>NC_044568.1:63786741-68981741 GCF_007565055.1 Rhinopithecus roxellana | reverse complement strand
AGATCAAACATTACTCATAAAAGTCCCTCTCCGTCACCTTTTTGGCACATCTCACTCCATTGTTATTGCTTGGTCAGTATTTTTCCTCTTCCCTATTAGGTTTTGCCATGAGGGCAAGGACGGTATCTTTCTTGATTATGATTAGCTCCCCAGGGCCTAGCACAGTGCCAGACACATAGTACACACTTTATCATTATTTGATAAGTTAATTTAATGTGCCTTTTCTTTCATTATCATTTATTTTTAACTATAAGCCCCTATATTTGTAAACATTAACATATTTCTCCTGTGTTCTTACCCTTTTCAACCTGCAGTTTCCCCTGTTTGTAGATTTCCAGACTTCCTTCATTTTTTTATGTGCCTTCCTTCCTGACAAGGAACCTTCTTCCTTTAACCAGAACGGCCTCCCACTCCAGGGCTCATGAATGTGTGCCTTTTCTTCCTTCCCCAGTCTCCTAAATCTCATTTTCCTGATGACTAAACCGAAAGTGACTCACCAACTCACACACTTAGAACTGGAAGGAGCCTGAGAGATCATCTCGTCTCACTGGCTCATCTCCACTTGGTCCAGGGAAGTGAAGGGAATTGCCCAAGGGTCACTCTGCTGGTTGGCAGCAGGGCCAACCCTCGAACACAGATCTCTTACTCTGGATCCTCATTTCCAACTGCAGAGTGAGCAAGCCCCTTTCCTAGCTCCAGAAAGAGAAAGTACTGCAACAAAAGTAGAAAAGTATATTGTAGTCTTAGTTGGAAATCTTTTTTTTTTTTTTTTGAGACAGAGTCTCACCCTTGTTGCCCAAGCTGGAGTGCAATGGCATGATCTCCGCTCACTGCAACCTCCGCATCCCAGGTTCAAGCTATTCCCCTGCCTCAGCCTCCCAAGTAGCTGGGATTACAGGAACCCATCACCATGCCTGGCTAATTTTTGTATTTTTGGTAGAGATAGGGTTTCATCATGGTGAGCCACCGTGCCTGGCCTTTGGAAATCTCTTATTTTTTTTTTTTTTGAGACAGAGTCTCGCTGTGTCGCCCAGGCTGGAGTGCAATGGCACCATCTCAGCTCACTGCAAGCTCCGCCTCCTGGGTTCACACCATTCTCCTGCCTCAGCCTCCCGAGGAGCTGGGACTACAGGCGCCCGCCACCATGCCTGGCTAATTTCTTTTTGTATTTTTAGTAGAGACCAGATTTCACCGTGTTAGCCAGGATGGTCTCGATCTCCTGACCTCGTGATCTGCCCACCTCGGCCTCCCAAAGTGCTGGGATTACAGGTGTGAGCCACCGCGCCCGGCCAGAAATCTCTTAGATGCAACATATCGTAGGAGTTACTCATAGGTAACTCACAGGAGTTAAGTATCAGACCATTTAAGTTTGATCCCAGCTCTATTTACTCTTCAAACAAGTTAGCTCCTTTGTCTTAGTCCTTTCTCTTTTTTCCTATGCATTTGAATATTTAATGTACATTTTTAAATCTGTATGTTTGATTTGTTTATAGTAGGAAAAGTTGTATGTGTGCGTGTTTACATACATAAATGGGAATACTGGTTCCGTTTCTTTCACGTTAACAATGTCTTGAGGAAAGCTTTTCATGTCAGTATATATAATTCTGTCATGTTCCTTTTAATGACTGCATAGTATTCCATAATATGGGTATACCATGGTTATTTAACCTTTCCTATATGAATTTTTTAGTTTATTTTTTCTCATTTTTCATGATTACAATTCACTAAATTCTTTATGCGGATGTCCTTGTGCAGATATGTAACTACCTCTCTAGGATAGATAATTAGAAATGCAAAGACTGGGTCAAAGAGTCTGAGATGACAGTTCAAATCTCCTCTATTGTGAAAATAGGCTATCAATCATTATTGATTTAGTTTTGGCAGCATACGTTGATGTTGACAGGACAGAGGTGAGTCTTATGACTGCATGTAGTATGTTAGGAATTGGCAGCATTTTGGAGAAATTACTCCTTTATCTTTTTCTTATACTATATGGAAGTACCGTATACTATAAGGTACGTTGTGTTTTGGACCTTGAGGGGAAAACAAAAACCAAAACGAGAAAAAAAAACAAAAAACTTCCTCGTCCTCTTCCTTCCAAGGGACTGAGACTAGCAAAATAATGCTTTCGAGCAACCTCTGCTTGACTCTATGACAGCATTTGCCACACAGTTCTATAACTGTCAGTACTTATCTGTTTATATGTACTCCTTAAACTTTGGGCATCTTCTTTTCTCCTTATTTTATTTTATTTTAGTTTAGTTTAGTTTAGTTTAGTTTAGTTTAGTTTAGTTTAGTTTAGTTTAGTTTAGTTTTGTAGAGACAAAATATCCCTATGTTGCCCAGGCTGGTCTCAAACTCCAGGCTCAAGCAATCCTCCCGCCTCAGCCTCCCAAAGTGCTAGGATTATAGGCATGAGCCACCGTGCCCGGCCTACTTTGGACTTCTTAAAGGGTAAAAAGAATTTTTCATCAATTCTTGTATTCCTAGAATATTAGCATGATACCTAGTACATAATAATGTTTTGTTAAATAAATTAATGAATTCAATTCAATATTACCATTTCCTGTACCTAGTACAGTCATGCATTGCTTAACAATGGGAATACGTTCTGAGAAATGTGTAATTAGGTGATTTTGTCATTGTACAAACATCATAGAATGTACCTACACAAACCTAGATGATTTATTTACATATATTTTGTAATACAGAAAATCAAATGTCCCAGCACCATTGCTAAATGCTAATTATTTCCCCAACTTGATCTGCAATGCCAGTATCATATCAGGTTTCTGTTTTTTTTTTTTTTTTTTGAGACCGAGTCTCGCTGTCGCCTGGGCTGGAGTGCAGTGGCCGGATCTCAGCTCACTGCAAGCTCCGCCTCCCGGGTTTCTAAATGTATGCTGCCCTATAATCTGTTGGGACCACTGTTGTATATTCAGGCCATCATTGACCGAAGCATTGTTATGCAGCTCATGACTGTATGTGCAAAGACTGCTAAGATCTGATGGGATCAGAGATGAAGGAGTCAAAGTTCTACCCTCAAGGAATTTATAGTCTTATGGGAGAAATAGATACAGACTTAAAACATTTAGGAACCAAGGCATGAGTGACAAATGTGATTTAAGTCAAAGCGACTTAAGCACAAAGTATTGTGAGACTTTTAAGGAGGACTAAGTGAAGCTGACTGAGGGGAAGAGGCAGGTTCCACAAAGAAAGTGGCATTTGAGGTGGGCCTGGTAGGACAGGCCAGTGATTTATCAATATAGGTCATCATTTTGGTGATTAAAAATAGGTGACTTTATGCTTGTAATCCTAGCACTTGGGAGGCTGAGGCAGGAGGATCGCTTGAAACCAGGAGTGTAAGACCAGCCTGGGCAACAAAGTGAGATTCTCTGCCTCTGCAAAAAAATAAAATAAAGGCCGGGCGAGGTGGCTCACGCCTGTAATCCCAGCACTGTGGGAGGCCAAGACGGGCGGATCACGAGGTCGGGAGATCGAGACCATCCTGGCGAACATGGTGAAACACCGTCTCTACTAAAAATACAAAAAAATTAGCCGGGCGTGGTGGTGGGCGCCTATAGTCCCAGCTTCTAGGGAGGCTGAGGCGAGAGAATGGCGTGAACCCGGGAGGCGGCAGAGCTTGCAGTGAACGGAGATCACGCCACTGCACTCCAGCCTGGGCGACAGAGCGAGACTCTGTCTCAAAAAAAAAATAAAAATAAAAGTAAAATAAAATAAAATAGCCAAGAGTAATGGCATATGCCTATATTCCCAGCTACTTGGGAGGCCTGAGGCATTAGGATCACTTGACCTAGGAGTTTGAGGCTGCAAGCGACTTATGACAGCATCACTACACTTCAGCCTGGGTGACAGAGCAAGACCTCATCTCAAAAAAAAAAAAAAAAAAAGGGGGGGGGGTGAATTTAAACAAATGCTTCAGAAAACATTTTGTCACCTTATAGATATTATACATATTTAGGGCCAAAGGCGAATGTTTTATACCTGGGCTTTGAAATTAGGATCTCAGAACCAAGATCAAGCCAAAACAGCCTTGGTTCTTGGTACACCAATGGGGGAAGACATTGCTTCCATATATAGAAATACATACATTAAAGACATTCAATTCAGAATGTCCTAGCATGCTGCTATTTCTACTCTCTCTTTTTTTTTTTTTTTTTGAGACGGAGTCTCGCTCTGTCGCCCGGCTGGACTGCAGTGGCCGGATCTCAGCTCACTGCAAGCTCTGCCTCCCCCGTTTACGCCATTCTCCTGCCTCAGCCTCCCGAGTAGCTGGGACTACAGGCGCCAGCCACCTCGCCCGGCTAGCTTTTTGTATTTTTTAGTAGAGACGGGGTTTCACCGTGTTAGCCAGGATAGGCACTCCAGGCGCGGTGGCTCAAGCCTGTAATCCCAGCACTTTGGGAGGCCGAGACGGGCGGATCACGAGGTCAGGAGATCGAGACCATCCTGGCTAATCCGGTGAAACCCCGTCTCTACTAAAAATACAAAAAACTAGCCGGGCGAGGTGGCGGGCACCTGTAGTCCCAGCTACTCCGGAGGCTGAGGCAGGAGAATGGCGTAAACCCGGGAGGCGGAGCTTGCAGTGAGCTGAGATCCGGCCACTGCACTCCAGCCCGGGCGACAGAGCAAGACTCCGTCTCAAAAAAAAAAAAAAAAAAAAAAAAAAAAAAAGACTGGGCACAGTGGCTCATGCCTGTAATCCCAGCACTTTGGGAGGCCAAGGTGAGTGGATCATCTGAGGTCAGGAGTTCGAGACCAGCCTGGCCAACATGGAGAAATCCCGTCTCTACTTAAAATACAAAAATTAGCCGGGCGCGGTGGCTCAAGCCTGTAATCCCAGCACTTTGGGAGGCCAAGATGGGCGGACCACGAGGTCAGGAGATCGAGACCATCCTGGCTAACACGGTGAAACCCCGTCTCTACTAAAAAATACAAAAAACTAGCCGGGCGAGATGGCGGGTGCCTGTAGTCCCAGCTACTCGGGAGGCTGAGGCAGGAGAATGGCGTAAACCCGGGAGGCGGAGCTTGCAGTGAGCTGAGATCTGGCCACTGCACTCCAGCCTGGGCGACAGAGAGAGACTCCATCTCAAAAAAAAAAAAAAAAAAAAAAATACAAAAATTAGCCAGATATGGTGGCGTGTGCCTATAATCCCAGCTACTCGGAGACTGAGGTAGGAGAATCACTTGAACCTAGGAGGCAGAGGTTGCAGTGAGCCAAGATCATACCACTGCACTCCAACCTGGGTGACAGAGCGAGACTGTGTCTCAAAAATAATATTAAATTAAATTAAATTAAAAATAAAATAAAATAAAAATCTTCTCTTGACCCCACTTCCTTGACTATCACCCCATTTCTTTGATCTGCTTTCCAAAAGCCTCCTGAAGTGATCTCTCTGTTTTCTGTTCTTCTTCTCCCATTCTGACTTAAATCCACTCTTGCCGGGCGCGGTGGCTCAAGCCTGTAATCCCAGCACTTCGGGAGGCCGAGACGGGCGGATCACGAGGTCAGGAGATCGAGACCATCCTGGCTAACATGGTGAAACCCCGTCTCTACTAAAAATACAAAAAAAACTAGCCGGGCGAGGTGGCGGGCGCCTGTAGTCCCAGCTACTCCGGAGGCTGAGGCAGGAGAATGGCGTAAACCCGGGAGGCGGAGCTTGCAGTGAGCTGAGATCCAGCCACTGCACTCCAGCCTGGGCGACAGAGCAAGATTCCGTCTCAAAAAAAATAAAAAAATAAAAAAAAATAAATCCACTCTTGTCATGCTTTCACCCCCATCAGTCTGTGAGGACCATTCTTGTCAAGGTCAACAGCGACTTCATTTTTACTCAACCTAATTGTCAACTTCTAGTCTTCTTTCTACCCAATATATGACCAGCATTTGATGCAGTTGACCATTGCCTCCTCTCTGTTATACTTTTCTCCCTTAATTTCTAGGGTATTACTCCAATTTTCCTCCTACCTGACTGGTTATTCCTTTTCAATCTCCTTTGCTGGTTCCTCCCTTCTTAGACCTCTTAATGTTGAAGGGCCCAGGCCTCACCCTTGGTCTTCTTCCCTGCCTACACTCCCTCTCTTGGTAATCATGTCTCATAGTCTCAAGGCTTTAAATGTAATCTATATTCCACTGATTCCAAAGTATTTATCTCTAGCCCAGACCTCTCCTGAACTCTATACACATAAATCTTCAACTACCTACTTAACATGTCTAAAACTGAACCCTGATCCTTCCTCCTGCCTCAATTAGAGACTTTACCATCTCAGTTGATAGTAACTTCATCCTCCCAGTCTCAAAAGCAAAAATCCTAGAAGTCATTCTTGGAGTTATCAGGAAGTCATGTTGGCTCTATCTTCAAAATATATGCAGGGTCTGGGTAGACATAGTGGCTCGCACCAGTAATCCCAGTACTTTGGGAGGTAGAGGCAGGAGGATCACTTGAGTTTAGGAGTTCAAGACCAGCCTGGGCAACATAGTGAGACCCTGTTTCTACAAAAAAGTCAAAAAATTAGTCGGGCGTGATGGTATACACCTGTGGTCCCAGCTACTCTGGAGGCTGAGGTGAGAGGATCACTTGAGCCTAGAAGATTGAGGCTGCAGTGAGCTGTGATCACTCCAGCCTGGGTGATAGAACAAGACCCACCCCCCTCTCTATATATGTATTTATGTATGTATATGTGTGTGTGTGTGTGTGTGTATATGCAGAATCTTCTTATCACCACCTCTACTGTTCAAGTCACCATTGTCTCTCCAGCCACTTACTGTAGTAGGTTTCTACCTTGGACCTTCTTCCACCCTGGACATACACAGTGCCCACCAGTGTGTTCTCAGCACTGCAGCCGGTGTGATCTTTTTGCACTCCTTTGCTCAAAATCCTCCAAAGGCCTCTTATTTTACTCTGAGAAAAAATTAAAGTCCTTGCAGTGTCCTGCAAGGCCCTTCATGATCTATCCCACCTCCCCGTCCCTGCCCTTACTTCTCTAGCCTTATCTAGGGCTTCCTTGGTGTTCTCAGACATGCCAGGCGTGCCCCTCTATAGGGTTTTCACACTGGCCATTCCCTCTTCCTGGTATGCTCTTCTCCCAGAAATGCACATGACTGATACACTCACCTTACAGTCTTTGTTTAATTGTCTTTGTTAAACCTTCTCAATGAAGCCTACCTTTACCACCTTTTTTTTTTTTTTTTTTGAGACGGAGTCTCGCTCTGTTGCCCGGGCTGGAGTGCAGTGGCCGGATCTCAGCTCACTGCAAGCTCCGCCTCCCGGGTTCACGCCATTCTCCTGCCTCAGCCTCTGGAGTAGCTGGGACTACAGGCGCCCACCACCTCGCCTGGCTAGTATTTTTTTGTATTTTTTCGTAGAGACGGGGTTTCACCGTGTTAGCCAGGATGGTCTGGATCTCCTGACCTCGTGATCCGCCCGTCTCGACCTCCCAAAGTGCTGGGATTACAGGCTTGAGCCACCGCGCCCGGCCCCTTTACCACCTTTTTAAAACCTGAAGTCAGCCACCATTCCCATTATTCCTTATTTCCCTTACCTGTTTTACTTTTTTTGCCCCTATCGTATGTATTACCTTCTAGCATTCTATATAATTTACACTAGAATATAAGCTACAGAAGGGCAGGAATCATGGTCTCTTGTTTCGCAGCATATACCAAGCATCTGGAACAATGCTTAGCGCATACTAGGCCTCTCGATAAATATTTATCAAATGATCATAGTTCTTTTTCTCCAGGACCCAAGTGCCTTGATTGTTTTTCACTGAGTTTGCTTATCCGAGCAGACAGCGGGGTAAGAGGGGAAAGTAGGCTGATGATCGGGGTCTAGGGTCTAGCCTGGGGGCCACACTTGCTGTTTGTGTGACCGTGGGCTAATTATAGTTGGGCTGGGTTTGTGAAAGTTTATTAAGCTATACTTATGATATATACATTTTTTGTATGTATATGTAAAATTTTTAAGTTTTCTATAATAAGACTCTCTGAAAATAACTGCTAGTAACACTATGGGGAATATCTTCACATATTTTATCTCTATATGTAGACATTTGAGAATAAAATTGAGATTCTACATGCTTTTTCACAAAACCATGCATCATGAGTATTTTTCGTAACATGAAATATTCTTCCAGAGCACGATTTTTAATGGTTATGCAAGTATTTGAAAAGAATAAGACACTGGCCACATGCGTTGACTCACTCCTGTAATCCCAGCACTTTGGGAGGCCAAGGCAGATGGATTGCTTGAGCCCAGGAGTTCAAGACCAGCCTGGGCAACATGGGGAAACCCCATTTCTACAAAAAATACAAAAATTAGCTGGGCATGGTGGCATGTACCTGTAGTCCCAGCTACTTGGGAGACTGAGGTGGGAGAATCACCAGAGCCTGGGAGGTCAAGGCTGCAGTGAGCTGTGATCGTGCCACTGCACTCCAGTCTGGGCGACACAGCAAGACCCTGTCTCAAAAAAAATAAAAACAAAAATAAAAAAAATAAGACATCATGCAGTGAACCACGGAAATATCATTCTTCCTTTTTTGAGAAGTTGAAATTTTATTTTAAGGGGTTTTGATTTCTTCCTTTTTCCTATAGGAGACATGGTCTCAAAGTACCGAGAACCTTTGATCCACACCTTCCTGAGGGGAGTGAGAGATCCCGACGGTGCTCACAGGGCCAGCAGCTTGGCCAACCTTGGGGAGCTGTGCCAAAGGCTGGACTTTCTGCTGGGCTCCGTGGTCCATGAGGTACTATATTTTGATTCCTTTCTCTAAAACTTGTTTTCACTTGGACGTATGATGCATCTTGAGATTGGGAGTCAGGAGACCTGGGCTCTTTTTGCAGGTCTGCCACTGCCTCCCTGTGAGACAGGGCAAGTGAGTCATTGAACTTCCCAAGGCTTCATCTGTCTCACATGTATATTGAAAGTTATGTTAGTAAGGGCTGGGCTTGGTGGTGCACCTGTAATCCCAGCACTTTGGGAGGCCGAGGCGGGTGGATTGCTTGAGGCCAGGAATCTGAAACCAGCCTGGTCAACATGGTGTAACCCTATCTCTACTAAAAATACAAAAATCAGCCAGACATGGTGGTACATGCCTATAATCCCGGCTACTCAGGAGGCTGAGGCAGGAGAATCCCTTGAACCCGGGAGGCATAGGTTTCAGTAAGCCAGGATCACACCACTGCACTCCATCCAGCCTGGGCAACAGAGCGAGATTCTGTCTCAAAAAAACAAAAACAAAAAATTATATTAGTAAGAATTTCATAGTTATAGCTGAGAGGAAGTCATTTTAACCTGCCTTAAGCAATAAAAGATGATTTATCATAAAGAGTCTGACGTAACTAAAAGAATTGGAGAAACCTTTTTTTTGTTTTTTTTTTTTTTTGTTTTTTTTGAGACGAAGTCTCGCTCTGTCGCCCAGGCTGGAGTGCAGTGGCCGGATCTCAGCTCACTGCAAGCTCCGCCTCCCGGGTTCATGCCATTCTCCTGCCTCAGCCTCCCGAGTAGCTGGGACTACAGAATTGGAGAAACCTTTAGGAAAAGTAGATAGAGCTTTACCCTGAGTCTCTGGGACATCTGTGAGTCTTGTCTCCACTCACAGAAAAATCTCAGGCAAATACTCTAATTGACCCTCTTTGGCTGAGGCACCGTGTATTCAGGGGGATGGTGTTGTTTACCAAAAAAACCACTTAAGTTCCATATTTTGCTCAGCATTTCACACCCAGTGCCTGGTATGTAGTAGGCAGTCAGTAAATTATTGAAAAGATGAATGGTGAACCATCAAAATGATAGCCATGCAAGGTATTGGGACCAGAAGCTCTTCTGGTTTTAGAGTTTATTATTATTATTATTATTATTATTATTATTATTATTATTATTTTTTTGAAACAGAGTTTCACTCTATCACCCAGGCTGGAGTGCAGTGGCGCAATCTTGGCTCACTGCAACCTTTGCCTCCTGGATTCAAGTGATTCTCCTGCCTCACTCTCCCATGTAGCTGGGACCATGTGCCACCACACCTGGCAAATTTTTGTATTTTTAGTATAGACAGGGTTTCACCATGTTGGCCAGGCTGGTCTTGAACTCATGACTTCAGGCGATCCACCTGCCTCGACCTCCCAAAGTGTTAGGATTACAGGCATGAGCCACCACACCTGAACTCAGGGTTTATTAATTGATGAAATGTGCATCTTGCCCCTGGCTTCTGTGAATGTCTTTCTCTAGCCTGTTTTTTTGTTTGTTGGTTTTTTGTTTGTTTGTTTTTGTTTTTGTTTTTGAGACGGAGTCTCGCTCTATAGCCCAGGCTGGAGTGCAGTGGCACGATCTCGGCTCCCTGCAACCTCCACCTCCCGGGTCCCAGTTCAAGCAATTCTCCTGCCTCAGCCTCTCGAGTAGCTGGGATTACAGGTGTACGCCACCATGCCCAGCTAATTTTTGTATTTTTAGAAGAGATGGGTTTCACCATGCTGGCCAGGCTAGTCTTGAACTCCTGACTTTGTGATCTGCTCGCTTCAGCCTCCCAAAGTGCTGAGATTACAGACGTGAGCCACCACTCCTGGCCCCACTAGCCTCTTAAATTGTACCTTTACCCTGTATTTATGTACTTATCATTGTATCAGTGTATATCTTGAGTATCTGCTGTGGGTACCTACTCTGCTGTTTACAGATGATGATAGACAGAAAAAGACAAGTTAACATGTGGCCAGGGGTCGTTACTACCAATATACATGACCATCTTAAGTTTTTAAAAGAAGAAGATGCGTTATAAATTATGAATAAGTAAGTTAAATATAATTTAAATTACCTTTTTTTATCAAATGGAGTCTTTAACTCTGTCGCCCAGCCTGGAGTGCAGTGATGGAATCTTGACATACTACAACCTCCACCTTCCAACAACCTCCACCTTCCGGGTTCAAGGGATTCTCCCACATTAGCCTCTTGAGTAGCTAGGATTACAGGCATGCGCCACCACGCCTGGTTAATTTTTGTATGTTTAGTAGAGACAGTGTTTCACCATGTTGGCCAGGCTGGTCTTGAATTCCTAGACTCGAGTGATCCTCCTGCCTCGGCCTCCCAAAGTGCTGGGTGGTGTCGGCTTTTTCTTCTTAGTCACTTTGCAAGCCAGGGACCTCTGGCTGGGAATGCCCCACCCTGGCCTCACTTGTCTATGCTGGCGTGCCCCAGCTCACCTGTGTTATAGCTTGTACCACATTCAGTGGTTCCCAAGCTCTTGTACCACACCCAAGAAAAATGAGGATACACTGAACATTAAAGGGTGAGGAGGGTAGAGAAGAATTTTATTGAGCGATGAAACGACTCTCAGCAGAGAAGGGAGCTGGAGAGAGGATGTGAAGGGCAGGTTGTCTTCCCCAAAATCAAGTTGTCTCTTCCCTGAAGTCAACCCATTTCCTCCTCTACTGACTGTGTCTGGTGTCTTCATAGGCACATGATGCATGCTGATTGGTTTGTGAGTATGCAAAAAAGGTTAAAACAAGGCACCATTCAAAGGTGGGCCTGACAGTATAGAAAACCAGTTAGGAAATGGTAGGTGTATGTAAAATAGGTGAAGGGTGGGCACCAATCAGAGGAAAATGTGCCAAACAGGAAGACAAGTTGTTTTCAATTCAGTCTGAGAATTTAACTTGTAGCTTAGCTTTTGGGCTTTAAACTGTCTTCAGCTTGGGGGTGGGGTTGCACTGGGTACCTGCCCCTATCTGCCTAGGTGTTTGGCGGCCTCCTGTAGATATCACTGGGATTACAGGCATGAGCCATTGCACCTGGCCTTTTTTTTTTTTTTAATCTTTAAGCAAAAACTCTTTATTTTTAAGACCAGGTATGATTTCTCATTTTCTATTCTTAGCATAAATTTTAATTCTTTCTAGTGGAACCAAAACCTCCTGAACCCCTTTCAGTGTCATCCAAATCTTAAACTTCTTCTATTTCTGGTTAAAAAAATTTAGTTTACAAATGAGCTATGCAATTTGATCACCTTTTTTGACTTCAAACTTTTCTTTTTCTTTTTCTTTTTTTTTTTTTTTTTGACACATTGTTTCACTCTGTTGTCCAGGCTGGAGTACAGTGGCACGATCTCAGCTCACTGCAACCTCTGCCTCCAGGGTTCAAGTAATCCTCTTGCCTCAGCCTCCCAAGTAGCTGGGATTACAGGCACCCGTCACCACATCCGACTAATTTTTGTATTTTTAATAGAGACAGGGTTTCACCATGTTGGCCAGGCTGGTCTCAAACTCCTGACCTCAAGTGATCCACCCACCTCAGCCTCCCAAAGTGCTGGGATTACAGGCTTGAGCCACCACGCCCCACCAACTTCAAACTTTTTTTTGCCAAAATTAAATAGTACATACACTATAATCTTTCTCTCTGACACCAGTTCCTACATCTAGAAAGTGTTTTGCAGCCAAACCAGACCATAGAGCCACTCTTCCATAACACCCGGAAGGAAGGGCTGTCTGAGTGTCCATTTTCACAAGCGCTTTCTCTGTAGGTGGTATTGTATCATCATAGGTACTGTACAGGTCATAGCTCACAACCTGCATGGACCCCCGGGTTGAGGCCATGGGGTGTTCAGAGAGCCAGACAAAGCAAGCTGCGTGCTGCCCTCCTCTGTAGGCCGGGCCTGCTAGCTGGGGGAAATGGCAGGTGTCTTCTCAAAGCAGGACGTGGCAGAGTGAGAAGGTGAGTAGAAGAGAGGATCAAATCTGTTTGTTTGTTTGTTTGCAGTGGTGGAATCTTGGCATACTGCAACCTCCACCTTCCGGCAACCTCCACCTTCCAGGTTCAAGCGATTCTCCCACATTAGCCTCTTAAGTAGCTAGGATTACAGGCATGCGCCACCACGCCTGGTTAATTTTTGTATGTTTAGTAGAGACAGTGTTTCACCATGTTGGCCTGGCTGGTCTTGAATTCCTAGACTCAAGACTCAAGTGATCCTCCTGCCTCGGCCTCCCAAAGTGCTGGGTGGTGTCGGCTTTTTCTTCTTAGTCACTTTGCAAGCCAGGGACCTCTGGCTGGGAATGCCCCACCCTGGCCTCACTTGTCTATGCTGGCGTGCCCCAGTTCACCTGTGTTATAGCTTGTACCACATTCAGTGGTTCCCAAGCTCTTGTACCACACCCAAGAAAAATGAGGATACGCTGGACATTGAAGGGTGAGAAGTCTTCAACGTGATGGAGTCTTGCTTCAATTGTGATGGAGTCTTGCTCCATCACCTGGGCTGGAGTGCAGTGGCGTGATCTTGACTCACTGCAGCCTCTGCCTCCCAGGTTCCAGGGGTGAGAGGATCAAATCTTAAGAAGGACCTACTGAGGGGGAATTTTCCTTTTTTTTTTTTTTTTTTGAGATGGAGTCTCACTTTGTTCCCCAGGCTGTAGTATAGTACAAATTACCCCAGGGTGTAATCTCAGCTCACTGCAACCTCCACCTCCTGGGTTCAAGCGATTCCCCCTGTCTTAGCCTCCTGAGTAGCTAGGATTACAGGTGTGAGCCACCATGCCTGGCTAATTTTTGTATTTTTAGTGGAGATGGGATTTCGCCATGTTGGCCAGCTGGTCTCAAACTCCTGACCTCAAGTGATCCGCGTGCCTCAGCCTTCCAAAGTGCTTGGATTACAGGCATGAGCCACTATGCCCGGGCCTGAGAGGGAATTTTTTTCAATGTTTGGCAGTTGTGTCATATCAATAAGCAGAGAAGCCCACTCACAGATGTATGCATACACTTGAATTTATGGTATTTCCTGATTCTTGAGCTTCATATATTTTGCTTTATTTGGTTATAAGGGCTACTCTTTTCATTAAACTTCAACCTAGGATTTTCAGAAAAGTTACATGTATATCAGTTATTTCCTTCCCTTTTACTGTTCTCTGAGGGATCACCAGGGACAACCCATTCCTTGGTTTTTGTACCTTCTTTTCTTTTAATAACTTAGAAACAATAACATTAAGTACCTACTTAAAACCCAAGTGCTCTAATATATGTGAACCATTAGGCATCTCATCCTGTTTTAGATGGACTTAGCAAATCTCTTGTTCTTTAGTGTTATTAACTTGTAACACTTAAGAGAAGGCTTTTATGGGTCTATTTGGTTATATTGTCTGACGGTTTCAGACTACTGCAACTTTTCTGGGTCAGATACTGAAATGATTCCCACATTTTTTTTTTCTCTGTTTTCTTGGTCTCTTCACATAACCCAAACCAAACTGAACTGTAAACTGTGTACTAAAACAAGTTACTGGTCCATGATCTGAACCAAACCCAATTTTTTTTTTTTTTGCGGGGGGGATGAATTCTTGCTCTGTTATCCAGACTAGAGTACAATGGTGGGATCTCAGCTCACTGCAACCTCCGCCTCCTGGGTTAAAGCAATTCTCCTGCTACAGCCTCCCAAGTAGCTGGGATTACAGGTGACTGCCACTACACCCAACTAATCTTTGTAATTTTTTTTTTCTTTTCTTTTTTTGAAACAGAGTCTTCCTCTGTCACCCAGGCTGGAGTGCAGTGGCACGATCTCTACTCACTGCAACCTCCACTCCCCAGGTTCAAGCGATTCTCCTGCCTCAGCCTCCCGAGTAGCTGGGATTACAGGCACCTGCTACCATGCCTGGATAATTTTTGTATTTTTGGTAGAGACGGGGTTTCACCATCTTCGCTAGGATGGTCTTGAACTCCTGATCTCAGGTGATCCATCCGATTCAGGCCTCCCAAAGTGTTGGGATTATAGGCATGAGCCACCGCACCCAGCCCTCCAAATATTATTATTTTTAAATAATGGCTTTACTGAGATACACTTCACACACTATACAAGTCACCCATTTAAAGTGTACAATTCAGGCCAGGTGCAGAGGCCCACGCCTATAATCTCAGCACTTTGGGAGGCCAAGGTAGGCAGATCACCTGAGGTCGGGAGTTCAAGACCAGCCTGGCCAACATGGTAAAACCCCCTCTCTACCAAAAATACAAAATTAATTAGCCAGGCATGGTGGCACATCCTGTAATCTCAGCTACTTAGGAGGTTGTGGCAGGAGAATCACTTGAACATGGGAGGTGGAGGTTGCAGTGAGCTAAAATTGCACCACTACACTCTAGTCTGGGTGACAGAGCAAGACTTTGCCTCAAAAAAAATAAAATAAAAATAAAGTCTACAACTCAATGGTTTTTAGTACATTCAGAGTTGTTGGTACAATCACACACACTTTTTTTTTTTTTTAGAGATGGGGTCTTGCTATGTTGTCCAGGTTGGTCTCGAACTCCTGGGCTGAAGTGATCCACCTGCCTCAGCCTTCTGAGTAGCTGGAACTATTGGCACACACCACCATGCCCAGTTTAAAAAAAAAAAAAAATTAACATAGCCATGCATTTCAGAAAAATTTTCTGCAGATCTCCAAGTGGACCAGCTGAGACTTGATGGGATCTATATGTTTTCTAAAACTAATGAACCTGAACAATACCTGAATATCATGACCTCTGAACTCAAACATTGAGACTGTATTTATTTTTGAATCCCTAGACTGTTGTCTTTCTCTCTCCTAAGGAAACTGTAGTGTGCTAGCAGCATATGATTTACTATCCAAAGTGTTAGAGAAATTTCTTGGTTTTGGTTGATTAAGATTAAGCTAAAGCAGATTTTGTAACATTCAAGAAGCATCATCTGTCAGGAGACCCACCCGACCTATTGAAAGATAACAAAACTGCCAGGTACACTTGGAAATGGGAATGAATGAGAGCCCAGCTACACCATCTGTTTAACTGCATTCACTTGAACAAATGACTTTGAGCTCAGTTTCTTGATCTAGAAAATGGGATTAAAATACCTGCAATGCAAGATTGTTACAAGATTGTTACAAGACATATATGTTTCATATAACGATTTATTCAACAATTTGTATTGAGTGCCTACTACATGCCAAGCAGTATTCTGGACACTTAAGACACATTACTCTTCAAACTAGACAGTGATTCTCATCTTCGTTGAGCTTCTATTCTAGAGAGAGTAGACAGGTAATAAATGCTATATATAATCAGTAAGTAAATTATCTAGTATATTAGACAATGACAAGTGCTATGGAAAAAAAGAAAAAGGAGAAGGGAAACTGATGAGGATTGTAGTCTTAGGTGGTGGGGCGGCTGCAGTGCTAAACAGGGTATCGGGTGAGTCTCACTGAGAAGGTGCCATTCTAGTAAATACATTTTATTTTTCTATATTAAGATTTTTTCGGCCGGGCGCGGTGGCTCAAGCCTGTAATCCCAGCACTTTGGGAGGCCGAGACGGGCGGATCACCAGGTCAGGAGATCGAGACCATCCTGGCTAACACGGTGAAACCCCGTCTCTACTAAAAATACAAAAACTAGCCGGGCGAAGTGGCGGGCGCCTGTAGTCCCAGCTACTCGGGAGGCTGAGGCAGGAGAATGGCGTAAACTCGGGAGGCGGAGCTTGCAGTGAGCTGAGATCTGGCCACTGCACTCCAGTCCAGGCGACAGAGCGAGACTCCGCCTCAAAAAAAAAAAAAAAAAAAAAAAAAAAAAAAAAAAAAAAGATTTTTTCTTAAGGATCATCTTGGTCATTTGAAGGGGGCTGATGATGACAGTGATGAGGATGAGCATTAAGGAAATAAGAAGAACAGGCCGGGTGTGGTGGCTCACACCTGTAATCCCAGGACTTTGGGAGGCCAAGGCGGGTGGATCACCTAAGGTCAGGAGTTCAAGACCAGTCTGGCCAACATGGTGAAACCCCATCTCTACTAAAAATATAAAAACTAGCCGAGAGTGTTGGCAAGCACCTGTAATCTCAGCTACTCAGGAGGCTGAGGCAGGAGAATCGCTTGAACCTGGGAGGCAGAGATTGCAGTGAGCCAAGATCACGCCACTGCACCCCAGCCTGGGTGACAGAGCAAGACTCCATCTCAAAAAAAAAAAAAAGGAAATAAGAAGAGCAGAGTGACCAGTGTCCTTCAGATGTCCCCAGCCATATGTTTTCAAAACAACTGCTGTGTTAGGGGCTGAGGATACAAAACCCTGTCAGATACCACCTTGCCTTCTGGGCATGGGTAATATGGCAGACACAGGGTCAGTGATTACAATTATAGTCCACTGGGATCGATGCTATGGGAGCACCTTTGAGAAGTCCCTTGGTCAGGTTCGGGTATTGGCAGAGATGTCCTGGAGGAAGAAATCCTTGGAGCTGAATCCAGAGAACAAGTAGAAATTAGGCAGGTAAAAAAAGTCAGGGGTGAGCATTTCAGCAGAGGGAGCAGCTGTGCAGAGGGCGTGAGATGGCCTGACATGTTTAGGAAGCTTCCAAATGCTGGAGTGAGGGGGCGGGGGGTTTAGTTGGTGGTAGAAGCTGAGGCAAGAAAGCGCAGGTAGGGGCCATATCATGAAAGGCCTTGTTACTTTATGGCTTCCTGGCTCACAGCAAGAATCAAGCATTGCTTATTTAGCCTTTGGAAATGAAGTGCAAATAGGTAGTAGGTTGTTTGCCTACCATGGGTGCTGACACGAAGAAAAACACCGTTTTTGTTTATGTTTCAATCTTAAAACAGGCGAGGGTGGGGCGCTGTGGCTCACGCCTCTAATCTTAGCACTTTAGGAGGCTGAGGTGGGCAGATCACATGGTCAAGAGATCGAGACCATCCTGGCCAACATGGTGAAACCCCATCTCTACTAAACAAAAGTACAAAAATTAGCTGGGCCTGGTGGTGCACGCCTGTAGTTCCAGCTACTCAGGAAGCTGAGGCAGGAACAATCGCTTGAACCTGGTAGGTGGAGGTTGCAGTGAACCAAGATCATACCACTACACTCCAGCCTGGCAACAGAGCAAGACTCAATCTCAAAAAATAAAAGGAAAGAAAAGAAAAGAAAATAAATTTAAAAAAAAAACCTGAGATGAGGAGCTGCTGCTTTGGGGTGGCTTCCTGGCAAACCTCTTGTCCAGTGATCCTGTTCCACTTCTAGAGAGCTAGACTGTTTCTACAGAATCAGTCCCAGGAATGTTCATGGTCATTAGTAAATTGTGAGCACAACACGGGCAGAACCCATCTTGATTCACCTTGTCATACCCCCTAGTACCTATCACAGTGCTTGGTACATAGTGGATGCTAAGTGTTGGCTGATTTATACAATATTGAATGTTTCAAGAGCGGAGAAGGCTGGTTGGGAAGGCTAGTTCCTGTGTGTTTCAGTAATAGTCATAGCAAGGCCAGGCACGGTGGCTCAGACCTATAATCTCAACACTTTGGGAGGCCGAGGTAGGCAGATCACTTGAGGTCAGGAGTTCAAGACCAGCCTGGGCAACATGGTTAAATCCCATCTCTACCAAAAAGTACAAAAATTAGCCAGGTGTGGTGGCACACGCCTGTAGTCCCAGCTACTTGGGAGGCTGAGGTAGGAGAACTGCTTGAAGCTGGGAGGCAGAGGCTACAGTGAGCTGTGATGGTACCCTTGCACTCCAGCCTGGGCAACAGAGTGAGACCCTGTCTCGAAAAAAATAGTCATAACAGCATAGCAAACACTCTATACTCCTGAGTACCTTACAGATGTCAACTGATCCAATTTTCTTTTTTCTTTTTTTTTTTTTTGAGATGGAGTCTCTCTCTGTCACCCGGGCTGGAGTGCAGTGGCACAGTTTTGGCTCACTGCAAGCTCCGCCTCCCGAGTTCATCCTATTTTCCTGCCTCAGCCTCCCCAGTAGCTGGGACTACAGGCGCCCGCCACCACGCCTGGTGAACTTTTTGTATTTTTAGTAGAGATGGGGTTTCACCGTGTTAGCCAGGATAGTCTCGATCTCCTAGCCTCGTGATCTGCCCACCTCAACCTCCCAAAGTGCTAGGATTATAGGCATGAGCCGCCACACCTGGCCTACTGATCCAGTTTTCATAGAGGGAACTGAGGCACAGATAAATAAGTTGCCAAGGTTGTGCAACTAGAAAGTGGCAAGGCTGGGATTTGAATGCAGGCAATTGGTTCCAGAAGTCAGCTCTTAACCACTCTTCTATATTGTCTCTCAATAAATGTTTTCAGGCTGGGCACAGTGGCTCACATCTGTACTCCTAGCACTTTGGGAAGCCAAGGTGGGCGGATCACTTGAGCCGAGGAGTTCACGACCAGCCTGGGCAACACAGTGAGACCCTGTGTCTACAAAAATTCAAAAAAAAAAATTGGGGCAAGGTGATGCATGCCTGTAGTCCCAGCTACTTCGGTGACTGAGGCAGGAGGATCACCTGACCCTGGGGAGGGGAGGTCAAGTCTGTAGTGAGCCATGATCGCAACACTGCACTCCAGCCTGCGTAACAGAGTAAGACCCTGTTTCAAAAAAAATAAATAAAGCCGGGCCCGGTGGCTCAAGCCTGTAATCCCAGCACTTTGGGAGGCCGAGACGGGCGGATCACGAGGTCAGGAGATCGAGACCATCCTGGCGAACACGGTAAAACCCTGTCTCTACTAAAAAAATACAAAAATCTAGCCGGGCGAGGTGGCGGGCGCCTGTAGTCCCAGCTACTCCGGAGGCTGAGGCAGGAGAATGGCGTAAACCCGGGAGGCGGAGCTTGCAGTGAGCTGAGATCCGGCCACTGCACTCCAGCCCGGGCAACAGAGCAAGACTCCGTCTCAAAAATAAATAAATAAATAAATAAATAAATAAATAAATAAATAAATAAATAACAAATGTTTTCAGTTCATTTATAAGGTTGCTTTTGTGCCTTGGAAGCTGAAGAGAATTGCCATATGAGACAAGCTACACACAGGAAGGGTAATACAGCTCTGGTTTTTAATAGAGCTTACTTTTGGCAGTGAGACTTCAGAAGGCAATATTTTCCCTCTGATTTGAAAAAAAAAACAAGTGTTTTCATCCCATATAATTTATCTCTCTTCCTTTTAGATGTTCCTTCTTATGCAGCATCCCAGGTTTGCCTTGTCTTCGTTGCCAAACCAGCTACCTTGGGTGGACTACAAGTTTGAACATGTTGGATACCTGCCAGTCTTAGTATTTCAGCCTCTGAGTCCTCCTATAGTCAGACAACTCTAGTTCATTCACACGCAAAGAGTGGGGTATTTGGCCTGGTTCTTAAGTAGTTCTTCATTCATTTATTCATTCAACAAATATGTAATGAGCACTTACCCTGTGCCAGTTGGGACTAGAGCCAAGCCATATGCTCTGTGCTAGGGACCCAGCTGTGAAGACAACAGAGTCCCTGTCCTCCTGGACCTGACTTCTGGAGAGGAGAGGTAGGCAGTAAACAAGTAAACATGGATATACAGATTTATACTGTGTCAGGTGATGATAAGCACCAAAGAGATATATTTAGTAAGATAAGGAGCCCAAAGGGAGTTTGCTATTGTCTCAGATGGACAGGAAAAGCTTTCCTGACAAGTGACTTTTGTTTTTTGAGACAGTCAGTCTTGCTCTGTCGCCCACGCTGGAGTGCAGTGGCACGATCTTGGCTCATTGCAACCTCTACCTCCCGGGTTCAAGCAATTCTCTTGCCTCAGCCTCCCAAGTAGCTGGGACTACAGGCATGTGCCACCACACCCAGCTAAATTTTTTTGTATTGTTTTAGTAGAGATGGGGTTTCACCATGTTGTCCAGGCTGGTCTCAAACTCCTGAGCTCATGCAACCTGCCTGCCTCAGCCTGCCAAAGTGCTGGGATTACAGGAATGAGCCACTGTACCCGACTGACAAGTGACCTTTGAGCAAAGATATAAGGAAGCAAGGGGTTGATCCAGAAACCTAGGGAGGGAGCATTCCAGGTGGAGGGAGATGTGAGTGCAGAGGCCCTGCGACAGGTACAGGCTTCATGTGCTGGAGAACAGTAAGGCCAGTGTGGCTTCACAGAAGAACAGGAGTTGGCACCAGAAAGGCAGTGGCCAGTCCCAGCGGAGCCTTGTGTGGACTTTTGCTTTTCCTGTGAGTGAGATGGGAAGCCAGGGTGGAAGAAGGAAATGATCTAACGTTGTTCGTTCGTTCATTCATTCATTTATGGAGACAGAGCCTCACTCTGTCACCCAGGCTGCAGTACAGTGGCACAGTCTCAACTCATTGCAACTCTGCCTCCTGGGTTCAAGCAATTCTCTTGCCTCAACCTCTCAAGTAGCTGGGACTACAGGCATGCACCACCATGCCCAGCTAATTTTTCTGTATTTTTAGTAGACACAGGGTTTCACCATGTTGCTCAGGCTAGTCTCAAACTCCTGAGTTCAGGCAATCCACCCGCCTCAGCCTCCCAAAGTGCTAGGATTACAGGCATGAGCCACCGTGTCCAGCCAATCTAACTTCTCTTGAAAAGTTACTGTTGGCCGGGCACGGTGGCTCACACCTGTAATCCCAGCCCTTTGGGAGGCCGAGGTGGGTGGATCATGAAGTCAGGAGTTCAAGAACAGCCTAGCCAAGATGGTGAAACCCCATCTCTACTAAAAATACAAAAAATTAGTCGGGCATGGTGGCAGACGCCTGTAATCTGGGGATGCTGAGGCAGATAATTGCTTGAACCTGGAGGCTGAGGTTGCAGTGAGCCGAGGTCGCACCATTGCACTCCAGCCTGGGCGACAGAACAAGACTCCATCTCAAAAAAAAAAAAGTTAACTGTTGCCAGGTGTGGTGGCTCATGCCTGTAATCTCACCACTTTGGGAGGCCAAGGCAGGCAGATCACCTGAGGTTAGGAGTTCGAGACCAGCCTGGTCAATATGGTGAAACCCTATCTCTACTAACAATACAACACTTAGCCCCACATGGTGGCCGGCACCTATAATCCCAGCTACTCAGGAGGCTGAGGCAGGAGAATCACTTGAACCCAGGAGGCGGAGGTTGCAGTGAGCCGAGATCACACCATTATACTCCAGCCTGGGCAATAGAGAGCGACTTTGTCTCAAAAATAAGTAAATAAAAAGTTACTGTGGCTTCTTCTAGGACAGTTCTTTCAGTGTCCTGTGAAAGCCCTTGAAGTCTCAGAATTGCTTAGTTCCAGGGTGTGCTAGTGGGGAAGGAACTTGAGCTTTGGGAAACTTGTCTTTGCAAACAGAAGGAATTCTCCTTCGTGAGCATCTGTTATCTGGCAAGTATGCTAGAAGACACAAATAAAGGACCCAATCTCTTCCCTTAAGGAAGTTTCAGTAGCGTGTGTGAAATGCAGAGGAGTAAATCCACTAGTGGATAAGAGTGACATGATAGAGCCAGCACCAAGCACTGGGGGACCCAGAGCTGGGACCCTGGGTTAACTTGTCAGGGCATCTAGAAGGTTATATTGATCACGTGTTAGCCAGGCAGAGGAAGAGGAGAAGCATCATCTATTTTGAGATAAAATTGAACAGCTTCCTTTCTGAGAAATCACCAAACTGGAGGATGATGCCAATGTGGCGGGAGGTCCTAGAGGCCCTGGGGACCCTAAATGGAAAACTGCCATGGCTTCCTCAGAGGCTTTGGTAGCAGCATGCAGGACTGGGCTCGCGGCCATGGTCAAGGCTGGAGCTGAGACTATGGAACTCATAGAGGCATGACTGAGAACAAGGAGTGGATACCCATCACCAAGCTGGGCCCTCTGGTCAAGCACATGAAGATCAAGTCCCTGGAGACCTATCTCTTCTCCCTGCCCATCGAGGAGTGTGATATCATTGGCTTTTTTCAGGGTGGCATCTCTCATGGGTAAGGTTTTGAAGATTATGCTTGTGTAGAAACAGACCCACACTGGCCAGCGCACCAGATTCAAGGCATTTGCTACTGTTAGGAACTATCATGGGCACATCGGTCTAGGTGTCAAGTGCTTCAAGGAGGTTACTACTGCCATCCAAGGGACCATCATCCTGGCCAAGCTTTCCATTGTCCCTATGTGGAGAGGTTATTGGGGGAACAAGAGTGGCAAGTCCTACATCGCCCCCTGTATGGTGACAGGCTGCTTTAGCTCTGAGCTAGTACACCTTATCCCTGCCCCCAGGAACAATGGCATCATCTCGACTCCTGTGCCCAAGATGCTGCTGCTGATGGCCGGTATTGACGACTGCTACACCTCAGCCAGGGGCTGCACTGCCACCCTGGACAACTTCACCAAGGCTACCTTTGATGCCATCTCTAGGACCTATAGCTGCCTGACCCCCAACCTCTGGAAAGACACTATTCACCAAGCCTCCCTGTCAGGAATGCACTGACCATCTCATCAAGACCCACACCAGAGTCTCCATGCAGAGGACCCAGGCTCCAGCTGTGGTTACAACATAAGCTTTCTTTTTTTTGTTTTTTGAGACAGAGTCTCACTGTGTTGCCAGGTTGGAGTGCAGTGGGGATCTCGGCTCACTGCAACCTCTGCCTCCCGGGTTCAAGCGATTCTCTTCCCTCAGCTTCCCGAGTAGCTGGGATCACAGGTGCGCGCCACCAGGCCTGGCTAATTTTTGTATATTTAGTAGAGATGGGGTTTCACCACGTTGGCCAGGCTTGTCTCGAACTCCTGACCTCAGGTGATCCGCCTGCCTCGGCCTCCCAAAGTGCTGGGATTACAGGCATGAGCCACTGCACCCGGCCACAACATAAGCTGGCATACAAGAAGAATAAAGTGAATTAAACCTGTTAAAAATAATAAGCAGAAGAAAATGAAATTGAACAAACCAGCCACTGTAGTCCCTTCTAACACGACGTGGTCTGGGGGCATCAGAGCCCTTCCTCTCTGGCTATGGCTCTTCGGCATCTGAAGAAAGTTGTCGTAACTATTGGGTGATCCAGATTTGGGCACTGTCTGCTCTGATGGTGCCAGCTGGTCGGGAAGGAATACAAAATATAGGCTCAACCCTTCCACAGTCACTATACTGGGAATTCAGGTTTTTCCTCTCTGTTGATGTCAAGAATTAACCTGTAGAGAACATTCTTTTTTTTTTTTTTTCTTTTTTTTTCCAATTTCTCCTTGTTCTTGTCAAAGGCCGTGTCGCTTAAAACCAAATCTTGATAGGTTCTTCATCTTTATCACTCTCTATGAGAAGTAAATTGATTTAAGTGAACCACAGTAAAAGGCCTGTCCTCACTACAGCAAATAAGATGTGTCCCAGATGACAAGTCCAGTCTCCTTTTAAAATGGTGCCCAGAATTCCACATACCTGAGGTTTGGGGGCTGATACAAAGCCGCTGCCTCTGATCCCAAGGAATGACCTGAATTTATTATCAGTTTTGCACAATCAGTGCAGTTTAAGGATACATAGACCCCTGAGATGAGGCCTGAGATAGATGTTCTGGGAAACCCCAAGAAAGCTAAAGTGTCTGCCATGGTTTCTTTCATGGCGGGTTGAGTAAGCCAAGCTCATGAGACTGGTTGGTCACACTGTCTTTGCTGTTAAGGTTTCTTGGTTTACAGATGGTAAAGTTGCAGACAAGTTAGCAAAACAACTGAATTTTAACAAAGGAAGCTTTAGGAAAATGGATGAAGATGCAGTTGGAAAATTAAAGTCATGCTTCCTTGATACATACCTCAATCCTGGCAACTTCTCGCCTGGAATTTTCCAAAGTCAGTTTTTGGTAATCTTGCCATTTGTACTATCTTTATTTATGTGGTTCTGGTTATGCTTGGTGTGTGCCAGCTGTTTTGGGAGTGTTTTTCCTTATTTCTCTTGGCTCCTGTTAAGTGTTAAATTGCTGAAACTGACCTTTAATGCTTCCAAAGCAATCAGCATGTTTCTCTCTGGATGGTTTTTAGAAGTGGATGCAATTTACTGATTTCGCCAGTGAAGAGAAAGCCTTCCATAGTATGCTTTACTCAGAGCAGGTGACAAAAGGATGAATTTCTGGCTGGGCACAGTGGCTGTAATCCCAGCACTTTGGGAAGCCAAGGTGGGCAGTCGTTTGAGGTCAGGAGTTTGAGAGCCTGGCCAACATGGCAAAACCCTATCTCTACTAAAAATACAAAAATTAGCCAGGTGTGGTGGCAGGCGCATGTAGCTACTCAGGAGACTGAGACAAAAATCGCTTGAACCCGGGAGGCAAAGGTTGCGGTAAGCTGCGAGCACGCCACTGCACTCCAGCCTGGGCAACAGAGCAAGACTCTGCCTCAAAAAAAAAAAAAAGAAAAGAAAAAAGAATGGATTTCTGCCCTCTGAGAGAACTTAGAGAATAGAAATAATATACCAATTCATAAATTAGTAAAGACCTTACATCATCTATCTATCTCACCAAGGTTTTTAGAGGTAGAACTCAGTGTTTATGATGTCATTGGGGTTGAAGGTGAGAGACTAGCCTTGAAATGACTTTTCCAGCCTGGATATGTAGAAGAGAGTGGCCTACATCTTCCCCACTTCTGGTGTTGGACAAGGGGTCTGTCTCACTGGTCTGCTGGAGAGCAGCATTATAAGCTGGTTATGGGTGCCTGACCTGAACAGAAGGCTGTTCTTATCTTTAGATGATACCCGTAAGACCATATTGAAATTCTGATGCTCAAAAAACATTTTGTGTGACAGACCATTATACATTTCATATGATTTGGTCCTGGTGACAGAGGGGTTGAGGAAGTTTCCCAAATGCTCTTCAGTTCTCAGGCCTCTTCCTGATTGTCCTGGATGGCTGACTACAGATGGGTTTGGTGGAGTCTGGTGCATAAGTCACTAATAGCCCATAGCAAGCAGGAGGCTATTTCAGCCGATCTCAGCAAGGCTTGTCATAACCAGCTCCTCTCTCAGTCATACTTTCAAGGTGGCACAGGGATTCAAGAATTGGCCTTGACTGGGGTGCAGTGGTTGATGTCTGGAATCCCAGCACTTTGGGAAGCCGAGGCAGGCGGATCACTTGAGTTCGGAAGTTTGAGACCAGCCTGGGCAACATGGCAAAACTCCATCTCTACAGAATCTATACAAATTAGCCATGTGTAGTGGTGGGCGCCTGCAGTCCCAGCTACTCAGGAGGCTGAGGTGGGAGGAGTGCCAGAGCCTGGAAGGTGAAGGCTGCAGTGAGCTGAGATCATGCCACTGCATTCCAGCCTGGGTGACACAGTGAGACCTTGTCTCCAAAAAAAAAATAAATAAATAAAGGAAGAAGAAGAAGGCTGGGCATGGTGGTGCATGCCTATAGTCCCAGCTACTAGGGAGGCTGAGGTGGGAGGATTGCTTGAACCCTGGAAGCAGAGGTTGCTGTGAGCTGAGATCACTCTACTACACTCCAGCCTGGGCAACAGAGCGAGATTCCATCTCAACAAAAAAGAATTGCCCTTGAAGGAAAAGCCTTTTTCCAGGCAGGATGCTTCTGTCTGGACATCCTGACTGTGGGATTAATGCCCAAATGAACAAGTGTGAGAGCCGGCGTTACACTGAGAGCTGAGGTGGAAGCATGACCCGCTCAGCAGAGAGAGGCAGAACAGAGGTGACAAAGGCGGACACCAACATGGTTCTAGGCCAGGGAGCCTTGGTCTGCCAAACGTGGAAGCAGGGGCCCAAAGCTAAATGTAGAGGGGAGCAAGCAGAACGCCTAAGACCCTCTGCTCGGTCCATGGCCTTGGGCTGGCTTCCATAATTTAGCCATCAGACCAGATTTCACTTCCCTGTGTCAAGAGGGACTCAGACCTAGCTCTAACTTGTTTCTCTGGTTTCAGCTCTTACCTTGTAAATACTAAGCCTGAAAGTGGAGGTAGCTATTACATTGTTGCCTGTTTGGAGGTTGCCCAAGGAATTCCTCTTAGGACTGAATTGCTTCTACTGTTAATGCCAGAGGCATGGAAGCCACTGCTGGCCTTAGGGTTGGGCATCCCAAGTCAAAGGCAGAACAGCTTGCTGGGTCTTACTGAAAACAGTCCCCAAAGGGTTGAACTACTCTGGGATTTTCCTTCACTTGCAAGCTGCATGTTTGTCTAATAGATGCACAACTTGATTAAATGCCAGGGCGTCACAGACGCAATTATACTTAAGAACGAGCTAGTTCTTCTAATCTCTCTGCCATCACTGATTAATTAGATACTTTGAACTATGCCCAACTGTTTGAAAGCTGTGAAAAATACAACCTGTATAGTTAAAATTTCTGCACAAGCCTGTTTCCTCACTTGTTCTCATATTCACCATTCTTTAAACATGATATGTATTTGTACATGTTTCTAAACACAGTCTGGCTATCTTCCTATCATAATTAGATATCCTTCTACTACTGGCCAAGAAATATACTCACATAGTAAGTCCAACAACAAAAGTATGTGAGAGGCCAGGCGCGGTGGCTCACATCTGTAATCCCAGCACTTTGGGAAGCTGAGGCAGGCAGATCACTTGAGGTCAGGAGTTCGAGACCAGCCTGGCCAACATGGTGAAACCGTGCCTCTACCAAAAAATACAAAAAATTAACCAGGCATGGTGGCATGTGCCTGTAGTCCTAGCCACTCAGGAGACTGAGGCACCAGAATCACTTGAGCCCAGGAGGTGGAGGTTGCAATGAGCCAAGATTGCACCACTGCACTCCAGCCTGGATGACAGAGCGAGATCCTGTCTCAAATAAATAAATAAATAAATAAATAAAAGTATATGAGAGACCAGTTGAATAAGTTAGACATACCTTCAGATTGTTGCTGCCATTGGTCGCACTTTCAAAAAATTTTTTTTTCTCTTTTTAAATCTTACATGAATGCCTCAGAAAAGTTTGTTGTCATTATTATTAATTGTATCGCTTCATTGAGATTTTAAAACATTTTTCTGCCTACCAGGAGCCAGGGAGGGGTACAGTGGCTATTACATTCAACTGTTTGATTTTATGACATAATTAACTATATATCAGTTTTGCAAGTAATTTCCAGTCTTTCTTTCCTGTGATAGTATGGTCTTTTAAAGTAATTGAGCACTGGCCGGGCACAGTAACTCATGCCTGTAATCCCAGCACTTTGGGAGGCCGAGGCGGGCAGATCACCTGAAGTCAGGAGTTCGAGACCATCCTGGCCAACATAGCGAAACTCCATCTCTACTAAAAATACAAAAATTTAGGTGGGCCGGGTGCAGTGGCTCACGCCTGTAAGCTAGCACTTTGGGAGGCCGAGGCAGGCAGATCACGAGTTCAGGAGATTGAGACCATCCTGGCTAACATGGTAAAACCCCATCTCTACCAAAAATACAAAAAATTAGCCAGGCGTGGTGGTGGACGCCTGTAGTCCCAGCTACTCGGGAGGCTGAGGCAGGAGAATGGCATGAACCCAGGAGGCAGAGCTTGCAGTGAGCCAAGATTGTGCCACTGCACTCCAGCCTGGGTGACACAGTGAGACTCCGTCTCAAAAAAAAAAATAGTTAGGCATGGTTGTGTGCACCTGTACTCCCAGCTACTCAGGAGAATCACCTGAACCTAGGAGGCAGAGGTTGCAGTGAGCTGAGATTGCACCACTGCACTCCAGCCTGGGCGACAGAGCGAGACTCCATCTCAAAAAATAAATAAATAAATAAATAACTGAGCACAGGCTTGACACGGTGGCTCACACCTGTAATCCTAGCACCTTGGGAGGCCAAGGCAGGAGGATTGCGTAAGCCCAGGAGTTCAAGACCAGCTGGGCAACATGGTAAAACCTCATCTCTACAAAAAATAATCAAATTAGCCAGGCATAATGGTGCACACCTGTAGTCTTAGCTACTTGGGAGGCTGAGATGGGAGGGTCACTTGCACCCCTGCACTCCAGCCTGGGTGACAGAGTGAAACCCTGTCTCAAAACAAAACAGAAAAAATACATAAAGTAATTGAGCACAGAAAGACCTATTCCATATTCAGGAAGTCTCTGAAAGTGACCCCTGCTGACTCACATCGGGTGTACACTACATTTGTAGGACTGGAATGTCTGGACATGCTGAAGAAGATCAGTTAGAATATATCTGTATTTCTGTATCCCTAGGCTGAAACTTTCATCAATGGTACATTCACATTCATGCCAGACTGTGAACTCTGAAGTCTCCTTAGCTAAATCCCCATGATCCTCAGTCTCTAGAAGCAGCTATGGTTTGGACCATCTTTTTTCCTTTGATTTGATGTTCTTAAAGGGGGCCAAGGAACAGTTCTTTCCACTTTTGTGGACATACTAGCATTTGACCTTACCTTTTAAAAAATACATATAATATACAGTACACATATTCCTTCCCACTCTCTAATCTCGTTCTTAAATTCCAAACCAGATTTTGTCCTCTACCAGAAAAGCCACACTGCATCAAGATGTCTCCCACTAGATCTCACCCTCCTTGTTGAGGATTAAGCAACTGTCCAGCCCTTTCTAAGCCAGATTGCTCTTGATGAATGTATAGTAAGTGGAACACAGTTGAAAGGTTATAGATGATTGTGAAACTCTGATTCTTATCAACTTCATCTTCCTTCATCCTCCTAGGTAACAGCTTGCCTGATTGCTGTGGCCAAAACAGACGGTGAAGTTCAAGTACGCAGAGCTGCCATACATGTGGTTGTGCTGCTGCTTCGGGGACTCAGCCAGAAAGCTACTGAGGTCAGTCTTTCGCCCTTTGCAATTTCTCCTCTGCTTTTATTTGTCTATTTCTCTATTTTCCTTTTACCAGGGAAGGCCTCAAACCTCTTCCCTCGATGGATTCATCCAAATGAGTCCGTCAACAGGGATTTTGTAGCAGGAAAATGACCTTGTTTGTATCTTCAGTGTATGTCTCTATTACCTCAGTAACATTGACCAAACTATACATTAACTGCTGGAGAAAAACCAGAGCACAAGGTTATAGATTGAGGCCCTGAATCCTGGCATTGTCCTCATTGTTCCAAGGTGAGCTAGCTAGAACACATTCACCCTGCCTCTGCAGCCTGAACTTCAGTGACTTGCCTTCCTGACTCATTTAATTGTTCATTCTGAATTACTAAAGGGCCTCATTGAAGATGTTTCCTTTCTAGCTGAGTTCAATCCATGACATGTTAGTTGCTGCATAAATTAAATTTTCTTCCTCCTTCAAGAGGGTTTGGCTCTCCCCAGTGTGTGGCCAATATAGGAAGAAAGTATATATTTACATATATACTTTTACATGTAAGTATAATATGGAAACACATTCCCAGTTGACTTCCTATGGAAAATTTGCATTAATAATTCACCACCCAGTATCCACAATGCTCATCTGTGGCTAACACATCGGTATTTAACCAAGTGTCAGTGAAGCCATTATAAAAGTGATTCTTTTAGGCTGGGCTTCGTGACTCATGCCTATAATCCCAGCACTTTGGGAGGCTGAGGCAGGCGGATCACCTGAAGTCAGGAGTTCGAGACCAGCCTGACCAACATGGAGAAACCCCGTCTCTACTAAAAATACAAAATTAGCCGGGTGTGGTGGCACATGCCTGTAATCCCAGCTACTCAGGAGGCTGAAACAGGAGAATTGCTTGAACCTGGGAGGCAGAGGTTGCAGTGAGCCGAGATTGCACCTTTGTACTCCAGCCTGGGCAACAAGAGTGAAACTCTGTCTCAAAAAAAAAAAAAGTGATTGTTTTGTCACACACATGGACTTTATTCATCCTAGAATGTTACCGGAGTTTCTGATGCCATTTTTGTACAGGCATGGACTCGGTAAGTTATCCCCTTCCTTTCCTACACAGCCACCTTTTCTCTTTACATAGCAACTTGCTGTTGTTGCAGCCCACTAGCAAGGCCGTTGGATTTCCCAGTGCTTTGGGAATAGTGCTTTACCCTCAGCTGCATTTCTCCCCCTTTTCCTCCGCCTTGTGTAGGTTAAGGTTTGGATTGAATGAACTTATCTGCTATGAGCCTGTTCAACTACAAATTAGAAAAACTTCAACTACAATGTCCTAAACAAGTAAGGATTTTTCTCACATCACAAGAAATATGTAAGTAGGTGGTGTCTGTTTAGCAGCTCAGTATCAACAGGATCAACATTTCTATAATCCTTGTGGCCTTTGCCTCATGACTACAAGATAGCTGCTGCAGCTCTGGCCATTGTGAATGATTTAAATGAGTAAGAAAGAAGATAAGAGAAGGACAGCCGTAGGTGCTTTTGTTTCTTATTTTGGGGGACTAGGACAGTTTCTCAGAACCCCCCTGGAGAATTTCTATTTCGTTGGCCAAAACTGTGTCACACAATTATTTCTAGCTGCAGAGGAGCCTGACAATGTATTTAGTTGGCACATTGCTACTCTGAATGAAATTGAATTTTAGTCAGCAAGGAAGATGGCAGGAAATGGGTATGGGGTGGCAACTAATAGTGACACAAAGGAATATGGGGAAGATCTGGCTGACTCATAAAAACTTCTGTAGCTGGGCACAGTGGCTCACACCTGTAATCCTAGCACTTTGGGAGGCTGAGGCGGATGGATCAACTGAGGTCAGGAGTTCGAGATCAGCCTGGCCAACATGGTGAAACCCTGCCTCTACTCAAAATACAAAAATTAGCCAGGCGTGGTGGCAGGCGCCTGTAATCCCAGCTACTCAGGAGGCTGAAGCAGGAGAATCACTTGAACCTGGGAGGCAGAGGTTGCAGTGAGCCCAGATCGCACCACTGCACTCCATCCTGGGTGACAGAGTGAGTCTCCTTCTCAACAAACAAACAAAAACAAACAAAAAACTTCTGTAGGGAAAGACTTGCTCATTAACTTGGAGCACTCACCTGGAAGGATGGTGGATCCAGGGTTTTACCTAGGACCTCGATGGGGATGGGGGACATATAGATTATAGCTCGGTAATTCATAGAATTAAATAAATTGCTCTAGGGACAATAACACACACTGCTCTTATTGAGAATCCACTGTATGAGAGGGAGTTAAGAAGAATCAGTGTTTTTCATCCACTGTTAAGATCTGCAGAATTCTTGGTGAAGATGTTGTTAAGTAAGTTGTTAACAGTAGGGGAATGGATAAAGGGTATACAGGGACTTTGTACTATCTGCAACTTTTGTGTAAATCTAAAATTATTTCAAAGCAAAAATGTATTTGAAAATGCAAGTTGGTTGGGTGCAGTGGCTCACCGCCTATAATCCCAGCACTTTGGGAGGCTGAGGTGGGTGGATCATTTGAGCCCAAGAGTTCAAGACAAGCCTGGCCTACCTGGCAAAACTCTGCCTCTACTGAAAATACAAAAAAGTAGCCAGGCATGGTGGCATGTGCCTGTAATCCCAGCTAGTCAGGAGGCTGAGGCAGGAGAATCACTTGAACCTGGGAGGTGGAGGTTGCAGTGAGCCAAGATCACGCCACTGCACTTCAGTCTGGGTGTCAGAGAGAGACTCTGTAAGTGCACACACCCTTACTGAGTGAGAGAGTAAAAGTGAGAGCAAGCGAGAGAGCAAGTGAGAGACAGAGCGAGTGTGTGTGTTTATGTGTGTGTAGCAGAGGAAAATGTCTGGTTAGCAAAGTCAGAGAAGAAATAGAAACTCTATCCAGATTTCTCACATCTGTGTGTAGCCAATGAAACCAACACCACTTGTCTCACCAGTACTAAAATAATTTGTGGCCATGGAAGATTTTTGTCACTTTCAAAACCCATGTGAATGAAAAACTTCCGCCTGTTCTCCAAACCGTCTCTAGTCTGCACTCACTGAAACGTGTAAGTTGTGCTTAGTGAATAAAGAAAAGGAAATGGGAAGGGATGAACAGATGATTCCTCTTCCTAGTACATCCTTGAGACCAGGTGTGTTAAATCTTGTAATCGTAGGTGTGATTATAATCAGGGGCGCTTTAATGAGAAGCAGAGATAACCACAAAGCTTTCAATCTGGAATTTGTCTTTATGGCTCTGTTTTGCCCCCAGGAACAGCTGAAGTGAAAATGCCACGCTGTTGATGAAGTTCTATGTTTTTCCCCCTTCTAATCACCATCTCTCAAGCTATAGAGTGCCAAGAGATAATACCAGGTTTCTGTGAATTCTCTGTTGCTTGTGGATGCATCAGCCAAGGGCCTCTGTGGTTGTGGCAGCTGGAAAAGGAGGTAGGGGTTCAGGAGATAGAATGGGATCAGAGGGGGGAAACTACAATGCCCCTAACTCATGAGGCAGTTTTTACCTCTTTCCCATTTGAACGTAGCCAGAGTTTTGTGCAGTCAACACAATATCCACATTGAAGGGAAATACTGCATTCACTTTCTTTTTTTGAGACAGAGTCTCACTCTGGTGCCCAGGCTGGAGTGCAGTGGTGTGATCTTGGCTCACTGCAACCTCCACCTCCTGGGTTCAAGCAATTCTCATGCTTCAGCCTCCTGAGTAGCTAGGATTACAGATTCACACCATCACGCTCTGCTAATTTTTGTATTTTTTGTAGGGACAGGGTTTCACAATGTTGGCCAAGTTGTTCTTGAACTCCTGCCCTCAACGGAGCCACTGTGCCTGGCCCTGCATTCACTTTATTGAAAAACTTATTTTCACTGGGTGCAGTGACTCACGCCTGTAATCCCAGCACTTTGGTGGGCTACCTGAAATCCCTGGAAAGGGATTAGAAGCAGGCCAGTTCTGATGGGGAGTTCATGCTTAGAGGAGAGGTGATGCACACGATGAGTTCCATTTGCTTGTTTTAACCTAGGGACAAGTATACTTGGCAAGGCATGCGATATAGTAGGGGTACTGGCAGAGAGATCACAGCTTTTCTGGCCTGAGGAACCAGGAGACCAAGTCTGGGGGAACCACAGCTGCAGGAGGAAGAGAGGCAATTTGGAAGGGAAAGATCCAAAGAGAAGATTCCCCAATTCTCTTTGCCTGCTTTTCAGGCTAACCCCTGAACCAAGCAAGGTAGTTGCCTGCTTCAAAAACAAAAATAAAGCAGGGTGTGTTGGCACATGCCCATAGTCTCAGCTGCTTAAGAGGCTGAGGCACAAGATTGCTTGAGCTCAGGAGTTCAAGACCAGCCTGGCCAACATAGTGAAACCCCGTCTCTACTAAAAATACAAAAATTAGCCAGGCATGGTGGTGGGCGCCTGTAGTCCCAACTCCTGGGGAGGCTAAGGCTGGAGAATCGCTTGAACCTGGGAGGCGGAGGTTGCAGTGAGCCAAGATCACACCATTGCACTCCAGCCTGGGTGACAAGAGCAAGACTCCGTCTCAAAGAAAAAAAAAAAAAGATGAGTGATTGGGTGTGACCAAAGGCTCTCAGGACCCTAATCTTACGTTTCCCCTAGGAGCAATGGTTCAATATCTGCTAATGCAGCCCTCACAGCAACTTTATAAAACATAACTACCACAAATAATGAGAATTGAATATATATACAATTGGAAAAAAAAGTTGATCTTAAAAAAATGAGTGATTGGGGAGTTGATTTATCAACGTAACTACTGCTGCAGCCGTCTACATAGTTTATTGAAAGTTGACTTCTTAGAAGAACTATGAAATATTTGAGAACTTTGCACATGGATTTATAGTGGCTACGTATGCCAGCATTTTATGTTGAAACTCTTTCCCTTGCTTTTTAGTATTAAAAGAGAATTCCCAGAGCAGCTTTTCTTCCTTGTAATCCCTAATTTTAGATGACAAAAGAATAATCTATTCTCTGCTCTGTCTACTGGGAGATCAGTATTCAGCTTTAGAATTAATTACTTCAAGCCGGACGCGGTGGCTCAAGCCTGTAATCCCAGCACTTTGGGAGGCCGAGACGGGCAGATCACGAGGTTAGGAGATCGAGACCATCCTGGCTAACCTGGTGAAACTCCGTCTCTACTAAAAATACAAAAAAAACTAGCCGGGCGAGGTGGCGGGCGCCTGCAGTCCCAGCTACTCGGGAGGCTGAGGCTGGAGAATGGCATAAACCCGGGAGGCGGAGCTTGCAGTGAGCTGAGATCCGGCCACTGCACTCCAGCCTGGGTGGCAGAGCAAGACTCCGTCTCAAAAAAAAAAAAAAAAAAAAAGAATTAATTCCTTCAAAATGATAAAAAGTCTTAACATCAGATTGTTTCTTCAAAAGTAAGCAAAGCCTGGAAGCATCTTCAGGGAAAGAGTTTGGGAAGTTTTTTTTTTTTGAGACAGAGTCTTGCTCTGTCACCCAGGCTGGAGTACAGTGGCACAATCTCAGCTCACTGACGCCTCTGCCTCCTGGGTTCAAGCGATTCTTGTGCCTCAGCCTCTCAACTAGCTGGGATTACAGGTACATTCCACCATGCTCAGCTAATTTTTTGTATTTTTTTTTTGGAGAGATGGGTTTTGCCATATTGGCCAGGCTAGTCTCGAGCTCCTGACCTCAAGCAATTTGCCCACCTCTGCCTTTCAAAGTGCCAAGATTACAGGCGTGAGCCACTGCGCCCTGCCAGGATTAATTTTTTTTTTTTTTTTTTTTTTTTTTTTGAGGCGGAGTCTCGCTCTGTCGCCCGGACTGGAGTGCAGTGGCCAGATCTCAGCTCACTGCAAGCTCCGCCTCCCAGGTTTACGCCATTCTCCTGCCTCAGCCTCCCGAGTAGCTGGGACTACAGGCACCCGCCACCTCGCCCGGCTAGTTTTTGTATTTTTAGTAGAGACGGGGTTTCACCATGTTAGCCAGGATGGTCTCGATCTCCTGACCTCGTGATCCGCCCGTCTCGGCCTCCCAAAGTGCTGGGATTACAGGCTTGAGCCACCGTGCCCGGCCTGGATTAATTTTTTTTTAAAGAGATGGGTGTCTTGCTCTGTCACCCAGGCTAGAGTGCAGTGGCATGATCAGAGCTCACTGCAGCCTGAAACTCCTAGGCTCAAGCAATCCTCCTGCCTTAGCTTCCCAGGGATTAATTATTAATTGATGGCTGGTTTAAGTTCTGAGGCAAACTCAGGCCTCCACACAGGAATGATTTTTAATCACGTGGGCTCAGTATTGGACTCTGATGGCGGAAGCCTCTTCCTAATAAGGTTATTTATGAATGGTGGGTTCACCATTAATACTGGAGATTCCTACTTCTCTGTGAGAGAGAAGGCAAACCCTGGCTAAAGAAAATAAATAGTTTGTATATGATGCTCTGCCTTTTTAATTACAAGAGTTACTCCTAGAGATTTCAGGGGCTTATTTGTCCCAGGATTTGAGTCAGGGTCCTCAGAGAGCAGGGCCAAAAGGGTGTCAGAAAAGGAGCAGTAGTAGGCTGGGGACAGACCCAAGCTGAGGGAAGTTGATGAACAGCAGAAAGTCAAAGCCAGGCCCAGGCAGATGGGGCCGGCCTTCTGCAAGGCTGCTGCTCCTGACCCGAAGGAGGTAAAATGAGTGTGCTGTCTTCATCAATAGCACCAGAACCCCCTCTTCCCCTTACCTTGTATTTCTTGTCACAGTTTCTTAAATTGAGATATAATTTATATAGCATAAAATTCACCCTTTCAAAGTATATAATTCTGTATTTTTAGCATATTCATAAAGTTATGCAACTATCATCAATATCTAATTCCACAACATTTTCATTGCCCCCCAAAAGAAACTCCATACTCCACTCCCCCATTCTCCTCTCCCCCATTCTCCTCTCCCCCAAGCCCCCAGCAATCACTAATCTACTTTCTCACTATGGATTTGCCTATTCTAGACATTTCATATAAATGAGTCATACAATGTAGCCTTCTGTGTCTGCCTCCTTCTACTCATTTAGTATCGTGGTTAAGGCTTATCCATGTTTTCTTTCTTTAAAAATTTTTTTTCTTTCTTTTTTTTTTTGGAGACAAAGTTTCACTCTTGTCCCCCAAGCTGGAGTGCAATGGTGTGATCTCAGCTCACTGCAACCTCTGCCTCCCAGATTCAAGCAATTCTCCTGCCTCAGCCTCCCGAGCAGCTGGCATTATAGGCACGTGCCACCATGCCGAGACATTTTTGCGTTTTTAGTAGAGATGGGGTTTCACCATGTTGGCCAGCTTGGTCTTGAACTCCTGACTTCAAGTGATCGACCCCCCTCAGCCTCCCAAAGTGCTAGGATTACAGGCATGAGCCACCATGTCTGGCTTTTTTTTTTCTTTTTTATAAAGATGGTGTTTCACCATGTTGCCCAGGCTGGTCTTGAACTCCTGGGCTCAAGCGATCCTTGTGCCTCTGCCTCCCAAAGTGCTGAGATTGTAGGCGTGAGCCACCACACCCTGCCTGGCTCATCCATGGTGTAGCATATATCAGAGCTTAATGTTTGCAGCTGAATAAGGTTCCATTGTATAGGTATGCCACATTTGTTTATCTGTTTATCAGTTGATGGACATATAGGATGTTTCTACTCTTTGGCTATTTTAAATAATGCTGCTATGAACATTTGTGTAGAAGTTTTTGTGTAAATATATGTTTTCATTTCTCTTGGGTATATACCTAGGAGTGGAATTGTTGGGTCATATGGTAATTCTATGTTGAACTTTTGAGGAGCTGCCAGACTGTTTTCAAAGTGACTGCACCAGTGTACATTCCCACCAGCAATGCATGAGGTTTCCACATTCTCCACATCCTCACGAACGCTTGTTTTTGTCCATCATACATTCTGGCATGTATCAAGTATGAAGTGATAAGGTTTAGATTTTGCATCTCCCTCATGGCTAAGGATGTTGAACTTGTTAGGTTTTTGTTTTTGTTTTTTCTGAAATGGGGTCTCGTGGTCATCCTGGCTGGAGTGGTGTGGCATGATCATGGCTCACTGCAGCCTCAAACTCCTAGGCTCAAGCAATCCTTCCACCTCAGTGTCCTAAACTATGCCACCATGCCTGGCTAATTTTTTTTTTTTTTGGAGACAGAGTCTTGCTCTGTCACCCAGGCTGGAATACAGAGGTGCGATCTCGGCTCACTGCAACCTCCGCCTCCCAGGTTCAAGCAATTCTCCTGCCTCAGCCTCTTGAGTAGCTGGGATTTCAGGCATGCACCACCATGCCCAGCTAATTTTTGTATTTTTAGTAGAGACAGGGTTTCACCATGTTGGTCAGGCTGGTCTCGGACTCCTGACCTCGTGATCCACCCACCTCAGCCTCCCAAAGTGCTGGGATTACAGGCATGAGCCACTGCTCCTGGCACTAATTCTTTTATTTTTTGTAGAGATGGGGTCTCACTATGTTGCCCAGGCTGGTCTCAAACTCATGGGCTCAAGTAATCGTCCTGCCTCAGCCTCCCAAAGTGCTGGGATTACAGGCATGAGCCATTGCACTTAGCTCTTTGTATATCATCTTTGGAGAAATGTCTATTCAATTTCTTTGCCCATCTTTTAATTGGGTTGTCTTTATTGTTGATTTATTTTCTAATTTAATTTTTATTCCCCCAAATAAAAATATTATGTAATTAAATTACATATTAAATTGATGGCATAATTTAAAATATAATGTAATTAAATATTATGTAAAATAAAAATAAAATTGCATAAATATATATATTTTTAAAACAATAGTTTTATAAAGCTTATTTCTCACTCAGTGTTCCTATTCCCCATCAGCAACCATTTTCCACTTGTTTCGCTGTTTTGTTTTGGTTTTTAAATTTTGGGTTTTATTTTATTTTATTTTATTTTATTTATTTATTTATTTATTTTTAAATTTTGGTTTTTAAATCCGGCTGAGCACGGTGGCTCACACCTATAATCCCAGCAGTTTGGGAGGCTGAGGTGGGTGGATCCTGACTTGAGGTCAGGAGTTCAAAACCAGCCTGGCCAACATGATGAAACCCCGACTCTACTAAAAATACAAAAGGCCGGACACAATGACTCACACCTGTAATCCCAGCACTTTGGGAGGCTGAGGCAGGCAGATCACCTGAGGTCAGGAGTTTGACCAACATGGTGAAACATGGCCCACATGGTGAAACCCTGTCTCTACTAAAAATACAAAACTTAGCTGGATGTGATATTGGGCGCCTGTAATCCCAGCTACTCAGGAGGCTGAGGCGGGAGAATTGCTTGAACCCAGGAGATGGAGGCTGCAGTGAGCCAAGATCACGCCATGGCACTCCAGCCTGGGCAACAGAGCAAGACTGTCTCAAATATATATATATATTTCCATATTTACAGATGATATGCTTATACTGCTATTTCTTGATTTTCCTTTTTTCTTTTTTCTTCTTTTTTTTTTTGAGGCACAGTCTTGCTCTATAAACCCAGGTGGGAGTGGCACAGTGTCACCATCATGGCTCACTGCAGCCGTGACCTCCTGGGCTCAGGCAGTCCTCCCACCATAGCCTCTGAGTAGCTGGGACTACAGGTGTGTACCACCCACCTGGCTAATATTTTAAATTTTTTGTAGAGATGGGGTCTCCCTATATTGCCCAGGCTAGTCTCAAACTCCTAGGCTCAAGCAATCCTGCCACCTTGGCCTCCCAAAATGTTGGGATTGCAGGTGTGAGCCATCGCTCTCAGGCCTTGATTTTTCTTTTCTTTTTCTTTTTTTTCCTTTCTTTTTCTTTCTTTCTTTTTTTTTTTTTTTTTTTTTCTTTTTTTGAAGACAGGGTGTTTCTCTGTCTCCCAAGCTGGAGTGTAGTGGCACAATCTCAGCTCACTGCAACCTCAGCCTCCCGGGCTTAAGCAATCCTCCCACCTCAGCCTCCCGAGTAGCTGAGAGGAGGCCAAGCTGAGGAAGTCCCAAGCACACACCACCACACCCAGCTAATTTTTGTGTTTTTTGTGTAGACTGAGTTTTGCCATGTTGCCTAGACTGGTCTTGAACTTCTGAGCTCAAGCCATCTGCCCACCTCAGCCTCCCAAAGTCATAGGATTACAGGTGTGAGCCACTGCACCCAGCCTTGATTTTCCAGTTCCACTTGACCTCCTAGTAGATCTCATGTATAAAAGTGAGCCCCTCAACTTCTGTTCCAAAGGTGGAAAAACTGGCCTATGTGGGAGGGATGAAGAAACAGTCCAGTGGCTTTGGCTTCAAGTATGGACTCCGGAGCTGGATGTCCAGGCTGAAATCCCAGCTTTGCAACTTGCTGACAGTGAGAACCTGCACAAATTGACCTCTCTTCTCAACTTCCTTATCTATAAAATGGAAATTATAATAATAATAGTACCACTTTATAGAATTGTTATAAGAATTAATTGAGTTTATCTATGAAAAGCATTTAGCATGTATAGGTTCTAAAAGCTCAATATGTGTTCATTATTATTATTATTATTAACATGCTCTCACAAATATATATATTCCTCCTCTCCATTCTATTTAGTTACATTACAGGTTTTTAATATCAGCATTCAGTGTTTATATTATTATGACTAAAACTGTTATCTATTCTATGATCACATTTCCTTTCTTGTTTGAATTTTAGTTTTCTCTGAAGTTAATAAATGTCTCATGTTTATATCTGTTACTTTTCTATGAACCTATCATTAATTCATCCCCAATCTTTGCTGAAAGTTTATAAATCTCATAAAAGGTTCAAACACATCAGGTAATCTAACAGCTTCATCTTCTTGGAGACATGTCTCCTATAAGCCTTCATGTACTGCTCTTGTCTGGACTGGTTACTTCTAAGCCTACTGCAAGATTTAAGAACAGAGCACTCAAAAGCTGATGATACTCTGTGTATAAGTACTTATTTATGGACTAGAGGACTTTATAAGAGGGTGATGATCTGGCCAGGTGATTTCACTGGGAGACTCCGTACTGTGACTATGTTGAAGTCTTTTTTGGGGGCTTGGCAGAAAAGAATCTTAATCTTGGCCAGGCACAGTGGCTCACGCCTGTAATACTAGCACTTTGGGAGGCCAAGGCGGCTGGATCACCTAAGATCAGGAGTTCCAGACCAGCCTGGCCAACATGGCGAAACCTATCTCTACTAAAAATACAAAAAAAGTAGCTGGGCATGGTTGGTGGGGGCCTGTAATCCCAGCTACTCAGGAGGCTGAGGTAGGAGAATCACTAGAACTCTGGGGGCGGAGGTTGCAGTAAGCTGAGGTCACTCCGTTGCACTCCAGCCTGGGCAACAGAGCGAGACTCTGTCTCAAAAGAAAAGAGAGAATTTTGGTCTCCCATAGAGGATAAAAGCCTGACTGGAGGGTTCCGGAAGATGAGTGGAAAGAGAATGATAGAGGTCTCACCATTCAGTATGTAGACTTTCACTTCTCCTCCTGTTTTTACCATCGCACTCCCATCTGTGTCTGTATCTAATCCAGAGTCTCTCTGGTAGAACCCTCCAAAGGTAAACACTCCTGGCTTCTGCTGGTTGGGGAGGGGCAGTTACCTGGATGCAGAGAGTAGTAGAAGAGGGCTCAGGGAACCTGATTGCTACTCAGACATATTCTCAACCAGGTCTTCTGTTCACCCTGATTTTTTTTTTTTTTTTTTTTTTTTTTTTTTTTTTTTTTTTTTTTTTTTTGAGACGGAGTCTTGCTCTGCCGCACAGGCTGGAGTGCAGTGGCCGGCTCTCAGCTCACTGCAAGCTCCGCCTCCCGGGTTCACGCCATTCTCCTGTCTCAGCCTCCCGAGTAGCTGGGACTACAGGCGCCCGCCTCGTCGCCCGGCTAGTTTTTTGTATTTTTTAGTAGAGACGGGGTTTCACCGTATTAGCCAGGATGGTCTCGATCTCCTGACCTCGTGATCCGCCCATCTCGGCCTCCCAAAGTGCTGGGATTACAGGCTTGAGCCACCGCGCCCGGCCCGTTCACCCTGATTTTAAGAGGCATGGTGCCATCAGCTCCTAAAATTTTCTGAGATTCTGTGGTACGTTAGGCCTGCTTCTGGGACTCTTAGGCTTAATGAATCAATTTATCAGCCAGACTGGGACATTTTTGAGGGTGAAAGAGGATACTATTAATAATTATTACCAGGGCATCAGGCATAAAATGTATTATCCTGGGCAGATCAAGACCATGACCCTAGGATTCATCCAACTACTTTCTAGTATCAAAACTTTTGTTGCTATTGTCTTGTTAGTTCTTTTTGTTCTGGTAACTTAAAGATGCCAATTTTTTTTATCCCTCTACATAATTTTAGTGGGATTTCAAGAGAGAGCAGTGATGTGTGCATATGTTCAGTCCACCAGCTTTCGGGAGACAGGCTTCATTCTTCCGTCTTTATCAATGGAGAAAGTAGGTATGAAGGGACTGTGTGACTGTAATCAGAGTTCTTTGGTTTTAAGTAAAAGAAACGTCGTCTAAACAAGCTTAAACAAAGGGAGCGTTTAACCTGTTGCATCCATAGAAGGGCTGAACAACCACGTTGTGGGAAAAGCAGAGATAGAGCTGGGGGGTCAGGAACTCAGAATCGCAAACTGGAATACTCTATCTCCTGCCCATGCTTCCCTTTCGTTTCAGCTTCAGTCCCCTGTCCTGGAATCTGGCTTTCTTTCTGTTGCAGCAACATAACCACTGATGGTGGCCCAGTGTTATATCCAACACTCAGATTCCCTTTCTAGACCCAAATGCAAAAATTGTAGAAAGGAGGCTTAATGTTCCAACTAAGACTACATGTTCATCCCCAGATCAGCCAGCTTGGCTGGGCCAAGTGCGGTGTGTGAGGATGCTGGTTTATGTAAAATCAGGTTCAGCCTCCACCATAGCCATTCGTGCCAAGTCAGGCTGGGGCCAGTGCCTAGGACTAGGGAATAATCCCATAGATTTCCTTAACAGTAACTTGGCCAAATCCACACGATGTTAGTGATGGGCTTGGAAAGTAAAGCTGAGCCAGGCATGCTGGCTCACGCCTGTAATCCCAGAACTTTGAGAGGCCAAGGCAGGTGGATTGCCTGAGGTCAGGGGTTCGAGACCAGCCTGGCCAACATAGTGAAACCCTGTCTCTACTAAAAATACAAAAAAATTAGCTGGGCATGGTGGTGGGCGTCTGTAATCCCAGCTACTTGGGAGGCTGAGGCAGGAGAATTACTTGAACCCGTGAGGCGGAGGTTGCAGTGAGCCGAGATCGTGCCATTGCACTCCAGCCTGGGCAACAAGAGTGAGACTCCATCTCAAAAAAAAAAAAGAAAAAGAAAAAAGAAAATTAAAGATGAGGACTCAGTACCTTACTGGGATTGCTAAGCTATAAATGTTCAACCTTTGCTAGTGATGACATAAGGGACAGTGTAGAAACTTAACATTTAAAACTATTCCCTTTCTGCCTCTTCTGCAAAATCATTTACATAGATCTACATGTGTCAGAACTTGGTTTGTTTTCCTCTTCTACATCAGACTTACAATGTTTTATTTTCTGTAGGCTAGCTTTTGCTTTACTCTTCTGATTGTTATTTAAAATGGCCAAGATTCTCTCATTTACACATTTAATGTCACAGAATTTTAAGATGTTAGAAGTGGAAGAGGACTTAGACTATTTAATTTATATTTCACAGAGATGTCCCTGGCACACTAACTTCCATGAGCTGCTCCTTTGAAATAAGGTCTTCCTGGTCAGTAAGTTTAGAAAATGCTGTATACAACTAGACATTCTCCTCTTGGAGACTCAGTACATGTTAGCCTATTAAGGAGTCTGCGAAGTCCTGCAGCAAAAAAACCCAACAATTTCCTAAATTCATTTACCAAGGGACCCTTTTTTCATCATAAGCAGGCCAAGTTCCTTGGAAGATACTTTGGGAAATAATGCAACCATCTTGTTTTATGAATTAGGCAACTAAAGCTCATGAAGAGACAATAGTTTATAATTTTCCAAAGTTAATGCCAGGAAGAATTAGCACTTATTAGCAATGCAAGTTACCAGTTATTACTGGTAACTTACCTTGGCCAAGTACTAATGAAATAGAATACTTTCCCTCTTCTTCCTCTTATTTAATTCCCTCCTTCATCTTGTTCATCTGGAAGAAGGTTTGTCTGATTATCCGTGGTAGTTTAGGTAACATTGTTAAGGTGAGTTAGAGAACAAATTAAGCACCAGGTTTGGGAAAGTCTACTCCGTCAGCCTCCTTCTGTATATCAGACCTGATGTACTTTTATTATAACAAAGTCTTGGCCGGGCGCGGTGGCTCAAGCCTGCAATCCCAGCACTTTGGGAGGCCGAGACGGGCGGATCACGAGGTCAGGAGATCGAGACCATCCTGGCTAACACGGTGAAACCCTGTCTCTACTAAAAATACAAAAAACTAGCCGGGCGAGGTGGCGGGCGCCTGTAGTCCCAGCTACTCCGGAGGCTGAGGCAGGAGAATGGCGTAAACCCGGGAGGCGGAGCTTGCAGTGAGCTGAGATCTGGCCACTGCACTCCAGCCCGGGCGACAGAGCGAGACTTCGTCTCAAAAAAAAAAAAAAAAAAAAAAACAAAGTCTTATAACCAGTATTTTTTAGTGCTCTATTTATTTTCCCAAAATAAAATTTATAGCTTAACCTACCTGCATATTTTAAAAATCAACATCATGCCCTAATTGTAATACCAAGAAGAAATAAAAGCATAGTCATTTGTAATAAAATACTATGCATTTTAATGTGTCTAGGCTAACTCTAAGATATAATGAACTATTCAGTTGCTTTTATAGAGAGAGTGACCACGAATGTAACTGCTACAAATGCAAATTGATTCAGACATATTGGCAACTCAGGAGTACCATGAGAGATACTGAATGGCCTGATTTTCTGTTTGTTGTTGTTGTTGTTTTTGAGACGGAGTCTCACTCTGTCACCCAGGCTAGAGTACAGTGGCGTGATCTTGGCTTACTGCAAGCTCTACCTCCTGGGTTCACACCACTCTCCTGCCTCAGCCTCCTAGTATCTGGGATTACAGGCGCCCGCCACCACTCCCAGATAATTTTTTTGTGTTTTTAGTAGAGAGCGGTTTTCACCATGTTAGCCAGGATGGTCTCAATCTCTTGACCTCGTGATCCGCCCGCCCTGGGCCTCCCAAAGTGCTGGGATTACAGGTGTGTGTCTCCGCGCCCAGCCTTGAATGGCCTCATTTTCTTTTTTTTTTCTTTTTTTTTTTTTTTTTCTTTTTTCGAGATGGAGTCTTGCTCTGTTGCCCAGGCTGGAGTGCAGAGGTGTGATCTTGGCTCACTGCAAGCTCTGCCTCCTGGGTTCACGTCATTCTCCTGCCTCAGCCTCCTGATTAGCTGGGACTATAGGTTCCTGTGAATGGCCTGGTTTTCGAAAATGGTTAATTGCTCTTTGTAAAATCCCAAAGAAATAAAAATATTCTCTCAGTTTATATGGTAGTTGTGTTTCTGAAAAATAGAGTATAAATTAAAACTACACAAAAACACTTTGATTTAGGCATTTACTATATGACAGCACTTATATCTGTGTGCTTTACATTAATTAATTCACCAGATCCTCATAGTAACCCCATTTCAGTATGATTACTATCACTATTTTTCTTTTATTTACGGCCAGCTTCTTAAGCCAAATAGGCTCACAGAATTCTACTATCCCTATTTTAAACATGAGGAGACTAAGACAAAGAAGATAAGTAACTTGTTCAACAACTATTAAGTGTCAGGACAGTAGATAAACCCAGGCAGTGTAGCTCCAGAGCTCACACACCATCTTCTATGTCCCTGTCACCTGAAGGACTCCAGTTCTGAGTCACCTGGGCATTCCCTGCACAGATCATGGCCAACAGAAGGCTGCTTCCAATCCCAGAAACCATGGTATCCAAAAGGAAAAGAGGCCAGACCACATTCCTTTGGCATATTTACTGCCAGTCCAGGAGAATGATGAGACAGTGACGGGAAAGCGCTCAGGCACCCAGGTTTCCTGACCTCCCAGGACCTGCCAGCAGGAGCTCTATAAGAGAGCAAAAGCAGGAAACAACCTTGACTTCTTTTTTTACCCTGCCTCATGGTCCCCTACCTCTTGCCAAAAGCACAGTGCAACCACAGACTACACGATCCAGCAACTTCCCACAATGTTCACAGAACTAAAAAAAGCAGGGGGTAGAGAAAAACTGAAAGAGACCAGACACCTTCAGGGCTGCCAAGCTGGAGAGTCAGTCCTGGGACTTTTCCTCCTTGTCTACAACCTGATTCGGGGATTATTTCTTCCCAGAGAGTGATTATTGCTGATAATCGGATGGGCCTATGGATTGCAAAACCCATTTATCTTTGCTCCATCCTCTGAAAGGGAGGAGTTCTGACTAAGTGTACCTTCCTTGGGGTGACGCGAAATGACAGTCGGGATTGATGCTCTGGAGTTTGTTCCAGCTCATTGCTCATCACCCCATGGATGGTTTGCTCATACCAAATCTGCGCCAAATAAATTCCATGTCCTCCAATGTTTGATTCTTAATAGTAATATAACTAACCCTGATTAAGGGTTTATTGTATGACCGGCAGAGCGCTAAATTCTTTACATTATTATTTTTTTGTTTGTTTGTTTTTGTTTTTTTTTTGTTTTTTTTTTTGAGGCGGAGTCTCGCTCTGTCGCCCGGACTGGAGTGCAGTGGCCAGATCTCAGCTCACTGCAAGCTCCGCCTCCCGGGTTTACGCCATTCTCCTGCCTCAGCCTCCTGAGTAGCTGGGACTACAGGCGCCCGCCACCTCGCCCGGCTAGTTTTTTTGTATTTTTAGTAGAGACGGGGTTTCACCGTGTTAGCCAGGATGGTCTCGATCTCCTGACCTCGTGATCCGCCCGTCTCGGCCTCCCAAAGTGCTGGGATTGCAGGCTTGAGCCACCGCGCCCGGCCCAATTCTTTACATTATTATCTCACTGAGTCTCCCTAACAACCTTTGGAGAGACATATGCTTATTAACTCTATTTACAGATAAGAAAATTCAGGTCCAGAAGGTTTACATTCGGATGCCACGCAGCCAGTAAGCAGGAGAACTGAACGCAAACCCAGGCTGTCTTATTGCCAGCTTGACTGTTCTGAAGGAACTAATTAGAACTGGCTTGAGATTATACTTGAGGAAGAGGTGAAGTAGAATTATTACAAGTGCAGTAGGACAAACCTGGGTTCCTGGGACTTCTGCTTCCTTAGCCATTGGACTTTTCTCTTTTTTTTTGAGATGGAGTCTCGCTCTGTCACCCAGGCTGGAGTGCAGTGGAGTGATCTCGGCTCACTGCAAGCTCCACTTCCCGGGTTCACACCACTCTCCTGCCTCAGCCTCCCGAGTAGCTGGGACTACAGGCGCCTGCCACCATGCCCAGCTAATTTTTTTGTACTTTTAGTAGAGACGGAGTTTTACTGTGTTAGCCAGGATGGTCTTGAAACACTGGACTTTTCTACTTTTTTTTTTTTTTTTTTTTTTTGAGACAGAGTTTTGCTCTTGTCGCCCAGGCTGGAATACAATGGCACGATCTTGGCTCACTACAACCTGTGCCTCCCAGGTCCAAGTGATTCTCCTGCCTCAGCCTCCCAAGCAGCTGGAATTATAGGCACCCATCACCACACCCAGCTGACTTTTTTTTTTTTTGAGACGGAATCTCGCTCTGTTGCCCAGGCTGGGATGGGTGCATTGCACTATCTCGGCTCACTACAACTTCTGCCTCCCGGGTTCAAGCAGTTCTCCCACCTCAGCCTCCCAATTAGCTGGGATTACAAGCGTATGCCACCATGCCTGGCTAATGTTTTGTATTTTTAGTAGAGACAGGGGTCTCACCATGTTGGCCAGGCTGATCTCGAACTCCTGACCTCAAGTGATCCGCCTGCCTTGGCCTCCCAAAGTGCTGGGAATACAGACGTGAGCCACCATGCCCAGAAATGTTTGCATTTTTAGTAGAGATGGAGTTTCACCATGTTGGCCAGGCTGGTCTCAAACTCCTGACCTTAGGTGATCCACCCACCGCGGCCTCCCAAAGTGCTCAGATTACAGGCATGAGGCACCATGCCTGGCCACTTTTCTTTTTTTCTTTTTCTCTTTTTTTTGAGAGAGAGTCTTGCTCTGTCACCAGGCTAGAGTGTAACGGCACAATCTCTGCTCACTGCAACCTCTGCCTCCCAGGTTCAAATGATTCTCCTGCCTCAGCCTCCCGAGTAGCTAGGATTACAGGTGTGCGACCACTACGCCCAGCTAATTTTTGTATTTTTAGTAGAGATGAGGTTTCACCATGTTGGCCTGGCCACTTTTCTACTCTTTAATTCTCCTGGGTCGACAGGTATTTAGTTACCCAGGGATGGTAATGGGACTACAGCCAGAGAGATCTTTCTGAGATGCAAATCTGCTGAAGTCTGGTCCCAACTAATAATTTTTCAGTGGTTCCTTGTGGTCTATCAGATGAAGGTCAGACTCCTTTGCATGACATATAAGGCCCTTTGTAATCTGGACCCACCTGCCTTCTATGACTTTCTGTCCCGTGCTTGCCTTCTTATGCGCTGAGAAGCTCATGGCAGCCCCAGAATAATCTGCCATCCTGATCCCTGCCTCCACATCTTGGTCACATCTTGGTCCATACTGTTTCTTATGCCTCAAATTCCCCCAGCTATCCATCTGATGAGCTTGTATTAATCCTGTAGGACTCCACTACATGTTATACTCTTTGTGTAAAGGCTTTTTTTTCTTTAAGTTTAATTAAAGTATAATAGAGATGAGGTTTCACCATGTTGCCCAGGTTACTCTTGGACTCCTGGGCTCAAGTGATCCACCCATCTCAGCCTCCCAGATTTCTCGGACTACAGGTGTGAGCCACTGCCCCCAACCTCCATTCACTTTTATATTCCCAAAAGCTAGCACTTTGCCCTGTTTATGAGTGAATGAAATCATTTCTATAAGAGGCATGGCCAGCGTGGGCAACATAGTGAGATCTCATCTCTACTAAAAATAAAAAATTTAGCTTAGTATAATGGTGCATGCCTGTAGTCCCAGCTATTCTGGAAACTGAGGCAAGAAGATCACATGAGCCCAGGAGTTCAAGGCTACAGTGAATTGTCATTGTGCCACTGCACTCCACCCCAGGTAACAGAGAAGACTCTGTCTCCAAAAAAAAAGAAAAAAGAGGCATAGAACATTGCTCTTAAATTTCTTGGTACCCACCTTTGCAATAAATTACTTTTTAAATCTTGATCTTAAACCGGGAATTCTAAGCTGGGCAAGGTGGCTCACACCTGTAATCCCAGCACTTTGGGAGGCCAAAGAGGGAGGATCACAAGGTCACAAGATCGAGACCATCCTGGCCAACATGGTGAAACCCCATCTCTACTAAAAATCCAAAAATTAGCTGGGTGTGGTGGTGCACTCCTGTAGTCCCAGCTACTCGGGAGGCTGAGGCAGAAGAAATGCTTGAACCCAGGAGGCAGAGGTTGCAGTAATCCAAGATAGCACCACTGCACTCCAGCCTGGTGATAGAGGGAGACTCTGTCTAAAAACACCGGAAATTCTGGGACTTCCAAAATCCTCGTGACAGAGGGAGACTCCATCTAAAAAAAATAAATAAATAAACTGGGAATTCTGGGACTTCCAAAATCTAGTGGTCAGGTTTCCCAAGAGCAAAAGTTGTCTGAACAAGTTTTCTTAAGGTCTCTTAAGGAGGGAATTTTGCCACCTTCCTTGGAAACACCTACAGGGTTTTTTTGTTGTTGCAGTTGGGTTGTGGACATGCTATCACCAAAGCAGCTGAGTGAAGGAGTCCTGAGGCAGAGTGACAGAATGAATACGGGTGTTTGGCTAGAACCACTCTGCTTTTCAAAATTTGGCTTCTGACCGGGCGTGGTGGCTCACGCCTGTAATCCTAGCACTTTGGGAGGCCGAGGCAGGTGGATCACCTGAGGGTCAGGAGTTTGAGACCAGCCTGGCCAACATAGTGAAACCATTTCTACTAAAAATACAAAAATTAGCTGGGTGTGGTGGCATGCACCTGTAGTCCCAGCTACACAAGAGGCTGAAGCAGTACCTGGGAGGCAGAGGTTGCAGTGAGCCGAGATCGTGCCACCGCACTCCAGCCTGGGTGACAGAGTAAGACTCTGTCTAAAAAAAAAAGAAAAGGCATCTTCCCATTATATTTATATTTATTTAGCTGTCAAAATTTTAGCTCATGTATTTCCTTTAATTCATCCCCTCTGGGCAGAGGTTTTTGCCATAATGCTTGCTCCCAGCCAAGGAGGAGCTGCATTTATCTTATCCTTTCATCTTCCTACAGAATGCACTTCAGGGCCGGGCTCAGTGGCTCTCGCCTGTAATCCCAGAACTTTGGGAGGCCGAGGCGGGTGGATCACGAGGTCAGGAGATGGAGACAATCCCGGCTAACATGGTGAAACCCCGTCTCTACTAAAAATACAAAAAATTAGCCAGGCATGGTGGCAGGCGCCTGTAGTCCCAGCTACTTGGGAGGCTGAGGCAGGAGAATGGCGTGAACCGGTGAGGCAGAGCTTGCAGTGAGCGGAGATCGCACCACTGCACTCCAGTCTGGGTGACAGAGCGAGACTCCATCTCAAAAAAAAAAAAAAAATGCATTTCAGTAGCCTGTGACTTTCTCTTCAGAATCATGCTTCACATACGTATGTTTAAGAACAAATTTTTAAAAATATTTTTGAGGAAAAGATGCAATTTTAATTTGTGGGTCAAAACTTATTCTGACCACCTGCCTTCTGGAAAATAAAATCCTTGTTGATAATTCAGAAAATTCCAAGAAGTGCAATAGGTTATGTCCAAATCACTTTGCCTGTACCTGATGCTTAGATTTTTCATAGGCAAAGTCTATGAAAAAGTGACCTCTCCTTTTGAAACCATGGTATCTCTCTTGCAGTCTCCTAGCCAGTGTTTTTTCCTACCATCCTGCATCCTTATTAGATTATTAGTTTCCTGGGGAGCATCTTATTATTATTAGATTGTAAGAGTTACCTGGGGAGCATAAAAAGAAATTTAATTTTTATTTATTTATTTATTTATTTTTGAGATAGAGTCTCGCTCTGTTGCCCAGGCTGGAGTGCAGTGGCATCATTCTCAGCTCACTGCAACCTCCACCTCCCTGGTTCAAGCAATTCCCCCTCCTCAGCCTCCCCAGTAGCTGGGATTACAGGCGCCCACCACCACGCCCAGCTAATTTTTTTGTATTTTTAGTAGAGACGGGGTTTCACCATGTTGGCCAGACTGGTCTTGAACTCCTGACATCAGGCAATCCACCCGCCTCAGCCTCCCAAAGTGCTGGGATTACAGGCGTGAGCCACCACGCCCGGCTGTATTTTTTTTTTTAAGACGGAGTCTCACTCTGTCACCTGGTGGAGTGCAGTGGCGTAACCTCAGCTCACTGCAACCTCCGCCTCCCGGGTTCAAGCGATTCTCCAGCCTCAGCCGAGTAGCTGGGATTACAGGCACCCGCCACCGCACCTGGCTAATTTTTGTATTTTTAGTAGAGACGGGGTTTCACCATGTGGGCCAGGCTGGTCTGGAACTCCTAACCTCGTGTGATCCACCCACCTCGGCCTCCCAAAGTGCTGGGATTACAGGTGTGAGCCACCGTGCCTGGCGCATAAAAAGAAATAAAAAAAAAAAAAAAAAAAAAAGAATCAGCCGGGCGCAGTGCCTCATGCCTGTAATCGTAGCACTTTGGAAAGCCAAGGCAGTGAATCACGAGGTCAGGAGTTAGAGACCAGCGTGGCCAACATGGAGAAACCCCATCTGTATTAAAAATACAAAAACCTGGCCAGTCGCAGTGGCCACTGCACTCCAGCCTGGGCGACTGAGCGAGACTCCATCTCCAAAAAAAAAAAAAAAACAGAGTTCTTTGGGGGATTTTAATGAGTAGTGAGGATAGAGAATCATTAATTAGAATGATGGTATCATTCAGAGGCAATGGTATACACTCTGGATGGTGTAGCCATACTTTATTATTATTATTATTATTATTATTATTATTATTATTATTTTGTTTTGAGTTGGAGGCTCTCTGTTGCCCAGGCTGGAGTGCAATGGTACAATTTTGACTAACTGCAAACTCCACCTCCCGGATTCAAGCAATCCCCTCCCTCAGCCTCCTGAGTAGCTGGGATTACAGGCATGTGCCACCACGCCTGGCTAATTTTTGTATTTTTAGCAGAGACGGGGTTTCACCTTGTTAGCCAGGCTGGTCTCAAACTCCTGACCTAAAGTGATCTGCCTGCCTTGGCCTCCCAAAGTGCTGGGATTATAGGCATAAGCCACCACGCCCAGCTCTATAGCCATACTTCTCTGGTGTGGGTGGGAGGTTGTTTTTTCCAGTCTGGATCATGCCATGCGTATATTAGCACATAATACAAACCCTTACCAGAGCCACTGATGTGTCAGGGACTCTGGGTTTTTTGGCCTTTGGTCCTACTGCAGCACCTTACGTTCCTGAAGCATCTTGCACAAAGCTGAATTCCCGTGAGCAAATGCCCTAAGGACTGCAGTCTGTACTTCCTCTATCCACAGAGGCATGACCTGAGGCTGTGTGACCAGGGCAAGCCTGAGGTGATTCAGGGTGCCCTAAAGCAAACTGGCATCCTAAAGGAAGCCTAAACCATGGAGTCAGCCACCAGCCCATCTGCTGCTCCCCATCTTCTCTCACCAGCCAGGCACCATCCAAATAAACAACTTTTGATGGTGCAGGAGGAAGATCGAATTCTCTGCATGGTGTCCTCATGCACATTGGATTTCCTAGTAATACACATATGAAAAGCAAGGTTTGTGAACTTAGATCTGACAGATGCAGATTTAAATTCTAGCTATTTGTCCTTGAGCAAATCTCTAAACCTCCCTAATCTCCTATGCCCTAATTCATAAACTGGGGCTAATAATACCTGCCTCATAGGGTTAAATGAGATAATGTGTGTCCAGGGCTTAGCACAATGAAATGTAGTAAACACTCAATAAACAGTAGTAGTAAGCCTTTTTCAGATGCTGTCTGATCCCACGTGGGAGGCTTTCGGTGCAGAAAGGAAATAGAACTGTGGTGCCCTCAGTGGGTTGTCTGCATGGAGATCTTGAAGGACTGGAAACAATGAAGCCTGTTCCCCCATATGTGATAATTGAGTACAGTTTGAAAGCTGGGGTTGTACTCACCTTCTCAGGACAACGCTCCCAATCTCTTTTCTCACAAACAGTAGCCTGCTGCCTTTGCACACACTCCGACCATTTTCCCTGCTGCCTTTGCACACACTCCGACCATTTTCCCTGCTGCCTTTGCACACACTCCGACCGTTTTCCCTGCTGCCTTTGCACACACTCTGACCGTTTTCCCTGCCTTTCCACACACTCCGACCGTTTTCCCTGCTGCCTTTGCACACACTCCGACCGTTTTCCCTGCTGCCTTTGCACACACTCCGACCGTTTTCCCTGCTGCCTTTGCGCTATTTCAGGGCTTGTGGGGGTGCAGGAAAGCTGCCGCCTTCCTCAGGTTGCTATTTAAAGACATTCTGAAACATTTTGCCACCGCTGCTCCTGCCACCACGGCTGCCACTCCTGTCCCAGCTGCAGGTCACTGACCACTCCAGTCCTTGGGCAGCATGCCTCAGCGTAAGCCAGCCGGGGAGCATACGCAGTTAGGTGTAGGGAGTTCTGACTGCCTATTTTTGGTTTAGGACCCCTGAGCTGTCATCCCTCCCAAGGGTTAACTGCTACCCACCATCTTGGTCTTTGTCCCTAAACAACCTAGACTGTCCATGTTCCTGTAGCATTTTTAGCAGTTGGCCAGTTAAATATTTCTCCCTTTTTCTCAGTGCAAACCACACATGATACTCGCCTCATCCCCTTTCCACCCCATCTCCAATTTGCAGTTTAGATGGTCTCCCCATTTAGCAGCCAGACACAATCCAGAAAGGGTAAAACTGCCATTTATCTCTAGGTCTAGCAGAGAAAAATACTTTTAAAATAAAAGGTTTTTGAAAAGCTCAGTAACCTCCAGTTAATAATAATGCCACTGTGAGCTTCAGTGTGTTTGAGATTCTCTATCTGTCAGGCATGGGTAGAAATCTCTTAGACATTAGTAATCCTGCTTTTCTTCACTGACCGTCCCGACGCTTTCAGTGAAGTGTCTCAAAAGCCTGGTCTTTCAGGTTTGAATTGGCCCTAATTTCTTTTTCATAGACCCATCAAAGTGAAAGTTTGGGTTTTATCAGGAAAGCATTATTCTTCTTCAGTCCAGAGCTCCTGAATGAGGTCCAGATTGTCTGTGTCCATTCTGCTTCCCCAATTTATTTGTTTCCTGCCCATTATCTTAGCGAGGCCACTCGCCTCAAAGACCTTGGAGTCTGGCCCCTTTCTGCTTGCCGGGCAGATTTCTTCCTGATGCTTTCCATTCTGCGGCATAGCTTGTTCAGAGCTTCCAGTATGCCAGCCACCAACAATATCTGATCCGCGCTGGCCCGATACTGTGCTTAGACCACATTAAATTCATTTCCCCGCATCTACGCCACCTCCCTCTTCCTCTCAATCCCCTTCATTTATTCATCCACCCAGCCACTCTGCCTTTGGCTTCTGCTCTCCATTCATTGTTTTCAGAGCTGTGCCTTTCCCCTCCTATTTATTCATTCATTCATTCATTCATTTTGAGATGGAGTCTTGCTCTGTTGCCCAGGCTGGAGGGCAGTGGCGTGATCTCGGCTCACTGCAACCTCCGCCTCCCAGGTTCAAGCAATTCTGCAGCCTCAGTCTCCCGAGTAGCTGGGATTACAGGCACACGCCACAATGCCCGGCTAATTTTTTTGTATTTTTAGTAGAGACAGGGTTTCACCATGTTGGCCAGGCTGGTCTTGAACTCCTGACCTCAAGTGATCTGCCCACCTCGGCCTCCCAAAGTGCTGGGATTACGGGCATGAGCCACCACACCTGGCCTTCCCCTCCTATTCTTATTCCTTGGTGGTAAACCAAATTTTCTTAATGTAGTGGTAATAATAGCAATACTTTGAATTATTTATCACTTTGCTGATGATAGTGAAATACTCTCACATACATTATCTTTTTTGATCCCCACAATATACTTGTAAGGTAGATGGTTATATGTGCCTCATGCCTCCCACTCCATAGTAGTGAAAATAATAACCACTTTGAAAGGCTGAGGCGGGGAGATTGCTTGAGGCCAGGAGTTTAAGACCAGCCTCGGCAAAATACCAAGACCTCGTCCCTACAAAAAATTTGTTTTTTGTTTTTGAGCTAGGGTCTTTCTTGCTTTGCCACCCTGGCTGGAATGCAGTGGCACAATCACGGCTCACTATAGCCTCAACCACCCAGGCTCAACTGGTCTTCCCTCCTCAGCTTCCCAAGTAGCTGGGACCACAAATGCGTGACACCATGCCTGACTAATTCTATTATTTCTTATAGACAAGAGGGTCTTGTTATGTTGCTCAGGCTGGCCTCAAACTCCTGGGTTCAAGCAATCCTCCCACCTTTACCTCCCAAACCGCCAGGATTATAGGTATGAGCCACTGTGCCTGGCCTGCAAAAAAAATTTTTTACAAATTAGCTGAGGCCAGGCATGGTGGCTCATGCCTGTAATCCCAGCACTTTGGGAGGAAAGATGGGTGGATCACCTGAGGTCAGCCCAACACGGTAAAACCCCATCTCTACTAAAAATACACAAAATTAGCCAGCCGTGTTGGCAGGCCCCTGTAATCCCAGCTACTCAGGAGGCTGAGGCAGGAAAATCACTTGAACCTGGAGACCTGGGAGGTGAAGATTGCAGTGAGCCGAGATTGCGCCACTGAACTCCAGCCTGGGCAACAAGAGCGAAACTCCATCTCAAAAAAAAAAAAAAAAAGCTGGGCGCTGTGGCTTACGCCTGTAATCCCAGCACTTTGGGAGGCCAAGGCGGGTGGATCATGAGGTCAGGAGTTGGAGACCAGCCTGGGCAACATGGTGAAACCCTGTCTCTACTGGCCGGGCACGGTGGCTCATGCTTGTAATCCCAGCACTTTGGGAGGCCGAGGCGGGCGGATCACCTGAAGTCGGGAGTTCGAGACCAGCCTGACCAACATGGAGAAACCCCGTCTCTGCTAAAAATACAAAATTAACTGGGTGTGGTGGTGCATGACTGTAATCCCAGCTACTCGGGAGGCTGAGGCAGGAGAATTGCTTGAACCCAGGAGGCAGAGGTTGCGGTAAGCCAAGATTGCGCCATTGCACTCCAGCCTGGGCGACAAGAACGAAACTGTCTCAAAAAAAAAAAAAAAAAAAAAAAAAAGGAAACCCTGTCTCTACTAAAAATACAAAAATTAGCCAGGTGTGGTGGTGCATGCCTGTAGTCCCAGCTACTCGGGAGGTTGAGGCAGAAGAACTGCTTGAACCTGGGAAGCAGACGTTGCAGTGAGCCGAGATCACACCACTGCACTCCAGCCTGGACAACAGAGTGAGACTCTGTCTTAAAAAAAAAAAAAAATTGGCCAGGCGCGGTGGCTCAAGCCTGTAAGCCCAGCACTTTGGGAGGCCGAGACAGGCGGATCACAAGGTCAGGAGATTGAGACCATCCTGGCTAATATGGTGAAACCCCATCTCTACTAAAGAATACAAAAAACTAGCCGGGCGACGAGGCGGGCGCCTGTAGTCCCAGCTACTTGGGAGGTGGAGGCAGGAGAATGGTGTAAACCTGGGAGGCGGAGCTTGCAGTGAGCTGAGATCCGGCCACTGCACTCCAGCCTGGGCGACAGAGCCAGACTCCGTCTCAAAGAAAAAAAAAAAATTAGCTGAGCATGGTGATGCACACCTGTAGTTCCAGCTGCTTGGGAGGCTGAGGCAGGAGGATCACCTGAGCTTCAAAGCTGCATGCAGTGAGCTATGATTGTGCCACTGTACCCCAGCCTGGGTACAGAGAGAGACTCTGTCTCAATAATAATAATAGCCATAATAACAACTGCTTTGAGAGATGGTACAGTATAGTGATTAATAAAGAATACTACTCTAGAGTCAGGCTACCAGGGTTTGAATCCTGGATCTACCCATTACTAGCTGTGTGAACCTGGGCAAATTGGAAATGTTAATTGTGTTGTGGGGATTGAGTTAATGTAGACAAAATGCCTAGAATCAAACCTGGCATATACCAAGTACTATGTAAGGATTAGCTACCATTGCCATTCTTTCATTCTTCAAAGATTTACTACATGTTAGGCTGTCTTCCAGGCCTCAGTGATGTAAGAGTTACAGGATGGACATGGTCCTGACCCTCACAGAGGTCACAGTCTTCATTGACAAACCATCACTTCTTTAGCACCCACCATTTGCAAGTCCTTGTGCTTGGATCTTTGTTTTTTGTTGTTGTTGTTTTGAGACAGAGTCTCACTCTTGTCACCCAGGCTGGAGTGTAGTGACGTCATCTTGGCTCGCTGCAACCTCCACCTCCCAGATTCAAGCAATTATCCTGCCTCAGCCTCCCGTGTAGCTGGGATTACAGGTGCCCGCCACCATGCCCAGGTAATTTTTTTCCCATTTTTAGTAGAGACGAGGTTGTGCCATGTTGGTCAGGCTGGTCTCGAACTCCTGACCTCAGGTGAACCACCCGCCTCAGCCTCCCACAGTGCTGAGATTTCAGGCATAAGCCTCCGCACCCGGCCGTGTGCTTGGATCTTTAGATACATTAATTCTTACTGCAACCTTCAGGAGGCAAACTTATTCCCATTTTACGGATGAGATCACCGGGGTTCCTAGAAGTGGTTTGTTCAGAATTTCCTAGCTAGTAATTGGAGCTCTAGGGTCCACTTCACCCAGTTTGCCTGCCTCCTGACCATTAGGTTTAACTCTGTGTGTCTGCTTCCCCAGCAGGGTGTGAACTCCTGGGTGTGGGAGCCATTCAGCAGAATACTTAGCCTAGTCTCCTGCACACAATTTGGGAAATTTTGCTGAGTTGTTCTCTACTAACGATTCTTGCCTCTCTGCCCCATAATAGTCTCATCTGTTCCCTCTCACATCTCTCAGCCACAAAATCACATCTTGGGCAAGATGAAGGTGCTTAGAAGATGGACTGTTGCTTTCTGACAGATTCATACCACACCTAATGCTTATTCCAACGTGTTTTTAAACAGAACTAGTCGGATTCTGGAGTCTTCTCATGGGCCTCAATCTAGAGAAACTTTTTTTCTTCCAGGACAATCTCCAGCCAACAACTCCAGTTCACCTCTTTCCCCAGTCTTCACCTGTCTTTTATTTCAGTGTATAACTTCCCTGTTACTCCTCTGTTTTTGTCTTTGTGCCTCTTATTTATTTCTCAGCCACAAAGGGAGTCACAATTGGTGGTTGATAGGACTGTGTGGAATGTAGCCTTCTTTCTTTTTGATCTTTGTTTGCTTCATCTCTTGGTTCCATAGAAGATGGAATTTCTTTTTTTTTTTTTTTTTTTTTTTTTTTTTTTTGAGACGGAGTCTCGCTCTGTCGCCCAGGCTGGAGTGCAATGGCCGGATCTCAGCTTACTGCAAGCTCCGCCTCCCGGGTTCACGCCATTCTCCTGCCTCAGCCTCCCTAGTAGCTGGGACTACAGGCGCCCGCCAGGTCGCCCGGCTAGTTTTTTGTATTTTTTTTAGTAGAGACGGGGTTTCAGCATGTTAGCCAGGATGGTCTTGATCTCCTGACCTCGTGATCCGCCCGTCTCGGCCTCCCAAAGTGCTGGGATTACAGGCTTGAGCCACCGCGCCCGGCCCTAGAAGATGGAATTTCTAAATACAATTGTTACAGGAAAGGGGTCTCTATCCAGACCCCAAGAGAGGGCTTTTGGATCTCGCGCAAGTAAGAATTCATGGCAAATCCACATTGCAAAGTAAAAGCAAGTTTATTAAGAAAATAAAGTAGTAGGCCGGGCGTGGTGGCTCAAGCCTGTAATCCCAGCACTTTGGGAGGCCGAGACGGGCGGATCACGAGGTCAGGAGATCGAGACCATCCTAGCTAATACGGTGAAACCCCGTCTCTACTAAAAAATACGAAAAACTAGCCAGGCGACGAGGCGGGCGCCTGTAGTCCCAGCTACTCGGGAGGCTGAGACAGGAGAATGGCGTGAACCCGGGAGGCGGAGCTTGCAGTGAGCTGAGAGCCGGCCACTGCACTCCAGCCTGGGCGGCAGAGCAAGACTCCGTCTCAAAAAAAAAAAAAAGAAAATAAAGTAGTGGGCCGGGCGCAGTGGCTCATGCCTGTAATCCCAGCACTTTGGGAGGCCGAGGTGGGCAGATCACGTGAGGTCAGGAGTTCAAGACCAGGCTGGCCACCATGGCAAAACCCCGTCTCTACTTTAAAAAAAAAAAAAAAAAGGTGTGGCACGGCCTGTAGTCCCAGCTACTCAAGAGACTGAGGCAGGAGAATCTCTTGAACCCAGGAAGCGGAGGTTGCAGTGAGCCAAGATCGTGCCACTGCACTCCAGCCTCAGCAATAGAACTAGACTCCTTCTCAAAAAAAAAAAAGAAAAGAAAGTAGTGACAGAGTAGGACATTCCTGAAAGTAAGAGGAGGAACACGTCCACCCTAGGTACAATGCTTATATATATATGATAGAAAAAGATCTTGGGGCCAGGCGCAGTGCCTCACACCTGTAATCCAAGCACTTTGGGAGGCTGAAGCGGGTGGATGACCTGAGGTCAGTTCAAGACCAGCCTGACCAACATGGTGAAACCCCGTCCCTACTAAAAATACAAAAATTAGCCAGGCATGGAAGCATTTGTCTGTAATCCCAGCTACTTGGGAGGCTGAGGCAGGAGAATCACTTGAACCTGGGAGGCAGAGGTTTCAGTGAGCCAAGATCACACCACTACACTCCAGCTTGGGTGACAGAGGGAGACTCCATCTCAAAAAAAAAAAAACAGAAAACAGCCGGGCGCGGTGGCTCAAGCCTGTAATCCCAGCACTTTGGGAGGCCGAGACGGGCGGATCACGAGGTCAGGAGATCGAGACCATCCTGGCTAACACGGTGAAACCCCGTCTCTACTAAAAAATACAAAAAACTAGCCGGGCGAGGTGGCGGGCGCCTGTAGTCCCAGCTACTCGGGAGGCTGAGGCAGGAAAATGGCGTAAACCCGGGAAGCGGAGCTTGCAGTGAGCTGAGATCCGGCCACTGCACTCCAGCCTGGGCAACAGAGCGAGAGTCTGTCTCAAAAAAAAAAAAAAAAACAGAAAACAAAAAAGATCTTGGGGAGATGTGCTCCACTATAAGGGTTTGTGATAAAGGATTAATTTTCTTAATTGCTGTAGTTTGCAAGAATCAATATTATTATTATTATTATTTTCTGAGATGGAATTTCACTCTGGTTGCCCATGCTAGAATGTAATGGGGTGGTCTTGACTCACTGCAACCTCTGTCTCCCAGATTCAGGCAATTCTCCTGCCTCAGCCTCCCAAGTAACTGGGATTACAGGCACCTACCATCATGCCCAGCTAATTTTTGTACTCTTAGTAGAGACGGGGTTTCACCATGTTGGCCAGACTGGCCTCGAACTCCTGACCTCAGGTGATCCACCCACCTCAGCCTCCCAAAGTGTTGTGATTACAGGTGTTAGCCACCATAATATTAGGAATGCCTTAGTTAAAGCAAAATTAGAAATGCCTTTGTTCCCAGATGCTGGGATATCTGGACACTCCAAGTCTGGGTCTGTTTGGTAAACATTATCAATCTGTTCCCCTAACCATAAACATGTAGAGGTTAGGAATGCCTAACTTTCTGGGAATGCAGCCCAGCAAGTCTCAGCCTCATTTTCCCAGCCCTCACTCAAAATGAAGTCGCTCTGGTTCGAACGCCTCTGACACAATGAGTGTATGCTAGCATTTAATGTTTTTGTCCTTTTCTATTTAGCAACTCATTTTCCTATTAAGAAGTTATAGATGGAAAAGATCACCATTTCCAGAGTCCTTATTTCTGTAAATGTCTTATTTTTGACCATTCGTGTTGTGTCTTGTTGATCTCACACAATAAGAACAGAATAGCCATTTCATTCACTAAGTTCCAGTAGTAAAAAAAACCTTGAAATGTAAATAACCCTTAAAATATTAAAATAATTTTTAAGTATAAATGAATCTACTCATTACTGTCTTTACTCATGGAGCTTGTTAGAGAGGCAGTCTAACTAGAGCCTTTTTTCTTTCTTCCTCTGTTTTTATATATTCTGGATTGTGGTAATACGGCTTTTATAATCAAACAAATACATTTAGGAAGTAAAGAGAAGAAAGATATTTGCCATTTATTTCTTCTTTTGATCTTAAAGTTACAACCAGTCCGCAAATGTTCCAGGTCAAGCTCATTGAAAGAGTCAAACATTGTCTTCCTGCTTTTCCATTGAAAGTGCACCTGTGTGCCCAAGGCAGTCTTTTACTCACACCATTCCCTTTTCAGTTTGCCAAGCCTCTTCTGGTCCTTTCTGAGCCACGTCTAACCCTAAAGACTGCCCTTGTCCCTGAAGCTTCAGCTTTGTGTGTTTCAGGGCAACTGGTGCCTGAAGAGAGGGAGGGTGGAGAAGAGAGAGGGAGACCGTGTGTGTGTGTGTGTGTGTGTGTGTGTGTGTGTGTGTGTGTGTGTGTGTGTCACATGCGCTCTCTAAATTCTTTTGATAAAGAACCTGAATGCCACCCCCTTCCAAAGAGTTTTCAGACCAGGAGTCTGGGTACTTCTTTAAGATATCCTTGGCCTAAGCTTCTCAGATGGTGAAAGTGTTTGTTTCAACCACTGACTGCAAGCAGCTAAACTAGCTTTCCTCTGGATGAGACGCACCCAGCCGACTCACAGCCATACCCGCTCCACCTTGCCCTGGAGTCCTTGGGCCCGATACAGTCGGGGGATGAACAGCAGGTGTGCTGAACTCATAATGAGAGGTTTCCGCTGTGGGATTGCCTATATCCTGCCCCCCACAGAGGCTCCTGTCACTTTACCTTTGAACTCTCCTTGTATTCAGCCCCTGATCCATGGGATTTGGTGACAATCCCTGGCTGGCAGGAAGCTTTGATCCTTGGGGAGTCCAGAGGAAGTCCTGTGATGTGTGGGATCCCTAGAGTCACAGGGATTGGGAAGAAGCTCTATACCAGGGTGGGTTGCTAAGATAGACCCATTAATTAAGCAGGAGCCTTTGCTTAACACTCAGTTACTAAAAAAAAAAGATCCGGTAACTGATAACAGGGAGCTCAGCACCCCTCAAGTGTGGAGTGGGTTTTGCACAGGCAGTATTGTTATTTTAAGGACACAGCAGTGCCCGGGGGGAACTCTTACCCGCATGGAGAAAGAACAGAATACCTGTGAGTATCCCTTTTTAACAAGTAAAAGCTGACTTTACTTTGAATGTTAGGAGGCTCTAGCAAAAACATCTCAAAGATATTTCTAAGTGAAAGATTCCTCTAGAAGGAGAAAAAAAATGACCTTGTAACAAACACTGGAGGATGGGGCACGGGAAGCCAGGAGACCAGCCTGGGTGACAGAGTCAGACCCTCTTTAAAAAAAAAAAAAGTGGAAGCTCAAGAATTTCTATATATAGAGACGCTTTGGGCTATAATCCATTGGAGAGGGTGTTGGGCGATTTGTCTTTAGGCTGTACCTGCATAGCAAGCATGCTGGTTTTGCTTAGAAACTGCCTTTTTCGTGTGTGGTGGCTTGGGAGCTAGGAGACTTACTAAAGTTCCCCCAAGCCATTTCCTTGGTGCCACCCATTGGCTAGGAATAAATGTCAGAGTGAAGGCACTTTCACATAGCAGGCGCAGGTTCCTCTGCCTCCACCCACCTCCAAAGGCAGAAATGACTTCCTTTACTTCCACAGAATTGCCTGCATTTCTCTCTTAAAACGGAGATCACTCCATGTGGGGTGTGTGTACTGCCTCCCCACAGGGCTGTAGCTGCCACCTGGGAGGGTTCGTGCCTTATTCATCTTTTCTGTCGCCAGCACACTGCCTGGGCATGACAGAGGCCCATAGTACTGATTATTGAATGAGTGAGTAATCATGAGGCAATAGCGGTGAAGAGTCATCCCCTGCTGGGAATTAGCTCATTTTCATGCTGCCAGCCTCAGGAAAGATAAGACTTCCTCGCCCAAAGACAGGTTAGAAAGGGCACTCGAAGCCGGGCACAGTGGCTCATGCCTGTAATCCCAGCACCTTGGGAGGCCGAGGCTGGCAGACCACAAGGTCAGGTGTTTGAGACCAGCCTGGCCAACATGGTGAAACCCTGTCTCTACTAAAAATACAAAAATTAGGTAGGTGTGGTGGTGGGTGCCTGTCATCCCAGCAACATGGGAGGCTGAGGCAGGAGAATCGCTTGAACCCAGGAGGCGGAGCTTGCAGTGAACCCAGGAGGCGGAGCTTGCAGTGAACCCAGGAGGCGGAGCTTGCAGTGAACCCAGGAGGCGGAGCTTGCAGTGAGCCGAGATCGCGCCATTGCACTTCAGCCTGGGCACAGAGCAAAACTCCATCTAAAAAAAAAAAAAGGCACTCTGGCGAGGCCACAGTCACGCCTCTGACCTAGGAGACCTGACTGTGGCTCAGAAGCTCCCTGAGAAAGCCCAGGAGGTAACTGCCCAGCAGGGACCAGGCAGCATCTTGCTGAGGTTTGCTCACAGGGCTCAGACGCTTCACATGGTGACACTGGGCAAGGAGCAGTGAGGGTTGTTTGCAGGCTGACCATATCATATGTGGGTCCCAGTGCAGATTAAAATGCAGGGCTCCTTGCTGGGGAAAACAAATAACAAAACAAGAAGAAGAAAGTACCATTAGTGGTGTGTGTGTGTGTGTATAAATATGTGTATGTGTATATATATTACAGAAAATGGGTCCCGATCCAGACCCCAAAAGAGGCTTCTTGGATCTCATGCAAGAAGGAATTCAGGGCAAGTCCGCAGTGCAAAGTAAAGCAAATTTATTAAGAGAGTAAAGTAGTGAAAGAACAGCTACTCCGTAGACAGAGCAGGACGTTCCCGAAAGTAAGAGGAGGAATGCGTCCACCCTAGATACAATACTCGTATATATGGGGAGATGTACTCTGCTTCAAGGGCTTGTGATAAATGATTAATTTTCTTAATTCCTGTATTTTGCAAGAATCAATATTATTATCTTTAAAGCAAAATTAAAAATGTCTTTGTTCTCCAGGTATCGGGATATCTGGACACTCCTAAGTCTGGGTCTGTTTAGTAAACATTATTAATTTATTCCCTTAACCATAAACATCTAGAAGTTAGGAATACTTCTGGGAATGCAGCCCAGCAAGTCTCAGCCTCATTTTCCCAGCCCTCACTCAAAATGGAGTTGCTCTGGTTCAAATGCGACCACCAGAATCCTGTGCTTATGGGGCACAGTGAACTCCAGATGCAAATGCTCTGGCAAAGAGGAGTGGACACAATCTTACCTCCTCCACTGACATTCATGCTCCCTGTCCCATTGGACTTCATTTACAAAACACAAGTTCACAGGAGGCTGAGGCAGGAGAATCGCTTGAACACAGGAGGCAGAGGTTTCAGTAAGCCAAGATCGCGCCATTGCACTCCAGCCTGGGCGACAGAGCAAGACTGTCTCACAAAAAAAAGAAAAGTTCAAAAATAAGATTATTATGTTTTTTTTTGTTTTTTTTTTTTTTTTTGAGATGGGGGTCTCACTCTGTCTCCCAGGCTAGAGTGCAGTGGCACGATCATAGTTCAGTGCGGTCACAAACTCCTGAGCTCTAGGGATCCTCCAGGCCTAGCCTCCAAGCCCTAGACTGCAGGCGTGTGCCACCATGCCTGGCTGATTTTTTTTTTTTTTAGTAGAGATGAGGTCTTGCTATGTTGCCCAGGCTGGAAGAATTTTAGGATGGCAACAGCAGATCATTAGACCAAGCAAACCTGGCTGTCTTGAGCATGGGACCTTGTGTGACTGTAGGTCGCATACCCATGAAGCTGGCCTTGGTTGTCTGGCAGTGTTTCAGTTGACATTCTTAGGAGTTTCTGCTTTTACCAAGTTAGAGACTAGCCAGAAGTAGCATGCATGAATGTCTATTCATTTATAATTTTTTTTAGGTATGAGCAATGTACCAGTCACTTTCTGAGGCATTGGGGTTATACCAGAGTGAAAAAGGCAAGGCCGCCAGGCATGGTGGCTCATGCCTGTAATCCCAGCACTCTGGGAGGCCAAGGTGGGTGGATCACTTCAGGTCAGGAGCTCGAGACCATCCTGGCTAACACGGTGAAACCCTGTCTCTACTAAAAATACAAAAATTAGCTAGGCGTGGTGGCACGTGCCTGTGATCCCAGCTACTCGGGAGGCTGAGGCAGGAGAATCGCTTGAACCCAGGAGGCAGAGGTTTGCAGTGAGCTGAGATAGAGCCACTGCACTCAAGCCTAGGCAACGAAGCAACACTCTTTCTCAAAAAAGAAAAAAGAAAAAAAGGCAAAACATGGCCTCAGTGTCAATAGTACTTACCATCTAGAGAGGAAAACCTTTTTTAAAGTACACAATCAATATTTATTTTATGTTTTATTTATTTATTTTTTACACCACCTGCCTGCCCCCCAATGTTTCCATTACAGTCCTGATAGGAGCTACAGACAGAACTCCAGGAAGGGCAGGAAGACTGACCTGGGGCGGGGGTGAGGGGAAGAATCCCAGAGGCCAAGAATATAGGAGTCCTAGCAAGAGGAAGCAAAATATTAATAGCCTCCCAGGCTGAAGGACTAGCATATGCAAAGGCCTTGAGAGGAGCTTTGTTCAGGCAAGAAAAGAAAAAAGGCCAGCACAGCTGGAGCGCAGGCAGCCAGAGGCAGGTCGGCTGTGGGGAAGGGTCGGCCTGGGGAGCTTGTTCTATGTAGCCCTTTCCCCTGACTTCCTGCCTCCACTCCCCAGTGCCCATGCTGATCAGGAATATCAAAAGATGGAAAGGCTCTTGCTCTCTTCTTACAGCAAGTCCAAGACGCGTGGTGCTAGACACAGTCTACCTGGTGGAATGTTCAGGGGACCCTGGGCCCAGACCATGTGCTTGTTACCCGCTGGATTAACTGTTTCCCATCATTTCCATTCACTATCTTCAGTGTCCTGTTCCTAAAATGTGGCCTTTCTTTTCTCTGATGTCTCATCACCCTCTCTCTGCTCCCTGTGACCCTTACCATTTTCTATCCTATATTGTCTGTCTTTATGTGAATATCTTCTTATTCATCCCCACTAGACCATAAGCCTTTTAAAGGCAAGATCTAGATGTTTCCCTTGTTAAATGGCCTTACAAACTCTTTGCTTAGAGTTTATTAAGTTAAATATACGTTTATATATTTTATTTTATTTTTATTTTTATTTTTATTTTTTGAGATGGAGTCTTGCTGTGTCACCCATGCTGGAGTGCAGTGGTGCAATCTCGGCTCACTGCAACCTCCGCCTCCTTGGTTCCAGTGATTCTCCTATCTCAGCCTGGCATTATAGGCATGCACCACCACGCCCGGCTAATTTGTGTATTTTTGGTAGAGACAGGGTTTTGCCATGTTGGCCAGGCTGGTCTCGAACTCCTGAGCTCAGGTGATCTACCCGTCTCAGTTACTGCACTCCAGCCTGGGAGACTTGGTCTCAAAAATAAAAAATAGGCCGGGTGCAGTGGCTCATGCATGTAATCCCAGCACTTTGGGAGGCCAACGTGGGCGGATCACCTGAGGTCAGGAGCTCAAGACCAGCCTGACCAACATGGCGAAACCCTGTCTCTATTAAAAAAAAAAAAAAAAAAAAAATTAGCCGGGCATGGTGGTGCATGCCTGTAATCCCAGCTACTCCCGAGGCTGAGGCAGAAGAATCACTTGAACCGGGGAGGCGGAGGGTCCAGCGAGCCAAGATCGCGCATTGCACTCCAGCCTAGGCAACAAGAGCGAAACTGTCTCAAAAATAAATAAATAAATAAAAATTAAAGTAAAATAAAATAAAGAAACATTGCATAGTATAATGGCTAAGATTGTAGGCCCTATTTCTTTTAAGCAAAATACAAGATCCAGAAACCACAAAGGAAAATATTGATAAATTTAACTACATCAAAAATGGAAATTTCTTCACTAGAATAAAAAATCTCACGAAGAAAAAATGCCGACTGGGAGAAAAATATTTGCAACTCATATGACAGATAATGGACTTAAAAAAAAAAGGGGAGTTTTTACAAATCATTAAGGAGAAGCTGAATTATACATACTAGAAAAAAATACAAATTTATGTTTATATATTTGTTAGAAGTATGCAAATTCATAACAGCAAAATGCTATTTTTTTCTACCAGATTAGCAAAAATAAGGAGTTTACAGTATGTGACACTGATAAGAATACGGTGAAACAGGAATTTTCATAGTGTTTGAGGAAAATGTAAATTATTGGAACCTCTCTGGCCATATCTATCAAAATTGTAATGCGCATTACCTTTTGAGCCAGAAATTCCATTTCTAGATATTTGTCCTACAGATATACTTGTACATGTCTGTAATGACTTAAGTATCAGAATGCGTATTGCACTGGGCACAGTGGCTTATGCCTCTAATCTTGACTAGTCAGGAGGCTGAGGTGGGAGACTCACTTGAGGCCAGGAGTTCAAGACCAGCCTACGCAATATAGCAGGACCCCATCTTCAAAAAACTGTTTATTGTAGCAATATTTGTAATAGCAAAAGATAAAGAATTTAAATTACTTTCATTGGAAAGATGAGTAAATAAATTGCATTACATTCATCCTCTGCAGCTATAAAAAATAAGTTATTTCCATATGTGCCAATTATACAAAAAAAATTTTTTTTTTTTTTTTTTTTGAGACGGAGTTTCGCTCTGCCACCCAGGCTGGAGTGCAGTGGCCGGATCTCAGCTCACTGCAAGCTCCGCCTCCCAAGTTCATGCCATTCTCCTGCCTCAGCCTCCCGCGTAGCTGGTACTACAGGTGCCCGCCACGTCGCCCAGCTAGTTTTTTGTATTTTTAGTAGAGACAGGGTTTCACCATGTTAGCCAGGATGGTCTCGATCTCCTGACCTCCTGATCCGCCCGTCTCGGCCTCCCAAAGTGCTGGGATTACAGGCTTGAGCCACCGCGCCCGGCCAAATTTTTTTTTTTTTGAGATGAAGTCACGCTCTGTTGCCCACACTGGAGTGCAATGGCTCGATCTCGGCTCACTGCAACCTCCGCCTCCCGGGTTCAAGCAATTCTCCTGCCTCAGCCTCCCGAGTAGCTGGGATTACAGGTGCACACCTCCATGCTCAGCTAATTTTTGTATTTTTAGTAGAGACGGGGTTTCACCATGTTGGCCAGGCTGGTCTCGAACTCCTGACCTCATGATCCACCCGCCTCGGCCTCCCAAAGTGCTGAAATTACAGGCATGAACCACCATGCCCGGCTACAAAATATGTTAAGTGGGGGGAAAAATCATGGTATACAACAGAGCATAGAATATAATTTTGTACTTTAAAAAGGCAAGGAAAGGCTGGGCTTGGTGGCTCATGCCTGTAATCCCAACCTCTGAGGTGGGAGGATTGCTTGAGCCCAGAATTTCAAGACCAGCCTGGGCAAAATAGCAAAAAACTAAAATGCCAAGCATGGTGACATATGCCTGTAGTCCCAGCTACTTGGGAGGCTGAGATGGAGGATTGCTGGAGCCCAGGAGTTTGAGCCTGCAGTGAGCTATGATTGTACTACTGTACTTTAGCCTGGGCAACAGAGCGAGACCCTGTCTCAAAAAACTTGGGGGGAGGAGACAAGAAACAGAAGTATACACGTGTGCTTGTAAACACTGAGAATATGTCATTATATGAGTGATGTCCTCTGAGAAGGGAAACAGCTAGGAGTCTGGAGTAGAAGAGAGCCTTACTTTTTAATATGTGCTCTTTTGTACTGTATTATCTTTTCAATAAAAATAAAAAATAAGGACACAGGCTCTGGATGTTGGAAACCTGGCTCCATCATTTTTTTAGCTGAGTAACCTTAACCCTCTAACCCTCAGTTTCTGCAAATATAAGATGGGGCTAATAACCTTCGTCTATAGGACTGGCAGAAAAATTAGATCATATATAGAAAGTACCTAAAATAGCATCTGACCCAAAAAGTAGTAGTATTTGAGGCAAAAAGCCCTGGACCAGAAGTAACTTTAAAAGTAGCTGCAGATGGCCGGGCGCGGTGGCTCAAGCCTGTAATCCCAGCGCTTTGGGAGGCCGAGACGGGCGGATCACGAGGTCAGAAGATCGAGACCATCCTGGCTAACATGGTGAAACCCCGTCTCTACTAAAAAATACAAAAAACTAGCCGGGTGAGGTGGCGGGCGCCTGTAGTTCCAGCTACTCGGGAGGCTGAGGCAGGAGAATGGCGTAAACCCGGGAGGCGGAGGTTGCAGTGAGCTGAGATCCGGCCACTGCACTCCAGCCCGGGCGACAGAGCGAGACTCCGTCTCAAAAAAAAAAAAAAAAAAAAAAAAAAAAAAAAAAAAAAAAAAAAGTAGCTGCAGATAAGTCTCATGACCCCCTGTGGCCCAATTGCCTCCTGTCCCAAGTTGGACCAGTTGGTCCCTAAATCTCCTTACTGTTTTGTTTTGGGTTTTGGTTTTTTGAGGTAAAGTCTCACTTTGTTGCCCAGGCATGATCTCGGCTGACTGTAACCTCCGCCTCCCCAGTAACTGGGATTACAGGTGCACGGCACCACACCTGCTAATTTTTTATTTTTATTTTTTTTTTTGAGATGGAGTCTCGCTCTATCGCCCGGGCTGGAGTGCAGTGGCCGGATCTCAGCTCACTGCAAGCTCCGCCTCCCGGGTTTACGCCATTCTCCTGCCTCAGCCTCCTGAGTAGCTGGGACTACAGGCGCCCGCCACCTCGCCCGGCTAGTTTTTTGTATTTTTTAGTAGAAACGGAGTTTCACCATGTTAGCCAGGATGGTCTCGATCTCCTGACCTCGTGATCTGCCCGTCTCGGCCTCCCAAAGTGCTGGGATTACAGGCTTGAGCCACCGCGCCCGGCCCACACCTGCTAATTTTTAGTAGAGACGGGGTTCCACCTTGTTGGCCAGGCTGGTCTCAAACTCCTGACCTAAAATGATCCACCCACCTTGGCCTCCCAAGTGCTGGGATTACAGGCCTGAGCCACCGCACCTGGCCTCAGTCCCCTTATTTTTGTTTCCCTGTTCCTTTCAAACCTGTTTCTTGCTAGAAGTTCTAGCTCCCAAGTCGGGAGGATTTTTTGGGGAAGTAGGAGCTCCTGTGAGTAGGTACTTTTGACACCCTCTTAATTCCATATCAGACCGTAAAATCGGAGCATTGCTCATGAAAAATGGAAACTGTAGTAGTAGAAATTTTTTTTTTTTTTTTTTGAGACAGAGTCTCACTCACTCTGTTGCCCAGGCTGGAGTACAGTGGCTTGATCTCAGCTCACTGCAACCTCCGCCTCCTGGGTTCAAGTGATTCTCCTGCCTCATCCTCCCGGGTAGCTGGGATTACAGGCACCTGCCACCATGCCCAGCTAATTTTTTGTATTTTTAGCAGAAATAGGGTTTCACTGTGTTTACCTGGCTGATCTTAAACTCCTGACCTTGTGATCCACCCACCTCGGCCTCCCAAAGTGCTGGGACTACAAATGGCAAATTTTTGTATTTTGGGTAGAGACGGGGTTTCACCATGGTGGCCAGGCTGGTCACTAACTCCTGATCTCAAGTAATCTGCCCATTTTGGCCTCCCAAAGTGCTGGGATTATAGGCGTGAGCCACTGCATCGGCCTGGTGACAGATTTTTAAAGTAGGAACAAGGAAAGGTATGATTGCTCAATAAATAGTCTCCTAGGCCAGGCGCGGTGGCTCATGCCTATAATACCAATACTTTGGGAGGCCAAGGCGGGTAGATCATGAGGTCAAGAGATTGAGACCATCCTGGCCAACATGGTAAAACCCCGTCTCTACTAAAAATACAAAATTTAGCTGGGTGTGGTGGCATGCACCTGCAGTCCCAGCTACTCAGGAGGCTGAGGCAGGAGAATTGCCTGAACCCGGGAGGTGGAGGTTGCAGTGAGCTGAGATCACGCCACCGAACTCCAGCCTGGCAACAGAGTGAGACTCTGTCTCCAAAAAAAAAAAAAAAAAGCTTCCTGGGTTTCGTAAGATAGTTGTCTGTTCTGTGGGTGGTGGCAGAGGGCTTTATGGGGAGCTGGGGAGGAAAAAAATGCTGGTAATCATTTGCTCTGGGAGGAACCATATCTGGGCAGTCTTGTCTGTCTGTGGTCCTGAGGTCTCTGCCATGCTTTGGGACTGAATAAAGGAGTCTGGGAACTATGATTGGGCCTGGGAGTAAAGGGGAGCAGAAGCCCCAAGGCCGTGTAACTAGGCATGGGGTGAGTGATAAACACAATGGGAAACCTATCTCAGTACAAGGGCCAGCACCACCCCTATCTCCTTCTCCAACCCAAGATGGCCATGCATTATCTTCTTTTTTTTTTTCTTTATTCCCGCCCAGGCTGGAGTGTGGTGGCACAATCGTGGCTCACTACAGCCTTAACCTCCCAGGCTCAGATGATACTCCCAACCCCAGCCTCCTGAATAGCTGGGACTACAGTACAGGCATGCGCCACCAAACCCGGCTAATTTTTGTATATTTTGTAGAGGTGGGGTTTTGCCACATTTCCCAGGCTGGTCTCAAACTCCTGGACTCAGGTGATCCGCCTGCCTTGGCCTCCCAAAGTGCGGATTACAGGCATGAGCCACTGCACCCAGCCACATTATCTTCAGGAAGTCTGTGGATGTCCTCACAGATCTCCTCAGGCAGGAGGAGAGGGCAGTTCAGTCGTACTGAGAAATGCCGGCACAGTAGACAGGTGGTCATGGCTCTCTCTCTCGTGCAGGTGCTGAGCGCCGTCCTCAAGGATCTCTACCACCTGCTGAAGCACGTGGTGCGTCTGGAGCCCGATGACGTGGCCAAGCTCCATGCCCAGTTGGCCCTAGAAGAGCTGGATGACATCATGAAAAACTTCCTGTTCCCTCCACAGAAGCTGGAGAAGAAGATTGTGGTCCTGCCATAGACCTGGCTCCAAGGACATGGAGGAGGCAGGCAGGGCCAGGCACCCAGAGCCATGCCGAGGTCTTCTGGCAGGTGTCCCTGCTGCCTCTTGAGTGCTGGCAGCATGGCTGACCCTTGGGGTGGCTTTATGGTGCTGGTCACTTGGGTCTTCAGGGTCCCTTCCTAAGGCATCTGTTTAGCACTCCCTCATTCAGCCTGAAAGGTGTGCAGTTAAGAGAAAACAATTAGCTGGGCGCAGTGGCTCACGCCTGTAATCCCAGCACTTTGGGAGGCTGAGGCGGGCGGATCATGAGGTCAGGAGATCAAGACCATCCTGGCTAACACAATGAAACCGTGTCTCTACTAAAAATACAAAAAAATTAGCCGGGCGTGGTGGTGGACGCCTGTAGTCCCAGCTACTCAGGAAGCTGAGGCAGGAGAATGGTGTGAACCTGGGAGGCGGAGGTTGCAGTGAGCTGAGATTGCGCCACTGCACTCCAGCCTGGGTGACAGAGCAAGACTTCGTCTCAAAAAAAAAGGAAAACAATTACAAATCTCATTAATCTGCACATTTTTCACTGTCTTCTAGCTTTGAGAGAAGGATGTCTACCTGGTGGAAGTATATTTTAACATGACTGATGGCATTTGACTAATTGTCCACTCTCTTGGAACTTGGGGAGAAGAGATTGGCCACCCATATGTCATCTAGCTCTGTATTCTTCCAGGCTGAGATTCTTCTTCCTCAGGAAAATGAGGAGCAGAGCTGGCCACCCTTGGCTGCTCAAGAAGCATTTCAGAGTAGGAGATGCAGTTGGAGGTGGGGAGGGGAAGGGAATAGTTATCAAATAATGCAAAAGGAAATAAAATTATCTTGGATGGACAGAACAACAGGGCTAAATATGGGTCCTCTGGTGTCGAGATGGAAAACTGTGGAGTTGAAGAGGCTCTGATGCCCAGAAAGGACAATCAGGCTGGTTGACTCTTCCAGAGAAAAAGGGTAAGCCCTGTACTTGTCCTCCCAGGCCATTTTTCTTCACTCCCTCTGCTGCTGTTTGCAAAGTTGCCCTGATTATCAGGAGAAAAGAACCACAAGCATCCAGAGAGTTTACATCCTGCCTTCTGTCCTCTGCTCCTTCAGAAAGATGAATGCCTAGACAATGGTTTCACACTGAATGCAGGCTGGAAAGAATGCATGCTGGTGGCCTGATGCCAGGGCTGTTGAAACAATTTCAGATATAGCACTGTGGTCTCCGCTTTATTTCTTTATGTATTTTGGCCGCTGCATTTTGATTGCAGCTAAAAGAGATAACAGAAAGGACATACTGGCTGGCTGCTTCAGATTATACCTCCCCGTTGTCAACACCTTGATGAGGCCAACCCAGAGCTGCTTGATCAGTCCTCAGCTTTGCGGGGCTAGGTACAGAATTTTATCACAGGATTTTATCCCGCTCTCTGGGGTGACCAGACCCACAGGAATGAAAACGCCGTTTCCAAAAGCTCGAGTGACTGAAGGATCTATGCACAAACATGGCCATTTGCTAGTTAACAACAGGATATTTCTCTCTGGCCAGATCACAGACATGGTTCTGAGTTCAGAACTTCCTTGATGGCATCCCTTTAAAGAGGCCATCTTAGGAACAGAATCACAAGTTAGCTTAGTGAGCAGAGAATTAGAACAAACCTAGCTAGGTGTGTTTAAGGAATATTTCCATTCAGCTAGTGTAGCTAGATTAATTTCTATTCTCCAAATCAAGGATGTATAGAAAATGGGAATTGTGGCTTTCAAATATAAGAAGAATCTCCTTTGGGCCAGCTGCATATACAATAAAAATGCTTGTTTCTTGGCCTTCCTTTAACTGGACTCCACAACCCACTTCAGATCAGCAGGTCGAATGTGTTACACAATCCGTTTCACTTACAACTTCATTTGCATTAACTGCATTCCAGTTCTGAGGACAGATCCTGATTGACCACCTTGATTAGTCTAAGACACTATCTAGTCCAAAACCCTCGAGTGCCTCATGAAGCATCCTAGTACCTTTATCTCTAGTTATAGATCACCTCTTAATTTGAACTGTTTGGCAAGTGGCTAAAAACATCTGTTCTTTATTGGTTTTTTTTTTTGAGGTGGGGTCTCACTGCATTGCCCAGGCTATTCTCAACTTCTGGATTCAAGCAGTCCTCCCCACTCAGCCACCTGAGTACCTGGGACTACAGGTATGTGCCACCATTATGCCTAACTTTATTGATTTATTTTTTCTTTTTCTTTTCTTTTCTTTTTTTTTTTTTTTTTTTTGAGACAGTGTCACCCAGGTTGGGAGTGCAGTGGCACAATCTCGGCTCACTGCAGCCTCCAACTCCTGGACTCAAGCGTCAGCCTCCCAAGTAGCTGGAAGCACAGGTGCGCGCCACCATGCCCAGCTAATGTTTGTTGTTTTTTTTTTTTTTTGAGACGGAGTCTCGCTCTGTCGCCCAGGCTGGAGTGCAGTGGCCGGATCTCAGCTCACTGCAAGCTCCGCCTCCCAGGTTTACGCCAGTCTCCTGCCTCAGCCTCCCGAGTAGCTGGGACTACAGGCGCCCGCCACCTCGCCCGGCTAGTTTTTTGTATTTTTTAGTAGAAACGGGGTTTCACCATGTTAGCCAGGATGGTCTCGATCTCCTGACCTCGTGATCTGCCCGTCTCGGCCTCCCAAAGTGCTGGGATTACAGGCTTGAGCCACCGCGCCCGGCCTAATGTTTGTATTTTTAGTAGAGACAGGGTTTCTCCATGTTGACCAGGCTGATCTCAAACTCCTGGCCTCAGGTGATCTGCCCACCTTGGCCTCCCAAAGTGCTGGGATTACAGGCATGAGCCACCGTGCCTGGCCTTTATTTTAAGACAGAGTTTTGCTCTGTTGCCCAAGCTGGTATAGAGTAGTGCAGTCATGGCTCACTGCAGCCTTAACCTCCTGGGTTCAAGGAATCCTTCCACCTCAGCCGCCAGAGTAGCTGGGATCACAGGTGTGTACCACCACTCCTGGCTAATTTTTAAAATTTTAGCAGAGATGAGGTCTCGCTATGTTGCCCAGACTTGTCTCAAACTCCTAGACTCAAGCAGTCCTCCTGACTCAGTTTCCTAAAGTGTTGGGATTACAGGCATGAGCTACCACGCCTGGCCTATTTTTTTTCTTTTTAACAGGGTCTCACTTTGTCACCCAGGCTGGAGTGAAGTGGCATGATCCTGGCTCACTGCAGCCTCAACCTCCTGGGCTCAAGCAGTCCACCCACCTTAGCATCCCAAGTAGCTGAGACCACAGGTGTGCACTATTGCACCTGGCTAATTTTTTTTTGTAGAGACAGGGTCTTGATATGTTGCCCAGGCTGGTTTTGAACTGCTGGCCTCAAGCAATCCTCCCCTATTAGCCTTCCAAAGCACTGGGTTTATGGGTGTGAACCACCACACTGGGCCCTAATATAATCCTCTTAAACATGACCAAATTATTAAAATTTTCCAGATTTTCTATATTATGTGTGTGTGTGTGTGTGTGTATGAATGACAGTCCTTGGGAAAGAATGTGAAAACTTTAGGATAATAAAAAACACAAAAACGGCCGGGCACAGTGTCTCACGCCTGTAATCCCAACACTTTGGAAGGCCGAGGTGGGCAGATCACCTGAGGTCGGGAGTTCAAGACCAGCCTGACCAACATGGAGAAACCCCGTCTCTACTAAAAATACAAAATTAGCCGGGCATGGTAGCGCATGCCTGTAATCCCAACTACTCGGGAGGCTGAGGCAGGAGAATCGCTTGAACCTGGGAGGTGGAGATTGCGGTGAGCCGAGATTGTGCCACTGCACTCCAGCCTGGGCGACAAGGGAAACTCTGTCCCCACCAAAAAATAAAAGCACAAAAACTTAAACGAAATACACGGGAACAAAAGTGACACTTTCCTGCATGGACCCTGTGAGGTGTGTCTTGCCTCCCACCCCCACCCTGCTCTCTCAGAGACCACCTTACCACCTCCCACCGCCCCTTCTACTGCCGCCTCCACCTGGCCCACTGAGGCTCTGCTGGCCCCTCACCTGCAGCGTCCTCCACCACCCAGTGGCCCGTCTCCTAGACTCCTCTGTGACACTCACTCAGTGTTCTGCTTTGGCTCCGTGCCTCCTCCTCTCCTTTTTCCACTCCTAGGCTCTTCCTCCAGTTCCCAGGCCCGCCATCCACCACCCCCTTGCTCTACAGGGGATGGCTCAGCCTCAGGAGACATGCAGAGACCCCACTTGTGGCTACAGCCAAACCCCAGGCTTCTGCCCAAGCTTCAACTGCTTTTTCAGGTTAGACTTCCTGAACTTTCTGGAGAGTTTCCCCTCTCTGCTTTGTTTTTCTTCCTCCTTGGCACAAACTTGCCCTTCTCTAAGTTCAGTGTTATTTAATCAGAAATCTCTTATCTTTTGCTTTGCTCCTTATCATCTCTCCACACTCATAATTTCCCATATTTCCCAACCTCCTCCTCCACGTCCCCTGCCTCGTTGTTGTTGTTTTTTTTTAATTTTTGTATTTTTAGTAGAGACAGGGTTTCACCATCTTGGCCAGGCTAGTCTTGAACTCCTGAGCTCCTCATGATCCACCTGCCTTGGCCTCCCAGAGTGCTGGGATTACAGGCGTGAGCCACCATGCCTGGCTTTTTTTTTTTTTTTTTTTTTTTTTTTTTGAGACAGTTTTGCTCTGTTGCCCCAGCTGGAGTGCAATGGTGCGATCTTGGCTCACTGCAACATCCGCCTCCCGGGTTCAAGCAATTCTCCTGCCTCAGCCTCCCAAGTAGCTGGGATTACAGGTGTCTGCCACCACACCCAGCTATTTTTTTGTGTTTTTAGTAGAGACAGGGTTTCGCCATGTTGGCCAGGCTGGTCTCCAACTCCTGACCTCAGGTGGTCTGCCCGCCTCGGCCTCTCAAAGTGCTGGGATTACAGGCGTGAGCCACCGCACCCAGCCCTTGCTTCGTTTGTTCACCCTCTCCTGCACTTCTTTGCTTTCCTATGGCTCTGCCTGCCCATCCACATGTAAGAGCCAGTATGCCAGGGACTGGGATGTAGGAAAGCAAACCGCAAGCAATGACAACAATTTATTGAGCACCTATTACATACCAGATGCTGCACTGGGCCCTGAGAACACAACAGTGAATGAAACAGAACTCTTACCCTTGGGGGGAGCTTATGAGGCAGGGGAGGGAGACAGACAACAAATAAGATAAACAATGTCAAGTGGGGCCGGGCGTGGTGGCTGACACCTGTAATCCCACCCAGCACTTTGGGAGGCCGAGGTGGGCGGTCACCTGAGGTCAGGAGTTCGAGACCAGCTTGGCCAACATGGCGAAACCCTGTCTCTACTAAAAATACAAAAATTAGCCAGGCATGGTGGGGCGCGCCTGTCATCCCAGCTACTCAGGAGGCTGAGGTATGAGAATCTCTTGAACCCAGGAGGCAGAGGTTGCAGTGAGCTGAGATCGTGCTACTGCACTCCAGCCTGGGTGACAGAGCAAGACTCTGTCTCAAAAAAACAGAAGAAAAGGAAAAAAAAATCAAGTGGTGAGAGATGCTATGGAGAAAATAAAGTCAGGAGGGAGGAGGGTGGGAACAGTAAGTTGAGATTTGTTGTTCAGAGGTAGCCTTGCTGAGAAGTTGCTATTTGAATAATGATCAGGAGGTGAATTAGCACTGAAATAATGGGGAAAGATCGTTCCAAGTAACGGGAACAGCAAGTGCGAAGGCCCAGAGGTAAGAGCAGGTCTCAGGAGGGAGGGGTGCTGAAGTAAGAGGATCGCTTGAGTCCAGGAGTTTGAGGCAGCAGTGAGCTATGACTGCACCTCTGCACTCCAGCCTGGGCGACAGAGTGAGGCCTTGCCCCGAAATGGAAAAAATGAAAGAAATACATATAACCATACCCAGCCAGTTTTTCCCCTCCATAAAAAGGAAGCAGTGATCCCCAGCCCCCTTCATGCCATCCCCCAACTAGGCCTCAGTGGCTCTGTTGTTTCAGCTCCTCTTCTCTGGTAGCAGCAGTTTCTCCTCAGTGGCCCAAAAAGAGGAGAGCAAGCGTGTTGATCTACCCTGGGCCTATCCACCTGTTGTGTCCCTTTGTCTGCGAAGGTGACCGAATGAAGCACTGCCTGCCACTTAACTGTGCCTCTTGCCCAACTGTTTGCCACATTGGAGGGCTGGCTACAACATGTGAAATTGGATCAATTGATAAGCCGAGAGATGAGTCATCTGACCTGTGAAAACCAGATAAGCTTCTGCAGTCTGCACAAAAATCTAAAATCTTGGCCAGAATTTCTGTGGCAAAGGGAGAGAGTCAGAAAACGGAGCTGTGAGAGGTGCCACATTTCCCTGACCATGAGGGGTCTTCTTCCCCAATACGTCCCTTCCCCCAGCAGCAGCCTTGACCTCAGAGGGCCTGGCTGTGTCCTCAGCAAGCTCTGCAGCCATAGACATGCTGCAGTCACATGCAGCAGCCACACTGCAGTGCGCGGCACCTCTGCCTGCCATGCTCCACTCTGTTGGAACTGAATCACCGCTTGGGGGTTGGGAACCTGTGTTGCTCCTTACAATACCCGGTGCTGCCTCTTTCCTGCAGGCAGAGTTCAGGGCTGTGCTCAGCGCCCTCTGCACAAACTGGCAAGGTGAGAGGGGAATGCAGACCCCACCTTCGACCCTGGAAAGCTGAAACATCATTCGAGGGGTCATCACCTGTTGTCCTCCCCTGTTCTTCATAGGGAGTCAGTAGCCCCACGCTGCCAGGCCTCAGTTTTTGTGCCCCTCCCCCAGAATGCCCTCTGCGGTTCTTCGTAACACAGTGTTGCAGGATCAGTGTTTGCATTTCCTTTAATTTGGAAAGTCATTTTCCATCCATAAGCTTGTCTGATTCTCACAACAATCCTGAAGAACAGGGAGGCAGGCTCTTGGCATCCTCCCTTAGTGAGATTTGGCTCCAAGTCTGCTGGGTCGCAGCCAGGAGCCTGTTTACTGCATCGGAAGACCCTCCATGAAATGTTTTGAACATCTGTTGAATACAATGGAGCTTCTCCCGCTCAAAGTGAGTACAGAATTAAAAGCCTTTCAAGCAGAGTAGAGTTTGAGATGCAAACTCAGGTACTCACATATACACATGAACCCCAACACGTGGGTCCCACCAAGAAGGCGTTTGCGCTCTGCTGACACATGGGCTGCCTACCACCTCCCGCGTGCTGGCCCTTTGCCCTCAAGTCTGAGGGGCGGTACAGCCCACAGGTACAATGCCCAGCTGCTGCGCGTATTTGTGTACATTTTCAGATGATATGTGATGTGAATTAGAACAAGTTTAATGTATATGTAGTTTGGCACTTTTTTTTTTTTTTTTTTTTTTTGGAGACAGTCTCTCTTTGCCGCCTAGGCTGGAGTGCAGTGGCACAATCACAGCTCACTGAAATCTCTACTTCCCAGGCTTAGGTGATCCTCCCACCTCAGCCTCCCGAGTAGCTGGAACTGCAGACATGCAGCACCACACCCAGCTAATTTTTTTTTTTTTTAGATGGAGTCTTGCTCTGTTGTCCAGGCTGGAGTGCAGTGATGCAATCTCGGTTCATTGCAACCTCTGCCTCCCGGGTTCAAGCAATTATCCTGCCTCAGCCTCCCGAGTAGCTGGGACTACAGGGGCGTGCTACCATGCCCGGCTAATTTTTGTTTTTTTAAAAAGTAGAAACAGGGTTTGCCATGTTGCCCAGGCTGGTCTCGAACTCCTGGGCTCAAAAAATCCACCTGCCTCGGCCTCCCAAAGTGCTGGGATTACAGGCATGAACCACTGCGCCCAGCACAATACATGTTAATTCCCTTGACCCTCACACTCTGAGATAGGTCTTACTATGACTACGGATGGGAAAACTGAGGCACACAAGAGGCAAATTACTTGCCCAGATTACATGACCAGTAAGGAGAAGCTAAACCAGTATTTGGATCCAGGTAGTCTGGCTCCAAAGGCTGTGCTTTTTACCACTGTGCTTTGCTGCTACCCAATAGATACTGTATTTCCAAAGAAAGAAAAATTCCCACAATCTCACTTCAACTCCTACCCAAGATTACCACTGACAAACTGGTGCAAAATCCCTCTAGATCTTTATTTATTACCATATTTTATTACCCCAAATAGTGTCCCACATCATTTTTTCTGAGTCATATACCTTGGAGACACTCATATCAGTACTCACAGATCTCTTCCTTTGTGATGATGGCATGGCTTCCATTGTTTGGGTAAACTGCAGCTCATGCATTTGTTTATTGATGGTTCTGTTGACTTGTTTCTAACTTCCAATGGTTTTTCAATGGTTCTCAAACATAACTTTGCATACTGAAATGTTACTATGCAATAGGTCTTAAGAGGTTGCAGTGCCAGATCAAAAGAGTGTAACCATTTAAAATGTTAGTACCAAATGTCCCCCCAAAAGTTTGTACACGTCTACATTCCCCCACCCTCGGCTGGCTTTGCTTTAACACCCGTGAAATGCAAAAGCTCAGTCTCAAAGCAGTGTTGATACCGTTCTCTAAATAATTCAGGACTAGGAAATCTTCAGGCCTGGAGTTTTCTGTGTACCAAAACCACCATCAGGGACACGCTAATATGCTTTGCAAGTTACGCCCACCAGCAGCCATGTCCCAGGTGCAAATACTAATTAGTGGCTTATAATTACTAGTTAGTGGCTTATAAGTACTCATCCGGGAGAGAAATCCTGAGCCCCTGCAGGTCTATTTAAAAGAGGTTTCTCATCTCTGAGACTCTGCCCTTAGTGTATAGGGTATGCCTTCTCATGGGGTTTGGAATGTCCCTAGAATAATGACTGTATTTCCCAAATCAGATTCAGGACGTAAGGTCTGATGGCCCCTTAAAGTACTGGGTTCATCTGGAAAGTCTAGATTGAATGGTTGTACCTCTGCATCACTGTATGTCAAGATCACGATTATAGTTAACACTCTACAGAACTTATTATGCTCTTCTGTGCATGTGACACATATTAATCCCTTTAACCCTCACACTGGGCCTGTGAGATAGGTCTTACTGTGACCCTGTTCTACAGATAGGAAAACTGAGGCACACATGAGGCTAACTGCCTCAGATGACATAGCCAGTTAGAAGCAGCCAAACCAGTACTGGACCCAAGCAGTCTGGCTCCAAAGGCTATGCTTTTTCCCACCGTGCTTGCTGCTACCTGATACATAGATACTATATTTCCAAATTGTTAAAATCTGTTCTTAGTGGAAGTGGATAAAGAAAGTGGTTCCCACGCCGTGGTCATGCCTTAATCCCAGCACTTTGGGAGGCCAAGGCAGGTGGATCTCTTGAGATCTGGAGTTCAAGACCAGCCCGGCCAACATGGTGAACCCCATCTCTACTAAAAATGTAAAAATTAGCCAGGTGTGGTGGTGTGCACCTGTAGTCCCACCTACTCAGGAGGCTGAGGCAGGAGAATCACTTGAGCCCAGGAGGTGGAGGTTGCAGTGAGCCGAGATTGTGCCACCGCTCTCCAGCCTGGGTGACACAGCGAGACTGCGTCTCAGAAAAAAAGAAAGAGTGATTCCCTGCTTGTTTAAATGAAACACCTGCCGGGCGCGGTGGCTCAAGCCTGTAATCCCAGCACTTTGGGAGGCCGAGACGGGCGGATCACAAGGTCAGGAGATCGAGACTACCCTGGCTAATACGGTGAAACCCCGTCTCTACTAAAGAATACAAAAAACTAGCCGGGCGACGAGGCGGGCGCCTGTAGTCCCAGCTACTTGGGAGGCAGAGGCAGGAGAATGGCGTAAACCTGGGAGGCGGAGCTTGCAGTGAGCTGAGATCCGGCCACCGCACTCCAGCCTGGGAGACAGAGCCAGACTCCGTCTCAAAAAAAAAAAAAAAAAAAAAAATAAATGAAACACCTACGTCAAGTTAAGCTTTAGCCCAAATAGCCTCAAAAGAGTGTCCTAGTACATTAAAACCCAACCTCAAGCCAGGCACAGTGGTTTGTAATCCTAGCTACTCGGGAGGCCTCGGCAGAGGGATCATTTGAGCCCAGGAGTTCGAGGCCAGCCTGGGCAACACAGCAAAGCATCTCTGGGAAAACGACCACAGAAACAACCTCAAACACCAAAATTTGTTTTACCTCTTGTGTGTGACCTTGTAGTTTGCCCAGAAGCTGGAAGGAGGTGTATGAAAGCTCCACAGCCCACCTGCTCCTGCACTTTCGCAGCTTTGGTAAATCGCTTATGGAAAGGCTTCTTTTGTAGGATGGCCAAGATAGTAAACATCCAAGACTGCCTTCCTGGGAGCAGGGGAAGCAGAAAGGCATGTGGCAAGTGTGCAACATAGAAAATGTAGCAAGTCGGCCGGGCGCGGTGGCTCAAGCCTGTAATCCCAGCACTTTGGGAGGCCGAGGCGGGCGGATCACAAGGTCAGGAGATCGAGACCATCCTGGCTAACACGGTGAAACCCCGTCTCTACTAGAAAATACAAAAAACTAGCCGGGCGAGGTGGCGGGCGCCTGTAGTCCCAGCTACTCGGGAGGCTGAGGCAGGAGAATGGCGTGAACCCGGGAGGCGGAGCTTGCAGTGAGCTGAGATCTGGCCAGTGCACTCCAGCTTGGGTGACAGAGCGAGACTCCGTCTCAAAAAAAAAAAAAAAAGAAAATGTAGCAAGTCTTCCCATGAACTCCAGAAATGTCTTTTTTGAAGGTTGTTGCTTTCCTATTCATTTCCTATAAGCAGGGCTTCAATTTTCAGATATCATTCTCAGAATAACATTGTCTCATTTTTGTTTGTTTGTTTTTTGTTTTGTTTTTTTGAGACAGGGTCTCACTCTGTCATTCAGGCTGGAGTGCAGTGGCGCAATCTCGGCTCACCTGCAACCTCCACCTCCCGAGTTCAAGGGATTCTCCTGCCTCAGCCTCCTGAGTTGCTGGGGCTACAGGCACACACCACCACACACGACTACTTTTTTTTATTTTTTAGTAGAGATGGGGTTTCACCATGTTGGCCAGGCTGGTCTTGAACTTCCAACCTCAAGAGATCAGTCCACCTTGACCTCCCAAAGTACTGGGAAATACAGGCATGAGCCACTGAGCCCAGCCTACAGTGTATCTTTTTTTTTTTTTGAGATGGAGTTCCACTCTTGTTGCCCAGGCTGGAGTGCAATGGTGTAATCTCGGCTCACTGCAACCTCCACCTCCCGGCTTCAAGCAATTCTCCTGCCTCTGCGTCCTGAGTAGCTGGGATTACAGGCATGCACCACCACACCCGGTTAATTTTGTATTTTTGGTAGAGACAAGGTTTCTCCATGTTGGTCAGGCTGGTCTCAAACTCCCGACCTCAGGTGATCCACCCACTTTGGCTTCCCAAAGTGCTAGGATTACAGGCGTGAGCCACTGTGCCCGGCCTACAGTGTATCATTTCTAACAGTTATTCCTTACAAGAAGCTCAGAGCATAAATACATTAATAGCTCTATTCCCATACCATTCCTTGAGAGAGGAAAAAGAAGCTGGGTTAATGGCCCTCTTTGGAGAAGGGAAAAATAAGGTTCAGAGAAGTCAATTATTGCAAATAAAAAGTCAACCAGTTGGCCAGCCCCTAACTCCAGCACGGAGCTGCAGGAGGCTGAGGGCAGGAGCCTCAGCACCCGTGTAGTGCCGGAGCGACAGGAGCACCTCTGCTGGGGAACTAGGAAAGCTACTGGGCCTTGAAGTGGTTTATTAAATGATGTCAGATTTCATCTTTACTGTCTACCTTAAGAGCAAGAGCTAGCTCAGAAGAGCTCCTGGGTGGGGTTTTTCTAATATATCATCACACACACAGGTAGCCACCTGGCGCTGGGGAGAACAAAGCGGCCTGCTCTGTACTCCCAGAGTCTCTAGAGCCACCCCCAACACACACACACACCTTTATTGGACCACACACCACCTTCAAAACTTCAAAACTTGGCGGCCATGTTAATCCTAGAGAAAGGCCACCCTGAAAATAGGCTGTCTATGAAGAGAAGAGAATGGGAATGCTAATGTTTCAAAGACCTGAGATTTTTGCTGTTCCGAGATTTCAACGGACAGGCGCTAAGTTGTGGGTCTTTCTCTGTGGCCAAGACCAGGGCGGTGTGAGGGAGAGTCATAGGGACTCTATTCCCCAAAAGAGAGCAGCTCAGACCCCTCATGAGTCTCTAGAGACTACCCTTCCCCATGTCTGGGTGAGGAAAACCCCACAGTGCAGAAGTTCTGTCCTTTAGAAAACAAAGTAAATCCAAGTTGTTTTGACAGCTCTGTCCTCGTACAGACAAGGGCTGGCTGGGTTTTTCCCAGTTCTCCTGGAAAGAAAGCAGACAGCAACTTAGCGAACAAAATGGTTGTTGAAATCCAATTCCAGGTGCATCGGAGAGACCTGGGGACTCCTCTCGTCCATCTGATCCTGTTCCTCTGTTTCTCCCTGGCTCTCCTTCCTAATTTCCAACTCAAATCCACATCCTTCCTTCTTTTATTTTGTTCCTTTTGGCTTGACAGCTCATTAGTCCATTGTTAACTTTTTTGTTTTTGTTTTTGAGGCAGTGTCTTGCTCTGTCACCCAGGCTGGAGTGCAGTGACACAATCTCAGCTCACTGCAACCTCCGCCTCCCAGGTTCAAAGGATTCTTGTGCCTCAGCCTCCCGAGTAGCTGGGATTACAGGCGTGCATCACCACGCCCGGCTAATTTTTTTTGTATTTTTAGTAGAGACGGGGTTTCGCCATGTTGGCCAGGCTGGTCTCGATCTCCTGACCTCAAGTGAGCCACCAGCCTCAATCCCTCCAAGTGCTGGGATTACAGGCGTGAGCCACTGCACCCAGCCCATTGTTAAGTTTTTAAGGTCAGTAAATTAAACAGGTGCCAACACCGTGGCAGGCCTGGTGCTGGAGGAAAATGGACAGACACTCTTCTTACATGCTCTAGAACTCACCGCCTGACTGGCTGGCTCTTGACTGGCCTCTCGGTGCCAGAAATGCACTTGTAAGTGTGAGCTGAGGAGAACCCTCGGGCTGTTTTCTCAACCCTGGATGCAGAATAGAATTGCCTGGGGAATTTTTTTTTTTTTTTAATTCAAGCCTGTGGTCCACCCCCAGTGATTCTGATTAAATTGATCTGGGATGGGTTCCAGGCATTCGTGATTTTTAAAAAGCTCTGCAGTTTTCCAAAGCCTACTGTGCAAAACCCTGCCAGACATGGGAATCACTACATTGGCTTATCTGATGAGAAAAGAAATTTGGGGAGTGGGGGTCCTAGCCAAAAATAAAATAAAATTAACTGCTGCAAGTAGGACATATTTTGGCAGGGGGTCCCCTCCAACAAAGGCACTGATGGGAATGGCCCCTACCCTCAGCTCTGCTCTAGCTGCTTTTATAAAGGGTCTAACTTTGGACCTCCTGTGTGACAGTGACTAATGATGTCTTTCATCAAGAAAGAAGACATAAAGCAGAAGTGCCAGCACAATTAAGAATTGTGGGACCATGGCCAGGCACGGTGGCTCACGCCTGTAATCCCAGTACTTTGGAGGCTGAGGCAGGTGGATCACTTGAGGTCAGGAGTTTGAGACCAGTCTGGCCAATGTGGTGAAACCCCGTCTCTACTAAAAATATTTTTTAGGCCAGGTGCGGTGGCTCAAGTCTGTAACCTCACAGGAGAATGGCGTAAACCCGGGAGGCGGAGCTTGCAGTGAGCTGAGATCCGGCCACTGCACTCCAGTCTGGGCGACAGAGCGAGACTCCGTCTCAAAAAAAAAAAAAAAAAAATATATATATATATATATATTACGCCATTCTCCTGCCTCAGCCTCCCGAGTAGCTGGGACTACAGGAGCCCGCCACCTCGCCCGGCTAGTTTTTGTATTTTTAGTAGAGACGGGGTTTCACCGTGTTAGCCAGGATGGTCTCGATCTCCTGACCTCGTGATCCGCCCATCTCGGCCTCCCAAAGTGCTGGGATTACAGGCTTGAGCCACCGCGCCCGGCCTATATATATTTTTTAAAAATTAGCCAGGTGTGGTGGCGCACGCCTCTAATCCCAGCTACTCAGGAGGCTGAGGCAGGAGAATTGCTTGAACCCGGGAGGCGGAGGTTGCAGTGAGCCAAGATCACACCATACATTCCAGTCTGGAAGACAGAGGGAGGTTCTGTCTCAGAAAAAAGAATTGTGGGGCCAGGCTTGGCTCACACCTGTAATCCCAATACTATTTTTTTTTTTTTTTTTTGGAGAGTTTCGCTCTTGTCACCCAGGTTAGAGTGCACCATCTCAGCTCACTGCAACCTCTGCCTCCCGGGTTCAAGTGATTCTCCTGCCTCAGTCTCCTGAGTAACTGAGACTACAGGCGAGCGCCACCACGCCCCGCTAATTTTTTAGTAGAGACGGGGTTTCACCGTGTTAGCCAGGATGGTCTCAATCTCCTGACCTTGTGATCTGCCCAACTCAGCCTCCCAAAGTGCTGGGATTACAGGTGTGAGCCACCACACCCAGCCTAATCCCAACACTTTAGGAGGCTGAGGTGGAAAGATCGCTCGATCCCAGGAGTTCGAGACCAGGCTGGGCAACATAGTGAATCCCCATCTCTACAAAAAATACAAAAATTAGCCAGGCATGGTGGCACGTGGTCCCGGCTATTCAGGAGGCTGAGATGGGAGGATCACTTGAGCCCGAGAGGTTGAGGCTGCAGTGAGCCGTGATGGCACCACTGCACTCCAGCCTGAGCAACAGAGCAAGACTGAGGAAAAAAAAAAAGAATTGTAGTTGATGTTATTGTAGCAAGAGCCAAACAAATTCGGAACAAGCTTACCTTAAGTGTAGACAGGGATTGTGTTCCGCCAGCCTGGGAAAGAGTGTGCACTTGTGTGTCCATTTTGTGTCACATAACTGTACACGTGTGTGGTGCAGACACTTGCGTGGGAGTAGGCTTACAATGCCAAAAGGAGAGAACCTCTCCCTGGGACTTCCCTGGGTGGGAGGACATTGCTGCTGACATCACCAGGCTTGGAAATCCTTTCTTCAGGGAAAAGCCTTCTTCTAGGGGAATCCTAGAGCCGTATTTAGCATGTGCCTCCCCCTTTTGTCCAGGACCACTGTGGTCCTCGATGAGGAGGTCAGTGTGGACTGCCCCAGCGGGGGTGTGCCAACCGAGCCATGTGCCTTTTTATAATTCCCTCAAAGGTGCCAGAAGAGCTGGCACAGCTCTGCAGACTCCGCCTTTCCCTGCTAAATTCTCTCAAAGGAACAGTGGGAGGAATTTAAATAAAGGAAATCACTCCATTTTTGGCTACCACTAATTCTAAATCCTGGCCCTTCCACTTTATTTACTGCTTTCATTGTAAACTGAGGTTGTGAAAGCTTTTTCACATGCATCCATGTATGATAGAGACTTCACCCCACCCTGCCCCAGCTTATAAGGAAATCCTGTGAACTGAGAATTTATCTTCATTTTTTTTTTACACCATGGGGTCTCTCTATGCTGTCCAGGCTGGTCTCAAACTCCTGGACTCAAGCAATCCTCCCACTTCAGCCTCCTGAGTAGCTGGGACGATAGGCACATGGCACTGTTCCTGTCCTTAAAATACCTCTTTATTACAAAATTGTTTTACTTATTAATAGAAATTTCAGAGAAAAAAATCCATTGTTCTACCACTTGGTTTTAATATCAAACCTATTAATATGTTATTAAACCTGAATTTTTTTTTTTTTTTTTTAGTTTCACTCTTGTTGCCCAGGCTGGAGTGGTGCAGTGGCGTAATCTCGGTTCACCACAACCTCCGCCTCCCAGGTTCAAGTGATTCTCCTGCCTCAGTCTCCCGAGTAGCTGGGATTACAGGCATGCGCCACCATGCCCAGCTAATTTTATATTTTTAGTAGAGACATGGTTTCTCCCTGTTGGTCAGGCTGGTCTTGAACTCCTGACCTCAGGTGATCTGCCTGCCTCAGCCTCCCAAAATGGGATTACAGGTGTGAGCCACTGCGCCCAGCCTAAACCTGGTCTTAATGATCAAACCTGACCTTGATATTTGGGTGAACTTCTCACCTGCCTTTAATTCATTTTTTTTTTTTTTTTTTTTTTTTAGATGGTGTCTTGCTCTGTCGCCAGGTTGGAGTGGCAGTGGCGCAATCTTGGCTCACTGCAACCTCTGCCTCCCGGGTTCAAATGATTCTCCTGCCTCAGCCTCCCGAGTAGTTGGGACTACAGGTGCATACCACCACGCCCAGCTAATTTTTGTATTTTTAGTAGAGGTGGGGTTTTACCATGTTGACCAGGATGATCTCAGTCTCCTGACCTTGTGACCCACCCACCTCAGCCTCCCAAAGTGCCGGGATTACAGGCGTGAGCCACTGTGCCTAGCCTAATTCATACGATTTTAAAGAAAACAACAACATAAATGTAGGTATGCATACATAACAATTGGGTCTCCTGTTCATTACTTAACACTGCATAGGTGTCTGGAGTATTCCTCCATTGTCCTCATGAACATATTTTTTTTTTTTTTTTTTTTTGAGACGGAGTCTCGCTCTGTCGCCCAAGCTGGAGTGAAGTGGCCAGATCTCAGCTCACTGCAAGCTCCGCCTCCCGGGTTCACGCCATTCTCCTGCCTCAGCCTCCCGAGTAGCTGGGACTACAGGCGCCCGCCACCTCGCCCGGCTAGTTTTTTGTATTTTTTAGTAGAGACGGGGTTTCACCGTGTTAGCCAGGATGGTCTCGATCTCCTGACCTTGTGATCCGCCCGTCTCGGCCTCCCAAAGTGCTGGGATTACAGGCTTGAGCCACCGCGCCCGGCCACATGAACATATTTTTTAGTAGCTGCACCATATTCCACCAAAAAGATAAGTGTTGAAAATTGCCTTCTGGGTTTTTTTTTTTCTACACTCTCCTAGAGGAGGGAGAGAAAAGAAAGATGGCTGGGAAGAGCTTCTGTTTAGGATTCCGAGAAAAGCATCTCCAGGTCTGATTTGATATTCGGTTATCGCTCTAGTGTGCCCCTCCTAATCCTGACCTTCAAGCCAGCATAAAAGAACCTGGCCCCTTAGCAGGGGCTGACCGCTTTGCCTCCAGCAGAGCAGAGGCCCCTTAATTTGAAATGAAACAATTCTTCCATCAAAGGAGAGAGAGACTGTAGTTAAAATTGAACCATTCTAACGGCAGCACAGGAAAGTCCTTAAGCCTGCTTCTTCAAACATAGCACCTGGAAATGGTCCTGATTACAGAGTGCTTGTCAGTAAGAGGGGAAAGTTATGAAAGGATAACTTTGTTTGGTAGTAGCTGCTTTGCTGTAGTCAAGACACACACTTTCCACTTTGAATTATGTATTAACTAGTATTGCAGCTGAAGCCGCCTTGAAGCGAAAGCCCTGTTTGGTCAGCTGGGGGAACATAACCTGCTACTATTCAGGAGCCATTTTCAGTTCACCCTCCTTAGCTTCAAGAGGTTTTCATGGTGGTCAGCCCAGGGAAAGTGGGTGGGGACGAAACCTGGAGGGTTGGAGGCAGCCTGGGTAGCTTGGCTGCCATCCTCTATTCTGTTTTGCTTTGCTGGAAGTGATGGGCTGGATGCCAGGGAGGAGCAGTGAAGCGTGAGGGCAGAGGGTGAGGGGGCAGCCTATAGAGCTCAGATGCCCCTCCTCCCACCTCCTGCTCAAAGCCACTCACTAGGAGACAGCAGAGCAGAACTGTGGGATGATGGAGCACCTGGGTCCTGGCAAGGTTGCTCTGCAGCTTCTAGCACCAGTGATGGCAGAGAGGTTACAGGTACAAGATATTTGAGCATTTCATGAGTTTGGATTTGAAATTTCATTGAGGCTGGGTGCGGTGGCTCAAGCCTGTAATCCCAGCACTTTGGGAGGCTGAGGCGGGCGGATCACAAGGTCAGGAGATCGAGACCATCCTGGCTAAAATGGTGAAACCCCGTCTCTACTAAAAAAATATAAAAAACTAGCCGGGCGAGGTGGCGGGTGCCTGTAGTCCCAGCTACTCGGGAGGCTGAGGCAGGAGAATGGCGTGAACCCGGGAGGCGGAGCTTGCAGTGAGCTGAGATCTGGCCACTGCACTCTCCAGCCTGGGCGACAGAGCGAGACTCCGTCTCAAAAAAAAAAAAAAAAAAAAAAAAAAAAAAAAAAAAAAAAAAATTTCATTGAAAGGTGAAATCTTTGTGGAACTGTCAGCTTCAGTTACCTCCCACCCGCCAAAGCTTTGAGAAAGGCCCCTTGAATTCTCTGCACTGCCGAGTACTTTTCTCTTGGTTATGCCTCCCGTGTTGGAGGATTATTCCTGGCGTCCAAGGCACTCATTTAGAATTAGTCCTTGTCACTGCCTGTCCTCAAGTTCACCTCCAGAAGGCAGCACCCACACTTCTCATCGCGGCTTCTCCTCAGCCTTTTGTTCCATCTGCCTCCTAACTGATCTCCCATACCCCGTTCCTAGTCCTTACCCCAAAATGCTGCCAGCCCAACCTTCCCCAAACAGTACTTGCAATCTACTCCTATCTTGCGCAGACATGTTCAGTAATTCTCCATAACCTACTGGATACAATCCAAACTCCTTATTCGGTCACCGCAGGTCCTCTGCTCCGGCCCTAGCATCCTCCTTCTCACAGCAGCTAGAGGGTACCAGACACTTCCTACACAACAGGCCCTGCTGGAAGCTCCTCTTTTTTTTTCTTCTGAGGCCAAATCTTACTCTGTCACCCAGGCTGCAGTGCAGTGGTGCGATCTTGGCTCACTGCAGCCTCTGCCTCCCGGGTTCAAGGGATTCTCATGCCTCAGCCTCTTGAGTAACTGGGATTACAGGCATGTGCCACCACGCTTGGCTAATTTTTGTATTTCTAGTAGAGACGGGGTTTCACCATGTTGGTCAGGCTGGCGGAACTTCTTTAGTGTAGATTTCGTCTTCCACCCTGGCCACTCTTGGCTGTCCTCTAAACACACGTACGTCCCCCATTCCTACACCTGGCCTTGTACTTAAGCTATCCTTTCTACCTAAAATGTTCTTCCCTTTCTATATAGCAGCTCAGGTTCCCCATGAAACTCTGCCCAGCCTGTTTCAGCTTACAGAGACCTTTCCTGAAATCCTCAAACTCTTCACGTTGGATTCTCTCATCAATATTTAATTATAAACTGTCTTGTATAGTTTATACTTATACTTTTTTTTTTTTGAGACGGGATCTCATCCTGTCACCCAGACTGGAGTGCAGTGGCGCGATCTTGGCTCACTGCAGCCTCCGCCTCCCAGGTTCAAGCGATTCTCCTGCCTCAGCTTCCCAAGTAGCTGGGATTACAGGTGCACGCTGCCATGCCCGGCTAAGTTTTTGTATCTTTAGTGGAGACGGGGTTTCACCATGTGGGCCAGGCTGGTCTTAAACTCCTGACCTCGTGATCCACCTGCCTTGGCCTCCCAAAGTGTTGGGATTACAGGCGTGAGCCACTGTGCCCGGCCTATACTTGTACTCTCAAGCACATTTGTCTTCAAAATGGGTAACGTTCTAGATGGCAGGGACCAGCCCGAGACCTCCAGGTGCCAAAGCACTGTTCTCTGCTCAGAGCAGGCCTTCAGCATTTGTTAAATGAGTGTTGTAAGTGCAGCATGAATCTTCTACTACTGAGCCAAATAGGAAGGCTTATCCTCTGGAACCTGTGGAAAAGCCAATTCAGCAACATCTGAATTCACGTTTTTAAGTGATTGGGTATGGAATTAGCCCTATTTCTAAATCCCCAGTGGTAAGCAGAGATAAACTCGAGCTTGATGGTAACAGCCCCTTAAATAAACCCCTCCCCACCTCCCCGTGAAGGGATGAATGCAAATAGGACACCACAAACTGGATGCTAATTACAGGCAAATCCTCTCTGGCGTAGACTGCCACAAAGGTAAAGACTCTCTTATCTGCCTGGTAACACCAGGTCCTTGGCCCTGCAGGTCAGAAAAAGAGAGAGTGCTCCCTAGGGTAGGGCATTTAGGGGGCAAAGCCAAGTAACTGGTATGGGCAGGGTGTTTGTTGTCCTCATGAGGTTCTATCTGGACCCACTGTTGATTTAGGAGGTTTTAATGGACTCGTGGGGTGGTGCTGAACCAGCCCCACCACCTGGAAAACTCCGTGGAGCTGGCGGCGTGAGAAGGGCAATAAGCCTTGGGACACAGTTGGAGTCTAAGAAACTAACTAGGCATGAGATGATCCTCGCCCAGCCCCAGGGAGATAAACTTGCACCCAGAGAAGTCATGTTGCTGCTGAGTGAGGACAGAAGGGATCCTTCCAAACTGGCTGCTCCATTCCTTGGGCTTCTAAACAGGTCACTTACAAGCAGCCAGTTGGCTGGATATGACTCAGACACATTATATCTGGCGTGTGTGTGTGTGTGTGTGTGTGTGTGTGTGTGTGTATGTTTCCTTCAACATTTGAATTACCAATGCTTAAAAAAGTTAGGAGATTTCACATACAAAATCTGGATTTCTGGCTTCTCTTGACAACAGAGCACCTGGCCACATGGGGCCCGCCCTCCACAGGGAGATGAGCCTCTAAGAGGAGCGTCTGCTTTCCACCAGGCTGATGCACTCATTTTTGCCCCTGCCCAGCCCCTGCTTATTTTCTCTGATGTTGCAGATTGCAAATCTGGGAAGGAGGAAGGATCAGAGATATCCTCGTCTGCAGCAACTCCAGGGGTCTGTGATGCCTCTGGATGTGGAGGAGGTAGCCCAGGGTTCCGGGGTTCATAATGCAAGACAGACAAGCCATTTTTCTTTCATTTTTTTTTTCTTTCTTTTTCTTTTTTTCTTTAGAGACGGAGTTTCACTCTTGTTGCCTAGGCTAGAGTGCAGTGGCACGATCTCCGCTCACTGCAACCTTCGCTTCCTGGGTTCAAGTGATTCTTCTGCCTCAGCCTCCCGAGTAGCTGGGACTACAGGCACACACCACCACGATGGCTAATTTTTTGTATTTTTAGTAGAGACAGGGTTTCACCATGTTGGCCAGGCTGGTCTTGAACTCCCGAACTCAGGTGATCCACCTGCCTCAGCCTCCAAAAGTGCTGGGATTACAGGTGAGCCCCCACACCCAGCCAGGCGGTTTTCTTTCATTCAAACACTGATCCTTGAACTTGCTGTCACTGAGTGCTCTAGACGGATGGCCATGTAGAACCCGTAGCACGGGCAAAGGATGCTGCTCTCTGGTTGAGTAACACTTACTGAGTGCTTACCCTCAGCCAATCTCTTCAAACTTCCTATTAGTCCACCTAGCAATCCCATCTCTGGGATGAAGACACTGGGGCTTACTGGCAGACTCTAAAGCCCTCCCCTCCACCAACCTAAGGCTTCTTCTCCATCTTTGTGTAAGTAGGAATGGCTCTGGTAGGACCCCTCAGGCCATCTGAAGTTCAAAACACTTGCAGCTGGGCTGGATAGCATGCCTATAGGACTAGGCCCTAGGGAGGCTGAGGCAGAAGGCCTGCTGGAGTCCAGGAGTTTGTTTTTGAGACAGGGTCTTGTTCTGTCACCCAGGCTGGAGTGCAGTAGTTCAATCATAGCTCACTGCTGACTTAACTTCCTGGGCTCAAGCAATTCTCCTGCCTCAGCCTCCCTAGTAGCTGGGACTACAGGCGCACTCCACCATGCCTGGCTGATGCATTTTTCTTTTCTTTTCTTTTTTTTTTTTTTTTTTTGAGATGGAGTCTCACTCTGTTGCCCAGGCTGGAGTGCAGTGGCACAATCTTGGCCCACTGGAACCTCTGCCTCCTGGGTTCAAGCAATTCTTCTGGCTCAACCTTCCGAGTGGCTAGGACTACAGGTGCACGCCACCACGCCTGGCTAATTTTGTATTTTTAGTAGAGATGGGGTTTCACCATATTAGCCAGGGTCTCGAACTCCTGACCTCATGATCCACCCATCTCGGCCTCCCAGAGTGTTGGGATTACAGGCATGAGCCTGCACCCGGCCCTGGCTAATTTTTTAATTTTAATTTTTGTAAAGATGGGGGAAGTCTTGCTTTGTTGCCCAGGCTGGTCTTGAACTCCTGGCCTCAAGTGATCCTCCATCTTCAGCCTCCCAAAGTGCTGGGACTACAGGTGTGAGCCACGGTACCTGGCCAATAATGTAAGATGGGATTGTGTGGAGTAGGTGTGCCTGGGGTCTTTGCTTGCCTGCGGGGACTGAGGTGCCAGCTCTGTGGTCGAGACTGAGTGATGGTGGGCAGGCAAGTCCCTGAGCCCCTAAAACTTCAGAGAGGAGGTTTATAGACTGCAGCTCAGGTGCCTATAAATTTGTTGCAGCTTGGGAAGAAGTGATAGAAATTATATCAGGTGTATTTGGAAAACAGGTAAGTTGTTTTTTTTTTTTTTTTTTTTTTTTTTTTTTTTTTTTTTTTTGAGACGGAGTCTTGCTCGGCCGCCCAAGCTGGAGTGCAGTGGCGCGATTTCAGCTCACTGCAACCTCCACCTCCGAGGTTCAAGCGGTTCTCCTGCCTCAGCCTCCCAAGTAGCTAGGATTACGGGCATGGGTCACCACGTCCGTATTGCCCAAAGTGCTGAGATTAAAGGCTTGAGCCACTGCGCCCGGCTACTAATTTTTAAAAAACTAGTTATTAATTATAATTTCTCTTAAAGTTTTCCTGCGATGTAAAAACTCAGCGCCTTCAGCTGGCTCTAAACTTGTCTCTGCTAACAACTCCCCTCCCCTCCTCGATTTCACCCCACCCCAGCGAACCCCAACTCACTTCATCTCACTTCACCCAAGTCTAGTACCATCTTTTAGGGACCTGAAAACTACTGGCAATAAGGTCAGTTGGGAATTTAGGAGGTCATGGATGTCGGAAATAAAGGTGTGAAAAAGAAGAGGAGGAATTGTTTTGGCTTGAAGACACCGGAACCTCCAAGGTTCCTGCAAAACCATTTGCAGCTTTTGCAAACCGCCTTAAAGTCATCAGCGCCCCACTGCGGAATTCAAAGCTAAGCTGTCACAATTGTTAACACCTTCTTTGACCAGCCTTTTTACATTTGACAATTCTCTTCTGCGCTTCTTTCCTGCCAGCAGGAAGGTTCTGCTGCCTTGGTTTTAGGGAGCCCCCTAGACAGCGAACTGCCCCTTCGCGAGCAGAAGTCGGGGAAGAGTGCTCTCAGCTCGCCTTCCTTGCAGGGTGAGTAGGTTTTGCGGGTTAGAGAGCGGGGCGTGGGGGCGGGGAGGGAGAGTAACAATTTTGGAAGTCCCTGCGTGGTATCTGGAAAGTTAACGACGCTTCAGGTTCTAGGTTGAGTCCAATGACCGTCTCGCCTTGGCAGCTGGTCCCAGGGCGATTGCGGAGCCGCGCGGCCTTCGGCCCCACTCGCGGGACCCAGCTTCGGAGAGGGCGCAGGGGCTGCGAGTCTTGCGAGCCGGAGCCGCGTCCACCCGGGACCAGGCGTCCCATCCAAGCGCCGGCCCGTGGCGCTCCCTGGGACCGCGCGGGGTCGGGGGTGCGCCCTCGGGGGCCCTCCCACTCTGGTCAACTTTCCCGGCCCCAGGGCCGGGGGAGGCGCCTCTCCTGGCGGGCACGCGCGGGTACTTAAGGGCGGCTCGGCTGGGCCGGCGGCAGTCGGAGCGCGCGGCGGCGAGGAGCGGAGCGGGAGGAGGGGCATGGAGCCGCCGCGGGCCTGCTGAGCTCCGGAGCGCGGCAGCCGGCGGCACGGTGAGCGCGGGCCGGCCGGTACCCAGGAGGGGCGGGCCGCGCGGGGCTGAGCCGAGGCCGGGGCGCGCCGGGCGGCAGGGGTGCCTCTCGCGGAGCCCCCCGCACCCAGCCAGCTCCCAGCCCTGCGGGCGCCGAGTCCGGCGCGGAGAGGCGGGTTGGGGGCGGCGGCAGCCCCGGGCTTCCCGGCGGCCGTTCCCGCAGCCCCCTCCCCACTGACCCCTCCTCCCTTTCTTCCTGCATCCTCTCCTCCTCCAGCCTCGCCGCCTTCCTCCCCGGCGGCTCCTGTTTTGTGAATGAATTAGGAGGCGGACGCCGGTGCGGGGCTCCAGGCTGGTTGGGGTACCCCTCCCCCGCACCCTCTACGACGGCCCGGGGGTTCGCACCTGTCTGGGCACCAAGGTACCAGGCGCCCAGGTTCCTGCGGGTCGACCAGGCCGCGGCAGCACGTGTCCGGGGGACTGGGCTCCTCTCCCCTGGCCGGCTTGGAGGGGTCCGGAGGGCGGCCTGGCACAAGAGGAGGAGCCCCGCTGGGCGCACAAGTTTCCATGCCGCCGCGTGTGGCCCTGCAGCGGGGCGCACCTGTCAGCGGGAGAGACGCTGCACACCAGCAGCCCCTCAAAGTTTCGGAGGCTGGATGGAGAAGCGTGCGTCCTTGACTGGGGGTTCTCCTTCCGTGGTCCTGGGAACCGGACTTGAGCGCGCCCCCAACCTTGTGCCCTTGAAAGCCGAGTGCGCGTTAGTTTGCCTGGGCTGGGCTCCCATGGATGAGCGAAGGGCATGAGGAGGAGGCTGTCCAGGCTGTAGGATCACCCCCCAGCCTCTGCCGGCTTGGGGTGACACAGGCCCCCGCCCCAGATCTGGGCAGGAGAACCTCGACCACAGCCTGCACCAGCGCCTGATTGCACGTGGGATATCCGGTTGAGGGACATTTTAGGGACCTCTGTTTGGGGTTGGGGGTAGTAATCTGGGTAATGCCTCTAATTCCTGCGGGGGAGGGGTCCCGCCCAGGGAAGAAGAGGGCCGGCGACACCGGGGATGCGCCTTTGTCTACAGGCACACTTTGCCAAGGTAGCTGGGGTTCCGGGAAGAAGAGCAAGGCCTGGTCCGACAGGGAATCCTTGGGTTTTCCGTTCCTTCCCGGGTGGGTCGTGGGAAACCAGCACGTGGGTGTGGCCGGCGCCGCCTTTGCCAAGAGGCGAGGCTGGACCGGGGATGAGAAGCGGGGCGAGTGCGTTCGCGGCCGCTTTGACCTGGTGGGCGCCGCCTCCGGCACTGCACCGAGGTGGGGCGCCAGCGCCCAGGTTGCCGGGCTGGCCTTGGCACCCCCTTCCCCTACCCAGAGCGCAGGCAGGCGAGGGGGACCCGCTGCGTCCCTTCAGCATGTAAGTTCCGGAGGGGAATGGGGGCGCTCCTGGGCTGCGGATGTAGGCCTGGGGACTCCTGGGCCGCAGGCGCGAGCAGTAGGGTGGGAACAGGGAGGGATGGGAGTCCCGTGAAGGAAGCACGCGGCGGGCTTCCCGGGACGGTGGGGCAGAGCGCCCGGAGGCCGCGGCTTCCCGGAGAGGCAAGGCTGCCAGCAGCTCTTTCCTGGCCAAGGCTGCTGGTGCCTGAGTCTCAGGTCGATTTAGGCAGTGACTGCGTGTTCTTCGCCCCTTCCATGTGAGAGGCGTCCCGACAGGAAAGTGTGTTTGTTTTGGGGGCCCCATTTCCTGAGACCTAGAGTTGGAGCAAGCTTGGAAGTGAGGCATCATTGTCTGTAGACCTCAGTGAACATGGGGTTCTCTAGATCAGGCAGGTGGCAGAGAGGAGATAGTGTGGGTCAGAATGGGAGGGCCGTCAGCCATCCTTGTCACCTCTTCTTTCCCCTCCCTCACATCCCCCTCCCCACCTGCTCTGGAGGAAACCAGTCAGCCTCGCCACTAGGGTAGCTCTTCGGGCCGGAAGTGTTTCCATTTTTGGGGAAATGACTTACCTGAGACATGAGGCAGGAATCCATTAGAACTCCCATTGTGCTATGGGGAGACCAAGTCTCAGAGAACTGGGGCAAGGTCAGGCAACCAGGAGGCAGACGTGCTGTCTTAAACCCAATTATCTGGTGCCAAGTCCTAGGCTCTTCTTATAAAATACAGCTGTTTCCAACAGGGCAGATGTTAGGAGCCCTGACTTAGTTGCAAATGGAAACCGGGCATTGTTTCCAGGAGTGGCTGGGCAGGGGGACATGCACAGAGGCACAGAGATGCATGCTACACGGGCACTAGGACCAAGCGGATGGGATGCCCAGGCAGCCACTGTGGAGGCTGCTGCAGTGGTGGCTGCAGTTCCCTGTGCGCTCTTCAGCCCTGGGCTCTAGGAGGTTGTCTACTCCTCAGCTCGCATTTCCTGGTCTGTCTCTCCCCCTGCTTTCCCTTTCTTCCCTGCCTCTCAAGTAAAAGGTGAGAAAGTGGAGGACAGGGAAAGTTTCTCTGACTAATAGCTGTCTTGAGAAAGGGAAGCTGCTGCTTTTTTCCCAATGCCCCTTTGTTTGCTGTTTCTTTTCCTCCTGCACTTTTCTCTGGGATCTTATTGGTGGCTGTGCTTTAACTGGTGAATATCCCCTCCAGGAGTGGGTGCAGGGCAGGGGGAAGTTTTTAGGCCACTGGCTACCTCCCTGGCCTTCAGGTGCCCAGAGCTGCCTCAGGCTCACCCCCTTGAAGCTTACCTCTTCAGCGCTTTGGGCCAGGTACAGCCCAGTTATGCCACCCACCAGCAGGTGTCACGTGACCCTCTGGGCCTTGGCTTGTCTATCCCAGTGCTACCCTAAGGGCTTTGTATATGTTGCCCATTTAACCCTCAAAGATGCCTTGAGGTTAGTCCTGAAACCCACATTTTACAGAGGACATGACTAAGGGGGCACAGAGAGCAAGTGGCAGAGCTGGGATCTGAACCCCAGTAGTCGGGCTTGAGTCTACCAAGTCTTACGCTCAGTAGGCGGTAACGGTGACGGTTTTGATTAGTGGGTCATGTCCACTAGTAACAGAGAATGCCCCTGCTCCCACGGACTGGAAATGCTGCCTCCTGCCTGACCCTCCATCTCCTGCCTTCTCTCGCCAGATGCCGGTGCAGCTGACGACAGCCCTGCGTGTGGTGGGCACCAGCCTGTTTGCCCTGGCAGTGCTGGGTGGCATCCTGGCCGCCTATGTGACAGGCTACCAGTTCATCCACACGGAAAAGCACTACCTGTCCTTCGGCCTGTACGGCGCCATCCTGGGCCTGCACCTGCTCATTCAGAGCCTGTTTGCCTTCCTGGAGCACCGGCGCATGCGGCGGGCCGGCCAGGCCCTGAAGCTGCCCTCCCGGCGGCGGGGCTCGGTGGCACTGTGCATTGCCGCATACCAGGAGGACCCTGACTACCTGCGCAAGTGCCTGCGCTCGGCCCAGCGCATCTCCTTCCCTGACCTCAAGGTGGTCATGGTGGTGGACGGCAACCGCCAGGAGGATGCCTACATGCTGGACATCTTCCATGAGGTGCTGGGTGGCACTGAGCAGGCCGGTTTCTTTGTGTGGCGCAGCAACTTCCATGAGGCGGGCGAGGGTGAGACAGAGGCCAGCCTGCGGGAGGGCATGGACCGTGTGCGGGATGTGGTGCGGGCCAGCACCTTCTCGTGCATCATGCAGAAGTGGGGAGGCAAGCGCGAGGTCATGTACACAGCCTTCAAGGCCCTCGGCGATTCGGTGGACTACATTCAGGTAAGGGCGCCTCCCTAGAAGCGTATGTACATGGGGACATGTCTGGACAGCCTGGCAAACTCTCCGCCAGGAATCTGAGGTCTGGTCTAGGTCCCTTGGGTTGTGCACACACCTCGTGCACTTAAGAAGGCAACAAGGCGGCTGGGCGCGGTGGCTCATGGCTGTAATCCTAACACTTTGGGAGGCCGAGGCAGGCGGATCATGAGGTCAGGAGATCGAGACCATCCTGGCTAACACGGTGAAACCCCGTCTCTACTAAAAATACAAAAAAATTAGCCGGGTGTGGTGGCGGGCACCTGTAGTCCCAGCTACTTGGGAGGCTGAGGCAGGAGAATGGCCTGAACCTGGGAGGCGGAGCTTGCAGTGAGCCGAGATCATGCCCCTCACAAAAAAAAAAAAAAAAGAAAGGAGGCAACAAGGCATAATGGTTCTTAACAGTGGTCCCAGGGGCCAAAAGACCTGGGTGGAATCTTGGTTTGCTGTTACATAGCTCTGTGATTTTGGGCATATCTCTTAACTGCTGTCCCAATAATAATAATAGCAAATGGGTATAGAGCAGTCACTTGCTATCAGGCACAACTGTAGGTACTTCATGACGTTTTTTATTTTATTTGAGATGGAGTTTCACTCTGTCGCCCAGGCTGGAGTGCAGTGGTGTGATCTCAACTCACTGCAAGCTCCGCCTTCCAGGTTCAAGCAATTCCCCTGCCTCAGCTTCCCGAGTAGCTGGGATTACAGGCATTCGCCACCATGCCCAGCTAAGTTTTTTGTATTTTTAGTAGAGACGGGGTTTCTCCATATTGGCCAGGCTGGTCTTGAACTCCTGACCTTTTTTTTTTTCTTTTTTTTTTTTTGAGACGGAGTCTTGCTCTGTCGCCCGGGCTGGAGTGCAGTGGCTGGATCTCAGCTCACTGCAAGCTCCGCCTCCCGGGTTTACGCCATTCTCCTGCCTCAGCCTCCCGAGTAGCTGGGACTACAGACGTCCGCCACCTCGCCCGGCTAGCTTTTTGTATTTTTTAGTAGAGACGGGGTTTCATCGTGTTAGCCAGGATGGTCTCGATCTCCTGACCTCGTGATCCACCCGTCTCGGCCTCCCAAAGTGCTGGGATTACAGGCTTGAGCCACCGCGCCCGGCGAACTCCTGACCTTTTGATCTGCCTGCCTCGGCCTCCCAAAGTGCTGGGATTACCGGTGTGAGCCACCGTGCCTGGCCTTATTATTTTTTAAAGACAAAGGGTCTCACTATGTTGCCCAGGCTGGAGTGCAATGGCTGAAGGCATCATCAATATGCACTATAGCCTCGAAATCCTGGCTTTGGGCAGTCCTCCCACCTCATCCTCCCTAGTAGCCATGACTACAGGCACATATGCCACTGTGCCCAACTCCATGTTAGCTCTTTTAATACTCATAACACTCCCAGGGAATAAGTACTATTATTCTCCACCCACAGAAGGTGAAAGTAAAGCACAGAGAAGCTAAGTAACTTGCCTAATGTCCCACGGCTAGTAGGGTGCAGAGCCGGGATTTGTGCCCAGGCTGTCTGTCTCATGTTTGCTCTTACCCGTGATGTAGCACTGCTTCAGCAATGGCAATGTGGAGCTGAACCTCTTCATAAGAAAGCGTGGTGAAGAGCAAAAGAAGCCATCCTCAAAAACACTCAAAATATTCTAGTTATGGCCAAAAAGTCCCATTCTTCCTAGTGTCAAAGTCATGCCTGGGAGGTGAGAGACACAGTGTGAATGACCAGCTTCATTCTGTAGGAGCATCGGCAGGGCCGGGACCCTGATTAAACCCTACCCAGCTTTGGTCAAAGCAATCATTGACATAAGCCTGGAAACTGTACTAGGTTGGTATGGTTTCCATCTTCAAATTTAAAAACACTCAAGGGTTGAAAAGATAAAGTCCACATACTTCAGTACAAAGTTTCTAGAAACCCTAGGACCCTGGATTTCTAGGCCCAGATTTTTTTTTTTTTTTGGGACACAGTTTCACTCTGTTGCCCAGGCTGGAGTGCGGTGGCATGATCTTGGCTCACTGCAACCTCCGCCTCCCAAGTTTAAGTGATTCTCCTGCCTCAGCCTCCCGAGTAGAGTAGCTGGGATTACAGGCGTGTACCACGACACCCAGCTACTTTTTGTACTTTTAGTAGAGACAGGGTTTCTCCATGTTGGTCAGGCTGGTCTTGAACTCCTGACCTCAGCTGACCAGTCCGCCTCAGCCTCCCAAAGTTCTGGGATTACAGGCATGAGCCACCGTGCCCGGCCTAAGCCAGGATTCTTGATGGCATCCATGCTGCCTCTCTTCCTGACTCTGTTCTCTGACCTTCTCCACGCCTGCCAGAGTAGGGTGCTGCCCATCACTTCATCAGTGCTTGAAGGCACAGTGGCTGTCCTGCCAGCCCACCTGTGTACCAACTCTGTCAGGTGACAGCATTTGGAGTCCTCTAATACTATTTACGTTTTCTCTGGTGTACCCACCTGAAATTAGCTCACTCAGATTGTGTGTCTGGCTTTTTTGACAGATGTCTCTGCATGAGGGTTCATAAGTTTATCTTTTTCTGGCTTCCTAGGCCCAGGAGCTCCCCAGTCATGGAGGGAGTGAGGAGAGCCTAGCAGGGTGTTTGACTGCAGTTCACTTGGGGTCGTGGGACCTTATAAAACTTTCCTGGAAACCCAAATGCTTAGGGAAGAGCCCTTGAGCCCTGGCACAGGCTCAAGCCACAGTGACTTTGTCATCTATTCCCTTCAAGCATAGGATCTAACCCGCACCCAACCCACCCCATCTCCCTTTCCTGGCCATCTGGGTTCCGGTGGATCAGCAAACAGGCTCACGCACCTGAGCTGTCTCTTTACGGCCCTGGGACCACTGCATAAGGTTGCCTTGGGCCAGAGCTAGTGAGTGCTTGCTGGATCTCAGCCTGTTTTCTAACCGCTTGCTGTGGAGGTATCTCTCCCTCTGAGGCAGAACTCTGCCTCGGCCAGTGGGGAAACCCAGGCGGCACGAGAGCTCTTCTTCCCCTAACCTTGCTCAGTTAGAAAGACCTCCCTGGACTGAAGGAAGCAAAGCAGCATATAAAAGAATGGGCTAGCGCAGGGGCAGGGAGGAGCAGTGAGACCAGCAGCAACAGCAGCAGCCCTGGGAGTCTTGGCCTGTAAATGGAGGAGGCTCTGGGAGTCTGGCCTGAGGCTTCCTGGGCCCTTCCCAGGCACGGACCAGGATGTAAGGATGTGCCTGGTGGGGAGGTGGGAAGAAGCACATATGAGGGACTCAACCTGGTGCCAAGGCTGTTCTGATTCCCCCTTAGCTTTCTACTGCTTATCTGGTCACCCTGTCCTCCAACATAGAGAAAGCTGGGTGTGGTTGTGGTGTCAAAGGCAGCCTCCTTTCCTGCAGGAATCTTACTCAGTAATTTTATTACAAGGATTTTAGGCTTCTGCAGAACAGGGTTTTGGTTTATCTGTGGATTTCTTCATTGCTCTCCTAACAGTGACCACAGAGCGAATCAGGTCTGTAAACCAGTTCTTCTGGCCAGTGCTTACTGGATTCTTTGTACCACTTCAGTAATTTTTAGAAAACAGAAAAGGAGTCAGCCACTAGGGCAACTAGTGGCCTGGGTTCAACTCCTATGGGACCACCTGTTAGAATCAGGCCATAAGCCTCCTAAGAGCTGGGCAGAGCTGGCCCTGGGGTCTGCCTGGAGGCAGCTGCTGCAGCTTCCATGCCTATTCAGAGCAGCTTCCAGGGGGAGCCCTCAGCCATACCGTGCCCTGGTCTGAGAGGCTCGGCCAAGGGAGTCTGTTGAGGGTGCAGAGGCCAGCAGCCTTGTTACTGGTCTCATGGAGGTGCCTTTAAGTAGGTAGTCTGGTAACCACCACTGGGCTGCGGGTTGTCCAAGGGGTCAGAGGCTGACGCGGGGACCCCTGGGGTTAACTCTGGGGTCACTTAAGGCCATATGTAGCCTGTTAGTCCTGGGCTACCCTACTGTGCCTGCCATCTGATTTCAGCGACATGTTTCCCTTCTGCCGAAGGACCCCCCAGAGCAATCTTTTGCATCCAGTGCTAAGCATGTCTCCCTTTCCAGGCCTGGCACCTACCGTCTTCAGGGTTTCTCCCTCTCAGCCTAGTGGCTGTCAAGTCTGGCAGCTGAACACTTTTACTTTCATTTTACCTCTGGCACCTTCTGGTAGCGCAGATCTCTTAGCTAGAGGCTGGAAGTGAGTCACGTGAGAAGGGGTTATGTCTCTCAGGCAGTGAGCAGCCTGGCAGTGGGGTGGGGGGTGGGTGTGCAGGCCTGAGGTCAGAATGGGCTGACGGCGCACTCCCTCTGCAGGTGTGCGACTCTGACACTGTGCTGGATCCAGCCTGCACCATCGAGATGCTTCGAGTCCTGGAGGAGGATCCCCAAGTAGGGGGAGTCGGGGGAGATGTCCAAGTAAGATGAGACCAGGGCTATCTGGGGGAGGGTCTGGACTCTTTCCTAATCCAGCTGGGTGTGCCTCCTGGGAAATGGGTACTTTCTAGTATTTGTGGGGAGGTTCTTTCCTGGCATTTTCACTGACACCAAAGGGCTCACCCCCCCTCGCTGCCCAACCCCTTTCTTGCTCTTCTTCCACATGAGGGGAAGTCACTTAACAGGTATGGAGAAGAGTCTATACTGCAGGAGGGGCACAGTATTTTGAGGCCGTATATCCTAGAAGGTATTTCCTTTTTGGCTGGTGGTGCAGCAGGTAGCTCCCAAGTCAGAGCCTTGAGAGGCCCTTGCTCTTAGGGAATGGGCTGAAGAGCTCTGGTCAATACGGTAAGAATAAGGAGCCCAATCTGCCCGAGATACTGAAGCAGCCTCCCAGGTCCCCTAGTTACTTTCCAGCCACAAAAAGCTCACAACAGGTGGCTGTGGTGGTGTCTTGCATTCTTCCCAAGCCCCCTTCTCTGCCACCACCACAGGCTGCCTCCTGAGACTGAAGGTGGCTTTGACTGCTAGAGCCGCTTAGTGGGGAAAATCTCTGCAGATGAGATGACACAGTAGGGAGGCAGAGCTGGTGCTTGGGACAGTGATTGCGAGTGGTTAGCTCCTTTAAGCCTCAGGTTTACCAGCTCCAAAGGAACCGATGGCCAGGAATCTGAGCAGTGGGCCACAGAAGCCATGGTAAGGAGGCCTCGTGGTCTCTAAATGTCTGTCCTCCGGGCGTGCGTCCTTAGGTGAGGAGGCCCAGCATCTCTATTCCCTTGCAGATCCTCAACAAGTACGACTCATGGATTTCCTTCCTGAGCAGCGTGCGGTACTGGATGGCCTTCAACGTGGAGAGGGCCTGCCAGTCCTACTTTGGCTGCGTGCAGTGTATTAGCGGGCCCTTGGGCATGTACCGCAACAGCCTCCTCCAGCAGTTCCTGGAGGACTGGTACCATCAGAAGTTCCTAGGCAGCAAGTGCAGCTTCGGGGATGACCGGCACCTCACCAACCGAGTTCTCAGCCTTGGCTACCGAACTAAGTATACTGCACGCTCCAAGTGCCTCACAGAGACCCCCACTAAGTACCTCCGGTGGCTCAACCAGCAAACCCGCTGGAGCAAGTCTTACTTCCGGGAGTGGCTCTACAACTCTCTGTGGTTCCATAAGCACCACCTCTGGATGACCTACGAGTCAGTGGTCACAGGTTTCTTCCCCTTCTTCCTCATCGCCACGGTCATACAGCTTTTCTACCGGGGCCGCATCTGGAACATTCTCCTCTTCCTGCTGACAGTGCAGCTGGTGGGCATTATCAAGGCCACCTATGCCTGCTTCCTTCGGGGCAATGCAGAGATGATCTTCATGTCCCTCTACTCCCTCCTCTATATGTCCAGCCTTCTGCCGGCCAAAATCTTTGCCATTGCTACCATCAACAAGTCCGGCTGGGGCACCTCTGGCCGAAAAACCATTGTGGTGAACTTCATCGGCCTCATCCCTGTGTCCATCTGGGTGGCAGTTCTCCTGGGAGGGCTGGCCTACACAGCTTATTGCCAGGACCTGTTCAGTGAGACGGAGCTAGCCTTCCTTGTCTCTGGGGCTATCCTGTACGGCTGCTACTGGGTGGCCCTCCTCATGCTGTATCTGGCCATCATTGCCCGGCGATGTGGGAAGAAGCCGGAGCAGTATAGCTTGGCTTTTGCTGAGGTGTGACATGGCCCCCAAGCAGAGCGGGTAAAGTGCAATGGGTAAGGGAGGGAAGGGGAATGGAAGAGAAAAGATGGGGTGGGAGGGAGGAGGGAGTGCTGTGTTTGAGTCTCTTAATGGTCCAAAGGACAAATCTAAAATGCAAAGAATGGTGATGTAGTATGGCCTGGCAGCTCTGTTTAGAGGGGGCAACACTGATCCCCCTAGGTGCAGGGCTGCAGGGGATTCTGTGTTTTCAGATTGCCTGTCTGCTTGCATCTGCACATAGGCAGTAGTCTCCCCCTGGGCTCCAGAGGGCACTCAGAAGTGCGCTAAACCAAGTAAGTCCCATTCAGTGGCAACTTGTGATAGGTACCTGAGTGATGGCCACCTGTGGAAAGAGGTTCTCCCAGCCCATCTGAACACAACCAGAGGTGGCAGGAGAATTTCTACTGAGCGAGCTGGGCCGGTTAGTGTATGTCACCCCCACCCCACCCCTAAGTAGTCATCAATGCAATAAGATTGCGCCTGAGATACAAGGCCCAGAAGCCTGATCTTTGGGCATCAGAAAACAGGGTCCAGGAATGGTGCTTCATGTGAGATACCCCACTCCACATCAGCATTCCAGGGATGAGCCAAACCAGCAGGGAGTTAGCACTGAACTGCTTTTAAAAGTGTACATTAAAAAGGAAAGTGCCAGGAGGAACAAAGAGATTGTGGTGGTGCTAAAGGAGGCCATAAGCTATACAGAGGCCTTGGGTGTTCCACCTGGAAATTGCTCAGACGTCTAGATGGGTTCTTAGCTTGTCTGTGATCTCTGCTGGGGAGATAAAAAGATTAAGCCCCAACATGTTCAGAAAAGTAGTGAAGTTTTGGGTATTTTAACCTGTATACTCCTGAATTCCTCTCAAATTCAGCTCTGATCTGAGGCTGAGACACACTCCTCACTTCACTTTCTTCAAAGGCATATTTTTTGAGGTAACACTGCAGTCACCTCTTCTACCCTCATCATCATGGGTAAGTTTTTCAAGGTGGCAATTGGGGCGGAGCCTGGGCTCTTATAGAACCCTCAGCAGGAGGCAAGCGTGTTCTCAGCACATATGGGAACTATGAGGAGCCTCTGATCAAATTGGCTACAATCTTGGAGCTGCTTGGACAGATTCCTTGGCAGCCGGGTTAGCATGTGTGACTTTCAGGCTACTGTTCTTGACAATCATCTCTAATGGAAAGCTTTTCGGTGTTCCCAAAGTGAACTCTCAAATCCAAAATGGTTATCTTTGAGAACATCCATTCTCCTCAGTGGCTTCTCCAGGCAATTCTTACAGCCCAGTTGTGACAGTCACTGCATTTGCTTGCTTCTTTCCAGAAACCAAACTAGGAGATGAAACTGGTTCCTACATCCTAAGGTTGCTTTCTCTCTCATGCCTCCTGAGGCTGTTTTTGGCTGTTTTCCCTCTGCTGCTTTTGGGGAATGAGGGAAGCCATTTTCCAGTGACTTGCAATCCAGGCTGTTCTCGGTGTTGGAGTTTAAACCTGGGATCCTGACTAAGCCTTTGACTTAGGGGTTGCTGGCTTGCCCTCCAAATGTCCTTTCTCAGAGGCCAGCTAACCCGTGCAGAACCAGCACTGAGGTGGACAGCAGACGAGGGCAAGCCTCAAGTGTACCCAGGTGCTTCCTACAAAGACACAAGGTGTGCTCTGAGCCACAGATGGGCAAACCCTGGTGCTTTCCTTCATCTCCTATGAACTCAAGGGTTTCCAGGTGTAGCTAACAGTTGCCACATCACACAGACCTCGAGTTTCTGGTAAGACTGCTGGTTGACATCAGACCCAACCCATGAAGGCTGGAAGGCAGCAGGCATTTGCTAAGGCAGCTGATCCAGGCAATCGTTATGCTGGCCAAGAAGTAAACTATTTTGAGCATTAGAATGGAGGAAATCCGGTCAGCCAAGTGCAGAGTTCAGACTTCGCTAAGGGCTTTTCTTCAGCATTTACTTGAAGATTAATGTAGGATGTCAGGCTCTCCTGGCTGTCCTACCATCAGCTCTGCCTTGCACTGTGGTCATCAACTTTCCTCAAATCAAAAATAGGCAGGTACAGGTAGTGGGCTCACAACGTTTGACCTCGACTGGTTTTTCTAAGTTATTTTGTACATTTTTCAGCAGCAAAACCAAACTGGGTCTTCAGCTTTATCCCCGTTTCTTGCAAGGGAAGAGCCTTTATACAATTGGACGCATTTTGGTTTTTCCTCATTGAGAATTCTAATCCTCTTTTGTATTGTTTCTACAATAATTTGTAAACATATTTATTTTTACCTTTTTTTTTTTTTTTAATTTTCAGGTCAAGTTTTTTATACTGCACTTATTTGTCAAAATAAAGATTCTCACATATGCTGGTTATCTCGGAACTACTACTTCTTTGTACTTAATGAAACCTAGCTCTTTATTCCAGTTCCCAAAGAGGGACTTAAAATACAAAGTTTAGTCAGGTGTGACTCAAGACCTGGACAATGTCCATCCTGGTAACTACACCCATGGGGGCTTAACTTTTAGTGTAGAGAGAGGGTCTTTGGTGAAATAACTGGCAGATGAATGGGCCCTTGCTAAGGCTAAAAACCAAAGCTTGCTTCCTCTTGAAGCATAAGCATTTTAACCAACATGATGTAAGACTGTAGCCAAGCTGAAACAATGAAAAGCAAACTAACTTCCCTAAGAAACAGGTAACAAAACACAGTGACACGGGCAGCCCTCTCATCCCATTTATTAAAGAAACAGTAAGAAAAGATACAATGCAGGAAAACCACCAACCATCCTTGCACACCAGGCTGAACAAAGCACAGTGATTTCTTCCCTTCATCCCCCACCCCCACCCCAATTCCCATATTCCCATCCACATCAGTTTAAACTTTGAGGTTCTTTGATTGGGAGTACCAGTGAAGAGGGAGTTGGATGAGTAGAGGGGCCTTAAATCTGGCCACCTCTAAGTCCCAGGAGAAGGGAGCTGCAGGCCTAGTCAGTCAAGCAGAAACTGCATTCAGTAGATCTTTGAAGTGGTTGTCCATCTCCCTGTTCTGTGTTCAAGCCCCCAGCGAAAGGTATGGCAGTAGAGGATGACCAGGTCCAAGCTGCCCAGGTCAGAGCTACGGAAGCATGGTCCGTTCACCAACGCCACGTTTCTAGAGAGCAGTGAGCTGATTCTCCAATGGTGAGCAGGGGACTACATGTGAACTGGGACCTGCAGGCCAATGTATCCCTGAGGAAAAGTCCACAAGAACAATTCAAGAAACTAGTAAGAAACAATGGGCAGAAAGCTGTGGGATGAAAGCACAGCAGGCTTCTGGGAGGCTGGAGATCCTTTCTCTCAAGGCCAGGATTATTCCCACCTGCCACAGTTCACATGCCACAAATAACATCTCACCTTCAGTCAAGAAAAACGCAGAGGAAAAAAATGGCTCATTTGAACTTGAGCCCCAGCTATGTTCTTCAGACTGTAGCTCCACAACTACCCTTTTACCTAAGACAGCCCCTGCCGAGAACCACAGTGCCTAGAAACCAAGGTGGTCCTGGAGGGAAAACGGTGTTTAAGGGGGTAACATTCCATTTGGGTACATTGTAGCCATTGGACCCCCTGGTCTGGGGAAAGCAGCTGGGTTTGTGCCAGGGAGGCTCCCCACTCTAGGAAATGGGACGAAACTCTTGCCTGCAGGGCCATTGATCCTTGGAAAGGAAGCTGGGTTGAGACCGAGGGTCCCAGTTGGCCTTGTGAAAGGAGCCGGGTTGATACCCACAGGGCCAACTGGAGAAGGGCCCAGATGCCCGGCAGCTGGCCTGGGGAAAGTAACTTGACCAGGGCCTAATGGGCCAGTAGACCTTGGGAGGGTAGTTGGACTTGGACCCTGCAGGCCAGCGGCCCTTGGGAAGTTAGCTGGGTTAGGGCCAAGTGGCCCAGAGGCTCTTGGGAAAATGGTTGGATTTGAGCCCTGGAGGCCAGCAGACCTTTGGAAGGTAGCTGGGTTTGATGCCAATGTGCCAGAAGACTGAGAAAAGGCAGATGAACCTGCTCCCCTGGGAAAAGAATTGGCATTTACCCCCATGGGGCCACCTGGCCTTGAGAAATGAGCTGAATTAGGGCCTATGGGGCCAGGAGCCCTTGACATGGGAGATGGATTTGGCCCTGGAAGGCCAATTCCCCGAGAGCCAGGACCCGAGTTTGGGCCCATGGGCCCAGGTACTCTTGCCATGGAGGATGGGCTTGTGCCCATGTTTCCAGAAACCTGTGAGAAAGAAGCTGAATTTGCTCCTAAAAGACCTGCTGCTCTTAGAATGGGGGCAAGATCGAGGCCTTGAGGTCCAGCCATTCTTAAGTTAAGACCAGATCCTGTGCCCAAGAGGCCACCTGCTCTGGCATCTAGATTAGGGCCCGGGCCCAGGCCACTTGGTCTTGGGTTGGGCCCAAGGCCTGGGCCTGGAAACACACCTGACCTGGGGGCAGGGTTTGTCCCTAAAAAGCCTGATCTCAGATTGGGGTTTGGTCCTGGGCCCAGGCCAACTGGCCTAGGATTGGGAGGACCATTCCCAGAGGTCAACAGAACACCTGCTCTCAGGTTAGGTCCAGATCCAGGGCCTATGGGACCACCAGTTCTGGGGTCAGGACCTGCTCCTAGGAGACCACCTGCTCTTGGGTTGGACATAGGACCTGGTCCTGGGAGACCCCCTAACCTGGGGTTAGACAGAGGCCCTGGGCCTGGCAGAGTCCCTGTCCTAGGGTTTAGGGTGGGGCCTGGGCCTGGCCCCAAGAGGCCACCAGGCCTTGGGAAAGAAACTGCACCTGTGCCAGTGGGATTCATCCCTCTTGGAAAAGCAGCCATACTTGGGTCACGAGCACCAGCTGGGAAAGGTGCTGGATTTGAAGCCAGTGAGCCTGATGAAGCTGGAAAAGGAGATGGGTTCCTTGGAAATGGGGCCAGATTTCCACCAAGAGAACCGGCCGCCATAAGGAAGGGATCCGAGTTCACACCCAGTGGGTGGCCTGTATTGAGAACAGGACCCCCCTGTGGTCCCAGGGAACCGTCGAGCCGTCCTCGAGGTGGCAGCGGAGCACGAGTCCAAGGAGTTGGCCGCTCTCTAGGGAAAATCCGAGGTTCTTTCATACTTTCTTGGGGACGTTGGTGATAATGGGCTTGGGGCGGGTTTTGAAAAGGATCTTGTCTTTGATGAGTGCTGTCACCAGGTACCGGGTGCCAGTCTCGCGGCCAAGCTCATCACAGTCCTGATCCCCAGGAGTGTGTTTGACAAGGACTGCGAAGGGTCTCTCCAGGTGGATGATTTTCCCATACAGGATGTGATGGCCCACGATCAGCACAGGGGTTCCCTTCGGCAGAACAAGAACGAGATTCCTGAGGTTCGGGGCAAGGCCATGACACTCAGGCGCCTCCTAAAGCTGCTCCTGGCAGGCTCTGCTGGCACCTCCACTCCCTGGTTTGGCTCTGCCATTGTGGAGCAGCCACACTGGACCACCCACCCATGTGCCATTTTTACTTTCTAGCCCCACATAAGATAATTTCCACTTTCAGAAATGTGAGCTTTCCAGATTCCCCAAAATTAAATTTCCCTGCTACTGCAGAGGTAGGGGGAGAACAAGCAGAGAGCATCGCAGATTAGCTAGACCTTGAATAACAAACCTGAGGCAGTCCTCACTCTGGGTCCTGGGAGCACCACCTTGGTGTAGCTTGCTTTCCTGAGGCATTAGGCAGGGAAAGAAAAGCCCCCTCACCTCAGTGGTGTAATGTAGGTCTCCCAGGAGGTTTCCAGCTAATCCAGTGCTGTAGCGAGCCTCGATCTCCCCCTGTAGCTCCATCAGCACCCATTCTGCCAGGCCTCCAGCCCTCGCACTGCAAGCAAAGGGCTGGCGGTTACAATATTTTTGAGGGGTGAAGGATAAATAGTGTCCTCACACCACCATTCGAGGCCCAAAGGACCTCTTCATTGGGTCAAGTTCTTGGGAAATTGGGCAGTGCTAGGCACAGAACTAGAGATCAGAAGGCAAGGATTTGTGCAAGATGCACCTAAGGACCCTGATTCTTCCAGACACATGCCACACCTCTATAGCCCTCATCATTTCAAGCCGAATTTTAAAATCTCAAAATGTACTCACCTGGAAACAACAATTTGCACCATGAGCCTTCTGTCTTTAAAAAAGCAAGTGAAAACAAGCTGTAGAGAAAAAAAAAAAAGAGATTTAGCATAACAATAATGACAACGAATGCAACCTCCACCTCCTCGGTTCAACAGATTCTCCTGCCTCAGCCTCCTGAGTAGCTGGGAATACAGGCACCTGCCACTATGGCCAGCTAAATTTTTGTATTTTTAGTAGAGATGAGGTTTCACCATGTTGGCCAGGCTGGTCTCAAACTCCTGACCTCGTGATTCACCCGCCTCGGCCTCCCAAAGTGCTGGGATTACAGGCGTCAGCCACCGTGCCTGGCCAACTAATATTTATTACTTACTGTGTGCTAAGTACTTTTCTAAGTGCTTTAGACACATTTTATCTTGTTCCTCTATCAATGCCATAAGTGGGAAGTGTTCTTTAACCAATATGGTATATATGAGATAAGGTTGCTTAAGATCACCAATGGTTAACTGTATGTGCAAAACTAATCAAGATCACATAGCTACTAAGGCAATGATGATATGAACCTAACACATAACACTGCAAAGACCATACTCTTGCTCACTATGCTAACGTGCCTTTCTCAAGGACTTTTTTTTTTTCTGAGACCAAGTCTTGCTTTGTCACCAGATCTGGAGTGCAGTGGCGCAATCTCGGCTAACTGCAACCTCTGCTTCCCGATTCAAGCATTCCTCCTGCCTCAGCCTCCCGAGTATCTTGGATTACAGGCACCCACCACCACACCCAGCTAATTTTTTTTTTTTTGAGAGGGAGTCTCACTCTGTCACCCAGGCTGGAGTGCAGTGGCATGATCTCAGGTCACTGCAACTTCCACCTCCCGGGTTCAAGCGATTCTCATTCTTCAGCCTCCAGAGCAGCTGGGATTACAGGTATACAACCACCATGCCTGGCTAATTTTCGTATTTTTAGTAGAGACGGGGTTTCACCATGTTGGCCAGGCTGGTCTCAAACTCCTTACCTCAGGTGATCCACCCACTTTGGTCTCCCAGTGTTGGGATTACAGGTGTGAACCACCGCACCTCGTTTAATTTTTGTATTTTTAGTAGAGATGGGGTTTCACCATCTTAGCCAGGCTGGTCTCAAACTCCTGACCTCAGGTGATCCACCCACCTCGGCCTCCCAAAGTACTGGGATTACAGGCGTGAGCCACCACACCCAGCCTTGATCTCCTGACTGCATGAACCGCCCACTTTGGCCTCTTAAAGTGCTGGGATTATATGCTTGAGCCACCGCGCCCGACCTCTTTTTTTCTTCTTTTGAGACAGGGTCTCACTCTGTTGCTCAGGATGGAGTTCAGTGGCAAGATCACAGCTCACTGAAGCCTTTACTTCCTAGGCTTAAGTGATCCTCCTACCTCAGCTTCTCAAAGTGTTCGGATTACAGGTGTGAGCCACTGTACCCAGCCTAGGGTAGTCTATTTCCTACTCTGCATGTTTCTTTAAAAAGCCTATGGAGTTTCTTAAGATTTTACTTTTTTCTTTGGTAATGATACAAGCTTCAAGTCTACCTCCTTGGTTTTCAAGGTTCAAGGGGTCTCTCTTTAAAAATAAAGCCAAGGGGGCCAAGCGTGGTGTCTCAGGCCTGTAATCCCAGCACTTTGGGAGGCTGAGGCGGTTGGGTCACTTGATGTCAGGAGTTTGAGACCAGTCTGGCCAACATGGTGAAACCCTGTCTCTACTAAAAATACAAATTTTTTTTTTTTTTTTTTGAGGCGGAGTCTCGCTCTGTCGCCCGGGCTGGAGTGCAGTGGCCGGATCTCAGCTCACTGCAAGCTCCGCCTCCCGGGTTTACGCCATTCTCCTGCCTCAGCCTCCCGAGTAGCTGGGACTACAGGCGCCCGCCACCTCGCCCGGCTAATTTTTTGTATTTTTTAGTAGAGACGAGGTTTCACCGTGTTAGCCAGGATGGTCTCGATCTCCTGACCTCGTGATCCGCCTGTCTCGGCCTCCCAAAGTACTGGGATTACAAAAATTAGCGGATGTGGTGGCAGGTGTCCATAATCGCAGCTATTCGGCAGGCTGAGGTAAGAGAATCGCTTGAACTCTGGAAGGCAAAGGTTACAGTGAGCCACGATTGCTCCACTGCACTCTATCCTGGGCAACAGAGTGAGACTGTCTCAAAAAATAAATAAATAAAGCCAAGGGAACTGAAAAAGTCCTCCAAACATCTTTAGTGAATGGTAGGATGACTTCTGATGTGATTCTTATCAAAAGCTTTGACCACCTTTCACTTAGATATGAAAATACCCTGATACTTAGATAACAGACTTTGGCTGGGAGCAGTAGCTCATGCCTGCAATCCCAGCACTTTGGGAGGCTGAGGTGAGTGGATCACCTGAGAACAGGAGTTTCAGACCAGCCTGGTCAACATGGTGAAATCCCGTCTCTACCAAAAACACAAAAAATTAGCTGGGTGTGGTGGCGCATGCCTGCAGTCCCAGCTATTTGGGAGGCTGAGGCATGAGAATCACTAGGACCTGGGAGATGGAGGTTGCAGTGAGCTGAGATCACACCACTGCACTCCAGCCTGGGCAAGAGAGCAAGACTGTCTCAAAGAAAAAAAAAAAAAATGCTTTCATTATATACAACAGCAGCACCACCTGGTGGCAAATTTGGAGTACTTTACAAGAACTGGACATTTTTGCCTAAAGAACTGGCTTCACTTTCTGTGAAAGATAGATTCATCGGGGGTTGATGGGAGAGGGGACAAAACTACAGCTTCTGGCTAAGTACTGTCAATGTATATATGGAGTTTAGTGGAAGGTTATTAGTTCAATGTTTGCGAACTGTAGTATGGAAAGTTAATAGGTATTAAAATTGTGCTCAAGCTTAGCAAACACCCAATTAAAATGTTAAGCAGATTTTATTTTTTTTTTGAGATGGAGTCTCACTCTGTCGCCCAGGCTACAGTGCAGTGGCATGATCTCGGCTCACCGCAACCTCCACCTTCTAGTTTCAAGTGATTCTCCTGCCTCAGCCTCCTGAGTACCTGGGATTACACGCATGCGCCACCATGCCAGGCTAATTTCTGTATTTTTAGTAGAGACGGGGTTTTGCAATGTCGGCCAGGCTGGTCTCGAACTTCTGACCTGAGGTGATCCAGCTGCCTCAGCCTCCCTAAGTACTGGGATTGCAGAAGCAAGCCACCATGCCCAGCGGATTTCTTTAAGAGACAGGATCTTACTATGTTGCCCAGGTTGGTTCCAAACTCCTAAGCTCCAGGGATCCTCCCACCTCAGCCTCCCAAAGTGGTGGGATTACAGGTGTGAGACACTGTGCAAGCTTGAGATTTCTTTATTAGTATGTTAATCTTCCTTTTGGATCTCCAGCCTTATAGTATAACTCTACTCCTAGAGCACCAAACACTGTGGCAACATGAAATTGGTCAACTCAGTAGACTTTTTTTGAGATGAAGTGTCACTCCTGTTGCCCGGGCTGGAGTGCAATGGCACAATCTCAGCTCACCACCACCTCCACCTCCTGGGTTCAAGCAATTTTCATGCCTCAGCCTCCCGAGCAGCTGGGATTATAGGCATGTGCCACCATGCCTGGCTAATTTTGTATTTTTAATAGAGACGGGGTTATTCCATGTTGGTCAGGCTGGTCTCAAACTCCCGCCCTCAGGTGATCCATCCGCCTTGCCCTCCAAAAGTGCTGGGATGACAGGTGTGAGCCACTGCACCCCGCCAACTCACTAGACTTTTTAAGTTCAAATGTAAGTAGCAGCTAACATGTTTTGAATTTTTACTGTGCATATATATTGGTGGTTTCTCATTCAACCATCATAACAAGTCTATCATATAGGTATTTATTCCTATTTTGCAGATGAGGCTACTGAGGCATACACAGATTAAGTCACTTGCTTATATGTTGGACACACACAGCTGCTATGTCATAGAGTAGAAATCTGGGCCATCTGACTAGCTACACTCATAATCACTACACAATTCTGCCTTCCCAAAGGAAAAAAAAGTATTAATGAGAACGAAAAGGAATCAAGGCATCAGGCAGGCATCAAATACATGCAAGAGCTGGTCAGGGCAATATAGATTCCGGAGAGCATCCCTGAATTGAGTCAGACCTTCTGCACCAGCACAGGTTGTGGGACCACTGGAAAAGGGGTAATACACAAGCTCAGAACCCAAACATTCCAAAAGAGGCCCCACCACTACTGTCAACAGAACTAAAAGCACTTTAAAAATCCTTTTATAAGGTTTCTTGAAGAAGGATAACAGTTTAAAATCAGAAGGCCTAAATTCAGCTCTCCTGCCTGTAAGTGTGGAGCTCTTTATTGTGTAGTCAAGAACAAGTCACTTTATGACTATGACACCTAGATTATGTCCTATTAAACTACTGCAAAGACCAAATATAACACATGCTAAGGTGCTTTAAAGACTCCAAGCTCTATTGAGATGAGCTGTTTTTTTAAGACAGTGAGATAAGAAAGTCAGCCTTTTGATCCATAATTTTGACTATAACTTAAGGAATGGTGTATTTTATTTTATTTTATTATTTTTTTTTGAGACGGAGTCTGGCTCTGTCGCCCAGGCTGGAGTGCGGTGGCCGGATCTCAGCTCACTGCAAGCTCCGCCTCCCAGGTTCACGCCATTCTCCTGCCTCCGCCTCCCGAGTAGCTGGGACTACAGCTACAGTTTTTTGTATTCTTTAGTAGAGACGGGGTTTCACCGTATTAGCCAGGATGGTCTCGATCTCCTGACCTTGTGATCCACCCGTCTCGGCCTCCCAAAGTGCTGGGATTACAGGCTTGAGCCACCGCGCCCGGCCAGGAATGGTGTATTTTAGCCACGAATCAAAAAAGGCTCAATAATGCAGACAGACAGAGAAGGGCTCTTGCAAATGTGCTTTTGATGATGATGGAGTATATTTTCCTGGATGGGTACAAGTGACAGTAAAACACAGGTGGTTTTAGAAAAGCGATAAGGTACACAGGTACACGGTATATTCCAGGAAGATCAAGGCGGGGAAGGAGACAGAGCCTACTTCCTGACAACCAAAATCAATCGTCAAGCACTGTGACCATGTGCTTGAGAAAAATGCAGAAATATTTTCAGCGCATTCTCCATTTCCTGGACAGTCTCCTGTTAGAAGGGGAATTCACAACAACGGTGTGGAAAACCACTGTTGCTGGGATGGCACAGCTGTTACTTGCATACCAATCCCCTGTGCCTCAGTAAGACTGCACACCTTTATACACTGATGTAGGAGGCTCTGCCTGTGTACTTCTATGGCATTACCAGACATCTAGCAATGCTCCTGCAAATAGTTCTGTGGCCCACAGGCCTCAGCATCTTAGCGCCAGTACTCAGTCAGGCTGGTAAAAACTTGTCTTATCCTAGAACTATTGGGATGCTGCAGATGTATGTAGAAATGAAGTTCGAGCCCAGCTTCTAAGAGTTCACAAGAACTCACGGACTGCTCTGGCCACAGTTAGGTAATTTATATGCACATGGGTGTATTTACTAGTCAGGAAAGTAGACGAGGGCATCCTTTAATGAATTTTAAATTCTACTTTAGCACCTTAAAATATCCTGTAACACCTGAATTCCATGATTTCTTTTCTTGCTCCTTGAGATTCTACGCTACGCAACTGTTTGTAGGGCTCAGTAGGTAGGGATACCTGAGTACTTCCCTGAGCACACACCTGATGGAGGTGGCAAGGAGCGTGTACTTCATTCAGTGTGGAACTGATTAAATAGCATGAGGCTGGGCGCAGTGGCTCATGCCTATGATCCCAGCACTTTGGGAGGCCGAAGCGGGCGGATCACTGGAGGTCAGGAATTTGAGGCCAACATGGTGAAACCCCATCTCTACTAAAAATACAAAAATTAGCCAGGCGTGGTGGCGGGCGCCTGTAGTCCCAGCTACTCGGGAGGTGAGACAGGAAAATGGCTTGAACCTGGGAGGCGGAGGTTGCACTGAGTGGAGATCACGCCACTGCACTCCAGCCTGGGCAACAAAGAGTGAAACTCCGTCTCAAAAAAAAAAAAAAAAAAAAAAAAGGCATATGAATATGAGAACATGCAACCCAATGTGCCCCCATCCCCTTGAGAGTAGACAGAGTAGGAAAAAGAGGTGGGGAAGAAGTATAATACAAATAAATCCCTATTAGAAATAACAAGCATAACAATGGAAATTCTCTGTTTAAGAAGACTATGTCTAAGTCTTCAGTCTCAATTCATTCCAGCAACACTGAAACAACTGGAGCAATTTCTAGTTGTTTGTTCTAAGCTGTGGCTTGTTTAGAAATTGCAGCTCCATCAAGAGCATTTGAAGGTACAGTTTGATGAATACACTATACATGATGTCAAGAAACTAAAAGGGAGTCAGTGGAAGAGCTCTCCCAGCAACTTTTTTTTTTTTTTTTTGGTGAGACGGAGTCTCCCTCTTGCCCAGGTTGGAGTGCAGTTGCTCGATCTCAGCTCGTTGCAACCTCTGCCTCCCAAGTTCAAGTGATTCTCCTGCCTCAGCCTCCCAAGTAACTGGGACTACAGGTGCCCGCCACCACACCCAGTTTATTTTTGTAATTTTAGTAGAGATAGGGTTTCACCATGTTGGCCAGGCTGGTCTCGAACTCCTGACCTCAAGTGATCTGCCCGCTTTGGCCTCCCAAAGTGTTGGGATTACAGGTGTGAGCCACCATGCCCGGTCAACTTTCTCTTTTTTTTGAGACAGAGCCTCACTCTGTCACCCAAGCAGGAGTGCAGTGGCACGATCTTGGCTCACTGCAACCTCTGCTGCCCAGGTTCAAGCGATACTCCTGCCTCAGCCTCCTGGGTAGCTGGGATTACAGGCACCTGTCACCACGCCCTGCTAATTTTTGTAATTTTAGTAGAGATGGGGCTTCACCATAAAGGTCAGACTGGTCTTGAACTCCTGACCTCATGATCCACCTGCCTCGGCCTCCCAAAGTGCTGGGATTACAGGCGTGAGCCACTGAGCCTGGCCAACTCTCTCTTGAGAGCAGAGTTCAATCCCAGATTTGGCTAGGACTGACATGTCTTTCGTTAAGAACAGGAATTCCAGGTTGACAAGGTTAACTGCAGAGCCGGGGAGAGACTTCTGTGATATCACTTTTCAAAAAGAGTTAAATTCATTATATTACAGTGTGGTATCAGTCTCACAGGCCACAACTCATGTGTAGCCTTGAAGAGATAAAAAGGTATAAAGAAAACCAAAACTGTCCCTGCAATAAATTATATATCCTGTCCCCATTCTCATGAGGGGGGAAAAGTTTTCCTCTTGATCTTTACGGGCCTTCACACAGCTACATGAACTACACAATACATCAATTCTGTATTCCTGTTAGTCAAATGACTATCTCAGTAGAGGAAACTTTTTTCCCCTTAAAAAGGCACCAGCATTCAAAGAATCAATCCAGATCCACAATGGGAATCCTACCCCAAACCAAAAAGCTTTGGCTGTCATCAGACCACTCTGGGATATACCTTATTTAACCAGCATTTGGCTTCTCTCTTTTGAAGTCAGTAACTACTATTATAAAAAACCTGCCGGGCGCGGTGGCTCATGTCTATAATCCCAGCACTTTGGGAGTTCGAAATCAGCCCGACCAACATGGTGAAACCCCATCTCTATGAAAAATACAAAAATTAGTCAGGCGTGGTGGCATGCACCTGTAATCCCAGCTACTCAGGAGGCTGAGGCAGGAGAATCACTTGAACCCGGGAGGCGGCAGTTACAGTGAGCCGAGATCACGCCACTGCACTCCAGCCTGGGCGACAAAGCAAGAGTCCGTCTCAAAAAACAAACAAACTAAAACAAACAAACAAAAAAAACTGGTAAATCAAAGCACCACCACGATTTCTTAAGAAAAGTCCAGGCAGAGGCTGGGTGTGGTAGCTCACGCCTGTAATCCCAGCATTCTGGGAGGCCAAGGCGGGCGGATCACAAGGTCAGGAGATTGAGACCATCCTGGCTAACACAGTGAAACCCCGTCTCCACTAAAAATACAAAAAATTAGCCACACCTATAGTCCCAGCTACTCGGGAGGATGAGGCAGGAGAATGGCGTGAACCCAGGAGGTGGCGGTTGCAGTGAGCCGATATCATGCCACTGCACTCCAGCCTGGGCAACACAGCAAGACTCCGTCTCAAAAAAAAAAAAAAAAGAAAAGAAAAGAAAAAAAAAAAGGTCCAGGTAGAACATTATTTTTATAATACAAAAAACTTCATTTCTCATATAGCTAGCTTTGTTCAAACACTTATCTAGATCCTCTTATTTCACCCTAACACCCTATGATTTTTAGCATGGTCTTCTCACTCCCATTTCATAAATGAGGAAACAGGCTGAGAGGAGCTAAATGTTAACTGGTCACACAGCTACTTAAGTGGAGAGCTGGGATATGAACCCTAACCCCTCCACAATCTTGCCCCTCTTGCAGTTCTCACACAGTCCCCTCTTGTAAAGCACCTCTGTGTGAGAACTTCCCTTACTTTACAAATATTAGCCTCGTTCTCACAGCATCTCTTACAAAATGGCAAGCAAGTAACCTATGGAAAGACGGTGCAACTTGCCACCAAAGTAACTATTGTATCTGTGGGGTAGGCAGTTAAAAACAAACGAGAAGCTTGCTTTTTATCATACCCAATTGAGATGTTTCAGTTTTTCAAACTTTTAGAAAAATCTACTCAATGCCACCTCAAGAACACAAAGCTTTACCCTACACCTCTGCTTCCGAGTGTGAAAGTAAGTGAAGAGAATAGAGGACATTCTTTGTCAAGTATTCATTTTAATCTTCCACAAAATTTAATTCTTATCCTCTGGTCTCTGAATCGTTAAATATTAAATTGTTAAAAGATTACTGTCTTACAGAGAACAGAACAGCCTGAGCAATGATCTTCATAATTCATAAACCTTCAAAATAAAATGTGGCAGAAGAAAGTGTGATATGTATCCAATTAAACCGAACATATGGCTTATAGCAAAAAAAGAGGCTTTGACTCAATGATTTAACCTCAATACAAATAACTAAATTTTAATAAAGCTAAACAATATTTTAGAAATTGTTTCATTTTGTACTTTTTAAGACAGGAAACCAAGGCTTTAAATTCTCAACCCTTAAACATTCTTTTCTAAACTGGGGTGAAATCACTTAATTCTTTGAGTGTAAACATTCACAATTTTAAATTTTTTGCTAGACCAACAGTTGGCATTTACTGGGCTTTTGTTTTTTGATCCCAGGGTGGATACTTTGTTTAGGGATACAGTGAAGCATTCACTTGTCATACAGACCTGGATTCTGTGATTTTCACCTATCCCATATGTGACAGTGGGTAGTTTAACCTCACAGGTTTTCCTAACAATAAATTGAGCATAAACTCCTATTTCGAAAGGCTGTTGCAAGAACGAGTAATGAATGTAAAGTTTTTAGCACATTGTCTAACACACGGTAAACCTTCAGGGTCAAGCTATTGATTTCCCAGAGGAAGGTGGCATTTTCTTAGTATTCATCCAATAGAATGTCTTAATACTACTGTATTAGCATATTAATGTTCATAATGGACTAAAGCATTCTACGAAAGCACCAGGTCATCAGAATAAAATCAAGTTTTCATAACAGCAGCAGAATTCAAACACGGCAGTTGTAGTTCACCAAACTGCTTCAGGGATTAAGCTCTGGAAGGTAATTTCTCTAAATACAATGACTATGTCCTCTATGTGCCTTTCCACCAAGTGAACTCTGAACGTTTTACATACAACTGAACACAGATTATTTTTATTTGTAGTGTTATCGTGGTTTTGTGACTGAAGGGGACAGGTCTATACTTTTGAAGGGGATCTTGTTTCTTGAAAGGCTTATGTCACTAAGTCTAAAATCCTGTTTCCAAATGAGAAGCTTGCTCCCCTCCAAAAGGGGGCTGATGGAGGGTTGGTGGAATTGAATGCTTCCAAACTTTACATTAGTGAAGAGTGTGTTCAAAAACGTATGTGGATGCTATGCATACACGTGATACTTCCCATCACATTTTAGGATTCCCACGTTGGAGGGAATCAATTACTGGTATTTGTAGCAATGGGTGGAAAAGATGGCTTCAGTCGATCTGAGTTACTGCAGTTTTCTCCATCTTCTGCTACTCTGCAGCCCCATCTTAGTCTGTCCTCCTCTTAATGCTACGGCCCCTTGTATTCCCCCAAACCCTTTCCTTTCCAGCCCGGCGTGGAGTCTCCCTCTATCCTCTTCCTCCCACCCACCCCCATCTTCTCCACCCACTCCCTCTCGGCCCCCTCCCAACCTTTCTGCTAGAGCTACAAACACTTCCTATTTCTAGTCCCACCCACTTTCTGGGACTTCTCAATCCGCTTCCCCCTCTTCTCCACCCCCCTCCACATTACAAGCTGTTTTAACCCCTTTTCCTGCCTCCCAGGGAAACTATTCTTTAAACCGCCTTCTTCCACACCACCCACCGGAGTGGTCTTCCAAACCGTTCACCCTCCTCCCAAAGATTACTCTTTCAACGTCCTTTCTCTACCACCCTCGTTCTCCAAATTGTTCCCGGTTCTCAAGTACTCCGCTCCTCCAGGACCCCATCCCACTCGTCTCTACGGCTTCCCACCCACAAAAGAACCTGGAATGACTCTCCAACCACCCTTCCAATTACCTCTCCCAGAAGCCTCCCCACTCCACGATTACAAATGTTCCCTGGAACAAAACCTCACGGTCCTACCCCCCACCCCGAACTCCCCTTTCTGCTATTCCCGCTACTTCCTAGGTTCCAGTTCTACTCCGCTCCCGCAAGCATAGCGGGCTGGACTCCCTCCCAACCCCGGGAAGAACCCCTTCCCGCACGTACCTCGAGGTTCCGGCCCGCGCCGCCCCCTTCTCCGTCCTCCGCCCGCGCTCGGCCACCCTTTCCGCCCTTCTCACGCTCCTCCCCGCTCGCTCCCTTCCTTCCCTCCGCCTTCCGTCTCCACACCGCTCCCTTCCCCCAAACTCCCGGCCCGCCCACCCCGGGAGCCCCTCCGGGCTCGCCCCCATCTCCGCGCCGCCCTCCCCCTTCCCAGCCACCCCTCCCCCGCCCGCGTTCCCCGCCCCTCGGCTCGCCATTCTTCTCTCCGAGCCGCGCGCCCCGCCCGGCCCCGGCTCCCTAGCTTCCCGCTCCCTCGCGCCCTCGCCCCCATCCCCGGCTCGGCCCTCGCTCCCCGCGGCCTCCCGTGCCCCCCGCCCGCGGCCTGACCTGCAATGGCGGCCGCCGAGCGCGGCGCCGCGCGGCCAACGGGCGACAACCGAACCTCCCGCCGCCGTCGCCGCCGCCGCGAGCACTGCCTGCGCACTTCCGACTATGCGCCAGGAGCACTTCCGGGGCAGAGCCTGAGAGCGCGCGCGCACGTGGGGCCGGGGCGGAGAGAGGCGAGCGCCGGGAAGGGGAGAGTGCGGCAGCTGGTGAGTTGGGGAAGGGGCGTGGGAAGCGGCTGCGAGAGCTGGGAGTCTTACACGGTGGGCCGGCCCAGGGTCGGCGTCCGGCTGATCTCCTTGTCCCGAGGGTCTCCTTGTCCCGAGGCTGGGTGGGGGCTACTCTGTAGACTCTGGGAGAAGGAAGGGGAGGCGAAGACCGCGCGCGCCTCAGGCGCCCTGGCCCTGCCGAACGCGCCTGCTCAGTCTGCGGGTTCCTAACCTTGAAGCTAGACGAGTGAGGGGCGAACAAGACCCAGTCTCTACTCTGGCCCAGTGTGTATGTTGGCCGGCGTCGGGGGGACGGGGTAGGGTAAGTGACAGACGTCAGACGAGGCAGCCAGAGTAAGTCAAACCCTGTCGCTTCTTCCTCAAGAGGAGCTCGGTTCTGCCTGCCCCATCAGCCTTACTGTCACTACCTCAGTTTAGGTCTGTTTGCAAACTTAACAATAGAGTTGAGGAGAAATGCTTGCAAAAATGCGGATTCCTAGGCGCCCCAAGATTGGAATTTTGGAGCTATGGAGTAGGATCCTTTTTGATTTTTTGCTGAAGCCTCCTTGTTATTCAAACCATCCTGAGCTTTTTGAAGATTGAGCAATTCTTGGGGGTGGGGGGCATTGTTAGTAGCTATTCGGAAATGAAATTCAAGGAGATGTTGGAGCCTACTGTCCAGAACAGTGATATTAAGGAACTGAATACTATATGTGACATACTGCAGTTAACATTTAACAATAATGACTCTCTTTTCCCCCCGCAGGAATGGGTGAATTTAAGGTCCATCGAGTACGTTTCTTTAATTATGTTCCATCAGGAATCCGCTGTGTGGCGTACAATAACCAGTCAAACAGATTGGCTGTTTCACGAACAGATGGCACTGTGGAAGTTTATAACTTGTCAGCAAACTACTTTCAGGAGAAAGTAAGTCATTTGGGAGTCTGATATGGTGTTTTCATGTTAATTTCTTCTGAAGTTCAAGAAACTTGTCTTTTATAATCGAACTAATAGAGGACTTCCAAGCCCCTCTGAAGTTGTTTAGAACTACCGAACTTCTGAGATCTCCTGTCTAACTGATGAGAGAAGCTCAGTTTCAATCTGTGTAATGTTGATTAGAAGGGCCCTACCTAGAAATGTGTCATCTCACTGCCTGTCATTGGAAACTGAGGTTTGCTGGATCTTTTGGCCACAGGAAGGGAAATTGTTGGTATATCAGTCTCAACACCATTGCAGCTTTGGTAAGCAACATTTCCTGCTGGGAGTGTCAGTACTGTTTCATTGTCAATTCAGAAAAAAATGATAATACATTTTAATATCAGAAACTTTTTGGTGATGTGATGGCAGGAAGGTGGATTCCAAAGTTCATCTGTCTGAGAGGATGTAGATCTACATGTCTACATTTGGGAGTAAAGGAGATTTAAAATTAGGTAAAATGTCCTTTGGGTGTATGCGGAGGTCTGTTAGTCCTTTTTCTTCTCCCTTCCAAGGTCACTGACTAGTAATTTTCTTCAGGTGCAACATCTTAGTACATGTTGAATGACTGTTATGTACTGGGTACTGTGATGTAAATGAACAGATGGGCAAATGAGTGAATTCAGTGCCCAGCAGCCTGGTACCTGGAATTTGGGCATTCTGTAAATGTTTCTCGGTGAATGAGTGGCAAATACTGGGTACTAAGACAGATGTCAGAGGCCTTACCTTTACGGAGCTCAAAGACCAGTGGGAGAAACGTAAGTGTACAGTCTCCAACCTGTAAAATAAATACGATAAACTGAAACACAGGCATAGAACCTTAATAGAGAACTGCCTTCCCTGAGAGGTGGGTTTAGGAAATGTGGAAAGGGATGATTTACTGAGCTCACCCCTGAAGAACTAATCAGAATTTAAAAACTACAGGCCAACCACAAATGGGTTACATTCTGTAGTATGAAGAACATGTGATGGTGTGTGCTTATTGCATCCTGTGATTTTCTTTCTTTTTCTTTTTTTTTTTTGGAGACAGAGTCTCACTCTGTCACCCAGCCTGGAGTGCAGTGGCGTGGTCTTGGCTTACTGCAAGCTCCGCCTCCCTCTCCTGCCTCAGCCTCCCAAGTCGCTGGGATTACAGGTGTGCACCACCACGCCTGGCTAATTTTTTATTTTTGTGGAGATGAAGTTTCACCACGTTGGCCAGCTTGGTCTTGAACTCCTGACCTCAAGTGATCTGCCCACCTCAGTCTCCCAAAATGCTGGGATTACAGGTGTGAGCCACCGTGCCAGACTGATTTTCTTTTTATTGTTTTTTTTTTTTTTTAACAGTCATGGGTATATTGTGATTTTTTTTGTTTGTCATTTATAACAGTTATAACTATATACTTTGTGTGTTTTTTTAATGTCTTCCATGCAGAACTTCCAGTTTTATGAGAATAGGAACCATGTCAGTGATAATCACATCTGCATTCCCACCATTTATCAAGTGTCTTGTACAGAGCCACTGCTTAGTAAATGTTTGTTGAATGGTTAAGTCAACCATTCCTTGCCTAGTGTTCCTTATTTTCTTTTCTCCTTCATCTGTTTTATTTTTCAACAGTTAATTAACTCAGGCTAGTTTCCTGCTTTCCTTATATTCCTTTTCCTACTAGATATGATTGCTTAGCTCTGTCAGTGACTCTCAGCAAGAAAAAATTAGTATGTTAAAGTGAAAACTTTAGGGCATAGTGGCTCACACCTGTAACACCAGCACTTTGGGAAGCCAGGGCAGGCAGATCACCTGAGCCCAGGAGTGCAGACCACCCTGGGCAACATAGTGAGACCCCATCTCTAAAAAAATAATAATAATAAATTAGGTAGGTGTGGTGTTGTATGCCCATAGTTCCAGCTATTTAGAGAGTTGAGGCGGTTGGATCACTTGAGCTTAGGAGGTTGAGGCTACATTGAGCCCTGATCGGGCCACTGCACTCCAGTCTGGGTGACAAAATGAGACCCTGTCTCAAAAAAAAATAAATGAAAGTGGACCTGGTGTGGTGGCTCACTCATGCCTGTAATCCCAGCACTTTGGGAGGCCGAGGCGGGCAGATCACCTGAGGTTGGGAGTTCAAAACCAGCCTGACCAACATGGAGCAACACTGTCTCTACTAGAAATACAAAAAAACTAGCAGGACGTGGTGTCACATACCTGTAATCCTAGCTACTCAGGATGCTGAGGCAGGAGAATCGCTTGAACCCGGGAGGCGGAGGTTGCGGTGAGCTGAGATTGCACCATTGCACTTCAGTCTGGGCAACAAGAGCAAACCTCCGTCTCCGAAAAACAGAAAAGTGAAAAGAATATGAACATATGAGCTAGGAGTAAGGAGACCTTCATTTACCTCATGCAATTGACTTTGGCACTTTTGGCAACCCACTTAACCGATATGTATCTTGGCCTTCTCAAGTTGAAATAGGAAAAATTAGAGCTGGGTGCAGTGGCTCACACCTGTAATCACAGCACTTTGGGAGGCTGAGGCAGGCAGATCACGAGGTCAGGAGATCGAGACCATCCTGGCTAACACGGTGAAACCCTGTCTCTACTAAAAATGCAAAAAAAAAAAAATTAGCTGGGCATGGTGGCGGGCACCTGTAGTCCCAGCTACTCGGGAGGCTAAGGCAGGAGAATGGTGTGAACCCGGGAGGCGGAGCTTGCAGTGAGCCAAGATCACGCCACTGCACTCCAGCCTGGACAATAGAGCAAGACTCCGTCTCAAAAAAAAAAAAAAGAAAAGAAATAGGAAAAGTTATACTTATTTAGTTCCTTTTTTGTCAAGCAGGTCTAAGAATAAAATGCCTTGATAGATATGAAAACTTTTGAGTTGGGTGCAGTGGCTCACGCCTATAATCCAGGGACTTTGGGAGACCAAGGCTCACTGCAGCCTCTGCCTCCCAGGCTCAAACAGTCCTACCCTGTCAACCTCCGTAGTGACTGGGACCGTAAGTGTGTGCCACCACACCTGGCTACTTTTTATATTTTTTGTAGAGACTGTGTCTCCCTCTGTTTCCCAGAGTGGAGTGCAATTTAAACCTTTTCTACTGAAAATGTTTTGCTGAACTAGTCCTAGTAAAAGAAACAAATTTAACTGTATAAAAGTAGTTAGAATTTGAGCTGAAGAAACGAAAATGTTAGTAGGCATGATCTGAGAGCACAAAACTCCACACTAGTTATTTATGGGGAAGTTGTTTTTGCCATGTTGCCTGTGACCACTCAGTACCGGTACCTGATGAATTTGTGGGAATGTTGAGAAGTTATGGTGTTTCTGCAGTTTTTCCCAGGTCATGAGTCTCGGGCTACAGAAGCTCTGTGCTGGGCAGAAGGACAGCGACTCTTTAGTGCTGGACTCAATGGCGAGATTATGGAGTATGATTTACAGGCATTAAACATCAAGTATGCTGTGGATGCCTTTGGAGGACCTATTTGGAGCATGGCTGCCAGCCCCAGTGGCTCTCAACTTTTGGTTAGTAAGCAACTATTGGTAATTCAATCCAAAATTTCTCTTGTGCCTGCTCAGACTTTCTTGCCTGTGCTTATAGGAGAGTAACAACGTATTATGGCGTGTGGCAACCCCAACTGCAAGGTTGAAATTGATACTGAAGATTTAAAAAATCCCCAGCGCCAGGCGTGGTGGCTCACGCCTGTAATCCCAGCACTTTGGGAGGCCAAGGCGGGCGGATCATGAGGTCAGGAGATCGAGACCATCCTGGCTAACATGGTGGAACCCTGTCTCTACTAAAAATACAAAAAAATTAGCCGGGCGTGGTGGTGGGCGCCTGTAGTCCCAGCTACTCGGGAGGCTGAGGCAGGAAAATGGCATGAACCCAGGAAGCGGAGCTTGCAGTGAGCCGAGATCGCGCCACTGCACTCCAGCCTGGGCGACAGAACGAGACTCCGTCTCAAAAAAAAAAAAAAAAAAAAAAAAATCCCCATTATTCTTTTTGCTGCTTGTCTGGACCTTGTTGATTCATTTATGAAATGATAGGATTACATCAGTTCAACATTTCCCAAACTGTGTTCTATGGAATTTGGAGATGTAGAGTTTTTTTTGTTTTGGTATGTTTTGTGTTTTATGATAAATTTCATTTCAGAAATACAGCATGTTTAATCCTGCTGTAAATTCACAATGCTTATATTCACATCGTTATATGAAGAGTTCTAAGAGTCCCTTCAGCAAGTTAACCTGTGCACCAGTGTTTCAGCACAGTGTTTCAAAAATTTGACCACACACTGAGACCCTTCACATAATTACCATTAGAATGGGTGCTTCCAGATCTTTAATTCTCTGTGATGAATCTCATTCTTTTTGATCTGCACTAATTTGCACCATATCTTAAGGTGTTTCCATTTAGGTTACAATGTTAATAGGTCTTTCTAATTCATGTCATATGCAGGAATGGGGCCACTAATTAGAACTCTTTTTTTTTTTTTTTTTTTTTTTTTTTTTTTTTTTTTGAGACGGAGTCTCGCTCTGTCGCCCAGGCTGGAGTGCAGTGGCCGGATCTCAGCTCACTGCAAGCTCCGCCTCCCGGGTTCACGCCATTCTCCTGCCTCAGCCTCCCGAGTAGCTGGGACTACAGGCGCCCGCCAGGTCGCCCGGCTAGTTTTTTGTATTTTTAGTAGAGACGGGGTTTCACCGTGTGAGCCAGGATGGTCTTGATCTCCTGACCTCGTGATCCGCCCGTCTCGGCCTCCCAAAGTGCTGGGATTACAGGCTTGAGCCACCGCGCCCGGCCAGAACTCTTAATATCAGTCTGTTTTCTGTCTAGGATATGAAGGCTACTGAGAATACACTATTAGTTTCTTGATAACTAGTACTTTGTTTCTCTCACAAATGATTTTTCTCTTTCAGGGCAACTGATAGCTTTAAGGAGGAAGAGAGAACGAGAGAGAGAGTGTGTGTGTTTAGTCCTATAAAATGTTTACTATTTATCTTGTCTGTTTACTACCTATTTCTGCAATAGGTTGGCTGTGAAGATGGATCTGTGAAACTATTTCAAATTACTCCAGACAAAATCCAGTTTGAAAGAAATTTTGATCGGCAGAAAAGTAAGGGTCATTTTTCGTGGGGCGGTAAATAGCCTTAACAAGAAGTTAAGTTTCTGTGCCACTGGAGATGGGATATTTTCCCATGAATCCAAGTAATATTTTATCTCTACTGAGTACAGGGAGGATATGTGCTAGAAGCCTTCCCCAGCCCAGGCTTTACCTATTGTATAGCATAGTTGTGACTGCTGGGTTAAGTAATAATATAGAAAACCAGAAATCCAAAATTGTAAAGCTAGTGTTTCTGTGGAGGTCAATTTATTAGTTATCATTTACTTTTGTGATGTTTTAACAAGCGTACCTGAAGTCTTGTATTACAATTTTGTCATTAGGAACTGTGGTTCTTTTCTTTTTTTTTTTTTTTTTTCCTGGAGGCAGAGTCTCACTCTGTCACCCATGCTGGCAGTAGCAGTGGCGTGATCTAGACTCACTGTAATCTCCGCTTCCCGGCTTCAAGTGATTCTGGTGCCTCAGCCTCCTCAGTGACTGGGATTCCAGGCATGTGCCGTCATGCCCTGCTAATTTTCGTATTTTTAGTAGAGACAGGATTTTACCATGTTGACCACGCTGGTCTCGAACTCCTGGTCTCACTCAAGTGATCCACCCGCCTTGGTCTCAAGTGCTGGGATTACAGGCCTGAGTCACTTGGCCTGGCCAAGGAACTGTGGTTCTTAATCCTTCTGGTGCATTCAAGTTGAATGAGGGAGTTTATAAACAATTGCCCATCCTTGGGCTTTACCTGGGCTGAATTGGCATTGATCCTTTAGAACAGGGGTTGGCAAAATATTTCCGTAAAGGACCGGATAGTAAACATTTTAGGCTTTGACAACCCTACAGTGTCTGCCAGCTGTATCAGTGTAGTGCAAGAGCAGCTGTAGACAATACTGAAACTAATGGACAAGGCTGTGCTCCAGTAAAAACTTTATTTACAAAAACAAGCAGTGGGCCTGATTTGGCCTGTGGGCCACAGTTTGGTGACCCATCTTCTAGAGGATAGCAACTGTCCTCTGTGTCCATTAGTAATACTTGTCCTCTCCTGATCAGATTCTTGCTTCATTTTTAATATCTCTTGGGTGCTTTTTTTTTTTTTTTTTTTCCTGAGATAGAGTCTTGCTTTGTTGCCCAGTCTGGAGTGCTGTGGCATGATCTTGGCTCAATGCAACCTCCCCCTCCTAGGTTCAATCTGTTCTCCTGTCTCAGCCGCCCTAGTAGCTGGGACTACAGGTGCATGCCACCATGCCTGGCTAATTTTTGTATTTTTAGTAGAGATGGGGTTTTACCATGTAGGCTAGGCTGGTCTCGAATTCCTGACCTCGTGATCCACCCACCTTGGCCTCCCGAAGCGCTGGGATTACAGACGTGAGCCACCACGCCTGGCCTGGGTGTTCTTTTTCAATTACAAAGGTAATACAATGCTTTTTAAAAATCTCATACATTTTTCCCAAGTATGAAATAGAAAATAGGTATCTCAGCTGGGCATGATGGCTCACACCTGTAATCCCAGCATTTTGGGAGGCTGAGGTGGGTGGATCACTTGAGGTCAGGAGTTTGAAACCAGTGTGGCCAACATGGTGAAACCCCATCTCCACTAAAAATACAAGAATTAGCCAGGCGTGGTGGCAGGTGCCTGTAGTCTCAGCTACTAGGGAGGCTGAGGGAGGAGAATTGCTTGAACCTGGGAGGCGGAGGTTGCAGTGAGCCGAGATCGCACCACTGCACTCCAGCCTGGGCAACAGAGTGAGACTCCATCTCAAATAAATAGGTATCTCATTTCCACTCTGTGGGCAACATTTTGGAACTAGTCCTTTAGACTTTTTTGTGTATTCATGTAGAAGTACATACATTTCTTGCACTTGATCCACTGCAGACATCTTTCTGTGCCAGTCATGGCAGTCTGCATGGCATTCCATTTTATGGAATGGAATTATTTAGCCTAATTTCTATTGAAATATATATATGTATTTTTTTTCTTTTTTCTTTTTTTTGGAAACAGGGCCTCACTCTGTCACCCAGTCTGGAGTGCAGTAGCATGATCACGGCTTACTGCAGCCTTGATCTCCCGGGCTCAGGTGATCCTCCTACCTCAGCCTCCCAAGTAGCTGGGGCTATAGGTGTGCAACACTATGCCCGGCTAATGTTTTGAATTTTTTGTAGAGACAGGGTTTCACCATGTTACCCAGGCTGGTCTTGAACTCCTGGGCTCAAACAATCCGTCTTTCTTGGCCTCCCAAAGTGCTGGGATTACAGACATGAGCCACCACACCTGGAGGTGTGTGTGTGGGTGTGTGTATGTATATATATATGTATATTTATTTTACTACTATAACCAGTACTGCAATGAGCATTCTTGTATACGTATTTTTGGGCCCTCATGGAAGTATTTATTTTTGATCAGTTCCCAGTGCAATTACTGGGCCAAAAAGTATGCACATTTAAATTTCGTGAGATCACTTCCAGCCTCATCCCTAAAAGGCTATATTTATTTATACTTACATTAACTATTTATACATTATGAAAGTATCAAATACTTCATTGTCAATCCCAGGGCAGAGTTGTGCCTCATCTGTTACAAAACGGTGCTTCAGGGAGTACTGTAGATGAGAGAGCTAAGATTGTAGAACACTCTAGAGATAATTGTGGGAAAAGAGCTCAGTTACTCTTTGTATATATTTATGTGTATGTCACTTTCTTTTTCTGTTGTACAACTCCCAAGGTCGCATCCTGAGTCTCAGCTGGCATCCGTCTGGTACCCACATTGCAGCTGGTTCCATAGACTACATTAGTGTGTTTGATGTCAAATCAGGTGATTGTTTTTTCTCAGTTCATTTGGGGTGGGGGGGTGTGGGTCTTGTTTGTCAGATTCACATTTCTGGGTTTTCAAAAGCTTGAGCCTTTGTCATGCTTTCATGATCTTTGTGGCCTAACATGTCATTAATCTTCTGAGATGTCCGCAATGAATTTTACTCCTTTCTTGGATTACTACCACTGTTTTTAGGGGAATCTTGGATCTTCAGTAAGATGTAGTATTTTTTATTCATCATAATAAGAATTCACAATAAAATTCTCTCAACTAGTACATTCATTCACAGTACATTCATGTACTATGAACAGTAGAATTACCTATGTACAGATCCCAGTCCTTGGTAAAAATGGGTTTCTGTCATTAAGGAACATAAGGTCTTCGTAGCATAATTGGTGAAACATGAGATCAGAAAAGCAGAGAACCATGATATTTTCTGTTCTTGACCTGGAAAATTGGATTCATACAATCCTTCATTGATGGGGTTGATCTCAACTTGTTTGGTGGACATGTCTGTACTTCCGTCTGAGATACAGAGATAAAACAGGTTGGCTGGGCATGGTGGCTTACGCCTGTAATCCCAGCACTTTGGGAGGCTGAGACGGGTGGATTACCTGAGGTCAGGAGTTCGAGACCAGCCTGACCAACATGGAGAAACCCGTCTCTACTAAAAATACAAAATTAGCTGGGGTGGTGGCACATGCCTGTAATCCCAGCTACTCGAGAGGCTGAGGCAGGAGAATCACTTGAACCCGGGAGGCAGAGGTTGCAGTGAGCCGAGATTATACCATTGTAATCCAGCCTGGGCAAAAAGACCGAAACTCTGTCTCAAAAAAAAAAAAAAAAAAAAAAAAAAAGTCAAACACCTTTTTCCTCAATGCTCAAGTAATTTTTTTATTTGTTATATATGCATATATAAAGAATTCCTGGCCGGGCGCAGTGACTCATGCCTGTGATCCCAGCACTTTGGGAGGCTGAGGAAGGCAGATCACCTGAGGTCAGGAGTTCGAGACCAGCCTGACCAACATGGAGAAGCCCTGTCTCTACTAAAAATACAAAATTAGCCAGGTGTGATGGCCCATGCCTGTAATCCCAGTTACTCAGGAGGCTGAGACAGGAATATCACTTGAACCCAGGAGGTGGAGGTTGGCATGAGTCAAGATTGCACCATTACCCTCCAGCCTGGCAACAAGAGTAAAACTCTGTCTCAAAAAACAAACAAACAAAAAAATTCCTTTAGCTTATTACAAAAAAGAGGGAGTCCTTCTGTGTCTCTCTCACACTCCTCAAGGCAAACCACTTGTGACCCTTACCTGATTCTTTTGGTATCTATCACTACAGCACCTAGCATCCTTTTTATGCTACATTTTGATTTTTCAGCTTTAGACCATTTTTTTACTGACTTCTATGATTTGCCCCTCTTTTTCTGCCGTCTGCCACAGGCATCCACACTTTCTCCTGATCCTCCCAGTATGGTTATATTATAACTTTGTTCAGATTAGTAGTTGATGTTTTCATTATTATGACTATGTATATACTACTCACATAGTAAATTTCTTTTCCTGTATCCTCATCGTTTAATAGTGTCTCTGTCTCTGTCTTACTGATACAATCCCACATTTTTCCAGTTGCATAAATTAGGTTCAAGTCCATCTGGTTTTCTTTTTGTTTTTTCGTGTTTTTTATGTTTTTTTTTTTTTTTTTTGAGACGGAGTCTCGCTCTGTCACCCAGGCTGGAGTGCAGTGGCGCTCATTGCAAGCTCCGCCTCCTGGGTTCATGCCATTCTCCTACCTCAGCCTCTCCGTGTAGCTGTGACTACAGGTGCCCGCCACCACGCCCGGCTAATTTTTTGTCTTTATAATAGAGACGGAATTTCTCCGTGGTCTTGATCTCCTGACCTCGTGATCCGCCCGCCTTGGCCTCCCAGAGTGCTGGGTTTACAAGCATGAGTCATCGCGCCCAGCCGATTCCATCTGATTTTCTTTCTCCACTTTTATCTTTGTGAATAAGTCCCTCCCGGTGCCTTCTGACCCACTCCCGTCTGGCTTAGCCACTCTGGGCCTACTGCACAACTGTGAGATCTGGAATTCTGATTTTTCTGTTGTTCTCAGGATGTCCTTTGCTTCTCTATTGGATAGGACCTCCTGTTTTTGTGTTACTCACTTTCTTGGTTTATCCTTTGGTGCATCCTGAATAAGAGTGCATGAAATAGAATTCTAGGTTGGAATTCTTTTCCCTTAGAATTCTGAAGCCCTGGCTCCGCTGTCTTCCAGCTCCTTGTATTATTAGCAAGTCAGATGCCATTCTGCGAGTTGATCCCTTTGTATAGGACCTGTTTTATTTTTTTCCCCCAGGAGCTTTTAAGATGTTTTCTCCTTACTGTTATGAAATGTAATAGTTAGGTTTCTTTGTGTGTGGATCAATTAATTGTTCTGGGCACCTGGTAGGTTCTTTTCATCCAATACCCATGTCCTTCAGTTCTGGGGGGAATTCTTTTATTTTTCATTTCTTTCTCTTTTTACTATGCTTTCTGGGAGAGTTTGTCATTTTTATATTTGAATTCTCTATTGAGTTTTTCATTTTTGACATTTCCAGAGTTCTTTTTTGTTTCCTGAATCTTCTTTTTTATAGCACTCTCTTTTTGTTTCATTATACAGAAACTCTTCTCTAAGGCTATTCATAATTGTCAGGTGTTTTTCACTCTGCCTGTTTCCTCCCTGTTATTCATTTATTTGTTTCTGTTAGTCCGTTTGGCCTCTGTCTTTCACATTAAAGGCTTTCCTCATGTCTGTTGATCATCTCATCACTGCATCACGTGACTTACTGAGCTTGGGTTTCACTGAAGAATGATCTGGCTGTACTGCTTATTCCGGGTAGCCCTGAAGCCAGAATCTTCAGATCTTTTCTTTTGTGCCAGTTATGTTCCTCAGAAATGGTTTTTCATTTTCCTGCCTGGTGAGTATTGGCCTGGCTATCAGCATTCTAAGGGGAAAAAAAAGAATGGTGTTCTCAACATTCAATGAGAAAGGTTCACTTAATCCTGGTTTTCATATGCTGCTTCTGCTTGATAGCCCTCCTCAGACAGCATCTCCAGTATTCTGCTGACGTGCTTTTTGGGAGCTTCCCCGCTTCTTAGTCAGGGCATGGCTATCTGGGGGGTCTACCAGCTGGTAACGGATCCCTCTTTGAAGCCCCACTTACTCCTCTTCTAGAATATCTGGGTTCCCCAATTCCTGAGTCTAAGGATTCCGTAGTATAAATCAGGTGGCTTCTTGGCCACCTTCCTCTCTGCTGACCTGGGACTTAGTTTCAGGGCTCTGCTAAGTCCATTGCCACTACTTGTCTGCTTTCCAGTTCCCCAAATTTTGTCACTGTTCTCTCCCTTTCCTGTGGGATTTTGGAAAAGAACAGAGTGTAATGTGTGTGTGCAGTTGACCAGCGTTAAGTGAATGTCCCAAATATCTCTTTCCATTTCACCTCCCCAAAGGGAGTTTCTGTTCTCATTCTCTTCCCTCCCTTCCTCCCTCCCTCGCACCTTCTATCCCATTCCTATTAGGCTCTCCCAACACCCCTTCTCTTCAGGTAACCATTTTGGAGTTCCGAGATCAGGTTCACCAGAACTACCATTTATATGCTGACTGTGTTCAGTCAGCTCACCTACCATATCATGCTTACCACAGGCTGGTTTGTTATATTTTGTTTTGTAGAGATGAGGTCTCACTTTGTTGCCTAGGCTCGCCTCAAACTCCTGGGCTCAAGCAGTCCTCCCACTTTGGCCGCAGACAGATTTTGAAGAGAAGTAAGTACCATTCAAAGGTGTGCTTTTCTGATTTTTCAGGAAGCGCTGTTCATAAAATGATTGTGGACAGGCAGTATATGGGCGTGTCTAAGCGGAAGTGCATCGTGTGGGGTGTCGCCTTCTTGTCCGATGGCACTGTCATAAGTGTGGACTCTGCTGGGAAGGTGCAGTTCTGGGACTCAGCCACTGGGACGCTTGTGAAGAGCCATCTCATCGCTAATGCTGATGTGCAGTCCATTGCTGTAGCTGAGGTGAGTACAGTCCCTGTTTAGAGTGGTTGATGTACAACCTCGGGGGTGAGCAGAGAAAGCAGCCTTAGTGATGTGCCACGAACACTGGTTCCTGATCCTGATGTACTGGAGGAAGATGAGTTTAGGAAAATGCATCTGAAAACCCACATTGTTTCCATGGTATCTAACAATTGGTTAGAGAATGCAGGATTCTCCAAGTGATTAGTTAGCATTGAGATTTTCTTCAGACACTGCTCACCTCCAGTTCATCTTGTCTGATTGTAGATAGGGTGCAGCAGCCTAAAAGAATCTCGAGAAGCACTCTTTCTCTCTGTCCAGGTGCTCTGCTGCTTCCTATCTGTTTGGAACATTAGAAGATAACTTTTTAGTGATTTTAAAAATGTTCATTTTCTTCTATTTGAATAATCCTCAAGTAGATTTGTGTTGAACAGATAGGCCTCTTTTCCTTTGGTAACATGAATTCTTCTCTTTTAAAACCTTTGTATTTATTTATTTATTTTTAATTTAATTTAAAAAACAGAGATGGGGTCTCCCTGTGTTGCCCAAGGTGTTCTTAAATTCCTGGGCTGGGAGATCCTCCCATCTCAGCCTCCCAAAGTGCTGGGATTATAGGCGGGAACCACAGCACCTGGCCAAATGTCTTACTTAGTAGTAGTATTCTTTTCTTTTCTTTTTCTTTTCTTTTTTTTTTTTTGAGGCGGAGTTGCCCGCTTGTCGCCCAGGCTGGAGTGCAATGGCGTGATCTAGGCTCATTGCAACCTCTGCCTCCCAGGTTGAAGCTATTTTCCTGCCTCAGCTTCCCCACTAGCTAGGATTACAGGCCCCCGCCACCACACCCAGCTAATTTTTATATTTTTAGTGGAGACGAGGTTTTACCATGTTGGCCAGGCTAGTTTCAAACTCCTGACCTCAGGTGATCCACCCACCTTGGCCTCCCAAAATGTTGGGATTATAGGCGTGAGCCACTGTGCCCGGCCTATTTTCTCTCTCTTTTATTTTTTAGACAGTCTAGCTCTGTCGCCCAGGCTGGAGTGCAGTGGCACAATCTCGGTTCACTGCAACCTCTGCCTCCTGGGTTCAAGCGATTCTCCTGCCTCAGCCTCCAGAGTAAGGGGGATTACAGGCGCCCGCCACTGTGCCTAGCTAATTTTTATATGTTTATGGTTTCACCATGATGGCCAAGCTGGTCTCAGACGCCTGACCTCAAGTGATCTGCCTGCCTTGGCCTCCCAAAGTGCTGAGATTATGGGTATGAGCCACCACACCCTGCCTATTATTTTCTATGACATAATATTGTAGAAGAATGGTAACATGAATTCTCATTCAGAAACCTTTTGAGTATTTTAGTGGTGAGACATGGAAAGTGACTTTATTTGTTGAATACCTCCTTTATTCTTTATCTCCTTAGTTTGAGAATGATGAGCTATCCTACGTGCTGACACCCATATTCTAGTGTAGTGTTCCTATTCCATACCACAGGTTTTTTGAGAATAGTTAGATGTATGCTGAAGCCCTGAAAAACATATAGATGTCACATGTAAGTGACAATAGTGATATAAGTTGAAATGAGTGGGATACATTCCCCTTTAAAAATAGAGTTTTAATCTACAGCAGTTGTAATAATTATACTTAAGAGTTAATTATTGGCCAGGCGTGGTGACTCATGCCTGCAGTCCCAGCACTTTGGTAGGCCAAGGCGTGCGGATCACTTGAAGTCAGGAGTTTGAGACCAGCCTGGCCAACATGGTGAAACCCCGTCTCTACTAAAAATGCAAAAATTAGCCAGATGTGGTGGTGGACGCCTATAATACCAGCCACTTGGGAGACTGAGGCAGGAGAATCGCTTGAACCCAGGAGTCGGAGGTTGCAGTGAACCAAGATTGCGCCATTGCCCTCCAGCCTGGGCGACAAAAGCGAGACTCCATCTCAATAATATTAATAATAATAATAATAATAATAATAATAATGATTTCACCTAAGAGAAATAGAATAGAGAGTAAAGGAGAAGTCCTTGCCTTCCAAATCTCTTTCTGGATGGGACTTTAAGAACACTACCCTTTAAAAAAATTTTTTTTGGCCGGGCGCGGTGGCTCAAGCCTGTAATCCCAGCACTTTGGGAGGCCCAGACGGGCGGATCACGAGGTCAGGAGATCGAGACCATCCTGACTAACACGGTGAAACCCCGTCTCTACTAAAAATACAAAAAACTAGCCGGGCGAGGTGGCGGCGCCTGTAGTCCCAGCTACTCGGTAGGCTGAGGCAGGAGAATGGCGTGAACCTGGGAGGCGGAGCTTGCAGTGAGCTGAGATCTGGCCACTGCACTCCAGCCTGGGCGACAGAGCGAGACTCCGTCTCAAAAAAAAAAAAAAAAAAAAAATTTTTTTGAGACAGTCTCGTTCTGTCGCCCAGGCTGGAGTGCAGTGGCACCATCTCGGTTCACTGCAACCTCCATCTCCTGGGTTCAAACAGTTCTCCTGACTCAGCCTCCCGAGTAGCTGGGATTACAGGCGCATGCTACCATGCCAGGCTAATTTTTGTAATTTTCGTAGAGACAGAATTTTACCATGGCCGGTTTGAACTCCTGACCTCAGGTGATCCGCCCGCCTCAGCCTCCCGAAGTGCTGAAAATACAGGCATGAGCCACCACCTCTGGCTTTTTCTTTTTGTTGTTGTTGTTGGGTTTTTTTTTTTTTTTTGGAAATGAAGTAAACTGTGTAGTTGGAGATTGGGGAGTGTTTGAGTTCCTAAGCTGCTGGGTATGTCCACTTTTGTCTTAGGCTAATGGTTTTCAAGTAGTGTCTTTAGAGATGAGGGAGAGGCTCCTCAGAGCCACCTTACGTGCTGTCCTTGGAAAATGCTTTCCTTTCTGCTACACAGTCATGACCCTACAAGGGAGCTGGCATGAGGTTAAGGCATGTGGTGTGCCCAGAGCACAGGCTTTGGGGCCAGATGGCCGTGTTTGTTATGTCTTTAAGCCGTTTGGAACTCTGGTTTCCTTATCTGTGAAAAAAGTTACTAAATGATGATTAGACAGAAAAAAGTTATAATCATGATTCATACAAGTATGAAATGGAAATAAGTCAGATTTTCTGTAATTCCTTATTGAGGGAACCGGTAAGATATTTCAAGGAGTTCATCCCGGGAGGCAGAGGTTGCAGTGAGCTGAGATTGTGCTGTTGCACTCCAGCCTGGGTGACAGAGACTGTCTCAAAAAAAAAAAAAAAGATTTTCCAAACTTCAGCCTTTTTACCATTAGTTTTGTAATTCTCCCCAATACTTTATTTACTTTTAAACTATTTTAAAAGTGTACATTTCAGTGGAAAATTCAGTGACGTTGTTGAACAGCATTTATCACCACTATCCATTTTCAGAATTTTTTGAGACGGAGTCTCGCTCCGTCACCCAGGCAGGAGTGCAGTGACCGGATCTCAGCTCACTGCGAGCTCTGCCTCCTGGGTTTATGCCATTCTCCTGCCTCAGCCTCCTGAGTAGCTGGGACTACAGGCGCCTGCCACCTTGCCTGGCTAGTTTTTTGTATTTTTTAGTAGATGCGGGGTTTCACCGTATTAGCCAGGATGGTCTCGATCTCCTAACCTCGTGATCTGCCCGTCTGGGCCTCCCAAAGTGCTGGGATTACAGGCTTGAGCCACTGCGCCTGGCCCATTTTCAAAATTTTTTCATCACCACAAACAGAAACCTGTACTCATTAAATACTACCTCCTCATTCCTCCCTTCTCTCAGCCTCTGGTCACCTCTATTCTACTTTCTGTCCCTATGAATTTGCGTATAACATTTGTCATTTTATGGCCGGGCGCGGTGGCTCACGCCTGTAATCCCAGCACTTTGGGAGGCCGAGGTGGGCGGATCACAAGGTCAGGAGATCGAGACCGCGGTGAAACCCCGTCTCTACTAAAAATACAAAAAGTTAGCCAGGCACTGTGGCAGGCGCCTGTAGTCCCAGCTACTCCGGAGGCTGAGGCAGGAGAATGGCGTGAACCCGGGAGGCGGAGCTTGCAGTGAGCCAGGATCGCACCACTGCACTCCAGCCTGGGGGACAGAGCGAGACTCAAAAAAAAAAAAAATTTGTCATTTTGTATCTGGCTTATTTTACTTAGTATATTGTTCTCAAGGTTCATCCATGTTGCAGCTTTATCAGTATTTCATTCCTTGTTGAGACTGCATAATATTTAAGTGTGTGTTTTGTTTATCTGTTCATCTATTAGTGGACATTTGGGTTGTTTCCATCTTTTGGCTGTTGTAAATAATGCTGCTCTAGGCCAGGCACGGTGGCTCACACCTGTAATCCCAGCACTTTGGGAGACAAAGGCGGGTGGATCAGTTGAGGTCAGGAGTTCAAGACCAGCCTGGTCAGTATGATGAAACCCCATCTCTACTAAAAATATATTAGCCGGCATGGTGGTGCGCGCCTGTAATCCCAGCTACTTGGAAGGCTGAGGCGGGAGAATTGCTTGAACCCGGGAGATAGAGGTTGCGGTGAGCCGAGATCGTGCCTTTGCACTCCAGCCTGGTCAACAGAGTGCAACCCCAGCTCAAAATAATAATAATAATAGGCCGTGTGTGGTGACTTATGCCTGTAAACCTGCCACTTTGGGAGGCCGAGGCGGGTGGATTGGCTGAGCTCAGGAGTTCCAGACCAGCCTGGGCAACATGGTGAAACTCTGTCACTACTAAAATACAAAAAAATTAGCTGAGTGTGGCAGTGTGCATCTGTAGTCCCAGCTACTCAGGAGGCTGAGGCAGGAGAATCGCTTGAACCTGGGAGGCAGAGGTTGCAGTGATCTGAGATCGCTCCACTGCACTCCAGCCCGGGCGACAAAGCAAGACTCCGTCTCTAAACAAGCAAACAAAATAATAATGCTGCTCTGAACATTGAGGTACAAGTACAGGTTGAGTGTCTCTGATCTGGTTCTGCTTAGAAGCAGAAGTGGTTCAGATTTTGGATTTTGGAGTATTTCCATATACATAATGAGATATCTTGGGAATGGGACCTCAGCCTATACAAGAAATTCATTTATGTTTCATATGTACCTGATACACGTAGCCTGATGGTGATTTTGTACAATATTTTATTCGTTTTATGAGTGAAACAAAGTTTTGACTGCAATCCAGCAGGTGAGGTTAGATGTGAAGTTTTCTACTTGTGGTGTCATGTTAGCACTCAAAAAGGAGTTTGGATTAGGAATCCTTTTTTTTTTTTTTTTAGCTGAGACTACAGGCTCATGCCACCACGCCTGTCTAATTTTTGTTTTTTTGTTTTTTTGTTTTTTTTGAGACAGAGTCTTGCTCTCTCGCCCGGGCTGGAGTGCAGTGGCGCAATCTCCGCTCTCTGCAAGCTCTGCCTCCCGGGTTCACACCATTCTCCTGCCTCAGCCTCCCGAGTAGCTGGGACTACAGGTGCCCGCCACCAAGCCCGGCTAATTTTTTGTATTTTTTTTTCAGTAGAGATGGTGTTTCACCCTGTTAATTAGGATGGTCCCGATCTCTTAACCTCATGATCTGCCTGCCTCGGCCTCCCAAAAGTGCTGGGATTACAGGCATGAGCCACCGTGCCCGGCCTAATTTTTGTATTTTTAGTAGAAATGGTGTTTCGTCATGTTGGCCAGGCTGGTCTCTAACCCCTGACCTCAAGTGATCCGCCCTCCTCAGCCTCCCAAGGTGCGTGAGCCACCACGCCCGGCCCTGCATTAGAAATCTTCAGTCTGTATTTGCAAAGCTGTTTGAGTTCCTGCCTTCGGTTATTTTGGATGTGTATCTTCGTTACTTTTTTTTTTGGAGGCAAGGTCTTGCTCTGTCACCTAGGTGGAGTGCAGTGGTATAATCCTAGCTCACTGCAGCCTCTGCCTCCCAGGCTCAAGCAATCCTCCTACCTCAGCCTCCCAAGTGGCTGGGACTACAGGCATGCACCACCAGGCAAAGTTTTTAACTTTTTTTGTAGAGATGCAGTCTCACTGTGTTGCCCAGGTTGGTCTCAAATTCCTGGGCTGAAGTGATTCTGCTGCCTTCGAAAATGCGGGATTATAGATGTGAGCCATCGTGTCCAGCCACATTACTACTCTTGTTTGGGTGTTTTGTTTGTGTTGTGAGTTATGTTTTTTTGTTTTGTTTTGTTTTTTCTTGTTTATTTCTTTCATTCTTTTTAAAAATGAGACTTTGGGAGGCTGAGGTAGGCGAATCACCTGAGGTCAGGAGTTTGAGACCAGCCTGGCCAACATGGCGAAACCCTGTCTCTACTGAAAAAAAAAAAATGCAAGCCCGTGCGCGGCGACTCACACCTGTAATCCCAGCACTTTGGGAGGCCGAGGAGGGAGGATCACTTGAGGTCAGGAGTTTGAGACCAGCCTGGACGATATGGTGAAACTTCTTCTCTACTAATACAAAAATTAACCAGGCATGGTGACACATGCCTGTAATCCCAGCTACTTGGAAGGCTGAGGCAGGAGAATGGCTTAAACCAAGGAGGCAGGGTTGCAGTGAGCTGAGATTGTGCCATTGCACTCCAGCCTGGGCGACAAGAGTGAAACTCCGTCTCAAAAAAAAACAAAAAAATTAACCAGGTGTGGTGGTATGTGCCTGTAATCCCAGCTACTTGGGAGGCTGAGGTGGGAGAATCTCTTGAACCTGGAAAGGCAGAGGTTGCAGTGAGCCGGGATCATGCCAGTGCATTCCAGCCTGGGTGACAGAGGGAGACTCCATCTCAAGAAATAAAAATAAAAAAATAAAAAATAAAGATGAGATCTCACTGTGTTGTGCAGACTGGTCTCCAACTTCTGGGCTCAAGTGATCCTCCTGCCCAGTCTCCTGAGTAGCTGGGACTATAGGTTTGTGCTGCTCTGCCCACCTTGTTTATTTAAGAAACTTTCTTATTGGTGTTTCTTGCATTTTTTTGTTTGTTTGGTTGTTTTGTTTTGTTTTTTTTTTTTTTTGAGCCAGAGTCTTGCTCTGTCGCCCAGTCTGGAGTGCTGTGGTGCGATCTTGGCATACTGCAACCTCTGCCTCCCAGGTTCAAGTGATTCTCGTGCCTCAGCCATCCAAGTAGTTGGGATTACAGGCATGCGCCACCATGCCCAGCTAATTTTTGTATTTTTAGTAGTGACAGGGTTCACCGTGTTGGCCAGGCTGGTCGCAAACTCCTGGCCTCAAGTAATCCACCCAACTCAGCTTCCCAAAGTGCTCGGATTACAAGAGTGAGCCACCACGCCTGACTGATGTTCCTTGGATATTTTTAATGAAATAAACATTATTAAGAAACACCTGTTCTAGTTCCAAATAAAGGATTGTCAGTATTTTTATTGGTTTAATACGTTTCTTTAGTGATAATAACTTGATTATGTTAAATATTCCTACTAAATAACATGCTATGGATTTCTTTGTTTAGGTTTTCTCTTATGCTCTTTTGAAAGATTTAAATTTCTCAAATAGGTTCTAGGTATTTTATCTCTCAATGCTATTCTAAGGAGATCTATGTTGTATATATGAAGCATTGCTGTGTTGTTCCTACTCTAGACGTTGTTAATTTTGTCAGTAGGGGGCGCATTGTTACCAGTGTCTGAGCTTGCTCCTCTGATGGAATCCTTAGCTTCTGGAGGGAAAAGACCCTTGTAACTTTCCTACTGATTCTGGGCGTAGGTTTACGCCTAAGCTGCCGAGACGGAAAACCTCAGGGAATATTTTTCCAACCAGACCTTGTTTTGCTTACATGTACCTCCCTCATGATTTAATTCCTCAGCAAGAAGACAGTTTTGTGGTGGGCACAGCCGAGGGAACAGTCTTCCATTTTCAGCTGGTCCCTGTGACATCTAACAGCAGTGAGAAGCAGTGGGTGCGGACAAAACCGTTCCAGCATCACACTCACGACGTGCGCACTGTGGCCCACAGCCCAACAGCACTGATATCTGGAGGTGGGTTCCCCTCCTGGCGAAGCTGCTGCTTTACCCTGTCCAGCTCTGGCTGTTCTCGTGCAGGACGACTTCTAATTCTGTACACCTTCTCCCCTGCTTTCCCAGGCACTGACACCCACTTAGTCATTCGTCCTCTCATGGAGAAGGTGGAGGTAAAGAATTACGATGCTGCTCTCCGAAAAATCACCTTTCCGCACGTAAGTGTCCATTCCAAGCCCCTGCCAACCCCCCATCTCCCCATCCCTGTGTCCGCCTGTCCCACATAGCTCACGCTTGGCAAATTTGTAGGACTGTTTTTTTTTTTTTTTTTGAGACAGAATTTCGCTCTTGTTGCCCAGACTGGAGTGCAGTGGCGTGTTCTTGGCTCACCGCAACCTCCACCTCCTGGGTTCAAGCGATTCTCCTGCCTCAGCCTCCCGAGTAGCTGGGATTACAGGCATGTGCCACCGCGCTTGGCTAATTTTGTATCTTTAGTAGAGACTGGGTTTCTCCATGTTGGTCAGGCTGGTCTCGGAACTCCCAACCTGAGGTAATCTGCTTGCCTTGGCCTCCCAAAGTGCTGGGATTACAGACATGAGCCATCGCGGCGCTCAGTCTTGTAGGCCTTTTTTTTTTTTTTTTTTTTTTTTTTTGAGACGGAGGCTCACTCTGTCGCCCAGGCTGGAGTGCAGTGGTGCAACTCCACTCCAATCTCCGCCTCCCAGGTTCATGCCATTCTCCTGCCTCAGCCTTCCAAGTAGCTGAGACTACAGGTGCCCGCCACCACCACACCCGGCTAATTTTTTGTATTCTTAGTAGAGACAGGGTTTCACTGTGTTAGCCAGGGTGGTCTTGATCTCCCGACCTTGTGATACTGCCACCTCAGGCTTCCAAAGTGCTGGGATTACAGGCGTGAGCCACTGTGCCCAGCCCCCCCCCCTTTTTTTTTAACCATCTGGGACATGGAGATATTTTAGGACTTTCTGTAGCTCTTTCTTGATTCCTCCTGTTTTTGAGGCAAGCCACTGCAAAGACATTTATGGGGGGTAGGAGATATGCAGCAGCACACCTAGTTCAGTTTCTGGGGGAACATTTCCCTTTTCCAATTAGTTGTGGGTTATGGGAATTTTGTTAGTTTGTCTTTCAGAGTAGGCTCTATTCTGGGTGGGAGCAGGAAAACTCAGGCTTCCAGTGTTCTAGGTAAATGGTACCATCTTCCCAAGCTAGAGAACTTGCTCCCCACACCTGCTGCCCCATTCATTCAACCAGTAAACCTCATTGAGTCTACTCATTAGTATCTTTATACATACGTTGTAGAGATCGATCGATCGGTCGATCAACAGCTCTATTGAGGCATATTTGATATATTAAAAACCGTACATATTTAATGCATATAGTTTGATAAGGTTGAACATAGTCCTCATAATCTCTTGAATCGAGTCATTCATTTCTCTTTGTCTACGCTGGCATCATCCTAGTTTGGATCAATGTCTTTTCTCATCTGGGTTCCTTTACAGTAGCTTCTTAATCATGTCCTTTTATTTCCATTTGTGTCTTTCTAGCCTATTCTTCATTGATCTTATTTTATTTTATTTGTCTTTTTTTTTTTTTTTGTTTGAGACGGAGTCTTGCTCTGCCACCCAGGCTGGAGTGCAGTGGCCGGATCTCAGCTCACTGCAAGCTCCGCCTCCCGGGTTTACGCCATTCTCCTGCCTCAGCCTCCCGAGTAGCTGGGACTACAGGCGCCCGCCTCGTCGCCCGGCTAGTTTTTTGTATTTTTAAGTAGAGACAGGGTTTCACCGTATTAGCCAGGATGGTCTCGATCTCCTGACCTCGTGATCTGCCCGTCTCGGCCTCCCAAAGTGCTGGGATTACAGGCTTGAGCCACCGCGCCCGGCCCCTTGTCTTTGTTTTTTTGAGACAAGGTCTTGCTCCGTCACCCAGGCTGGATTGCAGTGGTGTGATCTCGGCTCACTGTAACCTCTGCTTCCTGAGCTCAAGCAGTCTTCCCACCTCAGCCTCCTGAGTCACTGGAACCACAGGCATCCGCCACCATGCTCAGCTAATTTCTTTTTTTCTTTTCTTTTTTTTTTTTTTTTGAGACGGAGCTTTGCCCTTGTTGCCCAGGCTGGAGTGTAGTGGTATGATCTCGGCTCACTGCAACCTCGGTCTCCTGGGTTCAAGGCGATTCTCCTGCTTCAGCCTCCCTAGTAGCTGAAATTACAGGCATCTGCCACCATGCCCGGCTAATTGTTGTATTTTTAGTGGAGACGGCCCCACTGGTTTCGAACTCCTGACCTCAGGTGATCCACCAGCCTTGGCCTCCCAAAGTACTGGGATTAGAGATGTGAGCTACTGCGCCTAGCCTCGGCTAATTTTTTTATTTTTTATTTTTTTTAATAGAGACAAGATCTCACTATCTTGCCCAGGCCGATCCCAAACTCCTGGTCTCAAGCAATCCTCCCACCTCAGCCTCCCAAATGCTGGGATTACAGCCATGAGCCACTGCTCCAGGCCCATTGATCTGTTTTAAAGCAACTTTGTTGATCACTGCATGCTTCAAAGCCTTTGATTATCCCTGTTGGCTTCAGCATAAAGACAGTTTCCTTAGTGTGTCTTATAGAACCTCTCTCCATCCAGGCCTGGCCCTTCAGCTTCCTGTAGCACCTCTCATGCTTGTAGCACCCCCACCCAGGCTAGCCACTCTCAAGGTCTTTTTGTTCCCACAAATACTCTTACCTTTGAGCTATGTCACATGCCATCGCCCTCCTCAGAACATTCTGCCCTGCCTCCTTCGCCTGACTGGTCTTTCCCAGTGAACCTCATCTGGACTTCTGTGTTTACCACCACACGTCTAGGTTAGAAGTCCTCTTTCCTTATTTTTCAGTACACACTGTGTTTAGCCGTGTTAAAATTCTTGTCACACTAAAGTCTAATTGCTGATTTAGTTCTGTGTCACCCCTTTAGAAGCATCTTGAGAGCAGTAGCTATGTTTTAATTCATCATTGTGTTCATAGATCCCCGGGCAGTGCCTGGCATATGGGAGTACTTAGGAAATATTTGTCAAGGAAATGGATTTCAGTGGTAAAAAATGTGCTAAGGTGGTGCTGCTGTATCTGGTACTGAGGCAGTAGATGACCCTGACTTATTTTTTAACTTTTTGATTCTTGGATATAGCGACGTCTCATTTCCTGTTCTAAAAAGAGGCAGCTTCTCCTCTTCCAGTTTGCTCATCACTTGGAACTTTGGCGACTGGGATCCACAGTTGCCACAGGTAAAATGAGAGTACGTTTTTTTCAATAAGAAAACTGGAGAGAGAAGCCAGAAATCAGAATTGCGGTTGGAATTCTGCTTATAGAAAAACTGAAGTAGACTTTTGTGTCCATTTTAACTAATGGTTTACCCACCCATTAGATAAAGCAAATAAGTTATTTAGAGTATTAGAATCTTTAGTAGGATATTGACTCATCTCTTAAAGGTTTATGGCTCTAGGTGGTGCACTGCAGGGTGTAGTAACTGAGATGAAAACAGGCTGTTGGAAAATAACAAGATTTAATGATGGGTAATGATGATCCTGTATGAAAAAGAAGATCACATGGATCTTATTGGAGTGACAGCCTAGTGGCCTTTTTGTGTGACCTATTAAGGAAATGTTTGAGTCCTCTCTTTTGCAGTGGATTAAAATTGAGGCCACACAAACTCCACCTGCGTGCCTGGCTATGGAATAGAGCTTCAGGGAATTAGTGATGTATCAGAGGTAGAAGCAAAGGAAGTACTCACTGTTTTCCTCTTCATATACCCCTCAAAAATTGTGAGCTTACATTTTTCTGATTTCCCACTGCTAGAGATTCCATTCTTCCAGGGAGTGACTTTTTAGAAGAAAAAAATGTACAAATTCTCTTTCATAAGAAAAATCTCAGGGAAGTTTCTTGTTTCAGGCAAGAATGGGGATACTCTTCCACTCTCTAAAAATGCAGATCATTTACTGCACCTGAAGACAAAGGTAAGGAAGTTTGTTTTGGCTCTGAAATCTAGAACGTTTTTCCCATTCTGAATTTTGAGGTTACTTAGTTTACACCACAAACTGTATAAATTCTAAAACTATTTGAATGAAGGACTGTGTCACCAGGACTGGGTTTCCTGTGATTATAAATAGGACATTGAGGATTTATTAGATGGATGTATACAGGAAATAGGTTTCTCTTCTTTTGATATTATTATGAAAATAATGTGCATTTATTTATTCACTTGTTTTTGAGACAGAGGTTCGCTCTTGTTGCCCAGGCTGGAGTGCAACGGCGCCATCTCGGCTCACCAAAACCTCCACCTCCTGGGTTCAAGCAATTCTGGTTCAGCCTCCCGAGTAGCTGGGATTACAGGCATGCACCAGCATGCACCATCATGCCCAGCTAATTTTTTGTATTTTTAGTAGAGACAGGGTTGGTCAGGCTGGTCTTGAACTCCCGATCTCAGGTGATGCGCTCGCCTTGGCCTCCCAAAGTGCTGGGATTACAGGCATGAGCCACTGCGCCTGGCCATGTGCATATTTTAAAAAACTCAAATAGTATAAAAGCGTATACAGTGAAAAAAAAAATCATTTTGTTTTGTGAGTTTTTAAAAATTACATAAATGTTACTTTCAACTTTTCTTTATTCTTCAGATTCTTTTTTGTTTGTTTGGTTGGTTTTTTGTTTGTTTGCTTACTTTTTTGAGGCAGGGTCTCATTGTGTTTTCCAGGCTGGAGAGCAGTGGCACCATCACGGCTCACTGCAGCCTCAACCTCCCAGGCTCAGGTCATCCTCCCACTTCACCCTCCTGGGTAGCTGGGACTACAGGTGTGCACCACCATGCCCGGCTAATTTTTTGTAGAGATAGGGTTTTACCGTGTTGCCCAGACAGATCTTGAACTCCTGGGTTCAAGCAGTCCTCTGCCTCTGCCTCCCAAAGTGCTGGGATTACAGACATGACTCACTGGACCGGGCCTCCAAATGTTTTTCATTTGCTATTTCTTAGAAGTCTTTAAAGCAGAACATTGTAGACAAAACAGAAAATAAGTACTCCAAACCACCTATCCTCCTGAGCTTTCCTTCAGTAAATGCCTCCCTGCTCAGGTTTCTGAAGTTGAGGTATAGTATGAGGCTATCTATGAAGTATTCAAAAGGCCGAAATAAGAATAGACCTCCATTCTTGGATTTGGAAATCAAAGCCACGCCTTTTAGGTACTCTGCCTCTGAGATCATCATAGTAACGCAGACCACACGAGGATTGAGATTATGTATAGATATCTGTGGATATGTCCAGAGTGGCAAGAGCTTGAGGCGTCATGTCCCAGTGCACCTCGTTATGTGAAGTTTAATTGTACATTCATCTTGATTCTTGATATTGCCAGGGTCCTGAGAACATTATCTGCAGCTGTATCTCCCCGTGTGGAAGTTGGATAGCCTATTCTACAGTTTCTCGGTTTTTTCTCTATCGGCTGAATTACGAACATGACAACATAAGCCTCAAAAGGGTGAGTGATAGCCCAATGTCTGGTCACATGAGAGGAAACTTCCTAAATATGTCATTTTTGTGTGAAGTGGAAATCAACTGGATGTGAATCCTTGCTCAGTTAAAAACTATTTGGAGATTTGGAGAGGGCTGTTACAAAACTGTTCTTTTTTTTTTATTTTTTGAGACGGAGTCCTGCTCTTGTCGCCCAGGCTGGAGTGCAGTGGCGCGGTCTTGGCTCACTGCAACCTCTGCCTCCTGGGTTCAAGAGATTCTTCTGCTTCCGTCTCCTGAGTACCTGGGATTACAAGTGCCCACCACCACGCCTGGCTGATTTTCCTATTTTTAGTAGAGATGGGGTTTCACCACCCATTGGCCATACTGGTCCTGAACTCCTGACCTTAGGTGACTCACCTGCCTCGGCCTCCCAAAGTGCTGGGTGCTGGGATTACAGGTGTGAGCCACTGTGCCCGGCTTTTTTTTTTTTGACCGAGTTTTGCTCTTGTCACGCAGGCTGGAGTGCTCCTGCCTCAGCCTCCCGAGTAGCTGGGATTACAGGTGCCCACCACCAGGCCCGGCTAATTTTTGTATTTTTAGTAGAGAAGGGGTTTCACCACGTTGGCCAGGCTGTCCTGAACTCCTGACCTCAGGTGATCCATCCCCTCGGCCTCCCAAAGTGCTGTGATTACAGGTGTGAGACACTGCACCTGGCCCACACCCAGCCTCTATTTCCATTTTGAAATTTTGAAATATGTTGTTAGAGGGATAGGGTAATGCCCTACAGGCAGTAAAGTTAAGGCTTTTCTGTTTAGTGGTTTCGTGTGTGACTTAGTTATTTCCTTGATAGGGAAGTGAATATGTACTAAAGAGATGAAAGGGGGATGTATAGGTTTCTGGAGAGAAACCAGTGTTCTGTGCCCTGAGTCAGTTGGCTTACTTAGAGACAGGGAGCATTAATGTAACTTAAGCCTAGCTGTGATTGTTTCTGATGGGCTGTAGGTGTCCCTTCTCTCACTTTTATTATTGGTTCACCCAAAGGTTTCCAAAATGCCACCATTCCTTCGCTCTGCCCTTCAGATTTTGTTTTCTGAAGATTCAACAAAGCTCTTTGTGGCATCAAATCAAGGAGCTCTGCATATTGTTCAACTGTCAGGAGGAAGCTTCAAGCACCTGCATGCTTTCCAGCCTCAGTCAGGTGGGAATCTGGTAACTGGCCATGGGGAGACTTGTTGTGTCTGAGATGTAACTTTTTTCCTTTTAAGCCTCCATGTTGGGGGTTCCCTCATGTTCTTCCTACCCTACAGATCCACTCACTCACATGTTTGCAGTTTCAAGTAGGAGGAGATAGCTGGCAGATGAAGACTCTCGATGAGATCTGCAATGTTCTTCACACCTACTCTTTTCTCACTGGGTTTTTGATTCCTTATTTGGGGCCAGAGAAGTTTCATCATCCTTAGTTTGTTAGCAGAACACGAAGAAAGTTAGAGTCATTTGCAATCCTGATACCCAGAAACAGCTACCATTAATATTTTGGTATTTTCTAGTATGTGTTTGTATGTAAGTATTTTTTGGGCATGTTGCTTTTTTTGGTTGTTTGCTTATAAAAAGGTACAATCATAGATCACTGCCACCTCGACCTCCTGGGCTCAAGTTATCTTCCCATTTCAGCATCCTGAGTAGCCGGGACTACAGATGCCTACCACTATGCCCAGCTAATTTTTTCATTTTTTTTGTAGAGATGGGCTCATTATGTTGACAAGGTTGGTCTTGAACTCCTGGAGTCAAGTGATCCTCCCATCCTGCCCCTCCCAACTGAGATTATAGGCATGAGCCACTGTGCCTGGCACAAAAGTATTATTATACATGCAGTTTAATTACCTGTGGTCATTTAATGTTCCTGAGAATTTTTCTGTTTTCCTTGAGAATGTGAGTATTAATGAATGAGTGGGGCTGTGTAGCTAGCTATGGCTGCTAAGGACTTAGACTCAGTTTCCAGCTTAATTAAGCTGGTAGTTGTTTGGATACTTCCCATGGGCCTTTCCCCACTCCCTTGTCCTGGATTGTAGCTGCTGCTTCACTGTCATTTAAACTCCCATCAACCTGGAAAGTCAACTTTTTTTTTTTTTTTTTTTTTTTTGAGATGGCTTCACTCTGTTGCTGAGGCTGGAGTGCAGTGGTGTGATTATGGCTCACTGCAGCCTCGACCTCCCCAGGCTCAGGTAATCCTTCCACCTCAGCCTCCCAAGTACACAGGAGCATGCCACCATACCCAGCTAAGTTTTTGTAGAGACAGGGTTTCACCGTGTTGCCCAGCCTGGTCTTGAACTCCTGGGCTCAAGCAATCCTCCTGCCTTGGCCTCCCAAAGTGCCGGGATTACAGGTGTGAGTCACCATGCCTAGTGAAAGTCACCTCTTTTATCCTCAACTCTCACTGTTCATAAGCTGATCCAGAAGCCTACAGGAGAAGAAACCCACAAGTTAGGGGTCAGATAAATCAAACTGACTATTAACTATATATGTTTTTATTACAAAACTTAGGCTATTTATATCTAGCACTCCTTGAGATTCGGCTCTGCATTATATATATGACTTTATTTTTTCCACTTCTCTCATCTCACTTCCTCTTGTAGTGAAGCTGGTTTCTTCACAGCCCTCAAACCTGCATATTCTAGTCACTTAGCTTGCACTGTTCCCTATCCTTTTTACCTCATCGCCACCCATCCTTTGGCAGCTAGGTTATGCTTGTTATAAAGCCATGTTATCGTTTGGGGGCGTTACATGCAGCACGCATTTTGGCATAGAACATCACTGTCCAATTTTTATCCCACACTAGTTGTCGTGTTGCCAGATCGGTTTAAAGTCTCTGGATGACAAAGATGGCTCAGATGTGCCCATCCTCCCTTAGTGCTAAATATACAGCAGGCACTCAATAAATTAAAGATATGCTTCAAGTCTATTTAACTTGCTGTTTGTCCGTAACTTTTTTTTAATTTATTTTTGAGACAGAATTTCAAGAGTTTCAAAAGATGGAGTTTCTCGTCGCCCAGGCTGGAGTGCATTGGCGCCATCTTGGCTCACTGCAACCTTTGCCTCCCAGGTTCAAGTGATTCTCCTGCCTCAGACTCCCAAGTAGCTGGGATTACAAGCACCTGCCATCATGCCCAGCTAAATTTTTTTTGTACTCTTTAGTAGAGATGGGGTTTCACCATCTTGGCCAGGCTGGTCTCGAACTCTTGACCTCAGGTGATCTACCTACCTCCGCCTACCAAAGTGCTGGGATTACAGGTGTGCGCCACCACACCTGGCCTGTCCATAATTTTGATTTAAAAAAAACATTTGGGGCTAGGCACAGTGACTCACACCTGTAATCCCAGCACTTTGGGAGTCCGAGGCGGGCAGATCATGAGGTCAAGAGATCGAGACCATGCTGGCCAGCATGGTGAAACCCCATCTCTACTAAATATGCAAAAATTATCTGGGCGTGGTGGTACATGCCTGTAGTCCCAGCTACTTGGGAGGCTGAGGCAAGAGAATGGCTTGAACCTGGGAGGCAGAGGTTGCAGTGAGCCAAGATTGTGCCACTGCACTCCAGCCTGACAACAGAGTGAGACTCCGTCTCAAAAAAAAAAAAAAAAGGGCCGGATGTGGTGGCTCACGCCTGTAATCCCAGCACTTTGGGAGGCCAAAGTAGGTGGATCATCTGCGGTCAGGAGTTCAAGACCAGCCCAGCCAACATGGTGAAACCCCGTCTCTACTAAAAATACAAAAATTAGCCAGGCGTGGTGGTGGGCACCTGTAATCCCAGCTACTTGGGAGGCTGAGGCAGGTGAATCACTTGAATTTGGGAGTCGGAGGTTGGAGTAAGCGGAGATCCGCCACTGCGTTCCAGCCCGGGTGACAGAGCGAGACTCTGTCTCAAAAACAAACAACCGTTTGGTAGGAAAGGAATTTGAAACAGTTAAAGTATGTATTTTAGTGGCAGATGCTACTGTGATTCTCTATTCCTGTAGTAAGCAGTGTCTTAGGCCTGAGGAAGTAATAACTTCTGTTTTATCTCTCTGGACCTTCTTTACAGGCGGGATGGCTAAATAAGTAGATGAAAAAAGTAGAAACATTAACATCTAGAACTAATTTGCACAGTGATCAGCAAATTATCCTGGCAGTGATTTAAAACTCTTGAGGGTCTCCGTGGTTTTTGCCATCATCTCCAGGGCAAGGCTGGCTGTGGACACTGTGTGAATTCAGAGATGTAACTGTTCTGTCCTCACAGGAACGGTGGAGGCCATGTGTCTTTTGGCAGTCAGTTCAGATGGGAATTGGCTAGCTGCATCAGGTACCAGTGCTGGAGTCCATGTCTACAATGTAAAACAGCTAAAGGTGAGCATACGGCTTAATGGCAGCAGTTTGAACCATTTTACAGGAGCCAGTTCGCCCTGCAGTTACAAGATTCAAGGCAGATTGGCATGACCTGGAAATGTATTAGACTTTTTTCTTTTTAACCAATGATTTTTCCAGGTTTGGAATCCTGTTTTTTTTTATTTTATTTTATTTTATTTTATTTTATTTTATTTTATTTTATTTATTTATTTATTTATTTTTTGAGACGGAGTCTCGCTCTGTCGCCCAGGCTGGAGTGCAGTGGCCGGATCTCGGCTCACTGCAAGCTCCACCTCCCGGGTTTACGCCATTCTCCTGCCTCAGCCTCCCGAGTAGCTGGGACTACAGGCGCCCGCCGTCTCGCCCGGCTAGTTTTTTGTATTTTTTTTAGTAGAGACGGGGTTTCACCGTGTAGACCAGGATGGTCTCGATCTCCTGACCTCGTGATCCACCCGTCTCGGCCTCCCAAAGTGCTGGGATTACAGGCTTGAGCCACCGCGCCCGGCCTTTTATTTTATTTTTTTGAGATGGAGTCTCGCTCTGTCGCCCAGGCTGGAGTGCGGTGGCATGATCTCAGCTCACTGCAAGCTCTGCCTCCTGGGTTCACGCCATTCTCCTGCCTCAGCCTCCTGAGTAGCTGGGACTACAGGCGCCTGCCACCACGCCTGGCTAATTTTTTGTTATTTTTAGTAGAGATGGTTTCACCGTGTTAGCCAGGATGGTCTCCATCTCTTGACCTCGTGATCCGCCCGCCTCGGCCTCCCAAAGTGCTAGGATTACAGGTGTGAGCAACCGCGCCCGGCCTCCTGTTTTATTTTTATGGAACCCAGAAGCTATACTGTATAACATTAAAAGCAGCTAATGGAATCAGTGAAATCATTCATACCTGGAAATTTGAAATTAATGATTTGTGGGTGATGTAAACACATCCAGGTTCTTTCTATATTTTCGGGAGGAAAATTCTGATATACACAGACAAATAGTTGCAGATAAGAGTTCCTTTCATGGCTTGCCTTGTAATCTCAAGATAAACATAATCAAAACTTCGAAAAAGGAATGCTGGGAAAACATTTTTCACTAATCAGTAATGACACCGTCAGTCATAAATTGAGTCATTAGTGATCCCTTACAAGTCCTCATCTTCATCATGAGAATCAGATTCGAACTATCCAAAACTTGCAATAAGCATTAAAAGTGTATAGAATAACATCAAACTGCAACACTTAATGGGTTTACCTGTTAACTGCATAGCGTAACCTTCGTTGCATTATGGTAGGAGCATGTACTGAGCACTTGTCTTTGAGTCTTGCCTAGTATTTAAAGAGAGTGTGTAGTGTGCACATGCTTTGCAATTGTACATAAAAAGCCATGCCTAGGCATTAAATTCTTTTAAACCTGATGTAGAGCCGTAGACTCCCTATTCAATGACACATTTATAAGCAGTTTGTACAGATGGATTTACTCGGCGGTAAAGGCTTTACTCTCAGTTCTTCACAAATGCTGTTAGTTTTGTAAGCAGTTAAATATGCTTTTTATTTTTTTGAGACAGGGTTTCACTCTGTCACCCAGACTGAGTGCAGTGGCACAGTCACAGCTCACTGCAGCCTTGACCTCTGGGCTCAAGCAATCCTCCCACCTCAGCGTCCTGACTAGCTGGGACTACAGGCGAGCCCCACCGCACCTAGCTAATTTTTTTTTTTTTTTTTAAGTAGAGATGGGGGGTCTTGCTGTGTTGCCCAAGCTGGTCTTGAACTCGTGGACTCAAGTGTTCCTCCCTCCCTGGCCCTTCCAAAGTGCTATAGCTACAGGTGTGAGCCACTGCGCCCAGCCAGTAGGCATATATGTATGCATGTATGTACGTGTGTGTGTGTGTGTGTGTGTGTGTGTGTGTGTATATTTTTTTTTGAGACAGAGTCTCACTCTGTCATCTAGGCTGGAGTGCAGTGGTGCAATCTCGGCTCACTGCAAGCTCTGCCTCTTGGGTTCATGCCATTCTCCTGCCTCAGCCTCCCAAGTAGCTGGGACTACAGGCGCTTGCTACCACGCCCGGCTAATTTTTTGTATTTTTAGTAGAGATGGGGTTTCACCGTGTTAGCCAGGATGGTCTTGATCTCCCGACCTTGTGATCCGCCCATCTCGGCCTCCCAAAGTGCTAGGATTACAGGCGTGAGCCACCGCGCCCGGCTTTTTTTTTTTTTTTTTTTGAGACAGAGTCTCGCACTGTTTCCCAGACTAGAGTGTGGTGGCACAGTCTCTGCTCACTGCAACCTCTGCCTCCTGGGTTCAAGCAGTTCTCCTGCCTCATCCTCCTGAGTAGCTGGGATTACAGGCGCATGCCACCACGCCCGGCTAATTTTTTAGCACCTGGCCAACCAATAGGCTTTCTTAAGAAAATGAGGACGTGTAGTGGCTCACGCCTGTAATCCCAGCACTTTGGGAGGTCGAGGTGGGTGGATCACGAGGCCAGGAGTTGGAGACCAACCTGGCCAACATGGTGAAACCGTTTCTACTAAAAATACAAAAATTCAGCCAGGTGTGGTGGTTTACGCCTGTAATCCCAACACTTTGGGAGACCGAGGTGGGTGGATCACCTCGGTCAGGAGTTCAAGACCAGTCTGGCCAACGTAGTGAAACCCTGTTTCTACTAAAAATACAAAAATTAGCCGGGCATGGTGGCGGGCACCTGTAATCCCAGCTACTTGGGAGACTGAGGCAGGAGAATCCCTTGAAACTGGGAGGTGGAGGTTGCAGTGAGCCAAGATCATGCCATTGCACTCCAGTCTGGGAGAAAGAGTAAAACTCCATCTCAAAAAAAAAAAAAGAAAATACAAAAAATTAGCCAGGTGTTGGTGGTAGGCACCTGTAATCCCAGCTACTCAGGAGGCTGAGGCAGGAGAATCACTTTAACCCAGGAGGCGGAGGTTGTAGTGAGCCGAGATCGCGCCACTGCACTCCAGCCGGGGTGACGAGTGAAACTCCATCTCAAAAAAAAAAAAAAAAAAGAAAAAGTAAAGAAATGAAAGTTCATTGGTTGGGGAAATGCCTGAAATTTATGGAACTTCCCTAGAACCCTTTTGAGTTCTGAGGAGCACTATTTAAACCCCTGACCTAGACCATTCAGTCTTTGCTGAGGAAAAGTGTCACTTAGAGTTGCCCCTTGTGTTTGTTATTCGTTCCCAGCTTCATTGCACGGTGCCTGCTTACAATTTCCCAGTGACTGCTATGGCCATTGCCCCCAATACCAACAACCTTGTCATCGCTCATTCGGACCAGCAGGTAAGGGAGATGCCAGTGCTTTCTAATGCCTTCCTGCTGGATAGTGACCTGGCAGCTGGGATATTGGGCAGTTGCAAGGAGCTTTTCTTTGAAGGTGTTGGAGGATATAAGGTAGTTTTCTCCTGTGTGAAGTAAGTAAAGCTTCCTTGCCTATCTGGGCTCATCATAGACCAGCAGTATGCATTGGTTTGATGGGATGCAGTTTAAATGGAGAAGTGCTAAGATTCTAGAGTAACGAATCACAAGAGGGAGGAGGAGTTTTGAAGTACTCATTTTCCTGATTGTTTTAGAGGAGAGATGACATGGGCTTGGGTGTTAAACTGGATATGGGATGGAATAAGATTTTGAGAGTTGAAAGTGACTAAAAGATTGTATCATTCACCTTTACCCTTGCCGATGAGGAAATCAAGCCCTAGTAAGATCAGGTACCTAATCTCAGCCAAAATTAGAACCTAATCTACTTTTTTCTATTTGTAAGGAGATTGTAATTATAAGGAGATCTTAAAAAAAAAAAAAGCAAAAACCTGGGCTGTAGAATACATTAGGAAATTATCAATAATTATATTAGGGAGTTATCAATAATTCATCTGTAAAATTGGAGATGATAATATCTACCTCCCTGAGCTGTTGGAAAGATTAAATGTCATCTGGGAAGCACATTTAAGTAGACTGCTAGGCAAATGATGCTTACTGCTTTGATGGTCAGTTTTTACACTCAAACATGCACACACATACACACTGTCCAAAAAGTGAAATCTCTCAGTTTTATAGATTTGAGTCCTTGACCAAAGACTGAAAGAGTAGTGAAGCCACATCTTTGCCTTTGTTACACATAATGATAATGTTCCCCCTGATACCTTTTACCGGCACTTAGTTCCTTACGTGCTTCTGAAAGTAAAACTGATGGGAAGTCTTTTATATCTGTTAGATTAGCAAAGATCAAAGACTTGATAATATACAGTGTTGTGAGGGTGTAGGGAAACAGTACTCTCACACATTGTGAACATCATCCTAACCATTTTGGAGGACGTTTTGGCAATATCTTAAAATTTTTTAAGTCCACATGATCTTTGACTTAGGAATTTCAGTTCTAAGAGTTCATATATATATATATGCTTTTAGTTGTGCAAAAAGATATTTATACAGAGACAGTTCATTGCAGCTTTGTTGTAGTAGACAAAGATATGAAACAAGCTAATGTCCACTAAGCAGAGTGGATAAGTAAATCATGATACATGCGTAAAATGAGTGGAGTATTGTATGTTTCAGAATAGGCATGACTGATGTATATGTGTATTAATGTGGGTCAGTCTCCATGATATAACACTGAGCAAGAAAAGCAAGATACAGGACACTATGTATTATGTGCATAAAATAGCTCTGAAAAGATGGGCCAGGCGCAGTGTCTCATGCCTGTAATCCCAGCACTTTGGGAGGCCAAGGCAGGCGGATCACGAGGTCAGGAGATCAAGACCATCCTGGCTAACACGGTGAAACCCCGTCTCTACTAAAAATACAAAAAATTAGCTGGGCGTGGTGGCGGGTGCCTATAGTCCCAGCTACTCGGAAAGCTGAGGCAGGAGAATGGTTTGAACTCAGGAGGCGGAGCTTGCAGTAAGCTGAGATCGAGCCACTACACTCCAACTCCAGCCTGGGCAACAGAGCAGGACACCATCTCAAAAAAAAAAAAGTGGTGGGAGAGCATAGAATGAATATAATACAGCAGAAGGTTTGTGTAGATACTTTCTGGTTAGGAATGAGAATGCGCTTCTGGTCTGAGTACCAGCCTGCATTTCTCTGTGTCATGTCCTTCCTCAGGTATTTGAGTACAGCATCCCAGACAAACAGTATACAGATTGGAGCCGGACTGTCCAGAAGCAGGGCTTTCACCACCTTTGGCTCCAAAGGGATACTCCTATCACACACATCAGTTTTCATCCCAAGAGACCGATGCACATCCTTCTCCATGATGCCTACATGTTCTGCATCATTGACAAGTCATTGGTGAGTTCTTCACTGCTACCTCCCAGATCTTCTTCTGAATCTTCAAGTTCTAAAAGCAGCAAGTACAATAAGAGGAAGGAGAATCAGAATAAAGTAGCTAGTAAATCAGAATAAAGGTAACTAGTACATTTCTTGGAGGAGAGAGGCTTTTTTGTTTTTCCCTGGTTTGTGTTCCCACAGTTCTTTGGGAGGTTCTCAGGGAAGGGGCTGGCCTTTGTGTACTGGCTTTTGCTGATTTGACTATTTCTCTTCTTTGCCAGTGAGCACATAAATCTTACACAGAAAAGTAATTAGGCCAGTATTCAGAAGGTGACCCTCATCAGGAAGAATCAGTGATTTGGGTAACTTGCTTCCAACTTTGAACTCTGGTATATCTGAATAACATGGTTTCATTAAAGGAGGTACAGGCTGAGGTTTTGACCTCTGTACCCCTTGGCTGAAGCTACTGAAACGCTGTCTGCAGGCTTGAGGAACTGGTCTTAACATCTCCGAAAAACCTAGCTAGGAAAATTCTTCATGGCTGTGATTTAGATGGGATATGAGCATTTTCTTCTGTTTTAGATTCTGTCCTCTTTGCTATCTGCTGTTTTGATTCACCCTGAATTTATATCTTTTTTGGGTAGGTGCTTTGTTTCCTAGAAGCATTGTGGCCATGCCTGTCCTGCACTTTGGGTTTAGATTACAACCATGACACGGTGTTTTGGTGTGTCTGTGAAGGTGGGGGTGGAAGGAACATGGGGGAAAGCAGCAGATGGCTCTAAAGGAGGTGTGCACAGGGATGTGTCATTGGAATCATCTCGTGGGCCTTGCGACCTCTGGGTGTGGGAAGCAGAGCTGGCTGACAAGTGCCTTCTGCAAGATGAGTGATACAGGAAGGGCCCCTCCCACTCTCTTGCCTCTTGTAATTGAGCCCAGATCATTTTTTCCCAAGCATTGGTTTTAAGTTCATCGCTTCCCTATAGTAGGCATAGCTATTTCCCAAGGAAGTCAGAGACAAAATATCATTTGTTTGGCCAGAGGCCACCTCGAGGTGTCAGTGACATCAGCAGGGGTGGTTTGTGTTGAGGTTTTGCCTGGGGAGAACTTCAGTCACTTGTCCAGTCTATGATCTGGTTGGGGGAGAGTCTAGAAAGCACAGAGCCTGTGTGGGCTGAGCTCCTGCACTTGCCAGTTTGTTCCTTTCTGACAAAGTGTTACTGATGAGACAGGCCAGAAGCCCCAGAAGGGCCCTTTGATCTTGCTGCATGGAGTAACAAGCTCTGTTAGCCTCATACTCCCAACCCTCTGTGGTGTGGCTGCAAGAGTAGCTTCAGCTCTTTCTCCCTCTCTCTCCTTTTCTTCTTTTTTTCCCCCTAGTTTTTCTGAATAGAGGTATCATGGCTACAGCTGTTTTCCTGAATTAACAAATGTCAGGGAGGTACTGAATATATATGATAGTTAGAAGATGATGTTGGGCTAAAAATGCACTACAGATCTTTGGTCTGTGGAAGCCCAATAGAAGTAACCATGTAAACAATGTATCTTTGTCTTTTTAGCCCCTTCCAAATGACAAAACCTTACTGTACAATCCATTTCCTCCCACGAATGAATCAGATGTCGTCCGGAGGCGCACAGCTCATGCTTTTAAAATTTCTAAGATATATAAGGTAAAACATCTTGTGTTGTTATTCTGGATAGTTGGTTCCTTTGTGATATCAAAATGTAATAAACTCCACAGTCGGAAGATAAGAGCACCTTCAGTTTCCATGCAGAGAACCTGGATTGTGGGAGACAAATCACCTTTTTGAAGCTGGCTGTCCCTTGTATATGTTTTATTATTTTTGCTTTAGTAGGTTAGAGGCAGGCACATCATACTTAACCAAAATGAAATGCGTAAGTAGTGAGAAACATTGGCGCTGAGGTAGAGTCTTTGTTGGCGTGAAAGCTGGCTTTAAATTTTACTTGTTGGAGTGTTCCATAGGATAAATGTCAAGCAGTCTGGGCTTGGTAGCTCATACCTATAATCCCAGCACTTTGGGAGGCCAAGGCAGGTGGATCTCCTCAGCCCAGGAGTTCAAGACCAGCCTGGGCACCAACCTGGGCACTACTCAAATACCTGGGCACCATGGCAAAACCCCATCACTATTAACAAAAAAGAGGCGAGGTCTGTAAATTACTCAAATGTGATTAGCTTCTTGATGCATTTGTAACTTGCCAGTTGTCAGTTGCCTTAGTCTGGGTATGGTGATTCACTCCTCTAATCTCAGCACTCTAGGAGGCTGAGGCTGGAGTTCAAGACCAGTCTGGGCAACATAGTGAGAACCTGTCTCTACAAAAAAAAAAAAATATATATATATATATATATATACACACACACACACACACACACACATACACACCAAAAGTAGTTGGGTGTGGTGGAACATGCCTGTAGTCCCAGCTGCTCAAGAGGCTGAGATGGGAGGATAGCTTCTGCTCAGGAGTTCAAGGCTGCAGTGAGTATGATTGCACCACTGTGCTCCAGCCTGGGTGATGTCGAGATTCTATCTTTAAAAAAACAAAAAAAAGAATTTAGGCTTTAAAGTCCTTGCTTAACACTGATTCTTGAGATATAAGAAGCATAGATTTTCTATCCAGAGAAATGTAAAAAATCCTGCTGAGACCTTTTATGAGTAAACTCAGTTAAGTTCCCGATCTTGAGCCAGGTGCAGCAGTGCACACCTACCTATTGTCCCAGCTACTCAGGAGACTGAGGCAGGATCATTGCCCAGGAGTTCAGGGCTTCAGTGCACATTGATCATGTCTATGAGTGGCCACTGCTCTCCTGCCTGGGCAACATAGCAAGACCCCCATCTCTAAAAAAGAAAAAAAAGCTTTTATGCATTCCAACTATTTTGAGTCCCAGGGCAGGAAAGATTGTCAAGAGATTTAAATCATTTGAGCCTTGAACGAGGCTAACCTTTTAGTTTAGATGGTGTCTACCTCTAGTCAGTTCACTCAGGACTAGCCCTGGATCCTAAGTCCTGATAGAATCATTATCATCCCTCTGCAGCCTCTACTCTTCATGGATCTTTTGGATGAAAGAACACTCGTGGCAGTGGAACGGCCTCTGGATGACATCATTGCTCAGCTCCCACCACCCATTAAAAAGAAGAAATTTGGAACCTAAAACAGGGCACTGTCTGTGTCCTTCCTTGAACTGTCTACCCTGTCGCTTTTCACAAATCATGGTAATAAAAGAAGTTATTCTTGAGGACTAGGCATTATAAATGTTTTCTTCCAAGATAATGGACAGTCATTTCTCTTCATTGAATGAAAGTGAATGGAAACTCCAAATGAGGTATTTGTATTTGGGATAATGTGCTGAGTAGCTGCAAACTCATCTAATGTTGATAGGGTCCTGCTTATTCTGTAGGCAATCTCAGAAGAAAAGATACTTGTGTTCTGTTCTCTATTACATGCCTAAGGCTTCAGAGGGCTGATGGCCTTCACTTCCTGCCAGCCCCTAGCCTAAGCAACAGCATGGAATCTGCCCCTCCTCGCCCTGGAGGGCAGAGGACCGTAATTACTTACTCGGGATAGCCTGACCACTAATAACCATAATCAGCCTTAGAGGTCAAGGAAGAATTTCAACTCCAGCATTATAAGGGAGTGCTCCATCTAAAAAATAGATGCCTTTGACCTTTGGCAGTCAGCCATTAATTTTATTTAAAAAGAAAAGAAGCTCGGGTTATCAGCCCCATTAACTGCCTTTTTACCTGTTATATGCTGGTTTCAAAAGTATGGAAGGGCCAGGCATGGTGGCTCATGCCTTTAATCCCAGCATTTTAGGAGGCCGAGGTGGGAGCATCACTTGAGTCCAGAGACCAACCTGTGCAACATAGGGAGAACCTATCTCTGAAGAAATACAGTATTTAAAAAAAAGATACAGGAGCTGGGCACACATCAGTAGTCCCAACTACTTGGGGGGATCACTGGAGCTCAGGAGTTTGAGACCATAATGTGCTATGATCACTGGTGCATAGTCACTGCACTCCAGCCTGGGCAACATAGTAAGACCCTGTCTCTTTTTTTTTTTTTTTTTTTTTTTTTTTGAGGCGGAGTCTCGCTCTGTCGCCTGGACTGGAGTGCAGTGGCCGGATCTCAGCTCACTGCAAGCTCCGCCTCCCGGGTTTACGCCATTCTCCTGCCTCAGCCTCCCGAGTAGCTGGGACTACAGGCGCCCGCCACCTCGCCCGGCTAGTTTTTGTATTTTTAGTAGAGACGGGGTTTCACCATGTTAGCCAGGATGGTCTCGATCTCCTGACCTCGTGATCCGCCCGTCTCGGCCTCCCAAAGTGCTGGGATTACAGGCTTGAGCCACCGCGCCCGGCCGACCCTGTCTCTTAAAAAAAAAAAAAATAGTGAGGAAACACTAGGCAGGAATTTTGTTAGGGAGTAAGAGTAGAGGTGGGGACCCGAGAGCCTACCATGTATTTCACATTTTTCATTCTGACATTTTTCTGCTCTGACATTGTTACTCCCACGTGTGTTATCAACTGGCCAGTTTTAATGTGATCTTTAAATTAGAAAGTGAAGAACTCTAGTTAACTGAACTGAGCAGACAGATTTCTTTCCCGTCTCGGGATGTATTCTGTTGCATGCCCGTGGAAACCCAGTATGTGTGCTTTTTGTTTGTTTGTTTTGGGGATGGAGGGTTGAAGTGTGGGTAGAGAAGTGTGTGGGTTCTGGTGACATCATGAATGAAGGGTTGGTGAAAAACATTTTGCTATGATTAGCCCCACCCTCCATTCTGGAAAGGGAAAATAAATGAGGATTTAAGGTAGATGTAGGGGGGGAGAATTAACAGAGAGAGAGAGGTTATAAGAGAGATAAACAGAGCCCAATAATTGATCACATAAAGGACAGTCTATTTTAGGTTTGATAAGAAAGAACAGATATGATAAGGTTTATAATAGATGTGTTTGCCTCTGCCCCACTTGTTAGGTTTACAGTGATAGGAGTAATTTAAACAAATACCTGCTGGGTGCCATGGCTCACACCTATAATCCCAGCACTGGAAGGCTGAGACGCAAATCGCTTGAACCGAGGACTTTGAGACCAGCCTGGGCAACATGGTGAAACTCCGTCCCTACAAAACATACAAAAATTAGCCAGGTGTGGTGGCAAGCACCTGTAGTACCAGCTTCTCAGGAGGCTGAGGTGGGAGGATTGCTTGAGCCCAGGAGGAAGAGGCTGAGCACACCACTGCACTCTAGCCTGGATTGTTTTTGAGACCCTCTCTCAAAGAAAAAATACCTGCAACTTTTTAGCTCACCTGTGTAAAAAAAACTTGCCTCATGTTGAATAAATTTTTTTCTGTAAGGTATATTTTTCCAGTCTGGATTAGACTGGACTATTAGGGACCTTTTGAGCTTGCTGAAGATCCTGTCCTTTCTAAGAAATGTTTTAAGTGGTTGAAATGACAAGTTAAGTCGCTGGTCTACATTGAATGCTGGTGAGCAGATGGAGGCTAGGATGCCTTAAATATTAACTCACTTGTGGCCCGGTGCAGTGGCTCACACCTGTAATCCCAGCACTTTGGGAGGCCAAGGCAGGCAGATCACTTGAGGTCAGGCAAGCCAGCCTGGCCAACATGGCAAAACCCTGTTGCTACTAAAAATACAAAAATTAGCCAGGCATGGTGGCACGCGCCTGTAATTCCAGTCTCCCTACTTGGGAGGCTGAGGCAGGAGAACTGCTTGAACCTGGGAGACAGAGGTTGCAGTAAGCCAAGATCACGCAGAGCGAGACTCCATCTCAAAATAAAATAATAAATTAACTTTTCACTAGTTGCTTTTCACTAGTTGTAGAGCTGTAAATTCAGAGAATCCTTGTTAACTGGAATCTAGTTTATGGTTTGACTTACTTAAATTCTAAAATATTGTGGGTTGTGGAGGATGTAATTCTCACAGAGAGAACCCACAGATCATCTGAATGAGGAAGTAAAAGTTCTGACAGTAGGAAGCATTCCTTTTCAACTTTTCCAGCCAGTGATTTGGACTTCCTTAAATGGTATGGGAAGTAAGTGCTTTGGGCCTTGAAATTCCGAAGTAGAAAACTTGGAATACAAATGAAGCAGAAACTGACTAGAGCAAGTTAGAGAACTTGGGGGAAGGGAAGGGAACAGAAGGGAGGGGAGGGGAAGAGAGGAGAAAGGAGGGGAGGGGATGTGAGGGGAAGGGACAATGGGAGAGGGGAGAGGAGGGGAGTGGATGTGAGGGGAAGGGAAGGGAAGGAAAACCAGTATTAAAAAAGGGGGAACGCTTTAGTGCGTGGGTTTCAGGGTGTTTTTACTTTGGGGATTTGTGTAACCTGGACATTTAAAACGTTTCCCTCTTGGCATTATGTTTCTGTTTTGGCCATTTTGCATACCTCTGCTCATTCTTGGGTTCTACAGAAAAATTCTGATTTGAAACCAGCTCAGGAAAGGTCTTTTTTGCCAATCTGACTCAAATGCTTTAAAAACTCACTTTTCTCATGTACTGGTTAGTAAACTCATCTCTGAATGGATAATTCACATGTATCGTGGAGAGTATAGCAAATTCAACTAAGAAAAACTAAAATCTTGGAATATTGGAAGACAGAGACCATCAAATTTGGGGGTTTTTAAGCTTTCTTTTGAAAATCAACCATTTCTTTAAATGCTACTTAATACTGAACCACAATGTATGCTGTAGATAAAAATGAAGTTATTCCTGTTGGGTGGAGATGAAGCAGGAGTTTGTAAAAGAAATGTGACTCTCAGTCTCATTTTTTTTTCTCTTGTTTTTTTTTGAGACAGAGTCTCACTTTGTCACCAGGCAGTGGTGTGATCTCGGCTCACTACAACATCCGCCTTCTGGGTTCAAGCGATTCCCCTGCCTCAGTCCCAAGTAGCTGGGAGAACAGGTGCCAGCCACCACGCCCGGCTAATTTTTTGTATTTTAGTAGAGACAGGGTTTCACCATGTTGGCCAGGATGGTTTTGATCCCCTGACCTAGTGATCCACCCACCTCGGCCTCCCAAGGTGCTGGGATTCCAGGTGTGAGCCACCATGACCAGCCAATCTCATTTTTATAGTCGTGGAAATGGGAGACCAAGAAGGGAAGAGGTAATTTTTCCCATAGTCACACAGTGATTTGTTAGAGGCCAAGGTGGCATTCTTCAGCTTGTTCCCCCACTATCTCACTTGTAGGAACCCAATCATAAATATGATTGTCAGAAGCATTTGAACCAAAGCAAATGCGTCTTGAATAGGAGCTAGGTAAAATGACGCTGAGACCTACTGGGCTGCATTCCCAGACAGTTAAGCCATTCTAAGTCACTGAATGAGATAGGAGGTCGGCACAAGATGCAGGTCACAAAGACCTTCCTGATAAAACAGGTTGCAGTAAAGAAGCCAGCTAAAACCCACCGAAACCAAGAAGGTCACAAGAGTGACCTCTGGTTGTCCTCACTGCTACACTCCCACCAGCGCCATGACAGTTTACAAATGCCATGGCAACATCAGGAAGTTATACTATATGGTCTAAAAAGAGAAGGCATGAATAATCCACCCCTTGCTTAGCATATCATCAAGAAATAACCATAAAAGGCTGGGTGCAGTGGCTCATGCCTGTAATATCAGCGCTCTGGAAGGCCGTGGTGGGCGGATCATCTGAGGTCGAGTTCCAGACCAACCTGGCCAATGTGGCGAAACCCCATCTCGACTAAAAAAAAATACAAAAATTAGCCAGGCGTGGTGGTGCACACCTATAGTCCCAGCTACTAGGGAGGCTGAGGCAGGAGAATCACTTGAACTGGGCAGGCAGAGGTTGCAGTGAGCCAAGATCACACCACTGCACTCCAGTCTGGCGGCAGAGTGAGGCTCTGTCTCCAAAAAAACAAAAAAAAGAGAAAAGAACCATAAAAATGGGCAACCAGCCTCGGGGCTGCTCTGTCTATGCAGTAGCCATTCCTCTATTCCTTTACTTTCTTAATAAACTTGCTTTCACTTTACGGACTCGCCCTGAATTCTTTCTTGTGTAAGATCCAAGCACCATCTCTTCGGGTCTGGATCAGGACCCCTTTCCTGTAACATGATGATTAGCAGGCATGATACACAAAGGATTTTCCATTTCATAGGCTACAGGGATGGGGGAAGGTGTTTGAGCACTTGATCTAGCTGTAATATTGAGTTATGTGGGCAGTCTTTTGTGTTAGTCATACAGAGTGTAGTAATGTACAATCTAGGACCTCGTCTCCTAGTGCTCATGTCTGGGTGTTTCTTGGGCCAATTCCTGGGTGTGGCTCATATTTTGTCCATTTTTTTTCACTTTTATTTGGCCTTCGGACTGGCTGTTTTCCCATCAGCAGTGTTTGAAAGTATTTGTTTCCTTATTCCTTACCAATGTACTGGTAGACTAATTTTAGCCTATCCAGTGGGTGAAAAATGCTATCTCATTTTACTTTGCATTTCCCTGTTTACTAATGAGGTTGCTCACTTTATGTGTTTGAATGTTTGGCCAATTGCGTGAATTACATATTCGTAACCCTTTCTCCTTTTTTTCCCCTAATGTGTTGTCTTTTTCTTTTTTGTTGTTGTTGTTCTTGTTGTTTTGAGACAGAGTCTCGCTCTGTCACCCAGGCTGGAGTGCAGTGGCGCGGTCTCGGCTCGCTGCCAGCTCACCTCCCAGGTTCACGGCATTCTCCTGCCTCAGCCTCCCCAGTACCTGGGACTACAGGCACCCGCCACCTCGCCCAGCTAATTTTTTGTATTTTTAGTAGAGACGGGGTTTAACCGTGTTAGCCAGGTAGGTTTCAATCTCCTGACCTCGTGATCTGCCTGCCTCGGCCTCCCAAAGTATTGGGATTACAGGCGTGAGCCACCACGCCCAGCCATGTTGTCTTTTTCTTTTAGTATTTCAAGGTATTTTATGATGTAGATCAGCACTGTTGAATAAACTTTCTGTGATGATAGAAAAGTAGGCCAGGCATGGTGGCTCATGCCTGTAATCGCAGCACTTTGGGAGGCCAAGCCAGATGAATCACCTGAACTCAGGAGTTTGAGACCAGCCTAGGCAGTGCGAAACCCCGTCTCTACTAAAAATTCAAAAATGAGCTGGGTGTAGTGGCGTGTGCATATAATCTCAGCTACTTGGGAGGCTGAGGTGGGAGAACTGCTTGAGCCTGGGAGGTGGAGGTTGCAGTGAGCAGATAATCATGCCCCTGCACTCCAACCTGGGTGACAGAGTGAGACCCCCGTCTCAAAAATAAATAAATAAGGCTGGGCATGGTGGCTCACGCCTGTAATCCCAGCATTTTGGGAGGCTGAGGCGGGTAGATCATGAGGTCAGGAGTTTGAAGCCAGCATGAGGTGGCTCATGCCTGTAATCCCAGCACCTTGGGAGGCTGAGGTGGGCAGATCACGAGGTCAGGAGTGGAAGACCAGCCTGACTAACATGGTGAAACTTCGCCTCTACTAAAAGTACAAAAATTAGCCAGGCATGGTGGCATGTGCCTGTAATCCGAGCTACTCAGGAGGCTGAAGCAGGAGAATCACTTGAACCTGGGAGGCAGAGGTTGCAGTGAGCTGAAATCGCACCACTGCACTCCTGCCTGGGTAACATAGCAAGACTCCGTCTCAAAAAAAAAAAAAAAATTCTCTTCTTAGTCACACTAGCAACATTGCAAGTGCTCAGTAGTCACATGTGCCTACTAACTATCTTACAGCATAGCACAAATAGAAAACATTTCTATTTTATTTATATTTTGAGACGGAGTCTCACTCTGTCACCCAGGCTGGAGTGCAGTGGCACCATCTTGGCTCACTGCAACCTCCACCTTCTGAGGATTCTCCTGCCTCAGCCTCCCAAGTAGCTGGGACTATAGGCATGTGCCACCGTGCCCAGCTAATTTTTATATTTTTTGTAGAGACAAGGTTTCACCATGTTGGCCAGGCTGGTCTCGAACTCCTAACCTCAGGTGATCCGCCTGCCTCAGCCTCCCAAAGTGCTGGGATTACAGGTGTAAGCCACCGTGCCTGGCCAGGATTTTTAATTTTAATTTAAATAGCTACATGTGCTAATGGCTTTCGTATTGAACAGCACAGATCTAGATATTCAGGCTTAGCTTTGTGTCAGTTCACTGTCTTTAGGAAGTTACAGAATTTAATAACAGTTATACATTTATTAAGTGGCTACTATATGCAACTCACCAAAAACGGAAGAAAAATGTGGCCTCAGCCCTCAAGAACTACACCGCCTAGCTGGAGAGAGAAGCAAGTAGATCAGTGATGCTACATGAGGTCGGGCATAGTGGCTCATGCATGTAACCCCAGCACTTTGGGAGACCAAGGCAGGAGGATTGCTTGAACTTGAGACCAGCCTGGGCAACACAGTGAGACCCCATCTCTACAAAAACATTTTTTAAAAATTAGCCAGATGTGGTGGCATGTGCCTGTGTTTCCCAGCTACTCGAGAGGCTGAGGTGGGAGATTTGCTTGAGCCTGGGAGGTTGAGGCTGCAGTGACCCGGGACCACACCATTGCATTCCAGCCTGAGAACAGGGCAAGACCCTGACACACACACATACACTCACACACACACACACAATAGAGTGGTTTCCACAGAAGGAAGCTAAGCAGTTTAGGAAAGTATGTGGAAAAGACAAGTCATTTTGGATACATAGTCCTTGAGCCAACATGTAGTGAGAAAAAAGACCAGTTGGGGTGGGCCTTCCAGTCTGTCGTCAACAATTTTCATTCAGTGGAAAACACAGCTGTGAGTCACTCACACATTCAATGGAATGACAGAAAAAATGCCCATTTGTGTAAGGGGCAGAAGAGACTGGAAGTTAGGGAGTCAAAAAACAGGCTGTTGTGTAAGTGATGTGGGATCTATGTAAGTATGTTAGGGCTGCCATAACAGAGTACTATTGGGATGGCTTCAACAACAGAACTTCTTTTTTTTTTTTTTTTTTGAGACAGGGTCTGGCTCTGTTGCCCAGGCTGGATTGCAGTTGCTCGATCTTGACTCACTTCACTGCAGCCTTAACCCCTGGGCTCAAGCAATCCTCCAGCCTCAGCATCGTGAGTAGCTAGAACTACAGGTGTGCGCCACCACACCTGGCTAATTTTTTTTTTTTTAATAGCCCAAACTGTCACTTTTTCTTTTTCTTTTTTTTTTTTGAGATAGAGTCTCACTCTGATGCCCAGGCTGGAGTACAGCGGCATGATCTCAGCTCACTGCAGCCTCTGTCTCTAGGGTTCAAGCAATTCTCCTGCCTCAGCCTTCCAAGTAGCTGGGGTAATAGGTGTGTGCTACCACACCCAGCTAATTTTTGTATTTTTAGTAGAGATGGGGTTTCACCATGTTGGTCAGGCTGGTCTCAAACTCCTGATCTCAAGTGATCCACTCGCCTCAGCCTCCCAAAGTGTTGGGATTACAGGCGCGAGCCACTGCACCTGGCCTTTTTCTTTTCTTCTTTTTTTTTTTAATCAAGGATCTATTTTTTTTTTGTAGAGATGGGGTCTCACTATGTTGCCCAGGCAGGTCTAGAACTCCTGAACTCAAGCAATCCACCTGCCTTGGCCTCCCAAAGTGCTGGGATTACAGGCCTGAGCCACTGTGCCAGACCAGAAATTTATTTTCTCATAGTTCTGGAGGCTAAAAGTCTGAGATTGAGATCAAGGTGTCAGCAGGATTGTTGTTGGTGGTGGTGGTGGTGGTGGTGGTGGTGGTGGTTTTGAGACAGAGTCTCACTCTGTTGCCCAGGCTGGAGTGCAGTGGAGCGATCTCGGATCACTGCAACCTCTGCCTCCCAGGTTCAAGTGATTCTCCTGTCTCAGCCTCCTGAGTAGCTGGGATTACAACTGTGCAACGCCATGCCCAGCTAATTTTTGTATTTTTAGTAGAGATGGGGTTTCACCATGTTGGCCAGACTGGTCTTGAACTCTTGACCTCAAGTGATTGACCAGCCTCAGCCTCCCAAAGTGCTGAGATTACAGACATGAGCCATCATGCCTGGCCTTATTTTTCTGCTTTTTGTTTTTTTGTAGAGACGAGGTCTTGCTGTATTGCCCAGGCTGGTGTCAAACTCCTAGACTCAAGTAATACTCCTGCCTCCCGACATGCTGTGGTTACAGGCATGAGCCACCCTGCCAGGCTGGATTAGTTTCTTCTGAGGCCTCTCTCCTTGCCTTGTAAATGACCATCTTCTCCCTTCATCTTCCCATGGTCTTCCCTCTATGCATGTGTCTCTGCCCTCATCTCCTCTTATAAGGACAACAGTCAAACTGAATTAGGGCCCACCCCAGTGACCTCATTTTTTTTTTTTTTTTTTTTTTTTTTTTTTTTTTTTTTTTTGAGACGGAGTCTCGCTCTGTCGCCCAGGCTGGAGTGCAGTGGCCGGATCTCAGCTCACTGCAAGCTCCGCCTCCCGGGTTTAAGCCATTCTCCTGCCTCAGCCTCCCGAGTAGCTGGGACTACAGGCGCCCGCCACCTCGCCCGGCTAGTTTTTTGTACTTTTTAGTAGAGATGGGGTTTCACTGTGTTAGCCAGGATGGTCTCGATCTCCTGACCTCGTGATCCACCCATCTCGGCCTCCCAAAGTGCTGGGATTACAGGCTTGAGCCACCGTGCCCGGCCCCAGTGACCTCATTTTAACTTAGTTACCTCTTTAAAGATTGGATCTCCAGGCTGGGTGTGGTGGCTCGCACCTGTAATCCCAGCACTGTGGGAGGCCGAGGCAGGTGGATCACCTGAGGTCAGGAATTTGAGACCAGCCTGGCCAACATGGTAAAACCCCGTCTCTACTAAAAATTCAAAAATTAGCTGAGCATGATGGCAGGCACCTGTAACCTTAGCTACCTGGGAGGCTAAGGCAGGAGAATTGCTTGAACCCAGGAAGCGGAGGTTGCAGTGAGCCGAGATGATGCCATTGCACTCCTCCCTTGCACTCCAAAAGAGAGACTTCATCTCAAAAAAAAAAAAAAAAAAAAAAAAAAAAAAAGAGCCTGGGCATGGTGGCTTACGCCTGTAATCTCAGCACTTTGGTAGGCCAAGGCGGGTGGATCATGAGGTCAGGAGATCGAGACCATCCTGGCTAACATGGTGAAACCCCGTCTCTACTAAAAATACAAAAAATTAGCCAGGCGTGGCGGCAGGCGCCTGTAGTCCCAGCTACTTGGGAGGCTGAGACAGGAGAATGGCGTGAACTCGGGAGGTGGAGCTTGCAGTGCGCTGAGATCAGGCCACTGCACTCCAGCCTGGGCGACAGAGTGTGACTCCATCTCAAAAGAAAGAGGAAAGGAAAAAGGAAAGGAAAGGGGAACTGGTGAAGGGGGAAAGTAGACTTTTAATTAAATTTTTTTTTTTGGACACACTCTCTTTTTGTCACCCAGGCTTGAGTGCAGTGGCATAGTCACGGCCCACTGCAACCTCTGCCTCCGGGGATCAAGTGATTCTCCTGCCTCAGCTTCCTGAGTAGCTGGGATTACAGGCGCCTACCACCATCCCTGGCTAATTTTTGTATTTTTAGTGGAGACAGGGTTTCACCACGTTGACCAGGCTGTTCTCGAACTCCTGACCTCAAGTGATCCACCCATCTCGGCCTCCAAAGTACTAGGATTACAGACGTGAGCCACTGTGCTGGGCTGACTTTTATTTTTAAATATTATTTGAGTTTCATGACAAATTATGTAATTTCCATGATTATTGATAAAAAAGAAAAAAGAAAATACTGATTTTCCATAACTAAGTGGATTCAATGAAACTAAACTTCTATTTAGTGTGTCCTTGCTAATATTTTCCTTTAAAAAGTCACAGCGCTACAAAACTGTCACCAGCTGCTTCCTGTTAGGAATGTGGTTAGCAGATGTGGGTTTTCATAGTCATGCTGTATGAGATCGTTAATCCATTTTTGCAGGTTTCAGATGGTTAGTGATTTATCTTGGTGGGATGAATTAAAAATGTGCTTGCATCAGCTAAAGGATGTATGCACCTTTCTCTCTTTCGCGACATGTTTGTGCTGGAGTGAAAATACATTGCAGGATATTTCTACTGGAAGGTAAAGTAGTACTATTCATTGAAAAGGATAACTGATCCCGCTGTCTTCTAAGTGGGGAAGAGTTATGCATAGATAATTTTTCAAAGCTGGATGTTGGATCGGTTATTTTATGAGCTTATTTCTCCCTTTGGCGTCTTCTTTAGTAGTAATTGAGTGGCTCCTGCTTTTGTTCCTCTGGCATCAGGCCACCTTTGTGGCAGTGACCTTCAGGCTTGCTAAGGGCTGCAATTTTGCTTGAGGCCCTCCTTCCTTATGAAATTACACTACACTCATACCTTGGAACCAGCCCCAGATCCACTAATTCTTTTCCTTTGACGGACTCTTGGCAATCTATACTCTCTTTTAGCCGAAGTGTACCTTTATACAAGATCTGTTTGTCACCGAAATTAATTTGGCCATTTGCCCTTTAAGCATGGAATCAAATGGTGTTATGGCATACTTATTCCTAGATAAAGTATAGACTAGCAGCTGGAGAGTTGTTTTTTTTTTTCTTCTTTCCTTCCTCTTTTCCCTCCCTCCCTCCCTTCCCTCCCTCCTTCCGTTCTTCCTCCCTCCCTTTCCTCCCTCCTCCCTCCCTCCCTCCCTCCTTCCTTCCTTCCTTCCTTCCTTCCATCCTTCCTTCCTCTCTCTCTTTCTTCTCTTCCCTCCCTCTCTCCCTTCCTGCCTGCCTTCCTTCCTCTTTCTTCCCCTCCCTCCCTTCCTTCCTTGCTTCCTTCCTTTTTTTGAGACAGGGTCTCACTGTGTCACCCAGGCTGGAGTGCAGTGATCTGATCACAGCCCACTGCAGCCTTGAACTCCTGGGCTGAAGTGATCCTCCCACCTCAGGCTCCCTAGTAGCTGGGACTACAGGTGCTATACAAAAATACTAATTTTTGTATTTTTTTGTAGAGATGGAGTTTTGCCACATTGCCCAGTCTTGGCTTAAGTGATCCTCCTGCCTCGGCCTCCCAAAATGCTAGTATTATAGGCTTGAGCCACGGTGCCCAGCCAAGAGTTTCTATCAAAGGTTTTATTATTGGTGCTGCTAAAAGTCAACTGGTAATAATGACAGCAGTGGGTACTTCTTATTTATTTTTTTGAGATGGAGTCTTGCTCTGTTGCCCAGGCTGGTGTGCAGTGGCACAATCTTGGCTCACTGCAACCTCCGCCTCCCAGGTTCAAGCAGTTCTGCTGCCTCAGCCTTGCTGCCTCAGCCTTCTGAGTAGCTGGACTACAGGTGCATGCCACCATACCCGGCTAATTTTTTTTTTTTTTTTTTGTATTTTTAGTAGAAATGGGGTTTTTGTATTTTTAGTAGAGATGGGGTTTCAATGTGTTAGCCAGGATAGTCTCGATCTCCTGACTGTGTGATTAGCCTGCCTCGGCCTCCCAAAGTACTAGGATTGCAGGTGTGAGCCACTGCGCCCAGCCTTTATTTTTTATTTATTTTTATTTTTATTTGTTTATTTTTTTGAGATGGAGTCTCGCTCTTTCACCAGGCTGGAGTGCAGTGGCACAATCTCAGCTCACTGCACCCTCTGACTCCCTGGTTCAAGCGATTTTCCTGCTTCAGCCTCCCAAGTAGCTGGGATTATAGGCACGTACCACCATGCCCAGCTAATTTTTGTATTTTTAGTAGAGACGGGGTTTCACCATGTTGGCCAGGATAATCTCGATCTCCTGACCTCGTGACCCATCCACCTCGGCCTCCCAAAGTGCTGGGATTATAGGCGTGAGCCACTGCTCACAGCCCTTTCATTTATTTGTTGAGACAGAGTCTCACTCTGTTGCCCAGGCTAGAGTGCAATGGCATGATCTCGGCTCACTATAACCTCTGCCGCCTCGGTTCAAGCGATTGTCATCCCTCAGCCTCCTGAGTAGCTGGGATTATAGGCGTGCACCACTACACCACGGTAATTTTTGTATTTTCAGTAGAGACGAGGTTTCACCATGTTGGCCAGGCTGGTCTCAAACTCTTGGCCTCAAGCAGTCTGCCCACCTTGGTCTCCCAAAGTGCTGGGATTACAGGTGTGAGCCACTGTGCCCAGCCGCCATTTCCTTTTTTTAGAGGTAAAGTAACATGACTCTTCAAAGAATGATCTTAGCTTGTCTCGCTGTCCTTAAGAAACTGTGGAAACAGATGTGAACTCTTTTTATTTCAGATTTTATTATCCACAGTAAGTAGATTTCCACTGACTCCTTGCAATTTCCTACATGGTAATTTTCACTCTGCAAGGAACCAATAACCTTCAGAGGAATTAGTTGAAAGGACTATAGCGCAGAAAGTACCGAATTTCAATCAATCATATGTTTAATGAGTTCCTTCTCTGCAAGGTAATAGTTTTGGAATAGTGGGGAATAAATATAAGTTGATGAGTGGTCGCTGCCCTCCTGTAGTTTATAATCTACTTGGCCAAACAACCCAGGAACAGAATTAAATTGTTCAAAGGAAAATTCCCAATGAACTGAGTAGTCAGGCAAAGCTGAAATGAAATCTTGCTAGGTGGCAAGGGAATTCAGCCGGAGGAGACAGGAGGTGTCTGGAAAGGACTTAGACAACGTGCAAGGCATCATTGGGAGACACTGACTGAATGAGTTTGGCTCATCTGAAGGTAGTGATGAAAGGCAATGTTGAAAAGTTCATTTCGGTTCTTATGGAAGGCCTTGCAGATACAGCTTGACAGTTGGGGGATTTTTTTTATTGACATATTTTTAAATAATCTTTTTTTTTTTTGAGATGGCGTCTTGCTCTGTTGCCCGGGCGGAGTGCAATGGCACGATCTGGGCTCACTGCAACCTCCGCCTCCTGGGTTCAAGTGATTCTCCTGCCTCAGCCTCCTGAGTAGCTGGTACAACAGGCAGATGCCACCATGCCCAGCTAATTTTTGTATGTTTATTAGAGATGGGGTTTCACCATGTTGCCCAGGATGGTCTCAATCTCCTGACCTCGTGATCCACCCGCCTCAGCCTCCCAAAGTGCTGGGATTACAAGGTGTGAGCTCTCGCACCCAGACTGAAAATAATCTTGAAGAATTCTCAAGTAATCCCAATACCAGTCTATCTCCACTGGCTACTTCCAGGGTTAAATATTTTGTTATATAACTTGCTGTCTTATGTAAGTGTGCTCACTATTAGCAGATCTGTGACTTACTGCAACTCTATTGATAAAAACGTCTTGATATCCTTGAAGAGAATTCCTAGCACTTCCCTTTTACTAATAAAGGTGTCCTCAAGTGCCCAACTCCTGGGTGATTACAAATGCAAAAGTGTTAAAAATAGTGCTCATTCTCTAAGGAATCAGCTGCCAAACACTCTCTAATAAGCAGAAATTTGACATAACTCAGGCCTCTGGGGGCTCACACCTCAGCTGGAGCAAAGCCAGAATGTCTGTGACCGCAGGTGCACTTGGGCACATTGGGACTTGCTAGAACAGCAAGCTGGCCTCTGCAGTTGATTTAGGAGAGGGCTGGAGGGTTGAGCTTTTGCTGACATTTGCAGCTTAGAAAATCCGACTCCACTAATCGCAAAGAGGATTCTGCTGTAATGATTTTTTTTTTTTTTTTTTTTTTGCTAAGATACTTTTCTCATTTTGAATTCTTTCTTCATTTGGGCTCTGGACACTTCCCAGCCTCTATATTTATTATTTTAACTTCTGTTACAGGAGGCTCTTCAGAAGTTTCTGCCTGCACATGAACATGCATTCACAGAGTGGTGCATGGCCACTGTTTACGAGCCTCAATGTGCACTTCATGAGCAAGCAAGTTTACAGCCCCTTTTACAGGAATTGGTGCACATTCCCTCTGCTTGCCCCCGTCCTTGCCCACATGAAAACACAGGGATTTTTTGCTACTACTGCTGAAGAAAAGTTAGAGGACACCTTGACCTCATGATTTTGCTGAGCACTTGCTTTCTTTTTCTTTTTCTTTTTCTTTTTGAGACGGAGTCTTCCTCTGTCGCCCAGGCTGGAGTGCAGTGGCTGGATCTCGGCTCACTGCAAGCTCCACCTCCCGGGTTTACGCCATTCTCCTGCCTCAGCCTCTCGAGTAGCTGGGACTACAGGCGCCCGCCACCTCGCCCGGCTAGTTTTTTTGTACTTTTTAGTAGAGACGGGGTTTCACCGTGTTAGCCAGGATGGTGTTGATCTCCTGACCTCGTGATCCGCCCGTCTGGGCCTCCCAAAGTGCTGGGATTACAGGCTTGAGCCACCGCCTCCAGCCCACACTTGCTTTCTTAACAGTGTGCTTTCTGGACCCTTAGTTTATTTTTTAGTTTTTTAATTTTTAATTTTTTTTTTTTTGAGACAAAGTCTTGCTCAGGCTGGAGTGCAGTGGTGCGATCTTGGCTCACTGCAACCTTTGCCTCCTGGGTTCAAGTGATTCTCCTGCCTCATCCTCCTGAGTAGCTGAGATGCAGTATGCACCACCACACCCGGCTAATTTTTTTTTTTGTATTTTTAGTAGAGATGGGGTTTCGCCATGTTGGTCAGGCTGGTCTCGAACTCCTGACCTCAAATGATCTGGTTGCCTCACCCTCCCAAAGTTTTGGGATTATAGGCATGAGCCACTGTGCCCAGCTTGGACCCTTATTTTTGAGGTCTGAGGGGTACTGTATAGTGAAAATAGCCCTGGATCCAGAGGCTGGGAGTCCTGAGTTGTCTCTGCCTCCTTCCTGTGGACTTTGGGCCATGGTCTTTGGTCTTTGGCTCTCTGGCCCTCAGTTTTCACAGGTCTTCTAGTCCATGAAGCTGGAGGAGGTGGGTAGATTGTATCACTCCTGTCTGGATAAAAGCCACTGCAGGCTCTGCAGTGTGCACAGCAGTGGCTCATGGCCTTTGGTCGTGGAAACTTCCTGCCAATTGGATGAATCACAGGCTTCAAAAAAATACCTTAGAGACCAAATTTTGCATACAATTTTTGGGAATGCCCATGTACACTTGCCCCAACAAAAGGCCATGGCCTGCAGGCTAAGAAAGTCAGATCTACGGCTGGGTGCGGTGGCTCACACCTGTAATCCCAGCACTTTGGGAGGCCAAGGCAGGTGGATCACGAGGTCAGGAGTTCAAGAACAGCCTGACCAACATGGTGAAACCCCACCTCTACTCAAATTATAGAAATTAGCTGGTGTGATGGCACACGCCTGTAATCCCAGCTACTCAGGAGGCTGAGGCAGGAGAATCACTTGAACCTGTGAGGCGGAGGTTGCAGTGAGCTGAGATCAAGCCACTGTACCACTCCGGCCTGGGTGACAGAATGAGACTCTGTCTCAAAAAAAAAAAAAAAGATCTATAAAGTCAAGTCCAAACTCTGATATTTTGTTATAAGATGCTTTTCGGCTGGGCGCGGTGGCTCACGCCTGTAATCCCAGCACTTTGGGAGGCTGAGGTAGGCAGATCACCTGAGGTCAGGAGTTTGAGACCAGCCTGGCCAACATGGAGAAACCCTGTCTCTACTAAAAAATACAAAATTAGTCAGGCGTGGTGGCACATGCCTGTAATCCCAGCTACTCAGTAGGCTGAGGCAGGAGAATCACTTGAACCTAGGAGGCAGAGATTGCAGTGAGCCGAGATCGCGCCATTGCACTCCAGTCTGGGCAAAAAGAGGGAAACTCTTGTCTCAAAAAAAAAAAGAAAAAAAAGATGCTTTTCACACTCAGATCCTCCCACTTCCACTGACCTTATGCTCTGTTCACATTGGAATTCTGGCATCTTCCTAAGTAACCATCTGTGATGTTAATTTTGTGTCAGCTTGACTGGGCTAAGGGATCCCCAGGTAACTAGTAAAATATAACCTCTGGGTATACCTGTGTGGGTGTTTCAGGAAGAGATTAGCATTTCCATGGTAGACTAAAGAATATCACCCTCACCAATGTGGACAGGCAGCATCCAATCAGTTGAGGGCCTGAGCAGAACAAAGGGCAGAGGAAGGGGGAATTCACTGTCTGCCTGAGCTGGGACATTCATCTTCTCCTGCCCTCAGATTTTGGTGCACCTGGCTCTGGCACCTTGGCACTGGGATGGGGACTTACATCATTGTCCCCCCCCAACTCCCACCCTCACCTGTTTCTCAGACTTTGAGACAGGGTCTCGCTTTGTTGCCCAGGCTGGAGTACACTGGCGTGATCGCAGCTCACGGCAACCTCCACCTCCTGGGTTCAAGCAATTCTTCTGCCTCCGCCTCCCGAGTAGCTGGAATTATAAGGGCCCACAACCATGCCCGGCTAATGTTTGTTTTTTGTTTTTGTTTTGTTTTGTTTTGTTTTGTTTTGACAGAGTCTGGCTCTGTTGCCCAGGCTGGAGTGCAGTGGCGCGATCTCGGCTCACTGCAAGCTCTGCCTCCTGGGTTCACGCCATTCTCCTGCCCCAGCCTCTGGAGTAGCTGGGACTACAGGCGCCCGCCACCGCGCCCAGCTAATTTTTTGTGTTTTTAGTAAAGACGGGGTTTCACCGTGGTCTCGATCTCCTGACCTTGTGATCTGCCCGCCTCGGCCTCCCAAAGTGCTGGGATTACAGGCGTGAGCCACCGTGCCCGGCCTAATGTTTGTATTTTTAGTAGAGACGGGGGTTTCACCACGTTGGCCAGCCTGGTCTCGAACTCCTGACCTCAAGTGATCTGATTGCCTCAGTCTCCGAAAGTGCTGGGATTACAGGCGTGAGCCATCGCGTGCGGCCCCCTTCTCGGACTTTTTTTTTTTTTTTTTTTCTGGAGATGGAATTTTGCTCTTCTTGCCCAGGCTGGAGTGCAGTGGTACAACCTTGGCTCTTTGCAACCTCTGCCTTTCAGATTCAAGCAATTCTCCTACCTCAGCCTCTTGAGTAGCTGGGATTACAGGTGCCTGCCACCACGCCCGGTTAATTTTTTGTATTTTTAGTAGAGACGGGGTTTCACTGTGTCAGCCAGGATGGTCTCGATCTCCTGACCTCGTGATCCGCCTGCCTTGGCCTCCTGAAGTGCTGGTGCTGGGATTACAGGCGTCAGTCTTTTTTTTTTTTTTTTTTTTTTTTTTTTTTGAGGCAGAGTTTTGCTCTTGTTGCCCGGGTTGAAGTGCAATGGCGCCATCTCAGCTCACTGCAACCTCCGCCTCCCAGGTTCAGGCAATTCTTCTGCCTCAGCCTCCCGAGTAGCTGGGATTGTGCCACCATGCCCAGCTAACTTTTTGTATTTTTAGTAGAGATGGTGTTTCTCCATGTTGGTCAGGCTTGTCTGGAACTCATGACCTCAGGTGATCCGCCCACCTCGGCCTCTCAAAGTGCTGGGATTAAAGGTTTGAGCCACCGCGCCCGGCCTTGAGCCACCGCGCCAGGCCCAGACTTTCAATCTCAGGTTTACACCACTGGTTCCCCTGCGTCTCAGGCATTTGGGCTTGGAAGTGAACCACCAACTTTCCTCGGTCTCCAGTTTGCAGATGGCAGATCGTGGAACTTCTCAGCATCCATAATCTCGTGGCCAGTCCCTTATAATAATAATAATAAATTTATATATATCTATATATCCTATTGATTGGTTTCTCTGAAGAACCGTAAGACACCATCATTCTGCAAATATCCTTGAGGCCTGCCAATTGTGGCTTCAGGGTTTAAGAAAACATGGTTCCCTTTTGAGTTAAAGGCAAGTAAACGAGATTACAAAACATTGACAAAGGCTTGGATCATGCTGTTGGACCTTTGCTTGAGCTGTTCACCCTCCGTTGTCACCTCTGTGAAGCTGACCCCAGGCCTAACCAAATGCTCCTTTTATGCTGTTCTGGGGACGTTTTCTGCATGTCACAACCACATAGTATCACACCTAGTTGGTTGGTTCTGCATTTTCCTTCCCCACTAGACCGCAAACTCTCAGCTGTTATTGGTACTATTGAGCTTATCTACAGGGCCTCAAAAGGAGCCGGAATACAGGGCTAAGCGCTCAGTATACAGGGTACGAACCAATCAATGCAAGAATGAACGTGCCACCGGGTCTTGCAGGCTTGCAAAGTGCTTCTCCAAGCTGATTTTACTTTCCGTGCCCGGGCAGCTCCCGTGAATTTCCGGGGGGAGCCGTGGGGAGCCAATGGAAGGAGAATGAGAAATGCAGTCCCACCGCACTCGGGCTGCCCACGTCCGGCGAGAGGCAAGGGATCAGACAACTTCTGCACCTCCCGGAAGCGGCTGCGCCGGCCCCGCCCCTCCGGAGGCAGGCGTGGCCTCATGAATAATGAATCACGCGGGGGAGGGGCCGGGCCCGCCCCTCCGGGCGGGAAGGGGGAAGCGCCGAGGCTGCCTGACTGGAATGAGGGTAGCTGCGGCGGCTGGAGCGGGGCCGGCCATGGCGGTGTGGACGCGGGCCACCAAAGCGGGGCTGGTGGAGCTGCTCCTGAGGGAGCGTTGGGTCCGAGTGGTGGCCGAACTGAGCGGGGAGAGCCTGAGCCTGACGGGCGACGCCGCCGCGGCCGAGCTGGAGCCCGCTCTGGGACCCGCGGCAGCCGCCTTCAACGGCCTCCCGAACGGCGGCGGCGCGGGCGACTCGCTGCCCGGGAGCCCAAGCCGCGGCCTGGGGCCCCCGAGCCCGCCGGCGCCACTTCGGAGCCCCGCGGGTGAGGCGGGCGCGTCGCCTCCCGTGCGCCGGGTGCGGGTGGTGAAGCAGGAGGCGGGCGGCCTGGGCATAAGCATCAAGGGCGGCCGCGAGAACCGGATGCCGATCCTCATCTCCAAGATCTTCCCGGGGCTGGCTGCCGACCAGAGCCGGGCGCTGCGGCTGGGCGACGCCATCCTGTCGGTGAACGGCACCGACCTGCGCCAGGCCACCCACGACCAGGCCGTGCAGGCGCTGAAGCGCGCGGGCAAGGAGGTGCTGCTGGAGGGTGAGCGGGGCCGGCCGGGCGGGCGGGAGGGTGGGCGGGCCGCGGCGGCCTGGGCTCGCGGGAGCTCACTTTGTTCCTGCCCCGCCGGCGGGGCGAGCCGGTTCTCTCCCCCGCTCTCCCCAAACCCGGGTTTCTGGAGCTTTCAGTGTGGAAAAACGGATGCTTCTTGCAGGAAAAGTTGGGCAGCAGCCGAAGTGTTACTTGCAGCCCCTAAGGAAGACTCGGCTGAGACTGAGTAAAAAGCAGCTGCCTATGAAGCCTCCTCTCGGCCCGATAAGCTGACACTAAGAACTTGAGGCAGAGCGAACGGCTCGAGTGGGTCTGTCTCCGTTAGCCCGCTGAGAAGTGCCGGGTTGGCGCTTAACTCACTCACCTCTGGCTCCTCGGGGCGGGCGGGTCTATTAAAAAAAAAAAAAAAAAAAAAAAAAAAAAAAAAAAAAAAAAAAAAAGTCCGTCCACACCGATGCCAGCGGTATTGCTCGGGCAACCCACCAGAGAGCTGGTTAATTTATGGGAATTTAACCCATCATTGGCTCTCAACAATAACCAAAGGAGATCATAGCACTTCATTGAAGCCAGAAAACTGAAACAGCAAGTCTGTGTGGTTAATGAACCTTGTTTAACAGTGGAGGCTCACGTGTTTGAACATTTACTGCCAACTAGAGTTTTGCCCCTTTTGCAAGTCTGCTGCCAGCTTCCTACCACTCACAGGCGCGCTATTGGTTTTTGTAAGGGTTTTTGTAAGAAACTTGAAATGGCAAATCACAAAATAGGTTTCAGTAACCAGGATTATTCTTTACAGTAAGTTATATGTATGTGATCTGTAAGTTGGATCTTTCATGATGAATATGAACTAAGGCAAAAATAAAATTCCTCTCCTCTAAGGACTCATGCATGTTGGAGGTGATATTGTAAATTATAAACGGAAAGTCGGTTAGTTGCTTTCTTCATAAATTTTTGCGCGGTCAGCTTTCTTTAAGTGGTGATTATTGCTAGCTGTGTTGAAAAGAATATAAAAGAAGATGCTGTCCCTACTTGGTCTCTAGTTGGAGAAATGATAGAAAAATGCAAAACAACTTATAGGGAGGAAAGGAGTGAAGTTGGCGATTACGTCGTGCAAACTATATTTAAATACCAAAGGAATGCAAAGTTAGAAAGTAGTGGAGATGGAATTAGCCAGGGAGGACTTTTTCCCGGAGCTGAATCTTGAGCCGGGTCTCCAAGTAAGTGATGGACATAGGCAGGCAGGGATGAGTCAGGAGGGTATTCCTGGCAGAGGAAGGACAGAAGGGAAGGACTGGGGGCTGCTGGTGAAGAAGGACCAATCATCAAACCGAGGGGCCAGAAGTCCAACTTGGCACAATGGATTTTCACTTTCTTATAAATCAGCTTGTGAATATTTGGAAAAATACTGGTTTACCAGAAATGATTTCATGTACACCAGTTGTGAAATTCCAGTGTCCCACCTTTATAATATCCTATTTATAAACCTTATTTATATTGCACGTCTAGGTGGGGCTAGACACTGCTCAGAAATTAGTATTAATAGAAGGAGTAAATTTAAGATTGTGGTTTGGGTGTGTGTATAAAAAAAATTGTTACTCTAAACGTGTACCTTGAAATTGGTCTAGCTAAGCATTTGGTTATAAATTCTTACATCCAGAATGTACTATTTATGTAGTCCTCAGTTGTGATGGGCAGACAATTGAACCTTTTACACCATATTTAAAAAAAAAAAAAACAAACTTTTTGACCAGGCGTGGTGGCTCATGCCTATAATCCCAGCACTTTGGGAGGCCAAGGTGGGTGGATCACCTGAGGTCAGGAGAACATGGCGAAACCTCCTCTCTACTAAAAATACAAAAATTAGCCGGGTGTTGTGGCAGATGCCTGTAATCCCAGTTACTAGGGAGGCTGAGGCAGGAGAATCGTTTGAACCTCGGAGGTGGAGATTGCAGTGAGCCAAGATCGCACCACTGCACACCAGCCTGGATGCCCAGCCTGGATGACAGAGCAAGACTCTGTCTCAAAAACAAACAACCCGCTTTTTGTGTAGGTATAGTTTGAACCTAGTATTCAGACCAGTAAAATGAAAACCTTGTAGCAAATGCTTCCCAGTCTTTATTGGACTAAAATAGGCCACGTGTGCTTTTAGAAAGATGGCAGCATAATAACATGTTTATTGAATGCCTTTTTACCTAACACACAGGTTCTACTTTATTTTCCCACTTTGTATAAGACCAGCAGTTTTTGTTCTTATAAGTTGTGAAGAAGTCAATATAGTAGATTTATGACATTGCATTTTGAAGCCACTGGGTGTAAAAATAAAATTACTCAAAATATGTAAAGCCACTGAAAACAATGATTTAATTGAACCAGTCAAACATTATTTAAAATTGAGAGCTGGTGTCCCATCCAGGTAGACCACTTTTAGAAGATAGATTTTAAGTTTAGTCTTTAAAGTTTTCAAGCTGTACCATATTGTCCTTCCATTAGATGTCTCAAAACTTGAAAAGCTGTCATATCATCGCACAGTGATGCTTTTCTGTGGTGTGGGCAGGGAATTTCAGGCGCGCTCTTGTCAACCCCACACCAGGGAAAGCTATAGTCTTTGGTTGCCTGTGGTTAGGGAATTGAGTGAAAAGTTTCCTTTTTATCTCAGGGATTTGCAAGAATTATTTATTCATTCATCAGATATTTACTTAACACTTAACTCATGCCAGAGGCACTTGAAGATACCTGATTCCTGCCCTCAGGAAGTTTAGAGTTGAGATGTGGGGAAAAGGAGGAGAAGTAAATAAGTACAGCAGAGGGCTAAAGTGCTAGTTTAATAGAAGTTTGGAGAGGGCACAACCCAAAGATAGAGGTCTATATAGGTCCATCATGGGAATCAGAGGTTGAGGATGCCCAGGTTGATGAAGCTTAAATTGAGCTTCCCCTTAAGAAGAGAGAGCTGCCACCAGTAAAGACACAGAAGTGCAAGACATTAAAAAGTTACTCTAGCCCATAGGGTAGAATAGAAGCAAGGACTTTGTGGTCAGATGTGGGTTTGTTTCTGGCTAGTGGTTTGTAACCCCTAGGCAAGTTACTTAATCTTGCTAAACCTTAGTTTCCTCATCTGTAAAGCCAGGATGATAACAACACCTCCCTCAAAAGTTGTTAATTCATTTTGCAATTCATGTGTTGAGTACTTTTTAAGGGACCGGGAATACAGCAATGAACAACACAAGTCTGAATGAGGAAGGTAGGACCTGATCATGAAGGTATGCTACGAGTTAACAAAGACACTCTCAAAATAGCCAGGATGGCAAGTTGTTAAAATAAAACCCAGGGCTCCATTTTTACCTGAAGAAGAATACATGATAAGAATTATTTTAGGTGAATAGGTTAAGAATTAGTTTGTGCTGGTCCAAGTGCAGTGGTGTTTACAACTAATTGATCGCAACTAGTTACAGATTATTTGTTCCTTCTCCTCTCTCACTGCTTCACTTGACTAGCTTTAAAAAAAAAAAAAAAAAAAAAGCCAAGTGTGGTGGCTAATGCCTGTAATCCAGCACTTTGGGAGACCAGAGCAGGAAGATCATTTGAGGCTAAGAGTTTGAGACAAGCCTGGGCGGCATAACGAGACCCTGTCTGTACAAAAAATTGGAAAAAAAAAAAAAAGTACCTGGGTGTTGTGGCACAATTGTAGTCCCAGCTACTTGAGAGGCTGAGGTGGGAGGATCGCATGACCCCAGAGGTTGAGGCTGCAGGGAGCCATGGTTGCACCACTGCACTCCAGCCTGGGTGAACAGAAACGCTGCCAATAAATAAATAAATAAATAAATAAATAAATAAATAAATAAGTAAATGAAATATTTTGAGACGGAGTCTCGCTCTGTTGCTTAGCTGGAGTGCAGTAGAACAGTGTTTTGCTGTTCTCAGCCGACTATTTGAGGATCCAATCAGTGTTCCTGGCTAGGTTAGTACACTGGTAACTAACTGGACAACAAATAATGCTGCTTGCTTGCATCTTCCGCTAAATAGTATAATAATGCCTTACATTTTAATCGGGATTTTAAAATTATGCATTTTATTTATTTTGAGACAAGACCTCTCTCTGTTGCCCAGACTGGAGTGTAGTGGTACGATCACAGTTCACTGCAGCCTCAACCTCTTGGGCTCAAGCGATCCTCCCACCTCAGCCTCCTAAGTAGTGGGACTACAGATGTGCACCGCCATGCTGGCTAATGTTTTTTTGTTTGTTTGTTTGGTTTTGATTTTTGTTTTTTTTTTTCTGCGGAGGTTGCAGATTGCACCACAGCACTCCAGCCTAGGTGACAGAGCGAGACCCTGTCTTCAAAAAAAGGGAAAAGGAAAAACTACCCCATAGAAAATAGTTGCTAAAGTGTGTAAAACTCACTCTTCAAGAGTTCACTAAAGGGAATGATTAATTGGGTGATGAAAGAATTGAGTATGACTTCCTAGGGAAAGGAGAATTGATCTCAGGCTTGAAGGACAGGCTACTTCTCTGTAGACTGAAGTCAGTTCATGTTGAGGGGATGGCCTGAGCAAAAGCCAAAATGAGCATGACATATGATACAAAGTGAGGGGAATGGCTAATTGGTATGGACTAGAGGGAAGAAAATAAAGTTGGATAGATTGAAGCCAGATTATTCAATATGAAGTTATTGAAAGCCAACCAGAATAATTTAGACCATTCTCATTCTGTCAACATTTATTTATGTATTTCCTTTTTTTAAATTTATTTATTTATTTTTGAGATGAAGTCTTGCTCTGTCACCCAGGCTGGAGTGCAGTGGCATGATCTTGGCTCACTGTATCCTCTGCCTCCCGGGTTCAAGTGCTTCTCCTGCCTCAGTCTCCCGAGTAGCTGGTCTCACAGGCACCTGCCACCATGCCCAGTTAATTTTTGTATTTTTAGTAGAGATGGAGTTTCACCATCTTGGCCAGGCTGGTCTCCAACTCCTGACCTCGTGATCCACCCACCTCGAGCTCCCAAAGTGCTGGAATTACAGGCATGAGTCACCACGCCCGGCCCCAACATTTATTAAGTACCTACTGCAAACAAAGTGTTGTGGTAGATGCTGGGAATTCCAAATTGGGAGTAATCCCTGCCCTTTTAGGCTAGTGAGGAAACAGTTATTGCAGGTTGTGATAGACGCTTTAATAGAGGTGAGAACACAGGGCGCTGGAGGTAGAAGTGCAAAGGAGACAGCATGTCGAAGGTAAGCAAGTGATAAGTAGCAGATTTGTTGAGAGAAGTAAAGTGTGGTAAGGTACAGGAAGTGTGTGCTAGGAGAGCAGTCTGGAAAGGTGGGCAGAGGCCAGGTCATCGAGAGCCTTGAATGTAGTGCTAAGCAATTGTCTCTAAATGAGGTTTATATTTACTTTTTCAACTTGAAAAAAAGAAATTGAGCTTTATTAATATTTAATATATAGATAACACTGGTTCTCTTAGTCTTATAAGACGGTGCCGTTACACACTTGATATACAAGCTGATGCCTTATGATTGTTAGAGTCTTCATAAGAGCAATTTCAGCAAAGTGACAGGAACAGAAGCTTCACAAAGCTGAGGAACTGACAGTGGTGTCCTTACTAGTTTGGCTGCTGTTATCAGAATGCAACTTAGTTTACTTGAGCCTGGTTGAGTGGATTTATATTATCTGCTTTTAATTACATTAATCTTCACAAAATGAACAAGTGGCTTAGAGATTTGCACAAATAGTAGATTAAAGATAATTTTAACACTGCAAACAATAACAAAAAGGTAGAACTGACATTTTTCCTCCTGATGGGGGCTTTGTCACATTTCAAGGTAATTATATCTGTCAAGGAGTCAGCCTAAGAAATGAAATTGTCAAGAAGACTATTTGAAATATGGATATATATACACGTTATCATCGATAATGAACTTCACCTTAAGAATGTAGTGTACTTTGAGTCATATAGTAGCCAATGATAGCATGACTTCATCTGGGTTATATCTTTATTTTTCTGTATCTCAGTCTTTCTTGGTTTCTATATTTTATATATGGTTTATAGTATATATTCATTAATAAATATTCATAGATCGAGGGCATATACTCAAATTTTTACTGATATACATGTGCTTTGAGAAAGTTTTAGGCCACAGGGTGCTGCCAAAGTGCTTTAAATGAGGTAAAATGTTTTAGAAAGTTGAGAGTGGCAGATGGAGTATAGGAGCTGTAGACACGAGGTAAGGGAAAGCAGTTAGGAGGCTATTGTGACACCATAAGGATAGCGAGACTGGATAGGACAGTATGTAGTGGAGAAATAGTGAGATAGAAACAACAGGCCTAAATGTTTAAGGTCTTAAGAGAAAGAAATGGAGGCTAACTCCTGGATATCTGGCTTCGAAGTGAAACCAGTGAAACTGTGAAACCAAAATGAACTGAGGACAAACTAGTTTTCTGAGAGAAGATAAGTTTAGTTTGGGGCATGTTGAATTTGAATTACCTGTGTGACATCTTGGTGGAAAAGGTCAGTAGCTGGCTGGGCATTCAGGACTGTAATCAAGAGAAATGTCAACTGAGATGAAAATTTATGAGATGTCAGGATAGAAGTGGTAATTGACGCGTGAGTGTGGATGAAGTCATAGGCCAGGTGTGGTGGCTCACACCTGTAATCCTAGCACTTTGGGAGGCCGAGGTGGGCGGATCATGAGGTCAGGAGATCGAGACCATCCTGGCTAACACGGTGAAACACCGTCTCTATTAAAAATATGAAAAAATTAGCTGGCGTGGTGGCAGGTGCCTGTAGTCCCAGCTACTCGGGAGGCTGAAGCAGGAGAATGGCGTGAACCCAGGAGGCGGAGCTTGCAGTGAGCCGAGATCGCACCACTGCACTCCAGCCTGAGAAACAGAGCGAGACTCCGTCTCAAAAAAAAAAAAAAAAAAAAAAAAAAAAGTAGTGCAAATTGAGACGTAGAATCAGGATGGAATCCTACAGAACCCCTACATTTAGAGCCAGGGCGAAGGAAGAAGAATCTGGAAAGGAACTGTCCAGAAGGTAAGAGAACAATCTGGAGAAAAGTGTGCAGTGGTGGTCAGACAGACAAGAATTTTGAGGAGGTGGAGGTGATTGGCATCTTGAGATAGTACAGATGCCAAGAAAGTTGAGAGCTAAAAGGTCCATTGGGTTTGATCATTAGTGTACAAGACCATTGGAGTTCTCATAAGAGCAGTTTCAGCAAAGTGACAGGAGCAGAAGGCAGTGAGTAGACTATGCTTTTTATTTATTCCTTTTTTTGAGACGGAGTCTCGTTCTGTCACCAGGCTGGAGTGCAGTGGCGCGATCTCGGCTCACTGCAACCTCGGCGTCCCAGGTTCAAGCGATTCTCCTGCCTTAGCCTCCCGAGTAGCTGGGACTACAGGTGTGCACCACCACGTCCAGCTAATATTTTTGTATTTTTAGTAGAGACGAGGTTTCACTATGTTGGCCAGGATGGTCTCAATCTCCTGACCTCGTGATCTGCCCACCTCAGCCTCCCAAAGTGCTGGGATTATAGGCATGGGCCACGGCGCCTGGCCTAGACTATGCTTTTAAAAAGTTTCTCAGCAAAATAAATGAAAGAGGCAAAGGTGGCTGGGCATAGTGGCTCGCACCTGTAAACCAAGCACTTTGGGAGGCTGAGGTGGGAGGATCACTTGAGGCCAGGAGTTTGAGACCAGCCTGGGCAACATGGCAAGACCCCATCTCTACAGAAAATGCAAAAATTAGCTGGGTGTGGTGGCATGCACCTGTAGTCCCAGCTACTCAGAGGCTGAGGTGGGAAGATTGCTTGAGCCCAGGAGGTCGAGGCTGCAGTGGTATTGTGCCACTATACTCCAGCCTGAACAACAGAGCAAGATCCTGTCTCAAAATAAAAAAAAAAAGCAAAGGCAGTAACTAAAGTTGAATGAAATGTCCAAGAAAGGTTTTATTTACTGGTGTTTTGTATTTTGTTTTGTTAAACCCAATGGACTAAAAAGTCCATTGGGTTTGATCATTAGCGTACAAGACCATTGGAGTTCTCATAAGAGCAGTTTCAGCAAAGTGACAGGAGCAGAAGGCAGTGAGTAGACTATGCTTTTTATTTATTCCTTTTTTTGAGACGGAATCTCGCTCTGTTGCCCAGGCTGGAGTACAGTGGTGTGATCTGGGCTCACTGCAAGTTCTGCCTCCCAGGTTCACACCATTCTCCTGCCTCAGCCTCCCGAGTAGCTGGCACTACAGGCACCCACCACCACGCCTGGCTAAGTTTTTGTATTTTTTGGTAGAGATGGGGTTTCACTGTATTAGCCAGGATGGTCTCGATCTCCTGACATCGTGATCCACCCACCTCGGCCTCCCAAAGTGCTGGGATTAGAGGCGTGAGCCACCACACCCGGCCTTCTTTTGTTTTAAATGGGAAAATAATTGGGACAGATTTGTATAGCAAGAGAAAAGGCCAACCAACAGAAAGAGTGAAAGGTTGAAGAGATAGAAGAGGTGGGAAATTGATGCAATTCATTTTTGTTCCAGGAAGTGATATGATGGGAACAGAATTTTGGGTTGGCAGCAGTGGAAGCACTGGATGCAGTGCAAAGAGGAAAGACCAAAGGTGGGAAAAACAGCAGCTGTTGTAGTGAAAAGTAATCCAAGCCAGAGGTGATCACCTTTGGAGCCGGTGGTGGTAGTGGCAGTGGGAATAGAGAGGAGGATTCAATTCAAGAAATACTTTAAAGCAGTTGATGCTTGTCAGGGGACATAGTAGAGTCCACTGAGAAGTTTTTCTTGCCTAGATAGTCTCCTTCCAACTGCCCGTGCACCCAAAAATTTGATACTTACAGAGAATCTCCTGCAGTGAGTTTTTGTTGCTGGCACAGGTGTTTGATCCTTTAGAAACACTGGGGTGAAAAAATTGAGAGACACTGTTCTAAAGAAAGAAATGATAGGATACAGTGGTTGATTGGATATAGTCAGTTAGCCCTGAGATTTCTATCCAGGGGCAGTAGAAGAATGGTTATCAGGGGAAAAGTGGAATAATTTGGAGAGTGTTACCCTCATACTATTCAGCTTTGTTGTAAAGCCCTTAAGCCATGTAACTCTGTCTGCTGTCTCTGGGGTTTGAGAAGAAACATTTTAGTTTATAAACAGTATACTATATCTGGTCACATGGAATGAGAGCATATTCTTCCTTTAAAGGGTCTTTTTTCTAGATTAGAGAAAAGAGCTTTTGAATTCCTTTGGAGAAATGATGGTATGGTCAGTTATGTTTAATATTTTGTGCCTGGAGAAATAAAATTGATTTGGTTACTTAATTTGTCTTTCTGAGGAAAGTACACTGATTCCTTAATAAAATTTGTGTTTGATTTTAGTGTAAAAACAAAACTCATGAAATAATTTTATATATGAACAAAGTGCTAGTGATTATGGTATCATAGATTTGCCTTTCAAAATAATAAAAGAATTACAAAATTCAAACTTGGCTTTATTTCTGGCCCCTAAGACATTGCTAGAATGCTACAATTAGTTGAGAATATGTGAAATACAATTTTTTTTTCCTTTGGTTTTTCTGCAACATTTTTCTTTTTGCTGTCTTCTGACTCTCTTACTTTAAAATGTGTAAATTATCTTGAATGTGTCATGGAAAGTAAACTTAATGAAACTTTTTGAATTTAATCTGTCATGCATGTAAAATGTTACACCTAGGCAAGTGTGGTGGGTCATTCCTGTAATCTCAGCACTTTGGAAGGCAGAGGTGGTAGGATCACTTGAGGCCAAGAGTTCGAGATCATCCTGGTCAATCTAGTGAGACCCAATATGTATTTTAAAAATGAAAAAAAAAAAAATTATACCTCACACTTAGAAAAATTGGAAGCTTTAATGTGGCTTTTACATGCTCAAGCCTGTAATCCCAGCACTTTGGGAGGCCGACATGGGCGGATCACGAGGTCAGGAGATCGAGACCATCCTGGCTAACATGGTGAAACCCCGTCTCTACTAAAAAATACAAAAAACTAGCCAGGCGAGGTGGCGGGCGCCTGTAGTCCCAGCTACTCGGGAGGCTGAGGCAGGAGAATGGCATAAACCCGGGAGGCGGAGCTTGCAGTGAGCTGAGATCCGGCCACTGCACTCCAGCCTGGGCGACAGAGCGAGACTCCGTCTCAAAAAAAAAAAAAAAAGAAAGAAAAATTGGAAGCTTTAATGTTTCATTGAAAGAGACTCAGATGGTATAGGCTTCTTTTTTTTTTTTTTTTTTTTTTTTTTTGGAGACAGAGTCTCATTCTGTTGCTTAGGACGGAGTGCAGAGGCATCATCTCGGCTCACTGCAACCTCTACCTCCTGGGTTCAAGAAATTCTCCTGTCTCAGCCTCCAAAGTAGCTGGGATTACTGGTATGTGCCACCATGCCTGGCTAACCTTTGTAGTTTTAGTAGAGACAGGGTTTCTCCATGTTGGCCAGGCTGGTCTCGAACTCTTGACCTCAGGTGATCTGCCTGCCTCAGTCTCCCAAAGTGCTGGGATTACAGGTGTGAGCCACCATGTCCAGCCTAAACTTACTTATTTATAGTAAAATGAATTGATCAACTAACACAAATTTTTAAAAAGAAAGAAAATGCACATGCCTTTTTCAGGGCTCCTTGGGTTTCAAAACATAGAAACCCATTTAAATTAGTTCAAATAAAAGGATGGAGATATTATAAAGAACCAGACAGGTCTCAGGACTTCAGGAAGAGCTGGGCCTCAGAAATGTCAGGAACCCAAGGCAGTGCTGAGGACAGTTGCTCTTACTCTCTCCCATTTCTTCTCATTGCAGAGCTTCTCTCTTTCTCTCCGAGGATGTCTTTTGCAACAGCTTTGTTCTAGTCCTTTTATGGTTTCAATTCTTACATTTAACTTCTTAATCTATGTAGAATTTATTTTGGCATATGGTATGCACTAGAGGTTTAACTTTATTTATTTTTCCAAATAGTTAACTGATTACCTCAGCATTATTTGTCAAATAATCCTCTTGCATGCTTAGTCTGATAGCTTGGTGGTGGCTGCCTGGAGTACCATATGGGGAAAGATCCAAGGCCATATCTGGGTTCAGCAGGAACAAGTGCTATGCTTAATTAGTGATGTCTGCAATGAGTGTGCCTGAGGATGGGGTGCAATATGCATGCTATACATCTGCCCTTCTTGGGATGAGATGACCTGTCCTTTCCTCATTGATTTTAAATATGCCTTTTTAAATAGCACTTCTTATGTTCTCCGCTCTGATTCTGGAGTTTCTAGTATATTCCATTTTAGTGTTTTGTAACATACCACACTGTATTTTTTGTTTGTTTTTGTTTTTGTTTTTTTTTTTTGGAGACGGAGTCTTGCTGTGTTGCCCAGGTTGGAGTGCAGTGGCGTGATCTCGGCTCATTGCAAGCTCTGCCTCCCGGGTTCATGCCATTCTCCTCCCTCAGCCTCCCAAGTAGCTGGGACTACAGGTGCCTGCCACCACGCCCGGCTAATTTTTTGTATTTTTAGTAGAGATGGGCTTTCACCGTGTTAGCCAGGATGGTCTCAATCTCCTGACCTCGTGATCCTCCCACCTCAGCCTCCCAAAGTGCTGGGATTACAGGCGTGAGCCAGTGTGCCCGGGCCCACACTGTATTTTGTAGCTATAACATTTAATATCTGGTAATTCAAGTGGACTGTACCAGGCAAGAAAAATTTGAAAAGTAACAATAGACAATTGCTGGATGGTATAGTATAGTTACTTATTTCTCTAGATAAATTTTGGAATGATTTTATCATTCTTAAATCCTCTGGATTAAGAATGATTAAAATTATATTAAATCCATAAATTAATTTAGAGAGAACTGATGTCTTTGTAATATCTGTTTCCCAGTCATTCCAGCCAAAAATACTGGGCCTTACTCATCCATGTTCCAATCATGGCCAAGGGGTAGCAGATGTTCTATATCAGGTCACCTCAGACCTGTACCCAGAGAATGGGGCAATTTTCCTAGAACCACAGGGACTGAAAGTAGTGGTTTCTCAAAGGAGAATTAAGGTGATGTTAACAGAAGAAGGCGGAATGGATGCTAGGCAGGCATAAATAGCAGACATTCATTACATTGTTCTAAAACCATCAGAAGATGATAATATAGATTAAATGAGAAACCACCATATTAAGAGATTTAGAAACATTATAGACAGACATTTCATTATAAAATGAAAGTCAGAATAATAAATTTGCTTAGGTACAGGTGAACTTGTTGGAGCTTTTAAAAAATGCTTGACATGTTGGCCGGGCGCGGTGGCTGAAGCCTGTAATCCCAGCACTTTGGGAGGCCGAGATGGGCGGATCACGAGGCCAGGAGATCGAGACCATCCTGGCTAACACGGTGAAACCCCATCTCTACTAAAAAAGTACAAAAAACTAGCCGGGCGAGGTGGCAGGTGCCTGTAGTCCCAGCTACTCGGGAGGCTGAGGCAGGAGAATGGTGTAAACCCGGGAGGCGGAGCTTGCAGTGAGCTGAGATCTGGCCACTGCACTCCAGCCTGGGTGACAGAGCGAGACTCCATCTCAAAAAAAAAAAAAAAAAGAAATGCTTGACATGTCAAGTGAATAAGAAATTATTTTCAGCATTTGTTTTATTGGTATTTTGAACATCACATTTCTATGAATTTCAAGCAACTTTGTAAGTGTGCATTAAGATCATATTTTTATAGGTAGAACAACAAAAGTATATAGAGCTCAACAAAAGTATATAGAGCTCAGAGACAGCTTTTGAAGTCAGAGATGGAGAAAAATCTTTGTCTATCAAAATAGACAGATGTAATTTATTTTTAGTTTTTAAAAAGTATTTGTTGTTATTTTTTTTTTTAGAGACAGAGTTTCACTCTGTTTCCCAGGTTGGAGTACAATGGCGTGCTTGTTGCTTGCTGCAGCCCTGAACTCTTGGGCTCAGGTGATCTTCTTGCCTTAACCTCTGGAGTAGTTGGGATTACAGGCATGAACTACTGTTCCTGGCTTGCAATTTTTTTTTTTTTTTTTTTTTAGTAAGAATTATTTTGGTTGCAGAAACCCAAAACCAACGAATTTAAGCAGAAGTGGAATGTGTTGCCTTATGTAACTCCTGAGACTGGGGGTGGATCTAGGTTTAGGTTCAGTGGGATCCAAAGGCTCAAATTATCTTGGCTGCAACATCTCCGCTGTGGAGGGTCTAATTCTGTATAGTCAGCTAAGATGGTGCCTGCAGCTCTAGGAATATATTGCCTTAACTTAATAACTAACCCCTGTAAGAAAAACTGGAGCGTTCTTTTACCACTCATGTTATCAGTTTGGAGATAGGAAGGACTCCAATAGTTCTGCTTTGCCAGTTCCTTGGACCTATCACTATTACCAAAATGATGGAGACTGCGATCTAGACCTCTGTCACGTGCCCATCCCTTGTGTATTGAGGTTGGCAGCCTCACCAGACTATGAAATCTGGAGTGGGGTGGTTGCTAGGTTAACTTATGTTCACTATAACAGGCTGTAGAGCTTAAAATATTTTTGGCTGGGCATGTTGGCTCACACCTGTAATCCCAGCACTTTGGGAGGTCCAGGTGGAATCACTTGAGCCCAGTCGTTCAAGACCAGCCTGTGCAACATGGCGAGACCCTGTCTCTACAAAACATGTAAAAAATTAGCCAGGTGTGGTGGCGAGTGCCTGTGGTCCCACCTACTTGGGAGGCTGAGGTGGGAAGATCACTTGAGCTCGGGAGATTGAGGCTTCAGTGAGCCGTGTTTGAGCCACTATACTCCAGCCTGGGCAATGGAGCAAGACCCTGTCTCAAAAAAAGAAAGAAAAAAGTAGCTAAATTGTAAATTTTTAAAAACAAAAGGAATCGAAATTGATAATAATAACACTTACTGAGAGCTTACTCTGCTAAGCTCTTTATTATCACAACTTTTTTTTTTTTTTGAGATGGAGTCTGGCTCTGTCGCCCAGGCTGGAGTGCGGTGGCATGATCTCGGCTCACTGCAATCTCGGCCCCCTGGGTTCAAGCGATTCTCCTGCCTCAGCCTCCTGAGTAGTTGGGATTACAGGCACATGCTACCATGCCTGGCTAATTTTTGCATTTTTAGTAGAGATGGGGGTCTTACCATATTGGTCAGACTGGTCTCGAACTCCTGACCTTGTGATCTGCCCGCCTGGGCCTCCCAAAGTCCTGGGATTACAGGCATGAGCCACCGCGCCCGGCCACAACTTATTCTTTTAACAGCCCTGTGAGTCAGGTGGCGTCATCCCCATATGAAATACAAAGAAATTGAGTCCTGGAAGATTAAACAATCAGTGCAAGGTTATAGAATTTGTAGGTGGATAAAGGCAAGATTACTCAGATTTATCAAACTACACAGCCTTTGATATTAACTATTATAATAGACTGCCTCTCTGGTGGATCAGTTTGGGTTAAGAAGCTAGCAAGTCTAAAGACTAGCAGGATTTATTGTTATGATTGGCTTAATTTTCAGGAAAATTGTGCTTTGGATTCTGTGTTGTTGCATCTATCTGGAGGTTATCCAGTTAATGTCTCTCAGTCTTTTCCTCATTTTTTTTTTCGTACTGGACCTAAAGCTGTATGTAATTAATCAACTCATATTGAATACACTCTGTTAGACACTCTGAGAGAAACAGAATATATAAGCCCCAAAGATTTTACTTTTAAGAAGTACCCAAAATGGGTTTATAAATACTAATAAGCTACACATAAGTGAATCCAAAGTATTTCATACATTATAAGTGGTAGACAAATGCTGAGAGAACTTGGAATAAGTGAGCAAGTAGTAGGAATGTATTTTGGGTCAGGTGAGAGAAGGGTGGGACATGGAATAGGTGTGGGAGATGGGAAGGATAGAGGGCATGTTTAGAGGGGAACGGCATGTCTAGAGAGCAAAGACTGGAACAAGCAGTGATGTTCAAACTTCAAACAAATTTGATGAAATAGCCCATTCTCAAGGCTCTGTACCCCTTTTTAAAAATAATTTAAATATTAGTAATAACAATATAACTGATTTCTGAAATATTCTTTTATTTTTTTGAGACGGAGTCTCGCTCTGTCGCCCAGCCTGGAGTGCAGTGGCGCGATCTTGGCTCACTGCAAGCTCCGCCTCCCAGGTTCAGGCCATTCTCCTGCCTCAGCCTCCCGAGTAGCTGGGACTACAGGCGCCCGCCGCCGCGCCCAGCTAATTTTTTGTATTTTTAGTAGAGACGGGGTTTCACCGTGGTCTCGATATCCTGACCTTGTGATCCGCCCGCCTCGGCCTCCCAAAGTGCTGGGATTACAGGCGTGAGCCACCGCGCCCGGCCTTCTGAAATATTCTTGTAATAATTGTATTCATTATCTGCAAACTGTTTGTAATATAAAAATTATTTTTTCTTTTGTAATTATTCTAGCCAAACATTTTTTTGTTACTGCTTTTACTTTTTTTTTTTTTTTTTTTTTGAGACGGAGTCTTGCTCTGCCGCCCGGGCTGGAGTGCAGTGGCCGGCTCTCAGCTCACTGCAAGCTCCGCCTCCCGGGTTGACGCCATTCTCCTGTCTCAGCCTCCCGAGTAGCTGGGACTACAGGCGCCCGCCTCGTCGCCCGGCTGGTTTTTTTTTTGTATTTTTTAGTAGAGACGGGGTTTCACCGTATTAGCCAGGATGGTCTCGATCTCCTGACCTCGTGATCCGCCTGTCTCGGCCTCCCAAAGTGCTGGGATTACAGGCTTGAGCCACCGCGCCCGGCCATGCTTTTACTTTTGATACATTACTATGTTATTTTACTTTTGGAAAACACAAATTTTAACAAAGTAGCATTCTCCAAAGTATATTCATCTTTACAAGTAAATGTTTGCCCAAATGAAACAAAATCTGTTTTACTTAACACTAAATGTCTTGGATTTGCCTCCTTATTTTGCTGTAATTGTTGGCCAGTAAAAGTATTTACATTGTTAGCTCTGTTTTCATTGCAATAAGGGATGGCAACATTTTAGAAAACCACTAGTAGTATATATAATATTTTTGAGTACTATGGATGAATATTCTGTATTCGTCTCTTCAAAGATTATTAATTACATTCTAGGATAAAAATATATATTTTTTACAATGAACATAAAGTAAAAGTAATTGAAAAAATTAAACTGGCTCTGGGCAAATATCAACTCTGCTAAAAACAACAATAAAACACTAAAGTGAATTTCTGAAAACCATTCTTCACCAGCAATGTTTTGATATTAATCTGTGTTGTCCTTTACAATGTAACAGAGTTGATTTTTTTTTTTTTTTTTTTTTTTGGTAGGGGAACAGAGTTTCACTCTGTCGCCCAGGTTGGAGTGCAGTGGTAATCTCGGCTCACTGCAACCTCCACCTCCCGGGTTCAGGCGATTCTCCTGCCTCAGACTCCTGAATAGCTGGGACTACAGTCCTACACCACCACTCCCAGCTAATTTTTTGTATTTTAGGTAAGACAGAGTTTCGCCATGTTGCCCAGGCTGGTCTCGAACTCCTGAGCTCAGGCGATCCACCAGCCTCAGCCTCCCAAAGTGCTGGGATTACAGATGTGAGCCCTCATGCCTGGCCTGTTTTTCACATGTATATTTTTGACAAGAGAAATGTCTTCATTGCATGCTCTTCCTCTGCTTCTCTTTAAGGAGTTTGTGTGTGGTTGATAGGAAGATGTAGTTCATTCTTGTTCCTCTACCACTTACATGTTTCCTCCCATTATTCTCTTTACTTCTCATATCCCCTCCTACTTCCTCTGTGCTCGGGTCTGAAAAGAAATCTTTGAGATTGTTAAGACATCTCCAAACATCTGGATTTAGTTTAAAAAATTACCTGATTTTTCATGGGCAAAAATACAGCAAAACATTTCGGATGGCTGTTAACTTTGTGTGACCTTGGCAGAAAATAATTTCAGCATTATAAGCAGTATGTTTCTTATCTATTAAAAATAAGATCCCTTCCAGCTCATATTTTAGAATTCTAAATGTGAGATAGAGAATGAAGAGTTAATATGAACTGACTGTACACAAATACATGGATTGTCAGAGATTTAGAATATAATGATTTTTTTTTTTTTTTTTTTTTTTTTGAGACAGTTTCTCTCTTGTTGCCCAGGCTCACTGCAATGTCTGCCTCCCAGGTTCAAGTAATTCTCCTGCCTCAACCTCCCAAGTAGCTGGGATTACAGGTGCACGCCACCACGCCCAGCTAATTTTGTATTTTTAGTAGAGATGGGTTTCTCCATGTTGGTTAGGCAGGTCTTGAACTCCTGACTTCAGGGGATTCACCCACCTCAGCCTCCCAAAGTGCTGGGATTACAGGTGTGAGCCACCACGCCTGGCCTATAATAATGATTTTTTAACACTAAAAATATTTTAGCTATAATCAAATCTTAGTTTGATGATTCAGATGGAACCTCAAGATTTGTGATACCTTATTGTGAGCTTCATTTATTGTGCTAAAGCTGTGGAGAAGTGCCAGATAAAATATTTTATGTTGTAGATTTGCAGATAAATTGGTTTTTGCTCTTCCACCTTTCATTTTAACTAGCAGCTAAGCTCCTTCAAATCAACACAGGCAACATTTATTAAAGTGATGTTGGCCTGGCGCAGTGGCTCACGCCCGTAGTCCCAGCTAGTTAGGAGGTTGAGGTAGAAGGATCACTTGAGCCTGAGAGGTGGATGCTTTGGTGAGCCGTGATTGCACCACTGCACTTCAGGTCTGGGCAACAGAGTGACCCCTGTCTCAAAAAAAGAAAAAAGGAGGTGATCTTTTTCTCTTAAGCACAGATGAATCACTTAGCCAAGAGAGAAATATTAAGCAATCTAGATTGCAGTTCATTTTGTGACTGATTATTGTGTACCTTGAGGTGTCTTCATTTGTTCTTTAGTGAATGGGCAAGATTCTCATAATGAAGATTTGCAATCTTAATGAATATTGAAAAGAAAGGCCAAAGCTTAAGACTTAGATGCCAAATAATTCCTCCCACTTTTTAGTGTGAAAAATCAGGAGAAAGGGGGACTTTTAAAAAATGTTTTATTTTAGATCCATGCTATTACTGGGAAGAGGGGGACTTTATTTTTATTATTATTATTTTTTGAGACAGAATCTCCCTCTGTCGCCCAGGCTGGAGTGCAGTGGCATGATCTCAGCTCACTGCAACCCCTGTCTCCCGGGTTCAAGCGATTCTCCTGCCTCAGCCTCCTGAGTAGCTGGGACTACAGATGCGTACCACCATGCCCAGCTCATTTTTTTTTTTTTTTTTTTTGAGATGGAGTCTTGCTCTGTCACCCAGGCTGGAGTGCAGTGGCCGGATCTCAGCTCACTGCAAGCTTCTCCTCGTGGGTTCATGCCATTCTCCTGCCTCAGCCTCCCGAGTAGCTGGGACTACAGGCGCCCGCCACCTCGCCCGGCTAGTTTTTTGTATTTTTTAGTAGAGACGGGGTTTCACCGTGTTAGCCAGGATGGTCTCGATCTCCTGACCTTGTGATCCGCCCGTCTCGGCCTCCCAAAGTGCTGGGATTACAGGCTTGAGCCACCGCGCCCGGCTCATTTTTTGTATTTTTAGTAGAGACAAGGTTTCACTGTGTTAGCCGGAGTGGTCTCGATCTCTTGACCTGGTGATCCACCCGCCTTGGCCTCCCAAAAGAGGGGGACATTTTTAACACAAATATTATACTTATTTGTGTTGGCCATTGTTGTCAAGCACGTTTACTCACAGTGAGTTTAGAAATTTAGATATTAGGCGTATTTTGACAAAGTGGGGAATCAATTTCTTTTACAGAAATTTAATACCTATTTCTTAGCATCAGTGCGCTAGTATGAAATTATTTTTCGGCCGGGCGCGGTGGCTCACGCCTGTAATCCCAGCACTTTGGGAGGCTGAGGTGGGCGGATCATGAGGTCAGGAGATCGAGACCATCCTGGCTAACACAGTGAAATCCCGTCTCTACTAAAAAATACAAAAAAATTAGCCAGGCTTGGTGGCGGGCACCTGTAGTCCCAGCTACTCGGGAGGCTGAGGCAGGAGAATGGCATGAACCCGGGAGGCAGAGCTTACAGTGAGCCAAGATTGCACCACTGCACTCTAGCCTGGGCAACAGAGCGAGACTCCGTCTCAAAAAAAAAAAAAAAAATTACTTTTCTGTCAGGCATTCTGCTTCTCAAGACTGTATACCATCCTTCCACTAGAAGGGTGGAATATACATCAGATTACACGTATGAAAAGATCATTAAAAATATAAATAACCTAAAAATGCTTTCAGAATATGCTTTATTTTTCAGGCCCATGGGTTGAAATGCAGGAAAAACAACATATTTGTGATACACCAAATTTAGGATATAACTGCTAGAGCAGGAGGAAGTTAAATGGATTCAAGGAGAGGTTCACGGGGATTTTTTGTTAGGAAGTAAAACTGAGAATGTTAACACTGATAAAATTGAGTATGTGAGTTTTCATTATATTGTACTCTGTTTTGTTTTGTTTAATTATTTTATTTTTGGTTTGTTTTTAAATAGAGACGGGGGTCTTGCTACAATGTCCAGGCTGGTCTTGAACTCCTAGGCTCAAGTCATCCTCCAGCCTTGGCCTCCCAAATTGCTGGGATTACAGGTACCAGCCACCGAGCCTGGCCCTGTGATCCATCTTGAAGTAATTTTTGTATATTGACTCTATTTTTGTTTGCTTTTACTTTACCCTCACCTGACTGATAAAGTTGAGAGATCTTCATTATTTTCTTGTGGGGTAATGGCAGAAGACTGCTCTGTAACTTACCAAACACTTTACCGAGTTGCTGCAGCCAATTCGTTTATGTGTCGCTGAAATCTCAGACAAATCGAGTCATTTCTCTGCTTTTTAAAATAATTACTCCTCATCACACTTTCGGGCCTCCAGGGGTCTGGTTTGAAAGCAGAACATTCAGGAAAGCCATAGGAAAACAGCATCCTGGCCTAAAAGTTACCACCTGAAATAATAAATCTTAAATGTGAACGGATGCTTATTTAATGGATTTTTGAGGCCTTCTTTACCTTTTATTTAAGCATCTTGTATATTGTTAGCATTTAAATAGTATTAATATCACCGAACTAGAAAGACTCCTCATTAACACCAATAAATGGGAGAGAATGCACTAAGCCAAAAAGTTGCCGTCTTATAACTTGTAAAACTCTCTTAAATGTCGATCTGTATTTAAAGCAGCAGGCCAACTTATTTATGTGATGTTGATGTGGTGCTGAATAGTAAAAAAAAAAACAGCAAAATAGAAAGGATTAGGGAGGCGGGGACATAAAATCCTTTAATACTGCTTAGTAAGGTATTTTATCCATTTGAAGAAATCTAAAATTCTTTCTGAAAGGAATGTGTGTTTAAAATTGAGGGTAACTGTTGCTAAATCATTGGGTGTTAGCCAGGTTTGGATACAGTATACAGCTAAAAGGAATGTTAATTTTGTTAGATTTTACTTATTGTCAACAACACTTCTCAGAAAACAAAACAAAAAGCCCGGAGCAAACCAAAAAACCAAAAATATTTGAGAAATTATTCTCAGATTGTCAGAAAAAAGAGTTTGAATAGTTATTTTAGATTTCTTATTTGGAGGGTAATAATTTTGAGTTTGTTTAAAACATGAGAATTCAATAGTATTATTATTATGTATTTTTTAGTGTCTCTAAAATTATTAATTTTCTTCTTCTTCCATGCTTCATACTTGGATGGAAAATTGCTTCAGGATATCAGTCTGCATGTCTGGAGAAACGAATGCTGCTTAGTTTAGAAGCAGTCCAGTGAAGCAACACAAACGGATAGGGCCCTGACTCTTTCCCCTTGTTTACACCTGATGTTTAGGTCATGTATCATTTCAGCTATTACCTGAGTGTCTGTGATGTTTAGCAATACCTTTTTGTCCCCAGCCTTTCAGTTATCCCTTCAAATTTAACCATGATTGAGGCAAACTTCTTTGCAGTCACTTACTGTTTAATGAAGGGGCTGGAGTCTCTGGCACTGTCTCCTCTGTTTTCTGACTTGGAGGCTTTCTCATTGTTCATGTGCTTCCTAACTTTCATCTCAAGGCTTATAAAGAAAGCAAGGAGTAACTCCTCACATGTCCCTGGTTAGTAGGCATTACTTTGAACAAACATACGTTCCTAGTTTATAATGGAAAACAGTATGGTAGTTACTATTCATACTAAATGTAAGCTGTGAACTTTATGAACTGTTAGAATTTTTGTTTTCTTTTTTGAGGCAGTGTTTCACTGTTACCCAGGCTGGAATGCAGTGGCTTGATCATAGCTTACTGCAGCCTCCATCTCCCAGGCTCAGGTGATCCTCCTACCTCAGTCTCCTGAGTGGCTGGATCACTACCTCAGTCTCCTGAGTGGCTGGGACTACAGACGCACACCACCACATTCGTTATTATTATTTTTTTTTTTGAGACGATGTCTTGCTCTGTCGCCCAGGCTGGAGTGTGTGGTGCGATCTCGGCTCATTGCAACCTCTGCCTCCCGGGTTCAAGCAATTCTTGTGCTTCAGCCCCCCAAGTAGCTGAGACTACAGGCATGTGCCACCACGCCTGGCTAATTTTTGTATTTTTAGTAGAGATGGGGTTTCGCCATGTTGGCCAGGCTGGTCTCGAACTCCTCGACTCGAGTGATCTGCCTGCCTCAGCCTCCCAAAGTACTGGGATTACAGGTATGACCCAACACGTCCAGCCACATCTGATAATTTTTGTATTTTTTGCAGATATAGGGTTTTGCCATGTTTCGCACGCTCCTGTGGAACTCCTGGCCTTAATTGATCCTCCTAACTTGGCCTCCCAAAGTTCTAGGATTAAAGATGTGAGCCACTGTGCACAGCCTGTTTTTGGGATTTTTTTTTTTTTTTGAGACAGAGTCTCGCTCTTGTCACCCAGGCTGGAGCGCAGTGGCATGATCTCAGCTCACTGCAACCTCCACCTTCCAGGTTCAAGCCATTCTCCTGCCTCAGCCTCCTGAGTAGCTAGGATTACAGGCGCCCACCACCACGCTTGGCTAATTTTTGTGCTTTTAGTAGAGATGGGATTTCGCCATGTTGGCCAGGCTGGTCTCGAACTCCTGACCTCAGGTTATCTGCCCACCTCGGCCTCCCAAAGTGCTGGGATTACCTGAGTGAGCCACTGCACCCAGCGTTTTGTTGTTGTTGTTGTTGTTGTTTTGTTTTGTTTTTAAGAGACAGGGTCTCACTCTGTCTCCTGGGCAGGAGTGCACTGGCATGATTATAGCTCACTGTAGCTAGCTTTGACCTCCTGGCCTTAAGCAGTCCTCCTGCTTAGCCTCTCGAATAGCTGGAACTAGTGGTACATGTCACCATGCCTGGCTAATTTTTTAATTTTTTTTGATTAGAGACAGGATCTTGCTGTGTTGCCCAGGCTTGCCTTGAATTTCTGGCCTCAAGCGATCCTCCTACCTAAGTCTCCCAAAGTGGTGGGATTACAGACTGAGCTACTGTATGGTTCTGGAATTTTTATAGATAGTATTAAACTTTGGATTTTTGCCTTTCTTTTCCATTTAAAACAGTTTCCATAAACTCTCACTTTCCCTTTTTTGTTACAGTGGAAATCCATTGCTTATTAATAATAATAATAATAATTATTATTATTTTTGAGACGGAGTTCCACTCTTGTTGCCCAGGCTGGAGTGCAATGACGTGATCTCAGCTCACTGCAACCTCCATCTCCCAGGTTCAAGCGATTCTCCTGCCTCAGCCTCCCAATTATTATTATTATTTTTGAGATGGAGTATTGCTCTGTCACCCAGGCTGGAGTGTAGTGGCGTGATCCCGGCTTACTGCAACCTCCACCTCCCAGGTTCAAGCAATTCTCCTGCCTCAGCCTCCCAAGGAGCTGAGATTACAGGCATCCGCCACCACGCCTGGCTAATTTTTATATTTTTAGTGGAGTTGGGGTTTCGCCATGTTGGCCAGGCTGATCTCGAGTGATCCACCTGCCTCAGCTTCCCAAAGTGCTGGGATTACAGGTGTGAGTCACTGCGCCTGGCCAGAATCTATTATTTATTGAGAACTTCCTCTTAATATTCTCTGATCAGCTAGAGACTGGTGAGTACTCTTCTTCTTCACTTGGAGTATGAGGAAGCAGAAGTGAACAGCATTGCTGCTCAGCTGCAGTTGTTTCCATAGGCTTGCTAGAAGTGCCAGAAATCTCCCATTGGGCACCAGAATCTTTGGGTTGTGTGCCATCAGGTCCTATTCCATATATGGAATATTATTGCTCCTCAAAAGAAAAGCATGTTGAGACAGTAGTTATTAAGAAGTCAGGCTTTGCCACAAACCCTTTTAAATGTAGTACCTCAGGCCTTTCTCAACATGAATTTTAAATTCTTTCAGAATCACAAATTTTTCACAAGGACAGATGATTCATTAGTTTTGCTCTGTGGAAAGAAAAGACCTCAAGTTAATTTCCACAACCTAAATGAATTGACTGTGGAATTTAAGCTCTGGGAAAACTAAAACATACTAAGAACATTCAGTTTTAAATGGAAGCAAGATATTTTCAGCTGATCTGCCAGTGTATGGAAATCTGCAGCATTGGCCCCTTCAGTAATCCATCCCAATTGCATAGTCTGTGGCCTACATGAGTATTTTTCCACTCTCCAGTTTACCACATCTTTCTTGGCATCAAATTACTTTTCTACTTAAATGAAATTGCTGGTTTAACCGCTGGTGAATGCACTCATGGAAGTGAAAATGAAAACTATTTGTTCAAGAGTTTCAGTGATGTTACTGCTGTGTGCATTACATACGACCATAGTATTTTTATACTGATGATCTTTGTTTCCCTAATGTTATATTTTAAGTTGGCTGTGTATACAGAGTAGAACTCCTTAGCAAACAGGAGTCCTCATACACATGACCCAATTTAATTCCCTAGACTTTAAGGGAGGAAAGGTTGTGTACTCTCTGTACAGTTGCCCTCAGTTTCATTCTGGGAAAGACAGATATTAACAGAATTCTTTTTTTTTTTTTTTTTGAGACTTGCTCTGTCACCCAGGCTGGAGTGCTGTGGCGCAATCTCAGCGTACTGCAACCACCGCCTCCTGAGTTCAAGCAGTTCTCCTGCCTCAGCCTTCCAAGTAGCTGGCACGCACCACCACACCCGGCAAATTTTTGTATTTTTAGTAGAGATAGGGTTTCACCACATTGGCCAGACTAGTCTCAAACTCTTGACCTTGTGATTCGCCTGCCTCAGCCTCCCAAAATGCTGGGATTACAGGTGTGAACCACCTTGCCCAGCCCAACAGAATTCATATTTAACAGATACCTCTTGTGACCCTTGGAAGGCAAGAATAAAGGTCTTCAGTTTTAGCTTCTTTCCTTCCCTCTCTTGTCCATTGATCCTTGGATCTGTGTTCTAGCATCTTGTTTGGTGGATGTGACATAATGGTTTTTTCTTCTATTTGGGTGATATTTTCTTTCCCATTTCCTCTTTCCTACATTAGACATTTCCAACCTGCTTCTTTCATATTTCATATTTCTCACATATGGCCCCCTAGTGATCCCAAAGAATTCTAAGGTTCTGGTAATTTTAGATGGATTTGAAAGAGGAAAAGGTGGGATAAATAACTTTTCTTCAAATAAAACAGAAGTTTCTAATAATGCTTCTTAAAAATACTTAAATGCAACCAATGTATTATCAAAAATAACCCATTGTATGTTCATGAAATCCTTTCCATTGATGTCCTATACTCAGCTATGTGCTTGTTAGGAAGTGATGGGAATGTAGGAACTCTTTGCTCCTACTTTTGTTGTTGTTGTTGTTGTTGTTTTGAGACGGAGTCTTGCTCTGTCGCCCAGGCTGGAGTGCAGTGGCACGATCTTGGCTCACTGCAACTTCCGCCTCCCAGGTTCACGCCATTCTCCTGCCTCAGCCTCCCGAATAGCTGAGACTACAGGCACCCACCACCACACCCGGCTAATTTTTTTGTATTTTTAGTAGAGATGGGGTTTCACCGTGTTAGCTAGGATGGTCTCGATCTCCTGACCTCATGATCCACCCACCTCGGCCTCCCAAAGTGCTGAGATTACAGGTGTGAGCCACCGTGCCTAGCCTGTTGTTAAAGGCAAGGCTGGACCTTGCTCTGTCACCCAGGCTGGAGTGCAGTGGTGCGATCATAGCTCACAGCATCCTGTAACTCTTGGGCTCAGGAGATCTTCCTGCCTTAACCTCCCAAGAAACGAGGATTACAGGTGCATGCCACCACTTGGCTAATTAAAAAAAATGTTTTTAGTAGAGACAGGGTTCTCACTATGTTGCCCAGGGTGGTCTCAAACTCCTGGGCTCAAGTGAGCCTTCCACCTCAGCTTCCCAAGGAGCTGGAATTACAGGCATGAGCCACTGTTCCCTGCCTGCTTCTACCTTTTAGCTTTTTGTTTAGCGATCATTACTCTTCTCTCCAGTATATATACTATTTGATCAAGATGTGGGTAATTAGTCTCTAATTTCCCTACAAGAAAATATCTTCTGGGCTGGGCGCGATGGCTCATGCCTGTAATCCCAGCACTTTGGGAGGCCGAGGCAGGCAGATCACCTGAGGTCGGGAGTTCGAGACCAGCCTGACCAACATGGAGAAACCCTGTCTGTATTAAAAATACAAAATTAGCCGGGCGTGGTGGCGCATGCCTGTAATCCCAGCTAATCAGGAAGCTGAGGCAGGAGAATCGCTTGTACCTGGAAGGCGGAGGTTACAGTGAGCCAAGATCACTCCATCGTACTCTAGCCTGGGCAACAAGATCAAAACTCCATCTCAGAAGAAAAAAAAAAGAAAATCTTCTGTCTAAGCCTTTGTTAATAAGGAATTGGCTGCATTTTTATTTTTATTTACTTATTGTTTTTGAGACAGAGTTTTGCTCTTGTTGCACAGGCTGGAGTGCAGTGGCACGATCTCGGCTCACTGCAACCTCCACCTCCCGGGTTCAAGTGATTCTCCTGCCTCAGTCTCCCGAGTAGCTGAGACTACAGGTGCCTGCCCCCATGCCCAACTAATTTTTTGTATTTTTAGTAGAGATGGGGTTTCACCATGTTGACCAGACTGGGCTTGAACTCCTGATCTCAGGTGATCCACCCGCCTTGGCCTCCCAAAGTGCTGGGATTATAGGCATGAGCCACACAGCACCCGACCTTGCATTTTTATTCTTTCAAAATATGAAAGGAATTCTTAGAGGCTTTAAAGTATAGATTTTCCTTTTATTTATTATTTAATTAATTAATTTATTTATTTTGAGAGACCATGTCTTGCTGTGTCGTTCAGGCTGGAGTGCAGTGGCGTAGTATCAGCTCACTGCAACTTCCACCTCACAGGTTCAAGTGATTCTCCTGCCTTAGCTTCCCGAGTAGCTTGGACTACAGGCGTGTGCCACCACACCCAGCTAATTTTTGTATTTTTTCAGTAGAGATGGGGTTTTATTATATGTTGGCCAGGCTGGTTTCAAACTCCTGACCTCAGGTGATCCGCCTGCCTTGGCCTTCCAAAGTGCTGGGATTACAGGCATGAGCCACCACGCCTGGTCAAAATGTAGATTTTTCAAAGTCAAAATTTGATTTTTTTTTACGTTTTATGTTGACCAATTATAAAGTAGATAAGAAAATAAGAAAACAGCCATTGTTGAGATTCAGTTTAAATGTGTATTTTAAAAATAATTTTTGATATATTACATACCTTCAGAAAAGTGCACAAATCATAAAAAGTACAGCTGGATGAATTTTCACAGGCTGAGCATACTTTTGTTAGCAGTGCCCAGATGAGGAAACATTAAAACCTAAAATCCTACCCATGCACCTTTTCAGGCGCTTCGCCTCCCATCCAAGGGTAGCCTCTAATACTGTAGCTTAGTTTTCCCTGTTTTTGAACTTCATGTAAAAATGAAAAAAAATAGGCCAGGTGCGGTGGCTTATGCCTCTAATCCCAGCACTTTGGGAGGCTGAAGCAGGCGGATCACCTGAGGTTAGGAGTTCGAGACCAGCCTGGCCAACATGGTGAAACCCTATCTCAACTAAAAATACAATAATTAGTCAGGCGTGGTGGCACACGCCGGTAATCCCAGCTACTCGGGAGGCTGAGATGGGAGCATTGCTTGAACCCAGGAGGCGGAGGTTGCAGTGAGCCGAGATTGTGCCATTGTACTCCAGTCTGGGTGACACAGTGAGACTCCATCTCATAAAAAATAAAAGAAGACGGGCACAGTGGCTCACACCTGTAATCCCACCACTTTGGGAGGCTGAGGTGGGCAGATCACCTGAGGTCAGGAGTTCAAGACCAGCCTGACCAACATGGAGAAAACCCGTCTCTACTAAAAGTACAAAACTAGCCGGGCATGGTGGTGCATGCCTATAATCCCAACTGTTCGGGAGGCCGAGGCAGGAGAGAATCTCTGGAACCCAGGAGGCGGAGGTGGCAGTGAACCGAGATCGCACCACTGCACACCAGCCTGGGCAACAAGAGCGAAACTCCGTCTCAAAGAAAAAAAGAAAAAGATATAGTATGTACTCTTCTGTGTTTGGCTTCTTTTCCTTAACATACTTTTATGAGCTTAAACCATTTGCTGTGTATACTTGTAGTTTATTCATTCTCATTGTTATACTGCATATTTTGAATTTTTCACAGCTTATCTGTTCTACTGTAGAAGAGGTTCAGAGATATTCTATATTTGCCAGAGGCACAGAATTAAAAAAGAAAAGATCTTTGAAACAGTGAAGAATAGTGCTGGGCAAGGTGGCTCACGCCTATAATCCCAGCACTTTGAGAGGCCGAGACGGGCTGATCACAAGGTCAGGAGATTGAGACCGTCCTGGCTAACACAGTGAAACTCCATCTCTACTAAAAATACAAAAAGTTAGCCGGTCGTAGTGGCGGGCACCTGTAGTCCCAGCTACTCGGGAGGCTGAGGCAGGAGAATGGCATGAACCTGGGAGGCAGAGCTTGCAGTGAGCCAAGATCGCGCCACTGCACTCCAGCCTGGGGGACAGAGCAAGACTCCGTCTCAAAAAAAAAAAAAAAACAAAAAAAAACAGTGAAGAATAAAACAAATATTTTGACAAAACTTTGCTTATTTTACTAGGTAAAAAACATCTGGAGCACAAGAACCAGAAATACACATATTTCTGTACCTAGCATAGTACCTTACTCAAATATTTGTTAGTTGTATGAACAAAGAGGTGATTGAGAAACTTGATGACTTTTTGAATGTTTGCGTGTGTGTGTGTGTGTGTGTGTGTGTGTGTGTGTGTGTGTGTCTGAGACGAAGTCTCGCTCTGTCACCCAGGCTGGATTGCAGTGGCCCCATCTCAGCTCACTGCATGCTCCGCCTCCCAGGTTCAGGCCATTCTCCTCCCTCAGCCTCCTGAGTAGCTGGGACTACAAGTGCCTGCCACCACGCCCAGCTAATTTTTTTGTATTTTTAGTAGAGACAGGGTTTCACTGTGTTAGCCAGGATGGTCTCGATCTCCTGACCTTGTGATCTGCCCACCTCAGCCTCCCAAAGTGCTGGGATTACAGGCGTGAGCCACTGCGCCTGGCCAAATTTTTGAATGTTTTAAATCAGCTTTTAGGTTCTCTTTCCCATGCTGTTTGGGAAGATATTATTGAAATTAGCCTGAACTATCATTGCTGTATTGCTCCTTCTACCAATTCCATTATCGTCTGTGTGTATACATGCCTTTTACTATAAGCTTGGTATGTTTAATTCTGTCCAGAAGTGTTATATCATTGCTTCTGTCTGTATTTTAAAAGGCTGACATCAGATTAAATTTGTTATCTTGAAATACTCTGCTTTATGGTAATCCAACCAGTATTTAATTCAGCAGACATTGAATGAATGTCCCCTACGTATTAGTGTTACAGAGGTGCTTGTTTGAAATCTGGCCATTGGTGGAAATATTTTAAACAGTTTTTGTAGTGTCACAGTAACTTATATTTTAGTAGCTATATTTAATATGTTTTTAGTCTACTTTAATGCACATGATTTTGCTCAAGATGTGTTTTTGTGGAATAACTTAGGAAATTTGCTCCTTAATTCGTCATGCTGAGTTTAAACATATATCTAATTTAGAAGGAGAGACATAGTACAAAGTTATCTTTTTCTTACATAACAGAATGAGTCCCCCACCCCAAGATGTTTAAACTATGTAGATCTGGTAGTATACTCTCAAAGTTCCCATTCAAAATGCTAAAAGTTGAGCAAGATAGTGTGGACATGGCATAATCTTAGAGATCCCCATTGTTGTAATTTCTTCCTTTTCGTAAGTTTGACATTCTGATTTTTGTTATTTAATTTTTTATTTTTATTTTTATTTTTTAGACAGAGTTTTGCTTTGGTTGCCCAGGCTGGAGTGCAATGGCGCAATCTCGGCTCACTGCCACCTCTGCCTCCTGGGTTCAAGCAATTCTCCTGCCTCAGCCTCCCAAGTAGTTGGATTACAGGTACACACCACCATGCCTGGCTAACTTTGTATTTTTAGTAGAGAAGTGTAAAAACATGTATTATGGTTTTTTGTTTTGTTTGGCTTGGGTTTTGGTTTTTTGAAATGGACTATCGCTCTGTTTCCCAGGCTGGAGTACAGTCGTGCAATCTTGGCTCACTGCAACCTATGCCTCCCATGTTCAAGTGATTCTCCTGTCTCAGGCTCCCGAGTAGCTGGGATAACAGGCGCACACCACCATGCCCTGCTAATTTTTTGTATTTTAGTAGAGACAGAGTTTCACCGTGTTGCCCAGGCTGGTCTCGAACCCCTGATATCAGGCAATCCACCTGCCTCGGCCTCCCAAAGTGCTAGGATTACAGGCGTGAGCCACCGCATCCGACTGTATTATGTTTTTGGAGACAGGCTCTTGCTCTGTTGCCCATGCTGGAGTGCAGTGGTGTGGTCATAACTCACTGCAGCTTGGAACTCCTGGGCTCTAGGGATCCTCCCACCTCAGCCTCCCAAGTAGCTGGAACTACAGGCATGTGCCACTATACCTGGCTAATTTTTAAGAAATATATTTTGTAGGCCGGGCACAGCCCACTGTAATCCCAGCACTTTGGGAGGCTGACATGGGCAGATCGCCTGAGGTCAGGAGTTCCAGACTAGCCTGGCCAACATGGTGAAACCTCATCCCTACTAAAAATACAAAAATTAGTTGGGCGTGGTGGTGCGCTTGTTATCCCAGCTCCTAGGGAGACTTGAGGCAGGCGAATCGCTTGAACCTGGGAGGCAGAGGTTGCAGTGAGCCGAGATTGCACCACTGCACTTCAGCCTGGGCCGCAGAGCGAGGCTCCGTCTCAAAAAAAAAAAAAAAAAGAAATATAAAAAATATAGAGACAGGTTCTTACTGTGTTCCCCAGGGTGGTTTTGAACTCCTGGCCTCAAGCATTCCTTCCACCTTGGCTTCCCAAAAGTGTCCAATTTCTGTTAATTAAAAAAAGTTAAATTTTAAAAATTCAGTGGGCTAATTAAAAAAAAGCCCAATAAATATAAAATTGCTTTAAAGCAATGAAAAAAATCTATTAATTGGACAAAGCTTAGGGTAATATTCTGGGACACTTTGGAGAGAAACGACTTCTATAATTTTAATTTCATGCCCAGTACTTTTGAGTGTATGTATTTAAGATGTAAATATCCTAACCATTTGTTAACCATTTCAGATGTAAATATCCTCATACCATTTAATCATTCTTTAGTTACTCTTCAACATAAACTGCTTGGTGGCACATACCTGTAGACCCAGCTACTTGGCTCAGGAGGCTGAGGTGGGAAGATCATTTGAACCCAGGAGTTTGAGGTTTGAATCCAGCTTGGGCAACATAATGAGACCCCATCTCAGGGAAAATAAAAAAGAAAAAAACAAAAAAAGGAAAGAAAAGAAAAACAGGCGGAAGTGAAAAAGATTTCCTGTGCACCTTCTGTTGTTGGTTGGTTGGTTTGACGTGGATTTATAGATTAAGGCTAGGGCCAAATTTGGGATAACCTGAGCAGCTGTCTTTGGAATGCACAGAAAATGCCTTTACTAGAGTATGTGTTATTACTTCAGGGTGGGACCCCCTTAGCAAATGACTTATACTAATGTTCTGGTCACAAGGTTGTGATGTGTTTGATACATGAGTGAGATACACGTTGTGTCCTTTCTTTAAGTTCTTCAAAAATAGACATTCATTCATTATCCTCTGAAGTTTGCAATCTGTATTTTGGTGGTGATCTTAAGCTCTGCTTTGAGGGACAAAGTCTTTTATAGTTTTTAGGGTACTTCTTTCCTTTGTGTACTTATCTTGGTAGCTCTTTAAGGAGGAATAATCCATAACAGCCAAGATTACCTTTCGTGATATCTTACAACCCTTAGCTGACTATCAACAACCTTTCAACAGTGACTCCCTGATTATCTATCACCTTGAACCCTACATTGTAGCCTTTCCTAGCTACTTTCATTTCTCTGAATGTTTCTTTTTCCCCTTGCCTCTAAGTCTTTGCCTCTGTGCTGTAACACCAGCCAGGCAGGCTTATTTCTAGGTTATCTGCCTGGGACTCTTTTACTTGTCTTTTAATGATTGAGGTGTCCTATGTGAATCCTTTCCTGACTGACTCCACCCTACCGTCCCCACTTCAAAGTTGAGCACTCCTTTGTGTTATTTATTTATTTATTTATTTATTTATTTATTTATTTATTTATTTTTGAGACAGAGTCTCACTCTGTCGCCAGGCTGGAGTGCAGTGGTGTGATCTTGGCTCACTGCAGCCTCTGCCTCCCAGGTTTAAGTGATTCTCCTGCCTCAGCCTCCCAAGTAGCTGGGAGTATAGGCACGTGCCACCACGCTCGGCTAATTTTTGTATTTTTAGTGGAGATGGGTTTTCACCATGCTGGCCAGGCTGGTCTGGAACTCCTGACCTTGTGTTCCATCCACCTTGGCATCCCAAAGTACTGGGATTACAGGCGTGAGCTACCGTGTCCAGCCTATAAATACTATTATTTTAGAGTTTTTTTATTTTTGAGACAGAGTCTCACTCTGTCGCCCATCCTGGAGTGCAGTGGCACGATCTCAACTCACTGCAACCTCTGCGCCCAGGTTCAAGTGATTCTCCTGCCGCAGCCTCCCAAGTAGCTGGGATTACAGGCGCCTGCCACCGCTCCCAGCTAATTTTTTTGTAGTTTTTAGTAGAGACGGAGTTTCACCATCTTGACCAAGCTGGTCTTGAACTCCTGACCTCGTGATCCACCTGCCTCAGCCTCCCAAAGTGCTGGGATTGTTAGTGAGATAATGTTTGTTGACCATTCTTCTGCTTCCAGGATTTCCACCAACAGAAAATAAAAGCTTAATTATTAAATTAGAGCACTGGGGCATTTTAAAGATTTGTGGATGTGTGTGCAGTACCAAAGCTATTACAACTTGAATTTTCAGCTTTTTTCTGGCCTTTGTGATGTTAGTGTGACACGCTCATATATTTAAGAAGGTGCTGAGAGGAGTATGTTTCTTTAGAGTCCTGGCTTGCTTTATGAGCTTTATCTCATTAACCCTCACAGCAGTTCTATTGCATGCATAGGTCAGATTCAAAAAGGCTCAGAGGTTTTTCTTGTTTTTGATACAGGGTCCTGATCTGTCACCCAGGCTGGAGTGCAGTGGCGTGATCACAGCTCACTGCAGCCTTGAACTCTCAGGCTCAAGTGATCCTTGCGCCTCAGCCTCCTGAGTAGCTAGGACCACAGGTATGCACCACTGCGCCTGGCTAATTAAAAAGAAAAAAATTTGTAGAGATGAGGGTGGGGAGGTCTTACTATGTTACCTAGGCTGGTCCCGAACTTCTGGGCTCAAGCCATCCTCTGGCCTTGGCCTCACAAAGTGCAGGGATTACAGACAGGAGCCACTGCACCCAGCCCATTATGTATATAAGATAATACTTATTGGAAGGAGGTTCTACTTTCTTTTTTTTTTTTTTTGAGATGGAGTCTCGCTCTGTCGCCCAGGCTGGAGTGCAGTGGCCGGATCTCAGCTCACTGCAAGCTCCGCCTCCCTGGTTTACGCCATTCTCCTGTCTCAGCCTCCCGAGTAGCTGGGACTACAGGCGCCAGCCACCTCGCCCGGATAGCTTTTTTTTTGTATTTTTTAGAGACGGGGTTTCACCGTGTTAGCCAGGATGGTCTCGAACTCCTGACCTCGTGATCCGCCTGTCTCGGCCTCCCAAAGTGCTGGGATTACAGGCTTGAGCCACCGCGCCCGGCCCGGAAGGAGGTTCTAATTATTTTGTTAATTCATTCAATAAACACTTACTGAGCTCCTGCTCTTTACCATGTACCCTGTCAATTTCTGAAATCCATGAAAATGTTTGTCAAGTTCTGCTGAATTAGGTAATAATGGTAATACCTCAAATTTGTATGACTTTCACAATTTTAAAAATTATTTTTCACAAGTTAATTCACTTAATCTTCATAATAATTCCCTAAGGATAGGTATTATGATTTTACATATAAAGAAATTAAAATCGGGCTGGGCACGGTGGCTCACACCTATAATCCCGGTACTTTGGGAGGCCAAGGTGGGAGGATTGCATGAGATCAGGAGTTCAAGACCAGTCTGGGCAACATGATGAAATCCCACCTCTACAATTAAAAAAAAAAAAAATTAGCTGAGCATGGTGTGCACCTATAGTTTCAGCTACTCAGGAGGCTGAGATGGGAGGATCGCTTACACACGGGAAGTCACAGCTGCACTGAGCCGTGATTGCACCATTGTTCTACAGCCCCATGGGTGACAGAGCGAGACCCTGTCTCAAAAAAAAAAAAAAAAAAAAAGTAATGGAGTTAAACCACTTACATGGATTTAAGGTCTGAAGGGATGGACATATGGGAAGCACAATCTCTTCTAAAAAGTAATAACCTTTGGGAGGTTGAGGCGGGTGGATCATGAGGTCAGGCGATCAAGATCCTGGCTAACACAGTGAAACCCCGTCTCTATTAAAATACAAAAAAATTAGCCGGGCGTGGTGGTGGGCGCCTATAGTCCCAGATAGTTGGGAGGCTGAGGCAGGAGAATGGCGTGAACCCGGGAGGCGGAGCTTGCAGTGAGCCGAGATCGCGCCACTGCACTCCAGCCTGGGCGACAGAGCGAGACTCCGTCTCAACAACAACAACAAAAAAGTAATAACCTTCTTTTTAAAAATAGTATTCTTCTCTAGTGCCATTTATCTACTTTTAGTTTGACTGGGGCTGCTGTGCCACTCTTCTAACCATGCTCTTCCCCTGTCATTGCTGCAAAGCCCATGAGTGGGAAGGAGAGTGTGTCTCTGACTGTCCAGGCTCCTTGATACTTCCAATGGCTCAAAAACCACCGTTTGCTTCCAGAGTGGAAAGCCTACTGACTTAAATATTGATCTCTGATTATTATTTTTTTAAAGTCTGGATATCTGACATAGAAAAAGTGAATTACTTCTGAGTGAAAGGACTGTGGCCTGAATTTTTACGATATGTTAATGGTAAAGTAATAAAATGTAGCCTTCTGTTAGATTGTTAGCCAAGGCCTATGTGTGGCCCTTCTTTTTCCTTTTTTCCCATTTTTAAAACATGAATTAAAATGTTCACTCACTGGGGAGGCTGAGGTGGGCAGATTGCTTGAGCCCACGAATTCGAGACCAGCCTGGGCAACATGGTGAAACCCTGTCTCTAAAAAAAATACAAAAAATACAAAAATTAGCCGAACATGGTGGTATGCATTTGTAATCCCAGGTACTTGGGAGGCTGAGGTGGGAGGATTGCTTGAACCCAGGACATGAAGGCTGCAGTGAGCCACGACTGAGCCACTGCACTCCAGCCTGGGGGATAGATCAAGACCCTGTCTCAAAAAAATAAAATTAAATTTTTTTTTTTTTTTTTTTTTGAGACGGAGTCTCGCTCTGTCCCCCAGGCTGGAGTGCAGTGGCCGGATCTCAGCTCACTGCAAGCTCCACCTCCCAGGTTTACGCCATTCTCCTGCCTCAGCCTCCCGAGTAGCTGGGAGTACAGGCGCCCGCCACCTCGCCCGGCTAGTTTTTTGTATTTTTTTAGTAGAGACGGGGTTTCACCGTGTTAGCCAGGATGGTCTTGATCTCCTGACCTCGTGATCCGCCCGTCTCGGCCTCCCAAAGTGCTGGGATTACAGGCTTGAGCCACCGCGCCCGGCCTAAAATTAAAAATTTTTAAATGCTCACTTACTCTCATAACTGGTGAGACTTTTGTGTTAATCTTAGATAAAAACTGACTACTTCAGTTTTTAACTGTAAAGACCCAGTGAGCAAGCTTGAGTTCTGACTCATTTGTACTGGCTGCTGAATAATATACACAAATAGTGCTTTATGCTTTTATGCTATCTTAAAAAAGCAAATTGAAGATTGGAGATAAATTCAGGAGCAGATGACAAGGGTTTTTAGCCATGGCTTTGCCGTAGACTGACTGTGACTTAGAAGAAGTTTTCTGATTTCTTTAGGCCTCAGATTTCTTAGGTTTCAGTTTAAACATCTTTATAAATAAGCATGTTGTAGGAGTCTCTCAACTTATCCTGGTTCAGAGAGCTGCCTGAAAAAAAAATTTTTTAAGGTAAAAATGAACATGTTGGACTGAATTATTACTAAGGTCTCCTGTTGCTCTGAAATTCTGTTATCTATTGTCTTTGTGCACAGGATACTTTGTGTGTGGGGGGGGCAGGTGGTAAACACAATACCCTTGGGATTAATAGTTATTTCATTAATCTTCTCTAAGTATGGTAATTTAACTAGGCTATATTTGGGTATAGCTCTATAATTCATGTATATGTATTATAGTGGTGAATCTTTCTTCTTTCCTAGAATAATCTCCAGGAGAGAGAGGAGGATTTAGCATGCATAAAGATAAATATAATCACAGGATAAGCATGCTTACTGATTATAGGAAGCTAATATTAACACATATTGGCTGTCAGTTGCAAGGGCAAACTTCCACATATCCAAAGCTGCTCTACAGTATTAATATTACTTGACAAGAATATTTGTCATGGAATTTTGGAATTAAATCTAGATAGTTCTAAAATTACAATATTGTTTAATGTTTTCAAAGCATTGATGGTTCAATTTTCTTTTCTTTTCTTTTCTTTTTTTGGGGGGGGGATAGAGTTTTGCTCTTGTCACCCAGGCTGGAGTGCAGTGGTGCCATCTTGGCTCACTGCGACCTCCACCTCCCAGTTCAAGCAATTCTCCTGCCTCAGCTTCCCAAGTAGCTGGGATTACAGGTGCCTGCCACCATGCCCATCTAATTTTTGTATTTTTAGTAGAGATGGGGTTTTGCTGTGTTGGCCTGACTGATTTTGAACTCTTGACCTCAGGTGATCAACCCACCACAGCCTCCCAAAGTACTGGGATTATAGGCATGAGCCACTGTGCCCAGCCTGCTACAAATAATTTTTTTTTTTTTTTTTTTTTTGAGACGGAGTCTTGCTCTGTCGCCCGAGCTGGAGTGCAGTGGCCAGATCTCAGCTCACTGCAAGCTCCGCCTCCCGGGTTTACGCCATTCTCCTGCCTCAGCCTCCGGAGTAGCTGGGACTACAGGCGCCCGCCACCTCGCCCGGCTAGTTTTTTGTATTTTTAGTAGAGACGGGGTTTCACCGTGTTAGCCAGGATGGTCTCGATCTCCTGACCTCGTGATCCGCCCGTCTCGGCCTCCCAAAGTGCTGGGATTACAGGCTTGAGCCACCGCACCCGGCCTAAATAATTTTTTTAAATCTCAAATCATAAGAGGTCTGAAGGTAGACTCTTTTAGGACTGGTGCAGCACTCTACTATATCATCTTTGTTCTGTTATTCATAATAAGGTTGTTTATCTCATGGTTGCAACTCCAAATATCATATCCAAAGCTGCCTTGAGGCATAAATTCAAAGCAGGAAGAAGGGGAAAGGGAAAGATACTGGTTGGGTCTGTTCTCTTTATCAAGAAAAGCTTTCCCAGATGCCCCTTACAGATTTTAGCTTACATCTTGTTGGCCGTAACTAGTTGAATGGTTACCAGTAACTGCAAGGGGCATTGCAGAAGTGAGTATTTAACTTTATGGTGAAGATAGATAGGAGAGAGAGGAGGATTGGGAGTGGGTATTGGATTAGCCATCCAAGTGTCTAATACAGACTTACTGAGTTTGCGGTACCTGTAAGACATCAGGTCTGATTCAGGAACTTTTCATTATTTAGCCATAAATACCATATTATGAATCATGGAACTATAGTTGATTGATATTAGCAAAGATTAAATAACCTAAGGAGAATTAGATCAGGACCATAAAGGGCCATCATGGAAGAGCTGGGGAATAGGGAGATGTTAATTTAATGGCTGGATTACTGGAGATGTCAACTCAAAGAATTTTCTAGTATATCTCTGGAATTATGAGGCAGTCCTTCCAAAGGCAGAACAAATAGTATTGCAGCATGTGATGATTTATGTTTAGCTGAGAATCTTAAGTGCATGTAATGGCAGTTAACAGTCATTACTACATATATGAAGAATACAAACCTAGAGACTAAATAATTTGCTTAAGTCCATGTCGTGAGTCAGTAATAGTGCAAGAGGGGAAAAGAAAAGAACTCAGTTCTCTGAGGCAGTGAACGTGATTCTAGGATATTTAAAAAGCCCCTCTCATTTGGTTGTAAATTTCTTCAGTTATTTAGTAGTTTGCACCCAATAGTCATAGAAACCAGATTTTATTTTATTTATTTATTATTTGGTGATGGAGTCTCACTCTGTCAGCAGGCTGGAGTGCAGTGGCGTGATCTTGGCTCACTGCAACCTCCGACTCCCTGGTTTAAGTGATTCTCCTGCCTCAGCCTGTCAAGTACCTGGGATTATAGGCATGTGCCACCCGCCCAGCTAGTTTTTGTATTTTTTGTAGAGACGGAGGTTTCACCACATTGGCCAGGATGGTCTTGATCTCCTGGCCTCATGATCTGCCTGCCTCGGCCTCCCAAAGTGCTGGGATTACAGGCATGAGCCACTGCGCCCAGCCCCAGATTTTGTATTTGTAAGCAAAGGTACCCATAACTTATTTAAGCTTCTTGATGGTTTTGTGTAAGTATTTAGAAAATGTATGTTCCAATGCAAGAAGGCCAGATTTTTTAATGTCAGATTTATTGAGATATAATTTACATACAGTAACATCCACTCTTTAGGTGTACAGTTCCATTTTTTTTTTTTTTTTTTTGAGACAGGGTCTTACTCTAACACTCAAGCTGGGGTACAGTGGCACAATCATAGGTCATTGCAGCCTTGAACTCCTGGGGCTCAAGCAATCCTCCTGCCTCAGGCTTACTAGTAGCTGGGACTAGAGATGCATACCACCACATGCTTGGCTAATTAAAAAAAAATTGTTTTTTAGAGACAAGGTCTCCCTATATTGCTCACACTAGTCTCAAACTCCTGGCCTCAAGTGATCCACTTGCCTCAGCCTTCCAAAGCCCTAGGATTACAGGAATCAACCACTGTGCCTGGCCCAGTTCTATGGGTTTTGATGGGTGTATATGGTCTATAACTGTCACCACAATTAAGATACATAATATTTCTATCACCCCCAAAAGTTCCCCTGTTCCTTACTTGTAGTTAGTCCTTTTCTCCAGCAAGAGCTAGTCTCTAGCAACCACTACTTTGTTTTCTGCCTTTATAGTTTTGCCTTTTCCAGATTGTCATATATGTGGACTCTCATAGTATATATAGCCTTTTGATTCTGGTAAGAAAATCAGATTTGAAGAACGTTTATAAATACAATATAGTAACACTTATTGTGGCCATTTCATGCTTTTAAAAAATGAATACAAAAGTTTAAAACATTCAAAACTAAAAGTAAACTTTGTAGTAACAAATACTGATAGTTCACACTTATATACTCCATTGCATTTAGTGTTTACATGTCCCACTTCCTTCTAAACCTAAATTCCTGAACACCTAGCACATTGCTTCTACAATGTAATAAATGCCTTATACGTGATTTTCTAGTGATGGATGATGTGTTTCTTTCGAAAAATTCTCTAAAATTTTTATCTCACTCCTGAGTTTTATAGGTATTGTTTTCTGTGTTTTACTTATAAGAAACTAACAATGTCTGGAAATTTTCTACCAAAAATCTTGAAACTTCTGTATAAGAAATTTGTTGTGTCAGACAGGGCACGGTGGCTCACGCCTATAATTCCAGCACTTTGGGAGGCTGACATGGGCAGATCACTTGAAGCCAGGAGTTTGAGACTAACTTGATCAACATGGCAAAATCCCCTCTCTCCTAAAAATACAAAAATTAGCCAAGCCTGGTGGCACATGCCTTTAATCCCAGCTCCTCGGGAGGCTGAGACACGAGAATTGCTTGAATCAAGAAGGTGGAGGGTGCAGTGAGCCCAGATTATGCCACTGTACTCTAGCCTGGTGACAGAATAAGACTCTATCTCAAGAAAAAGAAATTAGTTATGTCAGTGTAGAACAATTCTCATTGCTAATAAGTGGTGTATCCAGGGCTTGAATTCAGATCTTGGTTTATACCTATAATACCTGACTGTACTAGAAGACTCGTGGAACTCAGGTATGAGATGATAGATGTAAAACAAAACAAAGCAAAACAAAACCTACTGAAGCCTCTGGTGGCAAAGTAGCACACAGCTTGAGTCTTTGTTGACATTGCATACTCAGCATTTAAACTCAAATGTTTAGGTATTATTTGCCATGAACAACATTGTTTTAAAACTTCCAAAAGTTCTTTTCCTAGATAGTCCAGAAAAGCAAACTGGTTTTAAATCACAGTTATTTATGGCATCGTTTTATATTAATTATCTTATACTGCAAGTTCTTTGCAATAGTTATTTTCTATTGTTTCTGCTTTTCCTTGACATAGAACATAAAAAATATCAACTGTAAATTTTTATTTATTTATTTATTTATTTATTTATTTATTTATTTTTATTATACTTCAAGTTCTAGGGTACATGTGCATAACGTGCAGGTTTGTTACATATGTATACTTGTGCCATGTTGGTGTGCTGCACCCATCAACTGGTCAGCACCCATCAATTCATCATTTATATCATGTATAACTCCCCAATGCAATCCCTCCCCCCTCCCCCCTCCCCATGATAGGCCCCAGTGTGTGATGTTCCCCTTCCCGAGTCCAAGTGATCTCATTGTTCAGTTCCCACCTATGAGTGAGAACATGTGGTGTTTGGTTTTCTCTTCTTGTGATAGTTTGCTAAGAATGATGGTTTCCAGCTGCATCCATGTCCCTACAAAGGACGCAAACTCATCCTTTTTTATGGCTGCATAGTATTCCATGGTGTATATGTGCCACATTTTCTTAATCCATTCTGTCACAGATGGACATTTGGGTTGATTCCAAGTCTTTGCTATTGTGAATAGTGCCGCAATAAACATACGTGTGCATATGTCTTTGTAGTAGAATAATTTATAATCCTTTGGGTATATACCCAGTAGTGGGATGGCTGGGTCATATGGTACATCTAGTTCTAGATCCTTGAGGAATTGCCATACTGTTTTCCATAATGGTTGAACTAGTTTACAATCCCACCAACTTACAATCCCACCAACAGTGTAAAAGTGTTCCTATTTCTCCACATCCTCTCCAACACCTGTTGTTTCCTGATTTTTTAATGATTGCCGTTCTAACTGGTGTGAGATGGTATCTCATTGTGGTTTTGATTTGCATTTCTCTGATGGCGAGTGATGATGAGCATTTTTTCATGTGTCTGTTGGCTGTATGAATGTCTTCTTTTGAGAAATGTCTGTTCATATCCTTTGCCCACTTTTTGATGGGGTTGTTTGTTTTTTTCTTGTATATTTGTTTGAGTTCTTTGTAGATTCTGGATATTAGCCCTTTGTCAGATGAGTAGATTGCAAAAATTTTCTCCCATTCTGTAGGTTGCCTGTTCACTCTGATGGTAGTTTCTTTTGCTGTGCAGAAGCTCTTTAGTTTAATTAGATCCCATTTGTCAATTTTGGCTTTTGCTGCCGTTGCTTTTGGTGTTTTAGACATGAAGTCCTTGCCCATGCCTATGTCCTGAATGGTACTACCTAGATTTTCTTCTAGGGTTTTTATGGTATTAGGTCTAACATTTAAGTCTCTAATCCATCTTGAATTAATCTTCGTATAAGGAGTAAGGAAAGGATCCAGTTTCAGCTTTCTACTTATGGCTAACCAATTTTCCCAGCACCATTTATTAAATAGGGAATCCTTTCCCCCTTTCTTGTTTTTGTCAGGTTTGTCAAAGATCAGATGGCTGTAGATGTGTGGTATTATTTCTGAGGACTCTGTTCTGTTCCATTGGTCTATATCTCTGTTTTGGTACCAGTACCATGCTGTTTTGGTTACTGTCGCCTTGTAGTATAGTTTGAAGTCAGGTAGCGTGACGCCTCCAGCTTTGTCCTTTTGACTTAGGATTGTCTTGGCAATGCGGGCTCTTTTTTGGTTCCATATGAACTTTAAAGCAGTTTTTTCCAATTCTGTGAAGAAAGTCATTGGTAGCTTGATGGGGATGGCATTGAATCTATAAATAACCTTGGGCAGTATGGCCATTTTCACGATACTGATTCTTCCTATCCATGAGCATGGTATGTTCTTCCATTTGTTTGTGTCCTCTTTGATTTCACTGAGCAGTGGTTTGTAGTTCTCCTTGAAGAGGTCCTTGACATCCCTTGTAAGTTGTATTCCTAGGTATTGTATTCTCTTTGAAGCAATTGTGAATGGAAGTTCATTCCTGATTTGGCTCTCTGTTTGTCTGTTACTGGTGTATAAGAATGCTTGTGATTTTTGCACATTAATTTTGTATCCTGAGACTTTGCTGAAGTTGCTTATCAGCTTAAGGAGATTCTGGGCTGAGACAATGGGGTTTTCTAAATATACAATCATGTCATCTGCAAACAGGGACAATTTGACTTCAACTGTAAATTTTTTAATGTTTGTCTTTTAAATGATAAATATAGCTTTTACAAAGCACAATCAAGTAGTATTTAAAAGGCTGTCAGCCAGGTGTGGTGGCTCACACCTGTAATTCCACCATTTAGAGAGGCCAAGGTTGGTAGATCACCTGAGGTCAGGCATTCGAGACCAGCCTGGCCAACATGGTGAAACCCCATCTCTACTAAAAATACAAAAATTGGGTGGGCGTGGTGGTGTGCACCTGTAATCCCAGCTACTCAGGAAGCAGAGGTAGGAGAATCACTTGAACCTGAGAGGTGGAGGTTGCAGTAAGCCGAGATCATGCCACTGCACTCCAGCTCGGGCCACAGAGCAAGATTCTGTCTCAAACAAAACAAAACAAAACAAAACAAAAAAAAATTTTGTAAGATTTGTTTAAAAGCTTGTTAAAAAACAAGATAAAAATTCTATGTATGATTATAGCTATTAAATTACCTAGATAAAAAATACATAGACAAAAAGACTAGAAAGAAAGATACATTTTATTGGTAATAAAGGTGATTATTTTCTCTTTTCCAGATTTTCTGTGATTTGTTCTTTCTTTTCTTTTCTTTTCTTTTTTTTCTGAGATGGAGTTTTCGCTCTTGTTGCCCAGGCTGGAGTGCAGTAGTGCGATATCGGCTCACTGCAACCTCTGCCTCCTGGGTTCAAGCATTCCCCTGCCTCAGCCTCCCGAGTAGCTGAGATTACAGACACCCAAGCCACCATGCCTTGGCTGAGTTTTGTATTTTCAGTGGAGTCAGGGTTTCGCTATGTAGGCCAGGCTGGTCTCAAACTCCTGACTTCAGGTGATCCACCTACCTCAGCCTCTCAAAGTGCTGGGATTTCAGGTGTGAGCCACCACGCCCAGCCAACATTAGTATGATATTGTTAAACTACAGTCTATGGTTTTCACCCATTTTTCCACTAATATCCTTTTTCTGTTCCAGGATCCCACATTACACTTTGTTGTCACGTTTCCTTTGTTTCCTCCAATCTGTGACAGTTCTTCAGTCTTGTCTTTTCTTTCATGACCTTGACACTTTAGAAGAATACTGGTCAGTGGTTTTGTAGAATGTCCCTCAATTGGGTTTGTCTATTGTTTCATCATGAATATATGGAGGTTACACATTCTTAGGAAGGATACCAGAGAAGTGGTGTATCATTCTCAGTGTATCATATTGGGCAGGGGTGGGGTATGACATCAATATTTCTTAATCTAGTCATGTAAACCTTGATTATGATTACTGTCATGTTTCTCCACATAGAGTTACTATTTTTCCCTTGTAATTTTTTCTTTTTTTTGAGACAGAGTCTTGCCCTATTGCCCAGACTGGAGTTGCCCAGGCTGGAGCGCGATCTCTGCTCACTGCAACCTCCGCCTTCCAGGTTCAAGTGATTCTCCTGCCTCAGCCTCCCTAGTAGCTGGAATTACAGGCTCATGCCACCACCCCCAGATGAGTTTTTGTATCTCTAGTAAAGACGGGGTTTCACCATGTTGGCCAGGCTGGTCTCAAACTCCTGACCTCATGATCCGCCTGCCTTGGCCTCCCAAAGTGCTGGGATTACAGGCGTGAGCCACCATTTCCTTTGTAATTAATAAATATCTTGGAAAATATGTTGAGATTATGCAAACACACAGTTGTTCTTTAAACTTTTGTCCAGTAATTTTAGCATAAATCAATGGATCTTGCCTGCAACAATTATTACTATTGTGTTTTAATGATGATTTTCTATTTATCTCATGCTTGCTACACCTACTAATGAGAATTCTTCTCTAAGGAAGAGCTGACCCTTCTCCTCCATTTATGTATTTATTAAATTATTTATATTATTGTGGACTCATGGATATTTATTTTATTCTGTGAGTTATACTACTGTATTACTGTTATTTATTTTGATGCTCAAATTATTCCAGCTTTTGTTTTTATTACTTTTTCATTAAGAAAATTAATAAAACAAATTATCAGTGGATACAGTTATAGTATGTGGGTTGACCAATGTCACACGATATTACTTAACATGCAGTAGTTGATGTCTATTAACTCTGACAGTTGTCAGTTTACTACAGTGGAATTCATTAGTATGTGTTATGTAAGAATGAAGAGGGAGAGAACATGAAGACATCTTTGTCTTTTCTCTTTTCCTGAACTCAGTTAATTCTGCCTATTTGGTCTGAAAAGCTCTAATAACAATGAAGGCCTGGCAGTTACTTTTAGCATTTCTTTTATATAAAAAAGAGAAAAGAAAATTACCAAGTGTTTAAAGATATGGAAACTTGGAAGACTTTCTTGTTCCTAAGTGGTGACTCTGACTGGATGTTCAGGATGGAGTGGTTGCTGACCCTTTGAACACAGCTATTGTGCTGGGTTAATATTGTATTTCCGTCTATAGTTTATCACTCAGGGTACTGATCTAAAACAAAGCATCCGGTTTATCCAGCTAGTCCAGAACATATCCACTTAGCAACAAAAGTACAAATAAAGATTTCCTTGCACTTGAACTGCTACGGTTTTTTTTTTGTTATTGTCTAGTGGGAATTCCGTTGTCTAGTGGAAGTTTTGTTGTCTAGTGGAAAAACATTAGTATTTTTATATAAGTATTTTTCAGTTATTTCATTTTATTTGCTGCTGTTACATCCAGTTATGTGTGACATTGTATTTACACCTCTGTAGCATTTATCATGTTTTGCTTTATTATAATTTCTACTTTATTAGTTGGCCTATTTTAGGGGACATGTGTCTTTTCTTCCTCAACTTAACAACTTGAGGATACAATTTGTGTGTCAAACATTTTAAAGATCCACGTGCTTTGCACATAGGAGACAGTTGTTGAAAAGGGGGGAACATTGTAGCTCTTTTTGGTTTTGGAGAGGGAGTCTCACTCTGTCACCCAGGCTGGAGTGCAGTGGTGTGATCTCGGCTCACTGCAGCCTCCGCTTCCACCTCCTGGGTTCAAGTGATTCTCCTGCCTTGGCCTCCCGAGTAGCTGGGATTACAGGCGCCCGCCTCCACACCTGGCTAATTTTTGTGGTTTTAGTGGAGATGGGGTTTCACCATGTGGGCTAGACTGGTCTCAAACTCCTGACCTCAAGTGATCTGCCAGCGTCAGCCTCCCAAAGTGCTAGGGTTAAAGACATGAGATGCCCACCTATGGTTCTTTTATTTTTTGTTTTTTTGGGTCAGAGTCTCACTCTGTCGCCCAGGCTGGAGTGCTATGGTGCGATCTCGGCTCACTGCAGCCTCCACTTCCTGAGTTCAAGCAATTCTCCCACCTCAGCCTTCCGCGTAGCTGGGAATACAGGCACCCACCATCATGACCAGCTAATTTTTGTATTTTTGTAGAGACGGGGTTTCACTATGTTGACCAGACTCATCTTGAACTCCTGACCTCGGATGATCTGTCTACCTCAGCCTCCCCAAGTGCTGGGTTACAGGCGTGAGCCACCACGCCCACCCTATGGTTCTTAAGAGTAAAACAGGCCGGGCGCGGTGGCTCAAGCCTGTAATCCCAGCACTTTGGGAGGCCGAGACGGGCGGATCATGAGGTCAGGAGATCGAGACCATCCTGGCTAACACAGGGAAACCTCGTCTCTACTAAAAAATACCAAAAAAACTAGCCGGGCGAGGTGGCGGGCGCCTGTAGTCCCAGCTACTCAGGAGGCTGAGGCAGGAGAATGGCATAAACCCGGGAGGCGGAGTTTGCAGTGAGCTGAGATCCGGCCACTGCACTCCAGCCTGGGCGACAGAGCGAGACTCCGTCTCAAAAAAAAAAAAAAAAAAAAAAAGAGTAAAACAAAAACTTTGTTTCCTATCATTTGTACTAGGGACAGATAAAAGCCTATATGTTGTGTTTGTGAGGCAAGGACTGACTTTCTAATAAGAATATTTTAATCCATTATTGACTCCTTACAATAAGATTTCATTTATCTTTCTTGCTTTTTTCTGAGACAAGATCTCCCACTGTTGCGTTGGAGTGCGGTGGTGGGATTGTGACTCATTGCAGCCTTGACCTCTCAAGCTCAAGCATTCCTCCCACATCAGTGTCCTGAGTTGCTGGGGCTACAAGCATATGCCACCACACCAGGCTGATTTTTAAATTGTTTTGTAAAGACGGGGTCTTGTGATGTTGCCCAATCTGGTCTTGAACTTCTGGGCTCAAGCACTCCTTCTGCCTTGGCCTCCCAAAATGTTGGGATTACACGTGTGAGCCATGGTGCCTGGCCCTAAGGTTATATTTTTATGTAACTGCAGGAGCAAACTGCTCATTCAGAAGCCATTTGTTTAAGCTTATAATTGTTTACTAAGGAGAATTTTGCTCTTAATGGCAGATTTGTTTTAATAAGAAATTTAGCTGAATTAACCCCTCAGCAGATAAGTTTATACATATAGAGTCTATGTGACAACCTTCAGTATATGGAGAGAGTGACCGTGTCCCAAATAGTCATAAGCACATAGTAGGGCTGACTAAGGGCCTTTTATTCAAATAGTTGCAAGAATCCGTAATCTAGAGCAATTAGCAACAACATTTAACTGAATTGTGTTACTCATGCCAGAAATACTTCTGAGAATTTCACTAGGACAGACAAAATTAGGACTGTAAAAGTCTATCTGTATTTGTGCAGAATCTCTCATAATTCATCTAATCAATATTGACTGTACATCTGTGCATTAGTGATTCCTGCTACAAACTGTTTCTCAATGCACTGCCAATTTTTGACCAATGTATAAAATGTATTTGTGCTATACCTCCGTATGCATATTGTTACAGTGATGCCATATAGAGTGGGGTTCACCTTGCTTTAAGAGGTTAGAAGCAACCATAATTAATTTCAAGCCACTGTCATAGAAATATTGGGTGTGGACGGGAAAAAGACATGAATTTTGCTTTATGAATGTGCAAAAGAATGTATTCAGGACCTAATAGCTCTACACAAACTGCAATACAGTTCTGAAGGTTGACTAAGAAAAAAGTTAAAAAACTATGAATAAACTCTGTAGAAGTGATGTATTGTAATTATTGTTGACTCCATCTTGAGTTTTAATCCCTTCAGTGTCCCGTTGGTCAATTGGAAAAGACAGACAAAACAAAAACTGTGACATATGGCAGATGCCATGTCAGTGATATGTAGAGTGTTAGAGGAATATAGGTGAGGAAGGTTATATTTGATCAAAATTGGTCTTTTCCTGAAGGGGAGACAAAGAATGGTTAGCTTGCTGTTTTTCTGGATTTTTTTTTTTTTTTTCTAGATAAGTTAGATGGGGTTTCACTGTGTCACCCAGGCTGGAGTTCAGTGGCATGATCATAGCTCACTGCAGCTTCAAATTCCTGGGCTTAAGCAATTCTCCCCTCTCAGCCTCCTGAGTAGCTTGGACTACAGGTGTTCACCCCTATGCCTGAGCTTTTCTGGAGATACCTTAATTACCACGTCCAGATATTCTTTAATGATATAATACATAATAACCTCACTCTGTAGGTTATGTTCAGTGCCTAATGTCTTTCAGACACTATTAAACAGTTTACTTTTATTAGTTAAGCTTCTTTAACGTCTCAGTTACTTGGTAAAGTTAGTATTAGGGTTAGTATTAGAATTTCATAGATTATGACCGGGCGTGGTGGCTCATGCCTGTAATCCCAGCACTTTGGGAGGCTGACAAGTGTGGGTCACCTGAGGTCAGGAGTTCGAGACCAGCCTGGCCAACATGGTGAAACCCCATCTCTACTAAAAATATAAAAATTAGCCAGGCATGGTGGTGCACACCTGTAATCCCAGCTACTTGGGAGGTTGAGGTGGGAGTATCGCTTGAACCTGGGAGGCAAAGGTTGCAGGGAGCTAAGATCACGCCACTGCACTCCAACCTGGGCAATAGGGTGAGACTCCATCTCAAATAAAAGAAAAATAAAAAGAAAGAAAGAATTTCGTAGATTATAAACTGAGATTTTTTTTTTTTTTTTTTTTGAGACGGAGTGTTGCTCTGTCACCCAGGCTGGAGTGCAACAGCTCAATCTTGGCTCACTGCAAGTGCTGCCTCCCGGGGTTTACACCATTCTCCTGCCTCAGCCTCCTGAGTAGCTGGGACTACAGGTGCCCGCCACCATGCCCAGCTAATTTTTTTGTATTTTTAGTAGAGACAGGGTTTCACCACGTTAGCCAGGATGGTCTCGATCTCCTGACCTCATGATCCACCCGCCTCAGCCTCCCAAAGTGCTGGGATTATAGGCGTGAGCCACCGTGCCCGGTCAATATAAACTGAGATTTTTAAAGTGAAATTATTTGTCCAAAATCACAAAGTTTGTAATTGGAAGAACTGGAATTAAAATCTGGATCTGTTCAGTTTCACATCTTTGACTCTGTCCACTATGCTATACTCTCTCTGAAGCATATTCTATTAATTATGTACATACACACTAAGTATATGTATACATACACACTAAGTATACACATACTAAGTACCTACAACCCTCAAACACAGGCCTATGTACCTTTTACACATTATCATTTAATCCCCCACAATAGCAGTTTAAGGGTGGTATGTTATGTTTTGCAAATGAGAAAACTGAGGCTCAGAGGTAATCTTCAAACCTCCCAACAGATAAACGGTAATATCAAGACTTGAGCTGAGGTTCATTTGAGTTTAAAGCTTGTTGCTGTGCATTAATGATTTTACAAAAAATATCCAGAGAGCATCAATTGTAGATTAATGCAAATTCATTGTAGGGTATAAGATACAGAAGTAAGGCAATTCCATACTGATACCCCCTTATTTCTTCAGTATTTATTGAAGAGTGACTCCCCCAACATTGTTGTATTGTTTTGCTATTGAATCTATTTCTGAAATTACTTTTCTAATAATTTTTTTCATTATTATTTGATGGCACTTTATTATTTATTTATTTAGTGACAGGATCTCACTCTGTCATTCAAGCTGGAGTGCAGTGGTATGAACAAGACCCTGTAGCCTCAGCCACCCAAGCTCAGGTGATCCTCCCACCTCAGCCTCCTGGGTAGCTGGAACTACAGGCATGTGCCACCACACCTGGCTATTTTTTTTTTTTTTTAGAGATAGAATTTTGCCATGTTGCCCAGGCTCGTCTTGAACTCCTGGGCTCAAGTGATCCGCCCTCCTTGGCCTCCCAAAGTGCTGGGATTACAGGTGTGAGCCACTGTGTCCTGCCCGAATTTTTGTGTGTGTGTGGGACGGAGTCCCGCTTTGTCGCCCAGGCTGGAGTGCAGTGGCGCAATCTAGGCTCACTGCAAGGTCCGCCTCCTGGGTTCACACCATTCTCCTGCCTCAACCTCCCGAGTAGCTGGGACTACAGGCACCCGCCAGCACGCCCAGCTAATTTTTTGGAATTTTTTTAGTACAGATGGGGATTCACCATGTTAGCCAGGATGGTCTCGATCTCCTGACCCGTGATCCGCCCACCTCGGCCTCCCAAAGTGCTGGGATTATAGGCGTGAGCCACTGCGCCCAGCCGAATTTTTTTTTTTTTTTTAAGAGACACAGTCTCGGCCGGGCGCGGTGGCTCAAGCCTGTAATCCCAGCACTTTGGGAGGCCGAGGCGGGCAGATCACAAGGTCAGGAGATCGAGACCATCCTGGCTAACACGGTGAAACCCCGTCTCTACTAAAAAATACAAAAAAAACTAGCCGGGCGAGGTGGTGGGCGCCTGTAGTCCCAGCTACTCGGGAGGCTGAGGCAGGAGAATGGCGTAAGACCCGGGAGGCAGAGCTTGCAGTGAGCTGAGATCTGGCCACTGCACTCCAGCCTGGGCAACAGAGCGAGACTCCGTCTCAAAAAAAAAAAAAAAAAAAACAACAAAAAAGACGTAGTCTTACTCTGTCACCCAGGCTGAAGTACAGTGGTGCAGTAATAGCTCACTTCAGGCTGGGCGCAGTGGCTCACACCTGTGATCCCAGCACTTTAGGAGGCCGAGGTGGGCGGATCACGAGGTCAAGAGATCGAGACCATCCTGGCCAACCAGCATGGTGAAACCCCGTCTCTGCTAAAAATACAAAAATTAGCTAGGCGTAGTGGCACACACCTGTAGTCTCAGCTACTTGGGAGACTGAGGCAGAAGAATCACTTGAACTCGGGAGGCAGAGGTTGCAGTGAGCCAAGATCCTGCCACTGCACTCCAGCCCAGGTGACAGAGCAAGACCCTTCTCAAAAAAAAAAAAAAAATAGCTCACTTCAGCCTTTAACTCCTGGCTCAAGGGATTCTCCTGCCTCAGCCTGCTGAGTAGCTGGGACTACAGGCATGTGCTACCACGCCTGGCTAATTTTAAATTTTTTTGTAGATACATGATCTTACTATGTTGCTCAGGCTGGTCTCGGACTCTTGGCCTCAAGCAGTCCTCCCTTCTTGACCTCCCAAACTGCTGGAATTACAGGCCTGAGCCACTGCATCTGGCATGATGACATGTATTTAAAAGTTAACTTTATAATAATTTATTACAGAGCACATGTTTATTATAGAAAGTCCAAACATTATAGAAATGCTTAATTTCTAAAATGGAAGTTCCTGTAATTGCACTCACAAATATGACCACTGTTAGCAAATTGGCATATTGCCTTGAGCACTTTATTAACATACTGATCTGTATATACTTTTTTTAAATATATAAAACTTAGAACTTGCTTTAATCACTTACCAATAACTCTGATACCCTTAATTTTATAGTATATGTCTTTTTTTTTTTTTGAGATGGAGTCTCACTCTGTCTCCCAGGCTGGAGTGCAATGGCGCGATCTCAGCTCACGGCAACCTCCGCCTCCCAGGTTCAAGTGAGTCTCCTGCCTCAGCCTTCTGAGTAGCTGGGATTACAAACAGCTACTACCAAGCCTGGCTAATTTTTTGTATTTTTAGTAGAGATGGGGTTTCACCATGTTGGCCAAGCTGGTCTCAAACTCCTGACCTTGTGATCTGCCCGCCTCAGCCTCCCAAAGTGCTGGGATTACAGGCATGAGCCACTGCGCCCGGCTGGGTTCAGGTTTTCAAAAAGTAGCCTCTACTTTAATATTTGAGCAGGAGACTAAGAGGAATATAAATTATTCCTAACCAACCTGTTTCTTATGCAAACTGCCTTTCTCATTGCCTCTGCCTTAGCGAAAATGAAATTAAATAAAGTCTTAACCTTTTCTAATTCTATACAGGGTCTAAACTTTTTTACTGTCACTGTCAACAATCTTCTCATTTGCTTTGTGTTTTGAAGTAAGCAGAAGGATATAAAACAAGTTGTAACGTTGTTTCACATAAAGCAGTGCTGCTTTTTAGGGGAGAGAAGTATAAAGAATAGAATTGACTTTCAAAAAGATGTGGCCTGCCGGATGAGGTGGCTCACACCTGTAATCCCAGCACTTTGGGAAGGTGAGGCAGGCAGATCATCTGAGGTCGGGAGTTGGAGACCAGCTTGGCCAACATAGAGAAACCCCGTCTCAACTAAAACATAAAAATAGTGGGGCGTAGTGGCGCATGCCTGTAATCCCAGGTATTCAGGAGGGTGAGGCAGGAGAATTGCTTAAACCCAGGAGGCGGAGGTTGCAGTGAGCCGAGATAATGCCATTGCACTCCAGCCTGGGCAACAGGAGTGAAACTCCATCTCAAAACAAACAAACAAACAGACAAAACAGATGTGGCCTAGAAAATAGATATAAATCTTAATACTAAAAACCAAAGAAAAATATGTAATTTGAAGTGATTGTTCAGATGCAGTGTCTCCCAGATTTTCAATTAATTATATAAAGAATTTTAAACAAACATACCTACCATATGGCAATTTCCACAGGGAAATTGGCTGGTAGCTGTCTTCCTTACAAAAACATTTAAAAATGCAAACTGAAGATATTTAAAACATTTTTTATAAAAAATCGAGAAGCTTGCATATTCTTTTGTAGTTAGAGGAAACATTCCAAAGAAAAACACTTTTTAAATTCAGTTAAGAAATATTTACTTTATAAATGACCAAGAACTAGTTCACCATATTAGATCAGTAAAGAAGTTTACCAAGGAGAATTTATACAGTAGATAGTCAAAAGCCCCAAATTATTTCAGTCTTGCTTGTTATTCTACATTTGTATATATAAAAGCATGAATGCTAATACTTTTGTATAAAAGTAATAGATATTCGAGTTAGACTTTGATGAGGCCTAAAAAATACTGGGGCTTTTTTTTGCCAATTTGTATAAATTCATTCTAAAAGGTCTTTTTTCTTTTTTTTTTCTTTTCTTTTCTTTTTGTTTTTTTTGAGACAGAGTCTCACTCTGTCGCCAGGCTAGAGTGCAGTGGTGCAATCTTGGCTCATTGCAACCTCTGCCTCCTGGGTTCAAGTGATTCTCCTGCCTCAGCCTCTCGAGTAGCTGGGACTACAGGTGCCCGCCACCACACCCAGCTGATGTTTGTATTTTTAGTAGAGACGGGGTTTCACCATGTTAGCCACGATGGTCTCGTTCTCTTGACCTCGTGATCCGCCCACCTCAGCCTCTCAAAATGCTGGGATTACAGGCGTGAGCCACTGCCCCCAGCCAAAAGGCCATAATTTTTAAATCCTGAAATTTTAATTTCTGGGGACAAATTTCAGAGCTACCTTATTTCACTATAGCTCAGAGGTTTAAAATTATACTTGAATTTTTTTTTGTTATCCCAGTAGTAATTTGAGATCTTCAGAAAAGGATATTTCTCCTACTTTTATTGATTTGGACCAGAGCTTAGATTGGAGCAGAGAAGGAAAGATGGATAATGAACTGAACTGAAAATTCCAAGATCACCATAAACCTAAACCACATCTTATAAATCTGGGAGACACTGCTGCTTCTTAGGTCATGCTTGGTTTTCTTGTTGACGACTTTTCCCACCCGCATGCCTAGCAAGAGGAAAGGAACTAACTTCACAGAGTTAAATGATAAGGCAATAATGGGAAATTAAGTATGACTTTAGATATGCTGGTACATCAAGAACTCAAATTCTATTTGTGTGAGATACGAGGTTCTGGTGACTGTCCTGTAACTCTCTACTGTTATCACAAATCACCCCTCCCAGTTCTTCAGACAAAATAAAAGCATAAAGAGACATGGATTTCCTGCTTTTAAGTAGAAGAAAATAATAATATCCTGCATTTGTTGAGACAGGAGATCAAGATTGGGTGGGCATATATACCATTTTTCACCTATTAAAATAGCAAGGGTTATTTTAAGTGGGATTACTTCGTGTTGGCAAGTGTACTGACATGGACATGCTTATATATTGCTGGTGGGGGTATAAAAATGGTACAGATTTTCAGGGGGAGCAATTTGGCAATACTTACCATGATCCTTAAATATTACTTTGACCCACTAATTTCTCCACTGAAAAAGATGTTCAGTGTAGTGTTAACTAAGTTCCCTGGCCAGGCATGGTGCCTCAATACTTGTAATCCCAGCACTTTGGGAGGCTAAAGCAGGAGGATCACTTGAGGCCAGAAGTTCAAGACCAGCCTTGACAACATAGCGAGACCCCACTGTCTCTGCAAAAAATAAAAAAAAATAGCCAGGTACAGTTGTGCATATCTGTAGTCCTAATTATTCAAGCGGCTGAGTCAAGAAGATCCCTTCAGCCTAGGAGTTTGAGGCTGCAGTGAGCTATGATTGTGCCACTGCACTCTGACCTGGACAACTTGGTTCTTTTTTTTTTTTTTTTTTTTTTTTTTAATGACAGAGTCTCTCCCAGGCTGGAGTGTGTGGCACAATTTTGGCTCACTGCAGCCTCCATCTCCTGGTTTCAAGCAATTCTCTTGCCTCAGCCTCCTAAGTAGCTGGGATTACAGGCACACGCCACCATGCCTGGCTAATTTTTTTTTCCCCCAAAGTGATAGAATTACAGCAGGAGCCACTATGCCTGGCCTTCAACTTGGTTCTGATGAGTGGTTTGGAACATCCTAGCCAGTTTTAATTTTATGTAGAATAGATGAATGGGTGTCTTCCCTTCTTGTTCACTTCCTGGGTCTAGAACTATCCTAAGCATAAATGTTAAGTGGTATCTCAAAACCCCTGTAATGTGTATCCATATTGTAGAAACAATATTGAGTAACATCTTGTTCAAGCATTAGCCAGTGTGATTGCCTTTCAGAACACTGGGCTTTTCTCTGTAGTTTCTATATAGGTGGAGAAAGGAGTTTTTTAGAGACTTTAATCACTGTAAATGTCCTTCAGAATACCTGTGAGAGTCCTAGAAATGAGACCAAAGTGGGGGAGGGGGGAACTAAAAGGAAGGGAAAGGAAGAAAGGCGGGAAGTGGGGAGCAGAAAGAAAACAAACAAAACAAAAAACCCTGGCACCAATATGACAGCTTCAAACTGCTGTATCCCCAGGGCTAACAACATAGTACCAGGAATTTTTTTCTCTGCTTTCAGGCCTATAATGAGGAAATTTCTGTCTGACCAATAACAGGGGCACATCAGCTGCTGTACTAAGTTTCTTCACATATCCTGGAATTGTGGTGAGTTTGAACCCATTAGCTACCACTTCTACAACTGTTCTTGGAGTTGTGTGGATGCAGTCCAATTAGATATATAGAATTACTGGTTTATCTGTGCTAGATCTTAGTAAGCTCCCATTACTTTTGCATTAGGATTAATAAAGGTGGAATTTAAGATGTGCTTTGGGAAATGGGTATGATTTGGACACATGGAAGTGAAGAAATGAGTGAATCAATATAAATAAGGATACAGGAAAAGTCAGAATATACCTTTCTGCAAGTAGTTTACTGGGTTGTGGTGGTTCTGCTTGGAATCTTTTAGTGGGTTTTCTTGTGCAAGCATTTTAAGTAGTAAGATGTTTGAGGGGACAGAAGAGAAGAGATGGTTGGAAAGATGAATTTATACACAAGGCTTTGGACTACATTCTTCAGACAATAGGAAACCATAGAGACTCTGAAATCGGGAGTGGTCTGGTATGAGTTGGGTTCTAGGACAATCAACCTGGCAACCTTGTGTAAAGGAATGAGAGAAGGGAAGAGGGTCTGGGCAAGGAGATCAGTTAAGAGGCCAGTGCAGACACAAAGGGACAAGTATTGTATGAGTCCACCTACCTAGAGTGTCAAACTCATAAGGACAGAAAGTAGAATGGTGGTTGCCAGGGGAGAAGGGAACGGGGAGTAAATTGTTTAGTGGGTATAGAGTTTTAGTTGGGGAAAATGAAAAAGTTCTGGAGATGGCTGGTGGTGGTGGTTTCACAACAATGTGAATACTTAGTGCATTGAACTGTACATGTAAAAAAATGGTTAAAATAGTAAACTTTATGTTGTGTATATTTTACAATTACCAAAAAAAAAAAAAAAAGAAAAAAGCAGCAGCACCATTACAGTGGCTGTTCTGGGTTAACCAAGGAATGTTAGCAGTGGAAACTGAGGGGAGTAGGTAGGCTAGAGAACAATTTCAGATGTGGTTTGGCACCTGATTAGATGTAGCAGATAGGGACAGAGAGTGGTCTGCAAAGGTTTAGAGAAGCATTTTCCAAACCTTGATTGAGCATGAGAATTAACCACCTGGGCAACCCTTAATAAAATACAGAAGAGTGTGCTTCACACCAGACTAACTGTAGTACTGGTTTAGATCCTGGGTGGTGAGAAAGATGATGCTAATCCTAATAACTACAAGAGTGAGCACAGGAGCAGGGGGATAAAGGATGATGAAGATTAGTTCTTGTTTGGATATGTTGAATCTGAAGGATGGGGCAGTACCCAGGTGGTGGGATTGGGGCCAACAGGAGATACTGGTTCTAGAGAGCTGTGTCAAACTAGAGATCCAGCAGAAAGCTGACAGGGATGAGAGGATAAAGTGAGAAGTGCTAACATCAGAGCCTTAGGGAACACCTAGATTATAGGGCTAGGAGGAGAAAAAAGGCACTTAAAAAATAAATGGCCAGAAAGAAGGAATACAAAACAGTTGGTAGAGTGCACTTGCCATACATATTGGAACTGTCGAGCATAAGGATTGAGAAAGGGCCTTTGGATTGGGTGAGAAAACATTAATGACCCTTTAGAATGCTGTTTTAATTCAGAAGAGATTAAGGAGTGAAAGGAGAGAATAGAAACAATAAGCAGAAATTGTTTTGTTTTGATTTTCAAGGAATGGTGAAGGGAGGGAAGAGCCAAGTCTGGGTTCGTCAGGTCAAGGGAGTGCTTTTTCAGTTGGGGTAAACTTGGTACTATTTTAGAGGCCAGTATTTCTTTTTTTTTTTTTTTTCGTGGCAGAGTTTTGCTCTGTCACCCAGGCTGGAGTGAAATGGCATGATCTCAGCTCACTGCAACCTCCGCCTCCTGGGTTCAAGTGATTCTCCTGCCTCAGCCTCCCAAGTAGCTGGGATTAGAGGCATGTGCCACCATGCCCGGCTAATTTTGTATTTTTTAAGTAGAGACGGAGTTTCTCCATGTGGTCAGGCTGGTCTCGAACTCCCGACCTCAGGTGATCCGCCCGCCTCGGCCTCTCAAAGTGCTGGGATTACCGGCGTAAGCCACCATGCCCGTTAAGCCAGTATTTCTATGGAGCACTTGTGTTTCATGGATCTTCTGCCTACCTCCTACCTCCTTTTCTCTCTAGCCCTTTGATAGTGGAGTGTCTGCTTTCTCTTCCATACTTACTTCCTTGCTTGTGCTGGAAGTTTTCCATTGACCCTTCTAGGTCCGCTCCTTCTCTATATGCCATCTGTCCCAGGATGCTGACCTGCATGGACAACATCAGCAGACTTCCTTGGCCTTTGGTTTTTGTTGGGTTTGGCCAATGTAGAGCCCCAGTAGGACACTGGAGGGAAAGAAGGAGGAGGGTGAGGTTGGAGCATTTATCCCCTTGGCACCCAATTTGAATCTAGCTGAATTGACTGAAAGTCCTACTCTCATGTCTGTCTCTGTAGGGCTCTTTTTTTTTTTTTTTTTTTTTTTTTTTTTTTTTTTTTTTTTTTTTTTTTTTTTGAGACGGAGTCTCGCTCTGTCACCCGGGCTGGAGTGCAGTGGCCGGATCTCAGCTCACTGCAAGCTCCGCCTCCCGGGTTTACGCCATTCTCCTGCCTCAGCCTCCCGAGTAGCTGGGACTACAGGCGCCCGCCACCTCGCCCGGCTAGTTTTTGTATTTTTAGTAGAGACGGGGTTTCACCATGTTAGCCAGGATGGTCTCGATCTTCTGACCTCGTGATCCGCCCGTCTCGGCCTCCCAAAGCGCTGGGATTACAGGCTTGAGCCACCGCGCCCGGCCTGTAGGGCTCTTTTCTTCTGGGTTTGATACCCACTTTCTTTCCTAGTTCCTTCAGGCCTAGGGGTGGAAACAGCCACTCTGTTAATAGCCCTGGGATACTACACTCTATTTTCCCATGTGGTTTCCCTGCACTCTGCCCATACCTTCATAAGTTGTCCCTCTATTAAATCCCTTACTATGGTTTCCTGCTGGGATCCTGACTGATACAGTGATCTTATCCAGTTTCATGGCATTAAATAGCAACCATATGCTCATAGTTCCCAAATTCATGTTTCTAGCCTACACCCATTTCCTGAACTGCAGGCTTTTACATCTAGCTGCCTGTTAGACTTGATTGTGTAATGTATGTCTCCAGTTCCTGATCTTTCTTCTAAACCTGTCAAGGGGAACTCTATCCTTCTAGTTGTTCAGGACAAAAATCTTGACATTATTCTTGACTCTTCTTTTTGTCACCCCCTTATGTAATCTGATGTAGAATCTGGCCACTTCTCACTACCTCCACTACTATTCCCCTGGTCCAACTCCCATCAACTCTCATCCCTGATAACCTGCCAGCTGGTCTTCCTGCTTCTGCCTTGGCCTTCTTTCATTCTATTTTCAACATAGTGGTCACTTGCTCCTGAAAATCTCCCAATAGCTTCCCATTTCAGAATAAAAGCCAAAGTCCTTGCCATGACCTAAAAGGCCATACATGGTCTGCCTCCCAGCCCCATTACCTTTGTGACCTCATTTTTTACTCTGTCCCCCTCACTTACCCAGCTCCAGTTACTCTGGGCCTCCTTACTGCTTTAACACTGTCTCCCTGGCTAGAATGCTTCTCCCAGATATTTGCATGGCCAACTCCCCCATCTCCTAAAGTCTTTGTTCAAACATCTTCTTAATGGCTTACCCTAACTACCATATTTAAAATTACAAACTGACACCCCGGGCAGCATTTCCGACCCCTTCCCTTGCTGTGTTTCCTTTTCCCATCACACTTAACATCTTCTAATATACTGTATAATTTACTTATTTTATTTTGTAATTATCATACTGTAAAATTGAATTTTTTCCCTTAAGGTATGCAGCTGTATGAATTTGGACACATACATAATTTACAATACCTACATAAATTCTTGTAACTGTCACCACAATCAGGATACAGGACCGTTCCATGGTTTCAGAAAACTCTGTTGTGCTACCCCTTTATAATCATATCCTTTCTTACCCCTAACCCTTAGAAACCACAGAATTTATTTTTTTATTTTTATTTATTTATTTATTTTTGGTCAAGACGGTCTTGCTCTGTTGCCCAGGCTGGGGTGCAGTAGCACATTCTCAGTTCACTGCAACCTCTGCCTCCCAGGTTCAAGCCTCCTGCCTCAGCCTCCTGAGTAGCTGGGATTACAGGCGTGCGCCACTATGCCTGGTTAATTTTTGTATTTTTAGTAGAGGTGGGGTTTCACCATGTTGGCCAGGCTGGTCTTGAACTCCTAACCTTAAGTGATCTGCTCACTTTAGCCTTTCAAAATGCTGGGATTACAGGAATGAGCCATGGTGCCTGGCCAGAAACCACTGAATTTTTTGTCATATAGTTTTTTCTTTTCAATAATGGGATCATATAACTTTTGAGACTGGTATAATGCCTTTCAGATTCATCCAAGTTACTGAGTTATAAATAGTTCATTCCTTTTTATTTCTGAATAGTGTTCTATTCTATAGCTGTATCACAGTTTATCCATTCGCCATTGAAGGAAATTTGGGTTGTTTCCAGTTGTGGTACTTACGAATAGAGCTGCTAAGAACATTAGTGTACAGGCTTTTGTGTGAATGTAAGTTTTTATTTCTCTAGAATTTCATTAAATTTTTAATTACATTATTTTTTGCATACTTTATTCACTGACTAATAATTCTACGTCCCTAAAACAGTTCCTGGTATATAGCAGGAGCTCAATAAATTAGTGAATATGCTATGTTATTTTAGAATGAAGAGGGAGAGTGAAAGAGTCACCCTGAACTCATTCAAGGTTCATGTCACCAGACTCTAGACTACAGTCTACTCAAACCCCAAATGGCCAGGAGACTTGAGCTGAAAGACACCTGCAAGTTGAGAATGTAAAAGGCTTTTTACTCAAAGCAATTCCTTCCTCATGTTTTTGGTGGTCATTTATCAGGCTCCTGACTTGAGAGAGGAGCTTGGGATGAGGTTGGATAGAATCCTCCTGAGAGAATACTTTAACAGTGACTGTCAGCATAACTCATTCCTGTGCAGAATGCACAGCCAGATCTTCCACTCTGAGAATAATCCAGGAACAAACTTGCTTGCAAAAGCAGGGAAAATAATGTTGTGTGACTAACTTAGTTTCACTTAAACTCATAGTAAAGAACACCAGTTGGGACATGAAAAAGGTAAGAGTTAGAGATAAAGAGGAACATAACGATTATATGAGAAGTTGATGTTTATAAAATAGGTTGATCCATTTATCCAAATATGTGTGTTTGCAGCCATAGGCTGTGTCTGCGCTATTATGTATCTTTTTGGATAAGGTTTTTTTTTGTTTTGTTTTGTTCGTTTTTTTTTTGAGACAGAGTTTTGCTCTTGTTGTCCAGGCTGGAGTGCAATGGCATGACCTTGGCTCACTGTAACCTCTGCCTCCTGGGTTCAAGCAGTTCTGCCTCAGCCTTCCAAGTAGCTGGGATTACAGGCACCCACCACCACACCCGGCTAATTTTGTATTTTTATTAAAGATAGGTTTTCGCCATGTTGGCAAGGCTGGTCTCGAACTCCTGACCTCAAGTGATCCACCTGCCTCGGCCTCCCAAAGTGCTGGGATTATAGGTGTGAGCCACTGTGCCCAGCCTGGATAAGCTTCTTTTTTTTTTTGACAGATTCTCACTTTGTAGCCCAGGCTGGAATACAGTGGCACAATCTCAGCTCACTGCAACCTCTGCCACCTGGGTTCAAGCGATTCTCCTGCCTCAGCCTCCCCAGTAGCTGGGATCACAGGTGCCTGTCACTGCACCCGGTGAATTTTTATATTTTTAGTAGAGATGGGGTTTCACCATCTTGCCCAGGCTAGTCTTGAACTCCTGACCTCATGATCCACCCACCTCAGCCTCCCAAAGTGCTGGGATTACAGGCAAGAGCCACCATGCTCAGCCCCGGCCTAGATAAGCTTTAAAAAGCCAGGGTGGGCATGGCGGCTTAGGCCTGTAATCCCAGCACTTTGGGAAAGGCCGAGGTGGGCGGATCACTTGAGGTCAGGAGTTGGCAAGCAGTCTGACCAACATGGTGAAACCCCGTCTCTACTTTAAAAAAAAAAAAGCCACTTAACAGGTGGGGTGCAGTGGCTCATACCTATAATCTCAGCACTTTGGGAGGCCAAGGCGGGTGGATTGTTTGAGCTCACCAATTAGACACCAGCCTGGGCAACATAGCGAAACCCTGTCTCTACTAAAAATACAAAAATTAGCAGAGTATGGTGGTGTGCACCTGTAGTCCCAGCCACTCAGGAGGCTAAGAAGGGAGGATGGTTTGAGCCCAGGAGGCAGAGGTTGCAGTCAACTGAGATCACGCCACTGCACTTCAGCCTGGGTGATAGAGCCAGACCTTGTCTCAAAAAAAAAAAAAAAAAAAAAAAAAAGCCACTTAACTAGCGTTCAGTTTAAAATCAGATGCTGCCTCATACTCCAAACATGGAACTCTTCATAACCTTATTCATTAGAGCTTAGAATTCAGTAAGAATCAGTTGGATTCTGGATCCCATCCAGTGTATTATAGTATTTGAAGCCTCAACAAGATTTCAGTTTACAGGTCTTTCATGTTTAAAGTTTGAGCAAAAGGCTGGTTGGTGGCTCATGCTTGTAATCCCAACGCTTTGAGAGGCTCAGGTGGGAGACTTGCTTAAAGCCAGGAGTTTGAGACCAGCCTGGGCAAAATAGCAAGACCTTGTCTCTACAAAAAATTAAAAAATTAGCCAGATGTGTTGGTGTGTGCCTGTAGTTGCAGCTACTCAGGAGGCTGAGGCAGGATCACTCGAGGCCAAAAATTTGACATTACAGTGAGCTATGATTGTGCCACTGCACTCCAACCTGGGGGACAGAGTGAGACCCTGTCTCAAAAATAAAATTAAGATAGAGTTTGAACAAGGCTACAAAATAAGTTTTCTTCATTTCTTAAATAACTTTTAAAAATAAATGCTATGGACTTACAAAAATTTTAAATATACACAACGACATAAAGAAAAAAATGCAATCCTACACCTGTATATAAGCACTATTGATATTTTGATAGTACATGTGTACAGTACATGTATGTGTTTTTGTCACTGTAAAGAAGAGAAGGGATCACAGTAATGCTTTTGGGGTGGGAGGAAGCCCCCTTCACATTCAGTAAAAGGGATACATGAGACCGGGCGCGGTGATTCACGCCTGTAATCCCAGCACTTTGGGAGGCTGAGGTGGGCACATCACGAGGTCAGGAGATCAAGACCATCCTGGCTAGCACAGTGAAACCCCGTCTCTACTAAAAATACAAAAAATTAGCCAGGCGTGGTGGCGGACGCCTGTAGTCCCAACTACTCGGGAGGCTGAGGCAGGAGAAGGGCGTGAACTCAGGAGGCGGAGCTTGCACTGAGCCGAGATCACACCACTGCGCTCCAGTCTGGGCGACAGAGTGAGACTCTGTCTAAAAAAAAAAAAAAAAAGAGGCGGATACATGAATGGAAGAAAGAAAATTAGCTTCAGCATCGGAACACTCAAAACAGTTTGTAAACATCAGTGTTTGATTAAATATTTTGAGGATTATCTTCAACTATCAGGAAAAATGAAATGATTCTGAAATATGTTGTGGGTTCTGAGTTGAACTGAAAGCTCCATGTGGGGGTGTAAAGGCTCTGCTTATCCAGCCACGTGTCCAGGTTAAGGTCTTTTTTTTTTTTTTTTTTTTTTTGAGACGGAGTCTCGCTCTGTCGCCCAGGCTGGAGTGCAGTGGCCAGATCTCAGCTCACTGCAAGCTCCGCCTCCCAGGTTCACGGCATTCTCCTGCCTCAGCCTCCCGAGTAGTTGGGACTACAGGCGCCCGCCACCTCGCCCGGCTAGATTTTTTTTGTATTTTTTAGTAGAGACGGGGTTTCACCGTGTTAGCCAGGATGGTCTTGATCTCCTGACCTCGTGATCCGCCCGTCTCGGCCTCCCAAAGTGCTGGGATTACAGGCTTGAGCCACCGCGCCCGGCCTAAGGTCTTAACATAGGACTGAAACAGAAGACTGTTAACTTTTCGCCATTCTCAGACTTCAGGTACATTAGAAACAGATGTCCATCCACAGCTCTTCTGCCATTATGGATGGCTAATTAGATGGGGGTATGGACTGCATTGCCATCAACTCAGATAAAATTCATTGCTCTGTTAATAAGGCAATACATAAATTGTATGCGTATGTCTGTTTTTGTTTTAGGACGTGTGTAGTAATCAGTTCAGTGATGCTACTGTGTGATTGAATGAACTTCTGAGTAGATCATTAAGGGTTCTTTTCTAACCACTATATTATTCAGTAATTCATTTAGAATGTCTTTAATTTCCTCCAGTTGGTAGCCCAGTAGTGTACTGCCTTAAATGTTCAAAAAGCATGCCTCTGCCATTTGCAGTACCTGAAACCTTAGGAATTTCTGCCAGAGTTCTTCAAAGCATAAAGCTAAAAAGTATGTGTTGAAATGCCTGAGTCAACTGCTCGAGGGATATACTGACTGCACTCCTGCTGATTTTTCTAGGGTAAAAAAAATCTCCTTGGTGACCTGAGGCAGCTAGCTTTTACTCTACCCAGAAGCACATGTATTATAACTATGCACAAAAAGCACAGAGATATACTACATCTAAATGCTAGCATTGGAATTGTTATATTTTCTATTATTATACTTAATTTCAGTAAATCTCTCTCTGTGTGTGTGTGTGTGTGTGTGTGTGTGTGTGTGTGTGTGTGTGTGTTTGAGACGGAGTCTTGCTCTGTCACCCAGGCTGGAGTGCAGTGGTGCGTTCTCGGCTCACCGCAAGCTCTGCCTCCTGGGTTCACGCCATTCTCCTGCCTCAGCCTCTGGAGTAGCCGGGACTGCAGGTGTCCACTACTACGCCTAATTTTTTGTATTTTTTTTTTTTTTTTAGTAGAAACGGGGTTTCACCATGTTGGCCAGGATGGTCTCGATATCCTGACCTTGTGATCCGCCCACCTCGGCCTCCCAAAGTGCTGGGATTACAGGCGTGAGCCACCACGCCCGGCCTAGTAAATATTTTAAAATAATGTATAAGAAAATAACTTTAACTCTTCTACTGATTACCATTAACATTTTTAAACTCTTCTCTAACTTTCTAATTTAGGGAAGGAAAAAGAAAGGTACCTACTGTATTTATTGAATGTTTAGTATGTGCCTGAAATTTTTATTTGCTTAGTGTTACACTCATTTTGTAGATGAGGACCTCAGAACAGTTAAGGGTGGTCACATAGCTTTGAGTAGCAAGCACAGTTAGGATTTGAACCAGGTCTTCTTGATTCCAAAGGCATCTCTATGACCACATCATGCTGTAGAATTAGCTATCAACTATTAGGCCAATAAAAGACTATCATCAACCTTATTAAATAAAAAAAACCAAGGCGCAGCACAATAAGCATAATATACTACCATATGTATGATCAGATATACGTGCACGTGTATGTGTTTACTTTCATACATACTTAGCATACCAGGCATCTCTTTGAATGGTTGCCTCCAGGAATGGAGACAGGGTAGCTAGAAATCTGGACTTTTATTATAAAACCTTTTATACCTCTTGAGTTTTGTTTTATGTGCATATTTTACCTGTTCACAGGAGAAACTGTGTGTACCACTGTGCCCAGCCAGTTTGTCTAGTTTTTGAAACAAGAACACCATGCCTCAAGTGACAGTAATTGTAGTCATGACTGAAGTAAAAGAAGAGTTTCATGAGTTTTAAAATTGAACTTAAAAAAGCTTCCTATTTACTAAAAGCTTGATTTTCATTTGGGGCTACATTAATGGAAATAGAGTATTTTGAACAAGCAAGGGGGATCAGTTGAGTTGGCTTTGTGTTTATTAGATCATACCTTATCTTGAATATGCTTTATTTTTGCACTTTTAAGAACTGTAATGATTTTAAGAACTGTAATGACCTGTTTACATAGCTGTCTCCCCTGTAAGGCTGGGCATTCCTTGAGGGATAGAATCCATGGCTCATTTGCCCTCGTGTCTTTACTAGCTAGCCTAATTCCCAACACTTGATAGGTAGCTAATAAAAGTTGATTGAATTGAATGGAAATAGAAATACTTAGCTTAATATGGGGAGGAGAGAGAAGAGAAAAATCTGTCTTCAGATAATTACAGAGTTCTCATGTAAAAGAGAGATTAAGTTTGTTTTATGTGACTTGAGAAGACAGGGAACCAATGGGTAGAAGTATGGAGAAGTTTCTAAAGGTTGAGTCATCTAAAGCCTAGATGGGTCTTTGAATCTATCTCCAGCGGATTCATGGCTCTTTAACTTACTTTTTTTCCCCCACTTTTTTTTTTGTTTGTTTGTTTGTTTTTGAGGCAGAGTCTTGCTCTGTTGCCCAGACTGGAGTGCAATGGCACAGTTTCGGCTTACTGCAACCACTGCCTCCCGGGTTCAAGCGGTTCTCCTGCCTCAGCTTCCTGAGTAGTTGGGACTACAGGCACGTACCACCACGCCCACCTAATTTTTTGTATTTTTGGTAGAGATGAGGTTTCACCATGTTGACCAGGCTGGCCTCGAACTCCTGACCTCAAGTGATCTGCCTGTCTTGGCCTCCCAAAGTGCTGGGATTACAGGTGTGAGCTACCACGCCCAGCCATTTCCCCCACTTTGTTATAGATATAGCATGTATATGAATACTTTAGTTATCATTTATTATAGGAAGCAAAATTACTAACCTTCTTTGATTTTTTTGTTCATAGTCAAGTTCATCCGAGAAGTAACACCATATATCAAGAAGCCATCATTAGTATCAGATCTGCCATGGGAAGGTGCAGCCCCCCAGTCACCAAGCTTTAGTGGCAGTGAGGACTCTGGTTCGCCAAAACACCAGAACAGCACCAAAGACAGGAAGATCATCCCTCTCAAAATGTGCTTTGCTGCTAGAAACCTAAGCATGCCGGATCTGGAAAACAGGTGAGGTGTACCTAACAAGAACATCACACCTACAGCTTTACAAACTTAAGGACATGTTGCAGTATTATATGACTGTTAACTCAATTATACAGAGGAAAACGTCAGTCTGAGGTGAGAGATGCATTTTTGGAGTTCCACATTTTAAGTTATTCTACATATATACGTGTATATGTGTAGAAAAAATTTTGGACAGGCACACAAGAAACTGTTAATGGCTTTACCCCTAGGTTGTCAAATAAGATTAAAGGAGAGAAAGAAAGAGGGGGCATCTTCTCATTTTATATCTTTCCGTAATGTTATTACTTTTTTCACTATGAATATGTATTACTTTATAATTGAAAGAATTCTTGTTAAAGAGAAATTTTTAAGTATCTCCTTAGATGGAAATTCCTTAGACTATAGGTAGTATAGAGTTAGAGATCTGCATTATGGTTTTGGCTGAATCAACCAGCAACGTGACTCTGGCAAGTTAGTTCCCCTTGACCTCAGTTTCCTCATTTGCAAAATGAGAAAATCAGATTGGATGATTTCTGATGTCCCTCCTAGTTTATGTGTTCTATAACTTTGTCTTCATTAACTCAATAAAGTGGCACTGGTAGACCAAATGTTAGGTTAGAGATTAGGGGAAAAAATAAGATGAAAATAACTTGCCCAAAGACATAGTTAAGGACAGACTTTTTATAATGTGTTTTCACTATTATGGTCTCCTCTGATCTTAATGCACAGCCAGGTGCCTGATCAGGATGGAGTGGAGCACAGAAGACACCAAGAAACTGAATAGCCTCTTTGGGTTTTTAAGGCCTCTTTGGGTATTTAAGGCTTCAAAGCTTCTGCTCTGTAGTATATTACATGGTTTGCTGGAATGAACTGAGCTCTGCAGTCAGATAGATCTTGGTTTGAATCCCAACTAGGTCACCTGCTCAAAATAAGGTTCTGAGCAAGTCCCTTCACTTCTATACACCGCCATGTCATCATCTGTAAAAAAAAGGGATAATGATACTTAGTGTGCCAATTAAATGAGATGATACCTGTAAAGGCCCTTACACAGAGCCAAGCACATACAGTTGGTTCTCAAGAAATAGTATTTTTAAGAAGTCTTAACTCTGCTGGGCACAATGGCTCACACCTGTAATCCCAGCACTTTGGGAGGCCAGGGTTAGAGAACTGCTTAAAGCTAGAATTTAAGACCAGCTTGGGCAACATAGTGAGACCCCGCCTCTACAGCATTTTTTTTTTAAATTAGCCAGACTTACTGGCATGCACCTGTAGTCCTAGCTACTTGGGAGGCTAAGGTGGGAGGATCACTTGAACCCAAGAGTTCAAGGCTGCAGTGAGCTAGGATTGTGCCACTGCACTGTAGCCTGCGTGACAGAACAATATCCTGTCTCTTTAAAAAAGAAAAGTCTTAACTGACTACTATGTAAACACATTTTGAAAATTATATTCTGATATATTTAAATTGTTGCTTTGTTTTAAAAGTTCGAGACATTGTAGAAATTACTTTGTGCTACGTATAGGTTTATTCCTGGAAGGTTGTATGTATGTTGAATCATCTAAGTGCAACACAGCTTGATCTTTAAAGAAATTTTGTATTCTTTTCATAAAGTAAGAATTTAATTTGGGCTGGGAGAGGTGGCTCACTCCTGGAATCCCAGCACTTTGGGAGACCGAGGCAGGTGGATCACTTGAGGTCAGGAGTTTAAGACCAGCCTGGCCAACACGGTGAAACCCTGTCTCCACTAAAAATCCAAAACTTAGCCAGGCGTGGTGGCAGGCACCTGTAATCCCAGCTACTTGAAAGGCCGAGGCAGGAGAATTGCTTGAACCTGGAAGCAGAGGTTGCAGTGAGCCAAGATTGCGCCACTGCACTCTAGCCTGGGTGACAGAGCGAGACTCTGTCTCAAGAAAAAAAATAAATAAATAAATAAATAAATAAATAAATAAATAAATAAATAAAATAAATGAGATACATTTGAGCCAGACATGGTGGTGGCTCACACTTAGCTCAGTACTTTGGGAGGCTGAGGCAGGAGGATTGCTTGAGGCCAGGAGTTTAAGACTAGCTTGGGCAATATAACAAGACACTATCTTTACCAAAAAAAAAAAAAAGAAGAGAGAGAGAAAAAAGAGATACATTTATATAGAGCCGTTGGTCTGTTAATCATGGGCTTTTTTTTTTTTTTTTTTTAAGTTAGGGACCATAGAGAATTAAGTAGAATAGAGAAACAATGTGATAAAGAAAAACAAATTACAACTACATTTGTCAACTAGCTGTCAGGGTGAGAAAAGTACAGAGTCAATTTTGTTATAAATCATTTCTTTTTTTTTTTTTTTTTTTTTTTTTTTTTTTTTTTTTTGAGACAGGCTTCCCTCCCATCGCCCAGGCTAGAGTACAATGGCATGGTCTCAGCTCACTGCAACCTCTGCTTCCTGGGCTCAAGTAATTCCCCTGCCTCAGCCTCCCAAGTAGCTGGGACTACAGGTACATGCCACTGTGCCCAGCTAATATTTGTATTTTTTGTAGAGAAAGCGTTTTGCTACATTGCCCAGAGTGGTCCCCAACTCCTAGATTCCAGCAATCTACTCGCTTTGGTCTTCCAAAGTGCTGGGATTACAGGCATGAGCCACCACGCCTGGCAATAAATCATTTCTGAGAATAGGTACCTATAGTGCTGCTGATGTAGCTGGGTATTGAAGAAAAAGGCAAAACGTTAGAAAATTTCTATAGAAACCCAGGGTTGTGGGAGTGGGCAAAGATGGAAAGAAGATGATATGACTTGGCTGTATTGCTAAATGTTGTGCTACTTCATCATTCACTAAGGATTGAAGTCCAGTAACCTTGGTCTTTGTTAAAACTTGGGGGCTGAATTCTCTGACATATTTATACGCTAAAGACATTTGGTGACTGTTAGATGTGAAATAGATCTTCAGAACCAAATGGAGAGGGCAGTTTGGGGCTACCAGAGTTGTGCTATTATACCTTCCTTTTCAGTAAATGATCAGTCTACTTGACCATGGCATACTATATAAGGAAAGGTCTTAGAAGATCCACGCCAGTTTTGAGATTCTCAGTCTTAATGCTTCAAAGCAACTTGTTCTAATTTTACTTAAGATATCAAAATTTGGCAGGGTGCAGTGACTCACATGTGTAATCCCAGCACTTTGAGAGGCCAAGGCAGGTGGATCACTTGACATCAGGAGTTTGAGACCGGCCTGGCCAACACGGTGAAACACCATTTCTACTAAAAATACAAAAATTAGCCAGATGTGGTGGTGCACGCCTGTAATCCCAGCTATTTGGGAGGCTGAGATAGGAGAATTGCTTGAACCCAGGAGGCAGAGGTTGCAGTGAGCCAAAATTGTGGCACTCTGCAAGACTGTGTCTCAAAAAAAAATATTTTTTAAATAAAAAATTTTGCACATGATTTGCTTTTTGTAAAATATAAGTTGGAAGAGATTCAAGGTTATTCCTATGATGATACCTCTTATACTTGCATTTCCATGTGCTTTTTAGACATAAGGGAAATAGGATTACAAGGAGTTTGCAAAAATATGCATAACTTCGGCTATACTCATGGGAATATGAACATCTGTGTGTCTTGGCAGAAAAAATGTACAGAACCATTAACTAATTAGACCTCAGTTATGAGAGAAGATAGAAGTTAGGAAGATAGGCTTCGTAATGTTGGTCAGGCTACTTGTTTTCCCCAAGCCTTGCATTTCCCCTGTATAAAATAAGATTATAGGAGGATTAAATAAGACAGTAATTATAGAATCAGTAAGTTCTCAAGTTATTATTATAGGCATTGTTAGTGTCCTTGTGACCTTAAATAAGTTCCTTAATTTCTCTGGCCCCCTGTTTTCTCTGTCTGTAGAATGGTCGTAATATCTGCTCAACTATATACTTTAGAATGAGAATAAATAATAATCTATAAAATAACTTGGGGCAGGGGGCTGGTGACTGTAATCTCAGCACTTTGGGAGACCAAGGCGGGCAGATCACTTGAGGCCGGGAGTTTGTGACCCTGTCTCTACTAAAAATAACAAAAAATTGCCCAGGCATGGTGGCACACACCTGTAATCCCAGCTACTCAAGAGGCTGAGGCATAAGAATCACTTGAACCTGGGAGGTGGAGGTTGCAGTGAGCCGAGATTGTGCCACTGCACTCCAGCCTGGACACTCCAGGTGACAGAGTAAGATTCTGTCTCAAAAAGAAATAAAAATAAAAATAAAATAATAAAATAACTTGGAGCTCATTGGTCCTTAAATTTATCTCAGCTCTGTTAAAGGAAATATCCATTTGTTTATCCTTTTTTTATTGATGGTCACTTGAACAATTTCTAGTGTAGAGTTAGTATTAATAAAGTCACTGAATATTTTTGTACTTTCCTTTTTTTTTTTTCTTCTGGTTTAAAGGCCTCAGAAACTTTTTCATTTCTGTGGCGTAAATTTGTGGGAGTGGAATTGCTAGGTCAAAGGATAGGTGCATATTTAGTTAAAAAAAAAAAAAAAAAAGAAAACTAGTCCAGGCGCGGTGGCTCATGCCTGTAATCCCAGCACTTTGGGAGGCTGAGGCAGGCAGATCACCTGAGGTCAGAAGTTCGAGACCAGCCTGACCAACATGGAGAAACCCCGTCTCTACTAAAAATATAAAATTAGCTGGGCGTGGTGGCTCATGCCTATAATCCCAGCTACTCGGGAGGCTGAGGGAGGAGAATCACTTGGACCCAGTAGGCGGAGGTTACGGTGAGCCGAGATCGCACCATTACTTACACTCCAGCCTGGGCAACAAGAGTGAAACTCCGTCTCAAAAACAACAATAACAATAGCAACAAACTGCCAGGCTGGGCACAGTGGCTCATGCCTGTAATCCCAGTACTTTGGGAGGTCGAGACTGGTGGATCACCTGAGGTCAGGAGTTTGAGACCAGCCTGGCCAACATGGCGAAACCCCATCTCTACTAAAAATAAAAAAAAAAAAATAAGATAAACTGCCAGACTTCCTTCCAAAGTAATTGTGCCATTTTGTGCCATTTTATGTTCCCACCATTATATGAGAGTTTTCATTGTTTCACATCCTCACCAAAATTGATGGTATCAGTCTTTTTAATATTTACCTTTCTGGTGGGTGCATAGTGGAATCTTTTTGTGGCTCATCCTTCATTCTTATCTAAAGCCTTCACTTTCTAAACCAAAAATGTGTTTGATATTGGAGGGAAATGCCTTTTTTTTCTGCTTTACTACTTTGATTTGGTTCCATAGAGCTGAGAAAAAGTAAAAAGTGCTAATGATCAGAATGAGTAAGTACAGGGGAAGAAGAATTTTACTCCCTTCCTCTACCTTGAGTTTTCAAGACCTTATTTGGTGCATCTTGATGCATCTGGTAATTATAAGTATTTCATTTTGGAAAGCAAACACTTAATAAATAATGATGAAGTCCAAGGAGAGAACACAAGCCCCTTCCTTAGCAATCAGTATTGTAGGCAGTGTGAAGTTTAGGAAGAACAAGGTGTTCTTAAATACTCCTTTTGGGGCCGGGCGCAGTGGCTCACGCCTGTAATCCCAGCACTTTGGGAGGCTGAGGCGGGCGGATCAGGAGGTCAGGAGATCGAGACTATCCTGGCTGACACAGTGAAACCCCGTCTCTACTGAGAAAAAAATACAAAAAAATTAGCCGGGCGTGGTGGCGGGCGCCTGTAGTCCCAGCTACTGGGGAGGCTGAGGCAGGAGAATGGCGTGAACCTGGGAGGCGGAGCTTGTAGTGAGCCGAGATGGCGCCACTGCACTCCAGCCTGGGCGACATAGCGAGACTCCATCTCAAAAAAAAAAAAAAAAATTACTCCTTTTGGAAATGTAAATCCATGTTCTTTGCATTGGTTCACAGTGCCTCAGTCATCTTCACATTGGCTATTTTCCATGTAAAAGGTAAATTTTGCCTTTATAATGTATAAAATTATATGATTATTACTAAGTTGAACACTTAAGTTATATCAAAGACTTTGCTAAACAGGAGAAATAAGCTAGACTTACAGAATCCTGTGTACCTAAACATTGATTTGATTCATCTGATCAAAATCTTCATTGCATTTCTCAGAAAATCCTCAGTGGTTTGACAAGAGGCCAAAACTTCAGACATTATAGCTGTCTCCTCTTCTCCCTTGTGGACCCGAATGATTACTGGCAGACTGCCTCCATATTTTTATTAGCAAAGTTTTCATTGGAATTTTCTTTTAAAATAGCAGTAGCCTTTACAAATTACTTTGTCTCATTTGTCAGTTTTAATGGTTTCTTCAAAGGTGGACTCTTTTGGATCCTAGACACATCAGTCCTATTTTGGAGCTTCTTTTCTGTTTCTTCTAATTTAATTTTCTATTTCACAATCCCTTTTCAAGAAAAATTGCAAAATTTTTATTTTCATAAAAAACTGGCTGATCACAGTGGCGCACGCCTGTAATCCCAGCACTTTGGGAGGTCAAGGCGGGCGGATCACTAAGTCAGGAGATCGAGACCATCCTGACTAACACAGTGAAACCCCGTCTTTACTAAAAATACAAGAAATAAGCTGGGCATGGTGGTGGGCGCCTGTAGTCCCAGCTACTCGGGAGGCTGAGGCAGGAGAATGGCGTGAACCCAGGAGGCGGAGCTTGCAGTGAGCCCAGATGGCGCCACTGCACTCCAGCCTGGGCGGCAGAGCAAGACTGTGTCTCAAAAAACAAAAAAAAAACTGGTTAACTGTCAGTGGGAAATAACTTACTGTCTATTCTCATATTTTTTCAGCCCAGTGGTCCTGGTATCTACTTGTGTTTAATCAGGCTTAGTTTTATTTTATAACAGATTTATTTTCCATTCTTCTAGTTTTTAATAACTAGGATCTGAGACATCAGGATTTTCAGAAGTTAGACTGTGTCAAAGGAGAAATGTCTGAGAGATTGTCCTAGAAACTGTATGATGTGTAAAGACTTTCAGAAGGTGAACATTCTGTGCCTCAAGAAGGATGAACTGATTCCTATCTGTAGTCCTAAGTAGGTCAGTAGGAGGAGTGAAGGAAATTTCTGGTCAAGGTTTTGCGGCTGAACTTTAGCATGTGCTTAAAAGATGTTATACTGGTTACAGTGCCAAAGCAGCTAGATGGAAATAAATAGTCCCTCTAGAAAATAGCCTGATATACGATCTGAAATAAGAGCATCATTGCGTCCCCCACCCAGTTTCGTGGGATGAGGGTGATTCTGAATCTTTTGCTAGAATGAGGGTGGGGAAGTCACTGGCCACTGGGTGTGGGGAATGCTGACAGGCTTTCAACCATACCACGCAGAGGAGTGCTGCATGCTTTACTCCCACTTCCAGAGGTAACTGGTACCACCGCTTCCCCGGCCTCTTAGGGATTCTCCAACATGGATTGGCTGGGATTTCGCTCTTTCCACTTTTCTTAAGTCAGCTAAGTCATTTAACTCCTCTGTTTACTAGCCTCCAAAATTTTGTTATAGTGACTCCTCTCCTGTTCTCCTTGGATTTGTAAGATTATACTTTTAAAAAAAATCCCCCGGCTGGGCGCGGTGGCTCACGCCAGTAATCTCAGCACTTTGGGAGGTCGAGGCAGGCGGATCACGAGGTCAGGGAGATTGAGACCATCCTGGCCAGCATGGTGAAACCCTGTCTCTACTAAAAATTAGCGAGGCCTGCTGGCAGGCGACTCGGGAGCCTGAGGCAGGAGAATGGCGTGACCCCGGGAGGTGGAGCTTGCAGTGAGCCGAGATGGCGACACTGCACTCCAGCCTGGGTGAAAGAGCGAGACTCCATCTCAACAAAAAAAAAAAAAAAAAAAAAAAAAAGCATGTGGGGGCCAGGCACGATGGTTCATGGCTATAATCCCAGCAGTTTGGGAGGCTGAGGCAGGTGGATCACCTGAGGTCAGGAATTTCAGACCAGCCTGACCAACATGGTGAATTCCCGTCTCTACTAAAGATACAAAAACTAGCCGGGCATGGTGGCACATGTCTGTAATCCCAGCTGCTCGGGAGGCTGAGGCAGGAGAATCACCTGAACCCAGGAGGTGGAGGTTGCAGTGAGCTGAGACTGCGCCATTGCACTCCAGCCCAGGCAACAAAAGGTAAACTCTATCTCAAAAAAAAAAAAAAAAAATTGAGTGGGGGCCGGGCGCAGTGGCTCATGCCTGTAATCCCAGCACTTTGGGAGGCCGAAGCGGTCGGATCATGAGGTCAGGAGTTCAAGACCAGGCTGGCCAACATTGTGAAACCCCGTCTCTACTAAAAATACAAAAATTAGCCGGGCATGGTGGCAGGCGCCTGTAGTCCCAGCTACTGGAGAGGCTGAGGCAGGAGAATTGCTTGCAACCGGAAGGCGGAGGTTGCAGTGAGCTGAGATCAGCCACTGCCCTCCAGCCTGGGCGAAAGAGCGAAACTCCGTCTCAAAAAAAAAAAATTTTTTTTTGTAGAGATGGGGTCTCACTTTGTTGCCCAGGCTGGTCTCAAACTCCTGGCCTCAACTGTTTTCCCTGCCTCAGCCTCCCAAAGCGTTGGGATTACAAGCGTGAGTCACTGTACTTGACCTAATTTTTTTGAATTGTGGTAAAATACACATAACATCAAATTTCTTAATCATTTTTAAGTGTACAGGTCGGAAGTGTTAAGTATATTCATATTTTTGTACAACCAATGTCCAGAAATTTTTCTTCTTGCAAAACTAAAATTCTCTACTCATTAAAAACTTCCCTATTTCACCCTTCCTTCAACTCCTGGCACCTACCATTCCACTTTCTGTGAGTTTGACTGCTCTAGATACTTCATAAAAGTGGGTTCATACGTTATTTCTTCTTTCGTGACTGGCTTATTTTACTTAGTATAATATCCTTAATGATGTGTGTTGTAACGTGTTAGGATTTCTTCCTTATTAAGGGTGAATAATGCCATTATATGTATATACTACGTTTTGTTTATCCATTCATCCATTGATGGACATTTGGGTTGCTTCCACCTTTTGGCTATTATGAATGATGCTGCTATAAACATGGGTGTACAAATGTCTCATAAAATTATTTTTTAAGTTGATTGTTTTGATCATGTTGCCCTCCTATTGAGAATCCTAAGTGATTCTATGTTATTAATAGATTCTCTGTTATTAATAATTCTATGTTACCAATTAAGGCCAGGTGCAGTGGCTCACCCCTATAATCCCAGCACTTTGGGAGACCGAGGCAGGCAGATCACTTGAGGTCAGGAGTTCGAGACCAGCCTGGCCAACATGGTGAAACCCTGTCTCTACTACAAATACAAAAATTAGCCAGGCTTGGTGGTCTGTGCCTGTAATCCCAGCTACTTGGGAGGCTGAGGCAGGAGAATTGCTTGAACCCGGGAGGCAGAGGTTTCAGTGAGCTGAGATTATGCCACTGCACTTGAGCCTGGGCGAAGAGCAAGACTCCATCTCAAAAAAAAAAAAAGTTACCAATTAATATTCAGACTTAATCTGCTGTTCAAGACCCTCTAAATTCTGGAACAAAGCTACCTCTTAATTTACTTAGGGGAAATCAAATAAAGAGCTCATCAGAACTGTGTCTAAATAAAAAGCAAATAGCTTAAAACTTGGTATCTAAAGGTTTTCCTCTGAGTAATATGAACTTTCAAATAGACTTTTCTAAAGCCTTTTGGCTGTTCACAACTCTTATTTTATGTCTTCTATTTTCTAGAACTTTTGTCCTATTTTGCTGTTACCATAGAACTTTGACGGTATATAAAAGATGGATAGACTGGCAGGTAGGCCTGGAAGTAGCTAGATGATCTACTTTTTTCATCACTGTATCTCCAGTATCAGTGCCTAGCACAATATTTGGCATATAGTAGGTGCTCAATAAATATTTATTTAAGAAAGTATAGACCAACCAGAATTAAAATGAAAATGAATATTTGCAATACAAAATATGACAACTTGAAGTATTTGGAATTATAAAGGGTTTAGAAACTGTGACAAAAGAGCTTCAAAGCAGAAATGCTAGTGTACTTGTAAATTGCTTATCTTTTTGACACGTGGCATAGAATCTGATGATAGTGCCTTTAGGCAACAAAAACTGTCTTCAGAAAATAATGTAAAGAAAACTCTCTCCCTGGTCATTGGCGGTTTGTCAATTTGTAGCCGACCGTGAAAAACACTCCTAATTGCTTTTTTTTTTTTCCATTTTGAAAGATATGTGTTCACAGCAGAGTATATATATTATTTATTTATTTATTTGACTTTTAAAATTCATCTTTGCAAGAACTTTGATTAAAACACAAAACAATATTCAATAGATTGCTTTATAAAGAATTTGTTCAGGCCGGGCGCGGTGGCTCAGGCCTGTAATCCCAGCACTTTGGGAGGCCGAGACGGGCGGATCACGAGGTCAGGAGATCGAGACCATCCTGGCGAACACGGTGAAACCCCGTCTCTACTAAAAAATACAAAAAAAAAAAAAAAAAAAACAAACTAGCCGGGCGAGGTGGCGGGCGCCTGTAGTCCCAGCTACTCGAGAGGCTGAGGCAGGAGAATGGCGTAAACCCGGGAGGCGGAGCTTGCAGTGAGCTGAGATCCGGCCACTGCACTCCAGCCTGGGGGACAGAGCAAGACTCCGTCTAAAAAAAAAAAAAAAAAAAGAATTTGTTCAATGTATATTTTAAATATTTTAACTGTTTTCTTTTTTTTTTTTTTTGAGACAGAGTCTCGCTCTGTCGCCCAGGCTGGAGTGCAGTGGCCGGATCTCAGCTCACTGCAAGCTCCGCCTCCCGGGTTTACGCCATTCTCCTGCCTCAGCCTCTCGAGTAGCTGGGACTACAGGCGCCCGCCACCTCGCCCGGCTAGTTTTTTGTATCTTTTAGTAGAGACGGGGTTTCACCATGTTAGCCAGGATGGTCTCGATCTCCTGACCTAGTGATCCGCCCGTCTCGGCCTCCCAAAGTGCTGGGATTACAGGCTTGAGCCACCGCGCCCGGCCAACTGTTTTCTAAAGGTTACTTTTGAAATATAGATTGTTCTCGGTGAGCATTAACTAATACAGAACAGTCATAGTGTTGATCCCTTAACTGTTTTTCTACCGTAACTCACTGGATGAGTAATCATATAAAAGTACCCAAACACAGTTCTAAATTTCCATAAAGAGTAATAATCTGCTAATTTTCTTTTTTCTTTTTCTTTTTTTTTTTTTTGAGAGGAAGTCTCGCTTTGTCACCCAGGCTGGAGTGCAGTGGTGCGATCTTGGCTCACTGCTACCTCTGACTCCTAGGTTCAAGCGATTCTCCTGCCTCAGCCTCCTGAGTAGCTGAGATTACAGGTATGTGCCACCACGCATGGCTAATTTTTGTATATTTTAGTAGAGACGGGGTTTCACCATGTTGGCCAGGCTGGTCTCAAACTCCTGACCTCAGGTAATCTGCCCATCTCAGCCTCCCAAAGTGCTGGGATTACAGGCGTGAGCCACCATGCCTGGCTGCTAATTTTCTATTTATTTCACATAATGTAAATTTCAGTTCATTATTTGGCAGTAGACATTTTTAAGCTGGCACTACTTTATACCAGAATTTCCTAAATGTTTAAGAGTATCAGTTCCTTCTTTGCAGTGTGCCTATGCGGTTCAGCAAGCATGCTTTTCATTTCTTAGACATAGAAATTAAGGCAAAATGATCTACTGTAGACTACAGTAAGTTCCCTCAGCTTATTACTTTAACACTGAAATGACAGATCCAGCAGTTGGTGTTTCTTTAATTTTTTCTCAGGTTCAGTAACTAGCCCAAGTTGGTCTTTCTGATTTTTTAATATTTATTTATTTATTTATTTATTTATTTATTTATTTATTTATTTATTTATTTGAGACAGAGTCTCGCTCTGTCACCCAGGCTGGATCTTGGCTCACTGCAACCTCCACCTCCCTGGTTCAAGCAGTTCCCCTGCCTCAACCTCCCAAGTAGCTGGGATTACAGGCACCTGCCCCCACGCCCGGCTAAATTTTTTGTATTTTTGGTAGAGTCAGGATTTCACTATGTTGGCCAGGCTGGCCTCAAACTCCTGATCTCCGACAGTCCACCTGCCTTGGCCTTCCAAAGTACTGGGATTACAGGAGTGAGCCACCGCGCCCGACCTCTGATTTTTATCTTTCCATATGTTGTTTTCTTTGGAATTGAGCTCTAGGGAATTAAGAGAAAGTATCTTTTTTTTTTTTTTTTTTTTTTAAGACAGAGTCTCGCTCTGTCACCCAGGCTGGAGTGCAGTGGTGTGATCTTGGCTCATTGCAACCTCCACCTCCCAGGTTCAAACTATTCTCCTGCCTCAGCCTCCTGAGTAGCTGGGGTTACAGGCACCCACTACCATGCCCGGCTAATTTTTTGTATTTTAGCAGAGATGGGGTTTCACTGTGTTGCCCAGGCTGGTCTCGAACTCCTGAGCTCAGGCAATCCGCCTGCCTTGGCCTCCCAAAGTGCTGGTATTACAGTCGTGAGCCACTGTGCCTGGCTGAGAAAGTATCTTTATTTGAGTATACAGATGTGTTTGAAAATGCTAAGTTAAAATAGATTTGCAGTTATGTATTTTAAACCTGGCAGGTTTGGTGACTTCTGTCCTAGCTCACTTTTTTTTTTTTCTTTTTCCACACAGATTGATAGAGCTACATTCTCCTGATAGCAGGAATACGTTGATCCTACGCTGCAAAGATACAGCCACAGCACACTCCTGGTTCGTAGCTATCCACACCAACATAATGGCTCTCCTCCCACAGGTGTTGGCTGAACTCAACGCCATGCTTGGGGCAACCAGTACAGCAGGAGGCAGTAAAGAGGTCAAGCATATTGCCTGGCTGGCAGAACAGGTAGGCGGGGAGGCAGGTATCACCTGGTTCCCATTCAGAGCCAGGATGGTTCCTCATTTTACATATCTGCAATACTTAACATGCAGTTACGTCCTGGATATCTAGCTTGCAGATCTTTTGTTTTTCGGTCTTTTGTTTCACCTCCCTTTTTCTCCTTCTACCTTTGGCTATTTGTTGCTAATTATCCACTCAACCAGAAGTAACTGGCATAGTAATCACTAACATACTATTGCTAAAAAGAAGTTCTTATTACCATGTCTATCCTTAATGACAGAGGATAATTTTCATGATTTTAGATCAGGGTCAGCTAACTTTTTCTGTAAAGGGCAAGATAGCATCACAACTACTTGATTCTTCTGTTGTAGCAAGACAACTGTAATAGGCAATAGGAAAATGAATGGGTGTGACTGCGTTTCAGTAAAACTTTATTTACAAAAACAAGTAAACTGGTGGTTGGGTGGATCTGGCCAAGGGGTCATAGTTTCCCAACCCTTGTTCCCGACTGGAAGAGCTTCTAGGGGCAGCAGGCTGTAGTTGATTCCCCTGGTCTGGGAAAAGTATAAAATATACAAACGATTTTATAAGTAGACAGAGGTACAATTGTCTTCCATAACTGAAAAGTGAAAAAAAAAGAAACAAGAAAGCCTGAGTAGATGTTGAGTGAAAGGAAAAGAAGAACTTGAAAGCCCAAGTTATTTTAGATCCCAGGTTTGACAAAAGGAGAGTAAAAGTTCTATGTGACATTATGTTACATCTTTTTTCTTCACCATCAGCTAGGCTAGAGGGGCTTGAAAGAAAAGGACCGGACTAGGGGGTTCAGAGTTGAGTGTTTAAGTGCTAGCTCTGTTTTTCACTGCTTTTGAGTCTTTTTGAAACTTACGTTTTGAATCCTAGTTGTGTGTGCAAAGGGCCAGGGAGTGGACTAAATAACTGGTTCCCAAATACAGCAGAATCAGCACAGGAAGGATTTTGTTCTTTCAGTTTTGATTTTTTTTTTTTTAAGTACAGTTTCCTACTGGTTCCCACCTTCCGACCCAACATAGTTCTAACTTTTTTTTTTAAGTCAAGGTTGATTTTATTTATTTGAGGAGGATATTGTCCTCAAAGCAGTTCTGATGTGGTAGATCTGTGGTGGTGCCTGGTGATCTTGGCGGTACGAAGTAATTGTGGTAATTGAGGGGCCAATTTTGGTCACCAGCAAGAGTAATTTTTTTATTTTATTTTTTGCCACTTCTCAACTTTTTATGAACATTTCAAATAAAATTATAATAAATGAGAATGTAATATTAGTACAGTGATCATTTCTATAAAGCATAATTAGAATAACTAATAAATGAGTGAAAGTCATGGTATAAGTACTTATGACTTTGAAAATTTTAACATTTTAGTTGTGTTTATCATTGGTTCTATATTTTATATGCTAGTTGAAAACCTGAATTGAATGGTAATTGTTCTGTGCTTCTGGCATTGTTCAAAATCCTCATGTTTTTAAAAAGGTAACACATTCACATGGTTGAAAAATCAAACAAAAAATTAATGGGTCAAAAGTCTTGCCCTCATTCCTGTTACCTATCCACCTGTTATGCCCTTTGCCCTGGAAATGTAACAACTCTTATTCCTTTCTATTGAATCTTTTGAGAGTTTCTTTATGCAAATAAAAAGAAAATATGAGGCAGGATGCGGTAGCTCATACCTGTAAAACCAACACTTTGGGAGGCTGAGGTGGGAGGATCGCTTAAGACCAGGAGTTTGAGACCAACCAGGGCAATATGGGAAAACCCCATCTCTACAAAAAATTAACAACTAAAAAAAAATTAGCTGGGTCCTTTCACACATGCACTGTCCAGATCCTTTGGCTCCTATGTCCAGGTAGATCAGATAAGGGTATCAACATTATCTGCATATATTCAGTTCTTAAGTTTCTGACAGTAAATAGTAAAACTTTGGTTAGTAAGGGATTTATCCAAAGGTTCACATCAGTTCCTAAGTTTGGATATTGAGAGTTCAGAGGGTAGGGGATATTTCCCTTTTTTTTTTTGGAGATGGAGTCTCGCTCTGTCGCCCAGGCTGAAGTGCGGTGGCGCGATCTCGGCTCACTGCAAGCTCCACCTCCTAGGTTATTGATACTAATTTTTATATGACTGATTTTACCCTTTAACTGGTTATATTGGTTTTTGGTTTTTTTTGTTTGTTTTGTTTAATTTCCATGTTCACAGTGGTTTTTTTAAATTGGCAAATAGTTATGTATATTTATGGGATACAATATAATGTTTTGATACATGTATACATTGTGGAATGCTCAAATCAGGCTAATCAACATATCCATCACCTCAAATATTTATCATTTCTTTGTGGTAAAAACATTTAAAATTTTTTCTTTTAACGTATTTTGAAATGCAATTTATTTTTTTGAAATGAGGTCTCACTCTGTCGCCCAGGCTGGAGTGCAGTGGTGTGATCTTGGCTCACTGCAACCTCTGCCTCCCGAGTTCAAGTGATTCTCCTGCGTCAGCCTCCTGAGTAACTGGGATTACAGGCACATGCCACCACACCCAGCTAATTTTTGTATTTTTAGTAGAGACGGGATTTCACCATGATGGCCAGACTGGTGTCAAACTCCTGACCTCAGGTCATCCACCCGCCACACCCTCCCAAAGTGCTGGGATTACAGGTGTGAGCTACTATGCCCGGCCAATATATTATTTTTAACTATAGTCACCATACTATGCAAAAGATTACCAGAATTTATTCATCCTGTTTAATTGAAACTTTGTACCATTTGACCAACATCTTCACTTTCCCCATTTACGCCTTACCCCAGCCACTGGGAACCACCAGGGTCTTTCTTTCACCTGGGTTGAAGTGCAGTAGTGTAATCATGGCTCACTGCAGCCTCAACCTCCTGGGCCCAAGCAATCCTCCCACTTCAGTCTCCTGAGTAGCTAGGACTACAAGCACGTACCACCACACCAGGCTAATTTTAAAGTTATTTTTTGTAGAGATAGGATCTCACTGTGTTGGCCAGGCTGGTCTCAAACTCCTGGGCCCAGGTCATCTTCCCAGCTTAGCCTCCCAAAGTGCTGGGATTATAGGCATGAGCCACTGTGCCCGGCCTGGGTATGTTCTTTTTTTTTTGAGACGGAGTTTAGCGCTTGTTGCCCAGGCTGGAGTGCAATGGTGCAGTCTTGGCCCACTGCTACCTCTGCCTCCTGGGTTCAAGTGATTCTTGTGCCTCAGCCTCTTAAGTAACTGGGATTACAGGCGCGCACCACCATGCTCAGCTAATTTTGTATTTTTAGTAGAGATGCGGTTTCACCATGTTGGTCAGGCTGATCTCAAACTCCTGACCTGAAGTGATCACCTGCCTCAGCCTCCCATAGTGCTGGGATTATAGGCGTGAGCCACTGTGCCCTGCCGGTTATATTCTTAAAGGGAGATTTTTTTGAGTCCACCAAATGGAGGACATGTATTATCTATTAAATGAGTTTTTTTAAGCATTTGAGTATTTTTTTTAACTTTGTATGCCAAGACTTTTTTATTTTAGTGATATATACAAAATAAATGTAATTTTTTTTCTTTTTTTTTTTTATTTGAGACAGAGTCTCACTCTGTCTGGAGTGCAGTGGTGCTATCTCGGCTCACTGCAAGCTCCGCCTTCCGGGTTCACGCCATTCTTCTGCCTCAGCCTCCTGAGTAGCTGGGACTACAGGTGCCCGCCACCAAGCCCGGCTAATGTTTTGTATTTTTAGTACAGACAGGATTTCACCATGTTACCCAGGATGGTCTTGATCTCCCGACCTGGTGATCCGCCCGCCTAGGCCTCCCAAAGTACTGGGATTACACGTGTGAGTCACCACACCTGGCCAATAAATGCAATTTTAATCACTTAAGTTCTTCCTTATCACTGAAATATGTGCTTTTCTTTATTCTTGAGCGTCTTGAATCATCTGATGTTGAGGGACCTCCTGAACTGGATTTTCTTTTTTTCTTCTTTTCTTCCTCCTCAGTTTTGGCTTGCTGGAATGCTGTGGCATAAGGCTGTCAAGAGTAGGATTCTCCGCTTAATCTTCACTGTCTTCTACTTCTGCAGTTTCTTCTACTGGTTCAGGAACTTCCTTTTTTTTTCTTTCTTCTTTGGAGGTTCACGTTCTTCAAGCATATTTTTCAGACAAGCATAACTTAGGTGTCCACTTTTCCCACAAACATAACACTTAGATTCATCAAAGTAGTTCTGCCTTTGGGTGAACTCGGCTGCTCTTCTGTTGTCAATAGTGATGCTTGCTTTTATCACTCTACCAAATAACTGTTCTTTATTGCCCTAGTACTGTTTTGTGCAGAGTATTTTATCCAAAAATAAAATAAATGCAACCTCTTTACTCTTCCTGGTATCTTTATATTTCATTATAGTAACCTTTACAACTTTGCCATGCTTGGAAAATATGCAGTATAAGTCATTATTTGTCAGGGAATGGGTGAGGTGGATACATGCTCTGTGCTTTTACTTGGAGCCAACTCACCACTCATGTCTTCAGGTGGGGCAGACCCAGGAGACCAGAAGAGCGAGAGCCCTTGGTTTAGCTGGGGCTAAACCCTGACTTTTTTGCCCCTCACAATGGCCTTGGCATCACAGGTCCTAGGAAGGGTCAGGTGCAGAGACAAGAAAGTAGCAGCAGCAGTGCCTCTTTGCGACTGTGGGAGATCCAGGCCTGGGCATTAATGAGAAAAGCCAAAGGCCGGGTACCGTGGCTTGTGCCTGTAATCCCAGCTTTTGGGAGGTGGACGAGAGGAACGCTTGAGCCCAGGAATTCAAGACCAGCTTAGGTAACAAAGTGAGACCCCATCTTTACACAAAATTTTTTTTTAAATTACCTAGGAGAGATGGTGGGCACCTGTGGTCCCAGCTTTTCAAGATTCTGAGGTGGGAGAATCACTTGATCCCAGGAGTTTGAGGCTGCAGTGAGTCTCGTGAGCCTACAGTGAGTGTTCGTGCTACTGCTCCCTAGCCTGGGGAACAGAGTAAGACCCTGTCTCAAAAAAAAAAGAAAAAAAAAATGAAGCTGTGCATGGTGACTCACACCTGTAATCCCAGCACTTTGGGAGGCTGAGGCAGGCAGATCATGAGGTCAGGAGATCGAGACCATCCTGGGTAACAGAGTGAAACTCCATCTCTACTAAAATATAAAAAAGTAGCCAGGCATGGTGGCATGTGCCTGTAGTCCCAGCTACTTGGGAGACTGAGGCAGGAGAATGCTGTGAACCCGGGAGGTGGAGCTTGCAGTGAGCCGAGGTCGCGCCACTGCACTCCAGCCTGAGCAACAGAGCAAGACTCCATCACAAAAAAAAAGAAAAAAAGAAAAGGCAAGACAGCCAAGGAAGGTTTATTTTAACAGTTACTACTTGATGCCTTTTAACTCTCAAAGTGCATAAAGACTCAAGTTAGGATCATATACATTCAGTTGGTATTAGTGTAATTAGTTATTTACTTTTTGCTGTCCATTTTTTATTGTAATAATAAAATAAAGAACCAGAAGTACATTGCCTGTGAAAAAGGGATTAAGGTATTTGGGAAATGAATAATAACTATTAGTATTTTTTCATCTTTAGTGCTGTCCACCTCTGTTTATTAGAAATAAAATTTGGCCGAGACGGGCGGATCACGAGGTCAGGAGATCGAGACCATCCTGGCTAACACGGTGAAACCTCGTCTCTACTAAAAAGAATACAAAAAAAAAAAAAAAAAAAAAAAAAACTAGCAGGGCATGGTAGCGGGCGCCTGTAGTCCCAGCTACTCGGGAGGCTGAGGCAGGAGAATGGCGTAAACCTGGGAGGCGGAGCTTGCAGTGAGCTGAGATCCGGCCACTGCGCTCCAGCCTGGGCGGCAGAGCAAGACTCAGTCTCACAAAAAAAAAAAAAAAAAAAAAAAGAAAATTTGGAGGCCCGGAACGGTGGCTCACGCCTGTAATCCCAGCACTTTGGGAGGCTGAGGCAGGCAGATCATGAGGTCAGGAGTTCGAGACCAGCCTGGCCAACATGGCAAAACCCCCATCTCTACTAAAAATACAAAATTAGCTGGGCATGGTGGCAGACACCTGTAATCCCAGCTACTCAGGAGGCTGAGGTAGGAGAATCGCTTGAACCTGGGAGGTGGAGTTTGCAGTGAGCCAAGATGGTGCCATTGCACTCTAGCTTGGGCAACGAGTGAAATTTCATCACCAAAAACAAAACAAAACAAAACAAAACAAAAAAATAAGGCAAATAGGCAATCAGAATGATTAAATTTAGGTTTCATTTTTTTTTCCAATATAAGTGAAAGAGGGAAAACATTCTCTAAAAACGAAGGACTTGAAAGAGCTAAGAGAGTAAACAGTTTGAAAAACGTGTTAATTAAAGTTCTCTTTCTTGAAATTGAACATTGCTCCCATTGGCATTGGCATTTTTCCTTTAGGGCTCAAAATACCTTCTTTGGGAAGACATACATTTAATTTAGGTTTTCCAAATGCTTATACTCTGATCTAGCCTTCAAAATCTCTCTCTTGTAACTTAAGGGGAAAAATTATTTATTTGTTTACTTTATATTATTTGTGAAACAGGGTCTCACTCTGTTGCCCAGGCTGGAGTGCAGTAGTACAATCTCAGTTCCCTGCAACCTCTACCTCCTGGGCTGAAGTGATCCTCCCACCTCAGTCTCCTGAGTTGCTGGGACTACAGATGCACACCATCATGCCTGGCTGATTTTTGTATTTTTTGTAGAGATGAGGTTTTTACCAAGTTGCCCAGGCTCAAGTGATCTGCCCACTTGGGGCTCCTGAAGTGTCAAGATTACAGGTGTGAGCCACCATACCCAGCCAGGAAAACATTTATTTTCAAAAATCAGTTTATCTTTTTTTTTTTTAGACAGTCTCACTCTGTTTCCAGGCTGGAGTGCAGTGGCGCAATCTCAGCTCACTGCAACCTCCGCCTCCCCAGTTCAAGCGATTCTCCTGCCTCAGCCTTCTGAGTAGCTGGGACTACAGGCACGTGCCACCACGCCCAGCTAATTTTTATGGAGATGGGGTTTCACCATGTTGGCCAGGATGGTCTCGATCTCCTGATCTCGTGATCCGCCTGACTTGGCCTCCCCAAGTGTTGGGATTACAGGCGTGAGCCACCGCGCCTGGATTAAAATGAGTTTATCATTTTAACCCTTTGGGAAGACAGTTCTATATGATATAGTGTCTGTAATAGTCTTGGGGACAAATACCTAGTAGTGAACATAAACTAGAATTTTTGGGGGGATATCTGTGATCCAAAAATGTATGATTCTAAGAGAACCTCTTTAGAGCTGAAACTCTCCTTCCAGACATTGGAGAGTTAACCATAGACTAATATAGAGTCTTGGAAAACTAAGGTTCACTGATAAGAAATGCATAATTATTTCTACAATATTTTGCTTGAATTCTCAGAGTTAGGTTTTGTCTTTTGTTGCTTTCAGCACATGGTAGAACACTAGTCCCTTCACTGGCTAAAATTAATTTCCCACTTTTGGGATCTAGCTCGTGGCCTTGGCTAGGAGAAGACAGTCCCAGTGATAGATGTTATAGCACAGAACCAAACCACTCAGGCCACTTTCAGATTATAGATGGAAGGTTCTCATGTCCAGATTACCTTCAGAAGTCCTTAAGGAAAGCATGTGGAAAGGGCTCTGAAGACAACACTTTCAGAGATAAGTGATTCGTCAATTTGAATTCTCCTTGAAGCTGTCAGTGGTGCTGAGCTGAAGGATCAGTGTTAAAATACAGTGTTGTTAAACAGTCCTTGCTCAGAGGTCTCCTGAGGAGGGAAAAGTTTTGATCATGACAGGGCTTTTCTTGAATATAGTCTTTGACTTTTTGGCCTTGGATCCTTGACAGTATGGATAAATAGTAGTTGTTTTCCTGAAGTTTAAAACATTTTTAGAGATAACTGAGCATTATACAAGTAAATTCAATGCAACCTTCTAAGCTGAAACATAAATTTCTAAAATACAATGGGCCAGGCACGGTGGCTCATGCTTGTAATCCCAGCACTTTGGGAGGCTGAGGTGGGTGGATCACCTGAGGTCAGGAGTTCAAGACTAGTATGGCCAACATGGTGAAACCCTGGCTCTACTAAAAATACAAAAAATTAGCTGGACATGGTGGCGGGCGCCTGTAATCTCAGGTAGTCAGGAGGCTGAGGCAGGAGAATTGCTTGAACCCGGGAGGTGGAGGTTGCAGTGAGCCAAGATCGTGCCATTGCACTCCAGCCTGGGTGACAGAACAAGACTCTGTCTAAAAACAATAATAATAATAATAATAATAAATAAAATACAATGAAGAACTCTTGGAACATAGTTTAAGTGTTTTCTTAAGCTGCTAAGTTCTGGGTTAATAAAAATTTTTTAAAAATACAACACAGTGAGGCCGGGCACATTGGCTCACGCCTGTAATCCTAGCACTCTGGGAGGCCGAGGCAGGCAGATTTCCTGAGCCCAGGAGTTCGAGGCCAGCCTGGGCAATACAGTGAAACCCCATCTCTTCTAAAATATATAAAATTAGCTGGGCGTGGCAGCATGCACCTGTAGTCCCAGCTACTCGGGAGGCTGAGGCAGGAGAATTGCTTGAACCCAGGAGGCAGATGTTGCAGTAAGCCGAGATCGCACCACTGCACTCCAACCTGGGTAACAGAGTGATACTCCGTCTCAAAAAAACAAAACAAAACAAAACAAAAAACACACACAGTGGGTCTGGCGCTATGGCTCACTCCAGTAATCCCAGCACTTCGGGAGGCTAAGGCGGGCAGATCACCTGAAATCAGGAGTTCGAGACCAGCCTGATCAACATGGAGAAACTTTGTTTCTACTAAAAATACAAAATTAGCTGGGTGTGGTGGCATATGCCTATAATCCCAGCTACTCAGTAGGCTGAAGCAGGAGAATTGCTTGAACCCGGGAGGCTGAGACTGCAGTAAGCCGAGATCGCACCATTGCACTCCAGCCTGGGCAACAAGAGCGAAACTCCGTCTCAAAAAGAAAAAAAAAAATACGACATAGTGAATCATGATCTGCGTTTTAAAAAAATACGATAGACGGGCCGGGCAAGGTGTCCCATACCTGTAATCCCAGCACTTTGGGAGGCCAAGACGGGTGGATCATGAGATCAGGAGATTAAGACCATCCATGGTGAAACCCGTCTCTACTAAAAATACAAAAATTAGCTGGGTGTGGTGGCGCACACCTGTAGTCCCAACTACTCAGGAGACTGAGGCAGGAGGTAAAGGTTGCAGTGAGCCGCGATTGTGCCACTGTACTCCAGCCTGGCGACAGAGCGAGACTGTCTCAAAAAAAAAAAAAAAAAAGATAGACATTAACAGATTACATTGCACAAAATAGGAAAGTTGTGTTATTTGGAAAATATTTTATTCAACTATCTATGTATGCATATATTGGGTTGCAATGTAAACTGTATTTCTTATTGTAAGTCTTGATCAAAAACTTTGATGTTTACATTATACAGACTTACTTGGTAGTAGGAGTTTCTGTCCTATGTTTAGAAAATATTACATATCAGACATTCTGAAACTTATAATTTTGAACATATTACTATATATTTAATAGAATTGACAATATTGGCCAGATGTGTGGCTCATGCCTGTAATCCCAGCTCTTGGGAAGCTGAGTGAGACCCTATCTCAATAAAAGAAAAAACAGAATTGGCAATGTTCAGTTATTATGGAATGGGGAAAAACTGTGTTGTATCACTAGATAATGTTTATAGCTCTAATACACACACCACTTCACACCTCCCAGTGGAGAGTCCCTACCAGTGTAAACTTGGTGAGATGTTTCCTGTATGTCAAGTCCATCAGGTTGGGAAAACAACATGGAGACCCATTGTGTTAGGCCATCACTGAAGGAACTTTTACAAAGACATATCATTATAGTTAGCCCTGATTTCTGAATTTTTCCATTGTAACAGGCAAAACTAGATGGTGGAAGACAGCAATGGAGACCTGTCCTCATGGCTGTGACTGAGAAGGATTTGCTGCTCTATGACTGTATGCCATGGACAAGAGATGCCTGGGCATCACCATGCCACAGCTACCCACTTGTTGCCACAAGGTAAGTAAGACTAAAGATAAGGAAGTAAAATATTTATCCTACTCTAAATCTACAAAGGAATTTTAAAGTGAATTCTGTTATCTTAGGTACCTAAAAGAGCAAATGCTCTTTTAGCGGATGCAGACAAAAATTTTTTCTTTTACAACCTTATTGATCATTTTGCAGCTGCTAGCTCAGAGTAAATTGTTTTTTTCATGAGCATTTTTGTGTGTACCTTTTAAGTTGTCAAAGAACCTTCCTAACTGTTCCCTTTTAAGACTTGCTTAGTCATGAAGATTATAGGGTTTTTTTTTTCTTTATTTTATTGACTGTGACTGGAAAACCACTGAAAATTGTGGCAGCCTTTGGACTGAGTGATGAAATCATTTAAACCAGAATGTGGTACTGTGGATAAACCACACAACTCAGCCAAAATATTCTTCAACTTCTCTTTCTAATGCAAGAACACATCATTTTGATTCTGTGAAATAAACATTGATTTGACCTGAAGCCACAGGGTATTTCTAGCATTCCAGATATGGAGGGCTGAAAGGGAAAAGAATAGAGAAATTTAGACTTGGGAGCCAAGATATCTTAAGGGATCATAACTGTGAAACTAGAAAACATACCCAAATTCAAATTTTTTTGGACTTATAAAAAATCAGGTGTTGATATAACTCAAAAACTGCACATTAAAGAAGAGTGTCATGGGAAAGTATTTGGTAGTCAAAAGAGCTAAATGATGAAACTATCTGGAATATCCCAGTGGGAATAGTGGGGTTTTCCTGCTTTGAGGAGACAAAGATTCATGTAAGGCAGAGTATTCTTTGCATTACAGGAAAAGTTTCACTTTAAAAGATTTCCTTAACTTACCACATATATTATTCTTCCCTTACATATATTATTCTTTTTATAAAAAATATCATTTTCACATAGGCTTCCAGTAGTATCTCCGTAATTTAGAGCTGGAGCTCCTAGATCACAGAATGAAATAAAGGATTTGCCGAGCCTCAGTATTAGGGAGGTATGCCCTCATTAATTCCTTCAGGACAGAATAGTCCTGCAGAAAGACTGAATTTAATTATCAGTTTCTCTTTTAAAAAAATAAAACAGGCCGGGCGCGGTGGCTCAAGCCTGTAATCCCAGCACTTTGGGAGGCCGAGACGGGCGGATCACGAGGTCAGGAGATCGAGACCATCCTGGCTAACACGGTGAAACCCCGTCTCTACTAAAAAAAAATGCAAAAAAACTAGCTGGGCGAGGTGGCGGGCGCCTGTAGTCCCAGCTACTCAGGAGGCTGAGGCAGGACAATGGTGTAAACCCGGGAGGCGGAGCTTGCAGTGAGCTGAGATCCGGCCACTGCACTCCAGTCTGGGCCACAGAGCGAGACTCCGTCTCAAAAAAAAAAAATAAAAATAAAAATAAAATAAAATAAAATAAAATAAAATATACAGTATTGTTTATTGTAAATTTCTTAATATTTGGTTTTTTTAATCCTCACTAAATTATAACCTCCTTGAAGTCAAGAACTCTGACTTAGTCATCTTAGCACTTCCCACAATGCTTTGCATGTAGTAGGCTATCAATAAATCTTAGTTGAATTAAATTCTTTACTTAAGTTATAGTTTCTCTGTCATGATTACATTAGGAACTTGATGGTAATCCTGTAAAAATATGTGACTGTGTCTTAGTAATTATAATTAAAGCAAATAAATTTATATTTTCCAAAGATTTAGAGTTTAGGAATATGGCTGTGGAGATCTCTTAAGTTTAAATTTTGTAGAATCAGCTTACACTTTGGTTCTGATCATAGAATGCAAGGAGGGTAGCTTTATTCTTTTTTAAAATGTGTGCACCTGGAAGCATGAAGCAGAAATTTATCACATTCCATAGATGAGCTTTTGTTTAATACTGGAAATTATAATGCCATAAGCAAATAATTTCTTGGCTATCAAGTAGACTAGGCGTGGACCACCAAAGCACTTTGGTACTAAAGAATGAGATGGGGTGGTGTGTGTACTATCACTGGTATTAACTGGCAAGTAGGGAAAATATATAGACAAGATTTAAGAGCTAAAATTATAAAACTCGTAGAATAAAATATAGTAAATCTTCATGACTTTCGGTTAGTCAGAGTCTTTTCAGATATGATACCAAAAGCACAGTTAACAAGAGAAAAAATAATATAGATAAATTGGACTTTAAGAAACTTAAAAGCTCTTATGCTTCAAATGTCACCATCAAGAAAGTGAAAAAATAACTCACAGGATGGGAGAAAATATTTCAAAATCATATATCTGACGAGACTTGTATCTAGAATATATAAAGAATTCTTGTCCAGGCATGGTGGCTCACATCTGTAATCCTAGCACTTTGGGAGACCGAGGCAGGCCTATCACCTGAGGTCAGGAGTTCAAGACCAGCCTGACCAACATGGTGAAACCCCATCTCTACTAAAAATATAAAAATTAGCCAGTGTGGTGTTGCATACCTGTAATCCCAGCTACTCAGGAGGCTGAGGCAGGAGGATTGCCTGGATATGGGAGGCAGAGGTTGCTATGAGCTGAGATTGCACCACTGCACTCCAGCTTAGGTGACAGAGTGAGACTGTGTCTCAAGAAAAAAAAAAAAGAATTATTCCAAGTCAGTAATGAAAAGATAAATTACGCAATTAAGAAACGGGGTGGGCGCAGTGTCTTATGCCTGTAGTCTCAGCACTTTGGGAGGCCAAGGTGGGTGGATCACCTGAGGTCAGGAGTTAAAAGACCAGCCTGACCAACATGGTGAAACCCCGTCCCTACTAAAAATACAAAAATTAGCCAGGCATGGTGGCGTGGACTGTAATCCCAGCTACTTGGGAGGCTGAGGCAGGAGAATTGCTTGAACCCAGAGGTGGAGGTTGCAGTGAACTGAAATCTCACCACTGCACTCCAGCCTGGGTGACTGAGTGAGACTCCCTCTCAAAAAAAAGAAAAAAAAAAAAGCAATTGGAAAGTGATATGAATAGATATTTGTCCAAAGAAGATATACAAATGACCAGTAAGAACATGAAAAGATGTTCAGCATCCTTAACCATCAGGGAAATGCAAATCAAAACCACAGTGAGACATCATTTCCCACCCACTGGGATGACTATAATTAAAAAGACAGATAAAATAAAAAGTGTGAACAACGATGTGGAGAAAATGGAATCTTCATACACTGCTGGTGAGAATGTAAAATGTATACTTGCTGTGCAAGGCAGTCTGGCAGTTTCTCAAAAGCTAAACATAGAGTTACCCTGTGACCCATAATTCCATTCCTAAGTTATGCCCAAGGGTAGTGAAAACTTATGTCCACATCAAAACTTACATATGACCATTCGTAACAGCATTATTCACAATAGCCTAAGAGTGGAAACAGCCTAAGTGTCCATCAACTGATGAATGGATAAATAAAATGTGACATATCCACACAGTGGAATACTATTCTTCAGTTAAAAACAATAATGTTCTGATACACACTACAATGTAAATTAATCTTGAAAACCTTATGCTAAGTGAAAGAAGCCAGACACAGACAACCACATACTGTATTGTTGCATTTATATGAAAAGTTGAGGATAGGCAAACCCAGGACAGACAGAAGGTAGATTAGCAGTTGACAGGGGGAGGTAGCTAATGGGTACAGGATTTCTTTTTGAGATGATGACAATTTGCTAACATTGAATGTGGTGATGGTTCCTAAATTCTGAATATACGAAAGACCATTGTACTTCAAGGGATAAATTGTATGGTGTGTGAATTATATTTTAATAATTCAGTTATTTCAATAAAATAATTAAACCCAACAAGATTGAAAAGAGAGACTGTTTCATAATAAACTGAATGTTATACTAACTGGTAGCATGCTACTGAACCTTTCTGTGACACATATTTTTCATTTGTTAAGTGTGCCCTAATGAGGTAGGGTGGGTGTGAGTATTAAATGAGTTAATGCTAATAAACTGCCTATAATGGTGCCTGACACATTGTAACTGCTCAATGTTAGCTGCTTTAATTATAATATTTATTATTAAATGAAAATTATGCCCAAGAAGAACTCTTTGTAAAAAGCATAATAATTAGGCCAGGTGCGGTGGCTCATGCCTGTAATCCCAGCACTTTGGGAGGCTGAGGGAGGCAGATCATGAGGTCAGGAGTTTGAAACCAGCCTGACCAACGTGGAGAAACCTTGTCTCTACTAAAAATACAAAAATTAGCCCAGCGTGGTGGCACACACCTGTAATCCCAGCTACTTGGGAAGCTAAGGCAGAAGAATCACTTGATTCTCTCTGGAGGCGGAGGTTGCATTGAGCTGAGGTCATGCCACTGCACTCCAGCCTGGGCAACAGAGCGAGACTCCATCTCAAAAAAAAAAAAAAAGCATAATAATTAGTTTAATTTGGTCATTGTTAAAAGAGGAGCTCTGGCCAGGCGCAGTGGCTCACGCCTGTAATCCCAACACTTTGGGAGGACGAGGTGGGTGGATCACAAGGTCAGGAGATCAAGACCATCCTGGCTAACACAGTGAAACCCCGTCTCTACTAAAAATACAAAAAATTAGCTGGGTGTGGTGGCGGGCGCCTGTAGTCCCAGCTACTTGGGAGGCTGAGGCAGGAGAATGGCATGAACCTGGGAGGCAGAGCTTGCAGTGAGCCGAGATCGCGCCACTGCACTCCCACCTGGGCGACAGAGTGAGACTCCGTCTCAAAAAAAAAAAAGGAAAAAAGAGGAGCTCTTAGCTGGGTGCCATGGCACATGCCTGTAATCCCAGCTTCTTGGGAGGCTGGAAGGGTCACTTGAGCCCAGTAGTTCAAGACCAGCCTGGGCAACATAGTGAGACCTCTCATCTCAAAGAAATTAAAAGAAAGGAAAAGGAGCAGTTTTTTGATCTGCCACCAATTTTTACAGATAGTCAAAGTTTCATATTAAAGGTGAGGAATTCAAACATGCTCATTCATGCAAATTGAACTCACCATTAATTAAATGGGTGGGTCTTATAGAGCTTCCTAGACTGTCTGCCTGCCTTTCTCCGTTCCTTTCCTTTTTCTTCCCCTTCCCCTTCCCTGCCTTCCCTTAACTTTCCTTTTCCTTTCTTTTCTCCTCTCTCTTCCTCTCTCCCTCCTTCCTTCTCTTTTTTTCTTTCTGACGAACTCTCACTCTGTTGTCCAGTCTAGAGTGTGCAGTGGCAGGATCATAGCTCTCTGTAACCTCAAACTCCTGGGCTCAAGCCATCCTCCCACCTCAGCTTCCCGAGTAGCTAGGACTATAGGCATAAGCCACTGTGCCAGGCTAATTTTTTTAGCCTGTGTTGCTGTGTTGCCCAGTCTGGTCTCAAACTCCTGGGCTCAAACAATTCTCATGCCTCTGCCTCCCAAAGTTCTGGGATTATAGGTGTGAGCCACCATACCAGTTCATGTTGTTTCTTAATAAGTTTAATTAATTCATGTTGTTTCTTAGTAAGTTTAATTAATGTAACAACAGGGCTTCTTTACTCCTTGTTCAGGAAGTACTGGTGGATTAGAATAAACAATGATAGATGAAAGGTTTAGTTTTTCCATGTGGCCATATTGGCAAGGTAGAATTGGTTGAAGTCACTGCACAATAGAATTAAATGGGGCTTAATCATCCTCTGGCAACCAAAGAGGGGTAAAGGGTAACCCTGAGAGAGACCACAAGATGAAACCAGACCAGGAGTTATCCTGCAGAGGGAGGCAAGGCCAGAAAGTGTTTTTAATGTAGGGGAAAGAGAACGTTTGAGATTTAAACGAATAATGAGAAAGGGCTGAATGTTTAATTTCCCTAATTCTATTGTTAATACTTTGGACCATGTTCTTATGAGTGTATGAGACAGAATAAAAAAGGATTACATAAACACATAGGTAAGGAAAAGAAATTAAGGATCTTTATTATGTTAAACAAAGTAGATAACCCTGAAAAATTAAGAGTTGATTGTAGTTCAAAATCAAATAACATCCTTAGAGTAATGTAAATTAACCATGAGCTGCCATTTATATTGGATTGCACATTTACAGATTCTTCGAAACCAAAGCTCTGTATGTGCGTGGATTTTAATAGCTGATAGTTCAGGCCAATGAGGAATAAGTGAAGGCATGAAAGTGATAAATGAAGAGGATTTTTATTTTACACATTTCTTGAGATTAAAGCCAGATACACGACACAGGTAGAAAGACACTGGTTTTATAGGAGCTCTGGATTTTTCAGGATATGGATTTTGTTGTCTTTTCCTATAAGCTTTCTTTGGAAGAAAGAAAGATCTCAAAAAAAAAAAAAAAGTGGTGACTTTAGAATGTGGAATATTGAGTAGTGCTGTGCTTATGGGACTTGTGGGGCAAAAGCTGCCAAAATGCCTTTGCATGAACTCATCTGGCCTCTCCACAAAAGGGGGGCCTTTTAGCAGTGTTCCCAACCAACCGCTGCTCAGCAAGAGTCCAGCATCTGGTTTGAATTAGATTCCCTTTGCCAAATATTTCATAATGAAATCTGTAGGAAAAAATTCTCTTAGACTCTATATTTTTTAATGTCTGTTTTGGGATTAGCATTCAAACTGAATATGATAAAGTATCTATTGCTTTCCCCAACACTTTGTCTTACTTGGATCATATGTAGAGTAATTTTGAAATTTATTTAACTCTTTCTAAGGTAGCTAATGTTTAATTGGCATGTTGGTTTTTTTGGAATCAGCTCAGTAAAGCAGTTCTCAAAGTATACTTCATGGACCTCTGCAAGATTCCCTTTACAGGGGCCTTGTGAGTTCAAAGCTGTTTTCATAGTAATACTAAAATGTCATTTGCTTTTTTTTATGTTGTTGGCGTTTGCACTGAGGGTGGGTAAAATTGCTGGCACCTTAGCATGAATCGAGGCAGTTGGCACCAAACTGTATTGGGAGTCATTGTATCTGTCCCCACGTGGACTTGCAAAGGGAAAAAAATGCCAGTTTAACTTCAAAATGTCTCTACTGAAATAGTAAAAAATATTAATTTTATTTAATCTTGACCCTTGAGTATTCATCTTTGTAACATTCTGTGTGATGAAATGGGAAGTACTCATGGAGCACTTCTGCTACGTACTGAAGAATGACTGTTGTCTCAAGGAAAAGCACATGTGTGATTGAATTCTCAGCTGAACTCCATGCTTTTTCATGGAAACATCATTTTTTCTTGAAAAAATGACCGATTGACAAACACATTTAGTCAGACTTGGGTATTTGTCAGATCACCAAAATGAGTCTGTAACTTAAGGAAAACACTGATAGTATTAGTTGCCAATGATAAAATTGTAGCTTTCAAGCAAAAATTAGAATGCTGGAAAACTCATATCTGCTACTGTGAGCTTGTAGTGGTAATATCAAATGCGATTTTTTTCATGTTTTATAATGAACCATTTTTTAACATGGAAAATCTATGTAACTTAGTGAACAAATATTTTTCCAAATGAATGATAAATGATGTTGCAAAATTATGCACGCATAAAAAAGATCCATTGAAATTTCAAGGGAAACCAGTTGATTTTTAATGTAAACATGATACAGAAACTGTTGATAAGGTTTTAGATTCCATGTTGCAATTAATCTTTATGAAACCACTTGCTCAGTTTTGGTTCTGTGGACAGAAGGCTATCCACATCATCTGAATGGGCTATTAAAATACTCTTCCCTTTTCCAACTACATATCTAAGTGAGGCTATAACTGCATACTACAATAGAATGCTGAAGCAGATGTTAAAATTCAGCTATTTTTAAGCTAGATAGTAAAGAGATTTTATTTATTTCTCTTTGATGTACATTCGTCACCAAATTTTTAAAAATCCTTTGTAGAAAACATTGTCAGGTGAGTGAATCCTTATAAATGAGGTAGTATTTTGTTCTGTTACACAGATCTACTTAATACTTATTTAAAATAGGGAAAATATAAAAAGTGAGGCCAGAAGTGGTGGCTCATGCCTGTAATCCCTGTACTTTGGGAGGCCGAGGCAAGTGGATCGCTTGAGCCCAGGAGTTCAAGATCAGCCTAGGCTACATAATGAGACCTTGTCTCTACACAAAATACAAAAATGAGCCAGGCACGGCGGCACACGTCTATTGTCCCAACTACTTGGGAGCTGAGGTGGGAGGATCGCTTGAGCCCAGGAGTTCAAGATCAGCCGTGGCAACATAATGAGACCACATCTCTACACAAAATATAAAAATGAGCTGCATGTGGTGGCACATGCCTATAGTCCCAGGTACTCAGGAAGCTGAGATGGGAGGATTGTTTGAGCCGGGTAGGTGGAGGTTGCAGTGAGCCAACACCATGCCACTGTACTCCAGCCTGGGGGACAGAGTGAGACCCTGTCTCAGAATGAAAATTTAAAAAAAGGAAAATATAAAAAGTGAATAGATTGAACTATGAAGCAAAATACTGAATAGTTTCATGACCTTAAGGAAAATTTTTTTTTTATGGTTTTCCTATATGTATACTTCACCATTTTTTGTAGGGTTTTTTTTGTTTTGTTTTGGTTTGGTTTTTGTTTGTTCTTTTTTTTTTTGAGATGGAGTCTTGCTCTGTTGCCCAGGCTGGAGGGCAGTGGTGCAATCTCTACTCACTGCAACCTCCACCTCCTGGGTTCAAGTGATTCTCCTGCCTCAGCCTCCCGAGTAGCTGGGATTACAGGCACACACCACCATGCCCAGCTAATTTTTGTATTTTTAGTGGAGACGGGGTTTCATCATGTTGGCCAGGCTGGTCTTCAACTCCTGACTTTGTGATCTGCTTGCCTTGGCCTCCCAAAGTGCTGGGATTACAGGCGTGAGCCACCACACCCAGCCAATATTCCAAGCTGTTGTATTTCCTTCTCTAGAGTCATTTTCCAAGAAGCCTCATCATCTTTTTGAGGGAGGGGGTGATTTCAATCTGGGCACTAAGGACACTCGTTGCTGTTGGGTTGGTTATTGTTTATTGATGGACAGAGGTGGGAAATGGTGTGTGTGTGTGTGTGTGTGTGTGTGTGTGTGTGTGTGTGTGTGTGAAAAACTCATAACGTGGATGGCAGAGCCTTTAGCAGATAAATTTTTATTTTAAAAAACTCAAAAAATTTACCATGTAGTTACTTTTAAGTGTACAGTAGATTGGTGTTTACTATATGCACGTTGTTGTGTAGCAGATCTCTAGAACTTTATCTTGCAAAACAGAAACTTTATTGAACAATTCTCCATTTCCATCTCTCCCTCAACCCCTGATAACCACATCCTTCTGTTATGAGTATTACCTTGAATACCTCATATAAGTAGACTTCATGTAGTATTTGTCTTTTTGTGACTGGCTAAATGTGGTAGGTTATGACAGTGCATCCTTTTTTAGACTGAATAATATGTTCCATTGTATATTTACAACAAGTTGTCTTTATCCTTTCTTTTGTCAGTGGACATTTAAGTTGCTTCCATCTCTTGGCTATTGTGGATAATGCTGTAGTGAACATAGATGTACAGGTATCTTCAAGATCTTGTTTTGAGATCTTTTGTATATATACCAAGAAGTGGGTCCTTTGCCTTTTTTTTTGAGATGGAGTCTCGCTCTGTCGCCCAGGCTGGAGTGCAGTGGTGCGATCTCGGCTCACTGCACACTCCGCCTCCTGGGTTCACTCCATTTTCCTGCCTCAGCCTCCCAAGTAGCTGGGACTACATTATCTGCCACCATACCCAGCTAATTTTTTGTATTTTTTTAGTAGAGATGGGGATTCATCATGTTGGCCAGGATGGCCTCGATCTCCTGACCCGTGATCCGCCCACCTCGGCCTCCTAAAGTGCTGGGATTACAGGCCTGAGCCACCACACCCGGCCGTCCTTTGCCCATTTTTTAACTGGGTTGTTACTCATCGTTCAGTTTCAAGAGTTCTTTATATATTTTGGATACCAGTCCTCTATCAGATAAGTGTTTTGCAAAAATTTTTTTGTCTGCGGCTTGTCTTTTCATTCTCTTAACAGTATTTTTTGCAGATCAGAAGTTTTTAATTTTAATGAAGTCCAACTTAACGAATTTTTTTCTTCAGGGATTGTGCTTTTGATGTTACATCCTTTTAGATCATCTAGCGTTTCTCCTACGTGATAGAAATTTTTTTTTTTTTTTTTGAGACGAAGTTTCGCTCTTGTCGCCCAGGCTGGAGTACAGTGGTGCAATCTCGGCTCACTGCAACCTCCGCGTCCCCAGTTCAAGCGATTCTCCTGCCTCAGCCTCCTGAGTAGCTGGGATTACAGGCGCCCACCACCACACCCGGCTAATTTTTGTAGAAATTTTAGTATTGTGTTTACACTTAGGTCAAAGATCCATTTTGAGTTAATTTTTGTGAAAAGTATGTAAGGTCCGCTTTTTTTTTTTTTTTTTTTTTTGCATATGAATGTCTACTTATTTCTAGCAGCATTTGTTGAAAAGACAGACCATTCTTGGCTGGGCACAGTGGCTCACGCCTCTATTCCCAGCACTTTGGGAGGCTGAGGCGGGCAGATCACCTGAGGTTGAGACCAGCCTGGCCAACATGGTAAAACACTGTCTCTACTAAAAATACAAAAATGAGCTGGGCATCGTGGCGGGAGCCTGTAATTCCAGCTATTCAAGAGACTAAGGCAGGAGAATCATTTGAACCCAGGAGACAGAGGTTGCAGTGAGCTGAAATCGCGCCATCGCGCTCCAGCCTGGGCGACAAGAGCAAGACTCCATCTTAAGAAAACAAAAAAGAAAGAAAGAAAAGACCATTCTTTCTCCATTGAATCACCTTTCTCTCTTTTTTTTTTTTTTTTTGAGAGGGAGTCTCGCTCTGTCACCCAGGCTGGAGTGCAGTGGTGTGATCTCGGCTCACTGCAACCTCTGCCTCCCGGGTTCAAGCGATTCTCCTGCCTCAGCCTCCCGAGTAACTGAGATTACAGGTGCCCACCACCATGCCTGGCTAATTTTTGTATTTTAGTAGAGATGGGGTTTCACCATGTGGGCCAGGCTGGACTTAAACTCCTGACCTCAAGTGATCTGCTCGTCTCAGCCTCCCAAAGTGCTGGGATTGGCCAGGCACGGTGACTCATGCCTGTAATTCCAGCACTCAGGGAGGCCCAGGCAGGCAGATCACCTGAGGTCAAGAGGTCAAGACCAGCCTGGCTAACATGGTGAAACCTCGTCTCTACTAAAACTACAAAAAAAAAAAAAAAAAAAAAAAAGTGCTGGCATTACAGACATGAGCCACCACACCCGGCCTGAATCACCTTTGTTCTTTGTCAAAGATCAGTTGACTGTATTTGTGTGGGTTTATTTCTGGGCTATCTATTCTGTTCCATTGATCAATTTGTTCTTTTTTTTTTTTTTTTTTTTTTTTTTTTTTTTGAGAAGAAGTCTCGCTCTGTCACCCAGGCTGGAGTGCAGTGGCCAGATCTCAACTCACTGCAAACTCCGCCTCCCGGGTTTACGCCATTCTCCTGCCTCAGCCTCCCGAGTAGCTGGGACTACAGGCACCCGCCACCTCGCCCAGCTAGTTTTTTGTATTTTTTTAGTAGAGACGGGGTTTCACCGTGTTAGCCAGGATGGTCTCGATCTCCTGACCTCGTGATCCGCCCGCCTCGGCCTCCCAAAGTGCTGGGATTACAGGCTTGAGCCACCGTGCCCGGCCAATTTGTTGGTTCTTTTGCCAATTCCACACTGTTTTGATTACTGTAGTTTTATAGTAAGTCAAAGTTGAGTGGTGCCAGTATACAGATGTATTTTCAACTTTTGTTCTTCTTTAATATTATGTTGACTATCTGAGTCTTTTGAGTTTCCATACAAACTTTGGAATCAGTTTATCAGTATCTACAAAATAACTTGCTGGAATTTTAATGGGATGGCATTGAATCTGTAGATCACCTAAAGGAAAACTGACATCTTAATATGGAGTCTTTCTACCCATGAACATAAAATATCTCTTGGTTTATTTAGGTCATCTTTGCTTTCTTTCAGGAAAGTTTTGAAGTTGTTCTCATAGAGATTCTATACATATTTTGTTGGATTTATGCTTAAGCATTTCATTTTATGGTAACTGACATAAATGGTATGTTTTTAATTTCAGATTTCAATTGTTCAAAGCAACTGACTTTTGTATATTAATCTTACATCCTGCAACATTGCTATAATTGCTTATTAGTTTTAGGAGTTGCATACAGGGTCTCACTCTGTTGCCAAAGCTGGAGTACAGTGGCATAATCATGGCTCACGGCAGCCTCAACCTCCTGGGTTCAAGCAACCTTCTACCTCAGCCTCCCAAGTAGCTGGGACCACAGGTGCACACCACCATGCTGAGTTTTTTTTCTTTTTTTTTTTGTAAAGACAGGGTGTCTCTATGTTGCCCAGATTGTTCTCAAAATCCTGGGCTCAAGTGATCCTTCTGCCTCAGCCTCTGAAAGTGCTGGGATTACAGGTGTGAGTCACTGCATGCATCCATATGTTTTATTTATTTTGTCTATTTTGGCAGATATTTAAAATGTAGACAGTTATGTCATTTGCGAACAAAGATAGTTTTATTTATTTTGGAATCTTTTTTCACATAACATTGCTTCATAGGTCAAGGAATTCTACAGTCAAATGCAAAAGCAGCATGAATTTTTAGATAAAACCCAACTTTATGTTCACTGTGCATCTTTACTAGCTGCATCTCCCGAGAAGAGGTATTCACTGCCTTCTGCCATTGGAAGTCCTTTGGTGATTGGACAAGAGACTGTTGTTAAAAAAAATACATTTTTAAAGCTCTTTGGCTGAAATGTTTGAAATGCAGTTAGCTATCCATTTTTTCTTACAGAAGCATATTTTTCCTCTTAAGTTATTACTGTTAATTTACTTATTTCCTAATCAAAATCATATCTTTTTGATACACATAATCTCTTGGGAGCATAGAGGAGCTCATGGAAAATTAGGGCCACGGTTCATCCAGCCCAGTATCTTGGCCAGGCCCAGTGGCTCACACCTGTAATCCCAGCACTTTGGGAGGCCAAGGCAGGAGGATTATTTGAGCCCAGGAATTCAAGACTGGTATCTTGTCTGACTGTGACACCAGGGGTCATTTTATGGGAAAACAGAATGGTCTCTATTTCACAGATTATAATCTTGCTTTGAAATGTCTATATCCAAAAACTGCTGATTGCTTTTATAAGTTTCTGCTTATCAATGAGCACAAATTCCTGACATTTTTGTCTGATAATGTAGTTACTTTTGATTTCTGCTCTGTTTGTGGTCCTAGGTTGGTTCATTCTGGCTCTGGATGTCGATCCCCCTCCCTTGGATCTGACCTTACATTTGCTACCAGGACAGGCTCTCGACAGGGCATTGAGATGCATCTCTTCAGGGTGGAGACACATCGGGATCTGTCATCCTGGACCAGGATACTTGTTCAGGGTTGCCATGCTGCTGCTGAGCTGATCAAGGAAGTCTCTCTAGGTAGAGATGCTGACTTTTTATTTCTAGTAGTAATTAAATGGAACTGTTATACAGTCATGTGCTGCATAATGACATTTCAGTCAGTGATGGATTGCATATATGACAGCAGTTTCCTCAGATTTTAATACCATATTTTTACTATACCTTTTCTAAGTGTACATATGTTAAGACACACAAATGCAGCCTGCGCAACATGGTGAAACCCTGTCTTTACTAAAAATAAAAAAATAAAAAATAGGCCAGGCGCAGTGGCTCACGCCTGTAATCCCAGCACTTTGGGAGGCCGAGGTGGATGGATTGCCTGAGCTCAGGAGTTTGTGACCAGCCTGGGCAACACAGTGAAAGCCCGTCTCTACTAAAACACAAAAAGTTAGCTGGGCGTGGCAGCATGCGCCTGTAGTCCCAGCTGTTCAGGAGGCTGAGGCAGGAGAATTGCTTGAACTGGGGAGGTGGAGGTTGCAGTGAGCCGAGATCACGCCCCTGCACTCCAGCCTGGGCGACAGAGTGAGACTCCGTCTCAAGAACAAACAAGCCAGCAAACAAACAGAAACAAACCTGGGGGTGGTGGTGTGCACCTGTAGTCCCAGCTACTTGGGAGACTGAGTGAGTTGAGATCATACCACTACACTCCAGCCTGGGCAACCAGAGTGAGACCCTGTCTCAAAAAAAAAATAAAAAGATACACAAGTGCTTACCATTGTGTTACAGTTGCCTACAGTATTCAGTACAGTAATATACTATATAAGTGTATAGCCTAAGAGCAATAGGCAATACCATAGAGCCTAGGTGTATAGTGGGGTGTGCCATCTAGGCTTATGTAAGTACACTCTGTGATGTTCATACAATCACGAAATCATCTCATGATGCATTATGCATTTCTCAGAACATATTCTTGTCATTAGGTGATGCATGACTGTACCATAATTTGTTTTAAAGTAAAACTATTATCATTTGTGCCAGACTTAAAAATGTGCTAAAATATGGCAGCTAAAAGTGATAATGATAGAAAGAAACCTGGTTTCTCTATTTTACTAGCAAAGTTTTTTTAAGCCTGGTATATGACTCAAAGCACATTTATAATACCATATGTACACCATGGCATTTTTATAGTTCATCTCTTTTTTTTGTTTGTTTTAGAGTGGAGATCTCTATCACCCAGGCTGGAGTCCAGTGGCATGATCCATCATAGCTCACTGCAGCAGCTTTGAGCTTCTGGGGATCAAGGGATCCTCCAGTTCCAGCCTCCAGAGTAGCTGCCCAGCATTTATTTATTTATTTATTTATTTATTTATTTATTTATTATTTAAAGAGACAGGGTCTAGCTCTGTCACCCGAGCTGGAGTACAGTGACATGATCGGAGTTCACTGCAGCCTTGAACTTTCCTGTGTTTAAGCGATCCTCCCTCAAGTCTCCCAAGTAGCTGGGACTACAGGTGCCCACCACAGGACCCAGCTAATTAAAAAAAAAAAAAAAACATTTTTGCTTTGTTGCCCAGGCTGGTCTCAAACTCTCTTGGCCTCAAGAGGTCCTCCTGCCTCAGTTTCCCAAAGTGCTGGGATTCCAGGCGGTGGCACTTGGCCTTTTCAGTTTATTTATTTATTTTTTTGAGATGGAGTCTCGCTCTGTCACCCAGGCTGTAGTGCAGTGGCATGATCTTGGGTTACTGCAACCTCCGCCTCCCAGGTACAAGCTATTCTCAGGCCTCAGCCTTCCGAGTAGCTGGGATTGTAGGCACCTGCCATCATGCCCAGCTAAGTTTTGTATTTTTAGTAGAGAGAGGGTTTCACCATATTGGCCAGGCTGGTCTTGAACTTCTGACCTCAGGTAATCTGCCCACCTTGGCCTCCCAAAGTGCTGGGATTACAGGCGTGAGCCACCACACCCAGCCTTCAATTTATTTATTTTTTTTAGAGATGAGGTCTTACTGTGTTGTCCTGGCTGGTCTCAACTCCTGGCCTCAAGCTACTCTCTGGTCTTAGCCTCCTGAGTAACTGGGATTATAGGCACAAGCCACTGTGCCAGGCCAGTTCTCATTTAATCTGCGTTTAATAGTGTAAGGACTAGCCAGGCAAGGTGGCTCACACCTGTAATCCCAGCCACTGGGGAGGCTGAGGCAGGAGGATTGCTTGAGGCCAGGAGTTTTAAGACCAGCCTGAGCAATATATTGAGGACCCCATCTCTATAATGAAAAATTAAACTGGGTGCAGTGGCTAACGCCTGTAATCCCAGCACTTTAGAAGGCTGAGGCTGGCGCATTGTTTGAGCCCAGGAGTTTCAGACCAGCCTGGGTAACATGGTGAAACCTTATACCTACTAAAAATACAAAAATTTAGCCAGGAGTGGTGACACACATCTGTAGTCCCAGCTACTCAGGAGGCTGAGGTAGGAGGATCACCTGAGCCCAAGAAGTCAAGGGAGCAGTGAGCTGTGATAGCACCATGGCACTCCAGCCTGTGTGATGGGAGCCAGAACCTGTCTGAAAATAAATTAATGGATTTAATTATATGAAAAAAAAATAGACACAGTGGCACACACTGTAGTCTCAGCTGCTCGGGTGGCTAAGGTGGGAAGATTGCTTGAGCCCATTTCAGGGCTGTATTGCACAATGATCAAGCCTGTGAATAGCCACTGTACTCCAGTTGGGCAGCATAGTGAGACCTTGTCTCTTAAAAGAAAACGTAAGGACTCATTTACCAAGTACTAGATACATGGACTCTCCAGTTAAGAAGATTGAAATCTAAGTTGTGGATGGGTGCCCTTAAAATATGAGTATCTAGCAAGCTTATGGCTGTGGAAAAATAAAGGATTTGAAATAGGAGTTCCTCTACAAAAGTTTGAAAATGTGTGCCCAACACTTACTCAAATAAGTATCTAAAGGAAATAAGGTTGGTGGTTTCTTTCCATTGTGGAAGCGCCCTCTTGTGGTTAGTTGTGATGAATTTGGAGTATTGTTTTATATATATTTATATATATGTATACATATAGATATTTGCAAATGTTTTTCTTTTCTTTTTTTTAATTGTTTTTGGCTTTGGACAAAATAAAAACCTTCATTTAAAAATACAGGCTAGGGCCGGATGCGGTGGCTCACGCCTGTAATCCCAGCACTTTGGGAGGCCAAGGCGGGCAGATCACTTGAGGTCAGGAGTTCCAAACCAGCCTGTCCAACATCGTGAACCCCCATATCTACTAAAAATACAAAAGTTAGCCAGAAGTGGTGGCAGGCACCTATAATCCTAGCTACTCAGGAGGCTGAGGCATGAGAGTTGCTTGAACCCGGGAGGTGGAAGTTGTAACAAGCCAAGATCGCGCCACTGCACTCCAAGCTGGGAGACAGAGCGAGACTGTTTCCAAAAGTAGAAACGCTGGAAACGGTGGCTTATGCCTGTAGTCCCAGCACTTTGGGAGACTGAGGCAGGCAGATCACTTGAGGCCAGGAGATCGAGACCAGCCTGGCCATCATAGTGAAACCCCGTCTCTACTAAAAATACAAAAATTAGCTGGGCATAGTGGCACATGCCTGAAGTCTCAGCTACTTGGGAGGCTGAGGCACGAGAATTGCTTGAACCTGGGAGGTGGAGTCTGCAGTGAGCTATGATCACACCACTGCACTCCAGCCTGGGCAACAGTGGGAAACTCTGTCTCAAAAAAAAAAAAAGAAATCTGTATTGGGCCAAGCATAATAGTTCATGCTTGTAATTCCAGCACTTTGGGAGGCTGAGGTGGGTGGATCACTTGAGCCCGGGAGTTCAAGACCAGCCTGGGCAACATGGTGAAACCTCATCTCTATTGAAAAAAAAGGCCGAGCGCGGTGGCTCAAGCCTGTAATCCCAGCACTTTGGGAGGCCAAGACGGGCGGATCACGAAGTCAGGAGATGGAGACCATCCTGGCTAACCCGGTGAAACCCCGTCTCTACTAAAAAATACAAAAAACTAGCCGGGCGAGGTGGCGGGTGCCTGTAGTCCCAGCTACTCGGGAGGCTGAGGCAGGAGAATGGCGTGAACCCGGGAAGCGGAGCTTGCAGTGAGCTGAGATCCGGCCACAGCACTCCAGCCTGGGCGACAGAGCGAGACTCCGTCTCAAAAAAAAAAAAAAAATGTAAATGAGGTTTAAAAAAGTATATACAGTATTGGAGTTGGGGCGTGGTGGGTTACACCATAATCACACTGGGATGCTCTGTGTTCCTGTGGGCAGTCAAGGGGCCAGGCCAGCACACTTGTGCCCTTTGCTACCATCTGAGGTCACTGTATTGTCCTTAAGAATTCAAGGGGATATGCTCCCCAAAATGAAGAGTGCAACTTGGATTTTCAGCATTTTTTAGTTCAGTTGTTTCTTTGGTGTCTAGCAGCTACATTTCATTTTGCAGGATAAAGCTTCCCAGGCTCATAGTTGTTGAAATATGATGGCTAGAGGAAAGGATGAGTGAGGGCCAGCTGCTTCCTTATGTTTTTTTTTTTTTTTTTTTTTTTTGAGACGGAGTCTCGCTCTGTCGCCCAGGCTGGAGTGCAGTGGCCGGATCTCAGCTCACTGCAAGCTCTGCCTCCCGGGTTTATACCATTCTCCTGCCTCAGCCTCCCGAGTAGCTGGGACTACAGGCGCCCGCCACCTCGCCCGGCTAGTTTTTTGTATTTTTTTTAGTAGAGACGGGGTTTCACCGTGTTAGCCAGGATGGTCTCGATCTCCTGACCTTGTGATCCGCCCGTCTCGGCCTCCCAAAGTGCTGGGATTACAGGCTTGAGCCACTGCGCCCGGCCTTCCTTATGTTTTTAAATAGACAAAAGAAACATATTTTTTGGTAATTTTAAACTTTTTTGTTCTTATTCACAGCTGTATTTTTTTAAAAATCAACTTCCCTTTAAAGCCATACAGCTGTATTTTAATATTACCTTGGTAACTATTAGGATAGCTATTATTCAAAAGACAAAAAATAACAGATGCTAGTGAGGATGCAGAGAAAAGCGAACTCTTTTTTTTCTTTTTTTTGAAACGGAGTCTCGCTCTGTCGCCCAAGCTGGAGTGCAGTGGGGCCATCTCGGCTCACTGCAAGCTCCGCCTCCCAGGTTCACGCCATTCTCCTGCCTCAGCCTCCCGAGTAGCTGGGACTACAGGCGCCCGCCACCATGCCTGGCTAATTTTTTGTATTTTTAGTAGAGACAGGGTTTCACTGTGTTAGTCAGGATGGTCTCGATCTCCTGACCTCATGATCTGCCCACCTTGGCCTCCCAAAATGTTGGGATTACAGGCGTGAGCCACTGCGCCCGGCCGAAAAGTGAACTCTTATACACTGTTGGTGGGAATGTAAATCAGTATAGCCATTACGGAAAACAGTATGAATATTTCTCAAAAAGCTAAAAATTGAACTACCATATGATCTAGCAATCCTACTACTATTTATCCAAAAGAAGAGAAATCAGCATATCAGAAATATACCTGCACCTCCATGTTTATTGCAGCACTATTCACAATAACAAAGATATAGAATTAACCTAAGTGTCCATCAGCGGACAAATGGATTAGGAAAATATGGTATATATACACAATGGGATACTATTTGGCTATAAAAAATAATGCAGTCATGTCATTTGTAGCAACATGGGATGGAATTGGAGGTCATTATGTTAAGTGAAATAAGGCAGGCATAGAAAGCAACTATGGCATGTTCTCACTTACGTGGGAGCTAAAATAGTGGCCAGGCATGGTGGCTCATGCCTATAATCCCAGCACTTTGGGAGGCCAAGGCAGGTGGATCACCTGAGGTCGGCAGTTTGAGACTGGCCTGACCAACATGGAGAAACCCCATCACTACTAAAAATACAAAATTAGCCAGGTGTAGTGATGCATGCCTGTAATCCCTGCTACTTGGGAGGCTGAGGCAAGAACAAGAGAATTGCTTGAACCTGGGAGGCGGAGGTTGCGGTGAGCCAAGATCTCACCATTGTACTCCAGCCTGGGCAACAGGAGCTAAACTCCATCTCAAAAAAAAAAAAAAAAAAAAAAAAAAGTTGATCTCATGGATGTAGAGAGTACAAGATAAATACCAGAGGTTGGGATGGGTGTGTTGTGAGGGGCTGTGAAGAAGGGTTGGTTAATGGGTATAAACATATAATTAGAAAGAAGGAATAAGTTCTAATGTTCAAGAGCAGAGTGTGGTGACTATAGTTAACAATAATGCATTGTATAATTCAAATAGAAGAAAGGAACTTAAAATGTTCCCAACACATAGAATTGTTAAATATTCAATGTGATGGATACCCTAAATCCTTTGACTTGATCATTACACATTTTACACATGTAACAAAATATCAGGTAACAAAATATTGCATGTGCACCTAAGATACATACAAATATTACATATTAATATTAAAAAGATTACATTGTGGTTCGCACCTATAATCCCAGCACTCTGGGAGGCTGAGGCAGGTGGATCACTTGAGCTCAGCCTGGGCAACGTGGTGAAACCCTGTCTCTACAAAAAATTAAAAAATTACCCAGGCCTGGTGGTGTGCGCCTGTGATCCCAGCTACTCAGGAGGCTGAGGTGGGAGGATCACTTGAGCCCGAGAGGTCAAGGATTCAGTGAGCTGTGATTATATCACTGCACTCCAGCCTGGACAACAGAACAAGACCCTGTCTCAAAAAAAAAAAAAAAAAAAAAATTGTTGGGAGATTCAGAACTGTCTGTTAAAACTGTAGTTGGCAAAAAGAAATCAGTTAAGCTGTTCCTTGTCTCTATGTTTTGGTTATAGTTTACCCATCTAGAAAATTTCAATGAATACCTACAAAATGTGATGAGTAAATGCAATACATAATCTTCCTAATGTTCATTTGGTTTTAAACCTTGATTAGGCTATAGTTACTGTAGAACTGTAACTCTCCTGTAATCAGTGATCGCTCTGGTACAGAAGGACTTTCTCCTGCTTGCAAATATGAACTTCAAGATGAGTAGGAATAGAATGCAGCTCTCTTCCTCAAGTACATAAAGCCATTTTCCATTTGTCACAGGATTTGAAACTATTTTAAAAATTGTATAGTATACTTTTAAAGGCTTATTTTCATCATACCAATTATTTAAGCCATTAAAGTTTTTAAGTCATACAAGAACTTTATGAAGGTACTTTATATGTCTGTAGTTTTGATGATATGAAGACTAAGAAGCTGTAAATATAGGTAGGAATTACGTTAATAAAAATGAAGAAAATCTGGGAGAAGAGAAGAAAAACAGGCATTTAAAATGATTTATATTGTTAAAATATATGAGGAAACAGTTTTCTGTGACCATATTGTTCACCATTTCTTAGAAATTATCTTGAGTCCTTTTTACTCATCTACTTGGCAAGTATTTTTCAGTGTATACTCTGTGCTTTTACTAGCTATAATAAAATAAGGTAAGCATAGCCCCTATTTTTCAAGTAGGAAGGACAGAAACCAAAAAAATAATAGGTGTGTATCAGGATTGTCATAAGGCATAAATGAAATACGGGCATCACCTAACCTTCACACACAACTCTCTGGGGCAGATGTTGTCACCTGCATTTTCAAGATGTGGGAACTGGTGTTAGTATGGTTAGGACTTGAATTGGGGCCTTTTTGGGCTCCAAAACTAGAGCCTTAAGCCCTGAAATTTCTCTAAATGACTCATTCTTATAACCAGGTTAAACTTCTGAAGGACATACAATATCAGTCTAATTTGTTAAGTTAATAAATATTTACTGAGTGTTTTAGTATTTATGAAGTGCTGTGCTTTGTAATAAAAGAAAAATAAGTAAGACATACTTCATGCCTTTGACCAAATAGCAATAAGAGAAGAACACAGTGTCATGTTCTTTTCTGTGACCCTGGGCATAATGAGCCTGTTGCTTATACCTGATGGGCTGGCTTTTCCTATGTGCAGTCACTGGGAAGGATGGCCCAGCCTTTCTCTGAGACAGTCCTGGGCAGTCAGGCCAGATCTAACCTGAAAGACCTATTCCCTTCTGAGTTGCTCTGAGTAACACACACAGTCCTACGGCTGCTAGAGAGATGGACCAGGGGACCTTTTGGAAACACTAGATAGAGCCCCCCAGAGCCCCAGAAACAGGACCTGTAGCATAGAACTCTGCCATTAGGTTCTTTGTCCCTCATGACACATTGATAACCACCAGCAGTTCTCATTTAAAAAAACACATAGTTGGCCCAGCACTGTGGCTTATGCCTGTAATCTCAGCACTTTGGGAGGCCAAGGCAGGAGGATTACTTGACACCAGAGTTCGAGACTAGCCTGAGTAGCACAGCAAGACCCCATCTCTATAAAAAAAAAAAAAAAAAAAAAAAAAGAGCCGGGCATGGTGGCATGCATCTGTAGTCCTAGCTGTTTGGGAGACTGAGGCAAGATAATCACTCGAGCCCAGGAGTTTGAGGCTGTGGTGAACTGTGATCACACCACTACACTCCAGCTTAGGCAACAGAATGAGACCCTGTCTCTAAAAAAAATAAAAATAAAAAATAAAAGAAGCCTGGGCAACAGAGTTAGACCACGTCTCTGAAAATTTTTGAAAGTTAGCCAGGCATAGTGACACATGTCTATAGTCCCAGCTACTCAGGTGGCTGAAGTGGGAGGATTGCTTAAGCCCTGCAGGTCCAGGCTGTAGCACTGCACTCCAGCCTAGGTGACAGAGTGAGACCCTGTCTCAAAAATAAATAAATAGGCCGGGCACAGTGGCTCACACCTGTAATCCTAGCACTTTGGGAGGCTGAGGCAGGTGGATCATGAGGTCAGGAGATTGAGACCATCCTGACTAACACAGTGTAACCCCGTTTCTACTAAAAATACAAAAAAATCAGCCGGGCGTGGTGGTGGGCGCCTGTGTGGTGGCAGACGCCTTTAGACCCAACTACTCAGGAGGCTGAGGCAGGAGAATAGCGTGAACCCAGGAGGCAGTGCTTGCAGTGAGCCAAGATCATGCTATTGCACTCCCGCCTGGGCAACAGAGTGAGACTCTGTCTCAAAAAATATATATAAATAAATAGACACAGTGGATAACATATACACTGGTTGTACTATCTACACAAAGTGGATAAATACAACACTGGTTGTATTTACTAGTGTTCACCTTTTTTTTTAGATGGAGTTTTGCCCTTGTTCCCAGGCTGGAGTGCAGTGGCATGATCTCGGCTCACTGCAACCTCCACCTCCCGCGTTCAAGTGATTCTCCTGCCTCAGCCTCCTGAGTAGCTGGGATTACAGGTGCCCACCACCATACCCAGCTCTTTTTTTTTTTTTTGCATTTTTAGTAGAGACGGGGTTTCACCCTGTTGGCCAGGCTGGTCATGAATGCCTGCCCTCAGGTGATCCGCCCACCTCAGCCTCCCAAAGTGCTGGGATTACAGGCGTGAGCCACTGCGCCTGGCCCAGTGTTCACCTTATTATAACGCCAGTTTTTTAATTTATTATTTATTGAGCAAGTTTTCTTCCTAGCTTTATTACTATCAGGGAGCTTCTTAGAAAGCCATCTCTAATGTATGTTTTACACTTACTAACATCCCCGTGGTGTGAAAAAGCTAATGCTCCACCCTACAACCCCCAACTTAGGAATCTGAGAAGTAGTAGCCAGAGCAGTAAAAGGAAAACCAGGATTGGTGGGGGTGGTAAGGCTGTGGAAACCAAAGGAAGAGTATTTCAAGGGAGGAGAAGTCAGTAGGAGTAAATGTATCAGTAGGAATGGTTTATGCTAAAAATAATAGGACGTGGCCACTAAAACTAGAATAAATATTAAATATCTTGCATAAAAGAGAGAGAGCAAGAGTGAAAGAGAGAGGGGCCTTCTCTTCCTAGTCATAGATCTTTTCAATCTGATTGAGTCAGTTTGGCTCATATGTCCAGTCTGAACCAGAACAATCACCAGGGGAAACCCATGCTCTGATTGGCCCCGAAGTTGTCTATCCATAAGTTGGGAGTACCCTTCCCTGAAACACATTAGGACACAGTAAAAACCTGAATAAAATTGGAGTGTGCCTATAAAGAAGAATAGAGAAATAGAAGTTGATAGACAGCCAGCAATTAGTACTACAAGTGCCAAGTAGGATGAGGCTGAAAAAGCAGGTTGGATTTAGCAATATGGAGATAATTGATGCCCTTGGGGAGAGATGCAAAATGATGTGATGGCAGTGGCAGATTGCAGAGGGCTGAGGACTGGACATGAGGTGAATCATGGGCTAACTGAGTAGATAGCTCTGTCAAGAAGTTTTGATAGGAAGAGGGTGGGTGGGGAGTGGTCCTTGGAGGTAAGGTACAGAGTTGAGTAGTGGCATTTCTTTTAATAATGAGAGAGGCTTGAGCATTTAAAAGTGAATGGGAGGGATCTGATTCAGAGGGACATGTTGAAAACACAAGAGGTAGAAGGAATAATCAGTCTTGTATAGTTTCTAGGAAGGTGGAGGTAGATGCAATCCAAGGCACAGGTGAGGGGATTGGCCTTAGCCTGGAAGAGGGACAGATGGAAGAGAGGAAACAATGGAGGGAGATGTAGAGCCTGTCTTGGCTGTTGAAGTGGGCAGTGCCTTTTACTGCTCAGTAATTTGGGCCATAGACATCCCTGGCTTTTTCTCCATCCCTAAATCCAACTGCAGTTATAGACCACTTTTATGTTGTGTGAATTTTTATTTTATTATTATTATTTTTTTTAGAGACACAGTCTCAATTCTTTTGCCCAGGCTAGAGTGCAGTGGCACGAACATGGCTCACTGCATCCTGGACCTCCCAGGCTGAAGTGATCCTCCCACCACAGCCTCCCAAGTAACTGGGACTGCAGGTGTATGCCACCATGCTTGGCTAATTTTTGTAATTTTGGTAGGGACAGAATCTCACTATGTTGCCTAGACTTATCTCAAAGTTCTGGCCTCAAGCAGTCCTCTACCTCAGCTTCCCAGAGCACTGGAATTGCAGGCATGAGCCACTGTGCCCAGCCAGTTGTTTGAATTTTTAAAGTTATATCATGCTTGTATCATCAGGAAAAAAAAAATTGTTTTTTGACTAAAGAGCCATCAGTCCCATACACTGAAACTCTTATCACTATAAAGAATGTTACAGGCTGGGCATGGTGGCTAACGCCTGTAATCCCAGCATTTTGGGAGGTCAAGGCGGGTGAATCACCTATGGTCAGGAGTTCGAGACCATCCTGGCCAACATGGCAAAACCCCATCTCTACTGGGGAAAAAAAAAAAAAAAAAAAAAGGGCGTTGTGATGCGCCCCTGTAGTCCCAGCTACTCGGGAGGCTGAGGCAGGAGAATCATTTGAACCCGGCAGACGGAGGTTGCAGTGAGCTGAGATCATGCCACTGCACTCCAGCCTGGGCGACAGAGCGAGACTCCATCTAAAATAAAATAAAAGCACCCACTGCAGAGCCCTGTGCTTATGTACCTTCCTCTCTTGATACCTGAAGAACTGTCATTTTTGATTTTTTTTTTTTTTTTTTTTTTTTTTTTGTGAGACGGAGTCTGCTCTGTCACCCAGGCTGGAGTGCTGGGGTACAGTGGTATGATCTCGGCTCACTGCAGCTTCCGCCTCCCAAGTTCAAGCAATTCTCCTGCCTCAGCCTCCCAAGTAGCTGGGATTATAGGCACACGCCACCACACCCGGCTAATTTCTTTTGTATTTTAGTAGAGATGGGGTTTCACCATGTTGCCCAGGCTGGTCTCGAACTCCTGAGCTCAGGCAGTCCGCCTGCCTCGGCCTCCCAAAGTACTAGGATTACAGGTGTGAGCCACCGTGCCCAGCCAAAACTGTAGTTTTTTATCCCTTTAACTTTAGTACTTACTATTGTGCTGCTATTGTGTGTCTTTTTCTATTTCTGGAAACAACCCTGTTAAACAAAATCAACATACTGCATTTTTTACTGACTTATCTATAAATTGGAGTGGATAGTGGGTATGTAGCCATCCAAAAGCATTCTAAGTGAACCAAGACATAATGAGCCAGCTGCAACAGCTCAACTAATAAGCCCCAGAAGCTATCCCATCAGAAAGGGCCACTCCTCTTACTAAATGGAGAATTTATACTAAAAAAAAAGAAAAAAAAAGGAGCCACTTCACACACACACACACACACACACACACACACACACACACACACACACACACACACACAGCTGTTAAATCAGAGTGAAAGGCTTATTTCCCTTATCTCCCTTTGGTTCATTACTCCTAAAAGGGTAAGGGGTGTCAGGCACTTAATCATCATTGCCTGTGTGATCTACTAAACATTTAGGGAAAAACTGTTTAATTAGTTCTATTTGGCACAGCATTTACATGACCAGGTCACAGTCTCATTCAGAAGAATCTGATATTAATTATAAATTTTAAACTATGGCTGGGCGTGGTGGCTCACACCTGTAATCCCAGCACTTTGGGAAGCCGAGGCGGGCGGATCACCTGAGGTTGGGAGTTAAAGACCAGCCTGACCAACACGGAGAAACCCCGTCTCTACTTAAAATACAAAAATCAGCCAGGCGTAGTGGCACATGCCTGTAATCCCAGCTACTCGGGAGACTGAGGCAGGAGAATCGCTTGAGCCCGGGAGACAGAGGTTGCAGTGAGCCGAGATCGTGCCACTGCACTCCAGCCTGGCCAACAGAGAGACTCTGTCTCAAATAAATAAATAAATAAATAAATAATAAAGCAATCTCAGGGGCCAAGCACTTTGGGAGCCCAAGGTGGGCGGATCACTTCAAGTCAGGAATTTGAGATCAGCCTGGCCAACATGGTGAAATCCCTGTCTCTACTAAAAATACAATAATTACCCAGGCGTGGTAGTGAACACCTGTAATCCCAGCTACTCGGGAAGCTGAGGCACAAGAATCATTTGAACCCAGGAGGTGGAGGTTGCAAGGAGCTGAGGTTGTGCCATTGCACTCCAGCCTGGATGACAGAGTGAGACTCTTATCTCAAAAAACAAAAACAAAAACAAAAAAAACCTCTCAGGCCAGGCACAGTGGCTCACACCTGTAATCCCAGCACTTTGGGAGACTGAGGCAGGTGGATTGCCTGAGCTCAGGAGTTCGAGACCAGCCTGGGCAACATGGCAAAACCCTGTCTCAACTAATAGATACAAAAAATTAGCTGGGTGTGGTGGTGCCCGCCTGTAATCCCAGCTACTCAGGAGGCTAAGGCACCGGAATTGCTTGAACCTGGGAGGCAGAGGTTGCAGTCAGCTGAGATTGTGCCAGTGCACTCCAGTCTGGGTGACACAGCAAGATTCTGCCTAAAAAAAAAAAAACAGGGGCGGGGGGGAGGGCCGGGCATGGTGTCTCACACCTGTAATCCCAGCACTTTGGGAGGCTGAGACCGGTGGATCACAAGTTCAGGAATTCGAGACCAGCCTGACCAACATAGTGAAACCCCATCTCCACGAAAAATACATAAATTAGCCGGGTGTGGTGGCACACTCCTGTAATCCTAGCTACTCAGGAGGTTGAGGCAGGAGAATCGCTTCAACCTGGGAGGCAGAGGTTGCAGTAGCCAAGATCATGTCACTGCACTCCAGCCTGGGCTACAGAGCGAGACTCTGTCTCAAAAAAAAAAACATGTGCAATGGCTTATGCCTGTAATCCCCACACTTTAGGAGACCGAGGTGGGTGGATCACTTGGAGTCAGGAGTTCAAGACCAACCTGTCCAACATGGTGAAACCCTGTCTCTACTAAAAATGCAAAAACATTAGCCAGGCGTGGTGGTGTGCGTCCGTAATCTCAGCTACTCAGCAGGCTGAGGCAGAAGAATTGCTTGAGCCCAGGAAACTGAGGTTGCAAGGAGCCAAGATCACGCCACTGCACCCCAGCCTAGGTAACAAAAGGAGATTCCATCTCAAAACAAAACAAAACAAAAAAGGACTTCTAAATCTCTCTTTTTAAAATTGTTTAGACATTGCTCTGTCACCCAGGCTAAAGTGCAGTGGCATGATCATAGCTCACTGCAGCCTTGAACTCCTGGACGCAAGTGATCCTCCCACCCAAGCCTCCTAAGTAGCTGGGACTATAGGCACACACCACCATGCCCTGATACATTTTTTATTTTTAGTAGAAATGAGATTTTGTCATGTTACCCAGGCTGGTCTCTAGCGCACCTGGCCTCAAGTGATCCTCCTGCCTCGGCCTCCCAGAGTGCTGGGATTATAGGCATGAGCCTCCACACCTGGGGTATTTGCCAGTCTTGATGACCAAAATTGTTTGTATCCTGTCAATTCAGAGGTATCCTTTGAATTGTATCTTTGATAGCATTGACTATGTGACTTTTGCTGAGTATAGCCTTTAACTTTGATGAACATAATCTTTATCTTCATCCCAAATGCCAACCAAACCATGTCACAGCTCCTGAAAGGCCTCTCTGCCTTTGCTCCTTTGGTTGTTCCTTCTCGCCCAGTTCATTCCTTCTGACTGTTCCTCCCTGCCTGTCCAGTTTTACCAATTCTTTTTTTTTTTTTTTTGAGACAGAGTCTTGCTGTTGTCACCCAGGCTGGAGTGCAGTGGTGTGATTTTGTCTCACTGCAACCTCTGCCTCCTGGGTGCAAGCAATTATCCTGCCTCAGCCTCTTGAGTAGCTGGGATTACAGGCATGTGCCACCACGCCTGGCTAATTTTTGTATTTTTAGTAGAGACGGGGTTTTGCCTTGTTGGCCAGGCTGGTCTCGAACTCCTGACCTCAAGTGATCCACCCACCTCGACCTCCCAAAGTGCTGGGATTACAGCTGTGAGCCACTGTACCCGGCCAGTTTTACCAGTTCTTTAGGGCCTATCTGAAGGCCCATCTCCTCCAGGAAACCTTTTCTTGACTGGCCTCATTCAGTTTGGTGTTTGCTTATGTTCTGTACATTCTGCCTTACACAGCTGGGGATTTCCTGTTTATGCTAATGCATTTACAAAGTCCTTGAGAGCAGGGACTGTGCCTCTTGCTTCTCCAGTGCCCTGCATAGCCTACACACACTTGCCACTATGAGTGTTCAGTGGGTACTCATGGAATTAAACTGAATTAGATGTCAAGGAGTGTTATGGTCATTTCTGCCTCATCTCAGTGACCAAAACAAAACACACTTTAGAAGGTTCCATATAGGTTAGGTATCACACATTCTCAAGAAAATATTTTTCCTATTTTGAAGTCAGAAGAATCCCGTTTCACTTGATAACTGGCATAACAACTTTACAACCAATGTTTTTTGCTTTTCTCCAACAGGCTGCATGTTAAATGGCCAAGAGGTGAGGCTTACTATTCACTATGAAAATGGGTTCACCATCTCCAGGGAAAATGGAGGCTCTAGCAGCATATTATACCGCTACCCCTTTGAAAGGCTGAAGATGTCTGCTGATGATGGCATCCGAAATCTATACTTGGATTTTGGTGGTCCCGAAGGAGAACTGGTAAGAATGTTTCTGATTTTGGTGGTCCCGAGGGAGAACTGGTAAGAGTGTTTCTGAAACACATGTTTATCTAATAGATGTTCTCTTTCCTTCTCATTATTTCTTACCCCTTATATACAAAATCATGGACTGACATTCCATTTAGAACCATGAAATTTTTAATTAAAAATTTTTTTTTTTTAAGATGGGGTCTCTGTCGCCCAGGTTGGAGTGTAGTGGTGCGATCATAGCTCCCTGCAGCCTGTATCTCCTGGGCTGAAGTGATCCTCCTGCCTCAGCCTTCTGAGTAACTGGGACTGGACTATAGGCGTGTGCCACCATGCCTGGCCAATTTTTGTATTTTTTGTAGAGATGAGGTCTTGCTTTGCTGCCCAGGATGGTCTTGAACTCCTGTCTTCAAGTGATTTTCCCATCTTGGCCTCCCAAGGTGTTGGGATTACAGGTGTGAGCCACGGTATCTGCTGTTCCTCAGTTTTCCAGATGACATTGGGTGTTGGTTTTTGTTATCATTTTTCTTTTTCTATTTTTTTTTTGAGATGGAGTCTCGCTTTGTCACCCAGGCTGGAGTGCAGTGGCACCATCTCAGCTCATTGCAACCTCTGCCTCTGTGGTTCAAGTGATTCTCCTGCCTCAGCCTCCCGAGCAGCTGAGATTACATGCATGTGCCACCACGCCTGGCTAATTTTTTGTATCTTTTAGTAGAGATGGGTTTTCACCGTGTTAGCCAGGACGGTCTCGATCTCCTGACCTCATGATCCGCCGGCTTTGGCCTCCCAAAGTGCTGGGATTACGGGCATGAGCCACCGCGCCTGGCCTTAGATTTTAAATCCTCTACTATTTAGTTCTTCCTACCAGGCATGATGGAACCCAGTACACCACCAGTTGTCTCCTAATTGGGGATGTGAAACCTCACACCAGTATTATGACATGGAATAACTTTACTCCATAGTGCACTTTTGCCTGTGGCTTTAAGTTCCCAAGAGTTTCCATAGCTCTGGCACATTCTTTACCTACCTTAAAAGTAAATTTATTTTGCATCTTCATATATTCAGTTGTCTGTATATGGCAGTGAGGTAGTGATACTTAGTGTCCTTTCTCCACAGACCATGGACCTGCACTCTTGTCCGAAGCCGATTGTATTTGTGTTGCACACATTCTTATCGGCCAAAGTCACTCGTATGGGACTGCTTGTATGAGCAACAAAAAATCAGAAAAGAGCCTTGACTGTCACAAGAAATATTTCCACCTCAAAAAAAAAAAAAAAAAAAAAGCACAAAAAGAAAACTCTTTGCTCTCTCCTTCAGCACAGTGCCTTCCCAAGGACCTGCAAATCACTGCTGAACCATACCGTGTTTAAAGAAGAGCCTACCTTTCACAGTCTACCTTGGCCAGATATTCTAGGACTCTAAAAGGCTCCAAAATGAAGCTATTGATTTATTCTCATTTCGTAATATGGTTTATGAGTAATTAGGTTTGTTTCTCCTGCTAAAAAGAATGGCTCATTGTTTTCCTTTTTAGACATAATCAAATACCCAAGCATTGTTTTCTTTTTCTTCTCCCTGTAGGATTTGTGTTGTGCTTAGCCTTGATCTCTTGTTCAGAACAATTGTCCCTTCCCAGGTGCTAGCTTGCAGCAGCCTGTTGCTTCGTGAGCATTCCATATAGGTTGTATGTCTTGGAATTTACTGTCCTCACTAGCTCCTTCCACCATAGGAAGTCCTTGAGTTGTATCACCAAAGGGTTGTTCCATTTGCCCTGGCTCTCCCTCTGTCTCAGTCTGGCCATCACTTCCCACCTTATCCCAAGCTTTCCCACTCTTAAGTGCTATCTCTAGGACTTAGGACTTGCAAATTTGATTTGCCTTGCCTTCCACTTCCTTTCTAGTAGTGACTGAGTTGAAAAGCAAGTTGGAAGTAACTCTGCTTTGAAAGAAAAGTTTTGCTTGGTTTAGGTTTTTCCATTTTATTTTTGGTAGGAGCCAGGGGATATTGTGAGATTCATTTTAAATGAAAATCCTCTTCCTAGGTTAAGCCATTTTTTTAATTGCTTACCAAATGTGCCTTTGGTTAGGGTTAGTGGAGCTTTATTAGTCACTATTTGAATAACTGGAAATCACTGCCATTTCAAGGAGATCACCTATCCTAGTTTTGAGGAATAGTCTTTGAGGTGGGTTTCCTTAATGGCATCTCTTCTAGTAGGCAGATCTCTTTAAGCAAGATAAATCCTGAAGAGCCAGCCTGCTTGAGGAGTAGACTTGGTGGGTGAAGCCAGCTCTTCCGCACAAGCATCATGTCGAGTTGTTTTGGGGCTGCCCAAAAACAAAGGGATGCAGCATCCCAGCCGTGGCCTGGCCCTTTGTGGCAGCAGTGGCATGGACAAGGAATTGCTAATTGAAGACTTAGTGTTGGCTTCACAGCACACTCTACAGTGGGCAGGGTGATGAGACTGTGGAACAGCTACCTGCTTTTGGTTAAGCATTGCCAGATGTCATCATTAGGACACAGTAGCAGCAAGATTACTGATGTTGTAGTGTTAGAAAATCACACTCAGCTTGTTTTTCCTAATTTTGAAGGAGGTGTATATCTGCAAACATTTAAAATGGTATAATATCAATATAAAACGTCAAAATTAGCATAGTCCCTGGATCTCAAAGAATAGGTAATATTGACTTGGATGTTCTTTATGCTCTCTGAAGAAAGGTCTAGGGAAAGTTCTTGTTTGCTTGATTGATCAAGTGTGCCATAGAAGAATGTGAGCGCTGTGGTGGGTGGAGGAGGATGTCACTTCAGATGGGGCAGGCACAGGGGGAGAAAAGAAGAGAAAAATACACCTGTGTGTGCAAAATGAGCTATTTGGTTTCAGTGCAGCCTGACCGGTGGGAGGACCCATGAGCAGAGAGAGTTCTAGGTCAACGTTGTAACTCCATTGTCCTCCTTCACCCGGAAGTCAGCCCCACTCCCTCATTACAGTGAAACCAACAGTATGCAGAGGTTGGAAAGAGATGCCTGTTCTTCCCCCAGCTTCATGTAATTGTCAAAGTTCCAAAAATGAATTATCTGAACTGCTTAAAACTGGAAATTAAAATCTAGACAAGAATATGTCTTTCAAAAGCTCTTTATATTTTGAAAATTCATAAACCTAAGATTGGCTCCATCTCAGATAAATTTTCTTTTCTTTCTTTTTTTTTTTTTTTGAGACGGAGTCTCGTTCTGTCTCCCAGGCTGGAGTGCAGTGGGATGATCTCGGCTCACTGCAACCTCCACCTCCTAGGTTCAAGTGATTCTCCTGAGTAGCTGCGATTATAGCCGCCCACCACCACACCCAGCTAATTTTTGTATTTTTAGTAGAGGCAGGGTTTTACCATGTTGGCTAGGCTGGTCTTGAACTCCCGACCTCAAGTGATCCGCCTGCCTTGGCCTCCCAAAGTGCTGGGACTATAGGTGTGAGCCACTGTGCCTGGCCCACAATAAATTTTCATTTCAGGGAAGGAAAAAAATCTCTTGAAGGTCCAGAGATGATTTCTGGAATCAGAATTTCAATATGTAATATCCTCAGGTAGGCAATCTTGAACCCTCTATGCAGTGAGAGCATTATTAATATGAGATGTTGAATGATGCCTTTACAGACTTCAGCAGCAAAGCCATTTGGTTGAGGTTTTCTGTGTTAATGTGAAAGGCTAAGCCACTGAGATTTGCAGGGGAGCTTCTGAGCCACCCTGCTCGTTGGTTATATGAAGATGTAAAATAGGTGGAATTAAAGTGTGAGCAGGAAGGGCAAGGCATGTGCATTTTCACTCATTTTGGTCAAGGTTAAACTGACATGTATAGCACTGAGGTCTGTAGGGTTCTTAATAATATCTTTTGAGTCTTGGTGTGAAATGAAAAAATGGGAGGTTTCCTTTGTCCATTAGCAGCCCCAAGAACCAGAGTCCTTTTGCTGCTTGTCTTACATACTTAAGAGCTCTCCAATCATGATCACCAAGGTTGTTCTTCAATCAGATGTGTTTGTGGGATTTTCAATCCACAAATGAAGTGCTAATGAATGGGACACCATGATAAATATGTATTTATATTTAGATGCCAAAGTATGGCAAATTATTTCCAAATGATAACTAAAAATGGGCATTTTCAATATTCTACCTTTTTTGTAGAATCAGCTCACTTTTCATTGCTTTTTCATTTTGAATTAAGAAAATTGTTGAGGATGTGGTAGGTTCCAGTGTGTGGAATGGAAAGGAAACTGCAGAATAGTGTCCGCTCCCCATTCAGAAGGACTGCTTCCTGTGCCCCCAGACCCGAGGCTTCGACAGCTTCTCCACATTCCACACAGATGCCTAGGAGCAGCCAGTTGGTATATGAAAAGGCTCCCACCTTTTCTCCTAAAACTTCTCTCCTTTCTCTCCATAAAAAGAAAAGGAAAGGAACCAAAAAAAAAACGTTCAGTTTTTCTTTTTCTGAAAAAGGTAAGTCCTTTCCTGAAGTCATCAAATGAAACATTATCTGGAAATTAGTATCTAATGTCTTATATGAAGAAATACTTAAATGTATGTTCATACAGTATTTATTAGATAGTTGTAACTGTAAACTCACCTTCCTAGTAGATAAGAGTTTCAGGTTGAATACTGGAACATATATAGGCAGTCAAAAATACTACTTTAAATGTCATTCACCTATTTTAAACCCATTTTAGCACATTTTAGGCCAAAGAAGGTCTGATAGTGCCTGTTTTTATGTTCTCTACTCTCACAAATTTTGTTACTGAAAATTATTGCATGGCAGGAGAGATTGGATTATTTATTTCTTATATTTTTATAAGAAAAAATCTTTCTAAACAACAAATACCTAACATTATTACTGATTGTTTTCCTAATTTATCCTCCTAAGTTGAATGGTAGCAAAGCTTTTCCAGCTGAATGAATGCACTTAGCTGATAAAACAGAATTTGTTCTTTTTTTTTTCCTTCTTTTTTTTGTGAGACAGGTTCTCACTCTGTCACCCAGGCTGGAGTGCAGTGGTATGATCATAGCTGACTAGCCTCAACCTTCTGGGCTCAAATGATCCTTTCGCCTCAGCCTCCTGAGTAGCTGGGACCACAGGTGTGTGCCACCACACCTGGCTAATTTTTATGGGTTTTTTTTGTTTTGTTTGTTGTGGTTTTTGTAGAGACAGGTTTTCGCCATGTTGCCCAGGCTGATCTTGAACTCTTGTGCTCAAGCAATCCTTCTGCCTTGGCCTCCCAAAGTGCTGGGATTACAGATGTGAGCCACTGCACCTGGCCCCAGAAATTACACATTAAAAAAAATTTAAGCTGTGTGGAATCTGGACAGGGCTATGTTTCTCCTAGAAACAGGTTTTGCTGTAAATGGTTTTGATGGACAAAAGTATGAGAAAAGGTTATAATAGATTTTTTTTTTTAATTGTGTGAGAAACTCCAGGTCTTCTTGCTTAACTTATATGCATGTGGATATATTTGTTTTCAAAGCCGTGGAAGAATCTCTGTTCATATATTTTAATGCAAATTACCTTGTATGCTGCTATGCAAATTCTATTAAAAGCCCTACCTGCTTAAGAGTTAAACATTTTTGAAACTTTCAGGGAAGACCTGTAGACTCAAGCACTTTCTCTGCTCTTTTGTATCTTATCTTGGACACTTATGCTGAATTATGTCATTATTTTCACTGGTTATAAGCTATTCCTTGTACATAATATTTAAACTATCCAAATATCCAGCATACATTTCCACGTGGCTGCCAGAGGCTGTTGATGCCGTGAATGAAATGGCTGGTTGGAAAAGCCAAAGGTCGTCTTCTTTCAACCCCTAATGAATAAGTAAAATGCCAGATCTCTTTGGTCTCAAGCAAATTGCTCTGATCGGATCAAATATCTATGTAATGAAAAGAGACATTTAAATTTGGGATTCTGCTTAAACTTTAAGTTGAATTTGACTGTAGTCATATTCATTCTTTTTATATATCTCTGTCAGGTATGACATTAAGTACCAGGTGGTATTATACTCTACTTTGAGTTTGGAAATCACTTTCAGTTAAATTTCCGTTGTTATTTTGGCTTTTTTTTTTTTTTTTTTTTTTTTTAACACCACTGCAGATGAAAGTAGAGCAGTCTGCCGTCTCCTACTGCTCTTTCTCCTACTGCTCTTTCTCTGTGCCCTTATTTTAATTGCTTGGTAATCTAAAATTATTCTGACTTTCCACATACTATCTTTAAAAACCTATTGTAGCAATCTGCCCCCCTCCACCCTTTAAGCTAAATCTTTCACTATGCTGGATACATAGACACTCAATAAATGTGTGATGATAGTTCTAAAATAATTCTATATATCAGGGTTATGTATTTTTGAGCAATATAATTATTCCTATGCTGTGATGTTAAATGGAATTTATTTTACACTAGTAATAGACTGCTTAAGTGGCTGAGTTGAAACCCTTTCTCTAAAAAAACAAAAACATCTGGCAGATGAGTGACACAAATTCATTCTCTTAAAGGATAGAATTTCAAGTTAAGGGTAAGGTACAATAAGTAGGCACATAGAGCACATCTGGGTTTTTTGTGTGTGTGTCTCTCTTTGACTAGCTAAACTGCCAGCTAGAAGAATGGTTGTTACGTAGTAACTCAGAAGAATCTTTTAATAAGTTTCCTCTTTTGTTTCAAAACATAAACTTGAGCTTCATTTCTTGCCACCTCTATTCTTTCTTCCCACTTTGGGCAACTGAACTGAAGCTTATTCTAGTTTTAGAAGAGGATCCACATTTAATGTGTAATGCATAAATATGCCTTTTGCAAATTATTGCTTGTTCTCCAGTGAACATTTGATCATATTCAACAGAAATCCACCATATAAGCCATAATCCTTGAATTGCCCTTTTTAAAATAGATTGGTTAAAACCAAAAACCTATATACAAAGAAATAATACTTCATTGTATTGTAGGTTTGGGAATCCTGGTTAGATTTATAATTTCTGGCCGGGTGCGGTGGCTCATCCCTGTAATCCCAGTACTTTGGGAGCCCGAGGGCGGTGGATCACCTGAGGTCAGGAGTTTGAGACCAGCCTGGCCAACATAGTGAAACCCCATCACTACTAAAAATACAAAAAGTTAGCTGGATGTGGTGACGTGCGCCTGTAGTCCCAGCTACTCGGGAGGCTGAGGTGGGAGAATTGCTTGAACCCGGGAGGCAGAAGTTGCAGTGAGCTGAGATCGTGTCATTGCACTCCAGCCTGGGCAACAGAGTGAGACTTCATCTCCAAAAAAAGAAAAAGATTTATAATTTCTGAGTCCTCTAAGTACCTTTCTCAGTTTTGCAATAATCTTACGTCCATGCTATTGACACTGATTTTGAAACTGGAAAGCTAATTAATGACATATTAATTCATGTGTTCTTTTACCTAATAAACATGTATTAATGTATAGTTCTACATCAGGCATTCTGAAGGGTCCAAAAGAAAGTTCCTGCCCTCAAGTAGCACATAATCCATTATTTGTCAGTCACACCATGCCATCTGCTTACCATTCAGCAGTTAAGTAATTCATCACTTCGTGTTTTTACCAAAGTATATTACAAGTCTGTTAATCTGGATCTGGCAAACTGGAAAATGTTTGAAGGGATACTCAGGCTTTGATCCATGCCAACATGAAAGGACTCCAAGCACATTTAAGTAGGCTGGTCTTTTCATCACGCATGATTTTTTTTTTAAATACAAAATCAGACTTTAGTTTGGGAAAGAGAACAGTATACAGTATCCTTTGTAAGATAAATCACAACAACAAAAACTTTATTGCCCAAAGTAGATAAATGAGAAAGTCTTTTTTTAAAAAAATGCTTCTTTAACTATAACAGCAAAACTAAATGCATATTTTATCAACCCCTTATTTCTAAATGTTGCTGTATTCATTTCCACGCTTAAACTATTTAAGCATTTCATTTGCTGAAAGTCCTTATATACATGGTAGACGGAGTATTTCTCCATTAATGATAGATCAAAATGAAGATATTTAAAAAATAACAAAATCAGGCCAAGGCAGGAGGATCACTTTAGCCCAGGAGGTCCAGACCAGCCTGGGCAACACAGCGGGACCCCCGACTCTGTCTAAAAAATTTAAAAAAGCCGGGCACGGTGGCTCAAGCCTGTAATCCCAGCACTTTGGGAGGCCGAGACGGGCGGATCAGGAGGTCAGGAGATCGAGACCATCCTGGCTAACACGGTGAAACCCCGTCTCTGCTAAAAAATACAAAAAACTAGCCGGGCAACGTGGCGGCCGCCTGTAGTCCCAGCTACTCGGGAGGCTGAGGCAGGAGAATGGCCTAAACCCAGGAGGCGGAGCTTGCAGTGAGCTGAGATCCAGCCACTGCACTCCAGCCTGGGCGGCAGAGCGAGACTCCGTCTCAAAAAAAAAATTAAAAAAAAAAATTGTTTAACATTTAAAAAATAAATACAAAGTAACAACATTTCACTTATTCCAGGACACGCTGGCATTCGGACTCAGTGAAAAGGGCACTTAAAGAAAATAAGGCTGACTGAATGAATGTTTTCCATAATTTTCACACAATAACAGTCCCTTTCTATCCGGCTTGCCTTCCATTTATCTCTAGGGTTAGCCTTTCAGGCAACATCCTTAGTCATGCCCAGAAAGTACCTGAGCTATCAGTGATTGGAATGGCATAGGGAACCGAATTACATGGGTGCCCTCCCCTTGGTTTTCAAGTATCCTGGAGTTGTGCACAAAAATTAGGTCATGCCTTCAGTGTCTTGTTCTTTAAACCTACCCTTTGACAATCAGGTGCTAATGATTGTATGTTGTTAAAACCAGCACATAAGTATTGTAAATGTGTGTTCCTCCTAGGTTAGAAGAAATGCTCTTCCTTCTCTCTGGGTCCTGTTAAAGCGGGTGTCAGTTGTGTCTTTTCACCTCGATTTGTGAATTAATAGAATTGGGGGGAGAGGAAATGATGATGTAAATTACGTTTCAGTTTTGGCAGAGTCATCATTCTCGATGATATTCTCACTCTGTAGCAAATCTGTCCTTATCGTAAGAACAGGTTTGAGAATTTTCCCTCCACTATACGACTCCAGTATTATATTTACAATCCATTGGATGAGTGCAGCATTATAAGACCTTGGTGCCCAGAAAAAATCTGTGTCCTTTTTGGTACCAAACCTGAGGTCTTTTGGAAGATAATGTAGAAAACCACTACCTATTGAAGGCCTGTTTTGGCTAGTCTGCAAACTCTGATGAAACCTGCTTATGTGGATTCTTTCCCACACTGCTTTCATTTTTAAGTATAAAGGCTTAGAAAAGTAGAATAATGCTTTTACAAATAATTAAAAAGTATGTGATGTTCTGGGGTTTTTTCCTTCTTTTTAGAACCCTGTATTTAAACAAGACTTCTTTTTAAGTCTTGTTTGAAATTTAAGTCTCAGATCTTCTGGATACCAAATCAAAAACCCAAGGCGTAAAACAGGGCAGTATTTGTGTTCCTAATTTGAAAAAGCTTTATGTATACTCTATAAATACAGATGCATAAACACTTCCCCTTGAGTAGCACATCAACATACAGCATTGTACATTACAATGAAAATGTGTAACTTAAGGGTATTATATATATAAATATATACCTTTGTAACCTTTATACTGTAAATAAAAAAGTTGCTTTAGTCACGTGTTTTTGTTTTTGTTTTTGTTTTCCAATTTTTAAAATGCTGAAATAGTTTTGAACCTACAGGAAAGTTAAGAAACAGTACTAATCTCCTTCACCCAAATCTCCCAGTTGTTACCATTTTGCCATATTTATTCCATTACTTTGTCTTTTTCTGATATGATTCTCTAGTGAGGAGTTCTAAAACATAAGGACAGTCCCTGGATTGCCACCATACAGCCCTCCTAATCAGAAAATCAACATTGGCACACCACCACCCATTCCATGGACCCCATTCAAATGCTGCCAGCCATCCTGGCCATGTCCTGTTCTCCTCTCTGGCTGGGATCCTGGCCAGTACCACTTTCTTGCCTTTTGTCGTCGCGTCTCAGTTCTTCAGTCTGGAATGCTCCTCAGCCGCACTCTAAGTCGCATGTGCCTGAGTCTCAGCACAGGTCTTTCACTCTGCAGCACAGCGCTCCAGCTGGCTCTGTTCGTTGTCGCCTCACAAGCAGGCTGTGTCATACGCTCCTGGCAGAGATGCCATGATGCCATGCTGTGTTCAGGGTATCATGTCGGGAGACACACGGGGCCACGCATCCCACCACCAGGGGTGTTCCCTTCGGTCGCCTAGTCAAGCTAGTGTCCTCATTGTTTTCTCCTTTTTATTTATTTATTTAGAGACGGAGTTCCGCTCTTGTCACCCAGGCTGGAGTGCAACGGCGCGGTCTTGGCTCACTGCAACCTCCGCCTCCCAGATTCAAGTGATCCTCCTGCGTTAGCCTCCCGAGTAGCTGGGACTACAGACGCCCACCACCATGCCCGGCTAATTTTTTTGTGTTTTTAGTAGAGACGGGGTTTCAGCATCTTGGCCAGGCTGGTCTTGAACTCCTGACATCGTGATCCACCCGCCTCGGCCTCCCAAAGTGCTAGGATTACAGGCACGAGCCACCGCGCCCGGCCTATTTTTTTTAATTTAGCGACGAGGTCTTACTGTGTTGCCCAAGCTGGTCTTGATCCTCGGCTCAAGCAGTCCTCCTGCCTTGGCCTCCCAAAGTGCTGGAATTACAGGCGTGAGCCACCATACCCAGCCCTAGAACTGTTTTCATCATTGTATCCCCAGAAACTAGCACACAACGCTGTACACAGTAGGTGTGCATGCATGTAATCCCAGCTACTCGGGAGGCTGAAGCAGGAGAATCTCTTGAACCCGGGAGGCGGAGGTTGCCATGAGCCGAGATCATGCCACTGCACTCCAGCCTAGGCGACAGAGCAAGACTCCGTATCAGCCAATCAAAGCAAAACATAACCGGCTTTAGACAGTCAGCGGCATCCCACCAGGTATTGAGCCCCATTGTGGGGCACACACTGTTTACATTAGCCAGCTCATTTATTCACCACAAAAGCCAGACAAGGGAGGAGCTAATTATAATCGTGCAGTATTAAACATGGAGAAACCAAAGCTCTGATAAGTTCGTTTTATTGTGAGGATAAAACTGCCCGATAGGCGTTGTCATTGCAAGCGAGGTCAGGATTTCCGGATTCTATCCCGCTCCGCCCCCGGCCCCGCCCTGAGAACGTACGTCCTGCCAGGCCCCGCCCCGGCCTTGTCCCACCCACCCCGTTCCCGCCCCCTGTCCGTCTCGCCCTAGTCCCACCTCCTCCCCGCCCGCCCTCGCCCCCAGTCCGCCCCGCCTCTCGAACCGCCCCCTGCCCTCTCCGCGGCAGGAAGTCGTGCCTGCAGTGCGGGCCGTGGCCGCCAGGGGGCAGCCGCTCAGCTCGGGCCCGACCGCTCTGGGCCGCGCTCCTCGCTCGCCCTCGGACTCGGCTCCCGCTGCGAGCGGCCGCCCTGCCCGCGCACCGCGCTCAGCGCCCACCGTCGGGCTCTCCGCGCCGGACTCAGTACCTCGGCTCCCCGGGGCCGGACCGAGGCCGCAAGCAGCGCCGCGGGGTGTGGGGCGGACCCAGGAGATGAAATGACAACGTCAACCCTCCAGGTACCTGGTGCGGCCCGGCCCGACTGCGGAGGCCGAAGGCGGCGGGGCCTGCGGGCCGCAGAGCCGGGCGGCGGGCGGGTGGTCAGGTGGGCGCCTCCCAGCCCCGGCCTCGCGACCCCGCCCCGGCCGTCCCCTCGCCGCTTCCGCCCGTGTCTGTTTCCACGCACTCGGAGCCGGGGTGGCGTCTCTACCCTCAGGCCCTCCGGCCCTGCCCGCCTGGCCCAGCCCCAGGGCCGCTTCGTGTACCCGGCGCCTCGGTACCGCCGTGGGGAGCAGCCTCACCCAAGCCGCACAGGCACCGTCGGGAAGCTCGGCCCGGGGTACGGCTGGGCTCTAAGACAGCGATGCTCGCTCCCTCCTCTCCTGTCCCGGGTCCTGGAAGCCCCTCGGCCCCACTTCGAACAAGCCCTGGCCCCTTCCCCAATCTTCGACTTCCTCTTCTCGGCCATCGACCCTTCTTCATTCATTCCCTAGATCCTGCAGGGTGGTGCTGGGATGTCGCCACCTGGGTGAACGACTGACCCACCCTCTAGGTGCTGTCAGTTCTGCGGGGCCAGAAGATAGCAACATGCTCAGGCCTCAGCCCGGGGTTTGAATCTCAGCTGTGCCACTCACCAGCAAGTGACCTTGGGCTAGGTTTTTTTTTTTTTAATCTTTGGCTCTCGAGTTTCCTGGTCTGTCAAATGGGGTAATGCCCTTTAGGTTGTTGTGATGATGGCTTTAAATTGAATAATTACGGTAAAGCATTCCTGACGTGTGTCTGGCACATAGTAGGTGTCCATTAAGTAACAACTGACAAAGTGCCTGGGAGACTTCGTGGAAGAAGGGACATCAGAGTTCCAGTAGCATTCAGAGACCTGAAGGTGGAGGAGGGCGGAAGTAGGAGCAGACATGGAATGAGTTGGGGTACCAGGTTAGGAATTAGATGGAGTCCGTAGCCAGACCCCACCATTCACCAGCAGAAGCCACAGATGCCGTCTGCCCAGGCAGGTTTTTTATGGCCTGTGAATCAAGAATGTTTTCAGTTTTAAACACAGCTTTATTTATTTTCTTAATTTATTTTTTTGAGACGGAGTCTCATTCTGTCTCCCACACTGGAGTGCAGTGGTGTGATCTCTGCTCACTGCAGTCTCCACCTCTCAGGTTCAAGCGATTCTCCTGCCTCAGCCTCCTGAGTGGCTGGGATTACAGGCACCCACAACCACACCTGGCTAATTTTTATATTTTTAGTAGAGACGGGGTTTCACCGTGTTGGCCAGGCTGGTCTCGAACTCCCGACCTCCCGACCTCAAGTGATCTGCCCACTTCGGCCTCCCAGAGTGCTGGGGTTACAGGTGTGAGCCACCGGGCCTGGCCTAAACACAGCTTTATTACGGTATAACTTGTGTGCTTACCATGTAACTCACCTGTTACATGTTTTTATTTTTATTAATTTTTTTTTGAGACAGTGTCATTTTGTTGCCCAGGCTGGAGTGCAGTGGTGCAATCTCAACTCATTGCAGCTTCTGCCTCAACCTCCCGAGTAGCTGGGATTACAAGGCACCCACCATCACGCCCAGCTAATTTTCTTTTTGTATTTTTAGTAGAGACGGGGTTTCACCATGTTGGCCAGGCTGCTTTCGAACTCCTGACTTCAAGTGTGATCTGCCCACCTCGGCCTCCCAAAATGCTGGGGTTATAGATGTGAGCCACTGTGCCCAGCGCAACTCACCCATTTAAAGTGTATAATTCAGTGCTTTTAGTATATTCATGGTTGTGTGACCATCACCACAATCACTTTTGAGAACATTTTCATCACCTCCAAAAGAAACCCTTACCCCCCAGCCCCTCTCTCTCCCAGCCCTGGGCAACCACTCATCTACCTTTTTTCTCTGTGGGTTTGCCTATTCTGGGCACTTTATGTAAATGGAGTCATACAATAGGTGGTCCTTTGTGGCTGGTTTCCTTCATTATGACTTAACATAATGTCATAGGTTTTTACATTTTTTAAATGACTTGAAAAAAAAGTATTTCATGACACATGAAAATCCTATGAAATTCACATTTCAGGGTCTATAAATAAAGTTTTATTGGAACATATCCCTGTTCGTTTACTGATATACTGTCTACAGGCACTTTTGTGCCGCCAAGGTAGAGTTGTTGCAACAGAGATTGGCTGGCAAATCCTAAATTATTTACCATCTGGTCCTTTACAGTAAGCATTTGCCAGCCCCCATTAGCACCCTTTTTTTGGTCCTCATCTTTTGCCATACGTGTTACTAGAGATGCGGCGAGGCTGGCAGTTTGTCACCTTACCCTCCTGTAATACTGTTTCTCTCCATTGAAACTCGGGCCGGGCGCGGTGGCTCAAGCCTGTAATCCCAGCACTTTGGGAGGCCGAGACGGGCGGATCACGAGGTCAGGAGATGGAGACCATCCTGGCGAACACGGTGAAACCCCGTCTCTACTAAAAAAAAAAAAAAAATACAAAAAACTAGCCGGGCGAGGTGGCGGGCGCCTGTAGTCCCAGCTACTTGGGAGGCTGAGGCAGGAGAATGGCGTAAACCCGGGAGGCGGAGCTTGCAGTGAGCCGAGATCGCGCCACTGCACTCCAGCCTGGACGACAGAGCGAGACTCCGTCTCAAAAAAAAATAAAAAAAAAAAAAAAAAAGAAACTCAGACCTCCTGTGTGTGAAAAACTGTATGTGGTTGCCAGAAAAGTCCAGTGTACTCTTTTTTTTTTTTTTTTTTTTTTTTGAGATGGACTCTCACTGGCGCAATCTCAGCTCTCTGCAGCCTCCACCTCCCGGGTTCAAGCAATTCTCCTGCTTCAGCCTCCCAAGTAGCTGGGACTACAGGCATACATCACCATGCCTGGCTTTTTGTATGTTTAGTAGAGACAGTGCTTCACTGTGTTAGCCAGGATGGTCTTGATCTCCTGACCTCCGGTGATCCGCTTGCCTCGGCATCCCAAAGTCCTGGGATTACAGGCATGAGCCACCGCGCCCAGCCCCAGCACACTCTTAGGTGCGTTACTAGAGTTTCCAGAAGGAGAGAGGGGATGGGTCAGTGCTGCTCCTTGTAGAACAAAGAACACCTTCAGTATTGTTCTAAGGACAGACCCAAGCATGATATTACGGAGAGTGAAAAAGTCCGAGGTACTGGGGGTGTTTGTTCTGCAGAAGAGAAGCCACCAGGGAGAGGAGCACTGCCTTCTTGTCTCATCTGAAGGAACATCACACAGAAGAGGACAGACAAGGGCAGCCTGTGCCTAAGCTCATTTCCAAGAAGGTTTGGGGCTCCCAGCCATTCATTGTAGGTAGTAGAGGGAGCAGAGGCTTGAAAATAATGGCCAGCACTCACCCGTCTTCTCATCTCTTCAATCCGCTGAGTTCATTTCACATCAGCCCGGCCCAGCCTCCCCAAGCCTGTCTGTCCTGTCAAGCTGTCTGTGTGTGTTTCTTTCGGAGACTTCTTCCTTGCAGATGAGAGAGGGCTGAACAAATGCCCCGGCCCTGCCAAGAGCCGGTCAGGAGGTTTATTGTTTGCTGTGCCTGGAACCGTGGGTCTGCGGTGGGATTGTCTGCCTGGTAACTGGTGCTGGATCTGAGGAGGAGAATTCTGGTCATGCTTCCTGCAGGCGTCGGTGAAGCTTCAGTTTTTAAAACCAGGCTTTAAAACCATGTAGGTGCTTTATTGGCCGGTTGCAATGGCTCACACCTATGATTCCAGCACTTTGGAAGCCGAGGCAGGTGGGTCACTTGAGGTCAGGAGTTCGAGACCAGCCTGGCCAACATGGTGAAACTCTGTCTGTACTAAAAATACAAAAATTAGCCGAGTGTGGTATTAGGCACCTGTAATTCCAGCTACTGGGGAGGCTGAGGTAGGAGAATCGCTTGAACCCGAGAGGTGGAGGTTGCAGTGAGCCAAGATCACGCCATTGCACTCCAGCCTGGACGACAGAGTGAGACTCTGTCTTAAAAAAAATAAAATAAAATAGAAATAACATAAAACCACAGAGGTGCTTTCAGTTCAGCCTAGGGCACTGGCCTACAGGATTTCTGGGATTCCCAAAGACACTCACTCACAGAGCTCTTACAAGGTTCCGGAGGGACACAGTTCCCTTCTGTTGGCAGCAGGGAGCAAGCAAGTACTTTTCTTACTGGAGCTACTGGTGTGTGGAGCCTTGTGCGTAAGAGCCCCTTCCTGGGGTGTCACTCTAGACAGCGAAGGAAACCGTCTTCTCTCTGCAGCCTGGAGAAGCAAGCTGCGTGGAGCCAGTAGGAGGCAGAGAGAGGCCTTTCAGTGTATCCCGTGGAAACTCGCAGTCGGGCAGGACTTTCCTTCTGGCTGGTTCTTCTCTGGCCCTGAGGCTGGGTGCAGTTTCTGGCCTCCTTGCTAAGCAAACCAGCAGTCACTTGCTCCTGCGTGTCCCTTCTGCCAGGCTCTCAGCTCGGGTCTGTTTCTCTTTCCCTTGAGGCAGCAGAATAGAAAGTCCTGTGAACTCGCCCCTTGAGCCCTGGACCTGAGATATTAGGTCAGGTTTCCACTTGCTGAAATCCAGACCGTGGCTTGTAACCGTCTGAGCTTATTGTGAAGACGGCTGGCCGGCTTTTAAAGCCTCATTTGAAGGCCTTTCTAGCCGATGTTGGAAAAGTAGGCCAGTGAAACGGCCCACAAGCAATAAATCCAGAGGCCCAGCGGCATCCCTCGTCACATCTCATCCTCATGCCTGTGACCCCAGCAACTTTCTGTGTCTCCAAGGAAGCACTGAGCAGTTTGCTTTGCCTTTCCAGAAAGCCATTGATCTGGTGACGAAAGCCACAGAAGAGGACAAAGCCAAGAACTACGAGGAGGCGCTGCGGCTGTACCAGCATGCGGTGGAGTACTTCCTCCACGCCATCAAGTGTGAGTCGCGCAGGGTCCTCAGGCTGCCGCGCTCCAGAGGGGAGGGGATGGGAGGGGGTGGTGCACGAGCCTCACAGGGGCCCCTCCGTGTTCCCTTTCACAGATGAGGCCCACAGCGACAAGGCCAAGGAGAGCATTCGAGCCAAGTGCGTGCAGTACCTAGACCGGGCCGAGAAGCTTAAGGATTATTTACGAAGCAAAGAGAAACACGGCAAGAAGCCAGTCAAAGAGAACCAGAGTGAGGGCAAGGGGTGAGTGTCTGCAGCGTCCGCCAGGCGCCTGCGCCCTCCTCATGGCTCCCCGTCATTCCTGGCACTCATGCGGCCTTGGACTTCCCTGTGGAAATGGTCCTCATAGTGCAGGGATGACAGTGCCAGCAGCTGCTTTCAGGGAGCATGGGCCAGAGCACTTCCGTGTTCATCGTCTCATTGGATCTGACCCACATGCCATGGGGACAAGGGGAGCTTGGTGCAGATGGTAGAGTCTCTCAGGACGGTACCCCAGCTCTGTCAGCTCCCAGCCTAGTGCCAGGACCCCATGTGCCTGCCATCTCCACATCTTGGAACGGGGAAGGTCGTGGAACTCCCCTCCCAGCGTTGCCGTAGGGAGCAGTGAGATGATGTGGGCACTGCCCTTGGAGCTTGGCACACGAGAGCATGCAATGAGTGCCAGCTGCTGTGACTGTCAAAGAGTCACCTGCCTCCAACAAGTGGGGCAGCCGGCTCGGGTTAGGGGCCCTGCCGAGGTCTCACAGGATGGAGCCTGGACCCCCAGTGCAGGGCGGGTGGCCCTGATAACCCCAGCCAGGGTCCTCTCCACAGCCTCTCACCTCAGATCCGGGGTCCACCCACCACAGTGATCCCAGTCATCTGAACACAAATGCTAGTGGTATCTTGGAGGCGTGGGAGGGGAAGTGAGGGGGTCCCCCAGGCAGGAGGGGGCGGGTGGTGTCACCTGTCTCACCAGAGGCAAGGCCTCCTCCTGGATGGAGGGTCCACACCACACTCCCATCCCCAAGAGGCCTGACGAGGCAGGGGTGGAGGCCAGGGATCTCCAAGAAGGATTAAAGTTCTGAGGATTACAAACTCCATACAGAGAGGAAGTAGCCCTGGGGTGACAGCAGTGGCTGCGTTCTCCCCAGGAGTTCCCTTTCGATTTCAGTTTTGCCTTCTCCTCTGTCGTTCGGCAGTGGCTGCTTTGGAGTCGGGGCACATGCTGTCCCTGAGTCTCTAGAAAAAGCTTCTGGTGCGGGCTGCGGTGGCTCACGCCTGTAATTCCAGCACTTTGGGAGGCCGAGGCGGGCAGATCACTTGAGGTCAGGATTTCAAAACCAGCTTGGCCAACATGGTGAAACCTGTCTCTACTAAAAATACAAAAAAATTAGCCGGGCATTGTGGCATGTGCCTGTAATCCCAGCTACTTGGGAGACTGAGGCCAGAGAATTACTTGAACCCGGGAGGCGGAGGTTGCAGTGAGCTGAGGTTGCAGTGAGCTGAGATCGAGATTGTGCCATTGCACTCCAGCCTGGGCAACAAAACAAGACTCCATCTCAAAAAAGAGAAACAAAAAAAGCTTCTGGCAGCTACGTTGCTTGACTGGCTGCTTTTTTTTCCCCTCAGATAGGGCTTCACTCTGTCTCCCAGGCTGGAGTGCAGTGGTGCAATCTTGGTTAACTGCAACCTCTGCCTCCCAAGTAGCTGGCAGCATAGGTGCGTGCCACCTTGCCCAGCTAATTTTGTTTTTTGTAGAGACAGGATCTCGCTGTTTCCCAGGCTGGTCTCAAACTCCTGGGCTCAAGCGATCCTCCCACCTCAGCCTCCCAGAGTGCTGGGATTACAGGGGTGAGCCATCACACCCAGCCTGGGCTGTGTGAGCCGCTGCAGGTGGCCTCCCAGAGTGTGAGGTGTGAGCCACCGCACCCGGCCTGGGCTGCTCTTTAAGTCCAGCTGAAGCACATTTCCCTTACGGCCTTCAGGAGAGGACCGACATCCTGATCCCATCCCCTCCACGAAGAAACAGGGTGGGTTATGGGGTGCTTGCTGGGGGGTTCCTGAAGTGAGCTGCAGAGAGCATCGGCCCACATGTCCCCGAAGTACTTGCTTGCGGGTCACACAGCACTGTTAAGCCAGGAAGTCTTCGTTCCTTACCCAGTGTGTAGGCAGCGGGGCCTGGACTTGCTGGGAGCACCTCTGCGTTCCAGGCTGAAGGGCCAGCTTGTGACTTTCCGTCTCCTTTCCCAGCAGTGACAGTGACAGTGAAGGGGATAATCCAGAGAAGAAGAAACTGCAGGAACAGCTGATGGGTAAGTGGCTCGCAGCCCAGTGGCAGCGGCAGGGGACACGCGTGGGTCCGCAGCTGGGCTGGCTCATGTCCCTTGACCGGGCCTGGGCCGCCCTCCCTCTTGCAGGTGCTGTTGTGATGGAGAAGCCCAACATACGGTGGAACGACGTGGCCGGGCTGGAGGGGGCCAAGGAGGCCCTCAAAGAAGCTGTCATTTTGCCAATCAAATTCCCACATTTGTTCACAGGTGAGAGTTGAGCCATTTCAAGCCCCAACATAAAAATTCCAGGCTTCTGCAGGGCTGGCACTCCGAGGCACCCGGGAGTCAGTGTCAACTCAGCTCCCATGTTCCGCAGAGGGCCAGGCCTGGCTGCTCGCTGCTGTCTACAACACTGCTGTGGCTGAAGCTTTGAGATGACGATCACCTCACAGGGTGGGCAGGATCAGGAAGCAGTGACAGATGGTGTCACTGTGCAAGGTCATGGGGTCACAGCACAGGGCACAGCAGGGAAGGCAGCTCCCATCACTCGTTTGCCCCTAAAGTCCGTCGTTTCACAGAATGCCCTCTCTTACTCTATGTATGGGACTCGAGACCCTCTGCTTTTCCTATTCCTTTCCCCAGTCAGGAGGCCTCACTTCTGTGGAATCTCTGTTGTAGGCAAGCGCACCCCCTGGCGGGGGATTCTGCTGTTCGGACCCCCTGGCACAGGGAAATCCTACTTGGCCAAAGCCGTGGCAACAGAGGCCAACAACTCCACCTTCTTCTCTGTGTCCTCCTCAGACCTGATGTCCAAGTGGCTGGGGGAGAGTGAAAAGTAAGTCGGCCACCAGGCTGTGCTGTGCCGGCAGCCCCGGCCCTGCTAGTGACCCAGCGGCCCACCCCGTGGAGTCACCTCCCGGAGGAGTGGTTTGCTTTTCAGGGAGGGTACCCAAGAGCAGTGTGTCGCTAGCTTATTGGCTGGGACACTGTCCCAACAAAGGCAGGTGAAGGTGGAAGGGACCCGGGAGAGGTGAAGTGCTCCGGAAGGGAAGGGAAAGGAAGTGAGGATAGTTTTGGGGTCTGGGTTGCAGTCCCTGTTGGGGCAGTGTGTGGGGGACATTGTTCCCCACACTGACTCCTGTTTTACATGTGATGAGACGGGCGTGGAAGAAGGGGACTGACGTGTCCCAAGTGCAGAGCTAGTGCATGGGGTTCCTGGGATTGAGGCTCAGTTCGGGGCTGACGCCAGGGTGTGCTCCTCTTGGTGCAGTGCGGCCCGAGGGCTCCTCACCACCATGTTTTCTGCAATCCCGGCATGACCATGGCCTGCGCCTCCCTGTGGGAAGGGTGAGGAGAGGGAAGTGCCGGGAGCCCAGGCGGGCATGGACGCTCACGCGTCTTGTCCTCACTGCCTTTCTCACCTTCACAGGCTGGTCAAGAACCTGTTTGAGCTGGCCAGGCAGCACAAGCCCTCCATCATCTTCATCGACGAGGTGGATTCCCTCTGCGGATCCCGAAATGAAAATGAGAGCGAGGCCGCCCGGAGGATCAAAACGGAGTTCTTGGTCCAGATGCAGGGTGTGTGCCGGGCCCAGGGCCCCCTTGGTTCTTGTTGCACCTAAAGCCGACCCTGGGCTTTATTCTGAGCTGTGGCTGGATTTGGTTGTCCTCAGCCACGGAGAGGCACTCCCCAGCTCCAGCCCCTCAGACTGTGGATGGACTTCCATTCCCAAGAGGCGCCTGAGGCCTCTGCTGGCGCCGGCCACTCCACCCCTCCCATGGCAGGCAGTGCCACAGGTCTCACATGGCACAGCCAGACTAAGATGTGGTTTAATCTCACTTGGGACCCTGCCAGTGGTGGGTGGCACAGGGATGGATGGCTTCAATTGCTGACACGCAAAGCCCCCGGGGTCTGTCCCCAGGTTTCAGCTGACCCGTGCAGCTGTCCAGAGTCTGCATCTTTGTCTCCCTTTCTCCACAGGGGTGGGGAATAACAATGATGGGACTCTGGTTCTTGGAGCCACGAACATACCATGGGTGTTGGATTCGGCCATCAGGAGGAGGTGAGTCTTCCCCAGGAGGAGCCAGAGCTGGAGGCTTCCTCCCAGCATGGTCATGGTCTGCCTGCTGCTGGCAGCCAGGGTGCAGCCCTGGCCCCTTTTCCCTGGAGTCTTCCCACCTGCCTGCCAAGCAGAGCACTTTGTGAGGCTGGCTTTTTGAGGATGTGCTGCCAGCATCACTGGCCTGTGAAGTGTGTCCGTTTCACTCAAATCTTCACACCTTCCCTTCAGTGAATAGCATTCCATCATCCGCTCTCAACGCCTGCCGTGTGCTGGGCTCTCTAGGTTTGAAAAGCGAATTTACATCCCCTTGCCGGAGGAAGCTGCCCGTGCCCAGATGTTCCGGTTGCATCTGGGGAGCACTCCCCACAACCTCACGGATGCAAACATCCACGAGCTGGCCCGGAAGACGGAAGGCTACTCGGGTGCGGACATCAGCATCATCGTGCGGGACTCCCTCATGCAGCCTGTGAGGAAGGTGCAGTCGGCCACACACTTCAAAAAGGTGAGTGCCCGTGGCCACTGCTGAGAAAATGTCATAGCAAGAGTGGGATGTTCATTTTTTTCCCCAGCTCCTGGTCCTGCTCCCCGGCTGCTCAGGTGATAAGTCTCTGAGGCTTCCTGGAGAGCAGAGGGCCAGTGCCATGGGGGCTGCACCCACTCTCCCCTTCCTGCAGCTCTTCTGCAGTGTGGCCATCCCAGGGTGTGTGAAAGCAGAAGACAGGGCCACTTTACTGTCTTAACCCTGCTGCGGCCTCCTTCTCCAGCACTGTGTGCTCTTGTGCGGGGTGGACACCAAGTCAGTGTTTGGAAAGTGTTGGATATGAAATAAGCAGGAAGCCCCGTCCATTCATTCAGTACATCTCTGCTGAGTGTTTGCTGTGGGTCCTCCCGTGTGCCCAGCACTGTCCTAAGTGCTGGGAAGACGTGAGCGACCAACAGACAAAAACCCTGACCCTTGTTCTTGGCAGGGAGACAGTCAGCACAGTCAGCAAGTTTCTCAGAGGGGGATGGGGATGGAGCAGGATTAGGAGGGAGGTGTCTTGGGCATGGAGGGAAGGGCAGATGGCACTGGGGTGATGCCTGAGACAGGAAGTGAAGGGGTGAGGGAATGAGCCTTGTGGACACAGGGGGAATGTTTTGCCAAGGCAGCAGACTTCAGTTGGAAAACCACTTTGTATTAGTCCATTTTCATCCTGCTGATAAAGACATACCCGAGACTGGGAAGAAAAAGAGGTTTAATTGGACTCACAGTTCCACATGGCTGGGGAAGCCTCAGAACCATGGTGGTGGCAAGAGAAAATGAAGAAGTGGGCTGGGCTCGGTGGCTCAAGCCTGTAATCCCAGCACTTTGGGAGGCCGAGACGGGTGGATCACGAGGTCAGGAGATCGAGACCATCCTGGCCTACACGGTGAAACCCTGTCTCTATTAAAAAAAAAAATACAAAAAACTAGCCGGGCGAGATGGCGGGCACCTGTAATCCCAGCTACTCGGGAGGCTGAGGCAGGAGAATGGCGTAACCCCGGGAGGCGGAGCTTGCAGTGAGCCGAGATCGCGCCACTGCACTTCAGCCTGGGCGACAGAGCGAGACTCCGTCTCAAAAAAAAAAAAAAAAAAAAAAAAGAAAATGAAGTGAAAGTGGAAACCTCTGATAAACCCATCAGATCTCATAAGACTTACTCACGATCACTAGAATAGCACAGGAAAGACCAGCCCCCATGATTCAGTTACCTCCCCCTGGGTCCCTCCCCCAACATGTGGGAATTCTGGGAGATACAGTTCAAGTTGAGATGTGGGTGGGAGCACAGCTAAACCATATCACACTTTTAATGTCACTGTGTTCCTGGTGAGACGTGACTGTTACTGAGGAAGACATCAAGGCACTGGGGCTACAGATTGCTGGAATCGCACGCATATCATGAATTGCTCGGACCATCCAGCCCCATTTCTGAAGGAGCCCATCTTCCTCAGATGCTGGGGACCCACAGAGCATTCTCTTTGGGACCTCCTTCGAGACCGGAGGGGTCCAGCCCCTCTCACTGACACTGAGGGGCAGCTGCTCCAGCCAGTCAGATCCATTTTGTTTCAGGTCTGTGGTCCCTCCCGCACCAACCCCAGCGTGATGATCGATGACCTCCTAACCCCATGCTCACCAGGGGACCCAGGAGCCATGGAGATGACTTGGATGGATGTCCCTGGGGACAAACTCTTAGAGCCTGTGGTTTGCATGGTAAGTGACTGACGGAGGAGGGAAGAGGGCTGCACAGAGCCCAGAAAATTGAGGGCTTGGGTCCAGAATAAAAACAGCCTTCTCCAGGCTGGGTGTGGTGGCTCATGCCTGTAATCCCAGCACTTTGGGAGGCCAAGGTGGGCGGATCACCTTGGGAGTTTGAGATCAGCCTGGCCAATATGGAGAAACCCCGTGTCTCTACTAAAAATACAAAAATTAGCCAGGCGTGCTGGTGTGCACTTGTAGGCCCAGCTCTTTGGGAGGCTGAGGCAGAAGAATCACTTGAAGTCGGGAGGCAGAGGTTGCCGAGATTGCACTGCTGCACTCCAGCCTGGGTGACAGATCAAGACTCCGTCTCGAAAATAAAAAATAGTCTTCTCCTTCTATGTCCTGGGCTGTTGAGAATGGCCTTTGCAGCTCAGGGAAGCTGGCGTGGCAGCCGCTACACTCAGTGGGTGCCCAGGATGCAGGTGGCAGCATTAGCATTTTGTACATATAAAGGCTGGGTGCAGTGGTGCAATGATGGCTCACTGCAGCCTCCACCTCACCAGCTCACACCTCACCAGCTCACACAATCTTCTCACCTCAGCCTCCTGGAGTAGCAGCAACAGGCACACACCACCATGCCCAGCTAATTTTTCCTTTTTTTTTTTTTTTTTTTTAAAGAAACGGGGCCTTGCTGTGTTGCCCAGGCCAGTCTCAAACTGCTGGGCTTAAATGATCCTCAACTTGGCCTCCCAAAGTGCTGGGATTACAAGCATGAGCCATCACACCTAGCCTGCATTTTATATTCTTTAGCAAGTAAAGTCAGGTCCAGATAATATGACATCAATCCATGGGTTTTGCTTGTGTGGTACAGTGAGGCAGTGAATGTGTCAGGACGGCTTACTGTGATGCAGTTGCAAAGGCAGCCCCGCACCCGCGTAACCTGGCCCTCTCATTATGACCTGTGCCGTCCTGGCAAGTGTCTGCCCTTGTGGCTGATGTAGGGGGTGTGCAGTGGCTCATGCCTGTAATCCCAGCACTCTGGGAGGCCAAGGCAGGCAGATCACCTGAGGTCAGGAGTTCAGCCTGACCAACATAGTGAAACCCCATCTCTACTAAAAATACAAAAGTCAGCCATGTGTGGTGGCACACACCTATAGCCCAGCTACTTGGGAGGCTGAGGCAGGAGAATCACTTGAACCCAGAAGGTGGAGGTTACAGCGAGCCGAAATTGTGCCACTGCACTCCAGCCTGGTCAACAGTGAGACTCCGTTTCCAAAAGAAAGTTCCTAAGGGGAGTTATGAGATGATGGAGCTTAGATTCTCAGACCAGGAGGAGGCCCATCTGAGCTGCCTCGAGAGGGAACAGGGTCCCTGCCATAGGCAGATTCAAGCAGGTCTCTGGGGTGGCCTTGAAGGCAGGCCTCTTCCCACCCTCGACTGCGCCTGTTGCGTGCTGAGGGGGAGGTTGGGGACCTGGAGCCTGGCTCCTGCTCAAGCACATGCTCTTGCCTTCACAGTCGGACATGCTGCGGTCTCTGGCCACCACCCGGCCCACGGTGAATGCAGACGACCTCCTGAAAGTGAAGAAATTCTCAGAGGACTTTGGGCAGGAGAGTTAAAAGCTGCTTCACTTGGGCGATGGTGAAGGTGGGAGGTTGATGGGGGCAAATGCAGGCACTCCCTGTGTCAGCAGCCAGACAGGGCTCCAGGGCTTGTCCCAAACTCACTAGAGTCCCCTCTGCTGTCTGGCCGCCTGCCAGGGAGCCAGAAGGAAGAGCCTCGCAGCCAGACACTCCACCTGCCCCAGGGCACACGGTGGACACTGGCTCTTCCTACTTCCTCCTCTCTTGGATGCTCACCAGCTCCTTCTGCCCCCCCCCCCCTTTTTTTTCCCATCTTTTGTTCCCCTAAATTAATGCTGCTTGGATGTTCGTCTTGTTTATAAATAAAGATAAAATCACCTGGAAGTGTCAAGGAGTGGGGCGCGGGGGGAGCAGCCATGCTGCAAGGTCACCCAGACCTCCAGACAGTTGGCTAGCTCCACTGCCCATTCCTTTTACACCCAAGTTTTGCTCCTTGAGAGCAAATTGGCTGATGCCCCTGCAACCCCAGCCCAAGCTCTGCCTCAAAGACTGAGTGACATAAGCCATTCCCACCCTCCTAGGTTCACATCCAGGGCTGTGTCTTCCTTGGGGGGGAGGAGATGGTATTGTTCAGATCAGAGGAAGGCAGTCAGGCGGGGTGTTCACTGCCTTTTCTTCCTGAGTGTGAGAACACTGAACCCAGCCACTGCCCCTGGGTCCCTGTCCTGGAAACGGTCTAATAAATCCTTTTCCCTTCTTGAGCCACCCGAGTGATCTCATCTTTGACTCTTGCCTGGGACTCTGAAGGACCACCCTTACCTCCAATTAAAAGACCCTCTGGTTTTCTCTCTGCTCTTCTAAAGCAGAGCAGGAAACAGGAACGCTGCAGTTCTCAGGCCTGTTCTCCAGTCAGGTGTGCAAGGCCTCCTCCCCTTAAGGCCTCAGAAGTTTGGCTGGGGGTGTTTGGGATCCAGATAGTTCTCGCCGTTGTTCAGGCCTACAGATCAGAGACTGCAAAGTGAAAGCCCTGCGTGCCAGACCCGTCCTACAGCTGTTTGGTCTGCCGCTAACATTTAAAAGTTCAAAGTTGACATAAAAATTCAGAATTCTGACTTCTAGAAGATTAAATTAGGCTATGTTGGGCCTGCGTCCTCATGGGGCAGCCTGTCCACAGCCACTGAGCAGAGGCTGCTCTGTGCGGAAAGGGGCCCCATCCCCACTCATCTGTGTTGCCTGCCCAGATAGCCCCTGTGGTCATTTCAGTTTGTGACCCCCACAGACACCAAGGACCCAGAGCGGGCAGCCCTGGACATGTGTCCAGCAGGCAGTGAAGCTGCAGAGGCTGTCCCACGTTTACCCCATGCATATGAACAGACCTAAGTCAAAGCACATTCACACAGAAAGACCTGGCCTAGTAAATGAAGCTTGTAGCCTGGGAAAGGGCTTTGTTCCAAGCCTCCCTCGCCAAAACTCAGTACTTCTCTACCTTTCAAACCTGGCTGGGCCGGAACTGATTACATGGCCAGCTCTTGGCTCACACTGGCCTTGCATTGGGCCGTTTCTTTGCTCTGGTTCGAAGCCTCGGTAGAAGTGAGCTAACTTTGGATCAGTAGCTCCAAGACTTGGCTCCAGTGCTGACGGGTTACCCCTCAACCACAGCAGCTGGGATCTTTGTGGCTTGGGGTACCCCCTCAAGCACAGCAGCTGGGATCTTCGTGGCTTGGGGGCGCTCGTTTAAGTTTTTGGTTATGTACCCCGAGCCCCCAGGAAATGAACCATGTCTACAGAGCTTCACTTTAGTGAGCTTACAAATTTTTAAATTTTTAACTTCTAGTTACATTTACTTGAATCAGAACTTTGTTTCCTCATTCCTACTGCTTAATTAAACACCTTAACAAATACTAGGGGTCAAGAAAGGTTAGCGCGGCTATGGTCCATCCCTGTGCTCTAGTTAAGAGCGCGAAGACACCTGTCTTTCCACTTCGCTCTCTCCATGACCAGCAACAGGAACCACTGGTGCTGAACCTTGGACGGTGGCCTCAGACTCTGACTGCCAGCACACAACCTGCCATCATCGATGTTAAATATGCTGACATGTGCAAAGGAGTTTCCTCCCTGAAATGCTCTGAAATTCACTTCTCGACCTGGGGATTCTGTTCTAAACCTTCTGCCTACACTGGCTTTCACTGTGGAAGGTGATTTCTAAAACTCTGATTAGCTCATAATATTGATGTGTACATGTGCTTTTTTTGAGTGCTTCCTGCTTGAAGTGGAAGAGATTTTACTGGAAATGCAATAAAATTTGCATTTTATTGCTACCAATGCCCACCACAAAGGCGTTAACCTCAGACCATAAGCATCAAAATGTGACCATAGCCCCCTGCAAGAGCTTCTGAACATCATCCAAATGAAAGGAGGCTCACTGAATTCTAATTTTCCTAAAGACCCATGTTTTCAGTAGCAATGAGCTTTCTACCAATCTCCCCACTGGCCGCGTCTCTGACCTTGCACCAGTACCTGGTTGGTATTCCCCCTTTTTTTTTTTTTTTTTGAGACGGAGCCTTTGTCGTCAGGCTGGAGTACAGTGGCGAGATCTCAGCCCACTGCAACCTCTGCCTCACGGGTTCGAGCGATTCTCTTGCCTCAGCCTCCCAAGTAGCTGGAATTACAGGCGCCCACCACCACACCCACCTAGTTTCTGTATTTTTAGTAAAAACAGGGTTTTGCCATGTTGGTCAGGCTGGTCTTGAACTCCTGACCTCAGGTGATCTGCCCGCCTTGCCCTCCCAAAGTACTGGGATTACCAGCATGAGCCACCAAGCCCGGCCAGGATTCCTTTTCAAAGTCAGGCTGCACCTAGAGCCAGTTTGCTTCTGCTTGGCCTCATGGGGCCTCAAAGAAAGCCACAGGGGAGGACGGGTCTTTCCTGGGTTCATTTAACTGCCATTTACAACACATTTTCTCTAAAAAGCTTACTGGACTCCTATTACTTGTATAGTTTGATTTTGAGGACTCTGTTTAGCAAGAATACCTACTTTACAAAACTCGGCATAAAAATGAGGTGAAACAATTTAACTAAAACTGGACTTTGGCTGGGTACTGTGGCTCACAACTGTGATCCCACACCTTGGGAGGCCAAGGCAGAAGGATTGCCTGAGACCAGGAATTTGAGACCAGCCTGGGTAACACAGTGAGACCCCCGTCTCTATCTTTAAAAAACAAAATAAAAGAATAAGTAAAACTGGAGTTCCTTCACCTCTTAACAAAGCTTTTTTTTTTTTTGAGACAGAGAAAAAAAAAGAAAACTCTACAGTCAGAATCGTACTTTGAGTCTTGCTCTGTCGCGCAGGCTGGAGTGCAGTGGCGTGATCCTGGCTCACTGCTACCTCTGCCTCCTGGGTTCAAGCAATTCTCTGCCTTGGCTTCACCAGTAGCTGGAATTACAGGCGCTCGCCACCACGCCTGGCTAATTTCTGTATTTTCAGTAGAGACAGGGTTTCACCATCTTGGCCAGGCTGTTCTTGAACTCCTGACCTCGTGATTCACCCGCCCCGCCCTCCCAAAATGCTGGGATTACAGGCTTGAGCCACCCTGCCTGGCACACACTTAAACCTACACATTGGTTGGTGTGATGTTAATTCATTTTTACAAAATAAGTGTATAACCAGGAAGTACTAGTCCTGCTTTCTGTGTCTGTCCCAATTTTTAACAGGAAGCTCACTGCACTTCTCAATTGTCACCCCTGCCCCCAGCCCTGATCCATGGCCTCTAACCCAAGAATGAGCCAAGAACCAGCTGCTCTAGAGATGTCAGCAGCAAAATCCTGCCCAAGGCTGTTAAAAGGTGTGGGCGCTCATTTACACTAGTGCTGTCATTAAACACTTCCTTGAGCAGGGACGATTCTGTCCTGTTTCATTTCCATAAGCAAACTGGCGTCCAAGGCCACAAGCCCTCTGTAAAAATAAGAACTCGGCACAAATGGCCAGTCACACGCTTACCTGCATTTTTAAAGACAGCTTTCAGATATTTAGGGGCTACATTATTACCAAACCTTGGCTTTGGGAGATTATACAGGTCCGAGGAACTCGTGTCTACTGCAGACGAATGCAGTTACCCCACCTTCCTCCATACAGAATCGTCAGGAAACATCCACTCCTTTGGGGGTGATTTTCTCCTCAAGTTGTAGACAAATTCCGTTCATAGCTGATTTCAGGGCAAACATTTCTGACATCTTCCTCCAGCTCAGTCTGCCATGCCTCGGCAGCCCAGTTTCCTGTCATAAGCAAGCCATCCAAGTTGATGCGAAGAAAGATGTGCCCAGCTCAAAGTGGAAGTGTGTGCGTCTTGGTATCCGGAATCCTCAGCCCCAGTAGCAAAGCTTTAGTCATTCACCTCCATCCAACAGACGTTTGTGAATGTCCTGCTGTCCATTTTGTCAATAAACAGGCAGCCCTGCAGGTGGTCCATCTCGTGCTGGATGATGCGGGCTGCCCACCCGCTCGCCTGCCACACCACCTGTTCTCCATTGGGGTCCAGCCCTGCAAAGCAAGTTACAGCCCTGGTGAGTGGGAACAGCTGAACTGCATCATCCTCAACCTCCTCACCCCTGCCCCTGGTTGTTCCCATTGCCAAGAGGCAACAGCAGACGGCAAATGTAGACAGCAACTCCTCTCCTAACTGGAAAACGTGCCTCCCATCGGCCCATTACCAAGTGTTCAACCTGGTTCCCAACTCTGGTAATTAGGTTATGGAGCTCACTGTAGAGCTGAGATGAGAAATCATCTTCCTACCGTGCGACCCTTCCGAACACACCTCCCGTTTCTGAGGTATCTGTGGGCTCTCTTTTTTTTTTTTTTTTTTTTTGAGACGGAGTTTCGCTCTGTCGCCCAGGCTGGAGTGCAGTGGCCGGATCTCAACTCACTGCAACCTCCGCCTCCTGGGTTCACGCCATTCTCCTGCCTCAGCCTCCCGAGTAGCTTGGACCACAGGCGCCCGCCACCTCGCCCGGCTAATTTTTTGTATTTTTAGTAGAGACGGGGTTTCACCGTGTGAGCCAGGATGGTCTCGATCTCCTGACCTCGTGATCCGCCCGTCTCGGCCTCCCAAAGTGCTGGGATTACAGGCTTGAGCCACCGCGCCCGGCTGGGCTCTCAACTCCTAACAGACGTTCTGCAGCTTAAGACAACCCCTGTTTTTCTGACTCTCTTGAACCGACGAGCTTGCTCTGCAGGAACAATCACCCCGACCCCAGCAGAGCCCGCATTCTGCGAGACATCCTGTGGTGCCACGCGGGGAATGGCTTAGCCCTCTGGGCTGGGTCAGGCTGGGGGGCCAATCCCCACTTCTCCAACTCCACCGTGGTGGATCTAACTGGGGCCGAAGAGAGTGTTGGCTTCAGAAAGCAAGGGAGCAGAAAGCAGACGCCGGGCTGTCAGGAATTAGGAGACCCCTCCTCGCCCCTGCGTCCTATCTGAGCGGGCTCTGCCCCACAAGCGCTATCCGTCCTGAGGCCTGTACGCTCCCGCGTCCCACTTCGTTCCCGCGGGAGGTATGGCAGATGAACCGCGACCACTTCTGCGCTCTCGCCAGAGTCGGCCGGAAAAGACTCGCGCGCTGCTCCAGCCGCCCCGGCCCCGCCGCCCGCACCTGAGATCTGCACCGCCTGGAAGCGGGGCACGCAAGCCAGGAAGCCGGCGACGCTCTCGCAGCCCTCGGGGAAGGTGACTAGGCGGCTGTCCAGCACCCGCAGGCTGGGGTTCACGAACACGCGCAGGGGGAAGGGCTCCATCTGTCGAAGCGCGCGCTGGCGCGGCGGGCACTCCCGACACAGCGCCTCGGGGAGCTCCAGCGCCAGCAACTGCCGCGGCACTCCCAGCTGCGGCGCGCTTAGGCCCACGCAGCGCCGCCGCCGCATCACCTGGACCAGCCGCTGCGTGAGCCGCTGCAGCTCGGGCCCGCCCAGCTGCGCCCGATCTATCGGGGCCGCCACGCCCCGCAGCACCGGGTCCCCGACCTGGCACACGTGGGGGAACGGAGGTTCGGAAGGACCCAGTACCAGGCGCCTCAGGTGACGCCAGTAGGAGCGCCGGAGCACAGGGCCCTCGACGCCGTCCGGGGCGGCCGTGGAGCTGCGGGCCCGAGCACCGACGGCTGCCGCCCCTGCCCACGGAACTGCCGCCCACAGCTGCCCAAGATTCAGCGTGCCCCACAGCTGGGCCATGGCGGCCCCTGCAACAGTAACCCGGCCCACCCCTTCCGGCCGCAGCACAGGGCACGCCGGGAAGCGCCGTCAGCCAGCGCACAGCAAGGAAGCGGCTGGATCCCCCACTTCCTGCCCAGAGCGGGAGTGAGCACCACCCCCTTCCGCTCTCCTGCCGGGAGCGTCTTCCTCCCTCCCGAGCCCGCCCTGGGCCTTGCAGGGCGACGCAACCTTGTGCCCCCTCCCCGCGCCGGGCACCGCACGCACCGCGTTCTGGAGGCTGGGGACGCCGGCTAGGGCCCCACGCTGGGCGGTTCCGCTTCCACCTCCGCTCGCCCTCCCTCCGGGCAGGCTGGGCCCGCGGGGTCCAGGCGTGGCTCCTCGGAGGGAGGCTCTGGTGCTGGAGCTGTGAGCTCGGGCCCCAGCGCCTGGTCATCCAGGGTGAAGAGCGTCTCTCTCTTTGGCAGGATAAAGGCGAGGGGCTCTTGAATGGCGCCGATGTTCACATGCCCGAGGTTTCCGTACTTGGAGAGCTGAGTGGGAGGAATGCCTGCCCCAGACGTGGGGAAAGCAAAATGGAAAAACGTTATTAATAAAATTCCATATAGAAATTTAAGGAGAAAAAACAGAAGCAATTACTATTTTTTTTTTGAGACAGTCTCGCTCCGTCGCCCAGGCTGGAGTGCAGTGGCATGATCGCTGCTCACTGCAACCTCTGCCTCCCAGGTTCAAGCAGGTCTCATGCCTCAGCATCCGTGGTAGCTGGGATCACAGGCGCCCGCCACCAAGCCAGGCTAATTTTTGTATTTTTAGTAGAGACGGGGTTTTACTATGTTGGCCAGGCTGGTCTCAAACTCCCCACCTCAGGTGATCCATCCGCCTCAGCCTCCCAAAGTGCTGGGATTACAGGCATGAGCCACTGCGCCCAGTCATCAATTACTATATTTCAATACAGCAAAAACCACCTTTGTCATAGGGAACAGGAAGCTATACTGTGAAGCAGAAGGTAACGGAGCAGCACTGTTGGGCGCCTGCAGCAGGAATCCAGACCTCAGAGAGCACCAGGGGAAAAGCGGAGGGCAGCCAGGCTTTGCAGGTGTGATGCACTGACCCATTGCCCTTTGGGAAGCTGCGCCTCAACCAAGCCCTTCTCCCATCACAAGGGGACAAGGACGTGAAAGTGAATTGGAAAAAAGACTTTAGGACGGGCGCGATGGCTCACACCTGTAATCCCAGCACTCAGGGAGGCCGAGGCAGGCGGATCACAAGTCAAGAGATCAAGACCATCCTGGCCAACGTGGTGAAACCTCCGTTTCTACTAAAATACAAAAATTAGCTGGGCGTGGTGGTGCGAGCCTATAGTCTCAACTACTCGGGAGGCTGAGGCAGGAGAATTGCTTGAACCCGGGAGGTGGAGGTTGCAGTGAGCCAAGACTGTGGCACTGCATTCCAGCGTGGCAACAGAGCAAGACTCCACCTCAAAAAAAAAAAAAAAAAAAAGCTTTAAAAACCCTTTCTCTAGACATTTCACATAAATGGAATCATACGTATGTGGTTCTTTTGTGAGTGGCTTCTTCCACTTAGCCAGATATAGCCATATAATGTATGATTCCATTTTTATGAAATGTCCACAAAAAGCAAATCTATGGCAACAGAAAGTAGGTTGCCAGGGGCTAAGGATGCTGTTGAGGAATGACTACAAATGTGCATGAAGGATCTTTTTGGAGTGATGAAAATATTCTAAAATTGGATTCATATTTACTAAACACTGACTTACACAAATGGGTGAATTATTTAGTATGTGAATTACACATCAGTAAGGCAGTTTACAAAATTTTCTTTCTTACCTAAAGTCTGTGCTATCTGAGCTGGTGGAAAAAGGACTTGGAGACAGCGATTTAAATACGGAACAAGGTCTTCCAGGAAGACAGTGCAGAACTGGACGAAGAGCTCTTGCTCCCCTCTGCTGAAGGCAGTCTCTTCAGCGCGATGGAAGGCCAGGATTATTTTAGTTACCTAAGAGACAAGGGCACCATCAATCACTGGAACAGCCTATCACCACTGGGACAGCAGTGCGTGAAACTAGGCAAAAAAAAGGTATACCCCCCCTCAAGTTTTCTTGAACAAAGTAATTTAACAGTACATTATTTTACTGTCTCATTTAAACTCAGAATTATAGTCATTCTCCACAATTGTGTCACTTTACTAATGTGAAGTTCAGACCCAACTTGTTACATTATGGGTGTAGTTTCCAGTTCCAGTGGAGGAGTGTCATAAAACTATAGAGAATACATGGTTTAGGTTTTGTTTTTTTTTCAGAGACAGGATTTTGCTCTGTCACCTATGCTGGAGTGCAGTGGCACCATCATAGCTCACTGTAGCTTCAAACTCCTGGGCTCAAGGAATACTCCCACCTTAGCCTCCCAAGTAGCTGGGGCTATAGGCATGCACCATCACGCCTGGCTAAGTTTTAAAATTTTTTGTAGAGACAGGGTCTTGTTGCCCAGGCTGGTCTAGAGCTCCTGGCTTCAAGAGATCCTCCTGCCTCAGCCTCCCAAAGTGTTGGCATTTCAGGTGTGAGCCACTGCGCTTGGCCCAATACATGGTTCTTAACTTCCATGGAGGACCAACCAGAACTGTGCTGGATCCAGGAAAATGAAGCAAAACTATATGAGGTTTCCACTAAGGCCTCTGAGGTTCCAGAAAGCTAGAACCACTGGAAAACTATAAGAAAACAGCTAGGAAAGAGAGGTTTCAAAACGAACAGAGCAGCCTAGCTGACACTACAGACGTGGCATAGCGACAGGGTAAGAACACAGACTCTGGTGCTGGACTTCCTGGGTTCAAGTGACTCACACCTGTAATCCCACACTTTGAAGGGCTGAAGCAGGAGGATCACTTGAGTCCAGGAGTTTGAGACCAGCCTAGGCAACATAGGGAGACACTCTCTCTCCATAAAATAAAACACTTAAAAAAAAATATGCTAAAGGTGAAGGGTTTTGCAGATGTAATTAAAGTCCCTAATCATCTGACTTAATCAAATGAATCTTTTGAAAGGAGGTACCTAAAAGAAGAGACTCAAGCAAGGGAGAAGCTCTCCTGCTGGCTCTGAGGAAGCAAACAGCCATGCTGTCAGCTGCCTATGGAGTGGACAGCCTCTAGGAGCTAAAGCTTCAGTTCTGCAATTGCAAGGAACTGACCCCTGCCAACTTGAATGAGTCTGAAATGGAGCCCCAACCTCCAGATGAGACCATAGGCCAGGCAACACCTTGATGGCAACCCTGTAAGACCCTGAGCAGAGAGGACCCAGTTGTGCTGAGACTGGACTCCTGACCCACCAAAACTGGGAATAAATGTGTCGCTGGAAGCTAAGTTTCCAGGAATTTGTTACACAGCACTAGAAAGCCAACACGCGCGCTACTGAATTGTTACTATAGGCAAGTCACTTCATGGACTGTCCCAGGTCCCATGAAGGGCAACTGGCCAGAGCTTTTCAACCAGGAGAACCTCCAAAACCACACTAAACCTCTCCATGTCAGCAGACACCACTGTCAAATAGACGGGTTTATTACAAAAATCTGGCCACCCATTACCAGAGAAGGCCCAGGGTAGCCAAAAACCAACAGAATGTGCTCACCTTGGCAAGGGCATCTTCCAAGGCCCCAGTCACATCCTGCGCCAGGGCCACAGGGCAGCAGAGGCGCAGATCATTGAAGGCGACCAGAATATTGTTGAGGAAGCAGGCGAGGGGTGGGAAATCTAGGAGCACCATGGGTGGCTGCAGCGTCCCTGGCTGGGTGGCTGGCACAACAGTAGGCATGTTACTGGTGCCCAGGATGGCTGGAGCTGAGATGAGTGTGTAGGAGTTCATTTCTTCCTGGAATTTCTCCACTGTTTCCTGAATTGCTTTCTGGAAAGTGCTGATGGCCACCCGCTGGAAAACAGGAGCCAACTGACCGCGGAAATCAGCTCCCACCCGGCTGAAGGACAGCCCAAAGTACATGCACTGGCCCAGCAGAGAGTCCAGGCGGCCGCCTATGCCCCGGTAAAGGTCGGTCTCCAGCACCTGCAGGAACTGTGAGACTTTCTGTAGCACCCAGCCATGGAAGATGGCACTCTCATTCACGGTGTGCTCACCCACGGCAGGGGGCAGCAGTGGGTCCTCATCTGAGAAGATGGCACGGTACTGGGTGATGATATCAAAGAGATGGACACGGCAGGCCTCGATGGTTTTTGTGATATGGAAATAGGGATCATCATTAGGAATGGCAGTCAGGATGGACCGGAGCCAAGCATCTCGGGCCTGAAGAAACTTCACCCTCAACTCAGCCTCAGTGAAGACATCCATGCGTCGCAGGTAGCCAATGACACGGAGGCAGGCGGGGAGCTGGATGTTGGTCCTCAGTTGCTGGATCAGCTGGCTCAGCATCAGCTGCATGGACTGGCGCACTTCGTTCACAATGCCCTGACAATACATAGAGTCACACTGCGCTGGGAAGGATGCTCTCTAGAACCCATTCCCCTAACCCTGAAGACTGCGGACCAACATTCCCATGGCTTTCCTGAAATATGAAGTAATTTCCTAAAGCTGATGCCTGTAGGTTCACCAACAAACATCAGGTTAACTCTCTTGCTTAAAAAGCTTAAAACCTGGCCAGGTGCGGTGGCTCACACCTGTAATTCCAGCACCGTGGGCAGGCAGATTACTTGAGGTCAGGAGTTTGAGACCAGCCTGGCCAACATGGTGAAACCCCGTCTCTACTAAAAATACAAAAAGTAAGGCCGGGGGCGGTGGCTCAAGCCTGTAATCCCAGCACTTTGGGAGGCCGAGGCGGGCGGATCACGAGGTTAGGAGATCGAGACCATCCTGGCTAACATGGTGAAACCCTGTCTCTACTAAAAAAATACAAAAAAACTAGCTGGGCGAGGTGACGGGCGCCTGTAGTCCCAGCTACTCGGGAGGCTAAGGCAGGAGAATGGCGTAAACCCGGGGAGGGGGAGCTTGCAGTGAGCCGAGATCCGGCCACTGCACTCCAGCCTGGGCGACAGAGTGAGACTCCGTCTCAAAAAAAAATAAAATAAAATAAAATAAAAATACAAAAAGTAGGTGGGTGTGGTGGCGCAGGCCTGTAATCCCAGTTACTCGGAAGGCAGAGGCAGGAGAATCACCTGAACCCGGGAGATAAAGGTTGGTTACAGCGAGCCGAGGTCACGCCACTGCACTCCAGCCTGGGCGACAGAGCGACTCTGTCTCAAAAAAAAAAAAAAAAAAAAAAAGCTTAAAACCCTCCAGTGACTTCCCACTGCAATTGAGAAAATTCTAACCACTCACTGGGACTTACACCGGTGGCCTTACCTGGTTCTCCATCTTCACCTGCTTCCTAATGCTCTCCCACTGCTACAATCCATTAACTCTGGCTGCCTCTGTATCCCTTAAATACCTCAATTTCTGCCCACTTCAGCCCTCTCCACTTGTTCTTTGCACTTTCTGGTTTGCTCTCTCCTCAGATCTTTGTGGGCTGGCTCTTTCTTCTCGCTTAGGTCTCAGCTTAAGTGTTACTTCCCCAGAAGAGTCTTTCTTGATCACCCTACCTAAAGAAACCTACCCTAGGCCGGGCACGGTGGCTCAAGCCTGTAATCCCAGCACTTTGGGAGGCCGAGACGGGCGGATCACGAGGTCAGGAGATCGAGACCATCCTGGCTAACATGGTGAAACCCCGTCTCTACTAAAAAATACAAAAAACTAGCCGGGCGACGAGGCGGGCGCCTGTAGTCCCAGCTACTCGGGAGGCTGAGACAGGAGAATGGCGTGAACCCGGGAGGCGGAGCTTGCAGTGAGCTGAGAGCCGGCCACTGCACTCCAGTCTGGGCGGCAGAGCGAGACTCCGTCTCAAAAAAAAAAAAAAAAAAAAAAAAAAAAAAAAAAAAGAAACCTACCCTAGACTCCCTCTACCCCATTACCCATTTTTTTTTAATCAGACACCAATATCTGAAATGATGTCATTTATTTCTTTGTCAATTATCAGACTTCCCATTAGCACGTAAGCTGCATGAGAGCCAGGACCACTTTATTCACACTGTATCCCCAGCATATAGAGCAGTGCTTGGCACGTGATTAATACGTATTTTGAATAAATGAATGTTTTCAGAAACTGATGTGAAACATGCAAGGGTTTCTACCTAAAGCTTCAGTCCTGACCACAAAATAAATGATTATAAGAACATTACTTTGAGTCCTCTCTGGGCAAGTTGGCTACCTGGATGACAGGGATGGAAGAGTATTTCCTCTCCAGTCGGCGTACATAGGCTGCAAGCTCCAGGGCCTCTTCATAATAACTGTTCCGGACACAGGTATCCATGAGCTGAGGAATCTCCAGTATTTCCAAAATTTCTGTGTGCCGGTTTAGGGTCAGGCTATTCATCCGACGGTTGGAGCTGATCTCCTCGGCTTCCTTCACAAAGTTCCTAGTAATAATCAGGAGAATGTTGGTCCTTCACTGCTCTGTACCCAAACCTTAGCTACAGTTACCAAGCACCTGCTATGAACTTTGGGCTGGATGATCTATCTGATTTATTCCTCACACCCCACCTATAAGGTAAGCATTATTACAATTGAGGAAATTTTTAATCCCAGAGAGGGTAAGCAACTTGTCCAAAAACATACAATTAATAAATCTAACAGACAGAAATCCAGATATGCCACTTGCTGGCTGTGGCAAGGTACTTGGCCTCTCTGAACCTATTTCCTCATTGGTAAAACAGTATATAGGGCCGGGCACAGTGGCTCATGCCTGTAATCCCAGCACTTTGGGAGGCCGAGACAGGTGGATGACTTGAGGCCAGGGGTTCAAGTGAAACCCCATCTCTACTAAAAATACAAAAAATTAGCCAGGCGTGGTGGCGCGTGCCTGTAGTCCCAGCTACTCGGGAAGCTGAGGCAGGAGAATCACTTGAACCCAGGAGGTGGAGGTTGCAGTGAACAGAGATGGCGCCACTGCACTCCAGCCTGGTGACAGAGCAAGACTCCGTCTCAAAAAAAAAAGTGAAACGGTCCACGCTTTCGTATAAAGTAAGTATATAAATGTACACATATATTCAGCTCACACCTATAATGTTAACTATGTCAAGACCCGATAATAAGAGTTTTGCATGAATCCTTTTCCTTTAGTGTCCACAACAGCCCTTCGAGGGAGGGATAGGCTCCTGGGTCATCAGTTCTGAATTCGCAACCTCCTAGCTGTGTCCTTAGACATCACTAATCTCTCTCTTGACTTGCTCATATGTAAAATGGAAATAACAGGGCTGGGTGCGGCGGCTCACACCTGTAATCCCAGCGCTTTGGGAGGCCGAGCGGGCAGATCACGAGGTCAAAAGATGGAGACCATCCTGGCCAACATGCTGAAACCCCGTCTCTACTAAAAATACAAAAAAAATTAGCTGGGCGTGGTGGCGCGCGCCTGTGGTCCCTGCTACTCAGGAGGCTGAGGCAGGGGAATCGCTTGAACCCGGGAGGCGGAGGTAGGTTGCAGCGAGCCGAGATCTCGCCACTGCACTCCAGCCTGGCGACAGGGCGAGACTCCGTCTCAAAAAAGAAAAAAAAAAAAGGGAATAACAGTACCTACCTCGAAGGCTGCTGTGAGGTTTAAATGGATTAATAAGGCGCTCAGCAGAGAGCCTGGAAGGTGGTAAACGCTTTATAAGTGTTAGTTATTTCTACCATCGTAAATGTCAGCTTTTACACTTAAAAGCCCCTTTAGCGCCAGGCGCGTCGCACCTGCAGCTCTGCTGGAAGCTGGGCAAGCGGTCCAGCAGGCGGCCGAGCGACGCCTCCACGTCGCCAAAGAGGCGGTGGATGCGCTCGGTGCACTCGGCGCCGCGGATGAAGGTCTTGTAGTTGGCGAAGGCCAAGTCGCGCGTCTGCTGCAGCAGCTGCGCCCGCTCCTCCGCCAGGCGCTCGGGCTCGCGCCGCAGCCGCTCCAGCCCCGAGCCGCTCAACTCCCGGAGGTAGCGGCCCACATCGGGCCGCTCGCGCCACTGGGCCTCGGGGAATCGGTCCCGGAACAGCGACGCCAGGAGCCCTTCATCCTCCACCTCGCCGAGAGCCGCTGCCGTGGCCGTGGCCGTGGCCGAGGCCGTGGCTGACGATGTGGCAGTTGCCGCGGTAGCCATCTTCCCAGCAACAACGTCACTTCCCCGCCAGACCACCGGGGGCGCTGACTCCGAATTTAGGACAGGAAGAAACACGACCATTTCCGGTCTCTATCTTTTCTCATCCGGTCGGCTTGCTTTCCCCGGCGGTCGTCCAGACTATTGGGCGCTAGCGAGAGGAACTATTGGTACGGGGCTAGAGAGGAAGGCTTTGGGGTTGCTGGGGCGCAGCGAGCGGCCGACTTCCTTTTCCGTTACGGAGGCACGAGGATCCGGTGTTCCAACCCACGGAGAAAATGCGGCCTTTGACTGAAGAAGAGACCCGTGTCATGTTTGAGAAGATCGCGAAATAGTAGGAGCGCGCGGGGCGGAGGCGGGAGTGTGTGGGTGTGGTGGCTAGGGGTGGAGTGGGGGCGCGATGACTAGACCGGTCCGTTCGGGCGCGGTCTGTAGTCCTCTTTTTGCCCTTAGTATCGGGGAGAATCTTCAGCTGCTGGTGGACCGGCCCGATGGCACCTACTGTTTCCGTCTGCACAACGACCGGGTGTACTATGTGAGGTGAGGCGGGACCGGGCAGGCAGCATGGACCCAGGGGAGGGGAGACTTGGGTCCCACCAGCCTCCTTAATCCGCAACCGTGCTCCCTCTTTACCCTTTCAGTGAGAAGATTATGAAGCTGGCCGCTAATATCTCCGGGGACAAGCTGGTGTCGCTGGGGACCTGCTTTGGAAAATTCACTAAAACCCACAAGTTTCGGTTGCACATCACAGCTCTGGATTACCTTGCACCTTATGCCAAGGTTTGTGGGGTGGTTTCCAGTTCTGCCACGGGCGATGAAGTCAAGGATTAGGCAGATTGTCCCGCAGCTTCTCTTCTCACAGAGTTCCTGATAGTGTGCTTGGAGGAGTGTCAGCACATGGAGATGTGCAGATGTCTTGCACCTTGGGCATGGTCAGGGCTATGGGATAGGAGTGCTGTGGGGCTGCGTAGTGTTAGTTTTCTCCAGCAAAGTAGAAGAGCCTAGGCAGACCCAGCTAGAGATCAGAAAGCAAGTTAGTGGCAGCAGTGAAGACACCGGGGTCCAGAAAAAGAGCTGTTAACCTGGCCATGGAAGATGATCCCTGTAGAGTTGAGAAAATAACTTTTTGCATTTATTTTTTTAAATTCCTTTTTCTTTCTTGCTCTTTTTCTTTTCATTTCTCTCTCTCTTTTTCTTCCTGACAGTTTCACTCTGTCGCCCAGGCTAGAGTGCAGTGGTGCTATCTCACTGCAGCCTCCGCCTTCCAGGTTCCAGCGATTCTTGTGCCTCAGCCTTCTGAGTAGCTGGGGTTACAGGTGTGTGCCACCACACCTGGCTGACTTTCTTGTGTGTTTTTAGTAGACACAGTGTTTCGCCCTGTTGGCCAGGCCGGTCTCGAACTCCTGGCCTCAAGTGATCCACCTGCCTCGGCCTCCCAAAGTGCTGGGATTACAAATGTGAGCCACTGCGCCGGGCAACTTCCTGCATTTCTGTTGAGGAGATGGACAGTTCGAGGAAAACATGAGTCTCTTTCTGTTTCCCTTAAAATTATTTCAGAAAATTATTCACAGATCCAGCAGCTAGTTTGTCTGCATGGATAGAAATAGTAACGTTTTTGTGTCTCTTGGATTTTAATTCTCTTATAGTATAAAGTGTGGATAAAGCCTGGTGCAGAGCAGTCGTTTCTGTATGGGAACCATGTGTTGAAATCTGGTCTGGGTCGAATCACTGAAAATACTTCTCAGTACCAGGGCGTGGTGGTGTACTCCATGGCAGACATCCCTTTGGTGAGTAGAGATGGCAGCTATTACAGAACTCAAGTACTCTTTTATTCAAGAAGGATATGTTTTCAATTTGGGTGATTGAGAGAATAAATTCTCAGCACCTTTTGAATCCCAGAAAGACCAGAACTGTATTTTTTCCATCTTTGTTATTTCCAGCCCTCAATATAGGTACATTGAAAGAATTCAGTGAGTTAATGTCTCTTCTTTTGAATCCCAGGGTTTTGGGGTGGCAGCAAAATCTACACAAGACTGCAGAAAAGTAGACCCCATGGCGATTGTGGTATTTCATCAGGCAGACGTTGGGGAATATGTGCGGCATGAAGAGACGTTGACTTAAAACGAAGTCATTGCAAGGACAGGCGGCTGTATGGAAGGGCCGAGCTTTGTTTCCTGTGTTTGTGTGGACTCCACCATCGTGTTGAATTTTGTCAACACTCTGACCTCTTCAGGGACTTCTTATTTACTGTACTCTCTATCATTGACAAATGCAGGCTGGATTCTTATTATATACAGAGATAGGTCAAAAATGGGGTTTCAGATCTTTGTGTTTGTGATGAAATAGAATACTCTGTTTCATATTTGAATCAGAGGGCTTCTTGTTCTGAGAAATAGGTTCAAAATCATTGGAAGTAGGAACAAGAATAGCTTATTGTTATCTGTGATAACACTTTGTTTTCTAAACTTATGATAAGAACACAGGGATTGTCTTTTTTTTTTAATATGCAAGATAGATATTTCCATAACAGAATAATAAACCATATGTGGGGTTTTAAAAATGAAATTTGTCTAAAACAGTAAGAGCAATTCAGCTATTTTTCCATACGGTAATTGGTGTGTGGTATGAAAGAAAAACGTATTCAAACCCCACTACTGCCACCTACCAGCTATATGGCCTTGAATGAGTCATTCAGCTTTAATAAGGTTTGTTTTCTTCTGTTTAAAAAGATACAAAACTTAAAAAATAGCTTTGGCCATCTACCTGAGAATTAGAAATTCTGATTTTTGGAATTAGAAATCATGATTGTAGGCTGGGCACAGTGGCTCACGCCTGTAATCCCAGCACTTTGGGAGGCCAAGGCGGATGGATCACTTGAGGTCAGGAGTTTGAGACCAGCCTGGCCAACATGGTGAAACCCCATTTCTACTAACTATAAAAACAATTAGCCAGGTGTGGTGGCACGTGGCTGTGGTCCTAGCTACTTGGGAGGCTGAGGCAGGAGAATGGCTTGAACCGGGGAAGCAGAGGTTGCAGTGAGCTGAGATGGTGCCATCGCATTCCATCCTGGGCGACGGAGTGAGACTCCGACTGATTGTAAAGCATCTAGTATGGTGTACAGTGCCTGGGAAATGATAGGTGTGGAATAAATGGTAAGAATTATTTTTATATTATATATATTATGTATTCCTGTTATTAAGTGTAGAGTTTTATGAGTATAATTTGATTATATTACCTTCTTTTTTACAAGCTGTTTTCTCAGTATTTTTCTTGGATGGGATGATCCTAAGCTGGAATGTTTTTTTCATCACTATGATTTTATAAAACATAATTTTTTCTATGAACCTTTACTTACTTGACTGGATTGAACTAAAAGCACTGATCAAAGACCACGACATAAAAATTAAGTCCCTTTGTCCTTCCCCGTGCCTCCCAAAGTTATTTTAAGATCGTCAGAATGTTTCTTTAGTAACATTTTATAGACAAAAAATTTAAAAACTTCCTGTATTGCAAAACTAAACTATTTCTTTAATGAATATACTGCTTATTTTAAGTTCCAAAGGTGAAGTCTTTAAGAATAAAACATTACCGACTCCTGCTTTTATATGTAAGCAAACTTGATTGTGGCCTTTTTCAACTCGTCTTCCTTCTAAGGTTTTCTGTTAGCCTCTAAGTAGACTCAGTGAAGGCTAAGGGACTGCTATATGATGAACAGTATTTTGATGCATACATTTAATACTTCTTCAGAACTTTTTCATTGTTATTATTTTATTGCCATTTTGCTTTAGATGTGTACAGCAGACTAAAACATTAATGAGATAAATTGATTTTTGTCCCATAACATTACAAAGCTGATTTCGACTAAGCCCCAGAAGAAAAGAGCCAGGGTGCTATAGTCACCTTAGCTTAGCATCTTGGCTTCTTTGTGTCTGTAGTTGTTGGAACATTGAAGAGACGCTTCAAGAAATACAGTTGCAGGATTCCAGAAAGAATAATAACGAGGCTCTGGGCTGTCGACCACCAGTTCACGTAGTTATAGTTTGAATGGGTAAGGAAAAAGTCAGCCATTTTCCTCATCCGGGCAAAGTTGTAGTATCGCCACATGTGAAAGATATTGTTCTGCACCTTTTGTGTGCTGTCCTGTAAGAGAAAATTTTAAGGGGGATTCTTCCAAACCCCCATCTAGCCTCACCTGGGTGCTCACCAGCACTAACCTACCTGGAAGTCAAATAATTGACCCATACAATTTTAAGATGTACAATACTATTATAGTTGTTGACAAATGTTGTGTTTGCTATGTATGAAATATGATCTGGATATGAGTTTACAATTTTTGTTTTTGTTTTTCGAGACAGGGTCTCACATGTTTGCCTAGGCGGGAGTACAGTGGCGCAGTCACAGCTCATTGCAGCCTCAACCTTCTGCGCTGAAGTGATCTTCCCACCTCAGCCTCCCTAGTAGCTGGGACTACAGGCACATGCCACCACATCTGACTAGTTTTTGTATTTTTTTTTGTTTTGTTTTGTAGAGACAGGGTTTTGCCATGTTGCCCAGGCTCATCTCGAACTCCTGGGCTCAAGAGATCCACCCACACTGGCCTCCCAAAGTGTTGGGGTTACAGACATGAGCCGCTGCCCCGGCCTTTTCTTTTGTTTTGTTTTTAAATAATGGAAAACTTCAGTTCTCAAACTAGGGAGTTCTTCCAGAGGACCTCTAGATTTAGATGTACTCAGCACATCGTTACCATTTCAGGTGATGTTTTATATTCTCTGTATATAGTAGAAGACAAGAGCCTGTGGACTTTAAGGCCAGATGGTAAATATTTTTGGCTTTGCAGGCCCTTGTGACTGCTGAACTCTGCCACTGTAGTACAAAAGCAGCCACAGACAATATGTAATTGTCAAATGAGCATGGCTGTGTTTCAAGAAAACTTCCACTTACAAAAACAGGAAGTGAGTTTTTGTGCATTTAGGAGAGACTAAGAAAGTGAAAAGTGGGCCATGTGCAGTGGCTCACGCCTGTAATCCCAAAACTTTGGGAGGCCGAGGTGGGTGGGTTACCTGAGGTCAGGAGTTTGAGATCAGCCTGGCCAACGTGGTGAGACCCGTCTCTACTATAAATACAAAAATTAGCCGGGTATGGTGGCACATGCCTGTAATTCCAGCTACTCAGGAGGCTGAGGCAGGAGAATTGTTTGAGCTCGGGAGGCAGAGCTCAGAGGTTGCAGTGAGCCGAGATCGTGCCACTGCACTCCAGCCTGGCCGACAGAGCGAGACTCTGTCTCAAAAAAATAAAAAAGAAAAGAAAGTGAAGAATAGCTGGGCGCAGTGGCTCATTCCTGTAATCTTAGCACTTTGGGAGGCCAAGTTGGGCAATCATGTGAAGTCAGGAGTTCAAGGCCAGCCTGGCCAACATGGTGAGACCCCCATCTCTACTAAAAATACAAAAATTAGCCAGGCGTGGTGGTGCCCGCCTATAATCCCAACTACTTGGGAGACTGAGGCATGAGAATCACTTGAACCCGGGAGATGGAGGTTGCAGTGAGCCAAAATTGTGCCACTGCACTCTAGCCTGGGTGACAAAGCAAGACTATGTCTCAATAAATAAATACATAAATACATACATAAATAAAAATACAAAAATTAGCTGGGCATTGTGGCACACACCTGTAGTCCCAGCTACTCAGGAGGTCGAGGCAGGAGAATCGCTTGAACCTGGGAGGCGGAGCTTGCAGTGAGCCAAGATCACGCCACTGCACTCCAGCCTGGGCGACAGAGCGAGACTCAAAAAAGAAAAAGTGAAAAGACATTGCCAGAATGGGAGAAAATACCTGCAACTCACTTATCTTAGAAGGGATTTGTATCCAGAATATATAAATAAAATTCAACAATAAAAAGACAATTCAGGCAGGGCGCAGTGGCTCGCGCCTGTATTCCCAGCACTTTGGGAGGCTGAGCTGGGCGGATCACAAGGTCAGGAGTTCAAGACCAGCCTGACCAACATGGTGAAACCCCGTCTCTACTAAAAATACAAAAATTAGCCGGGCGTGGTGGCACGCGGCTGTAATGCCACCTACTCAGGAGGTTGAGGCAGGAGAATCACTTGGACCCTGGAGGCAGAGGTTGCAGCAAGCTGAGATTGCGCCACTGCACTCCAGCCTAGACAACAAGAGCGAAACTCCATCTCAAAAAATGGTAATAAAAATAAGCCAGTCACAAAACCCCATGTACTGTGTGATTCCATTTAAATAAAGCATATAGAGGCCAGCCGCAGTGGCTTAAATTGTTGATTGATCTCGACACAGTAGCTCAAAATGCTGAGTAATCTCAGCACTGGCAAGCTGAGGTGGGAGGATTGCTTGAGCGCAGGAGATGGAGGCTGCAGTGAGCTGTGATCAAGCCACTGCACGCTGCAGCCTGGACAACAAGAGTAAGACGCTGCCTCAAAAATTAAGTACAGAATAGGCAAATCTATAGAGACAGTAGAACAGTGATAGGCAGGCCTGGGGTAATAGAATGGAGAATGACTAATGGGTAGTGGGATTTTTGGGGGAGGGTGGGTGATAAACTTCCGGATTAGATGCTGATAGTTGCACAGCCTTGTGAATATACTAAAAAACCACGGACATACACTTTAAGATGGTGTATGGTGTATAAATTATATCTCAATTTAAAGAAAAACAGGCAGTGGGCCAGATTTGGCCTGTGAGCCATACATAGTTTGCCAACCCTTGGTATAAAACGAAGGTGGAATTTCAAGAGCTTCAAGTCATAATGTATTTTATTTTATTTTGAGACAGACTCTTGCTCTGTCCGAGGCTGGAGTGCAGTGGCGCGATCTCGGCTCACTGCAACCTCTGCCTTCTGGGGTTTAAACGATTCTCCCGCCTCAACCTTCTGAGTATCTGGGATTACGGGTGCACACCAACATGCCCGGCTAATTTTTGTATTTTTAGTAGAGACAGGGTTTCATCATGTTGGCCAGGCTGGTTTCAAATTCCTGACCTCAGGTGATCCACCCGCCTCGGCCTCCCAAAGTGCTGGGATTATAGGCGTGAGCCATCACGCCCAGTCAAGTCATAGTTTATTAAAAGATTCACATCCCCTTGCCTGTTTGGTTTCTACCTAAATAAAGTCATCTTCCCTCTGAAGTTAAAATCAGTTTCCACAGATGTTTCTCTTACACAAAACACTTCCTTACCTCTATTGCATCCAGAGTATCGTTCAGTTGTTTTCTTTCCTTCTGTTTGTGATCAGTCTCAGGCCCCTCATAGAAGACTCCAAAGTTGAGGTACACTTGCACAGAACCGAAGTGATTATGCTGATTATTTAGACAAAGCTGATAAAAACCTGTAGGAATTCTTAGATCATTACCAAGTCTTTGGTCTCCTCCCCTTTGTTAAGGATTCTCTGGAGGTATCTGTCCTCTAGTTTTGGAATTCTACAGCACCTTCTTTTTACTTAGAAAGTACAAAGATCCCATTTTTGACACGGAAGACATGGACCTTATGTTAAACTCGTACTAAATATTACTTATTGTTTGGCCAAATTTTAGTAACTAGTCCTTTCCATACTGGATAGTGGCAAACAACATTTTCTCTTTTCCAACATGTAATTCCCACATCTCGTATTAAGGAACTCCTGCTCAACAGATTGAGTTAAGAGCATGGGTGTTTGCCTGGTCCTTTTACACCATTAGAGCTAGGGACACCATCTTGAAATTAGGGAAGGAAAAAAAAAATGGATGCATAGTGCATGAAAGCAGCTCTCCTGGAGTGATTGCCTCCAAGGCAGTCTGTGCATTGACTCATGGTGTGGGATATCTGTTGGGGCTGGTGTTGCTTCTCTTTGTGTGTGCAGGGGATGGAGAGGACCGGTGGAAGATGCAGTGGGGTGGGATTAGAAAGGTGTGACAGTGTTTGAAAGTCAAAATGATTGGAAGGCAGTACTGGCATGTAGGGGCCAAAGATGTTCAAGATTTTTTTTTTTTTTTTTTTTTTTTGAGACAAGAGTCTCTCTGTCGCCCAGGCTGGAGTGCAATGGTGCGCTCTCGGGCCACTGCAGCCTCTGCCTCCCCAGTTCAAGCGATTCTCTTGCCTCAGCCTCCTGGGTAGCTGGGATTACAGGTGGCAGTGCCATCATGCCCAGCTAATTTTTGTGTTTTTAGTAGAGACGGGGTTTCACCATATTGAGCAGGCTGGTCGCGAACTCCTGACCTCAGGTGATCTGCCCGCCTTGGCCTCCCAAAGTGCTGGGATTACAGGTGTGAGCCACCACGCCCAGCCTGTTCAAGATCTTTTAACATTGATACATATGCTGTGCTTTTTTTTTTTTTTTCCTTGAGGCGGAGTCTCGCTCTGTCGCCGGGGCTGGAGTACTGTGGCCGGATCTCAGCTCACTGCAAGCTCCGCCTCCCGGGTTCACGCCATTCTCCTGCCTCAGCCTCCCGAGTAGCCGGGACTACAGGCGCCCGCCACGTCGCCTGGCTAGTTTTTTGTATCTTTTTTAGTAGAGACGGGGTTTCACCGTGTCAGCCAGGATGGTCTCGATCTCCTGACCTCGTGATCCGCCCGTCTCGGCCTCCCAAAGTGCTGGGATTACAGGCTTGAGCCACCGCGCCCGGCCTATCCTGTGCTTTATAGTGAAGGACTGTCTGATGCCCCTGTTGAGAAAATGTCTTTTTGTTTGTTTGTTTGTTTGAGACGGAGTCTTGCTCTGCCGCCCAGGCTGGAGTGCAGTGGCCGGCTCTCAGCTCACTGCAAGCTCCGCCTCCCGGGTTCACGCCATTCTCCTGTCTCAGCCTCCCGAGTAGCTGGGACTACAGGCGCCCGCCTCGTCGCCCGGCTAGTTTTTTGTTTTTAGTAGAGACGGGGTTTCACCGTATGCCAGGATGGTCTCGATCTCCTGACCTCATGATCCGCCCGTCTCGGCCTCCCAAAGTGCTGGGATTACAGGCTTGAGCCACCGCGCCCGGCCTGAGAAAATGTCTTTTTTAGTGCAGCTGGCTAGTAAAGAGGGCAGTTAAGACACTGGTGCTGTCCAAAGTGGGACAGGCTTGACCTGGCTGGAGGAGTGCTTTGTTGTGGAGTGTGGATATCTCACATGGATATCATGCATTTTCTTTTGTTCTGAATCTGCTTTTAGTAACTGACTCAAATATTCTGATGACTGGAAAGAAATACTTTCCTGTAATACATTTGTTAATTGGAATTTGTATTATAAATGGATCTCTGTTTTTTGGTCACTTTCCCAGAATCTGATCAACTGGAGATAATGAGATAAAATTGAGCTGCTGAACTCTAGAGTTAGAATGCTCATCTGGAGTGCTGTCCCCAAATTGTCAGTGGACTGCCACTTGGCATCCTTGGAGGTCAGCAGTCTCCAGGAACACTGGTTTTTGGTGTTAAAGGCTGAATTTTTTTCCTACTGTTTAAACATCTTTGTATACTTCCTCATTACTTCTCTAATTTCATAGAACCCTATGATGATTATAATAGCCATGGTAATGAAAACAGACCTGTCTCTTGGGTAGAGAAGTTAATCTGGCCCCGAACATCCTGGGAGGTGTCTATGAGAAATCCCTGTGGGTTATGTGCCGTGGCAGCAACATGCCGGTCATGTGACATCCCCATTGTCCGCTGAACCTGCCAAGACACATTAAGTAGGTAGCAGAACCCCTGCTACATCACCAGGAAGCCAGCTGAGCGGTAAGACTGACATCCCACAGTCATCAGCACAGTGGTCTCTGTCTGGGGTGGGACTGCCCAACCTGCTGCTGGGGTTTGGAACTGATTGGAGGATTCTGAGGTGTCACAGTGATGGGGTTGAGGGGAGGAGGCACAGCATAGCTGAACGTCTGCAATGTAAGAAACAGTACAGCAGGACAAAGAACTGTCCAGAATGCCAACAGCACCCGTGTGAAGAAGACATGTCTTGCTCGGACCACACAGTTGGTGTGGATCGGTTAAAATGTATGATTCTGGGCCGAGCGCAGTGGCTCAAGCCTGTAATCCCAGCACTTTGGGAGGCCGAGGCAGGCAGATCACAAGGTCAGGAGTTTGAGACCAGCCTGGCTAACATGGTGAAACCCTGTCTTTACTTAAAAAATACAAAAATTAGCCGGGCATGGTGGCGTGTGCCTGTAATCCCAGCTACGTTGAAGGCTGCGGCAGGCGAATTGCTTGAACCTGGGAGGCGGGAGTTGCGGTGAGTGGAGATCATGCCACTGCACTCCAGCCTGAGCAACAGAGCAACACTCTGTCTTAAAAAAAAAAAAATGTACAATTCTGGCTGTAGAATTTCCTATTTTCATTTCTCGAGACAGAGTCTTGCCCTGTCACCCAGGCTAGAGTGCAGTGGCGCAATCTCGGCTCACCGCAACCCCCATCTCCTGGGTTCAAGCGATTCTCCCGCCTCAGCCACCCAAGTAGGTGGGATTACAGGCACATGCCACCAAGCCCGGCTAATTTTTGTATTTTTAATAGAGATGGGGTTTTACCATATTGGCCAGGGCGGTCTCGAACTCCTGACCTCAGGTGATCCGCCTGCCTCAGCTTCCCAAAGTGCTGAGATGACAGGTGTGAGCCACCACACCCGGCCTGGCTGTAGAGTTCTTGAATGAACTTGCTTGGTGGTTGAGCTCCCTGATGATGTCCCAGATTTGGGCATTTGCTGCTTGGCAGTGCACACCTACAGCAAGCACTCCATGGACACTCGCTCCCAAGCTAGATCTTGATTAGCCCAGGCCACAGTGAGCTTAGTAGTGGCTGCTGTTCTAATAGAAATTCAGAGGTAAGAAAATCTCTGATAAGTTTATTTAAAATAAATGTTGTTACAGTGAAATGGAGTAAGATCAACAGAGTCTATTACTGTGTAAACAAAAATTAGAAAGTTAACAGATTTCTAAGATAAAGAACAAAGGAAATGAACAGCCTCTAACTTTCATATTGAGTTCACCATCCTGGGACAGCATGGTATAAGACCATAGTATGGATAAAAGTACTTGACCTTTGAATAGGTAACTTGAAAACACTTACCGTCCTTAAAAAAAAATAGGATTAACTGGCTGAATACAGAAAACTTGAGCTAGTGAATCTCTGATTTGCCAGAATTGCTCCTAAAGGCAGCAAAGCCTTTACTCCCCCACCCCCATAAACTGAAGCAGCTTTCTTTGAAATTTCTGGATCAGTCTCCAAAGCACTATTATCCATTTTGTTTTAATATATTAAAAGTGTATTCTCTCTCCTCTCATCCCCAAATCCGAGTACATGTAATGATTATCTCTTCAGGGAGAGGCACCCCGTCTGCCCCATGGCTTTGAGCATGGCCCCTGATGTGAGAAGCCAAACCATATGTTTTAGCTCCTGTTGATGATTATTCACCCAGCTGGAGTTTCCCTCTAACTGCAGGCCCATTTCATTAACAGGTGGGGAATCACAGCATAATAAAGACAACCAGACCTTGTTTTGGCCTAAAACCTGACCCACTTTATGAGTAAAGGAGAAAAAAAAAAAAAGCCCCCACTATGGCCAGTCACCCACATACCTCGTAACTGAAATAGAAGTATCCAGTCTGGTGGGCAAATTGCCAAAAGCATTCCGTGCCTCCTGGAGGGATCATGATGGCAAAGTCATATCGATCAGCTCCACGGAAGAGTGGCTGGTCCCCAGAGCCACTTAGAGGTTCTGTCTTCTGGCTCCTGGCAGACGTCACTAGATTCAGAACGACCAGCCCAGCCCCAAAGAGCAAGGGGGACATGCTGCTTTCTGGAGCCTCCTCTGCAGGTGAACTGCTCACAGCCCAGGGGAATCAAGTCGTTCAGACAACCGCTGGGCTAATGATTAACTCTGCAAGTCACATTTAGGCCCATTTCAGGGCCACACATAGATATTCATAATAGAACTGCCATGATACTCCTATGTTTGGCTCGCAGGAGGAAGTTTTGCTTTCACCCCAAAAACTCAGTGGCTTACCAAACCTACTTCATGGGTACTACATAGGTCTACCACCTCAGAAGAGGTCTTTCCACCCTTCCTTAGGGCTGTCATTTTTTAGTTCCTGCTTCTTGGGGATATAATACTGGGTAAGTTTACAACTTTCTGAATACACTGACAAAAAGTTGGCTGGGGAGACTCTTCTCTTACATCGAATTGCTCCTATAAACACATGGGGCAACACTTCTCTCTGCCCAGTGCTGCAGCTCAGAGCAAATCACAGCATGTGTGTGCAAAGATGTAAGTGGATGAATGCAGTCCCAGGATGGTGCTCAGACCCCTCCACTGACAGTGCTCGTCCTGATGCCTTCCACCTAACAGTCACTGAAAGCTATCCAAACCCACTGAAAGATGATTATATTATCCAAAGCCTCAATCTTTCCTTTTTTTTTTCTGAGACAGAGTGTAGCTTTGTCACCCAGGCTGGAGTGCAGTGGTACGATCTCTACTCGCTACAACCTCCACCTCCCAGGTTCAAGCAATTCTCCTGCCTCAGCCTCCGGAGTAGCTGGAATTACAGGTGCCTGCCACCATGCCTGGCTAATTTTTGAATTTTTAGTAGAGACGGGGTTTTACCATGTTGGCCAGGCTGGTCTCGAACTCCCAAGTAATCTGCCCGCCTCGGCCTCCCAGAGTGCTGGGATTACAGGCGTGAGCCACCGCGCTCGGCCTTGATCTTTCTCGTATTCAGGTCTTCTTCAGCACCCATGGGGGGAAAAGGCTATCCAGAACCCACTTAAAGACAAGTGTATTATTCACATCCTTAATCTTTATTCTTTTTCATTCTTTATTCATGATTTCAACACCCACCTCCTTCATGGCAGGCACTGAGCTAAGACTTACCTGCATCTTATTTTATTCTCACAATAGCCCTACAAGGGAGATGTTGTGAGCTCTGGCATTAGAGATGAGGACACAGACATTCAGAGATTCCAGTGATGGCTCACCATCCCACAAGCACACCTGGCAGAGCTGGGTCCCCGGTGGGGGCTCATGCTCTTAACCACCAAGCAGGACAGTGTTTCTCATTCTCAAGCTGTCAGTCTCTGAGTTCTGACACTGCCTAAACATTTTTTAGTCATAATCTATATTTTTTGCTTCCTTGAGATGGCATCACTCTGTCTTCCAGGCTGGAGTGTAGTGGCACAGACAGTGCAGCCTCACCCTCTTGAGCTCAAACGATCCTCCCACCTCAGTCTCCTGAGTAGCTGGACCCACAGGAGTGCACCACCACATTTGGCTGTTTTTTGTATTGTTTGTAGAGATGAGGTTTTGCCATGTTGCCTAGGTTGGTCTCAAACTCCTGGGCTCAAGTGATCCCCATGCCTTGGCCTCCCGAAGTGCTAGGATTACAGGTGTGAGCCACTGCGCCTAGCCTTGGTCATAATCTTAAAAAACAAAAAACAAAATAGCATCAACACCTTCCAGCAATTATTTGCATTGACTCAAAGTGTCACAAGCTAATTAAGCAGAAAACAGACTCTATATTTGTGGTTCAGTTCTAGCAAAGGCCAGACGACATCACAGCACTCTGGGAGCACAGTGCCTCTGTGGCAGTCTCCCTCAAGTGACAGGTAGAAGAGTCTGGGAACTTCTATCAGCACACGTTGGCACAGGCACCCCCCACCCAAGTTGCACCACCATCACAGTCCTAGCACTGGTCACGTCATAAGCAGTGACTTGGTTTCGGCGAAACAATCGTCAGTTCATAGTCAGTTTCATAGTTCTACAGAAGCTATAAGCATAGTTTTATCTTTGTACACATTTCAGTAACTATAATAAAAACAACACTGAATTATGTGAAAAAATATTAACGAACATAGGCATTCTCAAGTTTAAGAAACACTGATGCCGGGCACGGTGGCTCACGCCTGTAATCCCAGCACTCTGGGAGGCCAAGGCGGGCGGATCACGAGGTCAGGAGATCGAGACCATCCTGGCTAACACGGTGAAACCCGTCTCCATGAAAAGTACAAAAAATTAGCCAGGTGTGGTGGCGGGCGCCTGTAGTCCCAGCTACTTGGGAGGCTGAGCCAGGAGAATGGTGTGAACCCGGGAGGCAGAGCTTGCAGTGAGCCGAGATCGTGCCACTGCACTCCAGCCTGGGTGACAGAGTGAGACTCCATTTCAAAAAATAAAAATAAAAAAAAGAAACACTGATTAGGATCTTTTGTTTCCCTAAATGCATCAGTTTCACTCTTCTACCTGGAGAGTGCCACTGAATCACATGAGAGTTAAGGGGAGAAAAGCTTCTGGATTCTAATCCGGTTCAGAGGGAGACCAAACCAGCGGCAGGCAGAAGGCAGCTGGCCCAAAAGGAAGTTCTCAACTTCTCCCTGTGGTTTCAGTTGGGGTTGGTTGATAGAAGAACAACAGGTACTAAACCCCAAAATGCAGTTAATAGGTAATAAAGCTGTATGAAGATTCCCACTTGTAACTAATGGATGAATTTTTTTTTTTAATTTTTTTTGAGATAGAGTCTCACTCCATTGCCCAGGCTGGAGTGCAGTGGTGCAATTTTGGCTCACAGCAACCTCCACCTCCCGAGTTCAAGCAATTCTCCTGCCTCAGCCTCCCGGGTAGCTGGGACTACAGGCGCCTGCCCCCATTCCCGGCTAATTTTGTATTTTTAAAAGTTTTAAACTTTAGATTTTTTTTTTTTTTTGAGGAGTTTCGCTCTTTTTGCTCAGGCTGGAGTGCAATGGTGTCATCTCGACTCATCACAACCTCCACCTCCCAGGTTTAAGCAATTCTCCTGCCTCAGCCTCCAGAGAGGCTGGGATTATAGGGGCCCGCCACCATGGCTGGCTAAGTTTTTGTATTTTTAGTAGAGATAGGGTTTCACCATGTTGGCCAGGCTGGTCTTGAATTCCTGACCTCAGGTGATCCTACCCTTCTTGGCCTCCCAAAGTGCTGGGATTAAAGGGGTGAGCCACGGCTCCCAGCCAGTTTTGTTTTGTTTTGAGATAGAGTCTCACTCTGTTGCCCAGGCTGGAGTGCAGTGGCAAGATCTTGGCTCATTGCAAACTCCATCTCCTGAGTTCAAGCGATTCTCCTGCCTCCTGAATAGCTGGGATTACAGGAGCCCACCACCACACGCAGCTAATTTTTGTATTTTTAGTACAGATAGGGTTTCACTGTGTTGGCCAGGCTGGTCTCGAACTTCTGACCTCAAGTGATCCTCCTGCCTTGGCCTCCCAGAGTGCTGGGATTACAGGCATTAGCCACCATGCCTGGCCTAATGGATGAATTTTAAAACTTTAGCATTTCTTTTTAAACTTTGCCTTTCACTCACTCAGAAGTGAGAAAGGGGGAATTCTTTTGTCCCCAGAAATGATATATGAGGAAACTGACAGGTTAAGAGGAAACTGCCACATCATTTGTTTGACATAGCTTCCAAGGATTAAAAAATTCAACACAGTCTGACATCAGCTTCTTGATCAAAATAGTTCAGCAAGGTTTGTTCAACATTTTGCTACCTCCTTCTGTGAATACATGCTGTGCTGCAATTAAACAGCTACTTACAGTTGAGAGAAGCAAGACTTTAATGAAGAATGCTACAAGTATGGACAATAATTAGTTCTCATCTTTTAAAAAAAGATTACAGAAAACACTTTACTGAAATTTTTGCTAAAAAGACAGTCTTTAAGGGTGTCCGGGAGAGACAGCAAGCACAACACAGTACAAAAGGAGAAGGGAATGTTGAATTCCAGTGCAAGACACGAACACAGCACAATTAGGGAATCAGAAGGAAGCAACCATTTCACAAAGAAAGAAATTAGGCATTTATATTCAATCAGGATTTTTTTTTAAGCTTTAAAAGTCCAGCATAAGGAAGGGAATTGGGAAGAGGCAGGGGACAGGGGGCAGGGGGTGGGGGAACTAAGCTTATCTACAATCACCATTTTACCAAAAACACACTGGTTTAACCACATAAGAAGTGGAGGATAAACCTGCCTACATAGCCCAGCAGATGTTGAGAGCAAATGCCAAGGCAGACAGGTCTAGAGTTGATGTCACAACTGGCTAAAGAGTTTTTAAAGGGAATCTTATTCCACAAGGACTGGTCTCTCATCAACCTGGGTTCATAACAGACTAAGTTCCTTTGCATTTGCCATCAGAAGGCCAGAACTTGACGTGGAAAAAATTTACTCCAAATAATACTCACATTGCTGGTTTTAACAGGTCATGGAGTCACAAGTGGCTCCTAATAGACTTCACCATTTCCTAGGAGAAGGTTCTACAGATTACCAGGGATTTAAATTTAAGCAAACCACTAAAGAAGGGAAACACTAATGATATTCTGGCACTGCACAAGCTCTGTGCCTGTCATCTCTGCCAAGGACATGGGTGGACTTGGCTCTGCTTCTTAGCTCCATGATCTCCAACAGTGATGAAGTGGAACTGGGACCTCCCCCACATCGAAGGAGGTTGCCCAAAATTCTCACCCCAGCCCAGCTTCTGAAAGAAACAGCAGACTATCAGGGGCTATTATTAGGAACCATGCTCCTGTGAATTCTGTGGAAATGAAAGCCTGTTTCAGTTCATGCCAAGTCTTTTCATGGTCCGCCAGCGATCCTTAATCATCACAGCTGTTCGGTTAACAAATGGGTAATTTTTAGAAATGGCAGCCCAGTTTCCTTCCCCATATTTCTGCACTCCAGCCTTGACCCACTCGCTTTCTTCTACAGTCCACTTCTGCAAAAGAAAACCAAAAGATTTATCACCACCTTTCCTCTCCACTTACTTACATTTTCTCCAATGTAGTGATAAGGTAAACTCAAGAATCCCAAGAGAATCATCTGAACCTGAAAGCACGGCTTATGTTTTTAAAACATGGAATGGACAGGATATGAGCACTGTGGATCTGGACATTGAGGAATTCTCGATGTCCTGCCATTTGATCCTCAAGCAACAATCATTTCTGCATTCCAAACTGCAAACATATCTACATCATTCATGATCCGGAAAATGTGTCTTCTGTCCTCCTAAGCTTTTCTTTCAGAAGATAACTATTACTTTAACTTAGTTTCGATTATCTGAAAAATCTCAAAAAAAGGTTTTTACTGGGTACATAAGCAGTCTATGCCTATGAGACATGGGGCTTATTTTACCTCTGCTCTACCCACATAACCAGTATCAGAAAAGATAATTTTAAATTACCTGCTTTTTTGTTATATTGGTTGTACTGTCTTCATCTGGTGCTGCTGGAAAACATTAAAAGTAGACTCATTTCAGAGTTCACCTTTCTCTGCACAAACCACAAGAAAAAGACACAGAATGTCCCCAAAGGGAAAACTTTCAAATTTCACAAGCATTGAGAAGAGAAAGGATATCACTAAAGGATAATTTACTTTTTCTCCTTTGTTTGCAAACACCAGTCACTTCAGCTTATGAGAACCTGTACAATGCAAGTGCTTTACAAACAGGCATCTATAAATGCTGGCTAGTGATGGGTTTCAAGCTCTTCAGTAAAATCAATGTTGTTTTCTTTTTTTTTTGTTTTGAGACGGAGTCTCGCTCTGTCTCCCAGGCTAGAGTGCAGTGGCATGATCTTGGCTCACTGCAAGCTCTGTCTCCCAGGTTCATGCCATTCTCCTGACTCAGCCTCCCAAGTAGCTGGGACTACAGGCACCCGCTACCACGCCTGGCTAATTTTTTGTATTTTTAGTAGAGATGGGGTTTCACCATGTTAGCCAGGATGGTGTCAATCTCCTGACCTCGTGATCCGCCCACCTCGGCCTCCCAAAGTGCTGAGATTACAGATGTGAGCCACCACGCCTGGCCCCAACATCGTTTTCTAAAATTACTGAGGGAACATCATATTTAAAACCCTTATGTATATGTATGTCTACATATACATATAGGTATTAGTGTGTGTATGTATATACAGTCGTATGTTGCTTAACAATGGGGATATGTTCTGATAAATGAATCATTAGGTGATTTCATCCTTGTGTGACTTACACAAACCTAGATGGTAAAGCCTAGGCTCTAGCCTGCAACTTCTTACCTACCCTAACTCATGCCCCCATGTCTAACAACATGGCTTTCTCAACTTTTAAAGGATTGGAGTCATCCACTGGACTTAGGAACCAAAAACAATGGTGCAACTCCAAATAAAAGTAACAAACATGTATTCTTCCACTGCTATAACAGTCCTAATCCCCTTAATCTTACCAATTACTATTACCTTAGCCAACCTCTGCAAAAAAGGAATATGCCTAGGATATATGGTGCAGCCTATTGTTCCTACCCTACAAACCTGTACAGCATGTGACATGCAACTGTGACACAATGGTAAATATTGTGTATCTAAACATATCTAAACATAGACAAGGTAATGCATTGCACTACAATGTTACAATGCCTATGACATCTACAATGTCACTAGGTGATATGACTTTTTGAGCTCTATTATATACAACCTAATGGGACCACTGTCACCATATATGCAGTCCATCGTTAACCAAAACTTCGTTATGTGGCACATGACTATAGGTGTGTTTGTATATATAATTTCTGCATTATAACCCCTTGCTAACCATTGCTTTGAAATCACATGGTTTTGGCCGGGTGCGGTGGCTCATGTGTGTAATTCCAGCACTTTGGGAGGCCAAGGCGGTCAGATCATTTGAGGTCAGGAGTTTGAGACCAGTCTGGCCAACATGGCGAAACCCCTTCTCTACTAAAAATACAAAAATTAGCTGGGCATGGTGGCACATGCCTATAGTCCTAGCTTCTTGGGAGGCTGAGGCAGGAGAATCGCTTGAACCCAGGAGGTGGAGGTTGTGGTGAGGCAAGATCACGCCATTGCACTCCAGCCTGGGTGACAGAGCGAGACTGTCTCAAAAAAAAAAAAAAAAGAAAGAAAGAAATTATATGGTTTTGCTGTTTTGTACTAAAATTTTTTTTTTCTTCATTTTTTAATCTTCCTCTTACTAGCATTCCCAATTTTTTTTTTTTTTTTTTTTTTTTTTTTTTGAGACGGAGTCTCGCTCTGTCGCCCGGGCTGGAGTGCAGTGGCCGGATCTCCACTCACTGCAAACTCCGCCTCCCGGGTTCACGCCATTCTCCTGCCTCAGCCTCCCGAGTAGCTGGGACTACAGGCGCCCGCCACCTCGCCCGGCTAGCTTTTTGTATTTTTTAGTAGAGACGGGGTTTCACCGTGTTAGCCAGGATGGTCTCGATCTCCTGACCTCGTGATCCGCCTGTCTCGGCCTCCCAAAGTGCTGGGATTACAGGCTTGAGCCACCGTGCCCGGCCTTTTTTTTTTTTTTTTTTTTTGCCCAGGGTGGAGTGCAATGGTGCAATCTCAGCTCGCTGCAACCTCCGCCTCGCGAGTTCAAGAAATTATCCTGCCTCAGCCTCCTGAGTAGCTGGGACTACAGGTGCCCGCCACCAGGCCTGGCTAATTTTTGGATTTTTAGTAGAGACAGGGTTTCGCCATATTGGCCATGCTGGTCTCAAACTCCTGACTTTGTGATCCGCCTGCCTCAGCCTCCAAAAGTGCCGGGATTACAGGCGTGAGCCACCGCTCCTGGCCTAACTTTTTTTTGTTTGTATTTTTTGTAGAGACATGGTTTTGCCATCTTGCCCAGGCTGGTCTCCAACCCCTGAGTTCAAGGAATCCACCCGCCTCAGCCTCCCAAAGTGCTGGGATTACAGGCATGAGCCACCACGCCCAGCCTAGAATTTTCAAGTCCTTGTTCATTTTATAGAAGTGCAATTTGGGTCCAGGAGGTGGTTCCCACCTATAATCCCAGGACTTTGGGAGGCCGAGGCGGGTGGATCACTTGAGGTCAGGAGTTCTAGACCACCCTGGCCAACTTGGTGAAACCCCGTCTCAACTAAAAATATAAAAATTAGCTGGGCGTGGTGGCACATGCCTATAATCCCAGCCACTGGGGAGGCTGAGGCAGGAGAATCGCTTGAACCTGGGAGGCAGAGGTTGCAGTGAGCCGAGATCACACCTGTAGTCCCAGCTACCTGGGAAGCTGAGACAAGAGAATCACTGGAACCCAGGAGGTGAGGCTGCAGTGAGCTGAGATCGCACCACTGTACTCCAGTCTGGGTGACAGAGGGAGACTCTGTCTCAAAAAATAAAAATAAAAATAAAATATATAAATAAATAAAAGACCAGAGGGCTATGGGAGATGGTATACAAGTATAAAAGACATGCCATTTCAAGCCAATGGGAATAAGTTAAAAAGTTGTAAGGGCCAGGCGCAGTGGCTCACACCTGTAATCCCAGCACTTTGGGAGGCTGGGGCAGGTGGATCATGAGGTCAGGAGACAGAGACCATCCTGGGCAACATGGTGAATCCCTGTCTCTACTAAAAACACAAAACTTAGCTGGGCATGGTGGTATGTGCCTGTAATCCCAGCTACTGGGGAGGCTAAGGCAGGAGAATCACCTGAACCTGGGAGGCGGAGGTTGCAGTGAGCTGAGATCACGTCGCTGCACTCCAGTCTGGGCAACAGAGCAAGACTCTGTCTCAAAAAAAGAAAAAAGAAAAAAGAAAAAGCAACTTTACGTAAGCATGAAGCCTGCCAGAATGTCTGCCTCAGCAGATGCCAGTGTCCTAAGCAGTGTCTCCTAAACAATGGAAGATGCTCTGGAAAAGGGACACTGACATGACCAGATTACTTTTATTTTTTTACTTTATTTATTTTTTTTGAGACAGAGTTTCGCTCTTGTCGCTCAGGCTGGAGTGCAATGGTACAATCTCGGCTCACTACAATCTCCACCTCCCAGGTTCAAGCAATTCTCCTGCCTCAGCCTCCCGAGTAGCTGGGATTACAGGTATGCACCGCCACACCCGGCTGATTTTTATATTTTTTTTTAGTAGAGATGGGGTTTCACCATGTTGGTCAGGCTGATCTCGAACTCCTGACCTCAGGTGATCCACCCTCTTCAGCCTCTCAAAGTGCTGGGATTACAGGCGTGAGCCACTGCACCTGGCCAGGAACAGATTACTTTTATTATGAACTACTTCATACTACAGTGAAAGCAGGTTTCTAAAGCTAACAAATCTGGACTGCATTAGAAATTGCTGTTTTCTAGAACTTTTTTTTTTTTTTTTGAGACAGAGTCTCACTCTTGTTTACCAGGCTGGAGTGCAACGGTGGGATCTCGGCTCACTGCCACGTCCACCTCCTGGGTTCAAGTGATTCTCCTGCCTTAGCCTCCCAAGTAGTTGGTATTACAGGTGTGCACCACTGTGCCCAGCTAATTTGGCATTTTTAGTAGAGATGAGGTTTCTCCATGTTGGTCAGGCTAGTCTCGAACTCCTGACCTCAAGTAATTTGCCTGCCTCAGCCTCCGAAAGTGCTGGGATTACAGGTGTGAGCCACTGTGCCTGGCTTCTAGAACTTTTATATCCTGTTGTTTTTAAATATTTAATGTCATTTTTTCTTGTTTTTCTGTTCCTTCCCCCACTTTCCACATGATCTTATCTTACCAACTACATTTTTGCCAATGAAGGTAATTTTCAAGGACAAAACCTCTGGGACTGGCAAAGGATTATTGTTGCTATGTTACAAAAGTCTTCATAACCCCCTAAATTAAGGTTTAGCACTTAGATATTTCCATTAGAATACAAAATGTGGTGGGAAGAGATTCTAACACAAAGGCTATCAAGTTATTAATTATGAAGTTTCTCTCTCTCTTTCTCTCTTTCTTTTTTGGGACAAGGTCTAACTCGGTTCCCAGTCTGCAGTGCAATGGTATGATGAGAGCCCACTGCAGCCTCAACCTCTGAGGCTCAGTCTCTCAAGCAGCTGGAACTACAGGTGTGTGACACCATGCTTGGCTAATTTTTGTTTTTATTTTTGTTGCTAGGGGGTCTCATTATATTGCCCAGACTGGTCTCTAATTCTTAGGTTCAAGCAATCCTCCCACCTCAGTCTCTCCAAGTGCTGGGGATTACATGCGTGAGCCACCATGCCTAGCCAGAAAAGTTTCTTACCATAGAAAAAAAAAATTGGGCTGGGCACAGTGGTTTATGCCTATAGTCCCAGCACTGTGGGAGGCTGAGGCAAGCAGATCACTCGAGGTCAGGAGTTTGAGAGCATCCTGCCCAACATGGTAAAAACCCGATTACTAAAAATACAAAAATTAGCCGGGTGTGGTACGACACACCTGCAATCCCAGCTACTCAGGAGGCTGAGGCAGGAGAATCGCTTGAACCTGGAAAGCGGAGGTTGCAATGAGCAACCTGCACTCCAGCCTGGGCAACACAGTGAGACTCCATCTCAAAACAAAAAAAAAAGAAAAAGAAAAAAAATTTGGCAGGGCATGGTGGCTCACAAGTATAGTCCCGGCACTTTGGGAGGCTGAGGTGGACAGATTGCTTGAACCCAGGAGTTCAAGATCATACTGGCCAACATGGGGAAACCCTGTCTCTACTAAAAATACAAAAAAACATTAGCTGGGCATGGTGGTAAGGGCCTGTAGTCCCTGCTACTCCGGAAGCTATGGTGGGAGAATTGCTTTAGCCTAGGATGTCAAGGCTACATACAGTGAACCAAGATCACACCACTGCATTCCAGCTTGGATGACAGAGTGAGACCCTGTCTCAAAAAACAAACAAACAAACAAACAAAGAAAAAAGGATTTATATAAACTGTTAAGATTTTTTTTTTTTCCTTAAACAAGAAATGCAAGGAATGACCCCCTACTACCACATCTAATTGAAGTATTTTAGGAAGAACATCAACTATAATTAAATATCATAGGCATTATTAAAACAAAACCAAGAACTTTCTTTAAACATAAGGTGTTACTCTCACTGTCTCCATTATTTAATGGGAGAGGACATGAGACTGACTCCTTGACCAGGGCACAGGGACTCACATCTGTAAACCCAGCACTCTGGGAGGCTGAGGTGGGAGGATTGCTTGAGCCCAAGAGTTTGAGACCAGCCTGAGCAACAAAGTGAGACCCCATCTCTACAAAAAGTGAAAAAAACAGCCAAGTGTGGTGGTGCACACCTGCAGTCCCAGCTACTTGGGAGGCTGAGGCAGGAGGATCACTTGAGCCCAGGAGGTTGAAGCTCAGTGAGCCATGTTTACACCACTGCACTCCAGCCTGGATGACAGAGCAAGACCCTGTCTGAAAAAGGAAAAAAAAAAAACCAAAATGGATTCTTCATGAATTAAAATGAGGTTGGGAACTTACTGAACTTTTTCTAGTTTGGAGACAAGCAGCTTCTGGAATATTAACATGACAGTAACATGCATCTGTACTTCAGCAAGCATCAAGAAGAGGCCAAGGAGAATCTCCTGCTTACCCTGAACTTGAAATAGTTCATCCTCTTCCACCCAAGTCTCTTTTTCTTCAACCCCATTAGAGTTGTTCCACTTGCCTTTGGGTACTCTGAAGGGAGATCAAGGAGAGCACAAGGTGTGAAACAAATTCATCCTGGACTGTCCCAGATTCTGGCCTTGGCTCACTCTTGGCCCTGTATTCCTTCCTGTCCCGTTGTGACCACAATCGAGGTTCGCCTGCATGCACCTCCCAAAGCCACTGTCCTTTCTCCTGGCTGGCCAGGCATCTCCGCGTAACACCCCCCAGGCTGTCGGACACCCCTCAAATTCAGCACTGATTCATCAAGTATATCACTAACCCTCTACAAATCTGTTCATTTTCCTGGTTTTTGGCTTGTTTGGTTTTGATTCTATTAAAGGTCTCAGTATTTTCTTTCTTTCTTTTTTTTTTTTTTTTTTTTTTGAGAAGGAGTCTCGCTCTGTCACCCAGGCTGGAGTGCAGTGGCCAGATCTCAGCTCACTGCAAACTCCGCCTCCCGCGTTTACGCCATTCTCCTGCCTCAGCCTCCCAAGAAGCTAGGACTACAGGCGCCCGCCACCTCGCCCGGCTAGTTTTTTGTATTTTTTTAGTAGAGACAGGGTTTCACCGTGTTAGCCAGGATGGTCTCGATCTCCTGACCTCGTGATCCGCCCGCCTCGGCCTCCCAAAGTGCTGGGATTACAGGCTTGAGCCACCGCGCCCGGCCGGTCTCAGTATTTTCTGATTTGGAACCTGCAAACCTCCCTCTCTTCCTTGGACATGCCTTCTTCCTATATCTGGACTGATTTTTCCGTTTCCACTCCCCCTTGTTCAGGCTCACAGTGCCTTTCATCAGTATTCCACTAGCCTCTTAACTGGAGTCTCTGTCGCTAGCCTCCTCCCCTTCCAAAGCCAAAGATGATTTTAGGACAATCATCCTAAAATTACCACATGCCTCCTCTATTCCCTAATGGCTTCTCTCTGCCTGAACAATGGCGTCTATATGCCTGTATGGGGGAGTCCAGACCATCCAGTCTGGCCCATCAGTTTCTAACCAACCACCCCATGATGCCCACACCTGTGCAAACAGCACAGTCACACTGTTCTGCTCTTTCTTCCTCCCATAAGCTCTGTATTTTCCTGACTCTCCATAGTCCCTCTGCTTGGGAGTCCATTCCCTGCTAAGTGACATCCCATCCATCTTTCAAGGCCATGGTTCTCAATGAAGCCTTCTCTAACTACCAACCCCAACACACACAGAAAGCCTTTCCCCTCTGGCCTGCAGTGCTGTTTCTACCATACCAACTGTCACTTTGCCCCTAACCAGGACCATCTTGAAGGTGGGGGCCACATCTTCCTTTGTCCATCCCAAACACATAGCACACTCAGCACAGTAACACAGATCCCAATGTGAGCTGGAGACATATTAGCTGAACTAACATTGGGATCGTCAGAGAGCCACAAGGGAATTACACCATCAAAGATTAGAGTAAAAAGCAAGTAAGAATCCTCCCTGTGAACATGAAACATTTAAGTGCTTGGGTGTGGCTAAAAAAAAAGTACAAAAGCTGAAAATAACCCCAAACCCAAATTATTCAATGTAAATTATAGTCCATTTCTTCTAATCAACTTTGCATTTACCTGATTAATAACTGCCCTGGGAACAGAGCAAAGCACAAATCTGACCTCAGAATTATAACATCTTTTACAAACATGGAAAGTGTCTGAATTCAGAGTCTCGAGGAATTTATATAAATCAAATGACCCGCAAAAGTTAACCAAGAGTAGAGACAAATTTCTGTATCCTTCACCCGCTATGAAGACAAAACTTATCTTTAATGCCGTTTGGGTATTCTGCAAATGAATAATAAAAGCAAATTGATGAGTAAGTACATAGGCTTGAAAATATTCCTTGAGTTCCATAAGTTTTCTATGAAATTGCTAAGTGGCTGAGACAAATGGTAGACCTTTCTCATGTTTACATTGAATCTTATCCCCAAATGTTACTTGAGAATAATTTGCTTGAGACAAAGTGAAAACATTTTATAGGAGGTTTTTCCTTCTCAGGATATTCTTGTGTTAATGACTATTTATAAATAAAAATCAGATGGTGTTACGGTTTGTTTTCTATCTGCTTATCCCAGTGCTGGAATAAAACCAGTTGGAACCTCAGTCCCCAGCTGGTCCGTCATGTTTCCTGAGTGGCTGTCCTCCCTCCCTGCAGTCTTCACAGGTCACCTTCTCCCTGTCCTCTGTTGAACTCTCAGCACTATTACCTGTACAAATAGATGCTTTGGCCGGGCACGGTGGCTCAAGCCTGTAATCCCAGCACTTTGGGAGGCCGAGACGGGCGGATCACAAGGTCAGGAGATCGAGACCATCCTGGCTAACCTGGTGAAACTCCGTCTCTACTAAAAAATACAAAAAACTAGCCGGGTGAGGTAGCAGGCGCCTATAGTCCGAGCTACTTGGGAAGGCTGAGGCGAGAGAATGGCGTGAACCCGGGAGGCAGCGGAGCTTGCAGTGAGCTGAGATCCGGCCACTGCACTCCAGCCCAGGCGACACAGCGAGACTCCGTCTCAAAAAAACAAACAAACAAACAAACAAACAAACAAATAGACGCTTTGGTGGTGATTTTGCAAGACCTCTGACTTTCAGGTGATGTGTTCACTGCCTCTCCTGACTTCCCATGTGGACGGGCCTGAGATCTGGCTGCTCCTCCTAACTGTCATGGGCTGAGTGGTCCTGGCCGTCAGGCCACTTCCTCGTCCTTGTGCTCCTGACTGGCAGTTTGAACGTGAAGAGCAATGGTCTAGCGTGGGTTGGCAAGCTACAGTCTGTGGCTGCTGGCTTGTGTACCATGAAGCTCGAGCTAAGAATGGCTAGCCCATTTTTTAAGGGTTGTTAACAAAAAACAAAAAAAAGATGGTCGGGGCAGTGGCTCACATCTGTAATCCCAGCAATTTGAGAGGCCCAGGCAGGTGGATCGCTTAAGTCCAGGAGTTCGAGATCAGCCTAGTTAACATGGTCAAACCCCATCTGTACAAAATATACAAAAATTAGCTGGGTGCGGTGGCACGCACCTGTGGTCCCAGTTACTGGGATAGGGGTGGGGATGGTGGCTGAGGCAGGAGAATCACTTGAACCTGGGAGGCAGAGGTTGCAGTGAGCCGAGATTGTGCCACTGCACTCCAGCCTGGGTGACAGAGCGAGCCCCTGTCTCAAGAAAAAAAGAAAAAGAAAAAACAAAATAATATGGAGCAGACAGACAACTCATGTGGCCCAAAATGCCTAAAAATATTACCCTCTGCTGGCTTTTTACAGATGTTTTGGGTTCACTCCTTAAAATGCAAGAACAAAGAATCCTTATTTTATTTGGTGAATAAGTACCTAGTAAGCACGTGCTATGTGCAAGGTGCTGTGGGAGATACAAGATAGGGGCATGGTGGCCCTGTCCTCCAGGTGACACCACCAACCCTGCCTTCCCTCCTGATCCCACTGCCCCTCCCTGCTCCCTGGCAGCAGTCTCCAGTCTCCCTCCTTCCCTCCTTTCCCTGAGTGGGGTCTCATCAGGCCTTCCAATTTGTTGTATTAGAATTATCTGGGGCATAGTTTAAAAAGCAGATTAAAGAATATTCTCCTGTCTCTTCTAATTCAGTATCCAGGAGCCTGGAAATATGTATTTTTTTTTAGCATGCCACAGGTCATTGTATCATGAAGCCCAGCTTGAGAGCCTGTATGACATACCAGACAAAAGAAATCCCAGGCCTGGCCCATCCAGCATGCAGACTCTCCTCCCTTCACTCTTTCCTGTGCACCGTATTCTCCTACCATAGGCTCCATGACACCCTGAGGGGCACACCAGGCTTTCTCATGCCTGTATGTAAGGAGTTCCCACTGCCTAGAGTCCCCCAGCCCCCAACACGCTCGATGACCTTCTGCTCATTCTTCCCAGGCCAGCTCAATGTTTGTTCCTCTAAAAGATCTGAGCCACCTAAAACCTTGCTGAGTAGGCTCAGCTTTTCTTCCCATAAGCAGCCAGGGCACCTCACACATACTTCTTTAGAGCAGGGACACTGACTCTTTTTTTCTGTAAAGGGCCAGATAGTATTTTCACTTTGCAAGCCTTACTGTCTCTGCTGTGATTACACAACAAACTACCACTGACCAGAAAGCAGCCCTAGATAATACATTGATGATGGGTGTGACCGTGTTCCAATAAAACTTTATTTACAAAAACAGGCAGCAGGCAGATTTGGCCCCAGGGCCACAGCTTGCCAACCCCTGCTGCTTTAGGGGACTCATTAGACTTCATATCCTTGACATATGAGAGAGGATGTACGTCTCAAACTTCACGAATCCTCCCATTTACAAAATTACTGTAATCCCGCACTCTCCCGTTTCCTCATCTGTTCCCGGGAGCAATACCTATACTGCACAGGATTGCTGTGAGGAGCCAATGACATCCTGTATCAAATGAGAATAACGTGCGTGGAGCTGCATCTGCTGCCCAGCAGCTATGCCCATTTGCCAGTCGGTGACTCACTTCCAAATACTAGTAGTGGTGACATAGTGCAAATCTGTACCTGAGGATAAATCACTTATCAGATGCCACAGCCTTTTGGGGCACCAAGTACAATGCATGCCAGAGCACAGGTCCCCAAATAATACAACATAGAGCAGTGGCAGAGGTGGCCTTGGGAAATCCATGAGGTAGATCACTTACAGCAGGGAAGCGCTGACCAGGGAGGAGTCTATGGAGGACGGAGAAGTTGTTTTTGTTGTTTTCTTTTTTTTTTTTTTTTTTTTTTTGAGATGGAGTCACACTCTGTTGCCCAGCCTGGAGTGCAGTGGTGCAATCTAGGCTGACTGTGCAGCCTCCACCTCCCGGGTTCCAGTAATCCTCCTGCCTCAGCCTCCCAAGTAGCTGGGACTACAGGCGCCCACCACCACACCTGGCTAATTTTTGTATTTTTAGTAGAGATGGAGTTTCACTATATTGGCCAGGCTGGTCTCGGACTCCTGACCTCAGGTGATCCGCCTGCCTCAGCCTCCCAAAGTGCTGGGATTACAGCCGTGAGCCACCACACCCAGCCTGAGGAAGGAGAATTTTAAGACAGGCAACTTGTTGTTATACAGGCCATGGGCTTTTCTGTCAAGACTGACTTGGATTAAAACTCCCAAAGCCCATCTTTGCCACTTCTAGCTGTGTGACCTCAGGTGAGCTAAGAACTTTTCTGAGCCTTTCTCCTCTGTGTAACGGTGCTAATATATCACATCACAGAGTGAGGATTGTAGCGACTCAGTAAGATGGTACATGAAAGTGCTCTGCCCCCAGAAAGCACTTCATCAACAACGGCTTTTCTTCCCTTTAAAGGACAAATGGAATTTGGACAAGCAATGATGGAGGGATGACGGTTCACTGTGGGGAATGAGAGGAAGCAAAAGTACAGTGGTAGAAACAAGTAACATGTTCCAGAGAGCAAGCAGGCCAGTCTGCCTGGAGGCAGGATCCGCCACAGGACACAAAGGGAAGCAAAACTCAAAGCCAGGATGAGAATCACCATGGGGAGCAAAATTATTCTAGCCACTGCCCCACAGTACCTAGCAGGATATGGGAGATCAGTAAGTATTTACTGAACTTGCCAAGTCTCAAATGCTCAGAAGGGTGCAAAATTATACATATTCATCAGTCTCTTTTTAAGGGTCAAAGTATAATGTGGCCCAATGCAAACAAATTTCTTTTAACACACAAGACTAATGTTTAGAAGTCAAGACACTCAGATGTTTGCTAAAAATGAAAGCAGCGATGAGTAGGAGGCTCTGAAACCTTTCCATCCCCACTCATGCCCTAGTGCAAGGCTTGGAAGCCCACATGTGGGGCTTCAGAACCGGCAGGGATGGCTACGTCGTCACTGCCCGCTCCTGCGTCACATTCTAGCAGTCTGAGCAAGCCTTGGTGGTAACTTAGCTGAAAGTTACTTCATTCACGGAAGTAATACCAGGCCCAACCAGGACCACCAACCAGCCCCAAAATTTCTACAAAGAAGGTCTTCATACTTGGGAGTCTTCTCTCCAGGGAGGGGTTGGTTGAGAACGGTGGGCTTGGATGGTGGTGCTGGAGCGGCCTCCTGGGAGGAGTTGAGGCCTGCGCTGGGCTCAGTACACTGGCTGTCCTCCTCCAAGACCAATCTGCTTATTGTCATGCGCTTGTTCTTGGGCTGCAGTTCCGAGCCACCCTCACCCTCAGCTGGGGCTGAACTTTCATTATCATCTTTTCTGGGTCTCTTGTTTTTGAGGGCTGGTGATGCTGGGGAAGCTTGAGTAGGAAGAACCAGATCCTTCTGGTCCAGTTTTGCAAAGGCTGCCTCAGAATCCTGTGCACCAGACAGAGTCTTGAAAGCTGCTTTCAGAGTCATCATTCCAATGGTGGTTGGAGGATTCCGTAGCTGCCTGCAAATAAAGCATAGGCACAAAGATCTTTTTCACCACTGTTGATGTTCATCCAAATGGCCACAAATTTTTTGACATTTGAAGCTTCAAATTAGACACAGGACTCCTCCAGCTGAGGAGGCTTTAAATGTAATATGTAAGTTGTATTATGAATTTAAAACTCCAAGTTAGGGAACCTTTATTTTACTTCTCATTTTTAGAGATAGAGTCTGGGTCTGTCCTAGACAGTAGATAGGACAGAGAGATAGGATACAGTGGCACGAACACAGCTCGCTGTATCCTAGAACTCCTGGGCTCAAGCGATCTGCCCACCTCGGCCTCCCAAAGTGCTGGGATTACAGGCGTGATCTACCACACCTGGCCTACAACACACTTACCAACAGGATCTTGAGAATTCTCAGAGTAAAAGACATGCCACAGTCTTGGAACAATGAGAAATTGCCTTTTAAAAACAAAGTTCATCTATCATTTGGAACAGTTAGTATGCTTTAGGGAAAAACTGTTAGGAGGGGGGCAAACTGGCAGCCAGCAGGCCAAATCCAGCTGGCAGTCTGTCTTGTAGTCTAAACCACATGAAAAAAAATTTTTTTAAGTGGATCAACTGTCAACATCCAAAAACTGGGAAATCTCACGGAAAACTCTGGACATCTCATATAAAAATCTGAGCACCTGAAGCCTGAGCATTCTTGGATACTCCCACAGAGCAACCACCACAAGAAGCGGAAAAGCAAATCCCCTGGTTCCTGGCCCCACGCCCTCAGCCTAGGTCCACTTTGTTCCTTTAGGTTTCCTACTGGGCCCTGAAAGGGCATCTAAGCTTGTAAGCCCTGCTTTAGGAACTGGTTTTGGGATTCGACTCACAGATCTGAATAGTGCTTCCTGAATGTATGAAGAGATTAGGTGTCCACAAGGAAGTACTGAGTCAATATGGGCGAGGCAAGGAGAGAGAAATGGTGAAAGAGCCTTTGAGGAACGGCCAATCAGAAAGTTGTCAGGGACCCCAGGTGTCCTGTCTCCTCATCTTCCCAGGGTGTGCTGTCTCCCACAGTGCCCTGTATGAGTAACCTCGTAACACGTTAGCAGGTCAGATCACCGAGAGGAACTGATCCTGCTCTAAGGAGGAGACTGCTTCCAGAGACCACCCCAGTGTTTTACCCAGGATCACAAGAGAGCATCTTCTTACCTTGTGGGTTCTCTGGGTGGCTTTTCCACAGGCCCTGGTGCTGGCTGTTTATCTTCCTTCCCTGTACTTGAGGCAGCGGACTCAGATTTCAAAGCCTTTTTGGCCATCTGGGAAAGGAAGGATGTCATCAGGAAGAAGAGGCCACAGAATTGCATTAATTCTCTGCTTCTTTCACCAAGAATATACTCAATATGCAAACAAGTTCACTTACAAATCCAATCTAGGCATAAAACGAAGGACATAAAATGGGAGAGAACTTATAAGACTTATAAATCTAGCTTTTTTTATTCAAACTTAAGATAACTAATAAATTTTTTTTGAGAGGGAGTCTTGCTCTGTCGCCCAGGCTGCAGTACAGTGGTACAATCTTGGCTCACTGCAACCTCCACCTCCTGGGTTCAAGCGATTCTCCCATCTCAGCCTCCCAAGTAGCTGGGATAATAGGCGCCCACCACCATGTCCGGTTAATTTCTGTATTTTAGTAGAGACGGGGTTTCATCATGTTGGCCAGGCTGGCCTCGAACTCCTGACCTCAAGTGATCTGCCTGCCTCTGCCTCCCAAAGTGCTGGGATTACAGGCATGAGCCACCATGCCTGGCAATAAATGTTTACACTAATATCTTCCAGTTTGTGTATAAAATTTTTTATAACTGTTTCTACAAATGTGTTGTCTTATTAACAACTATTTGAGAATCCTTATCCATATAACACAAAGAGCCCTGAGTAGGCAAATCTTGCTCTAACTCCATCTGTTCATCTGTCTCCCTCTGGCTTAAGTTTTAGACATTTCCAATCAGTCCAGTGTCATTCAGTTTCAGTTATGTTTATCTGTAATGTGTGGTGTCCTAAAAGCCAAGAGTTCTGTCCACACACAGACAGCAGCAGGATATTTTCCAGTTACCGGGAATGGAAAGGAAAGGACCCTAGGCCAGGCTCAACTATCTTGACACCTGCTCCCTGAATACCTCAAACTACCTGCTTATAAATAATCTGAGATTTGCCAAACGACTGCTAAGATCATGGACACTATCCTAATATGGTTTCTTCTGCCCAGGCTGAAGTGCAGTGGCACGACCACACCTCACTGGCAGCCTCAAGTGATCTTCCTACTTCAGCCTCCCAAGTAGCTGGGATTACAGGCACCCACCACTATACCTGGCTAATTTTTGTATTTTTTGTAGAGACGGGGTTTCACCATGTTGCCCAGGTTGGTCTTGAACTCCGGAGCTCAAGCAACCTGCCCACCCTGGCCTCCCAAAGTGCTGGGATTACAGGTGTGAACCACTGCACTCAGCCAAAGTCCTGGTTTCAAAAACAAAACAAAACCACTCTCACTCAGTGTTCCTTCATCACAGCCTCCCATCTATGACAGCCTGGGTCTAGTTCTTCCCTATGCTGTCCTGAGCCTCACTGCTTCCATTCTTTTATCTCTTTGATCCAATTAAAGAATGTTTTCATTTGGCTTCTTTTGACCTTATACTTTCAGTGACGCCTTTCTCCACACCATACCTTCTTCCTGTTAGCAACTCTATCGTACCATATCTACCAAACCACTCTTCCTCCAAACTTAGTTCACAAGTCATCGCCTTTGGGAACCACCATCGATTGTAAGCAAATGTTCTACTTCAGGCATGGCAGATTAACCATGTATAAAGGAGATAAAAATGACAGATGAGGGAGACCAGGTGTGTTCCATTTGCCTCTGCCAGTATCTATGCTTTTGTATTTTTATTTATTTATTTTTTGAGACGGAATCTCACTCTGCTGCCCAGGCTAGAGTGCAATGGCGCAATCTTGGCTCACTGCAATCTCCATCTCTTGGGTCCAAGCGATTCTCCTGCCTCAGCTTCCAAAGTAGCTGGGATTACAGGTGCCTGCTACCATGCCCAGCTAATTTTTATATTTTTAGTAGAGATGGGGTTTCACCGTGTTGTTCAGGCTGTTCTCGAACTCCTGACCTCAGGTGATCCACCCACCTGGGCCTCCCAAAGTGCTGGGATTACAGGCGTGAGCCATTGCGCCAGGCCTGCTTTTGCATTTATAAGGCATTTAATTAAGAAAGCTAGTGCACACAATTCAATGTCTTTTTCACACATCAACTCTTTCCACTTCAGCTATTCTGATTCCCTGCACATCCTCAAGCGCACACCATGGTTATGGGAGAAGGACCAAGGCGCACCGTGAGGAGGTAGGGCTCGGCGTCATCCAGGTGGCTCTCCAGGAAGCGCAGCATCTTCTGCTGGAAGGTCTCGTAGGAAAAGTTCTGGATGACAGGATGGGCCAAGTTCTTTTCTCGAATAATATTCAGGAGGTCATTTCTCAGCTTCTACACAATGGACCGATATTTGCAACATGAGAAAGCAGAACTCCAGTAAAAATTCAATGATGATGAGATGAGACAGACACTATGAGAACTTCTGCAATGCCGTCAATGCAAATCACTGGCACACATACAGGAAGGGAAGCCCAACACAAAGGACTGGTCAATAAATCAGGTTCAGCCACAGCAGGTTACTACGCAGCTATAAAAAACAGATGAAGAAGTTCCTTATGTGCTAACATAGAATGATTCCAAGATACAATATTAAGTGAAAAAAGCAATTTAGAAAAGTGTTCACATTAGTGGGTAGGATATGCTATGATGTGTGTGTATGAGAATGGGGAAAATGGATATACGTGGATGTCTGTATACACACACACACACACAATTTGCTTGCACACGCATAGAGGATCTTTGAAAGGATAAAAGAAAAAAAAAAAAAAGAAACTGGTTGCCTCTGAAGGGAAGAAGATGGCCGAGGGTCAGAGAGAATTTTCACCAAACTCTTTTGTTATACCTTTTGAATTCTGTATTATGTACATGTATTACCTTTTCAAATAATAAAATTTAAATTTATATAGAGGCCAGGTGCAGTGGCTTACACCTGTAATCCCAGCACTTTGGGAGGTCGAGATAGGCGGATCACTTGAGGTCAGGAGTTTGAGACCAGCCTGGCCAACATGCTAAAATCCCGTCTCTACTAAAAACACAAAAAAATTAGCCCAGCATGAAGGCACACGCCTGTAACTCCAGCTACTCCAGAGGCTGAGGCAAGAGAACTGCTTGAACCTGGGAGATGAAAGTTGCAGTAAGCCAAGATTGAGCCACTGTACTCCAGCCTGGGCAACAGAGCAAGACTCCATCAAAAAAAAAAAAAAAAAAAAAAGTATATAGAAGAAATGGTTGGGCATGATGATTCATGTAATCCCAGCACTTTGAGAGGCCGAGGTGGCAGGATCACTTGAGCTCAGGAGATCCAGACCAGCCTGGGCAACGTAAAGAGACGTTGTCTCTATAAAAAATTTTAAAAATTAGCCACGTGTGGTGGCATGCAGCTGTGAACCCAGCTACTGGGGAGGATGAGGTGGAAGAACTGCTTGAGCTCAGGAAGTTGAGGCTGCAGTGAACTGTAATTGCACCACTGCACCCCAGCCTGAGCAACAGAGCGAGACTCTGCCTCAAAAAAAATTTTTTTTTAAATGAATAAAAAGGAAGAAGAAAAAATAAAAGCAGGGGACCAACAGAACTTTTGACACCAGGAAACAGGTGCCATGTCCTCACCAAAGAAGCTTCCTCACATCTGCAGGATCAACATTTAATGTAAATAAAGTTAGAAGCATTACAACATTTGTCAGCTCCATACCTGGTGCTGATCATTTAAATCAATGGTCTGTTATAAAGCAGACAGAAATGAGGCAAGTGAAGAATTTATGTAAATTTCTCTAATGAAAACTAAATTTTGAAAAGCCAATCTTACAGTGAGTTATCTTGGATATAAAAGATAACTTGCTGCAGGTGTTACATGCTGAAAGGAGAATATTTAGGTAATATTCCTGACCAAGAACCCTTTCCTTGTTTCCCCCCAAAAAGCAATGAGATGAATGTAAGTCACAGGAGCAAAAATGTATCAAATTTACCTGAGTTGTGGGGTCCTTGGACATATGTTTTTTCAAAATTTTTGAAGCCTTTTCAAATTCTTTGTTTTTGATACAAATAATGACAGCCTAAAAAGGAGGGGAAAAACCTTTTTTTACTTTTGTAATGACAGGTGTAATCAGAATATCAAACATCAAAATAACTTTCTCTCACATTATATCAAATTCCTGTACTTAAAAACTAACAATTATTAAGCCAGGCACGGTGGCTCACACCTGTAATCCCAGCACTTTGGGAAGCCAAGGCGGGTGGATCATCTGAGGTCAGGAGTTCGAGACCAGCCTGACCAACATGGAGAAACCCCCATCTCTACTGAAAATACAAAATTTTCTGGGTGTGGAGGCGCATGCCTGTAATCCCAGCTACTCGGGAGGCTGAAGCAGAATTGCTTGAACCTGGGAGGTGGAGGTTGCAGTAAACCGAGATTATGCCACTGCACTCCAGCATGGGCAACAAGAGCAAAACTCCGTCTCAAAAAAAAAAACAAAAAACTACCTAACAATTATTGTTCAAGTGTTGTGAACCACTGGAAGCTGTCTCTTTCTGCTTGTAAGGTAGTCGCTTTTCAACAATACAATGGCTTTTGTTACATGGCTGATAGAGCAAAATCTGATCCCCTGGATTACAGACCATTTAACCAATTTCAATAGGGCCTCCTGAGGAAAGATGCAATGGACAGGAGTCATTCTAGGTCCTAGTAATTTCAGGTCCCCAGAACAATTGATTCTGTTCTTTTTGGATGCAAAAGCTTTAAAGCAAGGGGGGGATGAGGGAGGGAGGATATAGTGTAGGGGGAAAAAAAGGGATTTGCTGACCACAGAGTTCTGCTAGTTCCATTCTGGAAAGGCCTGAGGCCAGTTCTGTAGGAGAATGAAAGGACAACCCCTTAGTACCATAAACCCCCAGCTGGCAACTTCCATTAAAGCACCTAGGGAACTACTGAAGCCAACAAACCCGGGTCATTCACAAGCAGCAAATAAAAAGGGCAAAGTTCCAGGTAAGATAAGGTGTCATCAGTCACAGAGAGAAAGAAGAGTCCTTCCATAAAGAAACCTCAAGAGAATATACAGAGGAAAAGTAACAGTGACTGAACATTTACAAGGAAGTTATAATATACATGAACATTTTTAAAAATTAGAAGAGCCAAGAAAACATTGGGAGTATCTGAAGTTATATGATAGAATAAAGCAGCTACCTCAAATCCTGTCTGAGAGAGACACAGATTCTTTAAAAAGACCACCATACAAAAAAAGGCAAGCCGGCTGGGTGTGGTAGCTTACAACTGTACAACTGTATTCCCACACTTTGGGAGGCCAAGGTGGGAGGATCACTTGAGCTCAGGAGTTTGAGACCAGCCTGGGGAACACAGGGAGACCCTGTCCCTCCCCCCGAAAAAAACCACCTAGCCAGGCATGTTGGTGTGTGCCTGTGGTCCCAGCTACTCAGGAGGCTGAGGTAGGAGCATCACTTGGGTCTGGGAGATCAGGGCTACAGTGAGCCGAGATTGCACCACTGCACTCCAGCCTGGGCAACAGAGAGAGACTCCGTCTCAAACAACAACAACAACAAAAAAGCCCTCAGTATGTAGGACTTTTTTTTAAAGGATGTAGTCTTGAGCTTGCCTCCTTTCACGCTGTATAATGGCTTTAAGGTCCATCCATGTTGGTGCACTGTCAATAGTTCACTTTTTCTTGTTGTTGAGCAGTATTCCATTCCATGAATGTACTATAGTTTATACATTCATCCACTGAAGGACATTTGAGATGTCTGCAATTTATGGTTATTATAAATAGAGATGCTAAAACATTCATGTACAGGTTTTGATACGAATAGAACTTCTCATTTCTCTACGGTAAATACCCAAGGATAGGATTGCATGGTCTTATTAGGATTGCATGGTCTTATGGAAAATGTGTTAGTAAGAAATGGCCAAACTACTTTCTGGAGTAGCTGTATCATTTCGCATTCCCATCAGCAATGTATGAGAGTTCCAGTTGCTCCACATCCTCACTAGCGCTTTTAAAAACATAGGCTGAGTGTGGTGGCTCATGCCTATGATCTCAACACTTTAAACGGCCAAGGTAGGAGGATCATTTGAGCCCAGGAGTTCAAGTCCAGTGTGGGCAACATAATGAGATCCCATCTCTATTTAAAAAACAAACAAAAAGTGTACATACTTACGTACAACATGATGTTTTGAAATATGTAACTAGCACTTTTTAGAGTATTTTTTTATTGATTTTTCTTGAGATAGGGTCTATATCACCCAGGCTGAACTCAAACTCTTGGCCTCAAGCAATCCTCCCACCTCAGGTGCCCAAGTAGCAGGGATTACAGGCATGTGACACCAGGTCCCACTATCAGTATTTTTTAAAGTTCAGCCATTCTAATCAGTATTTGAATCTACTGTGGTTTTAATTTGTATTTCCTTAATGAGTAAATAATGTTGAACATCTTTTCATGTAACTTTTTTTTTGTCATCTATATTCTGTATAGTATAAGTACTGTAACTTTCTCATAATTCTTAAAATTGGGTAGTATGAGTTCAACTTTTCCTTTCAATATAACACTTTTTGGTTATTTTAATTCCTTTGCCTTTCCATACAAATTTTAGAATCAGTCATTCTGCATCTATAGAAAATCATGCTGAGGCCGGACAGGGTGGCTCAAATCTGTAATCCCAGCACTTTGGAAGGTTGAGGTGGGAACATCACTTGAGCCCAGGTGTTCAAGACCAGACTGCGCAACATGGGAACATAGGGAGACTCCATCTTTACCAAAAACAAAAAAAATTAGCAAGGCAAAGTGGCACATGCCTGTGGTCCCAGTTACTCTAGAGGGTAAAGTGGGAAGAGCACCTGAGCCCACGAGGTGAAGGCTGCAGTGAGCCATGATCATGCCACCACATTCCAGCCCGGGTGACAGAGTGAGACCTTGTCTCATTTAAAAAAAAAAAAAACTACCCCCCCTACACACAGAGAGACAAAGAAAAGAAAGAAAATCCTGGCCGGGTGCAGTGGCTCACAGGTATAATCCCAGCAAGCACTTTGGGAGGCCGAGGCGGGCGGATCATGAGGTCAGGAGATCAAGACCATCCTAGCTAACACAGTGAAATCCTGTCTCTACTAAAAATACAAAAAAAAGAAATTAGCCGGGCACGGTGGCAGGTACCTGTAGTCCCAGCTACTCAGGTGGCTGAGGCAGAAGGATGGCGTGAACCCAGGAGGTGGAGCTTATAGTGAGTCAAGATCGTGCCACTGCACTCCAGCCTGGGCAACAGTGCAAGACTCCGTCTCGAAAAGAAAAGAAAAGAAAATCCTGCTAGGCTGGGTGTGACGGCTCACGCCTGTAATCCCAGCACTTTGGGAGGCCGAGGTGGGCGGATCGCCTGAGGTTGGGAGTTTGAGACCAGACTGGCCAACATGGTGAAAACCCATCTCTACTAAAAACACACAAAAATTAGCCAGGTGTCATGGGACGCACCTGTAAACCCAGCTCCTCAGGAGGCTGAAGCATGAGAATCGCTTGAACCTAGGAGATGGAGGTTGCCGTGAGCTGAGATTGTGCCACTGCACTCCAGCGTGGGCAACAGAGCAAGACTCCATCTCAAAAAAAAAAAGAAAATCCTGCTGAGATTGTGACTAGAATTGTATTAACTCTATAGATCAATGGGAGATAAGTGACATCTTAATTCATGTCTTCTAATCCGTGAACATGGTATGTCTTTTCATTCAGTCTTAATTTCTTTTTTTTTCTTTTTTGAGATGAAGTCTTCCTCTGTCGCCACACTGGAGTGCACTGGCGCAATCTCAGCTCACTGCAACCTCCACCTCCCGGGTTTAAGCGATTCTCCTACCTCAGCTTTCCAAGTAGCTGGGATTATAGGCGCACACCACCACACGCAGCTAATTTTTGTATTTCTAGTAGAGACAGGGTTTCACCGTGTTGGCCAGGATGGTCTCAATCTCTTGACCTCATGATCTGCCCACCTCAGCCTCCCAAAGTGCTGGGATTAGAGGTGTGAGCCACCATGCCTGGCCTTAGTTTCATCAGCATTTTACATGTTTCCACATACAGTTCCTTCACATTTTGCTAGACTTACATGTATTTATTTTTCCTTCTGTTTCGGAGCCATTGTAAATGGCAATGTTTTGGTAATTTCATTTTGAATTGATCACTGCTAGTATATGGAAATATGACTGACTTTTCCTTTCTTACTTTAAAATGCTGTTTTTATGTGATGTATGACTGATTTTCGGGTTGGTCTTGCTAAACTTACAGGATTTTTTTTTTTTTTTTTGTATACTTCATGGGATCTCTACATAGTCCTGCCATCTGCAAAAAGAAATAATTTTATTATTTCCTCTCCATTCTGTACGCTTTTTCGTCCTTGCCTTATTGCACTGGTTAGGTCTTTCAGTATGATGTTGAATACAAGTGGTGAGCACTCCAATTTTTACCATTACGAACATCAGCTGTGGGCTTTTTGTAGACACCTTTTATCAGGTTGAGGAAGTTCCCTTCATTCCTAGTTTGCTAAGTGTTTTTTTTTTTTTTTTTTTTTTTTTGAGACGGAGTCTCGCTTTGTCGCCCAGGCTGGAGTGCTGTGGCCAGATCTCAGCTCACTGCAAGCTCCGCCTCCCGGGTTCATGCCATTCTCCTGCCTCAGCCTCCCGAGTAGCTGGGACTACAGGCGCCCGCCACCTCGCCCGGCTAATTTTTCATATTTTTTAGTAGAGACGGGGTTTCACCGTGTTAGCCAGGATGGTCTCGATCTCCTGACCTCGTGATCCGCCCGTCTCAGCCTCCCAAAGTGCTGGGATTACAGGCTTGAGCCACCGCACCCGGCCATGCTAAGTGTTTTTATCATGAACTAATGTTGAATTTTGTCAATTTCAGCATCAATTTATACGATCATACGGTTTCTCTCTTAATATGGTGGACTACACTGATTGATTTTCAAATATAGTGAAGCAGCCTTGCTTTCCTGGACTTTGGTTTTCCCCACTCTGTCACACACTAACTGCATCTGCATCCAGGGCCAAGCAGCAGGACAGACAGTGGAGGAAGGCTATGGAATTTGTTCCATGTTCTGGGGATCACAGCCCCTTTGGTGAGACAAAGAGTTCTCCTCCCTCAGTTTTAGGTGCGTTCCCTGTTGCCACTGTCATTGCTAGGCAGCTGCTGCCACCAGGATAGTACTGCCTGGGGGCCAGGGCAAGAAAGAAAGGAAAAAAGAGAAAAAATTGGGATTTCTTTCACCATCTCTGACCCTTAAGAGATCCTTCCTTGCCCCTCAGACCAGAAAGAGAAAGCTTCTCTTGGTGCTCTTTCCGTTCACATCTGGAGAGAATTTCCAGGTTTCAGATTGCCTTTGAGGCTGGGCTGGGTGATACCAGAGAAGGAAAAAATGGTAAACTATTCATCACTGGTTTGGTGGAACTTCAAATTCTGGTCTCCTTCCCCATATGCCTATTTCCAGATAGAATCCTCAGATAGCTACTCCATGCATTCTGTCCAAGACTTATAATTACATTAAGAGGGAGAGATAGAAGAGAGTATGTTTACTCTATGTTCCCCAGAATTGGAACACATATCCTTCTATATTTAATGTGTGAAACAAGAAAGGAAATATGAATGCTTTCAAATTGAAATGTAGAAGTCTGCTTCAAAGGTTGTGCTATGAGCTTATCTTTTAAAACTATGTATTAGTTTCCTGTGGGGGAAAAAATTTAAAAAGATGAATCACTGCTTTTTCACCTGGCAATTTTCAGAAACAAGTATAGCTTCAGGCCGGGCGCGGGGGCTCACGCCTGTAATCCCAGCACTTTGGGAGGCCAAGGTGGGGGATCACGAGGTCAGGAGATCGAGACCATCCTGGTTAACATGGTGAAACCCTGTCTCTACTAAAAATACAAAAAAATTAGCCGGGTGTGGTGGCAGGCTCCTGTAGTCCCAGCTACTCGGGAGGCTGAGGCAGGAGAATGGTGTGAATCCCGGAGACAGAGCTTGCAGTGAGCCAAGATTACACCACTGCACTCCAGCCTGGGCAAAAGAGCGAGACTCTGTCTCAAAAAAAAAAAAAAAAATTAAGTATAGTTTCTTCTCTTACGTATTTGTTACGGTTTTTAGGGAATAAGCAAGATCAGTGGTCTCTGGGTAAGTTAAATAAAAGATTTTCAAAATAGGTGAGGTAGGTTTATGTTGGGAAGAAATGCCAGAAAGCACATATATTAAGAGGAAGAGAAGACGACCAAAACTCAAAGAACTGAAGAATAAAGAAAAGATGCAAAAAGAAGCAAGGCTGTTCTGGGAAGTAGCAATGTTTAAAAAGCCTCAACAAATATTTTTGTTTCAAAAATTAAAGTTCTAAAAGAGTGTATCTGATATACAAGCACCCCAAATACGGTAAGGCCCCCAAAGAACATCAAGCTGCTGTTGCCAAAGGTGCAAGGAAGAATACTACACAGTAAAAAGCAACAAGTAAATGCTTCATGGACATGCTATATGTGTTGCTATCCCTTGTTCTCCAAAGAAACCTAATTGATCAATCTCTCCTTTAGTTATGAAGAGAAAACAAATATAGTCTTTTTTTTTTTTTTTTTTTTTTTTTGAGGTGGAGTCTCGCTCTGTCGCCCGGACTGGAGTGCGGTGGCCAGATCTCAGCTCACTGCAAGCTCCGCCTCCCGGGTTTACGCCATTCTCCTGCCTCAGCCTCCCGAGTAGCTGGGACTACAGGCGCCCGCCACCTCGCCCAGCTAGTTTTTTTGTATTTTTAGTAGAGACGGGGTTTCACCGTGTTAGCCAGGATGGTCTCGATCTCCTGACCTCGTGATTCGCCCGTCTCGGCCTCCCAAAGTGCTGGGATTACAGGCTTGAGCCACCGCGCCCGGCCTAGAAAACAAATATAGTCTTGATATAATTAACAGCTTGCAAAAGCAGGTCTCAAATTTTTGGTCTCAGGATTCTTTTATATTCCTCTTAAAATGTTAATGCAGACCTTCAAAGAGCTTTCTGTTTATGTAGGTTATATTAGTTGATATTCACTGTATTAGAAACATAAAACAGAAAATTTAAAATATTTATTAATTCATTAAAAAATAACAATAAACTCATTACAGGGTAACATAAATGACATCTTTATGAAAAATTACGGCATTTACTAAGATAAAAGTTTAATGAGAAGAGTAGCATTGTTTTTCATTTTGAAAATCTCTTTAATATCTGGTTTAATATAGAAGATAGCTAGATTCTCACAACTGCTTCTGTACTCAATCTGTTGTTATGTGTTGTTTCGGTAGAGGGCTTTTTTTTTTTTTTTTTGAGACAGAGTTTTGCTCTGTCGCCCAGGCTGGAGCGCAGTGGTGTGATCTCAGCTCACTGCAGCCTCCCCACCTCCTGGGTTCAAGCGATTTTCATGCCTCAGCCTCCCGAGTGGCTGGGATTACAGACTCGTGCCACCACACCTGGCTAATTTTTGTATTTTTAGTAGTGACAGGGTTCACCATATTGGCCAGTCTGGCCTCAAACTTCTGACCTCAAGTAATCCACCCATCTTAGCCTCCCAAACTGCTGAGATTACAGGCATGAGCCACCATGCCCCACCCGTGGTAAAGGCATTTAAAAAAATCTGGCTGTATACATATACGAAGTTGAAAATGGAGGAGTACTTTAATAGCTTTTTCAGAAAACTGTGGCTACTCTTGTTTGATTCTACACAAAACCGTAGTAAGTAAACTTTTCTTAATCTGCCACATTAAAATTCATCAGTCAGCCGGGCGTGGTGGCTCACTCCTGTAATCCCAGCACTTTGGGAGGCCAAGGTGGGTAGATCATGAGGTCAGGAGTTCAAGACCAGCCTGGCCAAGATGGTGAAACCCCATCTCTACTAAAAATACAAAACTTAGCCAGGTGTGGTGGTGGGCGCCTGTAATCCCAGCTACTCGGGAGACTGAGGTGGAGAACTGCTTGAATCCAGGAGGCAGAGCTTGCAGTGAGCCGAGATCGTGCCACTGTACTCCAGCCTGGGTGACAGAGAGAGACGCCGTCTCAAAACAAAAAACATAAAAAATAAAAAATAAATTCATCAGTCTATCTTGTAGTTTAAACAGATATTTCATCTATGAATGATTTTGTAATAGCATGCATTGGTCATCTGGAAAATACTGGTTCATTGAGTTACGAAGATCTTCAAATGTTGGCACATTCATTAAATTTTTTTTTTTTTTTTTTTTTTTTTTTGAGACGGAGTCTCGCTCTGTCGCCCAGGCTGGAGTGCAGTGACACGATCTCGGCTCATGGCAACCTCCCCCTCCCGAGTTCAAGCAATTCTCCTGCCTCAGTCTCCCGAGTAGCTGGGATTACAGGTGCCTATCACCACGCCTGGCTAATTTTTTTTGTATTTTTAGTAGAGATGAGGTTTCACCATGTTGGCCAGTCTGGTCTCAAACTCCTGACCTCAGGTGATCTACCCACCTTGGCCTCCCAAAGTGCTGGGATTACAGGCATGAGCCACCACGCCCAGTCTAAAAATATTTTTTAAAAGTCAGTTGTTAATATTACCAGTCTTCAGAAAAGACTAAGTATTGGGAAGCTATCAAGCACACGAATACAAGTTTTCCAAAATTCTATTTTTCACTTGAAAGCTTAAACTTTATAATTGGCAACAAATACTGTCACTTGTTTTATGTGACAGGTTTGCTTTACTCATTCTCAAGAAAATGACTGCCAAATACCCAAGTGTGAACAACTATAATTTGACAGTTGTTCTTTCAGGTAAAATAGTATTCCATAAAAAAAGCAGCTAGTTCAGCATGCAACTCCAATAACAACACAAGTACTTTTCCTGGTAACCATCATGTTTTGGTATGTGGCAGAAACATTTTAGGCATACTTCCTCTTTTCTTTTTTTTTTTTGACAGGGTCTTCACTCTGTTGTCCAGGCTCCAGTACAGTGGTGTGATATCAGCTTACTCCAACCTCCACCTCCTGGGCTCAGGTGATCCTTCTGCCTCAGCTTCCCAAGTAGCTGGCACCACAGGTGCACACCACCACACCTGGCTAATTTTTTGTAATTTTGTAGAGACAGGGTTTTACTGTGTTACCCAGGCTGGTCTGGAACTCCTAGGCTCAAGCAATCCGCTCACATCAACCTCCCAAAGTGTTGGGATTACAGGTATAAGCTACTGCACCTGGCCCATACTTTCTACTTCATCACACAAAATACTGAAAAGATGTTTACTCACGGCTCCAGAGTTAATAAAATTAATCCAGTTTTTGCCGCTTTACCAAAGACATTCTTTCTGTTTAAAATTTTTTTTTTTTTAATGGGAGTTCTGGGCTTTTAAACAACTGTGACTAACACTTTGTGTTTTTTGTTTTTTGTGTTTTTTAAGACAGTCTCACTCTGTTGCCCAGGCTGGACTGCAATGGCGTGATCTCGGATCACTGCAAGCTCCGCCTCCCAGGTTCACGCCATTCTCCTGCCTCGGCCTCCTGAATAGCTGGGACTACAGGTGCCCGCCACCACGTCCGGCTAATTTTTTGTATTTTTAGTAGAGACGGGGTTTCACCACGTTAGCCAGGATGGTCTCGATCTCCTGACCTCGTGATCCACCCGCCTCCGCCTCCCAAAGCACTGGGATTACAGGCATGAGCCACCGCACCCGGCCAACTGTAACTAACATTCTTAATTAAAATCGGTAGTTTTTAAAAAATCGTGGCAGTGAAGAATACAATGACTACTAGTACAATTACTACCATCTTGATCATGCTAAGAAATCACCCATTTTACTCATCCTTGCTTTTTGCACCATCGATGCAAATGCCAATGAACTGAAAAAGTCAAATAATGTTTTGGTTCTGTTTATGAAAACAGTTTTGACCTCATGGCCTCTCCGAAAGGGCCCTGGGGACCGCCAGAGATCCCTAGACCATGCACTGAGAGTTCTAACTTAACAAATAACTTACTTGATAAACTTTGAGAAAGATTCAATATACTTTTAAATAAACTGTTTTGGCACTTTACAAAGCTTAAATGCATCAATAAGGCTCACTGAACCTAGGCGTCTGTGGAATTTTCCCGAGGATGACCACTAACAGGTTCTGTGACTCTAAATGAGAAACTTTTACAAAGTAAATTGAAGAGGTGGATAACATAATATCATTTAACAACTAGGAGATCAAGGTAATTGTGTTTGCCAACCTCAAAGGCAGCCCCCAATGTGCCTCACCTCTTGCGGAATCCCATTCACACACACTATCAGAGTGAGTCTAGTCTATATGACCAAGAGCATATGGCAGAAGAGATAATGTGTCACTTCCAAGATGAGACTATACAAGAATGAGGCTTCACCCTTGGGGTCTTGTCTCTTGCATGATTTGCTCTAGGAAAAGAAAGCTGCCATGTTGCAAGCAGCCCCATCTGTGGAGAGGCCAGGAGCTGAAGTGTCTAGCCAACAGCCAGTAAGAAAGTGAGTCTTGTTAACAACTATGCGAGTATGGAAGCAGTTGAGTCTTGAAATGACTGCAAACCTAGCTGACAAGCTTGACTGTAACCTCATGAGAAACCCTGAGCCAAAACCACTCAGTTAAACCACTAACAGACTCCTGATCCTCAGAAATTGAAAGATAATATTAACTGTTTTGAGCTGCTTAGTCTTGGAGTAATTTGTTACACCGCAGTAACAATAAGCATAAGATCTAGTACCCGGTGGAGACTGGAAAAGCAGAACAGAGTCAACGTAAGAAAATGGTTGACTACTTTAAGAGAGCTTAGATTTTTCTAATAAATTTTTCCTAATAAACCAACCAAATAAGGAGATCTATGAGCGTAAATAATAATAATAAAAAATGTGCAGCTGAAAGATGAAAGCCCACAAAGACTCTTCCAGAAGAGGGGTCCAGATGGCAAATCTACAGCCTTTGAGTCTAAAGGAGTTGCTACAGGTTGAGCATCCTAAATCTGAAAATCCAAAATCTGAAATGCTCCAATGAGCATTTCCTTTGAGCGCCATGTTGGCACTCAAAAAGTTTCAGATTTGAGGGCATTTGGATTTCAGATTTTTGGATTTGGGATGCTCAACCTAAATTTAATGCAAATATTCCAAAATCTGAAAAAAATCTGAAATCCAAAACACTTCTGGTCCCAAGCATTTTGGATGAGGGATACTCAATCTGTACTTAATAGAAGTGAAATGAATTACTCTGAACAGGTACCCATTCAAAAGATCCTTAACCATCCTGAAAGCAGGCATAAATTTCTCCTCCCTTGATAATGTCTTTTCTGGCATATGCCCCCCAAACCCAAACCTGAATTTCCTATACCAAAAATGTATTCCTGGAATTATTCTTCTTTGGAAATGACTAATATCTAAGCAGTTTTTATAAGACCAAAAGTAGTATCTGCCCAAGGTCCTTAACTGAATAAATAAACTATGTGCACCTCATGCACATTAGTTGTTTTTCAATAGGATACCCAAGTACTTTGTACACAGCCAAGAGACAGAAGGTCTTCCTTGCTAAGCAAGGTTTTCTCTTCCTCCCCCACCCCCATCTTTGGGATTCCATCCTTTCAGGGGTGCTCTTTTCTTAACCATTTCCCTATTTTCTACCACCAGGGCAATGCTTAGCTGATGTTTTCCATCTTCACCTCTGCATCTGCTTCCACACCCCCCAGCCTTGGTTTTGAGGGAAGAAAAATCTTTTTCTGACTGGTTCCCACAGCCACTTCTATGTCTTAAACTAAAATAACTTCTACCATTTGAAGCTACCTGAGCCACAACACAGTGACAATCCCAAATTCCTAGACACTCCATTAGCTTTTTTCTTGAATTCAAGAACACTGCCTGTGCCAACCTTCTATCATTCTTCTACCATTACTATTTTGCTAGCTGGCTCATTATCTCAGCACCTCTGATTCTAATCTTTCTGTTCAAAAGGGAAGTTCTCTAAGCCCCTCTTTCTGCAGACAGAAAGAACTCAAAGTCAGTACCACATTTTCCAAGGCCCCAGCTTATCTCCTTGGTTTATTATAAACAAGGGTGACCAAACCCCAGGCCAGAGTTACTTAAGGGCCTTGCAGAGTGCTCCCGAATGGTGCAATAACCTCCAAAATGTCAGTGCTTCAATGCCAAAGCCACAAGGAAGACCACCCAAATCACAAAAGCTGCGCACCTGCCATGACTTCCCAAGCCTAGGTGGGAAAGGGGACACCTGAAGAGATAACGTCTGTGTGTGTGCTTTCTTGCTTGCTCAGTCTCTCCCCATTCCTGTTTTCCTCTACCCCACACAGGAAAAAGTAAGTGCTGTATCCTCAAAGACCCCTGATTTTTGGTCAAAGAAAAAAGAAATAAAAATAGAGCCTTACAGCCTCCTTGACCAGTTTTCTACTGGATTCGACCACTGCTTCTGTCAGTGTAAATTCCGTTTTAATCATCTCCAGCACATTGATAGCTGATTCCAGTGGTGTGAGCTCAGCCTCCATATCAAAGGAACAGTCTAGGACAAAGCACAGTTTCCATTTTAAGCTCTTTTCTAAGAGCAAAAAAGTTATGTCCAAAAATGATATATACTTATGGAACTGGAGCATGCAAATATGGTAAGATTTGCATTTAATTTTTTGACACATTTGCTACAGGTTGACATACACGATAAGGGTCCAAATTCAAATCAATGAATTTAACGTGACCATTTTTTAACACCCGTCAAGACAGGCAAAAAAATTACTTTTAAATACATGCATTTACCTCTCAAATTCAGAATACACTCATCCTCCTCAGATACGAGTGGCAAGAAACTGACAACAGTTAAATAGCTTTCAAGTTAAATTCAGAGGGGAAAAATGTACTTCTACTCTGAAAAACACTCTACCATGGGGGAAAAAAGATGTCCACATGAACATAACTCACTTTAGATATGAGCAAAGTTGGGGTGAGCAACTAACAGGTGGGAGAAGATTTTTAAAAAAACACAGAAAAGCAGCCAAGACAACCTTAACCGGAGAAAACTAGAGCCAGAAAACAGACCCATCGTAGAATGGAAAAGACCACTCTGATGGAAACTATCGCACTTTAACCTGGAATCCTTCAGTTCCAGATATAAGTTTGAAAACAAAACGCTACGCAAGTAAACCCAGAGAAGAACACAAAAATAGCCATACCTAAATTTTCCCCTTCTTCAATGCGCGACAGACACTGCATAACCCGCAGCAATCGGGACACGGTGTGCTCCTTCCCCAAGGGCCTGACGAGCAAAGCTGGGAAAGAAGACATCGTTGGCTGGGCGACCCCCAGTCTCGACCCCCGGGGCCCCCCGACCCCCTTCCTCGGCGCTCCAACCCCCTTCCCCCGGCCCGGCCCTCACCCTGCATGATGTCCCGGATCTGTCTGAAGTCCCCGTACCGGCTACCCCGAAAGGCCCGCAGCGCCTCGTGGAAGTAGAACTTGAGCACCCAGCGATTGACTGCCTCTTCCAGCCGTGCCTCCCCCGCGCCGCGCTCCGCCGGGCCCCCCAGCCCCGGCTCGTGGCGCCCCCGCCGGGCCCGCCCGCTACTGCGGGACGCCCGCCTGCCAGCTGCCCGCCCGCTGCCGTCGCTGCTCCCGCCTCCTCCCGCCATCGCGTCCGATCGCCGCGCGCCCTCCCCGCCCTCCCGGCCGGGCCGCTTCCTCGGCTGTGACGCCGCCGGGTCACGCACGACGCCCGGGCCGGAAGCGGGGCCCGCCGTCCCGGCTCCCGCGGCCATGATAGGAACAGCGTTCCGATCCGCCCGCGGGCTTCTGGGAGGGAAAGGACCGGAGGGCCCGGCCCCCTTCTCAGACGCCGTAGTTCCCGATGTGCCGGCCGCAATGCCTCCTGGGGCTAGAAGTCCACGCCGCCCAGGCCGGTGAACCCGGCGGGGTTTGCAGTCAACTTGGCTCCGAATTTACAGAAAACAGCTACTATGCTAGGGACGCGGAACAGTGTATTAGAGACTGAAAAACAGGCCGGGCTCGGTGGCTCACGCCTGTAATCCCAGCACTTTGGGAGGCTGAAGCGGGTGGATCACCTGAGGTCGGGAGTTCGAGACCAACCTGACCAACATGGAGAAACCCCCATCTCTACTAAAACTACAAAATTAGCCGGCGTGGTGGCGCATGCCTGTAATCCGAGCTACTCGGGAGGCTGAGGCAGGAGAATCGCTTGAACCCAGGAGGCGGAGGTTGCGGTGAGCCGAGATCGCGCCATTGCACTCCAGCCTGGGCAACAAGAGTGAAACTCCGTCTCAAAAAAAAGAAAAGAAAAGAAAAAAAAACCAAATATGTGCAACTTATTAAACACTGAAAATTGTGGAAAAGAGCATACACAGAGGAAAGTCTTTAAACAAATTTGCATTTTAACAAATACTATAATTATAAAGCAAAGACCAGTGTGATATCAAGAAATAGAATGCACCTGGCAACCCAGAAACCTCTAGACGTATACTGTTTGTAATCACAAAAATAACACATTTTGTTGTAGAACAATTAGAAAAATGAGCAAAAGGACCACCCATAGTCCCATAGAGGGTCTGAGTCACTTTCAGGTATGTCTGATACTCTTGGAATTCACCAACCGGCACTTGACCAAATGGAGAAGAACCTCCAGCTCAGACTTTAGTTCAGGATGGTGGTTGTGGGTGCCTCTTCCTGAGAGGCCCAGTAACTGGTCTAGCTTCAAAGGTTGTCCTACCAGCCCCACTAGTCTGGAACCAGCAAAGATCCAGTTTGGGGCCACTCAAAGACAACTCAGAAGGGTAGATGGCCATGTCCTTGAGGATGTGAATCCCATGCTGAACCTTTGAATTAATTATATCAGGACCATAATATGTATAGTATCCTGGAAAGCCAAAAGTTCCATGAGGTACACGTTCCAGGATGAGAGAAGAGGCCTCTAGGTCTGACTGATCTTTGGTGATCATGGCTGATTTTCCATTCCAGCCTGCTTGCCTTAACCAGGAGCCAAATCACCTGCCTTTATTTTAATTTTTTTGAGACAGTTTCACTCTGTAATGCAGGTTGGAGTGCAGTGGCACAATCATGCTCACTGCAGCCTTGAACTCCTGGGCTCAAGTGATCCTCCTGCCTCAGCCTCCCAAGTAGCTAAGACTACCAGCATGTGCCACTATGCCTGGGTAATTTGAAGTTTTTTTTTGTAGAGTTAGGGGTCTTGCCGTGTTGTCCAGGCTGGTCTCAAACTCCTGGCCTGAAGCACTCCTCCCACTTTGGTTTCCTAAAGTGCTGGGGACTTCAGGGTTGAGCTACTGTGCCTGGTGCCAAATCACTTGCCTTTCAATTCTAACTTTTTTTTTTTTTCTGAGACAGTCTTGTTCTGTTGCCCAGGCTGGAGTACAGTGGCACAATCATGGCTCACTGCAACCTCTGCCTCCCGGGTTCAAGTGATTCTCCTGCCTCAGCCTCCCGAGTAGCTGGGATTACAGACGTGTGCCACCACGCCTGGCTAATTTTTGTATTTTTAGTAGAAACGGGGTTTCACCACATTGGCCAGGCTGGTCTCGAACTCCTGGCTTTAAGTGATCCGCCCACTTCAGCCTCCCAACGTGCTGAGATTACAGGCGTGAGCCACTGCACCCAGCCAATTCTAACTCTTCTACTTGCTAGCTGCGTAACCTTGAACAAATCCCTTAACTGTCTCTGTGCCTCTGTTTCCACATCTGTCAAGCACAAATAATGAAGGTACCTCTTGGAAATTATATGAAAAGTCAATGAATTGCTATTTCTAATGCCTTTAGTGAAGGGCTCAGCTTGTGGTAATCCTCAGTAAGTGTAAGCTGTTTTTTGTTTGTTTGTTTGTTTGTGTTTGTTTTTTTGAGTCGGAGTTTTGCTCTTGTCGCCCAGGCTGGAGTGCAATGGTGCGATCTCGGCTCACTGCAACCTAGTCTCCTGGGTTCAATTGATTCTCCTGCCTCAGCCTCCCGAGTAGCTGGGATTACAGGAAAGCAGGAAGCACTTACGGCTTTCAAAGAAGTTCCCTTAAAGAGACAGTTGGGTATTTGTGGTAGATAAAGAAGAGAATGATTTTGGGATAACCAGAGGATGATGGGACTTTGAAAAATGAGGAGAAAATCCATCAAGCAGGATACTTATGATTTGTGCACTTTATGTAAGTCATACCTTAATTTTGAAAAAATAAAAGAAAAATGAGGGGGTTTGTTTGTTTGTTTTTTTGAGAAGGAGTCTCGCTCTGTCACCCAGGCTGGAGTGCAGTGGCCAGATCTCAGCTCACTGCAAACTCCGCCTCCCAGGTTTACGCCATTCTCCTGCCTCAGCCTCCCGAGTAGCTGGGACTACAGGCGCCCGCCACCTCGCCCGGCTAGTTTTTTTTTTTTGTATATTTTTAGTAGAGACGGGGTTTCACCGTGTTAGCCAGGATGGTCTCGATCTCCTGATCTCGTGATCCGCCCGTCTCGGCCTCCCAAAGTGCTGGGATTATAGGCTTGAGCCACCGCGCCCGGCCTGTTTGTTTGTTTTGATAGAGGGGAGTAGGAGACTTTCTAGGCAGGTCCTGGATGAGTTAATAAAAACAGCTTACACCAGCCGGGCGCTGTGGCTGACACCTGTAATCCCAGCACTTTGGGAGGCCAAGGCGGGTGGATAACCTGAGGTCAGGAGTTGGAGACCAACCTGGCCAACATGGTGAAACCCTGTTTCTACTAAAAATACAAAAATTAGCTGGGTGTGGTAGTGGAAGCCTGTAATCCCAGCTACTCAGGAGGCTGAGGCAGAAGAATTGCTTGATCCTGGGAGGCGGAGGTTGCAGTGAGCCAAGATCGCGCCACTGCACTCCAGCCTGGGCAACAGAGCCAGACTCTGTCTCAAAAATAAAGATGAAATAAGGTCTGTAAATAACGTCTGACAATGCTGGGTGCGGTGGCTCACGACTTTAATCCCAGCACTTTGGGAAGCTGAGCTATGAAAATCACTTGAAACTGGGAGGCAGAGGTTGCAGTGAGCTGAGATGGTGCCACTGCACTCCAGCTTGGATAGAGTGAGACTCTGTCTCAAAATAATAATAATAACAATTGGCCGGGCACGGTGGGTCACGCCTGTAATCCCAGCATTTTGGGAGGCTGTGGTGGGAGGATCACCCGAGTTCAGGATTCAAGACCAGCCTGGCCAACATGGTAAAACCGCATAACTACTAAAAATACAAAATTAACCGGGCATGGTAGCAGGCAACTGTAATCCTGGCTACTTGGTAGGCTGAGGCAGGAGAATCGCTTGAACCCAGAAGGTGGAGGTTGCAATGAGCCAAGAACGTGCCATTGCACTCCATCATGGGCGAAAAGAGTGGAACTCCGTCTCAAGAAAAAAAAAAAATTGCCTAACACATGCCAATCAAACTAGCAAGGTTTTTTTTTTTTTTTTTGTGACAGGGTCTTGCTCTGTTACCCAGGCTAGAGTGCAGTCGTGTGATCATGGCTCACTGCAGCCTTGACCTTCGACCTCCTGGGCTCCAGCGATCCTCCTTCCTCAGCCTCCTACAGTTACATGCCACCATACCTGGCTAATGATTATTATTATTATTATTTTATAGAGACAGGGTTTTGCCATGTTGGCCAGGTTGGTCTGAAACTCCTGGGCTCAGGCGATCTTCCCATCTGGGCCTCCCAAAGTGCTGAGATTACAGGTCTGAGCCACCAAGCTCAGCCTGGCAAGGTTTTTTTTTTTTTTTTTGTCTTTTTTCTTTGTTTCTGTTTTTGTTTTTGAGACGGAGTTTCGCTCTTGTTGCCCAGGCTGGAGTGCAATGGTGTGATCTCGGCTCACCGCAAACTCCACCTCCTGGGTTCAAGCGATTCTCCTGCCTCAGCCTCTTGAGTAGCTGGGATTACAGGCATGCACCATCACACTCAGTTAATTTTGTATTTTTAGTAGGTACGGGTTTTCACCATATTGGTGAGCCTGGTCTCAAACTCCTGACCTCAGGTGATCCACCTGCCTCGGCCTCCCAGAGTGCTGGGATTACAGGTGTGAGTCACTGCACCTGGCCACTAGCAAGGTTTTTGGTTTTTTTGTTTGTTTGTTTGTTTTGTTTTTTTGAGACAGGGTCTCAAACAGGCGTCCACCACCACGCCCGGCTACTTTTTTATATTTTTAATAGAGATGGGATTTTGCCATGTTGGTGAGGCTAGTTTCGAACTCCTGACCTCAGTCAATCTGCCCACCTCGGCCTCCCAGAGTGCTGGGATTACAGGCGTGAGCCACTGTGCCCAGCCTCCACTAGCAAGGTTTTAAAAGTTAATAATCGGCCAGACGTGTGAACCCGGGAGGCAGAGCTTGACTTGAGCCGAGATTGTGCCACTGCACTCCAGCCTGGGCAACAAAGTGGGACGCCATCTCAAAAAAAAAAAAAGTTAATAATCCCGATTGTCAGGGAAGGTACTGTGAAGCAGGCCCTTTCAGCCAGGGCTGGTGGGAGTGTTAAATCAGTACAACCTTTCTAAAGAGCAATCCAGAAAAAAATCAGCAACAGCCATAAGAATTCCATTGTTAAGAAAGTCGTCGTGCAGGAATAATCACAAATAAGTAACAAGTTGTAAGTACAAGGATTTTTATCACATAATTACTTATAAAGTAGAAAAAACTAGAACTGAAAAGATCTGATGATAATTTTAGGGCCGGGCACGGTGGCTCAAGCCTGTAATCCCAGCACTTTGGGAGGCCGAGACGGGCGGATCACGAGGTCAGGAGATCGAGACCATCCTGGCTAACACGGTGAAACCCCGTCTCTACTAAAAATACAAAAACTAGCCGGGCGAGGTGGTGGGCGCCTGTAGTCCCAGCTACTCGGGAGGCTGAGGCAGGAGAATGGCATGAACCCGGGAGGCGGAGCTTGCAGTGAGCTGAGATCTGGCCACTGCACTCCAGTCCGGGCGACAGAGCGAGACTCCGCCTCAAAAAAAAAAAAAAAAAAAAAAAAAAAAAAAAAAACTAGATAATTTTATTATCAGACCTGATAATAAAATTATTAAGTAAATCATGATTTGTTCATATTAAGAAATTTTATTCTGTTATGAAGATTTTCTGACAAGGTGTGGTGCCTCATGCCTGTAATGGGCTTACACTTTGGGAGGCCAAGACGGGTGGATCACCTGAGGTCAAGAGTTCGAGATCAGCCTAGCTAATGTGGGGAAACCCCGTCTCTACTAAAAACATAAAAATTAGCTGGGAGTTGTTGTGCACACCTGTAATCCCAGCTAATCAGGAGGCTGAGACACGAGAATAGCTTGAACCTGGGATGTGAAGGCTGCAGTGAACCAAGATCGTGCCACTGCACTCCAGCCTGGGCAACAGAGGGAGACTCTGTCTCAAAAATAAAAATAGCCAAGCGTGGTGGCTCAAGCCTGTAATCCCAGCACTTTGGGAGGCCGAGACGGGTGGATCACGAGGTCAGGAGATGGAGACCATCCTGGCTAACCCGGTGAAACCCCGTCTCTACTAAAAAATACAAAAAACTAGCCGGGCGAGGTGGTGGGCGCCTGTAGTCCCAGTTACTCGGGAGGCTGAGGCAGGAGAATGGCGTGAACCCGGGAGGTGGAGCTTGTAGTGAGCTGAGATCCGGCCACTGCACTCCAGCCTGAGCGACATAGCGAGACTCCGTCTCAAAAAATAAAAATAAAAATAAAAAATAAATAAAATAAAGATTTTTCTCCTCTCAGTAAGAATAAATGCAAAACTATGTACCCAAAGATTATTCCATGCTTAAGATATAATAAGAGCATAAAAAAGATATAAAAGATATAAGAGGAGAAAAAAGATAGAAACATAATGGTGTAACCACAAATTTATGCAAATAACGATTATATAAAATTATATATTATATAAAATATATTTTTTGCAAGGTGTGGTGGCTCACACCTAGAATCCCAGCACTTTGGAAGGCCAAAGCAGGAGGATTCCTTGAGGCCAGGAGTTCAAGACAACATAGCAAGACCCTGTCTCTACAAACAATTAAAAAATTGCCGGGCACAGTGGCTCACGCCTGTAATCCCAGCACTTTGGGAGGCCGAGGCGGGCAGATCACGAGATCAGGAGATCGAGACCACGGTGAAACCCCGTCTCTACTAAAAATACAAAAAATTGGTCGGGCGCAGTGGTGGGCGCCTGTAGTCCCAGCTACTCCGGAGGCTGAGGCAGGAGAATGGCGTGAACCCGGGAGGCGGAGCTTGTAGTGAGCCGAGATCGCACCATTGCACTCCAGCATCAGAGCGAGACTCCGTCTCAAAAAAAAAAAAAAATTAAATAAAAAATTATCTAGGCATGGTGGTGGCCTGCAGTCCTAGCTACTTGAGAGGCTGGTCGGAAAATCTTCATAACAGAATAAAATTCCTTAAGATGAACAAACCATGATTTACTTAATAATTTTATTATCAGACCTTTTCAGTTCTGATAAGCAGGAGGATTGCTTGAGCCCAGGATTTTGAGGTTACAGTGAGCTATGATTACGCCACTGCACTCCAGTCTGGGTGACAGAGCAAAACCCTACCTTAAACACACACACATACACACACACACACGCAGGGGCAGGGGGTATGGACACAGAGTGAGAGAGGCAGAGAGCGAGTGAGAGTAAGAACATTTATTATATATCACTTACTGTGTGCTGGGGTGCCTTACATCCTTTATTTCATTTAGTCTGCACCAAAATCCTACAAAGAGGTAATTCTGTGCCAGCTTTTGTTTTGTCTCCCTCTATTGCCCAGGCTGGAGTTCAGTGGCATGATCTCGATTCACTGTAGCCTCCGCCTCCCGGGTTCAAGCAAGTCTCCTGCCTCAGCACCCCTCAACCCCAGTAATTGAGACCGCAGGTGTGTGCCACTGCACCCGGCTAATTTTTGTATATTTTGTAGAGATGAGGTTTCGTCATGTTAACTAGGCTGGTCTCGAACTCCTGGAATTAAATGATCCACCTGGCTAGGCCTCTCAAAGTGTTGGGATTATAGGCGTGAGCCACCACACCCGGCCATTGTGCCAGTTTTAGAGAAGAAAAAACCGAGGCTTTAGAAAGTTAAGTGACTCGCCCAACGTGCCTGAATCAGATTTAAAATCCAGATCTATTTGATATTAACCAAGATAGAATGACAGAGATTAGGTTAGTTTTGTCTGTTCTTGAACTTCACAGAAACAGAATCATACACTAGGTACTCTTTGTGTCTGGCTTCTTTTGCATAACTGTTTTTGAGATTCATCTATGTTGTTCCTTTTTATAGCTGAGTAGTGTTCCATTGTATAAAAAATCCACAATTTAGGCCGGGGGTGGTGGCTCACACCTGTAATCCCAGCACTTTGTGAGGCCGGGGCCAGTAGATCACCTGAAGTCAGGAGTTTGAGACCAACCTGGCTAACATGGTGAAACCCTGTTTCTACTAAAAATAAAAATAAAAAAAATTAGCCGGGTGCAGTAGTGCGTTCCTGTAATGCCAGCTACTCGGGAGGCTGAGGCAGAAGGATCACTTGAACCTGGGTGGAGGTTGCAGTGAGCCGAGATCGTGCCATTGCACTCCAGCTTGGGCAACAAGAGTGAAACTCCATCTCAAAAAAAAAAAAAAAAAAAAAAAAAAAGCCACAATTGATTTACCCATTCTCCTGTTGATAGACATTTGGGTTGTTGCAGCCTCAACCTCCCGGGCTCAAGGGATCCTCCTGCCTCAACCTCCTGAAGTGCTGGGATTATGGGCATGAGCCACTGCACCTGGCTGAATCTATCATTTCCTTTCATTGTGAGTGCTATTAGTTGCTTGTTTAACAAATCCTTTCTTATTCAGAAGTCATGAAGATATTAGCTTATGTTATCTTCTAAAAAGTTGTAGATTTTTGCCTTTCACGTATTAGTCTTTTATCCACCTGAATTTGATGTTTGCAAATTATATGAAGCAGAGTCCAATTTCATTTTTTTTCTATATAGGTATCCAGCTATCCTAGCACCATTTATGAAAAATAACTCTTTTCCCTACTCTCTGTAGGGCTACCTTTGTTATAAATTAAGTAACTGTATATGTGTAGACCTGTTTCTAGGGACATAGAGTTTTTCAAAATTATTTGATGGAATATGCAAGCAAAAAAATGTGAAGACCACTCTACTAAACAAATTGCATGGCTTTTATCTGGTTATTTAACTTCTCTGAGTTTCCTGCACTGTTGGTTGGGAGCATCAGATGGAATCATGCCGTAAAGCAGCCAGGAGACATTTTACATAGTAAGCCTCTGGGAGCAGAGGTAGTATTTTTTTTCTTTTGTTGTTATATTTCCAGTGCCATGCAGTGCATGGAAACAACACCCACTTGGGACAGGAGCTGCCTTGGAAAGAGCCCAGAGGATGTGACATTTGGGTGAGTCGTGAATGATGGTGAAATCTGTCATCTCTTTTTATGAGTGTCATCTGTTGACTGTCGATGGCGCATTTTGCATGTGGGTTTTATCTGCATATTTTAACTGGTTTAGTAGGGCCCAGAGGGAGAGGTCTGTGCCTGTCTCACATACCAGCTTTCAGGGAACCCCTGGTAGAAGTCACCCAAGAAGATCCAGCAGGGGTGCCAGCTTTATTTGTGCTAGACATGGATACATGTCACTGAGAGCAGGGCTGGGCCTTTAAAAAATTCTGGGCACTGGAGTGCTGCAGGATTCCTGAGTTTCACCCACACACTGCTTCCTTCCCAACCCCCAACCAGGGGCCAGCAGGTACAGCAACTCACTCACTCACCCCAGCATCGCCACCCATGGGAGTGGAGAAATCCACACCACACCCCCAGTTCTGTCTTGCCTCTGGGAGAGGGAGCAAAGGGTCTTGCACTCAGCAGGCAGTTGGTCAGCATGGAATGAATAACATGTAAGTAACCCTATTAAGATGAGGCTATATGAGCACATTCCCATCTGCTACTGCATGGCAAGAAATGGGTAGATTATGCAGCCCTTCCCAGTCCTGAGGGAGCATCGTTATATACACAGATTCCCCAGCGATGGGAAATTTGTGTATTTCTGATTCTTCTCCTAACTGCTGAATTAGGAATCTATTCTGATTCCTCCCCTACCTGCTGAATTAGCATGGAGTGGGGTGTGCAGAGAGGAGCTATTTTAAATTAAACTCTCTGGGAGATTCTGGTTTTGATGCCCTGTCAGGTAGGGAAATGATCAAATTACTATATTCCTTATCAAAAGTAACAATTTGGTAGTATCTATTAAAACTTAAAATTCACATGCATTTTGAACCTATGCTTTCTCCTAGCTCCATCCTATGCCAACAATATAGGCACAAAGATATTCAGGGCAGCAATTTTTTTCTTTTGCTTAGGTTTGAGATCCCAACAATGCAGCATTTTTGAAATGGACAAATATTTGAGAGTTGGCAAATATCTATTCATTCATTAGACACATTCTGTTGACATATTCCCACTACCAGGAACAGCAAAAACCAATTATCTATAATAAAGTCCCTATTCTTACAGAGATGTACTTTTTAATCCATCAAAAGAGAACTGAATAAATAATGTATGATACACCCAAGCAATGAAATATTATGCCTCCATCAAAAGGAATGAGGTTTGTCACTAAATACTGCTTTGACAAGATGTAGAAGACAATTTTTTAAACTTAGGAATCTTTTGAATGTATTACCTATTCCAAATGAAGAAAATAAAATAAAGAAAAAAGAGAAAAGCTAGTATTGGCTCGGTGCAGTGGCTCACACCTGTAATCCCAGCACTTTGGGAGGGGGAGGCAGGCAGATCACTTGAGGCCAGGAGTTCGAGACCAGCCTGGCCAACATGGTGAAACCCTGTCTCTACTAAAATTACAGAAATTAGCTAGGTGTGGTGGCACACACCTGTAATTCCAGCTACTCAGGAGGCTGAGGCAGGAGAATCGCTTGAACCCAGGAGAAGGTTGCAGTGAGCAGATATTGCGCCACTGCGTTCCAGCCTGGGTGACAGAGCGAGACTGTCTCAAAAAAAAAAGAAAGAAAGAAAAGCAAGTTTCAAAACAGGGTATATAGTATTATCCTACTCATGAACAAAAATTATATACATATATATAGATATACATTCATAGAAAAATTGTGAAAGAATGTTAAAAAATTGCTATCAATATATAACTAGAAAATGGAACTAGGAAGGGAAGATTTTGCTTTTCTCTTTATACCTTTCAGGCTGGTTCAAAATTTTATTTTATTTTATTTTTATGTATTTTTTGTAGAGAGGGGGTCTTGCTATATTGCCCTGGCTGGTTTCAAACTCATGGCCTCAATTGATCCTCCCACCTCAGCCCTCCCAAAGTGTTGGGATTACAGGCGTGAGCCACTACACCTGGCCTAAAAATTCCATATAATTTTTTTTTTCTTTTTTGAGAGGGAGTCTTGCTCTGTCTCCCAGGCTGAAGTGCAGTGGTGTGATCTCGGCTCACTGCAAGTTCTGCCTCCCGGGTTCACGCCATTCTCCTGCCTCAACCTCCCAAGTAGCTGGGACTACAGGACTCCCGCCACCGCACCCTGCTAATTTTTGGTATTTTTAGTAGAGACGGGGTTTCACCGTGTTAGCCAGGATGGTCTCCATCTCTTGACCTCGTGATCCGCCCGCCTCGGCCTCCCAAAGTGCTGGGATTACAGGAGTGAGCCACCGCGCCCGGCCAATTCCATATAATCTTGAGAGCCCATTAAATCTTAAACTTCCAGCAGGGGGCAGCAACGATTCTCAAATATCTCTGACGTCAGCACAAAGCTGAGGATTAGTGTCCACAGGTTTCCATTTCCAGGCCCAAATACTGTCCTTGCATCACCAGATCATAAAGGAAACAAAACGCAATAACCACAGAAGGCTTAAAATGCTGCAGGAATTGTTGTGTAACAAAACATTTCTGTATGGTTCTTTGTTAACACATCTGTGAGTTAAACTGCCTTTTCTCTCTCTGGAGCTCATAGTTTTCTCATCCATTAAATTGAGGGGGTTTGATGAGATCATTTTAAAATTTCTCTTTCCATCTCTGGAATGCTAAGACTTTATGACTTAAAACCCAGCATCAGGAAGAAACAAGCCCTAGTGCCCTCTGAAATTAACAGGTTTATCAAATAATCTGCTTTAAAACCCTCAGCTGGTCAGTGAATTATTGCTGGTTTATCTTTGGTGTAGATCAAAGAATACTTTTTTTCAAGGGGGAGGATGTTGGTATTTACTTAACTCACTGATGGAGAAAAAAGAACTCTCCCACTCTATAAATGTTTAGCATGTGTATAAAGGTCGCGGGTCTGGTGTTCAGAAATTACATACAGGCTTACGAAAGAATCTTCACTGACTTGGCCAAATTAAACAACAGGCAGTTGTAGAGAAATAAACACAAGTTAACATTTAACCACAACAAGACTCTGTTCTTGCTGCTCAGTCTTTCTCACTAGGAGGGGCCTTGAGAAGGTCAGAGAGCTCTGGCTACTCTAGCGAGAGGACTTTTCTGAGAATGCACTAATCTATTACTTTTATAATATATACATCAGCCGGGCATGGTGGCTCATGTATGTAATCCCAGCACTTCGAGATTCCTCATCTGTAAAATGGGGATACCAAAAACCTCTAAGACTGTTAATTGCTGTGAGGGTTAAATGATATCATGCATTATCAAATGGCTTAGCATGGGACCTGGCAACTGGAAAGACTTGTTAAAATTTGAGTTAATAATATTGTTTAATAAAGCTTAAGCAAAATAAGAATCATACATACTGCCACATTTCTGGGGTGCAGACACCCCTTCTCAAATTATTCAGAATATTCCAGCACCAAAAGATTCATTTCCTGTATTTTTATAAGAAATGTATTCTTCCCCTGACATAGTTATCTTTTTTTTTGAGAGAGAGTCTCACTCTGTCACCTAGACTGGAGTGCAGTGGTGCAATCTCGGCTCACTGCAAGCTCCACCTCCTGGTTTCACGCCACCCTCCTGCCTCAGCCTCCCAAGTAGCTGGAACTACAGGTGCCCGCCATGACGCTTGGCTAATTTTTTCTATTTTTAGTAGACATGGGGTTTCACCATGTTAGCCAGGATAGTCTTGATCTCCTGACTTCGTGATCCTCCTGCCTCGACTTCTCAAAGTGCTGGGATTACAGGCGTGAGCCATTGCGCCTGGCCGGTTATCTTTTTTGAGACAGGAGCTTGCTCTGCTGCCCAGGCTGGAGTGCAGTGGCTTGATCATGGCTCACTGCAGCCTTGACCTCTCAGGCTGAAGAGATCCTCCCACCTCAGCCTCCCAAGCAGCTGGGACTACAGGTGTGAGACATCCCACCCAGCCGATAGTTATCTTTTGATCATATTAGAATGTCTTCGGTAAAGAATGATGCAAAGAGGCCCCACCTGCCAAGCCCCAAAAGCTTGGGCAAGGTCCCATCGAAGGAGAGCTGACATGGAGACTAGACCTCAGAACAGGCAAATCAAGACAGCCAAGACAGGCAACCAATCACCTGGGGGCATTTGTTAAAAAGTTTCCAGGACCCAGTCTCCAAGATTTTCATTCTGTTCCAAACTGAATTTCAATACATAGTTTAATATTTTCATAAAACTATAATCACAGGAAGGGTTTCACATGATCTTATTCTGCTGCACACCTCCGTTCCCCACCAGTTTATTTATTGTTTTCTCCCAAACACTGACTCACTTCCTTTATCCTCAGTCAAGGGCATTGCTTTGATTTGCTATAGTGACTGCCCCTCTCAGCTTCTGAGTCCTGGCATGAGGGCGTGTGAATTCTTCCATCTGAAATTATCTGCTTTCTCGCAGCCTGACACTTCGCTTCTCTTCTAAAAGCGACTGACAACTCACCTCCTTCTGGAAGCCTTCCCTGTTGAGTTTTTTTACTTTCGCACTGTGTTCTGTGCCACAGATGCAAGTGGAGTTGTGGGAATGCAACCAGGCCCGTGTCCTTCTGTCTTTGCTATGGGTGTCTAAGTTCTGGTTCTTTCCACTGGGGGCAGCACGGTTTTAGGGAGAGAGCAGGGACTCTGGAATCTGTCTGGCGTGAACGCATTCAACAGCACTACTCATGAGCTCTCAGATTCATCCTGGCTGTCCTTTGTCACCTTGGGATCAACGCTTTCTTCTTGTGGGTCATCTCAGTTTCTCCAGGCAGCTTTCTCTTCTCTTTATGTTACTTCTCTCCAAGAGTGGACAAGAAGATCTTCTTTTTTTTTTTCTTTTTAAATAAAATAGAGACAGAATCTTGCTATGTTGCCCATCTTCTTTATTTTTCTTTCCTTTCCTTTTATTTTATTTTATTTTTTTTTTTTGAGACAGAGTCTTACTCTGTCGCCCAGGCTGGAGTGCAGTGGTGCGATCTCATTTCATTCCAACCTCCGCCTCCTGGGTTCAAGCGATTCTCCTGCCTCAACCTCCCGAGTAGCTGGGACTACAGGTGCGTGCCACCACGCCCAGCTAAGTTTTGTATTTTTAGTAGAGATGGGGTTTCACTATGTTGGCCAGGCTGGTTTTGAACTCCTGACCTCAGGTGATCCGCCCACCTCGGCCTTCCAAAGTGCTGGGATTTCAGGTGTGAGCTACCACACCCGGCCTATTTCTTTTTAAATAAAATAGAGACAGAGGCTTGCTATGTTGTTGGTCTTGAACTCCTGGCTTCAAGTGATTCTCTCGCCTCAGCTTCCAAAGTTCTGGGATTGCAGGTGTGAGCCACTGCGCCCAGCCAGTCCTCTTTTAATTCTCCAATGCACAACTAAGGTCATACCGTGCACCCCACCATGACTGTCGTGTCCTCATCTGTCAAATGGGGATGATGATAGTCCCTGCCTCACTGAATTCTTGTAAGAATGAAATCAGATCAGGCATGTTTCCAGGACCTGGCACCTGGCAAGTTGTGGCAGATGCTTTCGATTGGGTCACTCAAAACCCATCCCAACCCCTTTCTAGCTTTACTTCCTGGACTGCAGAGGATGGAAAGCTAAATATGACATTTCTCAAACACCCTTGCAGCTCTGGTTCTGTTTATGATTTAGATTCTACTGTGTGAGACTTGATAACTATGAGTCACGTGGAGGGAGAGACAGAGCAGGAAGCATCCATTTTGCTGGCACTGGTCAGGGCAGAAGCAAAGCTATTCTGGAGCCAACAGCTGTGGTGGCTGCTTAGCAATTCTTTTTTTTTTTTTTTTTTTTTTGAGTCAGGGTCTCATTCTGTCACCCAGGCTGGAGTGCAGTGGGACAGTCATAGCTCACTGCAGCCTCAAACTAGTGGCTTCAAATGATCTTCCTGCTTTGGCCTCCCAAAGTGCTAGGTTTACAAGCATAAGCCCCTGTGCCCAACCACAGTGTAACTTTGAAAGTCATTCCTGGATATTTATCCTAGGATCCATTTCTTCAACTTCCCTAATGATTCCATGAGCTATCCATACCCCTTAATAAATCTTTTTGTGCTTAAATTAGCAAGAGTAAAATCTGTTTTTCAAAGAAAACTAACCAATACATACATTCAATAAATATTAGCTATTACTATTATTTAAAATACTTTATCAAAGATTTAGTAATAATGGAAGTAATGACATTTCAGGAAAGGAAATTTTAAGCTGGCTGCTAAATAAGACCTTATAAAATAACTTCTGGAATAGTACTGTCCCATAGAAGTTTCTTTTTCTTTTTCTTTTTGAGACAAAGTCTCACTCTGTCACCCAAGCTGGAGTGCATTGGTGCCATCATAGCTCAATGCAGGCTTGAACTCCTGGGCTCAAGTGATCTTCCTGCCTCAACCTTCCAAGTGACCTCCCAAAGTGCTGGGATTACAGACGTGAGCTACTGAGCCTGACTTGAACTTTTTTTTTTCCTTTTTCTTTTTTTTTGAGATAGAGTCTCACTCTGTCACGTGGGCTGGAGTACGGTGGCACAATCTCGGCTCACTGTAACCTCCACACCCAGGTTCAAGCGATTCTCCAGCCTCAGCCTCCTGAGTAGCTGGGATTACAGGCGCCCGCCACCACGCCCTGCTAATTTTTGAATTTTTTTTTTTTTATACGGAGTCTTGCTCACTTGCCCAGGCTGGAGTGCTGGAGTGCATGGAGTGCAGTGGCGCCATCTCGGCTCACTGCAAGCTCTGCCTCCCAGGTTCACGCCGTTCTCCTGCCTCAGCCTCCCGAGTAGCTGGGACTACAGGCGCCCACCACTATGCCCAGCTAATTTTTTGTATTTTTTTAGTAGAGATTGGGTTTCACCATGTTAGCCAGGGTGGTCTTGATCTCCTGACCTCGTGATCTGCCCGTCTCGGCCGCCCAGAATGCTGGGATTACAGGCGTGAGCCACCACGCCGGCCTAATTTTTGTATTTTTAGTAGTGACGGGGTTTCACCTTGTTGACCAGGCTGGTCTTGAACTCCTGATCTTAGGTGATCCTCCCGCCTCAGCCTCCCAAGGGGCTGGGATTACAGGCATGAGCCACTGCGCCCGGCCAGAACTTTCTTTAATGATGGACATGTTCTGTATTTGCACTCAATATGGTAGCCACTGACTATATGTGGCTATTGAGCACTTACAATGCGACTTCTATAACTGAGGAACCAAATTTTTAATTTGATTTAATTTGAACAAACTTAAGTTTAAAATTAAATAACCACATGCAGCTAGTGGCTACTGTGTTAGATAGCACAGTCTTGAGTATCCCAGCCCTACCTTTCACAAGGGTCTTTTACAGCTCTCTCTTTCTCTCTCCCTGGTTGAGGAAACATCTTCAGTCAGTTCTTCCACAAGCCCCAGCCTCAGGGCCACACCATAATAATCTAGAGGTGCAAAATGCCCACGATGATGACAATTTTTAATTGGTAAATTTAGAGTTTCGTTGTCCCTGAACTTCATTCTAAGATTGCATATTGGCTTTTTATTTGCACTACCAAATGTTTATTGACTACAAGGGACTTGTACGTATGTATAATGAGAACTGTACAAGAATGTTTACTGAAGTATTGTCTGTAGTAGACAAAGGTTAGAATTAATATAAATGCCTATCAAAAGAGAAATAGCCAAGCACAATGGAACAGTGTATAAAAGTTAAAAAGGGCCAGGCACAGTGGCTCACACCTATAATCTCACCATTTTGGGAGGCCAAGGCAGACAGATTGCTTGAGCCCAGGAGTTTGAAACCAGTTTGGCAAACATGACAAAACCCTGTCTCTGCAAAAAATACAAAAATTAGCAGAGTGTGGTGGCATGTGACTGTGGTCCCAGCTGCTTGGGAGGCTGAGGCAGGAGGGTCACTCATGCCCTCCGCGGAGGTGGAGGTTGAAGTGAGCCAACATCACGCCACTGCACTCCAGCCTGAGTGACAGAGGGAGACCCTGTCTCAAAAAAAAAAAAAAAAAAAAAAAAAGAATGACTATAATAATCGTATAAAGTGTTCAATATTATATTATTGAGTGAAAAGAATCAAACTGCAGAATAATATATAGAATATAACTTGTTTTCTTAAAAACATGCATATAAAAAGACTGCATATTTATTTTCTATGAGCACATTTATATGTATGTAAAAGTATACTGAAAAGTCAGTGAGGATAGCCTCAAAACTCCTAGAAATGATTTTGTTGAGAGGAAGGGAGAAAGGAACTGGCATTGTGGGGAGTGATTAAAGAGAACCTAAACTTTGTCTACAATTCTCCAATTTTTTTCAAAAAGTTAGAATATATTACCATATATTCACTAGTAATTAAATGCTAATAAAAATACGAGAAAAATAATGGTAGAATTTTAAAGGGGTAACTTACTGTGAAATAAGATGAATAATTATAAACTTGTTATTCAAAGCCAAACTTTTTTTTTTTTTCATTTTGGCTGACTAGTGGTCACAAGGAGACAGTAATCAGAGCCATCACCCAACAACTCTAGGAACCTTCTGGAACACAGACATTCACAAAAAGAGTGCAGATTTCAGTGAAGCTCCTCTTCCACGTGTCACTTTTCCATGTTATATGCATAAACCCACGTAATGGACCATAAAAGTTTCATAGACCTTCCTTGTCACATGACCAAGCAAATGCATAGCTTAAGGGAAATCAGGAAAAGAGACAAGCGGTGTCCAAGTTCAGCTTCAGGAGGTTTCTTTTCTACCCGCTCCCACCCCACACTTCCTCCCACACAGATGTTCCCTATAAATGAGCTTGGCTCTATGCAGCTCATGTCAGAATGGGATTGTCCAAAACAGTTTGAAGAGAGGAACTCACACTTCCTGAAATGATTCTCTCTTGACATAAATTCAAATTTAGGAAGGAACCATGTAAGCCTTTTATAAATACCCATGATGCCCATATGTGACTCAAGACTGATTTTGTTTCCTCCTGTCCTCCTGGTACCTCTTTTATCTTACTAGAGTGATGCTATGCCTTCGGTTCATGATTACAGTGAGTGACAGCTGGGATCTGGCCCTTTCCTCCTGCCCCGATTCATAAATGGTGGGCGTTTCTCATATCTCAAGGGCCCAGGTGCTTGGAAATACTGCCAAATATTCCTTTCAACTTAAAAAAAAAATGTAATTATACTGGATTAGGTTGTGCATTCGCATAGTTTGAAAATTCAGAGGATACAAAAGGTATAAAGTGAAATTTGTTTCCCCATCCATGTTGTCCAGTTGCCCAGTTCCCTTCCCCAGTTCTACCACTTTTAAATATTTTTAGTAGAGAGAGGGTTTCACCATGTTGGCCAGGCTTGTCTTTACAGGCCCGGCACAGTGGCTCATGCTGTAATTCTAGCACTTTGGGAGGCAGAGGTAAATTGCCTGAGCTCAGGAGTTCAAGACCAGCCTGGCCAACATAGTGAAACCCCGTCTCTACTAAATACAAAAAATTACCCAGGTGTGGTGGTGTATGCCTGTAGTCCCAGCTACTTGGGAGGCTGAGGCATGAGAATCTCTTGAACGCAGGAGGTGGAGATTGCAGTGAGTCGAGATCATGCCACTGCACTCCAGCTTGGATGACAGGATGAGATTGTCTCCAAAAAAAATTTAAAAATAAAATAACACATATTTTATTTCCTCCTTTATTTTATTTTACATTAGCAATAGAACACTATACGGGCCAGGTGCGGTGGCTCACACCTGTAATCCCAGCACTTTGGGAGGCCAAGGTGGGTGGATCACCTGATGTTAGGAGTTCAAGACCAGCCTGGCCAACATGGTAAAAGCCCCGTCTCTACTAAAAATACAAAAATTAGCTGGGTGTGGTGGCGGGTGCTTGTAATCCCAGCTACTCGGTAGGCTGAGGCAGGAGAATCACTTGAACCTGGGAGGCAGAGGTTGCAGTGAGCTGAGATGGCACCATTGCACTCCAGCCTGGGTGACAAAAGCGAAACTCCATCTCAAAAAAGAAAAAAAAAAAAAGAAATTAGAGAAGTATCTGGGATTTAGAAAGTTCAGAAAAATTGGAGAAGGGCCTTTGGCCCATGTGGTGGTTACTGAGATGCTCATTGTTACTGTGCAGTTTACTTCAAGATAGAAGGTTCAACCTCAGTGTCAAGCTCAACCTCCAGGACTCTCTTGGTGACTTCCAAGACCTAGGAAGAGTCTTGGAATTCAGCGCTTCAGGAGCTGCCATCCTTCACCTGCTGGGGTTCTGTGTGGGATTGGGGTGGGGGTCTCTGTTACTCAGGAACCTGCCCTCCCTTCCTCCCAAATAGATTTGCACTTTATTACTTTTTTTCTCTAGCTTTTTTTCGAGATGGATTTACACTTTAAAAAACCTGCTCTTAGATAATGGGTGGCAGGAGGGTAGAGGGGATTTGGGAAGACCTGGAAAATTCCCAAGTCTCCACTATATAAGAAAACTGGGGAGGAAGGGGACTGGAAGGGAACGGAGAAAGAAATGTATTTTCTTTTCTTCTTTTTAATCAGAACTGTAGCTTACAATATTTTTTTCCCAAGCTTCTAAGAGAGTTTTGCAAACAATTGGAGTAATTAAAAGTTCTCAGAAGCAGCCGATGGTGCCCTTTTCACCGAGGGAATGTGGGCCAAGCATGATATATTAAAAGAGAGGGAGCTGCTCTATTGAAGTTAAAAATAATCTGTCACATGGCTAATTTGTTGGAATGCAGCAATAAAGGGCCGTGGGCAGAGGGAGAGCTGGAAGCAGCTGGGAAGTTTGCAGGCAGAGTGCATGCCCTGGGGACTGTGTTTGTAGGGAGAGAAAACAGTGTCACAGCTGACTTGCGGCACCTTATCAGAAAACCCACAAAATGGGCAGGAAGAAGGAAAAGTAGGTTTGAGTCCAGAGCATGACCTTTGGGCTTATCACACAGTGAAGGGATGGGTCAGAACTTGTCACCTGTGCTCATGGGATGCTGATTCACTCAGCAAGGATGAATTCTTTTCAGTTCCCCCTGCCTTTGAATCTGTTTCAAAGGAATACATAACCCAAAGGAGGCTTTTGATCCGAAATCCATGGGAAAACCAATCTAGAGGGTCTTGAGCGAATAAAGTTCAAGCCAGGAATACAAATCCTAGTTTGGGGGATTGGGGGTATTATAATTTTTGAAATGTTAGAGTTAAAAGAGAGAAAACAAATTACTTACTATAATCCCTGAGTTTTCCTTTCTTTCTTTTCTTTTTTTTTCTTTTTTTTTTTTTTTTTTTTCAGACAGAGTCTTGCTCTGTTGCCTGGGCTGGACTGCAGTGGCGCGATCTTGGCTCGCTGCAACCGCCGCCTCCCGGGTTCAAGTGATTCTCCTGCCTCAGCCTCCTGAGTAGCTGGGACAACAGGCATGCGCCACTATACCCAGCTAATTTTTGTATTTTTAGTAGAGACGGGGTTTCACCATGTTGGTTAGCCAGGATGGTCTCGATCTCTTGACCTCATGATCCACCCGCCTCGGCCTCCCAAAGTGCTGGGATTACAGGCGTGAGTCACCACACCTGGCCTAATCCCTGAATGTTCTACATGAGGCAACAGATTCAAAGAGGTTGATTTGCTCAAGGTCACTCAACCAGCAAGTGACAGAGCTAGATTCAAACTCAGGTTTTTAGCTAGAAAGGAAGGGCATGGTGGTTAGCAAATATAGGGTTCAGACTGCCCCAATGTCAAATCCTGGCTCTACCAGCTGCAGGACCCTTGGGCAAGTTTCTAACTCCTCTCAGTGTTAGTTTCACCATCTGTAAAATGGGAATAACAATAGTACCCACTAGAATTGCTATAATGTGTGTAAAGTGTTTAGTACGACATCCAGCCTAGAGGAAAGGCTTAATCAAACACCAGATGCTATCATGCCACAGCTTTTTCATCACCCTGCGTCAAATTTCTAGAGCTTTCCACAGGTTAACTTGTCCAAACATCCTCTTTGGTTTGGGTGGGATTCTCTTTCTCCCTTTCCCACCTCCAACTCTCACCTATTATATATATAAAGAAAAAGAGGGTGGCTGAACTTTAAGATAACCTCTCTATCCTCTGGTAGACACTTTCGGGAGCATTTCCTACATTGTAACACACCCATGAGACTTGTTTTCTCTTAAGCTACATGCCCTCCGGCCTGTATTTTCAGTATGGTTTCCAAGTTGCTGACATGCAGAAACGGTGCCAACATGAAGAAGCAAGTATTGCTGCCCCAAATGCAGCACCAAGATGTGTTTGAATGTTTTAGAATAGTTGATCATATTTCAAATTCGTAACGGGCACCACTCACAGAGGGGGCTCTTAACATCCAAGGCAGGTCTGGGCTCATAGCACTTCTGGAAAGTAGAGGCCGAGTTCTGTGCGTGCACATACCAAAGAACAGGAGCCTATCTCCAGCAGCTTGGGCAAAAGCAAAGGTGAATTTAGTGGCTGAAGTAACCAGAAGACCAGATTCATTGATGACTAGATTCAAGTGTTCACTAATGTCCTTAGACATATTTCTGCTTTATTGGGCTCCATTCTTCAGACTGATTCTTTCTACTTGGCAGAAAAAAGCATCTACAGAGAGTCTAAGCTTTACTTTTTCTCCAGGTTAGTTTTTTTTGTTGTTGTTGTTTTTGTTTTTTCTAAGATGGAGTTTTTGCTCTTGTTGCCCAGGTTGGAGTGCAATGGCATGATCTCGTCTCATCGCAACCTCCACCTCCCGGGTTCAAGCGATTCTCCTGCCTCAGCCTCCTGAGTAGCTGGGATTACAGGCATGCGCCACAACGCCCAGCTAATTTTATATTTTTAGTAGAGATGGGGTTTCTCCATGTTGGTCAGGCTGGTCTCGAACTCCCGACCTCAGGTGATCCACCTGCCTTGACCTCCCAAGTGCTGGGATTACAGGCTTGAGCCACTGCACCCAGTCCTATTTATTTATGTATTTATGTATTTATTTATTTATTTGAGATGGAGTCTCTCTCGGCTGCCCAGGCTGGAGTGCAGTGGCATGATCTCCGCTCACTACAACCTCCACCTCCTGGGTACAACCGATTTTCCTGCCTCAGCCTCCTGAGTAGCTGGAACTACAGGTGTATACCATCGCAACCGGCTAACTTTGTATTTTCAGTAGAGATGAGGTTTCACCATGTTGGCCAGGCTGGTCTCGAGCTCCTGGCCTCATGATCTGCCCTCCTGCGGCTCCCAAAGTGCTGGGATTACAGGCGTGAGCTATCGTGCCCTGCTGGGTTAGTATTCTTGAGGAAAGTTATGTCAGGCCTCCCTGGATTGTCTTTCCCTCATTGGCTGCTTTAAATCACATGCCTATTCAGAAAACAATAGGGCCAGGAAAATAGGCTTCTCTGATTAGACAGAGTGGATCATATGCCCAACCCTTGTCATCACTGGGAGGTGGAGCATACTGATTGGCAGCACCACTACTTCACATAGAATGGAAGAGGAGCAGTTCCTAAAAGAAAAATTGGAGCTACAGAAACCAGAAGACGGAAAGGGATACAAAAGTCCATGAGAAGACCTATGTGCATTTTCCTTGGATGGTGGTTCACAGCTTGCTTCACATACTCAAAATTATTGTATAATCCAAGAAATAGTAAGAATTTTGGGGCCAGGCGCGGTGGCTCATGCCTGTAATCCCAGCACTTTGGGAGGCCGAGGCGGGCGGATCACTTGAGGTCAGGAGTTCACGACCAGCATGGCCAACATGGTGAAACCCTGTCTCTACTAAAAATACAAAAATTAGCCGAGCATGGTGGCAGATGCCTATGATCCCAGCTACTCGGGAGGCTGAGGCAGGAGAATTGCTTCAACCCGGGAGGTGGAGGTTGCAGTAAGCTCAGATTGCACCACTGCACTGCCGTCCAGCCTAGGTGACAAAGCAAGGCCTTTTTTTTTTTTTTTTTAAAGAATTTTTGGAGAAGAAAATGCTTCCTCCCACTCCAGATATTTCTTTCAGTGTGGAGGGCCATCAACTACCATAACGCTCCAGCCTCCTCTTCAGTCCTTACTCCTGCACATAGGGAAAGGAGAGCATTAGGAGAAACTGGGCATGAGTTGCCGTGTCTTCCTCTTCCTGGTATCTGAGGACCAAGAAGGGAGCACAAATTCTCTCCTTCCACATGGGAGGGTGTTCCAGTCCACTACTGCTTGGGACTGATGGGATAGTCTGTCTTATTAGGATACAAGGACACACTCAGCCACATTCTCCAGCCTATAGCCTTTGTCACTTTATCAGAAGATTATCCATCTTCTGACTTTTTTTTGCCCCCTCAATTGATTTAGAGCCTGAGTAGGGAGGAAGTGTGAGATACATACATACATACATACATACATACATACATATATATATATATATATATTTTTTTTTTTTGAGACAGTGTCTCAGTCTGTCACCCAGGCTAGAATAAAGTGGAGCCATCTTGGCTCACTGCAACCTCCACCTCCAGGGTTCAAGTGATCCTCCTGCCTCAGCCTTCCAAGTAGCTGGGACTACAGGCGTGCGCCACCACGTCTGGCTAATTTTTGTATTTTTAGTAGAGATGGGGTTTTGCCATGTTGGCCAGGCTGAGTCTGCTATTTATTGAATCCCTTCTCAAAAGTTATCAAGAACCACCAACTTAGAGGATCAGGGACCCATAGATTCATCCTCTCACCTCTCCCCTTCCTTGCTGTGTTCCCAGCCCCAGGAGAAGAAGCTGTTCTCCTTGGGAATCCACAGAGATAGTGGAGGGCTAGAAGTAGCCTCAGAGGGAAATTACGAGAAAGGCAGAAAAGTTAGATTTACTTACAACTGCAGGTGAGAGGAAATGGATTATATCACATGGAGCGGGGCGGGGAACAACGGAGCAGCGATTTAATAGTGGACTTCATCACAACCACGTGCAGGGTGGGGCATCCCTGGTATTTTTCCACAGCCTCACCCTGACCGGGACCACAGTCACATCTGTCCCCCATCTCGCCCAACCCACTTGTATCCTTTTACGCCCACTTCTTGGAAAATAGATTGTTCCACTTCCACAGAGAGAAGCAGGAGTTTGGTGCATACACACCAGCTTAAATAACACAGTATTTTATTATTATTAATTTTTCATTATAAAAGTAATATACAATCTTTGAAGTAACTAAACAGATATAGAGAAGCATAGAAAAGTATAAAGATGAAAGTTAAAGTCAGCTCCAAGCCCTCAACTCTGAGATAGCTATTGTTAACCTTTGAGTTTATTACTGTTCAGCCTTTTTTCTGTACATATTTTAAAATTTCTTCATATTCCTTAAAAATTGTATAAAAGTAGCTCAAATAATATAGAAGCGCATGATGTAGAAGATGAAAATGGTTTATTCTGCTATTTCTCCTAATATTATGATGTAGTTGCATTATTACATGGAATTTTTGTTGTTGTCACCACGTCCTTTTCTCTTTCCTGGCCTCAAGAATGGTTGAAATACTGGCACACACGGCTGGGCGAGGTGGCTCATGCCTGTAATCCCAGCACTTTGGGAGGCCAAGGTGGGAGGTGCTTGAGCTCAGGAGTTCAAGACCAGCCTCGGCAGCACAGTGAAACCCCCATCACTACAAAAAATACAAAAAATTAGCCAGGTGTGAGGGTTCGTGTCCATAGTCCCAGCTATTCAGGAGGCTGAGGTAGGACGATGGCTTGAGCCTGGGAGGTGGAGGTTGTCGTGAGTTGAGATGATGCCACTACACTCACACTCTAGCCTGGGAGACAGAGCCAGACCCTCTGTCAAAAGAAAAGAAAAGAAAAGAAAAGAAAAGAAAAGAAAAGAAAAGAAAAGGCACTCATGTGAGAAGAAGGTACTCATATTATGACATCCATTGTAGAGTTGAGGAACTGAGGCTCCCAGACTCAGCCACAGCAACACCCCACTCTTGATTGGGTGTCCAGGATCCCTAGGGACAGGAACAATTTCTTTACTTAATAGGCAGCTTGGTTAAGAAAAGGTGGTAAGAGGCTGGGCACGGTAGCTCATGCCTGTAATCCCAGCACTTTGGGAGGCCGAGGCGGGCGGATCACAAGGTCAGGAGATCGAGAACATCCTGGCCAACATAGTGAAACCCCATCTCCACTAAAAAATACAAAAATTAGCTGGGTATGGTGGCGCGTGCCTGTAATCTGAGCTACATGGGAGGCTGAGGCAGGAGAATCGCTTGTACCAGGGAGTTGAAGGTTGCAGTGAGCTGAGATCATGCCACTGCACTCCAGCCTGGTAACAGAGCAAGAAAGACTCTGTCTCAAAAAAAAAAAAAAAAAAAGAAAAGAAAAGAAAGAAAGAAAAGGTGGTAAGAGAGTGGCTTCCATAAGCCGGGGCTCTTGGCCTTTTTTTCTCTACCAGAAATACCCATCACATTTACCCATACTCACACTGGCCTCTCCAATTCAAAGGATTTGATTCTGGGAACATACAGCTGCAAGTGAACAAAGAATCAAGGGAAAGTTCTTTATCAACAGAAGAATTATTTTATTCAATGTGTTTCCTTACAGAGTTTGGGACAATATGGGGAAAGAATGAGAAGAAATAAAAGGCCAGTTACTTAGGCCACTTTTAATGAATCACCCCTCAATGTCATTACCCATCCTTAGTCAGGAAAAGCTTGAGTTTTTCCATGCCAAGAAAAACAGAGGGCAGGAAGAAACAAATTACGACCTTGTTTGTGTTTTGTGTCTCAACTGTTTGATTTATAGGACTTGATCCAGTGATTATGGATGAAAGAAAATATCCCAGTGTCCCAAACCTAACCTGAACTTAACCGGGGGTGGGTCTCATGTCCACTGCTCAAGTTAGCACAAAGTTAAAATGCTTTAAGAAGAAAGCATCGAGGTTTGGAGCTGCCTGGAGGCATTCTCAACCCAGCGGCAAGGCCAAATTCCTTTCCCACACTCCGACCTCAAAAAAACTCTGTTTAGAAGCTTTACCCCTTTTTCCTTACCCCAGAAGCTGAGCAGATAGTTATCAAGCACCTACTGTGTACAATGCATGATGTTGGACAGAGGACACAGAAAGCATACACATCAATCAACACACAAATCAGAAAATGTCATGTAGGCTGGGTGCGGTGGCTCATGCCTATAATCCCAGCACTTTGGGAGGCCGAAGTGGGAGGATCACTTGAGGTGAGGAGTTTGAGACCAGCCTGGTCAACGTGATGAAACCCCATCTCTACAAAAAATACAAAAATTAGCCGAGCATGGTGGCGGGTGCCTGTGATCCTAGCTACTCGGGAGGCTGAGGCAGGAGAATCTCTTGAACCTGGGAGGCAGAGGTTGCAGTGAACTGAGATTGTGCCACTACACTCTAGCCTGGGCAACAGAGTGAGACTCCATCTCAAAAAAAAAAAGAAAGAAAGAAAAGAAAAAGAAAAAGAAAGTGTCATGTAGCCATGAACAAATGGAGAATAAAGAAAACAGAATGATGTGTTAGAGAAACACTGGGTAACCACTTAGGAGGAAGTGGTGAGCCATGATCTTAGGAAGGCAATGACATTTAAACTGACATTGGAATAAGGTCTGTATGTGAAGCAGGGGTTGGGGAGACCATTCCAGCAGAGGGAAAATCCTCCAAGACAGGCCTGTGCTTGACATATAGAAATTAAGCCATCCTGAAGCCGGGTGTGGTGGCTCATACCTGTCATCAAAGCACTTTGGGAGGCTGAGGTAGGCGGATCACCCAAGAATTCAAGACCAGCCTGACCAACATGGTGAAACCTGGGCATGGTGGTACATACCTGTAATCCCAGCTACTCAGGAGGCCGAGGCAGGAGAATTGCTTGAACCCAGAAGGCAGAGGTTGTGGTGAGCCGAGATCATGCCATTGTACTCCAGCCTGGGCAACGAGAGCAAAACTCCATCTCAAAAAATAAACAAATAAAAATAAAAAGAAATTAAGCCATTTTGGAGACACATATGCTGGCTAGTGACAGCCGCTGATTTCAGGCTCAGCGTAAGGGGGCAGGTGTCCTCACTTTCTGAAGGAGCTGTGCTCACCTTGACCAGAGCCCCGGGGGCCTCCACCATACTCAAGTGATGGAGGGCTGCCCCTGACGCCCCAGCGTGGCTCACCATCCCAACACCCCTTGATAGCTGCTTGAATATTGCATTTTTATCCACCACCCAGGCCTTCTCTCTTAAGCTGGTGTCATGGAAATTTGAAAGAAATGGAAGAAAAGGAGCGACATGACCGATTCGGTTTGGTCCTCCTACCTTGAGGCCTGGTTGGCATTTTCCGAGAGGAAAATACAGCAAAATTGTATTTTTTTTGGAGGAGGGTGGGAGGGAGAGAGTGAGAAAAAGGAAACAAGGCTTCACATTTTCTATGATTTTCTAAAACTCTGCACGTTGACAGTGGCGGCAAAATAAACTAATCCCAAAGTTGTTTTTCTGTTAAGAAGAAAGTGGAGGTGGATTTCATTCCCTTTTGTTTCCAACCTTTTCTCCCAGTGACAAAGTATAAAACACGGACACTAGAGAATAAGCTGAACCTCAGAAATCCTGAAAAGACTGCGAAGCTTACTTTCTTCCTCAGGAGGGAAGAGGGGGATGTTTCTAGCCCTCCCTGGAACCTAAAATGAAAAACACAAGTTGTGTGCGTTGGAAAGGAGACAAGGCCATATCTGAATCATCGGCGTTACAATAATGTGAACGTCATTATGGCAGCACTTCAAACAAAAGGCTATGAAGCTGTTGCGCAGAACTGCAGGTGCCATCGTGCTCACTAATGGTATGTGCTCCATGGGTATGGGCTTCAGCGGTATTGTAAGCACTGAAGATGCCTCTCAAAAGGCTGCACCGGATCTGTGCTCCAGAGTGGGGCGGGGCCTGCTACAACCTTGACTCGAAACACAAGATGCCCGAGTGGATTGGGGGTGGGAGTGAGCTCCAGAAGTTAATTGCTTTTCCTTTTCTTTTCCTTTTTTTTTTTTTTTTTTTTTTTTTTTTTTTTTGAGACAGAGTCTTGCTGTGTTGCTCAGGCTGGAGTGCAGAGGCATGAACACAGCTCACTGCAGCCTCAGCCTCCTGGGTTCAAGTGATCTCAAGCAATCCTCCTGCCTCAGCCTCCTGAGTAGCTGGGACCATAGGCAACTGCCACCATGCCTGGCTAATTTTTGAATTTTTTTTGGTAGAGAGGGGGTCTTATCATGTTGCCCAGGCTGGTCTCGAACTCCTGGCCTCAAGTGATCCTCCTACCTCAGCCTCCCAAAGTGCTGGGATTACTGGGGTGAGCCACCACACCAGCCAGGACATTTCTAAAACATTATTTGCAAGGAAAGGACTGTGACTTTCTGCTGGTGGTATCAGAAAAGGCACAGACTCACCAGAGTTGGGGGATTGGTGGGTAACACATTTCCGCCCAACCTCTCCCTTGTCTTGGCCCCTTCAGTCCTCTGTGATATGCTGGGCCCTCTACAGTGAGTGGTCTGCCCATGCCACTTCCCCAAACAATTCATCACAACTCATCAGGTTTTTTCCCTTTGGATCTGACAGTGCAAAAGGTTAGATGTGTAGATTGTTACAGTCAGGCACCGTGGCTCACGCCTGTAATCCCAGAACTTTGGGAGGCCGAGGTTACAAAGACCACTCAGTGTTTTGCTCCTGGTAAAGGAAGGTAGGCGCTCTGTGCACTCAAGACCAGTGTTCACAAACCCTTGTTTTGTTTTTTGCTTTTTTGTTTGGAGACAAGGTCTTGCTCTGTTGCCCAGGCTGGAGTGCAGTGTCGTGAACATGGCTCACTGCAGCCACAATCTCTTGGGCTCAAGCAATCCTCCTGCCACAGTTCCCGAAGGAGCTGGGCCCACTGGCGTGTGCCACCGCATTCAGCTAATTTTAAAAATGTTTGAAGAGGTGGGATCTCTCCGTGTTGCCCAGATTGGTCTCAAACTCCTGAGCTCAGGCGATCTTCCTGCCTTGGCCTCCCAAAGTTCTGGGATTACAGGCATGAGCCACTATGCCCAGCTCCTTGTTTTATTTAAAGGGAGAGGAGAAAGAATGAAAGGGGAGGTCCTAGCTTATTTTCCCTTTTCTATGAGGATCTGATGCAGGTTCTGCTTGACATAGTACATCCAAAGCCTATGTGACTGGCTTGAAGGATCCATTGCCTTAAAGGGCTTGCAGTAAACATCTCTAAAAGCCTGGTGGCAGTACAACATACTGCCTCCAGATTTTTTTTTTTTTTTTTTTTTTTTTGAGCCAGAGTTTCACTCTTGTTGCCCAGGCTGGAGAGCAATGGCGTGATCTTGGCTCACCGCAACCTCCGCCTCCCGGGTTCAAGCGATTTTCCTGCCTCAGCCTCCTGAGTAGTTGGGATTACAGGCATGCGCCACCACACTCGGCTAATTTTGTATTTTTAGTAGAGACGGGGTTTCACCATGTTGGTCAGACTGACCTCGAATTCCCAACCTCAGGTGATCTGCCCGCCTTAGCCTCCCAAAGTGCTGGGATTATAGGCATGGGCCACCGCGCCCAGCCTGCCTCCAACTTTTAACACTACACCTTACCCCTAGTTTTAAGGGTAATTTTGGCCAGCTGTGGAGTTTGATTGATTGATTGATTGATTGATTGATTTCTGAGGTGGAGTCTCACTCTGTTGCCCAGACTAGAGTGCAGTGGCACAATCTCGCTCACTGCAACCTCCACCTCCCGAGTTCAAGTGATTTTCCTGTCTCAGCCTCCCAAGTAGCTGGGTTTACAGGTGTGTGCCAACACGCCCAGTTAACTTTTGTACTTTTAGTAGAGATGGGGTGTCACTCTATTGGCCAGGCTGGTCTCGAACTCCTGACCTTGTGATCCACCCTCCTCGGCCTCCCAAAGTGTTGGGATTACAGGTGTGAGTGACTGCACTCGGCCTAATTTTTTGTATTTAGTAGAGACTAGGTTTCACCATGTTGGTCAGGCTGATCTTGAACTCCTGATCTCAGTTGATTCACCCGCCTTGGCTTCCCAAAGTCCTAGGATTACAGGCATGAGCCACCGTGCCTGGCCAAAAAATGATATCTTATTAAAGTGATTTTTTAAAGACAGTAAATGATCAGGCGTGGTGGCTCACGCCTGTAATCCCAGGACTTTGGGAGGCTGAGGTCAGGAGTTAGAGACCAGCCTGGCCAACATGGTGAAACCTGGTCCTCTGCTAAAAATACAAAAGTTAGCCAGGCGTGGTGGCGTGTGCCTGTAGTTCCAGTTACTTGGGAGGCTGAGGGAGGATAGAGATCCGCTTGAGGCTGGGAGGCAGAGGTTGCAGTGAGCCAAGACTGAGCCATTGCACTCTAGCCTGGGCGACAGTGTAAGACTCTGTTTCAAAAATAAAATAAAATAAAATAAATAAAATAAAATAAAATAAAATAAACAGTAAAAGTTAATTTAATCACCATGGAGTTTTCTTGCTACTCATCCTCAACAGACTAGAAAAAGGCCATTGGCCAAAGACAACTGGTGCATTTGGAGGACAAAACCAACCTACAGGAAACTTTGTGTTTATAGAAAGATTATGACTTATCAAAGTGGCCGTTGCCCAACAGACTGTAGTAAAAACAGTGACAGTCATCTAATATATGTGCTAGATTGTCTTTAACGAAAAGAATCTGGCCAGGCGCTGTGTCTCATGCCTGTAATCCCAGCACTTTGGAAGGCCGAGGCAGGAGGATTGCTTGAGCCTAGAAGTTTTAGACCAGCCTGGGCAACATAGGGAGACTCTGTCTCTACTAAAAATAAAAGAAATTAGCCGGGCATGGTGGCACATGCCTGTAGACCTAGCTACTTGGGAGGCTGAGGCAGGAGAATAACTTGAACCCAGAAGTTTGAGGTTCCAGTGAGCTATGACCATGCCAATGCACTCCAGGGCAAGAGACTGAGACCCTGTCTCAAAAAAAAAAAAAAAAAAAAAAAAAAAGAAGAGCCGGGCGCGGTGGCTCACGCCTGTAATCCCAGCACTTTGGGAGGCTGAAGCAGGTGGATCATGAGGTCAAGAGATTGAGACCATCTTGGCCAACATGGTGAAATCCCATGTCTACTAAAAAGCAAAAATTAGCTGGGCATGGTGGGGCACACCTGTAGTCCCAGTGACTCGGGAGGCTAAGGCTGGAGAATCGCTTGAACCTGGGAGGCAGAGGTTGCAGTGAGCTGAGATCTTGGCATTGGACTCCAGCCTGGGCGACAGAGCAAGACCACGTCTAAAAGGAAAAAAAAACAAGAAGAATAAAAAAAGTAAAAAGAACCCCTTATATTATAAAGAGTTTCATAATTTTAAAGTCTTTTCACATCCATTTACTCAGTGGCTCTGCACCTGACAGGGATTGCAGTCTTTCAATATTTTTAAATCACTCTCCTTCCTCCTCTTCATGACTTTTCTGTAACATCGAATATAGACTTCTAACACTGTATCTAGGTTTCGTTTGTGATTTTAACAGCTTTATTGAGATATAACTCACATACTATACAATTCACCCATTTATCTTGTAAAATTGAATATTTTTTAGTATAGTCATAGGATTGTGCAATCATCATTACAATTTAACTTATTTTATCATTTTGATACATAATAATTATGCATATTTATGAGATTCAATTTAATTTTAGAACATATTCATCTTTCCCAAAAGAAAACTCTTACCCATTAGCAGTCACTCCCCATTTCTCCCCAACTCTCTCAGTCCTAGGCAACCACTAAATCTACTTTCTTTTTCTACAGATGTGCCTGTTTTAGAAATTTCCTAGTAAATAAAATCATATAGAATGTGATCTTTTGTGACTGGCTTATTTCACTTAGCATGATGTTTTCACCATGTTTTAGCATGTTTTTTTGTTGCTGAATACTACTTCATGGTTTTTTTTTTTTTGCTTTTTTTTTTTTGAGAGAGAGTCTCACTCTGTCGCCCAGGCTGGAGTGCAGTGGCGTGATCTCGGCTCGCTGCAAGCTCCGCCTCCCAAGTTCACGCCTTTCTCCTGCCTCAGCCTCCCAAGTAGCTGGGACTACAGGCGCCCGCCACCCTGCCTGGCTAATTTTTTGTATTTTTAGTAGAGATGGGCTAATTTTTGGTATTTTTAGTAGAGACGGGGTTTCACCATGTTAGCCAGGATGATCTCAATCTCCTGACCTCGTGATCCGCCTGTCCTTGGCCTCCCAAAGTGCTGGGATTACAGGCGTGAGCCACTGCGCCCGGCCTACTATTCCATTTTAAGGATATAACCATATTTTATTTATCCATGCATTAATTGATGGACATTTAGATTGTTTCCACTTTTTGGATATTATGAATAATGCTGCTAGGAATATATGTGAGTTTTTTTTTTTTTTTTTTTTTTTTGAGTCAGAATTTTGCTCTGTCACCCAGGCTGGCCAACATGGTGAGGTCAGGAGTTTGAGACCATCCTGGCCAACACGGTGAAATGCCACCTATACTAAAAATACAAAAATTAGGTGGGCGTGGTGGAGTGTGCCTGTAATCCCAGCTACTTGGGAGGCTGGGGCAGGAGAATTGTTTGAACCTGGGAGGCCAAGGTTGCAGTGAGCTGAGACTGCATTCAACCTTAGTGACAGAGACTCTGTCTCAAACATATATATATAATAATACATTAAAATAATAAACTAATAAAATGATATTGAGCCTGTAATCCCAGCACTTTGAGAGGCCAAGGCAGGCAGATCACTTGAGGCAAGGAGTTAGAGATCAGCCTGGCTAACATGGTGAAATCCCATCTCTACTAAAATTACAAAAATCAGCCGGGCATGGTGACTTGTGTCTGTAATCCCTGCTACTTGGGAGGCTGAGGCAGAAGAATCACTTGAACCTGGGAGGTGGAGGTTGCAGTGAGCCAAGATTGTGCCACTGCACTCCAGACTGGGTGATGGGGTGAGACTCTGTCTCAGTAAATAAATAAATAAATAAATATATTGAATGAGCTTGAAGAAAAATTTTAAGTGAATAAAGCAACAAATAAAACAATAAAGTATAATAAGCTATGCTTTGTATAAAAAGGGAAGGGCTGTGGAAGGGATAAACAAAATACAAGTGAATTGTATTTATTACCTATTAAAAATAAGGTAGCAAACACTGGAAGGAAGAACAGTGAATGTTCTGAAGCCAGGAAAACCAACCCAGGGTGGAAAGCATCCTTGCCAATGGCTGTTTGCATCAGCCTATAGTTTTTTTCACTCCTAGAAGCTGGGCTGGGCTGGTGGGGGTTGGGCCTCACTGGTATAAGACTGACAAGATGTTCTTGGGTGAAACTCCAGAAGAGGCCACCTAACTGGCCAGGAAGATCTGGCTGACTTGGGGGTGGGATCTACACCAGAGTGCTGACAAGCCAAACACCCTCTGAGGCTATCCCCTGGAGGATATAGGTTCCTAACTTTGCAAGGAAGCCTAACTTTCCTGAAGCCTCCCAAACACTGGATGACTCAGGCCTGGCCCTGGGAAGGGAAAGAGTGTTGGAGTGTTGGAGTGTGACAGCTTTAGAAGTTTGTCTTCCCTCTGGCAGGGGCAAAGAGTAGGTTGCCAGGGAACATAATATCTTGAGAAGGGCAAGAGCAGATTGGAAGGCCATCTCATTGTATTTCATTCCTGGAAGAGGAAAAGGGAACATTCCTCTCCGCTGCCACCTCAAAAGGGTATGAGAACACAGGGCATGCCTGATGACTGCAGAAACTGGGACAGCAACCTTGCTTCTTGCTCTGTTCTCAAAGAGCATGCACAGTGTTTGCCTTGACCATTTCCTGTTTATACAAAAGCAGTAAAATGAGCTTGCAAGGTAAATAACAACTCCAGGCCGGGCACGGTGGCTCACGCCTGTAATCCTAGCACTTTGGGAGGCTGAGGAGGACGGATCACGAGGTCAGAAGATCGAGACCATCCTGGCTAACATGGTGAAACCCCATCTCTACTAAAAATACAAAAAGAAAATTGGCCAGTCATAGTGGTGGGCTCCTGTAGTCCCAGCTACTTGGGAGGCTGAGGCAGAATGGCGTGAACCCGGGAGGCAGAGCTTGCAGTGAGCCGAGATCGCGCCACTGCACTCCAGCTTGGGGGACAGAACAAGATCCTGTCTCAAAAAATAAATAAATAAATAAATAAAATAAAATAAATAAAAATAACAACTCTAGTGCAGTGGAGCAGTGTCTCACATGCTAAGGTAGTGTTATCTGAGATAAATTACAGAATACACACTGATTATCATCCAGCCTGGGGAGAGGATTTTCTAACTTGTAAAAACAGCAATAGTAAAATGTTCATGTTAAAATTGTTTTATATGGTTAAGTGCCATCTTCCTTGTAATTTTCCTTAAGAACTGGGTTTCATTTTTCAGCATCTAGAAGCAATAGCCCCCAAAATAGCCAGCATTTACTGGTGACTCTCTGTGATAGGCAGTGTGCTAAGAATTTTGTTTAATTCTCATGTCGCCATAATGCTTTACTGTAGCTACCCAGTAAATTTTTGTCAAAGAGCTTGAAAAAAATCTATCAAAGACCTTCAAGAAGAGAAAATTACAGACCAATACTCTTCATGAATAGAAATGCAAAGATCCTTTTAAAATATTAGCAAAGTGAATTCAATAAACGAGATTAGCATCATAACCAAAGTGGGATTTATCTCAGGAATGCAAAGACAGTTAAGTTTTTTGTTTTTTTTTTTTGAGATGGAGTTGAAGGGGTGGCCTACCCCTCCAAAGGTGGCCTACCCCTCCAAACCTGTGGGCGGTTAGGTGGAACGAGAGACTTGAGAAAAGAAATGAGACACAGAGACAAAGTATACAGAAAGAAAAAGTGGGCCCAGGGGACCGGCACTCAGCATTCAGAGGACCCGCGCCAGCACCGGTCTCTGAGTTCCCTCAGTATTTATTGATCATTATCTTTACCATCTTAGAAAAGGGAAGTGGCAGGATAATAGGATCATCAGAGGGAGAAGGTCAGCAGTAAGACATATGAATAAAGATCTCTGACATGAAGAAGTTTAAGGAAAAGTGCTGTGCCTTGATATGCACATGCAAACATCTCCATATACCTTTTTAGTGCATAAAAAGCAGTACTGCTGCTAGCACTCTCACCTTCAGCCCTAAGGCGGTTTTCTCCCATCTCAATAAGCAGAACATACAATCGGGTTTTACATTGAGACGTTCCATTGCCCAGGGACGGGCAGGAGACAGATGCTTTTCTCTATCTCAACTGCCAAGAGGCCTTCTTTCCTCTATTACTAAACCTCCTCAGCACATACCCTTCATGGGTGTCAGGCTGGGGGATGATCAGGTCTTTCCCTTCCCACGAGGCCATATTTCAGACTATCACGTGGGGAGAAACCTTGGACAATACCTAGCTTTCCTAGGCAGAGGTCCCTGCAACCTTCCGCAGTGTATGTGTCCCTGGGTATTTGAGATTAAGAGAATGGTGATGACTTTTCACAAGCATACTGCCTTCAGGCACTTGTTTAACAAAGCACACCCTGCACAGCCCAAATCTGTTAAACCTTGAGTCACCACAGCACATGTCTCTTGCAAGGACAGCGTTGGGGGTAGGGTCACAGATTAACAGCATCTCAAACACAGAACAAAATGGAGTCTCTTAAGTCTACTTCTTTCTATATAGACACAGTAACAGTCTGATCTCTCTTTTCCCCACAGGAGTCTTACTCTGTCACCCAGGCTGGAGTGCAATGGCATGATCTCGGCTCACTGCAACCTCCGCCTCTCAGGTTCAAGCAATTCTCCTGCCTCAGCCTCCCAAGTAGCTGGGACTACAGGTGCATGCCACCATGCCTGGCTAATTTTTTGTATTTTTAGTAGAGACGGGGTTTCACCGTGTTAGTCAGGATGGTCTTGATCTCCTGACCTCATAATCCGCCCACTTCAGCCTCCCAAAGTGTTGGGATTACAGGTGTGAGCCACCATGCGCGGCCAGATGGTTAAGTTTTTGAAAACCACTCAGTGTAGTTCATCATATTAACAAAATAAAGGAGAAAAAGAATATGATCATTCTGATAGATGTATAAAACATATTCAACAGGCCAGGCACAGTGGCTCATGCCTATAATCCTAGCACTTTGGGAGGCTGAGGTGGGTGTATCACATGAGCTCAGGAGTTTTAGACCAGCCTGGGCGACATGGCAAAACCGTGTCTCTACAAAAAATACAAAAATTAGCCAGGTGTGGTGGTGTCAGCCTGTGGTCTCAGCTACTTGGGATGTTGAGGTGGAAGGATTGCTTATGAGCCCAGGTGGTCGAGACTGCAGTGAGCCATGATCATGCTTCTGCACTTCAGCCTGGGCCACAGAGCAAAATCCTGTCTCAACAACAATAACAACAACAACAACAACAAAAAAAAAAAAAAAAAAAAGAGAGAGAAAATATTCAACAGGATTCAACACCCTTTCTTTTTTTTTTTTTTTTTGAGACGGAGTCTCGCTCTGTCACCCAGGCTGGAGTGCTGTGGCCGGATCTCAGCTCACTGCAAGCTCCGCCTCCCGGGTTCACGCCATTCTCCTGCCTCAGCCTCCCAGGTAGCTGGGACTACAGGCGCCGCCACCTCGCCCGGCTAGTTTTTTTGTAGTTTTTAGTAGAGACGGGGTTTCACCGTGTTAGTCAGGATGGTCTTGATCTCCTGATCTCGCGATCCGCCCGTCTCGGCCTCCCAAAGTGCTAGGATTACAGGCTTGAGCCACCGCGCCCGGCCTCAACACCCTTTCTTAATAAAAACAAAATAAAAATAAAACAAACTCAGGAAACTAGATCCTCAAGATCCTCAAGCTGATAAAAGGCATCTACTGAAAAATTATATTTAATTGTGAAAGACAGAATGCTTTCCTCCTAAGATTAGGAACAAGACAGGGATGCTCACTTCACCATTTCTATTCAACACTGTACTGAAAGTCCTAGCCAGTGCAATAACGCAAGGAAAAAAGTGGCATACAGATCAGGAAGAAAGGTGGAAGCAAAGCTGTGCCTATTCGCAGTTGACATAATTATTACACAGATAATTCTAAGAAATCCACAAAATAATTACAGGAACTATAAGTGAATTTGGCAAGGTATAGGATACTAAGTCAATGTACAAAATCAATTATATTTATCTAGACTGGCAGCAAAGAATTGGAAAATGAAGTAATTTCATTTATAGGGGCATTAAAAAACAAAATATTTAGAAATAAATTTAACAAAAGAAACTGAAGATGTCTACATTGAAAACTACAAATTTAAAAAAATTGAAGTAAATGGTTTATGAAACGTAAGGTTTTTAAGATGTCTTTTTTCTGTAAATTCATCTATAAGCCCTTTTGCAAAAATTAAGAAGCTGATTTTTTTTTAGAAATAGGGTCTCACTCTGCCACCCAGGCTGGAGTGCAGTGGCACAATCATAGCTCACTGTAGCCTCCAACTCCTGGGTTCAAGCAATCCTTCTGCCTCAGCCTCCCAAGGAGCTGGGACCATAGGTGCCCACCATCATGCACAGTTAATTTTTACATTTTTTAAAGAGATACCGCTAGGCGCGGTATCTCACATTTGTAATCCCAGCACTTTGGGAGGCCGAGGTAGGCGGATTGCTTGAGATCAAGAGTTTGAGACCAGCCTGGCCAACACGGTGAAACCCTGTCTCTATTAAAAATACAAAGAAATTAGCTGGGAATGGTGGTGGGTGCCTATAATCCCAGTTACTCGGGAGGCTGAGTCAGGAGAATTGCTTGAACCCGGAAGGTGGAGGTTGTAGTGAGCCGAGATCACACCACTGAGCTCCAGCCTGGGTGACAGAGCAAGACTCTGTCTCAAAAAAAAAAAAAAAAAAGAGATGAGGTCTTGCTATGTTGTCCAGGTTAGTCTTGAACTCCAGAGCTCAAGCAATCCTTGTGCCTTTGCCTCAAAAGTGCTGGGATTACAGGCATGAGACACAGTGCCTAGTAAAAAATAATAACCTTTATTTTTGTAATAATTTTAGATTTATAGAAAAGTTGCAAAAATAATACAGTGAGTTTCTGTATACTCACTCAATTTCCCGTAATGATAACATTTTACATTACCATAATATGTTTGTCAAAAGTAAGAAGTCAACACTGGCACCTTACTGTTTTATTTGGATTTCGCTAGTTTTTTCCTAGTGCCCTTTTTCTGTTCTAGGATCCAGTCCAGGATACTACACTGCATTTAATTGTCACGTCTCCTTAGTTTACTTGAGTCTGTGACAATTTCTCAGTCTTTCCTTTTTTTTTTTTTTTTAATGAGCTTGACAGTTTTGAGGAGTACTGGTCAGGCATTATGTAGAATGTCCCTCAGTTTGGGTTTACCTGATGTTTTTCCCATGCTTGAACTATGGTTATGAGTTTTATGGAAGAATGCCACAGTGGCAACATGCCCTTTTCATCACATCACACCAGGTGCTGTCAACACAATTTATTGTGGCGATGTTTTAATTTGATCACTTGGTCAATAAGCTGATTTTAAATAGTATGTGGGGCCGGGCACAGTGGCTCATGCCTGTAATCCCAGCACTTTAGGAGGCTGAGGTGAGTGGATCACCTGAGGACAGGAGTTTGAGACCAGCCTGGCCAGCATGGTGAAACCCCCTCTCCATTAAAAATACAAAAATTAGCCGAGTGTGGTGGTGGGGGCCTGTAATCCCAGCTACTCCAGAGGCTGAGACAGGAGAATCTTTTGAACCTGGGAGGTGTAGGTTGCAGTGAGCTGAGACTGTACCATTGCACTCCAATCTGGGTGACGAGAGTGAAAAAAAAAAAAAAAGTCCGTGGAAATACAAAGAATGTCGAATAGCAAAAATAATTTTCAAAAGTTAAGAGCAAAGCCTTAAGACTCATATTACCTGATTTAATGCCTTACTACAAAGTTACAGTAGTCAAGACTGTGGAACTGGCATAAAGATAAACAAATAAGTCGTTGGAACAGAATAGAAAGTTCAGAAAGAGAACCACACTTAAATGATCAATCAATTTTTGACAGAGACAGGAAAACAATTGAAGGTGGAATTGTGTTTTCATCAGATGGTGTCGGAACAAGTGGGTAGTGGATATCCGCATGGAAAAAAAGAGGCTAAGAAACCTGCCCAAGGTCACCAAGTATGTGAGTGGTAGGGACAGGTATTCCAAGCCAGACTTTCCGGCTAACATGTGCTATAAATTGTGAATATAAACTTATAACCAAAACATTTAGGTCACAATAATTTTTCAGTGTAAAATTCAATTTGAGGATATACTATTTAAAAATGTCAATGTCATGAAAGCAAAAGCAAAGTTAAGGAAATGTTCCAGGTTAAAGGAGACTCAAGAGACTTAGATAAGTGCAATACATGATCCCCAACCGGATCTTGGATCATACAGACACACTAAAATTCCACAGAGGACAAGAATGCAATAATGGAAGATAATATGGAGAGTATGTTAGAGAATAGTTTTGTGTGAATGTTAAATTCTCTGAATTTGAAAATCATACTGCAGTTATGTAACAATATGTTCTTATTTTTAGAAGATACATGTAGAATTATTTGGCTGTAAAGGGTGGGTGATGTCTGAAATAGTTCTGCACTATTAACAACAACGATCAAAATATACATGGAAAAAAATCAAATATTGAAAAATGTTAACAATTGGTAAACCTAAGCTAAAAGTATGCGGTCATTCATTGTGTTATTCTTGTAACTTACTTGTTAGAAATTCTAAAAAAAAATTTCAAATAAAATGTTACATGTATGTATTACTTAAGTGCTAGACTTTGTAATTTTTTATTTTTATTTACTTATCTTTTTTGAGACAGGGTTTCGCTCTGTCATCCAGGCTGGAGTGCAGTGGTGTGATCACACCTCACTGCAGCCTTGACTTCCCAGACTCAAGCCATCCTCAGATCTCAGCCTCTCAAATATCTGGGATTATAATTGTGTGCCACCATGCCTAGATAATTTTTGTATTTTTTGAAGAGACAAGAGCCTCACTAGTTGCCCAAAGTGGTCTTGAACTCCTGGGTTTAAGCGATCTGTCCACCTTGGCCTCCCAAAGTGCTGGAATTACGGGACTTGAGCTGCTGCATTCAGCCTGTAAATGTTTTTATTTCTTTCAGAGATTTTGTTTCTTATGTTATCTCTCTACTCCCAATGCCTATCCTAAGACTTGTAACAGTAAATAGTAAATGTCTGGAATAAATGTAAATATTTGAATCTGGAGTTTATGGAGGATCCTAAGAATCTTGTGAGACTGCTCTCATCGTGTCAGCCTAACCAGGGAAGTAAATTCTGTAAAGTTAAAATTTATAGATGTAGCAGGTTTCCCAAAATAGTAATATGCTTTCTTAGGTACTACAAAGGAATGGAACTACTGGAGCTCAGAACGGTAGGAGAAGTTTGAAAATAGAAGAAACCGAAGAGGAATTTGAAAAGCCAGTAGGCATTGAAAGGAAGAGGAGTCCTTGGGACAGCAATTGCGGGTAGAGCGTGGAGTATCCCATGTTTCTACCACCATTCAGAATCCGATTTTCGAACGAATTCTGTGATGATCAGGATCGATCTGCACTATTTTCATCTCTACGTGATCTGAAATTAACTTGGTGGACCTGGAATGACCACAGATGTGGTTTTAAACCAGCAGGTTTTGGAGTCAGGGCTGGTGCAACAGGCTTATAAAGGGAATGGTGGAAAATATTAAATGTTAGTGAAAGAGGTTGCGAATGGCTTGTGGACACCCCTGAACGGTAGACTGCGAGAGTGACAAGATGGAAATGACATTATAGGAAGAGCAATCTGTCAGTTATAATGGCAGTTAAAAAGTGGCTCACAACACTGCACCTTAACCAAACTTGGAATTCCAAAGTGCCGGGACCGCTATTGGAGAGCAGTTAAGTTCAATTCTGTTTTAGATCACGTAGAGACTAAAATAGTGCAGATTGATCCTGATCATCACAGAATTCGTTTGAAAATCGGATTCTGAATGGTGGTAGAAACATGGGATACTTGGCACGCTCTACCCCCAATTGCTGTCCCAAGGACTCGGGACAGCAATTGCCTTTCTAATTGGCTACCGTGTTTAGCGATTACTATGCGCCAAGCGCTTTACAGGCACTCTCATTAAAATAGGCAAACCGGGCCAGGCGCGGTGGCTCACGCCTGTAATCCCAGCCCTTTGGGAGGCCTAAGCGGGGGGATCACCTGAGGTCAGGAGTTCAAGACCAGCCTGGCCAACATGGTGAAACCCCGTCTCTAGTAAGAATACAAAAATTAGCCGGGCGTGGTGGCGCATGCCTGTAATTCCAGCTACTCGGGAGGCTGAGACAGGAGAGTCGCTTGAAATTGGGAGGCGGAGGTTGCAGTGAGCCAAGATCGCACCACTGCACTCCAGCCTGGGTGACAGAGCGAGACCCTGTCTCAAAAAAAAAAAAAAAAAAAAAAAGAAAAAAGAAAAAAAAAAAAGGCCAACCCATTTGTAAGAGAGAGCTTATCAAGCCCATTTTACTGATGGGGAAACTGAGGAGAGACGGGATTGGCCAGATCACGACCTGGAGGCAGCAAAGATGTAAAATCAGGGCTGGGATACAAGCTGTGCCGGTAGTGTAGGGGAAACTAGCTTCCTGAGACTCAGGAGAAAGCCACAGCGATGGGAAGGGAAGCGGAACACTGGAGACCCTAAAGGCCCACAGGCTGAGCGAAGGGGAACCTCTCCTGAGGTGACAGCTGTCTGCACACCTCTTTTCGGCGCCAGTCCAAAAATCGCGGTATCTGATTGGCGAGATTGGAGGGGCTGAACGACCTTAATTGGTTAGTTCGACCTCGAACCAGACTTTCGCCTGGAGGATCTGGCGAGGAGTGGGCGGGACTTCTAACTGAGTCACTCGTTTCATTGGTGAAAAGAAAACGAACCAGGCACTATTCGGAAGTGTGATTGGCTGTTGCTAGGAACCGTCTCAAGGCCTTATGGGCCCTGGTTACGGAAGCCGAGGAAGGCTGAGAGCGGGCTCTCCAGGAAAGTAGTCGCGGAATCTCAGTTAGCGGTGGAGAGGCGGTATGTCCGGTTCAATGGCGACTGCGGAAGCTAGCGGTAGCGATGGGAAAGGGCAGGAAGTCGAGACCTCAGTCACCTATTACCGATTGGAGGAGGTGGCAAAGCGTAACTCCTTGAAGGAACTGTGGCTTGTGATCCATGGGCGAGTCTACGATGTCACCCGCTTCCTCAACGAGGTGGGGCCTGGGAGGTGGGAGGCCTCTGGAGCTGCTGGGGCGAGGGGTGAAAAGGCTGTGTGGAGGGTATGTGGGAAGGAAGGGAGGCTTGGCTGGGGGCGATAAGGCGTACGAAAGGGATCACGACCCTCAGAGGGAAACTGGGGTGGGATTGGGGAGAAGGCTTTAGTTTGCAAGCATTTCCAGTCAGCTCCGAGTTCTGATGCCTTATGAAATATCATGTATTACTTATGTGTCGAGCACTTGCTGTGTGCTCAGCTAAACTCTAAGCCATCATTATCTTTATTTTACAGAAAGGAAAACTGAGGCTCACAGGTTGAGAACTCTCAAGGCCATGCAGTTAACGGCCTAGATCCATTGAACCTAGATCTGAAGTGCACCCACAGCTGTGCTTTTCCAGTGTGCCTTCTGAAGTAATACCGTTTTTGGTTTTTGTCTTCTAGAGTAGAAGCTGAGATTTCTCTTCGCACGCTCCCGCATCTTGATTATGCTTCCATTGTTTTTTTCCCCCTAATCTGAGTTGACCTTGAGGCCAGAAATTCATAAATCAACCTTTTTTTTTTTTTGTCATTGACTCATGTTTTGTCATTTTTCTTAAATATTCAAGCCTGTTTTATTTAATCTTCAAGCCTGTTGCATTAGATCTCATTTTAAAAATTATCTTTGAGACCATGGTGCAACTAATTTTTTTTTTTAATTAAGGAAACAGGATAGACTTTTACAAATTTAAACTAACTTTATTGAGGTGTAATGTACATACGTAAATTGTGCCTATCTAAAATGTACATTTTGCTGAGTTTTGAAAAATGTATTCATCCATGTTAAGACATAAACCATTTCCGTCACTCTAAAAAGCTTCCTTTCCCTTTGCAGCCATTCTCTCCCAACCCCAGGCAACTAGTGATATGCAGCCACTAAAGATTGGTTTGAAGCTTTGATTGTGTGTGTGCCCGTGTGTGTGTGAGATCATTTTATTTTGAGCAATAGATTAATGACTTGTGAAAGTTCACTTCTATTTCTCTGAAGCAAATATACTAGTGAAATATTTTTTCGATTAATTTGGGGCCTAAAAGAGAAATCTCTGCATCATGACTTTTAATTCTAAAAACTTTCAAAATGTAAAAGTTTCCCCCAAAGAACATTATTTTTAATAAATCTTAATAGTGAACAATAACTTAACAAACTCAGAATTTAGTAACTTCTTGCATTTGTATGGTGTATGGCATTTTATGCTTTTAAAAGTGCTTTCTGGCGGGGTGCGGTGGGTCTCGCCTGTAATCCCAGCACTTTGTGAGGTCGAGACGGGCGGATCACGAGATCAGGAGATCGAGACCATCCTGGCTAACACGGTGAAACCCCGTCTCTACTAAAAATACAAAATATTAGCTGGGAGTGATGGTGGGCGCCTGTAGTCCCAGCTACTTGGGAGGCCGAGGCAGGAGAATGGCGGGAACCCGGGAGGCGGAGCTTTCAGTGAGCTGAGATCTGAGATCATGCCACTGCACCCCACTGCACTCCAGCCTGAGACTCTGTAGTCCCAGCTACTCGGGAGGCTGAGGCAGGAGAATCACTTGAACCAGGGAGGCAGAGGTTGCAGTGAGCCAAGATCGCGCCATTGCACTCCAGTCGGGGCGACAGAGTGAGACTCCAAAAAAAAAGCGGGGGGGGGCTTTCCCATTATTTCATCTTCAGAACAACTAGTGGAGGGTGTCTTGGATAGTGGTGATTTTTATTTTAACAGAGGTACAAGTAATAGGTTCAGAGAGACCCTGGTCATACAATCAGTTAGTAGCAGATTTGACAGATCTCTTGATTTCTCTTGTCCGCATAGCATTACTTCAAAATTCTAGCCTTAGCTATGACTTCTGGTATTTGCTTCATAATAAGTTTCATGCTAAAGCATGGTTTATAATGGGTAGAAAATCAAGGTTTTTGGCCGGGCATAGTGACTTATGCCTGTAATCCCAGCACTTTTGGAGGCAGAGGCGGGCAGGTCACCTGAGGTCAGGAGTTCGAGACCAGTCTGGCCAACATGGTGAAACCTCATCTCTGCTAAAAATATAAAATAAAGCCAGGCGTGGTGGCACCTGTGATCCCAGCTACTTGGGAGGCTGAGGTAGGAGAATCGCTTGAACCTGGGAGGCGGAGGCTGCAGTAAGTTGAGGTGGTGCTGCTGGACTCCAACCTGGGTGACAGAGCGAGACTCTGTCTCAAAAAAAAAGAGAAAAAAAAGAGAAAAGAAAATCATGTTTTTCATTTGTGGTTTTATCTCTCCCCATTTTTTTTCTTGATTGATTCAGAATAGATGGTGAGCTTGGAGGGAATACTCAGCCCTTACAGACAGCATTAATTCAGTCTCAAGTAATAGTTGCTACCTGTTTCTTTTTTTTTTTTTTTTTCCTCTGTGAAGATTCCAGAAGTAACTAACCTGTTTCAACCACATGCTGATATAGCCAGAGACATCACTAATGTGCCAAAGTTTCCCTTGGAGCTTGAGCTGCAGATCTTTACCTGCAGTTTTGTTTTTTTTGTTTTGTTTTTTGAGACAAGGTCTTACTTTCACCCAGGCTGGAGTGCGGCTCCCTGCAGCCTCAGTCTCCTGGGGTCAAGTGATCCTTCCATTTCAACCTCCCGAATAGTTAGGAAAAGGTGTGCACCACCGCACCTGGCTAATTTTTTAAATTTTTTGTAGAATTGGGATCCCACTATGTTGCCCAGTGTGGTCTGGAACTCCTGGGCTCAAGGGATCCTCCTGCCTGGGCCTCCCAAAGTGCTGAGATTACAGGTGTGAGCCACTGCACTCAGCCTAATTAGCTATTCTTATTTAAACTATTCTGTTTTCTTGTTCATTCCAAGCCTACTCATTCATTCACTTGTTTATTAAGCCTTTACTATGTGCCAGACACTGTTCTAGGTGCTGGGGATTTAGTAGTGAATGAACAGCTATGCCCTCATGGAGATTACATGGCACAGGAGGCAGATAATAAGAATAAATAACTAAAATATATACTATGTTAGGTAGTGGTGAGCACTAAGAAGAAAAATAATACAGAGGGCTGGACACGGTGGCTTACGCCTGTAATCCCAGTACTTTGGGAGGCTGAGGCGGGTGGATCATGAGGTCTGGATCCAGAGCATCCTGGCCAACATGGTGAAACCCCATCTCTACTAAAAATACAAAAATTAGCTGGGCGTGGTGGCATGTGCCTGTAGTCCTATCTACTCGGGAGGCTGAGGCAGGAGAATCACTTGAACCCAGAAGATGGAGGTTGTAGTGAGCCGAGATTGTGGCACTGCACTGTAGCCTGGTGATACAGCGAGACTCCATCACAAAAAAAAAGAAAAATAATACAGGGAGGAGGACTGTGGAATGTGTATGTGGTGTGAGGAGGAGGGTTTGAAATTTTAGCAATGGTGGCGAGATAACTTTATGAAGATGACTAAGTAAAAGCCAGGAGCAAAGTGAGGGAGCTAGCCATGAGGATATCTGTAGGAAGAGCTTTCCTGGCAGAGGAAACAAGTTCAAAGGCCTTAAGATGGGAGGATGTCTGGTGTGTTTGAGGAACAGTGAGGGAGGCCACAGTGGTTGGATACTTGCAGATGAGATCAGAATGATCAGGGGAGGGCAGATCACATGCAACTTCCTTTTAGGAAGGACTTTCGCTTTTATTCTGAGATGGGAAATCACTGGAGCAGAAGAGTGACATGATGTGACTTAATGGCTTAATGGGATCATTCTGACTACATTGTTGTGAAAGACTGAAGGAACAGTGTGTCTGGAGTTGGTTCCTTCTGGTGGGTTCTTGGTCTCGCTGACTTTAAGAATGAAGCCATGGACCTTCACCGTGAGTTGTTACACCTCTTAAAGGTGGCACGGACCCAAAGAGTGAGCACCAGCAAGATTTATTGTGAAGAGTGAAAGAACAAAGCTTCCATAGTATGTAAGGGGACCTGAGCAGGTTGCTGCTGCTGGCTGGGGTGGCCAGCTTTTATTCCCTTATTTGTCCCCACCCACATCCTGCCGATTGGTCCATTTTGTAGACTGCTGATTGGTCCATTTTACAGAGTGCTGATTGGTTCATTTTTTACACAGTGCTGATTGGTGCATTTACAATTCTTTAGCTAGACACAGTGTTGATTGGTGTGTTTTTACAGAGTGCTGATTGGTACATTTACAATCCTTTAGCTAGACACAGAGCTCTGATTGGGCCGTTTACAATCCTCTAGCTAGACACAGAAAAGTTCACCAAGTCCCCACTCCACCCAGGAAGTCCAGCTGGCTTCACCTTCTCAAGAGGACAAGGGCAGAATTGAGGAGCTCAGTTAGGAGGCTGTTTTAGTAATTAGGCAAGAGATAGTGGGTTGGACCAGAACAAGTGTCAGATTTTGGATGTGTTGTGATGGAAGAGCCAATAGGATTTAATGGTGCGCCAGATTTGGGGAATGAAAGAAAAAGGAGTCAACGATAACACCAAAGTTTTTGGCTTATGAGTCTTCAAGAATTGGGTTGCTATTAGGTGAGAGAGGGAAGACTTACATTGGCGTTCATCCTTCTCTTTCCACTCTGATGTCACTTTGGGGCCCCTCCTTTAGCAAGGGGTTGCTAATCTAAGTGTCCTGTGTCTGTAGGTTACCATTTTTTTTGATTGATGACTGGTTAGAGTGTAATACTGGAGTTTGAATATGGTAGTTTAGAATTGGTAATATAATTGAATTATCTTTCCCTAGCAGATTAATTTTGCATTGTTTGAATCAGTGCATTCGTAAGTTGTTGAAATCATGAATGAAAGTAGAGCATGTAATTATCTTTCCACTATTTAGTAGTTTAGAAAAATCACATAAAAATGATTGTAATATCTTATGACATTGAATAGAAAATATCAAAGTGCATCTCTCTTATCAAGAGTAAAATTTTGTGAAACTTTGTTCAGTTATATATAATGTCTTTTTTTTTTCTTTTTGGAGACAGTCTGGCTCTGTTGTCCAGGCTTGAGTGCAATGGTGCCATCTTGGCTTACTGCAACCTCTGCCTCCTGGGTTCAAGCAGTCCTCCCCCCTCAGCCTCCCGGGTAGCTGGGACTACAGGCATATATTACCACACACAGCTAATTTTTTTTGTATTTTTTTGTAGAGATGGAGTTTCATCATGTTTCCCAGGCTGGTTTCAAACTCTGGGCTCAAGTGATCCACCCGCCTTGGCCTCCCAAAGTGTTAGGATTACAGGCATGAGCCACTGTGCCTGGCCTATAATGTCTCATGTATATGGTGTTTACTGGATTGCAGTGTAAAATTATTTTCTTACTGGGTATCACAAGTGAAAATTTGGAAGCCATTGACTTGTATATAGATAACCATTTGTCAAAAAAGTGACTTGAAGTAACATTGTGATTTTTTTTTTTTTTTGAGACAGAGTCCTGCTCTGTCACCCAGGCTGGAGTACAGTGGCCGGATCTCAGCTCACTGCAAGCTCCGCCTCCCGGGTTTACGCCATTCTCCTGCCTCAGCCTCCTGAGCAGCTGGGACCACAGGCGCCTGCCACCTCGCCCGGCTAGTTTTTTGTATTTTTTAGTAGAGACGGGGTTTCACCCTGTTAGCCAGGATGGTCTCGATCTCCTGACCTCGCGATCCACCTGTCTCGGCCTCCCAAAGTGCTGGGATTACAGGCTTGAGCCACTGCGCCCGGCCACATTGTGATTTTTTAAACTTTTTTTTCTTTTTTTGAGACGGAGTTTTGCTCTTGTCACCCAGGCTGCTGTGCAATGGTATGATCTCGGCTTACTGCAACCTCTGCCTCCCAGATTCAGGCAATTCTCATGCTTCAGCCTCCTGAGTAGCTGAGATTACAGGTGCATGCCACCACGCCCGGCTAATTTTTCTGTTTTTAGTAGAGATGGTGTTTCGCCATGTTGGCCAGGCGCGTCTTGAACTCCTTACCTCTGGTGATCCACCTACCTGGGCCTCCCAAAGTGCTGGGATTACAGGCATGAGCCACCACGCCCAGCCCTATTTTAAAACTTTATATGCGTATTTATTTATTTATTTTAAGATGGAGTCTTGCTTTGTCACCCAGGCTGGAGTGCAGTAGCATTATCTTAGCTCACTGCAACCTCTGCCTCCTGGGTTCAAGTGATTCTCCTGCCTCAGCCTCTGGAATAGCTGGCACTACAGGTGCCTCCCACCACATCTGGCTAATTTTTATGAGATAGGGTTTCACCATGTTGGGTAGGCTGGTCTCGAACACCTGACCTCAAGTGATCTGCCCACCTCGGCCTCCCAAAGTGCTGGGATTACAGGTGTGAGCCACAGCACCGGCCTATAAATGTTTTTAGAAACTGTCACCATAAATGAGAATATTACTTTAGGACCCATCTTGTAAATGAGATAACATTTTATTAACCCAACAACTATTTGTTAAGTTCTGTGTAGTAGTAGGCCTTGGTGGTGTATAAAAATAAATATGGAACCCCAGCCTGGGCGACAGAGTGAGATTCTGTCTTAAAAACAAAACAAAGCTGGGTGCAGTGGCTGACACCTGTAATCCCAGCATTTGGTAAGCCAAAGTGGACAGATCACTTGAGCTCAGGAGTTTGAGACCAGCCTAGGCAACATGGTGAAACCCCATCTCTACAAAAAATACGAAAATTAGACGAGCATGGTGGCATGAGCCTGTAGTCCCAGCCACTCAGGAGGCTGGGGTGGGAGAATGGCTTGAGGCCAGGACATCGAGGCTGCAGTGAGCCGAGATAGCGCCACTGCACTCCAGCCTAGGTGACAGCGAGACCCTGTCTCAAAACAAACAAACAAAACAAAAAAACCCCATGATACTGCCTTCTTGAAGCTACCATTCTAGAGGAGTCAAAACAAAAACAGACAGATGAAATAATTTTAAATCGTGGCACTTTTATGAAGAAAACAAACGAGAAAGAAAAATCAGGCAAGATTTAATTTAATAAGAGTGATCGGGGAAAGCCTCTGTGAGAAGATAATTTTTAATTGAGCTGGCGGTCATGAACCTGATTTGGAAAGAATACAGAAAAGAGCATTCCAGCAGCATTTGAAGTCAAACAAGAGTTTGGCACATCAGTGGGACTGAAAGAAGCTGTGTCTGTAGTGAATGAAGGACAAGAATGGCCAGAGAGCTAGGTGGGAGCCAGGACATGCAAGGTCAGGTAGGTAGTTTGGATTAGATCCAAAAGATAATAGAAAACCACTGACATGTTTTAAGATGAGGGATGGCATTGAAGCAATTTACAGACTGTCCATGACTACTATGGCTTGACTTAAAATTTTTTGACTTTACCATGGTGTGAAAGTGACATGTTAGTACCCATGCAACCATTCTGTTTTTCACTTTCAGTATGGTATTCAATAAATTACATGAAATATTCAACACTTTATTATAAGTTAGGCTTCATGTTAGATGATTTTGCCCAACTGTAGGCGAACGTAAGTGTTCTGAACACATTAAAGTTAGGCTAGGCTAAACTATTTCAATCCCAATAATTTGAATACTACATCTTCTGTGCATATACTTATATGTACAAACATGTATATACTTATATATACAAATATGTACAAATATATACAGAAATAGAGTCATAGTATTCTATTAGTTGATTTGCCCTAGTAGTTGTCATAGTATTTATTGGGTGCTTATTATTCTAAGTGCTTTACATGTAATTTCTCTTTTAGCTTCCCAAAAACCCGTTTTAGAGATGAGAAAACAGGAGCAGAGGAGGAGCTTTCACAGTCATAAAGTTAGGTGACACAGGTGAGGTTTGAACTCGAGCACTGTGACCCTATAGCCTGTACTCTACTCTTTTTTTTTTTTTTTGAGACAGTCTTGCTCCATCACCCAGGCTGGAGTGCAATGGTGTGATCTTGGCTCACTGCAACCTCCACCTCTCGGGTTCAAGCGATTCTCCCTGCCTCAGCCTCCCGAGTAGCCGGGATTACAGGCACCTGCCACCATGCCCGGCTAATTTTTGTATTTTTTTCTTTTTTTATTATACTTTTAAGTTCTATAGTACATGTGCACAACGTGCAGGTTTGTTACATATGTATACATGTGCCATGTTGGTGTGCTGCAACTCTTAACTCGTCATTTACATTAGGTATATCTCCTAATGCTATCCCTGCCCCCTCTCCCCACTCCACGACAGGCCCCGGTGTGTGATGTTCCCCTTGGGTTTTGCCACGTTGGCCAGGCTGGTCTTGAACTCCTGACCTCAGTTGATCTGCCCGCCTCAGCCTCCCAAAGTGCTGGGATTACAGGCCTGAGCCACCACGCCTGGCCTATGGCCTGTACTCTTAACCATACCCTAGGATCTGCCTCAATGTTTTTCATGGCTGCAGAGTATGGAATTAGGTCTGTTTTATAGCTTTGTTCACATTTTAGATATAATTTGGAATGATTGGGAATGTGGTATAGGGAGTTAGAACAGTTACCCCTTTCCTGGAACCTAGGTAATTTTTTCATTTCTTAAGTAGGTCAAACAGGTATATAGTGAAAAGCTACCTTCCCCTCTGCCCAGGTTCACTGCCTTCTAAAGTTAACTACCGCTGTTTGTGTACCATTGTTTGTGTAGTTTCTTCTTGCATATACAAGCCAAGGTGAATATAGTTACTCTTTTTTTACACAAAAGATAACATACTATGCACACTGATCTGTGTCTTGCCTTTTTCACTTAACTGTATATCTCAGGGATCTTTCCATAGCAATAACTGGCATCCCTCCTCCTCCTTCACCACAGCTGCATAGGATTCATTGTATGGATCATAATTTATTTAAGCAGTATCCTGTTGATAAACATTTGGGTTTATCAATATTTTGCTGTCACTTTTTCTCTAAATCATCTTAATGACTTAGATGATTAATGACAATCTTAATTGAAATCAAATGTAGGGACAATAAAATATACAGATTTTGACTGTAGAGTTCAGTGATTTTTGACAAATGTCTCATCTGTATAATCACCATCACAATCAATATACGGTCATGGGTCACTTCACAATGAGGGTACATTCTGAGAACTGCATCATTAGGTGATTTTATCCCTTTATGAACATCATAGAGTATATTTACACAAACCTAGGTGGTGTAGTTATGGGACCACCATCATATATATGGTCCATTGTTGACCATATTGTGTGGCACATGACTGTATAGAACATTTCTACCAGTGTTGTCCCCAAACACACTGATTTTATTTCTAACACTATAGTAAGTACTCTTCTGTCTAGCTTCTTTTGCTCAGTATATCTGTGAGATTCATCTATTTTTTTCTGTATTATCAGTGATTTGTAACTTCTGATTTCATTGTGTGAACATGCCAAAATTTTATCCATTCACCTGTTGATTGACATTTTCGTTGTCTCCAGTTTGGGGCTATTATGAATAAAACTGCTAGGAACTGTCATGTACAAATCTTTGTGTGGCCGTATGATTTTATTCCTCCTGGGCAAATACCTAGTAGTGGAATTGCTAGGAGTGAGATTACTAGGTTATGTGTCTGTTTAACTTTTTAAGCAACTGCCAGAGCATTTCCCAAAGTGTTTATATCATTTTATACTCCCACCACAATGTAGGTTTTCCAGTTTCTTCACATCTTCATTGACACATGGTATTTGTCAGTTATTTTACTTTTAGCCATTCTAATGGGTGTGTGGTGGGCCAGGCACTGTGGCTCATGCCTGTAATCCCAGTCCTTTAGGAGGCCGAGGTAGACAGATCACGAGGTCAGGAGATTGAGACCAGCCTGGCTAACATAGTGAAACCCCATCTCTTCTAAAAATACAAAGTTAGCCACGTGTGGTGGCGCATGCCTGTAGTCCCAGCTACTTGGGAGGCTGAGGCAGGAGAATCGCTTGAACCTGGGAGGTGGAGGTTGCAGTGAGCCGAGATCGCGCCACTGCACTCCAGCCTGGGCGACAGAGCAAGACTTCGTCTCAAAAAAAAAAAGCCATTGTAATGGGTGTGTAATGGTATATAATTGTGGTTTTAACTTGCATTTTCCTGATGACTAATGATGTTGTATCTTTCCATGGGCTTATTGGCCATTTATATATGCCTTTTTATGAAGTATCTGTTTGGTCTTGCCCTTTTTAAAATTGGGTTGCTTGTTGTTTTTGACTTGAAAGCATTTTTTTTAGTGGCTAGGTGTTAGCTTTGGGGTCCAAGTGTCTGGTTGAGCTTTCTACTTTACCACTTAATAGTTGTGGAACTTTGTAAAGGGCTCTGTAAAGGCCCTTTTCCCTCTGTAAAATGGAGATAATAGCACATACTTCACAGGGTAGTTGTGGTTGTAACAAGTAATTTAAATAATGCATATATAGATTTACTATGGCATATTACCTGGCTTAAAGAGCTCAGTAAGTGTTAGTGATTATTTGGTTTTTAATACAAAATTGCATTTAATACAAAATTGCATTGTTTCCTGCAGCATCTTTTGAGTACCAAGTGGCAAGTGCTTTGAAGGATTGAGAGATAAATTAGATGACTTGGATTTGCAGGGAAGATCTGTGCCCAAGCAATTGTTGTGTGAGGTATAGAGTGGCCTTGCCTTAAGACTGCTGAGAATGCAGGCTCTATTTGGTACAATCCTAGGGTATTTCTTGAAAGCTTTGGAGTTTGACTAATAATTCCTACTGGATTTCTCCAAGGCTGGTCAAAAGAAAGTTGATAGTTGCCTGGCCGGTGGAATTAACATTATAATTAAATTAATTAATTCATTTATTTTTGAGATGGAGTCTCACTGTGTCTCCCAGGCTGGAGTGCACTGGCACGGTCTCTTTACAACCTCTGCCTCCTGGGTTCAAGCAATTCTCCTGCCTCGGCCTCCCAAGTAGCTGGGATTGCAGGTACCCGCCACCACGCCTGGCTAATTTTTTGTGTTTTTAACAGAGACAAGGTTTCACCATGTTGGTCAGGCTGGTCTCAAACTCCTGACCTCAGGTGATCTTCCCAGCTCAGCCTCCCAAATGCTGGGATTACAGGAGTGAGCCACTGTGCCCGGCCTCATATTATAATTTTATAGAAAGAATACTCTCTGCCAAGAGTGGTTCCAAGTGGTTAGTTCCGGGAAGGTGAGAAATAAGATGAGGCAGAATTTATTTATTTTTATTTATTTATTTATTTTTTGAGACGGAGTCTTGCTCTGTCGCCCAGGCTAGAGTGCAGTGGCGCGATCTGGGCTCACTGCAAGCTCCGCCTCCCGGGTGCACGCCATTCTCCTGCCTCAGCCTCCCGAGTAGCTGGAACCACAGGCGCCGCCACCTCGCCCGGCTAGTTTTTTGTATTTTTAGTAGAGACGGGGTTTCACCGTGTTAGCCAGGATGGGCTCGATCTCCTGACCTTGTGATCTGCCCGCCTCGGCCTCCCATAGTGCTGGGATTATAGGCTTGAGCCACCACGCCTGGCCGAGGAGGCAGAATTTAACCTCTACCACTGCCCAGGTGAGGTGACCTGATCAAGGAATCTACTTTCATTTATGTATTCATTTTGCCCAGGGGCATGGCATGCACTTTAACAGTGTTAAAGTACAAAGCAAATCCTAGAACACACAAGTGTGTGTTCGCATTTGTGAGCTGTGTGTGTGCTCACTCCCTAGCTCCCATTATGTTCCAGGCACCAGACTGTGTTCTAAAACAGCCATGAATGGGACAGATGTGGTCTCTGTTCCCAATGGAGTTTATCTAGTCTGATGGAGAAGAAAGATATTAAATAAATAATTGCAATTGTGATACATAAATACCATGAAGGAACCTATGGCGTTGTGAGAATCAGTGCAGTGGGACCCCATCTTGTGGGGATAAGGATGTCAAGTTATGTTTGGATCTGCAGACCTGCACTTCAGACCCTGCCAAGGTTACACCATTCCTGGCAGCCAGCTGGTTTGCCTCTCAGGTGACAGCCTTTTCTTATCAGGCTCATTCTAACCCAAATGCGAATACCTATAGACCTGCACCATTTCCTCCTGTTCACCCCCCAGGTCTGTTATCTTTCTCTGCCCTGCAGACTGTTTTTTAGGAAGTAGTTTTTGTCCTCTCCAAAATTTTAACCTCCATGTTTTATTTTGATGAGGTAACGTGTTTAGCTAGAGGAACCCCCTTTTCATCACCAGGCCTAATTTTGCACTTCCTCAATCTTAATATTTCTAGATTTAATTTTCCAAGTCAGGTGGTCTCTAGTATATCTCCATTGTTATATTTTTATTACATCACTATGGAATTTCCACCCACAGAGAATTTGTGTAATTTTTTTTCCAACAAGATTTTTATTCTGTAGCTGCCATTCTTCACATTCTCCTCTTTTCTGCCCGGCAGTCCCCTATTTCCATAGAATTAGTAATCTGGAAGTATTATTTTCCGTAAGGAATTTGTCCTCTTTCTCTGTTGAAACAGATTTTCTGTCTGCGTTCCAACAGTACTTAGTAAAGTAAATGAACTTAAGGAAAAGTCAATAGATTTCCCCTATTCCTATCACATATTCTTTGGACAGTTGAACTGGATAAAATTTTTCACAAGAGGACATTGCTGAAATTTCCTTTGTAGCTGTAAAGTATTTCACTTGATTATTATTGCTTGACTTAGATAGAAATGAATAGATCACAATCATTGTTTTGTCTCTTTTGGCGGTTTATAATCTCGGCAGCAGTATAGTTTATTTGAAACATTTCATTTCTAATATTGTGTAACTGCGTACATAATATTAAGTAGACGGCCGGGCGCGGTGGCTCAAGCCTGTAATCCTAGCACTTTGGGAGGCCGAGACGGGCGGATCACAAGGTCAGGAGATCGAGACCACCCTGGCTAATACGGTGAAACCCCGTCTCTACTAAAGAATACAAAAAACTAGCCGGGCGACGAGGCGGGCGCCTGTAGTCCCAGCTACTTGGGAGGCTGAGGCAGGAGAATGGCATGAACCTGGGAGGCGGAGCTTGCGGTGAGCTGAGATCCGGCCACCGCACTCCAGCCTGGGCGACAGAGCCAGACTCCGTCTCAAAAAAAAAAAAAAAAAAAAAAAGTAGCACAGAGTCCATTAGTGTTAAAGTACAAGGCTATTCAGGTTGGAAGAATGTTTTTTGCAAGTTCACACGAGATTTAAATACAAAGCAAATCCTAGAAGAAAATGGGAAATACCTACTGTCTTGCTAGGTTTACTTAATAAAAAGTAGGGAGGAATTTTTGAGTGTCTAGTGGATTTGAATAGTATAGACAGTTAATCTAGACTACTGAGCATAACCTCCCATATACTTCTGTCTTGTTTTGTTACGATTCAGACAAAAGCACATTTTTAGTTTATATTAATTATAGATATGTAAACCTAACTTTACGCTTTTTTTGTTGTGGTGAAATATAGATAACAAAATTTGCCATTTTAACCATTTTTAATTGTATAATTCAGTGGCGTTAATTATGTTTACACTGTTATGCAGTCATCACCACCATCTATTTCCAAAATTTTTTCATTACCATCCCAAACAGAAACTCTAACCATTAAGCCATAACTCCGTATGCCTCTCCCCAAACTCAAGCTAATGCCTAATCTACTTTCTGTCTCTATTGAATTTGCCTTTTCTAGGTACCCCATATAAATGGAATCATATAATATTTGTCATTTTGTATTTGGCTTCTTTCACTTAGCATAATGTGTTTTGTTTTATTTTTATTTGTAAAATATATATAACATAAAATTTACCATTTTATTAATTGTTAAGTGTACAGTTCATTGGCATTAAGTACATTCACATTGCTGTGCAATCATCACTACCACCTATCTCCAGAATTTTTCATTACTCCAAACTGAAACTCTGTACCTATAAGTCCCTCTTTCCCCCTCTTCCCAGCCTTTCGTAATCACAGTTCTAGTTTCTGTTTCTATCAATTTGACTACTCTAGGATATAAATGGAATCAACACTATTTGTCCTGTTGTATCTGGCTTATTTTACTTAGCATAATGTCTTCAAGGTTCATTCGTGTTGTAGTATGTATCAGAATTTCATTCTTTTTTTTTTTTTTTTTTTTGAGATGGAGTCTCCCTCTGTCACTCAGGCTGGAGTGCAGTGGCCGGATCTCGGCTCACTGCAAGCTCCGTCTCCCGGCTTCACGCCATTCTCCTGCCTCAGCCTCCCGAGTAGCTGGGACTACAGGCGCCCGCCATCTCGCCCGGCTAATTTTTCGTATTTTTTAGTAGAAACGGGGTTTCACCGTGTTAGCCGGAATGGTCTCGACCTCCTGACCTCGTGATCCGCCTGTCTCGGCCTCCCAAAGTGCTGGGATTACAGGCTTGAGCCACCACACCCGGCCCATTTCATTCATTTTTAAGGCTGAATAATATTTTATGTATATACCACATTTTGTGTATCTATTCATCTGTTTATAGGCATGGGTTGTCCACCATTTGGCTTTTGTGAACAATGCTGCAGTGAACATTGGTGTACAAGTATCTGTGTGAATCTGTTTTTAATTCATTTGGACATATCTAAGAGTGGAATTGTTGGGTCATATGGACATTCTATGTTTGACTTTTTGAGGAACCTCCAAACTATTTCCCACAGCAGCTGCACTATTTTATATTCCCACCAGCAATATACAAAGAACCCATTTTTTGATTTTTTTTTTTTTAATTGTAGTCATCCTAGCAGGTGTAAAGTGGTGTCTCGTTATGGTTTGATTTTCATTTCTTTTTTTTGGTTTGGGGAATCCCTTTCTGACAGAATTCATTTCCTTAATGACTGCTGATATTGCACATCTTTTCATCTTCTTATTGGTCATTTGTATATTTTCTTTGGAAAATGTCTACTAGAGTTCTTTGCCTTTTTAAAAATTTGGATGTGAGAAGAAGTAGAGAGAGCGAGAGAGCTCTTTCTCTGCCCTTTTTTCCTTTTTTTTTTTTTTTGAGACAGAGTCTCGCTCTGCCGCCCAGGCTGGAGTGCAGTGGCGCGATCTCGGCTCACTACAAGCTCCGCCTCCCGGGTTCACGCCATTCTCCTGCCTCAGCCTCCTGAGTAGCTGGGACTACAGGCGCCCGCCACCACGCCCGGCTAATTTTTTGTATTTTTAGTAGAGACGGGGTTTCACCTGTTAGCCAGGATGGTCTCGATCTCCTGCCCTTGTGATCTGCCCGCCTCAGCCCCCCAAAGTGCTGGGATTACAGGCGTGTGAGCCACCGCGCCCAACTCTCTGCCCACTTTTAAATTGGAGTGTCTTTGTTGTTAGGTTACAGTTCTTTATATATTCTGGATATTAATTCTTGATCAGATATATGATTCGTAAATATTTTCTCACATTCTGTACATTGTCTTTTTACTCTTGATGTCCTTTGATGCTCAAAAGTTTTTATTTTGATGGAGTCCAATTTATCTGTTTTTTGTTGTTGTTGCCATGCTTCTGGTATCATATCTAAGAATCCATTGCCAATCCCAAGGTCATGAACATTTACCCTTATGTTTTTTCCGAGAGTCTTACGATTTTAGCTTTTATATTTAGGTTGTTGATCCATTTTGAGTTAATTTTTGTAATGTGGTGGGGGGTAGGGGTTCAACTTCTTTCCTTTGCATGTGGAAATCCAGTTTCCCAGCATCATTTGTTGAAAAGACTGTTCTTTCCTCCACTGAATGGACTTGGCATCCTTGTGAAAAATCAACTGAGAGCTCGATCTCAGCTCACTGCAACCTCCGCCTCCTGGGTTCAAGCGATTCTTCTGCCTCAGCCTCCTGAAGAGCTGGGACTACAGGTGCCCGCCACTACACCTAGCTAATTTTGATATTTTTGGTAGAGATGGGGTTTGGTAGAGATGGGGTCACTGTGTTGGCCAGGATGGTCTGGAACTCCTGACCTCATGATCCGCTTGCCTTGGCCTCCCAAAGTGCTGGGATTACAGTCGTGAGCCACTGGGCCCAGCCTATTTCCATTTTTAATTGTATTTTACTTAAAAGTTTATATTATGGTAAAAACAGCATGACATCTACCATCTTTTTGTTTTGTTTTGGTTTGTTTTGTTTTGTTTTTGAGACGGAGTCTCGCTCTGTTGCCCGGGCTGGAGTGCTGTGGCCGGATTTCAGCTCACTGCAAGCTCTGCCTCCTGGGTTTATGCCATTCTGCCTCAGCCTCTCGAGTAACTGGGACTACAGGCGCCCGCCACCTCGCCCGGCTAGTTTTTTGTATTTTTTAGTAGAGACGGGGTTTCACTGTGTTAGCCAGGATGGTCTTGATCTCCTGACCTCGTGATCCGCCCGTCTCGGCCTCCCAAAGTGCTGGCATTACAGGCTTGAGCCACCACGCCCGGCCTTGTTTTTGTTTTTTTGAGACAGTCTCTGTCACCCAGGCTGGAGTGCAGTGGCGTGATCTCTGCTCACTGTAACCTCCGCCTCCTGGGTTCAAGTGATTTTCCTGCCTCAGCCTCCTGAGTAGCTGGAATTACAGGTGCGGGCCACTACACCAAGCTGATTTTTGTATTTTCAGTAGAGATGAGGTTTCGCCATGTTGGCCAGGCTGGTCTCAAACTCCCAACCTCAGGTGATCTACCTGCCTCAGCCTCCCCAAGTGCTGGGATTACAGGTGTGAGCCGAAATCTACCATCTTAAACATTTGTTTGTTTTAAAGACAGGGTCTTGGTCTGTCACTCAGGCTCGAGTGCAGTGGTGTGATCATAGCTCATTGCAGCTCTGAACTCCTAGACTCAAGCAGTCTTTCTGCCTCAGCCTGCCAAGTAGCTGGGACTACAGGTGTGCACCACCACACCTGGCCAGTTTTTTTTCTTTATTTTTAATATAGATGTGGGTCTTGCTGTGTTACCCAGGCTGGTCTTCAACCCCTGGCCTCTACTGATCCTCCTGCCTCAGCCTCCCAAAGTCCTGGGAGTATAGGCCTGAGCCACTGCACCTGGCCTATCTTAAACATTTTTAAGTGTACAATTCAATTGTTTTAAATTTTGAATATTGAATATTGTTGTGAATCAGAATGTTCTTCAGAACTTTTACATCTTGCAAAAATGAGACTATACTCATTAAACAAATTCCCTTTTTTTCCTTTCCCCAGCACCTGGCAGTCACATTCTACTTTGTGTTTCTATGAATTTGACTACTTTACATACTGCCTATATTTTTGAGATTTAGCCATAAGATGTCACTGTAGTAAGTGAGCACACTTGTATAACCACCATCTGGTTCTTCCTCATCCCCAGAGGTACCCACTGTATTACCATAACAGCATAGATTCATTTTGCCTGTGTTTGAACTTTTTATAAATGGAAATTTCACAGTGTATATTCTTTTGTGTCTAGTTTCTTCAGTTCAACATATTGCATTCTCATGTGTTGTGTATGTGGCAGTGGTTCATTCTTTTTCATTGCAGATTAGGATTCCATTATATTATTATATCTCAATTTATATATAGTCTGCTATAGACGTTTGGGCTGTTTCCAGTTTGGGACTGTAATGAATAATGCAGCTATGGCCTGTGTGTTTTGTGTGTGTGTGTAAATACATATCTCTGTTACACATTTCAGTATATATTTAGGGGATCTCATTTGATTTTTTATTTATTTTTTTAAAAGAGATAGCGTTTCACTTGTTGTCCAGGATGGTCATGAACTCCCAGGCTCAAGCGATCCTCCCACTTTGATCTCCCAAAGTGCTGGGATTACAGGCATGAGCCGCCGTGCCTGGCCTTCATTTGATTTCTTTTTTAATGGAAATTTTTATTGAGATAATTATAAATTCATATGTAGTTGTAAGAAATGATAGAGATCCATTGTACTCTTCTCCCATTTGTAACATTTTGCAAGACTTTAGTACTATATCACAACCAGGATATTGACATTAATACAGTCCACAGATACTCTGATTTCCCAGTTTTACTTCTCTCTCTTTTTTTTTTTTTTGAGGTGGAGTCTTGTTCTGTTATCCAGGCTGGGGTACAGTGGCACGATCTCGGCTCACTGCAACCTCCGCCTCCTGGGTTCAAGTGATTCTCCTGCCTCAGCCTCCTGAGTAGCTGGGACTACAGGCACATGCCACTATGTACAGCTAATTTTTTGTGTTTTAGTAGAGACAGGGTTTCACCATGTTGGCCAGGATGGTCTTGATCTCCTGACCTTGTGATCCGCCCGCCTCGGCCTCCCAAAGTGCTGGGATTACAGGCATGAGCCACCACGACCAGCCTTACTTCTCTTTGATTTGTTTCTTAAAGAGAAAGCGAGGTGGTTTAATTTGTAGTCAAGAGTCACTTCTTTCTTGATTACAGTGCTCATTATACAAATTTCATCTACCTGTTGATACAGAAATGGTACCCTGCCACTTCCCTGGACATTTATTCCAGACAGAAAAATTCCTGTGCAACCCCCACCTACATGTCTGCCAGCAGTTGATCTCTCTGCCTTCTTAAAAAGTTATGTAAACTCTTATCTAGAATATTTGGGGTTTTTAGTTCAACTGACTGGACATATACTGTATAGAAACTCATTTTTTTCAGTGAGTTTGATAATATTCTCAACTCTAGATCAAGAACTTCCCATTACTTAACCTGTCTTTGATGGTCCTGAAAGTTCTAGGAAATAGATCTAGCAGTATGTCAGGGTCACTAATTTTCCCTGGATAGTATTAATATATAAAGAAGGTTTGCTACGTCTCCTGGCCCTGGATAATCTGTCTGAAAAGAGTTTGTGTGAATGAAGTTTTCACATATTTGCTCTTCATGTCATCTTGTAGGCTCAAAATGAACAATACAGGGAGATTCATTTTGCTTATCTATAGTTTCGAAATTTTTGATAATGAAAATTATTACTTTTGTAAAGAAAGTTATAAAAATACTAACAATTAAATATAAAAATGCAGGGTGTTGGCCGGGCGCGGTGGCTCAAGCCTGTAATCCCAGCACTTTGGGAGGCCAAGACGGGCGGATCACGAGGTCAGGAGATTGAGACCACTCTGGCAAACATGGTGAAACCCCGTCTCTACTAAAAAATACAAAAAAAAAAAAAAAAACTAGCCGGGCGAGGTGGCGGGCGCCTGTAGTCCCAGCTACTCAGGAGGCTGAGGCAGGAGAATGGCGTGAACCCGGGAGGCGGAGCTTGCAGTGAGCTGAGATCCGGCCACTGCACTCCAGACTGGGCGACAGAGCCAGACTCCGTCTCAAAAAAAAAAAAAAAAAAAAATGCAGGGTGCTTGGATCCCAAGAAAATAGGAGCTTACTGTGATTAAAAGTCAGACTTTATATAATAATTAGTTATAATTAATAATGCTTTTTCTTTCTTTCTTTTTTTTTTTTTGAGAGAGAGTCTTGTTCTGTTGTCCGGGCCGGAGTGCAGTGGCGCAGACTCGGCTCACTGCAAGCTCCACCTCCTGGGTTCTTGCCATTCTTCTGCCTCAGCCTCCTGAATAGCTGGGAGTACAGGTGCCCACCACCACGCCCAGCTAATATTTTATATTTTTAGTAGCGACAGGGTTTCATTGTGTTAGCCAGATGGTCTCGATTTCCTGACCTCGTGATCCGCCCGCCTCGGCCTCCCAACATGCTGGGATTATAGGCATGAGCCACCGTGCCCGGCCCTTTTTTTTTTTGTTTACATGAAATCTTTCAGAAAATAATAATGCTTTTTCAAAGACTGAATTTTTGGTAAACGTTTATATTTTGGCTAGCTTAAGTTTTCCCCTTTCTCTGCCTTTCATTTCTAGAGTCACCAGAAGGAAAATGTAAAACATTTTTAAAATGGCTCTTTGCCTGTAAATCATCCAGCACACGCCCTTCATTTTTTCTAGTTTCAGGCATAAAGGGAAACCTGGCTCAGATAAGAATGATCCTTGCTGTATGCTGAGAGGCTCATATATCTTTCTTTTTAAATTATTATGTTTTATTTTTTAATATTTATGTATTGTATTTTTAATTTTTTTAGACACAGGGTCTCGCTCTGTTGCCCAGGCTGCAGTGCAGTGGCGCCACAGCCTTGAATTCCCTGGCTCCTGGGCGATCCTCCTAATTCAGCTTCCTGAGTAGCCAGGACTACAGGCCACCATGCCTGGATACTTTTTTAATTTTTAAATTTTTTTGTGTGGAGAACGGGGTCTTGCTTGGTTGCCCAGGTTGGTCTTGAATTCCTGGCCTCAAGCAATCATCCCGCCTTGGCCTCCCAAAGTGTTGGGATTACAGGTGTGAGCCACTGTGCCTAGCGATCCTTTTTTTTTTTTTTTTTTTTTTTTTTTCTTTTTTTTAATTCTGAGAGGCTCTAGCTCAAACACAAGTTAGCAGGTTAAGGGCTACTCCAAGTTCTGGCAGAGTTAATCTTTACTGCTTTGTCTTCAAAAAATAGAGGTTTGTAACTATTTATTTATTTATTTGTTTATTTATTTATTTTGTGACAGAGCTTTACTCTGTTGCCCAGGCTAGAGTGCAGTGGCGCGATCGTGGCTCACTGCAACCTTCACCTCCTGGGTTCAAGTGGTTTTCCGGAATAGTTGAGATTACAGGCGAGTGCCAGCATGCCCAGCTAATTTTTGTACTTTTAGTAGAGACAGGGTTTCACCACGTTGGCTGGACTGGTCTCAGACTCCTGGCCTCAAGTGATCCGTCCTCTTCAGCCTCCCAAAGTGCTGGGATTACAGGCGTGAGCCATGGCACTTGGTCTTGTAACTCCTTTTTGGACTTCCTTCAAAGTGAAGGTCTTTGCCCATGAGCTCTTTGACATCATCTGGTGTCCACTGGTAATGCATCAGCTCCAAAACTTTCTACTTTGTCTTGGAAGCTTTGCTGGTGTCTGTGGGCATGGCCATGGCTGCTCTGGTTATCTGTTCCTGCCTCATTTCTTATTGGTCAATTGCCATTATCTTGGCCCAGAATCACAGTAAATTCTCTGAAGTCCAAATACGTTGAGGAAATACCAGGATACAGAGCTCATTCAGGGTGGATCTAATGTGAGTAGTTTGATAACTTGCTGCAGGATAGGACCAGAGGGTCGGCTGGGCGCACTGTCTCACACATGTAATCCCAGCACTTTAGGAGGCCGAGGCGGGTGGATCACCTGAGGTCAGGAGTTAGAGACCAGCCTGGCCAATGCTGTGAAACCCTGTCTCTACTAAAAACACAAAAATTAGCCGGGCATGATGGCAGGCACCTGTAATCCCAGCTACTTGGGAGGCTGAGGCAGGAGAATCGCTTGAACTTGGGAGGCGGAGGTTGCAGTGAGCCGAGATGGTGCCATTGCATTCCAGCCTGGGCGACAGAGCAAGACTCCGTCTCAAAACAAACAAACAAACAAACAACAACAGAAAACAGAGGGTCAGTGGAAATAGGACCTTGGTTGCAACAGTGCCTGAGTATGTCATGTTGACCCATTCACAAGTAAGAATCATAGGGATGACATTTGTTATATTTCCTTTCATCATGCCTGAGAGCATAGTGGGAGGAAGTGGTGATATTTTTATCCTCTGGGTTGTCGATGTAATATTCTCATGTCAAGAAAAGACTTTTTGGGAATGTAATTTCCATTTTCACTGAAGGCTCTGCTTCAAATTAGGACTTAACTGTTCAGCAACTTGCTCCTGGGTGAGCTTCTTGTCGCTCTGTACCAGGGTGAACATGTAGTGGCAGATCATGTCTGAGAAGAAGGAGATGATAAATATGGGCAGGACCATCTAGTGGCTGATGCTGGAGTTGAACAGTAGCTCCTTCACTGAGAGCTGGTCTGGCTTCTCCTGGGGTGCTGGGGCTCTTTGAGTTCTCCTCGAGGCCTTCTCGTGCTCCCTCAGCCTGAGTATTATCTTGGCCTAAGACTGGCCAGGACCCTGCTACAGCCTTGGGCCTACTGCACTGATTTCAGCTCCTCCAGCTGGGCTGCCAGTGGCCCACGGCAGCCCTTTATCCATTTGATTTTCACTATGTCTGGAGACTATGGAGTTCTAAACAGAAACCAAGAGCTCCCTGACATCTTTTTGCTTATTCTAAGCCATCTCTATTAAGATCACATTTTAGAGTGAAAGTTATTAAACCAAAGAATTTTGTTTGATCGCTCTGACCCCCACTTGCTTCAGTGAAAAAAAAAGCAGGCTATAAAACATTATGTACTATATGAATTCACTTTGTGAGAACACAGAAAACTTCTATTTATCACTGCCTACCACACAAAATAGTAAGGGTTCCATAGAACATTGTAGACTAATGGCTGAAATGATTGAAAGAATACACAGGAAATGAAATTTTATGCACCAAATTGTTAACTGGACTTATTTCTGTTCCAGGACTCTAGTTGATTATTCTTTTTTCCAGATTTACCACAGTGAATATATAATTTTTACTTAATGTTTTTTTTTTTTTTTTTAAGACGGAGTCTCGCTCTGTCACCCAGGCTGGAGTGCAGTGGCCAGATCTCAGCTCACTGCAAGCTCCGCCTCCCGGGTTCCCGCCATTCTCCTGCCTCAGCCTCCCGTGTAGCTGGGACTACAGGCGCCGCCACCTCGCCCGGCTAGTTTTTTGTATTTTTAGTAGAGACGGGGTTTCACCGTGTTAGCCAGGATGGTTTTGATCTCCTGACCTCGTGATCCGCCCGTCTCGGCCTCCCAAAGTGCTGGGATTACAGGCTTGAGCCACCGCGCCCGGCCTACTTAATGTTTTTAAAAAGTGTTGTGATTTCTCTTGTTTATAAGTGGCGAGATATGGATGAAAGTGAAAGTACTTTCTAGAAAGAACTGTGTAGCAAGTCATAAATTCAGTCATTCCCTGAAATGTCGTAATCTACTACAGAACTTTGTTGTCATTCTACTTTGAAAGGCAACACAATAGTTGGGATGTGTCAAAACGAAATAATACCGTTCATAGTTTAGATATATAGAACAAATTGGGACATAATTCCAGAACTGATGACTTAGTTCCACAACAAAGAACACACCTGAGAGTTTCAGATATAATAACAAATGAATGGTGGCTATCTTACTCTTTTTTTTTTTTTTTTTTTGAGACGGAGTCTGGCTCTGTCGCCCAGGCTGGAGTGCAGTGGCCGGATCTCAGCTCACTGCAAGCTCCGCCTCCCGGGTTTACGGCCATTCTCCTGCCTCAGCCTTCCGGGTAGCTGGGACTACAGGCGCCCGCCACCTCGCCCGGCTAGTTTTTTGTATTTTTTTAGTAGAGACGGGGTTTCACGATGTTAGCCAGGATGGTCTCGATCTCCTGACCTCGTGATCCGCCCGTCTCGGCCTCTCAAAGTGCTGGGATTACAGGCTTGAGCCACCGCGCCCGGCCTTACTCTTGCTTTAAAATAGCATTCTTAAATACTAGGATGTGAGACCCACTCATTGGGTGGAGACCTTTTAGGAGATAAAAATAGAAGTTATCCTTATCCTCAGGGAGCTCATTGGCTAGTGACTATGACTGGGAAGTAATATTTACAGTTTATTTATTTTTTATTTTATTTTATTTTATTTTATTTTGAGACGTAGTCTCGCTCTGTCGCCCAGGCTGGAGTGCAGTGCCTCTAGTGTGGGCAGCAAGAGCGAAACTCCATCTCAAAAAACAAACAAACAAAAAAACACACAATTTCAGAAGAGTATGTGGTGAAGTCTTCTACCCTATCTCCCAGCCACTAGGTTCTTTTACCATTTCCAGAGATATTTTATGCATGGGTATAAATATGCATATATGTATCTACATTTAAAAATCGTAGATGGTGTTATATTATGCTCTTCTGGAGTACAAAGTGTTCTATATGCTTATCTCATTTAATATGTACAATAGTTGTCAAGATAGGTACTCTTACTAACATTTCCATTTTACAAGTAAGGAACCAAAGACATCTCAATTTCTTAATAACTTATGCAGGGTCACATAGCTGATAGTTATAGAATCTGCTTCCTGAGGCACTACTTTATATAGTTAACTTATCTATTTCTTCACTTATTTTGAGTCAGAGTCTCGCTCTTTTGCCCAGGCTGGAGTGCAGTGCCATGATCTTGGCGCACTGCAACCTCCCCCTCCCAGGTTTAAGCAATTCTCCTGCCTCGGCCTCCTGAGTAGCTGGGACTACAGGCACCCGCCACCACCATGCCTGGCACTTTTTGTATTTTTAGTACAGACAGGGTTTCACCAAGTTGGCCAGGCTGGTCTCAAACTCCTGACCTCAAGTGATCTGCCCGTCTTGGCCTCCCTAAGTGCTGGGATTACAGGCATGAGCCACCACGCCTGGCCTAAGTTAACTTTTTAATTTGAAACAATTTCAAAGTTACAGAAAAGTTGCAAGAATAGAATGAAGAATTGCATATACCCTTTGCCTGGAGTCCTCAGTCAGGTTTCTGCAGTTATCTTAATAATATTGGCAAAAGGAACCAACCTAGGATTGCACATTGTTCCCAGTTGTCATGTCTCTCTAGCCTCCTTCAATCTGGAACAGTTTCTTCACTCTTTCTTTTACTTTCTCATGATGGTGGTATCTTTAGAGATCACAGGCCAGACCTGTCCAGAGAGATTTTCTAGAATATTCTATATTTGTGGTTGTCCTAGGTGTCCTCACAGTAATCCCCATATTATGCATTTTTGACCACAGTATCACAGAAGTTATGCTATGTTCTTCCCATTGCATCTTACCGGGCAGCACACAGTGTCAATTTGTTCTATTATTTCTAATAAAGGGAGAAAGGAAGAAAGGGGTATGGAAAAGTAACTTGTTGGTTTGCTTTTTAGAGAACCCTCAGTTCAGTAAATATATTTTCCTTGTAGCACCCTGGAGGAGAAGAGGTTCTGCTGGAACAAGCTGGTGTAGATGCAAGTGAAAGCTTTGAAGATGTAGGACACTCCTCTGATGCCAGAGAAATGCTAAAGCAGTACTATATTGGTGATATCCATCCGGTAAGAACTATCAGCGCTAGCAACCCTTATGCAGAGAAAACTACTCAATAGCTGCAGAACAGGATGAAGAAATGAATTATTGGCTGGGCATGATGGCTCACACCTGTCATCCCAGTATTTTGGGAGGCCAAGGCAGGCGGATCACTTGAGGTCAGGAGTTCGAGACCAGCCTGGCCAACATGGTGAAACCCTGCCTCTACTAAAAAATACAAAAATTAGCCGGGTGTGGTGGTGCACCCTTGTAATTCCATCTACTTGGGAGGCTGAGGCATGAGAATTGCTTGAACCTGGGAGGCAGAGGTTGAAGTGTGCCAAGATTGCACCACTGCACTCCAGCCTGGGTGACAGAGCGAGACTCCATCTCAAAAAAAAAAAAAAGAATTGTTAAGATGGAAATTCATTCAACCTAGCCATCAGGCTAAATTTTCTCCAAAATTGTCTAGTCTTACTGTGTTAGGATATAGCTTCTTTGCCAGGTAGCACATGTAGTATCTCTAAAAAGCTAAGGGAACTGATTGTGGATTATTTTTATGTGTTGATTTATTTTTGTAACGCAGTCAATAATACCTCTACCTAAAATAGTGGTTTGCTTGTTTTTGCAGGCTCCTTGCTAAAGGTAGTAATTAGGGACTTTTAAAACTGTCTGTATATACCATGCTAACAAGGGACCGTGATATGCTTAGAGTAGGGCTATCTTTCTATGATCCTCAAGTCTCCCAGGGAATTCACTATCACCAGAATATAGTCTTATATTCCAAAGTTAGAAACAAGCATATAATGAGAATTCATTTGGATATGTCTTAAAATATTATTTGTTTTCCTTTTTTTAACAGAGTGACCTTAAACCTGAAAATGGTAGCAAGGTAAGAAGTCATCGGTTTGTCTTCTGTGTTTATATTTCTGTTTACTCAAGTAGAACTGCTTTGTGAAACATTTTTTCTTAACAAGAGAAGTTACAAAGTATTTACTTTTTCCCCAAGCAGAAATACTATTTTTCAGGAATTTGGACTTTGTCATCTCAGGAAAAAAAGAATAGCTGAGTCTTGAACAGCAGGAAACATTTTGCTAATGCTTCTATACACTTTTTTTTTTTTTTAAAAAAACTGAAACCTGGCTGGGCATGGTGGCTCACACCTGTAATCCCAGCACTTTGGGAGGCCGAGGTGGGCGGATCACAAGGTCAGGAGATCGAGACCACGGTGAAACCCTGTCTCTACTAAAAATACAAAAAATGAGCCGGGCACTGTGGCAGGTGCCTATAGTCCCAGCTACTCAGGAGGCTGAGGCAGGAGAATGGCATGAACCCGGGAGGCAGGAGCTTACAGTGAGTCGAGATTGCAGCACTGTACTCCAGCCTGGGCGACAGAGTGAGACTCCGTCTCAAAAAAAAAAGCAAAAAAAAAAAAAAACCCTGAAGCTCCAAAGCTATGCCTTGTGTGGTTTTGAAAGACATTAGTTTATGGGTTCAGTTATAGAAAAATACCTTACTTTTATATTATGTAGAACAAGTGATAATAATTGTTTCTGTGTTGGAAAAAAATAATTTCAAAGTTGTTTTGTTTCTTATAGGTTATCTTCTTTATCTGTAATACAGAGGCCTTTCTGTACTTATTTTCTAAATTTAATTCTTTTATCCTGTAGGCTCAAATAGGCTCACACCCTTCCCGGTTACTTAGTAACACAGCGAAAACAAAAGACTAAGTATTTGAGTGTTTGAAAACTTTAATGTGTACTGCATTACCTACCAGGAAGAAAATATGGAACCATTTTCTGCCTCCCACATGCTAGGTGGTTCATTTCCCTTATTCCCTAACTATTCCCTAACACTTTTCTTTAGTTTCTGTCCTTCAGATAGCTGTTACACAGCACTCTTAAAGGGACAGCAGTTTAGGTGCCACCTAGAACATAGGAAAGTGATGCTGCCTCCCTCCCCTTTTTCTCCTCCTTGCTGCTTGCTTCCCATTCCTCATTGAGCTGGAATTACTGAATAGGTTTGACACAGCAATTAAAGTTGGCCTAGACACAAGAATTCTATTAACTCAAGAGATTGCTTGCTTAACAGTGTCTGCCATCTGTTGCCCTCCAATCCAGAGTGTTTGTGTAAATTAACTCTTCCATCTTGCTGGACTGCTACTCTGAACTATTGAATTGTTTCTGAAAGGGGAATGAAATGGTTCTTAAAACACTTTGTAACAACTGTTGGTTGTTTGTCCTTCTCCTCCTAACACATGTATTATCCATTCTTGAATCCTTTAAAAAAAATATATTAAGGCCGGGCGCGGTGGCTCAAGCCTGTAATCCCAGCACTTTGGGAGGCCGAGACGGGCGGATCACAAGGTCAGGAGATCGAGACCATCCTGGCTAACACTGGTGAAACCCCGTCTCTACTAAAAAATACAAAAAAACTAGCCGGGCGAGGTGGCAGGCGCCTGTAGTCCCAGCTACTCGGGAGGCTGAGGCAGGAGAATGGCGTAAACCCGGGAGGCGGAGCTTGCAGTGAGCTGAGATCCTGGCCACTGCCCTCCAGCCTGGGCGACAGAGCGAGACTCCTGTCTCAAAAAAAAAAAAAAAAAAAAAAAAAAATATATATATATATATATATATTAAATAGTTCAAAATAGTATTCTGTAAAAAGTTTCCTCCTATCTCCAGCTCTCAGTGTCTTAAAGGTTCCCCTTCCCTGGAGGTAAGCAGCCATCATTTTTTGTTGTTGCTTATTCTTAATAACCTGTGTTATTATGGTAAAATTTGAACTACGCATGGCCTTGATATGTATATCGAACATGTCCAGAAAATACCAGTCTCGGAGGTCAACATCTGATTCAAGGGATATAGGAGCCATAACACATTTCTGCACAGCAACTATGAGAGCATCTTTTATATTAAAACAATAGAAAAAATATGTTTGCAATTACAATGTCTAGAAGTCTACAAATTGCTTCTTGTTGCAGTTTTTCTTTCTTGGTAGTATAGTTAGGACCATTCTTAGGAATGTAGAACAATGTTCCCCAAATTCTGTTCTTGTATCACCTCAATTGGAATCCCTTGGCATGTACATGAAAATATATAGGAAATGTTTATTTCTTGGGCTTCCATTCTACTGATTTGGAATCTCTGGAGATGGGGTTTAGGAATTTGCAATTTAAGTAATCTAGGTGATAAGTAGGTATCTAAGCCCAAACTTTTTGCTGAATGATATGCCCATCTTTTCATTTGAAAACTTAGGAAAATTTAATTCTCTTCGGTGATAAGCACTGTCTGCCTTCTATAGGCCAAAGAATTAGAAATTTCTCAGCTGAATTAAAACTATTGAGCCATCCAGTTGCAGTGGCTCACTCCTGTAATCTCTACATTTTGGGAGGCTGAGATGGAAGGATCACTTGAGCCCAGCAGTTGGAGACCAGCCTGGGCAACATGGTGAGACCCTGTCTCTATTTTTAAAAAATCATAAAATTAGCTGCACATGGTAATGTGTGCCTCCAGTCCCAGCTACTGGGGAGGCTGAGGCTGGAGGATAGCTTGAGCCCAGGAATTTGAGGCTGCAGTATGCCATGGTAACACCACTGCACTTCCATCTGGGTCACACAGCATGACCCCATCTCAAAAAAAGCAAAACAAAACAAAAAAAAAAAATACAAAAGAACTATTGAACCTTAGATTTTTTTGTAAGAAATATAGAAAAAGCATTTAAACTCACCAAGTTCTGTAATAATTTAGAAGTCTCCAAATGTAGTTTAGCCCCTATCTGGGTTAAACAGTGACTAAAGGCAGTGTTTTCAATCCGGTTTTCCTCATGTCACTGTACTCAAGGGCCATGTCTTCATTAAGTAAAGAGTCTGGCTGTTGTGTCTCTAGTCACTCTGCTCTACTTTAGGCAGATCAGGCAAGAAAGGCCTTTTGGAACATTTTCAAGACCACCTACATAGGTTTTTGTAGAGCGAATATTCCAACCTGACTTCAGTTCCAGGAAGAAATTCTTGATCTCTCACATTTATTTCTTACGGAGGTTTAAATAGGCACTTGGTGTCTAGGATGTAGCTGTCTCTTTTCTTCATATTTTATCTCTGGTTTAACCATTCACCATTAAGAAATGGAAGTGGAGTTCATTTCATTGGTTACCTTCATTTCTCTTGGTTCAGGGTTTCTGAATCTTTATGAAGAAGTGATTTTTAAAAGTCGAATTAAAGGTATCTTCAGCCTATGGGAGGGAGTTTTCATTTCCATTTTCGTTCTTCTCCTTTCCTCTATTTCTACTCGTCTCCTCTCCCACCTCCACAACCCCATATCTACTTCCTGTCTGAACCACACCTTCCCTACTGCCCCCCAAGAAACACTAAAAATGTTGCTATTCCAGTGTATAAGTCAGTAACCATTCCCTAATTCTTTTAGAAAACACCTTTCATATTACTCTTATAACACAGGTAAATAATTAGTGGTCACCATTGTTTTATTGTTAAATGGATAGTACCTGAGTTGAAGGCCCAGAATTATTATACTAAAAACCTAAAGACTTAAAAACTTAAAGATCTAGCAACAGATTTTTGTTTTACCTGCTACAATCAAAAATAACTAACTAGAATTAAAAACCATTTGTCTTTGTGAATCTCTTCCTTGCTGGATTAACCCTCATGCTGAGAGCCGTCAATCTTCTACTTATATTTGACTTAACATTTTTCTGGTCTGTTTTTGGTTATGGAAACTCACCTTAGAAACAGACTTAGTGCTCTCTGTGCCAGTTTGCCTGTCCGCTTGCCTGCTCTTTAGCAAGTAAACTATAAATATTCGTGGTCTGTGAATTCTCTCTTTTGATGATGTGTTTACTTCTTGGTTAGCTGTTTTATCACTTAATCTGCCATCAGTTCAAGAGATAAAGTGCATGCAAATCCTAACCTGACTAAAAAAGTAGGCACCATTGCATTCATTTATTCAACAGATATTATCTAGATAGTAGTTCAACTGCTTTACTAGTCAAATCTTGTAGTCAAATAGGTCTAGTAAATTGACCAGTTCCCCATTATATTTTTTTTGAATGAGTAGTATAAAATGTACATGGTAAAAAAAAATTTAAATAGTTCAAAACAGTATACTATAAAAAAGGTTGACCAAGCGCGGTGGCTCACGCCTTCAATCCCAGCACTTTGGGAGGCTGAGGCGGGCAGATCACGAGGTCAGGAGATCGAGACCATCCTGGCTAACATGGTGAAACCCCGTCTCTACCAAGAATACAAAAAATTAGCTGGGCGTGGTGGCGATCACCTGTAGTCCCAGCTACTCGGGAGGCTGAGGCAGGAGAATGGCGTGAACCTGGGAGGTGGAGCTTGCAGTGAGCAGAGATCGCGCCACTATACTCCAGCCTGGCGAGAGAGCGAGACTCTGTCTCAAAAAAAAAAAAAAAAAGATCTTTCTCATTTTTTAAGTAGATATTTAGTATTCCATAGATGAAAGTGTTGATGTGATGACATTTGCTTTCAAAAGATTTGATCTGTTTTTTAAAACAAATAAAATTGTCTCCATAGAGGCTTAATGTGTTTTTTAAACTTCATTTTTAACTTAAGAAGCTTAACTTTTGGAATCTGGTAAATTTTACATGTTAGAAGCAGTCTATTAATTGCATTTAAAGTTATATTTTTTTCTCCCAGATGCTACTGAATTTTATTATACATACAGTTTTCTGTTATATAATGTATTATGTAACATACAGTTTACCTCTTTTATGGGAGAGAAACTAAAAAGAATATATTGTTTATAATTATGAAATATAGTTAGTTGATTAAATTAAAATTTTTATTTTTAAGAATTATTTACTATCCCTACCATGCCTACTACCTAATTTATTAAAGTTTGTAATGAGATCCTGATGCCCTTTAGAAAAGCAGTGATTGCTATTTACCAAAGAATTTTGTCTGGTTATTTCCTGATTTCCTGTGTGTTGTTTTGTTTTGTTTTGTTTTTGGTGGGGGAAACGGAGTGTTGCTCTCTCACCCAGGTTGAAGTGCAGTGGCGCGATCTCAGCTCTGCAACTTCTGCCTCCTGGGTTCAAGCGATTCTCCTCCTGCCTCAGCCTTCTGAGTACCTGGGATTACAGGCGCCCACCACCATGCCTGGCTAATTTTTGTATTTTTAGTAGAGACGGGGTTTCACCATGTTGGCCAGGCTGGTCTCGAACTCCTGACCTCAGGTGATCCGCCTGCCTTGGCCTCCCAAAGTGCTGGGATTACAGGCCTGAGCCACCAGCTACTGCGCTTGGCTTATTTCTTGTTTTTTATAACACTTACACTTTGTAACATAATCTTTTGAAAGAAAGCGTTGAATGTGATGACAAAATTACTCTTAAAAGACAAAATACCCTTTGCTTAGGGTTCTCAAGGACTAATGTCTTCTATTGGTAAAGCTCTACTTAGAAATGATGTATAGTTTTGCAAAACAAGGGATCAGAAGGGCAAGGAAACATTCTTTTCTTTTCTTTTTTTTTTTTTTTGAGATGGAGTCTCGCTCTATCGCCCAGGCTGGAGTGCAGTGGCGCGATCTCGGCTCACTGCAAGCTCCGCCTCCCGGGTTCACGCCATTCTCCCGCCTCAGCCTCCGAGTAGCTGGGACTACAGGCGCCCGCCACCACGCCCGGCTAGTTTTTTGTATTTTTAGTAGAGATGGGGTTTCACCATGTTAGCCAGGATGGTCTTGATCTCCTGACCTCGTGATCCACCCGCCTTGGCCTCCCAAAGTGCTGGGATTACAGGCTTGAGCCACCGCGCCCGGCCGAAACATTCTTTTCAAATCAGTCCTCCAATGTTAAATTTTTCACTTCTTAAGTCCCAATAGAGATCATCCTGTGAATGTGTTAGTTTTTTTTTTTTTTTGAGTGAGGTGTTACATATTTTATCACAATGAGTTCTTAAGAGAGTTTATAGCAATTTGTTTTAGGAGCTGTTTTTCCATCTTTGAATTTTGCCATATCTACAGGGAAATTTTTTAATATAACCGTTCGACTCTAGGATTACATGCTTTGCAAGGCAGTAATTGTTAAATTATATTCATATCCAGAAAGAAATGGTTCTTATTGACTTGTATATTTTAGTATATTTGAGCTTGATGAGAAGGCTGTCCGCAAGATCCATACCACGTGACTGTGTCATAGTTGGGACTATAAAATGCTGAAATCATATACCTTCAATACTCAAACATTTTAGGTGGTAAAATGAACCTAATGTTAAAATTTATATAGTGGTAGCTCATGCTGTAAAGTCCATGGTATTATGGGGGGAAAATCCTTTCCAGTTTAGAATTTGAAGCCAGAAGTTCCCAACTTGTTTTTCATAAGTTACTGGCTACAGAGGTACCAAAGTGTTCCAAATTCAAAGCTACATAGTCTCTACCAGGCCACCTAAATACCCATTAAATTTGCCAAAGGTGTCCTGTGGCTTAAAATCTGCTTTTTCCAATTTTAACTACTTAGAATCCTCTTGGAATAGCAATGTAGGAATTAAAACATAAGGTCTTTATATATACTTCATATTTTCCTTTTAAGCTTTTGAAAGCCTAAATGTAAGCTGTATAGGTTGAAAGTATAATGCCCTGTTGTTGTTTTTTTGTTTTTTGTTTTTTGTTTTTGAGACGGAGTGTCGCTCTGTTGCCCAGGCTGGAGTGCAGTGGCGTGATCTTGGCTCACTGCAACCTCTGCCTCTCGGGTTCAAGCTATTCTCCTGCCTCGGCCTCCCAAGTAGCTGGGACTGCAGGTGCATGCCACCACGTCCAGCTAATTTTTTTGTATTTTTAGTAGAGATGGGGTTTCACCGTGTTAGCCAGGATGGTCTCGATCTCCTGACCTCGTGATCCGCCTGTCTCGACCTCCCCAAGTGCTGGGATTACAGGCATGAGCCACTGTGTTCGGCTGCCCTGTCTGTCTTAATGCATCATAATCATGATTCTGGTTCATTCTTTCCTACATTTATGTCCTGATGACAAAGTATACTCCATTCGTTAAGTGTGTGCTCTTCTCTCATGTTTTCTCATAAAAAAAGTTCATCATGAAATCCACCCCCATTGACCCCCACATCCTTTCCATGTGGTTGCCAGTTGTGACATTTCTTTGTCATTCTCTCTTTTTTTTTTTTTTTTTTTGAGTGGAATCTCACTCTGTCACCAGGCTGGAGTGCAGTAGCCCTATTTCGGCTTGCTGCAACCTCTGCCTCCTGGGTTCAAGCAATTCTCCTGCCTCAGCCTCCCAGGTAGCTGGGATTACAGGCATGCGCTGCCACACCCAGCTAATTTTTGTATTTTTGGTAGACGGGGGTTTCACTATGTTGGCCAGGACAATCTCAATCTCCTGACCTCATGATCCGCCCACATTGGCCTCCCAAAGTGCTGGGATTACAGGTGTAAGCCACCACGCCCGGCCTCTTTGTCATTCTCTTAATCTTAACAAATTGGGTCAATGCTTATGGTGCACTGACGCGATGCGATACTCTCGGATGAGTATCTGGGAAATCACTCCTTCATGTAGCTGGTGGAAGAGAGAAAAATCTACCTATGGTAGTGCTTCTTCAGTCTTCCTAGATGTGAGAGAATGGTGTTTTCTTCTCTCTACCCTTTAGAAGTCTGCTCCTATAGGTTTCGCCACAATGTCCTTGGCTTAGAAAATTGTGTTGAGATAATTGAATATGACTTTAGAATTCACATTTATTTGAGCCTTTCATTTTACAAATTAGGAAACTGATTTATAACATTGGGCTTGAAGATATTAGATATAATTTTAGTTATGAGCAGCTTTATAAAAATTCTATTAAGGTATTACAAAATATTTCCTTTTTCCCTAAAAAGTCTGTCTTTAGTGTTTATATGTATATAAATATACTTATTTATTTATTTTTGAGACAGGGTTTTGCTCTGTCCCCCAGGCTGGAGTACAGTGGCACAATCCTAGCTCGCTACAAGCTTGAACTCCTGGGCTCAGGCGATCCTCCTGCCTCAGCCTTCCCAAAGTGTTGGGATTATAGGTGTGAACCAAAGTGCCTAGCCCTTACTTATTTGTTTTAGTGGGGAAGTAAAGCCTTCATGAACCTTGAACTTGAGGAACCAGTTTTATTTAAACAGTTAATTTCCATGAGTTTTGAGCTAAAGTCAGAGTAGACTTAACAGCAGTTTTTTTTTAGAACCTATAATACCAAAACTCACAGCAATTTTGTTGTTTGCCAGTGTATTCTAAGCTTTTTGAAGAAAAAGAAGCATGCATATTAATTGCTTAGTAGGGGTTATGCTGGAAGAACTGTGGATTTGATTCGCTCTTGTAACTAAAGTCATAGTATTGCAGTTATTACTTTCCATGCCAAAGGTTGAGAGCGTGGACATAACCAGGCAGATATGCCTCAATACCTGAAGGGATAGATTAAAGTCAACTATAAACTGTAAGAATTTCCCTTAAGCATCCATTAGATTTAGCCCAGTGCTTAACTGTGGAAATGAAGACTGGGGGGAGCTGTGCCTAGGGAAGGGAGGTTATGTGTTAATAGAACTTTTTTCATTTCAGTTTAAAATAACCAATTTGGCTTATTTCCAAATTTGGCTGAGAGTCTTGGCTGCTAAGAGCTGTGCTTTCAACATCTCTTTGATTATTATGTATTTGATTAAAAGTGGGGTCACTATGGTTTGCATCTACTTGGCTGTCAGTATCCTAGAGGGAGTGTATGCCTCTTTCTCTTCTCTTTCCTTTAATGAGTTAAACAACTTGGTCTTTTTTTTTTTTTTTTTTTTTTGGCCCCAGGGATGGATTGATCTTAAAACAGGCCTATTTTGCAGTACTTAGTTCAAAGAACACCATATGTTTTAAATTATTTATTGTTTAGAAATTCTTACATTTCACCATAGTACAGTTTTGGCTGTCTCTGTTCTCTTTCTTCAGTTGCTTATTACCTTTTTCTAAAGCTCACCCTACTTAACAGACATCCAGGGCTTTTGATTGTAAAAGGCTAAAAGCTTTGAAATCTAGAGAATCTGTTTATATGAAGTATATGATTTTTACTGTAATTATAGATTAAGCATCATAATACATATATTATGCTGTGATGCTCTCATATAAGCCTTTCAAATTATCCCTTTTAAAAATAGTAACTACATTTTTTGTCTATAAATCATTGGTATTTATGTAGCTAAAGCATAAAAGACCATGAACATTTTCTTGATGGAATTCAATTATTTCTCAGCTACTGTAGTAGAATATTTATTTTAAAAGGCAACATTATAAATTAACTTGATGCACATACTACCATCGCTACCACTCCCACCTTCTGAATCTGTAAAGTAGATAGTAACATTTGTTGTATTTTTCAAAGACTGACCTGTAACTCATTTTAATTAATCAGGTCCTTACTAGACTAGCTGAAATGTCCCAGATAACAATAATCATTAAAGTCTTAAAGAAGTATAGTAGTATGTTAGTATGGTTTCTTTAAAACCTTTCATTTGACATTTTTCTTGTCTACAGGCTAATTTCTTTCAGGTTTGGGGCATGTATTCATTTGCATGGCAGTGTTTTGGATATATGTGAAATTAAAACTCATTTCATGGACTGCTCTAAAGTGTATCGGGGCCAATGTGATTGGTTTCTGGAAATTCTTGGAGATTATTGAAAGCGGTGGTTAAGCAGAGCTAATATTCCATGTTCATACCGTGAAATACTTCTACATTTTGCAAAGATGGTATTTTGGGCAGCAGTAACCTATGCTAAAAGTCTTATTGTCCTCTGGCAGTAAGTTAGCAGGCCTTTTGTACTATACAGCTGATTAATGGAATCAGTACCTCATTTGATACTTAAATTGAGTAAAAAAATTTTAATAACAGCCTTATTGTGATACAATTCACATACCATACAGTTCACCTATTTAAAATGTACAAGTCAATGGTTTTCAGTGTATTTACAAAGCTGTGCAGTCTATTTGAGAACAATTTCCTCACTCCAAGAAGGAACCCCACACTCATTAGCAGTCATTTTCCCTTTCCCTACAACTCGTCCTCCTCATGCCAGCCCAAGGCAACCACTAATCTACTTCTACCTCTATTGATTGTCCTATTCTGAACATTTTATAAAGCAGATTTATATAATCTGTAGTCTTTTGTGTCTGCTTTCTTTCACTTAGTATAATGCTCTGAAGGTTGTAGCAGATATCAATACTTCAGTACCTTTTATTGCTAAGATTTGTTTTTTAAGGTTATTTTGTCATTTTCTTTCCTTTGACTCCATTTTTTCTCTTTTCATTGTGAAATCAATTCTAAGGTCTCCCTTCATAATTATTATGATTTCAAAGAGTGAACCAGTATATTTTTGTGATCTACAAAGCAATCATCTGTATGATCTAGAGGATTTCACAGTTGATCTACGTGTTAGAAGAGCTTTTTGGGCTTTAAAAAGGTTTTTAGGGCCGGGCGCGGTGGCTCAAGCCTGTAATCCCAGCACTTTGGGAGGCCGAGACGGGCGGATCACAAGGTCAGGAGATCGAGACCATCCTGGCTAACACAGTGAAACCCCGTCTCTACTAAAAACTACAAAAAACTAGCCGGGCGAGGTGGCGGCGCCTGTAGTCCCAGCTACCCGGGAGGCTGAGGCGGGAGAACGGCGTGAACCCGGGAGGCGGAGGTTGCAGTGAGCTGAGATCCGGCCACAGCACTCCAGCCTGGGCGACAGAGCGAGACTCCGTCTCAAAAAAAAAAAAAAAAGGTTTTTAGAAAGTATGATGTTAGCTACTGCCAGTGGCAAGCCCAGCTGAACCAGGCACATCATCATGACCACAAAGTAGTCCATTTCAATATAGTTTGTATCATTAACATTTTTTAACATCTAAAAAAGTTTAGGTCATTTCTATGCTTTCATTAGTGATTCTTCAGTAGGAAGGAACCTAGCAAAGTGCCAGTATGTTTTCAGAAATAAAATTCCCAGTACATCCATTGCTTATATATTTATAAACACCAAAATGCATGAAAAGTGAAGTTCTGGTATCAGTTACAGGGTTTATGTAGCTATTCAAGAAAATGTATATGTGCTATGTTAATCTTGTTTCTTTTTGTTATTTTTGAATATGTGTCATTTTCAGGACCCTTCAAAACATGATACATGCAAAAGGTTAGTATCCCCTTAACAGATTTCCTTATGTTCAAGGTAATGTCTGGCAAGAGACTCTTTTGTAAGTATATGTATGTAACATAATTTACGAGTGCAGCTTGACAACTAATTCTTTTTTGGCCCAAATCACTGCAAATTCAGTTGTTCCTTGACATTAGCAAAATTAGCTTTTACAGTTTTAGCCGTTTTGAATAATCTAAAAAGTTCATGCCTTGAGTAATTTTTTAATCTTATTGTGATACAAATTGGAATCACACTCAGTAAGAGGCCAGTATGCATGGACAGGTAGCTACTAGTGGTTCAGCCTTCAGGCTGTGCAGTTCAAACTAGCTACACTATTCTACTTAAAACTTAATCTCATTTACTTCTCACAACCACTCTGTAAGATAGGTGCCATTATTACATTTTACAGAAGAAAAAAACACTACAGTCATATTTAGGAATTTGGATTTTCTCAGGTTTACTTAGAATATATTCCTTGGCATTAATATTAGTAATTCATTAGTATTAGCTCTGAAAGTTATAATTTGCCTTCCCTTAAGTGCCTGTATCTAAAATGACTGTGGAATCCTTGGCCTGTACAATATATTTGTGGAGATTATATAGAGCTAGCCATTCTATCTTTTGGATATCTCGAAGTATTTCAGAGAAAGAAAATATGTCTTTTTTTTCCCATAAAATGTCAGATCTATTATTTGAGGTAATGGACACAGTATAAAAAAGTACGAACTATTAGTAAATTTAGTTTCCTTAATATTGAGGGCTTAGGGTCAACAAAATGCTGCATAAAATTTTGAAAATACAAGCCACAGAATTGCAGATTTTAAAGATAAAACTTATGCTTATGCAGGGCGGGGTGCAGTGGCTTACGCCTGTAACCCTAGCACTTTGGGAGGCTGAGGCGGGTGGATCATGAGGTCAGGAGTTCGAGACCAGCCTGGACAACATGGTGAAACCCCATCTCTACTAAAAATACAAGATTAGCTGGGCATGGTGGTGCGTGCCTATAGTCCCAGCTATTTGGGAGGCCGAGGCAGGAGAATCGCTTGAACCTGGGAGGCGGAGGTTGCAGTGAGCCAAGATCGTGCCCTTGCACTCCAGCCTGGGCAACAAGAACGAAACTCCATCTTCAAAAAAAACCTTATGCTTATGCTATAAAACTTAGACTTATGCTAAACATAAAACTGATTAAGAATTATCAGGCAGAAGATATAAAGAATCCCTACAAATCAGTTTTTTAAAACCTCAGTAGAATATGAGAAAAAGGGCTGGGCACGGTAGCTCACGCCTGTAATCCCAGTGCTTTGGGAGGCCAAGGCGGGTGGATCACGAGGTCAGGAGATCGAGACCATCCTGGCTAACATGGTGAAACCCCATCTCTGCTAAAAATGCAAAAAATTAGCCGGGGGTGGTGGCGGGCGCCTGTAGTCCCAGCTACTCGGGAGGCTGAGGCAGGAGAATGGCGTGAACCCGGGAGGCGGAGCTTGCAGTGAGCCGAGATCGCGCCACCGCACTCCAGCCTGGGCGATGAGCAAGACTCCATCTCAAAAACAAAAAAAAAAAATAATATGAGAAAAAGAGTTAAACACTTTACAGAAAAGGAAACCACAAATGTAAACATATGGAAATGAGGTTTAATCTCATTCATCATTAGTGATATGTGAATTAAAATCATAGGTATATTTCATACCTAACCAGATTGGTAAAAATTAAAAATTTTGCAAATAAGAATTGGTTGGAAAGTTTATCCCCCAACTCTTAAAAACACTCCTAGGGTAATGTAAATGAATATAATCATTTTGGAAAGCAGGTTGGCATTATCTAGTAAATTTGACAGGATGAATTAACTTTTGACCCAACAATTCCATTTCTAATGATATACTTGATAGAAATGTGTGCACAAGTACACCCAGAAATATGTACAAGAATATTCACAGCAGCATTATTCGAGATATTCAAACATCAGAAACAACCCTAATAAACTGTGGTATATTCATACAATGGAATACTACAAAACAATAAAAATAAATGAATCACAAACATGTAGTAATCTGGATGAATCTCCAAGAAGAAAAGTCTGTCTTACGACAGGAAGTTATTGTTGAACCTGAATCTCCTGTGATGCAGTATAAATGTGTTTCGTCTGGGTCTCTTCTCAGTCGCAGTTAAGTATTAGGAAAGATTATGTGAGTATTGATGTCAGCCATTCTCAGTCTTTTGTACTAAAGAAATTTTCTGGCCGGGCACGGTGGCTCATGCCTGTAATTCCAGCACTTTGGGAGGCCTAGGCGGGCGGATCCACTGGCTGAGGCAGGAGAATGGCGTGAACCCGGGAGGCGGAGCTTGCAGTGAGCCGAGATCGCGCCGTTGCACTCCAGCCTGGGCGATAGAGCGAGACTCTATCTCAAAAAAAAAAAAAAGACAAATTTTCTTCTTCAGTGTTTTCTCAAGGATCCTACTTTTGGATTCTTTAGGCTTTTGTGATTGCTCTTAAAGGAGTCTGAATTCATTACTCTTATCAGGAGATTACTTCAGAGTTCCCAGTGCATATTGCTGTTATACATGCCATATTGCTTGGTATTTTAAACAAAGCTACCTGGCTGACATTCCAAACTAGTCCAGCGTAGCTGTTTGCCATACGTAAGCATACAGAGTGCTAGGCATGTTTAGGCAAAGAATCATTTTTCTTATGAACTTCAGCTCGTTTTATTGACTTCAAAACCTTTTAATACCAAGACTCATATGTCTTAAGTAGAGGGGCAGCCGGGTCATTTGGATCATGGAAGAATTATACTTTAAAACTAGTGTGCTAATAAGTTCTATTAAAGAATTATTATGTTAAGGAGAATGATGACTGTTCTGAAGCTCCTAAGGAAAGTCTCTTGCAGTACTTTTGAAGCTGCCATTTACCCTATTAGAACTGTATATACTTTTTGTGTATGTGTATCCTTATTAGTGTCCAAACTTAACTAGGGATTAAGAGGATGGGTTTGGAATCACACTGTCCAACTCCCTTACTAACTTTGGGATTTGGGGTGCAAAGCTTACGTGTTTCTCTTGTATGAGATGAGAATAATAACCCTATTTCATAGGGTGTTGTAAGGATTAAATCTTTAAAATACATATGAAGCAGATAGGATATTTCTGGTAGTTATATTATATATGATTACTTCCGAATTTATATTGGGATGGATTTTTTTAAAATACATATATGAAATGTCACTTACATAATGGTGTTTTTTCCTGTTTAAAAATGTTAATTGCAGAATACGTGAAAAGCAAAAGCACAAAGAAGACAATGTGAGAGTATCCATAATCCCTAACTCAGAAATAACCACTATATGACTTTGTAGAAACACATATAAAGGCATGTAAAGGCATCTTATTTGATATCATACTATTGGTTGTTTTTAACCTTTTAAAAAATTACTTTGTAATATTGTCACTCTAATCCAAATATTTTTTCCCCAACTACTTTGTGATAAAAGCAGTTAAATTTCCCAAAGTAAAAACTCCTTGCCCATATAAAAACATGTGAAAGCTGAAAGATAGTGAACATTTGTCTTAAAATACTTAACAATTTTATTGCTTTCTCCCCCTCCTCCTAGTTGCTGGTCATACTGGATTTTACCCATCATAGGCGCTGTTCTCTTAGGTTTCCTGTACCGCTACTACACATCGGAAAGCAAATCCTCCTGAGGAGGCCTTGCTGAAGTTGGAAAGTGCATCCATTTTGGGGTGAAAACTAGAGACTTGCTTGGGGGCTGCAGAAGTGCCCTCTCCTCGAATCCTGCCAGTTGCATTCTTCCCCCTTGGAGTCGAGACGATTGGCCAGGCATCCACCTCAGATCTGGGACCAGCGTCCTCCATCTCTCAGAGCCTTACTCCCCAAGTACCTGCTCACTGTTCTGTGTCCAATGATTGCCGGTGTTTCCTCTCTTCACTGGTTTCCATGAGTACCCTTATATTTCAAAACTTCCTGTTCATAAGTTATAGTGACATTGCTCTTTCGTAAAAATGCCTGCTTTCCAATACTTTGATTGCACATTAGACATTCTTAACAGGGCGGCAGTCTAGTGTTGAAACTTTTATTTTTTCATTTTTCTTTTAAGTAAATTAAAAAAAAAAAAAATTCTGATTTAGGGCTAGGTGCAGTGGCTCAGGCCTGTAATCCTAGCACTTTGGGAGGCCAAGGTGGGAAGATTGCTTGAGGCCAAGAGTTCGAGACCAGCCTGGGCAATATAGCGAGACCCTTATCTGTTTTTTTTTAAAAAATCTGATTTAATTCTGTTATTTATCATAAGGGGTTTAATTCCTGAAGTAAAGGTATGCACCTATTAAACTTAAAACTGCCAAATGATTTTTGTTCCTTTTATGTGCATGATAAAGCTACAAGGAATGGTGTGGCCACCTCCTCCTTCCTTTCAAGCTAGGGCAGCAGGTAGCTCTTCCCACCCCCTGAGCCCAGTCCCTTCCCAAGTGGTGCTGGACAAAAAAAACTACATGGCCCTTTTATGTCTTGGGGCCGGAGAGGGAGGGATGAATTGGGGTGATAGAACCCTGGTGAATTCAGAGTTATCTTTCTTCAGAAAAATACTGAAAACCACTGCTTCAGGATAGGGGTTTAGAAAAAACACCGAAGCTTTCACTTTGGTTTGGCACCAGTTTCTAACCATCTGTTTTTTCTACCCTAGCTATCTTTTATTGGTAAAATATAAATGTATAATTACGTCTGTAGAGCTTTACCAAGGATTTTCCCTCCTATTTTTGTTGATTAGCAAATTTTTGATTCTCCATTTTCCAAAAGTAAGAGACTCCAGCATGGCCTTCTGTTTGCCCCCGAGTAAAGTAACTTCCATATAAAATGGTATTTGAAAGTGAGAGTTCATGACAAGAGCCCGTTTTCCATTTCTTCTGTATTTTACCTCCATGACTCCAACTTGTGGGTTTGTTCTGTTTTTCCATAAGAATAAAATACTGGCAGTTTTTTTCTCTGATGTGTGTTCATTGAGAAGTAGGTTACTAGAATTATGTTACTGTGTCTTATTGGTTCAGTGATGATTTCTCTGGCATATTAGACTTTTATTTTTTTCCCCATGGAAGCACCTGAGGAAATAAATAGAACACTGGCTGTTTTCTGCCAGCAACTCTGGTGATTTTTCTCCCTGTCCTTTGAGAATTGCTAGTCTGCTTCTGAGCCATTGTCATATCCGGCAGGGAGCAGCTTGGTTCAAGAAGGACCATAGAGGCTGCTCAGCATCTCCTTCCTCCTTCCCAGCTTGCCAGGGATTTGATGAGACAGGAAACTGCCCAGCAAACCAGGGACTGCCCATGCAAACTATTTAAGAAAAAGTTCAATCCAGGTCTTGTATCCTGTGATTTAGTAGTTGAATGAGTACAGAATTCATCAAAATAATATTAACCTTGTACTTGCACACTTGGATATATTTGAGAGTAATTTTAGGAGATTTCTGGCTGAGTTTTACTGTCAGGGATATGGGTTTAGTAAAACTTTTATCTTTAGAAAAATGTTCGTATGCATTATAAGATGCTACTTTAAAGACAATATTGATAAAAAACCTTGGTTATTATTTAACAAAAGTGGTATGACTTGATGCTTCTCTATTTAAAGGCAAGGAAGGATTGGTATATGATTGCCTGTCATAAATAAATTATGTGATTATTAGAGTACATTGGGGTAAAAGTAAAGAACAGAGGAGTATTGAGGAGCTTGAAAGGGAGCATTCAATCTAAAGCCAAGCCTGAAGATAACTTGAATCAGTTGTAAAAGTGTGTTGGCAATGTCCAAAATTGAATGAAAAACATCTGGCTTATAAGCAGTGTTAAAGAACTACCATCTTAAGTAAAATTGGTGTTTTTGTTATTTTTAAGGTAAATGCCAGTGCAAAAGGTATGTTTTTCTACTTCATATTGGTTTTCTTTTCCTGTTTACATCTGGACTTGTTTTTTACTGAGAGCCAGAGGAAAAGATAATTAGACTTTGTCTCTTCCACCCATGAAATCCCTGCAGTACCCAGGGCTGCTTCTGAGCTACTGCTGATGTGATGTCACTTTGTATTAGGAAAACCACTTGGGGGTCCATTTACTATTATTCTGTTGCCTACAAAAACAGCCAGATGAAAGGTAAATCTTGCGTGAGAGTTTGCGGAGGTTGTTCTAAACAATAAAGTAATATAGCACACTAGCCAGATCCATCCAAAAGGACTTTTTTTTAAGGAAGTAGACTTGAATTCACAAAACAGTCTTGCCATGGGTAGGTGGTGAAAATCCTCTGGAGAGCAAGTGGAGCCAGTCCCCATTGGCTGACAGTGCCACCTGGAGCTGGTCTCTGGGGTGTTTGGTTGTTTATTCCTGAGGAAGACTAACTGCTGCTGCTGCTGCAAACTGGACTGTACACATCGTGGCTGCTGGGCACGAAGGAGGAGGTGAGAGAAGTTTCATGCCACCAAAATAGAGGGTGTTGGTACCACTGCCCCTGGTCTGAGAGTCAGGGTTTAAACCTGCCTCAGTAGAGACTAGTTTGAAATGACACCAAAATTCCCCAGCCCCTACTCAGCAATTGGTTTTGGTTTCCAAATGACTTCCACATTTGTCAAGATAACAGAGTGGTGGGGTCAAAGTTTATCTTGTGTTTAGATCTCCTCAAGACTGCTTAAGCAAAAACAAAAATCCCTTGGAACCTATCTTTTGAGCCTGTAAAGTTCTCTTAGCAGTTGTCATAAATGCATATGTTGTGAAATCAGAACACTGTCGCGTTTATACTCATTTAGCTGCAATGTGGGACAATGAAAAATGCTTTACAGGCCTTAAGTATCATTACTTACGGTATCTCCTGCTTTAAAATCTCAAGTGATATCTATCTGGTTAAATTCCATTTTAGGAGATTGAGATGCAGAACGCTGATGTTCATTACCTCCTCCTACCCCAGGAGAAATGGATTCAGACATGTCTTGTCTCAACAAGAAATTGATTTTTCTTTTTTTAACTATCTCATTCTGTTGCCAAATATCACAGAAGTAATGAGGAGTTTAGTTACATTTGGCTGTTGTGCTCTGAAAGAGCCAGGTTTGGAATTTGTGGGGGTGATCTAGGAAGAAGGTTCCAAAGAAGCAGAGGCATTTGTCAAGTTACCTACCCTATATCCAGCATCCTCCTCGTGAGCTTCAGTAGCTGCTCTTTGCCCACGCGTGTATCCTACGTTTGCTATTTGGGCAAACCATTACTTCAGTTATTTAACTTCCCTTTTTTTTAACTTCACCTTTGACTGTGAACAAGTAACATTAACATTCCTTTTGTATATTCACTAATGGAGTTAGTTTACCTGTTTTATTTCAGAATATTTTGAACGAAGATCTTTGTCTCTTTCTGCTGAAATGCACACACAGTGAATGTTTGTTAGAACTACACACAATAAAGCCACTGTTTTCCTTTTCTTGCCCTGACTACACTTAATTTTTTTTTTAATTAAAAAAGATGTTTTTTTAAGTAGAAGTGTTGGTTTTGTAATCCTCAGGTGTTCTGGAAGAGAAGGATTTGAGAAGCATGACAGTCTCCCGTGTCTGTGCTAACGATGTGTTTAGCACAACGTGGTGGGGAGTTCCGTGGTTCTCCAGGATTCTGCTCACTGTTCTTTTCGTGAAGTGAATCGTTCATTTGATAATCGTGAAATGCAAAAAGTAAGGCTGTGTTTTAATGGATGTGAAGTGGGAACGGGGTAGCCAGGTTTGAGGTTCTGTTTCCACTGAAACTACCTACTGAAAGAGAAGCCAGTACCAGGTAATACTGTTTTGTTATCTGCAATGCCAGTCTTCAAATGATTGTTTTTCTTGGAAATAGCTGAAACTGTTGGGGAAAATTAAACACTGAAATTGAAGTTTAGTGACTGTGTTAATAAAACAAGGGAAATAAACCATTTCTATAATTACCTTTAAAGCATACTGATAGCCATCTACCATTACTAACATATCAGATTTCTGTTGAGAGATCGTTCATTAGGGCTTGGCTATTTCACTATCACAGGAACTGAGGATTACTAACAGGAAAGGATGCCCCCATTCTTGTTACCAAAGTTTGAATTTAATGTTTAATCTTCGATACTAATAAGAGTTTATTATCATAGTACTCTCCCTGATGCTGAATAGTTGGTAGGTGCTTGACAAATCCTGGTCGATTGATGAAAGTCTGAGGTAGAAGACTGATTCCAATTATGTAAATTTAAAGGAAGAAATATCCACACAATCTGTTAAGCTGCTGGTAATTGATAGCATAAATCTAACGTTAATTAGTGAACTAGATTGCTATGTATGTGCAAAGCCCAGTCAGCTTAATCACATATATACCAGCATTTTAAAAACAAAATTATTTGATGAAGCAGTGAGAGGCTAGAGTGGCTTTCCAGGTGAAACATGAGAATGCACTTGTAATGCTGTCATTTCTCTGACACCTACTATGTGCCATGCAATGTGGTTTACAAACCTTGCTGATCCGTCCCTGTCTACCTTGTAAGGACACTTTTATGGCAACTCAGAGAGCCACCTGACTTGACCACAGAGCTAAGAGGAGAGCCAGGGTTTTTTTGTTTTGTTTTGTTTTGAGGCAGAGTCTCTATCCCCCAGGCCGGAGCACAGTGGTGTGATCTTGGTTCACTGCAACCTCTACCTTCTGGGCTCAAGCAATCGCCTCACTCACCGTCCCAAGTAGCTGGCACTTCTAATTTTTGTATTTTTTTGTAGAGACGAGATTTCGCCATGCTGGCCAGGCTGGTCTTGAACTCCTGGTCTGCAGTGATCCACCCGCCTTGGCCTTCCAAAGTGCTGAGATTACAGGCGTGAGCCACCTCCCCTGGCCTGAGAGCCAGGGTTTAAACCTCCCTCAGTAGAGACTAGTTTGAAATGACCCTTGAATCCCATGCAAATGGCTTAGTTTCTTGAAGCCAGTTAATGAGAATTTTAGATCTGAACTATGTTGCTGAAAAAACTTTTCATAAAAGGCAAAGGATTGACCGGGTGCGGTGGCTCAAGCCTGTAATCCCAGCACTTTGGGAGGCCGAGACGGGTGGATCACGAGGTCAGGAGATCGAGACCATCCTGGCCAACACGGTGAAACCCCGTCTCTACTAAAAAAAAAAATACAAAAACTAGCCGGGCGAGGTGGCGGGTGCCTGTAGTCCCAGCTCCTCGGGAGGCTGAGGCAGGCATAAACCTGGGAGGCGGAGCTTGCAGTGAGCTGAGATCCGGCCACTGCACTCCAGTCTGGGCGACAGAGCGAGACTCCGCCTCAAAAAAAAAAAAAAAAAAAAAAGGCAAAGGATTGAGAATTGAGGACGACTGATGAAATCCTTAAGCAGCACATATGAGAAGTCCTTGCATTTCATCAGTCTAGGATCCTGGATAAAAGTTAACATGGAACTATGTATGTAAATACATAGTTTTTGGGGTTTTTTTTAAAGAAGGTTTTGCTCTGTCGTCCAGGTTGGAGAGCAGTGGCATGATCATAGGTCACTGTACCCTCAAACTACTCCGCTCAAGTCTCAGCCTCCCAACTAGCTGGGACTACAGGTGTGTGCCACCATGCCCAGCAACGTAAAAATTTTTTTTTTTTTTGGTAGTAGTAGAGCCTCACTATGTTGCCGAGTCTGGTCTCAAACTCACGGCCTCAAGCCAGTCCTCCTGCCTCAGCCTCCCAAAGTGTGGGGTTACAGGCATGAGCCACTGTGCCTGGCCCCATTTTCCTTTTTTTTTTTTTCTTCCCTGTTTTTCAGAAATTGAGGTGGGATTGTCTTCCCAGACAATACAATGATGTTCATAATAAGAATCTTCTGACAGACCTACTCACTCTGATTTTAATAACCTAAGAAATCTAATCAGAGACAAATAGAGATGGAATCAGGAGAAGCTAAGTCATGAACAGCACAGGAAAATGAGCTTCCGAGACTCCCAGTCTGACCCCCTTTTTCTCTTTTGTAACTTTTTTTTCCTACCTCTCATCCTACCTCATCTTGCCCTCTTGCTTTGCCTCGTGTTTATCTTATAAAGGACGACACCTCAGCTATGCTCCTCTTTTCTTTTTCTTTTGTTTTGGAGCTGGGGTCTTGTTATGTTGCCCCGTCTGGACTGGAACTCCTGGGCTCAAGCCATCCTCCCACCTCAGCCTCCCCAGTAGCTGGGACTACAGGCACGCACCACTGCACTGGCTACATCTTCATTTTTGTGTTGTGGTACAAAAATGTACTTGACGCTCTGTCCTAAAAACAATGGGAAGAAATAATTTGTTTATAAACTGGACCATCCAGAAAGAATGCAGTTCTGTTTGAACATCTCTATTCACCTTCGTTTAAAGCTACATTCAAGCTCTGGGCCATTCACGTGAATCAAATTTGCCTTTTCAGTTACTTAAAATTGGGCTTCTGAAACCCACGTATCTTGACAACTGTGGTCTCTGCAACTTATCTGACCGTAAAACACTTGCCTGGGTAATGTCCTTTTAAGAGTTCTTCCTTTCTGGCCGGGTGTGGTGGCCACGCCTGGAATCCCAGCACTTTGGGAGGCTGAGGCGGATGGATCACTTGAGGTCAGGAGTTTTGAGACCAGCCTGGCCAACATGGTGAAACCCTGTCTCTATTAAAAATACAAAAATTATCTGGACGTGGTAGTGCACGCCTGTACTCCCAGCTACTCGGGAGGCTGAGGCAGGAGACTCTCTTGAACCTGGGCGGTGGGGGTTGCAGTGAACTGAGATCGTGCCACTGCACTCCAGCCTGGGGGACAAGAGTGAAACTCCATCTCAGAGAAAAAAAAAAAAGTTCTTCCTTTCCAAGTATACCTAAGTTCCCATAAGACAGAAAGTCATTTTTTTGATAGTTAATTTTTTGAGATAAGGGTCTCACAATGTCACCCAGGCTGGAGTGCTGGAGTATCATCCTGGCTCACTGTAGCCTCCGCCTCCCAGGGCCAAGCAGTCCTCTTACCTCAGTCTCCTGAGCTGCTGGCATTACAAGTGCCTGCCACCGTGGCCAGCTGATTTAAATTTGTTTTAGAGACAAAGTCTTGCTGTGTTGCCCAAGCTGGCCTTGGCCTTGGCCTCCCAAAGCACTCGGATAACAGGTGTGAGCTACTGTGCCCAGAAACTCATTTTTTATTCCATGCCAAGTCTCAGTATCTCTGGAAAGAAGAAACATTCTTCACTTTAAAACACCTACAGATTATTATTGTCATAGAGTAAGATACAGAAACCCGCTTAAGCTCACCTAGGTAACAGAGAAATGACTTGCTGTGAATCAGTAACCAATGAGTATCTGATGGAACACAAGGGTAGAAATCCCAGCTGGCCCTCCTGAGGATCTAGGAACAGGAACCAGAAACCCATAGGAACCAAAGTGGTTACTTTAGTTTCCTGTCCAAACTTCTAAAGGAAATTAATAATTAGAAGTGAAAATGTGGTTGAATGGGAAGGAGATCATAGGGAAAGCAGTTTCCCAAGGGAGATGCTATAATTGCATACTTTGTGTATATTTAAATGTCTTCGTTAATTAACTAAACGCTCTGAAGGAAGGCACGTCTGCATTTCTCAGGGTGCCCTGCATTGGGCTGGGCCATAGAGAGGGCGAAGTGGATTCAGTATGGCTTGCCGTGCTGTGCCTGCATAGCCATACTATATGCCAACTATAGCCGTACTATAATGAAGATAGTATAGTCCAGGCGCGGTGGCTCATGCCTGTAATCCCAGCACTTTGGGAGGCCAAGGCAGGCGCATCACCTGAGGTCAGGAGTTTGAGACCAGCCTGCCCAACATGGGAAAACCCCATCTCTACTAAAAATACACAAAAAAATTAGCCGGGTGTTGTGGCACGCACCTGTAATCCCAGCTACTCGGGAGGCTGAGGCAAGAGAATTGTTTGAATCTGGGAGGTGGAAGTTGCAGTGAGCTGAGATGGTGCCACTGTACTCCAGCCTAGGCGACAGTGGGACTCTATCTCAAAAAAAAAAAAAAAGTAGAGTTCTCATAACCAGTTTCCCCTATTACTAACATCACATGTTTATATGTGACAGTTATTACAATTAATGAACCAATATTGGTACGTTATTATTGAAGTTCTTATGCTAGTTCCTTAGTTTTTGCCTGATGTCTTTTTTCTTTTTTTGAGACAGAGTCTCAGCTCAATCTTGGCACACTGCAACCTCCCACTCCGGGTTCAAGCAATTCTGCCTCAGCCTCCCGAGTAGCTAGGAATACATGCGTCTGCCACCATGCCCGGCTAATTTTTTGTATTTTTAGTAGAGACAGGGTTTCACCATGCTGGCCAGGCTGGTCTTGAACTCCTGACCTCGTGATCCGCCCGCCTTGGCCTCCCAAAGTGCTGGGATTACAGGCGTGAGCCACCGCGGTGCCTGGCTGACCTTGACAGTTTTTTTTTTTTTTTTTTTTTTTTTTTTGAGACGGAGTCTCACGCCCAGGCTGGAGTGCAGTGGCCGGATCTCAGCTCACTGCAAGCTCCGCCTCTTGGGTTTACGCCATTCTCCTGCCTCAGCCTCCCGAGTAGCTGGGACTACAGGCGCCCGCCAAATCGCCCGGCTAGTTTTTTGTATTTTTTAGTAGAGACGGGGTTTCACCGTGTTAGCCAGGATGGTCTCGATCTCCTGACCTCATGATCCACCCGTCTCGGCCTCCCAAAGTGCTGGAATTACAGGCTTGAGCCACCGCGCCCGGCCTGACCTTGACAGTTTTAAGGAGTACTGGTCAGGTACATTGTAGGATGCCCTCTGTTAAAATTTGTCAGATGTTTTCCTCATGATTAGACAGAGGTTATGAAATGGGGAGAGGAAGACCACGGGGATAAATTGCCATTTTCATTACATTTCCAGAGGACACACTGTCGACATGATCTGTGACGGTTGATGTTGACCTTGATCACCCGGCTGAGGGACTGTTTATCAGGTTTCTCTACTCTCTAGTCACTCTTCAGGAGGGACTTTCCATATTGTTCCACACTGTGGCAGGAAGTCGCTGCACAGCCCACACCTAAGGAGTGGGGAGTTATGCTCCATCTCCCTGAGAGCAGAGTGTCTACATACATTATTTAGAATCTTTCTGGATAGGAGATTGGTTTCATAGATTGTTTTATTTATTTTTATTTGCATATTTATTTTTAGAGACAGCGTCTCACTGGGTTGCCTAGGCAAGAGTGCAGTGACTCTTCACAGGTACAATCAATCACTGCACACCGCAGCCTCAAACTTCTGGCCTTGAAGTGATCCTCCCTCCTCAGCTTCCTGAGTAGTTGGGACTACAGGCACATACCACCACACCACACCACGCTCAGGTTTCACAGAATTTTATAGTGGATTGATATGTAGCTTTTTTTTTTTGAGATGGAGTCTTGCTCTGTTGCCCAGGCTGGAGTGCAGTGGTGTGATCTCGGCTCACGGCAACCTCTGCCTCCCAGTTTCAAGTGATTCTCCTGCCTCAGCCTTCCAAGTAGCTGAGATTACAGGCATGCGCCATCACACCCGTATAATTTTTGTATTTTTAGTAGAGATGGGGTTTCACCATGTTGGCCGGGCTGGTCTCAATCTCCTGACGTTGTGATCCGCTCACGCTGGGATTACAGGCGTGAGCCACCACGCCCGGCCCCAAAAGGTGTTTAGTAACTTGCCTAAACGTGGATAGCCAAAGGCCATCAACTATTTTTGGAAAGGCTTCCCATGAAAGATAGAGACCAAAACGAAATAGGAAAAAGAAAAAAGAAAGAGAGAGAGAGAGAGAGGGAGGGAGGGAGGGAGAGACAGAAAGAAAAAAAAAGGAAAGAAAAAGAAAGAAAACAATGCAGAAGAAAACTGAAGGGGGAAACAAAACAACAAGCTGGTAACATCAAAAAGATGAGAGATGACATTGTCTCCATGAATACAGTAGGATGCTATTTTAGAAAAGGAACATTCAGCCGGTTCATGCCTGTAATCCCAGCACTTTGGGAGGCTGAGGCAAGCAGATCACCTGAGGTCAGGAGTTTGAGACCAGCCTGGCAAACATGGTGAAACCCCATCTCTACTGAAAATACAAAAATTAGCCAGGCGTGGTGGCAGGTGCTCTTAATCCCAGCTACTTGGGAGGCTGAGGCAGGAGAATCACTTGAACCCGGGAGGCAGCGGTTGCAGTGAGCCAAGATCACGCCACTGCACTCCAACAGAGTGTAGCGTGACAGCAAGACTCCGTCTCAGAACAACAACAACAACAAAAGAACATTCAGAGAATAAGACTTCCAGAAATTGTAAGCAGCATTGTAAAGAAATCCTTGTCTTGGCTTTTTTTTTAGATCAATTTATTGCTCTGAGGTTATTCAGTCTAAAGATATGTATATTGTTAAGTCTGTGGATCACTTTCTAACTACTTTCTAAGAGTGGCACAATTTACCATCCCACCAGCAAGATCTAAAAATGCCTGTTTCACTGTGGAATTGGATACTTTGCATCTCAGATCCAATGCTGGTGTACCTTTTCTTAGGTACCTGGAAAGTAGAAATCATTTTGGTCACATAATTCTTTTAAAATGAATCCAGTCTATTTACTTAAGAAATCATTTGCTCATAAGAGTTATGAATTCTCACTCTTTTTAAATTTTTTTTGGAGATGGAGTCTTGCTCTGTTGCCCAGGCTGAGTGCAGTGGCACAATCTCGGCTCACCGCAAGCAACATCTGCCTCAGCCTCCCGAGTAGCTGGGACTACAGGCACGTGCCACCACACCTGGCTAGTTTTTTGTATTTTTAGTAGAGACAAGGTTTCACCATGTTGGCCAGGCTGGTCTCGAACTCCTGACCTCAGGTGATCCACCCGCTTTGGCCTCCCAGAGTGCTGGGATTACAGGCATGAGCCACTGTGCCTGGCCTCCAAGCTATTTATTAAACATTGTTTGAGAACTACCTGTTTTTCAATAGCTTCTATGAATTGACCCAATACTACCTATCAGCTTTTATTACGTAGAGAACCTACTTTCAGCTGGCCACATCCACTGTCTTCTGCTCCCACCTTGTTCTTTCCTACCCCTTGTACTTTTGAGTGTTGTTTTCCATGAGCCAATATCCAATATCTGCTCCCACCCATTTCTGTTGGCAAATGAATTTTGTCATGAGTTCTGGCTCCAGTGGATGGGCTTGGGTTGCCTAGAGTACTGTGTTGGGTCTGAGCTCAGGAGGAAGTGGAACCACATTGGCATGAAGAGAGTGGCTGTAGACAGGCAGCATATTTGCCATGTCGGCCTAGCTAAGTCATATCCAGGCTTCAAAGACCAACCTAAGTCTCAGTTTCTCTATGAAACCTCAAATCACTCTTTCACTCCAACTGAATTCTCCTTCCCGGAGTCCCTGTCACACTTGTGCCATGTCATTTTTTGGGATCTGAATAGTTTTTGTCTTAGTCTTCCCAAATAGACTGGAGTCTCCTTGCAGGCAGAGATTGGGCAGTATTCTTACTCTGTGTTCCTTCACTATACCAGTGTGTATTAATCTGTTTTCACACTGCTGATAAAGACATACCTGAGACTGGGCAATTTGCAAAAGAAAGAGGTTTAATTGGACTTATAGTTCCACGTGGCTGGGGAAGCCTCACAATCATGGCAAAGGCAAGGAGGAGCAAGTCCTGTCTTACATGGATGGCAGCAGGCAAAGAGAGAATGAGAAAGACACAAAAGCAAAAACCCTGATAAAACCATCAGATCTCTTGAAACGTAATCAATACCACGAGAACAGTATGGAGGGAACCGCCCCCATGATTCGGTTACCTCCCACTGTGTTCCTCCCTCAACACATGGGAATTATGGGAGTACAATTCAAGATGGGATTTGGGTGGGGACACAGAGCCAAACCATATCACAGTGCAACACCCTACACATAGAAGATGCTCAGAATCCATTGGATTGCTTGCCTGGGGGTAGTTTTAGCAAAACAGAAGTGAAAAATGTGCACTCTGCTGGTATGGTAGAAAAGAGCATTCCTCTTAAAATCTCTACAACCTTCATCTGACCTTCATAGAACAAATTAACAGAGGCTTCTTTGTGACATTGAGGGTCTTCATTGGAGGATCCTTGGCTACACTGGGTCTTGACATCATGAAATACTCAACTTCTTTCAAGAAGGCCTTACCTATACTGAAAAGCAAAGTGAAATAGTATTGAGTTACAAATAAAAGATATATTTCTGGTTGACCTAAGAAAGAACAGCAAAATGTATATAACTCCTATGTTATTCTTGAAAAGGATTTGGAATTCTAACAAGAATGAAAATTTAAACATCCCAGGAATACTGAAAGGCTGTTGGATATCATAAAAACAACCAAAATATTTGATGATTGTGCAATATTGTATTTTTACTTTGTAAAAAGGAATACATATTCTAAAACTTGGGTAGGGTTAGGCCCGTCAAGATCAAGTATCATTGATGTAACTTCTCAGAACTGTGCCTATTAGCTATAATGTTTATAATATTTGCACTGATACAATGTCTTATAAATATAGTGCAATTAAAATCTTAGAAACATTAAAAAGAAAAAACCTTCCTCAGGAATGTTAGTTTTGTGGTCAATGTTTTTCTGAAGGATATGCTGAACTTTTTTACTCTTGAATTGGAATTACCCTGGTATTCATCCTTTCTTGCTGGTACTAAGAATAATATAACTTTGTGTATTCATCCTCTGCAAATGATTATTTAAAGATCTCTTGGCCAGGCACGGTGGCTCAGGCCTGTAATCCCAGCACTTTGGGAGCCGAGGCAGATGGATCACCTGAGGTCAGAAGTTCAAGACCAACCTGGCCAACATTGTGAAACCCCGTCTTTACTGAAAATATAAAAATTAGCCAGGTGTGATGGTGGACGCCTGTAATCCCAGCTACTCGGGAGACTGAGGCAGGAGAATTGCTTGAACCTAGGAGGCAGAGGTGGTTGTGAGCCAAGAATGTACTACTGCACTCCAGCCTGGGAGACAGAGTAAGACTTTGTCTCAAAAAAAAAAAGAGATGGAAGTGTGTTACATTCTCAGCCACCTTGAGAATATAAATATTAATACATGTATCCACATATATGATTCATATTTGTAATATTCTTTTGAAAAAAAGGCACTTTTACATTTTAATTTTAATTTGTTAAGAGACAGGATCTCACTCTCACCCAAGCTAGAGTACAGTGGTACATTCATAGCTAACTTCAGCTGCAGACTCTGGGGCTCAAGCACTCCTCCTGGCTCAGACTCCTGAGTAGCTGGGACTAAGGATGTGCACCATCACAGCTGCTAATTAAAACATATTTTTTTTTTGTACAGTGTCTTGCTATGTTGCCCAGAATGGTCTCAAATTTCTGGGCTCAAACAATCCTGCCTTGGCCTCCAAAAATGCTGAGATTATAAGCATAAGCCACCGTGACTTTTTTTCTTTTTCTTTTTTTGAGATAAAGTTTTGCTCTTGTTGCCCAGGCTGGGGTGCAATGGTATGATCTCGGCTCACTGCAACCTCTGCCTCCCAGGTTCAAGCGATTCTCCCATCTCAACCTCCCATGTAGCTGGGACTACAGGCACACGCCACTACGCCCAGCTAATTTTTGTATTTTTAGTAGAGATGGGGTTTGGCCATGTTTGCCAGACTGGCCTCGAACTCCTGACCTCAGCTCATCCACCTATGTCAGCCTCCCAAAGTGCTGGGATTACAGATGTGAGCCACCGTGCCTGGCCACAACCATGCTTTTAATGGTGGCAATTTTTAATTGTAAAAATTGGGCTTTTAATGTGAGAGGATATTCAAACATCTAGGGCAACTGAATGGCTATTGGATATTATTGAGGTGACTGAAGGGACCTGGAGTCTTTGACTTGCACACCTTGCAGCATTTAGGGGACATGCCCCGTGTGCACTGCATGTCATCATGTGATTTGCAAAGAGGGGAGACTTGTCCTAAATTGGACTGAAACATGATGTCCCATGCTTAACATAACTGGTAACAGACACTATCCCAATAATTTAAAAAACGTATGTTTATGGCTCAGTACCCAAAGAGGCAATTGAGACAGGAAGGATCGTTGATGTTCAGAGGAGAAAGAGCAAGAGCTGCTGTGTTTATTTTGCCACCGTCAATTTATTCTTTCATCAAAGAGTTACTTTCTTCCCTCTAACCCTGAATCTCCAACAGTATGTTTAGCTACGTACCTCCCCTGTTTATAACGCTTATTACCATTTAGTAATGTAAAGCATGTTTATAAAGAAAAGCAGACACTTTCCATTTAATTACATGACTTTCTCTGGGGAGCTTCGGAATGGACTTCTCCATGTCCATCCTACCCCAGTGATAGGTCTAGGACATTGGGATAATCCCAGCCCCTGGTCTGACTGGTTGTACATGTGACCCTGTTCTCACCAATGGACTGTGAGGGGCTGTCTGCAGAGGGACCTCTGGGAGAAGCTTCCTCTCCAAAGACAGAGCCACAAGAAAGAGCATCGGTGGCTGTTCTACCACCAGCTGGAGCAGGAAGCAAACAGCAAGGATAGCCAAGGCAGGAGGTGGAAAGAACATGGGTCTCTGTTGACTCAAGCTGCTCACTCAATTAACCCTGCAGCAGGGCTTCCATTTATGTGGAGATCATAAATTTTCTTGTTGTTTAAGCCACTTGAGTTGAGGTTTCTATTACTTGCAGCTGGAAGCATCCTCGCTGATAAACTATTCCTAAGAGGAATGACTCATGGACAAGCAATCCTCCCAGCTTCTGATTAACTCTGGCCTCCAGAGATAATTATCTGGGCCATCAGATATATAAAAATATGGAGGTCAGAATATTAAAATTATAATGGTTACCTTTAGGGAGAGGGTGGGGACAGTGACTGAGAGGGGCTTCTGGAATGCCGGTAAATTCTTGATCTGGGTGGTGGTTATATGAGTGAGTTTACTTTAGGGTAAATTCACTGAGCTGTGTGCTTAGGATTTGTGTTTTTTTTGCTAAGTTCTACGTCAATTTAAAAAGTTTATTTTTAAAATACCGTATTGTAACCAGACCTCCAAACAAACTGTTTATATCTTGCCTGGAAGGATATGGATGGCATGTCCTTGAAGCCAGTCGAATGAAGCAGTAGGTTCTGCTTTCTTTCATAAACTTCCAGAAGCTCATTGTAAAGCTTTCCTTTCACTAGTGTGTGGCCCAACCCACGCTTATCTCAGCCAAAATGTTTTCCCTTTTGGTTTAGATGGAAGGGCCTCAAAGCCTTGCCAGTGAACAGCTTCTTCATTTTTAGAACCCAGTCATAATTCATATGAAAAACCAGAATAAAAACTAATGGACTGGCATCGGTCCTTGGAGAACTTTGTCCAGCAACATTTTGAGAGAAAGAGATTTTATTTATGGGAGGAAAACTCCAAAGAAATCACTGGACTTAGAAGAAATCAACTATAAACTTTATGCTGTCTAGGTTATTAGACCTCTAGTTTTTATGTATGTATGTATTTATAGAGACTGGGTCTCACTCTGTCACCCAGACTGGAGTGCAGTGGTGTGATCATGGCTCCCTGTAGCCTCAGCCTTCTGTGGTCCTCCTGCCTCAGGCTCCACTAATTTTCCTTAGTTGGATTTCCTCTAGTAGAGCCAGGTCTTTCTTCACATACTTTGGTCCCCAAAGCCCATATATTCTTCCATAAACAACAACATATATTACATCTCTTCCTCCATGAACTAGAGGTCTTGCTGGGAGTGGTGACTCATGTCTGTCAGCCCAGTATGTTGGGAGGCTGAGGTAAGAGGATCACTTGAGCCCAGGAGTTCGAGACCAGCCTGGGCAACATAGCCAGACCCCATCACTACCAAAAAAAAATATGCATATATATATATATATATATACACACACACACACAAGTTGGGCATGGTGTTGTGTGCCTGTAGTCCCAGCTACTCGGGAGACTGAGGCAGGAGGATCACTTGATCCAGGAGTTCGAGACCAGCCTGGCTGAGGCAGGAGGATCACTTGAGCCGAGATCGCACCACTACACTCCAGTGTGGGTGACAGAGTGAGACTCTGTCTCAAAAAAACAAAAAAAAAAAGCCTTTCAGAATAGGGCATAAGAGGTAAGTACCTATATACAGTTATGAGTTGTTCAGGATAAACCCCCATGTATCCGTCACCCAGAACAAGAACTAGAACATTGGCTACAACCTGGAAGACTTTCTTGTGCCCCTCTCTGACATGTCTTCCTTTCTCCCTGCCAGAGACAGTTTTTCTACCTACACATGCAATCTTAAACCACGTGATTTAGTTTTGCTTGTTCTGGAACTTTGTATAAATGAAATCATGATGAATGTATTCTCTTGTGATGTGTTTCTTTCAACGCTATGTTTGTGAGATTCACCCACGCTGTTATGTGTAACTGTCATTTTTTTTTTTTTTTGATGCATTGTCCATAATGTATTTATCTAATCTACTGTTTTGTTTTTCGTTTTTTGTTTTTTTTTTGAGATGGAGTCTTACTCTGTCGGCCAGGCTGGAGTGCAGCGGTGCAATCTCAGCTCACTGCAACCTCCGCAACCTGGGTTCAAGCGGTTCTCCTGCCTCAGCCTCCCAAGTAGCTGGGACAACAAGTGAGCACCACCATGCCCGGCTAATTTTTTTAAAATTATTTATTTATTTATTTATTTATTTATTTATTTATTTATTTATTTATTTTTATTTTAGTAGAGACGGGGTTTTGCCATGTTGGCCAAGCTGTTCTCGAACTCCTGACCTCAGGTGACCCATCTGCCTTGGCCTCCCGAAGTGCTGGGATTACGGGTGTGAGCCACCATGCCTCCATGCGCAGTTCAGTCTACTGTTAAAGGACATTAGGTCATTGTCTTTTTTTTTTTCCCAACAATGCTACTATGAGCATTACTGCACTTATAGTCTGGTTTGTATGTGCAAGAATGTCTCCTGGATGTATACCTTGGAGTGGACCTGCAGTGTGTGAGACTTCCTTTGATCCACATCCTTGTCTGTTTGGGTTCTTTTCCATGCGGATGCCAATAACTGGGACCACAGGATAAGGAAAGTACTGGGTAGCCCCATGGAAAACACAGTATCCTTCCTCAAAAAGTTAAATGCTGAGTTGCCGTGTGACCCAGCAATTCCGCTCTTAGATATGTACCCAAGAGTATTGAAAACATGTTCACACAAAAACAAGTATGCTGATGTTCATAGCACCTTACTCATAATAGCCCAAAGGCACGGAAATGACCCAAACATCTATCACCTGATGAATGGGTAAACAAAATGTGTTGTCTCTATACACTGGAGTGTTATTCAGCTATAAAAAGGAGTCAAGTATTGATACATCCCACACCATGGGTGACCCTTAAGAATACTGTGCTTAAGTGAAGGAAGCCAGACACAAATGACCACATACTGTACCTTCCATTTGAACGAAAAGTCCAAAATAAGCAAGTTCACAGAGACAGAAGGTAGATAAGTTGTTTCCAGGTGCAGGGGGAGGGGAGATGTGGGGAGTAACTGCCAAAGGGCACAGAGTACCTTTTTGAAGGGATGAAATTAGACAGTGGTAATGGTCTCATCTCATATGTTTGTGAATACACTGAAAAACACTGGATTGTATACTTTAAAAGGGTGAATTTTGTGGTGCATAAATTCTTTTTTTTTTTTTTTTTGAGTCGGAGTCCTGCTCTGTCATCCAGACGGGAGTGCAATGATGTGATCTCAGCTCACTGCAACCTCTACCTCCTGGGCTCCCACCTCAGCATCCTGAGTGGTTGGGACTACAGGCATACATCACCACACCCAGACAATTTTTGTATTTTCAGTAGAGACAGGGTTTCCCCATGTTGGCCAGGCTGGTCTCAAACTCCTGACCTCAAGTGATCCACCTGCCTCAGTCTCCCAAAGTGCTGGGATTACAGGTGTGAGCCACCATGCCCGACCCGTAAATTTTATCTTAATAAAAATGTAAATAAAAGCACAGTATCTTTATCATTGATTTACATATTCAAAACACATGCATTAAGTACCTAAGACATGCCAGGCATTCCCCAGCACATTGCTGGGAAACACTGTGCAAGTCAGATGTGGCCCCAGTATTGGTCAGAACCATCCCCAGGGTTCTGGCAGGTAACAAATGGCACATTGAAAAGGGGTCATTGAGGAGAGTTTCATGAAGGAACGTTTGCAGCCGTGTGTGCAGGGCAGAGGGAAACTCTGGTTGAAGGCATGGGGAAGCATTTCAGGGATGGTAACACATGGCAGCTCTTACTGCCCAGGCAGGCAAGGGGAGAAAGTGGTTACCAGAGCCCGGTAAGGGCTGCAGCAGAGGAAACAGGCAGGAACCACAGCAGGGAGGGAGCCACCCTGGCCTCATTGTCCTCCACTCTCTCATCTACTTCTGCCTCCCCTTAGGGGACACAAATCAGAAGCCTTTGGAGTTGGGAGCTTGGGGATCCTCCGTGGATGGGAACTGTGCATGGGTGACACAGGAGTCTGCAGAGAGGCCCAGGGCCCAGTCCCTATTGGTCAGCCTCCTGAGCTGTAGGCAGGAGGGGAGAGAGCTGAAGAGCGAATTGAAAGAAGCAAACACAGTATGTCCAGCTGTTCCCATCCTCGTGGACTCTACTTTTTTATTTTTTATTTTAATTTTTGAGCAGGGTCTTGCCCTGTCACCTAGGCTGGAGTGCAGTGGCATGATCACGGCTCACTGCAACCTTGACCTCCTGGGCTCAAGCAATCCTCCCACTCCCAAGTAGCTGGGACTACAGGCGCATGCCACCACTTCAGGCTAATTTTTAAATTTTCTTTTTTGTAGAGACAGGGTCTCACTATATTGCCCAGGCTGGTCTCAAACCCCAGGGCTCAAGCGATCCTCCCTCTTACCTCGGCCTCCCAAAGTGCTGGGACTACATGCGTGAGCCCCTGTGCCCAGCCAACTCTACATTTTGAGTGAGGAGACAGACAGAAAAATGAAATAATTACAGAATGTGATCAATAAACAGGCTGGCATGAAGGAGGGTATCTTGGTGTGTGGGTGGGTGATGGAGTCGCTTCAGATCTGGTGCCTGGGAGGATCTTTCCAAGGAGGAGGTGCTGCTTCAGCTGGGATCTGAAAGCTGAGCCCCTGGGTGATGAAGGCACTGTTTATTGAGATGAGAAAGCTTGGTGGAGAAACAGATTTGGGGAAGGAAACCAGGAATCCCCTGGTTTCCTGTAAAGATAGGACACATATGCAAACACAGAAAAACAACAACTCCAGGCCGAGTGAGAATCCCTGGGGCTCCTGGAGAGGCTGAGCTGGAGCGGATGGCTGTGAGCTGACACCCAGGGCCTGCCTCTCGGAAGCCAGGACATGTGTGGACTGCGCCCTCCCTGGAGGTTACCCGGAGTGCTGGCGCAGCACGCTGGCTCCGGTCCCTCCCGCTTGCTCTCAGGGCTCCTTCCAGCATTTATTGGGACCTTTGCCATGTCCTAGGTCCTTCTCTTACAAAGGCAAGAAGAGCCAGGCGAAGGGAGTGTTTGCCGAAAACCAAATGTGACACAACCTTAAATATAGGCAGGTGCTCTGATCTGATAGCACGGGTGGCCCCAGGGAGAAACATGGACTTGCCATCCATGAAGGGTCCAAAAATCTACTTAGAAAAACACTGAGGCCCGTGATTAATACTGAGGTGCCTGGAGCACCAAGAGAGAAAAGCAGGCCCAACATCCTGGCTGGAGCGAAGTCAAGAGAGCAGGAGACAAGGCAGCAGCCAGCACATGGCTCCTCCCGCGATGAGTCTTCGCAGCATCTCTGTCCCGGCATTAGCCAGGTCCCACCTTCGGGTGCTTCCAGCCCACTCGACTCGGCACATCGCTGTATTTTCTTCCATCGAGATCTCTCCCCACTGGCTCCTTGCCCAGCCAGTTGCCCACAGACTGGAAAACAAAAGCTCACTGCCTTCCCTGGAGACCTGGGCTTAAGGGTTGGGCCTTGGGCAGGCTGGGCGGATGCTCTGTTGATTTTTTTTCCAAGTGCAGAGAATGTGACAGCCAATTCCTGTTGGAAGTGACTTTTGTTTTCTTTGGAGCATGAAGCACTTTTCCTTTCTCGTGATTGTTTCAGTGCAGGTCATGTTTAGGATGGAGATGATTTGCTAGCCTAATTGCATGCCTTCCCGAACTGTGGTTCTTAACCTTTTGGGACACAGATCCTGTTGCAACCCTGATAAAAAACTACAGACCAGTTCTCTAAAACACACACATACACACACACACACTCACACATGAAAATGCCCCAAATTAAATTTTTATTTGTTACATTTTATTTAAACTTTTTTTTTTTTTTTTTTTTTTTTTTGAGACGGAGTCTCGCTCTGTCCCCCAGGCTGGAGTGCAGTGGCCAGATCTCAGCTCACTGCAAGCTCCGCCTCCCGGGTTCACGCCATTCTCCTGCCTCAGCCTCCCGGAGTAGCTGGGACTACAGGCGCCTGCTACCTCGCCCGGCTAGTTTTTGTATTTTTTAGTAGAGACGGGGTTTCACCGTGTTAGCCAGGATGGTCTCGATCTCCTGACCTCGTGATCCGCCCGTCTCGGCCTCCCAAAGTGCTGGGATTACAGGCTTGAGCCACCGCGCCCGGCCTACATTTTATTTAAACTTTAAAAAATTTTAAAAAATAGGCCAGGCATGGTGGCTCACGCCTGTAATCCCAGCACTTTGGGAGGCCGATGCGGGTGGATCACCTGAGGTCAGGAGTTCGAAACCAGCCTGGCCAACATGGCGAAACCCTGTCTCTACTAAAAAATTCAAAAAGTAGCTGGGTGCGGTGGCAGGTGCTTGTAATCCCAGTTATTCGGGAGGCTGAGGCAGGAGAATCATTTGAACCTGGAAGGCAGAGGTTGCAGTGAGCCACGATTGTGCTATTGCACTCCTAGGCAACACAGCAAGACTCCGTCTCAAAAAAAAATTTTTTTTTTTTAAATAGAGATGGGTGTCTCACTATGTTGACCAGGCTAGTCTCTAACTCGTGGTCTTAAGTGATCTTCCCATCTCGGCCTCCCCAAGTGCTGGGATTATAGGTGAGAGCCACTGTGCCTGGCCCCAGATTAAACATTTAATATCAACCCTAGCAGATTAAGATCCCTTGGGTTAAGGCAGTAAATCCTTCCCGCTCTCTTCATCACCCCTAATCCCCACCCTCACACCAACTTTCTGTTCACTCTAGATCTTAAAATTCCTCTTCTTTAGCACTCTGCAGGGGCCAGCATTTCTTGCCTGGCTCCTGCCTGAATTAATCCCATGTGCCCAGCCCGCTGAGGAGCACAAGCTCTTACTAGCTCTGGCTGCCTCTGGTTGAAGGGTCCAATCCAGTAGCGTGCCTATTTTTCAGTAGAATGTTCTCAGTAGCGTGCCTATTTTTCAGTAGAATGTTCTCAGTAGCGTGCCTATTTTTCAGTAGAATGTTCTCAGTAGCGTGCCTATTTTTCAGTAGAATGTTCTGGTGAGATTTGTAAACCTTTGTCCTATCCATGCCTCTTTCTGATGGAGGGGCCAGGCAGTGCGAGTCTTGGCAGATTAAAGAAGAGGTGGCACAGCTTTGGATGAGACTCTAGGGAGACAGGCGTTGTCTGGTTTTCCAGAAGCAACTCACTTTGCCAAAAACACCAAAAATAAAATGACTGTCTAGACACTTACATGTTAGAAGCTCTCATACGAAGACAGACTTGATCCTGAAGGTCATTGACTTAGGCATCAATGATGAGTCAAAGGGGCTCGATTAAATAAACACATATTGTGTGCCTGCCATGTGCCAGATAGAATTCTAGGCACCGGGGTTACCTGGTGAATAACGCATACAAGGTTCCAGATGATTTTAGGTAGCGACAAGTGCAAGAATGAACATAAAATAAGGTGACATGATGGATGTGATGGTGGCAGGAACATGATCAGAGATGTCCCTAAGAAGGCAGGATTGGAGCTGAAACCTTCGTTTGGAGAAGGAGAGCTGCAGACATTAAGAGTAAAGAGCTGCTGCAAAGGTTCTGGGCCTGGAACAAGCTGGTTTGCTTGAGGAACAGAAGAAACATGTGTGGCTGGCGTAGAGTGAGGTGGGGGAGATGAGAGATGAGATGGGAGAGGTAGGCGAAGCGAGGTCACGGTGGGCTTTGCTTGCCATGGGAAGGAGTTGGGATTTTATTGCAAGGGTGATGGGAAAACAATGGAGAATGTAGAGTGGAAACTATTTGCATTTTTGTTTATTTATTTATTTATTTATTTATTTATTTATTTATTTTTGAGACAGAGTCCTGCTCTATTGCCCAGGCTGGAGTGCAGTGGTGTGGTCTTGGCTCACTGCAACCTCTGCCTCCCGGGTTCAAGTGATTCTCCTGCCTCAGCCTCCTGAGTAGCTGAGACTACAGGCGTGTGCCACCATGCCTGGCTATTTTATTTTTAGTAGAGATGGGATTTCACCATGTTGGCCAGGCTAGTCTCAAACTCCTAATCTCAGGCGATCCACCCTCCTCGGCCTCCCAAAGTGCTGGGATTACAGGTATAAGCCACTGTGCCAGGCCCTATTTGCATTTTTAGAACTGATGTCTGTGGAAAGGAGCATAATTTTGGGAGCAAAAATGGAAGCGGGGGACCTGTGAGAGGCTGATTAGTGGTCCAGGTGAGTGGGGTCATGGTGCCTCAAACCTCTTCGGTGGCACTACAGATAGAGAGACAGTGGACTGTTTTCCAGGGGAACACACCTGGTGCAGACAATTGTCTTTGTAATATAATACGTTGCAAATGCACAGTGGTTAAGGCCCCATAGAAACTGCAGCTTAATGCATTTTAGCAGCACCAAAGTTAGAGTCTCTGCTCATGTCACAGTCTCCTATTCTTGCCCTTCCAGAAAACCAAAAATGATTAAAATCCTCAAGAGACAGTGACTTGGCTGATCTTGTCCCTGCAGAAAGTTAACCTCCTTGGCAGGCAGGAGGAGAAAAGAAGAGCTGACATATGTTAAGTGCCAGCTGCATACCTCAATCTCATCTGATCTCACAGTAACCCTACAAAGTGCAAATTATTAGCCTCACTTATTTATTTTTTCTTTCTTTTTTTGAGATGAGGAAACTGAAGTTCAGAGAGGTTAGGTAAATTGCCCAAGGTCACATAGCTAACAAGTGACAACTGGGATCCAAACCCACATCGGTCTGATTCTTTCCACATCATCCCTGGCTGGTGGGACCAGTTCAGCATATTGAGGAGACCTTAATCATCTCTAGGCTCTGGGGGTTTTAGCTACTCCTTGGTTTGGGGTCCATGGACTTTTTCAGGCCATGGGAGTGAAAAGAAACGGCTGAAAGGGCATAGGGGAACTTTTTGGAAGAACAGAGGTTTCATATTTTGATTGGGGTGGTGGTGGCATGGGTATATGTTTTAAAACCCATTGAACTCTACATTTAAGTGGGTGGATTTTATCACATATAAATTAGATCTGAATACATGGACAGCCCTCTAAAATATTTTACTCAGAAACAATTCACATTCCATAAATTTCGCCCTTTTAAAGTTTACAATTCAGTGGTTTTTAGTGTATTCACAGAGATACCATCTAATTCCACTGATTCCAGGATATTTTCATAACTTCAAAAAGAAACTCTGTACTGTATCCATTAACAGTCACTCCTCATTCCCTAACCCAGGCCACTGACGATCACTGATGTCTTTCTGTCTCTAAGGATTTCTATATTCTGGTCCAGGGGGCCCAGGAGCACAAATGTTGAAGTTCAATCAGTTACTGGGCCTTCGTGAGGGGACAGGCCCACTACCTTCCTGAACAAAGTTCTGAACTGGAGGGTCTCCATTTGATCCAGGTGCTGGGTGGTGAATTTCAAGAGCATCAGAGACATCTGAAGCTGACTCACCCCCTGTGTCCCTGCCTCCCTCCCCTGCCCACCCCAGATCCATGCAGGCTCTGGAAGTGCACCTTACTCACTCTGCTCCCCTGCCTGTGGAAGGCATGAGCAATGATGCACCTAGCAAAGGAGTTGGGAGTGGACCTCCAAGGTCAATGTGGCAAAGCCAGCACAGAAATGCAGAGGAGTTAAGGACAGTTTAGGAATGCATCCAGCAAGGTCAGGGCTGGAAGGGAGTTTGGAGGGCAAAGGAGAGGAGTAAGTAAAAGTGTTGTTATGCCAGATGCCGTGGCTCCTGCCTATAATCCCAGCACTTAGGAGGCCAGGGAGGGAGGATTGAGTGTGAAACTAGTTTGAACAACATAGCGAGACCCCATTCTCCACAAAAAAGGAAAAAACAAAAACAACAATTATTTGTTATTACTGGCTGCCTGGAGGAGCAAGGAACCTGTAGGTGACTCCTTCTGACAACCTGTAGGTGCGCGTCTTTCTCACGTCACCCCCACGCCTTGGAAAGGTGCAAGCAAGGAGATACCGGAGGCAGGAGGAGGGCCAGGAGGAACAGCCCCTGCCAGGTCAGTGAGGCAACCCCGCCCCCACACCTGGCTGGCAACATGGGCGGATCGACTAGACCCACAGACGCCAGCTCCGCCGTCACCTGGAAACAGCCTGACACAGGGGTTTCAAAAGAGACGTGGAGGTGGTGTCAAGGACCGCCTGCAGTGTGAGAGAAAAAGGCCCTCCTTGTCCAGCCTTCATCAACAGGAAGAGAGGCAGGATTCTGGTGATTTCTAAAAGAACAAATGCACACAGACATGGGTCAAATATCTAAGAGATGGTGCTATTGGCAAAAATCACAGTGCCCAGCACAGATATCTACGAACGTGCTTACATCAGAAAGTTATTACGTGTGATTGTCCATAACAGACCAAGTCTGGAAGGGTCCTCGAAATCCTGTCAATAATAACCTTTAGGGAAAGGAATGTCACTGTCTACCTTTAGTTTTTATTTTTTTATTTAAAAAAAAAAAAAACTGCTAAAAGCAACTGTTAAGATAATTTAAATTAACAGCTGTATACTGTTTATGTAATTTAAAATATGTGATATGGCCAGGTGCACTGGCTCACGCCTGTAATCCCAACACTTTGGGAACCTGAGACGGGTGGATCACATGAGGCCAGGAGTTCAAGAGCAGCCTGGCCAACACGGTGAAATCCCATCTCTACTAAAAATGCAAAAATTAGCTGGGTGTGGTGGTGCACGCCTGTAGTTCCAGCTCCTTGGGAGGCTGAGACAAGAGAATTGCTTGAAACGGGCAGGCAGAGGTTGCAGTGAGCCGGGATCATGCCACTGCATTCTAGCCTGGGTGACAGTGAGACTCCGTCTCCAAAAAAAAAGATATATTTCAAATGTTGTTTTTAATCTCCTTTTAAATAGGCAATACATTCACATGCAAAATCTCCCGTTCATTCTTGTCATCTTCTGCCTACTCATTCCCCGTGCTGGAAATAACTAATTTACTAATTACTGATGTATCCTTCTGGAATTTCTTTGTGCATTTGCATGTCAGTAAATTTGTGTAGAGTTTCTTTTCTTTCTCTCTTTTCTTTTCCTTTTTTTAGAGATGGGGGTCTTTCTGTTACCCAGTGCAGTGGTGTGATCGTAGCTCGCTGCAGCCTTGACCTCCTGGGCTCAAGCAACCGTCTTGTCTCAGCCTCCCAAGTTGCTCGGACTACAGTCACAAGCCACCAAACCCAGCTAATTTTAAATTTTTTTTAGAAAGGGGGTCTCGTTCTGTTGCCCAGGTTGATCTCAAACTCCTGGCCTCAAGCGGTCCTCCCGCCTTGGCCTCCCAAAATGTTGAGATTATAGGTGTGAGATTAAGACTGCACCTGGCAGAGAGTCTTAATACATCTCTATTGTGCTGTATCTCTAGGAAGAAAATTAGAATTCAAACCCAATGACCAGACATAAAGGTTCTGAAGAATTAAACATATCTACAGGTGGCTAGTGGGTATAAAGTACAACCTTTGTGAGGAGGGCTTTTAAACATTATATATATATATATATATATATATATAAACATTATATATATAAACATTATATATATACACACACACGTATATATATTTATTGACAAATACTCATTATAAAGGAGTCAAGAAATGCAACATAAAGAAAATCACTCCAAATCTGTCCAACTCAAACTAATAATGATTAACATCAACTGAACATTATTCTGGACAAGTGCTGCCTGATAGAACTTTCTGTGATGATGGAAATGTTTTCTGTGCTGTCAATTATAGTAACTACTAGCTACACATGTTTATTGAACACTTGCAATGTGGTTAGTGAAACTGAAGGGCTGAATTTTTTTTTTAATGTATTTATTTTTATGTATTTATTTTTTTGAGACAGAGTTTCACTCTTGTCACCCAGACTGGAGTGCAGTGGTGTGATCTTGGCTCTTTGCAACCTCCACTTCCTGGGTTCAAGTGATTCTCCTGTCTCAGCCTCCTGAGGAGCTGGGATTACAGGTGTCCATCACCACCCCTGGCTAATTTTTGTATTTTTAGTAGAGATGGGATTTTGCCATGTTGGCCAGGCTGGTCTCAAACTCCTGACCTCAGGTGATCTCCCCACCTCAATATTTTTATTTTTATTATTTATTTATTTATTTATTTATTTATTTATTTATTTATTTTTGAGATGGAGTCTTGCTCTTGTCCCCCAGGCTGGAGTGCAATGGCGCAATCTCGGCTCACTGCAACTTCCACCTCCTGGGTTCAAGCGATTGCCCTGCCTTAGCCTCCCGAGTAGCTGGGACTTCAGGTGCCCGCCACCACGCCCAGCTAATTTTTGTATTTTTAGTAGAGACGGGGTTTCACCATGTTAGCCAGGATGATCTCGATCTCCTGACCTCGTGATCTGCCCGCCTCAGCCTCCCAAAGTGCTGGAATTACAGGCGCGAGCCATGGCACCTGGCCCAGTTTAGGCCTTTTCTATGTGTATGTGTGAGTGGAAGGATGTAAAGAAAGCTGGAGACAACCATTCTGGCACTGCCTCCCAAAAGCTTCACGGTGTGATTACTAATTAACCTAGGAGATTTAGGAATTATCCTAAAGAAATGCAGCCAGGTGCAATGGCTCACATTTTTAACCCCAGTGATCTGGGAGGCCAAGGCGGGAGGATAGCTTAAGGCCAGGAGTTTGAGACTAGCCTGGTCAACATAGACCCTGTCTCTACAAAAAATACAAAAATCAGCCAGGCGTGGTGGTGTGTGCCTGTAATCCCAGCTACTCAGGGTGCTGAGGTGGGAGGATTGCTTGAGCCCAGGAGTTTGAGGCTATTGTGAGCTATGACCACACCACTGCACTCCAGCCTGAGTGACAGAGCAAGACCGTATCTCTAAAGGAAAAAAGAAATGGTTATGACTTTGCTCAAAATTGAGCTCTGAAAGTATTTATTAACACAAAAAAACTGGAACTTTGTAGGAAAATATTTACCAATGTGGGAATGCGTTCATACTGTCTACTAAGTGAAAGGCAGTTTACAGCCAGCTCGCACCTATAATCCCAACACTTCGGGAGGCCCAGGTAGAAAGATCACTTGAGCTCAGGAGTTCAAGATGAACCTGGGCAACATGATGAGACCCTGTCTCTACAAAAATTACAAAAAATTATCCAGGCATGGTGGTGAGCACCTGTGGTCCCAGCTACCCAGGAGGCTGAGGCGGGAGGATCTCTTGAGCCTGGGGAGGCGGAAATTGCGGTAACCCATGATTGCACCATAGCATCCCAGGCTGGGGGACATAGCAAGGCCCTGTCTCAAAAATAAAAAATAAAAAAAATAAGTGAAAGGAAGGTTACAAAGCAGGATGCTTTCACTAAAATGTAAATAGCCTAGAAAGATCTATTTCAAACTGCTCAGTCCATGGTAAGCACTCATTAAATATCAGCTAAATAACTGAGTGACTATTAATAAGAATTAGCACCGGGTGGCCAGGCATGGTGTCTCATGCCTGTAATACCAGCACTTTGGGAGGCCGAGTCCGGCGGATCACGAGGTCAAGAGATTGAGACCATCCTGGCCAACATGGTGAAATCCTGTCTCTACTAAAAATACAAAAATTAGCTGGGCGTGGTGGTGCATGCCTGTAGTCCCAACTACTTGGAAGGTTGAGGCAGGAGAATGGCTTGAACCCGGGAGGTGGAGGTTGCAGTAAGCCAAGATTGCGCCACTGCACTCTAGCCTGGGCGACAGAGCGAGGCTCTGTCTCAAAAAAAAAAAAAAAAAAAAAAAAAAAAAAAAAATTAGCATCGGGTGGTGAAATTATGAGTGATTTTATATTTTCTTCTGCACCCTTATTTATATTTTCTAACTTTCTATGGTGAACACATATACTTTTGTAATAAGAAAAAACATGTAGGAAGAAAGAAGCATAGTTGTTGTGTTGTAATATTTCAGAGCTGGAAGGAACTTTCGAGACAAAGACACACATGGCTAGTGAGAGGCCAAAACCCAGTTTCTGACAACACACAAACATCTCCCAGAGCCAAGGAGAAAATACTGCGTGATTGTCTCCTGGCCAGGACAAACTCTCTCGGTGTGGCAATTCAGGAGTGGATTTCAAGAGGGAAAAACAAACGGTATTAATGCTCCTCAACAAGATATAAAACATCATGAAAAATCTTACTACAACAAACCCAGGGCCATAATCTTTGCTCTAATTGGGCCTCCCTGCCCACAGGGCTCTCAGCTGTGGCACTAGCAGGGACACCCTCCAGGACTCTCCCTGTCCGGCCAGCATGGGAGAGAAGTCTCTGTCTCTTTCTCTTTTTTATTTTGAGACGGAGTTTCACTCTGTCACCCAGGCTGGAGTGTAGTGGCGCAATTTCAGCTCACTGCAATCTCCACCTCCCGGGTTCAAGCAGTTCTCATGTCTCAGCCTGCCAAGTAGCTGGGATTACAGGCACGCACCACCACACCTGGCTAATTTTTTTGTATTTTTAGTAGAGACAGGGTTTCACCATATTGGTCAGGATGGTCTCGAACTCCTGACCTCAGGTGATCCAGCTCCCAAAGTGCTGGGATTACAGGTGTGAGCCACTGCGCCCAGCCAGAAGTCTTTGTCTCTTGCAGGAAGAAGCCTACTACTGGTTGTCCCCACATATCGGCTCTTCTTCAAAGCCTGTCCTTTTTGCAAAATTCGTAACTTAATCACTGTCTACCTCAGATGTCCTTTCTTTTTTTTCGGCATTTACCACTGGCTTACATGCTCAAGTTTGTATTTTATTTTTAGTTTTATTTTTTGAGGCAGGGTCTTGCTTTGTTGCCCAGGCTGGAGTGCAGTGCTGCAATCAGGACTCACTGAAGCCTCTTGGGCTCAAGTGATCCTCCCATCTTGGCTTCCCAAAGCACTGAGATTACAGGTGTGAGCCACCATCCCTGGCCCAAGTTTAACTTTGGAAATTGCTGTACTCTAGTCAATGAAACGCTTATTGACCTAACAGCTCTTAGTTCTGTGACTCAGTTAGTCTCATCAAACATTTTGGGTTTTTATTATTTTATATTTTTTCCTGGGGGCTTAGACTCAAGTGTCTTGAATATACGCTCCCTCAAAAAAGTTTTGAGTGATGACAAGGTGCTAAGCACTGGTATTTAGGCTGGGCAGAATATCTACTGCCCAGTATGGGTATGAGGGGTCGTGCCTATAATCCCAGCACTTTGGAAGGCTGAGGCAGGAGGATTGCTTGAGCCCAGGAGTTGGAGGCTGCAGTGAGCTATGATTGTGTCAGTGTACTCCAGCCTGGTGACAGAGAGAGAGTCTGTGTCTAAACAAACAAACAAACAAAAAAATTAAGATATTTATCCAAGAGAAAAGTATATGTCCACAAAAAGACTGTCATGAAATGTGTTATCTGTTTATATCGTAGCCAGGGTCCCAGCAGGTAATTCGAGAAGAGTTTAATAAAGGGACTGTGCATAAGGGTGTGTTTGGTCTAGAGAAACCACCAAGTTGCAGCAACTTCCTTCCAAAGAGAAACATATATGGAAAAGGGTGGGGGGACGGGCGGGTAGAAAGAGTAACTTTAAAGTGGGGAAACCTGACTCGACCTTGGCCAGGTGATCAAGGTCATCATCAAGGTCACAGATCATGTGGATCGTATGTACCCTTGATATGAAGGGATGAAATGGCAATTGACCTCTGTGGTCTTCCTTCGCCAAACCCTACGCTCAGTCTAATAGTGAGAAAAAAATCAGACCAATTCAAATAGAGGGGCCTACGATGTACCTGAGCAGTACTCCTCAAACCTGTCAAGGTGGTTGTGCATCAGAGGACACAGTTAATAATGTGAAAAGGCAACCTTTGGAATGTGAGAAAATATTTGCAAATCATACAGTCATGGCAATACAAAAATGTTTCAGTTCATGACAGAATAAAAAATGGTGGTCCCTTGAGATTATAACTTCTGAGTTAACTGAATATTTTTTAGAAATATACTTTCAGCTGGGCACGGCAGCTCGCACCTGTAATCCCAGCACTTTGGGAGGCCAAGGCAGGCAGACCATGAGGTCAGGAGTTCAAGACCAGCCTGGCCAGCATGGTGAAATCCCATGTCTACTAAAAATACAAAAAAAAAAAAAAAAAAAAAAAAAAAAAATTAGCCTGACCCGGTGGCGCATGCCTGTAGTCCCAGCTACAGCACTTTGGGAGGCCGAGGTTGATGGATCACCTGAGGCCTGGAGTTCAAGACCAGCCTGGACAACATGGCAAAACTCTGTCTCTACCAAAAAAAAAAAAAAAAAAAAAAAAAAAAAAAAAAAAAAAAAAAAAATTAGGCGTGGTGGTGGGCATCTGTAATCCCAGTTACTCGGGAGGCTGAGGCAGAAGAATCACTTGAACCCAGAGGCGGCGGTTGCAGTGAACCAAGATTGCACCACTGTACTCCAGCCTGGGCGACAAGAGCAAAACTCCATCTCAAAAAAAAAAAAAAAAAAAAAGAAACCTGATATATGGTACTTGATACTGACATTGCAGGTCCAGTAAGGGAAAGGACTGATATTCAGTACTGGTGCTGGGACATCTGGTTTTGCATAATACATATATGTAAATAAAAATATATATGCCATCTAGGTTTGTGTAAGTATACTCTGTGATGTTTGTACAATGACAAAATTGCATAAGGACTCATTTCTCTGAACATATCCCCATCATTAAGTGACATATGACTGTGTCTGATAAGGGGTGCATATCTAGAAAATGTAAGGAACTTCTACAACTCAGTAACAAAAATTAAAAACAGGCAAAGGACTTGAGTAGACATTTCCCCAGTGAAGACAGAAAGATACACAAATGGCCAATAAGCACATGTATGAAAAGATGCTCATCGCCCCAGTCACTGGGAAAATGCAAATCAAAACCACAAGATGCCACGTTGTACCCTTAAGATGGCTACCATCAAAAAACCCCAGAAAACCGCAGGTGTTGACGAGAGTGTGGAGACGTTGGAATCCTTGTGCATTGTTGGTGGGGATGTTCAATGGTGTAGCTACTATGGAAAACGGTATGATGATTCCTCAAAAAATTAAAAACAAATACAATATGATCCAGCAATCCCATTTCTGAGTATACACCCCAAAGAAATGAAATCAGGGTCTCAAAGAGATGTTGGTACAACCATGTCCACAGCAGCACCACTCACAATGGCCAAAAGGTAGACGTCGCCCTGGTGTCCATTCACAAATGAACAGATAAACAAAATGTGATACACATATCCATTCAGTGAAATGGTATTCAGCCTTAAAAAGGAAAGAAATCGGCCGGGCGCGGTGGCTCAAGCCTGTAATCCCAGCACTTTGGGAGGCCGAGACGGGCGGATCACGGGGTCAGGAGATCGAGACCCTCCTGGCTAACACGGCGAAACCCCGTCTCTACTAAAAATACAGAAAACTAGCCGGGCGAGGTGGCGGGCGCCTGTAGTCCCAGCTACTTGGGAGGCTGAGGCAGGAGAATGGCGTAAACCCAGGAGGCGGAGCTTGCAGTGAGCTGAGATCCGGCCACTGCACTCCAGCCTGGGCGACAGAGCGAAACTCTGTCTCAAAAAAAAAAAAAAGGAAAGAAATTCTGATACACGCCATGACATGGATGAAACTTGAAGATGTTATGCAAGGTGAAATAACCTGGTCACAAAAAGACAAATATTATATAATTTCATTTATACGAGGTATCTAAAGTAGTCAAATGCATAAAGTAGAATGGTGGTGACCAGGAACTTAGGGGAGGGGTCATGGGAAGTTGTTGTTTAATGGGTATAGAGTTTCTATTTTGCAAGATGCAAAAGTTCTGGAGATCTGGCTCACAATGATGTAAATATACTTAACACAACTGAACTGTGCACTTAAAAATGGTTAATTTTTATGTTACATATATTTTACCACAATTTAAAACATTGTCAAGGTCATCGAAAACAAGGAAAGTGTGATAAATTGTCACAGCCAAGAGGAACCTAAAGAGATGTGACAATGTGAGGCCGAGGTGGGCAGATCACTTGAGGCTCGGAGTTCGAGACCAGCCTGGCCAACATGGCAAAATCCCATCTCTACTAAAAATACAAAAATCAGCCAGGTGTGGTGGTGGGCGTGTGTAATCCCAGCTACTTGGGAGGCTGAGGTGGGAGAATCACTTGAACCCGAGAGGCAGAGGTTGCAGTGAGCCGAGATTGCTCCACTGCACTCCAGCCTAGGGGACACAGCAAGACTTCATCTCAAAAAAAAAGAAAAAAGGCCGGGCATGGTGGCTCAAGCCTGTAATCCCAGCACTTTGGGAGGCCGAGACGGGCGGATCACGGGGTCAGGAGATCGAGACCGTCCTGGCTAACACGGTGAAACCCCGTCTCTACTAAAAATACAAAAACTAGCCGGGCGAGGTGGCGGGCGCCTGTAGTCCAGCTACTAGGGAGGCTGAGGCAGGAGAATGGCGTAAACCCAGGAGGCGGAGCTTGCAGTGAGCTGAGATCCGGCCACTGCACTCCAGTCCGGGCAACAGAGCCAGACTCCGCCTCACAAAAAAAAAAAAAAGAAAAAGAAAGAAAAAGAAAAAAAAAAGAGAGAGATGTGACAACGCAATGTCCTGTAGTATCCTGATGGGACCTGGAACACAAACAGGGCATTAGGTAAACTAAGGCAATGTGAATAAAGTAGGGACATCAGTTAATAATGATATATCAATATTGGTGCATTAATTATAACAAATGTATCCTATTAGTAGATGATATTAATAATAGTAGAAATTGGAAATGGGTTATATGGAAACTCTGTATTACCTTCACAATTTTTCTGTAAATCTAAAAGGTCCTACAAAAGAAGGTCTATTTAAAAAGAATAGCTTAGGTCTTCCCCTCAAGGAACGTAGTGGCTGGGGGCATGAACTGGGAGTCTCCTGAGTTCAAACCCTGGCTCCACCACTACCCGGTTGTGGGCCCTTCAGGAGTGAAGTCACCTCCCGATGGTCAGTTTCTTCCTCTGGAAACTGAGGAGAATCCTAGGATCTACCTCATGGGGGCGCTGTGAGGATTGACTGCAAAGTGCTCAGCACCACTCCTGGCTGGTAGTAGATGCTGCTATTCCTGCAAGTTAGAAATAAAAGCAATAATAGAGTGGTTGAGAGTGTGCATTTTGGAGCAAGGCAGTCTGGATTCAAACTGTGGTTCTTTCAGTGACTATAAAATCTTGGACAAGTTGCTGGGCCTGAACCTCAGTTTACTTAGCTATAAAATGGGATGCATGAGGCCTCCCCCAAAGGTGGTTGGAAGGATTGAATGAGCTCAAGCCGCAAAGCCCCAGCACAATGTGTGTGCATGGGAAGCCCTTGATCAGCGGGAAATGTGCAAGGAAAGGAGACATGCAGGAAGAGCTGAGGAAGAGCAAATAAAACTGCCTGGGCAGCTGGGCGAGGTGGCTCATGCCTGTAATCCCAGCACTTTGGGAGGCTGAGGTGGGCGGATCACGAGGTCAGGAGATCGAGACCATCCTGGTCAACATGGTGAAACCCCATCTGTTCTAAAAATATAAAAATTAGCTGGGTGTGGTGGCGTGTGCCTGTAATGACCACTACTCGGGAGGCTGAGGCAGGAGAATCACTTGAACCAGGGAGTCGGAGGTTACAGTGAGCCAAGATCGTGCCACTGCACTCCAGTCTGGCAACAGAGTGAAACTCCGTCTCAAAAAACAACAACAAAAACAAAAACCTGCCTGGGTGTCTGAGAAGGCTTCCCTGAGGGGGTCACAGAGAGGCGCTTGCCCTGGTTTTTGCACTGAGGGCGCTGATAGGCCGACCTCACAGTCCTCCAGAGACCTGTGGGACCTCCTCCTGGGCCCCAGGGTTCTCCCAGGTCCCTAGCATTGGAACATAGCCTCCGTCTGCTGCTCAGCCACTGTTCTGTCTGAACTGTGATTAGGCCCTTATCTCGCCAGCTTTGCCCTGCTTGGCTGCCTGTCACATTCAATTCCGTGCCAGGGCATTCAGCCTGCCCTGGTCGTGTGTGTCCCCAAGCACAAGGTTCTGGGACATGGGGCCTGGTCTTGATCTTCCTCAGTTCCCACAATCCCAAGCATGGTGTCTGGAACACAGCAGTGTCTCAGTACATGGCGGCTGAAGAGAATAAAATTAGTGAGAAACTCACTTCTAGTCCTTGCTGTAGTTGGATTCTGAGGCACTGAGAAACACCCACACACTTTCCCCTTTAAAAATACCTTCTCTCTCTGGACTCTCTTTAGCCCCAAATTCTATGATTAGAGCTTCATTTCTTTGGCTTCAGCCAAATCTGGACCCTGTACCTGATAAAAATGCAACATCCTATATCGGTCAGATTCCAGTGGGAAACAGAAGGCGCACTCAAAAACTCAACCGGGTTTAAATGGGTGGGGGGAAGAAAAAATAATAAAAATTAGTAAAAGAACTATTTACAGTGAGATGGATGGGACTAAAGGAATCTGCAGAGACAGTGAGGCATCCCTGGCCTTGAAACAGTAGGAAGCTGTTAGCACCCAGGGGCAGAAGAGTTCAAGGGCGCCCGGGAGAGCTGCGCTATGGAGGAGCCGCCTTGAGGGGGATGGAGGCTGTGGAGACATACCCATTGTCCCCTGATCTAGGCTGAAGCAGGTGGGAAATATCTCAATGGTGGTCTCTTCTTACCCTCAGATCTCCTGGCAGAGCCCCCTATTGACTGACCCCAACAGGAATCCAGAGGGTGAGGAGGTTCCCAAAGGTCAGCCTCCCAGGGTCAGAGAAGAGCAAAAAATAGATCTGGGGTTGGAAGAGGGGAACAAACCAAGAATAACAAGGCTTCAGAGGTGACGTAATTCCATCTTATCAATCATTTACAATTCAGCGCAAATAAAGACATCAGATCTGATATGGTTTGACTGTGTCCCCACCTGAATCTCATCTTGAATTGTAGCTCCCGAAATTCCCACCTGTCATGGGGAGGGACCTGGTGGGAGGTAATTGAATCATGGGGTGGGTCTTTCTCGTGCTGTTCTTTCCCCTGCAGTTCTGGTGAATAAGCCTCACAGGATCTAAGGGTTATATAAAGGGTTTTCTCTTTCGCTTGGTTGTTATTCTCTCTTTTGCCTGCTGCCGTGTAAGACGCCCCTTTGCTCTTCCTTCCTGTTCCGCCATGATTGGGAGGCCTCCCTAGCCATGTGGAACTGTGAGTCAATTATACTTCTTTCCTTTATAATTACCCAGTCTGGGGTATGGCTTTCTCAGCAGTGTGAGAACAGACTAATACACATCCTGTGAGGAAGAGAGGCAAAGGAGATTGGGGACCAGGGTCCTGAAGAGTTATAATGAACAGAGTGTCACCGACTGGGGAAAAGGTGCCTCCCCTCCTCCACCTCCCCCCCTCCACCTCCCCCAAAATAAAGACAAACCTTGCCTGTTTCTAGTGGTGGTTCTGGAATTTCCTTATGGGGAAGATCTGAGGGTGGCATCTGGATGGCAGGAAAGCCACCATTGCGTAGCAAACCTGGGGTGTCACTTAGATTTGAGTAGCATGGGTGGAGGGTACTGATGAGGATTAGTAGGACCACTAAGTCTCTTCCCCACTTCAGTCATCTCTTCCCCTCCTCCTCCCACTAGCCCCAGCTCCTAAACAAAGCTTTCTCATTGCAAGACTTCTTGGAGCTAAAGTGATCTGTGATTCTGAGTCCTGGGAGATGTCCCTGACCACAGGAGCTCCCTCACCAAATCTCCCTTAGGACCAGTGGACACACTTTGTGGGAACAGCAGTGATGAGGCCAATTGTCTTCAGACCTGGTCCTGGGAAGGAGGAGGAAAAACGGGAGCAGTGGCTGGCTGAGGCTGCGTGAGTGGCTTCCGGAAGATGAGGCAGAGGGAGGGAGGGATTCCTAGTGTGGAATGAGCCTCTCTTGTGGGTGGAGACAGGTCGGGATCATCTAGGGTCTCGCTACTCAAAGTGGGGTCTGGGGACTGGGAGTGTTGGCATCCCCAGCAAGCTCATTGGAAATGAAGACTGTCAGGCCCTCACCCCCGCATTGCCTGAATCAGGATTTGCAGTTCTTTGCAAGCTCCTCATGAGTTTCTTATGCATGTTAGAGTTTGAGAAGCACCTGCTGCAGCGCCGCCTGCTTAGGTGAGCCTGTCTGCTTATTTCCCCTCTGCACACCTGTGCTTCTTTTCCCCCTCCTCAGAGACGTTTTCCTTCCAGAAAGTCACTCAACAAACACTGAATCCATGCCTATCTCTGGAGATACAGATGTTAATAACAGAGAAATGAATAGGAAACTTCAACTCAGTGTGGGAAATGCTAACATAAGGATGGGGGTGTGGATCAGATAAGCAGGACAGGGGAAGGGCCCCCAACCTACGGTGGGGGTGGGGTGGCCAGGGAAAGCTCCCTGGAGCTTGGCCCTCTCCCTTCCTCCTGCCAGATCTTCCTTCCCAGACCCCACCCTGCGGCTCATGCCAGCACTGCACACTGGACCTGTATTCCCCTTCCCCGATTATTTCACTGTGTGTGTGATCGGGTTTCATTTCACCAACTCAACTGTTTTCTGATGCCTTCTTTCTTATTCTAACACCTAGTAGCCCCTGAATTCTACATAGGATGAATTGATGAGTGAATGAAAGAGATTAAGTGCACCAGGTAACGATGAGACCCACTCCTTTCTTCCCATCATCTATCAGTCTGTGCTGTGCAGACCCCCCTTGTCCTTCTCTTTCTGTCTATGTACGATTTTTAAAATACGAGTGTTTATTTCCTCATCAATAGGGTTTTAGAAGCAGCAGGTAGAGCGGGCTAGGAGACCTAACATAAGGAAGTGGTTAGGAGCCTAGACTCAAGCCAGATGCCTGGGTTCAAATCCTGGCTTCCTTTTTTACCAGGTGACTTTGGGCATGCCTCTATGCCTCAATTTCCATATCTGTCAAATGGGAATAATAACAGTACCATGCTCATAGGAGATTACTGGGCAGATTCCATGAGTTGCTATCTGTAAAGCACACGGGACAGTGTTTGATAAGCACTAAAAAAATGTTGGCCAGGTGCAGTGGCTCATGCCTGTAATCGCAGATCTTTGGGAAGCTGAGGCGGGCAGATCACTTGAAACTGAGGGTTTGAGACCAGCCTGGGCAACATAGCAACACCCAGTATCTACAAAAAAGTACAAAAATTAGCCAGGTGTGGTAGTGCATGTCTGTAGTTCCAGTTACTTAGGAGGCTGGGGTGGGAGGAGAGTCTGGGAGGTCAAGGCTCCAGTGAGCTGTGATTGTGCCACTGCATTTCAGCCTGAGTGACAGAGACCCCGTCTTAAAAAAAAAAGAAAAAAAAAGTTTGCTGTCAAGAATTTGCTATGGGGCTGAGTGCAGTGTTTCATGCCTGTAATCCCACGCCTTGGGGAGGCCAAAGCAGGTGGATCATCTGAGGTCAGGAGTTCAAGACCAGCCTGGCCCACATAGTGAAACCTCATCTTTGATAAAAATATAAAAATTAGCTGGGTGTGGTGACACGTGCCTGTAGTCCCAGCTACTTGGGAGGCTGAGGCAGGAGAATCGCTTGAACCGGAGAGATGGAGGTTGCAGTGAGCCAAGATTGCACCATTGCACTCCAGCCTGGGTGACAAGAGCGAAACTCTGTCTCAAGAGAAAAGAAAGAATTTGCTATGGGCTAGGGCCTGAGATTCATTTGCCTGATGGCTGGGAATGAGGAGGGCGGAGAGTATCATCTGTGAATAGTGTCCAGCTGATCTGACTCCTACACACCTGAGAGCCGGAAGAGAAAGGGCTTTGTCCCCAGGAGGGGCCTGTATGGGCTATGAGCTTGCCTGGGGCCATTAAAGTCCAGTAACCACTTTCATGGGAACTAGAAAGGCCTTCTTCTCCCATTGTGCTCATCTCCTTGGGGGCTCTGTGATTGCTTCTCTTGTCTGGGATCTCCCTGACCTCCACCTCTTTGAAGCCCCTGGGCCTGGCGCCCTTTCCACTTCCTCTCACTGCTAATTGGAAGGCAGCAGGTTGGCTCCCACAATGGTGATACTCGGTCTTGGCTGGCATTGAAACTGTTTTATAAACTTCATATTTTGTGAGTTCTGAAGGCCAAAGGGCCTGTGTGTTGCTCTTGGGTGTTCTCTGGGCCTTGACCGGAGGATCTGTTTCTTATGTTCATGGAGCTCTCATCTGCCTCTTCCACATCCGCTGGACTAGGAATCAGGGTGGGTGCCCAAACCTCTGATGCTGTGGCATCATGGGGAGGGGTTTTCTAACTCACACAAAGATATTTGGTTAATTCCACAGCTCTGAGATGTTCTTGGTAACTTGGGGGTTTTGTACCATGGTGTTCTGGCCAGGCTGCTTCTGATCTGGAGGGAAAAGGAGAGATTTCTGCCTTTTGGCCCAGGGCCCAACTCCACAGAAAGATGTACTCAGAGAGCAAGATGGCCTAGCCTGAGACATCGCGGGGAGCCACTGAGATGTCCCCAGATCAGAGGTCAGGGTGAAACAAGTAGAGACTGACTGAGGGGCTGACCCTGGGGTCACAAGGACAATGTAAAGTTTTGGTAGTGCTGGGGTTCCTAACAGCTGCCAGGAGATGCTGTCAAGGGTCACAAGGACAATGTAAAGTTTTGGTAGTGCTGGGGTTCCTAACAGCTGCCAGGAGATGCTGTCAACTCAGACAGTGGTCACCTCCAGCTCCCAAGACACAGCGGCAGCATGGCCATGCTGGGAACCATCTGACCTCAACCTCTACTTACCATTCCACATTCCATGAAGCAGTGATGACACCATGGCCTCTCCTGTCCTGTCCTTGACAGAAGACCCTCAGCAGTTTCCTTTTATTTCTTAAATATTTTTATTAAATTAAATGGAGATAGTCTTGCTATGTTGCCCAGGCTGGTCTCAAATTCCTGGCCTCAAGCTATCCTTCCGCCTCTGCCTCGGAAAGTGCTGGGATTACAGGTGTGAACCACTGCACCTGGCCTCCTTTCATTTTTTTAAAACTTTTTATTTTGAAAAATTTCAAATTTACACAAAAGCAGCAAACAGAATACTATAAGGAATTCCTGTATACCTTTCACTCAGATGCATTAATAACATCCTGTTGCATTTGTTCTCTCTTCCTTGTTTTTTTTTTTTTTTCTTGAGGTGGAGTTTCACTTTGTCACCTAGGCTGGAGTGTAGGGGCACAATCTCGGCCCACCACAACTTCTGCCTACTAGGTTCGATCGATTCTCCTGGCTCAGCCTCCTGAGTAGCTGGGATTACAGGCATGTGCCACCACGCCCAGCTAATTTTTGTATTTTTAGTACAGACAGGGTTTCACCAAGTTGGCCAGGCTGGTCTCAAACTCCTGGCCTCAAGCAGTCCACCCACCTCGGCTTCCCAAAGTGCTGGGATTACCTCTTTTTCTTCCTTTCTCCATAAACTCGTGTGTGTGTGTGTGTGTGTGTGTGTGTGTGTGTGTGTGTGTGCTTTTTTTCTGAACAACTTGACGGTTAAGTTGTGGACACATTTACCCCTTAATCTTTTAGTGTGTATTTCCTAAGAACAAATCTGTTTTATTATATGACCAAAGTATAATTAGAAAATGTAGGAAAGTTAGGCTGGGTGCGGTGGCTCACGCCTGTAATCTCAGCACTTTGGGAGGCTGAAGGCAGGTGGATCACAAGGTCAGGAGTTCGAGACCAGCCTGGCCAACATGGTGAAACCCTGTCTTGACTAAAAATACATAAATTAGCCACGCATGGTGGCGGGCACCAGTAATCCCAGCTACTCAGGAAGCTGAGGCAGGAAAATCACTTGAACCTGGGAGGCGGAGGTTGCAGTGAGCCGAGATTGTACCATTGCACTCCAGCCTCAGCGACAAGAGCAAGATTCCATCTCAAAAAAAAAAAAAAAAAAAGCGGCCGGGCGCGGTGGCTCAAGCCTGTAATCCCAGCACTTTGGGAGGCCGAGACGGGCGGATCACGAGGTCAGGAGATCGAGACCATCCTGGCTGACACGGTGAAACCCCGTCTCTACTAAAAATATACAAAAAATTAGCCGGGCGAGATGGCGGGCGCCTGTAGTCCCAGCTACTCGGGAGGCTGAGGCAGGAGAATGGCGTAAACCCGGGAGGCGGAGCTTGCAGTGAGCTGAGATCCGGCCACTGCACTCCAGCCTGGGCGACAGAGCGAGACTCCGTCTCAAAAAAAAAAAAAAAAAAAAAAAGAGAAAGAAAAAGAAAATGTAGGAAAGTTAACCTTGATCCTGTTATCTAATACTGAATACTGTTATCTAATCTACAATTCATATGCCAGATTTCACCAATTTCCAATCATGTATCTTACAGCTATTTTCTCCCAGTCCAGGCTCCAATCAGGATGCGCGTTCCATGTTGTTGTCACAGGTGCTATTGCTCTTCTTTCATCTAGAAGTGTTGCTCAATCTTTCTTTGTCTCTCATGTCCTTGGGAGTTTTCTAAATGAAAATAAATCTGAAAGCATTCTCGTGGCCGTGACTTCTCTAAATGCTAACTCGGGGGAAAAAAAAAGGAAAGAAATATTTTTCAGTTCCTTGCCTTTGAAGCCTCTGGACAGGTGGGTTTCACAACATCTATTTTGGTCATGCCTGGGCAGTTCTGGCTTATCCATCTACACTAGTCTCAAATGATCCTGGGATTTGCTCTTGGGTACACAGTAGATGCTTAATAAGTAACTTGCTGATGTGCCAGGAGAGAAAGTGGATTGGACCACTGGGTGGAATAACTCAAATGACATTCCAGGAAGGTTTTGCTGCTGTAGATAGAGAGACAAAGGGCTGGCTCTTTCAGGCTGTGCCAGCCCAAGGGCAACATGCAGACTCAGACTTCATTATCTTATTTCTATTACATAGCACACTAAGGTTCTCTTTCTCCTCAAATTCCCCAGCAGGAGAGTTAGGACTTTCCACTGCATGCTGTTCAGTTCACCAAGAAGAGGAAGCAAACCACAGATCCTGACAGATCCTGCTGTCAGGACTTGGCCAGTCTTGAGACATGATTAAAAAAATTCTTTATTTTTATTTTTTAAAAAATAGAGATGGAGTCTCTGTTTCCCGACTGGTCTTGAACTCCTGGGCTCAAGTGATCCTTCTGCCTTGACCTCCCAAAGAACTGGGATTACAGGCGCTCAGCAGACATATAATTTTTGATCTCCAATCTGGGGTGCATACATTTGGATTATCTCCTCAGGAATAAGAGAACAGAGCCTTGAAATCAACCTATTTGAAATCAGCCAGCCTTCAGGATGATCCCTGTCTACGGCCATAGCACCCTGAATGAATCTGATCTGATCTCATCTTTTCTTTTCTTTTTTTTTTTGAGACGGAGTCTCACTCTGTCACCCAGGAGTGCAGTGGTACAATCTCGGCTCACTGCAGCCTCCACCTCCCTGATTTGAGTGATTCTCCTGCCTCAGCCTAAAGTAGGTGGGACAACAGGTGCCTGCCACCACACCCAGCTAATTTTTTTGTATTTTTGGTAGAGACAGGGTTTCACTGTGTTAGCCAGGAGGTCTCAATCTCCTGACCTCGTGATCTGCCTGCCTCAGCCTCCCAAAGTGCTGGGATTACAGGCGTGAGCCACTGCGCCCGGCCTGATCTCTTCTTTTCTTGGAAGCTAAGCAAGTTTGGGCCTGGTTAATGCTTGGATGGGACACCAAGATGGTCCCTGCTGATCCCTACCACCCCTGGTATCCACCTCTTCCTGTAGTCCCTTTCCTATGAATCAGGGCTGGCATATATGAACAATACAATAGGGTGACAGTGACTGGGTGTGACATCTGCTACTTAGTCATAAAAGATAATGCAACTTCCACTCTCATCTCTTGGCCAGCTTGTTTTGGAGGAAGCCACGTTCTTTGAGCATACTCAGGTGTCCATGGGGACAGGACCTGAGGCACCCAGCCAATAGCCGGCATCAACGTGCCAGCTATGTGAGAGAACCACCTTCGATGTGGATCCTCTAGCTCCAGGTCAAGCCTTCGGATCCTTGCCACCCTGACCAGCATCTAACTGCAGCCTCACGAACAATCTGAAGGGCTTCAAACAACTGACCCTCAGAAACTGTGAGTGATAATAATTATTGTTATCTGCCGGGCATGGTGGCTCACTCCTGTAATCCCAGCACTTTGGGAGACCAAGGCAGGTGGATCACCTGAGGTCAGGAATTTGAGACCAGCCTGACCAACATGGAGAAACCCCATCTCTACTAAAAATACAAAATTAGATGGGCGTGGTGGCGCATGCCTGTAATCCCAGCTACTCGAGAGGCTGAGGTAGGAGAATCGCTTGAACCTGGAAGGCAGAGATTGCGGTGAGCCGAGACTGCACCACTGCACTCCAGCCTGGGCAACAAGAGTGAAACTCCATTTCAAAAAATTATTAGTTATTATTATTATTATTGTTATCTTAAGCCATAAAGTTTTGGGGCAATTTTCTACATAGCAGTAGGTAATTAATATGATTCTCTTGAAAAGTATAAAGAGAGGTCAGGCATGGTGACTCACGTCAATAATCCCAGCACTTTGGGAGGCTGAGGAGGGCAGATAGCTTGAAGTCAGGAGTTCAAGGCCAGCCTGGCCAACATGGTGAAACCCCCATCTCTACTAAAAATACAAACATTAGCCAGATGTGGTGGTCCATGCCTGTAATCTCAGTTACTCGGGAGGCTGAGACAGGAGAATCACTTGAACCTGGGAGGTGGAGGTTACCGTGAGCTAAGATCGCGCTACTGCACTCCAGCCTGGATGACAGAGTGAGACTCTGTCTCAAAAAGAAAAAAAAAAAGAAAAGTATAAAGAGGCACGTGACCCAGAAATTTAACTCCTAGGAATATGCCCAAGAGAAATGAAAACATGTCAGCCAGGTGCAATGGCTCACACCTGTAATCCCAGCACTTTGGGAGGCCAAGGGCAGGCGGATCACTTGAGGTCAGGAGTTTCAGACCAGCCTGACCAACATGGTGAAACCCCATCTCTACTAAAACACAAAAATTAGCTGGGCATAGTGGTGTGCACCTGTAATCCCAGCTACTCAGGAGGTTGAGGCAGGAGAATCGCTTGAACCCGGGAGGCAGAGGTTGCATTGAGCCAAGATTGTGCCACTGCACTACTGCCTGGGTGACAGAGTGAGACTCTGTCTCAAAAAAAAAAAAAAAAAAAAAATTGTCCACACCAAAACTTGTACCTGATGTTCATAGCAACATTATTCATAATAGCCAAAAAATGAAAACAACCCAAATGTCCATCAACTGATGAATGAATAAAGGAGATGCGGGGCCAGGTGCAGTGACTCCAGGAGACCAGTCTGAGCAACACAGTGAGAGCCCATCTCTACAAAAAATACAAAAATTAGTCAGATGTGGTGGCTGGCATATGCCTGTAGTCCCAGCTACTCGGGAGGCTGAGAGAGAAGGATTGCTTGAGTCTGGGAGGTTGAGGTGGCAGTGAGCTGTGATCACGCCACTGTACTCTAGCCTGGGGGGAAAAAAAGGTGGCCGGCCAGGCACGGTGGCTCATGCCTGTAATCTCAGCACTTTGGGAGGCTGAGGTGGTGGGGGGGGTGGATCACAAGATCAGGAGTTCGAGACCAGCCTGGCCAAGATGGTAAAACCCTGTCTCTACTAAAAATACAAAAATTAGCTGGGCGTGGTGGCGGGCGCCTGTAATCTCCGCTACTTGGGAGGCTGAGGCAGGAGAATCACTTGAACCTAGGAGGCAGAGGTTGCAGTGAGCCGAGATTGTGCCACTGCACTCCAGTCTGGGTGACAGAATAAGACTCTGTCTCAAAAAAAAAAAAAAAAAAAGTAAAATAATAATTCTGACCTACTAGACACTGTACAATGAGAATCATGAATTGTAATCCCAAGATTTTCTTTCCTTTGGGGAAGAAATTAATAGTATTAATAGAATCCAGATTCCTAATTAAGTCCTGGTAAGAGTATGATGCTTCTCTCCTCTGAGAATGACAGCCATTGTCAAGAGCACTCTTGACCCACTGAAGTTGTAGCCCAAGTGTTAAGCTCAGATTTTAAAAAATCAACTCAGATCGCTGATGTTTTAGCCCAGGGCATTTGTTCTGAACTCCCTGGAATTACAGATTAAAAATGGTCCCATTTCATTTATGCATACCAATATGTGGGGTTCCAAAAAGTTTTGTAATTATTACTTTCAAAATAAAATCGGATCCTATTTATTCCTGTCTTCTCATTCAAAGTGTTCTTTAGAAATAATTCTTTATCTGGGTACAGCGGCTCACACCTGTAATCCCAGCACTTTGGGAGGATGAGGTGGACGGATCACTTGAGCTTGAGTTTAAGACCAGACTGGGCAACATGGTGAAACCCTTTCTCCACAAAAAAATACAAAAATTGGCTGGGTGTGGTGACTTACGCCTATAATCCCAGCACTTTGGGAGGCTGAGGCAGGTGGATCACCTGAGGTCAGGAGTTCGAGACCAGCCTGGCCAACATGGTGAAATCCTGTCTGTACTAAAAATACAAAAATTAGCCAGGCATGGTAGTGCGTGCCTGTAGTCCTAGCTAGCTACTCAGGAGACTGAGGCAGGAGAATCGCTTGAAACTAGGTTCAAGCTTGAACCTCAAGTGGAGGTTGCAGTGAGCCGAGATAGCGCCACTGTACTCCAGCCTGGGCAACAGAGCAAGACTGCATCTCAAAAAAAAGAAAAAAAGGACAACAATTAGCCAGGTGTGGTGATGCATGCCTGTGGTTCCAGCTACTCAGGAGGCTGAGGTGGGAGTATTGCTTGAGCCTGGAAAGTCAAGGCTGCAGTGAGCTGAGCTGCGATTGAGCCACTGTACTCCAGCCTGAGAGAGAGAATGAGATATGTCCAAATAATAATAATAATTTGTTATTTTTCAGAATTAACTTTTATAATTTTAGAGACCAAGGATAATCGAGATAGCCTGTAACTATTTAGCATAAATAAAGCAGAAAGCCATGAAGACTTGTTTTTTGTTTTGTTTTTGTTTTAGACACAGGGTCTTGATCTGTCACCCAGGCTGGAGTGCAAAGGGATAATCAGCTCACTGCAGCCCCTAACTCCTGGGCTCAGGTGATCCTCCTGCCTCAGCCTCCCAAGTAGCAGGGACTACAAGTGTGTGTCACCATGTCCAGCTGATTTTTGTATTTTTTGTAGAGACAGGTTTTCACTATGTTGTCCAGGCTGTTCTTGAGCTCCTGGCCTCAAGCAATTCTACTGCCTCAGGCTCCCAAAGTAATGAAATTCCAGGAGTGAACCACCATGCCTGGCCTGTAAATTTTGTTTTAACCTTTATTTAAGGTAAATTGTAGTCCCATTTTGCAGATGAGGAAAGTGAGATCGATAGATAATGAGTAACTTGCTCAGGTTGATATGGGTAATACACACAACTGGGGTCCCCAGTACTGTTCCATGTGGCCTCTGCAGACACACAATAGGATTGAAGAAAAGGGGTGAAATATCTTATGAATGGCGCCATGCTGGCCATCTCCTGCCACAAAATATAAGATCCAAGATTTCGTTATTCCATCCACTTGCAGCCCCAAATTAATAACAAATACATTAATGTGCATTATAACAAACAGTAAAAGTACTCAGATTTCTTGTATTTCTTAATCTTGCTCTTAGTCTCATGTCGAGATGAGGAAATTTAGGATCATTTTAATTGGTGAATTTTTTTACTCTGGGATCCAGAAGTCTGTTAGAACTCCTATTTATAAAACTGCTAAGTGAACTATGCCAAGAACTTACCCAAACCCCTCACTTGGCTGTCATTAGTGTCACCAGTCAATGTTTTATTTTTATGTATGAAAAAAATGCTTTGCTATCATCAAAGTAGGCTGGGGGGATTTCTTTGGGTGGGGATGGGGGTGTAGCAAGGAAGATTGTAAAGAGGTACATAGTGATGTTCTGGAATGGGACTAGGGTGAGGCAACTGCAAAATTTACCATGCCCCAAACCCCACTATTAATCAAGATAAGAGCCATTTTTATGCGATATATTTAAAAATCAAAATTAATGCAAAAAAAAATCCATGATGAGCAAAACATCAACGTTTTCAGTAAAGGCAGGATCCAACAGGGCTGAGATTAGGGGGGTGGTGAGTGATGTGAGTCATGCGAATGCAAAGTCTGTCTTATTTAAAAGTTTGATATTTTGTTCATCAGAGATTTTTTTGCATTAACTTTGTTTTTTTACATGGTATTAAAATATTATTTTGATTGCTGAGTTTTTGGGCACCCGCTTAAATTTTGCACTTGAGGCAAGTGCTTCATGTGCCTTACCTAGTCCTGGGTCTACAGATCTGCACGAATCCTTCCTAGGGATAGCTAGAAGCAGCTCCCATATCACCTGCCCCAGATGTGCCCAGTTCTGGTGACCTGAGCAACATGAGTCTCAGGAAATGCTGTCTTTTCCTGGCATCACTGATGGTGAGAGGAAGCTTTTTTCACCTCTCTCTGTTTCGCCTTGTTTACCTCATCATGGGGCACATGTGGCAGCATTTGGCTGGTAAGCATCTTTTCCAGGAGGTATCACGGATTAAGCAGACTCCATAGACCCAACGCCGGGGGAGTGGATATCTTCTTGCCAAGTCTTCACGTTCCTTGGCTGAAAAGTAAGATGTCTGAAAGGCCTATGGAAACCCACACAATTAAAAGTACACATTAAGCACTTAATAATGCTTGTCAATTTTTAAAAAATTCAGACAGGGTATTGACTGGTCAGCCAAGCTGGAGTGCGGTGGTGTGATCATAGCTCACTGCAGCCTCAAACTCCTGGGTTCAAGGGATCCTCCTGCCTTAGCCTCCTAAGTAGCTGGGACTACAAGTGTACACCACTATGCCTGTCTATTTAAAAAAATTTTTTTGGTTAAGATGAGGTCTTGCCATGTTGCTCTGGCTGGTCTCAAACTCCTGGGCTCAATCCTACCTGCCTCAACCTCCAAAAGTGCTGGGATTACAAGTGTGAGCCACCACCTCACCTGGCCAAAATGATGTTTTTAGATAATCAAAAACTAAGATAATTCATTGCCAGCAGACCTGCATTATTAAAAATGCTAAAGGAAAACGTTTCAGGGTAAAAGGACATGATATGAGATATCTTCAGAATGAAGAACACCAGAAATAGTAAGTGTAAGAGTAACATAAAAAGCAATTTTTCTGGCTGGGCACAGTGTCTCATGCCTGTAATCCTAGCACTTTGGGAGGCTGAGACCGGTGGATTGTCTAAGCTCAGGAGTTCAAGGCCAGTCTGGGCAAGATGGTGAAACCCCGTCTCTACTAAAATACAAAAAATCAGCTGAGTGTGGTGGCGGGTACCTGTAATCCCAGCTACTTAGGAGGCTGAGGCTTGAACCCAGGAGGCGTAGGTTGCAGTGAGCCAAGATGATGCCACTGCACCCCAGCCTGGACAACAAAGTGAAACTCTGTCTCAAAAAAAGTATTTTTTCCTCTTCACTTTTTAAAAATCCTATGATTGTTTAAAGCAAAAATTGTAACCTCTTACTGTGAGGTTTATAACTTACGTAGATATATAATACACATTTTGTATTTATTTATTTATTTTTTCTGAGACAGGGTCTCACTCTGTTGCTCAGGATGGAGTGCAGTAGTGTAATCTCAGCTCACTGCAACCTCTGCCTCCTGGGTTCAAGTGATTCTCCTGCCTCAGTCTCTCGAGTAGCTGGGATTACAGGGATACGCCAGCATGCCCAGCTAATTTTGTGTTTTAGTAGAGATGGCATTTCACCATGTTGGCCAGTCTATTCTCGAACTCCTGACCTCAAGTGATCTGCCCACCTTGGCCTCCCAAAGTGCTGGGATTACAGGCATAAGCCACCGCTCCTGGCCCATAATACACACTTTAAAGTGGTACAATATTAATTCTAAGTAGATTGTGAAACATTAGGATATATATTATAATTTCTATAGTGACTACTTAAAAATGCAAAGAGTATGTTAATAAAAGCTAATACATAAATCCAAGTAGTATTTATTTATTTATTTATTTTGAGACAGAGTTTTGCTCTTGTTGCCCATACTGGAGTGCAGTGATGCAATCTCGGCTCACTGCAACCTCTGTCTCCCAGGCTCAGGCGACTCTCCTGCCTCAGCCTCCTCAGTAGCTGGGATTATAGGCGTGCTGTACGCCACCACGCCCAGCTAATTTTTTGTATTTTTAGTAGAGATGGGGTTTCATTATGTTGGCCAGGCTGGTCTTGAACTCCTGATCTCAGGTGATCCACCCACCTCAGCCTCCCAAAGTGCTGTAGCTGGGACTACAGGCATGTGCCACCATGCCTGGCTAATTTTTTTTTTTTTTTTTTTGTATTTTTAGTAGAGATGGGGTTTCACCATGCTGGCCAGGCTGGTCTTGAAATCCTGACCTCGTGATCTGCCTGCCTCGGCCTCCCAAAGTGCTGGGATTACAGGTGTGAGCTACCTGTGCCTAGTGGAAAGTAGATTTCTAAAAAATATTCAATTAACTCAGAAGAAGCCAAGAAAGGAGCAACAGAGGAACAGGAAAAGGGTGGGGGGAATGAACAGAGGAACAGTAAAATGGTAGACCTGCTTTCAACCATAACATTAAATGTTAATGGTCTAAAACACTTCAATTAAAAGGTAGAGATAGCCAAACAGATTTTAAAAAGCATGATCCAACTATACTCTGTCTACAAGAGACATACAAAAGAGGTTGATAGGAAATAGATGGGGAAAATGTATTATGCAAACAATAAACATAGGAAAGTTGAAGTGCCTACATTAAATCAAAGTAGTCTTCAGGATGAGATTATTATTAGAGATTAAAAGAGAAATTGTATAATAATATCACCTGGAAGGTATAATAATCATATATATGTACACCTAATAACAGGGTTTCAAGATACATGAAGCAAAAACTGACAGAATGGCAGAATTAAAGGGAGAAACACAAAAATCCACTATCATGTCATAGTTGGACATTTTACTTCTCAGTAACTGATAAAGAAACTAGACAGGACAGGCACGGTGGCTCATGCCTGTAATCCCACCATTTTGGGAGGCCGAGGCGGGCACATCACCTGAGGTTGGAAATTCGAGACCAACATGGAGAAACCGCGTCTCTACAAAAAGCACAAAAAATTAGCCGGGTGTAGTGGCACATGCCTGTAATCCCAGCTACTAGGGAGGCTGAGGCAGGAGAATCGCTTGAACCTGGAAGGCAGAGGTTGCAGTGAGCCGAAATCACACCATTACACTCCAGCCTGGGCAACAGAGTGAGATTCTGTCTCAAACAAACAAAAAAACAAAGGAAGATATACGAATGGTCAATAAACACTTGAAAAGATGCTCAACACCATTAGTTATCAGGGAAATACAAATTAAACCACAAGGAGGTATCACTCCACACTCCATAGCTTAAATTAAAAAGCCTGACAACACCAAATGTTGGTGTGGATATTGAACAGTACTTTGCTATATTATTGGTGGAAGTGCAAAATCATACAACCCACTTTGAAATAAAGGTCTGGAAGTTTCATGTAGAATGAAACATACACTTATGACCTAGTGATTTCAGTCCCAGATGTTTACCCAAGAGTAATGAAAGCATATGTCCACAAAAAGACTAGATTGAAAATGTTCATAGCATTTTTCTTCACAAAGCCCAAAAACTGGAAACCTACCAGATGTTGGTCAACAGGGGGATGGATAAGGAAATTGTGGTGTATTCATACAAGAGAATATTACTCAGCAATACAGAGGAACAACTTATTCATGGAACACCATAAATGAATTTCAAAACCGCACTGAGTGAAAGAAGCTGTTGACAAACAAGTGCATATTGTATGATGGTATTTATACGAAGTTCTAAATCTGGCAAAGCTAATCTATGGTGAAAAAATGAGAACACAATGGTGGTGAGGGAAATTGGGTAGGTGCCTGAGGGAACTTTCTGGATGATAATGTTTTATGTTTTGATAGGGCTATAGGTTACATAGGTACATACATTTCTCAAACTCATTGAAAGGCACAGTTCACATCCACACATTTCACTTTGTATAAATTCTTCCTCAAAGAAAAACTCATAAATAAATATTAAACCTTTGTGAATGATATTGAAATGTTTGAGGGTAAAGTGGACTGCTGTGTGGAGTTTACTCTATATATGCATTTTTATTTTTGAGACAGAGTCTTGCTCTGTCACCCAGGCTGGAGTGCAATGGCACGATCATGGGTCACTGCAACCTCCCCCTCCCGGGTCCAAGTGATTATCCTGTCTCAGCCTCCCGAGTAACTGAGATTACACGCACCTGCCACCACACTAATTTTTCATATTTTTAGTAGAGACGGGGTTTTAGCATGTTGGCCAGGCTGGTCTCAAACTCCTGACATCAAGTAATCTACCCACCTCAGTCTCCCAAACTGCCACGATTGAGGCATAAACCACTGCGCCCGGCCAACACATGCATTTTAAAAATGCTTTTTTTAAAAAAAAAAAAAAAAGATGAATTGGCCAGGCATAGTGGCTTACACCTATAAACCTAGCACTTTGGGAGACTGAAGTGGCTGGATTGCTTGAGCTCACAGGTTTGAAATCAGCGTGGGCAACATAGTGAGACTCCATTTCTACAAAACATCAAAAATTAGCCAAATGTGGTGGCATGCACCTATAATCCCAGCTACTTGGGAGGCCGAGGTGGGAGGCCGGCTTGAACCTGGGAGGCAGAGGTTGCAGTGAGCTGAGATGGAGCCACTGCACTCTAGCTTGGGTGACAGAGTGAGACTCTGTCTCAAAAAAAAAAAAAAAAAAAGATGAATTGATAAATGGATATAGGATAGATAAGTGATAAAGCAAATATAAAATTTTAATTTAGAATGAGTGGTTGGTTCGTAATAGTTATTGACTGTACAATTATTTCAACATTTCTATATGTTTGAAAAATTTCAAAGTAAACTCTTGGGGGGAAATTGAATATTAGACATGTCCAAATACGTTTATAGCAGCACCATTTGTAATGGCCCCCAAGTGGAAACCACTTATATGTCCATCAACAATAGAAGAGATACATTGTGATATAATCATGTAATGGAAGAGTATGTAATAATCAGAATGAAAGATCTATGAGTATATGCAACAGCATGAATGAATCTCACAAATATAATCTTAAGTGAAAAATGTTAAGTGACGTAAAATATAAGACTCATTCATATAAGGTGTAGAAACAGGCAAAACAAGTTCATACCATTCAAAGTCAGGCTAGTGATTGCCCTTGGGCAGAATCATGGCTAGAAGAGGACATGGGGGGCTCCTGGGTGTCCTTGAGTAAGGTTCTGTTGCTTGACTTGAATGCTGGTTATATGAGTCCACACAGTTTGTGAAAATTCATTGAGTGGCATGTACTTCTTCCTATTATCTATTATATGCTCCAGTGAAAAGTTTTTCAAAAATTGTTAGCCCTCACCCCTCCTAAAACAGGTTCCTCAGCCCAGCCCCACCCCTGGGAATTCTTTGCCAGCCATCTTGCTCCCATCTCTCTTCTCCTGGTTCCCAGGCTCTGACACGCCTGTCTCCTTCACCTGCCAGGGAAAAACTCAGTGCAGAGGAATTTAGTTCTCAACTTCTACCCGTGTCTAGGCTGCAGGATGAATCCAACTAGAAAAAACTTATTAATGACCTAAACCACGGAGCCATGCGGCCCAGGAGAAATTCCTTTGCTTCCTTACAACCACAAAAATTGCCATGGGCATTTTTTTTTTAAAGCAAAATTGGTCTTCCCTTTACAGAGATGCCAGCATATTTCCCTTCTACCACCCTGAGTTATCCCTTCCATCTTCTTTGCTTGAAAGTGGTGGTTGCAGCTCACTTCCTTTGCCAAATCTCGGAAGCAGTGACTTGCCTAAGAGATTGTTCTAGTGCTTCAGCTCAGGCTTGAGGGTCCCTTGGCTGGTAAGCCAATCCTCAGACCTCAGCAAAGCCTGGATGGAGGTGTATGGGGGAATGAGGGTAAGAGGACGGGGGAGGAAGGAACAGAAATACGGTGGTGAGATGAGAGTAGGATACAGAGCTCAAGGACAAAACCCCTGCCCTGCCCAGTCTTGCAATTGGCCAAGAAGTCTAGAGGAATCCACATCTAAACTAAGCAAGAGAACTATTTAATTAAGCATTTCTTATTTTCAGCTGATGGGTTAAGTTTCAGTCCTCTTGTTACGTGACCAATGAGAAGCACTTGACACAGTCAACCGTTCCCGCTTTCTTGAAATGTTCTTCAAGTAAGTTTCTTCTTACCTCCTTATTTTATATATATAATATATATATATATTTGGTATGTATATATTTGTATATATTATATATACATATACATATACAAATATATATATATATATATATGTATATATTTGGTCTGCTCCTGCTGGTTCCTCCTCATCTCTTCAACCACTAAATGTTGGAGTGCCCCAGGGCATGATCCTTAGACCTCTCTTCTTAATCTACTTTCACTTCCTTGATGACTTCACCCACTTTTGTGACTTTAAAAAAAATACCATCTATACCCTTATAACTTCCGCATTGGCGTTTCCAGCCAGATCTCTCCCCTAAACTTCAGAACTGCTTATTGAACCACCTACTCATCTCCACCTAGGTCCCTAGTAGGCATCTCAAATGCATCATGTCCAACGCTGAGCTCCTAATCCCTCCTCCAAACCCATTCCTCCCACGGTTATCTCAGTAAATGGCAACTCCATTCTTCCTGATGCTCAGGCCAAAAACCTGGGTGTCATTCCTAACTCCTCCCTTTCTCTCACCTCCCACCTCCAAACTGTCAGGAAATTTTGTTGACTTAACTTCAAAACGCAGAATCCAACTACTCTCGCCACCTTCACTCCCTCCATCCAAGCCACCATCAGCCTCCACCATTATTCACAGCATCCCTGCCTTGTGCTTCCTCAGCCTGCCCTCAACACAATGGCCAGAGTCGTACTGGTTTTTTGTTTGTTTTGTTTTGTTTTGAGGTGGAGTCGTGCTCTGTCGCCCGGGCTGGAGTGCAAGTGGCGCGACCTCAGCTCACTGCAACCTCTGCCTCCTGAGTTCAAGCGATTCTCCTGCCTTAGCCTCCCGAATAGCTGGGATTACAGGCACCTGCCACCACATATGGCTAATTTTCATATTTTTAATAGAGATAGTGTTTCCCATGTTGGCCAGGGTGGTCTCAAACTCCTGACCTCAGGTGATCCACCCGCCTCGGCCTCCCAAAGTGCTGGGATTACAGGCATGAGCCACCATGCCCGGCCCAGAGTGGTACTGTTAAAATGCAAATGTTAGGGCTCAGAAAATGATACCCCAAAGTATGGTGCTTTGACAGGCTTAGTACTTTGAACTAAAGGACATTAGAAGGCCTCAGAAGCAAAGTCTCTCTCTGACATTTTCTTGCCCTCCTATCTCATGACCCTTTTTCTCCATCAAAGTGAGTCACAGGAACCAGAATTCCTCTTTCTCCAAGGCACATCATAAAAATTAGAAACCTGGGTGGGGCGCGGTGGCTTACGCCTGTAATCCCAGCACTTTGGGAGGCTGAGGTGTACGGATCTCCTGAGGTCAGGAGTTTGAGACCAGCCTGACCAATATGGTGAAACCCTGTCTCTACTAAAAATATGAAAATTAGCCAGGCATGGTGGCACATGCCTGTACTCCCAGCTACTCGGGAGGCTGAGGCAGGAGAATGGCTTGAACCGGGAGGCAGAGGTTGTAGTGAGCCAAGATTGTGCCACTGCACTCCAGCCTGGGCAACAGAGCGAGACTCTATCTCAAAAAACAAAAACAAAGCACCCAAAAATGTAGAACCCCTCTCCCCAAAGCAAGCCATAAAACCTAGAAATATCACGCACTCTAACCTTCACCCACCTTTCTGTGGAGGAGCTGGCCATTAAGAAATTCTCTGACCTCCCTCATCTGATAGTAAGTCATAAGGCCCTCTTTCCAGAAAGGTCCTGCCCTACATCCGAGAGGAAGAAATGCTACACAGAGACTAGAAGAATTGGCACAGACAGGCCTTGCTAGGTTTCCCCTCAGTCTATTTCCACTAGATCATACCCCCATTGACATCTCTACACAGCCGCCCATTTTTCCTTGAATCTAAGCAGGAAAACGAACGGTTTTCCCTGGGTGTTTGGGTCTTCATTTCCAAAATTCCCTGTGTCACGTAAAATTTTGATTAAATGTGTGAGGGCCAGATGCGGTGGCTCATGCCTGTAATCCTAGCACTTTGGGAGGCCGAGGTGGGCAGATCATTTGAGGTCAGGAGTTCAAGACCAGCCTGGCCAACATGGGTGAAACCCCATCTCTACTAAAAATACAAAAATTAGCTGGGCGTGGTGGTGTGTGCCTGTAATCCCAGCCACTCAGGAGGCTGAGGCAGGAGAATCTCTTGAACCCAGGAGGCAGAGGTTACAGTGAGCCAAGATTGCGCCATTGCACTCCAGCCTGGGGGACAAGAATGAAACTCTGTCTCAAATAAATAAATAAACGTGTTATGTTTTTCTCTTGTTAACCTATCTGTTGTGATAGGAGTGTTGGTGGTGACCTTTATAATAGGTGAGGAAAAGCATCACACTTTCCCATCCACACAAGTCTACTCAGAATCCTCTTTGAGCTCCCCATTCCACTCGGAATAAACACCAACACCCTCGCCAGGCTCTGCAGGCCTCCACAGAGGCTGGTCTCCTCTGCTCACCTCTGTCACTGCATTCCTAACTATCCTTGCCTTCACTTGTCCTACTCCCATCACACTGGTCCCCTTGTTGTTCCTTGAATGCAGCAGGCACTCTTCGGCCTCCATGTCCATTTCAAATGCCCTTCCCTCTCCATGCCTCAGTCTTCTCCTTAGCTCTGAAGTCTGGTATCACGTTCCCAGGAAGGCCTGCCCTGGCCACTCTGTGTACAATTCTAACTTCCCTCTCACACATTCCTATCTCCTTTCTCTGTCTTCTTTCTCAATTTAGCACTTACTGCTATCTAATACACTTTTTGTTTTTTTTTTTTTTTTGAGATGGAGTCTCACTCTGTTGCCTAGGCTGGAGTGCAGTGGTGTGATCTCTGCTCACAACACCCTCCTCCTCCCCAGGTTCAAGCAATTCTCCTGCCTCGGCCTCCCAAGTAGCTGGGACAGCAGGTGTGTGCCACCACACCCAGCTAATTTTGTAATTTTAGTAGAGACAGGGTTTCACCATGTTGGCCAGGCTGGTCTCGAACTCCTGACCTCAGGTGATCCACTGCCTTGACCTCCCAAAGTGCCGGGATTACAAGCGTGAGCTACATGCCCAGCCTTAATATAAATTTTTTTTGTATTTATATTCTTTTTTTTTTTTTTTTTGAGATGGGGTCTCACTCTGCTGCCCAGGCTGGAATACAGTGTCATCATCACAGCTCACTGCAGCCTCAAACTCCTGATGCTTAAGCCATTCTCTGGCTTCAGCCTCCAGAGTAGCTGGGACTACACGGACACAGCACCACTCCAGGCTAATTTTTATATTTTTTGTAGAGATAGGGTTTCACCCTGTTGCCCAGGCTGGCCTCTAACTCAAGTGATCTACCCGTCTCAGCCTCCCAAAGTATATTTGTATTTTTGTGTGTCTGTCTGCTTCCATAGAATGTAAAGTCTGTGAGGGCAAGGACTTTTGTCTGCTCTGTTCACAGCTGGGTCTCCTAGAAGAGCGTCTGGCATATATAGGTGCTCAATAATTACTGCACAAATGAATGATTTTAAAATGCCCTGCGAGTTGTTAACAGATTAGGGGAAGTCAGTCAGTTAAGGGAGAGCTCAGAGTGGGCTGCAGATATCTGGAAGGGGGTGGACTTTCCTTCAGTCTTTAGAGAATGGGGAGTCCTTGAAAAGGTGAGAAGAAAGGGAGACTCATTTGCACAGTGATTAAGGGTGTGGGTTTTTGGAGTTGGTAGCTCACACCTGTAATCCCAGCACTTTGGGAGGCCAAGGCAGGCAGATCACCTGAGGTCAGGAGTTTGAGACCAGCCTGACCAACATGGAGAAACCCTGTCTCTACTAAAAATACAAAATTAGCTGGGCATGGTGGCGCATGCCTGGAATCCCAGCTACCTGGGAGGCTGAGGCAGGAGAATCGCTTGAACCTGGGAGGTGGAGGTTGTGGTGAGCCAAGATTGTGCCATTGTACTCCAGCCTGGGCAACAAGAGTGAAACTCCGTCTCAAAAAAAAAAAAAAAAAAAGAGTGTGGGCTTTGTAGTCAGCAGCCTGGGTCCAAGTCCCGGCTCAGCTACGCACAAGCCACTTAACTTCTCTGGGCCTCAGTTTCCATATCTATAAAATGGATATAATCAGAGCACCTATCTCATGGGGTGCTTGTTTTCTTAAAGGATTCAGTGAAATACTATATACATAATATCTAGGCATAGGCAGGGTACTTAGGAAGACTTCACTCAACAAGTTGTAGTTATCACTGCGTAGAACTTAGGATATTTACGAGCTAAGACTTCATGTCAAAGGTATCATGGAACCTCTCAAACAGGGAACAGAGGGATGGAGCTAGTTTAGACTTAAGAGGATCAGCCCCTAATGAGTGTAACAGTTTCTGTCTCAGAACTATCAGTTTCTGGACTCGACTACCTGGGTTGGATCCAATTCCCTGTCTCACATTAGTTACAGGCTTTGCTTACAGGAAAAAAAGGAATCAGAATTAGGCACAAACATTGCATGAGGCCTCTTCTGGGGACCAAGTAGCTGCCTGTCGCTGATGCAATCAGAGTAAAGAGAAGTGATTCACTTCAATCCTGCCACCAACCTCAGGATTTTGGCCAAGTGCAGGTTTGGGGTTGGTTGGTGGATTATTTTTTTTCCCTTCCTGAGTTGAAAGACTGACTTTGTGTTTCAAAAAGGCACTTTCTTTATGCAGAGAAACTCTGTGGTGAGGTTTTGCTGAGCTTGGTCTGGGATGGACTGCCTTTGCTTACGTCTGGGGAGAGAATGAAATCTAGTGCCCCTATTTTTTCTTTCCCTTCCACCCAGTAAAGACGCAGAGCTGAAAGGTGTCTTTCAGAAGGGCTGGAGACAAGGGAGCTGACTCCCAGGTAAACGGGCACTGTACAGGAGACTGCCAGAGAAGTGGCTTCTTGTTTGTTAGCATGGGTTTGTGGCAAGGAGGTCTGTGAAGCCTTCCCCAGAGTACCCGGGACTAAACAGAACAAATACAACCTCTATTTGTTCATCTCTACCCTGGCTTTAGATGGTGCTTTATGGCCAGGGTTACGGGGATCAGCTGAAACCCAGGCTGATGTTTATTCCTGGGATTGCAAAGACAGACAAATACTTCTCTGTCCTTCCATTTACCAGGCAAGGAGGGCAGGAGACATTTTTGATCAAGCAGGCAGGCAGGCAGTGAAGAGTTATTTTTTAGGTGCCCACTGTGTCCCTGTTGCTGAGCCACATAAGTATAAATAGAAAAAGTACAAGACTCAGGCTTCAGCCCCAAAGACACATAAAATCCAGTTAATAGGAGGAGGCTTGGTGGGCAAAACAAACTCAAGAGAAATTGTTAACAGTGGTGAGTTACTAAGCATTAAATAAGGTAAGAGAGGAGGAAGATGAGCGTGAGATGGTGGAGGGTGGTGCAGCTCTTGGAGGAAGCTTCACGGAGAAGGTTTGTAAGACAATAAGCAACATATACTCTGGTTTCTCTTCAAAACGAATACATCTTTCCCCGTTTACAATAAGCAGCATGGCTACAGAAAGCACATCTGTTTTGTTCCCCACTGTGGCTCAGCACTTAGCAGAATGTCTGACACATAGTGGGCATTCAGTGGATGTCTGAAGAATGAATGAAGGAGGAGAGGGCTGATATAAGAAGGATAAGTAGGTGAAGAAGAGGGAGGAGGGCATTCCAGCAGGAGGAAAGGCCCAGAGAAATGAGCCGGATGCCTTGGCGAGACTGGTTTAACCACAGTGGAGGGTGTGGAGTGAGGAGTAGTGAGTGGGTCATGAGGTTAGATACGGGACCAGATGGGGGAAGGCTGGAAAGCCAGGCAGAGAAATTTAGAGATGAACATTCCTTCATTCTTTCATCAAGCTTTTACTGAGCACAGGCTATGCTCTAGGCACACAGGCAAGGGAAAGTAGTGGAGAAAGAAAGATGAACAAAAAGACACGACCATCCGTTGGGGATTGGCAGAATATCTATCTTTTATTGTAATAACTGTGATAATCATAGTATGGACAAAATATGTTAATGCTCTAATTAGTTAAGTTGCACGAAACCGAGGCCATACCAAACTTGCTCAAATAAATTGGGAGTTTACTGAAAGGTGCACCAGACACGCAAGGCTAAGACTTGGATTCAAGAGACCTGGAAAATTGGGTACCCACCCTCCTCCCTCTCTCCTTTCCTTTCTTTCGATCATGCCTCAGGGATGGCCTTTTACTTCTGTTCTTTTCTGTACATAGGCTTCATTCTCTGCCTTCTTTCTCTTATTAGGATTTTACCTGGTGCAAGCTTGACACCTGAATGCCACAACACTCTCCGGCTCCAGGGCCAACCTTCCTCATTCACTCTCTGAACTATTTAAGTCAGACTCTCAAGGACAAAGAAGCTGATTGGCTCAGTTCAGCCTATGGGCTGGGTCAGGTGATCATTCAGAACCAATCAGCTGTGGCCAAGAAGAAAATCATATGATTAAAATATGGCTGCCTAAGCCTACCAAGACCTCTGGATGAAGGTCATTTAAAAAGAAGGGGTGTGGACGGGGAGACAACAATAGACAAGCTTAATTCCCACAGGTTAACAATGCAGGGAGCAAATCAATTCACTTGGGTTGGGTCACCCCAAGGTAAGGGAGAAGGCCTGATTTAAAGGTCTGAATTAGTCCTAGGGTGGGAGGAAAGACGTTCCTGCTGTCGATGAAAGCAGCATTCTACAGCCACTAGACTAGCTGCAGCTTTTTGAAAGTATTGAAATCATCAAGAAACTGAAGGGACCCAGACCATCAAGAAAGCTTTTGCTTAATCCAGAACAGAGAGTTTAGAGATAAGTCCTTTTTAAAAAAAATGTAGCTTTTTCGTTAAGGGCAGAATCTGCTTCTCATTTGTTGCTATAACCCCTGGCCACACAGTAAGGCTCAGAGTAGAAACTCACTACACATTTGTTAAATTGAGTTTAAGTCCTCTAAAACCCAGACAATCAACAAACATGTTGCTATTTGTATTCTGTTAGAAACAGAGTCTAGACTAGGAACACAAAACAAAACAAAACAAAAAATCAAAACATGATTTTTCTGATTACTGATGCAGGACTCGGGTCACTGGATGCAGATTTGATGAGAAGTAAAAATGCAGCAGCGGGAGAGTCTGAGGCAAGGTGCCTGGTGGAGAGCTAGATAAACAGATAGTGCTGTGCCCAGTGGCTCCAGGAGCCAGATCAAAGCCGGCTTTCCCAGCACAGGTAGCAAGCATGGCAGGAATCTGGGAGACCTCTCACCCAGTCCCCAACCCACGCTCACAGATGGAAAACCACACCATTATTGGTCACACCTTTGCGCATTGCCAGCACGCAGGCGTTTGTGACAAATCTTTTATAGTCTAGTATGTAGCTCTCTCAGATAGGCAGCTGTGATATGATTGGGTCCTATGATTTCTGGCTAGGCTGCCTGGGTTCAGTTCACAGATGAAGTCGGGCCCACTTGGCAAGTGTCTCAACTACTTAACTACTTTGTGTCTTAGTTTCCAAATTTGTAAAACCGGGAGAATGAACTCCCTTAGGGGGTTGTTGAGGGGATTAAATGAGATAGTATGTATTTATGCATATGCATTTAATATGCAAAGCAATTAAAATAGTGTCTGGCACATAGTAAGCAATTATGGTTACTGTCACTGCTACCAAAAAAACTATAGACTACAGAGAAGAGCTTCCAACCTGGAGGACTCTAAAGATCATTAAAACCCACAGAGAATGACCTGTTGGTAGATATGATTTGGGCCTGCCTGAAACCCATCCCTTCTTTCTTCTGGGAACAGACCCTGGATAGGCCCAGGAACGGAAATTCTTTTTTTTTTTTTTTTTTTTTTTTTTTTTTTTTTGAGACGGAGTCTCGCTCTGTCACCCGGGCTGGAGTGCAGTGGCCGGATCTCAGCTCACTGCAAGCTCCGCCTCCCGGGTTTACGCCATTCTCCTGCCTCAGCCTCCCGAGTAGCTGGGACTACAGGCGCCCGCCACCTCACCCGGCTAGTTTTTTGTATTTTTTAGTAGAGACGGGGTTTCACCATGTTAGCCAGGATGGTCTCGATCTTCTGACCTCGTGATCCGCCCGTCTCGGCCTCCCAAAGTGCTGGGATTACAGGCTTGAGCCACCGCGCCCGGCCCGGAAATTCTTTACTAGGATTTTTCCAACTGGTAGAAAAAAGTATACTCCCTCTCTCTACAACATTTCCACCTTTTGGGTTTCAAATAGTAAGCATGTCAGCTCAGAGCTGCCTGTGTTCATTTTCCCTTCCCTGCGGAGAAGCTGGCCTGAGAGAATGAAGTCGATTTGCAGAGAACCTGGAACAGAATTCTGGCTGAGCAGAACTAGAGTCTCTGAATCCAGTTGACTGTGGATCCAGATACCCATTCCCACTGGTCTGTAATTTGATTACAGAAGTCATTAAATCAGTCTCTCCTGAAACTACTTTAGATTCTGTTTCTATTACTTGCAACTAGAATTTGTGCTTGAGGGTCAATTCAAGATGAAAACAGCAGGAGTTTAATTTTTTTTTTTTACATTGAACAACAGCAACACTAAGTTTTATGGTGAACAGTGTAGAGTCTCACTGTTTACATTATTTTGGTTTTGAAGTAAGAACACAAGAAAATTGATGGTGTTTTGGCCAGGCGCAGTGGCTCACACCTTAATCCCAGCACTTTGGGAGACCGAGGTGGGCGTATCGCCTGAGGTCAGGAGTTCGAGACCAGCCTGGCCAACATGTCAAAACCCCATCTCTACTAAAAGTAGAAAAATTAGCCGGAGATGGTGGTGTGCACCTATAATCCCAGCTACTCGGGAGGCTGAGGCAGGAGAATTGCTTGAACCCGGGAGGCGGAGGTTGCAGTGAGGTGAGATTGCACCACTGCACTCTAGCCTGGGCAACAGAGTGAGATCCGTCTCAAAAAAAAAAAAAAGAAAAAGAAAATTGATGGTGTTTTGTAGCCCCTAAAATATTCCTATCTTGGAACATCTGGAAAGGAGCAACCCAGGGTCAGCTTTTAAAAGTTTCATCTCTTAAGTTTGTGTTTGTTTTTTTAGAGACAAGGGTCTCCCCCTGTTGTCCAGGCTGGCCTCTGGAGTAGCTGGGCCTAGAGGCACGTGCCACCACAGCTGGATAATTTTAAGAAAAAAATTTTTATAGAGACAGGAGTCTCCCAATGTTGCCCACGCTGGTCTCAAACTCCTGGCTTCAAGCAGTCTTCCCACCTTGGCCTCCCAAGCAGCTGGGATTATGGGTGAGAACCATTGTGCCTGGCCATCTCTAACATTTGTAAGCTTTTCAAAGGCTAGAGTACATGTACCTCAAGGGTTGCAAACTCTAATGCTACAAGAGCCAGGCAGGTAATACCTGGAATGAAGTGGATGGATGTAAGACAAGGAGTGATGGGGACCGTGGCAACGTGGTGAGTGCTTGATCCATCCGGGAGAAGCTGCTACATTCGATACCAGCCAGTTGTTTCCATGTGCAAATGTGGGGGCAGAGTTACCAAGTTGTCTAGTTTTTAAGAGATTCTGGGCATTTGGAATATTTCATGAGAAATCCTCTCAGTCGTGAACATAGTTTATGAATTTGGTTTTAAGAAATTGTCATGTAAGAAGGGTGACCAACCCTCCCAGTTTGCCCGGGACTAAGTTGTTTCCTGGGATGTCCAGGATAAGAGGTTTCCGGGGATGTGGAACTTTCTTTTTCTTTTCTTTTCTTTCTTTTTTTTTTTTTTTTTTGGTAGGGAGTTTCACTCTTGTTGCCTAGGCTGGAGTGCAATGGTGCGATCTCAGCTCACCACAACCTCCGCCTCCCAGGCTCAAGTGATTCTCCTGCCTCAGCCTCCCGAGTAGTTGGGATTCCAGGCATGTGCCACCACACCCGGCTAATTTTTTGTGTTTTTAGTAGAGACAGGGTTTCTCCATGTTGACCAGGCTGGTCTCGAACTCCCAAGCTCAGGTGATCCGCCCACCTCAGCCTCCCAAAATGCTGGGATTACAGGTGTGAGCTACCACGCCTGGGATGTGGAACTTTCACTGCAAATAAGGATGAGTTGGTCACCCTACGTGTGGGCCAAATAGCATTGATGCGAGACTGCTGGCTCATACACAATGGTCTCATTTCACCCCAGTGAAGTGTCTATGCCCTCTAGATCGCTATCCCCACAATCCACTTTATAGAGACTTCTACAATGAGTGTGACACAGAAAATCTATTTATTCTGTGACCCAGTGAAACACTCCTTCACGTGCCCTTGTGGGCCTGGATTTGGTGATCAATAAGATTCAGGTCTCTTCCAGCTGCGTCTGATAGCTTCACTATGGTTGTAAAATCTTTTTCTCTGCTTGGGTTGGGCAAGGCCCTCTGGGTACCCAGGAGATTACAGAGTTTTTTTTTCCTTAATCCCTCCTCTTTCAGCTGAAAGAAAGGCTACGTATATAATTACATGCCATTTAATGAACTTGGACCCGCTCCACGTTATGAATGTGGAAACTGCAAGCATTGGAGTAGGAGGTGACTTGCTTGTGGCATGCAGCGCGTTGGTCTAACCTCCAGTGTCTCGTTTGCTGGCATGGTACCTGACTCTTGGATTCAGCAAAGCGAAGGGGAACAATATTTGCTACCTATCTCCTGGATGCCAGGCCCCACTCTGGGTGCTCATACGGCCCTCCTAATTCCTTACAAACTCCCAAGAGGAGGACTGGCGTTCCACACCACCACCCTGCCAATCCAGGCGTGCCAGGAGGGCGTATGGAATTGCCAGGTTGTCATTGCACAAGGGTAGGTGTGTGTGGCTCAGAATTGAGGGAAATGCTAAGGGTCACTCACAGGCTTGTGCACGAAGCTCACCAGGCGTCTGTGGCTCTGTGGGTGGGTTGCAGGGAAAGCCAGGTCCACCCCCTGTGAAGTTGTTCTTTGATGAGATGATGCATATTAAGTGAACTATAAACTTTTAAGAGCACATTCCATGCCCACTCAAAAACATTAGGAATTATTCCCTTTGGGAAAGCTGGTAGGCTTAAGGTGGTAGAGCGTGCTGCCAGCCTAGAGGGGCCCCCGTTAGTATTTCCTCTCACCACTAGTCTGAATTCTTGTAAGGGAGCCAAAATTAGAAAGAGAAGTTTGTGTTTTATTAATACCTTTAGCCCTTACAGCGTAGGTGTCTTTGGCTCCTTTGAACATAGTGGCAGGAAGACAGGATCACATCGCCGTTCCCAGCAGGAGGTTTTCTCCTGTCAAATCTGAATTCAGATCCTATCTCTGCTGCTTCTACACTGAATGATGTGGGAGGGCAGGCCACTGAACCTCTCCTGCTCTCAGATTTCCCCTCTAGGATGAGGCTAATGAGTCCAAGTCATGGGGCTATTATAAAGATTAAAAATGAGATGGCCAGAGCAGTGATGTATCTGTAATCCCAGCTATTAATACTTGAGAGGCTGAGGTGAGAGGATTGCTTGAGCCCAGGAGTTTCAGGCTACAGTGAGCTATTATGGCACAACTGGACTCCAGTTTGGGACACAAAGTAAGACCCTATCGCCGAAAAAGAGAGAGAGAGAGAGAGAGAGAGAGAGAGAGAGAGAGAGAGAGAGAGAGAGAGAGAGAGAGAGGCCGGGCAGGTTGGCTCACGCCTGTAATCCAAGCACTTTGGGAGACCGAGGCAGGTGGATCACCTGAGGTCAGGAGTTTGAGACCAGTCTGGCCAACATGGTGAAACCCCGTTTCTACTAAAAATACAAAAAAATCAGCTGGGCATGGTGGTGCGTGCCTGTTGTCCTAGCTACTCAGGAGGTTGAGGCAGAAGAATCACTTGAACCCAGGAGGCAAAGGTTGCAGTGAGCCGAGATCGTGCCACTGCACTCCAGCCTGGGTGACAGAGCAAGATGCTGTCTCAAAAAAAAAAAAAAAAAAAAAAAAGAGAGAGAAGAGAAGTAGTGGAAATGATACCATCCAACTGCAAGCAACCCAAATGTCCAAATGTCCTTCAACAGATATGCAGATAAACAAACGGTGGCACATCCAAATAACGGAATATAACTCGCCAATAATGAGAAATAGACTATTAACATGCAGGACATATGCAACAACAACAGAGATGAATCGCAAATGCACTCTGCCAAGTGAGAAAAGCAAGACACAAAAGAGTGCATATTTTTTGTGAAATGATGTATGATTCCATTTATGAGACATTCTAGAAAACATAAAGCTAGAAGCACAGAGAACATACCAATGGTTGCTAGGGGTTGGGGGTGGCACTAGAGGGGACTGCAAAGGGGCATCAAAGAATTTGGTGGTGGGGGTGGTAGAAGCCTTTTTTATCTTTTTTTTTTTGGAGATGGAGCCTCACTCTGTTGCCCAGGCTGGAGTGCAGTGGCGTGATCTTGGCTGACTGCAACCTCCACCTCCCGGGTTCAAGCAATTCTCCTACCTCAGCCTCCCGAATAGCTGGGATTACAGGTGTGCACCACCACGCCTGGCTAAGTTTTGTATTTTTAGTAGAGACGGGGTTTCACCATGTTGGTCAGGCTGGTCTCAAACTCCTGGCCTCAAGTGATCCACCCCCCTCTGCCTCCCAAAGTGCTGATATTACAGGCGTGAGCCACTGCGCTGGACCCTTTTGCATCTTGATTATAGTAATGGCTGTGAGACCATATGCATTTGTGACAACTTGCAGAACTGCCCACTAAAAAGGATACATTTTACTGTATGTACATTATGCCTCATTAAACTAACATTAAAAATGCAAAAGCTGAAAAAAACTGGGGCCTAGTTAGTGGCCCCAGAAAGAAAATACCTATAGATTCCTTTTTTTTTTTTGAGACGGAGTTTCGCTCTTGTTGCCCACACTGGAGTGCAGTGGTGCAATCTCGGCTCACAGCAACCTCTGTCTCCCAGGTTCAAGCAATTCTGCTGCAGCCTCCCAAGTAGCTGGGATTACAGGCATGTGCCACCGCACCTAGCTAATTTTGTATTTTTAGTGGAGCTGGGGTTTCTCCATGTTGGTCAGGCTGGTCTCGAACTCCCGACCTCAGGTGATCTGCCCGCCTCGGCCTCCCAAAGTGCTGGGATTACAGGTGTGAGCCACTGTGCCCGGCCAGATTCCTTTTCATTCAAGTGTTTATAGCAATGTGTTCTTCCCTGTAGCATTTTCACTTTTGTAAAAAGAGCCTGCAACTTTTGTATAAAAAGAAGGGTGGTGGTGTGTGCATGTGTGCGTTTATTGTATATGCGTAAAGAAACTCTGGAAATATACACAAGAAACTAATAACATTAGAGACCGTGGGAGTGGGATAAGAGTTAGGGAGAAGGAGGACCTGGTAAGAGAAAGAGAAAGAAAATTGTGTGTGCGTGTGTATAATATATATAATTTCTGAACCATGTGAACAGATTACCTATAAAAACATTAAATTACCAAAAAATCAAAAGGTTGAAAAGAAAGGGAAATGCTTCATCCCTAGGCGTGTCTCTCCACTGGAGGAATCTGTAGTGGGTGGGATTCTTGTGGCAGCCACATCACTTGAGCATCTCTTCCTTGGCCTTGGCCCCACCCACCTGGCTTAGTAAACTGGAAGCAAGACCGAGCTCCTGAGCAGATGGCCCAGGGTGGCTCGTGGTCCGATTCAACAGAGAGTAGCACTGAGCACACTCCCTTTCTTCCCCGGACATCTCCCCAGTGTGTCTTCCAGTGGTAGACCTTCCTTTTAGTCTTTCACCCCACAATTGGAATAAGACTTCGCATTGCAGGTTTTCACTGAAGGAGTAATGATGAGCCTAAATTCATACTTTGTTGTAAATGTCTGATATCAGATTCTTAGACACTTTCCCAGAGACCTGTTTTGTAAGAGAGTGATCAGACCTTATGAGGGTCTCAAGCACCTGAAATCTAGGGCAATGGTGGCTTGGAAGACACAAGTTAATTGCTTCCCAATCTTGGCCGGGCATGGAATCCCAGCACTTTAGGAGGCCGAGGTGGGCGGATCACGAGGTCAGGAGATCGAGGCCATCCTGGCTAACATGGTGAAACCCCGTCTCTACTAAAAATACAAAAGAATTAGCTGGGTGTGGTGGCGGGCACCTGTAGTCCCAGCTACTCAGGAGGGTGAGGCAGGAGAATGGTGTGAACCCGGGAGGCAGAGCTTGCAGTGAGCCGAGATTGTGCCACTGCACTCCAGACTGGGTGACAGAGTGAGACTCCGTCTCAAAAAAAATAAATAAATAAAAATAAAAAATTACTTCTCAGTCTTGTTTGCGGCAGACCTAGATGAAAGTTCTAGGAAACACATGCTTTGGAATCAGCCTGAACTTGAATCTCAGGACCCAGTCTGTTCCTAGCTGTGAGCCCTTGGCCAAGTATTTCACCTCTCTCTGTCTTGTTTTCTCATCTGCGAAATGGGAATGCTAATAACACCTTTGCCGGATGAGTTGACATGACAGTAAGAGGCGAGCTTGTGGGTGACCGCAGGCAGTGCCATGAATGACCCACTTTAGGTGCTGAGCACCCAGGAGCCCTTCTTAGTGCAATCTGCCTAGACTACCTTGAGACCACACATGTGATGCGGGGGTGAGGGGGGAAAGGGTAACAGAGAGGAGCAGTGACATGGAACAATCCCAAGAATGAAAGCAGGGCGGCAGGGCTGACTCACCAGATGACTCACTTCCTTGCCCAGGGATGTTCTGAGCATCCACGGAGCTGCTTCTCATAGTTCTCATACCCTTGGTTCCTTCTCTATGGGGAAGGCAGGAGGAAGATGCCCCTCCCTGCCCAGAGCAGGGATCAGAATGTGGGACCTTCTCCGTCATACCCAGAACCATGGAGATGTCAACTAGCTAGCACCCTGTTTTTAAATTCACAAAATAACAGTCCCCATAAGGTGTAATCTTTTTAAGGAAGAATAGTTTTTGCCCCAGGAGTACAGGAGAGATTCTAGACTCCCTTTGCCCTTTTCCAGATTATCACAGGGAGATCTGGACCCCATAGAAAATTTGAAAGTGCAGAAAAATGCAAAGAAGCAGAAAAAATCACCTATAATCCTATCGTTTAAACTTTATCACAGTGATGAGTTTGGTATTTTTCCATTCTATTTTTTTCTCTGTATTTTTTCATTATACAGTCAAGTTTCTGTTGTCTATATCAGCACTATTCAAAAGAAATATGCAAACCACAGATGTGAACCATATATGTAATTTAAAGTGCTTCAGAAGCCTCATTAAATAAAAATAAAAACAGGTGAAATTGTGTGTGTATATATATATATGTATACACATATATATATTTTTTTGAGATGGAGTGCAGGCTTGAGTGCAGTGGTGTGATCTTGGCTCACTGCAACCTTGGATCACTGCAACCTTGGATCACTGCAACCTCTGCCTCCCGGGTTCAAGCGATTCTCCTGCCTCAGCCTCCTGAGTCGCTGGCATTACAGGTGCCTGCCACCATGCCTGGCTAAATTTTTGTATTTTTAGTAGAGACAGGATTTTGCTATGTTGGTCAGGCTGGTCTCAAACTCCTGACCTCAGGTGATCCACCCGCCTTGGTCTCCCACAGTGCTGGGATTACAGGCGTGAGCCACCACACAATATATTTTATTTAACCAAATATATCAAAAATATCATTTTATCATGTAATTAGTATAAATATTTAGCAATTTTTATAATTATTAAATTAAGGCCGGGCGCGGTGGCTCAAGCCTGTAATCCCAGCACTTTGGGAGGCCGAGACGGGCGGATCACAAGGTCAGGAGATTGAGACCATCCTGGCTAACACGGTGAAACCCCGTCTCTACTAAAAATACAAAAAACTAGCTGGGCGAGGTGGCGGGCGCCTGTAGTCCCAGCTACTCGGGAGGCTGAGACGGGAGAATGCGTGAACCCGGCAGGCAGAGCTTGCAGTGAGCTGAGATCTGGCCACTGCACTCCAGCCTGGGCCACAGAGCGAGACTCCATCTCAAAAAATAAATAAATAAATAAATAAATTAATTAATTAATAAATTAAAAGGAGATATTTTACATGCTTGCATATCTCAATTCACAGCTAGCCACATTCAAGTGCTCAGTAGGCACATGGGGCTGGTGACTAACATGTTGAACAGTGCAAGCCTGTGCAACTCCTTTTTTTGTGTGTGTGTGTGGCAAGATCTTACTCTGTCACCCAGGATGGAGTGCAGTGATATGATTGTGGCTCACTGCAGCCTTGACCTTCTGGGCTCAAGTGATCCTCCAGCTTCAGCCTTCCAAGTAGCTGGACTACAGTTGTATGCTGCCATACTTGCCTAATTTCTTTTTCATTTTTTGTAGCGGTGGGGTCTCACTGTATTGTTCAGGCTGGTCTCAGACTCTGGCCTCAAGCAATCCTCCTTCCCACAGCTCTGGGATAATAGGCATGAGCCTTGTCTGCCAAGTTCATGCAATTTCTATCTTGCTTTTGTGTTTGCTTAAATTGCATCCTAAGTATTTCTCATATCATAAAATATCTTCTGAAAAAACTTTTATGAGTTTCAATAATATGTATTTATAATCTAATATCAAAGGTAATATGTTGGTTTGTGTTTTGGTTTGGTTTTTGTTTCTGGCCACTCAAGAACAATTCATGTTAGCTGTTTGATATAATTACTTCCCGACTATTATCTTGGCAGATAGTCACATTGAACAAAAATTGGATGCATAAAATATGTACTGCTTTATAACCACCCTTTCATTTAATGATATGTTGTAAACATACAATATCAGAGTTACACATGAGCCTGTATCCAGAGCCAAGCAGTTCAAACACCTGTTCTCTTCTCAGCAGTGGGAGGGGTAGCATTTGCATCCCTGCTTCTCAAAAGTGGGAACTGAGGCTTAGAAAAGTAAAATGATTTTCATGATTATGAAGTTGAGATTCAACCCAGGTCTTTTGATTTTATCTCCAGAGCCTTTCATTTTTACCATATGGTCTCCTTCTGGAAGGAGGCAGGGAGGGGATCCAAGATGTGCCAAAGAAGCAATTTACAAATTAACATTGGGAGTAGGATTCTCAGTAAATTGGGACTGTCTCCACCCATAGTTTTGCCTAACAAGCTGCATAATCACCCAGGTAAATCCTTTTCCCTCCTGCAACCACGTCTCCGCAAGGCTGCCATCTCCTTGTGGGACACTTCCTCCCCATTCCCACCACGAAAGGTAACTCTGTAACTTCCAAGAAAGAATCCTGATAGTGTAAGTCAGAGTTTATCCATCTCAGCACTATTGATATTTGAGCCACATAATTCTTGGTTTTAGGAGGTGTTCTGTGCATTGTCGAATGTTTAGTGACCTCTACCACTAGGTGCCGAAGCACTCCTCCCCTGCCCCCGCTAAGCTGTGACATTCAAAAATGTCTGCAGACGTTACCAAATGTCCCCTGCGGGGAACATCACTCCCCTTGGAGAACCACCCCTCTAAGTATTATCAGATGGAGGAAATCTTTCCTAACTCATTCATTTGATGCTACCCACAGACTAGATAGAACAATTACTTCTTCATTTTTCTTCTTTTTTTTTTTTTTTGAGACGGAGTCTCGCTCTGTCGCCCAGGCTGGAGTGCAGTGGAGCGATCTCGGCTCACTGCAAGCTCCGCCTCCCAGGTTCCCGCCATTCTCCCGCCTCAGCCTCCGAGTAGCTGGGACTACAGGCGCCCGCCACCGCGCCCGGCTAGTTTTTTGTATTTTTAGTAGAGACGGGGTTTCACTGTGTTAGCCAGGAGGGTCTCGATCTCCTGACCTCGTGATCCACCCGCCTCGGCCTCCCAAAGTGCTGGGATTACAGGCTTGAGCCACCGCGCCCGGCCTCATTTTTCTTTTTTTTGAGACAGAGTTTTGCTTTGTTGCCCAGGCTGGAGTGCAATGGCGTGTCCTCAGCTCACTGCAACCTCTGCCTCCTGGGCTCAAGCGATTCCCCTGGCTCAGCCCCCCCCCCCGAGTAGCTGGGATTACAGGCGTGTGCCACCATGCCCAGCTATTTTTTTTTGTATTTTTGGTAGAGATGGGGTTTCACCATGTTGTCCAGGCTGGTCTTGAACTCCTGACCTCAAGTGATAGCCCGCCTCCGCCTCCCAAAGTGGTGGGATTATAGGCGTGAGCCATTGTGCTGGCCAACAATGCTTTCTTATACAGACTGCATTGCTCAGAGAGATAGGAACGTTTTCTCTCCATCACTGAGTCTCCAGTATCTGCGTATAGTAAGCACTCAACAAATGTGTACACAATTAAGGACGCTAGTGATTTTTTTTAATCTTACATCGTTTTTCAAGACTAGCTAATTGCACACAAGACATATCCTATATGATGACGCCCTTTAAAGAGCATTTCTATTTTTTCCTGGACTCCTTTTCTCCTAGTGCCCTGTGCTTTTCAGATTCTGATAATCTATGATTTTCTTATACCAAAGAGAACGATATGGCTAAGATTAGCAATTACATCCTTGAATGTCATATTACATTTGTATTGTGCACATATGCTGTATGCTAGATTGACAAATATTTCTATGAGGCAAAAGAAAGATGATTTTTTAACATTTGTATCATATGCCATCTTTTGAACATACCATGATCATTTTCTAATTATGGGCATTTAAATTGTTTCCAATTTTTCCACTGTAAATAATACTACAAGCCAGGTGTGGTGGCTTACACCTGTAATCCCAGCACTTTGGGAGGCCTAGGCGGGCAGATAACTTGAGGTCAGGAGTTCGAGACCAGCCAAGGCCAACATGGTGAAACCCCATCTCTACTAAAAATACAAAAAGTAGCTGGGCATGGTGGTGCATGCCTGTAGTCCCAGGCACTCGGAAAGCTGAGGCAGGAGAATCACTTGAACCCGGGAGGTAGAAGTTGCAATGAGTGAGATTGAGCCACTGCACTCTAGCCTGTCCAATAGAGGAAGCCTCTGTCTCAAAAAAAAAAAAAAAAAAAAAAAAAAAAAAAAAAAAAAGCAAAGGATTTGGTGTGGAATTTTCTTTTTAGACAGAGTTTCACTCTTGTTGCCCAGGTTGGAGTGCAATGGCGTGATCTCGGCTCACTGCAATCTCTGCATCCCAGGTTCAAGCAATTCTCCTGCCTCAGCCTCTTGAGTACCTGGGATTACAGGCATGCACCACCACACCCAACTAATTTTTTGTATTTAGTAAAGAGGGGGTTTCACCATGTTGGTCAGGCTGTTTTCGAACTCCCAACCTCAGGTGATCTGCCCATCTTGGCCTCCCAAAGTATTGGGATCACAGTAGTGCACCACCGCACCCAGTGGTATGGAATTGTTTCTTAGCTGGTTATGGAATGTGAATGGGCAAGATACCTCTCCTCTTTGGAATCAGTTTCCTCATCTGTGAAATGGGCATGATAATTGTACTGAACATTCCTCACAAAGTGATGTGAGGAATAAGTGAGAGCACAGAAAAGTGCTTAATGCAGGACTTGGAACAGGGTGAAGGACAGTAAGACAGACTGTAGTTTCCTCCTTTCTAAGGTGCAAACCTTAGTTTGCCAGGCAATTTTTCCCAATACCACTCTGCTATTGTATCCAAAGGTGATTTTTCTGTTGGGAAAGTCACACAAGGCTCAATATCCTGAACAGCCCAGAGGCCAGTGGTGAAAAACTCAGCATATTGTCCTGATTTCCTCCTATTCAGAGGCCCCTGCAAGTGGTGACTGGCTAGATGATTCACAGATCCCTCCCAGAAATTTCATTTTGACCTTAAATATGTGAAAATTCCATTCCTAGCAAGTGGAGCACATTGCTTTGAGAAAGAGAATGTATTTTGTTTTGAATCCTCTGCTATTGGTTCACACCAAAGGACCCCAAATGTGCACCCATCACCTGCAGAATGTGGGTTTGCTAGAACATGTTATGAGATCTCATACTCCTGGGTTTCCTGATATTTACAGAACACACCTCCCTTCGCATCCTTCACTGCTGACAACCTGAAACATCCTCAATCACACTCGTTATTTTCTTTTTTCTTTTCTTTTCTTTTCTTTTTTTTTTTTTTTGAGACGGAGTCTTGCTCTGTCACCCAGGCTGGAGTGCAGTGGCGCGATCTCAGCTCACTGCAAGCTCTGCCTCCCGGATTCACGCCATTCTCCTGCCTCAGCCTCCTGAGTAGCTGGGACTACAGGTGCCCGCCACCACGCCTGGCTAATTTTTTGTATTTTTAGTAGAGATGGGGTTTCACCATGTTAGCCAGGATGGTCTCGATCTCCTGACCTCGTGATCGGGCTGCCTCGGCCTCCCAAAGTGCTGGGATTACAGGTGTGATCCACCACGCCCGGCCTCACTCATTTTCTACAATGATCATGGCCATGGCCAGCATCACCTTCCTCTTGGCATAGGATAGAGGGAAAGAGGAGGGCTGGTGCTGTCCATAGGGAGCCTTCATGCTCAGTAAAGGGTAGCACCTGTCCTTTAAGCAGATACAGCCCCTGCTGGAGTGTGTGGCTTGGAGAGCACAAATGGGCTCCCACTCATCCACTCCACAGCTCTAGTGGACCCTGCGAACAGCATGGCCTTTGGAGTTAGGTAGAGTCAGAGTCTGCTTTGAATCTAGTCCCTGACATTTATTATTTACTAGCCGTGGCTCTGGGCCAGGTATGTAACCTCTCTGAGCCTCAGTTTTCTCATTTGATTGTCATGCTCATTTCATATGATTGTATCATATGACTGTAACTCATTGTTTAAATGAGATAGAATATTTTAAAACTCTCTCTATTTGAATAAACATGAAACACACACACTGAGCTATTAAAAGTGGTTGGAACTTAGGGGCAGAATCATAAGGCAGAAATAAAGAACTTTAATTCTTGTTTTTGGTGGTGGTTTCTTTAAACACTTCTGTTTTGTTTGAACTTGTTTTTATGCACATTTATTGCTTCTTTTTTAAACGATAATTTTATTTTGAAATAATTTTAGATTTACAGAATAGATACAAAAATAGTACAGAGATTCTGTGTGTTCCTCACCCAGTTCCCACCAATGTGATCATCTTATATAACCACGGAACACTTGTCAAAACTAAGAAGCCCATATTAGTTTATTACTGCTAATTAAACACCAGGCTTTATTAGGATTTCACTGGTTTATCCACTAACATCCTTTTTTTGTTCAGGATCCCCACGTTGCATATATACCTATATATATGTAAAATATAAATTAATATGTATATTATATCGTCTTTTGTTGTTCTCAAATGTAGGGGAAAGAGGAGATCAAGATGCTTGAGAATTACTCTGCCACAAATAACTGTGCAGTTTTGTTTTTGTTTATTTTTGTTTTGAGACAGAGTCTTGCTCTATTGCCAGGCTGGAGTGCAGTGGTGCGATCAAAGCTCATTGCAACCTCAGCTTCCTGGGCTTAAGTGATCCTCCCACCTCAGCCTCCCAAAATGCTGGAATTACAGGCATGAGCTACCATGCCAAGGCAGCTGTACAGTTTTAAGCCAGATACTTCCTCTCTCTGGACCATAGTCTCCTCATCTATAAAAGAAGTGGGTACTGGCAGGCGCAGTGGCTCACGCATGTAATCGCAGCACTTTGGGAGGTCGAGGCGGGTGGATCACGAGGTCAGGAGATCCAGACCATCCCAGCTAACATGGTGAAACCCGGTCTCCACTAAAAATACAAAAAATTAGCCAGGCATGGTGGCACACACCAGTAGTCCCAGCTATTTGGGAGGCTGAGGCAGGAGAATTACTTGAATCTGAGAGGCAGAGGTTCCAGTGAGCTGAGATTGTGCCACTGTACTCCAGCCTGGGCGACAGAGCGAGACTCCATCTCAAAAAAAAAAAAGAAGTGGGTAGGGCAAGAGATCACTAAGCTCCCTCTTTTACAGTCCAATTCACAGTCCAAGCCCACTGATTTTCGGGGGAGACAAAATGAGGAAGTCACAGTAAGATGCAAAGTCATTTAAAACAGAATTCTCAAAACATTAAAATAGAGGCCCTAGCTCCAAGGAGTCCCTTTTGGCCTCATTAAGGAACAGTGAAAGATCTGATCACGTCTTCTAACTGGGGACTCCTGAATCCCGTGACTACTGGGGTTGGAGACATTTGCTCATCTCACAGGTCTCTTCCATTTCTCTCTACTAGGATTTATTGGGTTGTAAAAGGCCTGGTGCGAGGCAGAGGGAGATTTTTATCCAAATCCTTTGAGAAATGAGAAAATGTGGTAAATCCTGATTCTCATTTTGCTCTATTGTTTATGTCTTCCAGATCTCTCGTGAAGAAGACAGGATCTGCAGCTGGTCTCCATTTCTTACTAGCTGGTTTAGTCTTAAGTTCATGGCCGCTTGCCCAAGCTGTGCCAGCTGAGTGAGCTTTAGATAGCAGCATCTGAAATGGATAATTATGCATCAAAGCCAACCTACCTTACCTCTCCTAAAGGAACCCGATGTCTCACTTCCTTTCTCCCTGATCATGGCATACACTTGTTTATACAGAAGCGTGTCCATGGCGGGTAAGTTCTGTCCATGTTTGGCTAAAAGAGGAGGCAACATTGTCACATCCCCAGGGAAGCTTTTCTCATCTATCCCTTAAAGATTAGGTCAGGCCCCTTATTAAAGCTTTCAAAGAATCCCACACATCCCTAGCGCAGCAGTCAGCACACTTGTCATCATTTAAATAATTTGTTATAATTTGATTAATGTCTGTCTTTCCTTGTGGTTCTCATTAGGGACAATTTTGTCCCCGGGGAGCATTTACAATGTCTAAAGATATCTTTGGCTGTCACAACTAGAGGGAGGCAGGGTGGAGGGATGTTTCTGGCATTTAGTGGATAGAGATCAGAGATTCTGCTAAACATTCTAAGATGTACAAGACTAGGCCAGGCACAGTGGCTCACGCCTGTAATTCCAGCACTTTGGGAGGCTGAGGTGGGTGGATCACCTGAGGCCAGGAGTTCGAGACCAGCCTGGCCAACATGGTAAAACCCTGACTCTACTAAAAATACAGAAATCAGCCAGGCATGGTGGCATGTACCTGTAATCCCAGCTACTCAGGAGACCGAGGCAGAATAACTGCCTCAGTTCTTCTGCCAACTGTCTCCCACAACCTGGGAGACAGAGGTTGCAGTGAGCCAAGATGGTGCCATTGCACTCCAGCCTGGGCGACAAGGGAGAAATTCCGTCTCAAAAAACAAAAACAAAAACAAAATCAAAAAACAAAGGAGAGAAAGAAAATAAAAGAAAAAATAGAATGTATAAGACATCCCCCAGAAGAAAGAATGAGCCATCCAAAATGTCCACAGTGTTGAGAAACCCTACTGTGGATTGTACATTCCACAAGGAGAGGGATTATGTCTTTTTGTTTGCCACTGAACCCAGTCCTCACACAGAGTCTGTGGCAGAAAAGGTATTTGGTGCATAGATGATGACTGACACCTGCCTATTCTGTCCTCTGGGCCTGGGATGGCATCAGATTACATTTTGTTTCCCAAGGGCTGAAACCAGGGCTTAACATATAGTAAACAAATGATTCCAAATGAATGAAGACTTTGTAAATGAATGAATGAGTCCATCCATCCATTCATCCATCCATCCATTCATCCATGACCCAAATGGGCCCTCATGCCAAGAATACATCAATAGTAGTCTTCTGACACCAACTTTGGTTTTACCACTACTCAGCTAAGTGATCTTATGAATTTGGCATGTATTTGTCTAGATCAGCATTGTCCAATAGAACGTCCTACAATTACGGAAATGTTATATATCTGTGTAGTCCAAAACAGAAGCCACTAGCCATAAGTTACTAATGGACCCTCAAAATATGGCTAGCGTGACAAATTCATTTAATTTAAATAGCCACTTGTGGCTAGTAGCTACTGTATTAGCACAATTCTAGACCTTTTAGAAGATTTTTACATTCAAGATCATATCACATATACCCATGTAAAATAGTCCTGTTGCATGAGTTTTTATACAAATATAGTTTCACAGGTTCTGTAACTTGACTGTTTCACTCATTCTGTTTTTGACATCTGTCCTGTTCGATCTAGCTCATTGCTTTTATCTACTGCATAGTGCTTCATGGTATGACTATTTGATGTAGTGGTAGCCATTCTCCTACTGATGGACGTTTTGGTTGTTTCTGCTTTTTATTTGTTTGTTTGTTTTTTCCATTACAAACAATGCTGCAATTAACATCTTTGTATTGTCTCCTTAGAGGTCTTAGTCCATTTTCTGTGGCTATAACAGGATACCACAGTTTGGGTAATTTATAAAGAAAAAAACTACTTAGCTCACAGTTCTGGAGGCTGGGAACTTCGAGAGCGTGGCTCCAGCCTCGTTCTGGAGGCTGGGAACTTCGAGAGCGTGGCTCCAGCCTCGTTCTGGAGGCTGGGAACTTCGAGAGCGTGGCTCCAGCCTCGTTCTGGAGGCTGGGAACTTCGAGAGCGTGGCTCCAGCCTCGTTCTGGAGGCTGGGAACTTCGAGAGCGTGGCTCCAGCCTCGTTCTGGAGGCTGGGAACTTCGAGAGCGTGGCTCCAGCCTCGTTCTGGAGGCTGGGAACTTCGAGAGCGTGGCTCCAGCCTCGTTCTGGAGGCTGGGAACTTCGAGAGCGTGGCTCCAGCCTCGTTCTGGAGGCTGGGAACTTCGAGAGCGTGGCTCCAGCCTCCGGTGATGCCTTCTTGCTTCTTCATAACATGGTAGAGGGCATCACATGGCAAGAAGAGAAGAGAGTGTGTGTGTGCTCAGATCTCTCTTCCTCGTCTTATAAAACGACAAGTCCCATTCTGGGGATCCCACCCAGATATACTTACCTAATCCTAACTACCTCACTAAAGCCCCAGTCAGCATGCAAATTTGGAGATTAAATTTTGAACACCTGAAATTTGGGGGACACATTCAAACCATAGCATTAGGCTCCTCCTGGTTAGTTCTTCAGAGGGAAATTTCTTCATAGTGTGTGCATAAGTGTAATTTGATTAGTTCTGCCAGGAGGGTGCCATAATTTGTCAAACAAGAAGGATTCAGTGATTTCTAAGTTTTCTTCCTCCAGCGTAAAACCCAATTCTTCTGGAAAAATAGAGGTGAGAAACTGACTTTAAACTTTTGGCAATGGTCTAGTCTATGCTGTGCTCAGTCAGATGCAACGGAAACAGATAATATCCAGGGTCATATGTTCCCGGTTGTCCCCTCTCTGGGTCCCTGGGAAGAGAAAGCTCTATGAAACATCGGATCAAATTTTCTTTTAATCCTCTAAGTAATAAAGTGGATAAAAGTTTCTGGCAGTGGAAAACTCCAATTATTTAATTACATTAAAATAAATCTGTCACTAAACTTGGAAACCCAAGCTTTGCTTGCCCAGATAGCTAAAAAAGTCAAAAGGTTTCCATGCTACACACAGTTTTTCTAACTTCCCCCAAGTGATTGTGACTTAGAGTCATTTTACCCATTCACATCTACTGTTACCCATTTGTTAATATCAATGCAATGATAATAATTGTAAGAGAAACTTTACTTCCAGTAAATACCTCATTTCTACTAGTTTGAATGTGTCAATTGTCTTTGGGCAGTAACCACAATTCAGTATTTTAGAATATACACACATGCAGGCAAATATATATTCTATTCTTTAGAAATTAAATGTACAATAGACCTTGGCATTTTGTCCATTACTCATGTTCATATGATTTCAATCTTAGGAGAGGGCTTTAATCTACTTATCTGGGTGGGGAACTATTGTTAGAAAAATGTGGGCTTGACTGGGCACGGTGGCTCATGCCTCTAATCCCAGCACTTTGGGAGGCCAAGGCAAGCAGATCACTTGAGACCAGGAGTTTGAGACCAGCCTGGCTAACATGGTGAAACCCCGTCTCTACTAAAAATACAAAAATTAGCTGGGCATGGTGGCACGTGCCTGTAATCCCAGCTACTTGGGAGGCTGAGGTGAGAGAATTGCTTAAACCCAGGAGGCAGAGTTTGCAGTGAGTCAAGATCGTGCCACTGCACTCCAGCCTGGGTGACAGAGCAAGACTCCGTCTCAAAAAAAAAAAGAAAAATGTGGGTTTTTCCATCACCTATTTAATTGCAGATACTTGGTACTGTGTGTTGATTCTATACTGACATTAACTGACCTCCAGGTATTAGGATTAAGTTTGCTAAAAACAAAACTTCTGAACAAAACGGAATGATCTGGTGTTTTCCTTCCCATTATAGGTTGGCTTATTATGAAAATTTTGGAAATTATAGAAAAGCAGAAGGAAGAATAAAAGGATGATCACTATTACTATTTTGGTGTAGTTCCTTCCCATTTTTTCTTCTTCTTTGTCTTCAACTCCATCTCCTTCTCCTCCTCCTCCTCCTCCTCCTTCTTCCTTTTTTTTTTTTTTGAGACAGTTTTGCTCTGTTGTTCAGGCTGGAGTAATCACTGCTCATTGCAGCCTCCACCTCCTGGGCTCAAGTGATCCTCCCACCTCAGCCTCCTGAGTAGCTGGGACTACAGAAGTGTGTCACCATGCTCAGCATGAAAATAATTTTTTTTATTTTTGTAGAGACAGGGTCTCCCTATGTTGTCCAGGATGGTCTTGAACTCCTGGGCTTAAGCGATCCTCCTGCTTCAGCCTCCCAAAATGCTGGGATTCCAGGTATGAGCCACCATACCCACATCCATTTTTTCTTTAGAAAGTCTTTTATATTTTGAGAATTCTTTTTTGAGAGGGAGTTTCGCTCTTGTCACCCAGGCTGGAGTGCAATGACGCGATCTCAGCTCACTGCAACCTCTACCTCCCGGGTTCAAGTGATTCTCCTGCCTCAGCCTCCCAAGTAGCTGGTATTACAGGCATGCGCCACCACACCCAGCTAATTTTTGTATGTTTGGTAGAGACGGGGTTTCACTACGTTGGCCAAGCTGGTCTCGAACTCCTGACCTCAGGTTATCCATCCGCCTTGGCCTCCCAAAGTGCTGGGATTACAGGTGTGAGCCACTGCACCCAGCCTTGAGAAATTTTTAAAATACAGAAAAGCACAAAGACTTTTTAAAAAAATCACACCCATATTCTCACCATCTAGAAATAATCGTTAACATTTTGTCATATCTGCTACCAGTCTTTGTTTTATTTGTTTCTACCTTTGTAAAACAAAAACCAAAACGAAAAACCCCTGAAATATTGCAGATAAATCCAAAGACAGATTTAACCACCATCCCCTACAATGAGGTTGAAATTTTACTTCCATTTCTAAAAAAAAGAGTATGTATAGAGTGTATATATATGTACATAAGTCATAAACATTCACATAAATATATAATTATAAGGTATATATATACATAATTTTTTTTTTGAGACGGAGTCTTGCTCTGTTGCTCAGGCTGGAGTGCAGTGGCGCAATCTCGGCTCACTGCAACCTCTGCCTCATGGGTTCAAGCAATTCTCCTGCCTCAGCCTCCTGAGTAACTGGAATTACAGGCGCCCGTCACCATGTCCAGCTAATTTTTGTACTTTTAGTAGAGACAGGGTTTCGCCACGTTGGCCAGGCTTGTCTCAAACTCCTGACCTCAGGTGATCCACCCACCTCAGCCTCCCAAAGTGCTGGGATTACAGGCATGAGCCACAAGATACATATATTTTATATAAAACAGTATTAGTATTCTTCTGAGTGTTTTTTTTTTAATTGCCCATATTTATAGGTTTATTTTTTGATGTGGGGTCTCACTATGCTGTCCAGGCTGTACACAAACTCCCAGGCTCAAGCAGTCCTCCTGCCTCAACCTCCCGAGAACTGGGACTAAGCTTAGCACCACCATGCCCAGCTTATATAGCTGTTGTGTCAATATATAGTGATTATATAGAGTTGTTTGGATGTATAATATATTGATAGTATACCTGTTGTTTTGCATCTTAATGTCCCTCTTGAGGAATGGGAATCCTGAGCCGTATAGGAGAATAAAACCTCAGTCCTCTCATCTGTAAGATGATAATAATAGTACTGTGATATTGTGAAATATGTGTTTGGTCTTCATCCAATTTGCTGACATACAACTCCTAAAATCCTTCAAAGTGATGTGTGTTTTTGTGTGCTAATAAGTTGACGGGTGACTTGGAAGCCTCTAGGTAGCTTCAGGATGTGGGCTGGTCCCAGAAAGACCCAGGCATGATTAGAGGATTGGGACTTTCAGTCCCACCCTTCAACTTCTGGGGAAGGGCGAGGGGCTGAGGGTTAAGTTGATCACCAATGGCCAATGACTTAATCAATCATGCTTATGTAATGAAGCCTCCATAAACACCCAAAAAGACTGGGTTCAGAGAGCTTCTGGATAGCTGGACACATGGAGGTCCCTGGAGGGTGGCACCCCAGAGAGGACATGGAAACTCTGCCCTTTACCCTGTACCTCACCCAATGCGTCTCTTCATCTGTATCCTTTGCAATACCCTTTACAATAAACCAGTAAATGTAAACATTTGTTTCCCCAAGTTCTGTGAGCTACTCTAGAAAGTTAATCAAACCCGAGGAGGGGATTGTGAGAACCCCTATTTATATCTGGTTGGTCAAAAGCATGGGAAAAACAACCTGGGACTTGCATTTGGCATCAGAAAGTGGGGGGCAGACTTGTGGGACTGAGCCCTCAATCTATGGAATCTGACACTATCTCTAGGTAGACAGTGTTAGAATTGAATTGAATTAGAAGACGCCTAACTTGAGGTCAGGAGTTCAAGATCAGCCTGGACAACATGGCTGATCCCGTCTCTACTAAAAATACAAAAATTAGCTAGGCGTGGTGGTGCACGTCTGTAATCCCAGCTACTTGGGAGGCTGAGGCAGAAGGACCACTTGAGCCTGGGAGTTTGAGGCTGTAGTGAGCTATGAGAGTGCCATTGCTTTCCAGTCTGGTTGACAGGGTGAGACCCTATCCTTAAAAAGAAAAAAAAAAATTAAATTTAAAGAAAGGAAAAGGCTCAAATCCACAAGAAAAAGAGATAAAAATATCCTAAATGAAAAAATAAGCAAAGGAAACAAGGAGAAGAGGAAACTTAATGGTCAATAAACATCTGAATAGATGTCCAGAGTCATCGTAGGAAAATGCAAATTCCAACTAGATATGTACATATGTAGTAAAAGTATGAAAACAACCAGATGACACATACCAACTTCAAAATAGTAGTTCCCTTTTTTTTTTTTTTTAGATGGAGTCTTGCTCTATTGCCCAGGCTGGAGTGCAGTGGCACTATGCCAGCTCACCACAACCCCTGCCTTCTAGGTTCAAGCAATTGTCATGCCTCAGCCTCCCGAGGAGGCTGGGACTACAGATGCCTGCTAATTTTTGTAGAGATGGGATTTCACCACGTTGGCCAGGCTGGTCTTGAACTCCTGACCTTAGGTGATCCACCCACCTCAGCCTCCCAAAATGTTGGGATTACAGGTGTGAGCCACTGCGCCTGGCCTAGCATAGTGGTTTCTAAGGGGAGGGAGAAAGGAACAAAGAATAGGGAATGAGACTTAGGTGTTATGTATATATCTTTTTTCTTTCTAAAAAATGTGAAAACAATATGAAGAAATATACGGAATGTTGACATCTGTTAAATCTGGATTGTAGATATGTGGCATCTATTTTCTGTATATTTTAAATACTTCCTTTTTTATTTATTATTATTATTATTATTCTTGAGACAGGGTCTTTCTCTGTCTTTCAGACTGGAGACCAGTGACCATCATAGCTCACTGTAACCTTGAACTCCTAGGCTCAAGTGATCCTCCTGTCTCAGCCTCCTGAGTAGCTGGGACTACAGATGCACACCACCACACCCAGCTACTTTTTATTCTTATTTATTTATTTGAGATGGAGTCTCACTCTGTAGCCCAGGCTGGAGTGCAGTGGCACAATCTCGGGCAACCTTCGCCTCCCGGGTTCGAGAAATTCTTCTGCCTTAGCCTCCAAAGTAGCTGGGATTACAGGCTTGTGCCGCCATACCCGGCTACTTTTTTTTTTTTCTTTTTTGTATTGTTAGTAGAGACGGGGTTTTGCCATGTTGGCCAGGCTAGTCTTGAACTCCTGACCTCAAGTGATCCACCTGCCTCAGCCTCCCAAAGTGCTGGGATTGCAGGCATCAGCCACCACACCCAGCTCTAATTTTTTTTTTTTTTAATTTGTGGTAGGGATGGGATCTTGCTGTTGCCTCAGCTGGTCTTGAACACTGGCCTGAAGCTATCCTTCTGCCTCCCAAAGTACTGGGATTACAGGTGTGATCCACTGGTCCCAGCTGAGATATTTCCTATTTTAAAATAAAAAAAAAGGCCGGGCATGGTGGCCCATGCCTATAATCCCAGCACTTTAGGAGGCTGAGGTGAGCCGTTCACGAGGTCAGGAGTTCGAGACCAGCCTGGCGAAACCCTGTCTCTACTAAAAATACAAAAAATTAGCCAGGCATGGTGGTGCACGCCTATAGTCCCAGCTACTCAGGAGGATGAGGCACAAGAATCGCTTGAACCCAGGAGGCCGAGGTTGCAGTGAGCCAAGACTGTGCCACTGTACTCCAGCCTGGGTGACAGAGTGAGACTCCGTCTTAAAAAAAAAAAAAAAAGAAAATTAAATAAAACAAAAGGAAAAAACTTCACCTTGAGCTGATTTATATGAATATAGAGTTTGTAACACATTACTTTATAAAATTTCTTCTTCTATTTTAAGATTACATTTATTTCACTTCTTTCATTTGCTGCTTTTGTGCTTCGATCAACAGACTTATCTGGAATAGTTTGTGCATTGTAAACAGCAGAAATGTTGGTTGTTGTGGTTTGATTGGCCTCTGGGGCCTTCAATCTAGGCATTTTGCCTTTGCTTAATAGTTGTGGCCTTTTTCCTTTTCTAAAAAACTGGGTGTTGATTTAGATTAACTTGATGATAATTTCTAGATGGGTCAGTCAGGACCCAATGAGGTTACAAATGACAGAAAAGTCGCCTATGCTGGAGTGCAGTGGTGCAATCTCGGCTCACTGCATCCTCCGCCTCCGGGGTTCAAGCGATTCTCCTGGCTCAGCCTCCCGAGTAGTTGGAATTACAGGCGTGCGCCACCACGCCTGGCTAATTTTTGTATTTTTAGCAGTGACGGGCTTTCTTTGTATTGGTCAGGCTGGTCTCAAACTCCTTACCTCAGGTGATCCGCCCGCCTCAGCCTCCCAAAGTGCTGGGATTACAGGCGTGAGCCACCACACCTGGCCGGCAGCAAAAGGATTTAAACTATTATATAAAACTTCAGTGATAAAACAGCAGCAAAATTAGAGAGGATTGACTCCAATTTTCAAAGAAATTGCACTGTGGGTAAAATGCTATCAAAGAGCATCACAAGCTGGGTACCGTGCTGTCCACCTATCGTCCCAGCTACTAAGGAGGCTGAGGAGAAAGAATTGCTTGGGCCCAGGAGTTCGAGGCCAGCCTGGGCAACATAGAGAGACTTCCCATCTCTAGAAACAAAACAAAACAAAACAAAAACCCAGTGTCAAATGCTCCAGAGAAATCTGGAGATTTCTCAGAGAAAGAAAAGATTGATGTGGCAAACTTCACTGTGGTCTTAAGAAATTGCCTCAGCCACCCCAGCCTTCAGCAACCACCACCCTAATTAATCAGCAGCCATCAACATCTCAGCAAGACCCTCCACTGGCAAAAACATTTCCACCCACTGAAAGCTTACATGATTGTTAGCATTTTTTAGCAATAAAGTATTTATTATTATTTATTTTTAAATGGAGTCTAGCTCTGTTGCCCAGGGTGGAGTGCAGTGGTGTGATCTTGGCTCACTACAGCCTCCGCCTCCTGAGTTCAAGTGATTCTCCTGCCTCAGCCTCCCAAGTAGCTGGGATTACAGCCACCCACCACCACGGCCAGCTGATTTTTTTTTTTTTTTTTTTTTTAGTAGAGATGGGTTTGCACCATGTTGGCCAGGCTGGTCTCGAACTCCTGACCTCAAGTGATCCACCCATCTCGGCCTCCCAAAGTGCTGGGATTACAGGCGTGAGCCACTGTGCCCAGCCAGCAATAAGGTATTTTAAAACTAAAGTATGGGAGAGACGCGGTGGCTGATGCCTGTAATCCCAGCACTTTGGGAGGCTGAGGCGGGCGGATCATCTGAGGTCAGGAATTTGAGACCGGCCTGACCAATGTGGCAAAACCCCGTCTTTACTAAAAATACAAAATTAGCCAGGCACGGTGGTGTGCACATGTAATTCCAGCTACTCAGGAGGCTGAGGCAGCAGAATCACTTGAACCCAGGAGGCGGAGGTTGCAGTGAGCCGAGATCGTGCCATTGCACTCCAGCCTGGCCAAAAGAGCAAAACTCCGTTTCAAAATAATAATAATAATAATAATTAACTAATTAGTTAAAGTATGTACAGTTTTTTAGAGATGATGCTGTTGCACATTTAATAGGCTATGGTGCAGTATAAACATAACTTCTATATGCACCAGAAAATTCATATGACTCACTTTATTGCTGTGGTCTGGAACTGAACCTGAAATATCTTCAAGATATACTTATATTTGTGTATGAATCTTTTGCTGGGTAAATGAGTTGTAAATAACTTCAGTTTATATGTTATCCTTTGATATTTTCTATAATGTATTTTGTATACAGATATTTTGAATTTAATGTAGTACAAAATTTTTCTTTATGTTCTGTACTTTTGAGTCTTTAGAAAATCTTTCCCTGTTCTGATGCCATAAAGACATTCTGCATTTTCTTCCAAAAATTTTTACATGTTGCTTTTCACCTTTTGAATTTTTAATCCATTTAGAATTTATTTTTATCTATGTAAGGAACTAATTAGTTTTGTGGGGGGGGTTGTACAAATAATTGTTCTAGCACCATTGTGTTTTTCATTTTTTTTTCCCTACTGAATGATTTATAAAGCCATTTCTATTTTACTGCAAGTTTCTCTAAGTATTTAAGCTGTTTCTGGCTTATCTGCTCCTTTAATCTGTTTGTCTATTCCTAAACAAATGTTGCACTTTTTTTTTAATAATACAGCTTTAGGATAAATGTTTCTTATCTGGCAGGTCGAGTTCCCTCCTCTGTGTATTTTTCCCCCAAAAGTATCTTGGCTATTTTTGTCCTATTTATTCTTTCATATGAAATTTAGGATCCGTTTATCAAGCGCCATAAAAAGTCCTCTGGGAATTTTGGTTGGTGTTATAATGTCTTGATAGACTAACTCTGTAATTTTGAGTCCTTCTATTCAGGAACATAGCATCAGCTCTATTTTTTTTTAAGTTTTCCTTTGTGTCCTTCAATAAACATTTTGTAAATTTCTCCTTAAAAGTATTTCCCGGTTGGGCACAGTGGCTCACGCCTGTAATCCCAGCACTTTGGGAGGCCAAGGTGGGAGGATCACGAGGTCAAGAGATCGAGACCATCCAGGCCAACATGGTGAAACCCTGTCTCTACTAAAAATACAAAAATTAGCTAGGCATGGTGGCATGCGCCTATAGTTCCAGGTATTTGGGAGGCTGAGGCAGGAGAATCGCTTAAACCCAGGAGGCAGAGGTTGCAGTGAGCTGAGATTACGCCACTGCACTCCAGCCTGTTTAGAGCAACATCTCAACAACAACAACAACAACAAAAAGTATTTCCCATCTTTTGTTATATTTTCACGGGCATCTCATAGTTTTTCTTGCTTTTGAAATTGTATTTTTTATAATTAATGACATTTTTGAATGTCTTTGCCAGCAAGTTGCTGAACTATTTTAATATTTTTCTTGGACTTCCTACGTAGATAAACATTTCAACTGTAAATAATAAAGATTTTTCTTCCTTACTTTGCAACCCTTTTCATATTGCATTGGCTGGAACCTCTAGGACAATATAAAATAGCAGCACAGAGAGGAAAACATCTTTGTCTTCTGTATTTTTGTCTGTTTCTGAGTCAGGGTCTTGCCCTGTCACCCAGACTGGAGCGCAGTGGCATGATCATAGCTTACTGCATTCTCGAACTCCTGGGCTCAAGTGATCCTTCTGCATCCCTTTCAAGTAACTAGGACTACAGGTGCGTGCCACTACGCCCAGCTTAGTTAAAAATTTTTTTTTGTAGAGGTGGGATCTTCCTATGTTGCTTAAGCTGGTCTCAAGAGGTCCTCCCACATAGGTGCCCTAAGGTGCTGGGATTACAGGCATAAACCATTGTGCCTGGCCCCTATAACATTTATTTATCTGATGTTTGTTTCTAACCAAGATAAAATGCTTAATTCTAGAACATAGATTAGAATATGTTTTCTGTCTAACTACAAATATTTTTGAAAGTTGAGCAGGAATAAGCTGATTAAGGACACAGAACTCTAAGTACTCTCAAGCTGGGATGAATTTCTTTAAATTGATTTGCGCATGTAATTACAAACTTTAAAGAAATAGGAGGAAAAAATAAGACAAAGGGGAGACACTATTTGTTCTTTACACATTTAAAATTTTATTTAAAATGATGTATTATGAGTCATAATGGAAATTCTAAAGGAAAACAATCTATAAAGCTTACGAATATAAAACTACTTTTGGCTGGGCATGGTGGCTCACGCCTGTAATCCTAGCACTTTGGGAGGCTGAGGCGGGAGGATCACCTGAGGTCAGGAGCTTGAGACCAGTCTGGCCAACATGGTGAAACCCTGTCTCTACTAAAAATACAAAAATTAGCCGGGCATGGGGGCGGGCGCCTGTAATCCCAGCTACTTGGGAGGCTGAGGCAGGAGAATCACTTGAACCTGGGGGGCAGAGGTTGCAGTGAACCGAGATCGCACCACTGCACTCCAGCCTGGGAGACAAGAGTGAAATTCGGTCTCAAATAAATATATACATACATACATACATACATACATACATACATACATACTTTTGGCCGGGCACAGTGGCTCACACCTGTAATCCCAGCACTTTTGGAGGCCGAGGAAACATATCACCTGAGGTTAGGAGTTCAAGATCAGCCTGGCTAACATGGTGAAACCCTGTCTCTACTAAAACTACAAAAAAAAAATTAGCTGGGCATGGTGGGCATGCCTGTAATCCCAGTTACTTGGGAGGCTGAGGCAGGAGAATCGCTTGAACCTGACGGTGGAGGTTGCAGTGAGCTGAGACCATGCCATTGCACTCCAGCCTGGGCGACAGAGAGACTCCGTTAAAAAAAAAAAAAAAAAAGCGGGTTCGGGGAGGGTTATATGAACAGGGACTAAAAGGTAGCAGGCAAATATAAACCTGAACCTGCTTTTTTTTTTTTTTTAATGGAGTCTCTCTGTTGCTCAGGCTGGAGTGCAGTGGGTGATCTCCACTCACTGAAACCTCTGCCTCCCAGGTTCGAGCAATTCTTCTGCCTCGGCCTCCAGAATAGTTGGGATGCAGTCGCCCGCCACCATGCCCTGCTAATTTTTGTATTTTTAGTAGAGACGGGGTTTCACCATGTTGGCCAGGCTGGTCTTGAACTCCTGACCTCAAGTGACCTGCCTCAGCCTCCCAAAGTGCTGGGATTACAGGTTTGAGTCACAGCACCCGGCCAAATCATTACATTCTTATATTTAGGATTTTATTTATGTTGTCAGATCTTTGTTAGAAACTCAGTTCCAATAAAGCCTAAATTTTTCTTTCTTTCTTTCTTTTTTGAGACAGGATATCACTCTGTCACCCAGGCTGGAGCACAGTGGCACGATCATGGCTTACCACAGCCTTGATCTACTAGACTCAGGTGATTCTCCCACCTCAGCCTCCTGAGTAGCTAGGAATATAGGTACCTGCCACCACACCAGGCTAATTTTTGTATTTTTTCCAGAGATGGGGTTTTGCCATGTTGCCCAGGCTGGTCTCGAACTCCTGGGTGGGGTCAGCCTGCCTCATCCTCCCAAAGTGCTAGGATTACAGTCAATCAAGCCTAAAGTTTTCAATACTTCATCAACTACAATAACAACTACTGTTAACATTTGTGTCACAGTGTTACATTTTACAAAGCATTTTCTCACACTTCAGCTCGTTTTTTCCCTATGACACGGATATTGTTATTAAATCCTTTTGCACAGGGGAAGACTGAGGTTTCAGAGTGATTAGGAGATTTATGTATTTAATAAGTGGCAGAGGACAGGCACGGTGGCTCACGCCTGTAATCCTAGCACTTTGGGAGGCCGAGTTGGGCGGATCACCTGTGGTTGGGAGTTTGAGACCAGACTGACCAACATGGAGAAACCCCCGTCTCTACTAAAAACACAAAGTTAGCCGGGCATGATGGCACATGCCTGTAATCCCAGTTACTCGGGAGGCTGAGGCAGGAGAATTGCTTGAATCCAGAAGGCGGAGGTTGTTGTGAACCGAGATTTTGCCACTGCACTCCAGCCTGGGCAACAACAGGGAAACTCCATCTCAAAAAGAAAAAGAAAAGTGTTAGAATAGAGACTAAAATGAAATATTCTGCTTTTTACCACCTGCACTAGTGGTTTTTGAGCTCCACCAAATCAGATTGTACCAGACTTTTTCTAGTTTAGAGTAGAAAAATAATTAATTAATGGGCCACACTTTCTTTCTATTTCTTTTTGTTTTTGTTTTTTAGAGACGCGGTTTTGCTCTGTTGCCCAGGCTGGATTGCAGTGGTGTGATCACAGCTTATTGTAGCCTTGAACTCCCAGGTTTAAGTGATCCTCTCACCTTAACCTCCCGAGTAGCTGGGACTGCAGGTGCACACCACCACACCCGGCTAAGTTTTTTATTATTACTTTTGTAGTGATGGAGGGGGGATCCCATGATGTTGCCCAGGCTGGTCTGAAACTCCTGGACACAAATAATCCTCCTGCCTTGGCCTCCCAAAATGCTGGAATTATAGACCTGAGCCACCATGCCTGGCTATACTTTAGGCCCATTTATGCCTAGTGTTCCATTATTGGAACGCTAAGCACGTGGGAGTTATTTATATCCTACTGCTCAAGATCACTGCCAAGATCTGATTGCAAAAATTAAAAAAATAGAAACCTCAGGCATAAATGGGTTAACTGTAAATTTTTCTCTAACGTGTTTTTCTTTAAATGGATACCTCATGCTTGTCTATACTAGATGCTGCAATAGGATGGTATCTGGTTTAGTATGATGTTATATGTTTAATGATATTTAAATTTCCCTGTAAGAATTTCTTCAGTGTTCTGCAGAAAGCTCAGATTTCCAGGTGTGGTGCCACAACAATAAATTTTAAAACCACTGCATTAGGTTTTGCTGAGTAAGCCCTGGAGCCTGCAAGCCAAATACATTTTAGGTCCCAAAATAATGGTAAAGTACTACTGTGGGTTTGCTTCACTCTCTTACATTTCATATGAAATGTGTATTGCTACTCCTTACTGGTCATCAAAACAAATCTGATTGAGGAGCGTATCTAAAGGGAATAATTAAGGAAAGGCCACAAGCATAGCTTTAGCTACAAGGATGTTCATTTCAGTGGTATTTACAAAGGTTTCTTTTTTTCTTTTTCTTCTTTTTTCTTTTTTTGTGAGACAGAGTCTCACACTGTCGCCCAGGCTAGAGTGCAGTGGTGTAATCTCATCTCACTGCAAATTCTGCCTCCCAGTTTCAAGTGATTCTCCTGCCTCAGCCTCCTGCGTAGCTGGGATTACAGACGTGCGCCACCATGCCTGGGTGATTTTTGTATTTTTAGTAGAGATGGGGTTTTGCCATGTTGGCCAGGCTGGTCTTAAACTCAAGTGATCCACCCCCCTTGGGCTCCCAAATTGTTGGGATTACAGGTGTGAGCCACCATGCCCAGCCCACAAAGGTTTCTGAAAAAGAAAATAAACTAAATGCCAAAAGTAGATTAAGTAAATAAGGTATTTCCTGCAATGGAATAGTCTTCTGCCATCACACATCACACATTATTAAGAACATTGATTGATGTGGACTGATGTTCATAGTTAAATCAGGAAGCAGGATAATAGTGCATATAGTATAGCCAATTTTTGTAACATGTAACGCAAAATATATACGAAAAAATTCCTGAAAGATATGTACTAAATGATATTCTCTATGTGATAGTTTATGAGGTTTTGAATCATTATTACTTATTTACTTACTTATATTTTCAGTGATTATTTTTTGTTTTTACAATGAACACCTATTTTTTTTTTTTTTTTTTTTTTTTGAGACGGAGTCTCGCTCTGTTGCCCAGGCTGGAGTGCAGTGGCCGGATCTCAGCTCACTGCAAGCTCCGCCTCCCAGGTTTATGCCATTCTCCTGCCTCAGCCTCCCGAGTAGCTGGGACTACAGGCGCCCGCCACCTCGCCCAGCTAGATTTTTGTATTTTTTAGTAGAGACGGGGTTTCACCGTGTTAGCCAGGATGGTCTTGATCTTCTGACCTCGTGATCCGCCCGTCTCGGCCTCCCAAAGTGCTGGAATTACAGGCTTGAGCCACCACGCCCGGCCACACCTATTGTTTTTGAAGTATAACCCCCACACACCTTATTTTTTATGAGAAAAAGCCACTCAGGCCTTTCTAAAGCATTGATAAACATACTACCTGCTGCGTTCTGTCAACTTAGAGAGCAAAGGAAGAGGAAATAGCTGTGTACAGAATTTAATTTAGACATAAGGAGAATTTCCTGAAGGAAAGTCCTTTAATCTGATAAAATGGGAAGGGGCCTAGGTGAAACAATTAGGCAAAGGGAAGTGGTCAGAGGACACTTGCGGGGCCAGCTGAATGTATAATGGTGGAGAGGATTTGAGGGCAGAAAATAAAAGGCTTTCTGAAGCTGGCTGCCTAGGATACAAATTGCCTTGGTAATGACTCTTAGAGGCGGTCAGTTCATAGGCATGCATGGAAGGCAGAGTTCTGCGGAGTGAAAAGAAATAGAAACTCAGATTTCAATTATTCATTCATTCTTTCATTGCTGAAACATTACTCACTACGAATCCAGCATTGTGCTAAGTGTTGGGTCCTGCTCTAGACAAGTTTACAATTTAGTTGGACAGATGAAACACAAGGCTATGAAATCATTTGAGGAGGACTGGAAAATTAGAAGGAAAACCCCAGTAACTTAGTTCACTTATTTATTTTATTTATTTTTTGAGATAGAGTCTTCCTTTGTTGCCCAGGCTGGAGTGCAGTGGCACAATCTTGGCTCACTGCAACCTCTGCTTCCCAGGTTCAAGCAACTCTCCTGCCTTAGCCTCCTGAGTAGCTGGGATTACAGGTGCATGCCACCATTCCCAGCTAATTTTTGTAATTTTTTAGTAGAGATGGGGTTTCATCATGTTAGCCAGGCTGGTCTCGAACTCCTGACCTCAAGTGATCCACCTGCCTTGGCATCCGAAAGTGTTAAGATTACAGGTGTGAGCCACTGCACCCGGCCAGGACTGGAAAATTAGAAGGACAACTCAGGTAACTTAGTTCAACAAAAGAAGATACCTGAATAGCTGGGATTAGTGAGAATAAGTTTCCTGAAGTTTGGAATTTAAGAGTTTAAGAACGTTTCCAGAAAAATATAATAAATGTGAAGCAATTTTGACTGTAATCTGATATCTCACACAAATGTCGTTTAATATATGAGACATACCTCTACTTCTCTAATGCTTTGGATTTTAAAAATGTGCTTTCCATAAAATACTTAGCTCTTTTCCATTAGGAAATGACTAAGTAAAACAAAATGGAAAGAAGACTAGAATTACAGAGTTTCTGAGAAAAAGGCTACTTTTGGTATTATGCATTCTGTGGCAGATACTGTCATTGTCTACCCAACATCTATTCTCCCCCCACTTCCTTGCAAACTGAGCCTCAATTTTGTTCAGAGTATCAATGTACCCATCAACACATTTACAACTTTTACAACACATTTACAAAGTACCCAACTTATACATTTCCCAGCCTCCCTTTCAGATAGTGACCATGTGACAGTCCTGGCCAATGAGATGCAAGTCGAAGCCACTGTGTGTGTTGGCCCCTTTCTTCTTCCTCCTCCTGCCTAGCATGCAGACATGATGCCTAGAGGGGACAGCCATCCTCTGAGTATGAGAACAAGTGCCACCTCTCAGGCTGGCTAACAGGGACGCCTATGTGCCTGATGGCATTGTGGGGCTGTGAGACTAGCCCTGGATTGCTGTATTAGTCCGTTTTCATGCTGCTGATAAAGACATACCTGAGACTGGGTAATTTAGAAAGAAAAAGAAGTTTAATTGACTCACAGTTCTATATGGCTGGTGAAGAAGGTGAAAGGCACGTCTTACATGGTGGCAGACGAGAGAATGACAACCAAACGAAAGGGGTCTCCCCTTATAAAGTCATCAGATCTTGTGAGATTTATCCACTTCTAGGAGAATAGAATGGGGGAAACCACCTCCATGATTCAATTGTCTCCCACTGGGTCCCTCGCACAACACGTGGGAATTATGGGAGCTACAATTCAAGATGAGATTTGGGTGGGGACACCACCAAACCATATCAATTGCCTAAATCCAGACTTCTTGCATGAGAAAAATAAAACCTCTAAGCTACTGGTGTTTGTTACCAGCAGCCAAACACAATCCTTCCCTGATAAATAACCTAAGCCACTTATTTCACAGAGAAGGGATGGAGGCCCAAGAAAGTCCCATAAACCTGGACAGGTTATCTTGTGCTAAGAACTTCTGTGTTACTTTAAAGTGACAGAAGACCCAATACAAACAACCTCTTAAGCAAAAAAAAAAAAAAAAAAAAAAAAAAAAAAAGGGAATTTATCAATTCAGATAATTGAAGTCAGGCATGGCTTCCTCCAGAGACTCCAGTTTTGTTTTCTTTCAGGTTCTGGTTTTTCTCTCCCCATCTCTTGGCTCTTGTTCCTCATAATTAGTCTGCTTCTGGCTCTTTCCTCTTTGTGGCAAGGTGGTGCCAGCAGCTCCAGCCTTACCTCACCCAGGATGAAGTCCTGTGGAAAGTGAAAACTCCTCTCTGGAGGAAAGTCACACTACTCAGGAGAAGCAGGGAATGCCTCACTTCCTGTGCACAGTAGGGGCCAAAATAGAACTAGAATTTAGGACTCTGTGCTCCAAGTCACTTCACTTTCTTTTTAAATTTCATTTTATTAGTTATTATTTAGAAACAGGGTCTCACTGTGTTACCCAGGCTGGAGTGTGCAGTGTTGCAATCATAGCTCACTGCAGCCTGGAACCCCTGGGCTCAAGGGATCCTCCCACCTCAACCTCCTGAGTAGCTGGGACTATAGGTGTGTGCCATCACACCTGGCTAACTTTTGCTTTTGTGTGTGTGTGTGTGACAGGGTCTTGCTATGTTGCCCAGGCTGTCTCAAACTCCTGGGCTCAAAGGATCCTCTCACCTTGGCCTCCCAAAGCACTGGATAATAGGTGTGAACTACTGTGCCTGGCCCCAAGTCAGTTCACGTTCTACTTTGTCAAATAGCCTCTGAAAAATGTATCCTAAATAGGTATATGTAGCATCCATGAGAAATATCAGATGTTTCCTTCGATCACATGGATGATCACATGTTCCTTTGGAAGCTTATCACCATTAAGGTATGTGAGTATCATGGAGAAAATACCAAGTCTATCTAGAAGAAATTAGAAATCACTGGGCACCATACCTTAAGATGGTCCCCAGGCCGGGCGTGGTGGCTCACGTCTGTAATCCCAGCAGTTTGGGAGGCCGAGGCGGGCGGATCACAAGGTCAGGAGATCGAGACCACGGTGAAACCCCGTCTCTACTAAAAATACAAAAAATTAGCCGGGCGCGGTGGCAGGCACCTGTAGTCCCAGCTACTCGGGAGGCTGAGGCAGAAGAATGGCATGAACCCGGGAGGCGGAGCTTGCAGTGAGCCGAGATCACACCACTGCACTCCAGCCTGGGCGACAGAGCGAGACTCTGTCTCAAAAAAAAAAAAAAAAAAAAGATGATCCCCAACAATGAAGATCAAGTCTGATCTGGGGTTTAGGGTGGAGCTGCTCATGAATAGTAACACAGATTACATCTTCTCTTTTACTTCTGGAGGAAAGCCTGCTGGAGCAACTGTCTACAGGCTTTTTCTCTTACTGAACGTTTTCTCTTATTGAACGTTTCTTTCTGAATTTCTCTTTTTTTTTCCAATTCTGTTTGCACTCAAAAAAAGCATTTAATAGCTCAGAAGTGCAGATGATCTACTGATTCCTCCTGATCAGGTCAGGTTGTCAGAGCTGAATTCAGATTACCCTCAGCCTGTACTGTATCTAGTTTTTAAATATTTTGGTGCCTAGTCCAGGCCTTACAGAATAACCTTCAGGTCCATTATTACCCAAGTCTTCCATGAATGGAAGTTTTGCAAATTGATCCTCTTTAAAGACATAGCCATATGGCTGCTTTTTTTTTTTTTTTTCTACAAGTTTGTTTTCTCTTTCCTTAGAATTGTTGGCCTGTAGGATTCTTGAACTTCCTCCACACTTAGTTATAAAAGTGAGCATATAAAGGCTTAAATATTAGTGCTCAAGTATGTTTGGAGCAAAAACTGGGAATGCATGGTCATGCAGATTTGTTTCTTTTTGTTTCTTACCAGTTTACCGTTTCTCTGACTTCCAGCAAGTTATGTTCACTTAAATTTCCTACTGGCAAAGTGTAAGTCTAGGATCATTTCTGAGTAGAGTCTTTGCTGTTTCAGGTAACAAAGTATAAAGTCTTGCTGGGTACTGTGGCTCACGCCTGTAATCCCAGCACTTTGGGAGGCCAAGGCAGGTGGATCACCTGAGGTCAGAGTTTGAGACTAGCCTGACCAAAGTGGTGAAACCCTGTCTCTACTAACAATACAAATATTAGCTGGGCATGGTGGCGGGCACCTGTAATCCAGCTACTCAGGAGGCTGAGGCAGGAGAAGTGCTTGAACCCAGGAGAGAGAGGTTGCAGTGAACCGAGATAGGGCCATTGCACTCCATCCAGCCTGGGTGACAGAGCAAGACTACATCTCAAAAAAAAAAAAAAAAAAAAAAAAAAAACCCAAAAAAACCAAAAAAACAAAGTATAAAATCTCTCAAGTGATTTATATTTGGTGGTGTTTGCTTCTCTGTTAAATTTTCTTTTGGTGGATTAAGCTATTGGACTCTGCTAGTTTTGCATTGCTCTATAGAAGTATCTGAAACCGAGTGATTTATAAAGAAAAGAGGTTTAATTGACTCTGAGTCTGCAGACTGTACAAGAAGCATGGCACTAGCATCTGCTCGGCTTCTGGTGAGGTCTCAGGGAACGTTTACTCATGGAGGAAGGTAAAGTGGGAGCAGGCATGTCACATGGCAAGAGGGAGCAAGAGAGAGAAGGAGGAGGTGCCAGGCTCTTTAAACAACCAGAGTTTGCATGAATTCAGAGCGAGGACTCATTACCAGGAAGAAGGAGCCTAGCCATTCATGAGGGATCCACCCCCATGACCCAAACACCTCCCACCAGGCCTCACTTCCAACTTTGGAGATTCCATTGCTCTTACTTTTTTGAGACAAGAATCTCACTCTGTTACACAGGCTGGAGTGCAGTGGTGGGATCATACCTCGCTACAGCCTCGAACTTCTGGGCTTAAGTGATTCTCCTGCCTCAGCCTCCCAAGAAGGTGAGACTGCAGGCACGGGCCACCACACCTGGCTAATATTTTAATTTTTTTTTTTAATAGAGGTGGGTCTTGCTATGTTGCCCAGGCTGGTCTTGAACTCTTGGCTTCAAGCAATCCTCCTGCCTCGGTCTCCCAAAGTGCTGGGATTATGAGCCACCATGCCTGGTCTTAGGATTATATTTCAACCTAAGATTTGGAGGGAACAAACATTCAACCATATCAGACTCCAGTGATGAAGAACCTGTTGGTAGAATTTTCAAACCTTTGACTCATCATCTCCTTTTTCAGACTTTTCTCTCTTCCTTACTCTCAACATTTGAGCAGTTCTGAGTTCTTCCGATTCTACTTGTATGTTTTACAAATACAATTCCTTCTTTACATTTTGTTTCCTGCTCTACTCTTTCAGGCCTCATTGGCTCCTGGCTGGTTTCTCTTTCTAGGCTCTCAGCCACCAGTTTATACGAGCTCTGGTCAGGTCATTTCTTCTTAAAAAATCTTCAGGCCGGGTGCGGTGGCTCAAGCCTGTAATCCCAGCACTTTGGGAAGCCGAGACGGGCGGATCACGAGGTCAGGAGATCCAGACCATCCTGGCTAACACAGTGAAACCCTGTCTCTACTAAAAAAAAAAAAAAAAAAAAAAAAAAAATCAGCCGGGCGAGGTGGCGGGCGCCTGTAGTCCCAGCAACTCGGGAGGCTGAGGCAGGAGAATGGCCTAAACCCGGGAGGCGGAGCTTGCAGTGAGCTGAGACCCGGCCACAGCACTCCAGCCTGGGCGGCAGAGACTCCGTCTCAAAAAAAAAAAAAAAAAAAAAAAAATCTTCAGTGGTCCCCAGTGCCTTCAGGATAAAGAACAAAATCCTTGGCCTAATGTTTAAGATCTTTACCTCTGCCCTTTTCTTACCTTTCGAGTTTCTTACTTCTTCTTCTATTCTCTTCATCTCTGTACCCGATGTCAAATTCTTACTAACATGTCAACAGATGGGTATTATAACATTTGTTTCATTCTGTCTGGGTGCTAAAGCTGTGTGCTGGCAATCAATTATAAGCTATTTAAGACAAGAATTGTGTTTTATTTTTACTTTCTCTGATACTATATGACCAAGTGCGTTCACACTATATCAGAGAGGGATCCAGGAACTGTAATTCACTGTGATCATCGCTATGCCAGCAATTTGAACAAAATGCTATGGGAACACAGAAGAGAGAATGACTAATATTGCTTGGAAAGGTTTGGAATGAATTCACAGAGGAAGTAATATCTGAGCTGGACTTTGAAATAAAGTAAGAATTTTGCAGGTGGAGAAACTGAATGAATAGATAAATATTCTCTGTAAGTTCATATTTTATAATTAGATTCTAATACCTGGAGGCAGACCAATCCCTTGTATGTCTCTTCCCATGTTTGGGGCAGTCCATATTTCCTTATGCAGCTGAAACAAATACTTCTCAGGTGAACTATGTTATTTCTAAAATCAGTCTAGCTCAGCCTTTTAATTCTGGGGCTTAGCTGTGGAGGACCAATTCAATTATTTTATCATTGCATCCTTAACCTAGGTATTGAACCAATCCACCACAAAGCTGAAAAAAGACACTCAATGTTTCTTTGACCGTCCACTGACAAAGTCCAACGAAGCCCAGGTATTTGACGGAATCTTTGCATCAACAAGTAATACCTGTGATGCATTGCACTGTAAACATTTGTATGTCAGGACTTTGTTCTGCAACTGTTTAGCCTCTTTTTTTTTTTTTTTTTTTTTTTTTGAGATTTTGAGATGGAGTCTTGCTCTGTTGCCCTGGCTGTAGTGCAGTGGTGTGATCTTGGCTTACCGCAACCTTTCCCTCTGCCTCCCGGGTTCAGGCGATTCTCCTGCCTCAGTCTCCCAAGTAGCTGGGATTACAGGCGTCCGCCACCACAACCGGCTAATTTTTGTATTTTTAGTAGAGATGGGGTTTCACCATGTTGGCCAGGCTGGTCTCAAACTCTTAAAACCTCGTGAACTGCCCGCCTCAGCCTTTCAAAGTGCTGGGATTACAGGCATGAGCCACCATGCCTGGGCTGTCTAACCTCTTTTGACCCCTGTAGGAAACTGTGGTTGAAGTGAAGAGATACCAGCTGTGGTAGTGGGAGAAGAGAAGAGTGTGGTGTGTGAGATGACATTTCCTCTCCTTCCCCTCTCGCAGGTCACTAAGAAAGCAAACTGATCATTTGTTTCTAGATATCTGTACAGATTTTTAGCATAGCACCTATCACAATGCTAAGTGTACTTCTTATATTCATCTTTTAAAAATCTTTATATCTTTAAAAAATTTATTTATTTTGAGACGCAGTCTCCCTCTGTCACCCAGATTGGAGGGCAGTGGCTCCATCTTGGCTTACTGCAACCTCCACCTCCCCGGTTCAAGTGATTCTCATGCCTCAGCCTCCCAAGTAGCTGGGACAGGTGCACACCACCATGCCCGGCTAATTTTTTTTGTATTTTTAGTAGAGGCAGGGTTTTGCCACATTGGCCGGGCTGGTCTCGAATTCCTGACATCAAATGATCCACCCACCTCAGCCTCCCAAAGTGCTGGGATTACAGGCATGAGCTACAGCACCTGGCTGTGTGAAATGTTTATATCTCTTACACCTAGCACAGCTCCCGGCACCCATTGTGGAATGAGAGAAGAACCATTCTGCTTCATGTAGAGGAACAGTTTTTTCATCTTTTTTGGGTGATGAGTCTTTCTTTCAGAAAGCTTAAGAAGGCCAAAATTTTAACCTTTGTCCCAAGAAAAGAGACGCTTGTCAAAATTTGCATACAAGTTTAGGAAGGTTACAGGTGCCTTGAAGCAAACCCATGGACCTCTGAGGTTAAAACTCCCTGAATTAAGAGAGAGGGTAAGGAGAAACTGTACAACATTTACTAAGTCATACTCTTGGTCAAACTAATATCATAGCTGAGGTGGGGTTACTATGCATAATAGATACCATGATTACTGGGGGAAAGAGCATTGTAGCAAATGCAATGTGGTGGTCTCCACAATGGTGGTAGGCCAGTGTGAATAAGGACTTGCTTGCAGTTTTCATGTGTAACCTGCCTAGTGAAGATCTGGAGACATTCTCTTCCTTCTTTTCTTGGGTTAAGTGGGATCAACTATTTCTATTTTCCCATTAAAATTTCTCCTCCCTAATTTATCCTTCATTTTGCTCTGGCAATGGGTGCAGTGGTTCACACCTGTAATCCCAGCACTTGGGGAGGCTGAGGAGGGTGGATCACTTGATGTCAGGAGTTTGAGACCAGCCTGGCCACTAACATGGCAAAACCCTGTCTCTACTTAAAAAAAAAAAATGCTCTGGTATTTATCTCCTTTCTCCCTGCTCACCGAGTCCTCCAGATTCAAAATGATTGCACTGTTTCTCACGACTTGTAATTACTCTAGATCTTGAGAGTCTTAACTGGTCTCTATAAGACTTGCAAACTCTGAGACCAACTCATGAACTAAAGAAGTATGCCATCAAAGTGAACAAAGTGAATTGGATGCCTGATGCTAATATGTGGGCACTTCAGAAGATGCCAGGAGGGACAATGTTTGAAACCTGATGCTAAATAGTATATAAACTAATTTTGCTTTCACAAGTATTTGCAAGGCTAGGCGCCGTGGCTCACACTTCAATTCCAACATTTTGGGAGGCCGAGGAGGGAGGATTGCTTGAACCTAGGAGTTTGAGACCAGCCTGGGCAACATGGTGAGACCCTGTCTCTACAAAAAAAAAAAAAAAAAAAAAAAATTAGGCAGGCATGGAGGCACACACCTCTGATCACAGCTACTCAGGAGGCTGAGGCAGGAGGATCACTTGAGCCTAGGAGGTTGAGGCTGTAGTGAGCCATGTTCATATCACAGTACTTCAGCCTGGGCAACGGAGTGAGATTCTGTCTCAAAGAAAAACAAAAGGAAATATTTGCTAGAACATGTTATATGGGTGGAAACTGACACTTAAACATATTCAAATAGGAATTTGATTACAATTCCAGCACAAAAGGAGTCACTACTATCCCACCAAGATCCATTTTCCATTAGTATTAAGGAGTGCTCCCGTGGTGGGGCAAAAATAATTGTGGTCTAAACTTTTCTTTGGTTTTTGACTTGAATTGCTCTGGAAATTTTCCTTTCAGATTTTGTGTTTGTTTAGCAGGTTCCTTACAATATATGTGTGACTAAAATTATTTTAACAGCTTAATTATATTACAATGACAAAGACTTGTAGATCTTGTGACAGCAAGATTAAATAAACTCTGCTCTGTATGAGTTTATTTAATTCCTTTTCAGTGGCTGATATTTGAACCTCTTTCATTTAGAGTCAGTCCAGCTGCACAATTCACACAGTGCCTAAACAAGTCCAGGAGAGGTTAGAGTACACACCACCAATAGAAAAATTGTCATTTGATTGCATAATCTACAGTCTTGTAGTTGAATCTGGCTTCTCGGGAAAATTTTTTTTTTTTTTTTTTTTGAGACAGAGTCTCGCTCTGTCGCCCAGGCTGGAGTGCAGTGGCCAGATCTCAGCTCACTGCAAGCTCCGCCTCCCGGGTTTACGCCATTCTCCTGCCTCAGCCTCCCGAGTAGCTGGGACTACAGGCGCCCACCACCTCGCCTGGCTAGTTTTTTGTATTTTTTAGTAGAGACGGGGTTTCACCTTGTTAGCCAGGATGGTCTCGATCTCCTGACCTCGTGATCCGCCCGTCTCGGCCTCCCAAAGTGCTGGGATTACAGGCTTGAGCCACCGCGCCGGGCCTCTCATGAAATTTTAATCAAGTGACTAGGGAAGGTAATATATGATTGGGAAGTAATATGAAGGAATTTTACAAACTACTAAATCTGCTGTACGTTTTGCTTCATGGTCCCATTATCATTTTCAATAAGAGGAAATTTCCAAATTTTACATGCTTAAAGTTTTACTTTTTGTTGTGTACAGAGGAAGTTTTATTTTATTTTATTTATATATGTTTTTGAGACAGTGTCTCACCCTTGTTACCCAGGCTGGAGTCAGTGGTGCAATCTTGGCTCACTGCAACCTCTGCCTCCCGGGTTCCAGCAATTCTCCTGCCTCAGCCTCCCAAGTAGCTGGGACTACAGGCACGTGCCAACATGCCCAGCTAATTTTTTTTTTTTTTTTTTTTTTTGTATTTTTAGTAGAGACAGGGTTTCACCATGTCGGCCAGGCTGGTCTCGAACTCCGGACCTCAAGTGATCTGCCTGCCTCGGCCTTCCAAAGTACTGGGATTACAGGTACGAGCCACTGCGCCCGGCCAGAGGAAGTTTTATAAAGGTATATAGTTGAAGGGGTAGTTTAAAAAATATATCATTAGACTATTTCAAATATCAAAGAAAAGGGGATGCAACTGAGACATAAATGACCACAGAGGGAAATATCACTGGAACTAAGAATGGCGTATAATTTACTAATGACACAGTGATCAGGTGTTATTTCTGATAACCTTGAATATCATGCAGGTCACATTTTATTTTGTGATGAGATCAGAGCAAACACTATTTACTAATGAATTTATTTGTGTTTTCAGTCACTGAAATTTGAAAGACAAAATGAAAATCTAGGTCTCTGTGCTATTGCAAAGTATGGCCAAGAAAATAAGCAATCTAAGCAGTTTTTCAAAGAAGGTGTCTTGGGCCAGGCTCAAAGGCTCATGCCTATAATCTCCACATTTTGGGAGGCAGAGGAAGGAGGATTGCTTGAAGCCAGGAGTCCAAGACCAGCCTAGGCAATATAGCAAAATCATGTCTCTGCAAGAAAGGAGTTCAAGACTAGCCTGGGTAATATGGTAAAACCATGTCTCTACAAAAAAAAAATTAAAAAAAATAAAATAAAATGAATTAGCTTAGTGTGGTGGCACGTGCCTGTAGTCCCAGCTACTTGGGAGGCTGAGGTGGAAGGATCACTTTGAGCCTGGGAGGAGTTTCGGTCTGCAGCTGCACTGAGCTATGACGCTGCCACTACACTCCAGCCTGGGCCACAGAACAAGACCCTGTCTCAAAAAACAAAACAAAACAAAACCAAAAAATGAGAGAAAAGAAAAGAAAAAAAAGAATATAGGCCAGGTGCAGTGGCTCATGCCTGTGATCCCAGCAATTTGGGAGGCCAAGGCGGGTGGATCACCTGAGGTCAGGAGTTCCAGACCAGCCTGACCAACATGGTGAAACCCCATGTCTACTAAAAATACAAAAAATTAGCCAGGCATGGTGGTGGACGCCTATAACCCCAGCTACTCAGGAGGCTGAAGCAGGAGACTCACTTGAACCCAGGAGGCAGGGGTTGCAGTGAGCCGAGGTTGTACCACTGCACTCCAGCCTGGACAACAAGAGTGAAACTCTGTCTACAACAAACAAACAAAAGAATATGTCTCTGTAAGAAGACAGGTGCAGGGGGTGGTTGTGGACGCTGATTTTTCAAATACCTATTTAAATATAATCCATGCTTAATGCAGGACCTAACGAGGTGAGTGAGGCCTGAGCCCACAGAATCCCTCTCAGGGAATTCACAGTTTAGGTCAAGTCACGCTTTGGTAGGCCTGTCTTCACTTTGCTCTTACCTAATCAGGGGAAATCTGATTAACATACACAACAAAGCCTCAATGGGGGAAAAAAAGTTCACAAAAGGGCAGAGAAGGATTGAGAGAAAAAAAGGAAGAGGCCTTGCCAGTTCTTGACTAGTTAATTAGGGTCAGAACCATACTGGGGATTTCCTATACCCTAAGTTTGTTAAGTGATTACATCGGTCTGGGGAAATGGGATCTGCTCAGAGTGATTCACTCAGTTTTCTTAGTATCGGGTGGTGAATTGCATTTCTTCTCTGCTACCCTATGTATTGACTAATGGATTGAGGGGTGGTGGTCTCCAAGAACTGTGTTTACTCCAATTCAAAAGCTATAGGATTTCAGTAAGCCTTGGCCTGTTGGAGAATGTGAGGTTTCAATCTTCCTCTCTCAAATGAGTGGGGCTCTTAACAGTTATGAAGGGACTTCCCTTGGGACTTGTCACACCACCATACAGCGGAGATGGAAATGTGAGGGTAGTTTCTTGTTCTGCTTTGGCATCTTGGGGTGGCTTTGAAAAGCTTTCTGAACCTCTGACAAAAGAAAAATGTTCACAGGATTGATTACTACACAGAGTTCAGTGAAGACAATTGGGCAACCTGAATCAGCTGTTGAGATGGAAAGATAGGTGAGCTCTGATGACACGTTTAAATTCTAGGCTTACAGGTAAAACTTTGTAAAGGGCCCTGCCTCAGCGACTTCTGTACTGGGCCCTCCTTTGCTGAGAGCTTCTTACCCCAACCCTAGCACTCCAGGTCCTGAGAATTGTTCAATCTCATGGGAAAAAGCCTCTATAATTATATATATATATATATATATGTGTGTGTGTGTGTGCGTGTGTGTATATACACACACACGCACATATTACAACAGACTGATTTTCATGATTTCTAACTATCTTTGCAGAAAAAAAACAAAGAAACAAATTCGAATAGCTTAACCTTGCCCACGTGGCTACTGGCATCAGTATTCCACACAAGATTAAAATTACTTTCCAAGATGTACACCCTGTACTCCAGTTGATATTTCAATAACTCGATTAAAAATTTCTCAGAAGTCTATTAGAATCAGGAAACGCTCTGCGGTGTGGGTGAGGATTTTAAATTTTTGCAACGGAAACTTTTGGCTCCATGAACAGAAGAGCAAGAGCAAAAACTCAATTAAACGCGTTCTTCCTCCATCCTTGCCTAGTCCAAAAGTTAAAAAAAAAAAAAAAAAGGAAGAAAAAAGAAAAACTGTTTGGATGTGTAGCGCTGAGGTTTGCTTTTTACTTTTTATTTTTCCTCTAAAACAGCCAGGTGGATTCACATGATCCAATTTTTTAATTGTGTTCTATGTCCCACTCCGAATAACCCGGATGCCCCAGCACAATCAGAGAGATCGTTTTCTAAAAAAAAATTTCAGTCTCCAAAGGTGGGAGGGGTGTGTTGGGGGAGAAAGTACTTTAATTAAAAATCAATAACTCGAGGTTTTTGGGATACCGTTTGCCATTTCCTAATTAAGAAATGGGTTTGACAGTCCCTTTGTAGACACTGCTATGAAAACTCCAAAGGGTTGGGTGGCTGTCCAGGCGATGACACTCCGGCTCCCTGCGAGACCCCGGGCCAGCCAGGCCCGTCCATAGCCGGCCTCTGGGGTCCGTCCCCGGCTCGCGCAGGTACCTCGCTTCCCCTGGCTCTGTCTCCTGCGCTCGGTTCGGCGCGGGGCTGGCCGCCTCAGGCTCGCCGCCACCAGGTCTTTGCAAATACCTTTTCCCTCCCCGGGGCCCCAGCGCGCGGCCACCTCCCAGCCTCCCTCCCTCCCACTCTGGCAGCGGGGCCCTTCCCCGGCTCGGGAACAGCAACCCGGGCCGAGGCGGCAGGAAGCGAGGCCCTTGTTGCTGCTGTTCCTTGGCGCGCCTCCCCGCCCTCCGGGGGCCGCCGCGGCTCTTCCGCGCTCCCGGGCGCCCCCCCTCCGCGCCTGCGCCGTGCCCCACGGGGGGCGGGGCTCAGATTCCTGTCAGCGGCGGCGGCGGTGGCGGCGACAGTCAGTTTTCGCTGAGGAGAAGCACGAAACGGACCCTTTGGCTCTCTCCCCTCCCCTTCCCCGCCCTGAACCCCTCTCCTGGCCACCGAGAATCAGTCCCCGTGGAGTTCACCCTCCACCTCGCCATCGTTTCCTCGGTCCTCGGCCCGGTGAAAGTCACTACCCTCGAGGAGGAGGCAGCTGCAGCCGCCCTCGCCTCGTCGCCCCCGGTTCGGTGCCCGCGGTCCCGGAGAGGAGGTGCCGCCGCCACCGCCGCTCCCCCCCTCCCGCTGCCCTCGGGCCGGGCTGGGTCGAGCTGCGATGCCCTCGGACTTCATCTCATTGCTCAGCGCGGACCTAGACCTGGAATCGCCCAAGTCCCTGTACTCGCGAGGTGAGTCAGGCTGGGGGGTGGGGCGTGGGGGCGGGGAGACAGGGCCAGGGGAGGCGAGGGGTCCCCGTCGGAGCCCGGGGCCGCTGAGCCGCGACCCCGATGGCTTCTCTGGCCGGAGCGGGCAGAGGCCGAAGGGGTCGGGGTGACGGTGGAGGGGGCGGACGGAGCAGTGGCGGCCCCTCCCCCGCGGAGCCGCCGGCCGCTCGGGGCCCAGATTCCGTCGGCCCCCGGGGCTCTGCGGCATCGGTCGCTCCCAGCCGCTCTCAGCCCGTCCGGCCCCGCCAGACTCCGCGAGCCGCCGGCCCCGGCCTCCCGGGCTCGGGGATGGCCCCAGACTGGGCCCCGCTTTGGGGCCACCGCGATCGGGTCGCCGCGTCTTCTCTTACCGGGACCCTCCTCCCCAGCAAAGTTGCCCCTAAGCGGGCGGCGTGGCCTGGAGCCGGTTCTGGGTGCAGGGTCACCATTTTCCTCCCCTTCCAGCTTGTTTGTGCGCCGTCGTTCCACCCCCTCTCCCTCCGGCCTAGTCCACTCCCTCCCCATGTTGGGACAGCCCCCCTCGACCAGGCGTTCTTCCTTTCCTCGTCATCTTCTTGCTGGAAAGGGCCCGAATTTTCTTTTTTTTTTTTTTCTCTTCCCACCTCCGTAGCATTCTAATTACTTCTCCCTTCTCCTTTACAAAGATGGGGGTGCCCTCTCTGGATTGGTTTTATTCCTCTCCTCTCCCAGGAGGACCAGCCCAGGCACAGACGCTGTCCTTTGAGAATTTTCTCTGCTTTTCTGTTCAAAGGCTGGTTGCAGGGAGGGAGCTCAGGACAGAGATTTTTCATTTAAGAACTCTTTTGGCTAAGGCCTGCAGGGGATTCCCAGCATCTGAAATATTAGCACTGGAGCAGATCTCTACTCAGGTGAAATTCCTATACTGGACACCACAAGAATGTGTCAGAACAGGTTCCCTGTGCAAGGGGCATCAAAACCAAAATAATCCCACTGCGCTCTTCACCGCTTTTTAAACCACCGGGAGGGGGCAAAAGACATAACTGGGTTGTTAACTATTCATTTCAGCGTATGAAGAAAAAAAATGTAGGTGTTTCTTCTGCTTTTGGTTTGATGTATCCATCCTTTTGCTTATTCCACCCCCTCCAAAAAAGGGACTTCACCTTCATACTAGTGTATCTAAATTGTTGAAGTGAGTCACAGTGAGATGGTTTACTCTGAAAGGTACTGGACTTTACAGACTGACCATTGATTTTGTACACAGAGTCCTACTTAGTAACTGTAGCCACTGTCTGTTGCTCCAGTGACTTTAGTTGGCAGCCACCATCCTGTAGGATGTTTTCCGGGCAACATTACCTGAAGTACTTTAGAAATATTGTAGTTTTGAATGTCAAAAAAAAAAAGAAGGCATATCAAGAGATGACTCTTAAAGCAGGGCTAATGTGTTAGAATTGAATGCTAAAAATAGTCAAGACATTAACACCATTTGGGCAGTAATCATCAGATAATTTTCCATGAAACATACTTTATGAAAATCTAAGTTTAGCTTAGAGTCCAATGTAGAGACAATTCAGCCTCTTTTGCGGGGAATATATTCACAAATATTGGCTTTAGCACTTAAAAATACATTGCAGTTGGCCGGGCGCAGTGGCTCACACCTATATTCCCAGTACTTTGGGAGGCTGAGGCACTTGGATCACCTGAGGTTGGGAGTTCAAGACCAGCCTGACCAACATGGAGAAACCCCATCACTACTAAAAATACAAAATTAGCTGGGCGTGGTGGCGCATGCCTGTAATCCCAGCTACTCGGGAGGCTGAGGCAGGAGAACCGCTTGAACCTGGGAGACGGAGTTTGTGGTGAGCTGAGATCCTGCCATTGCACTCCAGCCTGAGCAACAAGAACGAAACTCCGTCCCCACCCCCCCCCCCAAAAAATATATATATATACACACATTGCCGTTATATAAGAGATGTATGCTATCCTTGGCATTTTTTTCCTCATTCAGCATAAAAAGTACCTAATGCTTTTTGTGTTTTTCAGATTCTCTGAAGTTACACCCATCACAGAATTTTCATAGAGCTGGACTATTGGAAGGTCAGCAAAGTACCATTTTAAAGCATATTGTGTTAGTATGCAAAGGTTTCTCTGAAATGGAGTTTAAATGGGAAAGTATGAAACTTTGCAAACTCACACAATGTCGTTTTCTCCTAAAGAGTCTGATCCTTCTTTTAGAGCAGCTGAATGTTTCAATGGATTTCGTTGCTGCGTTTGATGTGCTTGTTGGCTATTATATCTGCTTTGAGAAACATTGAAAAAAAATCATTTTAAATTATGTGTTGAGTGTTCTACTTTAGAATTCCAGACCTTCATTTTAGCTTTTTATACACAAAATAGAATGTGAAAAGGCCCAAACATTAACATGAATATAAAAGAGTGACACCAAACACATAATTAGTTTGAAAATTCAGAATTTAGAACATTTATATGCTAAGCATTTCAAAATGATCTGTTAATTATTTATTGCAAAATCATTGATGCCATTATTACTGAATTATACTTAAGGGTAAGGAAAGCCAAGTAATAGCGATTATGATTGAGCTGTGCTTAGAAGAAAGGGTTTTAGAAAGTTCTGGAAATGTTAATAGAGTTTGTAGATTAGTTTAAACAGCTTACACTTACTTTAGACAACTTTTGGTTTTGTGTGTGTGTGTGTTGTAACATTTTAAGACAAAATATTCTGTGTTTTTGTAGATTTTGAAGTGATTTCACATATATCATCTTTAAATCTTTATAGTTCTGGAATTGGACAGCAAAGATATTAATTTCCCCATTGTAGAGAAGAGAAACTAAGGCTGAAATTAAGAAACCAAAAAATAAAAAAGTAAAAAAGTCCCACAGTAGAAGAAATAATACTTTCTGTGTTTGAGTTAGTGTTCTTTATCCAGAGCCAAGCGTCCATCGTGAAATATGCATGTAACCAGTAACAAACATTTTATGGTCTACTTTAAAAAGGCCCTAAATATTTAAGTTTGACTTGAGAAGATTTTTGCCTCCCATGGAGGTAGTCTGGGATAGTGGGGGGAAAGCGAGTTTTGTAGTTGAGCTTAAATTTGAATACCAACTTAGCTACTTATTAGTTCTATGACTTTGGGCAAGGGATTTTACCTCTCTAAACTTTAATATTCTTTCTGTTAAAATGTAGCTGTCTCTTAAATTTAGTGAGCCAATGTGTATTAAATTGCCTAGTATAGCGTCTAGCTTAATGTTAGTTTTTTCCTTTAGTATCAGCTAAATTTTTTTAACAGTATAATTTAGAGCATATAAAATGTTCTCAAATTAATAATTGGTTATATTTGTTTTGTACATATAAGCAGCCCATAGATACAAATTAGTGTGAAAATCAAATATTTTTAACACTACAATTTGAAGTGAGAAATTTTTAGCAGTGTTTCTTAGTGAAGCAGATTTCTGGTTTTTATTCATATTCAATTTGTGACCATGTTGTAGAGACGTATTTGTCTGTACAAACCCATCCCATTTCCTGGGCAACAAACCATAGAGTGTCATAATCATAGAGATGATCAGGGAGGAGAAAGACATGAAAAAAAAATTAGTGTTAATTATTTAAGCAAATATTTTTAGTGAGCTGATGGAAATACAACCATTTAGCATGTTTATTTACATGTTTATGCCTAAATACTTATGTTAATTTTTCATTTTAGTTAAGAGGATTCTCAATTATTTAAAGTAAGGCTACCCTTTTGGAAATTATATATAAGATATAACATGTATAAGTATCAATTATGTCATGTCCTTTAACATTTTTTAAGATAGGGAGTCTTAAAGAAGTTGTTTGCTTCTGTAATGAAGTGTCTAATCTTCGCCACCTTGTTGCTATTTCTTTTTTGTTACTGACATTTTAAAGAATATATGAAGTAGAGAGAATAAAATAGTGAACCCCCATATACCCATCACCACAGTTTCACCATTATCAATCTAATCTTGTTTCTTTTATCCCTTCTTCTCTCCCAAGCTGGATTATTTTAAAACAAATAGCAAGCATCATATCACTTCATATATAAATATTTCTGTATGACAGTGACTTATTTCTTATATTAATTTTTAATTATTTTATTCCAAGAAATAGTTTATAAATTATTTCTTGGAATATTCTAGTTTATTTCAGCAAAGTCTCTTGTGACTCTCCTGCCCTCTTTTCAAAATAGAGTACTGCAGGAGGCTACTGCTTCTAGTATATAGTGTATTCTATAACCCATGTTAAAATTGTAGGCCATGCTGCTAGATTTGAGTTCAAATTATTGCTCTGACATTTACTTGTATGGCCTTGGCCTAATAATTTAATCTTTTTTGCTTCAGTTTTCTCATCTTTAAATGGGAGCAATAACAGTGCCTCATCTTAGGTTTTTGTGAAGATTATTTGAGGCAAATTCATGTAAAGCATTTAATTTAGCACATAATAAGTGCTCAGTAAATGTTAGCTAAAGTTAAAAAATTTTAAACAACTAAGTGCTAGCTATAGAGAGTGCTTACTGTGTGCCAAGAAACTTTACAAATAAGAACTCCTGAGGCGGGCAGATCACTTGAGGTCAGGAGTTTGAGACCAGCCTGGCTAACATGGTGAAACCCCATCTCTACTAAAAATACAAAAAAAAAAAATTAGCCAGGCATGGTGGCACACACCTGTAATACCAACTACTCGGGATGCTGAGGCAGGAGAATCCCTTGAACCTGGGAGGCGGAGGTTGTGGTGAGCCGAGATCACTCCACTGAACTCCAGCCTGGGTGACAGAGTGAGACTCTGTCTCAAAAAAAAAACAAACAACAACAACAACAAAAAGAACTCATTGAATTCTCCTGACTACCTTTTGAGATGGTTATTATTATCCCACTTTAGAGATGAGCAATTGAAGTCATAGGGCGCTTCAGTAACTCACCCAGAGTCACAAGCTAGTAAATTGTAGAACCAGGATTCCAACCCACGTAGTCTCACTTTAGCCTAGGCTCTTAACTACTATGCTGTACTAACTACCAGTGGTATATACTATCAAGTTCTGTGTAGTAATATTTATGTATGCATGTTTTACATCAGTAGTCTAGATTTTCATCTATTAATAAATAGTATTTAAAAACTCGACCCAGAGTGAGGGGAACTTAAGTAATTGGTGTGATATAATTTTTTTTTTAATAGAACGTATCTTTTCCAAATTTAATTTTTTTGGGGGGAGAAACAGGTTGGAAAACCTGCATTTGGGTATTATTATTATTTATTTATTTATTTATTTATTTATTTTGAGACGGAGTCTTCGCTCTGTTGCCCAGGCTGGAGTGCAGTGGCATGATCTCAGCTTACTGCAAGCTCTGCCTCCTGGGTTCACACCATTCTCCTGTCTCAGCCTCCCAAGTAGCAGGGACTACAGGCAACCGCCACCACACCCGGCTAATTTTTTTTGTATTTTTTAGTAGAGACGGGGTTTCACCGTGTTAGCCAGGATGGTCTCGATCTCTTGACCTCGTGATCCACCCGCCTTGGCCTCCCAGAGTGCTGGGATTACAGGCGTGAGCCACCGCGTCTGGCCTGCACTTGGGTATTATTAAACTTTAGAAGTAGATTCCAAATGTGTACTATCCGACTGAGTTTGCATTTAACCTTCCTATCAAAACAGTGCTAGTCTTTCTTGCAACCACTTTTTTTTTTTTTTTTTTTTTTTTTGAGACGGAGTCTCGCTCTGTCACCCAGGCTGGAGTGCAGTGGCCAGATCTCAGCTCACTGCAAGCTCCGCCTCCCGGGTTCACGCCATTCTCCTGCCTCAGCCTCCCGAGTAGCTGGGACTACAGGCACCCGCCACCTCGCCCGGCTAGTTTTTTGCATTTTTAGTAGAGACAGGGTTTCACCGTGTTAGCCAGGAAGGTCTCGATCTCCTGACCTCGTGATCCGCCCGTCTCGGCCTCCCAAAGTGCTGGGATTACAGGCTTGAGCCACCGCGCCTGGCCTCTTGCAACCACTTTTTAAATTTAATGTGATAATTGCCTGACAATGGGATAAGGGTCCTGGCTAATTAATTAATGTTATAATACACGGCCATTAAAAGATGTTTCTGGTAACCTCATAATTAACATGTGACTCTCTTAATAAAATAAGTAAATAAAAATTATGCTGTTATAATTATATTCAAAGTAACTTGTATTACAAAAATCCTGAGCAAAAGTATATACCACAGATTTTTATTTTTCAATTCTATTTTGTATTTTCCCTTTTTAAAGAACATGGTTTATATATATATTTTAAAATAAAATGGTTTGCCATTAGTAAGTTCAAATTCGAAGGCTAGGGTTCCTTTTTGTAGTGCCTGGGAAAACAATTCAGCTGCAGAGAAAAGGCACCATTTGTTATACATTCTATAATGAAAACTATTCATTTTGACAAATGAAAAACTAAGATAGAAATGAAACTGAGTCATTCTAGAAATAGAGAAATATAAGATTATAGAAAAATCATAGATAAAACAGGAAAAATAAGAATATAAGCAAATTGGAAAAATAAATATAAACAATAGATTTAACAATTTTAATGATTTTTAAAAGCATGCATTGAGAAATTATATGATGTATCAAATGAAAGAAATGGTTAAATAAGACCTAAATGCTGATCTGATACAATCTTTGTTATTTATTTATCAGTCTCACTCTGTTGCCAGGCTGGAGTGCCGTGGCGGGATCTCGGCTCGCTGCAACCTCCGCTTCGAACTCCCGAGTTTAAGTTATTCTCCTGCCTCAGCCTCCTGAGTAGCTGGGACTACAGAGGCGCGACACCATACCCAGCTAATTTTTGTATTTTTAGTAGAGACAGGGTTTCACCGTGTTGGCCAGGATGGTCTTGATCCCTTGACCTCATGATCCACCCTCCACAGCCTTCCAAAGTGCTAGGATTACAGGCATGTGCCACTGCATCTGGCCACAATCTTTGTTTAAATTAAACATTTAAGACCAGAAGATTTTTAAAAGAAAATGTGAAATATGACAATGAGAAAATAAACAATGATTTTTTGTTTACTACTGCTAATCTATTTGATATGGTACCATCCAGAATTATACTTTATAGTGCAAAAATGGAAAATCCTAAACACAGTAGCAATGTTTTATTGACTTTATAGAATATTTCTGATTTATATATCTTCCTAGGGCCCTTGTTATATCATAGTTAGATCATAAATGCCTGTAATATTTTATGTACGAAGATACCTTTTTGGAAAGGATTTTTTGAAAACATTTAACATGAAAAATAATCTATTGAATTCTTTTCTTGTTTAGTATCTAATAATCTCTATGGATCTATGTCTAGTAAACTAAAAGTATTATGAAAGTAATGAAGTTCAAACATGTCAAAAGTCATACCTAGTTCATCCCAGCTTCTTGTCTTTAGATCCATCTCTCTGATTGCTTACCATCTGTTTTTGTGTCCCCTCCTAAACTCTGCTTTCATTATTTTCACTCAGTACTAGAATTCTGTTGCTTATTTAAAATAAAAGGATATAAATTCATATCTTTTTTTTTTCTGAGGCGGAGTCTCGCTCTGTTGCCCGGACTGGAGTGCAGTAACGTGGTCTTGGCTCACTGCAAGCTCTGCCTCCCAGGTTCATGCCATTCTCCTGCCTCAGCCTCCCGAGTAGCTGGGACTACAGGCACCCGCCACCACACCTGGCTAATTTTTTGTATTTTGGTAGAGATGGGGTTTCACCATGTTAGCCAGGATGGCCTCGATCTCCTGACCTCGTGATCTGCCCGCCTCGGCCTCCCAAAGTGCTGGGATTACAGGCGTGAGCCACCGCGCCCTGCCATAAATTCATATTCTAATCAGGTGGTTCTTGGCCTGCTTTTAATTTACTCTTGACTCTAATTATTCCAGGAGTCCCCTAAAATTTCAAAGTGGTAGTTCAGAAAAACGTTTCCTAGTGTGATTAGTATTATGTATAAAAAACAGCCACTTTTTTTTTTTTTTTGAGATAGAGTATCGCTCTTGTTGCCTAGGCTGGAGTGCCATGGCGCAATCTCAGCTCACCGCAACCTCCGCCTGTGGGTTCAAGCGATTCTCCTGCCTCAGCCTCCTAAGTAGCTGGGATTACAAGCGTGCGCCACCACACCCAGCTAATTTTGTATTTTTATTAGAGATGGGATTTCTCCATGTTGGTCAGGCTGATCTCGAACTCCCAACCTCAGGTGATCCACCTGCCTCTGCCCCGCAAAGTGCTGGGATTACAGGCGTGAGCCACTGCGCCCAGCCAAAACAGCCACTTTTATGTGAAAAAGTTGACTTCTTAGATTATATTTTATAATAAGAGTAACAGGTAACTAGAAAAAAATAAAGATCAAATTAATCAGAGAGATCAGTTAGGCCTGATTATTCAGTGGCATAGAATATAGACCTGTTGCATAGAATATAGACCTGTTAACTTTAGAGAGGCAAGACATTTTTCAATAGAAATGTTGCTTATTAATTTATATTATTGTCTTTTCTTGCTGTGGCTAATATTTTATTTCAAGTTACACAAAAAAGTTTCCTGTGTCTTCTGTTTGCTTTTGTGTTAATAAAAGTCAAGGTTAAATAAACTAACAGAGTATAAGACCAGTGCTAATTATGTACTTGAGTGAAAAGGTAGAGATTTCCCTTATGAGTTAACTACAGATCATGGATCTAGCTTTCAGATACAAATAAACTTGATAGAATAAAGTATATATATGTTTAATGATTTGGTTTTTTTTTTTTTTTTTTTTTTTTTTCTTGAGACGGAGTCTCGCTCTGCCACCCAGGCTGGAGTGGAGTGGCCGGATCTCAGCTTACTGCAAGCTCCGCCTCCCGGGTTTACGCCATTCTCCTGCCTCAGCCTCCCGAGTAGCTGGGACTACAGGCGCCCGCCACCTCACCCGGCTAGTTTTTTGTATTTTTTAGTAGAGACGGGATTTCACTGTGTTAGTCAGGATGGTCTCGATCTCCTGACCTCGTGATCCGCCCGCCTCGGCCTCCCAAAGTGCTGAGATTACAGGCTTGAGCCACCGCACCTGGCCCATATTTAATGATTTGAACTGAACATTTGTTACATGAGAGTTCAGTTACTTTTATTTGTTCTTAATAGCTTTCGAAAAATATATACTTCTCTCTTTTTTTGAGGGGGGTTTTGAAACGGAGTCGTGCTATGTTGCCCAGGCTGGAGTGCAGTGGCACAATCTTGGCTTACTGCAACCTCTGCCTTCCGGGTTCAAGCAGTTCTCCCACCAGAGGCTCCCAAGTAGCTGGGATTACAGGCGTGCACCACCATGCCCAGCTAATTTTTTGTATTGTTTTAGTAGAGATGGGGTTTAACCCTGTTGGCCAGGATGGTCTCGAACTCCTGACCTTGGGTGATCTGCCTGCCTCAGCCTCCCAAAGTGCTGGGATTACAGGCATGAGTCACCGTGCCTGGCCCATTCTCTTTTATTTTTAATATTTGTGTGGTATATATGTGATCATCATTATTGCTCCCCACCCATGAATGTTTATCACTTTTTCATCCAGGAAACATTGTGATTAGTCTTTTACTGAATTTGGTATTTAGTTTTGAAGATGAGAGAAGAACAGAAAAGTTTCTAATAGTGAGCTAAGTTGTTGATTATACTTATTTATTTATTTATTTTGAGACGGTGTCTCTCTGTCGCTTAGGCTAGGGTGCAGTGGTGCGATCTCGACTCACTGCAACCTCCGCCTTGCGGGTTCAAGCAATTCTCCTGCCTCAGCCTCCTGAGTAGCTGGACTACAGGCATGCGCCACCATGCCCAGTTAATTTTTGTGTTTTTAGTAGAGACGGAGTTTCACCATATTTGTCAGGCTGGTCTGGAACTCCTGACCTCGTGATCCGCCTGCCTCAGCCTCCCAAAGTGCTGGGATTACAGGTGTGAGCCACTATGCCAGGCTGATTATGCTTATCTTTATAAAATTAGTTTTACAGGAGGCTGAGGTGGGAGGATCGTCTGAGCCCAAGAGGTCAAGGCTGCAGTGAGCCTGCAGGATCATGGGATCTTGCCACTGCACTCCAGCCTGGGCAACAGAGCAAGACCCTGTCTTAAAAATAATAAAATAAATAAATAAAGCAATAGAAGAAAAAAATTTAGTTTTAATTTAAAAAGTCTACTTGAAGCAGTCTTTGTAGGACATGCTAGTCAAAAGAATAAATTCAGTGTTAGTAATAATTTAAAACCTTTTTTGAGCAATTTATATGTCAAGCAGTTTATGTTTAACAGCATTTTACATATATTTTTCACATTTAATTCTTAGAAAAATCCTGCGACGTAGTACCAGTATCCCTATTTCATAAATGAGCAAACTGAGGTATAGAGGGATCCACTAATTTTCCCAAGGGCATGTATCTTGTAGATGAGGCTGGAATTTGAACTTCACCAGTTTTACCCCAGAGTTGTGAGATTATATTGACTGTCTTACAGTCAGTAACAACATTTGAGGCCAGGCGCGGTGGCTCACGCCTGTAATCCCAGAACTTTGAGAGGCCGAGGCTGGCGGATCACGAGGTCAGGAGATCGAGACCATCCTGGCCAACACGGTGAAACCCCGTCTCTACTAAAAAAATACAAAAAAATTAGCCGGGCATGGTGGTGGGCGCCTGTAGTCCCAGCTACTTGAGAGGCTGAGGTAGGAGAATAGCGTGAACCTGGCAGGTGGAGTTTGCAGTGAGCCGATATCGCACCACTGCACTCCAGCCTGGGTGACAGAGCGAGACTCCATCTCAAAAAAAAAAAAAAAGAACATTTGAAATTGGCATTTATACTTTGGGTCTTAATAAGATTACACCATTGTTCAGATGGTATAAAAAGAATGCTTTGTGTAGGATTCTTTAGCTAAGCAGCTTCCATAAAGTAATGAGACAAATTTTATAAGCCACATACAAAAATTCATAAAGAATATGATTATGACCCTTTTGGGGAAGATTTTGACACTCCAAATTAGCAAATCGTTGCCTGACTTTGGTGAGTGTCTTTAACATTTAGTTGAAGCAGATGGCTGATCAAAACACCTATGTTGGCCTAGCTCAGTGGCTCCCGCCTATAATCCCAGCACTTTGGGAGGCTGAGGTGAGGGATCACTTGAACTCAGGAGTTTGAGATCAGCCTAGGCAGTGTAGCGAAACTCCCTCTCTACAAAAATTAGCCGAGGATGGTGATATGCACCTGTTGTCCCAGCTACTTGGGAGGCAGGCTGAGGTGAGAGGATCACATGAGCCCAGGAGGTCGAGAAACACCTCTGTCCTGGCTGACGATGGGACTCAGAAGTGAAAAGTAGGAGAAGGCTAAGCAGAAGCCACCACCTAAGGAGAATTACTTTAGAAATGAAGGTGCCGTGGGACTCTTGATTTATTTGGCAGGAGTTTTATGGAAGCATGGATGCCATTGTTCCCTATTTCTGCTAGTATGTTTCAGAGACAAAGTAAATTCAAGAAGAGATGAGCAACAGAAGAAATAGTACTAATGTAAGCTATATGAATAGTGGTATTTTGCATAGAGCCCTTATTAATTTACTTTGGTTCTTTCCGCTTTGTCTTTTTTAATCTGCCCCTTTCACCCCATGTATCCATTTTCTCATGATAGTCTATACATTTTGTTGTTCTGCTATCGCATCTTGTATCCTTTCTCTATTTCCCTTCTTCTGAAAAACAAGCCTCTATAAAGGAGGTTTGCTATTGTAAATTGTAGTTTAGAAGTTAACCCTTCCCCTGTAGTTTAGTCTCTTCTAATAAGCTGTAAGCAACATGGGCCAGAACGTATGTGTGAATTCATCTTGAGTGAATGAATAAACAACACTATTATGGCTAAGTAACCTGTACTTGCATATATATATGAAAAATATATGCTTGGCTATATTATAGAATAATGTAGGAATCTATAAAGGAACAAACAATTTTTTACCTTTATACCCAGTTTTTAAAATACCGTGTTCCCTTTTAGAAGGTTGTGGTGGTTGAATGACAACAAAACGGTAAAGAGTACACACTGTTTAGACCCATTTATGTGAGATTCTTTAAAAGACAAACCTAATCTATGGTAAGAAAAAGCAGATCAGTAGTTGCCTGGGGCTGGAGTGGGCAGAATTAACTACAGCGGACCAAAAGGTAGCTTTACCAAATGATTGAAATGTTCTCTGTCTTGACCATGGTGATTACACAAACATACATACTTTTTAAAAAAGTCATGGAACATTTAAAATGGGTGCACTTCGATACTTCTATAAAGGACATGGGTTATATATATTCTGCCACTGCACTCCAGCCTGGGCAACAGAAGAAATAGTATTAATGTAAGCTATATGAATAGTGATATTTTGCTATTTTGGGAAGCAGAGGTGGGAGGATCACTTGAACCCAGGAGGTAGAGGATGCAGTGAGCAGAGATCGCGCCACTGTCCTGTAGCCCGGGTGACAGTGAGACCCTGTCTCAAAAAAGAAAAAAATTTTTTTTTACCTGTGCTGAACACGTACAGACTTCTTTTTCTTGTTCTTATTCCCTAAATGATGCAGTATAACAGCTATTTATTTATGTAGCACCTATGTTGTATTAGGTAGAAGTAATCTAGAGATGTTTTGAAGTATATAGGAGGATGTGCATAGGTTATATGCAAATACAAAACCATTTTATATTAGGGACTTGAGCATCCGAAAATTTTGTGGGAAGTCCTGCAACCCATCTCCAACTGGATACCAAGGGACAACTGTACTCTGATATATAGTTTCTACAGTTAAGCAGAAAGGTGAAAGCAGAATGTGAGTTTTTGGTCCCTTACAAGTGAGTATTATCTTGTGTTTAACTATGTATCATAAACACTAATTTTGAGTAAAATTCAGATGTGCCCATAATCATACATATACTGTATTCTGTATAGCTAGTGTGAGACATTAGGCATTAAAATGCTTTTATTAGCAATGCAATAGAAGACTTAAATATTTGTTGGTAGAAGACTGATTACATAACTCAAATTATTTGTTTGAGATAAAGTTTTCATTACTGTCATCTAAGTCAATAAAACATGTGTTTAAGTGTGTCCTATGGCAGTGACCGTAAGCCAAACATCGACTTAAGCCAACAAATAGCTATCATTTACAATGGAGTTGTGAATTTGTTAATGTTTTTCTTTTCTCCAATAAGTAGCAACTTGTTGGATTGTCATTCTGAAACACTGAAACAAAGTTTTTACTTGAAAAAAATACGGTAAAATGGAATGAATGATAAATTAATGTTCCCAAATGTCAATATTCAACTTCAACTTCTAAACACCTTGTTAATTGACATTTGTAAGAACTTTAGAAACACTGTAAAAGTTGCATCTGAATAAGTTTTTTTTTTTTTTTTTTTTTGAGCCAGAGTCTCACTCTGTTGCCCAGGCTTGAGTGGAGTGGCATGATCTCAGCTCCCTGCAACCTCCGCTCCCTGCAACCTCCGCTTCCCGTGCTCAAGTGATTCTCCTGCTTCAGCCTCCCAAGTAGCTAGGACTACAGGCCTGTGTCACTACACCTGGCTAACTTTTTATATTTTTAGCAGAGGCGAGGTTTCACCATATTGGCCGGACTGGTCTCGATGATCTGCCTGCCTCAGCTTCCCAAAGTACTTGGATTACAGGCGCAAGCCACTGTGCCTGGCCATAAGTTTTAATAAAATTATATTGTGAACTCCAAGACATTTTTCTGTATTCTTTTTTGTGTCTGTTACTAAATTATATTCTCTAGAATATTGGGCTAACATAGGGTGAATGGATGGGAAAATAAACACAGATATAATTTTATAATAATAATAATTATTACATATTTTAATATGTAATAATAATTATTATTATTATTTTTTGAGACGGAGTCTCGCTCTGTAGCCCGGGCTGGAGTGCAGTGGCCAGATCTCAGCTCACTGCAAGCTCCGCCTCCCGGGTTTACGCCATTCTCCTGCCTCAGCCTCCCGAGTAACTGGGACTACAGGCGCCCGCCACATCGCCCGGCTAGTTTTTTTTGTATTTTTTTAGTAGAGACGGGGTTTCACTGTGTTAGCCAGGATGGTCTCCATCTCCTGACCTCGTGATCCACCCGTCTCGGCCTCCCAAAGTGCTGGGATTACAGGCTTGAGCCACCGCGCCCAGCCTATAATTATTTTTAAAGAACCTTTCATTTTCTTAATTTTTGCCTTTAATATTGAGTACGGGATGAGAATTTATATGTAATATTTGAATTATAGATGCTTTGGATAAAATGACTACTTAATCCTTTAAATAATTAATTATTGCTTTTTAAAAAAAAAACTAGGTAATTAAGTAGTTGAAATACAGAATGTCATTAAGTTAACTAAATTACCACTATATTACAGTAAATACAAATAACATGCTTACAGTGTAGACTATGGTAAATAAAAACTAAAAAGACACTTCCTTGAAGGTATTTTTTAACCAAACTTCACAAGGATGGATGGAATTAACACTGTAAATTCTGCACAGAAAAATAATAGTGCATACTAAATTGAGAACAGACGCACAGAAGTGCTATTTTTACAAATTAAAAATGGTAAAGATGATAATAGGCATATCAAAAGTCCCACATATTTATCAGGGTTGTAAATAAAAACCCAGTTCAAAAACATGCATTACTAACTGGCTGTGTGATTTTTAGGCAAGTTACTTAACCTTTCTGTGACTGTTTGTTCTTGTAAAATAGGGATAGTAGACTTATAGAACTGTAACAAGGATTAGATGGGTTAATATTTCTAAAGCATTTGGAATAGTGCTTGACACATAGTAAGTACTATATGAGTTCTTGTTAAATAAGCAAAATAAAAGTATGTATCCAGAGGAAAATTACTTGGCAAACATACTCAGAATGTAGCAAGAAACCAGGATTTTATTAGGATAAGCTTCAGAACAACTCGAGTGTTGCTACATTTACATTACATTACATATTAGTGTAATATGTATTTTAATGTAATATGTATTTTAATATGTAATGTAATTACATTCATATACTTAATGTAATGTCTTAATGTAATATGTATTTTAATGTAATGTGTATTTTAATATGTAATGTAATTAAATATGTAATATGTAATTACATTACATATTAAAAGTTTAGGCCTGGGCGAGGTGGCTCCTGCATGTAATCCCAGCACTTTGGGAGGCCAAGGTGGGTGGATCACCTGAGATCAGGAGTTCAAGACCAGCCTGGGCAATACGGTGAAACTGCGTCTCTACTAAAAAAGATGAAAACATTAGCCGGGCATGGTGGTGTGTGCCTGTAGTCCCAGCTACTCAGGAGGCTGAGGCAGGAGAAATGCTTGAGCCCAGGAGATGGAGGTTGCGGTAAGCCAAGATCTTACACACTGCACTCTAGCCTGGGCGACAAGAGCGAAACTTAAAAAACTTAAAAAAAAAAAAAAAAAAGTTTAGGCATTTATAGCACTATGTTGTGCAGGGTTTATCTTCCTAAAATACAAATCCAAACTTATCATTTGCTTAAATAATCCTTTACTAGTATCCACGGGCTTTAGGATGAAATCCAAATTCTTTTTTTTTTTTTTGAGACAGAGTCTCGCTCTTGTTGCCCAGGCTGGAGTGCAGTAGTGTGATCTTGGCTTACATGAACTCTGCCTCACCCTCCCATGTAGCTGGGATTACAGGCACCCACCACCATGCCGGCTAATTTTTTGTATTTTTTTTTAGTAGAGAAGGGGTTTCACTGTGTTGACCAGGATGGTCTCGATTTCCTGACCTCGTGATCCGCCTGCCTCAGCCTCCCAAAGAGCTGGGATTATAGGCGTGAGCTGCCGCGCCTGTCCGAAATCCAAATTCTTAAAACCTGGGTCCTGATTACATTTCTTAAAAAAATTGAGAAAAAATTCAGTTAACAAAGTTCATTTTGTTTGTTTGTTTGGTTTTTGAGACAGGGCCTCACTCTGTCACCCAGGCTGGAATGCAGTGGTGCGATCTTGGCTCACTGCAACCTCCACCTCCCGGGTTCAAGTGATTCTCGTGCCTCGCCACCTGAGTAGCTGGGACTACAGGCGTGTAGGCTAATTTTTTGTATTTTTAGTAGAGGTGGGGTTTTGTTATGTTGGCTAGGGTGATCTTGAACTCCCGACCTCAAGTGATCTGCCTGCCTCAGCCTCCCAAAGTGCTGGGATTATAGGCATGAGCTACCGCACCCCGCTAAAGTTAATCATTTTAACCATTTTAAAGGGTGCAATTCAGTGGTTTTTATATATTCAAATGTGGTGCAACTATCATCATTACACATTCTAGAACATTTTTATCATCTCTCCAAAGAAAGCCCCTACCGTTAAGTAGTCGTTCTCCATTTGCCCCTTCCCTTAGGTCCTGGCAACCATTTGTTAACTTTCTGTCTCTATGGATTTGCCTGATTCTAGACATTTCACGTAAAAGGAATTCTACAATATGTGGTCTTTAGTGACTGGCTTGTTTGACTTATGATAATATTTTCAAGTTCATCCATGTTATAGTATGCATCAGTAACTCATTCCTTTTTATTGCAGAATTGTATTCCATTTTATGGCTATACCACATTTTGTTTATCCATTCATTAGTTGATGAATATTTGTGTCATTTCCACATTTTGACTGTCATGAACAATGCTGCTGTGAACATTCATGTACAAGTTTTTGTATAGATAGATGTTTTCATTTCTCTTGGGTCTGCCTATACATAGGAGTGGAATTACTGGGTCGTATGGTAACTATATTTAACTTTTTAAGAAACTGCCAAACTGCTTTCCATGATGGCTGTACCATTTTTTCATTTTTACCAGCAGTGTATGAGGGTTCTGATTTTTTCACATTTTTTGTCAGTACCTGTCTTTTTTTTTTTTTTTTTTTTTTTGAGTCAGAGTCTAGCTCTGCCACCCAAGGCTGGAGTGCAGTGGCACGATCTCAGCTCACTGCAACCTCCGCCTCCTGGGTTCACGCTGTTCTCCTGCCTCAACCTCCTGAACAGCTGGGACTACAGGCGTTTGCCACTACACCTGGCTAATTTTTTGTATTTTTAGTAAAGACAGGGTTTCACCATGCTAGCCAGGATGGTCTCGATTTCCTGACCTTGTGATCCACCCGCCTCGGCCTCCCAAAGTGCTGGGATTACAGGCGTGAGCCCCTGCGCCTGGCCTCTATCTGTCTTTTTAATAAAGCCATCCTAGTGGGTATGAATTGGTATTTCTTGTGATTTTGAGTTAATTTCTCTGATGACTAATGATATTGAGCATCCTTTCATGTGATTACTAGACAGTAGTATTAATATATCTTTGGAGAAATGCCTATTCAAGGCTTTTGTGAACTTTTTATGATAAAAAATTAAAAATTATATATTTATCATGTACAACATGTTGTTTTGAAATATGTATACATTGGCTAATTTGAGCTTATTAATATATGCATTAACTTTTTTTGGTGAGACCACTTAAAATCTGTTTTCTTAGTGATTTTCAAGAATGTAATACATTGTTATTAATTTTTCTCGCTTTAAAATTGGGTTATTAGGCCGGGCGGGCGCAGTGGCTCATACCTGTAGTCCCAGCACTTTGCGAAGCTGAGGAGGGCTGATCATTTGAGGTCAGGAGTTTGAGACCAGGCTGGGCAACATGGTGAAACCCCATCTCTACTAAAAATATAAAAATTAGCCGGTGTGGTGGTGCATGCCTGTAATCCCAGCTGCTCAGGAGGCTGAGGCAGGAGAATTGTTTGAACTCAGGAGGGGGAGGTTGCAGTGAGCTGAGATCATGCACCTGTACTACAGCCTGAGTGACAGAGCGAGACTCTGTCTCAAATAGATAAGTAAATAAATAAAATAAAATAAAATTGGGTTATTTGTCATCTTATTCTTGAATTGTAAGAGTTCTTTATATATCCTGGATATAAGTCTTTTATCAGATATTTGATTTGCAAAAATTTTCTCCCATTCTGTGGGTTGGCTTCACATTCTTGGTAGTGTTACTTGATGCACAAATATTTTAATTTTGATAAAAACCAGTTTATTTTTCTTTGTTGCTCATGCTTTGGTGTCATATTTTAACAACTATTGTGTAGCCCAGGGTCACAGAGGTATACCTATGTTTTTTTCTAAGAACTTTATAATCTTCACTCTTACATTTAGGTCTTTGATCCATTTTGAGTTAATTTTGTATATCGTGTGAGGTAACAGCCTAACAGCTTCATTGTTTTGCATGTGCATATCTAGTTGCCCAAGCACTATTTGTTGAAAAGACTTGTTTCCCCATTGAATGGTCTTGGCACTCTTGTCAAAAATTAATTGGGCATAGATGTATGGGTTGTTTTTGTTTTTTTCTTCTGGACTCTCAGTTCTATTCCATTTTGCTATATGTCTATCCTGTGTCAATACCATATTGTCTTAATTACTGTAGCTTTGTAGAAGTTTTGAAATTAGGAAGTGTGAACCTTCCAACTTTTTTTCTTTTATAGGATTGTTTTGGCTATTTAATGTCCCTTGAATTTTTATATAAATTTTAGGAACAACTTCTCAATTTCTGCAAAGAAGTCAGCTGTGATTTTAATAAGAATTATGTTGAATCTGTAGGCTAATCTGAGGAGTATTACCGTCTTAATATTAAATATTTTTGTCCATGAACATGGGATGTCTTTTTATGTTTTTTTTAGATCTTTATTTCAACAATTCTTTAAAAAGTTTATAAGTATTCTATTTGTTTTTAATCATTGTTTTTTAAGTGTTAATAAAATTATGGAAATGATTTGAAGAAAGGTTTGTCAAAATTTAGGAAAGCCTTTGTGTTTATAATTTTCTTTTTTTAAGGGATGGGCGTCTCATTCTGTCATCCTGGCTGCTGGAGTGTGGTGGCATGAGCATGAATCACTGCAGTCTTGAACTCATGGGCTAAAGCAATCCTCCTGCCTCAGCCTCCTGAGTAGCTGGGACTACTCAGTGTTTACAGGTGCATAACACCATGCCCAGCTAATTTAAAAAGAAAAAAAAAAACATTGTAGGGACGGGTTCTACAATTGCCCAGATTGCCCAGGCTGATCTTGAACTCTTGGCCTCAAGTGATCCTCTCATCTCATTCTTCCAAAGTGCTGGGAATACAGGCATGAGCCTCCAGGCCTAGCTGAGCTTTTGTATTTAAACACAAGATTATGCATGTGTTAAGGGAAATAAACCTAGCATATGATAAAATCTGTAAAATATTAGAATCAGTCATAGAAGTAAAGCTACAGTAAACCATAAAGAACGTCTAGTGAAGTCCAGTTTTGCTTAGATATTTATAGTGGATGGTAAGCTTCTTAAGGTAAGCTTCTTAAGGGCATTGACTATAGGTTGCATTTTTGTAACACCTGGCACAAGTGCTTTGTATTTGAAAGGTTCTTTTTTTTTTTTTTTTTTTTTTTTTTTTTGAGACAGAGTCTCGCTCTGCCGCCCTGGCTGGAGTGCAGTGGCCAGATCTCAGCTCACTGCAAGCTCTGCCTCCCGGGTTCACGCCATTCTCCTGCCTCAGCCTCCCAAGTAGCTGGGACTACAGGCGCCCGCCATGTCGCCCGGCTAGTTTTTTGTATTTTTAGTAGAGACAGGGTTTCACCATGTTAGCCAGGATGGTCTCGATCTCCTGACCTCGTGATCCGCCCGTCTCGGCCTCCCAAAGTGCTGGGATTACAGGCTTGAGCCACCGCGCCCGGCCGAAAGGTTCTTGATATTTGTTGAATGAATGAGTAAATGAATGAATCCTACATCCAGAAAAGAAGGAAGGAAGGGTTTTGGAAGTTTGAGGATTGTGCTCTAGTTATATGCAACCATGTAGCAGGTTTCAGTTGGAATAATAATAATTGCATTAAAATAACTACAAATGGGGAACTAGGCCTTTAAAGAGTTGGGGCCGGGATGGTGGCTAACACCTGTAATCCTAGCACTTTGGGAGGCTGAGGTGGGTGGATCACTTGAGGTCAGCAGCATAAGACCAACATGATGAAACCTCATCTCTACTAAAAATACAAAAAAGTTAGCTGGGTATGGTGGTGCATGCCTGTAATCCCAGCTATTCGGGAGGTTGAGGCAGGAGAATCGCTTGAACCCTGGAGGGGGAGGTTGCAGCCAACCGAGATCGTGCCACTGTACTCTAGCCTGGGAGATACAGCAAGACTCTGTCTCAAAAAAAACAAAAACAAAAACAAAAACAAAACAGAATTGGAACTATTTAATCTGTAAAGACAAGAATTTAGATAAATAAGATGAAAATTGTGTATTTATTCTGTTTCTCTCTCTTTTTTTTTTTTTTTTGACAGAGTGTCACTCTGTCATCTGGAGTGCAGTGGAGTGAGTGGGGTGCAGTGGTGCCATCTCGGCTTACTGCAGCCTCCGCCTCCCAGGTTCAAATGATTCTCCTGCCTCAGCCTCCTGAGCAGCTGGGACTACAGGCGCATGGCACCACACCTGGCTACTTTTTTGAATTTTTAGTAGAGACAGCGTTTCACCATGTTGGCCAGGCTGGAATTGAATTCCTGACCTCAAGTAATCCGCCTGCCTCGGCCTCCCAAAATGTGCTGGGGTTACAGGTATGAGCCACCACACCCGACACTTGAAAATTGAGGTGGATTTGTTCTCCAAATCCAGAATACTCGAATCAGAAAGTTCTCTTGGAGCTTGAAAGAGGCAGCTTTAGGGCAAAATGTGTAACTATGTAATACAGTGAGCTAAAGTTCTCGTAGGGAACTTTATATCTCTGATATGTTACGGATTGAAATAGCAGACTCTAGAATGGTTAAATTAAGAGATAATAGGACTGTCATGAATAATTGCAAATGCTAGAAATATGACCTTAGTCTTATGACATAGAAAACACCTAGTGTCTTTATCCTACATGAGAAAACATAATTTTTCCCAGCAGGACTTTCTCCCCCTTCTCTATGTTTGGGAGGATTATTTTTGCAGGTGGGACTTAATTAAAAATCATCTTCAAAAGCCTGTGCCCCACAGAACAGAATGTAACAAGTTAACATGAGGTGATTGTAGAATTTCTTTTTTATTTTTTTTTCACCGCTCTGTCGCCCAGGCTGGAGTGCAGTGGCTGGATCTCAGCTCACTCAAGCTTCGCCTCCCGGGTTCACGCCATTCTCCTGCCTCAGCCTCCGGAGTAGCTGGGACTACAGGCACCCGCCACCTCGCCCGGCTAGTTTTTTGTATTTTTAGTAGAGGCGGGGTTTCACCGTGTTAGCCCGGATGGTCTCGATCTCCTGACCTCGTGATCCACCCGTCTCAGCCTCCCAAAGTGCTGGGATTACAGGCTTGAGCCACCGCGCCCGGCGATTGTAGAATTTCAAATAGGCTGGGCGGGATGGCTCACACCTGTAATCCCAGCTCTTTGGGAGGCTGAGGTGGACAGATCATGGGAGGCCAGGAGTTGGAGACCAGCCTGGCCAGCATGGCAAAAAGTCGTCTCTACTAAAAATACAAAAATTAGGCATGTTTTGGCCCATGCCTGTAATCCCAGCACTTTGGGAGGCCAACATAGGATAATTGTTTGAGCCCAGGAGTTCGAGACCAGTCTGGGCAATATAGTGAGACCCCATCTCTACAAAAAATAAAAAAATTAGCTGGGCATGGTGGCATGTGCCTGTAGTCCCAATTACTCAGGAGGCTCAGGCGGGAGGATCCCCTGAGGCCAGGATGTCGAGGCTGAGTGAGCTATGATTGTACCACTGCACTCCAGCCTGGGTGACAGAGTAAGATGCTGTCTCAAAAATAAAATTTATTTTGGTGATGGATGCACAACTGTGACTCTGCTGAAAGCCATTGAATTGTGTGCTTTAGGTAAATTGTATGATATGTGAATTATATTTCAATAAAATATGTGTGTATATATATACACATATATATTCACACACATAAATGTACTGGAAGAGTTTAAACAGATGGCAAGTGTTGTCAAAACAGAATATAATTTATGTTTTTCTTTATGTTTTATTTTTTGAGATGGAGTCTTGCTCTGTTGCCAGGCTGGAGTACAGTGGTGTGATCTCAGTTCACTGCAACTTCCACCTCCCGGGTTCAAGCGATTCTCCTGCCTCAGCCTCCCGAGTAGCTGGGACTACAGGCAGATGCCACCACGCCCAGCTAATTTTTTTATTTTATTTTATTTTTTTGTATTTTTAGTAGAGATGGGGTTTCACCATGTTGGCCAGGATGGTCTTGATCCCCTGACCTCATGATCCACCTGCCTTTGGCCTCCCAAAGTTCTGGGATTACTGGCGTGGGCCATCGCACCCAGCCCAATATATTTTTTTTTTAATTGTGTGGGGCTGTCTCATAAAAGTAGCTTTCTTCATGCATTGCTGGTGGGAATGTAAAATGGTGCAGCTGTTGTGAAAAACAGTTGGTTCCCCCAAAAAAGTTAAACGTAGAATTATATGATCCAGCAATTTCACTCATAGGTATACACCCCAAAGAACTGAAAGCAGGGACTCAAACAGATGCTTGTGCACTAATGTTTCTAGCAGCATTGTTTACAATAGCCAAAAGATGGAAACAACCCAGGTGTCTATCAACAGATGAATGGATAAATTCCAAAATGTGGTATATAAGTACAAGGGAATGTTATTCACCCTTAAAAGAGAATGAAATTCTGTTACATGCCACAGTGTGAATGACCCTTGAAAACATATGCAAAGTGAAATAAGCCAGACAGAAAAGGACAAATATTGTATGATTCCATTTACACCAGGTAACTAGATACATGAACTACTTAGAATAGGCAGAGAAAGAAAGTAGAATATTGATTACCAGGAGCTGAGGGTAGGGGAGGAATAGGAAGCTATAGTTAAATGGGTACAGAGTTTGTTTGGAGTAATGAAAAAGTTCTGGAAATGAATAATGGTAGTGGTTGCACAATGTCATGCATAGATTTAATGCCACTGAATTGTGCACTTAAAAATAGTTAAAATGGTAAATTTTATGTATAATTTACTGCAATTAAAAAATGCGTTCAAAAAACTAGAAATTTTTAAGAGTAAGATGCACTACTTTTTTTTGTAGAGTTAGTGAGACGTAATTGTGTGGTGGTATGTGGAAAGGAGAATATTTTCATTTTTGCATTTAAAAGAATATAGTGTTTTAGTTGTCTGTCATTTATGATTTTCTTCCTTCTGTTTTCAGAGAGTGTGAGTTTCTGTTACTTTCTATGTGGGACCCAGAATCTTTAGCTTTAGATGTAAATGAGATGACCTAAATACCACTGACTATATTACATCTTTGATCATCAAAAACTAGATTTTGATAAGCCAGACTAGACTACAGATGACTTTGTGAAAAATTCATGAGGCATAGATATATTAATCTTGTTTAGACTGGATTTTTTTTTTTTTTTAGACGGAGTCTCACTCTGTTGCCCAGACTGGAATGCAGTGGTGTGATCTTGGCTCACTGTAACCTCCACCTCCCAGTTTCAAGCAATTCTCCTGCCTTAGCCTCCTGAGTAGCTGGGATTACAGGTGTCCACCATCACACCTAGCTAATTTTTGTATTTTTAGTAGAGACAAGGTTTTGCCATGTTGGCCAGGCTGGTCTTGAATTCCTGACCTCACGGTCTGCCTGCCTCAGCCTCCCAAAGTGCTGAGATTACAGGTGTGAGCCACCATGCCCGGCCTCGATTGGAAATTTTTTTGACTTTTAATATGCTTGGTTGATTGATTTTGTTGCTTTCTGGAAAGCAAATGTTTGTATTTCATAGTAGCAATAGGATTGCAGTTTTCTAATAAATGTCACAGAATTATGGCAGTGAGCCAGGAAGAAGAAAAGCTGTATTAGTGAAGTATAGACATACTTCTATAGCTATGGAAACTGTAAACCCTACTAAGTCTCATAAAGATATTCTCTTTGTATTTGTATTATTAATTAGACATTGATAGGGGTTCATAAGGACCCTAGATAACTGCTAGATTAACTCTAGGTGTGATTGTATTCATCAAAAGGCCTGGTTAAAAGGCACTGTTAGGTAGTGTAGTTTTTGTTTTGTGTGAACATTAAAGTGCTTATTTTTCTTTCTTTCTTTCTTTCTTTTTTTTTTTTTTTTTTTTTGAGACACAGTCTTGCTCTGTAGCCCAGGCTAGAGTGCAGTGGCGTGATCTTGGCTCACTGCAACCTCTGCCTCCAGGTTCAAGTGATTCTTCTGCCTCAGCCTCCTGAGTAGCTGAAATTACCACCTGGCTAATTTTTTGTATTTTTTAGTAGAGACGGAGTTTCACCATGTTGACCAGGCTGGTCTTGAACTCCCAACCCTCAGGTAATCCGCCCACCTCGGCCTCCCAAAGTGCTAGGATTACAGGCGTGAGCCACCCCGCCCGGCCTATTTTTCTTCAATTTCACTTCTTTTTTTTGAAATGGAGTCTCGCTTTGTCGCCCAGGCTGTAGTGTAGTGGTGTGATATCTGCTCAGTGTAACCTCCACTCCGCTGTGTTCAATCAGTTCTCCTGCCTCACCACCTGAGTAGCTGGGATTATAGGCGCTGCCACTATGCTGGGCTAATTCTTATATTTTTAGTAGAGATGGGGTTTTGCCATGTTGGCCAGGCTGGTCTTGAACTCCTGACCTCAAGTGATCTGCCCACCTCAGGCTTCTAAAGTGTTGGGATTATAGGCGTGAGCCACTGTGCCCACCCTAATTTCATTTCTTATGATCCTCAACTACTAAAGCATTTTCTGTTTGAAAGAATAATACTAGATTATTGCCACAGCTGACAATTTATTTGAGAATAAATGAGAGAATAGGAATATGACTCTGTTTATTAAAGTTAATCTTAACCAGTACGTTTGTTTACTGGTAAAATGCATGTTAGCTGTGCACAGATAGATTTTATGAATAAATTATTTTAGGTATAAAGTAGGCACTTTGGTATAGTGCTTTCTTTTTTTTTTTTTTGAGATGCAATCTCACTCTATTGCCCACGCTGGAGTGCAGTGGCACGATTCCGGCTTACTGCAACCCCTACCTCCCAGGTTCAAGCGATTCTCCTGCCTCAGCCCCCTGAGTAGCTGGAATTACAGGTGCACACCACTACACCTGGCCCATTTTTGTGTTTTTAGTAAACACCGGTTTCACCATGTTGGCCAGGCTGGTCTCCAACTGCTGACCTCGTGAACCACCTGCCCCAGCTTCCCAAAGTACTGGAATTCCAGGTGTGAGCCACTGTACCTGGTCGCATGATTAGTGCTTTCACCAAGTAATAATTTCCTGATAGATAACCTGACTAGCATATTAGCTTAATATCTTTTCTAATTATAAAAACCAACTAACTCCTGAGAATACATAAGGTCTGTAATCAGGATTGCCTATATTTGGTGAAATTAATGGGCTGTTGGGGTGCCAAGCTTCAAAAGAGAGATGATTGCTAATCCTAAAAATATAAAGGTAACTTACAGCCAGAAAGATAGCTACTGAGTAATTGTGTTCTCACCACACTTATTTACCCGTGTGTAAATTTAAAAGTGCATTTCCCCTCAAATTTAGGTGTGTCTTGTTCTGTTATTTTTCTCACTAGAAAGTACTTCTTCAGATTGCTAGGCTACTTACCAGAATCATCAACTACTAACTAGCAAAGAAACAAAGTGTGTTTTGGAATCTCCCGTATCAAATATATTTAGAAGTGAAATTTAGCAATCATTTATTGTATGACTGAAATGAAACAGAAAAAGTGGACTATGAGAGGTGGACTCTTGAAAGAATCATGTTAGGTTGGAACCTATAATATTCCCTGGAAGAGAAAACCCATCCATGTTGAAATGCCAGATTAGAGGGAAGTTTATGAAGAAAAGACCATGTAGAATGATTTGAATATTCACCACTATCTAGTTTTGGAGCAAAGAAAGACCAGGGCATTACATGCACGGTCCTTCTTGGTGTTGGACCCTCCCCTTTTCCTACTTCTTTTTTTTTTTTTTTTTTTTTTGAAAGGAGTTTCATTGTTATTGCCCAGGCTGGAGTGCAGTGGCACAATCTCACAATCTCAGCTCACCACAACCTCTGCCTCCTGGGTTCAAGTGATTCTCCTGCCTCAGCCTCCCGAGTAGCTGGGATTACAGGCATGCGCCACCACGCCCAGCTAATTTTGTATTTTTGGTAGAGACAGGATTTCTCCATGTTGGTCAGGCTGGTCTTGAACTCCCAACCTCAGGTGACCCACCCGCCGTGGCCTCCCAAAGTGCTGGGATTACAGGCGTGAGCCACCATGCCTAGCCTCCTACTTCTTTTTTAGTAGCCCGTTGTTTGTCTAACTTGTCTATCAGTTGGATATTTCAGAGATCACGGATTTTAGTAAACATAGCTCTTTGTAACAGAATTGGATGGTGTGTCCTATGAGAAAAATACCGTTTTAGCAATCCAAATGTGGATGTGCTATATATAAGACAGATAATCTTTAAATGACAATAAAACCTCAACTCAGAAACTCAAAGGATAAAATTTGATGAAAATAAGAGGGCAAAAAAAAAAATTTAGCGGTGAAAACATCTGGGAATACAGTAGAAAGCAATAGCCCTAAGTTTTGTATTTGACTAAGGTTGAATAGAAACTTCAGGTTGCAGTGTCTACCTCAGGGTGACTCTTGAATTCTCAACCGAGGAATTTAATAAAAGAGAAATTCTCATTTTTTTGCTAGGCAACAGGAAGTTATTTTTATTGAAATATAAGTTATTTATAATTTCGTTTCTCATTATTCCTTCTCTGTATCTTTTTTTTTTCATCATAGATGACTCATTGACACCTCAGGCATCTAAACAGTTCCTTAAGCTGGGCACGGGGGCTGACACCTGTAATCCTAGCACTTTGGGAGGCCAAGGTGGGAGGATTGCTTGAGTCCAGGAGTTTGAGACCAGTTTGGGCAACATGGCAAGACCAACTCCCCCTCCCCAACTGTCTCTACAAAAACTTTAAAAAAACCAGTCCAAGTCTGGTGGTACATGCCTGTAGACTTAGCTACTTAGGAGACTGATAAAGGAGAATTGCATGACCCCAGGAGTTCAAGGTTACAGTGAACTATGATCGCATGACTGCACTCCAGCTTGGGTGACAGAGTGAGACCCTGTCTCAAATAATAAAAATAAATAAATAAAAAGCTCTCCATTTTGGCACTTGTACGTTGTCTGAGTATAGACGTTAATGAGTCCTGAGTACCAAGTGACTAAAAACTCTAATATTGTAAATGGATTGGTAAATTGACAAATCTTGTTTTAGACAATTTTGCTATGGTATGCAACAAAGTAGTTTCCAAATAATTTCAGGTTAGGATATTTAAAATGCTATTTAAAAAACTGTATTAGTCAAAGTTCAGGATTTTTTGTGTAAAGGTGATTTAAAGTATAAGGCAGTTCTAGTTCTTCTTTGTATTTGTATTGTTAAAATAAGACTCAGTTGAATTCAGTTTGTAAATACTGGAAAATTGTTATTCATAGCTACTTTGTCTCAGACGAGATGATTATAAGGAGAAAATTAATTCTGAAGTGGTTTAAACCAAATCATATTTTAAATGTAGTGTTATATAGATTTCAGGTTGTGTTCTATATCTTTTTTGGCTTTCCCCTCCCTCAGCCTAACAGTTTAGTTGTTCAAGATAGGGAGATTTGTCCCATGTAATTATTTTTCAGTTTTGCTGAACATATTTTTTAAATGGCTACCTTTCTTGGGTACAGTGTTGTGGGATTCCCCGCCCCATCTGGGGTAGAGTGTTGCAGGATTAGAGACAAAGGGGAATCTTTCAGGTCTTCTAACTCAAATCACTAGAAATTTAGGCACAATCTGGACCTTAATGTGTGAAAGGCTGTATCATTTTATTTCCCAAATTGTATTTTCTTTTTTCTTGAGACTGAGTCTCACTCTGTTGCCCAGGCTGGAGTGCAGCGGCCTAATCTCGGCTCACTGCAACCTTCGTCTCCTGGGTTCAAGCGATTCTCCTGCCTCAGCCTCCCTAGTAGCTGAGATTACAGGTGCATGCCACCATGCCCAGCTAGTTTTTGTATTTTTAATAGAGACGGGGTCTTGCCGTGTTGACCAGGCTGGTCGCAAACTCCTGACCTCAGGTGATATGCCTGCTTTGGCTTCCCAAAGTGCTGGGATTACAGGCATGAGCCTCTGTGCGTGGCCACAAATTATATTTTCTCTAACATCTAGTTGATATGAAAAAATTGTTAAAGAGTCTCCCCCTCCCCCCAGTTTTCTTACTCTGAGGATGAAGATGAAGGGGAAAGCTTTAGATAGTTGGTTTTTCAGGCTGGCCACCATGGAAAAATTATTTGCTGTTTTATGAAATATGCAATTCAGTTAAGTTGGAGGAAGCTGTTTAGTGTGGGGAAAAGTACAGAATTTCTAGTCAGGAAACATAATCAAATATCTGTTTTAAACTTTGTTAGTTTTATTTCTTTTCCTCTTTTTATCCTCATTTCCTTTTTATCTAGCAAGGTTATCGTGAAGCTTCTATGAACAATTTTTTACATTATGCTAGTGCCTTTAAACACTGTTTGATTATGAATCTCTAACTTGCTCTGAATATTTTGAGAAAAAAGTTGAATCTTTGAAGGAAAAAGTTGGTTTTTCAGGATAAGCAAATCTTTTTGGGTGTTCAAGATGTTTTTTAACAAAAAATTTTTCAAAAATTGAAAGTTGGCTTGGCACAGTAGCTCACACCTGTAATTTGAGCACTTTATGGGGCCAAGGCAGATGACTTAAGGCCAGGAGTTCAAGACCAGAGTGGGCAACATAGCAAGACCCCTTCCTACAGAGCCCAGGAGTTTGAGGCTGCAGTGAGCTGCGATTGTGCCACTGCATTTCAGCCTGGGTGACAGAATGAGACCCTGTCTTGATTTAAAAAAAAAATCACAAAAATTTTTTCCAAAGCTATAAAAACTTTAAGCTTTATTGTTTCTCTTTTTCCATGATATTTAGTGGCTCTTTTAGGTTTAGTTGTAATTCCTACCAATAATCCTTAAAAGGAAAATGATAATTACTTTTTTTTTTTTTTTTTTTTTGAGAAGGAGTCTCACTCTGTCACCCAGGCTGGAGTGCAGTGGTGCGATCTCAGCTCACCGCAACCTCCGCCTCCTGAGTTCAAGCGATTCTCCTGCCTTAGCCTCCCAAGTAGCTGGGATTACAGGCGCCCACCACCACGCCTGGCTAATTTTTGTATTTTTAGTAGAGACAGGGTTTCACGATGTTGGCCAGGCTGATCTCAAACTCCTGACCTCAAGTGATACACCCACCTTGGCCTCCTAGAGTGCTGGGATTACAGATGTGAGCCACCATGCTCAGTGGTAATTACTTTTTAGAGGATGATACTTGGTACTTAGTTGTCACGTTTTTTTTTCAGTCAGAAATTATTATAGTCTCTAAAATCTTGTGAACATGGGAACAGATTGTGAGGAGAAAAATAAATAAATAAAAGCTTGTGGTTATTTCAAACTCTTATTATCTCAAATCTTGACTAAAACATGTGCTTTACAGGGATTAAGATTAAAGTGAAGCTTTTTTTCCCCTCATAATAGTTCTAACTTAAATTTTTAAGAGGCATTAATCTTATGAAATTGATAGTTTTTCTCATCTTTTGATTACTCCCCTTAATTCATGCTTCTGAAAAATGCATTCTAACTAAAAATATAAGAATGCTTATTAATCATAAAATATATTGGTACTTGTTTAGTGTAGAACTAAGGGATTTAGATATATCCTATAAAGGCAAATAATACATTTGATCATTAAATGGAATAAGCACTTTCAGAGTATAGTAGGGTTTATTCTTGGGAGTTTGAAGTTGAGCACAGAGGCGTGGATATAAGAATGGATTTACATCTCTTTCCTGTCTGGGCGCTTTAGGAATTTTGTCCTTTTTAAAACTGGAGCTATTGGGAATTTTATTTTTTTTATGAGGAATCTTGAAAATCCCAGGTTTAAGTACATATTTTTTTCTAGTTAGTTGCATTATGTGTCAAATATGAATAAACTAGTTTTAGGTTTCCTGTGTGTTTTGAATATTTTATATATATACATACTCTTACTATGAATACATAAATTAGCCAACAGATATTAGTCAGAATTTTATTTTGATTGGTCAACTTTTAAAACTGTGAGTTTTACTGAGTTTCCGTCTTTATCTTTCTAGATGTTATAGTGAAATGTCTTAGGAGGGAAACTGAAATGAAGTGGTGTCTGCCAAATGAGTAACTTTACTTGTGGTATTGCAGCACAGTTACTTCTTTTTTAAAAACAATTTTTTAAAATTTTAAGACAGGGTCTCACTCTGTCACCCAGGCTGCTGCGTCCACCTCCTAGGCTCAAGCAATGCTCCCACCTCAGCCTTCCAAGTTACTGGGACCACAGGTGTACATCACCAGGCCCAGCTAATTTTTTTTTTTTTTTTGTTCGTTTGTTTGTTTTAACTAGAGACAGTGTCTGCCTAGGTTGCCCAGGCTTGTGTCGAACTTCTGGGCTCAAGTGATCCTCCTGCCTCAGCTTCCCAAAATGCTGGGATTACAGGCAGGAGCCACCATGCCCGGCTTAGTTACATTTTTAACAAAGTAATTTTGAGAACACAGGTAAAAAGGATGTGATCTGAAAACTGTTTGGTGTGTAGAATGAGGAGAGAAAAAGGAAGCAAATTAAATTGAAGGAGGAAATACGGTAAATTGAATTTTGGAGTTTATTATTGGAAGAAAACATGCCATTTTGTGCAGTATAAAAATATAAGCTTATCAGAATTTTTAAATATTAAAGTTTGTATTTTAACCCATTTTCATATTAGAGCCATTTTTTTCCAGATCCTGTTTTCAGCTGTAGCTATTAATGGGGTGAATTTACTCCAGGCTCCCTGGTTGTTCATTAACCTATCAGTGCTTGATTACTTTAATAGGTTCAGGAAAATCTGCTTGTTAGTTGAAACTGCTCAGAGCTGGAATTGAAACTATTCTGCAGTTCTTCCTTGTCTGTGGGGAATATGTCCTAGGACCCTCTAGTGGATGCCTGAAACCAAGCATAGTACCAAACACTATATATACAGTCATGTGTAACTTAACGATGGGGTATGTTCTGAGAAATGAGTCATTAGGTAGTTTCATCATGCATACATCATAGAGTGTACTTACACAAACCTACGTGGGATAGTCTGCTACATACCTAGGCTGTATGATTTAGCCTGTTGCTCCTAGGCTACAAATCTGTACGACATGTTACTGGACTAAATACTGTAGCCAATTGTAACACAATAGTAAGTATTTGTGTATCTGAACAGAGGAGGCAACACATGGCATGACATCACTAGGAGATAGGAATTTTTCATCTTCTTTATAATTTTATGGGACCAGTGTTGTATATTAATTATAATTTATAAGTCTTTATATACCTTTTATATGGAAAACCAAATGTCCCAGCACCATTGCTGAATATCATCCATTTTCCCTACTTGATCTACAATGTCAGTATTAAGTACCATATAGCAGGTTTCTGTATATTCTGTATTATAATCTTATGGGACCACTGTCATATATGTGATCTATCCTTGACTGAAACATATGTGGCACATGACTGTACTATGTTTTTTCCTATACATACATACCTGTGATAAAGCTTAATTTATAAATAAGGCACAGTAGGAGATTAGTAATAATAACTGTTGTATTGTCAGGGTTCTCTAGAGAGACAGAACTAATAGGATAGATATATATATCTGCAGGGGAGTTTATTAAGGAGTATTGACTCACACAGTCACAAGGTGAGGTCCCACAATAGGCCATCTGCAAGCTGAGAAGCAAGGAAGCCAGTCCGAGTCCCAAAGCTGAAGAACGTGGAGTCCGACGTTCGAGGGCAGGAAACATCAAGCATGGGAGAGAGATGTAGACTGGCAGACTAAACCAGTTTAGTCTTTTCACGTTCTTCTGCCCACTTTTATTCTGGCTGTGCTGGCAGCTGATTAGATTGTACCCAGTCAGATTGAGGGTGGGTCTGCCTTTCCCAGTCCACTGACTTAAATGTTAATCTCCTTTGGCAACACCTTCACAGACACACCCAGGAACAATACTTTGCATCCTTCAATCAAGTTGACACTCAATATTAACCATCACAACGATTAATAAATAGAACAATACAGCAACATACTATAATAAAAGTTACGTGAATGTGGTCTCTCAAAATAGCTTACTGTTCTGTATTCACCCTTTGTATAATGATGTAAGATGATAGAATGCCGATGTGATGATATTAAGTGAGGTGAATCACATAGGCATTGTGACACAGCATTAGGCTACTATTGACCTTCTGTATTCCCAAGTCTGTGTTAGTCATTTCAGGGGATCCCTTGTCGAAATTTTCCTTTAGGCTCATGGGTTTCTGGTGCAACATGTTGCTGTCAGTGGAGGGAAAGGGGGTAGCTATGAAAGATTCGGTAAACCATGTTTTCTGTTCATGTCTTTCACTACAAATTTAATGCCTTTTAAATCTTAACTAAGCACTTATCTTGCTCTGGCTGTAAGTTTTGCCGTTTGAGGTGTGGCAGCAAAACTAGCATGAATAATTTCTTTTTCATTCTTTCACAATTTTACAGATAGAAGACTCATTCTTACCATAGATCTTAGCAGCCTCAGCATATGATTTTTTTCTTTCCTTATTAAGAAGTTTCACCTTTTCACTTAAATGAAGCACATTAAAGCTTCACTTTGGCATATCCAAATTGCCAAATGTCACTACTCTTCCACTTTGGGGCCATTGTTAAGTAAAATAAGGGTTACTTGAATACGAACACTGTGATACTTTGATAGTTAATCTGGTAATCCATATGGTTACTAAGTGACTAAAGGATAGATAGTGTGTATAGCATGGATACACTGGATAAAGGGATGATTCTTGTCCTGGATGGGATGGAGCTAGACTCGCAGGTCAACAGAAAATTTCATCATGCTATTTAGAATGGTGTTGTATTTAAAATGTATAAGTTATTTAAATTGGAATTTTTCATTTAATATTTTCTGACCTTGGTTGACCATGGGTAACTGAAACCATGGAAAGCAAAACCATGGATAGGGGAGGACTACTGTATTTACCAAATGAGTTGATTGCATTTTGAGAAAAATTACTTGTAACTTTAATGGGCTGACTTAACATGTGAGAAAAATTACTTGTAACTTTAATGGGCTGACTTAACATGTTATGATAACAGGATTATTTAGATTATAAGAGACTGGGCAGGTAGATATTACACTAGTCTTGTACTTTGCTCATAATTTTATAGAGCACTTTGATGTGTTTAATCTTCATTAAATTAAATTAAATTAATTAATTAATTTTAATTAATTTAATCTTCATTTAATCTTTTTGACATCTGAGAGATATATATTCTCATAGATAATAAAACCCAAACGTTCCAGATGATTAAGAGACTTGCCCAATTTGACACTTAGTCATTAGAAGAGCTAGTCTTAAGAAAAAAGGGCTGGGTGCAGTGACTCACGCCTGTAATCCGAGCACTTTGGGAGGCCAAGGCGGGTGGATCACGAGGTCAGGAGTTCAAGACTATGCTGGCCAACATGGTGAAACCCCATCTCTACTAAAAATACAAAAATTAGCCGGGCGTGGTGGCACGCGCCTGCAATCGCAGCTACTCAGGAGGCTGAGGCAGGAGAATTGCTTGAACCTGGGAGGCAGAGGTTGCAGTAAGCCGAGATGGTGCCATTGCACTCCAGCCTGGGCGACAGAGCAAGACTGTCTCAAAAAAAAAAAAAGGAAAAAGAAAAAGTATTCTGACTTCAATCCATTTTTTTTCTCTAATTGCAGCCAAGATAATTTATTTACTGAGTATTTTCAGCTATAATGGTAAAAGACATAAATGTGATTTCTTCTGTAATTGAGCTTACTTCATAGTCCAGGAGTCAGACTAGTAAATAATCAATTAAAAACAGTATGTTAGGTGCCCTGAAAGGGAAAGTATAGTTTGATGCGGTGGGAAATAGAGGAGTGCCTGTGTGCCAGGGAATCAGGAAGGGCTTTTGATAGGAGATAAACTTGCTTTCAAAATCAATCCTGAAGTCATAAAAATTAGTCATGTAAAGATTAAAGGGCTATGTTGGAGGAAGAGTGTTCCAGGCAGAGGAGAGAATACCATGTTAGAAGTTTTAGAGGTAAACGAGAGCTTGGTGTATTGAAGAACTGAAAGAAATTCAGTGTGGCTGGATTATAGAGCTAGAGAAGAGGGAAGGGGAGGGAAAAGGAGGGAAAGGAAGTAGCCATGAAAGATTTGGTAAACCAAAAGCTGGATATGATAAGGTCCTAAATTAGTGACAACTGGGAAAAGAAAAAGAGTACTGCAGGTAGCACAGACTAAATAAATGTGTTAGAAATATTTTAGCCAACAAGTTATATTTGATACGGTTATTATATATATGTGTATATATATGTATATATAGTGATTTTCTTGCACAGTAAAGGGCACATTATCCTAAAAGTTGAAAATAGGTTAACAGTGCACTGTTCATCATGGTGAACTCTGGATATCAGTTTTGACTATCATATTCTTTTGCTATCATTCCTAGTCTGATTTCTTTACTATGACTTGTTGAGGTTAATTTTGCTTTAGAGAATTCTAAGGTGGGTCTTGGACCTAATGTTCATAGAGGATAGATAACTAAGTGAGGATTACCCTTGCTAGGCCTTAGTAACTCTGTTGTCTAGATAAGAAGATGTTAGGGAAAAGCAGGGGATAAAGTGTGTATGAAGGAGTGTAAATTATGATTTGTTGCTATGGTATTTAGTTATTGGTTTAATTTTTACATGTAAGCTTGTCATTGATATACTGAATATGAAGATATTTGGGTGTGGTGGCTCACACCTGTAATTCCAGCACTTTGGAAACCCCAGGTGGGAGGATTGCTTGAGCCCAGGAGATTGAGACCAGCCTCATGCAATATAACGAGATCCTGTCTATAAATAAAAAATTAGCCTGGCATGGAGGTGTGTGCCTGTAGTCACAGCTACTTGGGAGCCTGAGGTAGGTGGATCACTTGAGGCCAGGAGGTTGAGGCTGCAGTGAGCCATGATTGCACCACTGCACTCCAGCCTGGGTGACAGAGCGAGACCCTGTCTCTTTAAAAACAAACAAACAAAAAGATATTTAGGAAAGTGGCCATTTATTCAATATACATTTTGTGCCCAGTGCTTGAAGTATAAAGAGACTCACCATTGTTAATAGGGAAGACAGGCACACAATATCAACATAGTAAAATAATTGTTTCATGATAAAAATAAACAGTAGAAGATAATGAGTTCAGTTTGGGATATGTTGAAATTGAGATGTTTACGGGATATTGAACACCTGCTATGTAACAAGCACTAAGCTATATGCTGGGGCTACAAAAAGTAAAGAAAATAAAGTCCTTTTCCTCACCAGTTCATATTCTGGTGGTTGGAAACAGACATTAAACAAATGATTATAAAAATGTCAGGGTAGGCTGGGCAGGATGGCTCACGCCTGTAATCCCAGCACTTTGGGAGGCCGAGGTGGGTGGGTCACCTGAGGTCAGGAGCTCGAGACCAGCCTGGCCAACATGGTGAAACCCCGTCTCTACTAAAAATACAAAAATTAGCCACGCGCAATGGTGTGTGCCTGTAATCCCAGCTACTCAGGAGGCTGAGGCAGGAGAATCACTTGAACCTGGGAGGTACAGGTTTCAGTGAGCCAAGATGGTGCCACTGTACTCCAGTCTGGGCTCCGGGCAACAGAGTGAGAATCTGTCTCAAAAAAAAAAAAAAAAAAAAAAAAGTCAGGGTATAGGAATTGGCAAGTCCATAGAAACAGAAAGTAAATTAGTGGTTGCCAGGGATTCAAGGAATGGGGGTGGAGAATGACTGCTGATGGGGATGGCTTTTCTTTTTTGAGGTGATGAAAATGTTCTGGAATTAGGTAGTAGTAATGACTACACAACTTTGGGCTATACTAGAACCCACTGAATCGTGTACTTTAAAAGGGTGGAACTTTATGTTATGTGAATTATATCTCAAAAAATGTTGGGAGTTGGCCAGGCGCAGTGGCTCACACCTGCAATGCCAGCAGTTTGGGAGGCCAAGGCGGGAGGATCACCTGAGGTCAGGAGTTCGAGACCAGCCTGGCCAATATGGTGAAACCCTGTCTCTACTAAAAATACAAAAAACTAGCCAGGCGTGGTGGCGTGTGCCTGTAATCCCAGTGGCACGTGCCTGTAATCCCAGCTGCTCGGGAGGCTGAGGCAGGAGAATTGCTTGAACCCAGGAGGTGAATATTGCAGTGAGCCAAGATGGTGCCACTGCACTCCAGCCTGGGTGACAGAGTGAGACTCAGTCTCAAAAAGAATTAAAAATTGGGAGTGAAAAAAATAAAACAAGGTTCGGAGGGATAAGAAAATGACGGGGGACTATTTTGTAGAGCATGATCATAGTGATTTTGGAGCCTAATTTGAACAGACACCTAAAGGAATCGAAGGGGTAAGCAATGGAGATATATGTGGAAACAGTTTTCCAGGTGGAGGAAAGGCGAGTACAAAGACATTGAGGCTGTGAAAGTGCTTGGTGTGTTCAAGAAGTAGCAATAAAGGCAGTATACCTGGAGCAGAGTGGAAAAGCAGGAGAGTTGTAGAAGAGATAGGGAGACAGATATTAAAGTGCTAGATCATGTAAGGACTTTGGGTTTTATGCTGAGATGGGTGCTGAGGAGTGATGTCATCTGCATTGTTTTTAATGAATACTGGCTACAGTGTAGATAATAAAGTGTAAGAGTAAAAGAGGAAATCAATTAGGAGGCAATTGAAGTAGTTCAGGTGAGATGATTAGATCAGGATTGTAGTAGTGGAGGTTGTTATAAGAAGTGGCGGAATTCTAGATTAGAAAAGTGAGAAGGAAAAAGACAGGATTCATTTCTCTGGGAAAAAAACAAGGTATTTCAGGTACGTGAAGAGAGGAATAGACTAAAGAGAAGCCAACAAAGGAAGAAAATAAATAGGAATTCCTGAAAGCAGGAGTAGTCAATTGTGTCAGTAATTGGAAATAAATCAATTAGGAATATATTGATAACTGAGCAATTTGAATGGGGAGTGGTTGGAACAGAAGCCAAGTAGTAGTTGGTTGAACAATAAATGTGAATTGAGGAAGTGGAGGCAGCTAGGAAGACAACTATAGTACTAAGTAAGAATAGTTGGGAGGGGAAGAAGAGAGTGGAAACTAGAAAGGCATATATAAGAATAGGAATCTTGTGGAATGAGGGAGTTGAAAGGACAGGAATTATTAGTAGAGGAAAGTTTTGGAGGAACAATGAAGAAAAAGGGATCTAGTACACATGATTGCTTCTTTTCTTGAGCCCAGAGAGGTAAGGATAATTTTTATCTAGGAAAGGAAGTATGAGAAATTTATGTCCTATAAATTTGCTGTGGAGAAATAGACAGTCATTTGCCAAGAATGATAGATACAGGATAGTAGCCTTAAGAGAATCATCATGAGGAATTGGGGAGTAAAGCTGATGAGGAATACTTTGGAAAAAAAAAAAAAAAAACAAGGCTCCTGAGCTACTTTGAGGAAGATCTTGAATTCATAGTGGCACTGGTCCACAATTTTGATTTTTCTCTGAAAACTTAGAAGCTGTGGTTCAGGAATGTTGAAGATGAGTGCTTAGGGTCATTCAGGATTGGGTATGATTAACAGGATGAATATGATAGAAAAATAATAGGGATGGGATAAAGGAATTCTTCAAGACACATCTCAGGCTTCGTCTTTTCCTTGAAGTGTCCCCCATTGGTCTTTTCTCTTTTAATTTTGTACTCTTCTCTGCTATTGCTGCCTTATGTTTAGTCCATTAGAATTTACGCACACACGTACACATACACACACACACACACACACACACACACACTCTTAAGCACTTAAATTTTTTTTGAATATGGCAAACCACAAAACAAGGACAAATCACATGCAGTCCTGCCATATCTAGGTATGACCACTGTTAATATGTTGGTGATTATTCTTTCAGGCGTCTGTATATATTTATACGTATCTACTTATTTATACATTTCTGCATAAGTGGGATTATACATCTGTTTTATTTGCCTACTGATGTTATTAAATATAGATATAATTTCTGATGGCTGCAAAATATTACATGGTAATTTATTTATTTATTTTTGAGACAGAGTCTCTCTCTGTTGCCCAGGCTGGAGTGCAGTGGCGCAATCACGGCTCACTGTAGCCTTGACCTCGTGGGCTCAAGTTATTCTCCAGCCTAGGGCTCTCAAGTGGCTGGGACTATAGGTGTGCACCACCATGCTCGGCTAATATTTTTAAAAAATTTTTGTAGAGGCCGGGCACGGTGGCTCACGCCTGTAATCCCAGCACTTTGGGAGGCCGAGGCGGGCAGATCATGAGGTCAGGAGATCGAGACCATCTTGGCTAACATGGTGAAACCCTGTCTCTACTAAAAATACAAAAAAAAATCAGACGGGTGTTGTGGCGGGTGCCTGTAGTCCCAGCTACTCAGGAGGCTGAGGCAGGAGAATGGAGTGAACTGGGAGGCGGAGCTTGCAGTGAGTTGAGATTGCGCCACTGCACTCCAGCCTGGGCAACAGAGCGAGACTCCATCTCAAAAAAAAAAAAAATTTTTTTGTAGAGACAGGATCTTGCTATGTTGCCAGGGCTGGTCTCAGACTCCTGGGTTCAAGTGATCCTCTTGCCTCAGCCTCCCAAAGTTCTAGGATTATAGGTGTGAGCTACCATGCCAACCAACGTGGTTTAAATAACAAAATTTAATTAGCCAATCCTTTGGTGATGGACTATTATTTCATTTTATTTTTTAACTGTTATAAGTCATTGTAATGAAAATAGTACAAATGATTTCCCCCGTACTGGTATGAGTACTGTTCTAAGTACTTAAATTTGTCTTTTATTTCTAAATTTCTTCTGCTGTCATGTTTCAAGGTGAATCCTTCAGACTTGCATTCTTTTAGCTTTCTCTTGAGAATGGATCCAAATGATTAAGACTACCTGCGTATTATTAGATAAGACCACCCCCAAACCATCTTGTAATCTATAGTGTTGAGGTTAAGTGCATAGGCTTTGGAGTCAGAACAGATTTGGATTCAAATCTTTGCTCTGCTACTTCATTTAGTTGCATAGCTTTAAACTTCAGTTTTCCAGTCTATTAAATAAAGAACATTGCAAGCATAAGGCTTTTTTTCATTGGGAGAATTCTATAACTGAGATGAAATAATCATTATTTAAAATTTTTCTAGCTAATTAAAATCCTTCATGGTACAGTTTAATGTTATTTTCCTTTTCTAGATTAAGGGAAAGTGGATAAATCTTGGTTATTATATTTTTTTTATTATTTTTATTTTATTTATTTATTTTGAGATGGAGTTTCACTCTTGTTGCCCAGGCTGGAGTGCAACAGCATGATCTCGGCTCACTGCAACCTCTGCCTCCTGGGTTCAAACGATTCTCCTGTCTCAGCCTCCCGAGTAGCTGGGATTATAGGCATGCACCACCATGCCTGGCTGATTTTTTGTATTTTAGTAGAGATGAGGTTTCTCCATGTTGGTTAGGCTGGTCTTGAACTCCCAACTTCAGGTGATCTGCCACTTCGGCCTCCTAAAGTGCTGGGATTACAGGTGTGAGCCACCATGTGCAGACTTTTTTTGTGTGTGTGTGAGACAGGCTCTCACTCTCAAAATCTATGAGAAAAGATTTTCCAGCCCAGGCTGGAGTGCAGTGGTACGATCTTGGCTCACTGCAGCCTCAACCTACTGGGCTTAAGCAATCCCACCTCAGCCTCCCAAGTAGTTGGGACTACAGGTGTACAACACCATGCTCAGCTCATTTTTTTGTTTTTTTGTTTTTTTTAGTAGAGATGAGGTTTTGCCACATTGCCCAGGTTAGTCTTGAACTCCTGAGCTCAAGCAATCCACCCACCTCAGCCTCATAAAGTGCTGGGATTATAGGCATGCACCACTGCCCCTGGCCTTGGTTAACTTTTGTTTAACACACCTTCATAAATGAAATCCTATGTTCCTATTATAAATCATGTTTATGTATTAAATAAATGTGTATTATTATAAATCATGTTACATGTATTCAAAGAATATTTAATGATAGAAGAAAATATTCATGATTGTATATTTTTTAAAGAAACATATAAAATTATAATCCTAGTTTTATTTTTTAATAAAACAGGCCCATAGAAAATAGACTAAAATGTTAGAATGGTGATCTATGGGAATTGGGATTTGAAGTGACTTTTTATTTTCTTTCTTATACTTTTAAAAAATTTCTGAATTTTTATGATATATCACCTTTATATCTCCCTTAAATATTTTATACATCCTTTTTGTCTATCACTTTTGTAACCTATATAAAGTGTGCCAATATTAAAATAGGAGTCTTCAGATAGTAGAACATTGTAACTGAAACTTTTATGATTCTCTTAATTTTTTCTCATAGATTTTAATTTGCAGTGTTTATATTTATGGCAGCCCTCTAAATCTTCTTCAAGTGTTTCGTTTATATCATGCATTGTTGGAGTTAAAATAGAACATATCAGCCAGGCACGGTGTCTCATGCCTGTAATCCCAGCACTTTGGGAGGTGGGCAGATCACTTAAACTCAGGAGTTTGAGACCAGCCTGGGCAATAAAGTAAGACCCTGTCTCTAAAAAAAAAAACAAACAAACAAAAATTAGCCCGGCACGATCGTGCGTACCTATGGTCCCAGCTACTCAGGAGGCTGAGGTGGGAGGATGGCTTGAGCCTGAGAGGCAGAGGTTGCAGTGAGCTGAGATTACACCACTGCACTCTAGCCTGGGTGCCAGAGTCTGACCCTATCTCAAAACAAACAAACAAAAAACACCATAGAACATATTTCTGTATTGAGGTCTGATTCTGTGATGTGTGTATAGTTCTAGGATTATCATTTCCTTTGTATATATACTAAGTTTAAAAACTTGAGATTTGAACAATTTCCTTGTCAGTATTATCATATGCAGCAGCTTTTAGTGGTGGAGAGACCTAACAGTTAAAATTTTCCAATATTAATTTTTAACTATATTATACTTAATTATATAATAAATTTTAGTAGCTAATATTTGTTTTAATTCTTTCTAATAGCCTAGGTCAGTGGATTCTTGGATTGTTGCATTTAATCCTCAGAACAACCATATAAAGTCTAGATAGCCTCATTACTCCTATTTTACAGAGAGGAAAACAGACCAAAAGTAACGTGTCCAGGATCACATAGTAGCAAGCAGCAGAGCTGGGATTTAAATGGAGGCAATTTGGTACCAGGACCACGTGCACACACAGACTCCTAGCTTCCTACTATGATAAATTTGTCTCTCTTGGTTGGGTGAAGTTTGCTGAAATAATGTATATTTAAAGGATCTAGCACTGCACTTCGTACCTTGTAGATGCTCAATTGAATTTTCTTTTGTAATGGGTAGAGTGATCCCATTGAATTAGGTGGCATATTCCACCTGGTGGTCAAATAAGGAATTCTTATATAGGTAAACTCGGGTCTGTGGTTTGTTGTACAGATAGATTATTTCATCATCAAGGTACTAAGCCTAATATTCAATAGTTATTTTTTCCTGACCCTCTCCCTCCTACCCTCTACCCCCAAGTAGGCCCCAGTGTCTGTTCCCCTCTTTGTGTCCATGAGTAGGAGTTCTTTTTAAAAAATTTTTTATTGCAATGAACTGCACAATAAATCAGTCATTTTAAAGAAAACCCTGTTGTGCAACCACTACCTCTATCTAGCTATCTGGTTCAAAGCCATTTTTGTCATTCCCAGAAGAAAAATCCTGTGTCTATCTTCATCCTCCCCTGCCCGCCATGAGCCCAACTTATGGCATCCACCAATCTGTGTTCTGTTGCTATGGATTTGCCTATTCTGGATTTATATGTGACCTCTTATGTTTGGCTTCTTTCCCTTAGTATAATATTTTTGAGATTTATCCACCTTGTAGCATGTACTTCATTTATTCTTGTGGGGGAGTACTGTTCCATTCTATGGATACCACAATTTGTGTTACCCATTCATCCACTGATGGACATTTGGGTTATTTCTACCTTTTGGCCATTGTGAATAGTGTTGCTCTTCATATGCTATAGCGTGTGTGTGCATGTATTTGTTTGACTACCAACTTTTAATTCTTCTAAGTATAAGAAGTTTTTTTAAAGGAAAATGGCCTTTATTAGATGTTTAAAAATTCTATAAAAATATTAAAAAAAAAAAAAAAAGGCCGAGTGCAGTGGCTAATGCCTTTAATCCAACACTTTGGGAGGCCAAGACAGGTGGATCACTTGAGTTCAGGAGTTTGAGATCTGCTTGGCCAACATGGTGAAACCCCATCTCTACTAAAAGTACAAAAATTAGCTAGGCATGGTGGTGGGCGCCTGTAATTCTAGCTACTTGGGAGGCTGAGGCAGGAGAATCACTTGAACCCAGGAGGCAGAGGTTGCAGTGAGCTGAGATCGCACCACTGCACCCTAGCCAGGGCAACAGAGCAAGACTGTCTCAAAAAGAAAAGAGGAAAGTAGTATACAGTAAAGAGTACTACTGTACATATTTGTATCATAGCAACTTGCAGGGAGCATGACTTGGCGCTTGGTAAATAAATGTTTGTTAAATTGAACTTTTGGTTTTTGAGAAACTTCTTTCTAATTCTGATTTTGCTATTAACTCTCTGGTTTTGGACAAATCCTCAGTTTCTGGGCCCCAGTTTTTATATCTATAAAGAAATAGACTAAACTCTTTTAAGAGTCCTTTAAGTTCTGTGAAAGTCCATTCCCTTTTTTCTTTCAATAGGAAATGTTTTGGTACTATATCCTTTTACCCTCTGGAAAATAGGTACTTACCAGCCCTTGGCTGTTGTAGGCAGTTCTTTCTCATTAAATTTGCCTCTGGAAAGGGCTGTGTGATCAAGAAAGTTGGGACCACTCACTGTTCTCGTCTTTAACCTCTTACAAGGTTTCTTCAGGAAAGACTCATTTTTTATCTTTCCATCTTCCCCTTCCATATCTTGCAAACCCTAGTGGAGAGATTGAAAAACTCAAGTGCCTATAGGGCACAGACAGCATAATATCAATTAGAGAAATTGGCTGAACGGTGCTTTAGGTAACTAGAGAGTACACTAAAGGAGGCAGCTCCAGTTTTCCTTGTGGATTTAGTATTGCCGGATCCTGTGATTCAAGAGAAACCAAAGGTCTGAGATTTTTATGTAAAATCTGTTTTTTAAATGTTGGCAATTAATTTTAAATGTTTTTTTTAAACTGTGCAGGTAAAACAGAACACTTCTGAAGTCCAGGTAAATACCATAGGAAGTACAAGACTTGTAGAAAGGAAAACTGGATGGGTATGGTGGCTCACGGGTGTAATCCCAGCACTTTGGGAGGCCGAGGCAGGTGGGTTGCTTGATGTTAGGAGTTCAAAACCAGCCTGGCCAACATAATGAAACGTCATCCCCACTAAAAATACAAAAATTCTCTGGGCGTGGTGGTGCGCCTGTAATTCCAGTTGTCCAGGAGGCTGAGGCGTGAGAATTGCTTGAACTGGGGAGGCAGAGGTTGCAGTGAGCTGAGATGGCGCCATTGCACTCCAGCTTGGGTGATAGAGGGAGACTGTCTCAGAACAACAACAACAATAACAAAAGGAAAGCTGTGTATTTTGAAGTGAAATCAGAATCATCTTGAAATGGGCATGAGGTATTCATCAGATTGCGTTTGGAATAAAAGAAATAATGCCCGTGGAATATCTCAGTAACACTTTCTCATTGCTAACCCTTTTGAGGGCAGAAATTATAGCTTTTATTTATGTTAGTAGCTCCAATTAATATATTAATAATAGTTCTAGGTGTGTTCTACACATTGTTGCTAGTGCTTACAACTCTACAAGGTAGATAGGTATTACCACTGTATTATAAATGAAACAGCCAAGGCTTGCTGTGATAAGTAACTTGTCCAAGGTCACACAAAAAATAAGTGATACATTTATGGTGAAACCTCAGTTCTGACTAACTTCGTTCTTTCATTATGACATGCTACCTACCTCTTTTTTTTTTTTTTTTGAGACGGAGTCTCGCTCTGTCGCCCAGGCTGGAGTGCAGTGGCCAGATCTCAGCTCACTGCAAGCTCCGCCTCCCAGGTTTACGCCATTCTCCTGCCTCAGCCTCCCGAGTAGCTGGGGACTACAAGCACCCGCCACCTCGCCCGGCTAGTTTTTTATATGTTTTAGTAGAGACGGGGTTTCACCGGGTTAGCCAGGATGGTCTCGATCTCCTGACCTTGTGATCCGCCCGTCTCGGCCTCCCAAAGTGCTGGGATTACAGGCTTGAGCCACCGCGCCCGGCCACCTCTTATTTATTATAGACAATATTGGTATACTGACACAAGGATCAGATGCTTTGTATAATGGTTGTAGACTTTTCCAAGGAAACTTGTAACTTTCTTCTTTTTACTTTATCCTCTTTAATGCAAAAAAAGAGAGATTACAATAACACTTGAAATGTCTCCTAATTATCTGTTATGTATAGTCATGATTGTGACTTTCTGATCAAGCCAAATGAAAATTTATATGCTTTTGTTTAACAATGATATTGACAACCTTTTATACTAGAATCTTTATCCCCTGAGTCTTAACCCCTTAATTCTTCCATATGTTGTAATTGGCCCTTTAAAGATAAATAGGTGTGGAAGGATTTCTTACACACCTCTTAAGCATCTGCTTATAGAGCATAGCCACTGGCAAATGGAGACAACTGAATTCTCTTCCAGAGCGCATTTGAATCCATCTCACTAAAGCTTCTCAACTTGTGACTTCTGAAAAATGTATTTTGGTCTTCTCATTTTCTATTTTCTTTTTCTCTCATGTAGTGGAAGAGATTCTCAATCAGTTTTCTAAGATACTTTCAATTTCCTGACTTGATTCTGTGACACACTTTTTCTATTTTCCATTCTGTCTTTTCATTACTCCCTTTCATGTGTTTGTTTTCCTCCTATCAGCAGTAGTCAAACTGCTTTTTCTATTTTCCATTCTGTCTTTTCATTACTCCCTTTCATGTGTTTGTTTTCCTCCTATCAGCAGTAGTCAAACTGCTTTTAACTATGATTTCTGAAAAGGTACTTCTGCATTTGATATAATTTCAAAAGGGCCCTGGTGCTTCAAAAGAAATTAGAAAACTAAGTCCTTATGGTAGTATAATCCTATAAGAGTGTACTAGAAAAACTACTTTATTGGCTGGGCGCAGTGGCTCACGCCTGTAATCCCAGCACTTTGGGAGGCCAAGGCTGGCAGATCACTTCAGGTCAGGGGTTCGAGACCAGGCTGGCCAACATGGCAAAACCCCGTCTCTACCAAAAATTATAAAAAACTAGCCGGGTGTTGTGGCACATGCCTGTAATCTCAGCTCCTCGAGAGAGGCTGAGGCAGGAGAATCCCTTGAACCCGGGAGCTGGAGGTTGCAGTGAGCCAAGATCGAGCCACTGCACTCCAGCCTGGGAGACAGAGCCAGACTCCATCTCAAAAAGAAAAGAAAAGAAAAACTACTTTATTATACAGTTGGTAAGCTTGTGCTAGTACATTACTAGATCTGATCCAAACGGCACTTTTTAATTTCTCAGGACCCTGGTTTCCTGTCTCTTGTCTTTAAGTATCACCATTGTCTATATTGTACAACTTATTTTTATTCTCTAAGTGTGTGTATGTGTGTGTGTGTAAGTGTGTAACCTTATCCCAGCTAGATTTTCAGTTCTTTGAGGGCAGGAACTACTGCGTCTTTAATTTCTTTTAAATCCCTTTGCACCTAAAGGATACACTTGTGTGTGTACAGAGTATTTTGTGCTTTTACAAAATTAAGACTAATTTTTTAAGCCTCAGAGGGCTTAACCCAGCATGTTACATGAGGCACATACACTATTTATTGAATATTAAATTAAGTAACCTGAAAATTCTTCAAATCTATTGAAGGTTGTCAAGTGGAAATAGTAATGTTAATTCTTAATCCTCCCTGAGCAAAGAACATGTTGATATGGGTTAAAATTATAATAGAATAACTTCTGCTTCCAGCCAAGGTAGATTAACTAGAAGACTAGGTTTACCTCTTGCCCAAAACAACTAAAAAGCCAGATAAAATACATAAAACAACGATTTCTTTATATGTAACATCAGGCAATGAAGAACAGTGGTCCCTGAGAGAGAAAACAAATGAGATAACGCCTACAGTTTCCCTGGCTTACTGCTAGGAGAAAGTTCCTGGGCTGTGGTACAGAAAGGGGGAACCAAAGCAGAGCCCAGCGGTCTTCTTAAGTCGAAGTGGTAGAGATAGGAATCTGGGAAAGCCCAGATGGCGAGGGTTCTCAATGTAGAGTACTGGAAAGGAGAGGTACACTCAGAGAAAACTCTGGAGATCTGTAGAGGATCTCCTTAGAGTATCTAGTTGAGTGGTAATGATTGTATGCATGTGGGGAACAACTCAAGGATGGGGAGTGGGCTGGGGACAAGAGGGGGGACGGACTGCCTGAGAGGATTAGAGGGAACAGTTTCCAGAGCTCACAAAGGATTGGATATGATGTCTTTTTACAACAGCCAGAGTAGAAAATCTCTTATTTCCAGGGGCATTGGGTAGTGTTGAAGGGTCTTGCCTCATTAGTGGGGAAAAATTAGCCCTGGACTAAACACACTGTAGTTCTTGCCAATGAAAGCTTAAAAGCAAAAACCAAGTCCAGGCGCAGTGGCTCATGCCTGTAATCCCAGCACTTTGAGAGGCTGAGGCGAGCGGATAACCAGACCAGCCTGGCCAACGTGGTGAAACCCCGTCTTGACTAAAAAATACAAAAAACTAGCCGGGCGAGGTGGCAGGCGCCTGTAGTCCCAGCTACTCGGGAGGCTGAGGCAGGAAAATGGCGTAAACCCGGGAGGCAGAGCTTGCAGTGAGCTGAGATCCGGCCACTCCACTCCACTCCAGCCTGGGTGACAGAGCGAGACTCCGTCTCAAAAAAAAAAAAAAAAAAAAAAAAAAAAATTAGCTGGGCGCGGTGGCGGGCGCCTGTAATCCCAGCTACTCAGGAGACTGAGGCAGGAGAATGGCATGAACCCGGGAGGCGGAGGTTGCAGTGAGCCGAGATCACACCACTGCACTCCAGCCTGGGCAACAGAGTGAGACTCTTGTCTCAAAAAAAGAAAAGAAAAAAAAGAAAATACCAAAAGGATCAAGCTGTTTCCAAGTAACTTAACCATATCCTGAAACAAAGCTCAAGAATATTTATAGGAGTACTAAAATATTCAGCACACAACAAGGTAAAATTCTCAATATCTGGTATCCAATAAAAAAATCACCAGTCATGGAAACACTTAATGAGGAGAAAATTCAGTAAATCAAAACTGATCCAAAAATGGCTTGTGGCTTTTTTTTTTTTTTGGTCTGCACCCATATCCTGTCTGATTTCTTTTATATAAAATTCAAAAACAGGCAAAAAATATAATCTGTGATAAAAGCTAGAAGATCAGTCACTTCTGGAAGAGGTGAAGCATGTGGAGGTATGCTTAATCAGCTCGGTGGTGGTTATGGGTATGTTCACTTTGTAAAATTCTGCAAGCTCAAGACTTAAGAATTGTACACTTTATGTATATGTCATGCTTTAATAAAAGGTTAAAACTGGCTGGGTGCAGTGGCTCATGGCTGTAATCTCAGCTCTTTGGGAGACTGAAGCGGGGGGATCACTTGAGCCCAGGAGTCTGAGGTTGCGGTAAGCCATGATCACACCACTGTACTTCAGCTTGGACAACAGAGCCAAGACTTAGTCATTTTTTAAAAAGAAAAAAAAAAAAAACACTAATAAAAAAGAGTCAATTCTGAAATTATGACCTATAAGATTAATAATAATTATCCATTTTTGTTTGTGTATACTTTATGTCAAAGCACTTTTCACAAATACCAGTGTTATGATTGTGCGTATAAAATACTTTCTAAACTTTAAGTCATGATACTTCAGTTATTTATTTTTAGAACATTTTTCAATTTTCTAGAGCTGTTTCTCTGTTTCCTATTTATGGACCATGTTGTGGCACAAAGGACTGCACAAGCTACCTTTTCATTTGCTTTTGTAAAATGACAATTGAAAATCATCACAATTCATTTTTTAAAAAATTGCCTTGTGGCTAGGCACAGTGGTTCATACCTGTAATCCCATCACTTTGGGAGCTTAAGCAGTGGATCACTTGAGCCCTGGCCTTTTAGAACAGCCTGGGCAACATGGTGAAACCCAGTCTCTACAAAATAATACAAAAATTAGCTAGTCGTGGTGGCATGTGCCTGTAGTCCCAGCTACTTGGGAGGCTGAGTTGGGAGGATTGCTTGAGTCCAGAAGGTTGAGGCTGCAGTGAGCCGTGATTATGCCACTGGGCAACAGAGGGAGACCCTGTCTCTAAAAAAAAATAAAATAAAAAAATTAATGGCCTTTTCCACAGTAAACTGACCTCTGGTTAATGTAACACAATCAAGGTATTCTTTTTTGGTAAGAAACAATGTGTTAAACTTTTATAGAATAAATATTATTTGTACTAGAGAATAGCCAGGCAGATGATCTGGAGGGCTACCATACACTATCAGTGAATCAGTTTTACTCATTGTGAATCTGGTCTTTGCCTGTAAGGGATTCTAGATAATTTCTCTCAGGCTCAAATAACAGGAGCTCTGCTAATTTGTTTCACTATTTTAGGTATATTCAAGTCTACATGTATCCAATCTAAGTATATTGAAAATTACCACCATGTGAAATAGTAGTTGTCATTTTAGTCAGGAAAAAGATATAACAATTATTTCCCCTTTTTGTTATGTAAATATAATTGTTTTTTCCTCAAGGTTTAAGAATGTAGGTAATCTGGCAGGACGCAGTGGCTCACGCCTGTAATCCCAGCACTTTGGGAGGCCGAGGCGGGCAGATCACGAGGTCAGGAGATCCAGAACATCCTGGCTAACACAGTGAAACCCTGTCTGTACTAAAAATACAAAAAATTAGCCAGACGTGGTGGCGGGCGCCTGTAGTCCCAGCTACTCGGGAGGCTGAGGCAGGAGAATGGTGTCAACCCAGGAGGCAGACCGTGCAGGGAGCCAAGATTGCGCCACTGCACTTGAGCCGGGGAGACAGAGCAAGACTCTGCCTCAAAAAAAAAAAAAAAAAAAAAAAAAAAAAAAATCTGCAGAAGAAGTTGGTTCAGCTCTTTGGTTGCTGTTCTTTCCTAGACTCTTCAGAAAAAATAAATTAACTAGCAATGCTTAAAGAGGTGATAAACACAAGCCAATCCATTTTCATTTCAGCTGAATTTCATGCTTCAGAGTAATGACTGTTAGCCAGAATCACTTGTGAAGCTTTATACACATATACATTCTGTGATCTTATTCCCTATAAACACTTATTCAGTAGTCGGTCTGTGATGAAATCCCAGGCATCTTCATTGAGGTTAAAAAAAATACATATTTCAGGCCGGGCGCGGTGGCTCAAGCCTGTAATCCCAGCACTTTGGGAGGCCGAGATGGGCGGATGACAAGTTCAGGAGATCGAGACCATCCTGGCTAACATGGTGAAACCCTGTCTCTACTAAAAAAATACAAAAAACTAGCCGGGCGAGGTGGCGGGCGCCTGTAGTCCCAGCTACTTGGGAGGCTGAGGCAGGAGAATGGCGTGAACCTGAGAGGAGGAGCTTGCAGTGAACTGAGATCCGGCCACTGCACTCCAGCCTGGGTGACAGAGCAAGACTCTGTCTCAAAAAAAAAAAAAAAAAAAAAACAACAACAACATATTTCTACATGAAATTCTGGTATCCCCTACTGAAAACCAGTCTTAAGTTAGAGGCATTCTGCAGTTGTACGGGGAGTAAGGGAAACAAAGTTAAAATGGAAAAAATTAAGAGGCAGAAGTAATGAATTTGGTCATTTGTTTATTGTCACTCATCGTAGACACTTATTTTTGATCTCTGTAAACATTAGCTTGTATCTCAAAGTATGAGGTCTGAATACTTGCTTATGGGTGATAATCTTTGTGTAGAACACAAAAGACAAAGTGGGACCAGGTGCAGTAGCTCACACCTGTAATACCAGCACTTCGAGAAGCCAAGTTGGTAGAATCGCTTGAGTCCAGAATTAAAGACCAGCCTGGACAACATGGTGAGACCCTGTCTGTACTGAAAAAAAAAAAAAAAAAGAAAAAAAGTGTTAGCTGGGCATGGTGGCATGAGCCTGTAGGCCCAGCATACTTGGGACATTGAAGTGTAAGGATCACTTGAGCCTGGGAGGTCGAGGCTGCAATGAGCCATGATTGTGCCACTGCACTCCATCTGGGCAACAGAGTGAAACGAGAAGAGAGAGAGAAAGAGACAGACAGACAGACAAAGACAGAGCAAGTGCCTTGTTGGTTTCCTCAGTTTTGGCTCAAAGAAGGGAAAAAATTTGTATAAATAGAAAAAAGAAAACTAACTTTTTAAGGCTTTAAAAATAACTGAAAGTGAAGACTCTGATTTATGAAAAGTGTTTTTTGTTAATCAGAAAATTGGTGATTTAGATGATAATGGGGTATAAGTTGGAAGATAGGATGTGAGTGGACAGGGTATTTGGATTAAATAACATAGGTAACATTTTTAGTTCAGGTAGTAGGCTATTCTGGTAATGACAGAAAGGAAAACAAGATGGGTTTTTTTTTTGGTTTTTGTTTGTCTAATATTTTTGTTTCTCCTTTCTAAGATTATGGCATAAAAACAGGAATTTATGTTTTAGAATTGTTTGAGTAGAATCACTTAAGGTAGATGATTTGCTTATTCATTCGTTTGTTAAGCACATTATTGAAATGCCCAGTATGTGCCAGGCACAATAATATAGTAAGTAAAATAGATGGCATTCCTAACCTCAGTGTTACTCTAATTGCATAGACAGGAATGCTGGGGAAAGAATTTATCTTTCAGCCAGCTATTCTCCTGCCTGGGACCCAGCTTTAACTAGTCTTGGCTCTACAAAGCAAGTGGTAACCTAATTGGAACATTATTTCTTCTCTGTAAAAATTGAGGGTTACACCAAATACTTTCACCACTTCTACCTCTAAAATTCTATGCTTTTAATGTGAATTTTAGATTAATTTAGATTAGATTAAACCCTTAAAACTACATTCATAGGCCGGGCATAGTGGCTCAAGCCTGTAATCCCAGCACTTTGGGAGGCTGAGACGGGCGGATCACGAGGTCAGGAGATCGAGACCATCCTGGCGAACACGGTGAAACCCCGTCTCTACTAAAAAATACAAAAAAACTAGCCGGGCGAGGTGGCGGGCGCCTGTAGTCCCAGCTACTCGGGAGGCTGAGGCAGGAGAATGGCGGGAACCTGGGAGGCGGAGCTTGCAGTGAGCTGAGATCCGGCCACTGCCCTCCAGCCCGGGCGACAGAGCGAGACTCCGTCTCAAAAAAAAAAAAAAAAAAAACGACGTTTGTTACATTCATACCATTCTTGCATTGCCCTCTATATTATAATTTCTTCTCTCCTACTACCGTTTTTCCCTCATAGCTCCTGTGTCTTGATACAGTTTTGATTGGCTATTTATGTGCTTTCAGTCAACCTCACTGGACTGAAAGCTTTCTGGGAACAGACTTGGGTGTCTGTGGACATGTGAGTTACTGTGTTTGTACCTATGCACATGAAATGAACAAATGGTGACAAAATTAGTTTTTTCTTATTTTTGAAGATGCTGTTGATCTTACCTTGTGAATTTAATACTAGACTGTTTTTTCAAGATCAAAAACAATAATATATGTAAAATAATATAAATTGTAATTCTGCTTGTTTCTTTTCATTGATTATTATGTATGTTTACAAGGACATGATTAAACTAATCATGAGAGAGGAATGATTATTAAATATATGGTTATATAATATGGTTAGCTGTTAATAGCCATGGAACAGATCTCTATTCAGTATTGGTTTTATAAGCACTCAGCAAAATTCTGTTTTAAGTATGTGTTCTAAATTTTAAAATGAATGTATGTTGACATTTTTCTATTGCTTACATTCCAGAAATGAGCTTATTTTACTGGTAACAATTAAATGTGAATTCAGTAAGGGTAGAAAAATTGGAGGAAACTGGAGTCTCCTTTTCTCTTTAACAGATGTCTTCCTCTGTTTGTCAGCTATAAGAAAATGCTTTAGGCAAGGTAATTTATAAACAATAGAAATGCATTGCTGACAGTCTGGAGTCTGAAGTCTGGAGAGTCCAAGATGAAGGCCAACAGATTCTGTGTCTGCTGAGGGTTTGCTCTCCGCTTTGAAGATGATGCCTTCTTACTGTGTACCCATGTGGTGAAAGGGCCAAGGCAGCATCTTTCAATCTCTTTTATAAGGGCACTCATTCCATTTTGGGAGTGCAGAGCCCTCATGACTTACTTCCTAAAAGGCCCCATCTCTTTAACACTATTACATTGGGTTTTAGATTCCAACATGAATTTTGGCAGGACACTAACACTTAGACTATAGCACCAGACAAGCAAGCAGTCACTGTAATTTAAGTCCCTTAGAATGGAAGGTCCGTGAAGACAGATTTTTGTCTGTTTTGTTGTTGATGTATCCCCAGAGCCTGGAAGAGTGCCTGATGTACATCAGGCAGTCCATAAATATTTATTGAGTGAATGACTACATGAATAAATGAATGAGAATATTTACTGAGCTGTGCTTCATTTTATAGCAGGTACAATGTTGTTTCTTCACCACTGATATATTCATTTATTCTTTTATTAGCAGTGTTTCTGAAATAATATTAAAATTAGAAGTTTTATTGAAGCTTGTTTTGCAACTTAGAATTATTACCCAGTAGCTTTCCTTAATATTTTGATAACCTCATCAACAAACACTGAGTGTCTCTTCTAAGTAGAGTACTGCCGAACCTTAGAGAAGACATGACATAGTTTTGGTCCATGAAGGGTTTTCAACCCATTTGGAGAAGTAGGAAATAGATATAAAGTGATTTGTAACAACCTGAGGGGTGTCAAAGAAATGGTACATGTAGGAAATTAATGTTATATTCAAGTGAAAATTTGATACTGTTTATGTATATTATTCAACTTTTTAAACATTTGCATTAAAATATGGAAAGGAAGCATAAGTATACCATTGCTTTAATAGTTATCTTTGATGAGATCATGGGCAAGTTGAAGTTTTATTTCTTACATGTATTTTTAAAAGCAAGCAATAACTCTAAATAAATTAATCTAGGCCAGGAACAGTGGTTCATGACTATAATCCCAGCACTTTGAGAGATTGAGGCAGGAGGACCACTTGAGTCCAAGAATTTGAGACCAGACTGGACAACAAAAGGAGACCCTGTCTCTACAAAGCACATACAGACACAGACACACACACACACACACACACACACACACACACACACACACACACACACACAAACAAAAACTAGCTAGGCATAGTGGCGTACACCTGTGGTCCCAGCTACTCGGGAGGCTGAGGTAGGAGGATCAGTTTAGGCCCGGGAGCTTGAGACTGCCGTGAGCTGTGATTGTGCCACTACACTCCAGTTTGGGTGACAGGGTGAAATCCTGTCTCAAAACAAAACAAAACAAAACAAAAATTCTAGTTCTAGGACAGATTTGATATAAAAAACAAAAGTAAAGCAGGCTTAAAGCAGGGTATGTGTTTAGTAACATCAATTGCTAGACCTCTCTCCTGTTTATGTATTCACTTGGATGTCCCATAGGCATCCAAATTCATCATTTAAAACTGAATTCTCCTCTTTCCAGGTTTACTCTTAACTCCTATATTCTCTATCACGGGAAATGGCACCATCTTTTATCAATTTTCCCAAGCCAGAGTTCCTATGTGCTACTTGGAACTCTCTTTTTTTCCCTCTCCCTTCCCCTCTGTAGCCAGTCATCCAATTTAGTTCATCCATTTAAACAGCTTTAAATTCGTAGCCTATTGACTATTTTCACCGCCACTTCCTTGGTTCAGGATTTCATTATTTCTTACTTGGGCTATTACTGTAAAAACATTCTTACTCATCTCCATCTGTAGGACCTAATCTATTCTCTGTATTCCTGGTAGGATGATCTTCCTCAAATACATGTTTGAGTTTCATTTCTTTGCTTAAAACCCTCAAAGGCTCCCTGTGTGCTGAGGGATAAAACCCTTACTGCTTAGCATGATACATAAGCCCTGTCATAATCTGGCGTCACCCTGCCTTTAGTAGTTTCATCTCATGTTACTGCTTGTAACTTCCATGTTCTGAGTAACTGAGTCACTTAAAAAACTGAGATGAAAATACTCTTTTTGTTCAGATTTGCTTTTATAGTTTCTCCTTCCTTTTCCCAAATCTGTCTGCTAAATAGCCATTTCAATAGTCAAGATTGACTTCAGGTGTACATCCTCTGTGCTGCCTTTTCAGACCCTCCACAGATAACATTAAAGGTTCCTTCTCCAGTTGTGTAACACTGCATACTTTATTAAAGCACATACTGCATTATTTTAAACTTGACTCATTTTATTATCTCTAGACTGTGAACTGCTTAATAAGGGTGATTTTCTTTTGTGTTGTGTCCCTAGATGAGTGCAGGTGCTAAATAAATGTTGAATGAATGTTTAATTACTGCTCTGTCAGGCTGAAGGTGATAGTGAAGAGGAGCTGGCATAGACAAAAATACTTAGCCCCTGTGAGTGTGGCAAATAAGATGTCAAACAAGTAATTATATGACCAAGAGAAGACTCATGGTATATGGTGTAACCAAGATTCTGTTGCCTTTTTCAACCAAAATTTTTTTAAATTTTTTTTTAACAGAAAGCATAGCAAAAGTGAGAGGGAGAACAAGGTAGATTGGTCTTTTCTCTCTTTTCTTTATTTTCTTCTCTTTTTCTTTTTTCTTTTTTTTTTTTTTTTTTCCTTTTGAGACAAGATCTTGCTCTGTCAGCCTAGAATGTAGTGGCACAATCACAGCTCACCACAGCCTTGACATCCTGGGCTCAAGCAATCCTTCTGCTCGGCTGCCCAAAGTGCTACGATTATAGGCATAAGCCACCAGGCTCGGCCCTGGATTGGTTTTTGATTGCCAGATGTGAAGACATGAAATAAGTTTGTTTACTCTGATAGATTCATTTCTTTGCAAATTGAGATCTTATAATGTGAAACTACAGTTACATAGCTGAATTTTTTGAATCCTTAGTAATTAATAAATTCCTACTGAACCGTATGCCTGTATGCACTTTTTGGAACCATCTTGAACTTACAAAAGCGTTGTGAATATAGTGCAAATAATTTATTTCTTTTTTTTCTGAATCATTTGAGAATAAGTTGCTGACATGGTTCCTCATTGCCTCCCAATACTTTGGTGTTTCCAACAAATAAGAATATTCCCTTACATAACCACAATATAGCTACCAAAATAAACATCAATACACTTTTTTTTCACCTAGTCCTCAGATCCTATTTGGGTTTTGCAAATTGTCCCAATAATTTCCTGTATAGCAGAAGGATCCAGTTTAGAATTATATGTCCATTTAGTTGTCATATCTCTTTAGTTTCTTTCAGTCTGAAATCATTCCTTGGTGTTTCCTGGACTTCTATGGTTTTCTTTTTCTTTTTCTTTTCTTTTTTGTTTTTTTTTTTTTTTTGAGACAGAATCTTGCTCTGTTACCCAGGCTGGAGTGCAGTGGTACGATCTTGGCTTACTGCAGCCTCCTCCTCCCACCACTCCCAGCTCATTTTTTTTTTTTTTTTTTTTTGAGATGGAGTCTCACTGTTGCTGAGGCTGGAGTGCAGTGCCGCGACCTCGGCTCACTGCAACCTCCTCCTCCTGGGTTCAAGAGATTCTTCTGCTTTCAGCCTCCCGAGTAGCTGGGATTACAGGCATGTGCCACTATACCCAGCTAATTTTTATATTTTAGTAGAGATGGGGTTTCGCCGTGTTGGCCAGGCTGCTCTTGAACTCCCCACCTCAGGTGATCCACCCACCTTGGCCTCCCAAAGTTCTGGAATTACAGGCGTGAGCCACCACACCCGACCCATGCTGTCTTTTGTGTCCTTTTAATATGCCGCCATAATTCTTTGAGTACTTTCTTGCCTTTAGTAAAACAAGACATTCCAGGTTCATCTTCTATTTTGTCTGTCCTAGCCCTGATACTACCTGTTTCTCTGAAAAGCGCTGGTTACTTTTGGGGTGCTGCTTCTCCTAGGACCTTTCAGAGGACAGAAGCTAGGGAATATATGTATATTTATATGTCTGTACACACACACACGTATACACACATTTATGCCTATATTTTTCTATCCATACATATTGACTAATGAGTTCACATCAGTACCTCCAGTTGCAATGCAATACTGTAGGATTCCTTCTTCTTTTCTCCCTATGTTTGTAACTCATTGTTTGACAAACTTGATTTCCTTTCATCTTATTGAGAAACTTGATTTCCTTTCATCTTATTATGTTTACTTATTTGATCAATCTCCTGTTGTAACCAATCTCCCATTGCTACTGCCTCCCACTTTCTGGCACATTAATACGCTAATTACCCAACTTGGCCTCTCATAGCTTGCCTCCTACATGGATGTTCTTGACACTTGGGGCTGTCCTGCTCACCTGTGAACCCCTCCAGTCTAGTTGGTTTCTTACTCCCCATTTTGGGCAGCCCTACTAGGTAGATAGCCTCCTATCTTGCTCATCCTGCTAGAATTTTGAATCCTGCCTAAAACTGCCCTTTGCTCCTGCTCCCTCAACCCCTATAGATGTCTTCCCTACCCTATTTGAATTCCAACACCCCATTCCGGGCTGCCATCTATGGAAATGCCCTCTTTAGTCAGTCTTCTACTTTCCCACCTTAGGCAACCCTTCTACACAGATGCCCTCCTTATTAGGCTCAGGCTCCAAGGCCTCACATGCCCTCCTCACCCTGTGTGGATTGTAACTCCCCGTGCTGGGCTCCCCCTCTCTTGCCTGGTGGGCACGCTGTTTATACCTGCTGGGTAACGTCTGATACCCAACCTCAGGCAATCCTTCTGTGTGGACATCCTCATTACTACTTAGGTTCTGCTACCCTCTGTTGGTTGCCCCTTGCATGGATACCCTTCTCACCCTCTCTGGCTCTGACATTTTATCCTGGGCTCTCCCTGCTAACTCCACAGAGACCCTTCTCATTCTACTCAGGCTTTTACTCCTTGGGCTAGGCTGTCCATCCATATGGAGATTCGCGTTCTGCTTGGGTTCCAACCTCCCACCCTACACAGACCCCCTGTGCATCAGCCTTCTTTCTTGTGTGGATGCTGTCCTCATCCCATTTCCTTGGGCACCAACATTCTGACCTGAGCCATTCTCCTCTGCACAGATACTAATATATTCTTCACCCCGCTTAGGCTCTGGCACCACACACTAGGCTGTCTTATATAGATACTTTCTTCATGTTGCTCGGACTCTGCATCTGGAATATCTCTTGCCCCTCTCATCCACTCATTTATGTCCTCCTCACCCTGCTTAATCTCTGAAATCCCTTCCCAGGTCTCCCCCTCTTCTCTATAGGTATCCTTCCCCCTCCCTGCTAGGCTTCTGATACCCTCCTCTGAGCCCTCCTTATTCCTCTTGGACTCCATCTGAGTCCAAAGTTCTTAAAACACTATTGAAAAGGTACTCTTGTAAGATATCTAAAAATTATAAATAAACCATAAATGTTTTACTCAGTGATGTATGGATCCTTGATAACTTGAGAGTTTTGTTCTTTCTAGGATAGACTCAAGTAATTTCTTCAGAAAATAACAAAGAAATGTAAAATGTAGATAATCAGAATAGTTAGGTGACTGGTATATTCCATTCTGTCTTTCATGCTAAGAGGTTATTTAGAAAACAATTTTCTTTTTCTTTTTTTTTTTTTTTTTTTTGAGACAGGGCCTTGCTCTGTCACCCAGGCTGGAGTGTAGTGGCACAATCATGGCTCACTGCAGCCTTGACCTCCTGGGCTCAGGCAGTCCTCCCACTTCAGCCTCCCGAGTAGTTGGAACTACAGGCTTGCACCACCTCACCTGGCTAATTTTTGTATTTTTTGTAAAGACGGGGTCTTGCTGTGTTGCCTAGGCTGGTTTCAAAACTCCTGGGCTCAAGTAATCCTCCCACCTTGGCCTCCCAAATGCCTGGATTACAGGCATGAGCCACTTTGCCTGGCTGAACATAATTTTAAAGTTTTTAAGTGAAAAATAATACCTAGTAGAAAAAAATGTATGGTATACTATATTAAATTGTCTGTGGAAGGCCGGGCATGGTGGCTCATGCCTATAATCCCAGCACTTTGGGAGGCCAAGGCAGGCGGATCACCTGAGGTTGGGAGTTCGAGACCACCCAGACCAACATGGAGAAACCCTGTCTCTACTACAAATACAAAATCAGCCGGGTGTGGCGACACATGCCTGTAATCCCAGCTATTTGGGAGGCTGAGGCAAGAGAATTGCTTGAACCTGGGAGGCAGAGGTTGCGGTGAACTGAGATCGCACCATTGCACTCCAGCCTGGACAACAAGAGCAAAACTCTGTCTCAAAAAAAAAAAAAAAGTCTGTAGAACTCAAGTTAGTTTCCTTATTCCCCAAATTACTTAAAATTTCTTTAAAACACTAGATTGTTTTAGGAAAACAGTAATGAACTACAACCTAGAGGAAGTGATATGAATAAGTAAATATGTGGCAGCAGACTAGTAAATTGGCTTAAATTGGGAAATTGAGAAAAATTTGTTAAAACAGAGCATTACCTACCAGTTATTCTTGGACTGCATACTCTTTTAGAAACTAAATATCCAGTGGACCTACAGCCAGTACATTTTTTTCCAGTAGAGCTGCCAAGTATGATGACTGTCAAGCTTGAAGTGTTTTTAACAAAATGAATGCTGTCTCTCTTCAATGCAGAACTATGTTGGCATATTGGAGATGCCAGGCATTTTGTTTTAAAATATTTAATGTGAAATTATAGGCTTGGGATTTCCCAGCTGATTGAGATAGTTAATGGAGAGGTGGAAGAGTAAGGCATTTCATTCCCAAACCATTTTCTGAAGGTTTTTTTCTAACTCTTTCAGATTCCTAGAGTAGTTTCACATTTAGAGTTTTTTTAAAAGTAAAATCTAATATTTAAAACAAGACTAAAATGTTTAGAAATGGATTTTTCAGGATTATAATGTTTGCATTTCATATCAGAGAGCATTCATTGTTTGAGTAACTAATATCTGTTCTGAGCATTAGTTTACTTCTTGTTAGATTTTTAAAGCATTCCCAACACAAAGGAACATTCTTTTTTACCACAGATATTTCTCTTTAGCTGCTTACTTGACAACTGAACAGAAACATCTTATTTACGGAGCTTTTTTCCTTTTTTTATGATTCATCTCTGTATAGATGCAAGTTAATAGTATTAGTTGTACAACTTTATTTTACTACTTAAAAGTAAATAAGACAGTTTTGAGAAAAGTCATAAAGTAGACGGGCTCTCTGACTATTTCGATTTTTACTCTCTGACCCCAAAGCAGTTGAACACCAAATGCTACCTCTTAGGTCAACAAGGGTGAGGCAGGGATGAAAATTCTAAGAAAGAATAAGAACTTAGACTCCTTTTCAAGAGATCAACTTATTTAAGCCTTGTAGCATCTCTGTGAGGCTGTGCTCTGTCTATGTATAGCCCTAATTTTGTTGTATGTATTTTATTTGATTATATACTTTAGTAAAAATACCTGTGAACCCATTGTACAGCTCAGCTTATTTCTGCTCCTCCTTGTCTCCCATCAAAGGAAGCCACTGTCCTAAACTTTATCATCTTTCTTTTATCACATGTGTTTTTCTTTTTTTTGCTGTAATACAGATATCACATTCTTTATTGATAAAACCTACCTCATAGGGTTGTTTTGAGGTTAAATGAGAATATATGTATACTGAGCCTGGCCTGGCAAAGTGCTCAAAAAATAGTAGCTGTAATTATGGCATTAGTGTTGTTATTTTGCTGAGTGAGTACAGCATGAAAAGCGTGTCTTTTCCCAGCTGTTTCTTGTGGCTTATCTCCCTGCACTCTTTTGAGGTCTTTTCATCTCTTCCTGGAATGACCAGTAACAGTAAAGCAGTAGAGAAGGGGATTTAGGTGATCAGCCATTTGGACATAGAGTGCCCAACTGAGAAGAAACAACCAACCAACAAATTAAGTTGCCCTATTAAATTACCAATTTTTTCTTCTCTCTCACTGTCTTGTGCCTCAGAATAGGATTTCTGCCTACTTTAAATTTGACCCACTGTAGTGAAATTCTTCCACTCTCTTATAGACAGTGTTGAATAATAAAGGATTGAATTAACCCAGAAATAATCAGTGACTTTAATGGATCTATTAGAGTTTACAGAATGACTAAACAAGGCAACCAGTCAGTGCATTTTTACATTGTTTTCCTTTCCACTCAACATTGGGAAGCATTAATTTATTTTCAATATCTTAAAATGTTGATTTCATTCCTCTGTTTCCTTTTCCGGTTGCCCTGGGCTCTATGAGAATGCACCAGCATGAGACAGATTCTTGATCTTCTGAACTTGCTTCCCTTTCTGTCTACTTTTCTTATACACATATTAGTAATTTATGTTAATAGAGTTATTATAGCACACTTGCCCTAGTTCTACTACATGGATACTTAAGCAGTGCACTTACCCTGGCATTTTGGTCAACTAAAATTTATAATGAAATATTAGGTGAGTTGATTACACATTATTGCACAAATTATTAGCAGCATTAATAGAGAAGTATATAAGAAAATAATCAGGTCAGGCATGGTGGCTCACGCCTGTAATTCTAGCACTTTGGAAGGCCAAGGCAGGAGGCTTGCTTGAGCCCAGGAGTGCAGGACCAGCCTGGCCAACATAGCAAGACCCTGTCTCTACAAAAAAATTGAAAAGGTAACTGGTCATGGTGGTATGCACCTGTAGTCCCAGCTACTCGGGAGACAGAAGTGGGAGAATCGCTTGAGCAAGAAGGTCAAAACTGCAGTGAGCAATGATCACACCACTGCATTCCAGCCTGGGTGACACAGCACAACCCTGTCTGAAAAAAGTAAATAAATAGAAAGAAAATAATCACCCTAGTCTTGGCAGACTGAAGAAAGAGTTCCTTAGAACACAAAAGTAAAATCACTTCTAGATTAAAAAAGAGAGAGAAAGAGAAATAGTACATGTAAGTTTATTGCACAAGAGCAGATTTTACCAGCTGTTACATTAATCCTTGTTAAGTTTCATCTTATTCCTTTGGGCAGATACTCCAGTCTTTCATGATCTGTGATGAATTATGACATAAGATTTAATCCCTTTTAAGCCTATGTCATTTGAAAATTCATATCTTTGTTCAAGTTGTGATATAATAACCACCTTCTTCCAGATTGAACCTATACATTTTTTGGGTACTGTTGTTTAGAAGTCATCTATTTTATTAAGTCTATATTTCTTCATCTTGTTTATAATAACTTATAAACATTTTTTATCACATATTTTACTGAATTTTGGATAACTATGCCTGCAGCATTTTCCTGATCCTCTAGTAGAAGAGCCTTAAAAGACAAATTAGTTTGCAGCTTGGCCTTCTTCATATATAGAAACTATGTGAAGAGAGATGATTTTGTCCATGAAGTTTATCAGAGCACTGTTAGATACCCTGCTTGCTCTTGTCTAATTCTTACTTGTGCTTCTTCTATTACTGTCTTCCTTTTTTAAAAAAACAAACAAACAGCTTTATTGATATATAATTTACATACTATAAAGGTTACACATTTAGAGGGTACAATTCAGTGGTTATTAATATGTATATACAGAGTTGTGTAACCCTGCCTTTTTTTCACTCCAAAAAGAAACCTTATCTTATACCCATATCCCCCCTCTCTCTCTCCCTCTCTCTCACTCTCTTTTCTCTCTCATCTAAAAGCGATTTTGCTTTTGTTTTCTAAGGGAGTCTTTCCTCAGAAGCTGCCTTTCCATTAGGGATTTCCCATTCTGTTTCTTCATATCTTGTGTTTATAAACCTGGAATTTCATTATTCCCTTATATATCTGAACTGATTTAAAAGATAACATAAGAAAACTAGATACTGTGGCATAACATGAAGTAGCTGGCACTTATTTAGGACTGTCATTTTCATAGATTTAAAGTACATGTGGGCCAAGTGCAGTAACTCACGTCTGTAATCCAGGCACTTTGGGAGGCTGAGACAGGAGGATCACTTGAGTCCAAGAGTTTGAGACCAGCCTGGGCAACAGAGGGAGACTCTGTCTCTACAAAAAGTTAAAAAAAAAAAAAAAAATTAGCCAGGTGTGGTGTTGTACATTTGTGGTCCCAGCTACTTGGAAGGCTGCGATGGGAGGATCTCTTGAGCTCAGGAGTTGGAGGCTGCAGTGTGCTTTGATTGTGTCTCTATACTCCTACCTGGATGACAGAGTGAGACCCTGACTCAAATAAAATAAAGTACAGTACATGTGCTCTTATTCAGGATTTCTTTCATTGGCTAGAATGAAAATTCTACAGTGGAGACTGTAAAAGCATTTAATTTAGATTGAATTTAGGGTTAAATAACAGTATTAATAGCGTAATTTATATTACTTTAATCTTTAGGTATCCCATGGGAAGCAGATTTCAGAGAAAGGCCAGTGTCTGTGTTTGGATTGTATGGTTATAGTTTAGAGGGAATATCTTTGGGGTACTGGGGTAAAAGAGAGTTTAAATGATGATTTAGGCTGGGCGCGGTGGCTCAAGCCTGTAATCCCAGCACTTTAGGAGGCCGAGACGGGCGGATCACGAGATCAGGAGATCGAGACCATCCTGGCTAAAATGGTGAAACCCCGTCTCTACTAAAAAATACAAAAAAACTAGCCGGGCGAGGTGGCGGGCGCCTGTAGTCCCAGCTACTCGGGAGGCTGAGGCAGGAGAATGGCGTAAACCCGGGAGGCGGAGCTTGCAGTGAGCCGAGATCCGGCCACTGCACTCCAGCCTGGGCGACAGAGCGAGACTCCGTCTCAAAAAAAAAAAAAAAAAAAAAATGATGATTTAAGTCTTAGAGAAGTTATTTAAAGTAGCAGAACCAACCCAGTTATGTCTGAAATAAAATCCTGTGCTGGTAATGACTATATGAACTACAACTTCCCTTGGATAGATATGATAAACTTCTGGCAGGCTGACTTATTTTATTTCCAAACACTTGAGTCAGTTAATCAGAAAACATCTTTGGTGAAGGAATCCATGCTTCCTATACCTTCCACTTGACTTTGCATTTTACTTGTTTGTTTTGAGGGGCAGACTTTGGAGAGGGGTGGAATGTAACAAGTTCTGCATTTAATTTCTTTCTATGTACTTTTTAGTAACATTACTATTATACTTCTAACGGGGACTCAACTTTATACCCTTCTTTGGGAAAGTTAGAGTGTTTCAATCCACAAAGTTTTGCTTTGATTTGATTAATTTATTTTAGTAATTGGAGAAATGGAGATAGAATCCTGACTGGTAACATGCTGTTAGTGATTGGGCTATTACTAGGATAAATTTTTTTCCATCACATACATCATAAATGCATTTGGGTAGATCTTTTCCTCTTTTATTTGAATTTGTTCTTTCAAATTTCCTTTTTGTTGGGGCAGAAAAAAAAGACGAGGCCAGGTGTGATGGCTCACACCTGTAATGCCAGCACTTTGGGAGGCCACAGGCATGACCATCGTGCCCGACTCTAATCGGTCTTTTGAAGTTCTTTCTAATATTGATTCTACTACCTTTAGAGGATATTTTGGGAATACTTCTGTTAAAAACCTATACAATAAGGGATTTTTTAAAAAGTTAAAATATATTTTTAATGGATATGATTTTATGGGCAATTATAGTATTACAAAATATTTTTAAAAGATACAGGATTCTTTAATCTGGAATACAAAAGTAATCGTAACCTAATAGGTTATGCAGTCTGATTTAAGAGTTTCCTTTGCCTTTGCCTTTCCAGGGTTGGGGATGCCTCAGAGAGTAAGAAGTATTTGCTTGAACCATAACATTCCTTTTTTTTTTTTTTTTAAACATTTCAACTCACAAAGTTTTTCTTTGATTAGATTGATTTATTTTAATAATTGGGAAAAATGAATTATGATAGTATTGAATTAAAATATTTTCTCAAGGGTGTTGGGTAAAAGAGCACTGCTATACTAATTGACTGGAGAAGCCAATTTAAAGCTGATCCACAGTAGTATATGCCATCTCATATGTAAAGGATAAGTTTTACTTGTACTATTACAAAGGAAGATACTGGACCATCTTGGGTTATTTGGCATTTCTTCCATTCTGTCTAGTTTTATCCAATTTTCAATGTTAGCAACTTTTTCTGGAGACTATCTTGAACATAAGGAGTAAAACCAAGAAGAAAACAGGGACAGAACTAATGGGAAATTCATTTTTCAGTTCAATAAGATTATATAATAAAAGAAAATATTTAAAAAACTTTTTTTTTTTTTTTTTTTTTTGAGGCGGAGTCTCGTTCTGTCGCCCAGGCTGGAATGCAGTGGCCGGATCTCAGCTCACTGCAAGCTCCGCCTCCCGGGTTTACGCCATTCTCCTGCCTCAGCCTCCCGAGTAGCTGGGACTACAGGCGCCCGCCACCTCGCCTGGCTAGTTTTTGTATTTTTAGTAGAGACAGGGTTTCACCATGTTAGCCAGGATGGTCTCGATCTCCTGATCTCGTGATCCGCCCGTCTCGGCCTCCCAAAGTGCTGGGATTACAGGCTTGAGCCACTGCGCCCGGCAAAAAAACTTTTTCCTTTTTTTTTTTTGAGACAGGGTCTCACCCAGGCTGGAGTGCAGTGGCACGATCATGGCTCACTGTAGCCTTGACCTCAAGCAATTTTCCCACCTGAGCCTCCCAGATAGTTAGGACTACAGGTGTGTACCACCATGCCTGGCTGATTAAAAAAAATAAAAAACAAAACAAAAAACAAAAAAAAAACTTTTGTAGAGATGGGGTCACTGTGTTGCCCAGACTGGTCTTGAATTCCCGGCCTCAAGCAATCCTCTCACCTTGGCTTCCCAAAATCATGGATTACAGGTGTGAGCCACTGTGCTTCGCTGCTAATAACTTTTTACATTAGTTTTGTAGAATTGTTTGTGAATAATACAGTTTTCCTCATGAGAGAAAAGACATACTCATTTTGTACATATAATATTAGATTGTTGACTGAATCTCTTTTAAAAATTGTTTTCTCCTCTCGTTCCCCTCCCCACAGAATCTGTCTATGATCTTCTCCCAAAGGAGTTACAATTACCTCCATCTAGAGAAACATCTGTAGCATCAATGAGTCAGACAAGCGGTGGTGAGGCAGGCTCGCCTCCTCCAGCTGTTGTTGCTGCTGGTATGCATTTCATTTTACTTTATTAAAGAAAACTAGGGCCAACATGAAATCTGGCCAACATGAACAGTGCTGGCAAAATTCATGTTAAAAAGAGTGTGATTTGAGGGTTTTAAAAAGAGGCATTAAAATATGTACTTTTAACCTTAAACTTTTTCAATATTATTTTCTTGATGTAATTCTTATTTCTTAAAATTCTACATTGTCACATCTATAAATGCCATTTCATAAAATGGACCTTGTCTTCAAATATGGGAACCAGCTTAAAGTTGTTTTGTTGACTGTGCTTAAAAAGGTTAAATACCAAGCTGCGAATAGAAGATTATATTTGAGTTTCTATTTAATAGTTAATTTTAAAGACTTGTTCCAAGGGAAAATATTTTATATGATCTGAAAAGTGACTGAAGCACTCAAGTGTCTTTTATATTCATAACATGTTACTGAAACCTTTTTATTATATTTGAAAATATATGTGACTTCATAGTTGTTTTCAATTTATTGAAAGTAATGGAGGATGTCAATATAATATTTACATAAAGACATTTTCTTACATCAATGAAAAAGTATAGAAAGTAATGTTCGAAATTTATTAGACTTGTTTTTACTCAGCTCTCAAATCATACACTTAACGATATACAATTGGCTCAAATTTTTATTTTACATAAGAATAAAAAATTGACAGACAAGCTAATAGAAAAAAGTCTTATCAGTGATAAATTAGTATCAGTGCTTTCTTAATATTAGTTTGCCCACCTAATATTGGGTTTATAGACTGCTAAGTGTGTTTGCTTTAAAAAAGGAAACATGTATATATAAATAGAAGTTTTATCTGTCCTAGAGGTTTCTTGCCTAGTATGACACTTCTTGTCTTTAAAAATGATATTTAAAGTTTACCAGAGCATTGTTTTCAGTAAATTATTTTAGTTTCAAAATGAGAACAGTAAAGTGTAAGGTTGTGGTTTAAAAGAGGATATTGGTACCATAGTATAACTTCCAATATATTTCTCATATGCATTAACCTGTGTACCATTAACCTTATGTACCGATCTTTCTCAAGCTGCATAGTACATTATTGAAGCCTTCCTGGTTGAAGGCAGGAAAACTTTAAATATGGCAAAGAAACTGATCAGCCCTGCTCACTGTTCATGTGTTGCCAGACACTTTCTAACAGTTTCTGTGGATTTAATTGTGAATTAGTAAACTTTTTAGTAATCAAATTGATAAGATGACCTGGTTTGCTTTTATTCACTGGGTTCTAAAATGGCTCTCATGATTTTTTTCTGGAATTTTAAGTTTTAAATCTGGTTTTAAAATTGCATCCGAGAATAAAATATGACGAAGATAAGATATTTTTTATGAGATACTTCACTTTAAATCCACAAGTAGAAATTGACTGATTTCTTTTGTATCTTTTGAGATTGTTTTTTACAGATATGTTGAATCTATATAGAACTAAAAGTCTGTTTCTTATGTGCTTTTTAACATCTGTTGACGGTAGATCCAGTTCCTTTTAAAAGCTGGAAAAGATGTTAGGTTTAGAAAAAGAACTATTCTTCCTTTTAAATAATACCAAATTGAATTTTAGAAATTCATATATATATATATATATATATATATATATATATGTATGTATGTATTAAAAGTTCTTGAATTTGGGTCACTAATGAAATATTAACCTTCCCCCCATCCCAGTATATTTGAGAAAAATGTCTCAAGATAAATTACATTGAAAGCTGTGAGTTGAAAAATCATGAAAATAAGAAATTTAATCAAAGGAAGTATTTTGAAGTAATACATTCTTATCGTGAAGTTACTGATGTAAAGATGGCAAAGAGAGTAAGAAGGTAACCTTTCTAGTTTTGTTATAGTCACACGCAGAAAGTTTATATGATCATTAACAAGTCATTTATAATCTTTTTTAAAATATAAATTGAGCAACCAATGTAGATTATTCTAGGATTTTCATAGCTTAGAAAGAGTACTTCATACCTTACCGTTATAGACAAGAGAGTTTAAATCACAGAATAATTATTGTAGGGAAATCAATATATATCATTAGAATTATATTTTTATTTGACATATTAATATTCTTGGTGATAACTATCAGAGATACTTGGAGTATGTTACCAAGTTACTCGATGTTTTTCTAGCCAAAAGTCTAGACAGATGTCTAGGGGAAGGCACATTAATTTAGACTTGTATGGGTTTTTAAAAAATCTTTAACATTTTTAAAAAAATACGGGCCAGGTGTGGTGGTTCACACCTGTAATCCCAGCACTTTGAGAGGTCCAGGTGGGCAGATCACCTGAGGTCAGGAGTTCAAAACCAGCCTGACCAACATGGTGAAACTGCATCTCTACTAAAAATATAAAAAATTAGCCAGGCGTGGTGGTGGGCGCCTGTAATCCCAGCTACTTCGGAGGCTGAGGCAGGAGAATTGCTTGAACCTGAGAGGTGGAGGCTGCAGTGAGCCGAGATCGTGCCATTGCACTCCAGCCTGGTCAACAAGAGCGAAACTCCATCTTAAAAAGAAAAAAGAAAAAATATGAAATGCATAAAAACATTGACTCTTGATAAAGTTAATTCTTCAGAGTTTTGAAGGAGCCGGATTAGCTGCTCTCAGGTATGAGGGCCTGGTGGGAACAGACTTCTAGTTCTGCCATAAAGGTTTGTGTTTGACAAGTTTTAAATTAATTTAAATTTTAAAATTTAAAGACTGGGTATATGAGTGTTCATGGACATTTTTTGTTGTTTAATTTTTTAAAATGTGTTTCTCAGATTCACCAATCTAGATTTTTTTTCCTCTTCATGTTACTAAAGGAATAAGTAAATATGATGCTGCTAATCCACAATCCAGAATATTGATTAAAAGTGTCTTTCAAGCCTTTATCTGCTTCTACACAATTCACACTTTTACACACTCACATCAATAATACATTTTAATCCTCTAATCTCAGGGTCACGGTGTGGGGGAAAGGGGCTTATTTAGACACAGTTTCTCCCCTCTTCATGGGGCCAAGTGTCAGAATCTGTGAGGTGGAGTTCAATTTTGTTGTCGTCCCCATTTTTCTTTTTTGTAAAGAGACATGTTCTAGCTCTGTCACCCAGGCTGGAGTGCAAAGTGCGATCATAGCTCACCTCACTGCAACCTTCAACTACTGGACTCAAGTGATCCTCCCACCTCAGCTGGGAAATAAGTGCAAACCACCACATGGGGCAAATTTTTATTTTTTTATTTTTTTATTTTTTTATTTTTAGAGACGGGGTCTGTCACCCAGGCTGGATGCACTGGTGTGAGCTTGACTCACTGCAGCCTCAACCCCCTAGGCTCAAGTGCTCCTCCCATTTCAGTCTCATGAGTAGCTGGGAACCACAGGCATACGCCACCACATGGACCTGGCTAATTTTTTTTTTTTTTTAGACAGAGTCTCACTCTGTCGCCCAGGCTGGAGTACAGCAGCGTGATCTCAGCTCTCTGCAACCTCCAACTCCCAGGTTCAAGCAATTCTCCTGGCTCAGCCTCCCGAGTAGCTGGGATTACAGGTGCATGCCACCACGCCCAGCAAATTTTTGTATTTTTAGTAGAGATGGGGTTTCACCATGTTGGCCAGGCTGATCTCAAACTCCTGACCCCAGGTGATGGACCTGGCTAATTTTTGTGTTTTTTTGTAGAGACGGTCTTACTATGCTGCTTCTCCAGGATGGTCTCAAACGAACTCTTGGGCTTAGGTGATCCTCCATGCTTGGCCTCCCACAGTGCTGGGATTACAGGGGTGAACCACTATGCTCGGCCCTGTATTTTTTTTTAATTTTTTGTAGAGATGTCTTGCTGTATTGCACAGGCTGGTCTCGAACCCCTGGCCTCAAGCAGTTCTCCTACCTTGGCCTCCCAAAGCACTGGAATGTGAGCCACCACACTGGGCCCTCCTCCTCATTTTTAAGAATTCTGTTTTTGTCCCAGTGGAAATGTAGTTAAGCCTTAGATGTTCAATATATCTATGAAGAAAAGCCTTAAAAATATAAACTTTCTGAACCATTTGGTAAGTTCTCAGTAGTTAAAAGAGAGGCCATGTTCCTAAAACATAAAAGTTATCCAAATGAATTGATGACACTTTTTGGCAAAATTAAGGAGTTTATTAAGAAGAAGTACAAATCATGAAAAGATTCTTTTGTTTGTGTTTTGGATAATCCTATAGTATATACAGAATTAAAATATAGGTATTATTTAGGAGAACTAAATGAGTTATATCAGAATTTGGGGCTTTTGAAAAGATAATGGCAGGTTTGAGTTTTTTTAAATAACAGCTTTATTGAGACATAATTCATATGCTGTATATCCAAATATGATTTTTAATCTGTTTATGTGCTTACAGTTTTAATCATTAAATTTACTTAATGTATTTAAAATAGAAAGTCTTTCATGGAAGTAAACAATAAACTTTAGTCTTTATTTTAAGAAATCAAGTTATTTTCTTGTTCAATCCTAGACTCGATTTGTTTGGCTTCATTTGGGAATATAACGTTGTGTGATATTAGTTTATTTCAAAATATATTTTGCTAAGTGGACTGTTTCAAGTTTCTTTAAAATTTTTAATTCAAATTCTTGAACTAAACAATGAATTAAACTAGGCCAAGCGCCGTGGCTCAAGCCTGTAATTCCAGTACTTTGGGAGGCCGAGGTGGGTGGATCACGAGGTCAGGAGTTCAAGACCAGCCTGCTAAGATGGTGAAACCCTGTCTCTACTAAACATATAAAAATTAGCTGGACGTGGTGGCAGGCTCCTGTAATCCCAGCTACTTGGGAGGCTGAAGCAGGAGAATTGCTTGAACTCACGTGGCAGAGATTGTAGTGAGCCGAGATCACGCCACTGCACTCCAGCCTAGGCAATAGAGTGAGACTCCATCTCAAAGAAACAAAACAGAAAAATAATGAATTAAACTATAGATTTTATAATTCAGCCAGAGAATCTTAATAACATGTTAATAATTCTTTTTTGCATAGTTTCATAATGTTGATATTTTGGTTTCAGTAATTATGTATTAGTACTCTTTTTAGAAGTAACAGTACACTAATATTTCATAGCAGTTGTGTTTTTGTTTTTTGAGATGGAGTCTTGCTCTTTTGCCAGGCTGGAGTGCAGAGGTGTGATCTTGGCTCACTGCAATCTCCGTCTCCCGGGTTCCAGCGATTCTCCTGCCTCAGCCTCCTGAGTAGCTGGGACTACAGACACACACCACCACACCCGGCTAGCTTCATAGCAGTTTTTAACATGTGTAGTTAATACACAGTCATAAAGTGTGTACAGTGGAAATCTTGGTTGAATATCTCCACTTGTTGGACCACTGTCGGTTTTTAAGTTCATAACTTGATGTGAAGTGATCCATATAATAAATTTTTCTTTTGGAAGAGCTTTGACATATAGTACTTTGACTTCTATGCCATGTCACTTAATAAATCTCAAGTATGTAACAAGTATTTTCTACAAAATTTCCTTGAGTGCTATTTATACTATAGGAGAAGGCACTAGAGATCTACATTAATGTCCTATAATCAAACAAGAGCTATATTTTAATTCATTTCATATTTCCTAATCACCTGAATTAAAATCATAGAAATTTCTAAACCATCTATAACAATACACTGTACAAAAACTGAGGTGAAGAAAATATGTTACTCCTTCCTGTAGGAGACAGCTTTTAAAAAATGAAAATATATTATCATTTTTAAGTTCCTGCTATGTGACAAGAATTGTGATAGATAATTTGCATGTTATATCACAATCCTTCTAGCCATAAAGTACCTCTCTTTTTTGCTTTACTCCTTGCCATTGTGCTTGAGGGAATTTGGCATTGTGTGCTATCACTTCGATTAGGGAAACACAAGATCCTTAACTAGGCAGTGTATAGAATATTGAGTTGAAAAGCCATACCTCTCCTTTACAGGTGTCAGGATCTTCAAATGGGAATTGGATTTCTAGAAGAAGAATAATTTTTAATAAAAGTGATTTCTAGTAACTAAATTTTTTATCCCATTGAATTTATTATTATTTACTTACATTAGAAAGTATTTACAGTTACATAATGAGGATTTTCTTGAGTTGACTAAATTTGAGGAAGAAATTTGCCTTTGATTGCTTTTCTGGGTTAACATGTTTCAGAATTTTTGCCACCTAATGTAGTATACTATTAATGAAATTAAACCTGAAACCCACTAACAAGAAAGGTGATTCACCTCTAGATGTTGTGAGCTAAAATGCTGTGAGTTGATCTTGGTTATTCTTTATGGCCATTACCTTTTTTCCAAGAAAACTGGACCATTTCTAGAAGGAAATCAGATCCCAGTTACAAACATATTGCAAGCAGTTTTAAAAATCTCTACTCTTCCTTCTATCTTATTGTACTGAAATTACATAGTAAATATAAATACATTCACTTATACATATAGATGGTATGTATGGATGGATTTATGCTGAAGTCTGCATTATTAGAGAGTAAACTTGGGCGTATAGCCATTAATTCAGAAACAACTGCTAATTGTTTGACAGTTACAAATTGACGTTGCCAAAAAGCAAACTTGGCCTATTATTGCTTTGTTCCTTTAATAGTTCTCTTTTTATTGTCCTCTTAATAACACTTTTATAAATATTATGATTTATTCAGTTTCTAATAAATAAGCATATTTTTATGTTACTTGAGTCGACAGAACAGCATTTTGAAACTGCTCACAGATTCGCAAACATTCATAAGCTAAATACTTATAGAAAATAGATACAGTTACTGTTTTATGCATTTTGTACAATTTTGCCCAAGAAATTAATGCATAGAAGTAGACTTTTTTATATCACCAACAAGATTGACAATATAAGCAAAAAAGTGTTTATAGCTAATTGTTTTATAACAAAGGAACTTCACTGTTTCTGTGATATTTTTTCCTCTGGAATTCAGCCATAAAAAAGAATGTAATTTTGGCATTTATGGCAATGTGGATGGAACTGGAGGACATTAAGTGAAATAAGCCAGGAACAGAAAGTTAAACACCGTGTAGTCTCACTCATATGTGAAAGCTAAAAAATGTTGATCTCATAGAAGTAAAAGTAAGACAGAGGATAGATAGTAGAGGCTGGGAAGGGTAGGGGGAAGGAAGGGATAGGGAGAAATTTGTTGAAGGATACAAAATTTCAGCTAGATAGAAGAAATAAGTTCTAGTGTTCTATACCACTGTAGGCTGACTGTAGTTAACAATACTATATAGTTTCAAAGAGCTGGAAGGAAGATATTGAACATTCCTAATACAAAGAAATGATAAATATTGAGATAATGGATGTGTTAATTACCCTAATTTGATTACTGTACACTATATGTATCAGAACATTATCTACCCCGTGAATATTTATGATTATTTGTTAATTAAAAAAATAAAATTAGAAAAATCATACATGGGCTAGGCATGGTGGCTCATGTCTGTAATCCCAGCCCTTTGGGAGGCCAAGGCGGGCAGATCACTTGAGGTCAGGAGTCTGAGACCAGCCTGAGCAACATGGTGAAACCCCATCTCTACTAAAAATATAAAAATTAGCCAGGTGTGGTAGTGGGTGCCTGTAACCCCAGCTCCTCAGGAGGCTGAGGCAGGAGAATTGCTTGAATCTGGGAGGCAGAGGTTACAGTGAGCCAAGATCATGCCACCGTGCTCCAGCCTGGGCGACAGTGACATTCCGACTCAGAAAAAAAAAAAAAAAATCATACGTAGTAAAATGGTAGCATTTGTTGAATATGAGTGGAAGGTACATGGGTGTTTTAAATATTTCATAATTTTAAAATCACTGGGTGCAAATGATTAATGAATAAAAGTGTCCAATAAACTGTACTCTTAAAAACTAACAAAGGTATTGGGATATATTAGATACTTGATGGATTTATTTTTGGCATAAGTAAAGTTATATTCACTTTTCATCCATCATTGCATATGTGTATCAAGTATATGTGTACTGACAGTATTTATTTAGCCTACTCAGGTAAAATTTATTCTTCCCGTATAATTACAGGGTATTATCATCAACTAAATTAAATCAGAAAACTAATGAGAAAGCACCTCAAAGTACCAGGTCTATACAGCTGTTCTCTAGATCAGACACATGCAAACACACACACAACATATACATAGTTTTATTTGTTTATTTTTGTCACAGATGAGATTAACACGGGCTTTGGAGTCATAAAGACTGAATTTGAATCTGATAGCTATCATATCATATCTCCTATAGAGATGAACTCTTGGGAAGTTAAATATATTTCTAATAATATTACCCTTATAATGAGACAATAATACCAGCTTCTTCTTAAGGTTCTTATGAAGATAAATATGTAAAATAACCGAACATTTTCTGACAAGTAGTAATCATTGAATAAACATTGACTTCCTTCCATGTGTTTCTAACTTCCTTTGTTAGTAAAGTTTTTTTTTTTTTTTTTTTTTTTTTTTTTTTAAAGACAGAGTCTCACTCTTGTCATCCAGGCTGGAGTGCAGTGGTGCAATCTCGGTTCACTGAAACCTCCACCTCCTGGGTTCAAGCGATTCTCCTGCGTCAGCCTCCCAAGCAGCTGGGATTACAGGCACCTGCCACCATGCCTGGCTAATTTTTTGTATTTTCAGTAGAGATGAGGTTTCACCACGTTGGCCAGGCTGGTCTTGAACTCCAGACCTCAGGTGATCCACCCACCTCAGCCTCCCAAAGTGCTGTTATTACAGGCGTGAGCCACCATGCCCGGCCATTAGAAAGGTTTTAAAAAAATAGATTCTCTTTATAAAAATTAGTTTTGAACTTTATTTTGACTTTTTTTCTTTCCATTCTCACCCAGTCTATTTTTGGCCTTATTTTGAAGTTCACACACCTGTCAGGATGTATGTATACGTGGGCCATAGGATATACTTTCTGACTTTGTTATTCTGTCATGTTGACAGTCTGTCAGTGGGAATCTGCATTAGTCTATTTTCACACTGCTGATAAAGACATACCCGAGACTGAAAAGAAAAAAAGGTTTAATTGGACTTAACAGTTCCACATGGCTAGGGAGGCCTCAGAATCATGGTGGGAGGCTAAAGACACTTCTTACATGGCAGCAGCAAGAAAAAATGAGGATGAAGCAAAAGCAGAAACCCCTGATAAACCCGTCAGACCTTGTGAGACATATTGACTATCACAAGAATAGCACAGGAAAGACCAGCCCCCATGATTCACAACACATGGGAATTCTGGGAGATACTATTCAAGTTGAGATTTGGGTGAGGACACAGCCAAACCACATCATTCTGTCTCTGGCCCCTCCAAATCTCATGTTCTCACATTTCAAACCCAATCATGCCTTCCCATCAGTCCCACAAAGTCTTAACTCATTTCAGCATTAACCTAAAAGTCTACAGACTAAAGTCTCATCTAAGACAAGGCAAGCTCCTTTTGCCTATGAGCCTGTAAAATAAAAAGCAAGCTGGTTACTTCCTAGATACAATGAGAGTACAGGTATTGGGTAAATACAGCTGTTCCAAATGGGAGAAATTGGCCAAAACAAAGGGGTTACAGGGCCCATGCATGTCCGAAATCCAGTGGGACAGTCAAATTTTAAAGCTCCAAAATGACCTCCTTTGACTCCACGTCTCACATCCAGGTCACGCTGATGCAAGAGGTGGGTTCCCATGGTCTTGGGCAGCTCTGCCTCTGTGGCTTTGCAGGGTACAGCCTCCCTTCCAGGTGCTTTCATGGGCTGGCGTTTGGTGACTGTGGCTTTTCTAGGTGCATGGTGCAAGCTTTCAGTGGATCTATCATTCTGGGATCTGGAAGACGGTGGCCCTCTCCTTACAGCTCCATTAGGTAGTGCCCCAGTAGGGACTCTGTGTGGAGTCTCCAACCCCACATTTCCCTTCTGCACTGCCCTAGCAGAGGTTCTCCATGAGGACCCCACTCATGCAGGAAACTTTTTCCAGGGCATCCATGGGTTTCCTTACATCCTCTGAAATCTAGGCGGAGGTTCCCAAATCTCAATTCTTGACTCCTGTGCACCCGCAGGCTCAACACCACATGGAAGGTGCCAAGGTTTGGGGCTTCCACCCTCTGATGCCACAGCCTGAGCTATGTACATTGGCCCCTTTCAGCCATGGCTGGAGCGTCTGGGACACAGGCACCAAGTTCCTAGGCCACACACAGCACAGAGACCCTGAGCCCAGCCCACAAACCCACTTTTTCCTCCTGGGCCTCTGGGCCTATGATGGGAGGGGCTCCCACAAAGGTCTCTGACATGGCCTGGAGACATTTTCCTCATGGTCTTGGGGATTATTAACTTTAGGTTTCTTGCTACTTATGCAGATTTCTGCAGCCAGCTTGAATTTCTCCCCAGAAAATGGGTTTTTCTTTTCTATCACATAGTCGGGCTGCAAATTTTCCAAACTTGTATGCTCTGCTTCCCTTATAAAACTGAAGGCCTTTAATAGAATCCAGGTCCCCTAATGAATACTTTGCTGCTTAGAAATATCTTCCACCAGATACCCTAAATCATCTCCCTCAAGTTCAAAGTTCCATAGATCTCTAGGGCAGGGGCAAAATGCCACCAGTCTCTTTGCTAAAACATAACAAGAGTCACCTTTACTTTAGTTTCCACCAAGTTCTTTATCTCCATCAGAGACCACCTCAGCCTGGACCTTATTGTCCATATCGCTATCAGCAGTTTGGGCAAAGCCACTCAACAAGTCTCTAGGAAATTCCACACTTTCCCACATTTTCCTGTCTTTTTCAGAGCCCTCCAAACTGTTCCAGTAACTGGGTAACTGCCTGTTACCCAGTTCCAAAGTCACTTCTACATTTTCAGGTATTTTTCAGCAACACCCCGCTCCTGGTACCAATTTACTGTGTTAGTCCATTTTCATGCTGCTGATAAAGACATACCCCAGACTGGGAAGAAAAAAGGTATAATTGGACTTACAGTTCCACGTGGCTGGGGAGGCCTCAGAATTGTGATGGGAGGCAAAAGGCGCTTCTTACACGGTGGCAGCAAGAGAAAATGAGGAAGAAGCAAAAGTGGAAACCCCCGATAAACTCATCAGATCTTGTGAGACTTATTAACTATCAGAAGAATAGCATGGGAAAGACCAGCAGCCATGACTCAAATACCACCTCCTGGGTCCCTCCTGCGACACATGGGAATTCTGGGAGATAAAATTCAGGTTGATATTTGGGTGGGGACACAGCAAAACCATATCAGAACCTTTGTGTATAAAAGGAACATTGATAGAGGATGATGAAATCATAGGAAGGACAGACTGTTTCTGAAGGACTGGTAATTCCATAAAGTCTGCTGTTTAAGAGTTCTTCATAGAATTTTTTTTAATGAAGCTATTTAAGTTGCATGGTTAATGATCAAAACTTCTGGTAGAGGCTGGGCATGGTGGCTCACGCCTGTAATCCCAGCGCTTTGGGAGGCTGAGGTGGATGGATCACGAGGTCAGGAGTTCAAGACCAGCCTGGCCAATATGGTGAAACCCCGGCTCTACTAATACAAAAATTAGCTGGGTGTGGTGGCGGGCACCTATAATCCCAGCTACCTGGGAGGCTGAGGCAGGAGAATCGTTTGGATTTGGGAGGTGGAGGTTGCAGCGAGCCGAGATCATGCTATTACACTCCAGCCTGGGCGACAGAGTGAGACTCTGTCTCAAAAACAAAGAAACAAACAACAAAAACAAAAAACCAAAAAACTTCTGGTAGAGCAATTTATGACTTCTAGTTTTTTTGTCTAGGCAATTTATTTTGTCTGCAATTGGATCTAATGTACACTTTACTCCAGACCCAGGTCTAAAACCTGATTAAATCAGAAGTTTTTAATGATGCTGTAAACTATTTTTTATTGTTGTTTTAGTCATATTAAAAAAAAAAATGTAAGGTTGGGCGCGGTGGCTCACGCCTGTAATCCCAGCACTTTGGAAGGCCGAGGCGGGTGGATCACCTGAGGTCAGGAGTTCAAGACCAGCCTGGCCAACAGGGCGAAACCCCGTCTCTACTAAAAATTACAAAAAAATTAGCCAGATGTGGTGGTGGGTGCCTGTAATCCCAGCGACTCGGGAGGCTGAGGTAGGAGAATTGCTGGAACCTGGGAGGCAGATGCAGTGAGCTGAGATCGCACCACTACACTCCAGTCTGGGCAACAGAGAAAGACTCAGTCTCAAAAAAAAAAAAAAAAAAAAGTAAAAGCATTGGAGTAGAATTGGCAAGAATGCCTTTGTTTTTTAATCTAAACTATTTAAAATGTATTGTAGAGTATTGAAGTGTCCTTCAGACAACATCCCTTGGAACTGTTTTTTTCTCTAATTTTAAAGTTTAGTGATACTCTGTTTTTATCTTAAGGTGACATTATCTTTCAGTAGTACAGTATTTGTCCCTGTCTCTCTCTCTTTTTAGCCTGTACTTTCTGGTATATTTGGCACTGTAATAAATGTAGCTGTCAGCTAGCATAATTATTCCCTTTTGTGTTTAAATTATTTGAGATAGAAGATTATATCTATGTTTTAGTCTCTTCATTCAGTATTGACAAGTGATGCTATCCAGTAGTACTTAAATCATTGGATGATGGAAAACATCTTTTTCTTCCATTAGGAAAAAATTTTAAATGGACTTAAAAATCAAATTATTTAATGTGCATATCTAGTACATGTTTTATGCACTGTGCTTAGATCCTTTGGGTTGAATTTTTGTTTGAATAGAAAAAATTTTTGTTTGAATAGAACAAAAAATACATTTAAAACATTGCTCTAAGTTTCAGGATAAGCATTTTATTTTTCAGGGAGCACTCTTTAGTAAATATTATATGAGTATATTAATGGTACTCTGATAAGGTAGAAATAATTATTTAAGGAGAATTCAGATTAAAAACTGGAGAGTAATTGTTTTATAATATTAGAACCCTGAGTGGCAATTTGATGGACTGGAGAAGAAAAAGATGTCTGCAACAAGTCAGTAACAAACCCTTCAGCTTCAGCAGTAGTGCTCGTTATTTTAAGAAATAGAGCCTCTAGGATCAAACATATTATACAAAGTAGCATATATCATTAAAAGTATAAATTGGTATATTTTTTAAGGGGAGTATAAAGAAGTATGTAGGAGTCAACGTGGTCTGAAAAATGAAAAGGTTATTTTGCTGCTAAAATACAGATTTTTTTGCAGAGTAAGTGCATTGCTCAGAACATATCTTCTTCCACGCTTCAAAAGAGTTTGGGTAAGGGAACAGCCTGAAAAACACCTGAAAGAGATAATTCTGGCTTATGGATTAGAGAGCATCTATAAACAGAACAAATTGGTGAATAAGAGTTAACAAAAATTTTGTCTAAGAAATTTCCCCACTTGCATTCAGAGATTAATAATTAAATTTTTTGAAGTTTATTTTAAAACATTGCTTATTTTAACATGCAAACATATGTTGGGTGGGAAAAGTACAAATGGGAGATTGAAACTTTTAATCATGTAAATTAAATGATCAATCCTACAATTTTTGTTTTTTTTTAATAATCTGGAATGCTTATTTTATATGCTGGGATGCTAGTTGTTTTTTCTATTAATACACTTAACTTGCATTCTAGCTTCGCCATTCAGAGACAGGCATCGTGTGGTGGGTTGTGTGACAGTGTCTGTCAATAGTGAAGACAAATAGTGCCAGAGACACTTAACCCATCCAGTCTCACCCAGGGTATAGGTCGGTCTCGTTTTCAGACTTCTTCATAAGTCTTTGCTTCTCTCTTTCTCTCTTCCTTTCTTTCTTCCTTTCTTACTTTTTTTTTTTTGTTTGTTTGTTTGTTTCTAAATACTGGATTGATACTGATTGAAACTAAAACTTTTTGTAAAGTTTTAAACTTTACATTAATATTATAAGAAGAAGAAGAAAAGTAGAAAATGAAGGTTGGCATGTAAGGTGTTGACAAAGCAGGTTTGCAGCCACTTTGTGTGTTCTAGATATTTCAATCTCTTGGCAACATGAGTGTTGGGCTTACAATTTTTTTTTCTGAATATCTTTCTTCTTTAATCTGAAAATATGTCCTTATATCTGGTGACTTTTATCAGATAAGAAATTCAGAGTTGGTCATTGTTACCAGTAAGAAAAATATAATGCTTAAGAAGAAATAACTAAGGTTGAACAATATGTGTTTTAGATCAGAAATAGTTTCTGGCCAGGCACAGTGGTTCACGCCTGTAATCCTAGCACTATAGGAGGCTGAGGCGGGCGGATCAGCTGAGGTTAGGAATTCAAGACCAGTCTGACCAACATGGGGAAACCCTGTCTCTACTAAAAATACAGAATTAGCTGAGCATGGTGGTGCATGCCTGTAATCCCAACTACTCGGTGGCTGAGGCAGGAGAATCGCTTGAATCCAGGAGGTAGAGGTTGCAGTGAGCCAAAATCGTGCCATTGCATTCCAGCCAGGGCAACAAGAATGAAACTCCATCTTAAAAAAGAAAAAAGACTGGACTCACTGGCTCACGCCTATAATCCCAGCACTTTGGGAGGCCAAGGCGGGTGGAACACAAAGTCAGGAGTTTGAGACCAGCCTGGCCAACATGGTGAAACTCGTCTCTACTAAAAATACAAAAATTAGCCAGGCGTGGTGGCGGGCCCCTGTAGTCCCAGCTACTCGGGAGGCTGAGGCAGCAGAATCGCTTGTACCTGTGAGGCAGAGGTTGCAGTGAGCTGAGATTGCGCCACTGCATTCCAGCCTGGGCAGCAGAGCGAGACTCCATCTCAAAAAAAGAGGAAATTGTTTCCAAATACCTCGATTTTTTTAAATGATTATTTTCTGAATAGTCAATAATTTATTCCTTCTTTGTTCCGCTATTTGTTCACTTAGCACACTTGCAAATTTTATGGCCTTTTTTAAACTGGCTTTTTTAGAAAACTCAGTTAATTTTGCACAGATGTTGAAAAATTATAAAATATGTACATATTCAAATGTTAGGGATCAAATTTTAATCTTAGAAGCTTGGAAGTTAAATATCATTTCTGTCATATATTTTAAATCAATGAAAGGTATTTCTTTCTTTTGAGAACTTCAGCAAATATTTCTAATTTCAAAGCTTTCTATTAAACTTTTGTTAGTTCCATATAAAGTATTATATCTTTTTTATGATATTTTAAGCAGTAATATATTACGGTAGTTAAAATAATTTCTGGTTGACAAATCTAGAACTGATAGTTCTTAAGTTTAAAATACAGTTTAAGCAAGGAGTATATAAAATATACATGGGTTTCTATAAGTGGTACCATTTAAAATCTTTTTTCAGGCTGGGCATGGTGCCTCACTCCTGTAATCCCAGGACTTTGGGAGGCTGAGGTGGGAGGATTGTTTGAGCCTAGGAGTTCAAAACCAGCCTGGGCAACATGGTGAAACCCTATCTCTACAAAAAATACAAAAATTAGCCAGGTATGGTGGCGCATACCTGTAGTCCTAGCTCTTCAGTAGGCTGAGGTGGGGTGATCGCTTGAGCCCAGGAGGTTGAGGCTGCAGTGAGTTGTGATTGTGCCCCTGCACTCCAGCCTGGGCAACAGAGCAAGACTGTCTCAACAAAGAAAAAAAAGAAAACAAAATAAAGAAAATCCTTTTTCATCTTTTATTAAATTACAGATTCTGAGATATCCATATTCCATGTAGATATTATTTAATATCTGCCAGTCTTTAAATCTCAACTATTTTTGAGTATTTATAGTTTCCATCAATTCTTAAAAGAAGAAGCCATATACATAATTCAAGTTCACCATCGTTACTGGCATTTGGTCTGATAATTGGCTACTGCTAATAGTGGTATATGGACTTAAATACAGGATACTTTACATATGACACTTACCTTCCTCTTTCAAATTATAAAATTATTTTATTTTAAATAATCTGACATTATAAATTTATATGAGTAAATTATAGAATGGCCTATTAATTTTTCCTTTAGTTTGTTGTGTTTTCTGTGGTCACAGAAAATGCTTTAGAAAAAGTAAAATTATTCTAACCCAGATGCGGTGGCTCACACCTGTGATCCCAGCACTTTGGGAGGCTGAGGCCGGCGGAACACAAGGTCAGGAGTTCCAGACCAGCCTAGCCAATATGGTGAAACCCTGTCTCTACTAAAAATACAAAAATTAGCTGGGCGTGGTGGCCGGCGCCTGCAGTCCCAGCTACTCAGGAGACTGAGGCAGGAGAGTTGTTTGAACCCGGGAGGCAGAGGTTGCAGTGAGCCAAGATAGTGCCATTGCACTCCAGCCTCAACAGAGCAAGACTGTGTCTCAAAAAAAAAAAAAGAAGAAAGAAGAAAAAAGAAAAGTATTCTATATAAGTTAGACTATAGATTCAAAGATAATTCCTTCATAAAAGAAAAAAATCAATAAAATTTATTCACATGGCCATGCATCATGGCTCAAACCTGTAATCTCAGCACTTCAGGAGGCCGAGGTGGGCAGATCACTTGAGGTCAGGAGTTCAAGACCACCCTGGCCAACATGAAGAAACCCCATCTCTACTAAAATATAAAAATTAGCTGGGTGTGGTGGTGGGCACCTGTAATCCCGGCTACTCAGGAGACTGAGGTGGGAGAATCACTTGAAACCTGGGAGGCGGAGGTTCCAGTGAGCCGAGATCGCGCCACTGCACTCCAACCTGGGCAACAGAGCGAGAGTCCCTCTCAAAAAAAAAAAGAATACATAGACAGGTCAGAATTGCATTCACACTTTAGTTCTATAGAATATCAAGCTTTTTTAAATATTTTATTTAGTAATACAGTGACTGAAAGGTCTTTATAGATGTATTAAGTACATTTACAATATTCCCAGGAGGATTTGTTAGCACTTTTCTGAGAATGCTTGGAAATGACTAATTAGCATTAGAAATTTAAAATGTTCGGATATCGTTATTTTATGTATTTATATTTTAATAGGATATTAAGGATTTTTTCATGTTAAATTTATGGATATAGAAGTAGATAACTTGGCTTATTTATAATTTAAGGAAATAAAATTACTGGAGTACTCTTGGTAGAGATATCAAATGGTTACCTCTAGACTCTTAGTATTTTCCCTGTATCAAATAATGCTATTGTAGTAATATATATTCTAAGTACTTTGAGAAGTAAATTCTTTTCTTCTTCAACCTACATTTATTTGCCAGCTTAACTTTAATGTAACTCAAAATACATACCAAATTTTTGGCTTCCCATAAATCAATTTAATAAATTTGAATTTTTTTACAATGTGGGCACTGTGATAGGTGTTGGGAGGATCTAAGATGAGAAAGATATTGTCAGTGCTTTCGAGGTGCTCACAGTTCTTACCCTCCACTTTACTACCTCACCTGGCATTATTAATTAATGCACTCAGATCTCTTGCTAACCAGAATGTAATGTTTTGATATGAAAGATTTTATACATCATTATCGTCATCAGAGTATCAGTAGTACCATTGTAAAGAATTTTAGGCTGGGTGTGGTGGCTCAAGCTTGTAATCCCAATACTTTGGGAGGCCAAAGCTGGAGGATTGCTTGAGCCCAAGAATTTGAGACCAGCCTGGGCAGCATGACAAAACCTTGTCTCTGCAAATATTTTAAAAAGTAGCCATGCATGGTGTTGTGTGCCTGTAGTCTCAGTTACTTGGGAAGCTGAGGCAGGAGGATTGCTTGAGCCCAGGAGGTCAAGGCTGCAGTGAGCCATGATCATGTCACTGCACTGTAGCCTGGGCAGCATGACAAAACCTTGTCTCTACAAATATTTTAAAAAGTAGCCATGCATGGTGTTGTGTGCCTGTAGTCTCAGTTACTTGGGAAGCTGAGGCAGGAGGATTGCTTGAGCCTAGGAGGTCAAGGCTGCAGTGAGCCATGATCATGCCACTGCACTGTACCCTGGGCAACAGAGCGAGACCCTGCCTTTAAAAAAAAAAAAAAAGTTTTACAGTTTAAAAAAAATTATTTCATTTGTCTTAAAATGAGTGGAATCTTTGCAATTGAGGTACACTTTAAAAAGTAATTTTCAGTTAAAAGATGCTTACTGTTCTCTTCTGACAGAGTTAATATTTTCAGTGTCATAATTTTATGTTAACTTTTTCTTTAATAAGTATACCCAGGATCAATCTGGCAGTTGTGCACACATAATCGTGTGTTAGTTGTCCATGGAAAATGTGTAGAATATTTAAATTTATGTAGGATATGGTATCACAGTTTGGCATACTTATCCCAGAACACACACTTATGTATGATTGTTAAATCAGTTGGGTTTTATAATCATTATGGTTTTGTTATTTGATAAGATTTGCAATATAAATTTTTTTACCTCAGAGAACAAGACAAGGTTATATCGTGCATATTAAATTCATAATACCATATAACTTGCTTTTGGGTTCATGATTGCTTTTCACCTGTACTTTCCATCTGTCATGAACAGGGATCCCTGAGATGTTCATACTCTGCATTCTCATGTGCATGATCCTTAGATTTAAAAAGGGTGAGTGGGAGAAAGCTGCTTTATAGAAATATAAGTTCACAGCATTCATGTTTTGTGTGTTCCACTGCAAATATTGCATGCTGCATACTTGTATGCTGCATACTTGTATTTCTCTGAAAATGAAGAACATAGGCTCATAAGTACACAAAAAATTAGTTTTGTTTTTGCCAATAATTGGAACAGACGGAGGAATGTTAGATGTAATACCTTTTCTATTTTTTCTAAAATGAATTCTGTAGTATTTTTCAAAAGACAGGGAAAAAAATTATATTTAAACTCAAAGTGGCTACAAATCAGCTCCTAAACTGTCACTGACATTAGCATATAGATTTTGTAGTTTTTACAAACCTTTTAAAATATTTATTTACTAAGAAAACATTGCATTAATGCATGATACAAAACTGATAAGTTTTCCTTTAAATTGGAATGCAGTTTAAAGTGACTGAATTTTCCAATTTCAGCTACTGCATTTGACAAGGATACATACTGGAAAATGGAACTGGTATCATCTAATTTCTTTAGGACTCCTTCACTTAACAGTAGTTGGGAAAAATCTTTCCATGTGGCATTATGTAGATCATATTCTTGATGACTAATATTCATTACTGTGCTCTTTAGCCTTGACAGCAATAAAGAATTCTGGGTGGATATAGTTCATTCAAATAATTTAGGTGTATTTTAAATACATGTTTTCAATTAAAAAAACAGATCTTTGGCACTTGGCTTTTAATTATGTAAACATTGACATTCTTACAGTTTGCTCTTTATATTACAATTCATGTGTATGTTGCAGTTCCAATAACTGCACATCACAGTTTTATCATACACTTTAAAACAGTGTCATACTTGCTCATAGATACAAATTAATTTTAGATTGAAACATATCTTTATCTGTCACGTCATCTATTTTTATTTTTGTGTGTGTATATGACAAACCTTTCCATATTGTGAACAAGATAAAATGATATCTAAAATGTTAGTCATGACAACTTCCAACCTTAGCAATCAATGCGCCTCTGAGGTTATGCTGTTAAGGGCTAAAGTAGTAGTATTTTCAGTGATCTCTTCTGCCAGTTGCCACACATGCTGAAAAGATCTACTTAAATATTTCTTGCTAGGCATAATAGATAAAAAATAGTTTTATAAAAAAGTTAATTCTGATGCTCTCCAGAGATTTTTATGCTTAACTATTTTCTGTTAGACTTAAGCCAGTAAAATTTACCATTGTTCTTATATTGGAAAATTCCCTTATTAGTCACAATCAACCAGGCCCTTTAAAAAGAGAGAAAATAGACAGCTCTAACCAATTGTCAAGCATATAATCAAGTACTTTATAAGAGAAATCCATCCATTAATCAGTTCTTCCTTTGCTTTTCATTATGTCATAAAAGATGGATTTATTTTAGAGCTTATGGTTTTGAACTACCATTTCCAGCTTCTGGAGACCCAATGATTAACTTGTCTATCTTCTACAACCCAGAATGTTCCAAATCAAACCTTTTTCATCTTGATTCTCCTAGATTTTACAACAAATCATAGTGACAATACCAGTTCCATTTTGCCTCCAATTCAGTTGATTATATATTTTTTCTATTTATTTCTCATTTTATAATTGATAACTGGAATAATCAGCAGCTCTTTTCTCATTTATTTTCTCATATTTTTATTCCAGGATTTGCCTCTGAAGCAGGGAGTGTCTGCATTAAAAATGACCTGTAGTTCTCTGCTTCATAGGTTAGAAACTTATTTTAATATTTTGTGGCTAAGCACAGTCCCACTTTTCAAATTCTATAATGAATTATTTAATTGGCATTGAATGTGGACCACAAGCATATATTTCATATTGGGGTTTTCTTTATTACTTTAAATGATTAAAATTCAATAGAATGTCCAGCTGAGGCAATAAAAGCTTTATTTTTGCTTTACAGCTTAAAACATTAAATGAGATTTTAAAAATCTATTGATTGTAACACAAGTAAAATAATGCTATTTGGGCATTTTTTACAGTTGCATTTCTTAGGCCTTATATTGCTTGAAGCATTTATATTCTAAAACGTAACCAAATTCTGACTATTCATTTTGGGGAAAAACAATCAGTTCACAAATCACATTTTCAATGGGACTGCTAGCCAGCATAGGTGAAAACATGTATAGTGTATTTACTCTTGAATTGTACACTGCAGATGCTTCTTCAGCTCCCTCCTCTTCCTCCATGGGCGGTGCTTGCAGCTCCTTTACCACCTCTTCCAGCCCTACCATTTATTCTACCTCAGTCACCGACAGCAAGGCTATGCAAGTGGAGAGCTGCTCCTCAGCCGTGGGGGTAAGTAACAGAGGGGTAAGTGAAAAGCAGTTAACCAGTAACACAGTTCAGCAGCATCCATCAACACCGAAGAGGCACACAGTCTTGTACATCTCACCACCACCTGAGGACTTGCTGGATAACAGTCGGATGTCCTGCCAGGATGAGGGGTGTGGATTGGAATCTGAGCAGAGCTGCAGTATGTGGATGGAGGATTCCCCCTCCAACTTCAGTAACATGAGCACCAGTTCCTACAATGATAACACTGAGGTACCTCGTAAATCACGAAAACGAAATCCAAAGCAGAGGCCGGGGGTCAAACGACGAGATTGTGAAGAATCTAATATGGATATATTTGATGCCGACAGTGCCAAAGCACCTCACTATGTGCTTTCTCAGCTTACCACGGACAACAAAGGCAACTCAAAAGCGGGAAATGGGTTGGTATTCACATTTTTTAAAATTCTATCACCATTATGCAAAACAAACAAACAAAAAAACATTCCCAATTTTTCCTAATTGCTCAGCTCAAGTTTGCATATAAAGCAACAGTGCTAATTTTATCATTGAAATACATGAAAATTTTAACTTAAAATTACCAGCTTTTACTAGCTAGAAAATAAAATAATCATAGATTCTAGCAATAGATATCTTATTACCAGTATAGTTAGGTAGTAGAAAATGAAAATAATCTGTTTTGAAATAACTTAAATTTCAAATGAATTTATATTTTAAAAGGACTTGAAAATATTTTTACTCAGCTAGGCACGGTGGCTCACGCCTGTAATCCCAGCACTTTGGGAGGCCGAGGCAGGCGGATCACCTGAGGTCAGGAGTTCGAGACCAGCCTGACCAACATGGTGAAACCCTATCTCTACTAAAAATACAAAAAAAATTGGCTGGGTATTGTGGCACGTGCCTGTAACCCTAGCTACTCGGGAGGCTGAGGCAGGAGAATCGCTTGAACCTGGGAGGTGGAGGCTGCAGTAAGCCGAGATCATGCCACTGCATTCCAGCCTGGGCGACAAGAGTGAAACTCCATCTCAAAAAAAAAAAAAAAAGAAAAAGAAAAAGAAAAAAAAAAATGTGTATGTATATATATAGATATATTTTTTTTTCCTCATAGAAATAACTAGCAATGTAATGACTCTATCAAAAACAACTCAGTCACTAAGAGCTGTGTTCTCTTTGACATTATGTCCTCATATGGTTTACATTTTTTAGAAGATTTTAGACTTAAATTTTTTTCTCTTTAATTGATGAAAACAAGAAAAAACTAAATTGATAGTTTGATTCTCATCATTTAGATTCATGTATCATAAGCTTTTTTCCCCTGATACTAATACACTGATTGTGCAGATTCAATATTTTTTTTAAATCACTAATTTTTTTTCTGTGATTCTGGGTTACTTCTTTAGAGGGTGATGAAACAGGATCATGGTACATATTTGAGTTTTCTTTCATCTCTGTCAGTCACACTACCCACTAATATAGTTCAATAGCTATGTTACAGAATATTCACTGCTATAATGCAGACTAGTATGAGTTATTTTTATTTCCTTTAGTAATTTTATTGTAATATTTAATTGCTAGACTTTTAAATTAGATTTTTCTATAATACATTCAAAATAATTTGTTAAAATTTAACTCGCTAGGACCCAGGATCTCCTACAATTTCAGTTTTACACAAAAAGTGGTCAAGAAGCTTTAGATTGGTTTACTACTTGATGACATCACTAATATAGAGAATATTCTTAATGTATATTAAACTTGCCCTTAAGCACTCCCTCAGTACATTTTAAAAAGTAGTATCTATCCTTTAAGCAATAATTACACTGCTTCTTTACCTCCTTTGGGGTGATGTAGTTAAATGAAAATGAATATGTAAATGCTTTTCAGTTTTAGAAAGTCCAGATTAGTAAATTACCTAAAAGAAAACAAGATATACTCTTTCCTAAAATGTTGCCATTTAATAAAGTCAAGAATTTCAGAACATAGTATTTGTAGAACTATTACTTATAAAATAAGGCCCTGAAATGTAATGAATACAACAGGTAAATACTTAAATAACTATGATAGTAGCACAGATCTAAAAGGCTCATGAATATCATTTAATTATGTATGTGTGTTTATTTATGCTTTAGTGAAGAAAGTCTTTAATATAAAGTTCCGGAAGATAAATTTTCATTTTTATATCAAAATGAATGTTGAAGGTTCAAATTTAGAGCAAATAGAATTTTTACTTATGACTAATAAACAGAGTGATTTACAGTTGCTAATTAAATATCTTGACCTTCATCTTTTCTGCTTCTATGTTTGTATGATAGCTGTATCTTAGAAATGATTTGAGGTTACCTAGGGAAAGTATAATTGGTCAAGACAGACTCTTTCGTGAAATAATTCATGGAGCAGAAACTCCATCAAGCAGAAGTGGTGTCCAGCTTCTTAGGTAATTAAAGAAATATTTAAAACTAGTGTATGGAAATGATGGAAGAAGTTTAAAATTGGAATTTATAACAACTATGTTGAGGAAAGGATGAAACTGTACCTAAATATATGGAAAAATAGGCCTTAAAAATAATTTTTCAGAGCATGTCAAGCTAAAAGCCTGTATTCTTCAACAGTGAAAAAAATCTTAAAATGTTTTGAGAGATAAGGATATAGCCTTAGATCTAATGTGCCATAAAATTACAATTTATATCATACTAAGTATTTAGAAAATGTACTTTAAAATATGTACAGCAGTTTATTGATCTTCAAGATACCACATAGAAATCTGATAGCTTGTAGATGAAAATAGCATTTTTATATGACTAAAATGTTAGAGTCTCATAAGAGAATAAAACTTGGCTGGGTGCGGTGGCTCACGCCTGTAATCCCAGCACTTTGGGAGGCTTAGGCAGGTGGATCACCTGAGGTTGGGAGTTCGAGACCCACCTGACCAATGTGTAGAAACTTCGTCTCTACTAAAAATACAAAATTAGCCGGGCATGGTCGTGCATGCCTGTAATCCCAGCTACTCGGGAGGCTGAGGCAGGAGAATCACTTGAACCTGGGAGGCAGAGGTTATGGTGAGCCGAGATCACGCCATTGCACTCCAGCCTGGGCAACAAGAGTGAAACTCCGTCTCAAAAAAAAAAAAAAGGCCGGGCGCGGTGGCTCAAGCCTGTAATCCCAGCACTTTGGGAGGCCGAGACGGGCGGATCACGAGGTCAGGAGATCGAGACCATCCTGGCTAATACGGTGAAACCCCGTCTCTACTAAAAAATACAAAAAACCAGCCGGGCGACGAGGCGGGCGCCTGTAGTCCCAGCTACTCGGGAGGCTGAGACAGGAGAATGGCGTCAACCCGGGAGGCGGAGCTTGCAGTGAGCTGAGAGCCGGCCACTGCACTCCAGCCTGGGCGGCAGAGCAAGACTCCGTCTCAAAAAAAAAAAAAAAAAAAAAAAAAAAGAATAAAACCATTAAAAAAAAAAAAAAAAAAGCTTAGTATTTGAATATTCCTAGCCATATCATTCTTAAATTTCTCAACTAAATGTCCTGAGAATCAGTTGCCCCATGTCTCTTCTAGATATTTCTACAAGTTAAGATATGATGTCATCTGGATGTGAAACCTATTTTAGGCTTTTTGTAGTGAAAATTATTTTTTTTGACATAGGCCACCAGAAGGATTATGCAGCACACATAAATTAGAATGTCATTTTAAGACTTCTGAATAGACTATGCCATGATGGTGGATTTTCCTTTTTGGATTTTACATGGTAAAATCTCATGTAACTGACTGCTACTTTATTTTTTCTTAAGCCATCATGCCTTAAAAATTAGTAACTTGACTACGTTTCTAAGCATTAGTGGATGTTTTCATGATTTTACATGTCTATACATCTCAATATGTATGTATTCCATTTTTACATTGTAGAAAATAAACATAGTTTTAAGGAATTCTAAAGTACCGTTTTAGAAATTGCTTAATTATATATGATATTCTTTTTTAAGCCATAATGTGTATACTCACTCAATAGTCTTCATCCCAAGTGAGATCATTTGTTTTGCTAGACTAGTAAAACTCATTTTCATTTATTTGCCCTTATAAATATTAGCTTGACTAGCGTGAGTATAAAAACATGTCTTGCCAAGTTAATCGATATGCTGTATGAATTTTCCTTTTATTTCAAACTAAAATTTTCCCTTTTCTATTATAAAATTAATAGGTATGAATTACAAGTATTTGAAAAATACAAGAAAACCCCATAATCTAGTCACTCAGTAAAACTGCTGTTATCGTTTTGCAGTATTTTTTTTTTTCATCTCTTTGTATGTGTATCTGGGGGATATTTCTACATCGTTTCAATAAATGAATATTTTTACTTTAAGATTAGTATAAAACAAAATATCATAGACTTTCATGTGTGAGGAACTGCACACTAGTCAGACCAAATGTTTGAATCTGTACCCAGAATGATGAAAAGAACAACAGGGTTTATTGCCCATTGTTCCAGCTTCAACTTGATACTTATGTTCATAGAATTTGTTCTTCCAGGGCCTTTTAAATGACTTGCACAAGTAATCTTTGACCTACTTACGTCAAACTTGCACGAATGGCATTCCTTGTCCATTTAGGACCTTTCTCATCTTAGGTCTTTCTCATCTTAATATTACAGAAGCTCCTTTATCCCTCTGCTTTCCTTTCTTTGTCCCTTTCTTCTTCTTATTTGCCTTCATCAACAAAGATTTCTTCAGCACCTGTTATGTTTCAGGAACTGTATAAGGTTCAGGGAATATGAAGATGATTAAGCACAGTATTGCGCCTTGAGAACTCTTCCTCTAATCTATCAGTCTTACTGAATTCCTGTGCTAGTTTCATTCTTTCTTTGCTCCATTCTTTTGCCCCTTTCTTAGCCAACGATTCAACCTACTCCCCATTTCCATTGAAGATAGTGCCTTTCTCACTTTGTTCTTGATGATTGAGCCAACAACTTGGTTACAGCTAGAGGGGTAAACATTAGAGCCAGGTTTAAGCCTGCTTAGCTCCTCTGTATTTGAAGTCATAATATTCCTACTGGGATCTGGTTGCTTTTAGAGGAGATTTTTCTTCACAGTCATCTGGCTCCTGGATCTTTGATGTGAGTCAAAACTTAGGACTATGAGGGTCACAGAGAAAGCTATGAACCTGACTTTATTTAAAAACGTAGGTGAATTTTGGTGTTTTTTTTTTTTGTTTTTTGAGACGGAGTTTTGCTCTTGTTGACCAGGCTGGAGTACAATGGCACAATCTGGGCTCCCTGCAACCTGCACCTCCTGGGTTCAAGTGATTCTCCTGCCTCAACCTCCAGAGTAGATGGGATTACAGGCATCTGCCACCACTCCTGGCTAATTTTTTGTAGTTTTAGTAGAGATGGGGTTTCACCATGTTGGCCAGGGTGGTCTCGAACTCCTGACCTCAGGTGATCCACCCGCCTTGGTCTCCCAAAGTGCTGGAATTACAGGTGTGAGCCACCACACCGTTGCTCAGAAGGAAAGATAACTAGCAATATTGTTTTTACTTATTTTTATTACGTATTTGCAGTGCCTCAACTATTTTACAGATTAAATGTGTTTGCCTGAAGTCAAAACCACCATTTGGGATACTGTTTTCCTTTGAACATATATTCCACATAGCAAATACATTATAAATAAATGTTAAAAGCACAACTAAAAACAATAAGGGCCAGGCGCAGTGGCTCACGCTTGTAGTTCCAGCACTTTGGGAGGCCAAGGTGGGCGGATCGGTCAGGAGTTCAAGACCAGCCTGGACAACATGGTGAAACCCCATCTCTAATAAAAATATAAAAACAGGTGTGGTGGCACACGCCTGTAATCCCAGCTACTTGGGAGGCTGAGGCAGGAGAATCACTTGAACCCAGGAAGCAGAGGTTACAGTGAGCTGAGATTGTGCCACTGTACTCCAGCCTGGGTGACAGAGTAAAACTCCTTCTTAAAAAAAAAAAAAAAAAAAGGTAGAATGCTGGTGCTGTCAAGCCCAGATTGTAAAATTTTTATTGAGAGCTTTAATTACTTAACTAATCACAAATAAAAATAATCTGAAAAATCACACTCCTAGAAAAGATTGTTTAGAGTAAAGCTAATTTCCCCATAAAAATTGAATCGCTAATTTTTTATATAATTTCTTCAGTTTGATTTACTGAAAAGGAAACCCAAAAGAATAAGCTTCATATACCTTCATTTGGTTTGTAGGCCATTTTGTATGGGGGTATGTAGGGTTTTGGGGGGTTTGATTTTTGCTTTTGCTACCATCACTTTTTTTCTTTTACTTTGCAATTAAAAAATAACAGTAGTTAATCTTATAGCTTTATATAAAATTTGGAATTTATATATGGAATGCATACATGGAGTTTTTAAATCTTATTTTGACTGAAGTACAGTGTGAAAGGTTATAGTGACATTAACTATTCTTTCGTATTAGTTTCAGTTTATTGCAGTCAATCTTCCTCCCTTCCTCCTACCACTCATATACGTTCATTTTCTTTTCTGTCAAAGGTACTTTCTTTTATTTTTGCATCATATAGTAAACTTTTTTACAAAATCTTTTTAAAGATACTTTGCTCATGTATCTTCCCTTAGGCAATACCAGCAAGCTAAATAGTTGTTTTTACTATTATTGCCAGTTCTGTTTCTTCCTTTGTCTTTGATGGCTGCTTTTTTTTTTTTTTAATCATAAAACTCTTTTTGATACTTTCTCCATGTTGTGCTCTGATTTCTCAGAACATTGGAAAACCAAAAAGGAACTGGTGTAAAGAAGAGCCCTATGTTGTGTGGACAATATCCTGTTAAAAGTGAGGGAAAGGAGCTGAAGATAGTTGTGCAACCTGAGACACAGCATCGAGCTCGGTACCTGACTGAGGGCAGCCGCGGCTCAGTAAAAGATAGAACGCAGCAAGGCTTTCCTACAGTAAAGGTATTTACTTTATTTATCATTTGAATTTTAGTTAAAATGTAAAGGGGAGTATGTCCTGAAAAGTAAAATATTTTCAAATCATGAATTTTCTTCCCTCATATTTGATATTTGAATTAGATTCATCCCAAACTTTATATTTAGAAAGAATTTTTGTTGTTGTTTTGAGACAGTCTCACTCTGTCACCCAGGCTGGAGTGCAGTGGTGCGATCTCAGCTCACTGCAGCCTCTTCCCCCCGGTGCAAGTAATCATGCCTCAGCCACCTGAGTAGCTGGGACCTACAGTTGTGTGCCACCAGGCCCAGCTAATTTTTGTATTTTTAGTAGAGTCGGGGTTTCACCATGTTGGCGAGACTGGTCTCGAACTCCTGATCTCACGTGATCCTCCCACCTTGGAGGAAGAAATATTAAAGTGAATTCAAAGAAATATAGTAGAAATTATTGAGAACTTTGAAAATAAGGTTTTTGAGATGGTTAAGTAATCAAGACTATTGGACTGAGAAAAGAATTGATTAATACTTAAGGCTTTGGTTTAAGAAATGGGATATCATTTGCATCCACTCAAGTACAGAGGGAAAGAAGGAAATGAGGGAAAAAAAAGAAATGGGATATCAATTGAGTCTTAATTTTTTTAAAAGTGGAGACTAAAAGTTAAAAGGGACTTAATACCTAGGATATCTTGTTATAAAGAATATTTGTCTTTGAAGACAAACCTCAAAAAAATGGGAGAATGGGGAGAAGACTTAACAAGTGTCCCTACCCCTTGCAAAAGACTAAATAGGGAGGAATTTTGGCTAGTCACATGGTAGAATCTTATTAAATACAATTTGTACAAATATATTAGTTAAACTGTATTTTAAGTTAGGAGTAGAGGTGGACTGCCTTTCATTTTATACTTGAATGAAATTATGATTGAAACTCTCTGGATCAATCAGGAAACGTGTCTGCCACCATTTATAAGGTTGGTTAATAGTCATGTGTACAATATCAAGCCTACCCTTCTTCACTACTTACTGCCTTAACCCACACCCAATCCTTCAAACCCAGGACAGGTAACAGGCAAGTGAGAAATTTATGTTATGCTTTGTGTAAATATTTGTCTAGCCTGATATTTTGATAGTTTGGTCATTACATTTAACCTAATTGCCCTGACTTTAAGTTATGTTTTGTCTAGTTAGAAATATTGTTAGATTCATTGCTTAACTATGATAGGGAATGAATTGACCTTAAAAGTTTGTTCAGTCATTCATTCAGCAAATACTGCACTCCTCCATGTGCCAGGCACTGTTCTAGGTTCTGCTGACCAGCAATTTGACTGGGGTTTGCTTATTTTCCTCATTATGATACCATTTTGTACAGATACAGCTGTAAGGCATGTGTGAATTTTTTAAGCACTTTGTTTGGCATGCATTGTACAATTTACTTTGTGATTTTCTGCATTCTATATTAGCGGCTTCAATGTTTAACTATAAGCCTTATCAAGAATCAGGATTGGAAACATTTGTTCCCAAATGCTGTTTTAAATATTTATTTATTTTTCAGCATACAAATTATAATTTAATTTATGAAGGCTTGCTAGAGACCTGTAATGAGCCATCGATCCCCGTTTGAACTAGCAGTCTCTCAGACCATAATTTTTTATCCCAGGATTTAATGATGTTATATGTATGTATCTAGTCCATGAAAATGAGCTTCATTTCCTTGTTATTCATATATAGCTGCACTCATACTTTTCTACTCAAGTAGCTTTAGTAGAATAAAAATACGGTATATGTACTCTCATTTGATGATGATGATGATGCCACTAACAGTTTTGTGAGTTTTTCCATTGTTATGGTGGTAGGTCCTGAGCCCCAAATGCTACCTAAAGTACTGTGTATTCATTCTCATCTGCTTGTACAAATAAATTATAAATGGTAATTTATCATCTAACATCTAAATTTATAATTTAAGTATGGTTATTACAGAATTAAAACTATGACTTCAGGAATTTAGCCAACTCTTTTATGAAAATGTTTTACCTCTATTTTTCTTGAAGATTTAAATATTTTTAAATGTAATTCAGTTACAAGTATAGGATTTGGTCTTAAATATTTGATTTTATAATTAGATTATTTGAAATGCTAATTAGTGTTTCTGTTGCATGTTTTCTTGTTTCAGCTGGAAGGCCATAATGAACCTGTAGTGTTGCAAGTGTTTGTGGGCAACGACTCTGGACGAGTGAAACCACATGGATTTTATCAGGCCTGCAGGGTAACTGGACGAAATACAACTCCTTGCAAAGAAGTGGACATTGAAGGCACTACTGTTATAGAAGTCGGCCTTGATCCTAGCAACAACATGACACTGGCGTAAGTACTTAGTAAGAATTTTTCATTATATATTACACTCTTGTGTTAGGCAGGAGAATTGTTCACTTTCTAATGTACAGAAGATTTTGAGTATTTTATTAAAATGTTTTAAATATTATGAATAAAAAGAGACACTACTTCAGAATGGTTGTGGGTTAAAATTAACTCTTTTACCCTTTGCTAAAGAATTCCCATGGTTGGACCAGGTGCAGTGGCTCATGCCTGTAATCCCAGCACTTTTGGAGTGTGACACTGGTGGATCACCTGAGGTCAGGAGTTAGAGACCAGCCTGGCCAACATGGTGAAACCCTGTCTCTACTGAAAGTACAAAAATTAGCTGGGTGTAGTGGCATATGCCTGTAATCCCAGCTACTTGGGAGGCTGAGGCAGGAGAATTACTTGAACCCAGGAGGTGGAGTTTGCAGTGAGCCAAGATTGTGCCACTGCCCTCCAAGCTAGGCAACAAAGCGAAACTTCGTCTCAAAAAAAAAAAAAAAAAAAAAGAATTCCCATGGTAAAGGCAGGGATATCAAAGCCAAGTTGAAAGCTGGCCAAAGACTTACTTTTTTGGGTTTATAATAGTAACATTGAAAATAAAAACTACGATTTGATTTGTTTTCCTGAATTCCACCATCTTAATGTTTGCTTTAGAAACTTTTTTTTTTTTTTTTTTTTTTTTTGAGACAGAGTCTCCATCTGTCGCCCTGGCTGGAGTGCAGTGGTGCTATCTTGGTTCACTGCAATCTTTGCCTCCCAGGTTCAAGTGATTCTCCCTGCCTCAGCCTCCCAAGTAGCTGGGATTACAGGTACCCACCACCACCCCTGGCTAATTTTTGTATTTTTAGTAGAGTCAGGGTTTCACCATCTTGGCCAGGCTGGTCTCCAACTCCTGACCTCAGGTAATCCACCCACCTTGACCTCCCAAAGTGCTGGGATTACAGGCGTGAGCCACTGCACCCGGCCAAGAAACTGTTCAGCAGAGACTATGAAGTACCTTATTCCATCTTGATGTGAAACACATATTGCTGGTTTAAATTCACCATTAGTTGTTATTTTCCTGTATTTAAAAAATATATATCTTTAGATTTAGATTATGTGTTTTTCATCTTGTACATTTAAGTTTTAAAAATTATTTTTCCTTAAGCCTTGCGTAAAGGACCTTTAATTGTAAAACTGAACCATAGCAGCAGAAAATATATTGGTATGGGGTAGACCTATGTTGTAATTATTTGTATATTGGATAGTTGCTAAAGACTTCACTTGGTTTTCAGTTTCCTTTTGAAACCCATTTTAAATAGTCTGGTAAAAGGTTAGTTGGAAAAAAGACATTTTGAGAAATATTTTGTAATTTTTTTTTTTTGGAAAGGGAGTCGTGCTTTGTTGCCCAAGCAGTGTAGTGGTGCGATCTCAGCTCACTGCAACCTCCACCTCCTGGGTTCAAGCGATTCTCCTCCCTCAGCCTCCCGAGTAGGTGGGATTACAGGCGCCCACCACCATACCTGGCTAATTTTTGTATTTTAGTAGAGACGGGGTTTCACTATGTAGGTCAAGCTGGTCTCGAACTCCTGACCTCAAATCATCCGCCCATCTCAGGCTCCCAAAGTGCTGGGATTACAGGCGTGAGCGACCGCGCCTGGCCTCATAAATATTTTTTAACTTGTAACTTTTGAAAATTATTTTAAAAAGGGGCTGGACACAGTGGCTCACGCCTGTAATCTGAGCACTTTGGGAGGCCAAGGTGGGTGGATCATGAGGTCAGGAGTTCAAGACCAGCCCGGCCAAGACGGTGAAACCCTGTCTCTATTAAAAATACAAAAAATTAGCCGGGTGTGGTGGCAGGCACCTGTAATCCAAGCTACTTGGGAGGCTGAAGCAGAGAATTGCTTGAATCCGGGAGGCGGAGTTTGTAGTGAGCTGAGATTGCACCACTGCACTCCAGCCTGGGTGACAGAGCAAGACTCCGTCTCAAAAAAAAAAAAAAGACAATTATAAAAGTAAATATGTATAGTAGAGGAGGAAAGGAAAGAATTTACTGATTATAAAAATAGTACTTAGTCAATATAAGAAAGTTGAAAAAGGGGCCAGGCATGGTGACTCCTGCCTGTAATCCCAGTACTTTGGGAAGCTGAGGCATGCAGATCATCTGAGGCCAGGAGTTTGAGACCAGCCTGGCCAACATAGTGAAACCCCATCTCTACTAAAAGTATAGAAATTAGCCGGGAGTGGTGGTGCATGCCTGTAGTCCCAGCTACGTGAGAGGCTGAGGCAGGAGAATCACTGGAACCCTGGAGGCAGAGGCTGCAGTGAGCTGAGATTGCACCATTGCACTCAGGCTTGGGCAACAAGAGTGAAAATCAGTCTCAAAAAAAAAAAAATAGTTGAAAACACAGGGTAATAAAAAGCTAAAAACATGCCCTTTAAAAACCAACTTCCGGCCTGGCACAGTGGCTCATGCTTATAATCCCAACACTTTGGGAGGCTGAGGTGGATGGATCTCTTGAGCCAGGAGTTCGAGACCAACCTGGGCAACATAGTAAGACTCTGGCTCTACTAAAAATACAAAAATGAGCTGGGGTAATGGTGCATGCCTGTGATCACAGCTACTCAGGAGGCTGAGGCATGAGAATTACCTGAATCGAGGAGGCAGAGGTTATAGTGAGCTGAGGTAGCGCCATTGCACTCAGACCTGGGTGACACAGTGAGACTCCATCTCAAAAAAATAAAATAAATATAAATAAATATAAACCAACTTCCCGGAATTAACCACTATTTTAATGTGTGTCTTCCCAGTCTTTTTTGGGCAAAATTGAGAAGATAGTGTACCCATTGTTTTGTAATCTGCTTTTGACTTAACATATCATGAGCATTTTTCACATATCATTCAATGTGGTAACATACTTCTTAGTGGCTAATATTCCATCCTTCTAGAGGCAGCTACTAAGTTTTTAAAAGTAAAATCCATTTTCTCTGTTTTCAGAATTAGCTCTGTAAAGAAAGAGACTGAATTTTTTTTTTTTAAATGGTCTCTGGCCAGGTGCGGTGGCTCATGCCTGTAATCCCAGCACTTTGGGAGGCCAAGGTGGGCAGATCACTTGAGGACAGGAGTTCAAGACCAGCCTGGCCAACATGGTGTAACCCCATCTTTACTAAAAATACAAAAAATAGCTGGGCATGGTGGCGGCCACCTGTAATCCCAGCTACTCAGGAGGCTGAGGCAGGAGAATCCCTTAAACCCAGGAGACAGAAGTTGCAGTGAGCTGAGATCACACCACTGCACTCCAGCCTCTCCAGCCTGGGTGACAGTGAAACTCCATCTCAAAAAAAAAAAAAAGGTCTCTTATAAGCCATTACTTATGTTCAGATTTTAAAATAGTGATTTTTTTTCTTTTACTTTTTCTTTATTATTAGAAACAAAAGATTGACAGGATTAGGAACAGTGAATGTTTAGAATTTACCCTTTTATAGTTTTGAACTTGGAACTTTGTAATTTTATTGCATATTCACGGAATTAATAGATAAGCAAAATTTTAAAAAACAAACTTGTTGATTAAGAGCACTACACTATTTATACAACATAATGTCCCTTTATATATTTTTTTCTGTATTAGGGTGGACTGCGTAGGGATATTGAAATTGAGGAATGCTGATGTTGAAGCCAGAATAGGAATTGCTGGTTCCAAGAAAAAAAGCACTCGTGCCAGATTGGTTTTTCGAGTTAATATCACGAGGAAAGATGGCTCCACTTTGACACTGCAAACACCTTCTTCTCCAATTTTGTGTAGTAAGTAAGAAGATATGGGGATACTAAACATATGGAGTTTCTTTCATTTTCTGTTAATCTTTTAGACATCTCTAAATTTTAGATATTTCACATACTCTGGCTTGTGATTGTGCAAAATTTGAGATATTTTAAAAGCAGTAGTCAGATTTTCTAGACCAAACTAGAGATGAATAATTGGGATACAATTCAAAAGATGTGGAGCATTTTGTAGTTTCCTATTATCATAATATGCTGATTTAAAAAGTAATTTGGGCCAGGTATGGTGGCTCACACCTGTAATCCCAGCACTTTGGGAGGCAAAGGTGGGAGGATCACTTCAGCCCAGGAGTTTAACACCAGCCTGGGCAATGTAGTGAAAACCCTGTCTCTACAAAATAAAAAAATATACATAGTAAGTTGGGTGTGATGACTTGTGCCTGTAGTTTCAGCTACTCGGGAAGATAAGGCAAGAGGATCACTTGAGACCTAGGAGGTCAAGGCTGCAGTGAGCCTTGAGCATGCCTCTGCATTCCAACCTGGGCGGCAGACTGTGACTGTCTCAAAAAAAAAAAAAAAGTAATTTGAGCTGGTTATCAGAAGTAAATTACAAAACGAAAGCGTTTTCTAAACATCTTCACTGTGTGGTAAATTGCTATGGTTCTAACTGTTCTGTGTTAGAACATGAGTAAGGTAAGGAGGACTTTGCAAATAACAACATGGCAGAAGTTTTGATTACTAATTATAATAGTGTAGTATAGTGTTGGGAGTGGGAAATTCAATTCTTATCACTAACCTTGGCATGGACAGAAAATGATGTGTGCGTGTTTGTGTGTGTAAATTCAATTACGTTGTTATATATGTTTCACCGTAATTGTAGTTTCTCTCTAATGATTATTGTTACAAGTAATAAATAGGAAAATTTTTCCTTTTCACATTTCTTTCTTTTTTTTTTTTTTTTCTTTTTTGAGACCGAGTTTCGCTTGTTGCCCAGGCTGGAGTGCAATGATGTGATCTTGGCTCACTGCAACCTCCACCTCCTAGGCTCAAGGAATTCTCCTGCCTCAGCCTCCCAAGTAACTGGGATTACAGGAGTGTGCCACTACCACCTGGCTAATTTTTGTATTTTTAGTAGAGATGGGGTTTCACCATGTTGGCCAAGCTGGTATTGAACTCCTGACCTCAAATGATCTACCTTGGCTTCCCAAAGTGCTGAGATTACAGGCGTGAGCCACTGCGCTTGGCCTATTTGACCTATTTTTAAAAACAATATATGATATATTACTAAAAATGTTTATATTAATAAGATCAGTCAGCAAATTTGGCAGGCAGTGAAGTTGTTCAAGGCCAGGCACAGTGGCTCACCCCTGTAATCCCAGCACTTTGGGAAGCCGAAGTGGAAGGATTGCTTGTGGCCAGGAATTTGAAACTAGCCTGGGCAACATAGTGAGACCTAGCTTCCGCCTCCCAGGTTCAAGCAGTCCTCTTACCACAGCCTCCTGAGTAGCTGGGATTACAGGCGTGTGCCACCTTGCCCAGCTAAATTTTTTTTGTATTTTTAGTAGAAATGGGTTTTTACCATGTTGGCCAGGCTGGTCTTGAACTCCTGACCTCAAATGCTCCACCCATCGTTCTCTAGCACCCCCCAACCCCTCCCCCTTTTTTTTTTTTTTTTTTTTTTTTTAAGAATAAGGCTGAGTGTGGTGGCTCATGCCTGTAATATCAGCACTTTGAGAGGCCAAGGCAGGAGGATCGCTTGAGGCCAGGAGTTTGAGACCAGCCCGGGCTGATCTCTCTTCCTGTTTCCTTCTGTCTCCCATTCCAATCCCAGCTCTTCTTACTAGCCAACTTTGTTTTCACCTCTCATTTTACTCCAGCTGTTTAAACCTGCCAAAAAGTTTATATTTATGGAAACTAACACAAGCCAGAAACTTATAATGGAAGTGTACTGAACAACTTAATGACAGACCCTGTCTCTACAAAAATTAAAAAAAAAAAAAAAGCCAGGCATGGTAGCATGTGCCTGTAGTGCCAGCTACTCAAGAGCCTGAGGCAGAAAGATCATTGAGCCCAGGGGTTTTGAGATAGCAGTGAGCTGTCATCACACCACTGCACTCCAGCTGTACAGGAGACCCTGTCTCTAAAAAAAAAAAGGGGGGGGAAATTGTTCAGATGAGTGCTTTTTAAAAATTTTTTTAATTTATTGTTTCTAGCCTACTTTTTCTTAACAGTTATAATTACTGGAGGCTACAGTTTAGTTCAGGGAAACAGTAATGTGTTCTGATAACAAAATATGCCTCATTGCTCATTCAGTCACTCATTTAGTCAATATAAATTAAATGCAGTGGTTCTCAGTCCTGGGTGTAGGTTAGAGTCACCTGTAGTGCATTAAAACAAACAAAAAGACTTGCCGATTGATGGTTTGTTTTTGGAAAGCTTCATAGTTAATTCAATGAATAGTTACAGTGTGCCTGACTCTGAAATTAAAGATGATAGTTTAAGGAGCTTACAGTTGAGCAGGCTGGGGAAAAAACAGGCAAGTAAATGTCTAATTTTACTATAAAATTATATTAACTTCCATATATGTGTATATAAAATTGTATATAGTCCAGGCATGGTAGCTTACACCTGTAATGAGAGCACTTTGGGAGGCCAAGGCAGGAGGGTCGCTTGAGCCCAGGAGTTTGAGATTAGCTTGGGGAACAAAGCAAGACCCTGTCTCTCTTTTTTTAAATAGTATATAAAAATTATATAAGCTTCCAATTGTATTATATAGTTATATAAAGATGCTATACGGCACAGTAGCTGTGTGACTAAAGTACAGTGGAAATATAGTAAGAGCATCTAATTCAGACTGCTCAGAGATGGTAGAACTTGTTCTGTCTTTCTTAAAACACAATTAGAACTAAAACAAGTAAAATGGGATTTACTTGAAAATTTTTCGTATCTGCCTTTCTATAGTCATTCTGGGCAGAAGGATTCGTGTATAAATATGCTCCCTGAAAGGGTATGATCCTTTTGGGGGAAATAAAAAGAGTTTGATGTGATTGGAACAAAAAGATATACATGATGAGGTGATAAGATTTGAGGTTACAGAGGTAGGTAACACCTCTCTCATAAAGTGACTTGTGTGTTCAGCAAAATAATTTGAATTTTGTCCTGACCACTTAGGAAGCTTGATGCTTGAACTTAGACTTTGAGAGCTGGATATGGGAGGAAAAGAAGAATAAACATAAAAATGATATACAGTAAAACACAGAACCCCAAAAATATTTTTATCTAAAAAAATTAAAATGTTTGTTCCATTATAAGTTTCTGGCTTGTGTTTATTTCCATGAATATAAACTTTTTGGCAGGTTTAAGCAGTTGCAGTAAAATGAGAGGTAAAAAGGAAATTGGTTAGTGCGAAGAGTTGGGATTGGAATGGGAGATAGAAGGGAACAGGAAGAGAGAGAGGTAGAAAAGGAAAGGGGCCAAAAGGTGACACAGTTGGAAGGGAGAAGAGGAAACAGATACTTGATCTTCCTTCTATAGACACTCAGTGGAAAGAATTTGTAATATCAGGATTCATGCAGTGCCTTGTGGCTTTAAAAAAAATTACTTCTAATTATTGCTTTAACAGTGGCCATTGGATCCTTTGTCTTTTTGTTTGTTTTTAAGGGGACAGAGATCATCCCTTTTTACATTCTTAACATCTTTCACGTTCTCCAGAAAATATAGGTGTATATGTTTTTTGTTTTGGTATGTATGTTTATATTATTTTGTTATGTTATATCAAATTAAGAATATCAATTTTCAGCCGGGTGCAGTGGCACACAGCTGTAGTCCCAACTACTTGGGAGGCTGAGGAAGGAGAATCACTCGAGCCCGGGAGTTTAAATCCAGCCTGGGATTCAAAACCATCTCTTTAAAAAAAAAAAAAAGGCCAGGTGCCGTTGTACACACCTGTAATCCCAGCACTTTGGGAGGGCGAGGTAGGAGGATTGCTTGAAGCCAGGAGTTTGAAACCAGCAAGGGCAACATAGTAAGAGCCCATCTCCACAAAAAACAAATGTTTTAAATTTGCTGGGCATGGTGGCATGCGCCTGTAGACCCAGCTACTTGAGAGGCTATGATGGGAGGATTATTTGAGCCCAAGAGTTCAAGAATACGATGAGCTATAGTGGCACCACTGCACTCCAGCCTGGGCAACAGAGTGAGGTCTTATTGATCCTGTCTCTACAAAAGAAAAAAGAAAAAAGAAAAAATTTTCATATCTACCCTTCTATAGTAGTTTTTAATAGGACAAAATTAATCATGGCTTTCTTACATGTAATATATATTAGATTTTATCTAATGCTTACTAAATTAAATTTGACTCGGAATTTAAGAATTTTCTACTTCCCCTATTTCTACCTATCCCACAGCTATGGGGAAAGGATGGTGTTGTTAAGTAAACTATCCCTCTCTTAAAATTTTGGACGGGATTAGTAATATACATAAACAGATGTAGGCTTTGTACTCTAAAATTTTCTATTAAATATGTCCTTCTACTAAACATTATTGCAAAGCTTTATTTATTCTCTTGACGGGTTGAAATATTTGCTTACTTATTTTTCAGTATTTAGATATTCATTATTTTTTTCAACTTTATTTATTTATTATTTATTTATTTTGAGATGGAGTCTCGCTCTGTCGCCCAGGCTGGATGGAGTGCAGTGGCAGTCCCGGCTTACTGCAAGCTCTGCCTCCCGGGTTCACGCCATTTTCCTGCCTCAGCCTCCCGAGTAGCTGGGACTACAGGCACCACCACGCCCGGCTAATTTTTTGTATTTTTAATAGAGACGGGGTTCCACCGTGTTAGCCAGGATGGTCTCGATCTCCTGACCTCATGATCCATCCACCTCGGCCTCTCAGGGTGCTGGGATTACAGGAGTGAGCCACCGCGTTCGGCCTCAACTTTATTTTTAAGACTGCTAGTTGAAAAGCATCTAAAAGTACACAGTTTTTATAATACCAAAAAGGTGGTTGCTTTTTTGTGTGTTCTAATTTTTAAGCATTATCCCTTTCAAGAGTCAGCTTATAAATAACTTGACAGGGTGCAGTGGCTCACGCCTGTAATCCCAGCACTTTGGGAGGCCGAGGTGGGCAGATCACCTGAGGTCTGGAGATTGAGACCAGCCTGACCAACATGGAGAAAACTCATCTCTACTAAAAATACAGTTCACCAGGCGTGGTGGTGCATGCCTGTAATCCCAGCTACTCGGGAGGATGAGGCAGGAGAATTGCTTGAACCCGGGAGATGGAGGTTCCTGTGAGTCAAGACTGCACCATTGCACTCCAGCCTGGGCACACGAGCAAAACTCCCATCTCAAATAAATAAATAAATAAATAAATAAATAAATAAATAAATAACTTAAAAATAAAAGTTAGTGCTTAAATAATCTTGACTTCAGTTCTGTTTAGTATGGCATCTGTCGGGGACCCATCTCGTAAACTTTAAAGAAAGGACCTTTTAGAAGGCCAAAAGTTAAATTATCTTGAAAGTAACAGACTAGTTCTTTCTGTAATGTAAATACAAATATGTAGAAGACAAATATATTCTAAACCTTTGGGGCCTCATTTGGCCGTCTTATGCCTTTAACACATAAATGAAAAAAATGAGATATGGGAAAAAGTTTTACCAGTAATAAGTGAAGTGGAATTTCCACACAGTATTTGAAAATGGAGGGAAAGGTTATACGCTTTACATTTCATTTTGGTAATACAACATATTAATGTAATTTTGTACCTTTTATTTTCTTACCAGAACAATATATACCATATGTTTCTGGAATGTTTTTAAAAAACAAGTATCTATTTCCTGTTACTCCAAAAAGTTACCGTTAAATAAACTGATTTAGTTAATTCTTCATTTATTAGGGTATATAATTGTCAGTGTATGACCAATAACCCTTTCCATTCTGTTCACACATTAACCTTGTAGGTTCTAGAAAATGCTTGTTTTTTGTTTTTTTATTTTTTGTTTATTTCTTTTTTTAGACAGGGTTTCACTTTTGTTGCCCAGGCTGGGGTGCAGTGGTGCAATCTCGGGTTGCTGCAACCTCTGCCTCTTGGGTTCAACCGATTCTCCTGCCTCAGCCTCCCGAGTAGCTGGTATTACAAGCATGCGCCAGCACACCCAGCTAATTTCTTGTATTTTTAGTAGACATGGGGTTTCACCATGGTGGCCAGGCTGGTCTCCACGTCCTGACCTCAGGTGATCCGCCCCCGCTTGGCCTCCCAAAGTATTGGGATTACAGGTGTGAGCCAACTCACCCGGCCAGTGTATTTGTTTATACATTCACAATTTCTTTTAAACTCCCCAGCATTGTTGAAAATGTCATTTAGCATATACAAACAGGTTAAATATCTCTTATCTGAAATGCTTAGGACCCGAAGTGTTTCAGGTTTTGAATTTCTTTGGACTTTGAATTTCTTTGCATATACATGATGAGGTTTCATGGGAATGGGACCCAAGTGTAAACACATAATTCATTTATGTTTCATATGTACCTATACACATAGCTTGAAAGTAATTTTATATAATATTTTAAATAATTTTGTGCATCAAAGTTTCAAAAAGCAAAGGTGACAGTGTTCCAGCCACCTTTGTAAACAATCTTTGTAAATAACCTGTTTGGCATCGCCATCGTTCCTGACTCTGAATTTATTTTTATTTGTTTGTTTTTTTTTTTTTTTGAGATGGAGTCTTGCTCTGTCACCAAGAGTGCAGTGGCACGATCTTGGCTCACAGCAACCTCCACCTCCCGGGTTCAAGAGATTCTCCTGCCTCAGCCTTCCAAGTAGCTGGGATTACAGGTGCCTACCGTCACGCCCAGCTAATTTTTTGTATTTTTAGTAGAAATGGGGTTTCACCTGACTCTGAATTTATATGCTACCAATAAGCAATCCTTTTCTTATACTTCTTCACACATAAGTACTTAACAGTGGTGCAATCATGACTCACTGCAGCCTTGACCTCTGGGGTTTAAGTGATCCTCCCACCTCAGCCTCCTAAGTAGCTGGGAATTACATGTGCATGCTACCATGCCCAGCTAATTTTTTTGAATTTTTTTGTAGAGACAAGGTCTCACTATTGCCCAGGCTGGTCTCGAACTTCTGGGCTCAAGTGATCCTCCATCCTTAGCCTCCCAAAGTGCTGGGATTACAGGTGTGAACCACTGCACCCAGCCCAGGTGTATAAATTTTTGAGCATTGTATTGGCACTCAAAAAGTTTTGGATTTTAGAGCATTTAAGATTTTAGATTTTTGGCTGGGCATGGTGGCTTATGCCTGAATCCTAGCACTTTGGGAGGCCGAGGTGGGCGGATCACGAGGTTAGAAATTCGAGACTAGCCTGACCAACATGGTGAAACCCCGTCTCTACTAAAAATACAAAAATTAGCCGGGCATGGTGGTGTGCACCTGTAATCCTAGCTACTCAGGAGGCTGAGGCAGGAGAATTGCTTGAGCCCAGGAGGCGGAGGTTGCAGTGAGTCGAGATCATGCCTCTGCACTCTAGCCTGGGTGACAGAGCAAGACTCTGTCTCAAAAAAAAAAAAAAAAAAAAAAAAAAATTAGATTTTTGGATTAGGGATGCTCAGTTTGTGTTTAACAAAGATGGGATTGGCCGGGCGCGGTGGCTCAAGCCTGTAATCCCAGCACTTTGGGAGGCCGAGACAGGCGGATCACGAGGTCAGGAGATCGAAACCATCCTGGCTAACACAGTGAAACCCCATCACTACTAGAAAATACAAAAAACTAGCCGGGCGAGGTGGCGGGTGCCTGTGGTCCCAGCTACTCGGGAGGCTGAGGCAGGAGAATGGCGTGAACCCGGGAGGCGGAGCTTGCAGTGAGCCGAGATAGCACCACTGCACTCCAGCCTGGGCGACAGAGCGAGACTCTGTCTCAAAAAAAAAAAAAAAAAAAAAAAACAAAGACGGGATACTTGTTTGAATCAATAGCTGAGGGCTAAATGATACTTCAACAATAACACACAATTTAAAAAAGACAACAAAACCAAACTCAGTGTGGCTTAAAATAACCGAGTTGGTAAAACCATGTGATGGCTCTCAAAGCTTTCACCTGGACTTGGCACATTACTTCAGTTCACATTTGATTATCCAAACCAGTCACGTGGCCAAGCCTGATGTCAGTGGAGCTAGAATTATAGCCTTTCCAGATAATTGTGTTACTGTAAAAATATTTACTACCCCTCCTTCAACAAAGACAACTCAGAACTGGATGACTGCAGGTTGATTTTAAGTAAGAAATAACTTGTGGTGGTTCTTGTTATAGAATGCGTATGTATCTCCACAGCTCAGCCAGCAGGAGTGCCAGAAATCTTGAAGAAAAGCTTGCATAGCTGTTCAGTGAAAGGAGAAGAAGAAGTGTTTTTAATCGGCAAGAACTTTCTGAAAGGAACTAAAGTTATTTTCCAAGAAAATGTTTCTGGTAAGGACGCATATTTGTGGTACAGATATTTGCATGTTTTCACTTTGTTATATGGATATAGTCATAGCTACAGAGTAAAAAAAAGTTCAAAAATTTAATAAATCACTTTTTATTTCAATCAGATGAAAACTCTTGGAAGTCAGAAGCTGAAATTGACATGGAATTATTTCATCAGGTACAATTTAAGCTTTTTTATAATTTGGTTGTTCACTCTCTGAGCAATTCAGTTTTGTTCTGAAGTTTTCCTGAATCAGTAGATTAAATTTCTTCTTCTTATGGGATTGATGTGAATCATTTAAAGTTTCTTTCTTGAGTTTCTTTAACTGAATTAGAATTATTTTCCTAATGCTAAAAATGACCACCTCTATTTTAAAAAGTTAAGAGCATTAGCAAATGTTTCCATTGTTAATAAACAAAATATTTATTTCCTGATATTTATTTTCTCTGAGGATTTGCGTAACCTTAATCCACTATATAGTTAAATAAAAGGGAAACCAGTATTTTGAGAATCTGTTATGTTTCAGGTGCTTTATGATTGTTAAACCTTCTTGTGTTTAGAAGCACTCATCACACTGATATTAAAAAGTCTGTATTTGTAGGACCTCACCATGTATTGTTTTCCAAATAACAATGAAAACTTGAAAACAAGGATCAAGACCTGGTTTAGGAATTAGTATTTAGAGCAGACAGGAACAAACCCATGGAAACTGAGACTAAGACTAACAGAAGGCCAAATTTATAAGCAAGTTAGAAGGGCACATGCAGAAGAGGTAGTATGTACAGGTATAGACCGAAGACAGACAGAGAAGAGAGAAACAGGAACAAGCTAATGTGTCAATTACCCAAAGCCTAAAATTTACTGTAAGAAGCTGATGGGGAAAGAAAAGAACACATGAAGGAAGGTAGAAAAATAGAAGAGGCAAAACTTGGGCAATCTATAGCCACTTTATCCAAAAAGTTTATAATTTCCTTGTCATTTTAAAATTTACTTTTTAATCCTTTGTGTATTTTTAAAAACCTAATAAAATTTAAAACATACATCCAATATATTGCCAGACTCAAGGCTCCGGGCACAGCCAAGACTGCTTCCACTTCATATACCAGACACAAGTTCAAAGGTCCCCAGGCCACCGTCTTTTTTTGAATGAGTAGCTCAAACAGTGGTTTTCCCACCATCCCCTTGGATTTGATAACTTCCTAGAACAATTCACAGAACTCTGGAAAGTGCTATACTTAGTGCCTATAGGATTTTGTTTGTTTGTTTTTTTGTTTTATTTTGAGACAGAGTCTTGCTGTGTCGCCAGGCTGGCGTACAGTGGCGCGATTTCACCTCATTGCAACCTCTGACTCCCTGGTTCAAGCGATTCTCCTGTCTCAGCCTCCTGAGTAGCTGGGACTACAGGCACGTGCCACCATGTCCAACTAATTTTTTTTATTTTTAGAAGAGATGGGGTTTCACCATATTGGCCAGGATGGTCTCCATCTCCTGACCTTGTGATCCGTCTGCCTCGGCCTCTCCAAAGTGCTGGGATTACAGGCATGAACCACTGCGCCCAGCCTAGTGCCTATAGTTTTACAACAAAAGGGTAGAAATCAGAATCAGCTAAAGGGAGAGATGCATAACACAAGGTCTAGGAGTGTCCCAGGCACCAACCTTCTGTCATCCTCAGAAAGACATTACCATATTGGCATAGCAATGTGTGATAATAACAATACTAAGAGAATTACCAGCCAGGGAAGCTCACCCGAGCCTTTGGTGTCCCGTGTTATTATTTCACACCTGATTATATACTGCCCATGCAGCTGACCTTTGGTCTTCACTACAACGAGGTTGGAATTGATATGGTGTGTTCCAAAGCCTGTTATAAATTACATTGGTAGACTGTCCAGTGACCAAAGCTCTCAAGTAAATACCACTGTCACACAAGACATTGCAGGAACCTAGAGATTACCTCCTAGCAGCCAAAGGTAAAGACCAGAACTCTCTCTGGGTAAAGTTAATTATTTCCTACACAATATCGTATAGTGTAGAGATTCCTATATACCTAGACAAATGCTATGTGGCAAGTTTTCCTCTGGCCTTATGCTACTACATGTTGTGGAAAAGAGATAGTGGGACTTAACAAACATTCCTTTGTCACACAGACCATTGGGCAATATCTCCTAGGGTTTATTGTCAGACTAGTCTTAATTGAAGTTCTAATACCTGCTTTGTCATTAGCAATCTGTGTTAACTAAGTAAGACAAATCACTTTTGTGCCCCAGTTTTCTGATCTGTAAGATAAGTGCTTTCATTAGATTAGTTGAAACTCCTTTTTTTTTTTCCTGACTCTAACATTTTATTATTTCTTACATTATTTGATCAGACCATCTCCACTCCCATGAACCAACAATAGCTTCCTCTGGAGTACTCCTGGAGGTTAGAGGCAATGTATTATAATTCTTCTGTGTTCCTTGTAATACCAAACACTTAATAGATACACAAGAAAAACTTGTTAGTTCGTTTTATTCACCTTGAAGAAAAAGGTGGGTGACTGTGTGGTCTAAGTAAGGTTCATTTGTTCTTTCTGAGGATACCTCAAACCCTAATTTCAGCCAGGTCTTTAAATATCTAGAGTTTTAATCCTAACTGAAACTTAATTTATTCATGCAGTACTGTTGTATGCTATGAACATGTTTTGTTTCTTGACAAATTGGTTAGATTAATGTAGACTCCCTTGCTTGTAATGCTCTATTATGATTGTCATTCTTATGATAAAGATTTATAGATAAGGAGGCTATTTCTGGAGATTGAGAGACTTGCCTTATAAATTATACAAAATATCAATGAAATAGCCCCAACAAATTATAGTATTAACTTGCTATTTTGTATAGAACTTTATATTCATAAGTTATCCTCCCTCCCTACCTCCGTTTTGCTTTCTCTCTCTCTCTTTCCCTTTGAGGCATGGGGTAGTTATATTTTTAAAACACTTTTTTTCAGGGCAGTTATGCCAGCTACAGTAGATTAAAAAATAATAATAATAAAAAATAAGACGTAGTGGAATGGAAAGGAATTATATCCTTATTTGATGACTATATCTAGAGGTCCTGGGGTTTTTGCAAGCAAGTATGTAAACAAACTAAATCATAATATAATCTGTCATTAATTCTGTGGTTTTGTTCATTTTTATCTTTTTCAGAGAGAGGTGTTTTTTTTGTTTGTTTGTTTGTTTTTTTCTAAAGGGGTTTTCTTGGAAGCCTTTTCTTTGAGTAGAATCAGAGCTGAGATCCTAGAGAATTGATTCTAGAGATTATATTAAAGGAAGAAAACCCACAAAGTAAACATTTAGGGGGAAGAAAATGTGTTGAGGCTGGGCGTGGTGACTCGTACCTATAATCCCAGCACTTTGGGAGGTAGAGGCAGGAGGATTGCTTGAAGCTGGGAGTTTAAGACCAGCCTGGGCAACATAGTGAGATCCCATCTCTACAAAAAATTTAAAACATAGCCAGGCATGGTGGCACATGCCTGTAGTTCCAGCTACTTGGGAGGCTGAGGTCAGAGAATCTCTTGAGCTCGGAGAATCACTTGAGCCCAGGAAGTTGAGGCTGCAGTGAGCCCTGATTCCGCCACTGCACTTCCACCTGGGTGACAGTGAGACCCTGTCTCAAACAAAAAACAGAAAAGACACTTCGGATGTGATCAGTAAAGAAGTATTAGACCTACACAAAAAAAGTTGAAAGGGAATCTCTACAATATTTAAAAATACCCAGCAGATGGTATAGTAGAAAAGACCTTTGAAAGATAATTTCACAAATTGCAATTATGAAAGATTGTAATAGCCATTCAGTTGCAAACCCAAAATCAATTCGTCAGGTATTACACTTTTTCTGTTATAATACTATAAATATTGCCAGGCACATGGCTCATGCCTGTAATCCCGGCAGTTTGGGAGGCCGAGCCAGGTAGATCACCTGAGGTCAGGAGTTCGAGACCAGCCTAGACAACATGGTGAAACCCCGTCTCTACTAAAAATACAAAAATTTGCTGGGTGTAGTGGCATATGCCTGTAATCCCAGCTACTTAGGAGGCTGAGGCAAGAGAATCACTTGAACCCAGGAAGCGGAGGCTGCAGTGAGCTGAGATCACGCCATTGCACTCCAGCCTGGGCTACAGGAGTGAAACTCCGTCTCAAAAAAAAAAAAAAAAAGTAATATAATATTATAAATATTGAGACTAATGAAATCTGGGAAAACAATTCTTCAGTATTTGTGGTCCATAGTATACCTCATGCTCATGTATACCAAATATGATGGGTACATGGTTGTTCATTGTATCTATTCCCTTTTAACAACTGTAGATGAGTTATATATAACATTAATTACCTATTAAAATATGTATATGAAGGGATATTCAATCTATATATACAAATATACATAAAAGGATAGCTCAAGGGAAGATGGTATAAATGTGGAAAGAAAATTCTTGAAAGAAGTACAAAAAAAAGATCCTCAGAAGAATCTGTGGGAACAACTAAACAAAGACGTGAAAGCTCGGAGGTTATGTTTTTCAAATCGGTTCTAAGAGTAATTTTGTAATGGGTCTTTGGTTAAGTCTAATTGTAGATAGTCTAATTATATATATTCCCAACTGTAAAATTAATGTGACAAAAGAAAAAGTATCTCATAGAAGAATCAAAGATATCTAGCACCATTGCTGGTATACTCTGAAAAAGATTATCTGCTAGGGAAAAAGTTATTTTGAATCTAAGCAGATTTTTGTAAGAAATTAAAATTCAATTATTTTCCTCTTTTTATCCCGAAGAGCATTATACCTGCTCCCAAGGTCTCCCAACCCTTTGCATGTTTTGTATGTATTGTATTCCTAGCTCAGTGATATTTAATTGATTCTAATTTATGAGAGGGTATTAAAAATAGCTTTTGATCACTAGTCACAGTTTACTGAATTTTTAATTCAGATCAGTTGTAGAATTTCTAGATTCAGATTGAGGAAGTTTGAAGAATTAGTAGCAAAATAGGTTCATTTGGTTTTTTAAAGCTTTCAAAATTAGTTTTACTTAAATATGCTCTCCAAAGCAAGTAGAGTAAAAGTATTTTGATAAAATATGCATCTGATTTGTAGACACTAATCCTGTTACTAATTGCCAAGAAACAAGTTTTTATTCAAAAGAATAATTTGAATTATGGAGTTTGCCAAATAATTTTAAGAGTGGAAGCTCTCACAAGCTGTTCATTCACCCATCTCCTTAACTCTAGGTAGACTGTTTCTGTGACATAGTTGTAGTGTTTAAACAACAGAGTAAAAATGAGGGTAGACAAGATTCAGTAACTCTGTTTCTTAGAAGTTGGATCAATACCAGTGCATTTTTTTATGACCTTGTATGTGTTCAGATTTAGCTCCTGCTTCATAACTGTGGATGTATGCATATTTGTACGTGTTTTTCCACCTCGTTGAAAAAAATGTGATTTTTTTGAGATGGCTAACTTAGGAGGCATTCTGTTAATGCCATAAATTAGAAGCTAGTTCTTTTTTTTTTTTTTAGAGACAGAGTTATGCTCTTGTTGCCCAGGCTGGAGTGCAATGACGGACGCGCTTTTGTCTCACCGCAACCTCTACCTCCTGGGTTCAAGTGATTGTCCTACCTCAGTCTCCCGAGTAGCTGGGATTACAGGCCTGTACCACCACGCCCGGCTAATTTTGTATTTTTAGTAGAGATGGGGTTTCCCCATGTTGGTCAGGCTGTTCTCAAACTCCTGACCTCAGGTGATCCGCCCACCTCAGCCTCCCAGCTAGTTCTGTTTATTTATTTATTTATTTTGAGACAGAGTTTCGCTCTTGTTGCCCAAGCTGGAGTGCAATGGCGTGATCTTGGCTCACTGCAACCTGCACCCTCCGGGTTCAAACGAGTCTTCTGCCTCGGCCTCCCGAGTAGCTGGGATTACAGATGTGTGCCACCACAGCTGGCTTATTTTTTGTATTTTTAGTAGAGATGGAGTTTCGCCATGTTGGCCAGGCTGGTCTTGAACTCCTGACCTCAGGTGGTCTGCCCACCTCGGCCTCCCAAAGTATTGGGATTACAGGCGTGAGCCACTGCACCTGGCCTAGTTCTTTATTTGTAATGTGACTGTATTTCAGAGAGTATTTTAAGATGGCTCAGAAACAAATTAAATTCTCAGAAATGGAAACCTTGACCTTGATCTAATTTGTCCCATGTTTTCTATTCAACTGAGTCAACAAACTATATAGTCCAACTAAATTTTAAATGTCATCAAACTCACATCACCCTCAGCTGTCAGCTTTGGCCTCCTACAAATCAGATCATTAGTAAAAAAGCATAATGACTGCCCTATGATATCCCCTACCATTATAATAATCTACTAGGGGAGAAGAAAAAAAGTCAAATATGGCTCTTATTACCCTCTAAGAAGATACAGTCCCCTTGAGTTAAGTACTGATGAAACATTAAGAACTCTACCTTTCTCTTATAAGAATGCTTCCACCACTATTGCAACTAAAAACATCTTTGGTTTACTGAGATGTGGATAAACTTAATCCAGTTTAACTTAAAATGAGAATTATGTTGTTAGGAGTAGCGAACTGCATTGTGAAATACATCTCACACTGAGGTTGTACAGAACATATGGTAACTGACTTTGCCCTTGGTGGGCATATTTTTTTCTAATAATGTATTCATTCTTTTATTCAATATGTACCTTATGTAAGGTACTATTCTTTACAAGTGAGACAGAGTGAAGAACAAAACAACCTAGATCCTCATGGAGCTTACATTCTTGTGTTTGGAGAGAGACCAAAAAACAAGCAAATAGGGTAATTTCAGGGGTGATGATAAGTGCTGTTATGGAAATAAACAATATTATGTTATAAGGTTGGGGAAGGGTTTTGCTTTAAATAGAATGATCAGGGAAGGCTTCTCTGAGGTGACATTTGTATCTAACCTGATAATGGATTAGGAACTCACCATTTGAGGAGGTGAAGGAAGAATATTGCAGTTGAAGAGAATAGCAAGTATAGAGAATCTGAGGTAAAACTGAGTTTAGCATGTTAAAAGAAGGGACTGAGGTCAGTGTGGCTACAGTATAGTGAACTAGAAGAGGAGGAATGAGATGTAGTTGACAGGGCAGGGATCTTGACCTTGTAAGCCATTGCAAAACACTTGGATTTTACCTTTAAAGCAGTGTTAAGATTAATATCCTGATGCCTGTGAACCTGAGCTTTAAAATACATTCTTTTATTTTAATCACTTTTTAAACTTGACAGCTAACAGGAAATATACTTAATTTAAAAATTTTAAATATAAATGTTGCTTCTTTTCCAACTCTTGTACTTTTCTTTACATTAGAATCATCTTATTGTGAAGGTTCCCCCCTATCATGACCAACATATAACTTTGCCTGTGTCAGTGGGAATATATGTAGTGACGAACGCTGGAAGATCTCATGATGTTCAACCATTCACTTACACTCCAGACCCAGGTATGTCAAAATGAAAAATTCAGAACTAAAACGAATAGTTAATTTCCAGTTTTTTGAATGAATATGAAGATGACTAGCCATCTCAAAAAGAAAGTTGCTTACTAAGATGAATTGATGTTAGTTTATTTTGGAAATGGCATTATTTTCTAAGAAGACAGCCACCAAATACTGCTTTTACTCTTATGTTAAGGAATCATTTCTACCTTACATTATAATAATATAAGCCAGCAATGCTCTGAAGTCAGATTCTCTGAAACTATCTTACAGGTTACTCCTCCGTAAGAATTTCCATGCATTGACTACTGCTTATGTGTAGAAACATGAAAGTGACAACTCTGGGAAATTGCTAACAGTTTAGTTTGGCTGGTTTATAGGGTACATTTTGAGAGAGAGAGGAGATAAACTAGAGTGACAAGTGATAAAATAAAAAATCTCATCAAAGACTGATGGTGAATAAATTGTTTTTTCTTTCTATATTGCCCCATAATACCTGATAAATATTTTAAATATAACTTTAAGTGGTCGTGTTAAAATGGTATTTTAGGCCGGGTGCGGTGACTAACACCTAGAATCTCAGCACTTTGGGAGGCCGAGGCTGGTGGATCACTTGAGGTCAGGGGTTTGAGACGACGCTGCCAACGTGGTAAAACCCTGTCTCTACTAAAAATACACACAAAAAAATTAGCTGGGTGTGGTGACGGGCGCCTGTAATCCCAGCTACTAGGGAGGCTGAGGAAGGAGAATTGCTTGAACCCGAGAGGTACAGGTTGCAGTGAGCTGAGATTGTACCATTGCACTCCAGCCTGGGCGATAGAGCAAGACTGTCTCAAAAACAGAAAACAAAACAAAACAAAAACCCGATATTTTAGAAATTAGAGGAGCTAATTTTTGTGTGTGTGTGTGTGTGTGGGGGGGGAGGAGACGGAGTCTCGCTCTGTTGCCCAGGCTGGAGTGCAATGGTGCGATCTTGGCTCACTGCAACCTCCACCTCCTGGGTTCAAACTATTCTCCTGCCTCAGCCTCCCAAATAGCTGGGACTACAGGCATGTACTACCATGCCCAGCTAATTTTTGTTTTTTCAGTAGAAATGGGTTTCTCCTTGTTTCACCGTGTTAGCCAGGCTGCTTTCAAATTCCTAACCTTGTGATCTGCCTGCCTTGGCCTCCCAAAGTGTTGGGATTACAGGCGTGAGCCACCACGTCCGACCCTAAAATATTAAAAGTTTAGAAGATACCTGTTTATGAAGTGTCTCACAAGTTATTTGCCTGCATTCATTTAGATGCCTGAAAAAAGAAAAAAGCCTCCTTTTGGCAGAAATGGGGAGAACATTTTGGAAATGGAAACTCTTTGCATGCTCCATTGACCTAGGCTTGGCTTCTGCCATGTTTACCATTGGTTCAGTTCAATCCAGTCTCAGGCATACTTCAGAATTAGCAGTTCTTCTCTATCTGTAGTTTATTAGTATGTATTTCCATATAGTTCAAGATCCAGTGAGGTAGAAGGTAAAGAAAGGTGACAGAGAAAGAAAGCCCTGGCATCAAAAAGTGAAGAAAACAGTAGCTAGGACAGAATTACAACTAGTTTAAGTTAATTGCTTTCTATCACTTAATTTTTCTATTTCTTATTTTCTTTCCTTTTTGAGATGGAGTCTTGTGTTGCCCAGGATGGAGTGCAGTGGCGTGATCCCAGGTCACTGCAACCTCTGCATCCTAGGTTCAAGCGATTCTCCTACCTCAGCCTCTCATGAGTAGCTGGCACTACAGGCATGCACCACCATGCATGGCTAATTTTTGTTAGTAGAGACAGGGTTTTGCCATGTTGGCCAGGCTGGTCTCAAACTCTTGACCTCAGGTGATCTGCCCGCCTCAGCCTCTCAAAGTGCTGGGATTATAGGCGTGAGCCAGCACTCCCAGCCTCCTATTTTATTTTTAATCATATCTGAATTTTGCAGCATTATTTTCTACTAATTTGCTGCAAAAGGTATGCCACAGTACAGCACTGTTAAAATACCCCTTGAAGGCCTGGAGTGGTGGCTCACGCCTATAATCCTAGCACTTTGGGAGGCCAAGGCAGGCGAATCACTTAAGGCCAGGAATTCAAAACCAGCCTGGCCAAAATGGTGAAACCCCCTCTCTACTAAAAATACAAAAATTAGCCAGGCATGATGGTGGGCACCTATTGACCCACCTACGTGGGAGGCTGAGACAGGAGAATCTCTTGAACCCAGGAGGTGGAGGTTGCAGTGAGCCAAGATCACGCCACTGTAGTCTACCCTGGGCAACAGAGTGAGATTTTGTCAAAAAACAAAACAAACAAACAAAAAAAACCTTGATATTTGTCTCAGAATTAAAGATCATGTGTAAAAACTTTGGACCAAAAAGGCAAAGTTTAGAAATAATATCCTGGCTTCAACAAAAATAGGAGAAAGAAGATTGGTTTATTCTCAAAGACCAAATATTTTATTGTTTCCTTTCTAGGAAGGCTTCAAACATCTAAGGAAATTTGATTTAAAATTAATAGTTGGCTGGGCACGGTGGCTCACGCCTGTAATCCCAGCACTTTGGGAGGCCAAGGCAGGCGGACCACGAGGTCAGGAAATTGAGACCATCCTGGCTAACACGGTGAAACCCCGTCTCTACTAACAATACAAAAAAATTAACCGGGCCTGGTGGTGGGCACCTGTAGTCCCAACTACTCGAGAGGCTGAGGCAGGAGAATGGTGTGAACCTGGGAGGCAGAGTTTGCAGTAAGCTGAGATTGCGCCACTGTACTCCAGCCTGGGCGACAGAGTGAGACTCCGTCTCAAAAAGAAAAAGGGGGGAAAGAAAATTAATGATAGTTAAAGCATTTTAGTAACTGTTAGTTACTAAATATTGACATTTAATGTTTTGCAGGAGCTTGCACAAACATGAGAAGAAAGATGGTATAATTAATACATAGGATTTTTTTCCTGATGAGCTTCTGCATCAGTTGTGTTGGAAGGGAAAGGAGTTTATGTCAGGGAATAGCCTTAAAGGTTTTGCTATTCTGAAAACACTGAGATTTTCTTGTCTTCACTTGTTTCTTTGTTTTTGTTGATTAATTATAGAGACTTCAGGACTTTGAAGTACTTAGTATCAACATTAAGAATCCTCATTTCTTAGTGATAAATGCTAATTATTAAAAATTGCCCTTCAATAAATTGCTGAATAAACAGCTTTTAACTATTCTACTTCAAAGGCTATACTAATTGCCTAATTTTGGCCATTCTTAGGCAATCATTACCATATTTTTGCTCTTTCAAGTTTTTCCCCACGTATTTTGTATGTTAGAGATAGCAATCACTCTTAGAAAACCTTGTTTGAATAAATATAAGGTATGCAGACTTTCTAATACAATCTAATGCCTTAACTTCTGCCTCTATGATACAGCTAATTAGCCTTCCCGCAGTTTTCCTTTTTTTTTTTTCTTTTGAGTTGGAATTTTGCTCTGTCATCCAGGCTAGAGTACAATGGCACGATCTCGTCTCACTGCAACCTCCACCTCCCAGATACAGGCGATTCTCCTGCCACAGCCTCCCAAGTGTCTGGGACTACAGGTGCCCACCACCACACCTGGCTGATTTTTGTATTTTTAGTAGACACAGGGTTTCACCATGTTGGCCAGGCTGGTCTCTAACTCCTGACCTCAAGTGATCCACCCGCCTCAGCCTCTCAAAATGTTGGGATTACAAGCATGAGCCACAATTTTACTTTTTTGTATTTTATGAAATAGGATAGTCTTTTCAAGTGTCCATGAGAGAGAATATGATTTCAGGAAAACTTGGGCACAGAAAATTTGGCCTATCTCAGTATGGCAAACTAATAGCTGTTGTGGTTCATTTAGGGACTATTGTTAAATATTTGATTACTCAATAGTGTATAATTATAGCAGCCAAAACAAGGTCCATCCTAATATTTACGGGTTGGAGTAGAAGTGGTGACTGTTAATACTATTTGTTGAAATACTTAAAAATTATAAATAAAACTAACAAATCATTAAGTGAAATATATCTCCTATACTATTTTGACCAAAATACCCTCATAACAACCTGAAAGGCTAAATTTGAATTTAGAATTTTCAGACTGCTTTGAATTCTAAGCTGGGCTGTGGTAGCATGAGGAGAGAGCATCCCTACCTGCCACCCTTCTTTTGACAGTTTTTGGCTCCATCCTATACTTGGAAGCCTTTTGATACCTTAATCAGTGCTTCCATCTGATATGCCTAAGAGTGCTCACAAAATCTAGGATAGTTGTACAGAAAATCTAGAGATCAGCCGGGCACAGTGGCTCATGCCTATAATCCCAGCCCTTTGGGAGGCCGAGGCGGGTGGATCATGAGGTCAGGAGATCGAGACCATCCTGGCTAACACAGTGAAACCCATCTCTACTAAAAAATACAAAAAATTAGCTGGACATGGTGGCGGGCACCTGTAGTCCCAGCTACTCAGGAGGCTAAGGCAGGAGAATGGGATGAACCCAGGAGGCGGAGCTTGCAGTGAGCCGAGATTGCGCCACTTTACTCCAGCCTGGGTGACAGAGTGAGACTCCATCTCAAAAAAAAAAAAAAGAAAAGAAAATCTAGGAATCCTGGGTGCCTGTTACATGGTCTAAAGGTAGGGTCAAGGCAGAGGCTCAAGTGAACATATCCTAGTTCCACACATTCTTCAAGGTACAGACCATCTAACACCCAATGGGGCCATACTGCCCCAAATCAAAATGTGTATGCTCTCAGGCACTTAGATACTTTCCAGAGTCATAAAACCTTTCTTTTATTGATAGTCTCTGAAGCTTTGCTTAGCCATTAAAACATCTTAAATTTTTTTTGACTACAGCCTGTTCAGACCCAGAAATCACACTAGACATTATTTGCTGTAACTCCACAGTGGTGATTTCTATAATAAATGGGGATGTAATATTTAACATCTTTTTTTTCTAAAAAGAAATTACTGGCTGTGTGAGGTGGCTCACATCTGTGGTCCTGACACTTCAGGAGGCTGAGGCAAGAGGATCACTTGAGCCCAGGAGTTCGAGACCAGCCTGGGCGATATAGTGACACCCCCCCCATCCCTACAAAGAAAAAATAATACTAAGCTAGACATGGTGGCATGTGCCTGTAGTCCCAGCTACTCGGGAGGCTGAGGTGAGAGGATCGCTTGAGTCTGAGAGGTTGAGGATGCAGTAAGCTGTGATCAGGCCAGTGTACCCCCAGCCTGGACAACAGAGCAAGACCCTATCTCAAAAAAAGAATAAGAAGAATTTTAAAATTACTAATAACATGATTTAAAAATAGAAATTTAAATTTTTTTCAAGGACTAGTTTATATTTTTAAATCTATTGTTACTAGAATTAATGTCATGCATAAATATTTTATGTGTATTTTTTTCCATTCAGTTGCCTATAAATCATTTGTTGGACCTACTGTGAAGCATACTAAGATAAATTATTTAACTTCATTCACAGGAGATATGTACAAATTCCTCTCTTTATTTTCATTATATCATTTGACATATTAGAAAATATAAAATAAATATATTGAACAATAGAAATTGGCCGAGCGTGGTGGCTCACAAATGGAATCCCAGCACTTTTGGAGACCAAGGCCGGTAGATCACCTGAGGTCGGGAGTTAGAGACCAGCCTGACCAACATGGAGAAACCCCGTCTCTACTAAAAATACAAAATTAGCTGGGTGTGGTGGGTCATGCCTGTAATCACAGCTGTTCAGGAGGCTAAGGCAGGAGAATTGCTTGAACCCAGGAGGTGGAGGTTGCAGTGAGCCGAGATCACGCCATCGCACTCCAGCCTGGGCAACAAGAACGAAACTCCATCTCAAAAAAAAAAAAAAAGAAGAAAAGAAAAAGAAGAAAGAAAAGTAGAAATTAAGGCCAAGCACGATGGTTCATGCCTGTAATCCCAGCAGTTTGGGAGTCTGAGGTGGGCAGATTGCTTGAGCTCAGCAGTTTGAGACCAACCTGGGCAACATGGCAAAACACCGTCTCTACCAAAAATATAAAAATTAGCCTGTCGTGGCAGCATGCGCCTGTAGTTCCAGCTACTCAGGAGGCTGAGGTGGGTGGATGGCTTGAGCCTGGGAGGTAGAAGTTGCAGTGAGCCGATGTCACGCCACTGCACTCCAGCCTGGGTGACAGAGCTCCAGACCTTGTTTCAAAGAAAAAAAAAATAAAGTGTATTCAAATAAAATATATAATCATTTGAAGCAAGAACCAATTTATTTGTAATTTATTAAACTTTAGTTTTTAGAACTGATTTATATTCTTAGGCCCATTAAATTTATAGTAGGCTGGGCACTCAAGCCTATAATCCCAGCACTTTGGGAGGCCAAGGTGGGCAGATCACTTGAAATCAGAAGTTTGAGACCAGCTTGGCCAACACGGTGAAACCCCATCTCTACTAAAAATATAAAAATTAGCCTAGCAGCCAGTGCAGTGGCTCACGCCTATAATCCCAGCACTTTGGGAAGCTAAGATGGGCAGATCACCTGAGGTCAGGAGTTTGAGACCAGCCTGGCCAACATGGTGAAACCCCATCTGTACTGAAAATACAAAAATTAGCCAGGTGTGGTGGTGTGCGCCTGTAGTCCCAGCTACTCGGGAGGCTGAGGCAGGAGAATCCCTTGAACCCAGGAGGTGGAGGTTGCAGTGAGCCTTGACTGCACCATTGCACTCCAGCCTGGGTAACAAGAGTGAAACTCCATCTCCAAAAAATAAATAAATAATTAGCCTGGCATGGTGGCGTGCACTTGAAATCCCAGCTACTTGAAATCAAGAGGCTAAGGCAGGAGAATGGCTTGAACCTGGGAGGTGGATGTTGCAGTGACCCAAGATCATACCACTGCACTCCTGGGTGACCTAGCGAGACTCTGTCTCAAAAATAAATAAATAAATAGATAATTAGGCTGGGCATGGTGGCTCACACCTGTAATCCCAGCACTTTGGAAGGCCAAGGCGGGTGGATCACAAGGTCAGGAGTTCAAGACCAGCCTGGCCAAGATAGTGAAACCCTGTCTCTACTAAAAATACAAAAAAATTTAGCCGGGAGTGGTGGCAGGCACCTGTAATCCCAGCTACTCAGGAGGCTGAGGCAGAGAATTGCTTGAACCCAGGAGGCGGAGGTTGCAGTGATCGAAGATCATGCCATTGCACTGCAGCCTGGGCAACAGAGCAAGACTCTGTCTCAAAAAAAAAAGATGGGGTTTCACCATGTTGGTCAGGCTGGTCTTGAACTCCTGACCGCAAGTGATCACCCACCTTGGCTTCCCAAAGTGCTGGGATTACAGATGTGAGCCACTGCACCCGGCCTGGTTTTGTTTTGCTAAGTGATCACATGCTCTGCCCACTTGAAGATTGGAGAATTTAGAGGATAGAAAATTACCTCAACTAGAATTTCTGCTAAACAAATAATTAAATGATACTGTGTGACAAGATATTCTAATTAAAGAATTTAAGATATAAGGTTTTTAGGATGAGTAAACGTAGATAAATACATTAATCTTTTTTTTTTAAATAGCAGCAGCTGGTGCTTTGAATGTAAATGTGAAGAAGGAAGTATCTAGTCCAGCAAGACCTTGCTCCTTTGAAGAGGCCATGAAAGGTACCAAGTAGATTATTCTCAAAAATCGTAATTAGGTGCTCCTGTATGTTTTCTCTAGCACACCTTACTGTTTTGTTTTCTCTTAAGTACTTATAATACTTTGCAGGGTATCTTCCATATTGTAAAATAAATACGTGTTTAACTTTACTAAATGTAGAGACTTGTTTTCCAATTTGATATTTTTCTTGCTGAATATGTTTATATATTTTTAAAGTACATTGGAGTGGAGGAGTTTTGTTTTTTTGTTTTTTGTTTTTTTAATTCCCCAATATTAAAAGTATATGAAGCCGGGCACAGTGGTTCATGCCTGTAATCCTAGCACTTTGGGAGGCCGAGGCAGGTAGATCATTTGAGGTCAGCAGTTCAAGACCTGCCTGGCCAACATGGTGAAACCCTGTCTCTACTAAAAATACAAAAATTAGGCCGGGCACGGTGGCTCAAGCCTGTAATCCCAGCACTTTGGGAGGCCGAGACGGGCGGTTCACAAGGTCAGGAGATCGAGACCATCCTGGCTAACATGGTGAAACCCCGTCTCTACTAAAAAAATACAAAAAAACTAGCCGGGCGAGGTGGCGGGCGCCTGTAGTCCCAGCTACTCGAGAGGCTGAGGCAGGAGAATGGCGTGAACCTGGGAGGCAGAGCTTGCAGTGAGCTGAGATGCGGCCACTGCACTCCAGCCCGGGGCGACAGAGCGAGACTCCGTCTCAAAAAAAAAAAAATACAAAAATTAGCCAGGGGTGGTGGCAGGTGCCTGTAGTCCCAGCTGCTCGGGAGGCTGAGTCAGGAGAATCTCTTTAACTGGGAGGCAGAGGTTGCAGTGAGCCAAGAGCACGCCACTGTACTCCAGCCTGGGTCACAGAGCGAGACCCTGTCTCCAAAAAAAAAAAAAAAAAGGAAAGTAAGGCCAGGCACGGTGGGTCACACCTGTAGTCCCGGCACTTTGGGAGACCAAGGTAGGAAGATTACTTGAGTCCAGAAATTTGAGATGATAAATATCCATTGGCTAATAATTAAATGCATCATCTATAGTTATTGCTGAACAGATATGGGCAGCACAGTGAGAAGATTTCTTGTCTCTACAAAAAAAAAAATTAAAACAGGCCAGGCACAGTGGCTCACGCCTGTAATCCCAGCACTTTGGGAGGCCGAGGCGGGCGGATCACTTGAGGTCAGGCATTCAAGACCAGCCTGACCAACATGGAGAAACCCATTCTCTAGTAAAAATACAAAATTAGCCGGGCATGGTGGTACATGCCTGTAATCCCAGCTACTCGAGAAGCTGAGACAGGAGAATTGTTTGAATCCAGGAAGCAGAGGTTGCAGTGAGCCGAGATCGTGCCACCGTACTTCAATCTGGGCAACAAGAGCGAAACTCCCATCTCAAAACAAAACAAAACAAAAAATAGGCCAGGTGCGGTGGCTCATGCCTTTAATCTCAGCACTTTGGGAGGCTGAGCTTTGCAGATCACCTGAGGTCAGGAGTTCGAGACCAGTCTGGTCAACATGGCGAAACCCCATCTCTACTAAAAATACAAAAAAAATTAGCCTGGCATGGTGATATGTGCCTGTAATCCCAGCTACTCTGGAGGCTGAGGCAAGAGAATCGCTTGAAGCCTGGAAGTGGAGGTTGCAGTGAGCCGAGATTGTGCCACTGCTCTCCAGCCTGGGCAACAGAGCAGGACTCGGTCTCAAAAAAAAAAAAAAAAAAAAAAAAAAAAAAAAATTAAAAACATTAACCGGGCCGGGCGCGGTGGCTCAAGCCTGTAATCCCAGCACTTTGGGAGGCCGAGACGGGCGGATCACGAGGTCAGGAGATCGAGACCATCCTGGCTAACATGGTGAAACCCCGTCTCTACTAAAAATACAAAAAACTAGCCGGGCGAGGTGGCGGGCGCCTGTAGTCCCAGCTACTCGGGAGGCTGAGGCAGGAGAATGGCGTGAACCCGGGAGGCGGAGCTTGCAGTGAGCCGAGATCCGGCCACTGCACTCCAGCCTGGGCGACAGAGCGAGACTCCGCCTCAAAAAAAAAAAAAAAAAAAAAAAAAAAAAAAAAAAAAAACATTAACCGGGCATGGTGGCATGCACCTATCATCCTAGCTATTCATGATACCGAGGTAGGAGGATTGTTTAATCTGAAGAGGTTGAAGCTGGATTGAGCTGTGATCGTACCACTACACTCCAGCATGGGCAAAGGAACAAGACTCTCAAAAACAAAGCAGAAATTTTTTGATTAAAAATTGTACCTTTTTGATAAAAAATTTAAATCAGGCTGGGCATGGTGGCTCACACCTATAATCCCAGCACTTTGAGGGGCTGAGGTGGGTGGATCACCTGAGGTCAGGAATCTGAGACCAGCCTGGCCAACATGGTGAAACCTCATCTCTACTAAAAATACAAAATTTAGCTGGGCGTGGTGGTGCGTGCCTGTAATCCCAGCTGCTCGGGAGATTGGGCAGAAGAATTGCTCGAACCCGGGAGGCAGGGATTGCAGTGAGCCAAGATCATGCCACTGCACTCCAGCCTGGGCGACAGAGTAAAACTCTACCTCGAAAAATATATGTATAAATCACATATGAGAAATAGTTTGGTAAATAGAGATTACTTGAGAAAAAATGCAAATGTTGAATTGTAATGCATTGACGCCAGCTTGATGTTCTTAGAGCGAATTAATTCTTAGTGAGAAGGAGAAAAAAATTAATCTGATATTTTCATTTATAATATACTACTGAATTGAAGTTGACTAGAAGATTATTATTAAATTAACAAGATGGAACATATCTGACAAACTTAATGTCTGGCCTGGAGACATTTTGGACTGTTTTTGGTGGGACTAGACTTAGAAAAAATTGGACCAAGGCCAGATGCAGTGGCTCACACCTGTAATCCCAGCACTTTGGGAGGTCAGGCTGGTGGATCACCTGAGGTCAGGAGTTTGAGACCTGCCTGGCCAACATGGCAAAACCCTGTCACTACTAAAAATAAAAAATTAGCCGGGCATGGTGGCGTGTGCCTGTAATCTCAGCTAGTTGGGAGGCTGAGACAGGAGAATCGCTTGAATCCAGGAGGCGAAGGTTGTAGTGAGCCCAGATTGAGCCACTGCACTCCAGCTTGGGCAACAGAGTGAGACTCTGGGAAAAAAAAAAAAAAGGATTGGAACATAAATAAAATTAACCTCTGTGACCTTTGTGCATATGACAGTAGAAAGACTTACATCTTTGCATGAGCATTAGACTCAAATGTCCTTTTACTCTTTGTCTTTACCAGTAGACATACTTGTCAGTGGTCAGCTGAGGATAGATAAAAGACTCCTGCTCAACTTACTCTACCTAGTCTCACTTTCCAGAAAGAGGGAGAAGATAATAAGCATTACTATCTAAATACATCTTTTTTTTTTTTTTTGAGACGGAGTCTCGCTCTGTCGCCCAGGCTGGAGTGCAGTGGCGCGATCTCGGCTCACTGCAAGCTCTGCCTCCCGGGTTCACGCCATTCTCCTGCCTCAGCCTCCCGAGTAGCTGGGACTACAGGCGCCCGCCACCACGCCCAGCTAATTTTTTGTATTTTTTTTTTTTTTTTTTTTTTTTTTTTTTTTGAGGCAGAGTCTCACTCTGTCGCCGGGGCTGGAGTGCAGTGGCCGGATCTCAGCTCACTGCAAGCTCCGCCTCCCGGGTTTACGCCATTCTCCTGCCTCAGCCTCCCGAGTAGCTGGGACTACAGGCGCCCGCCACCTCGCCCGGCTAGTTTTTTGTATTTTTTAGTAGAGACGGGGTTTCACCGTGTTAGCCAGGATGGTCTCGATCTCCTGACCTCGTGATCCACCCGTCTCGGCCTCCCGAAGTGCTGGGATTACAGGCTTGAGCCACCGCGCCCGGCCTAATTTTTTGTATTTTTTAGTAGAGATGGGGTTTCACCGTGTTAGCCAGGATGGTCTCAATCTCCTGACCTCGTGATCCGCCTGCCTCGGCCTCCCAACGTGCTGGGATTACAGGCGTGAGCCACCGCGCCCAGCCCTAAATACATTTTAAGAAAAATTGTAGATCTGTTAAGCAGTAACTGTATAGGTGATATATTTATTTATATGTAATTTCTAATTGAATTATAATATAATCTTGTCTGTAAACATGGAAATTTTTAGACCAAAAATACTGTTAATAACAATATAAGCCAGGTACAGTGGCTAGTGCCTATAATCCCAACTACTCAAGAGACTGAGGTGGGTGAATCACTTGAATCCCGGAGTTTGAGGCTGCAGGTACTGCACTCCAGCCTGGGTAACAGAATGAGACCCTGCCTCTAATTGAATGAGTGAGTGAGTGAATGAATGAATGAATGAATATTTTTAAAAAGAAAAATACAGACTGTGTATTTTTATTTTTATTTATTATTATTATTATTTGAGATGGAGTCTTGCTTTGTTGCCCAGGCTGGAGTGCAGTGGCATGGTCTCAGCTTACTGCAATCTCCGACCTCTGCCTCCTGGGTTCAAGTGATTCTCCTGGCTCAGTCTCTCCAGTAGCTGAGATTTACAGGTGCCCTCTACCATGCTTGGCTATTTTTTTTTTTTTTTTTTTTTGGTTTTTTTTTTTTTTTTTTTTTGTATTTTTAGTAGAGACAGGGTTTCACCATGTTGGTCAGGCTGATCTCGAACTCCTGACCTCGTGGTCCACCTGCCTCCGCCTCCCAGATTACTGGGATTACAGGCATGAGTCACTGCACCTGGCCCGTATTTTTATTTTTGTAGGATTAACCAAATAATCCACAACAAACTAAATTGACAGTGATAAAGCTAAAGTAAGATTAATTCTTTTCTTCATTCACTCAGCAAACATTTGTTGATTACCTACTGTGCAACAGGCAATAACAACATCTGCCTTCATGGAGCTCATGATCTAATGAAATTCAAAAGCAAGAATAGTAGTTGACTGTTACAGGATCAACTTAAGATAACACCAATGGTTTTAAAAATGTTCTATGGGATATTCTTAGATTACTTTTAAATGCCTGCCCTGTGCATGATCTGAAGTTTTGTCTCAGTCAAAATTAGGTTGTAGGCCAAGTGTGGTGGCTCATGCCTATAATCCCAGCACTTTGGGAGGCCTAGCAGGGAGGATTGCTTGAGCTCAGGAGTTAAAGACCAGCCTAGGCAACGTAATGAGACTCTTGTCTCTACAAAAAAAATTTTAAAAATTAGTCAGGCATGGTGGTGTACCTGTAGTCCCAGCTACTTGTAGGGCTGAGGTGGGAGGATTGCCTGAGCCCAGGAATGAGGCCTGATTGTACCACTGCACACCCACCAACAGAGAGAGACCCTGTCTCAAATAAAATAAAATAAAATAAAATAAAATAAAATAAAATAAAATAAAATAAAATAAAATAAAATAAAATAAAATAAAATAAAATAAAATAAAATAAAATAAAATAAAATAAAATAAAATAAAATAAAATAAAATAAAATAAAATAAAATAAAATAAAATAAAATAAAATAAATAAAATAAAATAAAATGAAAATCTGGTTGTTAGGGGAATTGTATTGGTATTAGAATTTAGGTGAAAATAGGTCCAAAGAACTCATGAATAAATGATTCATTTCTCAAACAGGTAGAATAATAAAACATGGAATGTCAAAAGTTAAATGAACACTTTCCCCTCTATCAAAATAATCAGTTTTCATAGGAATTAGGTTTTTAGCCAGATGGCTGTGAGGCAAGTTGAAGACAAGAAAATTGCAAATATTTTTAGATGAAGTTATTTACTTTAAGTTTTTTTTTTTTTTTTTTTTTTTTTTTTGAGACAGAGTCTTGCTCCATTGCCCAGCCTGCAGTACAGTAGAGCAATCTCGGCTCACTGCAACCTCCTTCTCCCGGATTCAAGCGATTCTTGTGCCTTAGCCTCCCAAGTAGCTAGGATTTACAGGCATGTGCCACCATGCCTTGCTAATTTTTGTATTTTTAGTAGAGACAGAGTTTCACCATGTCGGCCAGGCTGGTCTCGAACTCCTGGCCTCAAGTAATCCGCCCACCTCAGACTCCCAAAGTGCTGGGATTACAGGCATGAGCCACCACACTTGGCCTTTCAGCAACATATTGACGAACAACAACAACAAAAATTTATGAAGGGAGCTATCCAACTTACATACTATGTGCCATAGCCAGGATTTCTTCTCGGTATCAAATTAAGAAATTTAACAGCTATGCTTTCTGAAGACTCTTTCCATAGAGCCTCCAAGTGGTAGTAAACTTTTAAATCAGGATTTGGCTATGTGCTCACCTCAGAAGACTGTCATTAGCAATAGCAGTAGCTACCACTGAGTGCCAGTGCAAACTCAGGTAGACAAAAAAGAAGAAAGAAAAGCAATCAAGGGGGAAAAGTAGATATAGTGAAGTGGTAGAATCTTGCTATATGTTGCCTCTAGGTACACATCTAGAACTAACCACTCCTCAAAATGGAGGTGGTAGGAGGTGGGAAATAATTTTTCATTTTGCTTGGGAAATTTGGTTTGTAAACCTAAAATAGCCCTTATTTCTGGGGGGGAAAAAAAGATGTTTAAAGTCCAGTCTAAAAGAGAATTGTGTCCATGTGCCAACTTGTCATATTCAAATTTTCTAATTAGTTTTCTTTTAATTTAGAAAAGCAAAATTTATTGATCACTGGGTGGTATTTTCTAATGAGAAGCTTGAACTTAGTTTAAGAAAGAAGTGCTCTGACAATCTCATAGCCCTTAAGAAGTTCTGAGACTTTATATTGTCAGACAGCTAAATCCTGAGAGAAGAGTGTAGTGGTTGTAATTGAGTATCTTTACCCTCCTGGAGATTTTTAAGCTGTATCCTATAATATACTCTGGTCAGGTTGGGTAGTATGATTCAAGGCACTTGGAACGATCTTGGGGAATATAGCCTGGTAATTGAACTGCTTAAGCTTATTATTAATATTTAAGCTATAGTTCCAGGCCCATTCCAGAGGTCCCCCAGCCAATGCACTTCATAAAAGGGAAGATACATCTTAATATACCAGTTTTGTATCTCATGCTACCGTTATAGCATCAAAAAATAGACATTTAAATCATGACTAATAACAAATTTTAGAATGAAATAGTTGGCAATTTTTGTGATTTTACACTTTTCTTTTTGTGTGTGTGTATGCAGCAATGAAAACTACTGGATGTAATTTAGATAAGGTAAATATTATTCCTAACGCCCTGATCACTCCACTCATACCAAGCAGTATGATTAAGAGTGAAGATGTTACTCCAATGGAAGTAACAGCAGAAAAAAGATCTTCCACTATTTTTAAGGTAAGCTATATTGACTAGTGCTCCAACTTCTAACCTCCTATATAAAAATTGCTGTCTTTTACTTTTCCTATTTTTTTCACATTGCTTTTGCTTTGGATGTACTTAATGAATTTTGCTGTAAAGAGGGAATGCTTTATACTTCAGCAAAATTGCCCACAAAGTGACTTCCAATATACATTTTGACAAGGGAGGAATTAATATGTTATATGAGATATTAATGAAAGTACTAATTTTAGCATTTTTGGAATTAAGCGATGTTTTTATTTTTTCCCAGTCTTTTCCCATAACTTTCTATTTCTTTTTTTTACTTGTCTTCTCCCCTGTAATGTTACTGAGGAGCCGCAAAATTGAGATATTTTGATACTTGCTCTTCATGAAGCATAAAATTAATGTGTTCTGATTACCCTTAATTCACCTAAGCATATCAATAGCTGATTATTCTACTTCTTTGTTTGACTATCTTTGCTTATAGTACTTTTTAAAAATATATCCCAAGGAAAATGAGGCATCATGTAATGGAGAATTGTAGTCCCATACCTGTTTTCTAAATGATAATAATATAGAGTGGAAAACTGGTCCTGCATATATTTTTAGAACAATAGTGATTTTTTTTTCCCCCTTGAGACGGACGGAGTCTCTCTCTGTCGCCCAGACTGGAGTGCAGTGGCATGATCTCGGCTCGCTGCGAGCTCCGCCTCCTAGGTTCACGCCATTTTCCTGCCTCAGTCTCCCGAGTGACTGGGACTACAGGCGCCTGCCACCTCGCCCGGCTAATTTTTTGTCTTTTCAAAAGTAGAGACGGGTTTTGACGTTGTTAGCCAGGATGGTCTCGATCTTCTGACCTCGTGATCTGCCCGCCTTGGCCTCCCAAAGTGCTGGGATTACAGGCTTGAGCCACCGCGCCTGGCCAAACAATAGTGATTTTTGATGTATGTTACAAACTTATTGAATGTTTATATATTCATATTATTTGGGGACTTTTATTTTTTAGACTACAAAGACAGTCGGATCAACTCAGCAAGCATTAGAAAACATCTCAAACATAGCAGGAAATGGCTCTTTTTCATCACCATCATCTTCCCACCTACCTTCTGAAAATGAAAAACAGCAGCAGATTCAGCCCAAGGCATACAACCCAGAGACCCTGACAACTATTCAAACCCAGGACATCTCACAGCCTGGTACTTTTCCAGCAGTTTCTGCTTCTAGTCAGCTGCCCAACAGCGAGGCATTATTGCAGCAGGCTACACAGTTTCAGACAAGAGAAAGTCAGTCTAGAGAGGTATTACAGTCAGATGGCACAGTGGTTAATTTGTCACAACTGACTGAGGCGTCACAACAACAGCAGCAGTCACCACTACAAGAACAAGCACAGACTTTACAGCAGCAGATTTCATCAAATATTTTTCCATCACCAAATAGTGTGAGTCAGCTTCAGAATACTATTCAGCAGCTGCAAGCGGGGAGTTTTACAGGCAGTACTGCTAGTGGCAGCAGTGGAAGTGTTGACTTGGTCCAACAAGTTTTAGAGGCACAGCAACAGTTATCTTCAGTTTTATTTTCTGCTCCAGATGGTAATGAGAATGTTCAAGAGCAGCTTAGTGCAGATATTTTTCAACAAGTCAGTCAAATTCAGAGTGGTGTAAGCCCTGGAATGTTTTCCTCAACAGAGCCAACAGTCCATACCAGACCAGATAATTTATTACCTGGAAGAGCTGAAAGTGTTCATCCACAGTCTGAAAACACGTTATCTAATCAACAGCAGCAGCAGCAACAACAGCAAGTGATGGAATCTTCAGCCGCAATGGTGATGGAGATGCAACAGAGTATCTGCCAGGCAGCTGCCCAGATTCAGTCAGAATTATTCCCTTCAACTGCTTCAGCAAATGGAAACCTTCAGCAATCGCCAGTTTACCAGCAGACTTCTCACATGATGAGTGCATTGTCTACCAATGAGGATATGCAAATGCAGTGTGAATTGTTTTCTTCTCCTCCTGCAGTTTCTGGAAATGAAACTTCTACAACCACCACACAGCAGGTTGCAACCCCTGGCACTACCATGTTTCAGACATCAAGTTCAGGAGATGGAGAAGAAACTGGAACACAAGCAAAACAGATTCAGAACAGTGTCTTTCAGACCATGGTCCAAATGCAACATAGTGGGGACAATCAACCTCAAGTTAACCTTTTTTCATCCACAAAAAGTATGATGAGTGTTCAGAATAGTACCCAGCAACAAGGTAATGGTTTATTCCAGCAAGGGAATGAGATGATGTCACTTCAATCTGGAAATTTTTTGCAGCAGTCTTCTCATTCACAGGCCCAACTTTTTCATCCTCAAAATCCTATTGCCGACACTCAGAATCTTTCCCAGGAAACTCAAGGTTCTCTCTTTCATAGTCCAAATCCTATTGTCCACAGTCAGACTTCTACAACCTCCTCTGAACAAATGCAGCCTCCAATGTTTCACTCTCAAAGTACCATTGCTGTGTTACAGGGCTCTTCAGTTCCTCAAGACCAGCAGTCAACCAACATATTTCTTTCCCAGAGTCCTATGAATAATCTTCAGACTAACACAGTAGCCCAAGAAGCATTTTTTGCAGCACCGAACTCAATTTCTCCACTTCAGTCAACATCAAACACTGAACAACAAGCTGCTTTCCAACAGCAAGCTCCAATATCACACATCCAGACCCCTATGCTTTCCCAAGAACAGGCACAACCCCCCCAGCAGGGTTTATTTCAGCCTCAGGTGTCCCTGGGCTCCCTTCCACCTAATCCAATGCCTCAAAGCCAGCAAGGAACCATGTTCCAGTCACAGCACTCAATAGTTGCCATGCAGAGTAACTCTCCATCCCAGGAGCAGCAGCAACAGCAGCAACAGCAGCAGCAACAGCAGCAGCAACAACAACAGGGCATTTTATTCAGTAATCAGAATACCATGGCTACAATGGCGTCTCCAAAGCAACCACCACCAAACATGATATTCAACCCAAATCAAAATCCAATGGCTAATCAGGAGCAACAGAACCAGTCAATTTTTCACCAACAAAGTAATATGGCCCCAATGAATCAAGAGCAACAGCCCATGCAATTTCAGAGTCAGTCCACAGTTTCCTCACTTCAGAACCCAGGTCCTACCCAGTCGGAATCATCACAGACCCCCTTGTTCCATAGCTCTCCTCAGATTCAGTTGGTACAAGGGTCACCTAGTTCTCAAGAGCAGCAAGTAACACTCTTCTTATCTCCAGCATCCATGTCTGCCTTGCAGACCAGTATAAATCAACAAGATATGCAACAGTCTCCTCTTTATTCCCCTCAGAACAACATGCCTGGAATTCAAGGAGCCACATCTTCGCCTCAGCCACAGGCTACTTTATTTCACAACACAGCAGGAGGCACAATGAACCAACTACAGAATTCTCCTGGCTCATCTCAGCAGACATCAGGAATGTTCTTATTTGGCATTCAAAATAGTAAGAAACTCTAATTTTTCATTACTTAATTGGTCATTATTATTATTAGAAGGAAGCAGAGTGCAGTGGTGCAATCTCAACTCATTGCACCCTCTGCCTCCCAGGTTCAGGTGATTCTCCTGCCTCAGCCTCCTGAGCAGCTGGGGATTACAGGTTTGCACAACACACCCAGCTAATTTTTGTATTTTTGTTAGAGACGGGGTTTCACCATGTTGACCAGGCTGGTGTCGAATTTTTGACCTCAAGTGATCTGCTGGCCTCAGCCTCCCAAAGTGCTGGGATTACAGGCGTGAGCCACCGCACCCGTCCTGTACAGTTGTTTTAAGAGTGTAGATTGTAGTTAGAATTCTATCACCTATAGACTATGAGATCTTGTACAAGTTATTTGGCTTTTATGGGTCTCAATTCTCTCATTTAAAATGGTGATAATATTACATACTTTACATGGATTTGGGGAGGATTAAATATGGCAATGTATAAAAATGTGTGTTTGCCATTTTAAGCTATAAACTTAAAAGGAAAACGAAGTAAGAATGACATAATATCTTAGCCAATTGAAGTCAGTAGTTTCTAAGGAGGTAGAAACCCATCTTTAGGCTGGGGCGCAGTAGCTCAAGCCTGTAATCCCAGCACTTTGGGAGGCCGAGACCAGCGGATCACGAGGTCAGGAGATCGAGACCATCCTGGCTAACACGGTGAAACCCCGTCTCTACTAAAAAATACAAAAAAACTAGCTGGGCGAGGTGGCGGGCGCCTGTATTCCCAGCTACTCGGGAGGCTGAAGTAGGAGAATGGCATAAACCTGGGAGGCGGAGCTTGCAGTGAGCTGAGATCCGGTCACTACACTCCAGCCTGGGCGATAGAGCGAGACTCTGTCTCAAAAAAAAAAAAAAAAAGAAACCCATCTTTAATGTTAATATACCAAGGAATTTATATAGGACTTTTGGTATTTAAGCAAAGTTGTATTTTTAGACTGCTTAAAGGAAACCTAAGATGAATTCCTGTGTCAGTCTGTGAAAACCTTTTTCTCGGACTGTCAAGTGCCTAACTTTTAGTAATGTACAAGGAGAATGCAGTAATGAATTTTCCCCAACAACGAATATCTTTTCATGAGTCTTTACTAACCAGATACCTTCTATTTTCAATGTCTCTGCAGACTGTAGTCAGCTTTTAACCTCTGGACCAGCTACATTGCCTGATCAGTTGATGGCCATAAGTCAGCCAGGCCAACCACAAAATGAGGGCCAGCCACCTGTGACAACACTTCTTTCTCAGCAAATGCCAGAGAATTCTCCACTGGCATCCTCTATAAACACCAACCAGAACATCGAAAAGATTGATTTGCTTGTTTCGTTGCAAAACCAAGGGAACAACTTGACTGGCTCCTTTTAACTGGATATGTAAGTATTGCATTTTGGCTTCTTATTGGAAAGCATCAAATTTTATTCTTAACAGATTTAGGTTAAGTAATAGTAGTTTAGTTCTAAACTTTTAAAATGTGGCTTTCTCACAAGATGATACTTTTTTACTCTGAATAAAATTATTCTGAATGATAGCTTATGGTCATATAGTTAATGCAGACCAAACATCCCTATCCAAAAATCCAAAATCCAAAATGCTCTGAAATCCGAATCTTTTTGAGTGCTGACATGACATCTCAAGTGGAAAATTCCACACCTGACCTCATATGATAGGGTCGTAGTCAAAATGCAGGCTCGCAACATGCAGTTTATTTGCTGTCCCTGAGGGAAAAAAAGATTCTCCCAGCTCCCTTCAGCGGTGATAGATCTTTTTAGGTGTATATGAAACAGAAGTGAATTACATGTTTGGACTTGTGTCTTATCCCCAAGATATCTCATTGTGTATATGTACATATTCCAAAATCCAAAAAAGAAATCGGAAATACTTCTGATCCCAAGCATTTTAGATAAGGGATATTCAACCTATATTGGACATTCCTTCTGCTTCTGAGCTTCTTTGCCTTGGAATAACAAAACATCTGATGAGCATGCACAATGTGTTTCCTCTGTACTATATATTGGATATAATCATGCCTCATTCATCCCTTCCTCCAGAAATAAATATTGAGTCAGAAAAGTCTGTGGAACATCAAATATGAAAAAGTTTTACTTATAGTGCCATAATATACTTTAGGATCATTCAGGGTGTCAGACACTTTATAAATACTTCCCTCCCTAGTAAGTTACATTAAACTTTTTCTCTTTTTTAGAAATTCCGTGAAGAAAATCCTGATTCCAAGATGTTCTGAGATCTTGTGGTTCCATGAGAATTATTACTTTAAAAACAAAACAAAATATGAAAAACTGTATTTGAGTAAACTGATAGATTTTATTCTGACTGCAAAAGAGCACACCTATGCTGCTTGTTGCAGTGACTAACCACCAATGTTAACATCTTCATATTTTATATTCCTAATAACAGTGATGACTGAGAATCTATTTGAGTTTCCAGCTGGCAGAATTAATTGTTATTATTTTCCTAGGCGCAATTTCCTTAAATGTACAGTTTAAATTAAAGGCTGGACCACTCAGTTATTATTGCTATTAGAAAATAATATATCATGTTTACTTTCATTCTTCATTATTTTCTTTCCTGCATTGTTTTAGTCAAGTAATGGCTTTTGAAAAAGTAAAGTTCAATAGTAACTAAGGCTGTGATTTTTTTCAATATGAAAGGCACAGCTGTTGGCCAAAGTGAAGGAATCTTTTTTCAGTTTTATTGGAGAAACTGAAGGGGTAACATTCTAACAAGTAAACTGTATATGCAGATAAAATAACTCTTGATTTAACACAAAGGCAGATGATAAACTTAGAAAACTGGGAACAGCTGGAATACCATTGATTTTATTTTTTCAGAGAGTTGTTAGTTCTCTGGGTTTCTACTAAGGGGTTTAGCCATAACTGTGCATAGAAAAATAATTATCTTTATCTGTAAAAAATGAAGGGGATAATATATGATAAATTATGTTCTGATATCCTCCTACAGTAGTTTAAATTGACAGAAAAATTTGAGTGTTTTATTCTTAACCCAGTCTTAGGCTGGTATTCCCTTTTTATATACATCTATATTACTTTTCATCTCTTTTTCACTTTACTTTAGAGAACTATTGATATACTACTGGCTTTATGACCCTGTAGCATCTTTGGCCACTTTTATCTAGGGTGACCTAGCAGTCCTGCAGCACAGGGCAGAAAGTACTGTCTTAGGAATTATTGGGAGTTAATTCCTGAGAAACAACACATTTTTCCCCATGAACGGTGCTGTTCTGAAGTCTTCAAATTTTTCCCTCTAATAGGAAACAGTATAAGTTTTAATTTAAAAAAAAGGCAAACTAAAATTTCTTGAAACATCACTTCTCCCTGATCTGCAGTGAGTATAAATTCACTTGTCACCTCAGTGCTTTACAGTTTGAAGTGGTCACTTACCTGATGGTTCCCACAAGCCTTAGGCTTTACAGGGTCATATCATTGACTTAAAATGAAGAATTAACTTGTGTTACATCTATAAAGAGCAAAATAACACACTCCAGAACTTGGCAGTTGTAGCATTAGTTATACAGTTTTGGGCGTTGTTGCCACCCGTGGGATGCCTGCTTCTCACTACCACCTGTGTCTGGACACATGCTTATGTCTCATTTTCCTTTTGGCATGTGTAAAGCTGTCAATGCAGTGTAAGGCCAACGTGTGTGTGGCTTCTATGTGTTGATATAATGTTTTGGTATCCTTGTTCGTTTCATTTATTTTTTAAGTGTACAAAAAATAACCTGTTAATTGTTGAAGGCTAACTTTCTGTTCTTTTTTTTTTTTTTCTATCCTGTACATTTAGTTGAACTGTGTGGAATTGTGGTGTTGGTTTTGTTTATACAGCCAGATTTTTCCTTCTTCTTTTTTTTTGTGATGATCTTCCTTTGTTCTTTGAATGTGCTCTTTTGTCTTTTTCTCTTTTTTCTCACGTTTTCTTCCCTCCACCTCCACCCCTTTCTTTCTTTCTCTCTCTGATTGAGAGGCATTGAATTACGTTTTCAGTAGTACAGGCTTCTTGCCGATATGAAGGGAACTTTTCAGAAAGAGACCTACTCTGGGTCATTTAATTTTGAATACAGTTTTCAATCGTTCAAGTTTTGGATGGTTTATATCTAATGTGTGTTTCATTTTTTTGGAAAGCTATATTTTGTATTTAGGAAATGGTATACTATTTTGCTATTTGTACTGAGTGAGTACATTGGCATAAATATAGAAATTTATATATATACATATATATAAACTATTCTTTTTTGCCACACATTTTTGTGGTAAATTTGTGAGTTTGTCTGATGTTCTACCACAACGTGGCGTCTGATAACAGTGAGGGGGGGTGGGGTTTGTTATGTCTTTATTGAGTATTTAAGTATCTTTTGAAACAAATGACCTGTTCATCTGTGGCCATTCCATCAGGCAGTTCCTTGATGTTAGTAGTGGGCTAAAGGCAGCTTACTGTGTGTTTGCTGGAGCTTTCACTCAGCCAAGTGTTAGAGTCAGGAAACCCATTGAGGCAATTGCGTCAAATGGTGTTTCACAAGAATGAGCCATTCAGTCTTTGCTCACTATATATTTAATATTTTATTATTGTTGTTATTGTTATTATTAATTGGCTTTCTGTATTCTATGCCTTTTATTTATAAAGACACTAAGAAAACCCATGTTTGTCATTTTAATAACATTTTTCCCATCTTGTAATATCCAGAGCTACTTTATAAATTCTCTGAACCAAAAGTATTTTCCTCAGTGTATCTCTTCTCCCCCAGCCCCTATTGGGAAAAATTACCCAGTATAGTTCAGGTTATGAGGAGGATCAGCCACACAATCCAGTGCTTCAGTTTGAAAATGTAAAACTCTAACCCTAAAGTAGGGTTGACTGAAATTTCAGACAAAGCAAACCCAGCAGGTATAAAAAGAAGTAGTAGAAATAAAAATCTGTAAGTTATTTTTGAATTTTCTTAACTTTTTTCTAAGAGATTACATAGGAGACTAAAGAAATCTATCTGTTCAAGTTCTAATTAGGATGATTGTTAATACAGAACTGTGGATGAAGTGGCAACTGGCTTGTGTGCTGACTTCTGTGGTTTAGCAAGGGGTTTATTGTTATCAAATGCTGATTGGCAATGCCAAGTCACTGGGACCAATTTTCTGTTTTATAATATCTAAGTTTAGAACAGAATATATACCTGAACTGTAGTGGTTTGATTGGATGGAGGCAGAAAACCCGATTTTTATTCTCATAAATTTTGTGGTTATTTATACAAGGGCTGTGCTATGCTACCATATTCTTGTTCAATAATAATAGGTTTGTTGTTGTTTTTTTTTTTTACATTGTTAAGTGTTCCTTACCCCTAAAGGTCAATGTTAAGTACAACGTTCTGAAAATACAGTTTGGCTACAAAGAGTATTCATCTTCTTTGAAGCTCAGTGGTTGATATTTGTGCTAATAATGCAATTTCCTGATTACTGTTACAAGTTATAGCTACATATGGGAGAGACTCAGTGAGCCAGCAAAGGCCATAGAAACAACAATTTATTAAACGTATTTATGGCAGAAGGACCTAAATAAACTGTGAGCCACCTTTTCTTCTTTATATTGTTACATTTAATTGTTCTTGCTTTCAGCAACTCACATTAATGCTTGGAGCTTCTCTCTCTCTCTCTCTCTTTCTCTCTCTCTCTCTCTCTCTCTCTCTCTCTGTGTGTGTGTGTGTATGTGTGTGATTCCTTATTGTCATTCCATTATATATCCACACCAACATGGGTGAAGATCATTCGAAGTCATATTTTGCCTCTAAGCTTGATTATGTTACTTTTATGATTAAAGTATCGTGTTATGCAAATCTGTTTTAAAACAAATCGTTTTAAAAAAAGAACAAGTTTTTAAGGGCTTTATTATAGAAGAAGTATTAATGAAGGACTTTCCTTCCTCCCTCCCTTTCCTCCCCTCCCTGCCTCCCTTCCTCCCTTCTTTCTTCCCTTCCTGCCTGCCTTCTTCGTTTCTCCTTCCCTTATTCCTCCCTCCCTCCTTTCTCCCTTCCTTCCTTCCATCCATCCTTCCTTGCCTTTTATTTTCATTTTTTGTAATATCACATGTGCTGTAGTTTGGAAGTTTATTCTAGTGCATTTCTTGCCCATCAGAACCTCAGCTAATCTACCTAGGAAAAATAGTATCAAAGGAAATGAGGAAGTTGTATCTGAGTCCCTCAAGAACTAAGATAATTCTTTTTGACCATTTAAGCCTTTATAAATGCTGGTTTTAGGAAAGTGAATCTGTTAGATGCATCAACAAATAATGACCAGGATAAAATGATTTAATAATTAAAGACTCAAAGTCACCATGGTTATACATTTTCACCATACATAGTAATCTTATAGTTTTTCATTTTTCTGATGAAGATTTCTCTTCCAATATCTGTTTCCTAATTGATTTTTAAAATTAATTAGCTTTCCTCTGCTTTATGACCATAGGTTTTATCCCTAACCAAGATAGCTGTCTTATATCTGCATGCCTTAGACTGTGTGGAGGGACTCCATGAAGAAAGACCATAGGTTAGAAAAATAACTGCCTATGCACCTCATAACATGTATTAAAAAGAGGTTTTCTTTTTTTTTTTTTTTTTTTTTTTTTTTTTGAGACGGAGTCTCGCTCTGTGGCCCAGGCTGGAGTGCAGTGGCGCGATCCCGGCTCACTGCAAGCTCCGCCTCCCGGGTTCCCGCCATTCTCCTGCCTCAGCCTTCCAAGCAGCTGGGACTACAAGCGCTCGCCGCCACGCCCGGCTAATTTTTTGCATTTTTAGTAGAGACGGGGTTTCACCGTGTTAGCCAGGATGGTCTCGATCTCCTGACCTTGTGATCCGCCCGTCTCGGCCTCCCACAGTGCTGGGATTACAGGCGTGAGCCACCGCGCCCGGCCTAAAAAGAGGTTTTCTTCTCTGCTTGTTAGTGTCACTAGAGCAAAATTGTAGAGATAATGCTTATGATGTAATAAATATCAGAATAATATCTACAGTATCATTTGTGGATGGTCCCAGTGCTCTAGTTACTTTACTTTTTTTTTTTTTTTTTGGAGACGGAGCCTTGCTCTGTCTCTCAGGCTAGAGTGCAGTGTGCGTTCTCGGCTCACTGCAACCTCTGCCTCCCGGGTTCAAGCGATTCACCTGCCTCAGCCTCCCGAGTAGCCAGGATTACGGGCACCCTCCACTAGGCCCAGCTAATTTTTTTAAATTTTTTTAGTAGAGATGGGGTTTTGCCATGTTGGCCAGGCGGGTTTCGAACTCCTAACACAGTGATCCACCTGCCTCAGCCTCCTAAAGTACTAGGATTACAGGCATGAGCCACCACATCTGGCCTAATTACTTCTTTAATCCCCGTTTATTTTTATGCCATTCTAGCCTCATTTATTAACAAAATTATGTTTTTACTCTACTTTCTCTTTCAGGAAATTTTTTAAATTAATATTTTATATCTAGATCAAATGCTATGGAAAAGTGCCTTTTTATCATTTATAATTTTATGTTTCACTATTTCCAAAAACACATAAACAAATAGTTTCAATAGGTCCCAGCTTTCACTTTTTCCATTTAAACCTTCTTTTCTCCATTTCTTCCCTTTGGCTTAAGAATGAAAGAAAAGGTACATTACTGGAATTGTTTCTTTGGGAGAGGGTAAAAGATTACAGAATTAGACTGTTCAAGCTTTATATAAATTAAGTTTGTCTTCATCTCAACCAGCTAATGGTAGGTCTTATCTGAATACTGATGAGAATTTTAGCATCTGTGAAACTCCATGCACATAGATGTGTGTAAATTTCAGGAAGAAAGTGTTTAAAGCATTTTCTTTGATGTTAATTAGATGGAAATAAATCACTAAAACATAGTTTAGGTAAAGCCTGATTATGTCACTTTTTTTTAAACTAGACCGGGCAAAGTTGTTTATGTCAGTGTACTTCTCGTCTGTCCTCAGTTCATTTACCTAGAAAAAAAAGTGTCAAAGGAAATGAGAAAAAAGTTATATTTGAGTCCCTCCAGACCTAAGATAATTCCTTTTGGTCAGATAAAGTTGGATGGAGTGCCTTGGTTTTTGTTAATTTTGCCTGTATTCCAGCTCCTTACCATGGTGGTGGTGCTTGAAGAAAGAGCCATCAGCAACAGGTCAGGATAGTTGTACCTTTGAGATAGGGCTGCTTTCCCCATACTAGTATTTCTGTGACTGTTAGTGGCACTGAGGACTGCAAACTTTTATGCAAATTCTTAATACCCTATTGATATTATGCACTTTAATCATTCCAAAGAAGCCAAGAATGCTGTATAGTAATGATTCCTTCCTAATGAATTCATCTTAACTCTTTAGAATATTATGTCCCTTTTCTTTTGAATAGCCAACTTGGTATAAATGTTATATGGATTTTTCTAAAATGACTGTGTAGGACTTAAGACTTTGAAATGTAATTTACTATAATTACTATAAGGGGAAATGATTACGCTTTAGCACATTACTTTAGAAACATTCAGCTTACTAACCTACATGTTTGAGAATTCATTAAAACCAGTTGTCTTTCTATATATTTTGTGCCATGTATATAAGAACATTACAATATATCTTTTTCTACATATGTAGTATGTGCAAACCAGTGGTTCTCAGAGTATGGTTCTCAGCCCACCAGCTAGTATCAGTATCACCTGGGAACTAGTTAGAAATGTAAATTCTTGGGCCCCATCCCAGACCTACTGAGTCAGAAACTCTGGAATAGGGCCCAGCAATCTGTTTTCGCAAGCCCTCCAGGTGATTCTGATGCACACTTTAAAGTTTAGGAACCACTGGTCTAAGACTCTTTTGAGATGTAGAGAGTTTTTCTTCCACTGAGATTGATACAGTTATACATTGTTCTTTATGTAAATTCAGCTTAACCTGGTTATCTATAATCTTTTATTGGCAAAGATAATTTATTCTCAGTACTGCCTATAGAGATATAGTGTATTTTATGTACATACACAATTAGTCTAATTCTTGATAATTCAGTTAATTTAGTTTGGCATTTTCCTACCACTTACTAAAAAGTTTACATTAAATGACTGATTTAAACATATAGGTGCAGTGTTCTATGTTTAACTGTTATGACATTTAAGTAGCTAATATAATTGACCGGTGCTAAAGTCTCCTGTTTATCCATAAAATGGGTACATTATGGGCAGTGTAATACAAGCTTTCTTTTCATTGCCTAGTACTTTACCAGCAGACCACAGTTTTGCTCTGGCTAGACCAACCCTCAGAACAAAATCATCATTCCTTGTATTTATATTTGTATTTGAGATAGTAAACGAGATGGCTGACCAGGTCAACATGGCACCTTATTTTTTTAATAGGTAAAACTTCTTCAAAAGTAGCTTGCTTTGTATAAGAACTAAGCTATCAGTAGAGATATAGCTATCCTTGGAGCTTATGTTTCAGACAAGAATTATGTACTAAAATAAATAATAAACAAGATAATGCATTATACAATTTGGGCATTTCTCCTTTCTCAAGTGTATGCATCATGGTAAATATAAACTAACCACAAGATAGGTAGATTGATTCATTTCATTTTAATCTCCTTGTGTAATTCAGTACCTCCATAATTGTTCTAATCTTCCCACTGTTTACAAATTACCAGTTAGTTAACTCGTGAAAGAAAAATTCACATTTCAGAATAAAAATAAATGTATACTCACTTTATAAAAATCACTGCTGTCTTTCCTTAATACTTGCAGTGGAAATGTAAGTGGCTTACTCTACAAATTTTGGTGCTGGCAAATACATAGGCAAACTGTTGGGAGCTGCTCTAGCTACATTCCTCCCTTCTTATTCCGTTTTTCTCTTCCCCACTTTATTGCATAATATATTCCTATACCCAAAACATTCTACCACAGTTCTCTTTGACTCCCACTTGTAATATCATCCTTTAAAAAATTATGTGTTTAACCATATGACCCTGCTTGCTTACTCATATTCTCCCTCCCTCTCCCCTTCCTTTCTCTCTCTTCCAGAAGTCATTTGCCTGGTTTGAAATATTTTTAGGGATTGCTTATTATTATTATTTTAGCTGATGAACCTCAGGACAACATATACACACACTTACACACATACATACACACACACAAAATCTCAGCTGTTGAAGAGTGGGCTTGGAATCAGATTTCTGTGTCCAGTAAAAACCTTTCCTGCACAGAAGTCATTGTGATTTAAGTAGTTACAGACTGATTCCAGTGAACTTGATCTAATTTCTTTTGATCTAATGAATGTATCTACTCACATTGTTTCCTTTTAATTGATAAGCTCCAAGTAGTTGCTAATTTTTTGACAACTTTAACTGAGTTTCATTCACTTCTTAGTGTTTTAAGTATACTATCAATAATTTCATTAACCTGTTCTCAAGCGGTTTAGCTACCATTCTGCCATTTTTAATTTTTATTTAATTTTATTTGCTTGAGCACACTGATCAACCACTGAACTGCCTTCTTCCATTGTCCTGCAATGATATAAGGGTTACATTTTTGTGTATATGGCTTTCATAGTTGGGATTTCAGAGCACTGATACCAGATATTTTCAGTTTGTTCTCTGGGGGAATTTCACTTGCATCTATGTTTTTAGCTATCTGTGATAACTTGTTAAATATTAAAAAGATATTTTGCTTCTATTGGAACATTTGTATACTCGCAACTATATTTCTGTAAACAGCTGCAGTCAAAAATAAAACACTGAAAGTTTTCATTTTGCAGTGGATAGCTGTCTTTTTTTCCTCAAACTTTGTGAATGGAATTGTGTGCATGAATGACAGTTTTGAGCAGCATGAGTATGTGGCTGAAATTATAAAATCATTAGGGAGGAGGTGTGAAATATCAACATATCTACCATTTTGTCAGGCAGAGTATAAGTGACTCAGTGTGACAGAATTTTTGTTTTACTTAAATGTTTCATGTTTAGTAAAGCAATACATGTATATGGAGGTGCTTTTGATGAAAACCAAGTCTCCCAATCCCTCAGTCCCATGCCCAGAGACAATCTCTGTTTATTCTTTTGGTGGTATTTCTACATCTCTAAATTAGTGCATATCAGAGTGTGGTACACAACTACCTGTGGTACATGGATAAACACTATTTTTAAACTTACATGTATAAGTGTTTTGATGTGTAATAGAAAAAAAAATACAGGCTGGGCGCAGTGGCTCACGCCTGTAATCCCAGCACTTTGAGAGGCCGAGGCAGGCAGATCACCTGAGGTCAGGAGTTCGAGACCAGCCTGGCCAACATGGTGAAACCCCATTTCTACTAAAAATACAAAAAATAGCTGGGCATAGTGGCGGGTGCCTGTAATCCCAGCTACTTGGGAGACTGAGGCAGGAGAATCATTTGAACCCCGGAGGTGGAGGTTGCAGTGAGCAGAGATCGCACCATTGCACTCCAGACTGGGCAACAGGGCGAGACTCTGTCTAAAAAATAAAAAATAGGCCGGGCGCAGTGGCTCAAGCCTGTAATCCCAGCACTTTGGGAGGCTGAGACGGGTGGATCACGAGGTCAGGAGATCGAGACCATCCTGGCTAACACGGTGAAACCCCATCTCTACTAAAAAATACAAAAAAAAAAAACCTAGCTGGGCGAGGTGGCAGGCGCCTGTAGTCCCAGCTACTCGGGAGGCTGAGGCAGGAGAATGGCGTGAACCCGGGAGGCGGAGCTTGCAGTGAGCTGAGATCCGGCCACTGCACTCCAGCCTGGGCAACAGAGCGAGACTCCGTCTCAAAAAAAAAATAAAAAATTAAAATATAAAATAAAAAATAATAATGTGTCTACCTACCAGAGTGAAGGAAAAAGTGAGTCAAATTAAAGAAAAATATTAAATCACTGGGCTCGGTGGCTCATACCTCTGTAATCCCAGCTACTCGGGAGGCTAAGACAGGAGGATCACTTGAGGTCAGGAGTTGGAGACCAGCCTGAGCAACATAGCAAGACCCTGTCTCTTTTTTTTTTTTAATGTTTAAATGAAAGGAAAAAGGAAGAAAAAGATTAAAAAAGAAAAATAATAAATGCTAATACAGATACATGGGTATCCTGAAAATTGTGTCTAACTGAATCTTAAAAGACATTGCTTTAGACAGTATACTTATACCTTCTTATCAAATATAGACAGTATCTGTTGATTCTATGAAGGAGTGACAATTCTTAATACATTTAAATACATATACATATCTAAATGAGTTATGATTATATATGTTTTTTTTTTTTTTTTAACAATGCTGCTGTTCTAAATACAGTATTATTTGCCAAGCATGGTAGCTCATGCTTGTAATCCCAACATTTTGGGAGGTCGAGGCAGGAGGACCACTTGAGCCAGCCTGGGAGTTCAAGACCAGCCTGGGCAACAAAGTGAGACTTCATATATACAAAACAAAATGATTAGCCAGGCATGGTGGCACGCGCCCATAGTCCCAGCTACTCAGGAGGCTAAGGTGAGAGGATCAGTTAAGTCCAGGAGTTTGAGGCTACAGTGAGTTGTCATCATGCCACTGCACTCCAGCCTGGATAACAGAGACTCCGTCCGAAAAAAAAGAAAAGGAAAAAAATAATAAAAATTGTCTTTCGGTGTTTATTGACTTCAACAGCACTGGAAATGAGCAATAACCAAATGAAATGTAATAAGTATAAATATCAAATTATATATTTTGGTTCAAAAAAACAGCTTATGTGGGCAAAATACTGATCTGAAGATGGGACTACAGTAGTATGGGGCTGCCAGAAAATCTGATGCAATCTCAGTTACATAATTTAAGTACAGTGTCTAGAATAAGAAAGGAATTGTCCTTCTCTACTCCAAGCTGGTGAGAGCCTTACTCTATTAACTTACAAGAAACAAATTCTCTGCAGCCATCTAAGCCTAGAAGAGAACCAAAATATCATTTATCCCTGCTGAGAACAGGGTAGGGACTCTAGAAATCAAAAGATAGCTATAGTTTCTCAACAGCAACACTAGTGGTCTTACTCTTTTTTTGAGATGATTTCACTCTGTTACCCAGGTTGGAGGGCGGTGGCACAATCACGGCTCACTGCAGCCTCTTCCGGACTCAAGCAATCCTCCCACCTCAGTCCCTACCCCGAGTAGCTGGGACTACAGGTATACCCCACTACACCTGGCTAAGTTATGCATTTTTTGTAGAGATGGAGTTTCACCATGTTGCCCAGGCTGGTCTTGAAGTCCAGGGCTCCAGTGATCTGTCTACCTTACCTCCCAAAGTGCTAGGTAGGATTACAGGTGTGAGCCACCATGCTGGCCCTCAGTCACCTCTTAAAAGGCCCCACCTCTCAATTCTGCCACACTGGGGATTAAATTTCAACTTGAGTGGTTTTTTTTTTTTTTTTTTTTTTTTTTTTTTTTGAGACGGAGTCTCGCTCTGTCACCCAGGCTGGAGTGCAGTGGCCGGATCTCAGCTCACTGCAAGCTCCGCCTCCCGGGTTCACGCCATTCTCCTGCCTCAGCCTCCCGAGTAGCTGGGACTACAGGCGCCCGCCACCTTGCCCGGCTAGTTTTTTGTATTTTTTAGTAGAGACGGGGTTTCACCGTGTTAGCCAGGATGGTCTCGATCTCCTGACCTCGTGATCCGCCCGTCTCGGCCTCCCAAAGTGCTGGGATTACAGGCTTGAGCCACCGCGCCTGGCCTCAACTTGAGTTTTGGAGGGGATAAATATACAAACATAGCATTTTGAGTTTTTCAAAGATATCCCTTTGTCGTCAGCATCAAAACTTCCTCTCTCTGAGTCATTTCCATTGACATATAAATTTGTTTTAATGTCTCTGATCTCTTTTTAAAAATTTGTTCTTTGATCACACAGCTTCCTCCACACTATTTCTGTTCCTCTCCTTCCATTCTCAAACCCATTCAAATCAGGCTTTCATCACGTCACTCTACTGAAATGGTGCTTTGTCAATGTCATCAACGAATGGATTCCACACGACCAAGTCCAGTGGTCACTTCCCAGGCCTTGTCTTGCTTGACTTGTCAGCAGTATTTAACATACCTGATCATTCCCTCTTTCAAACACTTTCTTTTTTTCTTTTTTTTTTTCCCCCCTCGGAGACGGTTTCACTCTTGTTGCCCAAGCTGGAGTGCAATGGCGTGATCTCCGCTCACTGCAACCTCCACCTCCTGGGTTCAAGCGATCCTCCTGCTTCAGCCTCCCTAGTGGCTGGGATTACAGGCAGACACCACCACTTCCGGCTAATTTTTTCTATTTTTAGTAGAAATGGGGTTTCACCATGTTAGCCAAGCTGGTCTCGAACTCCTGACCTCAGGTGATCCACCCTCCTCAGCCTCCCAAAATGCTGGGATTACAGGCGTGAGCCACTGCCCCTGGCATCTTCAAACACTTTCTTTGCTTGGCTTTCAGGACACCACACTCAGCTCTCCTGCATCCCTGAACACTGGTTTTTTGTTTGTTTCATGTCAGATGGGAAAATGTACTGACATCATAACAAGGTTCAAGGGTGGCACATCTCACACATGCACGTGAACACCCAAACATCACACTTAGGAACTACAAAAGGATCTGACCACTGCTTTTCACTCTCATCTTCACCTCCTAACATTGTCGAGCCCCAGAGGTAAATCATCAAATCTCTTCTCTCAAAACTTAATGAGATTGATCCCAGCCAATCTCATTGCTTTCAACACCATCTGTATGTTGAAGATTCCCAAATGTGCATCTCCAGCCATAACTTCTGCCTTAACTCCAGGTTCCTCCTATCCAACTGCCTACTTGTCAGCCTCACCTGGCTGTCTTAATAGACGTCTCTTATTTTTTGGAGACAGAGTCTCGCTCTTATCACCTAGGCTGGAGTGCAGTGGCACGATCTCAGCTCACTGAAACCTCCACCTCCCAGGTTCAAGCAGTTCTCCTGCCTCAGCCTTCTGAGTAGCTGGGATTACAGACAACGCACCACCACACCCAGCTAATTTTTTAAATTTTTAGTCGAGATGGGGTTTCCTGATGTCTGGCGATCCACCCGCCTCAGCCTCCCAAAGTGCTGGGATTACAGGCGTGAACCATTGCACCCGGCCTGTTTTTCTTCATTTCTATACCACTCTCTTTCCTGGCTCTCTTTTAAATTCCCTGAGAGGACTGAATAGGTTGTTCCGTTACCATTTAGTAGGAAGCAGCCCTGCTGGGTGAGTTGTCAAGCCACGTCACCAAGGTACTTCCAGCTGCAGTTTACGATTGAATCCTCTGATCTGTCTCCCACTAGATTCCGCTATCGTTAGCTTCACTGTTACCAATGAGTGTGGGTCTGTTTTGTAGAAATGAATTTTATTTATTTAATTCGGATCTTTCAGAAATTTACACAAAATTGCAGTGAAGTTGAAGGCAACAGAAAATATTTTCAAACTGAAACACCCAGCCGTCAGCTATTGTGGATACTGTCGAGAGCAAAAACCACCAGTGCCAGTCAGCATCTGGTAAAGGAGGTTCTCCAGGTCTGTCCAATCCCTTCATTTTCTTGGCGAGTAAGAGGCTGTCTCCCATTTTTCAGGCAACCTTTTCATTATTTCTCATCTCTTCTTTCAATGCACCACAAGAGGGCAGTGTTTTATCATATTCTCCTTGAATTATATACTACCAACAGTGGGACGAGATGACTTCCAGAAGTAGAAATTGACTATTATGCCAAAACTATTCACCAAAGTTGATTAAACTCTAGGTTTACAATTGTACCCCAAAGTCATGGGACTGGACCCCATCCCGTGGTAAGTCATCAGTTTAGCAATGATAAGATAACCTTCCAAAAGTTTGTGTAGATCAGAAATAAAGTATTTTTTGTGGAAGGCTGTTTTTAAGTATTGAAGGTACTATTTCCTTTCTTGAATTCACATTGCAGATGTACGGTGTGGATTTATTGGTTTATCTCTGCAAACCTTAAAGTAGAAGATTGCAAGGGCCAGGTACGGTGGCTCACGCCTGTAATCCCAGCACTTTGGGAGGCTGAGGCAGACTGATCACCTGAGGTCAGGAGTTCGACACCAGCCTGGCCAACATGGTGAAACCCCGTCTCTACCAAAAATACAAAAATTAGCCAATCATGATGGCAGGCTCCTGTCATCCCAGCTACTAGGGAGGCTGAGGCAGGAGAATTGCTGGAACCTGGGAGGCAGAGGTTGCAGTGAGCTGAGATCATGCCACTGCATTCCAGCCTAGGCAACACAGCAAGACTGTTTCAAAAAAAAATTTTTTTTTAATTAAAAATAAAGTAGATGACTGCAGTAAAGATGAGATGTATTAGCTCTTCCTTTCAAGGTATCTGTGTACTGTATACAAACAATGAAAGTTGAAGAACAGTGATACTCCTGCTAGGCATATTAGTCACTGCATTGTAATTGAAAGCAAGAAATATAAACAAGCATTAGGTTACTAACAAACAAGTCCCTTAGGGCAGGTAGATTCAGTCTTTTCTTTCTCAGAGTGATTCCTTTCTGCCATAAACTACAGAGAGGTGATTAATAGATCATCGGAGAATTGAATGATACCTAGCTAGACTTCACCCTAAAACTTTAGCCCTAAAAAGAGGAATTAAATTGTGTAGATGCCTTTAAAGAACATTTTCTAGCATCTTTCTACATCTTCCCTAAGTGGCCTCTTGAGCCCAGTTGGATTTTGGTTATATGCCATGATAGTAATCAGAAGAATCAGTTACATTGAATAATAAAATGATCCCAAAATGCATGAATACAGTCGATTCCTATTTATTCCTTGTGGAAAAAGAAAAACCCAAATCTTAAAAAACTAAAGCAAGTCAGGGAAGCCTGGAAAGACACCCAGATTTGATAACATGTTAGAAGGAAATCCAGTCTTAGGAATCTCATTTTCTGGCTTTGATCTGGTTGTCAGTTGGGATGGACTTGCCCAAGTGATGGCCCACAGAAAGACCAAATTTCTTGTTTTTCTCCTCATCCTGTACCTCTTTTTTCATTAAGAATCCTGCCTGGAAGTTTAGGTCAAAGAGGCTGCTTGGAGCAAAATACAGTGGTGTCTCATCCCAAATATTCCCCAGGCGTTTCTTCCATCCTTCCAGGATCTGAATTCGGGCGTCTGCTGGAGTGTGCCCAATGCTATATGTCAGTTGAGGTTCTAAGACTTGGAAGCCACAGAAATGCAGAATGCCACTCTGAGGATACAAAAAGCACAGAGAGGTAAGTCAACCAATTCCATGCAGTTGTACTATAAACAACAGAAGTTGGTCTGGGCTTCCCAGTAAAACACTGATGCGGAGGCCTCAGGCACCCTAGAGAATCAGTTCAGAGCTGGTGTCTCTCTCCTACCCTATACCTAGCCATTACCAATTTTAGCCTTCTCAAGTACGCTCTTCTTTAAATGCATAAACCCTTGAAACTGTGCCAACCTGGATCCTTTGCCAAGAAGGCTGGAAGTTCTCTTACTTTAGGGAGTCTCAGTTTCTTGGCAGGTGACTCACCAAGACCTGCAGTAGGTGCATTTCTCCACCTCTCCATATAAACAGATGGGTCTTTTTTTCTATTTCTTTTTCTTTCTTTTTTTTTTTTTTTTTTGAGGCAGAGTCTCGCTCGGTCGCCCAGGCTGGAGTGCAGTGGCGCAATCTCGGCTTGCGGCAACCTCTGCCTCCTGGGTTCAAGCAGTTCTCCTCCTGCCTCAGCCTCCTGAGTAGCTGCGACTATAGGCTTGTACATCATGCCCAGCTAATTTTTGTATCTTTAGTAGAGACAGGGTTTCACCATGTTGACCAGGCTGGTCTTGAACTCCTGACCTCAAGTGATCCGCCAAAGTGCTGGTCTCCCAAAGTGCTGGGATTGCAGGCCCAGATGAGTCTTGATAAATGATTTTCATAAGTGGCCACTCATTGGCTCTTCTCTCCAACCGCCCTCTTTATAGAAATTATCCTGAGGCTCTGGTAACACCAATAAGCCCACCCCAGGCTTCAGTTTTATCCATGTATAAACTGGCTAGACAAATTATTTCTTTTTTCTTTGAAACAGGGCCTCACCCTGTATCGCAGGCTGGCATGCAGTGGTGTGATCATAGCTCACTGCAGCCTCGAACTCCTGGGTCTGTCGCCTTAGACTCCCAAGTAGCTGGGACCACAGGTGTATGCACTACCTACACCCAGCTAATTTTTTTTTTTTTTTTTTTTGTAGAGATGAGGTCTCACTATGTTGCCCAGGCTGGTCTCAAAGTCCTGGGCTCAAGCGATCCTTCTGCCTCAGCCTCGCAGTAAATCATTTCTTAAATTGTCTTGGGCTCTGATAGTCTGTAGGACTGTATCAGCAACCTGGAGAAGGACAGGAAGGCTGGAGAGAGATGTCAGTCATCTGGCGAGACCAGGGCCCACGGCTAAACAAATCAAGGGTAGTGATTCACACTAGTCCTTGGCTGGGAGAGAATGCTGTTTGAACACACGCACGCGCAGGTGTGTTTCACACACACAGGCACCCAGGAAGGCAGGCAAGTTCCTAAAGGAAGCTCACGTCATTCTGAATCATGACCACGCTTTCATCTTCACAACTCAAGATCTATTTTCAGATGCTAGCTTGAGGTTTTGAACCCCACAGAAGGCTCAATTAATGAATCCCCCTGAAGGTTCGTTGAAAATGAGGTACCTGGCCGGGTGCAGTGGCTTATGCCTGTAATCCCAGCACTTTGGGAGGCTGAGGCAGGAGGATCATTTGAGGTCAAGAGTTTGAAACCAGCCTGGCTAACATGGCAAGACCCCGTCTCTACTAAAAATACAAAAATTAGCCGAGTGTGGTGGCGGGCGCCTGTAATTCCCAGCTACTCAGTAGGCTGAGGCAAGAGAATCGCTTGAACCCGGTGGGTAGAGGTTGCAGTGAGCCGCGATGGTGCCACTGCTGTCCAGCCTAGGTGACAGAGCGAGACTCCATCTCAAAGAAAAAAAAGAAAAGAAAATGAGGTACCTGAATTGGCCAGAGAATGACATTCATGTCCCCATGGATCCCTTGCAGAGAGTACATGGAGCCGCTGCCACCAGTGGTGATAGAAAGCACTGCCTTCTTACTCTGCAAAAGAAAAAAACAGTAACAAACTTCATTCCCCTCCACATCCCCTTGGTGACAAGAAGTTAATGAAACAGCTCCAGGGACAAGAACACACAAGTCTGTCCTATTTGCTCTTTATGTTACGTCCTACTTTGGCTCCCCTGAGCTACACAGTATGACTCTGCAGGAGTGCCAGCCTAGACGGTCTACAGACCGACAGCCTGGGGCAAACCAAGGATTCCAAACCCCTTCGTGTGGCTCAGGGCGAGGCTGTCACCACATCCAAAATCAGTGCTGGCTGCCGGCTGCCTAGGTGGAGTTACTGGCCGTTCTCATCCATCCTCCCACGGGCTAGGCATGGCGTAGGACAAGTTCTTACATCTGGAAGGTCTCGAAGGGTTCCCTGTGCAGGATTTGGGCCTCCGAAACACGAAGACGGGCCTTCTTTTGTTTTTATTATGGAATTTTTTAACACACGTAAATGAGAAAATAGTACTGCATCTATCACTCACCTTCATCTCTCAGTATTTTGCCATTCTAGTTTTAGCTCGACCCATGACCCCCTTTTTCTCTGGAGCACTTTATTTTATTTTATTTTTTCATTTTTTTTCTTCTCTGAGACAGAGTCTGGCTCTGTCACCCAGGCTGGGGTGCAGTGGCACCCTCTCGACTAACTGCAAACTGTCTCCCGGGTTCAAGTGATTCTCCAGCCTTAGCCTCCCAAGTAGTTGGGATTACAGGCGCTCACCACCACATCTGGCTAATTTTTGTTTTTGTTTTTGATAGAGTCTCGCTCTCTCACTCAGGCTGGAGTGCAGTGATGCGATCTCGGCTCACTGCAACCTCTGCCTCCCAGGTTCAAGCAATTATCTTGCCTCAGCCTCCCAAGTAACTGGGACTACAGGTGCCCACCACCACGCCTGGCTAATTTTTTGTATTTTTAGTAGAAACGAGGTTTCACCAGATGGTTTCGATCTCCTGACCTCATGATCCACCTGCCTTGGCCTCCCAAAGTGCTGGGATTACAGGTGTGAGCCACCGCGCCTGGCCTTTTATTTTTATTTTTATTTATTTATTTATTTATTTTGAGACAGAGTCTCTGTCGCCCAGGCTGGAGTGCAGTGGCGCGATCTCCACTCACTGCAAGCTCCGCCTCCCGGGTTCACGCCATTCTCCTGCTTCAGCCTCCCGTGTGGCTGGGACTACAGGCGCCCGCCACCACACCCCTCTAATTTTTTTTTTTTTTCGTATTTTTAGTAGAGGCGGGGTTTCACCGTGTTAGCCAGGATGGTCTCGATCTCCTGACCTCGTGATCCGCCCGTCTCGGCCTCCCAAAGTGCTGGGATTACAGGCTTGAGTCACCTCGCCCGGCCTATTTTATTTTTTTAAGACGGAGTCTTGCTTTGTTGCCCAGGCTGGAGTGCAGTGGTGCAATCTTGGCTCACTGTAACCTCCACCTCCTGGGTTTCAAGCAATTCTCCTGCCTCAGCCTCCCAAGTAGCTGGGATTATAGGGGCCTGCCACCACACCCAGCTAGTTTTTGTATTTTTAGTAGAGACGGGGTTTCGCCATGTTGGGCAGACTGGTCTGAAACTCCTGACCTCAGGTGATCTGCCTGTCTTGGCCTCCCAAAGTGCTGAAATTACAGGTGTGAGCCGCCACGCTCAGCCTCTGGAGCATTTTAAAACAAATCCCAAGTATCATGTCATTCCATCTGTAAAAACTTGATCATGCATCTCTCCCAAAGGACCCAGAGCCTAGGCTTAGGATCTAATTGTGCTCAAAACCCTTCATCAGAGCCGGGCGCGGCGGCTCACACCTGTAATCCCAGCATATTGGGAGGCTGAGGGGGGGGTGGATCACCTGAGGTCAGGAGTTCAAGACCAGCCTAACCAATGTGGAGAAACCTGTCTCTACTAAAAATACAAAATTAGCCAGGTGTGGGGCCCATGCCTGTAATCCCAGCTACACGGGAGGCTGAGGCAGGAGAATCGCTTGAACCCAGGAGGCAGAGGTTACAGTGAGCCAAGAATGTACCATTGCACTCCAGCCTGGGCGACAAGAGGGAAACTCCATCTCAAAAACAAAAAACAACAAACAAACAAAAAAAACCTGCATCAGGACAGACCACCCAGAAGCCGGCTGTCAGAGCATTCAGAACCGTCTACCTACCCGGAAGGGTCCTTTGTCATACATGGCAGCGTACGTGTAAGCAAACTCTCCTACGAACACTCGCTCAAACCAGCCTTTCAGAATGGCAGGGACTCCAAACCACTGTAGGGGAAACTGCAGGACAGAAGACATCATCAAGTTCAGACCAGAGGCTCCCCAAGCCCAGAAGGCGACTTGGGGTTCTGAGCTGCTCCCCATTATGGCTCTGTTGGGGAGCCCCTCTTCACACCTTTCCCATTCCTCCTGGGGAGTTAGCACTTTAAGGAAAGAGATCATTATTGTCCTTGGTCAGCCAATTTGACAGTCTTCTTTTTCCCTGAAAATGCAAATATTGAGTGGGTCCAAGGAAGCTACATACACAGAAGACTTATTGATATGAAACTTGTTTGTATGAAATCACATTTGTCAGCAAAGTCTAAATAGCAAGGATTGCAAACAAGGTTTGCTTTAGGGTGTCGCCTCAATCAGTATTTTCCCAAGAGTTTGCTTTAGTAGGTGTAGTATCAACAATATGACTGTTGGCCAGGCGCAGTGGCGCACCCCGGTAATCCCAGCCCTTTGGGAGGCGGAGGCAGGTGGATCACTTGAGGTCAGGAGTTTGAGACCAGCCTGGCCAACATGGTGAAACCCCATCTCTACTAAAAATACCAAAATCAACCGGGCGTGGTGGTGCACGCCTGTAGTCCCCGCTACTCAGGCTGTTGAGGCAGGAGAATCACTTGAACCTGGGAGGCGGAGGTTACAGTGAGCCAAGATCGTGCCACTGCACTCCAGCCTGGGTGACAGAGTGAGACCCCATCGTGGAAAAAAATGAAGATAGGCCTTCCTCCTTTTATGATTGTCCCTTGTTATCATGGGTAAAAAATCGTATCACTTAGAATAAACAAAATCACTCAAAAATGCAAACTAATAATCAGTGTGATGGCCGAGTGCAGTTGCTCATGCCTATAATCCCAGTATTTTGGGAGGCCAAGGTGGGAGGACCACTTAAGCCCAGGAGTTTGAGACCAGCCTGGGCAACAAAGTGAGACTCTATCTCTACAAAAAAATTTAAAAATTAGCCTGTTGTGGTGGTGCACATCTCTAGTACTAGCTATGTGAGAGGCTGAGGCAGGACGATTGCTTGAGCCCAGGAGTTGGAGGCTACAGGGAGCTGTGATCACCACTGTATTCCAGCCTGGGTGACAGAGCAAGACTCCATCTCTAAATAATAATAATAATAATAATAATCAATGTGGCTAGGCGCGGTTGCTCACGCCTTTAATTCCAGCACTTTTGGAGGCCAACGTGGTTGGATCACTTGAGGTCAGGAGTTTGAGACCAGCCTGGCCAACGTGGTGAAACCCTGTCTCTACTAAAAATACAAAAATTAGTCGAGCGTGGTGGCACACACCTATAGTCCCAGCTACTTGGAAGGCTGAGGCAGGAGAATGGCTTGAACCCGGGAGGCGGAGGTTGCAGTGAGCCGAGATCACACCATTGCACTCCAGCCTGGGCAACAGAGCAAGACTCCATCTCAAAAACAAATAAATAAATAAATAAATAAAATGTTAAAAAATAAAAATAATAAATAATAATTAGTAGACTAAGGTTCATCAGGGACTTCCCATGAGAAAGTCTTGTCTGACCTCTTATCCTAATAAAAGCAGAGTACAGACTATACCAGGAGGTTTTCTTATCCTTGATTCACGATTTAAAGATATGACAGGCGCATGCCTATAATCCCAGCCCTTTGGGAGGCCGAGACAGGCAGATCACTTGAGCCCAAGAGTTTGAGACCAGCCTGGACAACATGGTGAGACCCTATCCATACAAAAAAAATTAAAAATTAGCATGGCATGGTGGCGTGCACCGATAGTCCCAGCTATTCAGGAGACTGAGGTGGGAGGATCACTTGAGCCCAGGAGGTTGAGGCAGCAGTGAGCAGAGATCATGCCACTGCACTCCATCCTGGGCGACCGTGAGACCTTGTCTCCAATTTAATTTTTTTTTAAAGGCGTCCTTTGGGGTACTGGCTAGTGGCATGTGGCTTTGATTCCTAGCAACAGGCCTGTGGGTAAAATAAAGGACTTCAAGGATTGGATGTTTTGTAGCTGATTGAATAACTGAAAAAAAAAAAGAAAAAAAAGAAAAAAAAAGCCACAGCCTATACCACCCTCTTCGTGGTTTCCAGGATCATATACATTCTGTGTTCAATATCAAAAGACTGGCTGGAATTGGTAAAAGCAAAGTCATTGAGTACAGTCACATTTATAGGAAAGATCACTGACGAGATTCACGCACAATCCCAGTATTGTCTGCTAAATGGTGAGGCCGCTTCCCGAAGAAGAAAGGCTGTGGTTTGCTGCAGGAACACGTTCAGCAGGGTTTCAAAGCCCCCTTCAGCTGGCAGGCTACAATGGCAGGGAAGTCAATGTGTCATGGATTATTCTACAAAGTATTTGGGATTCTTATGGAGAAAGGAGGAGAGCTGCAAATTTTGAGACAGTCCAACAGGAATCGCTAACTGAAGGAATTGCTAACTGAAGGGGAGACTAAGTACATGGAAAAAAGTAAGCTCAAGGGCTGTACAGCATCTCTGCAGTTGCATTTCTTTCTCTCTCTCTCTCTCTTTTTTTTTTTTTTTTTTGAGACGGAGTCTCGCTCTGTCGCCATGTCGCCAGGATGGGGTGCAGTGGCACAATCTTGGCTCACTTCAACCTCCACCTGCCTGGTTCAAGCAATTCTCCTGCCTCAGCCTCCAGAGTAGCTGGGACTACAGGCACGTGCCACCATGCCCAGCTAATTTTTGTAGTTTTAGTAGAGACTGGGTTTTACCATGTTGGCCAGGATTGTCTTGAACTCCTGACCTCAAGTGATCTGCCTGCCTCGGCCTCCTAAAGTGCTGGGATTATAGGCATGAGCCACCGCGCCTGGCCTTGCAGTTGCATTTACATATGCAACAGCAATACAGCCAGATTCCCAATATCTGTGAAATCCATGTAATACTGCACCTTTAAAGTAATCACCCTTATTTGCAGAGAATGCAGTAAAGTGGGTGACTGTTTAAGATCCCATAGCGAGCCGGGCGCGGTGGCTCACGCCTGTAACCCCAGCACTTTGGGAGGCCGAGACGGGCAGATCACTAGGTCAGGAGATCGAGACCATCCTGGCTAACACGGTGAAACCCCGTCTCCACTAAAAAAATACAAAAAACTAGCCGGGCGAGGTGGCGGGCGCCTGTAGTCCCAGCTACTCGGGAGGCTGAGGCAGGAGAATGGCATGAACCTGGGAGGTGGAGCTTGCAGTGAGCTGAGATCCGGCCACTGCACTCCAGCCCGGGTGACAGAGCGAGACTCCATCTCAAAAAAAAAAAGAAAAAAAAAAAAGATCCCATAGCTAATTAGGTGACATGTCTAGGACAATAAGCACGCAAATGCCCCTGACACCACTTCCAATGTCCCCCCATACCTGGAATATCACAAGGTCTGCAGCTTCCAGCTTCTTTTGTTCAGCCACAATATCTGGGCTCAGATGGCCCTCTTTATAAGCCAGAACAGATTCGGCAGGATACTGAAAGTTCGCAGGGTCCTTCAGTTTACCTGCAGAGAAGAAAAAGAGAGGCTGGGACCAGAGGAGCCAAAGCTGGGCCAGACGACCCACAGGCAAGGAGATCCGCAAAGAGCTAATTAAAAAGGGGAGGAGCTCCTACCTGTGATGTCCTTTCTGGAAATGATGGGATTGAAGTTCATGGCATAGAGGTCCGACTCCGCCACCTCCCACCCTTTCTTCTTCAGAGCTGCTACAGCAGCCTCCTTCATGGCATAGTTGAAGGATGTCCTCTCTGAGTGAGCCAGTACAATCAGTGCTCTTCTGCCTACAGAGACACACACAAAGCACCCGGGGAAAACCCATTACCAACCAGCAAGCCTTCAGCTACAGGGGAGTTGCAGTCTGTAAAGGAGGGGGCGGCTTTGTTCGACATTAGGTTATTGCATTCCATCCCCTACAGCCAGAAATGTATTTTCCCCTTAACAGTACTGAAGATTAAAGGAAGGATTTAAATCAGTGGCTGATTTAATAAATAGTGTTGACAGCCGGGCTCTGTGGCTCACGCCTGTAATCCCAGCACTTTGGGAGGCCGAGGCGGGCGGATCACCTGAGGTCAGGAGTTTGAGACCAGCCTGGCCAACACGGCGAAACCCTGTCTCTACTAAAAACACAAAAATTAGCTGGGTGTGGTGGCAGGCACCTGTAATCCCAGCTACTCGGGAGGCTGAGGCAGGAGAATCGCTTGAACCTGGGAGGCGGAGGTTGCAGTGAGCCAAGATTACACCAGTGCACTACAGTCTGGGCGAAAAGCAAGACTCCATCTCAAAAAAAAAAAAAAAAAAGTGTCGGCACATCTAATGAGTTATCTGCATGAAAATAAGATGATTCCCCTAGAAAACTATTACAAGTTGACCATCCCAAATGGGAAAATCCAAAATTTTTGAGTGCTGACATGACAAAGGAAATGCTCATGGGAGGATTTAGGATTTTGGATATTTGAATTTGGGATCCTCAACCAGTAAATATAATACAAATATTCCAAAATCTAAAAAATCCGAAATTCAAAACATTTCTCGTCCCACGTATTTCAGATAAGAGATACTCAACCTGCATAGGTGTTAAAACTCAGTTAAGTGGTTTCCCTTGTCTGAGGGTACTGGCTCAAAGGACACAAAAGGGACGTTGGGGTGCTGAATACATAATTTTTTCAGTTTGTGAAAATCCACTTAGAACTTGTGAGGGCTGGGTGTGGTGACTCATGCCTGTAGTCCCAGAGCTTTGGGAGGCCAAAGTAGGAGGACTGCTTGAGCCCAGGAGTTCGTGACCAGCCTGGGCAACATGGCGAAACCATGTCTCTACAAAAAATGCATAATACAGAAAACTAGAGCCAGGCATGGTGGCTCACGCCTGTAATCCCAGCACTTTGGGATTCAGGTCAGGAGTTCAAGACCAACCTGGCCAAAATGGTGAAACCTCATCTCTACTAAAAAATACAAAAATTAGCCAGGCATGGTTGTGCCGCCTGTAATCCCAGCTACTCGGGAGGCTAAGGCAGAGAATTGCTTGAACCCGGGAGGGAGAGATTGCAGTGAGCCAAGATCGCACCACTACACTCCAGCCTGGGCAACAGAGTGAGATGACATCTCAAAAAAATAATAAAATAAAAAACTAGCTGGGCATGGTGACTCACATCTGTAATCCTAGCTAGTTGGGTGGCTGAGGTGGGAGGATTGTTTGAGCCTGGGAGTTCAAGGCTGCAGTGAGCTATGATTGAAGCACTGAATGCCAGAGCGAGACCCTGTCTCTAAAAAATGAACTGGTGCATTTTTTCATGTGTCTATTGTAGTCACCAAAAAATTTTTTGGCTTTAATTAACCCACTAATATATCACATACAACCATAATTTCCAGTAGATTAAAGATCCAAAATTTTTAAATGAAACTATTTAAATACTAAAGGAAGAATGGTAGAATTTGTATAACCTCAGGGTAGAGAATCCTTTATTAAAAAAAAAAAAAATTCTGGGTGTGGCACAGTGGCTCACGCTTGTAATCCCAGCACTTTGGGAGGCCGAGGCAGGTGGATCACCTGAGGTCAGGAGTTTGACCCCACCTGGGCAACATGGTGAAACCCCGTATCTACTAAAACTACAAAAATTAGCCGGGCGTGGTGGTGCACGCCTGTAATCCCAGCTACTTGGGAGGCTGAAGCAGGAGAATCACTTGAACCCAGGAGGTGGAGGTTGCAGTGAGCCAAGATTACACCATTGCCCTCCAGCCTGGGCAACAAGAGTGAGACTTTGTCTCAAAAACAAAACAAAACAAAACAATAAACAAAAAAAAGTTTAGCAAAAAGCGCCATAAACAAAGTCAAAAGATACCCACTGGGAGAAGAAATTCGCAATTCTCATCGCAGAGTTAAACTCCCAGTGAGTGCCCACAAATGATTAGAAAAGACAGTGCAATGGAAAAGTGGGTCAAGGATCCGAACACACTGTTCACAGAGCAGGAAAGGCAAATGGCAACAAACAAATGGAAAGATGCTCTGCGTGGCCTGTCAGGAAAATCAAAATGAAAACAAGACATTTACCCATGAGTTTACATGGGTACCATGTTTACATTTACCATGAGTTTACATTTACCCACAAAATGTTACAAATAACACCCAGGGTTAAGACTGTACCAACAGAAAAACTGGTGCGTTGCCGGTGGGAATATGAATTGCCTCAACCTTTAGGGAAGGCAATCAGGCAGAATCTCTTAAAACTTTAAAGACACATAAATCTTTTATCTCGCTCTCCAATTTGGAGGAATCTGTTCTACAGAGTAAAAGCATCAGGCTATAAGAGCCGAAGATGTGTATTACATCATGCTTTTCATTGGCAAAAATTAGCTATAACCTGATTGTCTATGGGGAACATTTTAATAAATTATGGGCACATCCACACTACAGGATATTTTGCTGTTAACAAGAATGAGTTGGCCAGGCACGGTTGCTTGAGCCTGTAATCCCAGCACTTTGGGAGGCCGAGGTGGGTGGGTCATAAGGTCAAGAGATCCAGACCATCCTGGCCAACATGGTGAAACCCTGTCTCTACAAAAATACAAAAATTAGGCCGGGCGCGGTGGCTCAAGCCTGTAATCCCAGCACTTTGGGAGGCCGAGACGGGCGGATCACGAGGTCAGGAGATCGAGACCATCCTGGCTAACACGGTGAAACCCCGTCTCCACTAAAAATACAAAAAATTAGCCGGGCGAGGTGGCGGGCGCCTGTGGTCCCAGCTACTCAGGAGGCTGAGGCAGGAGAATGGCGAGAAACCGGGAGGCGGAGGTTGCAGTGAGCTGAGATCTGGCCACTGCACTCCAGCCTGGGCGACAGAGCAAGACTCCGTCTCAAAAAAAAAAAAAAAAAAAAATACAAAAATTAGCTGGATGTGGTAGTGGGCACCTGTAATCGCAGCTATTTGGGAGGCTGAGGCAGGAGAAGCGCTTGAATCTGGGAAGCAGAGGTTGCAGTGAGCAGAGATCGTGCCACTGCACTCCAGCCTGGGCAACAGAGTAAGACCCTGTCTCAGAAAAATAAATAAATAAAAGTAAAAAAATTTTTTAAAAAAGAACGAGTTAAACTGGCTGGGCATGGTGGCACATGCCTGTAATCCCAACTACTTGGAAGGCCAAGGCGGGCAGATCCCTTGAGGCCAGGAGTTGGAGACCAGACGGCAGCATAGTGACACCTTGTCACTAAAAAAAATTTTTTTAGAGACTGTTAACCAGGTACAGTTGCTCAGGAGGCCAAGGCGGGAAGATTGCTTAAGCCCAGGAGTTCAAGACCAGCCTGGGCAACATGACAAAAGCGAAATCCCTTCTCTACAAAAAGTACAAAAATTAGCCAGGCGTGCATGCCTGTAGTCCCAACTACTCAGGAGGCTGAGAGATGGGAGGATCACTTGAACCCAGGAGGTTGAGGCTGCAGTGATCTGTGATCGCCGCACTGCACTCCAGCCTGGGCGACAGAGGGAGACCCTGTCTCGAATAAACAAATTTTAAAAATTAAAAAAATTAAAATGAATTTACTATATGTAGTGACTCAAAAAGATATCCATGATATATTATTAACTGATAAAAAAGCAAGTGAGTATGAATCCATTTTTATTTAAAATGAAAGAAGTGAGAGGAAGGGAGAGAGAGATGGAAGGGAAGGAAGAAAAAGAAAATACAAAAAAAAGAAAAAGAGAAAAAGAAATGACACATATTTGTATGTAGATTTGTAGCACATTGGTATGAGGGGGAGAACTATGGAACGATCACATTAAACTTTTTTTCTTTTTTTTTTGAGACACAGTCTCACTCTGTTGCCCAGGCTGGAGTGCAGTGGTGTGATCTCGGCTCACTGCAACCTCCGCCTCTTGGGTTCAAGCGATTCTCCTGCCTCAGCATCCCCAGTAGCTGGGATTACAGGTATGAGCCACTGCGCCCAGCAGATCACATTAAACTATTAACAGCTCAGCTTCCTTTATAAGTAAGAAATGGCAAAGGGTACAGGTAGAAGGGAAATGGGCCTCTTTTATATTAACAAGGTTGTCAGAGGCAGCATGCTTCAATTTGCAAGAACAGTATTTAGTGGATCCTTATGATGTGCTAGGCACTGCCCTAAGTGCTTCGCATTCCTTTTTTTCTTTTTCTTTTTCTGAGACAGGGTCTCGATCCGTTGCCCAGGCTGGAATGCAGTGGCATGATCTCAGGTCATTGCAGCCTTGACCTCTTGGGCTCAAGTGATCCTCCCACCTCAGCCTCCTGAGTAGCTGGGACTACAGGTGTGTGCCACCACACCTAATTTTTGTTTTGTAGAGACAGGGTTTTGCCACGTTGCCCAGGCTGGTCTCAAACTCCTGGACTCGAGCAATTTTGCCTGCCTCAGCCTCCCACAATGTTGGGATTTTAGGTGTGGGCCACCACGCCCGGCCTGCACTTTCTTCCTTTGTCAGGGCAACCTGCTATGTTTTAAATGTGTCGCCTCCAAAATTCAGGTGCTGCCAATGTGAGAGTATTAACAGATGGGACCTGTGAGAGGTGATTAGGCGAGTGGGGGGGTCTCCTTCCTCGTGAGCAGGATTAAGGCCCTCATAAAAGACAGTTTGCCCAGCACGGGGCTCACCTGCCCTTCCACCTTCTACTTCTCACCATCCGTGTAAGGACGCAGCATTCCCCCAAATGCAGTTCTCACCAGGCAACCAAACCTGCCAGCACCTTAATCTCGGACTTCTCAGCTTCCAGAACGGTGAGAAATCAATTTCTCTTTTTTATTAACTACCTAGTCCCAAATATTATGTAGGGAGGCACAAAATAGACTGAGACACACCCTATGAGGTCAATACCATGAGTAGCCCCATGTTATAGATGAGAAAACTGAGACACAGGAGAGAAGCAAGTTACCCAAGTGTGCAGTCATTAAGTGGTGAAACTGGAATAATTTAAAAATGTAGAGAGTGGCTGGGCATAGTGGCGCACACCTGCAATCCCAGCACTTTGGGAGGCCGAGGCAGGCAGCTTGCTTGAGCCTGAGAGTTTGAGACCAGCCTGGCCAACATGGAGAAACACCGTTTCTACAAAAAAAAAAAAAAAAATTAGTTGGGCATGGTGGTGTGCACCTGTAGTTCCAGCTACTCAGGAGGCTGAAGTGGGAAGATCGCTTGAGCCAGGGAGGTGGAGGTTGCAGTGGGCCAAGATCACACCACTGTACTCCAGCCTGGGCGACAGTGAGACTTACAAACAACAGTGAGAAATACAAACAACAGCGTGCAAGGGCATAAAGCGAAGTGCCAGAGAAAGGACGCTTACTCCCACAGTCACTCCTGATAGCGTGCACTGCTACTTCACACCCTACCATGAACAGTGGGTGCAGCTGGGAGAAGAAAATGCCTGCAACTTTTTTGGGGGGGGTGGAGGGGTATGGAGTCTTGCTCTGTGGCCTAGGCTGGAGTGCAGTGGCACGATCATGGTTCACATCAACTTCTGACTCCCGGGTTCAAGCAATTCTCCTTCCTCAGCCTCCTAACTAGCTGGGACTACAGGCATGTGCCACTATGCCCAACTAATTTTTTGTATTTTTTTTAGTAGAGACAGGGTTTCACCATGTTAGCCAGGATAGTCTCGATCTCCTAACCTCATGATCCACCCGCCTTGGTCTCCCGAAGTGCTGGGATTACAAGCGTGAGCCACGGCGCCCAGCTGGCATCTGCAACGTTTTTGCACCATGAATGACTAACTAGAAATGACTAAAATAACTAGAAAGGCGCATTTAAGCCTTAAGCTCTCTTCCTGCTTTTATTATTGACCACACCTAGCAAGGGAGGTGCCTCTTGGGCTAAATTCTGCCAAGTGTAACTTTCAGGGCCCAGTATGCCAAACCAGGGGATTTCCAAACTTGGTCCTAAGGTTTTGCACTCTTGAAACTAAGATTCAGTGCAGTAGGTGTTTGATGATGATTTAAATGCGCTGGAAATGACTGACCTGCTTTAGATAGCATGGGAAAAGGGAAAGGCAGCTCTGAGGCTACCTCAACAAATTCCTACCTCTTACCCCATGGATTTAACACGATTGGGAGGCAGGTGAGCATATCAAGCTCCAACAGGCATTTTCTTTGTAATTTACCTTGCCGTTAGTCTTATCAGTGTTTACTGAACACCGCTCTGACAGTTTTTATTTTATTGACTTCTCATCAACGTGAACAAGCATTTTCTAAGTAGTAAGACAGTCAAGGTACTTCTTGGAAAATGAACAAGTCAGGATATCCATCTCTTGATCTTTCAAGGAGCTCACACTCTAATAGCTATAAGCATGGCTGTGACTTTACAATTTTTCATGTAAGGCAACACACAAACAGGAATAATATATTTGTAACAAATATAACCACCAAAGTGCAGTACCTGGAGTACGTAGATCCCCAAAACAACTCAAAAGAAAAATGGTCAAAAGAAGGTTGTGGGTGGGGCGTGGTGGTTCACACCTGTAATCTCAGCACTTTGGGAGGCCAAGGCGGGCAGATCACCTTATGTCAGGAGTTCAAGACCAGCCTGGTCAGCATGGTGAAACCCTGTCTCTACTGAAAATGCAAAAAAAATTAGCCAGGCATGGTGGCAGGCGCCTGTAATCCCAGCTACTCGGGAGGCTGAGGCAGGAGAATCACTTGAACGCAGGAGGCGAAGGTTGCAATGAGCTGAGATTGCACCATTGCACTCCAGCCTGGGCAACAGAGCAAGACTCTGTCTCAAACAAACAAACAGACATGATGGTTGTGAATAGGCAATTAACAGAAAATAAGTTTTCTGGGCCTGGAGGGTTCATTTTCCCTTCCTGCCACTTAACTAGCTGAGCAACATGACCTGGGAGGAGTTAGACTACTAGAGTTTACCCTGAGAGAGGCCACAAGATGTACACACAGATAACCTCTTCAGGGTAGAGTGGCATTAGTGTGTTAGGAGAGGTAAGGGACAAAGTTCAACAGAGGGCTAGGCGCAGTGGCTCATGCCTGTAACTGCAGCACTTTGGGAGGCCGAGGCGGGTGGATCACTTGAGGTCAGGAGCTAGAGACCAGCCTGGCCAACATGGTGAAACCCCCGTCTCTACCAAATATACAAAAATTAGCTGGGCGTGGTGGCGTGCACCTGTAATCCTAGCTACTGGGGAGGCTGCAGCACAAGAATCGCTTGAACCTGGGAAGTGCACACCACTGCACAACAGTCTGGACAACAGAGTGAGACTCTGTGTCAAAAAAAAGTTCAACAGAGGAAAACTTCAGGACTTCAGGGCTGGCCCATTAGGAAAGGCCCTCAGGGGAGCTTGCCATTTGAGCTGAATCTTGGTCTTGAACTCCTGGCCTCAAGCAGTCCTCCCGCCTCAGCCTCCCAAAAGTGCTGGGGTTACAGGTGTGAGCCACCACACCCAGCCAAAAAAATATTTTTTAGCCAGGTTTCACGTTCTGCTTTGACCAAAAAAATTAGCTGAGTGTGGTGGCACACACCTGTAGTCCCAGCTACTCAGGGGGCAAAGATGGGACAATCACTTGAGCCCAGGAGGTCAAGGCTGAAGTGAGCCCTGATCATGCCAGTGCACTCCAGCCTGGGCAGCAGCGCAAGACCCTGTCTCAAAAAGAAAAAAAGAAGTATGTTACAGGTAAGACTTTGTATCAGTTTCATGTATTCTCCTTCTGCCTTCTCTTTTCACTTGAGTGCTCCAGGGAACATGAGTGCGAATCAGACACATCTATTAGTTGCAAACAAAAAACCTGGATGCTTTAGTTAACCTCAAGATTTGGTTAGCTGGGTACAGCTAAAACTAATTATACAAGATCCAAGTCTTTCCTTTTCCCCTCATTACCAGCTCTTTTTTGTGTTTAAGCTACACATAAATACAGAACATTCTGTAAGACTGAAAAGTCAGGAAACAGTTCCTGCCCTAGTATTGGAGGAGAGGGTGCTGGTGCCTCCAGGCGCTGAAGGATGAAATATACAAAGGAAACAGGAATCACCGTGTATGGGGCAAGCCTCTCAGCTGTCAGAATCGATTCCCTCCTGTCTCTGCCAGCAACTCATTCTGGGCTACCAATCCCCTGCTTAGTTTCTTTCTCAGAGATTCTGATAATTTCAGTTGGTCAGTTGCAAGGGCAATCTCTTCCTCCACTCACTTTGACCAAGATGGACTTCTGTGTGTGCAGGTGCATTTTTAGAGGCAGGACCAGGTTCACAGGGAAAGAAATTACAAAACAGGACTGTGCCCCAGATGAGGCAACAGCTTTCTAAATCTTAGCGCTGTCCAGTCTCAGAGTGAGATTATTTGGGAAACAGCTCTCAGTCCCTGCAGTTGTCACAGCTGGTTATTTATGCTTTGGGTGGAGCTGGGGTGACCTCTAAGTTCCCCTAGGGTTGAAGGCCGAGTGGGGAGGCTCTATCACTGAAATGGACCCAATACTAGAAATGGATCCAGTACGACCTGATCAGGTTTGCCTAATGCAAGGGCCTCAATGGAAAATACCTCCCAAGGCCAGGCACGGCTGCTTATGTCAGTAATCCCAGCACTTGGGGAGGACGAGGTGGGCAGATCACCTGAGGTCGGGAGTTTGAGACCACGCTGGCCAACATGGCGAAACCCCGTCTCTACTAAAAATATAAAAATTAGCTGTGCATAGTGGCGCACTCCTGTAATCCCAGCTACTCGGGAGGCTGAGATGGGAGAATCGCTTGAACCCGGGAGGCGGAAGTTGCGGTGAGCTGAGATAGCACCATTGCACTCCAGCCTGGGCGACAAGAGCAAAACTCAGTCTCAAACAAAACAAAACAATACAAAACATAACAACAAAACCTGAGCCTGGCAGCCTGGAGCCGGTTCTGGTCTCCATCAAACTAAAGGTATCAGTTTCCTCCACTCCTGTCCACCAATCGCCAGATCTTCTCATTTTCTTCAGAAGCTCGGAATCTACGTTTTTAAGTGAAATCACCCATTTTAATGTTTGCAACTTATTTCAAATTGGTTTAAATACTATAGCCCAAAAGAGGTATGGGCTGTGACCGTAAGCCTGATTTGGCCTTCAACGGCCAGTTTCTGACCCCAGTTTTGGAGGGAATTTCTGCTTCCAAGGTCAAGTTTCTCCTAAATGCCCACTGGAGTTCGTGGGGGTGGAGTGAGGAAGGATCCACGACTCCGGATACAGACAGAAGCTCTCCCTCTCCCGGAGTCCGATCAAGGCTCATCCCAGGACCCTAATCTCTTCCCTTTGTGGGTTTTGACTTAAGGAACAAAATTCAGGGCCAAACCCCTACAACCTCCTCCACAGGCACCAGGGCTCCGGAGACCAAGCACCTCGCCCTTCGCGGCACTCACCGACCATGGCGCTGGTGCAGTCCAGGGAGCTGATTGGCTGGACTCGTGGTTGCCGGGGCGACCCTGGCCAGGACTAGGCTCTCACTGGGCTGGACGGCTTCGGCGGCTACCTTGCAGGAGTCGTGTGTGTGGTGCGCGGTGCATTCTCTCTTATATATTCTGCGCGGCTCATTTGAGTTGGACAGTCAACAAGGGCGGGACCCAACGCCTGGATCCTGGGGTGCTGGGCAGAGGATGCCAAGGCTGCAGCTCCAGGAAGGGAGGGAGCCTGGGGGATGAAGGAGGGGGGCCCCTCTACTCCCACCCGCCCCGCCCGAGCAACTGGTGGAAGTCAAGAAAAGTCTCTGAGGGCTGGAGAGGGGTTTGTGGGGGTGTGTGACAGAGGCCTCAAAAATCTGGCTGGAGGGGCTAAGGTAAGCCCATCTGCGCACTGTGCCCTGAGGTGCAAGGGGATGCAGGGTGGAAATTGTTCCCAAGAGAGTCCAGGCATCGAGTGGGCCTGCCCTTTGGGCCTTGGCACGAAGTGGAGCAGAAAAAAAGCCGGATGCAGATTACTGTGGTGCCCCAGGCTCAGATTCTGCTGAGTCACTGTGACTGTGGATTTGGAAGGCTGAGAGCACTGGGGAGACATGCTCTGTGGAGATGAATTTGTTTCTTCCTTTGCAAGATTCAGATTCCGCACTCGGGGGCCCATACAACACACTTCCCTGGGTGCATGCTGCTGCACCACCCCTGCTCCTCAAGGCAGGTAATGGGGGAACTAATTGGTTTTGTTTCCCATGAGCTAAAGCAAGGCTGGCCTGGAGATAGCAGTTATAGGGAAGCATATTAAAGAATAGCCAAAACGGGGCCAGGCGCGGTGGTTCATGCCTGTAATCCCAGCACTTTGGGAGGCTGAGGTGGGCGGATCACCTGAGGTCAGGAGTTCGAGACCAGCCTGGCCAACCTGGGGAAACCCTGTCTGTACTAAACATACAAAAATTAGCCTGGCATGATGACGGGTGCCTGTAGTCCCAGCTACTCGGGAGGTTGAGGCAGGAGAATCGCTTGAACCCAGGAGGCGGAGGTTGCAGTGGGTCGAGATCGAGCCACTGCACCCCCACCTGGGTGACGAAGTGAGACTCCATCTCAAAAAAAAATCTCTATAAAGTAAAAGTTAAAGATGGAGATATACTGTCAAGGAAGGAAAAAAGAACTAGAGCTTTAAAGTGGTAATGAACCATCACAAGAATTACAGATGGGGAAGGTGAGGATGACACAGGGCCCTTCCATTGTCCCTCCAGTGCAAAAGTTAAGGAGGTACCAGAATACTGGTCTCCAACTCCCGACTTCAGGTGATCCTACCAGCTCAGCCTCCCAAAGTGCTGGGACTATAGGCATGAGCCACCGCGCCCAGCCCCATCATGACATTTTTGCATTCATTTTGATGCAACAAGAGAGGACTATATTATTTACATGTATTTACGAATTACTTTGGGAGGCCTAGGCAGGAGGATCACTTGAGCTCAGGAGTTTGCAATAAGCCTCAGCAACAAAGTGAGACCCCATCTGACAAAATAGTATAAAATGACCTTTTAAAAAAGGGCTAGGCAGCCCTGCCCCGTATAACTTTTCCCATCTGTGCTGCCCAAGTAAAGTAGCCGCAAGCTTCAAGTAGCTATTGAGCACTGGAAATGTGGCCAGCAGCCAGGCGTGGTGGCAGGCGCCTGTGGTCCCAGCTACTCAGGATCTAAGGGGAAAAGATCACTTGAGCCCAGGAGTTCAAGGCCGCAGTGGTGCACTTAAAAAAATAAAAAGGAAAAAAATAAAGTGGCCAGTGGACTGAGGAAGTGAAGTTCTAATTTTAATTACATTGGTTTTTTGAAAATTTATTTTTGGAGGCGGAGTTTCGCTGTGTCACCCAGGCTGGAGTGTAGCGGCAGGTTCTTGGCTCACTGCAATCTCCATCTCCACAAGCAATTCTTGTGCCTCAGCTTCCCGAGTAGCTAGGACCACAGGCATGCGCCACTACACCCAGCCACGTTTTGTATTATTAGTAGAGACGGGTTTCACCATGTTGGCCAGGTTAGTCTCCAACTCCTGACCTCAGGTGATCCACCCACCTCGGCCTCCCAAAGTGCTAGGATTACAGGCATGTACCACTGCGCCTGGCCTTAATTAATGTAAATTTAGATAGCTACATGTCACTAGTGTCTGGAAAGACCTGAGCTGGTTCAGATGGAGGCCGCAGTGTGCTGGCTAGTCTATCTCCCACTCTTCTAGTGAGATTGTTTTCTCCATCTCCAGTCTCCCCGACCCATCTGGAGGGGGTGCTCAAAGCCCCAAACCTCCAGTGTCATATTCGGTCTTTGGTTTGCAGCATGGCCAGCAACGATCCTCAGTCATCTTGTTAACATGAACTATATAGGGGCCCACCCCAAGTCATCTCATTAGCATAAACTGTCAGGAGTGGTCTGAGAGGCCCACAATGAATCAGATGGACACTCCTATCATTTGGGATTTAGAGGCTCAGGGGCATGATGATAGTTCACTGCAGCCTCAACCTTCTGGGGTCAAGCAATCCTCCTGCCCCAGCCTCCTGAGTATCTGAGACAACAGGTGCATGCCACCATGCCTGGCTAATCTTTATTTATTTTTGGTAGAGACAGGGTCTCACTATGTTGCCCAAGCTGGTCTCAAACTCCTGGGCTCATGTGATCCTCGCGTTTTGATCTCCCAAAGTACTGGAGTTACAGGTATGTGCCACCACTCCTGGCCAAATTTGTTACTACACAGTGGTAAAGACAGACATCTGAGGTCGCAGTGAGCCGAGATTGCGCCTCTGCACTCCAGCCTGGGCGACAGAGGGAGATCCTGTCTCAAAAGAAAAAAAAAAGAAACTTAGTGGCTGGGCACAGTGGCTCAGGCCTATAATCCCAGCACTTTGGGAGGCTGAAGTGGGTGGATCACTTGAGCTCAGGAGTTGGAGACCAGCCTGGGCAACATAGAGAAACCCTGTCTCTACAAAAAAAAAAAAAAAAAAAAAGAAAAAAAAAATTAGCTGCTCATGGTGGTGCTGCCTGTAGTCCCAGCTACTCAGGAGGCTGAGATGGGTGGATCACCAGAGTTTGGGAAGTCGAGGCTATAGTGAGCTGTGATTGTGCCACTGTACTCCAACCTGGGCAATAGAGTGACACCCTGTCTAAAAACAAGAAACCCAAGTGGGTTGATTGGGAAGCACAGGAGACAGAAGTTAAACAAAATCATGAGGAAGCATCAGTGAAACCACAGTGTGCGGGGCGTTCTGTAGGACAGCCAAGCTGGCTTATCCCATGATTCAGTGCTAGAAGAAAAATGAAGGAGTGCGTATCAGTCGGGATTTTCCAGAGAAACAGAACCAATGGAATTTGTATAAATATATAAAAAGCAATATATTGCTGGGTACAGGGGCTCAAACCTTGTGATGGTTAATACTGAATGTCAACTTGATTGGATTGAAGGATGCAAAGTATTGATCCTGGGTGTGTCTGTGAGGGCGTTAGCAAAGGAGCTTCACATTTGAGTCAGTGGGCTGGGAGAGGCAGACCTACCCTCAATCTGGGTGGACACCATCTAATCAGCTGCCAGTGCGGCCAGAATACAAAAGAGGCAGAAAAACGTGAAAAGACTAGGCTAGGCCTGGCACTGTGACTCACGCCTGTAATCCTAGTACTTTGGGAGGCCAAGACAGGTGGGTCACTTGAAGTCAGGAGTTCAAGACCAACCTGGCCAATATGGCAAAACCCATCTCTACTAAAAATCCAAAAACTTTAGCTGGGTGTTTTGGCACATGCCTGTAATCCCAGCTGCTCAGGAGGCTGAGGCAGGAAAATAGCTTGAACCCAGGAAGCAGAGGTTGTGGTGAGCTGAGATCACACTGCTGTACTCCAACCTGGGTGACAGAGTGAGACTCACCTCACCAAAAAAAAAAAAAAAAAAAAAAAAAAAAAAAGGGGGCTAGACTGGCCCAGCCTCCCAGCCTACATCTCTCTCCTGTGCTGGATGCTCCCTGCCCTCCAACATCAGACTCCAAATTCTTCAGCTTTGGGACTCGGACTGGCTTCCTTGCTCCTCAGCTTGCAGATGGCCTATTGTGGGACCTTGTGATCATATGAGTTAATACTACATATGTCTAATTAGTTCTGTCCCTCTATAGAAACCTGACTAATCCACACCTGTAATCCCAGCACTTTGGGAGGGCAAGGCAGGCGGATCCCTTGAGGCCAGAAATTTGAGACCAGCCTGGGCAACGTAGTGAGACCCCATCTCTACAAAACATAATTTTAAATAAAATTAGCCAGGTGTGGTAGTATGTGTCTATAATCCCACTCACTTGGGAGACTGAGGTGGGAGGATTGCTTGAGCCCAGACAGTAAAGGCTGCAGTAAGCCAAAGAGCTCCCCATTGCACTCCTGTTTGGGTGGCAGAGTGAGATCCTGCCTAAAAAAAAAAAAAAAGGTAGGTGCGATGGCTCACGCCTGTAATCCCAACACTTTAGGAGGCCGGGCTGGTCAGATCACTTGAGATCAGGAGTTTGAGACCAGCCTGGCCAACATGGTAAAACCCCATCTCTACTAAAAATATGAAAATTAGCTGGGTGTGGTGGCATGTGCCTGTAATCCCAGCACTTTGGGAGGCCAAGGTGGGCAGATCATGAGGTTGGGAGTTTGAGACCAGCCTGGCCAACATGGTGAAACCCCGTCTCAACTAAAAATACAAAAATTAGCTGGGCATGATGGTACATGCCTATAGTCCCAGCTACTCGGGATGCTGAGGCTGGAGGAGAATTGCTTGAACCCAGGAGGCAGAGGTTGCAGCAAGCCGAGATCACGCCACTGCACTCCAGCCTGGGCAACAGAGGGAGACTCCATCTCAAAAAAAAAAAAAAAAAAAAAAAAGGAAAAGAAAGCTATATTTTATGAGGAATCGGCTCATTTGACTCTGGAGGCTGAGCTATCGCACGATCTGCTGTGTGTAAGCAGGAGACCGGGGAAAGCTGGTGATGTGGTTTTGGTCCAGACTCAAGAGTGAGAACCAGGGGAGCCAGTATTGCGAGTGCCACTCCCAGTCCAAAGGTCCAAGGACCAGGAACACCAATGCCCGAGAGCAAGAGAAGATGGTGTCCCACCTTAAGAAGAGAGCGGCCCATTGACCCGGCCGCCTCCTTTCTATTGTACTCAGGCCCTCAGTGGCGGCGTGGATGATGCCTGCCCACCTTGGTGAGGGCGATTTTCCTTACTCAGCCTGCCGATCCAAGTGCTCATCTCTCCCAGGAACGCCCTCCCAGACACACCTAGAAACAATGTTCCACCCACTATCTGAGCATTCCTTGTTCAGACTGACATGTAAAATTAACCATCAGTTAATTATGTTAAAGAATGTAAGAGATTTAACAAAACAAGCACATGTCATATGCAGACATTGTTTGGATCTTGATGCAAGACATCTTTGGACGGGTGCGGTGGCTCGCACCTGCAATCCCAGCACTTTGCGAGGCAGAGATGGGCGGATCACCTGAGATCAGGAGTTCAACACCAGCCTAGACAACATGGTGAAACCCCATCTCTACTAAAAATACAAAAATTAGCCAGTTGTGGTGGTGCAGACCTGTAATCCTAGCTACTCAGGAGGCCAAGACACGAGAATCCCTTGAACCTGGGAGGTGGAGGTTGTAGTGAGCTGAGATTGTGCCGCTGCACTCCGGCCTGGGTGACAGAACAAGATTCTGTCTTAAAAAAAAACAAAAAGTATCTTTGAGAAAATTGCAGAACAGATATTAGATGATATTTAGTTAGGTATGATTTTTTTTTTTTTGAAATCAGGTATCAATTAAACATGCATATTGAAGTGTCTAGAGGTAAAAGGAAATTATGTCATGGCTTTGCCTTAAAATATTTCAAAAACAACAGATTGGCAAAATGTTTCTGAGTATTGAAACAGAATGTATGGTACGTGGGGATTCATTATTTTATTCTTAATTCCATGTATGTTTAAATTTTTCCAGTATAAAAAGTTTTACAGTGGTGGTGTGCTCTTGTATTCCCAACTATTTGGGAGGGTGAAGTGAGAGATCTCTTTAGCCCAAGAGTTCAAGGCCAGCCTGGGCAACATAGTGAGACCTTGTCTCTTAAAAAAAAAAACGACCAGCGCAGTGGCTCACGCCTGTAATCCCAGCACTTTGGGAGGCCGAGACGGGCAGATCACAAGGTCAGGAGATCGAGACTATCCTGGCTAACACGGTGAATCCCTGACTCCACTAAAAATACAAAAAAATTAGCCGGGCGTGGTGGTGGGTGCCTGTAGTCCCAGCTGCTGGTGTGAACCTGGGAGGCGGAGCTTGAGCCGAGATCACGCCACTGTACTCCAGCCTGGGTGACAGAGCGAGACTCTGGGAAAAAAAAAAAAACACACAACAAAACATTTTACACAAGAAAAAATAACTAGGCTGTGTGTTTGAAGTTTTTAAATAAACATTTTATTTTTGAGTAGTTCAAAATTTACAAGAAAATTGCAATGCTTACATTTTACATAATATTTACATAAATGTGAAATGTACATTTATCAAAACTATGAAATAAACTAAATATTTTAGGCTCACTGAGTTCTGATTCTCACATCTGTAGAAGGAGAATTGAGACTATTAGTTTTGTTTTTACTTTTTAATTTTAGTTATTGAAGTAATACACAGATAAATTATCTTTTAAAAATATTTTTAATTTAATCTAAAGCTTGTACAAAATTTTAAGAGTCAAATAATTTCCTGAGGCTTATGATAAACAGTATCCCACACTCCAACCTTCCTGAATTGTGTCCTTCCCAAAACTTTTTTTTTTTTTTTTTTTTGAGACAGAGTCTCTCTCTGTCATCCAGGCTGGAGTGCAGTGGTGTGATCTCGGGTTCAAGTGATTCTCCTGCCTCAGCCTCCCAAGAAGCTGGGATTACAGGTGCCCATCACCATGCCCAGCTAACTTTTATACTTTTAGTAGAGATGAGGTTTCACCATGTTGACTAGGATGGTCTCAAACTCCTGACCTCAAGTGATCTGCCCACCTTGGCCTCCCAAAGTTCTGGGATTACAGGGGTGAACCACCACACCTAACCCTATCACTCTTTTTAGTGGTGCCTTGTGGTATTTACCTCCACGTTTCTAAGTAATATGCTAGTTTTTATTTATCGTTTTTAGACATTATTCATATCTACTATGAAAGATGAGAATAAGCACTTTAACACTCCCCCTCACTTTCACCTTTTCTCCTTTTCTTCCCAATATAGCAATATCCAAACTTTTGGCTAAATCAATATTTAGGTTTTATTTATGGTATTGTAACAATGAGCCATGCAGTGAATTATATTTACATTTCCTTTTTCCTACAACCTTTTGTTTTCCTAGGGTTAATAATTGCCTCTCGTTTCTTTTTCTTTTGAGATGGAGTCTCGCTGTGTCACCAGGCTGGAGTGCAGTTATGCTCTCTCAGCTCACTGCATCCTCTGCCTCCTGGGCTCAAGCGTTTCTCCTCCCTCAGCCTCCAGAGTAGCTGGGATTACAGGCACACACCACCACGCCGAGCTAATTTTTGTATTTTTAGTAGGGGCAGGGTTTTACCATGTTGTCCAGGCTGGTCTCGAACTCCTGACCTCAAGTGATCTGCCCACCTTGGCCACCCAAAGTGCTGGGATTACAGGCATGAGCCATTGCGCCTGGCCTTCTCATTAGTTTTCTATGCCACCAGCACTAATTGTTCCCAAACCATCTAAATTGTAAAAAACAAATAAGCACACCCTGTCCCCCAAGGTGCAGTGCAGCAATGTGATCATAGCTCACTGCAGCCTGGAACTCCCACACTCAAGTGATACTGTCACGTCAGCCTCCTAAGTAGCTGGGACTACAGGCACTCACCACCATGCCTGGCTGATTCTTAAATTTTTTTTTTTTTTGGTGGGGAGGGGACAGAATCCCACCCTGTCGCTTAGGCTGGAGTGCAGTGGTGCTCTCTTGGCTCACTGCAACCTATGACTCCTAGGTTCAAGTGATTCTCTTGCCTCAGCCTCCCAAGTAGCTGTGATTGCAGGCACATACCACCATGCCCGGCTAATTTTTTTGTATTTTTAGTAGAGACGGGGTTTCACCATGTTGGCCAGGCTGGTCTGGAACTCCTGACCTCAGGTGATCAGCCTGCCTTGGCCTCCCAAAGTGCTGGGATTACAGGTGTGAGCCACTGCACCAGCCTGATTTTTTTTTTTTTTTTGAGACAGTTTTTCTCTTGTTGCCTAGGCTGGAGTGCAGTGGCGCAATCTCGGCTCACTGCAACCTTTGCCTCTCTGGTTCAAGTGATTCTTCTGTCTCAGCCTCCCAAGTAGCTAGGATTACATGTGCCACCACAACCAGCTAATTTTGTATTTTTGGTAGAGACAGGGTTTCTCCACGTTGGTCAGGCTGGTCTCAAACTCCCAACCTCAGGTGATCCGCCCACCTTGGCCTCCCAAAGTTCTGGGATTACAAGTATGAGCCGCCATGCCCAGCCCTAGCCTGATGTAAAAACTTTTCTCTTTTTGTAGAGAAGTTATCTCCCTAGGTTGCTCAGGCTGGTCTCGAGCTACTGAGCTCAAACAGTATGCCCAACTCTGCCTCCCCACGTGCTGGGATTACAGGTATGCACCACTGTGCCTGGCCTACTTTTCATTTGGCCAAACATGAGGTTTCTTATCAGTTTTATTTTTCTAGAAAGAGGCTTCCTGGAGGCCTTCTCTCCCAATGTGGGCTCATCATTCTCTAGGTTTGCTGCACTGCTTGTCTTTCTGGGGTTCTTTTTGCCTCTCTCTTATATAGGATCTCATATTTCTTCTTTGGTTTTCTCCTCCCCCACTTTTTTTTTTTTTTTTTTTTTTTTTTTCTGGATTACATTCTCCAGTAGCTCCCTAAGAAAGGATAAGTGAGGCCAGGTGCAGTGGCTCACGCCTATAATCCCAGCACTTTGGGAGGCCGAGGCGGGTGGATCACTTGAGGTCAGGAGTTTGAAATTAGCCTGGCCAACAGGGTGAAATCCTGTCTCTACTATAAAACTACAGAAATTAGCCGGGCATAGTGGCACATGCCTGTAATTCCTGATACTCAGAAGGCCGAGGCAGGAGAATCACTTGAACCCGGGAGGTGGAGGTTAGAGTGAGCCGAGATCGCGCCACTGCAGTCCAGCCTGGATGACAGAGTGAGACTGTCTCAAAAGAGAAAAGAAAAAAGGGATAAGTGGAAATAAGTTTTCTGATGCATCCTGTATCTGTTTGGCTGTGTGTAGAATTCTAGGTTGAAAATTGTTGCCTCTTGGAATTTTGAAGGCATTGATCTATGTTCTCCAGTTTTCAGGGAGAGTTTCTTACCACCTGCTTCCTGACCATTTGGATGTGATCTGCTTTTTCTCTCCATAAGCACCTGAGGTCTTTGTATTCTGTCTGTCCTAGTTTATCAATCTCCGTAAGCACCAGAGGTCTTTGTATTCTGTCTGTTCTAGCTTATCAATCTTCTCTCTCTTTTTTTTTGAGATGGAGTCTCTTTCTGTTGTTCAGGCTGGAGTACAGTTGTGCGATCTCAGCTCACTGCAGCCTCTGCCTCCTGGATTCAAGTGATTCTCCTGCCTCAGCCTCCCAGGTAGCTGGGATTACGGGCATGTGCCACCACCACGCCCAGCTAATTTTTTGTATTTTTCAGTTAAGATGGGGTTTTATCCTGTTGGCCAGGCTGGTCTGGAATTCCTGACCTCAAGTGATCCGTCCACCTCAGCCTCCCAAAGTGCTGGGATGACAAGCATGAGCCACCACCGTGCCTGCCCCCTGCTTTTTTTTTTTTTTTTTTTTTTTTTTTAAAGATAGAGCCTCACTCTGTCGCCCATGTTGGAGTGCAGTGGTGAGATCTCGGCTCATTGCAGCTTTGACCTCCCCAACTTAAGCAATCCTCCCACCTCTGCTTCCCAAGTAGCTGGGATTAACAAGCGCCTGCCACCATGCCTGGCTAATTTTTGTGTTTTTAGTAGAGATAGGGTTTAACCATGTTGGTCAGGCTGGTCTTGAACTCCTGACCGCAGGTAATTTGCTCACCTCAGCCTCTTAAAGTGCTGGGATTACAAGCGTGAGCCACGGTGCCCTGGCCTCAACCTTTTTTTTTTGGATACAGAGTCTCTCACCCAGGCTGGAGTGCAATGGCGTGATCTCGGCTCACTGCAAGCTCCGCCTCCTGGGTTCACGCCGTTCTCCTGCCTCAGCCTCCCGAGTAGCTGGGACTACAGCGCCCGCCATCATGCCCGGCTAATTTTTGTATTTTTAGCACAGACAGGGTTTCCCCAGGTTGGCCAGGCTGGTCTCGATCTCCTGACCTTGTGATCTGCCCACCTTGGCCTTCCAAAGTGCTGGGATTACAAGTGTGAGCCACCGTGCCCGGCCTCAACCTTTTTTTTTTTTCTTTTTTTTTTGAGATGGAGTCTTGCTCTGTCACCCAGGATGGAGTGCAATGGTGTGATCTCGGCTCACTGCAACCTCTGCCCCCCAGGTTCAAGTAAATCTCCTGTCTCAGCCTCATGGGTAGCCTCATGGATAGCTGGCGTGCACCGCCAGGCCCGGCTGATTTTTTTTGTATTTTTAGTAGAGATGGAGTTTCACCATGTTGGCCAGGCTGGTCTCAAACTCCTGACCTCAGGCAATCTGCCCGCCTCAGCCTCCCAAAGTGCTGGAATTACAGGCGTGAGCCACTGTGCCTGGCCAACCTTCTATCAGTTGTGCTTTTGGTGTCATATTTAAGAAACCATTGCCTAACCCAAGGTGATGAAAATTTATATGTATGTGTTTTTATAAGAGTTCTATAGTTTTTGCTCTTTTATTTAGGTGTATGATCCCCTTTGAGTCAATTTCTGTGTGTGGTGTGAGGTAGGGAATAACATCCCCATTTTACAAATAAGGAGACTGAGACAACAATTGGTTATGTGACTTGTCTGTGGTTACACAGCCACTCAATGATGTAGTTCAGAATTTGTACCCAGGCCATTGGGCTCCACAGTCAGCTGCCAGCCCCTAACTTGTTCTCAGAGTTAGGGTAAGAATTCTTGAGTTTCATTCACAGTCAGCTAATGCTCTTCTCTGTCTTCATGGTTTCTTCCAGCTTTAATTTGCTCTCAGTACCAAGACCGTACATTTCCCCTAGTCTTTTCTGAAGCAGGCCTCTATCCCAGGAGTATGTACCAGGTATTATGTATCAACTGAAAACAGTGTCCTCAGGGTCCCGCCATGTTCCCAGGGAGCAGGCCAGGACCTCAGAGCTGTAAGCAGTTTTGTTGTCTTCATTATCTAGAAATTAAAAGCCGGAAGTAGGAGAATTCTCAGGAGTCCTCTCTCCTTCTGATGAAAGAACACAAACATCCTCATGAGCCACCTGCTAATGCATCATGTCCTCCTGGGTGGCTGCTTTTCTGCACAAGAAGTCCCCAAAGCCCCCTTCCTTTTCTCTGTGCTGCGGATGATGGACTTTGTACATTAGCTCAGAGCCATTTTTGAGCCTGTCTGGGGACCTGGGTATCTTTTGTCCTCAGTGGTTCCTGTGGATACCAGTCAAGTATTCCTGGGGGGAAAAGGTTCTTGGTATTAGGGTAGAAGAGATTCTTCTACTAGAAACCCTATCCATCCCTTCCTGTCCTCCTACCCACCACTGCTATGGCTATTTCATAGCACTCACACCACTGTGTTGGGCTTCCTGTGTTTTGGTGTGTCCTGCTCTAATTTCTTTAAGTTATGTTTTGCCTGAATTAGGCCATGCTTTACTGGGCTTAGAACACTCTGGTTAAACTGAAATTTCTGCCAGGCACAGTGACTCACTCCTATAATCCCAGCACTTTGGGAGGCCGAGGCAGGTGGATCACCTGAGGTGAGTTTAAGACCAGCCTGGCCAACATGGTAAAACCTCATCTTGACTAAAAATACAAAAATTAGCCACATGTGGTGGTGTACGCCTATAGTCCCAGCTACTTGGGAGGCTGAGGCAGGAGAATCGCTTGAACCTGGGAGACAGAGTTTGCAGTGATCCGAGATTGTGCCAGTGCACTCCAGCCTGGGCAACAGAGTAAGAGTCCGTCTCAAAACAAAACAAAAACAAACAAACAAACAAAAACAAAACCCTAAAATTTCTCTCAAAAAGGACATTCGTTTGTTCTGAAGAGAGACTTGATTCAAGGTAGCAAATTGAGTCTTTTTTTTTTTTTTTTCTGGAGACTTGCTCTGTTGCCCAAGCTAGAGTGCCGTGGTGTGATCTTGGCTCGCTGTAGCCTTGACCTCCCGGGCTCAAGTAATCTTTCTGCCTCAGCCTCCCGAGTAGCTGGGACTATAGGGACATGCCACCATACCCAGCTTACTTTTTGTATTTTTTGTAGAGATGGGGTTTCACCATGTTGCTGCCCAAGCTGGTCTCGAACTCCTGAGCTCAAGCTATCTGCCTGCCGAGGCCTCCCTCCCAAAGTGTTGGGATTACAGCCATGAGCCACTGAGCCTGGCCTGTAGTTGTTTTTGGAATCTATTTAGAACCTGATTAGAGTCTGTATGTTTCTACTATTGAACCCCAAATCAAAGATTTCATTACAGCCAAATATTATGATGTCACATTCAATTAAAATAATCATGTGCTAGAATCTTGGGTTTTTGAGATTAGTTGTTTATTTACTTATTTATATTTGAGAGATAGGGTCTTGCCCTGTCACCCAGACTGAAGTGCAGTGGTGCAATCATAGCTCACTGCAGCCTCGAACTCCAGGGCTCACACCATCCTTTCACTTCAGCTTCCCAAGTAGCTCACATTACAGGTGGGAGCCACCATGCCCAGCTGGTCATTCTTTTTTAAAAATTTTTATTTATTTATTTTTGAGACAGAGTCTTGCTCTTTTGCCCAGGCTGGAGTGCAGTGGCACCATCTTGGCTTACTGCAACCTCTGCCTCCCGGGTTCAAGCGATTCTCCTGTCTTGGCCTCCTGAGTAGCTGAGATTACAGGCACATACCACCAGGCCTGGCTAATTTTTGTATTTTTAGTAGAGACAGGATTTCAGCGTATGTTGGCCAGGCTGGTTTTGAACTGACCTCAACTGATCCACCGGCCTTGGCCTCCTAAAGTGCTGAGATTACAGGCGTGAGGCACCATGCGCGGCCTGGTTGTTTGATTATTCTTATCTCCATCTATCTATCTATGAATGACAGTCTTGCTGTCACCCAGGCTAGAGTGCAGTGGCACTATCTCAGCTCACTGCAACTTCCACCTCCCAGGTTCAAGTGATTCTCCTGCCTCAGCCTCCCGAGTAGCTGGGATTACAGGTGCCCGCCACCACACCCAGCTAATTTTTGTATTTTTAGTAGAGACGGGGTTTCACCATGTTGGCCAACCGTGTAGCTAGGACTACAGGCGTGCGCCATCATGCCTGGCCTTCTTTTTTTGTATTTTTAGTAGAGATGGGGTTTCGCCATGTTAGCCAGGCTGGTCTCAAACTCCTGACAAGTGAGCCACCCACCTTGGCCTCCCAAAGTGCTGGGATTACAAGAGTAAGCCACTGTGCCATGACTTTTTTTTTTTGAGACAGAGTCTTGCTCTGTCACCCAGGCTGGAGTTTGGTGGCAGGATCTCAGCTGCAACCCCCTCCTCCTTCTGAGCCCAAGTGATCCTCCTACCTCAGCCTCCCAAGTAACTGGGACGACAGGCAGTACCATGTGCAACTAATTTGTTTCACTCATTTTTGTTTGTGGGGTTTCACTATGTTGGCCAGGCTGGTATTGGACTCCTGAGCTCAAGTGATCTGCCCGCCTCAGCCTCTCAAAATGTTGGGATTACTGGTCTGAACCACTGCGTCCAGGCAGTCAGTTTTTCTTCTTTTGAGACACGGTCTCTCTCTGTCACCCAGGCTGGAGTGCAGGGGCGTGATCTCAACTCATTGCAACCTCACCCTCTTGGGCTTAAGCAATTCTCCCACCTCAGCCTCCCAAGTAGCTGGGACTACAGGTGTGTATCACCATACCTGTTAATTTTTGCATATTTTGTAGAGATGGGGGTCTCACTATGTTGCCCAAGTTGGTCTCAAGTTCCTGGACTTGAGGGATCCTCCCACTTTGGCCTCCCAAAGTGTTGGGATTGTAGGCGTGAACTACAGCACCCAGTCCATGACTTTTTGTTTTTGAGATGGAGTCTCATTCTTATTGCCCAGGCTGGAGTTCAACGGCACGATCTCGGCTCACCACAGTCTTCGCCTTCCGGGTTCAAGCGATTCTTCTGCCTCAGCCTCCCAAGTAGCTGGGATTACAGGCACTCACCACCACGCCCGGCTAATTGTGTGTTTTTAGTAGAGAAGGGGTTCCTCCATGTTGCTCAGGCTAATCTTGAACCCCTGACCTCAGGTAATCCACCCACCTTGGCCTCCCAAAGTGCCGGGATTACAGGTGTGAGCCACCGTGCCTGGTCCAACACTTTCTAAAACGACGTGAGGCCTGGCGTGGTAGCTCACGCCTGTAATCCCAGCACTTTGTGAGGCCAAGGCAGGCAGATCACCTAAAGTCAGGCATTTGAGAACAGCCTGGCCAACATGGCAAAACCCCATCTACCAAAAAAAAAATCGCTGGGCGTGGTAGCACACGCCTATAGTCCCAGCTACTTGGGACGCTGAGGCAGGAGAATCACTTGAACCCGGGAGGCGTAGGCTGCAGTGAGCTGAGATCGCACCACTGCACTCTAGCCTGGGTGAGTCTCAAAAAGAAAAAAAATTATTACGTATGAACTGTTGGCCAAATCCTGGCCAGTCTTACTTAGTAGTCTTATGGCTACTAAATACAGAATGAAATGGGTGGGACTGAGGAGAAAGGGAAGGAATTCCAAGATGGCGGTGAGAAACAGGGGTGCAATTAAGCTAAAAGCCTTACCCTCTTGTGTTCTCTGTAGACATTCTTTTGACCTAGGCTGTTCTCTATGTCCTGGGCTCAAGCGATCCTGCCTCGGCTTCCCAAAATGCTGGAGTTATAGGCATGAGTCACCGTGCTCGGCCTGCTAACCTTCTCTCTGTCTGACAGAACAGAGTATGTGGAGAAATGGAAAGGGCACATCGGAGTCACCCGGGTTCTAACCACTATTCACCTCTCCTCCGGCACCCTGTGCTCCAGGTGGGCGTCAACCCATCAATCCTCCCAAGAGGAGTTTCACAAAGATGGGGACAGAAAGCAGGCACAGTGTTCACCCTCCTTCCTGCCATCTCCACTGGTATATTTGTTGCTTAAAAGCACAGATGGGGTCAGGTGCGGTGGCTCATACCTATAATCCCAGCATTTTGGGAGGCTGAGGTGGGGGGATCACCCGAGGTCAGGAGTTTAAGACCAGCCTGGGCAACATGGTGAAACCTCGTCTCTACTAGAAAGAAAAAAGAAGAAGAAAAAATTAGGCACAGTGGCGCTTGCCTGTAATCCCAGCTACTTGGGAGGCTGAGACAGGAGAATCTCTTGAGCCAGGGAGGCGGAGACTGCAGTGAGCTGAGACTGAGCCATAGTACTCCAGCCTGGCGACAGAATGAGACTGTCGCAAAAAAAAAAAGCACAGATGGACTGAGTTGTCATCTTGGTCTAGCCACTCACAGGCTGCGTCACTTACCTCTTGTAGCTCAGGACTGCTTGAAGTAACAGCAGCCATACCCTGTACTAACGTTCTATGGATTAAATGGGCTAATGCAGAGTAAGTAGTTAACACAGTTTGTTTCATAGCTCTTTGCAATGGAACAGTAGGCAGCTGAAGAAAGAACTGATACGGGGTGATTACCAGTGCTGTCATGTTACATAATAGTAATGTACCAACGTGATAGTTCTTGAATTTGCTAACTCTACCGTGGTTATGTAAAAGAATATCCTTTTCCTAGATGACTCATACTTTGTGACTGTGTGTACAGAAAAAGATGAGGCAGAACTGTAGGGAATCCGGGTGAAAGGCCGCCAGGGAGCTCACCCCATTGCCCTTTCCAGACTAATGGGAACCATTCTCAAAACAAGGAGGTTCAATGAAAAGAAAGAAATGGTAGTTCTTAGTTTTATTATAACCTTGTATTTTCTGGCAAAAAGATAAATCTAAACGCATGATCTCTGGGCACACAGCTCAAGCGTCAGCCTTGAGATGACCTAAGCAGCAAACATCTGGCCTATTGAATAAAAATGCACAGGAGCTTGCAGCCGCGTTTACCAGAAAAATACTATCCTTTGGAAATTCCTTTCTTGAAGATTGGCTCCAGGGCACTGTTCTTTGTTTTTATCCAATTCCCTTTCCTTGGCAGGCAGCCAGGTGCTCCAGATGTTCACAGGCCATGGGACAGCCCAGTGCCCTGCAGACCCAGCCGGGCATGGCTGGGCAGAGCTGCACCGTGAAGCCCACCTGTTATTTCCATCGGGTGGTCCTGGAGATGACACGGCTGGGGAAATGGGACACCGGAACTCCACAGTGGCCAGAACACCCATCCAGTTTGCCTGTGGGAAATCGCACTTCACCTTTTCTTCACAAACTTCTTTCTGGAAGCGTTGGGATTTAAGCGTCTCCGCCCAGCTCCCAAGGTGCTGTCCCGGACCTGCAGGGTAGCTGAGCGGCTGGAGATGTCGTTCTCCACAAAGGGCGACACCCCGGCGATGTAGTCAGGGGCGAACACGTTGGTTTTCTGCCTGGCCTTCCGGGAGAGTCGCAGCTGAGGGAAGCGCTGATCCTCGGTGAGGTGGGGGTTGACGGCATATTTGCCCCCTTTGGGAGTGGGAAGCGAGTACTGGAAATAAGACAAGGAAGGGCCATTAGAAGAAGGGGAGCCACAGTCACACAAGGTGCAGCCGACCTTGCGGATCCTGGTGCGAGCAGATGACAGCGGGTGGTAACTGACTGCCTACCATGTGCTGTGTGTGACATGCCGCCGCCTCCCACTTGATTCCCACCTCAATTCACACATGAAAGACCGAGCATGGTATTTTGACTACATACCTTCAGCTAAAGACAATACAGAAATAGAAATACAAAACATTCCAGTGTGTATTTATACACATGTGTATATATTTCCTAGCTCTGTCCATTGGCGCCAAGACGCAATGATACCCCAGGACAACAGACACACCCAGTCTCCAGATCTTTACTTCTAAAAACCCTCCTGCATAAAAAACCAGAGCTCCTGAGAGAAATGGCAGATTCTGGGGCACACGCAGGTAGACGGCTGAGAGTCCGGGAACTTCTTGTTATGCCAGAAAGTTGTGTTGAAAGAGTACCTGGGATCTGTCAAAAGAACACAGGCTCCTACTGGCCACACGCTGGCACAATGCGAGGCTCAAAATGACAGTGACAGATCACAACCTGTAGACTAGAGCACAAATCCACAAGCCCACACTCATAGAAATCAATACATGGGAATAAATGGAAAGTTCCTCTTTACAGTAGAATACCAGGTCATAAACACATAAGGAATGACAGAAAATCACCATTTGGCAATCACTATAATAACTGTTTCAGGCAACTTAACTTCAACAAGAAATAATATATACATAGTCTCAGTCTCTTTCTACAAATTAAGTATGATAAATAACTTGACAAGGGATGAAGGTAGCAGAAGCCACTGAACCAAGTAATCAAAGTTAGTATCACCAGTAAATTATACAACTAATTATTTACCCACTGAAATGAAGTCCTGAGAAGGACACAGCAGGATCACTTCTGGGGTGTTCCTGCCAAAACTGCACAGCCCCAATCTAATCCAGTCCCGAGGAAATACCAGACACACCCAAGGGGAGGGACGTTCTACAAAGGAACGGGCTCAGAGTTTTCGAAAGTGTCAGGGTCATCTAAGACAAAAGACTGAGAAAGGACCCCAGACGAAAAAAGACGACAAAATGCAGTGTCACTCTAGACTGGATTCTGCACCCAAAAAATCTTTTGTCAGGAAGTTTGTAGAACAACTGGCAAAATCTGGATTTGGGTTTGCAGATTACACAGTGGTATCGCAGCAATACTGATTTCTTGATTTAGATAAAGTCCTTGTTTCAAGGCAAAGGGGCATTATGTGCACAATTTACTCTCAAATGGTTCAGGAAAAAAATATGTACATGTATAAAGAGAAAGCGGATGTGGGTACATGATTAACCCTGGGAAATCCAGGTGATGGGTAAACAGGAATTGTTGGCCGACTGCAGTGCCTGACGCCTGTAATCCCAGCACTTTGGGAGGCTGAGGTGGGCAAATCACCGGAGGTCAAGAGTTGGCGACCAGCCTGGCCAACATGGCAAAACCGTCTCTACTAAAAATACAAAAATTAGCCGGGCATGGTGGCACATGCCTGTAATCCCAGCTACTTGGGAGGCTGAGGCAGGAGAATCGCTTGAACCCAGGAGGTGGAGTTTCAGTGAGCCAAGATGGTGTCACTGCACTCCAGCCTGGGTGACAGAGGGAGGTCCTGCCTCAACAAAAAACCCCCAGGAATTGTTTACACTGTCTTTACAACTTTTCTGTAAGTTGAAAATTATTTGAAAATTGCAAGGTTTTCATGCACGCGGGGCTGTTTTACTGCTGGGAGAGGCCAGTGCCGCTCATTTCGCTCGTTCGTCCTCCAATCCTTCCCTCCCGGTTCTCTGTGTTGGCAGCTGCTGCGCATGTACCCCATCAGGCCCTCTCTTCTGTGCTGTGCTTTCCACACCCGTTGCTCTCTGCACCATGGACGTCCCGAGACCCTGCCCATCCTTCAAGTCCTGCACAAATCTAACCTCTGCCTTACTCCAAATGAGCTTCCCCTTCGTGAGCCACTACTGCAGCCTTTCACAGCTACTGCCCGAACGGCCGGTCGCTTCTCATGAGATGGCCATGTGTGCGTTCTCCCTGTTCCGTCTCGGTCCCTAGGTCACAGGCTTTCAATCCCTGATCATGCACAAATGACCAGACTGTTTTCTTTTGTCCTTTCTGTTCTTTTCGACTCTGGCGTGGGGAGGGGACTGGGAGAGGCGCCACTCACCCGGAGGCCGCGGGGATTCAGCACCTTGGGGTTGCGGGAGAAGTGCATGTGCAGGGCGCCGTCATCACCGATGGTCACGGACACTTTCTTCAGGGTCTTGTTCCCACAGTGAGAACAGAACACTCGGCTCATGTCAGACGTTGTCCTGGGAGACACAAAAGGAGACGATCTGCGTCAAAGCCACAGGCAGCAAACGCCTCCCTTGAGTACAAGGTGGATCCCGGGCCTCAGTAGAAGAAACAGGGAAGGGCTGAACCACACCACACATGTCACAAACATGAAGGCCACTGAAGCTGTCAGAAAAGGGCCGCCGCGTCCCTTTGAGGGATAGATAAACCACAGGAGGGGCGGGTAAGGAAGTGTGCAAGCGAGCAGGATGCAGTTAGGTGAATCCCGAACCCTTCCTACACACCACCAGGCTCTGTTCTGTAGGGTTCACATCACTAGTCCTGGGAGGATGGCACCATCTCCATTTTACAGATGGGGAAACTGAGGCAAGGCAGCTTGCTCAAGGTCACCCAGCTGGTCCATGGCAGATAAACCCAGGCAGTCTGGCTCCAGAATCAATGCCCTTCACATCACGGCACTTTCTCGAGGGGTACCTCGTCACACCAGCAGCTCTGGAGGCGGCAGAGCCTATTAATGAGACAGGAAACACACTGCCGTGGCTGAACGAAGCCCAGGCGCTGAGGACAGTGGACCCTGGACGGGAGGAAGTTGCTGCTGTCAGCGGCAAAGCAGCAGCCCTGGTCCCTGTTCTTCTGGCGTTCTCCATCAGTTCCCAATGGTCAAGACACAAGAGCTGGGTGGAATAGCTGGAGAAGCCAAATGCCTTACCCGAAGTCTCTGGTGAGTGAACTAAGCACCTCGTAACAAGTGTTGGGACCTAATTATTTTGTACAGCAAACTGTGCAGTCACGGGGCTAATCTGACAAGAATGAAGAACATTCCAAGTGTTTCTAAGAATTGAGTGTTAATCTGGTGAATTAAGTGCTTCTGTAACAAAGGACGTTGGAAAAAATGGAATTTTATGAAGCCAGGAGCTTTACTGTCATGAGCCTGAAACAGCAAAATGACATGAAGCTTCAGAGGAAGGTGCGGGCCACTCTGAGGAGCGGCAGAGCCACACTGGCTGGCAGGGCTGGGCCCCAAGCCTGAGTGCTGGGTTATGCTCACGGCTTCAGGGAATGAGGCTTCACACAGTGGAACAGCTGGGGACCCAGAGAGGCACCTTTGATGATTCAGAAAGTTCCTCATGGGCTTCTACAAGGGCACCACCAGATGGATCTACATGATGCCCCCAGACCCAGCCTGAGCCTGCGGAGTGGCAGATGCCACCCTAGAGTAGGTCCCCAGGCCACATTCCACCAGCAAGTCTGTGGCAGAGGCTCTTCCACGCCAACCAGGTGGTCTCCAGGGTCCCAGAGGCCTCCTACAGAACACCAGCCCTCACCACAGGAGCCAACTCAAGAGTCAGAAAAGCAACGAGAGGTCAGTGGTCAAGAAACTAACAGTTCACCCGATAGGCACTGCTGCTTATGTACCGGATACCACAGAGTCCTTGACACGACTGTCTTCCTAGGTCCTCACAACCACCTTCTCAATCTTATTAAGAATCTGATAGGGCCGGGTGTGGTGGCTCATGCCTGCAATCCCAGTTCTTTGCGAGGCTGAGGCAGGCAGATCACTTGAGCTCAGGCATTTCAGATCAACCTAGCCAACATAGTGAAACCCTGTCACTACTAAAAATACAAAAAGTTAGCCAGATGTGGTGGTGGGTGCCTATAGTCCCAGCTACTTAGGAGGCTGGGGCAGGAGGATAACTTGAACCCAGGGGGCAGAGATTGCAGTGAGCCTATACTGTGCCACTGTACTCCAGGCAACAGAGTGAGACTGTCTCAGAAAAAACCAAAACAAACAAAAATACGAAGCCGGGCGCGGTGGCTCACGCCTGTAATCCCAGCATTGTGGGAGGCCGAGGCGGGCGGACCAGAGGTCAAGAGATCATACCACGGTGAAACCCGCCTCTACTAAAAATACAAAAAATTAGCCAGGCATGGTGGCAGGTGCCTGTAGTCCCGGCTACTCAGAGGCTGAGGCAGGAGAATCGCTTGAACCTGGGAGGCGGAGATTGCAGTGAGCCGAGATGGCGCCATTGCACTCTAGGCTGGGCAACAAGAGGGACACTATCTCAAAAAAGAAAAAAAAAAAAAAGAATCTGAGAGCTGGATGGCTCACGCCTGTAATCCCACTACTTTAGTAGGACAAGATAAGGGGATTGCTTGAGGCCAGGAGCTAAAGACCAGCCTGGGCAACATAGTGAGACCTCATCTCAAAGAGAAGAATCTGAAGCATAAAGAAGTGAATCAGCTTCTGCAAAATCACACCGGCAGCAGGACACAGAATCTGGATTTGAACCCATGTCCTCTTCTTTTTGTAAATAGAAAATCTCTCATGTATAAAGCAGACAAAACACAATAAACCCCCAAGTATCCATCACCGCCCAGCTTCAAAAACTATCAATTCACGGCCAATCTTATTTCATCTCCACCCCCACCCACTCCTTCTACTTGTGGATTATGTCAAAGCAAATCCCAGACATTCCAAGGACAAGCGTTTCAGTATGTACCGCTAAAGAACGAGGCTTACTGTTCCAGAACCCATGTCCCTAACCTCATGCCACTGAGATAAGGTGGGAGGTCCCTGGCAACCTCTGTCCCCAAGTTCTCAGTGCCCAGGTGGAGACAGAACCCAGGCCCCAGAAGAATGACGAGGTGGAAGAAACATACATTAACGCAGGGCTCTCTTTCAATAAGTCTGTAGAAGAAACAGGAGGAGTGGGCTGGGCATGGTGGTTCACACCTGTAATCCCAGCACTTTGGGAGGCTGAGGTGGATGGATCATTTAAGGTCAGGAATTTGAGACCAGCCTGACCAACACGGTGAAACCCCACCTCTACTAAAAACATACAGAAATTAAATTAGCCGGGTGCAGTGGTATGTGCCTCTAGCTCCAGCTACTTGAGAGGCTGAGGCAGGAGAATCACTTGAACCCAGAAGGCAGAGGTTGCAGTGAGCTGACATTGCGCGACTGCACTCCAGCCTGGGCGACAGAGCGAGACTGTGTCTCAAAACAAAAAAAGAAACTCCGTGTGTTCCACAGAGGGCACCAGGGCCAGGTCACCAGCTACGTACTTGAAACAGCCATGGCAGCGCAAGATGTAGCTCCGGGCCTCGCGAATCAGCATGCCGTTCACCGCTAGCACATGCAACCCCATCTGCAGCAGAACATTCTACAAGCACAAGTTAAAGAAGAACTCAATTTTCTTGTCATCAATTTTCTTTTCACATTAATTTTGTAATCACAGTTAAGGGAACTTCACAAACCCTGCGTTGCCCATATTCCTTGGCTTTTGTGAAGGAAACTCAGCCTGGGGAGGCCTCTCAAGATGTGTAAACAAGGATGAAGACCCAGGTGTCTTTCTCACACTGTCCTGGAGCCTGTGTTTGTCATTTTCCATGACCTGTCATTAGCAAGCTCTCTCAACAGACATTTTATTTTGTCTGGGCCAAATATACTCATTGCTGGCTGAAAACCCTCTCTCCCTGTCTTAAGAATCTGCTGACCACATGACATTATATATACTGAAAAAAAAAATAAGAGTAAACATTAAACATTTAATGTACTATACAAATGTTGTCATCATATCACGACTGTCTAGCCTCTAAGCAAAACTAAAAATCACCAAGGGCACAGGTGGTTTCCAGAACCAGGAAAACAAGTGCTGCACAGCACCAGCTCCGTGTACATCTGTATACCTCGGTAGGACCACTGCCGATGACGTGTGTGACACGTGGGCTCAGGCCCACCCTACCCACCTGCATGGCGAAGTCTGTGGTCACGCAGCCAACCCGCACGTCCTTGGGGACGTCACATTGCTCCAGCTCCTGCTGGATCTGCTTGATGTTATTGGGGGTTATCCAGCCACCCCCATCATCATCGCTGTCATCTTTTCTGTCTTCAGACCCGTTTTCTTCCTCCTCCTCCTCCTCACTTGGAACATCCTCACTTCTGTCAATCTGAAACATCAACAGACCTTTCAAACTCCCAGCCCACAGGAGCAGTGGGGGAGACGCTGAGCTGTCATCCGAAAACCAAAAGTCAAGGCCTCACCAGCAGCTCCTGCAGTTCATGATCGATGCTGGGCAGAGGGTTTCTCCAGAACATGAAGGAACTAAATTCCAGGTTCTCAGGCTCACAAGCTTGGTGTCCTTTCTCTGTTTCTTGTGGGGGTTTAGGCTGAAATTAAAAGAAACAATTTTAAAACCTGAAAATTCATCTGTAGCCTTTCAGGTTACAGATGAAATCACATATGACATACAAGTCAGATCACACAGGGCTGGACAAACGATGTTATGGGTCCACGTAAATTTAGTTCACTATGAACACATAACTTACAGAAATGTGACGTTTCAGAAAAGAGCATGAAGAGCCTAGCTTGTCTAAGAAATTACCTTGGAGGGCAGATGGAAACCAGAAATGTGCAGAGGTGTTTCTGGGTGCTGAATCGATGAGCTCACTTTAACCTTTAAAAAAACAACATATTTTACCTCTTGTTATCAAAATTAAAGATACCCAGTTTTTTTTCTGGCCGGGTGTGGTGGCTCACGCCTGTAATCCCAGCACTTCGGGAGGCCAAGGTGGGTGGATCACCTGAGGTCAGGAATTGGAGAGCAGCTTGGCCAACATGGCGAAACCCTGTCTCTACTAAAAATACAAAAAATTAGCCGGGTGAATGCAGTGAGCCAAGATCACACCACTGCACTCCAGCCTGGGCTACAAGAGTGAGACTCTGTCTTTAAAAAAAAAAAAAAAAAAAAGATATCTTTTTTTTTTTTTTTTTGAGATAGGGTCTTGCTCTATCGCCCAGTCTGGAAGGCAATGGCACAATCTTGGCTCACTGAAACCTCCGACTCCCAGGTTCAAGCGATTCTCATGCCTCAGCCTCCCAAGTAGCTGGGATTACAGGCGTGTGCCACCATGCCCCACTGATTTTTGTATTTTTTAGTAGAGATGGGGTTTTGCCATGTTGGCCAGGCTGGTCTCAAACTCCCAGCCTCAAGTGATCTGCCCATCTCAGCTTCCCAAAGCGCTGGGATTATACACATGAGCCACCGTGCCTGGCTGACATCCAATGTTTAAAAAAATCAGAGAATAAAAGTAAAAAAATAGCTGGGTGCAGTGGCTGAGGTAGGAGGATTGTTTTGGGCCAGGAGTTTGAGACCAGCCTGGACAAAAGTGACACCCTATCTCTATAAACAAATTTTAAAATTAGCCAGGCATGGTGGTGTACACCTATAGTTCCAGCTACTTGGGAGGCTGAGGGAGGATTGCTTGTGCTCAGGATTCTGATGCTGCAGTGAGCTGTGATCAGCGCCACTGTACTCTAGCCTAGGTGATAGCAGGATCCTGTCTCATTAAAAAACAAACAAAAAACAAGTGTGGTAGTTCATTCCTGTAATCTCAGCATTTTGGGAGGCCAAGGTGGGGTGATGGCTTGAGCCCAGGAGTTTGAGATCAGCTTAGGCAACACAGTGAGACCCCATCTCTCTTAAAAAAAAAATTGAAGGTAGTTTCAACTAGTGCAAAAATATGAGTCCACCATAGTTTTGGTGACTTTAGGCAGAGAAGATTAAGCAATTGTTTGTCAACACTATTGAAAATGGACTATTATTAGGTTAAACTTTTTGGCTTCTAAAATCCTCTGGCTTAGAAATAGACAGTGGGCACAGGCACAAATTTATCAGTCTCTTCAACCTAGCCATACTCGGGTCTCTAAAAGCACAATAGGAGTCAGAATTTTGAAGGAAGCAAAGGTTTGAAAAAACACTTGCACGTATTTAGTGTTCCTTCTTTTTTACCTCCAGAAAACTCTCTTTTTTTGAGACAGGGTCTCACTGTCACCCAGGCTGGAGTGCAGTGGTGTGATCACAACTCACTGCAGCCTCAATCTCCTGTGCCCAGGTGATCCTCCTGCCTCAGCCTCTCAAGTAGCTGGGACTAAAGGTGCATACCACCATGCCTGGAGAGTTTTTTTTTTTTTGTAGAGATGGGGTTGCCCAGGCTGTCTCAAATGCCTGGGCTCAAGTGATGCTCCTGCCTTGGCCTCCCAAAGCCCTGGGATTATAGGCATAAGCCATAGCACCTGGCCAGAAAGAATTCTGTTTTTTAAAAAATTATTATATACAGATATATAGATTTTTATTCTTTTTGCATTTTCCAAATTTAAACAACCTTTCCCCAAAACCTACAGATCAAAAGAGACTAATCAGGAGGCTGAGGTGGAAGGATCACTTGAGCCTAGGAGTTCTGAGACCAGCCTGGGCAACACAGGTAGACCCTGGATCAAGGGGGAAAAAAGAGGGACTGAAACACATTTGCCAATTGTAATGTATGAACCTCAAACTCTAAACATTTACAGAATAACTGAGGAATGTGAACGCTGACTGGATATTTGATAACAGGCATTACTATTAATTTTGTGTAGGTGTAATGATGGCTTTAAAGTTGTTGAGAGTCTTGATCTTTAGCAACATACCAAGAAATAACTATCAGTGAAATACTACACAATGTCTGAGTTTAAAATACTCAGGGCTGAGGCTGGGCATGCTGGCTCATGCCTATAAACCCAGCACTTTGGGAGGCCGAGGTGGGCGCATCACCTAAGGTCAGGAGTTCGAGACCAGCCTGACCAACATGGCGAAACCCCGTCCCTACTAAAAATACAAAAGTTAGCAGGGCCTGGTGGTGGGCACCTGTAATCCCACCAACTACTCAGGAGACTGAGGCAAGAGAATCGCTGGAGGTGGAAGTTGCAGTGAGCTGAGATCATGCCGTTACACTCCAGCCTGGGCGACAGAGTGAGACTCCATCTCAAAAAAAAAAAAAAAAGTACTCAGGGCTGTGGATCAGTGTAGATGAATACAGACTAGCCATGAGATAACTGGAGGGGGATGATGCGGACCCTGGGTCCATTACACTAGTCCTTCTACTTTTGTGTATCTGATCGTTCCCACAATACAAAGCTTCTAAAAACCCATCCTCTTGATTTACCTTCTGTGGTTCCTGTTTTAGGTGAGACACTCCAACAAACTCTGCTTCCAACTGGTATGTGAGTGCAAGCACTTGGATGTCCGTGGCAGACAGGCTGGGGTAGTCTCCTGTTTTCTTTGAAAACTCAGTCACTGTAAACAACAGATTTCCATCTTCAGTTAGAGGCAAAAAGCCATATGACCTTGGATAACCAGTGGAAGTATCAAAATGATTTAGAACAGATCAAAACAATGGAAGTACCAAAACAATTTATAAAGGATCATTGTGTCATGAAAAATCTTAACACTTTCATCCATTTTCTGACCTTTCCCTACACGCAGTTGAGAAATTTGTATTCACCACCACCAAGACTCATGCCAGTTAGGTTTACTGTAACACCCTTATCAAATGCAGAGGAAGGAGCAGAAAGTTGGCTGGGGCAGGGTGTGGTGGCTCACACCTGTAATCCCAACACTTTGGGAGGCTGAGGTGGGCAGATCACTTGAGGTCAGGAGACCAGCCTGGCCAACATGGTGAAACCTGTCTACTAAACATACAAAAATTATCCAGGTGTGGTAGCAGGGGCTTGTAATCCCAGCTAGTCGGGAGGCTGAGCAGGAGAATCGTTTGAACCCGGGAGGCAGAGGTTGCAGTGAATCAAGATCACACCACTGCACTCCAGCCTGGGTGACAGAGTGAGACTCCAGAAAGTTGGGATGTGGTGGCTCATGCCTCACCATGGGCAGCTGAGGTGGGTAGATCACTTGAGGTCAGGAGTTCGAGACCCACCTGGCCAACATGGTGAAATCCCTTCTCTCCTCAAAATACAAAAATTAGCCAGGCATGGTGGCACATGCCTGTAATCCCAGCTACTCAGGAGGCCGAGGCAGGAGAATTGCTGGAACCCGGGAGGTGGAGGCTGCAGTGAGCCAAGATCGTGCCACTGCACTCCAGCCTGGGCAACACAGCCAGACTCCATCTCAAAAAAAAAAAAAAAGTTTCAGATTTAGGAGCATTCTGGATTTCAGATCCAGGATGCTCAACTTGTAATTGTAGTAGTCTATGAGGAAACAAAAAGCATGTGCTTAATGCATAATAAATGTCAGCTGTTTGACTGCTGTTATTCTCCAGAGTCATCCATAATAAACATTTAAAATTTCCTACTTTGGAAGGCCGAGGTGGGTGGATCACGAGGTCAGCAGATGACACCATCCTGGCCAAATAGTGGCCGAGACGGTGAAACCCTGTCTCTACTAAAAATACAAAAAAAATTAGCTGGGCATGGTGGCGGGCGCCTGTAGTCCCAGCTACTCGGGAGGCTGAGGCAGAATGGCATGAACCCGGGAGGCAGAGTTTGCATGAGCCGAGATCGCGCCACTGCACTCCAGCCTGGGCGATAGAGCAAGACCCCATCTTGGGGGAAAAAAAAAATTCCTGAAATTAACAGAGAGATGTCTCCTACTACACTGGTACAAGGAACACTAGATATACTGCTCTTATTTCCTAAAAAACAGACATTAGCAGCAACTACAATTTACTGTCCACTTACTGGGCACTAGGCACTGCATTAAAAGCTTTACGTGTTAATTCATTTCATCCTTTGACAATCTTCAGAAGTACTATTAGTATTTCCTCGGAAAGATTTAGTAAGTTGGCAAAGATCACAGAGCTACTAAGTTGGTGGAGAAAATCGTAGAAATCACAGAGGAGGTAACATCATCTCCACTATCAGCCTCTAACCTCTAAAACACTTCCAACCACTTAGGGGCCTTTCTTGGGTATCACCTTGATTCTCAACAAGAAAACAATGCTGACTCCTAAGCCAAGAGACAATTGTTTACTTTTCTTTATTTTTTATTTTTTTTGAGACAGAGTCTCACTCTGTCGCCCAGGCTGGAGTGCAGTGGCGCGATCTCGGCTCACTGCAACCTCCACCTCCGGGTTCAAGCAATTCTCCTGCCTCAGCCTCCCGAGTAGCTGGGATTACAGGAGCACGCCACCACGCCCAACTAATTTTGTATTTCTAGTAGACATGGGGGTTTCCCCATGTTGGTCAGGCTGGTCTCGAACTCCTGACCTCAGGTGATCCGTCCGCCTCCGCCTCCCAAAGTGCTGGGATTACAGGCCGTAAGCCGCCGCGCCCAGTTTAATTTTCTTTCACATTTAATACAATGCCTTAAAAGTATTCCCTTTTTAAAGCTCTGTCAGGTGCAGATCTTTATATCCAGTCATCAGCCTAATCTACTGAAAAGAAATGTACAAGAGTAGTAGCAAGAGATCCAAGCTCTTATTTTAAATCCAAATAAATTTATTGCGTGTCTGCAAAGTGTTTAACACTGTGCTGACTGCCATATTCCTCAGTTCATGCTCACAGCAACCTTGGAGACAGATACAATTATTATTCCCATTTTGCGGATGAGGTAAACGAGGCCCAAATTTGAATGCTATGCTCGAGGGCATACAGCTAGTTACTGGCTGACTCCAGACCCAGGAAGCCTCTCTCCTACCACTATCTCCTAGGAAGTGCTGGCTCTAAATCTACTGCTCTGATAAGGCAGCTAGACCCCAACACGCACCCAGGTGGGTGCCATGTGCGCCCGGGACCCCAGCTTCGCATCAACGCTGGGGCAGAGGCACTCACCCAGCCGCACGTATTCCGGTAAGGGTTCCTTGAACCGCAGCTCGTAGGGCAGGACAGCGAGCCGCCTGCGTGTGGCCTTGTCCCGAATCTCGGTGACCACTTCCCGGATGGTGTAAATGTTCTTCCCGATGTCCTACGGACAGAACGGCCCAGCTCAGACCCGCCCGCACCAAGCAACGCTCCGCCCGACTCCACGCACTCCCAGAGGGGCGGTCAGCCCAGATCTTTCTTGTCCCAGAGGGAGCTCCCTGTACCTGCAGAGCCGCATCCCGCAGGAAAGCCCCAGCGTCCGCCACAACGTGCTCCACTGGAGCCATGTTGGCTGCGTGAGCAGGGAGCGCACATGCGCACGGAGCTTGCGCCGGCTCCTCTGTCCAAGTCTGGGCCTCTGGGAACCAGAAAGAGCAGCCGCGACTTGGCTGCGCCTCCTGGCGGCCGCGCCAGCACCTCCCGGCTCTACCCGCGCGCATGCGCAGCGACGCCGCCCGCACACACAGCGAGGTGTGGGCGGGGTCAAACGTTGGGGGACACCTGGGAAATCCGCTTCAGCATCTAGAGCTTAGCGCCTTCTTTACCTTTGAAGATAAAACCTGCCAGGTGTAGTGGTGCGCGCCTAGAGTCCCAGCTATTAAGAAGGCTGAGGCGAAAGGATCGCCTGAGCCCAGGAATGTGAGACCAGCCTGGGCAACATAGCGAGACCCTCATCTCTTCAATAAATAAATAAATGTAAAACCTGTATATATTCCTATGGTTAAAAATCAATACAGATTACCTAATTTCGTTATCACAGCACCCCTATGAGATAGGCACTGTTTTATTTTTTGTTTTATTTTTTGAGACAGAGTCTTGCTCTGTTGCCCAGGTTGGAGTGCAGTGGCGCCATCTCTGCTCACTGCAAGCTCCGCTTCCCAGGTTCACAACATTCTCTTGCCTTGGCCTCCCGACACCACGCCCAGCTTTTTTTGTATTTTTAGTAGAGACGGGGTTTCACTGTATTAGCCAGGATGGTGTCCATCTCCTGATCTCGTGATCTGCCCGCCTCGGCCTCCCAAAGTGCTGGGATTACAGGCGTGAGCCACTGTTCCTGGTTCAACCTTCCTCACCACTCAGTCTCTTCATCATCTAGAACGTGCCTGTGCTACCTGCCCTAACAGAGTATGGCTGGAGGCTACTTCTCATTTTCTAGTTTATCATATCAATTTTGTTTTTTGGGGACAGAGTCTCACCCTGTCATCCAGGCTGGAGTCCAGTGCGCAATCTTGGCTCACTGCAACCTCCGCCTCCCAGGTTCATGCGATTCTCAAGCCTCAGGCTTCCCGTGAGCTGGAACTACAGGCCTGCGCCACCATGCCCGGCTAATATTTGTCTTTTTTGTAGAGATGGGGTTTGACCATGTTGCCCAGTCTGATCTCGAGCCCCTGACAGTCTGATCCACCCGCGTTGGCCTCTCAAAGTGCTGAGATTACAGGTGCCAGCACTACGCCCTGCCAGCTTTTACTCTTAATGTACAGTGCGTGCTCTTTGCCTGTCCCTTCTCCCCTTTGGAGAACACTTACTCAGATGCTACTAAATCTTTTCTGCAGGGTTGTTTAAAAAAAGCAACAAAGATAAAAGATGAAATATGAAAGAAGAAAACAAACCAAAACCAACAAATGGAAGTAAGTCAAGGAAATAGTCTCTAATTTATCTAGAACAGAATTAATAAAATTGCCATCAATGGAACTAGAGAAGTTTTAGTTATAGCAGTTTCATAAATGAGACTAATACAGGGTTAATGTACAAAGACAGGACTGTATCTCCTTGAAAGTTAATCTCTTGGATTTGGAGTGGTACTAGAAAAAGTAGAGACTAAGCGTCCAACCTATTTATTTATTTATTTACTGTCGCCCAGGCTGAAGTGCAATGGTGCAATCTCGGCTCATTGCAACCTCCGCCTCCCGGGTTTAAGCGATTCTCCTGCCTCAGTTTCCAGAGTACCTGGGATTACCCACACTGGCCACCATGCCTGGCGATTTTTTTTTTTTTGTGGTTTTTGTAGAGATGGGGTTTCACCAGGTTGGCCAGGTGGGTTTCGAACTCCTCACCTCAGGTAATCCACCTGCCTCTGCCTCCCAAAGTGCTGGCATTACAGGCGTGAGCCTCCACGTCCCACCAGTCAATTTAATTTATATGCATTTAATCCATCCAAATTCGAAGACCCAAAAATAACAGAATAATTAGTACTTAGTACAAGTCTTTGAGGCTAATTATGTCATTAGTATTAATTTTAATCAATGGTGATTAAACTGAGCCTTCATTCAACTTGTCCAGAACATCAGTCAAGAATGTCGATTTAAAATGTTCTTGAAGGCTGGGTGCATTGGCTCATGCCTGTAATCTGAGCACTTTGGGAGGCCAAGGTGGGTGGATCACCTGAGGTTAGGAGTTTGAGACCAACCTGGCCAACATGGTGAAACCCCATCTCTACTAAAAATACAAAAATTAGCCAGGCGTGGTGGTGGGTGCCTGTAGTCCCAGCTACTTGGGAGGCTGAGGCAGGAGAATTGCTTGAACCTGGGAGGCAGAGGTTGCAGTGAGCTGAAATCAAGCCACTGCACTCCTACCTGGGCTACAAGAGTGAAAGTCTGTCTCAAATAAATAAATAAATAAATAAATAAATAAATAGTTATTGGGCAGGCATAGGGACATTCACCTGTAGTCTCAGCTACTCGGGAGGCTGAAGCAAGAAGATTGCTTCAAGCTGGGAGTTCGAGCCCAGCCGAAGCAACCTATCCAGACCCATCTCTTAAAAAAAAAATTTCTCTGCCAGGCATGGTGGTTCATGCCTGTAATCCCAGCACTTTGGGAGGCCAAGGCGGGCAGATCATTTGAAGTCAGGAGTTCAAGACCAGACTGGTTAACATGGGGGAAACCCTGTCTCTTTGAAAAATGCGAAAGTTATCCAGGCATGGTGGTACATGCCTGTAATCCCAGCTACTGGGGAGGATGAGGCAGGAGAATCCCATGAACCGGGAAGGTGGAGGTTGCAGTCAGCTGAGATAGCACCACTGCACTCCAGCCTTGGCGAAAAGAGCGAGACTCCATCTCAAAAACCAAACAAAACAAAAATGCCTATCATCCATCTACCTACCTACCTACCTACCTACTTACCTGAATTGTAATTCGTTAAGTTCTCTGTGCCCTGTAGATTAAGGGAATGAGATTGGATTAGTGTGGAGGGGGGTTTTATGGATCCAAGCAGGAGATTTTAAGCTTTTGTACTTTTATGTCACAAGGCTGAGATGTTTGTGATCCTGGATGTTAGAGCAGTGCCTGCATATAATAGGCATAAGGTTGCCAGGAAATAGAAATACAGATACTCAATTCAATTTGATCTTCAGATAATCAACAAATACTTTTTTAGTATAAATATATCCCATTCTGTACTTGGGACATACATATTACACTGCTGTTTATCTGAAATTCAAATTTAAGTCGGTGTCCTGTACTTTATCTGGCAACCCTACTAAAGAGCTCAATTAAGTGTTTGTTGACTTAATAGACTGAAGGTCTCGTTTCACCTGTAAAATGGGGCTAGTACCTGTCCCTGCCTCCATAAGGTTGATGGGCAGAGTAAATGGCACTCAGTGAGTCCTCAATTTATTTGATTGCCCGGGAGCATCCGGCGAGCAGAAAGCCCTTCCACTTTCAAATGCAAAGACGCTAAAAATGCCTCCTCGAGGCCAGAAGTGCCCGGGCCAGGCCTAGGTTGCCCGCACCTGCGAGCCTGGCCAGCCTCTTCCGGGTCAGGTGACCGCGCGCGGTCACGTGACCCGGCCCGAGTGCGGGCGGTGGAAGGCGGAAGTAGGAGAGGAGTTGGGCGCCGCTTCTGTGGCCACGGCAGGTAGCGAGCGCCGGCGCGGGGGGCGCGGCGGGCTGGCTGCCTGCGCGGGGCGGGCCGGGGGCGGCGGGCGGCGCGGGGTGGGCCGGGGGCGGTGCGGCCCGGGCGCCGGGGGGCGGCGGCTTCCTGTGGGAGGGGCCTGGCGCGGCGGTTCCGGCCTCCGAGGAGGGGTGTCCCGGCTCCCGCCCGAGCGGGGTGGGCGCGCCGCGGCCCGCGCGGGGGCTGCTCCCAGATGGGCGCCCCGGCAGCCAAGGGTGCAACTGGAGCGAATCCTCCCGGAAGGGGAGAGGAGCTTAGGTGCCCAGGCATGGAGAGGAGCGATCTTTGTGGAGGGATCGGGACCGGGGAAGGGGCGACTTGAAACTGAGCTGGTAGTGGGTACCTGAGAATGGGTTTATGGTGTGGAACCAGAGGGAAGAAGATGCTGCCTGGACCCCCTCTGAGAGTCTCTCCCTTCCTTATTCTTTGGAAATGATTGTTGCCGAGACTTTGATGACGGTCCCATTCAGTTTTTAAACTTCAGGAGGGATCACAGAATCTTGGTCGCTTGCTTTCCTCGCGCCCACTTAGTCCTGCGTGGGTAGGATTTCCACTTCTTGGGAGCCTAGCCCTTCAGCTCATTTTTATTTGAGATTTTCCCTGAACGGGCCATCATCGAGGCTTTAAAAAACAAAAAAAGAAAATAAATTAAAAAAAGAAGTGTGGGCACTTTGCTCTGCCTATAACATGGCTTTTAGCTTACACTGTTGACCTAGCCCAGCGTTACCTCAGCAACATAGTGACTGCTGAAATCTTGGACAGAGGAGTGTCTACCTAGACTGCTTTATGACTTTTCCTCTTTCTTCCGTTTAAATTATTCAGTTTCCCTTAGCGTGTGACTGCTTATCTTGATGAACTGTAACTAGGTAGGGTGACTGAGAGGTCTGTGTTATGTTCCTTAGAACTGTGACCTGGATCATGATTTTGAGATTGAATACTTGTGTTAAAGCCTGTTCATCCTCCTGTTTCTTATGTTTACTAAAATTTGCAGAAGCGAAGGGAGTTTCATGAGTGCAGTGTAACTGGAACGAATGTTCAAACTGGACATTCACAGCAGCCAGCATCGTTTTGGGTTACAAGTAGGAAAAAGTACTTTCCTAATGTATTATGAGTTCAAGTTTTTGGAGTTATTTGACAAACATTTAGAAATTAGTTTTTGTAGCAGCTTCTATGAGTGAGGTTGGGAAGGTGTTATTCTCATTTCACAGGGAACAAACAGACTTAAGAGAGACGATTTGATTTTTAAAAACAATTTATTGCTGTTTCTTGTTTGCTGGCCTCTTTTCTTCCTGCTAGATTGCAGATCCTTCAAGGGCAGGTTTCATATTTTCTTTGGCTCCTAGCCTAATGCCTGGTATGTTGTGGGCACTTGATAAATATTTGGCGAATAAATGCATTTCTAAAAGTCACACTGGCATAAGTGGTGATAAGTGGTTTGAACCCAAGTCTTCTACTCTTTCTCTTGTCAGACAAGCTTGTGATTATCTGTGTTACTGGTCCATATGAAAATAGGCTCGAGAGAAAGACTTGGATTGGCTTCTCAGTCTCTTTCACTTCATGATTACTTTCGCATTTGCAAAGAGCATATACCAACATCTCACTTAACCTTCCCTGTGAAATTGGGGTGGTCAGTATTGTCCCTGTATCACAGATGAAGAGACTGAGGCTTAGTGAAGTCCTTACTTTAGATTCCAGAGCTAGTAAATGCGTAGGCACTCAAGCCCAGGCCCTTAATCTTTAGACCCATTCTTTTTCATTTATTGACACAATAGAAAAATTTATTTTTATTTTATTTTGAGACAGGGTCTCACTCTGTTGCCCAGGCTGGAGTGCAGTGGCAATATCACGGCTCACTGTAACCTTGACCTGCCTGGGCTTGGGTGATCCTCCCATGTCAGCCTCCCAAACAGCTGGGACAACAGGTGGGTGCCACCTCGCCTGGCTAATTTTTGTAGAGACAGGGGTTTTGCTATGTTGCCCAGGCTGTTTTCAAACTCCTGGGCTCAAGCAATCCTCCCACCTCGGCCTCTCAAAGTGTTGCAATTACAGACGTAAGCCACCATGCCCAACTGAAAGTTTTACATAATTTTTCAGGAATAAAAAGTGTGACATTTTAAGGAAAAAAATCACACAGAAAAAGTTGTGAATGTAGAATGTGAGTAAATGAAGTTTAGAAAACGCTGTACTCTACCATAGCTTCCTCTTCCTGGGAAAACATTCTTTCTTTCAATGAATATTTATAAGTACCCCCTCTGTCTTTGCTAAGCATTGTTGTACAGTCCAGTATGGTGTACACTAGCCACATGGGGCTGTTGAGCACTGCAGCTATGCTGTGGCATAAAATACATTCTGGATTTTGAAGACTTAGCATGAAGAAAAAGTAAAATGTCTCACTGATACTTTTTATGTTGTAGTAAATGATCATATAATATGTGTAAACATGTAACATTTTGGATTTATTGGGTTAAATACAACATAATTATAAATGGTTGGACATGGTGGCTCATGCCTATAATTCCAGCACTTTGGGAGGCCGAGGTGGATGGATTTATTGAGCCCAGGAACTTGGGACCAGCCTGGGCAACATGGCGAAACCCTGTCTCTACAAAAAATACAAAAATTAGCCAGGTGCAGTGGTGCCCGCCTGGCTGAGGTGGGAGGATCACCCAAGCCTGGGGAGGTGGAGGCTGCAGTGAGTTGTGATCTTGTGCCACTCACTGTACTCTAGCCTAGGTGACAGAGTGAGACCCTATCTCAAAAAAAGAAAAAGAAAAAAAGTTTCACCTTTTTGTCTTTTTTCCCCCCACTTAACCTTGACTTGACACCAGCACTTTTTTGTTTTTAAAATGTGTTTCCTAGAAAAATAAAAAATTATAAATGTGGCTTGCACTTGTGGCTCCCATCTTATTTCTATTGGACAAACCTGTTCTGAATGCCAGGAATATAGCAGTACAAGAAAGGCAAGGATCCCCACCCTGGTGGATCTTCAATTTGATTAGAGAAGGCCACATTGATAACTAAGTAGAATATGTATTACGTTGTAATAAAGCAGGGAAGAGGGATGTAGGTTGCAGTTTACATAGGATCCTGGCCAGGTGCGGTGGCTCATGTCTGTCATCCCAGCACTTTTGGAGGCTGAGGCGGGCGAATCACTTGAGGTCAGGATTTCAAGACCAGCCTCACCAACATGGTGAAACCCCATCCCTACCCAAAATACAAAAATTAGCTGGGCTTGATGGCACATGCCTGTAATTCCAGCTACTCGGGAGGCTGAGGCACAAGAATTGCTTGAACTCGGGAGGTGGAGGTTGCAGTAAACCAAGATCGCGCCACTGCACTCCAGACTGGGTGACAAAGCGAGACTCCGTCTTGCTTTTGTAGAGATGGGGAGTGGAGGGGAGAGGGTCTCACTGTTGCCTAGGCTGGTCTTCAACACTTGGCCTCAAGCCATCCTCCTGCTTGGCCTCCCAAAGTGCTGAGATTACAGGCGTGAACCATTGCACCTGGCCCAGTCTCTGAACTCTAAATACTATCCACATGCTAACAGCTTCCATATTTGTATGTCTAGCCTGGGCCTGTCTCCAGACTTCTAGATCCAATTGCCCACGATATCTTCACGTGGATTCCTATCAGGCATTTTATAATCAACATCAACAAAATTGAGCCCCAACCCTGCCCCTCATATAGCCTTCCCCATATGAATTAATGACAACTCCATTCCTCCAGTTGTTCAAGCCAAAGACCTTGGAGTCACCCTTGACTCGTCTCTTCGTCTCACACCCCACATCGAACTCAGCTCGTCCACAAAGCCTACTGGCTGTACTTCAGAGTACACCCTGGATGCATCTTTCCCCTGGATGATGGCAACAGCCTCCTAACTTGTCTCCCTCTTCCACCCTGGCTGGCCTTCACTTTCTCCACACAGGACCCAGGGCAAGTCTGTTAAAAGGCAGGATGGATCCTGTCCACTCCACTGCCCAACTCAAACCCTCCAATTGTCCCAGCTTAACTGGAGTGAAAACCAATACCCTATAATGGCCTGCAAGCCTTCCATGACCTGATCTCTCCTCCCACACCCACCACCACCCCGACCTCCTCTCTCCACTCCTGTTCACTCAATCCCCTCCAGCCACACTGGCCTCCTGACTGGTCCCAAAACCTGCCAGGGGTACTCCTTCTTTGGGGCTTTGAACTCTGCCTGGACCCGTTTGCCCTCATTCAGCCACACGTCCCCTTCCTTCCCTCACCTCCTCAGATCTTTACTCAGCCATCACTTTCAGAGAGAGGCTTTTCTAGAGATCCTCTATTTTTTTATTTTATTATTTTTGGAGTCTTGTTCTGTTGCCCAGGCTGGAGTGCAGTGGTACGATCTTGGATCACTGCAACTTTCGCCTCCCAGGTTCAAGTGATTCTCCTGCCTCAGCCTCCTGAGTAGCTGGGATCACAGGCATCTACCACTGTGTCCAACTAATTTTTGTATTTAGTAGAGATGGGGTTTCACCAGGTTGGCCAGGCTAGCCTCAAAATCCTGACCTCAAGTGATCTGCCTGCCTCGGCCTCCCAAAGTGCTGGAATAGTGTTTTTTTTTTTTTTAAATCTTTTTGAAAACCACAAGCTAATGGGTTTCTTTTTTCTTAAGGAGGCTACTCTTCCAACTGTGCATCTTTGTAGCACCCCTGAAATCAATTTGAGTGCCAATTTCTGTAATTAGTCTGGCTTCCCGGGTTAGCATCCAGTTTAGAGGCCTCCAGGATGGATGGATCATGGGCTTTTTATGTTTAAAATATGTATTGGTTTTTTCAAACATGTATTGAATGCATGTTGTCAGGCATCCCACCATTTTATACATTTAACCTTGTTGAGGTGAAGTGACCCTCACGAGGTCAGGTAGCTAAGAAATGAAAGAGATAGCCATTTGAATCTTGGTCTTCAGAGTCCAGATCTGATCCTTCTACCACTTATCATTAGTAAGATGGGCGGAATGGTTATATGAACATAAACTCCCGTTGGAATCAAATCAGTGAGTTGCTTTTGAGCGACTTTGAGTCCCTTAGGACTATTACGTGTCACAGGCAGAAAGGGAATTTATCAGGTAAAGAAAGGCAGATTTATTAAAGTATGAAAACATGTTGCAGGAAAGCAATGGGCAGCACAGCAGAGAAGGGACTGTCTGCAAAGAGGCAGGGGATGGAGGGAAGTTTTACAGGGTCGTGCTGGAGGGGACTATGTGGGGATCAATGTGTCTGAGGGCTGTTTGTGATTAATCATTTCTCAGAACAACTGTCGATGGTTTTCCCCCACCTGGGGCCCCTTCCTCTTTGTTATTATCTTATTAGGACTGCACATTATGGACCCTGAAATTTCTTTTTTTTGTTTGTTTTGTTTTGTTTTGTTTTTGAGACAAGGTCTCATTCTGTCACCTAGGCTGAAGTACAGTGGCATGATCATGGCCCACTGCAGCCTCAACCTTTTGAGCTCAAGTGATCCTCCCATCTTAGCCTTCCAAGTAGCTGAGACTGGAGGTATGTGCCACCACACCTAGCTCATTTTTAAATTTTTTGTAGAGATGGGGTCCCACTATGTTTCTCAGACTGGTCTTGACCTCCTGGGCTCAAGTGATCCTCCTGCCTCAGCCTCCCAAAGTGTTTGGGATTACTGGTGTGAGCCACCATACCTGGCTAGGGCTCTGGAATTTCTGAGAGATGGGAACAAAAGGGATGATGTTTCCCCCTGGATGATGTGACAGGTTAGATTCTAACCAAAATCTTTTTAGGAGGTTGCAGTTCCCTGTTTTTCACCCCACTGCAGTTTATAGCAAATATTCAGTGATTTAAATCATTACTACTAATAATAATTGTTAGGAAAATACCAGCCGGGCATGGTGGCTCATGCCTGTAGTCCCAGTACTTTGGGAGGCTGAGGTGGGTGGATCACCTGAAGTCAGGAGTTTGAGACCAGCCTGGTCAACATGGTGAAACCCTGTCTCTACTAAAAATACAAAAAATTAGCTAGGCGTGGTGGCAGACACCTGTAATCCCAGCTACTTGGGAGCCTGAGGCAGGAGAATCGCTTGAACCCAGGAGGCAGAGGTTGCAGTAAGCCGAGATTGCATCACTGCCCTCCAGCCTGGGCAACAAGAGTGAAACTCCATCTCAAAAATAATTAAATAAATAAAAAATAACAAGTACCAAGACATGGCAGTTCTGACCTAGGGCCCGTCCTCTTCCTCAAGTCACCCCATTGCAAAAATAATTAAATAAATAAAAAATAACAAGTACCAAGACATGGCAGTTCTGACCTAGGACCCGTCCTCTTCCTCAAGTCACCCCATTGCAAAAATAATTAAATAAATAAAAAATAACAAGTACCAAGACATGGCAGTCCTGACCTAGGGCCCATCCTCTTCCTCAAGTCACCCATGCCTTTTGCTTCTTGTTTTGTCTTCAGATCTGCTTTCCAGTCGGCCTCTTTTATTCTTAGCTTATAAGTCCATGGGGCTTCCAATAGTGTACATCCCTGTTTTCTCTTTTTCCATGCTTAGTCTTTGTAAGGATGTCATTTGGCAAAGTTGATTCTGTTTGATTGTTTTTCAATATGGGCCTTTGGAGAATAGAAGGTAGTAACTCAATGCTGGGCAGAGGAAGGAGGCCAAGAAAGAAGCATTAGTGTTGGAGTAGCATGAGCCTATGAAGAAAAGGAGAATCTTTTGGACAGAGCTTTTCCTTGTATATCTTTGAAGAAATGGGTGCAGGCCGGGCACAGTGGCTCACACCTGTAATCCCAGCACTTTGGGAGGCCGAGGCGGGTGGATCATGAGGGCAGGAGATCGAGACCATCCTGGCTAATGTGGTGAAACCCATCTCTACTAAAAATACTAAAAACTAGCCGGGCGTGGTGGTGGGCACCTGTAATCCCTGCTACTCGGAAGGATGAGGCAAGAGAATCGCTTGAACCCAGGAGGGGTTTGCAGTGAGCCAAGATCACACCACTGCACTCCAGCCTGGGCGACAGAGCGGGACTCCATCTCAAATAAATAAATAAATAAATAAATAAACAAACAAATAAATAAAGTGGGTGCATTGTTGATCTCTAGTTAGAAATAAGCTCTGCCTGTTTCTATAAGAGCTGGTTAATTAGAAATAAAATCTTTGTGAACCCATGGATTATATTGAAAAAATTTTTTTTAAAGCAAGAAATAAAACCTTGATACTGGTGAGTAATTTCTGCTTTTCCCTGGCTCCTTCTACACAGGTCTTTTCATCTCAAGATCAATGTTCATTGGTTTCTTGACTCAAAGCTGGGTGAAGAATTTTAGGAATTGAGGTGCTTATAATGCCAGAGCCTAGAATTTCAGGACCGAGAAGGAGTTGATATTTGAAGAGCTCTTACTGTGTGTCCTCTGCTTTACCTGAACTCATGTAGTCAGTACAATAATCTTACAAAGTACTATTATTATTGGGTTCATTTCACAGATGAGAAAACTGAGATTTAGAGAGGGTAGGTATGATTTTGTGAAATATATAGTCTTCCTCCCCTTTCCTGACCTATAACTCCTAAAATCCTTGAAATCTCCCAAGTGATCAGTGTCTTTTTTTTTTTTTTTTTTTGAGATAGAATCTTGCTGTGTCACCCAGGCTAGAGTGCAGTAGCGTAATCTTGGCTCACTGCAGCCTCTGCCTCCCGGGTTGAAGCGATTCTCATGTCTCAGCCTCCTGAGTAGCTGGGGCTACAGGCATATGCCACCACACCCAGCTAATTTTTGTATTTTTAGTAGAGATGGGATTCCGCCATGTTGCCCAGGCTGGTCTTGAACTCCTGAGCTCAGGTGATCCACGTGCCTCGGCCTCCCACAGTGCTGGGATTACAAGTGTGAGCCACTGCACCTGGCCAGTGTCTTTTTTTGTGCTAATAATTGACCTTTGGTTGGGGACTTCTGGATAGTCTCAGGATGAGGGGACCGGTGGGGCCAGGGAAGCCAGCCTTGTGGTTAGAGTGTTGGAACCTTTAGTCCTACACCCAGCCTCTGGGACAGGGAGAGGAACTGAAGGTTGACTTGATCTCCAGTGGCCAGTGACTTAATTGATCATGCCTGCATAATGAAACTTCCATAAAAACCCTGAAGGACTGGGTTTGGGGAGCTTCTGGATGGCTGAACACCTGGAGGTTCTTGGAGGATGGCGTCCCCAGGGAGGGCTTGGAGGCCCTGCACCCCTTTTCACATGCCTCGCGCTAGCATCTCTTCATTTGTACCCTTCGTAATATCCTTTATAATAAATCAGTAAATACAAATAAAGTGTTTCCTTGAGTCCTGTGAGCCACTCTAGCAAATTTATCCATCCTAAGAACTTTGATTTATAGCCGGTCAGTCGGCAGCACTGGTAAAACAACCTGGAGCTTGCAATTGACATTGTGAGTCGGGGGCAGTCTTGGGGACTAAACTTGTGGGATCTGATGCTACTTCCAGGTGGATAGTGTAGGAACTGAATTGGAGGACACCAGCTGGTGTCTGCCAGCTGCAGAATTGATTGCTTGCTTGGCGTATGGGGCTTCTGCACATCTGGTGTCAGAAGTATGCTGTGGGGTTGGGCGTGGTGGCTCGCGCCTGTAATCCCAGCACTTTGGGAGGCAGAGGTAGGAGGATCACTTGAGCCCAGGAGTTTTAGACCAACCCGGGCAGCATAGTGAGATCCTGTCTCTAAATATATATATATTTTTAAATCAAAGGTAGTATTCTGTGTTGTGAGAGTGTAGCAGGAAGAAACTGAGTTTGCTTTTTCCTCTCCACCCTCTCAGTAAGTAACTTGCTCAGAATCACTCAAAGGCAAATGAGTGGTTCAGTTTATTAGCCTCCAGAAGATTGACAGGTGTTAAAGGTTGTTGCTGAAGTAGGGTGATAAAAGTGATCAGGTGCTTCAGTTATTGCAGGAGCTGCCACGTGCTCAATCTGATGTGTGGTGGTTTTCTCCTGTCAAAAGTTTTTTTTTTTTTTTGAGACGGAGTCTTGCTCTGTTGCGCAGGCTGAAGTGCAGTGGTGCTATCTCCGCTCACTACAAGCTCCATCTCCCGGATTCATGCCATTCTCATGCCTCAGCCTCCCTCGTAGCTGGGACTACAGGTGCCCGCCACCATGCCCGGCTAATTTTTGTTCTATTTTTTAGTAGAGACAGGGTTTCAGCATGTTAGCCAGGATGGTCTCGATCTCCTGACCTCGTGATCCGCCCGCCTCGGCCTCCCAAAGTGCTGGGATTATAGGCGTGAGCCACTGCGCCTGGTCCTGTCAAAAGTTCTTTAAGAATTACTATTATTTTTTCTTTTTGAGATGAAATCTCGCTCTGTCCCCCAGGCTGGAGGGCGGTGGTGCTATCTCAGCTCACTGCAATCTCTGCCTCCCAGGTTCAAGCGATTCTCTTGCCTCAGCTCCTGAGTAGCTGGGATTACAGGTGCCTGCTACTATGCCTGACTAATTTTTGTATTTTTAGTAGAGATAGGGTTTCACCATGTTGGCCAGGCTGGTCTTGAAATCCTGACCTCGGGATCCACCCGCCTGGGCCTCCTAAAGTGCTGGGATTATAGGCGTGAGCCTCCGAGCCTGGAGGACTGTAGCTTTGTAGTAAGTTTTGAAATTGGAAAGTGTTAGTCATCAAACTTTGTTCTTTTTCAAGATTGTTTTGGCATTCTGGGTTCCTTGCATTTCCTTACTTGAGGGTAAGCTTGTCAATTGCTGAAAAGCAATTCGGTTTTTCTCTTTGTTTTTATATCTGGCTTTGTGGCCAAGGAGTTCCTCAATGGTTGTTGACATTTAGGTGTGAAGTACCCATGGGCTGATCTGCTGTCTGTGCTAGGACCAGTGCAAGTGCAGAAGGTGAGTTGGGTGGGGGAAATTGACCTCTTCAGTTTATAATGTAGACTTTCACTGTCTCCCTGGGTCGATATGGTGCCTTATCCCTATTGTCAACTGTGCCTGAAGTCTTGAGTTTGGTTTCACCTATTGAGAAACTAAAAGTCTTTTTATTTATTTATTTTTTTCTGAGACAGAGTCTTGCTCTTGTTGCCCAGGCTGGAGTGCAATGATGTGATCTTAGCTCACCACAACCTCTGTCTCGCGGGTTCAAGCTATTCTCCTGCCTTGGCCTACCCCGAGTAGCTGGGATTACAGGCATGCACCACCACGCCTGGCTAATTTTGTGTTTTTAGTAAAGACAGGGTTTCACCATGTTGGTCAGGCTGGTCTTGAACTCCTGAACTCGGGTTATCCGCCCGCCTTGGCCTCCCAAAGTGCTGGACTAAAAGTCTCTGCTTGGGATTAGGAAGGGGCAACTGCTTGGTTGAACTGGGTGGGGAGAGGACTCTGGGACTCTAATCGTTCCCAAGATAGGCTTTTGCCATCCTCCTGTTTTTAGCCTCACTTCTGCCCTTACTTTCAGAGGTACCTGGTTACCACTGATGCAGGGCAGGTGAGCGCCGAAACTGGGGGGTTAGTCTGGGTAGGTTCGTGGCTTTGCCCTGGAAAGAATTCAAGGACAAGCTGGTAGTAGGAGACAACAGCTTTATTGAGGCAGCAGAGTTACAGCTCCGTGACTGCTCCTGCAGAGCAGGGCTACTCCATAGGCAGTGTGTCCCAAGTAGCAGCTCAGGGGCAATTTTGCTGTCATATTTATACCCAGTTTTAATTATATGCAAATTAAGGGGTGGGCTATTAGACATTTCTAGAAAAGTGGTGGTAACTTCTGGAGCATTACCATGGCATCGGCACACTGTCGTGGCACTGGTAGGTGTGTCTTTTGGGGAGGTGCTTTTGGTGCCTCTTCCCTGTTTCAGCCAGTCTTCAGTCTGGTGCTGAGCCGAGACCTGCCTCCTGCCTCACCACCAATTATTGACCCTTTCTGGAATTCTTCATTGCCAGTCCGCTTTCCTCCTGTTGACCTCTCTCGTGGGCAGCTAAGTTTCAGTTTCGACACACTGGAACCATTTTCCAAAATTTTGCTGCTATTTCTTTTGTTTTTCTTTTTCCCTCTTTCTGTGGGTTTTCACCTTTTTGTATTGCTTTCCTGTCATTTTGGTGAAGTTTGAGAAGGGAACAGAGATAAATGTGTGTGTAATCTGCTGTGTGTATTGAGAGCTCCTGGAAGGCTAAGGGAAGAACTGGCCTCTAGGAAGACTCAAGTGTTGCTGCTACTACTTTGTTTCCTTAGCAACAGTCCTGATTCCTGACGGGGGAGCTCCTTCATTGTATTCTGTTCCTACTGATACACATTGCTCCTTTTTTTTTTTTTTTGAGATGAGTCTCATGGTGTCGCTCAGGCTGGAGTGCAGTGGCGCGATCTTGGCTCACTGCAACCTTCGCCTCCCAGGTTCAAGTGATTCTCCTGCCTCAGCCTCCTGATTAGCTGGGATTACAGGTGCCCACTACCACGCCCAGCTAATTTTTTTATTTTTAGTAAAGATTGGGTTTCAGTATGTTGGCCAGGCTGATCTCGAACTCCTGACCTCATGTGATCCACCCACTTCGGCCTCCCACAGTGCTAGGATTACAGGCATGAGCCACCACACCTGGCCTCCTTTTTAAATTTATTTTTATTTATTTATTTTTTAAAACAGGGTCTTCCTCTGTTGCTCAGGCTGGAGTGCAGTGGAGTGATTATAGCTCACTGCAGCCTCGACCTCCTGGGTTCCGGTGATTTCCCACCTCAGCCTCCCGAGTAGCTGGAACTACAGGCACGCACCACCATGTCTGACTAATTTTTTGTAGAAATGGGGTTTCTCCATGTTGCCTAGACTGGTCTCGAATTCCTGGGCTCAAGCAGTCTGCCCATAGCCTCCCAAAGTGCTGGGATTACAGGCATGCGCCACTATACCCAGCTGCCCCAGTTTTTCATTTGCATAATTTTCTATGCAAATTTTTTGCATCTTTTTAGTTCAGCCAAATTAGCTGAGGTCTAAAGTACTCCTTTTAGTGCAGTCACATTAGTTGAGGTTTCAACAAATTCGTTAACACTAAACCAGTGGTCCTCAACCCAGCTTCATATTAGGATCACTTGGGGAATTTTTAAATAACACACCTGTCCCTGGCCCACCACAGACCAATTAGATGGGAATCTCTGAGGGTGGGGTTTGGTAGTCAGTGTTGTTGTTAATGCTCCCCAGATAATTCAGATGTCTAGAAAGGATGGAGAACCACTGCTCCAAGGTATCTGATCCTTCATTAAAGATAATTTAAGCTAACTCTACACATTCAGTTACATCTGTTATCTTATTGTTATTCTCTCCATCTTACGTTTCCCCCCAACATTGGCCCCTTTCCTTCCTTATATTCCCCAGATATGCTGTCATCTCAACAGCATTTGCTCATACCTTTTTTTTTTTTGAGACAGGGTCTTGCTCTGTCACCTATGCTGGAGTGCAGTGGCGTGATCATAGCTCACTGCAGCCTCTACCTCCCAGGCTCAAGCGATCCTCCAACTTCAGCCTCCCAAGTAACTGTGACTACAGGCATGTGCCACCATGGCTAATTTTTGTGGTTTTTGTTGAGACGAGGTTTTGCCATATTGTTCAGGCTGGTCTCGAACTCCTGGACTCAAGTGATCCACCTCCCTTGGCCTCCTAAGGTGCTGGGATTACGTGTGTGAGCCACCACAGCTGGCCATCGTACCCTTTTATCTACCTGAATGTTCTGCAGATACTCTCAGTTTCTTCCTTCAGCTTCTTCAGATCTTTGCTCAGATGTCACCTTTGTAGTGAGACCTTCTTGTTCATGCCTTTTCAATTTCTATTTTGGCCAGGTGCCATGGCTTACACCTATAATCCCATCACTTTGGGAGGCCAAGGCAGGAGGATCGCTTGAGCCCAGGAGTTCAAGACCAGCCTGGCCAATTTGGTAAAATCCTCTCTCTACTAAAAATACCAAAATGAGCCAGGCATGGTGGCATGTGCCTGTAACCCTAGCTACTCAGGAGGCTGAGGCATGAGAATCACTTGAATCCAGGAGGTGGAGGTTGCAGTGAGCTGAGATCACGCCACAGCACTCCAGCCTGGGCGACAGAGCAAGACTTTGTCTCAAAAAAAAAAAAAAAAAAAAACCAAAAAAACCAGTGAAAAGCATGCAAATTTATTTAATATAAATTTACATGACGTGAGAGGCATTATAAGGAAATTAAGACCTGGAGAAACAGATGATGTTGTGTATTTAGGTTTGATGAAGAGTGGACAATCGTGGAGAAATATGATTGGAGAAAAGGGGTATGATTGACTGGTAATACACTGGGGGAAATTCAACAAGTCCTGTTTGTTCAGATTCTTTTCTGTGTCCTATTGTCTTCAGAGATAAGGATATTCCTTTCCTTGGGGTATAAGGAGGGCATCTCTCGAAGGAGGGTCATAAGACTTGTTTCAGGGGAAGGTCAGAAAATCTTTCATAGGCTTTATGACCTGCTTTAGGGGAGAAGGGTGAGAGGAAGCTGAGAGTGACTTCCTGCTTTTCCTGTTTTCTTAAATGCCAAGGTGTCATGTTTTCGGGTAAGGTATCTTAAACCCCTTCAGCCATGTCCTGTCTACTGATGAGCCCATCAAGGCATTCTTCTCTTCTATTACATATAAAATATGTGCATATATGATACATATATAAGTATGTATATATGTGTATATATACACATGTATGTGTCATATATGCATATATTTTATATGTATACATGTACATTTATTTGCTAAAACTTTTTGTGAAATAATGCTTTCCTTAATGTGTGATATACTTTTATATTTTCTTTTCTGTTTTGAAACAGAGTCTTACTCTGTCACCAAGGCTAGAGTGCAGTGGTGCGGTCTTGGCTCACTGCAACCTTCACATCTTGGGTTCAAGCAATTCTCCTGCCTCAGCCTCCTTAGTAAGTGGGATTACAGGCACCCGCCACCACTCCTGACCTCAAGCAATCCACGCACCTCAGCCTCCCAAAGTGCTGGGATTACAGGTGTGAGCCACCACGCTCGGCCTATATTTTCTTTTAAAAAAATCTTTTTATTTATTATACTTTGGTATACAACTTTTATATTTTCTACCCTATTTGTTTATATTTTATTTTTAAAGTGCTTGTCAAGATTTATGTAGAGGATGAGTTCAGAGGAAATATGTTAGTTGTATTTCTATTATATATAAATATGTTATTTGTATTTTTGAGACCAAATGTGGTGGCTCATGCTTGTAATCCCATCACTTTGGGAGGCTGAGGTGGGAGGATCGCCTGAGCTCAAGAGTTCCAGATCAGCCTGAACAACATAGGGACCCCCTTCATCTGTACAAAAAATTTAAAAAATTAGGTGAGTCTGGTGGCTCGTGCCTGTAGTCCCAGCTGTTTAGGAGGCTGAGGTGAGAGGATTGCTTGAGCCCAGGAGGTTGAGGCTGAAGTGAGCCATGATTGTGCCACTGTACTCCAGCTTGGGGTGACACCCTGTCTCAAATATATATATATATACACTTTATATATACACACATACATAGATACACACACATATATACACACACACACTTATGCTATAAATATATATGTGTGTGTGTGTGTATATATATATATATATTTTTTTTTTTTTTGAGAAATTTCAGTAGATCTACCAGACATAGTAAAGGGGAACATTTTGCCTTTCCGTCCCCCTCCCAATAAGTCCATTAGTTTCTTCAATAATGAAATACTTTGTTCATCTGGTAACCTTTAGTTATATTTTAAACATTGCCCCCCATTCTCCCTCTTCCTGCCCCAAGCTTATGCTCACTCAGAGTTTTGGAGTGATTAGGGTGCAATTACTTTCCATGGCTATTAGCAGGGGAGAAATTACTTGAGTACATGTACGGAGTCATCTGTATGTGTTGCTGAGACAGAGTGTAAAGTCCAGGCCTCAGGTTTCCTAAGCTTCTCGTAGTGGATAGTAGGGATTTGGATCTAATATGCGTTAGGAACCTTGTCTAAGATGGGAAGCAAAAGCTAAGAGGTTGAAAGTACTTTGATGGGGATGGGATCTGTTCCTTTCTTTTTTTTTTTTTTTTTGAGACGGAGTCTCGCTCTGTCGCCCAGGCTGGAGTACAGTGGCGCGATCTCAGCTCACTGCAAGCTCTGCCTGCCGGGTTTACGCCATTCTCCTGCCTCAGCCTCCCGAGAAACTGGGACTACAGGTGCCCGCCACATCTCCCGGCTAGTTTTTTTGTATTTTTTTAGTAGAGACCGGGTTTCACCGTGTTAGCCAGGATGGTCTCGATCTCCTGACCTCGTGATCCGCCCATCTTGGCCTCCCAAAGTGCTGGGATTACAGGCTTGAGCCACCGCGCCCAGCCGGGATCTGTTCCTTTCTATAGTTACGGTTATTTTTCTTGAGACGGAGTCTCACTCTGTCGCCCAGGCTGAAGTATAGTGGCGCGATCTTGGCTCACTGCAACATCCGCCTCCTGGGTTCAAGTGAGTCTCCTGCCTCAGCCTTCAGAGTAGCTGAGATTATAATTGCACCACCACTCCTGGCTAATTTTTGTATTTTTCGTAGAGACGGGGTCTCACCATGTTGGCCAGGCTGGTCTCGAACTCCTGCCCTCAAGTGATCCGCCTGCCTCCGCCTCCCAAAGTGCTAGAATTACAGGTGTGAGCTATCACACCTGGCTGGTTATTTATTTATTTTTTTGAGAAGGAGTCTCACTCTGTCGCCCAGGCTGGAGTGCAGTGGTGCAATCTTGGCTCACTGCAACCTCCACCTCCCGGGTTCAAGCAATTCTCCTGCCTCAGCCTCCCAAGTAGCTGGCATTACAGGCACCCGCCACCATGCCTGGCTAATTTTTTTGTATTTTTAGTAGAGATGGGGTTTCGCCATGTTGGCCAGGCTGGTCTCAAACTTCTGACCTCAGGTGATCCACCCGCCTCGGCCTCCCAAAGTACTGGGGTTATAGGCGTGAGGCAATGCGACTGGCCCCGGCCAGTTATTTTTCTTTATGCATCAATTGGAAAGGTTTTCTAATTCCACATGCCTACAGTATATAATGTCAGGGTGGTATCTTGCTAATTAGATCTGGAACTCCAGATGAAGCTCTATAGAATAACATGGATTACTTTTTATTAACAGTGAACTGCAGTTTTTTTTTTTTTTTTTTTTTTTTGAGACGGAGTCTCGCTCTGTCGCCCAGGCTGGAGCGCCGTGGCCGGATCTCAGCTCACTGCAAGCTCCGCCTCCCGGGTTCACGCCATTCTCCTGCCTCAGCCTCCTGAGTAGCTGGGACTACAGGCGCCCGCCACCTCGCCCGGCTAGTTTTTTGTATTTTTTTTTTTTTTTTTTAGTAGAAATGGGGTTTCACCGTATTAGCCAGGATGGTCTCGATCTCCTGACCTCGTGATCCACCCGTCTCGGCCTCCCAAAGTGCTTACAGGCTTGAGCCACCGCGCCCGGCCTGGACTGCAGTTTTAAAAGACACTGGAGCAAGAAAACATGGTGATGTTATCTACCCTGTTTCTCCTGCCTTCCCAGTTGTCTTGGTTCCTTCTGAGCCTTCTTTAGAATTTATCTGATTGTTTTAATTTTGCAGCCATGAAGTGTAGATAAAAAAATCTGGTCTTTTTCCTGTTGAACAGGCCATGTATGGGCTTCAAGTTTCATTCTTTAACATTTAGGACCAAAGGCTCAAAACTGCTACAGTTCAGGAGAACAAGATAGTTTAAAAACTACTGTTAGTTGAGTTGCCTTAGGAAAGAAAGAATCCCAATAGAAGTAAAGATTTCTAAAATATTCTTTTATTTTTAAAGTCTATAAATAATAGATTTCCAGCTTTTAGTACTTTAACGCCTGTTAACTAAAAGCCCCAAGGCTTAATTTATAATTATTTATAATATTTCCTGCATTATTCAAGATACAATCTTTTGCTTCCCCTTAAAATTATTTTTCAATTATGAAAGAGATCAAACATATAAAATGCTTCAGAGATGAAGATAACAGTCATAAAAACCACCATCTGGATTTAATGAATACGAACATTTTACTGTATTTGCTCCAGAACTTTTTTCTTTAAAAGATAAAATGTTGCAGATACAGTTGAGGTTCCTTTGGTCTCTTTCCTCACTCCAATTCCCCTGCTCCCTCCTCCCCTACCCTACAGGGAACTTCTGTTCTGAACTTGGTGTGATTTCTTCCCATCATGCTTTTATACTTTTAAACATTTGTGTGTTCACAACAACAACATATACAGTTGTTTTGTGTAAGCTCAAGTGTACACCAAAGATATTGTACTAAGGCTGCCACCTGCTTTTTTTTTTTTTCCCCTCTTGGCATTATCGTTTGGGATTTGTACATGTGGATTAAATTCATATGTTTCAGGTACTATATACATAGCTTTCCATTTTAGAAATATATCACAATTTATCCATTCCCCCATTGATGGGTATTTAAGTTGTTTATAATTTTTTACCATTACAAATACTGCTATGATGAACATCCTTGAACATGGCCTCTTTTGTGTGTTTTGGAGAATTTCTCCCTCTGCAAATGCCTGGGAGGAGAATCCTGGTGGGTCCAGAATTACGTGTCTTTAACTCTGCCGGAGGTTGTCAGTTACCATCTCATGTGCGCTGCCTCCGCAGGCATGTAAGACTTCTCACCAACACTTATTGTCAGGCTTCTCATCTCTTTCTAATCTGATGGGTAGCAAAGAGAGTTGACCTTTTTACTGCTTTGCCAAGATAAATTTAGTCTAAGGGAATCGAAACATCATCTTTTTGGCCTGGTAAAATGGCTCATGCCTGTAATGCCAGCACTTTGGAAGGTGGGGCTGAGAGGATTGCCTGAGGCCAGGAGTTCACGACTGGCCTGGGCAAGATGGTGAGATCCTATCTCTATAAAAAAATACATAAATAAATAAAAAAGGAAAAAAAGTAGCTGGATGTGGTGGCACATGCCTGTAGTTCCAGCTACTCAGGAGGCTGAGGCGGGAGGATCACTGGAGCCCAGGAGGTCAAGGTTGTAGTGAGCTATGATCATGTCATTGCACTGCATCCTGGGCAACAGGGCTAGACCCTGTCTCAAAAAAACAGGTTGGGCCCATGGTAGTGGGTTATCAGAACTTATTAATATTAGTGTCACTAAAGTTTGTATACAACCCCTGAGTGCTAAATTTGGCTTTAAAAAAGGAAAAAAAAAAAAAAAAAAAAACTGAGATGGGAGTCTGTCTGCATGTTCAAGGGATAGTTGAACAGTGAGGAGGCCTGTGTGGCAGGGCCAGAGCATGGTGAGGGTGGGGGGATACTGGAGAGCAGGAAGTGGGCCGTGAGGTCCGAGAGGTGTGTGGAGATGGGGGGAGGGTATTGCATAGGACATCAAAGGTCATTTGCAGGTTTTTGGCTTTTACTCTGTGTTTTTGTTTTTGTTTTTCAGACAGGGTCTCACTGTGTCACCCAGGCTGGAGTGCGGTGGCACAATCATGGCTCACTGCAGCCTTGACCTCCTGGGCTCAAGCGATCCTCCCAATTCTGCCTCCCTATTACCTGGGATCACAGGCACGTGCCATCACACCCAGCTAATTTTTGTATTTTTTTGGAGAGATGGAGTTTGACCATGTTGCCCAGGCTGGTCTTGAACTCCTGAACACAAGGTGATTTGCCCACCTTGGCTTTCCGAAGTGCTGGGATTATAGGCATGAGCCACCGCGCCTGCCGCCTTTTACTCTGAGTTAGACGGTGTCTTAGTTCATTTTGTGTTTCCATAATTGGGTAATAGAAACGGGATAATTTATAAAGAGACTAGGTAATTTATAAAGAAAAGAGATTTATTCTTTGTATTTGAGTCTGGGAAGTCCAAGGTGCTGGGCCCACATCCTGGCGAGGGCCTTTGTACTCCACATCCCAAATGGAAGGAAAGGCAGGAGAGCGAGAAAGAAAAGTGAGGGGCTGAACTTGCTTTTATAACAAACCCGCTCTTGAGATAACGGCCCCAGCCCTAAAGTAACATCAATCTGCCCTTACGACAATCACCTCTTCAAGGCCCCACCTCTCAACACTGTTAAGTTTCTGGAGCTGGGCACGGTGGCTCACGCCTATAATCCTAGCACTTTGGGAGGCTGAGGTGGGCGGATCACCTGAGGTCAGGAGTTCGAGACCATCCTGGCCAACATGGTGAAACTCTGTCTCTACTGAAAATAGAAAAGTTAGCTGGGCATGGTAGCGGATGTCTGTAATCCCAGCTACTAGGGAGGCTGAGGCAGGAGAATCTCTTGAACCCGGGAAGCAGAGATTACAGTGAGCTGAGATAGTGCCACTGCACTCCAGCCTGGGTGACAGAGTGAGACTCCATCTCAAACAAACAAACAAACAAAGAGATGGCATTCAAAGCCTGAGACAGGATGAGGTAATGGAGAAGAGGTAGAACATTGATTGCTCGAGGTTGAGGAGGGGGCAGGAACCAACCGAGAAGGCTCAGGTGGGGCAGGAGGAGGATGAGGTAGGACTGGTGTCCTGAGAGCTGAGGGAAAAGTGGTTAAAGGATGAAAGGGTGATCACTTGTGTCAGATGCTGCCAATAGGTCAGTCATGTAAGAGGAGACGGAGAATCGCTGTGGGATTTGGTAACCTGGAGGTCTCTCTGGAACTCTTGATAAGAAGAGTTTGGTATTGTATTCCATTTGCTAAGTACCATTTCAGAGGTTTCCACTGGAAGTCAAATGCTTATTACAGACTAGCCTAGAAAAACTAGCCACTTTAAATCTTTTTGGAAACTGGATGTATCACATAAATAAGACAAATTCTGTTCGAGTTTGATAAACATCTTGAAGCATGAAATTGCTTGACTTTAGCTGTGGAAAATGTCAAAATCATTGTCACTTAGCTGTAGCTACATTTATTTAAATTTAAATTTAAATTATAAAATAGAGCCAAGGTCTCACTATGTTGCCCAGGCTGGTCTTGAATTCCTGGGCTCACATGATCCTCTTGCCTCAGCCTCCCAATGTGCTGGGATTACAGATGTGAGCCACTGTGCCTCTCCTGTAGCTACATTTAATTCTCGTATGAGGGGCTTCTGTCCATTTTTTTTTTTTTTTGAGACGGAGTTTCACTCTCTCCCCCAGGCTGGGGTGCAGTGGCATGATCTCAGCTCACTGCAACCTCTGCTTCCCAGGTTCAAGCAATTCTCCTGCCTCAGCCTCCGGATAGCTGGGATTACAGGGGCATGCCACTACACCCAGCTAATTCTTGTATTTTTAGTAGAGATGGGGTTTCATCATGTTGGCAGGGTTGGTCTCCAACTCCTGACCTCAAGTGATCTGCCTGCGTTGGTCTTCCAAAGTGCTGGGATTACAGGCGTGAGCCACCGCTCCTGGCCAAGGGCTTTCATTCTTAGAGTAATATGGTGAGTTAATAACCATGTTTTAAAGCTGAACAACTCTTTAAGATAAGTCAGGCACTGGGCTTGGTGGTCTGAACCTGTATTTCAGCTATTCAGGGGGCTGAGGCAGGGGATCCTTTGAATGCGGAAGTTCGAGGCTGCAGTGAGCCATGACTGTGCCTGTGAGTAGCCACTGTACTCTAGCCTGGGCAATACAACCAGACCCTGTTTCTAAATAGTAATAATAATAATACTGAAGAACAAAAAAGAAAATGGGAAGTCAGGGAGAGAGGCCACATGCAAATAGAATGACGGAAGGTATTAATGATGTTGAATAGAACAGGAATTTTGGCGAGGCTTGGTGGCTCATGCTTGTAATCCCAGCACTTTGGGAGGCTGTGGCAGAAGGATAGCTTGAAGCTAGGAGTTTGAGACTAGTCTGGGCAATGTAGTAAGACCCTGTCTATAACAACAACAACAACAACAACAACACAATAGTAGAGTTATGGTGGCACATCTATAGTTCCAGCTACTTGGGAGGCCAAGGTGAGAGGATTGCTCGAGTCTAGGAGTTTAAGGCTGCACTGAGCATGTTCATGCCACTTCACTCCCAGCATGGGCGACAGAGTGAGATATCATCTCTAAAAAAACATAAGATACAGAGGCACAATAATTTAACAGCATCAGGTCTCAAGTGTGGTCCTCAGACATCGGGAGGCCTCCCAGACTCTTTGCAAGGTTGAAACTATTTTCTCTCTTTTTTTTTTTTTGGAAACGGAGTCTTGCTGTTGTTGCCCGGGCTGGAGTGCAGTGGCATGATCTCGGCGCACTGCAACTGACTCCCAGGTTCCAGCAATTCTCCTGCCTCAGCCTCCCAAGTAGCTGAGATTACAGGCACCTACCACCATGCCCGGCTAATTTTTGCCTTTTTAGTAGAGACGGGGTTTCGCCATATTGGTCAGGCTGGTCTTGAACTCCTGACCTCAGGTGATCCACCCACCTTGGCCTCCCAAAGTGCTGGGAATACAGGTGTGAGCCACTGTGCCCGGCTGAAACTATTTTAATAATGACAGTAACACTTTGCCTTTTCACTATGATCCCATTTGCACCAGTGGTCCAGAAGCAAAGGTGAGTAAAGCAATTGGTGCTAGCACCAATTGGGCTGTTGCTGTGGTCATGGTATTCTTCACCATACATACTCTCAGTATGAAGAAAAGAAAAAGCCAGGTTCACCTGAGAATGTCCTTGATGAAGTGGTAAAATTCATTAATTTTATGAAGTCTTGACTCCTGAGCACGTCTTTTTAATATTCTGTGTGCTGGCACGTATGTTTGTTGCAACACTATTCACAATAGCAAAGACTTGGAACCAACCCAAATGTCCATCAATGACAGACTGGATTAAGAAAATGTGGCACATATACACCATGGAATACTGTGCAGCCATAAAGAAGGATGAATTCATGTCCTTTGTAGGGACATGGATGCAGCTAGAAACCATCGTTCTCAGCAAACTATCGCAAGAACAGAAAACCAAACACCGCATGTTCTCACTTATGGGTGGGAATTGAACAATGAGATCACTTGGACACAGGAAGGGGAACATCACACACCGGGGCCTGTTGTGGGGTGAGGGGAGCGGGGAGGGATAGCATTAGGAGATATACCTAATGTAAATGACAAGTTAATGGGTGCAGCATACCAACATGGCACATGTATACATATGTAACAAATCTGCACGTCGTGCACATGTACCCTAGAACGTAAAGTGTAATAAAAAAAAAGTTAAATGAAAATGCTAGAAAAAAAAAAAATTCTGTGTGCTGAAATGGGCAGTACTCCAAAAGCTCTTCTGCCTCCTATTGAAGTATAATGGTGTGTTGGGAAAAAGCACGGTTGTTTGAATTGAGAGCTGAATTAATTGCTTTTTGGGTGAAGTACCATTTTTACTTAAACATCTAACAGACAAACGTGTTACTAGACTTGGGTATTTGGCAAGCCTTTTCTTGAAAACGAATGAAGTGAGCCCGACACTTTCAGGAAAACAACACAGTATTTGTTACCAATGATAAAAGATGAGTTTTTTTTGTTTGTTTTTTAAAGAAAGAGTGGTCGAGTGTGGTGGCTCACGCTGGTAATCCCAGCACTTTGGGAGGTTGAGGTGGGCAGATCACTTGAGGTCAGGAGTTTGAGACCAGCTTGGCCAACACGGCGAAACCCCATCTCTGCTAAAAATACAAAAATTAGCCAAGTGGTGCTGGTGCCTCTAATTCCAGCTACTCAGAAGGCTGAGGCACAAGAATCACTTCAACTTGGGAGGTGGAGGTTGCAGTGAGCCGAGATTGTGCTACTGTACCACTCCAGCTTGGGTGATGGAGTGAGACTCTGTCTCAAAAAAAAAAAGGAAAAAAAAAAGACAAAAGACAAGGTAGCAGAGATGATGGAAGGAGGCAGGAAGGGGAGCAGATGCGAGTTTTTAAGTGAAAGTTTTTAAGTGAAAGTCAGACTTTTGGAATGCTTATATCTACTACCAAGAGCTCAATGGCTTCCCAATGCTTAAAGACTTATCTGATGAGATCAGTGGTGACATTCACAAATGTGATTTTTGGATATTGCATAATGAAATGTGTCAACATTTGGAAAATCTGCATAACTCAATGAACCAATATTTTTCAAATGTCAAATGATGATGTTCCAAAATCACATACAAGTAAAAGATCCATTCAAAGTACAAGATAGACTTGCTTCTAGCCAACACAGAATGACAGGGACACCTCATGGCGAATGATGCTGCACATCTTTTGTTCTTTGTTTTTTTTTTTTGAGACTGAGTCTTGCTCTGTTACCCAGGCTGGAGTGCAATGACACAATCTCGGCTCACTGCAACCTCCACTTCCCGAGTTCAAGCAGTTCTCCTGCCTCAGCCTCCCGAGTAGCTGGAATTAAGGCATCCACTACCACCCCCGACAAATTTTTTGTTTTTTAGTGTAGATGGGGTTTCATCATTATGGCCAGGATGGTCTCAAACTCCTGACTTCAGATGATCCACCTGCCTTGGCCTCCCAAAGTGAGCCACTGCACCCAGCCTACCCATTTAAAGAATTATATTGGTTGTCTTCTTTTTCCCTTTTTTTTTTTTTTTTTTTTTTTGCATTATACTTTTAGCAAGGATTACTATCAGATTCTACTCATTTGGCCAGAGACCCTCCTTGAGGTGTTTGCAGCCAACTTACTCCATAGGTAACAATAGATTAGCTGTCTTTCTGCTGTGAATCTGTGATGTCTTTTTTTTTTCCTTCTTCCTTTTTTGAGACAGAGTCTTGCTCTGTCATCCAGGCTAGAGTGCAATGGCACAATCTCGGCTTACTGCAAGCTCCACCTCCCGGGTTCAAGCAATTCTTTGCCTCAGGCTCCCGAGTAGCTGGGATTACAGGCGCCTGCCACCATGCCTGGCTAATTTTTTTGTATTTTTAGTAGAGATGGGATGTCACCATTTTGGCCAGGCTGGTCTTGAACTCCTGACCTCATAATCTACCCACCTCTCAAAGTGCTGGGATTACAGGCGTGAACTGCACCCAGTCAATCTTTTTTTGTTTTGTTTTGTTTTGTTTGAAATGGAGTTTTGCTCTTGTTGCCCAGGCTGGAGTGCAATGGCCGATCTTGGCTCACTGCAACCTCAGCCTCCTGGGCTCAAGCGATTCTCCTGCCTCAGCCTCAAGGGTTGCTGGGATTACAGGCATGCGCCACCGCGCCTGGCTAACTTTGTATTTTTTAGTAGAGACGGGGGTTTTGCCATGTTGGTCAGGCTGGTCTCGAACTCTCGACCTCAGGGGATCTGCCCATCTCGGCCTCCCAAAGTGCTGGAATTAAAGGCGTGAGCCACCATGCCTGGCGGAGATGTCTTATTAGACTCTGCCTCCTCTAGAATTTGCTATAACAGTCCTGTGTCCTTTCCAGTCTATCCTAAGACCGGTCCGGGTTCATTAAGTCATTATAAGACAAACTATACTCTGGTTGCAGTTGCTTGGGCGTTTCTATTTTTTTGCCTTCTGTCTCTTTAAGCTTAAATATTGAAATTGAGTTCAACTTCTCTGTCTTCTTATCAGACATTCTCTCAATTCTCTTTCTGTTTGTCTTACAGCTTCACGGTGATGATATGGCATCTGCCAGCTCTAGCCGGGCAGGAGTGGCCCTGCCTTTTGAGAAGTCTCAGCTCACTTTGAAAGGTGAGTGGCACTCTATAACGTCTTTATCTTGTCTGTGGCCCGGGAAGAGGGGGAATCTAACCACACCTTGGTCTGGGGAACCAAATTTTGTGAAATAGCTTACGGGTGTTAATTATTCTCATGTCATTGTCGTCTTGTAGCTGTAATTCTTGAAGAAGAAAGAAAATAAAGGAGCAGGAAAATAAGGAACTTTTGGCTAAAATTGTCTAAAAAAAAAATGGTGATTTCAGGCCAGGTGCAGTGGCTCACGCCTGTAATTCAGCAGTTTGGGAGGCTGAGACAGGAGGATCCCTTAAGCCCAGAAGTTCCAGACCAGCCTGGGAAACATAGGGAAGCCCTGTCTCTACGGAACATAAAATAATTAGCCAGGCATGGTGGTTCATGCTAGCTAGTCCCAGCTACTAAGGAGGCTGAAGTGGAAGGAGAATTGCTTGAGCCTGGGAGTTCAAGGCTGCAGTGAGCTGTGATCGCACCACTGCACTCCAGCCTGGGTGACAGGGTGAGACCCTGTCCCAAAAACAAAATAAAATGAAAACTGAATAAAATAAAATTGTGATCTCTTCATGCCCTGGCCCTTGTTGCTACCTACACTCACTCCCTAGGTGCCTCATCCAACCTCGTGGCTTTAAATGCTACCAACAGAAGATCACTCCTCTGGGCTTTTCCTCTGAACTCCTGATTTATAACCAGTAGCCAGTTTGTTACCTTCGCTTGAATGTTTACTAAACATCTAGAATTTAGCCTGTCTATAGCTGAGGTCCTGGTTTTTCTTCCTCATTGTCTGTATCAGCCCATCAACATATCTGGTTGACTCGATCTTCAAAATGTGTCACTCAACATTCAGCCACTTCTCACCACCCCTAGGTCCCAGCCTAGTCCAGGCCACCATTGTCTCCACCCTGGGTTAAGGCAGTAGACTCCTGTCCTGTCCCTCTGCTTCTCCGCTTTGCCCTCCTTCAGTTTGTTGGTTACACAGCAGCCAGTGATCTTGTTAAAATGTAAACTGTGGCCAGGTGTGGTGGCTCATACCTGTAATATCAGCACTTTGGGAGGCCAAGGCAGGAGGATCACCTGAGCCCAGGAGTTTGAGACCAGCCTGAGCAACAGAGTGAGACCCCTGTCTCTACAAAAAATTAGAGGCTGAGGCAGGAAGATCACTTGAGCCCAGGAGTTCGAGGTTGCAGTAGGCTGTGATTGTGCCACCACACTCCAGCCTGGGCAACAGAGCAGAGCGAGACCATGTCTCAAAAAAAAAAAAAAAAAAAAAAAAAAAAAAAAAAAAAAAAAAAAAAAAAATGCAAGCTGGGTCTTGTCACTCCTCTGCTCAAACCATTCAAGGGTGCTCCATTTCATAGTAGAAGCCGAAGATCCCGTGTGATGGGACCCTTCCCCACCCCGCATTTCTCATCTCCTGTTCCTGGTCTACATTCTCTTTGCGCCAGCCTCCTTGCTTTTCAGTGAATACACTGGGCAGGTGTCTGCCTCTGGGCCTTTGCACTTGCCGTTCCCTCTGAGTGAAATGCTTTTTGCTTCCTTACTTCCTTAGGCCTTTTCTCAAAAGCCTCCCTCTTCCTGATCCCCTGATCCAAAGCCACCTTCCTCATTGACTTCACATCTATTTCCCTCCCTTCTTTCTATTTTTCTTCTCAGCCCTTGTCCCTGTTTAATTAATTTATTTCATTTGTTGACTGTCTCCGTCAATAGAATGTATCCACAATAAGAGATTTTTGTCTGCTTTGGTCACTGTTAACTACCCCAGCCGCTAGAACAATGCCTGACACATAGTGGGCCCTCGGTAAATAGGGCCTGAATGAAAGAATGTTGCTTCGGGTTCCATAGCTCTGCAGCCATCACAGATGGGAGAGTGACTCTCAGTATCTGAGCTCAGGCCCCTCAGCCTGGTCCTCCAGAGGCAAAATTGTGTCTCTTGGGAATATTTTTCTTGAGTATTTTGAAATGTAAATGTTATTTATATAATATACTCATGTAGTTTAAAAATCTTAATTTTTAATGTTATTATATTTTGAGACAATCTTGCTCTGTCGCCCAGGCTGGAGTGCAGTGTTGCCATCTCGGCTCACTGCAACTTCTTCCTCCCAGGTTAAAGCGATTCTCCTGTCTCAGCCTCCCAAGTAGCTGGGATTACAGGTGTGTGCCACCATGCCCGGCTAACTTTTTGTTTGTTTGTTTGTTTGTTTTGAGATGGAGTCTCGCTCTGTTGCCCAGGCTGGAATGCCATGGCATGATCTTGGCTCACTGCAACCTACGCCTCCCGGGTTCAAGCAATTCTTCTGCCTCAGCCTCCTGAGTAGTTGGGACTACAGGCGTGTGCCACCATGCCTGGCTACTTGTTGTATTTTTACTAGAGACGGGGTTTCACCATGTTGGGCAGGCTGGCTTCAAACTCATAACCTTATGATCTCCCTGCCTTAGCCTCCCAAAGTGCTGGGATTACAGGTGTGAGCCACCATGCCAGGCCTCCTGTAGTTCAAAATTCTTTCCTCCAGTCCTTCAGTGCTCCTGCTTGGAAGAAACCAATAGTATGTTTCTTGTGTGTCTTTTCCAAGATACACAAAAAGGGATGCATTTTTGTAATTTTGAGAGCCAGATTGCCTTCCTTGGAAGAAATACTCTTCTAGCAATGTACGAGAGTGCCTGTTTCCCCACATCTTTACCAGCACAATGTTGTCAGACTTTTAACTTTTGCCTGTTGCATTGGTGCAAGCTTGTGTTCTCAGTGTAGTTTTTTTTTTTTTTTTTTTTGAGACGGAGTCTCGCTGTGTCCCCCAGGCTGGAGTGCAGTGGCGGGATCTCCGCTCACTGCAAGCTCCACCTCCTGGGTTCACGCCATTCTCCCGCCTCAGCTTCCCGAGTAGCTGGGACTACAGGCGCCCGCTACCACGCCCGGCTAATTTTTTTGTATTTTTAGTAGAGACGGGGTTTCACCGTGTTAGCCAGGATGGTCTCGATCTCCTGACCTTGTGATCCACCTGCCTTGGCCTCCCAAAGTGCTGGGATTACAGGCTTGAGCCACCGCGCCCGGCCCTCATTGTAGTTTTATTTCCCACTTCTTTACTTATGCATTTGACCCTTGAACAGCATGAGGGTCAGGGGTGCTGATTCCTTGCTCAGTAAAAAAATCCACATGTAACTTTTGACCCCTCAAAACTTTACTTACAGCCTACTGTTGACCGAAAGCCTTGCCAATAACAGAAACAGTTGATTGGCTGGGTGCAGAGGCTCACACCTGTAATCCCAGCACTTTGGGAGGCTGAGGCAGACAAATTTCCTTAGGTCAGGAGTTCGAGACCAGCCTGGCCAACATAGTAAAACCCTGTCTCTACTAAAAATACACAAAAAAATTAGCCAGGCGTGATGGGGGGCACATGTAATCCTAGCTACTTGGGAGGCTGAGGCTAGGAGAATTGCCTCAACATGGGAGGCCGAGTTTGCAGTGAGCCGAGATCACACCATTGCACTCCAGCCTGGGCAACAAAAATGAAACTCTGTCTCAAATGAAACAGCAACAACAAAAACAACAAAAATGGAAACAGTTGATTAATGTGTATTTTGTATGTTACATGTATTATATACTGTATTTCTACAATAAAATAAGCTAGTGAAAAGAAAATCATAAGGAGGAGAAAAAGCATTTACTATTTATTCAGTGGAAGTGGGTCATCATAAAGGTCTTCATCCTCATCATTTTCATGTTGAGTAGCTGAGGAAGAGGAGGAAGAGGAAGGATTGGTTCTGCTGTCTCTGGGGTGGCAAAGGCAGGAGAAAATCCGTGTAAAAGTGGGCCCTCGTAGTTCAAACCTCTGTTGTTCAAGGCTCAACTATATGATGTTTAGCATCTTTTTGTTTGTTTGTTTTTGAGACAGAGTCTCACTCTGTCACCTAGGCCGGGTTGCAGTGGTGTGATCTTGGCTCACTACAACTTCTGCCTCCTGGGTTCAAGTGATTCTTGTGCCTCAGCCTCCCAAGGAGCTGGGCTTACAGGCATGTGCCACCACACCTGGCTAATTTTTGTATTTTTAGTAGAGATGGAGTTTTGCTATGTTGGCCAGGCTGGTCTTGAACTTCTGATCTCACATGATCCACCTGCCTCAGCCTCCCAAAGTGCTGGGATTACAGGTGTGAACCACTGTACTGGCAAAAGTGTTTAGCATCTTATATATTTAAGGGCAGTTGTATTTCCTTTTCTATGGATTGCCTGTTCATGTTGTTTGCCTGTTTCTTATTACATTATTGATTTTTTTGGTAGTCTTGAAATATTTTAATTGTGTTGCTTGGAGTCTTTTGCCTGCTTCTGCCCTTTTGAGTAGGGAGATGAGTTAGAGTGCACGGATATGGTTTTAAACTGGGGACTACAGACTTTATTACCTTAGCTAATAATTAGCAAGTCTAGGTCAAAGCAGAAGTTGGCCCATCGGACCTGGTAACATCCTGAGGTCTCTGTTTTGGGGCCATGTTATTCAGCCACGCACACTTATTTCTCTTCTTTTCTTTTCGTTTTTTTTTTTTTTTTTTTTTTTTGAGACGGAGTTTCACTCTTGTTGTCCAGGCTGGAGTGCTGTGGCATGATCTTGCTCACTGCAACCTCTGCCTCCCAGGTTCAAGTGATTCTCCTGCCTCAGCCTCCAGAGAAGTTGGGATTATAGGCTCCCACCACCACACCTGGCTAATTTTCGTATATTTAGTAGAGATGGGGTTTCACCATATTGGTCAGGCTGCTCTCAAACTCCTGACCTCAGGTGATCCACGTGAAGAAAGCTGATAGTGCAACCTGTGGGGTGTGACTGTGCGGTTTCCAGTTACCTTGTGCCTGCCCACAGTGTGATCCTGGTGTTTTAAGGTATATTTTTAAATGCATCGAGGCGCTTAAACGTAGGCCAGCTATTTTATTTGATATTTTACTAGAGAAACACTGAAAAATTGATCTCTGAAAAGCATAGTATAATAAAACAAAAAACGAGCTGTTTGGAACTTACTGAGAGCAGATGCCAGCCTCTATTGTGGTCCCTTCTTAAGAGCTTTTTCAGTGTATAATTTTGTCATTATGTAATTTTTGCCTGATTTGTTGACTTTAAAAGCTAAATCCCACATAAAGTCGTGACTCCGTGTGTAAAGATATATTTCATGAAAGAGACTTTCTAGATAAACTTACTCATATCTTTGTTTTGGCCTGTCTTTTAAGAGCAAGAAACATTCAAAATATCACCCTGCCTATTAACTGTAGGTTACAAATATGTCAGAGGAGAGACCTGGCCGACTCCACATTAAGCAGGGGTTCAAACTTAGTATCCCCAGTCGCAGGACAACCTAATGTATGTGATAATAGGTACATCACATAACTTATGTAGTATTCTTCTTTCTTTTGAGTCAGAGTCTCACTCTGTCACCTAAGCTAGAGTGCAGTGGCACAATTATAGCTCACTGCAGCCTCGACCTCCTGGGCTCCAGGGATCCTCCTATGTCCTGAGTAAATGGAACTACAGGTGTGAGCCACTACACCTGGCTAATATTTTATTTTTTGTAGATTTGGGGTCTTGCTGTGGTGCCTAGGCTTGTCTCAAACTCCTGGACTCGGGTGGCCCTTCTACCTCAGCCTCCCAAAGTGCCGCGATTATAGGGTGAGCCACTGTGCCTGGCCTTTAAACTGAATCTAATCATGAGGAAACAATTGTAATCACCCAGTAGGTTCTTCTTGCCCACTCCACAGACAAAATAAATTCACTGCTGGGCTCAGTGACGCACGCCTGTAATCCAAGCACTTTGGGAGGCCGAGGCGGGTAGATCACAAGGTCAGGAGTTCAAGACCAGCCTGGCCAAGATGGTGAAACCCCGTCTCTACTAAAAATACAAAAAAGTTAGCCAGGTGTGGTGGCAGGCGCCTGTAATCCCGGCTAATTGGAAGGCTGAGGCAGAGAATTGCTTGCACCTGGGAGGCGGAGGGTGCAGTGAGTCGAGATTGCACCACTGCACTCCAGCCTGGGTGACAGAGTGAAGCTCTGTCTTAAAAATAAAATAAATAAATTCACTGAGACTGTAGCATTGCATTAGAGAAAGAGTTTAATTGACACAAAATAGGCTATATGGGAGACAGAGTTATCACTCAGATCAGTCTTCCTGGAGGCTCAGAGGTTAGGGTTTTTATAGACAGTTTGCCAGGCAGGTGACTAGGGAATGGGTGTTGCTCATTGGTTGGGGATGAGATTATGGAAGTGTGGAAAACGGTCCTCCTGTGCTGAGTCCACTTCTGGGTGGGGCCACAGAATAATTTGTGTCATGAGTCAAGTCACGGGCCCAGGCAAAGTCAGTAGATTGCCAGAAAGTCAGAAAAAATCTCAAAAGACCAACCTTAGGTTCTGCAATAGCGATGTGATCTATGGGAGCAATTGGGGAAGTCACAAATCTGGCTACATGACTCCTGAGCAGTAAGGGATTATAAAAACTATGCCTACCTCTTATTAGAATTCAAGCCCCTCCCATAATCCTAACCTTGTGGCTATTGATTAGTTTTACAAAGGTGGTTTAGTTTTGGGAAGGCCTATTAGTATCCTTGCTTTTTTTTTTTTTTTTGTTTTTTGAGACAGGGTCTTGCTCTGTCACCCAGGCTGGAGTGCATTGGTGCAATGTCAGCTTATTGCACCTTCTGCCTCCTGGGTTCAAGCGATTCTGGTATTTCAGCCTCCTGAGTAGCTGGGACTACAGGTGTATACCACCACGCCCAGCTAAGTTTTGTGTTTGTAGTAGAGATGGGGTTTCACCAAATTGGCCAGGCTGGTTTCGAACTCTTGGTCTCAAGTGATCTGCCTGCCTTGGCCTCCCAAAGTGCTGGGATTATAGGCGTAAGCCACCGTGCCCAGCTATCCTTGCTTTAAGATTAACCTGTAGGCTGGGTGTGGTGGCTCATGCCTGTAATCCCAGTACTTTGGGAGGCCGAGGTGGGTGGATGGTTTTGAGCTCAAGCTTAAAGTTTGAGACCAGTCTGGGCAACATGGAAACGCTGTCTCTACAAAAAATACAAATACGAGCCAGGCATGGTGGCTGACACCTGTAGTCCTAGCTACTTGAGAGGCTGAGGTGGGAAGATCGCTTGAGTCCCAGAGGTGGAGGCTTCAGTGAGATGAGATTGTACCACTACACACCAGCCTGGGCGGCAGAGGGAGATCCTGTTTCAAAAAAAAAAGAAAGAAACTATGAACTAAATGTCTCCCAAAATTAGCTTGGCCATTGCCCAGGAATGAGCAAGGACAGCTTAGACATCAGAAGTAAGATGGATTCAACTATGTCTGATTTCTCTCTCATAATTTTTGCAGAGGCAGTTTCACAATCAGAAAAATGTAGAATTTGGTGCATTCTTTAAAACAGCTGGTGGAAGTCTTTAAAAATCATTGTTGCCTTGGCAAAGCTGCTGAGATTATAAAAGAAAAAAACCAAAACATTCAACAAACCAAAATCATTGCCATGGAAGAGAAGGGAGGATGTTCTAGATTTTAAAAGATTAAGGTGATAGTAGCCACAGGCAATTTGTATGTATTGATTAGATGCTGAATTGGGGGAAAAATGGCTTTAAAAGTATGTCTGGGGACTGGGCAGTGGCTCATGTTTGTAATCCCAGCACTTTGGGAAGCTCTGGTGGGTGGATCGCTTGAGTCCAGGCGGATTCCTTGAGCCAGGAGTTCGAGATCAGCCTGGCCAATGGGGTGAAACCCCGTCTCTACAAAAAAAAATAAAAAAGTTAGCCAGGTGTGGTGGTGCGTGCTGGTAGTCCCAGCTACTCAGGAAGCTGAGGTGGGAGGATCGCTTCAGCTGGGGAGGTCAAGGCTGCAGTGAGCCGTGATCGTGCCACTGCACTCCAGCCGGTCTACAACTTACTTTTAAATGGTTTTACCAAGGGAAAAAAGTGTGGATACACACTCACACACACACAAAGACATAGATGGCATTTATCTATAACCTGTGGTGTCCAATAGAATAGTCATTGAAGCCACATAGAACTATTTACACTTAAATTACAATTATAGAGCAATTAAAAATCATATCCTTATTTGCACTAGCCATATTTCAAGTGTCAGTAGCCACATGTGTCTCATGCAATGTTTTGGGCAGCACTGAAAATGGAACATTTTCGTCATCATGGAAGTTCTCTTGGGTAGTGATGCTACAGACACATAGGTCAGAAAGCAAATGTGGCAAAATGATAACCATTGGTGAAGAGTAGAAGAGTATACAGTATATAGTATCTATTATTCTATTTCAATTTTTCTATAGATTGGAAACGTCAAAATATGAGTTTTTTTTTTTTTTTTTTGGGAGAGTCTTGCTCCATCACCTAGGCTGGAGTGCGGTCTCAGCTCACTGTAACCGCCTCCTAGGTTCAAACAATTCTCATGCCTCAGCCTCCTGAGTAGCTGGGACTACTGTTGTGTCCCACCATGCCCAGCTAATATTTGTATTTTTGGTAGAGACAGGGTTTTGCCATGTTGCTCGGGCTGGTCTCAAACTCCTCGCCTCAGGTGATCCGCCTGCCTCGGCCATCCAAAGAGCTGGGATTACAGGACTGAGCCACCACGCCCTGCTTCAAAATAAGAGTACTAAGTACCACATATGATCGTAGATTGGGGCCTCGACCAGAACAAATTTTTTTTCTTTCCTTTTTTTTGCTATGATGGGCATTGATAGGACAATTGGCAAAATGTGAATAAAGTCTGTAAATTAAATCTTAATATTATAAAAAGTTAAATGTCCTGATTTTGATAATTGTGCTATTGGTTATGTTAGAAAATATGTTTTTTGGGAAATACACCCAGAAGTATTTAGGAGTAAAGGGGCACAACGTCTATAGCTTACTCTCAGAGTTTCAGGAAAAAATGTGTATGTGTATGAGCACAGATACTCCTCAACTTACAGTGGGGTTACGTCCTGAAAAATCCATCATAAGTTGAACGTATCGCAAGTTGAAAACACATCTGATACTCCTAACCTGCCGAGCATCATAGCTTAGCCTAACCTACCTTAAATGTGCTCAGGACAGCTAAGCGAGATCATCTGGCTAAGGGGTACACTGCAGAATATCAATTGTTTGCCCCTGTGATCACGTGGCTGACTGGTGTTGCGGCTCACTGCTGCTGCCCAGTAGTACCGCATATGACTATTCTGCCAAAAGACCAAAATTCAAAATTTAAAATACAGTTTTTACTGAATGCATATCGCTTTCGCACCATTGTAAAGTCAAACGTCCTAAGTCGTACACCATTTGTAGTCCCTGTTTTTTTAAAGGCATGTGGATCCATGCTCTTACCACCAGGGGGCCTCAGTTAACCTTGGTCCCTGTGTAAATCACTGCACCTCATTTTTCTACCCTGGGCCATCCCTCAGTACCACAAACCTTTGTTCCTAGTACTGTTCCTTTGTCGCTTCTGAATCTTAGCCACAGCTGATTTTTTAATCTGTTGCCTTCCTCCCTTCTGTTCCTTTGGGGCCTGGGGAAGACAGTTACTGCTATAAAAAGTCTGAAGGCGAATTTGGCCTTTGCTAAGTTGTAGACACCATTGTAGGACTGTCACCTTTCAGAAGAGTCTAGGAGGGATAGATTTGCTTGTACTCAAACAGGGAAGCTCAGGCTAGGATAGACTTGCCATTAGGGGCAAGGGAGCATCAGTTGTATCTCTGATTTGGGGCAGGATGGGAGACGTCTAGATGTGTTTTTTTTTTTTTTTTTTTTTTTTTTTTTGAGAGGGAGTCTCGCTCTGTCACCCAAACTGGAGTGCAGTGGCCGGATCTCAGCTCACTGCAAGCCCCGCCTTTCAGGTTCACGCCGTTCTCCTGCCTCAGCCTCCCGAGTAGCTGGGACTATAGGCGCCCGCCACCTCGCCCGGCTATTTTTTTGTATTTTTTAGTAGAGACGGGGTTTCACCGGGTTAGCCAGGATGGTCTCGATCTCCTGACCTTGTGATGCGCCCGTCTCGGCCTCCCAAAGTGCTGGGATTACAGGCTTGAGCCACCGCGCCCGGCAGATGTGTTTTACCATAGCGACCTGGTGCTTCCATCAGGGGTAAATATACACTAGGATGTCTGTCTATTTCCTCGGCGTGAGGCTTGCGTGGCTTTGTGCTCCGTGAATCTTTGGCTTCCTGGTCTCAAATGAACATCAAAATTGTCGCTACATGAAGGCTATGAGCGGAAGAAGAAATGTAGATGGTTAACGACACAAGGCAAAAATATTCAACCTCACTAGTAATCGAAGAACAGCAGTAGAACAAATAAGTAAAGTTCAATAATGATATGCAGCATGGTGTGGAATCAGGCCGGCTGGGTGCCCAGTGTGGCTTGTAGCTCCCTGGCTATGTAGCCTGGGGCAGTGACCTCGCCTCTCAGGTCTGTTTTCTCCTGGGTAAAATGGGGCGTGATACATTCCCTGCCTCATGGGTTTGTTGTGAGGATTCAGTTAGATAATGTGTGCACATGGCAGAGGGTCTTTAATAAGTACTCATAAAATCTTAAATATTATCTTTATTTCAATCAAAATTTATAAATTGGCCAGGTGTGGTGGCTCACACCTGTAATCCCAGCACTTTGGGAAGCTGAGGTAGGCAGATCATCTGAGGTCAGGAGTTCGAGACCAGCCTGGCCAACATGGTGAAACTCCTTCTCTACTAAAAATACAAAAAAATTAGCCGGGCATGGTGGCGGGCGCTTGTAATCCCAGCTACTCAGGAGGCTGAGGCAGGAGAATTGCTTGAACCTGGGAGGCAGAGGTTGCCGTGAGCCGAGATCGCGGCATTACACTCCAGCCTGGGCAACAAGAGCGAAACTCTATCTCAGAAAAAAAAAAAAAAATTATAAATTTTGTTATGTTCCCAGGCTGGCCTTGAACTCCTAGGCTGAAGCAGTCCTCCCACCTTGGCCTCTCAAAGTGCTGGGGTTCTAGGCATAAGCCATCAGGCCCGACCTTAGCTATAATCTTTACACTATGCATTTTTAACTCATGTGATTTGCAAAAAGTGAACAAGCATATCCCTTAGCACTCTGTGATGTCTGGTGAAATGTATATACTCCTGTAGCACTGATGGGAGGCTACATGGGTTTTACCTTTCTTGGAAAGGAATAGGCAGTTTTAAGAACTTTAAAAAGTGTTCATATCCTTTGGAGGAATATTCAAGAAAGGCATGCAGATGTATATGTTCATGGTAATTTTCCCAGAGCGAACAATTGCAAGCATTCTATTCGACAATGAAAGAATAGTTAACATATACCTATCATGGGCTTATATTGCAGTCATTTAAGAGTGACTTATGGGGGCGAAGAATTTTTAAAGAAGCAGAGATGAAAATCTGGAAGGCAGTTTACCAATGATGAATTGGTAATGATGGTCACCGGCAATTATCCCAGTGGTTTCAGATTAGGGATGATTTTTTTTTTCTTACGCTTCATTTTTTTTTTTTTTGGTGTGTGTATTCACGTTTATTTAAAAAGGTTTTAGAATCAAGACAAAAAAAAAAGTATTGATTTATTTTTTAAAGAAATAACAAAAAGGAGTCAGAACATCTGCCACAGGGGGGCATCTGGGAGCCCTGGGACTCATCTTTGACTTTTTCTTTCTTTCCCAGTGGTGTCCGCAAAGCCCAAGGTGCATAATCGTCAACCTCGAATTAACTCCTACGTGGAGGTGGCGGTGGATGGACTCGCCAGCGAGACCAAGAAGACTGCGAAGCGCATTGGGAGCTCTGAGCTTCTCTGGAATGAGATCATCATTTTGTAAGAGAAAGCCCCTTCTTTTTGAATGCAGCAAGATGGGGAAAGAGAGAGGATGCTCTGAGGGGGTTGTGGGAGGTACAGATTCCCTGTGGCACCTCTGACTTTTTCTGCCTGTGGTACCCAAGGTGCCTCTCTTTAGGCGTTCCTGCACCATTGAGCTCATAGAGCGTTCATTATTAGCTAGAGGGTTACAGGGTCAGCTTTTGTGGGGGAAAGAAAATATGTGGGTGTCTGCTTGTTTTGGTTCCCTCTCCCCAAGATGTCAGCAGTTTAGTTTAAATGTTTTCTTCTAAGTTATAGGAATGATCTGCTTGGATGTAATGAATCCGGTATTTGTTTTCCAGGAATGTCACGGCCCAGAGTCATTTAGATTTAAAGGTTTGGAGCTGCCATACCTTGAGAAATGAACTGCTAGGCACTGCGTCTGTCAACCTCTCCAACGTCTTGAAGAACAATGGGGGCAAAAGTACGTATGATGAAGGGGGTGCCGACGTGATTCATTGATGGGGATGGGAGGACCTGGCACATCAACCTGGTATTGCAGTTTCCCCCAGGACTGGGGCTGCGGTACCTCTGTTCTCCTTGGATGGTGAATTTGGAGTTTTAGGAAGGCTGAGGGCTCCTCTCTGCCTCCACTGCAGAGTTTAGCCCTCTTTGTCCAGGGCCTCTAGTAATGGGATGCAGTGGTGTGTTGCTCTTGACCCTTCCTTAGGGACTGGAAACTTTCTGTCTGCCTTTACTGCTCTTCCCGTTGCAGGAGATGTGTGATATGTTGAATGAAACTGTCAAATGCCTGTAGCCTAAATCATTGCTTTTCTAGCTTCAGCCCTAAAACAGAACAAAGGAGCTGTGTATATACGTATATGTGTGTGTGTGCATGCCTGTGTGCGTGTGTGCACATGTGTGTCTGGGATAGTTTTATAAATAGTGCCCTGTGCTTACTTGGCACTCAGTAAACATTTACTGGATGTTGGAACGTGATGGACGCGCCATCTGAATTAGCCAACGTGCTTCTATGTCGCAGACATATAAATCCTCATCTATTTATTGCCGTTTGTGGTCAGTGGCATGGCCCATGGCTGTGGTATTGGACCCTCCTTCATAAGGCCTCTATTCAGAGCGGTACCATATGTGGCGAATGAATGGCATGTTAAGAAAGGCTCCTTTTTCTCTTGATGTCTAGAAAGTTTTTTCTGAAAGTGGATGTAGCTTAAGAGAGAGGTGGGGGCGGGGAGCATTGCGTCCTAGCCAGCGTGTTGCATTCATTTAAGAGTCTTGCTTTTCTCCCCAAGCCTGTCCTTTTAAGCGATGGGCCACTTGAAAGGTCTTTGAGCCTCCTCTGGTCTTTTCTTTTCTGCTGGGCACATAGAGATGTGCTGAACCCATTCTGGCCCGAGGAACTGTTTAAAACCAGAGATGTGCCTCCACTTTAATCCTGCAGAGAACTCCCTGATTGCTTTGTCTTCTGAGTTGGTGTTTATTTTCCCAAACCCTAGCCAGCCTTTTGTAATTTGATCATCAGGGAGAATTCTATTTATTGCAATATTTGGAAATCTACTTGTGGATAGCCTCACATTAGGATGCAACAACCAGCATGAGGGTCCTTTTTTCTTCTTCATTTGCCCAGCCAATATGCTTTTGCTTTAAAGGACTTTAGTTAGCAAAAGTCCTCGTAGAAATTGTGAGCTACAGAAAAGCACATGGATACACAAAGAAAACAAAATTTGCCCATAAGCACAGCACCTAGTAATAGTTACTGTTTTTTCTTTTCTTTCTTTCTTTTTTTTTTGAGATGGAGTCTTACCCTGTTGCCCAGGCTAGAGTGTAGTGGCACAATCTTGACTTACTGCAACCTCCGCTTCCCAGGTTCAAGCGATCCTACTACCTCAGCCTCTCAAGTAGCTGGGATTACAGGTGTGTGCCACCATTCCCAGCTAATTTTTGTATTTTTAGTAGACATGAGGGTTCACCATGTTGGCCAGGCTGGTCTTGAACTCCTGACCTCAGGTGATCCGCCTGCCTCGTCCTCCCAAAGTGTTGGGATTACAAGCGTGAGCCACTGTGCCCAGCCTGATAGTTATTCTTAATATATTTTTAAAAGCAATTTTATGGCCGGGCGCGATGGCTCACCCCTGTAATCCCAGTACTTTGGGAGGCTGAGGCGGGTGGATCACCTGAGGTCAGGAGTTTGTGACCAGCCTAGCCAACATGGTGAAACTCTGTTTCTACTAAAAAAAATACAAAAATTACCCAGGGATGGTGTTGGGCGCTGTAATCCTGGCTACTCAGGATGCTGAGACAGGAGAATTGCTTGAACCTGGGGGGTGGAGGTTCCAGTGAGCCGATATTGCACCATTGCACTCCACCCTGGGTGACAGAGCAAGTCTCAAAAAAAAAAAAAAAAAAAGAGGGATTTTACTTTAATTAATTCATTTTTATTTTTATATTATATTTATTTTTTTTGAGACAGGTTTCTCACTTTGTCACTCAGGCTGGAATGCGGTGGTGCGATCTCAGCTCACCGCAGCCTCGGCTCCTGGGCTCAAGTGATCCTCCCACCTCAGCCCTCACCCCCTAGTAGCTGGGACTGCAGGCACACGCCACCATGGCCTGGCTGTATTTCATATTTTTAGTAGAGAGTAGGTCTCACTATGTTGCCAGGATGGTCTGGTACTCCTGAGCTCAAGTAATCCGCCTGCCTTGGCCTTCCAAAGTGCTGGGATTACAGATGTGAGCCACTGCGTCTGGCCAATTAATTAATTTTTAAATTGAGATGGGATCTCACTATGTTGCTCAGGCTGGAGTGTAGTGGCTGTTTACAGGCACAGTCACAGCTCACTGTAGTCTTACACTCCCAGCCTCAAGCCATCTTCTGCCTCAGCCTCCGGAGTAGCTGGAACCACAGGCGTGCATCACTATTCCTGACTATTGTTAACATTTTGATGTATTCATTTTTGAGCCTTTTTTTTTTTTTTTTTTTTTTGAGACGGAGTCTGGCTCTGTCGCCCAGGCTGGAGTGCAGTGGCCGGATCTCAGCTCACTGCAAGCTCCGCCTCCCGGGTTTATGCCATTCTTCTGCCTCAGCCTTCCTGGTAGTTGGGACTACAGGCGCCCGCCACCTCGTCCGGCTAGTTTTTTGTATTTTTTAGTAGAGATGGGGTTTCGCCGTGTTAGCCAGGATGGTCTCGATCTCCTGACTTCGTGATCCGCCCGTCTTGGCCTCCCAAAATGCTGGGATTACAGGCTTGAGCCACCGCGCCCGGCCTTTAATTTTATCTTTTAAATAATTTTTTCCCCTCAGATCCTTGTTCTGATCTTCTTTTATGTTTGTAGACATATATTGATGTTTATGACATTAGTGAAACTAAATTGAGATTATACATGAACATATTTTGCAATATGCCTTTTTCTCTTTAAAAATGTATCAATATATATTTATTTTTATTTATTTATTTATTTTCTGAGGTGAAGTCTTGCTCTGTTGCCCAGGCTGAAGTGCAGTGGCGCGATCTCGGCTCACCACAACCTTCGCCTCCTGGGTTCAAGCGATTCTCCTGCCACAGCCTCCCGAGTAGCTGGGACTACAAGCGCCCACCACCATGCCCGGCTAATTTTTGTATTTTTAGTAGAGACAGGGTTTCACTATGTTGGCCAGGCTGGTCTTGATCTCCTGACCTTGTGATCCACGCGCCCCGGCCTCCCAAAGTGCTGGGTTATTACGGGCGTGAGCCACCGTGCCCAGCCTATATTTATTTTTAGTTGTGATAAAATACACATGATGTAAAATTAATCACTTTAGTAAGTTTTAGGTGTACAGTTTAGTAGTGTTAAGTACATTCACCTTGTTATACAGCTGTCACCACCATCCATCTCCAGAACTCTTTTCACCTTGCAAAACTCAAATTCCGTGCCCATTAAACCATGACCCCCTCTCCTCCCGTCACACTAACCCCTGGCAGCTACCACTCTACTTTCTGCTTCTGTGAATTTGACTTTTCCAGGTAGCTTATGTTAGTGGAACCATACAGTATTTGTCCTTTTATGACTGGCTTATTTCAGTCAGCATAATGTCCTCAAGGCTTATTCATGTTGTAACACGCACCAGAAGATTTTTCTTTTCTTTTCTTTCCTTTTTTTTTTTTGAGACAGGGTCTTGCTCTGTCTCTCAGGCTGGAGTGCAGTGGCACGGTCTCAGCTTACTGCAACCCCTGTCTCCTGGGTTCAAGTGATTCTCCTGCCTCAGGCTCCCAGGTAGCTAGGATTATGAGAGGTGTCTGCCACCATGCCCAGCTAATTTTTGTATTTTTAGTAGAAACAGGGTTTCACCATGTTGGCCAGACTGGTCTCAAATTCCTGACCTCAAGTGATCTGCCCACTTTGGCCTTCCAAAGTGCTGGGATTACAGGCATGAACCATCACATCTGGTCCAAGATATCTTATTATGTATATGCAAATATACCAAAATCTGAAAAAATCTGAAATCTGAAACACTTCCAGTCCCAAGCATTTCAAATAAAGGATACTTAGGAGACCTGTACAATTTACCTTCCCATCAGCAGTGGCTGAAATTGCTGGTCTGTATTGTACCTTGGCGTATATTGTATATTACTTGTAAAAAAAAAAAAAAAAAACCTTTTTTTTTCCCATTTGATAACTATCAACATTATTATGGATTTGCTTTTTCTTTTTCTTTTTGGATGAATTATGTTTATTTTCTTATTTTTTACTCTTTTGCTCTGATCTCCTGGCCTTTCAATAAGAAGTATTTTAAAGTATATTCTAGATTTCCTGACATTTTATCCTAGATTCTTCAGCATGCATCTTGTTAAAACAGGACATTTTCTTTATTTTAATTCTACTTTTTTCTATTTTTTTTTTTTACTTTGAAACATTTACATAAAAAAAAGAACATTATCTTACACAATTACCATATCATTATCACATCTAGCAATAGTGACATGAATTCCTATTTATGTCCAATAACCTGTTCATAGTTTCACCATTTTTCTCAAACATGTCGTTTTGCAGTTTTACATTTGGTTTGCTTGAACCTGGGTTTGGGAACGTCCATTCATTGATCTATCTCTGAGGTCCCCTACTTTTTTTATTTTTTTGTGAAAGCAGATTTATTAAGAAAGTAAAGGAAGGCAGGGCGTGGTGGCTCACACCTGTAATGCCAGCACTGGGAGGCAGAGGCGGGTTGATCACCTGAGGCCAGGAGTTCAAGACTAGCTTGGCCAACACGGTGAGACCTTGTCTCTACTAAAAATGCAAAAATTAGCTGGGTGTGGTGGCGCATTCCTGTAATCCCAGCTACTCCGGAGTCTGAGGCGGGGGAATCACTTGAACCTGGGAGGCAAAGGTTGCAGTGAGCTGAGATTGTGCCACTGTAGTCCAGCCTGGATGATAGAGCAAGACTGTCTCAAAAAAAAGAAAAAAAGAAAGTAAAGGAATAAAGAATGGCTGCTCCATAGGCAGAGCAGCCTCCACCCTATGTTTTAAAGCTGTGATTTGTTGAAGGATACTGAATGATTAAAAAAAGTGCTTATTGCCCTATTAATGTCCTTTGCTCATTTTTACATTGAAGTGTGCATTTTTCTCTTGTGGTGTTGAAGTAACTCTTTATATGTTAAGGGCCTTATTATTCTTCGTCTTACCACTGGCAAATATTTTTCCCATTTTTCATTTGCATTCTAACTTTGTATGTTTTTAACTTTTTGTAGTCCAATCTGTCACCCTTTATGTTTTCAGCATTTTCTTTCATGCTTTGGAAGGCATTCCCCCTTCTGAGATGAGGTAAATGGTCACCTCTGTTTTTCCCTAGGTCTTTATGATTTTATTTTTTCACATGTAATTCTGCATCCAAATGAGTTTATTTTTGTGCCCGGTATGAGTAGGGATCTAATTTATTTTTTTCCCTAATATGTAACTGATTGGTTTAGCACTACTTATTGAATAATCCATCTATTTCCCAAATGACTTGAGTTGCTTCAGCTTATATTAAAAACATATGTGTACTTGGGCCTGCTTAGGGACTTTCCATTTAATCCATTGTTTTATTAGCCTTTCCAAATCACTCTGTCTAAGCTATTATAAAATTATGTTTTAATACCTGGCAGTTAAGTTTCTCTTTTTTTCCCAAAGTCTTCTTGCTGCTTTCTTTGCATACATCACATCACTAGATGAACCTTAACAATGTCGTCAGACTCTTCCCTCTTCCTACTCCCCATGCACCCCAAAAAAATCTCTTGAGATTTTATGGAGTCCTGTCATATGTAAAGTTAATGTAATGGGGAATTTTCATACTGAATCTCCCCACCTAGGAACATGGAATGTTTCTAAATTAATTCAAATAATTTTGAAGTTATCTTTAAATAGATTCCACTTTAAATTTTAAAAAGCTTTGATATTATTTTCAGTGGGATCTTTTCTTATTCTGTGTTCTAACTCAGTATTGTTGGTAGATGGCTGTTTCTGCATTTTCTTTGTAATCTGTCAGTTTACTGAGTTCTTTAGTATAGGTTTGCAGTAGTTTCTTTTGAGTTTGCTTGGTAGACTTTTTTTTTTTTTTTTTTTTTTTTTTGAGATGGAGTCTCACTCTGTCACCCAGGCTGGAGTACAGTGGCATGATCTTGGCTCACTGCGACCTCCACCTCCTGGGTTCAAGCGATTCTCGTGTCTCAGCCTCCCAAATAGCTGGGATTACAGGCGCCCAACACCATACCTAATTTTTGTATTTTTGGTAGAGACGGGGTTTCACCACGAAGGCCAGGCTGGTCTCGAACTCCTGACCTCAGGTGATTTGCCCACCTCGGCCTCCCAAAGTGCTGTGATTACAGGCGTGAGCCACTGCGCCTGGCCTGCTTGGTAGACTTTTATGTGAGTTGTGACACTGATAATTTTGTTAATCCTAAGAGATAATTATATTTCTACTTTGTGTTAGTTGCTTTGCATAAAACTTTGTTTTAGTAGTGATAGAGAAATGCCCTTTAATAAATCACTTCTAGGTGTAAGTTTGGGTGTTAGTAGGCTTTTTCTTTATTCTTCTTCTTTTATTTTATTTTTTGCATCTTTCTGACTGGGAATCTTTTTGACTTATTAATCATTGCAGGTTAAAAAAAAAAGTTAGGAAGGATGTTGAGTTTTTTTTGAGACCAGGTCTTGCTTTGTTGCCCAGCCTGGAGTGCAGTGGCATGATCACCGTTCACTGTGGCCTCTACCTCCCAGGCTCAAGCAATCCTCCTGTCTCATTCTCTGGAGTAGCTGGGACTATAGGTGTGTTACTAATTTAATTTTTTTTTTTTTTTTTTAGACATGGTATCTCACTGTGTTGCCCAGGTTGGGTGTTGATTTTTTATCAAATATCTGTTGAGCAACTGTTGGAGTGATTATATGATTTTTCATCTTTAAATTATTATATTAATTTCCATGACTGGGCACAGTGGCTCATACCTGTAATCTCAGCACTTTGAGAGGCTGAAGCAGAAGGATCACTTGAGGCCAGTAGTTCAAGACCAGACAGGACAACAAAACAAGACCCTGTCTCTACTAAAAATTAAAAAAAAAAAAATTAGCCAGGTGTGATGGTGTACACCTGTAGTCCCACCTATTGGGTGACTGAGGCAGGAGGATCACTTGAGTCCAGGGTTCTGAGGCTGCAGTGAGCTATGACTGGGCCACTGCACTCTAGACTGGGCAGCAGAGTGAGACCCTGTCTCTAGAAAATATTTTTAAAAATCTATTGTATTAATTTCCTAATAGTAATTATCTTACAATTCTAGAATATACCCATTCGCTCAAGGTAGACTGTTCCTTGAAAATTTTGTTAGAATTGTTTGTTAATATTTTATATTGGGGTTTTCCATCTATATTCATTAGTGGTATTTGTCTGTAGCTTTGGTCTATTTTTGTCAGCTTTGGAATCAAGGCCAAGCTAATTTTATAAAGTAAATTGATGTGCTTTCCAACTTTGGGAACAGGCTCTATAACATGGGAATTATCTGTTCCATGAGTGCAGTAAAGAGCTCACCCATAAAACCAACTGGGTCTGGCATCTTGCTTTGAAATAATTCTTTGATGACTTTTTTTTTTCAGTTCCCCCCCATAATTACTGGTTTGTTCAGCTTTTTTGTTTCGTCTTAACTCAATTTTGTTAACTCATTTTTTTCTGAGAAAATCGGTTCATGAGATTTTCACATTTATTAGAATAAGGGTTTTAAATATCATTCTCAGTTTAAAAACGTCTTTTTCTTACTTTAAGTTTTTGCTATTTGTGTGTTTCCCCAGTTTTTTTCTTGACTAACTTAAACATTTTTGGTTTTAATTTTTGCTTTTAAATTTATTTTACATAGAACAACTTCTTCGGTTTGTCAGATATACCATATTTTGTAATATTAATTTCTGTCTTTAGCTTTATTAACTTTTTCTACTATTTGCTCTAGATCTGTTTTATTTATTTATTCATTTATAGCTTTTCAGGTGGAAAGCTTACTGCATTTATCTTTGTCTTTTTTTTTTCTTTTGAGATGGAGTTTATCTCTTTTTGCCCAGGCTGCAGTGCAATGGCATGATCTTTGCTCACTCCAACCTCTGCCTCCTGGGTTCAAGTGATTCTCCTGCCTTAGCCTCCAGAATAGCTGGTAGCTGGGGTTACACACACACGTCACCATGCCCGGCTAATTTTGTATTTTTAGTAGAGATGGGGTTTCACCATGTTGGCCAGGCTAGTCTCGAACTCCTGACCTCAGGTGATCCACCTGCCTCAGTCTCCCATACTTCTGGGATTACAGTCATGAGCCACCACTCCCGGTCTATCTTTGTCCATTTTTGTTTAATAATGAAAACATGTTTGCTTTGTACTTGTCTTTGAATTTTCCCCCTGGATATTGAATTTTTTTTCTTTCAATGTAACAGTGAAAATCCATCTCTACAAAAAATAAAAAAAATTAGCTAGGTGTGGTGGTGTGTGCCTGTGGTCCCAGCTACTTGGGAGGCTGAGTCGGGAGGATTGCTTTGAGCCCAGGAGGCTGAGGCTGTTGCGAGTTGTTATTGTGACACTCCACTCCTGCCTGGGCGACAGAGCAAGACCCTTTCTTAAAAAAAAAAAAAAAAAAAAAAAAAAAAAAAGGGGAGCCAGGTACAGTGGCTAATGTCTGTAATCCTAGCACTTTGAGAGGCTGAGGTAGTAGGATTGCTTGAGCTCAGGAATTTGAGACCAGTCTGGGCAACATAGTAAGACCCTGTTTCTATAAAAAAAAATTAGCCAGGTGTGGTGTTGCACACCTGTAGTCCCAGCTTACTTGAGAGGTGGTGGTGGGAGGATGGCTTGAGTTCGGGAGATGGAGGCTGCAGTAAGCTGTGATCATGCTGCACTCCAGCCTGGGTGACAGAGCAAAACCCTATCACAAAGAAACAAACCAAACAAACAAAAAAACCCCAAACATTCTTAGTGTTACAACTTGAATATGTACATGGGTCCACAGCTGTGTAATCATCACCCACATCAAGACACAGAATATTTCTAGCATCCCCAGAAGTTTCCCATTGTCCCTTCTATTTAATTTCTCCTCCCTGAAATAACCACTCTTCTAACTTCTATCAATATTGTTTAGCTATGCCTAGTATTGAATTTCATATTAGTGAGAACATGCAGTATGTTTTGTCATGCCTGGCTTTTCATTTTCTATCTTTGAGATTAAAGATATATGACCATTTTTTTGCATGTGTAAACAGTCTGTCTTTTTTTTTTTTTTTTAGTAGAGATGGGATCTCACTGTATTGCCCAGGCTGATCTTAAGTGATTCTCCCACTTTGGCCTCCAAAAATGCTGGGATTATAGGCATGAACAACCATGCTTGGCCTGTCTTTGATTTTTTTTTGTTTGTTTGTTTTTGTTTTTGAGATGGAGTTTCACTCTTTTTGCCCAGGCTGGGGTGCGATGGTTCTGTCTTGGCTCACTGCAACCTCCACCTCCCAGGTTCAAGCAATTATCCTGCTTTAGCCTCCTGAATAGTTGGGATTACAGGCATCTGCAACCACGCCTGGCTAATTTGTATTTTTAGTAGAGACGGGGTTTCGCTATGTTGGCCAGGCTGGTCTCGAACTCCTGACCTCAGGTGGTCTGCCTGCCTTGGCCTCCCAAAGTGTTGGGATTACAGGTGTGAGCCACTGCGCCTGGCCATGACCTGTCTTTGTATTTGGGTGTAGTATTCTGTTTTATGAATACACCATAATCTATTTCTCCATTCTCCTACTGGTAGATATTTGAGTTGTTTCCAGTTTTTGGCCATCATGAACAAAGCTGATATAAACACTCTTAGAACATGTAGTTTGAAGGACGCACATATGCTTTTCTATTGTGTATGTACAGATCTAGGCACTTTGGTTCATAAGGTGGATGTATGCTTAGCTTTAGTAGACACCATCAGTTTTCTAGTGTTGTACCAATTTGCCGTCCCATAAATTTTACTGTGCTCTGCTCGTTTGTAATTACTGTTGTGATTTTATCTTCAAACCCAGAGTTATTTAAGTGGATGTTTTCTATGTTTTCCAGTGGTTATATTGTTTGTGGTATTGGTTGTAGCTATTGCTGCTGTTGCTGGCACCAGCCGTAGCACGTTGTGCATGTGGCTGGGTTGGGTAACAGGCAAATCAGATCAGAGTCTGTTGGAAAATGTGGATCGCAACAGGGCAGTGGGCTTTTTCTTAGAAAAACAAATCTTCTAGGATGACAGTGGCGTACATAGCCCATGTACCTAACATTTCAACCATGTTTCATAAAGCCTTCTCTTCAGAGCGAGGTTATTTCTGGTAATTGCAAATCTTCGCAAAGATGGGGAGGTTTGAATCTCAGAGATGGACCACAGAGACCCTGTTTCCTGATGCAAGACCGTCTTGCCTAAAGGGAAGGCAGTCCTGAGATTGTTTCAGGAGGGAATTCTAGGATGAGACAAATGCAGAAGCTTTGAGGGTGGCCAGGCACGGTGGCTCATGCCTGTAATCACAGCACTTTGGGAGGCCAAGGTAGGTGTATCACCTGAGGTCAGGAGTGCGAGACCAGCCTGACCAACATGGTGGAACCATGTCTCTACTAAAAAGACAAAAAATTAGCCAGACTTGGTGACGCATATCTGTGATCTCAGCTACTTGGGAGGCTGAGGAAGGAGAATCACTTGAACCCAGGAGGCAGAGGTTGCAGTGAACCGACATTGCGCCATCGGATTCCAGCCTGGGTGACAAGAGCGAAACTCTGTCAGAAAGAGAAAGAGAGAGAGACAGAGAGAGAGAGAGATAGGAAGGAAGGAAGGGAGGGAGGGAGGAAGGGAGGGAGGGGAGAGAGAAAGAAAAAAGAAAGAAGGAAAGAAAAGAAAGAAGCTTTGAGGTTGGTGGAGTGGGGAAGCTGTTGTTAACATGGGACATTTCAGCCCCAAGGTCCAGCCCCTTGCTCTTGGTGTGGAACTGCTGGGCTGACAATGCTTGCAGAGTGGTGTCAAATCGTGCATACAGCTGTGTAGGGTGAGTGGGTCACAGTGCGTTAGGTAACTCCTCTCACTGTGGCCTAGTCTTCCCGCAGCATCTTTTCCTAAGGAAGGACCTGATGGGCAGTGGTTGCCCTAACTGACATTCTCCTCTTCCACGGACAGAATTTATTCTTTCATTTGCTCCCTTGTTTCCGCTGGGTGGGCTTGGACATTGGCTGGGAAACTCAGCTGGCTGTTTTCTGCCTCCGTTTGGTGGAGGGATGCTGTAATGCAGGGTTTCACTCAACTCCCGCAGTGGCGGATGGTCAACCTGGGCTGACTGTCTCTGTGGGGACATTGCCCTGGCCATGGCTGCAAAGAAGACTTGCCCAAAAGTGCTGATTTGGCTCTTAAAGGTAGTTCTAGTCATCTCTGGGTAGAACCCAGTTTTTGATGTTGTCAATTGAGTTTTTAATATATATATATATACTTTTTTTTTTTTTTTTTTTGAGACGGAGTCTCGCTCTGTCCCCTGGGCTGGAGTGCGATGGCACGATCTCAGCTAACTGCAAGCTCCGCCTCCCAGGTTCACGCCATTCTCCTGCCTCAGCCTCCTGAGTAGCTGGGACTACAGGCACCTGCCACCATGCCTGGCTAATTTTTTGTATTTTTTTTGGTAGAGATGGGGTTTCACTGTGTTAGCTAGATGGTCTCAATCTCCTGACCTTGTGATCCGCCTGCCTTGCCCAAAGTGCTGGGATTACAGGCATGAACCACTGCACCCGGCCTTAACATCTTTTTACTAGAGGAATTTTCTTTTTCTTTCTTTCTTTTTTTTTTTTCCTTTTTTCTTTTTCTTTTCTTTTCTTTTTTTTTTTTGAGACGGAGTCTTGCTCTGTTGCCCAGACTGGAGTGCAATGGTGCAATCTCCACTCACTGCAACCTCTGCCTCCCAGGTTCAGGCAATTCTCCTGCCTCAGCCTCCTGAGCAGGTAGGATTACAGGTGCATACCACCATGCCCAGCTAGTTTTTCTGTTTTTAGTAGAGATGGGGTTTCACCATGTTGGCCAGTCTGGTCTCGAACTTCTGACCTCAAGTGATCTGCCTACCTCGGCCTCCCAAAGTGCTGGGATTAGAGGTGTGAGACACCGTGCCCGGCTGGAATTTTCAAACATAATTTTCATGATGCAGCTTCAAGACTTACCAGCATGTTTCATCTGTCCCCACCCACTGGCTGCTCTTAATTTCTCCCTACATTGTTAGCAGGTAGGGTCTAATACTCAGTTTCCTCTGGTAGCTCCCAGCTCCTGCAGCTCTCCCCAGGAACACTGCAGACTTTGGCTTTCCCAGAATCTCCTCTTTTCAAGGAGGTGAATGTAGCTTGAAGTAGGTTTTTTCCCTCCCCAATTTTTTTTATTTTTAAGTAATTTCAGGCTAGGTGCGGTGGCTCACACCTGTAATCCCAGCATTTTGGGAGTCTAAGGCAGGAGGATTGCTTGAGTGTGGGAGTTCAAGACCAGCTTGGGCAACATAGTGAGACCCACGCCACCCCCCATCTCTACAAAAACTAAAAAATAGCAGGATGTGGCAGCTCATACCTCCCCACACTTTGGGAGGCTGAGGTGAGAGGCCCTCTTGAGCCTAAGAGTTTGAGACCGGACTCAGTATTGTAGTGAGACCTAGTCTCTACAAAAATAAAAATAAAATAGCTGGGCATGGTGGCAGGCAACTGTAGTCCCAGCTACTTGGGAGGCTGAGGTGGGAGGACCACTTGGGCCCAGGAGTTTGAGACCAGCCTCAGTATTATAGTGAGACCCTGTCTCTACAAAAATAAAAATAAAGAAAATAGCTGGCTATGGTGGCATGCATCTGTAGTCCCAGCTACTTGGGAGGCTGAGGTGGGAGGATCACTTGAGCCCAGGACTTAGAGGCCGCAGTGAGCTGTGATTGTGTCACTGCACTCCAGTCTGGATGATAGAGCCAGACCCAGTCTCAAAAAAATAAAAAATTCAAATTCAGAGAAATGTTACAAGAATAGAACAAAGAACTCCTCAATGTCCTTTACCCAACTGTTAAAATTTGCTACATTTGCTTTCACTGTGTTCTTCTGAGCCATTTTAGAGTAAATTACGAACCTCGTGTTTCTTTTATCCCTAAATACTGATGTGACTAGTTCCTAAAGGAGGAGGATACTATAGTACAATGAACAAAACTAAGAAATTTACCATTTTGCAGTATTGTTAATCTGATTCAGATTTCCCAGCTGTCACAGTCCAGGACCTCATGCAAGATGCAGTGTTTAGTTGTCCTGTCTCTTCAAATCCGGATCTGGATCAGTTCCTTAGGGTATTATGTCTTTCATGACATTGGCATTGTTGAAGAGTACAGACTGCTTTTTTTTTTTTTTTTTTGAGATGGAGTCTCGTTCTGTCACCCAGGCTGGAGTGCAATGACATGATCTTGGCTCACTGCAACCTCCACCTCCTGGGTTCTGGATTCTTCCACCTCAGCCTCCCGAGTAGCTGGGATTGCAGGCACCCGCCATCATGCCTAGCTAATTTTTGTAGAGATGGGGTTTCATCATGCTGGCCAGGCTGGTCTTGAACTCTTGACCTCAGGTAACCTGCCTGCCTCAGCCTCCCAAAGTGCTAAGATCACAGGCATGAGCCACCGTGCCTGCCCCCCACCCCTTTGTTTTTTTAGTTTTTTTTTTTTTTTTTTAAATTGAGACAGAGTCTTGCTCTGTCGCCCAGGCTGGAGTGCAGTGGTATGAACACGGCTCCCTGCAGCCTCTGTCTCCTGGGCTCAAGCAATACTCCCACTTTGGCCTCTCAGTTGGGACCACAGATGTGTGCCACCCTGCCCAGCTAATTTTTAAACATTATTTGGCAGATTCCCCTCAACTTGGGACTGTCTGCTTTTCCTCATGGTTAGATTCAGAGTGTGCATTCTTGGCAGGAACACCCAGGAGTGACTTTGTGTTCTTCTCAGTGCAGCATGTCTGGAAGCACGTGACTCAGCTTGTTTTATTATTGATGACATTAACTTTCATCACTTAGTTAGGGTGCTGTCTGCCAGGTTTTTCTACCGCAAAATTACTGTTTCCCCTTGACAATGAAAGGTATTATAATTTACAGGGAGATACTTTGAGACTATGTAAATATCTATTCCTCATCACACCTTCACCTGCTAGTTTCTGCATCCAGTGATTTTACTCTGATGCCTATACATTTTTATTTTTGAACTCCATCCTTCCTTCTGCATTTATTAATTGGCATAGTACTGCAAAGAAGGGCTTTCCCTTTTCCTGTAGTTGTGTGTGTAGGTATGTATTATCAGCTTGTACTCGTGGATTCAGATTTTATTCCATGGGTTATAACTTATATCTGGTGTAATTTTTTTTTGTTTTGTTTTGAGATGGAGTTTCACTCTTGTTGCCCAGGCTGGAGTGCAATGACTCGATCTTTGCTCATCGCAACCTCTGCCTCCTGGGTTCAAGCAATTCTCCTACCTCATCTTCCTGAGTAGCTGGGATTACAGGCATGCGCCACCACACCCGGCTAATTTGTATTTTTAGTAGAGTTGGGGTTTCTCCGTGTTGGTCAGGCTGGTCTTGAACTCCCGACCTCAGTTAATCCATCCGCCTCAGCCTCCCAAAGTGCTGGAATTACAGGTGTGAGCCACCACGCCCGGCCTTTTGTTGTTGTTGTTGTTGTTGTTGTTTGTTTTAGACAGAGTCTTGCTCTGTCGCCCAGGCTGGAATGTAGTAGTGCAATCTCAGCTTCCTGGGGTTCAAGCAATCCCCCCACCTCAGCCTCCAGAGTAGCTGGGACTACAGGTGTGCACTGGCTACTTTTTTTTTTTTTTTTGTATATTTGTAGAGACAGGGTTTCACTTTGTTGCCCAAGGCTGGTCTTAAACTTCTGGGCTCTAGTGATCCTTCTGCCTTGGCCTCCCAAAGCGCTGTGGGATTACAGCTATGAGCCGCTGTGCCTGGCCTCTGGTGCTGATTTGATGCTAAAATGATCTCTGGCTTGGCAGTGGCTGCCTCTTCAAGTTTGCTGCTGTATCTTTTCACATGTCCCCATCATATATTTTTGTCCCAACATAATCCAATATAGATAAAATTTGCTATGTGATAAAGATGGCATTTAAAATCAGAAGAGAAAGGCATACAAGTGGCATTAGGATCATCAGCTAACCCAGTGATTTTTGAAGTGTGATCCTGAGGCCAGCGGCACAGGCATCTCCAGGAAATATGTCAGATGTGTAAATTCTTAGGCCAACAAGTCCTCGAAGGGATTCAGGCACACACTCGTTTGAGAACCACTAAACTAACCACTTGGGAGAAAATGAAGTCAGGTACCTTCCATACCCAAACGTGGGTTGTTTTTTTTTTTTTGTTTGTTTTTTTAAGACAAGGTCTTGTTCTGTCATCCAGGCTGCAGTACAGTGGTGTGATCATAGCTCACTATAGCCTCGAACTCCTGGGCTCAAGCAATCCTCTTGCCTCAGCCTCCGGAGTTGCTGGAACTACAGGCGTGTGGTCCTGTGCCTGTCTTCTGAATTGGTGTATTAAATACTATGAATTTTTACTGAATCCACCAATCCCAACTTAGCTCCACAGGGCTCTTCACTAACCTTCCTCCACTCTCATGAGAACCCTGGCACTCAACACTATTTATATATTTACAAATTCCTTCACATCTGTAATGCACAGAAGGCGATTTGAGAATTGCTGTACCCACGCTGCCGTGAAAGGTGAAGTTGATTTTGAAAAGCTCTGTACTTTACGCTGTCCGTGTTCTGTGTGTGTTTCTTCTCTTTCTCCATGTGTGTCTACCAGATTGAAAAAGAGAAAGAAAAAGAAAACAACCCCCTATTTATTTAAAAATCTTTTAAGCAGAGGGTTATTACAGCACTTTACATTCCAAGAACAGACAGGCCAGTCATGAGCAGTGGGCCTCCTCCCTCATTGCTCTGTGAGGATAGAGTGTTCTGGTGGATGGGCCGTGGGTCTTGAGCAGCTGTGCCTGACAGTGTACGCATTTATTTTAAAGTAAACACAGCACTGTTTTTCCAGTTTTTCAGCTGGAAGATAAATAAAACTACTGAACCTTGGAACTTGAGTCAGAAGGAGAAGAGAAGAAATTTTTTAAAAGTTGCTCTTCAGTTAAAAACAACTTTAAATTTATTTTTATTATTCGCTTTTTTTTTTTTTTAAATATTTATTTATTTTTATTTTTTTGAGATGGAGTCTCACTCTGTCACCCAGGCTGGAGTGCAGTGGCACGATCTTGGCTCACTGCAACCTCCGCCTCCTGGGTTCAAGCAATTCTCCTGCCTCAGCCTCCTGAGTAGCTGAGATTACAGGCATGAGCCACCATGCCTGGCTAATTTTTGTATTTTTAGTAGAGACAGGGTTTCACCATGTTGGCCAGGCTGGTCTCAAACTCCTGACCTCAGGTGATCCGCCCGTCTTGGCCTCCCATAGTGCTGGGATTACAGGCGTGAGCCACCGCACCTGGCCTAATTTTTATTGTTAGTTTTTTAGAGACAAGAACCTACTCTGTCACTCAGGCTAGGGTACAGTGGCTCGATCTTAGTTCACTGTAACCTTGAACTCCTGGCCCTAGGCCATAGATCATGCAGTGAGCTATAATCATGGCACTGTACTCTAGCCTGGGTGACAGAGTGAGACCCCGTCTATTTTTTTTTAAAAAAAAGGGGGGAGGGCGGGGGCTGGGCGCGGTGGCTCATGTGTGTATACACACATGTATACATATACACATACACACATATATACACACATATACATATATGTATAAACTCATTTATTCTTCCTGCATACATTCAAGGTAGATTGTGGTGCCATCCCCTTTGATGAAGAAATGGAGGCAGAGAGATGCTATGTAACTTGTCCAAAGTTGTCCTATAAGGAGTTCGCAGAGTTAGGATTTAACCCAGGTCTTTGTTCCTAGAGCCTCTGCCCATAACCTCTATACATTCTGCCTTCCAAGGAAGAAGGTTAAAATCACTTGGAATTCTGTTATTCAGACCTAATCCAGTTAATACTTTGTAATATGGCCACTGTTTTGGGGGCCATATACTCATATTTGTATGTATGCCTTTTTTTCCCCCAAATGGGAACTCATTATACTTATTTCTTTGTAACTTGATTTTTTCACCCAGTTTTTTCTACATCAGTGAAACTAGGTCAGTTTTAATGGCTACAGTAATGGGTGTGTTTTGTTTTGTTTTGTTTTTTGAGACAGAGTCTCATTCTGTCACTCAAGCTGGAGTGCAGTGGTGCGATCTTGGCTCCCTGCAACCTTGACCTCCCGGGCTCAAGCAATTCTCCCATCTCAGTCTCCTGATAGCTGGAATTACAGACGTGCACCACCACGCTCAGCTAATTTTTGTATTTTTAGTAGAGACGGGATTTTGCCATGTTGACCAGGCTGGTCTCGAACTCCTGACCTCAGGTGATCCACTCGCCTTGGCCTCCCAAAGTGCTGGGATTACAGGGGTGAGCTACTGTGCCCAGCCAGGTGCTTTGTTTTTGTTTTGTGTAGATGCACCCACAGTTTAACCAATCTTTCATTCTTGGCCCTTTCTATTTTTTTGTAATTACTAGCAGCACTTTTTGTTAAACCTTTTTTTTTTTTTTTAAGAGATGAAGTCTCGCTCCGTCACCCAGGGGTGTGATCACAGCTCATTGCAGCTCTTGACCTCCAGGCTCAAGTGATCCTCCCACCTCAGCCTCCTGAGTAGCTGAGATTACAGGATTGTGCCACCATGCTTGGCTAATTTTCGCATTTCCTTCCGCCTCAGCCTCCCGAAGTGTTGGGATTACAGGTGTGAGCCATTGCACCCAGCCTAAATTCTTGTAAAGATACCTTTATGCTCCTCTTTTTTTTTTTTTTTTTTCTATGGTAAATTCCTAGGCATGCAGTCGCTGGGTCAGAAGGTGGGTGTGTTTTAAGTTTTTGATGCCTGCTGCCTGTGTCCATGGCAGAGTCTGGACCAATATTACACAGTGTAAGCGTGCCACATGCCTGTTTCCCTGTATCTCCGACAGCACTGGGTGTTGTCAGTCTTTTTAACTTACCTTAGTCTGTTAGGCAAAGTGATTTTTCTTTGTTATTTTACTTTATTTTGTTTTATATTTTATATTTTATTTATTTTATTTTTTTGAGATGGAGACTTGCTCTGTTGCCCAGGCTGGAGTACAGTGGTATGATCTCAGCTCGCTGCAACCTCTGCCTCCCGGGTTCAAGTGATTCTCCTGCCTCAGCCTCCCAAGCAGCTGGGATTACAGGCACACACCACCAAGCCAAGCTAATTTTTTTTATTTTTAGTAGAGACGGGATTTCACTATGTTGACCAGGCTGGTCTCGAACACCTGACTTCAAGTGATCTGCCTGCCTCCGCTTCCCAGAGTTCTGGGATTACAGGTGTGAGCCACGGCGCCTGGCCTCCGTTTCTTCTTGAGGAACCTCCAGTGAGGTGTTCTGCTGCTCTGCTGCATTTGCTTGTCCTGAGGTCGCCAGTGACCTCCGTGTTGCTAAACCCAGTGGTCACTTCTCAAGCTGTAATCACTGGCCTTACAGATTGGATACAATGAGTTGATCCTTCCTGCTTGACATATGTTCTGCCTTGGTGTTCAGGGCACCACACTCTGTAGATTTTCTGTCCACCGCTCTGGTCACTCTTTTTTTTTTTTTTTTTTTTTTTTTGAGACGGAGTCTCGCTCTGTCGCCCAGGCTGGAGTGCAGTGGCCGGATCTCAGCTCACTGCAAGCTCCGCCTCCCAGGTTTACGCCATTCTCTCGCCTCAGCCTCCCAAGTAGCTGGGACTACAGGCGCCCGCCATCTCGCCCGGCTAATTTTTTTTGTATTTTTTTAGTAGAGACGGGGTTTCACCGTGTTAGCCAGGATGGTCTCGATCTCCTGACCTCGTGATCCGCCCGTCTCGGCCTCCCAAAGTGCTGGGATTACAGGCTTGAGCCACCGCGCCCGGCCCTCTCTGGTCACTCTTATTCAGTCTCCCTTGCTGGTTTTCCTCTTCCCCAGTCTGCAAACATGGGGGTGCTCCATGGTGGCTTTGTCCTGTGTTCACTTGTTAATTTACCCCCCTTTCATTCACGAGCACATCCAGCCTCCTTGCTTTAAATTTGGCCTATATGCCCCAAACTCACAGCTAGGGCTTCTCCCCTGGCAACCAAAGACAGTATTTACGGCTAATTAACATCCTCAAGTGAACTGTTGAAATCTGAGTCACCTACTTCCCACAGCTTTCCGCGTCTTGAAGCAGTGACAATTCTGTGTCACTCAGGCTAAAATCCTCCGTGCCTTCCTTGACTTCGTTTTCTGCCCCATCAGCACCTCCTGTCTGCATTGTCTTTAGGATGTATTCTGGGATCCGACCATCTGTCACTATGACTGCTGCTGTCACCCATGTCCAAGTCACTTCTTGACTGTTATTGCAAAGGCTTCTTAATGGGTCTCGCTGTGTCTGCTGTTGTCTTCCTATGGAACAGTTCTGAATGCAGCAGCCAGAATAATTCAAACCAGAAGTCAAATTGTATCGCTGCTCTGTAAAAACCAAAGTCCTTCCCTATGGGCCCACCTGCCCCCTGTGATGCCTTTATGTGTGTCTGTTACCTCATCTCAAACATGCTCCTCCACTTTCCAGACCCCTCAGGCCACAGGTCTCCCTGCTGTTTCTCCAGCCCAGTGCTGCTCTCCTGCCGCTGACCCTTGGCACTGGCCTTAAATATCTCCTGAAACTCACCCCTTCCAGTCCACTGTAATACCACCTCAGTGAGGCCTTCTTTGATATTACTGCCTTCATTTTAATTTAATTTTATAGAGATGGGATCTCACTATATTGATTAGGCTGGTCTTGAACTCCTGGCCCCAAACAATCTTCCTGCTTTGGCCTCCCAAATGCTGGGATTACAGGTGTGAGCCATTGTACCTGGTCATGCCTTTTAAAAAAAGGCATGTAATTCAGTGATTTTAACATGATTTTTAAAAATCATTAATTCAGTGACTTAAAAAAAAACATTACTGAGTCATCCAATCATTGCCATGAATTTTTCCATCGCCCCAGTGAGATCCTTTGTGTCCATTTATAGTGAATTCCCCTTTCCACCTCCAGCCCTTGGCAACCACGAATCTACTTTGTGTCTCTGTAGATATACCTTTCCTGGACATTTTATAGAAATGGAATCATACAGCTGGGCACAGTGGCTCATGCCTGGGATCTCAGTGCATTAAGAGACTGAGGCCAGGGCAGGGAATGGGTGGGGTTTGAGACTAGCCTGGGCAACATAGGGAGACCCTCTACAAAAAGGAAAATTAACCAGGTGTGGTTATCCGCATCTGTAGTCCCAGCTACTCAGGAGGGTGAGGCGGGAGGATCACCTGAGCCTAGGTGGTCGAGGATGCAGTGAGCTGTGATCATGCCACTGTACTCCAGTCTCAGTGACAGAGTGGGACCCCTGTCTCTTTATTTTTTGTTGTTATTTTTTTTTTTTGAGACGGAGTCTCACTCTGTCGTCCAGGCCGGAGTGCAGTGTTGCATCTCGGCTCACTGCAACCTCCGCCTCCTCGGTTCAAGCGATTCTCCTGCCTCAGCGTCCCGAGTAGCTGGGATTATAGGCACATGCCACTGTGGTTGGCTAATTTTTGTATTTTTAGTAGAGACGGGATTTCACCATGTTGGCCAGGCTGGTCTTGAAATCCTGACCTTAAGTAATCCACCCACCTCAGCCTCCCAAACTGTTGGGATTACAGGCGTGAGCCACTGCTCTTGGCCCCCTGTCTCTTAAAAAAACAAACAAACAAACAAAAAGGATCACACGTATTGTATATTATGGCCTTGACAAAACTGTCTTAATTGTGACTGCTCCTCCCCAGCATTCCCTCTTTCCCTTCTCTGGTTTATTTTCTTGTAAGCAGTTATCCCCATATACTACTGTTTGTTTTGTTTATTTTTCTTATTCACTGTCTTCCACAAATAGAATGTAAGGTCTATGGGGACAGGCGTTTTGTGAATTTTGTTCACTTTTGTGTACGACACAAAACCATGAATACATGCATACACACACACGTGCGCACACACACACAATGTTGAAAGAATGACTTTCTCCTCTGATTACTGAGGATGCATGTCTTTTCCTGTGGCTTAGATCTTTGTGGCCAGCGTCTGGCTCACCTCGGAGGCCGACAGCAGGACCAGTGTGGCGCGTGCTGCCCACTCGGAGGAGGCTGTGGGCTGAGCCCAGCTCCAGCCTCCAAATGTAAGCCGTTGTTTCCTTTTGCCCTGATCGAGTTGCAGTTACATCAGCGACTACTGTTTTTTTGATTGGCACCAGATGCCACGCTTTGGGATTTCAGGCTGTCTCTAGCAGTCTCTGAAAAGCCCTCTGTGTGTCGCTTTCCATCATCCTGCACCTCAGGCAGATACGCCCAGGCCAGAACCTCAAGGAATTCCTGAAGATGCCAAAAGCAACCCCCTCCCTCAGCCCCACACCCTCAGCTTCTCAAAGTTACAGCCGGGGCCAGTTTCCTGGCTTTGGTATCAGCTGAGAGCTGTTGGAAATAAAAGGTCCTTTTAGCCACAAGTCTCGAAAAGTAAACACGGAGGCCCTGCAACGAATGTTCTAACAAACCTGCCCCCTGTGTCACTGAGTGCTGGCTGAGAGGCTGCCTTGTGGAGCCTCACCTGAAGAGAGAAGAAAAGCTCTCTGTCAGGATTACCTTCTCCTGGTCCAGGCTGCCGCCTCCAGAGTGTTCTGTGAGGTGTCGGCTTTGGAAGTTGGTCAGCCTCGTGGGAACACATATTTGAGCAAAGGGTGATTCTGCTCCAGACGCTGAATGCTGGCCAAGGCTGTTCCTCTTACTCCTTTTCTACAGGTATATTGTGACTGTTTGCATTTTAGTCTGCAGTAGGTGGCCAAGACATTTTTTCTCCTCTTTCTTTTCTTTCTTTCTTGTTTTTTTTTTTTTTCATTTAAAGAGATGTAGTCTCACTGTGTTTGTCAGGCTGGTCTTGAACTCCTGGCCTCAAGCAGTCCTCCCATCTCGGCGTCCCAAAGATCTTGGATTACAGGCATGAGCCACCATGCCCGGCTATATATATATATATATGTATTTTTTTAAAATAAGAGACAGGGTCTTACTCTGTCACCCTGGCTAGCGTGCAATGCCATCATAGCTCAGTGTAGCCTCAAACTCCTGGCCTTGAACTTTAAGGTCCTCCCACCCCAGCCTCCCGTGTATCCAAGACCGCAAATGCACACCACTATGTCCAGCTCATTTTTGTATTTTTTGTAGAGACAGGGTCTCCCTTTGTTGCTTGGGCTGGTCTCAAACTCCTGGGCTCAAGCAATCCTTCCACCTCAGCCTCCCATAATGCTGGAGTTACAGGTATGAGCCATCGTGCCTGGCCCCTGCTTTTCTTTTCTTCTTAGACTTAAGAGTTTCTTAGTGTTGGGTCAGGGTTTTGTGTGAGAGTTTCTTTCTCCTCTGTAGGGTATTTTCTTAGGATCATGAGACTTGCTTGCAACAGGGGCAGGGCCTGACGCTGATTTTTCAACTTTCATGCAGTAAGCACCTTTGAGTTCCGAGCTAGAGGCTGGCGCTGAAGTGGAGAACAGCAGACAGCATCCCTGTCCTCCTGGAATTTAGGCCCTAGAGAGGAAAACAGAAAGTTGAACAAATGATTGCAAAGTATTCCAGTTGTCACAGATGTGATGGAGGAAAGTACAGGATGATCTGGGAATGCATCATGGGAGACTTTGGCCTGGGTAGGGGTGTGTGTGTGTGTACATGCATGTGTGTTTATCAAGGAAGGCTTCCTGGAGGAAGTGACACCTGGACACCAGAAGGAGAAAAAGGAATTGTCTAGGGGAAAAGGAGAAAAGCATTTTAGGTGGAGGGAACAGCATGTGGGAAGTTTTGAGGCAGGAACAAACTGGTTGCTGTCAAGTCACACAGGAGGCCAACAGCAGGGAGGAGGCAGATGCTAGATCAGTGCTGTCCAATAGAAACAGAATTCGAGGTGTGTGTATAATTTAAAATTTGCTAGTAGCCATATTAAAAATAAGTAAAAACATAGGCCGGGCACTGTGGCTCACGCCTGCAATCCCAGCACTTTGGGAGGCTGGGGCCGGTGGATCATTTGAGGCCAGGAATTCAAGACCAGCCTGGCCAACATGGCAAAGCCCCATCTCTACTAAAAGTACAAAAATTAACCAGGCATGGTGGCACGCTCCGGTAACCTCAGCTACTTGGGAGTCTAAGGCAGGAGAATCACTTGAACCCAGGAGGCAGAGATTGCAGTGAGCCAAGATCGCGTCACTGCACTCCAGCCTGGGCAACAGAGCGAGACTGTGTCTCAAAAAAGAAAAAAGTAAAAACAAAAACACAGGTGAAATTAATTTTAATAATGTATTTTATTTCCACGTATCCAAAATGTTATTTTAACATGTACTCAGTATAAAAAAAAGTACTAATGAGATATTTTACACACTTTTTGGCCTCAGGTGTGTGTTTCTGACGCATAACACATCTTAATCCATACCAGCCACCTTCTAAGTGCTCCGTGGCTGCAGGTAGCTGTGGCCCCCCTATTGGACAGTGCAGGTCTAGAGGTTGAGTCCCTGGAGGAAGACTGGGAAACTTCTCTTCTTTTATTTATTTGTATTTACAAATTTTTTTATTTAAATTTTTTCTTTTTACCTTTTTTTTTTTTTTGAGATGGAGCCTCGCTCTCTTGCCCAGGCTGGAGTGCAGTGGCGTGATCTCATTCACTGGCTGGAGTGCAGTGGCATGATCTCATTCACTGCAGCCTCTGCTCCCGGGTTCAAGCGATTCTCCTGTCTCAGCCTCCCAAGTAGCTGGGATTACAGGTGCACACCACCACGCCCAGCTTGTTATTATATTTTTGGTAGAGAAGGGGTTTCGCTACATTGGCCCTGCAGGCCTTGAACACCTGACCTCAAGTGATCCACCTGCCTCAGTCTCCCAAAGTGCTGGGATTACAGGCTTGAGCCATGGTGCCCGGCCAAAAATTTTTGTTAAAATTGTCTTCAGAAGAAACTTTTCTTCGAAATCAGGTTACCATTAGTGTAGGGTTATATTTGTACAGTTCTAGAAACTTCTTCCATTCCTCTTGAGCCTGTGGCATAGGGGCATTGGGCCATCTTCTCCAGGGCCTGTGCCATTTCTCATCAGCCGTGTAGCGTTCAGGCCCTAAGTGAACACCTGCTGCAGGCCCGGAATGGTGGCCTTGACCTGGTGACAGGAAAATGAGATGGTTGCCTGAATGTGAGCTGTTTCCTTTCCCTTGCCAAAAACAAAACTGAAACACTTCATCTGGTGTTTGGGCCTCTGCTCTGCACCAGTCATTCGAATGGCTTCCGCCTGACCATCCATTCCAGCCTTCCAGGTTCTCCCAGGGGAGGTGCTGCGGCTGCTGGCATAGCCGTGTTAACATCAGACCTCATTTATCTCATCGCAGTGTTTGATGTTCCCTTTTCCTTCAGACTACCAGGATTCTTGGAGTATTTTTCTTAGTGTAGGAGGCTTATTCTTTGTGGGAGAGTGGTCTGTCGAAAGGGAAGGTAATCCTGGACCAGAGTAAGAGTGTCACAAGTCACATAAGTGGGCAATTAGTGCCACTGTTAGGTACAGAGTGGGACTCTGACTTCAGTGCCTGACCTGGCCTGGGGTTGCTGTTTATTACATGCAGGACAGTAAGGCACACAATTCTCAGAAAATAATATCCTTCCCTCCCTCCCTCTCCCCTTCTTCCCTTCCTCCCTTCCTCTCCCCCTCTTCCCTTCCTCCCTCCTCCTCCTTCCCCCTTCCCCACTTCTTTCCTCCCTTCCTTCCTTCCTTCATTTCTTCCTTGCTCTTGCCCTTTTCCTCTCTCCCTCCCTCCCTGCCTCCCTCCCTTCCTTCCTCCCTTTTTTCCTTCCTCTTGCCCCTTTCCTCTCTCCCTCAATTAATTAATGTTTATAACACATGTATTGCATGAATTCATTCTCTCAGAGGGGGATCCCCAAACACTTATGAATGGATAGATTGCATCTGTGTATGTCTGAAAAGATTCATAGATTACAAGTGAAAAATCAAAGGGCAGAGCTTTGGGCCTAGAATGACCTCAACTTTGCATCAGTTGTTGTTTTTCTTTTCTTTTCTTTTTTTTTAAAAACAGATTTCACTCTCTCGCTCCGACTGCAGTGGAGTGGTGTCATATCGGCTCACCACAACCTCCATCTCCCAGGTTCAAGTGATTCTCCTGCCTCAGCCTCCCAAGGAGCTGGGATTACAGGCATGTGCAACCATGCCTGGCTGATTTTTGTATTTTTGGTAGAGATGGGATTTCACTATTTTGACCAGGGTGGTCTTGAACTCCTGAGCTCAGGTGATGCACCCGCCTCAGGCTCTGGGATTACAGGTGTGAGCCACCGTGCCCGGCCTTGCATCTGTAGCTTTTGTATGTATATTTGTGCTTGTGTTTGCAATGACTTCATACAGAGTTGTTCAAAGTGGGTGATACTGGCTGGGTGCGGTGGCTCACACTTCTAATTCCAGCACTTTGGGAGGTTGAGGTGGGTGGATCACTTGAGGCTAGGCGTTCTTAGACCAGCCTGACCAACATGGTGAAACCCCGTCTCTAATAAAAATACAAAAATTAGCCAGGTGTGGTGGCGGGCGCCTGTAGTCCCAGCTACTCAGGATGCTTAGGCAGGAGAATCGCTTGAACCCGAGAGGCAGAGGCTGCAGTGAGCTGAGATGGTGCCCCTGCACTCCAGCCTGGGTGACAGAGCGAGACTGCATCTCAAAAAGAAACAGAACAAGGCCAGGCGCGGTGGCTCACGCCTGTGATCCCAGCACTTTGGGAGGCCGAGTCGGGCGGATCACGAGGTCAGGAGATCGAGACCATCCTGGCTAACATGGTGAAACCCCGTCTCTACTAAAAATACAAAAAATTAGCCCAGTGTGGTGGCAGGCACCTGTAGTCGCAGCTACTCGGGAGGCTGAGGCAGCAGAATGGTGTGAACCCGGGAGGCGGAGCTTGCAGTGAGCCGAGATTGCACCACTGCACTCCAGCCTGGGCGACAGAGCCAGACTCCATCTCAAAAAACGAAACAAAACAAACCCAAAAGCTAAAGTGATACCATGGGAAAGGCTTTGGAATGTATGTGTTTGTGGAGTAGGTGTCATATTTTACCTTTCTGTATTTGAATTTTTTAAATGAGTACATTATTTTTTATTTTGAAAGCTAATATTATTTATTGTAAAGACGATATTACATAGCAGAAGCAGTTTTTTTTTTTTTTGGGGGGGGGGATACATGGTCTTGTTCTGTTGCCTAGGCTGAAGTGTAGTGGCATGATCACAGCTCATTGCAGCCTTGACCTTCTGGGCTCAAGTGATCCTCCCACCTCAGCCTCCCAAGTAGCTGGGACCACAGGAGCATGCCACTATACCTGGCTAAGTTTTTACATTTTTTGTAGAGACAGGATCTCCCTATGTTATCCAGGCTGATCTCAAACTGGGCTCAAGCAATTTTCCCACCTTGGCCTCTCAAAGTGTTGGGATTACAGACGTGAGCCACCACACCCTGCCTGGAAAATACTTTTCAAACTTTTTATTATGGAAAATTTCAAACATAAATAAAAGTAGAGAGAAGTGGCCAGGTGCAGTGGCTCATGCCTGTAATCCCAACACTTTGGGAGGCTGAGGCGGGCAGATCACCTGAGGTCAGGAGTTTGAGACCAGCCTGGCCAACATGATGAAACCCCTTCTCTACTAAAAATACAAAAATTAGCTGGGTGTGGTGGTGGGTGCCTATAATCCCCGCTACTCGGGAGGCTGAGGCAGGAGAATCGCTTGAACTGGTGGAGGCAGAAGTTGCAGTGAGCTGAGATTGCACCCCTGCACCCCAGCCTGAGTGACAAGAGTGAAACTCTGTCTCAAAAAAAAAAAAAAAAAGTAGACTGGGCGCGGTGGCTTGTGCCTGTAATCCCAGCACTTTGGGAGGCTGAGGCGGGCAGATCACAAGGTCAGGAGTTCGAGACCAGCCTGGCCAACGTGGTGAAACCCTGTCTCTACTAAAAATACAAAAAAAATTAGCCGGATGTGATGGCGGCTGCCTGTAGTCCCAGCTACTTGGGAGGCTGAGACAGAAGAATTGCCTGAACCCGGGAGGCAGAGGCTTCAGTGAGCCGAGATCGTGCCATTGCACTCTAGGCTGGGCAACAGAGTGAGACTCTGTCTCAAAAAAAAGTGGAGAGAATAATGGACCATTCAGCACTGGTTACCCAGCTTTAATGATAACCAGCACACATCTACTTGTCTTTCATCTTTAGCTCCCATCTTTTGGGGACGTATTTGCAAGAAAATCTCATGCCTTGTGTCATTTCACTTGTTGACACTCCCGCATACATGTCTAATGTTTAACTGACATGGAAATTATGGAAAAAAATCCACTGTGGAATTAATGGAAATTGACAAAGCAAATCTTTATTTCATAATCTTTTTTTTTTTTTTTTTTTTTTTTTGAGACGGAGTCTCGCTCTGTCGTCCAGGCTGGAGTGCAGTGGCCGGATCTCAGCTCACTGCAAGCTCCGCCTCCCGGGTTTACGCCATTCTCCTGCCTCAGCGTCCCGAGTAGCTGGGACTATAGGCGCCCACCACCTCGCCCGGCTAGTTTTTTGTATTTTTTTTTTTTAATAGAGACGGGGTTTCACCGTGTTAGCCAGGATGGTCTCGATCTCCTGACCTCGTGATCCGCCCGTCTCGGCCTCCCAAAGTGCTGGGATTACAGGCTTGAGCCACCGCGCCCGGCCTATTTCATAATCTTACTGCTCAAACACAACTTGTCATTTTTCCCTTGTTCATTTATTTCTTTGCCCCTTTGTATACTTATTTTTACATGGTCTTAATAATAGGGTGCATTCTATAATGTCAGAGGTTGCAGTGAGCCGAGATCGCATCACTGTACTCCAGCCTGGGCGACAGAGAGAGAGACTCCATCTCAAAAAAAAAAAAAACTTAACATTGTGGTATGAATAATTTTCCGTGTTGTTGTACGCTCTTTATGATCACTAATCTAAATCTTAGTTGGGGCATAGTAGCTCCCTTATCTGAAATTATAATTTGTAAAAAAAAAACCCAATTTATAAAAAGGAGATTTTTTTAAAAGCAGAATTGTAACTTTAAAAAATAATTTTCTAAGAGAGCTCCTACATTTTGCTCTGCAAAGAACATTTAAAAGGAGGTTTGTTCTTTGGAAGGTGTTTATAAACATGGCTTTGATACCTGGCAACTCAGAGAGTTGGTTGTGGCCGCTGCGGTTCCCTGAGGGCACAGAGCATGGGTGATCTGTTGGAGCTGGGCAGGGCCTGGGCATGGCGATTAATGGTGTGGTGGGGACTCTCCCTCCCCCTGGGAGAAGAGGAGGGCTAATGACAAGGCAGCAGTAATGATGTGAACTGATAATTTATTCTAAAGACTTAACCTTCCCAGATCTGTATTTATTTCCCCTAAGTCCCTTTTAAAAAATTAAAATATGCTATGGCTTGAGAGATTTACCAAGATGGATGAAGTCTTTGCATCCTGTTTTAAGGGGATCCACAGTTGGTTCCCGAGACTCCTTCTGGGGTGCCTTGTTACACGGGTGACTGTGATGGATAACTGGTGCTGACTTGTACGTGTGCATATGTACTGTTTTTTTTTTTTTGTAAGTAAAGGAAAATGCATGTAGCTGCATGGGTCTTGGCTATAGAGTACTGGGACCCTGAATCAAGAGAAATAAAGGGTGGTTGTGCTTGATGAGTCCATTATGTACCGAAATGAGGACATGAGTGCCGAATCCACCCTCCTTTCTCTCCTCCTGCTAAGGGCAGATGCCCCATCCATACTTAGAGGCCCCCCTTCCCTGCCTTCCCAGGAACCCTTCCTGATCTTCCCTCCCACCTCTCCAGTTATTCTTCTCTGTCTTTCTTGCAAGGTCGTCATCTATTATTAATTTTTTTATTTTTATTTTTTTAAGACAGAGTCTTGCTCTGTTGCCCAGGCTGGAGTGCAGTGGTGGAATCTCTGTTCACTGCAACCTCTGCCTCAGGTTCAAGCAGTTCTCTGGCCTCAAGCCTCCTGAGTAGCTGGGATTACAGGCGCCCGCCATCATGCCCAGCTAATTTATATATTATAAATATATATATATTTTTTGAGATGGAGTTTTGCTCTTGTTGTCTAGGCTGGAGTGCAATGGCATGATCTCGGCTCACCACAACCTCTGCCTCCCGGGTTCAAGCGAGTCTCCTGCCTCAGCCTCCCGAGTAGCTGGATCACAGGCCACCACTCCCGGCTAATTTTGTACTTTTAGTAGAGATAGCTTTCTCCCTGTTGGTCAGGCTGGTCTTGAACTCCCATCCTCAGGTGATCTATCTGCCTTGGCCTACCAAAGTGCTGGGATTACAGGAGTGCGCCACCGCACCTGGCCTAATTTTTATATTTTTAGTAGAGATGGGGTTTCGCCATGTTAGCCAGGCTGGTCTTGAACTCCTGCCTTGGCAAGGTCGTCGTCTATTTAACTGTTAAATACGAGAGTTTCCTATCATTCCATCCTTTTCTTCCATGATCTCATCCTTACTTGAACTTCCTCTCTGTGCAAACCACCGTGTGCAGGTGAGCCACAGATTTGAATCACTTCTGAGCTCTCTTCCCACGTATCTGACGACTCTCTTGGTGTCTCCCTGTGGTTAGGTCAGAAGCACCTCAACACGTGCAAGTCACCTCCTCCTCAGGCTTGGTCCTGTTCCCATATTCTAGGTTTCATTGTGTAGATTCTCCATTTGTCCAGTTAGGTGCGTTAGGAACCCAGGAGCCATCTTTGATACCCGACCCCTCTTGCCCAACCCGTTTTCTAATCTCTTTAGATTCTCTGGATTTTTACTTTTGCAAGTCTGCCCACTTCTTCAGCTCCACTTCTCCCGCTTTGGTCCTTTTCCTGGCCACCAAAATTTTCATCTGTGGCCTCCTGTCTGCTCTGCCTGTTTCTGTCCTTCCTTTCCTCCGACTTGTTTTCCACACCACAGCCAGAATGATTATTGATCCAGCAAGGCTGATCTTGTCACACCTCAATTAAAAAACCCTTTAGCATTGTGTGGTGGCTCTTAGGATATAGAAAAACTCTATAGCTCAGCATGTCACAAGACACTGCAACGTCTAGTGACCACTCAGCCCTCCCACCCATTTGGATCTCATGCCAGTCCAGCCCCACTCATCTCTGCCCACTTTCCTGAATGCACCCGGCTCACTGTACACAGGGCCTTTGCACACAACATTTCCCCTGCCTGGATGGTCTTCCTCCCTGTCCTGCCCTACCCTGTTAGCTGTCTTCTCGAAACTTAGATGACAGTGACCAGTTTCTCGAGAAACTTTTCCTCATGTCCTGACCAGGCCGAGCATCTGGCTGCTCAGGGGACCGTATGTTGATATCCCTTGAAACCTTTTCTTACAGTTGCAACTTTACATTTCCTTGTTACTTCCACTTCTCCCACTGAATTGTAAGCTTCCTAAAAGCAAGGACGATGTCTGTTTCCATTCTTCATGGTAACATAGCTTCAAGCACTGTCTGGCAGATAGTGGGCACCCAGCAAATGTTACTTGAACCTCCTGGGTTCAAGTAATCCTCTTGCCTCAGCCTCCTGAGTAGCTGGGACCACAGGCATGCGCCAGTACGCCCAGCTAATTTTTTTTTTTTTTCGGATAGAGTCTCACTCTTTTGCCTAAGCTGGAATGCAATGGTGCAATGTTGGGTCATTGCAGCCTTCGCCTCCTGGATTCAAGTGATTCTCCTGCCTCAGCCACCTGAGTAGCTGGGATTACAGGCACATGCCACCATGCCTGGCTAGCTTTTGTATTTTTAGTAGAGATGGGGTTTCACCTCGTTGCCTAGGTGGGTCTTGAACTCCAGCGCGCAGGCCATCTGTCTGCCTTGGCCTCCCAAAGAGCTGGGATTACAGGCGTGAGCCACCATGCCTGGCCTAATTTTTTAATGTTTTAGAGAGATAAGGGTTTCACTTGGTTGCCCAGGCTGGTCCCAGACTCCTGATCTCAAGCCATCCTCCTGCCTTGGCCTCCCAAAGTGTTGGGATTACAGGGATGAGCCGCTGCGCCCAGCCCAGGAAATGTTTCCTGAATAAATGAACAAGAAACAGAGAAAGAGTTTGTAAACCGGCTTTGTAAAAATGAGGCTGTTTTCTCTAGAAGAGTTCATGCAACCCCCAGGAGACCAAAACTTTCATTTAGCAATGATTCCCAGTGGTAGTAGCCCAAAGAAGAGACTGCAGGGCCAAGCCAGAGTTCTCATTACTTTCTGCGTTCTAAGACCCTGCCAGAGTGTGAGTGTTGGGGGCTGTGGGGAGGTGGAGTGAGCAAAGTCAGCGTTGTTGCCCCAACAGGAATACCAGTGTTCACTGCTGGCCTAGCTGGGTAGAAGAGACTTTCTCTTGTTAGGCTCTGGCTAAGGTTGGAAGCCGAAGAGCCCTCGTAACAGTAGATCCTGGAATCATCTGGCTTCCTTTCCTGCAAAGGAAATGTGAAAGAGCCTTCTCTCTAGACCTGGGGTAGACTCCAGCCTGTGTGTGTCTGAGTTTCAGGGAACTGGGGAATAGAAAGGAGACTGTTTACTCTCTGCCCTTCTGGAATGTCCCCCGGTTCCCTTCCTCTGTGTACCAGTGTTTGCAGTTATGTGTAGAATGAACACGGGCCTGTTAATGAAGGTGCTGCTTACTCTCACCTGCTTTTGATGAGCCTGTGGGATTGAGGGAAGAGGGAGGCAGGAAGAAGGAGGTTTGTTCCGCTAAGCAGCACTTATGTGAATGGCCAAATCAGTCACGTCTTCATCGGGCTTCAGAGACTCTTAATCCTGGCGTCCTTGGCCTCCCTTTAAAAAATCCTCCTTTCTTTCTTGTTTCATGTTTCTCACATTTCCAGGTAAAGCCTAACATTTGTATTCTGAATTAGGAACAAAAAACAGAACTATTTTTCCTTTTAAAACATCTAAGTGTGGACATGACATGCACAGACATTTCGATGGTATAGGGTGGGGAGGGACAATAATGAGAAAAGACCCCAAACTAGAAAGTTCTTTCATACATTTGCAGTGAAACTGTTCAGGCAAGAGTTCTGGATTTTGTAACGGAATTGCATTATAGTAGCATGGTTTGGCAGTTACGGCCTATGTAGTTTTTTTTCTTTTGTTGGAATAAGGACGGCAATTTCCATGCCCTATTTGTCTATATTTATTAGTACCACATGCAAACAACATATTTTAAAAATCCAGGTCAAGAAAGGGAAAAAGTAACTCTTAGAAAAATGTGACTCATCCTTGCTGCACGTACAAACTCTTCTCAATAGGAAATTATTAACTTGAAGCCACTTGCAAATCTGAGTCTTTGAAGGGAGGAAAAATAAGAGTAAGAGTTATTCCCCAAACAGCTTGACTGATGTGTCTTCTACCTTTTTATATTTTAAACTATATTTTGTCAAAATCTTGCAAGTTTTATTTTATTTTATTTTATTTCATTTTATTTTATTCTTATAGTTGCTGTTAGTGCCTTGGGCGTGCTGGCATGGAAAAACACAAAAACTTCTTTTTTTTGAAACAGTCTCACTCTGTCAACCAGGCTGGAGTGCAGTAGCCCGATCTCAACTCACTGCAGCCTTGACCTCCTAGGCACAAGTGATTCTTCTGCCTCAGCCCCCCCACCCCCACCCCCACCCCAAGTAGCTGGGACTATAGGCAGGCACCATCACGCTTGGCTAATTTTTGTGTTTTTAATAGAGACAGGATTTCACCATGTTGCCCAGGCGGGCCTTGAACTCCTGAGCTCAAGCGAGCCATCTGCCTCAGCCTCCCAAAGTGCTGGGATTACTGGTGTGAGCCACTGCGCCCTGCCTTCTTTTTTTTTTTTTTTTGTTAGTGGCCAGTTATTAGAACAAAAGCTATTACAGGAAATGTGAAACATACACAGAGGTGGAAAAATAGTCGGTGAATCCCCATATGCCATTACCCAGTTCAGCAGCCGTCTATGACGGGCCGTTCCTGTCTCATCTAACTTCCCATCCCATCCCCACTGGATTAAGTTTATGAAAATCCCAGACATACCTCAACTACAAATATTAATATTTTAGTGTATTTCTCTAAAAGATAAGGACTCTTAAAAACCCAACCCATGATGCCAGTTTCCTACCTAGAAAACTCAATGGTAATCATTTCATATTTTGAACTGTCTAGGCAGTTTTTACATTTCCCTAGTCGTAGTGTAACCCTTTCATTTTATTAAAAAAATTTTTTTTAATGTTTTTTTGAGACAGAGTCTCACTCCACCACTCAGGCCGGAGTGCAGTAACGTGGATCTCAGCTCACGGCAACCTTTGCCTCCTGGGTTCAAGTGATTCTCATGCCTCAGCCTCCCAAGTTAGCTGGAATTACAGATGTGTGCCACTACACCTAGCTAATTTTTGTATTTTTAGTAGAGATGGGATTTTGCCATGTTGGCCAGGCTGGTCTCAAACTCCTGAACAAAAGTTATCTGCCTGCCTCAGCCTCCCAAAATGATTACAGGTGTGAACCACCATGCCAGGCCCAACCTTTTTATTTTTTATTTTTATTTTTCGAGACAGGATCTTGCTCTGTTGCTTAGGCTGGAGTGCAGTAATGCAAACATGGCTCACTGCAGCCTTGACCTCCGGGGCTCAAGTGATCCTCCTGCCTAGCCACCCATGTAGCCACCCATGTAATCTAAATTGGGATTACAGGTACCCGCTACCACACCCAGCTCATTTTTTTTTTTTTTTTTTTTTTTTTGAGACGGAGTCTTGCTCTGTCGCCCAGGCTGGAGTACAGTGGCTGGATCTCAGCTCACTGCAAGCTCCGCCTCCCAGGTTCACGCCATTCTCCTGCCTCAGCCTCCTGAGTAGCTGGGACTACAGGCGCCGCCACCGCGCCCGGCTAGTTTTTTTTTTTGTATTTTTAGTAGAGACGGGGTTTCACCATGTTAGCCAGGATGGTCTCGATCTCCTGACCTTGTGATCCGCCCGTCTCGGCCTCCCAAAGTGCTGGGGATTACAGGCTTGAGCCACCGCGCCTGGCCACCCAGCTCATTTTTATGTACTTTTAGTAGAGACGGGGTTTCACCATGTTGGCCAGGCTGGTCTCAAACTCCTGACTTCAAATGATCCGCCTCCCGAGTAGTTGGGATTACAGGTGCCCACCACCACACGCAGCTCATTTTTCTGTACTTTTAGTAGAGATGGGATTTCACCATGTTGGCCAGGCTGGTCTCAAACTCCTGACCTCAAATGATCCGCCTGCCTTGGCCTCCCAAAGTGCTGGCATTACAGGCATGAGCCATGACGCCTAGACCCCATGTAGGTGGGACCACAGGTGAATGCCACCATGTCCAACCAATTATTTTATTTTATTTTTTACAGAGATAGGGTCTCACTTTGTTGCCCAGGCTGGTCTCAAACTCTGGACTCAAGTGAGTCCCCTGCCTTGACCTCCCAAAGTGCTGGGATTACAGGCATGAGCCACTGTGCTTAGCCATTTTAAACCATCGGTTTGTCTGAGTCAGGAACCAAACAAGATTGATATGTCTTTTCAGTCTGTCTTAACCTAGAGGTTGTCCTCCCTCTTTTTACTCCTTGCATTGTGTTGTTGAAGAAACTGAACAGCGCGTCCTTTACAGTTTCCCACACTTTGGATTTTGCTGTGTGTCTCCCTAAAGTATGGTTCTGCGTGTCCCTCTGTCCCTCATGGGCAGATCTAGAGGCTGAGACTGACTTTGGTTCTTTTTTTTCTCTGGTGTGGTGATGTGTGTTTCCATCAGGAGGTGTCTTGTTGTCTCTCTTGGTATACTGGCTTTTAAAGGGCTGTCTTTCAAAGGGCACAGTCCCTGGGACTTCCCAGGGTCTTTTTCCCTAGATTCTCATATTCAGCCTTACTGCTGTCTGTTGACCTCCATAAAGTAGTATTAGAAGGTATCGGTAACCAGTTATTACTTAGAACAGAAGGGTGCAGTCGTATAGCTGAAGAAGTATGTTTGCTGATTACTGAAGTTAGCATGAGCTCAGGCCTTTGACTTTCTCGGTGAAACCTAAGCCTCTGCCAGCTGATTATTTTCGTTATATATGTTCCATTTAGTCCTAATTGAATCAGACTTCCTCTAGCCATGCTCTAAATTGGCATGATTTGCGGCCCCTGCCTATGACTTGCCCAAAGCTTTGATTCCAAGAGATCAGTGGGCCTGCGGGGCCTGGCTGATGTGCTTGGTGGGGATTCCTGGGGCTTTCTAACTCATGCTAGGGAGGAGGCCAGGGTGGAATCTTCTTAGACACAGTATTTCTTAAAGACACTGCCATCGCCTTTGCCCAAACCACCATCTGCTCTCGCCTGGATTACCACAGTGACCTCCTACCTGGTCTTGTGTACCTCAGCCCTTCTCCTGTAGCCAGACTGATTGTGCTGCAGCAGGAATCAGGTCACTTCCTTGCTCAAAACCCCGTAAGGGAGCCCATCCCATGTTGAGCAATTGCTGAGGACCTTGCCCCAAGGCCTGACTTGGAGGCTCTGGTTATCTCTTGCCCTCATCTGCACCTCTCTTCCCTCACTCCACTCCAGCTGCCCTGGCCTCCCTGCCATTCCCCAGACATGCTAGGCATGCTCTCACCTAGCACCTCCAGGCTTGCTTTTTCCTCTGCCTAGAATATTCTTCCTCCAGATACCCACGTGGCTTCCCCCGTCCTTTAGTCTTTGCTCAGTTGTCACCTTCCCAGGGAGGTTTTTCTTCTCTACCCCACATCCTCTCCCAGCTTAGCATTCTTCATCCCCCTGCTTTTATTTTTTCCTATTACACTTGCCACCTTCTTTTAAATTTTTTTTTATTTCGTTAAAATTTTTTTTTTAGTTTTTTTTTTTTTGAGATGGAGTTTTGCTCTTGTTGCCCAGGCTGTAGTGAGTGGCACAATCTCGGCTCACCACAACCTCTGCTTCCCAGGTTCAAGCAATTCTCCTGCCTCAGCCTCCCGAGTAGTTGGGATTACAGGTGCCCGCCACCACACCAGCTCATTTTTCTGTATTTTTAGTAGAGACGGGATTTTACCATGTTGGCCAGGCTGGTCTCAAACTCCTGACCTCAAATGATCCGCCTGCCTTGGCCTCCCAAAGTGCTGGCATTACAGGCATGAGCCATGGCGCCCAGCCTGCACTTGCCACCTTCTAACAGATTATGCAATTTACTTTTTTTTTTTTTAAAGAAGAAAAGACATTGCTTATTGTCTGTTTCTTCCAAGTAGAATGTAAATGCTCTAGGAGCACAGACTTTTGCCTATCTTGTTCCTGTTGAATCACAGTAACTAGTAGGTACTCAAGGCACGGATGTGAACAGCACGAATGCAGATAGAACAGGGCTTGATGAGCTTGAGAGGAGCTGGTGAGCTTCCTATATGCTAAATCAGATTCCAGTTATGGAAATGGACTCACGGAACCTACTTTTTCATGGGTTTCTTGATTTTGAGCAATGCCTCTAAAGGCAGCAGGAAGACATACTGGAAGAGAAAGGGCCTCTGTGGAGCCGTCCGCACAGCTGTAGTGAAAACAGAGGGCCCCAGAGGTGAGGTGGCTAAGACTGCTATTTATAACTAAGGTTCTAGTACATGTTTTCCAGCCACACTTACGCCTTTCAGCCTCCCCTGTATGTACGAATCTGTCACTCAATTAGCTAATGGTTTCTTTAGTCCCATTGTATATTATAGAGCTCCTCTGGCTCAATTTTTTCAAAAAGAGAATAATGAGGTGTTCTGTTCTCTGAAGTTTAATTTTTTAAATAACCTTGCCAATTAAAAAAAAAAACCTTTCCCCAATGTTTAATTATGAAATTTGCAAACATACAGAAGAATTGAAAGAGTGATACAGTGAACACCCAAATGCCATGCACCTATTTCTGGCACTTGTTAACATTTTTTTGCCAGATTTGTTTTGGCACTTGTTAACATTTTTTTGCCAAATTTGTTTTATCTATATGTTATTATAGTGTATGGCTGGGTGTATTTTTTTTCCTGAGCCATTTGAAGGTAAGTTGCAGATATCGTGACACTTTACTCCCCAAAACTTCACCCTATTCTTCTAAAAAGTCACTTGAAAATAAATGCATGTATCATTCTTATTTACTCTTGCATCTCCCAAGAATAAGACATTCTCATATAAAACCAAAGTGAATTTTTTTTTTTTTTTTGAGACAGAGTCTTGCTCTGTTGCCTAGGCTGGAGTACAGTGGTGCGATCTCGGCTCACTGCAAGCTCTGCCTCCCGGGTTCACACCATTCTCCCGCCTCAGCCTCCCAAGTAGCTGGGACTACAGGTACCTGCCACCACGCCTGGCTTTTTGTATTTTTAGTAGAGATGGAGTTTCACCGTGTTAGCCAGGGTGGTCTCAATCTCCTGACCTCGTGATCTGCCCGTCTTGGCCTCCCAAAGTGCTGGGATTACAGGCGTGAGCCTCCGCGCCCGGCCTTTTTTTTTTTTTTTAAGACAGAGCCTTGCTCTGTTGCCCAGGCTGGAATGTAGTGGCACGATCCTGGCTCACTGCAACCTCCGCCTGCTGGGTTTAAGTGATTCTCCTGCCTCAGCCTCCCAAGTAGTTGGGATTACAGATGCGTGTCACCACGCCTGGCTAATTTTTGTTTTTTTAGTAGAAATGGGGTTTCACCATGTTGGCCAGGCTGATTTCGAACTCCTGAGCTCAGGTGATCCACCCACCTCGGCCTCCCAAAGTGCTGGGATTACAGACTGTGAGCCACTATGCCTGTCCGTAAAACCGTAGTACTACTATTAAACCTAAGAACATTAACAATAATTTCAAACATCATCTAATATTCAGTTTGTGTGCAAATTTCTCCACATATCCCAAGAATATAGCTTTTTCAAACCAAGGTTTAGTCAAAATTCATGCATGGCATTTGTTGGTTTTCTTTAAATCGAGAGGAGTCTCCATCCTGCCTCCTTTTTTTTTTTTTTTTTTAAATGAATTTAATGACATTGACTTTTTCAGGAGTCCGGGACAGTTGTCGTATGGATGTCCCACATTCTGGCGTCTGATTGCTTCCTCACGGTATCGTTTGACATTTCTCCATCCCCCTCTTTCACGTGAAGCCTGTGGCGTCAGGTTGCCTTGCTCTCGGTGACAGTAAATTAGATCACTTGGTTAATTAGATCACTGGTGACAGCCAGAGGTCTCAAATAGAACAGAGGAGGGTTATGTTCTCAAAAGTTTAGTTTAAAGAGAAAAGGCCCTCCCCCTCCCTGTTGGCTATTTAAATTTAAATTAAATTAATTTATTTTTTGAGACAGGGTCTCGCTCTGTCACCCAGGCTGGAGTGCAGTGGCGCAATCTTGGCTGCCTGCAATGTCTGCCCACAACCCACGCTCAAGCAATCCTCCCACCTCAGCCTCCCGGGTAGTGGGGACCACAGGTGCACCCCGCCAGGCCTGGCTAATTTTTTGTATTTTTAATAGAGACAGGGTCTCACCATGTTGCCCAGGATGGTCTCAAACTCCTGAGCTCAAGCGACCCACCCATCTCAGCCCATCTCAGCCTCCCAAAGGGCTGGGATTACAGGCATGATCCACCATGCCCAGTCCTATTTTATGTGTTTGAGACGGAGTCTCATTCTGGTTGCTTAGGTTGGAGTACAGTGGCGTGATCCTGGCTCACTGCAGCCTTGACCTCCTGGGCTCAGGTGATTCTCCCACCTCAGCCTCCTCAGTATCTGGGACTACAGTAGCCTACCACCACATCCAGCTAATTTTTGTTATTTTTATTGGAGATGGGGTTTTGCCATCTTGCCCAGGCTGGTCTTGAACTCCTGGACTCAAGCAATCCACCCTCCTTGGCCTCCCAAAGTGCTGGGATTACAGGCATGAGCCATTGAGCTTGGCTGGCTCCTTTTAATTAATTTTTTTGTAGTGACAAAGTCTCACTGTGTTACTCATGCTCGTCTTGAACTCCTGGCCTCAAGTGATCCTCCTACCTCAGCCTCCCAAAGTGCTGGGATTATAGGCATGAGCCACCGCTCCCAGCCCATTGACTCTCTTTGAAGACAAAATGTGTCTCAATGTGTTGTATGGTGGCTTCTGAGCCTTCAAATATATAATGATTCCACTGGAGACAATGAGTAGATAAACTAGATAGAAGAGCTAACTTGGATCCTTGGGACGAGAATGGAGAGGAAAATGCAGGCTGTCTCTCTGGCTTCTATCCAAGGCCCATGGCACTGTGACTGTCACAGGGGTAGAAATGAGCAGCGAGAGGCCTTGGGTTCCTCCCCTCTCCTGTTGAACATTATCACACCTCCAGGAAGGAGGAAAAAAGTGTCCACACTCCATTTATGAAATGACGACCTTTGAGGTATCAAGACAGGAATCAAGGAGCCCTTCTGGAATGCTTGTCCCTCAGCACACATCCAACAGTGGTCTGTGTACTGCAGCCAGAAGGCTGGGCGCCTTTAGGAGATGGCCTGAAAACAAGTCTGTGGCTTGCCTTGGAAGATTCTGTGGTCACAGCCCAAAAAAGTCTCAGAAGGACCAGAAGGATCAAGAGAAGAAAGACTAAAATGAATGAAGGCTAGGTTGCAGTGGCTCACTCTTGTAATCCCAGCACTTTGGGAGGCCGAGGTGGGAGGATTCCTTGAGGCCAGGAGTTTGAGACCAGCCTGGGCAACATATTGAACCACGTCTCTATAAAAAAAATTAAAAAATAAAACAAAAAACAAATACAGTGAATGAGAAGTTAGACCAAGAGGAATTAGGACTCTTCAGCCTAAAAACAGGAAAGTCAACAGGAAGATGATAAAAATGACAGCTTATTAGGAGCTCGGTAGGTGCCATTTACTTCTTTGCAAGAGTCCTCTGAAAAAGGTGCCGTGATTTCCCCTGTTTTGCAAGTAGGGAGACTGATGCTTAGGTTAGGTCGTTTGCTTCATGCTGCACAGCTCTCAGGGACTGTGAATTAAACTGTGAATTAAACTCAGAGTGCCTGACCACACCCCCTCTTAACCCATGTGCTTAGCATCCCTACTGTCAGAGACTTAGGCACTGGATCTTGGCATAATGGAGGAGGGAAACCCTCCTTGACTTTAAAAAAAAAAAAAAAGCCCACAATAATCAACATTTATGATCGCACAGTTTCAGGGGGCTAGATTTGGCAGCAGCTTAGCTGGGCAGCCTGGCCTGGGATCTCTACCGAGGCTGCATTCAGGATGTGGACTAAGCTGTAGGGTTAGGCTCTGCTGGGGCTGGACCAGGTGCTTCCCAAGTGGCCACTCCCAGGGATGGCAAGTGGTGGCTGGGGGTTGAAAGGCCTCAGTTCCTTCCCATACTCCTTGGCTTTTGAAGGAACTCATTTCCTTTGGAAACTACAAGTGTTATTTTATAGAAACGTTTAGTACTCACCAAGGCCCTCAATGGAACTGGCTGAAAATAGCAGCAGACTCACTCAAAAAAGAGTTGGAGAGATCCATGGCGGGGAAGAGAGATTAAGGGAAGGTAGAGCACTTAGGAAAGCTTGAAAACCCAAAGGGTAACTGGTTTCTATCTTATTATAATAGATCCTTGAATTGATCTAGAATTTTCTGCTAAGTTCTTAAAGGGTTGTATCTGTAGAGGGATTTAGAGCCGTCTTTTTTGCGGGGGTTATCTGTAGAAAATGCTCAAATTTACTTTAGTGTGCTCATGGAGACATTTATACATACTCTACCTTGTTCTAGAAAACAGGTAAGATAGCTTATTATTGTGCAGTAGCAACTAAGAAATAAAACAAGGTATTGGACTGGGTGGGGTGAGTGGGGAGGGAGGTTCAGATATGTGGCACTTGCCTGGTCTGGTTTTGTAAGGTGTGGTGTGGACAGACCCCGTGGAAATCCTCATAAAGGCTGATTCCCTTTTGGTAATTATTTAACAACCCTGAATTAAAGGCCGTAGCTCCTGGCTGGACTGAACTGAAGGGAACTGAAGTATTCAGTGTGGACTAAACACTTAACTAGACAGAAGCTATTCAGCGCAGCCAAGTTCAGTAGCAGGGTGGAGGGTGTGTGTGCAGCAGTTTCTAGCCTGCCTAGGGCTTGGTGCTTCTGTCTCCAGTCAGTTTGTTCTGTTGTTTTTACTACAGTCACCCACAGGACTGAATCTGCCTGGTATCCTTGGGGGCGGGGTGCTCTGGGCCACTTCTCACCTCTCCTTAAGTCACTGATGGGGCCTGTTAGCCTGCATTGAAGTTTCATTGTTGTAACTGTTTTCCCTTATTTCAAGGCAATACATTTTCAGGATTGAAAATTTAAAACAACAACAACATGTTTTAGCACAAATAAGAAAAGAATAAGCCCCTGCAATCCCTCTCTAGATGGAGATGTCTCCTGTTGACAGTTCCTTAGGGTCTCTTTGGTTTCTGTGGGCAGGGGGATATTACTTGCAACTATTTCTTCATCTGTACGCCATCAATATCCCTGTGCTTTTCTCACAGTCCTGCAAGTGTAAACAAACTAATACATCAGTAATGTGGAAATTATGTTGCTGATCTGGTGATGTGAAATGTTTAGAAAGAGTACAGCTTCCCCTCCAACCTGATACAACAGTGATTTCATTAGACATATTCCTTCCCACTCTTGGTTCCATGCCACGAGGCAAAATTTGAAGATGAGGAGAAAGCATTCCCAGGGAAGCCACCGAAGGTGAAATGGGAGCTTTCAGTTCAGAGAATCTTAACTTGGCGTGCATTTGCTTTAGCGCATCCATGTTGCCTTTTGTACCCCACAGTGGAGAACACGCAGCTGACCCTGAACCTGCAGACGGAGAACAAAGGCAGTGTTGTCTCAGGCGGAGAGCTGACAATTTTCCTGGACGGGCCGACTGTTGATCTGGGAAGTGTGCCTAATGGCAGTGCCGTGACGGACGGTGAGTGCTGCCCTGCCCCTCAGCGCTGTGCCGGGATGGGGTGGGGCTGGGCAGGGGCCAGGAGGTGCTGAGAGCTTGGTTCTCTACTAGGCGTCTTGGTTTGAGTACCACTCAGCCTGGCCCATAGCTAGCCCCGACTCTTCTTAGCACCCTGGATCAATATCACGACATGGATTTTCAAGGGCCGCTTTCTGATCAAGGGCCACAGTAAATGTCCAGTCTCTGTAAATTGTATAATTGTTTGGTTTGATAGCAGAGAAAAACATCTTTCATCCCATGTGGACTTTGGAAAATGAAATATCTTTATCAAATGTGACTTTGGCCTATTGTTTTCCTTCCCAATACAGTTAAAGTTTTTGGGGAGGTTGAGGGTGTTTTTATGAGAGGCATTGGTTGGGAAGGGGACCGTGTGTTTTTCTAGAGATACACACTAGCAAAATACAGACAGAGCTGGGAATTTGGAGAGTGTCCCCTGCTCTGTCCCGAATATTGGCAGTTTGTTTCTTTTTTTTTTTTTTGAGACGGAGTCTCGCTCTGTCGCCCAGGCTGGAGTACAGTGGCCGGATCTCAGCTCACTGCAAGCTCCGCCTCCCGGGTTCACGCCATTCTCCTGCCTCAGCCTCCTGAGTAGCTGAGACTACAGGCGCCCGCCACCTCGCCCGGCTAGTTTTTTTTTTGTATTTTTTAGTAGAGACAGGGTTTCACCGTGTTAGCCAGGATGGTCTCGATCTCCTGACCTTGTGATCCGCCCGTCTCGGCCTCCCAAAGTGCTGGGATTACAGGCTTCAGCCACCTCACCCGGCCAGTTTGTTTCTTTTGATCTAGTCTGAAATTAGTCACCTTTGGATCTAGCAGGAAATTATTTCATGAAGTCTGAGGTCTGAAATGGGTTGGGTTTCTCCATTAATTTTTCTCATTAAATGTTTTCTTAGATGTGATGTAACCATGGCACTTTCCAGGCACCAAGCAGGATTTTTGTAGCTTCAAAGGGATGCAATTTGGATTCCAATTCAAGGGCAGTTGGTTGGAATCTCAGTGGCTGGATGGGCCTTGACTGTGGAGAAAAATCCCTTAACTGCACTGATCAGTGCTTGAGGTGCTTTGGTGCTTGGAGAAAAACATGCATCATTCACTCATTCAACACATATATACATGATTGTATCCCTGGCATGCACTAGGTCTTAGACCAGGTGCCAGCCAGATGGCAATGGGCCAAATTCACATGGTCTCCACTACTTGAGGTTTACAGTCTACTTGATGAGGGCAGGGGAAGAAGTTAGACATCAAATGAGTAAACACACAGGTAATTACATAGCTGTGATTGTAACAAAAGCTGTCAGTGAAAACCACAGGGTGGCATGAGATTCCTGTACTTTGTTGGGGGAGATCTCATCTGAATTGAGGGGTCAGGGAAGGTTTCTCTGAGGAAGCTGAGACCTGGAGGACAAGGAGTTTAGACAGGCCATGGTGGGGGTGTGGGGTAAAGGGGTGGCTTGGCCAGTGATGGGAACAGAGGCAGTCAGCGTGGTTGGATTATTAGGAGCAAGAAAGAGAGAGAATGGAGGAGGTGAGGTCAGAGAAACAGGTCAACTCAGATCGTGCAGCCTTGAAGCCCTTGGTAGGGATTTTGAACCTCATCTTGAGAAACAGAAAGTTGTTGAAGGGTTTCTAGCAGAAGACTATGATGATCTGATTTGGCTTTGTAAAAGCTCTCTGGGTGTGTTATGGAGAAATGCCCCCGATTCCTGGCCCCTACTTTGCACGGTTAGCGTTCGTTCTCTATTTCATGTTTTTGAGGCTGAGATTCATTTAATGGATAAGGCAATGTGCTTGTAAGTGCCTTGGACGTTCTTGAATGTCTTAGAGAAGAGAAGCTGTTTCCAAGGTTTGAGCCCCACAGCTCCATGGCATGGATCGGATCCTGTGTGATCGTCCCTGTTCCTCTCCTTCTGGTGGCTGCAGCTTGCTGGATGTATCCTGTGGTGGTGGCAACTCTAACACACAGAGGGAGTTCTGTTCCTGGCTGTCAAATCTCAAACATGAGTTGAGCTCCTCAATGCTTCTGTCTTTTCTTGTGATTGATTCCTTTCTAGGATCACAGCCGCCTTCGAGAGATTCCAGTGGAACAGCGGTAGCTCCAGAGAACCGGCACCAGCCCCCCAGCACAAACTGCTTTGGTGGAAGATCCCGGTAAGACCCCCCTTGGCTATGAGAAAGAACTGAGAAGATGCTTAGAGCTATTGAAAACATGTTGGGACATGGCGGGGAACATTTTATAGTAGAAACTGTTGGAAATTTCCAGAGATCTTGTAACTGACTCAGTGGTTAAGGAGGCTAATAGAGGAGTCCAGAACTCAGGATACTTTTTTTTTTTTTTAATTGAATTTAGATTTTTAATTTTTGTTTTTATTTTAAATTCAGGGGGTACATGAACAGCTTTGTTACATGGGTATATTACATGATGTTGAGGTTTGGGCTTCTAATGATCCCATTGCCCAGATAGTGAACATAGTACCTGATTGGTAGTTTTTCAATCCTTGCTCCTCTCTCTCCTTGTTTTTGGAGTCTCCAGTGTTTATTATTTATATCTTTGTGTTCATGTGTACCCAATGTTTAGCTCCCACTTATAAATGAGAACATGTGGTATTTGGTTTTCTGTTTCTGCATTAATTTGCTTAGGATAATGGCCTCCAGCCTCTGGCTATATTCATGTCGCTGCAAAGGACATGACGTGATTTCATTCTTTTGTTTTGTTTTTTGATATGGGGTCTTGCTCTGTTGCCCAGGCTGGAGTGCTGTGGCACCATCACGGCTCACGGCAGGCTTGACCTCCTGGGCTCAAGCAGTCCACCCACCTCAGCATCCTAAGTAGCTGAGACCACAGGATGCGCCACCACGCCTAGCTAGATTTTTAATTTTTCTAGAGATGGGATTTTACCATGTTGCCCAGGCTGGTCTCAAACTCCTGGACTCAACCGATTCTCCTGTCTTGGCCTCCCAAAGTGCTAAGATTACAGGCATAAACCACTGTACCTGGCTTAATTTTTATTCTTTTTTTATGGCTGTGAAAGAATTTGGGATTCTTAGAAGGGTCAGAGGCTCCTTGATGAAGATTGGGACTGGCTAAGTAGGTTATTGGATCAAAGGAACTGTCAAACAGGAAACTCGACTGCTGTTTTGTATGTCAGGGGCTGCAGCCACAGTTATTCTTCCAGGACACACATAGAAATGCTTAGAGCAATGGTTCTTTGTGAGATTTTCTGTCGTGCATTCTGCTTTAGGGGGTGGCCCAAGGTTCCCTTGGAGTGTTGGTTAAGATCTCCCACAGGCCGGGTGCGGTGGCTCACGCCTGTAATCCCAGCACTTTGGGAGGCCGAGGCAGGCGGATCACGAGGTCAGGAGATTGAGACCATCCTGGCTAACATGGTGAAACCCCGTGTCTACTAAAAATACAAAAAATTAGCCGGGTGCAGTGGCAGGGCGCCTGTAGTCCCAGCTACTCGGGAGGCTGAGGCAGGAGAATGGCATGAACCCGGGAGGCAGAGCTTGCAGTGAGCACAGATCGTGCCACTGTACTCCAGCCTGGGCGACAGAGCGAGACTCCGTCTCAAAAAAAAAAAAAAAAAAGACCTCCTACACTTAGAGTCCAAATATTATACTTGTTATACATATTACAAATGACATAATTTAATTTACCGAAATTCCCATTTTATACCTGTGTTAGTGGTGCAAACTCATTTCCATGGTAACTGAACATCTAGGCAGGAAAATAGCTCTAAGTATAGAGAGATGAGGGAGAGGGTTGGCACCTTTGTTTATTGTTTATTGCAATGTGCAAAATCCCCAGATATTTAAAGGACATTTTGAGGAAAATAATCCTAAATGTACAAACTACAAATGTGTTTGTAAATCTTTATTACCTGCAGAGAGTAGGTGAGTAACTGGCAGTAAAAATCTTCCCAAATGAGGCCAGGCACAGTGGCTCATGCCTGTAATTCCAGCTCTTTTGGAAGATCAAGGTGGGAGGATCACTTGTGGCCAGGAGTTCCAAGACCAGTCTCGGCAACATAGGGAGACTCGGTCTCTATAAAAGATAGAACAATGAGCTGGGCATGGTAGTGTGTGCCTGTAGTCCCAGCTACTTGGGAGGCTGAGGTAGGAGGATTGCTTGAGCCCAAGAGTTTGAGGCTGCAGCTGCACTGAGCTAGCAATAAGGCACTACACTGTAGCCTCCGTAACAGAGTGAGACTATGTTTGGTTTAAAAAAAAAAAAAAGCTTCCCAAACAGATCCCAGGGAGGGGGAATAATGCTTTGAGAAATGGAATATGATTTTAGCCAATACCCGCACCATCTTAAAAGATCCCTCTGAGGACAGCTGTCAGCTTCTCCTGATTTGGTTGTTTTGTGGGCTTACGAGGTTGCAGTGACTGGCAGGTGGCGAGAGCAAGACAAGATGTATGTTCGGATCTTTTTTCCGTACCCTTATTAGAAGCAGAGATGCTATTTCCCCATTCTCTTTTTTCCAAGTCACTGTAAAGGCGTTGCCTCACTCCCGAAGACCAGTCATGTTTTCTGTGTCTCCGTAGGTGACTTACAATAGTTGGGTCTCACGGGGTGACGAATGGCAGTGTAATTGGCAAATCTTGTGTCAACAAAGCCATGATGGGCACCTGGAACTGGAGGAAACAGTTTCGTAAGCTAGAACAGCGGTGGGCAAGGAATACTTGAACATTTCACTCTTTAGAGAGGGAGGAATACTTGAGTGAAATCACTCTTTAGAGAGTGATGCCTTCTCAGCTTTGGTGCTAGTAACTGCATCTTAGTCTTTTAGCTGAGTTGGAAAGTTTGTCTCAAATACACCCATATCACTTAATTTGGGGCTCAAAGTCAGATTCAGCTCTTAACAAGTTTGGATCTAAATTCTTGAGCTATTTACTGGTCTCTGAATTCCTCCAGTTGATCGACCGTGCAATTCAGAGATCGTGTTAAAACTTGTTTGTTGTCATTGGTGTTGAGAATGACACCAGGTCATCGGTGTCACGGCAGCCAGGCTGCAACAGGAAATCGGATGCATTTTGGCCCATCACACGTGGTAGACATTCAGTGCTAGTTAGATGGTGAGCAAAGTACCTTCCAGATAGTGTAAGCCATATGGGAGTCCTCTGCAGTCTGTTAGCTGCTGCGGGCTTTTACGTGTAGCGTCTGAGTTTTCCCGGGCCTCTGCCATTTAAGTAAGTATTCATTCTGCACTCACATGGGAACCTGTTGCCATTCAGCAGGAAACACTTTTGCAAATATTACCCAAAGACTGTCTCTTTGCCTCCTTAAAGCCCCCTTTCCACTTTGCTATTGCAGGTATGAAGGTCACTGTACACACGTGCTTATGACTGTAGGTAGTGGCCGAATAATCTGTTGGATAAGGGTGTAGGGCTTTGGAATCAGGAGATACAGATCGAATCCTGGCCTGTCATTTACTTGCTATGTGATTTTGGATAAGTCACAAAACCTCTCGGATCCCCAGTTATTTTCAGGTGTAAAGTGGGGATATCACCTGCCTCACAGGTTATTGCAGGGTTATTGTGGGAATGAACTGAGATAAGGCATGTCAGTCAGAGGGCCTTACACAATGGGAGCACTCGGTGGAAGTGGCAGTGGGTTTTCTTTGTGTCTGGAGACTGTCGTTTGTGCACGCCTACCACCCTCCCCGCTAAGCCTGGGAAGTGAGGCGAGGCGTTACCGGTGCATTTACATCAAGCACTGTAGTTGAGAGGTGATGAATCAGATCTTTGGGATCAAGGGCAGTCCTTTGCTGTCCTTGCTTTCTGGGGGCAGAGAGAATGATGGGTTTCTGCCTGCTGCCTCCCAGACTAAATATTTAGCTTTTGCTGTCTGAAGGGTAGGTTTTTCTTGGACTTGGGTGCTATTCACTGTGATCAAACAAAGGTGCTCTGACGTGCCCATGAAGGTGAAGACTGCAATGTCAAAGCAACCCTTTCCTCTCCCTGTTTCCCCTGCTTGGTAAAGCTATAGAACTGGAACTGTGAAAGGGTTTTGTCTAAGGGGTTTATTCCTCCAAGCTCATACCACAGAGCACCATTTGCTTGCTAAGCAAGGTCTCACAGCTCCATTTCTTAGTGGGATCTTGCCTCCTCTTCAAGAATAATCAGATGAAGCCTGGGCACAGTGGCTCATGCCTGTAATTCCAGCACTTTTGGAGGCTGAGGTGGGCAGATCACTTGAGGTCAGGAATTTGAGACCAGACTGGCCAACATGGTGAAACCCTGTCTCTACTAAAAGTACAAAAATTAGCTGGGCATGGTAGTGCGCACCTGTAATCCCAGCTACTCGGGAGGCTGAGGCAGGAGAATTTCCTGAACCTGGGAGGCGGAGATTGCAGTGAGCCGAGATCACGCCACTGCACTCCAGCCTGGGCGACAGAGCCAGACTCTGTCTCAAAAAAAAAAAAAAAAAAAAATTATCTGGTCTGGCACATGGAAGCCAGCATGAGACTGCCACCAACAATTCATGTGGCATAAATTTGTTTGCCCACAGATTATGTTAATATGGAATCAGAGGTCTGATTGTGTAAAAGAGTTTGTATCATAAATTATCATATACTCCTATAATGGAATACTCTCTCATAGTAAAATTAGGTGAAAGATGGTTGTATGCATATGGTGAAATCTTAGAAGCATAATGTTGAATAAGAGAAGCAGGTCATAGAAAACAGTGTGTAGTATGATGTCATATGTAGAAAGTTGAAAAATACAAAGTCAAACAATACATGTTGTATGCGTACCTTCAGAGGCAGTAAAACTGTAACAAATGGATGGGTCTGGGTGTGGTGGCTCATGCCTGTAATCCCAGCATTTTGGGAGGCCGAGGTGGGTGGGTCACTTGAGGTCAGGAATTCAAGACCAGCCTGGCCAACATGGCGAAACAACTTCTCTACTAAAAAGATAACAATTAGCTGGGCATGGTGTTGTGCACCTGTAATCCCAGCTATTCGGGAGGCTGAGGCAGGAGAATCACTTGAACCCAGGAGGTGGAGGTTGCAGTGAGCTGAGTTTGCACCACTGCACTCCAGCCTGAGTGACGGAGTGAGACTCTGCATCAAAAAAAAAAAAAAAGGGAATAATGAACCCTGAGTTCAGGAGGGTGGTTATCTTGGGAGGAGGGAGACAGGTATAATGAGGAAAGAGTACAAAGAAAGTTTCTGAGGTACTGGTCATGTTGTTTCTTTGCCTGGGTGGTGGGTCCCAAGTGTTCATTATTTTATTCTTCTTCAAATGAAGTATATATTTAGAGTCTTGCTCTGTCACCCAGGCTAGAGTGCAATGGCACACTCACAGCTCACTGCAGCCTCAAAATCCTGGGCTCCAGTGATCCTCTTGCTTTAGCCTGCCAAGTAGCTGGGACTACAGGTGTGTGCCAGGCTCCACACCTGCTGCCAGCCTCTATTTATTTATTTATTTATTTATTTGAGATGGAGTCTTGCTCTGTTGCCCAGGCTGGAGTGCTGTGGCACGATCTCGGCTCACTACAAATTCCACCTCCTGGGGTCAAGCAATTCTTCTGTCTCAGCCTCCCAAGTAGCTGGGGCTACAGGCACACACCACCATGCCTGGCTAATTTTTGCATTTTTAGTAGAGACAGGTTTCACCATATTGGTCAGGCTGGTCTCGAACTCCTGACTTCAGGTGATCCATGCACCTCGGCCTCCCAAAGTGCTGGGATTACAAGCGTGAGCCACTGTGCCTGGCCTTTTTAATGTTTTAATTTATTTTTCTTAGTTTTTTTATTTTTTTGAGATGGAGTTTCACTCTTGTTGCCCAGGCTGGAGTGCAATGGTGCGATCTCAGCTCACTGCAACTTCTGCCTCCCAGGTTCAAACTATTCTCCTGCCTCAGCCTCTCGAGTAGCTGCCCGGCTAATTTTGTATTTTTAGTAGAGATGGGGTTTCTCCATGTTGATCAGGCGGGTCTCGAACTCCTGACCTCAGGTGATCTGCCCCCCTCGGCCTCTTAAAGTGCTGGGATTACAGGCGTGATCCACTGTGCCTGGCTGGGCTCTTTTTAATACCGCATTCTTGAGGGTTCCCAACAGAGAGAACTCACTCACCCCTGTGAGAGGACATTAATTTATTCATGAGGGATCCACTCCCATGACCCAAACACTAGGTCTCACCTCCCAACTCTGCCACGTTGGGAATCAAATTTCAACATGAATTTTGGTGGGGACAAGCTGCATCCAAACCATAGCAGGGAGTCAAGTTGGAACGAAGCCCACAGGACTGTCTGTGAGTGGAGCTGCTCCTAGCACCTCACGATTTCCTCTGGCTTGAATATCTGGCTCCTCTGTCTAGAATCTCAGTAAAATGTCCATAGTCATACAGGGAAATGGAACAACAACAACAAAAACGAGAAGAATGCATTTAATTTGCTTTTTGGTTCATAAAATTTTTCATTTATAGGGTTAATGTAAAGGATCTTGATAGAAGCTGTTGGCTGGGCACCGTGGCTCAGTGCGTGGACTGGGTTTAATCCCAGCACTTTGGGAGGCTGAGGCGGGTGGATCACCTGAGGTCGGGAGTTTGAGACCAGCCTGACCAACATGGAGAAACCCCCGTCTCTACTAAAAAAAAAAAAAAATACAAAATTAACCGGGCGTGGTGGTGCCTGCCTGTAATCCCAGCTGCTTGGGGGACTGAGGCAGGAGAATCACTTGAATCTGGGAGGCGGAGGTTGTGGTGAGCCCAGATTGCGCCATTGCACTCCAGCCTGGGCAACAAGAGCGAAGCTCCATCTCAGAAAATAATAATAATAAAATAAAAAAGAAGCTGTCTACTATAGCTAGGTGCAATGGCTCATGCCTGTAATACCAGCACTTTGGGAGGCTGAGTTGGGAGGATTGCTTGAGCCCAGGAGTTTGAGGCTGTAGTGAGCAAAGATGGAGCCCCTGCAATCCAGCCTGGGCAACGGAGCTAGATGCTGTCTCAAAAAAAAAAAAAAAAAAAAAAAAAAAAAAAAAAAAAAAAAGAAGAAGCTATATATAGAGGCTTGAACAATTTATTTTCCTTTCTTATGTGTATATATATTTAAGCTATTTTGTTTAACAGTGCATGTGAACGTGCATGAGATAGAGCGTGTGTATGTATGTGTTTGTGTGTGCGTGTAGGGCTGGGGACCTTGAATTTGCCTGTGGCCATCATCAGCTGTCAGTAGTGGCCAGTGTTGGTCACAATCTGCATTTTAACATGTCCTTCCCAGTGATTATTTTTACATGGTAAAGTTTCAGAGCGTCTTAGATAGTTTTCTTTCTCCCTCCTTTACTCTTCTTTTTTGCCCTGCTTTGATGAAAATATATCAGATTTATTGGCTCCCTTGCCTTGGCATTAATGGCCTCTGAAGATGTAAAAGATCTATAATCTCGGAGACTTACAAAGCCTAACCATCTCTGGTGAGCTCTAAATAGATCATCAACTGTGTCTGCAGACAGCCTATCCCAGAAAGGAAAGAAAAATAAACTCAGGCGGGTGTGAGTTCACTGTGAACACTTCAGGAAGTCCTGGGAGGGCCGGGGGAGAACTGGGAAGCAGAGCTAGCAGGGAGGAGGGGTAGAGGGTGGATGGGATCTGAGCCTTGGGCACTAGGCCATTCTCACAGTCATTGTCGGCTGCTGGCGGTTGCCACCCCTCCTTCCACTGAGGTGACTAAAGGCTGCTTGATTGGGAACTGCAGTTATTTAGAGATGTTGCCCTGTCAGCAGGAAAGCCCTCTCATGTAATAGCTTATGCTTAAAATCTGGCTATTGCCTCATTTCTGTTGCTGGGGAAGACAATGGAATAAATCTTGTTTGTTTATTTATTTATTTATTTATTTATTTATTTATTTATTTACTCAATGATAATTAAGACATAGTCCATCCTCAAAGTCCCTGCTTATAGGCAGGGCTTTCTTCTGAGCAATTGGTAAATATGGAATAGTATTGAGACAGTGGTCAGTCGTCCCACTGCATTCTCCAAGCCAGATATTGAAAAGTAATCATGGCTGGGCATGGTGGCTGTATGCCGGTAGTCCCAGCTGTTTCGGAAGCTGAGGCAGGAGGATCGCTTGAGGCCAGGAGTTTGAGGCTGCAATGAGTTATGATCGTGCCACTGCACTCCAGCCTGGGCAACACAGGGAGACCCTGTCTCTTAAAAAAAAAAATCATGGAGATTAATTACACATTCATTTATACATTGGTTTATTAATTTTTCATCAATTAAAATGATACACGGTACCTTATCATACATTTATTTATTGAATAGGTGTTTATTTGGCATTTATTCTGTATGAGCCTAGAGAGATGTTTATAATGCCAGATGTGGCGTGCACCAGAAAACTGGTTATAAACTAGGAGGAGGGAAGGCAAATCTCTGCTGTTGAAGGCAGTATTCCTTTGGTATACATGAATGTGAGACTCTGAGCTAGGTCGTGGTGATTAAAAGATGAAAAGTCAGGTTCCCTGACATCAGGGAGTGTCTTTAGTAGGAGACAGATGCATGGATGACACTTAGAGTCTAGTGTGATGGATCCATGGTGATGGTATGTAAATGTACACATGCAAGAAGAATGTAGTGGGACATTACCTAGATCTGCCCGGAGGATTTGGGGAAGACCTCCCACATTTGAACTGTATTTTGAAGGAGTTTGCCCGACCAGCGAAGTGGGGGTCAGGGATGTCACTGCAAGCAGAGGGTACAGCATGAGCGAAGTCAAGGAGGGGTAAGAGAACTTGACATTTGAGGAAACAAAAGTCATTTAGTAATGTTGATGTGTAAGGTATTAGGGATGATAACTTAGCAAACTAGAGTTTGCAGGTCAAATCCAGCCTGCCACCTGCTTTTTTGTTGGTGTTCTCGTTTGTTTTTGCTGGGTGAAATCTGCTGTGATTTTTTTTTTTTAGAGCACTTTTAGGTTACCCCAAACATACATACCCTCTTCCCCACTGTCAACATCCCCCACCAGAGTGGTACATTTGTTAGAATGATGAGCCTACATTGACACATCATTGTCACTCAAAGTCCATAATTTATGTTAGGGTTTACTCTTTAATTTTTTTCTTTTGGACAGAGTCTTGCTCTGTCATTCCACTGGCTGGAGTGCAGTGGCGCGATCTCAGCTTACTGCAACCTCTGCCTCCCAGGTTCAAGTGTCTCATGCCTCAGCCTCCTGAGTAGCTGGGATTACAAGCATGCATCACCATGCCCAGCTAATTTTTTTTTTGTATTTTTAGTAGAGATGGGGTTTCGCCATGTTGGCCAGGCTGGTCTTGATCTCCTGGACTCAAGTGATCCACGTGCCTTGGCACTGACATGTATCCACGATTACTGTGTCGTACAGAGTAGTTTTACTCCCCTGTGCTTCGTCTATTCACCTCTCCCTCCCGTCCCCAGCCCCTTGTAACCACTGATTTTTTTATTGTCTGCATAGTTTTGCCGTTTCCAGAATGTCATATAGTTGGCTCATAGAGTATATAGCCTTGTCAGATTGGCTTCTTTCACTTAGTAATTGAGATTTACGTTTCTTTCACGTCTTCTCATGGCTTGATTTTTTGAGTACGGAATAATATTTCATTGTCTGCATGTACCACAGTTTATCCATTCACTTTTACATTCCTCCTTCACAGTTTATTCATTCATTTACTGAAGGACATCTTGGTTGCTTCCAGGTTTTGGCAATGATGAATAATAAAGCTGCCATAAACGTTAGTGTGCAGGTTTTTGTGCAGATAAAAGTTTTCAACTCAGTTGGGCACAGTGGCTCACGCCTGTAGTCCTAGCACTTTGGGAGGCCAAGGCAGGCAAATTGCAAGGTCAAGAGATCCAGACCATCCTGGTCAACATGGTGAAACCCCATCTCTAGTAAAATACAAAAAAAATTAGCTGGGTGTGGTGGTGCACTCCTGTAGTCCCAGCTACTCGAGAGGCTGAGGCAGGAGAATAGCTTGAATCTGGGAGGTGGAGGTTGCAGTGAGCTGAGATCGTGCCACTCACTGCACTCCAGCTTGGCGACAGAGCAGTGAGACTCTATCTCAAACAAAACAAAACAGAGTTTTTAACTCACTTGGGTAAATACAAAGAAACATGATTGCTGGGTCATATGGTAAGAGTATGCTTAGTTTTGTAAGAAACCGCTAAAGTGTTTTCCAGAACGACTACACCAGTTTGCATTGCCACCAGCAATGAGTGAGAGTTCCTGTTGCTCCACATCTTCACCAGCGTTTGATCTGGTCCATTTTCTGGATTTTGGCTATTCTAATGGATATCTAGTGATATCTCACTTTAATTTGCATTTCCTGGATGATATATGATGTGGAGAGTCTTTTTTTTTTTTTTTTTTTTTTTTTTTTTGAGACAGAGCCTCGCTCTGTTGTCCGGGCTGAGTGCAATGGTGCGATCTTGGCTCACTGCACCCTCCACCTCCTGGGTTCAAGTGATTCTCCTGCCTCATCCTCCTGAGTAGCTGGGATTACAGGCACCTGCCACCACGCCCAGCTAATTTTTTTGTATTTTAAGTAGAAACTGGGTTTCACCGTGTTGGCCAGGTTGGTCTTGAACTCCTGACCTCAGGTGATCCGCCCACCTCGGCCTCCCAAAGTGCTGGGATTACAAGCATGAGCCACTTTGCCTGGCCTATGATATGGAGAGTCTTTTCATATGCTTATATTCCATCTGTATATCTTCTTTGGCAGGGTGTCTGTTCAGGTCCTTTGCCCATTTTAAAAATCTGGTTGTTCATTTTCTTATTGTTGAGTTTAAGCATTTTTTGTATATTTTGGATGGCAGTTCTTTATCAGATATATGTTTTGCCAATATTTTCTCCCAGTCTGCGGCTTGTCTTCTCATTTTCTTTACCATCTGTTTTGGGAAATATAATTTTATTTTTATATGGCCATACTCATTTATTTTCATATTGTCTGTGGCTACTTTCATGCTACAATGACATGTTAAGTAGTTAGAACAGAGATCATATGGTCAGCAAAACCTAAAACATTTATGATTTGGCTCTTTGCAGAAAGTTTGCCAGTCCCTGCTGTAGGAGATGGTTTGAAGGCAAGAGCAGTTCACAAAGGGCCTTTTGTGTTTTACTGAGGACTGTAGATTTTATTCTTTGAAAACAGGGAACCAGTGGATTTTGAGCAAGGGTATGGTAATGCTATTTCTGCGGTGAATTATTCAGAAAAGTAGTCTAATGGATGAATTTAGAACTATATCAGTTGGGGTTCATTGCAGGAAACAGAAACCACTCTAGGTATTTTGAGCAGAAAAGGATTTAATATGGGGAATTAGATGCTTATAAAAGTCACTGGATGGGCTGGTGCAATAGGAGTGAGGGGTCTTCCTGAGATCTTTGGTTTCAGGCTCACAGGCTTGCAGCTCCAGTTCATATGCCAAGAAATTGCCGCACCCTTGCGACCGCTTTACATGTATGAAGCGGGTGTCCAGGCGATGAGACATGGAGTCTGCTGGAGCCCCTGCCAGTCACCACCACCATAGAACAAATGGCTTCTGCCTTCCTTCTGCTTTCCAACTTTCCTGCAAGAACTTCTCATTGGTACAACCTAAATCACACCCAGAGACTATCTGCAGGAGAGTCTGGATGTCTTCTAGGCCCTGCAATGAGTCAGGGCGGGCATATAGGATAGAAGAGGGTGGGAATGTCTGACACAGTGAGGCTGAGACAAGACTCAGGAACTGATGAAGAGGAGTCTTGCAGGAACTGGTGAGGTTGCAATTGATGACTAGTCTTGGGCAGTAGCGAATAGAGAGGAGACAAGAGAAATACCTAGGAGGTGTAATTAAGCAGGACTGCATGGCTGGCTAATGAGACAAGGTGAGCCGGGGGGACTCCCAGATTCCTCTACTGTGCTGTCATTCATGAAGACAAGAGATGCAAGAGGTGGGGAGCTAATGAGTATGTCACTTTAAAACCACATTCCCCACGATGGTTGGCTTTGGTGTTCAGCAGGCTTTATGGAACATTGGTACTGCCTGGCTCCGGGACAGAGTCATTTCTCTGAAAGTGCACCCATAGGAGGAGAAATGAAAACCTAACTGAAGAGACACAGAGCAAAACATTGTATTCCTGACAGTGAAGCACAGAGACACAATAAGGGCCGCCACAATTCAGGGCACGTGAGTGCTAGTTCTACCTGAACCAGATCTGTATCTGGATTCTACAACTTCTTGGTCCTAGAAAATCATGATTGAAAGGGGAAAAGTTTAGAGAGAAGCTAATAAAAAGAGTATGGGTCTTGGAGAAATGACTTTCTAGTCATGAGAGCTTGGCACCTTGGCCATGTGCTGATGGAAGACCAGAACAGAACTGGCTGCAAATGCTTTGGACAGACGTGGATGGCAAGGAAAGAGGGGTGCTTCAGCCATGGTGTTTGTGGCTATGGTTTGATGAGATGAGGTTCGACTTTTCCTGTTGGATTCTGTTGGAACTGGATGACTCCTTTTAAAGTGCCAAAGTCTGTGGAGGTGGTGATTTGGGGTTTGGTTTAGTGACTGTCTTTCTGCTGGCATTTAAATAGCCTAAATAGAATGACTCGTTTCAAACGTCGAATCAATTCGTATGTAGGCTTTTCTTTCTTTTTTTTTTTTTAAGTTTATTTATTTTTGAGATGAAATCTTGCTCTGTCACCCAGGCTGGAGTGCACTGCCACGATCTTGGCTCACTGCAACCTCTGCCTTCTGGGTTCAAGCGATTCTCGTGCCTCAGCCTCCTGGGTAGCTGTGACTACAGGCACCTGCCACCACATCTGGATAATTTTTGTATTTTTAGTAGAGGCGAGGTTTCGCCAGTTTGGTCAGGCTGGTCTCGAACTCCTGACCTCAGGTGATCTGGCCGCCTTGGCCTCCCAGAGTGCTGGGATTGCAAGTGTGGGCCACCACTCCTGGCCTCTTTTCTTTTTTAAAATTTTGAGACAGAGTCTTGTACTGTCATCCAGGCTGGAGTGCAGTGGTGCAATCACGGCCCACTGCAGCCTCAACCTCCAAGGCTCAAGTGATCCTCCTGTCTCAGCCTCCCAAATAGCTGGGACTGTAGGTGTGTACCACCACGGTAGGCTAATTTTTAAAATTTTTTTGTAGAGATAAGGTCTCCTCATGTTGTCCAGGCCGGTCTTGAACTCTGAACTCAAGCAATCCACCAGCCTTGGCCTTCCAAAGTACTGGGATTACAGGCGTGAGCCGCTGAGCCCAACCGGCTTTTCATTTTGTTTTAGATAAATATAGTAACAGAACTAAAATCTAGAATTTATATTCTGCTTCACATGTACTTGGTTTTATGAAGTTTTTCTTCACCCTTAACTTACTGAAAATATAGTGGAGGTATTTGTCTCAATATTCTTGGAGTCTGCCATCCTTATTTCTTAAGTAATTTTTAGTTCACTTCAGTCTGCCCTCTGCCTCTATCATTCTGCTGCAATGACAGTCACCAAAGCCCCCCTGACCTGTCTGCCAGTTAAACATCGTGGACTAGTCCTCTCTAGAAACATTTTGTGCCTTGGTTTCTATAATAATGCAGAATCCCAGACTGTTCCTTTTTTCCCTTGGTTTTCTTGATTTTTATTACTTAAAAAATGAGTTTGATTCATGCAAAAAATTTATGTGAATGTATCATATAAGAGCCGGTTGCAGTATTAAATAGGGCAGTCAAGAGACGTGTTGTTGAGAAGGTGACTTTTAAGCAAAGATTTGAAGGAGGCGAGGAATGTAACCATGAGGATATCTGGGGAAAGAGTGTTTGGGCAGAAGAATGGCTGTCGGGAAGGCCTTCAGTTAGGAATGTGCCTTTGGAATTGAGGGAACAGTGGAGAGGCCAGTCCCACTGGAGAGGAAGGGGAAGCGGAGTCACAGGAAGAGATGACAGTGGTAAAGGGTAGCGCCAGATCATTCTGATGAATTTCTGCTTTGTGTATTTCAGGGTTATTTCATTGGATCTAGAGTACAATTTGACATACGTCTTACGGATGAATTGAACTTTTTGTTCTTATCTTGTCATTCTTTTTTTTAGTGCTTTTTCTCTTAAAATTTATTTGGTCTGAAGCCAGGCACAGTGGTATGTGCCTATAGTCCCAGCCACTGGGGAGGCTGAGCTGGGAGGATTGCTTGAGTCCAGGAGTTCGAGTCCAGCCTGGGCAACATAACAAGACTCCCATCTCTAAAAAAGATGTATATTTATTTGGTCTGACAAATAAAAAGTAACTTAACAATGTGAATGACTCTTAAAAGTATTAGGCTAAGCTTAAGAAGCCAGACATAGAAGCTTAAGTTCTGTATGATTCCATTTATATAACATCCTGAAAAAGGCAAAATTCTAGGGATAGAAATCCAGTCTGAAGATGTTGGGGCGTTGGAGGAAGGATTGGCTGCAAAGGGACACAAGGAAATTTTGAGAGCAATGGGAATGTTCTGTGTCTCCTTTGTGGTGATGGTAACATCACTATAAACATTTGGTAAAACTTGCCAAACTGTACCTTTAGAAAGGGTAAATTTTACTCTATGTAAATTATACCTTAATTTAAAAAATCATTAAAAAACCCATTTGGTGGCCAGGTGCAGTGGCTCACACCTGTAATCCCAGCACTTTGGGAGGCTGAGGCAGGTGGATCACGAGGTCAGGAGATCGAGACCATCCTGGCCAACATGGTGAAACCCCGTCTCTACTAAAAATACAAAAATTAGCTGGGCGTGTTCCATCACCATGTTGGCCAGGATGGTCTCGATCTCCTGACCTCATGATCCACCTGCCTCAGCCTCCCAAAGTGCTGGGATTACAGGAGTGAGCCACCACGCCTGGCGTAACTTTCCATTTTAAGCCTATGTTTGGTATGACTTTTCAAGAAAAGTCTTGATGGGTTGAAGGTATCTTTGGCTCCCTGATTATTTGATAATGGAGTGTGAAATTCTGCATCCAGTGGTGTGAAGAGAACAAGAGCTCATTGACTGGCTCATGGCCTGAGGATTTTCTGTTTGGTCTTATGCTGAGTTTTATATACAGCATGTCTATATGTTGGGTCTACTTTGTGTGTTTTGTGTTTCCAAATGACCTTTGAAGGTCAAGTTTTTTTTTTCTTTTTTTGAGACAGGGTTTCGCTCTGTCACCCAGGCTGGAGTGCAGTGGCACCATCACAGCTTACGCAGCCTTGACCTCCCAGTCTCAAGTGATCCTCCCACCTCAGTCTCCCAGGTGGCTGAGACTACAGGTCATGCCACCATGCCTGGCTAATTTTTAAATTTTTAAATTTTTTTTGTTGTAGTGACAGGGTCTTCCTGTGTTGCCTAGGCTGGTCTTGGATCCTCTTTCCTCAGCCTCCCAAAGTGTTGGGATTATAGGCGTAAGCTACCGCATCCAGCCTAACAGTACAACTCTGTAATGACAAAATGACACAAAGAAAATATAATGAAATTAGTGAAAACTTAGAGTAGGATGTGGTGCAGATACTCATTATTTTGTAGCAGAGAATGGGGGATTAGGGCCCAGTTGGTTTTGTTCCTTTTCTTTGAAATTTTACCTTTAGAACCAGTAAAAAAATGTTTTCTTTTAAGTAAAGTCATACATTTTTCTTTACACTTAGAAAAAGAATGATGAATTGGAGACTTCCAAGGAGTTATTTCTTCCTCCTGGTTTGTTGTTTTTTGGGGGAGGAGGGGGCTTGGGGGAAGTGGTGCTGAAGCTTTCACCCAAGCACCAGGCCACGGCTCTGTGTGCCTCATTCATCTTTGTGTCCCCAGCAGGACCTAGAATAGTGCCTCACTGCACGTAGTAGCAGCTCAATAAATATTTGCTGAGCTGAAAGAGTCTCGTGTTCCTGCTCTTCATTCGCCAAAACTTCTGGGTGGGTCATGCTGCTAGTTTACGTTCCCTGGCACCCTGACTCCTGAGATGCCATAATTTGAGGACCACAGAGAAGGGGGGGTGCTCTTTATCAGAACCGCCGTGTGCTTGCAAGGTGAACCACCAAGAGTGTGCTGGGGTCCCACTGCTTGCGCAGTCTTTGTGGCTTCATCGTTTGTTTCTTCATGATTGGTATTTCTGTGTTGAATGCTTTTCACAGACTGTTCTTTTCAAATCCTTGCAGCTTTTAAGGTTAATATTGGAATCAGAGAAGAATTGACACATAAATAAGTCTTGTTTGGGAAAAGAAGGTGTAAAGTCTGTGTACTTCAATTCTGCCAGAAAAGAATGTTACCCTCTAAGAATAGGTAATATCTCATTTATATCTAGGTGTTCAAATTCCCAAGTGATTGTTGAATCTTAGGAATGTGTGTCTTGAGGACATTCGGATCACTGGAATGCTGCTCCTTCGAGATGGATCCCACCGAGTGATGCCATAACCATATGAGGGCTTCTGAACTAGACCAGCAAGAACTGGGTCAAGGCTGTTCCCTAGCCATACATGTATTTGAGAGTTCCATCTTCTACCGTGGAAATTGAGTTGTCATTTATTTGCATTCATTTTCTATTGCTGTGTAACAAATCACCACAAACTCAGGGCTTAAAACAACACCATTTATTAGCTCACAGTTCTATGGGTCGTAAGTCCAGGATTGCATGGCTGACTTTTCCCTTCAGGGTCTTACAAGGCCAAAATCAAGGCTCTGGTAGAACAGCATTCTTATCTGCATACACTGGGGAAGAATTCGCATCAAAGATCATTCAGGGCCGGGCACAGTGGCTCACGCCTGTAATTCCAGCACTTTGGCAGACTGAGGCGGGCAGGTGGCTTGAGTCCAGGAGTTAGAGACCAGCCTGAGCAACAGCCAAATCCCATCTCAACAAAAAATACAGAAATTAGCTAGGCATGGTGGCACATACCTGTCATCCCAGCTACTCAGGAGGCTGAGGCAGGAGGATCCCTTGAGCCCAGGGAGGTCAAGGATGCAGTGATTGCACCACTGCACTCCAGCCTGGGCGACAGAGGGAGACCCTGTCTCAAAAAAAAGCAAAAGAAAAAAAAAAGTTATTCAGGGGTCCTTAGCTGAATTTAGTTACTTGCAGTTGTAGGAACTGAGGTGCCCATTCCTTGCTGACCATCATTGGGGGTCTCTCTCAACTCCTTAAGCTTCCCACCCACCGACTCCTGCATTGCTTCTCATGGTGCCCCCTCTACCTTCAAGCCAGGAAAGGAGTATCGGATGTCCCTGTGATTTGAATCTGATTTTCTCTCCTGCCACCTGCTGGAGAAGGTGCTTTGCTTCCAGGAGGTGATGTGATGCTAATTAGACTGGGTGACCCCTCGGATGATCCCCTTTCTTAAGGTCCGTTGTGGTACATGACGACATACTCAAGGGTGTGGCACCTTGTCATATTCACAGGTTGTAGGCATTGGAGGGGGGCTAGAGTGGGTGGGAGGTCATTTTAGAAACTCTCCCCACAGTAGAAAGACTCTCTCTAATGGGCCAGCCACGGTGGCTCACACCTGTGATCCCAGCACTTTGGGAGGCCGAGGTGGGAGCATCACTTCACCTTAGGAGTTCGAGATCCCCATTGCTATAAAAAAATATATCAAAAAATTAGCCAGGTGTGGCGGTCCGATTCCATTTTTTAAAGGGATCGGGGAGGTGATGAGTGACTGGATTGGAAAGAATATGCAAAGTACTGGAGATTACAGGCCCAAGAGTGATTTTGAACCTGACAACTTGCATCTTTCCTTCATTCAACAAATATTTCCTGAATGCCTACTGTGGGCCAGGCACGCACTAGGTGCCAAGTCTCCAGAGGTTCACAAAACAAGACTTGGTCCCTGTCCTCATGAATACGTAATGACACACAGCAGTGCCATAAAGGGAATGATTAGGATGTTATGAGAGAATGAAAGGAAATTTACTGTAGCCTGGGAGATGAACGACATTTAGACTGAGATTTGGCCTAGGAGTTTGGCCACTTGGGTGGAAAGTCCAGGAAGAGTATGCCGGGCAAGGAGATCAGCAAAGGGTCTGACTGCCCCTTGGTAAGGGTCTAGAGAGGTATTTTGAGGAATGTCCATTGAACATATTCTTTTTGGAGCCTGCCTCCCTCCTGCTGAAGTCCTGCCTTGTGATTTGTCATGTCAGAACACTTAGAAATAATGCTCTACCCAGCTCATGCATCTAATCCCAACACTCTGGGAGGCTGGGGCCAGAGGATTGCTTGAGGCCAGGAGTTTGAGACCAGCTAGGACAACATAGCAAGATTCGATCTCTATTTAAAAAAAAAAAAAAAAAAAAAAGGAAAGAAAGAACACTCTAATATACTGTAGTCCCCCATTCATTCAAGGTCCTGTCTAGTCCTTTCTGGTCTGGAGCTATAGTAAAAGGAGGCAGTGAGTGGGCCAGATTCAAACAGGGATTGATGCTGGTAGCAAGAAAGTGAAGAGGCTTTTCTGGCACACCTGGACAGGTTGTGTTCTGCATTCCTTGGGGGCCAGCCCCATGGAGATTCCTCCTGTGCACAGTGGAGGATGATGGGCTGGGATGCTCATCTCCTAAGCAGCGACAGTGTCCTATGCACTCATAATTCAGGGTCAGGGGATGTCAGGTCATAGGACAAATCACAGGCTGCTGTCTCTGTTCAGGGTACCTCAAGCCATCGATGGCCGTGTTGAGCAGGTGAACACTTCCCCTCTGAACTCTCTAGCTGTCTTTCAAGTTTGAGAGGGCGTTTGAGCACTCTTCTCAGCTAAGCCCAACATACAGCCTGGAAGTAGATTGGACAAGTCACCATTGACTGTACATTCTCTCTCAAGGTGAGTTTTTTTAGTCTAATAAAATTGCCACCTTTGAGAAGGTTGCTCTGTACTCTAGGGTGGGCAAAAGGAAATCATTTGTCTTCCGGAAGTCTTTCTGTAATTTAGAATGGACTTGGCAGCGGTTTTATTTTTACCTTCCCTGTCATTTGTGAGGCTGGCAGTCCAGAGTAGGGTGTGGAATGGAGCCGTAAATTGCCTTTGCAATGACTGGAAGGGGCCGATTTTAACTCTAATTGTGCCTTTCCTGGTTCGCTTCTCCTTTTACCCACCTTCTCCATTTTTTTTTTTCTAATCCACATTTGAGTGGGGAGGAAGAATTGAGGGGGGGTGCAGGTGGGAGTAGGTTTATTTATTGGTGCTTCTCTGACACTTTGTTTTCCCATTACGGCTTCCTTTTTCTTAAAATTTTTCATGCTTCTATTTTAAGTGCCTGTTTCTTTCTGGTTCTGTCTCACTGGAAACTGGCCCAGCTCCACTGAATTTTTTTTTCCATGCAGCTATTAAAAGACAATGACCAGTTAAGAGTGTGCTCAGAGGAAGGACAGACTTGAGGTGGGGAGCCCTCTTGGTTCTAGTAATCCTAGGCAAATACCGCTCACCCGGATTGGAATGTGAGGAGTTTTATTAGGCAATTTTACTTTTTGTGGCTGTTTTATAGGAGGAAAATTAATAATCAGGTTGTTTTGTTTTGTTTGTTTGTTTTGAGACAGAGTTTCGCCCTTGTTGCCCAGGCTGGAGTGCAATGGTGTGATCTTGGTTCACCGCAACCTCAGCCTCCAGGGTTCAAGCGATTCTCCTGCCTCAGCCTCCTGAGTAGCTGGGATTACAGGCATTCATCACCATGCCTGGATAATTTTGTATTTTTAGTAGAGACAGGTTTTCTCCATGTTGGTCAGGCTGGTCTCGAACTCCTGACCTCAGGTGATCCACTCATCTCCGCCTCCCAAAGTGCTGGGATTACAGGCGTGAGCCACTACGCCTGGCCCTTGTTTTGTTTTTTTGAGATAGAGTCTCGCTGTGTCACCTAGGCTGGAGTGCAGCAGCAGGATCTCAGCTCACTGCAACCTCCATTCCCCAAGCTGGTCTCAAACTCCTGACCTCAGGTGATCCACCCACCTCGGTCTTCCCAAGTCCTGGAATTACAGGCATGAGCCACCGTGCCTGGCTAATAATCAGTTTTTATACCTTGAAACTTCTCTTTTGCTGAACTTGAGTATCAGTGGGCCTGAATCTGGGGTCAGTGAACATCCCTTTCATATTCTGGGCCTCTTTTACCAAGATAGAAAAGTATGCTTGGAACCTGGTATCCAGCCAGCCATGAATTCCCTTTTTTTTTTTTTTTTTTTTAAGAGACAGGGTCTCTCACTCTATTGCCCAGGATAGAGTGCAGTGGTGCGATCACAGCTCATTGCAGCCTCGACCTCCCGGGCTCAACTGATCCTCCCACCTCAGCCTCCCCGCATAGCTGGGATCACAGGCACTTGCCATTATACCTGGCTAATTTCAAACAACGTTTTATGGAGATGAGGTCTCACTATGTTGCCAGACTGGGTTTGCACTCTTGGATTCAAGCAGTCCTCTGCACTTGGCTTCCCAAAGTGCTGGGATTACAGGTGTGAGCCGCCACCCCCAGCCTAGTCATGAATTCTCGACATTTGGGAGAGATGTGTCCCTAGTCTTTATAGAATCCCTACATGTATTAATCCAGAAATGTTTGTACGGTCTTGAATTTTTCCTGAATCACATTCCCATCCACATTCTTGCTAGTTTTTGGAGCGTATCCTCACGCCATACCTGCTTTCTACACCTTTTGCTTACTTGTATATTTTCTCCACAAATGGCTTTTTAAAATTATTATTTTACTAAGGTATAATTTACAAACAGTAAAATCCACCCTTACTAGTGTATAGTTCTGTAAGTTTTGACAAAAGCATACAGCCAGGTAGCCACTATCGTAATCAAGATACAGAAAGGCTGGGCCTGATGGCTCATGCCTGTAATCCTTGCACTTTGAGAGGCCGAGGCGGGTGAAATCCTGAGGTCAGACTTCAAGACCAGCCTGGCCAACATGGTGAAACCCCGTCTCTACTAAAAACACAAACATTAGCTGGGCATGGTGGCAGGCGCCTTTAATCCCAGCTACAAGGGAGGCCGAGGCAGGAGAATCACTTGAACCTGGGGGGCAGAGGTTGTAGTGAGCTGAGATTGTGCCACTGCACTCCAGTCTGGGTGAAAGAGTGAAACTCCATCTCAAAAAAAAAAAAAAAAAATACAGATACAGAAAGTTTCATCACCCCAGAAAGTTCCCCAGTGCCCCTTTGTAGCCAGCTCCTCCTTCTATCCCTCACCACTGGCAAGCATGGATCTGTTTTCTTTCTGTAAGTTTGACCTCTTCTTAAATATCTTCAAAATGGAAATGCACACTGTGTAGCCTTTGGTGTCTTTTACTTAGCATAATGCGGTTGTGACTCACCTCTCTTGCCACATGTACCGACACTTCATTCCTTTTATGCATTGAGTTTATTCCCCTATGTGTACTACAGTTGGTCTATTCATTCAGCAATTGAAGGACTTGGAGTTGCCCACAGTATTTGGCGATTACAAACAAAGCATCTATGAGCATTTGCATACAGGCTTTTGTGCAAACATGTTTTCATTTCTCATGGGTAAATACCTAGGAGAGGCCGGGTGCAATGGCTCACGCTTACAATCCCAGCACTTTGGGAGGCCAAGGAGGGTGGATTGCTTGAACTCAGGAGTTCAACTGGGCGACGTGGTGAAACCCATCCTCTACCAAAAATGCAAAAATTAGCTGGGCATAGTGGCACGCATCTGTGATCCCAGCTACCTGGGAGGATGGGGTGGGAGGATCGCAGGATCCCAGGAAGCTGCAGTGAGCCATGATCATGCCACTGCACTCCAGCCTGGGTGACAGAGCGAGACCCTGTCTGAAAATAATAATTTTAAAAAGTACTTAGGAGTGGGATTGTCAGTTTGCATACTGAGTATATATTTAACTTTATAAGAAACTGCTAAACAGTTTACAAAGTGGCTGTGTTCCCGCCATCGATGTATGAGAGTTCCAATTACTTTGCATCCTAACCCGGACTTGTTACTGTAAGTTGTACAAAAACTCTGTCCATTCTTTTTGTTGTGAGAGACAGAGTCTCGCTCTGTCACCCGGGCTGGAGTGCAGTGGCACAATCTTGGCTCACTGCCATCTTGGCCTCCCAGGTTCAAGTGATTCTCCTGCCTCAGCCTCCTGAGTAGCTGGGATTACAGGTGCCAGCCACTATGCCTAAGTTTTGCTTTTTTTTTTTTTTTGAGACAGAGGCCTGGCTCTGTCGGCCAGGCTGGAGTGCAATGGCTCGATTTTTAATAGAGAAGTGGTTTCACCATGTTGGCCAGGCTGGTCTCAAACTCCTGACTTCAAGCGATCCGCCTGCCTTGGCCTCCCAAAGTATTGGGATTACAGGTGTGAGCCACCACGTCTGACCTAAAAAACTTTGTCCGTCCTAATAGATATGTAATGATAGCTCATTGTAGTTTTAATTTGCACTTCCTGAAGAACTTATGATGTTGAGCATCTTTTTTGTGCTTACTTGCCCTCTGTGGATCTTCTTTGGTGATGTGTCTGTTCGAATCTTTTTGTTCAGTTGGGGTTTGGCTCTGTCGCCTAGGCTGGAGTGCACTAGTGTGATCGCGGCTCACTGTAACCTCCCCAAGCTCAAGCCATCCTCCTGCCTTAGCCTTCCAAGTAGCTAGGGACTATAGGCGCTTACCACCATACCTAGCAAATTTTTGTATTTTTGTAGAGACAGGGTTTTGCCATGTTGCTCAGGCTGGTCTTGAATTCCCGATCTCAGGTGATCCGCCTGCCTCAGCCTCCCAAAGTGGTGGGATTTCAGGCATGAGCTACCACACCCAGCCTCAAATCTTTTGATTATTTAAAAAATATTGGGGTTGTTTTCTGATTGCTGAATTTTAAGAGTTCTCTATCAATTCTGGATAAAATTCCTTTATCAAATATATATTATCAACCATAAAAGTCACAAACTCCATAAATTTAGAAGAGAGAGCTTCATTTCTAAAGGGGGGGTACCATAACCTGCAGGCAGGAAGTGGAGCCTCCGCCTGAGACCAAAAAGCAGGCACTTCAAGGGAGGGAAGGATGAGACAGTAATTTGTGCTAAACTGGTTGGCTAATTTTACATATTTATCAGCTTATAGGAGAAGCTATAAATATTTACCAAGGGGACACACATGTTTGCATCATAAACTAACACGTTTGTTACTTGTGTCCCTTGTTGCCTTTTGGGATGGACACTTAATATTTAAATGTATTATAGTTAGGCCCTGTCCATCAGAAGGTGAAGCAGAGGACAGAAAGATACTTAGTGCACAGCCTCCGTGGCCTGGCCAGAACTACACCGTGGGCAGTGGCCTCTTATCAGGAAGGAATGCTGGTCAGTTGCTGTGTGGAAACCACAAAAGGGAAGGCAGCATGAGGCCGTTGGTTGAAATCAGGAGTGAACAGGTCTTTTGAGAGGGTTGATTTTTGTTTAACACTGAGGAAAGAAAGACTCATGATGGCTAGGAAGGAGGGGGGTGTAACGAGGTATGTCTGACCTTGCATCTCATCATGGCTGAGAATTAAGATTTTCAAGGTTTCTCTGGGGTCCTCTTGGCCAAGAGGGGGGTCCATTCAGTTGGTTGAGGGGCTTAGGATTTTATTATTATTTCTCAGTATTATGGAGTGTCTTTTCATTTTTTTGAACAGTGTCTTTAGAAGAGCAGGAGTTTAAAATTTTTGATGACGCCACAAAATGCTTTTAAAAAAATGTTTCACATTTTATTTATTTATTTATTTATGGAGACAGAGTCTTCCTACGTTGCCTGGGCCAGTCTCAATTGATCCTCCTGTTTCAGCCTCCCAAAATGCTGGGATTACAGGCATGAGCCACTGCAGCTAGCCTCATTTTAATAGATATTTTTGCTTTCTACAAATTTCTTCCCTATTTCCCCGTCTCCCTAGCTCCTTGCAACCATCATCCCGCTTTCTCACTCAATTAGTTTGACTACTCCAGGTACCATTTAAATGGACCCACACAGGATTTTTCTTTTTGTCACTGGCTTCTTTCACTTAGTGTAGTGTCCTTGAGGTTCATCCATGTTGTAGCCTGTGTCCAAATTTCCTCCCTTTTTAAGATTGAATAATACTCATATGTGTGCATACACCATACTTTATCCATTCGTTGAGGGTGGGTTGCTTCTACCTCTTGGCTATTGTGAATAATGCTGTTGTCTACCTGTGTGTGCAAATACCTCTCCTGAGGTCTTGCTTTCAGTTCTGTTTTTATTTTTTATTTTTTGAGACAGAGTCTCGCTCTGTCATGCAGGCTGGAATGCAGTGGTGCAATCTTGGCTCACTGCAACCTCTGCCTCCCAGGGTTCAAGTGATTCTTCTGCCTCAGCCTCCCGAGTGGCTGGGACTACAGACTTGTGCCACCATGCCCAGCTAATTTTTTCTGTTTTTAGTAGAGGTGGGGTTTTGCCATGTTGGCCAGGCTGGTCTCGAACTCCTGACCTCAGGTGGTCCACCTGCCTCAGCCTCCCGAAGTGCTGGGATTATAGGCATGAGCCATTGCACCTGGCCAAGGCTTTTTTTTTTTTTTTTTTTTCAAAAAACAAATAAAGTCCTGTTTTGTTTAATTACTTCACATGAACCTATTGCAAAGGTGACAGTGGTCAACACGGCTGCACTGAGGTGACACTGTCACGTGGTCAGCCAGGCTCACTCACCAGCAGGCGGCTTCCCCAAAGCAGCATTGTGTGCTGTGATGGAAATTTGTGTCTGAGCAGAATTACAAATCACAGCATTTCCACTAAGGTGGAAGCTCCTTGAGGTCAGGGACTCTGTTTTGTCTCTAGAACGGGCCTAGCACTCAGAAAAGGATGGCTGGTACAATTCTGCAGCCCTCATGAAGGGCGAGGCCAGATGTCCCATGACACCCAAGGTTCTAGCTGTCAGGGTGTAGCTGAGGATGGAGGCCAGAGCTGTGACCGTCAAAGCTTAAATGCCAAGTGTCAGTGAGCAGCCCTGTCCTGGGGACCTCATCTGTGTCAGAACCGCTTTGGGGAGCATGGGTCCTGGTTGTGACTGGCCTTCCTTCAGGAGGCCTCAGTTCTTGAGAGAGGACCTTGGGTGAGGACACACCGCCTCCTGAGAAGGGTGTGCTACAAAGAGAGCTGAATTTCTATAATGAGTTGACTTAAAACCATTTGTGGAGTTTGGCCTGACTGGCACAACTGTTCTAACTGCTTTCTGCCTGCCTTGGGGGCTGTATAACTCCTTCCCCTCCCCCTAAATGGTAAGGGGGTTCGGACCAAGGTTGAAGCCATGGGCAGAGCCGAGCCCGGCTGTCTCAGCTATCACCCCGCATTTGTCTGGGTGCTATTTTGGTCCACGATGTGTGGTTTCAGCATCTGGGCCAACTTTTCATCACGATATGATCCCATCTTTTATGGGTTAACTGAGTTTTCCAAGAGAGGCAGCTGCTGAAGAGAGGAGTTGCTTCAGATGTTGAGGCCTTCTCTTCCTTTAAGTGTATTTTTTTTAAGGTAACACAAGAGCCCAAAACTAGTAACTCCAGATTTAGGGCAAGGAGGGAATCTGGGGAGAGGGGATGTGGCATGCGTGTGTGTTCGGGGGTGGTGGCTGGCCGCAGGCGGGGAGGCAGCAGTTCATGCAAAGTGGTCCCAGCTGCCCCTAGCTTAGGGCTGATCCCGCCCTGCCCTGCCCATCATTCAGGGTAAGCCGCTATCATTAGTGGTTAAGTGTTTCTGAAAGTATTCTCTCTCCACGCTGACCACATGCCCTTTCTGGGAAGAGAGGGCGGGGCCAGGGAATAATGGGACCCACCCTGTTGTCATGCCCAGCTGCTCTGTCATGTCCCTCTGCAGAGGGACAAGGAACCCAGGGCTGGAGTTGATCATGGGCAGGTCCGTCTGAGGGGTTGACAGTGCACTTTTTGCAGGTCCTGCAGCTCCCTGAGGGGTCCAGCTTGCTCCTGGGGGCAGCAAGTTCCAAATCAGAGAGGCTTTTTGTCCTAGTAAAGGGATCCTTGGCTGAAACAAACCTTCTATTAACCAGTTTTCTTTCTCAAGCTCTCTGCCCTCAGCACGTACACATATGTACACACATGCACACACATGCACACACACATACATACATACACACACAAATATACACACACACGTGTGCACACACACACCAGCTTGCTGAGGGCTGCCTGCCTTTCCCTTTGAAACTCATTTGTGCTTGTTCCACTTTTGAGGAGGAGCTGTGGTAAAATGCTTACGGTGAACATTTCTTCCCATGAAGTGGGAACTTTGAAATACTCATCTTTGAGTGAGGTGTGGTTGACAGCTTTTTTGTTGTTGTTGAGACAGAGTCTCCCTATGTGTTGCCCAGGCTGGAGTGCAGTGGCACAATCTTGGCTCACTGCAACCTCCACCTCCCAGATTCTAAGTGATTCTCCTGCCTCAGCCTCTGGAGTAGCTGGGATTATAGGTGCGTACCATCACTCCTGGCTAATTTTGTATTTTTAGTAGAGATGAGGTTTCGCTATGTTGGCCAGGCTGGTCTCGAACTCCTGACCTCAGGTGATCCACCTGCCTCGGCCTCCCAAAGTGCTGGGATTACAGGCATGAGCCACTGCATCCAGCCAACAGCTTTTGATTTATGAAATTAGCTCAAGGAAAAAGTTAAGATGGAAAAAGAGAGTCCACATTGAGTCTTTATTTCCACAGCTCTGTCGTGCCCTGTCTCTGTTGCCACGCAGTGTTTAGGTATGAGGGATTCCAGAGTTTGCTGCGTTTCTCCATTTTTCTCCTTTTTTTTTTTTGTTGGGGGTTGGGGGCAAGCAAAACTTTAAAAAATTTTTTTTTTTTTGAAACAAAGTCTCACTCTTTTGCCATGCTCTCAGGCTGAAGTGATCCTCCTGCCTTGGTCTCCCAAGTATCTGGGACCACAGGGGCATGCCACCACACCTGGATAATTTTTTTTAATTTAATTTTTAAATTTTTAAAATAATTTTTGGTAGAGATGAGGTCTCCCTGTGTTGCCCAGGTTGGTCTCAAACTCCTGGGCTCAAGTAATCATCCCATCTCAGCCTCCCAAAGGGTTAGGATTACAGGTGTAAGCCACTGCACCCAGCCAAAAATTCATGTTTTTTTCCTTACTCACAAGTATACAAGCTCAATGAAGGAAGCTGGAAAATCTAGAAGAGCACAAAAGGGCTTCTGTATTCCCCATATCCAAAGATAATGACCGTTAAGATTTTGGTTTATGTTCATCTTGTCAAATTCTGTTTCTTGCTTTAGAGAAGGTAGTTGGTGAGGGTGGTTCATATCCCTCAAGGAGCCTCCTGTTGACCATCCCAACACACTGGACCAAAGACTCCTAGCAGGGTGGTTCTGCTGGGGGTGGATCCTCCCGCTGGGGAACTTTCTATTATAGCTCTTAATTTTACCATTGTCCAAATGACCAGCAAAAAAATAGCCCAAGAGGAATTCAGCTTGAGTTCAGGCTTCCTGTCCCATCTTTTGACTTAAGAGCCTGGGCTCTTGACATCAAACTGCCTGGATATGAATCTTGGCATCCTTTGGCTTTACTTTCTGTAGAGCTTCTCTGTGTCTGTTTGCTTATCTGTAAAGTGAGGATAATAATAGTAACCCACCTTTAGGGTTCCCATGTTAAATGAGAAAATATATGTAACGTGCATAGCACACACAGTGCCTGGAACATAATGTTAGAGTTCAGTGAATATTATGTACTTCTATAGCCATTACTGTTACCTTTATTTATTGACCTTTTTTTTGTTTTTTGAGACACTCTCACTCACTCTGTCACCCAGGCTGGAGTGCAGTGATGTGATCTTAGCTCCCTGAAAGCTCTACCTTCTGGGCTCAAATGATCCTCCTACTTCAGCCTCCTGAGTACCTGGGACTACAGGCATGCACCAGTAGTGCAGCTAATTTTGTTTATTTTTTGTAGAGGCAGGGTCTCATTATGTTGCCCAGGCTGGTCTCAAACTCCTGGGCTCAAGTGATCCTCCTGCCTTGGCGTCCCAAAGTGTTGGGATAACAGGCGTGAGCCACTGTGCCCAACCACCTTTATTGGTGAGAGTAGTCTTATCGCCCCATGTTGCATGGTACAAATTGTCTCTGGGCCTCTGTATCTCTGCCTGGAGAGGGGTGATCTTTTCTTCACTGGATGGTATTTGAACCATCTCACAGTTGCAAAGTAGTAGATGCTTACTAAGTAGTAGAAGAGCCTCCTTTGGTGAAACAGATGAACTGAAGGACAGGGAGGCTTAGACATTTTCACTGAGTGGGCAAAGTCAAGCTACAGAAAGAACTTGAGAGCGCATGCTGCCTGTTGCCTTGTGTTCTCTGAAGATGCCTGATAGGTTTTCTGCTGCTAAATCCCATAGTTTTCTTTGTGATTTGGGTCCATTTCTGTATTACTTCTCATTTATTTGGATGGATTGTTGAGTCATCTTTTCTAGATAAAACATATCTAGGCCAGGCACAGTGGCTTATACCTGTAATCTCAGCACTTTGGGAGGCTGAGGTGGGAGGATCGTTTGAGCTCAGGAGTTCGAGACCAGCCTTGGCAACACAGCAAGACCCCATCTCCCCAAAAATAAAAAAATGAGCCAGGCGTGGTACTGTGGAGCTCCTGGCTAGGCTGAGGTGGGAGGATCACTTGAGCCCAGGAGTTTGAGGCTGCAATGAGCTATGATTGCACCACTCCAGCCTGGGCAGCAGAGTGTGACCCCGTCTCTAAACAAACTAACAAGTGAGCGACAACAACAAAAAGTGTCACCATACGCATTGACTAAAAGTTGTTTAATGCCCCTTGACTTTTATTGCCAAGGGAATTATCTTTCTAGCTATAGAGAAAATTGCTTTGGATAAAAGCTCTTCTTGCCTAAGGGGGGAAATTTTCATCTGAGCCTGTCAGTGATTCTTGTTTATTTTTACCATTTGAGCCCAATAAAAATAATGTGATGGTCACAGGATATTTTGCCAATTATTTCAGATGCAGGGGCAATTCACTTTGGATTTGTTTACTTGAAGTGGAAAAGTTTACACAAAGTTACCCTCTGAGCTTTTGCCAAAAAGGAAACTTCCCTGGGTCTCTCTGCTTGGAACCAGCTTCTGTTGAATCCAAAACTAGAGGGGCTATTAAAGGTCTTGTTTCCAATAAATGGCAGGAGAAGGGAATATGATGACTTAGGCAGGAAACACTTCTGTCCTTTTCAGTGACTTATGTCTGTCTGCTTTCTACTTTGAACCCCCAGGACGCACAGACATTCAGGTGCTGCAGCCAGAACAACCCCAGCAACCGGCGAGCAAAGCCCAGGTGCTCGGAGCCGGCACCGCCAGCCCGTCAAGAACTCAGGCCACAGTGGCTTGGCCAATGGCACAGGTGAGTGATGGCACTGCACGCCAGCCTGCACTGAAGCCGTGGGCTCTCACCCGTTCTAACGTGGACACGGGATCCTGCCCACTGTGTCAGAATAGAGGGTGGGCATCAGAAAGCTCTAGGACTAAACTGGATTTGAATCCATCAGTCTTTCTGCTGACCCATCTTCTTCTATCTCTGCCATATTCTGTACAGCCATGGTTATTCTCCATATGACTTCGCTTTGCTAAAATACTCATTTGCACAGAAATAAAAAGTCCTGTCTTTCTATTCATTTCTTTTTCTTTTTCTTTTTTTGAGATGGAGTCTCACTCTGTCTCCCAGGCTGGAGTGCAGTGGCACGATCTTGGCTCACTGCAAGCTCCGCCTCCTGGGTTCACACTATTCTCCTGCGTCAGCCTCCCGAGTAGCTGGGACTCCAGACACCTGCTGCCACGCCCGGCTAATTTTTTGTATTTTTAGTAGAGATGGGGTTTCACCGTGTTAGCCAGGATGATCTCTATCTCCTGATCTCATGATCCGCCCGCCTTGGCCTCCCTAAGTGCTGGGATTACAGGCTGTGAGCCACCACGCCCAGCCTTTCTATTCATTTCTTGTCTGCATTGGAATTCATGTTGGGGAGGCTATCTCATTTATACATGGCATATTTTTGGTTTCCTTCACGTAAGGAAATTATCAGACTAAGGAAATAAAGGACTAAGTATTGTTGCTAAGAGCTGAGTCAGATGATGGTACCACCAGTGAATGGGTTAAGATGCTGACTAGGACAAAGCCAGGTAACTATGGGGGTGTGCTGGGGCCATCCCGATGGGGGCCCCATTTGAGAGGAGATAGTCCCGTCCACGTGCACACAGAGCTTCCCCACACTTCGCTCTGCTTCCCCGTAAGTGAGACGGGAAGGACCTATTTCAGAACAACTCATTTTCTGTCCTGCTCTCCCTCTCTCTCATCAGAACAGAGTCAAAAAAGAAAAAGAAAAAACAAACCCATTCATTTCTCTAAACTTCTCAAAGACTGTCAAATCTTTAGTGACTGCTGGTCGTTTGTCTTCATTTGGGGCAGTTGGGCAGGGACGTAGACGTTTCGCTTCCATGAACTGTAGGTGGAGGAATGCTGGCGTTGAAACTGGTAGGTGACGCTGAGATAGTTTTCTTTTTTTTTTTTTTTTTGAGACGGAGTCTTGCTGTGTTGCCCAGGCTGGAGCGCAGTGGCCAGATCTCAGCTCACTGCAAGCTCCGCCTCCCAGGTTTACACCATTCTCCTGTCTCAGCCTCCCGAGTAGCTGGGACTACAGGCGCCCGACACCTCGCCCGGCTAGTTTTTTTGTATTTTTTAGTAGAGATGGGGTTTCACCATATTAGCCAGGATGGTCTCGATCTCCTGACCTCGTGATCCGCCCGTCTCGGCCTCCCAAAGTGCTGGGATTACAGGCTTGAGCCACCGCGCCCGGCGAGATAGTTTTCTAATGCTCGTGACAGCAGAGGTGTGGCGTGAAGGCCAGGAGACTCAGAGCAGCGTGGCTCTTCATGGAAGTGTTGTTGTGGCATTGTTAAATGACCTCTGTGTGACAAACTTACTGAGTGGAAGAAATTGATTTGAGTTCCTTTGTAATACCCTTCAGTTCTCTGGCAGCACCATATGGGGGCTTCAGAGTCCCTGTGGCTGCTGCTGTTGCCTGGATACCCTGTCGTCTTCAGTGGACCACAAGATGGAGTGGTCTGTGTCCTACAAAGCGCACTGTGAGTGCAGTGGCCTGACCTCCTCCCTGAAGTTTGGGACCTGCCTGAAGGCCTTGAGTGAACTGACTAGCTCACCCTGAGCCTTGGGGAAGAGGAGGAGCTGCAGGTAGGGAGTCCTGGGGCTGCCATCTCAGCCGCCTGGTGCCCCTGGACCACCCACTGTATCCTCGTGCTGGAACATCTAGTGGTAGCTGAGCCTGGCCTTCCTGTCTGTGTGAAGGCGACAGCAAAGTGATGGCTGTGAGCCATGGTATAGAGAACCATAGGCAGCTCTGCGAGCATTTTTCTCTTAGAAAACTCAGTGGCTGTGGAGGAGGGCAATGTTTACAAGTGGGGACGGGGGACTGGCTTTTAGGAACCAACTGATTCCCAGGTGCCATGGCGGAGCTACCAGTGGCTTTGTTCTGCCAGAGGCCTGTGTTATTGGGATCATGGTTTCCTGCAACTACTTCTACTTTTCCTATAAAAACTATTGGTGAATTGACTTTCTTTGGTGATAGTCCTTGAGTCACTCTTAGACATTTCAATAGAGCTGTATTTCCCCTACTTTTATTTTTAGGTACCATTACTTATTGTCCTTATCTCTAGGAACATTATGTTCTAGCAGACAAGGCAGGTGCCAGCTGCGTCTTCAAAAGCCGAGTGTCTCTAACCTCGGACTGCCTTGGAAATGTTTCATGATGGTGTCTCTCAAAGCCCAAACCTGTTCCTAAGATCCATCTCTGAAGGGCAGTTGTATTTTAGGGATTTCTGCCTACTCCAGTGCTGAGGCCTTGATGTCCATCTCTCCCCTTTCTGCTGTGATGGTGTTTTACCTTTACCTCACAGGCAGCCTGTACTAACGTCTGCCCCAAGGGTACAGAACTGTGTCACCTTTGCCGTTGGGAGCAGGCAGAAGCTCCTCTCTTCAGCAGCACAGGACCAGAGGGGGTGTGAGGGTGTGAATGAGGACATCTTCATCCCTCAGTCTGCTGCTGTGAGAACTCTGAGGACCGGTTCCAAGATGGTGGTGGTGGGGAGCTCTGCCTCCTGGAAGAGTCTCCACAGACTTGCGAGATTTATTTAGCAGCCTTTTTTGGCTGCACGCTGCAGTTATGCATGAAAAAGAAATTTGGGGCCAAACTGGAGCTGGATTCCAGGTGGTTTTTTTATGTTGTCACAACCATAAAGTATCCATTTTTATAAAACGAGTGAATGGCAGCCTGTCTGTATAAATATTATATTTCTAAGTTCCAAAAGTGGTGGAATCAAGAAATAGACTAATGGCATAGCCCTTCCTAGAGACATGGAATGATTTACTTGCTAATTCTTTATTGAAGACTTTACCCCCAAATTTACCTATTTTACTTCTTCCCTAAATGTAATTTCCATACACATCAGTCAGAAGTTGCATCAGCTGTGGTCAGGTTCCGGTTCTTCATCTTTAATGTGTTTAAGGCCCAGTGACTCGCTGGGTCTTAGTTTTCTCATTTATAAAATTAGGGCAAAAGTTGGGCATGGTGACATGCATCTGTAGTCCCAGCTACTCAGGAGGCTGAGCCAGGAGGATCGTTTGAGCCTAGGAGGCAGATGTTGCTGTGAACTGAGATGGCACGACTACACTCCAGCCTGGGTGACAGCGTGAGACCCTGTCTCAAAGAAAAAAAATTACAGCAAAAGTATATATCTCATAAGTTGTTATAAGGAATAAATTATAGACATAGCTTCAAGATATTATGGGTTTGCTTCCAGACTACCACAATAAAGCAAATATCACAAAAAAGCAAGTCACATGAATTTTTTGGTTTCCCAGTGCATATAAAAGTTACCTTTACACTATACTGTAGTCCATAAAGGGTACAACAGCATTATGTCTAAAAAATGTATATACCTTAATTTAAAAATACTTTATTGCTAAAAATGCTACCAATTATCTGAGCCTTTAGCCAGTGGAAATCTCTTCGCTGGTGGAAGGTCTCGCCTCGATGTTGATGGCTGCTGACTGATCAGGGTGGTGGTAGCTGAAGGTCAGGGTGGCTGTGGCAATTTCTTAAAATAAGACAACGTGAAGTTTGCCGCATCAGTTGACACTCCCTTTCATCAAAGATTTCTCTGTAGCATGCGACGCTGTTAGATAGCGTTTTACCAACAGTAGAAAATCTTTCAAAATTGGAGTCAATTCTCTCAAACTTTGCCACTGCTTTATCAACTAAGTATACGGAATATTCTAAATCTTTGTTGTCATTTCAACAGTGTTCACAGCATCTTCACTAGAAGTCGATTCCATCTCAAGAAACTGCTTTCTTTGCTCATCCATAAGACACAACTCCTAATCCATTCCAGTCTTCTCATGAGATTGAAGCAGTTTAGAAGCATCTTCAGGCCTACTTCTTATTCTAGCTCTCTTGCTGTTTCTGCCACACCTGCATTTCCTTCCTCCCCTGAAATCTTGAACCCCTCAAAGCCATCCATCAGGGTTTGAATGGGCTTCTTCCAAACTCCTGTTGTGTTGATATGTTGACCTCCTCCCATGAATCGCAAATGTTCTTACTGGCATCTAGAATGGTGAGTCCTTTTTAGTTTTTATTTTTTAAAATTTTTAAATTTTTTTTGAGATGGAGTTTTGCTCTTGTTGCCCAGGCTGGTGTGCAACGGCATGATCTCAGCTCACTGCGGCAACATCCGCCTCCTGGGTTAAAGCGATTCTCCTACCTCAGTCCCAGGAGTAGCTGGGGTTATAGGCGTGTACCACCACACCCAGCTAATTTTTGTATTTTCAGTAGAGATGGGGTTTCATCAGGTGGGCCAGGCTAGTCTTGAACTCCTGACCTCAGGTGATCTGCCTGCCTTAGTCTCCCAAAGTGCTGGGATTGTAGGCCTGAGTCTTTAGGAGGTTTTTAATGGATTTTTGCCCACATCCATCAGAGGAATCAAGATCTATGGCAGTTACAGCCTTATAAAATGTATTTGTGGGTTTTTTTGGTATTTTTTTTTTCGTTTTTTGTTTTTGAGATGGAGTCTCGCTCTGTTGCCCAGGCTGGAATGCTGTGGCATGATCATGGCTCAGTGTAACTTCCACCTCCCGAGTTCAAGTGATTCTTGTGCCTCAGCCTCCAAAGTAGCTGGGATTATAGGCATCTGCCACCACATCTGGCTAATTTTTGTGTTTTAGAGACAGGATGTCATCATGTTGGCCAGGATGGTCTCAGACTCCTGACCTCAAGTGATCCACTTACCTCGGCCTCCCAAAGTGCTGAGATTATAGGCGTGAGCTCCTGTGCCCAGCCATAAAATGTGTTTCTTAAATAGTAAGACTTGAAAGAGAAGATGACTCCTTGATCCATGGGCTACAGAACAGATGTTGTGTTAGCAGGCATGAAAACAACATTAATCTCCTTGTATATCTACATCAGAGCTCTTGGGTAACCCGGTGCATTATCCATGAGCAGTAATATGTTGAATCTTTTCTCCTGAGCAGTATATCTCAACAGTGGGCTTAAAATATTCAGTAAACCATGCTGCAAACAGATGTGCTGTGATCCAGGCTTTGTTGCTCCATTTATAAAACACAAGCAGAGTAGATTTAGCATAATTTATAAGGGCCCTAGGATTTTCAGAATGTTAAGTGAACATTGGCTTCAACTTAAAATCACCAGCGACATTAGCTTCTAAGAAGAGAGACAGCCTGTCCTTTGAAGCTTTGAGGGAATTAACTTCTCTTTAGCTATGAATGTCCAAGATGGCATCTTCTTGCAATAGAAGGCTATTTTGTCTACATTGAAAATCTGTTGTTTAGTATAGCCAACCCCATCAATGATCTTAGCTAGATCTTCTGGATAACTTGCTGCAGATTCTTCATCAGCATTTTCTTCATTTGCACTTTTATGTTCTTTTTGAGGTTTCTTTTCTTAAACTTCATGAACTAATCTCTGCTATCTTCCAGTTTTTTTTCTGCAACTTCCTTGCCTCTCTCAGCCTTCATAGAATTGAAGAAAGTTAGGGTCTGGCTCCAGATTAGGCTTTGGCTTAAGAGAATGTTGAGGCTGGTTTGATCTTCTTTTCAGACTACTCAAACTTTCTCCCTACCAGCTTTTCTTGGTAAGGCTGTTTTCCTTTCTTATCACTCAAGTGTTCACCAGAGTAGCGCCTTTAATTTCCTTCAGGAACTTCTCCTTTGCATTCACAACTTGGCTAACTGGCACAGAAGTTTCAGCTTTGGCCTGTCTTGGCTTTCAACCCACCTTTCTTATCACTAAATGTAATAATTTCTAGTATTTGGTTTACAGTGAGAGACATGTGACTCTTCCTTTCACTTGAACACCTAGAGGCCATTGTAGGGTATGAGGAGAGAGAGAACAGCCAGTCGGAGGAGCAGTCAGAACACACACAGTATTTATTATTAAATTTGCTATATATTTATTTATTTATTTATTGAGACAAAGTCTCATGCTGTCGCCCAGGCTGGAGTGCAATGGCGTGATCTCGGCTCACTGCAACCTCCGCCTCCTGGGTTCAAGCGATTCTCCTGCCTCAGCACCCCCCAGTAGCTGGGATTATAGGCACATGCCACCGTGCCCACCTAATTTTTGTATTTTTAGTAGAACTAGGGTTTTACCATGTTGGCCAGGCTGATCTTGAACTCCTGACCTCAGGTGATCCACTCGCCTCAGCCTCCCAAAGTGTTGGGATTACAGGTGTGAGCCACCATGCCCGGCCCAAATTTGCTATTCTATATGGATGCGGTTTGTGGCACTGCAAAACAGTGGCAGGTAGTAACATATCAAAGATCACTGGTCACAGATCTCCATGACAGATATAAATAACAACTACGAAAAATTTTAAGTTGGAAACATTGACATATTGTGAGAATTACCAAAATGTGACACAGAAACATGAAGGGAGTTTATGCTGTTGGAAAAATGATGTTGAGAAATAGACTTGCTGGATGTCAGGTTGCCACAAGCCTTCAGTTTGTAAAAAAATCACATAGTGCAACTCAACAAAACAAGGTATGCCTGTATATAAAACATGCAGAGTGCTTGGCAGGGTGCCTGGCACAGAGCTTTTATCTTTATGAATAATTTTATGGAGTTTTAATTAGACAACATGAATATATAATATTTTTTTCACTTCGTTTTTCTTTTTTAAAATTTTCTTGTGGAGATGGGGGTCTCACTTTGTTGCCCAGGCCGGTCTCAAACGCCTGGCTTGGATCGATCCTCTTGTCTCGGCCTTCGAAAGTGTTGGGATTGCAGACGTGAGCCATTGCATCCAGCCTATTTTTATACATGGTTTCATGCATCTATGTGCTCTTCTTCTTTGCTTTTTAAAAGTGACCTCACACTATTTTGCAGTTAATATTCCGTAATTCATCTAACCATTCCTTAATTCTTGTGTATTTCCCTGTTGCAAAACAAAACTCTGCTGTAAATACCTGCATACAGCTTTGTTTCTTCTTGAGTGAAATTCTTAAGTCAAAATATGTGAATTTTAAAAAATGAGCTCTAGTGTGTATGAGCAGACTGTCTTTCTAAGAGGATCAATCGTATATCCAAAGTAGTCCAAAATGTTCATAAAGTGGTATGTGAGGTTTATTTTTTCTGCAACCTTGTAAATATTGGTTTATAATTTTTTGCTAATAGTATTAAGTGCTACCTCATTGGTTAAAATGTTTAACCTTGTTGCATTTCCTCATTTACTAGTTGCTTGACTATTTCTTTTTTATTGTGTCTTTTTTCATAGTATTTGATCATTTGTCCTTCAAAGATTTAGAAGTTTACTTTAGAGGTTTATATAAGCTCTTAATATATTCTAGGTACAATTTTTAAAAATTGTAAAAAACACACAACATGAAATTTACTATTTAAACCATTTTTAGGTGTGTAATTCGGTGGCATTAAGTACAATCACAATGTTGGGTAACTGTCACCACCAGTGTCCATTTCCAGAACTTTTTCATCATCCCAATGGATTCTCTGTATCCATTAAACAATAACATTTCCCCCCAACTTGCCTGCCTCTCTCCCGCAGCCCATGGTGACCCCTAATCTCCTGTCTGTTTCTGCATTTTCTTGTTCTAGATACCTCATGTAAGTGGACTAATGTGTCCTTTTATGTCTGGCTTATTTCACTTAGCGTGGTGTTTTCAAGATTCATCCATGTTGTAGCATGTATCAGAATTTCCTTCCTTTTTAAGGTTGAATAATATTTGATTGCATATACATACCATATTTTGTTTCTCCATTCATCTGTAGATGAACATTTGGGTCATTTCTACCTTTTGGCTATAGGAATAATGCTACTGAGAACCTGGCTGTACAAGTATCTGAGCCCAAGCTTTCAGTTCTTTTGGTTGTATACCTAGGAGTGGAATTACTATGGTAATTCTATATTTAATGCCCATTAGGATGGGCATGACGTGTAGCTGCAAGTTTTATCTGTTATATTTATGATTATAAATTTTCCCATATCACTGTTTTGCATTTTATTTTATTTCCGTGAGTATTGCAGAAAAGGATTTAAGAATTTTAAAAATAATTAAGCCTGTGCAGTTAAAAAATGTGTATAATAGGCTGGGCGCAGTGGCTCAAGTCTGTAATCCCAGCACTTTGGGAGGCCGAGATGGGTGGATCATGAGGTCAGGAGATCGAGACCGTCCTGGTTAACATGGTGAAACCCCCGTCTCTACTACAAAAAAAAAAAAAAAAAAAAAAAGTGTATAATTTAACTTTTTGCGTCAATAATGTAAAAGTTTTTGTCTATAAAATGAGATACTTTTTTTTTTTCTTTATGGCCACATTGGATCTGCAGAGATAAATACTTTCTTCTGTTTTCACTTGCTTTCTTCATGATGTTATGTTATCAAAATAAATATCCCATTGGAGTTTATAGTGATATATGTATCACTATAATATATAACTATAAATATATATTTATACATAATATATATTATATAGACATCTATGTATATACAATGAGGACTGGGTCTAAATTATTTTCTATACTGGGATCCTATTATCCTAGAGACATTAAGTAAATAGTGTCATTTTTTACTGTGATTTTATTTAGTGTTGATCACTTTTCACATCCTTACATACGGTGAGAATTTGTTTCTTGTTTTGAGTAAGTCCCATATGATTTTTATTACTGATGTGTTATCGTATTTTCTTTAATGTCTGGAAGAGCTAGTTTTGCCTCTTTTTTTTTTTCCACCCATGATGTTCTTTGATCGTTCATACATTTTCAAAACGAATTTCAGACTTTGAATTCTTTGAAGCACAGTGGGATGTAAGTAGGAATCCTGTTCATCTGTATATAAACCGAGGAAGGATTTTACCTTCCCATCAATCAGGTAACCCAGTATGGCTTTGTCCATTTTTAAGTTTTGCTCCTTTTTCCCCCATGTAATATAACTGCTTTTCTTTATATGAGCTTCAGTCATCCCCTGCTGTGCTAATTACGAAATCTTGGTCCGGTTTTAGTTGTTCTCGTGAAGAGCTGACTGATCAGCTGCCTTGGCAATGCAGTTGCTTGTGTTTCACGGGTGAAAGACACCAACTGCTTTACCGTGGCCCACACATTATGAGCTGATCTTCAGTAGAAAGAGCTTCTGTTGTTATTGGTGCTGGCTTTATACGTGCTTGAGTGCAGGGCCGAAAAATCCTGAGTGTCCACCATGAGCTTGTGATATACCATACACACCTAAGCATCTTGGAACACACAGTGGGCTGGCAGTGTCTCTAGGATTAAGCAAAAGAATTTCCAATTCCTGATCTTTTTTTTGGCTGTGACTAGAGTGTGTCTCAGTCCTGAGTGAATATGTGATTCATAAAGTTAGAATGTGTAACCTAACATCACAGAGGGAACCTTGTGAAATACCCAGGGTTATAGAAAGCAGAGGCCATGCAACTGCCATCTTACTGCGTACCATTTGGTACCCCCACTTTCCCTCCTTGGTACCCCACTTTCCCTCCCATTTGGGAAACATCGAAGCTGTCTTCGCTCCCCACGTGCACTGTTTTTACTTCATGGTGTTCTGGTTTGCGTACTGGTTCTGCTATTTGCTGACTGCACGCGCCTCTCTGAGTGGTCCCTCTATGAGCCTCAGTTTTGTCTGCAGTGAAATGGGAATGATAATATCTTCCTCATAAGGGCATTGGGATGATCAGTGAGCTAATAAAAGTGAACTTGCTAAAGGCAATGCAGGATCCTGGGTTGGATCTTGGAACAGAAAGAAAACATTAGTGCAAAAGCTGGTGAAATCCAAATAAAGTCTGGACTTTAGTTAATAGTAGTATACTAATTATTATTTTAGCATTGGAAAATATGCCATGATTCTATAAGATGGTATTATTAAGGGAAACTGGTTGAAGGGCATACTGTCTTTTCAGATTTTCTGAAAATAATATCCAAATTAGTGCAAAATAAAACAAAAAGTACCTGTTTGTGTGTGCGTTTTTTTTTTAGAGGGAGTCTCGCTCTGTCACCCAGGCTGGAGTACAGGAGTACAATGGCATGCTCTCAGCTCGCTGCAACCTCCCCATTCCCGGGCTCAAGTGATTCTCGTGCCTCAGCCTCCCGAGTAGTGGGGACTATAGGCATGTGCCACCATACGCAGCTAATTTTTTGTATTTTTAATGGAGACAGGGTTTGCCATGTTGGCCAGGCTGGTCTTGAACTCCTGACCTTAAGTGATCCCCGTGCCTCTGCCTCCCAAAGTGCTGGGATTATAGGGGTGAACAACTGTGTCCAACCTAATTTTTGTAGAGATGGGGTTTTCCCATGTTGACCAAGCTGGTCTCGAACTCCTGGCCTCAAATGATCCGCCTGCCTTGGCCTCCCAAAGTACTGGGATTACAGTTGTGAGCCATTGTGCCCAGCTTAATTTTTGTATTTTTAGTAGAAACGGGGTTTCACCATGTCGGCCACGCTGGACTCGAACTTCTGACTTCAGGTGATCTGCCTGCCTTAGCCTCCCAAAGTGCTGGGATTACAGACGTGAGCCACTGTGCCCGGCCAAAAGAACCTGTTTCATAAATGATAGTGTTATACAAATGTCAGGTGGTTTTATTTCAAATATCTTTCTTTTATTTTTTATTTTTTAATTTTTAATTTTTAAAATTTTTAGGCTGGGTGCAGTGGCTCAAGCCTGTAATCCCAGCACTTTGGGAGGCCGAGGCAGGTGAATCACGAGGTCAGGAGATCGAGACCATCCTGGCTAACACGGTGAAACCCCGTCTCTACTAAAAATACAAAAAACTAGCTGGGTGAGGTGGCGGGCGCCTGTAGTCCCAGCTACTCGGGAGGCTGAGGCAGGAGAATGGCATAAACCCAGGAGGCGGAGCTTGCAGTGAGCCGAGATCGCGCCACTGCACTCCAGCCTGGGTGACAGAGCAAGACTCCGTCTCAAAAAAAAAAAAAAAAAAAAAAAAAAAAAAAAAAAAAAATTATTTATTTATTTATTTTTTCCGAGATAGAGTCTTGCCTGTCACCCAGGCTGGAGTGCAGTGGCGTGATCTCAGCTCACTAGATCCTCCGCCTCCTAGGTTCAAGCAATTCTCCTGCCTCAGCCTCCCAAGTAGCAGGGATTACAGGTGCCCACCACGACACCCGGCTAATTTTTGTGTTTTTAGTAGAGATGGGGTTTTACCATGTTGGCCAGACTGGTCTCGAACTCCTGATCTCATGATCCGCCTGGCTCGGCCTCCCAGTAGTTTTTAATTTTTTTTTTTTTTTGTATTTTTTTCTCTTCTTTTCCGTTTAAAACTCTTCTATCCAATCAAATATCTTTCCTTTGCTAGATTATTGGGGTTATTGAACAAGTATTTCTTGAACAAATATTTAGCAAATGTTAAGCACTACAGACAATGGGAAGCAATATAAGAGAAGGTCTCTGCCCTATGATCTCGTTCTGGAAAAGTTGAAATCACACCTCAGCAAAGTCAAAACAGCACATGTCACAGGGGCTTGTGTGGCTGAGGAGCCGAGGCCACAGGTACTGTAGGCTTCACAGTGTGGAATGCTCTCCCTGGGCTGCAGGGGTGGGGAGGGCGTCCAGGGAAGATGGCTGATGTGGGCAAAGAGACGAAGCAAGAACACAGGAGACAGAGAGTAGAAGTAGTGAAAAATGCGGGAAACAAATCTGCCCTGGCTCTCAAGATGGGTGCAGTCCTTTTGGGGAGATACGGGTGTACCTCAAATAATTAGGATTAAAAGTTAGAGAGCATTGGCTATATTGAATAGAGTTAAAAGGTAATACAGCAGACCGGGTGTGGTGGCTCATGCCTGTACTCCCGGAATTTTGGGAGGCTGAGGCTGGCAGATCACTTGAGGTGAGGAGTTCAAGACCTGCCTGGCCAACATAGTAAAACCCCATATCTACTAAAAATACAAAAATTAGCCAGGCGTGGTGGCACACGTTTGTAATACCAGCTACTTGGGAGGCTGAGGCAGGAGGAGCACTTGAACCGGGGAGGTGGAGGTTGTAGTGAGCCAAGATCATGTCACTGTACTCCAGCCTGGATGGCAGAGTGAGACTCCGTCTCAAAAAAAAAAAAAAAAAAAAAAAAGTAGTACAGTAATTCTGTAAGGCATGATGGACTTGTAACTCCTTGTCTTTGACAATCCAGCTTTTCTATTTGAAGCCCCATTGGGGTTGAGTATGGTACCCTGTCACTGGTTGACTAGCATGATGCTGAGCCAGTAATGCGTTGTTAGAGCTTAATTTCTCCTGACTATGAGCTGTGATGGGGTGGATTGACTTCTGAGGTTCTTTCAAGCTCTCGTGTTCTAAGAATGCGCACACACACACACACACACACTCACTCTTTGAGAGCAGAAGAGGGGTGTTCGTGAATACTCATGGGCACAGAAGGCTTGTCTATGCTAGGATATCTAGCCTTCATATTTCTCTGTTTCCAAATCTGAACTCAAGGTGTAGCACAAACTTTTTTTTCCTGCTTTTATTTTAAGTTCCGGGGTACATGTACAGGATGTGCAGGTTTGTTACATTGGTAAATGAGTACCATGCTGTTTACTGCACAGATCAACCCATCACCTAGGTATTAAGCCCAGCATTGGTTAGCCATTCTTTCTGATGCTGTCCCTCCCCGCACCCCGACCCCGCACAAATTCCTCAACAGAAGAGCTACTGTGGGTGAGCTAGGGTGAGTCACAGGCTCTTGGTTAGGCCTGTGGACATGTATAGCCCTGGAGGGAACCCTTCTAACTAGATTTGCAGCTGCATGAACAGTCAGATCCAATTAGTGGTCATTGGAGGATCTCCTCCCCTGGCATGCCATGGGGGCTGTGCTTTTGTTCTTTTCATGGTCAACTATTTCATAATAATTATTTTTAATAATAGTACATATATGTTACTAAAACTTTAAAAAAAATAGGCCGGGCGCGGTGGCTCAAGCCTGTAATCCCAGCACTTTGGGAGGCCGAGACGGGCGGATCACGAGGTCAGGAGATCGAGACCATCCTGGCTAACACGGTGAAACCCCGTCTCTACTAAAAAATACAAAAAACTAGCTGGGCGAGGTGGCGGGCGCCTGTAGTCCCAGCTACTCGGGAGGCTGAGGCAGGAGAATGGCGTAAACCCGGGAGGCAGAGCTTACAGTGAGCTGAGATCCGGCCACTGTACTCCAGCCTGGGCGACAGAGCGAGACTCCGTCTCAAAAAAAAAAAAAAAAAAAAACTTTAAAAAAAATAAAAGCTTAAACAGTATAAAGAATGTCTTTTTCCTGTTCTGCTAACCTTCAGTTTCCTACCCCAAGGCCCGCTGTTGTGTTTCTTGTGGTTCATTTCAAAGATTCTTGGAATATACAAGTATATGTATATCTATTCCTTGAAAAAACACACACGTGTGTATGCACACAAACTCACAAATGATAGCACATGTATACATTGTTCTGCACTTTCTCATTTAGTAATTATCTTAGAATTTTCCCACGGTATTTGAAGCTAACTTGAAGAGCTTCGTTCACCTCCCCTTTCCCCAGTAAGTCCAGCCAAGGATGGGGACAATTTTAGGATCAAAAAGAATATTAGACTGGGTACAGTGGCTCACTCCTGTGATCCCAGCACTTCAGGAGGCTGATGTGGGAGGACTGCTTGAGCTCAGGAGTTTGAGACCAGCCTGGGCAACATAGTGAGACCCTGTCTCTACAAAAAATTAAAACAAAAATTAGCCAGGCATGGTGGCGTGAACCTGTAGTTCCAGCTGCTTGAGAGGCTGAGGCAAGGGGATTGCTTGAGCCTAGGAGGTCAAGGCTGCACTGAGCCATAATTGCACCACTGCACTCCAGCCTGAGTGACACGGCAAGACCCTGTCTTAAAACAAAACAAAACAACAACAACAACAACAACAACAACAAAAAAAAACAAAACACACAATGGATTGAAATATTTTACAACATATTTAAATCCAGTGCCTCATAAAGATTCTTAAACAAAATGAAACCTCATTGTTCATTTTTTGAGGATGCAAGAAAATAAACTCATTCTAAAAACTGGTAAACAAAGGGAAAGAAGCAAGTATTTCTCCTGCCGTTTCTTTACAAACTGAACCTCTAGGTAGCCAAATAGTTGATAAGGGGAGGTTTCTCTTTATAGAAGTATTATTAGCTAATAAATGAAGAAAGTGTGGTAGAATTAGAATATTACTATTTTACAGTCTTCTGTGAATTATTTAATTATTTAAGCCTATTTCTGGACTTTCTTATTAATTGACACACCTATTCATGCATCAGTACCACATTGTTTTAATTGTTGTAGCTTTGTAGTATGTTTTAATACTTTAGAAACTCCCCCTACCCACACAAACACACACGCGTGCGCACACACACACACACACACACACACCACCCACCCCACTCTTCTACAAACTCCCCCTACACACATACCACTCTTCTTCTTTAGAATGTTCATGGCTATTCTTGTGTATTTAGTTTTCCTAATAAATTTTAGAATAAATTCCTCTAGCTCTGAAAAAAGTCATGGTATTTTTTAAAAATTGAGTAAAATGTGTAGATGTGCATAAAGTGAATTGCCATCTGTTGTGTTTTACTGGCTTGCCTGAGATAGAATAGGAATATAAATATCAAGCCTTGCATTTCTGTTAGGGAAACATTAATTGCACAAGATTTTTTTAGTCATTTATTAAACAACTAATTTAGCCTGTGTGAAAGGCAATATTTTATATACTTCAGAGAAAACAAGTGAATAAATCGTAGGCAATTTCTAGCATCAGCCTCCTACCCATTTGTTAAGATCTAGCTTGGCGTCCATCACATCGTATGAAGAAATTTGACTTTCAGCTGATCACCAGTCCCATGTGTGCCAAGAGGATCATGTGGTCGCTAAGAGTTATTATAATCTTTGGTTGAATTAGAGGATGTGCAGAGAGGGAGAAGTAGAGCGTAGTGACAAGTGGTTTAGGCTCTGGAGGCAGACAGCATGGTGTGAATTAGGTGCTATATGACCTTGAGAGGTGTTGTAACCTCTTTGAGCCTTAGTTTCCTTAAGTGTTAAGTGGGGATATCAATTGTAACTAACTTGTGGGGTTGCGTGTGAGGCCTAAATGAGATAATCCAAAGGGCTTTGCACCTTGCCTGCACATTCTGGTGTTCTGGAAATGTTACCTGGTATTTAAGTTGGTAATCTGACTCTGCTGGCCTCATGGTATCTGATTTATTATGTTCAGTTCCTGATATGATTATCTAGAAGAGGCAGTAGACGATATGTAGAAGAGGGCAGCCAGATGATCGGGAAAGGGGGGCTGCCTAGAAACACTGAAGAAATGGTAGCCCTCTTTACTAGAAATGAGAATACTAACATGAAACAATGGCCATTCATTGGTTGATTGATTGATGGGTCTCACCCTGTCACCTAGGCTGGGGTGCAGTGGTGCAATCATGGTTCACTTCAGCCTCCACCTCCTCAGCTCCAGTGATTCTCCCTCAGCCTCCTGAGTAGCTGGGACCACGGGTGGGCACCACCGTGCCCAACTACTCTTTTAAATTATTTGTAGAGATGAGTCCTCACTAGGTTGCCCAGGCTGGTCTGGAACTACTGGGTCAAGCAATCCTCCTGCTTCAGGCTCCCAAAGTGCTGGAATTAGAGGCAAAGTATCTACGTGTCTGGCTTAGATACTTTGAATTGCTTTGGAGATAGAGATGGGGAGACTCAGACCAGGTAATACAATCAGCCTCATATGAAGAGGAAAAAAAAACCAAAAAACTTTCTGGGCCGGGTCCTCTGGCTCATGCCTGTAATCCCAGCACTGTGGGAGGCTGAAGTGAGCATATCACTTGAGGTGAGGAGTTTGAGACCAGCCTGGCCAACATGGTGAAACCCTGTCTCTACTAAAAATACAAAAATTAGCCGGGTGTGGTGGCGCACACCTGTAATCCTAGCTACTTGGGAGACTGAGGAATGAGAATTGCTTGAACCCTAGAGGCAGAGGTTGCAGTGAGCCAAGATGGCGCCATTCCACTTCACCTTGGGTGACAGAGCGAGACTCTGTCTCAAAACAAAACAACCCCCCACCAACTTTCTGGAAAGTACATCTGTTCAACAATGGGATGATTCTGTAGTGAGCTCTCTGTGAAAAATGTTCAAGAAGAATCTGGATAGCCACTTGTTAGGGATACAACAAAAAGAATTTCTGCATTAGGAAGATAAGGCAGAGTGATGACTAAGGCGTTTACCTATGAAATTCTAGTCTACATGTACACATACGCAATCACATATATGGAAAATTCTCTGCATATAGCTTATCACTTCCAAAGAACCACAGTTCTTTGAAACCTTATTTGATCCTTTTTTGAGTTAGAGGATATTGCAATGCACCTTGGGGTCCTTGTGAACATAAGTGATCATCAAAGAAGTGAAGAGATGGTGAAATAGGGAGACTTGGAGACTAGTGTGTTTCACTTCTGTCTCATTGTCTGTTATCTCAGAGAGAAGACCCTTAGCTGTGAGCCATTCTTGCTTCCTACTTTGAGCGTGAGCCTTTAAAAGAATGAGCACATTATTGGAAGTTTTCTGCCTCTTCAGTGTGTATGAGCTTTTTGAAAGAAGGTGCTAGTCTTGTCTAGCAAGCAAATGACAAATTTAAAGAAAAGGATGTGACCCTATAAACTTGGCCTTGCTGCATTTAGCCCCAACACTTTTTTTTTTTTTTTTTTTTTTTTTTGAGACAGAGTTTTGCTGTCAGGCAAATTTTTTTTTGCCAGGCTGGAGTGCAGTGGCATAGTCTTGGCTCACTGCAACCTCTGCCTCCCAGGTTCAAGCAATTCTCCTGCCTCAGCCTCCCAAGTAGCTGGGATTATAGGCATGCGCCACCATGCCCAGCTAATTTTTGGATTTTAGCGGAGACGGGGTTTTGCCATGTTCTCCGGGTGGGTCTCGAACTCCTGACCTCAAGTGATCCACCCCCCTCAGCCTCCCAAAGTGCTGGGATTATAGGCGTGAGCCACCGCGCCCAGCCCCAACACATTCCTGTGATGTTCATCTTTCCTGCTACTCTTTTGTTGGAATAAATGTAAATATAATCATAGTATGTTAGAAAAACTTGATAAAGTTATGTAAAAAAGATAATGTTAATATATTTATTTCAGAGTCATCCTGATTTCCTTTGGACAGGCATTAATGACTTTACTGTACTTTCCAAAGTCATGTTTTGTAAAACTTTTTGCTCTTGCCCAATACATGTAGGATAACATTATAGATACCATGTTAGCCTATTAAGTGAAAAACCTAGCAAGTATAAATAAAATTCTCATTCTTAGTTGATCTTTAAAGTATGATTTGTGCATCTTCAGTGAATGATGAACCCACAACAGCCACAGATCCCGAAGAGCCTTCCGTTGTTGGTGTGACGTCCCCACCTGCTGCACCCTTGAGTGTGACCCCGAATCCCAACACGACTTCTCTCCCTGCCCCAGCCACACCGGCTGAAGGAGAGGAACCCAGCACTTCGGGTACACAGCAGCTCCCAGCGGCTGCCCAGGCCCCCGACGCTCTGCCCGCCGGGTGAGTAGCCTTCTGTCCCATAAAGATCTCTCCTCCCCAAAGACTGAGGCTCCTTTACGGGGGCAGAAACAACGTAGTTATTTATTACCTAGTGGCCAGTAGCCTCTGGGGAGGCTGCTGTGCGTTGAAGCAAGGGAGGTGTGGAAGAACTGCTTGTTCTACATAAATCTTAAAAAGAATCTCAGTTGCCTGGGGCAGAATCAATGCTACCTTGTACCGTGACTTGAAATGAACAGCTTGACTCAAAGAGTGTGGCTTTTATGGAACAAGGAGCTCATTTTGCTTTCCTGAATCATTGGAGGGTGTTCACCTAGATACTGCCTAGAAAACAGCTTTTCTCTCTTGAATTTTATCAGCCCATGCAGGAGTTGGGCTTTAGGTTGTGAATATTGCTGTATGTTATTCTCATAACCAGGACTTAAGTTAACATAAGCTACAAGTTTTCTTGCCATCCTTTTTTTTTTTTTTTTTTTTTTTTTTTTTTTTTGAGATGGAGTCTTAATCTGTCACCTAGGCTGGAGTGCAATGGCATGATCTCGGCTCACTGCAGCCTCTGCCTCCTGGGTTCAAGTGATTTTCCTGCCTCAGCCTCCTGAGTAGCTAGGGCTACAGGCGTACACGACCACGCTGGCTAATTGTTTTGTATTTTTAGTGGAAATAGGGTTTCGCCATGTTGGCCAGGCTGGTCTGGAACTCCTGACCTCATGTCATCTACCTGCCTTGGCCTCCCAAAGTGCTGGGATTACAGGCATGAGCCACCACACCCGGCCCTCTTGCCATCCTTTAGTTCAATCAGATGGCGTGGTGGCTCGTGTGCCAATCAATTCCAATGCTTTGGGAGGCTGGGGTCGGAGGATCACTTGAGGCTGGGAGTTTGAGACCAGCCTGGGCAATATAGTGATATCCTGCCCCCCCCTGCACCCCCCCACACAAATGTGGGCACAGTGACCTGTGCTTGTAGGCATAGCTACTGGGGAGGCCAAGATGGGAGGATTGCTTGAGCCAGGAGATAGAGGCAGCAGTGAGCTATGATCACGCCACTGTACCCCAGCCTGGACTACGGAGCGAGACCCCTGTCTCAAAAATAAAAATTAAATAAATCTGACAGCAAAGACCTTGGATGATAAGAAGACAGCCCCTGTAAGCCAAAGGGAAGTTCGAGTTTGGTTATATCGTGAGTGGAGATTACAAGCATGGACCTGGGAATCAAATAGCTCTGGGTTTGAAATCCCCCCACCATATGACCTTGGCCAAATTACTTAGCCTCTTGGTAAGTTGGAGATAATCATCATACATATCTCCCCAGGAAGTTAAGGGACTCAAATAAGATGGTGAGCATGAACCCCTCACTGACTGGTGGGTGTTACACCTGGTAAGTGATATTTTTCAAGTGGTTGTGAAGGGGCCCTAAAGGAAGGGAATGCTTCTGAACCAGGAGGTGAAGCCCTTTCTCAGCAGCTCTGATCATGGTTGGGGCCAGCTCCCACTGCCCCTCCTGGTTATCAGTTTGGTGCGGAGGAAACCCACATCTGTATCACTCTAGTTGCTGGTGATCTGGCTGACAATGACTTGGCAGTGTGTGTCCTGTGAACCCTTGTAATTCATGAAGGAAAAAGGAAGAGTGTAAGGCCTCTTACTTAACTACAAGGTGTTGTATTATTCTTTTTTTCCCCTCCCTTATCCCATCTCCTTATTCTATTATTCTTAAGCCACTTTCTTTGTTGTTGTTGCTGTTGTTGTTTGAGACACAGTCTCACTCTGTTGCCCAGGCTGGAGTGCAATAGTACAATCTTGGCTTACTGCAGCCTTGACCTCCTGAGCTCAAGCGATTCTCTCACCTCAGCCTCCCAAGTAGCTGGGACTATAGGCCTGCACCACCACGCCCGGATAATTTTTGTTATTATTATTATTATTATTTTTTGTAGAGACAAGGTTTCGCCATGTTGCCCAGGCTGGCTTAAGCCACTTTCAAAAACCCAATTGTCAAAACAAAAATCCTTTACCTGAAGGCATATGTGACCTTTACCACATACGTATTGTTTTCCTAGCATGCACCACGCTACCTAACTCTGTCTCTTCAGAAAGTCCTGTTCAACATTCCTTCGTACCTCAAACCTGGAGAGAATTGGCAGGATTGAGAGGCAGCTCTGAGACGTTTTTTGTGAGGTTTTTGATTTTAGTGAAGGTTAAAGTGAAAAGCTCACTGATCAATTGCTTTGTGTCCAGCTACTCCCTACAGAGATATTTGTCTTTCGTATGTGGTAAGGAATACTCGAAAGACCTTTGTTTGGTTTATAATTTGAAGCCTGTATGTTATAATTTGGGGGGAACAGCAGAATCATGTTGGCAGAAAGGAGAGAAAATGGCCGCCTGTGTCCCCAGTGAGCTGTTTGTTTTCTTTCCGCTGAGCGAATGCCTGGAAGGCCGGCCTCACTCCTGTGTCAGTCTCAGGCAATTAGGGCTAATGGCTCAACATGTCTTTATGTAGGGCGTGTGTGAGGGTTACTGTTCTCGGGATTGGGCACTTCCTGTTTCCAGGCAGCTGGAAAACTCCAGGCTCTGAAAACGTTCTTTATTCTAAGTCTGGCAGATCCAGCAGCCCAGGGAAGCCGATTCCCCTTCCTCATCCTGCCAGAGGCTGCAACATGTTTCTGAGGTGGAGCCTGAACAGCATCTTCTCCTTGGGGCATTTAGAACGTGATGAGGTCCACGTGTGTGGGCCTGGGGAGGCTGCTCCCCACTTGAACATCTACGATGGCCCAGAGAAGGGTGTCGGAGACCCAGTTTTCCAGCCCAGATGGCTTCCACGTGCCCTTCTAAATGACTAGGAGGGCTTTGAGGGCTGACTCAGGGCCTGGAGATCATCAGCCACCTACCTGGAGACTGACTAGCACTGCTGAGTGTCTAAGAGGGAGCACGGCAGGCTTTTGGTTGGCTGATGGAGGCCAGAGAGAGCACGATTTCTGCCAGCGATCCTTCCAGTTCATAGGCCTGCCAGCCCCACCCCAGCTGACTTAAAAGTTTGGGAAATCCAGGCAAGGCAGGTTATTAACACCAGGTTACTCCTGGTGTTCAGAGTCAGGGAACCAATGAGAGAATGAAATCTGTCATTTCTAATTCCAATACCAACAAAGGGTGTATTGTGGCGCAGGGATTGGAGTGCCATTTCATAGGAACTGCATCTTCTTTAGTTTGCAGAATGCCTTTATCTTTTATGAGGATATATACATGCAGCGTCTGAATTGAGTATCTACTAGTGCCTAAGGTCTATATTCGAGGTTTTACACTGTTCATTCTTTCATTAGACAAATATCTGTTACTATTTAAGAGACAGCAGGTTGGGTGCCACGTGGCTATTTCAACCCAACAGAACTCATCATCTTATCCCATCCGGGCTAGAACCTGGTCCTCCTGGGAATGGTGCCACCATCTGCCCAGGTGACCTTCAAGCCATACATCTTTCCCCGTCCCTGACATCCATTCAGTCATCAAGCCCTGCCTTTGGGCCTCCAGACTGTGCTGTCTCAGCTTCCCATACTGATCCTGCTTTGCGTTTATCACAGGTGTAATTTGCATACAGTTGATTGAGTGACCATCTCCTCCACCATACTCTAGGTGCCATACAGGCAGGGACTGTGTCTTTCTTATTTGCCTCTGCATGTCCAGCACCTAGCATGTATGTACCTAGCCTGGCACATAGTGGGACTCCAGGAAATAGTTAAATGAAACAATGATTCTCTCTTTTTTTTAATTTAAAATTTTATTTTACGATTTTTTTTATGACACTTTAAGTTCTGGGGTACCTGTGCAGAACGTGCAGTTTAGGTGTTTCTCCTAATGCTATCCCTCTCCTAGCCCCGAATCCCTGACAGGCCCCGGTGTGTGATGGTCCCCTCCCTGTGTCCATGTGTTCTCATTGAAACAATGATTCTCTTAAACAACTCTTACATCTGCCCACTTGGCCACATGCTTTTGCAGTATTCCAGACCAAATTACCATGATCTGTCACTCAAGTGACTGTTTTTACCCTTTCCCAATCTATTTTAACTTTTCTTTTTTTGAGACATGGTCTCACTCTGTCACCCAGGCTGGAATGCAGTTGTGCAATCTTGGCTCACCGCAGCCTCAGCCTCACGGGCTCAAGTGATCCTCCCACCTCAGCCTCCTGAGTAGCTGGGACTACAGGCGCCTGCCACCACACCCAGCTAATTTTGTTTATTTTCATAGAGACAAGGTCTCGCTATGTTTCCAAGGCTGGTCTCAAACACCTAGGCTCAAGGAATCCTCCTGCCTTGGCCTTCCAAAGTGCTGGGATTATAGGCATGAGCCACTGTGCCCAGCCCTGTTTTAACTTTTAAAAGTAAAACTCTGATCATGACCTTTCACCACTTAGAATGCTCCAGTGGCTTCATATTGTCTTTGTGAATAAATTCCCAAATCCTTAAGAAGGCCTAAAAAGGCCTATGTAATATGACCCCACCCACCCCTCAAGCCTTCTCCTTTGGTGGGATCCACTCCACATCTCTGCCTAAGCCATGATAACTTTAATTTGACAAATGCATCACCCTCTCTCCGGACTTAGGACCCTCCCCTGTGCTGGTCGCTCTTTTTGAAACCTTCCTTGCCATCTTGTCCATTATTTCCTATACATCCTCAAGTGTCAACTTAAATCAGTAAATCCTCTGGGACTCCCTCCCTGACTCCTGGCAGACAAGAGGAAGTGTGTCCTTCCTCTGTCACTCTTCTCACACCTGTCATTGCTTGTTTTCTGCCTGTCTGCTGTTCTTGGCTCTGCACACCAAGGTGGCCAGGAGCCTGGCACAGAGTAGGCCCCCAAGACTTGTTTGTAATGAATGGATGAATACTTTTAAATGCCATCTTTTTTTTTTTTTCTTCCCTTCACCTAGATGAATGTATTTTGCTTCTTTGATGCCTCAAAGAAAGAACAGCTATGACAGCAATATTGCATTTTCTTCCCAAGGTCAAGAAAGTTGAGCCTAATGCTGTCATTCACTGGGTTGACTGGCTTTGGGTTCAAATATGCATCTCTTGTAGTTCAGAATACTATTTTTTTTTTTTTTTGAGACAGAGTGTTACTCTTTTGTCCAGGCTCCGTCTTCCAGGTTCAAATGACTGTCATGCCTCAGCCTCCCAAGTAGCTGGGAGTACAGGCATGCACCACCACGCCTGGCTAATTTTTTGTATTTTTTGGTAGAGCCAGGGTTCCACCATGTTGGCCAGGCCATGCTCGAACTCCTGACCTCAAGTGATCCACCCGCCTGGACCTCCCAAAATGCTGGGATTACAGGAGTGAGCCACTGCACCCAGCCCTCAGAATGCTCTTCTCTGTTCATAAAGGATTGCGTTTCCCGCACTGGGAGATACTGTGCAGCACGGCTCCTCTTCACTGAGGCATTTGAGCTAAGCTTGATTGCTTTCTGGGCCCTCCAGGGGACTACTCTGTCTTTCTAACTTTATCTTCTCAACTCATCCAGTTTCCCTTACTGAATGACAGGAGCAAGGTTCTCTTGAGGATCTCATGGCTCTATTTTTCAGGTTATTGCCTTTTTTTTTTTTTTAATTGAGATGGGGTCTTGCTCTGTCACCCGGGCTGGAGTGCAGTGGCATGATCATGGCTCATGGCAGCCTCAAATTCCCAGGCTCAAGTAATCCTTCTGCCTCGGCCTCCTGAGTAGCTGGGACTATGGGCGCATGCCACTATACTCAGCTATTTTTTTTTTTTTTTTTTTTAGTAGAGTGAGGGTCTTACTCTGTTGCCCATGTGGATCTCAAACTCCTGGGCTCAAGCGATCTTCCCACCTTGGCCTCCCAAAGTGCTGGGATTCCAGGCATGAGCCACTGCGCCTAGCTGCGTTGTCTTTTTGAAATATGCAGCAGATGAGACTTTGGCCATATGTGGTTACACGCATCAGAACATTTTAAGAACTGAAGGCTGCTGAAACCTGGGCTGCAGAGGTCCAAATACAGCACTCCCCATCTCTTTTTCTCTGTCCCCATCTGTAAGCCCTCCTGCTTTCCATAACTTTTAAATTAACTAGCATAAAAGAAGCCAACTGGAGGGGTATGAAGTTTTCAGGTTGCAAATGTCTATGAAAGGAGGGGTGCCAGGAAGGTTTGGGGGGCCTGGTGAGATAGTGGTTCAGGTCCTGGGCAACGGGAAACGAGGCTGCTTTGGTCTGTGGGCCCTGTATCTGTTTTCTTCTCAGTGCTTAGCCCACTTTGGGGATCCAGCGCTCATTATCAATGAGCCAACTGTGTGTACATGGCTTAGATAAACTCCGAGCGTGTCCCTTACAGTCTTTGCAGCTCCCTCGGTCCCACACACACAGAGGCACATTATTTTGCCCTGGCAGCCAGCACGCCACTGTGGTTTCTTACATAACGGAGGGCGTTGTGTTTGGACTGCCGACTTACCTCAGCTCTGCCATTTCACACCATGCTTTTTCTCCCGCAGCCATTGGCTGCCCCGTCTGTCTCCTGCCTCCGAGTGGAATTAACTTGAGGAGGGATGTTTTCTAGATCTTTCAGATTTGCCATCTCCTCTACCCCCCTGCCCAATTATGGATATCCAGGGGCACTCTCTTGAGATGGCCCTTGAGACACTATCAAGGACGATAGCCTTGTAAGAGTTCTTGGATGTTTGTTTGCGGGGACACTCGAAGAGATGTTGGAATTTGGAGCCTCTCTGCTAAGTTATAAACCAGGCGCTGCCACTGACTTTCATTCCAAACTCAACTTCAGCACTAGCCAAAGAGCCTTACCCAAGAAGTTTTAAAGCTGCACTTCTCAAAACTATTTGTGAGAAAACGGTCCTTTTTGGTTGTTGTTTTAATTTATTTTAAAATATTCTGTCTATTGTGAATCCTTTTATTCTATACTCTGCTCAATGAGACGAATCTATTGAGCACATATGTGCATATTACAGTAATGTCAGATTGGCACAAAAGTTCCTAAAGTGGGCCAGGCATGGTGGCTTATGCCTGTAATCTCAGCACTGTGGGAGGCCGAGTCAGGAGGATTGGTTGAGTCCAGGAGTTTGAGACCAGCCTGGGCAACTTAGCAAGATTTTGTCTCTACAAAAAATACAAACAAAAATACCAGCTGTGTGCACCTGTGTTCCTAGCTACTCTGGAGGCTGAGGCAGGAGGATCGCATAAGTCCCGGAGGTCGAGGCTGTAGTGAGCTGTGTTCAAGTCACTGCCCTTCAGCCTGGATGACTGAGTGAGACCTTGTCTCAGTTAAAAGAAAAAAAAGTTTGTAAGTGCTTAGAAACTTCAGTACTTTTCTGGTCACAGAACAGTAACAGTTTGGGCTGTGGATCGTTCTTTGAGTAGCTTCAGATTAAAGGATTACACTGCGAGCGTCTGTATCTTTCCTCCAGTTTGTTTCTTTGCTTACTGTGGTTTAGTTCAATACTCTGCAGGGATTATTACATTCTTAGGTCACGTGGAATAGTGCATGTTTCTGGCTTCCTCATCACCGTCTCAGAACTTAAACTCTTATTTCCAAAGATTCTACTGTTGTCGGAGGCTGGGCCATGAAATGTCTTCACCTTATGTGTATGTATTCACGCATAATTACTCATTTTCATATCTACTGCACCTTCTTTCCTTTTTTTGGAGACAGGGTCTCATTTTGTAACCCAGGCTGGAGTCCAGTGACGTGATCATAGCTCACTGCAGCCTCAACTTCCTTAGCTCGAGCAATCCTCCTGCCTCAGCCTCCCAAGTAGCTGGGACTACTGGCGTGCACCACCATACCCACCTAATTTTTGTACTTTTTGTAGAGACAAGGTCTTGCTGTGTTACCCAGGCTGGTCTCCAACTCCTGGAGGCTCAAGAGATCCTCCTATCTTGGCCTACCAAAGTGCTGCGATTACAGGTGTGAACCACCGTGCCCATCCTTACTACACTTTCTTGAGAGCTTCTCAAGAGGAAGGAATATTGTGTCCGTCTTTGTGTTCCCTGCACCCAGCACACAACTTGGCTTCCAGGGAGAGGGAGTGATGTGTTACATGAGTGGGAAAATGATACCACATTCTCAGTGGCCCTTAAAATTTTTTAAAGTTTCTTTTTGATCTTATTATAAAAGCCCATTGATGGAAAATTAGAAAAAAATAGGAGGCAGGAGAAGAACAATACCTAGTAACAACAGTTAACAAACACCCACCCAGATCTGACCATTGGTATTTCTTTTGCACCTTGTGTGTATTTTTTTTTTTTTTTTAAACACTAACTACAGCTATTGTGTATCGTAAGTGTTTCTAACGTACTGGGGACTGCGCAGTTTCCTACGTGGATTATTTCAGGCAGTCTTCCCTCTGTGAGAGAGCTACTTTTATCCTCATCTTGCAAGTGAGGAGAACTTAAGCAATTTGCCAGGCACCACATATACAGATACACATATAACACACATCTACCAAAATGTGATAATCTTCCAATATATGCTTTTAAAATTCATTCGTTTTTATTGTAAAATATTGTAAGCATGCAGATACAAATGGAGAAGAATGTAAGAAATACCTGTGGCTTACCATCTTTAGCTCTGTGCTGCATTTGCTACAGGTCTCCCCCTGTTTTTTTGTTTGTTTGTTTTGTTTTTGAGACAGAATCTTTGTCACCCAGGCTGGAATACAGTGGCGTGGTCTCAGCTTACTGCAGCCTTTACTTTCCAGGCTCAGGTGATCCTCTCACTTCAGCCTCTCGAGTACCTGAGACCACAGGCACATGCTACCATGCCAGGCTAATTTTTGTAATTTTTGTAGAGGTGGGGTTTTACTGTGTTGCTCAGGCTAGTCTCGAACTCCTGGGCTCAAGCGATCTGCTCCCCTAAACCTCCCAAAGTGCTGGGATTACAGGCGTGAGTCACCGTGCCCAGCCCCTGAAGAGGTCTTTTAACCACCTCTTTTTAACCCCTTGATGTGTAAGATGTTACCAGTACAGCTGAAGGTTCCGTGAACTCTCTGATCTCATTCCCTGTATACAGTGACAGATGGGACTTGGGACATGCATTTAAACTGCTATACGGTATTCTGTTAATGAATAGATAAAAATTTACCCATTTACTTGTTTCTTGACAGCTATAAACAATGGCTGCAGTAGGCTGGGCACAGTGGCTCACGCCTGTAATCCCAGCACTTTGGGAGGCTGAGGTGGGCAGATCAGAAGGTCAGGAGTTCGAGACCAGCCTGGCCAATATGGTGAAACCCCATCTCTACTAAAAATGCAAAAATTAGCTGGGTGTGGTGGCGCACGCCTGTAGTCCAAGCTACTCAGGAGACTGAGGCAGAAGAATGGCTTGAACCCAGGAGGAAGAGGTTATAGTGAGCCGAGATTATGCCACTGTACTCCAGCCTGGGCGACAGAGCGAGTCTCCATCTCAAAACAAAAAAACAAAAATCAAAACAAAACAAGCACAATGAAACAATGGCTGCAGTAAAGTTTTCCTGTATATGCCTTTTTGTGTACATCGTTTTTTCTTTTTCTTTTTCTGTTTTTTTTTTTTTTTTTTTTTTTTTTGAGACGGAGTCTTGCTCTGTTCCCCCAGGCTGGAGTGTGCAGTGGCACAATCTCAGCTCACTGCAACCTCCGCCTCCCAAGTTCAAGCGATTCTCCTGCCTCAGCCTCCCAAGTAGCTGGGATTACAGGCGCCCGCCACCATGCCTGGCTAATTTTTGTTTTTTTAGTGGAGACACGGTTTTGCCATGTTAGCCAGGGTGGTCTCGAACTCCCAACCTCAGGTGATCTGCCCACCTCAGCCTCCCAAAGTGCTAGGATTACAGCTGTGAGCCACTGCACCTGGCCAGTTATTTCTTAAAGATTTGTACAGTAACTGAAATTTCTGCATTATAGGAAATGAAGATCTTCAACTGTAGTAGATATTATCAAATTCCCTGAGTCACCTAACCAATTCGCACTCCTGTGAACATGCGTAAGCATTCCTGCTAAAACTTAGTGTTGTCAGATTTGTTTCATGTGGGCCAGTCTAATGGGCATGAATGGTACCTCTTTGAGGATTCAGTTTGAAGTTCCCTGATTACTATTGAGATTGAACCTTTTTTCACGTGTTTTTATCAGGTTCTTTGGTTTCTTCTTTTGTAAATTGCCTATTTATTTTTGTCCATTTTAAAAATTTGTCTGTATATATATTTATTTTTAATCTGCAGGATTCTTTTTTGTTGTTGTTTTTGTTTTATTTGACATGGAGTTTCACTCTTGTTGCCCAGGTTGGAGTGCAATGACGCAATCTTGGCTCACCGCAACCTCTGCCTCCTGGGTGCAAGCAATTCTCCTGCCTCAGCCTCCTGAGTAGGTGGGATTACAGGCATGTGCCACCACACCCAGATAATTTTTTTGTATTTAATAGAGATGGGAATTCACCATGTTGGTCAGGCTGGTCTTGAGCTCCTGACCTCAGGTGATCCACCTGCCTCGGCCTCCCAAAGTGCTGGGATTACAGGCATGAGCTACCACACCCGTCCAATCTGCAGGATTCTTAATAATGCTAGATACAAATTGCTTCTCAATTATATGCATTGCAAATATTTGCTCCCAGTCTGTGGCTTGTCTTTTCACTTTGTTTATGGTGCCTTTTATTGTACAAGAGTTAATAATTTTAAATAGCCAAATCTGTAATCTTTTTCGTGTGTCTTTCATGTTTTGTCTAAAATTCTTCCCTACTCTGAAGTTATATAAAAATGTTACAGGCCACACTTGGTGGTTCATGCCTGTAACTTCAGCACTTTGGGAGGTTTAGGCAGGCAGATTCCTTGAGTCCAGAAGTTCAAGACCAGCCTGGACAGCAAAAGGTTAAAAATAATTTTTTAGAAGCTGGGTGCAGTGGCTCACGCCTGTAATCCCAGCACTTTTGGGAGGCTGAAGCAGGAGGATTGCTTGAGCTCAGGAGTTCAAAACCACCCTGGGTAATATGGCGAGACCCTGTCTCTATTTTTTAAAAAGAGAATTAAAAGGATTTTTTATAGATGCATATATTTTAATGTTGCCAACTTTTTTTTTTTTTTCTTTGAGGTGGAGTCTTGCTCTGTCACCCAGGCTGGAGTGCAGTGGTGCAATCTCAGCTCACTGCAACCTCCACCTCCTTGACTCAAGCGATTCTCCTGCCTCAGCCTCCTGAGTAGCTGGGACTACAGGTGCGTGTCACCTTGTCTGGCTAATTTTTTGTATTTTTAGTAGAGACAGGGTTTCACCATGTTGACCAGGGTGGTCTCAAACCATTGACCTCAGGTGATTTGCCCGCCTCGGCCTCCCAAAGTGCTGGGATTACAGGCGTGAGTCACTGTGCCTGGCCAGTGTTGCCAGCCTTTATGGAGGAGCTTTGGCAAGATAAAAAAGATAGGAAGAAAGAGTTAATTCAGGAGCTTTGGTAGCTGCTCCCATGCCATCCTGTGTTTGGAAGGCATAAAGTGCTGGTTGTTGAGTTATTAAAAGGTTAGTGTGCTTAGATTTAAAGGCTAGTTCCTTATTTCAGGAAGGGTCCTTCAGGGAAGGACTGAGTTTAACACATTTCCCACCCAGTTTACAAAGGACCTACTGAAGCACTAAACACAGTGCACAGGAGGTATGTTCCATTGCAGACAGATTTCTGACTCATAAAACAGCCTGAAAACATCCCTACAGAAGAAATACATCTTATGGTTCTCCCCGGAAGTGGCGAAAGCTTGGGGGAAGAATAGGACTTGGCTCAGAAACATTTATTATAGGAGCATAGAATAAGAACATGTGATTTTATGGCCGGGCGCGGTGGCTCAAGCCTGTAATCCCAGCACTTTGGGAGGCCGAGACGGGCGGATCATGAGGTCAGGAGATCGAGACCATCCTGGCTAACACGGTGAAACCCCGTCTCTACTAAAAATACAAAGAAAAACTAGCCGGGCGAGGTGGCGGGCGCCTGTAGTCCCAGCTACTCGGGAGGCTGAGGCAGGAGAATGGCGTAAACCCGGGAGGCAGAGCTTGCAGCGAGCCGAGATCCGGTCACTGCACTGCAGCCTGGGTGACAGAGCGAGACTCCGTCTCAAAAAAAAAAAAAGAAAATGTGATTTTATGTAGCTTTTGCCTGTGGGGAGTTGAACTTCTGAAGAGGGAGCTTAAAGAATACTTGAGTACTTCCAGTGTATTCTTCCTAAGTTTAATTTTTGTCTAAGTAACCAGCAAGACATCTTTTCTTTAGGGTGTGAAAGGGTTCCCATGTGGTCTTAATTTCTTTTTTTTTGAGATGGAGTCTCACTCTGTCGCCCAGTCTGGAGTGCAGTGGTGTGATCTCGGCTCACTGCAAGCTCCGTCTCCTGGGTTCATGCCATTCTCCTGCTTCAGCCTCCTGAGTAACTAGGACTACAAGGCGTGTGTCCCCACACCCGGCTAATTTGTTTGTGTTTTTAGTAGAGACGGAGTTTCATGTGGTCTTATTTTCTAATTGTGAGAGTGGATTTTGATTGAGTTAGCTTTACTAATAATACCCAGTGCCTGTGTCAATGAAAAGTAAGCAAATTAATGAATAATACAAGCTGATAATGCTCTTACCAAGACTGAAATTTGGAGCATTTTGGTATATCAATCTATAAGGGCCATTTGAAGAGAATTTCTATTAGCCAGGTGTGGTGGCAAGTCCCTGTAATCCCAGCTACTTGGGAGCCTGAGGCAGGAGAATCACTTGAACCTGGGAGGTAGAGGTTACAATGAGTCAAGATTGCACCACTGCACTCCAGCCTGGGTGACAGAACGAGACTTTGCCTCTAAATAAATAAATAAATAGAGAATTTCTCTAATATTCACTTGAACTCTTTGCCCAGCTTTAATCCCTTTTAGCTTAATCCTATTCTTGGTGAAATGGTGATTCTCTTAGTGAGTCTGACCAAGAAATATGGTGATCAGAATGGCTGATCACATACTGTAACAATGGGTAATTGAGCATTAATTTCCTGAAGACATATAGGAAACCTTTGACAGGAAAATGTGGTTCAGAAGACCAGACAATTTCCTTTCCGGTAACATGAGAGAGATGTTGATGTCGTTCTAATAATTAGATGGAGATATTTAGCCTTTAACCTGTTAAGATGGCAGTTGTGAGTGGATTGGGACATGGGGGTGGAACATGGTTCATATACAACTGAAGCAAAGGCAGTAACATCCATCAGAGCAAAGGTAATTTAGGGAAAAGAAAAAGTACCTAAGATTAATTACAGTTGGAGACTGCTTTTAAAGTACTTTGAAGTACAAAGACCTCGTTAGTCCATGATCCAACCGAATGTTACTCATTGAAGGCCAAGGAGCAATGTGTTGGGTAGGGACTTAAAACAAGCTTGGTGCTTTGAACACTGTTCCTGAGAGCATCAATGGAAGCTATTGAGGGGGACAGGAGATGACCCACGTGACCAAGATGCAGTGTTGAGACCCATGGGTAGTTTGATTGAAAAGCCTTTTAATCTCAGTGTGAAGGAGTTGCTTATAAGGGACAGAAATGTAACCTCTGACAGGGATGTGCTGATGAAAAATTGATACCAGTGTCACTTTCTTGGCATGGGGGGACCAAACCAAGACAGTTGGAGGGAGGCTCCATCTATGTGGGTCAGTGGCCACTGAGGAGGAACAGGAATCAGGAGGCTCGTCTGGTTAGTGATAGAATCCACCGACTGTGCTGCGTGAATGAAGGGGAGAGATTTGTGTGAATTATGAATAGCCGTGCGGGTGAGGGAGGAGTGAGGTTCTGTGAGAAAGGGAGGAAGGTCAGGTCGTGGATCAGGGAGGACCCACAGGGACATTTAATCTGAGCAGGGGTCCAGTTGCAAAAGGGAAAAATGTAGATACCAAAAAAAGTGATGGAAGAAAGCTCTTGTTCCTCTGGTAACTATTCTTCTCGCTAAGCCAGTTGAGGGGGTTCATAGAAGGACATTGAGCTTTGTGGGACAATAATAGTCCCTGAAAGAGAGACTTTCATTTCCAGCATCAGCTGCGATCAAAGATGGAAGGGTGGGCCTCGTCTGGGTCTGTGTCCTCTGAAGAGCTGCTGAAACTGTTGAATATAAGGAAAGAGGACTCAGAACTGATTTCATTTCTGGCAGTGTGTGGGAATACCACTGTCAATTACAGACATTTATTTCATGGAATTTGAAGCGTTACCCTACCTTCATATTAAAACATTAGCCAAAGCGTAATCAATCAATGTTTCTCTCCTTGTCTCAAATGAACATAAAAGATGTCAAAAGTGGAGACTGCTGATAATATGGAAGTTAAAATAATTTTTTGAATAGAGAAAAATGGCTGGGCGCGGTGGCTCACACCTGTAATCCCAGCACTTTGGGAGGCTGAGGTGAGCAGATCACAAGGTCAGGAGATCAAGACCATCCTGGCCAACATGGTAAAACTCCATCTCTACTAAAATACAAAAAAATTAGCCAGGTGTGGCACATACCTCCCAGCCACTCAGGAGGCTGAGGCAGGGGAATCGCTTGAACCCCGGAGGTAGAGGTTGTAGTGAGCCAAGATCGCGCCATTGCACTCCAGCCTGGCGACAGAGCAAGAATCCATCAAAAAAAAAAAAAAAAGAAAAAGAAAACAATAAAGAAAAATGTGTTTAAGTTTTGTTTTCAAACTGCAGTTGCTACTCTAACAGATATTTTGTCTTTAATAAAAGGGGCAGCCCCTCAAATATTAGAGTTTTCCAAATAGTGACTGAAAAATGAGCATACTAGTATTAGGGCTTTTGTGCCACAAAACTGCCCAAAGAACTGTTTTCAAGGAAGGGAAGGATGCAGCTAAATTCTTAGGGAGTGCTGGAGAGTTCTCAGCTACTTAAATCGCATTAGGAGCAGATGTTATAAAAGAGAGGCTTGCTGCCATTGGCGCTCAGTGCTTTCATTTTTTAATACTTACCCTTAAGCCAAATATCTTTCTCAGGACTTTCTTCATTTCCAAATTCAGATGAATAAAGAGGGTATCAGATTTGCTCCTCTGTTACTGAGCAGACAGAAGGTATTTGGAGAATTGCTGTGAAGCTACAGTATGTCGGCTGCCTTCTGTGCTAGAAGGCCCTGCCAAATCCCCGCAGATGGAACACCAGCCTCTTGAGCTGGCAGTGTTGTTACTCCTTTGTCTTTAAATCAGAAGGGCATTCAGAGGGAGAAGATCTTTGACTATTCCTAGTGCATATTTTCTTTCTTTCTTTTTTTTTGAGTTGGGGTCTGTTGCCTAGGCTGGAGTGCAGTGGTGTGATCATGGCTCACTGCAGCCTCCAACTCCTGGGCTCAGGTGATCCTTCTGCCTCAGTCTCTTGAGTAGGTATGATTACAGGTATATGCAAGCACATCTGCCTATTTTAAAACATTTTTTTATAGAGATGGGATCTTGCTATGTTGCCCAAGCTGGTCCCAAACTCCTGGCTTCAAGTGATCCTCCTGCCTCAGCCTCTCAAAGTGCTGGTACTGCAGGCATGAGCCACTGTACCTGGCCCTAGTGTGCATTTTCATCTGACCACTTTTGCCAGATCCTGCCCTTTTGGTAAAATACTAAAGGGAATATGAAAGTCTCCCTTTTGCAGTGGGAGGAACCAGGGCATCTGGGTCAAATTCCCAGGATTCTCATCAGTCAGAGCCTTGAGCAAGAATGCCCAGGAGAGAAAACATCCCTAGGTGCTATTTAATGGTGTTTGCCATGTTAAATAAGTGAGCAAGAGGCCATTAGCCTGCGGCTCTGTACGTCAAGTTCTTACATAGCAAACTACAACCTAACTTACTACGTGAACCAACCAAAACCCAAATTAGGAGTGTATGTTTTTTGTAACAAATAGCTGGGTTTCAGCCAGTCACAGGCAGGTGGCTGATCAGACCATGCCCAATTAAGGCAGATGCCCAGCTATAGTCATTTAGATGATTTATCTACCTTGCTTCCATGTTCAGCCTCTAAAGACTTGCCTCTAAAGACTGCTTGGCAGTGCTCTTTGAACCTCTCCTGGTTCTGAGTGCTGCCCAGTTCATGGATCATTCTTAAATAAACTTGGCTAAATTTATTTTGTCTAATGTTTGTCTTTAAACAGTAGGGCTCTGGTCCTTGACCAAGAGTTGTCCACTTTGGGGGGTATGTAGAACCTCCAGATCTCACTGTTCTTGGGGCCAGGCCTCGTAGTGGTGCAAAATGTGTACCTTTGTCCAGAAAATCAGATCTGAGCAGAGGGTTGTGATTAAAATGGAACCTAGAAATGAAGACTATGGACCCATTACAGGTTGAGCATTCCTGTGCTGAAATGCCCCCAAATCCAGAACTTTTTGAGTTCTGACATGATGCCTAAAGGAAATACTCAGTGGAGAATTTAGGATTTCAGGTTTTCAGATTAGGGATGTTCAGCTGGTATGTATTCTGCAGATGTTCCAAAATCTGAAAACAAAAGTCCAAAATCTGAAACACTTCTGGTCTCAAGCATCTAGAGAAGGGCCTACTGAGCCTGTGTAATTCCTCCCTAGTCATTTTGATCCTACCTCGATGCCAGTGCTAGGAAAGCTGCTCACTTTGAGATCAGCATTGGGAAGGCATCTGGCACATGGTGGCCATGTAGAAGAGCCCCTATAAATTTCAGTTCATCTTCCTTTTCTTCTCGTTCTTCCTTTCTGCAAAGCATGGTGAAATTCACGGGCTTGGGGGGCAGAGCTGAGTTTGAATCCCATTGAAGAGTTACATAGTTTCTCTGAGCCTCAGTTTCATCAGTGGTGATGATAATTCCACCTTAAAGGATGGAGGCAAGGATAGCATACATGGTGTAAGCCTGTAGCTCGTGGTAGATTCTCAGTGGTGATGGTGCCTCCTCTGCTTCTTCCTTACCTTGAAAACCTTATGTATCTGTTTCTCTTTTTTTTTTTGAGACTGAGTCTTGCTCTGTCTCCCAGGCTGGAGTGCAGTGGCACGATCTCGGCTCACTGCAAGCTCCGCCTCCCAGGTTCACGCCATTCTTCTGCCTCAGCCTCCCGAGTAGCTGGGACTACAGGCGCCCACCACCACGCCCGGCTAATTTTTTTATATTTTTAGTAGAGATGGGGTTTCACCATGTTAGCCAGGATGATCTCCATCTCCTGACCTCATGATCCGCCTACTTCAGCCTCCCAAAGTGCTGGGATTACAGGCGTGAGCTACTGCGCCTGGCCTTATGTATCTGTTTCTGGACTAGCTTTTGAGGGGCTGATCAGTGCAGTCCACTAACCAGACATCCCAGTTTTAATGAGAAATAGCATTAAGTATAGGTGATACCTATCAGTGTAGACACATCAGGCTTAATAGTAGAAGTTAGGACACTTTTGTTCATATACAGTTAGCTCTGCTCTAACATATGTGCCCCTAAAAGTCACCACGTGATGCAAAATTATGCAGTTAAAACACAGAAGGGCTAGGCACGTTGGTTTGTGATACTAGCACTTTGAGAGGCTGAAGTGGGAGGATTACTTGAGCCCAAAAGTTCAAGGCCAGCCTGGGCAAAGCAAGACCCCATGTCTACAAAATAAAAAGATTAGCTAGGCCTGGTGGCACGCACTTGTTTCCCTAGCTACTTGGGAGGCTGAGGCAGAGGTATCACTTGAACCCAAGAATCAGAGGCTGCAGTGAACTATGATCACACCACCACACTCCAGCTTGGGCAACAGAGCAAGACTCTGTCTTTAAAAAAATAAAAAGAAAAATATGTTAAGAGGATAAAAACCACAGGGCTTATGGGGAAAAATGAGTAGGACGTAATGCTAAAAAAGTTTGTCAGTGACACATTAAAAAAAATAGGAACCTAATAATGATAGCAGTTTTACACATGTTAAATGATTACGAAATAGATAACACTACAGTAAATATGGCATTTTCTCTTGAGAAGACCTGAAGTTTGCTTGTGGAAGCAGGTGTCAGAAGTTGGAGCTTGTGAGTATTACTGTGAACTGGTGCATGGAGGGCTATCTGAAATCAGATGGGAGTTGTAACTCCAGATGTTGATGGTATAACCTATTAATACACTGTAAACTGAGGAGGCTGCTAGATACCTGTGGGTTTTGTATATTCTTGTGGCACTCGGTTTAGCTGGGGGAAGTTTTCTGTGTTCATTAGTGTTTCTCACAGACAAAATCATGCATAAGCAAACAGAATTCCCATTATGCTCACATTGTCCGCTTCTCTGTATCAATAGCATTGGAACAGATTTGCATTTTTAAAACAAGCATTACAGCAGAACTGACTGTAGTAGCTTCCCAGAAAAGGTCAATTTCTCCTAGACAGTACCCAAAAGTAGAAGTAAATAAATTCAGTGTAAAACATAAAGGCCTGCAGTACCATTAATATCCTTGAGAAAGTGGTAAGCATTATATAAATACATTTTTACATCCTTTATATATAGGTTACTATGTTCTGGGGAAGTAGAGTTATTGTCAGACTTCATGCAAATAACAGGAGTGTGGGGAATGTGTGGTCCTTGGCTGTATTTTGTGCTGATCAGGCTTGTGTATTATCTCTGAATCACCTGCTACTTCGGCATTCTTTCAGTAGTGCAGATGAGCCACCCTCAGCACCTTGAGCTTATATTAGCTTACAAACAGACTTGACTTCATAGGTGGAGCAGTATAAAATAACAATATGTTGTGTTTCTGTATTCACCCAGATCTCTTTTAAGATACTCTGTAAATGAATCCTGTATTACAAAAATAGATGTGAGCATGAATATATATGATGCTCAGAGAACGGGGTAGTCATAGAACCTGACTTTAAGCTGGGTGCGGTGGCTCACTCCTATAATCCCAGCACTTTGGGAGGCCAACGTGGGCGGATCTTCTGCTTGAGCTCAGGAGTTCCAGACCAGCCTTGGCAACATGGTGAGACCCGTCTCTATCAAAAATTAAAAAATAAAAATAGCTGGGCACGGTGATGTGTGCCTGTATTCCCAGCTACTTGGGAGATTGAGGTGGGAGGATTGCTTGAGCCTGGGAGGTGGAGGCTGCAGTGAGCTGAGATTGCACCACTGCACTTCAGCCTGGGCAACAGAGTGAGACCCTGTCTCATTGAAAAAATAAAGAATCTTGAAGTGCAGTGGTGCAATCTCAGCTTACTGCAGCCTCCACCTCCCAGGCTCAAGCAATCCTCCCACCTCAATCTCCCAAGTAACTGGGACTACAGGCACACATCACCATGCCCAACTATTTTTATTTTTTAATTTTTGGGTGGATCACAAGGTCAGGAGATTGAGACCATCCTGGCTAACCCAGTGAAACCCCGTCTCTGCTAAAAAATACAAAAAACTAGCCGGGCAAGGTGGCGGGCACCTGTAGTCCCAGCTACTCGGGAGGCTGAGGCAGGAGAATGGCGTAAACCCGGGAGGCGGAGCTTGCAGTGAGCTGAGATCCGGCCACTGCACTCCAGCCTGGGTGACAGAGCGAGACTCCATCTCAAAAAAAAAAACCAAAAAAAAAAAAAAAAAAAAAGAATCTGTGACTTTAACAGGTTGGGTAGACGAAAAAGGCTGGAGGGCCTATAGATGATCTTTTGGAGGGGTCTGTAAAACCCAGAAATTGCAATACAAATTTTTGTCATAAGTGCATGTTGAAGGGAAAGGGTCCTCAGCTTTCATCATGTTTCCAAAGGGACCTTTGATTGTGAAATGGTGGAGAAATGCTAATTTTTAAAAAAAAATCCATGGAATATATATTCCTACGGGCCATTTAGGGAAATTTAGAGTGATCTATAGTGGATGCTGGTCCATTGATTCCATACAGGGGAGCTATTATAGTTTCTTCAAGAAGCACTTCTGGCTGGCACCCTCAGCCACGCAGGAATGGGCTTCACCATTGAGTCAGCCTCACATGTCATCTTTGATGCTTCCTGTAAATTAGCCACATGAGTGGTGAGGGTCTTCCTTTCTAACAGGGGCCTATGCCTTTCCACTGTGTGTCTCATGCTACCCTTGACTTTATTTTTCAGATGGGAACAGCGAGAGCTGCCCAATGGACGCGTCTATTATGTTGACCACAATACCAAGACCACCACCTGGGAGCGGCCCCTTCCTCCGGGGTAAGTCATCACCTGAGAAGACCTGAGACTCTCGAACTGACACCATGAGTCACCCAATGGCTTCTTGAAATGGTCCCTTTCTGCAGAGGTAGCATAGCACAGTGATGTTTATTCTGGGTCACTTGATTGCTTTTCCTATCCACTTGCCTTAATATTGCTCCCATGTCTTAGGACATATTAGAATTATTAGAGGATCTCTGGGAAACAAAAGGCGCATGGGAGGCCAAGATAGAACGTTGATGCGTTTCACCGTACCCTGTGCCCAGCCTGTCCCTAAAGGCAGAGTGCTTCTCATTCGGCAGGGCTTTGTGAGAATGCCGCCAAGTTATCCAAAACCAAAGGATGAGAGAGGCTTCCAAGACAGGGAAGACTGTCCAAGTTCAAGGAGAAGGGATTTGGTTCCCTGTCTGCCAGGGACAGAAAGTTCTTTCCACATGTGTCTCCTGGTCCCGAGAGCTTTCAAAAGGGAATGTATTCTGCTTCAAGAAAGAATTACCTCCCAGTAAAGTAGCCATGAAGCGCTCCTGTATAAAATATACATACTTCCCCCTGCCCTGAGTTTGTGGAGGGAAAGGCTGTTGGAAGTGGGGACTCTCAGGAGAGCCCACGTGGCTTGTTTGGTTCAGCTGTCAGGAGTGTGCCACACACATCCCACCTCATCTTCTGGTCCCATAATTCTCCATGGATGGGCTGCTTTTAGCTCCAGTTTTCCAGTAGAATGCTTGAGTTTTCCTTTTTTCTGTACCTCCTGGAGGATGAAACTCATAACCTGTCATCATCAGTGCTCACTCTGTTTTCCACTTTGACTTGAAGTCAAATAAGTTACCAAAGTTAAACATGGACTTCTCAAATTAAATAAATAAATAAATAAGAATAAAAAATAAAAACAGGTTGAGCGTTTTGTTATGAAAATTATGAAAATGTTCTTATTATTATGGAAAATTTCAAATAGATATAGAGAGAATAATATTACAAACCCCCACATACTCAACATTTAGCTTCAAAAATTATCAACTCCTAGCGGGTTTTGTTTCACCTGTACAAACTAGTCGGCACACTATGACGGCCTGTGGGCAAAAGCCAGCCCTCTGACTGTTCTTGTAAATAAGGTTTTATTGGAACACAGCCACACATATTTGTTGACTTATTGTTTTTGGCTGCTTTTGTACTTCATTGGCAGAGTTGAGTAATTGCAGCAGACTCTATGGCTTGCAAATCCTAAAATAATTACTTTGTGTGGCCCTTTATAGAAAAAATTTGCTAGCTCCTGATCTGTTACCCTCCACCCATCCCCCACGCCCTGATCTAGGTAATTCTGAAGCAACTCCCAAACACAAACACAAACACATCATTTTTCCGTATTTCAGTATATATTTCTAAAACATATTCTTGTATTAAAAGTAAAGCTCCAATATCATTAGCGGTATTTTGTTTATATTATCAAATACCCAGTCAATATTTGACTTTCTATAATTGTGTCACAAATTAAACACTGACTTTAACAGTATGTATTACACACTTGTACTTTGTGTACTTTATAACATGCACTTTAAAACAGCAGGAGCTCTGTGTACTGTGGCTTTTTTTTTTTTTAGACGGAGTCTCGCTCTGTTGCCCAGGCTGGAGTGCAGTGGTGCGGTCTCCGGCTCACTGCAACCTCCACCTCCTGGATTCAAGTGATTCTCCTGTCTCAGCCTCCTGAGTAGCTGGGATTACAGGCACCCACCACTATGCCCAACTGATTTTTTGTATTTTTAGTAGAGGCAGGGTTTCACCATTTTGACCAGGCTGGTCTTGAACTCCTGACCTTATGATTCGCCTGCCTCGGCCTCCCAAAGTGCTAGGATTACAGGCGTGAGACACCGCGCCCAGCCTACTGTGGCTTCTTCTTAACCTCACTGGTCTAGGAGGGACGTAGGCCTTGACCCAATGAGCATTTGCATGGAATTTAAGTAAAGATATTCAGTGATATCTTCTAAGGACGACTGGGGACTTGCTGTCCTCCAGGTGTTGAGGTGGGATACTACTAATCAAGCTGTCTTATTTCCAGGGTAGTTTTCGTGTTTTCCTGGGAGATGGCTCACCTGTACACCCTGCATAGCTTATTAGTTCTTCCTGAGTTTTAGATCAAGAACTTTGATCCTCTAGCTCTCATTTCTGCTCTGTAATCACAGGGGATCCAGAGAGAACAGAATGAATGCTTAAGCTTTCATTTCTCATTAATGGCAGAAGTCCTGCCTCCAGGGAAGTATTAACCATGATGAAAACAATTTTGAAACTACAGGTGGAGCCATGATCTCTACAGACCTAGTCCCCGGGGAGCAAGATTGAACCAACGATTCACTTTATCATGGCCATCCCTGTATAGGAAACCCACAGGAAACTCGTATGAGAATGGGTCTTTCTATCCAGGAGCAATAAGTATTGGACCTAGTAGCTCAGGGTGAATGCAACCATTTGCTCATCAGTCACTCTTAAGCAATGCTCAGACCAGAGGTAAGCAAAGAGTGATCACTGCGAAACAGCAGGATTGAGGAGGCCTCACAGAGGGAAGTGGCTCCAACTCTTGCAGGAAGATGATCCAGGTTGGGGGGACAGTGAAGGTGGCTGCCTGCATGTGGGAATGGAAAGGATATGTTTGGGGAAGGATGCATGGGGCGGTTATGCTGGAGTGGAAGGGTTGTATGAAGTAAAGATGCTCAGAGTGTGCCCGGAGGGGCTCTGAGGTTTGGGGAAGATGCCCACTGGAGCCAAAGTGGGTGGAAGGGCTGACTGGGCCTCCAGTCACTGTTCTGCACAATATTTCAACTGAAATAAAGAGTGCAGTCGTGCTGCTTAGAAGAAGAAATTCACCACAGCAGAGCACTTCTAGTTAAACATGTGGCTTGAACATGTGTTCATTTCTGTTCTTCCTGAAAACCCACTAAAATAGTGATAAAGGTATTAAAAAGGCATAAACCTTCAACCGTAAAGGAATGGAGGAGGAGAAACAGCATATGGGAGATGTTAATCAAAGTTTAGTTTCTGGTAGATAAATGGCAGAGCCGAGAGAACTGAAACCCACACCTGCAGGATGAGGAATCCACCAAGAAGCTGGCTGATTTGCACCATGGGGCCCTGGAAAGCCTCAGCGTTTAGAGGCACCAAGGATGTGTGTGGAATGAGATTAAAACCTTGGCTGGGCATGGTGGCTCACGCCTGTAATCCCAGCACTTTGGGAGGCCGAGGCGGGTGGATCACGAGGTCAGGAGATTGAGACCATCCTGGCTAACACGGTGAAACCCCATCTCTGCTAAAAATACAAAAAGATTAGCCAGGCATGGTGGCACACACCTGTAGTCCCAGCTACTTGGGAGGCTGAGGCAGGAGAATTGCTTGAACCCGAGAGGTGGAGGTTGCAGTGAGCTGAGATTGCACCACTGCACTACAGCCTGGGCGACAGAGCGAGACTCCATCTCAAACAAACAAACAAACAAAAACCTCATTGGTTTGAGATCAGTGGGAAGATAAGTTGGAAGTTTGTGCAGGGAGTTAGATTCACACACACACACACACACACACAGCCTCATGCCTGCCTCTGACATTGAGAAGCTGCAGAGAGAGCGGGAGGACCAGGTCTGAGGACACAAACTATAGCTGAAGGCCAGGATGAACTCAGAAACGAGATTAAATGTGGATGGTATCTCCATTCCCCAGGCTGAAAATTGGAGAGTAGTTTTGTTTGTTTTTGCTGGGGAAAGTGGTCAGTCTAAGAGAAAGAAACGTAGATTGTGATATTTGGGAACCTTCTAGTGAAATAGCTGAGACTCTTCCTGGTCACTCTATAGTCTGTGGCCCCCAGCTGAGGATACAGAACTTAGTCAGTGTTTTAGTGGCTCACTGTTAAATGTGACTGAACACAGCTGGGCGTGGTGGCTCACACCTGTAATAGTAGAACTTCCAGAAGCCAAGGCGGGAGGAACACTTGAGTCCAGGAGTTCGAGACTAGCATAGGCAACATAGGGAGAACCAGTCTCTACGAAAAAGAAAATAATAATTTTTTTTTTGAGACAGAATTTTTGCTCTTGTTGCCCAGACTGGAGTGCAGTGGCACAATTTTGGCTCACTGCAACCTCCACCTCCCAGGTTCAAGTGATTCTCCTGCCTCAGCCTCCTAAGTAGTTGGGGTTATAGGCACATGCCACCATGCCCAGCTAATTTTTGCAATTTTTTTTTTTTTCAGTAGAGATTAGTAGAGATGGGGTTTCACCATGTTGGCCTGGCCAGTTGGCTGGTCTCGAACTCCTGACATCAGGTGAGCCACCTGTTTCAGCCTCCCACAGTGCTGGGATTACAGACGTGAGCCACCATGCCTGGCCAAAACAAAAAAAATTTTAAATTAGCTGAGTGTGGTGATGCGCGCCTGTGTTCCCAGCTACTTGGGAGGCTGAGGTGGGAGAATCACTTGGGCCTGGAAGGTTGAGGCTGCAGTGAGCCGTGATTGTGCCACTGCACTCCAGCCTGGGTGACGGAGCAAGACCCTGTCTCAAAAAATGATAATAATAAATAAAAATAAATGTGACCAAACAGCCAAAGATTAGCAGACAGAAAAAAGAGACTTGGTGAAAAGAGTATAGGAAGCTGAAAAACAACTTTGGAAAGGAAAATCAAATTATAATTGATATCCTCAAAGATTTGGAAGAAAATAATAGCATCTGTGCAACAAGCGCAGGAGGCCATGAAATGGACCAGGCAGAAAGCAAGAGCTTTTAGAAATTAATATGTATGACAACAGAAATGAAAAATTCAGTAGAATTGTTGAAAGATAAATTTGGGCCAGGCACGGTGGCTCATGCCTGTAATCCCAGCACTTTGGGAGAGCGAGGCAGGTGGGTCACCTGAGGTCAGAAGTTCGAGACCAGCCTGGCCAACATGGTAAAACCCCATCTCTACCAAAAATACAAAAAATGTGCCAGGCGTGGTGGTGCATGCCTGTAATCCCAGCTACTCGGGAGGCTTAGGCAGGAGAATCGCTTGAACCCAGGAGGCGGAAGTTGCAGTGAGCCAAGATGACGCCATTGCACTCCAGCCTGGGGTGACAGAGTGAGACTCTGTCTCAAAAAAAAAAAGAAAAAAAAAATTTGGAGATAAGATGAGAAGATGTGACCAAGGCATTCAACATCTGAAGAATAGTTCTTTAGCAAGAACTTGCTGAATAACAAGAAAGAACAGAGAAACAGGCAATAGGAAATGATTAGAAAAGAAAATTGCCAGGACTCAAGTATCCAGATTCAAACAGCTCACCACATGGCTAGCCCAGAGGATAAAAAAAGACTCACCCCAAGGCTCATCTGATTGAATTTCCAAGTGTCAAGAGACAGCCTCAGAACTTCCAGAGGGAAAAAACAGAGTACCTAGAAAGGGTCAGGAACCAAGAGTGCCATCCTTCTTCTCAACAGCTGTAGAGCAGGACCTTCACAACTCCGATGGGAAATGATTTCCTGCTGGGTGCAGTGGCTCAAACGTCTAATCCCAGCACTTTGGGAGGCCAAGGCAGAAGGATCGTTTGAGTCCAGCAGTTCAAGACCAGCCTGGGCAACATAGTGAGACACTGTCTTTTCGAAAAACAAAAAATTGGCTGGGCGCGGTGGCTCAAGCCTGTAATCCCAGCACTTTGGGAGGCCGAGACGGGCGGATCACGAGGTCAGGAGATCGAGACCATCCTGGCTAACACGGTGAAACCCCATCTCTACTAAAAATACAAAAACTAGCCGGGCGAGGTGGCGGGCGCCTGTAGTCCCAGCTACTCGGGAGGCTGAGGCAGGAGAATGGCGTAAACCCGGGAGGCGGAGCTTGCAGTGAGCTGAGATCTGGCCACTGCACTCCAGTCCGGGCGACAGAGCGAGACTCCGCCTCAAAAAAAAAAAAAAAAAAAAAAAAAGCCCAGCATGGTGGTGTGTGCTTGTAGTCCTAGCTATTTGGGAGGCTGAGGTGGGAGGATCACTGAACTGGGAGGTCAAGGCTGCAGTGAGCTATGATCATGCCATTGCATTCCAGCCTGGGCAACAGAGCAAGACCCTTTCTCAAACAAAAAAGAAAATGATTTCCTGTCTAGAAATCAACTTTGAGTTATTTTAACATTTGAATGTGAGAGTAGAAATAAAGGCATCTTCAGACATTCTGGGCTTCAAAAAATTAACCTTGATACATCCTTTCTCGGAAGCTACTCCAAGATTTATCCCACCAAATCCCACCAGGAAGCCAAGAAAGAAGAATGAATGGGATGCAAGACACAGGGAACTTAACCCCAAGGCCGTCGAATCTCCCAGGAGGAGGAGAAGGGAAGGCGAGTCAGGTCAAGGACACAGAGCAGGTGTAAGGTGGAAACACAGCTGTCCACATCAGATAAGGGAGAGATGTGGCCGAGAGAGGAAGGCCACTGCCAGGCCACCTGTCCCGTCTGAGAATCTGGGGATGCATCAGTGATAGGTTCTTGAAAACCACACAGAAGGCAACAAGGACATTCTTACCTCCAGAAAAAAGAAAAAAGTTGTTACAAGTAAGGAAATATACTTACAGTATTCTACATCATCATAATCCAAACCCTGAATATTGATTTAATGGTGATTTTCCATATTGAGGGGACGAGGGGAGGAGATAGCTGAGGGATGGAATACAATATCTACATCCTCATTCCTCATCTTTGGTAGTGGAAAGTCCATAAGCGATAGCAAATGGGGCCAAAAAAACAAAACAAAACAAAACAAAAACAAGAAATCAAATCATGAGCCAGGCTTGGTGGTGCACACCTGAGACTACTCAGCTACTCAGGAAGCTGAGGCTGGAGGATAGCTCCAGCCCAGCAGTTCAAATCCAGTTTGGGGAACATAGTGAGGCCCTGTGTATTAAAGGAAAGACAAAAAGCAATGAAATAGACATGTTATTTAGAGACACAGATGTACACATATACTAGTAGAAGCAATTGAAAGTTGAAAGTGGTTGTCCTTGGGGAACAGGAGTCAGCAATGGGGCAAGAGAACGTGGTTTTTCATTATATTCTCTGCAGTCCTGTTTGTGTTTCAAAACTATATACATATGGCTTCGGGCCAGGTGCAGAGGCTCACACCTGTAATCCCAGCACTTTGGGGGGCTGAGGCGAGAGGATTGCTTGAGCCCAGGAGTTTGAGACTAGCCTGAGCAGCACGGGGAGACTCCCATGTCTACAACAATTTTTTTAAAAAAAACTAGTTGAGTGTGGTGGTGCATTCCTGTGGTCCCAGCTACTCAGGAGACCGAGGTGGAGGATTGCTTAAGCCTGGGAGGTGAGGCTGCAGTGAGCCATGATCCTACTACTATACTCCAGCCTGGGGTAGACAAATTACGAGAAAGCTAGGAAGGTTCCAGATTTTTGTGAGTCTTGCGTACTCACTAAAGGATTTTGACTCAAGGGCAGTGGAGAGTCAATTGAAGTGTTGTTGTTGTTGTTGTTGTTTTGAGACAGGATCTCACTCTGTTGCCCAGGCTGGAGCGCAGCAGCATAACCATAGCTCACTGTAGCCTTGACCTTCCAGGCTCAAGCAGTCCTCCCGCCTCAGCCGCCCAAGTAGCTGGGACCAAGGGCACACACTCCACCACCCCCAGCTAATTTTTAAAAAATATTTTTGTTAGAAAAAAAAATATATATATATATATATTTTTTGTAGAGATGGGGGTCTCCCTCTGTTGCCTTGGCTGGTCAATTGAAGTTTTTGAGCAGGATTATGACCCAAGGGCTCAGTCTAGTGGGTTACTCTGATGGCTGTTTATAGGCTGGATGGAGTGGGGAGGTTAATTCCAGGGTAGGTGCAGTAGTCCAGGGGTGAGGTGATACAGATCTGGACATAGGAATGGAAAATGGAAAGCCAGGGGCAGGGAGACAGTGAAAAAGCAGTAGTCAGGCTGAGTGATTGACTGATAGCAGTGGGAATGATGTTGGCCTGGTTTCATCCCTGGGAGGAGAACTGACACGAGGAAACTGAGGAAAGACCTGGGTGTGGGGAGAGAGCTGTGGCATTCAATTGAATGGAGGGTGACAGCCAGTCATGAAGGTGAGGCACTCCAGCAGGCAGAATCCAGACAAAACCTGGGAACTGACTGTGGGTCCTAGGAACCACTTGAGGGAAAACCATTTTTAGGGAGGCCTTGAGTTAAATAATAATCATTGAGGCCAGGTGCAGTGGCTCACGCCTGTAATCTCAGCACTTTGGGAGGCTGAGGTGGGAGGATCGTTTGAGTCCAGGAGTTCAAGACCAGTCTCATGGTGAAACTCCATCTCCACTAAAAATATAAACAGTGAGACTCTGTTTCAAAACAAAACAAAACCAAAGACCATACAACATGTTTTCATTGGCACCTTATATCAGGAGAGTTTCAGTTGCAGGTAACAAAAGTTGTTATCAAAGTTGGCTTAAATAATGAAGGCAATGTATTGGCTCATGTAACGGAAAATTCTAGATATCCTGATTCCAAGCGAAGCTTGGGCTACTCAACAATATCACCAAGGAATTGGCGTTTCTCCCATTTTTCTGCTCCACCATCCACTGGGTCAACTTCCTATTGTCTCTGGGTCCTAAATAGTAGCCAGTGGCCCCCAGGACCGCAGGCTTACTCAGTCATATTCAGAAAAGATGAACGACTGTTAGTTTTCCTAGATTTGCTAGCAGAAGTCCTGAGATGGGCTGTGGCTGGCTCAGCATACATCACATGTGCACTTCTGGTCCAGGCAACCATGCAGCTCTGAGGTTGGGAACAGAGTCAGCTTCCCCAGAACCACATGCATCCCCAAATTAGAAATTGAGAGCTAATGGCAAGGAGGGATTGGGTGCTGCGGAGGCAACCACAGATGTCTGCTATCGCCAGCTAAGCCCCAGCAGCCTCTGTGACAGGGCCTGCCCGGCTGTGCTAGGCATCCTGAGACTTTTCTAGAGTTGGGGGATGGGTGTGGGGTCGTCATTATATTCATTCTGAGGTTCCTGTTTCCAGCTGGGAAAAACGCACAGATCCCCGAGGCAGGTTTTACTATGTGGATCACAATACTAGGACCACCACCTGGCAGCCTCCGACCGCGGAGTACGTGCGCAACTATGAGCAGTGGCAGTCGCAGCGGAATCAGCTCCAGGGGGCCATGCAGCACTTCAGCCAAAGATTCCTCTACCAGGTGAGAGGGCAGGCGCTTGGCCTGAGGTGGGGGTGTCTCCCTGCACTTGCACATGTGCAGCCTCACCACGTTCTCTGTTGACCTGCTTGGTGACCAGGGAAAACAGCGTCTGGCAACGTCAGCGCTCTGCCCCTGGAGATTTTACTCATCACAGTGAAATTCCTCAAATTCCAGCGTTCCTCACGCAGCAGCTCCGTGTCTAGCCTCTGTGTTTAAGAAATCAACATGTCTAAAACTGAGTTCCCCATCTTTCTTCCAAGACCGGCTTTCATTTCTGCACCCTTCATTCAAGTCCATTTTCCCTGACTTATACCCTGAAGGTCAGCTTTAACTTCTCCCATCCCTCACCTTCCCAGATCAAAGCAATTACCAGGTAACATAGTGAGACCCCCGTCTCTTAAAAACAAACAAACAAACAAAAAAACAAAAAAACTGCTACTGTTTTTTGTTAGATCTTTATTATCTGACAGATTCTCAAGGATGAAAGATCTTTGGGCTCATCTAGATCAGGGATTGGCAAATAATAGTCCATGGGCCAAGCTGGCCTGCCACTTCATTTTGTTAATTTAAGTTTCTTGAAACATAAGAACACCCAGCAGTTTACATATTAATGGTGGCTGCTTTCGTGGTACAGCGGTAGAGTTGAGTATCACAATAAAGACTGTATAACTCAGAAATCCTAAAGTAGCCTAAGCCTACTGTCTGACCCTTTGCAGAAAAAGTTTATCTTTAGTCTAGCTGAGCCTCCTATCTGATTCTTGATCATCTTCTGCCCCTTCCCATCTGAATTGCTAGAGCAGCCTCTAAGTTGTTCTCTCCATTGACCTTCTCTCTCTTCCAGTCCATCTGGCCTATTTCCTCCAGAGCAGTCTTCACATGTTACTGTCATTGCATCCATTTACTGGCTCAAAACCTTTTGTGGTCATTACCTAAAGAGTAAATTTAAATTTTCTTTTCTTTTTATTTTTTCTTTTTTGTTTTTTTTTGAGATGGAGTCTTGCTCTGTTGCCCAGACTGGAGTGCAGTGGCACAGTCTCAGCTCACTGCAACTTTTGTCTCCCAGGTTCAAGCGATTCTCCTGCCCCAGCCTCCCAAGTAGCTGGGATTACAGGTGCCCGCCACTACACCTGGCTAATTTTTGTAGTTTTAGTGGAGATGGGGGTTTTACCATGTTGGCCAGGCTGGTCTTGAACTCCTGACCTCAAGTGACCTGCCCTCCTCAGCCTCCCAAAGTACTGGGATTACAAGCATGAGCCACCATTCCCATCAACATTTAAATTTTCCCCTCCCCTCCCCTGCCCTCCCCTCCTCTGCCCTCCCCTCCCCTCTCCTCTCTTCTCTCTCTTTTCCTTTCTTTTCTTTTCTAGACGGAGTTTCACTCTTGTTGCCCAAGCTGGAGTGCAGTGGCACAATCTCAGCTCACTGCAACCTCCACCTCCTAGGTTCAAGTGATTCTGCTGCCTCAGCCTCCCAAGTAGCTGGGATTACAGGTGCACACCACCATGCCTCGCTAATTTTTTGTATTTTTAGTAGAGATGGGGTTTCACCATGTTGGTCAGGCTGGTCTCAAACTCCTGACCTCAGGTAATCCTCCCACCTCAGCCTCCCAAAGTGCTGGGATTACAGGTGTGAGCCACCACGCCCGGCCCACATTTAAATTTTCTAGTCCAGAATTCTGGATGCTCTGGTTTCAAACTAACTGCCTGAACAGTCTCCCATACTGTGTCCCTTTGGGAACCCTCCCAGTTCCACCTGCTGGAGTCTCCATCCCATTGGAGGGTCCACAGTGACCTGGATTTGGGGAAGCCCAGCCACACAGCCTCTTTGGTAGGGAGATGTGGGACTGCCAAGTTGGCGGATTGTCTTTTCTCAGAGCACTTTAGGTGTGAAGGTTGGGATCTATAGCAGAACTAACACAGGGTATGATGGTGCATTCCAGGCTGGAAATGTTTTGAGCTGGGCCCCTGACATTTTTTTTTTTTTTTTTTGAGACAAGGTCTCATTCTGTGTCATCCAGGCTGGAATGCAGTGGCACGATCATGTTTATTGCAGCCTTGACCTCCTGGGCTGAAGCGATCCTCCCACCTCAGCCCCCTGAGGTAGCCGGGACTACAGGCATGCACCACTACACCTGGCTAATTTTTCGTATTTTTGGTAGAGATGGGGTTTTGCCATGTTGCCCAGGCTGGTCTTGAACTCCTGGGCTCAGGCGATCCACCTGCCTTGGCCTCCCAAAGTGCTGGGATTACAAGTGTGAGTCACCGCACCCAGCCAATAGATCCCTGACTTTTGATCATCAGCCATAAGTCACTGTAGCATCTCCCTTGGTTAGTTCTGTCTGTGGGGACGGATTGCTCATCATACAGGGAGGAAACCATGGAGGGCCTCAGTTTCCTTAGCAGGGGTGAGCAGAAAGTGTGGTGTTTGTCTTAGTAAGTTGCCTCCAGGGTTGATGGTCATGCCCGTCTCCAGCCAGGGCCCCGCTGTCTAGCCCAGTGCAGCACTGCACACTTTCTTGGGCCAGGCTTCCCACCCATGCCTGCCACACATGCCTGACATCCAATTCTGGCATGTTTCAGAGTTGGATGGAATCTCGTCTTTCACCACATTTCAGTGATTGCTCCTTTTGAGCTGGGCCCCAAAGATTTTGCCTGCCATTTTCTTGGGTGGCCGTGGCTGCAAAACTGGGAGGGTCTGGGGCATCTTTCTTCTTTGACCTATCTGTCCTTTGACTTAGAGACAAGGACATATTTTAGGAGTTTCACATGGTTTTTGTCTGCCTGATTATCCAACTTTTCTCATTAAAAAAAAAAAAAAAAAATTGAACTGAGTATTGTGATGCACACTTGTAATCCCAGCAACTCGGAAGACTGGTGGGTGGGAGGATCGCTTGAGCCCAGGAGTCTGAGGCTGCAGTGACCTATGATCGTGCCACTGCACTCCAGCCTGGATGACAGTAAGATCCTGCCTCAATAAATGAATGAATAAAATAGATGCATTAAAGCAATTTTTTTTTCCCCTTAATAGCCACCAATTAGGTTCTGTAGGTTGATCAAGATGTTGGTGTGTGAAAGGGAAGGTTCCCAGATTCTGGAGCTCACATCTGCCTGGTCTTTTGGAGTCTTCCTTCCTTTTGCCTGCCTCTCTTAGCAGCATTATTCTGGGTTTTTAGAGGTAGAACTTTGACTTGGAGGGTTCCCTAGAAGTAAAAATTGAATACTAAAAAATTGTTCTTTCTGAATACTCTAAAATGGTTTTCTCAGCCTCGCTGGGGATGTGGGAGGGTTCTGCATGGAGGTGGTGGTTACCTTTTCTCCATGAAACAAGACTCATATTGAAAAATGTGGCAGGAATCTTTCTTTGGTCTGCTTTCAATGTCTCTCTGTTGATTTTCCTCCCCCTCTGGCGTTGGTTTTCTCCTCTTGTTTGCTATGGTGCCATGTCCTGGTTACAAGTAAGAAGGGTTGCTTTCATATAGTTATTTTGGGGTTTGGCTTAGGCCCAGAGTTTGACTCGGAAGGCTTAAGATCCAATACTAGACTAGCGGCCTCCCCTCCTCCTCTTGCTGAGCTTCAACTGAGACCTTGTTCTTCTTTGCTGTACTGCAGAGACCATGAAATAGAGTTCAAAATGGAAATCAAGGGAATCCCAGATTGCAGTCTCCTGTAATTCCTTCCTGCTGTCTGTCTCAACACACACCTATTCCAGTTCCTCTAAATTCTGGTTCTTAGTTTTTCTGCCATGTTTCCCTTTCCCAACTCACGAATGTGCTAATGTTGCCCATGATCATCATGTATCTTTTCGTTTGCTTGTTTCACCCTTGCAGTTTCCTTTTGCCCTCTTGTGTCGTTTTCCTGCTAGGACCCACTGAAGATGCCCGGCACAGCCTTGCACGTTGTGCTGTTGTGATGGGACCATCACATGGCCAGCAACTTCCGGGGCATCTCTCTCTGCAGTATTGAAACAGATTATTTTGACCGGGCACGGTGGCTCACGCCTGTAATCCCAGCACTTTGGGAGGCTGAGGCAGGCGAATCACTTGAGGTCGGGAGTTCGACACCATCCTGGCCAACGTGGTGAAACCCTGTCTCTACTAAAAATACAAAAGTTAGCTGGGCGTGGTGGTGGGCACCTGTAGTCCCAGCTACTTGGGAGGCTGAGGCAGGAGAATCGCTTGAACCCAGGAGGCAGAGTTTGCAGCAAGCTGAGATCACGCCACTGCACTCCAGCCTGGGCAACAGAGTGAGACTCCATCTCAAAAAAAAAAAAAAAAAGGAAAAGAAACAGATTATTTTGTGACTCTTAGGGAGTGGAGTCCATTATTGAGAAACAGACAACTTGTTTCTTACTCTGCAGAGAGCCCCTTGCATTGAATTCTCAAGCACCTGGATTTTGTTCTGTGTCTGTCTGGTGCATCCTTAAAAAAAAAAAAAAAAAAAAAAAAGCCCGCCTTCCACGCTGCAACCTTTATGCCCTTCCCAGACCTTTCTTACCCTCAGCTGTATTTGCTAGCCATTCTTTATTTCTGAGTTTGTATCTTAAAATATTACTGGAACTTTGTGCTTAGTTCCCAAGGGACTTGAACTCTCATGAGCTCTCTGGCTCATGGCCTGCACCCCAGATCTCCCAACCCAGGGACCATTACGCGGGAAGAGGATTCCAGTGTTCTTTTCTGTTCCTAGTGATAGAGAACGTCCAGGATCTCCCTTCTGGCTGCAGAGTCCTGCTTTCCCCAATCTACATCCTTTTCTGCTCCACGTTAACACCTTGACATCTCTCATTTTAGGGGAATGTGGTAGAAGAGGAGGGGTAGCCGGTTGGTTCATTGGAGATGTGGGGTTTTTGGCTTTCGGTTTTCTGGCCATGATGCATAGTTTTTATTTTTCATTTCTCCTTGTTCACTTCCTCCCTTCTGGCTTTCTTTCTTTTTCAACTTGTACTGTGTGCCCGAGGGAAGACGTATCCAAAATCATCAAGTACTTCAATTTAATAATAAGAAGTAAATTGTTGTGAGGATCAGCTCCCATTGATTCTGATTTTATCACGTTGGTGCAAAAGTAATTGTGGTTTTTGCTATGACTCCTTTTTTTTTTTTTTTTTTTTGAGACAGGGTCTCGCCCTGTCACCCAGGTTAGAGTGCAGTGGCGTGATCTCAGCTCGCTGCAACCTCTGCCTCCCGGGTTCAAACGATTCTCCTGCCTCAGCCTCCTGAGTAGCTGGGATTATAGGTGCCTGCCACTATGCCTGGCTAATTTTTGTATTTTTAGTAGAGACTAAAACATGGGTTTCCCCATGTTGGCCAGGCTGCTCTTGAACTCCTGACCTCAAGTGATCCATCTGCCTCCGACTCCCAAAGTGCCAGGTTTACAGGCCTGCGCCATGGCACCCAGCTGCCATGACTCTTAATGGCAAAAAACCACAATTACTTTTGCACCAACCTAATATGTGTTGTTTGTGTTTATCAGTCTCTGGTGTCTCTCCTTTTCCTATCTGCCTCCTCTTCTCCTCGATTCTTATAGGTGTGTGTGGTGGAGGGATGCGGGGGGCGTTCTGATAGAATAATAATCAGGATACCAAGGAAATTTTTTAAAAAATACTTTAACAAAAGAGCCTACGTTGCATGAAGGCTGAGATTTTTTTTAAAAGGCAAGGATTCGGAAAAGGGCTGATCAGTATTTTCTGATCCTAGTTCAGTGCTAGTCAGGGATGCTGTCAGTAAGGACCTTTTTGGTCTTTTGATTTGTAGAATTAAGCAAAAGATGACCGTGCCCCCATGGAAGCCAGGTTGGTAACAGCTGGTTGTCGATTTCCCATGAGAGCCCTGAACACTTTACAGATGATCTACTTACTCCAAAACAAGACCTGAAGCAGCAAACACTTTTACACCAAATGCATCCTCTTGTAATGTTTTAAAATAACCTTTTCTATAGTCCTTCCTCTTTGCAAGGTCAGTGCTCTAGCTCAGCACTTACCAAGTGCCTTTGGCTCCATGATGTAGAGTACGTGTGTTTTCACATTTGTTCCCATGCCTCTGTTGCCAAATGTTTTTAATGTGTTAACTACAAAACAGAGTTGGATTTTATGAGATACTGTACCCTATCTCCCCCAACCCCCCAACACACAGACACACGCCCACATGACTTCTGTGAATTCGGGAGCTTTTTTTCAGTAATGATTCAATATGATTTGCGATGGAGAATTTTAGGCACAGCTCGAGATCAATGATAAGGGATCCTAAATCGAGGTGAGCTTCCCCCACCTCCGTGCACTTGCGTTCTGTGTGGGCAGGAGGCGCTGCCCTGAAAGGGGGCTCCGTCCTATCAAGGAGCCTATGGTTTCAAGACTTAAACATCTTTGTTGGAACTTGCTTGGAAGAGGGGCCTGTGTGCCACCTTGGAAAGAAAGTTTCTCTGTCCTTTCAGCTGGGGGTGGAGGGAGGGCTGTGGAAGGGGCTTGCTGGCAGCTGAGTTCCACCAATGTTTTCTCAAGCCGAGACTGAGCCCATTCATCCTCCTGCCCGTGTGTGGCTCCGGCACCCCCAGACGGGGCCAGCCCAGCAGCCTGAAGTCCGCATTTAGAACTTGATCCCCTCTTATAACGATCACATTTTAGTAAGTAAAATAAAAATGTTTCAGAAAGAAAAAAAAGAAAAGAAGAAAGAGTGGAACAATACTTGTTTTATTTAATGACCAGAAATTTTTGACAGCACCCCCCTTCCCTGCAGGATATGAGAACTCCTGGTCCACTGCAGTCCATCCCCAGGGACCTCGAAGCAGAATTTGGCTAAAGGGGATGCGGGGGGGATTCTAATGTAAACAGCAACCCTGAAATCCTGGAGCCGGTTCCCCCTTCTTTCCCCTGTCTCCCCTTCTGTCTTGCTGCCCCGCCCCCAGCCCCAACCCCCCACAGACACACACAGAACACTGAGCAACTTCAGGTTCAGGCAGGGGAGGAATAAAGGTGCTTTGTGAAGGGGAAGGAAAACATTCCTGGGGGAGGTGAGGGCTTGGGGCATGAATGTGCCCTCAGTCTGGGTGGACGCTGCACACCCAGATGGGAGGTTGGGGGGGACGCCGAGGTGGAGGGAGGAGGGCCAGGCCCCAGCCAGGAAGCTCTGGGCGTGGGCAGGGCTTGTGGGAATGATTTCATTGGAAAGGCCTGCGATATTTTTTCCCCTCCTGCGTGTGGTTCTTGGAGAAAGTTGGAGGTGGTGGTGATTTCAGTCGCCTTGGCCGCCTCGAGCCGGAGCTGAGCGGAGGCACTGGGCCGAGCCTGCTTCCTGGGCCTTTCTGCCCCACCGGGGCTGCTCCTTACCTCCGCCACCCTGGCACACCTTCACCGGCGTGCCTCCTCCTCCCCATCGCTCTACCATTTCCAAAACTCACTTGGGCCCTCCGTGCACAGGGTTCTTTTTTGGTTTTTCTGTAAAAATCAAAACAAAAACCAGAGACTTTTGAGAGGAGCAGATGCCACCTAAAGTCCCACTGCATTCCCTGCAGCGTGCTCAAATGCGGAAGCGAGTCGTTGGCATTTTTATTTTTTATCGATTGATTTATTTTTTCACCAGTGGCTTTTTGTAACCTCTGTGTTCTGCTGTGTTTCTTGTGTTTAGTCTTCGAGTGCTTCGACTGACCATGATCCCCTGGGCCCCCTCCCTCCTGGCTGGGGTAAGTACTGAGTTCTCTTCCCGGCCCTCGGCCTTCCGTCAGCCACGGTGCTCTGTCCTCTCCTCCCGCGTGTCCTCCTTCCCTGTTCCTGTCCCTCTGTTTTCCGTCTCTCCCCTCTCCAGCACACTCTCTGGGCATGCCCCGCCAGAGCAGTTACAGGTGATGGAGCCGAGCGGCTGGAAAAGTAACCAAGCTCCACCGAATCACTGGAGCATCCACCAAACCCACCATCGCTAAAGGAGTGGGACCCTAAGAAAGATGTCCCCGAGCAGCTGGGGGACTATTGGGCTTTGGTCTTGAGTTTCAAGGTGTCTACTCAAGAGTCCATGCTACCACTAAGATATTTTGACACTGCCTAACTCCCAAATGGATTTGTTTCAGATCTGTGACCATATGCTTGGAATGATCCACCTTAACACATCTTTCTTTGCAGCTGAGATGTTGGCGGACTTCGGTCTAATTTTCACTAATAGAAGCCACCTTTTTATTTCTGACATAGCTGTGAAAGAGGCCAGAGGGAAGCAGATACGAGAGTTGAATGCCGGGTGGTGACTCTGGAAACGCATCGCTGCTAGTTAATAACGCCGTGTAGATTTCTCCTCGCCCTTGGTAGCCGCCTCTTACCTATCCCAGGTCCTTGACATGATTTGCTAACAGTGAGTTAAGGGATGGACACCCATGACTTAGGAGAGATTATAGGCTTCATGGCTATTCTAGGAAGGAGTAGCCATGCAAAAAGGGTCATTAGAGATGATGAGACTTAGCGCGTTTGATAGAGAGAGCTGGGGCAGAGTTTTTTTTTTTTTTTTTTTGAGACGGAGTCTCGCTCTGTCGCCCAGGCTGGAGTGCAGTGGCCGGATCTCAGCTCACTGCAAGCTCCGCCTCCCGGGTTCACGCCATTCTCCTGCCTCAGCCTCCCGAGTAGCTGGGACTACAGGCGCCCGCCACCTCGCCCGGCTAGTTTTTTTGTATTTTTTAGTAGAGACGGGGTTTCACCGTGTTAGCCAGGATGGTCTTGATCTCCTGACCTCGTGATCCGCCCGTCTCGGCCTCCCAAAGTGCTGGGATTACAGGCTTGAGCCACTGCGCCCGGCCTGGGGCAGAGTTTTATTTAATCTTGTAAGAGTCACGGGGAGTGGAAGAAGGCAGTTTTTGCGGGAACCAGCATGTGTTGGGTTTCATTTATTGGTTAGGCCAGCAGAAGACAGTAAACGTTGGTTTGGTGGTGTTGACAGATGGTGTGAAACTGGGACGGGGTGCACTCAACAACAAAGATGGAGAGGTGCATCCTGGGAAGTTGACAATGATAGGATGGGCTTCTGATGCCTGGAAATGTGCAGCTTTGGAGCTGGACCTTCTCGGTGCAGACACAGCTGCTCTCGGGTAGTCATTTAAGAGGTTGTGTCAACCCTCTTATACCTGCAGGGTACCACTTAGTGAATGAGCACTGCAGTCCAGTGTCCTAGAAGGGCCTTCTGGTCCTTCTGGTTGGAGATATCATTTAGTGAAGCTTCCACATATTTGTTGACTTTCAGCTCAGGGATCCCTTACGCAGATAGCTGCCCCGCATGGCTCCCTTGACCAAAGAAAGGTCATTGGTATCTCAGAGATTGGCAGCAGCTCCAATGTGAGAGAGTAAAACTCTGAAGACCCCGCCTCATCAGTAGGCAGGGGAAAATGCGTCAGATTCAACAAGAATCTGTACTGCTGTTTGGTGGCCAGCAGCCTAGAAGCCGGGGACTTCTAGTGTGTTTCAGGCTCTGTAGAGGCAGGTGGTATAGCCCAGTCAAGTGGGTTTTCATGCCATTTCTGCTGAGTGATGGTCACCAGGTAAGCATAGCTGATGGAGACTTGAAAGCAGCTCTCGAATGCTAAGTGTGGAAATATTTGAGATGGAAATGGAGGAGCCGTGGTCAGAGTCGATGCTGTTAATGAACAATCAGAAAAAAACCCACAAAACTGTCATAGTCCAAAATTAAGAGGAAGAACATTCTGGCTAAAGGCCAGGGCTCCTTCTGAATTGCAGATCCCTGAGGATCTGTGTTGGCTGCCCCAGGGCTGTGGCAGGGGCCGCCTCCCCAGGGCTGGCCGAGAATGAACAGAAAGAACAGCCAGACCAAGTGAGAATGGCACTGAGTGGCAGCTTGCTAACCAAGCCTGCTGGTGTCCCTCTCTGCTGCCCCAGGAGAGACCCCGCATCTTCCCCACACACTGCTGTGGGACTCAGGACACTCTGGGTTGAGATCCACATCTGCCCTCGGTGGCCCTGACCCTGGGCCTGTGGCTGAATACATCTGAGTCCATTTACTCCTAAAATGAGGTCGAGCTGGTGTTCCTTCAAGGTCTTTCCCAGCCCCCCAGCTGAAACTGAAGGCTGCGAGGCAGTCAGCCGGCCTTGGGAGGCCTCCACGCAGCAGAAGTGCCAGAAATGACGACACAGGCCTCAGGCCCGCTGGACAGATCCCCCTGGCCCTGTGGTTAGCCTTGGCTTTGGCCCTTAACAGGGCAGACGTGAGGATCTAGTTCAAAGCAGTAGCTTCTGGGCTGGGAGCGGCCCCCTCCCCTGAAAACCTCTTGGGAAGCCTTCCTTCTGTGTGTTCTGAGGTGGTGGTAGCTCCCTGACAGCTCTGGGCACCTCCTGTTCTTTCTTTCCTTTTGTCTTCCTTTTATTTATTTTGTATTTATAAAAAAGAGATGAAGTCTTGCCATGTTGCCCAGGCTAGTCTCAAACTCCTGGGCTCAAGCGATCCTCCTGCCTCAGCCTCCCAAAGTGCTGGGATTACAGGTGTGAGCCAGTGTGCCCAGCCTGTCTTTATTTTTATTTTATTGTATTTATTTGTTTTTCCAGCTTTATCGACGTATGATTGACAAATAATGTCTGTTTGTAAAATTTCAGACGAGGCATAGATACCAGGTAAGGCAGAGAGTGGGAGGGAGACCGAGGCCTTGGGCTGGTGTTGGGAGCACCGCAGCCGAGTCTTGGTAGGGAGTGAGGAGGGGGTTGTTGCTCTTTCCTGTTCTGCTCCTTTTTCAGCTTTCGGGTTCCCTGTAGCTTCTGGAACTGATTATTTTTTATTTCTTTAATGTTACTCTGTCTTGTAAAAGGAGAGCCAATAGCATCATTTGTTTTCAGGAGAGAAACAGATTTGAAGGCTCAGGAACTTCCTGGGAAAGGTGACCTCTTTGGGGCCAAGAACTTTACCCCCTGTTTTTTTTCCCCTGTCTACCTGGAGCTGAGAGGTGACCCCTTTCAATCCCTCTCAAGGTCCGGAACCGCCAGCTCGGGTTGGGTCTGCCCCTGGAGCCCAGACTCCTCCCTTGGGGACCCCAGAGCCCTTATCAGTGTATCAGTAAAGGGCAAGAGAACAGAGATTGTTGAGAGCAGAGGAAAAGTATATTTGTGCCCCAGCCCCACTCCATGAACACTCCCCTGTCTCAAAGCACATACTTAGGTGTAAGAACAGGATAGGCAGGCCAGGCACGGTGGCTTATTGCCTGTAATCCCAGTATTTTGGGAGGCTGAGGCGGGAGGATCACTTGAGGCCAGGAGTTCGAGACCAGCCAGGACAGCATAGTGAGACCCTGTCTTTATATAAAAAAGAAAAAAAAAGGTGCATGTCTAAGAAGAGGCTGGCCAGTGTAAGCGTCCTCAGCCCCAGATATCATTTATTTGCTCATAAGCAAGAAAGAGATGTGCCAAGGTGTGAGAGTTTTAGAACAAGACTTAGCCTGTAAGTGGGAGAAGCGGGAGAACTTGGAGGGTGCAGGGGCGCAGGGTGCAGAGCACTGATCAGAGAGGTGCGAGGGAGATGCAGCCACCCCATAAGGACCATGCCCTGTGGGACAGAGGCGCCCAGGTCAGCTGCATGCAGTGCAGAGGGTTCCAGGACCAGGGATCAGCTGTGAGGGACTTGGGTGGGGGGCCTGGCGGGTTGGGGACTGCCCGGCTTCCGTGCTGCACACAGCTGGGAGCAATTATGCCTCTGGTTTGAGCTGTGCTGCTCCCTCCGGGTGGCCACACCACCCCCTCCCTCCGACTGACCAACCAACCAAAGAAGTGCTTCATCTCGAGCTGGAAATGTGTCACACACCTCCCCCGCCCCACCAACAACAAGGAAGGACCCTCTTTGTCCCTTTCCCAGTGACAAGTGTGAGTGAGCTCGGCTTTGGCTGGTTCTTCTCTAACAGGCTGACAACAGGGAGAGAAACTCAGTCCCAGCACCCAGGAGGTGGGAGCCGCGGGGAAAGGACACCGGCTCTCCATGTTTGAATCTGATGGTTCTTTCTTTCTTCTCTGGCAGAGAAGAGACAGGACAATGGACGGGTGTATTACGTGAACCATAACACTCGCACGACCCAGTGGGAGGACCCCCGGACCCAGGGGTAAGGACTTGGGCTGAGAGGGGGGCCGGGCCAGGCTAGGTCTCTGTGCAGCTCCAGCATTAGGCAGGTGGTTTTGGACTGCATCGTCCCAGAGGGCTGCTGTCAGGGACCTGTAGCCACACACAAGTGTCTTGAGACTCTCACTGCACAGATACACTGTTGGCCTGATGACAGCTTAAAAGTAGTTTCCTAAATAGACCTTCCTGGTGGATGGAGGGTGGCCTGGCTGGCGGGTGTTGCTGGTCTCCATACTGATTGTGCAGGCTGCTGATAATTGCAAAAAGGTTGAGGGCATCCTGGTTTCCCAACACCCCAAGTGAAGCCGTGCTGGGCATGCGTGTCTCAGGATTGCTGGTGGCCATTCAGTCCAGTGCCATCCATGCAGGGCTGCATTTTTGGCCATGAGATAATAAATGACCTCTCTGTGCTGCAGAACTGTCCTCACGACTTGGGTCATGCTTCTTGGGTGCATGTCCTCAAGGTCCCTCATGGACTCTGCAGAGACAAAGCCACACTTTGAGGACCCGGCCTCCAACCCCCAAGGTCCAGAAGGTGGGACCAGCCCTTCACCCTTTTCTTCCCATGTTTCCAGGATGATCCAGGAACCAGCTCTGCCCCCAGGATGGGAGATGAAATACACCAGCGAGGGGGTGCGATACTTTGTGGACCACAATACCCGCACCACCACCTTTAAGGATCCTCGCCCAGGGTTTGAGTCGGGGTAAGGACTTTGTGCAGGTAGCAGCAGCGTCCAGGAGCCAAGACCCAGGCCGTCCTTGTTCTGGCTCTGGGAGGCCCAGTTTGGGTGGCCCCTGCGGTGCGTTCTACTGCCCTTAATGCCCTCTAGTGGCCAATGTTGATGTCATATTGAAGGGGATGGGAGGACAGCTTGAGTCTGGGAGTTTGAGACCAGCCTGGACAACATAGTGAGACCCTGTCTCTACAAGAATAAAAAAGATTAACCAGGCTGAGAAAGATGTCAAGACTCCATCTCTACAAAAAATTTAAAAATTAGCTGGATGCGGTGGTGCCTGCCTGTAGTCCCAGCTATGTGGGAGGCTGAGGTGGGAGGATCCCTTGAGCTCAGGAGTTTGAGGCTGCAGTGAGCTATGATGGCACCACTGCACTCCAGCTCAGGTGACAGAGTGAGAGTTTCTAAAAAATAATAATACATGTAAAATTAGCTCGGTGTGGTAGCACACTCCTGTAGTCCTAGCTACTTGGAAGGCTGAGGTGGGAGGATCACTTAAGACCAGGAATTCGAGGCTGCCGTGAGCCATGATCACACCACTGCACTGCAGCCTGGGCGACAGAGCAAAACCTCGTCTCTAGAAAACAAACAAACGAATAAATACGATGGGATGGGGAGGAAGGGACTATCCTGTTTATTCCAAGTGACACGAGTGTTATTTCTCTAAAAACAAGAAGTCTGGCTTTATTTCTAGATTTTCTTTTTTATTCTTCAAGGATCTTAATGACAGTCACTTCCCCGCCTTACATTACTCATCTTTACATTCACATAGCACCAGCTTTCCTTAGGGTTGACAAAGACAAGTTGTTCATTTTCTGAGACATGGCATGAACCGCTGAACACCTTTGCTCTTCCCAGGACGAAGCAAGGCTCCCCTGGTGCTTATGACCGCAGTTTCCGGTGGAAGTATCACCAGTTCCGTTTCCTCTGCCATGTGAGTTCTGGTACTGGGGCTCCCGTGGCAGCTGGGGTTATTGACTTCTTTCGGTGTGAGTTCCCGGCGCAGCAGCAGGTATCGGAATGTTGGTGTCTTAGGTGGGGGCCAGACACTTGTCTAACCCCGAGCTGGCTGTCTCTAGGAAGCGAGTTTTCATTCCTAGGGGACATGCTGTCTCCTCCTGGCCCAGCGGGCTGGGGGCTGCCTGTTCGTACAGACAGGAGAACAGATGATCACTTGAGGCTCAATTTGAAGTTCTTTTCTTTTTTTTTTTTTTTTTTTTTTTTTTTCAGTCAAATGCCCTACCCAGCCATGTGAAGATCAGTGTTTCCAGGCAGACGCTTTTTGAAGATTCCTTCCAACAGGTTAGATCATGGTGCCTGAAACCAGGGCCAGGCCGACGCCCTCCTCCCAGCAGCCCATCTCCTATTGCATGGCCTGTTAAACCCACACTGCAGACTTTCCACGGCATGGGTCTTGGTGACTGTGTCTGCTGGAGAGTAGGCCTTAGAGTCCCGTCCCTCCCGCCCCTGCCTGCTGTGAAAGGGAGAGTGGCAGGCCGGCCCGATGCTCTGTCTTCCAGATCATGAACATGAAACCCTATGACCTACGCCGCCGGCTCTACATCATCATGCGTGGCGAGGAGGGCCTGGACTATGGGGGCATCGCCAGGTGAGCTTGAGTGCCCTGGGAGGCTGCCCTGTACCCCGCTTCCCCAGGCTACAGCGTCCATGGCCAGAAAACTGCCTGTCCCCTACTCATATTCCCTCCCAAAGCTCTCATGCATCTTCAGGAGTGGGCACAGTGTGGCATTCAGAATACGTGAATCCGCTAGGCGCGGTGACTCACGCCTGTAATCCCAGCACTTTGGGAGGCCAAGGCAGGCAGATCACCTGAGGTCGGGAGTTCGAGACCAGCCTGACCAACATGGAGAAACTCCATCTCTACTAAAAATACAAAATTAGCCAGTCGTGGTGGCGCATGCCTGTAATCCCAGCTCATAGTGGAGGCTGAGGCGGGAGACTCGCTCCAACCTGAGAGGCAGGAGGTTGTGGTGAGCCAAGATCGTGCCACTGCACTCCATCCTGGGCAACAAGAGCGAAACTCCATTTCAAAAACAAAACAAAAAACCAAAATACATGAATCCATGTGGCCAGTCTATTGAGCCTGGAACAGGGGCCTGGGGTGCCCTGCTGGGCTGGGTGTTAAGCCTTTAGTAACTGGGTCATGAGACGACGGAGGACTCCCGGGAGGGGCGAAAGCTCAGTACAGTGGCTCTGTTATCTACCAGTGTGTCATGTTTCTGTACTTTAACAACCAGGCCAGCAGCATCTGGGCAGTTGAATATCAGGGCTGTGTGGTCATCCATTAGAGTTGACCCTGGGGTCCCCTCCTCTTAAGGCAGCCAGGGCAGGTGAAGTCAGGTGTCCCCATGTGGATAAGCTGTGTCACGATCCACAGGGCCTTGAGCAGGGCTCAGCTGCATGTCACGTGTCTGGGGTCAGTAACACTGTAATGGCTTATGTTACCCTAAAAAGAGTCCAAAGCATTGTCTTGCCTTTACTCTGGTCCACCCATAAAAGTTAACAGGCCCTCTGGGAAATGCTGCCTCGGACAGCAGGGCAGAAGGACCCCGGCAGAGAGAGGGAGCGCCGTGGCCTGCGGCGACCTCTCTGCTCGAGACCTCTCCCGGTGTGGGCATGTCTTCTCGCTTGGTGTTGGGTTAACTTGCTTCTGGTCCTCTGTTTGGTGTGGCGTGGCCTTCTGCGCTGGCCCCGTGGATGGACAGTTCCTTTTTTCCGTGGTGACCTCCTCTCCAGGCTCTGCTTGGTGGGCTTCTCTGGTGTGGCCGCGCCCTGTGTGTGTCTCTCTCTGTGTCCTGCCAGTGGTTTTACCCTATGGTAGGTTACGTCATGCTGTTCTACCACAGGGTAGAACCACGGACAGGATACCGGGGCACCCTCTGCGTCGAAGGACTCCTCGTCTGCCCAGCCACAAACAGCCCAGTAGCCGGGGACTGGCCCCCTTGCGACGTCCCCTTGCTGGTTTAGCTCAAGCCCAAAAGGACTCTGAATTCATGCCTGAGGCTCGCACCCAGGGCACGGGTGTTGGTTCAGATGAATGCGTGGAAGTGTGGGAACGGGGATGGTGTTGGGGTCTGGGGCTGAAGGGAGGGCAAAGCGCAAGAGTGTGGCATAACTGGTGGGTGTGAGGTTTCTAATCTGAAGGCAGCATGGATTACGTTTTCATGGATCGGGGTTGGGAATGTGGTGCTCTGTATTTACGTTATGTTGCCCACCCAGGTAGAGCGGAAACAGGGTAGTTGCTATTCAACAGAACCTTTGCAGAAAAATTATTGTAATAAACATGCATCATGCCCTTGTGCAGTGCACAGCCTATGCAACTGAGCATGGTGACCCAGGGTACAAGGACTCCCTTTACCATTAGAAGCTCTGGATATTGTGATGTAAAGTCTTGGAACACGTCACCTGGGAGCCGACAGGCACACGTTTTCCCAAACATCATCCTCAAATGCAGTTGCCATTCTGTGTAGGCCTGAGCCCACCCTGTTCACTGACCAGCTGTTCATATAGGTTAGCCCGGGCGCTTGTCACGGGGCTTGACTCCCTGGGACGCGTGTCCCCAGACTACCTGAAACACAACGGTGGAGAGTCACAGCTCCTGTGCAGATGTGCACCAAGGGACCCATTATTCTTGTCTTTTCTTTCTCTTCCCTCACAGAGAGTGGTTTTTCCTCCTGTCTCACGAGGTGCTCAACCCTATGTATTGTTTATTTGAATACGCCGGAAAGAACAATTACTGCCTGCAGATCAACCCTGCCTCCTCCATCAACCCGGACCACCTCACCTACTTCCGCTTTATAGGCAGATTCATCGCCATGGTAAGGGGGCCCCAGGGGTCTGCCTAGTTCCCTCCTCCTCTCTCTCCTCTTCCCTCTCCTGGTGAAGTGTGCCAGGGGCACCAGGGGAATCTGCTGTTTCTCTGAGACCTCCAGGAAGGGGCAGCATTGGAGGAGGCCCTGGGCCTGTTCACCAGGAGGCAGTGTGGCATGAACAGCAGCCCCCGTGGACTGGTGTGCCCTCTCTGGGCCCCACCCTTCGCCCCCATAGAGCTCGTAACCTAAAAATGTAAAAAGCTTGAGAGAATTCTGGAGAAACCAGAGCTTTCTCAGTGGCTGCCCTGCAGGTAGTGAAGAGTTTCCACGCTGCTTGTATAGGACTTGTCGAGAGGGAGCTCAGGGTCTCTGGGCCATAGACTTTACTGAACATTAAATATGTGCTCTGTTGAGGGCCTTGGGATGACAGGGCCAGGTGAAACCATAGCTGCCCACCTGCTGCCTGTCTCTGGGAGGTGACACTGTCACGGCATTTGGGAATGTCCCACTGAGACACTAAGCCTTTTGGAAGGACATTTGGAATCAACACTAGCTTAGAACAAAACCCTAAAGTCTGTGGCCCAGAGACCCTGGGCTCCCTCTCGACAAGTCCTATACAAGCAGCGTGGAAACTCTTCACTACCTGCAGGGCAGCCACTGAGAAAGCTCTGGTTTCTCCAGAATTCTCTCAAGCTTTTTACAATTTTAGGTTACGAGCTCTATGGGGGCGAAGGGTGGGGCCCAGAGAGGGCGCACCAGTCCACGGGGGCTGCTGTTCACACCACGCTGTCTCCTGGTGAACCGTAGGCTGGCTGGTGCAGGGTGTAGGGACAATGTCAGAAAGTGGGCCAGTTCTGGGGAGGGGCTTTCCCAGCATCTGTATTTAACTGGAAAGAAGGACACGGTGTGAATATGGAAAGGGAGGTCCTGCCACGTGCCCCTGTTGAGGGTCTTGGGAGTGTGGAGAACCCGGATGGAGAAGCGGGACCAGCACGGGAGCCACATTCATAGCTTGAGAAGTTTCAGTTCTCACTTTCTTTCGCTTCTTCCCCTGCCTTCCTGAGCTCCCCTCTTAGGAGGACCCAAGTGCCCCAGGAGCCTGTGACTAAATATGGCCCTTCCCATCTTCAGGGAGCTCTTGGCCAAGGTGCTGGGCTCTGGAAGTGGGCACATTCTTCCCAGGTCTAGAGACCCGCCTGGCCCAGCAGCCAACAGGACAGACCGGTAAAACCCTAGACTATTACTCACCATTGGCCGCCAGCTCTCGCTGTCAGCGGTGTCTGCATTATTTTTGGCTGCCTTTGCCACCCACCCTGAGCGCCAGTGAGTCAGGGCTGCCACCTGGAGCTGCTCTGAGCAAGCCTTTTCTGTGAGCGTGGGACAGACCTTTGCTAGGCTGGGAGCCAGCCGGCCAGTGTGAGGGGAAGATGCGGGCCTGGACGTGGGTTCCCGCGCCGGCTGTCTCTGCCCAGTCCCTGCGGTCTGCAGGGCAGGGTGAGAGTCCCTGTGTAGGTGCAAGTCAGGACAAAGGCGTTGTTTGCTCCCGAGGCCCTCCCGCTGCATCCGAGGCAGCCGCTGCTGCGGTTCTGTCGGGGAAGGCGGGTAGCGGTAGCGGAGTTTGATACCGAGTATCCAAGAGCCAGTCTTGGCAGTGCCCGGGGAAGGCCAACGCTCTGTGCTGTGCCTCTTCCTTCCCAGGCGCTGTACCACGGAAAGTTCATCGACACGGGCTTCACCCTCCCTTTCTATAAGCGGATGCTCAACAAGAGGCCAACCCTGAAAGACCTGGAGTCCATCGACCCTGAGTTCTACAACTCCATTGTCTGGATCAAGTGAGCTCCCTCCCCCCTCACCCCACCGCACTGATAGGAGGGACGTCTCTGGGCAGGGAGCAGGTACCGATGGCTTTCATTGTGTCTGCCAGTGAGCTCATTGTCTGCCCCTGAGCTCTTGTTCAGTCTTTAAAAGAGCTAGTGGAGAGGAATGTCCTCTGGGTCCCCCGTGGACAGTTCTAGAATCCTCTCCTTGAGTCAGGGAGCTGTCCCCTGTCACTGTTCAGGATTCTAGGCCACCTGTGAACCCTTGGTATCCCATGGGCAGCAGAGCAGGATCCAGGAAAGACCCTGCCACGATAGACATCTCCCTACTTGGTCTGCTGTGCCCCCAGAGAGAACAACCTGGAAGAATGTGGCCTGGAGCTGTACTTCATCCAGGACATGGAGATCCTGGGCAAGGTGACCACCCACGAACTGAAGGAGGGCGGCGAGAGCATCCGGGTCACGGAGGAGAACAAGGAAGAGTACATCATGTGAGTCTCAGGCGCCGGGGGCTCCACTCCAGGGGCGGTGCGGAGATCTAGTGGGTTGTAGAGCAAGATGGGCCACCACCTTGTGGCCCATCGGTCACTGTGGATGCCATCTCCATCTGCCTCAATGGTGGCTGCTGATGGGCAGTCATGTGATGGCGCGAGCTGGGGGACCAGAGCCGAGGTCCTTAGTTACCGACTCCCGGCTGCGCTTTTTCCCTGTGTGGGAGACTTCAAGCCTCCAGGGTGGAATTTCTTTGAAGTCGCATCAAGCTTAGACGTCTGCATCTTTCTCCAGGCCGAAAGGATCTCTGTGGCCTGCGTGCCTAGACCCACCGTCTCACGTGTGCCCGTTCTCCATGCCTGTTCCTCAGGCCTCTTGGTTTAGTCTTTTTATCTCCACGCTTTCATACGTCTGAGGTTCAGTTGGCGTTGTGGGCAGGGGCAGGAGGAGGCAGTGGTGAGGATGATTTCAAAGACTCCGGTGTCTGGAGGTCACTGTGAGGTTTTTAGGGCTGCACTCTAGGGCCTCCAGCAGGCTGGGTCTGGGTGTGCGAAGTGGGCTCTTCTGATCTGGTGGTCCTGTGTGGTAACGGCCACGCGGCCTGGCCAGGAGCTGCGTCTGAGCAGTGGGTCTCATCCTCCACCTATGGCTGGTCTTTGGTCTCAGGCTGCTGACCGACTGGCGTTTCACCCGAGGCGTGGAAGAGCAGACCAAAGCCTTCCTGGATGGCTTCAACGAGGTGGCCCCGCTGGAGTGGCTGCGCTACTTTGATGAAAAAGAGCTGGAGGTGAGTGTCTGAGGTTGCTGGGACCCTGAGCCCCTGCCTCTGGGGTGATCCTGCTCTGTGATGCGCTCACTGTGCACCCACAGACACTCAGCAATAAAACTCCCACTGCGGCAGGGCAGATGGGTTTGATTTGGGATCTCAGGACCCACCTTTCCCCAGACACTTGTTTCAAGAAAACGGGGACTTACATTACCCATATTATTAACGCTGACACCAGAAATGGCTAGTTGAACATGTCTGGGGCAATGTCATATGCTAGCGAGTGGACGATGCGTGGGGGAGGGGCCTGCCAGGGGTGCTGACTGCTGCCTCTCCCCAGCTGATGCTGTGCGGCATGCAGGAGATAGACATGAGTGACTGGCAGAAGAGCACCATCTACCGGCACTACACCAAGAACAGCAAGCAGATCCAGTGGTTCTGGCAGGTGGGTCCTGGGCCCAGGCCTTGGCAGGGACATCTGGGCCATCAGCCAAAGGAAACGGGTCTTGAGGAGACCTCACAGGCAAGGACCTTCAGCTTTGACCCTGTCCTCACCTCTCACAACTTGCAAAAGGAGACGATAGACCAGCCTTGGGATGAACAGGGACAGTTCCAGCTGAGTGGTGGCCAGTGCATGTGACAGGAGGCCGTCAGTGGTCAGCTTTGGGTCAGCTGGTGTGCAGGGACAGACCTGCAGGCAGACAGCAGCTGCCACTGGTTGAGAGGTCCCCTGCCAGCCAGATGGGACAGGAAGTCAGGGGCTTGGCTCCAGAAAACAGAAAGAGCTGTCATTGTTGTCGTTATGAAGTATAGCATTAAAAAAAATAATGATTACAGATATTCTTAGTATATGTCCGTATGCATATGTATGTATACAAATTTTTTGTGGAGGTGAAATTTCTATAACCTACAATTAACTATTAAATTTTTTTTTTTTTCAATAGAGACAGGGTCTTGCTATGTTGCCCAGCCTGGTCCTGAACTCCTGGGCTCAAGCAGTCCTTCCATCTCACACTCCCAAAGTGCTGGGATTACAGGCATGAGCCACTGTGCCCAACCCATTTAAGTTTTTTAAGATACACAATTCAGTGGCTTTCCACTTTGGGTTCCTTGGCTTCCCATCCAGGCCGAGGTGGGTGGATCACTTGAGGTCAGGAGTTCAAGACCAGCCTGGCCAACATAGTAAAACCCTGTTTCTACTAAAAATACAAAAAATTAGCCAGGTGTGGTGGCGTACACCTGTAATCCCAGCTACTCGGGAGGCCGATGCATGAGAATTGCTTGAACCTGGGCAGTGGAGACTGCAGTGAGCCAAGATTGTGCCGCTGCACTCAGTGAGCCAAGATCGTGCCGCTGCACTCCAGCCCAGGCGAGAGAGTAGGGGCTTCCAGTACATTCACAGTGTTGTGCACCTGTCACCACTATCGAATTTTGGGACATTTCATCTCCCCAAAAACCTTATACCCATGAAGTGGTCACTCCCATATTTAGTCATTTCTGAAAGCAGAACTTGGATGGGAAGAGAATACTTGGTGTCCCTGAGACCCAGAGATGTCCCATGGACGGGTGGGAATCTTCTGCAGACACAGCCTCTTAGCGGAAGCACTTCCGGGCTTGCTCAGGTTGGAGGCTGTCATCCCCTGGCCAACCTGGCTTTGTGTCCTCAGCCCCAAAGAGGGGCCCCGCCGAGCTGGAGAGCTCCACATTCAGGCTAAGTACTGGGCCCATGGGTCGCCTGACTGTGCCTTGACTTGCGGACTTCCAGGTGGTGAAGGAGATGGACAATGAGAAGAGGATCCGGCTGCTGCAGTTTGTCACCGGGACCTGCCGCCTGCCCGTTGGGGGATTTGCTGAACTCATCGGTACGTTTTCTCTCGCCCTCTGGTGTCCTGGCTGGCAGTGAGGACAGCTCAGAGGGAGGGGAACCCTAGTCTCTTCCTGGAAGCACGTCAGTGGGATGGAGAAGAGCTGAGGCCTCTGTGTCCTGGGGCCGAGCCCATCTGTGGGTGGAGCTGGAGGGTCCTGCTTTGCTCTGTTGACGTGGGTGTGTTTTACCTTGGATCACAGGCAGCAATGGACCACAGAAGTTTTGCATTGACAAAGTTGGCAAGGAAACCTGGCTGCCCAGAAGCCACACCTGGTGAGCCCGCTAGTTTTAGTGGGACGTCGGGGGGCCTCAGTCCCGATGAGCTCCTGGCACAGCCCAGTGGGTGTAGCAGCTTCTTAGCCTGGAGTCTGGCAGCTTTTGTGTGGCCCTGGGGTGTTGGTTTGGAGAGATGGGGCTGTGATGGGCATCTTATCTGCTGGGTTTTACATATGAAGCGCTTCTGTTCCAGTAGTCCAAGAGCTACTGCCCTAAGTGTCCCCCCAACCAATTTCCAGCTGTCCTGGCCCCTCCTTAACACCCCATGGTCCGGGCACCTGCAGTGTGAAGGCCTGACTGGCAGCCCCTGAGCCCTAGCCAGTGTGGCGCAAGCCCTGTGGCCCTGCTGCAGGCAGGCAGGGTGGGGCTGTCAGAGCCCTGGCCTCCCGGGGCTGACTGTCGTGCTTCCCCGCTCTCGATAGCTTCAACCGTCTGGATCTTCCTCCCTACAAGAGCTACGAACAGCTGAGAGAGAAGCTGCTGTATGCCATTGAGGAGACCGAGGGCTTTGGACAGGAGTAACTGCGGCCGCCCCCCCACTACCCCCAGTGCACACATAGTCCTGAGTCCTCCCTGCCTGAGAGGCCACCGGCCCTGCAGCCCTTGGGAGGCCCCCGTGGATGTGGCCCTGTGTGGGACGACACCGTCATCTCACTTCTGGCAGAAGAGCCTGATCCCAGGAGGCCCTGCAGTTCCCCCTACCCGTGGATGGCAGTCTGGAATAAAGCCCCCTAGTTGCCTTTGGCCCCACCTTCGCAAAGTTCCAGAGGGGTGACCCTCTCTGCAAAACTCTCCCCCGTCCTCCAGACCCCACCCTGGGTGTGTGTGTGTGCAAGGGAAGGTGTTGCATCCCCAGGGGCTGCCACAGAGGCCGGAGACCTCCTGGACTAGTTCGGCCAGGAGACTGGCTCCTGGGGGTGGGGTGGGCTGTTCTGGACTGAGAGCCACGGGTCTTTGCCCGCAAAGGAGGTTCTGCCTGTAAAGCCTCTCTGATGATCGAGATGAAGTGAAGGTCTGAGGGAGACGGCCCTGGGGCGAGGTCATCTCCGCCTGCCTCCCTAGCAGGCAGCAGCGATGGAGGCTGAGTCGCAGGACGCATGCTGGCCAATTAATTCATTCTCAGCAAATGAAGGTTTGTCTAAGCTGCCTGGGTATCCATGGGACAGAAACAGCAGACTCCCTCAGACTTTCTTTTTCCATTTATAAACTGGAAGCGGTTGTGTTGTAGGGTTGCAGTTTTTTTTGTTACGCTGCTGTCACTTTCTGTCCAGGAGCTGGCACCCCAGGTGTTCTGAGACCTTGAGGGACCCAGGCCTTTGGGTCCACGAGTTCCCCAAACAGCCATGCCTCTCAAGAACCTGCCTGGCGGTTCCGTGAGCTCAGGCGGGCCTGACCCGGCAGCGCAGCCTGGCAGGGACCTCGTCCCCGAGCCTGGCAGAGTGGGAGGGGTTGAGGTCCCGAGTGCTCCTAGCCTTGCCGCCTTCAATAGAGAAGAAATCCCTTTGCTAGATAGGGTCCCCCAGGCAGTCCCCAGTGGCAGGACACAGGGGTCCGGCTGTGGAGCTCTCCTGCCAGCCCTTGGAGCTCCAGGCGGGCCTGCTGGTCCCCTGTTCAGAATGGAGTGCGGCCCGGCCAGCGGAAAGTGTCCATTCTGTGCAGGTGCTTCATCTGCACACAGGACGTGGAAACCAGCAGAAAGGCCCTGCCCTGCTGCATAGCCCGGTCTGATTTCTGCAGTTCCCACCAGCCTCCAACCCGGGGACTCTGCCATAATTGGAATCTTCACAGGTCACATTGAAATCTTGAAGGTGACCATGCCCCCCCAGGATGCTGGGGCAGTAATCATGGCAGACTCCTGGCCCGGGCCCCCAGGATTCTAGGACCCCAGGCAGCCCTTGGACTGGTCCCGGGTGCCTTCCAAGCACAGTCTCCATGCTCCCAGATTCTCGACCTTTCCCTGGCTGGGGAGGTGCAGCCTGCGTCTGCCTGTGTCGTGTGTGCTGATTTGAGTGGCTCATCTTGCCACAGCGCAACCTCTTCTGTCCCTTTCAGTCATTTGCCGTATTTCCCTGCGGCACGTCACCACGGAAGCCGCTCCAGGGTGGGTCAGGGTGCAAGCTGCTGGTGAGGTTTGGAAACATCAGGCTCACGGGTGTTCATGTGTGTTCGTGCGTGTGTGCGCATACGTGTATATAACTGAGGTGTCTGTACGGAATGCCCTTTGCTAGCCATGGGCTGGTCACCAGACTATTTTGTAATACCCGCCCCCTGCCTCAATATTGCCAGTTTCTTGTGCAATAAACAATCAGCAGCTGTGGGTGGTGTTGGTGTGGATGTTTACAAACCTACGGTCCCCTAGTCAAGAGGACTCTGGTCCTCACAGACCCTCCAGGCCTGGATAGGGGTGGAAATTCCCTGACCTCGCTGGTTTTGAGAACCCTGTGTGTCATGGACCGAGGCAGCCCCCAACTTCTGGGTTGGGCAGCTGAGTCCTGGCCCAGGGATCACCAGCTTCAGCCCCTGGTCGGCCACCTCACTGCACCCTTTTCGCACCCTCTGCCTCGACCCGGGGTCTCCAAGCAGTTGCTGTGGGGTGCAGAACAGTAACAGCTGCAGGTTGGGGCTTCCGAAACTGGCTTGCAGGGAGAGTGTTCTAGGCAGTCATTCATTCAGGAAATACTCAGGTTTCACAAGTTCCACGATGGTCGATGGTCGAGGGACTCTGTGATCTTGACCTCAGGGTCATGTAAGGGCTTGCCACCCACTTTTTTTGGTTTTGATAGATCACCATGCTGATGGGTCTTGATGCATTTGACAAGGAAGTGACTTTGTCATGGACCAAGCAGGGCCCCGACCGTGCCTCCGATGCTCAGCGGGGCAGAGGTGTTCAGAGCGGGCTCCCTCCTGGGTTCGTCAGCTGGACTCACTGTGCCCGGCTCCAAAACCTTATTTTCAGGCAACAGGCCAAGGCTGTACTCTGACAGAATTATTGGAAAAGGTCCAGATGTCTCATGATAAATTCAAATAAGACATGCCCCAGTGGAAATCGTTCCCCCAACCCTTGTCCCCAGAGGGACCTACCGTTCGCAGTTGGCAGTGGCATTTCCAGACGCTTCTGTGTGGGTGGGCACATCGTTTACACAGAGGATTTTTAAATATGCCAAAAACGGAATATTGTACACACTGCGCAACTCACTGTTTTCATTAAATGAGATGTTGTGGACCCCTTTCCATGTTCGTCGATGTAGATACTAAATTCTTCAGCCACTGTGTGACATGCCGTATTCTTGCAGTTCTGTAGTATGCTCATCTCCTTCCTAAAGGGGGTGGCACTTGTGTCCCACAGTTTGCTGGTGGCTGTGGAGCTCTGGGAAACTGCCCTCGGGCAGGTCTGTGTGCTGCTGCTGCTGCTGCTGCTCCTCTGCTAGGGGGCGGTCCTAGAAGTTGGATTGTTGATCATGCATCTTTATTTTTATTTAAAAATTTGGTGAAGGTTCAGTTGAAAGATGCAAAGGACCTGCTGTGTAAGGCCTCCCTTACTCTTCCGTCCCTCGGCCACCCTGATCCCTTCCCGGAGGCAACCATCGCTGCTGGCTTCTCTCGGATCTTTCCAGATATACTTTAGAAATCCCACCGGGGGCAGGTGTGGTGGCTCACATCTGTAATCCCAGCACTTTGGGGATTTTTAGTAGACATAAGGTTTCGCCATGTTGGCCAGGCTGGTCTCAAACTACTGACCTCAGGTGATCCTCCCACCTCAGCTTCCCAAAGTGCTGGGATTACAGGCATGAGCCACTGCGACTGACTGTTGTTGCTTCATTTCGTTTTTTATTGTGGTAAAATACACATAATACACAACTTACTATCTTAATCATTTTTAAGTGCACAATTCAGTGGCATTAAATACATTCATAATGTTGTGTATCCATCATCACCATCCATCTCCAGAACTCTCTTCATCTTGCAAAATGGAAACTGACCCTCCATTCCTCTTCCCTACAGCCCCTGGTAATCACCATTCTCCTTTCTGTCCCTTTGATTGTGACTCCTGTTAACTACCTCCTTATGAGTGGAATCATATAGCACTTGTCTTTTCGTGATTGGCTTATTTCACTTAACATAATGTCCTCGGCCGGGCGCGGTGGCTCAAGCCTGTAATCCCAGCACTTTGGGAGGCCGAGACGGGCGGATCATGAGGTCAGGAGATCGAGACCATCCTGGCTAATACGGTGAAACCCCGTCTCTACTAAAAAATACAAAAAACTAGCCGGGCGACGAGGCGGGCGCCTGTAGTCCCAGCTACTTGGGAGGCTGAGACAGGAGAATGGCGTGAACCCGGGAGGCGGAGCTTGCAGTGAGCTGAGAGCCGGCCACTGCACTCCAGCCTGGGCGGCAGAGCAAGACTCCGTCTCAAAAAAAAAAAAAAAAAAAAAAAAAAAAAAAAAAAAAAAAAAAAACATAATGTCCTCAAGGTTCATCCATGGGTCAGAATTCCCTTTTTAAGGCTGAAAAATATTCCATTGTATCTTTTTTCTTCTCTGTTCATCCCTTGGTGTACACTTGTGTTACTTCCATGTTTTAGCCACTGTGGACAGCGCTGCTGTGAACACACATGGACAAATACCCCTGAGACCTTGCTTTCAGTTCTTTTGGGGATATACTCAGAAGTGAAATTTCTGGGCTGGGTGCATTGGCTCAAGCCTGTAATCCTAGCACTTTGGGAGGCCGAGGTGGGCAGATACCTGAGGCCAGGAGTTTGAGACCAGCCTGGCCAACATGGCGAAACCCTGTCTCTAGTAAGCATACAAAAATTAGCCGGGTGTGATGGCAGGTGCCTGTAATCCCAGCTACCCAGGAGGCTGAGGCAGGAGAATCACTTTGAACCTGGAAGGCAGAGGAGCAACCTCCGCCTCCTGGGTTCAAGTAATTTTCCTGCCTCAGCCTCCTGAGTAGCTGGGACTACAGGCACACACCACCACACCCAGCTAATTTTTGTATTTTTAGTAGAGATGGGGTTTCACCATGTTGGCCAGGATGGTCTCAATATCTTGACCTCATGATCTGCCCACCTCGGCCTCCCAAAGTGCTGGGATTACAGGCGTGAGCCACCAGGCCCGGCCGGTAATTCTATTTTTTATGTATTTTTTAGAAACAGAGTTTCATGCTGTCACTCAGGCTGGCGTGCAGTGGCATGATCATAGCTCACTGCAGCCTTGCACTCCTGGCTTCAAGTGATTCTCCTGCCTCAGCCTCCTGAGTAGCTGGGACCACAGGTGTGATGCCACCATGCTTGACTGCTTTTTTATTTTTTGTAGAAATGGGATCTTCCTATGTTGCCTAGACTGGTCTCAAACTCCTGGCTTCAAGTGATCCTCCTGCCTTAGCCTCTCAAAGTGTTGGGATTACAGGTGTGAGCCACCACACGCAGCATCATTCTATTTGTAATTTTTTGAGGCACTTCCATAGTGTTTTCTACAGTAGTGGTACCATTTTACATTCTCACCAACAAGGCATCCTCACCAACATTCGTTCTTTTCTTGTTTTTATTTTTAATAGTAGCTCTCCTAATGGGTGTGAGGTGATATCTCATTGTAGCTTTGACTTGCATTTCTCTAATGATGTTGGGCATCTTATCATGTACTTATTGGTCAAATGTATATCTTCTTTGGAGAATTGTGTATTCCAGTCCTTTGTGATCATGGTTTTCTTTTTGATGCTTGCTATAATTTTGGTCTCTTTAGTTGGACTCTGGTGCCATCTTTCTCAGTATATTTGATGGTCTACCACGGGGGTTCCCAACCCCTGAGCCACAGACCGTTGTGGGTCCATGGTCTGTTAGGAACTGGCCTGCACAGCAGGAGGTGAGCAGCAGTTGAGTGAGCGAAACTCCATCTGTATTTACAGCTGCTGCCCATTGCTGACATTAGCACCTGAGCTCTGCCTCCTGTCAGATTAGCAGCCTCCTTAGATTCTCAGATGGGAGCATGAACCCAATTGTGAATTGTGCGTGTGTGGGATCTAGGTTGCACGCCCCTTATAAGAATCTAGTGCGGGGCCGGGCGCGGTGGCTCAAGCCTGTAATCCCAGCACTTTGGGAGGCCGAGACGGGCGGATCACGAGGTCAGGAGATCGAGACTATCCTGGCTAAGACGGTGAAACCCCATCTCTACTAAAAAAATACAAAAAACTAGCCGGGCGAGGTGGCGGGCGCCTGTAGTCCCAGCTACTCGGGAGGCTGAGGCAGGAGAATGGCGTGAACCCGGAAGGCGGAGCTTGCAGTGAGCTGAGATCCGGCCACTGCACTCCAGTTCGGGCGACAGAGCAAGACTCCGTCTCAAAAAAAAAAAAAAAAAAAAAAAAAAAAAGAATCTAGTGCCTGATGATCTGAGGTGGAACAGTTTCATCCGGAAACCATACCCCCATCCCAGTCTGTGGAAAAACCGTCTTCCATGAAATCAACTGGTCCCTGGTGCCAAAAAGGTTGGGGACCACTGGCTTACAAGATACTCTATTCCCAGCTTTAGTTCTCTTGCCCAAAACATAGAATTAACTACTCTACTAGCTGCGTTTGTTCTTTTGATGTAAAAAAAAAAAAAATGATTTGAATTCAAAACATGGGGTTCTGTCAAAATAGCACAGTGAATTCATGATTTGATCACATCTCTGCTCCAAATAAACAAACTACAAGAAGAGAGAGAAAAAAAAGAACTGGTTCAAAAGCAAGATAAAGAATTCCACAGGCCAGAAACAGAGCAAAAACACAAAACGTGGGGCGAGAATGAAGCTGTGGGCTTGTTGCGTGCTTGCATTGCCTGGCAATGGGGCTGAGAGTTCAGCTGCTGAGGGGTGAAGGGGTCTGAATAAACTCCAGCATAGAGGGGACAGGGCCAGCTTGCTGTTTCCTCCCGTTTCATGTGAACCAGCAGAGACAAAGGCAAACTGCCGCTGCTGTGTACCTGGGCTATGGCTTTGAGAACAAATGACTAAAGAGATGGAAACTCACCTAGCCAAACCCACTTCATGGGTTCTGAACAGGGTCTGTGTGATCTTCCTAGGTCACCCAGGCCAGGGTCCCAAACTGCCATTCGCAGATCAGACCCTCAAAGTGTGGGTGCCCAGACGGACAGGAACAGGTAGCCGCAGAAGCATTAGGCAGGGAAGAGCGTGGGAGCCCAGGAGAGCCGGCGAAGGAGCAGCTCCCTAGTCAACATCTTTGCCTCCTCCATGGAAGACACCACAGGAGTGGTTCTCTCACCTGCTGGCCTTTGCTGGAAAGGGATTGGGTGGCAAGTGGGCCTTTTCACTGAGGCCCCAGATGTTACTGTTCGGGGCTGTCTATTCCAGGGTGGCTGGTTTCTCTAGAGATGACTCCTCCGGTCTCCTGCCTGGGGAGGAGGACGTGCCTGAGACAGAGTGCACCTGTGTGTAGATTTCCTGGGAACAGACAGCAGGAAGGAACCGAGCTTTCAGAGCCCAGGCCCCCAGCCTTACCTTTTCTCCTGCTTTCCTCCCCTGCTCCTTCTCCCAGCCTGCAACTTTGACTCAGGTCTTCAGTCCTGGAGCTTGACTCCATCTCTCGTCTCCTGCAGCTGGGAGTGGGCAGGTAGCCAGGCTGTGTGGGGCTTGGAGAGGACCTGGGTGTCCCACCCTTTTGTAGAGAAACTTGTGGCTACCTCAGTTTTCAGCTCTCTACCTCACTCCTGCTTCCTGCTGCCCCCAAGTTCTCAGCCTCTTGCGAGCTCTGCAGGGCTTATCTCCCTCCCTCCCTCCCTCCCTTCCTCCCTCCCTCCCTCCCTTCCTTCCTTCTTTCTTTTCTTTTCTTTTCTTTTTTTTTTTTTTTTTTTTGAGACAGGGTATCACTCTGTCATCCAGGCTGGAGTGCAGTGGCACGATCATGGCTCACTGCAGCCTTGACATCCCGGGCTCAGGTGATCCTCCCATCTCAACCTACTGAGTGGTTGGGACTACCCAGCTAATTTTTAAATGTTTTGTAGAGACGGTTTTTTGCCATGTTGCCCAGGCTGGTCTCAAACTCCTGAGCTCAAGCAATCCTCCTGAGTTGGCTTCCCAAAGTTCTGGGATTACAGGTGCGAGACACCACACCTTGCCTTTTTTTTTGAGACAGGGTCTCCCTTATTTGCCCAGGCTGAGTGCAGTGGTGGTGCCATCACAGCTCACTGCAGCCTTGACCTTCTGGGCTCAAGCGACCTTCCTGCCTCAGCCTCCTGAGTAGCTGGGACCACAGGCACACCCCACCGTGCCTGGCTATTTTTTAAATTTTTTATAGAGACGAGGTCTCACTATGTTGCCCAGGCTGCTCTCAAACTCCTGGTCTCAAGTGATCTTCCTGCCTCAGCCTCCCAAAGTACTGGGATTGCAGGCATGAGCCACTGCACCTGGCCTGTTTGGTTGTTTTATTTATTTATTTATTTATTTTTAAAATTTTTAAATTATACTTTAAGTTCTAGGGTACAAAATAATTTTGGGCGGGATGCAGTGGCTCAAGCCTATAATCCCAGCACTTTGGGAGGCTGCCAGGCAGATCACGAGGTCAGGAGTTCAAGACTGGCCTGGCCAACATGGTGAAACCCCGTCCCTACTAAAAATACAAAAAATAGCCAGGTGTGGTGGCAGGCGCCTATAATCCCAGCTACTCAGGAGGCTGAGGCAGGATAATTGCTTGAACCCAGGAGGCGGAGGTTGCAGTGAGCCAAGATTATGCCACTGTACTCCAGCCTGGGTGACAGAGCAAGATTCTGTCTCAAAAATAAATAAATACACACTTTTGGGGCTCTAGTCAGAAGAGATGCTTGATCTGCTCTCTGGAAGCTTCCTCTCCTTTGATAGATGCGCCTGGGGACAGAAGAGGGACAGCTTGCAGATGGCAGCCTGTGCATAGAGGCCCTGAAGGGGCTTGTCTGCGTTTATTATACTGACTTTCAACTAACCTTGCTGCTGCTGCCTCTGCCTTTCTCAGTCCTGAGCCTTCCCGGGTTCTGCAGGGCTCACCAGAGCCCTCCTTGGCTAAGTGCTTTCTGCCTGAATTCTTGGCGAGGGCTCCCTCTGCCTGGCCACTCCTCCTGCCTGACACCTCCTAGAAATGTGTTGAACTCTCTGGTCCACCTCTCAGATGCTACTCCTCAGATTGGGTGCACTGGGTAGAGCAAAATGGGAAAATTTTAATGTTCCTTCACTGCCATTCTGAGGGGGTCTTGGGAGGAAGAAAACAGAAACACATTTTGGAATGCAGTTCTTGCTCATTAGCTGAGATGTTTATGTTTTTGTTTTTTTGAGACAGGGTCTCACTCTGTCACCCAGGCTGGAGTGCAGTGGCGTAATCTCAGCTCACTGCAATCTCCACCTCCCAGGTTCAAGCGATTCTCCTGCCTCCGCCTCCCGAGTAGCAGGGACTACAGACGCCCGCCACCATGCCCGGCTAATTTTTGTATTTTTAGTAGAGATGGGGTTTCACCTTTGTGTCCAGGCTGGTCTTGAACTCCTGACCTCAGGTGACCCGCCCATCTCGGCCTCCCAAAGTGCTGGGATGACAGGCTGACAGGCGTGAAACACCACACCCAGATCATCAGCCAAGATGAACCTCATTGCGCCCACTTCCCCAAGAGCACTGACTGGTTTCCTTATGCTGGGAGAGGTGGAAGGTGAAGGGCAGGGGATGGAGGTAGGTGGATGAAGTGGGGTGGGGGAAGGGGAGTAGGTGGGATGGTTTTGCTTTGCTTTCTTATCTCCAAAGCCAGTGGTGGCAATAGGTAGTCCTGTTTATAAACAAGAGGGTGGCCAGGCATGGGGGCTCATGCCTGTAATCCCAGCACTTTGGGAGGCAGAGGCAGGTGGATCACCTGAGGTCAGGAGTTTGAGACCAGCCTGGCCAACATGGTGAAACCCCGTCTCTACTAAAAATACAAAAAAATTGCCAGGCATGGTGGTGGACACCTGTAGTCCCAGCTACTCAGGAGGCTGAGGCAGGAGGATCACTTGAACCTAGGAGGCAGAGGTTGCAGTGAGCCGAGATTGTGCCACTGCACTACAGCCTGGGTGGCAGAGTGAGACCCTGTCAAAAAAAAAAAAAAAAAAAAAAAAAAGATATTTTACTTCTGCATTTTCCACTAACAGTATTCTCATTCTAAGACATTAATTAGGCACCAAATTCAGAAAACCCCACTGTATTCTATTCTTGATTACCCTAGTGAATTCTTGTTCCTATCTGTGTTAGTGTTTACCAGAAAGGGGGTTCTGATCCAGACTGCAAGAAAGGGTTCTCAGATCTCATGCAAGAAAGAATTCGAGGCGAGTCCACAGAGTAAAGTGAAAGCAAGTTTAGGAGAGAAGTAAAGAAACAAAAGAATGGTTTTCCACAGAGCAGTGCTGAGCGTTGCTGGTTGGCTATTTTTAGGGTCATTTCTTGATTAAATGCTAAATATGGGGTGGATTATTCATGAGTTTTCCAGGAAAGGGGTGGAAATTTCCCTTTTCTACCGTGTACGGTCACTTTTGGACATGGTTATGGCCTTTATAAGCTGTCACATGCTGGTAGAAGTGTCTTTTAGTATGCAAATGTAATACAGTTTGCGTATTATGAGCAGTGTGGATGACCAGAGGTTGCTTTGGTTGCCATCTTGGTTTTGGTGGGCTTGGGCTGGCTTCTTTACCGCACGCTGTTTTATCAGCTGGGTCTTTATGACCTGTATTTTGTGATACCAGTTTTGCTAACCTCTGTCCTGTGACTGAGAATGCCTAACCTCCTGGGAATGCAGCTCAGCAGATCTCATCCTCATTTTATCCAGCCCCTGTTCAAGATAGAGTCACTCTGGTTCGCACACCTTCTGACAGTAGGTGAACTTTTTTTTCTTTTTTTTTGAGACAGAGTTTTGCTCTTGTTACCCAGGCTAGAGTGCAATGGTGCAATCTCGGCTCACTGTAACTTTCACCTCCTGGGTTCAAGCGTGTCTCCTGCCTCAGTCTCCCAGGTAGCTGGGATTACAGGCACCCACCACCACGCCCAGCTGATTTTTGTATTTTTAGTAGAGACGGGGTTTCACCATGTTGGCCAGGCTGGTGTCAAACTCCTGACCTCTGGTGACCCACCTGCCTCGGCCTCCCAAAGTGCTGGGATTACAGCTGTGAGCTACCGCGCCTGGCCTAGTAGGTGGACTTCTTTTTTGTTGTTGTTCTTTTTTTTGAGACGGAGTCTCGCTCTGTCGCCCAGGCTGGAGTGCAGTGGCGCGATCTCCACTCACTGCAAGCTCTGCCTCCCGGGTTCACACCATTCTCCTGCCTCAGCCTCCCGTGTAGCTGGGGCTACAGGCGCCCACCACCATGCCCGACTAATTTTTGTATTTTTAGTAGAGACAGGGTTTCACCGTGTTAGGATGGTTTCGATCTCCTGACCTCGTGATCCGCCCATCTCGGCCTCCCAAAGTGCTGAGATTACAGGCGTGAGCCACCGTGCCCGGCCTGGACTTCTTAGGTGGCCTCCAGTGCTCCCCTCCTGGTATTCCCACCTTCATGGTGAAAACCCCTCCCCTTGAGAGTGGACTGCCCTAGTGACTTGCTTCTACCCAGTGGAACATGGCCCAGGTGATAGGATGTCACTTCTGTGATTCAGCTGCAGTCTGTCTCACTGACTGTCCCCTTGCCTGCTGACATGTGTGCTCTGATGGAGCAAGCTGCCGTGCTGGAGAGGCCCACGTGGCAAGGGACTGAAGGCAGCCTTATGTCAACAGCTAGAAAGGAACTGAGGCCCTTAGGCCCACAGCCCACGAGGAACTGAATCCTGCCAACAGCCATGTGAGCTTGAAGCCGGATCCTTCTGTTGCTGAGCTGGAGGTGACTACAGCCCAGCGGACACCCCGACTGCAGCCGGTGAGCAACTCAAAGCAGAGACCCAGGTGAGCCATGCCTGGAACCCTGAGCCACAGAAACTGTGAGATAACCAATGCGTGTTGTAAGCAGCTAACTGTTAGGGTAATTTTCTAGGCAGCCATAGGTAACCAGTACACCATCCTAGGTCAGATTAAATGTCCTCAGGTTAGCATCCCTTCCATTCCCTGGTTCCTGAATGTGGCCATGATTTTTAATACATGAAAGAGCCATGGCAGGGAGATTATCTGTAAATCAACAAAATCATACCAGGAACACAGGCCGATTGCCCGTCTTCCTCTTCTCGGGGAAAGAGAATACTGGGAAGTGGGAGTAATTTTAATCCCTCCCCGAGACCCCAGTTTCCAGCCTGACAACATTTGCCCGGCAGTGCCAGTGGTCCCGGGGCCCTCAGGTCTGGCCCAGTCTGTGACTGCGGCTCTCTGCCTTGAGATGTCGTTAGTTCTTGTCTGGGCCTCCAGCCAAACATAGTTGGCAAGAGTCATGTCCAGTCTCTCAAGGACAATTTTGGGGCCGTTTCCTGTGTAATTATAGGGTGAGCAGCAGGGTAGATGGTGCTATTACAGCAGCAAATTAGCCTGAAGGGCGGCCTCTGCAGCTCTAGGACTCCCACGGAGGCTGGCTCAAGGCAAAGCTCTTGCCTCCATGACGGCCTCCCATGAGTATCTGGGGCCTGGTGGGCTGTGCGTGCCGAAGCAGTGCTTCTTCTGGGAGGATATGGTTACATTTCACCCCCAAACCTTTGGATTTTATTTTGTGTTATTTATTTTTGAGACAGGGTCTTGCTCTATTGCCCAGGCTGGAGTGCAGTGGTGCGATCTAGGCTCACTGTAGCCTCAAACTCCTGGGCTCAAGCGATCCTCCCACCTCAGCCTCCCGAGTAGCTGGGACTAGAGGCACATGCCACCATGCCTGGCTCATTTTGTCTTGTTTTTTTGAGACAGTGTCTCACTTTGTCACCCAGGCTGCAGTGCACCTGGCTAATTACAAAAATTTTTTTTTGTGAAGACAGGGTCTCACTATGTTGCCCAGGTTGGTCTCAAACTCCTGGCCTCAAGGGATCCTCCTGCCTTGGCCTTCCAAAATGCTGGGATTACAGGTGTGAGCCACTGCGCCTGATCTAAATGTCTGGATTTTATAGTCAAGGTCTGCCAACTCTCTGTAATTGGTCCACACTGGTTAAAATCTGGAATGTCTGTGTGTGGGGTACATGAGAAGTAGCCTGAGTGGTAAATGTTGACTGTTATCCTGTCCCTGCACTCCATACGTGGTACTCACCCCTAAACATCAGCTTTCTGCCAAGGGGCACAGGATGCCTCTTGATAAATATTATATGGCAGAGAAGAGTGCAAGAGAAAGAGTCTACTTAGGTAGGATTTTAGGGAAAGCATCTCAAAAGAGGTGTTTCAGCCTAATGACCTGAAAGGTAAGAAGGAACCAGAAGGCCGGACACGGGGGCTCACGCCTGTCATCCCAGCACTTTGGGAGGCTAAGGCGGGTGGATCACCTGTGGTCAGGAGTTTGAGACCAGCCTGGCCAACGTGATGACACCTTGTCTCTACTAAAAATACAAAAATTAGCCAGGCACGGTGGTGGGTGCCTGTTATCCTAGCTGCTCGGGAGGCTGAGGCAGGAGAATCGCTTGAACCTGGGAGGTGGAGGTTGCAGTGAGCCAAGGTCGCGCCACTGCACTCTAGCCTGAGTGACAGAGTGAGACTGTCTCAAAAAATAAAATAAAATAATAATAATAAGGAGCCAGTCAAGTAAAGAGCTGGAGGAGGAATGTCCAGAGTTAGAAGCATCCAGTGCAGCCATCTGAGTGGGAAGGAGGCTAACCTGTTCTGAGAGGGGGCTGAGGCTGGGGTGACTGAGCAGGGGCAGCACAAGAGGAGACCCATAGGTTGGCACAGGTCCAGGTCATGCAGGGACCCATGAACCCTGATGAAGAGCTTTGGTTTTCATTCTAAGAGCAGTGGGAAGCCACTGGAGGCTCAGGCACAGGACAGGTGTGCCCCGAGGTACACCTGAGAAAGATCACCCCAAAGGCAGCATGGAGCATGGGTCCCCTGGAGCTGGAGGGGATGCAGGGAGGATGGTTAGGAAGTACCGTGGATATCCAGGAGAGGCAATGGCTGTGGGTTAGGTGTTGACTTCATATGGAGTAGAAAATGGAAAGACTCATGCTGTCTTTGGGGTGCAATTGACATGATTTTGCCAGTGGACTGGAAATGGTGCATGAGAGAAAGAGCGAAGTCAAGGATGACGTCTTCATTTTTGGCTTGAGAAACTGGGAAGAGGATGATACCATTTAATCTGATGCAAAAGACTAGAGCAGGGGAGCTGCAGGGGCCGGGGATGAATACTCTCTGGAGGAAACAAAGTTGAATTCCTATTTGCTACCATAAACAAGGTGAAAGTTTTATAAAAGTCTTAACCTACAAGGGCAAAGAGAACATAAGAGGACTTGGTGGCAGACGAGGACGGCTAACATAGTTTTACAAGGCAGACAGCAGGTGGAGGATTGTAATTGATCAAGCGGAGCAGGAAGTTGCACTGCAGGGGAGGCTGATGAGAAATGAGCCGCTCTGTCTAGTAGACCACTTGAGAGACTTACGGTTTGGGGGCTGCAAGAAGGCAAGGGTGATACTAGGGCCTAAAAACAACTGGAGTAGGCCGGGCGCAGTGGCTCATGCCTGTAATCCCAGCACTTTGGGAGGCTGAGGTGGGTGGATCATGAAGTCAGGAGTTTGAGACCAGCCTGGCCAACATGGTGAAACCCCATCTCTACTACAAATAATTAGCCGGGCATGGCGGTGTGCACCTGTAGTCCAAGCTACTCAGGAGGCTGAGGCAGGAGAATCACTTGAACCTGGGAGGGGGAGGTTGCAATGAGCAGAGATTGTGCCACTGTACCCCAGCCTGGGCAACAGAGCAAGACTCCATCTCAAAACAAAAACAAGTGGAGTAGTTAAGCATCCGTATACAGAGGAGTTGGACACCCACCTCCCCTCCCAGACCCCATGCAACTCAGCTACTGCCCGTTCCCCAACTGCTACAGACCAGAAGTGTATTCAGGCTCAAGGCTTGGGTGCTTGAGGGACAACAGAAGGCTGGGGAGGTGCAGAGCTGAAAATTGTCAGATAAATAGAAGTCTTGAAACTTGAAGTGGAGGCTGGGTGCGGTGGCTCACACCTGTAATCCTAGCACTTGGGAGTCTAAGGTGGGGAGACCAGCCCGGGCAACAGAGCAAGACACTCGTCTCTACAGAAAACTAGCTGGGTATGGTAGTGCACGCCTGTAGTTCCATCGACTTGGGAGTCTGAGGTGGGAGCGTCGCTTGAGCCCGGGAGGTCGAGCTGCAGGGAGCTATGATTGTACCACCACACCCTCAGCCTGGGTAACAGAGTGAGACCCTGTCAAAAAGTAAAAACAAAAAAGAAACTTGAAGTGAATGAAAAGATGTAATGTGAAAGGTGAAAATATAAAGCTAATGATGTGTAAGTATGAGAATAGATTTGGGACTTGAAGCTGGGGAAGGGCTTCTTAAGTGTAATTCACAAAGCACTAACCATAGGGGAGAATGGATTGATTTGTCTACATCAAAATAGAGGATTTCTGTTCCACAAAGCTCCCCAAAGATAAAGTAACAGACAGATGGGACTGACTGAAAAGAGCTGTCACAAAAAACCGAAACAGGAGTTGTTTCCTGAATATTCAAAGGATGTCTGAAAATCAACAAGAAAAAGAAAAGAAACTCAATAGAAAAAAAGATGAGCAAAAGACAGAAGTAGCAATTCACAGAAGGGACAACAGACATGACCATGGGGAGAAAGCTCTATCAGAATAACTTCAGAATACCATTGCACTCCTAAGATCTATAAAAATCGGGAAGTTGGATCATGTGCAGTTAGGTTGGCAAGCATATTAATAAGGACCGTCACAATCACACTGACACGGGATATACCGTGTGCAGGCTCTGCTCCAAGCCCCTTATAAGTAATATTTTTGTGTAATGTAATATTTTGTGTAAAAATTATTGTGTAATTTTCCTAACAAATCTATGAAGCAGGTAGTAATAAAACTATTCCCATTTTGCAGAGGAGAAAATGGAGATAGAGATTTGTCTTTTTTGCTCTGTCACCCAGGCTGGTGTGCTATGGTGCGATCTAGGCTCACTGCAACCTCTGCCTCCTGGGTTCAAGCGATTCTCCTGCCTCAGCCTTCCAAGTAGCTGGGACTACAAGCACGCATCCTGGCTAATTTTTTGTATTTTTAGTAGAGACGGGGTTTCACCATGTTGGCCAGTCTGGTCTCGAACTCCTAACCTCAGGTGATACCCCCGCCTCGGCCTCCTCCAGTGCTGGGATTACAGGTGTGAGCCACCACGCCCAGCCAAATAGCCTTAACAGCTAGTAGTTTATACATCTTGGATTCCAAGTCAAGCAATCTGACTTGAGCCCATACTTTAAGCTGCTAAAATACACTGTGGTTTCAGACATGGTAACCTCATGAACTGTGAATAGGAGCATAAAGGACTGCAGCCACTCTAGCGTGCAATCTGGCTGTACTTAGAGACATGAACTATGTTCCTGCAAACTCCTGGACATGGACTCCATAGAAATTCTTGCTCAGGTCCTTATGAGGACATGTAGTAGCTTTGTTTGTGGTGGCGGAGAGCTGGAAGTAATCCAGGTATCCATCACTAGGAGGTAGGTGAGTAAACCACAGTGGCTGATTACAATGGAGCCCCACCTTAGTGGACTAGCAGGGTAGGCAAAGTTACATCGCGATGACAAACAGCCCTCCAATCTCAGTGGCTGAACGCAAGTTTTATTTCCAGCTTACATCAAATCAAATGCAAGGCGCGTGTTTCTCTAGGACATCTCTTCTCTGTAAAGCGACTCAGCAGTCAGGCTGCACCCTATGTGACTTGCCATCTCAACATGTCCCTCCTCTATCGCCCAGGCAGGGGGTGAGAGAGACAGAAGGGACTTTTCACTTTCTCAGTCTCATTCTCTCATCAGGCTGGCGTGCGGTGGCATGATCTCGGCTCACTGCAACCTCCGACTCCCTGGTTCAAGTGATTCTCCTGCCTTAGCCTCCCAAGTAGCTGGGATTACAGGCACGCACCACCACTCCCAGATAATTTTTGTATTTTTAGTAGAGACGAGGTTTCACCATGTTGGCCTGGATGGTCTCGATCTCCTGGGTGGTGATCCGCCCCCAAGGGTTGGGGTGATCCACCCACCCTTGCCTCTCAGAGCGCTGGGATTATAGGCGTGAGGCACCACGCCCAGCCTGCTTATATTTTTTCATTGTCCAGGACTCATCTCATGGCCTTCTCTGGAGCAAAAGGGGTGGCAAGTGTAGTCTGCAGTATGTCCAGGAAAGAGGAATGTGGAACACGATTTGGGAACACATAGTATTGTTGCTGCCACAAGCAGTTACAAGCTATGAACTGAATGAATCTATACATACAGCCATAAAGACAGGTCTTTAAAACATAGTTTTAAGTTTTATAAAAAGGTAGGAAAGAATGCAATTAAAGGGAAACTTATAGAAATTAAAACACATGCACATAGTAAGTTACGGTGCACGGGCTAGGTGTGGTGGCTCATACCTGTAATCCCAGCACTTTGGGAGGCTGAGGTGGGCGGATCACATGAGGTCAGGAGTTCGAGAACATTACGCTGCATGTTCTTTGTGGATCCATCCATATCTAAGGACGTTTATTAAACACACTGAAGTGGCTATAGCTTATGTGTGTGGGAAGGATGGGTGGTTAGAATGATAGAGGAAATCAGGTAAAAAATATCAAAGAAAGGATACGTTTGATGATGATGTTGATGATGGCAGTCATGAACTGAGGATTAAGAGTCTTGCCACTCTCTACATTTGAGGTTCTTCCTCCAGCCATTTAACTCTGGCACTGGAATAGAATGAGGAAGAGGGGGAAGGTGAGAAAGTAGGCAGAAAGAGCTGTTGGGCAACTGTAGCAACAGAACAGAAAGGAGATGAACGTTTGCACATAGGCAGGGGCAGCAGGAATGCAGAGGGGCAGGTATCAGATAGGGTCCACGTGGTAGAACCCACAGGACCAGGTGGCTGAATGCAGAAGCTGAGGCTGAGCAGGGCGGCCAGTATGGCTCCTGTGTTCTGGTGGCATGTGGTGGCGTGACCAGCCAGGGTCTGGAAGAAAGAGGAGGAATGAGTATTGGAATCAGAGGCTTCAGATAACGATGCGGGATTCTTTAAAATATAAGACATAGGTTGAGTCAAATGAGGGTCTAGAGAAAATGGAGCCAAAGGGGCTCAGGAGGCTCTAAGAAGCAGGTAAGAGTACCATGATAGAAGTGCCAGGGATCAAGCCAGGGAGGTAAGGTAATACGGTCTGGCTGTGTCCCCATCCAAATCTCATCTTGAACTGTAGCTCCTGCAATTCCTACATGTCATTGGAGGGACCCAGTGGGAGGCAATTGAATCATGGGGACGGGTCTTTTCCTTTTTTTTTTTTTTTTTTTTTTTTTTTTTTGAGACGGAGTCTCGCTCTGCCGCCCAGGCTGGAGTGCAGTGGCCGGGTCTCAGCTCACTGCAAGCTCCGCCTCCTGGGTTTACGCCATTCTCCTGCCTCAGCCTCCCAAGCAGCTGGGACTACAGGCGCCCGCCACGTCGCCCGGCTAGTTTTTTGTATTTTTTAGTAGAGACGGGGTTTCACCATGTTAGCCAGGATGGTCTCGATCTCCTGACCTCGTGATCCGCCCGTCTCGGCCTCCCAAAGTGCTGGGATTACAGGCTTGAGCCACCGCGCCCGGCGGGGACGGGTCTTTTCCATGCTGTTCTCATGACAGTGAATAAGGTTCACAAGATCTGATGGTTTTATAAAGAGTTCCCATGCACAAGTTCTCTCTTGCCTTCTGCCATGATTGTGAGGCCTCCCCAGGCACTTGAACTGTGAGTCCATTAATCCTCTTTTTCTTTATAAATTACCCAGTCTTAAGTATGTCTTTATCAGCAGTGTGAAAACAGACTAATACATAAGGGTTCAGAAGGGCCAAGTGGATGGACAAAGAAGCCATTGGTGACTTTAGTGAGAGCTACTTTAGTGGAATGGTGGGGGGCAAAAGCCAGATTGCAGATGATTAAGGAAATACCTGGAAGACAAAGAAGAGAAGGCAGCAGACATAGATGAGCCATTTGCTGAAGGTTAACTGGGAAAAGAAGGATGGAGGAAGGCTACAGCAGGGGCTGCAGAGTGCAGGTGTGCGAGTGTAATATGGGAGGGAGCTGAGGGTTTATATGCCGAGGGGTAAGAGGTGGGGATGGAGTCAGGATTGAAAATGAGGAAGAGAGGCCAGGTGCAGTAGCTCATGCTTGTAATCTCAGCACTTTGGGGGGCCAAGGCGGGCGGATGACGAGGTCAGGAGTTTGAGACCAGCCTGACCAACACGGTGAAACCCCCATTTCTACTAAAAATACAAAAATTAGCAGTGTGTGTGGCACACACCTGTAATCCCAGCTACTCAGGAGGCTGAGGCAGGAGAATTGCTTGAACCTGGGAGGTGGAGGTTGCAGTGAGCCGAGATCGTGCCATTGCACTCCAGCCTGGGTGACAGAGCGAGACTCCATCTCAAAAAAAAAAAAAAAAAGAAAATAAAATGAGGAAGAGGCCAGGCACGGTGGCTCATGCCTGTAATCCCAGCACTTTGGGAGGCTGAGGTGGGCGGATGACCTAAAGTCAGGAGTTCAAGACCAGCCTGGCCCACATGGTGAAACCCCATCTCTACTAAAAATATAAAAATTAGCTGGGCATGGTGACGCATGCCTGTATTCCCAGCAACTTGGGAGGCAAAGGCAGGAGAATCTTGAGAACCTGGGAGGTGAAGGTTGCAGTGAGCCAAGATTGCACTCCAGCCTCGGCGACACAGAGAGACTCCGTCTCAAAAAAATGAGAAGGCAGCCAGAGAGTACCTGGGTTCAACTGAAGTGCCAGCCTGCTCCAGTCAGAGAAGCACAATCTGTGAGAACAGGGAAAAGGAACCCAAGCTTCTGGAACCTGATCCTCTTGAATTCATGGCTTTGTAGCTGTAAAAAAAAAAAAAAAAAAAAAAAAAAAGGCCGAGTATGGTGGCTCACACCTGTAATCCTGGCATTTTGAGAGGCCAAAACAGGAGGATTGCTTAAGCCCAGGAGTTCAAGACCAGCTTGGGCAACATAGGGAGACTCATCTCTATGAAAAATAAATAAATAAATGATTTTAAAACAGCACGAAAAAACAAAACAGACTGCCGGACTGTTAAAAAAAGTAATAAGATCTACATCAAAATAAATGTTCTCTGACTTTCATGTGGGCAGGAACCATATGGAGACCATCTTAAAAACACAGATCCCGAGATTCTAACACAGCAGGTCTGGGGTTGGGCCCAGAAACCTGAATTTTTATTATTTTTTTGAGATAGGGTTTTTGTCACCCAGGCTGGAGTACGGTGGTTCAATCTCAGCTCACTGCAACCTCTGCCTCCCGGGTTCAATAGATTCTCCTGGCCTCAGCCTCCTGAGTAGCTGGGACTATAGGCGCGTGTCACCATGTCTGGCAAAATTTTGTGTTTTTTGGTAGAGACTGGCTTTCACTGTATTGGCCAGGCTGGTTTTGAACTCCTGGCCTCAAGTGACCTGCCTGCCTTGGCCTCCCAAAGAGCTGGGATTACAGGCGTGAGCCACCGTACCTGGCCAGAAACCTGAATTTTTAACAAGCATCATAGTGAAATCTGCTGTCATTGGTTCTATGCTTTGAATAACTGCTAGAGAATAGCTAGCTGAGGTCCTAGTAAGTGGAAACGAATCACTCAACCAATCAGCACCACCCCCTTCTGGAAAAGTCCCAGGCATTTGACAAAGATTTGTCCCCTACAACTATCTGCCCCCGTGTGAAGAGGGCTACTTTGAATGAACCCCCAAGTCTTGGTTAGTTTTCTTGAAAAAAACAGAAACGGGTATAAAATGAGAACAACTGGGGATTAAATAACAGTTATGAAGGCAGTGATCATTTAAATAGGACTGGAAAGCGTGGGCTTGGAGCCAGGTTGCACAGGTTTGCAAAAGCCAATTGTTAAATTTTCAGAAATTTTGTGAGCTGGAGGCTAAACACAACCATTGTTAAAAATTAAATTGTATAAATTTATAATTAAATAGATTATATTAAGAAAATATTTTTCTTTCTTTTTTTTTCTTTTTTTTGACACCGAGTCCCATTCTGTTGCCCAGTGGCACGATCTTGGCTCACTGCAACTTCTGTTTCCTGGGTTCAAAAAATTCTCCTGCCTCAGCCTCCCAAGTAGCTGGGATTACAGGCCCATGCCACTATGCCTGGCTAATTTTTGTAGTTTTAGTAGAGACAAGGTTTCCCCATGTTTTGCCAGGCTGGTCTCAAATTCCTGACCTCAGGTGATCCGCCTGCCCTCGGCCTTCCAGAGTGCTGGGATTAGAGGCATGAGGCATCGCGCCCGGCCCTACTTTCTTTACTACATTTTACTGTCAGGTGTGCTCCTAAGGTTATTTTTGTCTATCTTACCTGTAAGGTAGAAATACTATATAGCACTATGCTCCTGCGCCTCTCCTCCCAACTCAGGTCGTTGTGAAATCAGCCACCGTGGAAGTATTTATACCAGGGAAATTGGGAAAGGCTTACAAACCAATGCCCCTCATCCCTTTTTTGGAGAACTGATTGTTACATGTTTACCAGCACACCACTGAGTAGGATCCTTCAAGTAATTAGGAGGCTGGACACGGGGGCTCATGCCTGTAATCCCAGCACTTTGGGAGGCCGAGGCAGGAGGATTGCTTGAGCCCAGGAGTTCAAGACCAGCCTGGGCAACCAGGTGAGAACCTGTCTCTACACAAAAGTTAAAAAATACCTGGGTGTGGTGGCTCGTGCCTGCCGTCTCAGCTACTCAGGAGGCTGAGGCAGGAGGATCGCTTGAGCCCAGGAGGTTGAGGCTGCAATGAGCTGTGATCGCATCACGGCACTCCAGCGTGAGCGACAGAGCAAGACCCAGTCTCAAAACAAAAACAAAAACAAAAACAAAAAAAAATTAGAAGAGTAATAACAGCAGTGAGGAAACTCGAAGCACGAACTATCTGCTTGTATTCATCCCCCAGCAGCAGTGCGTAAAAGGACGTAAGGGTGGAGGAGTGGAGGCTTAACCCAGTCTTTTTGCACCCATAGCCTCTTCAAATTCCTTCACAATTTTGCCTGGGTGGCTTCAGCCGAAAGCAGAAATGGCAGGAAGTAATTGGGGGAGATTCCCAAATCTATGCGCAATTGGGAATCAAATTTTTCTCAACAGGAGATGAGATGAGCTGAGTGAATCACGCCATCTAGTGTCGAAGAACAGATTGGCTCCAAAGAGCAACGATTAGCAAAAGATTCCTCTTGATTTGGGCGCTAGAAACACGACTTCCACAGTTTGTTCTTCCCTTCTTTTCACATATTTTCTTTTTTTTTTTTTTTTTTTTTTTTTTTTTTTTTTTTTTTTTTTTTTTTGAGACGGAGTCTCGCTCTGCCACCCAGGCTGGAGCGCAGTGGCCGGATCTCAGCTCACTGCAAGCTCCGCCTCCCGGGTTCCCGCCATTCTCCTGCCTCAGCCTCCCGAGTAGCTGGGACTACAGGCGCCCGCCACCTCGCCCGGCTAGTTTTTTTGTATTTTTTAGTAGAGACGGGGTTTCACCGTGTTAGCCAGGATGGTCTCGATCTCCTGACCTCATGATCCGCCCGTCTCGGCCTCCCAAAGTGCTGGGATTACAGGCTTGAGCCACCGCGCCCGGCCCTTTTCACATATTTTCTTTCCTCACTTCCATGTCTATACTGAGTCAATTCTTATTTACTCCCCCAATAAAAACAGACTTTACTTTTTGTTTTTTGAGACAGAGTCTTGCTCTTTCACCAGGCTGGAGAGCAGTGGCGCAACTCACTGCAACCTCTGCCTCCCGGGTTCAAGCAATTCTCCTGTCTCAGCCTCCCGAGTAGCTGGGATTACAGGCTCCCACCACCACACCCAGCTAAGTTTTGTACTTTTAGTAGAGATGGTGTTTCTTCACGGTGGCCGGGCTGGTCTTGAATTCCTGACCTCGTGATCTGCCCACCTCGGTCTCCCAAATACAGGCGTGAGCCACCGTGTCTGGCCAAAAAACAGGCTTTACTTTTTTTAAAAAAAGATCTCAATTTTGCACTGCTACCAGGCAAAAATCGGTAATGCCAAGAGTTGAACGGCATAGGAATGTGCACAGGTATTACGTGTAATAATTTGCAATACATTTGCTTAGGGAAGCTGTAAACATTTTCTCTTGTGGGCCATATAAATCAAATGTTTCTCTGCCTTCCCAGTCCTGTATCCACCCCATTTTTCCAGACAGGGCAGATGAAAGTGGTTTTGTTAGTGTGTTATATAGTCTGACAAACAATCCTAACTCATTCTCAAGTTTTATTTTGCTTAATGGAAAATGGTAGAAGAAAATGCCTTTGCATAGCTTCCCAGTGAATGGGAGATTTCATTCTTTTCCATAAGTTGAGGGCTATTTCCTGTTTTCTTTTTCATTTTTTTTTTTTTTTTGAGAAAACCAACACTTTATTGAGATATTTTAAAGTCAAATATCTAATATAAAAAGTTTGCAGTGCTTCAGCTTGTTTTCATTTAAACCTGTGGTTGTCCTTCATCTGCTTCTGGCATTTTTTTTCTTTTTTTTTTGAGACAGAGTCTCGCTGTGTTGCCCAGGCTGGAATGCAGTGGCACTCGGCTCACTGCAACTTCCGCATCCCCAGTTCAAGCAATTCTCCTGCCTCAGCCTCTCAAGTAGCTGGGATTACAGGTGCATGCCACCACGCCCAGCTAATTTTTGTATTTTTAGTAGAGATGGGGTTTTATCATGTTGGCCAGGCTGGTCTTGAACTCCTGACCTCAAGTAATGCACCTGCCTCGACCTCCCAGAGTGCTGGGATTACAGGTGTGAGCCACTACACCTGGCCTACTTCTGGCATTAAAGTGCTCTAGTTTTGGTAGAATCTTCTCCTTGACTTCAGGACCCTCTCCACATTTATCCCCAGTCTATAACTCACATATTTCATGTTTTCAAACAGAAAACCATAATTCAGGAGTAAACACCATCCTCTGTAAGATGTGTCACAGGAGCAGCCTGAAATCTATTAGACAGTCATTCTGAAGCTGTGGTGAAATGGAAGGGAAGCTAATGTTGCAGCGATGGAGATGAGATCCAGGCTCAGGATCACACTTTTTCCAGAATACTTTTTCAGTGTTTCCAAAACCAGCAAAAGCCATTTAGAAGTCTCATCTCCAGACTGCCAGACTACACAAAGGTAAGGCTTTATTTTAGGGGTGGGCCCTGGGTTTTGCAGTCAAGTCAGCTGCTGTTTGTATGAGCAAGACTTCATCGGTAGCTCTACTGGGCTCCCCCTCTTCTACATGATGGCAGCAATTTGGCCTTAGAAAGTGTGCCTAAGTGACTTCACAGGCTACAGGCTATTTTCTTCATAAGTAGGAATGGAAGATTCCTGTTAGGAAGGCAGAAGTCAGTTTTGTTCGTATGTGGGCCAAACTATTAAAAAATAATAAGGCCTGGGGATTCCCATGTTCTTAGATGCTCAAAGAACATTTCAGTTCATCAAACTATGACCAACTTAAAAGGCTGTGGCATTGTGCTAGTTCACTGGACCCTGGGAAAGTCTTTTAAATCCAAATGATACTTTTTTTTTTGTTTTTTAGAGGCAGGATTTGGCTTTGTTGCCCAGGCTGGAGTGCAGTGGCATGCGATCACAGCTCACTACAACCTTGAGCTCCTGGGCTCCAGTGTCCTTCTGCCTCAGCCTCTTGAGTAGCTAGGACTAAGGCACATCCCACCACACCCAGACAATTTTAAAACTTTTTGTAGATGGGTCGTACTATGTTGTCCAGGCTGGTCTCTTACTCCTGGGCTCAAGTGATCCTCCTGCCTCAACCTTCCAGTGTTGGGATTACAGACACCAGCCACTGCCCCCAACCCTTCCAGTGTTGGGATTACAGACACCAGCCACTGCCCCCAACCCTGCATTATATTCTTAAAGGCAGACCTGAATCCTGTGCAGTGTCAATTCAGGTGTGCACTTGCCCCCGAGCCGCACATACAGGACCCATTCCTTAGGATGACGCCGTGTTCCCTTGCTTAGAGCCTCAGCACCATGGCACCTGGCTCTCCTCCCGTGCCCGAGTCTTGTTCTTGCCCATTTCCTAGACAGGGTTTGTGGTCCAGGCTCCCTGTCACGTCAGTGTGTTCCAAACACGGCACCCAAATCTCAAAAGCTTCTTCAGCGCTCCTGTGGTTTGGGATACACCTCAAGTTTTAATCTATGTAGTTCAAGTTTCTTTTATTCAATTAGATACAACCATCTGACTTTTGGCTTCTGAAACAGAAAAGTCAATTTAGTTCTGTTTTCACTTTACCATGCCTTTTTATCTCAGAATCTTGATGAACTCTGAAATGAACCCCGATGGGGCATGCCTCTATTTATGCTGAATGATAGTCATTTTACATTTTACTACAGGTTGAGTGCCCCTAATCCAAAAATTTGAAATGCTCCAAAATCTGAAACTTTTGGAGCACTTACATGGTATTCAAAGGAAATGTGCATTGGTACATTTCAGATTAGGTACACTCAGCTGGTAAGTATAATGCAAATATTAAAAAAAAAAAAAAAAAAGATTTCCCAAATCCTTAACACTTCTGGTTCCAAGCATTTCAGATGAGGGATACTCAAGCTGTACCTATTTCCAAATTTCCACTAACTAGCTCTTTGGCAGGTCTACAGAATAAAAATCAATGCCTCTGATTACTTTAAGGCATTATAACCTCATGAAGTGGTTTCTGAGATGCAACTGAGTTTTTGTGCTATTTTATTGTATTCTTAAATCTTTCATGATGAATAATCCACGTAGTGCATTTGAGAGGTTCTACCTGTTCAAGAAAGGAAATTTAATATCCGTGACTATTATAAGTCAAATGATTTAGTGCCTTGTTTAATTAGTTCCTCTAGGAGTCCTCTGCACTTATCTTAGGGGAAACGTTGTTCCACTCTTAGTAACATGCCTGTTTGGCCTGTGGTCCGAGGTACTTACAGCTGCTACAGTGATAAATGTGTCCCTTTTGAAACACTGTTCTGGGGACTTCAGAGATGACTGACTGCAACCTACCACCTCACAAATGAGGGATCTGAGGTACAAACTAGAACCTGGGTCTTCTGGGCTCAGAGAACTCTCCTCACTACAGCAGACTGCCTGTTTCCATTTAGGGGAACGCGATGCTCTTTCATAAATGATACCAAGTCCAAGAGAACTCCTTAAGGCAGCTCCAATCGAAGGCTGTCTTGGCTGCTTCCGGAAACAACAGATCACTACTCCCAAAGTCAAAAACGACTAGAACACAGCCTTAAAAATCAAGTCATTTAATTGTGTCTTTGAAGGTAAACAATATATGGAGCTGGATCACAACCCCTGAGAATGCCAGAGCTGTGGGTCCAAAACATGGTGTGGTATTGTCAGCAGAGTTCAGAAGGGTCTGGACTCTACGTGTTACCAGGCAGAAAACATGATGGAATTCATGCATTCCATTTAGCAAGTGTGTAAAATTCCAGAAACAGATCCCAAGAATCTTTCAACATGGGGAAAATTCAACTTCTGGTTTTACAGAGAAACAAATGAAGAGTTACCAAAACGCTTTGTTGATTTCTCCTCATTTTTCTCACACAATCTGAAGCCTGAGCTGACTATCATATCCCCAGCTCCCAGCAGCTGAAGCTGCAGTTCAGGTTGGAGCTCAGTCTCCATACTCTTCCATGTAGCACCACAGCAAGAGTGGCCGGAGGCAGAGAGCTCTCGGCGGGCCAGCTTCCTAACAAGCACGCCAAGTGGAAAAGAACCCTCTGGCAGCAGACTGATTTAGTTTGTGAGATTTTAATTTACAAATTAAAAAAGCTATTTAATACATGTTTTACTTTTTCTCCTTTTTCTCCTCTTTCTTTACATCACTCTTTTCCTTATCTTTATCTTTCTCCTTGTCCTCTTTCCTATCCTTTTTGCTGTCTTCTTTCTCCTGCCCTTCTTTCTTCTCTGCATCGCGGTTGGCAATCTTGTTGTTGATGAGGTTGTGCAGGGCGACCACGGAACGGATCAGCGAGGCCAAGTACACTACCACCATCTGGTCGTTGGTCTTCAGGTAAAAGGCCTTGACAAACTCCTGCAGGCTGACGTCTGGCAGCAGGTTGAAGACGTCCTGCAGCTGGTAGATGATCTGGTGGTTGATAGGCAGCTTGCCTGTGGCGACTTTTTCCAGGTAGCTCCTGATATCCAGAAGCTTGGAGTTCAGTCCCTTCAAACCATGGACCTGGTTTGTGATCCGCTGGGACAGAGTGCCCACCGTCGTGTCTTTGATGTCTCTGTAATAACCCGCAGTTAGAAAGGGCAGGAAAAGGTATCGGGTACCATGTTATCACGCAAGTTCTTATATTCTAAGAAAATACCTAGCTTTGTTGGGTGCGGCAAGTTTTTAAAAGAAAAATGTCACTTTTCCATTTGATAAAGATTCAGTTATCAATTACGAAATTGTTATCATTCGGAGCCACATATTTTATCTTTCTCATCACAGGACATTTTTCAAAAAATAATTACAAAAGAGAACTAAAATAAGACCATTTTCACTTAAGAAAAAAAGATTGTTTAGGTGAACAGTTCAGATCTGCCAATAACTTTCTGGGTAGCCTTGTACTGAAGCTATCTCGGCTTTCCTGTTTTTAAAAGGATGGCATTTTCTCTACCAGCATCTCTAGAATATCGAGAAGCTTAAATTTAAGAGACGGTAATTTTTAGAACTGGAAGGAACCTCATTGACTGATAAAACTATGACCCCTTTCAAATAAGGATTATATAGATAAAGGATTTTAAAACAAAAGCTATCCCAAGATGAAGATTCTCTCCAGAAAATGGGCTACATTTGTTGAGAAGGACATCTAGTGGAGTGCAGGCCTGCATTCTCACACCTCTCTTCCCGTCACAGCCAACATTCTAGTTTCCAGACAAAGTATGCTATCCACAAAGTCATAAATTGTAACTCAAGACATTTACAGTTGATGTAGTTCAAACATTTCAATGTACAGACAAGAAAACAAAGGTCTGGAAAGAGACTGTGATTTGCTCAGAATGGCAGACTTGTTAGTGGATGGCCAGGACTGGAACCCAGGTCTCCATACTCTTGACATAAACCTCTTCCTTCCACTGTGTGGCCTCTTGGGCAGCGCATTATTTTGATGTGTACTAGGGTCTCACCGTAACAAGTGTTCAACTCCAACTTCCTCAGCTTCCTCTGCTCCAATTTCACTGGTCACGTGTTCAAATGTTTTCGAGGTTGGGGTTCCATCCTGGGAGAGGAAGCCTAACTATAATTATTTATTTTCCAGAAACAAACTGATATGTGTTCCTTTTCGCACCTTGAGACTTTTGCTTTACGTCAGCTCATGTGATGGGTGCATGACTGAGAATTTTCTATGGCAAGGGTGGGTAAGGCTTGCTTTGAAAGTTTAGCCTTCAAAGCTGACATCACTGTGGTGCTGCTCAGTGATGCAGTCTGCTGGGGCACTGTGAGTTGAGAAAATCTGGAAATTCCCTCAAGCCCACACTTGGGATGGACACACAGGGAAGTCTCAGGTTGATTCTTATAAGTGTATTGTTCTGGCTGGGCATGGTGGCTCACACCTGTAATCTCAGCACTTTGGAATGAAGAGAATTCGAGACCAGCCTGGGCAACATGGCCGAAAACCCTCTACAAAAAACACCTAGCCAGGTGTGGTGGTGGGCGCCTATAATTCCAGCTACTCTGGAGGCTGAGGAATGAGAATCACTTGAACCTGGGAGGTGGAGGGTGCAGTGAGCTGAGATCACACCACTGCACTCCAGCCAGAGCAACAGAGCGAGATTATCTTAAAAAAAAAAAAAAAAAAAGTATATAGTTCTTTCTAGAATGGACAATATACAGAGTATCTGTACTGAAGCAAGTTCATGCCAGAAAATGTAACTTTTAGCCCTTTTTTGTCTCTTGGATCAAACGATTCCAGAGTGCCCAAACCAATGCAATCAGAATAGCTGGCTTTCTGGCGGTCTGAATTAATCAAAGGATCCACTGGGGACATGGTTACTGGTGGGCACCCAGTGACATCCTGAAGGGACTCGGAAGATACTTTTCTCAGACTTTGTGCCAGAAGAGGCTGTACGTCTCCTGCAAAAGGCTGTAAACTGTGTGCAAGGGAGGACAGCACAGTGGTAAGAGCACAGGCTCCACAGCCAGGCTAGCTGGATTCAAATCTGGCGCCGCCATGTATGTAATAAGGGAGCTCCGAGACCTTGGGCAAGTCACTCCACTCACACTAAGTGCTATAGAAGTGAGCCGTGATTATTTTATTCAGGATAGGGTTAATCCTGCAAGGGGCATTCTCTTTGCTTTGCATGCCAAGATGGTCAGAACCTTTAACAGTCTTGTGGGATTTCTTGGTAACCTTTATAGGCATTAATTCTTCTTGAGTTTCATCTGGTAACATGACCCGTATATCCCCTTTATCCCCTACTAAAAAAAAAAATCTTGCTTCATTGGGGTGCGTATGAGCAACCTCAATTCCTTTTCTAAAGAGGCAGGAGAAAAATTCACTAAAAACAACGGGGTCAAAACAGGGATGAAAGCCCTACTGCAACTAGGTGATACATTGGATCTAAGTTCCCTGGTAGCCAGGCAAAGAGAAAAGCTCCAGGAAGACAGAGCTCGATGCAAGGAACATTTGCACAGAGCTATCCTAAAATATCCTTTTCCAAATCTTAAAACTGAAAGTAAGGATAAATACTGCAAATCTAAACCCAAAAGGAGACCGTAATTCATCCCTTAAAGTTTTCATTTATAAAAGGGGAATCTGGATTTCTGTTTTGTTTTTTTGGGGGACAGGGTCTCACTGTCGCACAGGTTGGAATGCAGTGGCGTGATCATAGCTCACTGTAAGCTTGAACTCCTGGGCTCAGACAATCCTCCCATCTCAACCTCCTGAGTAGCTTGGAATACAGGCATGGACAATCATGCCTGGCTAATGTTTTTATTTTTGTAGGGGTCTTGCTATATTGCCCAGGCCGGTCCTCAACTCCTAGGCTTAGGCAATCCTCCTACCTCTGCCTCTCAAAGCACTGGGTGAGCCACTGTGCCTGGATGGAATTTAGATTTCTGTGTTCCTCTCCATTTCCAAAATGTGGTGATTAAAAAAGTCAAAGGGGAAAAAACTTAACTACCTTCTTTTGTTATAAAGACAAAGGATTTGTTGACCTGAAAATTGGAAGAAAAAAAAAAAAAAAAAAAGCCAATCACCCAATAAGCGGCAAGTCGAACCCCCCAGGTTCATGGCAAGATGACTCACATCATGGACTTCTTCCACTGAAATGTACGCTTCTGTGGGCAGCCCTAGGTCCTTCGGCTTCACATCAATGATGACCAATACCTGGCCGAGAAACACATCTTAGCAAATCATCTCACGCCCAGCACAAAAGGGGTAATTTCAGGCATTCCTCTCACAATTACTAAAGCTATTTCTTCTATTCAATTAGAAAGGAACCAGAATTTTCAGCAAAAATGCATTTATATTTCAAATGATCTCATCATTTTTTCTGCTTTTCGATCCCCTTCATTAACAAGCTGAGGGGCAGTACAGTGCCTAGCACAAGGACATTAGTCAATACAGCCAAAATTTCAATCCCAGTCCCACCCCTTACCAGACCTTCCTAACCATTCTAAACCTCAGTTTTCTCATTCCTAAAGAGGATATACAGTTACTGGGAGGATTACATAACTCATACACCTGGTACGTAGCAGGTGTAACCTGTTACTTATCAAACGTATTAGGTTACATACTTCACAGAGCACTACAAATTAACAGAAGTTTATGGAGATAAAGCAGTAAGCAGATTTGCTACTCAAATTCTTCCCTGGATGCTCTTACTTGAGCTGGCTGGCAAAAAATCATTCAAGAGTTTTAAAAATAGAGAGCACTTACGGAATTAGGACAGTATCTTTTCATGAGTTCGTTGATGGCAATGTCATTCTTGTGTAGTTTAGGGCCTGTGTGGTACCAGCCAACTATTCTTTCTCTGGCTAGGAAGGAAAAAAATTAGTGGGCTTTAACTATTTCATGAAGCTCGATACAACTCCCTCAAAAAGGATAAGAAGTTGTGTCCTTTACCTCTTTGAAAATTCCAGACATATTGACCCTGGTGGTACTAAAACTCTAATGGAAGACTGATTTTACTGGACGGTTCTTGGCTGCAGTTAGAGCGTTATTTCCCCTCTTACCCAAACCCAGGGGGCCTATTTGGCCTTAAATTGCTACTCTAGTTTTTCATTTATTCTACCTTACTCTTCTACTCCCACTAGTCTTACTAAGTGTAGCCAACTGAAAGGGCCTTGATGTTAAAGAAAAGCAAACAGAAGACTCCCACACACACAGATCAATTCTATGCTGTAACACCTTAGAACATCAAGACGTACCATTGACTTTCTTAAACATTCCATACATGTTTTCCAAATAATCATGGTCTAAAAACCACACAGAATCGTCTTTGTCATCTTCATCAAAAGGAACTAAAGAGGAAAAAAAAAGTTAGTTTAGGGTGCTTGGTAGAAACCTAGAACAAAAGTCACAAGTAAAGACCCTCAGGCCAGTTCTGATTCACTTATGTGTTTCACTTGCCCAACACAATATTAAAATTTTTTTTTTTGAGCTGTCCTCAAAAACTGGGAGAGTTCACAGAAAAATCCAGACCTCCAGCTTCTCTTAAAAAACTGGAATACCGCCGGGCGCGGTGGCTCACGCCTGTAATCCCAGCTCTCAGGGAGGCAGAGGCGGGAGGATAGCTTGAGCCCAGGAGTTCGAGACCTGCCTGGGTAATACAGCGAGACCCCGTTCTCCACAAAAAGGAAAAAAAAAAAAAAAGACAAAAAAAAAAAAAAAACTGGAATACCTGGCAACTACCAGCTACAGCCAGGTAGAGGTTGTAGCTCTTTAAAAAAGACACATGCTTTTCAGTTTTTTAGAAGCCCAGTAATTTCCTGGTATTTTCCATTTGGCAAATGACATTATTAGCTGGTCGTTTTAGACACCAGAGTTAGTGACCTCTAGTCCAGAGGTCATCCAGCATGTTCTTTATTGTTGTTGCTTTAATCATCCAAGTAATACATGGATACGTTCTTGTGAGGATTCACACGGGTAAAGTTTCCCATCTCTCCCCTTACTCTACCTATAAGAAGCATGGTTGAACAGTTTGTGGGGGTTGACAAACTGCCAGCTGCCTGTTTTTATAAAGGGTTGCTGCAATACTGCCACTCTCATCGTTTGTTTACATGTTGTCTATAGCAGCTCTTGCACTACAACAGCAGAGAGGAGCAGGTGCAGTGGAGACCACATGGCCTGCAAGTTTAAAGTATTTACTGCCTGGTCTAGTGTGCAATCTTCAGGTTCTCTTTTCTATACTTCAGCAATTTTGAGACAATCTGTGGGTTGTAGTCAAAAGTGGTAACAAAAGTTTATTTTCTTAAAAAGTCAACTGACATTTTAATCATGCTCAGAAAAACACAAAATTTGTCTTTTACCTGCAAAACTGTTCGATACATCAAGTACTTTCTTTTGCCATGACCCCAAAAGCACACCAACAACGCGCTTCTGATTTCCAACCTTGCCGATTCTGAATGAGAAAACAGGTGGTCAGTGTGGATAGGTTAGCACAGAAACATGGATCCAACAATAAGATACTCAATGGGAAGTATCAATGGCACAGATACAATTTAGTTTACCTAGGAACTAATCTCTCTAAACCAATGTAATAGGGTTAGGTTGATATTAACTAAAAGGGGCAATTCACAAACTTGGTGCTGACACACACTGGCAGTTTGTACTTGACTGTGAAGTAATACATGCTTGGGAAAATTTCAGACTTCACAGAAATTTAAAATGAAGAAAATGAAAACTTCCCAGATCTTAGTCTGAAAACTCATTTAAGCCACGCTACCGCATTTAACTTTTTCTTTGCAGCTTTCTTTCTCCTTTAAACTTTTCCCATCCTGAAATCTTTTTTGGAATAAAGATGCTAGAGCAGGCCAGGCACAGTGGCTCACGCCTGTAATCCCAGCACTTTGGGAGGCCGAGGTGGACAGATCACCTGAGCTCAGGAGTTTGAGACCAGCATGAGCAGCGTGGGCAATGTGGCAAAAACCTGTCTACAAAAAATACAAAACTTAGCTGGGCACAGTGGGGGTGTGCCTGTAGTCTCAGCTACTTGGGGTTGGGGGGGCTGAGATGGGGGGATTGCTTGAGCCCAGAAGGTCGAGTTTGAGGCTAGCTACAGTGAGCCGAGATTGTGTCACTGCATCCCAGCCTGGGCAGACCCTGTCTCAAAATAAATGAATAAATAGGGGAGGGCTGAAAAAGATTTTACTTGAGAATTTTTATCTCCATTTCAAGCCTCCTCAGTCATTTTCTCCTAAGGAGTTACAAGTGCTTCACTTACATACACTCGTTTCCTTGGTCTTCAGGAAGCATTCTTTAACCACTAGCAAATGTGTAACACAGAAACACAACTCTATGCTTAGGAAAGACAAAAGCCACTGTTAATTACATTTTCTTAACAGCTGCTAGTTTCACATTGGTTTAATTGTAGTATTTTTCTTAGCATATAGTTGGCAAATCTATAAATGGTTACTAGGTTTGGGTTTGAATCAAACAAAGTTAATGATTCTGTATTTCTGGTGCCTCTAATTTTTAGGGGCGGGGGGCGGTAAGGGGGAAATTGAGTTTCCAACTTCAAGGGAAACTTCCATACTCATGGGCTTTTGTTTTGGTCTACCAAAGTCCATTTGTGTTTTTAAAACCCTACACTTACTTGATAGAGAAGCTAGTGCTCTTCTTTGTTTTTGAGACAAGGTCTCACTCTGTTGCCCAGGCTGGAATCCAGTGGCACAATCTTGGCTCACTGCAGCCTCTACTTCTCAGATTCAAGTGATCCTCCCGCTTCAGCCTCCCGAGTCGCTGAGACTACAGGCACATACCACCACACCTGGGTAATTTTTTTTTTTTTTTTTTTTTTTTTTTTTTTTGTAGAGAAGGGATTTTCACCATGTGGCCCAGGCTGGTCTTGAACTCCTAAGCTCAAGCAATCCACCCACCTTGGTCTCCAAAAGTGCTAGGATTTAGAGGCATGTGCCACCAGGCCAGTCTAAATGCTAGTGCTCTTAACAAGTGCTTGAATAGAACTGAAATGGTGCCTGCCCCTAGTATCCCATGGGAGAAAAATAGTAATTCCTCTACTGTAGAAAAGCCAACATATCCTAGGCTGAGGGTCCTTTTACGGCTCCAGCTGAATTAGTTGCACAGAGCAAGTCGTAGGAGAATGGACACTGCAACAATGGCTTTATAGCAGATGCTCTGAACTGGGTCTTTACATTTGCCAATTCAACTAACAATCTTGTAAAACTTAGAAACATGTGCAACAGGTCTAGCAGGATGAACCGCTCCAAAACCAAGGGGTGGTGGATGTACACCCTCAAACAGTGAGCTTACTAGATGACCTCTGAGATGTTTCCTTACCTTATTCATTACAGTCCAAATCTCCAACTGGTCTCTCTCTCTCTTTTTTTTTTTTTTGGAGACAAGGTCTCACTCTCACCCAGGCTGGAGTGCAGTGGCATGATCTGAGCTCACGACAGCTTCGAACTCCTGGGCTCAAGTGATCCTCCCGTCTCAGCCTCCCAAAGTGCTGGGATTACAGGCGTGAGCCGCCATGCCCAGCCTCATGTTTTTGTTTTTGTTTTTTTTTTTTTAAAAACGGAAACCTCATCTATCTATCTAATACATATACATCTGTATATAATCCATATATACTATATATATTATATATACATATGTACTTTTTTTTGAGACGGAGTCTAATCAGATTCCCATTTAAAAATGTTAATGGGTTAAAATCACAGCTGTTCCAGGAAGCCCTTCCCGGTGCAAAGCATCATCCAGATTTCGATAACAGGAATTCGGTAAAGTGAAGACAAACATAGATACGAACCTGGGGGCGGCGGTCAGGGACAAATTGAAGCTAGCCCCCCCTGCCCCACTCCAGCATCATCCAAGCATCATTCACATTTCGGTGAAATCAACTTGGTTAAACGAGGATAAACATAAATACGACCCTGGGGCGGGGGTCGGGGCCAAATGAAGGTAGCCCCCCTGCGCCCCACTCCGGCATCATCCATATTTCGGTGAAACTAACTCGGTCAAACGAGATAAACATAGATAGCCTGGGGGCGGGGCTAAATGAAGCTAGCCCCCTCCGCCCCACCCGTGCATCATCCAGACATCATTCACATTTCAGTGAAACCAACTGGGACAAACGAAGATACGACCCTGGGGGACAGGGGTCAGAGCCAAATGAAGCTAGCCTGCCTCCGCCCCACCCTGGCTTCACCCAGATTTCGGCAAAACGAAGTGACAGACACGAGCTTGGGGGCGGGGGTCAGGGCCAAGTAAAGCTAGCTGCATCCCCCGACCCCCGGCATCATCCAGATTTCGGTAAAACGAGCTTCGGCAAAACGAACTCGGAAAGGGAACTCTGCAAAACACACTGGGTAAACGTAACAGGCAGCCCAGGTCCCGGAGTGGCGGCGGCTGGAGCAGGGGCAGGAGGCTGGATGACTCCGGCATCGTGAGTCGAGGCTGGTCTGCGCTCCTGAACAAGTAAGGGTCACCAGCCGCCCTGTCTGCGTCCCCAGGTCGCCCGCGGCCGCCGCGCCATCCCCAGCGTGCCCGTGACTCAGCACCGGCTGCGCCGCCGGCTCCGCTATAGGCCGCTCGCTCACCGGTTGAAATGATCCACCACACTGAGCAACACCAGGGGGTGGACCACCACCTTCTGCACCGCCAGCTCCGGCATCGCGACACACCCCGCTCGCCAGGCCTGGTTCCCTGCCACCCGCAAACACCGGCAGCTATAGCGATTACTGGGGCGCTTTCAGGCCCAGCGCCTTTTCTTCCGGTTCGCCAGCCTTCGCGCGGCCGTCTTCTTCCGCTCCCAGAGTGCATCGCGCGGCGGGCCCGGATCTTCGCCACCGCCGCCATTTGTGGGCGGGAAAAGGGCTCGAGAGAGGCGGGGGTGGCCCCTGGTCCCTTGCCTTGCGTTTCTCTGGACTTATGGGCGGAAGGGGTACTGGTGACTTGACCTCCTGGTATTGGCCTGCACCGTCACCTGCAGAGGCATTTCGCCTCAGTTCCTTCCCAGCACCCACCTCCCACCACCACTAAAGTAAATAGTTAACAGTTGACTTTTCCACCACCCGGAAAAAGCTCAGTTTTGCTTCAAGTCAAAATCCTCCGGGATTTCTGAGAGGAACTTTAAATCTCTAAGATTAGAGCACGCTTTTAATGTAATCTGGTAATTTATCTCATTCTCATTTTCTTTTTATTTTTTTTTTTTGAGACGGAGTCTCGCTCTGTCGCCCAGGCTGGAGTGCAGTGGCCGGATCTCAGCTCACGGCAAGCTCCGCCTCCCGGGTTTACGCCATTCTCCTGCCTCAGCCTCCCGAGTAGCTGGGACTACAGGCGCCAGCCACCTCGCCCGGCTAGCTTTTTTTTGTATTTTTTAGTAGAGACGGGGTTTCACCGTGTTAGCCAGGATGGTCTCGAACTCCTGACCTCGTGATCCGCCCGTCTCGGCCTCCCAAAGTGCTGGGATTACAGGCTTGAGCCACCGCGCCCGGCCTCATTCTCATTTTCATTGCCGGGGGGAAATTCTCCTTTATCTTTACTGTGGACACTGCAATGAACGTGGCAACCTGCAGGTTTCCACGGGTCCTTATATTACTGTGTAACTAGGGCTAGAAGAAAGCAATTGTGCCTTTGCTTTTGAAATCAGAATTTACATAAGCGTTGAAGAAAAGATGGAAGGCAGTAAGGAAGTATGTTGTGATATTTAGCTGGGAAAGAGAAGAGGACGGCGACCTGGGAGACTAAAGGAGACAAAGACTTAAGCTTATTTGCAGGAGGCAAATTATAAGAAAAATCGTATAGGTTTATATCGTCTCAAGTTGCTGTTTTTGTAAACGAAAGCAATACTTCAGCAACCCTGAATTATTTACTTATTTTTTGTTCTGTCTTTAAACAATTTTTGCTTTCCCTTTATCACCAGAGGATTTTCCCAACATTTTGGCCTCTTGTTTTTTAAGGTAGACTTCCTTATCTCCAAATGTCAAGGGACACACTTAGTCTCTCTTATTTGTGGGTGGTGAAAAACATTAGCAAAGATTATACTGAAATTTGGCCACCAAGGAGAGACTTTAATGTAGTCAGGAGTTTTAATTTGTCTGCGTGTGAATTTGTCTTCTGCCTGCAACTTGGCTTTATTTTCAGATTTTCCGCTAGATCCACAAGGAAGTAAATGGCAGGATATGCTTAGTATTCATAATTAATTGAAGAGACTCTCAATGCTATTTTTATTTTTTAATTTTTTTTTTTTTTGTACAGTTGGTGTCTCACTGTGTTATCCAAGCTGGTCTCAAACTCCCAGCGTCAAGCAATCCTCCCACCTCAGTCTCCCAAAGTGCTGGGATTACAGGCATGAGCTACCGTGCCAGGCCGTTTATTCTTAATTATAACTAGAAAGATATAAGGGTTATGTTAATGGGGAAAGAAAACTAAGAGTTATTGAATCTATTGAGTGCCTTATAATATGCCAGCCCTGGTTCAGACACAAATATTTAATTCTTTTATTTAATATTTCTCAAACTTTGATATGCTTACAAATCACCTGGGGACCTTGTTAAAATACAGATTCTGATTCTGTAGGTCTGAGATGGGACCTGAGATTCTGCGCTTCTAACAAGCTTTCAGGTGAGGCCTATGCTGTGTTAACAAGGCTTGTAAAACCTTACAAAGTTGGTATTTTCTCATAACAAATGAAAATTGTTGCTCAGATGTTGCTCTCGACGTGGGCTTTTTCTGACACTTTGAAAAAATTTCATCTTTCTCCCCGTACTTACGTGTTTCTGCTTTAGTTTTCTCTATAGTTTTTACCACTTGTGAGTAGTTTGTAGAATTTACTTATTCTGTTCATTGTCTTTGTCTCTCATTAGAATGTAAGCTCATATTTAGTTCGTAAACTCCTGTTTACCTTTTTTTTTTTTTTTGTAAATGAGACAGAGTCTCGCTCTGTCGCCCAGCCTGGAATGCAGTGGCACAATCTTGGCTTACTGCAACCTTCACCTCCTGGGTTCAGGCGATTCTCATGCCTCAGCCTCCCGAGTAGCTGGGACTACAGGTGAGGTGCCACTATGCCCTGCTAATTTTTCTATTTTTATTAGAGATGGAGTTTCATTATGTTGGCAAGGCTGGTCTGGAACTCCTGAACTCAAGTGATCTGCCTGCCTTGGCTTCCCAAAGTGCTGGGATTACAGGTGTGAGCCACCGCACCTGGCCCCTAGTTTACTTTTATAGTTTCAGTGTCTTGAAAAGTGCCTGGCACATAGGAGACACTCAGTAATTACTATATAAATAAATAATTAGTTATGGTAATGAAATGGAAGATGACAATAAGGCTCAGACATTGGGAGGGATCGTTCCAAGATCACATTGCTGGTCAGGATCAAGCCAGGTTTCTGTGACCCCAGTTCCTAATTGGGTGGTGCGCCTGCTTGCAGCAGTCTTAGGCAAAATAATTGCATTAATTTTATTAAGATACTAAATTTCCAACTTTAGAAACTGATGTGTTTTATTTCACACTGAGTTCACTTTGTAGTTGTACAGACTAAGTAAGCTGTTTCGAAGCTTATTGGGTGTCACCAATCCTGACTCACTGAAGCAGTGTGGAATTGACTGAACTTAAAAAATTATTCTAGTTACACATGATAATTGTGGAAAAATGACACTGTTCAGATAAATAAAAATGAATATAGAGCTGGGCATGGTGGCCTGTTCCTTTAATCCTAGATACTTGGAAGGCTGAGGTTGGAGGATCACTTGAGCCCAGGAGTTCATGACCCTTCTGAACAGTAGGACCTTGTCACAAATACATTAATTAATTGAAATAAATTACAATCACCTGAAATCTTACCACATACAGAAAACTTAGATTAACCCTGGCCCAAAGTGCTATTTTTTTTTTTTTTTTTTTGAGATGGAGTCCTACTCTGTCGCCAGGCTGGAGTGCAGTGGCGCAATCTCGGCTCCCTGCAACCTCTGCCTCCCAGGTTCAAGTGATTCTCCTGCCTCAGCCTCCCAAGCAGCTGGGACTGTAGGCGCATGCCATCACACCCAGCTAATTTTTTTATATTTTTAGTAGAGACGGGGTTTCACCATGTTGGCCAGGATGGTCTTGATTTCGTGATCTGCCTGCCTCGGCTTCCCAAAGTGCCGGGATTATAGGTGTGAACCACCATGCCCAGCCTAAAGTGTTATATTTCTTAAGGGACTTCAGCATTAGCTTCCTAGTTTGTCTTTTTGCCTTCCAGTTTTGACCTTCTCCCATCTCCATCCTCCACTCTGCAGCCAGACTTATTTTATTGATTGATTGATTGATTGATTGAGACTGAGTTTCACTCTTGTTGCCCAGATCTTGGCTCGCTGCAACCTACACCTCCCGGTTTCGAGTGATTCTCCCACCTCAGCCTCCTGAGTAGCTGGGATTACAGGTGCCCGCCACCATGCCTGGCTAATTTTTGTATTTTTAGTAGAGACAGGGTTTCATCATGTTGGCCAGGCTGGTCTCGAACTCCTGACCTCCGGTGGTTCACCTGCCTTGGCCTCCCAAAGTCCTGGGATTACAGACATGAGCCACCATGCCCAGCCTTATGTTAACATTTTTAATTTATTATTTTTTTCAAGAGATAGGGTCTCTGTCACCAAGGTTGGAGTGTAGTGGCACAATCATTAGCTCACTGAAGCCTTGAACTCCTGGTCTCAAATGATCCTCCTGCTTTGGCCTCCCCAAGTGTTAGGATTATAGGCGTGAGCCATGGTGCCCAGGCCCAGACATATTTTTAAAACACCCTTTTTAATGGAAAATCCCTAGCCTGTGCAAGAGTGGGGAGAATAGTATAATAAAGCCCATGATCCTATTACTGAGCTTCAAGTCTCCCTCACTTTTCTTACCTGAACCCTAGTTCCTCCCTTAAAAGGTAGTCACTGGTTACTAGTTTTTGGCAAATCTTTCAGAAAGTTTTTTAAAGATGTACCTTTTGGCATCTATATGCAGAGCTTTCAAAATATGCAAATAGACCGGGCGCCATGGCTCACACCTGTAATCCCAGTCCTTTGGGAGGCGAAGGCGGGTGAATCACAAGGTCAGGAGTTCGAGACCAGCTTCGCCAACATGGTGAAATCCTGTCTCTACTAAAAATACAAAAAAAATTAGCCATGCGTGAAGGTGGGCACTTGTAATCCCAGCTACTCGGGAGGCTGAGGCAGGAGAATCGCTTGAACCTGGGAGGTGGAGGTTGCAGTGAGCCAAGATCCTGCCACTGCACTCCAGCCTGGGTGACAGAGCGAGACTTTGTCTCAAAAAAAAAAAAAAAGCAAATGGAATTTAACTGTATATAAAGTTCTGACATTTGCCCTTTTGAGCTAATAATGTGTCATTAATACACTTTCTTATAGCAAATCTAGGTCTACGTCATCATTGATAGCTGCATAGAATGGATTTGATTTCTTCATAATAGACGTCTTCATCTACTCAGAGGGCCAGCTACAACATCATTCTCCATCAGCCTCTGTAGGCCTGGAAAGGGCAAAAGCTGTGCCAGTGATGTTTCTAGAATCTTTAATTTTTCCACTGAGATAATGACTCTTTTGCACTTAGACTTTGGCAGTCTTCTATAACCAGTATCTCTGATGTTTTTCTCAATACTCATTTAACAATTTGTTGGGCACTAACTCTGTGCCACTGTTCTAAATACTGTTTATATAGGAATAAGCAAAACAAAGCTCTTGCCCTCTTTGAACTTGCAGTCTTGTTAGGAGAGATAGACTATAAGCAAATAATAAATATAAATCCCGTATAATATCCCATATGGTATCAGAAAGTGTGCTCAGCCTGTCACACCTGCTCGCCTTGATCAAATGTGGCAGGCCACCATGAATCATGCATCTTGGCGTTCATGCCCTGGTGTTGTCTCCAAAATTGACTATGAGCTTGGGCATGTGACTTGCTCCGGCACGTGAGATATTAGCAAGTGTAATACAAACAGAGACTTGAGTAACACTCATGTTGCAGCTTGTTCTCTTGGAATGCCAGCTCTTGGAACCCTGAGTCGTGTAGAGAAATCTGGCTACTTTGCAGGAGAGACCGTATGGAATAGAAGATGAATGCTTGGCCCTTCCCCAGTTATTCTAGCCATTCCAGATGGGGTCCCAAGAAATGAGAGTGAAAAAACCATTGTGGATATTCCAGCCATAGTAGATAGCATGTGAAACAGAAGAACTGCCCAGCTGAGCCCAGCCTAGGTTATATAAAATTCTGTGAAATAATAAGTCATCGTTGCTGTTTTAAGTCACTAAGTTTTGGGTGGTGTGTTGTGCAGCAACAGATAACAGAAAACTAGGCAATTAGTGAATTCTTTGTGAACGTAAGGTCCTTGGTAAATCAATTATCTGTCACTCAGTGCTAAGTTATGTAGCTACTCCCTAAATGTTAGCTCTGTCGCTTACTTTCTCGGTGTCATTTGCTGCGTTTACTCTTTCATTTGAGGGTTATTTAGGGCTGTCATGGAATATCACTCAGCTCAAGTGATATGATTAGAGTCTGAAGAAGTTCCTAAAGCTAGGCAGCATTTTGGAAGCATCCCAGCAGGACTGAGTTTGAGAGTGTGGAGAAACTGGAGCATGGTAGAGGATAAATTCTTAATGCCTCTGGCACCCTTCCCTGTAAGCTTTCTCCCTTTCATCTCCTACTGTGAAGGTAATAGAGAAGAGCATGGGCTGTGAGTCAGATCTATATTTGAATTTTGCCTTTCCTATTCACTGGCTAGGATATTTTAAATGGGTCACTTAATCTCTCTACGCCTCAATTTCCTGTATGTAAAAGAGGGATGATAGTAGTGCCTGACTCAGGTGAGGGGAGCCAGGGATGGGAGATGACTGGGCTGCCCTGAGCAGAGACGTATTTAAGAGAGTAGTGAGAAATAAGTTTACATTGGTTGGGTAGGACCGGGTTATAAAGGGCACAGGATTTTTATTGTAAGTCAGAAAGTGATATGAAAGAAGTGACATTTTTAGAAGGTTAATCTGGTAGTAGTCTGTGAAGTATAGATTAACAGGAAGAGAGCTAATGCTGGACGTGGTGGTGGCACCTGTAGTCCCAGCTACTTGGGAGGTTGAAGTGGAGTTCAAGACCAACCTGAGCAACATAGTTAGACCTTGTCTCTGAAAAAAGAAAGGAAAATTTTTTTTTTTTTTTTTTAAGAGAACTAGGAATCAGGGAAGCCCTGTTAGGAGGATTTTAAATAATTCTGTATGAGGTGACAAATACCCGGAGTGGCAGAGGGAACAGAAAAAGAAACAGGGAGATGCATTTCAGAGAAGAATGGACAAAAAATGGGTGATTGATTGCCTGTGAAATATGAAGGAATGGATGAATAAAAAATTACTTCAGAGTTCCCTGGCTGGGTGGCATGGCTCAAGGCCAAGGTGGGAGGATTGCTTAACGCCAGGAATTTGAGACCAGCCTGGGCAACATACCGAGACTTTGTCTCTCAAAAAAAAAAAAAAAAAAAAAAAAAAAAGGCTGAGCATGGTGGCATTCACCTATAGACCTATAGTCCCAGCTACTACTTGGGAGGCTGAGGTGAGAGGATTGCTTGAGCCCAGGAGTATGATGTTATAGTGAGCTGTGATTTTGCCACTGCACTCCAGCCTGGGTGACGGAGTGAGACTGTCTCTTAAATAAATAAAAATGAAAACTCTTGCTGGCTCATAATTTTTTTTTTAATTTTTGAAAATGTTAATATACTTACCAAAAAGATCTAAAAGCATGCTTTTTCTGTTCCTAAGAGTAATGCACACTCATTGTTAGAACTTCAAGCAGTACAGAAATATAAAGCATATAAAGTAAAAATCTCCCATAATCCCACCACCCACATATAATCACCTTTAACAGTTTGGTGTGTGTTCTTCTAGACGAAATGTTTGTTTGAAAGTTTTGAAGAACCTGCTTTCAGAGTGTAGTAGTAGTTTTTGTTTTGGGGTTACTCGATAACACGTCTCGTTTTTAATTTTTATCCCCTAAGCTCATAACTAATTATAGGTGTAATTAGTTACACATTTTGTGGTTGAGTCCCACAATTGCTCAGGAGCCCTCAGCTCTGCATATTTGACAAATGACCAGGAGACTTTTGCTCTGAGTCTTAGCCTTCTTCCAATGTAATCAGGGAACTTTTTTTTTAGAGACGGAGTCTTGCTCTGTCGCCTAGGCTGGAGTGCAGTGGCGCGATCTTGGCTCACTGCAAGCTCTGCCTTGTAATCAGGGAGCTTTTGATGTTCTGAGCCCTATCAATCCCTTTCATTTCATGTACTCTTTTTACTTTTGGGAACATTGCTTTGGGTTTTCTTTCTTTTAATATTTTTGATTTGACTATCAGATGACTGCTCCTACATTCTAAGATAACAAAACTTTTAGGTTAAGAATATCTTATGATGTCATGTGTTAAATAAAGCCTGCTTGCTGGTGTTTAGTGTCTGATTCAAAGTAGAGGTTATTTCATCTCTTACATGATGCTATTCGACACGGGGTAGACGTGTCTATTATGAGAAGCGTGTGAAGAAGATTCCCTTCTAATTTGTAATTAAGGATTTAATGGCTATCAGATGATCAAAGATTGGTTTTGATTTTTCTTATGTGTCAAATAAGGTTTAAGAATTGGAGTCCCGCCGGGCGCAGTCGCTCACACCTGTAATCCCAGCACTTTGAGAGGCTGAGGCGGGTGGATCACAAGGTCAGGAGATGGAGACCATCCTGGCTAACATGGTGAAACCCCGTCTCTACTAAAAATACAAAAAAATTAGCTGGGCGTGGTGGTGGGCGCCTGTAGTCCCAGCTGCTGGGGAGGCTGAGGCAGGAGAACGGCATGAACCTGGGAGGTGGAGCTTGCAGTGAGCCAAGATGGTGCCACTGCACTGTACTCTAGCCTGGGTGACGGAGCAAGATTCTGTCTGAGAAAAGAAAAAAAAAAAGAATTGGAGTCTGACAGAAACATCATTTTGTCTAAATGCATAGAGTGTAAAGAAGACCACTGGAAATCATAAAGAAGGCATTTTCCACATTGCCACTCCCCTTTTAAAAATAGAACTGACTTATAAAATCATCTCTGATATTGTAGCCACTAATGGGGACTGAATTTATTCAGAGGAATGCCGAAGGGAGGTATAAGAAATCCATTTTCTTTTGTTCATTGAATTTTGGACTTAACTTTGAGGGAACCTGATGAGAGTCTAAGGATAATACATTTTCCTCTCCTTTGATCATTTTTATCTTTCAGTTTAGGGAGTTAGCCCCCACAGACTACAGCATCTTAAAAGAGTTGTTAGTTTTGCTAATTCCAGAACGAGGAATAACGGTCTTACCAGCATTTCAGCAATACCTTGAACTTTGCAACCTCTATTTATCATCTTAAGAGATTTTGAAGAAAAAAGAATACATAGCAGAGATACCACCTTTAGCCTAGGCTGTATGTGTTTGTTGGGTTCAGACATCCTTGGGAATGTCTGGCAAACTGAGGTAGGCCCGCTGGATCTCTCATTGTATGAATCGCTGAGAGACCTGCAGTGGCATTCATCTTAAGAGAAGAGTCAGATACACTGGTTTGGCCCAGAAACACACCCTTAGTTTTTGGAAGGAAAATGATGATTCATGGTATAGTATGAATCTACCACTCAGAGTTGGCTCTCAGTTCAGCCCCTTATATCTGAGTCCAGAAAGCCACGTTGGTAAGCTTTATATAAAGAGTTGTTTCATAAAAGCTCTGTGAAACATTTGGGCACAAGTAGTAGCACTGCTCATGTTATTTCTCTAACAGAGTGTGATCCAGAATGTGGAGAGTGGCTGGGTGTGGTGGCTCACGCCTGTAATCCTAGCACTCTGGGAGGCCAAGGTGGGTGGATCACCTGACATCAGGAGTTTGAGACCAGCCTGGCCAACATGGTGAAACCCTGTCTCTATTAAAAATACAAAAATTAGCTGGTCATGGTGGCACAGTTGATAGCCCAATTAAGGCTATGGAATGGGGCTTTTACATTTGGTTGCCTGAGCCACCATTGGTTCTGCTATGACATGGACAGGACCACAAGTGGCAGCAGGAGGAGGCTGTAATGGTGGGGGAACTTCTGCTCTGTGTTGAATTCCATAGCACAGGATGCCTGAGTAGGCCTGAACTGGAGTCACAGGTACACCTCAGAGGCACTGAGGTGGGACTGGTTGTCCTGAGAGCAACCTGGAACAGCCTAGCCCCAGGAAAGGGTCTCAAGTGCACCAGCCCTGAACAGACTTGGGAGGCCGGCAAGGCCCCCAGCGACCAGGCCATAAGAGACATTGCATAGAGACTATTAGACATCAGCCATGGCATACCAAGGATGAGTGTGGGGACAGGCCCCTTTCCTTCATGGCCACTGAGTCATGTAAACCCCATCCCTCTCACCCCATGTGCCTGTACTCCTTAGGGAGAAAAGAGAGGGAAAGGAGGATGCCACTAAGAGATGGAAACTTTTTTTTTTCTTTTTTTTTTGAGACAGAGTTTCACTGTTGTTGCCCAGGCTGAGTGCAATGGTGCGATCTCAGCTCACTGCAACCTCCGCCTCCCAGGTTCAAACAATACTCCTGTTTCAGCCTCCTGAGGAGCTGGGATTACAGGCATGCACCCACCATGCCTGGCTAATTTTGTATTTTTTGAATAGAGACGGGGTATCTCCATGTTGGTCAGGCTGGTCATGAACTCCTGACCTCAGGTGATCTGCCTGCCTCGGCTTCCCAAACTGCTAGGGTTACAGGCGTGAGCCACCACACCTGACTGAAACTTCTTTTTTCAGATGGAGTCTCGCTTTGTTGCCCAGACTGGAATGCAGTGGTGTAATCTTGGTTCACTGCAACCTCAGCCTCCTGGGTTCAAGTGATTCTCCTGCCTCAGCCTCTTGAGTGGGTGGAACTACAGGAGTGTGCCACCATGCTCAGCTAATTTTTATATTTTTAGTAGAGACGAGATTTTGCCATGTTGGCCAGCCTGGTCTTGAACTCCTTGCCTCAAGTGATCCTCCTGCCTTGGCCTCCCAAAGTGCTGGGATTACAGGTGTGAGCCACCACACCTGGGCGAGATGGAAAATTTTCTTTCTTTCTTTCTTTTTTTTTTTTTTTTGAGACGGAGTCTCACTCTGTCGCCCAGGCTGGAGTGCAGTGGCTGGATCTCAGCTCACTGCAAGCTCTGCCTTCTGGGTTTATGCCATTCTCCTGCCTCAGCCTCCCGAGTAGCTGGGACTACAGGCGTCCACCACCTCGCCCGGCTAGTTTTTTGTATTTTTTGGTAGAGACGGGGTTTCATGGGGTTAGCCAGGATGGTCTTGATCTCCTGACCTTGTGATCCTCCCGTCTTGGCCTCCCAAAGTGCTGGGATTACAGGCTTGAGCCACCGCGCCCGGCGAGGGATGGAAACTTTTCTAAAGAGATTGCTTGCTTTAAACCAATTTGGGTATTTAATTTGATTTTGTTTTTGTAGAGATGGTGGTCTTGCTATGTTGCCCAGTCTGGTCTCAAACTCCAGCCTCAGGCAGTCCTCCTGCCTAATTTTTAAGAAGTTATTTTTTCCTATGTAATCAGCATGTGGGGGCTTGTGAAGGAAGGTTAGTTATGGACAAAAATAAGGGAGCACAGGTTCCCTGCCCATTTGAATGTCAGGTTAACTGTGAGTTAGTTTGTGTTCTATGTCGGTAGGTACTGTGATCCCAAACTCTGCACTTTCTTTTTTTCTTTTCTTTGAGACAGGGACTTGCTTTGTTACCCAGGGTGGAGTGCAGTGGCACGATCTCGGCTCATTGCAACCTCTGCCTCCTGGGTTCAAGTGATTCTCCTGCCTCAGCCTCCCAAGTAGCTGGGATTACGGGTGCCCGGCACCACAGCCGGCTAATTTTTGCATTTTTAGTTTCACCATGTTGACAAGGCTGGTGTTGAACTCTTGACCTCAGGTGATTCGCCTGCCTCAGCCTCCCAAAGTACTGGGATCACAGGCGCAAGCCACTGTGCCCAGCCACTGCACTTTCTTTTCCTTGGGGAACACTGTATGAGGAAACTAGGTATAGTATACCTTGGGTCAGAGGAAGAGAACTCTTTATTTTTTTATTTTATTTATTTATTTTTGAGACAGAGTTTTGCACTGTTACCTAGGCTGGAGTGCAGTGGCACAATCTTGGCTCATTGCAACCTCCGCCTCCCGGGTTCAAGCGATTCTTCTGCCTCAGCTTCCCAAGTAGCTGGGATTACAGGCACCTGTCATCATGCCTGGCTAATTTTTGTATTGTTGTAGAGGTGGGGTTTCACCATGTTGGCCAGGCTTGTCTTGAACTCCTGACCTCAAGTGATCCACCCGCCTCGGCCTCCCAAAGTGCTAGGATTACAGGTGTGAGTCAGCCACCATACCCACCGGAGAACTCTAATTTCTGTAGGAAATTTAGGCAAGACACCCTGAGTTGCTAAGAATCTTTTATGCATTTTCTGTGGTTGTGCCTAATCTGGATGATGCTAATAGTCAGTTCATTATCTTTTTTTTTTTTTTTTTTCGATACAGGGTCTTGCTGTTTCAACCAGGCTGGTGTGCAGTGGTGTGATCATAGCTCACTGCAGCCTTAAACTCCTGGGCCCAAGCAATCCTCTCACTTCAGCCTCCTGAGTAGCTGGGACTACAAGCCATGTGCCACCATGCCTGGCTAATTGTTTTATTTTTTATTCTTTCGTAGAGACGGAGTGTCACTGTGTTTCCCTGGCTGGTCTTGAACTCCTGGACTCAAGCGATTCTCCTACCTTGGCCTCTATTAAAATGTCTTAAGCCTAAAACTCTTTCCTGAATTCCAATCTGGATAGGCTTCTGCCTACAGGATCTCCCCACCCAGATTTCTATGTGCCATAAGCATTTCAAGTTGACCAGAACAGTTGAACTTGCCTTTTTCCCTCCCAGACTTGTTCCTTCTTATGTATTCCTGAGCTTAGCAGATACTCCCACCATTGAAGGGACCTAGTCAAGCACGTCGATGTCATTCTAGAAAGTCCACTCCTTTTCCAAAGAAATCTGATTGGTCAGTGAGCACCTGCTCCTGCAAGTGGCTTAAGAGGCTTGTCACTTTCTGGACCCTGACTGTTCTTCTAGCTTCGTTACCTGCCACCTAAATGCCAGCCATGGGGATGATTTCCCTGCTGTGTTCACTTGCTCCTGTCCTGGTCCTTTTGCATATGTTTTCTCTCGGCCTGCAGGGTCCTTCCCTTTGTTGTCTGCTTGAAGAACCCCTCACCCATTCTTTAGTCTCAGCTCAGGAGTCTTTGTGAAGACCCTGGCCCCCAGGACAGTTAGACTCAAGCATTTTGCACATGGATTCTTCTTGTACTTACTGTGTCCCTGTTTGTTCTCAGGCTCCCATGGTACAATGAGGGGCCCTGGAGGGTGGAGATTTTGGGCTATTCATTTCGTATCTCAAGGCAGGCCGGTGCTAGGCACATAATAGCTCTCATTATAATTGCTTATTGAATGAATGAAATTCTCAAAGCCATGTTTTTAAAAACTTCTAATAATTGTATGATTGTTATAGTTTACTTTTGATTCTTTCCAGGAATGTAGGTAAGTGAACATTTGTATTGCTAAGAGGTCTTGTGTACACGGTGCTCACCTTTCAGTTGGTTCTGAATATTTTAAATTTTTTCGTACTTCTGAGCAAGCCTCAGTGACTGCACACATGGCCCTCAATCTGTCTTCTTCAGTTTAATCTCCTTAAAGGTGGTACTTATGTTTTGCGATACATAGTATAGTGATATGGGAATCCTAATACGTGTAAGAAATACGAAGTACCAGTTTGATATAGTTTGGATATTTGTCCCTACCCAAATCTCATGTTGAATCATGATATGGCTTGGCTTTGTATCCCCACCCAGTTCTCATGTCATGTTGTAGTTCTCAGTGTTGGAAGGGTGGCCTGATGGGAAGTGATTGGGTCATGGGGGCAGATCTCCCCCCGGTTGTCATTCTTATGATAGAGTCCTCATGGGATCTGGTTGTTTAGAAGTGTGTAGCACCTCCCCAGTCTCTCTCTTCCTCTTGCGCCTGGTCACTTGAGGTGCCAGCTCTCCCTTTGCCTTCCGCTATGATTGTAAGTTTCCTGAGGCCTCCTAAGAAGTCAAGTGGGCCGGGCGCGGTGGCTCAAGCCTGTAATCCCAGCACTTTGGGAGGCCGAGACGGGCGGATCACGAGATCAGGAGGTCGAGACCATCCTGGCTAACACGGTGAAACCCCGTCTCTACTAAAAAAAATACAAAAAACTAGCCGGGCGAGGTGGCGGGCGCCTGTAGTCCCAGCTACTCGGGAGGCTGAGGCAGGAGAATGGCGTAAACCCCAGAGGTGGAGCTTGCAGTGAGCTGAGATCCGGCCACTGCACTCCAGCCTGGGCGACAGAACGAGACTCCGTCTCAAAAAAAAAAAAAAAAAAAGAAGTCAAGTGGATGCCACCCTCATGCTTCCTGTATAGCCTGCAAAGCCATGAGCCAATTAAACCTCATTTCTTTATAAATGGGGATGGATTCCTCATGACTTTGTGCAGTCTTTGTGATAGTGAATGAGTTCTCGTGAGATCTGGTCATTTAAAAGTGTGTCACACCTTCCTGGCCCCACTCTCTTTCTTGCTCTTGCTTTTGCCATAGGAGTGCCTACTCCTGCTTTACCTTCTGCTGTGAGTAAAAGCTTTTTTTGCCTCCCCAGATCAGATGCTGGCATCATGCCTTCTGTACAGCCTGCAGAACTGTGAGCCAATTAAACCTCTTTTCATATAAATTACCCAGTCTCAGGTATTTTTTATAGCAAGACAAGAATGACCTAATATAGAATTTTTAAAAAGTACTCTGAATACTCAACTGTTAATGTGATGTAATACTAGAGTAATGCTTCAGAAAAAAGCCTGTAAGGAAAGACAACAAATTGTTAACAGTGGTTGTCTTTGAGTAATGACAATGAGTAGAGTATATTTCACTTTTTTGCTGTTCTATGTTTTTCAGTTTTTTTCTGTAGTTTATTATTACCATTATTGTTTTTTAGTGGAAATCACTGAAGAATAGGTTATCCTATTAGCAGTGCAGTAGAGCATAGTGTAGTCTCTACAAGCAGACAGACTTGTACATTTTCACATCCTTAGTTTCCTCATCTATAAAAGGAGACAATAATATAAAGGGTAAGTATTCTAGATCACTCTTGATTGCTAGAGGTGGAATCCTACTTTAACCAGCTGAAGCAGAAAGGGAAATGTATTATCTCATGTTACAGGCAATTCAGAGGGCCCTGAGGGTTCCAGGATTTGAAATGGTGTTTCTCTCTCCACCTTCCAGCATCGTTTTGTGTTTTGGCTCCATTTTCAGACCGGTGTCCTGCCAGTGACTGGGAAACAGATGGCTAGACAGTCCTAGGTTTACATCTTTAAAGAAAAGTATACCTTGAACTCAAAATCCTTGTTTAGGAAACTTGTTTGGCTTTGCAGGACCCAGGTTGTCAACTTAAAAATCACAAGATCTATAAATTTGGAAAGGAGGACTTTATTTATTATAAAGGGTTACAACTTACAACTGGCTGTCTTGCAGGCTGGGAAACGTAGCCTCTGGAAGAAACCAAAAGCCGGCACTTTGAGGGAGGGAAGGGTGGAATGAATTTATGCCAAATGGGTTGGTTAAATGTCCATATTCAACAGATCCTAGGAGGAGCTATGAATATTCACGAAGTGGGGGATGCATGCATGCATAGTAAGCAGACATGCGTTACATATGTCCCATGTACACTTTGGGTGGAGAATTAATGTTTATTTTATTTTTTGAGATGGGGTCTCATTGTGTTACTCTGGCTGGTCTTGAACTTCCAGGTTCAAGCACTTCTCCTGCCTCAGCTTCCCAAAGTGCTGCAATTGTAGGCATGAGCCACTGTGCCCAACTGAGAGTTAGCATTTAAATGCATTAAAATTAGGCTGTCTGTGTCAAAGGGTGAAATGGAGGACCCAGAGCCATCCCGTGTCCAGCCAGAAACAGTCCATGATTGGTGGCCTCTTATCAGGAAGGAATGTGGGTTAATTGTGTTGGAACTGCAGAAAGGAAGGGAGTCCAGTGAAATCCATGGAGCAAGTGTTTTGAAAGGGCTGGTTTCTGTTTAACCCTTAGGAAAGAAAGTCTAATGACAGTTAACGAGGTAGCAGGTCTAATGAGGGGTGTCTGAGCTACCATCCCATCATGAGTGGCTTAGGTTTTAAGGTTTCTCTCTGGGGTCCCCTTGGCTAAGAAGGGGTTCATTAATTCAGTTCAGTGGCCTAGGATTTTATTTTTATTTCTCTGCGGCCATCCCTGAACTAACCACTGTGCCTAGGAGAATGGAGTTCTCTGTGTCTAGTTTGGGATCAGCCTGGGAATGGGGAAACTTGTCATGAATTAGCTCACCAGGATCACCTGAAATAGGGAAGGACAAAGGGGGTGCTGTCACCAAAAGGGGAATGGGTGCTGGGCAGGCCAAAACAAGTATCCTGTGATATGAAGAACTTAGCACAATTGCTGGAACATAGTAAGAACCTAACAGCTGTTAGACATGGTTGTCATTATATCGTAGGGTTATCATCATTATATTTTATAACAGGTTATAAGGATTTCGTACTTTTGTCTGGGCATGGCGGCTCATGCCTGTAATCCTAGCACTTTGGGAAGCCTATCTGGGAGATTTGCTTGAGCGCAGGAGTTCAAGACCAGCCTGGGCAACATAGTGAGACTTCATCTCTACTTAAAAAAAAAAAAAATCATACTTTTATTTCCTGGTATTTGTATTTATGTAACCCAGCAGAATAAGAGTTGAAATTCACTTTTGTATGTACAATTTCTTTATCCTTGTCTTTTGCCTTGGGTGTTTTTGTTTATGAAAATTGTGTTTTTTGGCTGGGCATGGTGGCTCATGCCTGTAATTCCAGCACTTTGGGAGGCTGAGGTGGGTGAATCACCTGAGGTCAGGAGTTTGAGACCAGCCTCATGTCTACTAAAATACACAATTAGCCGGGCATGGTAGTGCATGCCTGTAATCCCAGCTACATGGGAGGCTGAGGCAGAAGAATTGCTTGAACCTGGGAGGCAGAGGTTGCAGTGAGCCGAGATTGTGCCACCGCACTCCAGCCTGGGTTACAGAGAGAGGCTCCATCTCAAAAAAAAAAAAAAAAAAAAAAAAAAAAAAAAGAAAATTGTGTTTTTTTAAAAAAACTCCTGTTTCTAAAATGTATTTATGATCATTTTCATTTTTCTCATGGCTAATTGTTACAGAAAGACCTGGTTTGTTTAAAGAGGTTTTCCTTGTTTTATGCTTGACACAAGTGATGACCCTATGTGTTGGCCTTGGATATCTACCTGTTTGTTATTCCTCTTGTTGTCATATTTCATTTAGCTGCAAATTAAAAAGAACTGAAAAAATTACAGCAATTTCTAGTTCATATCCAGGAAATGGAACTCTCTATAGGAACCTTTGCATGGTACAAATATGTTAAAAAATCACTTTCCATTGTGCTTTGAGAGCCTGTGAGGCTGTCACAATGGAGCACAGTTCACCTATCTTGGATGAAGCCCAGAGAGACCGTGGTGTGTAGACGACAGGAAACCTCCCATCTGAAGAGTTAATTTTCTTTCAGAATCTGTGTTAGAGGCTGCTGAGATTAAAACACGACACTTTAAGATTGGTACAGGAACAGTTATAACTGTTGACCATAAAAAGAAAACCCAGGAGGTCAGATTCAGCCTTGGGAATTACTTTGGTTTGAGCCTCATAAGACCTTTATTTTGAATTTTCCTCTTCTTTGATTATGCATGCTTTCTGCTTTAATAAAAACAATTCATTAAATTAACATAAATAAGCAAACAACTAGTTTAGTCTCTTGAATATTTTAAGATGTCTTGAGGCTACTTTTGTTTTCGTGGCTGTTGGGGATCAGAAAAAGTATGGTGCTTTTGGCCTGCTGAGAGCTTTGAACTAAAGGAGAGCCAAGGTCTCTCTGACCTTCTCCCACCCCCAGTCTCTTGCCCCTCTTTCCCTCTTTAAGTTGTGGGAGTGGCTTTTTCTGAAGTTTCCTTATCTGACTAAGGGAAAGTTCCTCCAGGAGGAATGTAATTGTCATGAGCCCTCTGCCTATAATCTCATCAAACAGCAAAGACTGACTCACAGGAAAGGACACTAAAAAGGTCAGTACCTGAGAGACTTTATCTGCATAACAAGGCAGCCTTTGTTCCTCATGTGTTTCCTCTCCTCAACCTCCTGTAGCCTTTGCCATCATCACCCCCTAGAAACCCCAACCTCCATTTCTTTCTTTCTTTCTTCCCTCCCCCCTTTCCTTTCCTTTCCTTTCCTTTCCTTTCCTTTCCTTTCCTTTCCTTTCCTTTCCTTTCCTTTCCTTTCCTTTCCTTTCCTTTCCCCTTTCCTTTCCCCTTTCCTTTCCCCTGTCCTTTCCCCTGTCCTTTCCCCTGTCCTTTCCCCTGTCCTTTCCCCTGTCCTTTCCCCTGTCCTGTCCTTCTGATGGAGTCTCACTCTGTTGCCCAGGCTGGAGTACAGTGACATGACCTTGGCTCACTGCAACCTCTGCCTCAGAGGTTCATCGATTCTTGTGCTTCATCCTCCCCAGTAGCTGGGACTACAGGCATGTGCCACCATGTACAGCTAATTTTTTTTATTTTAGTAGAGATGGGGTTTCACCGTGTTGCCCAGGCTGGTCTCGGAACCCCTAAGCTCAGGCAATCCATCTGCCTTGGCTTCCTAAAGTGCTCGAATTACAGGTGTGAGCCACCATGCTCAGCCCCAACCCACTATTTCTTTCTGTAGCTCAGGATACTATGTAAACTTCCACCATCTGGACTTGAATCCACCTTTGCAAAAATTATGTCAGTGAGAAAATTTTGGCAGTGAGGAGATCTGATCTGGCCAATGCCCCCTCTTGCCATTAGCTTTCAGTCTGCCTTAATTATTCCTTGGCTTAGGCTGAGCTAACTTTGGAATATGTTTAGGTTATAGTTTAAATGATAGTAGCCCTTCCCTAAAACTCAACCACTGCTAATAGAGACTACCAGGCTAGCGGGAGGAGAGGAGCCTGAATTCTGCTAAGGTGTAGGCTGGTTGCAAGATATGCAGCTTCCCCAATTGTGCCGGCAGATAACATCACTGTGGTCGATTGGCTCTTTGAGATATCTTTTCAGTTTTTTTTTGCATGTCTGACACCCATGGCTCCCACTGGACCTGATGGCTCTGTTACAGGAAAGGGATCCCAATCCAGACCCCAAGAGAGGGTTCTTGGTTCTCGTGCAAGAAAGAACTCAGGGCGAGTATGCAGTACAAAGTAAAAGCAAGTTTATTAAGAAAGTAAAGTAGTGAAAGAACAGCTACTCCATAGACAGAGTACGACGTGCCCAAAAGTAAGAGGAGGAATGCATCCACCCTGGGTAAGATAGTCATATATATGGGGAGATGTGCTCTGCTACAAGGGTTTGTGATAAAAGGTTAATTTTCTTAATTACTGTATTTTGCAAGAATCGATATTATTATCTTTAAAGCAAAATTAGGAATGCCCTCATTCTCCAGATATTGGGATATCTGGATACTCCTAAGTCTGGGTCTGTTTGGTAAACATTATTAATTCGTTCCCTTAACCATAAACATCTAGAGGTTAGGAATACCTAACTTTCTGGGAATGCAACCCAGCAAGTCTTAGCCTCATTTTCCCAGCCCTCACTCAAAATGGAGTCACTCTGGTTCGAACACCTCTGACAGCTCCACCTGGACCGTCAAACCACTCCTGTGGCCCCACACAGGAGCAACTCAGCTCAAGAGGACAGCTTCTGGCCAGGTGAGGTGGCTCACACCTGTAATCCCAGCACTTTGGTAGGCCAAGGCAGGCAGATCACCTGAGGTCGGGAGTTTGAGACCAGCCTGATCAACATGGAGAAACCCTGTCTCCACTAAAAATACAAAATTAGTTGGGTGTGGTGGTGCATGCCTATAATCCCAGACACTCAGGAGGCTGAGGCAGGAGAATCACTTGAACCCAGGAGGTGGAGATTGTGGTGAGCTGAGATAGCACCATTGCACTCCAGCCTGGGCAACAAGAGTGAAACTCTGTCTCAAAAAAAAAAAGAGGACAGTTTGGTTTCCACCCACTATGATTTTATCTCTAGCCCAACCAATCAGCAGTGAGCACCCATTTCCTACCCACTTCCATCCCTTCCCCCAAAACTGCCTTTGAAAAACCCCTAACCTACCAGCCTTTGAGATTGATTTGAGTAACAGCTCTGTCTCCCTCGTGGCGTGGCCGGCCTCGTGTCAGTTAAACTCTTTCTTTACTGCAATGCCGTGGTCTTTATTTGTGCAGCAGGCAGGAAGAGGCTGTCAGGTGGTTGTAGATGTTCTCCAAGTCTCATACTCTGTGGGACCCTCATGCATGTGCATGTAATACATTTGTAAGCCTTTTCTCCTGTTAATCTGTCTATGGCCAATTTGTTCCAGAGACTCAACTTATTGCAACTCCAGAGGGTGGAAGGAAAGTTCCCTTCACCCTTACCTTGCCATTCTGATTCTCTTCAGAGCCATGCTTCATGGTTGTGTAAAAATGAAACTTTTTTTTCTTCTCTGTTTTACTTGACTTTTGGATGTAGATTGATGGATATAGCATAAAAACAAGAACAATGTTTGAAAACAGTTGAAGCTCTTTACTTTTTTTTTTTTTTTTTTAACAGAGTCTCACTGTTCCTAGCTGGAGGGCAGTGGCATGATCATGGCTGTCTGCAGCCTCGATCTCCCAGGCTCAAGTGATCCTCCCACCTCAGCCTCCTGAATAGCTAGGACCACAGATGCATGCCATCACGCCTGGCTAATTTTTTGCATTTTTTATAGAGATAGGGTTTCGCCATGTTGCTCAAGCTGGTCTCGAACTTCTAGGCTCAAGCAGTCCACCCACTTTGGCCTCCCAAATTCCTGGGATTACAGGTGTGAGCCATTGCACTTGGCTGAAGCTCCTTTTTTTTTTTTTTCTTTTTTTTTTGAGATGGGGTTGCACTCTGTAACCCAGGCATGAGTACAGTGGTGTAATCTCAGCTCACAGCTGTCTCTGCCTCCTGGGGTCAAGTGATCCTGTCATCTCCCAGCCTCCCGAGTAGCTGGGACTACAGGCGTGCGCTACCACGCCCAGCTAATTTTTTGTATTTTTGGTAGAGGTGGGATTTCATCATGTTGCCCAGGCTGGTCTTGAACTCCTGAGCTCAAGCAATCTTCCTGCCTCGGCCTCCTGAAGTGCTGGAATTACAGGTGTGAGCTACTGCACCCCACCAAAGCTCTTTATCTTTTTAAAGACAGAGATGTTTTTTCCTTTCCTTGTTTTTTTCAAGACATTAAATCAAAGAAGCATTTCTTTTTAATTTAAAAAGCGGAAGCAACAATATTCAATAACAGTTGTTAGAAGAAAATAAAATCAGCCATAATCCTGTCTCAGATGTGGCCACTGGTTTCAGTTTTGTATGTCCCTTCCATATCGGCACAGGCACACATACTTGATCTGGTTGAAGTTGTGTTTTCTAAATGTCTGTAGTTTGTTCCTTATCTCGGTAGTCCTCTGCTATGCCTTCTACTGGCTCCCAGCAAGATTATTGCAGGTATCTCTTGGCTGCTTCCAGCCAGAACCTTCAAGCGATCTTCCACATCGCTGGTATTCTTTCCTCCCACAAAGTGTGGTGCTGATGTGATCTGACAGATCAAAATAGATGTCCCTTTATCAACTAAGATGGACCCTAAGGTTAAGGAAACAAAAAGTTACTTGCCGGGCATAGTGGCTCTCACTTGTAATCTCAGCACTATGGGAGGCCAAGGCAGTCAGATTGCTTGAGCCCAGGATTTTGAGACCAGCCTGGGCAACATGGTGAAACCCTGTCTCTGCAAAAAATGCAAAAATTAGCCAATCCTGATGGCGTGTACCTGTAGTCCCAGCTACTTGGGAGGCTGAGGTGGGAGGATCACCTGAGCCTAAGATGTTGAGGCTGCAGTGAACTGTGATTGTGCTTCTGCGCTCCAGCCTGGGCAACTGAGTGAGACCATTTCTCAAAAAACAAAACAAAACAAAACAAAACCTATGGGTTGAGCATTCAGGTCCCAGCTGGCATGGCAAATTTCTAAATTCTTATGACTGCAAGAAAACCACACTTGCTAAACTCCCTAACAATGGGAGCTATGAGACCCTTCCTAAGTCTGATTTACAACCCAGACCCCTACAACTCTGGACAGAAGACTGGCCTTACGAACATGCTTTTCTGATAAGCAATTGTAGGCCTTAAGCCAGTTTCAGCCGGCTTATAGAGGAGGCTACGCACCTTTGTGTCCTGTAGTTCACTTTTTGATGTAAAAGCTAAATTCCACCTCATTTTAATGCTAAAACCTTTCTCCAAGGTGAAGACGGGACGTATGTTACATACATGTTTGCCCATTGTGCAGGCACTCAGCTTCCCTCATAAATATGTATAGCTTTCCACAAACCTGCTGAATATGTATGACTCTATTGTGTGTTGCAGGCCCTGTAGGGCATAAAACCCAACTTCTTCCCCTCTTTGAAGAGACAGCACCTTTGGCACATGCTGGAGACTGTCCATCCTTTCCCGGTTTGCAAACTGCTACTGCCAATAAAGCTCTCCTTTCTACTATTTAGCCATCCTGGTGGTCTTTTGGTTGACACTGATATTACTTCCTTAAAAGCCTTCAGAACCTTTCCATTGCCACAGGATAAAATCTGAACTTTAGGAAGGTATCCAGGACTTCCCAACTTGACCTCAGCCAACCTTTATGAAACTTATTTCCTACTGGTCCCACCCGCTGCCAGACCTACCTGAAATCCCAATGAGTTCAGCATTTCAACAATTTGCTTTTCTCTGTGCTAATTTAGTTGGAACTCCTTATACACCAGGAGCATTCCTAGGTCTTTCTCAAGGACTCATTCAGAAGGTCATCTTTTCTGTAGAAGCTTTCTCCTTGCCTTCTCCAGGCGGAGTTGGTTCTTCTGTGCGCTGGGTCCTCACAACATTTTATGCATCTTTCTTTTTTTAAAAAAAAAATTTGAGATGGTGTCTTGCTATGTTGCCCAGGCTGGTCTTGAACTCCTGGGCTCCAGTAGTCCTCCTGTCTCAGCCTTCTGATTGGCTGGGATTACAGACGTGCATATTTCTATTACAGTACTCATCATGTTTGATCGTAATGGTTTGTTTGATGTGTATCTCTTTTGTACTGGGGTATGTGTGAAGGCCAGAACCACAGCTTAGTCATCTTTTTAACATTCGCATCTAGCAAGAGTCAGACATTGGTCAACTGTATTGTGGAACCTGGGCACGAGGTTACACAGTATATCCATAATGCCTTGCCAATGATGTTTCAGTATGCAAAAAAATAACGTTATTCTGTGTAGTTTCCTCTTTCATCCCGCATAAAGACAAAACAACCCCAAAACAAAGCCAAACTCATATAGAATGAGCAAAGTTCTTTGATTAAAAAATTCTGTCAGAGCATGTAACTTTACATGTGCTCATTGTTTTGAATATAAATGAAATGTGTGGAAATATGACTGCAAAAATATATGGGTTACTGTTGATGAAACCATTTACAACCAAAATTGTTTGTTCTGGGTAGCTGTAATTTTTCGAACGGTACTATGTACAGTTTCAGGTGTGTGTCAGATACCTCTGCACCCTCATTTCTCTCTTAATATCTTTTATCGTAATTTCAGAAGCTCCCTTTTGTAGTTAAGAGTTAAAAGTCCTGAGGCGAGCTCTTCAGAACTCTAACACCTGCTTAGGGCTCAACTGGCAGGGGGAGAAGTTGAACAGCGGTGAAGAGTCTTTTCAGCAAAGTACTTAGCATTTTAAATAGTAGATGTTTGGAAGGAAAAAAAAAGGTAACAATAGTGTTAGAAACTCTTATACCACCCCACGCAGGGAGAGGCGTGTGAAGCTGTTTTGTGGATTCATACATTGAGTTCTGAAAAACCTTTATTTACAGAGATAGTTCCAACTTGATTTTGATCAAATTAAACATCTGAGAAAGTAGACTTTTCCTTGAGCATAGATTTATACTTTCTCCTTTAGAATTCAAACCCCCTTTCTTTTGACATCAAAGAGAGAGGACTCAAGACTTTTAGAATCTTATTTCTAATAATATATCCCCCCAAACCCCTAGGATAATGTTTAGAAAATTAGGAAAAGAGTTTTGAAGTAATTAAATGCTGGTTCTCATCTGCTATTTGATACTGGATATAAATGCCACATTCCAGGTTAATGGCAAAGTTTTTGGAAACTGTGTGTGTTTTTAATCCTTAATGATTTCATATTATTGTCATGAATTTCTGGAGATTTTTAAGATTAAGAAGTCTCTTGTGGACTTTTTGAGGTTACAGCTTGTAATTTTTTATCTTTTTGTTTCATAACTGGAAGAAATGGTTTAATTTTTTTTTATTCCAGTAGAGGGAGACATCTGACCGTGGACACAGCATTGCTACTTGCCAGTATTCTGTAAGCCCATTTTATCAATATACATAAAAAACTCAATGTTCAAATTAACTAGTTCAATAAGTAATTTAGCTCATTGATTTTTGGGCATATCCTAAGTGCCATTACAAGCTACGGATATTTTAAATGCCATTACCTAATAGAAGGAATGTTTTAAGCACCTTTTATTGATTTTATTACTGCTTTATTTTGCTGTCTTGGTTTAAAATCATTTTAACCACTCCGTAATCAAGAAGAAATATATCGTTGGTGAAATACAGTCAATTTCCTAAAAACCTTTGACATCGTTAAATAAGGAATTACAGTTGTTAAATCATGTCAGGCAATAACTGAGGGACAGAAGAGATATAAAATTTGGAGCAGTGGGGGCAGCTTACCAGTAAGCTGTGCTGACCTCCAGCATTCAGAATCTGCACATGTCAGTCACACTCCAGGTTTGCTTATGGTTTTTACATCAGCAAGAAAGATTTAAAATCTCAGGTAGCAGAGAAGGTGGAAGAATGCTAGCAAAATGTGATCTCGGGACAATTACAGTGCTTTTTAAATGACCTCTTGTGACTTTCTGTTAAAATGATTCTCTAAGCAATTTTGTAATTTCATTTGCTTTTCTTGCGAGACTATAGTATATTGATATTCGGCCTAAGAGGGGACCAAGGTGCTCACAGGGGTCTTTTACCGCTTCCTTCTCCCGCTCATTTGATTTCGTATTAGCAGTGGGACTGAGCTGGTCAGCTGGTTAGACGGAGGGACCATGGTCTATACACTGTTTAATCAAAGAGTCGCAAAAGTGGGTGGTGAGTACTGAAGCTCGATAGGAGCCCGCTAATGAGTTGATTGCATTGACATCTGATGTAATTTAACTGTAGAGTGGCAAATATCAATACCTGTATATGATTTGGCAGATGGTTGTTGAACTGTGATTAGAAGTTTAGAATAATTCCCGGTAAAAGAGCACCTGGCAGTAACCCAAGACTGGAGAACTAAGTTTTCCCCATTAAATGGAATAGGTCCAGAAAGTCAAGTATTTTGATCATTAATAGAATCTTTCCTTTTCTTTTAGCAAATGTTAGCTTCAAGAGGAAATTGATAATTATGCATAGGTCTGTTAAATGATCTTAGGGAGAGCTCTTTTCATTCCTTCAAATGAGCTCATATCTACAGTTGTGGCAGTTATTCACCGGCAAGGAAAGACAACTAGCTGAAAATACTGATAGGCAGCATTTCAAATGTATTGGTGATGCTGGAAGCACCTGGATAGCATTGATCTATTTGAGGTTGAAAACCAGATTCAGTTGTAACATTAATGATTATTCTATCTTATTTTATAATTTCAGGAGATATCTTAAGAAACAATGTAAGCTGTCCTGAGCATCTATTATATGCAAGACACCGTTGTGCAGGTGTTTCAAATATAAAGAACACCAAGATGATGTCTTCCTTTCCCTCGGAAAGAGGGACACGTACAGTGTGCATCCCATGGGACAGTGATCAGGCGCTGTGGCCACATAGTTGTGAACAGTGGGCTCCTCTGTGGGAAGAGGACATGTCAGGGAAAGCCTCACCGGGGTGTCACTTGAAATATATCTTGAACAGTTAGAGATGGGCATGCAGAAGTAGACTGGCAATACTAAAGCATAATCTGCTTTTGAAAAATTGTGAGTGAGTTTTTTAAAAATAAAGATCTTGGTGGGGTGCAGTGGCTCACTCCTGAAATCTCGGCAGTTTGGGAGGCCAAGCAGGGTGGATTGCTTGAGGTCAAGAGTTTGAGACCAGCCTGGCTAACATGGCAAAACCCGGTCTCTACTGAAAATACAAAAATTAGCCAGGTGTGGTGGCATGCGCCTGTGGTCCCAGCTACTCGGGAGGCTGAGGTAGGAGAATCACTTGAGCTTGGGAGGTAGAGGTTGCAGTGAGCTGAGATTATACCACTGCACTTCAGCCTGGTGACAGAGCGAGACTCTGTCTCAAAAAAAAAAAAAAAAAAAAAAAAAAAACCTTGTTTGTTGTTTCCTTTTTTTTCCCGTTTTGATTATGTAATTTTAATATACAATTATACATGTGTATAAGAACAATAAAACAAATACTTTGCCTCCCAACCGAGATACAGAATATTGCTAGTATCTTGAAGCCTTGGTGGGCTCTTGGCTAACCGTGCCCTTCTGCCCTGCCAATACTTGAAATTATTTAATAATATTCTTTTTTTTTTTTTTTTAGAGTCTCACTCTGTCACCAGGCTGGAGTGCAGTGGTGCCATCTTGGCTCACTGCAACCTCCGCCTCCTGGGTTCAAGCAATTCTCCTGCCTCAGCTTCCCAAGTAGCTGGGACTACAGGCATGTGCCACCATACCCAGCTAAGTTTTGTATTTTTAGCAGAGACGGGGTTTCACCATGTTGGCCAGGATGGTCCTGATCTCTTGACCTCGTGATCTGCCCGCCTCAGCCTCCCAAAGTGCTGGGATTAGAGGTATGAGCCACCGCGACTGGCCGACATTATATAATATTGTTATATCCAGTTGCAAAGCACATGAGCACCTGAATCTTTCAAGACCCACAACCCTTTTATTCATTGGTTAGATCCATGCAAGATGAAGTAAAGGAATGGGTGGATGTGTGTCTGGTGAATTCAGACAATGTGGAAAGCTCTTGTTTTGGTGGGGAGGAAGAGGAGTCCCAGATAACCTAAGTTACTGTCAATCTAATTTGAATAAATCAGAAAGTAGTCTGACTTCTTCAAATTATAGCTCCTGCTTCACTTTGAGCTTTGTTATTGTTGTTGTTATTGTTGAGACAGGCTCTCACTCTGTTGCCCAGGCTGGAGTGCAGTGGTGCGATCATGGGTCACTGCAGCCTCAAGTGATTCTCCTGCTTCAGTCTCCCAAGTAGCTAGGACTACATGTGCACACCACCATGCCTGGCTAAGTTTTACGGTTTTTGGTAGAGATAGCGTCTCACTATGTTGCCTAGGTTAGTCTTGAACTCTTGGCTTCAAGCAATCCTCCTGCCTTGTGCTCCCAAATTGTTGGGATTACAGGCATGAACCACTGTACCTGGCCCACTTTGAGCTTTATAGCTCTTTGTCCAGTCTATCCAGATTGAATGACTAAACTAATAACTAATCCCAGTGTGTTGTGGTAGAGCCACATATGGTGCTATGGAGACTCTGGGACTATTTTCATGCATATAGACTTCCATATCAGCATGGAATAGTCATCTTTAAGCTTGGCAACAAGTATTTTCAGACTTACTTTTTAATTTGGCTGATGGCCATGCTCTCCTCCATCCACCCCCATTTTCATTTTCCAGGTTTCATAGGATCAATAGGTGAATATATATATATATATATATGTATTTGAAACAGAGTCTTGCTCTGTCACGCAGGCTGGAATACGGTGGTGTGATCATAGCTCACTGCAGCCTCAACCTCCTGGGCTCAAGTGTTCCTCCCACCTCAGCCCTCCAAGTAGCTGGGACTACAGGTGAATATCTTTTATATTATCGGGAACGATTTCTTGAAAGAGTGGAACTCTACAGTATATAAACAAGCTATTCTCTCCCTTCCCGTCAAATCTACTCTGTAGGCCAGTTTTTCCCTGTCTCTAGGCGAAATATCAGATGCATATCTTAGCTTTTACAGCCTCTTTTAGACTTAAGAAAATACACCCTGGTTGTTTGTAGCCATAGAATGATCCAATTTGTGTAATAAAAAAATGACCAGTCCAGGGTCATATTCCGACCTTCATTCAGGGTTCAAGCCACCCTTCTTCCCAAGCTGGGTATTACTTCAGGCTGCTAAGCCTATAGTAGGGGATGGGGAGGGGTTGAATTCTCCATTTCCCCTCTTGGTGCTTCCCCTCTCCACCATCCCACCACAGGCTTGGAGCTTCAAGGGGCAAGAGAGGAGGGGAGAGGGATAGGAAAGGCTTCCTTGGCAGATCCTATCCTGATTGGCTGATTGTGTTCTCTGAGCTTGGCACATGCTCAGTTCTGACTCTCTAGAGGCACTTTTGGATTCCCTTCTGGGAACGGCTGACTGCAGGCCACATGTTTCTACTCTGGCTGCATTCCAGGGTCCATTTCCTCTTTCTGCAGAGGTGCCCTGACTCTTCTGGATTGGGATCTCTTTTATTTATTTATTAGGGGTATCTCTTTTAAAGTGTCCTCCCGATTGCCCTCCTGTTACATAAGGGCCAATCATACAATTGTGAAGATGAAATAAAATAATACATGTAAAGCACTCTTCCTGGCACGTATTTGTTGAATTAATTAATGAATGGTTTGTTGGGTACCTTCTCTGTGAGGCAGTTTGCAAGTGCGTTATAAACCTCATTATACACCAAATATATGAATTTAAAGGAACTCAGACACATAAAGTTATTGTAAAGTCACAAAGCTAGAAAGTGGTTAAGATTTGTATCCAACTGTATCCAATGATAGAGTCTCTGGTCCTTTAGACATGGGACTTACTGTTCTAAACCCCAGAAAACCTGGTGAATACCCATGGATCCTAGTGTCTGTTCTATCTTGTCAGTCTCTTTTTTTTTTTGAGGTGGAGTCTTGCTCTGTCGCCCAGGCTGGAGTGCAGTGGTGTGATCTCAGCTCACTGCAACCTCCACCTCCTGGGTTCAAGTGATTCTCCTACCTCAGCCTCCTGAGTAACTGGGACTACAGGCGTGCACCACCACGCCCAGCTAATTTTTGTATTTTTAGTAGGGATGGGGTTTCACCATGTTGGCTGGGCTGTTCTTGAACTCCTGATCTCAGGTGATCCACCCGCCTCGGCCTCCCAAAGTGCTGGGATTACAGATGTGAGCCACCGCGCCTGGTCAGTCTCTTGAGTGTCAAGTGTGCTGTCAGTCCGCAGGGAAGCTCTTTTGGGCACTTTGACTTGACCACACCTACATGACTTCTGGACAGACTTGACTTCCTCGACATGAGTCCTTCACCTCCAGGGACCTTGGCCAGATTTCTACTGGTGAACCCAGTTAGATTCAAGGAAATTCATCCTAAGAATCCAGATAGATCCTGGGTTTTCCTGCCAGTGTATTATGCTTCAGTATTTCATAGGAGTTCATGTCACATGTGAAATCCTGGGACTCAGGGAACAATCTCAGGATGGAGAGAGATGACAGTGGGGAGATAACCACACATCTGTCTCTTGCCTCCATTGGTTCAAGAAAAGGCACCAAGGTTTACCCACTAAAGTTCTGTGATGCCGACTGCCACAGAGGACTCCCAGGGCGACCTGTTCAGATTGGCCATCTCAGCAGAGGGGCCTGGAAGAATACAGATTCTTGTTCATTCTAATTTACGTGGAATGGTGGGTTAAGAAAATCTGCTTTGGAAAGAATTGGCCAGAAATAGACTAGGATAAGGCAAACCATGGAAAGGAAACAAAACCACCGGAACATTAGTCTTAATTTGTTTCAGTAAAGTGTTGTTTAATGAAATCCTAATGTTCAAGCTTGGCCCTACATATACTGCTAGGATATGTAGACTTAATCAGAATGCTGTAAAAATCTACATTAAAATTAGCTAGCGTCTTGCCCCTTTAACTTTATGCCTGCCAAGCAGCAGACTGCCACAAGTAGATAATTTGAAAGCCTGACTTTTATTTGCTCTTGCTGCTTGGGGCAAAATGAAGTTGAACCCCAGATTGTAAACTAGCCAATTTCTGGTGTACAGACAGTTATTCAGCCAATTTATGTGGATTACTAACCCTTCTTCACTCTGCTGTGGCGATATTGTCGGGAAAATGCATTCAAAATTCTTACTTCGTGAACTGTAAAATGAGTGGGGTCTTGTGAGAAGAATACTGAGTCTAGTCCTGTTTTTGACTCTGTGGAGGATTTAGCAATAATCAGAAAAAGACATTCCTTACTTTTTGTGTCTCAGCTTCATCCCCCAAGAAAGTACAAATAATAAGACCTGTCCTTTAGGATTTCGTAAGGCTGTTATGGCAAAGTATTTTGAACTCCTTGGAGAAAAAGGCTATTCAGTAAGATAGCATTGTTAGTCCTGTTAACGTCAATTATATTCTGAAATATGATTTCAGAATTTCAGGATCCTGGGACCTGAGATTGAACCGGCAGCTGATCAATTCTGTGGAATTTAGAGTTCTTGTTCTCGGCACTGAACCAGAATTTTCTTTGGCAAAAGAGAGAAAGCATACAATTATGGTCAGAAACATAATAATAAATCTACTGTAACAACCTTCTTTCCACCACATATCTTTGCTGGTATTTATCTAAATATCCAGCTTATAAAAACAAGAAGAAGGTGTCATTTCAACAGCACCAGCAACTCTGTAAGTACACAAAGCCGTTTAAGCTATGATCTGTTTTTATTTTTCCAATGTGCATGTCTGAAAGGTTTTTCTTTCTTTTTGTTTTGAAAATTAAAGAAAGGAAACAAACAGTTAAAAGTATGGAAGGTCTACCCGTGCTGCTTTTTCTACACCTTGAGGACTAGCAAAATCTTTAATATGAGACTTTATTTGTACAAAGCAAAACTTCAAAACCACTCAAAAGCTTTTCTTATTAACTGCTGTCAGTCCTGTGATTTACAGAGGCAATAAAGAACTAGAGGGGGCACATTTATCATGGAGTTCTGCACACCAGGAGCCATTTTCTCCAGCGGTAAAGGCAAGTGATAAAACGAATTCTTTTGTTCTATAACCAAGACACATTCCCTGTTCCCTGTTCTCTAAACTTGGGCACACTAGGCTGCTCTAGTGGCAGCCTGGCACTGCCCCATACATACTGAATGATAAATTGTTAGCACAAAAACATTGATGGAACACCTGGAACACCTGGCTGTGAACAGTGCGATGCGCTTACCTTCAACGCACAATAGTTAGCCGCCAACATATTTGTACTATGATTTCCCAGTTTACTTTGGATAACACATTGCGTATGGGCTTTTTTTCATATTGGAAGAGAAGGGAAGGGAATGTTAAATAATGTGAAGAGGTTTGTTTTGTTTAGTAAAGATCATAACATTTAAATTTTGAATCCCGATTTTCTTGTGGTAGCAAAGAATGCCTCATCTGAATTTCAATATGGGAAAGCAAAACCAGTTCTGGTATACATTTTTTCAGTTCACTTTGTATTTGATTTTGAGTTTGTATTTTGTGTTTTAGGCAGGCAGGTGTGATGCACAGAGACGCTTTTAAGCTGTCTCTGAGCTTTCATTACACATTGGTGGGTTTTTGAAATGAATTAGGCAGGCTTTGAGCTAAGCTGGACATAAAAGCCACAACAGTTTTGCTGCTTGGGAGACTTTAAAAATGGAGCATTTTAAAATATTCTATAATTGTGTACATCCATCATCCAATCGTATTTATTAAGTACTCACCTGCGCATGACAACATGTCAGGCACAAAGATTACTGTAAAAAATGCCGATTATTTGGAAACAGACAATGGTAGTGTTTACACTTATGGGAAAATGAACACAAATGTTAAATTGTGATTGTTATTCCAAATGGGGCAAATTATGTAGTTAATTTAGTCTCTGAAAGAGACAGTGTGGTCAAGTAAAATCTCTTGACATGTCCCAATTATACAATAATTAACTCTGCTCCTTCTTGGTGTCTTAATGAAAAATAATATGTTCCAAAGAGAGTAGTAAGGCAGAAGCTATAAAAAATCCAGGAAACAAAAATTCAGATTGGGTACTTTTGTGACTTCTTGGCCATTCTTACAAACTTTTGGCTGGGGAGGAATTTGGAACAGTGTATGTGGGAGTTTCACTTATCCATCCATTCTTTGCAATGTATAATTTAGTGGTTAAACTTACTCTCTTTCTTCTGTCACTATCAGTTTCTTTTCACAGGAAGGGAAATAGGTCCTTCTGTCAGTAATTTGGCGAAAGTGCTGAAAAGCCCATTATCCCTGTTGGAGAGAAAGCAAACCACCCCTGGTATGTGAGGACCTGGCAGGCTTCATAGAGAGAGATGAGTCCAAGCAGGCAGCTTCTAGTGAGAGATGGGGTTTTATTCTCCAAGAGACACTGAGCATCAGATAGTCTTGTTTTTTACAGACAGGGTCTCACTGTATCACCCAGGCTGGAGTGCAGTGGTGTGATCATAGCTCACAACAGCCTTCAGCTTCTGGACCCAAGTGGTCCTCCCACTGAAGCCTCTCAAGTAGCTAGGACTACAGGCACATGCCACCATGCCTGGCTAATTTATTTTTATTTATTTATATTTTTGTAGAGACAGGGTCTCACTATGTTGCCCAGGCTGGTCTCCAACTCCTGGGCTCAAGCAATCCTCCCATCTCGACCTCCCAAAGCACTGGGATTATATGCATGAGCCCCTGTGCCTGACCTAGACATTCTTCTTCAACCTGCTAACATTTTCTCAGAGCAGAGTTGTCCTCCACCTCCGCCCCTGCCTTTAAAACAAATTTGTTGCTACAGAAGACACAGAATGGAGAAGGAAAAAAAGCCCAATCATTTGAATAAAGAAGTCGTAGTTTATGGATTTTGTGTTGTGGACTCTGTACATTGGGAAGGGAATGAATGCATAAAGGATGGGGAATTGAATGTTTTGTTTCATGGTGCACTTTTTTTTTTTTTTTTTTTTTTTTTTTTTTTTTTTTTTTTTTTTTTTTGAGATGGAGTCTCAATCTGTTGCCCAGGCTGGAGTGCAGTGGCGCAGTCTTGGCTCACTGAAACCTCCACCTCCTGTGTTCAAGTGATTCTCCTGCCTCAGCCTCCTCAGTAGCTGTGATGACAGGCATGCACCACCACGCCTGGCTAATTTTTGTATTTTTAGTAGAGACAGGGTTTCACCATGTTGGCCAGGCTGGTCTCAAACTCCTGGCCTCAAGTGATCCACTTGTCTTGGCCTCTCAAATTGCTGGGATTACAGTGCACCTGGTCCATGGTGCACTTCTTACAGTACTTCCTTAACCTAAGGGAGCCACTGCGGGTCAGAGGGAAGCGTCGTTACTAACCTCAGCATATGCAAGCCTAAAGTTCTGGCTAACTTGGATGTCTGGGCACCATTGCAGAAAGACCATCATAACCATTTGCTATGATTTTAGGTTCATACTTCACTGTTGGAAGGAAGGAAAAACTTTTTACAGAGGCTTACTTTTTTTATATGGCTTTGAAGGGAATTGCATTTTATTTCTGACACTTATTGTATTGTAAAATCTCTAGTCTCTGATATTTAAAGGTGGAAACTTTTAACTTTCTCTCTTTTAAAAAAAACAACAGAACTCTAGGGGCTTTTTAGTACTATAGCCTCTCGAATAACCCTAAAGCTTTGAAAAATGAAATACTTTATTTTATGAAGGAGTTTTGGGGTCAATTTTTTTCCCCTAAAACGTATGCTTTCATGTTGGGTAGTTTAAAGACCAGCTGTTAACTGAAACCAACCGTCAATGAAGTTGCATAAAGTTGTGTTTCTTATTAGTCTTGTATCTTTCCTATTAGTCATTTATGAAAGGATACAGGAACATCTAACAGAACTCCAAACAAAAATTGAAAAAACAGATGTTGAAACCATATTGGCTTGATGGTTTGCTATTTTTTTTAAGTAAAAAAGGTTAGTAATTATTAGTGGATTATGAAATAAGGCTTGTTTTGCTTGCTTACCACAAAATTGTTAGTAGTAACTTGCAGTTGAAAATTGATGTTTTACTTACCGGAATTTCAGAGGATAAAAAAAAAAAATAAAAGAGTTGAAGTTTATGCCTGGGAGCGCCATGGAGGAGGAACTATGACATTTTCAATAGTTGGGCGTGTATGAGCCTCTAAAGGTGTGTTTATTATGTTGTCATGGTGAGCAGTGAATTAAAAAAATAACAAGACTGCTCCTTGGGTAGTTGTGACTTATTGGTAGTTATCTTTACAAGAGTTTCATGCTGACTTAAGTAAAGATCTTCAGGGGGAAAGAAAAAAACAAACTTTATTTTTCAAATAAATTCTGCTAAGAGCCTACAGGCTTCCATGACACTGCACTGAATTGTTATTAATGCGCACTGCTGTGAGAGTAACGTGTGCTGCTGTTTAACAATAACCCCTTCCTCTGGAATTTCAGAAAAGTGGTAAGAAAATGAGAGGCAGATTTCAGTACCGGTGCTGCAGTGCGTGTGCTGGTTGATGGGCCAACATTTTTATCATTGCTTGTGCAAGACAGTGTAGAAAGAGGCTGTTATTTGGGGTCAGGTCACATATGGGACTGGTGAAGTTGTTGGAGAGACATTTTTGGTGAGCAAAGCCATTGCTCCTGGCTGGGAAAAGATTTGTTTAACCTCCAGCCTTTACTTTGGGTGCTTCATTTCCGTCTTTCTCCTGAAGGTTATGTGTGGTATTTTTTTTTTTTTCTTTGTGAGACGGAATCTCATTCCGTCGCCCAGGTTGGAGTGCAGTGGTGCGATCTCAGCTCACTGCAGCCTCTGCCTCCTGTGTTCAAATGGTTCTCCTGCCTTAGCCTCCCAGGTAGCTGGGATTACAGGTGTGTACTACCATGCCTAGGTAATTTTTGTATTTTTACATTTTGTATTTTGTATTTTTAGTAGAGACAGGGTTTCACCATGTTGGCCAGGCTGGTCTCAAACTCCTGGCCTCGAGTGATCCACTCGCCTCGGCCTCCTAAAGTGCTGGGATTACAGGCGTGAGCCACTGTGCCCGGCCTATATGTATGGTATTTTTGAAGGCAGGGATGTGATCTTTCAAGGGTCTTCCTTCTTGACCTTAAAAATCTGTTGTTAAAACCAAATACTTAGCACATATCATTGTTCTTTTTAAGGGCCATGATTAGCAGACTTGCTTTTGAAGTTCATTATTATGATTATAGATACTTTTTCAATTGGAATTACCTTTAAGGTTTCCTCCAGCTTGCATTTCCAGATTTCATCCAGTAATCTTTCCTCCCCTCTCCTTCTTCTCCCCCACTGCACCTTCTGGCCATGATGGACTGTTTGCTCTTGTCCAAATGTGCCCTTTAGCACTTTGCCTCTGTGCCGTTGCTTGGGCTGTCTTATGGAGTATGCCAACTCCTATCATTCTGTAAGGACCAGATCATATTGTATTGCTTCGGAGAATGTTTCCCAAATCCCTGCACACACTTCATGGAATAAAATAGAGATTCTCCTTCCTGGGCCTCCCACAGTGCTGGGATTACAGGTGTGAACCACTGTGCATGCTCTATTTGTTACCATGTATTCTTTATTAACTTATTTAGGAACTTGCCTTCTGTCTTTCCAGGAATAGTGGGCCCTGCAAGTTAGAGGCAGTGTGATTCTTTATTATTATTATTTTTTCTGAGACAGAGTCTCACTCGGTCACCCAGGTTGGAGTGCAGTAGCAAGATCTCAGCTCACTGCAGCCTCTGCCTCCTGGGTTCAAGCGATTCTCCTGTCTCAGCCTCCCGACTAGCTGGGATTATAGGCGCCTGCCACCATGCCCAGGTAGGTTTTATAGTTTTAGTAGAGACGGGGTTTCACCATGTTGGCCAGGCTGGTCTCAAACTCCTGACCTCAAGTGATCCACCCATCTTGGCCTCCCAAAGTTTAGGGATTACAGGCGTGAGCCACCGCACCTGGCCAGGCAATGTGAATCTTATCTTTGTTTCCTGCCTCTGATCTAGTATAGCACCTATACTGTAGAAGACCTGGAAATATTTACTTGGATGAAATTCTTTCTCTTTTCTCCTTGGGAGATCATAGTCTCTCTGGTGATCATCTCCAACCAGTGTAGGGCTACACCAGGAGCCTCCAGAGGAAAGCCTGGAGATGCCTAACAGGCAGCAGAAAGTGTGGCTTTGGAATTCAGGAAAGAAGTTGAGAGTAAAGGTATAGATTTGAGTAGGTATAGCAGAAACCAGAGGTGTGGAGGAGATTCCATTGGAAGGATGTTCAGAATGAAAAGAAAAAAAAAAAGGGATTGGCACAGATTTCTGGCATGGGATTCGAGGATGGTTAAGATTTTGGAGTGAGCTGGAGAGGGACAGAGCAAAATGAGTTAGTAGATATTACTTAGTGTAGTCAGACAAGTGATACCAATAGTGAACGTGATTGAAAATATGCTATGTGTTCCAACATTCATTCACTCATTTAATCTTCTTGACAACTCTTAAGGAGGTGGTGTTATGCTTCTAATTTTCAGATGGGAAAATTGACATATGAAGAAGATAAGTAATTTGCCCAAGGTGGCAAAGCTAGTAAATGATAAAACCAGAAGAATCTGAACCTAGATAATTTCATTCTAGATCTCACAATCTCCAAGGACACACGAAAGCAAAATCAGAATAAATAAGGATGAAGAAGTTGTCTCAGTTGGTATTTAGGTGATTGATATTCTCTATTTTTGTCTATTTCTTTTATTCTTAAATTTTTAAACCAACACCACATGGTATTTTTTTAGCAAGAACAATTCTGCAGGTGTTCCGAAGCCAAATGGCTGTGAATTGAGTCATGAAAGTGTATTGGTCAGGTTTTGCTGCCATAATACTGCTTAACAAGCAACTGCTTGTTACTTTCATAACAAGCAAGATGTTGGTAGGTTACAGCCATAAACATTTACTTTTTGCTTATGGATCTGTGGTTTGGCTGAAGAGGCTCTGCTTTAGGCTGTAAGTTGGGCTTAGGTCTGCTCTACACATGTGTTAGCTTCTAGAGCTGCCATGACGAAATAACACAGAGTGGACGGCTTAAACAACCGAAATTATTTTTCTCATAGTTCTGGAGGCTACAAGTCCAAGATCAAGGTGCTGGCAGAGTTGATTTCTTTGGTGGCCTCTCCACTTGGCTTGCAGGTGGTGCCTTCTTGCCATGCCCATGTGTCCCCAGTGTCTCCGTGCATGTCCAAATTCCCTCTTCTTATAAGAACACCAATCAGATTGGATTAGGGCCCACCCTAAAGGCCTCATTTTTACTTAATCACCTCTTAAGGGCTTTATCTCCAAATACAGTCACATTCCGAGGTACTGGGGTGTAGGACTTCAACCTGTGAATTTTGGGAGACACGAATCATCTCGTAACAATCTCTCTCCTCTTCCTGGGACTTAAGGCTAAGTGGGGCAGACTCTTCTCCTGGCGGAGGGCAGATGTGCCAAGAGGGGTAGGAAGAAAGATATGACGCTGCTCAAGGCCTCAGCTTGGACCTAGTTCTGTCCTTCTGTCCACAATCTAGTGCTTAAGACAGGTCACATGACCAAACCCAACAGGATCTTGCTTTGTTGCCCAGGCTGGTGTGCAGTGCAATCCATGGCTCACTGCAGCCTTGACCTTCTCATCTCAAACCATCCTCTCACCTCTCAGCCTCTCCAGGATCTGGGACTCCAGGTGCACACTAACATACCTGGCTAGTTTTTGTATTTTTTGTTGAGACGGGGTTTTACCGTGTTGCCCAGGCTGGTCTTGAACTTCTGGGCTCAAGCGATCTGCCCACTTTGGCCTCCCAAAGTACTGGGATTCCAGGTGTGAGCCACTGCATCTGGCCAAGAAGTTTTATAAATGTCGAAAGATGGGCTAGTAGCCATGCAGAGACACCCATTCCCATCAACATGTCAATGGTGTGTAACTGAAGGGTTTCCTCGACAGTTCACCAGAAGAAACCTGCCAATGGGATGGACTGGAACAGGACTGCCCCTCCCCTCCAGCCACACTGGGCTCCTTGGTACTCCTAAATGCCCTCTCCTTGCTCATGCTGTTGTCTCTGCTGAATGCCTTTCCCCATTTTTCTTTCCGTGGATAATTGTTATTCATCCTTCAAGACTCCATTTAATGGTCACTTTCCCGTGATGCTTCTCTTTCCCTGAGGCAAAGCAGGTACTTCCTTTTCTGTTCTCTCACAGCTTCTCTGTATCAGCTTTTATTACTTTTTAAATTATAACTTTGTGTAACTCAGAAATCAACTTTCCCCCCATCCTCTGGGTCCAACATCATCACACTCAATTTATGCCCTGGGTCCACGAGGATTTGAGGTTCAGCTCTGCTTGGTCACCACCACAAAACCCCAAATGATGCCGCCATTGGCACCTGCTAGATGGAAACAGAAACCAAGAGTACGAAGTCAGGTTCACTTATATAAAAGTATTAAAAGAGAAGTTGATTTTGGAGGGGAGGTGGAAGAAGGGTTTATGTCATACTCCAAGGCATATAACTACAGAAATCCCTTCTTGACATTTCTGCTCTCTCCCCAAATTTCTTCTGGGCCCCTGGGGTTTCTTTGACTGCTTGGCAATGTCCAGTCACTCTGGCTTTTGCAGGGCTGCTGGGTTGTATTGTGCAGGGGTGCCGTTCACTCCCTAGAATCTGATGTGCATAGTGTCCCTTGGAGTTGCGCACTGTGGCCCTGGGTCAGTTGTGTCTTCTCTCTTGCATACCTGCTTGCACCCTCGGAACCCTCAATCTCTGTTTTCTGTTATGTGTAACAATTTGGCTAGCTCCTCCACAACATTGCAGCACTCAACCCAGAGGAGGGAATATAGGAACCGACTTCAGAAGGGTTAGTGAGCATTTTTTGTTATTTTAGGATGCCCTTTGGTAGACTCATATTCCTAGTGGCTCACCAAGTCATTTTCTAAACCCAGGTGATGTTCCCTCATAAGAAATTCTTATTGTAGCTCTTAGAACAATGCTCTTCCTTTCTGTCTGTCTTTCTAGATAGGGTCTTGCTATGTTGCCCAGGCTGCCAGGCTGGAGTGCAGTGGCGTGATCCCAGCTGCCTTTGGCCTCATCCTCCTGGGCTCAAACCATTCTCCCACCTCAGCCTCCCAAGTAGCTGAGACCACAGGTCCCACCACACCTGGATAATTTCTGTGGTGTTTTTCGTAGAGCTGGGGTCTTGGTGTGTTGTCCAGGCTGTTTTCAAACTCTTGGGCTCAAGTGATCCTCCTGCCTTGGCCTCCCAAAGTGCTGGGATTACAGGAGTGAGCCACCACACCCGGCTGACTTTGATATTCAAGGCAGGAATTTTGCTCTATTCCTTTTTTTATTTCCACATTCAAGACAGTCCCTGGAACAAAGCAAGGGCTTCAAAAATGTTGCCTGAATAACTAATTGAGTACAGTTCAATGTTCTTTATTTTAAATTATAATCAGGAAGCCAATGGAATGTGAATCAGAAACCAGTAAGTATATTTCCACATTCCCAGAACTGAACTAGAATTATTATTAAACCTGAACTTGAACTAAATTGAAACAAAGCTTCTTGATATTTTCATTGTAAATTGGTTGCTTATTGGCTTGAGCCAGAGATAAACTGCAGTACTGCTGAACTCAGAGTAGTACTAATCTGAAAAATGAACTGGTTTGATTCTTTAGTTAGGTACTTGGATATTGTATGAATATGAAACTACTATTTTGTTGACAGTGAATAGATTAACTCATAGATGAGATCTTTTCCTGTTTCTTCAAGTGAGAAACAGAAAAAGGACCTCTTATGAGATCCTCTGACCTGAATGTAATTATTTCAGAGATCTTCAGAATATTGAGGATAGTCTTATCTCATTCATCTATTCCATGATTCCTTACCTTATTGACAAAAACCTATTCTAGAATAAGATGAAAATCAATTAGTGGGGAAATCAGGAGATAGGAGTAGGGGATCTTCTGAGGCACAGAATAGCAAACTAAAGATAGGGGAAAAAAAATAAAGCCAGGAAAACCTTTGTATCTGAGTATACGCCCAAAAGTCTTACTCATTTTGCTAAAAGACATTATAAACTTTAACAAAATAAAACAATAAAATAATAAAGGGTATTTGGAAGCAATGGTAGTAATATGCAGTCAAATTGGACTTGCTAGAAGAAAATTGGATAAATTATGAGGAAAAAAATCATTTCAATTTTACCTACTTTTCCTTCTTGATTGGAGAAGAATTTATCATTGGTTTACCAGTCAAAAAAATACCATTTCTTCCCCTTCAGTTATTTGAATTTGCTGTCAAAGCAAAATGATTTCAGAGCCGGGTACTTTAATTTGGCTACATAGATCAGTCTATGGAAAATAGTTCTTAAAAGTGTTTGCCTTCCATTAAAAATAATATGTATGGCTTCAAATATTCTTTATCATGAAATGATACATGGTCTCATTGTTCTTACAATCTGGAAGTAGCTCCTTTGGTTTTCCCATGATTTTATTAGAGTTTAGAAAAGGTTAATTTGTTATCCACTGATCTTAGTGGAAGAAGATTTTTAAAAAATATAATATTGCAAACCATCCTAGTAGGGTATGAAGGTAACACCACAAGGGGGTACTATAATTTTATCAAATTTGTCCTGGCAAGTTGGCTCAGAAGGTGACATGATTAGGGCCTGCAGAGTTAATTTTAATATGCTAATACATCACAGCAAGTTGGGAACTTAAATAAAATGATACAATTAATATACTTTTATGGGATGTAGAAAGACTTAGTAAGGTCATTTGTAGATTATATTAGAGCTGCATTTAGACTTATTGGGTTTAAAATTCAGCATTCTTAAAAAAAAAGCAGCAGATGTCTGACGTATGCATTTTAGTGACCTTTGAATGAAGAAGTGAATGTCAAATTGTGTGAATCTTGATCCGGGTTCTTAAAATAAATTAACTCTCTGGTCTCTCCTCTAAAAATAGCTAGGATCAAGCCTTTACATCTTAATTTTCTTAGTGTCGCAACACAGAAAATGCTGGAGTATGTTAATCCTGGAAGGGATTTTTTGAAAGGATATTTAATCATAGAAGACTTTAGTTTCTTAATGTGCCTCTGAAAATGATTCCACAATTTTGCTTGGTAATAAATTTGAGTGGTTTGAAGCCCCTCTTGGCTGGACAACTGAAATCTTTGAAGGTGCTTCTATGGCCAAAGGATTTCTTTTTTAAAAAAATTTTAAACGTAACATCCTGGCACCCTATGTGTTTATATGCTAATTTTAGCAGATGTTGTCCACTTGCTGAGCAAGGTGGAGCACGGGTATTTGAAATAAGCTAATGATTTATCTATGTGGAACAACAAGTGTTTACAGGCTACAAATAAATAGACTGTTAGGTATTCCATCTTTTCTCACCTACTTAGCCAGTGGCATAGACAGGATGCTGAACCAATATTTAGAATCATGCTGGGATTAAATGAGATAATGTCTGTAAACTGCCTAGCACAGTAGCTGGGACAATGGTGAGGTAACCCACAGCCTTAGGGCTGCTGGAGACCTCCTTGGCTCTGCCATGTGGCTCTCATTCTCACTGCAAAATGCAAAGATTGGAGCACTGCCTCTGTGTCCCCACTTCTCAAATATGCACAAATGTTAGAATGTAGTGCTTGAGAAGTAGAGCTGTTTTTCTTGACATTCTATTCAGCAAAGTAGGTAATTGAAGCTTCAAGAATTTGTGCTTAACTCCCATCCCAGGACTAAATACAGCTATTTTTATTTTGTACTTTAAAAAAAGCAACCCATAAACCTTTTCATGTCTCGTAAATTATCCCAGCCTATAAAAGTTGCCCATGACTGTCCAAGGGCATAATTTGGCAGAGGTTTATTTTTTCCCTTTCTTTTTCCCTTCGTATCTCTAACAAGGGATCACTATTTACCAGAGGCCCTGACTGCCTCTGCCCTTAGAATGATTCAGATCTGGGGCAGCAGCAGCTGTTTCATATGATGTTTTTATTGGTATCACATTTTCTTTTTGGCTGTTCATTCCTCATGCTTCTTTCTCAAATCCTTTGCCTAAATCCAATCTCTTCTAGTTCATACTGCCCCATATTCATTTCCTTCTGTTCTCCATTCTCTTAGCCTGATTTCCTTTGTTTAAAAAAATCTTTTTTAGAGATAGGATCTTGGCCTGTTGCCCAGGTTGGAGTTCAGTGTCATGATTTTGGTTCACTGCAGGCTCAAACTCCTGGGCTCAAGCTATCCTTTTACCTCAGCCTTCCAGGACTACGGGGGGTGGTGGTGCCACCATGCCCAGCTAATTTTTATTTTTATTTTTTGTAGAGACAGGGTCTTGCGTTGCTTCTCAGGCTGGTCTTGAAATGCTAGCCTCAAGCAGTCCTCCTGCCTTGGCCTCTCAAAGTGCTGGGGTTACAGGCATGGGCCACTGCGCCTGGCCCTAGCTTGATTTCCTAATGCTGATACGTGTCAGTCAGAACCTGAACTCTGCTTGTCTATCTTTCCATCTCTTCTGCCGTGTGCTGGGTTTTGTTGATTTGACTGAGTTCCCCGTGTTACTAAACTTTGAGCCACTGAGAATCAACCTCTTCTTTCCTTCTGAACTTTGATGTTAGGCTTTAGTATATCTTTATGGCTAATTAGAAATAGATTACAAAACAGCGTGTGAGGTTCAACCCAGTTTTACAAAAGTAATGATGCCTGTTATTCTTGTGGGGCTCCGTTTCTAAGGAGTGAATCTTAGGAGGAAATGAGCTATTGTGAAATTCCTGCTTTGATGTTCTCCCTTGGCAGAAGACAGAGGCCCCACTCCCCCACACCCCGGGAGTGTGCTTTTGCTTGTGATGGTGCAACTATAAGTATCGATGTGGAAACTAAGCTCTAAGTACCGTGGTGGCAGGAATTGGGTCCATTTTGCTTGCTATTGTTTTCCTGGAGCCTAATGTGGCACCTGTTGTGTGATGATCCCATAACAAATATTTGCTGAATGACTGACATGAAGAGCTAAGCCCTGAGTCACAAAGGGCCTGTTGCATGACACATTCAGCCTGCTCAGATGTCTCTCCTTGACCCCTTGGCTTTTCCAGAGCAAGCACCTTTGACAGGGACCTGCAGCACCATGCCATAGCCCAGGAGGATCACTCACAAGTCATCTGTCACTAACCATATACCTTGCTAGATAGAATATTCATACAGGTGGCTGGCATCACTAGTTCTAAACAAAAAGCCTTCATTTCTGAAATGACCTGATGTTACTCGATCAACCCTGAAGACGGATTTGGGGATTGGGATAAATGACTTCTTCTTGCTCTTAACTCCTTCAGCTGACTTGGGGACTGACAGGCACAGAGCACGTGTCCAACACATCTTTGCTTCCTGGCATAGGAGAAGCTTGAGAATCTTATAGGCTGTGGTGAAAGAGTCACAGAAGTGAAAAAGAGTAATTGATGGGATAGCGTCTTGGGGAGGCAGGTGGTGATGGTGTCAGTATCACAGGCCAGAGGAGGAACACCCTTCCCAGAATCTCCTAAGTCAGAAACTAGATTCTGCCCTGACCCTGTCTGCTATATGCAACTGTACCTCATGACAAAGTGTCTTCTTCTTAAATATCTTGAGCTCTAGTCTCTTCCCTTGTTCTACTGATGCTCTCTTGATTGAAGTTCTCACCCTTTGCAGCCTGGGCTGCTGTAGTGTGTACATGGCCATGTGCTATTCTGGGCTACATTAATACGGCTAAACGCAGCCCGGGCTGCTGTAGTCCAGCCAAGTGCTGTACAGGACTAGTCTAACAAAGCGTCTTTCTTTCCCTCTGCTCTAACTTGCCTCAATCGAGTGTTCACCCTATAGTCAGAAGAGTGTTTCTAAAACGCATATCTGACCATGCCTATTTCCTGTTTTAAAAAGCCCTGCGGTGACTCTCCCTTACCTTCTGGATAAAACCCCAGTCAGTGCCTTAGCCTAGAATCCTAGGCTCTTTGTGATATGGGCTATACTTAAGCCATTACAGCCCTTACCGTCTTACCCTAGACTCCAGCCATATATCCTGGAGCCCATCTGCTCCTTTTTCCTTTTTTGAGACACAGTCTCATTCTGTTGCCCAGGCTGAGTGCAGTGGTGTGATTACGGCTCACTGCAGCTTCCAACTCCCAGGCTCAAGCGATCCTCCCCACATCAGCCTCCTGAGGAGCTGGGACTATAGGTGTGTGCCACCATGTCTGGCTGAATTTTTTTTTTTTTTGAGACGGAGTCTCGCTCTGTCGCCCAAGCTGGAGTGCAGTGGCCAGATCTCAGCTCACTGCAAGCTCCGCCTCCCGGGTTCATGCCATTCTCCTGCCTCAGCCTCCCGAGTAGCTGGGACTACAGGCGCCCGCCACCTCGCCCGGCTAGTTTTTTGTAGTTTTTAGTAGAGACGGGGTTTCACCGTGTTAGCCAGGATGGTCTGGATCTCCTGACCTTGTGATCCGCCCGCCTCGGCCTCCCAAAGTGCTGGGATTACAGGCTTGAGCCACCGCGCCCGGCCTTCTGGCTGAATTTTTAAATTTTTTGTAGAGACAGGGTTTTGCTATGTTGCCCAGGGGGGTCTTGAACTCCTGGGCTCAAGTGATCCTCCCACCTTGGCCTCCCAAAGTGCTGGAATTACAGGTGTGAGCCACTGCACCTGCCCCCCCCCCTTTTTTTTTTATTTATCCCTGCTACCTTTATCTGTGCACTTCTTGAGCCTAGAATGTCTTTTCTCTCATTTCTGTGCCTCTGTACTTGGTGGTAGCAATGAGGTCTTGATGCGGGTGCCCTCTCTGCATGGTGTCTGACAGCGCTGTATCTATTCCCTCCCTTGGTCAGAGGCAGCTGGCCTGCCTCTTCCTGTTTTCAAAGCCTGTGTCTTGTGTTGGAATATTCACAACGTTTCTTGTTTTCTAATCCGTACCTTAAAAAATTCGATGACTTTTATGATTCACTTAAGAAATATAATCTCTAAATCCTACTATAATTTTACAGTATCAAAAGTCTTAATCATCCAGTAAAAAATCACAGAGATGATTTCTACCAAGTGAGAGGTCGTTCTCATGTTCATTGTCAAGGGACAGCTGTTTTATTTTGGAGTGTTCCTAAGGCTAAGGAGATGAGGCTAACATACGGTTCTATGTTCGATAGAGAAAATGGAAAGAAGGGAGATGGGGAGAAAGGGAGACGTGGTTATTCAAAAACATTTCAGAGGCAAATATACTCACTGGATAACTTTTATCCCTATATTAAAACGTTTGCACCTTTTTCTGGGAATAGGTATACAAATAAAATATCTCTTTTTGAATTTCTGTGGAGCCCTGATAAGAATCATGGGGTTATTCTTGATGATTTATGTGAAGCTTTAATCATAAAAATATAGTAATGTGTTTTTGAAGCAGAAAAGACAGAGGAATAAGTAATTCTCAATTTCTGTTGAGCCAGATCTGATACAGAGCAGAAATAATTAGAGTGATAAAGTCTAACTGGCACTAGTAAATTTGACTAAATGCCAAGAGCAACACAGTCAGGACACTTACGTTCATGTTTAAATTACTCAAGTGCTTAATTGTATAATTTCAGTTTCAATTACCAAAAGCCCTTACTTTAAAAATTAGTCCTTTGAGTATTAGCTGCATGATGTTGTTATTAAAGTTGAAAATCTGCTATTACGGTTTAAAGGATTATTGCAAAGTTGCTGGCATATGTCTTGTTTAATAAATAAGTTTAATTGTGCATGTAATCTGGTAATTTCATAATGATGAATTATATTTTACAGAAATCTGGAATGGCCTTTTTTTTTTCATAGAGTAAAACAAAATTACTTTTTAGAGATTTGTTTTCCAGACAAAATATTTTATTATAGAAATATCTAAGACACCTCTTGTACTATATAAGCCCCTGTAAATAGTGAGACTTTTAATGGAAATTTTACATTAAAAGTCCCGCTCCTCCTACCTCTGTATAAGATTGAGAGAAGGGGAATGAAGGTCAGTTACAAGGATGTACTGTTTATATATTTGGTACTTTCTAAGTTTGCCTTTCCTCTAGAATATTGAGAGTATGACAAAGTAGCCCATACAATAGATTAGTGTGTTTTCACTCCACGTGGCACGTTTCCCATTTAGATGTGAACTCAGCAGCCACTATTAACTTTAATGAGTTTCACTCGTCAAGAAAGTCCCTTGAGCTCATTCTGAATTACCTTGGGCAAAACCTCTGATTGGCGTGATATCATTCATGCTTCCATTAACTCTAGCTGTCCTGAATTCTAGGGGGAAACATAGCACCAATTGTTTTATTTATTTATTTATTTTTTTGAGACGGAGTCTTGTTCTGTTGCCCAGGCTGGAGTGCGGTGGTATGATTGACCTCAGCTCACTGCAACCTCTGCCTCCCAAGTTCAGGCAGTTCTTCTGCTTCAGCCTCCCAAGTAGCTGGGATGACAAGCATGCATCACCACACCCAGCTAATTTTTGTATTTTTAGTAGGCATAGGATTTCACCATGTTGGCCAGGCTGGTCTCAAATTCCTGACCTCAAGTGATCCACCCGCCTCGGCCTCCCAAAGTGCTGAGATTACAGGCATGAGTCACTGTGCTCAGCCTAATTGTTTTATTTGTTTATTTATATTTTTATTATTTTTTAATTTTTTGAGATGGAGTTTCACTCTTCTTGCCCAGGCTGGAGTGCAGTCGGATCACTGCAGCCTCCACCTCCCGGGTTCAAGTGATTCTCCTGCCTTGGCCTCCCGAGTAGCTGGGATTACAGGTGCCAGCCACCATGCCCAGCTAATTTTTGTATTTGTAGTAGAGACAGGGTTTTACCCTATTGGCCAGGCTGGTCTCGAACTCGTGACCTCAGGTGATCCACCCACCTCAGCCTCCCAAAGTACTAGGATTACAGGCGTGAGCCACTGTGTGAGCCACCATGCTCAGCCGCCAATTGTTTTAGACCTATGTCTCAGAATAAGACATTTTAGAATTTTAGGATTAAAGTATATTTTCATTTCTAAATGATAACGGCCCAAGTTGATTCTTAGATGAAATCTTTGATTTATTGAGCATTGCCTTCATTTGATGGGTGACAAAACCGAGGGACAAAATGTTTGGTGGACTTGTTTGACATCACATAATGAATGATAGAGAAAAGACTAAAATCTGAGGGTTTTGCTTCCATGGCCTCACACTCTCATGGAGATTGGGGTGACTATGGGAGGAAAACATGTTTGTAAATCACAGGACTGCAATATCATTCCCTATCCTTGCGGCCAGATGAGTTTTGGCACTCAGAATTTTTGGAATGTTAGAAAGTTTCCTTCTCAGCTCTGTTAAAATGACAATTAAGGAATAAATTAGGACAAAGAGAACAACAGTAGACAGGAGTTGTCATCCCAACCCTGAGGCTAAAAAGCAGATGAAAAAGTGGGTAATTAATTGAGAAAATCAGAGAGAGCTGGAATTGAGTCAAATCTCACTGAGAACCCCAGAAAGGGTCACACATTTGAAGCAGCAACGACCTCTGAATGTGAGGTTGCAGAGAATGGATTTGTTGAAAGTCATTAAAAGGGGCAGTTAGATGCTCCTCCCCCAAGATGTCCGTCGGGAAACATTCTCTTCTCCATCCTCAGAAAAGTGGAGGTTTCTCTGGCAAGACTGAACCAGAGTAACTTTGGTCTCTAGGATTCCAGGCACAACTGAGGGTAGGGTGATGGTGCTAGACTGAAAACGGAGATTAAGGTGAAATCTAAATGGTCAATGGGTAAAACACTCCATTTCCTCTCCCCACAGCTTCTAGAAAGCCCTGGACAGGTGTCTGTGCTCCTAGTTGGAAACTGGAGGATTCTTCTGTGGGAAACTGGACCCGAAGAAAAGAGCTGCAAATAATGATGCTTCAGAGTCTTCTAATGAAATAGCCGTGGCTCCACTGGATCATCTCTGAAGTCAGGAAGTCTTTTCCATCTGCACATCTATCAGCTGTTTTCTCAGTGCCTCATTCTTAACCGTGAATGGACAACTAACAACCATCAGACATTCAAGAAAGGTCCCCAAAATGAAAGAGAATAAGATTACTGTGAAAAGGAACTCAGTGGGGAACAGGGGAGAGAGAAAGAGAGAGAGAGAGAGAAGAGAATAAAAACCAATAAAACAAAAAACAAATTGCTATTAATATGGCCAAAGAGAGATGATGCTGCATCTATGATTCCATTAAAACAAATAGAGAAAAAGGAAGAATTATTGGGAATTAAACATAACATCAAAGAAACAATTAGTAGAAAGAATGGAAGATAAAATTGAAGAAATATCCTAGAAAACAGAACAAAGAGAAACAAAAATTCAGGATGTATATTCAGGAGCTTCAACATTCAACTAACAGGAGTTACAGAGAGAATGAGCAGAGAAGCCAGCAGGAGAGGACGCTATAGAAAATTGACAGAAGAAAAACTCCCCAAACTGAGCACATGGGACTTCAGATTAAAAGAGTTAATTGAGTGCCCAGCACAATATGTGAATCAGGTTCTCCATAGAAGCAGATCAATAGGATGCATGTGTGTGTAAGAAAATATTTATATATATGAAGAGATTTATTATAAGGAATTGGCTCATCCGATATTGGAGGCTGATGAGTCCCAAAATCTGCAGGGTGAGTCAGCAAGTGGAGACCCTGGAGAACCAATGATGAAGCTCCAGTTCAAGTTCAAAAGCTGGAGACCAGGGAGGGCCAATGGTGCAGTTGGAGTCTGAAGGCAGGGAACAGCTGATGTCCCCCAGTTTGAAGGCAGTCAGGCAGGAGGAATCCTGTCTATTCTGGGGAGGGGGAAGGTTGACTTTTTTGTTCTATTCAGGCCTTCAGTGGATTGGATCAGGCCCACCTACATTAGGGAGGGAAATCTGCCTACTCAGAATTCACCAGTTTCAATGTTGATCTCACCAAAAACAGCCTTACAGAAATGCCTAGAATAATGTTTGAACAAATATCTGGGCACCCCATGGCCCAGTCAAACTGGCACCTAAAATTAACCATCACACACAATGACTAACAAAAAAATGTTAAAAAAAGAAAAAAAAAGTACATCACCATAACATTTCAAAATATAAGGGATGGAAAGAAGATCCTTAAAACCTATAGGAAGTAAATAGGTAAATAAATAGAGAGTCCAGATGGCTTTAGACTTTTGAACAGCAGGCTTGGAAGCTAGAACACGATGGAATAACACTTGAAAAGACTTAGAGAAAATGATGTCCAAACCAGAATTTTTTTTTTTTTTTGAGTTGGAGTCTTGCTCTGTTGCCCAGGCTGGAGTGCAGTGGCGCAATCTTGGCTCACTGCAAGCTCTGCCTCCTAGGTTCACACCATTCTGCTTCAGCCTCCTGAGTAGCTGGGACTACGGGCACCTGCCATCACACCCGGCTAATTTTTCATATTTTTAGTAGAGACACGGTTTCACCGTGTTAGCCAGGATGGTCTCAATCTTCTGACCTTGTGATCCACCCACCTTGGCCTCCCAAAGTGCTAAGATTACAGGTGTGAGCCACTGTGCCTGGCCCCAAACCAGAATTCTATACCCAGCAGACATCAACTAAATATGTGGGTAGAAGATATTTTCATACATAAAATACTCAGAACATTTATTTCTCCAAGGCATCTGATGCTCAAGAAGACACTTGGATATGAGAGTATGTATCACCAAAACAAGGGAGAAAATCACAAAAGAGGAAGATGTGGGATCCGGCAAACATGATGCCCCACAGGAAATAAGCGAAAGACATTCCCAGGATAATGGATAACGGTGAAGGGAAGTTCCAAGATGACAGTTAAGTCGTAACCAGTTCAGATCAGAGCAGGAAGGTGAAGAGTCCCAGGAGAAATGTCTCCAATTTATATATATATAAATTATATGTTATATATCATATACTAAATAGAAACTATATATAATATATATATATAAATTATATATATTATATATATATATAAATTCAATTGATAGATGGCCTGATTTGTTTCAACATATTGGGAGGAGATGATTTTTTTTCAGAAAATTTAGGTATAAATGTAGCAGGACGAGCCGCAGACAAAACTCCTCAGACACCGGATTAAAGAAGGAAGAGGTTTTTTATTTGGCTGGGAGCGTCGGCAGACTTGCATCTCAAGAGCCGAGCTCCCCGAAGACAGAGTTCCTGGCCCTTTTAAGGCCTTACAACTCTAAGGGGTTCCACGTGAAAGGGTCGTGATAGATTGAGAGCACATGTGGTTAGAGTGGGTGGGTTAATCTTTTAACCTCAGTCCGGGTCATCAGTGGCACTGGCTGGTCTTGCCACTGACTTCATTCCTGTTGTTTTTCAACATTTACTTCCTCCTCCTCTTCAGAGACAGGAGACAGTAAGAGAAATGGCTTCTGTCCTCATAAGTTTGTCATGGATCCAATAGAACAATAAGCATTTGACTCCCCACCCCCCAACAGTTATTAAGTCTAGAAATAAGTTGTACCAGAACTTGAAATAAAAATTGTTCATAGAAATGAAATAAATTGTACCATGAGGCCCAGTTAGAAGCAATATTTACATGACCATGTTAATTTAAATATTGATTATTGATTTAAGCAAAAATTATGATACAACTATATTGGGAAGATGAAGTAACAAGAATTGTGTGTGTGTGTGGAGTGTGTGTGTATATTTGTGTGGGGTGAGTGAGTAGATAGTGATATAAGGGTGATAATAGAAAATGAATGCATGATAGGTTAGAAATAAAGATGTAGAGATTACAAGAAACAGCTAAAAGACAAGGGTTGGTCTCTGGGGTATTAGAGTTTGGGTGGTGCGGTGGTTCAAAAGTATACCTACACATTCTGTAATACACCTCACTTTAAGAAGTGAACTAGTTTCATTTTTCATTGAGTGTGGGCTACTGTCATCCAATGAGTAGAATAAAGCAGATGTGACAGTATGTGACTTCTCAGACTAGGTCATAAAAGCCATTGGGACTCTTTTGTGTTGCTTTGGGTAGAATCAGCTGCCATGTCAGGTGCATGTTAAGGGCACTCAGGCAGTCCTGTAGAGAGGTCTACATGACGAGGAACATGTAATTGCGACAGAGAGGAGCTCAAGAGTCTGAGGTCTGTGTCATTTAGTGGTAGACTAAGTGATCATTTTCTTTTCTTTTTTTTTTTTTTTTGAGATGGAGTCTCGCTCTGTCGCCCAGGCTGGAGTGCAGTGGCCGGATCTCAGCTCACTGCAAGCTCCGCCTCCTGGGTTCACGCCATTCTCCTGCCTCAGCCTCCCGAGTAGCTGGGACTACAGGCGCCCGCCACCTCGCCCGGCTAGTTTTTGTATTTTTTAGTAGAGACGGGGTTTCACCATGTTAGCCAGGATGGTCTCGATCTCCTGACCTCGTGTTCCACCCGTCTCGGCCTCCCAAAGTGCTGGGATTACAGGCTTGAGCCACCGCACCCGGCCAAAGTGATCATTTTTAAGATAGGAAGAGGAGACTTTCATTTTTTTTTTTTTTTTTTTTTTGAGACAATCTTGCTCTGTCGCATAGGCTGAAGTGCAGTGGCACAATCTTGGCCCACTGCAAACTCCACCTCCCGAGTTCAAGTGATTCTCCTGCCTCAGCCTCCTGAATAGCTGGGATTACAGGTGCGTGCAACTATGCTGGGCTAATTTTTGCATTTTTAGTAGAGACAGGGTTTCAACTTATTGATCAGGCTGGTCTCGAACCCCTGATCTCAGGTGATCTGCCCTTGGCCTCTCAGAGTGCTGGGATTACAAGCGTGAGCCACCACTGGCCAAGACTTTCGTATTCTGAAGCACATATTTTAATAACTGCATTTGAAAATATTTTAACTTCTTGGATATTTCTGTAAGTCTTGCATGGTAAGCAACTCTGAATGGACCTAATTAAAATGTCTAAAATCAAAGTAGAACAGATTGTTTAAATGTTCTCAACAAATGTTATGTGGCCTCCCAGAGTCTATTAATTAGTTGATTAATTGGTTCTGTTTGTTTGCAAATATTGAATAGATATTCCCAGCTCCAAGATCAACACAGTTAAATTTTCTTCTGTAAGGTGAATTTATTTCTAGGTACCCTTTCTTAGAGAGAGTGGCCCTTTGGTATTTTAATGTTATGGGGTGGGGGTGGGTATCTCATTTCAGTTGGGAAGGCCCTAGGTCTGGTCTCCTGTGGCTTACACACCACTGCACAGTAGCCAAAGCAGATGGTCAAGTTTGCAAGGGTTTGGTGAACAAAAGCAGACTTTGGTCCTTGTTTGTATTTTGAGATTCCAGCTTCCACTTTGCTTTTGATCTCTGGGGGTCCTTTTGTTTTTATCAGCTCAGTTTTGCATTTGAGTTGTGTTCAAATTACTATACTTAGCATTTTTTTGTCATTTGCAGTGGGAGAGTTACTTAGGGTCTCTAGTCTTTTCTACTGACAAGGAGTCTAATTTAGATAGACTAATGTTTGTGAACAGTTGGGTCTGTGAAGTATAGTGGAAAAACAGATTCCACACTTGAGCCGAGGAAGCTCGAGAGAAACTACCCCTAAGCTATGGCTATGGCAGGCGCTGTTGAGGCCCTGACCCCTATGCTCTCAGTCCACCTGCACTTGCCTGCAGCTGAAGCTAGTCCCAGGCAGGCTGAATTTCTCGTCTTAATATTTCCCTCTAGGAGCTGGGCTGAATACAGGTGTATCCTGTAGGAAGTTTGGAAGTGGAGTTGATTCTGTGCTCAACCCTCAGCCAAGGAGGGACGGGAGTTGATAGATAGATGCCCCACCTCGCTGTCCCCAGTTGTGTGACTTCTGAGGCATGCGCCATGGAGTGTCTCAGAGGATTCCAGCAGGACCATGCCCTGGATGTTCAAGAGGTAACTTGCTCATTCATGCACCCTCAAACAGGCCAGGGACCACTTCTCAAATGACCTGCAGCCTTTTCGCAGGATCTGCATCTTGTATATCTTTTCAGTTTGGGGGAACCCTAAGATACCATCACATAGACATAAATCTTTGTTTTTTTTTTTTGAGATGGAGTCTCGTCGCTCTGTCACCCAAGCTGGAGTGCAGTGGCCAGATCTCAGCTCACTGCAAGCTCCGCCTCCCGGGTTCACGCCATTCTCCTGCCTCAGCCTCCCGAGTAGCTGGGACTACAGGCGCCCGCCACCTCGCCCGGCTAGTTTTTTTGTATTTTTTAGTAGAGACGGGGTTTCACCGTGTTAGCCAGGATGGTCTGGATCTCCTGACCTTGTGATCCGCCCGCCTCGGCCTCCCAAAGTGCTGGGATTACAGGCTTGAGCCACCGCGCCCGGCCTTTTTTTTTTTTTAACTCCAAATAATACAATCAGGTTCTATGGATTTTTAAGCCAAGGAATCTATCTTTACATGTTGAGTTTTCCTTGCTATAATACAGAAACAACTTCTCTTTGAATTTAGCTTTAAAGAAAAAAAAAAAAAAAAGATTGACTTTCCGTAATTTTGGATTGATTTGTGAAGTGTGGTGTTGTCTACTTTTTTTTTTTTTTTTGAGTTGGAGTCTTGCTCTATCGCCAGGCTGGAGTGCAGTGGCGCCATCTCAGCTCACTGCAACCTTCACCTCCCAGGTTCAAGCAATTCCCCTGCCTCAGCCTCCCGAGTAGCTGGGACTACAGGTGCACACCACCACGCCTGGCTAATTTTTTGTATTTTAGTAGAGACGGTGTTTCACCATGTTGGCCAGGATGGTCTCGATATCCTGACCTCGTGATCTGCCTGCCTTGGCCTCCCAAAGTGTTGGGATTACAGGTGTGAGCCCCTGCGCCTGGCCTGTTGTCTATTTTAATTGAAATAATACAAGACGAAAAGTGCTGGTAAAGCTACCTTTTGCCTTGTTAGTTTCTGCTGTTATTTTAATTCAGTTTTTGCTTTTGAAATGTTTTAAAAGTATCCCAAACTATTCTGCTAATTGATCTGGAAAGTAAAGTGATACGTCTTTCTGGAAATTTCCATAGATGTAGGCATGGTAGCACAAAGTGATACCACAGTGATTACTGCTGCTAAAAAGGGCGAGAAAATGAGTATGAGTTAGTGTTAATCCAGAGCTCTGTACAACAGGAAAATAGTCCATATTAATGCTGGTAAGGATTCTTCCTGTTATATATGTTTCTTTTTCTTCTAATTTCTTTTTTGTTTTGGAACACAGAAATGTTTTCATTTGCGTGTTAGTTTTGTAATCTTTCCTTTGTGCCTGTCATTTCAAACCCAAACTCATCTTTCATTCAGGAGTTTTAAGAGTTCCCAAAGTTGAAAATAATTGCAGCTGATCGTGTGTGTGAATAGCTTTGATTTATTGATAGATGAGCGTTGGTGGTTTGAGATTTCCTTGTTGGTGATGCTGGAAGGGAGCTTTGAGTGAGTTGGAGTATGTATTGTGGAGGGACAGGAGAGCAGCATGGAAGATCATGGCCTTTGAACTCACGTCCTCGCCCTAGTCTTTGTACACCTGGGCAGATGCTTTTTTCTCATCAGGAAAACCCACTTTGCAGGGTAATCGTGAGGATTAAATGAGATAATCCATAGGAAGTCCTAAATAGGGTGCCTGGCATGTGACAATTCTGTACCTGCTAACTTATTGTAAGGCAGAAACCTTGAAGTGGTCTGAGCAGGATGGATCTCTTCCATTTCTATTCATGTGACTACAACTTTAATTTGTGAAGACATGTGGGTCTTAATTTTCTAACTCTGTATGGGAGCTTTTCAGACCTCTTCAATTTAGTGCACTAGCATATTGTTGCATGGTTTATTTCAGCTCTTGAGATAGCTAGTCCTGAAGCTGGATGGATTCTCCCTCAAAATTGTAATTTCAACTCCAGCATTATCTCCAACATTGCTTTGGCTGTGGAACTGTATCCTCAGTACTGTAACAGCACAGATTTGACCTACCCTATTCCTCTTGGCTCAGCTTCAGGAAAAATATTTTATTTCAGGGGTTGCCTGGATATTGTATCTTAGACTCCCCAAATTGTAGAATGTAAAAATGTAGATAACAAAATTTTCAAGAGTCACCAACATAATAGACATTATTTAGAAGTCATATTGGAGTGGAGTTTCCAGTTCAGCATATACTCCATCTTGGAGAAAACTGGCTTGAAATTGACAGCTACTGCAGAAAATCCAAATGTAACAGAAGAAAGTAAAGGACATAGTTTATTAGCTGCATCAAGCCTGTTCAACTGGCAGCCTGCAGGCTGCATGAAGCCCAGGATGGCTTTGAATGTGGCCCAACACAAATTCGTAAACTTTCTTAAAACATTGAGATTTTTTTTGGTGATTTTTTTTTTAAGCTCATCAGCTATCGTTAGTGTTAGTGCATTTTATGTGTGGCCCAAGATCATTCTTCTTCTTCCAGTATGGCCCAGGGAAGCCAAAATATTACACGCCTGAGCTAGATGATCTGAAATAAATCAGGGGTTCTGAGGTAGGAGGCGAGACTTGACTTCGGAGGCTTGGCTCAGACACTGGATCAAATTAAGGACTAGCCACAACAGGGATGGGGCAAAAGCAGCTTTCTTTTTTTTTTTGAGATGGAGTCTTGCTCTGTCACCCAGGCTGGAGTACAGTGGCGCAGTCTCGGCTCACTGCAACCTCCGCCTCCCAGGTTCAAGCAATTCTCCTGCCTCAGCCTCCTGAGAAGCTGGGATTGCAGGTGTGCGCCACCACACCCGGCTAGTTTTTGTATTTTTAGTAGAGACGGGGTTTCATCATGTTGGTCAGGCTGGTCTTGAACTCCTGACCTTGTGATCCATCCGTCTCGGCCTCCCAAAGTGCTGGGATTGCAGGCGTGAGCCACTGCACCCAGCCAAAAGCAGCTTTCTGTAAGGCATGACCACCAGCATGTCATTTCAGTTTACCATTGCCATGGCAACACCTGGAAGTTACTGCCCCTTTCCAAAACAACCTCATGACCCAGAAGTTACCACCTTTTTTCTAGAAATTTCTGCACAACCTGCCCTTAATTTGCATATAATTAAAAGTGAGTATACCTGTGACTGTAGCACTGCTCCTGAGCTGCTACTCTGGGCACACTGCCTGTGGGGTAACCCTGCTCTGCTTCTGCTGTGCACTGCCGCATCAGTAAAACTTGCTGCCTAACACCACTGCCTTGCCCTTGAATTCTTTCCTGGGTGAAGTCAAGAACCTCCCCAGACTAAGCCCCAATTTTGGGGTTCACCTGTCCTGCATCAGTTCCAGTGTTTTTAATTTTTTTTAAGGAAGATGGTGTGCAACAAAGGATCAAGAGTGATAATTTCTTGTAAATGCAATTGAATGATGCAGAAATCATATATGCCACAAGAAAAGATAAAGCTGAATGTGAAGATGATAAGAACGATCTAGTAGTAAAAATTTCTTATGTGGTGGCCAAAAAAATGCCCCCTTTACAGTGGATTAGACAACAGCCTATATCTGTAATACAAATCAACAGTGTGAGTGTGGTAGTTAAACAATGGAGGAACTACATGTGAAAAATAGTATCCGTCTTTTAATGCATTAATATTAGATTTTATTAAATGAATATATTTACATTTTAGGGTAAAATAAAATGTTTAAGATATAGACTTATTTAAAATTTTTTTCCTTCATTTAACCATTACATATATATATTTAACCATTTACTATTACATATTTATTTAACCATTACATTTAACCATTTAACCATTACATTTAACCATTACATAGATATGTAACCTGTCAAACATCAGCTCTGAATCAGATAATAGGACTTTCTACTGTATTCTTAAATACCCTAAATTTTGCTAGTTCCTCTTGGCTTGATTCTTCTCAAGATGTACTCTACAATATGAAAGTGCTATTGATCCTGTGTTGAGGGGAGTTGAGAGGCATCCAGCATTAGGAGACTCAGCCCCAAAATCATCTAAATGGCACAGTAATTTCGTCACTGGCCAAGAGCAATTGTGACTGTTTAGGAGTGTAGGTGACTTGAACCTGGGGTCTTGATCCGCACCCCTTAGGCTGCCTGGGACATTTTCTACACCAGCAGTCAAACAAGCTTATACCCGTAGACTCTGGAGTTGAAAGCTCTTAGGAGAGCCCCAAAGTTAGCCACATTTGAGAATCTGACCGGTGCACACTGGCGCCATACGCTCTGTAAATACAATTGCGTGTTCCTCAGCTGCAGCTTTGCCGTGAGGGCAGGGATGCTAGCAATTCTGTGAGCTAACAGAAATTGTTATGAGTTTATAAAACTCTTAATCTACATGCAAAGCTTTTTTGTGCTCCTGTTTCAGTTACCTATGCCCTCCCCCACCCTGTCACCCTTTGGCTGTTACAGAGTTGAGGAGGGAATCCCTTGTGGATTGTATGAGCTTCAGAAAAATAAAGCAAACATAAAGATGAAAATGATTTGGCTCTCTCTTGATACTGTCTACGTGAACACCCACCCACTGCTTTCTCTCTACAATGAACAGGGCCCGATATGCATCATGTTACAAGCTGCAGAGCTTCAATTAAGTAATTTAATCACCCTGTTTTGGTCATTATGCAGAATTGACAGAAAGTGTTCCTCCTGCTCCCACAAATTGCTGCTATTCCTTTGGGAGAACTAAATAAAGACACGGTATTAAGAGGAACATTAAGAAACCTGACAAATATGTACAACAGACAGCAGAAGTCAGCTCATGTACAAAGGGAAGCGACCGCAACTTCTGTCACTGCATTTTCACAAAAGTCCCTTCTCAGATGATGAATAAAGTGCTCGTGTACTTTCTAATGTATTTTTCTCATGACATGATATATCTTAGTAGGCATGTTTATGGGTGTCATGGTCTTTTACCAAAGATCTGAATCAGAAGATGGAATATATATTTAAGTGTTTTTTTTCCTAGTTTGTAAATGCAGTATTGAAATATACCATGCTAGAATTATGTGCTGATAGCCAACACTCGATCTCCCAAGCTTTGGATCAGAGTAGCAAGCTACTGCTCGTCAGGAATACAGATACGCAATGAATATAGTCAACCATATGGCTGTATTGTTTTGAGCTTAAAAGAATAAGATAACTAAATCAAGCAAAGATTAGTCATTGTTTTCCTACATCCCTGTGCAGCGTTGCTTCAACATAAAAATCCCTTATTAATGTTGTGTCATGCTTCTACTACCCTTTTATTTCCAAGATCTTCCCTTTCACCCCAGTGCAGTCCCAGACCATTGTGACTACGCCTGGCTCTGTTGTTCTAAGGAAGTCCTCCACTGAACTGGGTGGTTGGTAGGTACTTGGCAAGTGCTGTTGAATGAATACATTGGGTTTCATTCTTTTTTTCTTGTCATTTATCCCATAGCCCATCCTGTCTACTAATCTTGCCTTTCTGTTTCCCTTACGAGCATCTTCAGTCATTCTGATCTCTGGTTTCACCCAGTCTATCTGGTAGATTTCTATGATCATGCGTCTCAGGGGTGTGGTGCCCTCTCTAGTGCCTTTGTTCTGTTACAGATACATTTCTGTTTGCAGTTTATCAGGCTTTCTTGCCTCTAGTTCCCCATCCCATCCCTACACCTACAGTCCACATATGCACATCTGTACATGCATGCATGTGCGTGTGTGCACACACACACACGCACACACACTTTCCCTTAACTAGATAGCATGTAGTCCATAGTCATACATGTTGGGCATCCCTAATCTAAAATTTGAAATGCTCCAAAATTGGAAACTTGTTGAGTGCTGACTTGATGTCACAGGTGGAAAATTCCACACCTGGCCTCTTGTGAAAGGTTGCAGTCAAAACACAGCAATGCCACACACCATTTATTCAGTCCCCAGGGAAATAAGACCGCCGCAGCCCCCTTCATCTGTAATGTATCTTTCCCATGCATGCCCACAAAGGGTAAGAAAATGGCAAGTGTGCAGACCAGATAGGCTAATGGCAAGTTCTGGAGATGCTACTGTGTTGTTTAGTTACCCTGAACACATTATTTCTTCGCTGTATTAATGGTAAGTCTTTTTTGTTTGTTTGTTTGTTTTTTTGAGATGGAGTCTTGCTCTGTCACCCAGGCTGGAGTGCAGTGGCACCATCTCAGCTAACTACAACCTCTGCCTCCCGGGTTCACACCACTCTCCTGCCTCAGCCTCCCGAGTAGTTGGTACTACAGGCGCCCGCCACCACACCTGGCTAATTGTTTATATTTTTAGTAGAGACGGAGTTTCACCGTGTTAGCCAGAATGGTCTTGATCTCCTGACCTCATGATCTGCCCACCTCGGCCTCTCACAGTGCTGATTACAGGCGTGAGCCACTGTGCCTGGCCGGTATATTGTATTTTTTTACAGTTAAGTACTTGCGTGTGAGTAAGTGTAAGACAATGATTGCTTATTGGTAGCATATAAATTCAGAGTGAGGAATGATCATGATGCTTAATAACACAGATTTTGTCCACATGGTTGGCTGAGATGGTGACAGCTTTGCTCTCCAATAGTTCAATGTACACAAACTTTGTTTCATGCACAAAATTATTTTTATTTATTTATTTATTTATTTATTTTTTATTTATTTTTTTTGAGATGGAGTCTCGCTCTGTCGCCCAGGCTGGAGTGCAGTGGTGCGATCTCGGCTCACTGCAAGCTCTGCCTCCTGGGTTCATGCCATTCTCCTGCCTCCGCCTCCTGAGTAGATGGGACTACAGGCACCCGTCTCCGCGCCCGACTAATTTTTTGTATTTTTAGTAGAAATGGTTTTCACCGTGGTCTCGATCTCCTGACCTTGTGATCCGCCTGCCTCGGCCTCCCAAAGTGCTGGGATTACAGGTGTGAGCCACCACGCCTGGCCTCATGCACAAAATTATTAAAAGTATAGTATAAAATTATCTTCAGGCCATGTGTGTATGAAACATAAATGAATTTTGTGTTTACACTTGGGTTCTCTCCCCAAGATATCTCATTATTGTATATGCAAGTATTCCAAAATTAAAAAAAAATCCCAAATCTGAAGCACTCCAAGCATTTCACATAAGAAATACCTAACCTGTATATACCAAACCCTGACCTTTTCCCTCTGTTTTTTTCCAAGGTTTGAATGACCAGAAGGTGCTGGTTGAGCTAAGATCTGGGGGGAAAATAATCAAGACAGAACTAAAGGCTGGTACAAAACCCTGGGGTAGCAGAACGATGTGAGGAAAAAATAAACCTCTATCTTGTTTAAGCCACAATTACTAAGAATATCTTTTTTCATCCCTTTGTTCCCAACCTAACCATGAATATTTATTTTAGGTATGTTTTATAGTAATGTTTCATTTACATAGGATCTAGATAGATTTTTTTCTTTTTTTTTGAGACAAAGTTTTGCTCTTGTTGCCCAGGCTAGAGTGCAATGGTGCAATGATGAGGTCTTGGCTCACTGCAGCTTCCACTTCCCGGGTTCAAGTGATTCTCCTGCCTCAGCCTCCCAGGTAGCTGGGATTATAGGCACCCCACACCATGCCCAGCTAATTTTTGTATTTTTCATGGAGACGGAGTTTCACCATGTCAGCCAGGCTGGTCTTGAACTCCTAACCTCAGGTGATCTGCCTGCCTCGGCCTCCCAAAGTGCTGGGATTACAGGCATCAGCCACTGTTCCAGCTGTATGTATGTAGATTTGTAAACTGATTTGAGAATTTCTATCTTTTGAAATCAGGCATTTAAGTTTTTTATGCATATTATAATTATAGCCACAGTCATATGCCTGCCATCTTATATAGCTTTTCAATTTACTATGCCTGTTTCCCCTTTTCCCTTTGTTGAATTTATGACTTTTCTTCCATTTTCTTTCCTGTTCTATTATTTTCCATGATGTTTTGGAAATTACGTATAACTTTTGTAGTGATCTTTTAGTAATCACCTTCAAATTTATATTTTTCTTCAGTACCTAAAATTATTAATTGTATATTTATTATTCATGTACGAAACAATCTTAGCGTATTTTACTTCATTTTCTCCATCTCATTAGTTTCTATGTTGAGATTATCTTGGATTTTAGTTCTAGATTGTTATATATTTTAAAATCAATAATTATTTAAACTGAACTATAAGTTTTTTTTTTTTTTTTCAAGAGATGGGATCTTGCTGTGTTGTGCAGGCTGGCCTTGAACTCCTGGGCTCAAGTGGTCCTTCTGCCTTTGCCTCCTGAGTAGCTGGAGCTATAGATGCTTACGCCACTATGCCCATCTGAACGGTGTTTTACTAGTTTCTTTGCTTAGCACTTATGTTGTCTGTTATATCTTACTTTTAGTCCTTTGTGCTCTTGCCTCTTTTCTGTCATAATCACATTATATGGTAGTTAGTTGTATGTCCCCTGGCTCTCTTGGTACATGATGCGTGAAGACTCGCTTCTGCATCTCCTGAGTTCCACCTGTAGTAGCTACACTGTAAATGTTTGTTGAGTAAATGTAAGCCATGATTTTCCATATCATCCCAGCCCTGTACTTTGATTTGCTTCTCTGTGTTTCTAGGTGACCTCATTCCTTCTGGTCTGGATCCTTAGGTGTTACCAGATCTACAAGCCTGTCTGCTCTCTGCATGGGGTGCACCATGGTGGATATAAGAATTGGCAGAAGCAGAACGGAACTCAGGGCTCCGGCAGACCTCCTGAGATGAGGTACATTTGCTTTACCATCTGACCCTCTGTCAATTGCTGAAGTTTATTTCCCCAGACGTTTACATGTAAAGCGATACAGAGTAGTTGACAAGGTTGAGATGGCAGAAGGATGCAGGCATGAATGGAGGAGCAGCCATGTATTGAGTATTAACTTGGTAGAGGTGAGGATTGAGAAAACACACATCTCAGGTCTTAGATGTGAGAAGAATCTTTAGATGGCTTATGCATTTGTTTAGCCATGTAGTCTGGATATGAGAGTCAAGGCCAGATCCTTTCATAAAGAATATTATCTACTGATTTGTCCTGCCATGTTTTGTTATTCTGAGGGAAAAATACCTTACCCCATGGGAAGAATAGGCTATAAAATCCTATATGTGTTGGGAAGTTTACCCTAGGCCTACATTTTATGTTGATTAAATTTTGTTCTATTACTTCATCACTCAGGATACTACACTAAACTTTTCTCCTCCTCTGTTTATACCTTGAAGGCATTTATTGGCTATTATCATGGCTCCCTAGCTACCTTGGTTGTTGTTTGGCCAGGCAGTTTATTCGTAATGTTTATTTTTATATTTATCTCTTTAGTTCTGCCCTTATTATTTTATATTGTTTTTCCATCTTTGCCTTATGGCTACCTAATGTCAGGCTTTGTTCCATAAGGCTTAAGAGAGTTCTTTGAACCATTTGGGCTGCTATAACAAAATGCCATAGATTGCGTGGCTTATAAACAACAGACATTTACTTCTCACACTTCTGGAGGCTGGCAAGTTCCTGATCAAGGTGCTGGCAGATTCAGTGTCTGGTGAGGTCTTGCTTTCTGGTTCATAGATGTGTCTTCTTGTTGTGTTCTTATGTAACACAAGAGTTGGGGCAGCTCTCTGGAGTCTCTTCTGTAAGGGCATTAGTTCCATTCATGAGAGTTCCACCTTCAAGACCCAGTCATCTCCCAAAGGCCCTGCCTCCTAGCACCATCCCCTTGGTGATTAGGTTGCAACATCTGAATTCTGAGGGAACTCAAACATTCAGCCCTTAGCAACTCCCTTTTGTTTTCCTGTTTCTTAAGGTAGAAATTATTACAGGGACCAAGAGCAATGTTGTCACAGGGAAGGATAAATTAGGACATTCACCTGGAGTCTTTTACTTTGGGGGGAATCCTACAGTCATCCTGGGATGGGTGGGTGGACCTACAATAAAGTGACTCCAGCTAGCACCGAGATGTTCCTGGCTACCTTTCCTTTTCCACGTTTCTTGTCTCTGCTGCCCCCCCCATCGTAGTTCATTTTGTGCTGCTGTAACACAATACCTGAGACTGGCTATTTGAAAAGGAATAGAAACTTATTTCTCACAGTTCTGGAGGCTGGGAAGTCAAAGATCAAGGTGCCAGCATCTGGTGAGGGCTGCTTTCTGCCTCCAAGATGGCACCTTGATTGCTGCATCCTCATATGGCAGAAGGTGGATGGGCAAAGAGCGATGAACTCCCTCCATCAAACCCCTTTATAAGGACACCTAAGGAAGGAGCCCTCATAGCCTGATCACTTCTTAGAGGCCATCTTTTTTTTTTTTTTTTTTCAGATGGAGTCTGGCTCTGTCACCTAGGCTAGAGTGCAGTGGTAAGATATCAGCTCTCTGCAACCTCCACCTCCCAGGTTCAAGCGATTTTCCTGTCTCAACCTCCAGAGTAGCTGAGATTACAGGTGTGTGCCACCATGCCCAGCTAATTTTTGCATTTTTAGTAGAGATGGGATTTCACTGTGTTGTCCAGGCTGGTCTCGAACTCCTGACCTTAAGTGATCCACCCACCTTGGCCTCCTAAAATGCTCATGCCTGGCCAGGATTACAAGCATGAGCCACCATGTCTGGCCAGAGGCCTCACCTCTTAATATTATCACGTTGGTAACACATAAATTTTGGAGGGAACACATTCAAACCATAGCACACCCTGCCCCCCCACTTAAAGTCCCTTGGAACTTAGGAGGGGACACATTCATAGGCATCTGAAGCACCAAGGAGAAACCCTGATTTTTGTTCCTAGTGACCATCAGCACCTTCATCACTTATAGGAGTCCAAGAAGAAAGACAGGTTTGAACTTTCAGAAGGAGGCTGTAGGCATGTGGGCTGTGTTGTGTGTGTGTGTGTGTGTGTGTGTGTGTGTGTGTGTGTATGTAATGCTTTTTGCCATAGTAGCATGTTGAGACTTGCCATTAATAGCCTGTTAGTTGACTGAATTCTTGCCTTTCTCTCTGGGATGCCCAGTCTCTGAACTATGTAAAAGATTTAAGCATTTTAAATCTACACCCACATGAGATTTCACTCAGTATAGGCTTTAAGAATATTCATGCTGAAGTATTTAGCCTCAGGGTGTGAAATATTAATCTCTTACCTGAGTTTTACATCTAATTCTTTTTCAATGACACAGAGAAAAATTAAATGTTACCTGCCACCAGGGGCATCATTAGGATGAGCTCTTTGGGTTCAAGCTCTAAAAGAAGAACTCACATTCTTAAATAATTTTTTTTGCAGTTTCCCATTATGCGATAGGCAAAATTTTCAAAGGTATTACCATAGTTTTTATTAAACAGTGACCTTCTGTCTATCCAGATTGGACAAGCAAATAATATTAAAGTCGACTTCTAGTGTGGTAAATATGAACAATCCAAGTTATTTTTGTTGCATTAGAATTAGTTATGAAGAATCCATGTCAAAGGAGTACAATGCTTATCAATAGAAACTATAGGGAAGATAAACTCACTGTGATGAATGAGCAATGAAACCAAGTACTCTAAGTTGAGCAGGAGAAATTAGGAAATAACATTGAGGTTGGGTGAGGTTGCTCATGACTGTAATCTCAGTGCTTTGGGAGGATCACTTGAGGGCTTGAGGACAGGAGTTCAAGACCAGCCTGGGTAACACAGCAAGACTCGTCTCTATGGGAGTTTTTTAACTAAAAAAATTTAGCTGACCATGGTGGCTCACACCTGTAGTCCTAATTACTCACGAGGCTGAGGCAGGAGGATTGTGTGAACCCAGGAGTTTGAGGCTATAGTGAGCCAAGATTTCACCACTGCATTCCAGCCTGGGCAACAGAATGAGATCTTGTCTCTAAATAAAATAAAACAAAAACCATGGGATTATGTTTCTGTTTTGGTGTGTTTTTGTTTGTGCAGTATTTGTATTTTGTTTTCTGGTGGTTAGTCTGAGAGTTCACCTGGGTTTTCCTGAAGTGAGTTGGGGGTTGATGAAGAGTGGAAGAAAAATGACAGCTGAAGAGTAGTTTCTAAAACATTTGTTTTCCCTTTTTCTTATATCAATATTTGTTGAAGAAAATTGAGAAATAATGGATAAATAAATAAAAAAAATACTTCTGAACTGATGACCAGGGAAATCTACAGCTATGATTTTAGTATACTGTATTCAGTCTTTTATTCTATATTAAAAATTCAAATATGTATATTTAAAAAAGGCAGAGTCATGCTGTGCTGTTTTGTAATGTCTTTTAGTAATTTAAACGATGTTCTTGACATAATTTTAAGTAGCTGAATGGTATTCTTTTATATGGATGTGTTATAATTCATTTAAATAATTAGATATTTTTATATTTAGGAAGCTCTTGTTTTATATTGTTATGAATGGCATTTCAGTGAACACCCTTAAAGCTAAATTTTTGCATATATCTACTATTATTTCTTAATCTTAGGATGGATTTCTAGAAATGGAGTTACTTAATTGGAGTATGTACATTTCACCACTGTAGATCTATATTGTCAAATTGCCCTCTAAAAAAATTGTTCCAGTTCATGCTTCCACACTCTCTCTAAAGCTGGTTATTATCATCAAAATAGATATTTGCAAATTTTATAGGAAAATGCTGGTGACTTATTGCTGTTTTTAATTTTGACAGATTTAAAATTTCACCTTAATCTCATATGAAATGTATTTTTTTAAGGGTAGTTATTTCTTGATGAAGAATAAAAGAGCAAAAGAAAATCTTATTCTTCCTTCTATCGGAAGGAGATAGAATTCCTTCAAAAGAAATGATTATTTCACATCAAAGATTAGTAATAATTCTCTAGTTGTGGAAATCATTGCATTGGTAGGGCATCCCTCTCTTGAGACACAGATCTTTTTCCACATCTTTTTATTATAATTAAATTCATTGTGATGGGATTTTACCTGTATGTAATCCAGCAAATTTACATTGAAAGAATTAATTGTGGGTTTGTAGAGTGATACTATCCCTTGAGTCTAATGACTTTGATAGTATAATCTGAGGTTATAATTAAGAATTGAGTGGGTGGCCTTGGGCATAGGCTCACCAAGAATAAGTAGATTACTTTCATCTTTTGGGTTTAATCCTAGGTAGAGAGAAGAATGCCAGAGAGCATGAAAGCACGGTATTCCAACCGCAAAAGCAGTGTGTTTATTCTTCTAGAAGAGTTGCTATTATAGTAATGAAAGTGCTGGTCTGGACTGCGATACTCACTAATAAAAGTTCATTAATGGGTACATGAATTGACATCTGTGGCTCAATTTTGAACTCTGTTAAATGGTTATATCCATTTATTTTGGCAACTTAAGTTGGAAGATCAGCCTGGGTATTAAGAATTCCAGTGAAAAAGTATAACCTGGAGGCATCCTGCTAGTTTCTTATTTAAATGCTTCTGGAAGTCTGTCTGGCAGCACTCATACTTACTACTGAGACTATGATAGGTATTTGGTAAAAAATGATATTAGATTATTCAGTTTGTTTATTGCTTTTGTTCTAAGACGCTGATAGTTATTATCTAACATGATTGTTGTTTCTGTTACCCTTACTCACCTGTTGCAAACATTTTTCCCCCCTCTGTCCCAAGCACCTTTTTTTGCCAGGTTAAATGTACTTAAAGGAGTGGGGCATAGTGGCTTAAACCTGTAATCCTAGCACTTTGGGAGGCCGCAGTGGGAGGATGGTTTGAGCTCAGTAGTTTGAAACCAGTCTGGGCAACACAGTGAGACTCCATCTCTATTTAAAGAAAAGTACTTAAAGAACATTTGCTGAATTATATACAGGTCATGTTCCATCATGCCGAAATCCTGTTTGAAATCTTGAAAGGCTGCCCTGACCTGTAGAATTACGTAGTGATCGTTTATCTGCCAATCAAAACCTTTTGCAAAACTGGCCAGTGCCTGCTTTTTTAGTTTCATGTCTCACGGTTTATATGCAGTGTTTTGTACCCTGAATAGAACTATTGCTTTAAAAACATTTTTTTTATTATCTTTTTCTTTTTTTGTCTTTTTGTCTTATAAAAAGCTTCTCTCTCAACCTGAAGTGTGCTTTCCCTTCATTTGTACAGATTCCTGGGCTATGAGGTTTGGGAGAAATTTTCAACCTTCATGCTTTCTGATTTTCAAGACCCAGAACATACAATCCTGTCTCTGATTTCTAGTTGAAATGGCTTCTTTCCTCTGATTTTCTATGTACTGTATTCATACTCCCTTAAGACAGCGTTGACTACATTTTGCCATATTTATAGTAGTTTATGTACCTGTCTTATTCCTCTAATAGATTAAAAATTGCTTGAGATGAGGGTCTACATTTTATTTTATTTTTTTGAATTTCTTGTACTAACACAGCACTAGACATACATTAGCTTATCAGTAAATGTTTAAATAAAGATGTAGTATGGAGAAATTATTAATGTGATTTTTGGGTGTTGAATTATGACAAAGCATACATTTTCAGGAGATTCAGACAATGACTTTGCTGAATCTTTTTTTAAAATGGCGTATTGAAAAACTTTATTTTTAAAAAACCATTATATGACTTCAAGTTTATTAAAATTTTTTTTGTGGGGAAAATTACCACTTTATTTTTTTGAGACAGGGTCCTGCTCTGTCACTCAGGCTGGAGTGCAGTGGCAAGATCATGGCTCATGCAGCCTCGACCATCGGGCATCACGGTCCTCCCACCTCAGCCTCCTGAGGAGCTGGGACTACATGCCACTGCACTGGGCTAATTTTTGTATTTGTTGTGGAGACAGGGTTTTGCTATGTTGCCTAGGCTGGTCTTGAACTCCTGGGCTCAAGCAAACCACTCACCTTGGCCTTGCAAAGTGCAGATACAACTCTTCTGCAGCAACATGTGAGTCTGACTTGACGTATGGCAGTAAACATGTCGCATGTAAATTTTTCACTCACCCACTTTCTTGATTTCATCAATGTCATGTCCCACCATCCCCACAGGATTTGAACCTCAGGTATTTTTTCCCTCTTTCCTTTAGTCACCTAGTCACTATACTTAATCTTTTTAGACAGTAGCTTGTGGATTCATTGCCTTCTCTCTAGCTCAGCCTGAATCACTTTAACAGCCACCTGGACGGCCTCCCTGTCTCTTGCATCCCCACTCTTAGGGTGCTGGAAACACTCTTCAGATTCATCTGCAGAAATGTCATCAATAAACCTACCCAGACATCACTCATGGGTCCCCACTGATGAAATCCAGATTGTAGCATTGAAATCTCATCTGGTTCCATTCCACCTGTTCAGCCTGTCTTGCCTTCTTTGGGGCCAGGTACTTTTTCCTTAGAGAGCCGTACCTTGGGACTCCTTCAGATTCAACATGCTCAATCTTTTTATCAGCCATCCCCAGTTTGTGCTGCATGGAACAGGCTTCTCTCTTCTTTCTCTCTCCCCAGGTTCTATCTCCTCCCAGGAGATCACAGAGGCTCTGGCCTCCCCTCTCTGGCCCATTTATTATGGGGTCTGTTTTGCCCATTTGGGCCTTCCTGCCCAGCTGTTGCATAGGCCTGGTCTCCCTAGATGGACTGGGCCCTTGCATGTGATTGGTCCTTGGGCAGATACCTTGTGATGTAAAGCAGGACTCATGATTTGTGTTTCTTTCATGTTGCCCTTGGTGCTTTGCATCATGCTTGGGGTGCTTAGTGAACTTCTGAATGTCCCCAGCTTGGGGAAAAGCTCTGTCTACAGTAGATCATGCTGCTTTTCTGAAGTTTAAGACATTTCCATGATAATTTTACTTAAGATCATGAATTTTTCTCCTCCCCCCACCATTATAAAACCATTAAAAAAACACTTTGGATTCTACTGTAGCCCTTTTCTTTTTCTTTTCTTTTTTTTTTTGAGATGGAGTCTCACTCTGTCGCCCAGGCTGGAGTGTGGTGGTATGATCTTGGCTCACTGCAACCTCCACCTTCCAGGTTCAAGCCATTCTCCTGCCTCAGCCTCCCAAGTAGCTGGGATTACAGGGGACATGCCACCACACCCGGCTAATTTTTGTGTTTTAGTAGAGACAGGTTTCACCATGTTGGTCAGGCTGGTCTCAAACTCCTGACCTCGTGATCTACCTGCCTCAGCCTCCTAAAGTGTTGGGATTATAGGCATGAGCCACCGCACTGCCCCCCTACTGTAGCACTTTTCATATGATAACTTCAGAACATGTAACAATTAGAATGAAATGTAGCATCTTCTGGTGGGCAGCCAAAGCAAATTTGTGCCTAAACCATGCATAAGTTAGCCACTGATTGGAGCTAGGTGTTGAATGGGCAGCTCAAGACCCTCAGCCCATGCCTCCTTGGATCAATTTAAACCCACTTAAACCAACTTCCTTAAAAAAACAAAGCAGGCCATGCACAATGGCTCATGCCTGTAATCCCGGCACTTTTGGAGGCTGAGGCAGAAGGATTGCTTGAGCCCAGGAATTTGAGACCAGCCTGGGCAAGAAAGTGAGACCTCATCTCTACAAAAACATTTAAAAATTAGCCAGGCATAGTGGCACATGCCTCTAGTCCCAGCTACTTGGGAGGCTGAGGCAAGAGGATTGCTTGAGCCCAGGAGATTGAGGCTACAGTGAGCAATGATTGTGCCTTTGTAGTCCAGCCTGGGCAACAGTCACAAAACAAAACAAAATAAAACAACCTACAGCAATTGGGGAATTCTGTGATTTCATGGGAGTTGCCAAAGGGATTCGTGTGTTCTGTGTCCCAGGCTGATCCGGTATAGGTGGCACTGTGCTGTGGCAGCCCCCACAAGAGAGAGACACTGGTCCATTCTCTGGGTGGAAAGATGGAAACAGAACCAGAGCTTTCTGATGGCCCCTTTGAAAACTCTCTGTCTCTTTCTTCCTCTCTCTTTTGCTAGTTATTTAAAATATATTTATTTATAAATCTAAGTACTATTAAAAATGAATCGCTCTCTCCCTCTCGCTTTCTGTCCCCTTCCCTGCCTCCCAGCAAACAAACAGATCCTAATCAATGCAGTTTTTTCTTGTCTGGAATTAGATGGTTTCTTGCATTATAATACCTATTTTGCTCTACTTCGTTATTGAGATTTTACAGCTAGTAAAGTTCTGTGAATATCCGGGGATCTGACCGTGACAGTAAATCACATGTACCATGGAAAAAGCCAGCTGCAAGTTTTAAAAAGCCATCATCCTATTTTTTTTTTTTTTTTTTTTTTGAGACGGAGTCTCGCTCTGTCGCCCAGGCTGGAGTGCAGTGGCCAGATCTCAGCTCACTGCAAGCTCCGCCTCCCGGGTTCCCGCCATTCTCCTGCCTCAGCCTCCTGAGTAGCTGGGACTACAGGCGCCCGCCACCTTGCCCGGCTAGTTTTTTTTTTTTTGTATTTTTAGTAGAGACGGGGTTTCACCATGTTAGCCAGGATGGTCTTGATCTCCTGACCTCGTGATCCGCCCGTCTCGGCCTCCCAAAGTGCTGGGATTACAGGCTTGAGCCACCGTGCCCGGCCCCATCATCCTATTTATATGAATAGAGAGCTCTGTATTTTCTCCACAAGAGGGCAGGAAAGTCTGGGCTGTAAATATAAATTTTCAAAAAAAGTCTTTATTGGAAGAAGTGCTTTACTCTACATGAATACTTAAAAAAAATATAAAAATTTCCCCTTGAAAAAGGAAGTTCTACGAGTGGATGATTTGGAAAGTTTCTTAAATTTTTCTGGGCAGTGGCTTTTCAGCATCGCTCAGCACTCTCTGCTTCTCCAGCTCTAAATCAGAGCTTCTAATTGCAGGACTTAGTGTAGCTATGCTCCTGTTAATTGACTGAGGCGGCTTGTCCTCATTGACTCGTGATCTTACAACCTCAGTGTGTAGACAGGGAAAAGGCAGAGACCAATGTTTCACTGGAGGCTTCTACCAATGAGAAAATAATGCCTGTGTCAAAGGAAAACAAAACTCACATAACAGACTTGAGACCAGTTCTGATCATATATACACATTCATACCTTTTCGTGCTCATATGATTTTTTATTCTTCACTGCTTTCCACTGCCTCTCACCCCCACATCTTTTGCCTTTTTTTTTTTCTGTGAGATGTGCATTATAGGCCATACTGCAAAACCCATCTTAAATCTGTGATACCAAAAAACACAATGCTTCTCTCTCTTCTGGTGGTCACATCAGGGCTGGCCTCACCTGTTAGGTTTCACTGTGCTGGGGTAACAATGGAATATGCAAGCGAAGGGGGAGACATTTGACAAATTCAGTTTGTTTTCACAAAAATGCAGTTGGTAAAATATTTGTAGCTTCAGATTTGGGGGCTGGATGCTCCTCAATCCTTCCTTCCTTCCTTCCTTCCTTCCTTCCTTCCTTCCTTCCTTCCTTCCTTCCTTCCTTCCTTCCTTCCTTCCTTCCTTCCTTCCTTCTTCCCTCCCGCCCTCCCTCCCTTCCCTCCTTGCTTTCCCTTCTTTCCTTTCTTCTTGTTTTTTTCTTTTTCATAAAGAGTTAATAGACTATTTGAAAGATAAATTGTGTAAAACAATAATGCAGTTTTTTCTTCCCTCCGTCCGTCCCTTCCTCCCTCCCTCCCTTTCTCTCCTTTCCCTTCTTTCCATTCTTCTTGTTTTTTTCTTTTTCATAAAGAGCTAATAGACTATTTGAAAGAAAAATTGTGTAAAACAATAAAGCATTAAAGACTCAATTTTTGCTTAAGGCCGATAGCGATTGCCCCCTGTAGGGCATGAAATTAAAATGTGTGCACAGAACAAATGATTGCTTCAATGTCATGTTTTTAGTGGTGGTTGTCCTCTTGAAGTAGTTAGTTAGTGCTGCTCAAAAGAAGCGAGGTGGAACAATTCAGGTGGCAAAGGATTGATTCAAAGAGGATGTTTATACAGAAACATTATTGATAGCTCCAGACATATCCAGTTGACATAGCGTATCAGTTGGTGACAGACATAGCAAAAAGATGTGAGAAAGATATCATAGAAGTAATATGAGGACTTTCTGTGCTAGTGAGATGCAAGTGTAACGAATATCACTAACTTGCATACCTCAAATATAAGCAATGTGGCCACCCACATGTGCTGTTTGTTGCGATATGGCTGCCCAGAAACATACAAGTCATTTGGCACCCACTCCTTTAAGTACCATGACAGTTTGTAGCTTTAGGAAAGGTTCACTTGAAAAACCCCTTATGGTTTCACTCCTAATTACGGATACAGATGGCCACATGAATTTGAAAAAAATGTAAAGTGTAGAACATTGAGCCATCCTGAAAGTTCATTTCAATCCTATGAATGCCTTATGTCTGTTTTCACAGCCTGCCTTCTTTTCCAAACACAGACAGTGGGACGTATCTGGTTTTCTTTAGAAGTAGTATAATGGGCAGTGCGTGTGTGTGTGTCTGTGTATGTGTGTGTGTGTGTGTCCCTATGTATAATTTATATATATTTTTCATTTTTGTTTTACATTATAGCTCTTTTTTGCCTGTACCTAACGTGGTTAGTCTTGGTTGAGTGAATGATATCACAGTGATTTTGGCTTTCTTCCAGCAGGCAGAGGGAGAAATGACAAAGTTGACCAAGAATTTCATAGCACAATGGGAAGAGGAATGCGCTAAACAGACTTTACTTAAAGGAAACATGAGGAAAACATCTTATTATAAAATATATATTTAATATGTTTTTCATATTTGGAAAGAAAAGTTAATGTCTGGGAATGCCTTTTGATTCCCTGGCCAGAAGGATTTGTGTCGTTTGACATCTCTCCCCACTCCTTCCCAGTCTTTAGATTAGAAATGATTTATTTACAGAGAAAAGAATGGTACTTTGATATACTACACTAATGTTAAACATTTATGGGGTTTAAAAATATTTATGAATGTGTAAAAGTTATTAAAGTAAATGTGTTTTAGGTTACCTTGTGATCAGGTATAGTATGAATACAAAACCAGGAAATTTTATAAAAGAAAAAAAAGAAAATACATATGAGTAGATTTGTAAAGTTTAATAATCTTAGGGTATGCACATGTGTCTATTTTGTGTATAATTTAAAATACATAATCCTGTAAAATACAGACTTAATATACATAGGTATACTTTTGGAGTCATCATAAATTACAATGCTAAAGTGCCAAGAAAATTTCATTATAACTCTTTATTCTTAGTCACTCAAAAAATAATAAAAATTTGTCAGTAAAAACTTCCACAATTTGTTCTTTATGAAAAAAATGATCATTTGGAGAATATTGGACTGCTTTTTTGGGGGGACATTAGTTTTAAAGGAAGAAAATTTTTATTTGCTCTATAAGATTTTTCAGGCCTTATGTTACTTCATAAGAAAAATGTTCAATAAACTTACATAAAATTATACATATGAGTATGATACAAAAAGAGAGGCCATGGAATATTTCAAGTTAAGCTAAAAATAAACATTTCTTCTATATCTTTATTAAGTCGATTTTTCTAGAAGCATCTACAGTACTTAAAGGATAAATGCTTTTTTAGCAACATTAATAGCACACCTAATATGAGTCAAGCAAAGTCATCTTTTCTTTTTTTTAAAAGTATTTCAAGGAAATCAAAGACCCCAAAAGTTATTACTCCAAAAATAACAAGGTTTTAAATTCTTCTTAGTTTTCTCTTTGCACCTGGGATTTGTAAGCCTAAAAGGACACTTAAAAAATATACATATATCCTGATCTTTATGTGGTCATCAGAAGAGTGGCTAGAGAGAGAGGTGAAGACCCATGCATGTTGCAGGGAAATTGTCTTCCTGCTTCTGCCTTCTCTCAGTGTCCAGGCCCCTGTGGTGACTTTATAGCTAACCAGGACCCTAACACATGAAAGCCTCGCAGATCTGCTTCCACTGTGGAGAGCTGTGTGCTTCCTTGGGGCAGCTCAACTTCTTTATGTCCATTTTTAACAATTTTGCCACCTCAAATCTTTCCTAGGCTATTTATAATTGTTGAACACTAGACAATTTCCATACGCGCTGAGGACTGTCATGATCATTTAGTTTATGCAGGAAATGAATATTTTAATCCTGATTCTATTATTGTGGGTGGAAGATGGGGGAGGGTCAGGTCCACAGACTCACGGTACAATTTTATGCTTTGCTTTGGTGCAATAGCTGTGGCTTATACTACATTTTAATTATTGTGAAAGTGAGTAATATGTACATACAAGGTAGAATTTTTTAAATGAAAACTTTATGTAACAAATCACCGTATCATTTAGAGAGAGTAGTAAAAATCTGCATGTGTAAAATGCACTCCTTTCTTCTACTTAAACCTGCATTTTATATTTAGTATAGCCATTTTTTTCGTGGGGGATGGATTGGAGGCGGAGTCTCGCTCTGTTGCCCAGGCTGGAGTGCAATGGTGTGACCTTGACTCACTGCAACCTCCACCTCTCGGGTTCAAACAATTCTCCTGACTCAGCCTCCTGAGTAGCTGGGATTATGGGTGCCCACCATCATGCCCGACTAATTTTTGTATTTTTAGTAGAGACAGGGTTTCACCATGTTGGACAGGCTGATCTTGAACTCCCAACCTTAAGTGGTCCACTCGCCTCGACCTCCTCAAGTGCAGGGATTACAGGCATGAGCCACCATGCCTGGCCAAGTATAGCCATTTTTGATTGTACTTGATGACTATCAAAATCTTGAGGGCTTTTACTCTCACAGTGTTAACTGTGATTCTGTCATCTAAAGTAGAAAATAAAGTGGAGAAGTATAAAATACAGGTTGGGACTAATTAAATTGTCTAAATGGAAAATACATGTAAGAGCTACCTTCATGCAAACATTAAGTGGATTTATTTTTTTATTCCTGTAAACCAAGATACCCTGGAGCCTACCCCTCACTGAAGCACAGGTTTCAGTGTCAGGGGAAAGATGAAAGAGCCGAACAACCAAGTCACTGCTAAGTTTTGGCTACCAAATTAAGCTTTTGGAAGTGACAGTGAGATAGTAGTTTTGAGAGCCAGACTTTGTAGAGAGAGAAAAGGGACTCCTGTTTCTCAATTCTCCTTTTGTATCATCCAGACACAAGAAGCCAGGGCTGAGATGAGGCCAAGTCTCCAAACATGGGGAATCCCCAGGACTCCAGCAGTCCCTGGAGAACAGACCACAAGTTCCACCAGGTGAGGACTTCAGCAGGTGGCCAGGAGAGAAAGAGCCATCTCTCAAGAGGCAACAGGGGCACTGAGGGCCTGGAGGACAGCTCAGGGTCTAGCCTTTTAACATAAATGTTGCAAAAATAGTACAAAGAACTCCCCTATACGGTTTGCTTAGATACACCAATTTTCCACTTACACGTTAGCATTCTCTATCTTCATATGTGCACATATTACTAATTTCTGAACCATTTGAGAGTAGGTTGCATACATAATGCCTCTTTTTCCCTTTAGTCTTTCTGTGTATATATTTTTAAGAATAAGGTCATTCTCTTCCATAATCACAGCAAATTCATGAAGCTTGACATTGATACATTCCTTCTGTACAATCTACAGTGCATATTCAAATGTCATCAGTTCTCCCAATGTTGTTCTTTTTAGCATTTTCTCCCCAGTCCAGGATTACATTTTGAATTAATTTCCCTGCAAGACTGAGTCATCGTTAATTGACAAATTCTAGCCCAGTTTCTCACTCCACAATACCCAGTCTCCATCTGCCAGAATAGGCACTTCAGAGCAAGCTTTTTTCTTTCTAATTTTTGCCTGTTTATGTGTAGTGCATGTTGAGTGTGTATCCATTACTGTTTCCGAACACTTCCAAGTGAGCCCTGTATGTAGAGCTGAGAGATTTCATCTTTATCCTGCATCATTAATTAAACTCAAACCAAGTAGCTGAGAGATTTTTCTTACTTCTGCAGCCTTGGAGGGTGCCCTAATGAAGTTAGAAGAGAGGTAAAGTCATATATTTTATTTTTTGTTATTTAGTTTTTATTTCATAATCATGAACTTAACTCTGCAATCCAGCCAGGCATGGAAGGGAACAAGGAAAACAGGGAACCCAAAGGGAACTGCAGCGAGAGCACAAAGATGATAGGAAACTGCGAGCAAATGGGGTGGAGGGTGCTCTCCTGAGCTGCAGAAGGAATGGTCTGCTGGTTAAGATAAAACTCAAGTCAAACATATTTGAGTTGTCCACAGTCAGCAGTGGTTACCTTCTTGCTGGTCTTGCCGTTCCTGGACCCAAAGCACTCCATGGCCTCCACAATCTTCATGCCTTCTTTCATCTTGCCAGAGACCACATGCTTGCGTCCAACCACTCACTCTTGGCAGTGCAGATGAAAAACCGGGAACCGTTTTTGTTGGGTCCAGCATTTGCCGTGGACAAGATGCCAGGACCTGTATGCTTTAGGATGAAGTTCTTATCATCAAATTTCTCCCCGTAGATGGACTTGCCACCAGTGCCATTATGTCGTGTGAAGCCACCACCCTCACACATGAACCCTGGAATAATTATGTGAAAACAGGAACCCTTGTAAGCAAATCCTTTCTCTCCAGTGCTCAGAGCATGAAAGTTTTCTGTTGTCTTTGGAAGCCTGTCTGCAAACAGCTTGAAGGAGACGTGGCCTAAGGGCTTGCTGTCGATGGCTATGTCGAAGAACACAGTGGGGTTGACCATGGCTGATAGTACGGGGCTCCTGGTGGCCGTGGCACCTGCCTATTTTATTTTATTTTTGAGATGGAGTCTCACTCTGTTGCCCAGGCTGGAGTGCAGTGGCGTGATCTCGGCTCACTGCAACTTCTGCCTCCTGGGTTCAAGCGATTTTCGTGTCTCAGCTTCCTGAGTAGCTGGGATTACAGGTGCCCACCACCACGTCTGGTTAATATTTTGTATCTTTAGTAGAGACGGGGTTTCGCCATGTTGGCCAGGCTGGTCTCAAACTCCTGACCTCAAGTGATCTGCCCGCCTCAGCTTTCCAAAATGCTGGGATTAAGGCATGAGCCACCATGCCTGGCCAAAGGTCATATATTTTAAAATAATAATATTTTATTACCAACACAAAGCACTTAATATACGTACGTTTATTTAATCTTCAAAACAAATCCACGAAGTAGATTAAAATCCTCCATGGCTCATGCGACCAGTGTTGTCTAGTGTTTGTCAGTTCCCTCCACCTGCTCATTATGTTTTTGCTTTTGAAGGGCTGTGTTATTTTCCATCCCAGGGGCTATACCCATGGCCATTGTCTGGAAATTCTTTGCCTCACTGTTTTTCAAAGAAGCTTAGCTATGGAGGGAAGGTAAGAGTTAAACTGGTCAAGAGAGGCCAGGCATGGTGGTGCATGCCTGTAATCCCCCGCTACTTGGGAGGTTGAGGTAGGGGAGTCACTTGAATCCAGGGGTTCATGACCAGCCTGGCAACATAGCAAGGCCCCTTCTCAAAAAAATAAAAGTGTCAAGGGAGGGTTTTGTGGTAGTTCTTATGATTGTTGATGCTGTGTATTGTAATGACAGTCACATATCTATTGTATAAGCTGCAGGGAAAGAAGAAACAGGAGGAAGATGCAGAGGAAAAAGAAAATGGGTGGAGGGAGGTTCCTGAAGAGGAGGGTGGAGATGAGATACAGAAGAGATGAGCTTTTTACAGCTGGGAAAACTCATTGGCAGGCATGCCAGAAGTTGAGGGAGTTTGGCTCTGTTAGTCTTTATACTGTTAGGAGACTCAGTCATTTGCTTGAATGTCTACACTGAGGAGGTTAAAGACGGAAGAGAGGATGGAGGATGAGGGTTGATGGACAATATGACCAATTTATGTTTGAGAAATGGGGACAAAAAGATACCTGCACCATTGTTCCTATGTTGGAGCCCTGGAAAGCAAGATGATTTTAGAAGTGTTTTGCCTGCAGCACAGGGTGGGATCAAAAGAAATATCGGTAGGTGCCTGAGAGAGTCCCATGGAATCCTGGCCTACTGGGGGACCAGTACATTTTTCCCATGTGGCTAGAGTGGCACAGGTGTACTACATGGGGCTTATGGGGATGAGGAGGAAGCAGCAGTGACCTGTAAGAGCCAACCGGATGGAAATGAGAACATTTTAGAGGTTGCCAGCCCGTGGGATAAAACTGATGACCCAATTGTTCTGCTCTGTGCCTCAGTCTTGTAAGATCTCCTAATGAGAGATGATGAAAATCTGGGCAACACTGAAGGACTTTCCTCAAAACTACGTGCCCTAAAAAAATGTAATTGGCTTACCAACAACATAGAAAATACCTTACGAGGCAAACTCTAGTTCAGCTATCTTTTAAATGGGAAACACTTCTAAATGTTATTGTTACAAGGACTGAATTTGTTGAGGAATTTCCACTGAGAATTGGAACTGAAAGAGATGTGCCGTGATAGAAATGGAAATCTTTCTCTTACAAGCCTTTGGAATATAGACCTTTTTACTTCCCGGTAATTTTCTGCCTGAAGCGCTGACATGTCTAATTAATAATAATATTCTATTAAACAGTATGATTAATCTGAGAGATCGTTATGCACAAGTAGATTAAAAAAGCAACCTAAATCCCCTTGGTCTGATTTAAGATAACATAAACCTGAATTTCTTATCTAGGGAGATTTTTTTTTTTCTCCTTGTGATGTAACTCGAGGGTACGTTCTATTTCTGTGATTCTTTTGGTGTGTGTTCTTTATTATCTGATGAACTGCAAGGAGACTTTTGAATAAAGAGTACCTATTCAGTCGCACCTCTCCAATTCAATTATAATTTTGTATAAGTATTTGCATGTGAATATTACTTTTGCAGAATATATCAGTTACGTAATATCTTTCTGTTGTTAGCTTCATATGGTGCAGAGCTGTTAATCTTAATATTTTACTAATAAGAACAAGGAATCATTTGGGAAATATCAGGCAGCCAAGGACCCCATGGGATATTTCAGCAAATCCCAGGGCTTAAAACTGCCTGATTCCTGAGCTGAAAAAGTGACAACAGCATTGTTTTCCAAGTTCAGCGATTGAAAACAACATAATTGTTTTTGGTTTCTCAAAAGGCTATTTTAAGGAAGTCTGGGTATTTTAAGAGTTGTTCCTTGAATGTTTCATTTATTGATGGCAAGATTTTTGATAAACTTTCCCTTACAGCCAGCCACTGGAGTATAGTGATTAAAATCCAACTTTGGGGGTTTTGTGGCTTCAGGTCTTACCTGCTGTGGGACCTTGGCTAAGTTGGTTAATGCTTCAAGGCTCAGTGTCTTCATCTCTAAAATGGGGAGATCACCTATTTCCTAGGCAGAACCTCCCTGATTTGTCTGCCTCTCAGACAGATGTTCCGAGATGTTGGCCAGGTGCTGTGACTTCCGCCTGTAATGCCAGCACTTTGGGAGGCCAAGGCGGGTGGATCACTTGAGGTCAGGAGTTTGAGACTAGCCTGGCCAACATGGTGAAACCCTGTCCCTACTAAAAATACCAGAAAATTAGCTGAGTGTGGTGGCAGGCACCTGTAATCCCAGTAACTTGGGAGGCTGAGGCAGGGGAATCGTTTGAACCCAGGAGGCGGAGGTTGCAGTGAGCCAAGATCACGACACTACACTCCAGCCTGGGTAACAAAGCAAGACTCTCTCTCTCAAAAAAAAGAAAAGTTCTGAGAATCCCTGGCCCTGTCTCTCCAGGACTGTAGCAGTGGGACAAACCCAGTTTCTGTATGTGCTAAGTAGTGGGAAATTTGAGGTGGCAAAACCAGTTGTGAGAATTAAAAGTATATGATGAAGATAAAGCCTTTAGCTCTGTGTTTGGGACCTCATTGTTATTCAATAAAAGCCAGCATCCGACTGGGCGCAGTGGCTCACGCCTGTAATCCCAGCACTTTGGGAGGTCAAGGTGGGCGGATCATGAGGTCAGGAGATCGAGACCATCCTGGCTAACGCGGTGAAACTCCATCTCTACTAAAAATACAAAAAATTAGCCGGGCGTGGTGGCGGGCGCCTGTAGTCCCAGCTACTCAGGAGGCTGAGGCAGGAGAATGGCATGAAGCCAGGAGGCGGAGCTTGCAGTGAGCCGAGATTGTACCGCTGCACTCCAACCTGGGTGACAGAGCGAGACTCCCGTCTCAAAAATAAATAAATAAATAAATAAATAAATAAATAAAAAGCCAGCATCCATTATTAATTATTAAAAAATTCATCACACCTTCAGATCATCTGTACGTTAGTTTCAGAGATAAATTTGTCTTCGATTCTTTCATCTGGAATTTTAACGTTTCAAAGATATATCCATCAGCTAAACATTGGAGCCATATAGCACTTACCTGAATTTCATAATAGTACTTGGGCAGGCATAATCTTATACAATTCACAAAACACTTCTATATCATATTATTTTAGTATATGGTCACTACTGATTATGACCAATTATAACATTTGATTTTGCCTAAACTGATGATCTCTGCACATCTTAATGAATGATCAAATTTGGAAAGTTCATGAAAAGGCCACTCAGAAGTACATATACACACACACTACACTCATCTGTAGATGGTTTGAGATACATACACTGCTTGCTGCTTAGATACTGATATTTATAAATGGTGTTAGAGATGTAATAATTTGTACTCTTGTGTAATAAAACTACTGATTGGCATTTAGTTCCTATAATCCCTTTCAGTAACTATAATAGGGGTAGAAAAGAGTCGACAAAAATGGCAGAAGCACCTCATAGTTAAAGATAACGAAGTGAAGTTTTATTTATTTATTTATTTATTTATTTATTTATTTATTTATTTTTAAAGAGACCAAGTCATGCTCAGTCGCCTGGGCTGGAGTTCAGTGGCATGATCATAGCTTACTACAGCCTTGAACTCCTGGGCTCAAGTGACCCTTCCACCTCAGCTTCCTGAGTAGCTGGAACTACAGGCATGCGCCACCATGCCTGGCTAATTTTTGTAGAGACAAATTCTTGCTGTGTGTGTGTGTGTGTGTGTGTTTTTTAATCTCAAACACACACACACACACACACACACCCCAAAACCTACTAGTTCTAATAAAGTACGTTGACATTGGTGGCGATATTTTCATCATACATATCTTTCCTTAAAGTGTGCATACACTTGATAGACTGCTCTTTGTATAAACATGCATGATCACATATAAACACTCTTGGTGTTAACAGTTGTCAGCTATGATAGAAACTCTTCCCATGACAGTTGAGGACATGGAGGCCCAGAGAAATGAAGTGACTTCTCAAGGCCACACAGCTTATTCATGATAGAACAGGCACTAGAGCCTAAGGAACCCTAATGCAATTTTCACTGCCTTGTTCCTCCTCTGTGGGTGATTTCAGGAGCCCTTCAGAAAGTCAGATGCCTCCTGACTCAGCTACTTTGTCCTTCAGTTTCTGTGATTAGAGAGTCATACCTTTTTGGTTTCATCACTGCTTAGCGTAGTGCAAGTAGCTCAGGCTTTTGAGGCAGATGAACTTGGGTGTAAAATCTAGCGCCAACACTCAGGGCTGCCACATTGCAGGACTCCAGGGGGCACCACTCCAAGGTATTTTATGTAAATAGAGCCTAGATTAACAGTAGGCACTTAATTTGTTAGCAGTAGCATCAACTACTGCTTTTTGAATTTGGAGGCTGACTTGAGTGGAATTTTTTCGTAGTGAGGACCCTGTGTTAAGAGCCAGTCTGGACAATGACACATATGTATGTGTATCTATTGCTTTAGTAAATCCCATAAATGCACACAATAAAAACTATGTGAATGTAGATGCCACTACTTCAAAAGCTGTGGTCATGGGGGCAAGAGCTGGGGCAATGGCTGTTATCTTCTCTCTCTCTCTCACACACACACACATTTCCTTTGAGACATCCTGACCCACCACTCGTCTTCCCATTCCAGATCCCGAGTGAAAGGCCTGGCCACCTATGTTGACATGGTGAGCAGTGAGTGAACCTCTGGGAAGTTACTGAAGGGGAGAGTTTGTAGGTATCACCTCTGTCATCACTCAGAGGGGAGGAATGAGGATGGAGAGCGCCCGTCTTAACTCTGCTCTCCATTTGTCTGTGGGGTTGGTGAGAGCTTTCTGAGACTCTTCTAAAACCTCTTCTGTTGTCCCTCAGTTTACAGAACTGCTGGGATCTAAATTTCGGTCCCAGAGGCTGGGAATCAGTGGGAGAGATTGAATTTTCTGTGATGCTTGTGGTCTATTGAGCAAATGAATAGCATCTGAAAATGGCAAGACTCTATAAAATTAAGAAAATGAATCGTTTTCAAGCAGTTTTAGAGGAACTATTTACATATGGACAAGATAATTATGATCTAACAAAAGCTTGTGTTATTTAAGGTGGGGCTTTGGTAGTCTAATGCAGTGGGTGTCTAGTACATCATCATCATAACAGCCCCCAGTAAGTCAATGCCTCCCTGCATCCACACCCCTTTGTAACATGATGTTGTCGCTCTTCCCATCAAGAAATGGTCTCTTTTGGCTGGGCATAGTGGCACACATCATCCCAGCACTTCAGGAAGCTGAGGCAGGCAGATGGCTTGAGGTCAGGAGTTCGAGACCAGCCTGGCCAACATGGTGAAATCTTGTCTCTACTAAAAATACAGCTACTTGAGAGGCTGAGGTGGGAGAATCGCTTGAACCTGGGAGATGGAGGTTGCAGTGAGCTGAGATAGTACTACAGCACTCCAGCCTAGGTAACAGGGTGAGACTCTGTCTCAAAAAAAAAAAAAAAAAAAAAAAAAAAAAAAAAAAAAGGCAGATTACTGGGACATCTAGTGGGGAGAGGGCTGTCTTGGGCCTCTATAATCCACATCTTCCCCCACCCTCATGCAATTTTTATTTGAAACAAGTTCAAATCTGTAGAGAGGTTGAAAGAATAGCACCAATATCTAAAGAAACTTCTCCTGGATTCATCTGTGCTTAACATTTTGCCACATTTGTATCAATCAGTCAATCATCTGTTTATCTTTTTGTAAAATCATTTGACAGGAAGTTGCAGATGGCAGATCACTTCATCCCTTATCAGGGGTATAAGGGATTCTTACATCCCCACGTAAGAAAAGAACATTTTCTTACATGACCACATTATCATTCTCACAACCAAGAAAATTCACGTGGATTCAATCATATCGTTTAATTTATAGTCTATATTCAAATTTCCTAAACTTGGAAATGTCCTTTATAGATTATTTTAGTTTTAATTTTATTATTTATTTTTATTTTGAGACAGAGTCTCACTCTGTCACCCAGGCTTGAGTGCAGTGGCGCGATCACGGCTCACTGCAGCCTTGATCTCCCAGGCTCAAGTGCTCCTCCCACCTCAGCCTCCCAAGTAGCTGGGTGATAGGTGGCTATTTTTAAATTTTTTTTTTTTATGTTTTTAGAGGCGGTGTTTGTCTATGTTGCTAGGGGTGGTCTCCAACTCCTGGGCTCATGTGATCCTCCTACCTTCAGCCTCTCAAAGTGCTGAGATTATGGGCATGAGCCATGGTGCCTGGCCTCACCAGCAAATTTGAATCATAAAAATTGCCGATGCTAGCTGTGTCTGCTTCCTTCCTTCTCATTCTCTTCTTAACACGGTTGTCCGTCTTCTGTCCCCTCCACTCCTCTGAAACTCTAATGTCGCCAACAACCTCAGTGATTTCCACCCCAGTGGTTACTTCTATGTCCTCACGTTCCTCAATTTTTCAAGTGCTTTCCCTGTAGCTGACCACTTCCTCCTTCTTGAAACACTATTTGTCCCTTTGGCTTTTGTGACCTCACACTCCCGGTTCCCCTCCTACCTCGGTGGCTGTGGCTTCTTGGGTTCTTTTGTGGATCTTAGTCTTTTCTGCCTGACCTGTGAGTGTGAGGGAGCCTCTGGGGTCTTTTAACCTGTCACTCTTCCCCGGCTGATCTCATTCAGTCCCATGACTTTTCATCTATATACTGACAGATTCCTGAAGGATTATCTAGCCCTGCCTTTTCCTCTGAGTTTCAGTCTCATATAACTGACTGCCTACACGGTACCTCCACTTTGATGTGTAAGAGGCATCTCAAACCTAACATGTTCCAAACCATTTTTGATCTCCCTCCCCCACCTGACTTCTGCCCTGGAGTCTTCCCCATTTCCATTGCTTTATCTACTTGGCCCCCGAAGCCAAAGCTTAGGGATCCATTTCATCTGTTCTCACTCTGCACTATCAATCCTTTAATAGGACCTGTCAGTTCCACCTCTGAAAAGGACTCTGAAAGTATCCGAGTTTTCTCACCTGCACTGCTGCCTTTCTTGGATGATGGTCCAAGCCATCGTTATCTCCAGTCCAGGTCACTGTAAGCCTCTAAGCTGGCCTGATTCCTTTTTACTTGCGGATCTGTTTCTCCAATGAGCTTTTGTTACTCCTCTGCATAAAACCTGCACAATATCTAACCTGGGCAGCATAGCAAGACCCTATCTCTAGAATAAATAAAAATAGAGCTGGACATGGTGGTGTATACTTGTAGTTCCAGCTACTCAGAAGGCTGAGGTGGCAGAATTGCTTGCGCCCAAGAAGTCGAGGCTGCAGTGAGCCATGGTTGTGCCACCATACTCTAGCCTGGGTGACAGAGCAAGACCCTGTTTCAAAATAAAATAAACATTAAACTCTGTCATATTTAAAGTCCAAGCTCCTTCCCTGGGCTGTAATAACCTGTGTGATCTGGCCCTGTTTGGCTGTCTCTGCAACTTCCCCACTCACTGTGCCACAGCCAACTCTGCCTTCTCTCGGTTCCTTGAACCTGCCAGCCTTGTGCCTTCCTCAGAGGCTTTGCACGTGTTCTTCCTTCTCCCAGAGTGCCCTTCCCCCAGGTCTTTGCACAGCTTTCTCCTCTCCAGCCTTCACGTTTTGACTTGAGGGTCACTTCTTTAGAGAAATCTCTCTTGACCATGCAAATAGAAAGTAGCCGCCCTCTGCGAGTTACTCTTTCTCACAACTTGCTGTTTTATTTTCTTCAGAGCACTTATCTATTTTAATATTGCTTCCTCATTTGTTTACTAGTTTTCCATTTCTCCTTTCTACATTTCGGGGGTTGGGTTCTTTTGCGATTTGTTTACTGTTGTCTCCAGTATTTTCAGAAGTGTGCCTGGTATTAGGCACGTATTAGGTAGTAAATAACTGGAAACGGTGAATGGGCCGGTGGACGATCCCAATATTAGAAACCCGGGATTCACCCGGCTCTCCTGAGCTCCTGCTTTCTGTTCAGTAGCCAGGTGCTGTTCATTTTGTATTCTTGATTTTTCTGAGCTCTATCCCCCTTCCCATCTACTGCCACTGCCTTGGTTTATTCTGTCAGCGTCTAGACAGTTTCCCAGTCTCTGGTCAAGGACTGATCCCTGCATGTATTTTTTTTCCCCCTTTACCTCCAGAAAGAACAAATCAAACACTCTCTGTGCCACCATGATGTTCCCAGAGCTACTTCCGAAGGACCCCTGAAGCTTTATTGCACATACCCGTTGCTGTGGTCGCCTCCTCCTATTATATTATAATCCCCCTGGAGTCAGGGATCCCATCTTTCTGTTTCTGTTTCTTTTCTTTTCTTTTTTTTTTTTTTGAGACAGAGTCTTGCTCTGTCGCTCAGACTGGAGTGCAGTGGCACAATCTCGGCTCACTACAGCCTTGACCTCCCAGGGTCAAGTGATCCTCCAACCTCAGCCTCCCAAGTAGCTGGGATTACAGGCAGGTGCCACCATGCCTGGCTACTTTTTGTATTTTTGATAGAGATGGAGTTTTGCTATGTTGGCCAGGCTGGTCTCGAACTCCTGAACTCAAGTGATCTGCCTGCTTCAACCTCCCAAAGTTGCTGGGATTACAGGCGTGAGCCACCACACCTGGCCTGTTTTTTCATCCCAAATAATTAGCAGTGTGCCTGGCATGTAGTAGATGTCTGATAAATGTTTGAAAGAAGAGGATGAATGAATACAAATGAATGAGTTTGACTAAATGGGTCCACATAAAAACAGCTACTATAAAGCACAAACCTAAAATTTAGATGTAAAATTCGTGATGTCCAATTTGTGAATTTAAAAACAGCTTTAAAATAAGGCTTACCCGTGACAGTTAAACCTCAAAGACTAGTGATTGACAGACTTGTTTTTGAGGTCGTCATGTTCTTCGTTCCAATGTCTGCAGTTCTTGCTCTTTATTTATTTATTTTTTTAGATAATTTTATACATAAAAATAAGAGCCCAGCCATTCCCATATTTTTCTCATAGAGATACAAAAATAAAGACTACTTGGGGCAAAGAACCCCATGCTATATACAAGTTTTAGAAAATCTTTTTTTATTCCCTTTGTGTCTTTTGTTGTCTTTTAAATACGTTTCGCATATCTAAAGCAATTTAGGAAAACTATGACCAAAACTGTTCACGCATCCTAGGACCCTAATCTAACCTCAGAAGATTCAAGTTTCACTCTTATTTTTGCTACAATACTCACTCCATGTGCATCTTTTGTGTTCCTAAATATCGAAATCAGAATACATGTCCATGTCTGTTAGTGAAATAGAGGAAGCAGTAACTGTATAGTATTTCCAGACAATGAATATACAGTAGATTTTGCATGTAATTTTTATCTCTCTCCATCAAGTGTAACAATATGTTGAATTTGCCATGGGCCTTTAAAGCTTCGATGTTGTGAAGAGCTCTGCATGAAATTTTAAAGAGACTGGACCTTTCGTCTGCACAGCAGCAGGACTCCTCGCTATAGGGACAAGAAAGGAAGAGACAGAGAGAACATTTCTGAAGTAATAGTGAAAAATAACAGCAGAAGCAATTATTTCATCAAAGGTTGATTCCCCCCCCCCCCATTCTTTATATATATATTTTTTCAAATTTCTTAGCTGGAGATTGTCTACCTTGTTACCGTCCTCTCCTGGCATATGTTACATTTGCAGGTTTCACATGGTCAGAATGAGGGAGAAAATTCATAAATGGAAAGATGTTTATTTTAAGAAGTGATGTTATTGATGATTGCATTTGAATGCATTTGCAAGGGATCTGCGAGTGGGGAAAGTTGCAAGTAACTAAATTTGGCACTCTCCAGCGTCCTGAGTCTGTTTGCTTGGGGATACGAATGATGCGGATATGTTTTTGTTTTCTCCCTTTTCTCCCACGAATATTAGCACAAACTTTGACTGCTGTGGCAGGGCAAGAGAGTTTTCTCTCTCCATCTCCGTGGCTAATACTAATATGCTTTTTTTGTTGTTTGTTTAATCTGGGGAGTTTGCTGCGCCCTCCTGGCTGTGGAGTCAGTTTGCCACTTCTGTGAGATGGACGTTATCCTGCTGGCAAAGAGGATAACCAAATACAGAACCCCATCTTCTTTTTCTTTCTTTCTTTATTTTTTTGAGATGGAGACTTGCTCTGTTGCCGAGGCTGGAGTGCAGTGGCATGATCTTGGCTCACTGCAACCTCTGCCTCCTAGGTTCAAGCAATTCTCCTGCCTCAGCCTCCTGAATACCTGGGACTACAGGTGTGTGCCACCATGCCCGGCCAATTTTTGTATTTTTAGTAGAGACAGGGTTTCCCCATGTTGGCTGAGCTGGTCTTGAACTCCTGACCTCAAATGATCCACGCGCCTCGGCCTCCCAAAGTGCTGGGTTTACAAGCGTGAGCCACCACACCTGGCCTTTTTCTGTAATTTTGATAAATCATCAAAATAAAATGCCTGGGCCTGCTCTGCTGTTTGCTTTTGTTTTGGATGACTTGCTTTAACCTTCCTCTTCTTCCATTTTCTTTCTCCTTTGCCTGATGTTAAGAGGACTGATAAAACACTGTTTGGGCTTGGACTTTGGAGAAAACGCCCTCCCTCATGTTAGTTTCCTATTGGTGCTGCAACAGATTCCTACAGATTCAGTGGCCTAAAAGAACACAAATGTGTTCTCTTACAGTTCTGGAGGCCAGAAGTCTTATGGGGCTCAAGGTGTTGGCAGGGCTGTGTTCCTTCTGGGGGGGGTCCCCGGGAGAATCGGTTTCCTTGTCTTTTCCAGCTTACAGAGGCTGTGTTCCTTGGCTCATGGCCTCTTCCCCATCTTCAAAGTGCATTGCTCCAGCCCCTGCTTCTGTATCCCATTCCCTTCTTGAGATCTTTAATCATGTATGCAAAGTCCCTTTTACCATGTAAGGGAGTGTATTCACAGGTTTTAGGGATTAAGACTGTGGACATCTTTGGGGGTACATTATTTGGTCTACCATTGTGCCCTTCAACTCTATACTAAATAAAAATTTTGTAATCTTCATTCTATTTATTTCCATTTGTGGATGAACAGAGCATTCCATTCTCAAATGGCAGTGACAGTGAACTTCTGGTTCTTTGCGTTTTGAGATAGTGTCTCGCTCTCTGGTCCAGGCTGGATTGCAGTGGTGTGCTCACAGCTCACTGCAGCCTCAATCTCTCAGGCTGAAGCCATCCTCCCATCTCAGCCTCCCTAGTAGCTGGGACTACAGGCGTAGGCCACCATGCCCAGCTAATTAAAAAATTTTTTTTGTAGGAATGGGATTGATCTCACTATGTTGTCCAAGCTGGTCTTGAACTCCTGGGCTCAAGCAATCCTCCTGCATTGGCATTCTGGAGTGGCTGGGACTACAGACATGCACCACTACGCCTGGATCATCTTTTGTAGAGACAGAGTCTTACTACATTTTCTAGGCTGGTCTCGAACTCCTGGGCTCAAACAGTCCCCTTGGCCTCCCAAAGTGCTGAGATGGCAGTTGTGAGCCACCACGCCAGGCTGTGACAGGAGAACTTCTTAAATGCACACGAGAGAGGAGTTTTGTTTGGATCCTCTCCAGAGATTCCCCTAAGAGTCAAAACTGTGATCAGCTTCAGGGTAGCAAACTTCTTTCAGCGCTGGCTCCCTAAGCAACTGGGGCTGTTTTCTCTGTGCCTTTCAGAGTCTTATGGAGTTTTGAGGAAGTAGATTTTTAGGATTCATCACTTCAGGCTTAGCCAGATGCTTGGAGATGCACGTGTTATAATTTCAGCTTTTCTAAACTCCCTCACTGGATGGAGATCTTTATTCTCTTCATCTTACATTTATTAAAGATCTCTCCTCATGTTTTTGGGTGATCCCCTCTCTCACCGACTGAGTGTGGCTTTAGGAAGAGCTCTCCCTTCTCTGCCAAACGTACTCACTCCATCCTCTGTGTTCCCATAGCATTTTGTGTATTCTTTTATTGCAATCTCCATCTTTTAGGATTGTGATTATTTGTTTCTGTGTCTCCTACTAAAGCTTGAGGGCAGGAGTCTTGACTTATTTACCTTATTTTTTCATTCATTAGCACAGTGCTTGGCCCAGAGTAAACACTTAGTATGTATTTTTTCAACAAGTGAATTACTAAATTTTTTTTTTCTTTGAGACGGGTTCTCACTCTGTCACCCAGGCTGGAGTGCAGTGGCAGGATCACAGCTCACTGCAACCTCGACCTCTCAGGCTCAAGCCATCCTTCCACTCAGCCTCCCTAGTAGCTGGGACTACAGGCATGTGCTTCCATGCCTAGTTAACTTAAACATTTTTTTTTGTAGGAATGGGGTTTTGCCATGTTGCCCAGACTGGTCTTGAACTCCTGGGCTCAAGTGATCCTTCTGTTGAAATGGGAGTTCCCTGATCCCCCTCGCAGGGCATGTGACAGGAGTGTGGCTTGTCTGTTTGGTTGCCGTGGCTGTTCAAACCCCTTACGGGAGGGAGAGCACGCGGACAGACAGGTGTGGGAGCCCAAGGGGGCATGTGTTACGGTGTGCCCGTTTAGCCCTGCCATCTGCGGACAGCTTCAGTGTTAATTAGCTCAGTGGACCCTCTGCCTTTCTGCAAGGGCACAGGGCCAGTGTGACAGCTTTCTGTATCCTGACCTCTTCCAGCATCCCAGAAAAATCAGATCACACACAGACTGGAAGGATGAATGCGGGATTTTATTGCGTGTTGGACGTGGCTCTCAGTGGGATGGATGGGGAGCCAAAAGTAGGGGATGGAGTGGGAAGTTGATCTTACCCTTAGAGCCTGGCCATCCAGCACCCAAACCCCTCTCCGACAGCCCGCAGCCAAACTCCTACTGGTGTTCAGATGTTCCTCCTCTTCTCTCTTTCTCTGCTGTGTTGTTATGTCGTCTGTCTACTTGTCTCCTTGCCTGCTCGTCTGCTTGTGGAGCCTGGGGTTTGGGGTTTATATGCGTACAGGATAGGAGGTGTGGCGGTCAAAAGGCAGCCTTTTGGATGCAACAACAGAAATGCCCAATCCTCATTTAGGGCCATGGGTCTTCAGGCTTGAGGGTGGGGCCTTTGCCAGGGAACTGCCCTCTTCTAACCAGTGTTTCCCTGTCTCCTGTCCGTATCACTGCCTCGGGTTCCCAGAATGCTTGGATTTCAGGCATGAGCCACTACGCCTGCTCTGAACAAGTCTTGATGGATCCCCATCCCCTATTCAGTGAAATACAAACCTTAGCAAATCATGAAAGCTCCTTCAGCTCCTTGTCACCCTTCTTCACTCTCCTGCCCCCGCTGTGCCTACTGCTTTCTCTTCTCCACACTGCTTTCCATCTGATCTTCATGCCTGTGTTTCTCTTGGGATAATATGTAAGCCAGCATTCCAGGAGGATTACTCTGTGCAAGCCTCAGTACCACGTACTTTATGGACATTTAATTCTCACCATACTCCTTTGTAGTTTCCATTTTACATATAAAAATCCTGAGGCTTGGAGAGGTTACATAGTGATATGGTTTGGCTGTGTCCCCACCCAAATCTCAACTTGAATTGTATCTCCCAGAATTCCCACGTGTTGTCGGGGGGGATCTAGGGGGAGGTAATTGAATCATGGGGGCCAGTCTTTCCCATGCTATTCTCGTGATAGTGAGTAAGTTTCACAAGATCTAATGGGCTTACCAGGGATTTCTGCTACACCATGTAAGAAGTGTCTTTTGCCTCCTGCCATTATTCCTAGGCCTCCCCAGCCATGTGGAACTCTAAGTCCAATTAAGACTCCTTCCCAGTCTTGGTTATGTCTTTATGAGCAGCATGAAAACAGACTAATACATGTAGCCTTCCCCCAGACCACATAGCTAGAAAGGAGTAGCACTAGGGTTTGAACTCAGATGGCCTAGGTCTGGAGCTGTATTGGTAGCTACCTCTGCCTCCTGATCTGGGTCTCCATTCCAAAGGGATTATTCAGCATTTCCAGAAAATCCCACATTCCCTTTGTGTCTATCATAATGCTTAAAAGACCTCCCTCTATTTAGTGGGGTTAGGAGTGAGGGTTTTAATTATAAGGGCTCTTGTATGGTTATAAGTTAGACCCTTAAGAGAATGCTGGATGGAGCCACTCTGAGGAACTCGTTGGAAACTACTCCCAACCACATGTCTCCATCAGCCATAGCTACGAATGTGTGGAATTGGTTTCCAAAGAATTCCAAGACGATTTCCAATAGTCATTACACAGCTGGGCATCAGCCATCCCTTGCTTCTACTTCACTGGTGTCCAGACACTTTTGTTTAAAGCTATGGTCCTCATTCTTCAAAAAAATTCACATGGAACCTCAATGTATAAAACAGATAAACGTGGACATGAATTTTCCAGAATTTTCCATCTCAATGTATAAAGCAGATAAACATGGACATGAATTTTCTGTCAGTGTGCCTTACCAGAATTGTTCCACATCTCTTTCTCAATTGTAAAGACACAGCACTCTCCCTCCCATCTGCTTCCCCTAGTTCTTTTTTTTCTTTTCTTTTTTTTTTTTTTGAGATGGAGTCTCACTCTGTCGCCCAGGCTGGAGTGCAGTGGCACAATCTCAGCTCACTGCAAGCTCTGCCTCTTGGGTTCATTGCCATTCTCCTGCCTCAGCCTCCCAAAGTGCTGGGATTACAGGTGTGAGCCACTGCAGCCTGGCCACCCTAGTTCTTTATGTGTTAACTCTGGGTCTATAGGGGAATCCAACTGACCTGAGTTTGTGACAGATTTGTGGGAAACATGTTCTTCGACAATGCCTGTGTCAATCATGTAGACTGTGTGAATTCGAAACAGGCCTAAGGTAGCAAGAGACAGTGGGAATATGGACTGTAGATATTCCAAGTAGGAAAAGAACTCACGTGGGGCTCATGGATGAGCTGTCTGTTTCTTAAGAGGCTTCTTGGGATGACATTACCTCAGTGAATCCACAGTCTAAGCACTGGCCTTTATCCTGGCAAGCTGGGAACTTCGATTTTTGTCTACACATCGTGTGGCTTAGTTGGCCTGTTACTTGAGCCAGGGTCCCTGTTGCCCAGGAAGCATTTGAATCGGCACCATTACCATGTGCTTTTCTGAAGCTGTTGGCTCTGTACTTCCATGGCTAAGCAATATGATTTTTTAAATTGATTCCTTGTACCCTGTTACACATAGAGCAAGGATATAGTCAAGTGTTGCCAACCCAGAAGCCTTTCTGTGTCTGTTAAGGGAGAGAGCATACTATGTTAGTTAAGAACATAGGCATTGGAATTAAACAGAACTGAGTTCAAATCCCTGGCACTGCCACCTAGAAGCTATGGAACCCTTGCCAATTTCTTGAACTCCTCTAACCTTATTTTTCCTTTCAATCATCATCATAATAAGCAACCTTAGGGGCGTTGTGAAGATGAAGTGCAATATACGGTGTGAGAGTCCGCGGTGTTTGGCACAGGGAGGTTGCCTGGTAATGGGCAACTTCTAGCTTCACTATGATGTACGTGGCCTTTCATCTCTCTCCTCTGATCCAGTTTGTGCTGATTTTCAAGTTTAACTTTCAGGAGCTCATCTTATGTATCTTGATTCCAGATTCCAGGAGGAGGCTCCTCCGGGATCCTGAGAAGCCACACACAGGGTCCCCAGCACAGCTTACTGCTTGGTGTCTCCTGTGCCACGGAGGAAGACATGTGGCAGGAGTACCCAGTGCTAATATGTGTTCATGTCTGTGGCAATGCTGACCATCTGGCTGCTTTGAACCAGGATAAAAGTGAAGATGTCCTCTGTGAAGACCCAACTCTTTCTTGGGCTCTTCTGTGGAATCCATCTTTGCTCTGCTGTCCTCTGCTGCCCAGGTATATGCAGTATAAACAAGTTACACACACATCACAGAAATCCATGCTTGTGAAAAATCCAAATAATGCATAAGCATATAAAATTTATTGTCTTCCTTTACTCTCCCAGTGCCCCTCAACCCATCCCATTTACTAATCATTATTAATAATACGAATACATAATTAGTAAATTAGTATTATTTTGGTGTGGATCATTCTAGACTTTTTTCTATGCATTTATACACTTCTTTTAAAAAATGGTATTACACTATGCACATTTTTTGGCAAACTGCCTTATTTTTTTTGAGACCGAGTCTCACTCTGTCACCTAGGCTGGAGTGCAATGGCGTGATCTTGGCTCACTGCAAGCTCTGCCTCCCAGGTTCAAGTGATTCTTCTGCCTCAGCCTCCTAAGTAGCCGGGATTGCAGGCACCCACCACCATGCCTGGCTAATTTTTGTAGTTTTAGTAGAGATGGGGTTTCACCATATTGGCTGGCAGACTGCCTTTTTAACTTAATGTTGCTTAATCTTTCATGTCAGCACATAAAATTCATCCTATTCTTTTTTTTTTTTTTGGAGACAGGGTCTTGCTCTGTTGCTCAGGCTGGAATGCAGTGGCACAATCAGGCACTGTAGCTTTGACCTCCAGGGTTCAACCAATCCTCCCACCTCAGCCTCCCAGATAGCTGGGCCTGTGGGGATACACCATTACGCCTGGCTAATTTTTGTATTTTTTGTAGTGATGAGGTTTTGCCATGTTGGCCAGGGTAGTCTCGAACTCCTGGACTCAAGTGATTCCCCTGCTGTGGCCTTCCAAAGTGTTGGGATTATAGGCATGAACCACTGCTCCTCACCTGGTCACATTCTTTTACATTTTTGCATAGTTTTCTGTATATAGATGAATCATTGTATACCATGAGAGTATTGATGGATACTTAGCTTTTCAGTTTTTAACTACTAAAAACAGGGTTTTGGTAAATATTTTTGGGTTGCAAGTGATGTGCCTTTTAACATTTTGATAGATATTGCCTAACTCTCCTCCTGTAAGCCAGTTTATATTCCTATCCACAGTATGCAAGAAGGCCCATTTCCATATATACTCACAAATATTGTATCTTCTTTAGTCTTTTTACTCTTTAATAACTTTATGATAAAACACTTTATTTTAATTTGCATTTTGCTGATTATCTGTGAGATTAGGCATCTTTTCAGTTTTTTCATTGGTTCTTCTGAATACCATGTTTATATCTTTTTCTCAGTTTTCCTTTGCATCACAGGAGCTCTTTGTATATTATGGATTTTTAGTTTTTTTCTCTGTACTTTCTTCCAGTCTCTGTCTTTTAATTAAAGCCTGGAAATATTGAGTTATGAGGTTATAGAACCTATATTAGCTTTCTATTTCTGCGTAATGAACCACCCCAAAATTCATAGTTTAAAAAAACAACCCATTTAATTTAGCTCATCATATTGCAGGTTGACAATTTTGGCTGGGCTCAGGCTGGGTGGTTCTTCTTCTCTTTTTTTTTCCCTTGAGACTGTGTCTTGCTCTGTCACCCAGGCTGGAGTGTGGTGGTGTGGTCCTCAGCTCACTGCAGCCTCTGCCTCCCAGGTTCAAACAATTCTCCTGCCTCTGCCTCCTGAGTAGCTGGGATTATAGGCATGTGCCACCATGCCTGGCTAATTTTTGTATTTTTAGTAGAGATAGGGTTTCACCATGTTGGTAAGGCTGGTCTCAAACTCCTGACCTCAGGTGATACACCTACCTCAGTCTCCCAAAGTGCTGAGATTACAGGCATGAGCCACCACGCCTGGCCAGATGGGTGGTTCTTCTAGTGTGGGCCAAGCCTGGTTAATCTTATCTGAGGTTGCTTGTGTACTTGTAGTTAACTGATAGATTGTGTGGGCTGACTGGTTTATCATAGCAACATGTGGGACAGCTGGGATGATTGGGACCTTTTTCCACGTTGGCTCTGAAACTCTTTCAGCCCACTCTGTGTTTGTTCCCATGGTGAGCACAGAGTTCCACGAATTTGAGAATGGAAGCTGTAGAGTCTCCTAAGGCCTCAGCTGAGGGTTGATATGCTTCTATTTGTGCACATTCTATGGGTCAAAGCAAGCTATAAGATCAGCCCAGATTAAAGGGGTGGGAAAATATACTCTACCTCTTGATGGGAGGAGCTTAAATATTACGACTATTTTTGCAGTCTACTGCAGAACTCCAATTCAGATTCATGTTTGCTTACTGATTTAATGCTTACATTTATGTTTGATGATTCTGGTCAAAAATATCTTTGGCAAGGCCAGGTGAAGATATGAACAGTAGGAGAGTAGAAGTCTGTATACAAATAATATTTTTCCATGGCAGAATGCATATTAACTTTTTAGAAAACCTTTCTTTTCATCCTGTTTCAAATAGGGTGGTTAGGAACATGATGTCTGGATTTCCTTGTTTTTTTTTTTTTTAATTTTTTTAATTTTTAATTTTTAATTTTTTCAGTCTAAGCTCAATGCAGTCTCTGCCTCACATGCTCAAGTGGTCTTCCCGCTTCAGCCTCCCAAGTAGCTGGGACTACAGCTGTGTGCCACCACACCCTGCTAATTTTTGTATTTTTAGTAGAGATGGGGTTTTGCTGTCACTCAGGCTGTTCTTGAACTCCTAGACTCAAGTGATCCACCCGCCTTGGCCTCCCGAAGTGCTGGGATTACAGGCATGAACAACTGTGCCCAACCTGATGTCTGGATTTCTAGACTGGTCAAAATGACTTATGATAATCCTGTTCTCCTGTCCCCACCCCCTGATTTTAAACATAGTGAAAGGGTGTTGGGATGTGGTTATTCAATTGTCGTAATAAATGCCATGATCATTAATGCAAAGTATTAGACTAAAAATTTATACATGAGAATTTTCCAGTTTAAAAAAGCCAACTTCTAGTCTTGATTTCTTGTGTTAATCTTTATTTTCAAGTTAGTTGATGTTGCTTGCAATTTCTGGTTTAAATGGTTAGTATAAACTCTTCTTACCTAATTCTGGCCTTGTAGGAACAGTCCTAGGAATTCCATCAATTCTTGTTTTTACTATGGGGAGTAAGGGGTGGTGGCCAATGAGTCCTTTGTCTAAGCTCCTCTCCCTTCTAGCAATCATGAGGCTTCTCAGTTCATACGATAGGTGTGAGGCTTAGGAATAGACTTATAGACCTGCCGGTTCATGTTTTCGTTTATAAATTTATGGTCTTTCGGGCAAACCTTTAACTCAGAATGAAGCATGAGTAATGTCTGGGTGTAACCTAAAGTATTTTTATACAAAGATGGTACTTTTTTGAAAATGCAAGGTTATTTACTGTTGTCCTCAGTTCTTTCTTAAGGAACAGAGGCACCTTGAAAATTTGATATATTTATACATAAAAGCCTGATTTCCTTTGATTCTTGTACATGTACAAAATGATGCTAATTAAAAGAAATATGCTGCTCAATAAAGGAACAGTGTATGATGAGGGAGCCGTCCATGAATGCTGGAGCCAGAATCTTGTTTGAATTAAGAGGATGTCTGCTAAGTTAAGGCACCCCATGGAGATGTATAAGGCCAGAGCTTCCAGCAGTCCATACTGTCTTTATTGAGAGACATATTTATATCTTCCAGACTAGTAATTAATCACTCAGTGGGGTTTTCTTCAGGGGGAGTCATGCACTCACAGAGAATCTTTTTGTACTGCCAGGAACCACAAAGCATGGGCACAATTAAAATGCTGATTCAATTTATTATATTGAAGTATGGAACAGGAATGTTTAAATGATGTTGACAGGGCCAGAATTTCAAACCACCTTTTTAAAAATAGAAAACAAATGCCTGTCCCCTTAAATTAAATTATATTAATAACATGTCTCTTATAAGTTGCTTGGAAGCAAAATAAAGCTCTTGACATTAATTAAAATTTGAAGATGTATCATTTGTTGTTAATGTGCAGTCTTTGTTAGGGGAAATACATTTCAGAGTGATCTATTTGTGAAAATTAAATGGGGAAAATTGCCTATTGAGCACATGTCAGTTAATGAGGCTGCTTTTCTTAGAAATATGGATTCTTAAGTAACTAAAATGTTTTTATACTCCAATAATGGTTTCTATTTTTGATCCTCTCAAAAATTGTCTCTGTTACTCGAATTTTGGTATTTCCACGCACAAATCTATTGTCAGGGGGCTTGTAAGCTCTGAAAACCAGGAAGGCCTTCATATATTTTGGGGTGTTGGGTAACATACATTTGCAATGAGAATTTCATCTGAAATTGGTGTGGTTAGGCACATGGACCTCCTCCAAATACCTCAGCAGGACCAGGAGCCGAAGGGCCCCATTAGCAACCTTTAACTAGCTCTCCTCTAATGAAGGCGATGTTCTATGTTTTGAAACTACATGTTTCTGGTTTCACACGAACTAGAAAGTGCCATGAGATAATGGGATAGCTGTTGCCTTGCTGTACCCCAGCGACGGGAAGTAATAGAGTCACCTCTGTTGAGGACCTCAGATGCAAATAATATTCTGAAAATGTATACGTCTCCAGGGTCATGAAGGAAAGGCTGTTTTTCACCCTGGTAGTGGGTTTTATTTTCTTTTGGTGTTGGCACAAATGCATTTGACTTGGGTTTTCAAAGTTGATATCTAACAGAACTCTTAGACAATGTTGAAAGAATGTGTTCTTCAGTGGGTGCAGTAAAAATCCCATCAATGATGCATGTTGTCCGTCACCCCCTTCCTCCCGTCTTTGTGGACCTTGATAGTCTAACTATGGCATGGAAACGAACTAACCTCTGTTGGTCTTGAGAATTCAGAGATAGAAGTGCAGATGGAGTGGAAGAACAGAGTCATTTGTCTACGTGTGTCTTTCCACTGATTAAAAATAAAACAGCCACAGTGAAGTCAATATTTATTTTTATGAACTTTTATGTAGTATGAGTTTTCTTTTGGGAAATGTCCCTGTTTTTGTGGAAAAATTCTTGTGACTTAGGTAGTAAATAATAATGAACCATTGTTGATGTTGTGAGAATTGTTTTTCTCTCCTCCCTTTACTCATTCCCCTGCATCCATTTAATCACCAATTCCTGTGGCTTCTACTCTTGGATATCTTAATGTTACACTTCCCTTCCCCCTTCCTGACGCCAAGGGCTCCTTAACTCCTGTCACTGCACACACTGGTTTATTCATCTGCTGTGTTAGAGGGCATGAGTCACATCTGATTTGACATGGCCAGTGTGTGGCATATAGTAGGTGATCAGTACATATTCAATGTATTAATGAAGGTTTCCATATAAATCATTTAATTCATTCATTCTCAGTGGGGCAGAGGGATGGGTATGTGCGTCACTTCCCCCCTACCTCAGCATTTGGCAGCATCTGGAGACACTTTTGGCTGTTACAGCTGAACTGGGGAGTGTGTGTGTGTGTGTGTGTGTGTGTGCATGCATGCTACTGGCATTGTGAGTAGAGGCCGGACTTGTTGCTAAACATCATACAGAGCACAGAATCATAACAAAGAATTATCTGACCCCAAACAGCAACAGTGCCAAGTTTGGGGAACTCTGCTCTAATTTGATTTCAAAATATCTCTTTTGAATAGCTAAACAGGTAGCAGAAGTGTCTTTACTCTAGATATGAGAAAACACACTAGGAGAGATTAAATGCCCTATCCAAGTCCACCCAGCCTAAGGTAGTCACAGAACCAGGAATTCAACCCTAGGCCCTTGATTCCAAATCTAGATAATAACTAGACTATTTCAATCACTAAGATGATTATTGTGATTTTAAAATGATATCTGAACAATTGCCTTGTATTTGAGCCTTGGAAGGCTGTCCATACTCTACTTAAAAGTAATATACAGGAATTAAGGCAGAAAATATTATGTATGCATATTTGAAAGATATCTCCGAGAGAGATTCCTTTAGATCTTGTAGAAGCGATTTGAATCTGCTAGGCTTACATTTTTCTACAGAGAGTCAATTTCTTCAGTGAAGTGAGTCAGCTCATCCATGATCCCATTGACACAGTTCTGAAAGATTAACATTATTTAATATTTTTGTATTATTAAAATTGAAGCCTGAAATGTCTGAATTGACCATTAGGTATTTGAGTGAATGCCTAATTAATTTTTAACACAGTACTTATTTACATTCTGGAAACAGTACATGGAGCACAGCTGCTTCGAGTGCATGAATCCGTTTAGCACCTGAGTCATAGATTTGAAATAAAACTATTGTGTGTCTGTGCCTAGGCCACTGTATATTGTCGGGCCATTGCCTTTCTAGAAATAGCAGTAGAGATGGATGAGGGAAGATGCAGATTTGGGTAATTAAATCAGTCAAGGAAAAAAACAGTTGATTTAAACAAAAAAGAGAGATCTGGCATACAAGAATGTTTCCAGTATACAAGACACTGAGGGAGAAACAAAGATATTCAAGACATACTCTCTTTTCTTAAGGAGTGTTTACATAGGTGACAGGTATGTACATATCAAAACTAATTAATGAAATAAGGCCACCTGAGGGCTGAGTGAATGGCAGTAGCATGGAATGCAGAAGGGGAAAAGTATTGGTGAATTCTGGGAAGGAATTAGCTGACAGGAGACTCAAAATACACATTTAATCCAAATTGGGAAATATAAGTCATGAGCCTTGGTTAAAAAATATTTCATAATAAATTATGCTAGATAAGATCTTTCTTTAAAGATTTTGTTTGATTGATTCATCATATTTGTACATATTTATGAGGTACCTGTTTTTTTTTTTTTTTTTTTTTTTTTTTGGTAGAGTTTTGCTCTTTTGCCCAGGCTAGAGTGCAATGGTGAGATCTTGGCTTACTGCAACCTCCATCTCCAAGGTTCAAGTGATTCTCCTGCTTCAGCCTCCTGAGTAGCTGGAATTACAGGCACGTACTACCACGCCTGGCTAATTTTGTATTTTTAGTAGGGATGGGGTTTCTCCGTGTTGGTCAGGCTGGTCTCAAACTCCCGACCTCAGGTGATCTGCCCACCTGGGCCTCCCAAAGTGCTGGGATTACAGGCATGAGCCACCGTGCCTGGCCACCTGTGATATTTTTTTAAACGCGTAGTAACGGTCAAGTCAGGACATTTAGGATGGCCATCATCATAAGCATTTATCATTTGTATATTAAGCAGTATTTCTTATTTTTTTTTTTTTGAGACGGAGTCTCACTCTATCTCCCAGGCTGGAGTGCAGTGGCTGGATCTCAGCTTACTGCAAGCTCCGCCTCCCGGGTTTACGCCATTCTCCTGCCTCAGCCTCCCGAGTAGCTGGGACTACAGGTGCCCGCCACCTCACGCGGCTAGTTTTTTGTATTTTTTAGTAGAGACAGGGTTTCACCGTGTTAACCAGGATGGTCTCGATCTCCTGACCTTGTGGTCCGCCCGTCTCAGCCTCCCAAAGTGCTGGGATTACAGGCTTAGTATTTCTTATTTTTTATATCGACAAAGAAATAGAACTCTTTTCTGCAACTCCTGTCCACATCTTCTTTGTGATATTTGGATGCTATTCAAAAAGTAAACATCTTTTTGGAAAGATTTTACTTACTCTTTAAAATTCTTTCGATACCATCAAGTTCTGATCTTTACAGCTGCTGAATTTTTCTAGATTCCTTAGGGCTCTCTGCCATATCATGAGATAATTTTAAGTACTTTCTATATAAAAATTATAAGAGTCACTTGAAGTAGAATTTAAAGAATATTTAGAAGAATACAAAATATCTTTATTTCTATTCTGCTTTTCAATGTCATCCTTGACTTTGCATGTAAACCTGTGGTTTTCCAAAGTTGGGTGCTGGCTATTCCAGAATGGCTGAGTCAAAAAGGTAAAAAGATAGTCTTGGAAATAGATACAGGTATAAGTTTATTTATGTATTTAGTGGCAGGGTCTTGCTCTGTTGCTCAGGCTGGATTGCAGCGGCACAAACCCAGCTCACTGCAGCCCCAACCTCCTGGGGTCAAGTGATCTTCTTGCTTCAGCCTCTTGAGTGGCTGGGACTATAGGTGCATGCCACTATGTCCAGCTATTATTTTTTTTTTTTTAAGAGAAAGAGTCTCACCATGTTGCCCAGGCTGGTCTTGAACTTCTGGGCGCAAGCAATTCTCCCACCTTAGCTTCCCAAGGTGTTGGGATTATAGGCATGAGCCGTCTCATCTGGTCTAAAGTTTTCAAAATTATGAAAAAGAACATACAAGTAGAAAATTATACTTTAGTTCACAGTAGAGAGGAAAACGTTTGCAAATTATTCCCATGGGAGGCAGAATAAATGAAATTGCTAACTGACAGCACTTCTGCTTTATCTTTTAAAATCCAAATTAAGTAGGCATTAGATTGAATCATTTTGGCCAAGAAACATTAGCCACCTAACAGTGGCTAAATATGCGGGAAATTTAGAAAACACCAATTTAAAAATTACCAGTAGGTCCAGGTGTGGTGGCTCACACCTATAATCCCAGAAACATTACGGCTGTATTAACAAAACACGTTATGAATACATTAACACAGACATCACATTCATAAAAAAATGTGTCACATCCCAGAATACCAACACTTGTAAAGGTTAGACTAAGGGCTACTGAACAGTGAGTGTCCGTCTGATTCATAGCAGAGTACAATGATACTTCATTTAAAAATTAAAGAATTGAGAAATCTCAATTTTATTGAAAAACACCAGGTAACTTGGTGATTTCATCCCCCAAATCTTATTAAAAAAATCTTTCAGTCCAGCTTGTTTAAAGTTCTGCATTTAGCAGGAATGTTTGAACATATTAGTCAAAAAAGCAAAATTAAACAGACCTCAAGGTGACATTATTTTACACTGAGATATTATACAAATATTTTTTTAGCTCATGGGATATGGAAGCTGAAAGGATTAATTTTAAATTTCAGTCAAACATGTCTAAATTGTAAATAGTAGAAACTGGTTTCTAGATCACTTGACATCTTTTATTCAGCGGAATAGAGAAACATATTATATCCCTTTAAATGGGACCAGTGTTGTGCAGAACTGTGAAGTAGGCAATGGTTATTTTCTAGCTGGTTGCAGGCTCTCCTTTCTATGTTGTTTAGTGTCTACTTCTGTCAAGATCTACTTGCAGAAGAAGATCAGGCTGGGGGCGGTGGCTCACGCCTGTAATCCCAGCACTTTGGAAGGCCGAGATGGGAGGATCACTTGAGGCCAGGAGTTCAAGACCAGCCTGGGTAATGTGGCGAAGCCTTGTCTCTACAAAAAAATACAATAATTAGCCAGGCATGTTGGCACATGCCTGCAGTTCCAGCTGCTTGGCAGCCTGAGGTGAGAGGATCACTTGAGCCTGGGAGGTCAAAGCTGCAGTGAGTTGAGATTGCACCACTGCACTCCAGCCTGGGCAACAGAGTGAGACACTGTTTTTTTTTTTCTTTTCTTTTCTTTTCTTTTCTTTTCTTTTTTTTTTTTAAGGCTGAGTGCGGTGGTCCACACCTGTAATTCCATCACTTTGGGAGGCTGAGGCGGGCAGATCACCTGAGGTCAGGAGTTCGAGACCAGCCTGGCCAACATAGTGAAACCAGCTCTACTAAAAATACAAAAATTAGCCAGGCATGGTGGCACATGCCTATAGTCCCAGCTACTTTAAAGGATAAGGCAGGAGAATCGCCGGAACTCGGGAGGCGGAGGTTGTAGTGAGCTGAGATCATTGCGGCACTGCACTCCAGCCTGGGTGACAGAGTGAGACTCTTGTCTCAAAAAAAAAAAAAAAAAAAAAAAGAAAAAGAAAAAAAGAGGATTAGATAAATTCATTCACACAGAGTAGAATGTCTGAGGTTTACTTTTTGACCGTTTTCAGAAAAGATTGGTGAAGGCACTAGAAGGTCATGTCATGATTTCACAGAAGGTGAAGGTGCCCTGACTGCTTGGTATTGGGAAAGGTAGGAAGATGGGGTGGGGCATGACGTCTACAAGGCTACTGTGAGAGGATGCACAGAGCGTAGCAGAGAGTGTACTGTCATACGATGTAATCAGCACTGATCATGAGAGCTGTGGGCTGGGTGCAGGAGCTCATGCCTGTAATCCCAGCACTGGGAGGCTGAAGCCAGAGGATTTTTTGAGTCCAAGAGTTTGAGACCAGCCTGGGCAATGTAGTGAGACCCCATCTCTACAAAAACATAATAATAATGAGAACTATAATAATTATAAAGAGGAAGAGGGAGTCAGTCTATGGCCCCCAAAACAAAAAGAGTAGATGAGTAGAAGATCTCAAGGATGCAGATTCCAGTTGGATGGGAGGAAAAACAATATTCTAACAGAGCTTTCTAAAAATTAAATGGGCCATCCCAGGAGAGGACTTTCCAGCCTTTGGTGTGGTTGTGTGTAATTCAGATCTGTCACTCCCAAACCAGGCACACGTCAGAAAATTTGGGTGGGGGGCTTGTTAAAAATACTCCAGTGTTTCTGACTTAGTAGGTCTGGATGTGGCTCAAAACCTGTATTTTTATCAGCACCTGAGTTATTCTGAGGCAGCTGGTCCATGAACCAGCATTTGGCAATCACTTGTCCATATGACCACCTGATGAAGACATTATGAAGGGAAGTGAGGTGTTGGGCAGAAGATTGGGGAAAGATTCAATTTCATTTCATTAAATATATTTTTAGAATGTTTTTGGAACACGTGATTCCTATTCTCTTTTCCCATTTTATTAGGAATGTTTTCAAACACACAAAAAGTTGAAAAAATTTTATGGTGAACACCCATATACCTACCACCTAGATTCTCTTATTGACATTTTATTATACTTATTTTGTCACATATATATTGAGATGAAATTTACATACAATAAAATGTACAAACTTGAGCATGGCGCTTCTATGATTAGGAAGGATGAAAATGTGCATCGGAGACAAGGTGGGTGGGTGGGTGTTGATGAGCAAGTAACAAGATCAATGGCTGGAAAGTTGAGAGAGGTGAGAGGATGTGCAAGGTATGTATCAAATTGGGCTATTGAGGAGGACATTTGAGATGGAGATAAAGTCTATGCTTATTATGACAAATTCTCTGTTTGTGAAATTGCCTATTTGCAAAAATTTCCTTTTTGTAACCACACCAAAGATTGGAAAGTCCTCTCCTGGGTAGGCCCATTGCATTTTTAGGAAGTTCTATTAGAATGTTGTTTTTCTCCCCATCCAACTAGAATCTACATCCCTGAGATCCCCCAAATCAGTACTCGTGGTGCCTTTGCAGTCATTTGTGGATAAGCATAGAGTGATGAAGAATTTGAGTTATCTGACATGGATGTTCCCAGATGATGTTGAATAAGGTAACACTCTGTCTTCTTATTTCAGCCCTTGTAAATAAGTGTTTTTTAAATCTGCTTAGTGCCATATTTTCCACATTTCTGTGCTATTTCCTAGTGATTTTGCTGTTTAAAATGCCTCCTTCCTCCGAAGCTTCGTATTGCAGTGGTGTCCAGTATTCCTAAGCAGAAGGCTGTGAAGTGCCTTACAGAGAAAATATATGTGTTAGATAAACTTCGTTCAGGTAGGAGTTAAAGGTGCTTTAGTTCTCAGTTCAATGTTAATGAATCAATAATATGTTAAATAAGGTTTATTTAAACAAACACATAAAGTAAGGTTATGTCTTGATTGATAGAAACGTTGTGATTGACGTTTGCAGGAACCCAACTCTGTATTTCTCCTGGGATCCATGGTTCAGTGTTCCCTAATTCAGTGTTTCCGTTATGTTCAGTAGAACATAACTACCAATAATAGATTGTAACACCTTGGGTGGGTCAAAGAAATGGATTGGACACTTCAGTGTTTCTCATCTTTGAAGCTCCAATACTTGGAATTTTCTTAGGCGCAGATGTATTTGCAAGAGCATACCGGCAAATCCTAGGCTTTAGAGTGTGACGTTTTTGTGGAATAATTAGTCTACTTGTATGAGAAGTTGGCAGGCTAAACATTCCATTTATTTAAACATTCTGCTAAACTAATAATTTGGGGATTATGTTCCTTGATTTCATAGATATTAGTTGTGTGAAAATATGCTGCATTTCTCTTAAATATAATCCTAGTAGAAGAATGGTTTACATACCCGATCATACCACCTTTTTACTGTGGCTTTATATAGAGATTTGTTTGTTTTCATACCTTTCAAGATTACGTCTTGTCCAGAGCCTGACTCTTGGGGCTGGAATTAGAACTGGGTATGCAGCTTATGAGAAGGGGATAAGATGATAGTTGTGGAACCAGAGAGAGAAATATGTCAGGGAACCTCAGACCTGGCCCCACCTACAGGTGTATGAGGCCTGAAAGATGAAGCTGAGCCCAGTGGGGAACAAGCAGCTGACAGTGTGGATGAAGGTCAAGGTCGAGTTCAGCAATGGACTCCACATCTTTTACTGCAGGCTCCCTCTTTTTGGGCCTGGGACCTAAACGTAGCAGGTCAGAGCTGGACATTCCTAGATATTTTTATTATTTTAACATTAGTAACCAAATATTTGATTATGTGTCTGTTGTGTATGAGATATAAAATACAGACATTACGGACCTTATTTTGAAGGATCGACAATCTGTTTGTGGAGGAAAAGACAAATTACACATAGAGAATAGTAGATAACAAAATAATAGGTGGATGAATATGATATTGTAACCCAAGATCCCCAGGTTTCTGGGTATGCACCCTGAAAAAGCACCCACTTGTAACTGTTGCATCTTGAGTTGTTTCAAAAAGTTCCAGAGTGAAGCTCAGCTCTAGATGAATAAAAACTGGTTGGGTCCAGAGACCTCTGAGTCGGAGATGAACCTTGTGAACTTTCCTTATTACCGCACTAAAAACCCCACCCAGGAAGGAGCTTATCTGCCATTTCCTATACATGTGACATATGGAGAAGCATGATCAGCTACTTCACTGGCTCTGCCTTTACTCCGCCTCTACATACAATGGCTCAGCTAACCAGCCTAATGAAAGCTGTTTTCACCATTGTTTGGGGGGTACTGTTTTGGGAAACTGCCTCAGCTGTCCTCCTTACTTGTTGCAGGAAACAAAATCCCTTTGTTTAAATCCTCCTTGGTTGTGGTCTTTGGACTGTCACCCACCAAGTGATAAAAGCCACCCATTGTGTGGGTGACAGTATTATCTAAAATTCAATATGTAAATGCTGAGAAAGGAAGTATCAGAGTGGGGAGATTCCATGGTCTCATTTTGCTAAATGTAGAGCCAGTTTCACACATTTTAAAAAATTTTCTGAAAAATAAAAGGTAGAGAATATAAGCTTTAAAAGTTTCATAAAGTTAATCTAAAAATACTTTTATATCTTAAGACTTTGTGTGGCCTGTAAGAAAAAGTTTACTGATCCTATGCAAAAAAAAAAAAAAAAAAAAAAATCATGTAAAAAGTGAATCTGCTCTGAAGTCAGAAGTGCTTATTGAATACCCATGCTTTGTCAAGCAACATAGAAGAGGATAAATGTAATATTAATACAGTGTTAAGACTAGGTCTGTTTCCTTAATGTCTACAATCAAATAAGGGAGACAAAATATATGAGGAAACATTAAACATAAAATTTAAGTTGCCCCGTATGAGGGTTACAATTTTATGATTTTAAATGAAATAAGTGATGCTACTTAAGATTCTGACTTTCTTCCTATAAATGCAATGTCTCTTTTTTTTCTCTGCCTGTCTTAAATATTTTTCCAGCAGTTTGACTATGCAATATATCAGTGTTTTAAATTTTTGTTTTCCTTTTAAAAAAACCTTGCTTATGATTCTCTAGGATTCTTGGATCTGTGATTTGTTGTTTTTCATTAACTTTGGAAAATTCTTGTCCATTATCTCTTTATGCTTGAACTTCAGTTACACGTACATTAGGCCATTTGATTTGCCCCATAACTCTACTTCTTTTTTTAAAATTATTTCTTTTTATTCTTTTTTCTCTACGTGTTTTAGTTTGGAACTTTCTGTTAATCTATCTTTACATTCGCTGTGTCCTGTCTGCTAATAAACCTATCAAATGAATTTTTCATCTCTAATAATGTTTTAATTTCTAACATTTCCACTGGGCTCTTTTTATAGTTTCTGTCACTCTGCTTAAATTTCCTATCTGTTCATACATGTTGTCTAACTTTTTCACTAGATCATTTAACATAGTGATCATGGTGATTTTAAAGTCTCTGTTCAATAGTTCCAGCATCGAAGTCATCTCTGTGTTTGCGCCTGTTGGTTAATCATTTGGCAATAGCATTCTTTATCTTGCTTTTTTGTGTGTCTTGTACTTTTCTATTGAATGCTGGACATTGTATGGAGAAGAACTGAAGAGACTGAGTTGAATAGTATTTTTGCCTGGTATGGGCTTGCTGCTTTCATGTAAACAGTGTGGAGTTTGAATCCATGTACTCACGAGTTGAGTTGAGTTTGCATTTTGTTGTTGTTGTTGTTGTTGCTATGGTTACCATCAGTTCACCACAGGCTTCAAATCCCTTGGTGATGGCTGCCATTCCTTTGAGCTTAGAGTGGGATCTGGAGTACTGGATTACTTTTCTCAGTGTTCCCATTCTACCTTGCTTGCCTGAAACACAGAGGGGTCTGTCCTCATGTTCTTGCCCTTCCCAGTGTTAAACTACTGTTGCTTGTTAATTGGTTTTGGGCATGGGTGGGGGCAGAGGGGACTCTCTTGTAATGGCCCAGCCTCAGTCTTAGGCAGGCCGTGTATGCCTGGGCCTCGAAACTGGAGTTTTCTCAGCATTCCTTCATCTACTCTCTATGTCAGCTGGATTCTGCCTTGTATCTGTGGTTGGTCTTAGGTGGGAGAGAATTTTTTTCTCTCTCCTAGCAGTAGCTGACCTGTGTCTGGCATCATTGCAGAGTCCTGGGCCCAAGATTTCCTGCCCAACTCCACAGACAAGGGTGTCTGCTTGAAAGGGTCTTCATCAGTGCCTGTCTGCATCAGCAGCAGATGTGTCTCTGAAGGATGACTCTCAGGTTTCCTGCTGTGATCCCTGTCTTTGTCTTCAGTATGCGTACCCAGGGGAGGCTCATGAAACTGAGGTTGAAGCTGAGATTGTGAGTGAAACTTCCCCTGTGTCTGGGGCTCCTAGCTATTCCAAATTGACACGCCAGCCCACACTTGCCCTGTAAGAATTCATTCAAATTTTGGCTGATTTTTTTTCTTACCTAGCTGGATAGTGACTACCTCTGTCTTCCTTCCTCTGCAAAAAGCTTTGTGTGCAGTCTCCCTTTGGAAAGCTTGTCCCTCTTTGGAATTCAGGTTACTTGGCTGCATTAGGACTTCAGCCCTCTGATGGGCTCGAGAGTAGTTATAGTTTTGTAGATCATCTGACTCTTTTGTGGTTGTTAGAGTGGGAGCAATATTCTTTTTATGGCACTCATCATCCTAAGTAGCAATGGAACTCTGAGTTTTTTACTTAATGTATGTGCGTTTGTATTACCATGCTAATCAAAATGAAATCTTGTGATCAACTAGAAAGCGCTAAAAGAAACTTGGAGGAGAAACATAACCACTCTTTTCTCCTTAGTATCTGTAAGGTAGTTGCAATAGTTGAAACAGTATGAAGTATTAACCTTGAACTTCCCTGAAGCTATTTCTGAATCCAGAGTCCTAGTATCTTAAAATTGAACCCACCCCTATCCCTCTTCCTTTCTCCCTCCTCTAAAGGAATCAAATGGAATGGAAGGATTGAGGCTGAATGTCTCCCATTGCAAATTGGGCAAAGGCTCTAGAAGCTGGGTAAGCATTGTAGAGATTGAAGGGGACTCTAGCAGCAACTACAGCAACAGCTATGTATGTGGGAAGAGGCTATCTGGAATTCAGGAACAAAGCAAGAGAAAAGGAGGAGGGACTATTTACAAAAATAGTGCCTGCATCATTACAGATCAAAGTCAGGCTGGATCTTTATCAGGATCCTGTTTTTGTGTATTTTCTAAAGTTTCACTTTTTAAATTATAAGCACTTTTTACTTATGTAATCAGTAGAAAAGCAATGCATTTAAATAAATAAATATGTAAGACCATAATGGAAAAAAATGTATTGGAAAATACAAAATATTTCTGAATGTGTATAGACAAGTTAATTTTCCATGTTTCTTGTGAGATGTCTCTTTCTTCTTCTTTAAAGAATTCATCATACATTTGATACTCTTAAGAAGTACCCTATTGTATTCCAGAACTATTATCAAGTTTTGTTTCTATGTGAATATACGTATAGACAAGATTTCACTGTATTTCTTCAAATCTAAGATGGACATTTTTTCACATTTTAATATCTCTGAAATTGGAATGTGTTTTAAATTGATCATATGCCATAGCTTAATTGGCATAGCTTTTTCTTTTTCTCACTAAATAAAATAGTAGTATGTCTTAAAATGCATGGAATCTTCGATTTGAAGAAATATAGTAGTACACAGGTTATCTCACAGATTAAGAACTAATAAGCATGTGATTTTTTTTGTAAAAGTGGGTGGAGCTTTCTTGACCTTTCCTAGACTGGTCCACCCACAAAGAATGATGCATGCCAGTGTTTGAGATGCTTACACATCCATATTTGGATTTTTAAAAGGAACTAAATTACACCAACTTTCAATTATAGCATAAAATGTAATGCCTCTATTCCTATATATGTATAATAGTTTTATTTTCCCCTCTGCTTTTAATTTTAGTTATAATCTCTTTAGAAAGTTGACCAGTCAGTTTTTATTCCCTCTATAATTTCTCAGCAACTAAGTGCCTGTATTTGCTGTTTGTAAAGGGTCACCCAATATTACATAAGCATTGATAAACGGTGAGCACTTGGTCCTCTGGTTCTCCCCTTTCTGTAAAGGGGACAAGTGTCTGGAGGACAAGACTTTGATGTCATCACCATGTAAATGGTGGCAGAATTCTATAACAGGAAGAACTCGTTAGCTTCATTATACATTAAAGTTTTGTTTATGCTTATGGTATGGTAAATTATAATTTGTTGTCTTTGACCCATAGGAACCCAGTTGTCTTGATTACAGTGTCTGGATATCAAAGGATGAATCAGCTTTATTTCCCTCTCTGAAATGAAAAGCTTGTAAAATAATGTTTAGAAAACTCATTCATAGCCACCAATAGCTTTAATTAATTAAAGGCAGAGGATCTCAGTTTCACAAAATATATGCACAACTTTGACATCATAAACTGTCCTTGTGTCTTTAGTGGATTTGTTAATTGTCTTTGATGTTGAATCACCAATGTATACAGCTGGTAGGGTCAAATAATTTGGGAAAGTAAATATTCTTTCTTACTATCAACACAGAGTTCGAAGCTGTTCTCTGAAGAGCTGTCACTGACAGAGGAAAATACAGCCGTGCGAAGAAAACTCTTTCCTTCCATACATGGACTTAAAACATCTGATTTGGTAGCTTCTCTTAGACACAATCTCAGTCCCTTCCCTTTCATGTATGCACTCTTTTCTCCAGTATTACACAAATTCTTTGACCTAGAGGTTTTCTGAATAGACACATGGAGAAGAGCAACAAGATAAAATTACGATAGGGCAAAATAAGCACATTCAAACCAGAATTTTGACATGTGAATTGAAACAATTATCAGGAACTGTATTAGTCTGTTCTTGTACAGCTACAAAGAAATACCTGAGGCTGGGTAATTTATAAAGAAAAGAGGCTTAATTGGCTCACAGTTCTGCAGGCTGTACAGCAAGCATGGTGCTGGCATCTGCTGGGCTTCTGGGGAGGCCCCCAGGAAACTTACAGTCATGTAAAAGCTACACACTTTTAAACAACCAGATCTCTCGAGAATGCACTCACTATCAGGAGGACTGTACCAAGGGGGATGGTGCTAAACCATTCATGAGAAACCCACTCCCATATTCCAAATACCTGCTGATAAGTTTTGGATTTGTGTGGCTGCCCAAATATCATATCAAATTGTAATCCCCAGTGTGGGAGGTAGGGCCTGGTGGGAGGTGATTGGATCATGGTGGTGGATTTCCACCTTGGTGCTATTCTCATGATAGTGAATGAGTTCTGGTGAGATCTCATTGTTTAAAAGTGTGTGGCACCACCCGCCCCCCTGTTCCCGCTCTGGCCATGTAAGAAGTGCTTGCTTCCCCTTCGCCTTCCACTATAATTGTAAGTTTCCTGAGTGCCTCACCTTCCCACTCCCACCCCCCTACCCCACGAAGCAGATGCTGCCATGCTTCCTGTACAGTCTGTGGAACTGTCAGCCAATTAAATATTTTTTCTTTATAAATCACCCAGTCTCAGGTATTTCTTTATAGCAGTGCCACAATGGCATAATACACCTTCCACAAAGCCCCACCTTCAACATTGAGGATTGCATTTCAATATGAAATTTGAATGGAAACACACATCCAAACTATATCAGGAACCATAACTGGATCTCTCTTCAGGCCAGTAGGTTTATTCTGGGGCTATCTTTATTTGAGAAGATTTTTTTTTTTCTTCAATGTGAACCACATATATTGAATAAAAAACAAAACAGAGTTAATACCTGTGATACTTTAACACATTGGATGAGAAGAAAGTTGAAAACGAGTTCTGCCATGTAAACATAATTTAAGTAAACTGCTTTTTGAAGGAGCAATGTGAATGACTAGACTTAGGAAGAAGCAAACGTTTGGGAAATTTTGGACTTAGGTCTTGTGAAGTATAGTTTGATTCTTTCTTTTTGTGTAGTTTGATCCTTGGCATTAGTGGAAAGAAAAGAAATTCAAAAGAACCTCATTAGAAATTTCTGGGTTTCAGTGAATCTGGTGAGCTAGCTTTGGTTTGAATGGAAGGATAAAATTGTAAAGAAATGAGATATTTAGCAATCATGTCACGGCTTTAGAGACAGAGAGTCTACCAAAAATTCATAGAAATGCTCAACCAGAAAATCTGCCTTTTCCCCTTACATTTGATAATTGCAAAGTGTAAATGTAATTTGCAGTGAATGTTTATATGTCATTAATGTTTTTTAGTTAAGAAATCAAAAATAAAAGGGAAATAAGGAAGAGCTGACTCATATAATATTAGATGTGTATGAAGTGTTCTTTGGAGTTGGCTTAAAGGAATCCAAAAGGATAATACATATCAAAACATGACACCAGAAGGGTGAAAAGTATTTAAAAGCCTAATCACTATGAATCATGCAATAGTTTCCATTTTTCTCAAATGTACAAGAATGTATTGAAAATAAATTACAAAGTTCTGTGGCTTCAATGGAGTTTCATTCAGAGAAGGGGGAAAAGCCCTTTGTAAAATATGGAAACCATCTTGAGTTAAACAAATGCCAGAAAAATTATAATTGTAAAAATAAGATGTCGACTATCGTTATTACAGTGGCTGTGTTGTTTCCAATAACAATTTGGCATTTTATTTAGTCTGTAACAATCTACAATTGAAATATAAAATAAAGATTTTTCTTTTATTTCCTTCTGAAGTTCTGTGCCAAGCTAAGCAGAACTGAATCAAACATCTGTGGGTGATTAAAACAAGCTTTCCTATGGGGTTCTGAATAGAAAGTAAACATGGATTTTATCCATAGTCAACAGCATTTACAAATGTAAAGAGAGGAAGCTACTGAGTTTTTGAAGAATGAGCTGCTAGACAGGAAATAGAAGTATGGAACAGCAGATGGTGATAATTAGTTCCATACGGTAAAAGGCTTCCATTAAAAAAAAATGACAACGAGCTGCTCTGGTTGGGTGATGTTTTATTGAAGCAATCTTTGTGTCTTATTTCCTATCTTTGTCTTTTGAGAATAGTCTCATCTCTAAGAGCTAAACAAATGTGACTAATGTATGTGAGGGATTTTCTTTATTGAATCTACGTTGGCTCTCATGAGTGAAATGACCCTTCCTTAGGGGTCACCCAGACTGATGAAGCACCCTCCTGGATGCCCAGACGTCTCTTGTACCTGAGGTTTTAAATTTTCCAATCTTTCTTGCTTAACTTTATTTTGGGTCAATCACAGTTTCTTGAGTTCTTGAGAATATGTCATTGAGAATATGTCCAGACTGCCTGGATTTGAGTTCTGCCTCCCCAACTTACTAGCTGTGAAAACTCTGGGCATCACCTAAACTTTCCATGCCTCAGTTTTCTCATCTGTACAATAGGGACAGTTATTAATATAATGCCTGCCTGAGTGTATTACACCACCTAATAGTAGAATTGTTGTAAAGATGAAAATGAATGAATATATGTAAAACATGTCTACCAGTGTTACCTGGGGAGTTATTAAAAATGCACATTCTAGGGCCTCACTCTAGAGCTACTGAATCAAAATTTCTGCACTTTCTTGATCACATACTAGTAGTCATAAAGAAAAGGTTTCTGATATTTACTTTCCCTATGCTTGTTCGTGTATTTAGTAATCTACATATTGTTTGAATGTAGTTTATACATTTTATAACACACACAAGATAGACATTTAAAAAGAGTGAGATAATAGCAAAGACATGGAATCAACCCAAATGCCCATCAATGATAGACTGGATAAAGAAAATGTGGTACGTATACACCATGGAATACTATGCAGCCATAAAAAGGAATGAGATCATGTCCTTTGCAGTGACATGAATGAAGCTGGAAGCCATTATCCTCAGCAAACTAATGTAGGAACAGAAAATAAACACTGCATGTTCTCGTAAGTGGGAGCTGAACAATGAGAACACATGGACACAGGGAGGGGAACAACACACACTGGGGCCTGTTGGCGAAGGGTGAGGGAAGTGAGAGCATTAGGAAAAATAACTAATGCATGCTGAGCTTAATACCTAGGTGATGGGTTGACAGGTGCAGCAAACCACCATAGCCCACATTTACCTATGTAACAAACCTGCACATCCTGCACATGTACCCTGGAACTTAGAAAGAATGAGGTAAAAAATAAGTATAGGCTGACATGGTGAGAGGATCACTTCAGCCCAGGAGTTCAAGACCAGCCTGGGCAACATAGTGAGACCCTGTCTCTACAAAAAATAAAAAAAGTAGCCGGTGTGGTGGTCTGGCAGTGTGTGCCTTGGTCTCAGCTACCCAGGAGGCTGAGGTGGGACAATCGGGGGGAGACCAGTGGTGCAGTGAGCCGTGATTGCGCCACTGCATTACAGCCTGGGTGGCAGAGTGAGACCCTGTCTCAAAAAAATTAAAAAAAGAAAAAGCATAAAAAGTTTAGATGTCTTTTTCTTGTATTCTGGGGACAAGGATTCGGAGGTCACTGGTTGAGAATGTTTTCTGAGTTGAACCAAACTGAAAGGAGGAGTTCTAAATTCCACTGGCCAAGATCTTCTGCAATGACAGCAACATAATGCCAGCGCTTTACTAACCAGTGTCTCCATTCCTCATGCACATGCCAATGCCAAATGTGAAATTCTGTGCCCAGTGCCTTATGTTTTGCATTTCAGCCATCTTTTTGTTTACTTTTATCCCTTTGCTTTGCGTACTTTTAATATTGCCAACCAACTCGGTATTTGCAGTTGTGACCTTGACAGTATTCAAAACTGTCTGTTCTTGGCCAGAAATATCTGTGGCTTTCAGAAAGATAAAGCAAACTTTGTGTATTTTGTTTTTAAAAATTTTTAATTTTTGAGGGTACATAGTAGGGGTATGTATTTATGGGGTACATGAGGTGTTTTGATGCAGGCATGCAATGTGAAATAAGCACATCATGGAGAATGGGGTAGCCATCCCCTCAAGCACTTATCCTTTGTTTTACAAACAATCCAATTATACTCTTTTAGTTATTTTTTAAATTTATTTTTGTTCTATTTTATTTTATTTTTTTGAGACGGAGTCTCGCTCTGTTGCCCAGGCTGGAGTGTAATGGCATAATCTCGGCTCACTGCAAGCTCCGCCTCCCAGCTTCAAGCAATTCTCCTGCCTCAGCCTCTTCCCCAGGTGGTAGGGACTACAGGCACCCACCACCGTGCTGGGCTAATTTTTGTATTTTTAGTAGAGACAGGGTTTGACCATGTTCGCCAGGCTGGTCTCAAACTCCTGACCTCAAGTGATCCACCCGCCTTGGGCTCCCAAAGTGTTGAGATTATAGGCGTGAAACACCACTCCCGGCCTCTTTTGGTTATTTTTAAAACTCTGTATTTTTAATTGTTGAGAAAGGTTTCCTTACTCCCACCTTCTTTCTATTTTCTTCCCAATTGGCAGAGACTGTAGCAGCTTTCTTTGTTCTTGGTGGCTGGTGGCCCTGACTCTACACTACATGAGTGGGCACAGATGTTAACCTTCTATTCTCTCTCACAGCCTTTCTCTAGCTTTATATTTTGCCATTACTTTCAATGGCAAAAATCACAATTACTTTTGCACCAAACTAGTAATTACCCAGGGTGGTAACAGCTCTTAAGAACACACTCTGTCACCTTGAAATCAAGTGGGTGTTAGCTGAAAATTCAGGCAAGGTCTTAAAGACGTTGTTTCTTTCAGCTGTGAGTAGTGAGGGAGAATTTGAACATGACAGTTCTTGATTGTCATGATATTTAGTTGATGGATTCCCGTTACCCTGCATGATGTGTGATGTTGACATTTTATTCAAACATGTAATCCTTGTCATTGAGTGTGGGAAGGAGAGAGATTGCTACCTGGAGTAGGGGCAATACAGGATGGCACTACAGAGAAATGACATAAAGCCCTAAATAATAGCAATGATCATTCTTCACTTCGTGTCATTTCATTTTTAGAGTTCACATGATTTTAGAGCTTCTGTGGCACTATCTTCATGATTCTAGGTAGCTGCTGTGGTTCTGAGCAATGTTTAGGGCATACATTATTATACAGATGCATTCAGTACCCATGAACATTGATTATATTTGGTTAAAATTTTTGATTCATGTCCTTAGAATCACATCTTGTAATCAGAAGAACTTCGTTGTTGAATTATTTGTAGGTAATCTTGCATTTGGGTTATAATGCATATTCTTTTACACTGTTAATTTGTTGGAGATAGAAAGAAATAATTACTGGCAAGCCATGGTGACTCACACCTGTAATCCCAGCACTTTGGGAGGCCGAAGTGGGTGGATCACCTGAGGTCAGGAGTTTGAGACCAGCCTGGCTGATATGGCAAAACCCCATCTCTACTAAAAATACAAAATTAGCTGTGCATGATGGCATATGCCTGTAATCCCAGTTACTCAGGAGGCTGAGGCAGGAGAATTACTTGAACCTGGGAGGTGGAGTTTGCATTGAGTGGAGATCGCACCACTGCATTCCAGCCTGGGCAATAGAGTGAGACTCCATCTAAAAGAAAAAAAAAATTGGAAATCATCCTGGCCTCTGTGTGAGGAATGATTTATAGGCTGGCAAATGTGGAATTGGGAGGACCAGTGAGAGAGATATACCGTGGTCTCTACAGTGGTCTAGAGGAGCAATGAGAGTGGCTTGGATTCAGGCAGTAGCAACAAAAGTAGAGGAAAGTGGTCAGATTCATGATATAGATTGTTCCTTGGACTTGTTCATGAGTATGTGTGGTTGGTAATGGAAAGAAAGGAGCAACATACGATCCTAGGGTTTCTTTGCTATGGTAATGTATTACCTGAGCTGGGAAGGATTAATGTTATTCAGAATATGGAAGAAGTAGCTCTGATCATTTGAGGTTTTAGGTTAGTGGAGTTGGCAGTAATGGTAGATACAATCCACTTTTTTTTTTTTTTTTTTTAACAAAAGTTTATTCCTTAATCTGGGAAAACCATGGGTTCAGTTCCTAGAAGGCTCACTTAGTTTTGCCCTATTTCATTGTTGGGGTGGAGAGGGTCTCTGTCTCTGAAAGAACTTGCCATTTGTTACAAAAGAAAAGTGTGTGCATGGATTGGTGAAAATCCACCACTATGCTTGGCTAACAACACAGAGCAGTACCTTACTATTGCTAATGAGTTGAGGATGTAATATAAAAGAAATTATGCAGAAAAATTTTAAGAAAATAAATATTTATACTAAGTAATTAGGGCTTGCTATAATAAATTCAAACAATATGAAAGTAGAAATTGCAATTTTTTCTCTCTCCTAATTCAGTGCCCCAGAAGTGACCTTCATCAGCAACTGGAAGTTTCCCTTCCAGGCACCTATCTATGTATCCTTGTTCCCAATCTTCTCTACACATACACATAAAATAATATAGGTTTTAACAGGTTTTCTTTGGATAAAAATGGAACTGTATTAGTTATCCACTGCCATGTAACAAATTTTCCTAAAATATAGCAGTTTAAAAGAACAAACATTTATTGTCTCACAGTTTCTTTGAGTCAGAATCAGGCTGTGGCTTAGTGGAATTGTCTGCCTCAAGGTGTCTCATGAGGTTGCATTTAGGGTGTGGGCCAGGGCTGTGGTCTCATCTGAAGGCTCTACTGGGTAAGGATCGGCTTACGAGCTCACTCATGTAGTTGTTGGCAGGATTCAGTTCTTTGTGAGACTGTTGGATTGAAGGCCTCGGTTATATGCTACCTGTTGGACAAAGGCCTCCTTCGGTTCTTTGCTACACAGGCCTATCTGGCCTCCATTACAGTAAGCAAGAAGAAACTGCCATCTGTTTGTACATCTAATCGTAGAAGTGATATTCCGTTACGTTTGCCCTATTCTATTAGAAGTGAATCACTAGGTTCAGCCAACATTCAAGATGAAGGGATCACACAAAGGTATGGATATGGGATCACTGGGGACCATCATAGAGACTACCTCCCATAGGGATCATAGTATATACATAGATATGCAACTTGAGTTTTTCACTGAATGATGTGCTGTAAATATCTTTCCAAGTTAATATATATAGATCTGCCTTAAGTTCTTTTAAATTGTTTTGTATGGCTGTATCACAATTTATATAATATTCCACTGGGTAAAATTTAAATTGTTTTTATTATTTTAGAGTGAATACCACATATATTTCCTAGACATTAGTGCAAACTTTTAAAAGTATAATTCTTAGAAATGTATTACTGGACAAAAAGTAGGCATATTTTAAACTGTGGTAGAAATTGCTAGATTACCCTATAAAAAGATTACACTAGTTTCAAATTTTTTCAAGAATGTAAGACATTGCCATTTCGCACATACTCACCTGTGCTGGATGTTAATAATCATTGAAATGTTTGCCAATCTGTTAAAAGTGGCATTTGATTGTTTTCATTCCCATTTATTTTAGTAATATTGAAATTGAGTGCCTTTTCATATGCTTATTTGCCATTTGTGTCTCATTTTTCCTAATTTCCTGTCGTTTGTCTTTGAATTTTGCTCATGAAGTAGTTCATTGTACCAACCAACCTTCCTCTCTCTCTCTCTCTCTCTCTTTCTCTTTCTCTCTTTCTCTCTTTCTTTCTTTCTTTCATTCTTTCCCTTGTCACAGTTTACATAACAAAGCTTATTAGAGGTGACACTTACCTTAACAAACTTAGGTCAATTACACCCTTACCCTAACCAACTGAGGTCAATTGCACCCTTACCCTAACTAACTTAGGTCAGTTGCTCACTCTGGCAGACTCTGCTCTTACTCGGCATTTTTTCTTCCCATCTGTATTAGTTTTCTATTGCTGTTGTAACAGATTAACACACATTTAGTAGCTTAAGCAGTATAAATTTATTCTCTTACAGTTCAGGGAATCAGAAGTCCTAAAATCAAGGTATCCACTGGGCTGGTTATTTCTGGAGGCTCTTGAGTGAATCTATTTCCTTGCCTTTTCCAGTTTCAAAAGACTGCCTGCATTCTTTGGCTCATGGCCCCTTCCTGTATCTTTAAATTTCTCTGACTCTGACCTCCCTGTCTCCCTCTTACAAGAGTCCCCTGTGTTTACATTGGGTGCACCAGAGAATGCAGGACACTCTTCCCAGTTCAAGATTCTTAATCACACCTGTAAAGTCCCCTTTAAAGTCACATGTTCACTGGTTCTGGGACTTGGGCATCTTTGGAGTGGTGGGGGTCAGGGGAAGGGCATTACTTAACCTCCACACCATCTAACATATGATATATTTTACCTATTTGTGCTATTATTGTCTGTATTCCCCCTTCATCCCAATCATCACTAGAATATAAATTCCAAGAGGGCATGATTTTTTTTTCTTTTTGAATCCTCATCATTGAGAAGAATAAGAATAAGAATAGTGCCTGGTTATATTGGTTTTCAATTTATATTTTTGAATCAATAAAAGAGTAAATAAATAAAATAATCCAGACTGATGACTTTTGGGGTTAGATCTTAAACTATCCTTTCTATTTATTTTGTGCTTACTAGTAGGTTTGTGTTTTATGTCCTTGAGTTAAGTTGAATCATTTTTATTATCCTAAAAGTCATCCATTTTATCTAGAGTTTGGTTTTATTGCAACCTAATATTATTGATTATTTTATGTTTAAAATTTCTTTCATATTTGTGAGTATGGCCAATTTTTCAATTTCAACCTGTTTATTTGGGTTTTATTTCTTATTTTCTTAATTATACTTAACAGAAATTTTATTGGTGTTTTGAAATGCCAGATTTTGGGTTTATTTTCAAGTATGCTTTTAAAAAGACTAATTTCTACTTTTATCTTGATTAATTATTCCCTTCTTTATTTTGACTAATTTTGGTTTTACTTCTAGCTTTTAGAGTTGTATGTTTGTTTTATTTATTATATGTCTTTATTTTTTTTTTTAGCTTTTAGGTTCAGGGGTACATGTGCAGGTTTGCTACATAGGCAAATGCATGTCATGGGGATTTGTTGCACAGATTATTTCATCACCCAGGGATTAAGCCTAGTACCTAATAGTGATTTTTCCTGATCATCTCCCTCCTGCCACCCTCCAGTGTCAGGTAGGCCCCAGTGTCTGTTGATTCCCTCTTTGTATCCATGTGTTCTCATCATTTAGCTCCCACTTATGAGTGAGAACATACAGCATTTGGTTTTCTGTTCCTGCATTAGTTTGGTAAGGATAATGGCCTCCAGCTCCATCAATGTTCCTACAAAGGACAGGATCTTGTTCTTTTTTATGGCTGCATAGTATTCCATGGTGTATATGTACCACATTTTCCTTATCCAGTCTACCATTGAGGAGTATTTATGATTCCATGTTTTTACTATTGTGACTAGTACTACAACTAACATATGCATGCATATGTCTTTGTGACGGAACAATTTGTATTCCTTTGGGTATATACCCAGTAATGGGATTGCTGGGTCGAATAGTAGTTGTTTTTAGCTCTTTGAGGACTTGCCACATTGTCTTCCACAATGGTTGAACTAATTTACACTCCCATCGACAGTGTGTAAGCATTCCACTTTCTCTACAGCCTCGCCAGCATCTGTTACTTTTTGACTTTGTAATAATAGCTATTCTGGTATATCTTGATTTTTAAAAAATTAATTTAAGGCATCCTCCTCTGAAAGCCAAAGTGGCATTCATTTTGATATGTGGTGCTTTCACTGTCATTCATTTCTTTAAAAAAAAAACAACCCTTTTTACTATAGAAAATTTTATACACAAAAGTAGACATACACAATAAGAAATTGTGGATCTCTTGAAATGATATAATAGAAAGTGCACAACACTAGAATAATGAAGTCCTGGTTTTATTCTACCAGTTTCAACAAATATGGTCAATTTTGTTTATCCCTACCTTTTGGGGATTATTTTAAAGCAAAGCCAGACGTTTTATCTGTAGGTACTTCTTCTTTTTGCATCTCTAAGATTCAGACTTTTAAGTAAACAGTATCTCCAAAGGAAAAGTGACAAAATTTCTTACGTCATTTAATAGCCAGTCAGTATTTACATTTTCCCACTTATCTCATGAATGTCTTTTTAATAGTTGGTTTGTTTGAATCAGCACTCAAATAAGGCCTGTATGTAGCATTTAGTTGACACACCTCTTTCCATCTGTAGCAGTCCTTCTTTCCCCTTCTCATTCTGTTTTTACTTTTTATTGTGAAGAAATAAGGCATTTGTACTGTAAAATTTCCTAATTCTGGACTTGCCTAATTGTATCCTCATGGTGTTGTTTAACATGTTCCTCTATCCCTGTATTTCCTATAAACTGGTGGTTACAACTAAAGACTTGATCATACTCAGATCTGAGTTGAAGATTTTTGGCAAGAATCTCTCATTAGGTGGTGCTGTACCGTTTGTCTTACATCATATTAAGAGACCCACAATGTCTGTTTCTCTTTTTATGATATTAACATTGATCAATAGGGGCAGATGTTTCGAGCGTGATTCGTCCATTATAAGGTTCCTCATCAGTCTTACCTGATGGTTTTATCAGTCATCCTTGATCATTGCCCAGATAGTTTATGTCATTGAGGATTGCAAAATGCTGAGTTCCAATTCTGTTATTTCTTTATAGCAGCTAAATGTTTACCCTAAAATAAATTTCACAGAGAAGGGCAGGATAAATTTTTGAATATTTTATTTACCATTTTCAGTGTAATGAATTGATGTTCTAGAAACCTCTAGAACAGACCACTTTTATAGTATTATTACAAATACATCGATTTTAATGTGCTTGATGTGTTTCAGTCCATTGTGGTCAGTACTTTTTTGATGTTCATGTTGTCCCATCTTTGACCACTGGGGGCTTTAGGTTCTTTCCACATGACCCTTGTGGTCTTTGATAGCTTTCTTGCTTTTTGGTACAAGAAGATGTCCCAGACTTACCTTGTACAGTTCCTGGCCCAGATCTGGATCTGTTGTTCCCCAAGATGTTCTGGTTCTTATTACTGGGAGACATCATTAATTTCTAAATAGTCTATAATTTCGTTCTTAGATGTTGAGTTACTCAGAAGAATGTTTTAAGATTTCTTTTCTGGCCGGGCGTGGTGGCTCAAGCCTGTAATCCCAGCACTTTGGGAGGCCGAGGCGGGCAGATCACGAGGGCAGGAGATCGGGACCATCCTGGCTAACACGGTGAAACCCCGTCTCTACTAAAAATACAAAAAATTAGCTGGGCGTGGTGGCGGGCGCCTGTAGTCCCAGCTACTGGGAGGCTGAGGCGGAAGAATGGCATGAACCCGGGAGGCGGAGCTTGCAGTGAGCCGAGATCGCGCCACTGCACTCCATCCAGCCTGGGCGACACAGCGAGACTCCGTCTCAAAAAAAAAAAAAAAAAAAAAAAAAAAAATTTCTTTTCTTTTCTTTTTGAGATGGAGTCTGGCTCTGTCACCCAAGCTGGAGTACAACAACGCGATCTCAGCTCACTTCAACCTCCGCCTCCTGGGTTCAAGTGATTCTCCTGCCTCAGCCTCCCTAGTAGCTGGGATTACAGGTGCAGGCCACCATGCCTGGCTAATTTTTTGTATTTTTAGTAGAGATGGGGTTTCAACATGTTGGCCAGGCAGAACTCGAACTCCTGACCTCAACTGATCCACCCGCTTCAGCCTCCCAAAGTGCTGGGATTACAGGAGTAACCCACTGCACCTGGACTGTTTTAAGATTTCTAAGTGGTTAGTTTTTTTGATTTGTATTTGTTGTTAATTTCTTCATTTGGTTGCCCTGTGATCAAAGAATATGGCTGCATGATTTTTGTTATAAATTATCATTAGATTAATTAAAAAGGTTTTATGAACATTTGAAAAGAATTCCATAGAGTTATTGAATTAATTCTTTAATAATTATTCATAAACAGTACTCATTTTTGTTTACTTATTCTGTAGAATTTTAAGAGAGCTGTGTTAAAAACAACTGCTCTTCTAGTGGTTTTCAATTCCTTTATTATTTATTTATTTATTATTTGTTTATTTTGTGAGATGGAGTTTCGCTCTTGTTTCCCAAGCTGGAGTGCAATGGAGTGATCTCGGCTCACCGCAACCTCTGCCTCCGGAGTTCAAGTGATTTCCCTGCCCCAGACTCCCAAGTAGCTGGGATTATAGGCATGTGCCACCACGTCTGGCTCATTTTGTATTTTTAGTAGAGACGGGGTTTCTCCATGTTGGTCAGGCTGATCTCAAACTCCTGGCCTCAGGTGATCCGCCCCCCTCGGCCTCCCAAAGTGCTGGGATTACAGGCATGAGCCACTGTGCCCAATTCCTTTATTTCTAAAAATATATTTTGGTTTGTTTATTTTGAAGGAATGTTATTTGGGTTTATAACATTAGGGTCTAGGTAGAAAGTCTAATTATTCTCATCTGTAAGTTGGATAATTTGAAACAATATAAAATTAAATTTTCTTCTCTTTATTAAGGATTAGATCGCAGAGAACACAAACTTAGATTTTTGCTGTTGTAAAAAAGGGTTTGGATTTTCTTGGTAGCTCTAGGAGGAATTGGAGGTGTCATTTTTATGGGAGTTGGATTGCTAGTTCGTGTATGCAATAATTAATGGTATAGTGAAATGCAAATAGTTGGCTGAATAAATAAAGGAGAAATTCCTGGAGAGTGGCCAGAGTAGTTATTATTGGTTGTACACATTTTCTTTGAATGCTACTCCTTGGTAACCTGGTAGTCTCAAGAAAATAAAGAGATTTTCAGAACCTGAGTGCGATAAGGATGCTTGTAGGCTGTGCCTTTTTCTTTCCTGGAATGCTGTGAAATTCCAAGAGTATCTGCATTCAGAAGGCCCAGTGCAGTATCTGAACATCCATGGTAAGGACAGCCTCACTCGTGCCAAGAAGAGATGTGAGACAGGCAGTGTTCACGTGAGATTTCAACACATGGTTGTGGCCTAGCAAAGACAGCCTGCCACCTATAAGGTTTTCTTTCATTTCAACTGTTTAAAAATACCATTTCACACATTCTTTCATTTTATTAATGAAATGCTATGCTTTGAGCCCAGGGGCCTGCCTGCCAGGTGGAGCTATAATTATGCCTGGGCAATCTGCAGCTGTGCTTAGTTATAAAGGTTTAACTAAAGCAAATAGAATTGGAGTTGCTTTTATGCATCTCATAATATTTCCCCAAATTAGTACATTTATATGACAGTAAAATAGTTTCTAAAAAGATTACTGGCATTAAATTATTATTATTATTTTTAGCCAAGACATTGAAAACTTGGTGCTAAAAAAAGACCTATTTTGGGGTTATCGTTTCACAAAACAAATCCCCATATTATCCCTTTGTTTTCTTGGAAACCATGTACTTCCACCTCTTTCTTGACTCCTTTCTTTTTTCCCACCCACTACCACAATTATTGGCAGATTCTCTGGTTCTGATTTTGAAATAGATCCAGGAGGCAGCTACTTCTCACCTCCTGACTATGACAGCCAAGTCCAGGCTGCAGCATCTCTTGCCTGGACTCTGCTGCAGTAGCCTTCTATCAAGGTTCCTGCTCCTGCTTCCCTTCCCCAATGTGTTCTACAGCCAGCCACACTCATCTCTTAGAAAGGTAAATCCGGCTGTGCCTCTCCTCTGCTCGAAGCCTACTTTGCTGTTTCCTTTCACTTGGAATAAAATCTAGTGTTGTTGCCATGGCCCATCAGGCTGGAATCTGTCTAGATACCTCTAGATCTCTGTTGTCATCTCTCCACTCTTCCCTTGGCTGCTTCCACCGCAGCTGCACCTGCCTCCCTGCTAGTCTTTGGGCACAGTGAGCATGATTCCACCTCAGGGTTTTTGCACAGGCTGTTCCCATCACCTGGAATATCTTCCTGCACACGTGTGTGGTTTCCACACAGATCACACCTTATCTGAGAGGCCTTTCCTAAAATGACCTAGTTACTGTCTGTCTCCTTATCTGGATTCAATTCTTGTTAGCTCTTATTAGTATGATAGTATGTCTCTAGTCATGCAGATAAGAGTTCTAAGAGAGCAGCTGGGTGCAGTGGCTCACGCTTGTAATCCCAGCTTTTTGGGAGGTGGAGAAGGGTGGAGTCAGAGACCAGGTTGGCCAACGTGATGAAACTCCATCTGTATTAAAAATACAAAAATTCACCTGGCATGGTGGGGCATGCCTGTAATCCCAGCTACTCGGGAGGCTGAGGCAGGAGAATTGCTTGACCCTGGGAGGCAGAGCTTGCAGTGAGCACAGATTGCACCATTGTACTCCAGCCTGGATGACAGAGCTAGACTCTTGTCTCAAAAAAAAAAAAAAGATAGATTGTGTTTTGTTCATGCTGCATTTCCGTGTTGAGGAGAGTGCCAGGCACACCATAGATGTTTAGTCAATGTTTGTGGAATGCATACATGAAGGTCAGTGTCTGTCGAGTCTCCTGCACTTGGACTTGGTGCCCTAGTTCTGAGAAAGTCACAGCCCACATTCATGCTTCCGAAAAGCCAGCTAGAGCCAGCCAGAGCCACTTTTGTATGGGATTATCATCTTACAGTGTGCAGAATGGCCTGTTGAATAATAGTTTCTCACATTTGCTTCATGTCCTAGGATTTATAAGCCCTTCCCACATGCTATGGATTGAATGTGTCCCCTCTAAACTCACGTGTTGAGGCTCTACTCCCCATTATGGTGGTGTTTGGAGGTGAGCTTTTGGCAGGTAATTGGATTTGGATGAGTCATGGGGGTAGAGTCCTCATGATGGGATTGTTACTTATAGAAAAGGATGAAGAGACCAGAGTTCTCTGCCATGTGAGGGCACGGCAAGAAGACGGCTGTCTGCAAATCAGGAAGAGAGTCTTCACCAAGAACTGGTGCAGGCTGGCCGTCTGATCTTAGACTTCCTAGCCTCCGGAACTGTGAGAAATAAATGTTGTTTAAGCCCCTCAGCCTATGGTATCCTATTACAGTAGCTCAAGTTGACTAAGATGTCACATATGATTACATTGAATTTTCACAATTATTTTTCTCATTTTATTTTAATTAATTAATTAACTTTTTTTTTACAGAGTCTCACTCTGTTGCCCAGGCTGGAGTGCAATGGTGTGATCTCGGCTCACTGCAACTCCACCTCCAGGATTCAAGTGATTCTCCTGCCTTAGCCTCCCAAGTAGCTGGGGCTACAGGTGCGTGCCACCATGCCCAGCTAATTTTTGTATTTTTAGTAGAGATGGGATTTCACCATGTTGGCAGGGCGGGCTGGTCTTGAACTCCTGACCTCAAGTGATCCACCCGCCCCGGCCTCCCAAAGTGCTGGGATTACAGGTGTGAGCCACTGTGCCCGGCCTATTTTATATTTTTTGAGACAGAGTCTCTCTCTCTGTCGCCCAGGCTGGAGTGCAGTGGTGTGACTCGCTGCAACCTCTGCCTCCCAGGTTTAAGCAGTTCTCCTGCCTCAGGATCCTGAGTAGCTGGGATTACAGGCACCTGCCACCACACCAAGCTAATTTTTGTATTTTTAGTAGAGACGGGGTTTTACTATGTTGGCCAGGCTGGTCTCAAACTCCTGACCTCAGGTGATCCACCTGCCTCGGCCTCTGAAAGTGCTGGGATTACAGGCATGAGCCAATGCACCTCACCATTTTTCTCATTTTAGAAGGGAGAAAATAGAGACTCAAATGATGTGGCAGCGTTGGGATTCAAACCCAGGTTTTTAGGTGCAGAGGGCTTCTGGCTTCCTTCAAACAAATAAAAAGATGTGTGGGCTCTTTTGATCTAGATAGTCTTTTGAGCATTTTAAGGAAGTTGACACTTTTTATTTGTGAAGAATTACTTTAGGCATTAAAGCTTATAGCCATTGGGATTTGTGGTAGTCCTAGTTATTTAAAACCATCTCTAGCAAGAAAGAAGGCAGAAAGAGCATACGCTGAGGGTGGGTTAGGCTGTGCCCACTTGCTGACAGCATGGCCGGTGCATTCTAAGCAGGGGCATTCTGGAGGCGAGGTTGCACATCTCTTAAGGCTCAGCTTATGATGTCATGGCCAGCACAGTCAGACTGGTCCTGTAATCAGAATAGGTCCCAGGAAAAGCTAGACTTAAAGAGAGGTGAAGTAGACTCTACCTTTTGACAAAGAGGTGGTGAGGTCACACTGCAAAATGTATGTTGTAGCCAGCCTTGGCGACACAATCTACCCCCAAAAATCATTCTGGAAAACCATCATAATTGCATCACAAGGAGAGAATAGAGAGCTTTATAAGATGATGATGAGACTCACACTATTGAAAATTACGGGCTTTCTTTGGTGTACTAGATTTTTTCTTTCTTTTTTTGAGACAGAGTCTTGCTCTGTTGCCCAGGCTGGAGTGCAATGGCACCATTTTGGCTCACTGCAACCTCTGCTTCCTGGGTTCACACAATTCTCCTGCCTTAGCCTCCCGAGTAGCAGGGGTTGCTGGCATGCGTCACCATGCCTGGCTGATTTTTGTATTTTTAATAGAGACAGTGTTTCACCACATTAGGCAGGCTGGTCTTGAACTCCTGGCCTCAAGTGGTCTGCCTGCCTTGGTCTCCCAAAGTGCTGGGATTACAAGCATGCACCACGGGGTCCTGCTGGTGTACTGGATTTTGAAGAAAGGGGTCACCTCTGAATAATACCCTTCTCATTGGGCACACCAGTAGGTCCAAGGGATTATTGTTCCTGTTAATTGTGGCAATATTGATAACATTTTTGAAAGAAAGAGTAAAAACTAAATTGTGGAATCCAGCTGAATTCTCCATATTTTATATAGGTAGCTAATATTTTTACTTTGCAACAGGATTCAATGAAACTGGTATTATACCATTTGTCACAAGGAAGCTTTGACAACAATGTGTAGAGCAATTATTATCATTCATTTCCATTAGAATAAAGTTCAAGATAATATTAAAATCTGTGTTACTAATACACGATCTTGCCATGTCTGCTAAATCTAGAAATTGACCTGTTGTTAGGGTATAGTGGCCTTTCTAATTACAAAAGTAGTAACTATACAGTTGGTTTTAAATTTATTATTTAATTATTTTTCTTGTTTCCAGTGGGGTTAGATACATTTATTATGTCTCTTTAACATTTAGAAGTACTTCTTGCCACTGGGCCTGGTGGCTCATGCCTGTAATCCCAACACTTTGAAAGGCTGAGGCGGGAGGATCACTTGAGCCCGGGAGTTTGAGACCAGCCTGGGCAACACAGCAAGATTTTGTCCCTCTGAAAACAAAAAACAAAAAACCAAATTACCCAGGTATGGTGGCATGCACCTGTAGTCTCTGCTACTTAGGAGGCTGAGGTGGGAGGATCACTTGAACCCAGGAGTTTGAGGTTGCAGCAAGCTGTGATTGCACCACTGGACTCTGGCCTAAGCAATAGAGTAAGACCCTGTCTCTAAAAAATACAAAAATAAAAATAAAAGAAAAAAATACTTCTAGCACATTTCTAGGCACATGGGAAACCCTGAATAAATTTTTGCAACTGTTGGATATTATGTCTACAAAATCAGCTTGTTTTGTTCTAGAAACTTCTTTTTATGGGGAACAAATGAAATAATGTGGTTAGGCCCTGCATGGTGGCCCACGCCTGTAATCCCAGCACTTTGGGAGGCCGAGGTGGATGGATCACTTGAGGTCAGGAGTTAGAGACCAGCCTGACCAACATGATGAAACCGCATCTCTACTAAAAATACAAAAATTAGCCAAGCATGGAGGTGGGCACCTATAGTCGCAGCTATTCTGGAGGCTGAGGCAGAATCACTTGAACCTGGGAGGCAGAGGTTACAGTAAGCTGAGATCGCACTATTGCACTCCAGCCTGGGTGATAGAGCCAGACTCCATCTCAAAAAAAAAAAAGAAAAGGGAGAAACAATGTGATGAACTGTCACTGTGTTCTTACCAGGCACCACCTTTCTTACAGGCATATGCAAACTATATGAATATAGTCTATCTAGCCATTGTTGTAACTTTTACTTTATCACTATAATTTTTAATTTTTGACACCCTCATCTCATGTTTTAATTTCTGATACTATCCCGTCTTCTCTAGTTCACTCTCCACTGCTTGGCAGGACACTCCGTCTGGAATTGCTGAGTTAACAACTTCCTCTGCTGTGATCATGAAATTCTGATCCTTCCCCTCACTAGAGAACTTTCTGTGAATTCTATGCCCATATGCCACATATTCCCGTTTTGCTTCTGAAGTGAGTTCCAGACACGTGATAAATGTGGTCAAACTATTTACGGCAAATGTCCACAGGAGCATTCAAACTAAGCAACTGGGAAACGGGGGTTGATTCACAGAAAAGTTTCTGTTTGACTTGACTGTCATAAACAATGAGATCACAAAAGTAAATACTCCACATCTGGCTGTCTGGATTCTTACTTGCCTGGATATTTCTGGAAAGAAAGAAAGAAGCCATGTGGCTCAGTCAGCATCATGTTGTCCACATAATTATAATATTTTCTAAGAAGTAAAAAAAAAATTGGGGGGTTGATTCTTTAAATAACTTTCACTCTCATGATATATGGGCAGTCATGGTGTTTGAATGAGTACAGTGTAGGCAAATTAAAGAGTTGGAGTATTTCAGTATGATATGGGGATACTTGTGGTAGAAACAAACACGTAATTATTAAGTTCATAGGTTACAGTCTTGGCTTACAGCAAGAAAACAGTTGGTTAGCGGCCCCAGAATCTATAGTTGTCTTTTTTTTTAAATCTTGTCTTTTAATTAAATGATATTTTCTTAAGATGCCATTGAATTAAAAGAGAAAAGTGCTTGTCTACATTCAGAAATATTTCTCAGTATTCCATTTCATAATGAAGGTAGGTACAAAAATGCCAAATTGGTTATCTTCTTATGCTTTAACCAAACATTCAAGTAGTTAAAACTTTATGGGTAACCATTAGCTATGGAAATACAATTCAGTTAAATGTGAAGGAAAATAAAGAATTCTAATAATGGGCCTAAATATGTGTTAAAATACATATATTTTTCCTGAAATGTGTTTGCATTAGGGATAATCTATATTTGTTGATTTTTCAGCATACTATTTGCACTTCAAATGTTTTTTTCTCTCATTATAATGCACAGCAATAAAAAGTAATATTATATTTGGAAGTGTGCTGGCAAGGGAAGCTGGTGGAGTTAATCCAATAACTTGGAGTTCCTTGGAGAAAAGGCTCTGTAGAAACACAAGGTGTTATTATCAGTATTATTGCTCTGTGGAGCTGGAAACCTGTCTGCCCTTTGTAAAAGCTAGCCATTTAAGAAGGAATACAGAATTGCCGTAGAATGAGCTGTGAATTTCATATTTTCAAAAAAATGTACACAACTAAGTAATAGAAAAAATTTTTAAAAATTTTCCTTTAAGAAAATGGCTTATGTAGATTTCTTATTATTGTTCTTCATTTTTGAAGCCGATGCTGTCAGTGAGTATTTTCCAGGTATAACATGTAAGTGAAAATCTCAATGCTTAGGTACGGTGTTATTGGTCAAACTGAAAATATGATCCTTTAAATTAGAATTTGTAACACATAGACTCTTGGGATTCAGGTGAACACAGACTCCCAGATGTACAGAAGAATTTACAGTTTTATGTTGTTTTATGTTAATATTGGAACACTGTGAATAGGAATCACATACTTTTGTACCTTAACTGAGGGCGTGTCAGTATTAGGGAGGCCATAAATGTAGCGGCTGAGATCAGCTCTGACATTTAACTAGCCTCCATTCAAATCTTGACTTCTGGTCATGTGACCTTAACAAAGTCATTAATTTCTTCAACCCTCAGTTTCTTCATCTGTAAACTCGGTATGATGAAATCACATCAAAATCAGTGCCTTACACATAGATGAGTTCTCAGACATGGAGGCCATTGTCTCAATTAAATATCACCATGATTCCAATTAAGATTAACCTAGAACTGTACTTACAACTATTAACTCAATTGTTACCAAGATAATTATATAGTGTCTGCACACTTTAGATCGCTCTCTTTTATTTTCTGCCATTGCTCTCTTTAGAGTATGAGAGAAAGGAGAGGTCATAGAAATTAATTCTCCAAATAGGAATGCTTTTACACTGTTGGTGGGAGTGTAAATTAGTTCAACCATTGTGGAAGACAGCATGGTGATTTCTCAAGGATCTAGAACCAGAAATACCATTTGACCCAGCAATACCCATTACTGGGTACATACCCAAAGGATTATAGACCATTCTACCATAAAGACACGTGCACGCATATGTTTATTGTAGCACTATTTACAATAGCAAAGACTTGGAACCAACCCTAATGCCCATCAATGATAGACTGGATAAAGAAAAGGTGGCACATCTACACCATGGAATACTGTGCAGCCATAAAAAAGAGTCAGTTCATGTGCTTTGCAGGGACATGGACATCATCCTCAGCAAACTAACACAGAAACACAAAACCAACCACCACATGTTCTCACTCATAAGTGGGAGTTGAACAAGGAGAACAGATGGACACAGGGAGGGGAACATCATACACTGGGGCCTGTCAGGAGGTGAGGTGAGGGGGAGGTAGAGTATTAGGGCAAATATCTAATGCACCTGGGGCTTAAAACCTAGATGACAGTCTGGTAGGTGCAGCAAACATATTGGTTCCTCTTCTATACAGTTTCACTCCATGGCACATGTATACCCATGTAACAAACCTGCACAATCTGCACATGTATCCCAGAACTTAAAAAAAAAAAAGTTGCAAAAAAAATTAATTCTCCAGTTTCGAAGGTGAGAGGGAAGTTATTCATAAAATAAATATATGGCTTTGATGTAAGTTTTCACTGTATAAATATGATTTAAGGAAATGAGAAATGTAAGTTAAAAGCATATTGGCTAATTAGCCAGATACCTGCGTCTTTTTTTATTGCCTCATTTATGAATGCTGCATTACAAGTTCTTTCTTGGATGTCATGTTGTAAATAATCGCTTTAGGGCCATATTTTCAAAACTACTCTAGCAGTATTTCAGCATTTATTTACCAGGTATATCTGCTTATTCCAGTCATTTTAATTGCCTTGTATTTAGTTATCTCACAAATCAAAAGGAAGTGTGCTTCAACTTTTCCTTCTGCAGATATGTGTCTTAGGAGAGGGATATTTTAGTATTCCCAGCTAACCTTAGATAAAAGAAATAGACGTTACCCAAGTTCATTTGTATATGTGGTCTTGTGCTTGAAAATAATTATGGGTGCAAACATTCTGCATTTCCAAATATGTTGAACATATTTAGGATGTCAGAGTGATGGTTTAAAACTGCATTGACTCGATCATGAGGTCAGGAGATCGAGGCCATCCTGGCTAACACGTAGAAACCCCATCTCTACTAAATATACAAAAATTAGCCGGGTGTGGTGGTGGGCGCCTGTAGTCCCAGCTACTCGGGAGGCTGAGGCAGGAGAATGGCGTGAACCTGGGAGGCGGAGCTTGCAGTGAGCTGAGATCGCGCCACTGCACTCCAGCCTGGGAGACAGAGGGAGACTCCATCTCAAAAAAACAAACAAACAAACAAACAAACAAAAAAAAAAAAAAACAAGAAAACAAACAAAAAACCTGCCTTGACTCAGCCATGTCTAACTACAGCTTTGATGAAAATACTGGGTTGATATTGGAAGCAACGGATTTTATTGCTATGGACTGCTCAGTAGGCATGTCTTTATTTAACTGAGAGAAGTGTGAACCCAATTCTTATTTCAAGGTGATATTTAAATTGGACTCAGATAAAAACCTTACAGTAGCTACATTTCACTCAAGATCAATGCATTCTCATTTCTTTTTCTTTTTTAAGAATATATGCTGGTTCCTTTTCTATACAGTTTCACTCATGGCTCTCCATTTTTACATAGATACATACATACCCACATGTATTTCTTTACTGTGTTCTTGTTATTCTCTTTTGTTAAATTATATATTTATTCATTATCTCTTAATGTTTCCCTTGTCTTCTCTCTGCTGGTGTCAAATGAATTCCTCTTTCTTCAGAAGCTCAGCTGGAAATGGATTAATGCAGCTGGAACACAACTACTGTGGTGTCAGGATGCTGGGGTGACCTCTGTATTTGAAAAATAAAAGAAGTGAAAAGTATCCAGCAGCTGAAAGTCAGGGGGAAAAAATCTTGATGCATCTTGTTCATTTCCACTGTGGAAGTGTTTGCTGCATCTCCGAGGTATCTTGTGAGAGAAAAGTCATAAACACACACACATATACACACATACACACAAAAACCTTAAATGAAGATGAAGTGGTCAGGCAGAAATGCTGAGTCTGGGATATGTTTTAATACATTTCAAATTAGCAACTCACAAGGAACCTGGAATATTGAGGCGCATGCTTGATATGGCTAGAAATGTGACATTGTTCCTGCCCCATCCACTTATATTGTATTATTTCCAGCAGTGAAAACCACCTCAAAAATTCATCTTCCAAAGATAAAGCGGGTTCACGTTTCTAGCCATCCTTCATCAATGTCAGGCTGTGATAGTCGATCATTACATGGGTATCCTTGCTGCTGAGGCCAACAGCAACTGAACTAGGACTGAAAGGATGTCCATATTCTCTCCTGCTGGGCCACTTGCTTGCCAAGAGTATTTTTTTCCATGACTAATATTCAGTAAAATATCTGATGGTTAAAAACAAGATTGCTTAGCTTTGCAATTGTTATTAAATTCTTTTCCTGGGCTATAATGCATAGGCTTTGATCTAAAGTCCTACCGTTGCTAGAAGGACTCGTATGATTACGATAATGTGCACTGCTCTTTTTGCTATTCCTATAGGGAAAATAAACCCCACATTAGTTCCATATTAGTATCTGACTTAGAGAAGTTAAAAAGCACCAGAAAAAGGTTAAACAGAGTCAAGTACACATAAGAGAGCAGTGGTTATTAGTGTTCGGGGAGCCATTAAAAAATTCTGCTTATACAGAAGAATTTATTGGTGCTCCTGCTTCTGGCTGCTTTATGCATTTTAATAAAGAAGTAGGCTCTGTGTGTGTGTGTGTGTGTGTGTGTGTGTGTGTTTGTGTGTGTTTGCACACATTTTATGGCTATGATTGAACAAGGACTTTAACTATTTGGTCTGCATTAATTTTATCCTTTTTTTTTTCTCTCCTTTCTCCAAGTCTCCTCTTTTACCTTTCAGCTTCCCAGACAATATTACAATTCTGAAAATCCTTCAGTTCCATTTTTATAAAGGAAGAATATGCCTATTAGTTCCATGGATATTTTTTTCTGATATATATATCTCTCTCAGAAAAAAAAAATATATGGAAGCCTTTTTACTTTAGCTAGATGTTTGGAGGTAATTAGAGAAAAAACTAAATATGCAGTTTCAAGAGGCAAGAAACATTTGTGAAATTCTGTATTTCTACAGAATTTTTGAAATTTAAAAAAACTTTATTAGAAAAGACATGTGGGCTATGATTTAAGGAAATTATTTGAGCATATGCATTTAACAATTCCTTTTAAATGCTCATTGAAACAATAGGAAGGAATATAAAATTAGAGAAAAAGGTAAGCCAATGTTAGGAACTAGGCTGCAATGTTACTGACGTTCAGGAACCTGGAGAGATTTTTGCAAAATACACAGTAGAAAAGATTGAACTATGAGGAGAGCCAACTAGCACATGAAAGAAATGCCTCCCTTTCCTTCAAAGAGGAACAACCCTAAGAAAAACCCAATTGTAAGCTTGAAGTGTCGGGGGTTGAGGGCAAGAGTGATCTTTAGAAATGGGGAGTTGGGGGGAAAATATTAGTCTCTCATATATACCAGGTACAGCATTGTACAATACTCACTGCTAATTTACACTTGGGCATATGTCAGGCTAAGTTACGTAGAACTTACTGTTACAACTAACCACAACCATCCTATTTTTGTGTGTTTCTTGTAATGCCTTTTCATTGTAATCAGAGAAGGTATTTTGTATGACTTAAGTCCTTTTAACTTTATTGAGATTTGTCTTATCTCAATAAAACAAGATAGACCCAGAAAATGGTCTTAGACCACAGGTGCATAATGTGTATTTTGCTATTGTTGAGTGGAGTCAATTGGGATGTGTTGGTTGGTGATGTTGTTCAACTCTTCTGTACCTTACTGATTTTCTGTTTATTTTTCTCTGAATTTTGCTTCATATACACTAAAGCTGTGCTATTAGGTGCGTAGCAGTTTAGGATTATTATGTTATATTGACAATTTGATCCCCATAGAGCTGTGATATACTTTGCTCTATAATCTGCTTTGTCTAATGATAATATTATCACTCCAGCTTTCTTTTGATTAGTGTTAGCATAGTGTATCTTTTTTCATCCTTTTATTTTTAACTTATATGTGACTGTATTTAAAATATGTTTTTGTAGGCCGAATATAGTTAAGTCTTGCTTTTATCTTCAATCTGACAACCTTTGCTTTTTACTTGGGGTATTTAGACCATTTATACTTAATGTGATTATTTATTTGGTTAGGCCTCAATCTATCATCTAGCTATTTGTTTTGTATTTGTTTCATTTCTCTCTATTTTCTCTTCTTACTGCTTTTGGATTAATTGAACCTTTTTAGTAATTTCATTTTATCTTCTTTTTTGGTTCATTAGCTGTAACTCTGGTTTGCTTTTTCACATCTTTAATTTATCACATTTTAACTTTGGTACATCTTTAATTTATCATAGTTTACTTTCCAGTGACATAAAATCATTTCATGTGTAGTATAAACTTTTTAAAATTATACTTTAAGTTCTAGGGTACATGTGCACAACATGCAGGTTTGTTACATATGTATACATGTGCCATGTTGGTGTGCTGCACCCATTAACTTGTCATTTACATTAGGTGTATCTCCTAATGCTCTCCCTGTATAAAAATCTTAAACAGCATATTTCCATTTCTCCCTCCCTGACCTTTGTGCTACTATTGTCATGTTTAACTTTTACTGTATGTCATAAATCCATACTATATTGTAGTTATTTTTAAACAGTCAAGTATCTTTTAAAGATCTTTAAATAATAAGAAGAAATCTACATATTTATCCATGTTGTTACCATTTCTGGTAATCTTCATTCCTTTGTATAGTTCCATATTTCCATCTGGTATTATTTTCCTTTTATCTGAAGGCCTTCTTTTAACATTTCTTATAGTGCAGGTCTTACAGGTAATGCATTCTTCCAGCTTTTATATATCTGGAAGTCTTTATTTACTTTTGTTTTTCAAAGATGTTTTCACTGTACATGGAGTTCTATATCTCCTCATCAGGGCATTTTCTGGGTGCTGGCTCAGTTTCCCCTTCCTGTACCATGGCTTAGAAATTTTCTCAAAGCTGTAAGCTGAGGCAGTCGTAGGGCTCATTTTATTCATTTTGTATCTCATAGAGATCACCATCACCATTTTCCACTGCCGAATGTCCAGTTTTTCATATATTTTGACCGTTATTTATTTGTTTCTGGCAGGAGGATATATCTAGTTCCTGTTACTCCATCTTTGTTAGAAGTGGAAATCCCTGTAATTGGATTGTAAATAAATTTGCATTAAACTTTTTTTCTTCATATATTTACCTCCAGTATGTTTGATGCAAGCAGATCTATAAATGTTGAATCATTAAAAAAATTCAACTTTTTATTACGTAATTTTGCTTTTTATTTAGTACTTAAATTTATTTTTCATTTTCTTGCAATTAAAATTGCTATGCTTGCTTTATTTTGTTTTCTATCTGGAATTTCTTTGATCATACCATCATTTGGTTTTATTGTTTTAAATTTACATTTTATTTTAATCGAAGTACATAATATCACATAATGAATGCAGAATATTACAAGGCCTGTGATACATAACATTGCAGGTGTCCTTAGTCCTAAGTCCTGTTCCCTGGTCGCAATTACTTTAAAACATTTTAGGTGTTTTCTCTGTTATTTTCTTGGATATTTTAGAATAAAAAAATACTGCATTGAGTGATTTTTTTTCATTTTTAGACATTAGTAATGGACTTCCTATTAGTGTTGATGAGTTTTAATTTTCTTATGTCTTTCCCCTCTCACAACCACACACACAGTTCTATTCCTTCTGTCCTCTTGTTACAGAGATGTCATGTTTGGTTAAATCAATAACCAGAATTTTTATTATCATGATGACAGAAACATATACAGCTATATCTTTTTTTGTGTGCTATGTTAACATTATCTTGCATGTTCAACCATTTGTTTTTCCTGGATTTGGTAATTGTTTTGCATTTCTCATTTTATTTCCTATATGTTAATATGTATTACCAATTCAGCCTCACATTCTTTGCCAAGTTGCAAAATGTAATTAAAAGCTACAGATAATTTCTCAATGATACTTATTTTCTTATAGGCATTTCTCCTGGAACCTTTCATCACTGTGCTTCACTATGGACTGCTTGCTTTCCAAGCATGTTGCAGAGTCATCAACCTGGGACTTCCTTCAGCACCATCCTGTGAATTCCTGTCACCAGTCCTTTGTGTTGGATCCCCTAATTTTTGTATCCTGTCTTCCTCTTCCTTGCTTTAAGCTTTCAGTTTTGTCATATCTCATAGCTTCCCGAGAAATGGTACATTGGAGGTAATTTTTTTTTTTGAGATCTAGCATGTTTGAAAATGTCTTTAGTCTCCTTTCATTTCTCTTTTAGAATTTTTGTGAGACACACTTGCTTTTGGAGTTGCTGTTGAGAGGGCAAATGCTATTCTGATTTCTTATACTTTGTGTGAGACGTATTTTTTCACTTTGAGAGTTTTTAGATCTTTTCATTTTTAAAACATTATGTGCTCTGAAGGGAGTCTCCTTACATTCATTGTATTGGACACCAGCTGGAAACTCATGTCCTTTAATTATGCTTTTTTAAAATATCATAACTTTGATAATTTCCTTCCCTTTATTTTTTCTTTCTGGACCTCATATAAATACCTAAACTTTATTCAGAATTTACTATGCATGGCAGACCCTCTTCTAATGGCTTTGCTTGTATTAGGTTGAAGTAGGTATCACTATCATCTTCATTTTCCAGATGAAGAAATTGAACTCAGAGAGGTCAATGTGTCTACTGGGATTCAAACCTTGGCTGTGCTGAATTGGAGTAGGGATTTTAATTCCTCTTTATACAAACTTTCCAGTGCCCTGAACCCCAAACTTCAGAGTTGCCTGGTGTCTCTCTTGAACCTTTCTGAAGTTGTGCAGTTAGCCTAGGTTTTGCTTTCTCTGATCAGCTAAGTCCACTAGTCTGACAGCTTTCTAGGTTCAAATACTTTGCAGTATTAACTTATTTTCAGATTTAAAATATAAATATTAAATACTATGTAACTATTGTTTCTTAATGCATTTTGACAGTGTCTGTCTCTTAGTGTAACACTTGATTAGCTTAATTATATTCTGTACATCTCACTTTGTTTATTGTTTTCTCTTAATTTTACTCAGAGTTTTCATGAGGATTAAGTGACAATATATGTAATGCACATAGAACAGTGTATGGTACACATTACACACTATATAGATAGCTATCATCATTATATTTCATATTGAAACAAGATATCTGCAAGAGACACTATTCTCCCAATAAATAAACTCTAAAGAACATTTTCAGTTCTCTAGTTTCTCCTTTTTTTCTCATACTCAAGGAACAAAAAGGGATATTTTATTTATTCTCATTCCTCTTCCACTCTCATTGTCTTACATTTTGCTGAGATAATTTACTACTTTATCCCACTTTATGACCAGAACTTCTGTTGTATCTTGGGTGATATTTTCCCTGACTCATTATATGTTTACAAATGTTTTTCTTTCATATTTTGGCTGGGTCCCCAAATTCTTGGTGTTCATTCTTCCCCCTCACACTAATCTTAAAAATATTATTCCATTATCATCTAGGTTCCAGTGTTGCAGATGAAATGTCTGATGTCAGCCTCATTTCTTTTTTCTCTATTTGTAACTTGCTCATGCTGTCTTGAAAATTGTCATATTTTCTTTTTATCCTTGGAGTTCAGGAATTTTTCAGGATGCCTGAATGTGTGTTTCTTCTTATTCTTACCTGAAACTACATGAGCCTTTCCCTCTGTAGGCTTTAACTCAGGGACAGTTTCTCCTGTTATGTAATTATTGCCTCTCCTCTATAGTTTTACTCTTCTCCTTGTGTAACTGCTATTATTCACCTCCTGGATTTCCGGTGTCTATTTCCTCAGGCCTTGGATCTTTTCCTTTTTGATTTTAATCTCTATTTTTATCTAGATTTTAAAATATTTTTTCTGTTTTAACTGCTATGCCATTATTTCAGGGCTCAACAGTGATTGTTTACCCTTCCATTAATGTACCTATTATTTATGTAATCTTAATGTGCTGCAGGACTTTCTAGGCTTATTACTAAAAGATAAAACTAGAAAGAAAAGGCTGGCTATGGTGGCCCACGCCTGTAATCCCAGCACTTTGGAAGGCCGAGGTGGGCGGATCACCTGAGGCTGGGAGTTTGAGACCGGCCTGACCAACATGGAGAAACCCTGTCTCTACTGAAAATACAAAATTAGCCAGGCGTAGTGGTGTATGCCTGTAATCCCAGTTACTCAGGACGCTGAAGCAGGAGAATCATTTGAACCCAGGAGGTGGAGGTTGCAGTGAACCGAGATCGTGCCATTGCACTCCAGCCTAGGCAACAAGAGTGAAACTCTGTCTCAAGAAAAAAAAAAAAAAAAAAAAAAAACCAAAAAAAAAAAACTAGAAAGAAAATTACTGGTAGCTTTGTCTATATAAAACAAGGACAAGAAATAAATTCATAAAATAACTGTAATACATGTGCCAAAGTGCTAGTATTCTATATATAAAGTTTTTGCAAATCAAGAAGATAATTATACCAATTAAAAAAATAAAATGTATTAGCAGAAAAGTTACTGAAGAAGAAATGCATATAACCATTAAATTTCTGAAAACATTTTTAACCTCACTAGTAGTCAAAGAAATGCAAATTTAAAATAACTTTCTATAAAATGATAATATTTTTAAAAGATTATTGTTATTATTTATGGAGAGTAATGTAGATACTCTCTTACTGCACTAGGATGTATTTGGTTACAAGTAATAGAAAGCCCAATTCAAGTAACTTAAAACATGAAATTTATTGGCTCTTGTTATTTGAATTCCAGAGGATTGGTTTGTTTCAGGGACTCAGCAATATTATCTAGAACCTAGTTTCTTTTTATTTCTCCTCTGCTTTCTAAAGTGTTGGCTTCATCCTAAGACTGTCTTCTCATTGCTGTCACTAGAAGATAGATTATCAACATTGCCTGAGACTCTCTGCTTCCTACTTACAGGGTAAATGAGAGGGTTATTCTGGAAGCTTTCTCAGAAGGGGAGCAATTTCCTTGGATAGAATCCCAATTTCTTTTTTAGATCCTATCGGCCCAACTTGAGACATATGCTTATCCCTGAAACAACAGCTGGATCCATGTGGTTACATTACTTAGTTAAGACTTGAGCTACATCTCCCATCTGGGATCAAGAGTGGGACCACCGTCCCTCAACGTGTGTGTGTTGGATAGAAGAAGTGAAAATGCCTGCATAAAAAATTGGGGATGCTGTCAAGAGACAGACAAAAGATTTTGGGGAAGCACATAAAATGTCCACTATCCATGCATTGCTTCTGGACATAAAAATTGACATATACTTCCTGTTATGAAACTGGCAATAGGAATTAAAAACTTTAAAATGTGCTTATAATGTTATTCAGAAATTCAATATCTTGGAATTTGTATCTGACAAATAGTTATGGATATGTAATACATAAATACCTGGCTATTATATAACTAAAGCTGCATGATTTATAGTAACTAAAAATTTGGAAACATTTAAATGTCTAACTGCATGGATTTGATGAAATTATGTATTGAACAGTCAATATTCATACAATGAAATACTATTTAACAATGAAAAATGATGCTATTAAAAATAAGGGCATGGGAAAGAGTTCACTATGTCTTATTAGGTAGAAAAAGCAGGCTACAAAGTCTATGATCTTTTTTTGGGAAAAAACATATATATTTATAGAAACTATAGAAGAAAGAAGGCTATGTAACAAAATATTAACAGTGGTAGGTTGGGTGGTAGAAATATATGCTTGCATATCTGTATTTTCATACATTTCTTGCAATAAATCTTTAATATATTAATTTCTTCTTCTCCAATCTTTATGCATTTTTTCCCCTATTGCACTGGCTAGAACTTTTAGTACAATATTGAAAAGACTTGGTAAGTGTGGACACCCTTGCCTTGTTCCTGATCTCAGGGAAAAAGAGTTACTGTTTCACAATTAAGTATAACGATAGGCATGGGTTTTGTAGATGTTCTTCATCAGATTGAAAGGGTTCTTTTTTACTTCTAATTTGCTGAAGTTTTATCATAAGGGGTGTTGAATATTTTCAAATGATTTTTTAAACATCTCTTGAGATGATAATATGATTTTTTTCTTATTCTATGAATGTGGTATATTACACTGATTGATTTTCAAAAGTTAATCAACCTTGAATTTATGAGATAGACCCTACTTGGTCATGGTGTATTACTGTTCTAATATATTGCTGAATTTAACTTGCTAACGTGTTGATTTTTTTTTTTACCTGCGTTCATGAAGGATACTGATCTATATATTTTTAATTATAATATCTTTGTCAGGCTTCTGTACTGCCTTGTGAAACAAGTTGATGAGTATTCTCTATTTTCTGAAAGAGTTTATATAAGATTAATATTATATCTTCTTTAAACATTTGGTAGAATTCACCAGTGAAGCTCTCTGGTTCAGGAAGATTTTATTGTGGAGAAGTTTTTGATTTTAAATTCAGTTTTTAAATAGATACTGGGTTATTTAGATTGTCAATTTCTTTCAATGTAAATTTTGGTAATATGTACTTGTCAAGGAATTTTTCATTTCATCTAAGTTGTTAAATTTACTGAAAGCTTATTGTTTTAATATCTTTAGAATATATAGTCACATTCCTCATATTGGTAACTTCTATTTCTTTTCTTGATTAGTTTTGCTAGGGGTTTATCAATTTAATTAATTATTTTAATGAACCAACTTTGATATATTTATTTTCTCTGTTATTTCCTCTTTCATTGATTTCCATTCTAATTTTTATTCTCTCCTTACTCCTACTTACTGTGCATTCAATTTTTTCTATTTTGTTTTAGTTTTTCAAGATGGAGCTTAGATTACTGACTTTATACCTTCTTTTTAAAAAAAAATTTTATAAAAAAGCAGTTAAAGCCAAACATTTCCCTTTAAGCACTGGTTAGGCTATATCTCACAGCTTTGAAGAACTATGTTTCTATTATTTTCTCATCTTGTGATTTCTTTGGTCATTTGTTATTCAAAAGTATACTGTTCAAATTCCAAGTATTTGAGGGTATATTCTTGATAGCTACTCGTAATTGATTTTTAATATAACACTTTTATGGTCAGAGAATATACGCCACATAATTTCAATCTTAAGATATTTATTGAGACTAGTTTTATGACTCAGCCTGTCTGTTTTGGAGAATTTTCCTTGTGAACTTGAAAAAAGTGTGTGTTCTGCTGATAGCACTTTTATAAGAAATCCCATAAAATTATTTTAAGATCACTAATCCTGAGACATGTTTAAATTGACTGCTTTTTGACAGAATAGCAAAACAGTTAATATTTATCTTTAGCTCTCCCAGGGGGATTACCCTATTTTACTTGTTACCCCAAATTCCCTGTGCTATGTTTACCCTTCTGTCAGTATGTCTTTCAGATCTTTTTTTTTTTTTTTTTTTTTTTTTTGAGATGGAGTTTCCCTCCTGTTGCCCAAGCTAGAGTGCAGTGGTGCGATCTTGGCTCACTGCAACCTCCGCCTCCTGGCTTCACACTCTTCTCCTGCCTCAGCCTCCTGAGTAGCTGGGATGATAGGTGCCTGCCACCACCCCCGGCTAATTTTTGTATTTTTAGTAGAGATGGGGTTTCACCATGTTGGCCAGGCTGGTCTCGAACTCCTGACCTCAGGTGGCCTACCCACCTCAGCCTCCTAAAGTGCTGGAATTAAGGCATTAGTCACCACACCTGGCCCAGGTCTTTTATTATATCTGTAAAAAATTATACTAGCATAAGTTGCTGGTGTAATTTATGATGACTACTTAAGATAACACTTTTTATGTTTTTAAAGGTGTATCTTAAATTCTTATACTAAAGAAATAGAGTTATTACATCAGTACTTGAAGAATTCATGGACCCAAAGTGCCTCCTTCTGTACTATGTTACACAGAAATATCAGCTATGAGGCTGGTGCCCTATTCCCTGTTTTCATTCTCACATGTATGAGTGAATAAATGAGGTGAAAGGAATAAATTTAATCATTGAATTTTGGGCATACTGAACAGGTATATTAATGCTGGTAGGACTCTTCTATACCTCAGTCTATATTGAACTTTCCTTGCAGACAGAACAAATGCTCTGTGATGGGAGTGAGCCCGTTTCACGTGAGGAAGTATAAGGGGCCAGTAAGGCAGGAGTATGGAGAATAAAAGGAGATGGATAAGAAAGGCAAGACTGAACTCAGAGGGCTTTGTGGGTTTGTTGAGGATGTTGATCTTTATCCTAATAGCAGAGAGACACCGTAGAAGGGATTTAAGCGGGAGATCATGTGCTTCAGAAAGGCCCCTCTGGCTAGGTGATGGAACATTGAATGACTTCAAGAGGGAAAGTAAGAAGAAATTGGGAAATGATCGCTAGTTTCTTGGCAAGAGATAATGGCAGATTGGATTATGGAGGTGATGGTGGAGGTGGAGAGAAGTTGAGTCGGTAGTGTATGTCTCCTTCCACCGCTGTCCATCCGTGTCTCCTTCTTAATCTACTATAGGACCCAGGCAAAAAGAAGATCAGGAAATATCCCTAAGAGGAAGGCCAATAAAAGCGAAGAAACGGGTAACCTGTAACAAACTTCAAATATTCAAAGGTTCTTAGGATAGTACTTGCAGGAAGAAAATCATACTTAGTTTCAATAAGTGCTAAATCTCTTATGGATACATGCATGTTTAGCTTCATAGATGCGTCAGTAAACCTCAGTCTCACACTCCTGTAAGGGTAGAGGGAGCCATCTGTTCAACAATAATTTTCAATGTAGAATGTTGAGGCAATTAATATGAAAGGACATGTAGTAGGCTTTGATTGATATTTTTAATGCAACCCATTAAAAATACGGGGTAAAACAGAGTGGTAAATTGCATTATTTTTGTATCTCTGTAGGTTGTAAGGCCAATGCTTGATATGTTTCTTAATTAACACTGCTGTTTCCAACTTTCCATTTCTGTCTTTTGTGTATAATTTCAAACAAACTTAAACTATAGTGGCTCCTGCATGATTTACTGTCTTACTTAAAGAATAAGTAAAAGAAAAATGTACATGAACAAAGATATCCTTTGGTGTTAGATCCCAGCAGCACAGTATCATGACATCTACCTATAATGTATCCAACAAAGACCAAGAGGAAAAGCCAAAATGTGTGTATTTGTATGTGGAGGTTTTTTCCTTGGAGATGGACAACATTATTAACAACCCCATACGAAGAGGATTTTGAGTCAGTAATTCTGAGTGAATAGAAAATAGAAGCCATTAAAAGAATAAAAGGACAGAGAGCCATTTCTTGAAAAGGACACAAAACATTTATATTATGCTTAGTATTTTTTGGTTCTTGGCAAAGAATTGCTTATTTTTTTAGAATCATTTCCTACTGAGTTCAAGTAATTCTTTATACCTTTTCTGTGACTTTAATTTTGTTCTCTGCCTAAAATGACAATTTCATCCGTTACCCAATATAATTGTTATTTTCTGATCGGTTTCCATTTTTAGGTTAATTCTCCAGATATCCTATTTATGAAATTGTGTGGGGGAGGGCAGGGGAATGAGGTCTTTGCCATTTTTTTCTCTTTCTCTCTCAGTCATGTATGTTTTATCTGGTGGTTACATTGCCTTTTACCTTATTTTGTGGCACGTAGATTTGTCCTTAATCAGAATAAAAGCTATTATCTAAATTTCCCTGTATTAATAGAAAGATTATAGTTTATGTTTCTCTTTCTATTATGTTCTTGGTCTGCTACTCCAAATATTGTCATTCAGTTGAGTTGACTTGAATGGTTATAATCCACAGAAATATAATTAATGTCAGTGATGTTTCCAACCCATTCTCATTTTGAAGAAAACATTATTAAGTTTTTTTAAAGGAATGTGATTATATGAAGGATGATCTCCAAATATTCTGTATCTTAATAGAATATATAATCAGAGAATACAAAATTCATCTGAAGTAATGAGACTTAGCTGACAAATTGTCTGAGTACCTGTCTGTGGTTGGTGGGGCAGAATCAGCTCTGCAGGGTGGGCAGGCAAAGAAAAGAAGAAAGGTTTTAGAGAACACTAAGCTGGCTGATGGGAGGGCCATAGAAAGAGGCTGGCTGATGGATTGGCTATTTCCTCTAAAGCAGCAGGTGATGCTGAAATCAGGAGTGTGCATAGTAAGATTTCTTCAGAAATCCAAGGTTCATAGGCCAAAGCCAGGAGGCCAAATAGATCATTGAATGAGTGAAACAATCAGAGTCATATCAAATTCCAAAGCGTGGAACCAGGCTATGGAAACAGGTGGCAAAAGGCCACCTCTAGGCAAGTGGCCCTGGGTCACTTGGGTTATCCTAGTACAGACACAAGTTCGTCTGGCCTATCTTGTCTTTTATTGGTTTGTTCAATGCTGGAAAGCACCGAGGGGGTTTAAAGGGCCAGAGAGAAAGCTGAGGAATAACAAGGATGACTTTTCTAACAATAGGTCTGATGAAGTACTGGACCAGCCAAGGGACTATCAGACATTTGCTGAACAACTGACTTAGATTAAGTCCTACTCATAGGTGGGAATTTGAATTACTAGCTTATTGAAATTCCTTCTGGCTTCAAGAATTCTATGATTTTGTCTTTTATAGTATATTATTGGAGTATAGAAGGTTAATTTCTTACTCAGGAAGCATATATCGAACAGTCTTTTTAATAGAAATACTCTCAAGCAACTGTAAAGATATTAAATGCCCACTGCTCTAGAACTGACAATCCTGAGTCATAGCAGTCTCAAATTACAATGTCCATTCAGCAGTAAGAATGCTATTATTTAAGCAGACAAGTAGATTTTTCTTTCCCTTTCAGGTGCAAGATGATGTTGGTCTAGCTACATTTATTTTTAATTTTTATTTTTATTTCAACAGTTTTGGGGGGTACAGGTGGCTTTTTGTTACATGGATAAATTCTTTAGTGGTATTTCTGAGATTTCAATGCACCTGTCGCCCAAGCAGTGTACACTGTACTCGATATGCAGTGTTTTATCCCTCACTCACATCTCAACCTTCCCTCACCTAGTCCCCAAAGTTCATCATATCATTCTTATGCCTTTGCATCCTCATAGCTTAGCACGGTCTGGCTACATTTAAATGGCATGGTATACTAGGTCCATTGGTTTGTCATTTGACTTTAGAGGTGACAAATGGCAGTGTCCAAGCCTGCTCTCTGTTCTGAGCACCTTCTGATAATTCACATTGGATGCCATGGGACCACCTTAGTATAATCACAATCCCCTTTTTCCTTGAGATGCATTGCCAGGCAGATATATAGGTATCTGCATTGAACAGTGGCCAGGCCAGATTCTACAATAAAAGTAGTGTCCTGTCAACCAAACATAAAGGCTTAAATGGGACTTTCATAATTGCCAGGTCCTGTGAGGTTTTGTAAGAAGGCAATGGAACACCAGTGAAGATTTTCAAGTAAGGGACTCTATTTGTTCAACACATATTAATAGAATCAGGCATTGTGCTAAGAACTGGGGATTCACAAGTAAAACAGCAGACATAGTTTCTATTGTCACAAAACCTATATAGGTAAGAAAAAGGGCAATTACAAAATAGTGTGATAGGTGCTATAATGGGAAGAATTACAAGATGAGAATATTTAAACAAGGAAAATAACATGCAATTAGATGAGGGGGTGGTCAAGGAAGGCATCTTAGAAGAGGTGATGTGTAAGAACAAGGAGCCAGATGACAAATAAAGAAGTGTGTCCCAGGCAAAGGATGAATAGATACAAAGAATCAGGGATACAGAAGATGGAGCACAGTGAGAAGTGAAGATTATTGAGGGTGGTTGGAAGGTCAAGTGCTTTCATCAGAGTAGTCTACATGGACTCACAAGTCAATATTCATAGGGTTTTCTAGCCTAAATTCATACTGTCTAAATGTGAAGGAACTTTAACCTAATCTAAATATATATAAGTTAGGAGTAGATGACTGAAAGTCCAGTGTTCTAATGCCCTTGTGGTGTTTTTAGGAGGTAAATATATTGGTGAACTTTTGACTTGGATCAAGTTTTTGTGCACCTCTTAAATAATAAAAACAAAATATATAATTTTTAAATTAGTAGACGAGAAAAAATGGAAAGACAACAAACAAAAACCCAAAAGAATATAAAAAAGTGGGGAGGGGAAGGGAGGAAAGACAACGTAAATAGAAAACCTGAAATAAGACGGTAGATATAAATACAAATATGTCAGTAATTACATTAAGTGTAAGTGGCCTAAATTAGAGGACAAAAGTTATCAGATTGAGTTAAAAAAGGACAAGCAAAATCCAACAATGTGTTATTGATAAGAAAGACATCTGAAACATAAGGAAATAGAAAGATTGAAAATAAAAGCATGGGAAATAGTGTACCAGGAAAATTTGAAACAAAGGGAAGATTGTGTAGTTATATTAATATAAGATGAAATACATTTTAAGACAACTAATATTACTGAAGATAAAGAGGATCATTTTGTAACTATAAAGTGTGTTATTCACCAGGAAAATATAACAATTACAATTTTTATTCACCTAGTAACAAAGTCTCAAAAGATATAGAGCAAAAATTGGAGAACTATAAGGAAAAGTAGATAAAACCACAATATTCTCTCTCAGTAATTGGTAGCTCAAGTAGACAAAAATTCTGTAAGGGTATGGAAAATTTGATCAACACAATTAACAAACTTAACCTAATAGACATACATAAAACACTCTACCCAGCAACTCCAGAATACATATATTTTCAAATACATATGGAATATTTATGCAGATTGACCATATTCTGGATCTTGAAGCAAGTCACAAAATATTTGAAGGCATTCAAATTATATAGTCTGCATTCTCTGATCTCAATATAATCCATAATAAAAAATAACTAAAATACCCTTGTATAAATTTATCAATGTTTAGTAAGAACCATTTTGGGTATTTCAAACAGGATTCAGAAAATGTGTTGCAAAGGTGTTGAAAGGTCTGGAAAAACAAAATAGAATATATGGTTATACAAAAGTGATGATTTATGTGCTTTTGGGATACCACTGTCATGCCTTTGCTGCTACTGCCATCCCTGCTAGAGGCACAACCAGCAGCACTGGTAGAGGCCAGGAGAAAGTAGTTTCAGCCGGGAGAAAGTAGCTTCTTCCTTCCTCTGCCTTTCAGTCTCTTATTAGTGCCTCTCACTGGCAGACCCAACAGGATGACAACTGGAAAGGGAGTCTGGGAAGTGTAGTTGCAGGCTCCCAGTCCTGGCATTAGAAAGAACATGGCTGAAGAGCACATGCAGGACAGCAGATACTGTTCAGCACAATCCACTCCTTTGGCTACTCAGCACCCATATATACAGTCTTTTATTTAAAACAACAATAAAAATAACATTATGCCTCTGCCTAATAGCGTGAAAATGTCTTTTATACAAAGATGCATTTGCTTTCTCCCTAAAATGGAAGATGTGTGATCCTATTACTGAATCCATCTCAGAATGATGTTAATTTTTCTTCTAATTCAGTAACAATTCTTACTGGATATTCTGTAACATAAAGACTAAATTGTAAATTAGCCACTTAACGTGAAATAAAATGATGCGGAAAGGGAGGTAGACATGGGCAGGATGGGTGGAAGGGAGGAAGATGAATATATACAAATATGTAGATACAAGTAAGGAAAATATGCTTGGGGGTTATAATGTAATTATAGAAATCAATAACTAAATGTAATGAAATTAAATGTATAATATATAATACTAAAAGTGTAATGTAATTTAGAAATCAACAACTAAAATGAATCTGGAAAAATCAGAAAAAGCATATGTTAGGAAATGAAAAAATAACACTTAAAGATTCAATAAATGAATTATAATGAGAATTAGAAAATACTTAGAATTGATTTATAATAAAAATATTAAATGTCAAATCTGATAGAAGACAGCTAAAGCAGAACTTAGAGGGAATTTAATGGCATTAAAAGCTATAATAGAAAAGAAGGAAGGATAAAAATTAATGCAACAAGCTTCCACTTTAATTAGATGCAAAGAAAGTAGAAGGAAGAAAGTAATAAGTGTAAAAACAGAAATCAATACAATAGAAATTAAGCTTTTAATAAAGATAATCTACAAAGCTAAGTAAGTTATTTGAAAAGACTAATATAATTGACAACACCCTAGTGATATTGATCAAGGAATAGTAATCATTATCATGATTGAAAAAACCTTAATTATTGGTGTTCTGGATATAACAATGACAAAAGGTTATAATGATAAATTTCAAGCTATAACTTTGTGTATTAGTCCATTCTTATGCTGCTATGAAGAAATATCTGAGACTGGGTAATTTATTAAAAAAAGAGGTTTAATTGACTCACAGTTCTGCATGGCTGGGGAAGCCTCAGGAAACTTAACAATCATGGCTGAAGGCACCTCTTCACAGGGTGGCAGGAGAATGAATGCCAGCAGGGGAAATGCCAGGCAATGCTTATAAAACCATCAGATTTCATGAGACTCACCCACTATCATGAGAACAGCATGGGGAAGCTGCCCCCATGATCTGAATACCTCCACCTGGTCCTGCTGTTGATGTGGAGGTTATGAGGATTCCAGTCGAAGGTGAGATTTGGATGGGGACACAGAACCAAACCATATCACTTTGAAAGTTGTTCAGAAATGGACAAAATCTTAGAAAAATACAGTGGACTCAAACTGACTCAAGAACAAATAGAAAACCCAAGCAATAACAAAATCATTAAAACAATTACCCCATAGTCAAAAATATTTCCACAAAACCACTCCAATCCCAGCAAAATCAATCATTCAAGAAAAAGATTCAAAATTTACTGTATTCCAGAGCATAGAATAAAGATTAGCATGTCTTTGATATCAAAACCTGAAACAGATAATATAAGAAAGAATTGTAGACCAATATTATAATGAAATACATGTAAAAATCCTGTACAAAATATTAGCAAACCCAAACGGGTAATATATATAAAGGGTAAAGAATCATGAGCAAACTTTTTTTGTCCCAGGAATATAAGGTTGGTTCTACTTTAGAAAATCCATTGTTATTTACCACATTCGTATGTTAAAAGATAAAAGTCATATGATTACCTTAATAGATACAAAGCATTGAATGAAACTGAATATAATTAGGAAATACTCTTAGCAAACTGAGATGAGAAGGGAAATTCCTTAAACTGGTTAAGGGTTTCTAAAAAAAAGAAGTCACTTTCATACTTCTAGTAAAACTTTGACCTTATATTTGAGATTAGCAAAAGACAAGAATGTCCCTATAGTTACTTTAATCAACAATCTATTAGGGCCGGATATGGTGGCTCATGCCTGTAATCCCAGCACTTTGGGAGGCTAGGCAGGTGGATGGCTTGAGCTCAGGAGTTTGAGGCCAGCCTAGGCAACATGGCAGAAACCCATTTCTACAAAAAGTTAGCCAGGTGTGGTGGCATGTGCCTGTAGTCCCAGCTACTCAGGAGGCTGAGGTTGGAGGCTCTATTGAAGGTTCTCACAAGTACAGCGAAGAAAAGCAAAGAATAAAATGTATCAGGAATGGATGGGAGGAAAGAAACCTGTTACTATTTACAGGTGATATGATTATGTAGAAAACACAGAGGAATCTGTGCATAATTTATTAGAATTAATAAGTGAGTTTAGAAATGTAGTTAAATATAAAATCAATGTACAAAAATCAATTGCATTTCTACATGCCAGCAACAAACATTTAGAAAATGAATACAAAGTGCTTGTAATAGCTTAAGATATGAAACACTGAGGAAGAAATGTAACAGTGCATATGCAAGACCTTTATGGAAAAAGTGTGAAGTTTTATTGAGAGATATTAAAGCAGATCTAACTAAGCAGAGAGATAAGTAAGCCGTGCTTCTGGATCAGAAGACTCAATATGGTAAAGATGTCTATTCTTCTATAATTGATTTAGATTCAATGTAATTCTGGTTAGAATCCATACAGGATTTATTTTTCTTTTGTGAAATTTGATAAGCTACTTATAAAGTATATATGGCAACGCAAGGGACTGAAAGTAACCCCAGTATTCTTAATGAAAAAGAACAGAGTTCAGGAAGTTGCCTACCAATATCAAGATTTCAAAGCTATAGTAATTGAGATGCTTTGGTGGTGGTATAGGCATAGAGCAGCAGGAGAGCAGAGGTAGCCCAGTTAGAGATCCACACATATGAGGGCCTTTGATAGGTGACAGATGTGATATTGCAGATTAGTGGAGGGCAGGATAAATGGTGCTGGGACATTGGAGTATGGATATGAAAATAAATTGGAATTGTACCTTTATCTTATACTATAGGCAGAAATCAATATCAGATGCATTACAGTCCTTAATGAGTCTTTAAGCTACAGTTTTTAAACAATAAGACTTTCAGAAAATAACAGGAGATTATTTTCATGACCCCAAGGTAGGGAAGGATTTCTTAAACATGAAACACAAACCCTAAGCATAAAGGAAGAGATTGATGACTCCTTATGCACCCCAAACCTCAGCATCATGCAATATACCCATGTAACAAATCTGTGCATGGCCCCCTGAATCTAAAATAAAAGTTGAAATAAAATTAAAAAGATAAGAACTCATCAAAAGCTAGCACACAGAGAAAAAGAACAATACTCACAGACACAAAGATCTATAAACTTGGAGAAGGCATTTTAATGCAGAATCTGACAAAGGACGTGTATCCAGAAACTTTAGAGAAGCCCTGTGTGATGCTGGAGCTGACATTTCACAAACCACATTGCCCAGACTTCTGAGCAACTGGTTTCTAGTTTGTTTCTACAGATGGGGACCTGATGGGAGGCTCAGGAGGAGGAGATGAAGTACTTCCTCTCTGTTTTCTTCTTGCCACAGTTGGCACCTGCTTCCAGCTTCTTTCAGCATCTCCAGCCATGACTGCCCTCTGACTGTGATGCAGGGCAGGCAAGCCCTAAAATTGGGGCTTAGCCTAGCCTCGAGGGTTCATGGCTTCCCCCAGGAAAGAATTCAAGAGCGAGCCGGTGGTGTTAGACAGCAACTTTTATTGAAGCGACGGTGTATACAGCAGCGGCAGCAGAGGTACTGCTCCTTACGTTGCCCAGAGTAGCAGCTCAGGGGCAGTTCTGCAGTCATATTTATCCCCACTTTTAATTACATGCAAATTAGTGATGGATTTTGCAGACATTTCTGGAAAAGGTTGTTCACTTCCAGATCATTGGTTCATTGCTACAGAAAGGGACGGTCACTTCCGAGTGTTGCCATGGCAATGGTAAATTGACAAGGCACACCGGTGGGCATGTCTTATGGAGAGGTACTTTCACCTCTTCCCTGTTTCAGCTAGTCCTAAATCTGGTCCAGTGTCTGAGCCCCACCTCCAGAGTCAAGTCCCGTCTCCTACCTGAACTGGGTAAGAGGGTTCCTGTGCTGAGCCCTGAGCATTAAAGAGCCCTCCCCTCAGCCTCTTCTGACTGTGTTCCTAGCGATGGGACAAGGTGTCTGCATGGCCAAAGGGGTGTGGCTACATGGAATCTGCCCTGCCTGCCGTCTGTTGTGGGCTGGGTAGCCTTGAACCATGACCATTCCCCATGCAAAGCACCCTGAGTTCCTCCTTTCAAGGGTGGACCGTGCTATCGTGCCTTCAGGGGTAGCTGTTTGTGTGTAATTGTGTGTGGTTGGGGGTGAATGGAGCTTGGATTTGCAGTCTTGGGTGATCACATGTATGCACTTGAGGCTCCTAATGGAGCAAGGTGTTGCCTGGTGAGGAGGGGCTGGGACAGGGGTCTGAGCTTAGAGTACGGCTATCCCCAGGTGCTGCCACGTTCTGGCTAGGCACTTTGGGAGGCTGAGACGTCTAAACAAATCTATGGCTTCTCACACGAACTGCAGTGAAAATCCAGTTTGTTTTTGAATTTTAAATTCATTGTAGACTAGTGCTTTTGTTAAATACAATAAAAATAAAAAGAAAAGTGAAATTCCAAAAAGTATGCAAGCAACATAACATGACTATCAAATAGGCATAAAAATTTCAAAACACCCTCGATTTCTATACTTATTTAGCATGGACTCATAATATAACTTGTAGAGTTTGCATTGCAAGAAGCACATCACTATAAGAATGCATACAGCATGTGTTTATTTCTGTAAAGACCCCAAGTAGCCAAATGGAACACTATGCTGTCTGGGTGTAGACACACAGGTGGTAAAACAAATAACCAAAACAAGAGTTAGGATAGTTACCTTCTGAGGGAGAACAGGTGATTTGATGGTGGAGACACAGGAGTCTCTAAGTGGCCATGCTCTGTTTCTTAATCTGAGTAGAAAGAAGAGCAGCATTTTATCAGTATTCATTTCATTAGTATTTTAACTTGTAAGTCTATACTTTACACATATGTTTCATATATAAAAATCAAAATAAAGTGAGAAACAAAAGAAAAAGGAAAGAACCCTCCTGTTAGTAATTGCCTGAACTATTTATTCATTTACACAACAGGTTTTTTTTTTTTTTTCTAGAGTAAGACAAAAATTTAAGTTGTGCTTGGATATCTGGGGAATGTAAATAAAAGAATATTGATGCATAATTTTGATATGAGTGTTCCTGACATGTAGACATAAACTTTTGGCCATTAAAATAACAAAATGAAACCGAGAATTGGATATCAGCCAGTATATTTATAGGATAGAAACCTCTAATATAGACAGACATGTCTATCAGTCAGGAAGTGTTTATTTGAGTGCCTGTCATATGTGTAAGGAAATTTGGGAGTGTAGAGGAATATTTAATCTAGTTATCAAGATGGGATCAATATACCAAACAATAACCTAAGACATTGTATTATTAGTCACTAAATTGTGTGGGACCACTAAAAACTGCTAACAGTAACGTCTGAGAATCTCAGATATGGTGCACAGATAGAATCCACATCTTTATTTTAGAATCAATGGTAACCTGAGTGTGGTGTTTCATAGTCAGTTTTTATGATCACATTAGTGGAAAAGATTATGCAAAATGATTTGCTGTTGTGCATTTGCATGAACGTATGAATACCAGGTGTCTTCAACGTTTAGTAATTTCACAGACACTCCAGCCAACATGCCCACCTTCCACTTTATGATTCTTCATCTGCCCAGAGTATTGCCTTGATTTCCTTTTCATATTAAGTAGGCACAAAATAGTCTCAGAAGAGTGGACCGTTCTTTCTATATTTGTGTTTTACAGATTATTCTGTGTGAATGAGATGATTAAGTATTTTAGTTTAAAACTCCCAGCTGGGCTGTAGACAGTATCAGTAATCAAGAGATAAGGAGTACAACAACTTCTATAATTTTTAATTTCTTCTGGTTAATTATTTCAGTAAGAACATGAAAACAAAATAAGCTGGTAATTGGGAATTGTCTTCATTAAATGAATTAAAGGAAGCCTTTAAAGTCACTTTTGGGGTAAATTTTATGTTTGGTAGTGCTTTTCTGTGTTTTAAGATGTTGATCAGCAATTCTGATTCGTACACATAGATCATCAATTGTTGATAGTTTTCCTTTGGAGCTCTGGAAAGAAGGAAAACCACTTCAAAGTCTTGTAGCCAAATGCACTACTTCTTGAGGTGTACACAGCTGGCAAGATCCAAGAACAAAACTAGCTATGTTTATTGCTTATACAACTGTACTTTTCATAAATACATTTTGAGAAGCAAAATGTTTAGTTTTTGTGCTGTGCTTTGATGTATGGCTAGAGCCCAAAATAAATGGTATATTTTAATAAACTATTGAAAAATCTGACTTTACTATAATGGTGACTCAGTTCTGTGTTATATGTGGATTTGCTTTGAAATATTTTATCTTTGGAAATATTTGCATAAGCTTGCAATGCAGTGATAGTTTCATTTGCTCTTTTGCTAAATTCTGTCTCTTGCCCCTTCCCAATTCTGGTCACCTCACCCTCCCAAACTGTGTTAATATTGAGAATTATCCAAGAGGAAAGGTGGAAATGAGACAAGAATGGCCTCAGAGGTATGTGTTTATCTTTTGCTTTATTTTATTTGACATTGTTTTGGCCTTAAGCAAAAAAAGGAAATTTGCTTTTGTGATACACTTGCTTAAAGGAAAAAGAACCTTCTGACTTTTTTTTTTTTTTTAAAGAAAGACATCTTTAATAATTCTGTTTTAGGATTTCTTCAAGGTATGACATGTGCCCTAGATTAAAGGTATTCGTATAGTCAGCAGGAATCTAGCCTCAGTTCAAATTAATGTCTATAAGGGTCGATTCTCCTCCAACACTATTTCTAGGGATGAAATTAACAGCAAGGTGCAACAGCCCACAGATGTCAGAATAACAACTGGCCATTTGAATGTCAAGAGTTGGTTTGGAGCCATATCTGCTTGGGAATGTTAAATGTCCGGAAGGGTTTACAGAAACTTGGATTAGTCTCAGTCTGACTTTGTTTTCTCCCCAGTTGTTCTCATTGGGAAGTTTAAGCTGCAAGTTCCGTTCTGTGTGTAAGTAGGTTATTCCTTGCAGTATACCAAGATGAGCAGCAATTATGTTAGCAGGGGATAGGTGTGTGGGAATATGGTTTAGAAAACTGCAGTGTGCCCAGAGGTAGTGATATTTAGACAGATTGAAATTCAGTGAGAATGAAGGATTCCTCAACACACTTCCAAAGGATGTCCTTCCAATTTTAAGCCCTTTGAGATATTTGGTAGAGAGGCACTATTCAAATGTATGTTTAAATAAACACTTTCCATTCTGTTATGATTCCTGAATTTTTGATTTATGTTAACCAGGCCTGGTTAATATTATTTTCCTTCCATATACTGAGAGTTCCTTAATAATCTCCTTGAGGGAAGGACAGTGTCACTTTCACTGTATTCCTAGGGTGCTCAAAGATATTTGTGAAATGTAAGACCCAGTGAGACTATCCATTTGGCTTAAAGGAAGGCTCGTTCTCCCATTTTCATGTTGTAACTACTTCTGAAATAATTATTCCCTTCCTCCTCTTATTCCTCCGTTATCTCCAAAAAAGCATTCATTGAGGGCTTGTGTTGAGTTTTCATAAATGACACTACCCAGCCTGTTGGCTAGGTTGTATTCATAATCTCAACAAGGAAAAGTTTCATGTTTGAAGTGATAGGCTTCTCTGCAAGGTGTCTGCCTGTTTGTTTTCAGACAAATACCCTGCCCTTCCCTACTCTTCTCTGTATCATAGGGCCAACACCTGCAAACCACATTTCTCAGATTCCCTTGCTAACTGGTTTGTGGCCAGGATTGGCCAATACCAAGAGAATTGTGGGCAGGAGGAAGGGAAAAATCAGGGGTTCTGCTTATTAACGAATGCCTGGCTGTGACTGTGTCCCCTCCCTGGGGCCAGCTCCCACCGCATGCTCCTTCTGTAGTGGCTCCTATTTCTGCTAGGGGCTCCGGCTCTTAAGCTCTGGTAAAACCTCCTCATCTCTTTGTCTCTCTTGCCCAAGAGATGATCAATGATCGTGGATCCTTTTTCTCATTCCTTCTTTTCTTTTTATTTGAGACAGAGTCTCGCTCTGTTGCTGTTGCTCAGGTTGGAACGCAGTGGCGTGATCTTGGCTCACTGCATCCTCTGCTGCCCAGGCTCAAGCGATTCTCCTGCCTCAACCTCACAAGTAGCTGGGATTACAGGCACGTGCCACCACGCTTGGCTAATTTTTGTATTTTTAGTGGAAATGACATTTCACCATGTTGTTCGGGCTGGTCTCAAACTCTTGACCTCAGCCTCCCAAAGTGTTGGGATTACAGGCGTGAGTCACTGTGCCCGGCCCTTTCCTTCTTTTCTTTTTCCCTCCCTCCCTTCCTTTTGAGATAGAATTTAGATTCTGTAAAATTCACCCCTTTAAAATGTACAATCCAGTGAGTTTTAATATATTCACAGGCTTGTAAAACCATCATCACTATCTAATTCTGGAGCATTTTCATCACCTCCCTCAAAAAAACACCCCATACCCATTTGCAGTCTCTCCTCATTCTCCTCTCCCCAAAGCCTCTGGCAACCATTTACTTTCTGTCTATGGATTTGCTTATTCTGCACATTTTATTGGTGGAATCATACAATATGTGGCCTTTCATGATCAGTTTCTTTCACTTAGTGTACTGTCTTCAAGGCTTATCTGTGTTGTGGTACGTATCAGTACTTCTTTTTTTTTTGAAACAGAGTATTGCTCTGTCACCCAGGCTGCAATGCAATGGTATGATCTCACCTCACTTCAACCTCCACCTCCTGGGTTCAAGTGATTCTCCTGCCTCAACCTCCCAAGTAGCTGGGACTATAGGCACCTACCACCATGCCTGGCTAAGTTTTGTATTTTTAGTAGAGATGGGGTTTCCTCATGTTGGCCAGACTGGTCTTGAACTCCTGATCCCAGGTAATCTGCCCACCTTGGCCTCCCAAAATGCTGGGATTACAGGCATGAGCCACCATGCCTGGCCAGTACTTCATTTTTATGGCTTAGTAATATTCCACTGTATGGACATACCACATTTTTCTTATCTAGCTATTCATCAGTTGATGGACATTTGGATTGTTTCTGGGTTTTTTTTTTGGGCTATTAAGAATAATGCTGCTATAAACATTCATGTACAAGTTTTTTTTAAATAGGCATACGTTTTCAATTCTCTTGGATACCCATACCTAGGAGAAGAATTGCGGGATCCTATGGCAACTCTGCATTTAACTTACTGAAAAACTGGATAGTGGTTTCTTTCTGTTGCAAATGTCTCCATTGTCTCATTCTTTTCTTTTCTTTTTTTTTTTTTTTGAGACGGAGTCTCGCTCTGTCACCCAGGCTGGAGTGCAGTGGCCGGATCTCAGCTCACTGCAAGCTCCGCCTCCCGGGTTCACGCCATTCTCCTGCCTCAGCCTCCCGAGTAGCTGGGACTACAGGCGCCGCCACCTCGCCCGGCTAGTTTTTTGTATTTTTTAGTAGAGACGGAGTTTCACCCTGTTAGCCAGGATGGTCTCGATCTCCTGACCTCGTGATCCACCTGCCTCGGCCTCCCAAAGTGCTGGGATTACAGGCTTGAGCCACCGTGCCCGGCCTCATTCTTTTCTTTGACCATTTGTTTTTCCAGCCCCTTTATAAGCAGTTCCCTACATAAAATATCATGTGTTAAAATTCCAGGCATGGACTTTTATTTTCTTGATTGAGCCTTGACTGAGAATTTCCTCTATGTTATACATGAAAGTGAAGGCTATTTTCTCTGGCCCACCAAAGTTTCTTCTCTTTTGTCTAGAAGATAGTGAAAGAAGCCAAAAGTTATTAGCACTGTCCTGCAGCAGAGTCTCTGGTTAATTAGATTTTGCAACCATATTTAGTAATTTGCTGTCATCACTAACCTGGTGACAGTTCTTTTGAACCCATTTTATTTCCTCAATAGTCCCCAACTTTGAGTGTAGATGATACAGACAGAAGATACGGAAATACTGGATAGAAGAGGGCAGTTCCCTGGCAAAGGCCCCACCCTCAAGCCTGGATACCCATGGCCCTAAATGAGGAAAGGCATTCCTGTTTTTGCATCCAAAAGCTGCCTTTTGGCTCACCACACCCCCTAGGCTGTAACCATATAAACCCAGACCCCAGCTGATTAGATGGTGACCACTTAGATTAAGGGTGAGTCTGCCTTTCCCAGCCCACTGACTCAAATGTGAATCTCCTTTGGCCACACCCTCACAGACACACCCAGGATCAATTGTATCCTTCAATCCAAGCAAGTTGACACTCAGTATTGACCATCACACCTTCTCAGACCTGCTCATCATCATGCTCATTCTTTTGTTTGTTTGTTTGTTTTTTGTCACTTTGTCGCCCAGGCTGGAGTGCAGTGGTGCTATCTCGGCTCACTGCAAGCTCCGCCTCCCGGGTTTACGCCATTCTCCTTCCTCAGCTTCCAGCTGAGCCACCGCGCTGGGATTACAGGCTTGAGCCACCGCGCCCGGCCCATCATGCTCATTCTTAATATTTCCTGAAGGTACGTGGTGCTTCCGGGCTTCTGTTCTCGTCCTCCTCACCCCCAGCTTCATCTCTGCATAGTCAGTCTTTTATTCCTAGCCCTTTATGGCACTTGTTTCATTGTCAGATTTTCCTTTCCTACAGTGTTTGATGTAGCTTGTTGTTGAGAGTTATTTCCTGTATTAACCCATGGACATTCTAAGGGTTGGGATTGTTTCTTCTTTTTATTCCCACAGCTCGGGATATGACTGGCATATAATTGGCTCCCACTCAATATTTAATGAAAGTTTCTCTTACATTTTTTTTTTTTAATTTTTGGCCTCTATATTTTAAAAATCAAGCCCATTTCTTTCATTCTCTTTGGAAGATGTGTGTGAAAATAAATGCCACTTTGAATGTAAAAACAGGTCATCGTGAGATTGAAAGTTAAGTCTTCCTGGCCTGGCTATTAGAAACTGCTATTTAAAATTTGCTTAATTTGGAACTTATTTTATTTTATGAAGATAAATGATGGAGTGAAAGGAATAAACCAGTAAAAAACTATCTTGAAATTGTAGAGAGTGAAAGCCGTGGTGGCTTCATCGAAGGCTATTAAGAGCAAGGTCACAGGCAGCAAATCAGAGAAATATTTCTACCTAATTAATTGAGGTGAGTTTATGTTATTAAAGACCTGAAAAGCTTTTATGCCCAGAATTATTCTTCATACCATCTCCTGCCACAGTGTGTGGGAAATGGGTCAGGGAGAAAATTTGTGGGAAGGGGTGAAAAACTTTTTTATATTCCATAATTAGTTGAAGGTGATTATAAGACAGCCAAGTCATTTAAAGACTAAGAATGATTTTACTCTAAGAAAAGAAAGAGAATTACAAAAGGGAAGGCCAAGCATTTCAAGGACTCAATGTCTATTGAATAATCTTGTATTTTTGAACCATTTTATGCCATCATGGCATTGGCTGCTAGTTAATTAATTTATTATTCACAAAAGGGAGGAATACCCTGAGTCCAACATGTTCTGAAACCATAAATCAAATCCCAGTGAAGTTATGAATTTGAAAGGGCTGACTGTGGTTGTGTCTTAAATATCAGTTCTGTGTAGGGAGAGAAAAAATATTAGCCAAGTGGCTTTTGGTAATAAATTCCGATTTCCTGAAAGTGAGACGTAAGTTGCAAGTTGTTTTTCTATGAGCTCTGTCAGAAAGATTTTTAATAAAACGTTCTTTCATCTGTAGTAAGAAAGAATTGCCCTTTTACCAGAAACATTCCGGCTGTTTTCACTGGCTGGGTCCCTTCTTGTAGACCCTAACCAGTGAATCTGGGCTTGTCCTACAAAGAAAATTGTTTTTGGAATCACAGCTCCTAGTGCACCTACACCAATAATAGTCTGTTAAGACAGGAAAGACAAGGCTGGACATGGGTGGCGCCTGTAATCCCAGCACTTTGAGAATGTGAGAAAGGAGGATAGCTTGAGTCCAGGAGTTTGAGACCAGCCTTGGCAATATAGTGAGACCCTGTCTCTACACAAAATAAAAAATAAAAAAATTGCTGGGTATGGTGGTGCTTGGAGGCTGAGTTGGGAGGATCACTGAAGCCCAGGAATTTGAGATTGCATTGAGCTATGATTATGCCACCGCTCTCCAGCCTGGGCAACAGAGTGATGCACTGTCTCTTAAAAAATAAGAGAGAGAGAGAAGGAGAGAGAGAAGAAAGATGATTTGATAGCAGCTTCTGATGGTCTCAGGTTATAGATAATTATGGTTCATAGTTGGCAGGTTTAGACTCTGCTTCATATATCTATTGCCCAAAGCTTTGTTTTTTCCTCATGGTTCTGTGGGTCTGTGGGTTGACTGGGCTTAACTGGGCGGTTTTACTGTCTCATATGTCAACTGGGTTTCCTCATGTTGCTGCATTTAGTCGGCATCTTGGCTAGGCTGAAATTTCCAAGAAAACTTCACTGAATGTCTCAGCTCTGGTGCTTTTCCACGTGTGCTTGTCAATTGCTAGGTTGGGCCTCCTAACAACATGGAGGCCTCGAGTTGGTCAGACTGCTTACACTGCAGTGGGGTTCAATGGGGAAAGCAGTAGCACCAACCCTCTCCAAGGGTGGGCCTGGATCTGGCACAGTGTCACTCAAGTTAAAGGGCCAACCCAAATTAAAGGGAAGGGAAGTGGACCCCACTTCTGGATAGGCAGAGTGACATGCTTCTACAGGGAAAGGAGGAATTGAGGGTGGCTGTCTTTGGAGAAGACCTATTACAGCCTCATTATTCACTTTAAATTAGCACCATTTAATTTTTTTAAAAAAATATTTTTTATGAATACATCATAATTATACATATTTATGGGGTTCATGTGATATTTTAATGCAAGCACACAATGCGTAATGATCAAATCACAGGAACTGGGATCTCCATCACCTTAAACATTTATCATCCACTTGTGTCAGGAACATTTCAATTCTACTCTTTTAGTTATTTTGAAATATGCAATAAATTATTGTTAACGATAGTCACCCTATTTTGTTATGCAACACTAGATCTAATTTCTTCTATCTAATTGTGTTTTTGTACACTTTAACCAACTCATTTTAGTCCCTGCTTCCCCTCTACCCTTCCCAGTCTCAGCCCCTGGTAACTATCATCTATTTTCTACCTCCATGAGATCACCTTTTTAGCTCCCACATATGAATGAGAATATGTGAATTATTTCTTCCCTTCCCTCCCCTCCCCTCCCCTCCCCTCCCCTCCCCTCCCCTCCCCTCCCCTCCCCTCCCCTCCCCTTCCCTTCCCTTCCCTTCCCTTCCCTTCCCTTCCCTTCCCTCCACTCCCCTCCCCTTCCCCTTTTTTTTGGCACTGAAACATGATAGTTTTTTTTTTTTTTTCCAGGTCTGCTATGAAGTTTCTTTTTTATTTCTATTTCTCCCCTTTCCTTCCATTCTCCTTCCTTCCCTCCTTCCCTCCCTTCCTCCCTCCCTCCTTCCTTTTTTTTCCTTTTCTTTTCTTTCTTTTTTAACAGTCTTGCTTTGTCACCTAGGCTGGAGTGCGGTGATACGATCTCAGCTCACTGCAGCCTCCACCTCCTGAGTTCAAGCAATGCTCATGCCTCAGCCTCCTGAGTAGCTGGGACTACAGGCATGTGCCACCATGCCCAACTAATTGTTGTATTTTTAGTACAGACGAGGTTTCATTATGTTGGACAGGCTGGTCTCGAACTCCTGACTTCAGGTGATCCAACGCCTTAGCCTCCCAAAATACTGGGACTACAGGTTGAGCCACCATGCCTGGCCTTGTCTTTCTGTTTCTGGCCTATTTCATTTAATATAATGTCCTCCAGTTCCATCAATGTTGCAAATGATAGAATTTCATTCTTTTTAAATAGCTGAATAATATTCCGTTTGTTTATGTACCACATTTTCTTTATCTTGTTGATGGACATTTAGCTTGTCCATCATACCTTGGCTATTGTGAATAGAAGCAACATTTAATTTCATAAATTATATTTTCTCATGTATCTTCAGTTGTCCTTACAAAAACAATCTTATATTCACTTTCTAGTTCCAGCCATCATTTTCTGGTCCTTTGGGAGTGGCGTTCCTAATTATTCTTAATAATTTGTGCTATTCAGGCCTTACTATGTGCTGAGTTTAGTTCTCTATGTACATGAGCGAATCCTTTCAACAACTTAGTGAAGAAGATAGTTCTATTTTCTTGATTTTAGAAACTTGGTCTTGGAGCAAGCCAGAAACTTGCTCAAGTTCTTACAGCTTATAAATTGACAGAGCCAGCATTGGAAGCCAGAAGTTACTGACTTTAAAGTTGTTGTTGTTTTCTTTTTTGAGAGAGTCTCACTCTGTCGCCCACGCTGGAGTGCAGTGGCCCGATTTTGGCTCACTGCAACCTCTGCCTCCTGGGTTCAGGTAGCTAGGATTACAGGTGCCTGCCACCACACCCAGCTAATTCTTTTTTGTATTTTTCGTAGAGAAGGAGTTTCACTGTGTTGTCCAGGTGGGTCTCAAACTCCTGACCTCAAGTGATCCACCCCGCGCAGCCTCCCAAAGTGCTGGGATTATAGGAGTGAGCCACCCTCCCTGGTCTGTTTTTTTTTTTTTTTTTTTTTTTTTTTGGCACTGAAACATGATAGCTTTTTTTTTTTTTTTTTTCCAGGTCTGCTATGAAGTTTCTTTTTTATTTTGTTTTATTTCATTTATTTTTTGTTTTTATGGGTACATAGTAGGTATATCGCTTTATGGGGCCCATGAGATATTTTGATACAGGTATACAATGTATAATAATCACATCAGGGTAAATGGGGTATCCATCACCTCAAGCGTTTATCCTTTCTTTGTGTTGCAGACATTCCAATTATAGCTTTTTAGTTATTTTTAAATGTACAACAAGTTATTGTTCACTATTGTCACCCTGTTGTGCTATCAAATACTAGATCTTTTTCATTCTACCTAACTATATTTTTGTATTCATTAACCATCCCCCTACTATGAAGTTTCTATTTGAAACTGCTGTCAAATTCATCTGTACCAGATTTGTTAATTTCTCTGAATTTTGCTTAGAGAATTTCCCTGAAATAGTTATTCTTGTTCTCAGCACGCAGACTGGGACAGGGTCTATGAGATGTCTCCATTAACGGAAACTGCTTCCAAGCTTTGTGATTTATTGTTTCTCTAATAACAAAAACACTTTTCAGGACTTCTGCCATTCTACAATCCTCTTCCACCCCGCCAAATAAACCTCACCATTCCATGTTCAAATATTGACCACTTGAGTGGTATGGAAGGCATTTCCACGTTCCTGGGTCTTAATTTTTTTGTCCAATATTAGCATATCTTAATTACATTTTCACTGCTAAAGTCAGACTGTGGCTGTCCAGACTACAGAGAATTTTTCAGTGAGTTAAACAAATACAAGATTGACTTTTACTATTTTGAGCATTGGATTCTTGTCGAGTTCTGTTGTGAACTTTATAGTCTGTTAAACCCTCTGCTACATTCCTTTAGGCTCTCAGTACTTTCTGAGCCTTTCTATGTTTCACTTTGATGTTAATATTTTATATTTCTAGTCATGTATTTACTGTTCACTATCACTAAAAATAGTTAAATTACTCAGTCTCAGGTTTGGATTTTTACTATAACTCTTCAATTCCCTGAAACCTGTTTCTCTGGTAGAAATGACAAACGTATCCAGAAATTGGTTAGAGTTGGGTGTTTGTTTAAATACTATAATCCTATTATAATTTGCTTTTATTTCTCAGAGAGGATAAATAGAGGTATAACTAAAAAAGATCGTAAAAAGACCATAAGGAGATTAACTTCCATCTTTTTATACCATGAGTACAAAAGCTGGGCAGTCATGATGACACTGTTCTATAGTTTCAATGCCAGGGTGAAGATTTTTAGTTAATGTTGAAATTGGTACTGCATCTTAGACCTCAAATACTGGATGAGCCTCCTAAATGTAATCCTAGTTACCATCATTGTTTTAGAAGAAATGTTTGATTCCAAGAAATACAGTGAAGAATAGAGCTACAGATTTCAATATGTTGTGCTTTCGTTTTCACTCAATTCCAAATAGTGTAATTTCTGTTTGATTTCTTCCTTTATCCATGGATTGTATTCAAATGTATAATTTAGTTTTCAAACATTTGAGAATTTTCTAGAAATCTTTCTATTATTGATTTCTAATTTAATTCCAATGTGGCCAGGGAAGCATTTATGTGACTTGAATGCTTTTTAAATTTATTAAGACTTCTTTTATGATCCTAAATTTGGTCTATCTTATGTATACCATAGGCATGTGAAACAGATGTATATTCTGCTGTCACTGGGTGGAGTATTCTATGAGTGTCATTTAGGTAAAGATGGTTAATAGCATTTTTCATACGTTCTATGTCTTTACTAATTTTCTGTCTACTTGTTCCATCAATTATTGAAATGAGTGAAAATCTTAGAGTATAGTTGTAGATTCCTCTGTTTTCCTTTTTAGTTCTTTCAGTTTTTGCTTCATGTATTTTGAAGCTCTGTTATTAAACACACAAATATTTATGACTTTTATGTCTTCTTGATGAATCAAGTCCTATATTATTATAAAATGACCTTTTTCATCCCGGATAATAATTTTGGCTCTGAAATCTACTTTGGCTGATATTAATATAGCCATTTTCACTTTCTTTCAACTTACGTTAGTAAGAATATATTTTTCCATCCTTTTTACTTAAAAAAAATGTAGGCTGGGTGCGGTGGCTCACGCCCGTAATCCCAGCACTTTGGGAGGCTGAGGTGGGCGGATCACGAGGTCAGGAGATTGAGACCATCCTGGCTAACAAGTTGAAACCGTGTCTCTACTAAAAACACAAAAATTAGCTGGATATGATGATGGGCGCCTGTAGTCCCAGCTACTCGGGAGGCTGAGGTAGGAGAATGGTGTGAACCCGGGAGGCGGAATTTGCAGTGAGCCAAGATTGCACCACTGCACTCCAGCCTGGGCAACAGAGTGAGATTCCATCTCAAAAAAAAAAAAAAGTAGCAGCATAGAGTGGGTGTTATTTTCTCTCCTCCTAATCTGATAATCTCTGCCTTTTAATTTGGGTGCTTAGACCATTTACATTTAATGTGATGAACTAATATGATTGATTTGAATCTAAAGTCTTGCTATTTGTTTTCTGTGTGTCTTTTTTGTTCTTTGTTCCCTTTGTCCTCTATTTCTGTATTCTTTTAGATTAATATTTTTATTATTCTATGTTTCTACTTTATTTGCTTATTAGCTCTGTTTTTAAAGAGTTGGTTGCTTTGGAATTTGTATTATATACTTTTAACATATTATAGTGTATCTTCAAGTGACTTTGTACTACTTACAGTATAAAAACCTTACAATAATATATTTTAATTTCTCCTTCCCCTCCTGGCCTTTGAGCTACTGTGATCATACATTTCACTTTTACACATGTTCAAATATCTATAATACATTGCTATTATTTTTGCTTTTAGCTGTTGATTATCTTTTAAAGAGATTTAAATTTAAAATAATTCTTTATATTTACTCTTATAGTTTCTATTTCTAGGATTCTTTTTTCATTTGTGTACATCTGGTCTCACCTGTATTCTCTTTGAAGCACTTATCTATCATTTCTGATAGTGTCAGTCTTCTGGTGATTAATTCTTTCAATATTTGTATGTCTGGAAAATGTCTTTATTTCATCTTCATTTTTTAGCAATTTTCACTGATTTCCTCCCCTGTATTCCAGCCAGTATCTCAAAGATGTTGGTTCACCATTATCTAGCTTATATTGTTTCCAGAGAGAAATCTGCCTTCCCCTTTCTCTATTTCTCCATATACAATATGTCTGTTTTTCTCCTCTCTGACTGCTTTTAACATTTTTCTCTTTGTTGCTGATATTAAGCAGTTTGATTATGACATGCCTTAATTTTGTGTTTCTTATGCTTGGAGTTCACTGAGCTTCTTGGATTCATAGGCTTATAGTTTTTAAGTTTGGAAAAATTTCAGCCATTAATGATTTCTTTAAATATCACCTCTGCATTCTTTTAGGGATGCCAATTACATTGTATTTGGCCATTTGAGGCTGTCTCATAGTTCACTAATGTTTTGTTCATTTTTTCCTGTCTTTTAATTTGTTTTAATTGGTGCTCCATTTTATAGTTCTAGTTTATAGACACGTTGCTATGTCTTGAAGCTTGCCAATCTTTTCTTTTGCTTTGCCTAATCTCCTGTTAGTCTCATATGGTATATTGTTCATCTCAAACATTATAGTTTACATCGCTAGAAGTTCTATTTGAGTCCTTTTTCTTTATATATTTCAGGTCTTCACTTAATATGTTCAATCTTTTCTTTGTCATTTCCTCTATCATTTTTTTCTTTTAATTTTTGTCAATTTTTAATTTTTATATTTTGAAGCTATATTGTATTAGGAACATACAAGCTAATGCTTTGTGTGTGCTTATTTGCATGTATGTATGTATGTGCATATGTGCAGGTGTGTACATTACTCATATTATTATACCATCTATCAACTTTCTTCTGGTTAGCATTTGCCTGGTAAATTTTTTCCCATGTTTAGTTTCAATTTTTCAAGATCCAAAATTTTAAAGCACCATAGAGCTGAATTTTGTTTTAATCATCTAATATGTCATTGAATTAGAAAGTTTAATCTATTTAAAAAGTTTTCCTCTTAGTCATCTCAAGGAATCAGACAGGGAGTTATAAAAATAACTACAATGGGGTGAAGATATTTAAGAACTCTTACAAATGTCTTGGTCACAGGTCCCAACTTTAATGGTTTCTGACTTCCTTTCTTGGACAGAGGCTGGAATTCCAGTGACTCTCATCAAATCATCTCTCCTCTTGCTATGTAGGCCTGAAGATGCAGATAGAGAAAAATGACCAGGCCGGGCGTGGTGGCTCAAGCCTGTAATCCCAGCACTTTGGGAGGCCGAGACGGGCGGATCACGAGGGCAGGAGATGGAGACCATCCTGGCTAACACGGTGAAACCCCGTCTCTACTAAAAAATACAAAAAACTAGCCAGGCGAGGTGGCGGGCGCCTGTAGTCCCAGCTACTTGGGAGGCTGAGGCAGGAGAATGACGTAAACCCGGGAGGCGGAGCTTGCAGTGAGCTGAGATCCGGCCACTGCACTCCAGCCCGGGCGACAGAGCGAGACTCCGTCTCAGAAAAAAAAAAAAAAAAAAAAAAAAAAAGAAAAAAAAAGAAAAATGACCTTACTTTCCTTATATTGGAGATTGTACTCAAAGAACTCCCCTAGCCTCCCATCCTATACAGAAATGGATCTCTTTGAGACACTTATGCACAGTATTATTTTGTAGTTTGCTTGAAGGTTAATTTTAAACAGTATGAATCTTTTAAAAAATAATTATTTGTCAGCATGTAGGCTTTCCAGTTGTCTCCATATCCTTTTTATATTATGAATTGTGTCTTGGTTATTCCTTTTTAGGCTGTCCATACACCAAGTTGACCTGATCAATGTCAGGGTGAAATTTTTTTATTCTAATAGACTATACACCATGCAGGGTTATGTATAATGAATACAAGGTAACATGCCTATGACATAAAAATAAAATAATTGTTTTTGTGAAATGAATTGGAAGATGTGGCATAATTAAACAGTGGGCATTTGTATTCTCCTATTATCACTCTGGAGCTGAAAAAAAAAATGGAAGTAATTTATTTCATCTTGGTAATGCTCCTTCTTTCTGGTCCAACAATTTATCAGAAATGTTAATCCAGCAAGCAGTAAGTGGAAGGGGGAGAGGAGAGAGGGGATTTAAAATTAGCCTGGAAATATTGCATAACTCATTAAAAATGTAATCATGCATAAAATGAGATCAATGAAAATTTATCTAAAAGTGCAAGGAAAAGGCATTTTCTAGTATGATACTGGATTTAATAGACTGGATTTTAATTTAGTCAGTTTGCTACAAAAAAATCCCTCCAGGCTAAATAAAACCATTTTCCCTCCCAGTTATTGTACAGACAGCTAATTTTCAGACTCCTTCTTTCTGATATTCTATCCTATCTCTTGCTGGATACTAGTTTTAGTATATTGCAGAATTTGTTTTCTTTACATTTTCCATTACTGCTTTCATTTGCATGATAAATGATTAGAAGTAGAAACAGGAAAAAAAATTCATGCAGAACATTTCTTTATTAATTTTGTTTAAATTAGAGTAACTTTTTAATTCACCCATACCCCTCCCCATTTAACAACCAGTGTATCTGAGAGTTACTTTAATATTTTGTTGTGCAGCTAGTGAAATGGGTTACACATTTTTTGCCTTGTGCTTTCTTCGTGTAACATTTTATTTCATTCCCATATTTGTCGTTTATGTTTTGCTTTCTGTCTTGCACTGCTAATGACATTGATGAGTTTTTCTTCTAAAAGAGACCCCATATGTTTAAGGCTGAACCTAAGATGCAGAGCTATAAAATATGTTAATATTGGTGAAGGTAAGAGCTTTGAAGATTTATTTTACAGATGATAGCGTCACAATTTCTAAACAATAAATAGAGTTTGTAAAATAGGGCTTCAGTTAAGTTCTTCTGCCCCTTCTATCTTAGCTATTTTTCTAGTCTGTAATTTAGAAATGTGAAATGATGTAATTAACAAAACACGATGAAAATCATCTAATGCCTTACTTTCCCTTGGGGTTCTAAATCAAAAGAAGCTAGCTTTATCAGTAAAAACTTGCCTGGGCAAAAATTATTATACAAGCTGACTGAGTGGTTTCTACAAAATTTGTCTCTAAGAGATGACTCATGTATGATCACCTTAGAATCATTCACATAGAGAACTTTCTTTTGCTAGTACACAAATATTAAGTAAATATCTTCCTGTTGTAAAAAACCATCAAACAGTAGAATGAATTGAATGTCCCCTTGATCCTTCCTTCTATCCTATTTCCTTCCTTAAAAGCAGTACACTGTTCAACATCTATCCTTCCTGAGATTTTTCTCTGTAAAATAGACTATGTACTTGTAGAAATACAACAGTTTTGATTTTGGTTAAATTGTCATAATATAATAAGTATCACATCTCCTTTATTTCTGCATTTTGTCTATTTTACTTAACATTATGCTTTGGAAGTATTACCATTTCAGCACACATAACTCTATTTCATTCTGTTTAACTGTTGTATGGTATTCCATAGCATGGTGCTAGAAAGACCTGGAAAAAAACCTGTGTTCATCAATAGAGGAACGGCTAACCATGACAAACAACAGTGCAATAAAAGCCTTTGTACAAGTCTTGGTGCACGGTGAAAACGTTCCTTTGAGGAAGATACCAAGAAGTGGAAGAGCAGGGCCAGAAGTGCTTTTAAGTTTTCCTTAAATACTGTTTTACCTAAATCATGATGGCCTCATCGTCATTCATTTCTAAATGTAGTTTGTAAGTTCTGTATTGATTTTTCTCCTAAACATAAGAGTTATTCTCAAGGGGGTTTTAAAGTTTCTAAGTCTATGGATTTTTTTTTGTCTATCTTTTTGATGATGAATCTAATTTTATTTCATTGTGATCAATCAATATGGCTTATATGATTTCTGCTTTACGGGAGTCGATGAGATTTTTCTTCATGACCTAATACATGATCAATTTTCTTTTGTGAGCATCCTGATTGTTTGAGAAGGATGTTCTTTATGGTGTTCAATGTTATATTCTATATCTATTAGATCAACTTGTTAATTAGATTAGCCAAATACTCTATATTCTTACTTTTTGTACATCTATTTTATCTACTGGTTCCCGAAAGCTGCAATTGTCAAATATACCCAAAAGTTTATATGTTACATCTTCTTGGCAAACACCCCTTTTTATCCTTTTACTGCATTTGCTAAAATTCTACCTTTTTTCCTGATATTTAGAATTGCTTGGTGTATCTTTTCTTATACTCTTGTCTTCTCTCTTTCTGTCATCTTTAGGTATGTCTTTAAAAAATAGCCTGTGGTTTTTTTAATTGCAAAATGAAAATTCTATTTTAATATATAATTCATCCTTCACCCAGATTATTATTACCAATGTGTTTGAACTTATTTATTTATTTTTCTGTTACACTGTGCCATTTTAGTTTCCCCTCTTTCTGCCTATTTTTGGTTGACTAGATTATCCCATCATCTATTTTATTCCATTTTTTCTTCTAGGTTTCTAAGTTATACCTCCCATTCCTATTCTTCTAGTAGTTACACTTAGACTTTTAACACATGTACTGATTATACGTGTGTTATACTTCCCACTATCATATAGACTACTGCTGTGTTTTGAATGTGTCCCCTCCAAAATTCAGGTGTTGAAACTTAATAGCCCATGTGACGTGGAACCTTTAAGAGGTGTTTGGTTTCGAAGGCTCAGCCCTCATGGATGGGATTAGAACCCTTACAAAAGGGCTGGAGGGAATGAGTTCACTTTCTTTTGCTCCTCCATCATGTGAGGACACAGCACGCCTCTCCACTGCACAGGATGGAGCTCAAGGCACCACCTTAGAAGCAGAGAACAGCCCCCACCAGACAACCGAGCATGCTGGTGCCTTGATCTTGGACTTCCCGGTCTTCAGAACTGTGAGAAAATAAGTTTCTGTTCTTTGTAAATTACCCAGTCTCAGATATCTTGTTATAGCAGCATAGATGGTGTGATGGTTAATACTGAGTGTCAACTTGATTTGATTGAAGAATGCAAAGTATTGATCCTGGGTGTGTCTTTGAGGGTGTTGCCAAAGGAGATTCACATTTGAGTCAGTGGGGCTGAGAAAGGCAGACCCACCTTTAATCTGGGTGGGCACCATCTAGTCAGCTGGCAGTGTGGCTAGAATATAAAGCGGGCAGAAAAACTTGAAAAGACTAAACTGGCCTAACCTCCAAGCCTACATCTTTCTCTCGTGCTGGATGCTTCTTGCCCCTGAATATCGGATTCCAAGTTCTTCAGTTTTGAGAATTGAGCTTGTTCTCCTTGCTCCTCAGTTTGCAAACGGCCTATTGTGGGACCTTGTGCAAGTTAGTAAACTCCTATATGTGGAGCGACATATATATGTATATATATGGAGATATCTATATATATGGGGGGAGATATATTCTGTCCCTCTAGAGAACTAATAGGAGATATATATATATCCTGTTTATTTTTTCAGTGTATCTTTCATCAAAGGAAAGCAAATATAAATGTATATTTATTTATTTCTGTTATGGAAAAGGGAGCATACTACACAATTAGCTTTAACTTTTGCTTTTTTTTTTTTAAACAAATATTTTGGAGATCTTTCCACATCACTAAGTATAAATATTGTTCATACTTTCATTTGATTTCATAGTGTTTGATTGGGTTAGTATATCCATAGTTTCTTCAGTCAGTCTTCTATTCATGGGCTGTTGGATCATTTCCAATCTTGTGCTATGGCAAATAATGCTGTAATGCATAATCTTCTACATATGCCATTTAATGTGGGTAGATCTATCTGTGGGATAGATTCCCAGAGGTAGGATTGCTAGGTGAAAAGGCAAGTGCGGTTGTGTTTTGGTAGAAATGGCCAGATTGCTCTCCATGGGAGCTGTACCATTTTCTCTTTCTCACCAGCAAAGTGTATTAGGTATCTTTTCCCTTCAGCCCCACCGACAAGAGTGTTGTCAGAGTTTTGGATTTTTGCCACTCTAATAGGTGGTAAATGGTACGTATCTCAGTGTAGTTTTATTGACCTTTATGTTACTGTGAGCAAGGTTGAGACATTTTTCATATGCTTGATGGCCATTTCATGCATCATGCCTCCAACGCCTGCAAGGACTGTTTGTGTTGTTTGTCATCTTTATTTCAAATTGTTGGTCGTTTTCTTTCTGAATTGTAGGTAATTTTTTTTTTTTTCTTTCAGACAGAGTCTCACTCTATCACTAGGCTGGAGTGCAGTGGTGCAATCTTGCCTCACTGCAACCTCCGCCTCCCAGGTTCAAGTGATTCTCTATCACTAGGCTATCTATCACTAGGCTGGAGTGCAGTGGTACAATCTTGGCTCACTGCAACCTCCGCCTCCCAGGTTCAAGTGATTCTCCTGCCTCAGCCCCCCAAGTAGCTGGGACTACAGGTACCCGCCACCACACCTGGCTAATTTTTTTTTTTTTTGTATTTTTAGTAGAAACGGGGTTTCACATGTTGACCCAGATGGTCTCGATCTCTTGACTTCGTGATCTGCCCACCTCAGCCTCCCAAAGCACTGGGATTACAGGTGTGAGCCACTGTGCCGTGCCAGGTAAACTTTATAAATTAGGGAGCTCAGTCTTTGTAATATAAATTATAACCTCCCCATCTTCTCCAAATTAGTCATTTGCCTTTTAATTTTGCTTATGGTGTGTGTGTGTGTGTTTTTTGGCATGCAGAAGGTTTTGAATATTTTAGTCGAATTTATCAACCTTATATTGCTTCTGAATTTTGAAGTCTTACTTGCAAAGGCCTTCCCCACTCCATTTTTAATCTTTAGCACTTCTAGCACTTCATTTTCTACCTTTTAACATTGAGTTCTTTTGGAATTTATACTTGTGCACAATGTGAAATAGGGGACTTACTTTATCTTTTTTCCCCAGACTGCCACCCAGTTGTCCCACTGTAATTTATTAAAATGCCCTTCTTCATCTCAGTAGTTTGGAATGTCCTCTTTATGATATAATACATTCCTTTATACATTTTGGTCTATTTCCGGACTTTCTATTCTGTTCCATATGCTTGTATGTTTCTTCAAATACCAATTGCACATTTTAAATTGGTGTATTTTGATACCTAGTAGGTCTGTTCTATCATTTCTCTTCATTTTCTAGCTATTTAAAATGTTATGTTTCCATGTTAATTTTAGAATCAATTTGCCTAGTTCCAGAAAAAAATCCTGCTGTTATTTTTGTTGGATTGCTTTAAATTAAGAAGAATTGACTTTGAGTCTTTCTTTCCAAGAATATGCTGTTTCTTTTTCTTAATACTTTTAAAGCCATTAGTAATACTTCAAATTTTTTCTCATATTATTTGGTTTCACACATTTTTAGTTAAGTTTGCTCCTAGCTGAAAGTGGGGTATTCCATCCTATTATATGTTCTCACTGGTGTTTTACTCTATAAAGGGTAATGATTTCTGTCTCTCTCTCTCTCTTTCTCTCTCTCTATCACCTGCCTGCCTGCCTATCTTCCCTCCCTCGCTCCTTCTCCTCTCTCCTCCCCTCCCTCCCCTCCTCTCCTCTCTTTCTTCCTGGTTTCACTCTGTCACCCAGGCTGGAGCACAGTGGTGCAATCATAGCTCACTGCAATCTCCACTTTTCAGGCTCAAGGGATCCTTCTACCTCAGCCTCCCTAGTAGCTGGGACTCCAGTTGCATGCCACTATGCCTGGCTACTTTTGTAATTTTTTGTAGAGACAGGGTCTCTCTATGTTGCCCAGGCTGGTCTTGGACTCCTGGGCTCAAGCAATCCTCCCACCTCAGCCTCCTAAAGTGATGGGCCACCATGCCTGGCCATGATTTCTTTTTAATTAATTTTACATACTGCTATTTTACTGAATTATCTTATATTTTGTTGTGCTATTTTCAGTTTCTTTATTGGGGTTATGAGTACAAAATCATATCAGCTCAAACTAGAGATAGCTTTGCCTCTTTCCAATTTTATGCGTCTAGTTTTCTTCTCTGGTCTACTTGTGTTGGTTTAATATGGTGTTAAATAGAGTGGTAATTGTGAGCATCTTTGTGTCTAACAGCAGCAGGAATACTTCTAGTGCTTCTCCCCCATGTCAGAAGCTGGCTTCCGCACCAATTTTACATGGCTATGTGCACACACATGCTGCACCCGCCCACCCAGATACCAGCAGCTACCCCAGAGGTCACCTGTAGATAGTTCCTGTCCATACGGCAAACTTCCTGCCACTTGCTGCTTGAGCACATTCTCCAGCAGTGGGAGGGCGTGGCCCTGTGTGGGCAGACCAGGTATCCTGTGAAACTATGGCCCCTACAAGGGACCCCCAACTAATGAGGTCTGGGAGTCAATGGATAAATACTCCCAGTTTTCACCCTTCTAGGGAACAACTCAGTGACATGTTCCACATGGGCTCTCAGAAGATCTCAAGGGGGACTGAACCTCAGTTGCCCACAATGTTAGCCCCTCATGCACCTCTCATTAGCTTTACTTGTCTCAATTCCCTACTCTGTCATGGTGCCTCCTGAAAATCACCTCCCAACTCAACTACTGGTACACACATCCTTGTCTCGGGGGACTCAGACTAACAGGGAAGTATACAACCGTTTCTATTGTTTTTGCTTTTTTATTTTTTTTCAACTTTTATTTTAAGTTCAGGGTCCATGTGCAGGATGTACAGGTTTGTTACATAGGTAAGAATGTGCTATGGTGGTTTACTGCACAGATCATCCCCTCACTCAGGAACTCAGCCCAGCATCCATTAGCTGTTCTTCCCGATGCTCCCCCTTCTCCCATCCGCCAACAGGGGCCCAGTGTGTGTTGTTCACCTCCCTGTGTCCATGTGTTCTCATCAATCAGCTTCCACTTATAAGTCAGAACATGCAGTGTTTGGTTTTCTGTTCCTTTGTTAGTTTGCTGAGGATGATGGGTTCTAGCTCCATCCATGTCCCGGCAAAGGACATGGTCTTATTCCTTTTTATGACTGTATAGTATTCCATGGTGTGCATGTACCACATTTTCTTTATCCAGTATATCACTGATGGGCATTTGGGTTGATTTCATGACTTTGCTATTGTAAATAGTGCTGTAATGAACATATACATGTGTGTATCTTTATGATAGAATGATTTATATTCCTTTGGGTATACACCCAGTAGTGGGACTGCTGGGTCAAATGGTATTTCTGACTCCAGGTATTTGAGGAATCGCCAATTATTCCTATTGTATTGCATGTTTTTACCTGGACTTAGCATTGAATTTTGTCATAAGTTTTTCCATCTGTGGAGTTGATTATAGGAACTTTCCTCTTAGATTGGTATAGTGAATTTTATTAGTAGGCTTCCTAATATTGACTATTTCTTCCATTCCTGAAACTCTTATTCCGGGTTATAACGTGCCATTGGGTTCTGCTTGCTAATGTTTTCTTTAGGATATTTGCACTGATATTTCTAAGGATGATTTGTCTGTCATTTTCTTTTTATTGCAATCTTTATCAGATTTTGTTATCAGTGTGCTTTTACTGTCATAAAAAGAATTTGGAGTGTTTTCTCTTTTTTTCCTATGTTTGGAAGTTTAACACCAGAATTATCTGATCTTTAAGTCTGGTAGCACTTCCCTGTGAAATTGCTCTGTAGAACTAGCTAATCCTGGCCCTTTTTGAGGGTCGAGTCACTGACAACTTCCCGTATTTCCTCTATGGAAATTTATTTATTAGGCATTCTATCTCTTCAGTTAAAAAATTATACTTTTGTAGAAAGGATACATTTTAATTTAGGTTTTCAAATTTTATTTACAGAGTTATGGAAAAATCTCATAATTTCTAAAGTTTTCTGTTGTCATAGTTACCCCCTCTTTTGTCATTTATTTTGTGAATTTTTTCTTGCTTTCTTCTTTGTACTAGTAGGTTAACTACTTATCTATTTTACTGTCTTTTCTCAAAATCCCTGCTTGCTTGTTTTCTTATTTACTTATTTATATGTTAGTTTTGACTATTTTTCTGTATTCTAACCTAGTGATTCTGCTTTAATCTTTATTAATTCTTTCTATTAGGTTGGTGCAAAAGTAATTGTGGCTTAATACTTTCGTCTAGTTAATTTTGTTGTCCTTTGTATGTTTGTTGGGTTGGAAACTTAATTCATTTACTTTTAGTCTTTCCGTTTTGTTGACGTAAGTATTTAAGACTGTGAAGTAGACCGGGTGTGGTGTCTCATGCCTATAATCCCAGCACTTTGGGAGGCCGAGGCAGGCGAATCACTTAAGGCCAGGAGTTCAACACCAGCCTGGTCAACATGGTGAAACCCCATCTCTACTAAAAATACAAAAATTACCCCGGCGTTGTGGTGTGCACCTGTAATCCCAGCTTCTCAGGAGGCTGAGGCAGGAGCATCGCTTGAACCTGGGAGGTGGAGGTTGCAGTGAGCCAAGATCGTGACACTCTACTCCCAGCCTGGGAGACAAAGTGAGACTCTGTTTCAAACAAAACAAAACAAAACAAAAAAACCCCCAAAACTGAGTTCTTTAATGGAGAGAATGTTAATCAAGGCCTTTTTGCTTATTGATTTTGTTGCTAAAATAATGGTTTTATTGCATTATGTTCAGAAACTTCTGTATCTTTTCTATTTTGTGGGGCATTGTTTTATTTTCTTTGTGCCAATGTGGTCTCTTTTTATGAGTGTTTCATGGATGTTTGAGAAGGTAGATTCTCCATTGTCAGAGTACCTGGTTTGACTGATGTGCATATAGTTACCTTACTAAGTTGTCTATAGTCTTACTTTAACTTGACCATTTGATCTGTCTTGCGATGAGAATTGTCAGTTAAACATACTCCTGTTAGTGTTTTTCTATGTATATTTCCTAGTTATCTCTTGTAGTTTTGGCTTTATAAAAATTGCTACTATGTTTGATACATAGATTCTCCCAACTCTAACACCGTCACTGTGAATTGTACTAAGTAATGCATAAGGTAGTATTCTAAAATATTTATAAAACTGAGTTCATTAACAAACTCTTCAAAATCTGGCCTCTGGTACACTGTCTATGGCTGTTGAATTTGACATGCACACCATTTTGAACTTGGGCTGTTCTTGCACATAGACTCTAATACCCCTCCTTGGTAATGGCCCTCCCTTTGCCATCCTCTTGTGCATCTTAATAACATCATTTTAATCCATTTTGATAACCTCATTTTATATCCATTTTGAACCATCTCTCTTCAGTGAGCATTACTTCCAATCTTCCCTCATAGCAGAAATCTCAGGATTCTATCATTTCAATCTTGTCACACTGTTTTTCCATTTTGCTTTCTGTGAGGTGGTTCCAAGATGGGTCCTGGAAAATTGGCTTCTAAGGAAACAATTTCCTGCTCAGGAGTCCTGGTTCCTGCCCTACTCTGAACTCCAGGTTAGACACAGTAGCCCGCATTTGTTCCAAGCTTGATCATATGTCCTTATGCTAATTACATTTTCCCACGATGAGGTTTTCTGCCTGTTCCCATATGTTATACCCTTCCCTGCTGTATTAGTCAGCGTTCTCTAGAGGGACAGAACTAATGGAATATATATATATTTATATATATAAATTTATATATTATATATAAATATATATTATATGTATTATAATAATAAATATATATTTATAATATATACATATATGTATATATTATAATATATATAATAATAATAAATATATATTTATAATAAATATATAATAAATATATATTTATAATAATATAATAATATATCTTATATTATATAAATATAGTCTATTTATATATAAATATAATAATATATATTATATTATATAAATATATATATTTATATATATATAAAGGGGAATTTATTAAGTATTAACTCTCACGATCACAAGGTCCCACAATAGGCTGTCTGCAGACTGAGGAGCAAGAAGAACCAGTACGAGTTTCAAAACTGAAGAACCTGGCGTCTGATGCTCAAGGCAGGAAGCATCCAGCACGGGAGAAAGATGTAGGTGGGAGGCGAGGCCAGTCTCTCTTTTCACATTTCTGCCTGCTTATATTCTGGCCACTGTGGCAGCTGATTAGATGGTGCCCACCCAGATTGAGGGTGGGTCTGCCTTCCCCAGCCCACTGACTCAAATGTGAATCTCCTTTGGCCACACCCTCACAGACACACCCAGGGGTGATACTTTGTATCCTTCCATCCAATCAAGTTGACACTCATTATTAACCATCACACCCGCCCAGAGTAAGTACTGCCATTTAGGTCAGGACACCCCAATCTCGTCGCAGGTTAATGTCTTAAGACCTCTAATGTGACTCTGTAACAATAGTATTTCTTAAGCTTTACAATTCCTTGTGGTCACTACAGTACATTTAAACATCGCTTTAGGGCATACCATAATAATTGTTGAACAAAATTGTTTCCTCTGTTTTGTGGATTAATATTTTCTGTTTTTTTTTTCCTTCACCACTTTTTATCCTGGTGGTTGTCTTTTAATGTCTCATCAGAGGTGTTCCACAATGCATGCCCCTGCAAGGTGGACCTCTCAGAATCTGAGTGCCTTGGGTCTGTCATATGGGAAAAATAGGAATCGTGCCTTCCAGTATCTCTTTTGACTGTCACTGTTTGATGTAAGAGTTTGGCAAAGTACTTTGAGATTCTTGGAGAACAAGCACTGCCTAATAAATGCATGGTGTCATCATTGTCATTGCTTGATCTATTTAATGTTACTGGGAGTATCAAGGCAGGCTATGTCTATTTATTTCCTCATCTGTTCTCTGCATTATCTCCTGACACTTCCCCTGAATGGGCTATGTGGGATTTGCCTTCATGGCACTGTGTTCTGACTGTTATTTCTCTATCAGCCCATCTTTCTCCAGATGGCTTGTGATCTCACAGCTCACAAGGCGCTTTTCAAATTCAGATCGCTTTTACTGTTAGATTTACTAATGGCTACTGATCTGTAACATTCTTGTTCCCTAGAAGAATGGAAAAACAAATTTTGCCAAATTGTATAATAATTTAAAGACAAAGCATACATGGTCTAGCAGAGAAGGCTTTTTTGGTTCAAGCATAGGACAATGTACAATACTTACACATAATTTTCATACTTTTTGGAAAACTGTATTTCATCACTTAGGTATTTATCTACATTATATTTATTCCCTAGTGGCATCCCAGATATGTTTTATCACAAGGATAACCTGCTGATGGCCTATTCAAACTAAAAATGTAGCATGAGGCCGGGCGCAGTGGCTCATGCCTGTAATCCCAGCACTTTGAGAAGCCAAGATGGGCAGATCACTTGAGGTCAGGGGTTCGAGACCAGCCTGGTCAACATGGCGAAACGCCGTCTCTACTAAAATTACAATAAAATTAGCTAGGCATAGTGGCACGTGTCTGTAATCACAGCTACTCAGGAGGCTGAGGCAGAAGAATCATTTGAACCTGGTGGAATGGAGGTTGCAGTGAGCCAAGATCATGCCACTGCACTCCAGTCTGGGCAACAGAGCAAGACTCTGTCTCAAAAATAAATAAATAAAATAAAATAAAAATAAAAATGTAGCATGAGGGCAGGGATAGAAGAAATTAAATTTAAAAAAAATTTAAAAAATCTATTTAAGGGGTACAAGTGCAGATTTTTTACCTGCATATATTGTATAGTGGTGAATCCGGGCTTTTAGTGTCCCTGTTACCTGAATAGTGAACAGTATATCCAATAGATGATTTTTCAGCCCTCACCCCCTTCCCTGCCTCCCACCTTTTGCAGTCACCAATGTCTGTTACTCTACTCTGTATGCCCATGTGGGCCCATTGTTTAGTTCCCACTTGTAAGTGAGAACATGTGCCATTTGACTTTTCCCTCTCTCTCTCTTCCCTTCCTTCCTTCCTTCCTTCCTTCCTTCCTTCCTTCCTTCCTTCCTTCCTTCCTTCCTTCCTTCCTTCCTTCCTTCCTTCCTTCCTTCCTTCTTTCCTTCCCTCCTCCCTCTCTCTCTTTCTCTCTCTCTCTCTTTCTCTTTCTCTTTTTTCGAGTTTCACTCTTGTTGTCCAGGCTGGAGTGCAGTGGGGTGATCTTGGCTCACTGTAACCTCTGTCTCCTGGGTTCAAGTGATTCTCCTGCCTCAGCCTCCTGAGTAGCTGCGATTACAGGTATGCACCACCAAGCCCAGCTAATTTTTGTATTTTTAGTAGAGACAGGGTTTCGCCATGCTGGCCAGGCTTGTCTTGAACTTCTGACCTCAAGTGATCCACCTGCCTTGGCCTCCCAAAGTGCTGGGATTACAGGCGTGAGCCACTGTGCCCGGCCTGACTTTGTGTTTCTGAGTTATTTCACTTGGGATAATGGCCTTCAGTTCCATCTATATTGCTGTAAAAGATATGATTTCATTTGTTTTTATGGCTGAGTAGTATTCCAGGTTGTATAGGTGCTGCATGGCTCTTATCCAATCCCCCATTGTTGTTGATGGACACTTAGGTTGATTCCATAACGTTGTTTTGTGGATAGTGCTGTGATAAACATACAAGGGCGGGTATCTCTTTGATAAGATTTCTTTCCCATTGGGTATATATACCCAGTAGTGGAGTTCCAGGATCAAATGCTAGTTTGATTTTTAGAGAGGGCTTATTTTTTAAAAAACAGATTGCCAAAGTGTTCTTCTGCTGCTGGAAATAAGAATATAGATCCTCTTATATTGTTTCTCTTAGAAATCATTCATAAGCACATTTTCTTTTCTTTTCTTTTCCCTTTTTCTGAGACAGGTCTTGCCCTGTTGCCCAGGCTGGTGTGCAGTAGTGTGATCATGGCTCACTGCAGCCTTGCCCTCCTAGGCTCATGTAATCCTCCCACCTTAGCCTCCGGGGTAGCAGAGACCACAGGTGCACACCATCATTATTTGTAGAGATGGGATCTCCCTATGTTACCCAGGCTGGCCTTGAACTCCTGGGCTCCAGCAATCCTCTAGCCTCAGCCTCCCAAAGTGCTGGGATTACAGGCATGAGTCATTGTGCCTAACCAGTGATTTTTTTTCTTAGTAGAAAAAGATTTCCACTAATTCTCTAAGACTTTGTGTTTCTGTTCTATAGATGTAGTTGGTAGATTTTCATAGGATTTTTGTGATCTTGCAACCCCCAAATGGGAAAATATATATATATTTATATGTAAATATATATATTTTAATATAAATATATATGTTATAAAATATATATATTTAATATAAATATATATTTTATATAAAATATATTTTAATATAAATGAATACACATATATAATATATAATATATAGTATATTAATAATATGTTAATATAATATATAATAAATATATCAATATACAATGTATTTATTATATATTTATATAAATTATATAATAGATTGTTATATATAATTATAATAAAATTATTATATATTAAATAAATATACAATATATTTTATATTTATTATAAATAAATATTTTATATTTATATTATTATAAATTTATATAAATTATATATAATATAATAAATATGTATATTTATATATCCAATGGGAATTTTTTGGTTGCCAGTAACAGAAAGTACAACTTAAACCAACTTAATAAAAAAAATGAACAAATTGGCTCATATACCTAAAATATCCATGTAGGCTTCAGGCACAGTAGGATCCAGGAGTTTCAGTGGTGTTATTGGACTAAACTTATTCTCTTGCATCTTTACTTTGCTTTTGTTTGTGTTTGTTTATTCTCAAGCAAGCTGCCACCTGTATTGGCAAAGTGGCTCCCAGCAGCTCCAGGTTGATGTGCCTTTCCCAGGAAAAAGAGAACATTTTTATGTTGGACTCTCTAGCAATGAACTAGAGACTAATTCTGATTAGGCTTGTGTTATGGGCCATAATTGCTATTAGGGGGATGGGATAGGCTGATTGACAAGGCCTGGATCATGTGCCTGTCCCTGGATCTGGATGTGGATTTGACTCCTCCTCAACCATGGATACACTGGATTGGGCTGGGGTAATTTCCAAAGGAAAACCTAGATGCAGAATGTGGGATAGGCAAAAACAGCAACTGTCTACAACAAATGGCAACTCAGAAGAGTCAGATGACTTTTTCAAGGCATAGAAGACCTGCTCTCTATATAAAGAAAAGCAGTGTATATAGGAAGACTGGGTCTTTTTAGTCCTAGCATTGCCTTATGGAGTAGTCAGAATTGACCCAAATTATGAGATATTTTAAGTTTGATAATTTAATATATTAAAAATAATGACTCTCTATATTCAAATATTTAATTTTTGCTCCAGAATATGAAAATAATTCTCATTTATTTACAATTCAAGAAGAAATGATTAGCCACACACCAAATCTGGAAGTGTGACTTATTGACCTGTTACATGATGGTGACTCTCTACCTTTCTTTCTCTGTTTTTTTTTTTTTTTTTCTTTCAGGATCTTGCTCTGTCCCCCAGGCTGGAGAACAGTGCCATGATTATGGCTCACTGCAGCCTTGACCTCCTGGGCTCACAAGATCCTCCTACCTCAGCCTCCTGAGTAGTTGAGATCACAGGTGTGCACCATCACGCCTGGCTAATTTTAAGATTTTTGTAGAGACAGGGTCTCCCTATGTTGCCCAGGCTGCTCTTGAACACCTGAGCTCAAGCGAAACTCTCAACCTCGGCCTCCCAAATTGTTGAGATTGCTGTTAAGTAGAAAAGTCTTTAAGGCAGAGAACTTTACTCCCCTGAAATAATCTGTGCTTTCTAGAAGCAAATTTTCTGTTTGTTTCTATTTGACATTGAACCAACGAAGGTGATGTTGTGCCCGAAGTCGCGAGACCCCAGTAAGTGACCACCAGAGTCCAGAGTCAAAGCCAAATAGCTGGGGTCGCTTTATTACGAGTTCGAACCCGGACCTCTCCGCTTTATACAACGGCAGGTAAAGAGAGAGGCCCCGGCTGCTGTTTTAGGGTTTCTTTTATAGCGAGGTACAAACAAGTCACAGAGAAACAGTAGTTACAAGCTTATTATTGGTTAACATTTAAAGTTGAACATTCGGCAGTTTCTGGTTGGTTCCCGCCTTTTTCGCAACCTCAAACGGCTGGGGGTTTTCCAGAAAAGTTGTTTGTGTAAGCCCGGGGGGTGGTCACATGCATGTATGTTGCAACCTCAAACGGCTAGGGGTTTTCTAGATAAGTTGTTTGTGTAAGCCCAGGGGGTGGTCACATGCATGTATGTTTAGAATTTTTCCCTTAGGGGCTTTCTATCTCAGTGAGCCCGTTATGGAGAGGGAAAATACTGGCCTTTGCAAATTAAGCTGCTGAAAGCTGTCCTTCAAGTTCATTTGAGAATGCAGTTTCCTCATAATAGTGTCTTGGCACATAAATGTGTTGAGATTGACTGAGGGATTTGGAAGTTGATTTGTATTTGAGGAGGTGGAAATGAAAGGAAACATGAGCTAGTAATGACCCTGTTCTCCTCCCCCACCAGCAGGGGAAGGTAGGTTTGTGCTTGCTATTGTCAGCGATGCAAACAATAATCTGACTTCTGGACGGTAGGAAGCATTTCTGATCGTTAGGTAGCAACTGCTCTACTCCTTACGGAGGAGGAAATTTCCAGGTGGAGAGGCCTGCAAGAATGAGGGAGGGCAGTTCTTCCAATAGATTAGAACCACATAATCCCAGCATGTTGGAGGCACAGGGATCTTTGAGATCATCTGGTCCGACCTGTCATCTCATGCAAGAAGAGAGTGGACTGTTTACAGATGACATGACTTGCGCAGACTAGTTTTTGGTCAAGTGAGTGGTAGATGGTCAAAGGGGAAAGGCATGAATGACCCTTGGAGTGAGAGAGACCAGTGTGTAGTTTCCAGTTCTCTCACTCACTCAGCATACAGGCTTGAGCTGGTTGCTCAGCATCCAAGTAGTTTTTTTTTTTTTTTTTTTTTTTTTTTTTGAGGTGGAGTCTCGCACTGTTGCCCTGGCTGGAGTGCAGTGGTGTGATCTTGACTCACTGCAACCTCTGCCTCCCGGGTTCAAGTGATTTTCCTGCCTCAGCCTCCCGAGTAACTAGGACTACAGGTGCCCGCCACCATGCCTGGTTAATTTTTTTTGTATTTTTAGTAGACACGGGGTTTCACTATGTTGGCCAGGCTGTTCTCAAACTCCTGACCTCGTGATCCGCTCGCCTTGGCCTCCCAAAGTGCTGGGATTACAGGCGTGAGCCACCACGCCCAGCCCCAAGTGCTGCTTATATGACATTGTAGAGTGGTGTTAACTGGGATAATGGAGGGGAAGCAGCTGCTGGATTATCTGCGCATAGTGTGTGTGCTCGGTAACTTCTAATAGCTTCCCCCATGCTGGGAATATCTGACTTCCCTTCAGTTGAAATTACTTCATTCCCATCTTGAAGCGCTCTTGTGAATCCTTGCTTCATAAAACCCAGCACAATGCCATTGATCGGTGCCAACAATCCACTCATTTTATTGATTTTGTTTCTTTGAAACCAACCCTTGATCCGGGCGCAGTGGCTCACACCTGTAATCCCAGTGTTTTGGAAGACTGAGGTGGGAGGATTGCTTGAAGCCAGGAGGTCAAGAACAGCCTGGGCAACATAGTGAGACCTCATCTCTACAAAAAATAAAAAGATTAGACAGATGTGGTGTTGCACGCCTATAGTCCCAGCTACTTGGGAGGCCGAGATGGGAGGATCACTGGAGCCCATGGATTTGAGGTTGTAGTGAGCCATGACTGTGCCACTGCACTCCAGCCTGGGCAACAGAGTGAGACCTTATCTCCTAAAAATTTTTTCTTTAAAAAAAGAAACCCATCCTTCCCCATGAAGACAGGACAGGTCTGAGTCCATTTGACTTGGTAATATTAGGTGCTTTGTGTATTAAACAAATCCGGGCCGGGCGCGGTGGCTCAAGCCTGTAATCCCAGCACTTTGGGAGGCCAAGACGGGCGGATCACGAGGTCAGGAGTTCGAGACCATCCTGGCTAACACGGTGAAACCCCGTCTCTACTAAAAAATACAAAAAGCTAGCCGGGTGAGGTGGCTGGCGCCTGTAGTCCCAGCTACTCGGGAGGCTGAGGCAGGAGAATGGCATAAACCTGGGAGGCGGAGCTTGCAGTGAGCTGAGATCTGGCCACTGCACTCCAGCCCGGGCGACAGAGCGAGACTCTGTCTCAAAAAAAAAAAAAAAAAAAAACAACAAAACAAATCCGTCCTCATGAGCATTTCACATTCCAAAACGGAGGTCAACACACATATAAATACAGGTGTATACAGAGTTTGCCTGGGCCATCACCCACCTTTCACACTGCCCCTTCACCCTGTTGCCCTCCCGTGCCAGGTTCCTGCCACATGGGCCTTTGTTACCTTCCTCCAAAAGTTCAGACTAGCTTCTGTGCTATCGTCTGTGTCTGTGTTCCCTCTGCCGGGAAGGCTCTGCTCACATCCTGCTTGTCTCCTTGTTGTTATTCAGGTCTTTTTGGGGAAGTTTTTGCTGATCAGCCAATCTGAGATGGACCCCTAGTCTTTTTCTATCACATCAATCTGTTCCATTTTCAATAGCACTTGTCACATGTTTGTGTATTTATTGTGTAGTGTCTGTTTCCTCCCACTAGACTATTCACTATGTAGTTACTACATAGTTAACATAGAGGACCGGATGCGGTGGCTCATGCCTGTAATCCCAGCACTTTGGGAGGCCGAGGCAGGTGGATCACTTGAGGCCAGGAGTTCGAGACCAACCTGGCCAACATGGCGAAACCTCATCTCTATTAAAAAAAAAAAAAAATTAACTGGGCATGGTGACAGGCACCTGTAATCCTGGCTACTTGGGAGACTGAGGCAGAGAATCTCTTGAACCTGGGAGGTGGAGGCTGTGTTGAGCTGAGAGCACACCACTGCACTCCAGCCTGGGCAACAGAGTGAGACTCCATCTCAAACAAAACAAAACAAACAAACGAAAAAATAGGGCCTTCGTTTCCCTATTTTCCACTGCATAACCAGTGTCTAAAGCAGTGCGCAGCACACAGGTAGGCCCTCAGTAAATTGCCATTGGATGAATGAAGGACTGAATATAAACAACCCATGCGGACAGCAGCATGCATTGTGGGAAGAGACCTGGACTGGCATTTCAAGCTACTTTCACTCCAGACTGCATGACCTTCAGAGAGAATTCCAGTTTTTGGATCCTACTTACTTTTCTGATACAATAAAGAGGTTAAACTAGATCACATAAGGTTCCTTTCAGCTCTTTATTCTGCACTTATATGTTGGTTTTCTTCCATGCTGAACAATCTAATAGGAATTTACTGTTAGAAGTCAAGGTGGTTTTTAGGTGGCTTCTGTATATCAAAGCACAAACTACATGCCAGGCAATGGCTTATGGCTCTGGAGAATCAGACAATAGGTGAGAAGGAGGCATTATCTAAGAAAGAAGGAATCGCTTTAAATAGAATGAAGTATTCCACTGCTGGTGGAAGATGTATCTATCCATAAACACTAAGGAATCTTTTTGATAAATGGAAGAAGGCTAATTGCAATTAAAACAAAATTGCCCATCCAGGCCGGGTGTGGTGACTCATGCCTGTAATCTCAGCACTTTGGGAGGCTGATGGGGATGGATCACAAGGTCAGGAGTTCGAGACCAGCCTGACCAACATGGTGAAGCCCTGTCTCTACTAAATATACAAAAATTGGCTGGGCTTGGTGGTGCACGCCTGTAATCCCACCTACTCAGGAGGCTGAGGCAGGAGAATCACTTGAATCTGGGAGGTGGAGTTTACAGTGAGCTGAGATTGTGCCACTGCACTCTAGCCTGGGCAACAGAGCAAGACTCTGTCTCAAAAACACACAAAAAACAAAAAACAAACAAACAAACAAAAACATAATTGCCCATCCAAATTATTCCTACTGGCTAGGTGCAGTGGCTCACACCTATGATCCCAGCACTTTGGGAGGCTGATGGGGGTGGATCACAAGGTCAGGAGTTTGAGGCCAGCCTGACCAACATGGTGAAGCCCTGGTTGATACTAGCTGATATCCAATTCTCGGTGAAGCCCTGTCTCTACTAAAAATACAAAAATTAGCTTGGCTTGGTGGCGCATGCCTGTAATCCCACCTACTCAGGAGGCTGAGGCAGGAGAATTGCTTGAATCTGGGAGGCAGAGTTTACAGTGAGCCGAGATTGTGCCACTGCACTCTAGCCTGGGTGACAGAGCAAGACTCTGTCTCCAAAAAAACCAACAACAAACAAACAAACAAACAAAAAACAAAACCTAATTGCACATCCAAATTATTCCTACTGGCCAGGTGCAGTGGCTCACACCTGTGATCCCAGCACTTTGGGAGGCCGAGCCAGGCAGATCACTTGAGGTTAGGAGTTTGAGAACAGCCTGGCCAACATGGTGAAACCCTGTCTCTACTAATAATAGAACAATTAGCCAGGCGTGGTGGTGTGCATCTGTAATCCCAGCTACTTGGGAGGCTGAGGCACAAGAATCGCTTGAACCTGGGAGGCGGAGGTTATAGTGAGCTGAGATCTTGCCACTGCAGTCCAACCTGGGCAACAGAGTGAAACTGTGTTTCAAAATACAAACAGACACCACAAATATTCCCGCCTATGTAATTTTAGGGAGAGTTAAGTAAAATTAACTTTGAAGCCTCTCCTTTTGTGATTTCCTTTGTTAACAAACAATAACAATGTGCCGAATTCCTTTCCTTTCTCCATACCGTTTTACCTTTCAGAATAGGGTGTGAGTTATGGCCAAAGGGGGCAAGTGTTCAAACTGTGTTCAGATCAGGCAGTGGCTGAGCTGAAACCAGGCCGGCTGTGTTTGTCCCTCACTTCCATTTTCCGGATGTCACTTTCCTTTCTCTGTCTGTAAATGTTCCCCCACCACATGGCTGCGCTAGGGCCTGTCTGCACCTACTTTTGCTCGGGAGGCTGCTCGATTTGCATCTCGTTCTCTGTTCAGTTAAACTCTCTTAAATTTAATTTGCTAAGATTTTTAACAGGTGTATTGTGTAAATACTCTGTATTAGTTTCCCATTACTGCTTTAATACATTACCACAAACTTAGGAGTCTAAAAGAATGCAAATGTATCTTATAGCTCTAGTGATAGGTCAGAAGTACAAAGAGGGATCTTTCTGCCTGAGAGTAAGATCTCACGGGGCTGTGTTTTTTCTCTAGGCTCTAGGGGAGAATTAATTTCTGTCTCTTTTCCATTTTCTAGAGGCCACCTGCATTCCTTGGCTCACGGTACCTTCCTCTGTCTTTTCTTTTGCTTGAGACAGAGTCTTACTCTCTCAGCTAGGCTGGAGTGCAGTGGTATGATCCTGGCTCACTGCAACCTTCTTATCCTGGGCTTAGGCGTTACTCCCACCTCAACTGCCCAAATAGCTGGGACCACAGGTGTGTGCCACCATGCCCGGCTAATTTTTGTATTTTTAGTAGAGGCAGGATTTTGCCATGTTGCCCAGGCTAGTCTTGAACTCTCCTGAGCTCAAGCAATCTGCCTGCCTCAGCCTCCAATGTACTGGAATTACAAGCATGAGCCACAGCCCTTCCTTCATTTTCAGAGCCAGCAGCAGCCAGTGTTGGGGCTTAGAAAACAATACCCCAAAATATGGCACATTGGCATACTGAGTACTTTGCGCACTAGGACATTGGAAGGCCTCAAAAGCAGAGTCAGAAACAAAGTCTCTCTCTGACCTAGTCTTGTCCTCCTGTCACCCAACCCCTGTTCCCCCTCCAAGGTCTTAGAAACCAGAATTCCTGTTCCCCAAGGTAGATCCTAGAAATTAGAAGCCCTCTCGTGCAAAGCAAGTCGTTAAACCTAGAAATGTCACTCTCTGCTTTCTCCTTTGAAGGCGCTCATTCCAGAGGGGTCCTGCCCCATACCCAAGAGGAAGGAATGCTACCCAGAGAGGCCAAGAAGAATCTGCACAGACAAGCCTTGTGTGTTCCCTGCTCAGTCTATCACAATTAGATTCTTCTCTTTGTCCAGTCACATTTCTACATGGTTGCCATTCTTCATTGAACCTAAACAGAAAATCAGTTTTCCCTGGGTGTTTGGGTCTTCATTTCTGACGGCTCCTGTGTCCTGTACAATTTTGATTAAATAAATTTATTATGCATTTGATATGGTTTGGTATGTCCTCACCCAAATCTCTTCTTGAATTATAGTTCCCATCATCCCCATGTGTCCTGAGGGACCCAGTGGGAGGTAATTGAATCATGGGGGTGGTTACCTCCATGCTATTCTTGTGATAGTGAGTTCTCACAAGATCTGATGGTTTTATAAGGGGTGTTCCCTCCTTCTGCTTGGCACTTCTGCTCCTGCTGCCATGTGAAGAAGGACATGTTTGCTTCCCCTTCCACCATGATTGTAAGTTTCCTGAGGCCTCCCCATCCATGCTGAACTGCGAGTCAATTAAACCTCTTTCCTTTTAAATTACCCAGTCTTGGGTATATCTTCATTAGTAGCATGAGAACAGATGAATATAGCATTTCTCTTGTTAACCTGTTTTTTGTTGCAAGTGTTGGCTGTGACCTTTATAATGGATATGAAAAAGTATCGCACCCTTCTGTCTCTATACTGGTTAAGTCTTTCTCACATCATGTCCCTTTGATACCCACTCTCCTGCCTCCTTTTACCACATTTAAAGACCCTTGTAATTACACTGCGCCCACCGGGATAATCCAGGATTATCTCCCTATTTTAAGGTCAGCTGATTAGCAACCTTAATTCCATCGGCTACCTTAATTCCTCTGTGCCGTGCATTGTAACATCTTCACAGATTCTGGGAAATAGGGCATGGACATTTCCTATTGTTCTGCCTATCACACATGCCTATAAGAAAAAGAGCAACCCCTAAAGAAAAGCAGATTCTAAGGCATTTGCTGAACAGCGTATGTATTAATATGTGAGAACAGCCCACATTGTTGTTTGAATTAAGAAAAAAGGTGATAATATCTACTTTGTTTTATTGAAGACCAACTACCATGGAAGGTAAGAAATGTTCCTAGTACCTGGCTGAAAATACCACCAGCTGGGGATTTGTGTGCCAGATTTCAGAAAACATCCAGGAACTCTTTTCTTTGTCCACCAGCACTGTCTTCTGTATGTTGAGTTGGTAGAAAACAGACAGTTCCATTTACAGAGATAGGTTGCCTATAGACCATGTTCACAAATGTAGTTTGGTTGAAACCCTTTTGTCCCGCAACTTTGGCTTCAAATGATTTCTTCAAGAATCTACAAATATGACCAACCACACAATACAAACCAATGATATTCCCCTGTGGAGCATAAGATGTAAATTTCTGCTTTGCCTACTTTGTAGCAAGAAACACAGAGGAGGGAAAAGTTAACTTCTGGCCCTGATTCATCACTTTTATTGAAGTTAAATTCCTTTGTTTTAATGCACACTTAATTGAGCAAGCATTTATTGAGGCAGTTATGGTTTGCAGGAGAAAGAGACAGTTGAAGAAAGAACAAATGAATCTAATGTAAATCAAATAGTTAGCCCTTTTATAGGAACTACAAAGCCTTAAATGTGTGTTCTTAACAGTAATTTTTACAAAACTCCAATAGGAAGCTTTGACAGTGATTGTTTCTGCAGGGAGATGGTTTTTTCCTTTCACATGCTAATCACCTGCTCCTGGTGATATTTCTCTCCTTGACTGCAGTCTTGGAATTGAATAATTTATGGAATGAATTTTGTTGTAAATTTATTGTGTCACAAGCAGGTTGTAATTTCACTAACAGTTCACTTAAGTTATTAAGTTAAAAAAATGTGGTTGATAGGATAGCACATTTGGAGGTTCCCCCACCCCCCAAGCAAGTTCACATCTTATATATTTTCAAAACAGAGTACTTGCCTAATTTTTATTCAGAATGTGATACGAGAAAAGGAGGTACACATTAACATAAGTAGAATTGCATTTGCACACTGTTGTTGAATTTTGGAAGTCGTAAACAAATTATTGAAGATTTTATAGAGACAGAAATAGCATTAAACCCAGGGTGCTGTGGCGGTGCTGCCATTGTCTTCTGAGTAATTGTCCCCAGCTTGCTGATGACGAATGAAGAGTCGGTGGTGTGAAGCTGAAGATGCCCCTGGGAGGGAAAAAAGCCGCATTAATGCCTTTAAATGTTGCTTCAACTTTGAGGTTAAGATAATGGCAAATTATCAGTCTCCCAAATCTTATCCGATCCAAATGGACTACAAGGAGAATAAAAACAAAAAAATCTTTAAAAATCTCTCGCAGGGGTATCTGATTGGCTCCATCTCCGTTCACTGTGTTCCCAGGACTTCCCTGTTAATGGCTGTTCTGCTGTGATAAGAGGCAACATTTGGCCACTGCAGAAACCTCTGCACAGTTTCTGCCCCAGATCCTTCAGCATTCAGCAAACATGCATTTAAGGTCTCCTGTTATTTACATTGAAATTTTTCTATTGACCCTGCCAGTGTGAATGAATTTCAAACAAGTCGTTTCTTTCTCTGTATAGATTATTTCCCTAGGTTCCTGGTAGGGGTTACTTTTAATTCCTCTAGGAGTTCCCTCTGTTCTTGTTAGCACCCTGAGGATTTGCTTTCTGTTTTCCACCCTGGAGCCCCATGTGTGGCCCCCTCTTCCTGTACCCAGCCCTGGGTATTCCAACCTCTGCGCAGGGGATGCTGGGTAATAGCCACTATTCTTGAACAGGAATACGTTTTAGGCCTTCAGAATAGACGTTTTCACCATCTGTTACATAGAATCTAGAAATGTGATGAGAAAACAGGTTGTAATTAACTAAAAAATGGGTAAGACTCTGGGTGTCTTAATGCATTTAGGGTTGAGGAAATAGCCTCTCAAATTACATGAAAAGAACGACAGCTTGTACGATTTTTTTTTTTTTAATTAAATAGACCTTATTTTTTGGAGCTGTTTTAGGTTTACAAAAAATTGAGGGGAAAGTACAGAGTTTCCTTATGCCCCTCCTTTCCTTCCCCCGTCTAGTTTCCCCTGTTAACATCTTGCGTTAGTGTGGTACGTTTATTGCAACTGATGAGGCAGTGTTGATCCACCATTAATTAACTCAAGTCCGTAGTTTATAGTAAGGTTCACTCCCGGTGTTGTATATTCTGTGGTTTTCAGCAAGTGCATGACATGTACCTACCATTGCAGCATCATACAGAATAGTTTCACTGCCCTGCGCTCCATCTATGCATTCCTTTCTCCCCTCTAACCACTGATCTTACACTGTCACCATAGTTTTGCCTTTTCCAGAATGTCATATAGTTGGAATCATACAGTGTGTCACCTTTTCAGATTGACTTCTTTTGTAACACGATAGATTCATTGTGTGATGTACATGACAAGTCAAGTCACCGAGACACCAGGTTGCTGCAGAGAAAGAGGTTTCATCGGAGGGCCACTGAATGAGGAGACAGGAGGAAACCTCAGATTTGTCTCCTAGAGGAGTCTGGGGCTAAGGTTTTTAAGGATTTTGGAGTGGGCTGGAACGTGGCGATCATTGATTGGAAAGAGTCCGTTATCTCATGGGACAGGGAGATGAAGAAACTCTTCTCATGCTGATTCAGTTTCTCTATGGAGTGGGGGGGGGGGGGGCACTGGAAATCAGAATCTGGAAACATGTTAAGTAATTCTTAAACAAAAGCCTTATAATTCTAACATCAGAGATCCTGTCTATGAGAACAATGGTGATGCATGTGGTCAGTATGTAGTACTACGTGACTTTTGGTTACAAGGGAGTGGAGCAAAGTGCAGCCGAATTCATGCTTCATTATAACGTATTTCTGTTCACAATTCTTGTTAACCCTCTGAGGATGGCTTCATTTTCATTTAGCAATATACATTAAGGGTACTCCATGTTTTTTCATGGCTTGATAGCTAATATCTTTCCATCATTGAATCATCGGCTAGTGCTTTTTACTGTGGCTAATATTGTGTAATGCAAGGGAGGAAAATTAATTTTCTCTTTACGCTTTATAGTTCTTAATTGGGAATGGGAGGGCAAAAAGGTATGATGCCTTTTCTCATCCATCATAAGGGTCACGGCCAGCACTCCTATAACAAAAGACAGGTGAACAAGAGAAACACATAACACATTTATTTAATCAAAGTGTTACAGGACACAGGAACCTTCAGAAATGAAGATCCAAACAGCCAGAGAAGACTGTTTTTATGCTTAGGCTCAGTGAAGAATTGACAACCATGTAGAAATGTGATTGCACGAAAGGAGAATGATCTAATATTGTGATAGATTATGCTGGGGAAACCCAGCAAGGCCTGTCTATTCAGATTCTTCTTGACCTCTCTGGGTAGCATTCCTTCCTCTCGGGTGTGGGACAGGACCCCTCTGGAATTGTTACCAGAAAGAGGTCCTGATCCAGACCCCAAGAGAGGGTTCTTGGATCTCGCATAAGAAACAATTAAGGGTGAGTCCATTGAATAAAGTGAAAGTAAGTTTATTAAGAAAGTAAATAAATGAAAGAATAGCTACTCCATAGACCGAGCAGCCCCAAAGGCTGCTGCTTGCCCATTTTTATAGTTGTTTCTTGATGATCTGCTAAACAAGGGGTGGATTATTCATGCCTCCCCTTTTTAGACCATATAGGTAACTTCCTGACATTGTCATGGCATCTGTAAACTGTCATGGCACTGTTGGGAGTGTAGCAGTGAGGATGACCAGAGGTTACTCTCATGGCCATCTTGGTTTTGGTGGGTTTTAGCCAGCCTCTTTACTGCAGCCTGTTTTATCAGCAAGGTCTTTAGGACCTGTATCTTGTGCTGACCTCCTGTCTCATCCTGTGACTTAGAATACCTTAACCATCTGGGAATGCAGCCCAGTAGGTCTCAGCCTCATTTTACCCAGCCCTTACTCGAGATAGAGTTGCTCTGATTCAAATGCCTCTGACAGAAAGAGGGTCTTCAAGGGAGAAGGAGGAAGTGAGAGAATGATCCTTCTAGGTTTTATGGCTTACTCTGGAGAAGGTTTCTAATTTCTAGGATCTGCTTTGGGGGAGAGGAATTCTGGTTTGTAAGATCCACTTTGGGGAAGGAAGCAGATTGGGAGACAGGAGGGCAAGAGAAGGTCAGAGAGAGACTTTGTTTCTGAGTCTGCTTCTGATGCCATTCAATCTCCTTCCGTTCAAAGCACCCAGCACACTAAAGGGCCATACTTCGGGGTGTCATTTTCTAAGCTTCCAAAGTCAAAGTATGGTTTTCTGTAACAGGCAGATAAATGAGAACAAAAACCCCCAGAAGTTTCATAACATGTATGTCTCATGCATACGTGGCAGATACCCAGAGAAATCTCCAAGTGCTGGCTTTGAATTTAGCTTAAATACCATTGTCTGCTGAAACAAAGAAAGAATGAGGAAGGCCAGTTATGCGGAGGTGACCAGGAAAAACAGTGAACAGGGTAAGGTTTGTTCTGTATATTTAAGTCCAGATCTTTTCCATTGATAAGAGCCTCTAGTGATTTGAGGTCATCCCTTTCTTCCTGGTACTGAGAGGGAGCCAGCCTTACAAATAAAGAGTTCCTTTATGGATGTCAGTTACCTTACAAGAGGGTAACTTCTACATGGTCCTTTCCAATGCATGTTACCATTGTGGGTAATTAGTTTTGGTCTTAATCTTGTATCATGAAAATTACAGTAGTTAACATATAGTCTGCTCCTGTGGCTGCTGTTTCTCAAAATAATCCTTATTCTAAAGAGGCATATTTTAGGGTGACCTACTCTGGTCTTCTACAGTCATGTTTTGGAGCGGCATATTCTGGTCTCCTGCGATGGGAACACAGACTTTCCGATATGGCAGAAAAAGTAAGAGGAGTTGCCTTTCCTGTTGTGGGTGCAGCCTGGCATCTTGTATTTTCTTTTCTATCACTGATAACCTAATAGAGTTAAGTCCCCTGTGTAATGCATGACCACAAAATAATGAGGCTAATGTAACAGTCCACATGGGAAAATCAGATTCTTTAATTTGATCATGTTTCATATATTCCTATTAGCATTTTTCCTTGGTTAATTATAAATGGCCTACAATATCTAGTCTCTTGCTCTCTGAGAAAAAGAGACTTATGGTTAATGCTGCAGGCATATATTTATCCAAACCAGCTCAGAGAAATTATAATCCCATGTGCCATAACTGTTTAATATCAGGCACAAATTCAGTCCACAAATATAGATAAATAGAAGATAGATAGATAGATAGATAGATAGATAGATAGATAGATAGATAGTATGTGTGTCTTGCTCTGTTATCCAGGCTGGAGTGCAGTGGTGCAATCTCGGCTCACTGCAACCTCCGTTCCCAGGGTTCAAGCAATTCTCCTGCCTCAGCCTCCCAAGTAGCTGGGATTACAGGTGCCCACTGCCATACCGGCTAATTTTTGTATTTTTAGTAGAGATGGTTTCACCTTGTTGGCCAGGCTGGTCTCAAACTCTTGACCTCAAGTGATCCATCCGCCTCGGCCTCCCAAAGTGCTGGGATTACAGGTGTGAGCCACTGCACTCAGACTTCACAAATATTTTTTTTTTTTTAACACATATTAAGTATTAGGTGCCAATCTGTTTACCGGTGAACAAGTTGGAACTTATAACATTCTATTATAAACTACAAAGAGGCAATAAGACAAACAATTAACACGATTTAGGTCCTTGCTATGGTCTGAATGGTTGTGTCTCCCCAAAATTCATATGTTAAAACCAAATCTCCCATATGATAGTATTATGAGGTGAGGCTTGACTGGGCATGGTGGCTCCTGACTATAATTCTAGCGCTTTGACAGTTTGAGGTGGGAGGATTTCTTGAGTCTGGGAGTTCAAGATCAGCCTGGGCAACCTAGCGAGACCTTGTCTCTACAAAAATTTAAAAAATTAGCTGGGCATGGTAGCATGTGGCTGTGGTCCCAGCTACTAGGGAGGCTGAGGTGGGAGGATGGCTTAAGCCCAGGAGTTAGAGGCTGCATTGAGCCATGATGGCACCATTGCACTCCATCCTGGGTGATGGAACAGCATCTCATTTTTATTTAAAAAAAAAAAGAGGGCTGGGCACTGTGCTTCATGCCTGTAATCCCAGCACTTTGGGAGGCCAAGGTGGGTGGATTATCTGAGGTTGGGAGTTCGAGACCAGCCTGACCAGCATGGAGAAACCCCATCTCTACTAAAAATACAAAAATTAGCCGGGCATGGTAGCACATACCTGTAATCCCAGCTACTCGGGAGGCTGAGGCAGGGAATCACTTGAACCCGGGAGGCAGAGGTTGCAGTGAGCCAAGATCACGCCATTGCACTGCAGCCTGGGCAGGCAACAAGAGCAAAACTCCATCTGAAAAAAAAAGAGGTTGCACCTTTGGGGGTTAATGAGATCATGAAGGCAGAGCCCTTATGAACAGGATTAGTGCCCTTATAAAAGAGGCCCCAGAGAGCTGCTGTACCCCTTCTTCCATGTAAGACACACAAAAGGCACCATCTATGAGGAACAGACCCTCACCAGACATTGAATCTGCCAGCACTTTACTGTGAGGAACACATTTCTGTTGCTTATAAACCACCCAGTTTATGGGATTATTGTTACAGCAGCCTGAATGAACTAAGGCAGTCCTGAAAAGTACTATTAAAAAAGATAAGGTAATGTGGTTGTGTGTGTGTGTGTGTGTGTGTGTGTGTGTTTGTATGTGTGTATAGGCAGGTTGTAGCTGCTTTTGCTAGAGTGTTTAGGGAAGGCGTCTTTGAGGAAGTGCCATTTAATTTTTTTGTGTTGTTTTTTGTTTTTTGTTTTTGTGAGACAGAGTCTCACTCTCTTGCCCAGGCTGAAGTACAGTGGCATGACCTTGGCTTACTGCAGCCTCTGCCTTCTGGGTTCAAGCGATTCTCCTGCCTCAGCCTCCTGAGTAGCTGGAATTACAGGCGCACACCACCACACCTGGTTAATTTTTGTATTTTTAGTAGAGATGAGGGGGTTTCCCCATGTTGGCCAGGCTGGTCTCGAACTCCTGACCTCAGGTGATCCACCCACCTCGGCCTCCCAGAGTGCTGGGATTACAGGCATGAGCCACTGTGCCCGGCTGGGAAGTGCTATTTAATTTGATGAAAAGTAGCAATTGTGTGAAGATCTGGGGAAGGACATCCAGGCAGAAGGAGCAGCAAGAGCAGTAACCCTGAGTGGGAGGGCAGGGCAGGGCAGGGCAGTGTGTTGGGGAAGTGAGAAAAGGAAGGCAAGGTAGTCAATACGTGGTCCTTTCAATGCATGTTACCATTGTGGGTAATTAGCTTTGGTCTTAATCTCTTTGATGAAACTTTCAATAGCTAACACTTCCATAGTGCTTATTATGTGCTAGGCACTGTCCTAAATCCTCTACAAATCTTCACTCATTTGTTATTTATGACAACTTCCTAATTTCTCGATTTTACAGATGAGGAAATTGAGGCAGAGAAAGACTGACGTCTGTGTCCAAGGTTACATAGCTAGTGAGTGGTAGATCCAGGAATCTACAAGACCTTCATGGACCACAGGACCAATTAATTATCCAGGAGAAAATACTTTTGATAGTGAAATGGTTCAAAAGCCAGGGTTTCTTAAGTTATATCACTGGTGAAGATCAGTGCAAAGTACTGCTTTGCCTTTTAGTGGTTACATGTTTATAAAAAGCCAGACATGGCCATTAGATATGCCATTCTAGTTTGAAGCAGAATGGTCGATAATTTCCCATTTAGAAAAACTACTGGTTAAAGGAGTATGTCCAATTGGATGATATCAAAATGGATTTACTATAATGTTGTGTATGAAATAAGGCATCGGGAAAAACACATAAAACAAGCATCTTTTGTTTCTGTTGGCATTGGCTTACATATTCAGCTGCTTTCTCCCATCAGTGTGTATCAAAAATTAAAACAGAGAAAACTTTTTTTTTTGAGACGGAGTCTCGCTTTGTCACCCAGGCTGGAGTACAGTGGCGCGATCTCGGCTCACTGCAAGCTCTGCCACCCGGGTTCATGCCATTCTCCATCACACCCAGCTCGTCTTTTGTGTGTGTGTGTGTGTGTGTGTGTGTGTGTGTGTGTGTGTATGTGTGTATGTAGTTTTAGTAGAGATGGGATTTCACCGTGTTAGTCAGGATGGTCTCAATCTCCTGACCTCGTGATCTGCCTGCCTTGGCCTCCCAAAGTGCTGGGATTACAGACATGAGCCATTGCGCCTGGCCGAAAAACATTTTTTTGAATTATAAATACTGTTAGGACTCAAATATTGTCCTAACAGGTTTAATTTTTAATGTGCATTTCCTTGCTCTGTCCCATTGATGTAACTGGCACACATTCACTCCAGGATACAGGTTAATAACCTCCTAACCTGAGAAAAAAAAAGAATAACAAAGAGAACAGCCCATGGTTTAGGTGACCATGTAAGTCACTGTCGCTCTTTTTAAAAAAATAATCTATTCTATTTCTTCCCCTTCCTGCTCATACCATTTGGTGCTTTCCAAAGCTCTGTTGATCATGAAAAAGAAAAAATTACTTCAAGGCATTATTTTCAAAAAAATTATAAATAAATTACCTTAAAAATTAGGTAATTGGTTTGTATAATAATAACAAAAAGATAAAGTATTTCTATTTCATGGACTTATATTCAAATTAGAGTTGTTTGTGATTTGAAATACACACGAAGGTATTTTTCTTATTCATATCTTAACAGCAGTGTCAGCAGCTCCTAATGTGCTCCTTAAGCATATTAGCTAATTGATGTTGTGGAAAGCTATGTAAAGACAATGAGAGCTCTAAGAAATGTACACAATTGTTGGCCAGAAAAGTGCACAAACCTGCATAGCACCTATCATTATGTGTTGTAAATAAAAACATGAGTATAGGGTGGGCATGGTGGCTTATGCCTGTAATCCCAGCACTTTAGGAGGCTGAGGCAGGTGAATCAGCTGAGGTCAGAAGTTCGAGACCAGCCAGGGCAACATGGTGAAACCCTGTCTGTACCAAAAATACAAAAATTAGCTGGGTGTGTTGGCGCATGCCTGTAATCCCAGCTACTTGGGAGGCTGAGGCAGGAGAATCGCTTGAACCTGGGAGGCAGAGGGTGCAGTGAGCAGAGATCACGCCACTATACTTCAGCCTGGGTGACAGAGCAAGCAACATTCCATCACACACACACACACACACACACACACACACACACACACCCCACAACAAACCTGAGTAGAGCAGCTAACATTTGTATGTCAGTGGCATGTGGCATGGTGCTTTGTACATGGTTGCATCATATGAAAGCTTGTTGAATAAACAGAAGGATCAATGGATATAGGGTGGTTAATTTCGTGTTTCGACTTGGCTAGGCCACGGAACCCAGATATTTGACAAACCATTATTCTAGTGTGTCTGTGAAGGTATTTTAAAGCTGAGATTAACATTTAAATGAGCAGCCTCTGAGTAAAGCTAATTATCTCCTGTAGTGTGGGTGGGTCTCATCCAATTAGTTGAAGGCTTTAATAGAGAAAAGACTCAACTCCCCTGAGAAGAGGAAATTCTGCCTCCAGGCTACCTTCAGACTGCAGCTAAAATATCACCTTCTTTGGGTCTCCAGCTTGTTGGCTTACCCTACAGACTTTAGATTTGTCAGCCTCCACAGTTGCATGTGAAATCCTTAACATCTCTCTCTTCCTTTCTCTCTGTTTCTAGATACATATATATCAAGACAGAGAGATAGAAAAAGAGAGAACTATATCTTATGTGTGTAGACATATAGATATATATATATCAATATAGACAGAGATAATCTATAGATATAAAATATATTCCTTTTGGATCTATTTCTTTGGAAAACCCTGAGAAACACTGAATAATAGCCATTAACTAAGTATGTTATAATGTACACAATTATCTTAGAGTTGTGAAAGCAGAACGTGCACTTCTAAAATCTTGTGTTGAGATGAACATCAGCTTCATTATTGCCATTGACATTTCTTACCATTGCGAGGCCGTGGCAAGGGTACAGGTGCAAGGAAGGGTGAAGATTTGCAGCCAATCTGTCAATCTGTACTCTACATAGTATGTATTATTCTGCAGTTTTTAAACAATTAAAGCAACTTTACTAGTTGGGTGCGGTGGCTTATGCCTTTAATCCCAGCACTTTAGGTGGCTGAGGTGGGTGGATCACCTGGGGTCAGGAGTTCAAGACCGACTTGGCTGACATGGTGAAACCCCGTCTCTACTAAAAAGCTACTAAAAAATGCAAAAATTAGCCAGGTGTGGTGGCTTGTGCCTGTAGTCCCAGCTACTGGGGAGGCTGAGGCAGAAGAATTGCTTGAACCTGGGAGACGGAAGTTGCAGTGAGCTGAGATCACACCACTGCACTCCAGCCTGGGCAGCAGAGCGAGACTCCGTCTCAAACAACAACAACAAAAAACACTTTACAGTATATCAGGCAAATCAATCAAAAGGAATCTTTGTTTTGAGGATTTCCTTTTAGTCCAGTAAAACTTGATCTGTATGACTATCAGAGTTCCATTGGATGGATAATTAATAAGGATATTAATTAAAGGGTTAGATGAAGAATTCCTTCTCCATGTAAGCCACTATGGTTTCTGATGCTTAATTTGATTAAACGTTTCATGGAGGCAAACCCTTCCTATTGGGAGTTATATATATTACTTTGATCCTTTGAGCCAGTCGTTTCTTTGGATGTAGACGTCTTGACATTGTTGTTGCAGTTGAGGGGGTATTGATGAGTTTGCCAGCGTTATAGATCTTCATTCAGCCACAGTGCTCCTAAAACCAGCGCACAGTTGTCTTTGAGAGAAGCATCTGTCCCATAAAGATTTTAAGAACTGGAGCAATGACTATCTGTTTTCATTATTTTAAGTGCTGTCCTTTTTGGCGGTCTGGCTCAGAAGATGACCTCTTTGTGTCCTTTTCAGTAGTGTGGTTTTAAGATTCTTTGCTAGAAAAGCTAACCAAATCTCTTGCAGAAATAGATCAACAAGGGACTCATAAGTGTCCATTGTTTCATGTTTGAGAGTCTTTTGCTGCTCTGAGGATAAAGACTGGCTCATTCCTGAGGATTAAACAACTTCAAGGCAGGCCAAATGATAACCAGCTGGCCCAAAGTAAAGTTTATGTTCTAACTCTTTCTTTTAAATCCTCCAAATATTTTATATTCACAGAAGAATTCAGAATGAATTTTCTATTAGAACATGTTAGTATCCTCTAAGTTCTATTATACAGGAAACCAGAGAGGAAGTTCTGGAAGACAAAAGGAAGGAGGCATAACACAGCAAATGTGAGTGCCAACTTAGGAAATTTTACAGGCCTGATAAACAATGGTGGACCGAATAATGATTTTGGAAACACTGAAGGGTAGATTGGTGCAAATTCCATGTTTTCATTAGCCTAAAGAAAAATATAGAACTATATAAATAAAATAAAGCTGCATAGCTTGACTCTCCTGTATATTATTTTCTTTCTTTTGCAGTAATAATTCTGTTTTTTTTTTTTTTTTTTTTTTTGAGATGGGGTCTTGCTCTGTCACCCAGCCTGGAGTACGGTGGTGCGGTCTTGGCTCACTGCAACGTCTGCCTCCCAGGTTCAAGTGATTCTCCTGCCTCAGCCTACCAAGTGGCTGGAATTACAGACCCCCACCACCACACTCGGCAAATTTTTGTATTTTTAGTAGAGATGGGGTTTCACCATGTTGGCCAGGCTAGTCTCGAACTCCTGACCTCAAGTGATCCACCCACCTCATCCTCCCAAACTGCTGGGATTACAGGCGCGAGCCACCACACCTGGCCTGCAGTAGTAATTCTTTATTAAAGAAAAATGGTGCTTCAGAGAGGGAATCATAACTGAACTAGGCGGCCTGTGCATAGTCCTTCTGACGTGGCATTTGGTAAAATTTAGTTGAGAATCAACATCACAACCGTCAAGAGACCACAAATGACTTTCTGTTTCTAGGCAAAGGCGAGGGTTGCTGTTGTTTCTTTGTGGAAGACACGTATTCACTGAGGTCCAAGGCCAGTTTTCATTATCCCAAGGAATTTTCACTTTGATCTTTAATTTGTTGCCCCATCAGGATTCTGAACCTCATCATGCAGGCTTCGTTTCATTGTGAACATCTTATTGTATCCTCTTGTGCACATATGAAATCGAGTGGTGCTTTGAGGCAGGAGAATATCCAGAATTTGTGGAGCCTAAAGCTTATGTCGGTTTTAGAGCCCTCTTTAACAGAACGCAAAACAATGAATACAAAATTAAAGATAGAAGTACATCATTAGATTGAAAGAAGCAAAGAAAATTACAAAGCCTAACAGGCAGACAAATACAACAAATATCATATGATTCAGGAAAATAACATCCCATTTTTAGTGATTTGCTGCCTGACACACCTCCGTGGTACTATTTCCCTTACAGGTTTTGGTTGCATAGTCTTGACATGAGTTTTTAGTATTTCTTTCTATTGAGAGGACAGAAATATCATTCAGTTTTCTTAAGCATGATCGATCAACATTTTAATTTATTATTGATGTTTAAGAAAGTTTGTTTCAGCATTCTAATTTGTTATTGGAAATGCCATGTAAAGTTTTAAAATTGTTTAGGATTCAATTTGGGGAAATTACCAAGTTTCTTTCTTTTTTTTTTTTTTTTTTAAGACGGAGTCTCACTCGGTTGCCCAGGCTGGAGTGTAGTGGCGCGATCTCGGCTCACTGCAACCTCTGCCTCCCAGGTTCAAGCGATTCTCCTGCCTCAGCCTCCTGAGCAGCTGGGACTACAGGCGCGTGCCACCACGTCCAGCTATTTCTTTTTGTATTTTTAGTAGAGACGGGGTTTCACCATGTTAGCCAGGATAGTCTCAATCTCCTGACCTCGTGATCCACCTGCCTCAGCCTCCCAAAGTGCTGGGATTACAGGCGTGAGCCACCGCAGCCCGGCCAAGTTTCTTTTTTATATAGGCTTTGACATTTCAAGGCATTTCAGATTTTCTCAGGCAGTGATTAGTGTTGGTCTTTGAATTGACAACACTCCTCGTTGTCAATGTCCTTGTACGTTGTAAGTTTTATATTATATTTATTGATGTCAGAACTTCCTGTCAAATCAGGAAGAAATTGAAGGTTTTCTCAGCATGTTTGAGTTCCTCCTCTTTATTAACTGAATGATCACACAATCGAAGAGTGTATTTATTATTACTAGTCAACACTGATCTCCTCCTTGAGTGAATTATTGCTTTTGGCATGATTTGAACATTTTTGATACAATTCTTTTCTTGATGTCAGTGTAGTATCTACTGGTTTCAACTCTCATTTTTATCTCTTTTGTTACATATTTCATTATTTTTTAATCTGAACTTTTAGTTCTTTAATAAATTTAAAGAGTCTAAAAGAGGAAACTCTTTATATACATCCAAATCAGAAGTCTACAATCTATCTTTTATTTTATTAAAACCTTACAAGACATCTTTCAAAACTGTACTAAAAATGGCATGTTTAAACATTCCTATTTAAAAAAGACAAAATAAATGTATGGTATGTTTCAAATTGTACACATTATACCATTTCTGACAGGAGAGAACATCTATTTTGACTGTGCATTGATGAGCACTAAATCCTCTGCTTGCAATTATATGTATCTGATGATGGGAAGACTTTTTTACAGACTGGTTTCTGGCTTGACACTTTTCAAACTTTGGCAGAGCATGATATAGCTCCTGACCCTACTCCTTTGTGTCAGGTAGCTGGATGAATGGGCAAAGTGGGAAGGAAGGAGTATTCCCAGGCATTCCTCTGGGAAGGTGAGTAGCATTTTAACAACACCTGGAAGGATGGGAAAACCCATCAGTATCCCCCATAATCCCCAAATCAGTGTATTTCCAATTCAGCTTCCCCTTTACCAAACATCAAAAATGCCTGCGGTTGCTGCCATGCCATCTGACACAAAGAAAAAGATGTCAGAGAATTCAGAATGAAAGGGGACAGTGTCTTAACTAATGATGGCTAAAAAATCTTGGTTTGAAAATTTTACAAAAACAGATTTCTAGGACTGCTGTAGGGCTTTAGAAAGGGCTGTGTAATTGAGGGGCCTGGAAGCTTAAACTTCATTAGCTTCCCTGTAAAGGTGCCTCAGCTGTAAAGATAAAACACACTTTTGTATGTTTTATTGAGGTCTTCTCTTGGTCACTGATATAAGTTTTTTTCTGGGCATAAACTCATATGTCACTTAAGTTGATTTTTGGATCTAAATTTGTTTTGGCATACTTGTTATCTCCTCTTTCTGGTTTTTCTTTTTGCAATTCCTCTTATCCATGTTTATCTTGAAGGCACATCTCTTTGGGTATATGTATACCTCATAAAGGTACCACGTGTACCTTCTTATGCAGTTTTAACTTGAGCACGAAGCCAGGTGTTTTCCATGCCCTTTATGGTTGCACGTGAAAATGGATTGTTTGTTTGTATGCTTTGATTGAGTTTCAGATGCTCCCTAAAAGGACTTCTTTCAACGTTATATACATATATACAATGTATACATCTATCACATACATACTGCTTTTGCTGATTTTCATGTTTGCTTTAAAGACACTTCTTCAAGTTTAATTTTACGTTGAATTTTTGATTCTAGCCATTAACAATTTACAGAAATATACCTCAAAAAAAACAAAGTCCATGCATGACAAATCCATAGCTAACATCATATTCAGTGGAGAAAAGTTGAAAGCTTTTTCTGTTAAGATCAGGATATCCATTCTTACCACTTCCATTCAATATAGTACCAGAGGTCCTAGCCAAAGCAATTAGACAAGAGAAGGAAATAAAAAGTGTCCAAATTGGAAAGGAAGAAGTTAATTGTCCTGTTTGCAGATGACACAATCTTATATACAGAAACCCTACAGTATCCACCAAACAATTGTCGGAACTGATAATGGAACTCGGTAAAGTTGCGGGATACAAAATCAACATACAAAAATCAGTAGCATTTCTATACATTAACATTGAACTATCTGAAAAGCAATTAAGAGAACAATTCCATTACAAAAGCTACAAAAACTTAAATACTTAAAAATAAATTTAACCAAGGAGATGAAAGATCTCTGCAATAAAAAGTATAGAACACAGATGAAAGAAATAGAGGAATTGGAAGAGTTAATATTGTTAAAATGTCCATGCTACCCAAAGTAATCTACAGATTTAACATAATTCCTATCAAAATACCAATGACATTCTTCACAGAAATAGAAAAACAATCCTAAAATTGATATGGAACCACAAAAGACCTCAAACGGCCAAAGCATTTTTTTTTTTTTTTTTTTTTTTTTTTTGAGACAGAGTCTCGCTCTGTTGCCCAGGCTGGAGTACAATGGTGTGATCTGTGATCTTGGCTCACTGCAACCTCCGCCTCCCAGGTTCAAGTGATTCTTCTTCCTCAGCCTCCTGAGTAGCTGGGATTATAGGCATGTGCCACCACACCCAGCTAATTGTATTTTTAGTAGAGACAGAGTTTCACCAGGTTGGCCAGGCTGGTCTTGAACTCCTAACCTCAGGTAATCTACCTGCCTCGGCCTCCCAAAGTGCTGGGATTACAGGTGTGAGCCACCGCACCCAGCCCCTAATTTTAAATATACTACAAAGTTACAGTAACTAAAGTAGTAATGGTACTGGCATAAAAACAGACGCATAGACCAATGAAACAGAATAGAGAACACAGGCGTAAATCCATGTTTGCAACCAATTGATTTTTGACAAAGGAGCCGAGAACAAACAATGGGCAAGGGACAGTCTCTTCAATAAGCAGTGCTGGGGAAACTGCATATCTACATGCAGAAAAATGAAAATAGATCCTTTCTCTCATACCATATACAAAAATCAACAAAAATGGATTAGATACTTAAATGTAAGACTCAAAACTATAAAACTACTAGAAGAAAAGTCTGGGCAATGACTTTTTGAATATGATCCCCAAAGCACAGGCACCAGAAGCAAAAATAGAGAAGTGGGATACATCAAACTAAAAAGCTTCTGCCTAACAGAGAAAATAATATTCAAAATATATAAGGAACTCAAACAACTGAATAGCAGGAAAATGAGTAACTCAATTAAAAATGGGCAAAGTACTTGAATAGACATTTCTCAAAAGACGATATCCAAATGTCCAACAGGTGTCTAAAAACTGTTCAATATAACAACTAATCATCAGGAAAATACAAATTAAAACCACAATGGGATATCATCTCACACCTGTTATGGCTATTATCAAAAAGACAGAAAATAGATATTGGTGAAGATGTGGAGAAAAGGGAAACTTTGCACACTGTTGATGGGAATGTAGATTGGTACAGCTATTATAGAAAACAATATGTAGGTTCCTACAAAAATTAAAGATAGAACTATCGTGTGATCCAGCAATCCCACCATTGGCTATGCAGATCCAAATGAAATAAAATCAGTATATTGAAGAGATATCTGCACTTCCATGTTTACTGTGGCATTATTCACAATAGCTAAGATATGGAATCAACCTGAGTGTCCATCAGTGGGTGAATGGATAAAGATGATGTGGTGTATATACAATGGAATACTATTCAGCCATAAGAAAGAAGGAACTCCTGTCATTTGCAACAACATGGTTAGACCTGGAGGACATTATGTTATATAAAACAAGTGAAGCACAGAAAGAGAAAAATGCATGATCTCACTCATATGTGCAATCTAAAAAAGTTGGTCTCATACAAGTAGAGAGTGGTGGTTACCAGGGGCTGAGGTGGTTGCGTGAGGAACTGGGGAGATGTCGGTCAAATCATACAAAATTTTAGTTAGAAGAAATAGGTTTAAGAGATCTATTGCACAACATGGTGGCTATAGTTATTAATAACAATGCATTGAATTCTTGGAAAATGCTAAGAGGCTGGATATTAAGTGTTCTCACCACAAAAATGCTAGCTATGTGAGGTCATGCATATGTTAACTAGATTTAGTCATTCCACAAGGTAGGTATACTTGAAAACATCACGTTGTACATGATAAAATATACAACTGTGTCTGTCAATGAAAGAAGAACAGCAAAAGCTCCCAAAATTTACATGTAGAAATGGCTTTTATCCATTGGGTATGAAGATGCGGCAATTGGGATAATGGACCCTAATTAAAGATTTGTCACTTGTGCATACACAGAAAGTCTATCCCTTTGCACCATGTGCTTGCACAGGTGTGCATAAGGAACCTTCCTGGAACAATACCAGGGAGGGGTAAGAAGGCCTTTCATTCAGTTATCAGAGTTCAGTGAGGGAGACAGATGATAGTGTCAGATGCATTAGAAACAGAGTGACTCCATCTTGAGGGAGGGCTGGGAAAAATGAGGCTGGGACTAGCTGGGCTGCATTCCCAGGTCAGGTATTTCCACCCTCTAGGGGTTTACTGTTGAGGGAACAGATTGATAACATTTACTAAACAGACCCAGACTCAGGAATGTCCTGAGATCCCGATATCTTGAGAAGAAGAGCATTTCTAATTTTGCTTTAAAGATAATAATATTGATTCTTGCAAAATACAGTAACTAAGAAAATTAATCCTTTATCACAAACCCTTGTGGTAGAGCACATTTTCCCATGATGTAAACAAGCATTGTACCTAGGGTGGGCACATTCCTCCTCTTACTTTTGGGAATGACCTACTCAGTCTATGGAGTAGCCATTAGTTATCCTTGACTTTCTTAATAAACTTGCTTTCACTTTACTCTATGGACTCGCCCTGAATTCTTTCTTGTGCGAGATCCAAGAACTCTCTCTTGGGGTCTGGATCAGGACCCCTTTCTGGTAACAATAGTATCCAGTGAACGAAAGTCACAAACTCCAGAGACCCCTTGGCCACCTTTTTCTTGGCCCTTTTGCCTGTAATTTTGTAAGATGAATTCACCAGCATTAACACTAAGCTAGATGGTGGCTGGGTGTTATCATTTCCAAAGCATTTCCGCAAATGCTTTGGCCATTTGGGGTCTTTCGTGGTTTGGGGTCTTTTGTGGTAAGATGAATTCACCAGCGTTAACACTAAGCTAGACGGTGGCTGGGTGTTATCGTTTCCTAGTGAAGGAATTTTTTTCCAATGTTGTGAAATTATTCTTTATAGAGATGGTTTGTTTCTGTTTATTTGTCCAGGAAAATTATGTCTGAAGGTCTTTTAACGGGTAATTCATAACTAAGGGAAGTAATATCTGATCATTGTGATTTTTTCAAAGTTACCCTGTTAATTAAAAAACGAAAATTCTCTTATTTTCCAGGCAATTCAATGCAGTTCAGATGTGAGAAGCCAAGTGAACACACAGTGTCTATTTTCCCACTGTATTACTCTAATCTTTTTCTTTAGGTCAAGGTTAAGCGGGTCTGGAAAAACAGACATCTGTGTTTGCAATGCAATAAAATGTAATGAGTGTGGTGACTTTTTCTAATTTACCTCAGCTGGATATGCAAATGAAACGATTAAACTTATAACCCATAACTCTATGGGGAACTGATGGGTGACCAAAGTGCAGAGTATTTACTGTAGCTAATGGGAAAGTTGTTTGATGATAGGAATGTAATATGTTCTATTTGCAAATGTACTAAAGAGCCAGTTAGCAGAGTAAATGAGGATTTGGTTATTTAGGAATAACCTTCAAATTGGCAAAATTAGTCCCAACAGCGCAATTTAAATAAAAAAAAATCAATCATTTATTTTATGGTGTTTGAATTTACTAACTACAGCTTGTTATGTGTATTTAGAGATCAGTTTCATAAGTGGGCAGTTAGTAATCGCAACATGGAGATAAGGCATTTAGGCGGGATACTAGTTCTCTATTTAATGTAGTATGTTTTTACAAGGAGCTCAGAGTACTTCATCATGATCAATTAGCTAATCGCATAACACACTTGTTAGGAAGGCAAGGGTCAGGGTTATAATAATAACCTTGTAAATATTAAAATTACAGAGGCAGACATTTGCTCAAATCCTATTGCTGAAGACATTCAGAGTAAAACTCAGGCATTTGGTCTCAGCCAATATTTAGACAAAACAATGATTTGCGCCTGCAACCAGTTTTAAGTTTTCCATTCTCTAAGCTGCACATCTACACATTGTCTAGCTTTCAGGGTCACCATCTCCCTTTGTACCCAAATGACCTGCCCTCAAGTATTCTGCAGCCACAGAGAGGAATGAGTACATTTGCAAAAGTGTGAAAGAGGTAAATACATCATGTCAAGGAAGCAATCCCTTTTCTGACTCACCCTAAAAGGGAAGCGTACATCAACCAAAAAAAACGCAAACCCTTGGGATGTGAAGGGGTATTAGAGGCGATTTAGTCCACTTTCCTCATAATGCTGCATGAATTCCTTTACTTTGTCACATCCTCCTTGGCCAGAGATCACCTGACTTGAACACTTGAGATTGCAGGAAGCCAACAGGTGTGTGATATTGCTAGCATGCATTCACTTTTGACCTATAAAATGGCAATTTCGTATGGTTCCTCCCAATATGTTCTTCCTTACCATAGGCCAAAATCTGTCTCATTGCTACGTAGGAATTTTCTAAAATTTGTTCAGGAGAGGAGATGTAAGCAATGTCTTTGGTATATTATTCTGATACTTCGCATGTCTTTTTTTTTTTTTTTTTTTTTTTCCTTTGTGAGTAGTCCCAGCTACTTGGGAGGCTGAGGCAGGATGATCCCTTGAGCCCAGGAGTTCGAGGTTACAGTGAGCTACTGGTTGCGCTGTTGCACTCCAGCCTAGGTGACTGAGTGAGACCTTGACTCTTACATCCCTGAATTTATTAACTGCACTATAGTTATATAAGAGAATATCTTTGTTCCTAGGAAATGCAGCCTGAAGTATTTACACAGCAAAGTACACAGTGTACTCTCAAAAACGGTTCAGAAAATAAAGTCGCAGAATTTCTTCATACTAGTCTTGGAACTTGAAATATGAAGTTATTTCAAAATAAAAAGTTTTAAAATGTTCTGCCTTTAAAAATACCTATAGATTTGCTGGAATTACCCTATTTGATTTCACATATGTCCACATAACCATTAAAACAAGCAGTACATTAGCTGCTGTAAGGAAGCGTTAGTAGCACATTAAAAAATGGTCTCAAATGTTAGCAAGACCAGGACACATTTTTTGATATTGTGTTTTATTGCTTCTGAGATCATATGTGAACATTTTGGAAATCCAGATGAATCTTATAGTTGATGGTGTATACCATAATTTGATTGTAGCTTTTCTTTTCCTTTCTGGTGCTACATAAAACGATCTGATGAACCTGAGATTTGATAAAATATGGTAGTCAGTGGTCCCGTAGGTCTTGGGTTAATTTAAAAGAACACAGTAAGTTGGCAGATTTTATTTTGTTCATGAAATCCTTGGGAGATCCCAGCCCCTGTGTGGCTCCTCAAGCTTCCCAAAGGTATATATTGTGGACCAAGAATTATACGTGCCACAAAGAAACTTCTTATCCAAGCACAACATCCCAGTCTTCTACCAATTTCAGCTCCTCCAACACAGCACCCTACTTATCCTTCGCAACATGACTGGGGAGTCGGGGTGGCAGTGGGGGAGAGAACATTATCAGAAGAGATGAGAACAAGCAACTGCCGCTGCAAGCTTTATTTTTCAATCAGGAAATTTTGTACATTTTTCCAGTGAGTTCCTGGTATCTTGTGACTTCCTGAACACAGCCCTCAAAGCATCTAGTTTTACTAAACATTTTGATGCTTGGGTCTCTCCTGCAAGTCCAGGTTCAATAGATCAGAGATTTTGTTCTCAAGGGTCATGGTTCTCAAAGTATGGTCACCAGACCGGCAGCATCAGTATCACTTGGGAACTTGTTAGATACACAAATTCTTGGGCCCTCCACAGTCCGACCGAAGCAGAAACTCCGAGGCTGGGACCCAGTCATTTGTGTTTTCATGAACCCTCCCAGGGATTTGGATGCATGCCAGAGCTAGAAAACCACTGATCCGGGGGAAATGTGAAGCAAAGGGATACAGGGTGTCACCGGTGATTCTGTTTATTAGAAAAGGAAATGTGACTATGCAAAAGATTTTAAAATTGCTTATTTCTAAGCAGCTATGACTCTAGAGTCCTTGTGCTTAATTGGCAGCCCAAGACACATCCTTTCTCTAGAAGGAGGAACAATCTGCTTTTGTTTGCTTGAGTTGACAGCACACTGCAGATGCTTGACTCAGGTGAGGACAGTGGCAGGTGTCACTTGCCATTCTGAATGATCTCAGCATATGCTGCTCACCAGTACTTTGAAGCAGATCTTCCAAGTTTTGCCACTTTTTTTTTTGTTTTCTTCTTATTTGTATGGTGTAGTGATAGTGTATGTTACTCAAAGTTAGATTTGACCTGTTGATGGTTTTCTGTTTTTTGCAAAAAGAGAATATGCTATGCAAATGAGTTGGTTGCAGGCACTCTTAGGCACTCTTATGAGGGTTGAGTCTGAGTCCCTCAGTTGTTGCTGGTGCCACATAGAAAGGATTTCACGAGGTCAGGAGATTGAGATCATCCTGGCTAACATGGTGAAACCCTGTCTTTACTAAAAATGTAAAAAATTAGCCGGGCTCGGTGGCCAGTGCCTGTAGTCCCAGCTACTCCGGAGGCTAAGTTAGGAGAATGGCATGAACCCGGGGGGTGGAGCTTGCAGTGAGTCGAGATCGCACCACTGCACTCCAGCTTGGGCCACAAAGCGAGACTCTGTCTCAAAAAAAAAAAAAAAAAAAAAAAAAAAAAAAGAGAGAGAGAAAGGATTTCTTGGCCGAGAGTGGTGGCTCATGCCTGTAATCCCAACACTTTGGGAGACCGAGGTGGACAGATCACCCGAGGCCAGGAGTTGGAGACCAGCCTGAGCAACATGGCAAAACTCCATCTCTACTAAAAATATAAAAATTAGCCAGGTGTGGTGGTGCACACCTGTAATTCCAGCTACTAGGGAGGCTGAGGCACAAGAATTGCTTGAACCCAGGAGACAGAGGTTACAGTGAGCTGAGATGGCACCACTGTATTCCAGCCTGGGTGACAGAGTGAGACCCTGTATCAAAAAAAAAAAAAAAAAAAAAAAAAAAAAAAAAAAAAAAAAACAAGATTTCTTACTGGTTTTAATTGTGGCTTGGTTTCAATTGATTGGCTTTGTCTCCGTTATGGCTCCTATTTTCCTTCTTCCTTCCTTGCCTGGTAATTTTCTATTGGATGCAGACATTGTGCATTTTGCTTTGTTGGGTGCTGGATATTTATGTATTTTTATCAATATTCTTGGGGTTTTGGGACACAGTTAAGTTGCTTGAAAATTGCTCCCTCCTTTTGGGTCTTGCTTTTAAGATTCGTTAGGCAGGATCAGAGCTGTGTTTACTCTAGGCCTAATTATCCCACACCACTGAGGCAAGACTCTTCTGAGCACTCTGTGCACAGTCTCTTGAATGATGAAGTTTCCCAGTTCAGGTGGTGGGAATAAGCACTGGTTTTGGCCTTGTGTGAGCCGGAAGTTCTGTTCCCTCTAATCCTTCCAGGTGGTTCTTTCTCCAAGCTTGGGTAGTCTCCTCAGACCATGTACTGGTCCATTTTCTGCTGAAAGTGTGACAGAAAGAGCTCTGGAGATCTCTAGAATTTTCTTTCTGGGCAGTTCTCTTTTCTCTAGTCTCTGCTATGAGAATTCTAGATGCCTGGTCTCCCTGGACTCTCAGCACTGTGGTTTCAACTCAGGGAGTCACTGGGCCTGTCCTGGGTCCCCCTCTTCCTGTGCTGTGGCTTGGAAATGCTCCCCAGGCACTAAGTTGGGGCAATCAGAGCAGTCACTGTGTTTGTCTCCCATTTGTCAGGGCTCACTGTCCCTCATTGTCTTATGCCCCATGGCTTAAACCCTGGTGTTTCATATACTGTGCCCCAGTTACAGTCATCTCAGGTGGGAGGGTAAATCCAGTCACTGCTACTCCACTTTGGGCGGAAGTAGAAATGCTGGAGTCATAGCAGTTAAAACTATGCCTAATTTTAAAAAGGATGGTGTCTTCATTTAAAAATACGCAAGCTGATCATGGTGGCTGCCTGTGATCCCAGCATTTTGGGAGGCTGAGGCAGGAGGATTCCTTGAGCCTAGGAGTTGGAGGCTACAGTGAGATATGACCACACCACTGCACTCCAGCTTGGGTGACAGAGCGAGACCCTGTCTCAAAAAAAAAAAAAAAAAAAAAAAAAAAAAAAAAAAAAAAAAACTAAAATTCTGGCTAAAGGTCAGGGGATAGAAGGCAGTTGAAACTGTAAATAAGTAAGCAGTCAAGTGAGTGTGTTTAAATGCACATCACCAAATGAAAAGCTAAAGAGAAAACCTAGAAGGGAAGTGTCTCACATGGTGATGTTTCCTGTACACACACATAAAAATTCACCACTCTAGTTAAGTGTTATTAGGTTGGTGCAAAAGTAATTGCAGTTTTTGCCATTACTTTCCATGGCAATTATTTTGCACCAACTTAATATAAAGGTGAGTGTATGGGATTGCATATTTATTCTGTCAAAATCATCTGTGGAGTCACATCTCTTTCTCGAGTTTCCTCTTTAGTTTCCTCTTTCATTTAGTGAGTTTTACTCCAGGTGACATTTGGACATACAGGTCTCTGAGGTTCCTAAATCCAAAGTCAGAGCAAAATGAGAACTGCAAATCTTTCATCATTCTCTTTTCTTTGGTTGTACCATAATTCTTTTATTTTACTTGATTTTATTTTTTTGAGATGGAGTTTTGTTCTTGTCGCCCAGGCTGGAGTGCAATGGTGTGATCTCAGCTCACTGCAACCTTTGCCTCACAGGTTCAAGCGATTCCCCTGCCTCAGCCTCCCAAGTAGCTGGGATCACAGGCATGCTCCACCATACCCAGCTAATTTTGTATTTTCAGTAGAGATAGGGGATTCGCTATGTTGGCCAGGCTGGTCTCGAACTCCTGACCTCAGGTGATCCACCTGCCTTGGCCTCCTGAAGTTCTGGGATTACAGGCGTGAGCCACTGTGCCTGGCCCATTCTTTTATAATCAATCTCCAAATAGCCAAATCTCCCAAATTTGTTTATGGAAAGAGACCACATCTCAAAGTATTAGTGGGATGATGCTTCAGTTTGAATAGAGGTCATGAAATGAGCTGGAAAAGTCAGGTAGGGGTTTTAGAAAACACCCGAGACAGGTAAAGAGTGAGAAAGAGTAAAGAACAGGAAGAGGACTCAGCAAAGATTTAGTTCAGGTGGGCTGGACTCTTCACTAATGAGAATGTTCATTTTCTACTTATAAGCGGATTTCACTCTTCATCTTTGTTTTAATCTGGAATTGTTATTTATAAGTGAAAGTAGACATAGTTCAAACACAGTTAGTTCAGGAAAATGGCTTGTTTTCATTGAAAAACGCCTGGTGAGTTGATGGGGTGTTTCATGTATTTCTGCTACTTTCAGTTATTCATATCTGAAGCACAACTACCCACTATATTATGGTAAATAGTCACAAAAATTTGCCTGGAGGCAGTTTTTTAAATACAGACATAGTGGTTAGAGAGAGTTAATTTACTTCTTTAAAGGCTTGACTCGAATACTAATTCAGGATGTAAATGTCACAGTTTGCAAGCTGCAAGAGTTACAGTGATTATTCCACAAGTACAGTATTTGAATAATCACAACAGTTTTTTTCATTACAGAAGAGAAAAGATGATCATTTAGTAAGCCGTAAGTACCAGCAGCTATACCTCTAGTCTCAGACATAATGCAAATTCACCGTATTCGTTATAATGAGTATGCCATTTATAATTAGATATTAGTTACTGAATGACATAGTTTTCCAGTTTTGATCTCTGATATTTGAATACATGTGTTTGCAGAAATCTATAACTAAATAATGACTCATTTTCTCAAAATGATTCACAAAAAATGACATTTGAAAATAAGGATTTTAAGCCATACTTATCCTTATGCTTGTGAACGTTTGTCTGAATTGTCTTATAAAAGATTTTAAAGGAAATCATTCCTATGACTTACTTTGAAAGCTCATTAGAGCTGGATTAAAATTATGTACCTAAAATAGACATTTATCTAAAGCGGTCTTTCTCAGTGTTTTTCTCCAGATCAGTAACATTGCTATCACCTGGGATACCTCTTAGACCTGCAGATTACCCAGCCTGCCTTAGACCTACTTAATCAGAAACTCTGGGGTGCAGCCCAGCCCCGTGTGTTTTAAAAAGCCCACAGTGATCCTGACACACACGAAAGTGGGAGCTCCTCTCATCTGAAAGAGTGGTTCTCTGATTGCAAATAGGTGTCAGAAAAGCCGCTCTTCATAGAAATTCCCCCGGTGTTCACTCGTGCCTCTGAAACTCCTGTCGTGGATCTGGTTTTCAACTGTTAATAGTTGAAGAATTAGGATTTGCACTTATTTAGAGGGAATGGATACAGTACACCCTTCTCAAACCATTTTTTTTTCCAATTTAATGTTTAAGTGGTCATTCGTTGCTTTCGATGAAAGTAATTTGTCTTACGATTTCCAAACTGTAACTAACTCAAGTTAATCAGGAGAATTTCACTTAATGGCACCAATTCTCGATGGATAAACTCACTAAAGGTAATCTGAATGAAAAGACTGACTTGTTCATTTCTCTGCACCTACAAAAGGGGGAAAAGAACTAACTGCTGATAGTTATTGCTTTCATCTGTACCATTTCCAGCGTGGATTGACTGTCACAAAACACACTTGTATTTAATTCCACATCTTTTAGTAATTGTTGCAAACTGGAGAAGAGGTAGCAAGCACTTATCTCTAGGAGAACTTAAGTAGGCTATTTCAAAGCCAGGAAGAGGAAAAAGAGCGTTACTCCCTTGTCTTCCAGGGGAAAAGAAAGACCTTTGAAGGGTGAGTTTGTGAATTTTTCCATCCTTCTAGGACAAACGTTTCTTAAATTAAATACTGCGTCACCCTAAAGAGTTGATAGTATTATGAAGATTTATGGTTCTGCACACTGACAGAAATTCATTGTTTTTGATGAGAAATTTCTGTGAGTTGCAGTGAAGGATGTTTGCTCTCTTCAAAACTTGCAATGAGTATTGAGTATTAATATTGTGAAATTTAATCTGACTTTTAGGCTGTTGTCAAGTTCTTTCATTTATTCTTATTGGAATAGCCTCATGAGATTCATGCTGTGATAAGCAATGAAAATTTGTAGTGGTGAAATCTTAGCACAAACTTCAGACGTATCCAGAATTCTTATTTGGACTCAGAGGTGTGCAGGTAACTTCTGAAAAATGGGTTAACTTTGTTTGGTAGTCCTGTGGTTTCTGGATTAAACATTCCAAAGTAGCCACTACAAGCAACAAAGTTGGAAAAGCACATTCCTGAGAGATACATATGGGAAAACAGTTGGGTAATTTTTTGCCCCCTGATGTTTCCATGTGTGACCATTACGGGATGCCTTGTAATTTTTTTTTGCAACTAAATGCTAATAAAGCCACCAGTTATGGCTTCTAGTCGGATTCCCAAAGTATAATGCATACAGTTTTTTAAGGGTCTAACTCTGTATTTTTAGGATTATAAATTTGTTCAGCTGTAAGTAGTTCTGCATTCCCCATTTCTAACTCGTGAAGGCAGCTGCTTCCAACTCTTTTAGCTATTTTGTTCAGGATTTTTCTTCGCGATCATTTTAATACATCGCTACCGCTCCCCCCTTTCTCTGGCCAACTTTTAGACATTATCCTTGATTTAACAGTAGGAAGATGAGTTTTTAGCCTTATTAAACTATTCACCTCCCCATCTGATACCCACTCATTTCTTTCTTTCTTCTCCAAATATAGTGGTGCCATAATTTTAGTAACATTGAGACTTACTTACATTAACTGTGTAAATACTGTTCTCAGCTGAGCCATACAATGTTTGGCGATTGGGTGTCCTTTCTGGGGCTACATTTTGGTTTTCCTAGAGATATTAACTGACTTTTGTTTTTGTTTTGTGCTTACGTTTCTGGGGTATGTGTCACTAAATCTTTGTACCAGCTTTCTTTCAGAGCTGCCAAACTCCTCTGAACATGGCCAAACATGTCAAGGGGTCTAATGGCTTTGTGATGGTGATGACCGGGGAAGGAGTGGGGGCTGGGAGGGAGGTGGTTCTCCTGGCCTTGGCCTTTCTCTTGGCCCTACCTGAGCCAGTTGTTTTCTAGGCCAGATGCTAGAAAGCTAGGCCTGGGAGCTCAGGGACTTACGTTCACCATCTTTTTAGGAATTTCCTTCGACTTGGGGTCATGGGGAGGGGGTTTGGTTTTTGGCTGTGGGCAGAGTAACATGTTTCAGGGAGACTGTCTGTGTTGAGATGCTTTTGCAAACATTAGAGCAGCAGTGGGAGGAAGGGAGGGAGGGATGTACCATGCCAATTACATTCTCTCATGTCCTGGTGTCATTCACCCCTGCTACTCTGTTTCTCCTGGCTTCCGTGTCTCCATCGTTCTCTCCCTCCCATCCTCCATTCCCTCCTCCTGCTTTATTAAGACATAGTCACATACCATATAATTCACTCATTTTTAACTTCCTTATAATTTCAACTTTTAGGGGTACATGTGTGAGTTTATTACATGAATATATCATATGATGCTGAGGCGAAGGGTATGACTGATCCCATCACCCAGCTAGTTGAGTATAGTACAAAATAGTTAGCTTTGCAACCTTTGTTCCTCTCCCTGCCTCCCCCGCAGGTCCCCCATTTCTATTGTTCTTATCTTTATGTCCCTGAGTACCGGGTGTTGAGCTCCCACCTATAAGTGAGAAGACATGGAACTGGGTTTTCTGTCCCTGCATTAAATTGCTTGGGATAATGGCCCTCCCACTGCATCCATGTTGCTGTAAAGGACATGATTTCATTCTTTTTATAGCTGTATAGTATTCCATGGTAATTCACCCATTTAAAGTGCACAATTAATTTTTAAAATGCGTTCATTCAACCATTACCACAGTCAATTTGAGAACATTTTCTTTTTTTTTTTGAGACAGAGTCTCACTCTGCCCCCAGACCGGAGTGCAGTGGCCGGATCTCAGCTCACTGCAAGCTCTGCCTCCCGGGTTTATGCCATTCTCCTGCCTCAGCCTCCTGAGTAGCTGGGACTACAGGCTCCCGCCACCGTGCCCGGCTAGTTTTTTGTATTTTTTAGTAGAGATTGGGTTTCACCATGTTAGCCAGGATGATCTCGATCTCCCGACCTCGTGATCCACCCGTCTCGGCCTCCCAAAGTGCCAGGATTACAGGCTTGAGCCACCGCGCCCTGCCGAGAACATTTTCATCACCTCAAAAAGAAGTCCTGTACTCTTTAGTGATCACTCCTCTGCTCTGTTCCACTCCCTGCGATGTCCCCCCAACCTGACAATCACCTACATTCTGTCTGCATGGATTTGATTATTCTGGACATTGCATATAAATGGAATAATAATGTGTGCTATTTTGCCTGGCTTCTTTCACTTAGTATCATGTTTTCGAGGTTCATCCGTGTTGTAGCATGTATTAGCGCTTCATTCCTTTTTATGGCTGAATAATATTCTGTTGTGTAGATATACCACATTTTGTTTATCCATTCATCAGGTGATGGACGTTGGGGTTGTTTCTACATTTTGGCTACCAAGAATAATGCTGCTATGAATATCTGTGTACAAGTTTTTGTGTAGACTTATGTTTTCATTTTTCTTGGGTAGACACCAAGGAGTGGAATTGCTATGTCATATGGCAATCTGTTTAATCTTTTGAAGAACTGCAAGACTGTTTTCCATAGAGCATGCTCCATTTTGCATTCCCACCAGCTGTGTAGGAGGGTTCTGATTTCTCTACATCATCACCAGCACTTGTTATTATCTGACTTTTTAATGTTAGCCATTCTAGATGGTATAAAGTGATATCTCATTGGGTCATCCCGTTTTCTAGATCCCGTGTCTCCCTCCATCTAGGTTTCCTTTCTTGTGTTGGAGCATAACTTCCAGTAGCTTCTTGAGAACCAGTGAACAGGAGCTAAATAATTTTAGGTCTTTCATGTCTTTAAATGTTTTTATTCAAATTACATTGAGGGCCCGGGGCAGTTTCTTTTGATAATTCTGTATTCTTTTTTCTCAACAAATTCTGTAAGCTTTTGGCTTCACAAAACTTGAATCCACCCCTGGAAAAGATACCATATAAGTCTTTCATATGTTCTATGATCATCTGTGTACCCCTAAGCCTAAGGCAAACTAGAGACTTCCTCAGCTGGGTCCTCAGTCCTATTTACTGCTGATCTTAGGCATAACCCAAGGTAATTGGAGTGGATATAACAGGAAACCTACATGATCTATCATCTGAGCAAAACTGAATTCAAATAAATATGCAGTCTATGATAGAAGAATTAAAAACAAATTAACATGTTTTAGCAATATTTTGAAACAAGCATTTCTAGAAAAACTTTCTCCAGTTGGCACAGTTTTCCATGTCACATGTCATATTTGCAGTAGCTTTATTTATGAGATGTTTCCTAGAGAGGTCACGATAGAGGATTTTGCACAGACAGACCTTGAGCAAAGCTTTCTAAGGCTTGTCTTTTGAGCTCTCTCTGCTTTCCAAGTTCCATACTCTGGGCAGATGCTAAAAGATGACTTCTCTTTAGGAACCTCTTCATCACCAATTTTTGTACCTCTCCAGGGAGCTGAGGGATGGCTCATCTCACTTCCCTCTCTTGGCTTCTGCAGACCCTTGTTTCAGCTCCTACAGTGCTATTCACTGTTCAATCCTCCTTTCACCTTCCAAACTTGTATGACATCTTTCATTTTTGTGTGTGTTCCCCCTACTCATTTTCTTTGCTCTCATCAGTATCTTAAAATACTTAAATATTTATTGACTGGGTGCGGTGGCTCATGCCTGTAATCCCAGCACTTTGGGAGGCCGAGGCAGGCAGATCATGAGGTCAGGAAATCGGGACCATCCTGGCTAACACAGTGAAACCCCGTCTCTACTAAAAATACAAAAAATTAGCAGGGCAAGGTGGCGGGCGCCTGTAGTTCCAGCTACTCAGGAGGCTGAGGCAGGAGAATTGCTTGAACCCGGGAGGTGGAGGTTGCAGTGAGCAGAGATGGCACCACTGCACTCCAGCCTGGGCAACAGAGCGAGAGTCTATCTCAAGAAAAAAAAATTAAATATTTCTTTAGTATCACTTCAACAGGCTTTCAGGAGCAGAGATAAGATGGCTTATTCAGAGGTGCTCCATGCAACTCCATTTGGCCTGCCTCCCTCTACACCCTGGGTTCTCCTTCTTTAGCACATCAGAATCACCTGCAGGGCTTGTTAAACAGCAGCGCTGGGTCCCACTCACGGTTTCTGACTCAGCAGGTCTGAGGTGGAACCTGAGAATTGTTTCTAACAAGTTTCCCAGGTGATGCTGATGCTGTGGTCTGGGGATCCCACTTTGAGAACCACTGCTTTCGACTTCCTCAACCCACTGCCACACACACTAGTTTTTCAAAGCAAACATGCATGTGTTCATGCCCTACAGAAATGTTGCAGTGATCCCCAGTCACCCATGGGATGGTGTCCAAACTCTTTGGCTTGTCCTGGGCAGTAATAACATTTGAGAAATCCATTTGGATTTTGTTTTGTTTTGTTTTTTGTTTTAGTTGGCTTGAGCTGCTGTAACAAACTATCATAGAGTGGGTGGCTTAAACAGTAATCACATATTTCTTATGGTTCTCGAGGCTGGGAAGTCCAATATCAAGGTGCTTACAGATCTGGTGTTTGGTGAGGGCTCACTTCCTGGTTTGCAGACAGATGTCTTTTCATTGTTCCTCACATGGTGGAGGGGGGTTGGATGGAGGGGCAGAGGGGAAGAGAAGGAGGCATGCTCTCTTGTGTCTCCTTGTAAGAGCACTCATCCCATTCATTAGGGCCCCACACTCATGACCTAATCATCTGCCAAAGAGCCCTATCTCCAAATACCGTCATATTGGGGATTAGGATTTCAATATATGAATTTTGGAGGGACATAAGCACTCAGTTCATAGTTAGTTGAGACCTTTTCCCTATATTCTTGAAGGGATGGTAACCAGGCCTCTTTGTTCTCCTTTGCCTTGGGAGGTTGGAGTTATGGGCAGAAAACAGAAAGAAGTGTGTGTGCACATGTGCGTGTGTGCATGTGCATATGGGCACGTGTGCGCTAATGATTTCCTTCCTAGCTTTTGCTTTCTTAAAATGGTTGTACTAGAGGAGTTTGCCACAGGAAGAGAGGAGGAAGGAAGAGGAGGAGAGATTCCTCCTTGCCTGGGAAGGTGCTGGATAGAAGTTGCTACCTAGGCTTAGGGACCTTGCCAGAGGGTTCTATGTATTAACACGGTGCAGAAACAGCCTGGGAAGATATTGATGACAGCTCACCCTTTAGTCTGACCATCAAGTTTCTTTTGGTATGTATTGAAAGATCCATTTCAATTGGAGGCACTTAAATGTGAAGCCATGTGCAGTTCAGAGTGAAGTGTAGTGGTTCCTGGTGTTTGTCAGCTACCTTGCCGTTTTCAGGGGCTGGGACAAATGCTTTCAGTGTATTACCTCCTTATTACTGATCATCTCTACTTTTCAGATGAGAAAACTGGAGGACATAAAGGCGTCACTGGCCAAAGTCACACACTGGTGCAACTCGTTTTACCTGCGTCATGAAACCTGCCTGAGAGTCCTGTCCTCCCTTCCCTGGCACATTGAGCAGCTTTTCCACCTTGCTCTTAAAGCAGTCTGGGTACACATCCCTTCCCTTTTCCCTTTGGAAAGTTCTAGTATAAGAGTTATGCTTCTGTATCACTCCTAGCAACCATGAGCATTTCCAGTATATGAGCCATGAATCATTCTTGTTATTGGTATTTGAAAGAGTGGAAACCGGGGCTTGGGAGTAGGAAGTGTGAACAGTAAAACTTAGAAGACATAAGGGAAGCTGAGGAGGGAGTACTCTGAGTCTTAAGGCTGCATCCCTGGTGCTGTGGGAGGAGGGCACAGAATCAGCCTGGGAGGACAATCCCTGAGGGTTGTAGGGAGGTTCAGAAATACACACCATGCTGAGTAGGTTACATAAATGTTACCTGCAGTAGTAGCAACAGTGGTAGCTCCTTCTCTGCTTCCTCATCTTCTTCTCCTTCTTCCTATTTCTCTTCCTCATCACCTTCTTAGTGCAGTCATTCTGTAACTTGGTTACCGTGCGGGACCTGGAAAGAATTTATTCTGAGTTATAAAATTGGGAAGGGATTGAATATTTGGATGAATGACTGACAGGGAATATAGTCCCTTTGTTCATATGTCTGCTGCAAAGCAAAATGAATTGACAAGTATTTCGTGGAACTCACAAGGGAATTGTGTGGTAGATTACTCCCAATTCATTCTTCCCTCCCTAGCTCTACCCCCATACTGACTCTAGTGTTGGCCATGTGACTTGCTTTTGGGATAGTACAGATGATTCAGAGCCTGGAAAAGTACTTATGATTAGGATTAACATGTCTAGTTGCTGGGAACCCTTCTGCCCCCATGTGACCAAGACCAGCCAGCCTCTTAGAGGATGAGATGCCAACTGTCTAAGCCATCCAGCTGAGGCTACAGACATGAGTGAGGCCATCTCATCCCATTTAGCTGTGGCCAGGTCACAGCCCAGATCAGAGTCATGAGAAATAATAAATGTGTACAATAAGTCACTAAGTTCTGAGGTGGTTTGTTCTGTACCAGAAATTAACAATATACTAACCTCTATATATTTTCGCTACATGAAATATAGTTCATACTCTGTTCATTTGATTTGCTATCTTTGTTGCATTTTAATCACATTTCATTGATTATGCATGAGGAGTGTAGGCTTTTATCGCTGAACTATTTGAGTTTAAGTTTTGACCCATCTGTGATCTGCAAGTTAAACATTTTTGGGGGACTCAGTTATTAGTAAGTTAGAAGTGATAAGAAATATTTATAAGGGCACCCATAGGTTAACTTGGTGCTTTTGTTCTCTGACCTTATTTTTCCTTACGTAAACTTCTATAAGGTGTTTTACGTGTCACTTCCACTATAAAATAGATTTTTAAGAATAGACTTCAGGCTGGTGAAGGACTTTTTTCATGAGCATTTATCATACAATTTCGCTTCTCATTCCCCAGGGTTGGGATCGTGACTAGCTGTATGATGAGTATTTAGCCTGGTTTCTGGCGTGTTGCTAGACACTCCGTGTTGGTTGAATGACAGGAGTTGGCAGGAGTTATGTGGCAGCTCCAGAACTGTGCGCCTTTGGCAAGACCCCCGCCCACCCTCCCTCAACACTCCCCACCTTGCCACTCTCGTGGCTCCTCCTACCCTGCCCTTGGAGCCATCAGGATCCCTCTCACTGTGCCTTTATCCCTGTTTATGATACTCATAAAGCCAAAGCCATTGAAGGTATTTGCGTTTGTGACCCCTGACCTGAGCCCCATCAAACATAAGAGTTCAGTCACATCTCTGCCTCCTTGCGGCTTCTGATAAAAGTCATCATCATCTCCCATTTGGAGAACAGATCTCTGAGATAGAGGGATGTAAGTAACATCAATCCCAAGTCAATCGGGAGATGCTGATAGGACCCCTACTAGAAACCAGGTTTTGGGGGCCTTTGGCCTGGCTGTGATGGTTGAGGGAGACGAATGAACGACGTGGCAAATGCAGCTGACACCCTGCCCTGCGTCCCCTTGACTGGCAGCTGAGTCGTTTGTGGTTACTGTGGCTGGTTCCTGCACACAGTGACAGCGTCCAGTTCTGTGTGTCTCTGCTTTTCTGCCTGTGAACCTTCTCCAGCTCCATGTAGGGCTGCCTGGAAGCCAGTGATTTAACTTTCCCAGGAGTGACCTCAGCGACTAAGAGACAGGAGTCAGAGGATAAGTGCTCCCACCTTCCTTTCTATCCCTGACAGGAGCACTTCTGATTGACACGGAAGCTCACAGGGTCCCCAGTGGAACTGAGCTGCAGTCACCCATGGCAGTAGCTCTTGTCAACACACCTTTTAGGGCTTTTCTCTCTTTCCTGTCTCATTTTCCCGCATTCCTGCAATTGTATCTCCTGGATCATCCCTTGAATAAACTACCTGTGCTCAAGCCTTTGGTGGCTCAGGGCTTGATTTCAGGGGAATGCAAGCTAGGACAGTGCCTACCTAGCCTCATTCCAAAGAACTCTTAAGGCAGAAGCAAGAGTGCTGCATTCCATCACATTAGAGCCTGCTAGAGACTGGTTTTGTTGGCAGGATGTGGTGGCTCACACCTGTAATCCCAGCACTTTGGGAGGCTGAGGTGAGTGGATCATGAGGTCGGGTTCGAGACCAGTCTAACCAACATGGTGAAACCCCGTCTCTACTAAAAGTACAAAAATTAGCCAGGTGTGGTGGCACATGCCTGTAGTCCCAGCTACTCAGGAGGCTGAGGCAGGAGAATCACATGAACCTGGGAGGCAGAGGTTGCAGTGAGCCGAGATTGCGCCACTGCACTCCAGCCTGGGTGACAGAGCTAGACTCCATCTCAAAAAAAGAAAAAAATAATAATAATTGGTTTTGTTTACAAAAGAAAAATAAGGAGAACAGCTGGCAGTGTAGGCTAGTGATTTCCACAACAAATCACAGATTTCAGAAATCTCTAGAGATAGCCTAGGATGGCACACACGTTCTTTTGTTTTTTGGAATCTCTCCAAGCCCCATCTGTCTGTTATACCAGGTATTCTGCACATAAGAAAAAAAAGCTAAACAAATATTGCAATGGAGCTGAGTCAGGAAATCTTTCATATTGAAAGTGACTGCTATTAAGTGTGAAGGAATGTGCCAGCCACCTAGGGAGAAATCCCTGTCCCTGTACTATGACTTGGACCCAGTAGGTACTTAATATATTTTTGTTGAATTATGCTGGAGGACTTTACATTCTAATGGTGGAGGCGAGGCATACACTCAGTAGTTAAGTAATTCTTAGAGGTGTTATTTAATTAAGAAAAATAATTAACAGAATGGGTTATACATGCCGAAAGTGAGTCCTCTGGGGTCTGGAGCCTGAAGTGAGTAGAGCAAAATTATAAATGTGGTTAGAAATTATCCAGTCCCTTCTTTTGATTTTACAGATACTGAAGCCAGAACATTTTATGCGGAGTCCCTCCACTTAGTTTAATATTCTTACATGGTTCAGTCTAGTTAGAATCAGTATTTAGTGTTATACTTAGAGGGTAAAGCCCAGGCAAGGGGTGGGAATGTTACCTCGCTCCTAGTTACTGGAGCCTAACCCTTTATTTTCAGTGTTCGTTTATTTTTTTAAAGCTACTTTTTATTTTGTACTTGATGTGGGATTCCCTGTTGAGCCAGGAAATGATAGAACAAGCTACTAGTGTCTTAACTTTTTTCTCCTACTGTTGAATCAGCCACACAAAATAAATAAATAAAAGCATTCTTCTTCTCCTATTCCCTTATTCTAACAGGATAGTAAGCCTGAGTATCCTGCAATGCCCAGGCATTTCAAGGGCAAAAAGGGAAAGGAGTTAGAGGAAACCCCTGGAATTTGGGAGTGTTGATGGCTTCTTAGAGGGCGGTATAAATAGGATGACTTATTTCATGTCCATATCAAATCAGGTTCTCTACTGGCTGCAGATGGTGAGAGGTTCAATGTAAGTTTTCACATAACTTTCCTTTGATTATATCAGGAGATCATGACTTTTGCCACCCAGGACAAATAGAGAAGGGATCTTTGGTCAAATCCATCAAAGGTACTACTGAGAACATGCTCTGAGGCCATTCAAAAGAGGTCCACTCTCTCCACTCTCTGGGTGGTGTTCACACCCAGCCTATCCGTGGCTCCCAAGGCCGTGACACAGAGTGTGGACCGTAGATCTTCACACTGCCACTGCCATCTGAATTCTGTTACCTGCAAGGTGCTGCTACTCATGGAACCTGCTCTCTGTCCTGGAAACAGTTCTCACCAGGGGGTAAAATAAGACTGGACAACATAGAATTTTGGGCGGACTATCCTCGTGGAATGAAAGCAGAGGAGGAGAAGAATGCCTTTTTATTTTTTACTTTTATGTTTTGTTGATGAGTTGATAGTAGAAAAATAGTTGGCACCCATCAGTTTCTCCTTATCCCTGGAATGAGAGTCTCTGTTTGTAGAGTAAATGAGGGAAGATGTGAATGGAGCAGGATTAGGGAAAAACCTTATTACCACATTATAGAAAACTTAGATGGCCTTCATTAGGGTGTTGAGATCTTTTTCCTAAAAGTATGGTGAATTTTGAACAGAGGATTGATGTAATGAAACCACTGTTTCATTGCAGTGGTTAATCTAGTCGTGTTTAGTACAAATTAGAGGAAAGACAGCATAGAGTTGTTTGTTACATAGAACAGATTACAATCCGTCTTAAAATAAGATGTCCAGTTGGAGACGGCAGTATAAGAAAGAAAGGAAGGGATGGATGGATGGACCACTATTGACTTATGCCTAGTCTGTCGAAGGCATGGGGTGAAGGAGATCCACAAGGTCCTACTGTCATCGGACTTACTTTCTAGAAAGAAAGGCAATAATAAATAATAAGTGAAGAAAAGTGTCAGATGGGGATATGTGCTCTAAAGAAAATGAAAGAAGGTGATGCAATAGAGGATGCCTGGAGAGGGGCTAAGGACCTTTGCTCTATATTGAACAGTCAGGACAAATCCTTCTAGGAGATAACATTTGAGCTGTAAGCCACCTTCCTCCCCTCTCCTTGCCCCTGCCCCATACTCCTATGCCTGAACACATGCCCGTTAGCATCCTCCACTGTAGCACCATGCATACCCCGAGTGTGCCTTGATGTGTATTTATCTTATTTGTCCTTGTAACCTCAGCACCTAGCAGTGTACTTGGCAAATCGTAGGCACCCAGGAAAGGTCTATTGAATGAATAAGTGAATAAGTGATTCAACTCACCAAGGGAAAATGTCTGAAGGGAGAAGGGCAGTGGATGAAGCCTGGGGCTTTGGGAAACCCCCATAGGAGGAGATGGGGACAGAAAGGAGGGAGACAAGAAGGGGATTTGGGTACTTGTCTTCTGCTGTTCATGCCCAGTTATCACATCATTCCATGCTTGCTTCACTTCCTTCCCTTTACAGTCCCTTTTATATACAGTCACTTTTATGTATCTAGAGCTCTGCTATTTATTATGGTAGCCACTATGTCACATGTTGGCTACTGAGTACTTGCAATGTTACTAGTTGTAATTGAGATAGGCTGTAAGTCTCAAATATATACCTAATCTCAAAGACTTAATGCAAAATAGTGTATACAAATCTAATATGTTCATGTCAGTTGTGTTAAAAAGATATTTTAGAATATTGAGTTAAATAAAGTTCACTTTTTTAACTTTTTGAATGTGGCTACTAGAAAATTTAAAATTAATACTTGACTCACTGTATTAGGATTCTCCAAAGAAACAGAGTCAGCAGGATATATTGTATATATGAGAGGTGATTTACTTATGGAGGCCGAGAAGGTCCACCATTAGGCTGTGTGCAAGCTGGAAATCCTAGGATGCCAGTAGCATGGCTCAGTCCAAGTCCAAACGCCTGAGAACCCAGGGAACTTGGGTTTAAGTCCCGTACTCTAAAGGATAGAGAGCTAGGAGTTCTGAGGTTCAATGGCAGGAGAAGAAGAGTGCATCCCAGGTCCAGGAGAGAGAAAGACCAATTTGCCTTTCCTCTGTTTTTGTTCTGTGTGGGCTCCCAGCAGATTGCATGGTGCCTGCCTACACGGAGCATGGATCTTCCTCACTTAGCTCAGACTCACACACCAGTCTCCTCTGGAAACATTCTTGTAGGCACACTCCAAAGTACTTCCTTACTAGTTTTTTTTTTTTTTTTTCTTTTTTTGAGACAGGGTCTCGCTCATGTTGCCCAGGCTGGAGTGCAGTGGCATGATCATAGCTCGCTGCAGCCTTGAACTACTGGCCTCAAGTAATCCACCCGCCTCAGCCTCCTGAGTAGCTGGGACTACAGATGTGTACCACCATGCCTGGCTAATGTTTGCTGTTATTGTCCCGGCTGGTCATGACTTTCTGGCTTTGACTCCTGGGCTCAAGTGATCCTCCCACCTCGGGCCTCTCAAAGTGCTGGGATTACAGGCGTGAACCACTGCGTCTGGCCTAGGCTTTACTAGTTCTGTAGGTATTCCTTAATTCAGTCAAGTTGATCCCCAAAAATTTACCATTACACTCATGTTATATCCTGTTGCCTATCACTGGTCTCTACCCTGTACTAGGTAGATTTGCTTGATATTAGCTGGTCATTTATGGAATAAGTGGTACAAAGAAGAGTGATAGCTATCACCATTTCCTTCTCAACAATATAAAAATCCCAACACATTAAATAATAGAGGTCAGATGTGGGATGTGAAATAGACATTTCATAGCTGGAGGGACATATCCAGTGCAAAACGTATTTGGGAAATACGGATTTTTAAAAATTTGTAAGTAAATTTTATACCCTTTTTGGGTGACAACTTTCAGTTTGAGGGTAAAATACCCTCATATTTATATTCAAATTCCTGTTTCTCATTTCATTTCTGTGTTCTTCCTACTCTTAGATGTTTCTGCCAGATGATAATTCTAGGACTTCAAGTGTGTTTATTTTTTTTATTTTTTTAATGATGCAAAGACACAGGGAATGGTATCCCAGCAGCCGTTCTTGTCCTGGCCTCATGTAAGCAGTAGCAATATGAAGATGCTTAAAGAAGAAAAGCAGATGTTACTTAGATGCTAGGCTTTCATCTACCAATAACGTTTTTAAGATTGAGCTCACAGCGCCCGAATGTTAAAATTCTTTCACAGATCCCAAATTACAAATGTGCCATGTTGCTTTAATCCATTTTGTTGCAATAGCTTTATTAGATTAAACATCCTGTTGAGCGTCTGAAGAACAGTGGGGTTATCACATTTCCCTTTGAAAACCCAGTAAAGACAAAATAAATGGTTAGCAAAACAGAGCAAATTCAGTTTGCAGGTGTTCACAGGCGATGCAACCCCTGATAGAATCTGAGTGTCTCTGTTATTCCTTGCTTGCAAAATGCCTTTTAAGCAGGCTAAAGAAATTCCTGAGAAAAAAGAAATCATGGGGCAAAAGTCGCTTTTCTCTCCTTCTGATGTGTTGCTAATTGCATTGTGCTGATGCAGACGATGCGATGGAAATCTGAAAACTTTGTTTTGTTAAGCTTTACTTTCCACTACACCCTAGGTGTACCCATAAGTTCTTTATCATCTGTATCTCCTAAAGTGTGGGCTCTTAACGATTGATTTTTTTTTTTCTTGGCAAATCTAATGAACTATTTGAAGTATTTCATCAATCGGTACCCAGTTACTACACACACTTGGTGGTGGGCTCTTCGAATGCTCTTAAAATCTGTTATGTCCCAACACTCTAAAAATTCTCATCTGCCAGAGCAATTTGAATTTTGTTATTAGTGTTCGCTGGAAATCATAATTCAATAAAGACTAACTCATTTAAAAATGTTTCATACTGTGCGTGTATTAGGTAACTTTAGGGTAACTTAGGAGACACAGAAACAACATACAAATGTTTAGGCCTACACAGGAAATTGGAGTGGTCCTGAACAATTTGAAGGAGGTTTTTTGTATTTATTTATTTATTTATTTATTTATTTATTTATTTATTTATTTATTTATTTTTAAAGAAACTGCAACCAGATTAGGATTGTGAATGTGTGTGCGTGTGTTTAAATCAATTTCTTTTCTTTTGCTCCTCGAAGATTCTAGTATCTTCCACCAATTCCAAAACACAAGCCGGTGGGTATAAACCCTCTACCAACATTTGAAAGCATGATAAACAAGAGCCCCAGCACACGCCTTTGTGTAATCTGCTTGTACAGCCCTTGCTTTTCCCCTTGAATAAAATTGTATCTGTCTCCTGTGGTCTTCTCTTATTCTCTTGTTCCTTTTGTGGACAGAAGATTATTGCTATAGAAAATACAGTCATGCCATAAGGGAATGTGCCTTCTGCTCAGGGTTTTTTTTTTTTTTTTTTTTTTTAAACCACATCTGCAGACTGCAGCTGCCATAGCCTTTGGAGAAAAAAAAAAAAAAAAAAAATCTGGGTCCTTATGAAACTGTAATTCCTGAACAATGAATTCTTCCTCACAGACCACTGTACTCTTCCACTGCTGTTTAGCACCGTCTGTCATTAGTCTTCCCTGCGGTTTGTTTGCTGCCTAAGTTCACCATTTGACATATGTAGGAATATTTAAACAAAAAAAAAAATTTTTTTTCCCCCTAGAGAAGTTTGTTTCATCTTCGGAAGCACGGGGCTTCCTGCTGACTCCGTGGGACCCCTCGCACTCTGCCCTCCTTTTTTCCTGTGAGCTGCTTGTCTGTGCTTACCCCCACCTGCCTCTTCACTTTGTGACTAGCTCCTCTACACTGATTTCCATTTGTCTCCCAGACTGGGTTCAGACAACACCATCTCCTGCTCGTTCCCCGCTTCCATCCTCTATTTCAAACCTCTTCATCTTTTGCAAAATATCAGCATTAAACTTCCAATTTCTCCTTTCTTTTTTAGTTTCAGTAGATTTTGTTCTTTCATGGGATGTAATTTGCCTTGCTGTTAAAATTAAACCCAGTAACCAGAGAGATTATGAAGTTTTTCCCCAAACTGGGGGAAAATAAAAATAGATAATTTGCCTTGCTCTTAAAATTAAACCCAGTGCCCAGAGAGTCTATAAAGCTTTTCCTTAAATTTTGGGGGAAAATAAAAACAGACGTGTTTTGTTTGGGTATGTTGACTTGTCCTCTAAACATTACTGCATACTTGAACTATAAGAGGGACCCATCTTGATTTGATAGATGGAAGGCTACAGCCTGCAGATAAATTTTAGAAAGACTAGATTATGGTTGATAATTTATCAACTAGAGAGAGAACTTCTTATCTTTTGAACTTTTTGGTACATATCAGACTAAATCAACCTTGATGTGTGATTTTGTAGCTCAACTTAACAATCAAAGATTTCAAAAAATGGATGTTTTTGGAGGCCTGTTGGTCTTTCTCTTTTAAGCTTCGAACACATGTAAAACCAAACTAGTGAGGGCCCTTTAAGGATTCCATGGTATTTCATGTAAGCCTTTTAAAAAGAAGAGTTAAACTGAGAAAGATAAAGTTGCTACTTTCTGATTAGTACTGATGTCCACGCTAACATGCAAGCTTCTTGTCAGTTAATATTTTATGGAGAACTTTGGGTGCCTTTTCTTTTTAGGATAATATAGGGAAAACAGTTGGTATATTGACATTAAGCTGCACTGGGGAAAGTGGGTTCCTGCTCCATACATCTGTTCAATGTTTCTCTTGCCTTTCATTTTCTAAAGTGTTACATATGGAATACATATGTCTTTCTGTTCCAGTACCACAGGAAAAAAAAAGGGGGGGGAAGAAATAAAAAAGAGAAAAATCACAAAGAAATCAATAAACACCTGTTATTCCCAGATCTGCAGTTATTTGGGCTCCGAAGTGCCTGCAGGGAAAGTTAAAACAAAAATCCCAGTATGTCTATATGCCTTCATAGATTTCTCTTAGCCTGTAGCAGGTTTTTTTTTTTTTTTTTGATTATTTTATTTTATATTCATTTCATTTGGTTTCATCTTATTTGAACCCAGAGTAGACCCTTCACCTTCTGGTCTTTTAACTGCTTTGGATGTGTTCTCTCCAATGTATATTTCAGCTTTCCCTCTACACCATATTTTGTATTCAGCAAAGTGGAGATTTTTTTTCCCCCTGAGCAGCTCTAGGATGCAGGCTTGCTTATTCGCCATCACTTTCACAGCAGGTTTCCTTAGTTAGATTGCCCCCTGCTGCTTCTGTAACATTAAAAATAGAGCTCAAAATAAGATATGTTTGGGGACCTACCATTTAAAAGTATATATTCAGTGAAATAGATGGGAACCTAATCATTTGAAAACAGGTTCAAATATAAGTAATAATTGGTAGATGGTTTGCCATGTCTTATAGAGATTTGAAACGAGAGTGTGTGTGGTGTGTGTGTACACATTTCTCCTTCCCCTTGAGTTAGCCGTGAATTAGAAGGCATTATTTTAGGCCGGGCGCGGTGGCTCAAGCCTGTAATCCCAGCGCTTTGGGAGGCCGAGACGGGCGGATCACGAGGTCAGAAGATCGAGACCATCCTGGCTAACATGGTGAAACCCCGTCTCTACTAAAAAATACAAAAAACTAGCCGGGTGAGGTGGCGGGCGCCTGTAGTCCCAGCTACTCGGGAGGCTGAGGCAGGAGAATGGCGTAAACCCGGGAGGCGGAGCTTGCAGTGAGCTGAGATCCGGCCACTGCACTCCAGCCCGGGCGACAGAGCGAGACTCCGTCTCAAAAAAAAAAAAAAAAAAAAAAAAGAAGGCATTATTTTAAAGAATTGAGTCATCTGTGTGCCATCTTGAGTCTAGTAGAGGCAATGTAGTTCTTATAAATATGTTTATATGTTTTTACCCCATTGTACGGTATATTTTTTCTTAAAATGCTGGGTGTGTTAGTGTGAACTCTCTAAGGGCAGGAACCATGACTTGTGTGCTTTTATATACTTAGTGTAGTGTCTGATGTGGAAAGACACAAACTGTTGATTTCATTAGATCCATTCATCTGATAGAGATAGAAGATGATCACTCAAGTTTAATCCACCAAATGTTTGTTGGTATTAGGATCCAGAAGAGTAAATAATGTAGCTAACATTTTCGCAGAATAAATCCTAGCAAAGGTACAGGATATTTTTAGGGATCCCTAATGTCAGCGTATTCCACATTACTGGCTTATATTTTTGACTTTCAGAATTTGCTTTCTTTTTATTGCAGTTTTCTTCTTTCTGTACTCGTATTTCATATACAGACCCAACGTGCTCTCCTGAGTACTCCTCCCCAACCCCACGTGTATTTCTAGGGTACCATATTCAATACTTTGGTCGCTGGTACTTGTCTGCCATTCTCTGCTAAACTAGTAAGTTACTTGAGGGCAGGAACCATGTCTGATTCATTTCTGCATCTCCAGCATCATCCCAGAAATGTCCATTTCTATTAAATAGTTGACATTGAAATGCAATTCAAGTATTTTCCAAAGAAAATAGGCGTCAGTGTGAAACGAGCTAAAATATATTTGACATGGTATCTAGTTTGAGAGATGACCCGACTAAAATCGAAGGACAAGAATGGAATAAAATGACTCTGGGGCCAGAGACAAGGGTTAGATGGTAGAATGAAAACATAACATTCAATCATGGTTGACTGTCCTAATCTCTCTCCCCTTTGCCCACTTGTAATCGTCACGGCATCTCTATGTATGTATGCTGGTATTTCTCTCTCCCTCCCCAACTCCTGCAACCATTGATGCCTGCTGCGTTTGACATTCTGAGTAGCCAGCAGTGACTGAAAGTTTGATTTCAATAGCGATAAGAATGATGCGACTCTTGGGTGGGATTGAGGGACCCTGGCTCCCTCTCTTACCTGGACACCATTACAGAGTGTAACCATATTCCAGAGCTTTGACTTCTCTCGCAGCCGTGGACGGCAAGGGGTGCATCCCTGGGGCTCGTGCATGGATTTGTCAGGATAGTGTGAAGACAGGCTAGACTTCTCATGCTGGTATCAGCTCAGCCAAGAAAAGTTCCCCTTGTGTGGCCCCAGGGCTGTCTTCCACCACCTCTGGTTTTATATATGTGGAATTAGGTTTATAAAAACCTAATTTTTTTTTTAAACGCTTTCTATCTAAATGAAGCAAAGCGTATTAAAAATTCCCTGGGGACTCATTATCTTTTCTTTCTAGCCAGAAGTAACTAGCATCCTGAATTCTTTTCTCTTATGATATTGCCCCTTACACACACACACACACACACACACACACACACACACACACACACACATACACACATACATTATACAACCATGTGATACATAGGGATGATATGCATGTGTTCCTAAAAGCCTCCTTTAATTTTGCTTATCTTGAAACTTTATATGGTATCCTACTTTAGGCACTCTCTTGCAACTTGCTTTTATCATGGAAATTTATACTTCCAGGATTCATCCATACTGTTGCATATTGCTAACTTCACTTATTTTCATTGTTAGAAAGTATTTCACTTAATGAATGTAGCCCAATTTACTTTTCCAGTCCCCTGCTGATGGACGGTGGTGTTGCTTCTACTTTTTGCTATTCACAACGTTGCCACAGGGAACATTCTTGCACATATGAGAGTGTTTCTTCAGGGCATGGGTCTCACATGAGAAGTTCTGGGTTGTAGAGTATGCACATTTTCAACTTTGCTTGATAATGCCAAATTATTTTCTAAAATGGTAGCACCGGTTTACATCCCTACTAGCACTACATGACAGTTTTCACTGTTCCATGTCCTTGCCAGCCCCAGAACCATCAGAATCCTGAATTTTTATCTGTCTGGCGATCTAAAATTGTATCTCACTGTGGTTATACTTCCTTGAGTACTAGTGAAGTTGAGAAGCTTTTCATATGAATATTAGCCATTTGTTTTCTCTTCTGAAAAGGGTCTGTTTATGTCTTCTACCCATTTTTCTACCAGCTTGTCTTTTTCTTACCATTGTGTAGAATTTTCTTACATATTCTGAATATTAATTCTGTTAGTTGTGTGTGTACAGATGTCTTTTTCCATTCTGTTTCTTGCCTTTTCATGTTCTTTATATCTTTTGATAAAGAACAGTTTTTAATTTTAATACATTCTTAAGTGTCAATCTTTCACTTTCTGGTTTGGATTTTTTAGAATCCTGTTTAAAAAAAAAATCCTTCCCTACACTGAACTCATAAAAATAGTCTCCCATATTTTATGAAATGTTTTAAATGCTGAAGATTTTAAAGTTGTGCCTTTCCTGGTATATTAGGCCATTCTTGTATTGCTCTAACAAAATACCTGAGCTTGGACAATTTGTAAAGAAAAGAGATTTAATTGGCTCATGATTCTGGAGGCTGTATAGGAAGCATGGATGCTGGCACCTGCTCCCCTTCTGGGGAGGCCTCAGGAAACTTATAATCATGGTGGAAGGTGAAGGGGGAACAGGCATGTTGCAAGGCAAAAGCAGGAGTGAGAGAGAGAGAGGGTGGGGAGATGCTGTATACTTTTAAACAACCAGATCTCAAAAAATTGACTCAATCTCACAAGTACAGCACCAAGAGGATGGTGCTAAACCATTGATGAGCAATCCACCTCCATGATCCAATCATCTCCCCCAAGGCCCACCTCCAGCACCAGGGATTACAATTCAACATGAGATTTGGGTGGGGACACAGATCCAAACTATATCACATGGTAAAACCTTGAATCATCTTGGGAGTGGTGCCTGTGTATGGTATAAGGTAGGAATCCAAATTCATTTTCGCCTCACATGGATAATCAATTAACCTAGCACCATTTATTAAATACTCCATCCTTTCTCTACTGGCCTGTAGAACCTGCCCTTTTATCGAGTTTTCATAAATGTGGGGATCTGTTCCTAGGCATTCTCTTGGTCTTCACTGGTCTATTTAGTCGTCCTTTCCCTTTATTGGGAAGCTGTTATTAGGCAATTTTTGTATGCTCTAGAGCAAGTATGTGTCATTCTTGTTAGCCAAATCCCTATGTCAAGCATTCATTCTCTTGGTATTTCACATCCTTGTCTGTAAGTGGCTTTTTTTTTTTTTTTTTTTTTTTTTTTTTTGAGACAGAGTCTTACTCTGTTGCCGAGGCTGGAGTGCAGTGGCACGATCTCGGCTCATGGCAACCCTGCCTCCTGGGTTCAAGCGATTCTCCTGCCTTAGCCTCCTGAGTAGCTGGGATTACAGGCATGCACCGCCATACCTGGGTAATTTTTTTTTTTTTTTAATTTTTAGTAGAGATGGGGTTTCATCATGTTGGCTGATCTCAAACTCTTGACCTCAAGTGATCCACCTGCCTCGGCCTCCCAAAGTGCTGTGATTACAAGTGTGAGCCACCTTGCCCAGTCCCTGGTTTGTAAGTTTTAAGTTTAAGTTTGTAAGTTTTAAATTTTGTCATTGTGATTCAGTTTCCTAAACGGGACTGCTAAAACTGTTGGGTTTTGTTCTTTTCTATCCCTATGCAGAAAATAGCATAGAAATCATGAATGGTGTCCCTTCCATAATGAGAATTCAGTAGAAACTCATTATAATGCTGGTGAATGAGTAACACCTGTTCTATTATGGACTTGCTGGGTTACAGTGTGAGAGTTGCTATGTGTAAATGGGAAGCTTGGTAGCACGTGACTTGATTCATTCTAACTGAATCCTTGCAACAGTAAGATACATGGTAAATTTTGTTTGCTTTTACATATACGAACTACTCTAGGAAATAAACTTCAGATTTAATATTTTTGGCAAAGAGTTTCCCAAAAGTGAAATCTTCCATTAAAAGATTAATGTCGTTGGTTTTGGGTATATTTCTCACTTGAGTTTTAATAAAAGCCCCACATTTTGTTTTCAATTCTGTAGGAACCTGTTTATATACTTGTACTCACTGTAATAAGTCATAGAAAATGGTGACTAAAAGATGGACGCATCTCAAGAGTCTAATGTAACCATAAACTACTCAGTCTTGTCTCTCTAGCTAAGATAATATGAACTGGAATTTTGTTAATGTATACAGTACTGTACTCTTAAGTCATGCTGTGTGTGTACAGGTTTACCCATATAGATTCAATAGATGATGGTGTCCATGAAGTCACTATATATTCTATAAAAATGTATGCACTGTATTTTGTGATTCATATACCACTTAACCTATGAATTGAATTATTTTCTCATGCTGAAGAGAGTAGTTTCTCTTTCAAAGTTAGTTTTGTTCCGATTTTTAAAGATAGTATTATTCTGTTTTATTGCTACCACAACCAGCCTTATTTTAGATATGATAGTAATTTTTTTTTTTGAGACAGAGTCTCGCCCTGTCGCCCAGGCTGGAGTGCAGTGCGCCATCTCTGCTCACTGCAAGCTCCGCTTCCCAGGTTCACACCATTCTCCTGCCTCAGCCTCCTGAGTAGCTGGGACTACAGGCACCCGCCACCATGCCCAGCTAATTTTTTTGTATTTTTAGTAGAGATGGGGTTTCACCATGTTAGCCAGGATGGTCTTGATCACCTGACCTCATGATCCGTGTGCTTCGGCCTCCCAAAGTGCTGGGATTACAGGCGTGAGCCACCACGCCCAGCTGACATGATGGTAATTTTAAGAAAAGTATCATTAAGTGCATGATTTCTGACTTAGCCATCAAAGTGGGAAATCACCAATTTCTGGGTATCAAGGTATCTGGTTTTAATTTCTCATAATGGTCCTGCTGTCCTGAACTCCCTTTAATCCTGGGAGAGGTGCTGCAATCCTTTTTCACTTAAATGCATCTCATTGCAGTTAAATCCAGCGAAGTCCTGTTTTGAGTTTCCTTGAAAAGCAAAGGACTGTACCTTATTTGAATAAAACCATCTCTGATTTACTTGAAACTGCAACTGCTAAATATATTATGCTGCTTTTAAAATTCCGAACTTTGCCAAAGAAAAAATGTAGATGGAGGAAAGGGTCTTCTTCTGAGTTTGCGTGGAGCCCAGTCTGGACTGACATTTCCAGTTTCATGTTTTTTGGTGTCCTCATCAAGAAAATACAGATCCAAACCAGTGATCTCAAGGTGTGGTCCTCGAGCCAATAGGATCAGTATCACTTGAACTTACTAGAAATTAACATTCTTGGGTCTCACCCCAGTGCTGCTGAATCAGAATCTCTAGGGGTCAGGTTCAGCCATCTGTGCCTTAACAAGTCTTCCTGGTAAATCTGAGGCAGGCAAAATTGGAGAATGGATCTCACTATACCATTAAGTATTTGTATTAGTCCATCCTCACACTGCTATAAAGACGTATCTGAGACTGGGTAATGCATGAAGGAAAGAGGTTTAATTGACTCGCATTTCCATGTGCCTGGGGAGGCCTCAGGAAACTTAAAATCTTGGTGGCAGGCAAAAGGGAGGCAAGGCATGTCTTACATGGGTGGCAGAGGAGAGAGAGAGAGAGAGAGCGAGCAAAGGAGGAAGTGCCACTTTTAAATCATCAGATCTTGTGAGAACTCACTATCATGAGAACAGCATTGGGGAAACTGCCCCCATGATCCAATCACCTCCCACCAGGTCATTCCCTGACATGTGGGGATTACCATTTGATACGAGATTTGGGTAGGGACAAAGAGCTAAACCATATCAGTATTGAACCAAATTTTCCTTTGTAAACACAAATTAGGCATGTCCATAGGCATAACCACTTATCAAGTATTTTTTTGCTCCTTTATCATTGGTAAGCAGTGGAAAAAAAAAGTGTTCCTAGTTTTTATATCATTTTTTTAACATTTGCATTCCTCTAGGATTTTTTTTTTTCCTGGCCAATTTTGTTATCGTTCAGTCTCCTGTTGTCTTTAGGCATTATAACATTTTATTTTGACTTGATCACTTTGTAACATTTCAATTTTCCATGTGAAGAGTGCCACGTTGAGTACTTTGGAGAACAAGGAAGGAGAAAACCTGATCTTTTTCCTTAGGGAGAAAGAGGAAAACCTATTCAGGCAGGCATCAATTCCTTGACCTCAAATTTCTTCTCTACAATTAAAGTGAAACAGCATAAACAAGGAAGAGTCATCTGAATTAGGCAAACAAGCTTTTTGAATGAAATCAATATTCTTTGCCTTAACTTTAAAAAATTGTGATAAAATATGCATAACAAAATTTACCATCTTAACCATTAAATGTACAGTTAAGTAGTGTTAAGTACACTCATTTTATTAGGCAACCAATCTTCAGAACTTATTCATCTCATAAAAAGGAAACTCCAGGGCTGGGCGTGGTGGCTCACGCCTATAATCCCAGCACTTTGGGAGGCCAAGGTGGGAGGATCACCTGAGGTCAGGAGTTCGAGACCCAGCCTTGATAACACAGTGAAACCCCCGTCTCTACTAAAAATACAAAAAATTAGCTAGGCATGGTAGCATGCATCTATAATCCCCGCTACTCAGGAGGCTGAAGCAGGAGAATCGTTGGAACGTGGGAGGTGGAGGTTGCAGTGGGCCGAGATTGTGCCATTGCACTCCAACTTGGGTAACAAGAGTGAACTCCGTCTCAAAAAACAAAAACAAAAACAAAAAACAAAAAAACTCCATACCCATTAAATGGCAACTCCCCTCCCTCCAGCCCCTGTCATCCACTGTTCTACTTTGTCTCCAAGGATTTGACTCCTCGAGGTACCTCATATAAGTGGAATCATATACTATTTGTCTATGTGTGTGTGTGTGCGCAATTGCCTGTTTTTTAACGTAGCATGTCCTCAAGTTTCTTCTATGTTGGAACATGTGCCAATATTTCCTTCCTTTTTAAGACTGAACAATATTCCATTTTGTGTACACACCATAACTGGTCTGTTCATCTGTTCATAATTCATCTGTTGATGAAGATTTGGGTTGTTTCTACCTTTTGGCTATTGTGAATAATGCTGCTATAAACATGGGTGTATAAATATCTCTTTGAGACCCTGCTTTCATTATTTTGGATACCCAGAAGTGTAATTGCTGAATCATGTGGTAATTCTATTTTTTGAGGAACCTACATATTTTCTATATCAGCTATGCCATTTTAGATTCCTACCAACAGTGCACAAGGGTTCCAATTTCTCCTTTTCTCTACATCCTTACCAATGTTTCCTGCCCCCGCCCCTGAGACAGGATTTTTCTCTGTCACCCATGCTGGAGTGCAGTGGTGCAATCACAGCTTATTGTAGCCTTGAACTCCTGGGCTCAAATGATCCTCCCACCTCGGCTTCCCAAGTAGCTGGGAATACAGGCACATACCACCATGCCTGGCTAACATTTTAGTTTTTATTTTTGTAGACATGGGGTCTTCCTATGTTGACCATGCTGGTTTCAAACTTCTGACTTCAAGCAATCTTCCCACCTTGACCTCCCAAAGTATTCGGATTACAGGTGTGAGCCTCTGTTCCTGGCTTTTATTTTATTTTATTTTATTTTATTTTATTTTATTTTGTTATTTTCATTGCTGCCATGCTGATGAGAGTGAAGTGATATCTTAATATGGTTTTCATCTGCATTTCCTTAATGATTAGTGATATTGAACATCTTTTTGTATGAAGTAAGTTTTAAGCTAAGCTTATAGAAGATCATGGAATTGAACTGTTGAAAAGGTATCCCAAAGTAAGCAAAGGGCCATGAGAAAAACAGGGAAAAAGACATATCAATGGGGAGAAAAAGAGATGGTGTTGAAGGAAAGGGGATGGTAAGGTAGTAGAGAGGGGAGTAGGTGGTGCCTGTTGATGAGGTCACTCATCACAATGGGTGTTTCCCACGCTGAGGCATTTACTACACTGTTCATCCTAGGATGCTCCTGAAGAGTTTTGAGTCCTACGATAAATGCTATCAAGGTATTATTATGGCAGTTGCTAATTGACACAGTGGCTAAGGATGGAGCCGAGATAACATTTTCCTAAGACCTATCACTATCATCCATATTTGAGGTTTTTAAAGGACAAATTGGCGATCTAAAGGAGAGTGTTGCATTATAGTACAGAGTCTTCAGAATGCTGACGTAATTCGAAAAACTATTATCACCCCAGCTTCATATTTGCCTTTTTATCTGCCATAATGGAGGCCTTAAAATAATTTATTGGCAATAACCATACGTATTTTTTAAAAAGTGTATACCTGCCATTAAAAACTGTTACAGCAGAGCAGAATGGGTGTGCTAGGCTAAAAAATGCCCTCACTCTTAAAAAGATAGCATGTCCTAATCCTGGATTCTGTGAATATTACCTTATTTGGAAAAAGGGTCTTTGCAGATGTGGCTATGTCAAGGATTTTAAGATGGGGAGATATCCTGGATTATCTGGGTAGGCCCTTAATGCAATCACAAGTGTTTTTAGAAGAGACAGAGACAGGGAGATTTTACACACACACTGAGAGCAGAAGGGCATGTGAGTTTGGAGTGGGGAGAGATTTGAAAATGTTGGCTTTAAAGATTGAAGCAATGCGACCACAAGCCAAGGAATGCTGGCAGCCACCAGGAGGAGTGAGGAATGGATTACCCTCTGGAGACTCTGGAGAGAGACTCTGGAGAGCACAGCACTGCCAACACTTTGAATTTGGCACAGTGATACTGATTTCAGACTTTTGGCCTCCAGGACTATGAGAGAAGAGCTTTGTTTTAAGCAACCAAGTTTGTGGAAATTTGTTACAGTGACTACAAGAAATGAATACAATGTGTGAGAGCATTGTATCAAGACTTCCTGAATGAACAGGTTGGCTCTACCATTTGCTGGCTATGTGACCATGTACATTTAACTTACCTCTCTGTTCCTCAACTGCAAAATGGGAATAACAATAATAAAACCTACTTGATGGGGGTAGTTGTGAGAACCAAAGGGGTTACCTGGCCATGGTAAGCTCATGGTTACCAAAGCACCATCACTGTCATGATCATCTCCTTTACCCAGTCAATCCTCTGTTCGGCAAGATTCAGTCTTTGGTGATCTTCTAATAGCCACAGTTCATATTCTTAGAAGCTTTCTACTCTCTTCTTACTCTTTGAGCTCATGGTTTGCCCTCTTGTTAAGATTTTATGATTTTGGCAAAGTAAGTGCCAACCTCATCTTCAGCACCAGATTGGAGGACATTGCAAAAAATGTAATTATGGCCGACGTCACCCTCTAAGCAACTGAGATTTCTTCTCCTTTCTCTCGCCTTTCCTGTTTTCCTTCCACTACTGCTGCCTCTTCTTCCTGCCCCGTTTATTTCTTCTTGCCCTTTCTTATTCTTCCTCCTCCTCCTCCTATCTAAAATCATTCTAGACCCTTTCCTAACTTAGCATATGTTACAGAGTCAGTTCTTGATTACAAATTCAAAAGGAAGAAGACGTTGTGATACTAACCCCAAGTGATAGATGTGGCAAGCCCACAGGCTATCTGGCCCTTCAGAATTATAAAATTAATCAGGCAACACATGTGGCCTCTAAATTTGAGAATTCAGATTTTGAATAATGGATCTATTCCTTTCTTTCTTATCTCTCTCTACTCCTAGGCCTTGGTTTAGCCAAAAAACCAGCGTCTTGTATCTGCTAAGAAGACCATGACTGCCAACAGGTCTGAGGGCTTGCCAAGAGTCATCACCAGCCTCTGACCCCTCAGAAAGCCAACCCCACTAATTTGCTGATGCCCTGAAAGGAAGTCAGCCCCAGAAGATAAGAAAAGGGCCCTGAGGTCCAGAGAGCTTGGATTCTAGAGTGCCGTTAAATCTTACCTGATGTTAATTTTCTCCATCGCCCCTATGGGAGGTATTCATTCACAGAACAAATGTTATTGAGTGCCTACCATGTGCTAGGTACATTGTTCCCGATAGTGATCAAGACATAGTCCATACCCTCAAGCCCATGCCTTTCAATCTAGTAGACTATACAGGTAATTGAGGGGGCAGTTAACATACATAAAGATGAGTATTCCCCTGAGATAGTTCAGGGTGAAGATACAGGAGGCTCTTTGCAGTGGCTATGCTTTCACTGCAATTGAAAGTAGGGCTCGCCTCTTTTCTATAAGAGCTTGTCTACTGTGCTCGGTGCTGGATGTTTACCAGATGTCTTTGGAAAGGCCGTAATAATATGCTTTCTTAGCTACAGAGTGAATTTCCAAGTATTTACTTGGCTAAAAGTAGCTCGAGAACAGATTTTTCTGCTGTCACTTAGGTGCACACGGGGGAGTTCTCAGAAACTGACGAGGCATGGAAATGGCAAATAATGAGGTCTGGATGAAATGTTTCGTTGTGGTTGAATTTTAAAAGCATTTTTGCTTAATTTATTAACAAAGCATGAGTTTGTTCAGATCAACAAACATTAGTGAGTTGGAGGAAAACTGCCTTTGTGAAATAGAACATTTTCCTGGAACTCATTTTTTAAGAGAAAAAGGCTGAGTCTTAGAAAAGCTAGTGCTGGTAGCTTATCCAGTGGTTATCCTGGGCTCAATGGGTGACTTTGCTACACCTTTTTCCTACAGTAAAACTTAGTTTACTGTAGGAAAAAGAAAATTCTGGACATAATAGTAATGCTGTTGTGGTAGTTGGCAAGGTGGTAAACAGTCAGGAAGCCATAGGATGACAGTTAAGGAACTTTCTTTGGGTGGCTGACACATCTCAAATATGTTATACTTTTTAGCCATCCCCTGAATTCATGGCACCTGAGCAACCTGAAGATTTAATACCATTGTCAGCCTGGTAGGATTTCAGAGTCACATGTTCAGTTTTCAACAGAAGGAAAAACACCTGTCCTCTAAATAGAGCCCGCTTTCAGTTTAGAGCATTAAATAAATTCTCTTACTGACTTCCAAATCTTTGGGATTAAAAGACCCTGATAGTAAATTAAAATAGATTTAAGGGGCTGGGCGCGGTGGCTCATGCTTGTAATCCCAGCACTTTGAGAGGCCAAGGTGGGCGGATCAGAGGTCAGGAGATCAAGACCATCCTGGTCAACATAATGAAACCTTGTCTCTAATAAAGATACAAAAGTTAGCTGGGCGTGGTGGCACACACTTATAGTCCCAGCTACTTGGGAGGCTGAGGTGGGAGAATCACGTGAACCTGGGAGACGGAGGTTGCAGTGAGCCGAGATCACGCCACTACATTCCAGCCTGGTGACAGAGCGAGACTCTGTCTCAAAAATAAATAAATAAATAAATAAATAAATAAATAAATAAATAAATAAAATAAAATGGATTTAAGGGAGGCTTGAAAAGCCAGATGTTAGGACCAAGAGGCATATTTGGATGATTTTCTTTTCTTTTTTTTTTTTTTTGAGACGGAGTCTCGCTCTGTCACCCGGGCTGGAGTGCAGTGGCCGGATCTCAGCTCACTGCAAGCTCCGCCTCCCGGGTTTACGCCATTCTCCTGCCTCAGCCTCCCGAGTAGCTGGGACTACAGGCGCCCACCACCTCGCCCGGCTAGTTTTTTTTTTGTATTTTTTTAGTAGAGACGGGGTTTCACCATGTTAGCCAGGATGGTCTCGATCTCCTGACCTTGTGATCCGCCCGTCTCGGCCTCCCAAAGTGCTGGGATTACAGGCTTGAGCCACCGCGCCCGGTCTGGATGATTTGCTTTTCTTTTCAAGACAAGTCTTACTGGTACCCAGGCTGGAGTGCAGTGGTGCAATCATGGTTCACTGCAGCCTCAACCTCCCCGGCTCAAGTGATCCTCCCCACTCAGCCTCCCAAGTAGCTGGGACTGCAGCTGCATGTCACCATGCCCAACTAATTCTTAAGTGTTTCACAGAGATTGTGTCTTCCTATGTTATTCAGGCTAGTCTCAAACTCCTTGACCTCCCAAAGTGCTGGAATGATAGGCGTGAGCCACCTGGCCTGGCTGCATAATTTTCAAATAAGTGAAAACATTATTCTGGGCTTGTTTTGTTACTGGTGATTATGGTCTGCTTTGTCCACATTTCCTATCTTACTCATTAGGGATTTCACTCTTTATTCCCACTCTCTGATGGCTTTTATTTCCCTGGACATTTGGGGCTAGAGCTTCTTCATAAAGATGATGCCCTTCAAGGAAAACCTGTGCATAGCCAGAGGCAGAAAAAATTCCTAACTAGATGTTGCGGGATCCGGAAAACCCATTTCCCCAAATAGCTCTATTTTGCCCATAACATTTGCTACTATTGTCTACATTTTTTAGTGAGTCATTCCTCTTAGCAAACCCCATTAGAAAAAATGCAAGTAGCTGTCAGTCACTCATGCCCTGATGCAAATCATTTTGTGGTTCCTTCCCAGTCCAGAACTGAGCTTTGAAAGAATGGAATTTAAATCTGGAATAAGAGAGAGAAGTATGGTTTTGGAGTAGAAACTCCCTGTAAAGGAGATTAGGCTGTGCTTAGAGTATAACTTGGAATTTCAGAAAGGGAAGGTAGGAAGACATATTCCAGTGAATATATCTTCCTGGAATGGTTCGGTAGTTTCACCTCATGGTGGTGACCTACCATGTTGAGATTCTCACTGTGTGATGGTAAAAGCTCCCAGTGGACCATAAACTCGGCAAAGACAGAGTCTGTTCACTCACTGGTGTTTGTCGAGCAACTAGTACCATGCTCAGCACATGGTATGTGCTCAATAAAGATGTTTTTCTCTGTACTACCAGAGGCATGTTTTCAGTTAATTTCTAAACTGCTCTTTTTTTTCCCCTGTAACATTAAAATGTTTTTAACTATGGTTCACTATAACCGGATATAAGTAGTTTGTGTCCTCTCCCCCCATTGCTTAAAATATCGTCAGATGTTCTAGCAACTAAACAAGCTTATTACAGGAATCAATCAATCATTTATTTATCGACCACGTATTCTGTGCCCAGGATTTTTTTTTTTTTCTTTTCTGGAAGAAGGAAAAGGCCAATGTGTTAATCCATATTTTACTTTTATATGTATCAAAACCCAAGGCAAGCAATTAGGACTTTTGCATTTGAGGATGCAAATATGCATGATGAATAATAACCATCATTTTAATCTTTCAGATTTCATTTTATGGTTACATTATGACCATTTGTCTGATGTATTTAATTTTCTAAATTTCTGTTAGATGAAAAATGGAAACTCTATTGATTTAACATCAGAAAAATGTATAGCAGTTAATATAAAAAAGCTGCATCTGATTTTGTTAATAAACTATAAATGATAGACATATAGTTTAGATTTTCAAAGCACCAGGAACCCACGTTTCTGTAACATTAATTATGTAGTTTTTAGTTTGGGCAGCAACATAATTCTAGAGTATGATATTGGTACTTTATTTTTCAAAATAGGCCTAAAATATTATTATTTATTTATTTATTTATTTATTTTGAGACGGACTCTCACTCTGTCGCCCAGGCTGGAGTGCAGTTGCACCATCTCGGCTCACCGCAAGCAAGCTCCGCCTCCCGGGTTCACGCCATTCTCCTGCCTCAGCCTCCTGAGTAGCTGGGACTACAGGCGTCTGCCAAGATGCCCGCCTAATTTTTTTTTTTTTTTTTGTATTTTTAATAGAGACAGCGTTTCACCATGTTGGCCAGGATGGTCTCGATCTCCTGACCTCGTGATCCGCCCACCTCGGCCTCCCAAAGTGCTGGGATTACAGGCGTGAGCCACTGCACCCGGCCCTAAAATGTTAATATTATATGAAAAATGTACCCCGGTGAGGTGTGCCCTAAGGAAGGAGGATGTAATGTTTGCTTTGCAGAAGTAACTCTTACAGAGATTTGCAGCCTAGACATTCTGGTCGTCATTACCATCCTCAACCAGGACACAGAGATTTTATTACTGTCAGTTGACATACATTTGTCGTTGTCTATCATGAATTCAAACATAGTTTGTACTCCTCGACTGTCTCTGGAGTAGTAGTCAAGTTTTGTAGTTAACTCTGGAGGTTTCTGACCTTCGTTGGAATCTGGGTTTCTGCACTTACTAGCTGTGTCATCTTTGCTCAATCATTCTGTGTCTGTTTCCTCATCTTTAAAATGGGAATAACTACATCAACTTGTATGGCTCAAAGGAATAAATAAGTTAATGCAAATAAATAACTGTTTAGAATCATGACAAGAACATAGTAGGTGCTCGATAAATTTTGATTAGAATTTCTATGCATAGATGATGAATATTCTTGTCTTGAGAGCTTTTAGCTCCAATGACATGGCAATAGTAGAGTACTATAACGAACAAGATTAGTGCATGAACAAAATGTAATGAGCTGGCTGGGCATAGTCGCTCACGCCTGTAATCTCAGCACTGTACGAGGCTGAGGTGGGTGGATTACCTGAGGTTAGAAGTTTGAGACAAGCCTGGCTAACATGGTGAAACACCATCTCTACTAAAAACACAAAAATTAGCTGGGCGTGGTGACCCACCACTGTAATCCCAGCCACTCAGGAGGCTGAGGTCGGAGAATTGCTTGAACCTGGGAGGCAGAGGTTGCAGTGGGCCGAGATTGTGCTATTGCACTCCAGCCTGGGCAACAGAGTGAGACTGTCTCAAACAAACAGATGAACAAAACTTGAGCTATGTATGTGTCTGGCAGTTCATGTCTTGGAAGAGTCTTACTTTAGCCTCATAAGATGAGGTTACACTAAGCACAAAAAGCTTAAAGTTGAGAGAGGGCAGGGGCCTCAAGGTTGAGGAGTACAGAGGTGAGGCTGGGTAAGTAAGCTGGGGCTAATCTTCAATGCCTGATAGAGAGCTTAGCCCTGTCCTGAGGGCAATAGGGGAGGCCCTGAAGGATTTTAAGTTGGAGGGGCCTTGACAGGTACAGGAAGTGAGTCAAGAGGCTGTGAAGAGGCAAGGGTGATCAACAAGTAGATAAAGAAAATATGGAATGTATATACCACAGAATACTACTCAGCCATAAAAAGAACAAAATGTCTTTTGCAGAAACTTGAATGGAGCTGGAGGCCATTTTTCTAAGTAAAGTAACACAAGAATGGAGAACCAAACACCATATGTTCTCACTTATAAGTGGAGCTAAACAACGAGGATGCAAAAACAGAGAGAGATAATGGACTCTGGGGACTTGGCAGGGGCCGGAGGGGGAAGTTAGGGGGTGGTAAGGGATAAAAGACTACATATTGCATACAGTGTACACTGGTTGGGTGATGAGTGCACAAAAATTTCAGAATTCATCACTAAACCACTCATCCGTTTAACAAAAACCACCTGTATCCCCAAAACTATTGAAATAATAATAAAAGGGTCAAGGGTGATGGTGACCAGATTGCCCCAGGTTAGCATGCTGGTGGGGACAAGGAAGTGACAGATTTGAAACCCACTAAGCAGATAGAATCAGTAGCAACTAGTGGTTGTTGAGATGTGGTAGGCAAGAGAGGTGAGTGCTGGACATGATGGCCAGGTTGCTGGCAGTGGCTGACCAGGATGCTGCCTCCCTCCCTGACAGGTGCTGGGTGTTGTGGTAGACCACAGGCTTATGGGAGTAATGTGGTCAGACAAGCTGTTGTCTGGAACAAGACAGCATCTCAGGTAAGACTGAGGTGCTTAGTCACAGGCTGCAGGACAGGAGGGTGTGTAGAAGCAACAGGTGCGTGCTGTCAAAAATAGAAGACGAAGGCAAATCTGGGGCCAGTGTCCAGGAGAGCCCAGGACATTGCCCCCACACTCATGGGGTTCTGTGCAGCACTAGGCAGCCTTCTAATTTTAAAAAATCCTAGTATGATACTTTTCTAGTAGTGTTATCCCTGGAAAACTCCTCTAGTCTTTAAATGCCCTGGGCAATGCCAACTTTCTGTTGAGGCCAGGCACAGTGGTTCACACCTGTAATCCCAACACCTTGGGAGGCTGAAGTGGATCACTTGAGTCTAGGAATTTGAGATTAGCCTGGGCGACATGACGAAACTCCATCTCTACGAAAAAAAAATATACAAAAATTAGCTGTCATGGTGGCGTGCATCTGTAGTCACAGCTACTTGGGAGGCTGAGGCAGGAGGATCACTGGAGTTCAGGAAATTGAGGCTGCAGTGAGTCGTGATGGCACCACTGGACTCTAGTTTGAGCAACAGAGCAAGACCCTGCCTCAAAAAATCTCTGACACTCCTTTTATCTGCCCTGGAATCTTGGTATTAGCGGTTAGGGTAGTGGCTCTATCCCCAAGGAAAATTGGACCTCACCCTTGAATCTGAGATTTTCTTGGGCTGATACCTCCAGGTTTCAAAGATGTTTATCAGCATCTTTTCCCTCTGCAGCAGTGGACCCTGAGGAGCTAAAGTGGAGAGTGCTTAATTCTTCCTATTTGTCCACATCCCATTTTTGACACATCCAATCCTCAACATGTGAAGGTTTCTTTTAAATCAGTCTGCTAGATTTCAAGGTGCATTTTTAGCTAGGCTTTTCTGTGAGCTTGACTCTGGAGATGAGTTAGGTTGAATTCAGTTAATTCACCTAATTTCACAAAGTTCAAGTTTTATGAACCACTGCAAAAACTCTATGAGAAAGCAGAAATCTGAATGCAATGTGAACTGCAGCACTGGTGGGTGGGAATTAAAAAATTAATGTTGTTCAGAAATTAGCAAACTAATAATATTTCATGAGCCAGCTAGGAATGGTAGAATTGTTCATTTGTGTGAATGAAGTGAGTTTTTTTTTTTCAGTTTATTTAATATTAGAAATTAAAGAAGAAGAAGATTCAAAGCATTTCAAAATGTTGGAAACCTTTTTAAGGTGATCATTATAGCAAGCCTCCCTGAAAGTAAACAGACCTCTCTTCTTCAGTAGACAAACTCTGATGGTGAGAATGAAATTAGCACTCAAAGTATTAAAATATTGATAGCAATCATTCCATATCCAGGCGTTTCCAATTAATAATTAATTTTACCTTGAAGGTAACTGTAAGAGTCAGACTTTTTTTTTTCATGCTTTTTCACTAGGCAAGGATGTTTGACTTTTTTTCGCCCTCAATGTTATCAGCTCTCCAGCAAATACCTCACATTTTTATGCAGTTAGTAGCTCGAATTTCCTTTGTGTGGCTTTATAAAATGAAAAATAAAATTGTCGTGAATGGTTTAGAAAAGGTGTGAGTTGGTCATCTCTGTGATTTATGCGTGGCATAAGTGGATTCTTATTGTATCATTGCCTGCTCAGTACTTCTCATGGGGTATACCTGTTATTTTTAAAAGTTTTTCAGGGCCATGTCCAAAACTAGGGGAGTAATCTTTATCTTCACACCCAGGGTTACAAAAAGGTTACACATTGTTACAAAAATGGATGTTTTCTCACTGAAATAGGAAACATCCTTCCTTTTTATGACTTTTATTTAGGCAACAGAAATTTGTCCTGAAATTCTCTCAATGTCGTGATTGAACAGCCTTCTTGCTACAGGGGTATTTTGAAATTAAAAGATGTTATGCTGTCTGTCTTGCCCTAAACATTGGTAGTAAAATTGTGTCCTAATTTGTTTTCTACATCCAGTAATTACCTGCTCAGAAGTCCGTTGAAATGAACATTATGTCATATTTTTATTTTGATAAATAAAAAGTTGCTAAAACATGTGCTTATTCACTCAACAACTATTTACTAAACTATTTACTAAATTCACTCAACAACTACTTACTAAGTGCCAAACCCTGTTCTTGAAAAAAGGTAGGCTTAAAGCAAACTTGTGCCATACTAAGATGGTTTTTATAGAATATTCCTATTTTTCACTTTCTAAAATGGGACAAGATATTAATCAAAATGTTTCCACTGCTACAAATTTGTCATCTCTTCCAATTAAAAGCTTAGGCTTAATTGTTTTGAGTAAGTCATATTTCATCTTAGAGTCATCCTTGACTTCAGGTTTTGAAAATGTTTTGATTTAAAATACTGGCTTACGTACAATTACAGGAAGTCTAATTCTCCTAAATTACCCCATTCGAATGTTTGAAAACAGCACGTAGAACAGTGCCTGGCACACACATTTGTTGAACGCTGGGTGTGCCCTAGTCCCAGACTCAAGAATCCAGCAGTTTCGTTCCCGTTCTCCTTGGCCATCTTTTTGCTCCGTGGGCCTTTGTTTCAGTCTTGGTGCTTCTGCTCCTACTTGACCCAGACCATTCAATCTGCTTGTTAGTGTCTTGCCCACAGTGAGCAGTTTTAAGAGTAATAATTGCAAGATAAATGTAAGACTTGAAAGCGTTGACTAGTTTGAATAGAAAGGAACAGAAGGTAGTATTTTTGGGTGACCATATTTGTGAATGGAAGTTAGGCTGTTGGTAAGGTTTCATGAGCCGCCTCATCTGTTATGAATACGCTTTATGTGGTTGATGATGTTTTTACCAAGTCCTACTCGACTGATTCAATGGCATACGTGGTGAGACCCTTGCTGGTGAACGAGACGCTTATGGTTTTGGATAGTTGCACCTGAGATTCCTGTGGTCATGCCAGTAATTTAATTTCTACAATTTTAAGGTCAATAGACAGTGCCACTTGTGAAATATAAGTGAACCAGAGTTTATAATAGTGTTCAGATAGATTTTATTTCACTCTTTATAGTTACTCATGGAGAGAGCGCATGTACCTGTGAAAATAAAGATGCACCAGTAAAGAATAGTATTTATCATTTTTTCAGATGAGGTAGAAAGCACTTATAGGTTATTTGTATCGGTCACAGCAGAGTTCCCGATGTAAGCTGCCAAACGCTGTAATGTTTTATATTCAACCTTTCAAAACCTTGTTAATTATGCATAAGATAATACTCTTCAACAACATCAAGAGTAGACAAATGAAATCATTAGTTTTATATTCCAGGGCCTCATGCACATCTATTATAGCTATGCATTTGAATACCTCCATCCCCATTTCTCAAAATCACTTTTTCATACATTATAATGTGATATCATAAATGAATATGAACCAGTATTATATAGCGAATGAAATTGTACAAAAGGCCCTTAGCTTTTGAAAATGATAAACCTAGCTCGTTGACATGGAAGGAACAATTTCCTGACAGCCTAAGACAACGGAAGGAGAGGTGTTGATCAACCATTTACCACTGTCTTTATTTCATTAAGTAGGGCCTCTGACAAATGTCATTCACTCTAACGTGCTCAACATGCTACCCTGGCAGTGACAGTGTAGAAAGAGGTGGGTCTTAGCTTAGTTAGTACCCTCTAGGAATATGAGGTTTAGCTGGAGAAAGATACTGTGGCTTCCTACAAAGCAGGCCTGGTTATGATGGGGTATCCAGGGTGTATCTGTATATTCCTTTAAGTTTGAAGCATTCTAGAGAAGTATTTTGAGAGGAAAGAGAAGAAATGTACAGTGTACATTTAAAATGACTTAGTAAAATGATATGATTTGCCAAAATGCACATTATTGTAATTCAGCCAAGATAGGTGGCCAATTGAATGTTCCCAGAAATGTAATTGTCTACATGCTATTTGCAAGGCCTTTTGTGATAGAGCTTGCAAAGTGTCCCTCTTTCTTTCAAAATCCATTTGGTTAGAAATGCATCCATTACTTATAAATGATGGTTCTTTTTTTGGCTACTGTAAATACAGGTAAAAGGTAATTTCTAATAATGTGGGGTTTTTTTTTTTCCTATTTTTGTAGCTGTGGAAATTATTTCAAAATATACTACGTATTATCTTAAAATTTACTCTAAACTGTATATTTGCTTAAAAGAAAAGGGAAGTATAATCTGAGAAAGACAACCATATCCAAATAGAATATAGTTCTAGGCATGAATTATATAGGCACAATTTCAAAACATCATTGGAAATACTTTCTAAGTCTTCATTATTAAAAGCTGATTAATATGTTTCAAACTTCACTTTGCTAATGCCACCTGGAAGCAATCAAGATACAAAAATAGGATCATATCTATTATAAAAATGGTACATACTGGAAGAAACCATGACGTATACATTGGTAGACGTAATGGTATTTTTGTTATAATGTCCTAGAATATAAATCATGAACCAAAATTATAGAAAGGAATTTTCTCTATCTTGTCTGTGAAGTCTGCTATTTGTAGTAAGTGCTAAATATATTTTGTCATTGAAATATTTTTTATTGGAAAATAATTGCCTATACAAATAAAAGAGTAATTTTTGTAAGTTCTGAGTTATAGGACTTGGGATAGGCCTATAACTAGGATCCCATGCTTATCCTGTGTGTAGATATCTAGTATCTCCAGGACATAAAACTGGTGATATTTCTTACCTACTCTTGTCTCTGCTAGCTCTTTGACTTAGATATATTATTGAAATCTCTCTTTGCTTGATTATCTCATCTACAAAATAAAGCAAAAGTAGTATTTACCTCATTAAGTTGTTATAAAGTTAAAATGACTTAATACATGTTACCTAGTAAAGGGATTAAAATGATATATGGTCCTGCTTATTCTAAATTATGCCATATTAGTAAACGCCTTAATAATTAAAGATACATGCATTTTTTTCAGTTATAAAATAAATTTTCATTTAAGAATTTTGAAAAATACAGAAAGATATAAAAACATAATAGAAATCATTTAGCACTACCCACAGAGATAATAACTATTAGCATTTGCTTATAAATAATTTCTCTCCTAGCATCTCTACTTTCTTGTTAGCATTTGCCTCACACACCTTTCCTTATCACCCTATTTTTAATCTTTCAGGCTATGCCGTGGAATCTCTCAAGTAAACATCATATAACTGTACTTTAATTCTGATTCAATTTGAGAGTCTCTGTCTTCTAAAAAGACAATTTAAGTCATTTGTATTTATTTTGATAATGGTACCTAATTTTTTAATGTTACCAATTTAGTAGTACAGAATTTAGTATCTTACTACTAGTGAAATATTAGAAAATAGAAAAGTGCTTTTTATTTACTATATTATTTCTTTGCTTTTTTCCCTGTCCTTGCCTGCCTTTAGTTGAATTGTTTCTCTCTTGCACATTTTCTCTCCTTTACTGAATTTTAAATTTGCATTCTATTTCAATTGTTTCAGTATTTACTCTAAAATATTTAAGACGCATACTTAAATTTTGATTTTCATAACAAAGTAGAGAGTTGAAAATTTTGTCCTGCTCTTAAATAACACAAGAGTCCTAGAAGCTAACACTCATTTTCCACCTCACGTTATCAAGAATTCCATTGTGATTTGAAATTCTCCCAAATTAGTTATTGACTTAGATTTACCAACACATTTTACCAATTTCTGTTCTTCTGATCATTTCTTATACCCTGTTCCTTCCTGTAGTATTCATTTTCCTTTTGGTTGGTTACATCCTTTAGTAGTTCTTTCAGAGGGGGTCTGTGCTTAGTGAGCTTTTAGTTTTTATATCTTTGAAAGTCTTTTGTTTTAACTCTTAGGTGACTGTTTAGCTGGGTATGGAATTCTAGGTTATGTTACTTTTCCCTGGTACTTTGAGGCTACTATTGTCTTTGTGTACATATTGTTGCTGACCGTAAGACTCCTGTTGGACTGATTTTTGTTCCTTAGAAGGTAATCTTTTTCCTAATATAGCTTTCACAATTATTTCCTCCTTTTTCTTGGTGTTGTGTAGTTTCACTACAGTGTTTGTTTTGACTTTGTCTTATTTAGTATGAGAGCTGATGAATTCTTTCAGTATGAGGATTTATATCTTTAGTTCTGGAGAATTTCAATATTTATCCCTTTCTTCATTCTCTTTAGACTTCTTTTCTCAGATGACTCTATCATGTGCTGGGATTTTTCATTTTCTTCTCTCCATCTAAATTTCTCTTATATTTTCCATATTTTAACTTCCTGTGATACATTTAGGTTATTTCCTTAGATTTATCTTCCAGTTTATTAAATCTTTTCCTCTACATCTTGGATGCTTAATATATCCTTGTTTTATCTTTTAGTGATAGGGTTTTAAATCCACAATTCTTTGTCAAGTTTTCTATTTTATGTAACACTTTGTCTCTACTATGTGTAATCTATTATCTTTTTCATCTCCATGGTTAGAAACATTTATTTTAAAGTTATTTTTAGGTGGTTTTATTACACAGGTTATTTGGGTATAACCTTTTGTTGCACTTACAAACTCTCACCGTATTGGATTTCTTTGCAATGTTTTCATTTGGGTTCAGTAGTAGTTACATATTTATAGGTTATGTGTTGACTTGTGGGAAGAATCCTTATGGGGCAGTTTTGTTCTTTACTCTGTTATGGTTGTATCGGTTTCACAGCTTTGGGCCAATTTTTACGTTAATGGATTTGGAGTTTCCTTGCGGCTCAAAATTTGCCCTGTACTTGCAAGCCTTGCAGGGTGGGGAGTTTCAAATTGTTATAGTTGACTCTGCTTCCTTAAAGTAAATCTTGTCTTTAGGATAATGGGAGGAGGCCTTCCAGTTATAGTGGCCACCTTGTCTTGCTTCAGGGAGGAAGCCCAGGATTCGCCATCTTTTTATTTCCTTCCTTCCTTCCTTCCTTCCTTCCTTCCTTCCTTCCTTCCTTCCTTCCTTCCTTCCTTCCTTCCTTCCTTCCTTCCTTCCTTCCTTCCTTCCTTCCTTCCTTCCTTCCATCTTTTTATTTCCTTCCTTCCTTCCTTCCTTCCTTCCTTCCTTCCTTCCTTCCTTCCTTCCTTCCTTCCTTCCTTCCTTTTTTTTTTTTTTTTTTTGACAGAGTCTCGCACTGTCGCCCAGGCTGGAGTGCAGTAACGCGATCTGGGCTCACTGCAAGCTCCGCCTCCAGGGTTCACGCCATTCTCCTGCCTCAGCCTCCTGAGTAGCTGGGACTACAGGCGCTGGCCACGCCCGGTTATTTTGTATTTTTAGTAGAGACGGGTTTCACCATGTTGGCCGGAATGGTCTCGATTTCCTGACCTTGTGATCCGCCCGCCTGGGCCACCCAAAGTGCTGGGATTACAGGCGTGAGCCACCGCGCCCGGCCAGGGTTTGCCATCGTGATTTTCTGTGTCTAGACTAAAATCTGCCTCCACTACTTCTTCTGAGGGACACAAAGGCTTATTTTTGTGGCCCCTATAAATGTATTTTTCTTATTTTCAAGTCCAGTTATGGGCTTTGAAAATTTTCCTTAAATTTTATTCAGGCCTTCTAGATGTGTTTAAAGTGGGAAGAGAGACTTTATACCTCACCTCAATCTGCTATCTTGGCTAGAAGAGCCTCCCATTTTTATTGTGTTATTTTCTTTTCGTTAGATTTGGATTCTACTATATATGTTGTTTTTTTCCATTTAAGAATTTACTGCGAATCTTTTATCATTAATCAAACCAGAACTTTTTAGTAGTTATTTTCCACATAATGGGTATATCATTTATCTAGGCAATCTGATTGTTGCATATTTAGTTGTTTCCATTTCTTGCTATTATAAATAATGCTTTTGTGAACATCTTTATATATCTTTGTGAGCATCTATGCTAGGGCTGTCTTCTTGGAAGTGAAAAAAATTACCATATAGCAAGATAGGAGCTCCATAACTTGAATGACTGAAACAGTAATAATGTGTATGAAACGGTTATGTCATGTGAATTCCAAACATTAAGAAAACAATAGGTAAAAAGATGATGGAAGTGCAGCAAATTAGAACTTTATACATTGCAAGCTTCAAATCTCTTTTCCTTTAGTTCATTCATACAAGTATTAGACATTATGTCAAGTATAATAATGAATGGGTGGGGGATCATGAATAAGTCATGCTTACTGTCCTGTGGAAGAGTAAAAGTGAACTCTCAAGATAAATAGAAGTACAAATAACGAATAAAAAGACATAAGTAAGTATCTACTAAAGGTAACAAGAAAGTGGTGTGAGATCTGAAAGAAGTATCTACTCAAATTGGAGACGGGACGATATATATCAAATGATGATTGACCTGTAAAATGAAACACACACAAAGCTTAAGCAACACATGAACACATACATGGTTATAGGAGGAATAATTGCCTCTGTTAAGAATTTTGTGAGTATAGTTATCTCAACAAGAATTTCCTTGTAGAAGTGGATGGCCTCTTACCAGTCCAAATGGTTTGTCAACACGCAAACAGCCAGAACAACACTACCAATGTTGTTCTCTAGCTTCCTAACAGCAGCCACACCCTAACAGTCATTCCCTCCTTTCTTCTTCCCACCAGAAAATGCAATTCTTCTGGTTTTCCAACATCCTCCTATGCATGGCCCTATGCTTCAGAGGAAGCTAGGCCCATCCCCTGCTTTGTGGTTCCAGTGACTCCAAGTCAATCACAGAGCATTCCTCTTGCTCATGACTGTTCTAGATAGAGACACGTGATGTAATTGAGGCAGGAGGAAAATATTGCTGAAAAAATTGTGCTGTGAATTGAATGCTGTACCCCCACCAAAACAAGAGGTACATTGAAGTTTCTTGAGGGGTTTCTTGAAAAGGTGTCTTCACTGTTAGAGGAGGGGAAAGATGGGAGGTCCTTTATTCACTGGCCATTGTTGGGTCTGGATGCTGTGTTTGAAACCATTGTAGTCATCTTGTGATCAGTCTTGAGCTAATGTCAACACATGGGAGAAGGCAACCTTAAGAGGGAAGGGAGGAACTTGAAGGCTGCCCTGCCTTAAAACACTATGACAATAAATGCCCACATGGTTTGAATTATGTTTTCTATTACCCAAAGTCAAAATCTTCCTAACTGATGCAGAAGGTAAGCTGGGGAGGCTTCAGAGTTGTACCCTAGGATTCCAATGTGGCCTCAGGACAATGGCTGAAGCCTACTAAGGTGTCTCGTGCAGAGGTGCAAACAAGATTCTAGGTGACTTGGGCTGCTTTTCTGTCTATTGCCTTTGGACAGCTACTGGAATAAGTGGATGTTTGCATTCTTGTATCACAATCTCTTTCCAGTGCTCCCTTCTCAGCCTAAACATAGGGTTCCCAGCTGATTTTCGAATGACCTAAACCAAGAAGACTATTGCTAGCACACAATACTAATACATGTATTTCCTATTCAATTCCTTTGCCATGAAAATTAGGGGAAAAACACAATAAAAACCATTTGGGGCCAAACATAATGAAAAGCAAAAACTTTGTTTTCAAATGTGAAGTGACAGCTTTTATCCTTTGCTGTTTTTCTGTGAAGTTTTCCCTTTGTGCCTTCACTGTGTCTTGCTCCTCACTTACTTTCAAGCTTCAAAAAATGTATTTCCCCAGCTACTTGGGAGGCTGAGGCACGAGAATCACTTGAAGCTGGGAGGCAGAGGTTGCAGTGAGCCAAGGTCATGCCAGTGCGCTCCAGCCTGGGTGACAGAGCAAGATTCTGTCTCAAAAAAAAAAAAAAAAAAAAAAAAAAAAAAATCCAAATAACACCTATTTCTCCTGCCAAAAAGTCATAATATATTAGATTAAGCTGATTTTGTAACTTTAAATTTATAATTGGAGATGCATGTCCGTTGCAGTTTGAGGTCATCTGTAGCAAGTGACTCATTTCTCTAGCTTTTTTTTTTTTTAACAAAAATTCCCATATTGAAAGAATTCTGATTCATGATAAATAGTTGCAAATTGAAGGATCTTATTTGCTTATGCAGTTGGCTTTGCAATCTTTAGTTTCTTAGATAAGAATGAAAAAATCCTTTATTCAGTGTCTGCAGAAAAGCAAGTTAATTGGGTTGTACACTTTAATTTATTGAAAGTTTCGGAAATGTTAAGACTGACCTATAATCTCGAGTATGTATGTTTTAAAACATCCATCTCAGAAATAAGCACTATTTAAAGGAAGACTTTAAAATAAGAGTTTTTGTAACTCCAGAAATACCCCTGCACAGCTTGAATTTGAAGACCACTGCTTTCTGAAAGTCATTTTTGCAACACTTCTCACACCACATAGCAATTATTTGATAACTTTCCAGTCTGTCTTGAACTGCAGGGGTTGTGTCTCATTTATGTCCGTATCTCTGGTGCTGAAATTTAGATTTAGGCACTCTGTTTTATTGTTACATGGCTGCCCCATCTTTAGAACAACAGAGTTTCCCAAGGCAATCTTCCTCCACATTGCATCTACCAAATGAATTTGTATTAGATCCCAGGAAATATTTCTCTGCTCATTCTGATCATTTCAGTTTATAAAAGACTAAGCTAAGGATGGGCCTTAAGATCAATGGTGTATATATTCATATCCATTTATGGTAACTTTGATTCTGTTACTGCAGAAGATTAATAGATACTCATTGTAGAAATTTAGAAAGTATAGAAAAGTACAAAGAGAATCATCACTGTGAAAAGTTCACATTTCCTTTCAGTCTTTCTTCTCTGTGTATATTATTATTATTATTGTTTTTTATTATTATTATACTTTAAGTTCTAGGGTACATATGCATAACGTGCAGGTTTGTTACATATGTATACTTGTGCCATGTTGGTGTGCTACACCCATCAACTCGTCAGCACCCATCAACTCGTCATTTACATAAGGTATAACTCCCAATGCCATCCCTCCACCCTCCCCCCTCCCCGTGATAGGCCCCGGTGTGTGATGTTCCCCTTCCCGAGTCCAATATAAATGACTTGTAAATTCTGCTTTTTTTTCCCCCTAACACATTGTAGGTGCTTTTTTTTTTTTTTTTTGCCATGACAAAGTTTTATATTTAATTTATTTTTAGAGACGCGCTCTTGCTGTGTCGTGCATGCTAAAGCGCAGTGGTACCATCATAGCTCACTGTGCTTCTAACTCCTGGGCTCAATCTCTCCTCTTGCCTCAGTCTCCCAAGTCACCAGAATTACAGGAGTGAGCCACTAGCGCCTGGCGCAAAAAGTTTTAATAAACCCAATTTTAATTGCTTTGTGAACGATTCCGTCTTATGAAAGTATTGTGGTTTATTTAACCCATTGTTAGCCATGCAGTTTCTAATTTGCTTTTATAGACTAGGCATTACTAATACTATGATGTTTTTGCATATGATATGCCAACTGTGCAAAGATTTATTTAGGGTAAATTCCTTAAGAAGTACTAAGTTAGGGCCGGGCGCGGTGGCTCAAGCCTGTAATCCCAGCACTTTGGGAGGCCGAGAGGGGCGGATCACGAGGTCAGGAGATCGAGACCATCCTGGCTAACCCGGTGAAACCCCGTCTCTACTAAAAACTACAAAAAACTAGCCGGGCGAGGTGGCAGGCGCCTGTAGTCCCAGCTACTCGGGAGGCTGAGGCGGGAGAATGGCGTAAACCTGGGAGGCGGAGCTTGCAGTGAGCTGAGATCTGGTCACGGTCACTGCCCTCCAGCCTGGGCGACAGAGCGAGACTCTGTCTCAAAAAAAAAAAAAAAAAAAAGTACTAAGTTAAAGGTACAAATATTTTCAAGGTCCTTGGTATATTTTTGCTTCAGATAAATTTATAAATGTATCTGTGATCGTGGAGAAGAAATATCTATTTGGTTGCAGTTGAATAATTGTTGATGGCTGAGAAAATGAATCCTTCTATTAAGAATTTTGGGCCGGGTGCGGTGGCTCACACCTGTAATCCCAGTACTTTGGAAGGCCGAGGTCAGTGGATCACTTGAGGTCAGGAGTTTGAGACTGGCTTGGTCAACATAGCAAAACCCCGTCTCTACTAAGAAATAAAAAAGAAAGTTACCTGGGCGTGTGATGGCCGGCACTTGTAATCCCAGCTGCTCAGGAGGCTGAGGCAGGAGAATCACTTGAACCCAGGAGGCAAAGGATGCAGTGAACTGAGATTGCACGACTGCACTCCAGCCTGGGTGACAGACTAAGACTCTTTTTTTTTTTCCTTTTTGAGAAAAAGAATTTTGGATGACAGCAGAAACAAACCAAAAACCCACTAGGTTAATCAAATCAGGTGGATAACAGAGCCAGGCCACCATGCTGTTTAAGAGAATTGGCTTTCACACACTGTATCTTGGGTCTCGGCTCCTTGGAGATTCTGTCATGCAGGGCCTTTTGTATCCCTGGTTCTTGCCAGATTTACATGTCCTGAGTTTCATTTGCATGTGACCTTTCCCTAAAGAGAAAGGGACAGAGAAGTTGGCCAGGGATACACTCAAGAACCAGCACCCATATCCTTTCTCACAGGCTAACCTTGGGTTCTGGTTGGAGGAAAATGGCCTTTAACAGTGAACACAGCAGTAACAAACCTTTTTTCAGATCATGTGTGCAGAAAGGCTTCATAGAGTGAGATCATCATTTGGTTTCAGGGAAAGGATAATTTGCATAAAAGGAAATGTTGAAATAGAATTTTTATATATTTAAAAAATTTAACCTATTTACCCAGAGGCAGAAATGATCTGAGGCATAGAAAAAAAAAATGACAGGTAATTTGAAATCCATACATTATTATTCTATTTAAAGCCAAATCTTTCTTCATCTAGATCATATCAGTCTAATTCTAAGAGAAACATCCAAGGAGTTTGAATGATTTTTTTTTTAAATTTAAAGAAATGACATTTAAGAAAAACAACAACAACAAATCGGCTTTTCACAGTGGTAGACTTGCAGCTGTTAACTAATCCCATAACGAGTGGTATTTTACCCACATATTTTCCAAATTAAATATGGGTATACGCAGGCTTGGCTTAAGATCCTATAATACAGACACTTTTCCTGCTAAGGAAAAAAAAAATAAAACCAAAACTGCCCTAAGGATTATAAGCACTGAGGGAGAGGTGAGAATAAAAAAGCCACAGAGAGAGAATGTGTGTGACCCTGTAGAATGTCCACTTAGAGGGAGAACAGGGAGGAGATTGCAGGGTTGGTCTTAGAATACTACAAGTGCCTGACGATTGCTTAGGAGATCTGATCAGTTATCCTGAACAAACCATGCTTATATTACCAGGACTTGGGTACTAAACATCGTCTGAATGGCAAGCACTGACGATTATTCTTTGCTAGGTTTTGGTAATTCTTTCTTTCAGTGCTGTTTTTTTTTTTTTTTTTTTTTCCTCCAGAACTGCTGTGTAATTTTTATTTGCCCTTTTCTTTAAATTTCCTTTCCAGGTGGTAAAGGAACATTTTTAGTCTTCAGTTTAATTGGGATTCAGTTCATTACAGTTTTTGAAGACAAGGAATTAGTCATACACTGGGCTAAAACTTAGATTGCTCGAATGACCAGCCATAGCATGTCCCCCCAGCCTGCAATTTTTTTTTTTTTTTTTGAGAATCCCATTACATTTTATTCAGGAGTCCCTTACCAGCCAAATGTATTGTTTCCATGGACACAATTAATGGGGAAAGCAATTTATAAGACTGATGTAAAAAATGAGCACTTCATCAGCCCCCCTGCTGGTCACATTTAGAGACTAGAAGAAGCAAGTGTGCTCTTGTGGGGATGGCAGAGCTGTGTGGTGGAAAGGAGGTCGAACAATGAAGGCAGAAGTCACAATTGTCTTTTTCAGTGGAAGGAATTACCCCTTAAGACTTTATTGGGAATTGGGAAATGCCACTAAATGGTGATATCTTTTCACCCACTTTCTATTTACAGAATCTTCTCCATGACAACCTTAAAAATATTCCTTAAAAAAAAAGATAACCCTTCTCATTTAATTGCTGGAAAAGGTTTTCAGGTATTTGGCAAAGACAGGCAGACCCAAGAGAGAATGAAAGCCTCGATGAACTTAATACGGTAGCTCCTAACTATTGCTAACTTCCACCATAACATTTAAGTTTTGAGTAGTTATGGCTTGATCATCAAACTTTCTCTTGACCAGCATCTTAATTTATTGTTCAAAATACATACAATGAGGCGTTATGAGTATCAGCTCATCTCATTTTCCACAGTATTAAAGTGAAAATACAAGAACCACAAAGCAGTTTCCTAGGGATTTAAGAATCATGAAATTCTACCACCCACAGCCCATGCCCAGAGCAGAAATGTAGAGAGGTTCCTTGAAAAATTCAGGGCCCTGTTGCACACCGTTCACAAAGCACTTGAATGACTATTAAATGTTTTGGAGTCTACTGTAATTTGGGAAAGAAATGAAATGGGAACAATTCTGTGTTCCATTCAATAAGTGGCTCAGCTTGTGACAAAAAAGGTTGCCCTTTCTCTATTGTTACTAGACGTATAATGGGATCAGCCAACACTTAAGAAAAATAAGAGTGTGAACAAGTATATTTTAAGGGGAATACATACAGTTTAATTGCTTATAAGCAAACCCATTTAGGAAACTATTTGTTTCTATTTTCAGCCCCACAGCGATACTGGTTTTTTGAGGTTACCCCAAAGAGTTGTTAAAAAGCTGTTTTTCCCTGCAGAGGGCAGTGTGCCTCTATAAAATACACCCAGTCCCCAGCAGCATTTGAGCGTAGAGAACAAGTATGTATAATTATTTTTTAAGCTGTGAATGTAAATAATTCGTTTTCTTTTGGATGAGGATATGGGGAAAAAGATCTCCTAATATTAGAAAATTATAGATTGTGTATAGTTTTATGTGTATGCTTTCCTGTCAGCCTTTTACATATTGTCTTACCAGTTTTTTAAGATTGAAGGCATTTTTGAATAAGCATTGAGCAAGAGAGATAACAAACAAGGTCCCACACACAGGGGGAAATGATAATCGGGAGAATAAGAGAAACATCAGTCTGGGTTGTAGATTAAAAATGCATTTATAGTAAGAATTTGAGGGTCTGCCAATTGCACCACAAACGCAATGAAAGTAAAACATACCTCCTGATATATTTTCTTAAATACAGAAATTAATTTCAGTTTAAGGAGGTTTCTATCTGTGGCTGGAGATATTTAGTCTGAACAGGGAGAGAAAATAGGTATTTCTTCCAGTAACATTTCTCTCCTGTTTGATGTACATCTCTGTCTGAGAGAGGAATGAATTAAATAGAGGCAAGTAGTCCAGAGGAGAGTTGGACCTTTTCAAGAAGAGGCGCTGAAATGCCTATAACTGATGCACAGATAAATACGCGACAACAGAATTCCCAAACAGTTCAATCGTGGTTTTCCAGGACTTTAAAGGAGACGTCCCACTTTCTGCTGACCCTGGAAAAAGTGCTTAGAGATATTGTCAAGGCTTCTTCTAAGGGCACATGAAAAAAGTGATCAAGTTGCAAATGCTCATTTCAATACATCAACTTCAATGGGCAAGAAAAAAAAAAAAATTCACCTTCCTGATGTAGAAATTCATAACCCCCCCCAAAATTAAGCATTTTTTTGTTTATTGAAAATCAACAACAACAAAAAAGAAATGTGTAAAATAACTCCTTAAAAATACAATAACTAATAAAAGGGGGTAATGCTCAAAACTTCTATCTTGGGAATACTCCAGGAATCTGCAGCTCACGCCAATTTTCACGTTGTGAACGCAAGTTTGGAAATACCTTTGAGAATTTCTTTTGCTGCCTGCCTGCCTGCCTATTTACTTGCAAGCATTTTCTCCATTTCTTTTCCAAAGCAGTTTGAAAATGTGAATGTGTGTGTGTGTGTGAGAGAGAGAGTATGTGTGTGTGTGTGTGTGTAGATGATTTTGTGAAATACTATTTATTTATTTGGTTCTCACCACCTAGTTTTTATAAATGGGCAATTATATAACAAGATAACGCGAACACAAAATTTATTGTCTCAAAATGAAGAGGAGGAAGTGTGAGTGGTTCAATTGTTGAAACTTGCATTTTTGGAGCTGGCTCTCAAATCGTGCAGCTTTGTAGTCTGCGATTTATGACGGCTGCAGTTGAGCCAGGTGGAGCAGGAGCCGCAAAATGGCAGGACAATTACTGTAAGGAAGGATCATAGAGAGGCCTCTGTCAGTTTCCAACGTGAAATTTAATCAGGTTACATAGAGTGATGTGATCTATCTTGTTAGCCCGTTCTGAAACTATTTTGAAAATATAAATTATAAACCTTTCAAAATGTAAAACATAGGGAGAGTCAGAACTGCATATATTACCATCCAGATGTTTATTTTTGCTGCCATGAATTTTCATATAAGCAACTTTATTTTAACCAAATGACCCATTCTATGTTATATGGATATTGCACATACAATCATGGCTGTTAGTGTCAACTATTAAGAAAGAATTTCATTTTATCAAGTTTATTATGATCAACTAGCCTATTCTTGATCTTGATGTTGACATTGTTCTATCATCATTGCCAAGCCTAACATATAACTCTTTTCCAGAACTATAGAATATTTATAAAATGTTTATATACCCCAAACTAGCTTATCTTTGAGGGGTATGTTTTCCTGTGCTGGCATTAACAAACATTGCTTTTGCCCTTTAATCTAAACGAATCTTAAAAAGTTATTTGTGCCATATCCTTTTGTTTGAAATGAACACTGCTTAAAACTCCTTGAATATGAAACATTAAATATCATAACAAATGTGTAAAGTATTAAGTTTTCCAGATATTTAAAGAGTTATAAAGTTAAACTGGTTATTTTTCACTAAAAATGGAAGACTTCCAGGCTGGGAAATTCATGTGCATTTTGTTATGAATATTGGTACAGCTGATGAAAATGGTCTACTCTCTGTGTATCTATATGAATGTATGTGTGCTTGAACATATATAATGCATAACACCCTCTGCTACCAAAACATATGCTTAGTTTCTTCCATGGCTAATGAAGTACACTTAATCAACTATTTATAAATTAGTACCCTTGCCAAAATACGTTAACTTTTACGGTCTATCAAGTGTACCATGCACACTATGAAATAATACAGCTGGATTCACCCAGTGCCTCCTGACACCTTGGGAACAGTGTGTACAGAGCAGGAGGTGGGTGACTTTTACATGGCTTGAAAATTTTACAGAATCTTCCAACTCGTTTATGTATGTGTTATTGAGTGATCTTACCACGTTAATTTTTAAAAAGAACTGTTGAGAATTTTAAGTATACCTTTACATTATGAAAAAGCATTTCATAAATATTTCTAAATTTTTTTTTTCTATCATCTCATGAAAATTCAGTTTAACTAACTTTCACATTTGATGGGAAAAGCAGAAGCATCCAGCACTGTGGTCACTGCTCTGTCTTGAGTCTGTGTTGTACTGGGTTTTCTTGCCACCTTCCGCAGCTGAGTGCAAAAAAACACAGTGGGAACTCTGATTTTTTCAGCCATTCTATATCTTTGTTGCTGCTAGACTCTAATTCTGCCTGAGTTTATAATATTTGTGTTTGCTCTTATTACACCGAAGAAATTCCTTGGAATGCCTACTCACTTTCTCCCTATTCGTTTCATTTGCAGATGAAAGGCAAATGCAGATTTTAAAAAAAATAAATAAATGCGATATGGTTAGGACCATTCATCACACTCCCTGTCTGCTGGATCTTTGTTTCTGTTTCATGCTGGGTGCATTACATTACATTTCTGAACCTGTTGTGAGGGTTTTTTTTCTTTTTCTTTTTCTTTTAGCATTTTTTTTCTGTAGTTTATTAAAAATATTTTCAGTCAGCAGAAATCCCATTGGTTCTTCTGGAAATCTTGCCTCACAGGCCTTTGCAGGACAAGAACAGATTGTCTGGGGCCTAATTCTGAGCACTGTTTTTTTTATGAGGAAATCAAAAGTATAATTGTTAAAACCCGGTGTGTCCTTTTATGTCTGAAACGGAGAATTAAATTGCTGGTGGCAAGGCAATGGGAGGGAGGGAGAGAGAGAATGTGAGGCAGGCCCTCTGGAATAGAGGGTTTGTGGTTGAAAGTAAAGGAGAATACCCTTCAGAGCATATACAAGTGAGTGTACATTTGGCAGGTAGATCATGGGACCCGGTGAGGACGGTGCAAGATAATCGAGAAGGAATACATACAAAACCACTGTCTCTTTGGCTGTTGCATTTGCTGCTCTCAGATTCTTTCTTAAAAGTCCCAATTTGCAAATGGTGGATACAACTGTCTGACTAAAACTTAGAAGACGGAATATCAACTACTTAGCAACTTTGGTCTCACCTGGGAAACAAGTCTTTACGTGCTTGAGGACTTTTTACTTAGACATGTGCTTTTTTCTAACCTTGTTCATAACAGGACTACCCTAGCTCTTTGACCTGTGCTTTCACTTTTAATTCTGGAAGGAAGAGATTGGAATTTCAATTTCATTTGAGCTAATCCCACTTTATGGATGTGGTAACTAAAAGGGGTGTCTTGATTTAAGACTTGGAGCATGACTGTTCTAGTTTCCTGAATTTAGAGTAGTTCTAAGACCATCCCTAGTGGTCTGTCTTCCTCTAGAATATTCAGACAATCTTCCTTTTTGCCAGATGACATATAGCATCTCTGCATTTTAGAGTGCAAATGCAAGACCCGATAGTCCAGGAACACACTTCATGTTCTGATTTTTAACTGGGATGCAACAAAATAGACTTCAACAACAAAAGAGAGTGTGTTGTGAATCCTCACAAAACCTCGTGGTGTAGTTTGGTGGACAAATGGTTAAAATATACACTCATTGGAGTATGAAGGCAGTTCTTCTCAGCTGTCAGATAGTTTGACCAGTGTCAGGCTATCCCGACGAGAGCAGCATACCTTCATTGCATCATAAATAAAACAGACAAATTACTTTTTTTTTTTCCTCTAGGATGGAATAAGCACCATATAGAGGGGAAGGAAAAGGATTAAGGGGGGGAAGCAGTGATTTGGAGGGTGTGTGTGTGTTGGGGGAGTGAAGAATTAGTGGGAAAAGAAAAAAAAAAAAATAAGAGATCCTTTCAGCCTCTCTATGAATCTCGGCATGGCAGCCGAGAACAATGAGAAAACCAGGCAATTACCTAGAATCCTGTTCCCTTATCCAGACACAGAAAATATATTCTTGCACCAGCCAGCCTTCCCTCCCCCACCCCGGCCCACCCCCTCCCCTTCCCGTCTATCTCATTCAGTTCTTTCGAGGAAGGCCTAGCAAATGGAACAAAAGGAGAAGGGCTTCTGATGATGGCCCACTCAGGCAGGATTCGAGGGGCCCAGCTTTCCACATCTGCAGCAGGAAACCTTTTTTTGTTTACATTCTGTGTCCTTACAGACTTTGGTAACCTCCGATTCTGTGGCAGAGACAAATGAGCAGAAAGGCATTTCACAGCCTGGACTCTTTTTCCCCAAGTCCCTGGAAATCAAGGGGTGAGGACAGTAAATCACCTGGCCCAGGTGCACCAAGCCAGACATAGCCCTTCGGCCCCTGGGCACTCTGCCCTAAGATGTGACTAGGAATTCCGGGCTCTCAAACAGCTTTACCCAGGTGCCTTCCTGAATTCCATGGAGGAGTCCTAAATTCCACGGAGGATTCCTGCTTTGTTTCTTAATTGTTGGAGTCCTGCAAGAGGTTGTCCCCTGCCCAACTTTGTCCTTTGATGGGGGACTGGTAAATGAAGATGCAGGTTGCCTTGGTGATTTGGAAGGTTTTATCAGAGTGGCTGGGAGTCTACCCTTGCTTCTCCCCTTTGCTTTCTGGCCACAGCACTTAGGATATGTTTAGAAGGATGAAGGGCAAATAACTCACTCCCTGTTTATACTTGGAATGCGTGTGCCTCATTATTATTTGCTGAACAGGAGCATTTGATTAACCAGTCTGTTGAAGAATGACATTTAAGTAAGCATATGTGTATGAATCCCTGGCATTTATCTTCCTAGATGGCAAGAGTGGATCTATATATAATTTCCTGAACCCTCCATCCTCCTCCGCCCACATTTGGGAAAACTTATTTTGCATTGTCTGAACGGTGATGGTTTATCCACCGTTCACACTTCTTGTCATGACCAGTAGTTCATAAAGTGAGACACCTGCCTGGGGTTAGGGTGTGGTTGGCAGCTGCTTACAAAAATTCCTCTCTGCACACTTTACAGTAGCTGTGCAACCATTATAAAAAGTGGCATACCCAGGCTTTCCCATGGCAATACTTACTCGAGATGGTGCTAGAAAGAGACTTAAGTTTCTTCTTAGTAAAGCAATTAGCAACATTTCAGAGGCTAGGCGATTGCTAAGACCACCTCCCTGCATTAGCCAAACAATGCTTGTTGGCATTTGTTTACTTATTCAACCTTTTCTTTTAAGTAAAATAGATGGACCGGGAGACTGTTGTTTCCAGTGGAGTGGTGGTGTTTGGTTTCAAAGTGGATGCAAAGTGCTTTGACATGTATTGTGCCTTCCAGTGTGATTTACATCTCATGTTATGTAGTGTTTACCATATTTCTTTTCACAGCCTGGTTGTTAGTCACCAAACCCTGGAACCCTGGTTTGGACTGCTTCGTATCGTCCCAGGAGATCTGAAGGTTTGGTGCGGGAGCCCGGCTCAAAGTCCAATTTTGCCTCTTGAGTTGGTGTGACATCAGGGAAATTTGATAACTCTTATACTTAAGCTGAGCCTCAACTTGTCTATAATTTTGGGGACAAAAATCCACCTGGAGTCTGGTGAAATATAATAAAATAAAAACCTATCATAGCACGTGGTAAACTAGCAATGTTAGCTGTAATTCCTCTAGTCTCTACTCGTAAACATTGGTTGATGAGGCCTCAGTTGAATGACAATAAGCCTAGCCTAAGCAGCTGTTTTCTCAAGGGAGTTGTATAGTTTAGGATAAGCTCCTAAAAATAGAGATACTTCTGGATAAATCCTAGAAGATACGTTGGAAGATGACGGTGCTAGACTTAAAAGTCACCTGAAACAGCTTTAAATGGCCAGATAGAGCTTTCTCCCTTTCTCTGTAGAAGTCACATCTGAATTTAACCTCAGTTCCAAAACTCAGTGCTGAGGCGAACTAGAAAATAATTAAGTGAATGAGCCCCTAGTGCAGTTTGAATGTTTACATAGCAGATTCATCATTTTAAAAAACTGATTCTCCTTAGTAGTGCTTTCTCAGATACCCTGACCAACGTCATTGGACCGCCTTGGACACCTCTGGGGTGTTCTCTTTCAGGGTTTATTTGCTACTCTGCATCACAGATGAGCCTTCCTTAAGTGAAATCACCTCACTTCCCCAAATCGAATTTCTGTAAACTTTGTGTTTTAACAAAACCTCACCACAGCTGAAGTTTTTAATTGTCTGGATAGTTGCTTGCAACCGTGCTAATTTCTTAATGCCCACCCTCCGATTTCCTCATCTTATGAAAATCACCCTGCAGCCTCACTTTTCGAATGAAGGAAGCTGTGCACGGTCTATGATGCAGCCTGTTAGATAAAACCCATGGAACTGATCAGAATGGCTTTCACTTACAAGTCTCATCTGTGAAGAAAGATGTACAAAAATTCAGAGAAGTTCTGCAAGTTTGACAGAAAAAAGCAGAATGACCTTTTTGGGGTGATGGTTGTGCTGAAATGGCTGCCCCCAATTTGTTTGGACAAGGGATTGAAGGTGTCCTGAAAGGATCCCAGCCCTTGCCGCTGGCCCCCAAAGACAGTTCAAGTCCTTAATCGCATGAACTTAAGTGACTATAAAATACTGGAGTGAACAATTTAAAAAATTATCTAGGAGGGGTGCGGTGGCTCAGGCCTGTAATCCCAGCACTTTGGGAGGCCAAAGTGGGCGGGTCACCTAGGATCAGGAGCTTGAGACCAGCATGGCCAACACGGTGAAACTCCATTTCTACTAAAATTACAAAGACTAGCTGGGCATAGTGACATGCGCCTGTAGGCCCAGCTACTTGGGAGGCTGAGACAGGAGGATCAATTGAATCTGGGAGGCGGGGGTTGCAGTGAGCCAAGATCATGCCACTGCACTCCAGCCTGGGTGACAAAGGGCGACTCCATCTCAAATAAATAAATAAATAAATTGAAAATAACTGTCTAAAGTAATAACCCCATTTTACACTGGCATTATTGTTTTAAAAATGTATTTGATAAAATTTTATGCAAAAAAAAACTTGCTTTGACTTTGGAAGAAGAGCAGGAACAGAAGGAAAGGGTTAAAGATCTTACATTACTTAAATATACATTAACCCTTTCTTAAGATGCTTCTTGGATGTTGAGATTTGTTTTTTAAATATTGGAGGATGACAAATAATTCATCAGAGGACAGGGGAGGCAGTATCATATTAAGATCACAGTTTTGTGGATCTGTGCAAGGCTTTTCCTTAATATAATGTAAAGAGCTTTTCTCGCTGCTGGTAGGCTGGATTTTTCATGATAACCTTCAGCATCATTGATACCAACCTCGGTGGCATTACTATTGCTATTTACAGTCATGTGCTAGTAATGTTAAACCTGAATGGGATTAATAAAATAAATTAAGTGATAAAGATTTTAATGCTATTAACAAATTGGTAACACTTCTTGACAGCATAAAAAAAGGCATAGCATGCCATTTGCCAGCCTAGGTAAATTCTACAATCTGTGAATATAAAGATTTCCTGCTGATTCATTTTGATAAACTTTATTTTCTTCAAGTGTCTCTTTTGCTACTTTCATGTTTTTCTTCCTTTGCTTCTTTCCTCTCTTCCCTTACTCATCTTTCCTTTTTCTTTCCTTCTTCTCCTTGTTTTTTTCCTCCCCTTCCCTCTTTCTTATCTCTCCTTTCCTTCCTCCCTCTCTCTCCCTTTCTTCTTTTTCTTCCTTCCTTCGATGCCTTCCTCCCTGTTCCCTTTTCCCCTCTTTGTCATTTCTCTGTGTGAAGGTGCATTCTTCACGATCTCTCCTCTTTACTGCTTTGCTGTTACTCTGTGGTTATTGTCTGGAAATTGACCATTGCCTAGCAATCATGTGTGTGACTTCTGCCAATAAACCTGCTGGCTCAGCCTCCTTCCTTCCTCGGCCCTCTCTGCTTCCTTAGCTAGTGCTTTCCTCACTCCCACTGTCTTCTGGCTTCCACCTCAACACTCTTCATCCTCCCGCAGATGCTTCCTGGGGTTCTTTTTGAAATGGATGCTAGCCTTTTGTTCCAGTCCCACTCTGAACTGCTGGGGTCAGGCAGCTAGCAGCCTCCCTGGGGCAGTGCTATGATGAATTTTGGCATGGCCAGGCTGTTTAACAACTCCATTGCAGAGTGCCAGCTTCCTCAAAGATTAAAAAGAGCTGTGATGAGCTTTTTCCAAAGGCTCCACTCAAGTTTTGAAATGCCAAAGATTCCCGTGGATCTCTAAATTATGTGGTAATTTTTCAAAACCACGCCTACCCAATAAAAGCGAGTTTTCTTTTCCAAGAAACATACCTACTCTGTGATATTATTACTGAAGCACTCAAATTTTCCTGGGATCTATGTTGTTTGGATTCAATAATTTTTTATTTAAAAATTTCAAGTCCTGTCACCCTTTTTATTGCTAAGAGTCAATTATGTCTCATCTTTGCTGTCATTCACATGCTTTCTTCTTTTTAAAGTCATAGTTGTCATAAATGACTCTGTCAAATAATTTTTTGAATGTTTCATTTCAGAAACATTTAGAAAGTTGTCTGTATTGAGTACAATTTTTTGAGGGTGGAGTCAGTTATTTCAGCCCAAATTATTTAGCTCTGCAAATAAGTGGAAAATTATTTAAATTAGGAAATACCGTTTTCTTTTATGCAGTAAAAAATCTTTCAGAATCACTTTATCTTTTTATACCTACCTCTTTGGAGCATGATGTGGCCACCAAAGAGGTAAACAATGGTCTTTCATTGGACCTCCTTATGGAGTCAGGCAAGGTAATACTGCCGGGGACCTTCTGATGTTAGTCATGAATGAGAAAACATTTAGACTTAGTTTGTGTGGCTGTGTGCAGAGAACAGAAGCATCTCACATCACACAGCCTTTTTGCAAATCTGGGCTGTGCCTTTCAGCTGTGCTTTAGGGACATCATCCCAGCTTCTCCAGAACCGAAGAATGAGAGAAAAGTGTCTCTCTCTCTCTCTTTCTCTCTCTCTCTCTCTCTCTCTTGTCTGTCTCTCTGTGCGTGTGTGTGTGGGGGTGTGTGTGTGTTTCTACTGAATGTGATGAGTGCTCTCAGGAAGGATAACTTGGGCTGGAGTTAACAGCTCCATACCTTCCTTCTTATCCTTTCTGGTATTCATTAAGTTAATATACTGTTGCCTGCATGGGGCACCTTCTTTGATGGAGAGTACAGTTAAATGCCTATTTAGACATGTCATGGACTAACCAATGCAAGAAGGTGCATGAAGTGTGGCAGGGGGTTGGGGGAGGTGAGGGCAGCAGGAGAAAAAAGTGTTGCTCTATATTTTTTAACTTAAAAATGCTTCTTCTGAACAATCCTTTGCAGCTGGCAGAAGGGTAAAGTTTCTCACACTATGAAAGGAAGTCAGACCATAAATAAACCAGTCAAGCACACCTGGAAAGAATAAAATGCCACTGTGCTTAGAATGGATGCCAGTCTAGTGAGTGCGTTTAAATAGTATGGAAGAATGTGTAAATGCCACATTAGAATGAAGCCGGCAAAATGTTTCCATTTTTAATCTCCAATTTTTAAACTGATCCTTTATGGGAGAAAATATGGAAAGGCATTTTTCAAAGTTTAATATCTTGCTGTCCTGGGCGATGGACATCTTTCAAAAAGTAATGATGGAACAAGACAGAATGGGGCAGTACTTCCAGAACCAGGTAGAAACTAACAAACCTTCCAGAAGTTGTTAGGATTTTCACACTTATGGATCTAATTCAAAGAACAAAGATAAGCAGTACACTTGTCATCTGAAGTGCATACAAAGACCTAATGTGATCCAGTGAGTATTAGCCCTTTTTTGCCTCATCTCTTAGGACATCATGCAAGATTTTTTTTTTTTTTTTAAATCACTGAACTGGTCAGACACACTCTAAATGCAGTTCTTATGTGGGGAATCATGGAAGCTTCTGTTTAATCGCTTGGCTGTCAGTACTATCTGTGAATTCCATCCCATCTTGCTTAGGCCTTGTGCAAATTTTAAGTTGGGGTAACTCCACCTCCCCAGAAGTTGGGCACAGCTGAAACGAGTCAGCAAACTTTTGGCTGTGTTACTTTTGTCTGAAAAGCATGCATTTGCTGCCTCCTTTATCATCTGCACAACAGGGTTCAAGTCTGGGCCACAGGATGGAAGAGGGTAGTGTATTATATGGTGGGCCTAGGCACGACTGTGGAATATCCACTTCCTAGGTGAAGAAATGAGAGCTGGTCTTGCATACCCCATTCCTTATTCCGCTAACTTTGCCCCAGGATTCCAAAGCCCAGGTGGAAAAGAAATTTTTCTTTTGGTTTGATCTACGTCAGCTTTTACAAATTAATGCCAACTGCAGGTTGGTGGTTACATTTTTAACCATTTATGGGTATAGCAGGAAAGTAAAAACAAGTATGTTTGGGTCTAGCTGTTGCATAGTCACGTTTGTCCTTCTTTCCCAAGCTAATCTCCTTTTGCTGCCTCCTTCCAGTGGCAGGCAGAGATTCTCTGTGTTTCCTTGCCTGGTTCACTTTCTTAACGCACTGTGTGCAGAGGGAGAGTGTGAGCCAAGGAGGGCTCAAGAGAGCCACTGGGGGCTTAAATTCATAAAAGTATGAATTTACCTTCTTTACCCAGGTAGTCTCTCCCCAACACATGGGTTCTGCCTCCCATTGTAAAGTCTGAAGAGGATGGGAAGAAATGAGTAATTACTAAGTGCCTGTTAATGGCCAGGCATTGCCAGGACCAAATTATACTCATTTTTGTTTTTTGAACCGTTGTGATCGTGTCTTTGTTAGAAGGGGTTTTTGTTGACTGCTTTAAGAACTTTTCACGGAACTGGTATCTCTTGATGAACTTTCATAGACTAACATTTCTTGATGATTGTTTTATGCCAGACACGTTGTTAGAATTTTGCTTTACTTTATACAATTTCATGTGTTTGAGGGGAGAAAAATCTGAATATTTGATTTTTAAAATACCAACTTGATCCTTCTAAAAAGAAGAATAGGAAGAAAATAAAAGAAGGAAAGCTTGCTGCCAGCTAGTTCATTCTATGAAAAAGTGGTTGGATGTTTTGATCTTCCATTCATTCCTTTAATCATTTTTTCATTCAATAACTATATAGTGGGTATCTCCTTTATGCAAGATGTTCATACAGAGTATCACGGGGGAATAAAAGAACTGCAAGTCAGGCCAGGTGCGGTGGCTCATGCCTGGAATCCCAGCACTTTGGGAGGCTGAGGTGGGTGGATCACAAGGTCAAGAGATTGAGACCATTCTGGCCAACATGGTGAAACCCCCTCTCTACTAAAAATACAACAAATTAGCCGGGCGTGGTGGCGGGTGCCTGTAGTCTCAGCTACTGGGGAGGCTGAGGCAGGAGAATAGTTTGAATCCAGGAGGCGGTGGTTGCAGTGAGCCGAGATTGTGCCACTGCACTCCAGCCTGGCGACAGAGCGAGACTCTGTCTCAAACAAACAAAAAACAAGAACAATAACAAAAAAAGAACTGCAAGTCATGGTCCTTATCCTCATAAAATGTATTCCCTAATATGCATCATTTCTATGGATGTGTTTTAATTTTCATATATATTAACTAAAATTTCTGGATCAAGAGTTTTTTTTTTTGTTTTGACAGAGAGATCAAGAAACTAATGAAAACATTTGTCTTCTTCTTTTTTTTTTTCTTTTTGGTGATAGAGTCTTTTTCTGTTGCCTGGGCTGGAGTGCAATGGTGTGATCATGGCTCACTGCTGCCTCCATACCCTGGGCTCAAGTGATCTCCCACCAGCCACCACCACCTCCCAAATAGCTGGGACTACAGGTGCATGCCACCACACCCAGCTCTTTTTTTTTTTTTTTTTTTTTTTTTTGAGATGGAGTTTTGCTCTTGTTGCCCAGGCTGGAGTGCAATGGCCTGATCTTGGCTCACTGCAACTTCCACCTCCCAGGTTCAAGCAATTCTCCTGCCTAAGCCTCCTGAGTAGCTGGGATTACAGGCACTGACCACCACAGCCAGCTAATTTTTGTATTTTTAGTAGAGATGGTATTTTACCATGTTGACCAGGCTGGTCTTGAACTCGTGACCTCAGGTGATCCACCCGCCTCGGCCTCCCAAAGTGCTGGGATTATAGGCGTTAGCCACTGCGACCAACCTAATTTTTTAAAAATTTACTTTTTGTAGGCACAGGGTCTCACTATGAGACAACTATCTTGCCCAGACTGGTCTAGAACACCTGGGCTCAAACTTCCACTTTGGCCTCCCAAAGTGCTGGGACTACAGGTATGAGCCACTGCGCCCAACTGTCCCCACTAATCTTAAATTAAAAACTTTTGACATTTAATTTTTAAGAAATTTTTTTCCATTCATTAAATAAACTTAACGTGTTGGACATGCTTAGAGTGATTCTAAAAAGTTAGCTTAGCTAACTTTTAGACTAAAAGACTAAAATCTTAAGTTGATATTTTGCTTCAATAATAATTGAGGCCCAGGCACCATTTTCATGCAAGTTTGTTTGTAGACCAAATGCTGAGAGTATTTGCCTTCTGATAAAGATGGAATTCACTGTTCAGAAAGTTACTCTGCATCCAAAAGAAGCATAGCGTTTTTACAGTAATGTGCTGCTAATGTTTAGTGTTTCTTTTCTGATATTATTGCTGAAATTTCCAATGGTGTAAATTAGACCTTCTAATCCTTGTCTCAGCAGTAAGCAATAATTGAGGATATTTGATGATTTTTATCCACATGGGAGAATGTACTGCATAATTCAAAAGCAGCTGATCTCTGCATTCAGTTTACTTATATTGCATTTTTTAGTTTCAATATTTTGAGGAGTGAAGGAATGGTTAAATAATATTCTCTTAAGTGACCAATAACAGAGAAATAAATGTAATCAGGAAATAAATGGTGATTACCTACATTAATATGCATTTCTTATATTTGAATTTAGTTTTTCAGCAACTATATTCAACCTTCCTTCATAGCACTCTTGACTGATTTTGGAAGCATGTATCACCTTATTTCATGATCTGTTTCTTCAGTGTTTCTTTAATGTCAAAGCATTTTTGGTTCATCAGCTAGTTCTCCTTTGGTTCAGAGGCAGAGGAAGAAATCCAATATGGGGATCAGGGGTAGTATTCTTCGTTTGTTAGGAATGTAATAGAACATGTGTGTATTGTATGTCATGATGTTATATATAAATCTCTTTACTAGGTTTTTAACTACCATCAAAATTCACCTGAGGGTGATGCTCTGTAGGTAAGAAATCTTAATGGAAGAGAGATTTACCAAACCAGACCGTAAGGAAAACACGAGTGTTTCTAATTTTCTGAAGCACAGTTTTAATATTTGTATTCCTTCTAATATGGCGCTGTGATTTTTAACACCAAATTTGACAGGCAATAAATCTAATGATTACCGAGCATATGAAAAAAATATATAAGGTAAGGAGCTTGACATTTCAATATTTTGCTTTCACATGCGTGGAATATTTGTTAACAAAGTTTCATAAGGATTTAAAAATCATTACATATCACAGTTATACCTCTAATAAACTGATTATATATTTGTTTCTACTCTGTAATTAGGGGTAATTACACTAATTGCATAAACAGATGATAATCAACCTGAAATTACTTTATAAAACAAGAACATTTACACAACAATAATGTCATTAAAAAACATAAGACCCCAAGAATGAGACAAAGCCAGCACCACCAGGAAATTCAGTCAGGGATTAAGTGCCTGGTACTGTAGGTATAATAGGGCCGCTGTCACCTTCCCATTACCCTAATGCACTCCATTCCTCTTAGATATAGTATGTTTAAATCCTGAGCTGTGAATTCCTAGGCCTTTGTGCCTTTGTCTCATCACCTTAACGTTTTTAATGTAGTTTTTGTTGTGTAAATCTATATAAGTGCCATCACCCGTCAGCGGTGACATCTGATGGCATGAGGCCGACCCAGTCTGCATGTATTAGGGCTTTTTGTGTTTGTGCAGTGGAACCTACTTAAACAAATTCCACTTGGAGGAATAAACCTGTAAAAGGAATACATTTTCCCTGTTCTGAAACAATAGCTCTGTGCTGAAAGGATGCCCATGAAAAGAATAAATCACATAGAAGGATAAAGTTCCTTTCTTCCAAAAGGCAAGGGGAAGGTAATGATGATTTTGACCTATGGAGGAAATAAATCTCTTGATTTATCATTTTCATGTGCAGAGCCATCTAGAACACATGCCAGGAAGCCTCCTTGAAATTATTACCAAATTTCAAATTCTCCAAAAAGAATTTCAAATAACAAAAACAATGATCAAGAACTCAACAATTTCACACAAAAAGTATTAAAGCCCCAGACCAGGTAAGCACACTCTCAACATTCCTTACAGAACTCTTTAACGTGGAGCTATTCTATCAGCGCTAGACACCAGCGAACCCAGTACCTGGAGGGTAGTGGCTACAGGTGAAATCAGTCTCTGTTAAAATACAGTATTTACCTTGCAACTGACCTTTGGTAAGGACAGTAGCTCAGGAACTCCACATGTGTAATCACATATACCCTGAGTAGAGTTTGCTGTTGTTGACAATAAATTTGGGGCTTAGAAATACATAGATCTCTGGGGCTTCAGCTCCTAATACTTGGGAGGATCTACGCTATACAAATATCCAGCGTTCATTGTCACTTTAATTTGTAGCAGAGCAATTGGAGTATATTAAAAATGTTTAGGACTTGAGATGCCAACTCAAGTTCAACCTGAGAATGTGAAGTTGTCAACTTTGCATCCCGGTTTCTCCACCAATTTAAAAAATGTGGTTGACAAAACAGTATCTTCACAATCACCACGTGCTGATACGAGGTAGATGGACAGGTGCTAATAAGTACTTGCTTAATGCATACATAAATATAAGGGCAAAAAAAGAAAAAGATAGTATTTGATAGGTTTCTCCAAAAGAGAAGTTCCGAATGTGAACTTTGTGTTGCCTGAATGCTTGGTAACGTTTCTTAAAGTTTTGAGTAATAATACATTATGTTCTCTGGGGTTAAATAATACTTGTTAGAAAGCGTATGGAGATGACAGATGGGCACAAAAGAAGAAATGTAAAGGCTTTGGGGTCAGCACTGTACTGCTTTATCACTCCAGAAAGCTCCTACTTCTAGAGGACATAAGAATGCCATTTCCCCACATCTTACCAGCACTGAGTGTTTTAATTTTTTAAATCTGTCAATTTTATGGACAAATTATTACTTTCATGCATCATCGTCAATTCTAGAAACCCCTTAACAATTTTTTTGTTTTCATTTTATTCTGTGGGATATAATTGGTGTTTTGATAGATCTCTATTATCAGGATCTCTTTTCTATTTGGGGGAATTCTGCAGTGTTATAAGTCTTAGTGGCGCTCGCCTCCCACTAGAGAAATGACACTTCCAAAGCTGTCTGACAGTGAGAATACAGGTATGTTCCCAGGTTTTGCTCATAAGACACCCTCATTTCAGAGTTGAGGTGAGTTGTAGAAAGACTGAGTTCCTGGGGAGCAGAAGCGATAGTGCTGATCACGGCATCTAGTGTCTACTGACGTGTGTGTCTGCAGTGCAGACTGCACTGACCAGGACTCAGCAGTGGCAGCAGGGATGTCCACACTAGAAGAGTTCTCTGCTGTGATGCTAGCGTTAAACCTAGCTTTGTATCTCCGAACCTGGATCTTCAGCTGCCACAACCATTCTGTGAGCTAGATAATAGTTTTTAATGAGCATCGTCTTTGCTCCGGTAGGCCAATATAGGTTTCTGTTACTTGCAACTTAAGACATTAATGGGTAAATAAATAAGTAGTACTAGGCCTGGTTGCTTCTAATTTGCTGGACAGTTAAAGGCAAAAGAATAAGCTCAGGCTGGGCATGGTGGCTCACACCTGTAATCCCAGCACTTTGGGAGGCTGAGGCAGGCGGATCACAAGATCAGGAGATTGAGACCATCCTGGCTAACTTGGAAACCCCGTCTCTACTAAAAATACCAAAAAATTAGCCGGGCATGGTGGCGGGCACGCGTAGTTCCAGCTACTTGGGAGGCTGAGGCAGGAGAATGGCGTGAACCCCGCAGGCGGAGGTTACAATGAGCTGAGATTGCGCCATTGCATTCTAGTGTGGGCAATAGAGCGAAACTCTGTATCAAAACAAACAAACAAAACAAAACAAAACAAAGAATAAGCTCAAAGTCCTAAATTCTTGGCTTAGGTAGAGACTTTCTATTATAGCACCAAAAAAAATCTTCTCTTGCAGGCACAGAGCAGAAGAAATTAAAAGTAAACTTAAGATTTGAATCCCAAGGTTGCTGAGCTACCAAGTCAGTTGAATTTACAGCCAGATGTGAAAGTGTATTGATTGAGAGAGGAGAACCTCAGAACTGGGGTAGAGATATTGGGAAGGAGCAGAGTATGATGAGATCCCAGCCCCATGAGTCTCATTTGTTGACTGGAGCAGCCTTCTTGCCTGTCTTACTCGAAAACCAGAATGACCCCCTTTGCAAAGGGAATTCCATCCTCCTTGTGGCCCATTCTCAACATCTGGCACCATCCCCAGATCCCTATGTAAAGACAGATCTCAGGATGCCTTGGAATACCAACTGCAAAGTCAAAACTGCAAGATGTTGATCATTTTTATTTGCAAAAATCTGATAAATGGATTCTGAAGGCAAATGAACAAGGAAAAGGAGTGTAATTTTAAATTTGGCTGAATTTGTTGAAATGGATTGACTTACCACGGATTCTCGATTCAATATGGTAGCTCAAGTGAGTGAGTGTGCTAGATGCCACACTAGGCATTCAATTCCTCAGGAAGTTAGAAACATTGGAATGGATTTATCATGTTTGCCTAACCATACAACATCCTCTGAGAGGATTCAGAAGATAATCTCTTCAGTTATTTAGAAATACAGGAATGAGAGTGTTCCAGGTCTTAGAAGAGGGCCAGAGTGGCCATTCTCTGTAAGCTAATGATGCTGGTGAGAGATACAGCAAAAGGTTCCATGATTTCAGGGAGGTTACTGGATCCCAGGGCCGCAGAGGCTAAGTGGCAGCTCCAAACCATTAGAGACAAGGTGGTTATGGTTATCGTAATATGCATCATAGCTGGTGGGATAATGGTTTGATCAACTTTAATATTTGGAAGTAGCTAGATTTATAATAGATGGTCAGCCCAATTAGGTTCTACTCAATAAGAGTAACAGAAATTGCATACTTGATAAATCAAGGCCTGATTTGAATTACCACAATGGTCATGACCTCTCAACAAAGTCCCTAATCTATAAAAGTTTACGGTTCCAGACTTCTTTAAATAAAGGGGAAGTCAAATACCCTTGAGAGAGAGCAAACTACAATAACATCTCAGTTAGTGGCTATACATCTTCTTATCCTTTACAAAGGGACCTAAGCCATTTACCTGAGTAAATGCAAACTTGGTGTGGAGAAGTGAAATGTTCAGACCTTTCAGAAAGTGTTAGACATTCGCTCTGGGCTAGTACTAAGTCCTGGTGACTCAGAACACACTGTGATTCCTCTGTGGTTCTGAGTATGGGTTTTATGGAATTCACATGATGGAGATCTAACTCAGATCTGTTTCATTGTAGGCCCAGTAGGACCTTGAATACATAATGTAATTATTTAATTCATGAATGTACCATTGGAATATATCTCATCAACAATGGTGGAACCCTGTACTGGCTTCTCACCTATTATGGTAGAAAGGACTAAATGGGAACTTCTGGAATTCCTCTCAATACCAAAAGTAAATGAAAAGCAATACCACATCCCTGGGGGAACCATAGTGACAAATGTCATAAGAAGCCACTTGAAAGAGATGGAGATACTGATTCCAACTCTCTACTATACTTGGAGAATGCTGGTAGATTATTATAAGCTTAACAAGTGGTGACTTCCATTAAATCAGGTGTTCCAAATGTGGTGTCTTTACTGAAGCGAAAGAACATAGCCTTTACTAATCTTGCAAATCTTGTTTTCTCTATCACAATAAATTTAGAGCGTCAGTAGCATTTTGCTTACACTTGGCATGGATAACAATATACTTTTGCAACTTTGCCTCAGAGTTATGTAAATTCTCTGACCTCAAGCCATGATGTAATCTCTAGGAAACTTGATCATCTCATTATCCCAAAAGATAACTGATTAGTCCAGGACACCAATGACACTATGCTGATGGGATCAGGGGAAGAGAAGTGGTAGACACTCTAGATACTCTGGCCACACACATGCATGCCAGAGAATGAGAGATATATTCTTGAAAATACAAAGATATAGTTGCTAGTGAAGCTTCTGAGGGTTCATTGGTTTGGAACATTTCGCAATATATACTGCAGTTTGAAACTGCTACCACTAACAAAGAAACAGCACCTAATGGGTCTATTTTCATTTTGAAGGCAGCATATCCCACATTGGGCTATGTTGCTTGAAGCTACTTACTAGGTATAGCCAGTGCTGTCAGGGCCTCACCCATAACCCCTCACTACTTCAAAACTTCAACTTCCAGAATTGAAATTCTTTTTCCTGAGGGATTTCTCTGACTGCTAGAACATACCTAATTGCTTATTACTCTAAGTGTCTTGACATATTGTGATGCTGTATGAAGACTGTATTAAGTCTCATTAGGAGAAGCATAGTAAAAGCCCTGGGATTTGGGATTGAAGCCGTTTTCTCTTAGTCAAGCAATTAGTCTACTGAGAAACAGCTCTCCCCGTGCTTCAAGGGTCTTACAGAGACTAAATGTTTAACCATGACCTACTAGATAACTATTCAATCTGAGCTGACCATGATGCATGTCACATGAGTCACTTAGCCATGTATTTGGGTATACTAAACTGCAATGGGTTTTCAAGTAGAGGTGGTTGTATTAGTCTGTTTTCACACTGCTGATAAAAACATACCCGAGACTGGGTGATGTACAGAAGAAGGAGAGGTTTAATGGACTTACAGTTCCACATGGCTGGGGAGGCCTCACAATCATGGTGGAAGGCAAGGAGGAGCAAGTCATGTCTTACATGGACGGCAGCAGGCAAAAGAGATCTTATGCAGAGAAACTCCCCCTTATGAAACCATTAGATCTCATGAGACTTGCTCGCTAAAATGAGAAGAGCATGGGAAAGACCTGCCCCCATGATTCAATTACCTCTCACCAGGTCCCTCCCACAACAGGTAGGAATTCAAGATGACGTTTGGGTGGGGATACAGCCAAATCATATCAGTGCCATATATGGCATCTAGTTCAAGGAGATTTTTCTCAACTTACACTTGTGTTTGCAAGGGGAGGTTCCTATGACTGATTAAGGGGAAAAGTGAACACTTAATTACCCCTGGTTTTGCATGATAAATTAGTACCAATGCAAAGAGGACTATTTTAGCATTATAAATACATTTAGTGGTAGCCTGGCCTCAACTTGTAAACTTTACCTTAACCACCATTGTCAACTGCCATTAATGAATGCTCAACCTGCTAACTGTAGCCCCCCAGTATGGTACCATGCCCACTGGGGATCATCTAGAACCTAACTATTCATCAGTAGAGATCATCAAGGAGCAAAAGTAATTTTGAATTTGAATTTGCATTTGCATTCCTTGCCTGCCATGCTTTAGCCAGCCTACCATTCTTAGATTGAAGGCTTTACTTCCCATGATGGTGTCCCACACCACATAGTTTCTAAATATAGTTTCTCTACATTGAAAGAAGTAAGGCAGCAGATATAACACATAAGATTCATTCAGTCTCCCAGAAGCTGGAGTGGAGTCTGTGAAATAAAATTTTAGTTTTCTAACCTCTGTAGCTTAGGGAAGCATATATGAAATGGTAGGAAAGGATACTAAGGACGGATCAACCATTTCCTGCAATTTATGCAATCATCCAGAATGGTAGAAAGGCCTATTGATGACTCTGTTAGAGCTTCAGATTAGAGACTACCTTGTGAAGTTGGGGTGCTGTCCTGTGGGACTTGATGCGTGCTTTGAACTAGTGATAAGCATGTGATCCTGTGCCTGTCATACAACGAATGTATAAGTTTGGGAACCAACAGAGAGAAAAAGGCAATGGTATCTCTCACAAGTACAGCTAATGAGCCACTCACAAAAGTTACTTTCTGTATTAGTCAGGGTTCAGTGCAGGAAACAAAAAATCACTTCAGGTATTTTAGGCAGAAAGGGCTTTCATGCAGGTAACTGGATGCTTGTGAAATCATTGGAGACAGGTGCAGTGACTCATGCATGCAATCCCAGCACTTTGGAAGGCTGAGGTGGGAGGATTGCTTGAGCCCAGAAGTTTGAGACCAGCCTGGACAACATAGAGAGACCCATCTCTACAAAAAAATAAAACAAATTAGCTGGTGTGATGACATGCACTTGTGGTCCCAGCTACTCAGCAGGCTGAGGTGGGAGGATTGCTTGAGCCTGGGAGGTCAAGGCTGCAGTGAGCCATGATCATGCCACTGCACTGCTGCGTGGGTTATAGAGCAAGACCCTGTCTCAAAAAAAAAAAAAAAAAAAAAAAAAAAAAAAAAAAAAGACTGGAGAAGTAAGAGTCAGTCATTTCAAGAAGAGTTAAGTTCAAGAAAACCCCATGTAGATAAAATTCTGGAGTCAGGTAGTTGAAATAAAGAAATGGTTGGAATGGTGAATGCCTACCGATTATATTTAGGACATTTCCCATCTCAGAAACCCTGTGATCTGCTGCTTTAGAGGCTTAATACCCAAAGGAAGATGGCTTCTATCAGGGAACAGCAGTGATTGCATTGAATGAGAGGGTGAGCCAGCTCACCCAGCTATCTCAGACTTCTCGTGCCATTGGCCAAATCTGTAAAAAAGGATGTTCTGGGTTGGCATGGGAGATTGTTCTGGTCAATAAGGTTACTACTATGTAATAGCAACGAGGTATATGGAACCCAAGGGATGTTTTGGGATGCTGCCTTGTACTGTTCCAGTAATTAAAATTTAATGGAAGAACACATCAATATCTCAAATCCCTCAGGAATGAAGGTCAGCTCATCATATGGGGTAGATAAACCTGGTCAGCTGAGTAGCAGAATGAAATTGAAGAGAACGTGGAAGGAAAAGAGGGGAAGGGATGAAGCCCCCCACTGCAGCATGACATCCATCTGCAGATGACTGTAGCATCTGCCCATATTTTCCTACCTGCTATGTCTCATGTTTCTTTATATATCTTAACACATTTTCTTCTCTCTTCCTGTTTCTTTTCTCTACTATCTGACACTGTATGCTAAGGATTAACTTTACAGCTGAGTCTATAGATAATAGAATATTGAAGAGTGAGAGTACCAGAGAAGATCTTGTACTTATAGCTGGAGGCATCAACTGAAAGGTCTTTGGGTTTTTCATCGTGGGAGGAAGGAAGGAAGGAATACTTTTATTATTTATTTTTATTTTTATTTTTTTGAGATGAAGTCTCGCTCTATTGCCCAGGCTGGAGTGCAATGGGGCAGTCTCGGCTCACTGCAACCCCTGTCTCCTGGGTTAAAGCGATTCTCCTGCCTCAACCTCCTGAGTAGCTGGAAGTACAGGTGTACACCACCACGTCCTGCTAATTTTTGTATTTTTAGTAGAGATGGGGTTTTGCCGTGTTGGCCAGGCTGATTTCAACTCCTGACATCAGGTGATCCACCCGCCTCGACCTTCCAAAGTGCTGGGATTACAGGCAAGGGCCACCACGCCGCCTAGCCAGGAATGCTTTTAGATTAGATAAGGGTGGTTGTATTATGTTAGGCAAGAGCTTTATTTTGGGAGGTGGGGAGAAAAAGTATGAGGAAGAAAAATGTTTGTTGATGTGAACCAATCAAAGGGTAGTCTTTCAGTGAGCACTTGTCATCTTTTTTGACTGCCTAGTATCTGGGTCTCCTTCCTATGTTTTGGGTTCTCTCTCATCTTACTGAGTCTCATTGTAGGCGGTGTCTACTACCTCTTGCTGAAAATGCCAGTTATTTGTTTTCCTACCAAATCATCTTTGGCCCTCTTGCAGCTGGAGTACAAGTGGGCATCATCTAGAGTCCAGGGGTGACCCCCAGAGTCACAGGAAGGCACATCCTCCAGGTCATCTCTTTGGTAGGGGCAGTGGCTGCAGGAAGCCTGTGTTCCTGGAACAGCAGTGCTGGTGCATTAGTGAGAACATCCTGCATTCCCTGCTGACCTTCTTTAGTGCTTAGCAGTGACAGTAGTGCCCTCTCTTCACTGACTCTGTGGTGTGATTTGGGGTCTTTTTGTCTGTATTGCCCAAGTTCTCTGCATTAGCTATTATCCTTGTTCATCTTTCATCAGCCAGGGTTGGCTTCTGTTGTTTCCCACTAGGAAAACCAACCTATTCAATGATGTAATGGAAGGAACACTGGACTTGCAGGCAGGAGCCTGGGTTGGAAACAGGAGCTGTCACTTAGTGGCCATGTGACGTGGGGCATATGATTTAACCTCTCTGAGTCGCGGCTTCCTTATCTGTAAAATGGGAATCACGTTCCCCACCTCAGCTTTTTAGCGTAAAGATTAAATGAGCTAATGTGTGTGAAGGTTCTTAGATCTGTGCCTGTCACATCCTGTTTTTATTGTTTTTGTTTTAAATAAGCAGCACAATGGGAATATTCAGTGTTTGAGCACAGAGTAACTGTGCTTTTATCATAGCATACGACTGTTTCTTATTATTTTTATTAAAATGTCCTGGAAAAGGATATGTTGTCTTGCTTGTTCCTGGGAGTGCATGAAGTTATGGAGTTGTAATTGGCAATTCTGAGTACAAGCGTTCTTTACTTATTGTTTAAGCACTTCCGTAGCATACAGTTCAGATTTCTAAGGGTAATCCTGGGAATTGCAGAGTAGCAAGATGTACTTTTGTATGTGATCACTGTTAGAAAGTTTAATAAACCCAGTGACTATATTAATAAGCATGTCATTTGTGGTGAAAGGCAGCTTGTTTATTTTTTCAATCAAATTATTCTTACAAAGGAATGTTAGACATAGAGGGTATAAATAATAATTAAATGAATGCCTATATACTCATCATTCAAATGAAGTCTCTTGTGTAACTCTCCCCAAATTCTTTCCCTGCCTTCCTTCTAGCGGTATGCATAAAAAATGTCTGGAATTACATACAACAAAGTGATAGCAGAGGCAGGAATGATGGGGTGTTTTCGCTTTCTTCATTTCTTTGTAGTTTGAATTTTTTAGGAGTATACTTTTTTTTTCCATTTAGGAAAAACAATACATTTAGGAATGAAAATGACCAACCATGTTAATTACATTGCAGCAATAGAAATTAATGAATTGGAAAACACAAACACAGTAGACTTGCTATAAACAGTCATGTGTTGCCCAGCAATGGGGATATGCTCTGAGAAGTGCCTCACTAGGTGATTTTGGTGTCCTGTGAACATCATAGGGTGTACTTACACAGAGCTAGATGGTACAGCCTACTATAATCCTAGGCCATATGGTCTAGCCTATTGCTCCTGGACTACAAACCTGTACCACATGTTACTGTACTGAATGCTACAGATGATTGTAACACAAAGATAATATTAGTGTATCTAAATGTAACTAAACATAGAAAAGGTTATATTCCAACCTAAGACATCACAAGGTGATAGTTCTTCAGCTCCATTATAATCTTTTTATTTTTTTAACTTTTTTGTTTTTTTGAGGCAGGATCTCTACTGCCAAGGCTGGAATGCAGTGGCACAATCTCGATTCACTGTAACCTCTGTCTCTTGGGTTCAGGTGATCCTCCTGCCTCAGCCTCCCAAGTAGCTGGGATTACAGGCATGCGGTACCACTCTTGGCTCATTTTTGCATTTTTAGTAGAGATGGGGTTTCACCATGTTGGCTGGGCTGGTCTGGAACTCCTGACCTCAAGTAATCCACTTGTCTTGGCCTTGCAAAGTAATGGGATTACAGGTGTGAGCCACCATGTCCAACCTCCATTATAATCTATGGAACCACCATAAAACACCTGTCCTTGACCAAAATGTCATAATGTGGCTCATGACTAAATACATTAAATTTCAGGAGCACATTGGCAACAAGTATTTAGACAATGAATAGTTTTACTGGTTTAACTAGTAATTAAAAAGATGTACCTTGAGTCAGTGGAGGTGGTATCAAACCCAGTTCCAACACGTACTAGCTGTGAGGCCTTGAGCAAACCATGTAAACTTTTGTGCCTCAGTTTCCTTACCTATAAAATGTGGATGGTTATGGAATCAAGCTTGTAAGATGGCTGTGAAGATTAGATGGGTAATTACTTAGAACAGTGGTACATAGTTAGGATGTATGTATATACAAGAAATGGAATTCTGGAAAATGTAGTTCAGTCCCGCCAAACCAACACATTGCAAAGGCATCACACTCTTCTAGTTGCTCTTTTAAGAACTCTTATGTATGGAGAATTCTTCCTGGCCTCTGATTCATTCATTTTGTTTTCATAAGTTTTATTTTGCCCTTCACTGCCATTATTAAACACCCCATCCTTTTTTTTATTTCAAAGAATTCATTTTTGTTCTTAGATGATGGTGGCACGTCCTCCTTCTCCTTTTTCCTTTTTTCTATTCTACTCTTTCTTCAGTGATGAAATAGCCTCTTTCATCTCAGTGAGACTTGAAATTAAATGTTCTTTATTGTTTCCTGCATTAACATGAGGTAAATTTTCCTTATTGCCTGATACTAACAAATTAAGATCTTAGCTAGTGGGTTGCCAAAAGTAACTATGATACAGACCTCCACGGTACTACCCGTGGAGATTCTAATTTGAAAGTTCCAGGGAAAGACGTGCAAATGTTGCTTTTTACCATAGGTACCCAATACTTTGATACTATTTGTGTAGAAAAGTGTTTGGGAACTTCTGATGCAGGTTTTTTAGTATTTATAGCTAGTGTAGGCTCATGTTGGCTTCAGTGGTATTTTTTTCTTTTCATTATTTTCTTGTTAGAGTGTTCTCCAAGCATATCAGTGGTATATTATTGGCAGGTCTTCCTTTCTCCATCCACAGACAGTAGATAGCAGCTGACCACAAAGTATTAATATTTCGCCTGTGAGTACTGGTTGATTGTGATGGGCTAGCACATGGGGTTCTTTAAAATTATGCCATATGCATTAAATACATGCACACACACTTACGTAATATTTGGATTTGAATATTTTAGGCCATTTCTTTTGAGTCTTTAATGTCTAATAAGCTAACAATTTAGGCTATGAATTTGCCTCTGGGCATAGCTTTAGGTGCATCTTAAGTGTTGCTGCGGTGGTATGATCATTGTAATTAGTTCCTAAATAATCTGAGAATTTCTATTAGGAGGTCTAAAAAAGTGTTCAAGTTGCTGAAGGTTTTTGTTTTGTTCTGTTTGGTTTTGCTTATGCTTAAATGTTCATTATACTGTGGACAGAAAATGGAAAATGCTTCCTGTGTAATTTTTACTGTTTGGAATTTAGTCAGTATTTCTTTATAGGTAATATGACAAAATAATATTAAATTCCATGGTTATTAAAATGTTTGATTTGTGTGAAGGTATTATTACTTACATTTTGACTAATGTGTCAAATTTATACCCTGGTGTTTCTTATGTTTGTTAATTTTTCCTTCTTTTAAACTTATTTTTCTATTTCAGGGCAATGTTTTTCCATGTATAAATATTAATGACTATTACAGCTTTATATATATTGTACCTTTTGTGAAGAAAATACTTATTTTATTCATTGAACACTTTTGGCCTTGTTTTTTGCTCTTACTGATATAGAAAGTATTAGTCTCTTTTGGTCTATGTTGGTCTGCCATATCTTTTGCTATCCTTCTACTTTTCAGCTTTCTGTGTCACTTTGTAAGTGCTTAGGTAAATTGTATTTTTTCTTTAAATGTAATCTAATAATTTTTGTCTCAGTGTATAACTTATTTATATGTATAATTATGATTGATAGCTTAATCTATATTACTCTGATTTCTTTTGGAGCTTTTTAGAATGTATTTTCACTGTTTCCTATCTTTTGAATCATGACTGGTGTACTCATTTTAATTTTCATCAGCTTTTTTTTTTTTTTTGAGGCAGAGTTTTGCAATATATGCTATATATTTTCTGTAAGTGGTGACCATGTTTTTTCCCAAAGCATTTATTACTATATTTTTTTTAATTTTCAAAGCTGACCAAAATAATAGCTTAAACAAAACAGTAGTTGGCAGCATTCTCTGGGTTAATGAGTAGGGAAAGAAACCTTTTCCATCTTGACTCTTGCCAGTTACTATAGGAGCCAGCGAGAGAAAACTACACCTATTCCTGCAGCTGAGAATTGTGGCAGAAAACAACTTGCGATTTTGTACATACTTGTATATAGAACTTATGCCTTTTAGCATATAACAATATACTGTTTTAAGACCATAATGTATCTGCTGCCAGAATAGCCATCCTATATTGCTTTATTTGCTGTAATTGAGTAAAAGTGTAATGGACCTAGAAAAGATTCAGGGAAGAAAAATGAAAATAATTAAAAGCAGTTGAGAAACTTCAATATAAAGGCAAACTTTAAAATAATAGATTGGTAGTTCTACTCACAGAACAGAACTCTGAACCGAAGAAGGCTGCTTTATATACATTTTCAGTTGTTTATAACATAATGAATTCCCTTTTAAAACACAGTTAATTCATATATATAGGAGAATCATTACATGCTCTCTTTGACTCCTATAAAAATTGGATGTAGCTATTATTGCTCCTTCGACCAGAGAGATGAAGATGAGCTGAGATCATTTTTTATTGTGTTTTTGCTTTGAATCAGGCCCTGGCTAAATACTTGACTTGGCAATAGCCTTTTGAGGTAGAAAGGATCAAAAGTCTTTATATTTTCACTAAAACTATGCCCATCCTTTGAGTTGAATTCACTTCATACAGTTTTGAAATTGTTTTTCTTAAATGCTCAAAGCCCACATTTTGTTTTGGAGATAGTATGAAATAGCATAAAATAAAGATAGAGAAAAAGAGAAAATAATTGAAAAGAACTATTGAAAAGCAAGTAAGAAATGGAGAACTGTGATTAGTTAGTGGTAGGTCTCTTGAACAGGTCAGTGTGGCTTGTGGGAACCATACGGGGTGACAGTCACTTTACTAGGACTTTTGAATAAACTAAGTAAGTAATACGGCTTACCTTCTGGTGTTGGTAAGCAAAGAAGTCTGATACCAGAATGCATGTGCATTGCAGGACCATAATATACCATAATATTTTGCATATAGGTGATGACCCAGTGAAAGGTTCTATACGTTATTGTTGTTTTCAACTCTGAAAAGGATATTTTGTAAGAAGTCATCAAAAATAAAATGTTTAATATATTATGTCAAGAATTTTTATTAATAGTCCAATATTTGTTGCTGTAAGGCAGTATTACTAAACAGATGTTTTGTGTTGTTAAGTGGTATAATCTTAAAGTTCTTATTCCCTAATACCAGTAGATGAAGATCATCTGATAAGTGGCTCTTCAAAGTATATCTTAAATCAGAAATGACCCAAGAAATTCTGATTGTTGGTAAATTACTTTAAAAACAACTTAATGGAAAGGGGCTTCAAGATGGCTGAGTAGAGCCACCTGGCATTTGCCTCCTCTGCAAAAAAGGACCAAAACAGTGAGTAGACCATCACACATCAATTAGAACATCTAAGAGAGAACACTGGAATTTAGCAGGGAAGTGACAGTGAAGAAATGAGGCACAGAAAGAAGTGAGGTAGCCGGGCTGGCTGGGATAGACTGGGAGCCAGGAGAAGCTCTACAGTACAGGGAAAAGATAAGTGAGAGATCATCAGCTGTCCATATTCTCACTGCAGACTTCTGCAATCCTAGCTATGGGAGAGCCCCTGAGCCCTTGAGGATCGATCCCAAGGCTAGTAAAGGGAGCTGCCTGATGTCCATGTGCTAGCGTCATTCCAGAGGGAGAGTTTGTTCCAAGTCCCACACCCACCCTGAGACCAAAGCAGCTATAGTATGGTGCCTTCTGTGAGTCCAGTCCACACCAGACCACATCCTGTTCTGTGGCCCAACAGCCCCTGTATCTCCTTATCTCTGGATCCCTGCTGACATCCCTGCTATATCTACCCAGAGTGCTACAGCATCATGATAACAAGTAGACCCCATGGTGTAGCGGGGTCCCCACCATTCTGGCCCATACGATGCCTTACAGCCGAGAAAACAGGCAGTGCAGCTCATGGGGGACATGGCCCCTGGGATAAAGGTGGCCAAAGGCAGCTACCTGCCTGGGGCTGCTCTACTGACAGAACCCATCCCACCCCCAGCAGCAGGGCAGCTGCACATCTGCATGTGCCTTCAGTGGGTCTGGAGCCTGGTCTGATGAGTACTGTCCCAAGGCTGAGGAGAGGTCCACACTGCACACTATTACTGGTACCTGAACATGCCAGCTAGAGGCCTTGGAATTGACTCACCCTGGCTGCTGCTCCTGATCCATGCATCCACTATCAGCAGGCCCAGCCCACCTGCTACCAGGGCCTGAGCATGCTAGCCACAGGCCTGGAGATTGGGCCATCTTGCCTGCTGCTTCTGGCATACACACACAGCATCAGGGGCATGGATAGTAGGCTTAACCTGCCTGCCACTGGTACCTGAGGATGCCATCTGGGGATGTGGGCATTGACCTTCCTTGCTTCCCACTTCTAGTATGTGGGCACACCATTGGGAAGCCTAATGAAGACCCAGCCTGCCTGCCACCAGCATCCAAGAATACTGTCCAGGGGCCTAGGGATTGCCCTATTTTGCCCACCACAGCTTGTGCTAATGCACACCGTTGGGGCAGGGTGGGGGTGGGACTGAGGATAGGTCTTCCTTTATTGGTACTGCCCTTGCCAGTGACCAAGTGAGCTATTTAGGAACCTTGTGCTTGACTTGCCTTGCCTGCTACTTCTGGTGTATGCATGTGCTATCACATGCCTGACAACAGGCCCAATCTGCTTCCCTCTGGTGCCCAAACGTACTATCCAGGGGTCTGGGGATCAACCTGCCACCATTGGTGCCTGCACATTCCTCCCAGGGGCCTGATGATGGGCCCACCCAGCCTGCCACTACCACCACTCCCAGCACCCACCCACCCACACCACTTGGGAGTCTGGGGACTGCCCTACCCAGCCTGCCCATGCCGCTGCTAGTGCCCCCGTGTGCCCCTGGAAGCCTGAGGGTTGGCTTGACAACACTACTGCCATTACCCATGCCACACACACTGCTCAAGGGTCCAAGGACACACCTACCTGCCTTGAACCAACACTGCTACTGTCAGCACCCAAGCAAGCCACTTGGAGGCCCAAGAATCAGCCCACCTAGACCTGCTAATAGTAACACCTGTGTATGCTACCTGGGGCCCAAGGATGGGTATGATAAGCCCACCACTGCCACCAGTGGGGCCTGAAAACTGTCCAACCTGGCATCTCCATTCTCAGCAAAGCCTCACCACAGCCTCCACTAACAGCTGGAGCAACTGAAAACTCAGAGATATCACTACTGCTGATTACAGCAGGAGAAATCACATGGATACTACACACTACATGCACCCAGAATCAGAGTGAGAGTTCCCTACCTAGCCAACACTGTCAATAAATTGATAGGAAAAACGTCTTTTCCTATGCAAGCCAATCCAAAATACTGGAAGAAGCACCTATGACACTAGATGTACATGTATTAATGTAAAGACAGAAGAAATGTGAAGAAGCAAGGAAACATGACGTCTCCAAAGGAAAAAAAATACTTCTTCACCCACAGATTCCAGCGAAAAATCTATGAAATGCCTGAATAATTCAAAATGATGATTTAAGAAAACTGTGAGATATAACACAGATAAACAATACAAAGAAATCAGAAAAAAAGATCTGAATGAGAAGTACAACAAAGAGATAGACATCATAAAAAATAATCAAACAGAAATCCTAAAACTGAAGAATTTAATGAACTAAATAAAAATACAGTCAGGCTTCAACAGTAGACTAGACCAAGCAGAAGAAAGAATGTATGGACTTGAATACAGGTCTTTTGAAATAACCCAGTCAAACCAAAAAAAACCTATATGACATGGGATGCCGTAAATCAACCAACTATTTTAATTTTTAGTGTTCCAAAACGAGAGGAGATAGGTGAAAGCATAGAAAATTGATTTAATGAAATACTAGCTGAAAACTTCTCAAGTCTTGCAAGAAATATAAACATCCAGATACAGGATGCTCCAAGATCCTTAAATAGATTCCACCCTACAAGTCTTCTCCAAGGCACACTATAGTCAAACAGTCAAAAGTCAAAGAGAAAATTCTATAAACGGTAAGAGTAAAGAATCAAGTTACATGTAAAAGAGCCCTCATCAGACAAACAATGGGTTTCTCAGTATAAACCTTATAGCCCAGGAGAGAGTGGGATGATATAAGTGCTGAAATGAAAAAACCAAAAAAAAAAAAAAAAAAACAGAAAACAAACTCTGTCAAGAATACTGTACCCAGCAAAGCCATCCTTCAAAAATGATGGAGAAATAAAATCATTTTCAAATAAGCAAAAACTGAGAAAATTCATCTCCATCAGACCAGTCCTACCAGCAATGCTTAAGGGAGTCCTATGTCTGTAAGTGAAAGGATACCACCCACCATCATGAAAACACATGAAAGTATAAAACATGTTGGGTGCGGTGGCTCACACGTGTAGTCCCAGCACTTTGGGAAGCTGAGGCAGAAAGATCACTTGAGGCCCAGGAGTTTGCCACCAGAATGGCCAACATGGCAAAATCCTGTCTCTACTAAGAATACAAAAATTAGCCAGGCATGGTGGTAAACACCTGTAATCCCAGCTAGTTGGGTGGCTGAGGTACAAGAATCACTTGACACTGGGAGACAGAGGTTGCAGTGAGCTGAGATTGCACCACTGCACTCCAGCCTGGGCAACAGAGTGAGACTCTGTCTCAAAAAAAATTATAAACTCACTGGTAGAACAGACACATACATGACAGAAAGGACTCAACTGTGAACGCTGTGGAAAACCAAGCAAACCAAAATGATAAGAGAAAGGATATACAAAGCAATTAAAAAAATAATGACAGAAATAAGTTCTCACCTACCAGTAATGGTCTTGAATGTAAATGGATTAAATTCCCCACTTAAAAGATACAGATTGGCTAAATGGGTTAAAAACCATTATCTATTTATATGTTGCCTACAAGAAACTTTCTTCACCTGTAAAGACACATAAGACTGAATGTTGAAGGGATAGAAAAAGATGTACTACACAAACAGAAACCGAAAGTGAGCAGGAGTAGCTATACTTTTATCAGGAAAAGCAGACTTTAAATCAAAACCGTCAAGAAAGGCAAAGTCATTAAAATGAAGGGATCAATTCAGCAAGAAGATATAACAACTGTAAATAAATATGCATCCTGCACTGGAGCTACAGATATATAAAGCAAATATCACTAAATCTACAGAAAGATTGACTTCACTACATTAGTAGTTGGTTACTGCACCCCACTTTCAGCACTGGATAGATATTCTAGACAGAAAATCGACAAACATCAGACTTAAACTGCAGTGTAGACCAAATGGATCTAAGAGACATTTACAGAACATTTAATCCAACAGTTGCAGAATACATAGTCTTATCAGCACATGGAATATTCTCCAGGATAGAATGTATGTTAGACCATTAAACAAGTCAAAAAATAAAAAAAATAGAAGTCATATCAAATATCTTCTCAGACCACAATGGAATAAAACTAGAAATCAATAACAACAGGAACTTGGGAAACTGTAAAAATACATGGATAGTAAACAATATGCTCCTGAATGTGACCATTGGATCAATGAAGAAATTAAGAAGGAAATAAAAATGCCTTGAAACAATTGAAAATGGAAACACAAAATAGCCAAATCTGTGAGATAAAAAAAATACTAAGAAGGATGCTCATAGCAATAAATGCCTGTATCAAAAAAGTAGGAAGATTTCAAATAAACAATCTAATCATGTACCTTGAGAAACTAGAAAAGCAAGAATAAACCAAACCCAAAATTAGAAGGAAAGAAATAATAAAAATCAGAGCAGACCTGAAATTTGCTTAGAAACTTAAAAAGAATTATAACAAAATGAACAGTTGGTTTTCTTAAAAAATAAAATTATGAATTACTAGCTAGACTAACCAGGAAAAAGAGAGAAGACCCATATCAGAAATGAAATGAAAAAGGAGACATTACAACTGATACCTCAGAAATGCAAAAGATCATTAGACACTATTATAAGCCACAATATGCTAACAAACTGGAAACCCTAGAAGAAATGGATAAATTCCTGGACACATAAAATCTACCAAGATTGAACCACAAAGAAATAGGAAACCTAATCAGAATAATAATTAATAATGAGATTAAATCAGTAATTTTAAAAACTTCCCAATAAATAAAAGTCCAGGACCAGATGACTTTACTGTCTAGTCCTACCAAAGTTATCAAGAACTAACACCAATTCTTCTCAAACTGGTCCAAAAAATATAAAAGGAGGGAATTCTTCCTACCTTGCTCTGCAAGGCCAGCATTACACTGATAACAAAACCAGACAGGGACAGAACCACAACAACAAAAAACTAGAGGCCAGTATCCCTGATGAACATAGATGCAAAAGTTCTCAACAAAACACTAGCAAACTGAATCCAACAACACACTAAAAAGATAATATACCATGACCAAGTGAGATTCATCCCAGGGATGCAAGGATAGTTCAATTTATGTAAATCAATAAATGTGATACATGACATCAACAGAATGAAGGACAAAAACCACAAGATGATCCCAACATATATGGAAAAAGCATTTGATAAAATTTAACATCCCTTCATGGTAAAAACTGTCAACAAGTTAGGCGTGGAAGAAATATGCCTCAACATACTAAAGGCCATAGATGACAAACCCATGGCTAACATTCTGAATGGGTAAAAGCTGAAAGCCTTTCCTCTATGAGTTCATAGAGGAAAAAGACAAGGATGCCCACTTTCACCACTTCTATTCCACATAGTACTAGAAGTTCTAGCCAGAGCAATCAGGCAAAAGAAAGAAAGAAAACATGCAAATTGAAAAAGAGGAGGTCAAATTGTCCCTCTTTACAGATGATGTGATCCTACATATAGAAAGACCTAGACGCCACCAAAATATTGTTAGAACTAATACATTCAGTAAAGTTGCAGGATACAACATCAAAGTATGAAAGTTGGTAGCGTTTTTACCAATAATGAACAGCCAAAACATGTAACCAATAATGAACAGCCAAAAAATCCAGAAGGCAATCCCATTTACATTAGCTACAAAAAAATAAAATACCTAAGAATAAATGTCACCACGAAGGTGAAAGACCGTTACAAGGAAAACTACAAAACACTGATGAAATAAATGGAAGAGAACGTAGACAAATGAAAAAACATCCCATATTCATGGATCAGAAAACTTAACATTATTGAAATGACCATACAATAAAGCAATCTACTGATTAAATGCAATCCTTAGCAAAATACCAATGACATTCTTCACAGAAATAGAAAAGACAATTGTAGAATTAATATGGAATCAGAAGAGCCCAAAAGAGCCCAAACAGCCAAAGCGATACTGAACAAAAAGAACAAAGCTAGAGGTGTCACACTACCTGACTACAAAATAGACTACAAAGCTATAGCAACCAAAACAGACAGGCACAAAGGCCAATGGAACAGTACAGGGCACCCAGAAGCAAATCCAGTTGAATTTATAGCCAGCTGAGTTTTGACAAAGGTGCCAAGAACATACATTGGGGAAAGGACACACTCTTCAATAAATGATGCTGGGAAAACTGGAAATCAATATGCAGAAGAATGAACTAGATCCTTGTTTCTCACCATAGACAAAAGTTAACTCAAAATGAATTAAAGACGTAAATGTAAGACCCAAAACTACAAAACTACTAGAGGAAAACATAGGGGAAATGCTATAGGGCATTGGTCTAGGCAAAGATTTTATGGCTAAGATCCCAAAAGCATAGGCAATAAAAACTTAGATAGATAAATGGGACTATATTACACTAAAAAGCTTCTGCATAGCAATGGAAATAATCAATAGAATGAAGAAATAACCTGTTGAATGGGAGAAAATGTTTGCACAAATATTCATCTGACAAGGGACTAATATTTAGAATATACAATGAACTCAAAAGCAAAACCCCAAATAATCACATTAAAAAGTGGGCAAAGGATCTAAATAAACATATCTCAAAAGAAGACATACAAATAGCCAAGTATATAGAAAAATACTCAACATCACTAATCATCAGGGAAATGCAAGTCAAAACCACAACGAGATAATCCTCTCCAATTAGAATCGCTATTATCAGAAAGACAAAAACTGGCAAGAATGTGGAGAAAAGGGGACTGTTATATACTGTTGGTGGGAATGTAAGTTATGGAAAATAGAATAGCTCTAAAAATAGAACTGCCATACATTTCAGCAATCCTACTACTGGGTATTTATCCAAAGGAAAGAAAATTAGTGAACCAAAGGGAAACTTGCACCCTATGTTTATTGCAGGACTATTCACAATAGCCAAGATGTGAAATCAAGCTGAATGTCTATGAACAGATGAGCGGATAAAGAAAATGTGGTATATCTGCACAATGGAATACTATTCGGCCATAAAAAGTATGAAATCCTGTCATTTGCGGCAACATGGCTATAATTGGAAGTCATTATGTTATGTAAAATAAGCGAGGCACAGAAACATAACACATGTTCTCATTCATGTCAGAGCTAAAGTTGATCTCATGAAGGTAGAGAGTAGAATGATAGCAGGGGCTGGGAAGGGTGTGTGTGGGGTGGGGGGTGGGAGATAAACAGAGGTTGTTTAATGGGTACAAACGTAAGATTACATAGAAGAAATAAGTCTAGTGTTTGATAGCACAGTGGAGTCACTATAGTTAACAACATATATCTTAAAATTAACAGTGTATATTTAAAATTGATCTTTAAGAGGAGATCTGAAATATTCACACCACACAGAAATGGTAAATGTTCACGAGGATGAATATCCTAAATACTCTCATTTGATCATTATATACATTTTATGCATGTATTGAAATATCACATGCACCCCATAAATATGTACAAATATGTATACATTTTTGAAGCCATCATTTTAATTAAAACACAATTATATGCAATATTTTAATATTACTGTGATGAAAACCATTTATAAAGCCTGCTTAGCATTAATTTTTCATATTTTAGATATAAACATAGAAGCCAAACTTGGAACTACTAGAGCCTCTTGGGAATGTAGCCCAATGGGAGGAAAGCAGACATATGGAAGAGAGTTTTAGGATATTTATGCTTCTTCACAAACAACACATGTTTCCAAATTTAAGAAGGTCTGACTATGTCTGTGTATTTTTTTGGCATCCTCACCATTTCCCTAGCAATTGATGAGTTACGTAATTTCCTTCTCTAGTTCTCTATTCGAAAGGGTATAGCATGAAGATGGGATGTTGGTTCTCAGATATTCATATTGTCAGTCTGTGAAGGAAACAATCACATAGCAGACAGCTTTGATAACCATTCTCACTTTTTGACTATCTGTATGTAAGGACCTATATATGTTGCCTGGTGACTGGCCATGGTGTTGGCAATAAATTCACTGTGTTTCGTTCTTCGTCATAAGTCAAGCCAATCATTTCCACAGAGCTCAAACAATAACTATTAGGTGGTCCGTCTGATTTTTAAAATAAGTTGCATTGTGATTTTTCTGAGAAGCAGAAAATATTCTGGGTAGCAAGGGATAACAGTTTCTGAAAAAAAGTTGGGAGACAAGGGAGAGTTTTCGAGCATCAAAATGAATGTGGATTTGAAGTAAATGAAAAGAGGGAAAACCGAAATGACTGCAAGTGTTTTGAATGTCTGAGAGCATGCGCACTTAATTTATGTTCCATTGTTTGTGACATAGCCCGTGATGTCACCCAGTGCTGGTTTCTGGAGGGACACCTCAGTGTATCCAGTGCTAACTATAGTGTGATGGACTGTGCCAAAAGCTTAAAGAGAAACACATGATCACTGCATTGTTCCAGTATCTAATTAGATACTGAGTAGTGGGAGAATGTTGAATATTAAGAGCAAGAAAAAAAATCTGGCATGTCTTTTGTTGAAATTCAATCCCCTCGTTTCCCCCCTACATTCTCTGCAGCAGTCTGAAAATTTTTCAATCACTTTTTTTTAAGGATACAGTGAATTTTATCACAATTTTGTCAATCAGAACCACATGTGCTTGCTCCGTTGATGACAGAAAATAACAAAATCCTATTTGTTAAGATCAAAACTCAGGTAATAAATAACTGGGATGCAATGTGAAATCTCATGTTCTTTAAAAAGAAACAATGTTGCCTAAAAATTTGGAGAGTAAAATGAACTTTTTGAAGAGGAAATCATACGAAGTTACACTGGTGGCTCAGTAACTTTTCCCCCTATCAGACCAATTCTATTTTTGTCCCAAAACCATCACACTCAGCAAACGCCCTCCTTCCAACTACCCAGCATGAGAACGAGAATGCTCTTGCAGTCCATGCAAACTTAGTGATGTAGACTGAACTTTCCAAGTGTGGATTACAGTCATGACCATGTTATAGAGCAGGGGCCAGCAAACTACTGACTACGGGCTAAATTCAGACCAGTGCCTATTTTTGCGAATAAAGTTTTATTGGAACACAGCCATGCCCCTTCACTGACATGTCATCTATAGTTGTTTCCATGAAATGATTGCAGAATGGGGTGGTTGCAAAAGAGACTGATGGGTCCACAGTTTCTTTATTATCTTAACTTTTACAGGCATAGTTTACTAACTCCTCTTTTAGATGATCAAGGATATTCAGACAAAATGCAATCGTAATAACTGGCCCTCGGGGAACAAGGATTAAGAAGAATTGTGGTAACTTAAGAAATATTTCCTTCTGATTCTTGGGCCATGGCATTGTTTTGATTTTAGTGGTATAAGGAAGACTAATCCTGTGTACGTGACAAAGGTCCTCGGCAGTCACTCAAAGACCTCTATTCTATATTACTGAAATTATATGCTCTTGGAGTTGGCTTTGGCCAGTGGCCAGGACTTCTCTGTCTAGCCTCTTACCCACATCCTGGTTCTGAAAGGACCTGGCTACAACCTAAATGCATAGTAGCTGCTTTAAAGAGCGTGGAAGCTTCAAGTTCCTCCTTTGACATCATCATCGTGGAATGGTTTGTCCTAGCATTCATATTCCAGGATAGTTAAGGACTAATCATAGCCTTGCTTTTGGAAAGTGATGAATGTTTGAGTGTCATTTTGTCTGTTTTTATTTTTAGCTTTGGAACCCGTTTGATTTTCGGAATGCTATCAATTTTAGTACGATTGTGCAAACAGAACAAAAGAAATGTAATCGTATCTTGAACAAGATCTTTGATCACTTAATTGATGAATTCAAGACTCTCAGAGGCCGCGCACCAGGTGGAGTGCCTCAGATGTGCCGGTGATTTTAGAAGTGTTTTGTTACTAGTTCCTTATTTCCAGCTGTCCTGCAAAAGATATTTCAAAATGTATATTAAAGTCAAAACCAAGCTGCCTCTCTTCCCCAACAGCTACAGAGCTGCAGGGAACTTTTCTAGGAAGGCAATGTCAGGATATTTGGAAAGGTTAATTCATCTCTAGGTGATAGGAACCAGGCTGTGTCCATTTGAACTGAAAGAATGAAAGGAGGAGGACAAAAACGAGACACTGGAAAATAATACAGCCTCCATAACCAGAGAAAATAACCATGAAATGTATAAGGCCTGTGGGCCTTTGCTTAAAAGAAATCAGGCTGGGGGTAGTTCAGAATTTTAATGGTAATATCAAAGGTCTCTACTGTGATTAGATATTTTCAGGTGATAAATGCTCCCCTGCCATCTACCAGATCATTGTTGGTGAGTGTGGAGATGGTAATAATTTCAGCAGACTGGTTTGATTTTGTGTTTTGCTTATCTCACAAAGCTGAGATGGCAAGTCGATTTCTCAGCAGCCTCTTCCAGCTCTAGCTTGTTTCTATATCTGAATCAGAGGACGTCTTTTGAATTTACTCCTGTCACTCAAAAAATAAGCTGAATCTGTTGTGTCCAGCCTGGATACTGGGGACTCTTGGTGCCTTTGTGCTTTGCAGCATGGAGAAAGAAGGGGAAACACGGATGGGATGAACCATCCACGTGTCTTGGAGGCAGATCCTAGAAATAGATTTCTTCATTGTACACATACCCATTGCTAAGATATTGAAATACTTTTTACTTGGGGTTTAAAGTTTAATTGAGGACATTTCACCTGACTTCAGTGAGGCAGCATAAAGAGTGCTGAATTGTGAGCCAAAGACTTGCGTTCTGGTGCTGGTATTTTATTCAGAATCCTTCTTTAATTTGTGATTTCCTGATATCTTAGTCCATGGGGGCTGCGATAACAAAATGCCATAAACTGGGTAGCTTCTAAACGGCAGAAGCTTAGTTCTTAGAGTTCTGGAAGCTGAGGATCCAAGATCAAGGCAGATTTGGTGTCTCGTGAGGGTCTGCTTCCTTATAGGTGGTGCCATCCTGCTCTGTCCTCACCTGGTAGAAAGGGTGAGGAGTTTCTATCAGGCCTTTTTTATGAGAGCACTAATTCCAATCATGAGGGCTCTCCCTCTGACCTAATCACCTCCCAGAGACCCCACCTCCTGACATTAGCCCCTTGGAGGTTAGGTTTTCAACATATGAGTTTGACAGGGACACAGATATTGAGACTATAGTAGCTGTATACGTGACTGGTCACATCTATCAATGGCAGAGACACACAGCTACAGACCTTATTAGAGCATACGTTTAGGTTCATGAAGTGGACTATTCTGATCCTGGAGAAGAGAAAAGAATTAGGTAAATGTGGCATGCCTCGACCCCTCTGAAATAGAATACACCTGCAAATTTGAGTTTAGTATTGGGGACCACATTTTAAGTTGTATATTTCAAATTAGCATATGTCCAGGATGGTGAGAGGACTTGGAACCAACTCTCCCTTCAGTGAAGTTTTGAATATTTATCATGCACCAAACACTGTACCAACCACTGAAAATACAGTGGTGAAAGACAAATATGAAAACTACCCTCATGGAACTTACAGTCTAAAGGAGAAAATGAAATCATTAAACAAGCACACACACAAGCCATCTATCTAGCTAATGAAAACTTATGAAGGAGCTGGGATATACAGGTAGGGGTGAATGGGTCCTAATTTAGAATGTGTCAGAGGCAACATCTAGAAGGAAATAATATTTAAACTGAGGGTGGAAGGATGGGAAAAATAGGTTGAAGAAGAGCATTCTGGAAGAGTGTAGCAGTCCTAAGATGGGAAGAAATTTGGCATGCCCTAGGGACTGAAAGCAGGCTGCTATCACTCTAATGCAATGAAGGCGGGGAGAAGGGAGACTGAGGTAGCATCACAGAGGAAGGCTTCAGTCATACCACTCAAGGTTTGAAGTGGAGGTTGAAATTTCCTCAGAGTCATGGGAAGCCACTGAGGGTTTTCAAGCAAGGGAATGACATGATCTGCTTGACATTTTAGAAAGACTGTTCTTGGCTCTCACATGAAGAATGACTGAAGAAAGGTGAGCCAGGAAGGGGGCGATTAAGAGACTACATGAGCCCAGGCTGGAAATGGTCAGTGTAGCTGAGATGAAGAAATGCATGTGAATTCATATATACTGAAAAGAAAAATTGGCAGCTTTCGTGTTAAAATGCAGGTAGGGTGGGAGATGACGAGGAATCAAACATGACTTTCAGGTGACTGTCCCTTGATGCAGTGGGGAAGGACACATCTGAGTGGGGTAGTTTAGGGGAAATCAAGAGGCATGACTGGAGAAAGTGGAGATGTCTCATGCGGGGAAGTAAAGACTCCAGGAAAAAGTGCTTTATCATCATCTTTCAATCAATTGTTGTTAACTCTTCAGTCAGTCACAGGTTCTTTTAGACCTTCTCTATAAAAGCAGTCTCACATATGTAATATTGAGTATCATTTTCAGAGCTTCATGGACCATCTGAAACTGATCCATGGGTTGGTTGTGAACCCCAACTTAAGAACCCCTGTTTGAAATATGTGAAGTGCTGTCTCATAGAAAGTAACTGGCCTAGAGTCAGTATTGCACAGTCCTGTATTAAAGTCTCTGAAATTTGCTGAGGCTGAGGTTCCCACTTGGGTAGATGAGATGAGTGATGCCTGCTTATCAGTTTAAATAGCTGTTCCAAGGTTTAAATGAGATAGAACTGTATGTTAATTACTATGGCCCTGTAATTACTAATATTATTGATAAATGAACCCACATGAATATAGCTTGGATACAGCTTAAAGAGGGACTTTTGGCCAGGCGCAGTGACTCAAGCCTGTAATCCCAGCACTTTGGAAGGCCGAGGCGGGTGGATCATGAGGTCAGGAGACCAAGACTATCCTGGCTAACACGGTGAAACCCCATCTCTACTAAGAATACAAAAAATTAACTGGGCATGGTGGCACATGCCTATAGTCCCAGCTATTTGGGAGGCCGAGGCAGGAGAATCGCTTTAATCCAGGAGGTGGATGGTGCAATGAGCTGAGATTATGCCACTGCACTCCAGCCTGGGCAACAGAGTGAGACTCCATCTCAAAAAACAAACAAACAAACAAACAAACAAACCAAAAACAAACAGGGACTTTTGTAATGGGAGCTGTCTATGGCCAGGACGGACTCCCCGATGAAATGGTGATTTGTAAAGTTGTTCAGGTGATACGTGAATGATGCCTTGCCCATAATGAGGTGGGGCATGTTAGGCCAGATGATATCTAAAACCCTACCCCACACGTGGTTGTCACCAAAGCCTAACTCTGTGTAAATTTGCAAGATCCAGTGGAGAAGTAACCTGTATAAGATTGTGCTAAATAAAGCAATGCATAAATGAGTTATGGTGGCAGACAGTGTTGCATGGTTGCCCCAATCTGAACCCACACCCTCTTTTTCATAGTCTTCTTTATCCACGGGTGGCCATATGACAGACATTCTACTCAATGAACACACAGAAGTTTCTGGTTAACCAGAAACTTTTCTGGGGAAAAAAAAAGGTGGCATACCTAACTAGTAAGCATGTTTTGAAGTTTGTTCTTTTGCTTTTACCTTCTTCTATCCTGGAATATGGAAGTGATGTCAAGAAATGAGGTGGCCATCTTGTGACCATGAAATAAGAAGTTTTGAGGCAAAGTTTGAGAGAATAATAGAAATGTTTCATTTCTCTTGAATATATACCTAGGAGTAGAATTTCAGGATCATTTGGTAACTCCATATGACAACCTTTGAGGAACTGTAAAACTGTTTCCACAGTGGGTGCACCATTTCATATTCTCCCTCGCAAGGTATCAGCACCAATTTCTCCACATGCTCACCAACACTTACTTTGTCATTTTGATTATAGCCATCCTAGTGGGTGTAAAATGGTCTCTAATTTTGGTTTTAATTAGAATTTCCCTTAATGATGGTGAGCATTATTTAATGTGTTTTTTTGACCATTTGTATACCTTCATTAGAGATATGTCTATTCAGATCCCCAGCCCATTTTAAAAATTGGGCTGCCTTTCAATTATTGAATTGCAATACTTACTTATATAGGCTGGATAAAAAATTTATTACTTGTGCTTTTCTTCTTATCTCCAGGAAAATGTTGCCCAATCCAAGATCATGAAAATTTACTCTTTGTGCTTTCTTCTAAGAGGTTTTTTTGTTTCGCTCTTGTTGCCCAGGCTCGAGTGCAGTGGCGTGATCTCGGTTCACCACAACCTCCACCGCCCAGGTTCAAGCGATTCTCTTGCCTCAGCCTCCCGAGTAGCTGAGACTACAGGCATGCATCACCATGCCCAGCTAATTTTGTATCTTTAGTAGAGATGGGGTTTCTCCATGTTGATCAGGCTAGTCTCAAACTCCTGACCTCAGGTGATCTGCCTGCCTTGGCCTCCCAAAGTGCTGGGATTACAGGCGTGAGCCACCACACCCAGCCCCTTTCTGAGTGTTTTTGGTGTGGCTATCTAATTGTCCCAGCAGCATTTATTGAAAGGACCATTCTTTCCCCCACTGAATTGTTTTGACACTTGTCAAAAGTCAATTGACCATAAATGTCAGGGTTTATCTCTAAATGTTCAATTTTATTCCACTAATCTACGTATCTATCTTTCTATCAGTATCACAATATCTTGATTAGTAGAGCATTGTAAGTTTTGAAATTAGGAAGTGGGTAGGTAAGAAAAAGTAGGACCTTTTTCTTTTCCAAGATTGTTTTCACAATTTTGGATCTCTTGCTTTTGCATAGGAATTTTAGGATCAACTCATCAATTTCTATGAAAAGCCAGCTGAGATTTTGATATGGATCATATTGAATCTGTACATTAATTTGGTTAACATTGCCATCTTAACAGTATTGTTCAATCCATGAACATGGAATATCGTTTCATTAGGTTTTAAAACATTTCCAGGAGCTGGGCACAGTGGCTCATGCCTGTAATTTCAGCACTTTGTGGGGCTGTGGTGGGGGGACTGCTTGAGGCCAGGAGTTCAAGACCAGCCTGGGCAACATAGTGAGACCTTGTCTCTAGAAAAGAAAAATTGATAGGTACAGGTGGTAGGGAAATTCTAGGTAGAAAAGGTCAGGGTCCTTGGCAAAGCTCTACCCTCAAGCCTAGAACTGCAGCCCAAGGTGAGAACTTTACATCCCCATTTTCCTACTCAAATGTTGCCTTTTCCAAAACCACCCCTGGCCCACCTTGCTCCCCTTCCCATAACCATAAGAACCCCAGGCTTCACTGCCAGAGAGCAGAGAAGGGGAGAAGAGAAGTAGCAGCTGAACGTTGAAGATAAGCAGTTTGATTTCAGAGGAATGGCTTGACGGTGGGACTTCAGGGAAAGAATAGCTTCCGGCTCCCTCCCCTTTCCAACTCCCCTTTTTGCTGAGAGCCACTTCCACTGGCAATAAAATCTTCCACATTCACCACACTTCAATTTGTTTGTGTATCCTGATTTTTCCTGGAGGTTGGACAAGAGCTCAGGATACAGAAAGCTCAGGATACAGAAAGCTGTCACACTGACCTTCTGCCCTCACAGAAAGGCAGAGGGTCGGTCCACTGAGCTGTTAAACACTTAAGTCATCTGTGGACAGCAAAACTAAATGAACACTGTAACACATGCCCTCTGAGACTTACTCCCCCTCAGATGCTGCTGTGGGACCTGTACGAAGATTTTTTCCTGTCAGTGCCCAAAAGTGCTCACTCTGGCTCCGGCACCTGCTCACCTGCCTGCTCCCCCTCCCGCGAGGGGTTGAGAGCTGCAGGCTGAGTAACTGAGGCACCTCTGTTGTGATGCCCACAAAGGGGTCAAGGGAAATTTTCTGTTTCAGAATTAGCTGGGCATGGGTACATGTGCCTGTCGTCCCAGCTACTTGAGAGGCTGAAGTGGGAGGATCTCTTGAGCCTGGGAGGTCAAGGCTGCAGTGAGCCATGATCATGCCGCTGCACTCTAGCCTGGGCGTCAGAGTGAGACCATGTCTCTTACAGATGAAGAAAAAATATTTCTTTTAGCAATGTTTTCTAGTTTGCAGTCTATGAGTTTTACATTTCTTCTGTTAAATTGATTCCTAAGTATTTTATTCTTTTGATGCTATTGTAAATAGAATTATTTTCTTTATTTAATCTTTGCAACATCCATTTCAAATGTATGGAAATACAATTGGTTTTTTAATATTGACCTTGTACCCTGCAACCTTGTTGAACTTGTTTATTGTTAATAATTTTTAGTGTATTTCATAGGATTTTCTATATATAAGATTGTATCATCTGCAAATTGTTTCATCTCTTCATTTTCAATCTACAGTGCCTTTTATTTCTTTTCTTGCCTAATTGCTCTGGCTAGAGTGCCCAGTGCAATGTGAATAGAAGTGGTGAGAGCGGATATCCTTGTCTTGTTTCTGATTTTATGGGAAAAACATTTGGTCTTTTACCATTAAGTACAATGTTAGCTGTGGATTTTTTGTAGATGACCTTTATCAGGTTGAATAAACTCCCTCTATTCCTAGTTTGTTCTTATCATGAAACGGTGTTGGACTTTGTCAAATGCTTTTTCTGCATCTATTATTGAGATGATTATGTTTGCCCTTTATTCTGATAATGTGGTATATTATGTTAATTGATTTTTTAGATATTAAAACAGCCTTGTATTCCTAGGGTACATTCCACTTGGTTATAGTGTATATTTCTTTTTATATGTTGCCAAATTATTATGGCAAAAACTGCAGTTTCTTTTACACCAGCCTAAGAGATTTGCTAGTACAGTTGTCTGTCAGCATCTGTGGAGGATTTGTTTTAGGATTCCCCGTGGATACCAAAATCTACAGATGCTCAAGATCCTTATATAAAATGGTGTATTATTTGCATATAGCCTACATGCCTCCTTCTGTGTACTTTATTTAATTTTTTAATAATTTCAACTTTTGTTTTACATTCAGGGAGTACATGTGCAGGTTTGTTACATGGGTATATTGCATGATGCTGAGGTTTGGGTATGAATGATTCTGTCATCCAGGTAGTGAGCAGGCAGTTTTATAACCCTTGCTCCTCTCACCCTGTCCCGCACCAGTAGTCCCCAGTGTCTGTTTTTCCCATCTTCATGTCTGTATGTACCCAATGTTTAGTTCCCACTTGTAAGTGAGAACATGCAATATTTGGTTTTCTGTTCCTACATTAATTCATTTAGGGTGATGGCCTCCAGCTGCATTCGTGTTGCGGCAAAGGACATAATTTCATTCTTTTTTTTATGGCTGTGGTATATATGTACCACGTTTGCTTTACCCAATCTACCATTGATGTGCATTTAGGTTGATTCCATGTCTTTGCTATTATCAATAGTGCTGTGATGAACATATGAGTGCATGTGTATTTTTTGTGGAAGGATTTATTTTCCTTTGGGTATATACCTGGTAATGGGATTGCTGGGCTGAGTGGTAATTCTGTTTTAAGTTCTTTGAGAAATCTTCACACTGCTTTCCACAATGGCTGAGCTCCTACCAGCAGTGTCAAAGTGTTCCCTTTTCTCACAACCTCACCGGCATCTGTAATTTTTTGACGTTTTAGTAATAGCCATTCTGACTGTGTGAGACGGTATCTCATTGTGGTTTTGATTTCTCTAATGATTGGTGATGTGAGCATTGTTTTATATGTTTGTTGGCTGCTTATATGTCTTCTTTTAAGAGGTGTCTATTCATGTCCTTTGCCTACTTTTTTAATAGAGTCATTTGTTTTTGGTTTGTTGAGTTGTTTAAGTTTCTTATAGATTCTGGATATTAGATCTTTGTCAGATGCTGACATGGTTTGGATTTGTGTCCCCAACCAAATCTCATGTTGAATTGTAATCCCCAATGTTGGAGAAGAGGTCTGGTAGGAGGTGACTGGATCATGGAGGCAGATTTCCCCCTTGCTGTTCTTATGATAGTGAGTTATCATGAGATCTGGTTGTTTCAAAGTGTGTAGCACCTTTCCCTTTGCTCTCTTCCTCCTGCTCTGGCCACGTAAGACGTTGCCTGCTTCCCCTTTGCCTTCTGCCATGATTGTAACTTTTCTGAGCCCTGCCCACAACCTGTACAGTCTGCTGAACCGTGAGCCAAATAAACCTCTTTTCTTTAAATTACCCAGACTTAGGTGGTTCACTCTGTCACCCAGGCTGGAGTGCAATGGAGTGATAATGGCTCACTGCATCTTTGACCTCCCCAGAGGGCTCAGGTGATCTTCCTGCCTTAGCCTTCCAAGTAGCTGGGACTAAAGGCATATGCCACCTGGATAAATTTTGAGAGTTTTTTGGTAGAAACAGGGTTTCACCATGTTGCCCAGGCTGGTCTCAAACTCCTGGGCTCAAGCAATCTGCCCACCTTGATCTCCCAAAGTGCTGGGATTATAGGCATGAGCCACTGCACCTAGCCTAATTTATATTATTTTTTATTGTTGTGCTGTTATTTTTAATGTTTGGGGATATTTTTGATCTGTGGTTGGTTGAATCCATGGATGCTGAACCCATGGATATGGAGGGCCAACTGTATTTTGTTGAGGAATTTTTGTGTCTATAATCGTAGGGAATGTTGGTCTGTGGTTTGTTTTCTAACAGTCTTTCATTTTGGTATCAGGGTAATGCTGGCCTCATACAATTGGTGAAAATGTGTTCCCTCCTCTTTTTTGAAGAGTTTGTGAAGAATAGGTACTAAATCTTTCTTGAGTGTTTGGTAGGATTCATCAGTAAAACCATGTGGGCCTGGGCTTTATTTGTGGGAAGTTGTAAAATTGCTAATTTGATCTCTACTTTCTATGGGTCTATTCAGATTTTCTATCTTTTTTTCAATCAGTTTTGGTAATTGGTGTCTTTCTATGACTTTATTCATTTTATCTAAGTTATCTAATTTTTTGGCATACAGCTGTTCATAGTATTCCCTTAAAATAAAGAAAAATTTGTTTATTTAACATCGGTAGCAACATCCCTTCTGTCATTCTGATCTTAAAAATTTATGTCTTCTTTATTTTCTTGGCCAGTCTAGCTAAAAGTCATTTTTTAAAACATTTTCAAATAAACAATTTTTGGCTGTCTTGATTTTCTCTATTATTTTATTCTGTTTCTAAGTCTAGTCTTCATTATTTTCTACACTTATTTACTAGGTTTTAGTTTAGTTTGCCCCCCCCCCCCCTTTTTTTTTTTAGACAGAGTTTCACTCTGTCATCCAGGCTGGAGTGCAGTGGCATGGGCTCAACTCACTGCAACCTCTGCCACCCAGGTCCAAGCGATTCTCCTGTTTCAGCTTCCTGAGTAGCTGGGATTACAGGTGCTCACCACCACACCCGGCTAAATTTTGTATTTTTGGTAGAGATGGGGTTTCACCATGTTGGCCAGGCTGGTCTCAAACTCTTGACCTCAGGTGATCCACCCACCTCAGCCTCCCAAAGTAGTTTGCTCTTTTTTGGGTTTCTTTTTTTTTTTTTTTTTTTAATTATTATTTAAGACCTTTATTAACAGGTGCTTGCAGTTTGTTGACTTTTTTGAAAAAATCAAGTTGTAAACTTTTATTACAAATTAAAAATGAAGTTCTTAAAAATCTCAACTTGACCAGATATGAAACAATTTAAAAACCTTTAAAGGCGTATTGAGAAAAACCAGGCTTTTTAAAAAAACACGTTTGTTATTACCAAAAAGAGACGTCTTTAGGTAAAAATAATAAAAACCCCATGCTGCATAGATAATGCAGATAGTTCTATTTATCTGGTCAACGGGCAATTTTTTGGGTTTCTTAAATTGGAAGCCTAGGTTATTGATTTGGGATCTATCTTATTGTATAATATGAGTAGTTACATCTATAAATTTCTTTCTGAGTACTACTTTAACAGCATCCTATAAGTTTTGGTATGTTGTGTCTTTGTTTTCATTTATTTCAAAGTAGTTTCTAATTTTCCTTGTGATTTCTTCTTTAGCCTATTGGCTATTTAGGAACATGCTGTTTAACGTCCATATATTTTGAATTTTCCAAATATTTTTGTTATTGATTAATGTAATTCCATTATGCTCAGAGAACATACTTTGTATAATTTCAGTATTTTAAAATGTATGAAAATTCATTTTATGGCTTAGCATATGGTTTATCTTGGAGAATGTGTACTTGAGAAGAATGTGAATTTGGCTGCTATTGGGTGGAGCGGAGTGTTCCATAAGAATCTGTTAGGTGGTTTATGGTGTTGTTCAAATATCTGTTTCCTTGTGGATCTTCTTTGCATAAATGAAAATGAGATATTGAAGATCATCTTTATTGTTGTTGAACTGTCCATTTTTCCCTTTAATTTTGTAAAACTGAAGACTTTGCTTCATGTACTTTGGGGCTTTGTTGTTAGGCACACATGTTTATGATTGCTGCATATTCCTTATTGGTTGGCCCTTTTAACTGCATACAATATGCCTATTTATCTGCAGTAAACTTTTTTGTTTTTAAAGTTAATTTGATTTGATATTAAGGTCGCTATTCCATATCGCTTCTCTTTTATTGCTGTTGCTTGTATGATGTACCTTTTTCTGTTACCTGCTTCAGTCTGTTTGGACCATCGAAGTTACATCTACCATTTTGCTTTTCTCTTTTGCTATATGCTTCATGTGTTTTTTTCTGTACTCCTCCATGTGTTCTTTTTAACTATTATTTTCTAGTGTAACATTTTAATTCTATTAAAGACTTTTAAATTCTGTTTCTTGCATTATTTTATATATACTATATGGTTTACAATTATACATCTTATCAGAATCTACTTCAGATTTATTCTGACTTTGTTTCAATGAACTCTAAAAACTTTTCCTAATTTGGAACATTTTCTCCTCTTTTTTGTGCTGTTATTATACATATTACATATTAAATCTATACATGTTATTAATCCAACACTGCATTGTATCTCCTTTAAAGAAAGTGAGAGAAGGAAGGATGGCAAGATTAAGTTTATAGAACTTGGTAATTTTTTTATTTACTCCTTCTGCTTCTCTTTACTTTGTTATGTAGACTTGATTTACCATCTGATATTATTTTCTTACTCCAATATAAAGTCTTCCGACCTGCCTCCTTTGTGCTGTTATTTTTATGTTACAGTACCAACAATACAATTATATATTTACTACTTGCAGTTGCTTTTAAAATCAGTTAAGACAAGAAAGATGGAATTATATTGTCTTTTGCATTTACCCACATAATTACCTTTACTGGCATTTAATTTTTTTTTTGTAATTTTGAATTTCTGTCTGATGTCAGTCACTGGCTTTCAGCCTGAAGAACTTCTTTTAGTATTCTTTGTATGGCAGGTCTACTGGCAGCAAATTATTTCAGTTTTTGTTCATCTGGGAATATCTCTTATCTTCATTTTTAAAGTATAGTTTTGCTGGTTTTAAGATTCTTGGTTAACAGTTTGTACTTTTAGTAAATTGAATGTCATCTTACTGCCTTCTGCCTCTACTGTTTCTCATGAGAAGTTAGGCATTATCATATTAAGAGTCACTTGTTTATGAGGAGTTGTTTTTCTCTTGTGCTCTCAAGATTTCTTTTTAATCTTTGGATTTCAATATTTTGATTATATGTCTGGCTTGGACCTCTTTAAGTTGTTCCTACTTAGAGTTGGTTGAGATTCTTTGTGTTATAGATTAACGTGTTTTTGGTTCAAATTTTAGAAGTTTTCTAAATAATTTGATTTAAAATAGGCAAAGGATCTAAATAGACATTTCTCAAAAGAAGACACGCAAACAACCAAAATGCTCAACTCTACTTATCATCAGGCAAATGCAAATCAAAACTTCAATGAGGTAATCATCTCACCCCAGTTACAATGGCTATTATCTGAAAGATGAAAAAATAACAAATGCTGGCAAGGATGTGGAGAAAAGGAAAGTCTTATATACTGTTGACCAGAATGTAAATTAGTACAGCCATTGTGGAAAACAGCATAGAGGTATCTCAAAAAACTAAAAATAGAACTACCATAAAATTTAGCAATCTCACTACTGGGTGTTTACCCGAAAGAAAGGAAATCAGTGTATCAAAGGGACACTTGTGCCCCTGTGTTTATTGTAGCACTATTCATAATAGTCAAGATATGGAATCAACCTAAATGTCTATCAACAGATTAATGGATAAAGAAAATATGGCGTATATATACACAACAGAATACTATTCAGCCATAAAAAACAATGAAATCTTGTCATTTGTGGCAACATAGATGAAAGGGGAGGACATTATGTTTAGTGAAATAAGTCAGAAAGATAAATACTGCATGCTCTCATAAGTGGGAGCTAAAAGAAAATTGAGTTCATAGAGGTATAGCATAGAATTGTGGTTATTTGAGGCTGGGAAGGGTTGGGGGAGGAGAGAATAGTAAAAGGTTGGATAATGGATACAAGTTACGGGTAGAAAGAAGGAATAAGTTCAAGGGTTCTGTGGCACTGTAGGGTGAGTATGACTAAAAATAATATAATATATATTTTCAGAAAGCTAGAAGAGAGACTTTTGAATGTTCATAACAGAAATGATGAATGTTTGATGTGATATGCTAATTACCCTGATTTGTTCATTATACATTGCATACATGTATTGATACATCATTCTGAATCCCATAAATATATACAAGTTTTATGTCACCTAAAAATGAAAAAAAACAACAAAATGTGAGAAATTTTCAGCTATTATTTCTTTGAATATTTTTTCTGTTCTCTCTCACACCTCTCCTCATAGTCTACGATGTGTATATTGGTGCACTTAGTGGTATCCTACATTTCTCTGAAGTTCTTTTTATTTTTATTCATTTTTTCCCTCTGCCTATCACATTGCATAATTTCTATTAGTATCTCTTCAAGTTCGCACATTTTTTCTTCTTCCGGCCCCTCTTAAGCCCCCCAGTAAATATTTCATTTTGATTGTTGTGTTTTTCAACTCCAGAATTTCCAGTTGATTCTTTGTAATGGTTTTTATCTCTTTATTAATAGTCTCCATTTTATGAGTCATTGTCATCTTACCTTCTTACAGTTCTTTAAGACTGGTTTCCTGTAATTTTCAAACATATAATAGCTGTTTTGAAGTCTTTGTCTGCATAGTCTACCATCTGGGGCACTTGAAAGCAATTTTTATTTCCTGATTTTCTCCCCCTGTGTATGGGTCACACTTCCTTGTTTCTTTGCATGTCTCATAATTTTTGGGAGAAGATCAGATAATGGAGCAAATTTGGATATTGACACCTTCATCTTGGGGGTTCTTGCTGTTGTTTACTTGGCCATTTTTAAAATTTGTTTAGTGACTTTGCTGAAATAATTCTGCAAAGTCTATGTCTCTTGTAGTGTGTATTCTCTGATGGCCTTGCTAAGACTCACCTTTCCTCACCCCTTAAAAAAAGTCCTTTAGCCTGACTACTTAGGATTGCCCTGGTTTACAGTAGATGACTGTTCATTCGGTGTTTGGTCAAAGGTTGTGTTTAAGCATATGTGCTAGGGAGACTCCCTCCCTAGATGATGGGTCTGTGTGCAGTTTGGAGAGTACTTTCAAGTCTGCCTCGTGCCTGGCTCTGATTGCCCCTGAGCTGATGTAGCCTAGGGCATGCACATAGGCTTCCCATTCCCCAGAGCTGATGTGATCCTAAGAGACCTCTTCTCTTCCCTGGTTCTTTCTATTAAACTTTTCGCTGCTCTGGCAACTTGCTTGTATTGTAGAACTATCCGCTTCCTTTCAATGATTCTCCACCAAGGTGTCTGTTTCTAAGGCCCATAGCTTAGCACAGGGATCTAGTGGCTGAGATCTTCCTGCCAAACGGGTTACTTTATCTTAAAAAGTATTTTTCACCTCAGCTAGAGTCTTCTGTTTGCCTGTTTTCTACCTTGGGCATAACTGTTGCCTTGAGGTTGAGATTAATCATTTCTAATCCATTTAATAGGAGAACGGGCAAATTCCCTCAATTTTGAGTACCTTGAATCTGCTACTCTCTCTGCTTTATTCCACTCATCTTGTATGGATGTTTTGATGTTTACTCATTGCCTGGACTTCCCAGACACCTGCATCACTCTGTTCTACTCTTCTGTCATTGTCTTGTTGCCTGGAATTGTACTTAAATCTTAATTTGTGTCTGTTTCAAATCTTATGCCCTAATATGGTTTGGCTGTGTCCCCACCCGAATCTCATCTTGAATTTCCATGTATTGTAGGAGGGGCCCGGTGGGAGGTAATTAAATTATGGGGGCAGGTCTTTCCTGTGCTGTCCTCATGATAGTGAATGAGCCTTACGGGATTGGATGGTTTTAAAAATGGGAGTTTCCCTGCACAAACTTTTTCTTTGCCTGCTGCCATCCATGTAAGACATGACGTGCTTCTCCTTGCCTTCCACTATGATTGTGAGGCTTCCCCAGCCACGTGGAACTGTAAGTCCAATTCAACCTCTTTATTGTGTAAATTGCCCAGTCTCAGGTATGTCTTTATCAACAGCGTGAAAACAGACTAATACATGTCCATTCAAGTGTTCTGAGGGTTTTTGAGGTCTTACACTCAGTGTTAATTCTCAAAATTTCCGGGGCACCTCAGTCTAGTTTCTATCCTTTTCCTGCCTCCACTTTGCTTATTTGCTGGACATTGTTTCTCTCCTTTCATTCTACATCACCAGAAAAACATGGCTGCTGTGTGAGGCAGACTTAGTCAAGGTTTGAGGGTCAGGGAGAGTGATTATATTGCACAGTGAGGAATAGTTGGAATTCTAGACTAACATTCACTCTTTATAAATGTTCCCAGGTTGCCTGAGCATTTGTCACCAGCTGTTTTTCACCGTAAGCCCAGCTGTGTTACTGGCTTGCTGCTGCTCACTGTCTCTCTCTTTATCAATTCGTTCATTCGTATTTTTTTCTTTTCTCCATTCCAGGCTTCCCAAAGAGGGAGAGAGGCCTCTCTGTCAGTTCTTTTTTTTCTTCCTGAGTGTTGATCTTTAAAAATCATGGTAAAATATAGATAACATAACATGTACAATTTTTTTTTTTTGAGATGAAGTTTGGCTCTTGTTGCCTAGGCTAGAGTGCAATGACGTGATCTTGGCTCACCACAGCCTCTGCCTCCTGAGTTTGAGTGATTCTCCTGCCTCAGACCCCCAAGTAGCTGGGATTCCAGGCGTGCACTACCATGCCTGACTAATTTTGTATTTTTAGTAGAGACGTGGTTTCTCCATGTTTGTCAAGCTGGTCTCGAACTCCCAACCTCAGGTGATCCACCCACCTCGGCCTCTCAAAGTGCTGGGATTACAGGCATGAGCCACCGCACCTGGCCATGTTAACTGTTTTTAAGGGTACAATTCTGTGACAATAAAGACATTCATTGTGTTAGGCAACCATGAGTATCCAGCTTTTCTACCATTCCAAGCAAAAATTTCATAACCATTAAACAGTAACTCCTCATTCTCCTCATCTTCTGCCCCTGGTAACCACTATTATATTTTCTATCTCTATGAATTTGCCTATTCTAGGTATCTGATTCTAGAATTGTATAATATCCTTTTGTACCTGGCTTATTTCATGTAACATAATGTTTTCAAGGTTTGTCCTTGTTGTAGTACATGTACATGATTTAAAATAGGCAAAGACTCGAAATAGACATTTCTCAAAAGAAGACATGCAAACACCCAAAATGCTCAACTCTACTTATCATCAGGGAAATGCAAATCAAAACCTCAATGAGATAATCATCTCACCCCAGTCAGAATGGCTATAATCTGAAAGACGAAAAAATAACAAATGCTGGAAAGGATTTGTTACAATTGAACGTATGTGCCACATTTTGTCCATTGTTGATGGACATTGGGGTTGTTTCTACCTTTTGGCTGTTGTGAATAATGTTGCTATGAACATTAGCATACAATCATCTGTTTGACTTCCTGTTTTCAATTATTTTGGATATATACCTAGAAGCAGAATTACTGGATCCTATGGCATTTCCATGTTTAACTTTGTGGGGAACTATTGTTTTCCACAGTGGCTGTGCCATTTTACCTTCCCACCTGCAATGCACAAAGGTTCCAATCTTGTTATATCGTCAACATTTGTTGTTTTCCATTCTTTTGATGCCATCCTAATAAGGGTGAAATATCCAGCCCACTTTTGATCACCTTTCCCTTTCAAACTGCCAGGTAATAAATGAAGAATGAAGATTCTTGTTACTTTATTATGTAGAGCAAATTCTCTGAGAGAGCAGGGAGAAGCTATGCATTATAAATTTGTCTGCTTTTTAATTGTGAAATACTTCTAATATGCCAAAATGTTTAAGGGATCATAAACTCTTATGTTTTAAAATCAGATTGCTCAGAGCTTATCATCTTGCCATATTTATTTCATATTTTGTCTTTTGTAGTTCTCTTTGCCTTGGCGGGCTATCTATTTCATCAATGGTTACCTGTCTATAAGCTGAATGAGACAATTAGAATATTTATTCCCTGCCTTAGGCAGGGCATTTTCCACTTTCAGAATGAAGCTTTTCTTTATATGTTGGCAGACCCATTTGCAAAAAAGTCTTTCCACATTTCCCAAGTTGCTTTAAAAATACCCTTATTACAGTCGTCTTCTAAGAGGTACACCTCAGAAGCTCCATTTTTTTACACAAGAAAACTAAAGTTTAGAAAAGAACAGAGGAAACATTTGAACCAGCAGATGGAAAAGATGAGGATTAACCCATTTATGCCTGAGGTTGCAATTTTTTGAACTTTTGCAATCAGACTTTGGAAATGACCTTGAGCAGTAGGATATAAATAACTCCCACATGCTTAGCATTCCAATAATGGAACACTAGGGATAAATGGGGAGATGTTATACTAATTTTTTGTGCACTAATACATGAGTTCCAGGAAATCTTGCTACCATCATCTTTGGCATTGAATGAATTGTTATGGGATGGTATCTCTTTACATGACTGAGAAAGTTCTCGTACTTGTAGGTGCTTAAACTCACAGGAAGATCAGAGTAGCAGAATGTGAGGCGGTGCAAGTGAATGCAGGGGAGGGCTGGAGACACCAGGGTTCATGGCGTCTCTGGCAAAGGTGACACCCTAAAATTTTCGGAAGGAAATACAACGTTTGGGTTTAAAAATGATGTCAAAATTCTAGAAAGAATAGAAAAACTTAAGACAATAATGGTCATTGAAAAAAAAAAATGGGCCGGGCGCGGTGGCTCAAGCCTGTAATCCCAGCGCTTTGGGAGGCCGAGACGGGCGGATCACGAGGTCAGAAGATCGAGACCATCCTGGCTAACATGGTGAAACCCCGTCTCTACTAAAAAATACAAAAAAAAAAAAAAAAAAAACTAGCCGGGTGAGGTGGCGGGCGCCTGTAGTCCCAGCTACTCAGGAGGCTGAGGCAGGAGAATGGCGTAAACCCGGGAGGCGGAGCTTGCAGTGAGCTGAGATCCGGCCACTGCACTCCAGCCCGGGCGACAGAGCGAGACTCCATCTCAAAAAAAATAAAAACATAAAAAAAAATAAAATAAAATAAAATAAAATAAAAATAAAAAATGTACATGAAACTTTTTTCTAGCAAAGGAAATTAACAATACATCATATTTAATGCTTTGTGGCTTATAAATGTACTCATGATTTCATATGATTATTACGATTACCCTGAAAAACATCTTTTTCTGAATATCATTTCGTAGATTTACAAAAAAGGGAAGGACACTATTTTTATTGCTCAGTTGCTATATGCTGGCCACGTTACAAAATTTATTTCTTGAACCGTCACAATAACCATGTAAGCATATTTTATTATTGCCATTTTATGACTGAAGAGACTGGTATCACAGGTGCTAAGTGGCCAGCCCAGGGGCATACAGAGAAAAGCAGAGCAGAGTCTCCAATTTAATACTCTTGCTACCATCAGTGTTAACTTCTGGAAATTCTTAATCTGAAACTATAAATTTCTGCTGTCCAATATGGTGTCCCATTAGCCACGTATGGCTGTTTAACTTTGCTGATTACGTTGAAATGAAATTCAAAAATTATTTCCTTGGTCATGTTGGTAGTGGCAAATCCACATGTAGCAACTTGAATCTTGCCTCCTTGAAGGAAAGAATTTGTCCGAGGGGTGTAAGACAGAGTGACAGATCAAGGCAGGTTTGAGCAGGAGTGAGAGTTTATTAATAAGTTTTAGAGCAGGAACAAAAGGAAGTAACGTACACTTGGAGGAGGGCCAGGTGGGCAACTTGAGAGATCCAAGTGTGCTGTTTAGTCCTTGACCTGTTTTTTGTTTGTTTGTTTGAGACGGGTTTTTGTTCTTGTTGCCCAGGCTGGCATGCAGTGGTGCGATCGCGGCTCACCACAACCTCTGCCTCCCGGGTACGAGCGAATCTCCTGCCTCAGCCTCATGAGTAGCTGGGACTACAGGGATGTGCCACCATGCTCCCCGAATTTTGTATTTTTAGCAGAGACAGGGTTTCTCCATGTTGCTCAGGCTGGTCTCGAATTCCCCACATCAGGTGATCCGCCCACCTCAGCCTCCCACAGTGTTGGGATTCCAGGCGTGAGCCCCCCGGGGGCCCGGCCGACCTGGGGTTTTAATACATTGGCATGATCCCCGGGTTTGTATCTCATCCCCTCCGATTCTTCCCTTTGGGTGGACTGTTCGCATACACAGGGGCCTGCTGGCACGTGGGAGGAGAGCGAGCACAGTGTGTTTACTCAGGTTGTGCACGTGTTCATTTGCGGCATTTTTCCCTTATGAGTTGAGTGTTCCTAGAGGAAGATCGTGTACCAGTCAAACGCTGCCATTTTGCCTCTTAGTGCGCATGCTTGAGCCCACTCACCCACCTCCTGAGATCTTATCTGGAGGTTGCTGATCACCAGCTTCCCTGTGTGTTTGTTTTCTTTCTTTCTCTGTCTGTCTGTCTGTCTGTCTATCTATCTGGAGACTGCCTTTCCCTGTTGCTGGCTGTGACCAACTATTACTTTAGAGAGACAGCTTAACAACTGCCTGACCATCTCCTGATGGTCACCTGACATTCCTGGGGTGGGGGAGGCTCTCTACTGCACTGCTTATGTCTCCCTAACTGCCTTCTCTAACAGTCACCCTAGTCACATTTCAGATGCTCAGTAGCCACCTGTAGCTGGTGGCAGCCGTGCTGGATAGTGGAGCTGTGAAGCGTTTTGGTCACTGCAGAGGTTCTGTTGAACGGGACAGCTAGACAGCCTGCGTCCATTGTCTGATACCTTTGTTACCTGTGCATATACCAAAGAGTGAAAAAAAAGGAATCAAGAAAATGAGGTAGTGGAACAGAAAGCAATACCAATGAATCCAGTATTTCAACGTGTGGGGAGAGGTAGCAAATTATTGAGTGTTTGTACATCGGGCAAGAGGGAAACAAAGGAAAGATCTCTTCATCTCAGCATATGGAAAGCAGCAGAAGGAGGTTGTGGGGAGGAAATATTGGTAAACGTGGTAGTTAGGGAATAAGTATTTGAGTGTCCCTAGGATGTTCAGTTCTATACTAGGTGCTTGAGGGTACATATTAAAAATAGACATGCTCTAGTGCACGGTTTGTGGATCCTGTGATTTCTCAGAACTCCCAGAAAAGCAGCTGACAACGTATTGTAGAACCATGCAGATAAAAACCATTCATACCATCACCAGTCATACAGAATATTGGCTATTATTTTCTTCCTCAACAAATGTGGGAGATAGTTTGCCTCAGGCAAAATAGTATTTTACACATGGTTTCCCCAAAGCCATGTGCATATTGAGAGCTCTTCTCAAAATGTTTGCATTTGTTCCTCCAAAAAGAAATTTGCATGACATTTTAGAATTGCATTCTGTCTAGAAAGCAAATCCTGGCTTTTTATATTCAAATTCAAAGCTTGCTGATATAAAATCTGGCAGAAAAATGTGTGTTCCAAATTAGCTGCTGCTTTGAGCACAGCAGACTTTTTTTTTTTTTGACCATCGAAATAATTTTTGGAAAAAATTTTAACATCATGTTACCCTCTTTCTTGGTTGAGAAAACCATTGATGGTGACTCAAGGATCTGTCTAGTTTTCTGCTTACAGAAAATTGAACCTGGATTCCATTTTGATGGAACTGCCAGTAGACGGAGATGTATGCTGGCCACTTGATGTCACAGTTGTTCTGTATAAAGTCCATTAATAGAGTATTTGACAGCACTAGGGGGAAAAAAAAAACTAGACTCAAGATAGTTGATAATCAATGTAATGAGTAAAGATGGGTGAATTACTCAGGTTGAATGAAAACTCCTGGTAAAATTCCTCAAATTCACCTTCCAAATTGACTTCATTGTACATTATCAATGAATACCAGTAGTTCTGAGCTCTTTACTTGCACTTGACCTTAAACATTGGTATTTGTAAAAGGAAATTGTGATCCTTAGTAGCCTCCTCTTTGAATAGATACAAAAGTTTTTATGTTAGCTACGCATAGTTAGTTTTCAACAACATGTTAATATACAATTGGAACTGAAGTAGAAAAGTCCAGTTAATATGTAGGGCAAACAAAAGCATCCTTTTGATATTGCAGTTGACATGGTTGACTTGGCAATCATACCTATTTCTACCTGAAAAGGTTAGGCTTCCTTTTGCTATCAGATTGAAGGTCAAGGAGAAAGTATTTGCTTAACCCTTTGACACTGAAGTGGACTAACACCTAAAGCATCCAGGACAAATAATTGTATCTCTCATCCTTGTTTTCAGAGTTGGAGCCAGTACAGCCTTCCTCAAAAAGAGGTATCAGATTTATTCATGGCTTGCAGCCATGAGTCTTTGAATTTTTCACTTTTGGGTCCAATTTCTCTTTTTCAATGAACTCAACATCCCTTCCTTGAAAATGCTACAGCAAGTTAAAAATTATAGTTCTAGTTTTGTTTTGCTTTTCTATACTCTCCATTGTAGAATACTTATCATGATTAATTCTAAAGTGGCTGGACTCAAGCAACAGTTATGGTCTGGTGGCAGAGATCATAACTGACTCTCAGAGATCTTAACTCACCCCTGAATAGCTATGCGAGGAGGCAGAACCAGTGGTACGGCTACCTGGTGTGGGTGTGGCAAATGGTTGCAATAATATTCCTGCCTCCCACTATCATACCCATACTGGCTCTGGATTTAACTGTGTGACTTGCTTTGTTCAATGGTGTGACAGCAAATGTGACAGAGGCAGAGGCTTGAAAAATGCTTAGACGTTTAAGCTTTTCCCTCTCTGGATGCCGTTTGGAACTCTGAGGCCAGCATGCAAAGAAGCCCAGGCTGGACGATGAGAGACCACGTGGAGCAGAGACCAGCAATCTCAGCTGGGGTCCCAAGCTGCAACCACCAGACATATGAGTGAGACCATTAGGGCTCAGCTGATTCATCAGCTTACCCCAAAGCTCAGCCAAGCTGGGCTAAGGTAGCTACATCACCTGGCTAACCTACAGAATATCCAGTGAAACACCTTTTGGTTTTATTGATGTAAAATTTTTAAAAATATTACCAAATTTCTGCACTTATCTGTATTGTTTCTTTCCCTCTACTCTCTTTGGATTTTTCTTTTTCTACTTTCTTAAACTGGAGGCTTAACTTAGTAATTTTCAGTCTTTTAAAGAAGTTGAGAAACCTTGCTTTAGAGGTAGAACTAACAGGAGTTGGTGATGGATTGGACATGGGGAGTAAGGAAGTCAGTGGTGTCACAAACATCCGCCAGGTTTTGGAATAAATTTAGGTTGGCTTTTTCATTGCTCTAAATACCCCAGATGGGTTGACCTCATTTGTGTCAGTTCAGGTTTAACAGAGGTCTTTGAAATCTCCAGATGGTATCATAGCTTTTGCTATATTTTTTGTGAGAGGAGCATAAAGATTGTACTGGTCTGACAGGATTGTCTGAGAATTAAATGAGATAATATGAAGCATCTGATGTGCATGCTAAGCGATAACTGTTACAAGTTACTAGTATTATTGTTGTTACTCAGACAGTGCAGATCCCAGCACGGACATTCTTACCGAAGACCATGATGAACGTGGCAGGGTCTTCTACCAAGATAGGAACCACTTACTCAGTGCTGGGTTCTCTGAAATGAGTCCTCAGCCTGCCTCCAGCTTGCCAGACTCGTTTGCCTTTAATTCATTGCCTTGATTGTATTTTATGTTTAAACCATGTCCTTGTCCTAGTCATTAGATCTTGTTCCTTGATATCACTACACGCTGGTTCTTCATGATCTCGTCCTGTTTAGAACATGAAGAAATGCAGGTACCGTGGAGGTGTGGACTCAGTAATCACCTGAAATTATAAGCCTATATTCTGCATTATTAAGCTTCTCAAGACTGGATTTCTCTTAAATTTCCCAAGTCATTTAAACATGAAATGAATGCTTAAAACAAAAACAAAAAAAAGGCAAGTCTATTTCCAGGGGACAGGGTTTGGCCATCTCTCCCATCCTATCCAATTAGGAACTGGGGGTTCCCTGGAGCAAAGGCAGGCTGTTGATCCCTGCCCTCCGCATTTATGGCACTGGCCACTTTGTCCCGAGCAGCTTTCTTGGCTCTTTGTTCTTGAATTCCATTTCCCTTGAATTCTGTTAAATTGTCATACAAAGTTACTCTTCTTTCTATTATAAGAAACTATTTCCCTTTTCCCTTGTGCACTGTCTCAATAATTACAATTCTTTATTTCCACACATTGTGCAAGCATGACGTCTGGTATCTGTACCCAAGCTTGGCGCTTTTTATTAGCTCTTGCTCTGCTTGCAACAGGAACGGCCTTCATTCTCTGTGCGGTAGATGGAAGGTATGCCTGGCTTCAGGCCTGATGACTGCAGGGGCATATTGGATGGTGCTGGGTGCCCTGTTGGTGCCCAACAAGTAAGCTCCAGTGCTGATGAGAATGTGCAGGCCAGCGGAGAGTCATCCATCACCTCCCTCTGTCATAGTGTTGAAGCTGAGTGGTGCAGGAGGCATATCCATGCCATCAGCCTGGTGGTTTGGGTAGTATAGCAAGGCCAGACTGCATTTGTTAAATCTTGATGAGTGTGAAATACCACTACACCCCACTTTTGGTAATTGCATCTGATTATTGCTGGCCAAAAGAACACAGCTCATCCATCCTGATGACCTGTTGTAGAATTCTGGCTTGGTTTGTGGGTCCTTTATATATCAGAGGAAACATGGTTGAAAGGGATGCCTTCACTGTGCAGCATCACTAAAGGCCTTCCTGGTCACATGGCACTTTTGGTACTTGGTCTTTTTCGATGATGAAAATAACCTTGCCTCAAGGAGGATCTTTCTCTTGGCAAAGCAAAGTTGAAATGCAGAAGTAATCAGCGATTTATTTTATATCTTTGGGTCGTGAGCAGCAAACCAACCACCAGATCATGAAAGGGAACACTGAACATTAAAAAAAAAAAAAGTCTGTGCCTGCATATGGTCTCCTGCCATTTTGAACTTGAGAAGCGTAGAATTGAGATTCTTTTCCTGGTTTTGCAAATTTCTTCACCTTTTGCTGCTCCCTTGATAGAAACTGTAAATCGTCTTAAATTAAATAAGGTGCCTGATTTCATTTCATTTCTAAAAAAAATTTTAGGTTTTGCACTTTACCACTTAAAAGCGCTCTGCATGTCACTCACACAAAGCATTTTGAGTTGAATGGGAACTACTGAGAACTCTGTTTTTTAACAGAGAAGATCGTGTTCTATCATAACAGTAACTGCTGCCACTGAAGTAATTTTGAGATGACATAGTTAGCTTTCAGTCTCAGGTGCCACAAATACAAGAGCCTTATTCTCCAAGTGCTTTAAGGAAAAACTGTGATTACAGTTTCTTCCATGGCTGCCTTGATTCAGAACCTGAAATTCTTTAAAAGCACCTTCCAGATTTGCACGGTGGGGGGAAATTTCATCTGGGCAGCTCTGTGCAGGATCTGGGAGGGGTGCTAATGGGGAGGGAGGCTGGGAGCAGAGATTCTTACAGTTGGAAGAAATAACTACTTAAAGCAAACACTAATGATTTAAAATGTTATTCCTTCTGTGCTTTTAGAAAAAAAAATAAAATTAAAGTAATAAAGGCTCACAGCCTGTGCCTCATCTCCAGTCACTCTGCTGAAATTCCCAAGGGGGTCTCAGCTCCCCTCTCCTCTCTTTAAAAATGGTGGACCTGGAACCACTTACAGCAGAGGTTTAATAAGAGGCAAATGTGTTTTATATTTTGTATCTTGTTAAGTGAAAAAAGATGGATTCTCTCAAGTAGTCTCTTGGTGCAGATTTGAGTGGTCTGTGCACGTAAGCGTGGGGATGCTTCGCCAGCTGGCATCCCTATTCTAGTCCCCCCTGGCTACTTAAGATCCCCCCTCCCATGCTAGCACCTCCCACCCCAGAGCCAGCAGAGATGAAATTGCTTCATTTAGAGAATAAATCTGCAGATCCAGGAAACTTGTTTCTATCTGATTTGCTGATAATTTACTTCTCATTTGATTTGGTGGAGGGAAGGAAAAGGGGAAGAAAAAACCCTGTCTCAGCTCACCTACCCTTCCTCAAAGAAAAAGGGATTGCTGTACAGGTTGGAGAAAATCATGATTGAAAGCAACTGAAAAAAAATTAAAGATTTATGCAAAGGTTGTACATTTATTAGAGGAAAAGGAGGGAAAACCTTGCACCTGTGATGGAGTGACCCTTCCCCCGCCAGAAAAAAATCTTCACTTCAAGTAGCTCATTGGAAACTGGGCAAGGGAGAATGATTTAAAAAATGTATTTTACCTTGGGTATATAATTTTACAATGAGACACATTCCCTTTCTGGTAATTTTTTTTTATGACCTTTGGGTGCCAGATAGCGCCATTCCTGCTGTCTGCTTTCACTATTCAGCGTTGAGGAAGCCCATTATATCTGTCTTTGATCCGGAGATCGGGATTGCTAAAACTGATGGCCACAATTAAAGACAGTCCTGTTGAAAACCTGACCTCTGTCTGCTCTCAACTGCATGTAAACTTTTCAATATGGATGTAATTTGGTATTAAATTACCCATGCTTTATTGCTTTTTAGTACAGCCCTGTCTGTTGCCTTTTAAAGATAAAGGTAACATAAAAGAAAAATTGTGGTGTGTCTGCATAATTATGTAATTATAAACTTGTTTTCCTACATTCAGAAAACCCTTTGTGTGTGTATGCATCTATTGAAAAGTAATAGGCTGGTAGGATTGGAGAAGAAGCCTTTATATTTTTCCCCCTGATCTGTTCAACTTAGACGTACTCTGTGCAAGCTAGGTCACTGCATTTAACTGTTCTAATCTTGGCTTTCAGAGGGTATTCTTGATTAAGAAGTGAGGTAGGTTTGTAAGATGTTGCTATGCTTATTCTTTAGAATTGGCTAAATAAGGATGGAGTTTATGCCAAGGCTCTGAGGCAAAACCGACCTGTTCTTCCAAAGGTTGGGTCCATCATAGCCAAATGGTAACATCCCAAATGTCTGGAATGAGCTCTTGGATCATTTCAACCTTATCATGCTTGAAATTAAAAATGATGGCTGGCATTTTCACTTCTAACATTCATGTTGGTGGCTAATTCTGCTGAGAGGGGAACCCAAGAGGAAGCTAGAGAGACAGGAGCAGATTCCCTTTGACATGGCTGAGCTGCCTGTCCCTCTCAGTTCTACCAGCTACAGCTCTGTTTCTTTAGCTTCGAAACGCATAGCTATCATTAGAATTTGATGTGAATTTCCAGAATGGCATTTGCTGAATAGAGACAGAAGATCTGTTGAGAGGGATAGTTAAAATCACAATCCCATAATAAAACTTGGAGGAAGAAACACTCTTGGGCCTCCGTAACGTGCAGTAATTCGCGTGTAAGTAGAAAGTATTGAGCTTGCTTCCTCTTCTTGTTAAATATTCCATGGCAACGTTTTCTAGAAGATCTGTGTGAAATGCCAAGCAGATAGAAAGTGGATAACAGAACAAATGACCCAAGGGAAGCCAAATAGGTGGCTCTAGATACCTTAAAACATAAGAAAGCAAAGGTTTCAAGTTGCCGGGGAAAGCCTCTGCAGAACTGAGGCCAGCCCATCTCGCCTTCCTTGCCGGAGCCACTGTGGAGTTGTGTGTCTGGCTTGCAGCTGCCCTGGCCTGATCCTCTGAGCATGCTGGAGAATTGTGGTCTGACCCATGTTGTCATTCATCGGGTTGCTCTGTAACAATTGCATTTCATGGAAAACATAGGCTATGTGCACTTTTATCGGCTTTTGTGTAAAAAGGTAATTACAGAATATCGAGGAAATATTGAAAAGAGATTCCATGCTAGATTGTGTTTTTTTGAGACAAGGTATTACTCTGTTGTCCAGGCTGGAGTGCAGTGGTGCAATCATAGCTCATTACAACCTCAAACTCCTGGAATCAAGTGATCCTCTTGCCTCAGCTGTCCACGTAGCTATGACTACAGGCACACTCCATCATGCCTAGTCATTTTTTTTTTTTTTTAAGAGATGTGGTCTTGCTATGTTGCCCAGATCCAGGTTGGCCTCAAACTCCTGGACTCAAGTGATCCTCTCACATTGGCCTCCCAAAGTGCTGGGATTATAGGCATGAGCCACTGTGTCAGGCCCCATTCTAGTTTGAATCCTACCTCTCCCAGCATAGATTGCCTTAGGGCCTGAAATCAAAGAGAAGGCTCAGCTCCAGGAAATTTCTCACCAAGCTACGGTTTGAACAGGCTCATTCTTTTTTCTTTTGTATCGTCTTTCCTCTGATGTACTTAGTAGGAATGATGAGATGGCCAGTGCGTTAGATACAATGGGGGTGAAGGGTCAGAAAAGGGGCTAGATCTAAGCTTCCCAAGGTGGTTGCCACTAACCCCGTGTGGCTACTGATATTTAAATTAATTAAAAGTATCAAACTTCCAGTCCCTTAGTCACACCTCCTACATTTCAGATGGTCAATAGCCACATGGTGCTGGTGGCACCCATCTTAGATATTGCAAATATGGAATATTTCTGTCATGGCAGGAAATTCTTGAGCAGCACTGGGGTTGACTCAGAATCTCTGCTCCACTCTCACTTTGACCAAATCACTCCACTTAATTCATCTGTAAAGTGAATAATAATAATGATAGTACTAATAATAGTACCTTCTTCTTGAGGCGGTTATTGGGGTAGTCGAATGAGAGAATGCATATAGAGCACTTTGTGGAGTGACTGGAACACTGCTGTCCAGTAGAACTTTCTGCTGTGATGGAAATGTTTTATATCTGCGTTGCTCATATGGTTGCTACAAGCCACATGTGACTATTGAGCACTTAAGATGTGGCTGATGTGATTGAGAAACTAAAGTTTTAGTTTTGTTTACTTTTAATTAATAGACAATTAAATTTAGGGCAGGTCCGTGGCGACTCAAGCCTGTCATCCCAGCACTTTGGGAGGCCAAGGTGGGAAGATTGCTTGAGGCCAGGAGTCTGAGACCAGCTTGGGCAACATAATGAGACCTTTGTCTCTACACATAATAATAATAATAAGTTAGCCAGGAATGGTGGCACATGTCTGTGGTCCCAGCTACTCGGAAAGTTGAGGTAGAGGATCGCTTGAGTCCATGCAGGTGGTTGAGGCTACAGCGAGCTGTGATTGTATCACTGTGCTCCAGCCTGGCTGATACACTAAGACCTCGTCTCAAAAAAAAAAAAAAAAAAAAATTAAAAAAGAAATTTAAATATCCATTTGGGGCTGTGATTACTGTCCTGGACAGTGCAGATTTAAAACAGCACTTGCTCCGTAAACATTAGCTTTTATTTCTGCGGATTCTCTCTTTTTTTTTTTTTCTTTTGAGAAGGAGTTTCGCTCTGTCGCCCAGGCTGGAGTGCAGGGGCGCGATCGCGGCTCACTGCAAGCTCCGCCTCTGGGGTTCACGTCGTTCTCCTGCCTTAGGCTGAGACTATAGGCGCCCGCCACCACGCCTGGCTAATTTTTTGTATTTTTCGTAGAGATGGGGTTTCACTGTGTTAGCCAGAATGATCTCGATCTCCTGACCTCGTGATTCACCCGCCTTGGCCTCCCAAAGTGCTGGGATTCCAGGCGTGAGCCACCGCGCCCGGCCTGTTTCTGTGGATTCTTTCGGCAACCTGCAAAAGGTGGATAATGATACATCACAGGTTTGTTTTGAGGTTTCTGTAAGAGAATGTTCACAAAAGCACTAAATAGTTATTAGTTATTAAGATATTTTTGTTGCTATGTATTAAATTTTCTTGCAAATCGAAGGCTTATGGAAACAGAAAAGTTATGAATAGGAATCACAGGGTATTATGAAATAATAAAGGATCAAATTATATAGTTATGTTTAAATGCTCCAGTAAGTTTGAATTCTAAGAATGTTAAAACGTGTAAGTTCAGAAGACTAGTGACAGGCTTATCATTTTTTTTTTTTGTCTCCTTAATGTTGTGTTACCATTCATATATGGGCTAAACTTGGTATTTTAACAATGGGCTTTGGGTCAGCTGAGTTGCTTTTTAGTACTGAATATTTGAATCTGGCAGTATTCATGCTTATTTTTGCAGATGGCCATAGGTGTAGCCATAGAATCCTCCTTTTTTTTTTTTTTTTTGAGATGGAGTCTTGCTGGGTTGCCCAGGCTGGAGTGCAGTGGCACGATCTCGGCTCACTGCAACCTCCGCTTCCTGGATTCAAACCTTTCTCCTGCCTCAGCCTCCTGAGTAGCTGGGACTACAGGTGCCCGCCACTATGCCTGGCTGATTTTTTGTGTTTTTAGTAGAGACGGGGGTTCACCATGTTAGCCAGGATGGTCTCGATCTCCTGACCTCGTGATCCACCCACCTTGGCCTCCCAAAGTGCTGGGATTACAGGCATGAGCCACTGTGCCCAGCCAGAATCTCTTTTTAAATGCAGATACTTGAAGCTGTGCAATGGAAGAGAGGCTCTATGGTGCTAAAATAAAGGGTTTTAGCTAAATCTGCAAAGTAGGCAGATTTGCTTGTGATTTCCTTATTTGTAGAATTAGTTTGGAACAGTGTCTACAAGATTTCACTAGTGTTTGATTGTGTATACTCTTGTGTTGTTCGGTGGGGATTTGTTGTGCTGTTCTAACTAAATCGTAAGCTCCTTGAAGATAAAGTCAAAGTCTTATACTCCTCCCACATCTAACACAATGCTGTTGGTAGGTATTCTATGAATACTTGTTGACTTACTGTTGATTTTTCTCTATTGCCTTTTTTTTTTTAAATAACGCCCCATTTTATTATGCGGTTGTGATACAGTGACTATAGTAAGGCCCTCTGTGACAATGAATAATGATTCTGCACTTACTTATATTCACAGAACCTTTGGTGGCTTTGACACTGTGTCCCAAGGACTAACAGGAAGCCCTAATTTTAGGAAAATCAGATAGCTTGAGTCGTCAGCATTGCCTTTAACAACTCTTTAAAGACCTTCACTTATTTGATCACTATACCTTTTCATTTTAGGAAAAATATTCCATTTTGTCCTGAAACATTTGGTAAAAATTACAGTCTATTTAAAAAAAATCATTATCAGTTAAAATTAAGCATGTAACAGAGGTTGCAGTTTGGGACAACTTTAATGATCCAGTTTTGTAAAAGATCTGAGGATAATGTAGCTGCTCCTGCTAAAGTATTCCACCAAATTTCTTGGTCCATGTCCATGTTAGCATTTCTTTGCTTAAAAAACATGTTTTGGAAATTCACCAGAAAAGCCAGTTGTAAGAGATGTGTGCCTACTCAAATAGACTTGACCTAAGCCTAGAATTTTAGAGCTGAAAGGAACCTTGGAGCTCAAATGGTCTGGTATTACAGAGGTTAATTAACTGACTCATGATTACACACAGCCAAGATCAGGTTCAATTCAACTCTGAAGGGCCCACTTTACTTGCCAGTGTAGACACAAGACATGATTCACTTACATAAAAATGCATCATGAGCTCAGTGCTAGTTTAACCCCAATTGTTACAATTGTGCTACCTTGTGGGCCCTCTGCTACATTTTTATTAATCCCTAACTCCTCATTGAGATTACTTTATTTAAATGTCATCACCCAGCTCTAAAATATGCTTTCAAAATAACCGTGGTGGCCATGGGATACAAAGTAGTGGGAGAAAAAAAGGAAGCTGTAGAAGCCAACTGCTGTTTGATATGTAGACACGTTTCAGTCCCCTGGGACCCTGGTGGTGGGACTGAGTCAGGCTTTACAACCAGGCCTGGACATCCCAGCTGTGCGCAGCATTCAGAGGGGGACTGCCATCGCCACTGGCAGGGTTGTGCCTTGGAGGCATTTGGGTCATTGGTGGAGTAGGATCAGAGGAAAGGTATAAAAAGTGAGATGAAGCAAAGGGGTCTATAAACTAAAGTCTTATGATACAAGGTGGGGTGGGGGAGGCTCCTGGCATTACAGAGAAGATCAGAGTGAGTTAATAAGTTTGGGGTGCTGGCGACTGAAACCAGATCACTGGTGCCTGCCAGCTGGAAAGGGGTGTTATCCCAGGTGGATGGCGACCTGGTCAGCTCTATTACAGCGTGTGCCTTAGTATTCATTTCTCTCCACTCCTGTTCACTTTTTTCAATCTTTTATCAAAAGACAATGAAGGGTTGGCCTTTTCTCTCCCATGCTGATATAGGTAAAGGCACAGAGTGATGGTGCCAGCCTTAATTCCCCAAAGAAAAGGAGATCCAGATTTATGTGAATACCTTTAGTTCTGAAACAAGAAAAGATAAAACGAGTTGCATTCATGTATTCATGAAGCAGGCAGCATGTGTACTGGCGAATTCTGTACAAATTCACGTATTGTTCCATCCCTCTTATTTCTGAAGGCCCTGTGTTCATTTCCCCTCAATGACATGAAAGCCATTTGAGCTCGACTGAATTTTCAGATTTAAAACGAGGTATGCGCAGTGCAAAACTGTCTTTTGTGTGTGTGTTTGTGTGCAACAAGTTGATTAAAAGATCAGCATGATTCCACCGGGAACAAAAGCTTTTTTTCTGATTTATGAGATTTTTCTATCAGTAAAACTAAAGGATATCTTCCAGCTAGGAGAATCATGGCCACGGGTCAGTATTTTGACATCTTGATAAAGATGGTGAGCGGCGACAAGCAGCCAATTTTCCTTTCTTGGTTTGTATCACTTGGCTTGCTTGTCTGTTGAATGGTGTTCCATCTTTGATAACTGGAAGGACAACTTTAATGGGGACTGGGGAAAAACGGGGTCTAGAACAGTGGTCCTCAGAGGTTTGTTTGTCCACAAATTACTCAGGGGACTTGTTAAAATAGAAGTGGGTTGTGATTCAGTGGTTCTGGACTACAGCCCAGGAATCTGCAGTTTATATACATAGCCCAGGTGATTCTGATCTGTGGCCACACTTGGAGGGCTATTGGTCTAGGACAAGGGTGGGGAATCTACTGCCTGTGGGCCAAATCTAGCCCATTGCCCATTTTTGTAAATAAAGTTTAATTGAAGCAGTCATCCTCGTTGGTCTTTGTGTTGTTGTCTGTGGCTGCTTTTGCAGTATGTGCATGGACCTACCTGGCAGATACATGATGGTTGAATAATTGCAACAGAGGCCATATGGCCCACAAAGCTTAAAATATTTACTAATATGGCCCTTTATAGAAAATTTTTGCTGACCCCTGGTCTAGGAAGAGAGACTTTGTTTTACTTGCTGATGTAGGTCAACATTATATCTATGGTTATGGATGTATTTGTATGTGTATATATATGTACGTGTGTGTGTGTATAACTTATTAGACTTGTGACTGTGGACAAATTACTTAAGCGTTTTAAGCCCCAGTTTTCTAATCTGTGAGAAAGGGATGATGGCAGTATCGACTCATGGGGTGGTGAGGATTCTAAGAGACAGTGCAAGTGAAGTGTTTGGTATTGTGTCTGGCTCATGTGAAATACCCAATGAATGCTGGCTCTCAGTATCATTGACATCCTCATACGTGTGGCGTGTCGCTACTGAGCTGTGGGATATTGAGGTCAGCAGATTCTGCTACCCTGACTGTTTCAACCTCCCGTGATGACAATGTTCAGCACTTTGGATAGCCCAGACCCTGGGTCTGTCAATTCTGAACGAGGTATTTTTTTTTTTTTTGGAAGCATGATCTTCTCTTATTAAATGTCATTTCCAATTTTCCCCTTGAATACACAATTTCAAGGAGGTGCCTGTACCTTTGGAAGTGGTTATTCCAATCTCCTTTGAAAAATATTACTTAATTGTAGCCATGAAACTCCATTCGCCATCAAAATTTCCATCAAACAACAGAGCCAATGTATGGCAAATTAAGATAAGGACTGCAAGGAACCCACGCACCTTGCTATGCTTCCTTCAATCTACAAGTGAATCATTGATGGTGTATAGGATACACATGCAGATTTTGTAGGCAATTGTGGGAAGATCTGCCTATCATCCAATGGCTATTTTCTTGCTCTGTTTATTAACCAAGGCCTAAATAAAAAAAAGAAAAAGGAGCTGACAACACAAGATACAGTTTAAACATTATCTTTGGCTTTTATTTTAGAAAAAAAAAGATCGAGTTTGTCCTTGAAGAAGCAAAGAAAGAAGAAAGTCACTATCATCATTGACATCATCATCAAACATTTCTCTTGTACCTACTGAGGGCAGGGACAGGGATGGGGCTCTGAAACACTCCTCCAACTGTATTGTAAGTCATTGATTCTCAAGGAGGAACTAGTTCTGCTTCCCAACTATGGACATTATGGTTTTCATAACTGAGAGAAAGAGTATACAATTGGTATCTAGTAGGTAGAGGCCAGGGATGCTGCTAAACATCCTACAATGCATTGGACAGCACCCATTCACTCTTCCACGGAGAATTATCTGGTCCAAAAATGTCAATAGTGCTGTGGCAGAGAAACCCTGATTCCTGGGGAGAAAAATCCGTGTCCTCTAGTTGCTGGGCTAGCTCCTGACATTGGTAGGACAGGGGATTATGACCCATTTCTTGCCTCGAGGCCACCTCCAAAATCTTTTTCCTCCCTTGCAGTCTTGCTGCCATTGACTGCATTGTTATACCCAGAAAGTATGCTTATTGATTAAAGCAGTTTATAAAGGTAAAACATATTTACCCAGGGAAGATTATAACAGAATGATTGAATCAGGGTATGATCCATAGAATTTTGGAGGTAAATGAATCCTGTCCTTTGCTGTCATCTAGTTCTTGGTGATTCAAGATCATTTTGACTCGCTTATAGCCAAACATTATTTTAAATTTTAACCATCAAATATTTAGCTTAATACATGATAAGACTTATTTAAATATTGATATTTCAAAATGCAGCTACTAAAATCAGAAATTTTAATAGGTAATAGTATTTAACAAAATGTTAGACAAGTATAATTGACATCAAAACTTTTTTCTAAAGGTTAATTTTAGGCCTGGCGCGGTGGCTCACGCCTGTAATACCAGCACTCTGGGAGGCCGAGACGGGCGAATCACGAGGTCAGGAGATCGAGACCATCCTGGCTAACATGGTGAAACCCGTCTCTACTAAAAAATACAAAAAACTAGCCGGGCGAAGTGGCGGGCACCTGTAGTCCCAGCTACTCGGGAGGCTGAGGCAGGAGAATGACGTAAACCCGGGAGGCGGAGCTTGCAGTGAGCTGAGATCCGGCCACTGCCCTCCAGCCCGGGCGACAGAGTGAGACTCCGTCTCAAAAAAAAAAAAAAAAAGATTAATTTTAGTAAAAATAATTGTTTTAAAAAAGTGAGTTGTTCTAAGAAGAAATATTGAGGAGCATTTAAATGGTATAGGCTATATCAAAGCCATGAACATGACATTAGGATTTTTAAATTCTGGAGAATTCTAAGGTAGTCTATCCTTCTTGTTTTCATACATCATGATGATGATAATAATCATGGTTTAGGAGCACTGTTCTAGTCATCTATTACTACGAAATAAAATATCCTAATGCTTAGGAGCTTAAAATAACAGTAACATTTAGTTTGCACATGAATCTACAGTTTGGGTAGGGCTTCCTGGGGCACTCGTACATCAGTTGGGATGGATGGAAGGTTGGGGCTGGAATCTTTTTAAGGCTTGCTCATTCACATGTCTGGTGGTTGATGCTGGCTGTTGGTTGGGACCTCAGCTGGGGTTGTGGCCAGTATATGTACATATGGTCTCTTCCTGTGGTGTTTGGCTTCCTCCCAAGATGGCGGCTGGATCCCAAGGGTGAGAATCTGAGACGGAAGGCCAAGCGGAAGCTGTATTTCCATTTATAACTTAGCCTTAGATATCACACAGTATTACTACCACCAGGGTCACAGAGGGTAGAGACATAGACCTCATATCCCAGCACGGTGTCAATGTCACATTATAAGAATAACGTGTGGCATGGAATATATCTTCAGGAAAATTATTTTGCTGTTAGTGCCATTATATATATTAGTATTCTTTAATTCTTGCAATAATCTTGTGTGAATCCTTTTACCGCCCTTCCCACAGCCTTCGTGTTCCATATAATAAAATTGAGGCTCAGAGAGCTTAAGTGACATGCTCACTAACATATAGCTCGTTTGTGGCTGAAACAGAGTAGTTTTGGGTCAAGAAGCACATGTTCTTCCCCTGGTTGCTGAGTTCACAAAGTTCCTTCTCACATTGACTCTCATGCCCTCAACAAGATGATGGCCTTCTCTCCACCTGGGATCATCACTGTGCAGTTCTTAAAGGGGCCGAGATATCCCTTAGAAACAAAGACCCCCATCAAAACTCCCCCAAATGTCATCAAATCCTGAGATAGTTTAGTGAGAGACGATTTCCTGTTTTTGACTCAACAAACTTAATCTCCTTTGGGCACTCAGACTAGAAGAACACAATTATTTTCCTGGTCAGACTACTGTGGAGACAATTGTGTTGTCCACACTTCCTTGAATCTTTAATACTTTTTAAAAGTTTTTAATTGTGAAATATTTCAAATATATGAAATAGAAAATATTACCTACCAGCTAGCTTTTATAGATCTTTGCCATATTTATTGCTTTGCTTAAAAAAAGGCATTACAGCCAGGCGCGGTGGCTCAAACCTGTAATCCCAGCACTTTGGGAGGCCGAGATGGGCGGATCACGAGGTCAGAAGATCGAGACCATCCTGGCTAACACGGTGAAACCCCGTCTCTACTAAAAAACATAAAAAAACTAGCTGGGCGTGGTGGCGGGCGCCTGTAGTCCCAGCTACTCAGGAGGCTGAGGCAGGAGAATGGCGTGAACCCGGGAGGCGGAGCTTGCAGTGAGCCGAGATCGCGCCACTGTACTCCAGCCTGGGCGACAGAGCGAGACTCCGTCTCAAAAAAAAAAAAAAAAAAAAAAAAGGGCATTGCAGACATCCAAATCCCGTCTCTCTCCCCCAGAGGTCCCCACTATTCTAATTTTGTCTCTCCCATTCCCAAGGGTGTTTTGAGTCTTGCTACCAATGTATACATCTAGAAATAATACATGTTTTATAATTTTTTCATGTTTTCAATAGCATAAATAAAAATAAAAATTTCATGTTTTCAATATGCATAAATAAAAATAAAAATTTGTTCAGCATTTTATTTTGGGGATTTATCCATGTTTACGCTTTTAGAAATAGTTTATTTTATCTGCTGTATCATATTCCATTGAATAAATAAACTAGTTTTAAGGAATTGCCAGATGCTCCCCAATTTTCTTTCCCTGCAAAGTTCTGGTATGTAAAAGTTCAAATTTCCTCCTTCCTTACTGACACTTGATGTAATTAGGCATACTTATTCTTCTTTAAAACAATGGGCGTTAAGCCTTAACTGGCATTTTATTTTTGTTTTAATTTGTGATTACTAGTGAGTTTGACTATCTTTTCGTAAACTAACTGCTCATGTGGACTTGTTAATTCCCTGTTCATTTGCTTTGCCCATTTTTTAAAAATCAAGTATTTCTTATAAATGTGTGGGAATTCTTCATAAATTCTGCATCACAATACTGTGTTAACCATATGGGTGGCAAATGTTTTCATCTGATCCGTGGCTTGTCTTTTCACTTTGTTTATGGTGAGTTTTATCATACGAAAGTTTACGTTTTAGTGCAACCAGGATGGTTTGTGCTTTCTGTGTCTAGCTTAAAAAATTCTTAGGCTGGGCCGGGCACAGTGGCTCACGCCTGTAATCCCAGCACTTTGGGAAGCTGAGGCAGGTGGATCATGAGGTCAGGAGATTGAGACCATCCTGGCTAACACAGTGAAACCCCGTCTCTACGAAAAACACAAAAAAAAAAAAAAAAAAAAGCTGGGCATGGTGGCGGGCACCTGTAGTGCCAGCTACTCAGGAGGCTGAGGCAGGAGGATGGCGTAAACCCAGGAGGCGGAGCTTGCAGTGAGCCGAGATTGCACCACTATACTCCAGCCTGGGTGACAGAGCTAGACTCTGTCTCAAAAAAAAAAAAAAAAAAAATTCTTAGGCTAGCTGCAGTGGTTCATGCCTGTAATCCCAGCACTTTGGGAGGCCGAGGTGGGCATATTGCTTGAGCCCAGGAGTTGGAGACCAGCCTGGGCAACATGGTGAAACTCTGTCTCTACAAAAGAAAAAAAAAATGAAATTCTTCCCTTTGAGATGTCCTGAGACTGTCCTTCCATGTTACATTCTTCATGTTGGATGATTTTGCTTTTTCATGTTTAAATTTTAATCCACATACAACTCATTTTTTTTCATTTTGAAAGAAAGTTGTTTAATTTCCTACTTTTGTACATGGGAGCTGATTGTGGCAGTACCAGTAGTTGAATAGTCTGTAATTTCTCCCATCAATTTGCAGTGTGGTTCTGTCATATAACAGATTCCCACATGTCTATGAGACTATTCTAAATTTTGCATATCTAGCTTTATGTTAATATTAGGTGGTTGTTTAATTATTATAGTTTTCTAATAAGTCTTGATATCTAATGAGGTAAGAAGAAAAGACAATCTCCCTTATTAATTCTTTCTAAAAAGTACCTGACTCTTCTTTACTCTTTGCTTCTATATGAATATGAATATTAGGATTTGCTAGCCAGTTGCTAAGAAATGCCCTGTTGGAGCATATATATATATATATATATGTTTATTTGTATATATATTTGTTTGTATATATATTATATATATATATATAAAATACTTTAGTTCTGGGGTACATGTGTAGAACATGCAGTTTTGTTACATAGGTATACACATGCCTTGGTGGTTTGCTGCACCCATCAACCCGTCACCTACATTAGGTATTTCTCCTAATGTTATCCCTCCCCTAGCCCTCCACCCCCCGACAGGCCCCAGTGTGTGATGTTCCCCTCCCTGTGTCCATGTGTTCTCATTGTTCAGCTCCCACTTACGAGTGAGAACATGCAGTGTTTGGTTTTCTTTTCTTGTGTTAGTTTGCTGAGAATGATTGTTCCAGCTTCTTCCATGTCCCTGCAAAGGACATGAACTCATCATTTTTTGTGGCTGCATAGTATTCCATGGTGTATATGTGCCACATTTTCTTTATCCAGTCTATTATTGATAGACATTTGGGTTGGTTCCAAGTCTCTGCTATTGTGAATAGTGCCACAATAAACATACGTATGCATGTGTCTTTATAGTAGAATGATTTATAATCGTTTGGGTGTGTACCCAGTAATGGGATTACTGGGTCAAATGGTATTTCTAGTTCTAGAATCGCCACACTGTCTTCCACAATGGTTGAACTAATTTACATTCCCACCAACAGTGTAAAAGTGTTCCTATTTCTCCACATCTTCTCCAGCATCTGTTGTTTCCTGACTTTTTAATTATTGCCATTCTAACTGGAGTGTTGATTGGTATTCTATTTAATTAATATATTATTGGAAGGTACATTTTCATCTTGAAATAGAGTCTTGCCATCCATGAGCAAAGTATAGCTCTCCATGTCTTCAAGTCTTTCACTGGACCTTGAAGACTTTCTCTTCCAGCAGCTGCATGAGGGGATCAGTCAAACATGCTTTTCTGGAAGTGCACACTGGTTCCTCCCATTCCCACCAGTTCCCTAAGCCCAGCAAAGATCCTCCCTTATCATGCTCTGTTCTGCTTGCCATGGATGAAGGCACCATGGATGTGGGGATCCTCAATGCTGCTTCTGGTCAGCCATCACTGAGGGCTTTGCTGCTGGAGTCCAGCTGCTCACATAAGAGTGGAGCAGAGGACTAGAAATTGGAGGGTAAGACATAGGCAGTAGGTCCGGAGAAGAACTTGGCAACTCCAGCCAGTGTACGTGTACAATTATTTCCTGTGCCCAGTTCCTCTCTATGTTCTAAGTGTTTCGGAACATAGTCTCCAAATGTGCTCGGGTTGAAATCCCATCTCCACCACACAGTAGCCAGGGAAAGTAGCTTAACTTATTTGGAACTCAGTTTCTTCATTTCTAGGGAACCTCTGGGAGTGGTGGTGAGGATTTAAAGGGGTAAAGTCAGTAAAGTGCTGAGAACAGTGCTAGTGCTGTGCTCTTTGGGGCCTACTTGCTGCTCTATTATCACTATTATTATTGTTACTATTACTATGGTATTGAACTGTATGGATTGAAGTTGATAATTTCCAATCTGTGCTTTATTTTGAAATGAACGTCCAAGGACATACTCTGTCTAACCTGTTGGAGGTTGACAGCCTCTATTAGTGTATTCAAGGCTCTTACCTGTAGTAAACAAACTGTTTAAGCAAATGATTTCCAAACTCACCTGTCCATTGAACTCCCTCATTTTTTGAGGAATGCTTATTGAAATCTGCAGTTAGTATTCCATAAAAGACAATTTGAGGAACAATCCTTGTAAAAATTATATATAGTACAGGAAGAATTGGAGTACAAGAAGACATCTCAAGAAGATATATTCTTAATGGAGGGTTTGAAAACAGAGGTTAGCTAAAGCACAGAGAGTAGTATTGGTGGGAATTCTCTGATTAGTTAAAAAAAATCCCTTAAGTATATCAAAAAATCCATACCATACGTTAGCCAAACAGCTGCCACCAATTGCAAACACATTCAGGTAATTTAAACCATTGAAAAAGCAGAGGCAATTTTTTTTAAAGTAAAAGTGTCCTATTTTTGGTGCTGATATTGTAGCCTGGTGCCAAGGCAAAATTTGATTCACTTCATAGAAGCCCTGTTGGACTTTTTCCTGAAGGTAAGAAGACTCATTTCTTGGTATTTATCATAGTTTATTTACTGCCTGTTTTTGTTTCTTCACCTAACTGCAATTGTAGTTGGGAATGGTATTTTGGGAATTTGGGGAATGCTGTTGGGAGATACACTGACTTTTCCTTGTTCCCTTTTCCCCTCATATGTATTTTGTTGTTTCCATACAACATATGTATTCTGTTATTCCTTACCAGAAACAACCCATGAAAATGTCTGACGAGTTAATTGCTTTGAACCAAGAACAAAATGCAAAGGAAGGCAAAGGGGAGGAGGCTCCATGCCGCCTACCTGCCCCCTATTGAATTTTCCAGAATCACAAGATCACTGTCCTCTCCCTACTCTTACAGGGCTGAGGGAAAAGTGATCACGCTTGCTAGTTTTTTTTTTTTTTTTTTTTTTGAGACGGAGTCTTGCTGTGTTGCCCAGACTGGAATGCAATGGCGCCATCTTGGCTCACTGCAACCTCCGCCTCCCGGGTTCAAGTGATTCTTCTGCCTCAGCCTCCTGAGTAGCTGGGACTACAGGCGCATGCTGCCACGCCCGGCTAATTTTCCTAAAAGGTTCTCTTTTAGGATAGCTTTCCCAAAACTATCTTTGACCGCTTTTTAGTTTTCCCTCCTCTCCCCACTGCCCCGTGACACTGTTTATTACAGTAGAATGGTACCTCCTTGTAGACTTCTAAGGGAGGTGAAAGCTGCTGGGGTAGGGACCTTTTAGAGAAACAGGTATAACAAAGCGCAGGGGACTAGACCTGAGGAATAAATTCTGGGGTGGTTCATTGGTCTTTACAATGTTTCCTCATTTCTCCAAAATGCAGATGAAGTCTATTAAAGTGCTTTGTCAGTTAAAGTAAGCAGTAAAGCCCAGATGGTTTGCTGATAAACTATAATATCTCCAGTTCACATGTGTTAGAATAAAATATCTAGCCTACGTTCTATGTACTTCTAGAATCTTAAAAATAATTATAGCCTTAGCTTCCATGGCTTGTGTTAGTTCTTTTAACACACTCATGCTGTTAAATAAGATGTCTTGGGTCAACTTGGATTAGGAATGTTGTGTTGTTTTACAGTTTTATGGATGATGTTTTATAAATGTCTTATCTCCTATTTCTTTTAAAAGAGACTTCATATAACTGCTTAAAAATCAAAGAATTAGTTAGAAATCAAGTTAAAGTAATAACTTTTGGTTTATCTGTCAAATATATTTTTTATGGGACTTAATCACCATTGTTTTTAAACAGAAACATTTAAATACAAAATGAGGCTTGTTTTTCATTTTTTTTAAAAAAGGAATCAGCAACACTTACAATGCGTAAACATTGTTCGCTGGTAAATTATAATCAGACTGCTGTTGGATTACATGTACATTGTGCTAATGCTCAGAGATTTTTTTCTAGTGATGTCATTACAGGGTATGAGTAGACAGGATCTGTTACTATTAAAGGAGACTGTGCTAACAAATCACTACAGAGCAAGGGTTGCCCCAAGTAACAAGGGGTAACTTGACTGGCGTAGATTTGGTTAGAATTTGTAAAGAGGCATTTCTTTTTATTGAGACGAATTTTAAAATGTTATATCCTAACGCCCTCCAGGGCAAGATTCATTAGACACAGAGCATTTTATTCATTTAAAAAGTACCTTCAGTGCCGCCAAATACATCTCTGCGTACCATTGACTTTACAATAGGATCAAATGATAGAAAAGTTGAGTGTCGCAGAAGAAAGCTTTTCTCTTTGTGCATGCCTCTGTTACCATTGCAAAGATAAAATAAGAAGTGAATGGTCATGGAAACGGTTTTTAAAGCAGATGCTTTTTATTTTATCCTCTTTCTTCCTGTTTTTTACTCCACTATGGTGAATGACTTTGGACTGGTTTTCATTGAATGAGTACAGGATGCAGCTGTGATTCTAATGTGTCCACTAGTGGGCACTGCAGTGCTTCTAACGTTCTGTATATTTTAAAATCTGGGCACAGGATAAAAAAAATCATATAGTGAATGGTGAGTTTCCGCCCCTTCAGAGCTTCTGTCCTGTCAAAAAGACACCAAAAATACATTTGGAAGATTATATCTACTGAAATTATTTACTAAAATTTTAGGACAAAATAGCATGCTTGAGATTGCATGCACCTCAGTTTTTCGCTGGCATTCATTTATATTTGTGAATTGTCACATTTATTCTTGTTTGACAGGCATATACTTTGAAGTCCACATTATGCAAAAAAGGAAAGGTACTTAATGCCAGAGTCCAAATTAACAATATTTATTAGGAGAAAATCCTGCCTTTTCCTATTAAAGAAAAACATTTAACATGGTTGGTTTATGTAATTTTGAGCAAGGAGCAGTGCAGTTGTGGCTAAGATGTCTATTTGATATTTAGGGAAGAATTTGATGCTTTAATAAGGGAATCCTCCATCTCCCTCATCCATCATCCGCCATCCTCATCCATCCAAACACCACTGTAAATTTGTCAGAGCCTTTTCCATATTCAGTACTTGTATAAATAATGGCTGCTGTGAGTTGAAAAAAGGGAAATGTACATTTTCTGGCTATGTTATATATCTGATCACAGTCATGGAGACATCTCATAGTTTTTGTTTTGCATTGCTCAGCCTCGGTGCATATAATTTAAGCCCCAGAGCCAGAGGACATTTTTGTGTGTCGACTCTTACTGTGGTTAGTACTTGCCAAAATGAAATTGGTTTCTTTTTTCTGGTGGGGGGGCGGGTGTCGGGGGGAGCTTTCCTACAGCAGAGAAAACACAGCTCCTGCTCCATTACTATGCTTTTATCAGTGCCCATCGCTTCTCCTTCTCTCCTTTGCTATCTTAGGGATTATGTGGGTTCTCTGCAATATTCTGAAATTAATCAAAGCAAGCAAAACCCCATGCCTTATTATCCATCACAGGAAGAGAGTGGTTTCCACAATCCAGATGGCTTTGTGATGTTGTCCAGTTGTGTAACTAGAATTTTATTATCTTTTAAAAGAAGCTTCTGGTTTTTACACAATGCAACCTTTTCATGTTAAACTTGTACGAGCGATGGATCGCTCCATATGAGTGTGACAAAGGATATGAATTTAACCAATAGGCTGTTTCTCTTATTTAAATAAGAAACTGATCTGTGAACAATGTCTATTTCTTTCTTTGATTTTTAGCGTAGCAGAACAGCTGTATGTCCCCAATGTAGTTTGGGTCATAGAAGCTTTCTATGCAATGAGATAGGAACAAACTTACAGGATGCTTATCTGGACCTTGTGTTCTATCTCATCTTTTTATAATCATGCTCTACAAATCATTGTTTCTGACTAAATTGGTGGCCATTGTACAGATTGCAGACACTTAGTTTGATTGAAAGTAATAAAAGGAGATTATCCACTGAGTTGGTTGAGTGAAGGTTCTGATTTGACCCACTGCCTAGAGTGAAAAGAATTAATCTTATAACCCCGACTCACTTCTGCCATGCTTTGAAAAAACGCCAGGAATGCATTAGACCCTTTTTGTCTTTAGTCCAGTGAAAGCCAAAGGTGGGTGGGGCAGACCCAATGTAGAAACCAAATAGGCAGTGGCCTGAGTGTTATGCTTTGAGTGGCATCTTGAACTGTGGTGGGGTCTTTTTTTCTTGCTCCCTGATGATACATTTCTATCATGACAATCTTGGGGGAGAAGGAGGGTAGTTTTTATTTATTAAGTGTATATATATTTTATTCTTTGTGCCAGGCACTGTTTTAGATTCTAGGTTTAGAATGAAAACTGATTTTTGTATCTTGTCATGACATAGAATATTATTATGCCAACTTGAAGGATGTGGAAACAGGTATAAGGAGGTATCGTGTAGGGTCCTACAGCAAATAGGTAGATGACTTGAGATTCAAATCCAAGCTTTCCCCTCACCCCCATAAAAGCACTTTCTTGTAAACATCATATTCTCCTGCCTACTCTAAGACAGCAAGGAGGAAACGTTATCTCCAGGAGACCAGGGCGAGATCATGCAGCATGCCCAACTCCAGGCTGGGATATGGAGGCTTTCAGGGGAAGAAAATGAATGAATGAGCCCCTGATGAAGGGAGAACCTTCTGTCCTTTTAAGGAGATAGCATCGTGGGCTTAGAAGGCAAGCTTTGGAGCCCGTCGAACTTGAAAGTATAGGCACCCTGACTCTCCCCTTAACTGTTTTTGTGGCTGAAAGCAACATTACTAAGCTCTCTGAGCCTCTGTTTCTGTCTCCTTAATAAGCTTCCCAGGTTGTTGGGAGCCTGAGGGAAGATGGCCTGCGACTATTGGATGGCAGACACTGGCATGGTGGACTGTCCAAAGACAGGATGTGCTGCCTGGAGTGGGAGGTTGGAGGTTGAGGATGGTATTTGGCACCAGGAAGAAGGCAGAACAAGTCACAAGGAGCAGTTTCCCACATCTCACACTGGAAGAATCTTAAGGCGTCTAAACCACATGACAATTCCCAACCTAGAGGCAACAAGTAGTAGGACATGGTAGGACATCAAACCTACCTCCATGACTTTTGGATCCTAGAGAGAGAACTCTTTCCCCAGAGTTACTTTCAGGATAAGCTTCAGGCAGAAATGGTAGCATCAACTCTGGTCTTTCTTTTAACTATGTAATTTTCAATGAGTGTCTGACACATCATAGAACGCTCACATCCAGTCTTCTTTCCATTTATGGAGGCAGCCATGGCTTAATGAGGGAGGAAAGGGGAAAGATCTCTTCTATCCATGTTTCTCTTCCTTTGTATCTTGATTTCTGTCCTATTATGGGACCAGAAAGGAAACATTGTGCTGGAGTTGCTAATGGGAGTCTAAATGAGCACAGTCACTATGGAAAGCAGGATGGAAGTTTCTCAAAACATTCAAAACAGAGCTACTATATGATCCAGCAATCCCACTACTGGGTGTATATCCAAAGGAAATGAAATGAGTATGTTGAAGAGACATGTGCACTTCCTGGTTCATTGCAGGATTTTTCACAGTAGCCAAGACATGGAATCAAGCTAAGTGTCCATCAGTGGGTGAATTAATCCAGAAAGTATGATGTGTACATATATAATACTATATCCAGCTAGTATACAGTATTCAGGCTTAAGAAAGAAAGAAATCCTGTGATTTGTGACAGCGTGGATGAACCTGGAAGACAGATATCTCAGCACCCCACTTATATGTGGAATCTAAAAAAATTGAACTCATTGGAGTGTAGAATGGTGCCTACTTGGGGGTTGGAGAGATGGTCAAAGAATGTAAAATTTCAGTTAGGAGGAATAAGTTCAAGAGGCATATTGTACAACATGGTGATGATATTAATAATGTATCTTATTTTGAAAATTGCTGAGAGTGGATTTTAGGTGCTCTCACCACACAAATGGTATGTGAGGTAATGCATATGTTAGCTTTGTTGAGTCATTCTGCAATGAATATGTATTTCAAAACAACATGTTGTACACAATAAATACACAACATGTTGTCTGTTTAAAAAACCCATTGGACTGGAAATAGTTCCTTTCGCTGAAACTCTTCAGATCATTTTGTTTGAGGGTGTTTTCCTTTGATCTCCAGCCTTTTATTGTTGCTGTTTTGGCTGTTGATTGTAGCAATTCATTTTCTCAAAGCTGCCCCTTTTTCAATCTTGAAATCTGATGGGATAAAATGAAGGAGGGAAAAAGGAAGAGTAAGAGGTAAGGAGGTCAAGAGGATAAATGAAGTGGGATCAGGCTGGGAGGAAATCTGGATGGCTGTTATTCTGCAGGTTAGCATGCTAGGGTCTGTTCTATGGCATGAACGGAACAACTGTGGCACCTCTGGAAGCCTGGTCTGTGTTGTGTTGTGTGTGTGTGTGTGTGTGTGTGTACACTCAGAATTCCATGTTAGTTTCCGCCTACCTTACTGGTATTCAGGGTTGCCTTTATTACTCACTAGTGGAATCAAATGACACATTCACAGTATCTTGTCTATGTGGTTCCAAAGTCAGGAAGACTGATCTTACATTTTTTGATATTGTTATTCAGGTCACTTCAACCTAAAGAAATTGAGTCTACTACTATCTCTCTGGCAGAGAAATCATGTGCTCTTTCTAACCCAGGTCTTTAGATGTAAAAGAACTGGTAACGGGGAGGTCAAGGGCTCAATCTGTTTGTTTCTTGGTAAGTCTAAAAGGTTTATTGTCTAGTGTCTGGACAAACTTGGGGGTGGGGAGGGTCGGGATTACGAGTGGAGAGAGAGATTCAGTACTTTCTTTCTTTTTTTTTTTGACAGAGTCTCACTCTGTCACCCAGGCTGGAGGGCAGTGGTGTGATCTCAGCTCACTGCAACATCCACCTCCTGGGTTCAAATGATTCTTATGCCTCAGCCTCCTGGGTACAGGTGCCCGCCACTATGCCCAGTTCATTTTTGTATTTTTTAGTAGAGATGGGGTTTCACCATGTTGGCCAGGCTGGTCTCGAACTCCTGACCCGAGTGATCTGCCTGCCTTGGCCTCCCAAAGTGCTGGGATTACAGGTGTGAGCCACCATGCCCGGCCTCAGTGCTCTCTTGATTTCTGAATTTTTATGCTATTGGGGCTGCCCCTTTCTGTCCCTATGACATGGCTCTTGGGGTGTAGGTGTGATGTGAATGTTCTGTAGTGTCCCTTGGGCATCTGGCTAGGGTTTTGCCTGACAGTCATGAAAGAATTCTAGCTGCATGAAGTCCTCATCTGTTTCTTCCATTCTTGTCCCTTCCGAGGGAAGGAATTAAGGAAGGACTGAGAGGGAAAGTCCCTGGAGTCAGGCTGTGGCCTTTCTGCCCCAGCTTCCCCCTTCCCTTTTGTCTTAGCCAGAGTCAAGCTACTAGTCTGCAAGTTGTTCTGCAGATGGCTCAGCAGCAGACATCCAGCTGGGCTGACTTCACCCACAGAGTGTCTGTGTTTGTGTTTGACAGCCAAGACAGGGAGCAGGAAAGCTGTTTTCTTTGGGATCAGGCTTGGTTGTTTCTCCAAAAGCACTGGGTTGAACGGCTCTGCTGCTTTCTGGAGCCATAAGGCCATGAAAAGAAGTTTGGATGAAGGACAGATGTATTATCTAGGAAGGAGTCCTGGCTCTTCTTCCAAAAAATGTTCAGTCATTGCCTGTTCCAGCAAATGAAATGACTCCCCCATGTTGTGTTTATGTAGAGACTATTCCTGGGAGAGGGGAAAAAAACCTCTGACATTAATCCTTCTTTCTCCAAAGCAAGTAACAGGTGTCAGTTGATACCCATTTTATTTTATTTTTGAGACAGAGTCACACTGTGTCACCCAGGCTGGAGTGCAGTGGCGTGATCATGGCTCACTGTAATCTCAGCCTTCCAGGTTCAAACGATTCTTGTGCCTCAGCCTCCTGAGTAGCTGGAATTACAGGCATGTGCCACCACACCCAGCTAATATTTGTATTTTTAGTAGAGATGGGGTTTTGCCATGTTGGCCAGGCTGGTCTCGAACTCCTGGCCTTAAGTGATCCTCCTGCCTCAGCCTCCCAAAGTGTTGGGATTACAGGTGTGAGCCACTGTACCCAGCCAATACTCATTTTATAGATGAGGAAATAGAGGCATTGAGGAGTGAAGCAGGTCAGCGCTTCTCAAATTTAAATGTATTCATGAGGTGCCTAGGGATTTTGTTAAGATGCAACAGTCTGACCAACATGGTGAAACCCTGCTTCTACTAAAAAAATAAACATTACAAAATTAGCTGGGCATGGTAGCTCAAGGCTATCATCCCTGCTACTTGGGAGGCTGAGGCAGAAGAATCACCTGAACCTGGGAGGCGGAGGTTGCAGTGAGCCGAGATTGTGCAATTGCACTCCAGCCTGGGCAACAAGAGTGAAACTCCATCTTAAAAAAAAATATATACATCAGTCTGGAGGGAGGCCCAGGACTCTATTTCTAACATGCTTCATGGTGGTACTGATGCTGCCAATCTGTGACCCATATTGGGAGTTTCTAAGATGTGGATCATCTAGGCACACAGTGCATTATTGAGCAGTATTAGATAACACTGCTTCCCCATGGCCTCAGGAAGCAGAACCATATTGTTTTCTTCTCAAGGCTATATCTAAATTATTTCAGAACAGTTAACCTATGAAGCATACCATTTACTGGTTGTTCCGACCATATGGTATAAAACAACCAGAGTGACAGGTTTGAGTTTTAGCAGAATTAGCAAGTTAGACTGGTTTCATGCACCCATGATGATAGCCTGCTTTAGATAGCAGAGGCATAAGAAATGGTATCCAAGCATCAGAAACCCAGTAGTGCTTAGAACAGAAGGCACTTACCAGCTTATAAATTCTTGTTTCATTCCAACTAAAGCCCATAAATTGTGTGTGTGTGTGTTTGTGTTTGTAGGTCCAATGTTACTCTGTTTCTAACTGCACTTCTGTTGTCTATTTCCTTATAACATGTAATCAGAGAAGAGTTGGCAAAAGGCAATCTTTCCCATGTGCTCCTACTCACAAAGATTTCACAATTTGATGATGACTCACACATCTGCATGGAAAAAATATGCTACTACCCTCAGCTGCAGTAGTTTATGCCTTTCTCTCCTCTAGAATGATTACCCAGAAGTATGTAATAGTCACCTAATGGGGAGCAGGTGTGAGAAGAAACAGTCATTTCGAACAAAGGGAATGGACGGACATTGCAGCATGAAGGATTTAAGTTAGACATCCACATGCGGGGAGGATTCTCTTCTGCCAGCAAGAGCGGTGAAACGTCGAGATACGGGATGAAAGCAGAGTTGTGGCACATTCTCAGGGCATTTGAAAGGAAAGGCCAGGTGGTTTGATTTCAATGCTTTCTGTGCTGCTCCTCTCAGAGGGAGGTGAATGAATTCTGTGATGACTGAGGATCATTTTCAGTTCTGTGATTCATGAGCACCGAGTTCTGGGGACATCTGATTAAAAACCACGTCAGAGAGCCACATATTCCAGAGGTCCTTTCTAATCATCCTGATTGATACTGGGATGTCATTTTTGGCATGGTGAGGGTGGCCAATAAGTATTTAAGACCAGTTTTCTATAATGTCCTTTTCTTTGGATGATTTTTTACGTACATCTTCAATGGCCATAGAAATGGTCTTTCCTAGTAGTTTAAAACATATTGCAAGTAGAGAGTATCATCTGGAATACTCAAGAGATCCAAAAAGCCATCAGACATTCTTTCTCTCAATATTATTTGGAATCGTCCAAGTTTTAACAGTCTGTACAATTGTCCTTTATTTTCCTTTCTAATTGGAATTTCAACTAGGAATGCCTGTAGGTATTGAATGCCCTCACTTAAAATGACTTGGTGCACTAGGCAATGATAAAGGATGCCCATAGATTGGCCCCAAATTGCTACACTGTCATCATTTTTGGTATCGTACCATATTAAAACCTATGTCTTGAGAGACAGTGACAGTGCCTAAAAATAATGGAGATGAGATTTTCCCAGCTTTTGGAGGATGCTGAAAATAAAATACTACGTGGCTTCTAAGTGACAAATGGTATCTTCTTATAAACAGCATCGTAAGATCACACACATATACACATACCCACAAAAAATACATAAAGATGAGAAATGGACATTTGAGTTTCTAGTGAATATTTTCTAGATCCATGATACATGGGGTCAGCAGTAGTGTATGTGCAGTGAAATTCACAGCAGGCAGACGAGAACGTGGAGAAATTCTCCAAGCCTTTGGGAGCCAGACAGCTCCAACCTCAAGAACGTAAGTAAGCTTCCAGCTTCTCAAAGCAACAATGAGGAAGGTGGAAACAAGAGGATGGGGAACTTTATAATCGACAATGGCAGGCCTACATTTTCAAGATTGTTGTGTGTGTGGATTTATGCACCCGGATTCCATACCTTTTTCCTATTGTTCTCTCTATTCCTATCACAGAATCAATCCCTGCATGAGCTGACTAATCTATCAATCAGGATCTCGATGAGAAAACTGGATTCTGTCATGGTGATTGTTCTTGTTTATTAAATCCAAGTTAGCTAAAACTAAGCCAACACAACAATTTATTCTCATCCTCTCATCTGATTACTAGACCAGTGAGATGGATTAGTATTTGGAAAGCAAGATGAAAACTTCGTCCCTAGAACATTTTTCTTATTCCACAAAGTCCCAGCAATTTGGACTTCATGGATCATTAAATTTCAAAATGTTGCCAATTAAAATTTTTCCAAGAAAAATGTGTCCCAGTGAAAAAACAAAACCCAGAAAGCAAACAGACAATGAATCGACCAACTGTCAGTTACTGTAATCATCTCTTCATAAAAGAGATTTGAATACTGAAAGTATAGGAAGGAGATCATCTTAGAATAAACAATTATTGTCTGCATGCTAAGCAAATTTAGCTTTATGATAACTTGGTGAAGGCTGGTGAAAGTTTCATCATGGACCAGCCCTGGCCAACTGAGTGGGATTTGGGAAGTCCTTCCACAAAATCAGCTGCTTTTTGAGAAGTCCGTTTGCTTGAGGGGTTGGGGTGATTTCTGAAAATCCCTTGGACTTCATTGGTGATCTCCACTGATGAGACAGATATGCTATCAGCAACTAGAAACATTGGAATATTTTTACAAAACTGTCCTGATAAATGAAAGTTCACATCATTTTGACTGAGCCATGCTTGAAGAATTTCCCAGTACCTAGTTTTTTTTTATTGTTTCCCTAAGATGTAGTGATTCTATGACCCTTTAAAATATAAGAAAGATTGGGAGGCTGAGGCAGGAGAATTACTTGAACCTGGGAGGCAGAGGTTGCAGCGAGCTGAGATCACTCCATTGCGCTCCAGCCTGGGCAACAAGAGCGAACTCCAGTCTTTCTCTCTGTCTCTCTCTCTCTCTATATGTATATATATACACACACACATATACACATATATACACATACATATATACATATATGTACGTACATATATAATATATACATGTATATGTATATAGATATACACATATATATGACAGGTTACATCGAATCTAAACTTCTCTTTTCTATTGTTACAAACGTGAGATGACTTAGCGATTTCACTGCAGAAGCTTATGCATCACAATGCTTGAAATCAGATATCTTCCTATTCCTATTTTATAACTCCAAGTGTTAATTCATAACTCCTCTTACTACTGTGTAATGTGTAAGGCTTTCTGAACCATGAGGACTTGGTTAAGAGGAAATGAAATGAATACCAGTACTTGAAAACTGAAAACAAGTTATGAATGCCTAGGCTAGTCCAAGCACTGCGTACATACCTACCATTTTATACTGCACTTATGCATAATAGTCCAATTTTTCTCCAAGATTTTGTGTTTGGAAACAAATGCTGGGGATGAGGTAAGCATCCCAGGACCAACCTCCATGTCAGTGTTATAACCAATTGTAGCAATTGTTCTACATAAGAAAGACTGAGCCTGACTTGGTAGGAATCGCAAAGCATGGTACAGGAGGGGAGACTTGAAGAATATTTTATAGGGAAGTGGGGGTAGGGAAGGGCCAGGGGAGAGATTCAAGTTGAAACGCAGATGTCTGAGAGAGGGTATAACAGAACCCAGGAGTGGAAAATTGAGGAAGATGACAGAGTTGAAAGGTACAACAGTATTTCAGATAAAACTTTATGGATTTCCTTCCAGCATTATATGGATTGCAGTTGGAGCGAAGTCATTGGTTTTGTGTGTAATGGGTTCCACAGCCGTTAGGAGATGCCAGATGTGTGTGTGTATTGTGTTCTTTGGATAGACAGTGCTAATGAGAGCCTGCACATGTTCACTTTCCTACATTTGCAATCAGCTACAGCTTTACGGGGTGCAGGCCTCATAAGGGCCTCTTCTGGGTTCACTGCAACAGGGACTCTTCTATTGTGCACTGTGATAATTTGGCAAAGAAGATGATGCCTAAGGCATTTGCTGACTTAAATATTACGTAGGCATTACTCAGAGAGAGCCTGCTCCAGTTTCAGGCTGGGAACCCTGGAAACTCTTTCGTCTTTCTTGATTCAACCTTTATAGTGTGTACTGCATTGGCTTAAAGGAAAATTAAAAAGGTCAAGCATTGTTGAGTTGACCTTAAAGGAGTAAACAATTAATCTAAAGATCACAGTGTAGTCTTTTTATCAAGCTCATTTTTGTTTGCTTTTGTTTTTTGGGCCAGCTATTCTAAGGCATTAAAATACTTGGGTCTTGGTAATACTGTTTCTTTTCTCCACTTGTGTTAATACAGATATTAAGTCTAATAGTATCTACTTAGCATAAACAAGAAGATAAAAATGATTTCTATGATTGAAATGTTTGTTATTTAGCATTAAGCATCTTCCTACTCCCATGCGTTTTGCATTTTAATCCACTCACTGCTTGGTTTGGGGATTGCTAGATTAGTTTTAATCCCCTGTCTAATAGTGGAGTAGTGGTGAGATTTATTGCACAGGCAGGGTTTGGCTCTTGGATTTAAGAGGGCTCACATGCACTCTTCATGCATATTAAATTTGGGAAACCACCGGTTCAGTATAAAAGGTTGGGGAGACATCCTTTATCTCAGAATGGTTCTCTTTAGGCACACAAAGTGCAGGCGGCATTTATTGCATTAATGAAAAGAAAATTGATTACAAGTGTTTCTCTCTTTTGGGGTCAGACTAATGTTCTCAGAATCTGTTCTTTTTTTTTTTTTCTTTTTCCTCTTAAAAATGTGCTCCACCATCATTTCAAAGCATTCTGCATGTTTTCTTTATTTCTTGGGAAGCCAGCTCCGAGGGAAAGACAAATACCTTATTATATAATGGGTTCTTCCCAAGAAAAATGGCAAGGGTTGAATACTTCCCAACCAGGGGAATAAATATTTTCAGAAACCACAGAAAAATAGGATAGTTCACTGTTCCTGGGGGACCTAATAATAGTCAGAATGTCTACAAACTGATGAAAAAACCTTTTTTTTTTTTTTTTGAAGATTGGAGGTTTATTATTATTTCAACATTTTCTATGTTTCACGTGATGTGAAAATCAAAAATGTAAGATTCTTGTTAATGGAAAACTTAAAATCAGAACACTGTGGCTTTTTGTGTGTGTGATGAATGAGTAAAAGAAATGCTAGAGCACAACTTTTGTGTTAGTGTAAATTTTCTTCCTTTGTTCCTCCAAAGTAATTTCACCTTAGGGAAAAGAATGGGGTGCATTATGTAGTAACTGATAAATGGACAGGTGCTGGGAACGACTTGGGATATGAGGTGGAAATTCAGATATTTATGATGTGAAAATACCATCCAATCTTTTGAATGAATCTTACCCACAGAACTTGAACTTGCATGTGATGAACTTAACCTGCGACCCAAGAAATCTTACTTAGTTTGTATTTCAAGGCTGTTTTTCTCCCCATTAAGGTCTGTTCCTCTAATGCCAGTAGTCATTAGTCTTCCAATAAAAACAAAGAGGTGCTTAAATGAAGGCAAAACAGCTCAGCTTAAAGAGCTATACTTTATTTATTTTTCTTCATAGTATTCTTTTTTTTGAAAAATTTTAAAAAATTTTACTGTAAGTTCTGGGATATATGTGCTGAAAGTGTAGATTTGTTACATAGGTATACATGTGCCATGGTGGTTCGATGCACCTATCAACCCACCATCTAGGTTTTAAGCCCCACGTGCATCATGTATTTGTCCTAATGCTCTCCCTCCCCTTTCTCCCCAACCCCCAACAGGCCCCAGTGTGTGATGTTCCCCTGCCTGTGTCCATGGTCTGGAACTAGAAATACCATTTGACCCAGCAATCCCTTTACTGGGTATAGAGCCAAAGAGCCATGCTTTAAATTAACAAAACAATGTTTCCTCTTTACGATTTGACAATTCAAAAGAGCCTTCTGTGTTCTTTAATTTTTCTTTCAAACTGTGGCTTTTGGTTGTGCTTCCAAATTTATATTTATTAAATCTGTTCATTGCTAGCTGTGAATATAAGTAACTCAAAGTTAGTGTAATCGGTTTCCTTGAGAGAAAAGAACAAGAAATTAACACATTCTCTTGGAATGTTACTAATGCTATGATTTGAAATTCTGCTGAACGTGACTTTTAATATATACAGTTAATAATCTAAATAAATGAACTTCATAGTAATTTCACAAAATTTGGACCCCAGTCTGGCTTTTTAACATCTCTAAGTATCAGGTGTAAATAAGCTGTTGAATTGGATATTCTCTAAGGTACCTTTTGGCTCCAAGGTTCTGTGATCCTATGAGCTCATGTCAGACAGAAATCTACAAACCTGTTAACTTTCTGTTTTGAAAACTCAGCCAATTTAAGTTTTGAAATATTGCCTTCATATTGAATAAAACATTAATATAATAATACGTTCTTTTGCGTTTCATTCCCCATCCAAATGCCACCTTTACGAGGACAGGGACACTGTCTGTCTTGTTCATTGTTGCTTTCCCAGAGCTTGGACTAGGTCTGTGACATGTCACATTTAATAAGTGAAAACAATTAATGGATGGATTGCTCTATAGAGAAGAGATATTCAGTCACTTCTGAATAAGTTCTCAGACAACTACTTCTCGTATATAGTCATGTACCGCATGATGTTTCCTTCAGCAGCAGACTGCATATGTGATGGTGGTTCTATAAGGTTATATTGGAACTGAAAAATTCCTATCACCTAGTGATGTCTTAGCCATCTGAAATTTGTAGTGTAGTGCATTACCTTTTCTATGTTTAGATAAACAAATACCATTGTTTTACAGTTGCCTACAGAATTCAGTATAGTGACACACTGAACAGGTTTATAGTAGAGGAGCAATAGGTTATACCATATAGCCTAGGTGTGCAGTAGGCAATACCATCTAGGTTTGTGTAAGTACATGTTCACACAATGATGCAATTGCCTAATGACTAAGTTCTCAGAACATATTCCTATCTGTAAGCAATGTATGACTATGTTCTGTAGAATTAGGGAATGTAGCGGCTGGATGCGGAGGCTCATGCCTGTAATCCTAGCACTTTGGGAGGCCGAGGCAGGTGGATTACCTGAGGTTGGGAGTTCGAGACCAGCCTGACTAACGTGGAGAAACCCTGTTTCTACTGAAAATACAACATTAGCCGGGCATGGTGGAGCATGCCTGTAATCCCAGCTACTCGGGAGGCTGAGGCAGGAGAATCACTTGAACCCCGGAGGCAGAGCATGCGGTGAGCCAAGATTGCGCCATTGCACTCCAGCCTGGGCAACAAGAACAAAACTCTGTCTCAAAAAAAAAAAAAAAAAAAAAAAAAAAAAAAAAAAAAGAATTAAGGAATGTGTTCTTATAAACAATAAGGAATGAAATTCGTGGTCAGCCAGACTGTAAAAAGGTTATGGAAGTAGGGTTGGGAGGAAGGATTTGAATCTGGGAGCCAAAATTGGATATAGTATACTTCCATAATGTATGTGTATATATATAATAACATACATTATATGAAGCATATATGTATATATAGATAAAGTATCAAATCACAGAGACAAGGCAGCAAAATGAACATTTTAGACATTCTTGAGAAAATATTTTAGATGGCTATTTCTGTTTAAATATAACATAAATGTACCATAGAGCAGCACTTTTCAAATTTAAGGTGCATGTGGATCACCTGGGGGTCTTATGAAAATGCAGAATCTGATTTGGTAAGTTTTGTGGGCATGACCCAGTAGTCTGCGTTTTTAATAAATTCCCAAATGATGCTAATATAGCCGGTCCATAACCACATGTAGAATAGCAAGGCTCGGCCAGCCGTGGTGGCTCACGCCTGTAATCCTAACACTTTGGGAGGCCAAGGCGGGCGGATCACCTGAGGTCGAGAGTTTGAGACCAGCCTGGCCAACATGGAGAAACCCTATCTCTACTAAAAATACAAAATTAGCCGGGCGTGGTGGCGCATGCCTGTAATCCCAGCTACTTTGGAGGCTGAGGCAGAAGAATCACTTGAACCTGAGAGGCGGAGGTTGTGGTGCACCGAGATTGCGCCATCGCACTCCAGCCTGGGCAACAAGAGTGAAACTCCATCTCAAAACAAACAAACAAACAACCAAGCAAGCAAGCAAACAAACAGAATAGCAAGGCTCTAGGAAACTTACAAAGTGCCATTTATGCATGCTTTCATTAAAATCAACGAGAAAATCCCATCACCATTTCAAAGTCATACGAGACTCATCTCCTCCAAGAAGCTTTCCTCCATAAACCACTCAAATATTTATTGTTCATCTGCTATTAAAGATAAGTAACTATGCTAGTTTCTTTGTCTATTTTAGTTCTTACGCTGTATTACAGTTAGAGGGCATCTGTTTGTTACCCATTACAAACTCTTTTAGAGTAGGGATTGTATCTTAAATACTTACTTGTCTAATCTCAAAGTTCGTAATTTCTGGGCAACATCATGAATATAACTTTCTGTACTAGAACACACTATGAAGTCCAAAAAGAGCACTTTTTAAAATTGTGAAACATGTTATGCATATAAAAGTATATAAAATTATGTGTATGTGCAACTTAAATATGAGTAATACAACAGACACTGATGTATCCATTTTATTTATGTGTGTACCCTCTGCCCTTTCCCCTGGAGGTGGCCAGTATCTTTCGCTAATTCTTCCTTTGATTTTATATTTATTTTTATATATATGTATCCAAAAACAATGTATGACTTGGTTTTGCGTAGCTTTTTGCACTTTACATAAATAAATTTACATGGCACATATTCCTCTGTAAAGTGCTTCTTTTTTAACAATATATTTTTGAGATTCATTGATGTTGCTGCATGCAGCTAATAACTCAAGTTAATTGCTGTATGTTATCCCATTTTATTAATAGACCACAATTTATCCTTTCTACTGTTAATAGACATTTGGATTTGTTTGTTATTCATACAAAAATACTCCTGTACATGTCTTTTGGTTAAATACGCAAGGGTTTCTCTAAGGCATATGCAGAAATGAGTTCCTACATCATAGAGTTTGGACACCACATTTACTAGATAATGCCAAACCTTTTTTTTTTTTCCTGAAATGGTTGTACTACTTAACATTCATACTAGGAGAAGAGAGTTTCCTATCCTTTTAAAAAATTAATTTTGATAAACATATACATAACATAAAATTTACCATCTTAACCATTTAAGTGTGCAGTTTAGTAATATTAAGTATATTCACATTGTTGTGCAACCAGTCTCTAGAACTTCTTCCTCCTGTGAGACCTAAAGTCTGAACCCAGAAGATAACTCTCCCTTTCTTCCTCCTGTCTACCTCTGGCAACTGCCATTCTACTTTTTGCTTCAATTAGTTTAAGTACTCTAAATACCTCATATAAGTAGAATCATAGTATTCGGGTTTTTTTTTGTGACAGTTTTATAGGTTTCATTCATGTTATAGCATATGTCAGAATTTCCCTTTTTAAGGCTGAATAATATTCCATGCTATGTATATACAATGTTTCATTTATCCATTCATCCGTTGACTTGGTTCTTCTGATACTTGGATGCTTCCACTTTTAGCTGTTACAAATAATGCTACTGTGAACATGGATGACAAATAACTCTTTCAGATTGTACTTTCAGTTATTTTAGATATATATCCAGAAGTGGAATTGCTGGATCATATGCTATCTCTATTTTTTTAAGGAACTGCCATACCATCTACCATAGTGGCTTCACCATTTTACATTTCCACTAACAGTGCACAAGGGTTGTAAATTTTTCATATTCTTTTTGATAGGAGCCATTCTGATGGGTGTAAGGTGATTAACTCATTGTTTTGATTTGCATTTTTCTAATGATTAACAATAAGTTAATGGGATGCAGCAAACCACATGGCACATGTTTACCCATGTAACAAACCTGTACATCCTGCACATGTACCCCTGAACTTTAAATAAAAGCTGGACTTCCTTTTTTTTTTTTTTAATTTACATAGTTTTTAAAGTTGTGTTGAAAAATGATTGTGATTCAAAGAGTGAAGTCTTGGATCCTTTGAGACCCTCTCTATGACTTGTTAGATCAATGAAGCCTTAAGAATGTCCCATTCAGAATATAGTAGTTGTGAATTACGGACCCCCTCAGTGCTTTTGGATAGCCATAATGCTAAAAGGAGATGTCACATGGTTTCTTTTTAAAATATTACTTTAAAAACAAATTGTTGCTAGTATAGCAAATCCATAAAATTTTAGAAATCCATAAAATTTTAAAAACTCAAATAGTTTATCTCTAATTTTTTTGGAATTTCTCCGTATATAATCATATATCTTGCTAATAATGACAAGGTTTTTTTTCAATCCTTATAACTTGTAATTCATTTTATTTTCTTACCGTGCTGACAAGAACCTTCAATACAATTATTAATAGAAGATGTGATAGTGGGCATCCTTGTTTCTCGTCTTCAAAGGAATGCTTTCCGAGTTTCACTACTAAGTATAATGTTTGATGCAATGTGTATTTGTAAGTATGTTTACAGTGCAATTAATTCTTGGAGCTTTGTAAGACTTAAATTTAATCTTGAAAATTGAGTAGGTTGAGACATGTCATAGCCCTATGGCATGTCCTAACTAGATTATATTGGTTACCCAAAGAAAAAGTTGGAAGGGTTCATAAAATTTCTAATCTTGTGTTTGCATATTCTTCATTCGTGTATATATCTGAGCATAACAAAGCTAAACATATCATTTTTTGTTTCCCAGTTCCTCTATAATTAATATATACATCGCCTTTCTGGGTATATAATTCTAACCTCAGGTAAAATTAGTTGTGCAACAGAGCTCAAACATTCATGAAGTTAGGATATTTCAGAGAGGAACAGTGATGGAGTGTGGTTTATCAAATTTTCTTTTCTTTCAGCAAAATTTCTTTTTCTCAGTTACCTTGATCAGGAAGAGATACAGCCAGCCTTTAGCAATAAGAACCTCATCAGCTCTTGAATTCTGTGAGCCTGAGACAGATTCTGTAGAAAATGTGTATTGTTTTTTAAAAAAAGCTTTCAACCTGCCTACATTCTAGAATACATTTCTCTGCCTTCCACAAGCTACCACATAGTTCTCTGTGCCACCAAATGCTTGTTCCCCATCAACTGTTGATTGGATGAATGTGGGCACTGACCTAAACATGCTTTTTTTCCTGAACATTAGGAACTAGAACCCAGGTAAAGCTAGACATTTTCTCTTCAAGCAAGTGCATCTGAGCCATGTAAATTCAGTAGCTATGTCATGGTCATCTGCTCCCACTATGGGAAATGTGGAGAAGAGAGAGAATTCGTAGAGAAGTTAAGCAATGGGCAGAAAGGGCTACCACTGTCCCTTACCATGTTTCTCTTCCTCATTTCAATTCCTTTCTGAACCTACCAGCCTTACACCCTTCAGGTTCCGTGAGACACCCCCATGTCCTTATAATGACTTTTCTTCTCTTTGTGAAGGCCTTAGGGGGCCACTGGCTTTTGTATCTAATATACCTGAATTTAACTCCTAGTTTTACTGCATGTTACCTGTGTGGTCCTGAGAAAGTTGCTTAACTCCTCTAAACCTCTGTATCTGTAAAATGGGGATAGTGACTTCTACTTTGCAAAGTTCTTGTGAAGATTTGAGCTAAGGGATGTAGAAAAACTGGATCAGGCTAGATTTTCTTTTTTTTCTGAGATGAAATCTCACTTTGTTTCCTAGGCTGGAGTGCAGTGGCATGATCTCAGCTCACTGCAACCTCTGCCTCCCATGTTCAAGTAATCTTCCTGCCTCAGACTCCCGAGTAGCTGAGACTACAAGTACCTGCCACAACACATGGATAATTTTTTTATTTTTTAGTAGAGACAGAAAGTTTTATCATGTTGGCCAGGCTGGTCTCGAACTCCTGACCTCAGGTGATCTGCCTGCCTCAGCCTCCCAAAGTGCTGGGATTACAGGCATGAGCCACTGCTCCCTACTGACTTTTCATAAATAACAGTTAGTATTTTTAAAATGATTTTCCTGGTATGCTAGATCTGATAGTCATTGTTTACATTTCTCATGCATCCTATTCTTCCTTTTGTTACTGCTATTTGGATGTGTGCTCTGTTTTCCCATTAGATTTTGAGCTTCCCGACAGGATGGAGTTTAACATATGCTTTTCTATACCCTATGGTAGAAACCTTCCCAGTGTTCAATATATACTTATTGGATGGGATAAATACTTTGGGGATCTCTTGTCAGAGTAAACCAGAACAGCTGATAGTAGACCACTTTACTTATTACTGATTACTGCTATTTTCATCAAGCTAGCCAAGTGCAAGCTTTGTCTTCTGTTCCATAAAGGACTGCTCCTAAGTGAACAGTTTGGCCCCTCTGATAGGCAACTAAAGACTCTATATTATTTCAGTCTTAGTTTTTCAAATCAAATCCTATAAGGAAATTCAATATATGAAACAGATATAAGCAGAGACTTTATGGCTAAGCAGGAGAGAGAGGCCCTGAACCCCATATCCGATTCTTATGGTAGACACCAAGGCACCTTAGGGCTCTGTGGAAAACATTTTGAAAACCATTACTTTGGATTATCTAGAATAGTCTGTGCAACAAATAGCTATCATGGGTTTTTACTGAATTTAAGAAATGTGAAACCAGAGGAAAAAGATAGCATAACCCTTCCCAGAGTGATTATGAAGGTTTTAGAAAGCTTTAGGAGATCATGGTCAAGCTTGTTGTAATTGACGATGTGGGGACTTTTGGCCACTATTACAAGCAAGAGTGGTTTTGATGAGGTAGAATGGAAAATGTTCTGGCTTCGATGTCAAAAGACGTGGGTTTGAGTCCTGTTTCTTTTTCTTAGTGGCCATGTGACTTTAGGCAACTCTGCAACCTCACTAAGTCTTACCTGTAAATTGGGAATAATGTCCCCATCTACTGCACAGATCTGTGAGCTCAAATGAGACAGAGGTAAAATGGTTTTGGAATCTGAAAAATAGTACTAGATAAATATGAGACATTTTTAGTAGTAGGATTCAAGAATTAAAGAGAAAAAATAGTTTATGTAATTAATGACTTCCCCTAAATCTCAACTGTTTTCATGTTGTGATATGGGATGCACACATTCCTCATCATTTTCACCACGAGAAAAACTCAAGTCGCTTTAGTATCCATCAAGGTCTTCTTATTGATCTGGAGTTTGTTTCTCCAAGTCGTCACAGTTTTTGAATAGTTTCCACATTAGCCAGGCATTAAAAGCACATTGTGGGCCAGGCGCAGTGGTTCATGCCTATAATCCCAGCACTTTGGGAGGCTGAGGCGGGCAGATTACCTGAGGTCAGGAGTTCGAGACCAGCCTGGCCAAAATGGTGAAACCCCATCTCTACTAAAAATATAAAAATTAGCCAGGCGTGGTGGCGTGTGCCTGTAATCCCAGACACTCGGGAAACTGAGGCAGAGAATCTCTTAAACTTGGGAGGCAGAGGTTGCAGTGAGCTGAGATTGCGTCACTACACTCCAGCCTGGGCAAGAGTGTGAGACTCTGTCTCAAAAACAAACAAACAAACACATTGTGAACTTCCACTTCTGGAAAGAAGAAAGAGTCATATTTTTATCTGGTCAGCCCACTAAGTACAGCTAATTCTTTCTGTTATAAAGATGGAAAGAAGAAGATAGACCAGGTACTGACCTTGGGATCCAAGAAAGGACACAGTGATCAGTCTCCTGGATGTTTGGTGCTCTCCATATATCCCAGACTGGGTATCAGAGAAGCTGGAAATCGGGAAATTCCAATGAGCACACATGAAAAAGGACCCAGGAAAAGCCTTTGCTCTCCAGCCAGAGGACCAGGGAAAGAATAGCCTAGCAAGATGGAAAACTTTGAGTTAGGATATTAGTTTGCTAGAGCTGCTGTAACAAAGTCCTATGGACTGATTAACTTAGACTATACAAGTTTATTGTCAGTTCTGGAGGCTGGATGTCTTATACCATCATGGTGTTGGCAGGTTTGTTACTTCTCAGGGTTGTGAGGAAGGGATCTTTCCAGATCTCTCCATGGCTTATAGATAGTCATCTTCTACTTACCTCTCTTCACACCATCTTTCCTGCATGCATGTCTGTGTCCAAATTTCCTCTTTATAAGGATGCCAGTTATGTTGGACTAGGGCCAACCCTCATGACCTCATTTTAACTGATGACTTCTGTAAAGACTATCTCCATATAAAGTCATGTCCTGAGGTACTGGGCATTAGGACTTAAACATGTAAGTCTGGGGATGACATAATTCAACCTATGACAGATAGCACCTGCAGTACTGTAGCCAAATATCACAGAAAAACTCTGGTCTTATCCTGTGTCCCACCAGCAAAGGCTGAGTAGAAAGCTTATTCTTCCATCTTGGCCAGGCTCTAATGAGGTGTCCCCAATCCATCCCCACCATTTCCATTAGTGAAGACTATGTAGGGAGATTGGACTCCCCACTCCTCACTTTTCACTAGGATTGTGTCAGAGGAGGCATAGAGGAGAGTTAGGATTTCCATGAGTCCTCAGCAGTAACCAGGTGTCAGTGGAGGCCATGTGGGAAGAAATGGAGAGGGTCCCATCCTCTCCCAGGCAGGTGATATCAGTGAAAGCCTAGTAGGAAGCCTAAACTTTTACTCACTCCCAGCAGTAACAAGAAATTCTCTGGATGTCAGTGGAGGTAGAGTAGAGAAGCTGTACTTCTACCCTCATCTGGCAATAATGAGATAGCATGCCCCCTTACCCTGCTGGAGTGGTGTCAGAATAGGCCTGTGAAAACATATTTCAATAAGACCCAGAGTCTCACAATGTCCAAAATGTTCAGGTATTAAAAAAACAGTACTTATTATACTAACAACCAGGAAGATCTCAATTTAAACGAGAAAAGACAACCAACAGACACCACTACTGAGCTGACACAGAGGTTAGAATTATCTGAAGCAGCCATCCTCAAAATGCTTCAACAAGCAATTATCAACATGCTTGAAACTAATGAAAATGGAGAAAGTCTCAGCAAAGAAAGCCTCAGCACAGAAAGAACTGAAAAATACAGTAATGGAAATTAAAAACTGAATGCATGGGCCACTAGCAGAATGAAGAGGAGACAGGAAATAATCACTGATTCTGAAAATAGAACAATAGAAATTAATCAACCTGAACAACAGAGAAGAGTGAGACCAAAAAGAAAATAAAGGGATATATGTGACTATAACAAAAGATCTAACATTCAGGTCATTGAAGTCCCAAAATGAGAGGAGAATAAAGATGGGGCTGAAAAAGTATTCAAAGATATAATAGCTGAAAATTCCCCAGATTTGGCAAAAGACATGGACCTATAGACCCAAGAAGCTGAGTGAACCCTGGGGAGTAGAAACACAAATATATCCATATCAGCACACATCATTGTTGAACTTCTGCAAATGAAAGTCAAAGAAGAAACAATATATTATTTATGGAAAACACAATTCAAATTACAGTATTTTTTTCATCAAAACCTATGGAGCCCAGAATGAAGTGGCAGGATATTTTTCAAGACCTGAAAATAAAGAATAGTCAGCTCCAATTCTATTTCCACTGAAAATATCCTTCAAGAATGAAGGAGAAATCAAGACAGTTTCAGACAAAGAAAAGCTAATGAAATAGGTCTGCCAGCAGACCTGTTCTAACAGAATGGATAAAAGAATTTTTTTAATAGAAAGAAATCAAAAAAGAAGGAATCTTGGAATATCAGGAAGGAGGAAATAACAACAGATTTTAATGTCTTGAATTTTCTAAACTAAGTGTGATATTTGAAGCAAAAACAAAATAATAGCACTGTCCAATGTGTCTTAATGTGTGTAGGGATACTTTTATTTTTAACAAATGGAGAAGCTATAGGGATGATATAAAGCAACATGAGGTTTCTAAACATCACTAAACATACTGATGTTATTATCATTAGACTGTAATAAATTATGTATATACAGTTTAATACCTATAGCATATACTGAGAGCTGTCCAAGCAGATACACTAATAAAAAACACAAACTAAAAAGAAAAAAAAATAAAGTCTGAAAATTGCTCAAGTAACTCATAGGAAAGCAAGTAAAAGAAAACAAAGAAAAAATAACCCAGATAAAACAATCAGAAAACAAAAAATAAAATGGCAGATTTAGGTCTTAACATATCAATAATTACATTAAGTGTGAATAGTCTGAGTACACAAGTAAAAAGACAGAGATTGGCAGAATTGATTTTTTTAAAACCACATTGTCCAACTATATGCTCTCTAAAAGAAACTCATTTGCATATGATATAGATAGGTTGAAAGTAAAAGGATGCAAAAATATATACTATGCAAAAATTAATCAAAAGGGAACAAGAGTGGCTAAATTAATATCAGGTAAAGTAGATTGTAGGACAAATAAAATTCAGAGACAGAAAGGCACATTGCATAATGACAAAAAGATCGTCTGCCTTGAAGATATTGTGATCCTAAATGTATATATACCAAACAACATAGCTGCAAACTGGAAGCAAAAACTGATAGAATTGAAAGGAGAAATAGACATATCCATGATTATAGTTGGAGACTTCACCCCCTCTCAATAATTACTATAGCAACTATACAGAAGATGAGCAAAGATATATTAATAAAAGAAAGCACAAAACCACTAACAGGAACTAATTGATGTTATAGAACACTCCACCTAACAATAGGAGAATACACATTCTTTTCGAGTGCTCACGGAACATATGTCAAGATAGACCATAATCTTGGGCCGTAAAACAAATGTCAACCAACTTAAAAGAATTGAAATAATAGTGTATTCTCTGAATATGATAGACAATAGAATCAAACTAGAAATCAGTAATAGATAATGGAAATATCCAAAGACTTAGAAACTTAACAACATTTTTGTAAATCCATTGGTCAAACAGGAAGTCTCAAGAATAAGTTAAAAAAAACCCCATGAAATCAAATGAAACTAAAAGTATACCATATCAAAACTTGTGGCACATAGCTAAGGCAATGCTGAGAGGAAAAGTTATAGCACAAATGCTTATACTGGAAAGCAGGAAAACATTTCAAATCACTAATTTAAAATCCCACCTCAATAAACTAGAAGATAAAAATGAACTGAGCAAGTAGAAGGAAGGAAATAATAAAAATACAGCAGAAATTAATGAAATAAAAAATAGTAAAATAGAGAAAATCAATAAAGAGCTGATGCATTGAAAAGATCAGTAACATTGACAAACCTCTAGCAATACTGATAAAGCAAAAAGAATATACAAATTACCAATACCAGGAATGAAACAGGATATCACTAGATGCCCATAGACATCAAAAGAATAATAAGGAAGTATTACAAATAACTCTTTATACATAAATTCAATAAGAAACTACTGAAACTCACTATGAAACCGATAATTTGAGTAGTTCTTTAACTCTTAAGAAAATTGAATTCATAATTATTTATTTAATTTATAGTTTAAAACCTTGTAAAAAAAATCTGGCCCCGATGGTTTCACTACATAATTCTACCAAATGTTTAAAGAATTAACCCCAATTCTGCATAATTATACAGAAAATAGAAGAGGAGGGTACACTTGCCAGTCTTACCAGTTCATTCTATGAAACTGATAGCGCCTGATAGCAAATCCAAAGGCAGTGCCCCCTGCTCCAAAAAAAAAAAAAAAAAAAAGAAGAAGAAGAAGAAAATTATAGATCAATAAAAAAACAAGTTGGAACTTTTTAAGGTGATGGATATGTTTATGGCATTGATTGTGGTGGTAGTTTCACTGGTGCATACTTATGCAAACTCATAAATTTGTATGTGTTAAATATGTACATCTTTTTGTATGTCAATCATACCTTAATGAATTGGAACTCTGTCAGTCGTTTGCTAGCTAGCTCTCAAAGCTTTCAGCCATCATTCTCACCCTTCTGTGTTCTATGGTTACGTATGGTCAGGGCGCCAGAACCTTGCAAGAGGCTTCTCCCAAATTTCACCTGCCTTCTAGTTAGGTCCTACCAATTGGTGATCCTGGGGAGAGACTGGATGACAGAATATAGGTAGGAGCTAGTTTTTCTTTTTTTTCTTTTTTTTCTTTTTTAAATTTCCAGCTTCCATTGACATTTGTCCAGCAACAGCAGGCAGCTATAGAAGGTGGCATTTGTGTGTGTGTGTGTGTGTGTGTGTGTGTGTGTGTCTCTGTGTGTGTGTGTCTGTGTGTGTGTCAGTTCCAGCACATTCTGTCTAGAGCCTTTTCCTTGGCCTCAGTAACACCCAGCTTTTTTCAGGTACTCCTCATAGTCCCAGCACTGCCGTTCAGTACTCTTCTGCACTTCTGGGCTCTGGTAATACAACCACCTCTACTTTCCAGCTCTAGGCATGATAGTTGCCTTGTCTAGTTGGTTTCTAGTCTTTGAGTTACCTCACCACCTTTTTACTCACTCAGTCATTTTGAAAGCTGTATATTCAATTCCCTGTATTAAGTTCTTCTGTTTGAAATTCCTAGAGTGTTTCTATTTTCCGACTTAACCCTGGCTAATGTATCACTATTGGGTGAAACAGATCTAGTGCTCTGTGTTATGTGAATCACTCCACAGAGAAAAGGCAATGTTCTTTCCATTTCTTTATCTCAAAGCTGAGCCATCATTCCTAGAGGTGTTCTTTTGGCCCTCAGTCCCCTGGGATGGGAATGTCACGTCACATTGGAACACAGTTCTCTATCTTGCAAGAGAGGGATGCTTGGATGCTGATACCATTATTTTTTTTTTCTAGAAATATCCACCTGAATAGGCTAAATAAAAACAAAGATATATTTGTCCACAAGCTCCCACAAGTTAAATCATTCTGAATTGGTGTTTCCTAGACAGTTTTTGATTGTATGTTCCTGGAAAAAAATGGGGAGATAAACATAGAGCTCAACTTCTTAGTTTTACCAAGGAATTATGTTAAAAGGCAGAAATGGTAGTATTAGTTATCACAGTCATATTATTACCAAAAACACAGCTTAGTAAAAAAAAAAAAAATAGAGAAATGGATAGTATTTTAACTTTTGTATGCCATATAAAATCTCACCATTTGTCCTTAATTATTAAAAAAAATACCATGGTCTATTAATAATTTTCACTGGTCTGGTGTGTGGGAAATCCTGCTGGATAATTTAATGTTTATTCCATAGCATATGTAGAGTGCATCCTAGAGACATTTCTATTTGTAAGTTGATTGAAATAGCACTGTTCTAGAAAACTGATGCTTATTAATTTGAAGACATATGTCCTTTTTTTTTTTTCTTCTTCTTTTTTTTGAGACAGAGTCTTGCTCTGTCACCAGGCTGGAGTGCAGTGGTGTGATCTCGGCTCACTGCAACTTCTGCCTCCCAGGTTCAAGAGATTCTCCTGCCTCAGCCTCCCAAGTAGCTAAGACTGCAGGCACGTGCCACCACACCCGGCTAGATTTTTGTATTTTAGTGGAGACGGGGTTTCACTGTGTTGGCCAGGGTGGTCTCCATTTCCTGACCTCGTGATCCAACCGCCTTGGCCTCCCAAAGTGCTGGGATAACAGGCGTGAGCCACCGTGCCCAGCCATGTCCTCTATTTTTAGAGTTGCTAAACATAAGTCAAAGGTGGTGTTTTTATGAGATACTGAGAATCCATGTCTCCAGAAATCTGTATTCATTAATGTCTAGGTGTAAAAGTACAGTGTAGAGTTAGGGAAAGGGAAATTCCAGAGTATTCTCTGAACACTCAGGTGGCAACTTTGGTAGTATCTGGAGAAAGTCCTCTTGACTCAGGTATTCACTTCCTCATAACGGACTCCAAGTGACAATAGTGATATTCACCCAGGTAGCTTTGGAGACTTGCAAGCCAGTGCAAAATATGTCAGGTGCTGTACGGTGATAGTAGAACAGATAGTTGGCAAGCACACCCAAGACTCTCCCTTGAAGTCCTCTCAGATGTTCTTCTGGATAAGGGGCTTTGAAGGAGAAGCATAAGATGCTCTGTCGGCTTGTGGATAAGAGCAGGAACTTGGTTTGACTGATGTTGATGTGACTTCATTTACATCCACCGAGTTGAGCACTGAGCAACGCTTGGTTTATACATGGGATATATGGTGTCAGGTAGATTTTGATGCATAACAGACTACCTCCCAGCTTAGTAATACAAAACAATGAACATTTATTGTTTCTTCTACTTTTTTAAGTTAACTGGGCAATTCCTGTGATTTCTGCTGGCTTGATTGGGGCTGGATTGGCTCTACGTGTCTGTGGCCTCCAATAGAATGCCTGGAAATACTGAGTCTAATGGGATCTCTTTCCATGTGGTCTCATTTTCCAGGAAACGAACCCATGATTTCACACATGGTGGTTTCGGCGCCCAGCAGCAAGAGAGGGCAAGTAGGTTTTGAGCCTCTGAATGCATCATGTTTGTTAATTTTCTGTTGACTAAAGCGTCCATTGGTTTGATGAGCTCATGTGACACAATGGAATCATCATCCAGATTCTCAACATTGCTGTAAGTTTCTCAGTGGTAGAGGTGGATTCCATCATTGGTAAGAAAATGTTTGTCTTTTCTGGCAAGCATCATTTGTGATTCACCATTTTTAGTATTGGACCATTTATTAAGCCATTGTCTTTCAGCTCCAAGCCCAACCTTACAGACCCTGCTTTGTGATCCTGGGGGCTAGAGCCCTGCAACCCCCATCTTTGCTTGGCCATCAGGCTCCCTATGAAGCTCTGCCAATAGGGTCCACTAGAAGGATACTGAAAGGTGGAGAGAAAAAATGTCATGCCCTTATGGTCTGCTTTTTTTGTGGATTTCCCATTAGCTTCTTTTTTTTTTTTTTCTTGTGAGCATCATTTTGCCACTCTGTCTGTGGAAGTTTCTTCCTACAGTGGCAGTGGAATCCCATTTGAGGTTTTCCCAACATCTTCAGGACCAGCTTCATCATGTTGCATTCACATAGAACAGTGCCAGCCACCTAGCACTCCCTCCTCAGATCCCCAAGTTGGGCTCCTTCTTCAAAACCCCTAGTTTTAAAAATTCCAACCTCTTCTCTTTATTCTCCCAGTCCTGGGGTGGTTGGCACTTACTTGAAATATTAGGATTCTTTTTATCTTTTCAGTTAGCTGGTTAACAGTTATTTCCACTCAGTTAATAATTATTTATGTAAAATTTTCTGTTATGTTAACTGGTATAGTTTATGTTTTCTGACTGAACCTTGACTAACTCAATCAAGAAGAAGAAGCAGGGAGGGGAAACTGGGTTGAAATAATCAAGGTATCAGGGCGTGGTGGTTCAGGCCTATAATCCCAGCACTCTGGGAGGCGAGGCAGGCGGATAACTGAGGTCAGGAGTTTAAGACCAGCCCGGGCAACATGGCAAAACCCTGTCTCTACTAAAAGTACAAATATATTAGCCGGGCGTGGTGGTGTGCACCTGTAGTCCCAGGTACTGGAGGGCTGAGGGAGTACAATCGCTTGAACCCAAAAGGCAGAGGTTGCAGTGAGCCAATATGGTGCCACTGCACTCCAGCCTCGGCAACAGAGTGAGGCTCTCAGAGGAAAACAAAAATCAAGGCATCACTGGTTTTCTGCCATCAGTTTCCTCATTTCAATCACAGAGTGTTGAAGATGTCACCTAACTCATTGTAGGAGGCTAGCACAACCTTGATAGCAAGACCCAACAAGGATAGCGTGAGAAAGGGAAAATGACAGCCCATCTTTCTCAGAAACACAAATGCAAAATCAAAAACAAGATGTTAGCAATTTGTATAAAGGTTACAATTTGTTCAAAGGGCACTGTTTTAGGACCTGGCCTAGTTCCTGGCATGCAATGTTGGTTTAACATTAGAAAATCAATTAATATATAATTAGTTATACATTATTGCTTAAAGGAGAAAAGCATATAATAATTTAAATAGTTACAGAAAAAGAATTTGATAAAATGTATTGTAGCCAATGTAAGAGTTTTTAGCAAACTAAGAATAAAAAGAAATATCTTTTATCTGATAACTAATATCTAAGAAAACCCTGTAAAACCCATCATTCTAATGGCTAAACAGTAAAAGACTTTCCCTTTGAGATTGGAAAAAAGATAAATGTGTATCTATCATCACTTGATTGAACACAGCACTGGAGGTCCTAGCCAGTGTGACAAGGCAGGAAAAAGAAATAAAAGGTATAGGATCATAAAGGAAGAAATGAAACTGTCATTCTTCATAGATGATTATATTGTGAACGTAGAAAATCCAAAAGAATCAATTGAAAAATTAATTAAATTAGTAAAGGCTTAGCAAAGTTGTTGAAAACATAATCAATATGGAAAAATAAATTGCATTGCTATATATTAGTAACAAATAGAAAATAAATTTTAATATATATACCATTTCTAAGTGTATAAAAAATATAAAGAACCTAGGAATAAGTCTAACCTAAGTTGTATAAAGCCTGTCATCTGAAAATTGAACTTTATTGAGCAGCTTTCAAGAGGACCTGAATATATGGAGAAATATGGCATGTTCATAAATGATAGCAGTTCTCCCAAAACTGATCTACAGGTTCAGTGCACTCTGAATCAAAATTCCAAATTGATAAAAGAAATGTCGGTAGAAATGCAAAGGATGAAGCGTTGCCAGGAACCTTTTAAAAGAAAATATGATTGGGAACTTCCTTACCAGATGTCAAGATATATCACTGGACCACATTGATACAAGTGTAGAAATGGTATAGGTATAAACAGGCCAATGGAACAGAACAGAAAGCTGAGAAATAGAGCAACCTATGTTTATACATTTGATATATAGACTTGAGGGGAAAGGAGAGAACTTTTAGTAAGTGATGCTAGGACAATTGGTGATCTATATAAAAAAAAAGAAAGAAAAAGAAGAAATTAGACCTCTAGCTTACAGTATACAAAATAACCAATTTCAAGTGAAATAAAGCCCTTAAAGATGTATTAGACAAAGCAATAAAGCTTTTAGAAGATAATTTAGGAGAAGATATCCATGATCTCAGGATAGGGGAAATTTTCTTAACCAAGGCACAAAAACACTAACCATAAGGTGTAGATATAATAAATGGAGCTACGTTAAAATTAATAACTTAACATTCATCATAAGATACCATAAAGCGAGTAAGAAGTAAAACCATCTCCTGGAGAAAGATACTTGCAACACATTTAAGTGACAAATAAGTAGTATCCAGACAATATAAAAAATTCTGGCAAAGGAATAAGAAAAAGATGAATCCAGTAGACCCTTCACAAAAGGACAAACCCTACTGGCCAATAAACATGAAAAAAATGCTTAACCCTACTGGTAATCAGGGTATTACAAATTAAAACCAGAAAGAGAGATCATTACACACATCCATACTGAACATACATATTTTATGCTTTTCTGTATATGTGATATATTTCACGGTTTAAAATACGTGTGTCTCACGTATTTCTCACGTGTATCTCACGTATTTTTTGTTTTTTAGTACCTAATATAGAAATCACAGAAACCAGAGTGTGAACATGGAAGCTACAAAGCTGCCTCTTTCAAAATTTGCTTTCTCATAAAAGTTTCTTAAAGAAGTAGTTTTCTGTTTATTCATATGTATATAAATGTTGACGTTAATTATGAATGGAAGTTAGAGCAGTTCATTTCAGATTTGGCACAGTGCTGTATATTAAACCCTCAGGAGGCATCGGTCCTAGCACAGCTATTTTCTTGGTTCTCAGAAGCTTACCATCCCTGGCCTAGGAATTTTTTTCCAGAGTTGCCACCATCACGGAAACCTCTGCCTGTAAGCCTCAGAACAACTTGCATCCTGTTGAGCACAGAGTGCCCCAGAACATGTTGCTAGAAGCTCCTCTCCATTTGCCACCCTGAGTGGAAACTCCATTTTATCACTTCAACATCAATGCTATTCCTTTGGGGAACAAAATTTCCACTTATGAAAAAGAAAAGCAACAAAACAGCAATTATGTAAATAGAATGGAAGGCAACCAGTAGTGTCCTGTTTGAGGTAATTTTCCCATAATGAGTGTTGGGGGAAGGAGGAGAATGGGCAGGACGGGAGGTTAAAAATTGGAAACTCTGTGTGTGTATGTAATAAGCTTGCACAGAAGGCAGATGCGCATTGTGGAAGTCATGTATAGAGGCACTAATCTGTGACAGAGAGATTTACATAATATTCTTTCAGGGCAAGTTCCCCGTTTTAAAAAGATGGTGAAATGCAGACAGCATGCTTGACTTTAATGAATCTAAATCAGGTAAATAATTTGCACTCTCAGATGATCCCCCCCATCTCACTACCCACCCTCATATCCACACTCGCTTAATGGATCTATTACAGCTTAGAGGGTAAAGAGAACTGAAGTTACCCTGACATGTACGTGCAGCAGAAGTTGAACGTAAGAAAACACAGCATTTCAAAAGGCAGAATAGTACTGATAGGCTTTTGCAATTTTGCTCTTGAAGACCATAATTAAGAATTGGCGCACTTATAAGGAGAAGAAAAAAAATCCCTAAATCGTGAAAGAAATGTTGTTTTAAACAACCTCGCCCCTTTCCTTCCCCCAAATAAACAAAAAACTGGCTTAGAGGACTCTGGGTGAAATGGGATGCTGTATTCTGCCTACGGTGAGTCCCTGCGGTAAGGTGAACATTACATAAAACATAGACCAGTAACCCTCCTCTGGCTGTGAATTTCCATTAGGTCCTGGGATGCCTTCTGGCGAAAGAAGAAAAACAAGACCGTAAGATGCTGTTCACTCTGTGTGATGTCACTTAGAACAGGATAGGGACGAAGTCCAACTGCCTTCTTTTAAATGTGATGACAATTCTTACATTTTAAGCTTTCCCTGCTTTTATTGATAAACACCTTTCTTGTCTGTTACTCTTTCCATGACATTCTTATAACTTGGAGTAGCTTCTTTCTCTGCTTGTAAATGGGGTCTCTTGTGTGTGTCTGCATCTGGTGCAGGGAAGCTCATATACTTGCTCCAGCAGCCCCAGATCCTAGATGTACTAGATGTACGATTCCTAACTTTTTACCGCACGGGAGCCAAGAGCTGTTGCAAAATCCTGACTTGGATACTTAATACCCTGTCTCTATTAAAAAGTTTCAATTAACCTACAAACCTCTTGGTTAGTGTAATGCTTAACTACAGCTAGAGTAATTAACTGCCTATAATTACTCCATAAAGCAATTGAAAGTATTGTTTCACATGCGTGGAAATGTAAGCAAAAAAACAAACAAACAAACAAAAGCAAAACAAAACAAAAAAAACTTTAAGATTGGTTTCTTCCATTGAGTACTGTACATGAAATATATTATCCATTGTATATATATATATGAGTTTCTTTTTAGGTAAATACAAAATATTGAAAGGGAAGCAAGCCATAGAATATACTCAAAACACCAGTGTTGGTGGTGGTTTTCAATCTTTTCACTTTCTCTTTAGATCACGAATACAGGTACAAAAAAATGAGATAAGCACAGGAGAGAATTTTAATCAGGTTCAAAAAAAAAAAAATGCAGTTTATTTGGTGGGTGAGTCTGATTTGCCAGGGAACATTCCCGTTTCAGATGTGACTGTCAATTACTAATGCACATTTATCATCATAAAATGCTTATTTTGACTTTTTTTTGTTTTTTTTTTTTTGTTAAAGAAAGGCAGAAATTTATATACGTTTTCATACATACTTACATATACACAGAGGGCAAAGCAAGGAGCTGTCTTTCCCGGGTAGGTATCACTTGCCTCTGCTTGGAAGAAAAACCTTTCTCAATGGGATTACGTCCCCTCTCATAACCTATCATTGTCTGATCAGAAATTCATAACGCAGCCCATCTATTGCACAGCTCGGCCAGGGCTGCAGGATTGCATTTAAATAGGCAAATGCAGACTTGGGTGTTGACAGTCTCTCTGTCTCTCTTAATCTTTCTCTTTCTCCTGTCTTCCTCCTAATCATATTGTCTCCCTTCTCCTTTTTCTATCTTATTTTTTTTTAAAAATTCCTTCACACACCACCATTTTAGATTAGGCATGAACTAACGTGATGAGAAGTTGTCAGGAAATGGAGAATGGATGGTGAGTGGAGAGGCAGAGGAGGGAGGAGGAGAGAATGAGATGGAGGAAAATTGTAAATTGTTGCTGTCATACCCTCGCTGGGACAGTAAAACCTGGCTGCATTTTTTTTTTCTTTTCTCTCTCTCTCTTTTTTTTTTTCATTTAAAAGGAACTATTTCAGGATAAATTACTTAGCAGGCAGCCTTCTCCAACCAGCAAGATATCTGTGTATATAAAGTTTACATGTGTCCTTTATTATCCCTCTTCTTTTTGTGTGGTTGATAATGAAGAAAATGCATTTGAATCTGTACATTGTCAATCTTGGCTTCCTTTGGTCTCCTGGCGACCCAGGGAGTCAATTCTGCAGAGTTGTAACCTGATGACATTTAACTTGGGTCTGATAAAGTCGTAATTCAGATTCTCTCTTCCCACTCTTTCTTCTCATCTTCTCCCACCCCAATAAATAGAAATTAGATTTAAGTCCAAAAACTACAGTGGAAGGAAAACTTGTTTAATTGATAACACATTAAAGCTATCTGTAGAACTTAAATGTTGCACATTGAAGGCTTTTGTGTTCAGACAGATGGCTGAATGTTAATCACACTGGTTGGGCTTTCCTGCAAATGACTGAAAAATGAAAATTGCTGCGAGAACCCTGCCTTTTGTCCTGCCTCTCTTCCTAAAGGAGGAGGGAAAATTCATTCAACTTCCTGCCAGATTGCTAGCTTTTAAAAGTCATGCTGCCTCCCTCCCCCACCCCCTGTCTCTTCATTGGGCTGGAAAGTGAGTCTTGAGCTATGAGTTTCATTGTGAGGTTTTTGCTAAAATTCCTCTCTTCAGTGGCTACTTCCAGAGAATTAGATCCCTGGATTTTAAGGTTTCTGTCAGTAATGCTTAGTTAAAAAAGGAACGTTTATAAGTATTTATTTTTTTAAATCACCATCAATTTACTGGTATTTAAATTTTCTCCAGCAGGCAAACTCCAAATAAATTTTGTCCACATGGGAAAACATATGGTATGAAGGGTATTGCACCACTTGTAACAAATACCTCAGCCTTAATAAAAATGATATTCTGCACGATAATGTTGCACTATTTCTGACGAGGGAAGGATGGTATTGTATATTCAAAATGTGGCTAAATATATTCCCTGTAAGAATTATCTCTATGTGAGTGTTATAACCTCGTTTCTGTCTCAGGATGTTAAAAACTCATTGGCTTTAACTGATGAGGGATTTGATAACCAGGAGAAAAATAATCAAAGAAGCAGATGCCAGTTGTCCAGTGAACTACTGACATACTAGGATTTCCCGAATTTACTTTGTGACTGTGTTCTTTTCCGGAGGTGTCCACTAACTTGTAGGTACTTGATCCGTGGAGTATTCAGTTAGTGCAGTATTTGGCCCAGTTGCTATGGAGAAAAATGTAAACCAAAGTCACTAAAGACCTGAATAAGTCTTCTTGTTTTTCTGAGGTTTGCATTGATAAAGAAGGGAGCTCTTATACTTAAGATCCTTGCCATTTTCTCTGTCATTTCAGGGTCTGATGAGCCTCTGGATATTGCCATTTACTCAGGAAGGGCTAAATGTACATTTCTAGTGGGTAAGGGTTTTATAGATTTTTTTTTCTTTTAAAATAACAGCTTTATTCAGATATAATTCACATACAATACAGTTCACCCATTTAAAGTGCACAACTCAGTGGTTTCTGGTATATCCAGAGTTATACAATCATCATCACAATCAGTTTTAGAACATTTTCTTCACCCAACAAAAGGAAATCTCATACCTATTAGCAGTAACTCCCCATTTCCTCCCAACCACCCTCATTCCCTGCTTCCCATCCATAGGTTATGCCCTAGACTTTCTGTATCTGTGGATTTGTTTCCTCTGGACACGGGCTGTAAGTCACATCATACAAGACAAGGTCCTCTGTGACTGGCAGATGTGGTTCTAAACATTTCTTGGGACATCAACTTCTTTGGGAGTCCAGAAAGACGCATATGCACACAAATAGTGAGAACAGTGTTGGAGGCAATTGTCCCTCCTAAAATCTGCAGATCCCCACATAAGAGCCCCACCCACTTGGCGGAAGCACTCTTTGTTCATATGAGCAGAGAGATTCAGAGGGGAGGAAGTGACAGGAAATGAAAAGTGGCCCTTGAAGCTGGCCTGTGGGATGCTGTGTCTTCCCCACCCTGGAAGTTTTCCTGTTTTTCAGAACTATGTACTTTCTACCTTGATACATTCCAGTAAAGAAAAAGACCAGTAGAGTCTACCTTTGGCTTTCCCAAAGCCACAAATATTCATTGCCTGCCTTCAGTAATTGCTGGGATTCACAGTAAAGTCATGTATTCAGTACTAGAGTCCTTCAGCCTAAAGCAAATTAAGATGGGTCTTCAAGAAGTACAAACTGTAGATACAGTTTTATGTCTCAACTATTTGCCATTTAATTCACCTCTGCTCTAAGCCAAGTAAAGGTAGAAAAGACATGAAAGCTTTGGCAATACTTTAGGATTCTTTTCTAGTCCATAGGCAGGCAGGTAAGCAGGTAGGTAGGTAGTAAGGCAAGTAGATAGATAGGCAGAAAGGCGGGCAGGCAGGTAGGTAGATAGGCAGGTAGACAGGTTGGTAGATAGATAGGCAGGTAGGTAGACAGGTAGGAGGCAGAAAGGCAGACAGGTAGGTAGGTATTAAGGCAGGTGGGTGGATAGGCAGGTAGGAGGCAGAAAGGCAGACAGGTAGGTAGGTAGGTATTAAGGCAGATAGGTAGATAGGTAGGTAGGCAGGTAGATGGATAGGCGGGTAGGTAGATAGGCAGGTAGGAGGCAGAAAAGAAGGCAGGCAGGTAGGTAGGTAGGAAGAAAGGCAGGAAGGCAGGTGGGTAGGAAGGCAGGCAGGCAGGTAGGTAGGTGGGTGGATATATAAATAGATGAACAAATAAGTAAAAGCCATAGGCAGAGCTCCAAATATGCTTTTTAGGCATCTAGGGGCTGCCTCTTTGCCAAGTGGCCATGGGTTACCTATTTACACATACTTTTTTCTCTTGCTAGTTTCCCGTAAGCTGGCTATATCAGTAAGAAGATAGTCTGTCTTACTCTGCTTAAGCTTCGTATGTATCCAAGCCTGCCCACTGAAACTCTAAATGTTCCCCTTTTAGAGCGGAGTCTGCCAGCAGCCACATAACAGTCTGGCATCTTTTGTAGACTTTCTTTGCCGTCCAGGAATTGTGCAAGTGTGGCCAGCCCATTCGGCTGTTCTTAAGATTGCTTCTCACATACACACTCCCATTTCCTACTTCAGACTGTCTGACATTCTCAGCTTCCAAGTAAGCTGCCTGGAGAGAAGCCCAAGCACACAACCGTGTCTTTCCTCTATGGTTTTATCCAGAGGGGAGTCACAGCACAATTTAAACGCATCAAACTATCTCAGTTCGTAGGGAAAAAGCTCTAGCCAGGTAATGCACGTTGTTTTATCAATGGTCCTTTACTGTTTGTTTTCTTTCCTCTATTACTTCCTGCCTACTTTGGTTTGTTTTCTTTTGCACATTCTTTTTTTTTTTTTTTCTTACCCTGAGAATCTTATTTTTATTTTAAGAGCAACAGAATTTGTTGGAAAACCAATTTTACACACACAATGAATCTTTATCTCCATATTATTATAAGCAAGAAGTAGTAGGAAATACACGGGACGGGAAGCATAATAAATTTATTTCTCAGTTTCAGCTATAAGCCAGGGCCTAATTCTGTCTAGAGATTGATTAAAAAGAAATGTTGGGTTTTGCAGTATTCTAGCAGGGGTGGGCATATACCTAGGGTACAAAGCTGGCTGTCCATCACCGTTTCCCTCCTCACTGTCTCGGTTTCGTAACTGAGGGGCAGGGCAGGAGCCTGGGTTTGTGGCCAACCTGAGCTTCCTTTAGGTCATAGCAACTGGAATTTTCCTCCATTCAAGGACACCCTCATCAATGGTTGCCTTTACCAAAGGCAACACGAATCACGTTGCTTTTTTGTTGTGTTTTGTTTTCCCCTTCTTTTTTTCCACTTTGTCAAATGGGAAATTAAAAACTGTAAAAATCTGGGGGAAGAAAGAAATTCATGTGTGTGGCAGGAGGCAAGTACACAATTCACAACTGACCTTCTGAGATGCCATCAGTTGAGGTTCCTTTGCTGTAATGAAGAAGCTGTTTATTCAGATAAGCCTAGCAGAGAAGTTTACCAGCATGATGACTGCAGGGTTACCCAGATGTCAATGGATTTTATCAGTTATTTTATCCTTTGAGATTTAAATGGATGGCTCAATAGCATGTCCTCAAGGAAATCCAAAGTTCCCACCAAAAATGCAGTTAATTCTGGGGCTTGTGTTTTTGTGGCTCTTTCCAGATCTAGAAGCTTGTTCCAGTGAGTTCCTGGTTCCCACATTAACTGCACTCTACCTAGCCTTTTTCTTTCTTTCTTTTCTACATTTCAGAAAATGACTTCTGTCAGCCTTGCCTCTGTTTTCCTCCAAACCACTCATAGAAGACATGTGTGGTCACCTTCAAAAGTAATTTATTTCTTAAAATTTTGCAGTGACACAACTCAGTAATGAATGTTACATACACGCATTCTGGGAAGATGTTTGGCTAATGAACACCAGAAATTTCAGACGTCCTTTCTCTGATGGCTTCAGTCTTCTGCCACGTTGCCCAGCTTTTTCTTCCTCTATTCTACACCATTCTCATTTCTTCTCTCCTCCTTCCCACCTCTTAACTTCTCTGTTGGTATGTGAAAAGTGGTTTAGTATGTTTTTTGTTGGTTGCATCTACTTTTCAATTGAGCTTGTCTTCAACATGCAGAATGGTGTATGAAAGGATTTCTGACTTGAAGATGGGTCAGTCCATAGCATGAATGCTACTGGTTGCTGTTAAAATAAAAAAAACACGTTCTGTCGAATGGCTCCATTAGAAGTGCCGATATTAAGGCAGAGCAAAATCAAGCCACACTCCCCCCAACCACTAACAACTTTGGAGGATTCTTGCCATGAGTCCTTGGATAGTTCTACTTGTGACCATTAGATATGACATTTATAGCTTTTATAGTGCATCAGTGACTAGATTTTAAATCACTGAAGGATTCTCATTTGAATTCTTAAAGTGGAAAAGAAACATTTTTCCTCCAAGAGTTGAAAACAATTGAAGCTACAAAGAAATAATAAAAGGAAGGAACTGTTTGAAGGTTCTAGAAGTAAATATGAAAAGGTATTTTTGGATCCTGCTAATGAATACAAATGTGTCTGTGGAAGCCAATATTAAGAATTCCTCGGGCTAGTTGTGAAGCTTTATAAATGAATAAGTAAATAAATTTTGTGGATGACAAACATGAAAGCAAAAATCCAAATCCATTTGGAAAATAATTTGAAACTAAACTTCTTACAGAAAATGAAATTTCAAAGGAATCTGGACAATAATTGGCTACATAAAGTAGAGAAAAATGATCAGTGTTTGAAAATTCACAAACTTCTAAAAGAGGTGCTGTCTCTCATTTACTAGTTTATCTCTACAAAGATAAAACATGACATAGAAATAATAAATGAAAGTATAAAGATAAAAATAACATCAGAATTAAATGAAAACAAATCACAGGCAAAATTTTTGCTAAGATGAAAATAGACTGTTTGATTCAGCCCTGCCCTTTGTATTTTGGATCCAAATTTGGCTTAGTTGAGTTTCTGATCAAGTACAAATCAAATGTAGAAAATCAGAATTGAAAGATTTTTGGAGCCCGAAAGAAAATACTTTCATGTGTGAATCAGATTTGTTTTCCTGGCCAGAAGCCTGCTGGTTTTCATCTGTATTTCTACATGGCTGAAGCTTCAGTCTTCTCAGTTTTTAAAACCTGGCAAGAATTACTTGCAGGTTAGCAGAGATTTCATGATGTCATCAAATATTTTCTGATGAGAAGTCCTGGACATCTCATACCCACCCTATCTTCACATGAATATTTCAAGTAGGTAAAAGTGTGAAATACAAGGCTTAATCTCTTGTTCAAACATTTCAAAAGGTCCAGGCATGTAAAATGTGCTCACACTTTGGAAAGGGCTCCAGTGGTGTTGAAAACTAGTCTAGTTCAGCATGCAAAGCAGCTGATGGATCTATACAGTTGCTGTGTACATGCCTTACTGTCCATTGGGGTTCCTTCAGAAAATATGTTGTAGAGTAATACAAAGTGAGTTCTAGCTGGGTGTGGTGACTCATGCCTATAATCCCAGCACTTGGTAGGCTGAGATGGGTGGATCATTTCAGGTCAGGAGTTCTAGACCAGCCTGGCCAACACGGTGAAACCCTCGTCTCTACTAAAAATGCAAAAATTAGCTGGGCATGGGTGGCACAGGCTCTGTAATCCCAGCTACTCGGGAGGTTGAGGCAGGAGAATCGCTTGAGCCTGGGAAGCGGAGGCTGCAGTGAGCCAAGATCACACCATTGCATTCCAGACTGGGAGACAGAGTGAGACTCCATCTCAGAAAAAACAAACAAACAAACAAAAAACAAAGTGAGTTTTTTTGAAGAGAACTTCAGTACTTTCAATAGAACACAAAAGAATTGTATTACTCCAGGGCTCACCATTAAACTGAATCATAACCTAGTTGGTTTGGTAGAAATGTACTATTTTCAATATCTGTGTGTGGCTTTTGAAACCTTCGGATTTTTTATTTTTATTTTTTATTTTTTTTTTTGTCTCTAGGTAGATGTGTGTGTGTATGTGGGTGTTAATCATGGCAAATTGTTGATGATGGACATTGTTTAGCTGACAGAACCACTGGGCAATGTTCTATTTATGGTCAGGAAAGATACAGAAGCAACAGCAGGTACAACACAAGTAAACCAATGCCATGTCTACCACGCCTGGTCCAGTAGAAATACTTCCAGAGAGACATGATGGAGTGTCGGTCAATCACGAGAAATTTCCAACCTTAGAATGAGTAGTATATACTCATTATTCATCCCCAATATCTTTGGTTGGCTGCTAGTGAGAAGTGTTTAGATCCTGCAGCTTGATGAAATACAGAACTCGTGCCCCGTGTTTTCAGTTGTTACCCTGATCAGTAAGCATGGCATTCGTTTGTTCTCCAAGAACATTCTGTCTTTTTATCAGGTTCCAGGTAGCTTTTCCTTGACTGTAAAATGCCCTGCCCCAATCCTAGAGAGTACATTTTTATTAAAATGTCCCTGGATATGTCTATTTGTATGTGTTGTGTTCACTATGAGTAGTTGAGGGCAAGCTTTGATCCTAGTGAAAATGGCCATGAATGCCCACCACAGTTGGTGCCCTGCAATTCAAGTAAGTTCCCTAACCCATAAGGAAAGCTGCAGGGGAAATCACTCAAGGCAGTCAGTGTGCTGATTTCTCCCTTGCCAGAGGGGGATGGCTATAAAGGTGGCTGTATCCTCTAGAGCAGTGAGTAGTTCTCGAGTTTTAGGGGCCATAGTTTCCTTTGAGAATCTGATAAAAACTGTGCATACCTCCCATACATACCCCACATTTTGCAAAGTAATTCAGAGGACTCTTAGAGTCTCTGAGGCTCATCAGTATTCCTATTAAGGTAAAACTGTTCAGGTTAAGACACCTTCATTTAAAGAACCCACACATTGAACAATCTGTGTATTAAGATAAAATTTCATTTTTGGAAATTATCAAGTTGAGTGGCCATGATAAATGACATCATATTTTGTATATCTTGGTTTATCCCACTTCCGTATCCTGCTTCTGAGTCTTTCCCGTTCATTCTCTGATTTTGGTTCTCCTCTAACTCTCAGCTCTGCTCCATGTGGATATTTGACTCCAATTTCTACCCAGGTTTCTTTCTTATTCTAGTTCTTGCCATTGAAATATATTTTCTATTCCTACTTAACTATAGTTTATTCCATCTGTTTTCCACATGCTGTGGTTTCAGGAGGGTACTTGACAAAGTAGATGGCAGCACTTGGAAGGAAAGGGCTTTAGAATGGGTTCAATAATTTTGGTAGTGGTCATTGTGCCACAAATAGAATGATCCCACTTTCATTTTGTGCATATCAAAAATGCAAAGAAAGACAATGGGGGGAAGATGTTGTGGTGACGTTTTACAGGCACAGAAGTTTTCATGTAAAAGAAATAATATGGATGTTTTATCAAAAGTTTAATATTTAACAAGTCACCATGCTACATAAACTATGATCCAGGAAATGAGGCACCAGCTTTGTTTTCAAGGGTGTTTAACAGGAGCTTCTAGTTTTAGAACCAAAGTCTGATCACCCATAGTTGGCTCTTTAAGTTACTTAATTCTGTACCACAATTTGAGGAGGCTCTGTGGAAACCAATGAAAATAAAAACCAATGAAGTGTCCATTTCAAGATACACTTTAGAATTAAGCAACTTAAATCAATGGAAATCAATAGAACGTTAGGAAGACCAAGGAAACTACCCGGCGGGAGAGCCGTGAAGTAGTGAATTAACTTTTCATGCCAGAATCAGTATATTTCACTGTAGTCCTGGGGCTCCAAAAACTCACTCAGGTGAGTACTCTACGTGTGATTTCTTGGTTTTTAACAACTTGAGGCCAGTGTTCTTGTAAAACTACTGTGTGATGCCATCTACTCTAGGGTTGGAGTAGGGACAGAGCTTACTTTGATAAACATAGGCTCCATCAGGTATATGTGAAACTTTCCTAAATGGGGGGTATTATGTCTTGGTTGCTTTCCTGAAGAGTGTTTGGTAGAGGTTCTCTGCTGAGATTTTTGGTCAATGACTATAAGATGTAATTATGACTCAGTACATCTGAATGTTATAAATTATTTTAATAGCTTTTATAACTTATTTTATTTTATTTTATTTTTTGAGATGGGGTCTTACTTTGTTGCCCAGGCTGGAGTGCAATGGCACACAATCTCAGCTCACTGCCCCCTTTGCCTCCCAGTATCAAGTGATTTTCCTGCCTCAGCCTCCCTGGTAGCTGGAACCATAGGCGCCTGCCACCACTCTTGGCTAATTTTTGTGTTTTTAGTAGAGACCATGTTGGCCAGGCTGGCCTCAAACCCCTGACCTCAAGTGATCTGCCCGCCTCGGCCTCCCAAAGTGCAGGGATTACAGGCATGAGCCACTGTGCTCCACTTATAACATCTCTTTTAAACAGTGTAAGTATTAGGTTAATGATATACACTAAACAGCTTCTCATTAGATACAGCTTTTCAGAAGACTAAGAGTCTATCTCCCATTTAATGCTAATCCTCGTCCACTAAAAACAGAAATGACAGGAAATTTATATGATTTATAATATGAGAGATTTAGGCTAAATATCAGAAATAATAATTGTTAAAATCACACTAGCATATGAATGGCTAACATAAATGACATTTTCTGGAAGTCTTGAAACCACAACCATGGTTTTTATACTTGCCTGGGATGGCTTAAATGTGGCTCTGCCAAAATATCAGAGAATTTTTTAGTCAACTTTTTGAGAATAATCTATTTTAAAGTATTAAAAGCCAGGCATGGTGGTTCATCCCTGTAATCACAGCACTTTGTGGGGCTGAGGTGGGAGGATCGCTTGAGCCCAGGAGTTTGAGACTAGCCTGGGCAAGCTAGTGAGACCCCATCTCTACAGAAAATGAAAAAAAAAAATAGTGAGTACAGTGGCAGACACCTGCGGTCCCAGCTATTCAGGAGTCTGAGGTGGGAGGATCACTTGAGCCCAGGAGGTTGAGGTGGCAGTGAGCTGAGATTGTGTAACTGTATTTCAGTCTGGGGAACAGAGTGATACCCTGTCTCAAAAAAAAAAAAAAAAAAAAAAAAAAAAAAACCTGAAAATTGATCAAGGAATTAAAGTGTTCTTAGTTACACGTATAGATCTCTAGGTTGCCTAGGTACATTTTAAAAGTTACGTTTTATAGTATTTGTCTTGTGCATATGAGCTCTTTGCAAGTAATTTTTTATGTATAAAAGACACTATATATAGTATGTGAGGGAAGGTTTTTAGGAAAAGAGGGCTCATGCCTTACATGAAAGTGTCATTTATATCGTTTACTGTCCTTGTAATATTGATGAAGATTTTATTGTATTTTTTTCACCATTAAAAACTCACATGGGCCCATTGCGGTGGCTCGTGTCTATAATCTCAGCACTTTAGGAGGCCGAGGCAGGTGGATCATGAGGTCGGGAGATCAAGACCATCCTGGTTAACATGGTGAAACCCTGTCTCTACTAAAAATACAAAAAATTAGCCAGGCGTGGTGGTGGGCACCTGTAGTCCCAGCTCCTTGGGAGGCTGAGGCAGGAGAATGGCGTGAACCCGGGAGGTGGAGCTTGTGGTGAGCCAAGATTGTGCCACTGCACCCCAGTCTGGGAGACACAGCAAGTCTCCGTCTCAAAACAAAACAAAACAGAACACCTCACATGTACACACCTCGTGCCGAGTACAATGTCAAAGAATTAATCAGACCAAGGGAGGTCTCATGAGATAAGAAACAGAAAATCCTCTCTGACTGTGTTGAGGAGAGAAAAGTGATTATGTTCAGATTTTTGCAAACTTTCTGATTAATTAACACATGAAGCCATTTTCACTCTCTACTTGAAGATTCTGAAGATGTCAAAGAAGATGACTCTCTGTCATCTCCATCAATAGTAGGTTAAGTTAATGTATGAGCTAGTGACCTGGAAATGGGAGCACTAAGGCCAGGCTGTTTTACACTGCAAGGAAAGGTATTTGGATTGAACTTGCTTATAAAATGTTTTTCATTGCATATTAAGTATCATGCATGTGGATAACTGCCAAAATTCATTTATTTTTGGCCTAAGAGGTGGCAGTGTTGTCTTATGGCTTAATTTTCCTGAGTTGTTCTGCAAGCTATAGATGTTCATTCATTCTTGCTCTAGTTTGTGCATTTTTTTTTCTTTTTCCATAGGTTATTGGGGTACAGGTGGTATTTGGTTACATAAGTAAGTTCTTTAGTGGTGATTCGTGAGATTTTGGTGCACCCATCACCTGAGTCATATACACTACACACCATTTGTAGTCTTTTATCCCTCGGTCCCCTCCCACCCTTCCCCTTAAGTCCCCAAAGTCCTTTGTGTCATTCTTATGCCTTTGCGTTCTCATAGCTTAGTTCCTACATATCAGTGAGAACATAAAATGTTTGGTTTTCCATTCCTGAGTTACATCACTTAGAATAATAGTCTCCAATCTCATCCAGGTTGCTGCAAATCCTGTTAATTCATTCCTTTTTATGAATGAGTAGTATTCCACCTATATACATGACACAGTTTCTTTATCTACTTGTTGATTGATGGGCATTTGGGTTGGTTCCATGATTTTGCAATTGCAAATTGTGCTGCTATAAACATGAGTGTGCAAGTATCTTTCTCATATATTGACTTCTTTTCCTCTGGGTAGTTATCCTGTAGTGGGATTGCTGGATCAAATGGTAGTTCTACTTTTAGTTCTCTAAGGAATCTCCACACTGTTTTCCATAGTGGCTGTACTAGTTTACACTCCCGCCAGCAGTAATCAACTCAAGATGAATTAAGGACTTGAATATAGGACCTGAAACTATTAAAATTCTAGAAGATAACATTGGAAAAAACCCTTATAGACATTGGCTTAGGTAAAGATTTCATGACCAAGAACCCAAAAGCAAATGCAATATAAACAAAGGCAAATAATTAAACTAAAGAGCTTTTGCATGGCAAAAGGAAGTCAGCAGAGTAAACAGACAACCTACAAAGTGGGAGAAAATCTTCACAATCTGTACATCTGACAAAGGACTAATATCCAGAATCTACAAGGAACTCAAATCAATAAGAAAAAAACAAACAATCCCATCCAAAAGCAGGCTAAGGACATGAATAGACAATTCTCAAAAGAAGATATACACATGGCCAACACACCATAGGAAAAAATGCTCAGCATTGCTAATGATCAAGGAAATGCAATTCAAAACCACAATGCATCTTACTCCTGCAAGAATGGCGATAATCAAAAAATAAAAAAACTGTAGATGTTGACGTGGATGCGGTGATCAGTTTGTGCATTTTAAAATGGAGGTAATTAAACTTACTTCAATGTTGTTGTGAAGATTAAGTGAGATAATACATGCAACTTGTGTAGAACAGTTAAGTGATCATAAACTCCCAATATCATCATTAAGATTTTATTAAAAAAAAAAAAAAAAGCCGCTGGGTGCTGCGGATCATGCCTGTAATCCTAGCACTTTGGGAGGCTGAAGCGGTAGGATGGCTTCAGGTCAGGAGTTCAAGACCAGCCTTAGCAACCCAGTAATATCTCATCTCTACAAAAAAAATACAACAATTTGATGGGTGTGGTGGCATGTGCCTGTAGTCCCAGCTACTCAAGAGGCTAAGGGGGGAAGGTCACATGAGCCTGGCGGGCTGAGGCTGCAGTGAGCCATGATCATGTCACTGCACTCCAGTCTGGGCAACAGAGCAAAAGCCTGTCTCAAAAACAACCACCACCACTACCCACAGTATTTGTCTACCATGTCTACCATGCCTGGTCCAATAGAAATACTTCTAGAGAGACCTGATGGAGGGTCAGTCAATCACAAGAAATTCCCAACCTTAGAGTGAGTAATGTATACTCATTATTCATCCCCAATGCCTTTGGTTGGCTGCTAGTGAGGAGTGTTTGGATCCTGCAGCTTTACGAAATACCTCATGCCCCGTGTTTCCAATTGTTACCCTGGTCAGTAAGCATGGCATTTGTTCGTTCTTCTCTGGGAACATCCTGCCTTTGTATCAGGTTCAAGGTAGCTTTTCCTCAACTGTGAAATGTCTATGTGGAATGAGCATGAGGTCAGTGGTGATGAGAGGAGTACTCCCTGGACCCGCAGCCTCATGGGTGACTACTCACACCACCAAATTCAAAAGCTACTTTTTTTCCCCTTTGGTAACTTGAAATATCCTAACAGTTGCTGGATGCAGGCTGAAATGTGACCTCTGTAAAACAGTTTCTGCATTTTGCTGCAGAGGCTATTACTTAATTCAGCTCTCTATCCTTAATGCTTAGTAAATGTCTTTTACATAGTGAGTGCTGGTATATATTAAATTGCATTGAACTGAGTTTAAGGGATGGAGCAATTTCTAATTTCACCCTGTTTTTCTGGAAATCTTATTACAAGAGATATAAATAAATTTGGAGGCAAAGGAATGTGTTTCAAGATACTTGGGAAAGATGGTAATAGTAAGAAAATCTCTTACAATGGCATCTAAGTTATTAGTGTATCAGTCAGGGTTCTCTAGAGGGACAGAACTAATAGGATATGTGGATACATGAAAGGGAGTTTATTAAGGAGAACTGACTCACGATCACAAGGTGAAGTCCCACAATAGGCCGTCTGCAAGTTAAGCACCAACAAAGCTAGTAATGGTTCAGCCCAAGTCCCCAAACCTCAAAAGTGGGGAAGCCAATAAGCACAGCCTTCAATCTATGGCCAAAGGCCCAATAGCCCCTGGCAAACCTCTGGTATAAGTCTAAAGAGTCCAAAAGCTGAAGAAATTGGAGTCTGATGTTTGAGGACAAGAAGCATCCAGCACGGGAGAAAGATGAAGGCTGGGAGCTTCTTCCACCTTCTTCTGCCTGCTTTTTCTAGCCGCGCTGGCAGCCGATTGGACGGTGCCCACCCACACTGTGGGTGGGTCTTTGGGAGAGCAGGTCTTCCTTCCCTAGTTCACCGACTCTAAGGTTAATCTCTTCTGGCAACACCCAGAGACACCCAGATACACCCAGAAACAATATTTTGCATCCTTCAGTCCAATCAAGTTGACACTTACTATTAACCATCACAATTAGATAATGTGAAAAATCTAAAATAGGCAGATGAGATCCTTGGGGGCAGAGGGACACAACGGAAAGAGTTTGGCCTCGGTCAGCCCTGTACCAGGACAGCTCAAAGCACGCTGAGGATGACCTTCAGTTAAGCAGCCTTCATGAGCTCTGGCTGTCTCCGCCTCCATTCCAGCTCTGGTAAGAAAACGTAGAGCTTCCGGCAGGGCGCGGTGGCTCACGCCTGTAATCCCAGCACTTTGGGAGGCCAAGGCAGGCGGACCACCTGAGGTCGGGAGTTCGAGACCAGCCTGACCAACATGGAGAAACCTCGTCTCTACTAAAAATACAAAAAAATTAGCCAGGCATGGTGGCGCATGTCTGTAATACCAGCTACTCTGGAGGCTGAGGCAGAAGAATCGCTTCAATCCAGGAGGTGGAGGTTGCAGTGAGCCAAGATCGCACCATTGCACTCCAGCCTGGGCAACAAGAGCAAAACTCCGTCTAAAAAAATAATAATAATAAAGAAAGCAGAGCTTCCTGATTGGAAGGGGCTGTACATTCCCAGCTCTTCTCTTAAAGAACTAAATTTTGGGCTGTGCGCGGTGGCTCACGCCTGTAGTTCCAGCACTTTGGGAGGCCCAGGCGGGTGGATCAGGAGGTCAGGAGTTCAAGACCAGCCTGGCTGAGATGGTGAAACCCTGTCACTACTAAAAATACAAAAATTAGCCAGGCATAATGGTGGGCTCCTAAAATCTCAGCTACTCAGGAGGCTGAGGCAGAGAATTGCTTGAACCCAGGAGGCGGAGGTTGCAGTGAGCCAAGATCTGGCCACTGCACTCCAGCCTGGGCAACAGAGTGAGACTCTGTCTCAACAACAACAACAAAATTGATTTTTGTTAAGGTGGTCTTTCTAAAAAAACAAAAAAATTCTCGAGAAAGAAATTCTCTTGGACTCCTGGTATTAATGGAAAGTATTTTTAGCCATTTTACATGGCATATTATTTAAATTTGTATAAACATTAAGTTAGACATTAATTTTCTATGTATATAGCTTTTATACAGCTGTAAAACTAAACTAAATTTACAGATTACTATATAAATTTACTATAAAAACCATAAAGTTTAAATTAACAACATTAATTTAATGTTCTATTTGATGTTTTGCTGAAATAAAGCACCGATGGTGGATTTAATAGTAGAGAAATACACTTGCTTATTTGATATTTTACGTAAGTTGATTCTTTGGATCCTGAGCCTGATGGGATCATCTCTTTAATGATTTTAATTATCATGGTTATTTTTCATTTTACACCCTGAATTCATTTTAAATCACTGATCCATCATTTTGAGCTCATCAATTTAATAATGCAACTCAGAATACAGTATTGAAAAATTTAAAAATGTGCTTTAATGAAAACTTCCTTGCTATTATCTTCCACATTTATTGAAAATGAATTGTCATAAATTCTTATGGATAAACATGGGAGTCTCAGGATTAATTTGAAATAGGAATATTCCAGTGGGACTGTTATGGTAAGGGTACTTTGGAATTCGGCTTCTCTGAACTAGTGCATGCCGTATGAGGATTAAGTGTTCCCATTATTTTCCTCCATTTCACCTTTTATGAAACCTGCAATGTCCTACAAAGTCATTTGGCAAGGCCTTATCATTATCAGTCGGCGTTTGCTTTTTTCTCATTAAATGCAAACTATTAGAGGAACATGTTAATATACCATACTGTCATTTTCAAGATGTCAAATCAAAACCTTGATTTGTTACATGACTTAAGAACCAACATCATATTCTGTGAAAATGGCTCTCAACTAATAAGTATTACTCCACAAAAGAAATTTTGTTTTTATAGTGTAAAGAATTCCACATGATTATCATGGTAAACCTGGCATGAATATTTTGGGTTTGGATTTTTCGAGTTTGTGAAACTTGAGTGTAGCACGTGAATATGTTTTTGAAGGAATGAATTGAATGGCAGGGAGAAAGAAAACTTAAATAGAAGGAAGTTTCACTGCAAAATGGATATATCTGCTATTCTAACCATATATAGAGTTGATTTTTCAAAAACAAACAAACAAACAAAAAAACCCTGAACCGTAGACATCTAGACATCTTTGTTACAAACGGTAATGATTCCCAAACATTTAAGAACTGAGGCCGGGCGCGGTGGCTCAAGCCTGTAATCCCAGCACTTTGGGAGGCCGAGACGGGTGGATCACGAGGTCAGGAGATCGAGACCATCCTGGCTAACACGGTGAAACCCCGTCTCTACTAAAAAGACAAAAAACTAGCCGGGCGAGGTGGCGGCGCCTGTAGTCCCAGCTACTCGGGAGGCTGAGGCAGGAGAATGGCGTGAACCCGGGAGGCGGAGCTTGCAGTGAGCTGAGATCTGGCCACTGCACTCCAGTCTGGGTGACAGAGCGAGACTCCGTCTCAAAAAAAAAAAAAAAAAAAAAAAAAAGAACTGAGATAACTTTGCAAATTATCTAGCTCAGCAAAAGAAACTTCAATGGCAAGACCCTAACCAAATATGTCAATTAGTACTCTGTGTTTTTCTGAGACGGAGTCTCGCTCTGTTGCCTAGGCTGGAGTGCAATGGCATGATCTCGGCTCACTGCAACATCCGGTCCGGCTTCTACGTTGAAGCAATTCTTCTGCCTCAGCCTCCCAAGTAGCTGGGATTACAGGTGCCCACCACCACAACTGGCTAATTTTTCTATTTTTACTAGAGATAGGGTTTCACCATGTTGGCCAGGCTGGTCTTGATCCCCTGACCTCAGGTGATCTGCCCACCTTGGCCTCCCAAAGTGCTGGGATTACAGGCATCAGTCACGTTCCTGGCCAGAATTGGTACTTTATAACTTAGGTCATTTTATTGCTAATTTAGTTGTTTTCTAAGCTTCTCACAAATACCCTAATTCTATTAATAAATTTTTACTCTGTGGCATTGGTTTGTCTTGAAAACAAGCTCTGCGTGTATCTGTGTTTAAATAGTAATTTTATTTGAAGAGACAAACAAAACTGTGTAAGAACCGAAGGACAGAGTTAGCTCTGCCAGTCATGATATCAGAAAGCTTGGAGAAGTCAGGGTCTCTACGCCTCAATTTTCATATCTATAAAATGGGACAAATATTACCTGATTTACCTTTTTAGGGAGTTAGTTGTGAGTTTACTGCACTTTGAAAGGGTGAAACTGATGTGCATACACCTTGATATCATACTACACACAGGCTGCAAATCTGAATCAGAGAAAAATTTAAAATTCAGTGTTTGGAATCATTAAGATTCTCTAATTCTTCCATTTCTGTTGGACAGCTCCACCCATTAGTCCAGCTTTCAATTGCATTATTAGAAAAGTTATTATAGATTTGGATCAGCAAACTGCAGGCTTAGTCCTGCCTGCCACCTTTTTTTTGGTGAAGAAAGTTTTATTAGAACACAGCCATGCTCCATGGATTATGTATATTCTATGACTGCTGTTTCATTATGAGAGCAGTTAAATGGTTGTGAAGAAGACTGTATGACTTGCAAACCCTAAAACATTCACTGTCAGACTCTTTACAGAAAAATGTTGCCACTCCTCTGAAGTCCGGGACCAATTACAATCCACTTTTTGGGAACCTACATCCTAGATAGGTATTAATTTAAGATCCAAACTATCCCATAAAGAACTAGGTGGCCTCTGTTAATAAAGCGGACACCTCATCCCTTCTCCTTGGATCCATTAAGTCCGGAGATGTGGATGTCTTGAGATCTTGTTGCTTTTCTTGCTTCTGTCACTGGCTTAATTCTTTAAAAGTATATTCTTGGTGACTTGAGTGATGGTACTGAAAATTTTGGTTAGAAATTGAGGCACATTTTAAATCTAGTTGGTTACCAGTATATGACAGTGTGTGTAGGCTACTGTTTCCCAATGTTTGAAGCTCAAATGGCATGTTGGATAAAGTGAAGTACTAACCCAGCAAATAGGTAATGTGGAAACAGAAGACACAGTGGATAAGTTCACATTTTACATGCCTTTATCTATTTTTTCCCATTTCCAGACTTTCATCTGTTTCAATTTTTAGGCTTGGTGTGCTGTATTCAGGTGAATTGGAAGTATCTAGTGTGAGAGGTGGAGGATTTAGCAGTCTCTGCAAGTTTACTTTCTACTAATTTAGAAAAGTCAAAGGTGTCTCATTTAAAATATAGAATTTTAGAGCTAAGATGGACCTCAGAGATCAGCATTTCCCAACCTTTTTTGACCCATAGACCATTTTCATAGTAATTTATAATCTTGTCAACCCTCTTAGGAATTTTAAAAATCAGTTCATCATTTTTGTATGGTATGAAAAGGTAATTTTAAGTGAAAACCATTTTATCTTGGATTAGTACATTATTAAGAATTGTATTATAATTTGATTTAGTGCAGTCATTAATGATGGCATTTGTAAACAAATACTGCATTTTTTAAGTTAATGAGTTAATGAGTTTTTAAGTTAATGAGTTAATAAAAGTATTAATTTTAAAGTTAATACTTTAAAAATTTACCTAAAAGACATTATAAAGGGGAAAAGTGTGAATTGTTTAAAAAAAAAAAAAAAGGAATGTGACATTATTTTCCTATGTCATTTTGGAATTGAAATGTGGATTAGTGTAAAAAGGCAAAAATTGCTTTCATGATGTGATATCTGAAATTCTCAGATACTATGCTCTAAAATTAATTTATTTGTAACATTTTTGTATTTGTGCCTTAAACAATGCGATCAGGGCAGTATGGGGTTTCCCTTCTTTAAAGAAATCACATTGATGGAAAATCCTAGTGACAGCCAAATTAAATACAATTTTGTGGGTTGTATGTGTATATATACATATGTATATATACATATAGTTAGTTTTAATGTTTTTCAAGTAATAGAGTCATATGTTGATATATAAGAATTTTGATCAGATAGATGTCTCCTATGAACATCTGGAAGCAATTTGGCACACTTTTACTATTTTAATCTCCTCATGGAGCTTCATTTCTTTTTTCTTTTCTTTTTATAGGCAAGGTCTTGCTCTGTTGCTCAGGCTGGAGTGCAGTGGTATGATCATTGCTCACTGCAGCCTCTAACTCCTGAACTCAAATGATCCTCCTGCCTGAGCCTCCTGAGTAGCTAGGACTACAGGCACAAGTGCTATTATGCCTGGCTATTTTTATTTTATTTTGTAGAGACAGAGACTTGCTATTTGACCAGGCTGGTCTCAAACTCCTAGGCTCAAGCCATCCTCCCCCCTTGACTTCCCTGAGCCACTGCGCCTGGCCATTCATTTCAATACACTCTCTACTTTATTTTTCGGCTTCTGGTGTTAACAGAGGTACGTAATGATTATGTACTATACTCCACATGACAAGGTATAAGATAACTCATGACCCAATAACGGTCGAGGACCCATGGGGCTGATGGACAGTCCAGGGCACACACCTCTCCTCACCACTGACCTCATGCTCATTCCACTTAGGCTGGGAGGCTCTCGAACTCTTCCATTTTAAAAGGAAAGAGTATTTCAATATTATTTCATTTATTTATCTTACAAAGAAGTGGAACCGTGTTATTGACTAGAGTTCCACATTTTATTCATTTTATGTCCAGGGAAAATAGAGCCAAGAGACGTTTAATGATATTCACAAGTTTACATAGTAGCTTAATGGGTGAGCCGGGCCACAGCTCAGGACTTCCCCTAAGAGCACCATTTGTATATTTTGACAATACCGTCTTGCATCTTGGCCCTTGCCTGTGTGTGATTAAATAGTGGTACTATGCCCTGCACAGAGTAAGCAGAGTAGTACTGGTTCTGCTTTTTAACTGGTAACTCATAAATTAATTCACTCAACAACATGTATTGTCTTTGAAAGCTGTTATTCAGCAGAGGGAAGCCTGTCCATTTATTTCTTAGGTGTCTCTTGAAGATGTTGATTCTTAATGTGCTTTTCTTTATGATATATTAATATTCTAATGGTAATTATTTATGTTTAAGTCCAATCACAGCAAATACCTATTCCATGGAAATCACTTGGTAACAAAGGGTATTGAACCTGAACTAGTACACCATTTATTGGAGGCAAGTCATTGCCTGAATGAGTTTACAAAATAATGAAGGAACTTGGAGGGTATCCTAAGTAGACACAATTTATCTAAAACACTACAGCATAATTTGTTTAAACCATTAGCACAAATTTAGACAGGATTAAACAGAGTCTTTGGTAGGATATGATCTCTGTAGGTCAGTCCAGTAGAATTCATTCAAGATACGTGTCCTTCTTTTTTTTTTTTTTTTTTTTTTTTTTTTTTTTTTTTTGAGATTCTTGCCAGGCATGAGTGCCGTGGCACGATCTTGGCTCACTGCAACCTCCGCCTCCCAAGTTCAAGCGATTCTCCTGCCTCCGCCTCCTGGGTAGCTGGGACTACTGGCATGCGCCACCATGCCCAGCTAATTTTTGTGTTTTTAGTAGAGACGGGGTTTCGCCATGTTGGCCAGGATGGTCTCAATCTCTTGACCTCGTGATCTGCCTGCTTGGCCTCCCAAAGTCCTGGGGTTACAGGCATGAGCCACCGTGCCCGGCCAAGATATGTGTCCATTTCTAAAGTTGCTTTGGTCATGATTGCTTTTTGTGACTAGAAAGAAAGGATCCCTGGGTGTCTCCAATTGATCGTTGACTGTTCATTCAGCATATATTTATTGATTCGGGTATTGATTGAAGCCATTTCTTTTAAGACTTTTGCCTCAAATCTTAATTAAGCATGTGTGCTCTTGGGCTATGTCATGAGGCAAGAATCTCGGTGGTACATTTTGGGGACTGGATGGCTGAGGGTATCTCCTGTCTTCCATCCCTTTAGGACCTGCTAATATCAAGCTCCTCAAGCAAACTAAATTATTATGGGAAGACTAAAACACATCCTTAAACAATATTATGTAAAACCCCTAAAAGTTTACATACTTTTGCGTGATTAAGGGCCATAAAGTTCTTTTTTTTTTTTTTTCTTTTTAGATGGAGTCTCACTCTGTTGCCCAGGCTGTAGTGCAGTGGCGTGATCTCTGCTCACTGCAACCTCCACCTCCCAGGTTCAAGTGATTCTTGTGCCTCAGTCTCCCGAGCAGCTGGGACTACAGGTGCATGCCACCACACCCGGATAATTTTTGTAGTTTTAGTAGAGATGGGGTTTTGCCATGTTGGCCAGGCTGGTCTCGAACCTGATGATCCTGACCTGGTGATCCGCCCACCTCGGCCTCCCAACGTACTGCGATTACAGGCGTGAACCATCGCGCCCGGCCAAGAACCACAAAGTTCTAGTGGGCAACTCAGTTACAGAGTCTTATTCATGAAAAAGTTACAGATGATGCCCTACCTGGAGTAACACAGTGCCATGCTGAACTTACTACCCAACTGGAGCATCTCTGAAGAATATTTCTTATTCTTTGACCCCCAAATGGAGTGAGGAGAGTGGGGAGAGGAAAGGGAATAGAGAAATGTAGAACCAGGCTTCTTTTCTTGCCTTTCTTCTGTCTCAGTGGGAGTCACTCACGGCAGATTATTCACGTGGCTGTGTTGTAAAATCGTAGGTTTTTTAATATCTGAACTACTGAGTACAAACATAACATTTAAATAAAAATAATGCAGTTATTTATCTTCACCAAATCTAGAGAATGTGAGCTGTCTCTTTAATAATGCAACAGGGTAGTAAATTTCAAGCTGAGGGTAGGCAGTAACAAAGAGAGTGATCTCCGTACTGCCCTAATGTCAGTGGAGTGGCTTAGGAGAACACCTTATTAGTTCTAACAGGCTGGTTAGTGCGGGGTCACCTCTCTGCCTCCATCTTTCCCAGCAGGGTCACTCAGCTCTGGGCTCTATTTGGGAGCAAAGAAGTGAGGGGGAGGGGAAGGAATATATTTAGTGCTTCTTGCGTCTCCCCAGCATTTAGAGCTATTTATTTTTATTTGTTGTCCAATTGTGTTATTCTGTCTCTCTTCCTCTCTCCCTCTCTCTCCCTCTCTCTCCCCATTCTCTCTCTCTTTCCCTAGCTGGTTCATCTTCTCCCTCTGTAATATGTCTCTCTACATCCTCTGTGTTGAGTGGAAGCAGAAGCCCTAGCAATATTTCCCCTGTTATTATTTTTTCAGTTTCAGAAATCATCCAAAATAAGTGTCATTTATACATCTGTATTTGAATGAGTGTTTACATTGCTAAAAACATGAACTGGGAGAGGCCCAGCATAGCTAAGCTTCCAGTCCACATGATTGGCCAAGAGAAATAGGATGGCGGAGAGAAACCCGTAGATACACCTTTTCCTGTCTTAAAAAATTGAGATCGATCACATTTTAGAATTGTGTAAATCAATAGAATAGTGTAAATCAATCGCAGTTTAGAATTGTGCTTAATATGTTTTCATAAAAGAAAAAGATGATCTAACTATCCTCTTTTTAAACACATGTTTTTTTCTGCTGTCTTTTTTTTTTTCCCATCATAGCTACCAACATCAACCCTTTCTCCTCCCCAGCCCCCAACCCCCATTCTCCATCCAAAAATGAATGCAAAGAAATACTATTAGGCTGTCTGGTTATGTATTTTTTATGAGGCCATACAAGACGCTGGCTGACCCCTTGCAGCTCATGTTATAAGCACACCGAAGATGCTTTTCATTTGGGTTTTTCTTTTCAGCCTGGATGACCTCTATTAAAAAAAAAAAAAAAAAAAAGACGGGGATGGGGTAGTGGGAAAAGGCCTAATATGTGACCCCTGGGACTAGTCGCTTCAAGAATTACATTTAGTTCATATGATAATATTGAAATATAATGTTCCTGGGTCTAATGTTTTGGTTATTTTCTTTTTCTCTTTATTTCAAGGATTCATTGATGAGTCTTGTCATAGATATTTTTCATCAATTTTGGGTACTGAGCTATAACTCATGCACTAGGGTCAGATTCTTAAAATTACCTTTTTCCCTCCTCTTAGAATTCAGGTCATGAATACAAAACATCTCTCTTCTCATAGTTTCTCTGAGAGACACAGAGAGATTAATTTTTCTAATGTGTGTCTGCCAAGAGTTCTGTTTCAAATAAAGAAACAATTTTTATTTTGGCATTTCCTTAACCCACCCTCAGCAACTGACCCCCAGGTTCTTTATTAGTGCAAAGGCAAACATCTTTTTAACTCCTTCCTTCCTTTCTTCCTTTCCCTGCAAGGTCAATTGTAGATATATTATGGTGTTGTCTCATATATGATATGTGCTGTGATTTAAATAATGACCCACATTTAGGTTTTTGTGCAGAGTATATATAGATGCTGTAATTCCTGTTTTCACATTGCTCTTATAATTACTGCGCTTTTTATAATGTCCATATTAGTTATTTCATGTCTACTTACATAAATATTAAGGAGCTTATAACTTCACCATAAAAATGTTTTTCTTCCCTCTTTTACAGTGAAACATGCTTCCTACTATTCAAGTTTAGGATTCAAAACCAATTTGTAAATGTATCCCTCTGGCCAGGTTTTAGAATTATATTCCTATTAGAGTTTCTTAGCCCATCAGATGTCTTTGTGTCTTTGCTAGTTGAAATGAACAGGTTGAGAAATGGAATTAAACTCTATGCCATTCATTGTAGTTGGAAAATGTTTTTATTCCTTTCACTTAACAGACCATCACTTAATTTCTTTGAATCAGCTGCTGTTCATCAGTGTTGCAGCATCTTGCTTGTCTTCGAAGTCAGGTTCCTTGGAGGGACAGCAACATTTCACCGGAGCTAATAAAGTCAATTAGAATAATATTATACAGTAGGCCACTAGAAAATAAGGTGCATTTTGCACGAATCATTCTATGTTTTAAATCCATACCAAGTGTACTTCATAAGGAATATGTAGAGAGAGCTATTATTTGTGACATCAGCTTGCATATATATATTTAATTGCAATTTTTCTTTTTCTTCCTTTTTTTTTTTTTTAAGTTGTTGCAAGAAAAAGAAAGCCAGAAAATTCGTGGACATGTTCACACATTTGCATTACCACGAAAGTACTGGTGAAAAACTGATCAAAGCTGGGAAATTCACTGCAGTAGCTGAAACCCCATCTCGAGTCAGTCCCTTATTACCCAGGTATTGCCACAAATGTGATTCAGCAAATAAAGCCCCTAGCTGGCTGCCTGGCCCCCTCTACAATCAGGGAGCAGCAAAGTGGATCCGCAATGGGGTTTTCAGAATGACTCATAATTTTTCTACATTTGCTTGCACCATAATCTTAACATTTTCGACATCTGGCTTACTGGTGAAAACATACATATGTCTCTGTGTATACATATAAGTACATATATTTTTGTCTTTGTCAGTCATTGCATGTGAGAGGGATGTTTTAAAACAGAGACTCCAGGTTCTCCTTTGTAAAGCATTAAGCTGTGACCCTCCTCCTTTCTTCCCTCCCCCTGTAGCCCTGGACTTCATGATGCTTCCTTGACTGCTAGCTTAACATGGAGTTGTCTTTTTTATTTTTTTTTTATAAACCCAGTCACAACACAGAAAGAGGAGGAGGAAGAGAGAGAGAGAGTGAGAGAGAGAGAGAGAGAGAGAGAACTAAAAACCCTGAAGGATGGTTCTCAAAAATTCTAAAGGAACCACAGGGAATTCCTTTTAAGAGCAACAGAAAGCAAGCTAGCTGAGGTAAGGTAGATGTGGACAGCTTTTCTTTTCTTCTCTTTTCTTCCTTCTGTCTCTTTCTGCGTGTGTCTTTCTCTCTCTCTATGCCCCCTCCCTTTTCATATTCTCTCTCTTTCCCTTTACATTCATATGTCCTCTCTCCCCCTCTCCTTCCTTCTCAGTAGCTATTTCTTTATGGATCGGGGAGGGTAGGAGGGTGGGGGAGCTACCTAACTTCTTCCCTGCTTAAGCAATCTGAGAACGGAACTCATGTGAATATGCAAATAGGACTGCCTGGGCCGCGTTGCTGACACGTGTATGTGTGTATCTTTCTCCCCACCTCCCTGTCTTAGCGTCTGATCTTCAACAGATTGCTGTTGTTTCTTGTGATCACCAGCACAGCGTGCTGGAAAGAGAGCTGGGGGGAGAGGTGGGGATTGGAGGGAGTGTTGTGGGGCTGGGAGGCAGGAAATCATGACATGATTGCTGTGACTTTTTTATATTAATGTGTGGCTTTTTTCTAGCTCATTTGCATGTCAAAGTGGCAGAGGTGTGAGGGCAGAGATTAGTATGGAGATGACATAATGATGCAATGAATTAAATGTGATCACTTCTCTGAGCGGGGGTGAGGTGGGGGGGTGGAGCGGTGAGGTGGGGTAGGGGGAAGCCAGCAAGACAGACGGAGTGAGAGAGGGAGAGGGGAGCGCCGCTTCTGATCTGCACCACACGGTTGATTGATGTCACCAGCTCACAGAATGCATCTCTTTATTGTGATGATGGTGATGGTGGTGGTGGTGATGCTGATTGCGATGATTACACTTACCGTTAGTGTGAAATTTGAATTTTAAGTGGTCAGTGCCGGAGCTCTAGCGCACGTGATTATTTGGTCCATCAGTGCAAACCCTTTACTGTCAAAATTTAACACCGCTCCACGTTTGCTTTTATTTAAATAGGACAATGTAACATACAGGAAAGAGAAGATGACTAATTTGTGGTATTACGCAGTGGGCTGGGATACCAAGGCTTTTCATTGTAGCTTCAGTTCTGTGTTTGAGTATGCAAAAGAAAAAAAGAGGGGACCAGATTAAAAACATTTTTATTATGACAAAAAATTAAAAAACGAAATCTTTCCCTAGATCGGTTGGGTGGCAAAGGTTTCAACCGTTGACAATAAAGAAAATGCAATTTCATCTCTGGCATTCAGTGTTATCTCTTTTTAATAACAAAACCAAACCAGACTGATTGCTGAACAAAGCAAATTCTCAGGCGGCTAGTTGCAGGTCTGAATGCAGGAGTAAAAATGGAACATTCGCTGTCCCCCACCCCGCCCCTTTTGGCTATTTTGTATGCAACACCTGCAAATGTGCACAGAGTCGTTGTAAAAGGGGAAGAAGGGAGAGGTTTTTTGTTTTTTTTGTTTTTTGTTTTTTGTTTTTTTTTAAATACTCTTATAATTACAAGAAGAAAAAAATATAACAACAAAGTACAAAGGTTTTTAGATGTCGTAGATTTATTTATTTTAGAAGTCAGATTCGCTCTGCCTGCCAGTAAGTTTTCTTCTGATATGAATCTTGTCTACTGCTTCTTTGGGAGAATGGACTTCCTAGAGTATAGACAAATCAGTATAGAAATTTAGGACTAATTGTTATGTGTGCAATAACCCTGATGATATAAATGAGCACTTAAGAATCCACAGAACATCACTAACATTAATTTATTGAAAAAGAAAATCCAAAGCAACTCCATTAGTTTTTCCCTGTTATTGTTAAGGACTTTAAATGGATTTCCTAATTGGATAATTTTATTCACAAGAATAATACACAAATGGAAAATAAGCCCTGGCTGTGGGGGTGGGGGTGGGATTGGCCTACAGAAAGGAGAAGAGTCAGTAGAAGAGTGAGCCGCTGTCAACTTCAAGAAAACCTGCACTCAGGAGAAGGGTGAGGGTGCAGAGAATAGCTCCTGTGTGTGAGAATTAACCCATCCACTGGGGTCTGGGAGGCAGTGGGTGTTTTAAGCATGTTCAAACAACAGCGCATAAATCCACCTGCCTCCTCTTGATGATATTTAAAACAATGCGGATCATTACTGCCCCTCTTCGATCACAGGTACTTCACCCTAAGTTTTCCTAAGATGCAACTTCCCATGTTTGTTCGCCTTTTTCCATTCCCTGTCATCAATCACATCGCTGGCATTTTCTGTCCACCAAGTTCATCCTCTCGGAGATGCACTGGGGCTTGCATTATTTCTCTTCCCCTTCCCAGATGAAGGCAGCTGTGCTGACTCTAGGCTGGGTCTCAACGCTGTGCACGGATACTATTAATAGAAAAGCATATCGTGTCCTATTCTTACACCCTTTGCCTGCCAAAAACATGGAATGAATCGAGACAGTCAGTGGAAAGTTCTGGAGCATGGGTCTGGCGCGGCTTCCTTCCTGCACAGCCACACCTGTATCCTTATTCCCGATCTCTCCCCAGGTAGCACTGTGGCCTCTTCTAAGACCCGCTTTCTCCTTGCCTTAGTCTTCTATGCCAATAAAGAAGAAAGGCAGGGATGAGGATTGTTACTATTGATCTGCCCAAGGGGATCATTAGGCATCCGTATCAATCTACAAATCAGTGGGCCTGTGTTACTAGCTTGGGCAGTCATTGCCAATTTGTTTCTATTAGATGGTGGAGCCTGGAGGTGTTTGATGAGCAGATTGGGTCTTTATCTCAGCACTGGAGAGTATGCGGGCTTGCTGCCAGACAGCAGAGGTTTACAGGATTTTTTTTTTTTTTTTTGTCGGGGGGAGGAGGGTGGGCGTTGGGGGAACAGGGATCCTTCCCGGTTTTTTTAGCCTGAAATCTGTCTGCACCTTAACTAGACCTCCAAGGTGGACCTCAGCCTCCCTGAATCGTTTCTGCTTACAATTAGCCCCCACATCACAGCCTCCAGCCCAGACATCCACTCGGAAAGCTGCCCACAGAAGTATCTTCTTGAGTATTCTTTTGTTATCGTTTTCAGAATCGGCATCTGAACAATTGAAATGTAAACATTTTTCTTTTCCCTCCTCCAGTTTCCAGTGCTAGGAGCTGTGTATTCACTCTGGAGCAGGTGACATTTTTAACTGATATTTTCTCTGTAGTTCAATTAGATAAAGTAAAAGTTAAAGCTCCAGGTAATTTTGTTTGGGAAATCCTATTTACCTTTCTCCTTGAATTGAAATCTAGAAGAAATGTGTTCCCACTCCCATCTTTATTATTATTACTATTTTTTTTTAATCTTTACAAATCATCTTTGTCTCTCATCTTGGGCTTTGAGAGAGCAACAACTATGGCAAAAGGCATATTCCCTCGCAAGCATGTTAGATTTGAAAAATAAAAATTATGTTTCCATGGGGGGAAGGGGAGGGAAAAAGGATAATGAATGAATGAGCACAATTTATGCCGTTACCGCTGCTAGCATGACATTTCCTCTTCATTATTTTGTGAAAACCTCAATTTCTAACCTGGTTTTACTCATTCCTGACGTGAGCATTATTCAGTATAAATACCTGTCCATTGCCAGGCCTCGGTGATGCTCCTGGTGACATTTGAGCTTTATAGCTTGCGGTCGGGAGAGGAAGATGGAGGTAGGCTGATGCAGATGGAGAGGAGGGGCCCATTGCATCCACTTCCTGGGAGCTGTTTTTATCTTGCTGCTGAGTTTGTTACTTGGGAATAATAAACTGTTCCTCTCAGCTGGGAGTGGGTCCAATAGGCCAGCCTAAGTTGAGGACTTAGCACTTACATCTTCTCTTGAAATTTGCTCATCATTCCAAAGAGGTGTAAAAGTTTTTTTTTTTTTTTTTTTTTTTTTTTTTTAATTCCTGTTTTGAGTGTTGAAAATGAGATAGAACTCTGTGTACATTGAACACGAATTTCTAAGTGGTTTTGGGCTGTTTTAAGTTACCCAACATACTTTATTAACAAAGAAAATCATGTGTGTTACTTTAGAAAACTTCAAACTTATTATTATTATTAGTTTGTGTTTACCTTTTCTCACCTGTGTATTTTTTTTTATTTTTTTTTTCTTTTGGTTTCTTCCTTGCCCTGATCCAATTCATCTACTCTAAAGAAGCCTTCACTTCATTCCATCTGACAAGAGCCTGCTTTTTTTGTTGTTGCTGTGGTGTAGTTCGCAGAACTTCACAGAAACACATCTGTGTGGAGTACATCATTTTGGAAGTTAAACCGTTTTAATCTATCATAAACCAGACATCCAGTTAGCTTTCATCTTTATGGAACATGTATAGAAATCGATTTGGAGTAGACTCAGAGGAATGTTTTAAGAGTTTGTTTTGCAAATATTTATAAACCTTTTTCTTTGGCGCACAGGCCATTTTAGAATGGTCACCATGCTATTAAGACCAGAGTTCATTTTGAGGAAGATGCTGCCAAAATCTCTCGTTTGTTTTATCTCGAGGGCTGGGAGTTCAAATTTGCTTTGCCACCAACACGCTGTCAAAGCTAGAGATCTCTGTGAATAAGCTGAGATTTTATTAATTTATTTTATAATCCTTAGAGTGTATTAATCCTTAGCATCTCCCAATTTCATTAATCCTTACCATCCCCCAATCCCATTTTTTTTGAAAGGAGAACTTTACAGTGAGTGAAACAAACAACTCAGGTGACCGTTTTGATTTTTGACTGAAGGCGGAAGGTGGATCTTTTTGCATGCCAGAGAGGAGGGGAAACCCATCATTTTCTCATCACCTAAGGGCTTATTAAGGATGCAGACAGTATGTTGCAACTTTATAGAAACTTTTAATCAGTGACAGACTGGTCCTTCAGCCGGGACATTTATAGTTTCCAATTCACCTAACCCAGTTGCTAAGGACACTGTGTTGATTTCTTTCACAGTGATAGCAAACATTTTTATTTCTTAATACACTGTTTGTTTATCTCCCCATACATTTCCCTGATTTTTCTTGTTTTATTTTGTGTCGCTTTGCATGTGCCATTTCTCCGCGAAACAATTGATACATTCTCCGCACGCCGTTGTGAGGCGAAAAAAACTCTCTAGATTAATGGTCAGTGTCGCTCACATGCACATTTGTGTTGTGATACTACAGAGGAGCTGCGAATTACTGACAAGATCTAGAATAATTCCTAATGCTGTCGAAGGCTTCATTTTCTCCTCGGCATGATGGATGAGGCATAAGAAGTGCTTTCTGAGATTATTATGTGCATCATTCTGTTAAGTGTTATTAAAGTCCGTCTGTCTTAGGCAGCAGAAACAATATCTTCGCCCTTGTTTTGCTCCCGTGTTTAAAAACGGTAACTGCAGATCCCTTTCTTTCGAATGTGAGCTTTTTTGAGATCATCTGACTGTTAACTTGTGTCCTCGAATAATGAGAATTGTGTTTTTCTTCCTCCTTAAAATTTGGTAATATTAATCCATAAACAAATTCTGTTTTTTAAAAAATATTTAATTTATAATAAATGCTTTAGAAATGCATTTTGTTTCTTAAAAAAGGAAGTAACAGAATTTGAGGTGTGGGTGTCAATCTGTAACTTCGAACAGATTTCATAGTCTTTTATTTTCTGGGCTCCAATTATTTTAAAAGTCATTGACGATTTGTTACCTTGAATGGATTGTGTAAGGTTCAGGATGAATTTGAATTTGATGAATATTACATTGAATTCCTCCCTATAGGCAGATGTATTCAGAGGTGACAGTATACAGGCACATGGATGGAAAGGAAAACTTTGCTCTAACATTTGGTCAGGGAAAGTTTGTTTTTATAAACCACATTTGGAGGGCAAATTTCCCTCATTCAAGGGGGTACTTACTGCTTTTTGATGGAGGCGGGTGCATCAGGGTCTGGGAGTGAAAGTGACTTGTTTCACAGGCCAGCGAAGGGGAAATTGCACATGGCTCATGTTATATCTCCAGCTATTTCACTGAAACAGCAGAATTTACTTTTAAGGTTTGTAACCTCCTTTTAAGTCACAGATATTCCCAAACCCTGTGATAATAAAATACAATCTACTTTACGGAACGTTTTCATTATTATTCAGTAGCCCTTCTCCCATCCCCTTTTTTGTTATTGTTTTTGAACAATTCGGTGGGAGCATCTTTAGACCCCTGGAGGCTTATCCATGGGAAAATGAAACAAAAAGAAGTAGATCATCACACTTTCTTGGAAAATACTACTTCCCCCTTTCAGAGATTCAGCGAGATCTAGAAAGGCTCATTTTGATACTTCTAATAGAATTACATAAGTATAATGCACAGCTGGGATAAGCTCAGCCATCCACAGCGCAGCTAGTTTTTGAACATTTAATTTTATATTTGAATAATTCTCCAGATCAGGCTATAATCATGAATGTCATATAAAAAGTTTTTTAAAAACAAATTACATTATTTCACAGATGTGCAAATACTTCTGAGAAAAAAATTACATTGATCAGTTTTTAATACCCCCCTGTCTCAACCTTCAGTCAAAGGGAAAAATAGGTTTTTTCCCCATCTTTGTCTTCAGAAAGGTGCTAGATTGTAAACATCTGAAGGAAATGAAAGGGGGTTGGCCAGTCCACCCCAAACTCTTTCCAGATTTTCAATCCTTTCAGCAGCAGCCTTCAGTTTTCAGAAAAGAGGGAGGGTCTGGGTGGGGGGAAAGAAAAGGGATGTCTCTGTTTATTATTAAAATTTAAAGTGAAAAGCATTGCTATAACTGGCTAATTTTGAATCTACTAATTTAGAGGGCTTGAACAACAGGAGGCAAAATTTAGGAAACGTGCATTACGCTGATTTGGAAAAGACAGGGCATTTGCAGCTAATTAAGATCTAATTCTGGGAAGAGGACAGTAAACAATAGACGACTATCATTACTTTTATTGTTTCTGAAACAATAGCATGTGGATATTTAATTCGAAAACTATTCAGATAAACACAGTCATTTTTAGGCAGAAAGATTCTTATTCTTTGTAGAGTGTTTCCAAAGCGTAGTCTCTTTATTACAGTTTAAATAAAGGCATTTTGGAATGTCTGTGTTTTGCAAATAAAGACTCTTTCTGAAAGCAACCACTGAAGCTCTGAACCGTGGTCATTTCGGGAATAGTCACCTGTGGTTGGAAACACCACTGGTACTCAGGGCTGAGTGAACAAGTGCTTTTGAATCCAAAACAAACAGTTTAATTAAAAGTCTAAACTGCATGATTTTTCCATGTTTCTTTTGTTAACAGCTCCAACCAAGTCATATGGCATGGCCTCCATACTCCTATAAGATTTGGGTATTTGATATGTTGTCATAAAGATGTCCTGAAAGTGGAAAAAATTGCATTAGCATTTAGTCCATGGATAATAATTCAGTTAAGCTGCAGTTTTTCAGGACTTCTTTATTGACCCACATAACCAACTTTTTTTTTAACCGAAACACTGAGCATAATATACAAAAATAAAACAAAGTGTTGTATTCAGATCAGTAGGTACAAAATCATAATTGCCCCTTTGTCTTCCACAAACCATACAGGCCTGATACACGATGAGAAAAATAATCTAAAATGTTGGGTTTATTTTCAATATGTGAGTAGTATAAAAATATGCAAGCTCTGATCACAGTGTGCTGGAAACTACTTCACAAAAATGTGTAACGAAAGCTGTTACTCTATGTGTGGTTCATGTATTGGGACAGCTGTGACAGCCTGATACAGTTTAATACTTGTTCAGTTATCAGAAAGAAAAAGAAATTCAGAAGGGAACTTGATTTAGATAACAATCTCACATAATCCTTGAAATTTCCAAAGTAACTTCTCCTGATCAACACTGTAGCTTTCCCCAAGTGTGTCCCCTTCTCTTTTCCTGTACTTCGTGTCCCACTCACTTATGGAGACCTTGGTAGTAAGAGGCGCCCTTGACTTGACCACCTTGTCCTTCTAACTCCTGTTTATCTTTAGTTTTTATAGGGGCTAGGTTATAGCTATGTGCAAATTATTTCGTATTTCAGATGCTCTTGTTTTTAAAAAAATCTTCACTTAGGAAATCCCAAAGGAATCGTCTAGTAGCTGGCCACACTTTTCCAGAACATGTTTTTTTGTTTGTTTGTTTGTTTTCAAGTGATTTTTACCGTGCCTTTCTGGCAGATATACTTTTGTACGTGGAAGAAAGGCTGGTACTGAGGTTGGTAGCAAACCTTAAGTGCTGAGAATGTGTGCACATGTCATTGTTATCTTTAGTAACTGATTGATGTGGTTGCATTGTGCGTGTGTGTGATTGTATGTATATATCATGTCCACATTTTAAATACATACACACACACACACACACACACACACACACACATATATATATATGGCTTGTGTGCTACTGTGCTTGTGCTCCAGCTAAACTCATTCCTGGAGTAATAGAATACACAGAGAACATACGCTGCCACACATCCAATTCCTTTTGTTTAGCTGAACTTTGTATTTTCTAAGCTGAGCTGTCTCTGCAGTTGGTTATGTATATAGAGTTTCATGTGTTAATACTGCATATTTTGAATGACATATTAATAATGTTTTCTTAATGTTCTAAAAAATCAGCATCTTAATATCATTCTGAAATTGCCCACCTTAAAAAAAGAAAAACAACAACCAAAAAACAAACCACAAATATCTCAGCCTTAGCTGATATAAGGCATGTAGTTTTTTTTTTTTTTTGATGTGAAAGACTATTTTTTTTTGTTTTTAAAAAAAGTTTGACTAAAAATAATAATCTCAGGCATTTCAAAAAAACCCAAATCCTCAGTGTTTATAACCAAGGCCCACTGGTAGACAGCAGGGACAAGGATGTTTGTGCCAAAGGAACAAATGACCCACAAGCTTCCTCTTGCAAAGTTGGCTGTTTTGGCTTCATGATTCCCATTAACTTTACATTATTTAAGTCTTTGAAAGTGGATAGAATAAATGCTGAACTTTTTTTGAGTAGTATTTTTGGGACACTTGGCACCCAAGAAACTTAAGAAAAGGTCTGTACATTAAGAATCTGGCTGGAAAGGGGAAAATGGGTGAAAGCTAATCTTTTTTCATTCAATCGTGGTTGGTGCGGGTAATTTAAAGTAGGATCCTGGAATTTCCAGACCCTGGCTCTATCTTCTAAGTCATTTCTGTACCTGGAATAAAATGTTGCTGTAGAAATTATTGACATAATAGTCCCCATGAGGACTCATAGCCATCAAAGTGAAATCTCACAATAAATTCAGAGGCCACCTGGAGAACCACCGTTAAAGAGCTTTTTAGAGATGGAAAAAAAAAAAAAAAAACTTTAAAAGCTTAATTCTTCTTAAATATAAGTTCACTGATCATGTTTCTGTACCACTTTCCTAGAGTTTAGTTCTTTACTTTTAGCTTTGTTAAATAATCCTTTAAAGCTTTTTTGACAGCAAAAAATGCTGCGTTTTGTATAGATGACATCACTAGTCCAACTCCAGCCACATTGAAAGCCAAGAGGTTACCAAGCAATAAACCTCAGTCGGGATTTCTGCGTGTCTCGGGGCATAAAAGCCTTAAAACGTGAGGTGGGTCTTACTGATCTGTGGGACAAACAGTCCTACTGTAATACCAGAAACATTATTGATCAGTTTGGGGGAACATTTTTTTAAAAGCTAATTAGTCTTTGCCGAGTGGAATTACTAATGCCGTTTTACACTTAGCACTTAGCGGTGCCTTTCATCTTCAAAGTGCTTTGAAAACATTAACTAATTAATCATTAGCTAATTTAGCAACTGACGATAAAAGTTAAGAGGCTAAGAGACGGCAGATTCCACGAGCGTTTTTTGCACAGAAATCCCTCTATATCAAGGAAAGGCAGGGAAACTGGAGGGGAGCTATGAGGCAGGTCACCAGGTGCTAGCGATTTTAGGGGACACTGCTCAGGTAATATCTGCAGAGAACAGAAAGAAAATCTTTTAGATACACACTCTTGGACAATCTTAGCAGATAGTAGCCATCTTCTTTTTTAACTTTATACACACACACACACACACACACACACACACACACACACACACACATCCCATCCCCCATCTAGAAAAATATATATGTGTGTGTGTATATATATACACACACACACATATATATTTTTAAAAGGCACTGACTAAGTAATGGGAAGTCTAGCAAATATCTAGAATATATCAAGATGCTGACAGTTAAAAGTGTGGTTAATACCATCAATATTTCCTAAACAGATAAAAATGGAACAGTGAAGCTATAGACACTTTCTCTTTGGACTCCAAGGGAGAGAGAGTATGTGTGTGTGTATGTGTGTATGTGTGTGTGTGTGATCATCACCAGCAAACCTTCAAACCTTCCTGGGTCCAATATGACGTAATCCATGAATACTGCCCTGGAAATTCAGCTTAGTTTAGGGAAACCTGATGCAGAAACGTAAGAGAATTCTCTTGCATGTCGTGACAGACCAGATTCTTTCCAGGGGCGCTTGTCTGCTCTGCACTGTAGCCCCATCCATTATGTGAAAATGGTTCCTTGTTTCTCTGAGATATCAGCGGACCGCACAAGCTGAGTTTCTTTAAAAATACAGAGACAGTTCATCTATAGACTTATTCTGAATGAGTGAGTATGTGTGGTCCAGCTCATTTAAAGAAAGAAACACTCCACAAAAGCCACCAGTCTTACAGAAGGTGCTACCAGGGACTGCATATTTGAAGGGCAGATGTAGTACTTTGTATTCAGTTCCTTCCCAATGCCACATACCCTTTGCCTGTGACATGGAAAAGTAAGATTTCAGAATACTAGAAAATGTCAAGTGTTAAAAATGTGTTCGTATTGTTCTCGCCTATATCATCGAAGGGTTGGTAAATAAGGGGTGCGGAGACGTGTTGTTTACATTTTTCAATGTATTTTGGAAAGATTACTATCCGACTGAAAACTTCCCATCAAGCAAACTTTGATATTCTTGGTAGATGTTAAAAAGCAATGGAAATAAATAGACCAGGCGCATCTAATACAGTAGATCAGTTACTGCAAAATTATTTTGTGTTCTGTTGGAGACATTTAAACGGAGACTGCACACACCTTTTGGGATGAGACTTGAGAGATTTTACTCCTGGATAGAAGTATTTCAGGTTAATACAGAGCTACACTGCTCTAAGCCTGAACTTGACTAAAATTTTAACTTCACTAGCCCTCTTGAATATAAGGCCTATGTCTCCCCAGACTCTACCTTCTCTTCTTTTATCCCAATCTCATCTTTTCTTGCAGAGTGATACATTTTAAAAGCTTCACATTGAAGTTTCAAATTATGTCAAATCCAGAAATTAAAATGTTGTACTTTCCTGTTCAGATTTCCTGTTATAGGGAAAAAAAGAGTTCCCATTTAGAGATGACCTATTTTTCGGTTTATTATTTGCCTTTGAATAGTGAAGCTCCTTAATTTAAACACTGAATAAAATAGCTCCCTAGCCCTCTCTCCCATCCCCATCTAAACCTCTCTGCTTGCCTGAAGATATCATTTTGATGGCAAAATTTTCCCGTAGCTTTTGGGGGCAAATCTGACAGCGACCATCCATGAGCCACACTCTCCCTTTTGTTCCCCCCGGAGAACTTTCAAGGGAGCCTTTTGGAAAGGTCAGGAACGCTCATCAGCCCTGAAGTAATGGAACGTGTGGAATGGAGATTGTGACTCTCTCATTCACACCGATTCCACCATGTTCTTAGTTCCTTTAAAAATGTTTCACACACCACCATGAATTAAAGCCAGATAGAGACTCGTGAGAACTAATGTATACAAAATTGAAATTAGGATCCTATAACAATTGTTATCAGTAGGGGGTAATTTTGCCCCGCTCCTTCCCCAGGGGACATCTGATAATGTCTGGAGACCTTGTTGATTGCTGTAACTGTGTGTGTGTGTGTGTGTGTGTGTGTGTGTGTGTGTGAGTGCATGCGCGTGCAGGTGGGCACGCCAGTGGCAAGCAGTGGGTAGAAGCCAGGGACACTGATCACCATCCTACAGCAATTATCTGGCCCCAAATGTCAACACTGTGGAGGCTGAGAATCCCTGCTGTTTACTTACGCTTATACCTATACATGGAAAATATTGGCAGCAGCTTTTAGGCAGGAACTTACTCTCTTTTTGCTAGTACTAGTGAAAACAAATTCTCATTTAATTACAGCAATAGTCCCTTCTTGCTTCTTAAATATTGCCTGCCTTAACTGGAATCGCTTCATCTAGAGAGTGGGAAATGGTGATCCTACCTCCTTCCCATTTCCCACTTTTAAAAATCACAGGGCAAACCAACCAGAATGAAAGGGAAAAGTGCAAACGAGCAAAGGACACGCCGGTGGAAATGTGGGAACGGCTTGCAAAACCTCGGTGAATTCTTATTCTTAAAAGGGACCTTAGATTCTCCATCCCATACCGCATAAGAACATATAAAAAAAGACTTTGTGCTTATGAAGCCGGGGGCTTGATCTGTGTCTGCTTTTTTTTTTCCCCCCCACCTGCTCCTGACCACGATGGTAGTCTTTCCTATTGTGATTTTAGGGATAAAAAAAAAAAAAAAAAAAAACCCTTTTGCAGAGCAAATGCTAACACAAACTGCTTGTGAAAAATCACAAACTAGAGATTGCAGAAAAGGACCCTAAGGTCGCTGGCTGCTGGTGATTATTTTTCTGGGTGTTGTTAACTTGGTCCTCAAGAGTAGTTCGAAGAAGCTAAAAAAGAGAGGCTTTCGCTGGAAATTAAGAAGCAAAATGCTGGGAGGAGATCTCAGAGGAAGAACATAATGATCTATAATAGGAACTGATGTTTCCACAACTATATATATATATATATAATCTTTTTTGAACAGTGAAGGATGTGGGACTGGATGTCTTTCCAGTTACATCTATCAGCCTTTTAAACTAACTCCGCTGTTTCAAGTGACATTGAACTTCACTTTTCCAGTAGATGGCATTGTAGTCTGTCCAGTGGAGAAGAGCTTCCTTGAACCAATAAGACTTATTTTTTTTTTCTTCTGAACAGCTTCCTTGATAATGTCCCCCCTCCCTCTTGCATTAAATACTAGCTTGAGGTTATAAATAAGAATCTTGTTTTCGCTAGTTACCTGTAACTCTCAAAAGATTTGACTTAAGAAAAAGAAGAAAAAGAAACAGTAGATAATTTAATATCCCTATATCAAATGAAAAAAATATAGACTAGATCTGAGAGTATGGCATATGGATAAAATATGCAACCGTTTCAAAATGAGACCTGTTTCTGGTCTTTCTAAGTCTATGTTTCCTATTAATCCATTATGCTTATACCATTTTAGTGTCATTGTGAAGAGAAGGCTTAAAAAAGTTTTACTCTGTGTCAAAGATTTTGCAGATACAGTATGTTCTTCTTGGCTGAACCTCTAACAAACTGCATCTTCTTTATTAACTTTTCAAACTATCTTTATAAAAAGTAATCACCTCTCAGTTTCATGTGTCTTACCTGTGGGATGAACAATTGCATAATTTTTGGTGAATTATAAATATGATTTTCATTATATTCTGTTTCCTTCATTTAAAACCCTTAAACCTAAAAATAATAGCACTAATCGATTGAACCAGCAAGAGTTGTCATTGCCTGATGTTAGAAAAAGGTTTTGCTTAGTATCAAGTGAGGGCCCCTCACTTTGAGTAGTCAGAATATTACACTGGGTTTCAACCAAAAAGAGAAATTATGGTATGGAGAAGACATATATGTATATATATTTCTAAAAATCTCATGATGAAGCTTTCTCTGTTAAATATCTTTTTAAAATAAGGAGATTGGATGTATTAACAATTAGAATTGAAATGGATTTTCTTCTTTGGGGGGAGTTGGACTTTGAAGATGAAATCACCATGTTTGTGTGTGTCTTTGTTTTAATAGAATCTGTGTTTTCCCTGAAGAATCCTTTTTATCTGTGAGGCTTCCATGTTCTCTTTTTAAAAATATTTTGCTAAAACTTTAATTATTTTCTTTCGAACAAAATCCTCTTTCCACTGAATATAATCTATATTTCCCTGATAGTCATTTGGTAATAATATTTGACTTCCATTTATCAATACTGTTTCTTTCTATTATTTTTAATCACAAGATTATGAGCTGTGTATTTAGTTATTATTTAAGCTAAATGGTGTCTTTGGCTGTTAGCTCAAAAAGATAATGTCCCAATATCAGGATTAAGTTTTCATCTGTATCAACTGGCTTAAAAATACCCAACTTGATTCCTTTTGAATTAACTGAGTCTTATTTTATTTTATTTTTTCAATATCACCAATCACCATAGTAACCACTAGCTGTCAGTTCAGCTTCTGACATTTTTCTCATTTGGTAAGATTTCAGAATTGCCATCCTCCCTGCCAACATGTCATGAACAAGAAAAAAAAATTGCATGAAAAATCTAATGGGTGTCTGGTCTGATTGTCCTCATTCGTGGCAGGAAAGACAAAAACTGATGAATTGTGAAATGTATTCAGAGGGATTCAAGGAAGCAAGTGCCTGGGACACCCCCCCTACAACCCCCCGAACCCAACCACCTCGTTTCTTTTTGTTATGCTTGATGCACCATACATGCTTACTCTGACACTTGGGTTTGTAGAAATTTAAGATTAACAATTTTTACATTCACCCTGCTGATCTCTCTCCCTTACCTTGTTTTTTTTTTTTGAAAGTCATCATTAAAAATAAAGTTACCAGGGCTCATATTTAGCATGATTTGTCACTCGTATCATAGATTTTTTAGTAAGTCCAAATTGGCTTCACAATATTTAAGATGTGTTTGCAAATGTACAACTCTGCATGGGAGCCAGATATGGACCATGAACCCACACGGTGGGTTTTGTGTCTGCGTGTGAGGGTGGCAGAGAAAGGCCATTAGAACCATTTGAAACAAGAAACAAAGCTCATTCTGGACCTCTTCTAGGGGGTTGTTTTACATGGTTAAGAAAAGTAAGAGAAATGCAGTCCTTTCTAGTTCTTTCCAGCATTCTGGTTTTCACAAATGAGTAGGGAAAAAAGCTCATGTTAATGAATTCCTACCCCACATATCTGACTGGGGAGTTGATAAAAGGAACTCTTTCTATACTCAAGTATTTCCTTCCTTTTGATTTCCAGACTTATTTTAGCAAAAAGCAAAAGAGAAAAGTGACAATGTACTTTAGCTAATGTAAACATACAAATTAATATATGTTACTGATAGGATACAAACATATACACATATGCCCCGTATGTGGATCTTATCACTGACACCTTGGCATGACATTTAATATGCGTATGGTCTGAATATAGTAAATGTATTAAATATATTAGCCTGTCTCTGCATGCATACAGATGTTCATCTTGTTAACATATCCTTTAGCTGCCTAGGTGTACATGGGTGTGATAAAACTTACGTGTCTTTCCAGAGGTTTTGTTTTGAGCTAGATCAGTCTTAGAGGATATTTTTTTCATGACTGTCTACAAATTCAGGCTCAGCAGCAGGAACTCATTCCAGAAACATAAAGCTGATTTGATAAGCAGATGCAGAATTCAGTCCCTCTTTACTAACGGGTGGACAACCCCAGGATCACGCATGCAGAGATTGGGATGTTTCCATTTCACATTTCATACGCTGTGGCTTTAGCTCCTTTTAAAAAATTCAGACACTGGACGGTTTGGGGCCGTGTTGTACAATTTATTGCAGATTTTTATGTACAAGTATATTTAAAATATTACTATGGCTAAGAAGGAATGGAAAGGCCCAGTGAAAAATATCTCCATTAAGGACCAAAGTCTCTTAATTTAAAAAGCAAAATCATGTGTATATTTCTGATGCCATTTATATGAGTATTAAAATATTTAATGTTTGGTGTAGGTGGATTGATAACATGATTTTGTCATTGATGATTAATGGTGTGCCAGAAATATACATGCATAACTGCATACATATGTATCTGGCTATCAGATGTGTGTAAAATAAGCAATCTGGTTCATCATGCTTTTGTTATTTGATTCTTTTTAAATTTAAGCACTTTGGAGAAACCAAATGAATGATGCCAGAATGTTTGCTGCTATTATTATGAACAAATATAACCCTTGAGAAATAACTAGAAAATTGATATTGAATCTCAGGGTATATTTCAAACACATATTTGGAAGTGGAAAAATAGAAAGTGTTTTTTGAATAGTGGTAAATAAATTTACCTCATAAAAGAAAAAAGCCAGAAAAATATAAATCTTTTAATAAGAAATAATAATATTTTTATATGCTGTATTTTAGAATGAATGGTGTAAACAGAATATACTTTAATGTCTTTATGCTTGATAAGATTTATAACAATAATCAGCAAAACCTTGTAACTGTGTTTGCACCTTACGTGCCTTGAAGCCATTGGATCTTGCAGTTAATTGTATAAATTCCATACACTATGGGAAATCACGATGTATCATTTATATTCAGCATGTGTCATGTGTATAAATATTAAAATATATTAGCCCAAAATGGCTGATTATTCCTCAAACATTTTGTGATAAATCTTATCTTTTTATGGGTTGGGTGGGGGAAACTAAATATTTTATGTTATTTGGAAGTCCTCCTTAAACAACCTAGATTTATTATTAACATTTTAAACATTTATAACGGCCTTAATGTATTCGGAGTCTTAGCTCACTTAACAGCCATACACCCAGGAAAAGTTCTTTCTGTATTCTGCATATACTAGCAGTCGAGACTTCACTGTTCTTCGGTGTGGTGAATATACAACTGCCTCTGTTGCCAACTGTATGTATATAAAATACCCATTTGTGGATATGTTCGGAGTTATATGCCATTGCTATTACAGATCAAGATAGGAATAATATAGTATTTGTATGCCCAGGGATGTTTTGAAATCTATATCATTGTAACCCTCATTTTTAAAAAAATTCTTTAATCCACCCTAAACAGTAAGGCAGGATATATGTGAATTCTTGTATGTGAATATTCAGTTTTCTTTTCAGTGTGTAATTGAGATACTTTTTAAACGTGGGTGGTGTATATTCAAACACAAACAGATAAGTCAAATATACAAAGATTTGATGTAATAGCAAATGTAAAAAATTAGGGTGATACATATTTATTGAGACTGATAGAGAGGCATAATGAATAAACAAACACAGGGTTGAACTGTTTTACAAATGTATTTGGCAACTGCCCGTAGCAGTGAGTGTGTACATTCAGAGGGGAGGAAATGTCAGAACAGAGTCTTGTAAATACATGCAGCTGGAAAGAATAAAATAAAAAATGATGACTAGTGCTGACAGGCAGACTTGGGGTGTATGATATACTTTGTTCATTTGATTCTTAGAACTCAGTCGGGGGTTAAATTGGAATCCAGACATCAAAGAATTCTTCTACCAGACCCAAATTTTGCCCGTATAATTTTTTTTCTTACAGTTGTCATAATTTTAGCTAATTTCACAGTGCAATAAATTTTTACTGTTTGAAGTCTTTTTTCTTCCTAAATATGCACACAGTATGTATATAATATATCTTATGTGAACTCCCCACACACTTGATACTGGGTACACATACACATAACAATGATAGACACACACATATGTAGATTACATATGTGCCTGTATATGAATGTTCACAGACAGAGGAAGAAATGGCGTAGGCAGCTGTTGCATTCATCTGACCCTAATCCCGAGATATTGAAGAGAAAAGGCTGTTTTCAGTAGCAATACCTTTGTTTCTTTTTTTTTTCTTTTTACTTTTTTTTCCCCTCCTGACTGTTGTGTCTGAAAATGTTGGAGGCATGCGGTGCTGCATATTTGGAGCTTTTGCAGATTTCTGTACGATTTTTATCTGAAGGTCAGGGCTGGGGAAATACATCAGGTGGGGATGTTTGCTGTTTGCCATTTAGCCTTGCTCCTCTTATCAGATTATTTTGTCACGTGAGCCACAAACAGGGAACTCCTCTAAAGAGAGAGTGAAAATCAGCATTATTTGATTCATATGCAATTTTTTTCCTTTCTAAAGAGTCATAGCACAATTTCCGTGTATATTTAACTTTCAACATTCCTTAGGTTTGTTGGCTTATGATTATGATGCCATCTACCATTTGCATTTCTCAAATAAAAATGTTAAAGGTAAACGCGTTTTTTTTTTTTTTGCTGTAGAAAGTAAAAACAGTGATAAATCACATCCGTAAGGGAATGTGTCGTTTCTGAGCCATTGGTGTGAGCTCACTATACTTCGTTTTAGCTTAATATGCCACTTAGGATAAAGAAACACATATAAAATGAGTGGGAGGATTTTCTCTATTTGTGTTTTCCATGGATCTAAGAGTCTTGTTTTGTAGTTGATGAACTCGTTGCTTTTCAAATAAGATTTGCTGCTGCAGACCTGGCTAATTGGGTCACCACCACCACCACCACCACTCACCACCATCCACCACCACCCACTACCACTACCACCCACCACCACCACCCACCACCCACCACCACCCGCCACCCGCCACCACCCACCACCACCACCACCCACCACCATCCACCACCACCCACCACCCACCACCCACCACCATCTACCACCACCACTACCACCACCATCCACCACCACTACCACCCACCACCATCCACCACTACCACCCACCACCACCACCCACCACCCACCACCCACCACCCACCACCACCCGCCACCCGCCACCACCCACCACCACCACCCACCACCATCCACCACCACCCACCACCACCCACCACCCACCACCATCTACCACCACCACTACCACCACCATCCACCACCACTACCACCCACCACCATCCACCACTACCACCACCCACCAGCCACCACCATCCACCACCATCACTACCACCATCCACCACCATCCACCACCATCCACTACCACCACTACCACCATCCACACCGTCCACCACCACCACCCACCACCACCATCACCCACCACTACCACTACCACCACCCACCACCACCACTACCACCACCCACTACCCACCACCCCACCACCACCTACCACCCACTACCACCCACCACCCACCAGTACCACTACCACCACCCACCACCACCAGTACCACCACCCACTACCCACCACCCACCACCACCACCCACCACCCACCACCATCCACCACCACCACCACCACCCACCACCATCCACCACCACCATTACCACCACTACCACTACCCACCACCACCACCACTACCACCACCACACCATCCACCACCACCACCATCACCACCACCCACCACCACTCACCACCACCCACAACCATCACCCACCACCACTCACCACTACCACCAGAGTAGCTAACCAAGTTATGGTTTCCATTCCATGAAATTAACCTTGTTTATGGAAGCCCCAGATGGAGAGAGAGTTTCATACCATGAAAGTGTCAATCAAGTTTTTTAAAGATAACTGTCCAACTATTCATGTACTATTCAGAGGACGTGCAGAACCAAGGAAAATGAACTTTGTCTCCTGATATTAAGAAAGGATCTTCTGGCCTGGCAGTGGCTCATGCCTGTAATCCCAGCAATTTGGGAGGCTGAGGCAGGCTGGTCACTTGAGGCCAGGAGTTCGAGACCAGCTTGGCCAACATGGTGAAACCCCGTGTCTACTAGAAATAATAATAATAAAAAATAACAAAATTAACTGGGCATGGTGGCAGGTGCCTGTAATCCTGGCTACTGGGGAGGCTAAGAGCCTGGGAGGTGGAGGCTGTAGTGAGCCAAGATCACACCACTTTACTCCAGCCTGGGCAACAAAATGTCTCAAAAAAAGAAAATAATAATAAAGGATGTTCTCTCTTTTATATGGAGAGTGATTGGAGGACAGCAGCCATATTGGAGAATGAAAGCCATTCAGAGTAAGTGTTGGTCTTGGCTTTTGGGAATCAAGTGAAGAATGCCTATGGCTTTTGAGATTATTGGATCACTAATTAGGGTTCACATTCCAAAGAACCATTCACTTACAATTCAAAATGTGAATATTGATTGCAAACTAGGTGTACAGTCTTACAGTTAGACCTATAAAAAAATACTCAGTGACCTTCATTATGGTGAACCTGCCATTTTTCATCAGTACAATTACTCTTCAAAATAATATTCAGGGAGGATGTCTCACTGGGAATTATTTAGAGGAAGCCCAGTTTCATTTCCATAAGCATCTATATAGTTCAGGTGGCTCTGTGTCTGCTTGTTGCTTTTCAAGGTGATTATTTATTTTGTCAGCAAGTCTAACTATGGTCTCACTATGAAACAACGACCACCAAAGGTATCTAATAGGAACTTGATTTTTTTTTTTTTTTAAAGAGGGATTGATGAGAGACTGCCATAAGCTTTCTTATGCTGTCCTTTGCAAAAGATAAACATTTGCTTTCCATCTTGATGTCATCTTTTCAGGTTATTATTTGGTCACTAATTTATTTCACCATTAGCCAATTATGGGAGATGACTGCTTGGATGCATTCAAAGCACCAAGGGGCTGTGGTCCTGTGGCTATTTCGGGCAAAGTCATAAGCGCGCTCTCTCTCTCTCTCCCTCTCTCTCTCTCTCTCTCTCTCTGTCTCTCTCTCCTCTCTTTTTTATTGTCCTCCCAGGGAGCAAAATTTGAACTTAATATTCCATGAAATAAGCCATTGTAATCACGTTGGGTTAATAGAAGAAGTAAAATTGCCTCTCCTCTCACAAGACATTAGAGCAAGGCTGCGTTATTAAAGTTTTCTTGCGGACAGGCGGTTTAAAATATATCCTCAGTGGCTGACGCAAGTCCTTTCAGTGTGGATGACAGCTTTTCAGATCTTAATAGGCTGCTCATTCCTGGTGGACAACTTTCCAGCATTGCTTGCTTTCCAGTCCAGATGCGACATGAGGGCTAAAATCCAGTGTAATTGAGCACCATGTGCTGTGCCAAACTCAACCCACTAAGTAGCTTTATGTAAATTTGTGTCAATAAGTAAACAATTACAACTCGTAAACACTATTGATTTGGGATACCTATTCTCATCCATTTGACCCAGGAAAGTCTCTGTTGCACGGCTTTGTTGCAATCTACAGCCCCCGGTACGTACGATATGGTCATGAGAGTCTAGCAGTGGTATTGATTTGTGAATTGTTGAGTCAATGCAAAACATGATTCAAATTAAAAAAAAAAACAACAACAACAACTGCCCGTTGAGTCATTGTTGGTTTTTTTGTGATCTAAATATAAGGAAAGGTTTTAAGAAGAAAGCAGGGAGGTATTTATGTATCTTTCTTCCACCCACGCCTGAGTTGCTGCCTGATACCTGCTGATGTTCGTGCTCAGATCTAGCTAATACAGGGAGAGCAAGTGCTGCCCGCCAGGTCCCATAACAAACTTCAACACTTCCACAGTCCTGAAATGACTTTGAACTTAATTTGAACTGGGGACTAGAGCTCAGAATGTACTTTCCTCTGAGTGACTTTTTGAGCAAAGAAAAGGAAGAGGAGTGTGCTCTCAAATGCTTTGCAAATGCCATTTTCCTAGTCAAGTCTTGTCCAAGCAGTACAGAAAGAATAATGGGCACTTGTCTGGCTCTTCCTCAGTTCCTTAAAAAAAAAAGGGGATTATTTTGAGCATTGACGTGGACTAGTGTGAAGCTGCTTTGGCTTTTTCCTCCTTCCGCCCTTGTTTTGGTTTCTCTCTCCTTGAAGCTTGTCTCCTCTCATAGGACTGAACAGATGCATGGCACGTGACACTGTGGGGAGGGAAGGTTCATGATTCCCAGGGTTGGCTGGAGGCAATGCTTTGTTACTGCCATTGCCTTCGGCTTGCTAGTTGAGATGGAATACATAAGTTGGATGGCTTGTCCAATGTCCAGAACCTCGAGATTCTCTCGAGGTCCCTGAATTGCACAAAACGCAAACAGCAAACCTCGATTGTATATACATTGATTATGAGGAACCTATCTTTCTGTATCCCTAAAGATGACATGTAACTAGGTTTCTAGTGAGGGAGATAGAAACGATGAAATTTTGACCTTCCTATGTATACTCTGTATTCAAAAATAGCTCAATAAAGAGTCAAATGTTTTATTTTCTAGAGATTCAAGAAGCTTTATTAAACTACTTTATTCCCAGTTACAAGCTTGACACTGAGAGAAGATACAGGAGAATTGGACTGAATGAAATGAATGTTTATTGAGCATCTGCTTTGTTCCAATCTTTGTCCTAGGGCCCCATGATTCCACATGTAAGAGACTTAATCCCTGTCTGTAAGAAACTTGCTAAAGCAAGAGGCTGCTACCTCCCTCTAAATAAACAGGAAGACCAGTTAAATATTATGAAGTTCCTTTTGGTTTCTCTCTAAATCTTACGCATCTTGAATACTGTTACCTCCACAGCTTATATTGGGGTAGTGGGCTTCAGTAGGTCACATACCAGAACTTATAGATAGAAACAAGTTAAAAGCTGCCTAATTTTTTTTTTCTGTCCCAGTATATATGTAAGCGCCTACTTCTTTCCCATGATAATCCTTAAATACAGTCATGCAAATACACAAATAAGTTATGTATGTATATCCTGCATTTTCTAAAGCATTTCTCCAGCTATCTTTTGCATGGGCAATCCCTTTGTAGTGGAGTGTATTTTATCTGTGGTGCATAAACAGTTAGCCTTTTGCCTGTGTAACTTTTGCTTGAAGACAGTTCTCTGCAGTTGCTTAACGTTTGTGGTATTGACATAATTCATTCTCAGCTGATAAGTTTTAGCCCTTTTCCTTCATCAAATGGCATCTAAAATTTAGCTAAACATTCCCTCTGTGTTTACTCTTCAAGTTGATTTGGGTGGCCGGGGCTGTTTGCTTATTCATGAGTCGTATTTAAAATGCTGTCTTTTCTAAAACACCCTGTAGGTTGCTCAAACTATGAATTTGCAGCTCCGCTCCCAACTGTGTTTCCGAAGCTGTACAATTTATGTGTGCCTTGACCAGGATAAGGTTTTTAAAAGAGTGTTGTAAACATGACTAGCTACTGGGGAGGTTAACGTGACATATTCTTAAAGAACAGTGACCTGGACAAATCCCGCCAGAGCACTGGACCCTTTCGTCCTAATTTAAATTGAACAGGACAACATTTACCATTTTTGAAGGGGACAAGTTCCAAAGCAAGGAAATGGTATAAAGAAGATTATGAAATCATAAGGAAGAATAAAAATGCGATTTTAAAAAGCAGATCAATAGCTGCTTTAAAGCCTTTAGATTATAAACTGATCATGCAGAGTATTGAAATAAAAATATGGAGCTTGGCAATATGGCAGGACAAGAAGGAAAAGCTGCTCATTAAAAAAAAAGAAAGAAACCTTTCAGTGTACACTTAGTACTATTTGCACTGGGATAGCCTTTAGATTTAAGTGAAAAAATTTCAGTTAATATGCTTAGGTTTTTTTACAGTGTCTAAGGAGTTGCCCTTAAGGCCAGGTAAGTTTTGCGTACTTTCAGAGGGGGACAGAGGGAAACTGTGGGGATGCCACTCAGCAACTGTTGCATTGTTTAAATCTTTTTTTTTTTTTTTTTTTTTTTTTGGAGACAGAATCCCGCTCTGTTGCCCAGGGTGGAGTGCAGTGGTGTGATCTTGTTTCACTGCAACCTCTGCCTCCCAGATTCAAGCAATTCATCTCCCTCAGCCTCCCGAGTAGCTGGGATCACAGGCACAAGCCACCACGCTCAGTTAATTGTTTTGTATTTTTGGTAGAGACGGGGTTTCGTCATGTTGGCCAGGCTGGTCTTGAACTCCTGACCTCAGGTGATCGCCTGCCTTGGCCTCCCAAAGTACTGGGATTATTACAGGCGTGAGCTACCCCACCTGCCCGCATTGTTTAAATCTTGACTTCAGAGGGTGATGTGGATGCTGTAGATTTCACCATCAGGTTTTCTATTGTCTGTATTGGTTATGGGTGTCTGTTACACATGTCGAAATAAACTCTGGGCTATTTAACAAAAGGGGATTTATTGGGAGGAAAAGAAGAACAAAAAGCATCAACCAGAGACGAGAAGACCAGGTTTAGGGAGGGGCAGGAGAAGGGAGCTCCGAGGGCTGGAGGTATGAAGAAGGAAGCCTGGCACCCAATGCTAGGGAGAATGGCCTGGCTGGCCAGACCTCGTTGCTGCTCTGATGAAAGACTCACCATGTTCTCACTGTTCCTGTGTTCAAGATGCAAAGTCCTTTGAGAGGACATCGGCTTGGTCAAGCTTAGACTACAGGCCCACCTCTGGGAAGGACCAAAACGCTGCCAATTCTCAAATGACAGTGAGGCACCTGAACCCACCTTCTCAGCAAGCCTAACCTAATGGAGGGGATACAATTATCTACAGAGATCAGAGTGCATTTGGGAGGGAGAATGGGTATATCAGATGCCCAGAAAAATGATAGGTGTCCACTATACCTTCTTATTAAACATGCTTATTAATATCAAAACTGCAAAGTATTAAGTACCATGAAGATTAGTATTAAAGAGAAGAAAACGCTCGTCTGTAAGCCCGTTATTGTCAGTCATCAAACTAAGAAGCACCAAGCCTGAAATATTGGGGAGAAACCCCACCGTGGCTTTGTATGAGATTGTGATTGACTCCAAGCGAAGGTCACCTCTGCGGTCCTTTTGTGGTTCCCGTGATGCTGGGGAGCGTCGGCTTTGCAATTGGTGAGCGATCCACCTTACTAAGCTACGTGATACCTAGGTCCATGGGTGAGTGAAGCAGAACCGAGCTCAGGATCTGGCTGTACCCCACTTACTTGGGCCAGAGACCCGGTTTCCTCATCTGTAAGATGGAGCTCATGATAATGTCGAAGTGTTGGTTTGAATATTGCATGAGATAGCTCACGCAAAGCATCTCACACTGGAGTTGACTCATAGAGAGTCTTCAGCAAATGGGGTCATGGCAGATGCTGTAAATGCCTCATCCTAAAGCCCTCTGGCCCCCGTCTCAGCTCACCGGCCCCCGTCTCAGCTCACCTGTAGTTGAAGTGGGCAGTTCCAGGCTGCCTATAGCCTCTCTCCAAGGTCTCTGTCTCTTAGTCTATGGGATGTCTCTGGGCCAGGGACATAGCACAGCCCTAGCACAAGACAACGTGAGGTGCCAGAAATTGAATGCCCTCACGGGCAACCCCAAAGCAGGAAGGGACATGAAGGGAGTTGGGGGATAAGAACTGCAGCCCACCAGTCCTTGGTGGGATAATTCCGAGACTTTTCTATGTGGTTTCCTTAGAGCTGCCTTGGCAGGATGAAGCACTAGATGCCGGTAGCTATCAACAGCTCACTAGGCCATTATTTTCTGCCATTTTCCTACTCCTTCACTTGTCCTTCCTGTGTTTACCTCCCAAATAAACTCCCTGTGCCCGTGCTGTTGAATCAAATCCTGTTTCTGAGAGAAACCCAACTGGAACATAATTACTAAAGGAAGAATTAACGCCAAGAACCAAATCTGTTTCGGACAGACAAATACATTTTTTTTCTCTTCTTTTTTTGGTGCCTGGAGTAAATAATGAGAGAAGGAAGAAAGACAAAAATAATTTGAGGCCCAAACTCCCTGAAAAGCGATGGACTTTTCATGAGTTTTGAGGAGATGTGGGAGTGATGGGCATTTGTCTTGTTTGGAGAAAAGTGCCTTCTTCCGGGAGTGGTGGCTCATACCTGTAATCTCAGCACGTTGGAAGGCTAAGGCGGGCAGAGTTCATGACCCACCAGGGCAACATGGTGAAACCCCATTTCCACTAAAAATACAAAAATTAGCTGGGCGTGGTGGTGTGCACCTGTAATCCCAACTACTTGGGAGGCTGAGGCAGGAGAATCACTTGAACCTGGGAGATGGAGGTTGCAGTGAGTGGAGATTGCACCACTGCACTCTAGACTGGGTGACAGGGTGAGACTCTGTCTCAAAAAAAAAAAAAAAAAAAAAAAAAAAATTAGCCTGGTGTAATGGTGTGTGCCTGTAGTCCCAGCTACTTGGTAGGCTGTGGTGGGAAGATTGCCTGAGCCCAGGAGATTGAGGCTCAAAAAAAGTGCATTTTAAGGTTGAGAACAGGATTCTCAAAGCCATTCCTAGGGCAGTTATTTTTATTTGTTTATTTGTTTTATTTTTTATTTTTTTGAGACGGAGTCTTGCTCTGTTGCTCAGGCTGGAGTGCAGTGGTGCGATCTCGGCTCACTGCAAGCTCCGCCTCCCCGGTTCACACCATTCTCCTGCCTCAGCCTCCCCAGCAGCTGGGACTACAAATGCCCTCCACCACACCCGGCTAATTTTTTTTTTGTATTTTTGGTAGAGACGGGGTTTCACTGTGTTAGCCAGGATGGTCTCGATCTCCTGACCTTGTGATCTGCCTGCCTCAGCCTCCAAAAGTGTTGGGATTACAGGCGTGAGCCACCACACCCGGCTGGCAGTAGCATGTTTTAACAGACGACTGGATGCTTCTCTGAGTCACGACAATTCAAATTTACCCCAAATCAGGACCTGGAACATGGTGCCAATGGCTCACAACTGGGAGTGAGTGGGAGGAAGAAAACAAACAAGGTGCAATTGTGTAATTGTGAACAGAGTCAAGAAACTATCTAGGATATAAGAGAGTTGGGAGGTTAGGGGTCTCCATTCCAGGAAACGGGGGTATGAAGAGCTTCCTCAATGAGCACATCGTGTGCAGGCTTCAGGGAGATGCCTCATGCCCACCCCACACCAGCCCCAAACCCTTCCCATACATGTCTTCCAGTTTCTCTGATGTTACTCTCTTGGGGGGCCTTAATGTCTCTGCATGGCCTATTTGCATAGATTCCAGGCCTTTCGTTTTTTTAACTTGTTTTCAGATCCCAATTGCATCAGTTAGCATTTGCTGCATAAGAAAACATCCCCTAACAACAATCATAAAGTTGCTCACAAATCTGTGGGTCAGCAGTTTTGGTGGGGTTCATCTAAGATGCTCATCTCTGGTGTTGACTGTGATGACTCGTTTTTCTGGGACCTCAGCTGTGAGAGCTGTGATGCCCAGGCCTACCTTTCGTGTCATCTCTTGTGCGTAAAGAAGCTAGCCTGGGCTTGTTGTCATGATGTCAGAGATGTTCCAACAGCAGGAGAGAAGAAGCTGCAAAGTTCCTTAAGAACAAGGCTCAGAACTCACAGCGGGTTACCTCTGATGGATTGTATTGGTCAAAACAAGCTGTGAGGCCAGCCCATAATGAAGGGGTAAGGAAACTGTTGTCACCTCTTAATGAGAGGAGCTGCAATGAGTATGTGGCCATTTCCAGTTTATGACACCAATTCAAATATTACTTTATTGGGATGCCTAATTGCTCCCCTGCCAGGCTATGTCAAGTCCACCTATTTTATTTTCTTTATTATTGATGAATTGATTGATTGAGACAGAGTCTTGCTCTGTTGTCCAGGCTGGAGTGCAGTGGGGCAATCTTGACTCACTGCAACCTCCACCTCCTGGGTTCAAGCAATTTTCTTGCCTCAACCTCCCAGGTAGCTGGGACTACAGGCGCCAGCCACAATGCCCAGCTAATTTTTATATTTTTAGTAGAGACAGGGTTTCACCATGTTGGCCAGGCTGGTCCCAAACTCCTGGCCACAAGTGATCCTCCTCCCTCAGCCTCCCAAAGTGCTGGAATTACAGGTGTCAACCACCAGGCCCAGTCCACATATTTTATTTTCCCCAAGTATTTTGTGAATGTTTGTTCCACCCTAAACTCTGTGTTTATCATGGTATCTTTGGCATTTAGCATAGTGCTTGTCACAGCGTCACAACGTGGTTAATGAATGTTCCTTGAGTGAATGAAGGATTGCTCCGAGGGCAAGTATACTAGTGTTGACTACATTAATAGGGAAATCATTCTGGAGGAGGCTATAGAAATCAGACTTGGAAGCTGAAAGAAGACCTTGCGCTGTGTTTGCTGAGATCAGTTATGTGTAAATTCATGAAGTCAGAACTGCAGTTTCTGGCAGTGGATTGTAAACATGCCAATAATCTATTAGGCAGGTATATAACACACACCAAAGAAGGAAATTTTTTGGAAAGCTTAGATAAGGCAAATGCACAAGGTGAGATCACTTAAAAAGCCCTGCGTTTGTGACTTGAAGCTGGAATTATTGTTCGTAAGTTTTGAGGAGAGGTGGGAGTGATGGGTACTTGCATTGCTTGGAGAAAAGTGCATGATCATTTCATTATCAGAAAAATTTGACTGTATGCATATTAAGCAGAATTCAGTAACTAGTAAAAAATCATGACTGTAAGAAGATGGATTCGAACATCTTTCATTTCAGCACTTATTCTTTCGCAGAGCATCTATCGAGCTCTTCCTCAATACGATACACAATACACTTGGTTAGACGCTTTGCAAGACATAAAGAAGGCAGGAAAGTTCCATGCATTATTAGGGTATAATGGAACTCCTAAGGTATATGCAACATGACCATCGTATGATATAGAAAATGATCCGTGTTGGAAAGAAGGCCATGTAAAATAACTTGAGAATTCAGAGGACGCTCCGCAGAACTTAGGCATCACTGTATGTCTTTTGTTGCCTTTTGGATTTTTTTCTGAGATTGAAAACTGCCCTTCTATGTATTCTGCTCTGTGTGAAGACTATCTCCCTTTGGACACAAGGATGGCTTTGGTTTCTATAAGCCATCTCACAGTCTTAGGCAAAAGAAAGGGTGTTTCCTTTTGGCATCCTGCTGTTCACACTCTTCAGTCCTGATCCCTCCTGGATCACCCTCCATCTGAGTCTACCTTCTGGGGCCACTGTTTATGATCCTCCTCTTTATGCCCACTGCCTACCTATTAAATCTTCACTTTCAATACCCCATTCCTCTAGGGACTGCTTCTACTAATTTTTTTTTTTTTTTTTTGAGACAGAGTCTTGCTCTGTCACCCAGGCTGGAGTGCAGTGGCACAATCTCGGCTCACTGCAACCTCCGACTCCCGGGTTCAAGCCATTTTCCTGCCTCAGCCTCTCAAATATCTGGGATTACAGGCACCTGCCACCAAGCCTGGCTAATTTTTTGTATTTTTAGTAGAGAAGGGGTTTCACTATGTTGGCCAGGCTGGTCTCAAACTCCTGACCTTGTGATCTGCCCGCTTCGGCCTCCCAAAGTGCTGGGATTACAGGTGTGAGCCACCACAACTGGCTATGCTTCTACTAATTAATCTGTTACAGTTGTATGAACCATCAATCTTCTGCAGATAACTTACTCTAAAGTTGTGTGATGTGTAGGTATCATGTCAGGCTAATGGGTTGAGATTTTGGTTGTCACCCGGGCTGGAGTGCAGTGGCATGATCACAGCTCTCTACAACCTCTACCTCCTGGGCTCAAGTGATCCTCCCACCTCAGCCTCCCAAATAGCTGAGACAAACAGGGATGTGCCACCATACTTGGCTACTTTTAAAATTTTTTTGTGGAGATGGGATCTTACTGTGTGTTGCCTAGGGTGGTCTTGAACTCCTGGGCTCAAGGGATCCTCCTGCCTCAGCCTCTCAAGTGTTGGGATTATAGGCGTGAGTCACAGCAACCATCCTCGTCACATCTTTCTATACCTCTCTGGTCTGGCTAATGAGGATGGAATCATAAGCATTGGGGGTGACAGAGAAGAAGTTAACATACATAGATTTTTACTATTTGTCAAGCATGTAACCAAGAACTTTCAATTACGTAGTTGATGGGGTTTTTAGTTACAGACAACAGAATTCACTTTAGGTAGTTGAAACCACAGGGGATTTATTAAAGGATGTGGTAGCTCCTATAATCAGTGAGAAGCCCAAGTTGGGTTCCCAGGACGGAGACCTAGAAACATATCCCAGAATAGACCAGCCATGGGAACTGCAGCCTTTCCTGTGATCAGAAAGCTGGTGCCATGGCTACTGGTTTGAGAACCATGTGGCATCTAGTGATCTGTGCCCACAAAATGAATGCTCAGCCCTTCATCTCTTTCCCTGAAGAAACTAAAGAATCTAAATTACAGGGATAGCTAGGAAATGTAATTTGGATTCTTCCTTGGGAAGGTGGGTAGTTAGCTATAGACAACTTTCAAAATGTGGAAAGGAGCTTCCAGAGATTTTGAGATGTGACAACTGCAAAAGTCCTCTCGACAAACACAAATGGCACATTTTGACTATTTTACTTCCACATGAATGATTTCCTCTAAACTCTAGTAAGCAGGTATTAGTGCCTCCTCTTTTAAGCTTAGGGAAGAAGGTACAGAGAACCAAATAATTTGTACACAGAAATAGAATTAGGATTAAAATCTAGAGTCATCTGACTCTAACCTCCCCATATTTCCTTGGCATCTTTTTTGGTTGTATTAAAGAGCATTGTTCTCCTTTGGCTTCAGAGATTGTCTCAGGAAGCAACCATCACCTAGAAACTCAGTGGTTACGCAATTTTGATTCGGAGAGTGAAATTCTTTAGGAATATTTGCAAAAAACATGCTGGGCATGGTGGCTCACGCCTGTAATCCCAGCATTTTGGAGACCGAGGCGGGTGGATTGCTTGAGCCCAGGAGTTCAACACCAGCCTGGGCAACATGGAAAAAGTCCATCTGTGCAAAAATACAAGAAAATCAGTCAGGTGTGGTGGCACGTGCCTGTAGTCTCAGCTACTCAGGAGGCTGAAGTGGGTGAATTGCTTGAGCCTAGAAAGCCAAGGGTGCAGTGAGCCAAAATTGCAACACTGTACTCCTGTCTGGCTGACCCTGTCTCAAAAAAAAAAAAAAAAAAAAAAAAAAAAAAAAAAAAGAAAAGAAAAAAAGAAAAAAAAAAAGGGAAAAAAGAAATTTGCAAAAAAATATACAAGTGGTGTTATTTCTATTATAGAACCTACACAAAGTAAACTAAGATAATATTACCTCCCCTCCCCGTATAGAACTTTTGCTGGGAAGGTGCAAGGTGGAGAAAGCGGTGAGTAGGGGTGGGGGGGAAGGGCCCCTGACACTTGTTGTTGAGGCTTTTATGGTGAAGCTGTGCTAATGTCTTTAATCACTTCCAAAGGAATGACAAGCAGAGTTCTGCACTGAGAAGGCTTGAACTTTTATCAAGTGCTAGCGTCTTTAGGAGACAGCATGGGAGAAATATAAAACAGGCCAGAGGAAGGTGAAGTGTCTGCTTTGTTTCACGTTTTCCTTTCTACCAAGATATAAGTGAGATCTTTCTATAAAGACCAAAATGGCTCCACGAGAATTGCCATAGTAGACAAGAGGTCTTTTTACTTTTTATGCGATGCATTTGTATTGAAAACACATGTTGGAGACCAAAGTCATTTTCTTTGCAGACAATGAATCTTACAACTGGTTTGAACAATTTTTTAAAACTCAAGTGCTTTACCACTCCTCGTGATTGGTGGGACTAGAAAAATTGTCAAAAAAAAAAAAAAAAAAAAAAAAAAAGTAAGGGAATGAAAAACAAGGAAAGCAGAAACAAAATGGAAGAGTTTGAAAAGTTGCAAGAAATTATGCAGCATGGAGAACCTTCAAAACACCAGTGATTCTGTCGCGCTTGGGACGTTTTGGTTACTTTTGCTAGCGACGTACTTGGGGGAACGTTATATTTGTCATTTTTCAAACTGTTAGGAATTTGGTAATTTATCAATGTTTTTTCTTAACTAGAAAAGAAAAGCTTTTGGAGGTGGAGGAGGAGCACGTTAGGATGGTCTCGCTTCAGAATGGTTCTTCTTTGCTATTGTGTCTTTGTTCACATCCGGCAATGATCAAGGCAGTATCTTTAAACAAAAGTGAAAAGTTGCTGTGACCTTCACTGTCAGGCTCAATTTGAACTGGGCCACAGGAGTTTGCATTTTATTTTTTAAATTAGCTGTGCCTGTCTCTTGGTGTTTGTCTACAGGCCGCCCCTGCTGCATGAAAAAGACAGACAGTGGGATGCTTTTACTTCATCGGATGTTATCTTCATTCCCAAATAAACAGTACTGTGCTACGTTATAAAAAGACTCTGAACCCAGGTACATCTTGCTGACATTGTATGAATTTTATATTTAGGCTTTATTAATATATGAAGCAGTCTTGTCTTTGATTTTGGTCAACTTCTTCCCTTTCTCTTTGCTAAAAGAGAACATGTCTCTCCTTTTTTGGTGTTTGGTAGTGGTGGTGGTGATGTCGTTTTTGCTTTTTTGTTATTGCTTCTCTCTTTAATTCCCAGGTATTATCTTGCTAATAGCTGTTAGAATTGTAAATTCCAAATTTGAGAGCAAGGCTGGACCTAGACATCCTCTGCTCCAGTCCTTCTAGAAGTGAAGGAAACTGGATGATGGAGAAACGAAATGACTTACTCAAGGTCATGCACCCAGTTAATGATCTACAGGCTTCTGTTTGAATCTCTTTCCCTTGTAGCAGGTGACTGATAGGCGGAGAGAATCGAGAGTCAAGGGAGAGCCCCTTCTTTCCCTAAGTGAGCACATTAGAGGTTTGAAATGGATCATCATCAAGACTTTCATTCATAAAATTAAATTAATTCTGACTCCCCAGCTGGGTAACATAGCAATAACAAGATTTAAATTTAGCGATTTTTTTTTTTTTTTTTACCATTGTGCATGGTTATATTGATCATTTTTATGAAGTAGGAACTGGGGGATGCTTCAGAAACTTAATTTACCCAACTGAGGACATCAGTCCTCAACTGGGACCTGCAAATTTTCCTTAGGGAAACTTTGGTCCTAATTCCCTGTGTTGGACTGAAATTTGGAAATGTTCCCTCATATTTAGCTGTACAACTACTTTTCCCCAGGGAAAAGATGGGGCTTTACCATCTCCTTGTATCCCCTTAGGTATTGTTTTGTTTTGTTTTTCCAATAGATAAATTAGGCTTGCACAAATCATGTAAGGACAAATACATGACAGCTAAAAAGGAGGGATGGAAGATGGTACGTGGTTAGTTCATTTGGGAAAAGCTGGTCACAATCAGATCTCGGGATCCTCTCCTTCACATCTTACATGTCCCATAATGTACTGAAAGTTGTGGATTATTACGGTGCTAAGAATCCCATTATCATGATATGATCTACCTGAAAACCCTGTATTAAAACCAGACCGCGCTGTGATCACCTTCCATTTGCTGAAGCTCCCTGGACATCTTTTGTGTTAGCTTTGTGTTTTTATATATGGAAGAGTTTAATGTTGAATTATTCCTCCCAAATGCAAATGCTAGATTAACCCATATGTCATCTATTTACAAGACACTGTGAACACTGGCTTTCTTTTACAGTGGATGAGACAATGTGTGGCAATATTTCATGAAGGCATAATAATGCTATGCAAGGCCCTAAAATATAGTGTGACACAGTGCAATTCATGGAAACGTAATCATTTCCTTTCAAAATGGCAAATGTAGTTTCAGTGCTAAAGAACTCAGCTTGGGCCATTGTTATGGATGGAAATCGCTTCTTGTCATCAGAGCATCTAAGACTGTATCGAGATCAGCAGCTGTTCTCCCCAGAATGGCGCATCTTTCAATATTCAGGTCTTCCCAGGGGTTCTTTGACATGGTCTGAAACTGTTTCTATTTTATTTATGATTCTCAGTCTTGTAATATCACTGTTTACTAGATTTGTACCTACTGAGCTTTTCTTGTATCGGATGCCCCAACCCTCATGTGCATGGGGGAAGCAGGCGTTGCAGTGCAGGAAAAGCTTCTTTGCTAGATTTCATTAGGGACTTCTTTTTTTTTTTTTGTTTGAGATGGAGTCTTGTTCTATTGCCCAGGCTGGAGTACAGTGGCCTGATGTCAGCTCACCGCAACCTCTACCTCCCAAGTTCAAGCAATTCTGCCTCAGCCTCCCGAGTAGCTGGGACTACAGGCATGTACCACCAGCTCCGCTAAGTTTTGTATTTTCAGTAGAGATGCGGTTTCACCATGTTGGCCAGGCTGGTCTCAAACTCCTGACCTCAACCGATCCATCCACCTCGGTCTCCCAAAGTGCTGGGATTATAGGCATGAGCTGTCGTGCCTGGCCCAGGGACATATTTTTGATTTCTGCAAGATGTTAAAAATGAGGATCAGCCTCTCCCAGCCAGAGGACCCTGTTCCTGACATCACATAGAAGGAGAATCTTCCCCGGCTCTCTGTCTTATTGAAAAGGGGCAGAACAAAAACCCTAGCACAAGTGCAGCATGCTATGACTTACACAGTACTGGGCAGTTCCTCTTGGGGTTTACCCTCGTTTACTTTGGAGGAACACATATCCCAAGTTTCGCGAGACTTCAGTGTAGAACATACCAAGGGAAATGTAGCCTTTCCTCTCCTCCCTGCTTTTATATTTCTCAGTGGTGTAATAAGGAGGTCTAAGAACAAAGGGGAAACGGTAGCCTTTTATTGGAACAAGTGGGGTTACTTTATGCTAAAAAGAGGGAATGTGTCCCTCCTACCAAAGGACTTGGCGTCTTTATAAACAATCACTTTTTCAACTGATAAACATACTTAGGGAAAAGTGCATTTAGATGCCATCTTTACTCATTTATTCTCCAAACTGTAATACAGCACATTTTGGGTTTCAGTATATTGCATTTTAAAACTAATGATGCATTCATTCTAGAGCAAATCTTATTTCTAAGCCCTAATTTAATAGAATTAAACTCTAAGCTGAATTGGTTTTATGAGATAAAACTCTGAAGTTGATAACTGCATTTAGGAATAGTTCAGGTATTGAGTTTCTAATTTGCTTCTTGAGCATGGAAATCCCTCAGATAATCAATATTGACTACCTTTAATTGATAGGAAAGGCCCTTGCTGAGTTGTCTGTCTTCTGCTGAAGGAATTACTTCCGCACACTGGTTGTCTGTGCGGCTCTCTGATTGGTCACCGCTGAAGCACCCCGGGCTTGAGTTCATTTCAAGTTGGACATTCATTCCTGATCAGTTGATCACAGCTATACTCACCTCTGTTCAAACAACGGTGGGGAGTGGAAACGTTTTTTCTGTATGCCTTATAGAGTTTCTGGGTTTGTCGTAGTTTTCTTTGAGATCTATACATTTAGTCTCTATTGCAGACATTGTTGTTTTTATTCCGTGGGGGCAGAGGGCAGGCTGGTCGAGATAAGATTAGAGCTTTCCAAAGGGTGGGAACATTCCTGATTATGGTATAACCCTGCAAATCAGTTCTAATACCATCTAAAAAGAAAGATCCTGCTAATTGTTAAATGAAGTATTCACAGATGCTACAGGCATTTGAAAATGGATTTCTCCAAATCCATTAAAAATCAGATGCTGGCTTATTTTGGTAGAGAAAATATGTTTTAAATATGAATGTGGAATACAGGCAAATACGTATTTTTCTTTTGGAGCAGAGGATATCCATTAATCTCATCCTTGATTCAAATCCTCTAAGAAAGAATTTTTTTTCCCTTTACCACGGGGTGGGGGTTGCGGGGAGTAGATGTTATTTAAAGGAATTAAGTTTGAATACCATAGAACTGCTACTGCATCCAACCTTCTTTTTCAGAAATGAGGCAATTTAAAATTTTTATTGTTTCTTTTTTCTTCTTATTAAGGTGAGACATGTTTAGTGTAAAACATTTTTTTAAAGCTATGGAATAGCACACAAAATAAAAAATAAGGTGTAATCCCACCACCTACACGTAGTCACTGCCAACATTAAAGAGTATGTATCCTTCCCTCTCCTCCCCATGCATGTATAAGCTTTTCTGTAGGTTATACAATTAAGATCAAAATGTACATAAGTCTTTATAAACCGCTTTTAAAATGTAAGGTTGTATTGGAAACATTTTTCCGTGGTACTAAGTACATGTTTATGACCTGATTTTTTAGTGGCTCCACAGCATGGATGCACCATAATTTATTTAACCAATTCCCTGTTTACTGGGCATTGATTTTCTTCTGGATTTCTGGGTATTATAAATAATGCCATGATAGACAACATTGAACATAGATCTCATAAGACAGTTTTTAGCACAATACTGTGTTATCTGTATGAAAAACCTTGCCCCAAATATCCACACTTTGGGATGCCTTTACTGAATGGTCCCTGACTTATTTTTTCTGTCTTCGATTTCAAAAATTCTCCATGATGATGAAACGTTTTCTGCATGTGGCCTATATGGGAAGTTTAGTTGTGTTCTTTAAGTCCTATGTTCTAGTAAACGCTTTCTGAGCTTGTTACATTTTCCAGAGATGACTCAATCTGTGTTTTTCACTCGTCTTGTCTATAAAGTTGCATTAATTATAATGTACATGCAGTAAAGGTGAACTAATTCTTAGGAAGAGCTTTGGCACTTGTTTGACATTTATGGGAACATTCCTCCTCCTCCTCTGGAAAAACCCCAGTGTTACTGGAGGCCTGGACAGCTGCTCCTGGGGCTGCCCGCCTGCTACAGCCTTGCTGTTTGTGGCACAGGGAAGTTGACTTCCTCTCTGAGAGTTCAGGAAGGCCACTGAATGTGAAATCCAGCTTGAGAGGCTGGGAGAGTAAATTGTGGATCTGGCCCATTTCAATGCAAGTAAATTACATTTTGTCAGCTTCATTGCCCTGAATTTCACGGGCAAATGTGGGACATTGAACAAATGGCATTTGACAATAAAAAAAAAAAAAAAAAAAAAAAAAAAAAAAAAAAAGAGGCTAACGCCTTATTAATGCAAACAATCTCTGATTCAAATGGCTGCAGGCAAGGAGGGGTTGTTATTTCAGTGGAGGCAATTGCTGTTTTTCCTTCTGTTCATGTTAATTTCTCAGAAAAATGTAAGGTCCTTATTGTTTTTTATTTTGCTCCACGCCGGATTAGAAACACCAGTGCCTCCTCTGGAAAAACATTGGTTTGGGGATTGTAGAAACTAGGAGATTTAGAGTTCTTATTCAACCTCAAGGGCCTTTGCATTCTGGTTTATGTAATAACAACATACACGTCCCCTTGAGTTTGTGTTCAGGCACGCTCCCTTTCATTGTAGCATCCTTGTGGTTCTTTCTCTGTGCTCAACCTAGTTGAAAAAGCCAGATGCAAGTGCAGCGTGGTAAGTGTTTCATGTCCTAGACAGAGAACCAAAGGTCTTAGGTTGCCTTCTAGAAATATAAAAATTAGTTCTTTTTTTTTTTTTTTTTGTGGAAGGTGGCAGATAAGTTTCTTTATCTCGTCATCTCCAGCAGACTTAGTATTTTGCCGTGTTTTTTCTATTTAACCAGAGAAAATACCAAAATTCACAGAAGAAAAAGTCAATTCAGTCTAATTCTATATATTCATTCTTGTAGCCATCTTATTTTCCATCTAAAATAAATACAGATGCATACTTTTCTTTTCTTCTTATGAGGCAGAGTGTTGCTGTTGCCTAGGCTGGAGTGCAGTGGCACAATCTCAGCTCATTGCAACTGCCTCCCAGGTTCAAGCAATTCTCCTTTTTCAGCCTCACGAGTAGCTGGGACTACAGGTGTCTGCTACCACGCCCAGCTAATTTTTGTATTTTTTAGTAGAGACGAAGTGTCACCATGTTGGCCAGGCTTGTCTTGCACTCCTGACCTCAGGTGATCCACCCGCCTCTGCCTCCCGTACTTGTGGGATTACAGGCATGAGCCACTGTGCCCAGCCAATGTGTACTGTTTATAATGCTCTTTAACTTTCTGAACCAAAGAGAACCTGAAACACTAAACATTCCAACAAGTTTATAAGTAGGTTTGCCCTGACACCACCTGTGTTTGTGGTTTGTCAATGGAGATAAAGGAAAATATCTACTTATATACTCAGATATCTACTTCGACTCTACTTGCAAGCAAAATAAATTGGGTTGTATGCTTTGTTTGTGCTTAGCTGAAAGGCCCTGCAAGAGTCTAATCTTCAGTATCAAAGACAGAAACTCTTCTGTGGTGATCTTGATGGAGGTAGAGAATTGAGATGAATGACCAAGTGGTAGTAGGAGACCCTATTGTCACTTACAACAATAGGATTACTTGTGACAATAGAAGATCTTCAGAGACTTTGGGAAATGTTTTCAGTCTTTTTGAAAAATTTATTTTAGATTCAGGGGTATGTGTGCTTTTTTGATACATGCGCATATTGCATACTGGTGGGGACTGGGCATCTAGTGTACTCATTACTCAAATAGTCAACATTGTACCTGGATGGTTATTTTTCAGTCCTTGTCTCCCTCCCTCCCTTCTCCCTTTTGGCGTTCTAGTGTCTATTATTTCCATCTTTATGCTCCTTGTACCTATTGTTTAGCTCCTACTTATAAGTGAGAACATGCAATATTTGGTTTTCTGTTTCTCAGTTAGTTTGCTTAGGATGATGACCTCTAGTTCCATCCATGTTGCTGCAAAGGACATAATCTTACTCTTTTTTATGGTTCTGTAGTATTCCATGGTGTGTGTATACCACATTTTTTTCATCCAGTCAACTGTTGATGGGTACTAAGGTGGATGGACACTTAGGTCCATGACTTTGCTATGGGAATGGCGCTGTAGTGACACAGAGGTGTCTTTTTAATGTAATGATTTCTTTTTCTTTGGGCAGATACCCAGTAGTGGGATTGCTGGGTCAAATGGTAGTTCTATTTTTAGTTCTTTGAGAAATCTCTATACTGTTGTCCACAGAGTTTGAACTAATTTACATTCCCACCAACAACATGTAAGTGTTCCTTTGTTTCTCCACCCATGCCAACATCTCTTGCTTTTAAGTTTTTAATAATAACCATTTTAACTGTGTGAGATGATCTCTCACTGTGGTCTTAATTTGCATTTATCTGATGATTAGTGACATTGAATATTGTTTCATGTGTTTATTGGCCACTGGTGTTTCTTGTTTTGAGAAATGTCTGTTCAGGTCTTCTGCTCAGCTTTTCATGTTTGTTTTTTTGTTTGTTTATTTTTCTTGTTGAGTTGTTTGAGTTCCTTGTAGATTCTGGATGTTAGTCCTGTGTCAAAGGCATGATTTGCAAATATTTTCCCCCATTCTGTTGTCTGTTTGTTCTGTTATTTCCTTTGCTGTGCGGAGCTTTTTAGTTAAGTTCCAGCTTTTTTTTGTCTCATCAGCAAACTTTGCAATGTGCAAGGACCTAATCTTAGCCAACAGGATCACATGGACATGAAACTTTGACTTTGACTCTTGAGCATCCTTGCCAAGCTTTCATGCCTGGGTGAGGAGGCTCAGTCTTCCTAGGAGAAAAGTCTGAAAAAGGAGTCAGGGCTGAAGGACCTGAGATTGTGTTATGAGGATGATCACGACCAATGTCCTCATCTCTGTCAAAGATGAGATCATGTCAGTTCATAAACCTTTAGATACCCTTTGGAATAACAAAAATTTTGTTAAAATTTTTACTATTCTCCTAAGACATACATAGACAATATAACCTACCCATTCATGTAATTTTTAAAAAATCCCTAAAATGCCCCAACTGTAATATAAAACAAAATGAAAGGAAAACAATTTATATTGAAATCTGCCTTTTAACATGAAAATGCTCAGGGCAACCACATTGGAAAACATGAGAAGTCAGATGCCTACACCTGTGAGTAGACTCGCCATGAATGGGTCATTTGCAAATGTGGACTGATGGAGGCATGTCGTGTTGGTGACTTGGTTTCATTAAGTGGCTTTCTCATGATTTTTGGGCATGGTGAACAACAGAGTCTGGAACAAAACAGCTTGCAGTCATCCCTCGACTTATGTGGCAGTTGCATTTCTGGAAAATCCATTTATATTCACCCTGAGCATTAAATTGTTTGTTTACATGTGAAAGTATTTAGGTTATAGTCTCAAATAATTATGAACAATTTCTATCTTTGTGAATGTCCAAGAAACCTTGAGCAATCATGTAGGAGGTAGATGAGACAGTTCTTCATGGTAAAAGATGGTTTTGGATGATGCTGGATGTTTGGTATCCCTGGACTTGCCCACTAAATGTCATTAATGCCCTACCTCCCCTATCATTGTGACAATCAAAACTGTCTGAGCAGTTCCAAATGGTGGGACCATTATGGAAGATGGTGGTGTGAGGAGGGACCCAAGAGACACACAAATCTGTTGATCCTAATGCCTCAATATTTTTTTAAAAAGGGCCTGTGATGTCAAACTTAAACACAAGAGATATCAGTTTAGTATGTGTGTTGCTACTTTTTGATACAATAGTAATTGTTCGTTATTGTAAGATTTCAGTAGTTCCTCAAATTTTAGCTTCGTAGTCCCAAGACTTTTTGAAGGAATTTAAAAATAGATGTGCTACACTTTGAAGATTTTACATGTACCAAATACCACATTGCAATTTTTATATGTGACTTTACTTAATGTCCCACCTGTAATTTTTGAAGTTATTTTATCCATTTAGCAAATGAGAAAACAGAGACTTAAGGAGGTTAGAACCTCAATGAAAGTTCCTCAGCTACTAATTTTCAGAGTAAAATTTGGCTTCAAGTCCGTATGCTTTCCAAGGATATAGTATGACGACTGTCTCAACAAAGATAACCTCAGGAGAAGACAGTTGTTGGGATCCCTCTTCCTATAACTTTATGGTGGAATTGTCCCAAAATACACTTTGGGAGTGTCTAAAATGTGACCACACCTCTGGTAGAACATGTGAGCTCTTGATTCTCTTATGTGCTGGGCCCTGCTGAAGGCATTGTTATGTACCGTGTTGTAGCGATTAATTTCCCCCCTCTGTATTGAGTTCTGTACTTTACATTTGAGCTCTTTGCAGAAAAAAATAGTTTGTAACCATGTTTTGACAGCAGTAAGACAGACTACAACTTGGAAGTGAAGATATTGTGGTCTCTTGTAATTGTGCTTAATCACAATATATTTTAATAAAAGGAAAGTTTTGAAGGAGAGAAAAAAATAAGAAAGGATAAGATAATGGAGGTGGCATACAGGGAATGTGACAGTCACATTCCCTGGGGTCCCTTTTACTGGTTAGGTGCCCTTCACCCTGAGGAAGCAGCTGCTCATTTCTGCAGCCTTCTCCATAAAAGTGGCTTTGGGCGAAGAGAGCAGCTTTGCCAGGAAGTGCTGGGAGTTCCATCTCTCAAGCCACGGCCCTGGGTGTCCAGTAGACATAACTGACTTGGGTGGGTTGGGGCAGGGTCCATGTAAGCCTTTTCTCAAGCCAGGACCGAAACAGGACAGGCAATTTATGCCCCAGAGCTCCCCCTGGGAAGGGAATGAAAGGAGACTTCACCTGAAACCACATTCTAACTTACTCCTTTCTCTACCCCAACCTGCAGCTCTCACTCCCTTTTCCCCGAAAGTTCTCGTTCAGTAACTCGTGTGCTCAAGAATCCCCATCTCAAAGTTGTTTCTGTGAAATCAGACATGAGACAGATGCAGTTTTCAGAAGGAAGCCGTCTTGATTTCCCACCAAAATCCAGCAAGCCTAACTTTAAAAATAATGACCATTGTATTAAGCATTTTCTCTGTCCCCAGCACTCTGTAAGCAGTTTACATATATTATCTCTTTTACTTTAGAAATCTTTTATAGTTGAGGAAACTAAGGCTTAACCAACCTGCTCAACAGCATGTGGGTTAGTAACTAATGGAGATGTCATTTGACTTCAAAACCCACGGTCTAAAGTGTGTTGCTCTACTTCTTTTGTTATTTATCACCAGGATGGTAAATCCTCATCAAAGGAAGCCATGGTTTCTAGGAGCCAACATGGTTTACTAAAAAGTAAATCTTGGCAAATTACTCATTCCCCACCCTTCCTTCGTTTTAAAAATAAATGCTGGCCAGGCGCGGTGGCTCATGCCTATAATCCCAGCACTTTGGGAGGCTGAGGTGGGTAGATTACCTGAGGTTAGGAGTTCAAGATGAGCCTGACCAACATGGTGAAACCCCACCTCTACTAAAAATACAAAAATTAGCCAGGCATGGTGGCAGGTGCCTGTAATTCCAGCTACTCAGGAGGCTGAGGCAGGAGAATCGCTTGAACCTGGGAGGTGGAGGTTGCAGTGAGCCGATATCACACCATTGCACTCCAGCCTGGGCGACAGAGTGAGACTCTGTCTCAAAAATAAATAAATGCTTTATCAGTGGATTAAGGCAACAGCTCGGATTTTAGCAAATCCAGGATGTTGACAAATTCACTTATATATCTTCGAAGACTTGGTAAAGAAATGTAGACTGGCTAGTGGAATATAGTTTGTTGAATAACCATGATCAACAACTTTTGGTAACTTGGGAGAATTACCCTTATTTCATAATCATTCCCAACCTGGAGGCCCTCTTATCTTTTTAAAATTTTAAATCGGGCCCTGTTATTCTTTTTTAAAATTGTAAATCGATAACTTACATGAAAAAACAGATATCACACTTTCCAGTTTGCAAAGTGGGAGAGAACTAACACATTGGCTATCAGAGCCAGTATTCTAAAGAAAAATCATGACAGGGGAGAAGGTGGAGTTCAGGTGAAGTGAAGTGCAATAAAGGTAATTCAAATCTCAGTATTTACATTCAAAGTTCAACTGCATGACGACAGATTTTGTGAGATGTGGCTTCACAGCAGAAGTTCGTATAAAAGGCAACATCAGGATGTGAATTGACATCACACACCATGGGGCTGCCTAAGGAGCGACTGTAATCTTTGACCATGTTTACAGATGTATACCATCCAAAGCAAGGGAGGTGATCGCCTTTCCATACTATGCACTGATGAGCTCAGTTTACATCTAAGAACATTTGAAAGGACATGGATGAAACTACAGTACATCCAATAGTTGTTAACAAGAACAATGCTGTGTGTGGAAATTAGAAATAGCAATGAACTGAACAGTCGAAGAAAATATTTAGCCTCAAAAGAAAACACTTGGGCATTTCAAGTCCTGGAAGGAATGTGGCTTGGAGTTGCATGCTGGGTAGCACCAAAAGGACAAAATACATATGACAAAAAGTACATATGAGTAAAAACTTCAGAAGAGACAGAAGCTGTTTCAACATAAGAAAGAACTTTCCTATAATTTTAGCACCATTACACATGGAATCTACTTGGTGGCGATGTACTGAGTTCCATCCCCAACAGGGAAATTGGTAATTGTTTATCAGGATGTTATCACAGAATGAATGCATTGACGACGTGATTCGATTAGATGGTATCTAACATATCCATGAACCTATGATTTAAAAAAAATTCCTAATGTATATGATGTTCATGGGCATTGAATCAATATGAACTTCACAATGAATTCCAGCACTGAAATATTCTGCAGTAAAGAAATCCATCGGACTGTGTGGCCCTGAGTGTTTCTTAAACCTACTTGACTTTGGACTATTGCATTTGAGGGGTATCTTGCATGGTGCCTGTTCTGTGGGCCAGGCTGTGGGAAGCACTGCTCTGAAGGATTCACCAGCTCTTGCTTTTATCTATTAGAGATCAAGTAACATTGCCCTAGTTTCATAACAGCTTATTGCCTGGGTTCAGGCCTGAGCATAGACCAATAGAAAAAATAAGACTGGAAATAGGAAGCTCCTGAGTGTTCCTAAGGGAGTCTAGGAAGCTCCTAAGTGCTCCTAAGGGAGTCTAGCGTCTGCTGGTCCTTGTCTCAGTTCTGAGACTACGACCAGCTCCAATTGATATTTAAGGAAATGTTGCCCCCACTGAAATTAGCCCATGTCTAGACTAGATTGGGTGTAAACTCTACAGAAACAAAATTAGTTTACTCTTCCAGTGGGCCTTATTAATACTACTACGAATAATAAATATTGGCCGGGCGCTGTGGCTCATGCTTGTAGTCCCACCACTTTGGGAGGCCGAAATGGGCGCATCATGAGGTCGGGAGTTTGAGATCAGTCTGGCCAATATGGTGAAACTCCGTCTCTACTAAAAATACAAAACAAAAACAAACACAAAAACAAACAAACAAACAAAAAACCTAGCCAGGCGTGGTGGCACATGCCTGTAGTCCCAGCTACTCAGGAGGCTGAGGCAGGAGAATCACTTGAACCCAGGAGGCAGAGGTTGCAGTGAGCTGAGATTGCGCCACTGCACTCCGTCCTGGACAATAGAGGGAGACTCCATCTCAAAATAATAATAATAATGAAAAATATTACTTATCAAATACTTACTATATGTTAAACACTGAACTGGGCACTTCCTATACATTGTCAAATTTAATCTTCCTAACAACTCTACAAGGTAATTTTATTAGTCCCCTAAGACAGATGAGTAAACTGTGGACCCAGGAGGCTAAATAACTTGCTGAAATTGGCTCAGTCACCAAAGGATGGATGTGGGATGTCACTCTAGTTATTATAATTGACTGCAATTATACTACAAACAGATTCAACACACTAGCTTGGATGATTCTTTCTGGCCCAGGATGAGTCTACAAATGCCTGCCAAGGGTGCCGTTCTCCACCAAGCCTCTGAGGGGAATGCATTTTCCAGGGACCAGCCAAATCCCCCCTTGACAATGGCTTTTGTAGTTTGATGCTCATGTTCCTAGGACAGGAAGCAGTGTCATCTTTAAGGTTTTTTTTTTTTTTTTTTTTTTTTCTGAGACAAAGTTGTGCACTTGTTGCCTAGGCTGGAGTGCAATGGCGCAATCTCAGTTCACTGCAATCTCTGCCTCCTGGGTTCAAGTGACATTCCTGCCTCAGTCTCCTGAGTTGCAGACATGCACCACCATGCCTGGCTAATTTTGTATTTTTAGTACAGATGGGGTTTCACCATGTTAGTCAGGCTGGTCTCAAACTCCTGACCTCAGGTGATCCTCCTGCTTCAGCCTCCCAAAGTGCTGGGATTACAGGCATGAGCCACCGTGCCTGGCCCCTTAAGGACATTTAAAGCCCTACAATCTTTGAGCACCAAGGGGAATCATTGTAACCTACAATGTATACACAAAGGAGAAAAAAAAATATTTAAAAACAAGTTTAAAATGAAAAAAAAGGGGCCTCCTCACTGGAAAAATGTAATCAAGAGGTTAGTTTACTCTTTTATGGGAGTATAGGAACTTGTGTGATGGGTTATCCTTCATGGCTACATTTGTCTGTTATTTTTATTACTGTGTCTTTTAAAGTGTCCTATACCAGAACCCTTTCCCCGCCACGTTTAAAGATTTGCCTCTGAGAATGAGAGGCCTGAGCTTCCACCGTAGGAATGTCACACGTTTTCTCATGCACAAGTTAAGTAGCAAGGGGGCGCCCAGACATTTGGCTTACTGCAGAGGCATCTGAGGCCTGTGCTTATTCATGCATATTTACAAGGTAATTAGTTGTCCATTCATTCATTAGCATGTTTATAGGGCCACTCGCAAAGCCTCTCAATTTCAGCTTGAAGAGAGACAGCCAAGAAGGGCCTCGAGGGAATACTTGGGTTAAACAGAGTCACAGCTTGATACAGTGAAACTCACCAATCCCCAAACCAGAACTAGTTTAGTAACTCAAATGTGATTTGTCAGTCACCCAGAAATGAGCACTTTAATTGGCTCATTCATGTTTTCCCTCCAAAACTCAGGCAGATACTCAGAGATGATAGACATTCCTGTTTTTTAAGCCTTCCATGTCCAGACAGAAATTTCAGTATTTCCTTTGTTTTCCCTTGACTCTTACATAAATTGAAATATCACTTGCATACAGTCAGATTCACTCTTTGGTGTATAGATCCATGAATGTTGATGGAGATACACAGCTATGGAACCACCACTGCCAAGTACAGAACAATTTTAATGTACTTTCAAAGTAAAGAGCTTTTGCAGGCCAGGCACGGTGGCTCATGCCTGTAATCCCAGCACTTTAGGAGGCCTATGCAAGAAGATTGCTTGGGTCCAGAAGTTACAGACCAGCCTGGGCAACATGGTGAGACTCTGTCTCTACAGTAGCTGGGCAGAGTGGCACATGCCTGTGTTCAGCTACTTAGGAGGCTAAGCAGGGTGATCCCTTGAGCCCAGGAATTTGAGGCTACAGTGAGCCAAGATTGTGCCACTGCACTCCAGCCTGGGCGGCAGAGTGAGACTCTGTCTCCAAAAAAAAAAAAGACAAAGAATAATTTTGGCATCTTTTTCAAAATCAGTTGAGCAGATCTGAGTTAAGACATGCCTTACTTCATGGAATGAGAAAAGACACTATTTTGAGAGAGAAAGGATAGTTGCTGGAAGGTTTTGATCCATGACAAAGCATGTTGGAAAAATCCTGACGGAGCCAGCAAGACTCAATCGAGTGACGCAGCATCAGAAAAGAGCAAATAGATCTGCTGACTCAGAATTGATTGAGGGCTAGTTATCTGGTTTTGTAAAGCTGATTTTTTTTTTTTTTTTCTAAAAAATGTGGGTGATGGATGATGTTTCCTCCTTATGTGGTTCGGTGTGAATTACTGTCATTCCAGTGGCCGCCTGGATAACTGGACACTAATCTCTTTATATTTAAAATCCACTCCCTAAGTGCACGGGGCCGGCCTCACCACCCAGGAAGGAAGGTGCTTCTTGTAGTAGCTGCTTTGCATTCCCGACGAGCTCCTCCTGGATATCAAAGACAGGCAGTTTGTAGAACCTGTGTTTTTGAAAATCTGCTCCTATGTTAGATCTGAGGGAAAAAACGTCTAGCTCTTCAAATCATCTTCACCCTCTCAAATCCCCTCTGAATCTTTGTTTTTCCCGGTTCCAGGTCCTCCACGAACGCACTTCCTGTGGTCGCGTGCGTGTTTCAATATTTAGTTCCTTCATTTATTTCAAAATGACTTCAAACTCACTTCCTTCAGGAAACCTCCATTCAAACTAACCTCCTGGAAGAATAGAGGGTATCAGTGCATGGCTGCTTATGAAAAAGAGGAGCTCCTACCACCTCTTCCTTCTTTAGTTCTCATTTTGTATTCCAGCAGCCTTTTATTAATTGCCAATTGCCCATTAGAGCAGCAGAGTGTGGGGCTGAGTGCCCCATTTTTAGAGTTGGAATGCTATCATCTATTCATCATCTACCTACCATCCACGTACCTACCTACCTACCTACCTATCCATCTATCAGTCCCATCTATCTGTCTGCCATCTGTCTACCCCATTGATCTACCTATCATCTGTCTACTAATCTCTGTATTATCCATCTCTGTCATCTACTGTCATTTACCTATCCATCTACCTATCATCTACATGTCTGCCCAACTTATCTGATCTCTCTCTATCATCTGTCAATCAATCATATCTATCACCTTCCTGTCTGTCAGTCTGTCCATCCTTCCATCCCTCTACCCATCTTCCCGTCCCCCCATCCCTCCCTTGAGCATGTTATTTACCATCTCAGGGTCTTAGTTTTCTCATCTATAAAATGGGACTAATAATAAAGCCTAGAAGGCTAGTATAAGGATTAAGCGATGTATATTTAGCATTTAGAATAATTCCTGTCACATAGGGAATCTCCATAGTATTAGTCTTCGATGTCTTCATTATTTTCACGATCTCCTTGTCTCCTTCCTTTCTCATCTTCCACTCACAAGAACAGGGTCATGCTTTCTTATTTGGCACTTTCGTCAGACCCTACCTTCAACCAAGTCCAAGTACCAGTAGCAAAACAGCTGTCCTGTTCAGTGCCCCCCTGGACACATCACTTCATCATATCTGGGACCTGGGCCCACACATTTCACTGCATTTTGTGCCTCTCTTCTTTTTATGGTTTGTTCATTTTTTTCTTGCCTTACTATTATTTCATGTGGTTGCCACTCCCGTTTCTGTATATACTTTGTAGGCATCTGTTCTTCAGAAACACTTGTTTGAAAGTATAGTGGCGACCGGGCGCGGTGGCTCAAGCCTGTAATCCCAGCACTTTGGGAGGCCGAGACGGGCGGATCACGAGGTCAGGAGATCGAGACCATCCTGGCTAACACAGTGAAACCCCGTCTCTACTAAAAACTACAAAAAACTAGCTGGACGAGGTGGCGGCGCCTGTAGTCCCAGCTACTCGGGAGGCTGAGGCAGGAGAATGGCGTGAACCCGGGAGGCGGAGCTTGCAGTGAGCTGAGATCCAGCCACAGCACTCCAGCCTGGGTGACAGAGCGAGACTCCATCTCAAAAAAAAAAAAAGAAAGTATAGTGGCTTAGAACTGCACCAGGTAATATTTCACCGTGGTCACTGAAGGGTTTCTGGGTTATACAGGAAGAGGGGGCAATCCACAGCCCCCTGCCTAATTTTCTATGGCCTGGCAGCTAAGAAAGATTTCTATGTTTTTAAATAATTGAAAAAAGAATCGAAATAATATTTTGTGACATGTGAAGATTACACAAAATCCAGGTTTCATTGTCCATGAAGTTTTATTGAAACACTGCCACGCCCCTTTGTTTACAAACTGTCTGTGGCTGTTGTCACAGGACAGAGGTGGAGTTGAATAGCTGCAATGGAGACCTAGTGGCCCACAAAGCCTAAAATATTTACTATCTGGCTCTTTACAGAAAATGTTTGCTGACCACTGACTTGGAATCTCATTCTAAGTAAACCCACAGATGAAAAAATACAGGGTATCTTGCTGTGAGAAGTGGGGATTGAAGGTAGATTATATGAGGAGAGCCGTCTTTGTAGAGCTGTTGTCTTGAGTTTTCAGTATTTCCTGTTCCTTGTCTGATGCATTTAACATATTTGATGGAATATGTGTTAAGTTGGTTTGCATAAGACTTCCATGTCAATTTCTTGATTCTCTACACCGCTATAAGACCAGACCCTGTCATCTTTGACTACTGGGTTTCACAGGACACAATCCGTTTCCTCAGTGGCAAAGGCTTTCTTTCTTTGTGAACTACAGTAGTTCTTCCTGAATTTCTTTTATCGATGTTAAAAACCAGGCCTTTTGTGCTGAATATCTTCACACGTTTTAAAACAGAGCAACTTGGGGCTTTTCAGCTCTGCACACGGAAGGCGTCTATGCATTGTCTTTCTATTGGCGTGATTGACTTGTTCTTTAAATAAAACTCCAGTCTTTGTTCTCTGTTCCCCACTAACTGCCATATTCAAATTGTTTGTTCTTGTCTAAAATAACTTCACTTCGTGCCAGTTATTCTGCAGTCTTGCAAACAATTAAGCACAATGTTTACAAAGTAAATTGACACCTATTCTGGAAAAATTCTGCAAAAACAAAGAAAGAAATCCAAATAACAAAATGGGGAAAAAAGAAATCAGACAGTCCTTTATTTTGTACGTAATGTGTTGCTGAAAACTTGTGCAGAAGTTGAACAGTGGATTCACAAATCGTGAAGTGGGGGTTCCATTTGCAGAGAATTAAAAAAAATAAGTGTTAGAAAAGAGGTAATTCTGATTTGGTCAGGCGATGCCTTCCGTGGGTCATAAGAGCTGGGGCATGGGAGGTGGCAGTGGGTGGGGAGGGGAGAGCTCCCTCTGCATTTTAGAGAAACGAAGTCAGGTATCTACCCTGACTATGGCTGGTGGGTGGGCAGCCTCTATCCTGGAACCTACGGCTGGTGGGTGGGCAGCCCCTATCCTGGAACCTCTGTGTATGGAAGTGTTAGGTCCCTGGAATAAAATTAGAGGCAAGTTTGTTGTTGTTGTTTTAATTGACGCTATTACTAGTAGCATGGAGCCTTGGCTATCACTGTCTTGCATATACACACGCACATGCACACATACTTATGGCCGCCATCTGACTGCATCCTGAGAGGAGAACTGTGGTGGAGTCAGAGGGGACAGATGTGGGGATAGGTATAGGGCATAGGATGGAAACTGTACTCCTAGCAAAAAAAGCCGACCAAGCCTGTAGCTCCTGGCCATGCGTGGTCTGCCTGTCTGAGTCAGCGGGTTGAAATAGCAGCTCCAGGAACTTAAGGCTGGGGGGTAAATCCTTTCCACCATGGTCCTGGGAAGGCGCCTGCAGCTCACCGAAGACCTACCCTTTCTTAGCCACCATTTCCCCTGGTGGCAGTAAGCATCAAGCAGTGCCATGATGAGCTGGCTTGCAATCGTTGTTTCTCTTTTTCTTTCTTTTTTTTTTTTGAGACGGAGTTTCACTCTTGTTGCCTAGCCTGGAGTGCAGTGGTGCAATCTCGGCTCATTGCAACCTCCACCTCCCAGATTCAAGTGATTCTCCTGCCTCAGCCTCCCAAGTAACTGGGATTACAGGTGTGTGTCACCACGCCTGGCTAATTTTTTTTTTTTTTTTTTTTTTTTTTTTTTTGAGGCGGAGTCTCGCTCTGTCGCCCGGACTGGAGTGCAGTGGCCGGATCTCAGCTCACTGCAAGCTCTGCCTCCCGGGTTCACGCCATTCTCCTGCCTCAGCCTCCCGAGTAGCTGGGACTACAGGCGCCCGCCACCTCGCCCGGCTAGTTTTTGTATTTTTAGTAGAGACGGGGTTTCACGGTGTTAGCCAGGATGGTCTCGATCTCCTGACCTCGTGATCCGCCCGTCTCGGCCTCCCAAAGTGCTGGGATTACAGGCTTGAGCCACCGCGCCCGGCCTAATTTTTTTTTTTTAAGTAGAGAGGGGTTTCACCATGTTGGTCAGGCTGGTCTCGAACTCCTGACCTCAAGTGATCCACCCGCCTCAGACTCCCAAAGTGCTGGGATTACAGACGTGAGCCACCGCGCCTGGTTGCAATCATCGTTTTTCATATAAAGTATGAAAGGTCATGAAGTTGGATTGCACATGTACACACTATGCGCTCATGTGCAACTAAAATGTAATTTTAAATGTTTTATGTCCAGTCTACTCTTTCTTGGCAGCCTCCACTCTGCTGAGTATCAAGGAAAAATGAAATTTGGTCTGATTCAATAATTTAAGTCACTTCTTATGCAAAGGTTTCTTCAGGGTGAAACTTTATTCTTTTAGATTTTTCCTCTGCCTCTGCTCTTCTCCAAGAGAGGTCCTTGATGGGTGGTAGAGGGATCTCAGCTCTTGGGGAAGAGATAGTGGCCTGTGCACTGGGGACCTCTTGCGGTCATGGCGTCATCTTGTATCTGCCTGGTTGCTAGGTGCCTTGCTGTCACTGGTGCTGAAGTTGACAGTTCCGAGATGATGGTCTCTTCTCTCTCAGCCTGGTCATGCCGACCTCCTAGCTGACTCAGCCCCTCCAAGCCCAAGTGTCTTCCTGGACACTGATTGTTATGATTCCTGGTCCACCATGTCTCCCCTGCAGTCTGTGGCTCTCGGGTTCACTGACTCCCTGCTGTGCACCCAACTCCCACCTGCCCCCAGCTCATCAGCTACTTCTGGGTCCTTCCACAGGATACCCAGCAACCAACAGATACTTTCCTTGTGATGTAGGAGCTGAAGGAGATGTGGAAAGCTAAACTCAGGGTCTTAAGACCTCTGCCTATTCTCCAGTTTAACTCTGTTGTGGGCACCCCTGGCTGGTATGGCGTGAAGGGAGTCATTCTTTGATAGAGTCTTTGCTGATTCTGAGTGCCTCATGAGAAGGAAGACGTTTCTCTGCTTGGGTTTTCCCCTTTAACTGATTTCACATACCTCTCCACTTCCGGGACTCCAGCCTGGAGAATGGTGGTCCACACATGCATTTTTCACCACCTGCTTTCCTATTGCTTTTCCTGGTGTCCTGCCAATTCCTTTGGGGTAGAAGGGATAGGCATTCTCATTCCCTTTCCTGTTGTTTGGAGCAGTTTCCTTTGCCTACCTGCCTCTTCCTCAAACCCCTCCCAATTGGGAGAGTGAAATGGTTGCCAAGGGACATGTTTTACGGGGAGGAGGAATGGAAATCACATCAGTTGACTACTTTCAAAATACTGTTGTGGTCTTACCTCAATTTGTGGCATAGAAGGCAGCTTACAGACATATTGCATAATGCGGCACCACTCAGGGTATACGGGAATTGACAAGGAATTGTTGAGAACCACAACTCTACAGTGCCCTGGCGGCTCTGTAGGTGCTATGGACAAAAAGTGCTTCTGTCCTTGAATGTGCGATAGCGCCTGACACTCTGGAACACAGGGAACGTTAAATCCTTTTTTATCAGACCATGGTACTAGAAGGTTCTATATCAAAGGACATTGTTGTTGAGAAAATGCAAGCCTATTCCTGAGGACTGGACCAGGAAAAATTACATCGTGTACCTGAGTGAAATTAGGTTGGAATGAACATCCAGGCCGTATTTAAATGTAAAGTAGTCGTGGAACTTTCAGCTGAGGGTTGTGTATGAACCGTTAAAGGGGCGGTCCCACTGCCTGCTTTTTCTGTGATGGTGGTGGGGGCTTTTGGAACTGAGGAAAGGTGGCCTTTTAGCAGCAAAAGGAGATGGGTGGATTCCTGCCCCTCTTTCTTTTCCTCCTCTTGGCTGTTTCCGTTCTCCCCATCTTACCTCCCTGATACTTTCATCCTCACCCCTCAGAACCTAGCAGCCTCACTTTAGCATGAGGGTCATACATCACTTATTCCTCGATCTATTTGGCATGTATTGAATGCCTGCTGTATATTGGATCCTGAGCTGAGTGTGCAGAGACATAGATTAGGTCCCTGTTCACTCCAGATGCTTGGACAAGAGAACTGACCTGTGCAAGATGGGGATTTGAGAGAGTCATTGAACATGGGAGGAGACAGAGGATGGGTCCAGGAATGGGAAATGGAGAAGAGAAGACACAGGGAAAATGTTAGTAGCAAGACCAGCAGGAAGAGCCTGGTGCACACTGAACATCTCCTTCAGAGGATGGTGTGGACCACAGTGCCCGGGGATAGGGTTAGGGTGATGGGGATGGCTGAGGTCATGAACCTGTTTCCCATGTTGGAGGGCAGCAGCACGTCCCCTTAGGAATAGCCCACTGAGAGATCTTGGCTAAATTCATGGGTGCTGAGGAGCCATTTCAGTGCTTTGGTGCCTTCTTCTTTCTTTGACTCAGGGAAGGGAAGAGAACTTTAATTCTGTAGATTTATCATGATGGACTCAAGATAGCTTCACAAAGATGGACACTTAAAATCCCCTTGAACATTTTATTCTGTTCCACTGTACACATGTATTCCACTGAACTGAAGTTTTTCTAAGACAATTTGATTTTTTTCATCATAGTGATTGCTTAGGTAGGGGAATGCAAGGATTATCTTCCAACCTGTTGGCTCTTCATATACTCATATTCCCTTTTGAAAAGTTCTAAAATTGTAACCCAAATACTTGAAAGCGTAATCTCAATTCATTGCCCACTGTTGCTGCAAGCTCCGCCTCCTGAGTTCACGCCATTCTCCCACCTCTGCCTCTCGAGTAGCTGGGACCACAGGCACCTGCCACCATGCCCAGCTAATTTTGTTTTTGTATTTTTAGTAGAGATAGGGTTTCACTATGTTAGCCAGATGTGCCAGGCCGACCTAACTTTTTTCTGCTTTAGTACAACCAGGCCAATATAACAGACATGAACTAGCTCAGTAAGGGGAGCTGCAAGTACCCACTGACATGAGTAGCAGCTGCCTGGGATGTTCCCCTTTGACTGTTCCTGGTAGGATATCATTCTGGTTTCCTCCTTAGCTGTCTCTGACATCCTCATCCCTCCTTGATCTCCCTGGCTTGGGATTTGAGCTTTAGATTCCTCCTATGGACTTTTACCTGAACTGCCCTCTTAGGCCAAAAAAACATCATAGGAAGCTTCTTGGTGAACCTCTGGCTTCAGAAAACTCCAACTCATTCCTGACCTACTGGTACATACCATACCTGCGCGCGCGTGTGCACACACTCACACACACACACACACACACACACACACAGTAGCAGTTGACTTGCAGGACCTCACTAAATCACATATGCTTCTGCTTCCTTTCTGTGCAGCTTGATGTACAGAAACAACTCTTTTTCAATGAGGTTGAAAAAGACTGTTGATACCTGACTCCCAAATGGGAAACTTCCCTTTCAAATAATACTTTACTCTTTGCAAAGGTCTTTCAAACGTCTTATGTTTTTTAGCTATCTGGAAGCTATATTAGGATTCATTGAGGTTTTCCAAGTGCTGGACCTTATTCAAACCTCATGTAGCTGATTTCGCTATGTAGAAATTAAATTGGCAATATGCATTTTTTGAGCTGGCGAGAGGAGCCATTTTCTCATCAATTCACCCATGTACCTAACTTTGTTAGAATCCATTAAACATGACAGAAATATGCTCGTATAAAAATATTTTCCTTGCCATTTTCTTTCAATAGAACTCACAAAACTCCAAAACAAAGTTAAGGTATATGTTGGCTATAGCTCTGGCCAGAGCATCCCAAAACAGGAAAATCAACATATAAGTCCTAATGGAAAAAGGCTTTCTGAGCCAATTTGGAGCACTAGAGATACAGTAGTCATTTACCAAATTCAGTCAAAACCTGACAACTCTCTGACATTTCTAGTGGGACCAACACTTAGTGTTAAGTGGTCATGTTGAAATGGAGACATGTAAATTGTAATGAGCCAATCATGTCGTGTCCGACCGTGTGTGGCAGTGACACTGGGGCTTTATGGACAATCTTCTATCCCTATACCATTGCTGAGAGAGGAACAGATTTCCTTTGAAAACAGCAGGAGCCTGGGTGCGGTGGCTCAAACCTGTAATCCTAGCACTTTGGGAGGCCGAGGCGGATGGATCACCTGAGGTCGGGAGTTCAAGACCAGCCTGACCAACATGGATAAACCCTGTCTCTACTAAAAATACAAAATTAACCGGTGTATTTAATTTTTTATTAAAATCAATAAATTGTAATCCTAGCTACTCAGCAGGCTGCGGCAGGAGAATCACTTGAACTTGGGAAGGAGGTTGTGGGAGAGCTGAGATCGTGCTGTTGAACTCCAACCTGGGAAGCAAGAGCAAAATTCCATCTGAAAAAAGGAAAGAAAATAACGGGAATGTGGAAATAGAAATAGAATTCAGCGGGTGTCTGTGCACGTCCAAGAATTCTTGTGCTCGCAGTGATTCTAGAGCATAGGCATGGAGAACTCGCTGTGAAAAGTTGAACAGGTTTCAAAAGCAAAACACCATTAACATATTGAAAGTGGTTTGTGTCTTTACTGCAACACTTTTTGTCTCCAGGATTTCTAAGGTTTACCTAAGTAGATAAATAGGTCTTAGGGATGGAAGAGCACAGCTGCTAGCCAAAGAGCAGTAATCACATTTTGATGAAACTATATAGACTTGAAATTAAATAGAAATTTAGGTTTATGGGGATATTGTATCAGGCAAGTGAGGCTTGATCAAACAACCATTCCAAAGATATTAACACGAGTTTAGTTCTAACTTGTTAATTTATTCATATAGCCCATCACATGGTGCACTGAGCTCAGGTTCACCATTGTCATTCCTAGCCATTGTCATTCCTAGCTTCTGATTTGTCAGAAGCTCCATCTTGACTCCATCTTTGTCTTAGTCCATTGTGTGTTGCTGCAGCAGAATACCAGAGACTGGGTAATTTCTAAAGAAAATAAGTTTATTTGGCTCATGATTTTGGAGACTGGGAAGTCCAAGAACCATGGTATCAGCATTTGTTCAGCTTCTGGTGAAGGTCTCATGCTGCACATTATAACATGGCAGAGAAGTGGAAGGGGAAGCAGGCTTGCCAAGGAAGCAGAAGGTGAGAGGCGACCTCATCCCACTCTCAAGAGAACAAATCCACTCACTCAAGAACTAACCCAGTGTCCTAAGAGATATTAATCTAGCTTAACGAACTAATCATCTAAGGAAGGAACCACTCCCAACCACATTACATTGGCAATTAAGTTTCAACGTGAGTTTTGGCAGAGACAAACCACATCCAAACCACGGCAGGCAGCAACAATGCCAGAGGAAGGAAAAGAGAGATTGGTGAGCCTTGAATGCTTGGATGTGACCAGTCAATGCTGGTCATATTTCGTTGATTAACACCAGTTGCTTTTGAGTAGACGGGGCAATGTGATCCTGCTTCATGACCTAGAATGTGTACTGAACATTGTCAATAGCTCCAATGACTACTTCAGTTACATCTGAGGATCCTTTGTTATTCTTATGTGTTTATGAAATGACTCAAGTCCTGAATCTATCGCATTTTTAAAGTTTCCTTCTCTCCACCCCCACAAAAAATGAACATGTTAAATAACCCATTTCTGTATTTAAGAATCTCACTTTAAATTGATTCAGCCTATAAATATTCAGGTTTTTTTTCTGATGTAGGCATTATGTTAAATGCTATCCTCAAGTTGCCTACTGTCTCTGGTAGTAGTGGACTTTGTAGACAAACATGTGCAATCAAATAAGATGACTGTTCTTAGGCAGATGGATTCAATGTGAAATGGGAGCAGTAGAGAAGAGGCTCCTAAGTTTGCTTGGGGATGCTCAAGACAACCTACTTTGAGTGAAAGAAAGTTCCTGGTGCTACATTTTAAATCTCTCCCCTCTTGTTCTGGCCTAAAACATTGTTCTCAACTTTGAGTGAAAGCTTTCACATACTTGAAATAAATACAATTCCATTTTCCTCCATTTTCCTTTCCATGCAACGTGAGTACAATTCTTTTCATTTCTGTGAGCCCATTTTCTTTTGTGGCCCTTTTGAATTATAACTTGCTCCTGGCCAGGATGTGGAAAAAGTAGTAAGAGAACAGGGAGTAAGGCACAGTTAGTTAAAGCCTAGGCTGGCTGAAAAACACCCTTGACTATTTCAAGGGAAAACAGGAAATTTAAGCATAATTTTCCTTTTTCTCTTAATAGGTGGGGAAAAAAGAAAGCAGAGGCTGGGTGTGGTGGCTCATGCCTATAATCCCAGCACTTTGGGAGGCCGAGGCAGGTGGATCTCCTGAGGTCAGGAGTTCAAGACCAGCCTGGACAACATGGTGAAACTCCGTCTCTACCAAAAATACAAAAATTAGCCGGGTGTGGTGGCGGGTGCCTGTAATCCCAGCTACTTGGGAGACTGAGGCAGGAGAATCGGTTGAACCCGGGAGGTGGAGGTTGCAGTGAGCTGAGATCGCACCACTGCACTCCAGCCTGGACGAAAAGAGCAAAACTCCATCTCAAAAAAAAAAAAAAAAAAAAAAAGCAGAAGAGGGATGGTGGAGGAGGAAAGGTGGGGAAAAGGGAAAAAGGGACGGTGGGAAAAGGGGAAAGAAACATAATTTTCTTGACTACTTGGAGGGTATCGGCTCTTCCTTAGCTTAGAAAAGATGCTACCCCAAAATTAGAGAGGGCCATGTCTGGATTCTTTCGGTTTCCTTCCTAGGTCTCTTAGAAAACCCCGACAGAGGAACTTCTAGCTCAATTCCCTTCCCCGTCTCACAGGCACCCTCTCTGGGGAGTACTTTGTCTTACAGTCTCGCCCACCCTGCAGAAGCTGCTTCAGATGTTGTTTTTGTTTGCTTTGTTTTTGGTAGCTGGGGAAGTCATAACATAGAGTGGCACCTTTGCTACCAGAACACCTTTTCCGGTCACTTCTGAGGGCCACCTTCCTCCATTGCTCTTCTCCTTCAAGTCCTTCCCTGTTCTACTAACAGTCTGCAAAGTCTCACCTAGGTCACATTTGTGCACTGTTAAATGTAGTATATGTGGCAGACCCCAATGGGGGAGACGCTTCCTTTTTTTTTTTTTTTTTTTTTTTTGATACGGAGTCTCACTCTGTCGCCAGGCTGGAATGCTGTGGTGCAATCTCGGCTCACTGCAACCTCTGCTTCCCAGATTCAAGGGATTCTCCTGCCTCAGTGACACAAGTAGCTGGGACTACAGGTGTGCGCCACCATGCCCGGCTAAGTTTTGTATTTTTAGTAGAGACAGGGTTTCACCATGTTGGCCAGGATGGTCTTGATCTCTTGACCTCGTGATCCGCCTGCCTTGGCCTCCTGAAGTGCTGGGATTACAGGCGTGAGCCAGCTGGTAGTTCTTTCCCACTACTAATGTTTCCTTCCAAGTGAGAAAGTATCTGCTAGTTTAACTCCTGGGCTCACTCTGACATGGCAGATGTGGATTTAACTGATCAGTAAATCTGGGAGGAATAACTGAGGTTTTGGCTTGGCTGTGTGCCTCTTTCTCTCAGGACCTGCCATCCCTCCAAGAACACTTCATATGCTGTGACCCTGCAGGAAAATCTGTATCTCATTCTGGGCTTTACTTACCAGACAGTTTGCTCTACATCCTACAACTTAACCTTTTTCATTAGTAAAGAAATGATCCTTCATCTGTTGCTCTTACCGTTTCTCTCCTTGCAAGAAGCAAGGGTGTTATTTATTGAACCCCATTACACCATGAGATGAAGAATTGTGTTTCATGGCAAAAGATCAGAGAGTGAGTGCCTGGGGCAGGGAGTGAACCAGATAAACTGTCAGTCCAGACATTCCAGAATCAACCTTGAGTTTCCTTTAATTCGTAGAGGCTCACGTTGGCCAGGTCTTCAGAGAAACTTGAGTGACTCACGCACATCACTAATCTCTCCTCCTTTCTAGGGCATCAGTAGACTATAGAGCACTTCATGGTGTGGTTTATTTAATTTTTCTGAGTCTTAATTTCTTCATTCTTTTTCAAACATACCATCCTCATTGTTTATTTTGGAGGGAAGCAACTGAAATTACATATATATACATACACATATACATATATGCATAAAATCACACACACATCATACAATATGGTACTTGACATATGGTAGGTATTGAGCACCTACCATATGTCAGATACCATATTGTGTGATGTAGTTATTATTATCTGTGTATTTGTTTTAATTTTTAAAAATTATACTTTAAATTCTGGGATACATGTGCAGAATGTGCATGTTTGTTACTAGGTATACACGTGCCATGGTGTATTTCTACATTAGGTATTTCTACTACATCATCTACATTAGGTATTTCTCCTAATGCTATCCCTTCCCTTGGTCCCCAACCCCCGACAGGCCCCAGGGTGTGATATTCCCCTCCCTGTGTCCAGTGTATTCTCGTTGTTCAGCTCCCAATTATGAGTGAGAACGTGCGGTGTTTGGTTTTCTTTTCTTGTGTTAATTTGCTGAAGAATGATGGTTTAAATTGTATGTCCCATTTGATTAAGATTGTGTCTTTCTTGAGGACAGGAACTCTGTTTTATATTCCTTTTCCCATCTTGCAAGGAATTGGTAACTGATTCTAAAGTTTTTTTTTTTTTTTTTTTTTTTTTAAGCTGGGGTCTAGCTCTGCTGCCCAGACTTGAGTGGTATGATCATGGCTCATTGCAGCCTCAAACTCCTGAGCTCAAGCAATCCTCTTGCCTCAGCCTCCCAAGTAGGTAAGACTACAGGTGTGTACCACCATGCCCAGCTAACTTTTAAATTTTTTGTAGAGATGAGCTCTTGCTCTGTTGCCTGGGCTGGTCTGGAACTCCCGGCCTTAAGTGATCCTTCTGCCTCAGCCTCTCAAAGTGCTGGGATTATAGGCTAAATAAATGTTTGAAATAATTGCTAGAAGCCTGTGTAAAACTGATCTACAACTATTTTTGAGAACTTCTGAAAGTGTTGGGCAGGATGACTTCTGTTCCGTTATATTCTTTGTGTATAAGGCTGCTATAGATGTTCATGTAGAAAACAAAACACTAAATTTGACCATCATACAGCCTGCCTCATGATTTCAAAATCCTCCCCAAATTTCTGACACTTATCACCCACTGTGATGAAGAGGATTTGTGAGAAAAAAAATCTAGTAATATTTCTTAATGAAATGACAGATGTTCAAGATGTGTGTGTGTAGATATATATTTAACATATACCAGCATGTGAACAAATAGTAAAGAAAAAAACACTGGATAAAAGCTTTAAAAGGCTTTTAAAAAGAATATAGTGGCTCATTCCTGTAATCCCAGCATTTTGGGAGGCTGAGAGGGGAGGATTGCTTGAGCCCAGGAGTTTGAGGCTGCAGTGAGCTCTGATTGCATCATTGCACTCTAGACTTCAGCCTGGGCAACAGAGTGAGACCCTGTCTCTTAAACAATCTTGCTTAAAATAATTTCATTTGTTAAAAGTTAGTTATCAAGGGATATTTCTTGAATTAGTTGTCTTATGCCTATTTCAGTCTTCTATCCCTAGTCTTAAGGAATGGGTCTTTGTACTGTTTCTTAAGCTCTTAGGTTACCATTCCTTATACAGTAAACATAGGGGCTTATGTCCAAACAGCCCCAAGTGAGCTGGAACTTTTCAGGACGTGTAAGGAGGCTGGGAAACCTCAGCATACAGCAGAGCCCTGGTGGATTGCTGCCATCTGGGTCAAAAACCAATGGCTTCAAGAATGAAAAAAAAAACAAAAAAAACAAATGAGGCCAGGTGCAGTGGCTTTGCCTGTAATCCCAGCACTTTGGGAGGCCGAGGTGGGCAGATTACCAGGTCAGGAGTTCACGACCAGCCTGACCAACATGGTGAAACCCCGTCTCTACTAAAAATACAAAAAGTAGCCGGGTGTGGTGGCACATGCCTGTAATCCCAGCTACTCAGGAGGCTGAGGCAGGAGAATCGCTGGAACCTGGGAGGCAGAGGTTGCAGTGAGCCAAGATCATGCCACTGCACTCCAGCCTGGGTGACAGACAGAGACTCCATTTCAAAAACAAAAAACAAACCAGATGAAACTCTAGTCAGGTAAGGGCCAGCCCTGGCCAAATGGGGACAAATAGATGTCCAATTGCCTGTCCCTGTCCTTGAAGGACGGCCATAATAGGTGAACTTCCTCCGCCCCTTCCCTTTCCCAGCCTATCTCCCCTAGCTCCTTCTTGTGTCTTCCCAGTCTCCTGTGGATGCAAGGAGCAATGAGTTGAAAATAATCATTCTTGGTGGGAGAGTTCTTCAAGAGAAAGTTGTGAGATTGCCAATTATTTTATAATTTGATATGAGATTAACTGTCTGTGTGATGGAGAAAAAGCCAAGGAATGAATTTGCGAGAGGCTGCAGAATCCGTAGCTGGTGCTAAGAAAGCCATCCCCGTGAATGTTAATAGGCGTCGTGTAGATGAATTTCCAAGTGCTGTAGATACTCATCTTCCGAAACCTCACTCTTCCAGCTGTCATTTTGCCCATTCCCATCTGTTTCTTATGCTCTAATAAACGATAGCACTAACCTATTTAGCACCTCTCATCAGAGCCCCCAGGGCTGCTCTGACCCTGCAGGGATTCTCTGCCAAAGTGTGACAACTTCAGAGTGGACACATGGCCTGCTGCTTCCGGACGTTAGTACCAGACTCTGAAATAGGACTTTGCCTTCAGGGATGCTCGCCATCAGTGGTGTGATTTTTCTGTTGTCCTTTTCAAATCCCTTTAGCCTTGAGAATGGAAAATTTGGCCCATTTCTCCAGGGCTGTGAATACCCTGGGAGTTGCCTGCCTGGAGAAGCTCTAGAATGTTTGTAGATTTTTATGGTTGGTTTTGAAAATAGTTAATGGCCTTCTCTTGGGTCTTTTGAATGTGTCTAAAGGGGAAGAGAAATATGTAACATCTGCATTCTTTTCTCTCTTTTTTTTTTTTTTTTTTTTTTTGAGACAGTCTCGCTCTGTCTCCCAGGCTGGAGTGCAGTGGAGCTATCTCAGCTCACTGCAAGCTCCGCCTCCCGGGTTCACGTCATTCTCCTGCCTCAGCCTCCCGAGTAGCTGGGACTACAGGCACCTGCCACTACGCCCAGCTAACTTTTTCTTTTTATTTTTAGTAGAGACAGGGTTTCACCGTGTTAGCCAGGATGGTCTTGATCTCCTGACCTTGTGATCCACCTGTCTTGGCCTCCCAAAGTGCTGGGATTACAGGCGTGAGCCACTGCGCCCGGCTGTAACATCTGCATTCCTAAGGATAATGTTGGTCTTTGAGCTAGTTAACTGGCCTGCCAGGTACCTGAATCCATTTCTTCTGTGCAATAGATGTGGTGGACTGGGAACAGTGAGCACAGTTTGCTGTCTTGTCTGTGACCGATTTCTTTGAGATTTTGAACTAGCCGGATACTGTTCATTTGTGTACTGAATGACCACAGGAAGGGCATCTTTGGTAATATTTAAAAGAAATTTGGCATGGAGGATTTGGAATGCAATAAGATGGTTTATTCAAGAAGTTAAAAAATTCATTTTTTTCTCATATACTGCTGCTTTGAATTTAGAATTTCTGAGCCAAGTGCAATTTGTTGATGTCGACAATTTGTAGAAGAGAAAAGAGGCGAATGCCAGTAGCTCTAAATACTGAGCCAGGGCATCTCAGATATGGGAGTTTTCACAGGAAATGGGAATAAAATCCTCCACAAAATCCACACAAGAGGGTTCGTGTGGGAAGAATCAGTGGTTAAGGGAGGGTGGGTGGTTTCACTTCCCGTGTACCCATAGGTTTCTAGCTTGCCACAGTTAACCCTTGGTTCTGCTGACAGTGTTGAAATTATTTGGAAAGAAAACACATTTCTGACATTGTTTTGGAGAATATTAAGAAAAGGGCATTTGCTTTATAAAAAGTTCAGACCAGGGAGGCCGAGACGGGCGGATCACGAGGTAAGGAGATGGAGACCATCCTGGCTAACATGGTGAAACCCCGTCTCTACTAAAAAATACAAAAAACTAGCCGGGCGAGGTGGCGGGCACCTGTAGTCCCAGCTACTCGGGAGGCTGAGGCAGGAGAATGGCATGAACCCAGGAGGCGGAGCTTGCAGTGAGCTGAGATCCGGCCACTGCACTCCAGCCTGGGTGACAGAGCGAGACTCCGTCTCAAAAAAAAAAAAAAAAAAGTTCAGACCAGTGTTTCTCACGCTATGCTTCAAGCAACTCTGTCCTGATCAGATGACTTTGGAAAACAAGGAGTCTGTGATGAAATAAATTTGAGACATGCAACATAACTTTTTCTTTCTCCTGGAGATTTCCAAAGCACAGTAGGATATTAAAGGCTCGATAAGTCCTGCAGTAGGGAAGCCGGTTCAACTTTATTTAGTGTTTATCTAACTGATTTGAGCACAGTGTTTTTGTTTATTTTCTGTATCATATCCCCGTATAATTCCCCAAGGGAATCAACTTGAGATGCCAAGGTACCATCAACTTTCCTGGAGTGTAATTATTCCGTGAAGCAAAATATGCCCAAATGCACAAATCTGGCCTAGTGTGATTTCTGAGATGTCATTAAAAATGTCTATCATGCACCTTTTCCCTCCTATGACTCTTGCCATCAGAGCATCCACTGAAAGACATGCTCAAGTTTGTTTCTTGCAGGTGTGAGAGGCAGGAGGTGCTGGCACACTTTTTCTCTTGTCCCATTGATTTCAAATCCTGCTTATCCTTTTAGACTAGGAGTCAGCAAACTTTTGTGTAAAGGGCCAGATACTGAATATTTTCAGTTTTGCGGGCTTGATGGTCTCCGTAGCAACTCTCCATTCTGCCATTGTCGTGCCAAAGCAGCCCTAGACAATGTGTAAATGAATGGGCGTGGCTGTGTTTCAGTACAGCTTTATTTACAAAAACAGGCAGTGGCAGAATTTGGCCTGGGGGCCATAGTTGGTCAACCCCTATTCTAGACTCTGTTCAGAGTCAACCTCCTTTTTGCAGCCTTTCTTGGGGTTCCAGCCACTGTTCCTGCATTGGTTTGAACCTTTGTTTAGCACTTGCTTTATTCTATCTGGCTGTGTTGCCTTTCATCTGTCATTGATGCTGTCTTGAGGGATGGATGAGCCCAGAGATTGCTTTGTGTCTCTATCTTGTCTCTCTGATCAGGCTTTTCTTTCTTCCCTCCACTGTGGCCTCTCTGGCCATCTTTTAGTTCCTCTGCCTGCCATACTCCTTCCCCTTATTTCTCTCTGCCTAATTAACTCCTACTTTGGTGTAAGGTCTTAGCCTACTTAAGCTTTCCCTGACCTCATGGATTTGGTAAGATTTCCTCATTATAAATACTCAAAGCTTCATATACCTCATAGACCTTGGCTCAAATACGGTTTCCTATTTTCTTTTATGATCAGATAATTAATGTCTGTCCCTTTCACTGGTCTCTAAGCTCCATAAGGGCAGGGATTCAGCTTCCACGTGCTTACTGTTACATCCTTAGCATATAGCCCAGTGCGTGACATACGGTAAGTTGCTCACTGAAAATTTGCTGAAAGAATGAATGCATGAACTAAGGCTTGGATGATTGAACTCATTCACTCATTCACTTATCCCTGGCTTTGGGTTTTGTATAAGAGCTTGCACATGTAGCCTTAATAAGTTATTTAAGGAGTACAAATTAATGACTTGTTACTCTTAGTATGTAAAAGTAACATGACTTCTAGCTGGGGCTTCCTCTGGCATCCATTAGAAATGTATGGATTATGCCTCACGCTACATCATTGTGTCACTTTCATCCAAACATTTGATTTCTTTTCAAATTGAACTCAGTTACAACTGCCAGGCACACGCTTTACAATAAATGACAGAGAACGATTCCTTTCTACTAGGGAACCTTCAGTATCTATGCCGAGTAGAACTCAACTGGACATTAGCAACTAAGAGTAAAGCATTGTAGTGTTCTTTAGATTTAAATTTTAAAAAAAAACAGCATAGCAAAAAGCACCTTTTCAATGACAGCCAACCTGAGAAAAGCTACCAAGTGGAAAATTCTAAGATGCAATTGTGTTATTAATTGTATTTTAGGGCCTTCGCAAAAGTCAGACCATGGTGAATTTGGGATGAATGGTGGCTTTTCCTGTGAAACTCGGGCTTCTTAGTTGGCAGGAACCTAATGTGACTGAACTATCGTGCCTTTCCTGGGCCTCTAGAGAAGAAAGCTTTAGCCTGGGATGGTTTGGTGAATGGAGATCAGAGCCCCAATTCTGGGTTCTCATCCCAGGAAGATAAAAGAGCTTCAAAGAGAAAACAGGTACCAGAAGGCCACACACAGGAAGGAAAAATCTCACCTGGGCTGGCATTGGATCCAGCTTGATAATTCTGGTGACTTGTTATTGTGCTGGTCACTGATGATGCCAGGGGAGATGTCTCTCTATGTGACTGAAGATTGCATGAAGGGGCAGGAATGGGGTCCTTTGAGAAGGCAGTGCCTCAACTGTGCTCAAAGGCAAATGTAGAGGGGGAGATGCCTTTGGAATGGGCCTCTAAGCATCAGAAATGATCAGACATGGAGTCGTTGGGTTGTGTTCGTTCTAACATGCTGTTAGGCTATATGGGCATCTCAGGAGCATGTGAGTAGAGCCTTTACAAAGGTCAGCCCGTGCGTGTGTATTTCACACTACCGCACCTTTGACTTCCCACTGAGCCCAGCACCCTGACGACCGTCTCCTGTCTATCATATGTCTACTGTAGGCTACAGGAGGGATGCATGTGCTCAGCATGGCTGCAAATTTCCAGGCGAATGTTTAGACAGAGGCTAAGTGTAAACATCACAATCTAGCCTCCTCATTCCTCAGACTATTCAGGCCAGACACAGGTCCTAGGCAGGCTACCAGGTTTAAGTGCCCCTGTGTGCCAGCACCACGCTGAGCACTTGGTTACATTATCTCAAGTTGCCACAACAATCCTGAGGGGTCAGGGTAATTCCCAGTTTACAACTGAGAACTCTGAGGCATAAAGGGTTTGTGGTTTGCCCAAGGCCACCCAACAGGTCACAGGCATAGCTAAGTTGCAGAGATGCTGAGAAGGTTAAGGATCAGCTCTTTGAAAGACTGGGGTTTTCTGATTCTAGTGCCCCTTTAGAAATTCCATGAGATGGTACCTAATCCATATGCCTCCTCAGTGTACTGCTGACCACATTCCCCAAAGCAGAAGAGACTTCTATGCCAGTCCATGGGGAAGAACAACAGCTAATTTTATGACGCTGGAAATCAGAGGTCACAGGACAGAGTTCTCTGATAGAATTCCCTGAGTATAACATTTTACCAATTCATCTCTGCTTCCATGTCTTCTGTCTTGGGGCTAAAACTGTCCACAGATTAGTGGTAAAATTAAGGCTTTGGTGTCAGACTGTTTTTGAATCTGTGTTTCTCCACCCCCTGACTGTGTTGCCTTGGCAAGGAGACTCATGCTCTCTAGACCTCAGTCCCATCATTTGTCAAGGGGGATAATAGTAGTTGTCTCCTAAGTTGACTAAAAGAATGAAATGTGATAACAAATGGAAAGTATTGTGCATCCAGTAAATAGGATGATGAGAATGTCTGTTAATTCTTTTTGATCAATCTCAATCTAAAGACAAATGTGTTCTGCTACCAAAGTTATTGAGACTTCAGTCTCTGGAATTACCAATGGCATAGCAATGACTGAGATTCCCTTTTAATAGTGTAGCCTGGGAAAGTCTCAAAAGTCTCAAAGTTATTGAAGTCTCAATAACTTTGGTAGTAGAACACATTTGTCTTTAGCTTCATAGAAATATCAGTGTGGTTGGTGTTCCAGTTATATATTGCTGTATAACAAACTACCCTAGAGCTTGATGGCTTAAAGTAACTATTATTATATATCTCTCATGAGTCTGGAATTGATGGGGCTCAGCAGGGCGGTTCTTGCTTGGAGTCTCTCAGGGGGTTACATTCAGGTATTGGCTGGGGCTGGAGTCATGTGTGGGTTTGATTGGACTGGGTGACAAAGATGACTCACTTATAGGACTGGCTGTGAACTCACTGTGCACTTGACCAGAACCTATCATCCACATGGCCTCTCCATGTAAAATGTGAATCTCTAGTATGGTAGTTGGGTTCTGAGAGGGAATGTTCCATGAGCAGACATTCCAAGAAAGAGGGAGCAGAAGCCACCAGCCAGTTAAGAGTTAATCCCAGTACTGGCCCTGTGTCACTTCCGCCATGTTGCATTGGTCAGATGTGGCCACCCAGATTCAAGGAGGTGGAGAAATAAACCTTAACTCCTTATGAAGGGCATGGTGAGGTCACATTGCAGAAGAGTTGGTGGGATGAGAGACGTTGTTGCAACCATCTTTGGAAAATAAGATCTGCCACAGCCAGTATGCAGTAAGACTTTACACTTGGCCAGAGGGCAGTGGCTTTTTTGGTTTAAATATGGGGAAGGTCTTAGGATTCAACTCTGGCATTAGCCCATTGGACTAAGTTATACTAGGTGACATTCTGAATGTGCTTTCTTCTTGCCTACGAGCCCTCATCCCTGTGGAGCATGACCCACATCACTGAAACTGTTTTTCCCAATCTTACTCTTGCCTTATGGTGGCTAATTTTTCTCTTCTGTCTCCTCTTGACTTATACACAATGATTTTTAGTTCTTGGAAGTCTCTTCTTGATCCTTCCCTTCATAGTGGTTAAGATCAACAAGTACAGCCACATAGTTCAATATTAGACCACAGAGTGGCCCAAAGTTGTACATTTAGAATCCTAAGACTTAAAGTTTGTGGCCAAGGAAGATTTTCTGGTGGGAAAGGCCTGATAGAAAATCTTTGAGTCATTTTGTCTAACCCAGTGGTTGTCAACAAAGGGAGATTTTACTCCCAACAACAATTGGCAATGCCTGCTGTAACTTTTGACTGTCACACTGGGGTGATGGTGTTTGCTACTGGCATCTGGTAGGCAGAAGCTAGAGATGATGCCAAATATCCTACAGTACAAGACCCCTCGCCCCACTCCTCAACAGAGAACTATCCAGCCCAAAGTATCAATAGTGCTGAGACTGAGAAATCTTGGTTCTGGCCTCAGCTATCATTGCCATTGGGAGATACTTTCCCAGGCCACACTATTAAAAGGGAATCTCAGTCATTGCTATGCCATTGGTAATTGACTGCATCACAATGACTAGATCCGTGGTGTACCATTGTCTCAGTGCTCCATGTAAAGAGCACCCAGTTGTATGAGAGACTTGAAGGTGTGCTTGGACACAGAGATGAACTTCATTGTGCTTCCCAGACAAAAGTACCAATCTATGGTTATTGTATTGAGTTCTCCCCACATAGTTTAGATGCATTAATTGTTGTCAGGAGTTTAAATCAGGTTTTCTTAGTAATAGATTGTGTTTTTGTCGTTGTTTGTCTCAAGGAAACTTCAGAGCTCCCTGAACTTCTTTGACTAAATTGGTCTGCAGCCCTTTGTTGCCTGTTAGGAGAAGGCCCAAATTGTGAGCAATTTAAGTTTGAAAACACATCCAAAGTGCAGTTTGAGAAAGCGCAGCAGAGCCGGGAACACTTTCCAGCACAATGCAGACTTTCATTTCCCTTGCCTTGGAGGCATTTTTGTTAATTGTCCTTCATTGCATCAGCAGGGACCCCAGATAAATCTCTTTAGAACCTGAGGTTGAATTGAGTGTGGGTGTCTGCTTATTTAATGCTTTGATACCAAGTTTAGCAGAGTGGCCGGGGGTCTGAAACCCCCGCTGACCCTTTTCTAGGTTTGAGCCTCACAGGAGCTTTGGTTGATACCATGTATAATGATGCTGCGTTGGTGACAGGACCTCTCATATATGCCATTTGTACATCGAATTGCTTAGCGTGAAATCCATCCATCTCCATGGTATTGGGGTGGGGGCTGAGTTAATGTCAGCCAATCTGATGAAAATCACCTTGCCACAAACTTCCATACAAGCTGAAATCCTATTGCCAAGTTTTCCCTTTTTCCCTCTTACAAGAGATATTAATTAACTACATTGCCTCTAAGTATTTGCTTTTTCGGGATAGGATCTGTCATACTATAAACAGTTGCAAATGATAAAATAAATCAATATTTGTTAATGTTGTGATGCTTGCAGCATCCCCCAGATCTGCAAAGAATGATTTATAGACTACAGCATTTCAAGCCTGACCCGTTCGGGTCTCAGAAAGCACTTAAAAAATAAATTTACCCTGGCCTCTCTCACCCCATTTCAAAAAGGGTGACAAAGATGAAGTAATTTATAAGTCACACTTTTATTAATGCTTTTAACTTTCATACACTTGGCTTTGTTGGCCTTCCCGTGGCATGAGTGCAGGCCGTGGTTGAATGGTAACCCTTAGCACTTTGAGGGGGGTTTGGTACAAATGATCAACTCATAAATAGGTGCTGGGCTCCACATTATCCTGCCATAAATTCACCAGACCTTTCAAGTACATCAAGTAAGAGCGAGGTGAACTAGGCGTTTCTTTCGGAGTTTACAGATTAATGCAGTACTAATGAGTATCTGGGCAGAGGGTTCCCAGAACAACGTCCAGCGCTCTGCAACAGGAATGCTGCTCGTCTCCAGGGAGGAGGAGAGCCTCGTAACAGAGGAGTCATGGGCACCAGTCCTATTTGTTTGCAAGGGAACCAAATAGATGTTCCTAAGGCTATTGGAACTCCTTTGCAGACCAAACAGGAAAACGAGGAATTGACTTGAACTTCCCAATCTCTCTGTCAGAACCGCGATTTTAAGACTTGCCGTTAGCGTGTCTATAACATGAAAAGGAGAATGGGTAGAGAAACTCCCTGAAAGATGATAATAGCTGACTATTTGCTTGAAGTCTTTAAAAAGGTTTGCAGGATTAGTGATGACAGGATATTGACCTGTCAGAACAACTTTGAGAAGTAGCAAACTGCTGCTTTTTGCCCTCTCCAGAATATGTTGAATAAGTCAATGCATTACATTGATTAGAAGGGTTGGGGAGGCAGGGGTGTGAAATAAGCCACTGAAATCACTGGCCCTGTTCTTTAGAACTGCTTTGGACTTGAGTCATGGTGTGAAATTTTCAGGCACACATTTCACTGTCAGCTCAAGAAATCGTATGCACTAATGCATGTGGCTGCACGTAAAGTGGTCAGCTGTGTGGTCACCCAGGGTGGGAGCCCTAAGTAAGCCCTAGTTACTCCTCCTCCTTCCTCATCCCAAACCCAGTGATCACAAGCCAGATAGTTCCATCTTTCCTACTGTCTCCCTTTCAACGTCCCCACATCCCAGGAGCCGTGGGACTGGACATAATGGTATGAGTAAGGAAGTTCAAACTGCTAAAACTGCAACCTCATTGGGTTTCTGTAAATCTTCTGTTTTGTCAACTCTTTCCTCAGAAACCCTCACTAATGGCCGACTGTCCATGGTCAAGCCCAGTCAAGCCCAGTCGTCTGGGTGTGGACATCCACAGTTCTCTGGCTTGTGCCTACTCTCAATCCAGTTCATCTTCGTTACTTCAAACCATCCAGTCGGGTCCTCTAATGCCCAGTTCTGTATCCATTCAATTGTCCAGTCCCTTCTCTCTGTTTGGAAAGCTGCTTTGCCTATTCAGTCCTTACCCCTGCCTAGGACTCAGCCCTCACTCTTTTTCTCTCACCTCCATCTTTTTTACAATCTTCTTTGTTCAGCCTTTTTTGGATCAACAACCTTTTTCTGTACAAGACCAGATAGTAAATAGTTTCAGCTTTGTGGGCCATAGAGTCTCTGTCATAACTACTCATTTCTGCCATTGCAGAGTGAAAGCAGCCACAGATGATACATAAATGAATGAGTGGCTGTGTTCCAATAAAACTTTATTTATAAAGATAGGGGGTAGTCTGCACTTGGCTCAGGGGTCTAGTTTGCTGATCCATAACCTAGATACAAGTCACGCTCACTTTCCTGTGAACACATGTGACAAAATTAACCCTTTCTCATAGATTTCCTTTTCGTAGCTTATACATTAAGATTATTTAATGTTTCATGACTGAGTCATTTTCACAATTAGACTTGAAATATCTTCTGCACAAATGAGTATCAGTCAGATACTTCAGTGTAACGTAACAGCTGAAAGAGATGATCTAGCTCCACCAATGCACGTATGTATATGTGTATGCATATATAACATAATTAGTGGGGTATTTTTGTGCTGGCTGATTACCTAGATCCATATTCCAGATCTCTTCTGTCCGATACAGTCTCTTCATCTAGCTGTGTCTAGATGAAGACACAGCTATTGAGCCCACAAAATAGTGAGGGTCACCCACTTTAGTTACTTGAAAAGTCATAGCTTTCCCTAAGTCTCCCAATGATGTCACATTCATCATAGTGTCTCGGAAGAAATGCCACAGCCATTGTGAAGTTGGTTTCACTGAAGATTAGAAAATGGGTAAATAGGCCGGGTGCAATGGCTCGTGCCTGTACTTCCAACACTTTGGGAGGCCGAGGTGGGCAGATCACCTGAGGTCAGGAGTTTGCTACTAGCCTGGCCAACATGGTGAAAACCTGTCTCTACTAAAAATACAAAAAAAATTATCCAGGTGTGGTGAAATGTGCCCGTAGTCCCACCTACTCGAGAGGCTGAGGCAGGAAAATTGCTTGAACCCGGGAGAAGGAGATTGCAGTGAGCCGAGATTGTGCCATTGTGCTCCAGCCTGGGTGAACAGAGTGAGACTCTGTCTCCAAAAAGAAAAAAGAAAAAGAAAGACAGAAAATGGGTAAACAGTATGTGAGATTTCGGTTCATATCGGTTCTTCCAGATAAATTCTGCTCAATTGACATAACGTGCAATGTAGCTCGAATTAAGGGAAAAATTTCCCCTGTAGCTTGAATGTTGGAAGGTCACTTCTCATGGTCTCCTAGGGGCAATATCCTACATGGGGTTTTCTGTTGCCGAGTTCAGGTTTACACTAAGGGTAGATTTGGCTACAGGAGTCACCAACCTTGGTGGAAAACATTCTGGTATACTTAGATCAGAAGGAACACCTACTCTGTTTGGAAGTGTGAGCTTTGAAAAGACACAGCCTGGTAATTTGTTTCACTGCAGAAATGAAGAAGTCAAACTGGATGACATATTCTGGATAATCACAATAGATGCTATTATAATTGGCATTGTTCTAATTATTCTACTACTTGTTGAGTGCATTCTATAAGCTAGGTATTGGGTTAAGTGCTTTGCATGTGTTTACATCCGTATGTTATACACTATCTAGCATTTCCCGTTATATTTGGAGAAAAGTTTCCTAATATTGGTGATTATCACCCTACTTATAGGTATGGTGATTAAAAAAATCTCTTCAGAGATTTTGGAGTAAGTTGACTTGATTGCAACATGATAAATCCTAGTGTTTCAGTATATGTGGGATGAGAGCTGTACTTTTAAGAAGTTGTGAACTGGGCTGGGTGTGATGGCTCACTCCTGTAATCCCAGCACTTTGGGAGGCCAAGGCAGGCAGATTACCGAGGTCAGGAGTTTGAGACCAGCGTGGCCAACACGGTGAAACCCCATCTCTACTAAAAATACAAAAATTAGCCAGGCATGGTGGTGGGTGCCCATAATCCCAGCTACTCAGGAGGCTGAGGCAGGAGAATCACTTGAACCCAGGAGGCAGAGACTGCAGTGAGCTGAGATCGCGCCACTGCACTCCAACTTGGGCAACAAGAGTGAAACTCCATCTCAGAAAAATAATAAATAAATAAATAAATAAGTTGTGAACTATGTAAGATTGTGTTAAGCTTTCTTAAACAACTATCACTATCACTTTAAAATTGGTATGTAAAGGCATCTTTACCAAAAGTCTACCTGTGAAGCAAGTTTTAAAATTAAATTTTGAAGAAAGACCCATGATTCCTTTTTCCTCTAAATTTAGAATGATCGCCACCATCTGAAAGCTGGGACTGGCTATAAGCCAAGCTAGAGGTCTTGTTTCGTTTTAACTTTTAAAAATCATTGCTATGTGTTTGGTTTTGGCTTTATGGCTTTATAGTGAGAAAGAGAATCTGTCTGGCTACCATTTATTGGCTCTCCATTTGGCAGTTGGCAATGGTGGGGGTGGGAGAGGAAGTAACTCCTTACCAGCACTTTGCCTGATTTCACTTAAAATATAAAAGCTAATGAAAAAAATGGAAGATACAGATCCCTTTCAGCATTCTCATCACTCTGCTCTGTCTGCAATTATATACATTTTTAATTGCAGATGTTACTTGCAAAGAGAACCAACTGGGCCAACAGTTTCCTACATGATGATTAGGGAAGGCAAACTCACTTACAACTTAAGAGTGATACCCAATAACAGGAGATTGAAAGAAATGAATTGCTACAATGAGTTAAATTAAATCAGGCCAACTAATAGTAGATTAAGCAAATATTACAAATTAAAACCGAAGCTCCAGACAAACAAGGGAACAAATCTTGCCTGGAGCTGAGCTGCCAAGGGACCTATCTGATAGCCATGATCTGTGTCTCCGCTCCTGGAAGGAGTTTTTGAGTATCGAAGGACTTACTGGGTCTGAGGTACAGGAAAAGGAAGCAGGTTATGCTAATGACCATTGGCACGGCTAGCAAGGCAGATTTCTGCACGGTGCAAGAGCTACAGCTGTCTGATGAGTGCTGTGGAATGGACTGCAGAGGAGTGTCTGCTTCAGAGAGCTTGTGTTTGGTAAAATCCTACTATGAGTGGGTAAATGTCTCTAGGTCTAATGAAGGAAGGGGTATGCAATGCCCACTGTTTTTCAGACTGCATGAGTCACTCTTTTTCCTTTTTTTTTTTTTCAGTTTTATGGAAATGTACTTACAGAAAAGTACACAAATGAAAAGTATGCAGTTCAACTGATTTTCACCTATGCAACCAATTCCCTGATCAAGAGACGAAACATGCCCAGAATTGAGAGAGGCCCCCAGTCCTGACCACTGTCCTCTATGGGGAACTAGTGTGCTACTCAGACATTGCAGTTCACCCAGTTAAGAATCCTGGCTCACTTATTAGTGCATTTTGTCTCCAGTCCAAACATTACCTTAACAGAGAGAGAGAAAGAGAGACAGAGACAGAGACAGAGAGAGAGAGAGAGAGAGAGAGAGAGAGAGAGAGAGAGATAAAGAGAGAAAGAGATATGATACAGTTGGCAGGGGGATGGAGAGAGAGAAGACAGACAGTGAGGGATCAGTTTGCTCTGAGAAAGTTGTTACATATTCCTAGTTCGGTATCTGAATATTTGCAGAACCAGAAGGAAAGACTGGCTAAATCTTGTTTAGTCTTCCAGCTCTATTTAAAGTAGATTCTTTGGAGGCCCAAAGCTGAGCATTCACAGTAGGAGTAATATCTACCACTTAGTGCAGATAATGCCTTGTAGATATTAGCTAATTATTTCATGTGGTGCCCTAGTGAGAAGTAGGTAAGTATTATCATATCTGCTTTATAAATTGAGTTAACAGGCATAAAGAGATTAAGGCTGCTCCCATATTGGGAGTTTGCCCAAAGAGTTGCTGCCTTATCTGTCACCTTTGTGCCCAGTGGATCTTTAGGCTGCCTGGCAGTCTTCGTGTGTTCATCTGTTCTTTCACTCATTTATCAAACATCTATTGAGCTGTTTTTCTGGTAGTATGCGAGGCTGCTATGCTAGGAGGATACTGAGATGAATAAGGTATGGTCTATAGTAGAAAAGGGCTAGTTCTTACAGGGTTAAAGCTTCAATTCCATCAGAGGGCAGACCGCTAGTACCAATGTGTGACCTGGTAGGGATGAGGCAATAGGGAGTGGAGGGGACTGTGGCAGACTGGAGATCCCTGCCACATCTGTTTATTATGACGTAATAGCTGCCCAAACAAACACGTCTATGATCAGGGGTCAATGAAGGCAGCCAGTTTGCAAGACTTTCTGGAGGAGGAAGAACACAATTTCTATAGTGCATTGTGGTAAATATAGGAGGGGAAGCAGTGTAATGGGAGCTCGCAAAGAAAATAAATGTTTTATGCCAGGAGGACAGAGGAAGGATATAAGGAGCAGACAGAACACCCAAAGGGGAAGTGAGAGTGTTTCCAAGACAGATTTTTAGCCATGGGAGCTTAGCGTTTGAAGCCAGGTGGAGGCCCAGCCCATGCTTGCATCCTTTCAGTGATGGGGAATATGTATCTAGAGAATACAGCCCTTTGGAGATGTCTCCACTGCCCTGGTTAGTGAATGAGTGGGCAACAGTGTGGTGGTAAAGACCACCATAAGCTTCAGAATCAGCCTGTTTGGGTTTGAATTCTAGACTCTACTACTCATTAGCCATATAACCTTGGGGGTAGGTTATTTAATGTCTTCATGCCTCTGTTTTCTCATCCACAAATGGTGATAGTAAGAGAATTGTTGCAAAGATGAAATGCAGTGAAAAGTTCAGCACGGTCTCCACACACACTCAGCTAGAGTTGTGTTCTGAGATGGTCAGAGCCAAGTGAGGCTTGGGAATTGGACATGTCTCCCAAATGGTGGCAAACCACTGAACTGCCAAAAGATACCATCACAACAGAGGGAAAAAAGTCATTAGGAGACAGGTAGTCCCCTGCCTGTTAGAAAGGGAAGGGAACCGGGCACGGTGGCTCACACCTATAATCCCAGCACTTTGGGAGGCAGAGGTGGGCGGATTATGAGGTCAGGAGTTCGAGACCAGCCTGGCCAACATGGTGAAACCCCATCTCTATTAAAAATACAACAATCAGCCAGGCGTGTTGGTGCATGCCTGTTGTTCTAGCTACTTCGGAGGGTGAGGCAGGAGAATCACTTGAACTCGGGAGGCAGAGGTTATAGTGAGCTGAGATCGTGCCACTGCCACTCCAGCCTGGGTGACAGAGCAAGACTCTATCTCAAAAGAAAAAAAAAAAAAAAAAAAAGGAAGGGGCTGAAGATCAACTTTGCTTTCATGGGTATTAGCCACTAACTATGGCACTGATGTGAGCCTGTGAGGCTGTCCCTATCACTTTTAGATCACTCAGAAAGAAGGGCTAGTGGGACTTTGGCTGAGGTCAAAACAGATGTCTCAAATGGAGGGCTCTAATTCAGGAGAAAGTAAGAGCTAGCTGTGCTCTCAGAAACTAAAGCCTAAAGCAAATTCTCTCTTGGTTTTCATCACAACAGAGGGACAAAAATATTAACGAAATGTCAGTAGAGGGTATGAGTTCTGGTACTGTCACACTATAATGTGACGATGCACTGAGCTTTGGATCATGAAATTTTTTTTCCATTTGATATCTTTGTATTTTTAAAGTTCCTTAGTGTGCCACACTGATTGTTTTTAATCTCAGGCCTCCTGTGTAGTTCATATAATCCTTTTATTTCTGGATGGAGGCATGAGGCCCAGAGAAAGGAAGAATTTAGTATTATAGGTATATAGTAAATTTTTTATTTATTCGTTATAGGTGTATAGTAAAAGTAGTAGAATTTTAGGGCTTTGGAAGGCCATGGAGATGATCAGCTAGTTAACTAACCTCTTTTACAGCTAGGCAAGCTCAGAATGGTGAGTGATGTACTCAAGACCATACAGCTATTTAGTAGCAGAGTCTAGACTTGAATTCAGTTCTAAGATTTCCCTGATAGTTCAAGCTCTTCCATTTCTTTTTGTTGTTGTTGTTCAATGACCTTGGCTAAGTCTTTTAATATCTTTGAGCTTCCATTTCTTCTTTTGCAGCAGGAATAATAAATACCATAATTTATAGGGTTGCATTAAGGCTTAAATAGGATAATGAATGTGTAAAAGTGCTTTAAAAACTCTCTATAAAATGCTGTAAAAACATTAGATATTGCTGTTTCCTGAAGTAATTTGGCAAGATGATAAGAACTTGACAAATGCAACTCAAAGAAATTATTAGATTTCAGAACCCTTAGAGGTTATCTAGGTTAATAACCAAATAATTAAAGACTTACCTTGTTAAGGAATCTTTATTTGTAAACTTTCTATACAAATAGGAAAATTTTCATCTTCCCTGAAAGAGAATGTTTCATGAAGGGCCCAAATACTCCCAAGATTAATCCCCATTCCAATATATTAAAAATGGCAAGAGACTATTTGATTGAGAGCTACAGCTTCAGTTTCGCAAGGCTAGGCTTGAGTTGTAGGATTTAACTTTCTTTTCAGGGTTAACAGGGTCAATGGAAGGGAAGGTGGCGGGGAGGCTGTGCCTAGATTTAGGGCAACCTGGAAAATAAATACTGAGTATTAAGCCTCATATAAAGACTCTAACAGCCAGGACTTCATCCTAAGGCCAAAATACATGTGACCAACCTTCGCATTTTAGATTTGCCTCTTTGTTGCAAAGGCTGAGGAGTTAGACACTGCAATGTGTGGAGTGCGAGAAAATGCTTTTATTCCCTTGAACTGCTACCAAGCAAAGCAATAAAGTGTCAGCATAGGTAGGTGGCCACAGGGAAGGCTGGATGGGGATGACATTTTTACCAGACCAAGTAGATTTTTGATGGTCTCATGATTTCTGAAGACTATAGGCAATATTAGGTTACGTAATGGAGCTTTTTCTTTCTTTTCTTTTCTTTTCTTTTCTTTTCTTTTTTTTTAATGAGTAGAGCCTAAAGAGAAACTTCCTTAAAAATCTCCTCCGTTTATTCCATGCTTGTTCAGCAGCCCAGATCTGGAGACTGATGAGGGTGAGTCGCATGAGAGGGATGAAACTGTATTGAGACCCTTCCACCCTCTTCAGGATCCTGTATTCCACCGACTCTCCCAGTCAATGCACTTTCACTGTTAATAATTTAAATGATGAAGTAGGCTCAGTGAGAAGCAGCACCGTGAAACAGGCAGAGCCATGTGGAGAGGAGCTCATAAATCCGTGACAGCTCCAGCTTGGGCTTTGGAGTCTCTGTGTGGATGACGGGACCTGCTGCAACCTGGGTGAGGGGACGTGGACTCCTTTGAATGAAGCTGCAGGTCAGGCCATCTTTTCCCTACTGAGGAAGGGGCAGGCTTCCACACAGTGGCACCTCCCTGGGTCAGGTGCATTTTCATTGCTGTTTCAGGGAGGTTACCGTGTCACTGTATACTGCATTTGCCTGGTGCAGCTGACCTGCATTACAGCTTTGATGATGCTTGTCACTGAAAAGAGGTTTCAGCCTCAGGAATAGCCTTAAAGAGGCCTTTTAATTCCTCCCGGGAACTCTACCTGCACCTTGGGATTGTGGCAGGGTCACCTCCATTCCGACAGCAAAGGAGAGCAGGAATTGGTCATTTGGCACCTCCTCCCATCTTTCCATCAATTCCTGTTTTAGAAAACATTGCACTTATTGCTTACTACAAGTGCGTTTCAGAAACAAACCCAAGCCAAACAGCACAGATGACAGAACAAAATCTGTCCAGCACTGGGTCAATAATCAATTGTTATCAATGCTGCTTCTCTACATAGTAGTTTGCTGTGACTCTTAAACTTCTGGATGTCCTCAGGACTGGCTTCCTTTTTCCAGCACTTTCTATCCTAAGGTTTCTCAGAATGCTAGGTTACTGTCCTTGTAGGTTATATACTCTGCATACTATATGCTCCCTTTCCACTCTTAATTCTTTCTCTTCTAAGTTGTTCCTCTGGCTCTGGAAACTTAAGCCACTGCCTCTTTCCCCTCCCCTCTAAACTAACATGCTGAAATGGTTGTACATCACGTAATCAAGGGTGTCTGCTTCAAGCTCTTAAATCTTTTACCCAGGCTCATCCCATTACGTATGCCACCTTCAGATTCATTCAGCTCATTTCCTTTCAACTGACATTTATCGAATGCCGACTAGCATGCCATTGTCCACACACCGGACAGTGTTTGTGGATGTCTATTTCTTGCCTTACCTTGTATTCATGTATCCATCCGTCTTCTATATACCTGAAACATAAAGTAGAAGGACTCCTCACTCACAGAAGCTTACAGGCTGGCTTTCTAACACATCAAACTCTTCTTTTTGTCTGATATTTGAAACTATTCAACATGGATAGCAATACTTACAACAATAGCAATAAAACAAGAATTTCAACTACCGTCAGTTTCTCTACCCAAATGAAATTCAACAGTCCTCCCTACCACATTTATTTCTCAATTATTCTCACAAAGAAGTTGTTTTATTTTGAAAATGAGCATGCGCTCATGATCCAAGTAGAGGGTTTTAACCTTTTTTTCCCTTTTTCTTCCAAAGCCTTCCTCGTGGAGTGTTCTCAAGAAGGAAACGGGACTCTTCAGTGCTCACGTCTTCCTGCCCCTGCCCCGCCCTTAATAGTAAAGGTTGATATTGAGAGTTAGGGTTTCTGAGTGTAAGCCCCCAGCACAGACATTATACCCTCGTTTTGAACCCTGAATCTTCCATTTGTATGTATGTGATTTGAGGCAAGTGATCCTTGAATGTAAAATAGTGGTAATAATGGTACGAAGGTCATGGGGATTTCTAGGAGGATTCGATGGATATGTGTAACCTAGCTCAGGGCCTGGTACGATGCCCGTCCAAAATATATGTTGGAAAAAAAAGACGTTAGAGTCCCATGTGAATGGGTGGGTAGGTGGGGTGTCTTTCCTTAGAAAATTGATACTTTGGCTGGGGGCAGTGGCTTACGCCTGTAATCCCAGCATTTTGGGAGGCTGACGTAGGTGAATTGCTTGAGCTCAGGAGTTCAAGACCAGCCTGGGCAACATGGAGAAACCCTGCTTCTACCAAAACAAACAAACAAAATTGGGAAATGGTGGAATGTGCCTGTAGGCCCAGCTACTTGGGGGTGCTGAGGCAAGAGGATTGCTTGATCCCAGGAGATGGAGGCTGCAGTGAGCTATGACTGTGCTACTGCACCCTAGCCTGAGAGACACAGCAAGACCATGGATCATTTTTAGCAACTTTTAACAGATTATGTTGGTGCAATTAGCTTGATGGTTATAGATATTTCTAAAACATATCTTAGGCATTTTCCTAAATTTGGCTGTCAGTGAATCTGAATGCTCTTGGGCTGAAAAAAGGGAAGAAAGTGGGGAAGAAAGGAGGGAAGAAGGGAGGGAGAATCAGTCAAAAGGTACTGGTAGTCAGATGGCTTGTAGGGTAATGAAAAATGATGTATTCACATGACTCGACTTCTGGGGCAACTTCTATGATAATAGAGGCATCCACAGCTAAAATGCCAGTGGTTCCTGCTGCCTCTTCTGGGGTGCTCCAGCTGGATGTGGCCACTCCTTTTCTCTGAATTCACAGTGCTTCTTTGTACCCACTAAAACATTTCCATGACAGCTATTTTTAGTTTTGGTTTTCCTTATGTTGCACCTGCTTCTAGACCAGAAGCTCAGTGACATTTCTTCCATCCTCCTCACGCCATCATATGGTTGGTGGAATTGGATGGGATGCTGGCATTCCCTTGAGTTAGGCTCAGATCTGCTGATGGGATGATGAATTCCTTCTAGTTCACAGTCAATAACCACTTCCCCCAAAAGGGTCAGGGCAGTGCCAAAGCTGGAGAGGGCTTGGGGAGGTGGAGAGGGCTCCCCTTGGTCTCAAAAAGTGGCATGCTTCACCGATTTTTAAAAAGTGTAACATTTTGCATAAAGGCTGTTAAAATGATGATTTTTAAAAAGGGCAAACAATGAGGAAGCAAAGGTCAAAGTGTCAGTGGGGAGGCCTTGAGAACTTAGTGTGGGATGGCACATTGGGGCTCGCTTGATTTACTTGAACCCCCACCAACCAATGTTATTGGCTGACAACTAATCCCCGTCCCCACCATGCTCCTAAGCTTGCCCTTCTTGGGAAAACCTGACTGTTTATCTGTACAAGGACTGACTCACTTTCCCCATATTGCTCCAAATGCCAACACTATTCAGCGGAACTCAAGCTGTGACCTCAGAGCCTTGCACATCTCACTCTGGCTCCATCTCTGATCTCTTGTTCTCTCACTGTGCTGTGGTCACACTGGCTTTCCTGCTGTTCCTCAATTGTGCCAGTCATGTTCCTATCTCTGGGCCTTTGCACTTGCTCTTGCCTCTGTCTGGAATGTTCTACTCCAGATGTGCTCTGATATGGTTTGGCTCCATGTCCCCACCCAAATCTCACCTTGAATTACAATAATCCCCACGTGTCAAGGGTGGGACCAGATGGAGATAATTGGATCATGGGAGGGATTTCTGTCCTGCTGTCCTTATGACAGTGAGTTCTTATAAGAGCTGATGGTTTTATAAGGGGCTTGCCCTTTGCTTGGCACTCATTCTGTCTCGTGCCACCCTGTGAAGAGGTGCCTTCCGCCATGATTGTAAGTTTCCTGAGGCCTCCTGAGCCATATGGAACTGTGTGTCAATTAAACCTCTTTTCTTTACAAATTACCCAGTCTCGGGTGTCTTTATTAGCAGCCTGAGAATGGAGAAATATATGTTCCCTCATTTCATTGAAATCTCTGAGCAAGTCACCTCCTCAGAGAGGCCTTCTATGACCACCTGAGCTGAAGAAGTACCCCCATCACCCTTTGTCTCTTTACTGTGCTATCCTTTTCTTCACATGCCACCCAGCATTATATTATATGTGCATCTCTTTGTGACCTCCCACTAGAATACAAGCTCTAGAAGGGCAGGGATTTTTACTATTTTGTCCATTGCTATGTCTCATTGCTAGGGCAGTGCCCTGTACATCATTGGTACTTAACATGTTTGTTTCATCAATGAATGAATAAGTGATTTCCACCCATCGGCCCATTCATCCATTCCATGAACAGTGACTGAGCATCTATGATGTGCAAAGATGAAAACATCACAGTCCTTACCTTCTAGAAGGTGGCAGTCTTGATGGAAAGATAGATGTGTAAAAACATACCAGAATGGCCAGGCGCGGTAGCTCACACCTATAATCCCAGCACTTTGGGAGGCAGAGGCAGGCGGATCACCTGTGGTCAGGAGCTCGAGATCAGCCTGGCCAACGTGGTGAAACCCCGTCTCTGCTAAAAATACAAAAATTAGCCAGAAATAATGGCAGGCACCTGTAGTCCCAGCTACTCAGGAGGCTGAGGCAGGAGAATCGCTTGAACCTGGGAGGCGGAGGTTACAGTGAGCCGAGATTGTGCCATTGCACTCCAGCCTGGGCAACAAGAGTGAGACTCCATCTCAAAAAATAAAATCAAATCAAATAAAAATAAAAATAGAACAGAATGTATAAACAAGTACTTATGAAAAAATTTTGCAGGTGGAATGACAGCTCTAGTTATGGTATTTTCTCAAATTGCGTCAGAGGAGCAGCAGGTAATACATGAAGTATACTCGCTTAAGAATTGAAACCATAAATAATCATATAATAAATATATGGGTCTCTCTCTCTCTCTCTGGTGTGTGTGTGTGTGTGTGTGTGTGTGTGTGTGTGTGTGTGTATGTGGTGTGGTGTGTGGTGTGGTAAATGTGTATGTAGTATGTGTATAGTGTTTTGGCCATAGAAGATTTCATAGAGTTTAGAGAAAACATATAATGACTTTGCAGTGATGTTAGAGTATGTCAGAAAGGTGAAGTATTCACAGTTTTCACCCCAAATGAAATAGAAGCAGCTGCATTTCTCCCAGGTGGGATTAGGCATTGTGCAAGATCCACATATTTTTCAATAAGAGACTCATATTTGCCATGATGCTAGAAGCTTCTAATGGGTGTCTGAGGGTTGTAAATTATATCAAATGAGTTTCCAGATATGAAGCTATTGCTTTTTAAGGGATAGAGCAGGGAAGAAAAGGTGTGGCTAAAGCTTCCCTTGGCCCCTGAAATTACACCTCTTTCAACTGCGTTTAATCAGTGTTTTTGAATGCTTAATGCTCATCCATTCAACAAACATTTACTGGGTATCACCTATGTGAGAGGTGCCATTTTGGACTGTGCGGCCATCCTTGGGTGGCTTGCCGTCTGTAGGGAACTTATTGGTAAAACTGCTAGAACTTGGTGTAGTTTTTGTTTTTCAGTATTTTCATTTTGCTGTTACTGTTTTATTACATCTTAATTGTAGCAAGCGAAAAATTACTAAGGTATGTAAATATGTATATAGAAAATAACTAATGTTCCACTCTTCCTCCTCATTCCTCCTACCCCTTGCAATTTGTGTTTCTAGTTTTGTTTTTGTTTTTGTTTTTTGAGACAGGATCTGCTCTGGCATCTAATCTGGAGTGCAGTAGCACAATCTTGGCTCACTGGAGCCTCAGCCTCCCAGGCTAAAGTGATCCTCCCACCTCATTCTCCCAAGTAGCTAGGGTTACAGATGTGTGCCACTACTCCCAGTTAATTTTTGTAGTTTTATAGAGACGCGATTTTGCCATGTTGCCCAGGCTGGTCTCAAACTCCTGGGCTCAAGCCATCTGCATGCCTTGGCCTCCCAGAGTGCTGGGATTACAGGCATGAGCCACTGTGCCTGGCTGTTTCTAGTAATTTGATGGATATCTTTCTATATCATTATCTTTGTTCACAGACATACACGCAGAAAAATTGTTCCTTTTATTTTACTTTATAAAACTGACATTACACATATTACTCTGAAATGTGCTTTTAAAAACTTACTAATATATAAAGAACATCTTTTCAAGTCTTGTTCTTTTTAGTAATTGTAATTGCAGAATAGGTCTAACAAAATGTAGACACCCATTTGCCTATTCATAAGGCTTTAGGTGAATCAAGATTTTTAAAACACAGCATTCAAGAATTAAATAAACATCCTTCTACATATTTTCTTATGTATTTGTGCTGTTACTTCTGTTCTGTTCAGTAGGCTCTCATAAATGTGATTATCATGTCAAAGGGTAAGTGAGTTTTTAGTCTTTAATAAGCACAGCTTGATTATTTTCCTTAAATCTTGTAGCAATTTCTATTTCCTTCAGCAATATATGGGAGTACTTTCATTCTTAACACTGTACCCAGCACTAGCTATTATCAGCATCTTAAGTTTTGTCAACAATAACAGCTGATATACCTCAACACTGAAGATGCCTCAACTCAACATACCTCAACACTGATGTGCCATTGTTGCTTTAATGACATTTGCGGGGCTGTCTCTGGAGTTGGGTATCTTTCGTACATTTCTTGGCTATTTGCATTTCCTGTTCTACACATTTCTACTAGTATCTTTGCCTGTTTGCTTTTGAGTTGTCTTCTTTCTTATTGGTTGATAGGAGCTTCGCATATTAGAAATAATAGTGCTGTCCGAGCATGGTGGCTCATGCCTGTAATCCCAGCACTTTGGGAGGCCGAGGCAGGTGGATCACCTGAGGTCAGGAGTTCGAGACCAGCCTGACCAATATGGTGAAACCCCATCTGTACTAAAAATACAAAAATTAGCCAGGCATTGTGGCAGGCACCTGTAATCCCAGCTCCTCAGGAGGCTTAGGCAGGAGAATTGCTTGAACGTGGGAGGTGGAGGTTGCAGTGAGCCAAGATTATGCCACAGCATTCTAGCCTGGACAACAGAGCTAGGCTCCATTAAAAAACAAATACAAAAAGAAATCATAATGCTTTGTTGATAATTTACTATAAGAATATAAAATGTAATCTATACCTGCTTATTGTAGTAATGTCTGTTGTTATTTTGGTCTTGTTTAGAAAACATCCCTCTTCAACCTTTAGTTCTGGTGTCCATCAAAAAAGGGTAGAGCATTGTCCATTCGTAGCACTTTGTGCCTACAGTGTGACATTTGAGTCTAGTGCTGTCACTTACCCCAGACAGAGCTGCGACCTGTATTAGTCTCTGCTTTCTCATTCTCTTCCCTGAGTTTAGTGTAGGTTCACCTGCCAGTCAAACACCTTGTGTCCTATCATCAATGTCTGGGATGCTTCTGCTAGAAAATACTGGGGATTCTCTCAACCACAAAGTGAGACTTTTGAAAGTCATGGTCATCAAAAGACAAATTCACATGTCCGAAAATCTCAAGCCATTGCTTACACCGGGAAACACCCATAGCAAAATATGTAGAGTGTGGCTTGGGGGCTCCCCGGCCCCTCCCTTCCCTGTGGAGTCACATTTTTGATGGCCTTCGCTTTGTCAGCTCTTGGGCCCTCTTTCCTGAAGAGGTCATCAGAATCGCCTAATATCTCTGACAATTTGATACCATCATCCTGGGAATGGGGTTATATGAAGAATCAACTTATTTTTTAAAAAAAGTCACGCATTTTGCATCTAACATATTGTTGAGGCACAGTTTCCACAGCCCGGGGCTTTAAGGACTTCGGCACATCACCGCGGTCATTGTTGCATTTGTTCCCCTTGACAGGACTAACGCACTGTCCTTCATATACAAGGATGACTTCAGGATGCAAGCTTTCAGGTGGGCTCTTCCTCTAATGGCGAGGAGAGGTCCAAATCTGTAGACCTCTACACACATGTCCTTGCCCTTCTTTTGACTAAGCTACTAGAGAAAGCCAGAATGTGAGAGCTATGAGGAACTCACTCAGGCAAGAAAACTGAGACAGAGAAAGTAAAATGAACACACCCGAGTTGCATCGCATGTTGCTGCACACTAAGAGTCTTTGTGGAATTATGACAACTGTAGATATAGCAATGACCACACTTACAAAAAAAAACAGGGTCAAGTAGACCCATCAGCACATGTATCACCGTATCAGTGGGATGCTGACCGCTTCTGGAATTTGTAAAGGTAATTCAGAGCCACGCTTTAGAGCAAGAAGAGGGTCTGGACTTCTGCACCCGTTTTGTAGTGGTTGTGAAAATGGAAACACAGGGAAATGAAATCATATGCCCAGGAATAATGTAGTAATTAACAGGAGTGTCAAAACTCAAATTCACATGCCCTGAGTTTTTGATCTAGTCCACTGTTTCCTGGTTTATGCTATCTCCTGGCTGGCAGAGTTAGTTGCAAACCAATTTTTTGGAGGACCAGTATCTATCGGAGGAAAGGATTGATCACCACCTTCATGTGTACCCCTTTAACCCACCTCCAACTTAAGGAGGATTATATTGTTTCATTTATTTGTTCAGAAAAATATCTATTGGTCATTCCCTGTGTTAGGGGCTCAATAAATATTTGTAGAATTGTATTGAACTGGTTTGAATTGCTCAGGCACCAGAGATAGGGGCCTGAGTCAGTAACTAAGATTTTGTTTTACCAGTGGGGATAAAAGATGCAGCCAATGAAAATAAACAAATCCCTTTTTAACAATTCCACTAAAAACATATGCTATATAATTGAATATAAGTACAAATAGAAGGCACCTGGTACAGCTTGTTCCAACTTCTCTTTTATTAGAATCTAAGTGGTAGCATTCATTTCCAGGCAGTGTCACCGCTGTTGGTTTTGCTCATTACGGGGAGGTTATAGTTATTGCACTCTAAAGGGAGGAGCCTCGTGTTTATAACTACTAGGGCTGGCAAGTGGCTGAAGAACGGAGACGCATGAGCTGATGGGCCTTTTACAGAGTCAGTGTGTCAGAAACCATCATCAAAAAGCAGAGTGTCCCTTCCCTGTGGCCTGCTCTCACACAGAAGGATGGGCACTGTTTTTCTCTTGCGGGTAGGACAGAGTCTGAACTTCAGCCCAGAGGAGGCTGGCTGACTCTGGGTCAGGTGCCCAGGGGCAGGTGGAGTTGGGCAGTTCAGAAGGATGACACAGCCATGGTGCTGTCAGACTCAGAAACCAATTGAGAAAGCCCCAGGGGCTGTGGTCTTGGAGGAACCCTGATGTTTCATTATTCTAACTTTAATTGGCATGAGTAGAATTTATGGACAAGCTTTAGTATAGGGGGAAAGAGGAAGAGGAGGAGGCAGAGGAGGAAGAAGGAAAAAAAGCACAACATAAATTACAATAGTAGGCCCAGCACGGTGGCTTACACCTGTAATTGCAGCTCTTTGGGAGGCCAAAGCAGGTGGATCACCTGAGGTCGGGAGTTCGAGACCAGTCTGACCAATATGGTGAAACCCTGTCTCCACTAAAAATACAAAAATTGGCCAGGCATGGTGGTGTGCGTCTGTAGTCCCAGCTGCTCGGAAGGCTGAGACAGGAGAATTGCTTGAACCCGGGAGGTGGAGATTTCAGTGAACTGAAATCACATCACTGCACTCCAGCCCAGGCGACAGAGTGAGACTCCATCTAAAAAAAAAAAAAAAATTACAATAGTAATTTATGGGCCAACAAAAAGCAGTCTTGCGACACGATGGCAGTCCTTAATAAATACATGTCTGAGGCTTATAAGGTTGTAATATACTCATATTTGTAGATGATTTATATAGAAATCATTGTTTTTATTAAACAATTATTCATCAAATAATTATTAAACATTGTTTTATATTAAATTTTTTAATATAAAAATTAACTCCTTTTTGTAGAGACAGGGTCTTGCTATGTTGCTCAGGCTTATCTCAGGTAGATCCTCCCTCCTCAGCCTCCCAAAGTGTTGGGATTCCAGGTGTAGGCACTGCACCTGGCCTCGTCATTGTTGTTATTATTCGTGTGTGTTGCGTGTGTCCTATGTGTGTGTTTGATAATGAAAGACAAAAGTCAATATTGGGACTTTTGATTCTTTTAAATGGGAGAGTGAGATGCTTTTTGTCTCCCACATTCTTCATTGCTTAGCTGGAAGCAATTTCAAAAGGACAGAAGATTGCCTTTGGGGTTGATTCTGTCCTATTTCCTCTTTTGCTCAGGAGGTTTCAAGGAAGAACTGGAGCCCAAATGGAGTCACTTTCCTGCATCCCTTTCTTCCTGAGAGGAAGCAGGGGAAGGCTTTTTTCTTCCCATGGGAATCTCAGTGTGGAGTCTTTGCTGTTTCCAGGGGATGTGAGCAACAGGTGCACAAGGAGCCTGGGTACCAGCTCCCCGAGCACAGCGAGTATCTCTCTTCCCTTCTCCACCTTTGCAGGTGAGAATGCTGCCTACAAGGGAAGGCCAAAGAAACTGGCCTCAATTCCAGCTCTGCTATCTGGATGCTCTGTAGCCCCATCCTAAATGCCTGATGTCATCCGCTCTCGTAATATGGGCCTACTTAGGAATTCACCTATGGAGTTTTAAATAAGATACACATCATTTACACTCATATAGCATCTTCCCATGTTCAGAAACACTTTTGTAGATATTGCATATTTAGTCATAGTATCAGTTCTTTGAAGTGGCTATTACTCATTGGCATTTTATATATAAAGAGATTGAGGGTTGGAGAGGTGGAATGTTTCTTAGGGTTGCCTTCCCATCTCACCTCTATCACCCAAAGAGATGCATCAGGTTCGGGGCAGCTTTGATGACATTTGATGCTTGGAGCAGCTTCCTCTGAGGAGCATGGATTTAGGAAAGCTGTATTCTAGGAGTCTGTTTCTGATTATTTAATATTAGCAGGACATTTGAAGACGCCAAAAAATTTGTATAATGACTCAGACATCAGGCAGGGTTTTTGTGTCCTAAAATCTCTAGGTGGCTAAGCTCCATCCCCCTCCAAACATGTCCCATGAGAATGAGATGCCCTTCATGGTGCTTTTGTACATTTCCAAAGGGCTTAAGCACCCTGTGGTTACCCCTGGCCCCACACTTGTGCTTCTGCTGAATCGATTCATGTTGGAAATTGTCTTGATGTCCTTCTGTCATCTGTGATGTACAACAGAGCTGAGGAGCTCAGCCAACTTCCTGAATTTCCTTTGGACAAACCGTTCCCACAAGATGTGTGCCTGTGTGTGTGTGTGTCTGTGTGTGTGCGCCTGTGTGTAGACTGCACTGAAACTTTGGGAAGACAGGAGAATTTACAGATCACTATCTGGGTCCTTTTATGCTCTGGGTTCCCATTTCCTATTTTTTGGGGTGTCTCTTCTCTCTCCTCTTCCTTTTTTCCTCACATGCACCTTCTCCTTAAATTTTGGCCTATTTTAAATGCATTTCAGCTTAGCTAACCCCAACCTTGTTAACTTCTCACCCATGCCCTCCAGATCTCACCTTTCCCCCAAGCATCTCACCAAGAATATCTTCCCTAAAAAGAGGATTCCCCTCCCCACCCCCTGGAGGAATTCCGACGCCAGCAGAGACCACGTTTTCCATCTCATTACTTCAATAAATAGTAACACAACAAACCAAAGCCCAGTCTTGAATGCACAATTGGTCTGAACATTATAGTGGTGACACCAGTGATATTACTACCTTATAGTTATTGAAAGTCTTCAGAAGGACCGAGTGCGGTGGCTCACGCCTATAATCCCAGCATTTTGAGAGGTCAAGGCTGGTGGATCACTTCAGGTCAGGAGTTTGAGACCAGCCTGGGCAACATGGTGAAACCTCATCTCTACTAAAAAAAATCCAAAAATTAGCTGGATGTCATGGCGAGTACCTGTAATCCCAGGGAGGCTGAGGCAGGAGAATCGCTTGAACCCAGGAGGCAGAGGTTGCAGCGAGCCAAGGTCGCATCATTACAATCCAGCCTGGGAGACAAGAGTGCAATTCCATCTCAAAAAAAAAAAATCTTCAGAAGGATTGTCCTATACATGAGGATGTTTTATCCACAAGTAATTCCTATTATTCTGATTTTTAGATGAAAAAACTGAAGGTCATGCAGAGCCAGGTGTAGATCCAAATCTCTACTAGCCCCTGCCTCTACCCTGGTTGGCTTCTGAATTTCATTGTCATACAATGAATCATACTTGAAAATTTCAGCCATTCTCTGGCCATCACAGATTTATAATTTCCAATGACTTCCCTGGGCCTAAACCTCTACAGAACTGACTTTTTGCATTTTGACAATCCTAAACATTCAACCAGCAGCCTGTGTTGGACCCATAGGTCCTCTGCCTTTTGTTGCTATCTGCAGTTCCAGAAACACAGGTTCATGAGGGCTGTGGTCCTACAGGAGCAGGTCAGGAGACTGCTGCACATATGTAACCCGATTCTTTAAAATTCAGAGTAATTTTCGCCTCTGCACTGGCTGCTACATCTTGGATGCTACAACTGGCTTGCATAAACAGTGCTTCACTACTTCTGTTTTTGTTCTTGTTGTCGTTGTTTGTTTTTCTGAGATGGAGTTTCACTCTTGTCACCCAGCCTGGAGTGCAATGGCATAATCTTGGCTCACTGCAACCTCCGCCTCCAGGGTTCAAGCCATTCTCCTGCCTCAGCCTCCCAGGCAGCTGGGATTACAGGAGTGTGCCACCATGCCCAGCTAATTTTTATATTTTTAGTAGAGACAAGGTTTCACCATGTTGGCCAGGGTGGTCTCGAACTCCTGACCTCAGGTGATCCACCCATCTCAGTCTCCCAAAGTATTGGGATTACAGGCGTGAGCCACGGCACCTGACCTTCACTTTTCCACATGACATTTCTTCGACCTGGAAGCTCCCTGCGAGGGATCCAGGACATGTTACAGCCCCAACAAGGAAGGGGTTAAGGTTGTTTTACCTCAGGATTTCATGAACAAGCTGTGAGCCTCAGTTTTGGGTCCCCTTTGCCATCTCTTTATGTCATTGTCCCTACTCTCTCTCTGAAGCATGCATTATCTGGACCACTAGGGAGCCCATCAGCAGAGGTGCTATGACCTCTGGCTGACCTTGACCTGCTGCTGTCCTGCCTTGCACTCCAATTACTACGATATGTGGAGGCGACCACAGACTCAGAGACCCTCTGAGGCTCATAGCTTTGTCGGATCCTCACCTCCTCTCATTGGCATCGGGTGACTTCTAGATCCTGCCAGGGTTTCTCTTCTGACATGACATGTATACTCATTCTGAAATGAACACTATAAAGCTGTGGTTGGTCTCTCTCTTATTGGAAAACTGTAATTTTCCACTGCCTGGGCTGTTTTCCTTGGATGATGGGCTGCAAGAAGAAACAGTGAGAATATGACAAGATTGGTTCATTTCTTTGTTACTAGCAACATTATTTTTTCCTACTGTTTGGGCGTCTAGAGTTTTGTTGACTTGACACTTCCGAGTCTCTTTGCATCTGTCTTCTAGACCTCATCTTCATCCCTAAATTGGCAGTGGCTGTGCAAGAGGTTTAATGGTTTGGGTAATACTTTGTGCTATTTTAAATAAGTATTTTTTTCTCTGAGCATGAATAATAAAAAAGTTATGCTTTGTATTTTAGAGGCAAAAGAAAATTAGGTACTTGTTACATAATATAATCATGACATTATGTAACACATTTTTCTGCTGGAAATAATGTCCCAAGTTCTGCTGGTCCCCAATTTGCTATGATTCACACAATGGCTATTTGTTAAACCCAACTATTTACCAAATTCGGAGCTGTATTAGGCTGAGCCTTATGGATTTGCCAATTTTATAGATCAAAAGCATTCAAATATCAGCAATTTTGTAGGGTCCAACCTACACCAGCAGCATAGGGCGAAATCTAATAGGAAGTGGGAGAGGCCATCTAATCCATCCTCCTCTGTCCAGACAGAATTGTATTTCAGTCATGCCCAGAGGGACCTCTTAACTCACACTTTTAAACATCTGTTGTTAAAGAATTGAAATTCTGAATGCAATTCTGGGTTGGTTAAGGGACTGATGACCAATATCAAATCAGGGAACAGGTCATTCTGGAAACTGGGCAGCAGAGGCCATAATTTTTGTTCTTCAAGATTCTGTAGGACACCTGTCACATCATACTGCTCTTCCTAGCAACAATCAGGGTTTTAATGAGATAGAAAGGTTCTCTATTCAGGGTTTTAATGAGATGGAAAGTTTCTCTATTCAGGGTTTTAATGAGATAGAAAGGTGGTTCTCTGTTCTTGTCATCTCTCATCAGCCAAGCCTGCATTTCCAGGCTCATCGAAAACCAATGAAGACGGACTCATTTGCACCCTGCCTGAGCTTGTGCCTCTCAGGTCTTGGCCCCCAACACGGTGATAGCAGCTGTTAAATGGCCTGCTTTGGCTGCCTGAGCAAGTGGGGTCCTCAAAACGAAGAGAATGAATCTGCTGTATTCAAGCAATGGGATTTCCAGACAAAGCAAAGTCATGGGAATAGTCTTTGGAGTCTAGAGAGAGTTTTCTTGGCATGTGTATCAGAGCCAGATGCTCAGGGTATTTGATCCTCCTCCCAGACTCCCGGCTGCGGCCTGAGCCTGAGACCTCTCTGTACTACTGCTCCCTTGGCTGGTGGCTCGTGACACTGAGAGGGGTCAGTTTGAAGTATGTGTTTGCTTGAGCCAGTACTTATTCCAAGCACTGAGCTTCCTCTTCAAGAGGTGATTGTTCTGTTGCCGATAAAAGTACAGCCAACTAGTCCTGGATGTGTTTATGAATAGCATGTGAAGGCAGGATTTTTAGATACTTTTTTAATGATGATGAACAGAGGCAACTCCTCTCATTTACCTAGAACATAAACTGAGAACTTCTGTACCCTATGACATTATTCCAAAATGAAAGGCACGAAGTTTGGATGGGGGATGCATGATCATAGAGATTTCTATGTAATATTGAAATCCTATTTAAATGAGATAAAAGCGTCTAATCAATAGCCTTTTATAGACTCCCATCTGATGCAGGAAAAGGTATAGAATAATTGGTTAAATAGGAAAGATGTAAAGCTGTTGAGTCTGAGATCTGGATTCAGCCACTTGGTGTGAATGGTCTGGCACTGGCTACTCTTACAGGGCCTCAGTTGTATCATTTGCAAAGGGGAGGGTCCCTGTGTCCCCTTTCAGGATCGCCTCATGGTTATAAAGCACAATCGTGGGAACAATAATGCTTTGAATAAAGGACCATGCACCCTAAAGGTGTTGGGTGTCTTTTACCCTCTAGGGTGGTTCTTATTAGGCATCTCATTAGATTAGATGGCTTTGCGTGATTGGACAGAAGGCTGGGCTAATATATGCCGCAGAAGTGAATGTTTCTTGAAATTGAGCGGCTTGGAGTCCCTGCCAGTTTCTCACCTGGCCGCCAGGGAGCAGCTGTGGTGGAGAAGGGCTGGGACAGGGTCTGGGCTGGCCTGGGGGTCTCCTCACGGAAGACACTCCTTCACAACCAGCCCTCGATGCCCACCCTCCTGTAGCTGGTGGTGACTGAGGGAGCTCGTTCCAAACCCAGTTTCCTGGAATCTGATGAAAGCCTGCTCCAATCACTTTCCCGTGGCCTTTAACCTAAAAAGATTACATTTCGCTGGGGCGGTGGGAGAGCAGGCGAGGACCAGCCTGCTGTCAGAGGACAAAATCAAATTTTTTATGTGATGTTGCTGCATTAAAAGGGCCAATCTCGTGTCATGTAACATGTGAATAATGGCTCTAGCATGTGATGTCAAAATTTTCCACACACCTCATAAATAAATCCAGCCACACCCCTCCCCCCAATCACCACCCAAAGGCTATTCATTTTTGAACCTCAGCTTGCATCCCAAATTAAGAATGCATTCAGAGTCAAGGTTAAAGGTACAGTATCCCCTTTCAAAAGGCACATGTCAGTGTCTCTGCTGAGAATGAGAAATAACATTTGAAACAGGCTGTCAATTGTCAGGACTCCTCCTCCTCCTCTTCCTCTTCATTCTAGACCTAACTTTGCTGAAGGTCTGATCTTTTGGAGGGGGGGGGGAAATAGATGCTATATTAGGGCAAGATTTCATGAAATTTTTTAAAAAATAAAGCCACTTGACTGAGATCCCTTGGCAGGGAGAAGAAACACAGTCAAATAGTCCAGTGATCTTCAAGAATGAAGGAGCTGGATACAGCACAGCTGCAATTAGTAGGAACCGCGTAGTCAAGCAAAGTGCTTTTTATTGCAAGGAGCATATTTTCGATGGAGATACGTTGGCTTGCATCAAGGTACCAGGCACAGATGCTGACATTTAAGCCTGGAAATGATGATGTTTGCCAAGGAGATGCTTCCTTTTCATTGTCTAATGTGACCAACACAGGTGGCTTTCAGAAATAAGAATCTAAGCCATCCTTAGGTATCACTCTCTTTCTTTGAATCTCAAAGATTGGTCAGCAGTCAATGTACAGAGAAATTTTTTTCCTACAAAATTCAGCTTGGTTGAAAGCTTTCTTGCTGAAGCAAAGCTGCATCTTACTCTGCCTGAAGGAAGGAATGCCTTTTTTGTTTGTTTGTTTTTCCATTGTACAGAGGGTCAGAAGGAGGAAATAGCTGGGCACAGGAGGGCTTAGAACCAGGGCAAAGAATAGGAGGGAAATTTGGCTTAATTTTCGTGTAAGCTGAAGTCCCCCTGTCTGCTCTCTGCATCCCTCCCTTCTCTCCCCATCTCCCAAACAAAGGCAGCATCTTTCTCAGATAATGCCGCTTGTGTCAGAAGCGAACATTCTGGGAATGTGCAGGGTGACCTGCTCTGTGTAACAAACGTCAACCCCAAACCATACAGAAGTTGCTACATCTGTTTTGGCTTTGTTCGCAGCAGAGAGGGGAGGGGGGGTGCACTGTATGGTCAAGGGCCAAACTACATGTCATATTTCATTACCTTCATTAGCTACTACAGAAGGCTGCCTTCAAAGAAAAAGGTTGGTATTAACCCTTGAGCCACCAGCCTTTTCGAACAACCGTTTTCACCTTCACCCACCACTTGCCATTCTCCATTCGTTCATGCTGTGGGCTCTGATTTAACTAAACTGTAAATCAGCCCTTAGGTCCATGATTTCACCCTTTTAACTTAAAGGAGGCAAGCTACTGTTTTATCCTAGGTAGCTACTTACAGGATGATTGAACATCTGGAACCTATTAGGACAAATGCGAGTGTAAACCCAACGGGGAAAGCGTATTTAGAATTAATAAAACTTTCCTCTCTTATTTTGTCCGCAGTTGTCTTTTTCTCTTCCATCTCACATTATTTCTGTGATTTAGTATGGCCAGCTCCTTTCTTGGTTGCTGCAGTGAGATAAGATCATGTGCATTGCTGCCTAGATATTTTTGTGGCACTTCTCTTGGCGTGCTTTATTGTGGTGACATTGGACTCACATGGTCGCCGCCCCTGGAAAAGAGTTCATTCCCCCGTATTCATGTTGCGTTTCTTAAGGCATGCTTTACAATGGCGGAAATAAAAGTGGGTGAATACATAAAGTAGATCTTTATACTGTATGGCTATAAAAATGCTCAGTTTTCATGCTGCGTATTAAATACATCATGATTCTATTTAAAATCATCTGTGGGCAGCATATGTTGTTATTTAATCTTATGAAGAATGGCCGGTTGGCCAGTACAGGTCAGAACACACCTGGATGGTAGAATTAGGAGTCTGGAATTTTGATTCTTCATTCTGGCTCTTCCATTGATTTATCGCCTGGCATTAGACAAAGTTCTTGCTCTTCATTTTCCCATCTGTAAACTGCGAATCATTATACTATTCTAAGGGCTCTATAAGCTTGAATGGCTTCATACCTTGAAAGGCCTGGAGAAGACAATACTTGAGAATACGATGCCATTTAGCATACTGTAACATCATTTATTTTCATTAATACATATTTGAAATATCTAAACCAGTGGTCCCCAGACCTGCAACATTAGCGTTACCCAGGAGCTTGTTAGAAATGCAAATTCTAGGCTGGGTGTAGTGGCTCATGCCTGTAATCCCAGCACTTTGGGAAGCCGAGGTGGACGGAACATGAGGTCAGGAGATCGAAACCATCCTGGCCAACTTGGTGAAACCCCATCTCTATTAAAATACAAAAAATTAGCTGGACATGGTGGCGTGCACCTGTAGTCCCGGCTACTCGGGAGGCTGAGGCAGGGGAATTGCTTGAACCTGGGAGGCGGAGGTCGCAGTGAGCCAAGATGGTGCCACTGCACTCCAGCCTGGTGACAGAGCAAGACTCTGTCTCAAAATAAAAAAAAAAATAAAAATAAAAAATAAATAATAAATAATAAAAAAAAAGAAATGCAAATTCTGGGCCTGGGTCAGGCTTACTGAATCAGAAATTGATGGTGGAGTCATTCTGATGCACACTACAGTTTGAGAACTACTGATCTATACATTTGGCTTCAAGTTTGGGAGTTAAACCAACAAAACTCTGCCAGCCAAAGCAGAAATTGGGGCTGGACACGGTGGCTCATGCCTGTAATCCCAGCACTTTGGGTGGCTGAGGTGGGAGGATTGCTTGAGCCCAGGCATTTGAGACCAGCCTGGGCAACACAGCAAGATCCTGTCTCTACAAAAAATAGAAAAATTAGCCAGGTGTGGTGATGCAAGCTTGTAGTCCCAGCTACTTGGGAGGCTGAGGCGGGAGGATCACTTGAGTCCAGGTATTCGAGGTTAGAGTGAGCTGTGATTGGGCCACTGCACTCCAGCCTGGGCAACAGAATGTGTCTCTAAAATACAACAAAAAACCTGAGGTTGGAGTGGAAGGTAAGCACAGCGAGGAGTGCACCTGAAACTGGTGGCCGCAGGAAGCCATTCTACTCTGGTAAGGATTGTGGGTCTGTTCCAGTTCTGACTGGTGGAAGATGCAAGGCAAAATTGAGTTTCTTGTTTTCCAGTGAGCTTTGTAATTTCTGCTGAGCATCTTTGGTGCACAACACTCAACAACAGCCCATGGCTCAGTGTCCATCTAATGATGGTGAGGATGCAGCCTCACATGCCAGCAAAATAAAATTTCCATGAAGATTGGCAACCATCACCAGAATAAGGCCACGAGCCCTACGTTTGGAGCTAAAGTGTATGCAAAGGGAAAGTGATGCCACAGAAAGCACCTAGAACATCTCTGGAGTTGAGACAATAAAAGGAAGAAAGTTACTTTGCAGATTATACCCTTTGAGGTGGAAAGAGAGGAGAAATGGTAGAAAATAATGTTTAAAGTCAAAATTGCTTAGCTCTCAGTGACTGAGTCATAAGTATCTACCTTTTCACATTTTACAAGAGTTTTTATAAAAAATAAGCACAGAACAGATACCCACTTTTGTAAACCGGTAGCAATGTGTAAATTGCAGATGCAAGAATAGATATTGTAAGTTGGCTTTTAATAGACACCTGTATCTAGTGCCACTTTTTCCCTATAATGACTGTTTCCACAAATGAAAAAGAAAATGATGCTCCCTTTTTATCCCCTTTTGATGTTTCAGATCCCTGTAAGATCCAGGATACATTCTGAATTTGAGAGAAGTGCCAACAATTAGGACAATTTTTTGTTACTATTTTTAACCTCAGAACAGCCGACCCAATTCTCCCTCCTCTAAATTTGTCCCTAAGTTTGGTCCTACAATGAGACCTTTTGCATGGCAAGTTTCAGCCTGGAGCAAATTTTTATGGCTGAATTATAAACCCTTGAAAATAGGGATTTATAATGGAAACGCTGACACAACCTTAACTCTAGCGGCGAGAGTGCAATGCGATAATAAATGAGGCAGAACAGCAAAGTGCTGCTTTTTAATTTATCATTTAGTAGGAGAAAAAGGCCTTGTTTACTTCTCCTTTTTCATCTTCTTCTCTGCTTCCAGGACTTGCAACCATTATTTTGAAATGTATTTTATAATAAAACCTCAGTGGTTATGTAGCCCGGGGCTTGAGTGTCCATTTTAGAAAGAGAGAGAGAGAAAGAGAAATTTTTGAAGCCCAAGAAGCACATTCTGTTGACTGGATATGGTTTGACTGTACAATTGCTGCCTGGCAACATATTTATTACATATCTGCTCCTCTGCTGTGATCTAAAAGCACCCCACACATAGGATCTGATTTTGACCTGTCTGTAATAGTAGTGGTAAAAATAATAATATTTCTAATTTCTTCTAGCACTTTTATTCCAGACATCAGTGTGTTTTGAACCTATGGATTACAGCCTTTGAAATCAGTTATATCATGAAGTTTAATATATTTTCCTGACCAGGTGTGGTGGCTCACGCCTGTAATCCCAGCACTTTGGGAGGCTGAGGTGGGTGGATCATAAGGTCAGGAAATAGAGACCATCCTGGCTAACATGGTGAAACCCCATCTCTACTAAAAATGCAAAAAATTAGCTAGGTATGCCAGCACACGCCTGTAGTCCCAGCTACTCGGGAGGCTGAGGCAGGAGAATCGCTTGAACCCGGGAGGCGGAGGTTGTAGTGAGCTGAGATCTCACCACAGCACTCCAGCCTGGGTGACAGCATGAGATTCTGCCTCAAAAAGTTAAAATTAAAATTAAAAATATAGATAGATAGATCTAGATAGATATACATCTTTTCCTACTCCCCTACATTCCCATTTTGTAGATAGAGAAACTGAGGTGATTTGGGATTGGTGTGATTTCTTTCAATTCAGCTGTTAACTAGTTGTCCGTGTGCTAAGCACTGGGCTGGGGATGCTGAAAAGCATAACCCCTGCTCTCCCAGAACTTACAACCTAATGGGCAAAGCAGACATACAATACACAAGAGGAATGATGCGAGGCATGATAACAAGAGAAGTCTGTTGTGAAATCACTTTGTTTAATAATTTGGGTATTCACCTACCCCTAACCCTGACACGATCACTTCTGTTTCTTCTGAGGAGCCCAAGGACACGAAATCTCTCACATAAACCTGTGCTGGGTGTTTTACCCTCTCTACTATTCTCTCCAAGCCCATCTAAAGGATGACCTTTATCCACTGAATGCTACCTTCCTTTGCCATGCAGTTTCTATTTTGGTTTGTCCAATGAGAGAGCTCAGTAGAAGAATGGAAGGCGGGAGGAGAGTGAGGTCATGGTATTTTACTCTTGTTCTTCCCTACCTGGCTCAGAATTGGTTGTCTTTCTCTACTGAAGCCTACAGCTCCTGTCTGCAGCCTTCTCCTATAGCTACTGTTCTTGCCAGGTTCTGGTGGCACCTTCAGATCTAGGGGTGATAAGGGCACCATGTTGTTTTTAGCTCCCAGAGTGCTCCAATGTTCCTTCTGGGTTTCCTTAAACTCAGTTTGCACCTCTGCAAACAGTCCCTTCGTTAAACTGTCTTCAGTTACCCTATTGGAATGCATGTGAATTGCTTCCCGCTGGGCCCTGGCTGATACAAAGACTAGACAGAATGATGTACATTCCTCCACATCATCTCTCTCGCTCTCTCTCTCTCTCTCTCTCTCTCTCTCTCTCTCTCTCTCTCTCTCTCTCACACACACACACACACACACACACACACACAGACACACACACACACTTTAAGAAAACAGTGACGGTGTTTAGGCAGAAAATTTATAGAGTAGGCCTATCCAGTGTTGGGATTTGTGGTGAGTACATTATGAAGTCCCTTCTTATGATTCCTATGCTAGATAATGCATCCATCATTCAAGGCGGCAAGCCCCTGAAATTACATCAGATTTACAACATAATAAACTTTCATTAAGATGAAGCTACATGAAACTTATTTCTCTTCATTCCTAGGACTAAACAAATGCTGTTTGAATACCTAATGAATCCAGGTCTCACCCAAATTGTTAATGCTGGCATGAGGATTTTAGAGAGGATGCAACCAGGAGCCACAGAACATGCCAGGCCATGGAACATCCTGGACAGCTGAACACTACTTACATTGTTGCCATCAATTTTCTTCAGTCATCCAAAATGGGACATATGGGGCTGCTTGCTGAGGTTGATCCGTGCTTGCACCCACCATACAGATTCCTGAGTGCATTTTAGTCACAGTGTGTCTGTTGCTTTATTGAAGGGTTTACACTGTCTGGTTGCTTTCCCCTCTGATATTGCACTGGATAAATCAGTGATGATCATTTGTTAGCATTCCAGAGAGGAAATACCCCAATGACAGGATGGAAATGGTTTGCCAAAAAGCATCTCCTAAGAAGATATAACTCAGAAACATGGCAGCTTGAACACATGAGTTTCTTTACTCTCTCCCAAAGCCTTACTAAAATGATAGTTAAAGTATGAAAAAGCATACAATCATGAGGACAAAAAGAATAGAAAAGGAAATTATGGCACATAAGAAATGCCAGTAAAATTCTAGAAGCTGGGCTGATGGTAACTGATTTAGTGGATGACAGAAAGATGAAACTACATGCCCGAAAAAGATAATACCAAGAATTGAGCCATTCTGAGGTGCTGGAACATGAAAACCTCAGCTATTGCAGGCGCTGGCTGCCTCTCTGGGTATGGGTACGGGAAGAGCTAGGAATAGGGCAACTGGATTAAAGTTGCATAAAAGACAGTTGATCATCTGAACTCTCTCACCCTGTCCTTCTAAGCAAAGCCCTCTTTCCCTAAGTTCATCAGAAGCCTGGAGCTTTGGAGAGGCTGAACAGGCTCTGACTTGGGGTATCAGGCACCCATGGAATAGGGATGTTATTCCATACACGTGGGAATGAAGTGAGGTTGGCATATGAAATATTGAGACCCCTTGGCCCCCACTGCCACTTGGTTGAGAGGATATTGTTGTCCAGGCTTATCCCCTCCAGGCTGGGATTGAGAGAATTTCTTTCTAAGGAAATTCACCAGCCCAAGATAAAAGATGTACAAATACTGTCGGGTGAGATCCTGAAGAAACAATCAGGTCCCTTCCTGAACACAGAGACCACTAACACCACACAGAGCTTCCAACAGTTTTTCTTTTTTATGTGTCTCATTTTATAATATGAATCAATAGAAAAATGCTTATCCGGACATTTGAGGAAAACTTTATGACAATTACAGAGGGAAGAAAAGAGAAAAATGAACTCAGAGGAAACAGAAGCAGTGCAGAAAGTAGAAGAAAACATATAAACAAAATTAAGTTATTCAGAGACACAAAGGAAGAGGCCACATCCATGAAATAAGAGTAGGCTGCTGTTAAAAAAAAAAAAAATCATTCAGGCTGGGCACGGTGGCTCACACCTGTAATCCCAGCATGTTGGGAGGCTGAGGCAAGCAGATCTCCTGAGGTCAGGAGTTCAAGACCAGCCTGACCAACATGGAGAAACCCTGTCTCTACTAAAAAATACAAAATTAGCCAGGCTTGGTGGTGTATGCCTGTCATCCCACCTACTCAGAAGGTTGAGGTGGGAGAATTGCTTGAACCCGTGAGGTGGAGGTTGCGGTGAGCCGAGATCATGCCATTGCACTCCAGCCTGGGAAACAAGAGTGAAACTCCATCTCAAAAAAATAATAAAATGAAAAAAATAAATCATTCAAGATTAGAAATGGTTACAAAGTACCCAGGCAACAAGTGAATATGGCAGAAATTTCGTATAAACAGGGATTAAACATTTCAGAGAGGAGAGAAGACCCAATATGAATAGCATCAGCTTTCCCAATAGAAGCTCTGGAAGTTAGAAGATAATAAATGTTGAGTAAAAATTATTTCCAGTGTAGAACTTAATATCCAGCCAAAGTGTTGCTTAAGCATGAGGGTAGGATTTACCCTGCCCCCACCACCCCACCTTTATACTGATAAAGATGGAAACCTAAAAAAAGAACTCATAAGTATTCAGGGAATAGATGATTGAACACCAGAAGGAGGCAAATGGAATTCTCAGGATGATGGTGAAGAGACATCTCAGAGTGACTGCAGGGCAGAAGCCTTATTAGAAACCCAGTCTAATTTATAGCAATAAGACTAGAGCTCTAGATCTCTGAGAAACAAAAAAATGACTAGGGTATATAGGATAGATTGTCTGATGTATTTAAATTTATTCACAGAAAATTCATATATGTGGAATAATTTGGGGATAAATTATTGGTAGATACATAGAAAACAGAGCAGACAGAAAAGCAAGGATGTTACCAACTCTTGGAAAAACAAAAAGTTGGTACAAAAGAACTGTAATTATGATAAACCACATGGCCTATGTGTGAATAATGTTTAGTAATAATACAATTATAATGTATACAGCAAGTAGTATTGTAACTAAAAACTGTTACGTAACTATATCATGAGAATTTTATGTGTGTTCATGTGCATACATGATATACTTAGGAATTGTAAGATATTTGAATCCTTATTTTCCATAGTTTGAAATCAAACAATATTTTAAGAGAAAATCAGGAAACATTAGTAAATGCAGATTAGTTAGAAACATGGAGGCAAATACCAGAAGAAACAACTAAAAAAGCTGAAAGTGGTTTCCTCTGGGAAGCAGAAATTAGGTGTGGGAAGAAGGTAAAGCATGGGACCACTATTCCTCATTAGAGGACTTATGGAACTGTTGGCTTTTTCAAAGGATGTATATATATGTTATTTTGTTAAAAATAATTTTTTAATTTTTTTTTTTTTTTTAATTTTTGAGACAGAGTCTCACTCTGTCACCAGGCTGGAGAGCAGTGGCACAATCTTGGCTCACTGCATCCTCTGCCTCCTGGGTTCAAGTGATTCTCCTGCCTCAGCCTCCCAAGTAGCTGGGGCTACAGGCATGTACCACCACACCCAGGTAATTTTTCTATTTTTAGTAGAGATAGGGTTTCACCATGTTGGCCAGGATGGTCTCGATCTCTTGACCTCATGATCTGCCTGCTTTGGCCTCCCAAAGTGCTGGGATTACAGGCGTGAGCCACCACGCCTGGCCAAAAAATAAATTTAAAAACAATTTTGGAAGAGAGAATCTTTTTTCTTTTTTGGTCATGGTTAAGGAAGAGACCCATGATCATCATATATTGGTATTGCTTTCTAGGTGTCAGGCACTAGACATGTTAAGCATGTTAAGCATGTCTAGTAGGTTAAGCACTTGACATGTATTTTATCATTTAATCCTTTCTACCATCCTGAGATGTTATCTCTTTTATTACTCTTTTGTAGATGATGGAATTTAAGTTCAGAGAGGTTAAGTAATTTACTCAAGTCACATAGCTCTGTATGATTCCACAGCCCAAATGCTTGCCTGTCTCCTTTTTTTTTTTTTGCCTGCCGTCTCTCCAAAACAGCCAGGCATCTTCCTGTGATTTGCTGCCCTCACCATTTTCTCAGTGAGGCTGTGCTCATGCAGGCATCGCATCTAGAGAACACCCTTTCTTGCTTTCCCTTCTGTCTTCTTACCTTGTTTTCTAAAGACACTCGGGGTTTGACAGGTTCCTGTTCTTAGGAACAGCATCAACCTCGTATGGATGCTACCAACTGAAACAGGTGGAGTCCAGGGTAAGGTGAAATTCAGTGCTGAGGACAACGCTATGTCATTTCCTACTTCTTACTAGCTGCATGACCTTGAGCAGGGTAGCTGACTTTAGTTTCCTCATCTGGAAAATGGGATGATAGTAGTAACTATCTCATCAGATTGTTGCAAAGATTAAATGAGTTAATCCATATAAAGTCCTTAACACTGTGACCGGTACATGGTGTTAGCTGTGGTTATTATTTACAATCAGTACTGATTTACAGTTGACTAACAATGGACAGAAAGTATATGAATCTGAGTGAATCAATCATCAATTTCCTAGAATAAAACATGAAACTGTCCCAGATGCTGTAAATCACAACTCCTTTCCCTCTGGGGTTTTTCCAGGTTAAAAAAACAACAAATAATTTTGACTGTTGTCCACCTTCAACCCCCATTCTTTCCTGGGTGTCATCCTTAGATTGGGTTCTCCAGAAAGAGCATGAGGTGGAGATTTGTGTGAAGGAGGCTTTGGGGACATACACTGGGGAACAAGACAACTAAGGGAGGGAAGGAAATGGGATTGGACACAGGAAAGAGTTGAACAGTGGTGTGGTTGCAGCAGAGGCCTCAGCAGATCCCATAGGGAGTTCTGAGGCTGGGTTGGCCATACAGATTTGTCTCTAGTTGGGGAATGGGGGTTGGGCCTTTATAAGCACACTAACTAGTCATTGGTTGCAGGTTGTGCCTGGGGTGGTTCACCTTGGCCAGGTACTCAGCTCTAAGCCATCAAAACCAACTCTCTGGGCAGCTGGAGAATGAGTGCCTTAGACATGAAGCTGGGAGAGGGCTGCTCACCATGGCCTCCATTTCAGTGCCCCCCTCTCTCTCTGGCAACTAGCACTTCCATACTGCCCCAGCATCTAAAGTTGGGAAAAGAAGAGAATCCCATAGAATTATGTATCCTGAAGTTTTCACCTATTGTATTAGTTGGAATAGATTAGGTTATGCTGTGGTAACGAATTAACTCCCAATTTGCAGAAGCTTAACACAACAGTTTATTCCTAATATACAGTGCATATTTCACTCAGCTCAGTGTTGGATAAGGGTCTGCTCCATGTAGTGATTCAGGGATCCAGTCTTTCAGGTCTGCCATCTTGCAGCAGACAACCTGGAACCCAGGATTTCCTTTATTGCAGAGAAGGACAGAAGCAGAGGGTCATGTGCCAACTTGTTTCTACTCAGCAGTCAAGCTTGTCACTCCTGCTCAGACCCCACTTTTCAGACCTATTCATTTGGCCTCGTCTGACCACAAGGGGAACCACAGATAATCAGTGGGCAGCCCATGCTTCTGCTACACTTCACTCAAGGATATTTATGTTCTCTAAGAGGAAGGATGACAGATGAATAACTGCCACCAGAAAAAAGCTAGGTTTGAAGCATCCTTCAAGTCCTACTCTAAATTAGGGACTTGAAATAGCTGCTCGTGAGTGGGCTTCTGGGGATAATGGGCCCTTCAACATTGCATGTAAAATTTTGCATGTGTTGCTCATTTTTCTAGGGTAGAAAGTCTGTAACTTTTGAAAGATTCTCCAAAGGGGTCTGTGACCCCAAACAAGTTAGAAGGCTCTGCCTTGTAGGTCACTACCTAATGTATCAGCACTTGGATTCACCTACCCAACAAAACAGAGGCTCAAGCTTTCTCTCTCCATAGGTCTCAAGATTTAGATTTGTCATTTGGTGACAGGAGCTCCATGTACGGTTACCTTTGTACAGAGCCAGCTGAGCATCTAAAGCATGGTTCCTGACAAAGAGTCTTTCTGTAAAGATCAGGGCTCTGCACTGGGCAATGGGACCCTGCCTGGGCTTTAGTCTGAACTTTTCTTAACTTCCAAGGTAGACTTCCTTGTTTATTTTATCTTATCTTATCTTATCTTATCTTATCTTATCTTATCTTATCTTATCTTATCTTATCTTTGAGATGGAGTCTCTTTCGCCCTGGCTGGAGTGCAGTGGCACGATCTTAGCTCACTGCAACCTCCGCCTCCTAGGTTCAAGTGATTCTCCCGCCTCAGTCTCCTGAGTAGCTGGGATTACAGATGCACACCACCACACTCAGCTAAATTTTTGTATTTTTCGTAGAGACAGGGTTTCACTATGTTGGTCAGGCTGCTCTCAAGCTCCTTACCTTGTGAATCGCCTGCCTCGGCCTTCCAAAATGCTGGAACTAGAGGCATGCGCCACCACGCCTGGCCCCTTGTTTATTAAATAGATGATCAAGTTAAAGATGGTTTCTTCCAGCTCTAAGTTCCTATGACTCTGGCTGTAACCAATACCAAAAGTCAGCACAATTCTTCTGTAAAGGACCCAATAGTAAATATTTTTAACTTTGGAGGCCACAGTCTCTGTTGCAACAACTCAACTCTGCCACTGTAGTGTGAGACAGCCATAGATGTTATGTAAATGATGAGTGTGACTGTGTTCTGATAAAACTTGACTTACAAATACAAGCAGTGGGCCATAGTTTGCCAAACCATGATGTACACTAGTGGTTCCCAAAGTGTGATTGCAGGAGTAGTAGCAACGTGACCTGGGAACTTGTTAGAAATGTAAATGATCAGGCTCTAGCCTTATAATCGAGCTGCTTAATCAGAATCTTTGGGGATGGGGCCTTACAAAGGCCTTCAGGTAAAATTCTGATGAATGTTGAAGTTCGAGAATCATGGATCTCACTGAAAAAAGCATTGTGATTCCAGATTCATACAGCTACGTTCCTTGCTCTCTTGCTCAGGTAATGAGGCAGGGAGCATTAAATAATGTAACTAGGTTTAACACTCCGACTTCCTCGAAAGTCCCCAAATTATATTAATTTCCTCATCTTCCCAAGCAAATGGTCCCTTTCTCTTTTGTTCATCATAATCACTGCTAAAGCTTTTAATATATAAGTAGCAAAAGCTGTAGCTTTTACATGCAAGTCTTCTTCATTGTTATTATTGAGTAACTGATATTACCTTTCATGTGTACCCAGGGATTTCCCTGTAAACAGCAAATAGGTATCTAAAAAAGCAGCCTTTGAATAGTAATAGCACTTGGCAGTTATGTTGCACTTTCATGACAGGCACTCTGCACATATATCCACTCTTAAAATATGAAGTTATTCACAAATGGAAAGAAATTAACAGAGAATGATGAGTCTGCATCAGAATTCAACTGCAATGAGGCCAGGCACGGTGGCTCATGCCTGTAATCCCAGCACTTTGGGAGGTCCAGGTGGGCAGATCACTTAAGGTCAGGAGTTTGAGACCAGCCTGGCCAACATAGTGAAACCTCGGCTCTACTAAAAATACAAAAATTAGCCAGGCGTGGTGGTCGTGCCTGTAATCCCAGCTAATTGGGAGGCAGAAACACGAGAAATGCTTGAACCCAGGCGTTGGAGGTTGCAGTGAGCCTTGATCACGCCACTGCACTCCAGCCTGGGTGGCAGAGTGAGACTCTGTCTTAAAAAAAAAAGAAAAGTTCGGGCACTGTGGCTCATGCCTGTAAACTCAACACTTTGGGAGGCTGAGGCAGGTGGATTACCTGAGTTCAGGAGTTGGAGACCAGCCTGGCCAACATGGCAAAACCCTGTCTCTACTAAAAATACAAAAATGAGCCAGGCGTAGTGGCAGGTGCCTGTAGTTCCAGCTACTCAGGAGGCTGAGGCACAAGAATTGCTTGAACGCAGGAGGCGGAGGTTGCAGTGAGCCGAGATCGCACCACTGTACTTGCACCCTAGCCTGGGGGATAGAGTGAGACTCTGCCTAAAAAAAAAAAAAAAAAATCAAATGCAGTGAGTTTTGCTGGTTTACAGGAAGGAGTCCCTGGTGGCGGAAGCTGTCCCAGTCATAACTTCATGGTCTGTGCTAGGTGAAGAGAGAAAAAAAAAAGTCTTAGAAAGGCTTGGGATCCAGTGTTTCGGGAGGCCAACACGGGTGGGTCATGAGGTCAGGAGATCAAAACCATCCTGGCCAACATGGTGAAACCCCATCTCTACTAAAAATACAAAAATTAGCTGGGCGTGGTGGTGCGTGCCTGTAATCCCAGTTACTCAGGAGGCTGAGGCAGGAGAGTTGCTAAAACCAGGGAGTCAGAGGTTGCACTGAGCCGAGATTGCGCCACTGCACTCCAACCTGGCGACAGAATGAGACTCTTTCTCAAAGTTAAAAAAAAGAAAGGCTTGGGATCATTGTTTCATCAGAGGTATCTTTGTTGTTGTACAACAGGAGTGTAACTGAGTTTCTGCTTGTGCTGTTGACCGGTGCTTCTCTGCCTTGGATTTTCATTTGTGGAATAATGCGTGGTCCTAGTAAATTAGCACCTTATTTATCTTTGTGGATCTTAAATGTTTCACCTTGCACGTGGCAGATACGGCAGGGTAAATGAGAGAATGAATAAATGAACAATGTGTGGGATTTTAGGACCCGGGATAGGCAACCTCATTCTTTGGATTTTCTTCTCGATTCCATACTAGAATGAACCACCACCACCACCTCCTCCTCCTTCTCTTTCTTCATCATTGTCATTGTTATCTTTTTCTCAGATGAATTCTATCCATCACTAACTTAAAAATTAATTTCTGGGCAAGCACTATAAGTGAATTGTGTTTCATTCCAACATAGCATTATTGTATTTACTGATTTACTGTGGTCGTCTTTGAATGTGTGAATTTGAGCTCAGTCGATAAAGAAAAAAAAATCACCCCAGAATTCCCAAGATATACTTTGGCACGTGTTGGGAGGCTCAGGAGTGCTGTAGCCATATGCTGGTTTCTGTGTTCCAAATGCAAGACATGGGTTCTGTGCGCCACTCTGGAGCCATCCGGTGGGGCTTCCATCTGGACCCCCCACCCCCACCCGAGGGCGGGACTGGGGACACTCCGGCTTGTTCTAGAGCAGATGAATCCTAGATGTTCAGAGAAAACAGTTCTAGCTTTTCTCATTTTCCACTTGTGCATTTTCCATTTAGAAACTTTATGATTAATATTTCACAGAAGAACAATTCCTACTTTCACCTTCCCAGATCCTCCCTAATATGAAGTGATCTTGACTTTTCTTTGGCTTGGGCACAAATTGTTAGTCATTATTTTTGGGTTGATATGGTTTCTGGTGTTATTTGGAGCCATCAGTCCTGCATTACCATCTTACCATTGTATTTTCATCAGAAGAAACTGTAAGCTCTTGGAAGGCAACAGCAAGGCACTTCAGGCCTTTCTAAATCCTTCAGAATGTAGCACCAGTCAGAGGCACACACAGGGGAAATGATTGTCATTTTGAGTAGGTAAAAAGCAAATACACCAGTGGTAGTTCTCACCTATTAGGATTTTTCCTAAGTCTGACTTTGGAAAATAGTTAGAACCCAGCTTAAAACAGCAGCTTAATACACATTGCTGCTACCACTGGGGGAATTATTGTAATTTTAAACTTGCATTTGAAGAATATGTTGTTTTGCAAAATATTTTCACCATTCGTTCAATACAACTTTTGTAGACAAGATAAGGTGATTAACAGACAGAGAAATTGAAATCTCACAGAGGAATTTTCTCACTTGTCACATGGTGATCAGATGAATAAATGCCCAAATGGTAAGTGACATCAAAGTATATTTAGGACTAGATTTCGTTCTGAGTTGAAGTCTAATGCTCTTTTTTTTTTTTTTTTTCTTTTAACACTCCTTCAACAGTAAAGGTAGTGGTTTGTGTGGTGTCTCTTAGACGAGAGTTGTTGCATTAGAATTATTGGTATAGCCATTTCTCTTCCTCAGCTTGGGTCATTTTCAGCATCTGCTCTATTTCCTGGGAGTGAGCTTTTAAAAATATGTATTTTGTTTGATTTTATGTTTTTCATTTTCATTTTTTACATTTTTATTCCTAGAGACAGGGTCTCACTCTGCCACCCAGGCTGGAATGCAAGGGCATGAACATGGCTCACTGTAGCCAGAGTGAGTTTCTGAAGTCAGCTTAACATCCAGGAATTGACTTTGCTATTTCGTGACATTCCATCTTTCTCATTCCCTTCCAGGATGCTTTGGGCTCCCTTTAGCTACAGAGAAGAAGGAAAAAAAATCCCAGTTCTGCTTCTTGCAGTTGTTGGAAACCTGAGGCAGTAACCTGCCTGAGCCTCAGTTTCCCTACATGCAAAATGGAGATGGAATGTCACCCAGACATAGCAAGTGTGAGGATTAGATGAGGTACTGGATGTTAAGTGCTTGGCACCATAACTGGCACAGAGTAAGTACTCATTGCATATCAGTCGTTGTTACCATTGATACAGTTGGAAAGATGCACTGAGAAAAAAAGATTTGGGGACAGTGTCATGTATGTAGTAGAAATGAAATAAATAAATGTTTTCTTAATTCTGTTAAATTAGATTTAACTCAGCTTTGTTTTTTTTTTTTTGTTTTTTTTTTGTTGTTGTTGTTTTTTGTTTTTTTTTTTTGAGACGGAGTCTCACTCTGTCGCCCAGGCTGGAGTGCAGTGGCGCGATCTTGATCTTGGCTCACTGCAACCTCTGCCTCCTGAGTTCAAGCGCTTCTCCTGCCTCAGCCTCCTGAGTAGCTGAGACTATAGGCACGTGCCACCACACCCGGCTAATTTTTTTTTTTTTTTTTTTTTTTTTTTTGAGACAGAGTCTCACTCTGTCTCCCAGGCTGGAGTGCAGTGGCGCAATCTCGGCTCACTGCAAGCTCTGCCTCCCGGGTTCACACCATTCTCCCGCCTCAGCCTCCCAAGTAGCTGGGACTACAGACGCCCGCCACTACACCCGGCTAATTTTGTTTTTGTATTTTTAGTAAAGACAGGGTTTCACCATGTTAGCCAGGATGGTCTCGATCTGCTGACCTCGTGGTCTGCCCGCCTCGGCCTCCCAAAGTGCTGGGATTACAGGCGTGAGCCACTGCGCCGCCATAATTATTTATATTTTTAGTAGAGATAGGGTTTCACTATATTAGCCGGGCTGGTCTCGAACTCCTGACCTCATGATCCTCCCACCTTGGCCTCCTAAAGTGCTGGGATTACAGACAGTGAGCTACCATGCCCGGCCCTTAACTCACCTTTCTAAAGGAGGCTTATTGATCCAGGGAGTGGTGGGAAACAGGGATCCTTGCCCCGCACATAGGAGAAAGGGAAATTGTGGCAGGACCACAGCAATTAGGATTGATGTGTTAGATGGTGTGTGTTCCTTATTACAAAGCCTGGTGATGCTAGCTTGTGAAATAGAGGAATGCAATACCTCCTTTACGTTCGTGGGAGAAGATGAAGAGTAATCCTAGCTCTGGATGTTGCCTTCCTTCCAGGAGTAGGGGATTGGCCCAATTCAGGTGCACAATGTGCATGGATGTAAATCCGATAATGTTGTTCCTTAAAAAAAATAAAGCAAGCAGGCCGTACCGATTGCTTATATAGACAGCTGGCGCACCTTAAGAAGTGCGAACGGTTCAGGCGGGAACGTAATAAGGCCTAGGAAAGTGGCAGCATGAAAGGGATGACCTTTATTTGCAATCATGGCTGAGATTTACAGTTTATTACTGATAGCTTTTATAAAGAGCCATTCAGTTCAGAGGTGAGAGGTTTGTCATCTGGAAATGCAATTAACTTTACCTTATCCCAATCCCCCTGGTCTTAGTGTGAGAGCCGCATTCGAGCACTTCAGCAATATCATGATTTCCCCTCTAATTTCATTTCTGTCTATTGCATCCCCAGGTCCCTGGCATTAGCGCAGTTGCATATTTTTACTATTATTATTTTCTATTATTGCTACTCCCTGTCATTGATAGCCAGAAGGCACTTGTGTGTGTGTGTGTGTGTTTTTAAAGATCTAAATTATTTGATTTCTGAAAGAGGAAACCTCAAAGCATAAAGCTGTTTTTAAACCTCAGCAGTTAGAGTAGCGCATAGAAGCGGGGCATGTCGTCTTAGCTGTCTGAAATTAATTACGGAAATGGAGACGTTGTGGGAAGGTGGAGTTGTTGTTTTACATAAAGACGGGACCCTAACAGTTTAAGCTCTCCTAGTCCTGCACACTTCAGTGATAGACACGCTATGCAGAGAAAGACGCCTGCTCCCCATGCCTGCTCAGACCCAGGAGGATGTGGAGGAAGCACAACACGATTTGAAACATGAAAAAATGAAAGCGATTTTGGCACCCCTGCTGTGTGTGTATGAGAAGTCCCGAAAGGTCTATTTTTGTTTCACAGGTTCAGTTTTATGACCCTCTCTTGTCTGTTAAGTCAGGTCTGCAGGAATTTAAGAGCCAGACACAAAAGCAAGAATTTAGTACCTTTTGCCAGTTGGTTTAGGTTATTTGAAATATAGCCTAGTATATTTTCCACACTAGGCTGCTGCCAGATAGATCAGAATAGGGAAGTGGCTCCAAGAGTCTACATCCTCAGATTTTTCAACCTCTCCAGAATTGACGGAGAGGAGCAGGGTTCTATCGGGGGGCTCCATCACTTAAAGGCACATTGAGGCTCTGGCAAATCCCCCTCTGCTTCCAGAAAACCCCTACACCTGCCTTATAAAAAAATGGAGGGGGCTTTTACAAATTTCTAAGCCTCTATCTGAAAACTATTTTCTCTGGGGTAAGGTAGAGCTGAATAATTACTACCCCTGCGTTTTTCATCCCGATTTTATTGTGGCTATTATTTTCATCAGTGTTAGAGGTTAATATCCCTATTTTTCCCCTCCACTGCCTAAATATAACTGGGGCTCAGCACACGGCTGAACCAGGTAGTGAAGGAAATAGCCTTGCCTCCAAAAGACGTTTGGATTAGCCCGTCTGAAATGAGGGTTTGGGGCCCTAGGGTAAGAATTACCGTGCTGCAGCTGATAGCGGATAGATTTAAACCCATAGTATTTCTTTTCTCAGCTGAGAGAGGTCGGGTTAAAAGATTCAGAAGGTGAATAGAGCATGAAACGATGCGCTTATATAACTATATTGGTGCTACAATAGGATGGCCTCACTAAGAATAAAAGCATCTAAGAGCCATTTTTAATAGGAAGAAGGAAAAGCGGAGACCTCTCAGTTGTACTTTCTTAAAGAACTCTTTGCAGTCAAAGCAGGGTTGGAGGTGCTTACCTTGAGGGACTGTGCTAAACTTGAGAAGGATATTCTCAACGGCGCTTTCCCATAGGAGTACCTTGAAAATTTACTTTTGGAAATCTCACGCTTTGAATCTTGTTTGTCCCTTAAGCTGTGTCTATACTTGAAAATGGAATGAGAGGAGGCGAGGGTGGAAGCAGAGTACTGTTTCCACGGCTGCCAGTAGAGTCCAGCGAGATGATATCTGAGCTTAGACCAGGGTCCTGGCGTGGAGATAGGGAGATGGAAAAGGATGTAAGATGAATTTTGAAGGTAGAGTGTTCCAGACATACTTCCAGATTAAATATGATTAGGAGTAATTCATGCAAGGTTCAGGTTCCGAAATAAGTCCCAAGAACAACTTCCTGGAGCAAGTGCATGCATTTACATGCACTGCTCACTCACAGTTCTAAATGCTACAGAGTTGAAAAATCACTCCCACTAAGAAAACCACCGTATTCTGACTGATAAACCGAGGTTGTAGCCAGTTAGCATCTGTGGCTCAGTGATGTTGCCCAGCTGTTCCTTGTGTAATGGATGCCTCAAGCTGTGGAGCGCAATGGTGCATGACTATTGCCTTCACAAATGGCACCATCTTTGAGGGATGCATAGACAAGCATGTTCATTACTTAGGATTAGCATCATCAATAGATACAGTGGTATGAAGATTGAGTCTGTAGATAAGTCAGGTGCTTACATGTAGGAAGAATAGAGCATAGGGGTATTTGTTTGGATACCTCTGGGACACCCAACTCTGGGATCCTGATGAGTCATGGGTATAGTTGTTTTAAAGCCAGCATGGACTATTAAGGCAACAATGAGGGTCATGAAAGGGATGAGCTCAAATCCTCTTTCTCTCAACCTTCATTCATTCACGAAGTACCTAATGAGCTTATACAAGCACCATGCTAGGCCATGGGGATTCTACAGTGAATAAGAAAATAGACAATGTCCACCCTTACCCATTACAAAAATGAATTTGGAGAGTTTTTGGACCAAGGAGTCGTGAGTAAATAATGAAAGTGAGACTAATGAAAGCTTAGTGTCTTTTCAACTTTTATTTTTTTTAGAGACAGTATATTGCTCTCTCAGCTAGGCTAGAGTGCAGTGGCACAATCACAGTTTACTGCAACCCCTGGGTTCAAACAATCCTTCTGCCTAAGCTCCCGAGTAGCTGGGACTACAAGCATATGCCACCATGCCTGGTTAATTTTTTATGTTTTTGTAGAAACAGGGTCTCATTATGTTTCCCAGGTTCATCTCGAGCTCCTGGCCTCAAGAGATCCTCCTAACTTAGCCTCCCAGATTGCTGGGTTTACAGGCATGAGCCACTGCATCTGGCCTCTTTTCAACTTTTTAAAAGTGTTGTACCAGGGAATGTTGGAGTCCCCTGGTACTGAGCTCTAAACCCTCTCTCCTTTTTCTACATTTGCCCCCTAGGTGTTTTCATCAACACCCATGGCTGTATTTACAATCTTCATGTAACTAGCACTGAGATGTGTATGTCACGTGATTCACTTCTGCACTATGCCCAAATGCTTGCTCCTATATCTCCATCTGAGACAGGCCTTCCCAGATGGCCCTCTCTCTGTGCCTTTCCTTGCATTCAGGCTTTCCACGGAAACATTATTTTGTAGATACTTGTTAATTGTTTGTCTCATCCACTGGAATGGAAGCCTCAGGTGGACAGAGCCTTATTCACTGCTTATTCCCAGAGACAGAACCAGGGCCTTGTTCATACTGGGAGCTGAGTAAGCGTGTGTTGGACACATAAAGGTGAGGACCAGCTGTTCTCCATCTCCACTGATACAAAGAGTTTGATGATAATGGAAAATGTAGCAGAAGGGATGGGGAGAACTACTGCCTGGTGGTGAGGTCTGAGGATCATAAAGAAAGGGAGACTATGGGATGCAGCTGCCTGGGATGGCACCCTCCTCTAGAACTTTCTGTGATGGTGGAAATGTGCCATATCTGTGCTGCGCAACTTGGTAACCACTAGCCACTGTGGCCATTGAACATTTGAGATGTAGCTAGTGAAACCCAGGAACCAAATTTTAAACTTGATTTGATTTTTGTTCGTCTTATTTCCATTTATTTACTTGATTAATTACTTTCGTTAACTTTGAGTGCCCCATGTAGCTAATAGCCACTGCATTGATCAGCATGGGTCTAGGGACCCCAAATCCTCTGCTTAGGATAGCATGACACAGCCAGGTCCTGGAGCTGAGACCAAAAACAAATGTTCCTGATTTTAGAAATAAATGCTCTGAGATCTCTGCAGGTAGTGGGAGTATGGGAAATGAGTCATGTCTTTCAAGATGCCTGGAGATTCTCCCAAAGCAAGAATTTTCTAAGAACAGGGTCTGATATGCAGTAGTAATTAGACATATGTATCTAGTGGCAGCCAAATTAGATAGCTCAGAAACGGACACACATCCGTATAACATCCCATGTGAAGTTATTATAGAATCAAATGGCCAGGTGAAGAATATCATTGAGAGATAGGAACTGCAGGCCAAGGATGAGATGCAGTTGTGCTAAATACACAGTTCCATACTCAGGCAGGGATTCAAACAGCCAAGATCCAAGTGAGAACGAGACTAGCTAACTGCAGAATGGACATATCTGAAAGACACCTAAGGCAGAAAGTAGATGACCAGCCAAATGAGGTATGCACAGTGATATGGTTTGGCTGTATCCCCACCCAAATCTCATCTTGAATTCCCACATGTTGTGGGAGGTACCTAGTGGGAGGTAATTGAATCCTAGGGGCAGATCTTTCCCATGCTGTTCTCGTGATGGCAAGTAAGTCTTACGAGATCTGATGGTTTTATAAGGGGGAGTTTCTCTGCACAAGCTCTCTCTTTGTCTGCTGCCATCCACATAAGATGTGACTTGCTCCGCCTTGCCTTCCACCATGATGTGAGGTCTCCCCAACTGTGTGGAACTGTGAGTCCAATAAACCTCTTTCTTTTGCAAATTGCCCAGTCTCAGGCATGTCTTTATCAGCAGTGTGAAAATGGACTAGTACACACAGCAATGCCAATTCCACTTTCAAAGGAAACGGCTGTGGCGAGGGGGTGGAGGTAGAGAACTGGATGGTTCTGCCTCACCCGAGAAGATTCTAACCACATCTGGAAAGTTAGCTGTGGCTCACATCCCCACAGTTTAAGAGGGAAATAAAATGTAGAGAAAAGAAAAGAAAGGCCACAAAAATGATATGAATGTTGGGAGAACAAACTTGAGTGGACTGACTGAAGAAGTAATTTATATTCTCCCAGAAGAAAGGCCTCCGTGGGGGAGATGACCAGTCTATAAATACTTTCAGGGCAACCATATCACCATATCAGTAAGAGAAAAGGATTAGTCACCATCTTCTGGGATGTCAGGGACCAAGAGCCATGGCCTAAAGTGAAGTGAGAAAAAAATATTGTAGCCATTAGTAAAAAAAAAAAAAAAAAAAAAAAAAAATTAGGACTAGACGGTGAGCAGTGAGCAGAGTTCTCTAGGGAAAGAAGCCAAGTCCTGTCACTACATTCAGAAGCTGATCAAGTGAGATAGCAATGGAAATGAAAGGAACCTCAGACTAGGGACTCTTATGTCCTGTGAAATAATTGGTCTGATAGGGCTGGATTCTGTCTTTGGCTGTGGCGCATGTGCGCAGCCTCAGAGGAAGGTAAGACCTCGGATTGGTATTTCTCCAGACCTGTTGAAGCCAGGTCAGTGAGGAAAATTCCCTACTGACCATTGCTTTACATAGGCCCTGAGTTTAGAAGTTTCATGTGGTATGACCTCATTTGTCCATGCCGTCCTCATCTGCATGCTTATTTCTTCTGACCAGCTCTGCTGTGGGAGTTAGGCTGAGTCAGGGGCCAGGGTGCCAGCTGTTGGGGCACCATCACCAGGATCTCTTGCTTAAGGGGAAGGTGATCCTGTAGTACCACTTGGAAACTTCCAGGATTCGTCCTGGCCCTACTGAATCCACATAGACAAAGCAGGGCTGTGGTTATATTGGTAGGGATCATCAAAATGCTTGAATTCACCCCTTGCCTGTTTGCTGAGGACTTTCTGAATTGATCATCTCCTGAATTTTCCCATCATCACCCCAGTCTCTAGCATCCTTGACCTTTGTGTTCCAAAGAGCTTTAGAGCTCATCTTGTATTTTTCACAGTGAGAAAACCAAAGCCCAGAGATGTGAAGTGACTTGCTCAAGATCCACAGCTAGTTAGGAGCTAGACCAGACTCCTCAGTCCCAGTCCTTTATCTTCTTCATGACAGTGTCTTACCTTGCAAGGGGAGAAAAGTAATGCATCCGTCCATCCATCCATCCATCCATCCATCCATCCATCCATCCATCCCATATTGATATTTATTGTCTTCCATAGAAATGTCCTCTATATGGCTCAGTGTTAAACTCAGCAGCTATGTTGGGGAATGAGTTGAAATATGCATCAGATACAGACTGTAGCTTCAAGCATGATCATCTTCAAAGCAGAATGTGCCCACCTCGAGGGGTGCAGAAGACAATTCAATGGGGATATCGTAAGAAAATGTTAGGGCTTCTATTTACACTTATTTGGCCTCATCCTTGGAAAATGTCTACTATCTGGTTCCAGATAGCAATGCTATTTTCTCGTTTATTTTGGTTGATCATCTCAATATCTTAGTTACTTTTTATGACTCTTATGCTTGAGAGTGATATTATTATCTAAATGTTTTGTTTGACATTGACATTAACACATAATTGATCATCCTAGAAAGGTGGTGGTGTAATTTCTGTGGTGGTTGTAACAAATTACCTTAAGCACAGTGGCTTAAAGCAATACAAGTTTACTATTTTATATAGTTCTGGACTTTAGAAATTCAAAATGGGTCTTCTTGGGTGAAAATTATTTCTTTCTGGAGGCTCTGTGGGAGAATCTGTGTCTTCTCTTTTTCCAGCTTCTGTGACTGTCCCCATTCTTTGGCTCATGGTTCCCTTCCACTTTCAAAGCCAGCAGTGGCTGGTAGAGTATTTCTAACATTGCATTACTCTGACTCTGATTCTTAAGTCACCCTCTTCCGCTTTATGGGCCCTTGTGATTACACTGGACCAATTGCAATCATCCAGAATAATCTTCCTATCATCAGGTTATCTGATTAGCAAACTCAATTCTTTCTGCCACCTTAATTATCCTTTGCCATGAAACGTAACACATTCATAGATTTCAGGGATTAGGGTGTAGATATCTTTAGGGGACCATTATTCTGCCTACCATGGATGGTAATCAATCATCGCATCTGAGTGCACTATTATCATAAACAATATAATATCACTACTTTCTTTAATCACACACCGAAGCCATCTTTTCCTTTGGAGCTGTAGCTGTGCACTGGGGAGAGAGTTCTGTTGACCACTGGAGCCAAATAAATGGTTCAATAATGGGCAATTCAAAGGGATAGGGATTATGGATAATAATCCTAGGATTCTTCCATGTCCTGAACCCTGGGTATATAAGTAGGATAACTGGGTTGTTGATATAACAATAAATCTCTGGCATAAAACATGGGTTGCCTTTTAAATATCTTTCAGCTTCAATAAAGAAGTAGTTTCAGTGGTTGAAAACGTAGAAATTCCCATTTTACATTTTAAGTCACTTTTTAGCTGTAATAGGTTTTTGGATTGTCATTGATTTTCTGTATTTGTAGAAAACCAAATAACTGCCTAATCTGGAACTCCTGCATATAAATATAGATGTTCATGCCTATTAAAATTTGAATAAGAATGGTAGCATGGTGCTATTAATTCTGCAAGCATTTGATGAATTTGTGTAATATAGTGTACATTACAAACTAACACAACACTACTATGAAATGTCATTATGACATTTTCCAGGTCGTATTTTCAATCAGTCTGAAAGAGCTCGTTAGGGGCCTAGCAGCTTGCAAGGGTTTGCTAGGTGGCTTACAGATTTACTTAAATCCTCATGAAGTTTATGATCTAAGTCAGAGGGGACACCGTATGTGACGGTAGAAAGTACTTCTAGTTCTGATTCTGTTTTAACTAGCTGTGTAAAGTTGGGAAAATTTCTTGATATCTATGAGTCTTAGATTCCCAGTCTACCAAGTGGAAAGGTTACCCAGGAACTTTATCCAAGGTCAGGGTCAGGCTTGCCAGATTCAGCAAGTCAAAATACAGCATGCCCAGTTTAGTTCGAAGTTCAGATAAACAATGAATCCTTTTTTAAGTACATGCCCCAAATATGGCATGGGGCATATTTGTACCAAAAATGATTCATTGTTTATCTGAACTTCAAACTAAACTAGGCATCCCATATTTGTGCTTGGCGAGATAAAGTAAGTTTCTGGTATGTGGGTTCACTCTGCCTTTCCCTCAGCTAGAACAGACATGTTTCCTAGTGTGTATGAGTACAGCTTTCAATTTCTCTCAATGCATTGCTGTAGGTCGCCGCTACTCATCACTTATAGTTGGCATGGATGATAAAATCCAGGCTCAGTAAATATCTGTGGAATGAAAGAGTAGTTGGTATCCCTAATTTAATCTGTTAGCTCAAGTCCATTTCTAAAGTTTGATGATTCTATAACATTTACATAGCGTAAATAGAAATAAAGACAAACAACAGGAATGTATTAATACAGACAAGAAAAAGGTTATAGGCAAACTGTAGAGAGATTGATTTGAATGTTTATCTCAGGAAGGATTAAGGTGACACTCAACACCTCTCTTTTCCTATTGAAAGGTAATAGCTTGAAACAGAAGATAGGATTTTAGGTCTAGCTGAGATTTGAAGAGTAATACATTGCAGAACTATCAGAGGGGTTGGGCTCAGTGAATACTGGTTAATAATATAAAAGTAACATTGACTAATAACATAAAAGTTCAATTTTTTAAGCATTCTGGTATTTTCCATTGGTGTCTCCACATCTGCTCCCATCCTTTCTTACCCTCTTTTGTGCCCAGGAGGTCGACCAGAGTGGACCATGTTAGTGGGTCTCATTGCTTTCTGATTTCCAGCTGGATTTGACAAATGGAAGAAAAGTCCCATTAAGGGATTGAAATTTATAATCTAAGACAGAAGAAACACAGTCTTGGGATCAAGACTGGATTAGAGAGTGAGAGGAGGGAAAGGTTGGGGTGTTTATTCCACAGTAAGTGGCCAAGGGTTGGTAGCATCACTTTGACCAAAGGCCCTGGGTCCTTTCTGGTACCCTTCTCATGTGGCTACTCTTCTAAAGTTGTAGGAATTACCCATGTGCCATGCCTCTTCAGATCTAGGGAGGTAAAAGTTGCCTAAGTTTGCTAGCATTAAGGTGCTTCATCCTGTCTTGTTTCCTTGAACTCTGCCTCACCTTTATAATTAGTCCCTTTGTTGTAATCTCAAATAATTTTGAGAGTGCTATCTGCTTCCTGATGAGGCTCTGACTGGTACAAATGGGTACTGCTATCAGCTGATTACATGAGACTGTAGGTCTCACAGTGATTAAGTCTCCCATCCCAGATCACATAGCTCATAAGGGGCAGAACTGAGACCCAATATCTCTAGGTGAATTTGAAAGAAACAAGAGAGAAGAGAATGGACGCAGGAAGATCCACAAGGAATCTGGCCGTGGTCTTGGATCTATATAATATGTTTTTCTTAATTGTCCTGGAAAATATTCCAAGGAAACAAACCTACATCACCATCCATTATATCTCGTTTTCTATTTTGGGAAGGTCGGAAAAAGAATTCTTCTTTTGTGTTTATTCTTTCTTAGCTCAAGAAAACTTAGAAATAAACAGTAAGGATAATCTCCAAATCTTATAATTCTCACATAGTACTCTCTACTTTACAACACGTGCTTCTGGTACCTGTAGTCCTCATCACTTTTCTTCAAGTCTATATAATTTTACCTTATAAAGAGAAGATTCTTCTGCTGAGCATAAATGTATTCTTGATAAAGCATTATTATGGACAAGTGGAGTGATATATTAGGTTGGTGAAAAAGTAATTGCAGTTTCTGCCATTAAAAGTAATGGCAAAGGCTGGGCACAGTGGCTCACACCTGTGATCCCAGCTCTTTGGGAGGCCGAAGTGGGCAGATCACTTGAGGTCAGGAGTTTGAAACTAGCCTGGCCAACATGGTGAAACCCCGTCTCTACTAAAAATACAAAAAAATGAGCCAGGTGTGGTGACAGAAGCCTGTAATCCCAGCTACTCAGGAGGCTGAGGCAGGAGTATTGCTTGAATCTGGGAGGTGGAGGTTGCAGTGAGCCGAGATTGTGCCACTGCACTCCAGCCTGGGCAACAGAGTGAGATTCCATCTGAAAAAAAGAAAAAAAAAATAAGTAATGGCAAAACCCGCAGTTACCTTTGCATCAATCTAATGCTCAACACCATAAATGTCCTCTGAGATAATGATTTTGAATGGCTTGGAATTAAGTCACTTTTCTCAGATCAGACCATTTTCCATGAGCTTCCTTTAGTGCCAGCTAACCTGGGCACAGTGAGTAGTGACAACTCCTGGGGACCCATGTCACTTCCGGTCTGCAGTCCTGCCCTGAGTGATGGGTGCTTTAAACAGCTGGACTGACTGTTACGTTTCCACTCACGCTCTTACGCATTTCTCGCTTACTCCACCATCCCCCATCATTCTTTCTCCACCAAAGCTAGCTCCAGAGCATCAGCTCTTCTTGAATGTTGACACTTTCTAAGTTTCTTCTTCATTCCCATTGATACTTGCTAGGATAGGATCCATTGGTGGCCCCAGATGCACGAGTGATACTGGCAAAGCAGCAATGGGCTATGGATGTCAAAGAGATGCTGCTATTCCTTATTCTTGGATGGAGAAGTTTGATGATGCCCAGAAAGATCCAGCATGCCCTAGGGGATATAGCTGAGCCATTTATTTCAGCAGAAGAAACAAGAGATTTTAAGTTAAAATATCTTAAAATTGTGATACAAGGAGCCAGCAGGCCTTTGAGGACAGGTAGGGGTTACATTACCTAAGAAAAAGTTGCCGCTGCATGGTTTTATTTTAGCTAATTTTATAAAACTGGATTTTATGCATGCTGTCACTGTGGGGGACTAAAGTGACATTGGAACGGAATTCTTTTTCCGTAACGGAGTTTATTGGGGGCAAGGGGTGGGACTGGGAGAACTTTTTTCTTCAATGTCATATGATGCATCTGTGTGAAAAAAATTCTGCTCCAGGGACTAGATAGGTCAGGAGCTTTAATTTTTCTTTTCTCCCCAATTCCTAAAACCTGAAACTGTATTGAAATGAACTGAGAGTAAGCCTCAGGCTTTATTCTACTTACTATCCATACAACTCAGTCACAGCAGCCAGTCTTACATGAGCCTCCTGGCCAGAGCCAGTGGTATGGCCAAGGGTTGGGGCAGAAACGCATGAACCAGGTTTCAGAACATTCATCTCCATCCAGGAGAACAGAGCACCTTTACTTGGCGTTGAAACTTCTTTCACAGTTGTATCCAAACTAAGCCCATTATTTTTCGTGGAACTCAAAAACTAGACCTGTTATTTTCTGTTCTGTGTGGAGCAAAGAATTTGGGCAGTGTTTTCCCAAGTTAGTTTGGACTGGTAACTGGCCTTGAACCAAAAATGAACTGAATGACTCTGGTCACTACTGAAATGAAAATATAACTGACTCAAGCCCCAGGTATCCTCTCTTGATGTTTGATTTAAAGTCTAAATGGAGGCATTTGGCCCAAGAACCATGAACAGTTGATCTACAGCCTTAACGAGCCTCACAATTCTTTCTATTCTATCTTGTGTCAATCAAGTACGAAAGCAGAACATTGTCTCCGAAGGTAGTTAGATCAGTATATGAGATCAGAATTACTGCGTCCTTCACCAAGTGATATTTCCTCCATATACACACATTTTAAAAAAGGTAAAGATATTTTAGTAACTCAAAATGTTTCCCATTCAAACAAGACAAATTAGCATTGCAAAACAACCACTACCCATTTGCTCTAAGGAATTTTTTTTTTTTTTTTTTTTTTTTTTTTTTAACTGTTAGGTAGTGACTTCGGTTGCTTGGGTAACCCATGAGACAGATCAATCAATGTGAATGAGTTTTGTTTTGTTCTTTTTTAAAGTATCATCCTGGGAGCAGGAGGGCAAGGCTAGGATTTAAGGGAAGAGAAGGTGACCTTCTAGCAACTTTGAGAAGGAAATGAAAGGTAGATATTTCAGGGAAGAGGAAAGAAGAAGAAATAAAGTTGGGGTAATACCCTAGAGAAAAATGGGGATGGGAGAAGAGTTTTTAGATCAAACTGTGTAGACTGTTTATCCTGATCCAGACGTTGAGATAATCCTGAACTGGTGAGGCATTGACTTCTAGAGGACTCAAAATGGAAGATTTAAAATCTGGCTGCCTGTCAAATCCAAGACGCATAGGTATCAGAGGGTTAAGAGCTGGAAATGGGGATGAATTTAGGGAGAAGCAGGGTGGCTTAGGCTCCTAAACTTTGGGACCTCAAGTCACTGGTTTGTGTCTACATGGCAGTATTCCACAGGCTGTCTACTATGTTTGCTTTTAGAAAATTTCCCACCTGCTCTTTCTTTGGTTGTTCCTTTTCTTTTCTTTTTTTTTTGAGATGGAGTCTCACTCTGTCACCCAGGCTGTAGTGCAGTGGCCGGATCTCAGCTCACTGCAAGCTCCGCCTCCCGGGTTTACGCCATTCTCCTGCCTCAGCCTCCCGAGTAGCTGGGACTACAGGCGCCCGCCACCTCGCCCGGCTAGTTTTTTGTATTTTTTTAGTAGAGACGGGGTTTCACCATGTTAGCCAGGATGGTCTCGATCTCCTGACCTCGTGATCCGCCCGTCTCGGCCTCCCAAAGTGCTGGGATTACAGGCTTGAGCCACCGCGCCCGGCCTGTTCCTTTTCTATACCTTCATTTTGGCCAAGCATCCCACATGGCTGGACTGTGAACATAGAGAGCTCTCCTGCCTTCTCATCTTGAGCCAGGGATCATTCCCTTTTGTATTGGCTGTTTTCCTTGGAAGCGTGAAGCGTGAGCTTTAATCAGTTTATAGAGCCACTGACCTAATTTTACATCTGCAATAAGATCACTATGAATTCTCTGCTTCCCCATGGAGGATAAAGCTCTGCCTTCCCCCTCCCCTCTGCAGTCTTTCTTTGTGATGGACGTTAGAGAGCCTGGCAGGTTCTGTTCCACACTGCATCGCTCCAAGAGCAAATTTATTTATATATTAATTTTATATAAAAAAGATTTCTCATAGGGAGCCAGAGATTGAATCACAGGCAGAAACCTGATTTGAGGTTGAAGGCAGGATGGCAGCAAGCAATGTCAAAGAGCAAAAACATTGGGGGCGAGAAGTGAGCAGGGATTGGAAATTTGCTTCCAAAGAGCTCTATATCTCTCTCCCTCTGGAGTCTGACACACGGGCACAGCTTGCGTATTAGTTTTCTGTGCCCGTGTAACAAATGATCACAAATGTAGTGACTTAAAACAATACCCAATTATGATCTTACGGTTTCTGTAGGTCAGGAGTCTGGGGCCCTGCTGAGCTGGGTTCTCTGCTCAGAGTCTCACAAGGTTGAGATCAAGGTGTTGATTGGGCTGTGTCCTTATTTGGAGGATCTACTAGGGACGGATTCACTTCCAAGCACGGCCCTCCCGCCCGCCGCCACTGGTTGTTCACAGAATTCATTTCCTTTTCGGTTGTAGAATTTATGGCAGCTTGTCTCTTCAAAGCCAGCAAGGGAGTGGGAGAATCTTTGCTGCTTAGTCTCTGACCGAGGACCCTCTTTTAAAGGACTTCCCTGATTAGGTCAGGCCCACCTATGATAATCTCTTGATTAAAGCCACCTGCTGAGAGATGTTAATTATATCTGCAAAATCTTGTCACCATTGCTATATTCTCTCAATAAGAAGTAACAGGTTCCACACCCACTCAAAGGGAGGGAGTTATATGAGAGTGTGACTCATTGAGTGTCACCTATGGGTGTGTCCCCCATACCTCATCAATGCTCCAAAATGCCCAGGATCCCCAAAAATCTCACTGTTAACTCCACCCTATTATTTTAAGCTATTAAATGTGGTTAAAGGAACAGGAAAAGAAGTGTCTTTCAGAATAGCTTACAGTTCCTTCCTGCTTGGCAGAATCATTTGTGAGTTGACATAAATGGGTTCATGCAGATAATAACCAAGAAATGGGAAGACATTAATTAGAACTGATTTACAATTACACACCTCACTCAAGCCCATTAGTTACATTCTGTTTTTCCAAATTGCTTTCATTTTGTGAGTGCCCCAGACTTTTAAAGATTTGGTAAGGTTTGATATCAGCCTTCTCCAAGGCCTTTAATACATGATAGGTCAATTTCAAAGAGGGATAATTTTTTTTTGTAATTAGGAAATTATATTTTATAACACTGTATCCTGTACACTGAAGACTCCTAATTTGTTTTTGTAAAATCTTAATTTTTAAGGACTTAATGTATGAGAACTTAAGACAAGGTAAAGAGATTAAGCAATATTTTATTTCTAATACATTAGTGGGGAGATATTTAGGGGAAGGAATCACACTTTCCTTTTAAAAAATTTTTTATTAATATTTTAAGTTCCAGGGTACATGTGCAGGATGTGCAGGTTTGTTACTTAGGTAAACATGTGCCATGATGATTTTCTGCACCTATCAACCCATCACCTAGGTATTAAGCCCAGCGTGTATTAGCTATTTGTCCTGGTGCTCTCCCTCCCTCTGCTCCACCCCATCAGGCCCCAATCTGTGTCGTTCCCCTTCCTGTATCTATGTGTTCGCACTGTTCAGCTCCCACTTGTAAGTAAGAACATGTGGTATTTGGTTTTCTGTTCCTGTGTTAGTTTGCTGAGGATAATGGCTTCTTGCTCCATCCATGTCCCTGCAAAGGACATGATCTCATTCCTTTTTATGGCTGCATAGTATTCCATGGTATATATGTACCACATTTTCTTTATCTAGTCTATCATTGATGGGTATTTGGGTTGATTCCATGTCTTTGCTATTGTGAATAGTGCTGCAGTGAACATACTTGTGCATGTATCTTTATAACAGAATAATTTATATTACTTTGGGCATATACCCAGTAATGGGATTGCTGGGTCAAAGGGTATTTCTGGTTTTAGATCTTTAAGGAATCACCACACTGTCTTCCACAATGGTTGAACTAATTTACATTTCCACTAACAGTGTAAAAGCATTCCTCCACAGCCTCTTCAGCATCTGTTGTTTCTTGACTTTTTAATTATTGCCATTCTGACTGGCATGACTTGGTATCTCATTGTGGTTTTGAATTGCATTTCTCTAATAATCAGTGATGTTGAGCTTTCTTTCATATGTTTGTTGGCCGCATAAATGTCTTCTTTGGAGAAGTGTCTATTCATGTCCTTTGCCCACTTTTTAATGGTGTTTTTTTTCCTTGTAAATTTGCTTAAGTTCTTTATAGATTCTGGATGTTAGACCTTTGTCAGACGGATAGATTGCAAAAATTTTCTCCCATTCTGTAGGTTTTCTGTTTGCTCTGATGATAGGTTCTTTTTCTGTCAGAAGCTCTTTAGTTTAATTAGATCCCATTTGTCAAGTTTGGTTTCTGTTGCAATTGCTTTTCACATCTTTGTCATGAAATTTTTGCCCGTGCCTATGTCCTGAATGGTATTCCCTAGATTTTCTTCTAGGGTTTTTATGGTTTTGGGCTTTACATTTAAGTCTTTAATCCATCTTGAGTTAATTTTTGTACAAGGCATAAGGAGGGTGTCCAGTTTCAATTTTCTGCATATGGCTAGCCAGTTACCCCAGCACCATTTATTGCGTAGGGAATCCTTTCCCCATTTCTTGTTTCTGTGAGGTTTGTTGAAGATCAGATGGTTGCAGATGTGCAGTCTTATTTCTGAGTTCTTTATTCTGTTGCACCGGTCTATGAGTCTGTTTTTGTACCAGTATTATGCTGTTTTGGTTACTACAGCCTGGTAGTATAGTTTGAAGTCAGGTAGCATGATGCCTCCAGCTTTGTTCTTTTTGTTTAAGATTTTCTTGGCTATGTGGGCTCTTTTTTTTTGGTTCCATATGACTTTTAAAATAGTTTTATCTAATTCTGTGAAGAATGTCAGTGGGAGTTTAATGGAAATAGCATTGAATGTATAAATTACTTTGGGCAGTATGGTCATTTTCACAATATTGATTCTTCTTATCCATGAGCATGGAATGTTTTTCCAGCTGTCCTCTCTTATTTCCTTGAGCAGTGGTTTGTAGTTCTCCTTGAAGAAGTCTTTCTCTTCCCCTGTTAGCTGTATTCCTAGGTATTTTATTCTTTTTTTCTGTAGCAGTTATGAATGGGAGTTCATTCATGATTTGACTCTCTGCTTGTCTGTTGTTGATGTATAGGAATACTTACGAGTTTTGCACATTGATTTTGTATCCTGAGGCTTTGCTGAAGTTGCTTATCAGCTTAAGAAGCTTTTGGGCTGAGATGATGAGGTTTTCTAGATAAAGAATCATGTCATCTGCAAAGAGAGACAATTTGACCTCCTCTCTTCCCCTTTTAATGCCCCTCTCCTTTTTTATTCTTTTTCTTGCCTGATTGCCCTGGCCAGAGCTTCCAAATACTATGTTGAATAGGAGTGGTAAGAGAGGGAATCCTTGTCTTGTGTCAGTTTTCAAGGGGAATGCTTCCAGCTTTTGCCCTTTTAATATGATATTGGCTATGGATTTGTCATAAATGGCTCTTATTATTTTGAGGTACATTCCTTCAATACCTAGTTTACTGAGAGTTTTAACATGAAGGGATGTTGAATTTTATTGAAGGCCTTTTCTGCATCCATTGAGATAATCATGTGGTTTTTGTCTTTAGTTCTGTTTGTGTAATGAATTACATTTATTGATTTGCATATCTTGAACCAGGCTTGCATCCCGGCAATGAAGCCAACTTGATCATAGTGGAGAAGCTTTTTGATGTGCTGCTAGATTCGATTTGTCAGTATTTTGTTGAGGATTTTTACATTGGTGTTCATATTGGCCTGTGGTTTTCTTTTTCTGTCAGTTTTGGTATCAGGATGATGTTGGCCTCATAAAATGACTTAGGGAGGAGTCCCTCTTTTTCTATTGTTTGGAATAGTTTCAGAAGAAATGGTACCAGCTCCTTTTTGTACCTCTGGTAAAATTCAGCTGTAAATCCGTCTGGTCCTGGGCATTTTTTGGTTGGTAGGCTATTTATTACTGCCTCAATTTCAGAACTCGTTCTTGGTCTATTCAGGGATTCAATTTCTTTCTGGTTCAGTCTTGGGAAGGCTTATGTGTCCAGGAATTCATCCATTTCTTCTGGATTTTCTAGTTTATTTCCACAGAGGTGGTTATAGTATTCTCTGATGGTATTTCTGTGGGGTAAGTGGTGACATCCCCTTTATCATTTTTATTTTATCTACTTGATTCTTCTTTCTTTTCTTCTTTATTAATCTAGCCAGTGGTCTGTTTTATTAATTTTTTCAAAAACACAGCTCCTGGATTCACTGATGTTTTGAAGGGTTTTTAGTGTCTATCTCCTTCAATTCCTCTCTGCTCTTGGTTATTTCTTGTCTTCTGATAGCTTTGGGAATCCCACTTTCTACTTTTCTTTCCCTGTAAGACCAAGAAAATCCCAAATATCAGTTATGCTCTTGGTAAGCAAAATTATGCCATCAGAAAATGGACTCATTCTCCCTTTGGTATTCTTCCTTCATTCTCAAAACTCAAAGGGCATAACTTATAGAATTGGGCCCATAATACTGGAAACCGTAATATCCTCCAGTTTAAGGGTTTATGAGAGTCAAGGATCCCATTTCAGATATAAAGCCTCAGGGGAAGGAATTTGGAAGACTGGAATGAGTAGAGAGTCCTTAAAGAGTTTATCTCACCTAAAAAAGTTTCTATTTCTACCTCCTCTTTCTAACTTTTCTTTCCTCATACTTCTGTGTAATTCCTAAAGCCAGGTTTCAGAGATAGCCCTCTGTCTTTCCTATTTAACAATGACTTCCCAGTATACATTTCTCAGCTCCCCTTGCAGCTAGTTATGTTCATGTGACTACAGTCTGGCCGAAAAAATGTGAATGGAAGTGATATGTGCAACTTCCAGGTCATGTCCTTAAAGGAAAGGGACAGGTCCCTCCTTTGCTTTATTCCCTTCCCACTGGCTGAATGTGATGGTGTGGGTAGAAGAGGGATTATCCACTTTGGCTCATGTGATGGGAGTCATGTGTTAAGGATGGCAAAGCATCAAGAGAGAAGGATCCTAAGTGCCAATAAAAATGTGTGGCCACTACACCTGCCCTAGACTTTCATGTAAGAGAGAAATTGACTTCTGTCTTGTTTAAGTCAGTATTAGTTTTAGTATCTTGGTTAAATAATCCTCACCTATGTCATAATGAATGTACCAGCTTAACGAGTATGAATCACCAATGGCATCAGGGGAAAGCACAGTGGTTAACAGTGCGGCTTTGGTATCAGGTAGACCTGGATGAACTTGTAATGCCCCTGCACCACCCACATCTATGGCTGAACCTCAGTTTTGTCTTTTGTAAAATGGGGATAATAGTATCTGCCTTACAGTGTACTGTATAAAACCAAGAGGTGAAGATTCAATGATATACAAAATAGATATAGTCTGCATTCCTATAGAACTCAAAGTGCATAGGGGAAGATACAGAACTAAGCAAATGCATAAGTAACTCCAAACTGTAGTAGTTCTGTGGACAAGCAAAGGAGAATAATGAGCAGAGGACTCCCAACAGCAGCCAAGTCCAGTGAGAAGGAAGCAACCTTGAATAATGCATTCCTATGACCCTGTTGGATCCGCCTATGTATTCAGACCAGGTTGCTTATCCTTCCCCTAGCTCTTAACAAAGCTGTAATTAAAATACTTGAATTTTGGGTGGGCTGTCCCACCAACTAGATGGTATGCCCCACAAAGACAGTGTCTATGTGTGTCTTGCTTGTTGCTATACTTATGAGCCACCCTGTTATCAGCAGAGTAAAGAATGGCTAAACAATTAAAGCCTGGGTTGCACATCTCCTAACAGAAGTTTAGTTGTGTTATCTTCAAAGAAGACTGAATTGGAACTAGGTTAGAAAACTCTTATCTCTGAGAACTCTGTGGTGAAGTTGCTTTATATCATTAATATTGACTACTGAATCCTTAGCACTAAGCACAATGCCTCACTTAGAGTGGGTGTTTAATATCTGTTGAATAAATGAATGAATGGATGAATTTCTGGTAACATTTCAGTTCCCACTGTTAGAAATCTCAACACAATGACCATTCTAACGACCAGGGCTGTGCAAAGGTGGAGTGGGCCCCTTTGGGAAGCTCTCAGCTCCTTATTTCAGAGTCATTCGAGAGAATTGTTCAGGATTTTGGGAAAGGACATCACGTTCCGAACAACCGGCCATATCTTCCAAATGTCTGCCAATCCTGAGAGTGTATGTGCATTGTTTGTACCTGGGGTATTTGAAACTTATGCTTAAGGAGCTTTGGGCATTTTTACTGAAATACTGTCTGTGCTTTGAAGTTGCTTACATGAGCTTTATGGAGTATAAAGATAAATTGAAGACTCACTTCTGTCCCAATGAGTCACAAAATCTGAATGGCATCAAGGTGTCCTGGGCTTCTCGAACACAGGAGAGCATATGGAGGTTGTCGCAGCCACCTTGAGACCAGACACATGGTCCAGGTTTGATCACTTCATGCTGGTGCTTCCTGCAGGTACCTTCCAACTCTGTGCTCCAATAATAATACCATTTACATATTTTCATCACAAATACCCTCACATTATAATAATATCGTTTGGGGTCTGTTTCCTCCACTAAACTCTGACTGTCTTGTTGGTGTGTTACTCCCATTTTATCTTGATGCCTAACACATTGCTCAGCCTTGGTGGGTGCCCAATAAATATTTACTGAATTAAAAAAACATTCCCTACTGTCCTCATCGGGAGAGAGGAAAGGGGAAATACTTTTCTGATTTTCGTAGACGCAAACACTGAATTGCAGAAAAAGAGTAAGTTTGCCGCAGTACTGACATCCACAGCTGATGTTCTGAGAATCTGACTTCTGACTTGGCCTTCTTATGGAGGCCAAAGGGATCCTTATTCCTAATGGGTAGTGGTGTTTCAGAGTTAGGGTTGCTATCCAGTCTGCAGTGGAAGCTCACTCACAGACACGAGGGACCCCACGAAATTCCTGATGAGAGTGTGAAATAGACAGACTTCTGCTCTTTGTTTCTCTGTCCTCTGCACATTACAGGAAACCCTTCCCTCCCTCCCTTTCCACCCCAGCCATACCCATCTTTTCTCATTACTGGCTTTCAGAAGCCCCTGCCCCTCACCGTTTCAGATTCCCACAGCTGTTCTTCGGAAGAGACACTGAAGCATCTGTAAGCCCACGTTTGTTCCTGCATTTCCTTACGGTGACTAATGGGTAACACCTGTCCCGTGCATTCCCTCTTGCACTCTTACGATTGGATTTATCACTGCAGTAGTTTAACCATAACTAGAAAAATGTAGCTCTCTAAAGTCCCCATAATGTTGAGGTTCCTAATGTGGTTTAAGTTATTCCTTGCGTCATAAATAACATAGACGGCACTATTATGGACCAATACCCTGAAAAGAAAAGGCACCAAGATCATAAATAATACACACAATAGGGGCTTGAGGAGACTCAGCAAAATACCTTGGGGGGAGAAGGAGTGGGTTCCTGATGTTAGGAGTGGAGGTGGGGCGGGGATGGTGGGGGTGGGTGGTTTCTAGGAAAGGCTGGGCTTTCCAGACCCAAGCTTAGAAAAGTCATCCTATTCTTGCAACTCTTTCTGATTCAGCTAAACTAATTGTGCAGCCAAGGGGTTGCACCTGGTCAGAGGCCAGGGTCAGCTTGGTCTCCCTGCCCAGTGAAGGGCGGGAGGAGGATCAATCTGCCTGTGCATTTTTCTTGTCCTGTATACCCCCTGTTATTGCCAGGAAGGGGAAGAAGACAAGCAAATTCATGTTGTGTGAATGATCTCAGGCCCGGCACGGACCAAAAGCCACCTTTTGCGATCACATATTTTTCTCATCCGTTCTAGCCCGTGTCAGTCATTCCATTGAGAGTAGCTGCAATTTTTACCGGATTAAGCCTATCAGATTATAGTCTAAAGATGAAGAAAATGCTACCCCTCCAACAAAAACGGATTCCACTTTACACTCAAAAGCTTCTTATTCTTTTTGCTTTGAGGGAAAGAGAAAGAGTGAGAGCATGTGCAGTGTCCTTTATTCAGACTTTTATCTTAACCTGGGAATACCTGGTCTTCTGTTTTCTTCCTTCTCATGTAACTGTTCATTGATTTTCTTTAAATCAAACAAGCTGCCATCACAGACTCTTACAAAAGAAAGTCAGCCATGGAGGAACCCTGGGCTTGGAATAGAAGCCAATCTAATTTTAGTTGCTGGTGAGCCTCTCTAAGCGGTAGAGAGTGGTCAGAAGTTCATCTTGGCATGTGCTATCAGGACCCCACAGGAGCCAGCCACTGTCACCTGGCCGTGGGAGAGGGGCGAGTGCCTCACTGATGACAAGTTTCACCATCATTTTATGATGAGGCAGCTTGTCTGCTCCAAGTAGGTCTTTCATCCTTTACTTTTTAAAAATTAAAATTGCTTCTGATTTATGGATTAATCTCTTGCTGACATCATGGGTCGGGGGTGCAGTGCCTCATTTTGATAAGCAGCTGAGCCCCAAGCTCCTGCTTTTCTTCCCCGGAGGTTCGATTCCTTGCCTTTGGCTGAAGTCAGAGGCTTGGGCCGACTGTGAGCTGCCAGGACCATTCCCAGTTCAGGTCTGCAGGATTCCTAAACTTCACAGACCATCCCACTGAATCTTGTTATAAGGATACTGCATTAAAAAAAAAAAATTGAATTGTTTGGTTTGTTCATACTAATAAATTCTTGTAGAATCCTTTTTAAAGGGAAGACATAGCATGGAGAATGACTCGCACGTTATGCACTGTCTTGAAAAACAGTCCAGAACCCATCTACTTATTGATATAATTAAAACTGGACTAGGAGGATAGATTACAGAGTTTCTAAGGCTGTTAGGGAGTTTAAACTCCAGGATTTTTCTGTCTTTTTTTTCTTCTTTCTACTCTTCTTTCATTCAGATTAATACATGTCATTATATCCAACGTAAACAGGTGAGAGTCTTAGAAATGGAACCTGGGTTGGCAAAAGGGGAAAATGTCAGGAGATAACAAAGGATCTTTGAGTAGAAGGAGATGTTAGAGATTAATCAGGAAGTATGGATGAGTGGTTAAGCAAGTGGGATCTAAAGTCAAGTTGCCTGGATTCAAATCATCAAATGATGAATGAATTCATCATTCACCCACACCGGAACTCCCTGAATTTCAATTTTGTTGTACGTAAAGTAGAAATGACACAAGCATCTCCTTTGTAAGGATGGTATTTTGAAGAATAAACAAAATTGTATTTATAAAGTGTCCATATAGTAAACATTCAATAAGTTATTGTTATTATCATGTCGTTTAAACTCTTGGGTGTGGGGAGAAAAGGAAATGGGGGTTCTGAGAAATCTATGAAATTTCCCAGAAATGCAGAGCTATAGGCAGAAAGACCCTGAGTGCACCTCTTTTTACATATATTATGTAATTTTCAAAAACCCTCTCTCATTAATCTCTCTCTCTTTTTTTTTCTTCATGTAAAGTTCGTGTCTTCCCTTAACTGAAACAAAGCATGTGTAGAAAAGCCTGTCTCAATTCAGATTCATAAATCCAAGACTGGTCAGAAGTAAAGGTCTGAAAGAAAAGGAGCCTCTTGTGAGCCCCAGAATGGGATGTAAGAAACATTTGTTTGTTTACTAAGATACCTCTGTCTTATTACAAGCAATATTCTGGTGCAGAGGAGAGCATGTGGCAGCTGTGGCTGCAAGGTCAGCCCAAGGACAATGGAAAACCAGAGATGCCAGTGTATGCCATGATTCTCGGGGGTACCAGAGAGGTACCTGCTCAGCACTAGTGGTCTGTGGCTACTAAGATGTAAAACGTGCAAACCTTTCTCTACTCGGAGTCAAGAACTGGTTTCAGTATAGAATTCTCTAGCCTGTGTCACGCTCCTTTGCCTTTAAAATGAAAAACAGTTTTGAATTGAGACCATATTTGGATAGGTCTACAACACACCCAGAGGGGAAAGACTAAAAGCAATAAGATAGTAGATCAGGCTGTGGATGTTTTTTGAGTAGAAACACTTGTAGCTTGGTTGATGTGAGTTCTGTAACTGACCAATATATTCATGAGTCAGTAAGTCTGGGAGAACCTACTGTGTTCCTAGCTGTCTGCCGACATGGTATGAATTCCAGAGGAGTTTGCAGTGTGGATGGAAAGACAAAATGCACAAGGCATTTGGGAGGTAGTCCAAGAAAGCATAAAATGGAATCAGATTTTACACACACACACACACACACACACAGACACACACACACATTGATTCTATTTTTCTTATTACTATTTGCAGCAGTTACATTCTGTAAAGAAACAACAAATACTGAATTAGTAGATACTGCATTATTTCTCCTAGGGGAATTACAGGGTTAGAGAGTCCTGTCCATCTCTGGTCACAATATTTTGTCAACCTATCAATATGTAACCTTGTTTTGTGAGTGTTTCTCTTAAAAAAAAAAAAAAAAAAAAAACCTTATTGAATGTATATTGTTGATTAATTAGCATTGAACTTGATGCAGGACAGGCAATCCCTAAAACTGGGGCTTAGCCTAGTGGCGGTGGGGGTTTGTCTTTGCCCCGGAAAGAATTTGAGGGTGAGCTGGTGGTGTCAGACAGCAATCTTTCATTGAATGGTACTGCTACCTTGCTGAGCAGGGCTAACACACAGGCAGTGTTTCCAGAGCCAGCACCTGGGCTGTTGGCAACTTTGTTTATACCCAATTAAACCCACTTTTAATTACGTGAAAATTAAGGGGTGGGTTAATGCAAATTGAGGGAAGGGTTATTTAGGACTTTCTAGAAAAGGAGCAGTAAATTCTGGGTCATTGCCATGGAAAAGGGGTGGTCACTTCTGAATTGTTGCCACAGTATTTGTGGACTGTCATGGTGCTGGTGGGAGAGTCTCATGCAAGTGAGCAATGAGGGCAGCTAGAGATTGCTTTGGTCACCATGCTGGTTTCCTCCAGTTTCTTCACTTCATCCTGTCTGAGCCAGATCCTGTTTTGGTCAGCAGAGTTATGACCAGAACACAAGTCCTGCCAGCCTCGTACCTCAAACTCACGGCGAACAGTACTGTAACTCATGCCTGAATGTAGTTTATGAAACATACGTCTTAAGGTACACCATAGCCTTCTTGTGCTTAGGAACGCTAACCCACCCTTCAGCACTGCACTTAGGGGTCATTTTAAGCAGCAAGATCACCAACAATACACACAAAAATGCACAGGTCCACAAATGACCCAAGAAAGTGCCTTAAGTATTGAGTGTGGAGTTACGAATATATTGTAGCAAGTATGCAAATTCTCAAATAATGAGGATCCACTGTACCTGCAAATGGTATCTGGTTTTATTGGAGGTACCTGAAAATGTTGTCTGGCACTGCAGGAGGATGTGAGAAGACATACCTTCTGAAAGAGTGTGCATACTGGGGAGTACTGGGAGATGACTTTGGGTGTTTGTTACCCTGACCTCTTGGTATTCATTTCCCCTTGTCCTGGTATCCCTTGGATCTTTGTACAGGAAACACACTCACTCAGTCGACATGGTTTGGTTAGGGCTGATTCTTCCCCCAGTTTCATGGGTAGACTGATCCAAGCGTGGCCAGTCAGTTTGTTTTGTTCAGGAGTTGGCCAAGGAGACTCACCTTTGGGAGTGTTTTCCTGCTGGGATTGATAGCTGCCAAAAGATGAAACATGGAGCTGTTGGGGTCCAGGAAGAGAGAGGCCATCTGAGAATAAAACCAACCCAGGGAGAAAGAGAAGAAAAGAGAGTAAACACAGACAGAGTATGAGACTGGGTATCATTTTTAAAACATGCCTCAGTGCAGCCATGTCTGAAGGAAACTCTGGACTTTGAGATCGTGTGAGCCAATGCATTTTCATGCATTTTTATTTCCTCAGATAATCCTAGTTGGGTTTCAGCCAAAAGACTGGGACAGTAAATAGATCTCCCAGTCAAAGGATTTTGAGTGAGGAGCTGACACCCTCTCAAACTAGCTGAAATCAAAAGGAGGTCATTACAGACCACAGAGATGCACATGGAATCCAAGCTCAAGACATTTACCTGGGCCTTGGGAAAACTGGAATTGGAAACTGAAAGCTGGGAGTTACTCTCCTACGTATAAATGGCACCACGGATGAGCTCCTCTTTGTGTCTCTCTGTGGACCACAGCTCCATCCTCCTTTCTCTCTGTGCTTGCAGATCTTACTTAGGGCCAGGCCTGTGCCCTGGAGTTTTAACATTGTTCCCCTTGTCTTAGCCACCCCAGTTTCTCAGAATCCCTGTTCCAAATCCCCAAGAAAATAACCCGATTGACCTGGCTTCTTTTCTCATAAGAGCAGACTGCAGATTCTTTCCCCAGATCAGTTCTTGCCTCAGATCCAGTTACTGTAAAGCATCAGGTAGTGACTGTAGGAATGCAGTCAGCAGGCATCACTGACACAAGGGAGGCTGGATCTGAGGAAGTGTCCAAACTTAGATGGGCACTTTTGGAGTTGAGGTTGTGGCAGCAGGAAGATAGAGCTCTCAGAAAATAGCTCCTCCTTTATCTTTCTCTTAGGACCCCTAACTTCCAATTTCTGAACGTGAGAAGGTAGGGCTATAAAAATACGCATTTGTATTAGTAAAATCATTTTATTTTTATTTAAAAAATGTTATGTAAAAATATATACATGCAGAAACATGCATTTAAACATATATGTACATAAACATATATACACATGCATATACACATATAACCATGTACATGGTTAGACATTCGTTTGAGATCTTTGCAGGTACAATGTTGTCCAATGATTGAGAATTTACATGCATATTTTTAAAAACTAGAATGGATGATGACACTGTTTCTTAAAACCCTGTAATACTTTTTTGGTATACTGTGTTTTTTCTACTCATGGCTCCCTAGTTTATGACTATATGTTTATGTATTATTTATTCAAAACATGGTACTCAGTGCCACGCAGAGTATGGGCACTGAGTACTTGTTCAATAAACATTTGTCAAATGCACAAGTGAATGATTTTGTGCCCATGGATTCAAGGACTTCTTGCAGTAGGTCCTGGGTTCTTCCCAGAGGTCCTCTGTCTGTATCTTTTGAAAAATAGTTTTGAGACATACATCGTTTCTGGGAACCCAGGTCTGTTTATTCCCCACAACAGAGTCACCACACGTCAATTAAATGGATGCAAAATGCTGCCTTTCTATTGAGTTTTCTAATGGATGCAACTCTAGATATTTCTCAGAACAATGCCCAGGCCGGTAGACCTCTAGGCCCCATTTTGGATTTTTATGCTCAGTAGATGGTTATCATAGTCCCCTAGGTTGTTATTTAGTCAAATTATGTTCATTTTATCGCCTGTGCTTTTCCTCATATTTCACTCTCTTTGATTTGTTTTTTTTTTTCTTTTCTAAATTCCCATCAAGGCATCATATTACCCCTAATTGCCTGCAGTGTTCCGAGTCTGGTCTCATTGCTGACACAGAGACAGACTCTCTTAGCCGTGGTTTGGGATGCCCCTGTGTGCGTGGCTGAAAATTTTACTAGCTCAGAGAATTGCTGAGCTGCAGTGCTCGCCTTACCTCCTCATGGCTTTTTTCCACTAGCTCATTATTTTGTTGTTTTCTTGATTACTCCCATCCAGGAATCCCCTTCAAGTTAAATTCCCTCTTAAAGTTTATTCATCCCCAGATAGATCATCTGCATTTTTTCAACCAGTGCCTCATTGTGTTATTTTCGACATATGTTACTAAGATCCACACATAGCTTGGTATTGTGTGCCAGTCTTCCACTGTTGTTAGGAACACCTCCCAATTTAGTGTCATCTGCAAATGCGATTATCATGATAATAGTAATAAGATCTTCCCCTCTCTTTCCTGATTCTTAATAAAGTTGGTAGAGTAAAGCTGTCTTTGCAGATCGTACACTCCAGACCCGCTTCTCACAACTCTGTCAATTTCCATTCATTGCTGAGCTTGGTTTAGGATCTGTTTTTTCCTTCCTGTGACGATACAAAAAAAGATCCATCCAGACTTCCCTTTATGGAAGGACTCTGCAAATGCAACTTGCCAAACCTAGGGGAAGCTGTCAGCCTTGGTTTCTTTCTCCCTATTGAGTTCCTTTCTCTCCAGTTCCATCTCAGAGGTAAGGTGCATCCTTTGACTCTCCAGAGGAGATTATAGATTGTTAGCCATTGGATGGATGGATAAATGGATGGGTAGTTGGGTGGCCAGGTGAGTAGATATATAGGCACTTAGGCACTAGCTTGTTTACTGCTCTGAGGCTAGTAAGTATGGTTTGCGAGGCCAAGGAGACAGTTACTTACCACTGGTTTCATGTATATCATAATGTTTTTTGAGTAATCCAGTCTTCTTCCACTTCGGGTGCAAGTCAGCGTCATCCAGGCTGCCCTTCAAATAGGGAGCTTTGATATCTTCTAAATCAAACCTTGTATTCATGCTTGCAACTCCTCAGATTTTGCATTTATCCACTGCATGAAAAGTCAAACATTGCATTTTGTGATGCATTCCGGTGCATGTTGTATTGGTGTCCTGCCTTATCTCTTCCTCAGGACACTCCCACACAGTTATACATAGTATAGTGTTAGGAAGGGTTACCTGGTGCTGTATTTTCTCACTGGTTGGTCTTTGTTGTGTTATTCTAGAACTCTTTTGGGGTGTTTTAAATATTTCATAATAACATAAAAAAATAAAGATGAAGATATGGACTCTGCCTTCAAAAGGCTTCCTGTTTATCAGGGAAGACTTGCATAGTAAATAGCTATAATAAATTATGAGAAAGCACTACAGATGAGATGGGTCTATAATGGTTCCAGAGATGAGGGAATCCTTCCTGGAAGGTAGGGTTTCTACCTGGAAGTGGTGGTGGTGGTGGTGGTGGTGGTGGTGCTGGTGCTGCTGGTTGTTATATTATCAGGGGTGGTGGGAAGGGAGTGATATAAACAGGATAAGCACAGGAATCATCCTCAGTCTGGCCCTTGAAGGACAAGGGAAGTTCACCAGGCAGACAAAACAATAAGGATATTTTAGGGAAAGTGCAGGCCAGGTAAAAATACAAAGTACATGTGGGAAGTGGGAAGTGATCCAATATGGCAGGATGTAGTGTATTTGGAAGACTGAAAGATTGGTTGTTTAAAAAGTGAGTTTGGGGCCAGGTGTGGTGGCTCACACCTGTAATCCAAGCACTTTGGGAGGCTAAGGCGGGCGGATCTCCTGAGGTCAGGAGTTCAAGACCAGCCTGGCCAACGTGGTGAAACCCTGTCTCTACTAAAAATACAAAAATTATCCAGGTGTGGATAATTTTGTATTTTTTTTGTGGATGACATGGCGGGTGCCTGTCATCCCAGCTACTCAGGAGGCTAAGGCAAGAGAATCACTTGAGCCCAGGAGGCAGAGGTTGCAGTGAGCCGAGACTGTGCCATTGCACTCCAGCCTGGGTGACAAGAGCAAAACTCCATCTCAAAAATAAATAAATAAAAGAAAGGTGAGTTTGGAAGATTATGCATCCCATTTATACTAGGCAAACACACTTCAATTTTTTCTATAGGACCAAGGGCTCTTAAATGGGACAGTGATATAATCTGATTTTAGAAAAGCTAGCTAGGCAGCAAAATGAACGTAGATGAGCCTGGAGGTAGGAGTGATTGGTTTTGAAAGAGATATAAGGTAGAGAAGTTGCGAAGAATATACTAAACAGAGGGTATAGCATGAGCAACAGCATAAGGGAGGAAGATAAAGTGCATTTGTATCAAAGAAATAGAGTGTAAGTCTTCAAAAACATTTGGAGAATGTCAATGAATGAATGAAGTTGGAAAGAGATCTTGAATGCCAGATCAAGAAATCTGAAATTTATGTACATGATATTGTGAAACAACATTAGGTTTTTTTAAAAGGGATGAGTTGAAGTATAATTTTAGGAAGATTTAATAGAAGTTTGTGGTAGATGGAGGCAATTAGAACAGAAGCAGTGACCTGTTTTTCTTTTGTATGATATGTAGTTAGCTTTTGGGTTTTGTAGCTTGGATTTTTGACTTAATGTCAATATCTCTACCTTATAAATATTATTATTTTTGCATATTGTGGTGTTTTCATCTTTTTCCATTTCATTGATGAAAATTCCCTGTGAAATTTCAAAAGGTTAGATTCTACATTTTCTCAGGAAGATTCTGAAACATTTGGAATGGTTCCTACAACCCACTTGATAGAATATTATCCCCAACATCTTTTGCTTTTATTGCGTGTATTTGTAAACAAAGCACAGGAATTTCCATAGGAGGTGTTTGACAGGTTTCATTTAGCTTTATGATAATAAAATTGACAGTTTATGTACAAGGGTATAGATCTTTGATTCCAGATTATTCTCTGAGAAATAAAGGGTGACTACCAGTTTTGGAGCCTAAGCAACTGGTTGTGGTATTGATATCATTTAATAAGACTTGAAAAAGACTATGGGGCATGTGTGTGTGCGTGTTTGGTTGAAGAAATTCTTTTTGGCAGTATTAAATTTGAGATGAGATGGCTGTTGGCGATCTAAATGGAGAAATCAAGTTGTATATATATAATAAGAATATATCTACACATATGTACATTACCTATACCTATACTTATATCTATGTGAGGGAGGCTTCTCTCAGGAAATGTATTTGGGACTAATCAACATAGAGATTTTCTGTTGTTATTGTTAAATCCATAGGACTCGTTAGATCACCTAGTATATTAGTCAGGGTATGCTAGGTTCTGCTGTAGAAACAAACAAATCTTGGAAATTGTAGTGACTTAACCAAGTAAGATTTATTTCTTGCTCACTCAGACAGATGCAAATGTTTCTGGGTAGGTCATTCTTTAGGCAAAGATCTAAAGAATCTTTTTTTTTTTTTTTTTGAGATAGGTTCTTACTCTGTCACCTTGGCTGAAGTGCAGTGGTCACTACAGCCTCAACCTCCCAGGCTAAAGCAATCCTCTTTAGAATCTAAGGATTCTAAAGAATCCTTAGAAGGCAACTTAGCCTTCTAAGTGTTTGGGACTACAGGCATGAGCTATTATGACTGGCTAATTTTTATTATATTTTTAATAGCGACAGAATCTCCCTCTGTTGTCCAGGCTGGTCTTGAACTCCTGGCCTCAAGTGATTCTCTTACTTAAACCTCCTAAACTGTTGGGATTGTAAGTGTGAGCCCTTGCACTCACCCATGTAAGATATCTGAGCTGCTTCTACTGTAGGATGCTACCAGTAGCAGAGCAGATCTACTTGGACAAACTCATTTGTGAAACAAATGTGCTCCATTTGGTTTCTATTAGTTCTGCTATTTTTGTTATTTTTTAAAAAGATTGATAAAAAATTTAAACTCAACTTTAGAATTCATGGAATGTTAATAATCTAAAACACAGTCCTTATTTTGAAAAGTATGTACTTGGGCAATCAGAAAAAAAAAAAAAAAGGCTAGTCTCTTAATAGTAGGAAAGTTTAGACTCTAGTTAATTAAATATATGGGAGATTTTGGTCTGTTTTGTTTTCATATAAATGATAATTCCAGGGCATTTGTTATCTTACCTCAGGAATGATTCAGACTGCTGGATAATTTGGTTAATTTAATCTTGATGTTGGGGAAGCCCAAACAGAATCATGCCATTATCTAAATGGCTGTTAGCTCCATTGTTTTGATATTTTAAGAAAATTGGCCCTCCATACAGGAAATCGTCTCATCTCTGAACTCCCACTCATCGCAGGACAGAAGTCCCAAGGGGGCTGAAAATAAGCCCCTGGGCTCCCCGGAGGCACTTTTCTAATCCGTTGGCCCTGGAAGATGACTCTGTATTTAGTATTCTGTCAAGAGACTACGAAGGTGCTGTATTTCTATTTCATACCTGGGAATGGTTTAAAACTAAGTGCTATCAAGACTTCTTTTGTTCCGTATATAAGAAAGAGATTTATAATAAAAATCGTAAATAAGAGACAAAGGAACCCTGAAGTTTCTTTTTCCTTCTGCTTGCTTTTCCCTGTTCAGTGATAGAACAATTTATGAATCTGACAAATCCTCCCCTAGATAATGGTAAGAGTAACATAGTGCTCAGCTGAGTGACTCCAGGCCACTAAAGTTTATTAGACTGTGGAGCAACAGCGGCAGGATTGATGCAATAATCAAATGATATGCTTGATTTGGGCTCTCCCTGTCTCTCTTCCCATCTATTCCCCTCCCATTTTCTTCCCTCCCTTTCTTTCTCCCACCTGCACGTAAAAAAAACAAAAAATTAAAAACTAAATAGAGGGAATTTGAAATCGAATAGGTTGGCAGGGGTAGACTCCTGATTTCCACAAGCAACATTCATTCAGAAAGTATGAGAGGCCTGTGCCAAAAGGGTAAATGAAAATAAGGAACATGGCCATAAACACATTTCAACTACATTTTTGGTTTGGATCTGGGAAACCTAAGAGGAAGAGAAGACTATTCCAGCTGCCACACTCTTAGGCCAAGCCTGAATTGTCAGGACACCAGAGACATAATCAGAGGGTATCGATAACTTGAGTTACACCAACACCAGTGGGTCAGAGTTGGCAGGAAAACAGAAATTGAGACTGGAAACTAGATCATGCTTTGAAAACTGTGGGATCCATAGGGCATGTTCATGGTAAAAGGAAAGATTTTCAGAAGTCATTTAATCGTTTGTCTCAAAATGGCAGGTGGAAGGCTAAATCTGGCTATACATGCATTTGGTTGGAACAGCACTATTTTGTAAAGTTGAATTTTAAAGCCTTCAAGGGAGATTTTCATAGTCTACTGCACTGGACTTCACGTCTCCCTATTATCTTCTGTTATTTCTGTGCATATAAACTTTAGTTCCTGACCCATGAGGGCCTTTGTATCCAACCCAGGAGTCTACCCCTGCTCCTTGCAGGACCATGAGTCACTCTTGATTGAAAAGAAGAGGAAATCTTAAACTAGCCTCCTTGTCCTCTGCTCTTAAGGAGATGGAATTCAGTGGAAATTGCTAAATGTCACCATTGTTCAGGAGACACTGAAGAAGTTAACATATTATGAAAAAACTACTATGCTGACACCCAGCACCAGAGACCTTCAGCTTTTTCAAGACAGTGAAGGAAAAAGGTCTCTCAAATATCAGGAAACATATTTTATAACCAGAATAGTCTGTGATGAATGTGGTAATAATATTCCACCCTGCCTATAAAGAAAAGTGGTATGGACATTATTGCTTTTTTGGACACTGGAGCAACTGTATCACTCATTTCTGAGAGGTTGTCAAAAAAAATTGAAGGGTTTAAATATATGACCTTTTACAGGAATTACTTCAACAGTAGCTTATTCTACCAAGTCCACTGAAGTTGCGGTTGCAACAATGAATTTCCTGTTGTGAGATGCAAATTGTGGGCTAATTGCAAGATTTAATCCAATCTCGTTTGGGGCAGTTCTTGAAAAATTGGGTTCCTGCCACACTATTTCATGGGTCAGTATCAAATATTCTGTCACGAAGATGAAATAGCACAAGGAAATTTTTAAAGAAAGAGAAATAGTAATATTCAGAATGCAAAAGCTATCAGAAATATCGACTGGTCTTGAATCAAATGGGTTTTGCTTTGTGCATCAAGGTGGTAATGAGACAAGGAAGTCATCGAGACTATGCAGAGCTCCCACAGAGGCTCCAAAAAGAGGGGCAGCAAAGATGCCAACCAGATATGCATAATAAAGTAGAACGAGGAAAATAAATCTATGCCTGCTCCTTGGTTAGTAGTCACTCTTATGCAAGACATCACACTATTATACCTGTCTAGACCTTGCATGTGATCTGGCCTGAAGGAGAGAATTTCAGAAATACCACGATGAGGCAGGAGAAAATGTTTACTGAAATAGATAATTGAAAGCTCCACTTCTAGCCTGTCAGTTTGGCAGCTGAATAATTGCATCTGAAGCCCCGAGTAAACTCCATCTCTAGATGAGTTGTTCCGATTAAATGGTGTCACCTGTAGTCATTGACAAGTCCCTGGATTGTCTCTGTCAAGCACCATCTGTGCACACCAGAGACATATCCAAAGGCTACTGGCAAACATCTTGAGATAATGAGTGTAAATTAATAACTACTTTTGTACGTCACGAGAGATCATGCCATTTTAATGTTATGCCCTTTGGGTGAACAAATGGGACAAAGATCTTTTAGATACTAATGAATAGTGTCTTACAAGGATTAATTTGCCCAACTTTTTGCTGAGTTGACATCACATGCAATGTGATCTGATTTGTTGGGTCTGTGGTGGGGATTGGTTTGTGGAATTAAAAGAGGAAGAGTTTTAATTTTGATCATGAAGACTATTATGTAAAGAGGATGTCATTCTGGATCCTTAATGACTCAGCTTTTCATGGGGTCACCCAGTAGGGTCGTCCAGGCTGTATTCACATTCACATAGATTCTGGTCTAGATGCATGGCGCCCCCTAGAGTTGTGTCTGCAGCTGTTTGCAGGGCTTCCATAAGCTTCTGAGGGCTCTGTCCATCATTTCTTTCCAGGTGACAGTGTGGAATACCAATGGTAAGTGTAATATTCCACTGGATTAACAAGAATTGGTTTGCAGCAAGGATTTATAGTCATTCTGAGAACAAATATGGTACCTCTTTTTCTTGTATATATATAGTAGTTACTTGTGTATGTGTGCATTTTCTAATAAGAAATTAGATATAAATTTTTAGCTATCATACTCCCATATATTTAGAGTACAGATAATTGTCAGTGTGGTCTAGAGGACAGAGAAATAGGTATTCTCTTAAATTCTTATTTGGTAGCATATATTGTTAGAGCCTTTTGACTTTTAGGAAAATTTGGAAATAGCTATTACATGAAAATGCTCATATCCTTTGACCAAACAGAAATGCTTCCATAAGTGTTCAAATATATGTATAAGTATTGTGTATTGTAATTTGTAATGACAAAGACAGTCGGATATTTACGTGCATCCCAAAGTGGGAATTTGATGAAATCAAGTGTGGAATGTCTGTGCTGTAGAATGCTATGAAATGATCAAAGAGTGAAGTAGATTGCCTGGCTGGTACACAGTTGTCCACATTTGCAAGCAAGAGTAGCAAACCTATCTGTTTATAAGAACCAACCTGAATTATATCATTAAGTAGAAAAAAAGCAAGTTGTAGTTCAATATGTAGAATATGATCCCATTTATATAAAAATTCAGTAAATGAAAATTGCACACACTCACTTTATGTGTGGAAACAAGTCTGTAGGAATAACTGCACTGAATAACCAGTGGTTATCTCTGAAGGATGAGATTATAAAGGACTCTCATTTCCTACCTCATACATTACTGTAGTTTAAAAAAATTTGATGATGACATAAATAATGACAACTTTTTCCATTTGTAATTAGGGATAAACCTGCCAATTTCCTTACTGAAAGTGCATTTGGAGTTTCGGTTGGTCACATTAGATCATGAATTCTCATGAAAAGGTGTATACCCTAGGCAAGAAGCTGCAGTCTCACACTGGGTGCTGAGACCATCCATGAACTAATTCCTAGCTCTGTAGAAAAAAGGAGAACCCTGATTCTTCCCAAATAATGGTGACCACAATCTTTTGCAGTGGTTACTTGCTCTGTATGCTTAAACCCAAATTTTAACAAGGTGCTGCTATATACATATATTCCCTAGAACTCACATTCTAAATGGATATGAACCAGGTTGACCGCATCTAACCTCACCCCTCCAAGAAGTCTTTGTAATTTTTATGTATCACTAAAGGATCAAAATGATGCAATATGGCATATTTGCCCTGGGCTAATATTAATAGAAGACCAGTACCCATCCAGTTATCTTCTAAATGCTGCCAGTGGTAGAAGAGGTCTTGGCCAGTATGGATGGTCAACACTTATGAGAATCTAGTGGAAACTATGGAAACAGTAGCCCATCTATTAATACCTATACACCCTCTTCAAACACATTTTGTAAGCAACTTAGAGGCTGTCTATCCTTTTAGAGATATTCCATGAAGACACTATTTTTGTAGGTGTTTTTTTTTTTTTTTTGAGACGGAGTCTCGCTCTGTCGCCCAGGCTGGAGTGCAGTGGCCGGATCTCAGCTCACTACAAGCTCCGCCTCCCGGGTTCACGCCATTCTCCTGCCTCAGCCTCCTGAGTAGCTGGGACTACAGGCGCCCGCCATCTCGCCCGGCTAATTTTTTGTATTTTTTAGTAGAGACGGGGTTTCACCGTGTTAGCCAGGATGGTCTCGATCTCCTGACCTCGTGATCCGCCCGTCTCGGCCTCCCAAAGTGCTGGGATTACAGGCTTGAGCCACCGCGCCCGGCCTGTAGGTGTTTAAAATGGGTGAACTAGACAAAGGTATGATAAAAAGTAATATGTTTGTGTTCAGAGACATGTTTAAAAACGGCTGTAACTTCAGTGTGAAGATGGTCTTAGAAAGGTATAAATCGCTTTCTTCTTCAAATATTTCAATGTGGAAATGTCATTGTAGGTTTATGCTTTGGAAATTTGAAGTGGTTATGAGTTGATGACCACTGTATTGATGATATGCACCCTTGAAATGTGGATCTGCAGAAGAAATTTCTGCTTAATGTCAGTAGCAGCAGTAGCTAGACTTCTGGTTTGTTCTTATTGTGTGAACACTGGGGACTTTGTAAATGATTGAGATTTCTCTTTTTGGCTTTATTGCTAGAAAGACTTAGAATAAAATCAGTGGTCCCTCTAAACAAATGTGTAAGACTACATTCTATTTTGCATTCAACCATTTCTGGATGCATTTTATACCCCTTATGTTTGTCTTTCTTTCCTCTCCCTCCTAATTTCCAATGTATATTGTTTGTGTAATTGTGAAGCAGCTGTGAACTTCCTGAAGAACAAAAAGGGATATAAAAGAAGTGGAGATAAGTAAATAAATGTGGGTAGTCTGGAAATGATGGTATTTTGTCTCCTACTTGATGAGGCTCGGAGGTCAAGCTTCTGTAGGGCTAACTGGAGAGTCCAAGGCTGTTGAAAGAGATTCCAAAGCTTCCTGGCTTCCCAGAGCTGCTTGGTGTTGGCTGAGGTACAATAAAAAAAAAAAACACCTGGACAGTTTCTTCCACCTCTTCCACCCATGTCTTAAGCACACATGCAGCATGAGAGGGAGGAAACTATGGAGACTATTTGTAAGAGGAATTGTGGACCTGCTTTTGGGGCATGGAGGAGTTGCTTCAGGTAGGGCATGAACTTGAGAATTCAGAGACTCAAGAGACTTCACGTCTTAGTGTTTCCCTAATTGGCTCTTGCTGTCCATTTTTATCCCAACTTGACTTGTGAAGTGGATTTTTTTTTAAAGCTTGTATTTCTGTATGTGGTCACTTTGTAGTTAGCCCATTTTATTATAAAAGGTAGTCCATTTTTTACAAAAATTAGCTGGGCATGGTGGCAGGCGCCTGTAATCCCAGCTACTTGGGAGACTGAGGCAGAGAATTGCTTAAACCTGGGAGGCAGAGGTTACAGTGAGCTGAGATCATGTCACTGCACTCCAGCCTGGGCAACAGAGTGAGACTCCATCTAAAAAAATAAATAAATAAATAAAAGACCCATTTTTGCTGATTCAGGTAACCAGTACAATGGAAACCTCTTTTAATTTCTCACTTAAAAAATGTGCAGAGTCTATTCACATAGATACTTTGGCCATCTCATAATCAGTTGGGTATATGAGGAGGTCACCTCAGGGTGTCCCTCAAGTGGAGGCTTCTTTCTTCCCTATTATTTGACTTTTCAACTGTCTTGCATAATGAGAAGCCCCTGATGGAAGGCAGGGGTACTGCTTTCTTCACACATTTACCGTGGACTCGAGAATCTTGACCTTGGCAGGTCTTTGTCTACTGAGTATCATCTCAGGATCTGAGCCCCAAGAGAAGAGCAACAGCAATGTGTTGTTTAGTCTTTAAGATGAAGTAACTTTCAAAGTATTTTGTATTTGTATTTTGCTTTTTTGTAGGGCGTTCAAAGCATGGTAAAATGAGTACCATGCTATTATGGATGATGTCTTGCTGAAGGAAATAAGTGGCATTTTTTTTTCTTTTTCTTATGATTTGAGAAGCAAAGGGCCAAAGAGAGATGTGGAACAATTAGCTAATGACGGATCTGGGCTAGAAGAAAACTCACCTGCCTGCCATTTGTAGCCCTGACCAACAGTCCCCACTTCAGGATCAGAGTGAATTTAAAGGATGTTCATTTTAACAGAAAAGATCTCAACCTTTAGGGAGCCAGCATTCCCTAGCCTGCCTTGTATCTGCTCAGTCACTTTTTGGCATGTTTCTGATGGTAGTTAATGACACAAAGCAAGCCCAGTGCCCAAGGAGTGTGTAGAGGAATGTTAATTCTAGGAGCCACCATAACTTGATTTTCTTGATTTCCTTGAATTTAAAGTCTCAGCCACAATATTACATTACCCAAGTTATTTGCATTTGAAATATAATACCTGGGGGTTGACATTTAATTAAATTATAGTGCTACCTCCAGGCTACAAGGAACCAGGCTGGCATGCTGTGCTGATGGTGCCAGCAGTACCTTTGTGCCCTTCCTGAGTAAAATGACAATCAGGCGATGATGTCCCTGAGAGGGACTGGGAGGAGGAAATGCTGATGGTCACCAAGTGCACACAGTTGGCTGGTTTGCAGTTAAGAATACAGAGTGGAGGCATACATGAAAGAGGTCATCGTGGGTAGAGAAGAGCACTGTTTTTCTCATGCCTTGGGGTTCCAGTCTCCACATTTTCTAAATGTCCTTAAGGAGGAGAAAATGGTGAGTAAGTGCCCCTCCCTGGGCCTTGTCACAGCCCAGACCAGCCTAGACCATCAGTGGACCCAGTGAGAAGAGAAACTGATTGGCCTTCAGGATAACTGGGGTAACTGTGTCACCCTTTCTCCCACCCTTTTGGGAGTTCCTGGTAGTCAGCAGACAGAAGAGTCCACCTTGCACCTCACTGATCACAATCCCTTCCTTCCCTGGCACTGACTCACTAACCAGGCGTGGAAGCAGGAACAACCAAGGTGTGCCCATGGACCTCCAGCCACCTCATCTCCTACAGCATCAGTTCTCAATTTGGGGAGACATTTCCCTTCCAGGGGACTTTTGCAATATCTGGGGACATTTTTGACTGTTATAACTGGGGTGGGGGTTGCCCTTGGCATCTACCGAGAGAGGTCAGGGATGCTGCTAAATAACTCGTAATGCACAGGACAGCCCCCACGACAAAGAAGAACCAGCTCAAAATGCCAATCATGCGGCAATCGAGAAACCCTGTTCTAACGAAAGATGAGATCATGGAAGAATGGATTCCAACCACTGAGTCAACAGTCAAGACAGAAAATCATCTGTAAAATGCACAGCTCTTGTGTATCTGTCGGAGGCTAACCAGGAAAGCAGAAACTGCTTTGGTTTTTGGAAGGGAGCAAGCGCAATGGAGAGATTTAGTTGTCCAGGTGCTGGAGAGGCTGAGCAAAGGGGAGAATAGTGAAGCCAGGCAAAGATTTGCAACAGTAGGAAGCCTCAACCACTCCTTGTCCAAGGAGAGGAAGGAGATGGCATTGCTGATGCCTGGGGGTTATGGATTAGAACCACAGTCTGGTCTTGTGGGAGTTGGAGTCACAGAGGAGAAGAGGTTACAAAGGAAAGGAAGCTTCTGGAAGTACATCAGAGGAAGGGGGAGAAATACCCTGATTTCTCGCTTCCTTCCATCTTGTAATCTCCCACGGATACCTCCTCAGCAGGAATCCAGCTGACACGGAAGCCCGGGAAACACCCTGTAGAGAAGGGGGCAGGAATGAATTTGAGTGCAAACTGGCTAAAGACTTCAGCCTGTGAATTCCCCAGAGCACCAGAACCAACAGAACAATGGTGTCTTTGAGAGTCTTCATGAGAGTTCTGCGTTATGTCTGGTACTCTTCCACCATGAAACGTCCCCTTTTCTTATACCTTGGAACTCTAGCATAAAAGAATATCCTAGTCCTTGAGGAAAAAAGGGCAGACCCAGTCATTCCTTCCTCATTCAGCCTTAGAACTAGCAAACACCATGTGTTGAGTGGCCTCATGATTTAATGAAGAGTTTCATGTCTCTGTGCAGACAGCAAGGTTGAATGGAAAGCCATGTTAATGTGCACAGTGCATGTTGTCAATTTTGTTATGTCTGCGGCAAACTTGATCCTTCATTGTCAGGCTTCAGCTCATTTGAGTTGCTGCGATCTTGCTTCTTGCTTTGCTTAGATGTGTCCTCTTCATGGGTTCTGCCCCTCTCTAAGCTGAAGTCAGGCTGAAAGCACAAGGTTGTTGGGAACTAAAGAGCCTGCTGCAAGGGTTTTATTTTTCCTTACAGTGCAATTCGCAGCATCTAGACAAAGCAAAGGAAATTAACTTATTTGTTTTCCATTTGAACTGCCAAACAAACTTACGGGGATGAAAGTGACTGATTTAAAAGAGTGTCTTCTTTAAAAAAGTTCCATAGATGGTTAATTATTTTTGCCCCACTTTTGATTATCTGCACTAATGGAGATGCGGAGGGCATAAATCAATAAAATCCCTTGATATTCCCCCAAAATCTCAACGTTTCCATTAGTTTTGACCTCCTCCCCCACCAAACCTTTTATGAGAGCTGCTAAAAAGTACCTCTACACCCCCTGGGTTCTCAATATATTCAACTTGTTGACAGCCTGACTGATAAAATTGTCTGATTTGAGTTTTATCTCTTTTTCCCTTCTCCTGCCCACTCTCTGGGGGAGGTGCTAATGAGCAGCGAAAGAACAAAACCACAGGAAAAAGAGACTGCAGAAAAGCCAGGCTAACACACAAAATGATTAAATAGCTCCCGTATCCCTGAAACTTTACTATGTAATGTCAGCTTTGTGGGATTTTTTTTTTTTTTCTTTTTTCCCGAAGTAAATTGAATGACTAAAATGGGCCAGGTAGATGGGGCCTTCACAGACCCTTGCTTTGAAGTTTTGAATAGCACAGCTTTTGTATGGAATTCATTTTCTAGGGAAAGATTTTTAATTGTTAATCTTTATACATGGTGTTGATATTACTCTTCACAATGGTAAAATATCCGGGCATTTTCTTAGACAACTTCAGAGCAACTGAGATGTTGATGCTGTCTTCATCCCACAAAGGATGATCACAAACAAGACACAGCTTGGACAGCAGGTTAAATTTGTTTTTCCTTGTTCTGTTTTGGGTTTGTCAAACATATTTGTTATCAAGAATGGAGTCACAGGCTGAGTGCAGTGGCTCATGCCTGTAATCCCAGCACTTTGAGAGGCCGAGGCAGGAAGATTGCTTGAGCCCAGGAGTTCAAGACCAGCCTGGGCAACACAGCGAGACCCTGTCTCTACAATGAGTTAAAAAGAAAATAAATGGATGTGGTAGCATGGGCCTGTAATCTCAGCTACTTCAGAGGCTAAAGTGGGAGGATCCCTTGAGCCCAAGAGATTGAGGCTGCAGTGAGCTGTGATGGTGCCACTACACTCCAGCCTGAGTGACAGAGCAAAACCCTGTCTTAAAAAAAAAAAAGAAAGGAAAAAGAATGGAGTCACAGAAAACCATAGAAAAAGAAAGGAAAAAGAATGGAGTCACAGAAAACCATAGAAAAAAACCATAGAAAAAGAAAACCATAGAAAAAGATTTGTAGCTGGCTGCAAATCCAGTCAGTGCACCTTCCCACACTTCTCCATATCCTCTATGCTTTGGGAATCTGGCAGCATTGACCATGAATAAAGCATATATTGATCTCTCAAAATTCCCAACTTGCATTATTCTTCAAGACCTGTAACAATACCCCTGTTTGGGTCAGTGCCTGCTAACGATGGCCAACTGTCTTCCCATTGTGCCAGAATGCATCCCTAAATGAATGGAGTGGCTGATAAAGTGTGCATAGGTGAAATCGGATGAATGAATGGAGAAAAATGAATTGACATCTGATGTGATCCTTGCGAGGGAGCCAGAGACTCTTTCCCTTTGGTCTGTACTCTCCACTTAGGAATGAAGTTTCTTTTACGAAAGAGAAAAGCAGGGCATTTTCTGATTTTCCTCTTTGTATTTTCTTCAGTCCCTTTTATTTCTGTTTGCCAGATATCATTTGAAAGCAATTTCATAAACATCAAAGTGGCTATGAAATTCAGTGTTTGTATCTGGCAGGTGGCTTATAAAATCAAACTCAGGAACCACCTGCATTTGAGGAATGAGGATGATGTTTCAAGGTTTGAGCAGAGAAGCAGAACCATCATGAGTGGTTAGGATAACGGATTTGTTGCAGAGAGTAGACCTTCCATGATTGTGGGAGCTGGAAGATTGGTCCGTGCAGGCTGCTGCCTCTGCATCTAGTGTTGAAACTAAAGTAGCCGTTGGTGAGTCAGATCTGCAGTTGCAGAGAAATGCTGAAAATGTACAAGGGTGAGGATGAACTAGAAACCCACAGGGATCACTGAATCTGTGAGCACAAACTAGAATCCCCATCTACCTCTGACTGTTTCTGACCTCAACGCCATAGTGACCTGAAAGAAAAGATGGCATCCTGCCTCAAGGAGCTGTGTGTGCCTCTGGCCCAGGACTGAGAAACTGAAGGAGCAGATCTAGCAGGAAGAGCTGTGAGTCTGGTGCATATTACCCTGGGGGAGCTAGGAGACCCCCCCAATAACATATATGAGCTGTCACTATGTCCGTTGGCCAACCAGGTGCACCAATCTTCAGAGCATTTAAAAAAAAAAAAAAAAAGAGAAAGAAATGACTCCTGCTTCATTTTGCCTTCCAAATCTTGCACAGAATGTCACCTATGGGCAACACTAATTCAAAACCCTACAAAGAAGGGGATGATGGGAAACAGCTCCTGCTTAGTTAAGGTGGCACTGTACAAAGCCATGGGATGCGATGGCTCAAAAAGGAATGTCTATGGGGATGTAAGCATGTAACGGAAGCATCACACTTGGGAGAAAGGCACCTTACTTTTTGCTGAATAGTGAGATGTCATTGTTTGGTGACAGTGGTGTTCTCAACTGTACAGTGATCACATATACATTTGCGTTGCAAACCAGGTTATTTTTGAGAGTGAGAGAGGGCTGTGTTTGACATTTATTTATTAAAAGTTGTTTTATTGTAACCATATGATTCCACTTATTTGAGATACCTAGAGTAATCATATTCATACAAAGTATGATGGCGGTTGCCAAGGACTGGGGAGAGGGGAGAATGGGGAGTTCTTGTTTAATGGGTACAGAGTTTCAGTTTTGCAAGATGAAAAAGGTTTTGTGTGTGTGTGGTGGTGATGGCTGCACAACCATGCCGATGTGCTTAATGCTCCTGAACTGTATACCTAAACGTGGTTAAAATAGTAAATTTGATATGTCTTTTCTCACTATTTTAAAAAATAAAATCTGTATATATTTTTCAAGTTGTCTGTTGTATTGGTAGTTTTATAAATGGCTCTACTAAAAATTATTTTTAAAAATATCATTCCTCCTGGAAAATAAAATAATATATATCAGTGCGTATTGCAGCAAATTAAGAACAACTTTTTTTATATTACTATGTAGATATTTAAAAATAACATGCACGGAATAAATTATTCTTGGTACATATTCACATACTGTAATAAGTTTCTTAGCACGTTTCTCATAAAGCATCACTAGTATTCTTTAGAAAGTTTTTTTTCAAATTTGTTATTTTTAATATCTCACAAAATTTTCTACATTTTTCAAAGTTTCACATTTTGGTTGAAACTATGGACACATTTAATTGATGAATCTTTGTAAGCCGTCATACTTTTAAGTGCAAAATTATTTTCTCTACAAATGCTAGCGTATCAAGTGACTCAGAGGTAATTCTATAAATGGAATATATTATCAGTTCTGTTTTTTCATATTGTACTATGTAAATATTTCAGCCAAAATATTTTTGCAGATACTATCTTATTGCTGTCATTCAGGGAAACTCTTTGTGATACAAAATTTATGAGATAAAACTCAGAAATTTATCCATCTCTTCATAATTCTTTGGAATATTTTACCAAATTAAGATGCTACAAAATCATAGGCTTTCTCAATTTCAGTTTATTCTAGTAAGAATATGGATTTATAAAATTTTTAAAGAGTAGCTTCATCAGAATACTCTTTGGCAATTTGAGATATTCCAATGCATAGGTTCCCAAACCCTGGGCCATGGACTAGTAATGGTCTGTGGCCTATTAGGAACTGGGCTGCACAGTAGGAAGTGGGAGGGCAGGTGCAGCCAGCCAGCATTACCGCCTGAGCTCCACTGCCTGTCAGATCAGCAGTGGCATTAGCTTCTAGTAAGAGCACAAACCCTATTGTGAACTGCATGTGCAAGGGATCTAGGTTGCAAGCTCCTTGTGAGAATCTAATGCCTGATGATCTGAGGTGGAATAGTTTCATACTGAAACCATCCCCCACCTCCCAATCCATGGAAAAATTGTCTTCCATGAAACCAGTCCCTGGTGCCAAAAAATTGGGGACCACTGTTAGCAGGCATAAAGAATTTCTAAATAAAATTTTGTACATTATTTGAACTTTCATCACTAATATGTTTAAATATCCTTCCTTTTTTGTGGATGTATTTTAATGTGTTCTTGTATAAAAATTTTTCAAATAATTGCCGTTTACTGAATTCTTCATCAGTAGTTTTTTAGTGTTCATTTGTTGAGGACTTAAACTTTTCTGACTAATGTTGAACAAAATGCAACTAAAATTTAGAGGACTCATTTATTTACAAAATTAATATTATAAAACACTTAGGTTGACTTTAAAGTAGTCAACACAGTTCTATATCTAATCCCCAGTGATAGCAAAAAGTTAATGATGAACAAAGAAAGAAAATTCATACAGCTATATTGAAGTCTTTTTGCAAAAATTAATTTTATATCAGCTTAGTCACAAATTTTTTGTACTACCATTAGTGTAATTTGGGGGTATATAAAAATATAAATTTTAACATCCTGTTTTCACTGAAACCTAAAATGAATAAAATTAATTTAGAAAACAAGTCATTTGATCTAAATGAAAAGTCATGGTTAACAGAGTGATACGCATTTGCACCTCTGCAGCTTTATGAATTAAATCATCCTTTTTTTGGTATGTTGTATAAGGATAACTATTAAGTTTTTTAGTAGAAGATAATACTTCTTCAGCAGGTTTATGTCTTTTGCTTTTCACATAGTCAGTGATATCATTATGGTTTCTCCATGGTGGATAGTAAATGCCAACATACAGTTTGTGCAAGTTCCAAGTTCTTATGAACTTTCTTGAGAAGTAGAAATTCAGAACTTAAATTTTCTTTATTTTTGTGCCTTTGAGGTCATTGCTGCCTAAATAATTTATTACATAGAAAAAAGCATTACTTAACATTAAAATAAATAAACTGCTGTAGATCTTCACCATACACTAAAGGACAAAACCCAACAGCAAGAGTACACAGACTTCTTTATATATGATCCGTGACAGGACTGCTATAATTTTCCGCTTCTCCTGCTGAACCCACCACCTTAATGCAGCTTATAGGCATGGATCATGACACAAGAAACCAGCAAAGGCAATGACAAATACTTCTCTCACCACCACCATAGACCACTGGAGCTAGGTTTACCAAAATGCATATTTTATCAATGAGTGCCCTGCAAGCTATCCTTTAAGAGGACAGTTGTCCTTTAAAGAAAGGCATGAGTTGCCCTTGGAAAGGGTCTAGAAAAGAGATATGGGCTAATACTGGTCATTTTTCAGATTTAACTGTGAATTCTGTCATCCATAACTAGACAAATACCATAGCAGAAGCTAGAAGCACAAAGTGCAGGTCTATTAGATCCATTCTGGATTTTAAAAATGTAACTATGACTAATAATACTTAATTAATAAGAGAGAAATCCAGGACAAATCCTAAAACATATGAAACGCCAGGATAACAGGAGTGATCTGGAATTGTCCTGGGCAAATCCAGACATGTGGCCACCGTACTCAAAGGCAGTATTTCTTTGCCGTTTGTATTTCATTGTTTATTTAAAGAACCTGAAGCAGATTTGCTGAACTCTGCTCCTTCTCTGTTGGCCAGCAGATAATTCCAGAGATCATTAGGCCTTTGATGAAACCTTCAGAAGGTAGCACTCTTTGGAGTATTCTTTTCTCAATAACAAAGCCTGGGTGTTAATAGTAAGTGTTGAAATTCTGAGTCAACCTTCCTTCCCATTCTTGGGAGAGATAATCCCATTTGGTTTGATATGATCAAACTTGAGGTTATTCTGAATATTACATAGTCTAGAAAACTGTACTTTCTTTTACACTGGCTTAATTGGTAGAGATTCTTATTAAATGGAATGAGTTTCATTCAGAGTTAGAGTAATTTCAAAATTATAGCGTTTGCTACAAATAAAAACACGCCAAAGCCTGAAAACTCCAAGTAGTGTTCACATTTTGAACAAATCAGCAGGTACTTGCAACAAAAAAGTGATTTTATGCTGCTGGTCTAGTTTACAAATTATTATCCATTCAGAAGATGCTGAGTTCTCTCCAGTCTATCCTTCCATAACGTGTGTCTTTAACACCTCAGTCCTTCTATGAAGAAAGCCTCTTCTCTTGCAATTTAAGCCTAAATGATGCCTGCTTACTGAAATGTTTTGGGTTAAAAAAATCTTGTTTGGTTTTATTTTGAACATAATGTCCCATTTGCATTTTCTTATTGTAGCCTGTCACTTATCATTTCAGAAACTTTTCTTGAGGAGTTCAGAATGGGTTTTTTTTCACCCCGACCATCACTGGTTTATGTGTATGAGCTGCTATAAAGTGCAGTGATTGCTTAAAAAACACTACAGTTACTTTAAAAAGATGACTTTGATTGTGTGTTTTTTGTTCCCATCACAATAACACTTTGCAGGTGATTATTAAATTAGAGATTTTCTTTGTTTTTCTAACAAAAAAAAAATACCCTTTTTATGTCAGCGCCAATTGAGTAGTAATTTTTCACATTTTACAAAAGATTTTTCTGTCCTACCTCCACGCCCCTCCCCAGATAAAGAAGGGCTTTGACATTCTATGACAGGGTGGGTTTTTTGCATACACAGTGCTTTTGACTTTTCTTTTAAAAAAATCTGTTGACTCTATTGAAATGTGACAGGACAATATTTAACCTGAATAGAGGCATGTTGACTCCTCTTATTAAAACTGACAGTTAAGGACGTTTCTCTCTTTATTCCTTCTGATACACGCAGACAAGTCTTCACTGCTAACTAGTATACAAAATCAAAAACAAAAAAATACAGAGCGCAGAGATGACTACCTTATAAACAATATATGAATGACAATCGCAAGTTTAATCTAGCAAAGAAACCTTTTTTTATCCTTTAAGAAAATTAAAGCCCTTTCAAATTAGTTTGACATATGAAGATAGACTGACATCATTGATTTTCAAGTCTTCACTCTTCCTCCTCTGCTGTCTTTCCTCTCGAAGATATGGAATGTTCCGCTAAGCCCAGGACAGGACCACAGCGACACCTACGGAGAGAGCCCGGGGTCTCTTTTGAGGCTGTGTAGCGCTGGAAGCTCTTATTCCTTAGAATTCCTTCGTCTTATTTGCACTCTTGAGACAAAAATGGTGGCCATGGATGTTGTTCCCCAGCTCCATACTGGCACTTGTTCTCTTTGTTTGAAAAAAATGGCCGGAAATATCACGCTTTCAAGTTCTTTCCATCCTGTTAGACCAATAAAGGACTTCATTAGCATAAATGAGGCTTAAGTTCTTTTCAGTCACACATGAGTGAGCCTCTTGGGAAGAGCACAATTAAGAGCCTGATGCCAACTCTCCAAGATAGACGGGAACCATATGGAATTTAGATGTCTCCAGGTACTTGCCAGCTCTTCTCAGCTTCCATGAGCCAAACCTCTTCAAAGGAATGGTCTGATTCCTTATGTACAATGCACTGGATTTATATATGACATAGGCGAACTGTCCACGGAGATACAGGATTCTCTCTCTCTCTTTCTCTTTCGTTTTTATTTTTTTGCGAGGGGAGAGTGTTATTCAAGGGTTGATGATTCAGTGATTTTGTTGTAAAGGAATTTGAGCCATAAAAAAACCATGAATGAGTGCCACTGTCTGATCCAGTGCAGGCAAAGTTATCTCTTATTCTCATTTCCATATCCTGTCCTCTGCATTTGTCCCCAAGTAAGGTTCCATCAAATGGTTATCAAGTTTTTCTGCACATTGATTGTGGAGAGTCAGAAAAGTAGCAACTTGTTCTACGGCAGTCTTCTCTATTAACCATGCAGAAGAGTCAGGCTTCTGTGCATGGATATTGATCTGTCCAGTTTGTCTGCAGAAATCACCCTGTTTGTGTGGTTGTCCCGAAAGGGCTTGCATACCATTCTTAGGAGAGTTAATCCCATTTGGTTTGGTTTGATATGATCAAACTTGAAGTTACTCTGAATATTATTTAGTTAGCTGTACATATTTTTTACACTGACTTAATTGGTAGAGACGGTTACTGAGGCAGCCTGTAGATTACACCATGGAAGCAAGTCTAGACTCTTCTTCCTTGAGAACAGGGACCCCACAGAGCCTCATGGTACCTAACAGAACCTGTGACAAAGGAAACCACCCTCAAGTCTTCAGGTCTAAGAGATGTCAGAAGACATTAAAAACTGACGTGTCATGGTTCTAGTTTCTGTCCTTTGTATATGCCAAGATTGTGGGAGAGGTTGGCAAGGATGCCGTGGTGTTTTAGTTTGGGATTCCCCAATAGTAGACCTCAGGGCAAGGATTTGATGTAAGTCATTTATCTGGGAAATGGCCCAGGTGGTTTTTTTTGGTTTGTTTGTTTGTTTTTGAGATTGAGTCTCATTCTATTGCCCAGGCTGGAGTACAGTGGTGCGATCTTGGCTCACTGCAGCCTCTGCTGCCCGAGTTCAAGCGATTCTCTGGACTCAGCCTCCCAAGTAGCTGGGTTTACAGGCATGCACCATCATACCCAGCTAATTTTTTGTATTTTTTTTTAGTAGAGGCAGGGTTTCACCATGTTGGCCAGGCTGGTCTTGAACTCCTCACTTCAAATGATCCACCCACCTTGGCCTCCCAAAGTGTTGGGATTCCAGATGTGAGTCACTGTGCCATTGAGGGCCCAGGTGTGTTTTAAGGGAGGTAGCAGGGAAGGAAGGCAGCCAGCAGTGGGTGTAGTGAAGTGGGCTGGCACCATGAGCAACTGGAATTTCTTCCTCTTGAAGGCCCTGTCAGAGACTGGGCAGACTACCCTTCCAAATGGATCTGTTGAGGGACAAGAAAGATGTTTATCTCTATGTCCTGACCCTTATTAATTGACAGTCGTTCCTAGAACTTCAGACCTACCTTCTTCCCTGGCTGAACACACTGCCTCAGCTGAGGAGAGGAGGAAGGCAGTGTGGATGGGAACTGTCTCCTCGCTACTTCTGGGTGCCACAGGGGAATATGGTAAAGGAACCAACAGCTCTTGGTATGCATGATTTTCATGGTTTAAAGACTTAGGTGCAGTTACATTTAACTGTGTGTGTTTGTGTGCGTGTGTGTGTGTGTGTGTGTGTGTGTGTATGTAGGGGGTTATTCTTAGCAGTAAGGTAAAGTATTATGTGCAATGAGGGCAGTGTTACCATTACAACTCTCGAGCAGAGGCAGGCGGCTCTTGTTAGATACAGATGGAAAATTCTCACAAGCAGTAGCAAGCAGCTACAGATTCCCAGTTCCTCGGCTGGGCTGTTTTAGCTCTAACTGAATGCAAAAGCCAAGACGATGACGAATTGAACAGCCTGGCTGCCAGTAAGTCACAAGAGTTATCGTATAGGAGACTGAGTTGCGGGCTACACATTACATCAGCTACCATTAGCCCTAGAACAGCAAACGGCACTGTACAATAGAACTTTTTATAATGATGGAACTATTCATTATCCAATAGAACTTTTTATGATGATGGGACTATTCTTTATCTGGGTTGTCTAATATAGTAGTTGCTAGTTACATGTGGCTATCGCGATTGTATTAGTGCCAGTTGCCATAAGAAAATACAGAAATTTATTTTCTCTTGGTTCTGGAGGCTAGAGGTCTTAGATCAAGGTGTCAGCAGAGTTGCTTTGATTCTGAGGCCTCTCCCCTTGGCTTGTACACAGGCACCTCTCTCTGGCTCATGTGGTCTTTCCTCTGTCTGTGCACATCCCTGGCCTCTCTCTCTCTCTCTCTCTCTCTCTCTCTCTCTCTCTCTCTCTCTCTCTCCAAATCTCCTTTTCTTGTAAGAACATCAGTCAGATTGGACTAAAGTCCATCCTAAGGACCTCATTTTAATTTAGTTACCTCTTTAAAGATCTGATCTCCAAACAGTCACATTTTGAGATGATGGGAGTTACAACTTCAACATATGAATTATGGGGGGGGGGGGGCACAATTCAGCTCATAAAAGGTACTGAGGAGCTGAGTTTTTAATTTTAATTAAATTCAAATAACCACATGTAGCCAGTGGCTACCATATTACACGGTGTAGCCCTGGAAGATTTACCCATTAGCTTTTCTCTCACAAGTCCAGAAAAGTCCATAGCAATGGGGTTTCTTCTTGACCATCAGAGGCATGGTTCAACTGGAACTCCAGGCAGAGAGTTGTGTCCTGGTAGTTGTTCACATCAGAATGAGCTATAACTTTTTGGGAAATGATGACATTCAAGGCTGGAGAAGACAAAAGAAGATCCCTGAGGTTGAAGGTAAAGAGTAGAACCATTAGCCAGAGATGGAGTCAGATACCTAGGAATGGGATGGGATCAGAAGAAAACCTGGAAAAATGCGTAGCGAGTCCTGGACACTTGTTACAACTCTGATTAGAACTGGTCTCATCTTATTCCTGAGTTGCCACAATTCTTGATGGTAGAAAAAAAGTTGAAACTTGTCACCTCAAGACAACTCCATCTTTTCTAGTTTAAAACAGTCTTTCGGTGAGATTCATTCTGTTTAGGGTACACGTTGGGTTAGTGAAAGATTTGAGCATCCTTTCATGGAGGGTTGTTTCTCTCCTCTTGAACCATGTAATCCCACCATACTCTGTTACCCCAGTAGCCTCTGCATGCAGGGAAAGAATATTTCTTCTCAATGGTAGCTGAAGGAGAGGGTCGCCAGTGTGCCTGCTGTCTCCAGGGGCTCCTCTCTGGCTTAGGTGGGAGGCCCCAGTTGTTCAATTCTGCTGCCCGCTGGGATTCAACTGGATCTGGCTGGTCTTTTCAGGATCTGTGTTGGCCTCACCATTGCATCTGGTACCTTCTCTGGATAAAGTCTTCTTTTCCTCCAGCCCTGCCACTGGTTCCACGTCTACCCCTGTGGAGGCCCCTAGTCCTCCTGGATGGCCTGTATTCTCACATAGGCTGTGAGAATTAGGATCCTACCTCTAGTCCTGCGCTTCACAACAGCGAGTGATTCTGCCTTCTTCCCAGGGATGTTGACAATGTCTGAAGGTTTTTTGGTGGTCCCAACTGGAGGCGGGTGTGCTAGTGTGCTCCTGGAATCTAATGGGTAGAGGCCCAGGATGCTGATATAGTTTGCATCTTTGTCCCCCTGAATCTCATGTTGAAATGTAATCCCCAGTGTCGGAGGTAGGGTCTGGTGGGAGGTGGGTCCCTCACGGCTTGGGTGCTGTTCTCATGATAGTGGGTGATTTCCCACAAGATCTGGTTGTTTGAAAGTATGGTGCCTCCTCCTTCCTCGTGCTCCCTCTGTTGTGCGTGACAGGCCAGCTCCTGCTTTGCCTTCTGCCATGAGTAAAACTCTCTGAGGCCTCCCCGGAAGCTGAGCAGATGCCAGTGCCATGCTTATATAGCCTTCAGAATTGTGAGCCACTCAAACCTCTTTCCTTTGTAAATTACTCATTCTCAGGTATTTCTTTATGGTGAGGCAAGAATGAACTACTACAGGTAGCTTTAAACATTCTGCAATGCACAGGACAAACCCCCAGTGCATAGGACAACCCCCACAGCAAAGGCATGTCTGGCCCAAAATGCCACATTGCCGAGATTGCAAACCTCCTTCTAGTCCATCCTTGTAGATACCCCTTTAAACCACTTCCAAGCAGTGCCTTGGCAGCAATATGTCCGCTGGGTGCCATGCTTCCATTGAGTACTATTTCAGGAGACTTGCACTTTGTTACACATTTACCCTGACAATTTAAGGGCAAGCCCCACTATGCTGGAAGGAACTACACACTTATGTGAGGGTTTCTGTCACCCCTCGCCCCTAGACTTTCTCTAGAGTTTTGACCCCAAAGGATAAGTTAAGACATTTGCATCTGATCTGTTGCCTCCTTTCCCTTATCATCAGTCTATATGTATTCCTCTCCACGGCTAATCATTTGGGTGCCCCCAAGCCTGGTTCTGTCACAAGGAGCTTTTCCCTATCTACCCTCCCCTTGAAGCAACAAAATCTATTTATTTAATGGATGGTGAAAGGAATCCATATAAGGACAAAAATTAAATGGTTTAATATTCTCCAAATATCTCCTTTCCCCATAATGCTGTGGCTTAATGGGGTGACCACAGAGTTGGTTGGTGAGCCTATGGGGCCAGGCATGTCAGGCTGGCATAAAGGTACGGTGGCTGGGTCAATGTCCTGTTTTGTAACTTGAATCACTCATGGTTTGAAGGGGAAAGTGCTGTCCATCCCTACTTCCAAGTGGCTTACATCGTGTTCTTAATGCTGTTCTAGACAGTTGCTGAGTTGAGAGAATTAGAGTAGGGGTCAAAGGGAAGACTTAGGCAGCTCCTCATTGCTTTTCCGTTTTGTTCTCTTTTCCCAGGCCCTAAGCAGTCTGTACTCCACCCTATTCCCTGATTCCTCCCTCAGCCTACACACACACACACACACACACACACACACACACACACACACTCACACTCTGTTGGAGGTAGTGACAATAAGTCCCCTGTCTCCTTGGAGTTCTCAGTTGTTCGCTTTGCCCCTCCCATTGATGACCACAGTTGGCTCCAAGCTTATCACCTCCTGGGCCTTCCTGCTCTTCCTTCGGCATGGGATGCAGAGGAACTGTGGCCCTCCAGGCCCCCGCACGTGTCTCCCTCCCTGCTGCCTCAAGGAAACTGGGCCCTTTGTGGCCAGGACTTGGCAATGCAGGGTGCATTTGAAATCAGGCTGGGCCAAGAAATGCAGGGCTAGTTTTCTTTTTATATATAAAAGTCTTTTTTAAAATCTTTAAATTTGTTCTTCAAGAAGAAATAAACCTTTATTAGACCCTATGTATTGCTGTAAATTTGATTGACCAGATGTTTGTCAGATTTAATATACGCCGGTTAAAAAGTTGCTTTCTACATCTCGACTGAGGCCCTTTCTGGTGAGGAAGGAGCCAGTTTATAGGAAACAATGAAATCATTTTTTACACCTTACAGATGCTCTAATCCCATTACAGACTGAGGTGTTTAAAATTCTTGGTGTTTTCTTGCTTTACTTTTATGGCATGAGTGATTTTGGAGGGAGAAAGCCTGGGCAGGGAAATATTTCAATGAGGCATCCCCCAAGGGGGCCTGGTGAGGGGTAGGGGTGGAGGAGGGACGCATGGAATGGCTGAGTGTTGTTAAACACTCCTGGAGTTGTGCTTTTAAGAATTCTTTCTGTTTGGTTTGCTTTCCAACCACAGCTACTGGCTGAAGCTGAAAGACTGCTAGAACTTTGGTTAATGATGCCAAGGTCTTGAGCCAAAACCGAGGAAGTTGCTAGGCAGAGGAATTTGGGGCTAGTTTCTCTCCAGTAGTTCTCTCCTGACAACAGGCCATTCGTGTGTTTCTCAGTACCCGACTCAAATGCCTACCAGGGCTGGGCAAATAGCCAAAGTGAGCAACTTAGGCCAGACAGCCCACTGTGGCCAACTAGGCACCCCAAGTCTCACCAAAGGAACAGTGGGGTTCTTAATGATGACACCTGGTTGCCCCATGGGGATGTGAGTTTTGTAAAGAGGTATCTCCCAGTTAGCAAACAAAATTCATCTGTGGATATTTTCTGCCCGATGACCATAGGTTTGCAAATCTTCTTCTAGTAAAATGTGTATAAATAGAAATAAGTCATGTATACATTAGTAGTCTCCAAATTAGAATTGCTGGGACTAGTAAAGGTTTTAAATTTTGGCAGCTCACACAGGAGTTGTCAGCCTTTTGTTTGATTATGTGAGGGTATTAAACAGACAGAGCTACTATTTATTATCACCGACCTGTTTCATAAAAGAAACGACATTTAAATATTCTCCACCTACCCTTACTCATCCCTCCGCAAAAAAAAGAACAGGAAGGAGACTGTCTCAGACTTAAGGACAGCTTTTTAAGGTGAATCACCATACTTTTATGAAAATATCATTGAATTATCATTTCTTTTCAAATTTCCCAGTGAACATCTTATCAGAGACCAAAAGTGATCTACTATACTGACAAAGCTGCCTCACCTATTGATAATAGTATAGATTGTTTTCTTCAATGCTGAAATAATCAGGGTGTTCTGGGTTTCATCCTCTTCCTCACTCTTCTTGCTGCCGGTAGTGTTTGAGCCCTAGAAGCAGAGATCATTAGAGTTGGAAGAATTTTAAAGATTGTTTAATTCACCCAGTTTATCCTACATTTGAAGAAATTGTTTCATGGGTCATATAGCTCATTGGCTTAATAACTAGGCCTATAATGATTTATGTCACACATGAAAGAAGTATTTTTTTTTTTTACAAAAATAATACAAGCAAAACAAAGCAAGTAAATATTTCCCCAGTCTTGTTTTTATGTGATGACCACTATGAACATTTTGGTGTATACCCTTCTCATTTTTTTTCAAATTGTGTTTTGTTTGGAATCCTCCTGCCTGTGCCATTTCATAATCTGTGTTTTCATGTCAACGATACATTGTGAACATTTTTCTTTACTCAGTAATCTTCAAGAACACGTTTTAATCGCAGAGCAGCATTAAATTTTATGGCATAATTTAATGTTTATGGTCATCCATTCATATTATTTCTCACTTTGAATTTTCTGAACAGCACTGGAATCAATATCATTATAGCTGAAGAATCTACCTTCTGAATATCCCATTTTTCTTATTCCTTTTTTACTTTTTGTAATACTTCCCGAGATCCCTACTAAAGTCTCTACACAGAAATCCAAGTTTGGTTCACCTGTACTCCTAGCCTTAGCCATTTGTAAAGTGTTCAGAGAATCAACAGTGAAAGATCAGTCGGTGGCCAATGGAGTTGTGTTTCTTATAGTGGGTATTGTTAGGTAATCTGTCTGAAGTAGCATTGAGTCACTTTGGTAAAATGGATGGCAAGTATGGTCCCATTATCGGAAAGGAGAACATTTGCACTATGTCATGGGGCCTTAGCATTTAGCTTGAAGACCACACACTTATCGGGAAGCCATGTGAGAATCAATGGACTCAATACTGAGATGACTGGAAATGTAAGGAAAAGGTTTGGAATTGACCATCTGATTCTACCTGTCTGCTAGGAAAAAGATGGGAAATGACTAGCTCTCTTACTATCTGCTTACATCTTCCTGTATTATTTAAATAGATGCTAAAAATTATATACTGTACCCTTTCCAGAGAGATTTAGGATCTCTGTAAGATCCGGTTTGCACAGAAATATGGCAAACTTTTTTTTGTGAGCCCTTCTTGCCCATATCATTGGAGGCAGTTTCATTAAATGTGTCATGGTTTATATCCCCGCTCAGAATCTTCTCTCCAAATAGCTCACCTTTACAATTTAGTTCTCCCTTAGAAAAAAAGAAAACACTTTTCCAGAGATCTGGGCATATCTAATTTTCATGCCAGTGTATTTCATAGAGTATGCTGCCTATTGTATTTTGAACTATCTTCTCTGAATGGGAGATGAGAGAAAAGAACTTCTGCATTTGAAAGAAGTTTAATTTTGCTGCCTACAAATCAGAGCCAAGAGTGAGAAGATTTCCTGGTTCATAAAGTCAAGGTTAATTTTAGGAAAATAGTGCTGGTGTCTCAGATAGCTTGAAATTGAATTCTGACAGTTGGAAGCTGTTTAATGCACTCTTCATTTTTCACAAGTCCAAATGAGCAATGTAGGTTCCATGAAGGTAGGGACGTTGTTCATTTTGTTAACAGCTATAGGCCCAGTACCCAGTTGAGCACTAAGCATATAGGAAGCGCTTACTAGCTACTGAATGAGCAAATGGATGAATAATTTGTTTTGTTTTGTTTTGTTTTGTTTGAGACAGGATCTCTCTCTGTCACCCAGGCTGCAGTGTAGTGGCACAGTCACAGCTCACTACAGCCTGTACCTCCCAGGCTGAAGCGGTCCTCCCACCTCAGTCTCCCGAGTAGCTGGGACTACAGGCATGCATCACCACATCTGGCTAGTTTTTGTAATTTTTGTAGAGACAGGGTTTGCCATGTTGTCCAGGCTGGTCTCGAACTCCTGGGCTCAAGCGATCTGCCTGTCTTAGCCTCCCAAAGTGCTGGGATAACCGGTGTGAGCCATCATGCCTGGCCCACTAGTGGTATTTTTTATACCTGCTAATAATAATTTCCCTTAGGCATGAACAGATTCCAGAGTTGAGATATTGTTCTCATGGAGAGAGGGTCTATAGCAGGAGAACCAAACATCGCTTCCTTGCCTGCATCTTTGGGACTGCTGAAGAGCAGATGGGGCATGGGTGGGCATGCCAGTTAGGAAGAGGGCTTGGGTGGGCTTCAGAGTTCAGTTAGGATTTCTGTTTATCACAGATCGAGATCCTAGCTAACTAATATAGATAAATGGTCAGCAAATCCAAGGACTGAGGAATCAAGAGCTGACACAGGGCTGGACAGGATGATGTAAGAAAATACAGAGGAGGAAGAAGGCAGGGTGCGGTGGCTCATGCCTGTAATCCCAGCACTTTGGGAGGCCGAGGCAGGTGGATCACCTGAGGTCAGGAGTTCGAGACCAGCCTGGCCAACACGGTGAAACCCCGTCTCCACTAAAAATACAAAAATTAGCCGGGTATGGTGGCACACGCCTGTAGTCCCAGCTACCCGGGAGGCTGAGGCAGGACAATCGCTTGAACCTGGGAGGTGAAAGTTGCAGTGAGCCGAGATCCTGCCACTGCACTCCAGCCTGGCGACAGAGTGAGACTCTGTTAAGAAAAAAAAAAGAAAAAGAAAATATGGAGGAAGAAGAATTTTGGTGAACCGGGAAACGTAGACCCTGCCCAGAACCATTCAAATTCAAGTTTTAAAAATATCATGAGGCCAAATAAAACAAGTCTGTCAGCCACACGTGGCCCCGAGGCTGTCACTTTACAATTACAGAATAAATCCAGTGCCTTATTTTCCTGATGAAAAAGTTAAGGATATTAACTTAGAAGGACAACAGATAAGTAATCTGTTTTTTTCTGAACAAAGAGAACAAAAATGAACCTTATACCCTAGATTTCCTAGATGTTTTCATGCTTTTTGCAGTATATATAATTATCAATAAACATTTGTTGAAAGAAATGGCTCATTGTCGAAAATTTGGAAAAAATGGAAAAGTATGAGAGAAACCAAAACTGACTATACCATTATCACACAGGGATAACCCCTTTTTATAGTGATTATAAGTAGCACTCTCTTAGAGTTTTTCTAATGTATCCATGTAGTCATATGGGCATCACAGAATTATACAAAATTGAGTCCGTGCCATACAATTTGTTTCATTTAACTCAACATTATGGTATATTTTCCTGTGTCAATAAATGCTACTTTAAAAGCATGATTTAAAAGGACTACATGACATTTTATCATATGAATGGACCAAATTTTATGTCACCATTTAACAGTTAACTACGGAAATGGACATTTAGGTTCTATATAATTTTTCTCCCTTTTAAATGATAGCGAGATAAAATTCTTCATACATAACATCTATAGGTAATTTTTGTGATGTTTAGGATCAGTTCCCTAACACTGAAGTATATTGTCAAAGAGTATAAATATTTTCAAGAGTGTTGATAAATATTGCCAGATTGTCACTCAGAAAGGGTGTTCCAATGTATACCCCTAAAGCCCATGTCCACAGCTCTTTTTCCACACTAGAGATTGTCATTAAATAATGAAACATGAAACTTTGCCAGTGTGTTAAAAAGAAATTGTTATAATTTTGCCTTATTTTCCATTTCACTGATTATTAGTACTTATTGGTCCATTATGTTTCTCCTTTGTGAACCTTATTTTGTTGAAATTGCCTGTTATTCTATGGGTTACTCATCAATTTCACAGGTATTTATTACATGGTTTGTATGTAACCAGTACTGTTCTAGCAGTGGAAGATAGCCATGAGAAAAACAGCAAACATCTGTTGTTTAAAGAATTAAATGAAATAACTTTAGGAGGCTGAGGCAGACAGATCACCTGAGGTTGGGAGTTTGAGACCAGCCTGACCAACACGGAGAAACCCTGTCTCTACTAAAAATACAAAATTAGCTGGATGTGGTGGTGCATGCCTGTAATCCCAGCTACAAGGAGGCGGAGGTTGCGGTGAGCCGAGATTGTGCCATCCATTGTGCTCCAGCCTGGGCAACAAGAGTGAAACTCTACCTCAAACAAAATGAAACAAAACAAATTAAATGAAATAATGTCTATAATACCCTTAACACTGTATTGCCTGATACATACAAGATTTCAGCGAGTTATTTTACATCATTCTTGGTGTAGCTGTAAGAGTCTTATAGTAGTAGCATCAGCTACTATTTTGGGAGCAGGTTCTTTCTAGAAGTTTTATTCAGCTGGCTAGCAATGACCCAGGTATTCCTAAGCATGTGTGTGAACCTCATATAAATACATGTATCAAAAGCCAAATTCAGTGTAACCAGATTCCAAAATGCTGGTGACCACGCAGGTGCCACCTGACATAAAGGGAGGTATAACTGGGCCAGCATGAAAAGAGATAGCAGCCTGATCTCACTGCTTCACATATCTTACTTTTGCAAACTTTGCCAAAACATAGATTCTTACCGTGGTCTCTCCCAGGACTTCATGGTTCACTTTCCTCTCGGTGGGATAGGTATCAAGTGCTTGACTGGCATCACTTAGACTCTCTACTCAGATGGGATCATTGAAGCAAAATTAGAAAGTGAAAGTTCAAAGTGACCAAGATTCTTATTTATCGTTCTTGATACACATTGAGATTTGAATCCAGTGCACACTGCCATGTTGTAGCTGAACATGTGACATCAAGGGTGACAAAGAATCAGGCTGCCTTAAGCAGAAATACCAGTTTAATGGAACTTAAACCTTACCCAGATGTAATGCATTTCATATGATCTGACAGAGGAGGGCTGATTTTTGTTTTTAAACATGATTCAGGCCGGGCGCGGTGGCTCACGCATGTAATCCCAGCACTTTGGGAGGTAGAGGCAGGTGGATCATGAGGTCGGGAGTTTGAGACCAGCCTGGCGAATATGACGAAACCCCGTCTCTATTAAAAATACAATAATTAACCGGGCACAGTGGCATGTGCCTGTAGTCCCAGCTACTTGGGAGGCTAAGGCAGAAGAATCGCTTGAACCCAGGAGGTGGAGGTTGCAGTGAGCCGAGATTGCGCCACTGCACTCCACCCTGGGCGACAGAGCGAGACTCTGTCTCAAAAAATAAATAAAAATAAATAAATACATAAACAAACATGGTTCAGCTCCTGGGCTGGCTGCATAAGGCTAGCACCTTGTGAATTCCAGGTCTCCCACCCTCAGCTAGACTTCAGTCCCTCTAAATTTGTCCATTTGCAAATGTCCCTGCCAAGCAGGAGCAGGGAGGGAGAGAATTGTGTGCTTGTTGTTGTTTTTATTTAGTTTTATTTTTTGAGACAGAGTCTCGCTCTTTCACCCAGGCTGGAGTATGGTGGCATGATCTCGGCTCACTGCAACCTCCACCTCCTGGGTTCAAGTGGTTCTCCTGCCTCAGCCTCCTGAGTAGCTGGGATTACAGGTGTCCGCCCCCATGCCCGGCTAATTTTTGTGTTTTTAGTAGAGACAGCGTTTTGCCATGTTGGCCAGGCTTGTCTTGAACTCCTGGCCTCAAGTCATCTACCCACTTTGGCTTCCCAAAGTGTTGGGATTACAGGCATGAGCCACCGCGCCCGGCCCACTGCTGTGCTTTTAAGAGTAGGTTCTTGTAGTTGGAGAATGGAGAGATGGAGGGGCTGGGAGGAGTGGAGAAAGGATAACATGTTAGGGTTTGAATTTGTATGAGAATAAACATCCTTTCAAGGAAGCACCGCTTGGAACAAAACATCACCACATCCTCGCCTGTAACCAAGAGCAAACAGGACACTTTTCATTCTGCACTGTGATGGCTGTTGTGCTCTTTACGCCAGAGCCACAGGCTGGAGGTCTGCATGCAAAGTGTGGGTAATTGTGCAGTTCTCTGTGGTCCGCCTCCGGAACAATGTCTCGTAAAATTCTTAAGCGGCTATCACTTTTCATGGCTAATGAACTGGGGAACTGGGAATGAGATCTAGAGCCAATTCTTGGATTAAATCTTCTGAGGCTCAAACAAGGCTATGTTTAGGAACTGGGGGGAAGAGAGAGGTCCGAACTCAGAGATGAAGGACAGTAAGCTCCAACCCTCCTCAGAGCCTAGCAACCTGCTTGAAGAGCTCACCAAGGACCAAGCAAATGGGGACATGAATATCAAAAGGCTTGTTTGAGTGTCAAAAATGCATTCAGTGTAGTTTTCCCCTCTGTTTTCCATGTGATTTCTAAGAGGCTTGTTCTCATTTTAAGAAATATTTGAGGTTAGGTATATTTACATTCACATGCTGGTCAGTAACCAAAGGGTGGTGGTCTCCACTGACCAGTGAGGAGGGCACCGGGGCAGGGAATATCAGGAAACTTCTGGCACAAAGGGAAGAAGTCAGATGGGAATCGGTGGTCTCTGTTATAGGTGGGTGGTCTTTGGAGAAACGAGTTTCAGGACAGATTCCATCCTGTGATGCACACATACAAGTAAGTAAATAAATAAGCAAACAAATAAATGTATGTCCTCTTTCTTTTTATTCCACACTCAAGACAGTATCTGCAGGTGCTTTAGCCCCCTTGGGAGAAGTGACAGCAAGCTAGAGCCCAGGTATAACTGCATTCGGAATAGTTCAGGTCTGTCCCAACTACATCTCTGTCTTTCATCTGGTTTTCTTCTTGAGATACTGCAAATTTCTTTTTCCTTCTTTTATTTTTCTGCTGTTCTATGGTGCTTGCACTCATTTCCAGCGAAGGATGTGAACATTCTTTCATATGGCAAGGTGAAAATAATTTTATTTTCATCACTTCCCTTACCTCCCCCTACCCCAACCTTATGATGGATTTACTTGAAAAAAAATAATGACGGGGCTTCACAAACTGGCCTGACAGTTGTGATGCGGAGAGCGAGCCGGCTGAGTAGGGATGGTGAGGCATCTCTGTACCTATTATGGCAAAAATCGATAATGCTTTCTGTAAATTGCTCCTCCCAAAGGAGCCGAACAAATGCAGAAGACAGGGGAAGCCATCATTCTGTGTGAAGGCCCGGCACGCTCGGACCGGTGCAATTATGAACAGGAGGGCGGTTAGGTCTGTGCGTGAGTGTGTGTGTGTGTGTGTATTCAGAGTAAGAATTCTGGGGGAGAAGGAACTTATTCATCATAAAATTTTAATTGTTCTCTTAGGTGCATCCTTCCATCGGTCCTTGAGAGGTGGGAGGCCCTGAGTCCTAGAAACCCTAGAAAATCCTTTGGAAGTTGCGACGGGTGGATTAAGGAAAATAGCCTGTCTGTTTAATTGTGATTTCCTGATTGGGAACTTAATAGTTGTAGTGCTTTTCTAGAAACTCCCTTACCCTGGCTGTGGAAATTACATGCTGAATCTGTGGCTGTAAACAATCTTGTATGTTTGGGCTGTGCTAGAATTTTCTTTACAGTCCAAATCTCTCATCTTACTGATCTTTGGAAAGATAATATATCACAAGTCCCTTGAGGGACATTTTTTTTCTGTAAGTTTATGACTCCTTCCCAGCCACCCATTCCCACCCCTAAACTGCAGAAGAAATGGAAGACATTTCCATAATGATGGTTCTTGTGGGCCATGGCTATATTTACTTTTTTTCTTAGCAGGAGGAGCCTAAAACTTAATTACTGCCATGAAACACGAGTTGATAGAAATAGACAAAAGACGTCAATAAAATAATTTTTCAAACAGTGTGCTGGATTAGGGAAATGGAGCACCTGGAATACAAAGGTTTTATGCAGGTGTTTTTTTTTTTTTTTTTTTTTTTTTTTTAACTAAGATGTAGAGGAAATATGCTCTGTTAGAAAGACCACTGGATTTGGAGCCAGGAGACCTAGAGCTTTAAAGACTAGCTGTGGGCCAGGCACAGTGGCTCATGCCTGTAATCCCAGCACTTTGGGAGGCTGAGGTGGGTGGATCACGAGGTCAGGAGTTCAAGACCAGCCAGGCCAAGATGGTGAAACCCCATCTCTACTAAAAATACAAAAAAATTAGCCAGGCGTGGTGGCGGGCACCTGTAATCTCAGCTACTTGGGAGGTTGAGGCAGATAATTGCTTGAACCCAGAAGGCAGAAGTTGCAGAGAGCCGAGATTGCACCACTGCCTTCCAGTCTGGGCGACAGAGCGAGACTCTGTCTCAAAAAAAAAAAAAAGACTAGCTGTGGTACTTGCTAACTTGATGATCATAAGTTTCAGCCTCAGTGTCTTCATCTATAAAATGGGATGGTGACACCTCCATAAGCTCTCTCACAGGTTGTGAGGAAGTTATATGAAAATCCATTGCCAGCATGAAGTTGTTACAAAGATGTAAATTATTATCGTCATTAAAGAAGATAATATAGGTCTCTGTGGTAATTGAATGTGACAGTCAAATGGGTCTGTTCATAGCCATACCATGCCAGCATGTTTGATTTCATTTGGACTTTGATGCTTTTCAGTGAGGTCAATTTCCTATGGGGCATGAGGCTCTAAGAAACCTAGGTCTCAACCCAGGTTGAGATTAAGCAGGCACGTGATAGGAAATGAAACTGCAGGGATGCCGGCCGTCAGAATTTTAGCGGAGAATCATCATCTGGCACAACTACAGTTTCCAGTCTACCAGCTTGACCCAAGCAGGTAGATTGGGAGCAGATGCTATATCCCCAAATGAGAGGTAGCTGCAACTTCACGGGGGTAGGGAGGGCAGAGACACAGGAAGCATTTTTAGAAGGCAATGAACAATTCTCAGAGAGAGAGACCTGGGCTTCATCCGAGGAGATAAGACTCTAGCATAGTTTGCAGTTGCTTTGTTAACCTGTTTTAGTTTAAATGAGTGGGAGAAGGACTAATAGATTACCACGTGAGAGGATCTGGTATGAATTTCTGAGCAGGACAGTGAAAAGCAGCAAGGGACAGATGATGCGACAAAAGGGAGACTACACCAAGACTAAAGTTTTGGAAAGAAGGGGAAATGGATATTTTGGAAAACATCAAAAATAATCGTAATCTTCATGACCCAATGTAACCACACAGTAATGGTGGAAAGCGTGTTCCAGCTGATCAGGAAGTTGGGAATAGATGCTGAAACGCATGTTGAAACATTAACACACATGTGCGGACGTCTTCATGCCATAAAGCATTTGAATACCCAGGCAGGAAGAGAATTGGGAGGTGGGGTGATTCGGAGGATGCTCAGCTGGATGGAGACTTGAGGACACAAATATCTTAGGAAGACACAACGCTAGTGGAATCCTACCATGCTGGTAGGACTCCCAGATCTAGCCAGTCTCGATAGAGAAAGCATCTGAAGTTGAGGCAAATGGAGTCCCCTAACCCACACTTGGGAGTGGAGATGTGTCCTTTCCAAGGGAAACGTTGTCTAACGTCTGCCCCCTGCTGGAAGCAGCTGCCTTGCTTCCTAAAGATGGGGGAGAGGGAACCATTGCAGGAAAAAAAAATTGACCTATTAAAGTCAATAAGCCCAGGATCCTAATGTATCCAACTGCATCTGAATAGCATATGAAAATTACCAAAATTGTCTTTTAAAACCTACTGATGTGGGTCACCCAAACAGCATGCTCCCTGTTGTTAATAATTAATACTGAGCATCCTAGGGAGGAATCACTGTGGATAATTGTAGCCAGTAAGTACGAGTCTGGCAGCCCAGTGTGCCGCAGGTCAGAAAAGGGCAGTGAGGAAGGGATCATACATCAAGCTCGTGCCAGCCGCTGGGTATTGGTGATCTGCTTCCTCTGGCTGTACTTATTCTTCTGATGCGAAAGCCTTCTAAACAAGGCTGTGAATTGGTTTTCATGCTCGCATTGACAGATTGGGAAAGCAGTTTGTTCTACCAAATTTAACAATGATATATCATTATCACAACTTTGGGGGAAATCTATAAAATCAATAAGTTTGTAGCCTGAACAGGATTTGTATCGCTCGCTTGCTGTGCTGGTGTCAAAGCGTGAGCATATGGATTGAGTCACAGCCTGAGATCAATGGAATTTGTGGACAGTAAGCTCAATAACAAGCCCTTCTGAAAAGAAATAGATGTAAAAAGCAAATTTACTAGAGTATAAAAAAAAAAAAAAGCTAATATCTTTTCTGCGCCTGGCTGTAAAGTGCTGTTTGGCTGCCGTTGGCTGCGAGTACTTTGAAAGCTGTCTGGAGTATGTGCCTGCAATTCCGAATGCTGCTGCGCCAGCTTCATGCATTGCATGTACAGTTGGGTGCTTCTATTTGCAGGGTTTGTGCTAGGAAACTCGCCAAGAATAGGAGGAGGAGGAAAAATAGCCCTTTATATTGTAAACTGAATAAAGAATAAAAACAGTCAGTGTGTCTGCTGGGGAAAGACCACGGTGGCTTTATTTACTTTGTGCTGGTAGGACTTGGCTAATGGAGAAAAATAAAAAGGCATAATTAAATAGTTTAATGAATTCGCAGTTCTTTTGTTTGAGTGGGACGGGAATGCATGTTCCGGAGAGGCCTCACAAAAAGCTTGGCTGGTAGTGAGTTAAAAGTAGGAAATCAGTTCTTTGAAGGCATTTTTATACTTCATTATCCCAGCATGTAAAATGACTTGTACTAAACGATTGAGGATTTTATTTTTCAATCTCTCTCTTTCTCTTCTTTTTCTAAACAAAAGAGAGCATGGGGTGGCTGGTGTCTAATTCCACTCCAGGTCCTGGAGCTGGAGATCAGCCCATTACCAGGCTGGTGGGCCAGCTCCTGCATATGGGAAAGTCCAGGGCTCTCAGGAATGCGGAGCCCCCATCAGCAAACAGCCCACCCTGCAATATATTCAGGACCTCAAGCTAGCACAAATGGCCTGTAGTCTCTCCAGCATGAGGCAAAGTTATTGCCTACTGCTGGGCCACAAACTGGGGTGTCCTTTATGTTGTGTTTTCTGGGCAGCCAAGATTACATATCCCCCTTCTTATGATGAAAACAATGAAAGAAATACCTGGGGTGAATGAAGCTGATTTTGGAGAACACAGACGCTGATTCTTAGCCCTGACTTGGTTTCCTTTTGTACCGTGGAGAGAATATGCTCCATGGTACAAAAGAGGGCAAGTCCTTCGGGGAGGCCAGCTGCCTCCCAGACAGTCACCTGCCTTTGCTCTGGCCACCAGATTCCCGTGCGCAAAGAAGCCAGCTGGGATCTGAGAGGCTAATAAAAGGTAGGCATGTCCCTCCAAATCAAGAGTCACCCAGGGCTTGTGCTCCCTGCACAGACTGGTAGAAAATTGCACCTGAGAAGGATTAGCCTGCAACCTGGGCAGGGGCTGGGGAAGGGCTGGCGATTTCAGAGGCCTAGGCTGGAATTGAGATGTTCCTTGATGACCCACTGAGGAGAAGGCCCCAAGGAGAAGATAGCCTTTGTCCCCAAGGAAGAAGGGTAGCTTGGACATCCGACCAGGAGGCAGGCAGAGCTTGGTGGCGGAGGGCAGCCTGGGATATCTCTGCCCAGGCACGGGCCTTCATTTTTTTAAAACTGCAGCTGGTTTGTTGAGCACAAGCTCAACCTCACAAACTTGATGGCGACAAAGCTGGGGAAAATGAGGCCCAGGATGAACCAGGAGTTTTCTAAGGCTCAGGACCAGTCCTCACCATTCCTCCCTCATCTCTCCGTCCTCCATATGAGCCACGGGTATAAAGAAAGAGAGCAGAATGGTTGTTTATTCAGTGACTCGATGATTTTAAGTAATTGATGCATTCCTGCTTTCTTTTGCTTCCCCTTCTCTCCCTGCCCAGGCTGTTTGGGCTCAGGGTTTCCCAGAGAGTGTGGCCAGGGCCAGGGCCTCAGGGGCTGTACGTGGGGCTGGAGGGCCCCCTTATAGATTTGCTGTGAGCTCTCTTCCAGCCAGAGAGAGGGCTCTCTCCTGAGCCTCCCGTGGCGACTCTTGGAAGGTAACGGGAAAACAGCCCAGCTGAGGTGGCTGTAGGTGACACACCTAATCCATCTTCGGAGGGGAAGGGCCCTCTTGGGTCTGAAAATAATTACTGTTTCTTTCCATCAGCCTCTTATTTTTTCTCCTCTCTCTGTGTCTGCTGTACTTGCATTTCAGTTTTGCTTCCAAATCTAGAGGTGCAGTGTGATTTTCTGGCTGAGTGGTGTCTGCCTCAATCGTGTATCTGCACCCCCCACTTCAGAAGGCTGCTTCTTGGTGACCCCTTGGCCCTGTCACCTCCAACATGTGGAGTCAGCTGCCAGCAGCAGGCCATTTCCATTCGGTGACTGTGCCAGATTCAGAGATTTGCATTTACAAAGTCTCTCTCTGCCTTATTTGCTTATAACAAGGCTCACTGTTCTTTTCTTGTTAAGTTTTATCTCGTAAACAAATATTACTACGGGAGTCCCAGCCAATAATGATTAAATCCTGACTTCCTTTTATTTTCTTTTACCGATAATGCGTTGACTATAAATGCACAATTTAAACTTTACAGGATGGTTTTTTTTTGGCCCACCTCTCTGGACAGCTAAATGTCCATCTGTGTGTGGGGACCTGAAATATCAGACCCATATACATAAATACCAGACAGAGAGTGCATTTTGGGGAGAGGGAATGGATACAGTTAAACCCTTGGGTTAAACAAACCAACCCCCATATGGACAAGGTCTGTGTTCTTTCGCCTTTGATTTGGGTACCGAAAAGCGTGAAAGAATTTCCTTTCACAATTAGCTCTAACTTTTGAATTACAGCACGTCTTTCAGTATAATGACCAGGCTGTGCAGTAATTTACAGCCAGTCCCTGGCCTTGCTGAGTAGCAGGGAAATGCTGTGGAAGTGACTGTTAATATTGATCAGTGAGGGCTAGAGAGAGTTGGAGACCCTCAGCACGGCCACTTAAAGTGGGCAGGAAACCCAAATTGACCAGTAATAAAGTGTGTGAGGTTGTACAAGGCGACTCCTGGGAAACTGCTGCTCTGAGAAGGGAGGCTGGGGGTCGAGGGGGAAGCTGTCAATTATTCTTGTTTGATGCCCAGTTACTGAGCAGGACACAGCGGCTGTGAGCCTGTGGCCAGAGAGACAACGGGAGGCAGGTGCCGGCAGATCCTGCTGGAAAGCCACCTTCATCACTGTGGGAAGCCAGGTGTGGGGCTCTCTCTACATTCCATGGAGGTTCAGAGAACTGACGCTCACCCATTCCAGTGGCCTAGTTTTATTTTAGGGAAGGGGTAAAAACCCAAGTGGTGCAGCCTCTGTGCAGGACAACAGTTGACGACTGAACTTTGGTTTTGGTAATTACTGGAGTTATGGGTGAGAAAGAATAGAATCTGAGAAAGACAGATTTGGGAATGAAAATGAGCTTCTGTTACAGGCTTTGGACATAGTTAAAAAGGGGTAAGAAGGAGGCTGTGGCTTTTTCCTAAAACCTTTAACTCTCATTTAAAGTAACCATGTGGTCTTTACTATTTACAGATCATTAATAAGTATAACAGCTAAATGGGAGGCTCTGATTTAAATGCTTAATGCATCCATTCATTTATTTAATTTTATTTCCTAATTGACAAAAACTATATATATATATAGTTTTGTTTTGTCTTTGAGAAAGAGTTTTGCTCTTGTTGTCCAGGCTGGAATGCAATGGCACAGCACACTGCAACCTCCACCTCCTGGGTTCACGCCATTTTCCTGCCTCGGCCTCCCAAGTAGCTGAGATTACAGGCACCTGCTACCACACCACCTAATTTTTTGTATTTTTAGTAGAGATGAGGTTTCATCATGTTGGCCAGGCTGGTCTTGAATATCTGACCTCAGGTGATCCATCTGCCTCAGCCTGCCAAAGTGCTGGGATTACAGGCATGAGCCACCACGCCCGGCCAAAAACTATATATTTATGGTGTATAACATGTCGTTTTAAAATATGTATACATCGTGGAGTGGCTCCATTGACCTAATAACATAGATGTTATCTCACATACTTAACATTTTTTGTGTGTGTGGTGAGAACATTTAAAATCGACTCTTTTGGCAATTTTGTAGAATACAGTACATTATTACTATCTATAGTCATCATGTTGTACAATAGATCTCTTGCAGTTATTCTTCCTAACTGAAATTTTGTATCCTTTGACCCACATCGCCCTAAACCCTCACCCACAGCCCCCAGTAACCATCACTCTACTTGCTATTTCTATGAGTTTGACTTTTTTAGACTCCACATATAAGCGACATCATGTGTATTGTGTTTCTGTCCCTGGCTTATTTCACTCAGCATAATATCCTCCAGGTTCATCCATGTTGTTGCAAATGAGGGGATTTACTTCATTTTTAAGGCTGGATAGTGTTCCATTGTGTATATAGACTGTTTCTCTTTTTTAATTTTCTTTTCTTTCTTTTTTTTCTTTTTCTTTTTTTTTTTTTAGAAACAGGATCTCTCTCTCTCTGTCACACAGCCTGGAGTGCAATGGTGCAATCATAGCTCACTTTAACCTCCAACTCCTGAGCTCAGGTGATCCTCCCACCTCAGCCTCCAAAGTAGCTGGGACTACAGGTGCACCCCACCGCACCTGGCTAATTTTTCTTTTCTGTAAAGATGAGGGTCTTGTGCAGGCTGGCATTTTCTTTCTTTCTTCGTCTGCTGATGGACTCCTGGGATGATTTCATATCTTGGCCATTGTGAATAATGCTGCAGTGAACATGGGGCTGTGTATTAATCCAAAACAACCTTGTGGAGGTAGGTACCGAAGAAGGTCAGGAAATGCTACCCCCAAAATATGCCACTTTTCAGATCCTCCAAAGAAAAGTAATTGTCATGGATTCCCTCCCCAGGCACCTCATCAACCAGAGAAGATAAATTCGTATTGTGGGAGAGGAGGCGGAAGGTGAGCGCCATGTCCAGGCAGACTTTGTCACGTGCTTTCTCCTATTCTTCTGAGAGCCCATTCACCTTTTCCTAAATTATTTCCTCTCCTTAAGTTACCTACATCCCCCTCTCCTCTCCCCTACAAAGAGGATAAATAAGCTTCTAGATCTCACTGTGGTTAGGGGCATTCACATTTTTTTTTTCTGTCCTGCCCCCATGCACATGATAAATCTGTATACCTCTTCTCCTATTCATCTGCCTGCTATGAGTTTATTTCATTGATTCAATTACAGAATTCTCAGAGGGTAGAGGAAAAATATTCCTTATTTCATATTATAATTCCACTGAGGGAATGGAATGTGTAACAGTTCTGATGGTAATCCTACTACTTAGGAGAATGAGCTAGAACATTCTTCTTGGGCCAAGACCATGCTATAGACGAAGAGTTTGTGAGAAATATTTCTTTTAGCCCCAGTAATTATTTCTGGAGTAATGGATTTCCTTTAATGAAACTATGTTATACAGCATCATTTGAGGTTTATGTTATTAACCTTCCAATTCATTGAGTTTTTGTTGCTTTACAACAGCTGTGTATTCTTAATTGAGAAGTGAGTGATTCAGTTAAAGTGCATATTGAATAATCAACTAAAAATAGATGATTGTCATCAATTTAGTAAGATTAAAAGATCCAAAAGTATTGATAAAACAGAGACTTCAATGACTTCTCCGGTAATTCTGCTTTCCGTGTCTTGCCATATGGTCACTCAAGGGTTGTTTGCTAAGTTACAAATTTCATGTACAACCATTTGGGAATTCTTCCAGTACTTGTAAATACTTCCTCCCCCACCCAAATTATGAAACATTTCAAATGTACCAAAAAAACACAGGGATTAACATCTATCTCCACCACCCAGCCCTGCCAAATCTGAACATTTTGCCACAGTTGTTTCAGACTGTTTTTTTCTGTAATATAAAAAGTTTCAAGTCCATTGGAAATCTCCTGTGTGTGCCTCTTCAAGCTCTCAGTTCCTTCTTCCCCGCTCCTCCATCTCCCAAGAATTAATCCTTCTTCTGAATCTGCTATTTCTCATTCTCTGCTTTTTTTTTCTTGCCCATGTTTGCCACTTTAAATGGCATGTAGTTTTGCTTCGCCTGTTTTTAATGTTATATAAATGTTATCATAATCTAGGTCTCCATCTACAACTTGCTTTTTTTCAGTCCTCATTACATTTTAAAAATATACCCATGTTGATATGTTTAAGACTTGAACTATGTAGACTATTCCGAAGGCCTGTTTTCTAAGTAAATTTACCATCATTCCCTCAGAGTATGGGTAGACATGTTTTGCTTGGCTCTAAGTAAAGGGGTTACCCTGGCTGGAGTGGTTTCAGCTTAAATCACGGGGGAAGAGCAAATACTGAGGAAGTTAGCCAGAAAGGGACTTGTAAAAATTGGCTGATGACTTCAAATTTATTGAACTAAATTTTTAAAAATCTTTGATGAATTCAATGCATAGTGAGCTGTATAATAAAATGTACTGGTTGCTCAATTAGCTTGTTATCTCCTAATTTAGTTTTATCCAACTTATTTGATTTAAAAAGACAAAACAGTAGTTCAACAAATATTAAACTCCTACTGTGTGCAATACACTGCTAGGGCCCCAAAGGAGAGAAAAATTGGTAAAATAAGAATAGTAGAAGACAAGTAACTCACAGAGCAGTCAGAATAAGCAACGCAGAGGCTGTGTGACAAAGCAGTTTGCTCACTGAAGCAGGGTTGTGGGTGGAGGGCTGGGTAACAGAAGATGATACATTGAAAAATTGGCATACGAGATGGCTTTTGAAGGATGGAGAACTATGTTTCTCATAAAGAAAACATATTTGGCAAAGGTACAGAGGCAGAAAAGCTCCGGACATGGTTATGGGGCCAGCAAGTTTAGTTCATCAGATCTTCTGGGACATGAAGGGGAATAGGTGGGAAGGGCTGTGATGAGAGATTGGGCTACACCACAGAGAGCCTTGAATACGCTCTCAAGGTTTCTCCACGGTAGCCCCTGTGATGCTCTTCAGGGCATGGATGAAAGATGATTCCAGAAATGATCAGAAATGATTTCTTTTCTCTTTTTTTTTTTTTTTTTTTTTTTTGAGATGGAGTTTCGTTCTTGTCACCCAGGTTGGAGTGCAGTGGTGCAATCTAGGCTCACTGCAACCTCTGAAGTTCAAGTGATTCTCCTGCCTCAGCCTCCCGAGTAGCAGGATTACAGGAGTGCGCCACCACACCCGGCTAATTTTTTGTATCTTTAGTAGAGATGGGGTTTTACCATGTTGACCAGGCTGGTCTCAAACTCCTGACCTCAGGTGATCCACCCACCTCGGCCTCCCAAAGTGCTGGGATTACAGACATGAGCCGTCATGCCTGACAATGATTTTTTTTTTCTTTTTTCTTTTCTTTCTTTCTTTCTTTCTTTTTTTTTTTTTTTTGAGACCAAGTTTCACTCTGTCACCTAGGTTGGAAGGCAGTGGCATGATCTTGGCTCACTGCAGCCTCAACCTTCCAGGCTCAAGGAATCCTCCCACCTCAGCCTCCCAAGTAGCTGGGACTACAGGCACATGCCACAAAATTACAAAAATAAACAGAATTGCAAAAATAATTCTGCTTATTTTTGTAGAGATGAGGTCTCACTATGTTGTCCAGGCTGGTCTCAAACTCCTGGACTCAAGCAATCCTCCCATCTCAGCTTCCCAAAGTGCTGGGATTACAGGTGTGAGTCACTGTGCCCGATCAACTCCAGAAATGATTTCTCTGTGGCTTAGACACAGAGGACACTAGAAGCTGTGAATCCACTCAGGAGGCCCTTGGAAGAGTCTCTGTGAGGTATAACAAGAATCAGACCATTACAGTGTCAGAGGAACTGTGGCAAGCAATTGAGAGGAGCCTTTCTGAGGCTGAATGTATAGGGCCATGAATTGGATATGGGTTCACAAGGGTTGGAAATCAGGGATTCTGAGGCAGGCTTACTAGGAAACAGTGATTCCTCAGCAAAAACAGGGAAGATAGAAAGAGTCATGATTTATGGAGTGGAGAGAAGAGAGTGGATGGAATTGTTTGGGGCACACTCAATGTTACAGCACAGGGCAGGGCTACTCAGTGATTATGGGTTTAGAACTTAATAAGCATGGAGGAAATGTGTGTCTAGCCAAGAACTCAACTGCTCCAGGTGAGAAGAAACTCCATAGAAAACAATAAGGAAATACTTCAAGGCCTTATAGGAAATATGACCACTCTGGAATTCAAGGTAGTAGCAAATTCTGTTGGGGCTTATCCATGTCTTCTCACCTTTACAGCATCAGAGTATACTGGCCCAAGGTCCAAGGGCCAGCTCCTGCTTCATCTGGCCTCTGGGGTTCCCTTTGCTGCTTTCACCCTGGACCAGAAGTGCCAGGGATTGAAACCTCCCATTGGGAGACTCCTGCAACCAGTGACTGCGGGGAACTTGTGTAATAATGGGTTGGAGCCCGCTCTTACTGGCTTGCATGCTCTGATTGCTACATTTTCAGGAATTTTGCATGTTGATTGCTAAACACGGCCATTATTAAACATTAAGTGACATACATTTATAATTAAATTATATTAAAAGCAAAGATAATAATCACTTTGTAATTATTTTACTACATTTTACTATTCTGTATGCTCTTGTCTTAGGGTTATGTCTTTTGTAAGTTGGAAATACTATTGAATGGTATTTACACTTCTCTTCCCAACTCCATACTCAATGATGTTATGTTGCTAGATTGAAATCAGCCACGGTGGGAGTATTTGCACCATGGTCATTGGCAAATGCTACAAATCAGGACTCCCTTGACTTCCTACTGGGGAACATGTTGCCGGCACACTACTGAACCATTAAATAAGTACTGGAGCTTCCTCACCTCTCAGGTGGGACAGCTTGGAGGTGCATTTCTACACTGGCTCCCAGAGCTCCCTAGCAGGAATGAAGTTCAGTTTCCTGTAGTGGTAACTGGCTTGATCACAAATCATTCTTGGCTATCCCCTGGCTCCTCTGGCTTACTGTCCCACTTCCTTACCAGGAATTCTTGGATCGTCCTAAAATAAACTACTTACAATTAAATCCTTGTTCCTAGATCTGCTTCTGGAACAACCAAAATTAAGACAAATAATAAGAATGGTTCCTCTTTCTCGTAAGAGTAAATGACAAGGCAGGAACAACAGATATACATCAGCCTGTCAGTAGCAGTATCTTATGTGCAGTACAATGCTGCTGTCTGGGTAACATGCTGGAAATTAGCCAACGGGTAGCTTCTCTCTATGAAGTGTTGCCATAATGACTTTAAAACAATCGGTGTCTAACCTCATTTTATTTTTTAATCTTGCATTTTCTTTATTCTATGTTTGAAGTGCTCTGTGAAAGCAATTTCTTGTTTATTCCTTGAAGAACACTAGTATGGTGAAAAAATGGTTATTCATTCTTCAGGAACTATGACTTCTACTCCCTCCAACCTTAGTGTTGCAGGGAGAAAGTCACTTAATAACGGTAGATGTTTATGTATTTATTTAATATTGGGATTCATGTGGTAGAAGAAATGACCAAAGAGTGCTCACTCTTTCAGTCTGGAATTGTTCAATCTGAAATTGTATAATTTCTGTTTATGGCCATACCACCCTGAACGCGCCCGATCTTGTCTGAAATTGTATAATTTCCATTTCTTTGTGACTGCTACGAGGAGACAAATTTGTACGTAGTTCACATCTACAGATGTGTACACTTTGCAATCTGATGTTAACGCTGCTAAATAATTTGAAATCTGGGTGGGCATGATGAGAGTCAGCCACAGAGATAGAACTGGCTTCGTTGACAGCGCTCCCTAATGCTCTCTTTCACCTGGCTTTTTATTCCCCTACTTTTAACACACTTAGCAGGCCTCGTTATGACTCGGATCCCTCGAAAACATACCACAGTGAAGCAGAAAACTGTTAGTGCATCTTAAACCTGAAGATTGCCTGTCTGTGCTTTTCTATCCATCTACCTGTGTGTCCACCTTAATGTACTTTTGTTTAGTTATTGGAAAGTCCAGTCCAGTGTCTGCCGGGCACCTCCCGGGACTCTTAAATCTTTCTTACTCATGCAATGATTCAGGTAGGCACAGTCTACCGATCTCTGCACACTTCTTTATTACTGGTTCGTTATGGGTACCGTTTCATGACTCTCTCTGCTGGTGCTGCAGGAAATTATAGACCTTCGTCCTGTAAACCTTCCCCTTCCCACATCAATTTTTTTTTTTTTTTTTTTTTTTTGCTTTCTCTTGCATTGTGGAATTGAATTCAACCAAACCTATTTTTTAATATTATTGGCTAATGAATACATATCCTTTAAAAAAAGGACTCATTTTTTTCTTTAGTTGGGTTGTTATTTTTAATGATTGTTTTAATGGTAGTCACGGATGTCCCTGCCTAGGGAGGCCCTTTCTGTCCATAATGAGACATACCTCATTTGTACTGTCCTGAGATTTATGGAGGGATCAGGAGTGGGAGGGGGAGGCACCCTTCCAATTTATTACATCTTAAACGAACTGCTCCCAAAGCAAAAACAAAACAAAGCAAAACAAAAGAGGCAGGAAAGCAGCCACTGCGTTCCTGTTTAGTGTGATGTTGATTGAGCTGCATCGGGGATTGCTGACTAGTCTAAGATTGGGTGGCAAGAGGAGTCACTCCGCTTGAATCACTTTTTTGTTTTCTGTTTTCTCTCAGCTCTTTCTCCTCTTTCGCTGTCACCACCATCTCTGTCATCGCTGCCTCTACTGAGCTATCGAAATGTTCCTTCCATAATTATACCTACACCATTAGGTGGTTATGAGGTTCATTTCACCATCACTTGAATTTTTTGGTGGAAACAAGGTGAGAGGGGACTCTGTTTATTTCCTACAGTTTGGAACGGTTAGCTCTTAGATATGTGATCTCAAGAACATCTGTAATTTAAAAGAAACTCTTTGTCTTCCCCTCTTTTTGCACAGGTGTTAGAAAATTCAATTGAGTTTTCCACTGAAGTCCTACCTTATAGTCATCTATGGGACCCAGCCCCTGAATTCTGTGCTGTCTCATCTTTTCAGGCCACATATAACGAGGAATCTTCCACCATTCCCACTGACGTTTCACCTGTGCTGTTGCAGCTCACTGTGGAGGGGCTGATAACTACACAGGTGAGATTTCAGGGGCACTAATCTCATGCGAGTTTTATTCCCGTTCATTTGGGCTTAAAGAGTATGTCAATTTTGAGGAAGGTTCCACAAATCTTCAGGGACCTGTTCTTTGCTCTTGTTTACCTGTCTGTGAATCCTGGAAGAAAACGCTGCCACTCATCACAGTTCTGAAACACTGCTGGGGAGGTCAGGATTGTCTGCTGTATATCCCATCTGGGCTGTGCTGATGCTGCCCATCAAATGTCCCCATGCCTGCAGCCCTCAGGCAGCCCCTTCTCTTTGCTGTGTCCTTACGTTTCAGCTCAGGACTTTTCTACTTGGTCACTTGGGTCTATCCTCCCCTTTTGCTATAGCAGTCTTTTGCCACCCAAATTCTCCCATAGTGAGTGTGAACGGGCCATGCAGTTGTTATTACCCATAGCACTAAAGCAGACTCTGAACTTAAAGAAATTGCTGCTCATGTCATCACTGCACTCTCCACCTCCTTGATTTGGGAAATGAGGCATTTCATTTCTAACCATGGTTTGAAGACTCTATAAATGCATTTCACATGATACAAAACATCAGCTGTGTATAGATTCTAATATTTTTTCATTAAAAACCCTTTTACTTCTCTTCTCCTTGCTTTTCTTATGGATGCAGCGATAGAAATCGCCCACATACCTAAGATTTCTTCTGCTTTTTTTTTACGACTCAAACTTCAGAATATTTTCAATATCTGCAACATTATCTTTTGAATAATAATTACCTCTTATATTAAATTGTAAGACAGCAGGATTCAGGATTAGATCTCTCCATATTATTCTAGTGAAGGAAATAATGACAGGGGTCATTTTTTAGAATTATGTAGAAGGGTAAAAGGTCCTAGGCAGCATTAGAAGGCAAAGGCGTTTATAATTAAATTGTAATTTAGGCCAGTGATTTATCGTTTTCTCAATGAAAAATTTGGTGCTGCCGAGAGATCCTAAGAGGAACTTTAGTGAGATACAACTTAATGAAATAATAAAAAGAAAAATTATTCCCGAATAGATTGTATTACAGTGGCAGAACAATTGCAGCCTGCCTTCTGTGGGTATTTTCATTATCAATCCTCTGTTTCATGGTTTTCTAATTTAACTCTAATTTTCTTTGGAGGGTAAAACATGGTACAGGAATTTTGAGTTTTATGTCTAGGACATTTTTGAAGACTTTAAACAATATAATTAAAATCTTTTGTTTGTGTTGTTAATGTTCGCAAATACATTTAGAAACATTTGCCAGTTTGCTTAAAAGCTACTGAAATTGAAGGAATACTGTCTTGTAATAACAATAACAGCAACAAGAAAGCCAACATCACTTGATTTATTTATTTTAAAATCACAGATGACTTTGCTTTGCTTGTTTCTTGTCGAGGCTTATGCTCATGAAGGTGGACCTCTGATATTTGTTCATTATTTTCCCTTCCCTTTAAACTTCTGGATCTCCCTTGGGTGTGGTATGGGATCTGATCTATATGAACACACAAACCAGAAGAGAGGCTGCAGGATAAAACTCATTCTTCTGTTGTGAAATAAATCAGGGCAAGTTTAAAAGAACGGAGTCCTTTGCTTAAGAAAAGACCTTTCACAAGCTCTTGGTATGAAATCAGCAATTTTAGAAAACTAATTTTGACCAAAGATGTCGCTCACAATAAGGCCAATTCAGCTGGTGTTTTGAGGAGAGAGATTAAACATTTGAGTTACTAAAAAAAAAAAGTACATCTTGCACTTGTGATGTGATCCTTACATGTATTGGAATTCAAATTGTTTGCTTATTGTTACATTTTAATTATTTCCCTAGAACCTTGATTGCTTTAATAATCGTAGTGGTGGTTCTTTAAAAATAATCATGCTAATAAACTTTTAATGGCATGTGTTTTAAATAATTGATTGAAAATGGTCTAAATATCTGTTTATCCAATAGTCTGTAATAGCTTCTTCACTAAACACCTAATCTATTGGGTAAATAATGTGTGTTTCAGAAGATGTGTCATGTATTTACATAATAGACTTTAGGTGTATAAGAAAATAACATGTATTCTACAAATTCTTTAAATAAATTTTCTTTAATAGCAGAAATTGTTGTCATTCATTAAGTAACACATGCTTGAGGAATTATCTAAATTTATAATTGTATGAAAGATCAACATGTTTTGCAAAGCTCTGTTAAGGTTTGTAAGTCTCTGATTATTTAGTAAGTTTTGTCTTTTTTACTTCTTAAAATCTGGCTGGCAGGAGCTGGAATATAATTTAGGTGAGAACAAGATTCTCAGTAACATCAACTTTTTAGAAGAGAGGAATGCTTTTTTTTTTTTTGAGACAGGTTCTCCCTCTCTCTGTTGCCCAGGCTGGAGCGTGTAGCGTGATTACAGCTCACTGCAGCCTTGACCTCCCAGCTCAAGCGATCCTCCCACCTCAGTCTTTCGAGTAGCTGAGACCATCAGTGTGTGCTATCACGTCTAGCTAATTTTGTTTTTTGAGACAAGTCTCGCTCTGTTGCCCAGGCTGGAGTGCAGTAGCGCGATCTCGGCTCATTGCAAGCTCCGCCTCCCAGGTTCACGCCATTCTCCTGCCTCAGCCTCCCACCCGGCTGATTTTTTGTATTTTTAGTAGAGACAGGGTTTCACCATGTTAGTCAGGATGGTCTCAATCTCCTGACCTTGTGATCCTCCCATCTCGGCCTCCCAAATTGCTGGGATTACTGGCGTGAGCCACCGTGCCCGGCCTATGTCTAGGTAATTTTTTATTTTTTTGTAGAGACAGGGTCTCACTGTGTCACCCAGGCTGGTCTTGAACTCCTGGGCTTAAGTGATCTCCTGCCTTGGCCTCCCAAAGTCCTGGGATTACAGGTATGAGCCACTGCACCCAGCCAGGAATGCTTTTTAATGTTCAGTATATGCCATGTAACAACATCCTTATTATCATTTTAATATTAATCCCAAATTTCTTATCCTGTAGTCTTTTTCTGTCTTCCAAACTTGAGGCAGACTGGAACTGTTAGGGTGGCCATGACATTGTTAGACAGGCAGGGTCATTGGTGTGTCCAAGTGCAAGCAAGAGGTACCACCTGGGGATCTATCAGTTAAAACACGTGATTTAACTGTTTCTCATCTGTGAAAATAGGAATAATAATAGTGTCAGCTTCGTAGGGTTGTTGAGCAGATTAAATGAATTAATACACATACAATGGCATTTGGGAGAGTAAGCACTTAATAAATGCTAGCTAGCGCGTCTGTTTTCTTAAATAGACAGCATGACAGTTTTCCCTGGATAGATATTGACAGAAAGTTTTAATTAAAGTCCTGTAATAAAAAACTTGGCGATCTAAATTTTGCCCTGTATGAAAAGCTTTTCAAAGTAAAAACAATACAGAAACACACACCACTGGGGGACGTGACTGAGACAGACAGGCAGTCCACAAAACATTGCTCTTTTATATTTGGGAAATACGTTCATTTGTCATTTTATATTTAATTTTGTACCTATTTTTTTCTTTTTATTTTCAAATAATTTCAGACTTAGAGAAAAGTTGTAACATAGCAGAGAGAGTTTCCTTACACACCCCCACTATCAGCTTCCTCTCAACATCTTGCATAATCGTGGTAAATTGCCAAAACTAAGAAATTGACATTGATACAATGCAATTAACTAAAAACTGTATTTGACTGGGAGGCCGACGTGGGCAGATCACAAAGTCAAGAGATCGAGACCATCCTGGTTAACATGGTGAAACCCTGTCTCTCCTAAAAATACAAAAATTAGCCAGGTGTGGTGGCGGGTGCCTATAATCCCAGCTACTTGGGAGGCTGAGGCAGGAGAATTGCTTGAACCCAGGAGGCGGAGGCTGCAGTGAGCCGAGATCGTGCCACTGCACTCCAACCTGGTGACAGGGCAAGACCCCATCTCCAAAACAAAAAAATTGTATTTGAATTGCATTGGTTTTTCCACTAATGTCCTTTTTCTGCTCCAGAACCCAGGGCAGGACCCCACGTTGCATTAAGTTGCCATGACTCCTTAGTCTCCTTCTATCTGTGACATTTCCTCAGGACTTAACTTCCACGACCTTGACAGTTTTGATGAGTACTGATTGGTTACTTTGTAGAATGCCTCCTCAACCTGGGTTCTTCCAGTGTTTACCCATGATTACATTGAGCTCATATAATTTTGGCAGGAATACCCTGGAGGCAATGCATCCTTCTTAGTCTATCATATGATGGGGTATGTGACAGCAATATGTCTTATTACTGATGATGTTATCTTGGTTTCTTGGTTAAGATGGTAACTATTGGGTTTCTCCCTGGCAGCGCTATTAATTTTCCCTTGGTGATATCAAATATTTTGAGTTCTTGAGACTCAAATTTTCACCCACTGATATTAGCATCCATCAGTGGGTCTTACCTCCAACAATTCTTAATATGGTGTGCTAATGGTAATTTTCTATCTCTCTTATTTCTTCCACATGAAGTAATTGGCATTATTCTGAAAATAAGAGCTATCCTTTCTCTTCCATTTTTTAGTTATTCAGTTATTAATTCATACCAATATGAATTCATGGAGGTTTATTTTGTACTATAGATACTATTAATTTTTTTTCTCAAATTGTTCCAGTTTTGGCCATTGGGAATTGTACCATAACCATGGTACAATTACCAAAACTAAGAAATTGACATTGATACCATACGATTAACTAAACTTAAAACTTTATCATTTCCTTTGTTTTTTTTTTTTTTTTTTTGGATATGGTTTATCCTCTTTTTGAGTTGTCTCTTATGCTCTGGCACTACAAGATGCCCCACACTCATCTTGGATTTAAGGAGCCCTGGTATCTTTCATTGGATAGATGATTTTGTAGAAAACAAAATCTGGGCTCTAGGTGTGTTCACTGCAGTAGTACCATTGCTTATAGAATGTCTCCACAAACAGAGCTTGGAAATAAACATGTGTTTTTCAGCCCATGCATACAACCATAACAGTATGTGTTTATAGATCCGTAAATGATTCAGAATTGTTTCTATTTTTTTTTGTGACCACAGAATAAAAGTGGTGAAACATTTTTAAGAAGACGTTTAGTAAGTAGACAAATAAAGCAGAAATATTTTAAAACTGGAATTTAGCACATATCCAGGTCAGGACTGTGAACTTAATGTAGAATTTTAAGCCAAGTCTTGATTCTTGGGTATATGAAACAAAAACAAGAGCTTCCTCACTGTATTTGCATATCAATGACTTGGAGACGGGGGATGACTCACCTTGAATTTCATTGTCAGGTATATAGGAACTTGGGAACAGTGTTGAATCAGTGATTTATCTAGTAAAAATGTAATTAATAATTGGGAACATATTTTAATAATTCAGTAACAGGTCAATATATGTACTAAACGAAACAGCCTGCGTCTGTGTTTTGAAACTGTGATTCATTTCTCTTTATATCTGAATTTATGACAGAACTCTTTATTTTCCAAAACTTTGTCTATTCCAAATACTTTAAACACCTTACATTTGTCAAGACACTCACATGATTTCTACTTTCCAGATTGTTTATTATTGCTAAAAATTAAAAAAAAAAGAAGTTAGAATTCAGAAAGATGATAGATGTTTTCCTAATGCCACAGAATCATTTGTCTTGAAATAAACCAGGAATAAGTGATATCAAAATTGGTCTTTCTAAGAACTCACTCACTTAAAATAGTTTTTCCCATTCTGCATTTCTGTAATTTCTCCAACAAAAACAAAAAAAAAAATGTATAAATAATGAAACTGCCCCATTTTCTCTTTTTTCTAAATTTTTTCTCCTTTCTTTTCTAAATTAACTATTGTATCACTTTTTGATGGTCTGTAAGCAAGCAGATGCTATTAGAATTAATTGCTACATGCTAGATAAAATGCTCACTATTGATTGTTATATAATTTAAGCTTGGAGTTCATCAGCACTTTATTTTACCTCACAACCTATGTTTAAATAGCCTCTTCACTTTCCAGAAGTCTCAGGGAAGACCAAAGATATGAAAGCCACAGCCAAGCAGATGGAATGGAAGTTAAGGAAGAATTTTTGTGTGGGGATTGCTGTGGAAGAAGGAAAAGGGCTAGAGAATAAATCAGACTGCCATTTACCAGGGTCACAAATCTGCTGGCTTTGACGGGGCCGACATTACATACAAACCCACACAAGGGAAAGCAGTGAATTTGGAGCTGAGCAACGTGCCACTTTCAGGCCCTGTTGGTGCATCTTCACCACCAAATTGTATGAAGAGCTTTGTAGGCTAAATGGTTGAGAGTTAGAGATAGCTTCACATACCTTTTATATATGACTCTTTGGTTCAGAATCTTGACCCAACCCAACACACTGTTTCCTTGGCTCAAGGTTATCCCAACAGCCTCCACAAAAGTGTATGTGTCACAGTGCCAGCTTCAGGATGAGTCTGTAGGTATGACTCTTATATCCACCTCGTTACTACTTGAAAGGAATCTTTAGTTACTGTGGCAGACCCTGATGGTGTTCTGCCTGTAGTTGATGGGGAACTCACCTCTCTCCACTGAAGGCTGCTCATTACTAACTCTCTGCCTGACTTATTCATTTTTGTTTGTTTGTTTCTGGCTGCATGTCCTTGGCCAGCACAGGACAAACCTGAATTGGCGGAGGGTTGATGCCACTGAAAGCCCTCAACCAATGACAAATGAAGGTTTAGCGGACACACTCTACCTCTGCTCTTGGCTGGAATTACTCTGGGGCATGAAATATTTCATCTCTCAGAGTCCCCAGTGGGTCTGAGCTGCAGTTTCCCTCTTACCCTTTTTTGTGGAGAACCCAAATTATAGTCAGGACAAGTCTAAGTTATCTCTTGGCATAAGACAGTTTCCACCTTCCTTACTCCCTCTCCTTTGTTGCTCCTATGTCTGCTTTGTCCTTTGGGCCCCTTGCCCAGCTGATTCCTTCTTGCAGAGCCTGGGTGTGAGTGGGAGAGAAGGCAGTGGAGATACTGAGGCAAATGGGTACCCTAGAGTCAGACAGGGAAGAGGGATCAGGCACTTCCTGAACGCCTGCTGTGAGCCAGGCACTGCCCCGTATTCAGACCTTCACAAAGGCCATCTTCTCGCATTCTCTTGGCAGCCCTGCGTGGAAAGGGAGTAGGTCATATTATCCCTGGTTTGGAAATGACAGCTGAAATGACAAAGCTGCTAATAAATGGAACTAGGTTTGGACCCCAAACCTACGCCCTTTTCTCCCTGTTCTTTTCGCCTTCTAGAGAAAGACCTGAACTCAAAGCCAGAAAACCTCACTTTGAATCCTAGACCTTCTGTCGACTAGTTCTGTGGTCTTGGGCAAGCAATTTGATTTCTTCAAAGCTGTTTTTTTCATCTATCAAGAGGGAAATGACAAATAAGAGATTATTATAAAACATTTTATTTAGTCTCAGCCAGTTGGGTGCTCTGAGATCGTCATTTTTAAGCAAAGAAAAAAATAGTGTAGATATATTTGGCTAAAAGAGCTATTGAAAAATATTTACTGACTGGTACCACCCTATTGGGGGATAGAAGGAGTAGCTTTCTCTTAAATATACAGCTCTTTTGTAATCCCTTATGTAAATAGGTCTGCACTAAGGAGACAGCGTTGTACCTCTGAGCAAGTTACCCTGGCCTGGCTTGGAGTTAGCCACACCATGGCTCTCAACTGCCTCAGCTTAGTGGAGTACCTGGGTTTTTGAGTTCTCAGGTCAATCATGGCTGTTTCTTCCATTGGTCAGTAAATGGTTTAATCATCATTTGGCCTTTTGCTTCCTATTTGTCACTGTCAGTTTGAATTTGCATTTTGGAGAGCTTCCAACATTCATTACCATAATGAAAAAACGAGAGAGGTGCTGTGGAGAGCAGGCCAATGGCCATTGAGAGAAGTTCATATTCTCAGCACAAAGACTTGGAAAAATGCACAGAGGGGCCATTCTTGCCATCCACTCTTACCTGTTCAATGAAAAGAACCTGAAAACAAATTTTTTTTCATAAAAATTTTTGGCCGGGCGCAGTGGCTCACGCCTGTAATCCCAGCACTTTGGGAGGCTGAGGCAGGTGGATCACAAGGTCAGGAGTTCAAGACCAGTCTGGCCAATATGGTGAAACCCTGTCTCTACTAAAAATACAAAAATTAGCCAGACATGGTGGTGGGCGCCTCTGGTCCCAGCAACTCAGGAGGCTGAGGCAGAAGAATCGCTTGAGCGTAGGAGGCAGAGCTTGCAGTGAACCGAGATCATACCCCTGCACTCCAACCTGGGCGACAGAGCAAGACTCCATCTAAAATAAAATAAAATAAAATAAAATAAAATAAAAATTTGAGACAACCTCACTCTGTTGCCCAGGCTGGAATGCAATGGCATGATCTTGGCTCACTGCAACCTCCGCCTCCCAAGTTCAAGCAATTCTTCTGCCTTAGCCTCCCCAGTAGCTGGGACTACAGGCATGCGCCACCACCCCCAGCTAATTTTTTTATTTTTGGTAGAGACGGGGTTTCACCGTGTTGGCCAGGCTGGTCTTGAACTCCTGACCTCAAGTGATTTGCCTGCCTTGGTCTCCTAAGGTGCTGGGATTACAGGCATGAGCCATTGTGCCTGGCAATTTTTTTTTTTTTTTTGACTAAAACCCCATCATGTTTATTTGAGTCAGCAGAGTTGGAGACACATTTGCCCAGAATTGGACCATGAAATTGACAGGCTTGAGAGCAGACCTGATTTTGGTACTAATTCTTATATAGTTTCCTTTTGTTTCCTCTTACCCTGAGAGCCATTTGTAGGTGTTTGATAATCCATCATGAGATGTGGAAACTCACAGGTTACTTTCTTTAGCAGTTGTAAGGCAGGCAAAAGATTTCAAAGAAAATCTTGTAAACGGAAAGTGGGTATTTTATTTTGTGTAAGGTAATTGAAATCCTAACCGAAGACAGGGACTGTTTACACTGACTTGCTGGGCTTTCCTTTTTGGTACTCTAAGAACCCGTGTTTGTGCTTACGAGACAGAGGACAGTGCCAAGCCCTTCTCTCTCGTTCCTGTGGCCTTTATGTGGAGGAAAAAACCCAACTTTCATCTTACCCTTCGTAAAAGTGCAGGACGTAGATTGGTCTATATTCTCACTTGTCACTTTGTTGCCTGCTGCGGTGCTGGGAGTTTTCCGGGAACACTTCTCAGTGCAGCTCAAACGCAAATGTCTCGAATGTCTTGAGAAGCCCTAATCCAAAGTGAATCTTCTATAAATAATAAACAGCAAATAGGCTCCATTTAGTTATATTAACCCTCAAATAGGTCAGGCACATTGTTTAAAAATGCAAACATCACAATAAAACAGATTCCCCAGATGCAGAGTTTGATGTGTATGTGCAAATTTTCTGGACATGGTACCGGAAAAAATAGCCCACACCTATATTTGCTACTTAAAATATTTATATATTATCTCTGAAAAGTGCTACTTTTGAAATGCTATTTATTATAAGCTGATGAAGCCCAAGGGCCCTCTGTCCTTGTAGAAGTCCTTCTTGTTTTTCCTGATTGCCAAGTAGTTACTGCTAACTTTACTTTTAGAGACCTGTGGTGTCCCCAAGAGAGTCGTAGCTGCTGCCAAGATTTTCATGATTTCTTGTTGAACAACTTGGCATTCGTCTGCGATCCTCTTTCGTTTCTTCAATGGGTCTAATTTCATGTGTTAAGAATCTTATTGTTTGCCAGCCAAAATAAAATGGCATAGTTCAAAACTGTTTATAAAATTCAAAACATTCGCTTCATTCGGAGCTCTGTTGGCTCCTCTTTCTGCCTTGATTGGATGTTAACTTTGTTTCTTTCGTGCCAGGAATAATTAGACGATTAAGTGTCAATGCTCTAGAAATGAGATGGCATATTTTCATTAAAACTCTCACCTACAAAAATACCTACTTCAATTCACGTTCCCCCTTAGAATTGGATGGGTAAATTGTTCCATTGTGAACTCTAACGTATCGACCCCAAAGTATTTGCACCTGGGCAAAGATGCGACACCATAATTCAGTTGAGAAATGGCAGTAATTTCTTTTTCCTAGGGAAGAGTAATTCTTGCAATTAAAAATATACGGAGGCAACCTTTGTTACTTTGTTGGAATCTCTTTAAAAGAGTTACCTCTTTTAATTCCTCCTTTAATTGCCTCCTTTTTCTCTAGGAATGCCATAGTTAAGAAATGAAATAGAAGCTCAGTGTCGTTGGCATCTGACAGTACATCTGGGTGTATTCATTCATATAAAAAGGGTGTTAAACACCTCCTAACCTGGTCCCTGGGTTCTCCTCTGTAGCTCCCCATCTGAAGATTGTCCTGATTTCAAATAAGAAATGAAACTCTTAGAGTTTCCTTAGGGAGAGACTTCCTACCTGCTGTCCACACTTTTGCCCTCCTATGCACTATCATTTCCACCTCAATCTATTTATTAGAAGTCTCACTAAGTCCAGGCTACAATCAAGGAGAGGAGAATTAAGGTCCGCTTCTTGAAGAGAGGAATATCAAATAATTTGTGGACATATTTTCAAACCACCAGAATCCTGGAGGAGGATTTCAGACAAAGGAGTGACATCGATCTCCAACAGGAAAAGGTCAATCTGAAAACAGGGTTCATGGTGTGCTGATGTAGGGAGAGGCTGAGTTATTTGATTATAATCTCCTTTACCTTCTAAAGTTGAAACCCTATGAAGTCAATAGCAATAGTACCACTGATGTCCTCCAGCTCTTCAGATCTGTCACATATAGGAGGTGCTCCTTAAACATTTTTAGAAGGACTGAATCAATGAATCAGTAACTCAATAAATTTTAAAAATTAATGAAGAACAAGTTACTACCTTATATAACTTGAAAGACAGCATGCTGAAATATTATAGAAGATGCTTTCTGGAATCATATTGCCTGGGTTCAAATTCAGGCCCCATCATATATACTGGGTGTTTTTCTTGGGAAGTTACTTAATCTCTGTAAGCCTGATGTAAAATGGGAATATTTATAGAACCTCTCCCATGGATTTGTTGTACAGATTATATGATATCAGTTATCAGGTACAATATATGATACATGATAAACACTTAATAAATGTTAACTGTTATCACAACTATTTTGAATACTCAAGTTTTCCAGCTATAAACACGGTAGAGCCAGGATTTAAATCCATATTTGTCTTATTCTAAATAAAGCCGATGGTCCCACCTTCTGTTCCTTCAAGGTTAGAGATAATATTACTCTTTCATGGACAGCAATGTTGAAGCTCTTTGAGTTCCTTCAGTCAATATTTTGATGGAAGCACGATAACACTTGCTTTTTCCTTTTTACCAAGCCTTAAGCTTTTTATTCAGTTGTAGAGGAAGACTGTGAGGCTTCTGGAGGTTTGCTGATTTAGAAGATTTTTTTTAGACTAGTTCCTAGAAAATGGTAGAAAATAATACCACCAGGACAGTCTTTAGAAAACATTTGTTTTGATTGGTGAACTTATATAACAAGAACAGCAGCAGCAGCGAGAGCTCACTCCAATTTGTTGTTAATAACCAAGAGACCCTGTGTAATCTAGGTTGGTGAGCAAGTGAGAAACGTTTAATTGCTTATGGACAACAGTTCCTTTCGTCCTTTTATTTTCAGTGTCCAGTCTTACGCAGGCAGAAAAATTGGTGTGTGTGTCTCTTATTTGTTGATAAATAATAAACTACTCCAAACCATAGAGGCTCAAAACAACCACCCCTTAATTTGTTCACCAGATTTGGACTGGAATTGTCTGGACAGTGCTATTGGTGTCACCTGGGGCTGGATGGCTGGAGTGTGAGCAGATGGTGTAAGGTAACCTCCCTCATTTGTCTGGTGCTAGGGATGACTGTCGGCTGGGTCACTTGTCTTCCAGTATTTAGCAGGGTTTATTCGCATCAAGTCTTCAGGATTCCAACAGCAGCCAAAAGAGGAAAACTCACAATGCACAATGCTTTTCAAGCCTCGAATTGCATCATGTTTGCTAAAGAAAGTTGCATGGCCATGCCCAGATTCAAGGGGTGAAGAAATAGACACTACTTCTTCTTGATCAGGAAGCTATAGAGTCACATTGCAAAGGGTATGCATGAAGGGATGGGAGGAAACTTTGCAGTTGTCTTTGTAAACAATTGCCACAGTGTGAAAGATAGTTTCAAGTTCATGTTTGCAAGGTGTAAAGCAATTCCTTGAAAAGTTTTTAATGAGTGTGCAGCTCAGGATTGCATGTGGCCCAAAACTGATTTGAAAGGTGCTTCTTACCTAGCTGCTTCAAGCAGATTCCTAGGGGATCATACCATGTTAGCTGGTAATCACAGAAGCCCGAATGCATGGGCCCCGTACATGGATGCTAAAATGAGCAGATGTGAGTCTGCAAATCTAGTCTGGGATTGTTGGGGTGGATGTAAAACCTTGTTTGTGCTTCTTAAATATAGTATGCCCACCTGTAATCCCAGTACTTTGGGAGGCCGAGGTGGGCGGATTGCCTGAGGTCGGGAGTTCGAGACCAGTCTGGCCAACATGGTGAAACCCCATCTCTGCTAAAAATACAAAAAAATTAGCGGGATGTGGTGGTGTGCACCTGTAATCCCAGCTTCTCAGGAGGCTGAGGCAAGGTAATTGCTTGAGCCAGGGAGATGGCAGTTGCAGTGAGCTGAGATCGTGCCACTGCACTCCAGCCTGGGCTACACTACTCAGGAGGCTGAGGCAGGAGAGTCGCTTGAACCTGGGAGGCAGAGGTTGCAGTGAGCATGCACCACTGCACTCCAGCCTGGGTGACAGAGCGAGACTCCATCTCAAAAAAAGAAAAACAAAACAAAACAAAACAAAAAAACACTGTATGTCTTCAGAGCTGGGTAAGCTTTGCTAATGAAACCTGATAGTCATGTTTTCCATGGTTTCTTAAGAAAATTAATAACCCCAGGAAACTTTCAAAAATTTCGTTTATTCCATCTGACTTGTAACATAGAACTGCCTCTATGGCCTTCTCGGCGACCTGCCATGCTGCGCCAACCTTTCCCTCTCTAACTTCACCTTCCCTTCGCCCTCTCTCTAAGTCAGGCAGCTGTTTAGATGTGGAATGAGTAGGGGAGGGGCAAGAGGGAGATGGCACCAGAGGTCTAATTTTTCCTACAGTGAAGGAAGCACCTGAATGGAGCCTGGGCTGCTCCTTCACTTGGTGGATCAGAAAATGTAGCTGTTACTGTCCCTCTCAGCCCTCTTTACTTTGACCACGTAGCTCAGGCATGATGCAAAATCAATGACTCCAGGAAGTTAACCTGAGGGACCATGTGGCTACTTCTCTGGGATGTCTTGGGTGAATTTAGAAATTTGGGGGCTTCCTAAAACCCCCCTGTCCCCAGAGCATAATGTAAAATCATAGCAGTGTCCCTGATAGTGACATAGAACTTCAGAGGTTTCAAGTAACTAGATCTTATTTTGATATTTTGAATTGAAAGACATAAAAGATTATCAAGAGAATTTAAGTTCAATCAGTATCAATCATTTTGCAAGTATTTTGGATCATTTTAAATGGGTTGGTTTGCATTAAACCCAGTAAGTTTTGTTTGGCCATTGTCTTTGTTTGGGCTTGTATTAGTCTGTTTTCACGCTGCTGATAAAGACATACCTGAGACCAGGCAATTTACAAAAGAAAGGGGTTTAATGGACTCCCAGTTCCATGTGGCTGGGGAGGCCTCACAATCATGGTGGAAGCTGAAAGACACATCTCACTTGGCGGCAGACAAGAGAAGAAAAATTGTGCAGGGAAGCTCCTCTTTATAAAACCTTCAGCTCTCATGACACTTATTCACTATCATGAGAATAGCATGGGAAAGACACACCCCCATGATTCAATTATCTCCCACCCAGTCCCTCCTACAACATGTGGGAACCATGGGAGCTGCAATTCAAGATGAGATTTGGGTGGGGACACAGCCAAACCATGTCATGGCTGCTATGAAAAAATACCTTAGACTGGGTAACTTATAAACAACAGAAATGTGTTGCTTACAGTTTTAGAGTCTGGGAAGTCCAAGATCAAGGCACCAGCGCTCTGTTGAGGGCCTGCTTTCTGCTTCATATAGGGCACCTTCTCACTGTATCCTTACATGGTGGGACGGGTGAGGCAGCTCTCTGGGGTCTCTTTTATAAGGGTGCTAATTCCATTCCTGAGGGTCTCCCCTAATGACCTCTCAATGGCTTCACCTCTTAATACTTGCATGGGGATTAAATTTCAAGATATATTATTTTTTCTTTTTCTTTTTCTTTTTTTTTTTGAGATGGAGTCTCACTCTGTCACCCAGGCTGGAGTGCAGTGGTGTGATCTCGGCTTACTGCAACCTCCGCCTCCTGGGTTCAAGTGATCCTGCCTCAGCCTCCTGAGTAGCTGGGATTACAGGCATGTGCCACTATGCCTGACTAATTTTCATATTTTTAGTAGAGATGGGGTTTCACCAGTTTGGCCAGGCTAATCTTGAACTCCTGACCTCAGGTAATCTACCTGCCTCAGCCTCCCAAAATGCTGGGATTACAGGCATTAGCTACTGTGCCCAGGCTCAAGATGTGAATTTTGGGGAGACACAAACATTCAGACCATAGTAGCCATAATGTCCCATGTTCACTGAAATGTGCATGTTCTATTGTGAATTTTGGGTCTTACATTGGAAAAAAAATTATTGTCTTAAAGATAAAATTACAAGTATTGTAGAAATTTTGAGGTAAAGAGCACAGTGATTGTCAATATTAGTAGCTACTAAATCTTTTTTTTTTCTTTTTTGAGAGAGTCTTGCCCTGTCACCAGTTTGGAGTGCAGTGGCGCAATCTCAGCTCACTGCAACCTCTGCCTCCTGGGTTCAAGAGATTCTCCTGCCCCAGTATTCCAAGTAGCTGGGATTACAGGCATGTGCCACCATACCCGGCTACGTTTTGTATTTTTAGTAGAGACAGGGTTTCACCATGTTGGCCAGGATGGTCTCGATCTCTTGACCTCGTTCCAGCTGCCTTGGCCTCCCAAAGTGCTGAGATTACAGGTGCGAGCCACCGCACCCGGTCAATAGCTGCTAAATCTTAAGAGGATGCTAATGATGACATTTCCCTTTCTGATATACACGAACAGAAAAATGCACTGTGGGGCCACTTTGTAGCTTAGCTTTTATTTCTCCACATGTAACAACACAGGATAAACTTATCTAGTAATAAATGACCCAGTTGTTTGGAAACTCTTTTTTTTTTTTTTTTTTTTTTTTTTTTTTTGAGACAGGGTCTCTCTCTGTCACCCAGGTTGGAGTGCAGTAGTACTCACTGCAGCCTCCACCTCCCAAGCTCAAGTGATCCTTCTACCTAAGCCTCCCCAGTAGCTGGAACTACAGGCATGTGCCACCATTCACAGCTAATTTTTGTACTTTTTTTTAGAGATGGGGTTTTGCCATGTTGCCCAGGCTGCTCTCAAACTCCTGGGCTCAAGTGATCTGCCCACCTCTGCCTCCCATACTGTTGGGATTACAGTTGTGAGCCACTGCAAATGGCCTGGAAATGTTTTAAAATAAAAATTAAGACTTAAAGGTACATATATATATATATATATATATATATATATTTTTTTTTTTTTTTTTTTTTTTTTCTCTCTCTCTCTCCTAAATGATGGTGCTATCGGTTAAGTGCTGCCTCTCTGGAAGAAAGGTTCTATTCTGGCAAGGGTGGTGAATAGAGGGCAAACCAAGACCAGTGCACCCCAAACAACTTGGCTGTGTTACAATCCTTTCCTTTAAGCTTAGGCTGTAGACTTTATAGCTCTCCTACTTAGGGTTTCAATCCAGAAGCACGTGCTACAAACTTAGTAGCTATTCTAGTGGGTCTCATGCAAGTCTAGATCTGCCTGCTTTTATAGTGAGTACAATGGGTTCAGTCTGTTGAGGGGAAACCCTGGAACCCACTCTAACCAGAGGGAATACAGCCTGCGTGCTTGGGTCATGGATAAGAGGCTGAGACAATTATGGACTCATCATGCTGGGCAGCTCCAGAGATCAACCTCTTGACTTCTCTGAGCATGAGTTTCCTTAACATCCAGAGAACATCCAAGAATTCCCTAAGACCCATTTAAGTTTGTTCATCACTATAGGTCCAAGTTTTGCAAAATGTGTTATGCAGGGCACCCAACTCATGATACTTCAGGAAAAAGAAAAGCATATTCATAGTTAGAAATGTCTGAGTACGGCCTGGTGCAGTGGCTCACGCCTGTAATCCCAGCACTTTGGGAGGCCGAGGCGGGTGGATCACAAGGTCTGGAGTTCAAGACCAGCCTGAACAATATGGTGAAACCCCGTCTCTACTAAAAATAGAAAAATTAGCCAAGCATGGTGGCGGGCACCTGTAATCCCAGCTACTCAGGAGCCTGAGGCAGGGAACTGCTTGAACACAGGAAGTGGAGGTTGCAGTGAGCCAAGATCGCGCCACCGCACTCCAGCCTGGGCAACAGAGTGAGACTCCGTCTCAATCAATCAATCAATCAATCAATCAATAAAAAAGAAATGTCTAAATATACTATTACCGTCTTGGAAATTCACATAAGCATGTTGAAGATTCAGAATTCGACATAAAGACAACTGTTTAATTTTGCTTAAGCCAACTTTTCCTACACATACATGAACACATTTCTTTTTCTCCTGAAACAGAATAACATCCCACACTTCTGATAATGTTGCTCTAGACATTCAACATTTTATTCTCACATTAAGCCAGACTCTTAGAGAACAGCCCATCTGGATCTCACATTGTCACCTGCTCATAGAAGAGCATTTGTTCTTCTGTGATTTGCTGTTTGCTCTCAGCCTGCTCAAGGGGTGTTTTAGGGAAGAGGTACAGGAAACTTGCCATTAGAATCACTGTGGGCATTTTGTTGATTATTACATAATAGGCCCATTATAAAGACCCACAAAGAAATTTCTACTCTATGTTATGAACCGATATATTAGACTCCTATGGTTGCTGATGCGTGCTAGCACAGACTTGGTGGCTTAAAACAACACACGTGCATCATCTTACCATTCTGGCTGTCAGAAATCTGAGAAGGGTCTCATTGGGCTACAATAAAGAGGTTGGCAGGGCTGTGATCCTTTCTGGATGCTGCAAGGGTGAATTTGCCTTCTTGCCTTTTCCAGCTTTTAGAGGCTGCCTGTATTCCTTGGCTCATAGCCCGCTTCAGTCTTCAAAGCTAGTATTAGCCTGCCTATCTTTGTTGTGATTCCAACTCTGTTTCTCCCTCTTCTGCTTCCCTCTTCCATGTTTAAAAGACCCTTGTGGACTGGGCGTGGTGGCTCACACCTGTAATCCCAGCACTTTGGGAGGCTGATGGGGGGGCGGATCATGAGGTCAGGAGATGGAGACCATCCAGGCCAACACAGTTTTAGTAAAATACAAAAAATTAGCTGGGGGCATGGTGTCATGCTCCTGTAGTCCCAGCTACTTGGGAGGCTGAGGCAGGGGAATCACTTGAGCCCGGGAGGCGGAGGTTGCAGCCAGCCAAGGTTGGACCGTTGGACTCCGGTCTGGTGACAGAGCAAGACTCTATATCAAAAAAAAAAAAAAAAAAAAAAAAAAAAAAAAAAAAAAAAAGACCTTTGTTGGGCTGGGTGTGGTGGCTCACGCTTGTAATCCCAGCACTTTGGGAGGCTGAGGCGGGTGGATCACGAGGTCAGGAGTTCGAGACCAGCCTGACCAACATAGTGGAACCCCATCTCTATTAAAAATACAAAAATTAACCAGGTGTGGTGGTGCGTGCCTGTAATCCCAGCTACTCAGGAGGCTGAAGTGGGAGAACTGCTTGAACCCAGGAAGCAGAGGTTGCAGTAAGCCGAGATTGTGCCATTGCACTTCAGCCTGGGTGACAGAGCTAGACTCTGTCTCCAAAAAACAAAAAACAAAAAAATCACAAAAAGACCCTTGTAATTACAGGGGCGCACCCAGATAATCTGGGATAATTTCCTTATTTTGAGGTCAGCAGATCTGCAATATTAATTCCTTCTGCAACCTTAAATCCCCCTTGCCATGTAACCCAACATATTCATGGGTTCGGGGGAGTAGGATGTGGATATGTTTGGGGAGCCATTATTCTGCCTACCTTAATCCAGTATGCACATTGCTCTTTTTGATTTGGCTTCTAGGATGCTCGGAGTTATTTAGCAATTGTACAGGACTTCATCTTATTTTTTTAACCTTATTTTCCTTTATTTCCTATAGTCTAATTTGCTCCTAAAGTTTATGACATTACACACACACACACACACACGCCATATCAAAATATAATCAAAGTAATCATGTTAATAATGGACCCCTAAAGCAGGAATTGACAAACTACAACTCATAGATTAAGTCTGGATTCCCTTGACTGCCTGGGCTCAAGAGATCCTCTTACCTCAGCCTCTTGAGTAGCTAGGACTACAGGTGCCCACCACCTTACTCAGCTACTTTTTAAATTAGTTGTCGAGACAGGGTCTTGCTATGCTGCCCAGGCTGGTGTCAAACTCCTGGGCTCAAGCCGTCCTCTGACCTTGGCTTCCCAAAGTACTGGGATTATGAATGTGAGCCACTGTGCCTGGCAATGTTTTTGTAAATAAAGTTTTATTGGAACACAGCTACTGTTTTCCTTCTGTGAGGGCTGAGTTGAGTAGTTTGGCACAGACCATATATATGGCCCACAAAGAAGAAATATTGCAACATAGCCCTTTATAGAAAATGTTTATGACCCTTCTCTGAACAACAAACAATGTTCTATTTTACTGTTCTATGAATTTCCTTACTGTGTATCTCATTCATTTCTAGAACAATGAGAAGCCAGAGTTGTGCTCAGTTTCAACTCTGAGGTTTAATGGCTGCTGCTGTCTTTTGCTGCAAAAGGAGATGATGGGTCACCTAAAATCCCTGAAACATGTAATCCCAGCTTCTTGGGAGGCTGAGGCAGGAGAATCGCTTGAGTCCAGGAGGCAGAGGTTGCAGTGAGCTGAGATCACACCATTGCACTCCAGCCTGGGCAACAAGAGAGAAGTTCCATCTAAAAAAAAAAAAAAATCCCTGAAACATGTTGTATAGTTAGGTCTTTTGTTACTTTTAGCTTTTGGCTTTTGTAGAGGGTTGAAAAGTTACCCAGGGGATTTGAGACACTGTGGCCCTAATCACAGTCACTTAAAATACAATGTTTATTAAGACAGACTATGTCTACATATTTACAAAAGGTTATCTCCTGGCTTAAGACTCTCATTAATTTTATTTATCAATGGTTACCAACCTGACCCCTCGTCCCTGCCGACACACACACACACACACACACACACACACACACACACACCCTGCTTTCTTTCACTCAACCTCTAAATCTGAGAAGGAAGTGAATGGGCTTCGAGCTAGTCTACTATTTCACAAGACTTGTGGTAACTGTGCATTTACCATAATATACATTGCAGATGGTTTTAAAATACAACAACATTTTAACAAACACTATTTCTTTACTAGACAATGTGTAATAAAAGACATGCGAGAGGAATGTTGGAAATCTCTGGTGTATAGTTTATCTCCAAAACTCATGCGATTATTGTTTACCTTTCTTTCTTTGGTTCTAGTACAGTGGTGCGATCTTGGCTCACTGCAACCTCTGCCTCCCAGGTTCAAGTGATTCTCCTGCCTCAGCCTCCTGAGTAGCTGGGATTACAGACACGCACCACCACACCCGGCTAATTTTTTTGTATTCTTCATAGAGACAGGGTTTTACCATGTTGGCCAGGATGGTCTCGAACTCCTGACCTCAGGTTATCCACCCGCCTTGACTTCCCAAAGTGCTAGGATTAGAGGCATGAGCCACCGGGTGTGGTGTGACCTTGGCTTCCCAAAGTACCTTTCTTTCTTTTAGATCAGTGTGTAATAGATGCATTATGATTTGTCTAGATGGTGACATTCTTGACCATTTCAGGGGAAGTAGATTTGAATTTTCTTCTCAAGGTTACTTCATTTTGAGTAATCTTTCTCCAAAACAACATTCCCATGTGCCTTATGATTAAAAACCCTAATTTTTGTATATAAGGAGTTTTATTTTGTTGTCAAAAAATATATAATTTTAATAGAATAAATACAGATATTTCAGGATAATGGTAACTGAGCATGGCAAACTACATGTATTTTGAATTCACTATTAGAGTGGCACTCTGCTAAACATTTTCCAAATATTACCTTATTTTATCCTCATAAGAGCAATGGCAAATGATTTTCAAAGTCAGATTGCCTGACTTCAGAGCCTAAGTTCTGAATAAGTACACTACTGCTTTGCTGTGGCAATTTTCTGTATGTAATATTAGCCTTTATTTGTTAAACATCCATTATGCGTCAGACACTCTGTTAAGGGCTTTATGTACGTGAGCTCACTTGATCCTCATAGCTAGATAGGTATATATCATTATCCCTATTTATTAGATACCCACTTTGGGGAATTACATTTATTGGAAATTTAAAATTGATGATTACAAATAGAGGAAGTCACTAATACATAGATATGATTACATTTTCCAAACAGGGGTTTATCTTAGGAAGAAATGCAAACTTACCCTTCCATTTCCATTGTTATAGTTTCCAGATTTTCTTGCAACAATGCATAGGCTTACCTAATACTCTAAAAACTGTAATTTTGAATGCAGTTTGCACATGGAGGGAAGCATTGGATATTAAGCCTGGAGAACAGGATCGGGTGCCTATTTTCGGACAACTCCTATCTTAGGGAATGCATGTTAGATGATCTGATCCTAAGTCTTGCCAGACTTAGCTGTTAGCAAGGTGTTTTCCTTTACAATGGCTTAGAAACGCTAACCAGAAACCCAAGGCTCAATGTGCTCTAGACTCATGACTGTTTGAATTAAATTTCATTCTTTATCTCTTGGCTTTCTCCCCATTTTGGGTTAGCCCTGCCCTTTCTCGTCTTAATCTTCCCATGTTTCTGATAACTATAATTTTAATGAGACAATTCTTTTAAGGTTCACCTTTTACTTTCAAAATGTAATCTAGGCCTGTTGCATTCACTTGGAGAGACACTTCTGCCTTCGTTTTGGACAATCATTCTTAAATCTGGCTTGTAGAGTAACCAGTAATTGGATCAATCACTGTTTATAAACTCTTCCAAAAACAATTGTCACCTATTAAAATGCCTTTCTTTCCCATGTTGCCTTAATTTGTGTATCCATTATAGTCTGGAAATAATAACAAGATGCTTATGCATGAACCCATCTTCTGTCATTTCTGGCCACCTCAACTTTCACTTTTTTACTTAAATAATAATAGTTTATTCTCTCCCACAAGACCAGACATCCACTGAGAGGTGGTTTAACATTGTATAAAATAACTAAACTCTTTCTAATCAGTTTGTGCTGGTGCTATTCTTGCTAGATTTCTGGACTTTTAGTTTCTTCCTTGGCATTCAGTCTTTGCATATAGTATCTTTCCCCTATAGTCTGTGTGATCCTGCTTACTGGAAGCTATAATTATATATGAATAATAGTTTCCACACAATATCTAAGGCACGTACCTCACTCACACACACAGATGAAGCAAAGGTGCAATTAAATCCCAATCATTTGCCAAAAAGATATAGTTTAAGATTCACCATTTTTATTTTATTTTATTTTATTTTTATTTTTTTATTTTATTTTATTTATTTATTTTTTTATTATACTTTAAGTTCTAGGGTACATGTGCATAACATGCAGGTTTGTTACATATGTATACTTGTGCCATGTTGGTGTGCTGCACCCATCAACTCGTCAGCACCCATCAATTCGTCATTTATATCAGGTATAACTCCCAATGCAATCCCTCCCCCCTCCCCCCTCCCCATGATAGGCCCCGATGTGTGATGTTCCCCTTCCTGAGTCCAAGTGATGTCATTGTTCAGTTCCCACGTATGAGTGAGAACATGCTGTGTTTGGTTTTCTGTTCTTATGATAGTTTGCTAAGAATGATGGTTTCCAGCTGCATCCATGTCCCTACAAAGGATGCAAACTCATCCTTTTTTATGGCTGCATAATATTCCATGGTGTATATGTGCCACATTTTCTTAATCCAGTCTGTCACAGATGGACATTTGGGTTGATTCCAAGTCTTTGCTATTGAAGATTCACCATTTTTATATGAAACTTTCACGTTAACATTAGGCAAATTCCACAATATACACCTACTGTTCCGTTTCATCCTCAACTTAGAACCTTTGTGTAATTATTTTGGGAGAAGAAATTTCCTGTCACTTTCTTTGTACTTTCCCAGATGCAGACTGATAAGAAAATCCCAAATTCCTTTCAGTCTTTTCCTAAATAGTGTTTAGTGATAAATTAAAATGCAACCGGTTAGTATTAAAAATGTATTGGTTAATGTGAAATGGTTTTCCGTCGCCATCTTCTACCACTTTCTTGGAAGGCGAGAGCACAGGCTTTCTTTGCCATTAGAAACAGTGCTTCTCTTTTGAGATGAGCTGAAACAGTCAACATTCATTCAAACCGTGACCTCCATGGCTTTGAAAATTTTGTAGCAACTTTCCACTCAGAATGTGCCGTATTTTTAGCCAAGCACATGTTACCATTTTCAGTTGCCTTTGATCATCATTTTGATTAATATTTTTCTAGATATTTTCCTTAAACTATTTTTTTCCATATTTACAGGCTTCTGAACTTTTTGAATTCTGAAACCACAAGAAGAATAAGTCGAAGAATTCTTACTTTGGTATGTAGACATGTTCCAATTTGATTGGCCTAAAAGTTATCCATGGAATTTTCTTCAGTGTGCTCTGTTTCATTCAACGTTAAAGGTTGATTTCAGCTAATTTCTGAGATGTGATGATTTGGAAAACGTAGGACATAAAAATGAGGAACTTAAACATTAATGGCTTTACTTCCAAAATGCCTGTGTATCTTTCTGGCATGAATTTGACTTTGGTCATCACAGCTCTGATATCCTCTGCACGTTGGGGTGTTGTACTTACTACTTAATACTTGGTCCTGAAAAAATGAATCCAGTTGCTAAAGGTTTTGTTGGTAGGTAGTCCATAGCAGAATGATTGCTACGGGAGGTGTTGGCTATATAAGTCATGAGCTTTGATAATTTCAGTGCTTCATGTATGGCTGCTGGTCTTGATAAAGTACCATGTGATGGCTCATAGTTGCATTCCTTGTTGAAACTGAGCACAACTCTGGATTCTCATTGTTCTACAAATGAATGAGATACAATGGTAAGGAAATCCACAGAATAGTAAAATAGGATGTTGTTTGTTGGAATTCATTTCTGTGGCTATAGGTAGATGAGGATATGGCAAATTCGCGCACTAGAAAATGGTACTATGAGTTTTTTGTTTGTTTGTTTGTTTTTTGTTTGGTTGATTTTTTTGTTTGTTTGTTTTTTATATAAGAGAAAAGAAGGTAAAAAAAAAGAAGAGTTTGAATGTCAAGGTTTGTTGGAGGCAGAACCAAGTTACCATTTGCTGTTCTGGAGCCTCTTTGCTGTCCCCATAGGAAGAAAGTGTTCACAAAACGCTTTCAATCCTAGGAGCATTCCGTTGTCGAGCAAAAACATCTTTCTCACTGGCCTGACATATACAAGGCACATTTTTGTGTGGCCTTAGAAATATACTTTTTGATGCTCTGATCTGAAAATGGCGACATTGTTAAAAAAGAGCAGGGACTTGGGTACAGTGGTGAATGCATGAGACATTCATTTTGATGAAGTGTTGAGTAGACCAGATGCTTGGTATCAAATGCCTCGATAAAATATTTTGGAAATGAGAGTTGGTTTCCATTAAAAAAAAAAAAAGTCCCTCTGGAGGGATTAACTTATGACTTTCACAATTTTGTTTTCATTTATTTCAAGTAGTTTTTAAAATTAAGTATATCTACGAGCACAAACCAGGCTTGGACTATAGATTTTTAGAAGTCAGTGTGCTTGACCTTAGATATTTGATCCCTGTTTTTGATTCTTGGTCATCTGGTGTTGTGATCCTTGTTAGCAGGACCACATCTGCATAGATAGAGCATTGATGCACATCAGAGCCCAAAACACTTGAATTGTCCAACAATGAGAACATTAGGTGTTTCTCTTGGTGTGTGCTAATGGTATGGACTGATTTTGCAGAATCACTGCAGCAAGCTGTAAATGATGTATGAAATGAAAAATTCCTGTCCAGTGCACAGAGCGAATATATACAGTTCTGTGTAATCACTGTGGTGCTGGGCTATTTGTTTTAATATTTCTTTCAGACATATGGCAGTTTTTTTTGGTGAGTCATATCCAGACACTTGCCATTGGCACATAGCTCAGATTTCTGTTACATATATTTTAAATAAATTTCAGTGTTGTGTAAGTGTACCTGAATTAATGCAATACCAGATTTTAGAAGACTTGACCTTTATAAAATAATATTTTTATGAAAACAATATCAACATTTTTGTTCTGAAAAATTTGGAAAATACTGAAGAGCCTAAATAGCAAAATCGGAAATCATTTTATGCCATTAGGAAGAAATAGCCATTGTTTATATTCTGTACATATTTTTTAAGGTATTTTTTACCCACTGTAATTAGAATATACTCTTTAAAAAAATTATCCTATGCACTTCTTTTACACTTTCATTCCCAATAACTAATAGGGCTTGAACGTCTCCCAATGGTCTTCTACAGTGTAAATTTTACTCACTGCATGCTGTTCACGCATGCATGTAACACAGAGAAGTTTTACTCATTCCTATGACTGAATAATGAATATTTAGTTTTTTTCTAATTTTGCTAATATAAATAATTTCCTGTATCACTACTGTAATGTTTATGTGATTTCAGTAATTTTGGTGTATATTTGGTAATGCCAAACTTGTCTCTGATCTTCTCTTACAAAATTTTCTTTGCTTTTGCATTTGTTTTTCCTTGTTCGGTTTTGACAATGACTGGATTATATTTATAAATTATTAGAGTACATTGGTATCTGTGTAATATTGAGTCATTCTATTGGAGAACATAGGGTGTCTCTACTTATGGATAAATTTTCTAACATGAATTCATCCTTGTGTACCAGAAATAAACCTCCCTCAGTAACGAGACTATTTTATTTAAGGTTTCTGTGTATTATGTGCTAGTGTAATTCTTTTTTTGTGCCATCTTTGTTTTGGAGGATAAGTTGTTTGAAGCCTCTAATTTTCGTTCAAGATTATTGACCTGTTCAGGTTGTTTTCTATTTCTCTTTGAATCAAGTTTGATGATTTATATTTTCCTGTTGAAATATCAGTTCATTTAAATTTGTTTTCATAGATGCATACAAAATATTGTGTTATAGTTAAAAAATAATTCTAGAAATCTATTGTTAAATCACTTTTCTTATTCTTAATATATCTTTTTTTCTTGATTAGCTGTGCCAAAGGTAGTATGGAAGAGCCAGCTCTAAAGTTTACTATTTCCAGTTGTTCTGTTTTCCTACTAGCTTTTAAAGTTGCATGCTTAGTTAATTCATTGTTTTTTGTTGTTGTTTATTAATAAAAAATATTTAAAACTATGAACTTTCCTATGATTTTAGCTTAACTGCATTATATAACTTTTGCTGTTAAATTCTTATTTATTCATTGTTTAATAACCTAAAGTGATATTTTGATCAGCCTCTAAGATCTAAATTACTCTAAGAGTAATTTAAAATTTTAAAGTGGTTGATTTTATGACATCATCTGTTATTATTAATTTATAGTTTTACTTAATTGCCTCCTAAAATATACCTTTGATGACTTTTACTTAAATTTTGTTGACATATTTTGGGGATAGTATATCTAATCATCTTTGGAAAAGATGGAAATGAAGGCTATTTTCCTTAAGGTAGAGAATTTACTAATTATAAAGCTCCACTATATCCTTTGGTCTTCTTTGATCGACTGCGAGGAATGTTAAAGTCCTTTACTAGTCTTTAACTTTTACTTATAGAGATATTCACTTTCTGAGAGTCAGTGTCATATTATTTGACACATGAATATTGCATATTTGTGTTGAATTGTATTCCCTTCATATAAAGTGTGTCTTTGCCCACTTCATGTGTTTTGCCTTGCATGTTTATTTCTCTAATACTAATATTAAAACTCTTTTTATTTGTATATCTTTAATATATCTTCACTCATATTTTTAGTCATCCTTTCTGTACTTGTTTGTCTTAGGTGTATTTCTTCTAATTGATACATAATTTAGATTTGGTGTTGTGACTCAGTCTTCTAGTCTTTGTCTTCTCACAGGGAAATTTAAGCCATTTACATACATTGTTATAAATAAAATATTAGCCTTACTGCTTTCTTTATATTTTCGTTTTGATTCTCTGGGTGTCATTTATTATTTTTCATTCTCTGTCTTTGGGTATATACTGTATGGTTCTTTGTTAGTATTTCATAAAGTATATGTTGGTATTCCATTTTCTTTGTATCTAATGTCTCAAAAGCATTATTTAATCTATATATCTCCAACTGTCAAATTTAAGGGGAAAAAACAGATTATGTCTTTTATTTAAATGGAAGAGTTTAGCATATTTCTCATCTCCCCCAACCCTGCAACATACATTCCATTGCTCTCCCCAGCCCTGTATCTTGGTCTTTGTTTATAACCTCAGGTTTTAGGAAAAGTGTTATTTAATAAAAATCATTAGTCTTAATGTGTATGCTTATTTTCAAAAAAAATTTGTAGTCAAAAATAATAGAAAATAGTTTATAATTTCTATTTAGCTTTAAAATTTTTGCTCTAATTAGTTATTGTTATGTTTAATTGGTTTCACTACTCTCAATATGATTCTTATACTTTTTCTTTATTATTTTTGAGTTCTTAGTATGGCTTTAGATAATTTTTCAGGAAAGATGCATGGTTGGTATGTTTTCTGAGTCCACACATTTGTGAGGTTTTTTTTTATTCTTTGTTTAGATGTGCAGTTCTGGAGTTGTACCATTTCCCCTAAAAATTTTATAATTTTGTTGTATTAATTTTCATATGTGAGGCAAGGTTGATTTTTTTTTAGATAATTGAAGGCTGTGTGAGTGTGTATGCACATGTGCATGTGTGTATGTGTATTGTTATTTTTCTATGCCTAGATATTTGTGAGACTTTGTTTTTGTATAACTCAGAATTTTTGACCAGATCCAGGTATGAGTTTGCCTTGATAATGGTCATTCTTTTTATCTGTTACATGGAACTTTTTCAGTTGATAAGTATTTTCATCTGTTTTAGCTTAATTTATTCACTTGGTTCCATTTATCCTATTCTTCTTTTCAGGAACCCCATTAATCTAAGATGCTGAAACAATAAGTTCTATAAAGTCAGTGAAACTGATATGGAAATCCTATCAGTTTCATTCACAGCGCTTTACCTGGGTGTATAGATAGAGAGCCCAACACATTCTAGACCCTCAGTAAATCCATTTTTAATGGATAGATGAATGAACAAATGAATGAACGTATGAAAGATAAACCCCATATCTGATTTTATGTGTGTCTTTCCTTGCTCATAATTTTTATCTTACATGTTTTCTTCTTTTTAGGGAGGTTTTGGCAAATGAGCTCTCTAACTAACCATAAAACTGAAGGCCAAGATACTGCTAGAGGGTACTTGGACTATGACTTTGCTTCCCTGGTCCCCCTCCCCTGCCTTCTTCTGAGAATAAGTCTTTAATAGAACTGTCTTTGCTTGAGAACCAGGAAAGTCTCACAAGTCTGAAACATTCCCTATTAACGTATAACTAGTTCAAATTCTTTGCAAGGAATGCTTAATTTCAAGTATAAGAAGGAGGTGTTGGGGCTGGAAATTAGCTCAGACCCAAAGCCCCGTCTTGGGCAGAGTGTCACTGACAGCTGGCTTGCTTCTGTGTCCATGAGCTTTACTGCATTAGAAACCACCCCAAATGTAGCAGCTTATAACAGCAATCATTTATTAGGGCATGCATGGTGCTGTAGGCCAGTAATTTGGGCTGGGCTCAGCTGGGCAGTTCTTCTGTGAGTCTCACATGTGAGTGTGTGTCATTCATGTGATTATAGTCAGCTGATAAGTCAGCTGGGGCTGGTTTTTTCCTGGTAGCCTCCTGCACATGTCTGGTGTTGGAGCCACATATCTGAGGGTTTCTAAAGCAGCAAGAGAGGGCAAACATCAACACATAAGCACTTCTCAAGACTGATTTAATCCCTTTGTTTAGATTCCGTTGGTTAAAAAAAGCCACCTGACCAACCCAGATTCAAGAGGTGGAGAAAGAGACTCTAGGTCTTAATTGGAGAAACTGTCATGTCCTATTGCAAGGGCATGGATACAGAAATGGGGCAAATGTGAGGCCATCTTTACAATTCACTGCATTCCCACTAGGGACTCTGAAAACCAAGGGAATTCATGCTGAGTGGTGTCTATTCTTGACTGTGTTGCCCTCTTGGCCAATTAAATTGAAAATTAATCTAAGCTTACACAGTGTGTTTGATCTCTTCCAATTGATTTTTAGTCTTGCTGAAATGTCACACTGTGCACTTTCTACCTTAGCATTCTGTATTTACTGCCTTTAATGTGGATTTGCTTTCTGCCCATGCGTTTTTGGTTGTGCACAGCCTCTCTTCTTATTCATCTTTCTTTTTTCATTCCGTTACTTTTTTTGTATTCGATTTTTTTCTTATAATTTTCTATACCTTTTATAGTGAGGTCTATTTTGCAGTCTTCTGTAGATGCAAAACTATTTATTTAAGAATATTCATCACATGTTTATTTTGTGCCAAGCACTGCTTTAATACTAGAAACACAATAGCACACAAGATTTGGCCCCTTCCTTCAAGGAATTAGAGTTGAGTAAGTTTTCTGATTTCTTCAAGTATATTTTCAGAGGCAATGATCTGTCTCTGAGTTTGGGAGATGTTTTTGTTTCCTTTTTGTGTAGTAGCCGATCACAGATGCTTTGTTTGGTGTTCATCACCTGACTTAGGGGTTTGCTCTCCTATCTGTCTCCTTGTGTGGTGGTCAGATTTCCTTCTTGGATCTGTATCTGAAGGGTGTAGTGATGTGCATACCTTCTAGATCAATTCCTGGTTTTCATGGAGCTTCATTGCCCCTGTAGTCTAAATCTCTGTTCAGTTAGAATACATAACAAACTCAGGTTCCAGTCTGCCCTGCTGTTCTCCCTGTTCTGCCCCAAATCCAGCTCAGCACTTCAGTTTTGAGGCTCTTTCCCAGGGAAATGCCATACCCTCTTCCTCCTTTAATTTTTCTAAGGTTGGTGTTTCTGAATGGATGGCATGTAGGTCGGTAGATATATTTTTGGGGAAAAATAGTCTAGTTTCTAATGAAATAGTTATTGCCTAATCTTGAGACAGCTGCTAGCTTTTTGATCTCAGGTGGCAGACTGTGAGAGCCCAAGGAGTCTCTTACTTGTTGGTGATAGCCTGGGAAGGGGAAGGGAATGAGATTCCTTTAATAGCAGGAGAAATGTAAGATCTTTTCCTATCTTCTCTCTGTGTGTGATTTTATGTTTTTGGGGGGATTATTTTTATTAGAAATATTTCATACATATGAAACAAACTATGTAATATATATGTAGGTTACACAGCATAATAATGAAATGAATACCCATAAACTTATGACCTAGCTTAAAAGTGGGAAAATTAATAGGAGAGTGGCCTCTATCTGTCTGTGTGCCCCTTACCTATCCTTATCTTGATATCCTCCTCCCCACTTAGAGGGGACCACTGTTTTCAATATAGTATGTTCACGGTTCCCTTGCTTTTCAAAAGACAGTTTTATTTAATATATTAATTTGAACTAAACAATATATTGTTTAGATCTTTCTAATTTTTGAGTATTATAAAAACTGTGTCACACCAAGTGCAGACTGATGAGAGTGACAAATTTTCACTCAGTATGATGTTTCCAAGATCCATTTATGTTGTTGCAAGTAAATGTATTTCATTCATATCCACTGCTGTATAATAGGCCTTTGTGTAAATGCATCATGTTTTTGTAATCTATCAATGAAATTAAAAACAATCTATCTAATAAAAATAATGTCACTTTGAATATTTGGGTATAGTTCTCCCAGTTTTCATGTGTAAGAATTTCTTTTGGATATACAGATTCCTCATGTTCATAAAAGTATAAAATTATAAATATATAAAAGTATAAAGTATAAAAGAGCATATGGTCTTTCTTCTGATCCTTTTAATGTCCACAGAACCTTAGTGTTGATCCTATGTGCCTTCTCTTTTTATTATTCTCTCATCGTGTGTTTGTCAATTTTATTATTCTTTGGAAAATAATAACTTTTGATTGTTATGATCCTTTTATATGATGCTCAGTTTCTATATTACTGATTTCTGTTCTTTATTATTCGATGTTGGCTCTGAGTTTGGAAGGGTAGGTACAACTTGGCCAATATAAGGCCAAAAAATGCTTAAATATTTGTCAGACATGAAATGTTCTTGAGAGCATTCATCAGAATACAGGAAATGCTGTTTTAATGTGCATTTTTGAAGTAGTTAGTCCTATTGGGTCCCCTGGAGTTCAGAAATGGTAACACAGAAATCTTCAAATCTTCAGATCATTTGATTTCATTTAAGGGTTAATACTGGTAATATATTTTGGTTTTGTATATCTTGCCTTGTTCCCAGAATGATCTTGTTTCTTCCTCTTTTTCTGATTGTTGAAGAAATCTAAGATGGAAATGTGCTTCCTGGGGGTGTCAGAGTAAAGATTATATAATAGATGATGCTTTTCTAATTGATTTGATCTGCTCTCCTAATCTGTCTTATATACACTACTCCATCCTTAAACTATCATTGATTTTTATTTGCTTTGGTTACTTGTGTTTCCTTTTATGTATTTTTCCCCCTCAGATCTGTCCCTCATTCTTGGGTAGTGTCAATTTGCTTTGCCTAGTATTTCTGTTTTCATAAAAAAAGCAGAAAGATGACACTGTTAAATGGGCCATTTAGCTGAAGATTGGCATGTGAGACATTCTTTTTCTCTATATATAATGAGAGAGATGTATATAGGTTAATGTATGTATTTATAGAGAGGAATATTACAGCTATTTTATGATATTTAAAACTAAATGCCACAGTTGTATTTTTTCCTAAGTAAGTCTAAAGTCCCCTTAAAGGAAAGCCAGGAAAAGTAGTAATTTGGAACTAGTTGGCTTAACTTAAAAAGCTCCCCTGTGACATCGGAGTGTGTTTCATGCAATTGCTTTCTTAGACTTTCTCATTAAAATATTGACTACTCTTTTTCTTCAGTAAATGCTAATCCTAGCTCCCATGTACATGTATTTACATTTCACTGCAGGCACCCTGCCAGGTTAGAAATAAAACCAATTTGTTAATATCACTATTTCCTTTTCAGCAAAGAAAATATGCATTAAATTAAAGGTGTTCTAAAAATAATCAGAAAGGGCTCCTGTTGGTACCAACCATGTATTTGTCTCTCTGGCTGCGGTGGTGATGGTTCACCTCTATCTGCCTGTGTTTCTCTGCTCATCTCAGCTCTGGTCATCTCTGTGCAGAGCTTTGCACAGAGGCCACTGATGCTGGCTTTGCTCTGCTTTCCTCCCTGTTTCCACTGCTGTGCTTTTCCTGGTCCCTGCCAGCACCCATCCAAGGATGCAAAACACTATTTTTAAAAGAATGTGAGCAAATATGGTTAATCCTGGCCAATAACATGCTGCTGTGCTAGAGCATTCTCCCCAGAAATCTTGGAAATCTTCGAACTGCAAAAGGGTTCCCATTTGATTTATGATTCATAAGTGGATCAGTGTTATTAAAATCCACAGGAGTCCTTTGTTCGTGTAGTCATTGTGAGGACCACCCACCATGCACTTCCATATACTGTTTTGAACAAGAGCATCCTCCTGGAGCCCATAGCTGTTTCTTAAATAATCCTTCTGGAGAAACCAACTAATTATGCAACTGAATATTAAGTCATATTAGTATCTGTAGAATGTTTGTGCACATTGGGTTATCTAAACTTGCACACTTGAAGTGAATTTTCAACAAAAGCTAACAGTTATTAACCTTATTAGCATACTTTACCTGGCTGGATGCTACTCTTTACTTTGTTGAATATTTTATTTATAAAATGGATTGATTGATATTTACCATTATTCCCATAATCCTTAAGGAAAAAGGAGTCATTTGCAAATGTCATGGTATACTTTGGTGCTGGGAGAAGTAAAATCTAGCATCTAAAAATTTGGTGGATACGTTTTGTTAGTTTTTCCTGTTTTTACTCCTTATTTCATTATGTTTTCCCCATTGTTTTTTTCTATAGTCAAATAATGGTCTTTGCTCTAGCAAGGTTAGAAGAACAAGGTCTTACTGATGATCTTCATGCTACATTTCTACTTTGGGGAAAATGTTAAAAAAAAAAAAAGATTAAGCTTGAAGTAGTCGATTGATGACTTTTCTTCTAATTTTGTCTTAACTGGATTTCAGATTTGGGACTCTGAGTGTTTTACTGCAAATAATCCATATTGGCCAACAAAGTTAGGGACCATTTCCCTCCTGAGCCATTTCATCTTTTATAATTTTATCCCGTTTTACTCCCATCCCTTGTGAATGGAGGTGTTGGGCTCTCTCTTGCATCATTATTTTCAGATTTTAGATTGGTGTGGTATCATACACTTTCTGAATTCTGTAAAAACTTGGGCTGGATGCAAACCAACAACGTAAAGTTCTTTCTGCTGTAGTCTTTGGTCCCGGAAGTGGTCAGCATTGAGATACTTCTCAGGAAGACATATTTAGCAGTGCAGTGTTGTTCTGCGAGAGAAACCACCTCGTCCAGCTGGTAAGCAATTTATGCCCTGAAGCATGAAGATTTCATAGCCCTTGTAATTTTATCCTTCCTGGTGTCGCTGCAGGTGCTATTTTTATTCATATAAATATTTAATCTTCTATAAAACTTATTAAGCTGTTGGCCTCAATAATATTTTTTGGCAGCAAGTTCCCTAGGTTAAAGGGACACAGTCAAGTAAAACAGCTTAGCTCAAGATCAGTTTTAAATAAAGGTGTAAAAAGGTGATTTTCTGAGATTTAAAAGAAATACCCCAGCAAAGCTGTTTGGGGTTTGACTAGGACATTTCCCAATAATGCTGCCACGGTCTCAGTAGCACTGAGCTGGCATCTGAGAGACCAAGAAACAAGCTTAGTTGAAACTAAAGTGAAAGCGGTTACTGTACATCTTAGAGCTAGTGAAGAGAAAAAGCAGGCAGAGCCTCTGTAAAGAGTGTTCTTCACTTTCATGGCCTCCAGATCTTCATGTTCAGATTTTTGCATGACTTTTAATTCATAGAAATAGTTCTCCCTATTAGATTTTCCTAACCCTTTTCAGGTGGTTGGCTTCTTTTAATGGATACCCCTTTTTATCTCAAAAACTTACAAGCTTCCCTGAGTCTTTTGGTCGCACGGGAGCACCAGCCAGAAATATATGGTGGTGTGTTTTACTTCCCTTTAGAAAGTCGTCTAGAGATCACATGGGGGTTTCTCCAGTTGAGTTCAGTTAAACCAGATCCACATTAGAAAATACAAAGATCGGCCAGGCACGGTGGCTCATGCCTGTAATTCCAGCATTTTGGGAGGCTGAGGCGGGTAGATTACCTGAGGTCAGGAGTTCAAGACCAGCCTGGCCAACATGGTGAAACCCCGTCTCTACTAAAGATACAAAAATTAGCCAGGCGTGGTGGCACATGCCTGTAATCCCAGCTACTCAGGAGGCTGAGGCAAGAGAATTGCTTGAGCCTGGGGTGTGGAGGTTGCGGTGAGCTGAGATGGCACCACTGCACTCCAACCTGGCCAACAGAGTGAGACTACATCTCAAAAAAAAAAAAAAAAAAAAAAAAGAAAAAGAAAGAAGCAAAAGAAAATACAAAGATCACACTGTCTTCCACAATGGTTGAACTAATTTACACTCCCACCAACAGTGTAAAAGCATTCCTATTTCTCCATATCCTCACCAGTATCTGTTGTTTCCTGACTTTTTAATGATTGCCCTTCTAACTGGCGTGAGATGGTATCTCATTGTAGTTTTGATTTGCATTTCTCTAATGACCAGTGATGATGAGCTTTTCTTCATATGTTTGTTGGCTGCATAAATGTCTTCTTTTGAGAAGTGTCTGTTCATATCCTTTGCCCGCTTTTTGATGGGGTTGTTTGTTTTTTTCTTGTAAATTTGTTTAAGTTATTTGTAGATTCTGGATATTAGCCCTTTGTCAGATGGATAGATTACAAAAAAAAAAAAAAAAGAAAAGGATGAGTTTATATCCTTCGGAGGGACATGGATGATGCTGGAAACCATCATTCTCGGCAAACTAACACAGGCACAGAAAACCAAACACCACATATTCTCGCTCATAAGTGGCAGTTGAGCAATGAGAACACATAGACACAGGGAGGGGAACATCACACACTGGGGCCTGTTGGTGGGAGGGGGGCTGAGGGAGGGAGAGCATTAGGAGAAATACCTAATGTAGATGATGGGTTGATGGGTGCAACCAACCACCTCGGTACATGTATACCTATGTAACAAACCTGCACGTTCTGCACATGTATTCCAAAACTTAAAGTATAATTAAAAAAAAAAAAAGAAAATACAAAGATCAGCAGCTTGAGGTGTGTGCATTTACTGTCTAGGAGACATGAATGAACTCTAGAGTTGTACATTTCTTTGTCTTCCTGGATACTTACAATGGCTAGTACATTTCCCTTTCTCTTGACCATGATAGACACTTGTGCCGCAGAATAGTCTGGCACACACAGATCTGCATTGGCTTAGAGGGTGGTCGAGATGAGTCCCTTCTTTTGGCAAGCTTCGTAGAGGTGCCTGATTTTCAAGAAGGAAACATGAATATGTTAATATGTGTTATAAATAGAACACAAACCATTGCATATGTAATGAAGCTTTAAACGAGGAATTAGGAGTGCTGTAGGAATTCAAAGAAATTGCTAATTGAGCCGGGCGCGGTGGCTCAAGCCTGTAATCCCAGCACTTTGCGAGGCTGAGACAGGCGGATCACGAGGTCAGGAGATCGAGACCATCCTGGCTAACACGGTGAAACCCTGTCTCTACCAAAAAATGCAAAAAACTAGCTGGGCGAGGTAGCGGGTGCCTGTAGTCCCAGCTATTTGGAAGGCTGAGGCAGGAGAATGGCATAAACCCGGGAGTTGGAGCTTGCAGTGAGCTGAGATCTGGCCACTGCACTCCAGCCTGGGCAACAGAGCGAGACTCTGTCTCAAAAAAGAAATTGCTAATTGACCAGAATGCTCAAGAGAAGGTGGCACTTGAACTGCTCCTTCAGGAAACCTGAGATTTGGACAAGGGAAGTGGAAGTGAGGGAAGATGAGATGGTGCAAGTCAAGCAAGGCTACCATCCAATAATGGCAAAACTTCAGTGTAGTAGGTTTTGTGGCTTCTCAAATAAGTTCCCACCTGAATCTCAAAATGAGATTATGTGTTGGTTCAGTCTGTATTATGTGCAACTAAATTTAGTGCTAAACTTTTACTGATTGTTATCCTTCCTATTGGTATAGTGCTTTTAAATGTTCTTATAGCTCCAAATGGTAGGGACCAGTATCTTCTTGAGCATCTTTAACTCATTCATACTTAGCAGCTCTTTATCTCTTGGCAAATAAGCAACCAAACTGTCCTACATGCTGGTGGAATACAAAATGGTACAGCCACTTTGGAAAACAGTTTAGTAGTTCTTAAAAATAAACTTAAACATATATGTATCATTTGATCCAGCCAACCCACTCCTAAGGATTTTCCCAAGAGAAATAAAAACTTATGTTCACACAAAAGCTGTATGTTAACATTTACAGTGGCTTTACTCATAATCACCAAAACCAGGAAACCATCCAGGTGTCCTTCAACTAGTGAATGGATAAATAGTTGCATATTCAGCCGGGTGCGGTGGCTCACACCTGTAATCACAGCCCTTCGGGAGGCTGAGGCAGGTGGATCACGAGGTCAAGAGTTCAAGACCAGCCTGGCCAACATGGCAAAACCCTGTCTTTACTAAAAATACAAAATTAGTTGGGCATGGTGGTGGGCACCTGTAATCCCAGCTACTTGGGAGGCTGAGGCAGGAGAATTGCTTGAACCCAAGAGGCAGAGGTTGCAGTGAGCTGAGATTGCACCACTGCACTCCAGACTGGGTGACAGAGTGAGACTCCCGTCCCAAAAATAAATAAATAAATAAGTTGTATATCTGTACAATGGAATATTACTCAGCAAAAAAAGAATGAACTACTGATAAACTCAACAACGTGGATGAATCCCATAGGTGTTGTGTTAAGTGAAAGAAGCCAGACTCAAACATTTCCATGCTGCAGATTCCATTTCATTGCATTCTGGAAAAGGCAAAACTAGGTGTAGAGAGGTGTAGAGAATGGATCAGTGGTTGCTAAGGGCAGAGGGGTTGACTTGAGAGTACAAGGGGATTTGGGAGAAGTGATGGAACTTTTCAGTATCTCAGTTGTAGTGGTGGTGGCATGGCTGTGCATTTGACAAAACTCATATACCCGTACACTACAAAGAGTGAATTTTATTTCATGTAAATTATACTTCAACAAGCCTGACTGTAAAGAGAAGGGTCCAGCAGTCTGAGATTCACAGATCTGATGTGATGGCCTCACATTTCCTGTAGTAGAAACTTCAAGGCTTCATTCATATGGTAGCATTTTCTGTCTCAGGAGGTTTCAGAAACTTTCCATCATCCCTTCAAGGAATCTTTAAAACTCCCTTAGTATTTTTGTAGAGATGGCCAAAGACCTTATATTTGATAATAAGAGCTCTCTGAAACACAAATATTTTGTATATGAAGAAAGAAACACAATTTTAAAAGGTTTCACTATTTCATATGGGAATAGGTAACTCTTTTGACACATGAATATGACGTGATGGGATCCCATGTAACTTCTCTGCTATGTGAGTAATGATTCCACTGGCTTTATAGGACATGGAGATTTAAATCCTTTAAACCAATCTGTATGTCCATTTTTCCATCTCCAATCAAACTCTCAAGCCCAGAAACTGCCACTCAGGCTGCTTAAAAGTTATTGAAGAAAAGTCAGCCAGGCCCGGTGGCTCATGCCTATAATCCCAGCACTTTGGGAGGCCAAGGCAGGTGGATCGCGACGTCAGGAGATCGAGACCATTCTGGCTAACACGGTGAAACCCCGTCTCTACTAAAAATACAAAAAAATTAACTGGGCATGGTGGCAGGCACCTGTAGTCCCAGTTACTTGGGAGGCTGAGGCAGGAGAATGGCGTGAATCTGAGAGGCGGAGCTTGCAGTGAGCCGAGATCACGCCACTGCACTCTAGCCTAGGCGACAGAGTGAGACTCCGCCTCAAAAAACGAACAAACAAACAAAAAAAACCGTTACTGAAAAGTCACAAAACTGGTCATGTGGTACAATAAAAAATCATTTGGTCCACAGTGATGCCAAATCATCTCTCTATTTATGTGGGGTTTTAAAATTTATTTGTATCTCATCTGCTTTGAAAATGAATTACCTTAGCAAAGCAGATATCCTGGAATTTGTTCATTTTCCTAGGTCACAATCCCACTGCCATATCCTTCACTTTGCTGGCGCAATCTCTGTATCAACTTGGGTAAATCACTGCCGTCTTCCTGGGTCTCAGCATCCTCTTCTTAAAAGTACAATGATCAGGCCAGGTGCGGTGGCTCACGCCTGTAATCCCAGCACTTTGGGAGGCCAAGGTGAGTGTATCCCTTGAGGTCAGGAGTTCGAGGGCAGCCTGGCCAACATGGTGAAACCCCGTCTTTACTAAAAATACAAAAATTAGCTGGGGCATGGTGGTTGGAGTCTGTAATCCCAGCTACTCGGGAGGCCGAGGCAGGAAAATCGCTTGGACCTGGGAGGTGGAGGTTGCAATGAGCCGAGATCGCACCACTGCACTCCAGCCTGGGCAACAGAGTGAGACTCTGTCTCACCAAAAAAAACAACAACAAAAAAGTGCAATGATGATCAGAAAGATCATCTCTTCAATGGTCCCCAATCACCTGTTATGACCACTTTCATTGTACTTGTCACACTATATTTAATTACTTACTTATTTTTGCACTTCTACATTAGACTGTAAACTCCGTGAGAGCAGGGACAATAGTGCTGTTAATCACTCTGCACTCTTTAGTAGACAAAAGGCGCTAACACATTATTTGTCAAATAAATGAATAAATGTAGGGCATCTGCCTTCCCTAATGGACCATGACTGTGCTGCTGACTATGTTTATCCCGTTCCATAGTTTAAATGGAATAAAACTCCTATGAAAATGCATTAACTAAGTGTTAGCTGTGTGCAAAAAAAATATTGGTATGGAAAGGAAAAGTTATTGTCATTTACAATTACTTTCCTCTGGGTGTATCTGAATGCTCTGTTAAAATTTCCTCTTTGGGGCCGGGTGCAGTGGCTCAAGCCTGTAATCCCAGCACTTTGGGAGGCCCAGACGGGCGGATCACGAGGTCAGGAGATCAAGACCATCCTGGCTAACACGGTGAAACCCCGTCTCTACTAAAAAATACAAAAAACTAGCCCGGTGAGGTGGCGGGCGCCTGTAGTCCCAGCTAGTAGGGAGCCTGGGGCAAGAGAAAGGCATAAACTCGGGAGGCGGAGCTTGCAGTGAGCTGAGATCCGGCCACTGCACTCCAGCCTGGGTGACAGAGCGAGACTCTGTCTTAAAAAAAAAAAAAAAAAATTTCCTCTTTGGTACACCGTATATGTGTCTGCCTCTTTTGGTCCAGTTGTAACCAGGTGGTAGCTCTTCCAAAGGAGTGTTTTTGTAATTTGTGCTATATCTCATCTTAATGGACATCTAAATGGCACCAGGTATATTGGTGGTGATCTCTTGGTAGGTGAATGAATATGGTTGCTTCTTGTGATGGGAAGTCCAAAATGGCAAATACTATGGGATTACAAATTTCAATATAGATTAGTGACTATTTGTGGATATGGATTGATTTTTCTTAATCACTTGCAATCACTGAATCAGGGACTAGCATTATAAAAAGAAAGTTTCTGAAATAATATAAATATGTGGTTGTTACATAGAACGAATATATGTACTGCATATGGCACTATGCTGGGTATGCATCCTTTAACCTGAAACCATCTTCGATTTTTATATTAGATATTGATGCAATTGTCCAAGCCCAGTTTCTCCATTTATGGTAGTTCTTTGTTTTTCATGGGCGTTAGGTCAGCACTAAACAGTGCTAGCCCATCTCAAGATTTCCCGCTACAAAACAAGGCTTCTAGATGTGCAGAAATAGGTCAGCAATACTGTTTGGCAAAGTTACGTCGCCCTCCTGGGCGACAGCAGTGACTGGTTCAGTTTGGAAAATAATGACTTGCAAAAGGATTTTCTTTTTCTCACACTTCTTTCCTTTTCTTTTTTTTAAAAATGACATTCCCTTCCCAACGCAAAATTACTTTATATCCAGTTCTCTTTGAAAAAAATTTATTTATCTAGAGAAAAGTTTGAAGGCACGCTGCCACATCTCTAAATGGGTGGTGTTTCCGGAAGTCCCTCTGAGCTCCATGGCCTGCTGAGGCTTTGAGTGTAGGTTGTAAATGTGTCAGTGCATGAGACAGGTGGGGGAGGTTAATTGCCCCAATGAGAAAGAAGTACCTGCCATATCCTAAAGTCAGTCCGTTTCCCTCTCAGAGAAAGTGGATTCTTAGCACTACCTATCTTGGTTTCGTTTTAATATCTACTATGACAGTTTTACTCTGTTTTTCATGGCTTATGCTTCCCCAGATGCATTCATTCCTTAGTTAACAAATATTTATTCAGCATCTCCTCTGTCCCAGACACATTCTGGGTCTTGGGGATGCATTGATGTACAAAACGAGCTAAGTGCTTTCAAACTGTTGTTGCTTTCTGTTATCCTTGCTCTCTTGGAAAGCCAGTAGGACTTCTATTTTTTATTCCCACTAGGAAAAGACAGCGAGTTTGTGGCTTTCCTTTGGCTCACACAGGAAGTTGTTGGCAAAATTGGAACTGGAAACTAGATCTTTGTGCTCCACGTGAACTGTGCCCTTCATTGTACTTGGCAAGACCTGCAGGGTGGGGAGTGGAGGTGGTCAAGGTGCCCTTGGATGGATGCCTGTTGCATTTGTCTTTAGATTGTGACCTTCTAAAGGGTCACCTGACAGTTTGGCTTTGAGAAATGATCTGCCATTTCCAAATAGCATCAAGGAGAGTCAATTAGACAAAAAGATGGGAAGCAAGCTATTGAGTTTTAAATGTTTTGTTGTGTCTTTGGAAAGGAAAAAGAATGAGTCAAGGAGAAGGTATGAAACACAAACAGTTTTCTCAAACATGTCTATCAAGACACTACTAATCAGAATGGCTTTCTCTCCTCCCCCACTCAACCCAACCTCTTTTATTTTTTATTTTTACTTTTTGGAAGGGGAGAGATGACCCCGCTGAGTTTTGGAGTATGCCTATAGCAGCTTTTAGCAAATCACGATCCCAGCAGTAGGTTCAGCTTTGAAGAAAGATTTACAAATCTCTCACTGCTTTATAAATATCTGCATTTATATCTTAAAGAAGAAGAAAAAAAAGCCCCTCACGGTTGGTCTCTGCCTCCTCACCTCTTCTCCCCCGCCCGCTTCCCCTTTTCTTGCCTTCTTCTTTTAGAAATTAAAGATTGTGATGTGTGCAGGAAATGAGGGTCTATAAAATTGTGATAAAATGTTCTTGCAAAATTGCCTTTGAATTTTCGCCTTGAATTGCAGGCGAAATGAAATTGTTCGCTTTCAGCATTGCTTTGTTTTTGACCCCTTTTTGTGAATTCTCAAAGGAAGGAAACATATTCCCATCTTTTATAGTAATCAAATTTATCTGGCATCTCTCAGCCTCTTGAATTACTTATGCTAGAGTTGGCCAGCCTCAGGAAGGCTATGGCTGGTTTATTTATTTATTGTTCTGAAGTGAGGGTTTTTGACATGAGGTTCCCACATCATCCTAGGGGGGTATGGAAGAAAAATCGAAAGTGCTTTCTGACATCCCATATGCATGTTATGTATATACCTGCATGTGTCTCATCAAGATGAAAGATATCCATCTAATCAGAAATAAGGGAGAAATGCTGTGACCGTGGGTCACGGATATTTAATATTTTTGCATGAGAGAGAAAAAAAATCTCATGTCACAAATGTAAAATTCTGTGTATGAAGCCAAAAAAATCGGGGGAAAGGGTTTACACTTGTGCAAAAGTGCTAATAATTGGTTGTAATGCTATTTAGTAACTAGTTGATTTTAACAAATATTTCTGTAACAGGTGATTATATCACCTTGTTATATCAGGGTTTTAACATAACTCTCTTTCACATAACAATGTATAGTCGGAGATTGCACCTCGGCTGTCACCTGCCACAGCATTTTGTCAAGTACAGAATACAGCCCGACCTGGCAACCCTGAGTTCTTGTGTAACATGATTCATTCTTAAAAAAAAAAAAAAAAAAAAAAAAAAAAAAAAATCAAAAAAATAAATACATAAAAAGTTAAAAAAAAAAATTGGTCCCTTATGTCTATCCTTAAAAAAAAAAAAAGAAAAAGAATGACCTATGTTACAGGTGCAAACCTGCAGACATCAGATTCAAGTTTCTAAGTGAAATCTTTCTTACATTGAGAAAACAGAATAATATACAATCATCTGGGAGATTACATAAATAGTACTTTTTATTGTCTGTGGCCTTAAACTACATCTGGCTCAAGTTAAAATTTAGATAAGAGAAATTATTGTTTGAAACCACTGCTAATGCCTCACACATCCTTTTTTTTTGAAATGGAGTCTTGCTTTGTTGTCCAGGCTGGAGTGCAGAGGCATGATCTCAGCTCACTGCAACCTCCACCTCCCCGGTTCAAGTGATTCTCCTGCCTTAGCCTCCCGAGTGGCTGGGATTACAGGCACACACCACCACACCTGGCTAATTTTTTGTATTTTTAGTAGAGACGAGTTTTTGCCATGTTGGCCAGGCTGGTCTCAAACTCCCGACCTCAACTGATCTGCCTGCCTCTGCCTCCCAAAGTGCTGGGATTATAGGTGTGAGCCACCATCCCTGGCTATACATCCTTTATTTAAAATCTATGCTTGGAAAAGTATATGATGCATCCAACTGTTGAACTCCTTTCATGCTTATATATTCCAAATTACAGTGAGTTAACTCTGCAAAGCTCTAAGCAGGTACTTCATTTTCTTTCTTTTTTTTTTTTGTTTGTTTTTTACAATTTAGGCAAAATGTGTTTACATCATAACCTACTCTTCACACTGATTTTTCAAAGGCTTCTTTGTTTCTGGTTTATTATTTATACGTTTCTGAAATAGGAACTCACACAAAAAACAGGATCCTTTATTTTCAGATATCCTTAGTAAGTCAGTAAAAGATCCACAGAAGTTTAAGAAAATGTAAAATGAAGATCCTTAGGAACAGCTGTATTATGTGCAATTTAAGCATCTCTCATACAGTCTTCACTTTTGTGACACTGTGAGGATTTTAGAATCATTGGAGTAGATGTGGGTGTGCAATTCACTCTCCAACCGAACAGTAGATACCTGTAGACCAGCATATTAGTAGAACAGATAGATCCTAGGATTAAAGCAAAAGGTCGGCAAGTTCCAAGTAAGTGGGAAGGTTTGCATGAAGTTAACTAACAAAATTAGGTTTAGTTTAGAAATGTTTATTTTAACAATCATTATCTATTACTTAATTTCTGATAAACTTATGCAATCAAAGGAATTAACTAACCCACCTGTCACATTTTGTTTTTGATGAAAAAGAGAAGAAAATGACTTTTTCAAGAAGATTTAAATGCAAAAGCATGTTTTCTTGGCGTTTCTCGTGGGGTTACACATTTCAAGAGGATGTAGTATCCCTTATGAGCCATATACAATAGATCAGCAGCTTGCATTTCAGTTTCTCCTTTTTCCCTTATAAAAAACTTTCATGTTAATATAAATGGTTTCATCCACAGAAATGTGGATTAACATGATTCTTGATTGCGGCAGTGAAGGAACAGGAAGGATTGATATTTATTTGAAATAATTTTGAAAACCATTTTCTTCTGTGCCCTCAGAGAAGGCAGCGCCAATATTTTTCTGGTTCATACACAGTAATTTAAATGTGTCCAGTTTTGCAGTTGTGCCTACAAATCAATTTAGTGTGGGTTTGTTCACATCTATAGGAAAGTTAAATGCTGACTTTAAAAGTAGAGAAACATTCCACAGAAATCCTTCGCTTTTAAAAAGCACATGTTTGACTGTGATCCTTAAAAGCTTTTTATTGAACTATTTTCTTTTTCTGTTTGCAAAATTCACAAAGGGCTGTTCTGTAAACCCTCCTCGTATTTTCCCTAGTTCGTCCTAAATTTTGCCTCGGGTGAATAAACAGCAACAGTGTTCAATTTCCCGTTCTGAATGTATATGCCAACACAGAGGGCTTTCATTACAAGGAAAGAAATCAAATCATTGTCACCTAAAGTGCTAATTATGTCTGATGTATGTATGGCATACACTTAATGCAAAGAGAGCTTAGGAAATGATACACCTTCCGTAATTACAGTGACCAACCTCGCTCCATCAATCTAAATTTTTTTTCAATCCGTGTTCATTTGGGTGGCTCTATTTTTATTAAATGGCTTTCTTAAGCTTCAACAGACCCACTTGCTGCTAATAAGGAAACTTGAACGAAGTATTTTGGAACCGCATGCAATACGAAGGTATGTACACGATATACACCCAGATGAGTATACACAGATAAACCACAGGGAGTACAGTTACACTCTTCTCCCATTGGGGCACAGAACTGCAGACGGAGGAGAGACTTTGCCATTCTTTGCTTGCTTACTGAATTTGTGTATCCAGTTAACTAAGAATACTGTATTTCTATTTCAGGGGAGCCTGAAAGCTCTCCATACAGCTGACAACAGAGCCTGTAGCCCCCTCCCCAGGGACATTAAGACCTTGTGAGTGGGCATGCTGCCCTGGGAACCTCTGAGGTTAACATTTAGGAATTACTTCTCTTCCCTTGTTTTCCTTCATGAGAAAAAGGTACCGTTCTCAGAGCCAAATCGTATGTGGCTTCTAATCGAACCCGACACCCTTATATAAATGAAATAAAAGTAGGTTTTAATCAGATTGAAGGATGCTGATGTTCTTTGAAGCTACTTCAGGATCCTTGTCTTCCCTAAGTCCTCCAGCAGACAAGGTTGTTATTGCACGTATGTGCATTTTTGGCTGCAGAGATGTTGTGTGAATTCCTGTCTGTCATCAGGGTCGATTGGCGAAATGTGATGCTTGGTTTTGTCCTGTCACCCTTCTGGGTCTTTCGTCCATTACCTACATATCCCTCCAAAGTGCATACTGTGGGAACCATATATATTTCGGTAGATTTTCTCAGCAAGAATGAAATCCAACCACATCTCCTTTCTGTTGTTTTTCCTTTCTTGCCATCTTTCTCTCTCTCTTTCTCCTTAATTCCCATCAACTCTTAATTTTTCCATTTTTATTTGGTTACCTATCTTAGAATCTTGGTGGATTTGGGGGGAAGTTAGTGCCACCTGATTAAAGTAGTTCTTGGTAAGTAATGTATCCACCATTTATTTTTATTTTTAAGTCTTAGTAATAATGCCAGAATTGGAACTTTCGGTTGTTACACTGCTATGCAAATAGATTAATCTCGAACAAGGATGTAGTTTTACAGAACACTTTTTAAGAAAATCTTAGTTAATTGTTTTGTGCTAAATTTTCAAGTTATCCGTTTGTTTTAGCCTGCTTTTAAAAATCATTTTAAATTACAGAAGATTTGGTATTATTAAAAAATGAAATGGTAACCATGTTTGGAGTTATGCAGTTGGGTTCTGACTATACATGTGGGATGATACGTCATAAAATTTCCATTTCTGGCTGGGTGCAGTGGCTCATGCCTGTGATCCCAGCACTTTGGGAGGCCAAGGAGGGCAGATCACCTGAGGTCAGGGGTTTGAGACGAGCCTAGCCAACATGGTGAAACCCTGTCTCTATGAAAAATACAAAAATTAGCTGTGTGTGGTGGTGCATGCCTATAATCTCAGCTACTCAGGAGGCTGAGGCAGGAGAATTGCTTGAACCCGGGAGGCAGAGGTTGTTGTGAGCTGAGTTGCTGTCACTGCACTCCAGCCTGGGTGACAGAGTAAGACCTCATCTAAAAAACAAACAAAAAAACTATTTCTATTTTTAAATAAAGAAAATTAGAAGGATTTTTATTTTAGCCTGGAAAATTCTCAAAGCATGAGAAATATTTTTGAAAACTTTCCAACAAGTGCTGGAGAGGATGTGGAGAAATAGGAACACTTTTACACTGTTGGTGGGATTGTAAACTGGTTCAACCACTGTGGAAAACAGTATGGCGATTCCTTAAGGATCTAGAACTAGAAATACCATATGACCCAGCCATCCCATTACCGAGTATATACCCAAAGGATTATAAGTCATGCTGCTATAAAGGCACATGCACACGTATGTTTATTGCGGCACTATTCACAATAGCAAAGACTTGGAATCAACCCAAATATCCATCAGTGACAGACTGGATTAAGAATATGTGGCACATATACACCATGGAATACTGTGTAGCCATAAAAAAGGATGAGTTCGTGTCCTTTGTAGGGACATGGATGCAGCTGGAAACCATCATTCTCAGCAAACTATCGCAAGAACAGAAAACCAAACACCGCATGTTATCACTCATAGGTGGAAACTGAACAATGAGATCACTTGGACTCTCGAAGGGGAACATCACACACTGGGGCCTATAATGGGGAGGGGGGAGGGGGAAGGGATGGCATTGGGAGTTATACCTGATGTAAATGACGAGTTGATGGGTGCTGACGAGTTGATGGGTGCAGCACACCAACATGGCACAAGTATACATATGTAACAAACCTGCACGTTGTACACATGTACCCTAGAACTTAAAGTATAATAATAATAATAATAATAATAATAATAAACTTTCCATGAATTTAAAAGACTAGCATTTCCTGAAATTCATATGTTCCAGTGGAACAGATTTGATTATAGTGGTCACAAGAATAAAATGTATTGTTAATTGTAATGTTGTATTATCACAGTAAAAGCTACATGTACTTCTGAGTGGTGTGATAATTAGCTTTAGAAAACTAAATAGAAATTTATTTCACAGAATCTACTCTCTAAAAAATGGAGGGTTATAACTTGTCTTCTGACTTACAGTCAGATATTAAAATATTAGCATTAATTCCATTCATCAACATATACTCAAGAGAAAAATAAGTGTTCATATAAAAACTGGTACACAAATCTTCATATCATCATTTTTCATATAGTCAAAAGCTGGAAACAACTCAAATGTCCATCCACTGATGAATGGGTAAACAAAATGTGGTATATCCATATAATGGAATACTATTCAGCCATAGAAAGGAATGAGGTGCTGACACATGCTACAACATGGATGAATCTTGAAACCTTATGCAAAGGGAAAGAAGTCAGACAAAAAAGACCACATGTCATATGCTTTCACTTACCTTAAATGTTCAGAATAGGCAAATCTATATAAAGTAAATAGTGGGTGCTTGCCTAGGGCTGGGGGAGAAAGGAGTTGGGGGACTTGAGTGGGTGATAGCTAAAGGGTACTAGGTTTCTTATGGAGATGATAAAATATTCTGACATTGATTGTGGTGATAGTTGCATAACTCTGAGAGTATATGAAAATCCAATGAATTGTACATTTTACTTATTTTATTGTATTTATTTTATTTTTAAGATGGGGTCTTACTCTGTCATGCATGGAGTGCAATGGCACAATCTCAGCTCACTGCAACATCTGCCTCCTGGGTTCAAGTGATTCTTCCTGCCTCAGTCTCCCAAGTAGCTGGGATTACAGGTGCCCACCACCGCACCTGGCTAATTTGTGTATTTTTAGTAGAGACGGGGTTTCACTGTTTGGCCAGGCTTGTCTCGAACTCCTGACCTCGTGATCCACCCATCTCGGCCTCCCAAAGTGCTGGGATTACAGGTGTGAGCCACTGTGCCCAGCCAAACTGTATGTTTTAAATGGGCGAATTCTATAGTATGTGGACTACATTTCAGTAAAGCTGCTATGAAATAATTAGGAGTCATTTTTGTATGTTTATATACTAAATGCTAATGAGCAAAGGAAAAAATATGGTTACTTTTGAAAAGGAAAACTATTGTTTTCTTAAAGCTATTTTGGCAAGAGTGGAATTTCTATGTTAACACTAGCTAATATGTTATACACACTGGCTTTCTATCCCAGGATTTGCATTTCCAGAAAAGAAAAATAGTTTATTATGTGACTGAAGCTCAGCAAATAATTGTCTTTACATTGGCTGTTATTAACATTTTGATATAAATCATGTTTGAAATTTAGAAAGAATGAGAAAAGGGTAATCAGAACTTGAGTCTATTTTTATTTTTATGTATGTAGGACTAAGTCTTTCATGTTTAAATTTGAATATAATTGAAACATTTTACTTTACAGTTTGCTTTAAAATTATAAACTAGATAATGGTGGAAGTACTTTATTGTTTTTTACTTTCTTTAAGTGAAAAATTTAGCATACAACCAGAAAATTATGCAAAACACAGGCACACCCCCACATACACTAAGGTTATTGGATAAAGTTCCTATGTATCTCCTGCCCAGATTAAGGAATGGGTCATTGTTAGCTCCCAATTCCCTTTGATCTCTTCTTCCATCCCAAACCCTTGATCCTCCCCAGAGGTAACTTAGTTGAATCCTTTTGAGATGATCATTTCCTTGTGTTGCCTTAAAATTCTACAACATATGTATTCATCCCTAAACAATACAATGTAGTTTCATCAGGTTCTTAATGCAAATGAAATAATTTGGTATATATTTTCTTTGTTACTTTTTTGGGGGATCAACATCATGCTTGCAAGTTTCATTTAAGTTCAGAGTTGACATCTTACTCTGTTAAGGGCCACCTGGTGAAAATTTTTGGCCTTGTGGACCATAGGATTTCTGTGGCAGGTACTCAGTTCTGCTATTGCAGCTTGAAAGTAGCCACAGACAACATGTGAATGGGTAAGCATGGTTGTGTTCCAGTAAAGCTTTATTCACAAAAACAGATCAAATTTGGGTCTATAGTTTGCCAACCTCTGATTTAAGTGATTGGGTAGCTATAGTTTGTTCATTTTCATCATTGCATAGTACTCCACTCTATAATTATACCAACATTTATTTATGTATTTTATTCTTGACAGACATTTGGGTTGTTTTCAGTTAGGGATTTTGCAAAAATGCTTCTATGTGTGCATTATGGCATAAGTATTTTGGCGCAAATGTACAAGAATTTCTCTAGAGGGGATGTACCCAGGAGTAGAAATAATGGGTCACTGGGTATGACATCTTCAGCATGACTATTAAATGTCAAATGGTTTTACAAGGTGGTTTTTTAGGTTTATACTCTCACTAGAAGTGTTTTAGAATTCCTATTACTCAGCAGCTTTCTCAATACTTGGTAATATCAGGCTTTTTAGTTTTAGCCAATTTAGTGGAAATGGTATCATTTGCATTTTTAAATTTTGCATAATCATAATTGCATAACCATAATTATTAACGAGATTGTATTTTCATGTATTCAGTTTTGGAATAAACTTTTTGTTAGATTTATTCTTAGTTATTAAACACTTTTGACGTTAATGTAATCAGTATCTTTTAAATGTTATTTTCTAACTTTCTTTTGCTGATGTATAGAAATGCAATTAATTTTCGTATGTCAATTTTGCATCAGGGGACTTGGTAGAGTCTCCTATTCTAATAATTACTAGATTAGTTTGGATTTTCTTCATGTGCAATTATATAAATATAAGAATAATGGCAGTTTAGTTTCCTTCTTTCTAATCCTTGTATTTTATTTCTTCTGCTTTGCCTTGTACTGGCTGTGACCTCTAGAACAATGCTCAGTAGAAGTGAAAATGAATATCCTTATCTTTTTCCAGTGTCAAAGATGGAAAATCTCAAAGGTGCAAAATGATGAAATCTCAGTATTTCATCATTAAATGTGATGGTTACGGCCGGGTGTGGTGGCTCAGGCCTGTAGTTCCAGCACTTTGGGAGGCCAAGGCGGGCAGATCACTTGAGGTCAGGAGTTCGAGACCAGCCTGGCCAACATGGCAAAACCCCATCTCTACTAAAAATGGAAAAATTAACCAGGCGTGGTGGCTGGTGCCTGTAATCCCAGCTACTAGGTAAGCTGAGGCAGGAGAATTACTTGAATCTGGGAGGCGGAAGTTGCAGTGAGACAAGATCACACCACTGTACTCCAGCCTGGGCAACAGAGTGAGACTCTGTCTCAAAAAACAAAAAAAGATGATTACTATAGTTCAGAAGAGAGATAACTTATTGTTTTTTTAAAAAAATTATTTTAATTTCTAGTTTGCTATCGTTTTTTAGTATAAATGAGTTGTTACACATTTATCAATTTTTTACCTCCTATTGAAATAATTATGTGTTTTCTCCTTTAATCTATCAATGTAAAATATATTATTTACTCATTTTAAATTTACCTTGCATTCATTGTATACAACCAAATTATTCATGCTGTATTACCTTTTTAAATTGCTAGAATTGTTTAGGTAATAAATTTTTTTAGGAATTTTATATTGATGTTCATGAATGACATTGACCTGTAATTTTTCTTCTGTGTATGTCATCATTAGGGGTTGGTATCAAGGTAAAGTTGCCCTCATAAAAAGAACTGAAGGAGAGCTCCTTTTTTTTTTTTTTTTTTTTCTATTTTGGAGGTTTTTATAAGATCGTATTGTTTTTGTTTTGTTCTTGAATGTGTCATAGAACTCACTGGTGAAGCTATCTGAACCTGAACTTTTATTCGTGGGAAAATTTTTCAGTATCGTTTCAATTTTTCTCAATCGTTATTAGGGTATTAAAGTATCTAGCTAATTTTGTTAAATATTGTATTTAAATATTTAAATGTATTGAGAGGAAGTTTTTTGTAACATTCTAACATTCTCTTTTTATCTTTTTAATGATGGCACCATCTGCAGTCATGTTCTATTTTATTCTTCATATTTCTTTCTTCAATGCCTTTTACCTTTTCTTTATTCTTTATCACTAAATGTTTTACAATTTTACTCCTTTCAAGGAACCACCTTTAGTTTTTCAACACATTCTATTTTATTAAATCTAGTTTATATACTATTTTACTTTCACTCCCTTTTGTTTGTTTTGTTCTGGGTGTTCTTTTTTTTTTTTTTTTTCTATTTTTATACTACTTTAGAAATGGGAAAGTCGTCATTACTCTTCATAACTTTTCCAAATGTTCACTAATAAATTTGTATTGCTTTAGTTATATTTCACAAGTTTTTATATGTAGTGTATTTCATTACCATGCATTTTTAGATGTGCAGTTTCCATTAGATTCCTTTGTTGAGCCATTGTTATTTAGAACAATATTTCTCTAATTTCCAAACTGGTGGGAGATTTCCTAGTTTTATTTTTGTTTAATGATTTCTGTTTAAATGAGGTCTGATCAGACAAAATGCTCTGTATAATTTCAGTTCTTAGAAGTTTTTTAAAACTTGCTTTATGGAACCATGTGGCGAATTTTTGTAACTGTTCTGTGTGTGCTTGGGGAAAATATGTGTTGTGTAGTTGCTGAGTGTAATGTTCCACATAGGTTATTAGGTCAAGTTTGTTAATCATGTTATTTAAATCTTCTTTATTCTCATTGAGTTTTTTCTGTCCATCCAATAATTAGCAAAACAAGTGTAGATTAAATCTTTATCACAATAAAGTAACATTCTTTATCAATACTTTTTGTTTTAAAATCTATACTTTTGCTAATATAGCTACACCACTTTTCTTTTGGTTGATATGTTCACATTCTATCTTTTTCTATCTTCTTAGTATCAATATTTTGTATCTTTATTTTGTAGATATGTCTTTTACAAACATCATATGAATTGATTTTGTTTTTATTCAGTCTGCCATTTGTTTTTTAATTGGAGAATTGGGGCTGTTGGTTCATTTACATTTGTGTTTAATGCAATCAGTGTTAAATTTGCCATCATATTTTGTATTCTCTATTTGTCTTCCCAGATATGTTTACTTTTCTTTTTGTTTGATATCTTTTGCATTAATTATTTTTCATCATTCTATTTATTTTTTATATTCATTTGGAAATAATACACTTTATTTTCATTCTTTTATTGATTTTTCCTAGAAATTGCAGCAGGTATACTTATCAAAATCTAAAGCTAATCAATACCTTTACCGTTTCTCCAGACACTTTCTCCAGCTAATCAATACCTTTAACACATTAACTTCATTTATTCCCTTTCAAACATACATAATTTTGTCATACATGTGTCTAAATTCTTTCTAAGAATTGTCATTAATTTCGTGTCAATATTCATTAAATGAGTCCACATATTTAGCTCTTTCTTATATCTTCTTCTTGTATCTGAGAACTTCCTCTTGGGATTCCTTCTGCCTTCTCAAAAAATATTATTTTCTTTAGTGAGAATATTCCAGTGGCAAATCTTCAGTTTTTCTTTGTTTAAAAAAAGTCTTTATTTCTCTTCTATTACTCTTTGTAATAAGGACTCTAACTTCATTTTTTGATGTTTAACTGCTGACTGCTTTTAAGCCTCATCTTATCTTTCTTTCCCTATGATCCACAACTGGGCAAGCTTATAAAAAAGCCAAAGTGCTCTCTCCTTGGTACAAGTGGTATCATATAAGCTCCTGCCCAAATGTGGAAGCCCTCACTTTGGGTCCACCTTACCACTATAAAAGCCCCATGCCAATCTCCTTTCCTTGCTCTCTAAAGTCATTTGCGGACCAGGTTGGGAGACTTTCCTTGTTCTCCCCAGAAAAGACTCAATTACATAAGTATTACACCTTTTCACATCTTCTTGGTGTGTGTATGATGTCATCTGTCTCAACATCCAAACCAGATTTTTGGTGAAAAAATGTTTTGGAAAAGAAAAGATATGGAATTATAATTTTTAAAGTATTTTCTTTTACCATAGTGAAGATTTAATTCTACTGTCTTTTGACTTCCATTGTGGCCATCAAAATGTCAGATGTCCAGTCAATTTGTCTTTTTTTTTTTTTTTTTTTTGAGACTGAGTCTCGCTCTGTTGCCCAGGCTAGAGAGAAGTGGCGATCTCAGCTCACTGCAAGCTCAGACTCCCGGGTTCACGCCATTCTCCTGCCTCAGCCTCTGGAGTATCTGGGACTACAGGCACCCACCACCATGCCCAGCTATTTTTTTTTTTTTTTTTTTTTTTTTTTGTATTTTTAGTAGATACGGGGTTTCACCATGTTAGCCAGGATAGTCTCAATCTCCTGACCTTGTGATCCGCCCACCTCGGTCTCCCAAAGTGCTGGGATTACAGCTGTGAGTCACTGCGCCCGGCCTTGTCTTTTTATTGTATTATAACTGTTCTTAAGATTGTATATATTTTCTTTAGTATTCTGTGGTTTCATTGTGATGTTTCTACGTGTGTGTTGCTTTCTTCCTTTTTTATTTAATGCTGCTTTCGATCTTAACAGCTTCTCGAACCGAACCTGTAGACAGTTGTTTCTTACCACTTTCTAGAAAATGCTCATTTTCTCTTTAAATGCTTCTTGCCAATTCTCTCTATTCTCTTTATAGAACTCCCATAAAATAGGCCTTCTCACTGTATCATCCCCTGAGTCGTAACTTCTTTATTTCCCCCCTTTTTTAATTTTTTCATCTCTGTATTCTGGATAATTTCTTCTGACTCATATTCCCATTTGTCTACTTTCTCTTTGGCTGTTTCTAATCTGCTGTTACATGGATTTATTGTGTTTTTAATTTCAATTTCTATATTTTTTATTTCTAGAAGTTCTCTTTTGTACTTTATCTGTTAGAATATATTTTTATAGTATCCTGCATATATTTTAAAGCTTAATTTTTATTCTTACTTTGTTTATTACACCTTGATAATCATTAGTGTTTTATAAACTGTGCCTGATAATTCCTGCGTATAGGTCTGTTTTGGTCATTTGTCTTTTTCTATTTTTCTTCCTGCTATAGTTGTTCTTTTGCATTTTTCCCTAACGTACTTGCATTTCTTTTTATTCTGAGCTATTTAATGTCCTTGAAAATCACTATCTGTGGGTTTTGAGACCTAGGATAAAGGTACTCCCTCCCTACAGGAGTTAAATCTTCTTAGCCAGGCAGCTAAGAGAATTACCTTCAAGACCACCCTAAATTGAATTTGTCACCTTAATTTTTGTTGTTATTGTTGTTTTGTTTGTTTTTGATTGCTTAGCTAATGTGATTACTTAGCTTTAAAAAATGTTGAAAGGCAAAATTGTCCATCCAAAGGGTGGAAGTGATTTTGGAGGAAAAGAGCTGATTGGTGTAAATAAATTAGAATATTTCTAATCAAGGAATTATTATTCTGCAAATCTAAGTGAGGATAGCTTTTTTGATGTCATTTTTTTCTCTCTGCTCTATTTAGTGCTCAGACAACTTTAAGTCAGTCCCCTGAGAGTGAAGGAGGGCTGGGTAGGGTTTACTCTTATTCTGAGGGTGTAAGTCTTTGAGATTCCCATTTAATTTGGAGAAGGTTGCTTTTTTTTCTTTTGGAAAATGCACTTAGGGCAAAAAAAGCTTTAGTGCTCTGCTTCCATCTTTGGGCTTCTGCTTTCTCTGATATTTTAAGCTAATTTTTTTGCTATGTTTTCGGATCTTTGATAATCTTAAGTAGCTACTTAAAGGTTCTTATTTGAACTATGATTCAGGTTATGAATAACAAGTCCTGCTATTCCACTTTGGGAGGAAATTGAGAGTTATGGACAGAAGGTATATGATCAAAGCCTGCCATTTTAAGATCTTTACTCCAACTTTTGGGAGCCATGGTCTCCACAAGATATGGTTACCATTATTTTTCTCATTTTAAAAACGAGTAAACTGACGCACAGATAAATAAGTTTTTTTATCATTACACAACTTTTTTTCTTCAAGTGCTAGAGCCGTGACTCACATCCAGAACTATCTGAACCACACCCGTGCTTTCAATCATATGTAGATTTCCTCTTGCCAGGATCAGAATTATCCTAACTGCCCTTTTGATTTTACCTCCCTCCTTTGGCCTTTGGACTCTTATGAATTATTGCCATGTTGAGTACCATTAGGCATGAGATATTCCTGGGGCTTGCCCAGCTATCTGTCTCTGGCTTCAGAAATTTGAGTATTCATCATTAGGTAAGCTTATTTATTTTCCAAAGATGTTATAAAGAATCTAACTGGCTAGGAAATGCAGTGCACTGGATTTGCTGACCCAAACTCTCTGTGAGTTAAGTGCACAGGTAGAACAAAAATGAATTTATTAAAATTTTTTAAAATCTAAAACTCACACATATTCATTATAGAAAATCAGAATATATAAATAAGCAAAACAAAGAGACCAGAGAATACCTATAATCATACCCAAAGACAATAACTTGAAAATCCTTCCAAACTCTTTATGCATATACACACACTCTGTATTTACATTTATGTTCTGAAAGGGAATCATGCCATACATGCTGTTTTATAGCTAGGTTTTGGCTGCACTGTGTCACATGCCTTAATGATGATTATATGTCGAGTAGGGAACAATAGAGATTGAGACCAAAGCCAGAAACCAACAGGAAGCCAAGCCAGAAGTCTTTTCTAAGACATTGCAAGCTTCACTTTGGAAAAAAGGACTAGAATGTGACTTATTTTCCTCACTATTTTCTAATATTATGCAGTAACTCATTACTTGCCTATGGAACATCATTGTAAAGAGAAAATACTTGTTCTCTCTGAAGCAGGGATAGTTATGATGGTTAACATAGAAAGTATTGTCCCATGTGGTTAAGGCTATTGTGGTATTTTGTTCCTGTTGATCCCTTTCTTCTGAGTAGTTATTTCAAAGCATGTAACATTGAAAATGATAACCATAATCTCCAAATGTAAAGATATCTGCATCTAGGGGACTTTTTAACATAACACTTAAAAGCCCTAGAAAATTAGTCTTTATTTCCACTAAAGTTTGAAAATCAAACCATGTTGAAGGACAAAGTTATCCATCCCAAGGGTGGAAGTGATTTTGAAGGAAAAGAACTGATTGGTGCAAAGAAATTAAGATATTTTTAATCAAGAGATTATAAACAACTGTGGAAACCTTAGACTAGCAATTGACCAATAATGGGGCAAAGCAAATTGTAATATTATTTTTAAATTAGAGAACTGGGGTGAGCATGGTGGCTCACACTTGTAATTCCAGCACTTTGGGAGACCAAGGCGGGTGTATCACCTGAGGTCAGGGGTTCAAGACCAGCCTGGCCAACATGGTGAAATCCAGTCTCTACTGAAAACAAAATACAAATATTAGCTGGGCACAGTGGTGCACATCTGTAATCCCAGGTACTCAGGAGACTGAGGCAGGAGAATCACTTGAACCCGGGAGGCAGAGGTTGCAGTGAGCTGAGATTGGGCCATTGCAACTTCAGCCTGGGTGACAAGAGTGAAACTCAATCTCAAAAAAATAAATAAAAATTTAAAAATACAATTAGCAAACTGTTCTGTTTTTTAAAGCTCAGCTTTTTCTAGTCCTATACACCCAATTGATAATAATGTGGAATTTGACAAATCATTTAATCTCTCTGAGTCTGTTTCATTACTTGAAAAATGAATAATTTGGAATATTTCTAGTTATCTGTTATAATTAAAATAATATATCAGTCAGCATCCACATACACATATCCTGCACATTTGCTCAAGTGTTTCTGTAGTATAAATTCCTAGCAGGGGAAATAAGTGTATCATAGGGTGTGTGTATTTAAAATTTCGGTAAATAATTGCCAGATGACCCTCCAGAATATAGCCCCAATTTACATTCTCACCAACAGTGTATGAAATACCACACTTTTTGACATTTAATATTATTAACATTTTTCCAAGCAGATCGGTTAAAATATTATTTTTTGTTTATGCATCAGTTATATTGAGAGTACTTTTTATATGCTTATGGTTTGTATTTCTTTTCTATAAACTGATTTTGTATATTTTGACAATTTTATTTAGTTTGTTTCTTACTGATTTATAATTGACATTTAGGGATGTGTATAATATACACATTTTGTTTATTTGGGAACATGCGTCAGTAGGCATAGAATTTTCTTCCTTCTTTTTTGTTTTTCTTCTCTTCTGCTTTTTCTGACTCTAAACTGGAAAACCTTTAATCTCTTTCTAAACTGTGATGCAGTTTTCATAACTTTAGTGTATTAGTCTATTTCCACACTGCTATAAAGAACTACCTGAGACTGGGTAATTTACAGAGAAAACAAGTTTAATTGACTCACAGTTCCACAGGCTTAACAGGAAGCATGACTGGGAGGCTTCAGGAAAGTTACAATCAAGGTGGAAGGCGAAAGGGGAGCAAGCATGTCTTACCATAGCAGTAGGGGAGAGGGAGTGAAGCGGGAAGTGCCGCACACTTTTAAACCATCAGATCTCATGAGAACTCACTATCTTGAGAACAGCAAGGGGGAAATCTGCCCCCCGATCCAGCCACCTCCCACCAGCTCCTCCTCCAATCTGACATGAGATTTGGGTGGAGACACAAATGCAAACTATATCACTTAGAATTATTTATCCTTTAAAAGTTGGTACAACTGGAGGCTGATGCAGGCATATCATGAGGTTAGGAAATTGAGACCATCCTGGCTAATATGCTGAAACCTCGTCTCTACTAAAAATACAAAAAAGTAGCTGCACGTGGTGGCGGATGCCTGCAGTCCCAGCTACTCGAGGCTGAGGCAAGAGAATGGCGTGAACCTGGAAGGCGGACTGTGCAGTGAGCCAAGATGGCGCCATTGCACTCCAGCCTGGCGACAGAGCTCCGCCTTAAAAAAAAAAAAAAAAAAGTTTATACAACTAGTATGCCATTTGTCCTAATTTGCCTGAAACATCTCCTGTTTCTCAGATTTTCCCTGCTTAATTCTGTTCATTCACTCTCCAAAGGGTCCCAGTTTGGAAGATCAATTATACAATCCCTCTGAGACGAGCTCACTTATAAAACTGGCTGAGTTTGAGGCATTTGGCAGTCTAGATCTTTTACAACCTTTTCAATTTCTCATATAATTATTGTGTGTTGAAATTTTTTATTTTTATGCCAATTTAAAAATGTATTTTCTTAGACAATCTTTCACAGAGGTTTCGAAGTTTATCAATATACAATTGCACAAGCTACTTCTTTCAAGTACCTTGTAAGATAAGTAACATCTCATTTTGGCTCCTGCATATGAACAGCTAAGTCCCTTTTCTATTTCCTTTCTTTTTCAGGAAACATTTGTCTGCCTTACAGATCTTTTCATCTATTTTATCAAATTTAGTGTATTTTTATTTTCATCCATCTCTGCTTTCTCTGGAGTTATCATTATTGTTTTATTTTCTCTATCTTTTTAAATTGAATGTTCACTTAATTTGCCATTCTTATTTTCTATGAAATACAATATAAATAATAAATTTTGATCTGTGTATCATTTTGATCATGTATCTTAGATTATGAGGTGGGTAGCAACCTCATTGTCTCATCTCTAAGTAGTTTTCATTTTGCAATTGTCTTTACATGTCAGTAAATGTGTATCAATCTATCCTAGCATTCCATTGTAAAGGCACACTCTACTTTATCATCTTGAGAGGTGGCAACGTGCTGGCGGCCCTCGCTCTCGGTGCCTCCTCGGCCTCCACGTCCACTCTGGTGGCACTTGGGGAGCCCTTCAGCCCGCCGTGGCACCGTGGGAGCCCCTCTCTGGACTGGCTGAGGCCAGAGCCGCCTCCCTCTGCTTGTGGGGAGGTGTGGAGGGAGAGGCGCGGGCGGGAACCTGGGCTGCACACGGCGCTGGTGGGCCGGGTTCCGGTGGGCACAGGAGTAGGCTCCGAGGGCCCTGTACCTGACAGGGTTGCTGGCCTCCTCCGCCGGCCCAGGGCGGTGGGGGCTTGGCACCCAGACCAGCAGCTGTGGGGGTTGCGCTGGGTCCCCCAGCAGTACCGGCCCACTGGCACTGCACTCAGGTTCTCACCGGGCCTTGGCTGCCTCCCCGTGGGGCAGGGCTCAGGACCTGCAGCCCGCCATGTCTGAGCTCCTCCACTGGCGCCACCCTGTGCTTCATGGCCCCCGGTCCCATCTACCACCTGGGGGCTGGGGAGTGCAGGTGCGGCTCGGGACTGGCTGGCCGCTCTGCCTGCAGCCCCGGTGCAGGATCCACTGGGTGGGGCCGGCTGGGCTCCTGACCCAGATGGGGACTTGGAGAACTTTTGTATCTTGGAGAACTTTTGTATGGGTATTGTATGTGCACCAATTGGTACTGTATCTAGCTAACCTAGTGCGACTTGGAGAACTTTTATGTTTAGCTAAGGGATTGTAAACACACCAATCAGCATTCTGTGTCTAGCTCAGGATTTGTAAATACACCAATCAGCACTCTGTCAAAATAGACCAATCAGCTCTCTGTAAAACGGACCAATCAGCTCTCTGTAAAATGGATGTGGGTGGGGCCAGATAAGGGAATAAAAGCGGGCTGCCCAAGCAACCTAACATTAACTCAGTGGATTCCTCTTCCCTGGGGAAGAAGGTTTGTTCTGTTGATGTTTGCAATAAATTTTGTTGCTGTTTACTCTTTGGGTTAAGCTGTCTTTATGACTCATAACTTTCACCACGAAGGTGAAACTTTTACACGAACTTTTACACAAAGGTGTGTAGTGTCACTCTTGAAGCCAACGAGACAACGAACCCACTGGGAAGAATGAACAACTCCAGACGGCTGCCTTTAAGGGCTGTAACCCACACCATGAAGGTCTGCAGCTTCATTCCTGACAGCAAGACCATGAAACCACCAGAAGGAAGAAACTCCAGACACATCTGAACGTCTGAAGTTAGAAACTCAGGACACACCATCTTTAAGAATTGTTAACACTCACTGCAAGGTTCCGAGGCTACTTTCTTCAAGTCAGTGAGACCAAGAACCCACTAATTCCAGACACAATCTCATGTTGGAAGTTGATACTGTTACTAATTTCATCATTAATATAAACAATGTTACAATGAACGTTTTTGTTCACCAGTTCACTTATTTCTTTAAAATCTGAGAAATAAAATTTTGATCAATGTATATGGCCACATTTTTGGTCATTTGAAACACATTTCAAAATTTCTTATCCTAAAGACTGTATCAGTTTTCGGGGTGTCATCAGCAAAGCATGAGAATTCTCATTTCCTCACATCTGCAACACTGAGAATTCCTGGGGTTTGGCTTTAGGAGAATGAGCTACAGCAGGCTAACGTATGGTCATCCCTGCGTAGTTACCATCACCTCCAAGGCTAAGATTAAGCAAAAGGAAATCATGGTACCAAAATGTTGGACCTGGAAGGACCCGAAAAATATATCATTTAGCTACTTTGTAAGTCAGGAAATTAAATGGCTTCCTATGCTTTTAAAATTTTTGTACATTAAAAAATTCTCGATTAAATGTTCTCAAAACATTATGAAACTATCCATGTTATGTATTTTTATAAAGAAGGAGAAACATAACGTACATATAATCCTCTCGTCATCAACGTATTTATTGAGGGCCAACTAGGTAAAAGATTTAAATGCTTAGAATAGATTTTGTAATTAAAGATGGTCCTTTACACTTTGGGAGGCTGAAGCGGGCGGATCACGAGGTCAGGAGATGGAGACCATCCTGGCTAATATGGTGAAACCCCATCTCTACTAAAAATACAAAAAAATTAGCTGGGCCTGGTGGCACACGCCTGTAGTCCCAGCTACGAGAGAGGCTGAGGCAGGAGAATGGCCTGAACCCGGGAGGCGGAGCTTGCAGTGAGCCGACATCACGCCACTGCAGTCTAGCCTGGGCAACAGCGAGACTCTGTCTCAATAATAATAATAATAATAATAATAATAATAATAATAATATAATAATAATAAAAGATGGTCCTTTTAATGCTACATATGAAATCCCCAAGACAATTTTTAAAAAATTTATTGTTAGAAAATTAACCAGGATATTTAGCAGTAAAAGCCTTTCTTCACCAGCTTTCCCTGGTATTATCTGGTAGCTCGACTAAAATCCATCACTGTAAGTCCCATGAGATGCTCTGGCAAATTTAACAGTAGACCCCATTCCTCTCTTACCTGCCCTAAACTGTGGTCAGTTGTGCCAGTGAGTCAGGTATTCAGCACTATTTCATCATCAATCCATTTATTTCTTCATTAGGTAGGTCTTGAGGATCTTTGTTTCAGCCTCTGCTGTGGCTTCTATGAAGAACAACATAAATATGTTGTGGCTTTGAGGGGGGATTCACACAGGGGGGCTCACTTCTTCCAATGACATGAAAGGTTGTGTGAGGTGCCGCAGAAGACACGGAAAGGGGAGCCTCTACCTATTTGGAGGAGTTGAGGGTGCTTTGCAGAGGGTAATGCGTGCAGTCCTGGAGATGTGCAAGGATGTGTCTTACATTGGAAACCGCTGCTTTTTTTTTTTTTTTTTTTTTTTTTTTGAGATGGAGTCTCGGTCTGTCGCCCAGGGTGGAGTGCAGTGGTGCGATCTCGGCTCACTGCAACCTCTGTCTGCTGGGTTCAAGCAATTCTCCTACCTCAGCCTCCGAAGTAGCTGGGATTACAGGTGCCTGCCACCACACCCAGCTAATTTTTGCCTTTTTGGTAGAGATGGGGTTTCACCGTGTTGACCATGGCTGGTTTCGAACTCCTGACCTCGGGTGATCTGCCCCTGTCGGCCTCCCAAAGTGCTGGGATTACAGACGTGAGCCACGGTGCCCGGTCGGAAACTGCTGCTTTCAACCGGTGGGTGGTTAGAGAATGGAGAGGAAATGCAGGCTGGGGATGTCTTAAGTTTACAGTAGCTGGGAGATAACCAAAGGGAGATGTGCAGGGAACTATGCCCTGGAGCTTCAGAGCAAGGAAAGGAGGACTTGGAAGTGATCAACATGTGTTTGCATTTTACGCCTTAGCCAAGAGAGAATGGGTATAGACCGGAAAGAAAGGGATTAAATCAGAATCCCAGAACCACCTAGGTCAAAGACCAAGCAGAAAAAGAGAAATAGACATGTTATTTGTGGTGGGTGATTTGGATGTGTGGTCCAACCTGCAGAAAGATGAACGAACCTTAAGTCTAAAAACAGACCATTGGATGTGGCAATTGAGAGGTTGTTATTTTCAAAGTGATGATAAGGATGAAAGCTGATAGCAATACTATTTTGAATAGAAGACTTGGAAGGAGATGGTGTGGATTGTCCTTTGAAGAAATATGCAGGCGAGGAGAGAAGGGTGGAATGGGGTATGACTCGAGGGAGATGGAACTGAAAAAGAGCTTTTGTTTTTTGGAGAATTTAAGCTTGTTACCAGGCAAAGGACTACAGAGAAAAGAGGTCCTGAAGAGATATGGTGTAGAGAAAAGACTTGGCAGAGTGAGCATTCTGTTAGCAAATGTAAGAAACACTCCCTAGGCTTTAGCCTGGACTTCATGTCAATGGAAATGCTGGAATTGCTCAGAAGGAACACACCAGGATGACTTTTCAGGTTGAGTTTTGAAGTGGTCTTCAGCAGAGAGAAAAAGGTAACTTCACCTTCATGGAACATGAATTTAAAGCATAGTTCAAGATGTCACTGACTGCAAATGTATATAGCATTTTTTAAAAAGTGTGCTGTGCCTTGTATCATCGCCACATCAGTAGGTAAAATAATTTTGTGCATCAGATTCTGGTTTGTTTGTTAAATTGGTGGTTGTCTTTGGGTACTGGTTATAAAATCTCCTGTCATACCTTTTGTGATAATTGATCTGAGGGAAATCATCACCCTTAAAAATATCTCCAGAAAAGGGTTCATTTGTACTTGTAATCCTGAAGGGCTGATCTCATTTGCAATTTTATTTTAACCAATAGCCATTCCCCAAAAACTTCTGTGAGGAGTTAAATCTCTTGATGATTTATTCACTTACTTATAGAGACTTTTAGTGTGTGCTATGGTGCAAATGACTTCAAACTGTTTGCCTAAAATATTGTTTTAGTTCTTTTGCACAAGGTGCCGGCAGAGCCTCCAGATAGCAAAATCTCTTATGCTTAGCACTCCCTTTACGTGACCCTAAGAGTTAAACTGCTACACTGGGGGATTTTTCTTTAAATTAATTTAACTGAAAATCTCTTCAAATTCTATTGTTGGCTTTGGTGCAGGGCATGAAATGATTTTCCATCGTACCCCACCATTCCTCGAAGGTCAGGCTTTGAATTGGGTTGTTACTGTCTTGCCGCTGAGTTTCCAAGCTACGTTAATTTTGGGTCTGCCGTTGATGGATGGAGCAGTTTGAATTTTGACGTATAGCAGGCTGACTTGAATGACCTGCAGAGGCAGATGTCAGCCTGTTATTTCATGCCCGTTTGTCAGGAAGGAAAAACAGCGTCTGTTCAGACTGTTCTGTTCTAGGGTGCCTATGTGGAAGGGTGCACATATATACTACACTTAATATAGGTTGTGGGGGCAAGAGGTATGTGGTATTTATATAATGTGTTAACACATAAAGGAACACACCAGTGGTGTGTGTATTGCATTTTTATATGCTGTTTTATATTTTGGTATATGTAAATATTTCGAGTGGCTGTAAACACAGCTGCTTATCTTTGAATATATGTGTGACAAAATTGCTTTGTATATTGAGGAATGTATCCATTGATTGTGGACTCATGCATCCTCTTTAATATGACAGAAGTAAAAAGAGAGTGTGGATCCTAGACAGCAAGAGAGGCGGTCCTCTGAAGTCAGGAGCCTGAAGGTGGGAAGGGAGGAAGTGCGAAACCAGAAAGGCTGCAGAGGAGAGGCTCCATCTGCATCCTCTCAAAGACTTAGAGCAGAGCTACAGGCACAGAATCCATCTTAGAGTAGGAATCATCTGATGAACCATGTGCTTCAGTAAAAGAAAAAGAGTTTCACTGGGAATCAGAGCTGCTTTCACAAGAGACTGAGAATTAAGCCTGAGTTCATGAACCAATGTGACCATCTTGTCATCAAAGCCACGGACCATCTTCCTTCCTTAAGGAGATGCTTTGAAGAGAAACAAATTTGGTGGAAGGGTCCCTCACACTGCCTGAATTCAGTATTCTCTGCAGGGAGGAGTTGGAGGAGCATGTGGACCAGCACCTCCATCCCAGCCCAGAGCTCGCGTCACCTATCTCGTTTGCATCTGAGAATTTCACAGAGAGACCACTTTGCAGAGGCTGATGTTTGCTTGTTTACTAATTTCTATTTTTGTAAAGTAATGCAGGCATATACTTTTAAAAAGCCAAGTAATACTAAAAGGCTTATGATGACCAATAACAGTTCCATAATCCATCTCCCACCCCTAATCCTATTCCCGAAAGGAAGCTGTTTTCCATTAACTTACCCATGTCTTCTGCTATTTATATATTTCTAAATAATGCTGCCTTTACTCATTTTGTCCATTTTAGACATCTACGGGCTTCTGTTTTAGAATCAACTCTGTCTCCACTCCCATCCTCCTTACATCAGTTTATATCTTTATGCTGAATACAATAATGTATTCTATAAAAGTTATAATGCTTTTCTGATATAACATCTTTTCGCCTGCTTAATTTTCTCAGTGATTCTACCCATATGCTCCAAGTCCTTCCCAGTAGAACTTTCCATTGGGTCAGATCTATGAGATAGTATGTAAGCGTGCACTTCAGGGGTCCTGCATGTCTCCACTCCAGCGTGGGCAGTTACTTTCTAGGTCTGCTCCAAGGCCACTTCCTCTTGTTCTCCCTCCTTTGTCGTCACCTTGAAAGCCCCATTTTCTCTTTCCTGGTTTTGTTTGTTTTTCCTGAAGTTTTTTTTTTATTGCTTTCCTTGGATTTTATGCTTTCTTGCTTGTCTGTTCCTTCTCTTATTTTGTTAGCGTACTTCACTAGTAGCTTCCTCAGAAAACATGTGTTAGGAGGTAAATGTCTTGAGAAGTTAACTGTCTAAAAATATCTTTATTCCAGCCTCAAACTAGGTCGATACTGTGGGTGTAGAATTCTAGTTTGAAAATTATTTTACCTCATATTGTTTAAGGTACTTCCCCGTTGTCTTTGAGCTTCCAATGCCGCTGCTGAGATGATCGATGCTATTCTAGTTCCAGCTGCTTTGTATGACCTGCTTTTCTCCTTCTGGAAACATCTGGAAGCCTCTCTAAGATTCCAATATTTTGTGATTTTGCAAAGCTGTGCCTTGATGTGGGTCTGTTTGTGTTCACTGAGCTGGGTGCCTGGTTGGAAACTTTTAAACTGAAATTTTTGTATCTCTTAGTTCTGGGAAATTTTTCTGAAATAATTCTCTGATAATTTCTTTACCTCGGTTTTTGTTTATTCTCTCTTTTGGAGATTTTTATTAATTTGATGTTGAACTTGCCTGGATATATTCTCCGATTTTCTTATGTTTTCTCCTCTATTGCCTTTTCATTGTACTTTTATGGAAACTTCTTCAATTTTATCTTCCTACAATTCAACTTGATTTTTAAACAATTCTGAGAATGTGGTATTCTAGTTTTTATTGTTCATATGTGTATAATGTTCTGTTCATGTTTCCTAGAGGCAATGTCCTCTGTTACCCTTCTGAAAATATTACTTCTACTTGAAGTGTTTCTTTCGTTCTCTGCATTGTTTTTTACTGAGTTCTTTCTCTTTTTGCAGTTTATTTCTGTCCCTGTGATTCAGCTTCCTCCAAATATCTTTTGTTGTTTGACTTCCTGTGTTCAAGAGCAAGGCATTAAAAAGTTGATTGCGTATGTTTGTCTACTGTAGGATGAGGGAGGGAATGAGTGTTTTCACTGGGAGACCCCCAAGTGATAATTCTCTTTTTGGGTACTGTTGAGTTTCCCTAGAGAAACCTCCTGTAATTTTTTGCCTGGGGAGTATCACTGTTCAGCTTGCAAACTTTTACTGAATGCTCCCGTTCCATTGCAGGCCCCAGGATCTCTGAATCTAGAGTCACTTTTGCTTAAATACTTCCTAAAATAAGCCTTCTGTCTTCTGAAGAAATGAAACAGGAGTTGTCTCCTGGCTTTGAGGGATGGAGGAGAGAACGTAGAGCTCTAAATGCTCCTTCCACAACCTTTTGGCCAATCCTCCAATTTTTAGCCTTTTTAGCTCCTGCAAGGCAAATCAGTTTCCTTCTCATCCCTCTGCAGAAACTTGTTTCAGCTTCCTCTGCTCTGCTAAGGCCATTAATATTCTTATCATGGCTTTTTTTCCTTAAAGATTTGTTGACATTTCTAATCCATTGTTGTCTTTGTTCCCAGTTTCCTTTTCCTTGTGTGTTTATGCATTTTTTAATCTTGTGCGATTATTCCTTTTTTATTCTCACTACTTTAGTGGGACTGGGAGAAGACGAGATAAACACATGTTCAATCTACCATGTTTAACTGCAAGTCTATGAGGCTTTGAGTTTAGATTTGCTTTTAATGCCATTAAATTTATACAGGGAAACTCCTGCTTTAAGAGAAAAGAAAAATCCTCACTTTTCATTCTGCCCTTGCCACTGACTCTCAGTGCAACTCAGTAAGGTGACATGTTTCTGTTTTAATATTAACTTTCATGAAAAAATATGATTAAAACCACTCTGCTCTCAAGAGCGTGTCAATAAAGATCTCTTCAATGACTATTGAATCTCATGGGGCTACTGTAAACCCATGGTTTAGAGATTCTTGGTTTGGAATTTTCTATTTGTGGACAAATGGGTTTATCTTCTCCAAAACATATTAGTGGATTTCCTTGCATAGACAGTAAAGAATAAAAGCAAGAAGGAAAAAAATATTCCAGTGCAATATATCTGAGCAGGGAAGCTGCTACTTGCAGATTCAGACAGGACCACAGCAGCAAATGCTGATGTGGGCTTGATTAGGCTGTGGATAAAGGTTCTAAGATGTTCTACAGTGGGTTCTTTGGTATGAAGAAATAAGAGTAGAAGGAATAAAATAATGTTTTCCCTTTGCTTACTGCAAAGGACCATTGCATGGTATTTTTTTCCGTATGGCTTCTGTTAGACAAATCACTAGCTCACCTGTGTCTAGAAGTCTAACAGATTGCTAATATATCTCTTCCTTTGTTTTTCTTTTGCTCCTCTCTTCTCTTTTCAGTAAGTCTCAATGAAGCCTCAGTATCTCTCATCAAGATTAAAGCCATTCCCCAAGACCTACTTTCAGATGCCTTCATTTTTAGACTAGTGTTTTGGAACACAGATATTAAAAAAAAATTAGCAGAAAGAAACAGGTTCTTGAGTCCTTCATTCAACAAATGTTTGTTGAATATCTTTTATGTATGTCGCACTGTGCTTTGTAATAGGGATGTAGAGATGAGTGAATGCTTGACCCTGCTCTCAAAGAGCGAGCAGTCTGAGAAACACAGACACTTGGTCAACAAAAACACAATGTAACAGGTGATAGAATAGAGGTTTGTTTATTTAGCATACGTTTATTGAAGGCAAACTGTATGTAAGGTATACAAGATACTAACGTGCGTTCTTTCAAAGTATGATAACATGCTAACATGAGCCCTTCAAAGAGGTCACAGTCATTTGAAACTCATTTGGAGTCATTTAAATACCTAGGGCAAATTCAGGTGACAACCTTTGTACTGTATGTCTAAATATTGAAAAGTGACAAGTAAAAACCAACCTGTTAAATAAGGTATTTGCAATTTGCAATGCCTAATTGGGCTGATTCCATTCTTGCTCCTTGACAATCCATTCTGTACAAAGCAATAAGATCTCCTAATAAATAAATATATGTAAATGGTTAAATTAGTTACCTGCCCAAATCAAATCAATCCTTGATTAATTTTCAATTTGAGAAAATTTAAAATTAAACTATCATTGAGCATCCTTATACATATATCTTTGCTTCATCTTCAAGATTAGTTCCATGGAATAAAATTCTCTAAGAGTGTGATCATTTTGTGACTTTTGAAGGATATTGCTACACTGCCCTCAGGAGGTTGTATATAAATTTATACTCATGCTAACAGTGTATGAGAATATCTTTCCCTGTATCCTACCTAACACTGGGTATTCTTAGTTCTTAAAAACTTTTAACAATTTCACAGATTGAAATGACACCTCATTGTCTTATTTCCAAGCCTTTATTTTTCAGAGAAGCTGAAAATAATTTTATATTTTCTGGCCTTTTTATTAAAATTCTTTTTACAAAATTGCCTAAGTCAGTTCTTGTCTTATTTTCTCGTGGGGTATTCACCATTTTGTACTATTTTTAAGTACTTTTTATGTATTGCAGATTTTTGTCTTTTATGCAATATGCAAACTTTTTTCAATTTGTTCATATAATTTTTAATGTGTAAGTTTTATATCTGAGTTAGTTAGGCTAATCTATATATCTCTTGCTTGATGGAATCCTTTAGTTTTTAATTGCAAATAGTGATATATTTTAAACATTTAAAAAATAACATAATAGATACTCATGTACCCAACACTATAACATTTAACAAACACACACAGTCACATTCTTTTCCATCTGTCTTTTCAAAACACAAAATAGTCCGGGCACGGTGGCTCACACCTGTAATCCAAGCACTTTGGGAGACCGAGGTGGGTGGATCACCTGAGGTCAGGCATTCAAGACCAGCCTGAGCAATATAGTGAAACCCCATCTCTACTAAAAATACAAAAAATTAGCCAGGCATGGTGGCAGGCATCTGTAATCCCAACTACTCAGGAGGCTGAGGCAGGAGAATCACTTGAACCTGGGAGGCAGAGGTTGCAGTGAGCCAAGATCACCCCATTGTACTGCAGCCTGGGCAACAGACTGAGACTCTGTCTCAAAAAATAAATAAATAAATAAATAAATAAATAAATAAATAAATAAATAAATAAATAAAATATGATTTTAACCTCATTTTCTCCCAATTAGTCGGTGATAGTCATGCATTTATTAAATATTGGCCCACCTTTCCTATTGATTTGAAGTGCCACGTTAAATTATACAAATTCTTATATATATTCCAGTATATTTTTACATATTTTTTTCCATCAATCTGCTTATTTCTAAACCAGAACTTCACTGTTTTAATTATTGTACTTGTATATATTTTAATATCTTCTAGGGTAATCCTTCCTTATTATGTCATGTTTGTCCCCAAAATTTCTGCAAACCTGTGTATTTTTTTCAGTTAAGCTTTAAAATCATTTTATTAAATTCCACCCCTAGCCCAAATAAACTTAGAGATTTTTATTGTAATGGTATTAAAGTTATAGATTAATTTACATGAAATTGATAGCTTTACTATTGTATATCTTTCCATATAGCTATAAACATGACTTTGTCTCTTTATCTTTTAAAACCTTCCTTTATGTTCTACTGTGAAGCATAGTTTTCATCATATGGGTAAAATACATTTAATATATTTTAAATACATTTCTAATAATGAAATATTTTAATTCCCATGGTGAATGAGATTTTTTTTTTCTAACTGGTTATTGCTAATATATAGAGAAGCTATTGTGTTTTTCAAATTAACTGCATTTTACAATTTGCCACTTTGTTAAACAGGTTTCATTTTCATAGCTTTTCAGTTGATTCTATGATGTTTATCAGGTAGACAATTATGTTGTTGGTAAACAATGATACTTTTGCCTCTTCCTTGCCAATATACATTACCTCCTAGTTATTTTTCTTATCTTATTGCTTTGGCTGGAATTTCTAAAAAAAAATTGAATATTAGTAATACAATAAAATTAAGCATCCTTGCTTTATTTTTGTTACCAGGGTTTCATCGTTACAGTTGTACTATTTGTCAGTTTCTGATAAATATCCTTTATTATGTTGAGCGTGTATTCTCCAGTTTATTGTAATGAGTTTAGTTTTGAAGATAATGATCTTGAGGAGTCTGGTAATACATACTTGGAGACGTCAAGTTAAGGAAAGTGATCTGGTCAGGACTTTCATTACCTATACGAGAACTGAAATTATAGACGCAGATCTGAAAATATGAGAATAGATAAGTTCACTCATGCAGAGTGTATTAAAGGGTGAAGAGAGATCAAAGAAAGATCAAATAGGGTGAGGAGCAAAAATAAGTGCCATGTTTCGATAGTCTGAGGTCAATGGTGATGCTAGGAGGAAATGACTAACCCTATCAAGAACAGATTGAGTGCCATGCACACTAAAGCCTGAAGCCAAATTACATGAATTCAGGAAATTCCATATCCAGAAAATCAAGGTGCCAACATAAACAACTCTTTCAAGTAGTTTTATGGTAAAGGAAATGAATGAAATAAGGTAGTCGCTTCAGTGGGAAAGTGAAAGGAAGTGTCTATTATTGGAAAAAAGGTTGAAGACAAAGAATAGTTGATGGAGACGGATGGTAGATGGGAGTAGTGGGATTGCCGTTGGTCAGCAGGAGACAATCAGGATCACAGGGTGAGAGGTTAGCTTTGAAACCAGGATCACAGGGTAAGAGGTTAGCTTTGAAAGGAGAATAGGGGAAAAGAGGAACTATTTTTCTGGGATAAGAGAAGAGGAAAGCTTCTTTCACTTCCAACCCATCATTACAAACCTATTACAAGCCTAGGACATCAGGTCCCCTCACAAAATTTATTGGAACACTGAGTTGCATGTGAGTGCATACGTGTGTGTGTGTCTGTTTCAAAAGGGTCACTTCTTGGGCTGAGGACTTGAGTAACATGCAGCTCTGGCAGATAGATGAGTAGTTGATAACCCGCAAAATAGTCCAGTGTCTTTTGGCTTTGGGAAAGAAGGGATATCAGTGAATTATGCAGTACTTTGATAGAATACAACGTGTACCTATTCCCACCAGTAAAAATCCTCAGGAGTTTCTTACCTTCCCTTTGTAATTATACCATATAAAGATCTTTACCTGAATTTCTTTTTAGTGAAGAAACTTTGACAAGATTACCTAGGAAAAATACACGATAGTTTGCAAATTTAAGTTTTCTCCTCCACCTCTTCCACCTCCACCCATCACCTCAAATTATTACTTTTCCAGTTAAATTGATCTTTAATGATAAATGACTCGACACATTGTAACATCATAAAGGAAATAATTTTGGAAAGCAAAAACCAGATGGATTATATTATTGCTAAGGTTTTGGTAGACCTGTACTTTCACTTTTTTGCTTACAAGTAATTTTAGAAGCTCATAAATACACACACACACACACACACACACACACACACCCTATCTTTTCAGTTAATAGTTATAGAGATATCGTGCAATAACATTTTAAGATTTTATGAAAGAGAAAGTAGTCCTGTTCCTTTATCTTTCTCTCTCATTTCTTTGTCACTCAGTGCTATCATTGGTGACTTGGAAGGTCTTGCTTCCTCTAAAAAGCTCATTCATTAATATCCAAAGAGCATTTATTTCTATACCATAGTCCCTTCTGTTGGCTGTCCTCGAGAGACACTATGAAGAAGATACCGATGTGCTCATCTTTTTTGTAGGACCCACAGGTGCAAAATGGGTTAAATAACCTGCTGATACAAAAATGCTATGAACACAGTCTGTACTTTGTAAAAACTGTATCTGTAAAATATCTGGGGAAATAGGCCAGCAATGAGTGTTAATGGGGTTATGACTTTTATATAGATATATACATATATATATATAATATACACAATAACTGGTTGAGTTGCCTTCTCCATGACTATATTTTTCCCCAGTAAAAAAAAAATGACCCTAAACTCATCTCTTAAATTTCAGCTAATTCTTCATATAAGTCACATCGACTTATATGTGAAAACTTCTCTGAGGGAAAGGAGTAGAATTAATCCCTTTTCTGGAGAGAAGAAAATAGCGTGGAATTTTCTTGGATGTGGAATTGGAGTTCACTGGTAAAATACGATAATTTCCCAATGTTATATTACATATACATCTCCTTTATACAGTATTGACATGATACAGTGTGTGTGCATAATTTTGTATGTATATGTATGTCTATATGTATATACACATAGATAGATCTTTGTATCCTGCTTTGATAGTATATTTTGCTCATTTGTATAAATAAAAATGTCAAGAATATTGTTTCAGTCACTTAATGGTTGCTCTTAGATGTATTATAATTATTGTACCATTCCTCTTTTGTTGTACATTTAGGGTATTTTAAATATTTTATTAGAAATAATACTTTGCCAAACACCACTGCTCCTAAATAAGCCTCTTTTTTTGAGATGGAGTCTTGCTCTGTCGCCCAGGCTGGAGGGCAGTGGCACGATCTTGGCTCACTGCAACCTCCACCTCCCAGGTTCAAGTGATTCTCCCGCCTCAGCCTCCTGAGTATCTGGGATTACAGACATGCGCCACCACACCCAGCTAATTTTTGTATTCAAAAGCCATTTTTAAGGCCCTTGGCACATGTTGCTGATACTCTGAAGAAAGTCCATGCCAATCCACGCCACGATCACAGCCACTAGTACTGAGCAATATTATGTTTTGTTATTTCTTTTTTAAAACAAACTCCTTCAGTTATAGAGAAAAGCTAGAGAATAATGTAGTCACACCCCATATACCCACCACCCAGCAAAAGAAATAAAACATTACGAATAGCCTCGAAGTCCTGATCATTGCCCCCTCAAGATTACCCTGGCCCAAGGGTAGGTTTATCATTTTTGCACGCATCTCTGTACTTTTACTGAACTAGTGTTTCTTACACATTTATTAATCTTACAGAGGACAAAACAAGACTGAATTGCTGATTTAATTAGAATTTCTATGGTGACTTGTGGGTTTGAACATACTTCATGTGTTTTGGCCACTCCTAGTTTCTCTGATGTGAATTATCTATCCATTTTAAAATGGGCCTCTGGTGGTTTCTCCTTCTCAATTTTGATCTGCTTCATATATTAAGGAGATCAACCTTTAGCTATTTAGGTGGAAAACACTTTTCTTTGTTGTCTTTTAATTTTAAGATGATGTTTGAAACATAGAAATTAAAATGCAACAAAGCTGTCAGTCTTTTTTTTTTTTTTTTTTTTTTTTTTTGAGACGGAGTCTCACTCTGTCACCCAGGCTGGAGTGCAGTGGTGCGATCCCAGCTCACTGCAAGATCCACATCCCGGGTTCACACCATTCTTCTGCATCAGCCTTCCAAGTAGCTGGGACTACAGGCTCCCGCCACCATGCCTAGCTAATTTTTTTTTTTTTTTTTTTTTGTATTTTTAGTAGAGACGGGGTTTCACCATGTTAGCCAGGATGGTCTCGAACTCCTGACTTCGTGATCTGCCTGCCTCTGCCTTTCAAAGTGCTGGGATTACAGGCATGAGCCACCGTGCCCAGTCAAAGCTGTCAGTCTTTTTGTTAACTTCATCCATTGCTTTTATGTTCATCAAATCTTTCTACTCTGGAGTCCACGTAATCATATGACTTTCTTTTTCTTTTCTTTTCTTTTCTTTTTTTTTTTTTGACAGAGTCTTGCGCTGTTGCCAAGCTGGATTGCAGTGGCGCGATCTCAGCTCACTGCAACCTTCACCTCCCATGTTCAAGCAATTCTCCTGCCTCAGCCTCCTAAGTAGCTAGGACTATAGGTGTGTGCCACCACGCCCAGCTAATTTTTGTATTTTTAGTAGAGATGGGGTTTCACCATGTTGGCCAGGATAGGTCTCTATCTCTTGACTTCATGATCTACCTGCCTTGGACTCCCAAAGTGCTGGGATTATAGGTGTGAGCCACCACTCCTGGCCCATATGACTTTCTATTAACTTCTTTTTTTTTTTTTTTTGAGATGGAGTCTTGCTCAGTCATCCAGGCTGGAGTGCAGTGGCGCGATCTCAGCTCACTGCAAGCTCCACCTCCCGGGTTCACGCCATTCTCCTGCCTCAGCCTCCGGAGTAGCTGGAACTACAGGCACCTGCCGCCACGCCCGGCTAATTTTTTTCATTTTTAGTAGAGACGGGGTTTCACCGTGTTAGCCAGGATGGTCTTGATCTCCTGACCTCGTGATCCACCTGCCTTGGCCTCCCAAAGTGCTGGGATTACAGGCGTGAGCCACTGTGCCCAGCCTCTATTAACTTCTTTTGTAGAGTTTTGTAAGGCCAGGCACCTATCTCTTTGGGTTTAAGTTTTAGATACTGATGGGGCAAGAGTGAGCTTTGATAATCCAACATGTATTCATCTTTACCAATTGAATATAACCACTTCAAGGGCAAGAACCATTTCTTATTCCTTTTTCTAACCCCATGCCCAGAACTAGCCCTCCAAGAACATATAAATTGCTCAACACGTGTGTATTAAATAAAGAAATGACCATCATATTTTGCATGCAGCCACTTCAGTGAAAACACTTTATGACTCTCTATCCTGGGCCATTTTCTTTCTTCCCAGCTCCTCTTTTATTTTTTAAATTAGATTTGTAGTTTTAAAGACAATTGCTTACTTGCTTTATTTAAATTAAATGTTATTTATAATTAGAGATGCAAAACTTTTTTGGTGTGTATGAGAGAGAGAATCCCAGTCTATCACCCAGGCTGGAGTGCAGTGGCGCAATCTTGGCTCACTGCAACCTCCACCTCCCAGGTTTAAGTGATTCTCCTGCCTCAGCCACCCGAGTAGCTGGGACTACAGGCGTGCACCACCACCCCTGGCTAATTTTTCTATATTTTTTATACAGACGGAGTTTCACCATTTTGCCCAGGCTGGTCTGAACTCCTGACCTCAAGTGATCCACCTGCCTCGGCCTCCCAAAGTGCTGGAATTACAGGTGTGAGCCACTGTGCCCAGCCAGAGATGCAAAACACTTTAATTACAGAAAAATATAAAATATAAACACAAAGAAAAAATTAATGTGTTGTTTCTAACCCAGAGATGATGACTTCTTCTTGTCATCTAACCCTAATTTTGTGCATAGATTTTTAATTTATATATAGATAGAAATGATCTCTAGCTAGATGACATATAGCTGAAAAGATAAGATGGTAGACACATAGAGATTAAATGTTTTAAGTTATAGAAACTACAGGTTTGAAGCTTGAATTTCCTTGCTTTTATACCATTTATTTTCTCTTGAAATCAGAAGCAGTGTATGCTACATTTCACGTTGTTAAAGAAAATACCATTTTTTAAAACATATCTAGAGGAAGAATTAATACTCTCAGATGACACTGGGTATTTGTGGGCCATGTTAGTTTCAGAGGCTTTACATATAGATACTCAAGGAGGTGGGTAAAATTCACACCTAAAATTCATACCTGACCTCACAGCCTACTTCAGGTTTCTCTTTGGTGTCCTCAACAACTCTGATTGGTAATGGCCCATTTCACCCATCTCAGGAATCAGGCCTGTGGTTTCTTACCACTGCTGCAAGTTGAAACACTCTCAGGGAAAGCACTGATGCCAGAATGAGCAACATCACTTTTAAATCAGTAAAACCTTGTGCATCAGCAACTAGGCTCTTATTACCAGGTTAAAACAAACCAAGGTTGGGGCCGGACGCGGTGGCTCAAGCCTGTAATCCCAGCACTTTGGGAGGCCAAGACGGGCGGATCATGAGGTCAGGAGATCGAGACCATCCTGGCTAATACGGTGAAACCCTGTCTCTACTTAAAAATACAAAAAACTAGCCGGGCGACGAGGTGGGCGCCTGTAGTCCCAGCTACTCGGGAGGCTGAGGAAGGAGAATGGCGTAAACCCGGGAAGTGGAGCTTGCAGTGAGCTGAGATCCGGCCTCTGCACTCCAGCCTGGGTGGCACAGCAAGACTCTGTCTCAAACAAAAAACAAAAAACAAACAAACAAAAAAAAAAAAAAACAAGGAAAACAAAAGTAGACAATTGTGTCACCTCTTTCTCTGGGGAATGATTCCCGATTGCATAGCTACCCTTCTCCCAAAGAAATGGCATTGTCAAAAACATATTTAAATAGCAAGATTGTCATTTCTCCTGATAACAACCAGGAAATTACAAGTTGAGCACCACCATGCTTTGTCCCTAACCTGGACTTTTCTTGCTTCGTTCTCTGCCAGTTTATGAGTGAACAGTGAAACGCCAGCTGAATGTCCTGTTTCCTGACTGTTGTTCTCTTATGTCACAACTTGGTGGAAATACAACTTTAAAATATCATTAATGAACTGTTGTTTTGTTGGTAAAATGTGGTGGCATGTCCATTCCTCAGATTTGATCTCTTCCTGATTTATTGCCTCTCTTTCCTTTCCTAAGTATGGAATTGCGTGAAACCCTGTTCCCTGAAAGGTACTGAGCAGCACCTGAAATCATTTGTTAGTGTAAAATTGTCTTTAGCCGCTCTAAGGCAAGGTGACGTTGACATTTGAAACCCTATGTATTTAATTTTGCTTGCTATCGCTCTAGAAAAGCAATGTACATAAAGTGAGATCCCCAGATAAAACTTGCTCCTTCTGAGAGCAGGGTCACCCTCTCCAAATGATCAAATTAATTTCCAATTTTCCTTTTGATCCTCTAAAGGGCTTTTTTGGAGGTGAAGTTAAATCTGGAGACGTTTGTTTGTCTTTATTTTCTTGTTAAATGCAAACCGTTTCAAAGAAGGTCAAAATTAGACTAACGTTTTCCAAAGTGTCTACCTTTCAGTCTCACTAAAGAAAACCTCTGGAACTTTTTTTTCAATGTGCTGAAATATCATGACACCTGTCTAGACCAATTAGAGAGAGAGAGTGGTTGAGTCTCTGTAATAGAAATGATGGATGGGCCGGGGTTGGTTTTAGTGACTCATTAGCCAAACGCTACAAGGATATAAAAGTTGTTGTGGTTTTTATTTTCATTTACATCAAGAGCTTGCTTAAATCTGCACCATTCTCTCCATTACCTCTTTCTTGTGCGGTTGAAAGAGACTATCAGTTCAAACCACCTTGAATTTCATATACAACCTGTCTTGTCGCCTGTGCCTTTTTAGTTATCCCAATCATATTTTTAACTAGTAGGATTTCCAAGCTAGAGGAGAAAGTGTCAGGAATTTAAGGGTGCCTTAAATTCATCTCTTTATGTCCATCTCCCGAGCACAGGTGATGGACATGCTATAGGGTTTTTTCCCCCCTTTCTTTTTCTTTCTTTCTTTTTTTTTTTTTAACTTCATATCACTTTATGGCATTTGGGTTTGCTTTTGTCTTTCATTACTTCCCAGCCTCCATCTTCTTCTCATTCCCTCCTGTGATTAACTCCATGGCAGGTGCATCTTTCTTTGGTGCCTTGGAAAACACTAGACCTTGGCCTTTATTCACATTAAGTCCACAATATCATAAATGAAATTTCAATTTGGGTGTAGAGGTTGCATTGCTTGTAATATGAATCATAAACACCAGCAATGCTATTTTAAGAAGCTGACTTTTTTTTTTTCCCTGAGAAGGAAGGAAAATAAAATCTTTGAATCTGCTGGAGTCACACTCCCCTGCTTACTTGCTCCGAACAAAAGGCTGGGCAATCTCGCTCGATCCTTCTGAATACCGTGTGAAATTCCAGGCAACATACAGGGCAGGGTTGGAAGCAGAGTGTGCAGCAGGAGATGGATTACACTTCTCTGAGTATTTACGTATCAGCGGCCTTGTTTGTGCACATACACACAGATGATACACGGAAGGTGGGAGGAATGGCTGGCTATTGATACAGATTTATAGTTTCCATCACTGCTCTCTATCCTTTGGGATCAACTTTGTCACGGGCACACCGGCGGGGGTTTATTACAATGTGTGATAGCAGGTGTGGGCTGTGTGTGCATTGTGGATTCATTGTCCTCCTATATCAGGATTTATACAGCCACACACCCATTCTTTCCAAGGGCCTGCCTGGTGCACAGACGTTTATGTATCTGCGGGACTGGGTCCTGTGTGGTGCCCCTGGTGTCAGTGGTTGGATTTTGCCACTGAATTCAGGTTGCTTCTGTTACATTTAAACTTCATCTCAGCAAGGGCTGGGAGCACAGTTTAAAAGGTCTGGTTCTAAACGCTTGTTGCTTTTAGTATTATATTTTAGATTATTTAAGGAACATAAATGCAATGGAAAGAAATAGGGGAGGCTTACCAAGCAACATGAAACTTGGAGGTTTACCGATATGAGTCAGAACAATTAAAAGAGACACAAGTGCTCTCTAAAGCTACAAATTTAGTCAAATCTAGTGTTAATGTATTGAGTATCTACTATGGGCAAGGCAGGCCCAGAGCGTGGTAGTACAAGGAGTGCAAGATAATTTCAATTTGAGAAAATTCAACTTCTCAGGATTTAAATGGTTCAAGTCCCCTACCTTCCTGCTGGACCCCTGTTTTATGGTGAAGAAATCTTATTTAGGATCAAGTATAAGCTCACTTTGGCTGGAGCGCTTTTCTGCAGACTATTTCTATAAGTTTGAAAAATAGGGTTGCTTTATGAAATGGATGCTCTTTCTCTAAATAGATCCGTACATTTGGACTCTAGGAGTCATCTACCTTTTACAAGTCTGCTCAAGGGAAGAATTTAAAAACATTTGAGGGGAAAATTAGGGTCACTCAGTAATTTTTAAAAGATTACAGTACCTCTCAATGATATGTTTAATAATGAGAAAGCTTATAGACTGCATTCCTTATCCCCAGGTATGTGATAGAAGGAGTTAATGGGTTGGAGGTAGATATGTTGTGTAGTTACTGAGTACAATGATTAAATAGATACCATTGTTATAGGATCTGGTTACTAAGAAAAACAAGATGAATCCTTGACCTCAAGGAAACCGTAATTCTGGGGATACTTTGCACTCTACCCCACTAGTTAACATTTTCTTTTCTTTTGAGACAGAGTCTTGCTCTGTCGCCCAGGCTGGAGTGTAGTGGCACAGTCTCGGCTCACTGCAACCTCCACCTCCCAGGTTCAAGTGATTCTCCTGCCTCAGCCTCCCGTGTAGCTGGGACTACAGGCGCATGCCACCACGCCTGGATAATTTTTGTGTTTTTTAGTAGAGATGAGGTTTCACTGTGTTAGCCAGGATGGTCTCAGTCTCCTGACCTCGTGATCCAACCGCCTTGGCCTCCCAAAGTGCTGGGATTACAGGTGTGAGCCACCATGCCTGGCCCAATAGCTGTTTTCTTAAAGCATGTCAAGACTTTCCCGTGTGATCATTAGTATGAACAAATAGATTAGAAGGGTACCCATTGCAGGTTTTCTCAACATCATTCAAACGAGTTTAAGTCATAAGAATTAAAAGGCAGGTTTCTCTTGACAAGCTGATCAGTCAGTCTTTGAGCTGTTGCTGTCTCTGTGCCTCAAACTCTCCAGCTTGCAAAGGACATAATGAAGTTTAGGATATTCACTTCTACTATATCAATAGTATCTGCAAATTGATCCTATCTGACCTGGTTGACACCTTTCTTGAGCTTAGCAAATGAGACTCTTCATAATATGGCTTCTGCCAACCTCTTCAATTTTGTCTCCTCCTGCCTCTGTCTGTCCCCAACTTCTAACAATCATAGACAGCTTGGAGCACCTGGATTCACTTTGCTATTGCCTATATCTGTGTTTTTTGCGTGTCTCTTGCCCTTTAACCTTTAGTGAAATTTTCTTTGCTTAGGAATTCTTCTAACTTACTAGGAAGATAATAGAAAAATCTATCTCCTTCAAAACTTTGCATATGCTTCTACTTTATAATAATAACGATATATTATTTTTGTTTCCGTATCAGTCTTCTCTACAACATTATGATGAGTGTATTTTTGACATAGGGAACAACAGTATTTATGGCTACAGTAGAATTATAAGTCCCTCTTTATCCCTGACACTAAGCACAGACTCTGGCACAAAACAGCTGCTAAATAAATATCCATCGGGCTGAACATTGAGGGAGATTATACAAGTTAGATGAAACGACTAGAAAGGAAAGCAAAGCAATAGTATAATGAAAAGCATAGAGCCCCAGATATGAGTAGCACACAGTTTAGGGAGTGCAGAGTCAGTGAATAATGAGTCTTCAAGCAAGCTCCAAGTTGGACATTAAAGGTAGAAAGAGTGTTTGGCAGGTGGAAAGAGGGATAGCATTCCAGAGAAAGATGGTACTGGCAGCAAAGGTCAGTAGCCCATTCCTTGGTGATCCTATAGTCTAGGTCTTCTAAGTGGATCTCATCTCATATCACTGAGTTCTTTTCAGTGGAGGTCACTGATCGAATGAATGTTTAAATGTAATTTAATTTTCATACCTTTGTATGTTTTTTCATATCAGTAGATTTGCAAATCAAAATGTATATCTCAATATTGATGAGGAAATACGGGTACAAATTTCCTATAAAAATTTGCATTTAGAGATGAAAATCTCCTTTTAGGGGGGCACAAATGGATTCAAGGAAACCAAAGCCATGGCATTTTCCTTTGTGGCTTTGCTTTGGTTCACTTGCTTGTCAACTGCTTCCATCCTGGTTATGGAAGATAGAGAGAGGTCCCTGCCCAAGACAGAGTGAAAACCAACAGATTTGTCATAAAATGTGTGAAATTTATTATGTAGTCCTGTGTTAATATCCGTTTAAGAATTTTATTTCACAGAGGACAGGCAGCTTTTAGAGCTTCGCTGCTCGGCGGTTCTGGGACCACCAATATCAGCATCACTTTGGGAGCTTGTTAGACATGCAGATTCCTGGGCCCCACCCTGGACCTACTGAATCAGAATCTGCATTTGAACAGGCTCCCAAGTGACACAAATGCCACTGGTCTGCATACTGTACGTTAAGTAATGAGGCTTGACTCCTTCTCACAACCAGCAATCCTTATCTAAACCGCAGAAACAAAGAAGGTGATTTGAGAGACTGTTTTCTCACTCTCCCCAAAATACACGAGTATTATACTCTAGGTGCAGCGGTAAGAAGTTCATTCATTATATACATAATGGATATCTTGGAGGATGAGGGCTTAGTTCTTTCATAGAATCCCAATTGAGAGAGGCACCCAGAATCCTGAACTTGAAGATAATTCAGGTTGCTTCTATTACATTTAAACTTCCTTAAGTATGAACACATTGAGTTAGGCAGGTGTGAGCTGTAATCTTACTGTGAGATGTGTGCCTTCCCATTGGTGAAGTGGCTGTTTTTTATTATTCTGAATTATCAGAAAACATAACCAGCTCACTACAAACAGCAGCATTCTAAAAGTTTAGCAGACTTCGCATGCCTAATTTACAAACCCAAATGGTGCAGATCTAGCTGAGGCTGGGTTAAGTAAATAAGAGTATGGTATGTTTTTTTTCACAGTTCCACATATATATTGTATTTAAATAATTTTAGACTCCAAATACATTTTTCTCAGACACCTAAAATAAAAATGAGGTTTTTTTTTTTTTTCTTCTAGAAAGTGTAGAACAGACACTGGAAGTGTGGTAACAGGAAAAATGAAATTTGTCCATCTTCTGGGCCCATGAAAATGGGACCATCAGCAATACTTTCTGGTGACTTTGTCCATTAGCATTCATTACTATTGCACATCTGTCCTGTGCATGGAAAGTATGTATAAGATCGGATGTGGGGAAAAAGAAGCGTCTTTGAGCATGAAGCAGCACCTGCTCTCACTACCTGGAGTAAGAAATCAGGGAAAGCTGAGGCACATTAGCAGCCAGGGACTTCTTACAGTGACCTCCTGCAAAATTGGATCAGGCTTTTCCCTGGCAGTTGTATTAAGCTCACACATTTGATGAAATGTGCTTATGAAGTCGGCATATTTCGCTGCTTTCTTTCTTTCCTTTTTTTTTCTTCTGGGGGATAGATTCTTTATTATCTGCTGAATTCATTTCACTCTGTCAATATTCTATAGAAAAAATGATGGCCATTCTATAATTTTGACTTTGATATTAATTCATAATGTTGATGGTTCTAGCTTAGGGCTGCTTTCTCTCTCAAAGCCTTTCTTTCTTTTCCTCCCTCCTGCCCCTGACTCTAGGTCTCAGGTTGTTCCATTCAGCAGCTGAGTTTATGACAGCTGCGTCTCTCCTTATTGCCTTAGCACACGGCAGGTCTTTTTTCATATTAAACTCACGATAACGGCAATGAAATTCAGATTTATAGCTGGAAATCAGCCTATTTGTAATATAAACATAAACATTGGTGCATTTGAAACAGCTAAAGAATTCTTTTTTCCTTCTTTGTATTTTTCCTTTCTTGGAACTTCATGACTTGAGTCTCAAACAAGTGCTATTTTAAAATTTTCTGGCACCATGTAATGTAATTGATAATAATGTTTAAGCAGCATCTAATATCATCCAGCATAGTGCAAAGTGAGCCATCCCAGGATATGAGCTTAAAAAATTACATTAACACTTAGACAAAATGAAATTTTTATACTTGATTTGCTCATGGTTGGACGGATGCAACTAAACACAATTTGAGCTGTCACTTTGCAAAGGGGAAAAAAATATGCAACTTTGGAATGTTTCAAATGAGCCCAATATTAGATTCTATAACTCAGACTGACACAGGAAATACTATTTGCAACATGATTGGTTCATTAATATTTGGTAATTGTAGTACATCATTTTAAGGGGGAAATAAAGTGCAAACAAATGTTCCTAGCTTCCAGTCAGTCACGGCTGCTCAACTGCCACCACCAGGAAAGGTTTGGAAGCTAAAGGATACATGGATTGGGGGACGTTATATTTTACCCTCCCCATTTTCATTTTGGAAGAATAATTTTCATTATAAACCAACATGTCAGACAAAGCATCTACATTTAAAAAAATATTATTTCACAATTTTTCACATGCACATTTGATGTAAACCCTGGAGGTGTATTCCCTGAGTACCTATTACCTCCATTTTAGGGAAATTACATTAAATTATTAGTGACAAATTTACTTGTCTGCCAATGTATTTTTCTGGAATTTTACTACAACATCAATACTTGGCTGTTTTATATGGGCCCTCATTTACCTGTCTTTAAAGGCAGCCACCCCTTGGGGAGCTCTGTCTGTCACTAACAGAAGCGGGAAAGAGTCTTTAAGTTTAACATTCACAGTTTTGAATTAGATGGAAAAAATACGTTGCACTTTAAAAATACAATGTGCCCTTCTGAATTGTACAATTAGGCAACTTGTTTTGTAATCTATTGTCTCACTTTTTGGACAAGGATAAAACAACGTAGATCACCCCCAGGTACTAGGGTAGAAACAACAGGCATTATTCTGAAGTGTGAAATATGTCTGCCAGGTAGCGACAAGACAGGATAGATGTTCACATTTCTCCGGTTAATTTTAGGGAAATTCGCAGAGCGAGTTTCCTGTGATGCAAATGAGCCGTAGACTTCAGGGTCCCTCCTGCAGGGTGCCCTTAGAGCTGCTGGGAGCGGTGGAGGAGGCTGTAGGTTGGGGGGCGATACCAGAGTGTCACTGGGAAACTCCCAGAAATCTCAGAAGAGAGGGACCTAAGTGTCCAAGGTCCCAGCACCTGATTCTGATGGATTTTCTCATTTTAAGTAAATATTAATGTTGGAACATAATTCCATATTCGTTCCTTTTTTTTTTTTTTTTTTTTTTTTGACAGAGTCTCGCTTTGTCGCCCAGGCTGGAGTGCAGTGGCGCCATCTCAGCTCACTGCAAGCTCCGCCTCCTCGGTTCATGCCATTCTCCTGCCTCAGCCTCCCGAGTAGCTGGGACTACAGGCACCTGCCACCACGCCTGGCTAATTTTTTGCATTTTTAGTAGAGACAGGGTTTCACCGTGTTAGCCAGGATGGTCTCGATCTCCTGACCTCGTGATCCGCCCGCCTCGGCCTCCCAAATTGCTAAGATTACAGGCGTGAGCCCCTGTGTCCGGCCCCATACTCCTTTCTTACAGAGAATTCTTCAAATTCTATAAGCTTCAGGCCTCCACAAAACCTGGATCTGTGGCTAAACAAGGATGCTATTTTTCTTTACATCCTGGAATATAACAGAGTTCTGGTAAGCAGAAGATGCCTATCTGAGTCGTAGAACAAAAGTTACATGTTAAACTGTAAAGTCCTGTTGAGGGAAGTGACTTCTGGTTGGGTGAGCCGGAAATACATGGAAAGCTTGAAGCAGAAACAAAGGGAAAAATGAAAAATAATAAGCAAGAATGTAAGTTTTGTGGGGGGGGCGCTGCGTCCATCTCTCCAGTTTCCTGTTGATGTAGAATTCTCCTCCATTAGAATTTACGGAAGCAATACTTGGCTCTGATGACATTTCATATCCTCCTGTCTTGTGCTGTGTCTGGTTCTCTGGTTTGCATACCTATTTTTATGTTTGAAGCTCCTACGTTGTTCGGTGGAAGATTTAGGTTCGTTTTTAATGGAAGATCTGGGGTCTTCAAGCTGATCAAACCTTTTTCTCTCTTGAGGAAAAGAATATGCTGGCCGGGCGGGGCGGCTCAAGCCTGTAATCCCAGCACTTTGGGAGGCCGAGACGGGCGAATCACGAGGTCAGGAGATAGAGACCATCCTGGCTAACACGGTGAAACCCCGTCTCTACTAAAAAAAAAAAAAAATACAAAAAACTAGCCGGGCGAGGTGGCGGGCGCCTGTAGTCCCAGCTACTCGGGAGACTGAGGCAGGAGGATGGTGTGAACCCGGGAGGCGGAGCTTGCAGTGAGCCGAGATCGCGCCACTGCACTCCAGCCTGGGCGACAGAGCGAGACTCCGTCTCCAAAAAAAAAAAAAAAAAAAAGAATATGCTAATATTTTGTGAGTGTAGATATATCACCTGGAGTTGAGAATTATGCAGACCTTTTTTCCCCTGAATTCTCAGGAACTATTTTTCTGAGACGTGTGCAGCTCCCCGTGATTCAAACTTTGGCGAGTGACTGTTCTCCCTCCCCGATGCTATGCTAGCCAGGAGCCTCTATTTGTAAAGGCCTTTCCCTTCCCTCTCCAAATAAACACAACCATTTAGATCAAATTAACTAGAATATCTGTTTCAACTGACCTAAATCCATCCTCTGCTATGGCTTGGGAGATTTGACCTTAATTAAACCTCTATTTTGCCAGGGAATGAGACTGCTGGAGGGAAAGACCATATGAATTTCTACTTTCATTTCAGGTGGAACATTTGTAGCACCTGGGGACAGATTGTTAATGAAATATTTGCTTTATCCAACAGCACTTTATCGAGACCTAGAAATTTGGCAGTTTGGCAAATTTTAAATGGAGGAGAATCGCAGGTAACGCTGCAGAAGGGAAACGATAAGAGGCCAGTCCTCCTGAAGGAGTTAAAAGGGATAAGGACTCAGGATACAGTGGAGGGAGATCTACAGATGTTATGACAGGAGGATTCCCTTTCTAACTTCCTTCCCAAGACCCCTTCCTCAGTAATGGCCCTTGGTGCTAGACCACTAAAATTCAGTATGATTTTAATAATCACAACCCCCCTGGAAGATGGATGCTACAATCCCCATTTTTCCTACAAGAAGACCAAGGGGAAGGGAGATGTAACAATTTGCTTAAAGTCATCTAAGGGTCTGGCTGGGATTCCCACCAAGCTGTGTCTCACCCAAAGATCTGGTCCTTTTCTCTTCTGCTCAGCCATCTCTCATGCATCTACTAGCTTCGAATGTTGACCTGTTTTGAAATGTTTACTCTTGATTTTTGGCCAATTTTAGTATATCTTGAATGGTACTTTGTAGGCTTCGAAGATATTATCAAAAGTGGAACAAAAAGAAGTTAATAAATGGAACAAAAAGAAGTTAATAAATAAGGATGCACTTCGACTAACTTTGGTCCCTAAGGCATTGTCGTCACTACGGGGAAAAGAATCAATTCTGAACTTGGGAATGAAATTTGTCAGAAAATTGGACAAACTTGTACTCACCATCTGAAACTGCATCAATTCTGAAAGTATGTAATAAAGCACTGCAGGTTCACATTTATTCAAACCAGAAATGCTGTCCTAAGTGTTGAGACATTGTTGTTAATATCTCCTGTCCCTCCACCTCTGACAGCCACTGAAGTGTCATGATTACTTTAAACTAAAGGTTGAAATTGGTGAATGATAGCCACCCAGTGGAAATGTCATCAAAGCCTTTGTTTTTTCCCCCATTGATTGCCATAAGAGCAATATTTATGTTCTTTGACGCTTGAAATCCATGCTTCCCTTTATGAGTCTCAACCTGAGAAACACATGTCTACTATTATATTGCTGCTTTTGTGCTTTTGTCCTTAAGGTGCTACCAAAACAGAACTTTCTTCTTTTGCTACCTCTAGTATCTTGGGTGCCCCTGCCCATCAAATGCAACTGTAGCTCTGGGATTGAAACGGTAGCTTGTGTGGATAAAACTGGACCATGACTAAGTATTTATTAAAGCCTACTAAGAGCCTGCATTGGGGTGCGCACCTGTAGTCCCAGCTACTTGGGAGACTGAGGCGGGAAGCTCCCTTGAGCCCAGGAGTTGAGTCTAGCCTGGGCAACATAGTGAAAACCCCCACTCTTAAAGTAAAAGCCTACTAGGGTGCTACGTATTTTGGAGGTACAGAAAAAACATAAACCACATTCCTAAATTTAGTTAGAGAAACAACCAATAGTAAGGTTTATGGGGCCTCACATGAGAAAAAGTTGAGATGTGGGATAGAGACTGTTGTGCATATTCAGAAAAACTGTGGGAGCCAGTGATAGTTTTGTGGAAGTGGGCGGGATTGGGGTTTGGTAGGCAGGAAATGGGGTAGAGCATTCCTGGTGGGAGGCACAGGTCGGGCTGGAGGGAAGAATGTCCGCATCTAAGCCTGGGCATCCAGAAAAGGTAGGAATACACTTGGATTTGGATAAGGAAGCCAAGGACTGTAAACTTTACAGGGTGTCCAGCATGAGACATTAAAAGAACATTGACTCTCTGAGTTCAAAAAAAGGCAACGCTATTGAAAGAAATGCCGATAGCTTACATATATATATATATATGTATGTTTTTTTTTTTTTTTTAATTGAGATGGAATCTCGCTCTGTCACCCAGGCTGCAGTGCAGTGGTGCAATCTCCACTTACTGCCAGCTCTGCCTCCCAGGTTCATGCTGTTCTCCTCCCTCAACCTCCCAAGTAGCTGGGATTACAGGCTCCCACCACCATGCCCGGCTAATTTTTTGAATTTTTAGTAGAGACGAGGTTTCACCATGTTAGCCAGGATGGTCTCAATCTCCTGACCTCGTGATCTGCCCACCTCGGCCTCCCAAAGTGCTGGGATTACAGGTGTGAGCCGCCGTACCCAGCCGCAGACTATATTTTTATTTTCTCCGTAGTGCTTATTTTTATTAACGTTTATATAGCTTTGGGAAGAATTTTGAAAGTGTCCTTGTCTTGAATCTTCTCATAAGACAGTTTTGATATTGAATTTTTCTTATCTTCCTATCTTAAACACCCATTGATATGGGAGCTAATCAATGTTTTAATAAACTAGGATATTCCTGATTTAAAATATGCTCGCTTTCCACCTCCCTCCTCCAGAAGTGCCCTCTAAATTATCCATGGTAGTCAGCTGTGACAAGTCATGGTCCCATCACATCTCATGCCCCTTGTCACAAATTAGGCCAGGATTCTAGTTCAAAAATGTGATTTTCTAAGCTACCGAGGGAGAACAACAAAACATGATGAATGAATATCCAGGATTGAATCAATTGGTACCAAAGATCTAATGTGTCCACCTGGCCTCTTTGGGGTCATCCTTAGTTTGGGGGCACAGCTTCACCTTCAAAGAATTATCAGAGCTTGTTTTGCCTTTTTCAAAGTTCAAATCTGTTTCCATCAACAGGAGACTTTTTCAGATATAAACTAAGGGAGGTGGAGTTGCAGCCATCTGTCTGTGGTTTGAAATCCACATGTGAGTCTTGACAAAGTGCTTCTCAGCTCTTTTATCTCTCCATAAGGTGATAGAAATAAATCTAATTTTGAATATCAACCTTGTCATTATGAGCTGTGGAACCTTGGGTAAGTTACTGAAATTTTCTGAGCTTCAGTGTCCTCATCTGCAGCTAGAGAATGATAATAATCCTCCTAGGCTTATTATTTAAAAATTACATTTAAAATGTCAAGAACCTGGCCAAGTGCTTGGCTCATCAGAAGATCTCCTGAATCTTCTCTATCTTTGCATTTGTGATGAGATAGAATTTTCCAATCACAGGATGTGTTACAGTTCAATTTGGCGGAGAATCACCAGCAGGTTTTTTGAGCACCAGAGGATGGTGATGGCCACCTAACTTCTTACAGCCTGGCATCCTCAGATAACTCAGATATGAGGAACTGCCCTGCATGTCGAATACTGTAATGATCATTATCAATTATCGACTGGACTATAGACGCCGGACCACACTGCTAGTGTCCACTTGTCACAAATTCATTTGCCAGGCACAAAAAGACCCTCTGGGTTGCATGGATTTTCCATTATGAGAGATCTGACAGTGCCTGAACATTCGTTAATGACATAGAAAGAAGTGGCTCTATTGCAGTGTAGGCCAATGTGCAGAGCCAGAAGTTCATAGGCAGCACTGCCTTGGGAGTCAACGAGAGATGACAAGGACGTTATTTAAGACACTCAAGTGGGACTGCATGAATAGAAAGATGAATAAACATCTGCGTAGCTGAAGGGAGGCGTCATTTTCCTACCCAGAAAAGATGTCATTTCTTAGGATTTGAGTTAGATTTTTTTAAAAAACAAGTTAACATTTTGAGAGCCCTCCCTGTGGTATACTTTTCTATAACACAACTGCCTATCAAAAAAGCTTCCTCAGTGATTTTCTCCTGTAAACACAGTCCCAACAAAGACAATACCTTTCGCTAATAATGGCTCAAATGACTGTATTTATTTTTTCCATCAATTTTAGTAAACGATTTTTAGGCATGTGCATCTCGTATGGAAATATCTGTTAAGTACATTATAGAAATTTATCTTCCTGGTAAAAAGCATTGAAGTAGATGGTCAGTTTTCTTGATTTTGTTTTGTATATTGTATCATATAACTGTTAAGCCATCAGGACTACCTATTTAGAATACAAATAATTATATTGTAGGGATGAATGAATGTACCTGCATGATCCCCAGTGTATATTTTAGCAACTTCTCTGGGAAAAATTCACATCTTAAATCGGTCTTAAATATTCAGTGCCTTTGATTTGCCCTTTCTATTTCCCTCACCTCATTGTCAGAGCTTGCTCAGAAGTCAGCCACCGTGTGGTCTGCAGCTAGATTCCCATGTTATAAGCAGCCCATCATATCAATTACAGCTGATAATAGGGCCTCTTCCTCCCAGTTGCAGGACTTATATACCTTTCAAGATGGTGGAGAAATAGGGGTTTAGTTTAGAGCAGAAAGAACTCTGGGCATTTGCTGTTTACGAACTCATCTGCACCTAATCTCTCATTGCAGCTCAAGATGGAGGGTTTATGATTAATACAGTTGACACAGAAAATGGCCGAGTGCTTAGCTTCTTTTAAATATATCATGCTCAGTGCACACAGACCCTGAGCATCCGTTAGAGAGAAGTGACAGCGGACTTGACCTTTCTCTCTGAATCGCATGTGGAGGAAGGGAATTAGCTTGCTACAATAGCACTTGAACTTGCTTTAACTTATCGCTTTCCTCTTTAGAAGGAGGAATGTACGTTAGAAATGTGAAATCACCTTCAGGCCTCATGTTGTTTAAAATGAAACTAAGCTTCCTCATAATATTAAATCGGATGTGTCTTTCAAAAGAATTTGCTAAGGGGATAATAAATAACATCCAAGATTTCTTTTCCCATTTTTTCTTTCTTGTTAAGTAAACCAATATTTACATTTAGTGTTGACATGCGTTTTATACATGTGCATATATGTACAAACACACACACACACACACACTGAATTTTGCAACGGCCATTGAGCTTCCCCAGGAGAACACAGGAACAATAGGTCCACTAGTGAGGTATGAGTTACAAAAGCTTTTAAATTGGCTTCCATGTAACTGGAAACCAAATAAATGGCCATGGAAAATGCAAAAGGAGACCTAGCAGCACATTGGTGTTTGTTTTTTTTCTCCATAGTTGCCAATTACTGCTATTAGATCTAGTATGCGCCACTTAGACCCGAAACAGCTGTGATTGACACAGACTTCAGCCAATCATAGTGTTTCCTTGTCAGCTGTCATTAACCTGTGATCAATTACCGTGATTTTAGACTAACTTGAATGGAAAGTAAAAGCACATTGTTACCCAAAAGCTCATCAGGTAAATATGCCATATAAAGAAATAGATCTTCTCTGACCTCTCTGACATTTTCAAACTGTTTAAAAGCTGAAGTTTAATTCTTTCTGATGGCCTTTCATCTCTAGTTGACAACAGAGAGCCCCGGAGTGGTGACAGCCCTTGTCAAGTGGGACCGTCTTATCAAAAACAATACCCTCCGGATCTTTCAATCCAAATATTCTAATCTAAAATAATTGCATTTAAAATTTCATGTCGCTTTTATGTCTCCCCCGAACCATCCTGGTATGAAACCACACAAATCTCTTCTTCAACCCCCTTGAAGTTTCCGTTTTTCAATATGGCTAGTTTAAAAAGGCATCATAGAGGGGAACAGGCGAGTGTTGAAATTATGAAACTGTAGCTGGAGTGAACGGTTACAATTTGTTCTGCTGTGTCTTTTATTTGTATCTACACGCTTCCAAGGTGTTTCTGCAAGTGTCAGTCCCTGTTCTGTCTCTGTATCACTGTACTTGTTGTGCTCAGCCCGAGCAGCATAAAATTATGTCTCTGCAAATATAGCAGAGATCCTGGATTTAGTTGTGAGTTGCTGTGAATCATCCACTGAGTATTTAGAATTTTAACACTGTGTTTTAGTTATATCTTCTGAACTCTCTTCAATTTGGGATTTGGAGGAACCCTGTAATTGACATGTAATTGTAAACAGAGTGATTTTAGTGCACATCTGCACTGGATCCCAAGTCACTTACAAAAGGACGTTGCTAGTTTATAGATTAGATGGCAAGTACCCTTCACCTGTTACCAGCCCCTTTGAGAAAGAGTCCAGTGTTGCAAAGGACTGGTTTATATTTTGGTTTCAGAAATGTTTCTTTTTTGACAGGATTCTGCCACAGCCCTGTGCTTGCCTTACCTCCTGAGAGCTGGAATCGCCTTTCTTACCCCTGACCAAGCCCTGTCACATCCGTCATCTCTGGCTATTTTAGTTCTGGTCTGCCCTCAGCAGTTGTCTTGGGACATGCACGGTTCATTTGCCTGTTCCTTCCACTCCCTCCTCCTTTCTTGTAGGCTAAACTCCTGACCGGGACCCCTCATTGTGTCAAGCTATTTTTTTTTAAATAGCTTTGCTCCCTTGAACATATTGTTTAATGAAATTTGTTCAAAGAGAGGATCTCATTTTAGATTGAAAGAAAAAAGTGGTCAGGCATGGTGGCTCACACCTGTAATCTCAGCAGTTTGGGAGGCCGAGGTGGGTGCATTGTTTGAGCCGAGGAGTTCGAGATCCGCCTGGGCAACATGGCGAAACCCCATCTCTACCAAAAATACAAAAATTAGCTGGGCATGGCAGCATGTGCCTATGGTCCCAGCTGCTCGGGAGGCTGAGGAGGGAGGATCATCTGAGCCTGGGAGGTGGAGGCTGCAGTGCACTATTATCATGCCATTGCACTTCGGCCTGGGTGACAGAGGACACCTGTCTCCAAAACAAAAAAAAAAAAGAAGAAGAAGAAGAAGGGAAAAGTTATCCTACTCAGATCCGTTTTTATCATGAAAACATAGCCGACACACTTTCTATTCATAAAGGTGAGGCAGGGCTACCCAGTCTTTTCTCCTGTAGAGCAGTCAAAGGTTCCAGATTCCAGCAAAGAGAGCCAGGAAATAAGATCCTTTCAGATCTTCCCTGATTTCAACCCTGAGAGAAAGCAATAAAAGTGGAGACATGTATTCCCTTCAGTGTCAGTTTTTCTCTTAGATATATAGTGCCTGTAGAATCTTTTCATTTTTTATTTTAAGCTTTTACTCAAGATAAAAAAGGAGAAAAAAGGGGACCAAATGGTATTTACATCTTTCAAAAAACCAACAAGAGAAAGAAATGATGTGTTCAAAATAAGAGGCTGTTTCAGAGCTGGAAGTCTGTCCACTCCTGGGAAGACTGCTTTCCGAATCTGAGCTGTTTCCATATCACATGCAAACTCCTGAATTTTATTTGTAAATGGCTGGATGACCACTCAGAGATGTTCCTGACCAGACCAAGTCTTTCCTCACCAACCTCACTTTTGCCCCGTACATATCACATATGTTCACGTGAGAAATGTTGCTGGACAGCCTCTCTCTGTTCACACCTATTCTTTTTCCTTTCTTTTGTCAGGAAGAATGCTTCATCCTTTTCTTTCCAGACATAGATATCACCAAGGATATTACCTAAACCTTAACATTTAGCACTATATTTCAGGCGGCAGAAGAAGGAGGTAGCAGAAAGCCCGGATTCATTGTATTGCTTGATCTATTAGATCTAAAGAAAAGTTCTAATAGAAAACAGCAGTGTGCTGAGGGTGTAAAAGAGGTTAGGGTTCAGATGCCTGAGGCTGGTATCCGTAGGACATTGGTAGCACTATGACCGCACCCTCCCCCTGCTGCAGCAGCAGGAACTTGGTCCTTGACTGTTTCTGCCAGATTAATGGGCCTAGGGTTATTTACACAATACTACTTGTGAAATGCACAGATGCGGGCACCAATCCTGAACACCGTGCCCAGTGAAACGGGGCACACAATCTCCATAGAACAGAACCTCCAGAAACATTTCAAAGTAGCCATAGCACTCCATTTAGGACCCTGTGAGGTTATTTTTAGGGACGACCAAGGTCTCATCAGGCCTGTGCTAGGGCAATTTCTTCCAACTTTACTCTCATATAAATCAAGTTACCTTTGTTTCAAAAAGAGCAAATCACAACCATCCTGCCTCTAGAAATTTCCACCTGTTTTCCTAGTCAGTGCACTGTTCAATGTGAATCTGAGACTTCTGCCTCACCTCCAGAAAACAAACAAACAAAAAGCAAAAGCTAGGAACAATTTTGATTTTCCTTGTGTAAATGAAGAATAAGGAGCCAATTTTTTTTCTTTGTTATTTTATCCAGATGTTTATTTCTCTTCCGAACATTAAGGGAAAACTCTGAGTGGGGGCCCTGGGTGGATCAGAGCTTCGGGAATGGCATTATTTATGTTCCATATGAGCCTCAACTACCCCAAAAGAGGATGCAGCTCTGGTGGGTCCAGGTGAAATTGTTTTGACCCAAAGACAACAAGGGAAGTCTGGATGTGTTTTTCTGTATTAAAAATTACCAGTATTAATCTTCTAAAATCTAGATGTTAATTTTGACAATATAAATAAAAACTTGCTTTCTATTTCATCTGTTCCCCAAATTCTGATAGAAGGAAATCCTCCAGCTTGATATCTTATTAGTCTTTCCTCTTAGAGAATTTTCTCCTCCAATTTTTTTCTCTCAGAATGAATAATAAAATAGATGGAGTTTCATTGAGATATGCCCTCATCTCCTCCTTTTTTTAACCATCCTAAATCCATACTTCTTTCTTTTTTTCATTTCATCAAAATCATTTTTTTCTATTATATCAAAAGCTATCAAAAGCAAATTATTTTGCCACGTTTACAGTGCGTGTTTCTCTGCTTTCAGAATACAGCTAATTTCATGTAATATTTGCAAATATTGGCACTATTTTATGAGTTTTCTTATAGTTTGAAAATCCCTCATCACCAAGTAATCCTTGTTTTCTGATCACTGATAGGATGGTCCTCACACTGTCTTCAATTCCTGTTTGCCCCAGTAGAAATATACCTCATTTTGTTTTGTATTTAAACAGCTTTATTGCAATGTAATTTACATACCATACATTTCACCCATTTTAAGTGTTTTGAGGAAACAGAAGCCTTCCTTCTCATTCAACTGCAAAAGTTTATTTATTATTTGAAACTGGAAAAGCTACAAAACATGATCAAATAGAAATCTTAAAACATTCTGGGAACCCCATTCTGTTTTAATGCATAATTTTCCTATTACAGCAGCGTGTTTGCACCTCTGGAGTTAAGGTCATGGCAGCGTTTGCATTATAAACCCTTTTTTCAAGGGTTTATAAATGCAGCTGCTATTGTTTGCCTAAGACTGAAGCTTGCCTCATGAGGTTTCAATGCAAGTAGAGCAGCTTTTTGGGGTTGAGTTTTCTTTAACTAAATTAAAATTTTAAAACACCACATTGCCCTTTAAAAAAAATATCATTGCAAGTGTCAGAAAACCTAGCTAGGAATTTCTCCCCAAATAACTTTTTTATGTATATGCAGTTTTTAATTGCCTTTAGTTTCCCAAAACTCTCCACCATGCTCAGTTTGTGATTAGTTATTTGCCTCAAATATTTACAAACCTAAATCCAACTTCGTTTAGAAACTAAAAAAAAAGTTATGTACAATTACTGTCTTTCAGCATTATCAACAGAATTATTTTACAGTGTGTAATGTAGCCCAAAGATGGTTTCAAAAGATAGATAGCCTGTCACTATCTTATGAGAAGTTGTGTGTGTGTGTGTAAATGGATATTCTCTAGAAGATTTAAAATATGTAGAAAGAAAACTATTCACATTTTAGGATCATATTTTGCCCTTTTCAAAATAATAAAAGTGGGTGGTGGAGGGTACAGAAACAACTATAAATTATTAAATTAGCTTTAAACGTTAAAGAACAAAAAAAGATGAAACAAAATACAATATTAGAATGGCAGTTTGAATGAAGTATAATTGAGAATCCTGACTTTGTTTGCACACAATTGCCAGAAACTCCTAATCAGACCTTCACTGGATAATTTTAGGAGGTGTTTTCTTTTCAATCACGGAAGAGTATGTGTTGGCTTAACTATCACCTTATGCTTCACGAGTTGGGACTCATGTAGTTTAATTTTATTTAATTTCAAAAAATATTTTATGTAATATTTTTCAGGCAAATTTATATTTTTATATGGAAAAGATGAACAAAATCAAATAGAAAAGATTATTAATGAGTATTGTGTTCTAACATGTATGGTTTCATGAGAAACAGCTCTTTCTCCCCCAAATCATCTACAGTGCTCCAGACAAAAGCATTTTTTATTCACATCTGTTTTAGGGGAAGCTAAAAGCCCCCAGGAGTCAGTGACCCCCTTCTCCCCCACATCTACATCTTGCCCATCCATGTTCCCAGTGCCTTGCGGAAAGGTTTGTTGAATGAATAAATGATTGTCCTGCTTATCTGAGAAGAACCTGGGAGCTTGTGGACAGTCATCAAAAATTGAAAAAAAAAAGAATGGTTTTCTAACCCTCTTTCTTCCTCCTGCTTTTCAAAAACAAAATAAGATCAGCAAACAAACAGAAAGGTTTAATCTGGATTGATGAGACCTATCACAGGGGTGACAGCTTGAGCTGATGTTTCAGCTGTTTCTGCTCGAATGGAGGTTCCAGCAGCGGCTGACAAAGCCTCCATCAGGTAGGTGCAAGAGAAAGGTTGTCTCAGAGTCTTCCTGTTGTCAGAGGCTTCGGTGCTGTCCTAAGCCCTGAAATGCAGTCGCTCGGCTTCCCAAGCCCCTGGCTTTTGACAATCCTTTGAATTCAGCATCTATGTATCTAAGCCAAAATTTTTGTCACCAAATAAATAGAATCCTAAACTAGTGTTGAGAAAATAAACATATTTGTTCCTTGCTAAGATACTTAACAATCCGTCTCTATCCCAGCCTGATCATTTTTATTGGGAGGTTCTATTTATCATCCTGTTTCTTTAACAAAGTATTGTTTAATTTAATCATACTCTAAACTCAGGAATGTTCAAGGAATGGGAAAGATAATTTTGTAAATTCAGTGCTAAGAAGTTTACCCTTTAATGTATTTCAGTTAACAGACTGTTTGTTTGTCTGTGGGTAAACAATAACAAAAAGGTGCCTTGGAGTGCTTTTATGCCCAGCAAAGCAAAGCATTTTCAGAGCAAGAAATGTACGAAGCGGAGGGGAAGAATGCACAGTGTTTCTCTATAGCGATGGCTTGGGAACAAACGTGCCTCCCTATACACGACATTCATACGTGTGTGAAGAAAAGGGGCACACGACACCCGGAAAGCAAATACAACGATGGAGGTGTGAAACCATCTCCTTTTGTGAGTGATTGCGTCAGATTTTCATTCTGGAGTGAAAATAAATCCATCAGGCCCGGCCCCTCTCTATTTCCCATTAATCCCTGAATTGCTAATTTTTCCCCCCCTCTAAAGTAAACGCTTCTGAAAGTGCATACTTGGCTCTTGAAAAATGCAGAGTGCAGGGCTCCCTAAGAAAAATAAAAATCCTGCTTTCTGTTTTATGCAGTGGGACAAAATATTTTCAGGTCTGGCTGAGATGAAGAGGAACGAGGGACATTGCCCGTTTGAAATCTCAACTCTCCTACACAGAATCAGTAACAGCCAGGAACTATATTGCCTGACTGTCCCCACCACCCACCCACACACACACCTGGTCTAAATATGTATTTACAAAATATAAATACATGTTTACACATTTGAGTAACAACTCTGGAATTTTCACAGCTTAGGCAATTTGGGAATAGCGTCTCTTCTTTCTATGCCATGGGTTAGAATGAAATTAGGATTCGACTTGATTGGGTTTGAATTTTTGGAGGTAGCTGTTTTTATCTGGCATGTCTACAGAGTTTCCTTAAATGAATATAGATATGCCTCTGACTAATTACCCCTCCCTCCTTCCCTCCCTTCCTCCTTCCCTCCCTTCCTCCTTCCCTCCCTCCCTCCTTTCCTCCTTTCCTTCCTTCCATCCATCCATCGAGTTACCTATGATTTTCCTGCTAAGTCGTCCCCCAGTGGTTGAGGGTAAAATCCACAGTCTGAATCCTTTTTAAGTTTTAATTGAAAAGTAAAAATGTGGGTGCTTCCAATTGTGTCCGCTGATACCCTCTGTTGAAACCAAAGCATTCTAAAGGAAAACTCTTTTCTATTGTCGGCAGCCCCTTCAATTTCTCGTCTGCCCTTCGTAGGGACAGTAATGAAGGGCTTTGAATTGATCCTTTTATTTTTTTGAAATGGAAGTAGTGTCAAATATTCGAATTTGTCTTGATCATTTATTTTCCACGAGCAGGGAGCAAACACTGTGAGTGACACGTGCACATTCTGTAGGTGGTTATGATGAATAAATGGGTTGTACGATGCAGAAATCAAACGATGGAGCGATGATGATGATGAGCAAATCAAATGTCTTTGCATTGCCTTCTCACTTCTGAAATGGCGTGAAGTCAGGGATTTTACCAGAGTCAATCCAGCATCTGCATTTCTACCAGAATGAAAGTTGCAACTTGTGCATTTTGAGACTGGGGAAAGCAGAGGGTTTCCTGCCAATTCAGAGGAGGAAAACATCAGATTGTTACAAAGTTTATGAGTAATTGAAAGTCAGTCACTACTGCTGCAATGTATAGAGTCTGAGCACCCACAAATAGTGAGGAGAAAATAGATGGAAGATAAAACCTAAAAGCTAAGAAAGAGTAATTAGAAATGCTAATAATTCAGTTGTGTATGTTCATTGGGCAATTTTTCATGGCCAAACTCTCTATTTTGTTCGTTTTAAAGGTTTTTGTAATTTTTTTTTTTTTTGTAAAATACCTTTTAATACTTATTAAATCTGGATCTGGAAGCCATTAAGCAAGAGCTCTGCTTATGGACCAAGGCTGACAAACATATAGTACCCTTTTGCAGACAGAGCCTGAATCTACTGGCAGATAATTGCCATGGATTTAGTCATTAGTTAATATCACACCACACCAAATAGAGGAAAAGGCATGAGAATGCATTTCTCCTGAAAAAATTTGTTGTTTTCTGTTTTTGAATAAAAGCATTAATAAGTGTTGAGCGCTACAGAAATTTTTTCAATATCATCAAGATAAAAAACAATGTTGTTGTTGTTGTTATTGTTTTGTACTTTTCAATAATCTCTGAAACTGAGCCAGTAAGTCATTTCACCTGGTCTGTATTTGTAATCTGTTCCTTCAAAGCAGAGTCAGCTGAAATATTCCGACATACATGTGTTTAGTGCCTGCTGTGTACAAGTAATATTAAGCCAAGTGTGAGTTAGAATTTCTTATGTACACTGTCTTGCCATGGTGGGAAGCTTTGAGCACTTATCTTTTGGATTTATGGTCAGAATATGGGACCAGCTTCAAGAAAGCACACGGGGAAATGGGAAGGAAGTATAGGGTTTGTGGACAAAGAAGTGCTCTGGGGCTTAAAGCCGATTTCCACACATTTTGCCCATCTCTAATCCTCAGTCTAGGTGGGGATTGCAGTGTTATTTCTCAGGTCATCTTTATGAAATACACCCTTCTCCTATTCTTTTCTTTTTTTATTTTTCTTTTGAGACAGAGTCTTGTTCTGTTGCCCAGGCTGAAGTGCAGTGGCACGATCACAGTCCACTGCATCCTCAACCTCCTGGGCTCAGGCTATCCTCCTACCTCTCAGCTTCCTGAGTAGCTGAGACTACAGGCACGGACCTCCATGCCTGGCTGAATTTTTTATACTTTTTGTAGTGACAGGGTTTTGCCATGTTGCCTAGGCTGGTCTCGAACTCCCGGACTCAAGGTATCCATCTGCCCACCTCAGCCTCCCAAAGTGTTGAGATTACAGGCATGAGCCAGTGCATGGGACCTTCTCCCATTCTTTATGTGAGAGTGTTCAGTATATATTTTAATATTGTGTGACAGTTGCCAGTTAAGAAGACCCATGTCAGGTTTTTCATGATGAAACTTGCCTGTGGGTAAGTAGTAGTATTCATAATAATACCTTGTGTTGATATAGAAATTTTAGTTCAATCACAGTTTTTTTCACATGTGTTCCCTCGCTGGATCTTCAAAAATGATCATGTTGGATAATTAGGGATACCTGGTATTTTCCACATTTTATGGAAGAAAAGTGGGCATTTGGGTTGATTCTACATCTTTGCTATTGTGAGTAGTGCTACCATGGACATGTGCTTGCAGGTATCTTTATAATAGAATGATTTATATTCTTTTGGGTATATACCCAGTGATGGTAGACAGGATAAAGAAAATGTAGTACATATACAGCATGGAATACTATGCAGCCACAAAAAGGAATGAGATTGGCTGGGCGTGGTAGCTCATGCCTGTAATCCCAGCAGTTTGAGAGGCCAAGGTGGGTGGATCACCTGAGGTCAGGAGTTTGAGACCAGCCTGGCCAACATGGTGAAACCCCGTCTCTACTAAAAATACAAAAATTAGCCAGGTGTGGTGGTGGGCATCTGTAGTTCCAGCTACTCAGGAGGCTGAGGCAGAAGAATCACTTGAACCTGGGAGGCGGAGGTTGCAGTGAACCAGGAGCGTGCCATTGCACTCCAGCCTGGGCAACAAGAACAAAATTCCGTCTCAAAAAAAAAAAAAAAAAAAAAAAAAAAAAAAAAAAAGAGAGAGAGAAAGATCATGTCCTTTCTATTTGCTTTTGTTGTTGTTTGTTTTCCGAGACGGAGTCTTGCTCTGTTGCTCAGAGCTGGAGATTACAGGCGTGAGCCACAATGCCCAGCCGAGATCTTGTCCTTTGCAGGGACATGGATGGAACTGAAAGCCATTATCCTCAGCAAACTAACCCAGCAACGGAAAACCAAAGGCTGCATGTTCTCACTTATAAGTGGGAGCTGACCAATGAGAACACAAGGACACATTTGGGGAAACACATACTAGCGCCTGTCAGGGGAGGGCAGGAAGTAGGGGAGAGCATTAGGTAAAATAGCTAATGCATGCTGGCTGTAATACCTAGGTGGTGGGTTGATAGGTGCAGCAAGCAGCCACCATGGCACCATTTACCTATGTAACAAACCTGCACATCCTGCATATGTAGCCCAGAACTTAAAATGAAATATAATAAAAACTCATTTACATTAAAGTGACACTGAGCCAGGGGTCCATACACTGAGGCCCTAGGACAAAGACAAGCATGGAATTTTTTTTTTTTTTTTTTTTTTTTTGAGGCGAAGTCTCACTCTTGTCCCCCAGGCTAGAGTGCAAAGGCGCGATCTCAGCCCACTGCAACCTCCGCCTCCCGGGTTCAAGCGATTCTTCTGCCTCAGTCTCCCGAGTAGCTGGGATTACAGGCACCTGCCACCACGCCCAGGTAATTTTTGTGTTTTTAGTAGAGAGGAGGTTTCACCATGTTGGCCAGACTGGTCTCGGACTCCCGACCTCAGGTGACCCGCCCACCTCGGCTTCCTAAAGTGCTGGGATTGCCGGCGTGCGTGAGCCACCGTCCCGGCCCGGCATGGATTTTTCTTTTTCTTTTCTTTTCTTTTTTTTTTTTTTTTGAGACGTTGTCTCGCTCTGTCGCCCAGGCTGGAGTGCAGCCGCACGATCTCGGCTCCCTGCAAGCTCCGCCTCCCGAGTTCACGCCATTCTCCTGCCTCAGCCTCCCGAGTAGCTGGGACTACAGGCGCCCGCCACCATGCCCGGCTAATTTTTTGTATTTTTACTAGAGACAGGGTTTCACATTGTTAGCCAAGATGGTCTCGATCTCCTGACCTCGTGATCCGCCCGCCTCGGCCTCCCAAAGTGCTGGAATTACAGGCGTGAGCCACCGCGCCCGGCCCTGCATGGATTTTTTAATGGCCCTGTGAAGAAAAAATGTTTTTTATATTTTTAAGTGGTTACATTTTAAATGGTTTGATAAGTACCCATATGATAGCTTTCACTTTACCTCTTGGCCTAGACCGAGAAAGCCCCAAGAATTTACTGTCTGGTCCTTGAAGAGAATGTTTGCTGTTCCCGACATCATTCTCTCCAGCCCCCCAATTCTACGCCCTACACCAGCCTTCCCCCGGTAGCCTGGACTCTCCTCCTATGTTAGATTATTGACTTTGTAAGCAGATATCCGCTGGCTTTTTCCTTAGTGTTTGGCATGCCAGGTACAGGACTCTGTATGTAAGAATTTGGCTAATACTCTTTAACCATTTAACTTACCCAGACAAACCCAAGTATGCCAGCTATGCCTGGAATCCTGACTTAATTTGGGGCTAAGGTTAGAAATGGGGATGTGGTGGAAATGTGATTTAACGTTAGGATCTGATTTCCAGTGTAAAATGTGCTTTAGGCAAACCTAGGATCCCAGAAATAGTGTTTTCTCTTGCACACTTTTATCCTAAAAGGGAAAATGCTTATTGTGTTTAATTTCTTACTCCTTCCATCATGAGGTTTTTCAGCGAGCTTCTTTTAAGCTCCCTTGCTGCTGTGACTGTTTTGAAATAAAGACAATAGAGGAGACAGTGTTGCTAGACATGGTTCCATTTTAAGAGTGTCTTGAAAGTGTTTGAATGACCACATCCGCCACCGGTAGATGTTTCTTAGGATGAAACTCTCAGGCCTAAATCATTCCTTTTTTAGTTACAGCAGAGCCCAAGCAACCTTTAAAGCAGAATGTGGTCTTGTTAGGCAATCAGAGCTGGGGTATAGCAGTTACTCTTGGCTCAGCAGTCTACAAGAAGGGTGAATTCAGCTAAGCACATTTAGTAAATTAAGTAGAATTTTAAAAGAATAGAAAACACATAGGTGAAAAAAAAAGGACTTTCTTCTGCCTCAGTCTACCCCAGCAGAGATTTAAAAAAACTGTCCAGACATGGTGACCAACACTGGTATCTTATAGGAAGCCTGGAGCCAAACATTCTCCCTGCACTGTTTAGCATGGGGCAGAGAACACCCAGCAACTCTTGATCATGGGAGATTTATTGTTTATTTATTTATTTATTGACACAGAGTCTCCCTCTGTCGCCCAGGTTGGAGTGCAGTGATTCAGTCTCTGCTCACTGCAACCTCTGCCTCCCGGGTTGAAGCAATTCTCTGCCTCAGCCTCCTGAGTAGCTGGGATTACAGGCGTCTGCACCACGCTCAGCTAATCTTTTTGTATTTTTAGTACAGTCTACGTTTCACCATCTTGGCCAGGCTGGTATTGAACTCCTGACCTGGTGATCCGCCCCTCAGCCTCCCAAAGTGTTGGGATTACAGGCGTGAGCCACTGTGTCCAGCCTATGGGACATTTTAACAAGGTAACTTGCTAAACTAAGGTGTATCTGATTAGCTGACCTATGTTTCCAGTGCATTAGATTTGAAATTGCCTGGGTAGATGATTTGGGGCAATAGCGACTTTTCTTTCTCTTTAAAAAATAGTGTTTCTTTGGTAATTACTGAATTATAAAATGTAACCCAATATAGAAAACTAGGGGAAAAAACTGGGGAAAAAAAGAAAACCTGTTTAAAGCCATAATCCTTCTGCCCAGAGCCACTAGAGGTACTATTCCAAGCACATTTAGTTTTATTTTCTGTTTATATAATCTATCTATCTATCTATCTATCTATCTATCTATCTATCTATCTATCTATCTAATCTATAAAATAGTTTATATAATCTATCTAAACAGTGTTGAGATTATACTACATTGGTTTTCTAGTCTCCTATTTATTTTAATTAATAATATAGCATGGCTAGGCTTGGTGGCTCATGCTTGTAATCAGCACTGTGGGAGGCTGAAGTGGGCAAATCACCTGAGGTCAGGAGTTTAAGACCAGCCTGGCCAACATGGCAAAACCCTGTCTCTACTGGAAATACAAAATTTAGCTGGGCGTGGTGACACATGCCTGTAATCCCAGCTACGCGAGAGGCTGAGGCAGGAGAATCACTTAAACCCAGGAGGCAGAGGTTGCAGTGAGCCGATATCATGCCACGCCACTGTACTCCAGCCTGGGTGAAAGAGGCAGACTCCATCTAAAAAAAAAAAAAAAAAAAAAAAAAAAGCATTTTTTTTCTGAGTATTTTTAACAAGCATATTGATGACAAAATATTCCATTTCATAATGATATAATAATTAATGTATTCATTCTCCGAGTGTTGGCCATGTAACTCACTTTTGTGTGTTCATTTGTTATAATCAATAATGTTATTTTGAATTTTTGTAGGAGGGATTTCTGGAGGTGGGATTACTGGTTTCAAGGTTCTTAGATAGTTTTCAGGCTCTTAGAAAGTTTTCATCAACTTATATTCTTATTAACTGTCTATGGGAGCACATCTCACCAGCTTTCAGTATTCTCATATTTTTCATCTTTGCCCATCTTCTTGTTTAAAGAGCGCCTCAATGTCTTAATTACGTTTAATTTTGTTATAGGCTTATTAACCAATTGTATTACATCTGAGAGTTATCAATTCCTGTCTTATGCCCATTTTTTACTGACATATTTATCTCTTTTTCTTATTGACTTGCATGATATCTTAAGGCTATCAGATGGTATTTTTTTTTTTTTTTTTTTTTTTTTTTTGAGTCACAGTTTTGCTGCGTCACCCAGGCTGGAGTGCACTGGCACCATCTCGGCTCACTGCAACCTTTGCCTCCTGGGTTCAAGCAATTCTCCTGCCTCAGCCTTCCGAGTAGCTGGGACTACAGGTACCCGCCACCACGCCTGGCTAATTTTTGTATTTTTTTAGTAGAGATGGTGTTTCACCATGTTGGCCAGGCTGGTCTTGAACTCCTGACCTCGTGATTCGCCCTCCTGAGCCTCCCAAAGTGCTGGGATTACAGGCTTGAGCCACTGCGCCTGGCCCAGATGGTACTATTTTTAAGTTATTTCTCCATAAAGAGTGAAAGAAACTGAGTGGAAGTGGTCAGAATTAGGAGGTTGAAGTTTTACATGGAAGATTTAAATAGACACACATAGTTCTTCCTAAAAGTACTTTTTGGGGGTGTGGCATGTATGGACAATTAAAGCAGGATAAAGGCCTTGATTTTCTCCCCTGCCCATTGGAGGAATCGTCTCATGAGACCAAAGAAGGTCTCGTAATAGAGAGACATTGCTTCCTTGCACCTACCTCACATGCCATGGTGAAACGGAAGCTGCTTATTCTGCAGTATCTATATGGTCTCAGCACTGCATGATATACATTTATCTCTAGGACTAAATTTTTCATGTCCTCCCAAATTAAACAATTGAAACATCATTGTAGAATAAAATATTTTATATAAAACCCACCACCCAGATTTTAAAATGTTTAACATGTTGTTGTAGTTGCTTCAGAACATTTTTTTCTGTTCTTCTTTTCTTTTCCTTTTTCTGTTTTGTTTTGAGACAAGGTCTCTTGCTTAGGCTGGAGTGCAGTGGTATCGTCACAGCTCACTGAAGCCTCAGCCTCCCAGGCTCAACCAATCCTCCTGCCCCAGCCTCCTGAGTAGTTGGGACTACAGGCATATGCCACCACATCTGGGCTCATTTTCTTTATTAGAAAGAAAAAAGTCACAGCCCCCAAGTCCACTCCCTTCCCTCTCTCCTGAAGTTGGTGAGTTTTGTTCTTGACCATGTTATACTTTTGCTACACTCAGATATTTTTTTCCAGCATTTCCTTTATTCTGTGTTCCTAAATGTTATTCTAAGCATCTATTTCAGTAATGTGCTTTCTGTTCACTTAACATTATTTTCTAGATGGCTTCACCTTTTAAAATATTAAAGTGCACATTGAAAAAAGCTCTAGAAGTCAGGGAATATCTGATGGGGTAAAGGTGGAGAAAGTGATGAAATTGAAGGAAGAATAGTAGTGGGCTACGGAACCAGAAATCAAAAGAACTGTCTGTTAAATGCCCGTTCTGTTGGATTACTATGGAGGATGTACCGAATCATAAACATTTTCTGCCCTCAATGAGCTTTAACTGAAGAAAAAGGAAAGTAAAAATAACCACATGTTGAATTAAAATAGAGCGCCAAACAATGTTTTTCTTTTTTTTTTTTTTTTTGAGTTGGAGTCTCACTCTGTCACCCAGGCTGGAGTGCAGTGGCACGATCTCGCTCACTGCAACCTCCGCCTCCCAGGTTCAAGTGATTCTCCTGCCTCAGATTCCTGGGTAGCTGGGATTGCAGGCATGTGCCACCATGCCTGGCTTTTTTTTTTTTTTTTTTTTTTTTTTTTTTGTATTTTTAGGAGAGATGGAGTTTCACCTTATTGGCTAGGATGGTCTCAATTTCCTGACCTTGTGACCTACCCTCTTCAACCTCCCAAAGTGCTGGGATTACAGGCATGAGCCACTGTGCCTGGGCCACACAATTGTTAACAGTACAAGAATTTTTAAATGTCCCAAGGCAGTATATGCTTCAGTATCAGGAGATGAATTGTGTTCTTTCATACTTAAAACCCAGTCTGGAAATATATTTGCTAATAAAACACTCAACATTTTTGTTTCAAAAACAAAAAAGGCTATCACTCATGGTGCTGAGGTTTTCCTCAAATATTTACTGACCACTTTCTTTGGGCAGGACATTATGCTAGGTGTAAAGAATAGCTTGCAGATCTGGAGTTAGACTGGGTTCCGATCCCCATGTTCAGGGCAGTGGTATTCCATGACAAACCAGATTTGAGTATGTGCCTACTCTTCTGGAAGGGGTTGGGTGTGAGTGGTAGGCTAAGCCTGTGTTGACAAAGACAAGCATAATGGTGTAGATTTGAAAGATCCATGATGCTATTAGAAGAGAAAATGGCCGGGTGCAGTGGCTCACGCCTGTAATCCCAGCACTTTGGGAGGCCGAGGTGAGGGGATCACGAGGTCAGGAGATCGAGACCATCCTGGCTAATATGGTGAAACCCTTTCTCTACTAAAAATACTAAAAACAAAACAAAACAAAAGAAAAAAAAAGTGGCCAGGCATGATGGCGGGCGCCTGTAGTCCCAGCTACTCCGGACGCTGAGGCAGGAGAATGGCGTTAACCTGGGAACTTGGGAGGCGGAGCTTGCAGCGGGCAGAGATCGCGCCACTGCGCTCCAGCCTGGGTGACAGAGCGAGACTCCATCTCAAAACAAAACAAAACAATACAAAACAAAAAAAAAATTAGAAAAACCAAGGTCTATACACAGAGCTAAAAGATACAGCAGCCATGGAAATGTGGGGTGAGGAGCAACAGAACGGGGAAGAACAAGTCCAATGCCTTCGTGTTTCTTGGTGATGTCTCAGGTACCATCTCTTGGGAAGTTTCTCATGATTTCTTCCCAGGGATGATGCTGCTTCTTTAGAAACAGTCCATTTTGGGTCCTTCTCTCTGGCTTTTAGTCTGATCTTGTTAATACAACCTTATCCAGATTTGGAGGTTATTTACAGTTTGTGTGCATCTGCAAGGCATCCTACATTCTGATACAAAGAAGATTTCAGAATTCTCTTACAAAATGTTGGCATGATGCCGTGTACAAATAAGCTACTCCGTATCTTCTTATTGACTCCAAAGTCCAGCAACCCCAGCCCTCCCAAACTTATCCCAAAAGTGGGCGGGGCAAATGAAGAGAGAAGAGCCATCACCATCGTCAGTAGCTGTTAGGCTGCCATCTGCGGCAAACTCCAAGCATAAAACAGAGTAACCCATCTATCCGATCAACAGTAACTGGCCTAAGAATCCACGGAGTAAGAATTCCATTCTCCAAAGAGAGGCCTCATCTTTTTCTGCCCTGAAAGTGAGTCTCCTTATCCCAGTAGAAGTGTATTCACCAGTGGGCTGTTAAAGATTTAGTGTTTTTTTTTTTTAATGACATTTTAATCTGGAATTTATTATTCATTGTGTAAACCATTTATATAGTTCTCAATCAGCTGCCATCATTTTTGATGATCTCTCCTAATGGAGGGAAGCAGTCGTGGAGAAAATCCAAAGCGATTTACAATCCAAATGCTGTTAGTGTTTGCTTGTGAAATGTAACGTCTGGTTTTCAACTGGAGACAGGACCAACTTCATGGGCAGGCAAGCCGTGCAGTGGCATGGAGCCCTGTGCCCAGAAGGGCCCCACTTCTGCTGAAATGCTGTGCAGTCACTGCCTTGAAATTTGAATCATCTTTGAACAAGGGGCTCCACATTTTCATTTGGTACTGGACCTTGCAAATTATGTAGCTGGTCCTGGTTTTAGATTGACTTTTCTTGGATAGTTTGTGATACGACTTTGCATCTCAGAGGACATCCACACTGATGGAAGAGACTTCCAAAAGGCCAGTTGAGTGTCTGACTCCAGCTTATGGCTCTCCACTACTGACACCCCCAAGGCTAATGGAGGGATAATGGACATGCAGTGAGATCCACTGAGGGCTTAGACCAGGAAGCTGGGTATTTACCTGTATCACAAGACTTTAAAGATCATAGAGAACAAACTCATCCTTTATAAGAACTATGATAGTATGAAGAAACCCAGTCTTTAAGATAGTATTTGAAGGCCAGGCACGGTGGCTGACACCTGTAATCCCAGCACTTGGGGAGGCTGAGACGGGTGGATCACAAGGTCAGGAGTTCAAGACCAGCCTGGCCAAGATGGTGAAACCCCGTCTCTACTAAAAATACAAAAATTAGCCAGGCGTGGTGGCAGGCTTCTGTAATCAGAAGGCTGAGGCAGAAAATTGCTTGAAGGCGGGAGGCGGAGGTTGCAGTGAGTGGGGATTGTACCACTGCACTCCAGCCTGGGCGTCAAAGTGAGACTCCGTCTCAAAAAAAAAAAAAAAAAAAAAAAAAGAGTATTTGAAGAAATGGATGATCAAGAATGGTGTTCTAGGCCAGGCACAGTGGCTCATGCCTGTAAACCCAACACATTGGGTGTCTGAGGTGGGAGGATTGCTTGAGCTCAGGAGTTTGAGACCAACCTGGGCAACACAGAGAGACCCTGACTACCAAAAATTTTAAAAATTGGTCGGGCATGGTGATGAGTGCCTGTAGTTCTAGCTACTCAGGAGGGTGAGATGGAAGGATTGCTTGAGCCTGAGAGGTTGAGGCTATAGTAAGCCAAGATCTTGCCACTATACTCCAACCTGGGCAACAGAGTAAGATCCTATCTCAAAAAAATACAGAAAGGAAATAAAAAGAAGAAAAAGAATGGTATTCTAGCATCACAGTGTAAAATTTACAGCCTACTCTTGGCCAACAAAAGAAAATACTTATGAACTGAGATTTTTGGAGAAGAGGTGATATGGCTTGACCTAGCTAAGCCAGAAGAATTTGTCCTGGAGAAGGCATCTGATGGAGAGAAGACAGCAGAGAAAATAAAACTAGATGCAAGCTGACGAGCTCCCTGAAATGCAGAAATTTATTTTACTGAGAAGTCTCATATCTCGCATAGAACCTGCCTTCCCCAATTGTCCTGTCCTTCCCTTCTGAACTGCACTGGAATCCAAGCCTCCTGGAGTTCCTTAGCAGCCTAACAGGAGCCCTTGGTCCCCTCTGTCATATTGAATCACATTTGAAGTTCCCCCTCATGAAGAGATATTTGGGAGCTGTTACTGACCAACCCAAATCCCAGCAGTCATAGCAATAATGTCACTATATGCTCCAGAGTCACACAATGCTGGCTTCAACATTTACTCATTTTTTCATGCAGCAGTTGCTGAACTTCACACCCAAGGGCTATACTGAACTCTATTGGATGCACAGTATTAGTTTCTAGGTTTGCTTTACTATGTTAGCATGAAGTATGTGATTTAAAGCAATAGAAATTCATTTCCTCACAGTTCTGCAGGCTAGAAGTCTGAAATCAAGGTATTGGCAGAGCTGTGCTCCCTCTGAATGCCTAAGACTGGAATCTGTTCCATGTTTGTCCGCTGGCTCCTGGTGGTTGCTGGCAGTCCTTGGCCATCCTTGGCTTATGGATGCATCATGCCAGTCTCTGCATCCATCTTCCCATGAGGCTCTCCTCTCTGTATCTTCTCATGGTCTTTGTGGAAAGATGCCAGTCATTGTGTCTAGGGCCAACCCTTATCCCATATGTCCTCATCTTAACTAATTACATCTCCAAAGACCCTATTGTCAAATAAGGTCATATTCTGAGGAGCTGGGTGGACACGAATTTTAGTGGGACCCTATTCAACCCAGTACACACAGATTTTCAAAAAGATACACTAACTGCCCTCGAGGAGCTTGCCCTCCTGAGAGAGAGAAGGCAAACCCAAATAGATAGTCGACAGAGTGATGAGGCCCAAAAGAAATATACAGACCAAATGTTATGGAAGGTCAACAGAAGGGGAAGCAATTTCCAGAGGGTAAGACCAGGGAAGGCATCATGGAAGAGTTGACGTGGTTGTTGGATTCTAAATGAGAAGTTAAGTAGGACTGAGATGCATAGAGATAACATACAGAGAGAGTCTGGAAAAGAACCCGAGCCAGGGCAGGGAGGTGAAAATCAGTGGTGCACTAAGAACGGGACATACGGTGGTGAACAATATCCAGAAATGTCTGCTGGAGCAGACTGTGGACACCATGAATGCCTAGCTAAAACATCTGAACTTTTGTTGAGCATTTACTGAGGAGTCACTGATTTTCTTTTTAAGAGAGGTGATAGATTGTGCTTTAGGCTTTAAGTAGAATCAATATGGCAGATGTGTGTAGGATGCCTTCATTCATTTCTTCATTTGTACAGCACGTATTTATTGTCTACTAGACACTAAGGACTATAGCAGATCTGAAATAGAATAGTGAGTTATAGTGACGTTCCTTACCTACTAGAAGCTTACTGTTCAGTAGAGAAGACAGAGAAATAGATCATGGAAGTTGAGTGTCATGATTGAAAGTGCTATGATGGATGCTATGGGAACATAGAGGAGAAATGCTTATCCTAACCATGGAAAGCTTTTTGGAAAGTAATATTAAAGCTGAGATGGGAGCACAGGTGGTGAAGAGGGCACTAAGGTTGCTCTGGGCAACATGTTTGGAGGTTCATAGGCTTGGGCCATCAGGGAAGGCTGAAAGAAATCCTCTTGCAGAAGGAAAAGTGGTAGGTGGGGATGACCAGCACAGTGAGGCTAGAGGTGCCGGAGGAGATCAGAAAGGAAGCTAGAAAGAGACAGGAGCAGGCTGAAACTCCACCCTGGAGGCAATGACAGTGCTATAGTTTAGCAACACTCCCATTTGGAGTCTTATGAAAGAGATTAGAAAGTAATGGTCAAGGCCGGGTGTGGTGGCTCACGCCTGTAATCTCAGCAGTTTGGCAGGCCGAGGTGGGTGGATCACGAAGTCAGGAGATGGAGACTCACACGTAGCTAACACAGTGAAACCCCATCTCTACTAAAAATGCAAAAAATTAGCCGGGCATGGTAGCATGTACCTGTAGTCCCAGCTAACTCAGGAGGCTGAGGCAGGAGAATTGCTTGAACCCGGGAGGCGGAGGTTCCAGTGAGCTGAGATCACACCACTGCACTCCAGCCTGGGCGACAGAGCGAGACTCTGTCTCAAAAAATAAAATAAAACAAAGTAATGGTCAGGAGAGAGAAAACAGTGGCCTGGCATAAGGCAGTGGAAATAGAGAGAAGATAACTGATTTGAAAGCCACTTCGGAGATACAGTCTACGGGGATTTGGGATAGATGAGATGCAGAGGTGAGGGAGAGGAAGGTGCCACAGATGGTCTCAGGCATAGGTAACCGAATGCATAGTTCAGTGAGTTAGAGACCAGTTCGGAGTGGTGAGTATTGAGGGGAAAAGATGGTAAAGTCAGTTCAAGTGACTTTGTGGCTCTTGGGAGATATTTAAGAAGAGATATCAGTAAAGTGACATGAATTTGGGTATCAGTCAAGATAATCTGGGCTTCGGTAAGTGTCAAAGCCATCAGTATATCTATGGTAATTAATACCATGTGATGTATCACACGCAGAGAGTGTGAATAGAGTCAAAATGGACGAAGGCCCAGCCCAGAACCATGGAGCCTGAGCAATTATGGAATGAGTAGGTGAAAGGGAGCAAAGGATGTGGCCAAAGAAGTAAGGTGAAAACCAGAAAAAAAGGAGTCACGGAAGCCAAGGGAAGATACTGTTTCAGGAGGGGAATTGTCGATGCTTTTGATGCAGCTGAGAGGTCAAGGAAGTTAAGGACTGACTGCTTTTGATGCAGCTGAGAGGTCAAGGAAGTTAAGGACTGAAAATAGTCCATTGGATTTAGCAAGCAAGCAGTCCTTGGTACACTTTGCTAGAGGACATTGGAGGCCATGTCCTCTAGCAATTGGGATGTGCTGACCCGGAAGAAGAGAGCAGAGGTGGAAGTAAATATGATGATGGACAGTTGGGTAAGCAGTCTCGAGCTTGGGTAACAGGGATGATGGTGATGTGATTGACAGAAAGAGAGAGACAGAGGGAGAAGTTATTTATGTGTGGGAAAGGAGAGATAATGAGCTCCATTACTCTCAGAGAAAGCATCCTGTGTAATATCTTCCTGCTTGTGCAAGCAACCCCATAACAAAACCCCTCGTGTTCCTCATCCTCAAGGGACCGTGTTCCCTTAGAGACCTGTGCAAGGACTTCTCCAGGCTATTGACAGGAAATGGAACTGTGGGTCCATACCTGAGTTATAAGAACACTGGCTTCCCACATGGCTAAAGATGAAATTGGACCCTGTACTCAGATCATACACAAATATTAATAACAAAAAGATAATGATAACAAAAAGATAATGATAACAAAAACATGAAAATCTTATCTTGGAAACAAAAGCACATTTCTAAGTAGAGAGAAACTATCATGGACATTAGAAAATATTTGGAACTACATGATAAAATATCACATAGCAGTGTTAGGCTTGTGGGCGGCTGGTAGTTCCAGTGTCATTTATTGAAAAGTTCCTCCTTTCTGCACTGATTCTGCAATGTCACCTCTGTTACCTATCTAGAGCTCTATATTCCCAACTCCACCTCTAGACTCTATTCTGTTTTATTGGCCAAGTTATCTTCTATCCATTAGTATCACACTGTTCTGATTAATATGGCTTTATGAAAATTCTGGCAAGATAAGTCCTATCACCTCCCAGTCTTAATTCTGTCTTAATTAGTCTTGTAAATTTTCACTAATAAAGCCTCTATTGGTTGGGATTTTCATTGAAATTACCTGCAAGCTATACATCCATTGGGAGATAATTGATTTACTTTTGTTTTTATATTTTTACCTATTGAAGCTTCCCATCTATAAATATGGCATGGTTCTCTATTTGGATATTTTAAATTATTCCAGTAAATGTTTAGATTTATTTCTAGCTGTATTTTATACTATTTTACATATCTTTTAAAAAATTTAATTTGATAACTCAATTTGATTATAAAATATAATTGTTTATTGTCCATTGATTCAGTATAATATTGCCAAACTCTCCTATTAATTCTAATTTCAATTTATATTTCCTTTATCATATTACTTTCACAGTCATGTCTTATATAAATAGTTTTGTTTCAGCCTCTCAATCATTTTTACCTTTCACGCCTCTTCTTGCACTGGCTGTGACCTCCAGTATAATGTTGAATAGGAGTAACAAGAGTGGGCACCCTTTCTTAATTTCTGTTTCACATAGGAAGCTTTCGGTACTTGACCATTAAAAAGAGTTTGACATGGGTAAATACGTCGTATCAGACAAAGGATATTTAACACTCTTTCTAATTTGCTAAAAGTTTTTATGTTGAATAAATAGATTTGAATTTTATCAAGTTCTCTTTTGATTTATTGGGTAAATTGTATCATTTTTCTTTTTAATGTGTTAATGTGGTGACTTACAGTACAGTTATCCCTCAGTATCCATAAGAGATTGGTTCCAGGATCCCTGCAGATACCAAAATCTGCGGATGCTCACCGTCTTTATATACAGGGTCATAGTATTTGCATATAATTTCCTTTCTTCTTTTTTCCTTCTCTTCTCTTCACTTTCCTTCCTTCCTTCCCTCCCTCTCTCCTTCCCTCCCTCGCCTGCCTTCCTGCCTGCCTGCCTTCCCTCCTTCCCTCCCTCCCTTCCTACCACTTCCTTCCTTCCTTCCTTCCTTCCTTCCTTCCTTTCCTTCCTTCCTTCCTTCCTTCCCTCCCTCCCTCCCTCCCTCCCTCCCTCCCTCCCTCCTCCTTCCTTCCTTCCTTCCTTCCTTCCTTCCTTCCCTCCCTCCCTCCCCCCTCCCTTTCTTCCTTTCCTTTCCTTCCTTCCTTCTTTCCCTCCCTCCCTCCCTTTCTTCCTTTCCTTTCCTTCCTTCTTTCCCTCCCTCCCTCCCTCTCCTTCCTCCCTCCCTCTCTCCCTCTCCTTCCCTCCTTCCCTCCCTCCCTTCCTACCACTTCCTTCCTTCCTCTTCTCTCACTCCACCCCGCTCTCCCTCATCCCCCCTCCTTCTCCCTCCTTTTCTTTCTTTCCTTCCTTCCTTTCCTTTTCCTTTTCCTTTCCTTTCTTCCTATTCCCTTTCCTTTCCTTCCTTTCCTTTCCTTTCCTTTCCTTTCCTTTCCTTTCCTTCCTTTTCCTTTTCCCTTTCTCTTTCCCTTTCCTTTCCTTTCCTTTGAATACTATATTTCAATCCATGCTTAGTTGAATCCACAAACACAGAACTTGCAGAAATGGAGGGTCAGCTGTAATTAATTTTCTAATGATAAACAAACTCTTCATTTCTGGGATAAAACCTGTTTGGTTATGATATGTTATCATTTTTATTTGTTGCTAGATTTAATTTGCTCATACTTGAGAAATTTATACCTATTTTTTGATTGATGTCTTCCCTAATTTTTCTTTCTCACAATGTCCTTGTCAGAGTTTGACATCCAGGTTTTGCTAGCCTCATAAAATCTGTTGGAAGACTATTCCATTTTTTCTGTTCTTCAGAATAGTTTGAGTAATATTAAAAGTGTTTGCTCCCTGGTTATTTGGTAAAACTCATTGGTGAAGCCATTGAAGCCTTAGTTTCCTTTGTGGGAGGATTTTTGATTACTGATCCAATTGGTTTTTCAGTGTTCATGGTGAATATTTATATTTTCTTTTTCTTTTTGTACCATTTTTGGTAAGTTGTACTTTTCTAGGAATTTGTCAATTTTATCCAAATCTTCAAATTTATTCATATAAACTTATTTATGATCTCTTATTTTTTACATCTGCACATCTGTAAGTCATTTTCATTCTCATTACTAATACTGTTTTTTACATTTTCCATTGTTTTCTTGGTTTCTTGTCTTACTAGTAGTTTCTTTGTTTTTATTAATCTTTTAAAAGTTAGAGATTCGAGTTGTGTTGAATTATTCCTCTGCATATGTATTTTTTCAATTTCTATTTGTTTCTGCTCTTTTATTGTTTCTTTCTATTTTTCTCTATTAAAAAAACTTTTTATTATGAAAAATTCCAAGCATATGTAACAGTAGCAAGAAGAGTAAAACGAACCCTCAGGCCCCTATCATTTACATGCAACAGTTACTGACATATGGTCAATCTTGTTTCATCCATGTTTCCTCCCACTCTCCCCTGCCCCAGAATTATTTTCAGGGCATAAGGCCAGCCAGCATGCCATTTGCTTCATAAATATTTTAGTATATATCTGTAAATAATATGGAAAGTTGGTAGTTTTTATTTTTATACTTTATTTTGGAACATTTAAAAAATATACAAAAGTACAGGAAATAGCATAATGAACCTTCATGTACCATCATCCAGTTTTAGCAATTGTCAATTCATAATATCTTATTTCTTCCACATCGCACGCCCTTCTCTGCCTCACAGATTATTTAAACAAAAAATCTGTACATGTTTTTATTTGCAACCATCTGAGTATCTCTGCAAAAGAGAAGAACTTCTTTTGTTGTTGTCATTTTGTTTTTGTTTATTTTGAGACAGTCTCACTCTGTCACCCATGCTGGAGTGCGGTGGTGTGATCTCGGCTCACTGCAACCTCCGCCTCCTGGCTTCAAGCAATTCTCCTGTCTTGGCCTCTTGAGTAGCTGGGATTACAGGCACACACCACCATGCCCAGCTAATTTTTGTATTTTTAGTAGAGATGGGGTTTCACCATGTTGGCCAGCCTGGTCTTGAACTCCTGACTCAGGTGATCTGCCCACCTCGGCCTCCCAAAAAGTTCTGGGATTACAGGTACAAGCCACCGCACTGGCCAAGAACTTCTTTACAAAATATAGCCAACTAACAATTTATACCTAAAAATTATTAACAACAATTCTTTAATATCATCAAATATCCACTAAGTGTTCATTTTCCCAACTGTCTCAATTTTATTTTTTACCATTTCCTTGAATCAAGATCCACATCCATTTCATTCATTGATAGGTCTCCTGAGACTCTTTTGATCTATAGATTCCCCATCCCTCCATTTGCTTTTCTCTCTCTCTCTTTTTTTTTTTTTTTTTTTTTTTTTTTTTTTTTGAGACAGAGTCTGGCTCTGTCGCCCAGGCTGGAGTACAGTGGTGCAATCTCGGCTCACTGGAACCTCTGCCTCCCGGGTTCACACCATTCTCCTGCCTCAACCTCCTGAGTAACTGGGACTACAGGCACCTGCCACCACACCCTGCTAATATTTTGATATTTTTAATACAGACGGGGTTTTGCTAGTTAGCCACGATGGTCTCGATCTCCTGACTTCGTGATCTGCCTGCCTTGGCCTCCCAAAGTGCTGGGATTACAGGCATGAGCCACCATGCCCTGCCTGCTCTGCTTTATTTTCTGGATTTTTTTTTTTTTTTTTTTGAGACAGAGTCTTGCTTTGTCGCCCAGGCTGGAGTACAGTGGTGCCATCTTGGCTCACAGCAACCTCCACCTCCTGGATTCAAGCAGTTCTCCTGCCTCAGCTTCCTGAGTAGCTGGGATTACAAGTACCCACCACCGTGCCCAGCTAAATTTTTTTGCATTTTTAGTAGAGACAGGGTTTCACCATGTTGGTCAGGCTGGTCTCGAACTCCTGACCTCATGATCCGCCCGCCTCGGCCTCCTAAAGTGCTGGGAATTATGGGCATGAGCCACGCACCCGGCTTATTTTCTAGTCTTTGAGGCATTTGTTCTATAGATTTCTCCCAGGATTTGGATTTTGTTCTTTGTATCCCCTTGTCATTTAATGTGCTTTGTTCCTGTATTTTGCGTAAATTCATAGTTAGATCTACAGGCTTAGCTGGATACTGGTTTGATTTTTTTTTTCCCCAAAAATTACTTTATAGGGGATGAGATATCATCCCCCATCAGGAGATGACACATGATGTCTCATTTTCCTTGTGACATTATAGCCATTGGTGATCATGACCTTGATCTGTTAGCTCATTAGTGATTGTGAAATGTCAGTATCCTATGATGTGCCTTCTATTTGTTATTTGGAAAACTTGTCAAAACAAAACTAAACAAAATAACTTCTCCCCAGCAAATACCCGGTTACAGGTAAAATTTGTATGGTGACAAACACTTGATATTTCCCTTCATTTCCAGTTTTCAAAATAATGAGTTGGTTCTCTCGAATACTCTAATGATGGCCAGTATCATCAAAAATGTTTCTGTGAACTCTTGGATTTAAATATATTGATGTGTTTCTGTGTGCTCAGATTATTGTTACTGTTGCTGCTCTTGACCCCCTTGTAGCCAGTGGGAATCCCTTTGAATTGGTTCCTGTATGCTTTTGATTTAGCCGTTGTCATCACTGGCACCATCCTTGTTTTCCACCATGTCCTGTGCTCATCTTGTACAATTCCTGCCCCAGATGGGAAATCAATTATTTTTCCAATGAGCCCTGGTTCCTATTGGTTGGGAAGAATAATTAGAGACACAATCTGGATGTTAGACCTGTTCATTGGTAGTAGGTCCGTTATGGTTTTTAGGTGTCTTTAATAGTGTTGGAAAATGTTTTGTTTATATCATGAGTTCACACAGATACTCCCAATTCAAATTCAGAGCTGCAGGTTTTTACTCACCTACATCACCTCTACATCTGCTGGTCCTTTCTCTCGTGCTCCATATTCCTATGCCAATAGGATTGCTTCTTTTCTTTATCCTACAATATATGTACAAAAGTCTCAGCATAACAATACTAACACTACCACCACCAATACAATTATTGAAAATGGTGAATTTTTTAGAGTATATTCCGTTTAGCTGTACTGTCAACTTGTTTTTTAAAAACACTTTGTATAGTTCTTCTCTGAGAGGTAATGTTTCCAACTAGTTACACAGTTAGCGTCGCTTGTTTCATTTTACTTTCAGTGTTTAGGCATTGCGTTTCTAATTTATTGCTGTTTTATACTTTTACTAGGTTCCAAAGTCAAATGCACAAGACAGGGTGTATTCTTTTTTCTTTCTGAAAGAGCGTCTTGCTCTGCTGCCCAGTTTAGATTCGAGTATAGTAATGTGATCATAGCACACTGCAACCTTAACCTTTCGGGCTCAAGTGATCCTCCTACTTCAGCCTCCCAAGTAACTGGGAATACAGGTACATGCCACCATACCTGGCTGCTTTTTTTTTTTTTTTTTTTTTTTTTTTTTTTTTTTTTTTTTTGAAATAAGAGTCTTTCTCTGTCGCCCAGGCTGGAGTGCAGTGGCACAATCTCAGCTCACTGCAACCTTCGCCTCCCAGGTTCAAGCGATTCTCCTGCCTCAGCCTCCTGAGTAGCTGGGATTACAGGTGCATGCTACCACGCCCAGCTAATTTTTGCATTTTTAGTAGAGATGGGATTTCACCATGTTAGCCAGGATGGTCTCGATTTCCTGACCTCATGATCTGCTAGCCTCAGCTTCCCAAAGTTCTGGGATTACAGGCATGAGCCACTGTGCCCGGCCAAGTTCATTTTTTAAAATCAATTTTTATTTGAATGAGACTTTAGGCTCTCTTGTGTTCTAAATGTTTCTCCTCTGTGTCTCTCTGTCTGTGTCTAGATCTCCACATGTTCTCTCTTGATCTTTCTCTCTCCCCAACCCCCAGCAGTTCATTTGTTAAAGAGAAACTGTTTGTTATAGAGAATTTTCTATGGTCTGAATTTTGAAGATTGCATGTCCTTGGGGTGTTGAATATATTCCTCTCTCTTGTTTTCTTATACAGTCATAGATAGATCTAAAAATCCAAGCTTTCTGGACATACCTTATTCCTTTCTTCTGTTTTCTTCAGATAGATGTGTATTTCTTTGTAAACTTCTAAAGTGGTATCATTTCTTCTACGTACAACTTTATCTGCATTCGTTAACTTTTAAAATGTAGTTCAGCATTTTCATTGTCATTCAATTTTAATAGTTGCTAATTTGCTATGATTCTTTTCTTTGATCTATGGATTTTCTTCTTTAGGAATGTTTCCTAAATTCCTGATTCATAGGAGTTTCCCTAATTACCTTTACATTGTGGATTTTTAGTTTAACTACATGCATTCAGAGAACATTGTCTGTCATTGCAATCCTTTGAAATTTGCTGGTATTTGCTTTACCATTTGTGGCCCAGTGTGTGCCCTATTTTTGTAAAAGTTCCATAAGTACTTGAAAATAATGTATATTCTGTTCTGTGGTTGGTATGTTGTACTATGTTTATTTAAGTTGTACTATATGAAATTGCTGTTTGTACAGGTCAAAATGAAAATTCTGCATTTCTTTTTGAAAAGGATGTTTTGTTTATTTAAAATGTATGCAATTAGCATTGATAGTTTTTCTTGGATTGGACTATTATGTGATATATTTCATTTTAATAAAATTTGACATTTTTAGACTGTGAATTACTCAAACTCTCCAATTACTATTTCTCCATTGGGTATGTTTTCTTTATTGGAAAGTGCTCCAAATCCTGAGAAAAGTGGCAGCACATTGGATACAAGTCTGGTGAGAATGTTGGACCCATGTCATAGCCCAGTTCTGTTGCTTTTGCTATGGGAATTTATGATGAGTGTGGTGGAGTGTTGGCATGCAAACGTTTGGGAATATGTCTGGTAACCAATGCAGCTTGCTTTTAGTTCAATTTCTGTTGCTTAAATGCAGTCACTAAAAGCATTTTGGCAACAGTTATGGTTTTGGTCATGTTTGGTGCAGCTTCATCAACATCTAACCATTGTCCAGGTCATTTGCAATTGTTATACAGCCAAGTTTTGTCACCAATTATGGTTCCCTCTGAAAAGCAATATGTATACCTCCAAACATCTCAGTTTGTTAAAAAGTCTTTTATCTGCTGGTATATTTACTTGCCTAAATTTTTCATCTTCCCTATTGCTGATGTTAAGGCATTGTCATAAATTTCAAATTGTAATTTGTGAAATGGCTTTTATCATGGTTCTGAATTGATCTTTTGAAACAGAGTTGGGCCTCTCACAGGCCTTTGAGACTCAGTTCTTCAGAATGTAATTTTTGAACAACCAGGCAAAAATTTCTCTCTTTCTTTCACAGAGCCATCTCCAAAGGCAAAATTGATGCTCCAGCCTGTTTCAGTGATCTTGTGTCTGTTTAAATTCATATTTTTAAAAAGTATTCAGCATTCTTTGGAAGAAGTCAGTATTTACATAGTGGAAAAAATAATAGCAAAAACAGCCCAATTATCAGAGAAAATTAAGGAATAGAATTCTATTAAAAATGCTAAAGAGACTATAGAATATATATAAGATATCAATTTCACTAACCTCAGACAATTTTTAAGCCATCTAATACTAACCGCTTCACGTGGTAAAACAATATGTCCATCAGGTCAATTTTAGTTCTGTGTTTTTCAGATCTTCCGTATATTTGCTGATCTTCTGTCTGCCTCATCTGTCAATAACACAAATGAGTTAAAACCTTCATCAATGACTGTTGATGTGCTTGTTTCTCCTGGTAATCCTGTCACTTTTTATTTTATATATTTGAGGCTGTGTCATGAAGTACATCTTATTTTTTCAAAAATCTTTCTTAGGAACTGATACTCATAGTACATTTTTAAAGTCTGTTTTGTCCAAGAATAGTATAGCTGTGGTAGGTTGCTTATTTTCCTCCCAAAATGTTTCATTTATGTTTTGTTTTGTTTTGTTTCATTTTTTACCTTCAACTTTTCTGTATGGTGATTTATTTGTTTATTTATTTATTTTGAGTCTTGCTGTGTCACCCAGGCTGGAGTGCAGTGGTGCAATCTCAGCTTTCTGTAACCTCTGTCTCCTGGTTTCAAGTAATTTTCATGCTTCAGCCTCCTGAGTAGCTGGGATTGCAGGCATGTGCCACCACACCCGGCTAATTTTTTTTATTTTTAACAGAGATGGGGTTTCACTATCTTGGCCAGGCTCATCTTGAACTCCTGACCTCAGGTGATCCTCCTGTCTCAGCCTCCCAAAGTGCTGGGATTATAGGCATGAGCCACCATGCCTGGTCTTTTGTGTATGTTTCAATATGTCTATTAAAAACAATATATAGTTGTAGTCCATGTCTATTTTCTTAGTTTAGAATTTTCTTATTTTGTGTTATTATCTTATTTTGTATTTTATATTTGTATTTCCATATACATTCTATTTCTCTCTTAGCTTCTTTTAGATTAGTTGGTTATCCCATGTTTATTTTTCTCTACTAGTACTTTGGAAGTTAAATGCCTTTTTTTCTTTCTTTTTGTTAATTACATATGTTAATCAAATTCTAAAATGAATCAGTATGTTTTCCTCCTCCTGAATCATCCAAGACCTTGAAACATTTTAACTGCACTTACTACCTACCATCTGCTGCTGCCATGATTTGTTTCCGCTCATTTAATCCCACAAGTCATTACATATCAAGTCAATGTTTCTCTAGTCACACATGTAGTTTTCACTCCCTGTGCCTTTTATTCCTCATCATATCTTTTTGTTGTTTGTTTTTGTTACTTTTTGTTTTGTTTTTGTGGTAAGTTCTGGGATACATGTCTGGGATGTGCAGGTTTGTTACATAGGTAAACGTGTCATAGCGGTTTGCTGCACCTATCAACCCATCACTGAGGTACTAAACCCAGCATGCATTAGCTATTTGTTTTTTATGCTCTCCCTGCCCCCACCCCCCGACAAGCCCCAGTGTGTGTTTTGTTTGTTTTTTGAGACAGAGTCTCGCTCTGTTGCCAGGCCAGAGGGCAGTGGCACCATCTCGGCTCACTGCAACCTCCACCTCCCGGGTTCTGGTGATTCTCCTGCCTCAGCCTCCCAAGTAGCTGGGATTACAGGTGCATGCCACCAAGCCCAGCTAATTTTTGTACTTTTAGTGGAGATGGGGTTTCACCATGTTGGCCAGGATGGTCTCGATCTCTTGACCTCGTGATCCACCCACCTCGGCCTCCCAAAGGGTTGTGATTACAGGTGTGAGCCGCTGCACCTGGCCTGTTTGTTTTACCAACAGTGTAAAAGTGTTTGTGTCTCTCCACAATCTCGCCAGCATCTGTTGTTTCTTGACTTTTTAATAATTGCCATTCTGACTGGTGTGAGATGGTATTTCATTTTTTGGTTTGCATTTCTTTAATGATTAGTGATGTTGAGCTTTTTTTCATATTTGTTGGCCACATGTGTGTCTTCTTTTGAGAAGTATCTGTTCATGTCCTTTGCCAACTTTTTAATGGGCTTCTTTTCTTGTAAATTTGTTTAAGTTCATTGTAGATTTTGGATATTAGCCCTTAGTCAGATGGATAGATTGCAAAATTTTTCTCCCACTCTGTAGGTTGTCTGTTTGCTCTGATGATTGTTTGTTTGCTGTACAGAAACTCTTTAGTTTAATTAGATCCCATTTGTCAATTTTTGCATTTGTTGCAATTGCTTTTGACGATTTCATCATAAAATCTTTACCCATGCCTATGACCTGACCTTATCCCATCTTCATCTTTGACTTAAAAAAATTTTCATAATGTCCAAAGTATATCCTTTAGACTTTCCTTTAGTAATGCCCTGATGTTGGCAAGCTGTTTTTGGTTTTCACCTTTGTTCTCAAAATATTTTCCCCCCACTATCTGTTGAAGTGTATACTTCTAGTTACTTTCTCTTAACATATTGCTGATTTTATTCTGTGGGCTTCTCACTTCCATTGTTGATGATCAGCAGTCAGCTGTCCATCTGTTTCTCCTCTGAAGATACATTATATGCTTTTAAGGTCTTTTCTTTGTCTTTGCTATTCTGAAATTTCATTACGAGGGGTTTAGATATGGATTTACTGTTACTTGTTCTACTTAGGATTTACTAGGCTCTATTAATCTGACTTTCATTACTTGTCTATTATTTTAAACACATCCTCTGCCTCATTCTCTTTCTTTCTCATCATCTGGGACTCCAATTAAATGTATGTTAGAACTTGTCCCTCTAAATCTTACTTAACCACTTTTTCATATTTTCTGTACTTTCGTCTTTCTGTACTATGCTTTGCATGAGTTATTCAGATAGACCTTCCAGTTCACTAATTCTGTCTTCACCTATTTCCAGTCTGCTCTTTAGCCTGTTTTTTGAGATTTTAGAATTCAATGTCTAAGCATATTTTTAAAAATTTGTAAATGTACTATTTATTCTTGATTTGCCCTTTCATGTTTCATAGTGAGTTATTTTTTCCTATGCTTTTTATTATTTCTTATATAGTGTTAATCATTTTGTATACATTCATATTACAGTCTCTATCAGAATCTGATCAGAATCTGTCCAGTTTTATTAGAAGTTCTAGAGGGTCTTAATACTCTGTTTATTGAGTTTTGCTGATTTTCTTTCAAGATAGTTTTTTTATGCTATATTTTGTCAATTGTGAGTTTATTTACAGTGGGACATTTGTTACATGAATTGAATTGAGCATGTCTATCTAGAAAGATTTTGTAGTGCATTAATTTCTGGGATTTGTCTTGCCTGTACAAGTATAACTTATTTTCTACCCAAATCCCAGGTAGCAATAAATTTCATTGTTATCTCCCTGAGGAGAATGGCAACATTTCTTTGATGGTCCCAAATTATGTGGAGGTTATTTTAACTCCACAGCACACAGGACACACAATCTTATTTTCTATCTCTACCTAGTGATTAAAACTGGTATCCCCGGGATCCTAAATTTGAAATGCATGCCCTATTCTTACTACACTATCCACAGTGTCAGCTCATGTGATTAACTCTCTGGTTTTCAGCCTGTTTTTTCCTTAGTACCACGGGTTTCCTTTCTTCTTTTGTAAGATTAATTGTGGATTTTAAAAACTTTTATTTAGATTTTCTAGGTTTGTTTTGAATGGGAGCATATTCATCTGGAATATTTCCCCTCATTTCTTGGGGAAGAGGGATGTACAGGAATGGTAGCAGATGAAAAGGAAAGGAACCTGATTGGCCCAGATATTGTCACTGCAGGCTGAGTTTTTTGGAACTATTTTCCAAGGCCATGTCAGGGTCCCCATAGCTGGGAAAGCTGTGGTATGTAGACACTTCCCACAACCCTGGAGTTTTAATTCTCCTACATCCTAAGACTAGTGCAAAAAAATGAATCTTATAGCCTTTTATGTTTGGATTAGTCAAATGCTACAGTTTAACTTAAATCAAGGCAGTACAACAATGACTGGAGCTTCACAAGGTTGTTACTACTTGGAACGAATTCCCAAATCTGAGCATGTGGATTTTATCGGCTTCTTAAGCACTCTTGCTATGTATCATCTGCTATAACTCCAGTGCAAGAGTTGGGTTCAGATGGGAAGTCTAGATAAAAAAAATAGTTAATGGCCAGGCACGGTGGCTTATGCCTGTAATCCCAGCACTTTGAGAGGCCAAGGCGGGTGGATCACCTGAGTTCAGGAGTTGGAGACCAACTTGGCCAACATGTGAAACCCTGTCTCTGCTAAAAAAAAAAAAAAAAAAAAAAAAAAAAAAAAAATACAAAAAAATTGCTGAATGTGGTGCTGGGCGCCTGTAATCCCAGCTACTCAGGAGGCTGAGGCAGGAGAATCACTTCAACCCAGGAGGTGGAGGTTGTGGTGAGCCAAGATCACACCATTACACTCCTGCCTGGGTGACAAGAGTGAACCTCCATCTCAAAAATAAAAATAAATAGTTATCATCAGATTTAGGCTTAATTTTTTTTCTATCTTCCTGTATCCTAACTGTGAAGAATGTTAGAAGTATGTAGCAATGAGATGTTATTTGTCCATTTGGGGTTTTGTGGAAGTGAATGCATCACAACTTTAGGTTTATAAAGTTTAGACAACCTCATGGAAGATGAGTGAAAGCTAATGTGAAGAACATATTTATAAGGGTTCCCACTTTGCCATGGCAGACTTCTCTACAGCTCCTTTAGGGAAAATGCTCTTGCCTCTGGGGTGTTGTGCCACAGTTTTCCTCACTCTCATTTCTCCAGTAAGCTGAGAATCCGTTTACTTTTTGTATTCCAGAATTTCTAGCCATTGTTTAGGTCCGTATCATCTACTATAGTATAATTATGCTACCATTCTTTTGAAAAGCCATAATGTAGTTATTTCAGTGGAAACTTAAAAGGAAGGGGAAGCATATAAACGTACCCAGTTCATGACTTTGAATAGAAAATACGTTCTAAGGCTGGGTGCAGTGGCTCACGCCTGTAATCCCAGCACTTTGGGAGGCCGAGGTGGGTGGATCATGAGGTCAGGAGATCGAGACCATCCTGGCTAACATGGTGAAACCCCGTGTCTACTAAAATTACAAAAAAATTAGCCAGGCCTGGTGGCATATGCCTGTAGTCCCAGCTACTTGGGAGACTGCGGCAGGAAAATTGGTTGAACCCAGGAGGTGGAGGTTGCTGTGAGCTGAGATCATACCACTGCACTCCAGCCTGGGTGACAGAGCAAGACTCCATCTCAAAAAAAAAAGGAAAAGAAAAGACGTTCTAAGTTTTATGCTTGACCAGTGACATGGATGGTAATGCAAATGTTAGCCATTTATAGTTCTTGTAATAGAATTAATAACTATTTAAATATAATACTTTAAAAATCACGGCTGTACTTAAACTCTTCAGCTTGATTCTTGGGACCTATTTGAAAGTAACAAGGGTTCATTAGTGTAAAACAATTTTTGTTCCTGCACATGACAAATCTGATTTCAAACGTGAATAAAGGAGTCAGAACAATACCACTTATACAAACAGTATACGAAAGTAGAAATAATTAAGCTTTGTTTATAACTGCTATAGTTGAAATTTTAATGTAGATAGGACTTTGGAAGGAATTAATATATTTCATGTGAAATCATATACATAAACGAAGGTGAACCATTCTTTCATTAATGCCACTATTTTATTCTCTATGTTGGTGGGTTTCTGTCTATATTATAATATAAAATTTTCCTCTCTTGAAAATACTTGGAGAAGGCCAGTAGTTTCACCATTGCTTAATTGAGAAAATTTTAAAAATTTAGAAAATAAAGAACATTTTTCTAGAAAAGACAAGATGAGCATTTCCTAGATCTGTCCACCGAACAGGCCTAAAAGTAATGGCACCCCCAAAGTAATGAACACACCTTGTGTCTAGATTGTGATCTCTAAACACCATTCCCCACTGACAGGAACTAAGGCTTCTTAAAAGGCTGGCTAGCTTCAGCCTGTGGCAAGAAATATATAAGGTCACAGCAAGATATCTTGTTGTGCCAGGAAACAAAGAAACTATAAAGTCTAATGGGTCATGTCAAAAGAACACAAAAAGCCACAAATGGGTTCCTATAGGCAATAAATGGGACACTGTGAGCATCAAAAAGAATAAGGAGTGGAAATACTTTAAGCCCAGTGACCTTCAAATAAAAGGCAGCGGGGAAGTGCTGACAGAAAGAGACAGAGAGAGATAGCAAACCAAAAGCAACCACAACTAATGCATCACTAATTGAATACCATTAGAATTAATTCTTTACCCTGAAAGATAGGCAACTAAAAGAATAAAAAAGGAAACATTTATCCTGTCTTTCTTATATGAATGGTATTTCTAGGTAACTAGATAGTGCCAGTTAATAAAGGAAACTTCTCTCTCTTTTTTTTTTTTTTGAGACGGACTCTCGCTCTGTCACCAGGCTGGAGTGCAGTGGCACGATCTCGGCTCACTGAAACCTCCGCCTCCCGGGTTCAAGAGATTCTCCTACCTCAGCCTCCTGAGCTGCTGGGACTACAGGCACGTGCACCATGCCCAGCTAATTTTTGTATTTTTAGTAGAGACGGGGTTTCACCATGTTGGCCAGGATGATCTTGACCTCGTGATCCGTCTGCCTCAGCCTCCCAAAGTGCTGGGATTACAGGATTGAGCCACAGCACCCAGCCAGTAAATTCTCTTATAAAGAAAAATTCCAGCTAACGTGTAGAGAGGAAATTATAAAATTATATGATCACTATTTTAAGACACCTAATAGAATAATTATTTCTTCATAATACTAAAGACAGGATGCTTTCATTTAATATTTATAACAGGTAAATTTTTTATACATTGTCCAAGGATAGTGTTTTATGTATTTATATATTTAAAATATATTTGTATGTATTATAATACATTATATAACATATTATACATTATATTATACATTATAATACATTACATTATACATTATATATACTTTACAGTACATTATATGTGTGTGTATATATAATATGTATAATATATATTTGTGAACCCAAAAGTATTTGAGAATATTTTTTACATATACAGGAGAATATTTTTATAATTAAAATTTATACACTTTGGGAGGCTGAGGCGGGTGGATCACGAGGTCAGGAGATCAAGACCATCCTGGCTAACACAGTGAAACCCCGCCTCTACTGAAAATACAAAAAATTAGCTGGGCATGGTAGCGGGCGCCTGTAATCCTAGCTACTCAGGGGGCTGAGGCAGGAGAATGGCGTGAACCTGGGAGGCGGAGCTTGCAGTGAGCCGAGATCATGCCACTGCACTCTAGCCTGGGCAACAGAGTGAGACTCTGTCTCTAAATGTGTGTGTGTGTGTGTGTGTGTGTGTGTGTGTGTGTGTGTGTGTGTATTTATAATAATTTGTAATTTATATATTATACATATTTTATAATAATGTGTGTGATATGTATTTGTGAACCTGAAAGTATTTGAGACAGGTCTCAATCAATTTAGAAAGTTAATTTTGTCAAAGGTTAAGGATGCACCCATGACACAGCCTCAGGAGGTCCTGATGACATGTGCCCAGGGTGGTCAGGGTACCGCTTTGGTTTATACATCTTAAAGAGACATAGGCATCAGTCAGTTCATGCTAAGATGCACATTGGTTAGGTCTGGAAAGCCAGGGCAACTGGAAGTGAGAGGGCTTCCAAGTCATAGGTGGACTCAGAGATTTTCTGTTTGGCAATTGGTTGAAAGAGTTATTATCAATAGAAAACGACGTCTGGGTTACGAGAAGAGGTTGTGGAGACTAAGGTTTTATCACACAGATGAAGCTTCCAGGTGCAGGCTTCAGAGAGAATAGATTGTAAATGTTTCTTATCAGACATAAAGAGTCTGTTCTGTCAGTAATTCCAACTGGGAGGAGGGTGTAACGAGGCATGTCCAGCTCTCCCTTCTCATCACGGCCTGAAATCGCTTTCAGCTTAACTTTGGAATGCCCCTGGCTGAGAGGAGAGGTACATTCAGATGGTCAGGAGCCTTAGAATTTTGTTTTTTGGTTTACATAGACATAAAATATAAAGCAAAAAGTAAAGCAAAATCTAGAGAATTATTGAATCTGAGTGATGGGGTTATAGATGTTGCTGTCTATTTTCACTACTTTTAAATATGTTTGAAAAGTTTCATAATAAAAAATAAAAATAAACACATTTGCTTCAGTCAAAAGGAGTAGAGTGGGAATCTGGAGGCCTAGATTCTAGTTTAACTCCTTATAAGTGGGAGTATTTTAAATAAAACACACCATTTCCTTGGGTGTCTCTTTCCTTGTCTGTGAAATAGTTTGTATTACATCTTAGTGTTTGTGTTGACTATAAGCTTGGAAGAACCTGCATATTATATTCCCTTCTTTTAGAATCATAAAGCCTCTCATTGGAAAGCCTCTGAGCAAACTAGGAACCAAACAACTGAATTTCTTTGCTCGAAGTTTCCCAAACATATTTAATGAAAATATCCTTCCCCTTTTTTTTTTCATTTAACATCTACGAAACTTGAGCAAAAGCCCTAGACCATATATGATCTCTAAAGACATCTTTAGTGCTAAAATTCAATGTGTCTATGATTCCATAAGTCTTTAAATGTGTGTAGAAAATCCAAATAACCAGTTAATACAGTGGGAAAAAAATCAATCTAATCAGTTGTCTGACAGAAGTACCTATTTAAGTCAGTCCAAATGTTTTATCAAGTAACCCCAGGTATACCAGCTTGAGTGTTTAAAAAAAATAATCTTGGCAGCATCCTATGAATCTGAGCTGTGTTATATTTGCAAAATTCTGGGCTTGAGCAGAGCCACATATCCATTTGGTCTGTCGTAGTGATCAATGCTGATTGCTCAACAACCAGTTTGGCCGGAGTGATTGACATCAGTCAGCAAGCTCAACATTGGAAAAGTTTATAGTCTGCGTGTTGCTGAGAATCAATGAAATGTCCACCGTAGCCTAATTTGGAATGGGTTTGATATTTGACCTGGAACGTGTTTGTGACTATGATGTTTCTTCCATACAAATTATTTTGCTAGTCTTCACTGAGTTATTAATGTTCGTAGGGTCAAAACTATAAAACTATGAGGGTACCTAAGGAGGAAATAATCTGACCATCATTTAAATCATTAATTTCTTCTAAAAAATTTAGATTTTTGCTTCTTTTATTGAAGATAAATCCAGAATTTTAAAAACAAAATTACACCTTCAGTCCCCTAATCTTGAGGAAAGAGAAAGCTGTTGTCTACAGTCTCCTAGTGTTTGCTCTTTGAAGAATTTTTTGGGAGGTTGGGAAGTGGGGACTGGGGGACAGGCAGGTGAGCAGAAGTGATTAATTAGCAGGATAAGAAACAGCCTGCTCAGTTCTGTGTCTATTCTATAGCTATACAATTTATGAGCTTTTAAATGTAACTTTACATATTTTGAGATAATTGTAGACTCCTATGCAGTTGTAAGAAATGCTACAGAGAGATATGATATACTCTTTAGTCAGTGTATTTTGTAAAACTCTGTAGTACAATATTAGAACCAGGACCATGTGCCATTTTAAAGGGTTTACAGGAGAGACCAAAAGTAAAGAAGAAGGAAGTGGCTGAGATACAGTTTCTACCTGAACTTTCTTTCAGTTGCCTACCTGTCTCCCATATTTTAAGGGAAAAAATACAAAGTATCATTTTTTTTATCAGTAACAAGACATCTTGATGCTTTCTCTGTCTGCATTTGTGTAAGTAAATCATACATGCTTTTACTAGTAGAGACCTGTTCACATACTCAGCAATCACACTTAGAAATAAGCAGAGCCAGTAAGATGTTGTGACTGCTCCCACACCCTCCTCCCCTACAAAATACATTGAGTTCCAAAGTGTCTCAAGGTGCAAACCAAAGTAAATTTATTAGAATCTAGATCTAACTAAAAGATCTCACGGATTGAATCTGCTGTCTTATGAGGTTTTAAACATGTCATTTATTTTGCACTGGGGCCTACTTGAGGGTGGGCGGGGGGAGGAGAGAGAGGAGCAGAGAAAAAAATAACTATTGGATACTAGGCTTAGTACCTGGGTGACGAAATAATCTGTACAACAAACCCGCATGACGTAAGTTTGCCTGTATAACAAACCTACGCTTGTACCCCTAAACCTAAAATAGAAGTTTTTTTTTCTTTAATGTTATTTAGTTTGAATGTTCTAAGGAGGATTATACAGAACAGCTGTCTGCTCTGGGACATAGATGTTAAAACAGAACTGTCAGCAGGGTGTCGGCAGGTCCCCATCCGTTTACCTTTAAAAGACTTTTACTTCCGTGCGTGTCTATGATGACGGAAGAGTCATTTCTCGTTTTTCCTCCCTTTGTAATAATTATCTGTCCACATGCTTGTGCCAAGTGAAACATGCTGCAGTCATAGGTGCATTATCTATTCTTCACCATCACTCAGGTCCTTTGGTGATGCAGATGTGTGAGTGTGCCCAGGGTAAATATTTGACCACTGTTCCAGCTACCATTGCACAGCCCTCGAGTGACCTTGCATTAATTAGCTGAGAATCTCAGGGCTTTGAATCTGATTGAATCAAAATATTGTTTTTACAAGTTGATGAAGGCTCTTGATTGATGTGGGCCCTGCTGATTCTTTAAAGGATTAAATTGTATGTACAGATTACGGAGTCCTGGCTGTCACTGCTTAAATGGGGATCGTTTTTTAACAAAGGTTTAAAAAAAATAGTGCCATGAAGTGTTTTCTTCCCAATGGGTGCCATGCTCATTTTAGTGGGTGTGTATAAGTATTAAAGAGAATTAGAAAAATTGAGGGAAATTGTCAAGAAAAATATCAAGAGGCAGAAGAGAAAGACAAAAAGAAATGGATGAAGGAGAAAGATGGAACTTGGCTTCCATTCATCCTGAAAATACATTTCGTGTGTACATCTCCCATGGTAAAGCCTGCCATATTTCTCCCTGGGTACAAGAGAGAAACACAATCATTGCAGTCTGAACTGGTCAGGGCTTAGAGGAATTGAATGGCACAAAGCATCTCTAGTGAGATAGACTCACATGGCCCCAGGTCACACAGCTCTCTGCCTGCTGAACCTAAGACCCCCACGGCATGAGTGAGATGTGACAAGACCCAGAGTCAAGCCCTCGTCCAGAGAAAGGGCAAGACAAGCCAAGCTCAGGAGGGAAACTGACACAAATAGGGATGGAAGAAGAAGGAACATAGATTTTCTCCCCCTGAAAATTCTTCCACGTGAATGAGAACTATTCACATGCCCAAATAAGACAAGTCTTTTTTTTTTTTTTTTTTTTTTTTTTTGAGACGGAGTCTTGCTCTGTCACCCAGGCTGGAGTGCAGTGGCCGGATCTCAGCTCACTGCAAGCTCCACCTCCCGGGTTTACGCCCTTCTCCTGCCTCAGCCTCCTGAGTAGCTGGGACTACAGGCGCCCGCTACCTCGCCCGGCTAGTTTTTTGTATATTTTAGTAGAGACGGGGTTTCACCGTGTTAGCCAGGATGGTCTTGATCTCCTGACCTCGTGATCCGCCCGTCTCGGCCTCCCAAAGTGCTGGGATTACAGGCTTGAGCCACCGCGCCCGGCCTATAAGACAAGTTTTAATATGATGCCCTGGATATTTCTCTCACTCCAGACCCCTTCTATCGGTCCCATGTTGATGTTTTTTTCCACCTGCACATTTACCAAACTTTAATTTCATCCTGCACCTGTGAACTGGAAAAATGACCTGTTCTCATGGACCCTGTGTTGTATAATGAACCAAAACCAATCAGCACATAGAGGAAACAATAAAACAAAGGACAACACATCACGTGCCCAGAGCAGGGAGAGCGCGAAAGGTCCTAGCCAGCAACTCCTTACACAGCTTCTGAGAATGAACCTTTGGTTTTTAAATACTTTGGGGAACCTGTCGCTTCCTGTAGGTGTCTTCTAGGACAAATTAGTTGGAATCCTGGATGCCTTTTGAAGTTCTATTCTCACATATAGTAGGAGCATGATTCTGAAAATTTAATGCATAATGTGTTATGGGGTGGGTAGGACACCTCAGTAGATAAGTGTGATGTGTAACATGGCAAGAGGGCAGCTGTAAGAAGTCAAACTGTGCGCCACTGGCTTAGTTTTTAAAAACTAATCAAACACACAAAATGTCATGAGGACCATTTAAAAGAGCATGTAGATAAGTGCAAAGTGGTAGCTTGAAAGTTAAACACTTAAAGATGGAACAAAGGAGAGTGCTGAGTAGAACATCGTCGGTGGGGAAGACCTTCAGGGGGGCTGTGGGTCATTAGAGGTGCCTTGCAGGGACATGGTGGATGTGAAGGCAGTGAAGCAGAGGGAACTATCCTGCGTGACAAAGAAATCATGGCAGTTGGTGGTTGTTTGACTTAGTTGAAGCAGGAGAGTGATGTGAATGAAGGAGCAGAAAGATAGTTCAAGGAGGTGGCTCTTGACCAAGGACCTTGACTCTCAGACTAAGATGCAGAAAACAGAGGTGGTGAAGACCCATCATAGAAATCCATGCAGAGGGATGACAGAAGGAAAAACCCCTATGTTAGGAATCCCTTCACCCATTGTCACTGTTGCTGTAGAAACCACACAAGTCAAACCTTAACTGGGCACATTTTCAATCTGGAGGGTTATCAGATCATGTGGGGAATTTTTTAAATATACAAGTACCCGGTCTCTACTCCCAAACATTTTGATTTAGAAGATCTGAAGTACAATCCAGGGATGGGCAAATAAAAATTCCCTAGGCTAAGGCTTCCAAACTAAGGTATATGAAAATGACCTGCGGATCTTGTTGAAAAGTAGGCTTTGATTCAGTGGGTGCTGGGTGGGACCTGAGAAATGATGCAAAATTTCACCCGGCTCCGTTACAATGGAGGCATAGTCACCCACCAGATGAAATTTCGCATCATTTCTTTAAGCAATGAGAAATAAAAAGTGATTTCTTTAGAGGGCTTCAAGCACATCCACAAAGTAATGAGACCATTTCTTTTTTGCATCAACAAATGAAATCAGTCTCGTTGTACTTTAGCCTCACATTTAGGGGAAAGGGATAAGAAAACAGAAGTCTTAAAGTTTCCCTGGAGTCTACGAATAATGGATTACCCTTCTACATTATTCTTCCTGTTTTAAGGATCAAGCTGGCATTATTTCAAAAGAAAGGAAAACAGAAAAGAAGGGAGGAGAGGGAAGAGAGGAAGAAAGAGAGGAGACAGACAAGCAGGCTGGAGAGTCATGGTAGGTATGGGTGGACCAGTGAAGAATGTAGCTGTGGTGAGAAAAAAGAGATATAAATTTTATGTAAATACGTACACACACATAGACACATTTATATAGTATAATAGATCATGACATTGTGTATAGTTTTCTATTCATATACACAGGCATAAGAGCAACAGAGAAACAACCACACTGGTGGAAAATAAACCATTTGATTCTAACACAGTTGTTAGAAATATCATAGTTATATACAGCATCTGTATTAATATAGGTTAATATAATTTAATAGATTAAATCATCATCATAAAGGTAACCTTACTTGATACCTGCCAGTGGCAGCAGCATTGTAAGAACCAAGACTGTAACACACTTGACTGAAACATTTTGAGTCCAATGCAACTACAGCTAAGACCGTTGATCACTTTCATTCCCATCTTCTATTCTAAGCATATGCTAGTTCCATCCTCTTTTATTGCAGGCAAAACTCCTGTTCTTTTCCTGTGAAGGGCTGGGGGTTTTCTGTGCTGTGGTTTCTTTTGGTGCAGAACCTGCATCCCCGAACCCAGAGCAGCGCGGGAGAAATGAGGTTTGACCATCACCAGGAAGTTCAGGTCTTCCTCAGGTTGACTTGCCATCCCTTCACACTGGGGAGGGTGGTGAGGGTCTTCAGTGTCAGAGCACGAGTGAGAGCATGGGAGTGAGGCATGGACTTCTGGGGGTGCCTGCGGCAGGTTAAATATCATTGCAGAATCACAGTGCATAAAATGCAATAAAATGCACCCTGTCCCCTCATCCACTATAACTCTCTTATTATCTTGGGCTCAGGTGTGTTGTATGAATATACAATAATGGAGCTAACAAGATGGTTTGGGGTCATGGAGGGATAAACCATGGCGTAATCCAGCTTCGAAAGCTGTTCCGATAATGAAAATTGCAGAGCGGTCTTGTGGCTAGTTTTGTAATAAAGATATACAAAGATGAATATAGGTTTCCAGGAATTAATCTGAGAGCATTTGATCCAATTTATACTGGAGTGGCCGCATTGAAGGCAGCTCAGTAGACAGGATTCCAATTTAGGTTGATAGAGTGCTTTGGGATCCCAGGGAGGAAGGGTTCCCTGTAATTGGGAGATGATTTTATTTTTGAAATGCCCATCTCTTGGCTTTGTCAAAGGCCACACATCTGTCTGCCTTGCCTGTGAATACAAGCCAGGCACAAGGCATCGAATCCCGTGGTGCGAGCTTCTGGTTCAGTATTCAGCATGACAGACAGGCTTCCAGTTTTATTCTTTCAGAGGGGACCCCAGGACACACTGCATTTTATTGTTGTGATTGTTCCGTGGACCAAGCAACATTAGACCTACGGAGAGGGGAGGCTCAAGACAGCTTTATGTTGCCTTCTCCTTCCTCCCTTTCTGTTTCTGACCTGCTAAAAAGTGCCCCGGTTTAAGTCTCCTAAGAGTTTTCGCTCTGAAGCCAGGAGCTTGGGTCTGAGAAGCGTGTGGAAAGCTGTTCTTACTTTGTCCTTCAAAGTGTGTCATTCTTTGGCAGATGGCCAGGTCGGGGACAGAACTGAAGACAGCTGAATGCAGGCCGTGACTCTTTAAGAACTGGAATTCCTAGCACACTCTTAATAAAACAGCCCCAAACCACCCGAAGAATGTTGACTATGCCTACCTTATTGTGATATTATGTTATCTGTTTGAGTCTCTGAGCTGCCAATTCAGAAAAAGGTTTTTTTTTTTTTTTTAAAGAATATTTAGATTCAAAATCCATTTGATGCTTTCGGTTGACTTTTCTTTTTTAAGTGGCATTAGGGAATTATTCTCCTCAAATCCTGCCTGGGTAGCTGTTAAGAGAGGCTTGTGTTAAAACTCCTGTTCTGCTTAAGATGAATCAGAAAGCATTGTGACTTCTGGCATTTTCCCTTAGAACTTCTGGGCTGCTTATTTGTAATTGTATTTAGTCCTTCTCACTGATTTAATTTATACCTATATGGGTGATCTTATATATTTTATCATATTAATATATGAATTATGTATTTACAGTTCACAAAAATTATGTATTTACAGTTCATACAAATGTATGAATTATGTATTTATAGTGGTTATTGGAAAGCCCTTCTACACTCAATTTGAGACACCCCTTTCACGACAACCAAAAAGCAGTTTGTGCAACACATTTTGATTTGTGCCATGAATTACGACTTAGTGTTTTCACACCAGTATTTAAGAAGTTGGCTATGTAACTATTTGTTGCAATGTGTGGGAATGAAATATAATTATTGTAATTATTATTGAAGGCTTTTTAAAAAAAATTTAATTCTATTTTAATACTTCCCTAAATTATGTGTGTTGGCCTGTATACCATACACCCAAGGTGGAGTAAGATGTGAACCGTCTTTAATAACAAAAAAGCAGTTTGCATTCAGCCGAAAATAGCCCACAGCTAACATGAAGGATATAGTTCTGTAGCCAGTGAACCCAGAGAGAGTTTAATCATTTAGCCTGAAGATTACAACTTAAGGCATTTTTAGAGGATTTAAAAATATATATATCTTCATACTCTGGAATTTGCTTATTACTTACATAAATCACCTTTTGGTTTAGCACAAAAGAATTAAGCTTTTTAGTTCATTTGTACTTTAATACTATCTGAGCTTAGATTATCTTTGATGGGAGGTAGGAGCAGTATATCTAGATGCTGCAAATGAGGAAAAAAATGCATTTTCAATTGTCAGTAATATTTAATTTCTATCAACAATTTCTTAATCGTTTCCCTGAAAAGCAAAGCTTTAATGTGTCAGCCTAAATTATAATACAAAAGAAATAAAAAATTATGCTGTTACCATTTCCCAGTTTTAGAAATTACTGATGAGATGAAATGATTCTTTATAATTTTACTATAGAAAAGCTATACGTCTAGTCATATCACTCCATCGAAACGAAATTAGGGAATGAATGATGTCTTAACACAGTGTTTGCAGACTTTTTTTTTTTTTGAGAAGAAAAGGTTGCAGCATCTAATTTTAGTCATGATTTGTCTTTATTAAAAGCTCTTGTCAGGGAATTAAACTTGTTAGTTCTGGGCATTGCGTTAAAAATACTAAGCCTATCATGATGTTAGTCTTATAATAAAAATTAGACTGATTTTAATTTAAAGAGATTTATAAGTGACTCTCTCGGGAATTTGTTGTTTTATTCACCAAGTTAGTACACCAATAGAAACATACCAATGATGTTTAGCTTGCAAGTTAATGAAAAACAAATTCCCTATTGAAATAAACTAGATTTTTTTCTTTTAATATAGAAAGATCAAGCTCATGCCCAAGAAACTTTTCAAAGAGAAAACTCAACTAAATTTCTTTCTCATGTTTTTAAGATCAAATGCTTTCCATATCATGAAAGTCACCATTTATTTGGGAAAACCTGCCTGCTTAGGATTTATTAATGCCATTCATTTGATGAGATGGAATTTTTACAAGTGTGATATAAAGGTCTAAACTAGAAAAAAACTAGGAAGGAATCAGAAAAGCATTTTAGTCTTAATTATTCACCAATAGACATCTTAAGAAACATGTTTATTGTGCATGAGAAAACCATCCCCATGTTGTAAAAGAATGCTAAATCAATGTGTATTTAACTTCAGATGAAAGTTGCAAAGCAGAAACAAGCACCCATTAGGGACACATTATATGGGGTTGCATTTGTGATGGGAATCCTAAGGATTTTTCTGAATATGTTAACTTTTTTTGGATATCTCAGTGATGAAAGCTTACGGCAGAGCAAGTGTATTTCTTAACACAAATTTGTAAGGATGGCTTTGATATCTTTATCTTTAATGTTTCAAAGAAGCTTTGTTAAAGTCCAGTTCCTGTAAAATATATACCTGGGAAGTGTCAGATCACAGGAAAAGAAGACTTTCAATATTCAAGGAATAACTGTTTTTTAAGGAAAGCTTGGGAAACTGCCTGGGCAGCCTATTTTTTAGGACTTCACACCCTCTGCCTCATGGCACACTCTGCCTTCTCATGGAGGGGGTGATTAAGGGAAACGGGTGGTTGCCCTTTACAGTAAATGATCAGTTTGTTCTTTTACTTTCCAAATATGCAGATTAAGATAATAAAGAAGCGACAGTGGGTTCCTTGTGGGATTAACTGTTCTCGAGCTCCATCCGGGCATCTGTGTGCCCTTCCGGCCCTGCCCAGGAGTGCACATGTTTGTACATCCAGGTTTCACTGGCAGACCTAATTTCAGAATACATAATGCATGATTTTGAAACCAATTTGTTATTGTAATAAAATATTTTTTAGGAATGCATGGAAGTACTCGAGAGGAGAATGTTAAATTATACATGCATTGTGGCCGAGTGGATTCATTTAGCTCAGTCTGCAGGTGAATCTCCCTGTGACCTTGGCACTTGCTGGCTAGTATAGAATAACAATCAAAGCTTGGATTGGAAATCCGACCATTTCCAAATATTAACAACTTCTTTCAAAGGAAATGCTGATTTCAGCATTTATGTTAATGGGAACATCAGTATCTCTTTCAGAGTTTTTAGGGGAGGGCGGAGAAATTTAAAAAAAAAAAAAAAAGCAGCCATGATCTTAATAGGATTAAAAGCCAGGCTTTTTATTTTCAAAATGCTCATTTGTTTTCTGCATTCTGTTTTCGTATCAGGGCTGTTATTCACTACTCTAGGATCCACAGGCCATGGAAGACTCACAGAATTGCATTGGTAACGACAGGAAGGTGACATAAAAGGTTTCTGTCTGAAAGGAATTCTATATTCCTTCCCAGCCCATTTTCTCCTTTCTTATAAGTCAGCTTGGGAAAGAGCGTTCCGAGTTAGAGGGTGGAGAGGACAGACATGCTCAGGTCCCTGGCTTGACTTCTCTCTATTCCCCTTCCACATTAGGGCACACACTTGAATCATTAGAGAGGCATTAATTGAAACAGCCTGTGACCCATGCGAATCAGATGAACTGCCAGGGCTGGAGAAGTTTAGCTGTGAAGTTAAGTCGCTGGAGGCACATGACATTCTGTAATCTTCTTATCTCGGAGGCTTTCCACCGGCAGCTCACCAACGGCTGTCTGTTGGAGCCGGACAGCAGGGCATGGAGAGTGGCCCAGAATGGAGACAATAATTTACCATGTAATTTGTTTTGAGATTCCTTTGATAGATTTTACCACCAAAGAAATTTGCAAGAGGATGAGACCCCAAGCCCTGAAGCCAGCTGGATCCTGTGACTAGCGCGGGGCTAGCTCCATGCTGCAGCCTCGCGGATGACGGTGGTGAATGGGACTCACGTGGACTTACCTGGTGGGAAGAGGGCTTTTCTCCCTTTTCTCTTTCCTTCCCCTTTTTTGTCCAACTGTGGGAGGAAGAGAGGATGTCGAAAATCAAGTTCCACATGGGTTGAGGAAATCTGAGTGTAGCACTCCAAAAAGGCAGGTAATTTGGGAGCTCTGGTCTGTTTGGCAAATCACCTGTCCCATTTTGGGGGAATGCATGTTCCTGTTCTGGCATAGCAGGTGTGCTAAGGCAAGGCAGGTTTCCCCTAGCTGCCTTATTTAGGGGGTGTTACAAATGGAAAGACGACGGAAATGCCCACAAAGACATTAACAAAAATATTCTCCCTCTCAAACCTGTTTTCTGAAAACCAGGGAAAAGAATATCAAAGGAAAAAGACGCGCGCTTTGGGTTTTGCTCATTTGTGTTTTTACTAGTTGCTTAATGACCTATAATGTCACTTTTCTAACAAAAGGAACATAGAGGAATTTGGTAACTTAAAAAAAAAAAAAAAGAGAGAGAGAGAGAGAGAGATGGAGGAGAAGGACATTTTCTTCCAGCCTCTGAAAGAAACCAAATTGACAACTTTCTGCGGTACTTTGAATGGTATTTGCGACATTCACCTTTCCTTCCTGACCGACTTTGTTGAAGAACGTAATTTGAGGCTGTTTCTTTTTCCTGCCAGAAGAGTTGGTTGGTTGGGCTGGTACTTTGTTTTCTGTTTGAAGGAACAGCAGTTAAAAGGGGAGGCATCCCTAGATTTTGCTTAGTACATTGGTTTACATTCAATGTCCTTTTGAGAAAAAAAAAAATCTTTCAATTAGCATTTTTCACTGAAACAGAGTTTGTACTGTTCAAGGCTTGTTATTGAAAAATTCGAAGGCATATAATATTGTTGCCTGTTGACATGAAGATGATCTGTGAGTCATGTCTTAATTAAAAGGGCTCTTAAGCTACAAGGGACGCAGGCAAATCCAGACTCGGCATGGGAACAAAATGAATGGATGAAGTCAGTCAACATCCTTTCCAACTCGAAAGGATATTCTCTGTCTTCACATGGAGGTTGAGTATGTACTGTGGGATCTAAGGAAAGAGAAGACGCTGGACATTGGTTCCATGGAATGACCTTGGCAAACGAGAATGTTATATGTAGAGAAAAATGTAGGTGAAGAGGGCTGGTGTTATCCTGGTAGAGAAAGCACTGGCAGGATGGTCCAAGTAAGGGAGATAAGGAGCTCTTCTGGGGATGACAGTGACCATTGTTCTCCATCTTTTGTAAGTTCAGAGCAAGAGAACTTGGAGGATTAGTTCAAAGGAAGAAAAGTTGTAAATGCTTGAAATGGAATAGTGTTCCCCCAGAATTCATGTCTACCTAGAATCTTAGCATGTGATCTTATTTGGATATAGGGTCTTTGCAGATGTAATTAGTAAGGAACTCCAGATGAAATCATCCTGGATTTAGGGCATTCGTGTCCAGTGATTAGTGTCCTTGTTAAAAAACAAATAAACAAAAAACAAGAGGGACCCATCCGTAATCCCTGCACTTTGGGAGGCTGAGGTGGGAGGATCTCCTGAGCCCAGGAGTTTGATAACAGCCTGAACAACAAAGGGAGATCCCCCCAATCTCTACAAAAAATTTTAAAAGTTAACTCAGTGTTGGCTGGGTGCAGTGGCTCATGCCTGTAATCCCAACACTTTGGGAGGCCAAGGCGGGCGGATCACCTGAGGTCAGGAGTTTGAGACCAGTCTGACCAAGGTGGAAAAACCCCGTCTCTACTAAAAATACAAAAATGAGCTGGCTGTGGTGGTGTGTGCCTATAATTCCAGCTACTCCGGAGGCAGAGGCAGGAGAATTGCTTGAACCCGGGAGGCAGAGGTTGCAGTGAGCCGAGATTGCACCATCCATTGTGCTCCAGCCTGGGCAACAAGAGCGAAACTCCGTCTCTGAAAAAAAAGAAAAGAAAAGTTAGCTTGGCGTGATGGCGCACACCTCCAGTCCCAGCTACTCAGGAAGCTGAGGTGGGAGGATTGCTTGAGCCCAGGAGGTTGAGGCCACAGGAATATGTGTGACACACAGAGACACTGGGGAAAAGCCACATAAAAGCAAAGAGCGCAAAGGATGCTGGAGCCACCAGAAGCTAGGAGCATGGCATGGAGTGAATTCTCCCTCGGAGCCTCCAGAAGGAATCAGCCCAGTTGATACCTTGATTTCAGACTTCTGCCTTCCAGAACTGTCAGACAACACATTCATGTTGTCATAAGCCACTGAGTTTGTGGGAATTTGGTATGGCAGTTCGGGAAACTCATATAGACAGAAGTGTACCACCCATTGTGGGTATTTTAGGCCTATGAAGAGATCATCTCAACAGGAGAAGCCATCTGATTTTCACTTGCCATCTGCAGAGGTCTCTCAGTCTGGCTTATGTCTGTGAGGGTATAGGTGGGACCAGGGCCCTCCTGCCCGCATATGGAGACAGACTTTCAGTCCTGTCAGGAGAGAGACGCGGCTGCACCAGGACAGTGTGCTCTGGGTGCCTCAGGCTAGTGTTTCTACAGCACTGCCACAGCTCTGCATGAGCAGGAAGCTTAGACAAGGGGTCTTCTACCCAAGTAGATCTAAATCTAAGTATCGTCAGAACTCATCTTTTCTCCTTGGGAATCCCCCCACCAAATTTTTATGTGTTAATTTTTAAATCCTAGAATTTGGCCAAGGATTCTTGAGAACAAAAGAGAGTCACCACTGGTCCCCTGACTAGCAACACAAGTGAGGCACAGGATGTAAGTTGCACCGGTGCATCGAGAACTCCCTAGGTTGGCAGATGTTGATGGAAACCCTATTGAGAATTTCTTACTTCGTATAAAAAGGGGGCTAACTTGTGTAGGAGAGTAAAAAAGGGCACCAAACCTAGACTTAGATGGGAGATCTAGATTGGGCTGAGTTATCTTGGACAGGTCACACAACCTAAGGAGACCTTATTTTTCTCATTTATATATTTAGAACACGAGACTAGCTTATTCTTCCCTGAGTTCTGAGAAATAAATAGGACAATGTGTGTGAAAATATTTGTAAGCTATTAAGTGCCCCCAAAACCTTTAGTATTCGAGGTAACCTTTGGGGAAAAGGACCCACAGTTAATTTTTTACCCCTTAGCACCACCTTGTGTCCAAGTTACTACTCTTGAATTTTAGAAGTTCTACGTTACAGTATGGACCAGAGGCCACTGAAGAATTCATTGGGGTTTTCTTCCTGATGCCATCGATATGAAACTAAGAGTAAAATTGAATAAACTTTGGAGGACCTCACTACTTCCTTAGAATTATCATCAGATGCAAATATTTGAGAGTAAAGTCTTTTTTTTTTTTTTTTTTTTTTTTGAGATAGGGTCTGGCTCTGTTGCTCAAGCCAGAGTGAAATGGCACTATCTCGGCTCACTGCAGCCTCCACCTCCTGAGTTTAAGCGATTCTCCTGTGTCAGCCTCCTGAATAGCTGGGACTACAGGCGTGTGCCACCACGCCCAGCTACATTTTTGTATTTTTAGTAGAGATGGTTTTTTGCCATGTTGGCCATGCTGTTCTCGAACTCTTGACCTCAAGTGATCTGCCTACCATGGCCTCCCAAAATGCTGGGATTATAGGCATGAGCCACCATGCCTGGCCCCATAATGTTTCTTACTACTAAGAAAGCATGAAGACTGAGAGGTATCCCCAAAACCATCGATTCCAGTTTGCTTTTCCCTAAGAGAACAAAGAGACAACTCAAAGTTAAATACATTGCATAGCTACCAGCATGTAAGACCATAACGTGGAGATACAGAGTTTTGGAAAATTTACCATCTAATTTTTATAACCTGAGCAGACTTGAACATTAACACGGTGTAGAGAGACCTCAGTGGTACAATTTTGAAGTATGGGGAGTAGGAGTGGGTCAGGCTGGAAAACAGAGCCTGTGGAAGTTCTAATGCCCAGGGTGGCCAGAGGGCCTGATTATAGAGTACAGGGAGCTGTTGGTTCTGAGCTATGCCCTTGTTTGTACTGAGTTTGCTCTGGCTGGGGTAGGGATGAAGGAAGATGGTTGGAAGAGACGCAGTCAAGGAGCCAGAGTCTTGGGATAATGGTGGCAGTAACTGGAATCCTGTGTAGTGATGTTGGAACTCACATCTTAGGATGCTTGATATAATTTGAGGGTAGAGAAAGCAAGTTCCATCTTGAAGGGATGGAACCGAGGGATAATGGAAATGAAGCAGGGGCTAGCATTTTGGATGAGAACTGGGGTGTAAACCCCGGTGTGGGGTCAAAGCATGGAATTGGTGGAAGCCGTGGCTCAGCAAGCCTGCAGGCACCAAGCCCTTGGTCCAGGGCACCTGGGGTTATGCACAGAGTGAGGATGATGCTGACCATGATACGTGGCCATCTATTTCCCACAAATTCAGCATAGGGAGAGGTTGAACAAAACCCAGAGGTCAAATGTCTTCTACACATCTAGATGGAGACTTGTGACAAGGTAGGAAACAAACACTCACTTCACCTTTGCTAGTCCTGGCTCTGACTGAGTGACAAAACCATAATTAGGCTTGGCCTATGGTCTATCCCTAGTGTGCATCCTGCTTTGGATTTCAATTGAAGCCATGTTTGAATTAACTCATTCACTTGCTTCTTTTTTATAAATACATTTTACAGAAATGCTTTGAGTCCCTTGAGAAGTTGATCTAGTAGTCTTCATCCAAGACGCTGTTACATCATTTTTCTTTGGGTGTTTTGTCTTCCCACCTACATTACAAGCTCCTCAAGGATGTTGTCTATACCTTAAATTTTTTTTTTCTCTCTTGAAAAAAAAGAATCCTAGGACTCCAAAACAAAATGTTCTAAGAACGCAAGGCTAGGAGTATAACCTGTTCCAGGTGGTAATCAGTTTCCTTCTGCATTTTGACAGGTAGAATGGCAGGGATGGGGAATGGCAGGATGTGGAGGGTTGGAGGATAGGAAGTGATATTGTACTTAGATTATTGCTGTTTCACACAACACAGAGCCAGGCAGGAACCAATGACATCCCGTAATACTGTAGATTATTACGTGTGATATTAATGTGTGTAAAAATTGGACCTTTCAGACTGCACTTTCAGGGAGGCTGAGGCAGGCAGATCACGAGGTCAGATCAAGACCATCCTGGCTAACACGGTGAAACCTCATCTCTACTAAAAATGCATAAAAATTAGCCGGGCGTGGTGGCGGGCGCCTGTAGTCCCAGCTACTCAGGAGGCTGAGGCAGGAGAGTGGTGTGAACCCGGGAGGCAGAGCTTGCAGTGAGCTGAGATCGTGCCACTGCACTCCAGCCTGGACGACTGAGCGAGACTCCGTCTCAAAAAAAAAAAAAAGAACAGAACAAAACAAAAATACAAAAAAAGACTGCACTTTCAGAGGCTGACCACCTCCTTTAGCACCTCCTGCCTTGACAAAGTCTTGGTCTTTGTCTTCATCTGTAAAGATCCTGGGTACTGCTGGTTAACTAAAAATTTCCAGAGCAATATTTTGAATCACTGGCATTAGAACTGCCACTGAATGGTTTACACATATTTCAAGCAAAGGTTTCGTTTATGGGAGGCAAGGATTTTCTGCTTATCTTCCTGTAATGGTGCAGTAGCCTTGCTAGGGGGTGGATTCTGAAGTATCACTTAACAGCAATCCATTTCCTTAAGATTCTTGATAGCATGGTTTGTATTTCACCACTAATAAATAGGACCAGTTTTATAGAAAGGCTTTTAAAAACATGGGAACATTTGATTTGCCTGTACTCTTTTTTATTTCCAAATAGTTTTGTCTGATCTTTATTTTGACCCTCTCAATGTCATTTTAAAGCCATCTTTGAAAAGGGAGACATCATCTCTGTCTTCTCTGGTGAGACAAGTGAATGAAGAGGCTTCTCATAGCCACGTTTTCTTTTTTTTTTTTTTTTTTGAGACGGAGTCTCGCTCAGTCGCCCAGGCTGGAGTGCAGTGGCACCATCTTGGCTCACTGCAAGCTCTGCCTCCCAGGTTCATGCCATTCTCCTGCCTCAGCCTCCTGAGTAGCTGGGACTACAGGCGCCCGCCACCACGCCCGGCTAATTTTTTGTATTTTTTAGTAGAGATGGGGTTTCACCGTGTTAGCCAGGATGGTCTCGATCTCCTGACCTCGTGATCTGCCTGCCTTGGCCTCCCAAAGTGCTGGGATTACAGGCGTGAGCCACCACGCCCAGCCTCTCATAGCCACTTCTTAAGATGGACACACCACCGTGGCCTTTGCAATTCAGAACTGCAGGGCACAGCCTTCACCCTAGAACATTTCAGTGACGACTTTGACAGAGAGATTCCTAGGACAGGTGCTATCTTGGCAGAACCTAGGGAATATTCAGATCCAAAATGCGTTGCCCAAATCCCAAATATTTTGCTGCAGCAGATACATTGACCAGACTCTCTTTGAAGGAGGATATTAATGACCATATCCCACTTGGATGTTTAAAAATGTATTCACTTGTCTCAAAAGAGTTGCTGTGTAGATTTTTAGAGCTCTTTCATTTTAAACAAAATCTATTTTACCACTTTCTTCCCAAGTTAGGAATCTAGGTCCATTCAGGTTTTTCATTTTTCAAAGTTGAAATGCAAAACTGCTCCAGAGTGGAGAGGAGGCCCCCACAGCATAGCCCAGTCATCCTGATGCCCACAGAGACAGATCAAATACACTATGAGGGCCTGGAACAAGTAAAATGGACTTTCGATTAGTATTATCGTCACAGAACTCGGCAGTTTCGTTTCCTTTTGAGGAAGAAGCCTATTTTGGCTTATTTAGCTGGATTTTTGTTGTAATCAGAAGGGAAAAGAGAAAGAAATCATTGGGAGAGAATTAGTTGTCTTCAGTAAAGTATAAGAATGATAAACCCTAGTTACTTTAAACTTGAAAAATTCCAAATTTATGATAAGTTGACCTTGTTAAGAGAAAGTTTAGGTGTCTGTTATCTTTCCACTAATTTTCTACATTTGGACTGTGACAAAATGCGGTGGAGCATTTTAAAACGGAAGTAACTAAACGGTTTTTAAGGGTTTGAGCTAATTAAATTTGATATGTAAGTATTTAACACTAGTTATCTGCATATCTTTTCTAAGGCCTTCTACTTAGAAATAATTCTTTCATTTTTGGAGGCTTAGATAATTGTATATGCAGTAGAAGTGGTAAAACAATATTTTTATTTAAAAAATTCATAAATGCAGATATTTCATGAAGAATGACCTTAATGCATAGTTCCCATCTGCACACGGATGGAAACTTAGCACGTTACCTACCTAATGTCCACTGTCAGTGGAAAGTTCTAAAATTTCAGTCTCCTGTCTCTGAAAATCAGACTGGTTCAAATCTGATATAGCGCTGTCAGATTTAGCAAATAAAAACACAGAACACCCAGTTAGGTTTGTATTTCAGATAATCAACAAATAATGTCTTTTCAGTAGACGCTTGTCCCAAATACGGAACATCTTTTTACTGAATATTTTAACATATTATTTCTTTATATAATACTTCCTGTATGTTATCTGATAGCCCTAATTAGGGATCAATTTAGATTATGTTTGTTCCTTTTCACTAATGATCTCATACTTTTTTGCCTATTTGGTTAATTAAATCTTCTAAGGTCTCTGTCTTTTAAATAAGGAACAGAATACCACCTCCTAGTCTCGTGGAGTGTTTTAACTCGGCCTGTCTTTAACCTGAGGTGCTATGAAGTAGCACTGACTCACACAAGTGAGATTTTGGAGGCTCTGAACCAGAACACAGCTGTATCCCCTTCCCATCTTCTGGTTATGGAGATCTTATCTTTAAGTCAGAGCTAGTACTCTCATATGGCCCACGTGCTATTGATCAGGTAGTTCACAGCCTGCTGCCGAATCCCCAACCTGGGCTGCTCCTTTCACACCTGGGGATTCCCCAGGGATTTTATATTCTGGCCCTGGATTTACCCCAAACCCGCCTAGCAATTAAGATGATAGTGATGATGATTCAGGCTTTATGAAGTACCGACTTGATGGGGTAACATAAGAGAAGAATGACAGGGCCATATGTGTAGAAAACAATCATGAAATCCATGTGAATCTTGGCATCAAAAGAGCATTTAAAAGTCAGCCCTGACAGTGTCTTTAGGATAAGATGGCACTGACTTCTGAAGGGAGTCGGTAGCCAGTCTGAACACAGATGGGCCTGAGAATGGGTCCTTTTTTGCTTCCTCCACTACCTGTATGTCAGCGGTGGAAAGAGGAAGATCTGGATTTTCAGTATGATCTTTACTTAGCAATAATAAACTGAGCATCTTTTGCACATTTGTGGTCTCTGAAATAGTCCTTGAAAAGATTCCTGTAATTGGGAAATCTTCAGCATCTTATGACTTTAACATTTGGTGCAAAAACCAGTCAATGGAAAACAATGAAAGCAAAGCAGAGAAGGAACTTGACAGACAAGCTCCTGATCATCAGGCACTGGGGTTTTTTTTTCCCCCCTCAGGTCTTTAGTGGATGAAATGTCAAGTGAAACAAGCCCTTTTAATTCTTCTATTAAATCCAGCTTTTAATAACAAGCATCCTGGAAGAAGAACAGATAATATTTGTCTTATAAAATGTAACAGCCGGTTACCTTCCTGAACACAAACCTGCTCACAGGACTTTGTCTTAGGCTCAGGCCTGACACGTTTGCAGATGCTCCAGCTAGTTAATTAATCAGGTCCAGATGCTGCTGCTTAACGATTTTCCCACTGTCCCTACCTCCCTTACCAGGGAGGGGACAATGGCAGAGAGGGAGACAGGGTAGAGCCAGAGTCCGCCAAAGACCTCTTTATTCCAAGAAGTTCTGCCATGTTTTCTTCTATGTTTGACTCAAATGTAGAGCATTTGCACTGGCCAGCAAGGAAGTGTGTGTGAAAGGGCAGACACCCGTCAGAGACAGCGGCTTATGTCAGATGCAGCAGCTGGACCTGAGAGGGGGATGTGCACCTTCATTTCCATTGTTTGCTTTTCTGACAGCTCATTAGGTGGCCCAGTGTCTTCTAAGCTGAACTTGGAAGGGATGAACAGGCCTGAGAGAAGATCTGAAAGAGGGTGCTTTCATCAAAGCCCAGTGTTGCACAGCTAATGCCATCACCTAAATGCAGTGTCCATCAGTGAGCCGCCAACGGAAACCTTGACTTGTACTTGGAAGTTGCGGGGAGACCGGGTGTGTGGCTCATGCCCATAATCCTAGGACAGAGGCTGAAGCAGGAAGACCTCTTGAGGCCAGGAGTTTGAGACCAGCCTGGGAAACATAGTGAGACCCTGCCTCTACAAAAATAAAAAAATTAGCTGGGCGTGGTGATATGTGTCTGTAGTCGTAGCTACTTGGGAGGCTGAGGTGGGATGATAGCTTGAGCCCAGGAGTTCAAAGCTGCAGTGAGCTGTGATAGCGCCACTGCACTCCAGCTAGGTGACAGAGTGAGGCTCTGCCTCTAAACAAAAAAAAAAAAAGGGAAATAGGGGTGCTTAAGGAGCAGAGAAGGGAGAGGAGGAGGTGGCTCATGCCTGTAATCCTAGCATTTGGGAGGCTGAGGCAGGTGGATCACTTGAGGTCAGGAGTTCGAAACCAGCCTGACCAACATGGTGAAACCTCGTCTCTACTGAAAATATAAAAATATGAGCTGGGCATGATGGCACGTGCCTGTAATCTCAGCTTCTCAGTAGGCTGAGGCAGGAGAATCGCTTGAACCTGGATGGCAGAGGTTGTAGTGAGCCGAGATCGTGCCACTGAACTCCATCCAGCCTGTGCAACAGAGCGAGACTCTATCTCAAAAAAAAAAAAAGGAAAAAAAAAGTCCTTTCATTCTGTGGATGTGCGTGTGTGGGGAGGGGCTTTAGGTGAATGCAGAGCCCATCCTTGGAGGTTTAGGGTTCACCCTTCACCGTGGTCCCTCTAGCCGTCATTGCCATGAAGATACTGCGTAATAACAGCACTGAGCTTTCTGTGTTTAATCGACTGTCCCGCATCTGCTTTTGCTATGAGAAGTAAGAGGCCTCGACAGTTACTCCAGGCGTGGTGGTAGAAACAGACCTCAAGCTTCAGTACCATTTGACAAGGCAAAGAATTGCCCTCCCACCACACGGTGCTGCTATTTGGAGGTGCTTTCCTTTAGAAAGTACCAGGTGCCTTTCCTCTCTGAGCATATGAACTGTTTATGAGTCAAAGTTGTCTTCATTTATAGGGGATCTGTTTTCTTTCTTTCTCTCTTGAAAAAACCTGTTATTCAGTGGGCTGTAAAATGGAGAATAAAGATCAGAGGTAGTGGAAATAATATAATGTACGTGGGCACACACATTAGAAATCTCCCATAAAATGTAGGCTTTTAGAAATTTGCACTCTATTATTTTACTGTGGCCTGTTGGGAAGCCATTCTCCCTACTTGTTCTTTCAGTCTTGTCCTGGGACATCTTCATAAACTGCTGTTCTCTCTTCCTTTAACTCGGCTAGCTTTCTGAAGGAGGGAAGGCCCATTCAGAACCCCTGTAGATGATGGAATTTGGTTTTCTGAGTTATAATTGCTTTGATGCAGACTGAGATGTCATGCTCCCACTGAGAGACTCCAGAATGGTGTGCTTTTGGGGGTTTTGGTTGAGCAGGTTGATTTCATTTTTTAGCCCATCCAAATGTCACAGGTATGTGAACCAGAGCAACTCCATCTTGAATAGGGGCTGGGTAAAATGAGGCTGAGACCTACTGGGCTGCATTCCCAGACAGTGAAGACATTCTAAGTCGCAGGATGAGACAGGAGGTTGGCACAAAATACAGGTCATAAAGACCTTGCTGATAAAATAGGTTGCAGTAAAGAAGCCGGAAGCCGGCCAAAACCCACCAAAACCAGGATGACGACGCAAGTGACCTCTGGTCATCCTCACTGCTGCACTCCCAACAGCACCATGACAGTTTACAGATGCCACGGCAATGTCAGGAAGTTACCCTATGTGATCTAAAAAGGTGAGGCATGAATAATCCACCCCTTGTTTAGCATATCATCAAGAAATAACCATAAAAATAAGCAAGCAGCAGCCCTCAGGCTGCTCTGTCTGTGAAGTAGCCATTCTTTTATTCCTTTACTTTCTTAATAAATTTGCTTTCACTTCACGAACGCACCCTGAATTCTTTCTTGTGTGAGAACCAAGAACCCTCTCTTGGGGTCTGGATCCGGACTCCTTTCCCGTAACACAAGGGTCTAATAGTACAGTACTAACAGATGTTTGTTTTCCCAAAGTGCTACTCCCCTTGGCCTTTCGGTCTTGCTTCTTTGATTGTCCAATGCAGCCTTTGTTGGTCTCCCATGACAGAAGACCAGGCAAAAGGCCCGGCCATGCATGGCTCTCATTCATCCTGCCCCTCCTGGGGTCCTCAGCTGCCTCAGCTCGAGGCCGTCTTAAAGCCAGTCTTATTTTAAACCACATCCTCTAGTGGAGGGGATTGTGTAAACAAGGCCAGGATGGGTAAGCCCCCCACTCCACTCTAGACATCACCTCAGCTTGAGCTAAGTCACCCCTCAGGACTCCTTCCTTTGGTCCTCCTGCAACATCTATCCTTTCTATCCTCTTTCCTAACCCTCCCCATGCTTCCCTGCCCCCCTAAAAACCCCAGTAGATTTTTCTCCAGAGGACAATAAGCCTCCGTCTTTGGTGCCGTCCAGAGCTCGGAGGGAAAGTTGAGGCCAACGTGGCAGGCTGTACCGCTTTCTTTTGAAGCAAACAGATGGTGAAGGTTAAATGACAGCTCTGACTGCCTCTTTTGAAGTAATTGGAGATAATTTGTATTTTGAATCAGAACTTGACCATTGTCAGAAGGGAAGAAGGTTAATATGGAAACGATTTTACATTAGCCCCTGTTTCTTCTGCCACCCCCCTCCCCACTCCTTTCGTTCTCTCCTTCGGATCCTTGTTGCTTTAATCCTTGCTCCAGGCAATTGGTAAGATTGTCTCTGGGCTCGGTGTGTCTCATTTTAGGCAGTGGCTGTTATGAAAGCCAACAACAGCTTATTAAGGCCAGTGATAATCTCTTCCACTGATGCATTGTTGCTTTCCAGAGGTCCAATTAAGGCTGCACATCGGAAACGGGATCTTGTAAACCTCACCTAGAACGGTTTGCAAACAAATGCTCCGGCTGCTTCCTCATCTCTGCTTAGAAACACAAACTGACTTCATATCACAGAAAACACTGTGTCTGCATTTAAGAAAGGGACATGCTTGTCTTTCACTACCTGCCACCCTCCCTCTCCAGATACTTAAACAAAATGTAATTTAATTTCAAAGCCTGGCTTCGGGCCCCCCTGCCATATGAAGTATGGTATTGTTTACCTCCTAACTGCATCCTTTTTTTTTTTTTTTTTTTTTTTGAGATGGACTTTTGCCCTTGTTACCTAGGCTGGAGTGCAGTGGCGCTATCTCAGCTCACTGCAACCTCCGCTTCCTGAGTTGAAGTGATTCTCCTGCCTCAGCCTGCTCAGTAACTGGGATTACAGGTGCCTGCCACCACGCCCGGCTAATTTTTTATATTTTTAGTAGAGATGGGGTTTCACCATATTGGCCGGGCTGGTTTTGAACTCCTGGCCTCAAGCAATCCACCCATTTCGGCCTCCCAAAGTGCTGGGATTACAGGTGTCAACCACCGCACCCGGTGAAAGTGTCAACCAACTGCATCCTTTCAAAGAGTTTACAGTACTTCCTGAAATCCCACTGGGGAGGGAAAAGGAGGGGCGGAGAGCCCCTTAAAAATACAAAATGCTCAAGCCTGTAATCCCAGCACTTTGGGAGGCCGAGACAGGTGGATCACAAGGTCAGGAGATCGAGACCATCCTAGCAAACACGGTGAAACCCCGTCTCTACTAAAAAAATACAAAAAACCTAGCCGGGCGAGGTGGCGGGCGCCTGTAGTCCCAGCTACTCGGGAGGCTGAGGCAGGAGAATGGCGTGAACCCGGGAGGCGGAGCTTGCAGTGAGCTGGGATCCGGCCACTGCACTCCAGCCTGGGAGACAGAGTGAGACTCCGTCTCAAAAAAAAAAAAAAAAAAAAATACAAAATGCTAGCCAGGCATGGTGGCTCACACCTGTAATCCTAGCACTCTGGGAGGCCGAGGTGGGTGGATCACAAGGTCACAAGGTCAGGAGATCGAGACCATCTTGGCTAACACTGTGAAACCCTGTCTCTGCTAAAAATACAAAAAAATTACCCAGGTGTGGTGGCATGCACCTGTAGTCCCAGCTACTTGGGAGGCTGAGGCAGGAGAATCGCTTGAACCCGGGAGGCAGAGGTTGCAGTGAGCCTGGGTGACAGAGCGAGACTCTGTCTCAAAAAAAAAAAAAAAAAAAAAAATGAAATGCCTTGAATGTTCTAGAAGAGTCTTAAGAGAGTGCCACGTGGATTCCCCCGCCTCCTGCTCCCGTCATAAATTCTCCCAAGGCTAGCAGATTCTTAAAGAAAAAAGGGAACAGGGAAGGAGGTTCGATATGACTGTAAGTGTTCACTTAGGGGGCATTGGGTAGGAAAGATGCTGCCTTCTGGAGGTGGCCGTGATAGTCGTCTAGCTAACTCATACCTGTACCACCAGGGAATTGCCAGGTCCAGAGACACTGAGGAAGGTCAGGCCGATTTATAATATCCTGGCCTAGTGGACATTGGACCTAATGGAATGAGATGGTGAGAATAAGGGAGGCTGTACCTTCCTAGGTGAGCAGGGTCACTGGGAGGCTGGCAACTGCAGGGACACTGAGTGGCACAAGCAGTCACCTTCCATCCCACGCCTCCCAAGTGTGTCAGCCACCAGAGGAAAATATGACCACCAACGGGTTGAAGATGAAACTCAGTCCTTCCCATTCTGAGGTCTGTGAAAGCAAGAAATTAGCCACAGTTTGCCATAAAAGGAATCTTAATAACTAATATTTAAAAATGAAAGTTTTATTCTATGCCACCCTGAAAAGCCTGAATCCGTAGAATGTAAAGAGAAAGTGGGAAAGTGAAGACTGAGGTCTGTCTACAGCATGTTTAAGTGCTATTTGCAACTGAAGTGCTGAAGGCAAGATGGTATTTTATTCATATATATCTGGTTTATTATGAAGCACTTTTTTTTTTTTTCACTAACTTGGAGAAAGCAAAGAAGATATTGTCATGTTATTTCTGGCTTTTTCTTAACCATCCAAAGTAAAGAAATGGCTGCAAACCTTTAGAAGCAATTCGAGTACCTCGGTGGCTTTCATCAGATGTTCTCTGTACAAGGAAAAGAAAAAAAAATCGTTCTATCTTTTTATTTTTACTTTGCTTTAATCTTATTTGATGATGTCTCAACAGGCTGGGACATGCTTTCTTGGATGGCAATTTCACTGCACCATATGTGTCTCTCACAAGATAGCAGAGTGAGATGAATCTTGGCAGGAAGAGAACTAAACACATCGACGAAGAAAAGAAAAAATTTATTTACTTAACTCCCTGTTGCCTGCATACATTTCCCCCCTTGTACTGCGACTCCCGGTGCAGCAGTTCAGACTTAGTTTGTTATGAACAACCGTGTGAAATACAGCTACCATTTATCACTTTTTCTGATCATCTGCCCTACTTTTTCTGAAAGCTCACATTAAGCATTTCAGTGATCAGATGATGAAACATGATGAACGGAAAGAGAAAATCCAATTCTTCCATAGAACCCCTAGATGGGAGAAACCCCAGGCCTGGCCCCTAGAAGCAGCAAAAGCCCCTTCTTCCCCACCCCACCCTACACTTGGTGACAGACCTGGAGTCTATGGTGCTGTCTACCCAGGTGGGATCCCTATCGTGTCCTCAAGTTGGCTTTGAATTTTGAGTTGCCATTAAGACATCATTAACAGATTAACATGACCAGTCTATGCTGTCGTTAAATATAAAGAGGTTGTGACCAGTGACATTGGAGGTGACCAGTGGTTTGGACTATATTGGAAAATGGCTCTGAGATACCAATGTTTCATCACATTCACCGCAGGGACCAAGGATTATTTCAAAGGACAGACCAGAGCCCTGGTCTGGACTCCGTGCTCACCTTTTAGATGAGGAAGGGAGATCGTTTGCTGTCATGCATTAGTGTCGTGGGGGTTAGAGTTCCTGATGACAATGTGAAACGGTGGAATCTGTATATTTTTATCTCATGTGATGCTTTCAGAGAATATCCTAGTGACCTTCTTATGACCCCTAGAGAGCTAGAGCTCAGAGAATGAAGTTCAATGAGCCATTTCAAAATGTGCTGAGATTAAGGTGAAATCCAAAACTAAATAAAAAATATAAGGAATCTCTTTCATCAGCCATTATTTTGGAAAAAAAGAAAAGAAAAGAAAAGAAAAGGAGTTACAAGACTTCTTTTTCAGGTAGCAATTTAAAACATTGGGACACACTGGTTTATTGGGATAAAATGTCCATGTTTGATTTTTCTCATGGAACCAGTGAGCAAATGGCATACATAGTGCTTGTCACCCCTTGGATCCAATTCACAGGCGATGTGATTAGGACAGTTAGCAGAGCCCAGCAGAATGTGACAAAAGGTGCTTGAAGGATAAAATTTCCTTGGAATATTCAGGCTGTGGATGTGAATGAAAATCCTGAGAAGGAAACTTAGGTCACAAGAAGAGAGAGTTAAATTCAGAATTAGCTGCCTTCAGAGGTGCATGTTAACTGGTATGTTATTTTCCAAGAATTTTACAGGCAGACGTATCAGTCTAGAGCAGGAAAATCTAAGGATTTTTTAATACATAAAAAGCAATATAAATGCAGCACGACAAACAGGTATCTAATGTTCTTTTGCTACTGAACAAAATGCCTTTCTTCCCTCACTTGTACTCATGTCCTCTGAGAACAGAGTTCAGAGAAAATTTCGTCTTCTAGTCCTCAGAAAAATATCTAAGATTTTGTGGTTGTATAGAACCCATCCCAAGTCTACTGATTTTTTATTTGGAATGCTAGTGGTGGTGAGAAAACGAGAGTGTGAATGTGGAAGTGCAGTTTCTAACTGTTTTAAAAGTCAAGGTGATTTTATTAATATCATGGATTCTATGTCTTACAATGTTTTAGCTTCTGCCCATTTGGATCAGGATGGAATGATCATTTTTGAATGAAACGGCGTGATGTTAGTCAATATGGATTTTATGGCTAATTTTTCCAATTATTAATGGTATACTTTTTAGGTGCCAAAAACATGTACAGGGCATAATAGGTATGCATTTCTCTTCATTGTGCTCTTGCTTGACTTTGCAAATTAAAGGAAGAGGTGGGAAAAATTACCGAAAGCAGGGTGGAAAGAGAAGGTTACTGGCAATGATGTAATTTCCCTTTGGTATCTCGTCCCACTAAAAACTCAAGATTGCCCCATTATAAATACCAGATCAATGCAATTTATTTCTTGAGTTAGGGCTCTAGTTAGAAGTCTATTTCGATGAGATGAGTAAAGGATACATGACTGTGTGCTTTCTCTCTCTTCCTGTCTCTCTCTCTCTCTCTCCCTCTCTCTCTCTCTCTCTCTCTCACACACACACACACTCATTCACTCACAGACGCATCTATGCTAGAATTATTTCTATCCTTTCAACATAAAACATCAAGATGGAGTTAGTACATGTTGATGATACTTGTTTATATGCATGCATTATACACATAATATTAATAGCACATGGAAAGAAAATGAGTTACTCTAACACCTCTTCCAAAACCATACCAAAATATAAACTCCCTGAAATCATTTGAAGTCTCTGAATCTGTAAGTCTTACTTTCAGGCTTCAGGAACAGGATGTAATGAAGTGGGGTGTGGGTACATGTTCTAATTTATCCAATTTCTCTAAAATGAAGCTATGTACATTGATATGAAAATGAGATGTGATCTTTATGGTTTGATAAACGGACTCCTTTTAAGAGAAACACTTCTGAAGTTTAGCCAGCTCGAAAGGTTCCAGACTGCATTAGAAAACAAAGAATATGAACTCTGGAAAAGTCTCTCAGGTTTGGATAATGGAAAGTAGACAATGAGAACCTGAGATTGAGTCCGCCTCCCTCACCCTTGGTTAAACATAACCCACAGCTGCTTCCTTATTTGTCAGAAGGACAGTTAATAGTTTGGTAACTAGATTATCTTTTTAATTAGATTTTTACTTTTAAGACAAAACAGATGCATAACTTGGTCATATTAGTTAGCTCATTTGTACTCACTTTTTTTTCTTCATGCTAATTGTGTACTTAGTAACTGGTATTGTTTGAAAAAGGGTGGGTTGTTTCTGTTGGACTGAGTTTTTGAGTGTGGGGGCCATTTGAAAACCCCTCGCATTTTCCCTTCTCATGCAATATCAGTTAATTCTCAAGAGGAATTCAGACAAGGTGTTAAAACTAGGATAAAAGCATTTTAATACCAGAAAATCTGCTCTGTCAAACCAGAGGCCGTTTTGCTGGTGGGAAAGCAGCAAAGTAAACAGTAGCGATCTCTCGTGTAACAGAAGATTTAGGTATAATTTGTTTAAATAGTAGCAATAATGATTATTAATTCACCCTTTGAATGTTAACAAAGACTTGGTTTTTGTTAGTTTGTACTTTAGATTCATTTCCAAGCTCAAGTTTGTTTTAGGCTAATGCTCCCATCAATGGGAAATGCAATTAGCTTTAGATTCCTATTCCCCTCTCTCCCCAAAATATATTTGATGTTTGGTAATACAAAATAAAATAATTCCCTTTCAGAAGACTGCCTTGGAAACCTTATGATCACAACAGAGTGAATTTTTGTTGAATTCTTCTCTACTTCCCTGGGAAACAATAAGGAATTCTTTTTGTTCTTTGCCACAGAAGGTATAACAAATGGATTTCAAAATACCTGTACTATATAAGCGGTGCTTAGAAGAAAGAGAAAAATCAAAGCAAGAAATAAAAATTACAAAATGGTAGAGCCAGACCACTTCATCCACAATTTGTATCTGACCTCAATGTCGAAAAACTTTGTGAAGGATCACGGTGGCTTGTTTTTCTCCCTTTGACGCTGGAACATTAAAACTAGTTTTAGTTCTGTTTTATCCTGTGTGGTGTAAAAGGGCCAGAGTCCCTAGAGGACCCGGCCACAGGGACGGCGGGCATTCTCCAAAGGCCAGCCCCACACTGGGCCTACTGTAAACATAGGCAGACTCAAGTGCAGGGCCCAGCTTGTCCCGTCAAGTTTATCGTCCACTCCATCAAAGGGTCTAATGGTCAGCAGAGGGGGCTAAATGTGTCCCCCGTGACCTGACATTAACGGAGTGGACTGGTTTAAGTGTTACTGAGGGTGTCTCAGAATGATTTGGACGCCAATACCCGTTTGCCTCAATGAGCCGTCATCTGGGTCATGACTCAATACAGCTTTGCCCTGACACAGCCCAGCCCCGAAGTACTCCTGGGGGACCTGGCCTCACCTCGGAGACCAGCAGACAGCAGGGCTGATCAATGCCCTCTGACGACAAGTGAAACAATCACCTTTTCCCTCACCCCTCCACCCTTCGCACCTCCCACCCCTCGCCCGTCTGACCAGCTTGAAAATGATAAAGATAAATTGTTTTATCTAAACATAGAGTCTGACACTGAGAAAAGACAGGAGTGAGGAGACCCACCCAGTTTGTCTAGAGCCTTAGATTCCAGCTTTTTGCTTCTCATGTAATTTTGATGGGAAAAAAAAAAAAATCATTCTGTATATCAAATGTAGAGTTCATCTGATCCAGAAAAAGAAAGCGAGAAAGCAAGAAAGAGAAAGAAAGAAAGAAAGAAAGAAAGAAAGAAAGAAAGAAAGAAAGAAAGAAAGAAAGAAAGAAAGAAAGAAAGAAAGAAAGAAAGAAAGAAAGAAAAGCCAGGAGTTGGTGAATATTTTCTGCTCAGATTTAGGCTGGCCTATAAACATTAGCTTTGGAGGTATTAAGGAGACCCGGGGCATTTTCTGTGTTTGGACTGGGATTTTGACAAAACCATATGCATAGGAAATACATTTAAATTATAAGGTTCTTTAAGAAGCAGAGTGTTTTTCAAAAGGAAACCAACAACATAATACTGATGTGAGAAATCTTTAGAAAAGGCTTGAAATACTTTTAAGGAGAAGATTCCCTGCAGAGTTCTAAAATAACCATTTAAACCATTTTTACATTCCTATTTATCTGGATTTGAAACCAAACTAAAGAAGATAGAAAAACGTAAATATTCTCTTCCTATCATGACTGTCGTTTTCTTCCTGACATTAAAGGAAAAAAAGAACCTGTATTAACACCCAAAAAGAATTGTGATGTGGATAAAAATATATATGAAAAATATTTTAAATATATTTGAAATACCTGAAAATAAGTGGATTAAAATGTTTAAGAATTTATGTTCCATTTACTAATAATGCTGTTTTTCATATTGATTTCCACCTAATATTTCTTCATAAAATAATTTAGAAATCATTTTCCTTTAGGCAGAAAAGGAAAAATACATTTCTATTAGATTGAGACAATCCTTACCTAAGAGGTGAATATTTTCAAAACTGTATATCTGAATATTTTTAAAAGTGTATCAAAAGAAAATTTAATCTCAAAGCATCACCTTGTGAACAATTTCTAAACGTCCCTTTTGTAATTTCTGAGAAGTAACTAAAATTGCATATACATGTTTTTTTAAAACAAAAACAAATGCCTGTTTTCAAATTTTAGCTGCTGAGAGCCATCTCCACTCATATTTTTTCATTTGCTGAAGTGAACTGGGAAAGTAAATCAATGGGAAAAGTCAAATAGTTTCATATTTCTTATAGAGAACTGTAATTTACTAACTGCTTTTTATCATTTGATGTCTAATTTGTTTACATAGCATTCAAAGGCCCATTTTATTTACATAATTATTTATACAAGTTATCTTTCCTTCTTGACTTTATTAATTTTTTTATATTTTGTTTACACCTTCTAGTGGAGCGGAGTAAATACATTGTATATACAATGTTTCTGTGTGTTATTTCAAAAATAGTTCTTGCCATTGTTTAAAGATGATTTTTTAAAAATGTACATATTTATGTGGGTTATTTCTAACAAAAGAGTGAAGTACATTTTATTCTTTGTATACGAGCATCAATAACAGATGAATGTCTTCCTTCCTGGAAGCACAAATATTTATTATATAATTGCACTTTTTTTAAAAAAAGGCTAAACACCCAAAGTGTCAAAAGTCAAGCTTAACAAATTTAAAAGCAATGAAATGAAAACCCAGTTAAGCACAAAAGGTCTTTTTTGAATTTAGTGAAAAGCTGTTGCAAGAACTAAAGAAGACGAGATCTGTGCCTCCAGTGTTCGGTTTATTAGGTCCAATGCTCGTCTTCAAAGGAATATCACAGCCGTGTGGCATTTAAGGATTTAGAGGAATTCTGAGAATTTGAGTGCTTTTTGCCAAAATGGATTCCGTGTGCACTTTAGCCATGAAAACTGATTTAGGATCTTTTCCTCTGGCCATGTTTGTCCATTTAGATAACTACCAAATTATCAGTCTGCAAAGGCAGAAAAATCAAGGAGGGATGGAGCTAAACAGAAATCATACATATTTGCAGAAGAAAAACCAGACTCTTGTGTTTATAGCAAGGACTGTATAAGTGTGGTTATAGAGCAACCAAAATGGGGTTCTGCAACTTTTCAGATGCTAAAGCAGCATTTGGGTAAATCTTTATTTGCTCCAAGCATGTAAAGATGCTAGTAAATGTTTTTAAAGTAACATTGAGCATTGTGTCTGTGTTCACAAGTTCCAAAGTAATCAGGAAAACCATATTTTTCCTGCACTTTTGAAATAGCAGTAGCTACAGGAATATGGTTTGGAAGGGTCCTGAATGTTTGAGGAAGGCGCACAGCTGGGAGGGAGCCAGGATGTGTCACCAGGGCAGACTGCGTTTGTGTCCATCAGGGACAGGTCCCTTTCTTGAGTCAGGTTTAAATAAGGCATTTTAGACCTAGTGTTCGGATAAAAAGAGCACAGAGTTGACCTTGTGTTATGAAAATCAAGCCCTACTCACTATCAAGATTTTTGTCAGTGAAAGCTGTCTCTCCCCTCTTGACAAACCCCCCATCCATGGTTGAAACCTGGTTCTAGGATTAGCAAGGAAAGTGGCGAGGATCTTAAGAGACCTAATTTGGGGACAAGGGCTTCCTGTCCCTGGAACTAAAGGAAAGTCAAAGAAAGGGAATGTTTCAGGAGAGAGGCTGAGATAAAGAAATTCTGAACTTTGAACAAAAGGAATGAAGTAGGATTTAATTTAAACCAGGGTATTACTTTCTTTTTATTAGCTTTGATTGTACAGGATTTTTTTTTCTTTCTTTCTTCCTTTCCTTCGTTCTCTTTATATTTAATTTAAAGCCAATTTGGTAACATGAGGCTTGCTCTGTAAATATAAAAATAGAATAGTACCATAGCCCATGTGCAGGAGGGGAGGAAATGGGGCATGGACCCTAGCTAGGAACATCACTGCATTTTTACACAAAGAACAAAATCTCTCCATCCTACATTGTCATTAGGATGGAGAGATTTCTTTTTCTTTCCTTTTTGTTTTTCTATCATTTCAATGTAAGAAAAGGACCCCTCTCAAGATGAGGTTCCTGCTTTTGCAGCGTTGGATATGTTATTATTACAAAATGTGGTTATATTCTCTGCCTCTTACATTAACAATGGGGACAGGGGTAGGGGGTGGGTCGGAGGGGCCTGAAATGACAGAATGAGGGACACACAATAGGATGGCCGTGACTCTGAACAAATAAATAAAACATGTGAATCACAGTCTCTGCTCTGCTCTGCCTCCCTCCCCCCTCCCCCCCCCCAACTGTGATTAAATTTGCTGTGGTCATTTCCCAAATGTCTGCCTGATTAAAAAAGGAGAAGAAGCCGAAGAAGAAGCAACAGCAGCAGTAGCAGCAGCAGCAGCAGCACCCATAGCTTTTTCTCACACCGTGGCTTAAAGCGAGGACCCTTCCTAGGGCTGGCAATCTCCACTCCTGCCAATCAATCCTACCAGCACAGACACGCATGCCGCTTTCATTAGCGAAAATGCTCCACATCTGATTGCTGTCCTCTTCCTACCCGCCCCCCCAAAAAACAAAACAAAACAAAACAACTACCGACCCTGTAATACCAACTCTGCCCCCTTAATAAACAGCTACCCAAACTACCTCCAGCATCACACTGAAACCCTAGCCGCCCGGGGCTCAGTAATGGGATTTCTCATACCCGGTCCTACAACCTCCAACGCAGCTTCCCAGAAACCTATTGGATGCACAGGGGGAGAAAAAGAATACATTTTAATAAATCGAGGGGAAAAATGATTTGGGTTCTGTAGCCTTGTTCTTTAGTAATAGAAAAAGGTGAGGTTGTAGTGGGGGAAAGGGAGGGGGAATTTAATATTGAAGAGATAATAGCAGCTATGTTAATATCCGGAATTTTCAATGTACCATAAGTACATTTTGTTTTTCCTTTTAGCACGATTTATAATTAAAGATTTTAATCTGGCTTCACATTGAGTTAATAAGCCCTTTGATTGATTAGGATTCATAAAATTGCCATTTCCCGCTGATGCTTTGTGTTTCTGGGGATGTTCTTTTGAAAAGCTGGGTTAAGGTGAATAGGAAGCCGTCATTGTTTAGGCTGAGCTGTGCCAATTCTGGGAACTCGGAACTGCTTTATTCAGAGTTTGTCCCCTGCAATATCTTGTTGTTCAGCCAAATTAATGCAGATAGGATCTGCCGGGCTGCAGTGTACTCAGTTTTTAGGGGAAAACTTTTTTTTTTTCATTTCAGCAAGTGTTCCACCCAATTTCTGCCTCTTTTTCCTGACCTGTTCTTTGGCTGCACGAAACAAATAAATAACAACCAGGAGGAAACAGCATCAAATTGATAAATAGAATGTTATAAACTGTTTCAAAGATAAAGGCAAGAAGAAGAGCACAAACTAAACACATGTGAATGCAGCAAACCGGGGGAAACTGGGCTCCGATTTTTCTTTTTAAAAATTCAACTTCAGAGGCTGTGCGGCCAATAAATTATCCTTTTGCATGAATTGGCCTATAGTGCAATATGTGGGAAGTATCCTCCTTCAGCTAAGGGGATGTCTTAGAAATGTAAACACAAATGAAAAAATAGGAGAGAGACACCGAAGCCAGGAGGCGGCCCAGCGCTGTGCTAATGCTGTTTATCAAGTTAAATAATATACCCTGCCACCCCCTCCCTCTAAAACCAAACCAAAATTAAAGGCAAAATCAAGAAAGGACGATAAATTCTGAGAAGAAAAGGAAAGACAGAAAGAAAATGGGAGAGAGCCCGTGATTTGAAATGTCCTGCCAACAGGATAGGTTTACGATACCCTGGATGTCTATATGGGGGTCTGAGAGAGAGTGCCCCCCACGCTTATTTTTAGCGGAAGTGGGGGTCGGGGGGAAGTGACTCTGTTTAGCTTCCGAAGGGCCTCACTGTGCAGACTGAACCAGAGCAAATTCCCTTTGTGTTTCTTGCTCTGAAGGGACCTGCTATTGTTGTATGAGGGGCCTCTTATAAGATCCAGTCGAGCTGGGGCTGTGGGCACAACCTTTCCAGATGACACTCAGCTTGTTTTGGAATGGATACTGACTCTCCTCTGCTCATCATCCTCCCCCATTTACTTTGCTCGACTAACACTTTAGTATCTTTTTATTCTCATTCGGATCGTCTCCAAAGGCAAATGTTTTTAGGGCTAATGAGAAAAGCCAGAAGTCATGTCCACGGCCGGGGAGCCCAGAAGTGTCCCCCAGGTTCCCACACCTTTACCTGGCATTCTTCTGTGACCTGAAAACCCCGTCTCACTCCCTGGATTGCCGAAACCTCCCTCCCACAAGCATCTTTGGTCCCTTTCTGGCTGGATCCCCATCAACATCCTCAACATCCCCTTGCACAGCCACAGGTCTCCTTTCTCCAAGCTCCCTTTCCCTGGAGGTTTCTGGGTTTTGCAAACACCAGCATACAGTAGATAGCGGCCAAACCCGTGGAGGGAAAAACGAGTTTGGGTTTACAGCCAGCCAGCAATGCCCCTACCCTTCCCAACGAGCTCTTGCTTGGCCGTCGCTGACCTCCTGAATTCCGGACCCGGCAGGCCTGATTGGTGGGCTTTTAAACGTGACTAATGAAGAAAATTTACCCTAAGCGGGGAGGGGGCCCCCTCCTTACAACCAAAGGGAATGTGCCTTGATGCATTATATTTTTAAAAAGAAGAGAAGAAAAAGAGAAGCCCCGACACATGCATTTGTGGCGATGCGGAAATACATTTAAAACAAACTCTCCCCTCCACCCACCCCTTTTTTTTCTCTCCCTAACCCAGGTCCTAGGCAATGACAGCAGAGAACGAATAATTCCCGGTGCAGTGTCTTACAGCTAAAGGTACCTTTGAATGAATGTCAGCTCCTTTCTACCTTACTGCAGTCGATCGATGCTTCATTAGGGCCGAATTGTCTTTGCCCATGCAACCTTGAAAATAGTCCTTTTAATTACCTGTGAGGAAGTCGGGGACCCTCCTTTTCCCCTCTATCTCCCTTTCTCTCTTCCCTTCTCTCTCTTGTACCTTTCTCCCTCTGCCTCTCTCCCTCTCTCTCTCCCTCTCTCTCTCTCCCCCCTCCCCCACCCCCTTCTCAGCAGAAGGCTCTGGGAAGTGGGGGTGGGCAGATGGGGGTCACTCGCATTTATTCACAGTCTGAGTACATCATTCCTTGATAGAGAAGCTGGGAGGAGAAGAGAAGGTGGGGGCGGGGGACTTGGGCAGGGGAAAAAAATGGAAAAGAAAGAAATATCGGACCCTGAGGTGAGAGGGCAGGGTTCAAGTCCAGACTACAGATCTATTGAAGAGGTTTCAGCCAGGCAGGCCTCCACTTGACTTTCTCATCAGCCAGCTTTATGGATTCCCAGCTGCTCCCTTTACACCACGGCTCTTACATCTCCCCACTGCTAATTACCAGGGGTTTCTAAATAACACAGAGCCAGGCCCTGCGGTGCCTCCAAAGGATTCCGGACAGGCTTCCTCCAGGTCACAAGGAAAGGGGGGACCTGTTGGCGAAATATTTCAGAGGGACCAGGCAGAGATGTACAGCTCGGATTAATCCCTCCCATTGAAACTGAAGGCGTTCCATGTAATTGTAGGCCTGGCAAGTTGAGTACTGGAAGAAAGTGCATAAATAATCGTATTTGTTATGCACTATTAAAAATTCAGAAAGATTTTAAATTCAAGTGATAATCTGGTCATCCTGAGGGATAGGCTTGTATTTAATAGCCAGGTATTTTTTACCTATTCAGTTATGATGAGAAATATTCTAATGAAGTCATAAACCTCAGCAGAGGAATGTTAATCACCTGTGTGCACTCTGTTAGAGCCGTGTTGAAAAACATACCTGCTCGAGCTGAGCCTCCTCCTCACGTGGTGATTCAGGATCGCGTGTGCAACCCTTCTCCTTCTCGTGGTCCCCAGGCACCTGGAAATATACGGCTAAAAACTACAAAGCTCATCTGATCTCTTCAGTGGCCATATTTCTATCCAAGCAAGGAGCCAGGGGTCAGGAATACATTTCCCCCAAAATTTACACAACAGAGTGAAGTTCCATTGCTCTAACCCCTTCCCAACACACACACACACACACACACACACACACACACACACACACACTCTGAAGGTTTAGGGTTCCAAAATAAAATACAACATGCCAGTTAAATTTGAATTTCAGATACGTGATGATATTTTTTAGTATGAGTATGCCCCAACTATTGCATGTGACATATTTATACTTTTAAAAATTGTGCATTGTTTATCTAAAATTCACATTTAACTGGGCATCATTTTGTTTTAACTAGCTAAGTCTGGCAACCCCATGCAGATTCCTTTTAAATCCAGATATTTCCTGCTATATCAAATGAAGATAATGATATTAAGTCACTTACAAAAATGCCTTATCATGAAAAGATTTATTCAATATTTTAGGGTCTAGTTTGTGACACTGAAAAATGAGGGGTTACCCTGTAGACCAATACTCCTGTGAAGAGTCATCTCATTCCATCTGGACATATAAACTCCACCAATTCAAGTGGTCACAATGGACAGGTGTCTGTCCATTTAGCTCAGTTGTATAAAAATAAGGACGCTGGGGGAAAAAAAATCTGCATGTTTAGAAATGCTCAGGTTGCACTGTCATCACCATACTGTCATTGAAACATCTCAGCCCAGTCCTACCTTGTGCAGCCCCTGCCCCAGGCCCACCCGAATGTTCTGGTTCGGCTGTGAGCAGGCAGCCTTCCCACGGGCTCCATTCAGTCGCTTGAAAGTGCATGGGAGAAAAACGCTTCCTGCATTCATGTGAGGGATTTGACCTCACTCAGGGAGCTGTGATGTCACCACATTCAGCTAAAAGAACCACCAAACAGGGCCGGGCGCAGTGGCTCATGCCTGTAATCCCAGCACTTTGGGAGGCCGAGGGCAGATGACGAGGTCAAGAGATCAGGACCATCCTGGCTAACATGGTGAAACCCCCTCTCTAGTAAAAATACAAAAATTAGTCAGGCGAGGTGGCAGGTGCCTGTAGTCCTAGGTACTCGGGAAGCTGAGGCAGGAGAATTGCTTGAACCTGGGAGGTGGAGGTTGCAGTGAGCCGAGATCGCGCCACTGCACTCCAGCCTGGGTGACAGAGCAAGACTCCGTTTCAAAAACAAAACAAAGAAAACAACAACAAAAAAGAAGAACAGGAGGGCAGGAAGACAGGGCTGCTGGGAGGGAGACAGAAGGAGGAATGGCCACTGCGCTCCTGTACTTGCTTTGCAAGCCACCTCTCTCTCATCCAAGCGTCCCACGTAAGGAAAAGGGGGGATGGCAGGACCAGGTGCCTGTCTCTGCATGCAGGGACCAAGCACATGCAGGGACCAAGTGGGAAGGCATTTTTAGATCCTCTATGTCATCTGCCAAATAAAAAGAATTGGATTCCTAGTTTTGTGTGTTTGATAGCATGGTTTTTTCAGTTTTATTTTTATTTTTTTGAGACCAGTCTTCTTCCGTCCCCCAGGCTGGAGTATAGCGCTGTGATCACAGCTCACTGTAGCCTCAACCTCCTGAGCTCAAGTGATCCTGCCACCTTAGCCTCTTGAGTAGCTGGGACCGCAGGTGTGCACCCCCAGGCCTGGCTAATTTTTTAAATTTGTCATAGAGATGAGGTCTCATTATGTTGCTCAGGCTGGTCTCAAACTCCTGGCCTTAAGTGATCCTCCCACCTTGGCCTCCCAAAGTGCTGGGATGATAGCATGTTTTTAATACTTCATGGGGTCTGTGGAGAGGAGAGTAGGAAGGACACATCAAATCTCACATGAATTTGCTGGGCCCAAAATAAATATTCATAAAGGTGGGGACATGCTCCAGGCTGCAGATGAGCAGGTAGAGAATGAGGCTCTGGGTCAGGCTGGCCTGGTGCTTTGGGGTAACTCCTGCTGGATAGGCAGGGCCAGGGCTGCTGTTTCTGGAAAGAGCTGGGGAAACCGCATCTCTGAGATGACCCCTACCGTCTATTCCAAAAGAGCATCTCGTTTTCCTGGGTCCGAAATCCCTGCATTTAGGAAGCATAGCCCAAGCAGTACATGCCTGCATCTCTCTGTGTGCCTGGGCTCAGCCTGGCCCTCACTGATGTCCTCAGAGGCTTCTGACAGTCAGCAGGTTGATGGCTTTGCATGAGACTGACTCTGGAATTGGCAAATATGGCTTTCATGGTCTTGGTTGCCATTGAGGAGTATGTTCACCTAGCACAGTATCTGAGCTAGAAAACAGTGAAGGTGATGCACAATGAGATTATTTTCAGATTGGTATTATTTAAAGAGCAAGTGGTTTAAAATTACTTGAAAAAGTCAAAGGAAACTGTGTACACAACTTCTTAGGAGCCAGGGAATGGAATTTTCTGCATAGGAGAAAATAACTCTTGTTCTTCCTGATTTTACTTGTGGTCATGTGATTGATCTTTTTTCTCCGCTAAGGCTGGACAATGGAGGCAGAGACTAGATCCTCTGAGGAGATTCTAATGAGACTAAAAGTTAGGAGCTGGGATCTTTGGGGACCTGAAAGAAAAAGGGGTTATTTCCTTTACAGTTTCTTATTATGAGAGAAAACATACCTTCCTTGAAAACAGATGATTAAAGTAACTTTAACTATTTGGGAAAAAGAAAAAAAAGAGTTTCACGTGAAAGCAGGAGTGTTCTGTTTCGTTTCTACTCATCTAGGACTTCGCCTAGCCCATATGGTTGTGGAAGCAGTTATTCCTAAGGGCTGCTAAAGACGTTTTCCTCTTGGGCCCGTATCACATGAAAACCAGCAGCCACCTCAGGCCAAAGAAACATGCATTTTCGGCCGGGTGTGGTGGCTCACATCTGTAATCCCAGCACTTTGGGAGGCCAAGGTGGGCGGATCAGGAGGTCAGGAGGTCGAGACCATCCTGACTAACATGATGAAACCCTGTCTCTAATAAAAAAATACAAAAAATTAGCCAGGCGCGGTGGCAGGCGCCTATAGTCCCACCTACTCGGGAGGCTGAGGCAGGAGAATGGCGTGAACCCGGGAGGTGGAGCTTGCAGTGAGCCGAGATCGCACCACTGCACTCCAGCCTGGGTGACAGAGCAAGACTCCGTCTCAAAAAAAAAAGCATTTTCTTTCAGTGTGATTTGTCTCCATGAAACATTATGACAATGAGCTCCAACATTCTCCTTCCAACACTAATCACCTAAATATATAGCTTATGGCAGTCTAAGTACTGCTGATTAACAGCGATCATATCTGGAAGACAGACTTCTGCTTTCATAGCACAGATGTCCTTAGCAGAGTCTAAATTCCTACCGATATTCATATGTGTGAGTGCGGGGAGAAAAACAGTTTGTCTGTATATACTGGGCGTCGAAAAGCAATTTCTTGCTGCAGTGAGTTTAATGTATTCAGTAACCTTCTATTTATTTGGGTATTATTTGCTGAAAACATTTGGAAGGCTTTGGCATAGGAGTGTAAGAAAACCCAGACCAAGTGTTGATACCGAGCTTCCCTCTTCACACACCAGCGGCCCGGACCTACCCGGGCAGGCGGTGGAAGAGCCGTCTCTCTTTACTGAACAGCATCAAATAAGGTCAGTAATGCTGCTTGTGTGCTCTTCTTCTTTTATTGTCCATGTTATCGAGGAAACCTATAAAAGTTCCCTCTTTTGATATCTTGACCCATGGTGTTGCTCGCATGCTGCTTTGTGGTTTAGAGATTTAAAGAAACAGAGAGGGAAAAGGAGTGAGAGAGAGAGTTTGCCTTAGGTGATAAACAGCGGTGTAAGGCCAGAGGCCTTATAAAAAAAAAAAAGAAGAAGAAGAAGAAGAAGGGGAAAAAATTTTAAAAAAGAGGAGAAGCAGCTGTAGCAATGAGGAAGTTTAGAAATGTTCAGGGGGCTGGAGGCTTGCAGGATTGGCGGGTGGGCGCACAAAATCAGTTTCACCTGATAACAATGTGGAATCGAATTCTGGACATTGCCAAACTCATCTACATCTTGACTTGAATGCAGGGATAGGTGTACGATGCATGTGTCTACCAGGCCACACAGTCACAGAAGAAATACTTGGAAGTCCACAGATACCCTTGTTCAATTCTCCTAGTTTTCAAAGACAAAAAAGAAAAAAAGAAAAGAAAAAAAGAAGCTGTTTGGTAACATAGGGTATTAGTTTCTGTTTTTAGTGGAAATTTAAAATTCAATGCTGTCGTTTCCTCCTGCACACAGTCTTCCCTCTGGATCATACCTGCTTAGGGGATACATCGCATGTACCTCCTGCCTCACGTGTTACAGGTGTTGTTTCTGCCAGTAAGGTATCTCAGAGACTTTGGATTTGACTAATGCTTTTAGGTTAGTCCACTGTACACTCTGTGTGGTTTGCACTGACCTATCTAAGACATGTTTATTGAAAAGATGGCAGAAAATGGTACTTTGTTATTGTTGTGAGTTTGTCCGATGACTATGGAGGGCAGATCTGTTTACTTTTTCTGACTGCTTCCGTGTGAGGTGTCAAGCTTGCGAAGGTGGGATTTCTAAACTCTCATGTCTCCGCGGTGTTAGCCAATGGGTGTGTGGCAGATATGAGGAATTAGGGGCTGTGCAAGAAACAAGGCCACTTGCATGGGAGATGGGGACATTTGTGTGTTACTTTCCCAGATCTTTTGTCCAAATATCTCCTCTCATCCTTGCTTCGGTGGGAGATAAGATTATTTCCTTGGAGAGGAAGGAAAACTTACATGACTTTTTTAGGGAGGTGTCATTTTAGAAATAAATACTGAAGCTTTTGTTTCTAAAATGCAATTAATGATGTACTTCATGCAATTAATGATGATACCTTCAGAGCTGAAATTGAGGTTGATAACTCAAGTAGAGGATGACTTTCTTTTATTTTTCATGAACTTTTTATTATATTTTATTTCAATAGCCTTTGGTGAAATTTTTTTTCCCAAACTCTGTGTAGCAGAGGAAACAGAAGAGGGCATAAGATGAAAAACTGGTGACATGAAGTCTTTTCCATTTTTTATGTTAGGCTGACTAGTGTCAAAAAACACACACACAACGATACAACAGTCATTGACGTGATACGTACATGCACTGCGTGATGACGTGCTGCTCACATTCGTTGCTCAGAATGCTCTTATGTGATCACTTGGACACTCCACCTGTTTATTTGTACAGTTTACTCAGAAAAAAAAAAATCAGAATGCAAAAATGAGCAGTCAGCATGACTCTAGAAAACATTTAAAGCAGTGAGCCCCGTGTGTGGGTAAGAGTGGATAAGAGGTTACTTATCTTACTCTTACAAGGGTAAGAGTTACTTCTAGCCATGGCATTTTCAAGATTGCATTGATAAGTCAAATTCCAAGATACTATTTCATGGCTTGAAAGTCCATAGGATTTCAAAAAAGCCGCGACCCTAAATGGTCAGCTTTTGTCCCTTCGCCACATGTCATATCTTCCTGGTTAGGTGTAAAAGCAGCCTGACTTGTGGCACCAATATCTTTTTGTGGGACTCCTGAAGAATGAACTGTTTCAGGTATGGAGAGGGACTTGGGCTACTGACTCATCTTTGGATCCTCAGACTTCATCTTCCCATTAAGCACAATTGTAGCCTCTATATTTGCTGATCTTACAGGCTACTTGTTTAAGTCATTAAGATGTGGTCTGTAATCCCAGCACTTTGGGAGGCTGAGGTGGGCGAATCACGAGGTCAGAAGATCAAGACCATCCTGGCCAACATGGTGAAACCACGTCTTTACTAAAAATACAAAAAAGTAGCCGGGAGTGGTAGCATGTACCTGTAGTCCCAGCTACTCAGGAGGCTGAGGCAGGAGAATCACTTGAACCCAGGAGGCAGAGGGTGCAGTGAGCCAAGATTGCGCCACTGCACTCCAGCCTAGGCAACAGAGTGAGACTCAAGAAAAAAAAAAAAAAGAAGTGACTTGAAAGCTGGAATCAGAACACAATAAAACATTCCTGAGGTTTTTTCTTTTAGGGCTGAAAGTCGTATTGCTGATGCTGAACTCTGAGCTGCTGAAGTTTTGAAGATAAGCATCAGCCCAAAGCATCATGTCTACTTAAAGCTTGGATATTCCGCGTTGAGAGAATAAATTCAATTGGTCATAACTGAGACAGGTCTCTTATTTGCCCAGCATGTGATGAAATAGATACCTTATTGCTGGTATCTCTTGGATGCTCAGGTCAGATAAACCCTAAGGCAAATTAACATGAAGTTGAAAGGTAGGATTGGCCGCTGCTCACTGTGTAAGTTTCTTTCTTTCTTTTTAATAAAGAATGTCATTGAATTAACCTATGCAAATACATCTTCCCAAATAATAAAACGCAGATCCCTTAGTTAAATGTATGCCTACCATGTATTGCTCTCATTTTAATAACAGCAGATTAGTTCCTCCTGTCCCGGAACCTGGAAACGTAGTCCTCTGACAAATCCAGACTCTTGTGGGCTATGCAGGAGTGAGGCAGAGAAAACCTCATGTGTCAGGAACAGCTTTAGAGAATCAAGCCTAACTGGTGTGATGTTTTCCTGGGTGTGTCCTGGGTATCATTTTAGGTGGCACACACAGCAGCACTGCTTAAAAGTAGCTTATTTAGTCGAAAGTGTATTAAAATATGATTAACATATTAAATCCATGATTTTATAGATACTTTGGCTTAAGTTACAATTAAATGAGGTTATGCTTTATGCAGATGGAAGAAATTGCATTTCTTTTCTGCAGTGCGTTGACTTTGGTGGCACACCATTACAGCAAGAATCATGAAAGTAATGTCTAAATTTAGTGTATGATGACTTTTTGGGTAACACTCGCCAATGTAAACTGAGGCTGTAGCTTTCAAAATTTTCACTACCAAGAACCTGTTTTATTATTTTTTTCCACGTGTGAACTTCATATTTTGAATGATTTTTTAAATTTTATTTTTCTGACATAAACTTTATATTTTGAAAATGTTTTAGGCTTACATAAATGCACTTATTGTGTAGTAATTCACTTTCTATTTAAAGATATTATACCTGTAGACAAGCATAAAGTTATTGGTGTGCCTGACTGCACTGGTATAACTCCAGCCAACCCCAATCAACTAAGCATGATATATGCTGAGAACACTTGTTTGCAAGTATCTAAAACCATCTCCAGCTTACACAATGTTAGAAAATTTATATTAAAAGATGAGGGGCTCGGCCAGGAGCGGTGGCTCACACCTGTAATCTCAGCACTTTGGGAGGCTGAGGTGGGCGAATCCCAAGGTCAGGAGATCAAGACCATCCTGACTAATATGGTGAAACCCCATCTCTACTAAAAGTATAAAAAATTAGCCAGGCCTGGTGGTGAGCACCTGTAGTCCCAGCTGCTCGGGAGGCTGAAACAGGAGAATCGCTTGAGCCCGGGAGGCGGAGGTTGCAGTGAGCCAAGATCACACCATTGCACTCCAGCCTGGGTGACAGAGGGAAACTCTGTCTAAGAAAAGAACAACAACAAATAAAAGATAGGGGGCACATAGAACCCAAGGGCCAACCCTCTGAAATAGCTGGAGTCAGAAATTGAAAGGTGATGGGCACCACAGGCAAAATTTTTTCTTGGTCTCTTATTGCTGGTTCTCTTTGCAGATCGTTGTTCTCTCTCAGTAGACTGTCTTTTCCTGCTACCCTATCCTCATGGGAGAGGGAGGGTATCTATCCACAGTTCCCAACTTCATCCTCCAGCAATGTGGAAAACTGGTTCTCGCAGGTTTAACTCCCTGTCTGTAGGGGAGACTCTGATTGATCCCATTTGGGTCAGATAGCTGCTCAGATCTCACCAGCGGTGCACTGAACTCTCATACCAGCTCCCGAGAGTTGATTGTTAAATTCCTAGGAATTTTGATAAGCAGGTTGTTAAACACAACCTTTATTAAAAATGAAATTAAACTTACAATTAAATAACAATTACTGAAAACTGACCACTTCCTAATTATTTTCAGACATTTTACTCTTATTTGTGCTCTTGAAGTTATGTATGCCCGTTGTATCTCTGGTGAAATTAGGCTATTATGGGGTACTACTTATTGTACATCTTTTCAGCTCTCTCCGTTTGGGGACATAGTGTTGGAAGGTTGAAATCAACCACAGTGGGAGAATTTACACCAGGGAAATTGGCTAACACTACAAATCAAAGTTTTTTTCTTTTTTTCTTTTTTTTTCTTTTTTTTCTCTGAGAGCTGGTTGTCATTTATCAGCACATGATTTAATCAAATCCCCTCTAGCTGGCTATGGGGCCTGGTTCCTCTGCCCGTGAAAAGGGCACTGAGAGCATCCCACTCCATGCATGGGTCATGAGAGTGAGATGATTGGGGAGTCCCTGTGAGATGGATTATACCCACCAAAATCTAAAGGCTTTGCTTGTGTACAAAGAAAATATCCTGGTGATTATTCATTTGTCTTTACATTTTAAGTTCCAAAATGCCACAAGAAAGACTCAGGCACACAATTTGGCAACTGCGACGATTACGATGATGCTGGCGGTGGTGGTGGCGGCAGCTAGCATTTATTGTGCATTATTTTGAGAGCTTTATGTATATGAAGTTTATTTCATCCTCAGAACACCTATCATTCAAATCAAATTCAATTTAATTCAGCAAATATTTATCAAGTACCTAATATCTGCCAGGAACTGTTCTAAACGTGTGCGATCTATCAGCAAAATAGAGATCCCTTGGTGGTTACATTCCTTCTGGGGCAGACAAACGATAAACGCCATAAAGTTACACATTATAGCATGTAGTAGAAGGTGATGCATGCAATGGAATCAAGCCGAGCGAGACAGAAGGGTAAGAGAAACTGAAAGGTCTGGAGTTGGTGGCAGGTTGCAATTTTAAATGGGATAGTCAGGGTAGAACTCATTGAGAAGATATTTAAGCAATGAGTTGAAGGAAATGAGAGAGTTGCCTTTGTGGATATTTAAGGAGAAGAGCATTCCAGAGAGAGAGAACTGCAAGTACAAAGGCCCTAAAGTGGAAGTATACTTTGTGTGTTAAAGAAACATCGAGGAAATCACCGTGACTGCAGCCAAATGGGCAAGGGGAAGAGAAGTAGGAGGTCATAGAGGTAAGGGAGGTAGGTGTTAGATCACCCTGCAGGCCCTTATAAGAACATGGGCTTTAACCTTGAATGAAAGGAGGAGCCATCTGAGGATCTTGAGCAGAGGAGTAACATGATCTCACCTGGGTTTCAGGTGTGATCCAAAGGATCTCTCTGGCTTTTGGGTTGAGAATAGACAGCACAGAAGCAAGGGCAGATCAAGGGCTATTGCCATGATCTAGGTGAGAAATGTTGTTAGCACTGACCAGGGTGGCAGCAATGGGGAGATAAGAAGTGGTTGGGGTTGAATTCTGTGTACATTTAGGAGGAAGCACCAAGAAAATTTCCTGATGGGTTAGATGAAGGCTGTAAAAGAGAGGGAGTTCAAGATGACCTCCCAGTACTTTTTTCTTGAGCAAATAGAGGGATGAAGTTGCCATTAACTGAGATGCCTAAGGCTGAGGAATGAGCAGATTTAGAGGAGAAAAACAGTTTGACTTAATTGATTTTCAGATGTCTATTAAAAATTCAAGTGAAGATGCTGATTAGCCCATTGGATATTCAGGTTTGGATTTGGAAGGGACGTCTGAGCTAGGCATACAAATCTGGGACTCCTTGGGCCATAAACGGTATTTAAAGCCATGAAACTGGATCTGGTTACCAAGAGAATGAGGGTAATGACCCCATAGGAGAGAGAATTATTGATGATGCAAGAGAGAAAGGGAGAATAGCTGGACAGAGAGCCTTCTGTTGGCATGTGTAAGATCTAGTATGAAGTAAAGTGTTTCACTTCAGATAAGAGCATGAGTGGTTTATGCATGGTAACTAGAAGGCAGAATATGAAAATGCAGATGCTGGTTGATGGGTACAAGTGATAGGCAGGAGTCCTTGGAAGTTCACTTCTGAATCCTTCACTTTTCTTGGTGAAGTAGGAAGCAAAGCCCTCAGCAAAAAGTGAGGATGGGGAAGAGTCATTGATGGTTTGAGATGAAATGAGAAAATGTCGTAGTCATCTTGGAGTGTGAGACAGTACATGGATAGATACATACATTGATGGCCAGGCAACATAACAGGGTATTTGGGGTCCTTGATCATGAGGTGGTGCATTAGTCCATTTTCACACTGCTATGAAGAAATACCCAAGACTGGGTAATTTATAAAGAACAGAGGTTTAATTGACTCACAGTTCTACATGGCTGGAGTGACTCGTGAAACTTACAATCATGGCGGAAGGCACCCCTTTACAGGGTGACAGGAGAGAGAATGAGTGCTGAGCGAAGGGGGAAGCCCGTTATAAAACCATCAGATCTGGTGAGAACTCACTCACTATCATGGGAACAGCATGAGGGAAACTGCCCCATGATTCAGTTATCTCTGCCTGGTCTCACTCTTGACATGTGAAGATTATAACAATTGAAAATGAGATTTGAGTGGGGACCTCACCATGTCAGGTGAGTACAATTATTATTCCTATTACAATAAGGAAACGTAGGCACAAAGAGATTAGGTTAGTTGCCTAAGGCTGCACTCGTAGAAAGTGGAGAGTCAGGATTCAGATTCAGGCAGCCTGGTTCCCATCCTTCCTCTTAGGCACCATGAGATATGCTTTTAGAGTTAACTAATGAATGACTGATTTCTGCTTCTGGTGATGACTACTATATTAGTCCATTTTCACACTGCTGATAAAGACATACCTGAGGCTGGGTAATTTATAAAGAAAAAGAGGTTTAGTGGACTCACAGTTCCACATAGCTGGGGAGGCCTCACAATCATAGTGGAAGACAAAGAGCAAAGGAAGATCTTACATGGCTGCAGGCAAAGACAGGGAATGAGAGCCAAACAAAAGGGGTCTCCCCTTATAAAACCATCAGGTTTCATAAGTCATATTCACTACAATGAGAACAGTATGGGGGAACCACCCCATGATTCAATTATCACCCCCCAGGTCCCTCCCACAACAAATGGGAATTATGGGAGCTACAATTCAAGATGAGATTTGGGTGGGGACACAGACAAACCATATCGACTACTACAGTAACAATATTCTGTCTTTTTTTAAAAATAGTTTTTAGAGACAGGGTCTCACTCTGTCACCCAGGCTGGAATGCAGTGGCACAATTGTAGCTCACTGTAACCTCCAACTCATGGGCTCAGGCCATTCTCCTACTTCAGCCTTCCAAGTAGTTGGGATTAAAGATGCATGCCACACACCCAGTCAATTTTTAAGTTTTTTAGAGAGTCAGGGTCTCACTCTGTTGCCCAGGCTGGTCTCAAACTCCTGGTCTCAAGCAATCCTCCTGCCTTAGCCTCCAAAAATGCTGGGATTACAGGTGTGAACCGCTGTACACAGCCTAAAAATAACAATATTCTATCAGTAGGACATAGCAAATCTGCAGTTCACATTCATCAAAGGAAAATTTTTTTTTTGATACAGGGTCTTATTCTGTCACCCAGGCTGGAGTGCAGTGGCATGATCATAGCTTACTGTATCCTCTAACTCATGGGCTCAAGCTATCCTCCTGCCTCAGCCTCCCGAGTAGCTAGGACAATAGGTGTATGCTGCCATACCCCTCTAACTTTTGAATTTTTTGTAGACATGGGATTTCGCTACATTGCCCAGGCTGGTCTTGAACTCCTGGGCTCAGGCAGTCTCCCCACCTTATCTTCCTAAAGTGCTGGGATTACAGGAGTGAGCCACCACACCTGGCCAGGAAATATTCTTAATTTAAAAAACTAGACAAGTCCTGCATAAAAATCATCACATAAGAAAGGCAGAGAAGTAAGTTATGGATTAGTGTTTTTTGAAGGGGAAGTTATTATTGAAAGGTTTTCAAAAGCATATAAATAGTAAAAGACATTGACCTGAAAGGTTACAAGAGAATCATCTGGACATACTGAGCACTGGGGATATATTTAGCAGCACTGAGGGCAAAGAAGGGTGGCCAAGGCTGTGCCAAGACTGAGCCCAAAACCAATTAGACTGGCAACAAAGATTTGTATTAGGAAAGGCAAGACATCTTGAATCTCTAAAAAGCCATGCAACTGGTAAATTTCCCAACAAATAATGACAGCTTGGAAGAAAAATGCTATTTGGCATGTTTGACCAAAAATAATGTATACCCCTGTTTCATCTCTCCTGTTAGGAGCATAAAAACAACTTTCAGGTTTTCAGCATGTTGGCGTGTTTCTCCTGTGCAGAACTGTCCCAGCTGACAACTGAATGTGTAGCCTTAACCAAGGGGCAGAATTCAATTCAAATCCACACCTGGTTGTTAAGCATTTTCTGGGCAGACACTGGGGTTATGAAGACAAATAAAATGCAGGCATGACCTCATAAAGATTGTAATATAAAGATAATATAGATAAGCACACAGACAATCATGGTGCAGTGTGAAAAGTGCATGGACAGCAAAATAGATAAAAGACAGCCCCTCAGAAGGGATAATGAGCTTTTCTTAATCAATGAAAGCCTGCAGAAAATTGAGGAATGTTGATAGGGTTAAAATCATAGTGTAGAATCTTGCTCCTTGAAAGGGGTCCCAAAAGGGGTCCACAGATCCCATTGGCATCATTTTGGGAGCTTTGTATGTATATTACAGTCTCTGAGCTCTGATGTAGAAACCTGAAATGCCTATTGTAACTTTGGTAACTATTGTAACTTTTGGAATGGGAGAAGTAGTTTTCCAGACATGGAAACACATCTCTGGACGTTCTGGTCACACCTGAGCTGCTTAGAGGAGGTAATTAACTCCTGTTTGGCTGTGTCCCCACCCAAATCTCATCTTGAACTATAGCTCCTATAATTCCCATGTGTTGTGGGACAGACCCAGTAGGAGATAATTAGGGGGGCGATTTCTCCTATACGGTTCTGGTGGTCGTGAATAAGTCTCACGAGATCTGATGATTTTATAAGAGGAAAGTCTTTCACTTGGTTCTCATTCTCTCTCTTGCCTGCTGCCATGTAACACATGCCTTTTGCCTTCCGCCATGCTTGTGAGGCCTTTCCAGCCACGTGGAACCATGAGACCATTAAACCTCTTTTTGTCTGTAATTTACCCAGTCTCAGGTATGTCTTTATCAGCAGCGTGAAAACAGGCTAATACGTTAACCAAGGACACAAGCGATACATTTCAACTATCAAATACAATGGAGTGGTTCCACCCCAACACCCACCCACCCAAAATACTTCCTCATAGAACTGAATTTTGCATATGTGGGGAATTACTTTCTAAGAAATTTCTGCTGCCCAGATGCTACGCATCATCACACAGCCTATGATCCCCTAAGGAAGCCACTGAGAAAAGGTGCACCAATTGGGATACTTGCAAATGACACAATTATTTCTAGCACTCTGAATCAGGAATTTAGAGGGGAGTGAACATCATTTTCCACCGAATTACTATGTAGGTGAAGGCGTAAAGTTACGTGCCATTGACTTCCTCAGAGGTATGACTCTTTCTGGAATTATTCTTTAGATTCTGATGGGTATTTTCCCATACCAGGCACTGGCCAGAGAGCAGTTTCATCAAGCCTACTAGCTGACCTCAGCAGGCTCCCAGGAGGCAGGAGCCAAGCAGGTCTTTGCTGTCTCTGAGTGTCACCGCTGCCAGGGACCTGCCAGCAATCTCCCTGCCTGGGTGGGTACCATGCTAAGTTTCTGTCTGTGGGAGGCTGTTTGAACACATCACATGAGTGAAACCTGCTGAATTGGCTTCTCTAGAATGGACAGAATATTTTTTATTAATCCTGTTCCTTGGCACCAAACCCTTTGATTTCTTCTCCCTTCTTATAGAGGGATTTTTAAGAGCGTATCTGAAATTAATAGCAAATCCTTTGACCAGGGCAGCTTTTCCCTCAGCAGCCACTCTGTCCAGTGGGCAAAATTATCACACACATGCAAGGGGTCTAACCAGCGGAATGAAATACAGGACTGACCAACGTCCAGATAATTTAGACCCTCAATACATTTCACTCTATTTTCAAAGCAGAGGAAAAACTGCCCACCTCTAGCCTCATCACGAGTATTGTTTTCCTGGAATGTGTTTATGCCATGTGACCTCTTTCTTGGCAAACTCATATTTTATTCTTTGTTGTCCTCAAGGAAACCCCTAGCTTATTAATTGTTAAACATGTTATGGAACTGGGGATTCATTACAGGCTGTTCTCAATTCAGAAAGTTGGACAGCCAGATGCCTGTCCTGCATCCAGGAGCTTGATGTTCTGTAATGTATCACTGTAATGTAGCTGGTGTCATGAAGCTGCAGTCCTGTGTGTGATTCCCATGGTGCCGGTTACCTTGGTTCTCTGGCTACAGACCATAACTCCATCCTGATGCTGTGCTTCAAATGTTTGGTGTTGGTCAAAGTAAGACTGAACAAGAGGCTATGGCCAGCACATCATCACTACTTCAGGAACAAGAGTTCATAGCACATTCCTTAGCATTCATGTATATTTCCAGGCTTTCTTCAAGCCTTCCCCAGTCGGCTGAATTCTCCCTCATCTGACTCCCTCCTGCACTTTTCTACTCTCATGATTGCTTATCCCATGCTACTTTAGATTCCAGTAATTAGTGTCCATGCATTAATTTCCCTGCTGGGATTGTAAACGCCTTGAAGACATAGACCATATTGAATACATTTTTCTGCCTCTTATGGTGTTTTTGCACCCTCAATAAATAGTTGTTGAAAGCATAGATAGAAGGATGGATAGTTGAAGAAATGGATGGATGGATATGTGTGTAAGTTATCTTTTCACATTTGTTGGCTAGTACTGCTATTGATATCCATCAAGGACAGATAACTCAGAGATGTAAAATATAGTGTAATAATCATGCCTGATAATGATGCTACGTCTTCCACAAAACTCATAAATCTGATAAGGTAGTGTACATTAAATACCCATAATACAATGATAATGCATTGAATTTCCCTTCCCACGAACAGAACCAAATCCTTGCGGATGTTTCCCACATGTTAAAGCTCTCCGGGAGGCTGCTCCTATTTTAGAGAAAAGGATACTAAAATGTAGAGCAGTTGAATTGTTCTGCATCACACAGTACATCATAGGATCAGTGGAATTAGTGCGTGTATTCGTTGTCTATTGATACATAACAAATTCCTCCAAGATTTAGCAGCAACAACAAGCATCTATTATGTCAGTTTCCCTGGGTCAGGAGTTTGGATTTATGTAGGTTCGCTGGGTACCTCTGACTCAAGTCTCTCTTTAGGCTGCTATCAAGAGGTTGGCTGCTGGTGGTCATCATTTCAAGGCTTGAGTAGGGATGATTCATTTCCAAGTTCACACACATGACTGGTGGCAGGTCTTGGGTCCTCACTGACTGTTGGCTGGAGCCATGCATTCCTGACCTTGTGGGCCTTTCCATAGGGGCAGTTGTCTGCTTGCACATATGTCTGCTTGCTTCCTCCAGAATGAGGGACCTGACAGAGTGAAAGAAAGAAAGGAAGACAGAAGCCACAGTCTTTTTGTAGCCTAGCCTCAGAAGTGACAACCCATAACGTTTGCTATATTCTGTTCGACTGGAGTGAGCCCCTAGGTCCCTCCCACACTCGAGGGGAGGGAGTGACATAAATGCCCAAGTAGCAGGAGACCGGACTCACTGGAGAAGTTCTCAGACATTGTCAACCACGGTGGGTCCCCAAGGCTCTCAGAGGGACCATGTGTGACCTGCCTCGTGCCTGTCTGTACGTACAGTATTTAGTCAGAAGGTGGTGCCAAATAGGAGTTCATAGACACAACCTGTCTCAAAAGTGCAACGTCTTTTCTCCTTTTTAACAGAATGCAAGGTAAATGGGGCTTCTTGCTGGGAAGTTCTGCCAACAACCCATCACATCCTGAGTGTCACCTAAGCCTCCTACCTTCACCACCTGAACTCTTTGTAATAGATGTTGATGAATTTCTGGGAAATCCAAAAAACTGTATAGTCTAGCCTTGCTCTGCATCCACAATGAGCACCCAGGCTGGAGCTGCCTGAGATGGTAAGAAAGGAGGGATCAGTGGTCAAAATGGTGAATGTGTGAGTAGAGAAAGGAAAAAGCCCTTCATGATGGTTGGTGGAAGTGAAACCCCATTGTCAAGCTAGTTGTCTCTTATATTGGGAAGGAATGCTTCGAATTCACTGAATTCCCTAGGAGTTTATTCTTTGGTGTCCCTTAAAGTGAGGATTGTATAATAAATGTAATCAAAGAGATCCCGAATACTAGATAAGAAGCAGAGGGTATATTTAAGCCCCTTTTGCTTCGGATGGTCATTTGCCCTGCAAGTCCACTGTTACTGCCAAATCTCCTTAACTCCTTAAGCAAGATAATGACATTTTATTAAAGAGCAATTGCTAGATTATTAGCCACTGGGCTTAAAACACTGGAGGTGTCATCATTCTCCTGCTTCCCTTGGCTCGGATCAACATGGTTTAAGCTGCTTCTGAGATGTGAAGTTCACAGCCAGCAGTTCTCCTCATCCCCGCTCAGAATTAACCAATAAATTAGAATAACTAAGTGAGAAAGGGTGAGACAAAGCCAGTGTCAAAACTGGAGGCCAGGGCCTGGGTCATTTTGAATATGAAACGAAGCATGGTTTATGTTTTGTATTTTATAGGTTTTGAAACTAAGCTAAAGGATAACGTTAAGGATCAAGGTCAGGGTGTTATCTTTTGTGGGGTGAACAGGGTGGGGGTGGCGAGGTCACAGCTTATGCTCAAGACCTGGCCCCTCCTTTCTCTGTAACATTTATTTTCTGGAGCTTCTGTCTAATTAATATAAGGCCTTGCTAGAGCACACTGGCCCTCATTGGGCCTGTCACTCGTTAATCAAGCGACCCTTCTAGCCTTGGGTAATGACCTTGAAAGAATATATCAGCCCATGATGGCGGAAGTGAGGAATTAAATTGTTTCTCTGAGTGCTTATGGTCATTGCTGACAATTTATATCTCACAGCTGCCCTGGGCTGGCCACGCTGGCCATTGTGCAGCAATCATTTTCCTGGCTGGGAATGGATTGTGTGCCGGACAGGGACCGAGCTGGCTTCCTGCACGTCCTCATCTTTATGTTATTTCTTCCCCCTCCCCAACCACCTTCTTTTAATCATGTCTTTGTTTGAGAGGCAGGGATTGTACAAAGTTAAAAGCTTTGTCATTAAGGCCACCAAGAGTCAGAAGCTTGGGGTAAACCATGCGTCTGGCTCTCACCTGCTTTGTCTCCGAACACACTGCTTTTGCCTCTGCTGATGTAAGGCTTATAAGGGAAGTGTCTTGAGAATTATGTTAGCTCAAAACTCATAAGAGAAAAATTACTAGAAATATTAAAAGGTTGCAAGGGGTGTATTGTGTACAAGTGATTAAGCCTGAACCCTTCCTGGGTCTCTCTAGGAGGTCAGGGAGATATTGGCTGCTGGTCCTGAGGGGAACAGGCAACAAAAGGAACTTCCATCCTTTTACCTTTTATGGTGGTATATTTAGACTTAGTGGTATCTTGGGGTACACTGGTGTGCAGCTAAAATTGTACCCTTGTACCAAAATAAATGTTATCTATACCTGAAATTAAGCACTGTATGTCCACGCAGAGTTCGTGCACCCCTTCTCTTCTGTTTATTCTTGAAACTAAGTAAGTGAATTTTAAGAGCTCTTTTCCATGAGATCCTCTTTTTTATCATTTTATTAGAGTTGAGTTTGCAAAGAATTAAGAGGGAGGGTCTTCTCATTAGCTAAACTCCAGCAAACAAATTGTGTCCCTTCCCATATCTACTTTCAAGCTACACGTTACTGGATTTTGTGTGCAAAGCTTTATAAATACAGTGGCATGACTTTGGCTTGTCCTGAGTTTTATCTTGCATGTAGACATGACACAGTGATCACTAAATGTATGTGCTAAAATCTCAAAGAAGAAAAATCACCAACAGAAATCTCCCCAGGTCGGGAGAGAATTACGTGTACGTAAAACCGAAGCTTGACTTGTAACACCCTCATGTCTCTAGGTCCCTGCTTGCCCCAGGTCTCTTTCTCCTTATTGAGCAATGCCTTCCACAGGCAGGGAAATTTTTTTTTCTTGGGTCTATATGGCATGGGGGTTTCTACCTGTCACAGCTCCCCCTCGAACCTAGAGACAGTCCTTCTTACATGACCATGTTGTGTAGAGTGTTTAGCTGAAGGAAATGGACAGTGAGAAGAGCTTCTGTTTAATTGCTCAAGTGTACTGGCCCTCTGTGAAAATAGAACAAATATTCATTCTGCCCGCAGCCCACCTGGGGAAAGACTGTATACAAACATGGAAAACGAAGATCTCTGACCACACAGATGACTCTGAAGGCAGGAGAGCAGAATACCAGCTGACCACTTGCACACGAACCCTAATAAGAGTCGCATCTAGGTGTTTGCTCTTTAAGCAGGGAGCTCATGGAAGGCCAGGGCTACATCAGTTTGATCTTTGAATTTTTTACCACAGCAAGTGTAGAGGCTTCCATAGAGTAGGACACTAAAGAAAAATGAGCTGCATTGAGTGATGGAATTAGTTCATTCATTCCATAATCAGAACATGAGAATCAAGCTGTTTTCACAGCTCTTTGGGAAGTGGTAGGGACAGAAGGGCCACAGAGATGATTTCTGCCCCTCTGCCTTTCTGTTTTCATCCCGTGCATATATTCTCATGCAAATGTCACAAGACTTCAGTTGATGTTTTGCCACGCCTCCCTCAAACTCCAACTTTGCAAGAATCACCTGTTCAATGAAGGGGTTGGACTTGCTGTTCTCTATGGTTCTTCCTAGCATGGCATTTCTGTAATTCTAGTGGACTGCCTGTCACTTTCTGAGGGAGAAAGTGAAGTAATAGGAAAAGAATATGTTTATGTATAAAAAATGGCCAGTGTTGCCTGTATGCCTTGCACATGGTAGGTGACCAGAGAGATGGCTTGGACTGGCTGGTGGAAGGAATTAGCTGACAGATGAGAAATTACTCTATTTAAATCACCCAGCCTTCTGTCCTTCCCTCATGCAGACATTCACGCCAACCCCTTACCATGGTTCCTAGCACAGCAGAGCTGCCAGGATGTTATTTTTCTAATATATACTTCTAATGATAAGGCTACTATTTACTGGAAGAGTTTACAAACTGAAATGACAGAGATTTTGAACGTTTCATTTGCTTTTCTACTGAAGTTTTCAAAGTCAGTTGATCATCCCCTTTTGCACAGTGAGGTGGCTGGAATATTTTTAACCACCTCTGCTTCTATATTTTCAATGGTGGATGTCTGAATTGCCACATCTAAATATTGTAAGTTTGTTTGTTTTAATAAAGGATAGAGTTTCTTCAAAGCAGAAATGAGGTACATGCAAGAGACAAAACAAAATCAAGGAGGGGAAATTCAGAACTCAGGAGGAAGTGAAAGACAGAAGACTTTATCCATCTCCTTTATTTTCTTTATTTGCCTTTCTTTCCTTCAAAATACACACATAAAACAAAAACAGAAACAAAAACAAAAAAACCAGCTTCCATCCCCTGTCCCCTACCCCCAGAACTGTGTAAATTGCAGTGAAACATGCCAAGCATCCAGGGTGAGGGGCCATTTGCAAGGCTGATTTTGCCATCTGGGCATGTGAGAAAATGCCACGGGGTATAAAGCATACCACCATGTATGTCAGTTAACTCAGCACATGGGACAGGGCCACCCTGCATGGGAAGACAGCACCAACCCCGCCTCTAGGGTGGCACATCACATGCTGTGAGCAGAGCATATAAAATCCAGGGAGGTCACATCTGGTCATGAGTTCAGAAACCATGTAGTAACTGTGTCAGTGCTGCAATTGGAGTGGGAAGAGATCTCATTGTACCAAGCAGGTGCTGTATTCCAAAAGTTCTTTGCTAAAGAGCTTTCATGTGTTTATTTGCTGGTTTAGCTTGAATTAAAAAATTGATAAATTGTAATAAATCCCAAATCATTTCAGAAGAAGTCGTGTGTTATGTTCCCATATTATGGGAGAGAGGAGGAGAAATAAAAGAACAGTGAAACTCCCTTTCCTTGTGATATGGTTTAGCTGTGTCCCTACCCAAATCTGATCTTGAATTGTAGTTCCCGTAATCGCCACCGTGTTGTGGGAGGGACCCAGTGGGAGGTAATGGAATCATGGGGGCAGTTACCTGCGTGCTATTCTCCTGATAGTGAGTGAATTCTCATGAGACCTGATGGTTTTATAAGGGGCTTCCCTATGCCCCGCTTCACTCATTCTTCTCCTTGCTGCCACCACATGTAGAAGGATGTGTTTGCTTCCCTTTCCACCATGATTTAAGTTTCCTGAGGCCTCCCCAGCCCAGTAGAACTGTGAGTCAATTAAATACCTTTCCATTGTAAATTACCCAGTCTTGGGTATGTCTTCATTAGCAGTGTGAGAACAGACTAATACACCTTGGCACAGAGTAGACACAAGGCACAGCTTGATAGTAAGGGAGGTGGTCTTTAGGGCACCCTCTCCTCAGGATCCCCAGGCCCTCCTGACCTAGATTTCCTGGCCTGTTTCCTGCTCTGGGATTGGACCTGGTCCAGGCTGCTTAGTCGACTAAGCCCTCTGCCAAGTAACCTCCTCCCTCACTGCCCCAGATCATTAACCATTTTTCCAAATCCTAGTTCTGTACCAGATCCTGGGCTATGGATATGGCATATGGGATACACAAAATGCCTAGGAACTCCTCTCATTCCTTAGCAGACCCGATTTCAAGTTAGACAAAGAGAAACCTTTGTGGAAATCAGAATCCAATTGAACAAGCGTTTCCTGAACAAGAAGACCAGAACGTATTTCATCTTCACAATAATGCTTCAAAGGAAGTTCATTATGTCTGTTTTATGTCTTTGCTTTTTCCAACCATGGTTGTAATATTTTAAAGATGCTTTTAAATTCAAATGAATTTCTGATTTATCAGTTCCCAATTTTTCAAAATTAATTTTTTAAAATCTGGTATTTGTTATGGCCCAAATCAATGGACATCCATGCTGTGATGTCAAACTTCATTGATGGAATAATAATGAATTCTCTTTCCTATATTCATTAAGTAAAGGCATATATAACTGACAATCAGAGCTTCTGTGCATCATTAGATAACCAAGGCTGCCATGCAAACTTGCTATTTTTTTGGCAAAAGGGAACAGAAGTTGACATTTTCGTCAAGGCTTGTGAAATATTTCTTATTATGGGAAAATAAATACTACTTCAGCAGAGTTAGAATTCTAAGAACCCAGGTCTGGAAATCGCTACTTTCATTGGTGGAATTTTAGGTATTATAATAGGCAAAAGTGAAAAAATGTGGTGATTATGAGTATCTGCCATTTTGAGCAGGGTTCCAAATTTGTTATTAACTAAAATTCATTTTAATAAAATTTAAAATGCTATTATTTAAAATTTTTAAATTTAAATTATTTTTATTTTTTTATTTTAAATTATTTAAAAATTCTTTTTAAAATTCTTGGAGTTTGCCCAGATTTCCACTTCTTTCTACTTTCACTGCATTTTCTCACAATGGCCTCTATGAGAGCCACCGGGGCTCACATCATCACAGGAGAGTGATGTGGGGCTTGGGGACAGAACAAGTATGGAAGTCAGTGTGAGACAGAGACATCGCAACCCTACCTCCTACCCCGCCCACCCTGTCTGTAGGGTTTATCTGTTTATACAAGTAAGAGATGACCAGTACTATTGTGGTAGGTTCAGAGTTAGTGGCACAGTGACTAAATGGAAAAAATGATTATTACTATCATTATTATTCTTGCTATTATCAATGGCAGCTCACATTCGTCAAGCTAATTATGTGCCAAACTCCATTCTAAACTCTTTACAACAATCCTTTAAGGTAGATATGATTGTCTGCATCTTGTGGATGAGGTTGCTCCACAAGAAAGTGGCAGAACCTTTTGAACATCTGAGCTCTAAATCTGCTACATAGGGGTAACCAACCAACTAACCAACCAGCCACAACAAGACATAGTTTAAGCTTGATAATTGAAGGCCGAGATTCCTTAACTGCCTTAAAAATCAGGTGGCTATTTGAGATTTTTTCGTTCATTTGTTTTGATTTTGTTCTTTGCATGATGATGTTCTGAAGTGTTGAATCCAGGAATCTGGAATTCTGAAGGGTCCGAGGATTGTTTTGTACACTGTGTTTTGTGATAGTTTTCCTGGTCTCTCTGACTTGATTGAGAGTTTATATCTTCTGTCTCTTCAGAACTATTAGCTCTGCCAACATATTATCAGTATCACTTTGGTATAGAATGATCTCTGTCCTTCTTTTCTCTGTATTATTTTATAAACTCTTCAAAGGCAGAATCTATGTCTTCATAATCATCTTTTATTTTTCCAGTGTAAACAGTAGGTGCTAAATAAATATTTGTTAATTAAATTGATTTTGTCTAAATTTGCATTTAATATCATACGTGACTTGGTTTTTCCATTCAATTAACATTTATTTCAGGTATGTCTATTACGTATGCTTGCTAGACACCAGATGTTTGTAGAAAGAATGCGTGAAACAGTAGACTTCTTCCCGAGCAGACAGGGCTTGGTGGTGAGAGAGCCAGATGGAGAATTTGAAAGTGCATCAGCTGTTCCTCTAAGCCCATTGAAAGAAGCCCAACATTTATGAGCTGAAATTTACCAAGACAATTATTTTATAATTACATAATTTTTCTAAAATGTCCTCATCTGATAAAAGCTTACAGTTAATTTTTACTTAATACATGAATTTAGAAAAACTTAACACAAGTTTGCTAGGCTATGCCTTTGTAATTTTAGTTTTCATCTTAGATGAAGACAAAGGATTCTATAATTCCAATTTTAATTTATAGAATTTGGTACAATTTATGGAAAGTTTCAGAAAATGAGACTTCAGGGATTAGACATAGTCATAAAACATCACAATTGTAGAAACACCCAAATATATTCCATTAAATCTTTTTAAGAGTGAGACTTGAAGCAACACTTTGAAAATGGTTTCATTATCTAAAAGAAGACCTCATTTTTCTATTTCAAACTTGAGTTTGTGAAAAAGTGCCTGGTGTGAAATTAAATTAAGTTTACAATGAGTCTATTTAAACCAATCTCAAATGGCAGCAGTTTCCATACATTCTTTTATCTTTAAATATGTGTTGTACCTAAAATACCATAATTTTAATTTCTGCCTTGTACCTAAAATACCATAAGTTTAATTTCTAAAAAAAAAAAAAAAAAGCATAAGTTTTTTTCACTCAAATTACACTGCTAGTAAACATACTTCATTTCTTAGAAATTTTTGTTTTGAAAAATGAAATGGCCTTAATTCCTAGTCATTTGTGAGCAATACCACCCACTTCCATATCTCAGTATGGTTTGCTAATCAAATGGTGTCTTGGAGGCAAGTAGCCCCTGGTAAAGGAAGGAGAAGTCGGTGGAGTGGTAACACTTCACCCCCTCTAGTGGGAGTACTCCTAACAGGAGTATTGAGGCTGACTTCTGGAACCTTCAACCTTTGAAGTCCCTGGGAATACAGACTCCAATGAAGCAAGAATAAAAAGACAAGACAGGTGGCATGTGACCAGGGAGAACCAGGGACAGAGAACGGTGGTCTCCTTTGGGAGGTAGAAAATGGGAAGGAAAGAAATTTCAATCAACCGAGGTACAAAGCTCAAAGGTACATCATTCTGAAAGTAGGACAACTTATGAATGAGAATGAGTCATGGGCCCAAGGTAGGGAAGAATGGGAAGAAGTTAATACGAAAGGATTTTTTTTTTTTAAGGCAGATAATAATTGAGAAATAAATAGGTATTTTAGAGATATGTAGAAAAATATTTTAAAAATTTATAGAATAATCCTAAAAAGAGACTGATTAAATGTTGAATGTTTAATCCTAAATAAGTGAAGAAGAAATGAGTTTGTAAGCAATAATCCAGAAAATGCCTTTTTTTTCCAATGGAAATTTTCTGTCTTCTGATTTACTGGTGGTTTAACTGTTTGTCATAAATAACCATCAATTAGAAATACTGGAGAAAATTCCTAGGCTTCGAATCAAGAAGGATGGGAGATTTTCAACCCTGGAGTTCAGCAGATCTCCCCTTTATCCCCGAGAAGTTGATGAGCTTGGAAATGTTTATATCTATCTGCTTACTTAAATGACTTGGGAAATTCACATTTTCCATTAGCAGACAGTGAACACCACTTAGTGCCTTTGAGACATTCCTGGACTTTGCAAAATCTCCTTGCCTTCGCTGCTTTGCGTCTTATGTGCCACAAATCTCTCTTGGTGCTTCTCGTTCCATGGCAAATAGCCACTGTTCTGTTTAGCTGGGAAGACGTGTTAACCTTTTAATGGCAAACTGGTCACCAAGTGCCCATCCAATGCTTTTCAAAGACTTTGTTGGACTCAGAAATGAATGCAGGCAATAGGGCAGAACAGGGGGAAGAAAATAGCTGAAGGATAATTTAGGTTAGATAGATGGGTTTTTTTTTTTTTTTTTCTTTGAGCAAAACCTGAAAGCATTTGCTCAAATTGTTATTAGACGAGTTTGCTGTATCTCCCTCTTTGGAGGTCTTTAAAATTCCTGTTTCTGCATAGTGGTTAAATATGTCTTGCTGGGGGCAGGGTCTTCCCTCTGCCAGACCAGGAGCTAACTGTCCCACTCTGCTGAGGTTTGGGCTGACACATCTCCTCTCTGTCCCCTGAATGGGAAATTAATGGTGATTTCTCTCACAAAAGGTTAGGGACCTGTGTATAAAGTGACTTCCCAGAATCTGCCATTTGGCAAAGGCTAATTGAACCAGGCAATAAAAAAGGAACTAACAGGAAAATAACAAAAGGAAATCCTAGTTGTATATGTGCTTATTCAGGGAAATAAGACCTAACTACATGAAAAAGTAAGTAACATTTCTAAACACTGTATGCTGAGTCTTAGATCAGCATTTTAAATAGTCCAGCGAAAGAAGGCGATGATCTCAGTGACTAGCAATGATCCATGTTTAAGTAACCTGCCTGTATCCCTGAGACCTGTCCAATATGGTAGACCATAGTCTCTGTGGCTAATGAGCACCTGAAATGTGATTAGTCCTAACTGAGATATGTGGAGTATAAAATATATTGCAGATTTCAAAAACTTAGTACCAAAAAAAAGTTAGTATCTCAATAATTTATGTTGATTACATGTTCAAATAATAGTAACCTGGGCAATATACTGGGCTGAATAAAATGAATAGCAATAATTAATAATAAAATACATTATTGAAGTTAATTTCACTTTTTTAATCTTTTTTATGTGACTACTAGAAAAAATTATATATGCAGGTTGCTTTTGGGACTCACATGATATTTCTGTTAGAAAACACTGCTTTAGACCTGAACAACTGAGGATCTACATCTCTGTACCTGAGGGCAACTTCTGGTGTTATACCAGATTAAAGTGATTGGGAATTTATATTCTCTCCTTTTTCCCTCTACCAATAACTTTTAAGAGTTGGTGTATAAATACCCCAGCTCCCTCACCTCATAGGTGGGATAGTTGTAAGATACTATGTTTGCTACATTCATGATATTTTTCCTACAGTTACTCATTGTGGTTTCACTCTTTGCTGCTTCTCCCTACTCTTCCCAAATAAACTTGATGCTCTCAGATTTCTTGCCTGGCGACTGAAACAACTAACTCAAACTGGGGCAGTGAGGGAAGAAAGCTGTAGTGTTAGAGATGGCATTTGAAAGGTAGATGGGATTTGCAAAGGTCAATGAGAAGGGGCATTCATCTGTACATTTATTCATCCGTGAATTTTGTAGATGGATATGCAGAAAAATATCATGAAGGTAGAAATGGCCAAGTCTGTTGGGGGAGCATGAGATGATAAATATTTCTAGTGCAAACGAAATGAGTGAGCCATAGATGTAGAAAAATGCAGAGATCCCCAAACAGGGATGACCTGGATTGCTTTGGAATTTAGTAGTCCACAGGAAGCTTCTTGTTGAAGGTGATGGATGGCAGAATAATACAGTCACTATGGCACTTTAGTGGGTATCACTTTAATGGGAATATGGGAATGAAATAAAATGACACTGAAGGAAAACAGACCAGTTCAGCCTGATGGATTTGTTATGGGAGGATGAAGACTTCCACGAGGGTGCTGGCAGGCAGAAGTTGAAAGGAAGAATTACCCTACATGTGCATGGTGTTGATCATGCATTTTTCTGTACTTGATCTCATGTATCAACACAGTAAGGGGAACAAATGCAAATACACCTCTTGAAGAAAGAAATGACAGAGACTGGTGTATAACTAGAAAGGAAAGTATTCAAGATGAACCCCATGGTGGAAAAACCAGTGACTTCAGTGTCCATCCACCCAAACCATTCAGCACCTATTCTCTGCACACCTACTGTGTGTCAGACACTGCTCTGGGTCTTTGGAATACAGACAGAGCTCCTGCCCTCCTGAGTTCATGTGATAAAAATCAATGGAGAACAAAGAAAGAAAAAATTGATTTGAGTAGAAAGGGATGATTTTGGTTTGGGGTATATTGGTTTTGAGGTTCAATTTTCACATGAAAATACCTAGTTGCCTACATGTTATTCCAGATAAGAGGCTGAGCTGGAGGTATGTCTAAGCCTTACATCCAATGAGGCGATACTGGAAGCTTCTAATCACCACCCTATTGCAGCCACATGCCATGTGTCACAATATAGAACATTTAAACAATCAAATTTGCATACAACGTAAAGTTGATAAACTTTGGGTACTTGAATATATTTTTATGTGTGTGTGAGTTTGTGTATCTCTTGTGTGTCTCTTGTGTGCAGTTAACATACACGTGTATGCATGCACACACACACTCATATTTTCTTTTCTAACTCTACAGTTCTATGGACATCAGCCACGGTAGGAAGTAAGCCCTGGTTACAAAGAACATGCTGCTCTAAGTCCCGCTGTGCAACCCCAGCTCTAAGAGGCAATTTAGCGTGGTTCTCTTTTTCTCGCAGTGATTATACTTAGCGTTAGCATTTCGTGGGACTTGTGTAGCTTTTCAAAATGCATTTGTATAGCTCATGGAATGGTATTCTTAAAAGAACCCATGGGTCAGTGTTCAATGATGATGGTGAAGAGTTAGCGACAGAGGTGCTGACATGGTTTCCCCTGCTCTCTGTCTTTGAATGTAAATGTGTTTCATAGGGATTACTTAGTTCCATGTTACATTCCATGAATGGCAATGACCAATGGAAACAATGTGCTTGCATTTGCACAGAGAATGTAATATTTTGACTGACTCTACATCATCTTCCAGATGGGCTTGTTTGACTGATTTAGCCCATCAGTCCAGCCACATAATCATTTCGTTTAAACAGCTGGTCAGATGATCAAAATGGTGAGATACAGATACAGCTCCAAGAAACTTCTCCTAAATAGAGTCCCAGATTCCTCCACGACAAATTTTAAATGATCCCAGATTCCCTCTAGCCATAAATCATTTCAAGGAATTATTTTCTAGCCTCTTCGATATTACGTACTTCTAAAGAAACTATATCCGTAGGTTCTTGAATTTGTTCTCCTTCAACTCTTTCTCTCCCTCTCTTCCTCTCTCTCTCTCTCCCTCTTTCTCTCTGTCTCTTTCTTCCTCTCCTCTCTGTTTCTTCTTTTTCCTCTCTTTTATCTCTCTCTCTCTTTCTCCTGTCTCTTCTCCTCTCTGCTCTTCTCCCTTCCATCTGCTTCTCCATCCTAGTTTAAGCCCTACCACATTGGCACCATCTTTGTGACTCAGGGATTCCTTTACATATTTGACTTGGTCATCCTTAACCAGTACATCCTGCTCCTATTGAAGGTGGTGTGTCTTGCACATCCCCCAGTGCACAGAATTGGTAATTGGCAACTGAGGAAGTTTAACAGAAAGACGAGAAGACTTGTTAAGTTTCCATTGGGCTGCCCTTCTGCACACACAAATACAATTTAGGTCAATGAAAGTTATGCAGATAAAAGTGTGGACAGGGGCCTTCAGGAAGCACGTTTCCTGGCCTATGCAAGACTCTAAACATTCTGGGAAGGAGCATTCATACTTTGTAATGAATATGCTAGAATTCTTTTTATTTCTTTATTTCTAAAACTTAAGCCCTTTTGTTTCATGAGAAGAAAGAAATGGAAATATCAAGATTGTAAAAATGGCCAAGGCCAGCTCAGTTGTCTATCACTGCTTATGTGGGAGAGAGAGAGGAAAAGATGAGAGGAGGAAGGCTGGGACAGCGATCCTGGTAATATAAGTCAGGCACATTGAAAGTTCATGTCAGTTCATTCATTCGTAACAACCTTACCAAGCTCAGCAGCCCACCCACCGCTCACCAGCCTTCCTCCTTGGACTTCTAGGAAGGGAATAGGACAGACATAGAGTGCTTTACCAGCAGGTAGTCTCAAGGAGACCTTGGTCACTAAGGCAAAGGTTCAGCTTCTCTGAGCTTCAGCTCATCACTTGCAAAATGAATAATAATACGTATCTCAAAGAGTTATGACGGTTACATGAGATGATAGATGTGCAGTTTCTTTTTAACCAATAGTAACTAATATCAGTATTGGAATTATAGAATGAGAATTGTAAAAATAGTTCAGAATATTCAGCTTCCTTATATATAAAGTAATAATAATGGGACCTAATTCATAGTTATTGTGAAGAATAAATTTGAAAATAGATGTAAAATGCTTAGCATAGTGTTGGCGTATCACATAACCATGAATAAATGAAAGCCACTATTATTAACAGTAGCAGCAGCAGCAGTAGCATTAGTAATAGTATTCACTTACCAAATACAGACTCGTCCTTCACTGTGGCTCCTGCAGCTCCAATATTACTTTTTTTTTTTTTTTTTTTTTTTTGAGATGCAGTCTCACTCTTTCACTGAGGCTGGGGTGCAGTGGCGCAGTCTTGGCTCACTACACCCTCCGCCTCCCAGGTTCAACAGATTGTCCTGCCTCAGGCTCCCGAGTAGCTAGGACTATAGGTGCATGCCTGCCACGCTTGGCTAATTTTTTGTATTTTTAGTAGAGACAGCATTTCACGGTGTTTGCCAGGATGGTCTTGATCTCCCGACCTCAGGATCTGACCACCTTGGCCTCCCAAAGTGCTGGGATTACAGCCACTGCGCCTAGCCTCCAATATCACTTTCTTTGTGCAACCTTCTTCTGCGTTACCAACCCTTCCTGCCTCTCTGAAACTAATCATCTGGCATAGCCAAGAAGCAAGGAAAGCTGACAGTCCATGGACTGCATCCTTCTGCTTGCTCAGTGTCTTCTCTGTGTTGGGCATGAGACAAAGAACCCCACAGGCTTTGTGCTCATTCCCGTAAGTCCATCAGTAAGTCTCTTTCTCAGACCTCATGCTTTTCCATCTTCCAGTCTTCTTCCTTCCAGGCTCCTGACCAATGAGACATTTGCCACTGCTCAGGAGTCTTTGTAAATCTTTGTCTCAGACCATTTTATCCTCACCCCAAATTGGGGACCCAGTGCACAATTCAGAGCTCTGCGTTATGAAAGATTTACCCATCACCATTATCTTGGGGGCTGCCCTTGAGGGAGGCTATTAGATCATGTATAGTTCACATCAATATATTGCCAGTGTATCTGTTAACCAGCCCCAAGGTCTTTTCTCCTCCATCAATTGGTCATAGAAAAATGCTCCTACCTTGGGGAAATTCGTGTGGATTGAGAGAGGTGTCAGTGCAACAGATTCAGTCAACATAAGGATCTGGGCCACCTGTTCTGGACCTTCTCAGGCCTAATCCTGAATATTCCTACATATCCATTATATGACGATATGTTGGTCTGTCCATTCAACTTTATGACTCAATGGATCTAATAATATCCAGCTACTGAGTGGTAACTCCAGTCACATTGTCACCTAGAGCCCCATGGTCACGGTTCAGTTTCACGCCAGGGACTGCTTTTCAAAGAGCTGTCCATCTGTCTCACTCATCAGAACATGCTTTTCATCTATGTGCAGAGATCTCTGGTTGCCAGCTGAGCCTTGCCAGCCATTACAGTAATGATAACCACTCTGCCTTGAGTTATGTACCAAGTGGTTATGTACCACTGTCTGGCCTGTGCTATTCTAGAATTCTATCATCCTCATTGAAACTAGGGAACCCTGTTCTATGATGGCATTTCCTTTTGTCCACCCTGATCTACAGAGGTCAGCCACCGATGGGTTTCACAGAGATGTTAGTGCCTGCCTGCTTCACTAGTGTGTTCCTTACTGACTTAGTGAAGGGAGTGTCCTCTGGGCCCTCCCAGGCAGCATAGTCAGGTAGTGGGTTTTACGTTCTCCAACAAGACATTTATTCTAACTTTCCCACCTACTGACCCTCTGACTTTTCCTGAATGCAATGCCAAAGCAGTTCTTGTTCTCTTGCCTGTTTACTTCAGACCATTGCTGTGGCCAAGCTTTTAAGATCTAGCCCAGGCAGGTACTAAGACTGGCCCAGGCAGGTACTAAGACTGGCTCCAGGTATCTTTGCCAGACCATCAGATCCTGAGTCATAATGGAATCTTATTATTCCATTAAATTCTTTGCCCATCTGCCTCCTTTTCCAACCGTTCTGTTCCAATACCCTTTAGATCTACTCTTTAAAAAATTTTTTGGCCAGGTGCGGTGGCTCACGCCTGTGATCCCAGCACTTTGGGAAGCCAAGGTAGGGGGATCAGGAGGTCAGGAGATCGAGACCATCCTGGCTAACACGGGGAAACCCCATCTCTACTAAAAATTCAAAAAATTAGCCAGGCCTAGTGGGAGGTGCCTGTAGTCCCAGCTACTCAGGAGGCTGAGGTCTTGTTTTATTTTATTAAAGAAAATAAAATTTATTTTAATTAAATAAATAAATAATTTTTTTATTTTTATTTTTTTGAGATGGAGTCTTGCTCTGTCGCCAGGCTGGAATGCAGTGGTGCAATCTCAGCTCACTACAACTTCTGCCTCCCAGGTTCAAATGATTCCCCTGCCTCAGCCTCCAGAGTAGATGGGACTACAGGCACACACCACCACGCCCAGCTAATTTTTTATGTGTGTATTTTAGTGGAGACGAGGTTTCACCCTGTGGGCTAGGATTGTCTCCATCTCCTGACCTCGTGATCTGCTGGTCTCGGCCTCCCAAAGTGCTGGGATTACAGACATGAGCCACCATGCCCTGCTGATCCATTCTTGTGGAAGTCTCGCATTCCACATTTCCCATGTCCTGCCATTCCTGCAGCGTGTAAGCTGTTTCTTCCCAGAACAGACACTTGATTTCTCCACTTGAGTCCTCCCAAGATCTAACCCTGGTATTGGGCTGCAGGCAGTGAGAGGTTGTGGGATGAGCCTTGAGGACCACAAGCATGATCTTACGGGAACCTGGCTCACGCTGGGTCTTTGCAGGTGAGTCTATGTGAGGGCAGGTTGCTTTTGCCAGCTTTAAAGGTTCAGGGAAGTCCAGAAATTCAAGATTCTTAGGATCATCTACCCAAATTATTGAATTTCAGGTTTCAAAGTCTCATTCTTTTTCTTTCAGAATCCTAGGCTTGGGCATAGGAGCCCTGCTAAGACTATGCATTTCATCTCCTTTGCCACCCTTGTACCCTCAAAATGAAATCCTTGGCCTGGTTTGTGCTCCATCTGCCATGTTGGAAATGAAGGCCTCCTCAAATGCTGCCCTAGAGAGCCCCTGGTTTTCATAGCTACCTTGGATTGATAATTATCCAATCTGAGTTTATCATTTTTTGAAGGTTTTCAAAAACAGTTAAGAGAAGTCATTCAACTCCATAAATTTGCAATGACCCTTTCCTAAGACCAAGGCACATTTCACAGAGAGCACAGAATTTCATAGTCCACCTTCGGCTCACGCTTTATCACTTTCCAAGACAGGTGAGGGTCTTAAGACTTGGATGCTACTGCATGTCAGGGTTTTCACTGTGCCTGGCACCAACTGCTTTGGCCTAGGTTTCCCTAGAAACAAGAGCAGGGGGGTGATGTGGGAATTGATCTCAGACGGTAGGAATGAGGTCATGGTGGGAAAGAGACATAGAACAGGGGAAGACCAGTGCCAGGGTGGATTGTTGAGTTGGCCACTGCCATGAGGGATTGGTACTGAATCTTACCCAAAACTTCCAAGGAACTTTTCAAAATCAGTCTCAGAGCTCTTTACCCAGATAATGAAAGGTAGAAGCAACTTTTAATTAACTTCCGTTCTCAGTCGGCCAACTTCTAGGTGACCATGCCTGAATGCGGAACAGGTTCCTACAGGTACCTCATCTGACAACATCAAAGAAGCACAAGGTACAAAGCCAGAGGTACGAGGCACATCCAAAGGCCAAGCCCTGTCTGGTTGTACCTGCAAAAATCTGGTCAAAGCCTGTGCATAATTGGCCATCACATTAATTGCTGGAATAGACAGTAGGGTAGAGGAGATGTGCCACAGCACGTGTGAGTTGCCCTGTACAAGAGCCCACTGAGGTCTACCTCTAAGGACCTTTGTTATCCTGAGGACTTAGGGAGAAGTTGGCCAGAGCAAGGACATGGAACACTGAGTTTCTTCCTAGAACAAGAGGTGAAAGAAAAAGTCTTCCTGATTTATCTCCTTGATAAAGAGAAATCTGAGCTGCTGTGTGGTTGCTCAGGTTGGATACTGCACAACACCATGTGCTGCTATTCACATCACAATGATATAGATTGCTCCCCTTTGGAGTTGTCCAGTGTATCACCTGCATATCACTACATGGTGACCCTACGTAATTTTCCTAACTTTGTAGTAAATAGTTCAAAGTGAACAAAATGCAGTCTCTATCCTTCAGATTTCATGGTTTAGTGGAAGCCTCGGATAAAAAATTAGGAAATGTGATATGACTGATGTTATAATTATGGTCCACATGAAATGTCATAGACAATGAATAGCAAGTAATAAAGTATGCTGGCATTAGGGTTGGGGCACTCATTCAACACAAATGTATGAAGCACTTATATCTAGGTGCCAGGGACACAGTGGCAAACAAGATAGACACGGTTTCTGCTCTGATGGAGAAATGTAAGATTCTAGTGAGGCAAAAGACAACAAGAAAATAAATAAACAAGCAAGTGTCAGGTCATGATAAATGCTATGGGCAGAATTAGAAGAGAGTGGTATAATTGCAAGTGGCTAGATGATGCCTTTAGATTTGCTAATCAGGGATGTCTTCTCAGAAAAGGTGACATAGCCAAGATGAGAATGACAAGAGGGAGCCAACCACGCCAAGCTCATAGGAAAACAGCATTTGAGGGAGAGGGAAAAACTCGTGCAACTGTCCTAATGGACGTTGCTGAGCATGTTTGAGACAGGGAAAGGCTGGGCGTGGTGGCTCACAACTGTAATCCCAACACTTTGGGAGGCTGAGATGGGTGGATCACTTGAACTCAGGAGTTCGAGACAAGCCTAGCCAACATAGTGAAAACTCGTCTCTACTAAAAATACAAAAATCAGCCGGACGTGGTGGCAGGCACCTATAATCCCAGCTACTCAGGAGGCTGAGGCAGGAGAATCGCTTGAACCCAGGGGGCAGAGGTTGCAGTGAGCCAAGATTGAGCCACTGCACTCCAGCCTGGGTGACAGAGTAAAACTCGTCTCAAAAAAAGAAAAAAAGAGAGAGAGACAGGGAAAGAAAGCAAAACTGTCTGGATCAAGGTGGGAGTGGTAAGAAGGGAAGTGGGAGATGTAGTCAGAGCCCACATCACACAGAACTGTGCAGTGTGACTTTTATTTGAAAAGACCAGGAGACATTGGAGGGCCTGGCTGATGGATTGTTTCAGGGGTAAAGGGGGAGAAAGGAAGTTGGTAGAGAAACAGAGTGAAGAAGAGATGAGAACCGGGTACATGGTAGTGAGGTGGTGCCATTTTCAAAACAGAGGGATCTGAGTTTTAATGGCTGTAGGTGGCAGAGGAGAAAGGGCATTTTAAAAAGAAGGAACATAATCAACAAAGCCAAAATATGAAAGCATTCCATTCCTGTAGTCACCGTTGTGACCAACTTGCTTCTATGAGAATCAAGGCCAAAGACAAAGTAGCTATGCCAGAGGAGGGAAGACCTTGGAAATTTCTCATTAACTACTATCAACTTTGTGCACACGCATTTCTCTATGACACTGCATTTGGGATGGGTTTGGTCCATTGCCATTGAATCTCTCTAGCCATCAAAGAGTCTAAAACTTGCCATAAGTATTATTATTTGAGGCTTTGTAGATTCAGTACAGGGCTGTCTTTTTCCTGAGATTGATTCAAAAGACATCACAGACACTCAGCACAGTTCTTACATTGGTTGAAGTGTCAAAGACACAGCCTCCTTTGACAAAGGAGAAGGACACACTGCTTCTATTTTTGCCTTTTAGGGCTTATGTCTCACTAAGTCACAGTATTCATTCATGTCTAGACAATAATATGTACCACTGCATCTGCGCATATTTCCAATGTGTACTATTCTCTCTGGGCTGTGTTTTGCCTGTTTTTGATGATGGCTTGTTGGATGATGGAGAATCAATTGAGTATGATTCAGAGTCATCCAAAGTTCAGCTCCCACTCTTTCCCCTAACTGGTTCCATGTGATCACATACAAGCTTTGTTTTCATGCTCTGCTCCTCCTAAGTCACATGTGTGTAATGACAGTGCTGAAGAGCTGCATGTCTGTGCTTGAAGTGTAATATCCTGTCCCTGGCATGGAGTATTCCATGGTGGTATACCCAAATCTTTTTTCTGGAACATGCTTTTTGCCGTTGCTCCTGCTGCTGCTACTGCTGCTGCTCCTGCTGCTGCTACTGCTGCTGCTGCTGCTGCTGCTGCTGCTGCTACTGCTGCTGCTGTTCCTCCTCCTCCTTCTTTTAAGATATGTAAAGAGGAACAGCAACAAAAAAGGCAGTCAGTACTGGATCTAACTTTATTTCATAAAAGTTAAACATTTTCCCCAGAAGCATGTTAATTACCCCAAACCTTATTGCTTGCACATGGGCTATCATCTCACCCCTTTCACAGATGGTGTTGAGGCCTAGGAAAAATAATTCAGCATCCTAGTGGCAGAACAAATTCACTAACCTCTCTGTGAGCCTTGATTCGATATTTCTGGAGTGCCAGGTGGATTGCAATGGATTTGGTTTGCTAATAGGATCAATGAGCATTTGAGGGAAATCATCTTATATCAATACCATGTATCAACCGTAAGCATTTTCAAGAGGATCACGCATGTTGTCCTTGCCCTGCTGCCTTGGTCCTAACATTTGTTAAGCATCTTTTACATCTAGGTACTAATCGAATCTAATCTCACAAAAATTGTGCAAACTCATTATGATTATTCCTTTTTATTGATGGGGTGTCCAAGGATTAGAAAGGTTAAAAGTTTGTCTGTAATCTCCCAGGTAAAAAGTGGCAGAGGCCAGGCACAGTAGCTCTTGCCTATAATCTCAGCACTTTGGGAGGCCAAGGTGGGAGGATTGCTCGAAGTCATGAGTTCAAGACCAGCCTGGGCAACAAAATGAAAACCCATGTCTACAAAAACTTTAAAAGAAAAGTCAGCCAGGCATGGTGGCATGTACCTATAGTCCCACCTACTTGGGAGGCTGAGGTGGGAGGATCACTTGAGCCCAGAAATGTGAAGCTGCAGTGAGCCATGATCGCACCACTGTACTCCAGCCTGGGAAACAGAGTGAGACCCTGTCTCAAAAAAAAAAAAAAAAAAAAAAAAAAAATGGCAGAGCTGAATTTCATGCATTTTCTGATACAGCCTCCAGTGTACTTTCCACTGTGTCCATCCTAGGGGGAACACAAAGTACCTGGTTTAAATGGTTCTTCTAGGAGTCACTGTGGGGTGGGAGGTATTTTGTATTGAACTTAAAGGAATCTGGCCTCCAGCCCATTAAACTCAGGATCTATTCTGTGCATATACAGTAAGCACAGTCTATTCTGGATGTCTATATTACCTCGTTTTTCTATTTTATTCCCTCTTCCTCTTTACTGACACAGTTTCACTCTTCTCCCCACAAATATAAAGCACCTGAACCAGGGTGTACCTATCTAAAGGAATCAGAAAAGCTGTAAGCAGACATTAGGACAAAAAGCCTTGCTAAAACTGGACTGGGTGTTGAATATGTCCCAAGAGTGTCAGTAGAAAACAGGAGAACCCAGAGACAAAGGAGGCTGTGCGAAGGAAGACGCATTCTACTTATGCATCAGTGGAAGAGACCAGATGAGAAGGGTCAGGTTGGAGCCCTTGAGGTAATACCATCTATTACACGCCGCACCGTTTAGAATGGATTTCTAGACACAAAATAGGCATTATCGCCTTGGTTCAGCCAGGAAGAGGGCTCTCTCAAGCAGTATGCATATTAAAGTGTGTAATCTTGCCGTTACTATGGGGAAATAATTTACAGGATCATACAACCTGCTGTCTCCTGTCATCTGCTGGGACCCTGTGGTTGCCGTGGCTGCACATGGGGACACAGCTACCGAGTTAATGTCACCTACTGTGTAAAATTGCACCTAAGCGAAAGGAGAAGGCTGATTGGTCGCGGTCAGGGCTACATGTGGTGAAGGCTTAACTAAGAGAAAAGCCATCTGCACCCCTGTGGTTCTTGGCCAGGGGGTGTCAGAGCCAGGCTTGACATGGAGACCTGCTTTGGTCTTACAGAGTAGGATCATTCTGGCTAATATACTTGCACCTTGTGTTAGGTTTGTGCTCAACTTTTTCTTTGGGACTCTATATTAACCTAAGAATGTGATTATTCAATAGGGGAAGGAGATCTGGAAGCCAAGACTATATTTCCCACCATGCGCTGTTTATCTTAGCGGGGACAGAGTTAGGGAAGGAATGGGAAGTAGAGGAAAGTGAGGCAGAAAAATGGGGAAGAGCTCATCTGTTAGATTTCTTAGGCATTCCTACATACTGGGTCCGGGCCAGGTGGCACTGTGGGAGTTTGGAAGCTAGTAGCATTTCCTGGAAAGATAGACAAACTTGCTGTTAAAAACCTAGACATCTCAGATCTGACCAGGCCTATGGCTTAGGAGACTGCAAGATCTAGTCTGCAGTGACACAGCTGCAGACCTTAAGCATATCGTTGATCCACTCTAGGTTTCTATTATCTTTGTCTGCAAAATGGTGAAGTTTGAGCGAGGTGAATCTCATGGTCCCTCTCTCTCCGACCCCCACATCCCACTGTTGTGTGAGCCCCTGAGTCTCTCAGTATCCCAAACCCACTGTTTAGAAGGGTGCCTGGCACACAGTAGGGACTCAAGAAATACTGAATGGATGGAAAGAGAATGTCCAAGGGCAAGGTACCAATCCTCGCGCACGGAGCGGGAAAGATTCTGCAGTCATGAGCCTATTCATGTTCATGTGTCTCTGCTCCTTGGCTGTGCTCTGCAAAGCCTCAAGTTTTTCCTGGGAACAGTGACAGTACATTTCAAGGCAGGCAGGACAGTCTTGCAGTGTCAGCTGCTGGGGGTAAAGTGAGAGGCAAAATCTGGGATCCTGAGACTGAGAGCCGGTGCAAGAAGGCAAGTTTTAAGCCTGCGGAGTAATTTAAGTGTTGAATACTTTAGACCAGAATTGTTTCATTCTTACCCTGACTTTGCTGGGCTTCTGATTTTATTAATATGTAATTTTTGCCTTTTTTTTTTTTTTCTCCAGTGCATTCCAGCTTTAGTCATTGCCTAAGAGTGACTGTCTAAGTAGTTAATGGACAGATTTCTTAGGAATAAGGAGACGAATTGCCCCTTTACTTTGCAATCAAACCAGGCAGGATGGGTCATCACTGAATGGGGTAGGGGGAAAGAGAACAGCTAAAGAGAAAGTGAACAAGTGGTCAGCCCCACTGTTCACGTCCTGCTTCTTGTAAGTGACGTAAGCTTTCTCAGGGAGGTGAGCATTTTGTTATTATTATTTGTTTATCTCCACTATCAGGTGGTGCACTGACTGACGTTCTGAATTTAGACAGCAGAGCAGGCAGGATATACATATATATTTATATTTATTGTAGTTTATCAAGCACATTCATCTGAAAAGGCTTAGGTTGATTAATATTTTCCGCTGTCCGGTAACCATGGCAATAGGGTCAGCAGATATAATACTTAATTTAATCTTCCAGCTGCCTCAGTGTGCATCACCAGTGTCCCGAATCATAGAAAGCTTTTTGCCTCTCTCTCTTTTTCTCTCTCCCTTTCTCTTTCCCCCCTCATCTTTGCCAGTGGCTCTCTCACATGACCCAAAAGGAATACACTGGGTTTTTTTTTTTTCCTCATTTCATTTTGTTTATGCACTTAAAATAAATTCCTATGTGATTCCGCTTCCCACCAGAGCCAGTCTCCCCTCAACAACCCAACCATCCTCTTCCCCTACAACCTCCACTCCCCACCGCCCCCCCAACCCAGCACTCCAGCAGCCAATCTCCTCGGAATGACAGGAAACGTGGGAAGATCCTGATAGCTTTCATAGCTGCACCGTAAGGTTTATGAAACACACTCCTCAGCCAAATGAACCCATGCGGACTCTCCTCCCCGCCGCAGACCCAGGCGATTGGCTGAGAGCGCCTTGCTGGTCCGATGTGCTCTCCAGGTGGGTTAAGTGCATTGCTTTGTCTTTATCTGGTCCAGTTCCCTGTGTCATCTCTATTTCCCTTCTCTTTCCTTCCTCCCCCTTCTTTGATAATTATCTTCTCCTTCTTTTAAGCTACCATGTTTTTGCACACACTCCATATTTGGCTGGTTCTAGGAAAATGGAAAATTGGTTTTGAAACCTAGGTAGACTCTGATGCAGAAATAAACCAAAAAGAAAAACAGTTTGGGAAAGAGGAAAGGGGTTGAGGCTTGCAATTGACATTTTTGGTTTTCCGCTTTCAAAAAAGCTGATGTGAATTCTTTGATTTGAGTTCACTTGTTTCTTTCCTTCTTTGGTTTATCATCTTCCAGCCACTGTTTATTCTATAGCTATTTAAAAAAAGAAAACATTAAGATTTTTAAAAAGACATTCTTTCCAAAGCTGGGGAATGGGATAGGAGGTGGGGGGCATTTACAAGAGAGAGATGGGGGAGAAAAAGAGAGAAATGGCTGGAGTGTGGATTATAAAAAAAACTGTAGCAATTTTTCCATTTCTGTTTACTTATTAATCAGACTTTTATTAATCCTGTCATTGACTCAAACAGTAAGCGTATTTTTCCATTTATGCCCCTCTTCCACCTTTTGTTGTTGTTTTTGGAATAAAAAACTATTTCTAGAACAAAACAGTATTTTTTAAAGATGAGGTAATGAGAACTATCACCCCAATTTCTTCCTCGGAGGGGCACAAACCTCAGTTCATTCCTTCAAGATTTCTTATTTTACTTTTGGAAGAAACAGGTCAAAACTGTTACCGAAAAATGCCAATTGTAAATCCGTTGACATTGGTCTAAAATTGACCCAGTTCGGTTGATTACATTTAACCAACATGGAGGAAGCCTCCCCCATGTTTCTCTGAGGATGTGTTTTGTGCAGATATGCATTTGATATCTTTGCTCTTCCAGGGCCATCCTGCGTTCCTTCCCCCATTCCCCTATTCAGGAAATCATGTTTCCAGATAAATCAAAACACTGTAACTGACACAATGGTAATTGAAGGCATGGGAGCCAGGTCAGGAAGTGGAGGAGAATGGATGTGCAGCTGTCAATCTCCTCCAGGAGAGTAGGTGCCGCCATGGAGTACCACCCCCAAGAGCAGACATGTGCGGTCAACTCCTTTTGCAGGCAGGTCTCATGTTAAGCCATGTGACATTTCTCAGACAGATCCCTTCTATGTGAACAGTTATGACAGAAAGCAAAAGGAAGCCCCTAGTTGTCAGTGTGCCCAACACCACAGACAACCTCGGAGACAGACACCTGAGGATTTACCCTGGGCTGCAAATGCTATTTACCTAAGTGGCCATGACATAGAGATGCTGCAATGTGACACATGCATACAGCTAAGTATGGATATTTAGATAAGTGCCTCTAGCTCATCACCATGGCTACAAACACCTCGGAGATGAAATTGTGGATATCCACAGGCCACCGATCCTGTGGTGTGAATGCTGACTCCCATTTTAGGGATGCATCATCCAGTTCTGATTAGAGCAGCCCCTGAGAGAGCTGGAAAGGGGGCCTGCCATTCTGAGTGAACACAACATAATGGAATTGATCATCCCGTCACGAAGCCATGTGGCACACCAGTGAAAGCACCATGAACAGGGATTGCCATCGTGGTTAGCATTATCATGTTGGTGAATCAGGGAGGCACTTTTAGGTTACAAGGAGCCAAGACTGAGCTTGCCTCAGTTAATAGACGCTGTTTTAATAATACCCAGGAAAGTGAGAAGTCCTTCAGCACACAGCTAGGGATCAGAAACTGGAATATTTGGGAACGTTCAGTAGCTCTAGTGGGTGTGCAGCCTGTGTTCATTGCATGGGGATACCAGGTCATCTTCTTACTCTTTCAGCAGCTGATATCCATGGCTCCTACCCCAGCACATCCATTGAGTCCAAGACTGGGTGTCCGAGAGATCCACTGATCTCTTTCTCTGCTTCCTTTGGTGTGCTTCTCAGCTCCGTACTGTCTACCATCTTTGGAATCCCTCAGCAGATCTGAAGGCCACATTCTCCACAAGTGAGGATTGGAGTGGTTAGACACCATGCAGGGCAGGACAGCTTTTTGAGCCAGATCACTTCATGGGCCACTGTCCCCAGTACCTATGATTGACTTGGGATCAGGGGCCCATTTCTGACCCTATTAATTGTGGTCAACTACTGGGGCAAGAAGTTATAAGGACAGCATGGCAACCTCATCAAAAAGAGAATGTAGGCAATGGTGGGCTTTCCGAGTTTCTTAAGCAATACTTTTAATCATTAAAGTTTCCATGGTCCTCAATCTGACACTGCCTGGCAGGTCTTGTTGGCACAGGTCACCAGGTTTTGTCAAAGAACACCAAGGGAAAAAAAAAATGCATTTCCCAAGCTGTGTTCCTTAACCTTCTATTAGAAGCTCCCGTTTACATTCAAGATGGCCTAAACACATGTTTCTTGATCTATGGGCTTTCCCCTACCCCCCATTAGTGACTTTTAATGCTGCACCTTTAATGACTTTCCAGTGGGTTTACCTCCTGGTGGAGAGAAACAGAAAAACAAGCGATAACCCACTGCTATGGGAGACACAGATTATCAAAGTAAACAAATAGTTCTTTGTTTAAAAAAAAAAAAAATCCTATATAACAGTAGTCAAACCTTTCCTCTGCAAAGTCCTTCCCCAGGGAGGTAAGGAGGCTACTTTCGGCTCCTTGTGCCCTTGCAGAGGAGACATTGGGTACGACCTGTCATGCCAGGAACAGCTTCCAATGGTGGGGAACGAGCTGCCTCACGGAGCTTCCATCTTCTCCACACAGCAGCTTTTCTTTCAGGGTTCTTTTAATTTTTCTAATTAATTTTGAGAGCTCTTTGAGACATTTTCCATTTTGTTCACAGTTTGAGTCCCGCTCTGAGGTGTTCTCAATAAATGTCATGGTGTCTTCAATGGAATTCTTCCCGTGTAATGGATCCTTCGAAAGAGACTTGTGTTCCTGTTAAATTTAGATGCCTGATCTGATTGTCAGTTTCAATCCAGCAACAGCTTTGATTATTGACGGTGACCCACAAATCATAAGGACTCAAAACACATTCAGAGCAGGGAGGGAGGCTGCTGGTTAAAAGAATAAGAGTACCTGTAGGGTACGCTTTTTTCTTGAGATTTTCTGGGGTAGCTTTTCTTCTAAAACAGTTGGCTGATTTAATATCGAAGTCCCAGAGTCTCAAATGGTCTGTATGTGAGTGTGTGTACAACTGTGTATCACTTAACAATGAAGATATGTTCTAAGAAACGCATCATTCATCAATTTGGTCATTGTGTGAACATCGTAGAGTGTATTTACACAAACCCACCTGGGCTATATGATTTAGCCTATTACTCCCAGGTTATAAACCTGTACAGCATGCTACTGTAATGAATACTATAGGCATTTGTAACACAATGGTAGACATTTGTGTAGCTAAACATATCTAAATATAGAAAAGGTATATACAAAATATGGTTCAAAAGATTAAAAATAGGTACCGCTGTATAGGACACTTACTATAAATGGAGCTTGCAGGACTGGAAGTGGCTCTAGGTGTGCCAGTGAGTGTGAAGGCCTAGGCCATTACTACACACTACTGTGGACTGTAAGCACTGTACACTCAGGCTACATTAGATTTATTACAATATTTAATTTCAATATTCTTTCTTCAATCATATATTCACTTTAGCTTACTATAACTTTCTTACTTTATAAACTTACTGTCTAAAACAATTTGGAATAACAGCTTAAAACACACATTGTGTAGCTATACAGAAGTATTTTCTTTATATCCTTATTCTGTAAGGTTTTTTTTGTGTGTATGTTTTAAAAGTTTTTATTTTGTTTACTCTTTAATCTCTTTAAATTAAATACGAAGGCACAGGCTGGGTGCAGTGGCTCATACTTGTAATAGCAGCACTTTGGGAGGCCAAGGTAGGCTGATTACTTGAGCCCAGGAATTTGAGACCAGCCTGGGCAGCATGGTGAAATCCTGTCTCTACAAAAGTAGGAAAATAAGCCGGGCATGGTGGAATGTGCCTGTAGTCCCAGCTACTCAGGAGGCTGAGGTAGGAGCATTGTTTGAGCCCAGGAGGTCAAGGCTGCAGTGAGCCGAGATCACACCACTACACTCTAGCCTGGAAAACAGAGTGAGCCCCCTCTCAAAAAACAAACAAACAAACAAACGAAAAACCAAAAGCCCAAGTAGGGCCCAAACACACACATAGCCTAGGCCTACACTGGATCAGGATCATCAATATCACTGTCTTTCACCTGCATATCTTGTCCCACTGGAAGGCCTTCAGGGGCAATACCAGGCATGGAGCTGTCATCTCCTATGATAACAATGCCTTTTTCTGGAATACCACCTAAAGGGCCTGCTTGGGGCTGTTTTACAATTAAATTTTGTATTTTGTAAGTAGAGGGAGCACACTCTAAAATAATGACACAAGTTATAGTAAATACATAAATCAGTAACATAGTCACTATTACCATTATCAAGTATTAAGTACTGTATATAATTGTATGTGCTATACTTTTATATGACTGGCAGCTCAGTAGATTTGTTGGCACCAGCAACATCACAGACACATGAGTAGTGCCTTGCACTGTGATGTTATAATAGCTATGATGTCACTGGGCTATAGGAAATTTTCAGCGCCATTGTAATCTTACAGGACCGTTGCCATGTGTGTGGCCCCTCCTTGATTGAAACGTTGTCATGTGGCATATGACTATATTTTTAAAAAGACAAAGCTTTGCAATTTGATTTAGTGTAGCGTTTTGTGACAGTTGGATATTTTTCCTGTTTACATATTTTCTTCTTTTAATTATTAAGATCCCCTCATACGTCTGTAGTCTCCATTCCTGAAGAGTTGGGTTTTCTCAAATTTGCTTTCATTGGTTCTAGTGTAAAGCTGCGTCTCTCATGTTTGCACATCAGGTGGGTATTTGTACCGTAACAGGAGGAACTTGAAGGCAATTCAGCTGTCTTCCCAAATGTGTGACTTGGAAAGATCCAGTGTTCCGCAATATGGAAAACACAGATGTCCTCCACTTCAGAGAAAGCCTGTCAGTCAGTTGCCACCTGTTCAGAAAAGGAACCACCAAATGCAGAGTGGCAGCTTGTTACCAACCTCTCAAACCCAAGTGCACTAATTGACTCACGTCCCCATCAAGCAGACTCATTTGCAACCTGTGGGAATTTGCTGCTCTCTCTGGCATGGTGGTACTGAAAGAAATGCCCCTTGGGTGGGTGAATCTGCAGCTTCCATTGTCTTTGTTGTCTGTGACCCAACAGAGGAGGTAAAAGACATGAGGGACTGAGAGCATGCCTCTCAGCTTCTCCCATAGGCCATCCAGCTCTCTTTAGATGCATGGTATTTGCAGGCTCCATATCCTGGCTACCTGGGATGCTAAATGAAATCTTTATTTGGATAAAGTTATTCTGTAGTTTTGCCCATGACTCCAACCCCACTTCAGGTCTCATAAACATTTTGGGGAAGGGATTATGGGTGAGAGTGGCACCTGTTCCTTACTTCTTACCTTGTGGAATCTTCCAGCACCATCCAGGTCCATCTCCCACATCAGAACTGAAGCACTCACTCCTTGCCCCTCAGTTATTGGAACTATTGGAGGCTGACTACTTTCAATAAGGTCCTCTTTTCAGTAGTTACCCCAGGTTAAACCCCCTTCCCCAGGGGATAGCCTGCATTGCAGCTTGAGAGCTCCCCTCTCAATTGAGGCCTTAGTTTTGTCTGCACCATAATTCAACTTCTTCTGCTACCCAATCCTGCTCCCTTTACCCCAGCCCAGGAGGTGTTGATGAACTTGGCTCTCTGCTAGCCAATAATTACACCTCGAGTTCACTTGTTGTCCACAATGATTGCCAAATTCCATAAAAATGCTCTTTCTTTAAAAAGATGCTATTGCTATCACTTTTCCATAAAGAAATTCCTTCTTCAACTCTTCAGGGTCCAAGATTCCAGGTCTTTTGAAAAATGATTATTTTGACATTTTTCACTGATGTGTGTAAACATATAATAAACAGTGCAGGTCTTGAGTGTACAGCTTACAGGTTAATTTTTACATATACACATATGTGCACACTCACGGAACCAACCCATATCAAGATGTCAAACATGTGCATCATTCCAGAAAGCTCCCTCATGTCCCCCAATGTTTCCATGCCAAAAGCCAATACCATTCTAACCTCTATCCATGTGAATTAATTTGGAGCGATTATTTTGCGTATTTTAAGTTTCTATCTTTCATCTATGGTCTTCAAAATTTGGTGAGTGTTGATGGGGGAAGTCACCATTTCTGTTATGCTTTTACAAGGAGATAAAAACATTTAGAAGGCAGCATGCCTAAGAAAGGAACTCACAACTCAATATTTACATGAAGCACCAAAAAATATAAGCAATGGCCATTGTTAATATTGCACAGATGTATTATTTTACAGGCATTTATAGTTTGCAGAGAAGTGGCTGTAAAATGCTACACCACCAAGTTGTCAAATTATTTACAACTTAGGTTGAAAGAGTGATTAGGCTGGGATTTTGAAGTTGAATTAGGATAAGCAATTTAAGCTCTGGATCTATTCAACTTTTTGTTTTCTAACAGAGTGATAACGTATTACAAGGCATCACCTTGTAATCCTTATAATCCTTTCTCCTTTCCCCAGCACCACTGAAGGTCTCCACCTTTTTCTACCCATATCTTTGGGAGTGGGAACCTTTGGTCCTATCCCTTCTTCTGGTGTTGCCAGGATTCCCAGGGAGTTTCCAGTTCTTTTTTCTTCTCTCTTTTTTAAGACAGGGACTTGCTCTGTTGCCCAGGCTGTAGTGCAGTGGCATCAACATGGTCCACAACAGCCTCGATCCCCTGGACTCAAGTGATCCTCCTGCCTCAGCTTCCTGAGTGGCTGGGACTACAGGCATATGCTTCCACACCCATCTAATTTTTTTAATTTTTTGTAGAGATTGGGTCTCACTTTGTTGCCCAGGCTGGTCTCAAACTCCTGGGCTCAAGCAGACCTCTTGCCTCATCCTCCCAAAGTGCTGGGATTACATGCATGAGCCACTGCACCTGACCTCAAGTAGCATTTCATGAGATCCACAACTGAGTCTTTCTCCAGGAGGAAGAGAAAATCAAGCTATTGTGTAATCTTTGGTGGTTGCAGTGATTTTGTCATACAGTTTTTGAGTGGCTAAGGACTGGTTAAAGCTGGAAGCAAATTTATATTTTGCTCCTTGTCCATATACTTGTCAGTTGGAGATGATGGAATAGCCTCCAGGCACCCCCGAATTAGTCAGGTCCTGGCCAGGAAGACAGAACCTATGTATAATACTTTCCATAAGAAAGTTAATATGGAGTCTAGTTTAAAAGGGTTAAGCACTGGATGGGCATGGTGTGGTGTGGCGGGGTAGGAGACACTGGAGAGACTAGTAACAGCAGGAAGCTGACCACCCTCAGCCTGAAGGAACAAAAGGAGGAGATGGTGGGACACAGCCCAGAAACCAGGGCTACCTGTTGGAAAGTGGAATCACAAGAAGGCTGTCTGACAAAGCTGGGGTCATGGAGGAGAAGCAGCAACTTCTGGTGAGGTCACCCAACGTAGAGGGAGGAGGAGAGGGGAAGCCTCCTACCTGGCTCCTCTTTCACTCTCACCCTCCAGACTCCTCCCAGTGCCTCCCATTTGGCAAATCCCAAGCAGAAGTCATTTGGCAAGAGAACTCTTGGGAAATGTAGTTTGCACAGGGAAGCCCCGCCCCACAGAATATGGAGGACAACAGAAGACTAGGGAGGGTTGAATCTGAGAGCAGAGAGTCCAACCACCAACCAACTTCCTTTCCCATCCTTCATAATCAGTGAAGAGCAAACCTTCCCACCACTTTGGTACAGAGCTAATTTTTAAAAATGTGTTTCTTTTTTGTCTGTTTGTTTGAGATGCAGTCTTGCTCTGTTGCCCAGGCTGGAGTGCAGTGGTGCGATCTTGGCTCACTGCAAGCTCTGCCTTCCCAGTTCAAGTGATTCTCCTGCCTCAGCCTGCCGAGTAGCTGGGATTACAGTCACGTACCACCAGGCTGGTCTCAAACTCCTGACCTCAAGTGATCTGCCTGCCTCAGCCTCCCAAAGTGCTGGGATTACAGACGTGAGCCACCGTGCCCGGCCAAGATGTGTTTCTAAGAAAAGCAAAAGGCCAAGCATTGGGCGCGTCTTTGTTTTCAGGGCCTAGGGGCTTCCAACTGGAGTCTGTGCTAAGGGGCTCTGTCTCTTGCTCCTTGGGAGTTTATGGATGCAGTGCCTTACTTTAGGATTTATAGGCTATCTCAGTTTCATAAATCAGCCATGTGTGCTCCGTGTGTGCGAGTCTGCAAATTCTAAACTAATATGTCGCTCTCTTTCTGTCTAGCATCATATTTATGTTAAGGCTCCATAAATCGTGCTCTACATTTCTGCAGCACGACCGTGATGAAAGTGATGTAACCCACAATAGGAAAGAATGGAAATTAAAATGCAAGAAAACAAAATGAAATAAAAATTCATGTGACCTGCAATTTAAAGCTGTTTATTTCAGAAATGTGCATTGATGAGGGGAAGGATATCAAGTGTTCTGTCTGCATTTAGCCACTTGGCCACTAAGCCATTCGGTCCATCTTTGCCATGCCACATGGGCCTCTTGTCAAGGTCCTAAGATTTGTTTCTGGGTCAGAGGTGATGGTGGTAAGCTTCTGAGCCTTAACGTCTTTTCAGGGGCAATATTTCCAGAGGGATGTTAGGGATCAGTGTGTTGAGGTGAGATTGTGAGGGCAAAACTGCCTTTTTCAAGGGCCAGGTCTCCAGCCAGCAGGTGAAGGCAGAAGCGATACCTGAGGAAACACTTTCTCAGGTTTGAGCCTGGAATTTTGCTATTTCCTGGCTGGCTTAGCAAACCAGAACAAGGAGGATTTCAGCTGTTCCATTTTAGCCAAAGCATTTTTTTTTCAGACAGATTTTAGTGTATTTAATGTGCACCAATTTCTTTCCTTTGCATCCAACTCCTAGACAGCTTGACTGGATCAGAGCTAAAGAACAACCCTGCTAAGGAGTTCACTTGACTGGCAGAGGGCATGATTTACAATGGAATTCACCTCCGATACAGAGCATCTTCCTTTTCTTTAGGGTTATTCGCTTTTCAAATTGTTTATTACATTTGAAAACTGACTGAAACATCAGGTTATGCATTAGATCAGGGAATAAAAGGTAATATTTTAACATGCTAAAGGAATTCTGCCAGCCAGTCGTAAGTATCAATCCATCACAATTATTAGAAACAATGTACTCTGCAGTAGTAAAGAGATACAGCCAATATGCAGACACACACTAAATAAATTCCCTGTTATGCTGTTTCCTCCCCTGCCCGGGCAAATGCAGGAACTATTGATACAAAAGAGAAACAAGGTGAATGGAAACTCAACACCACTCATTTTTTTTCTTTCTGGTTTCAATCATTCCTGTAAGACTCTGAGTGGAATTTGTATCAGCGCCCCAGGTTCCCTCTTAAGGTGGTAGTTTTGCCGGGCACAGTGGCTCACACCTGTAATCCCGCACTTTGGCAGGCCAAGGTGGGCAGATCACCTGAGGTTGGGAGTTCAAAACCAGCCTGACCAACATGGAGAAACCCCGTCTCTACTAAAGAAATAAAAATTAGCTGGGTGTGGTGGTGCGTGCCTGTAATCCCAGCCACTCAGGAGGCTGAAGCAGGAGAATTGCTTGAACCCATGGGTAGAGGTTGCGGTGAGCTGAGATCGCGCCATTACACTCCAACTTTGGCAACAAGAGCAAAAAATTCTGTCAAAAAAAAAAAGAAGAAGAAGAAAAAAAAGAAAACCCAAAAACATAGTTTGTCCCTGGGTTGGGGAGTTTTAATATACACAGAACAAGATTATAATACTAATGATTATGTCTGTGCATCAACAAGGAAGGAAGGCCAATGGGGGGGAAGAAACAAGGGGGTAAATGGAAGAGGCAAATTGATTCAACCTGGAAAATAGACCTCGCCTGAGTGTTTATGCACAAATGGATGCCCACTTTTGTTTCCACTCGCTTTCCTTTCTTTTCCAGCCAGATCTTCATTAGCAGAGAGAATGCTGGAGGCCGCCCCCTCTTTCGTGCAGCCATTTGCTTTACGTAAACCAGCTAGCAAACCGCTCCAGTCCATATTGATGTAGACATTACCACAAATCGCCACTTAGGGACCTGAACGAATTGACTAACTGGTTTCAGATCCAATACACATAACTTGATCAGACACAAAGTTTAAGTACACTTGCAGTCGTGCCAACTGCACCTACCGGGAAGCAACTCTTTGGCTGCCAGCTTCAAGAGGCCCTGAGGGAGACCCGAGAGGAAGGCATGCAGACCTAGGCAGGGCCAGTCTGGAGGCTTCAAGGAGAAGGTGGAAAGAAATAAGCCACTCTGGACAGGAAGCGAGGCCATTTCAAAAACCACTTGGCTGCTTCAGTCTAGGGTGCACTTGATACAACTTTTAATTTGGCTTTTTATCGTGCATTCTAGCAGCTCTGAGGTCTGGGGACAGAGTGTCAGATGACATGGGAGATGGGGAACTCAGATCCAAAAAGTCTTGGCTGGCTGAGGGTCAACCGTGTGTGCATGTGTCCACCCATGAGCCTGCCACACCCAGGAACAATGGCTTTTGAGTTCACCATCTTCTCAGTAGCTAGGAAATTACCTGAGTAGATCCAAGGAAAGACCTTGGAAGGAATGAACAGGTTGATTCTAGGAGCTCAGGACTGCTCTGCTATGTGACTGGACCCAAGCACCATGCAAGCCTGTCCTTCCCAGGTGCAGTGGGCCAGCCTGGCCCTGCCCGTACTGGAGGCAGCCATTCACTTCAGACCTAATCCAGCTATTACTGAGTTTACTTCACCTCACTCCTTTGGATTATAAAGGTTTGTCTTCCTCCAGTCAGCTTGGGGATAGGAATGCTGTTTTTTCCATCCTGGCTAACACGGTGAAACCCCGTCTCTACTAAAAAAAAAAAAAGGAATGCTGTTTTTGTGTGACATGAAGCTTTCCTTCAGTGTATGATGTGATAGAACTTACAAGCCTGGATGTATCACCTCTGGGCTGAAACAGGTAAAAGCCAGGACCTTTTCCATCTCCCTGCCCCTGACAAAATAACAGCCAAGGCCATATTCCAGATAACTCAGCTTCAAGAGGAAGGAGGACTTCCTAAACCATGTCAGCTTTTGTGTGGATGTGATATGTCAAGTCACTGAGATTTAGGGGTTTATTTGTTACCACAGCAGAGCTTAACTTTATCCTGACTAATAGAAATCTCGTTAGTGTAAAAAGCAGGGTGAGCAAGAATATTTCGATGACATTTTGTCAAAGGTATATCCACTTTATAGAAACATGACAACCATATATAAAAACTGCACCCAACAGAGTAATGAGATAAATATTAGTCACAGGAGAAATCTGACATTATATTATATATTCATTCAAAGAAATACCAGTTAGCTGTCACCTCTGCAGTTTCTTAGTTTCATCAGAGAGGTGGTGTTTTATTTTATTTATTTTTTGTGAAACAGGGTCTCATTTCTGTTGTCCAGGCTGGGATGCAATGGCACCATCAGGGCTCACTGCAGCCTCGACCTCCCGGTTCAAGTGATCCTCCCACCTCAGCCTCCTGAGTAGATGGGACTATATAGCATGTGCCACCATGCTTGGCTAATTTTTGTATGTTTTGTAGAGATGGGGTTTTTCCATATTTCCCAGGCTGGTCTCAAACTCTGGGGCTCGAGCTATCTGCCTGCCTCAACCTCCCAGAGTGCTGAGATTATAAGCATGAGCCACTGCGTCCGACCTATTTTATTGTTTTAACACAAAGGGATTTGTTAAATGGTGGTGTGTCAGTGAAAGATGGAGTTATGTAATATAGCAATTCAATTTTTATTTCAGACGTATCAGGTCCACTTTGAAACTAATTTCCACATTGGTTAAACCAAAATAAAATTTTCAGTAGCGTGAACAGTAAGAGAATATTTTTATGCCATTAAAAAGGTTTCAATGGGAATTGGGCAAAAGTTTACAAATCTGCCTTGGAAACATTATGGAAAGCTTCCCATCTTTGGGAATATGTTAGTGGAAATACTGGAGTTAGTGTGACCATCCTTGAACTGGGTATCTCAATAGATGTAGCAGCTGATGTGATTCCTCCATTCTGAGCTGCAGCGGAATTCTTGATAAAACTGTCAGTGTATCTACTCATAGTATTTCCATTAAGTTAACTTTAAGGCGTGAAATGTAAAGGTTTTAAGATACTCTTCCACAAGTATTTGAATCGCTGCAATGGAATTTTGTAGAAATTGGTTGTACAACAGAAATTTGTAACAATTATATAAATGGCACATCTCATGTTTTTCCACTTGATATGATGTTTTTCATATTTATATAGCATGAATGGAGACACTGTTATCATTTTGTGATTTTATTGAAGTGCAGTTCAGACAAATTTTGACATCGTAGAACACAAGATTTCAGTGACTAATCTCCACTCTTGAAAGAATGCTAATGTTACAATTACTATGAGCTTTGTTTTATTCAGTCAGAAAAAAAAACCTATCAGAGAAAAATCGTTTTAAGTGTTCTGAGTCAGAATTTTGTTTCTTTTTATAAAGTGGTGTTACTGGGGTTTTTTTTTTTTTTTTTCTACTTAATTCTACTCTTTAAAAAAAGTAAGAAGAGATTATTTTGAAATAAATTATTTGTGAATATTTTTTCTTAGAACTGAATTTAAGAAGAAAGATTTCCAAGATAATGCTGCTTAAAGCAAGCAAGTTATAGGGGGAAAAAATTGCTAGCATTGGTATTTGTTGCAATTTGGATCTAATGCGTCAGGTAACAAGGGTGTATGATGTTAATTGCTGAATTATTCCAGACCTTTGAAAGGCAAATCTTAGTGCTTCTGTGAATTATGCTGGATTCAGTTGGAAAAAAGCCCTAAATGGAATGATCTAGAGAAGCAATGGAATCATTTCTACGTTGCTCATCTCACTTTGTCATGAAATGATCTTTTTAATGAACTTTCAGTTCTTAAATCATATCTTAATGAGAACTTGCTAGTCAGATGGGATAAAAATAAAGATCCAATACAGTTGAATGTGCGTCAAGATTTTCATCAGGAATACATTAGAATGCCAAACATAAGGGAAGTATAGAATTATCTTGTCTCCCTCCCAGATTCAAATACTGGGATCAAGAGGGCATTTTCCCTAATTAATATATTTTAGGTATCACAGAAGTTACTGATGATGTTCAGATGATGAAATTTTTCTTGATAATCTGTATGAATTGCTCAGAAAATCTGGAGTTCTAAATAGCTATCGAAAATAATCATACAACTCTTAGAGTTTGCTATGTATCTGATACTATGCTAAACACTTCGTATAATTTCATTTAATCTTCACAACAGCCATATGAGATAGAAACTATTATTAGTCCCATTTTACAGATAAAGAAAACTAAGGTTAAATAAATTGCCAGGGTCATTAAATAGTGGGTGGTTAAGCTGGCATTTGGTTCTTTCTAGAGCAAACACTCTTAATCTCCAGTCTGTCTTGGCATCGTAACAACTGGGTATATATTGGACATCAACTTCAATAGCAATGGGGTGATGAAAACAGAACAGTAATGTCTGGGGTGACAGACAACTTTTGCTGGATTTTGTACATCTTGTCCTACAGTTTTATTTTCCAGGGATCCTATGGCTTCCTAAGTCGCAATTACCTGGAATGGGGGAAACTCGATAAGTGAAGCTTTTCCCAGTGGAATCAAAACATCACCCACATCCCCAATGTTTCTTTGCCCAGGATCCCAGGAGGCAGCCATTGAGATTTGCCAGTTGTTTCCATCCATGTCAATAGCAACACTTATTTTCATACCCCTGTAGTTCCTCCAGATGGGCTGACAGTGCCATGGCCTGCCACTGGGCCATGAGGGCCCTGCTGATGTGGGCTCTGCTATTCTTTCCATCACCCTGGCCTCCCCTTACCCCTACCCCACCCCATGCAGGCCCATGTTGCTCTTTTCATCAGCACTATAGTAGGCTGTCCCTCCTTCCTTTGCCACCCGCATGGCTGCTGCCCTCAACCTGCCATGGTATTGCAGCACTTCTGATCAGCCAGCCCTAAAGGATGGCGCAATTCCTTTAGCTTTCTTCAGTGTTTGCAGCTCTTACATTAGTTCCCAAAGGAGCAAATTTATTCTCTCAAATTCTTCTAGGCTCCTTTCGTGAGGACCTTGTACCAGTTATTTATTGCCAAGTGAATAAATCACCCCCCAAATTAGAAGCTTAAAACAAAAGTGATACAGTTGCTCACTACTCTACAGGTACACCATTTGTGCTACATATAGTTGAGTGGGTGCATTTCTGTTCCACATCATGTTGGCTGGGCTTGCTTAGAGGTCTGGGACCTCTCTTTCCATGTGGGTTCTCATCTACAAACAGGCTAGCCTCAGCTTTTTGCATATGGTACTAGAATGAGTCCCAGCAAAGAGCCAGAGAAGACAAACTCCTATGAATGAGCACTTTTCAAAGTTCTGCTTGCATCACATTTGCTAAAGTCCCATCATCCAAAACAACTCACAAAGCCAAGCCCTGAGTTAGTGCTGGAGGAGGCTAAGAAATCACATGAGCTGGGCGCAGTGGTTCACGCCTATAATTCCATCACTTTGGGAGGCTAAGGTGGGTATCACTTGAGCCCAGGAGTTCAAGACTAGCCTGGGCAACATAGTGAGAATCTGTGTCTGCAAAATAATAAAACATTAGCCAGGCATGGTGGCATGTGCCTGTGGTCCCAGCTACTCAGGAGGCTGAGGTGGAAAGATCACTTGAGCCCAGGACATTGAGGCTGCAAGGAGCCATAATCATGCTGGCACTCCAGCCTTGGCAATAGAGCGAGACCCTGTCTAAAAAAAAAAAAAAAAGAATCACATAGATACAGAAAGATGTGATTTATTGGACCTTTGCTATAACAGACCTTAATAAGAGTCCTCCTGGGATGGGTTCAGAAGACATTTGAGTAACCACACCCTACAGCGCCACACCCCAGCTGTCCACCATTAACTGAACTCTTTCATTTGTTATTAAAGTCTCTCACCTATGTGATCCCTATCCAAACTGGTTTTTTTATGAACCTCCACTCAGGAATCCTCTGATCTAGCACTGCCCCTATTGAGAGTCTTTTGCCATTTCCTCCAGGTCAAAAACCCTTGCTTTTTTCTAAATAGCAAGCTATTTCAGCATAAGGAACACTATTCTTCTACCTAACTCCAATCTCTCATACCATTTTCCATCATTTTAGTTCTGTTATTGCTGTCCATTTATAAGTCTTATTTTTCCAAGCAGGTTTTATGCCATAACACATATATACCTAAGATATAAATATCCAGTAACCCAAATTGCCTTGGCCTTACAGTGGAAAGAATTTGTCTCAGTGTTACCTGTGAATTTCTTGTAAGAGTTGAAGTGGTCTTGCTCCAGGTTCTGGGTAAAGCCTGAGATCCTGAAGTGCAGAGTGGACCACAGCACATTGAACGAAAGATTCTTTCTTAGCAACATTTGCAGATGAAAGCAAACTTCATTCCTGAAGAGAAAAAGAAAATGAGTAAGAGAGACGCTAGATTTAGTAGGAAACCAGGAAAGTCCTGGGCTAGAATAAAAACTGCATCACACCTGTAATCCCAGCACTATCCTGTTAATTTTGGTGTTTGGAATCCTTGCAGGTCTGTCTTTATGTGGGGGACCCTCTGGGATTCTGGAATTGATAGGTATTCCTCAAAGGCAGAATTCCTCAATGCAAAAGCCGAGTATTAGAGATGCGTTATCAAGTGATACTGTTACTGGTGGAGGGTGTCCAGGTTCTTGGCATCTTGAACAAAGAATTGAACAAAACACACAAACAAAGCAAGGAAAGAATGAAGCAACAAAGCAGAGATGTATTGAAAATGAAAGTACACTCCACAGGGTGGGAGTGGGCCGAGCACAGGGGCTCGAGAGCCCCGTTACAGAATGTTCTGGGGTTTCAATACCCTCTAGAGGTTTCCATTGGTTACCTGGTGTATGTCCTATGTAAATGAAGAGGATGAAGTAAAGTTACAAAGTCATTCACTCCGTGTATGCCCTATGTAAATGGAGAGGGTGTGTCCTGTCACAGCTGAATCAAACCCATTTGATTTCGTTCTAGGAAGTCAGCATGAATTGGCCTTACGTTCCCTGACTTCAGACCCTATTCTCCTGCCTCAACACTTTGGGCTCGCAATTAAGCTTTTGAATAATCAGATGTCATTCACTCATCATATGTTTATGTCTCAACTGCTATGTGCCAGGCACTGGGCTAGGAACTTGGGACACACTGATGAACGAGAGAGGTGGTGCCTGCTCTCCTGTTGCTTTGGAAAAGTGATTAGACAGAAAACTCTGTCGTAAGTTTCTGGCACTAGGCACTTGAGAGCAGATGGTAGGAGGGGTTTTCACCCAGACTTAGGAAGTCAGATAAGGCTAGAAGGCTGCCTGGGGGAAGCAGTATCTAAGCAGTGACCTGAAGAAAAGGACGAGGATGAGCCAGCCCGAGGGATGTGTGCATACCTGTGTCACTTGGTAGGGTGGTACACAGGGACATCCAGTGGGCGGAGGGAGTAGCTTGTGTGAAAATAAGAGATAAGAAAAAGCATATTGGGTTCAACACACAGAAAGACACTTAGTGTGGCTGGAACTCTGAGAAGGGAAGAGAGATAAGTTGAGCAGGATACTGGACACTGCAGCCCTTATCAGCATGTCAACGGGTGGACCTAGCACAAAACCTAAACACAGTCCCAACATGGTAGAGTATTTCGTCAAAGAATATTTTTTTCTTAAGAAAAAAAATCATTGTAAATGCTAGAAAGTTTTTTTTCTGCCTCACTCTCAAGTTTACCTTCAAAGAGGCTTGAAACCTGAACTGTATCTAAACAGCTGAATGTTCTTCATTTAAAACCAGCAAGGAACGGGGGCCAGTAATTCCCTGTCTACCAAAATGAGATTTGGACGTTACACAAAGGAAAGAAAGCAGTATCATGGTTGGCTATTTTCCTACTCACTCCATTCCTGAGGTCACCCATTGGTCCCTTCTGCACTGACATTGTGCAAGTGAGTTATCATTTCCTCTTACTCATTTTTCAACCCTCTATTTGACTTTGCTATGACCTGATCTATTTTCAGTCCTCCTCCTATTTTTGTTAATTTCCCAGATGCATGCAACTAGCCATTAGTTCTTTCTTTACCCTTTGGAGGACAAAATTGGCGGGATCCTTTTATAGTCGTGTCTCTGAGGACACTTCAAAGCTTATGAAAATTCCATTTTTTTTTTTCCTTGTGGGAAATGCTGTCTGGTTCTAAAGGCGAGTATGTGGCAGTATCCTTCCAGTTATCCAAGCAGAAGGTTTCTATTCCTTTCTGTGTTTTAACATTGTACATTTTTATGAAATACAACGTAAAAATAAAATGCGAACCAATGCATGAGATGTTCCTATGTAACTGGAGGAACATAGAAGAAAGACATCGTTATTTCCAGAAAGCCCTTCCTCCTTGAAGGTGTTCCTCTGGCCGAACCAACAGATGCTAAAACACCGGAAATTGAAAGTTGTTTTAAAGGAGAGAAAACGCTTTGGAAAGTATTTGTCCTTTGCTCCTCATGTGGGTATGCATTGTAGCTTTGGCATCACAGTTCTCTGCCACCCTGGTGATACCGTGCCTCTCATCTGGGGCAAACTTGGCCCCGAACGGACCATCCCCCCTCATTTACTCATGCCCTACAAAGGGCTGAGCTCATCATAGCGTCATCCGATATTCCGTTGACCCATCTGGTCACCAGGCACCCAGCTCCCAGGGACATGGAATTAGGCCATCTCAAGGGAATGCCAAGGGCGAAAGTCTGCAAACCTCTTCGGCATGAGTTCGGGGCTTAATGCATCATGACTGGAGGTTTTTCAAGCCCATGTCTGAATTGTTAAGAGATTAGAGTCTCAATCAAGCCAGAACTTTACACTATTTGGGAGTGAGGTGAAGGATAAAGCCCAGCTATGCTCCAGGAAGAGATGTTCTCTGCACCCTTGCAATACAGAGAGGATGCTTCATGGAAAGAGCGTTTCCTTTGAGACATCGGTTTTTAGGCTTCTCTCTTCACCCAGGACTCTGGGCGGGAAGTATTTACTGCTGCACAACCGCGCCTTTCCTACCTGCAGCTCCCGGGCTCAGGCAACAGAAAGTAGCTCTTCCCCCTGAACCCTCCTGCAAACTTGACATTCTTGCAATCAAGTCCGTGCACTGTCTAGTGGGGGATTTCAGACTGTTTTCTTATTACTAAATGGAGAGGTATTAACAACACAATGCAGAAATTAAAAAAAAAAAATAAAGGCAGAGGGTGGGGAACGGGAGGAAGAAAAGAAAAGACAGCAGCCTGCTCTTTTCTTCTTGGTATTATTATTTGTGACAAAGCCCTCGGTCCATTTTTCTTCATAATTTGCAGGACTCCTAATGGGAACAGCACCTCCCAATTACCATGGCTGCCAAAGGCTAATTTGGTTACCCTCCGGATCCACAATAGCGAAACTGTGTCGAGCCTTTGTCGATATTTGCATACTATACATACCAGGAATGTAAAACAGCTGCCTGGCCCCTCTCCCACTATCATGGCAATTATGGGTCATTAGCTCCCCCGCCCCCCACTCTCCCTTTTTCTTGTTCTCTTCTTCCAGGGTCTGGTAGGCCCTTGTAGGCAGCTGACGGATTTGCAGAGGCAAGAAATGAGAACGCGGAGCTGCGTGGCCTATTTGTTCAGCGTCGAGGCTGACGGAACTGCCATTTGAATTGGCAGAGCACAGCCCCCATGCTTTTATTTCTTGATTACCTCCTTCTCATCTTTTCTTCCAGCCTCTTTGGTCCCCACACTGGCTCTTGGCTCTCTTGAGGAAGCCTCTCTCTCTCTGTCTCTCTCTCTCTCTCTCTCTGTCTCTCTCTCTCTCTCTCTCTCTCTCTCTCTCTCTCTCTCTCTCTCTCTGTCTCTCTCTCTCTCAGGCTCTGTGCACGTGTCTATGTGTACGCATTTGTCCTGGCAGCCCGATGGACCTCCGGGCCAGGCGTGCGCTGACACCTGGAGTAGGGGCCCACGTGTTCTCTTCCTCCCGGGTCACCCTCGGAGGGATCGGGCCTCAGATGTGCACAGCCAGCCCCCAGACCCTAAGCTGATCCACATTCAGAGGAGGGGATGTTTCACTTTCAAGTTTGTTCATTGAATTCTAACCCCATGGAGGGGGAAGAGGGGGCGGAGGAAAAGAAAAGAACAAGAAAGGATTTAGTGTGAAGCTCTCTCTCTTTTGCAACGATGTGTTGTGTCTTGCGGTAGTTAATGGGAAGTTATGGTTTTGAATATAATTTTTTCCCTTCAAGCTGCTAATTTTATTGACAATATGGATAGATTGAAAGACCCAAAGCTTTTGTGTTGTTTTGTTAAAGCAAATAAGTGAGGCACAAATGTAAATTACATCTCCAGGTTCACATTAGAGGTTTGCAAATAATACTGAGCTAATGGTTATTGCAAAGGAAAATAGCACTGGGATCAATATTCTATACAGTGGAAGGCGATACCTCTCTCTCTTTTAATCACCTCATTGCAGAAATGGCATTGAAATTTGAAATCTCATTTTCTCCATTTGTACAAATTGAACATAAATCACTATGAGTGAGGGGAGGTGGCAGGCAGCTTCACTCTTTGCGAGATTGCATTACTAATTAGTGTTGGGCTAAAGCCCTACACAGCCTGGAGAGGCTTCTCGAGACCTCTGGCCAAATGCAAGATGCTTTGGAGAGTCTGGGTGTGTGCAAGGAGGGGCCAGGCCCCTCTAGCGGGGAGTGGGTGAGGCCGAGGTCAGCCGTGCAAAAGAAGGGAGATGAAGGGCAGATCCTCACACATGATGCCATTTTCTGGGCTAGGACAGCAGATCTCCACCAATTAATTCTCTTAGATTTCAGTGGAATAAGAATGGATAGGACCTTACTGTTCCCGGGAAGGGGCAAGGTAGATGTTGGCTTGCAAAATTTGCCTTTCATCTGTGGCTGTAGGAGTAGGGAGCAGGGTACCAAAGGATGAACAGCCCGGCTTAACACAGGCACTGCTATATCAGCTCCCAAGGCCACCTCCTGTGTCTCGGCACCAGTCTCCACTCCCTTCCCTCTGCCCTTCCCTTTCCTTCATTTTTCCACTCGTATACACTTGCACTGAGTGGCTCTCACGGCTCTAAGCTGGGTGATAGATATTATTTACAAAGGATATTCAGAGATGTCAAAGGGCCTCTGATATGTACCCACTTCAGTTCCATTTTCTCAAGTTGGTCAAATGTTACTTACACTGGACTTGATTTATTGGCTATGGGGTCATCATGACAACAGGACTCAAGACCTTTCTCACCCTCGCTAGGCTGACATAACCCATGACCATGCATTTCTGGGCTGGGCAGATATGGGAGAGTATGCCGTATTTTAAACAAAAGGGTGAGGAAATTGACATCTAAACTGTGGTAGGTAGGCTGGGCACATTGATTCATGCCTGTAATCCCAGGACTTCGAGAGGCAGAGGTGGGAGGATCACTTGAGGCCAAGAGTTTGAGACCAGCTTGGGCAGCATAGCGAGACCCTATCTCTAAAAAAAAAAAAAAAAAATTAACTAGGCATGGTGGCATGCACCTGTAGTCCCAGCTACTCTGGAGTTTGAGGTGGGAGGATCGCTTGAGACCAAGAGTTTGAGACTGCAGTAAGCCGTGATCATAGCGCTGCACTCCACCCTGAGCAATAGAGTGAGACCCTGTCTCTTTAATTAATTAATTAAAAAGTAATACTAAATTTGGTAAGGGGAGAGGAGAGGAGAGGAAAGCAATGTGTCAACTCGGCTGGCAGAACTTCTGGATTTAGGACTTCGTTCTTTTTTTTTTTTTTTTTTTGAGGTGGAGTCTCACTCTGCTGCCCAGGCTGGAGTGCAGTGGCACGATCTCAGCTCACTGCAACCTCCACCTCCCAGGTTCAAGCAATTCTCCTGCCTCAGCCTCCCGAGTAGCTGGGATTATAGGTACACACCACCACGCCTAGGTAATTTTTGTATTTTTAATAGAGTCGGGATTTCTCTGTGTTGGCCAGGCTGGTCCCAAAGTTCTGACCTCAGGTGATCCGCCCACCTCAGCCTCCCAAATTGCTGGGATTACAGGCCTGAGCCACTGCACCCAGCTCCGGATTTAGGACTTCGCTCTTCAAGATTTGGGAAGACAGCACATGGAAGAGTAGCCGAGACCAAATCCTTGATGTGTCTTTGCAGTGGCCACTTACCCTTTCCCTTGAAGTAAATAACATTCAGTTGGGTGATTAATGGAGGATGTTTAGTTCATTAAACTTGATACCCTGAGGGCAGGATTAACTGGAAAAATATGTATATATTTATATGTGAGGCTGCTCCCATAAGGGCCAATGTATATAGATGAGCCAAAAATGGAACAAGCTAGTGTCTGGTAATGTGGGCCTCAGCAACAGCTACTGACACTCGCATCCCCCCATGGAGTTTAGGGGTCCCTGTAAGACTGGAGGAAGATGCCTCTTCACTGCAGCCAGAGTGGCCATTTAGAAGGCCACCGTGCATCCTGCTGCAGGGAAACAGGACGGTCAGGCAGTTGCAAAGCCAACAGCGCTGCAGACATTCCAGGCACATTCTGCCCTCCATTGCCTGTCACTCCATCCTCACACTTGGGGAGAAAGACAGAGTGACTCCCGGAGACTTACCACCCAGGGAACTTTCCGTCCTTTGCCTCATCCTCAGCAGTGGCAGGAGGAGTTAAAAATAGGGGAGGTGAGGTGGAAAACTGGAAACAAGGTTCATTACCTAAGGTTCCTCTTATCCATTTCAATAGATGAAAGCAAAGAAAATAAAGCAAAACCCATCCAAACAGTAAGCAGGTGGTGGCCGCTAATAGAGAAGAAATAAAAACCTTTTAGAAATCAGAGCCGACTACCAAACACACTGACAAAGTGGAATGAAAGTTCTGAACAATCAGTTCAAAGAAAAAGGTGTTTGAAATAAACCCTTAAAAACATTTCAAATGCTGAAGGAAAAAAAAAAAAAATAGCTGCTTTAGATATTTGAAGCCAGGATGATTTAATCTGGAGATGGGACCTTTTGGATATTACTGGAGGAAAAAAGAAAAAAAAAAGAAAGAGATTGAGAGAATGAACTGAGGAGTCCTTGAAAGTAGTGAGGTTCAGAGAACAAAACCCACATCGGGTCCCCATGACTGCCAATCACAGCAGGTTCACCACCAACTCCTGGGTTGACCCAGGGCTTTTAACCTCCCCAGGCCTCCATTTGCCCAGCCATAAACGGGGGTTACTAATAGGCAAGTCCTCTCACCCTCAAGGTCCCCAAGGAGGTTTAATAGGATAATGGACCTGATCCTATTGATGGAGAATGTGTAACTGCCGCATTGCGACCCCTACCTTTAGAGGCCAATCAGGTATCCTCCTCCCAGAGCCTTTCCAGGACCCTCCCCTATTTGGTGAGTTTCAACATTCATTCAATCATTTCCCATTACGTATGCCTGCTATGTCGCTATATAGCAGGCATGGTGGCACAGGATGACAGAATGAGGAAGGAAGAACACACGGTGCCCTCCCTCAGGCTGAGCACAGGTTGAAGGAGGCAGGTGTATTAACAGGTGATCATATAACAGGGTGCAGGAGCATGCCTGGGATGTCTCAGGAGTGCAGCCCAGAGAGGCTTCCAGGAGGAGGTGATGACTACGTTTGTTTCTGGCAGAAGGGCAGAAGTAGCTGGATGTCAAGGCTGAGAAAGGTATCTCTAGCCAAGGTAACAGCATGGATGAAGGATGAGTGGAATGAGTTTTGTGACTTGTATGGGGGGGTTTTGGGGTGCAAGGACAGAGTGAAGGCAGAAGAGCCTGGAATGGGAAGCAAGAACTTCAGCAACATGTAATTGTTTAGTTCAAGAATTGCAATTGGCTGCTGGGTCTGGAGGTTGGTAATGAATAAATATGGCAGCCTCCCCAGTGATTAGCAACTCTTGTTTTTCTGAACGACTCTCTTGAACAGGTGGTTTCCATCTTCGAGCTCATGTCATTGGTAAGGAAGGGTGGGTGGATAGGGCAGAACCACTCTGCAGGCTCTAGCACAGTCTTTTACAACAAGGGAGGGGCGAGTCTGGTTTTGTTTGTTTTTTATTTATTTATTTATTTATTTATTTATTTATTTATTCATTCATTCATTCATTCATTCTTGAGATGGAGTCTTGCTCTCTTGCCCAGGCTGGAGTGCAGTGGCATGATCTCAGCTCACTGCAACCTCCGCCTCCCAGGTTCAAGCAATTCCCCCGCTTTAGCCTCCCGAGTAGCTGGGATTACAGGTATGCACCACCATGCCCGGCTAATTTGTTGTAATTTTAGTAGAGACAGGGTTTCACCATGCTGGTCAGGCTGGTCTCAAACTCCTGACCTCGTGATCCTCCCGCCTTGGCCTCCCAAAGTGCTGGGATTACAGGTATGAGCCACTGCACCCGGCCTGAGTCTGGGTTTTATCTGGGGAGTGGTCTGTGACCTTAATCATGATGGGATTTGCAGTCATCCTGGACCACACCCTATCAGATATTTGCACCTCACTTACCTGTTTATGCAAGAGCTAGAAGGATGGGCACATAGGAAAACACTTTGAAGAGAAAAGGATAAGAAAGTTTGGACATTTGCTTGAGTGAAAACAAAACCCAAGACTCTTAATACATAGGGTACCAACAGGTCCCAGTTTACCCCGGGGGGTCCTGGCATATACCTATTATCTCTTCATCCTATCCACTTTGGATTTGTCCCAGATGATTCCTTTATTAGTTTTAGCAAAGTGGTGTTATTTATTATTGCATTAAAATAAACCAGCAAGGAGGTAGCCTGGATAGCTCAGTTGGCAGAGCATCAGACTTTTAATCTGAGGGTCCAGGGTTCAAGTCCCTGTTCAGGCATGTTCTGTGACTTTTGGCACAATTTTTTGTTGTTGTTGTTGTTGTTGTTGTTGTTGTTGAGACAGTCTAGTTCTGTCGCCATTGCAGTGGGGCAGACTCGGCTCACTGCAACCTCCGCCTCCTGGGCTCAAGCCATTCTCCAGCCCCAGCCTCCCGAGTAGCTGGGACTGCAGGACCACCACACCCAGCTAGCTATTTTAAGAAGACTTTCTTATAGATGAATTCACATGTGAATCTGTAGCAGGTGGACTTACAGATTCTTCTGCAAAGCATGATTTTTCATTGATATCAGATGACTGTTTCTTTGCTAAATTTCTAAAACTTTTTTCTTCCAAGTTTTTATTATGCATGTGCAAACACGTAGTGCCTGCACTTAATGTATTGGCACTTGAGACAGAAGAAAAATTGCAAACAGTTCAAAGGCTATTTTATCAGTGCTATTAGAGGCTTCACAAAGAAAATGCATAAGTTCTAATAATTGGTTCAAATTTTCACTTTCCATTCAGGAAATCAAATTATTAAAGTTTCTGGAAATTCATTCTAAAGAAGGTGAAACATCTGATCTTATTGTTAATACTAATAATACTCCAGTTTTTTAATGAACTTGTTAATTTAACAGTGAAGATGAAGTTACTAAATTTTGTGGCGATAACACCCACTCAAAATTTGGTGAAGCACAAATTCATGGTAAAAAACAATGTCAATATAAAATTTAAAAACTTATGAGACACAAATAGGCTTGAAATTTGTTTTGATGTTCATATAATTCACAGCTTCCTCCCATTCACTGCAATGTTAAATCAGTTAAAAATCGTAGTGGTTTAAATTTACAAATATTTGTGTATACTCCGTTAGAGCAATCAAACCACAATATTTTTGTGATGAAGTTTATGATGAATCTTACAAAACAGTGTGGCAGTATGGACTTTTTATCTTTTTGCTGCTTGCCATCAATGGAGTTTTTCAAGAGTTTGCACCTTTAAAGAGTTACTTTGTAAATCAACCTACACATTATGCAGTGGTTTTGAACTTCTTTTATAAATAAGTCTGTAAATTGTGGTTATATTTTATTCAACACCAGTTGGATATATTTAATCAAAATCTTGAAAGAGTAGAGTGCTCAAAAAAACTTTGTCTTTTTTTTTTTTTACCAGGACTCTGACTAGTACAGGGACCCCGGATGAAGCTGTATCCGTATTTTAAACATTTAAAATTTTAAAAAGTATTTAGTTAGTTGCAATTGTTGAAAATGAAGCTTGCAAACAGGAAAATAATGAACTTTATCCCTATAACAGAAAGAAAATAACTGAACAAATTAAAAGTTGAGGGCTCAAAAATTATGCAAGATTTCCTGTTCAAAATTACGATTTCTTTTTGGAATACCTTGACCTACGGGAAGAATTTTTTGATATTTCCGTTTTTATGTGGATAAATTTATATTTTTATTCAATGGAATGAAATGGAAAAACCTATGATTTGGAATCATAAGTTGAGACAACTTATCTGAAGAGTTTTTCCCTTTAAAAATACCTGCCAAAGTGCTTGGGAGGTAAAAAGACCATATATAAGAAAATATTTGGGCTAAAGTATTTATATATTTTAATCTGAAAAAATAGAAAATTGCAATATACTCTAGCAGTTTGCTCTGAATTTATAAGACATCTCAGTAACTTTGGAGAAAGTATTTTCTTAATTAGAAATGTTATAATCTTCAGTAACATTCAATTGAGGAAGTTAACACTTTCAAATTTATTAACAACAAAATGCAACTTTAGTATTTTTTATATGTAATACTTCAAAAAGCATTAAAGTACAACTTTGGGGAAGAGTATATGATATGCAACTTTATAAAAAAAGATTAAAAAATAAATCCATGTCTAAAATATACTTTCCTTAGGCAAATACCATGATATAATAATATTAGAAATAGATATGGCAAAAAAATAAAATATATGCTAAACAGTATTGTTCTGCTAATGGTATTGTTTAGCATTCAAATAAGAGATTCAATAAGATAAATTATTTTCATTTTGCTTTCACGGAAACAGATAGAGGTTATATTTATTTGGTAGGAGGAATTTTATTTTTGAAACTATGTTTTAAATAAAATTATTTTGTAAGTCCACAAATATCAAGTCAATATATTGATGAATATGTTAATATTTTAAATTACATAATTTTGATTATTCCCAGCACTATCTGTTACTCTAAAAAATGTGAGAGTGGCCTCCCTATAACAGAAATAAAAACTGAAGAACTACTCAGTCAAAAGAGTTAAGAAATGGATCGAAGAGTCAGAGAGCAGAGGGAAGGACAGGAAGACAGAGGGAGGGAGACAGGGTGAGGAGTCCCAAGAGACAATAGTGAATCCATGAAAATGGCCCAGGGACCTCATCATACAGGGTGCCTCTGGTGGCAATTGCCCACCCACTCCTCCCAGCCCCATTTGGAAAGAAATAACGTATCAACTGGAGAGACAGTACCGTCAATGGTTGATTCTTTCCTTTACCCATTCATCTCCTACCCACTGGCTCCATCATTCATAGGTTCATTGACATAACCAACCACAAAGCATTTGTTGGGCATTTACTATGTGCCAGGCACTGGTGATATGCAAAATGGAATGAGACTAAAGTCAGGGTGTGCATAGTCTAGTTCCAGAGCAGGGCCAGGAAGCTACCAACTGGGATGGAGGTCTGGGGGGGACCCAGAGGAGCATCTGCTTGTAAGAGGGGACTAAAGAAAACTTCTCAGGGGGCTGATGCCAGGTTCTCCAGTTGAGTCAAGCTGCTGCCTCCACTGCCACCCCCACCGCTGCTTCCTCCTCCTCCTCTGGGAATGCTAGTTCGCCTGTTGGAGTTTTATATAAAAATGCAAGCCAATGCTCTCTGCTTTTGATATTTTTTTTTAGAGTTAAAAATTATTTATTTTGTTTATCAAAAACACTAACAGGTCTTATTTAATAAATCTCTGTTAAATATAACAAATTAAAACATAATGTTCTATTAACACATGATGACCCAATGTATGGATGGATAATTCTTTTTTTTTTTTCCTTTTTTTTTTTGAGATGGAGTCTCGGGCGTGGTGGAGGGCACCTGTAGTCCCAGCTGCTGGGGAGGCTGAGGCAGGAGAACGATGTGAACCCGGGAGGCAGAGCTTTCAGTGAGCCGAGATCGCACCACTGCACTCTAGCCTGGACGACAGTGCTTTTGATATTTTTTAATAATAAAAGAAGAGGCTGGGCATAGTAGCTCACACCTGTAATCCCAGCACTTTGGGAGGCCAAGGTGGATGGATCATCTGAGGTCAGGAGTTGGAGACCAGCCTGGCCAATATGGAGAAACCCCCATCTCTACTAGAAATAGAAAAATTAGCTGGGCGTGGTGGCACGCACCTGTAATCTCAGCTATTCAGGAGGCTGAGACATGAGAATCACTTGAGCCCAGGAGGCGGAGGTTGCAGTGAGCTGAGATCATGCCACTGCACGCCAGCCTGGGTGACAGAGTGAGAGAGAGCAAGACTCTGTCTCAAAAAATACATACATACATACATACATACATACATACATATATACATCCATACATAAAAGAAGAGGGAGGATCCAGACCCCAAAGAATTTCCTTTGGTGTGGTTTCCAACTCCTGTTTCATTCCTATCTGGTCTCAGACCATGTCCTGGGAAGACTTTTAGGACCCAGTAGCCATTTCCTATTTCAGGTTCCTTGTGTGTTGTTTCTGGGCACAGAAACAAATCCAATTCAAGCAAATAATGCTGTCATCGGGATCTTGTGCAGGCATCAGAGGGGAGCAGGCCTGGCCAATGGAGTGCTCTGTTTGAAATATCTTGCGATCTTCAGAAACATTTGTTTTTATTCAGAAGCGTTCATTTGATGCTTCCCTGACCCACACAGTTTCCCTATGGGCTTAAGCTCCCATTTGTTAAAGAAACAGATGGGAAAACCAGTTCAATTTGTGTTTGTTTTAGCGTTTAAGACAGCTTACCATGAGATGGTAGAGTTTGGATACTGCAGGTAGCAACATGTTCTTTTCAGCAGGCGTGCAAGGGAACAGAATCATATAGTTGCTTTAGAGAGGTGGAAGCAGGAACCCATCCAATTCCATGGAATAAATCAGTGGGAGGCACAGAAGTGGAGCCCTGTGATTCTATTCTAGTCTCATATAATTCCAATGAGTTGATCTAACATAGGCCGGGACACTCAAGCATTGGGCAGATTTTGCCAACTGCTGTTGGTTCTCTCATATGTCTCCTACCTTATTTTCGCCTCCCCTCCCATTCAAATGGAAATGATTCCATACACAAGTCAGCTCACATAGCTTATTATTTTGTTTTGTTTTGCTTTGAGACAGAGTCTCACTCTGTCCCCCAGGCTGGAGTGCCATGTCACAACCAAAGCTCACTGCAGCCTCAGTCTCCTGGGCTCAGTTGATCCTCCCACCTCAGCATCCTGAGTAGCTGGAATCACAGACAGACACCATCATGGCTGATTAATTTTTGTATTTTTTGTAGACATAGGGTCTTGCTATGTTGCCCAGGCTGGTCTCAAGCTCCTAAGCCCAAGCGATCCTCCTACCTCAGCCTCCCAAAGTGGTGGGATTACAGGCATGGGCCACTGTGCCCAGCCCATCTTATACCTGATACAGCTTCATCCAGGGGCCCCTGTACTAATCATGGTTCTGGCAAAAAAAAAAAAGACAGCACACTCAGTGTGTTAATTTAACAAAGACAGTTTAATAATGGGACAATTTATGGAGGTGAAATGGTAATGGGAATTGACAAGAGATGATGAAATTCCTCAGTGGACCAAGGTGGCAAGAGGAAGAACCATGTTCCTGGGCTGGGTGAGACCTGCAGCTGCGGGAGAAGGGTGCTCTGCCAAGAGCTGTGACCACAGGTAAAGGGATACAGCCATGGCCCAAACCATGGAGAGGCAGGAAGGAGCCAGACTAACCAATCCCCTCACCGCTGACCTCCATCTGGGCCTTCCCATTGGCCAAACCCAGCTGAAGACAAGAAAATCTAGGTGATGCGGTCTGGAGAGGCCAGTCTCATGGCACAGAGGGTAGGAGGGAGAAGGAGGGAAAATGAAGGGTAAGTCTGGAGGGATAAATCGAGTAATACCCTCCTGACTCAGGCACTCATGATCCATCCAAAACTCAAGAGGCTATTTCTCCCACTGGTGGCAGAAGCAGAAACTGCTCTCTTCCAATGTGGTGGAGCTTTTTGGCAGGGAACTGGAAGCTTTGTAGCTTCATCAAAATCCAGCATGGGCAACAGCCTGCCAGTACTGAATTTCCTAGTTTTACCAAGCCAGCTAAGTGTGACTTCACATCGTGCCACCATAGGCAAGAGAATCCAAGAGCTATGTCTTGGGGGCATTAGATTTGCTTTTTTTTTTTTTTTTTTTTTTAAAGAGATTTAAAAAGTAGAATCCTGACCTGAGAGTCTGAAAACATGGGCTCATGTTCCAGGCGGCTGTGGGACTTTTGATAATTCTCTCTGGGTGTTTTCTCATCTGTAAAATGAGGAACTTGGGGGTAGAAGTTGGTTTAAGCCCCTTTTGGTTCTAACATTCAGTAGATCTTTAAATCAAAACCAAAAGACTATTAGGAGGAATGATAGGCTTCTCCAGGTGAATGTCTGAACCAGCCTCAGAAATGAGTCCGTGGGGAGGAAGAGGAGGTTCTGAAGTGCTCAGGGCACTGGATCAATTGAGCATCACCTTGTCGGGATCAGAAGGTGGGGAGGAGGATTATCACCATGCAGCGGGCTTGCTCCCGTTTGAAATGCTAGCTCCTCTCAGATGTCTCAGAATGCTGCAGGGTTTTTTGCAGGCTAAGACTAACCCTAAAGATTCAGGCAGCATCCTCATTTTCTCCTTTTCCAGCAAGAGGAAGAGAGATACTTGAGTCTCCTTTATGTGAGTTCTTGTCAAGGGAGATGGTCAATCAAATTCTTTTCCTGTAATTCCTTTTGACCTAGTCCTTGAGGGTATCCTGACCCCTAAAGGGTCCCCTGAGCCCTCCTTTTACATCTATCACCCAAGTCAGTTGGATGTGCAGCGAAGGGTAGAACTGAAGATGAATGATGTTTAGAAAAGAAAGAGATTCATGGCCAGGTGCGGTGGCTCACGCCTGTAATCCCAACTGCTTGGGAGGCTGAGGCAGGAGAATTGCTTGAACCTGGGAGGCGGAGGTTGCAGTGAACCAAGATTGTGCCGTCGCACGCCAACCTGAGCGACAAGAGCGAAACTCTGTCTGAAAAAAAAAAAAGAAAGAAAAGGAAAAGAAAGAGATTGACAAACTAGAGGTCTCTCTTGCCTACGTGTAACCAGTGTAGGGCATGAATAGCCTACCTTGGCTAATCTCTTGACCTGTGACTTAAGTGGCACAGCAGTCAATCACTGTGGTCAGTCAGCTCGGAAAGGTGCATCTGTGCTCCACTTGCCCTTTTATAAAAACAGCCCCAAGAGCAAAAGCTGTGCCAGTTACACATCCTAAGAGCAATCAAGATTCCTACACGGCACCGTTAATTGTTGACTATGATAACATATCTTGTTATCAGCTTTTCTTTAATGAATTCCTGAATAGATGTCATTAGACATTAAGTGCTACATTACTTCCTCTAAAGAGAAATATTTAAAGAAAAAAAAAAATCATGTCCTGAATCAGCCCTGAATGCCATCCTTAACAATCTCAAACCACACTGTAGGATCCTGTTCTTCTTAGCGAGATGCTCACATTCACTTCTTTGCCTTCTGAGAATATGGATCCTTGAGGATAGAAATGAAGAGTAGAGATTCACCCCAAAAAGGGGGCAAGAGAGTTTATAGTCTTAAGAAATTGACTGGATCCCCCAGGAAACAGGTAGCCGTGATGAGGTATAGATAAACAATCTCAGTTTGTCAGCACCCTGTGTAGGGAATTAAACTTACAACTTCCATGTTAATGATACTTTCACATTTAATTTCCTGTATGCCACACTGAAAATGTATCTGTTGAAAGTGGAATTTTACTCCATAGAGCTGTCTTATTAAGTGAATGCGTACGAGGTTGTACCTGTCACAACAAGATTCTGGAAGCTCATTTAGAACTATAATTTGGGGCATGGGGGAGGAAGCAGAAAGGTTTGTGCCTTGTAGGACTATCACTGTTTTCTCGATAACATTATTACCATTGGTAATTGGTTACTCATTAGCACTAAGCATTAATTATTAATATTAATAAAAGCTGTGTTAAGCACCAGTGGTGTGCTTTCTGCTGTGCTCAACATGGGACCCTCTAGATCGTCAGTTTAGCAGACAACACGCTAAACGTGAAGGCAGATACAGACTATGACTGTCTGGATTTCTGTCTGGGATGGTCTTTCTTATTATAGGACATTGCCTGGATTTCTGTCTGGGACGGGCTTACTTATTACAGGACAAGACAGCTTTGCATAAGTAGACGATGCATTGAAGCCCTCGTGGATATGGGAAAAGTGTACATTAGCAGGAGAAGTGAAAGTGTCAAACTCACTACTCAAAGTGTGTTTCCAAGATGGGCGGCATTGTCATCCCCTGGGAAGTTATTAAAATGCAGAGCCTTAGGCCCCATCCTGGACCTCATGAATAAGAATCTGCATTTCTATGCCCTCCCAAGGTGATGAATATGCACGTGAGAGTTGGAAGACCATCATTCTGGAGCAGTGATTCTCCAGCTTTTCTGCATGTTAGAATCATGTTGGGAGTTCTGAAAAATCCCAGTGCCCAAGCTTCACCCCAGACCAATAAAATAAAAATCTTGAGGCTGGGTGCGGTGGCTTATGCCTGTAATCCCAGTACTTTGGGAGGCCGAGGCAGGTGCATCACAAGGTCAGGAGTTCGAGACCAGGCTGACCAAGATGGTGAAACCCCGTCTCTACTAAAAATACAAAAATTAGCCGGGAGTGGCATCAGGAGCCTGTAATCCTAGCTACTTGGGAGGCTGAGGTAGGAGAACCGCTTGAACCCAGGTGGCAGAGGTTGCAGTGAGCTGAGATCACACCACTGCACTCTAGCCTGGGTGACAGAGTGAGACTCTGTCTCAAAAAATAAATAAATAAAAAATTCTTGGAGGCTGAGACTAGGCCTCAGGATGTTTTCAAAAGACCCAGGTGATTTCAATGGACATCAGCTTTGAGAACTTCTGCTCAAGAAGACAGTGACACTAGGTTAACATAGAATTCTTTGAGAACCTGCAGAACTCATATTCTAATCCTTAGAGTAGATCCAAGATGGCAGTACATATATAGGTGCTCTGTTCTGCCCTGCACACCTCCCTTTGACAATGCTCCCCTCTCCCCTCCGCAACCCTGCTCATCATCCTCCAAGAGCCCCCAGCTGTTCAAGGAACCTTGGCTGGCCCTTCTTGGCCCTATGTTCACTTGCTGCTTCCCCGAAGTTCTCTTGGACCAGTGTTCTCTGCTGTCTTCCAACTTTTGTTGCTTGTTCTCCCCTCCAGGTAAGATCCCTTGTCTAGGATTTCTTGGCTCTCCAGCAGTCTCTGTCCTTTCCAAGGTTCAGATTATCTATCAAGGTAGAGGGGCTGGGTGGTGGGAAAGACTGGGGAGCCTCACTCTGCATCCTCCTGCACTTTAACAGTAGCCTCTACAGATAAGGACCTTACCAGTCTTTTGAAGCCTCCATTTCTTACCTCTAACATGATGATGCTAATACCTACCTTACAACTTTCCTTGTTAAATTCTAAAGCACTTATCACACAGCTTCCTATTTCCTTCTCCTCCTCATTATGCAATCAATCCAGAAAGGAGACCACTGTTGTAGAGGCCAGTTGATAAAGTCAGAGCTGACTCTACAGGAAGATAAAGTAGAAAACTGTGCAGTTGTGATTGGAGCATTCTAGGGAGATACTCTCCTGACTTTTGAGAAAAACTCAAATCTTTTCTCCTCCCAAATCTTTTCTCCCTTTTTTCATAGTAGTATAATTTTTTCTTTGTGCAGTGGTGCAATCTCAGCTCACTGAAACCTCTGCCTCCAGGGCTCAAATGATTCTCATACTTCAGCCTTCCGAGAAGCTGGGATTGCAGGCATGTCCCATCACACCTGGCTAATATTTTGTTTTTTTAGGAGAGACGGGGTTTCGCCATGTTGGCCAGGCTGGTCTCAAACTCTTGACCTCAGGTGATCCACCTGTCTTGGCTTCCCAAAGTGCTGGGACTACAGGTGTGAGCCACCACACCCAGCTGATTTTTTTTACTGCTAGACACATTATTGCAAAGAATAAGGACTACATATTCCAGCCTCCCTTGCAGCTGGGTGTGAAGATGTGACTAAGCCCGTATGTCAGTTTCCAGGAACCGTCCTTGAGGGGTGGCTTGTGCATGCTGTTGCGCTCTTCTTTGTTCCTTCCATCATCCTGCAGCCTGGAAAATAAGGACAGTCATCCTGGGCCAGGAAGCTGAGGACTGTCCTTAGAGGTGTGAGCAATGAGCAGGAAAGGACCAGAGTTCTTGAGATATTTGAGTGGACTTGGTTGATGTGAGCATGAAATGAGCTTCAATCTTGTTTAAGTCAGTTGTCTGGGCCTGTCGGACATTTGTAACCAAATCTAATCCCAGTGATGCACCACCTAAAGTTTCTTCTCCACTGGCCAAAATTCCACTTCTGAAGATCTATTTCATGGGATATTAAAGACTTTCATCAGCCTTTAGGAAAGCTCTGATAAATTACAGATTCCACAGGATGGGTTCGTAGTTTAAATCCTTACAAGCATTGTTCTTAGCAGGTTGCCCAGCCCCAGAAAGGTAGACAGACAGCATTGAGGAGCTGAAAGGCAGGGGGAAGAGCAGACAAATATCTATCCCTTTACCATTGTGCCAGCTGCTGTTGGAATAACTTGTCTCAGGGCCCATGAGGACAAGGGTTGATGATCTTGAATCTGTTTCCTTTTTTTCAATTTTCTAGTATGAACACTTTCATACATATAGAAAAGTTAAAACAAAACAAAACTTTTCAGTGAATACCCATACACTTACCACCTACGTTCAGTTGGTAACAATGGAATATACCTGATTTATCACAGTCTGCCCATCTATTTGTCCCTCTGCCTATCCATCAATCCAGCTTTTATTTTTATTGTATTTCAATGTAAATTGTGCCTGTCAGTGGACTACCCCCTGAATACTTCCCTGCTACCTACATCTTGTTCAGTTTTACACTTTCTTCTCTGTTTCTGTTCAACCCCCATTTCCTTGCAAGTAAGGGGAGCAGGAGCTGTGGAGCCAAGAATTGTGACCTAGAGTCCACATAGGTAGGGCTTGTCTTGTCTATTCCAAAGCCTGAAGTTATCAGGGCAGTTAACAGCAGTGGCAACCAAAGTAAGACAGATACATTGTTCTTTTGGAGCTATCTTGCTTCCATTCTCTCTCTCCTCTTCAAGATGGGCCAAGGCTGTTCTCTACGTTTCCTTGAGCTCCATAGGTCTCCCCCTCTTTTCCTGACTCCTGATTCATCCCATTTTATGACTTCTTGAGATGCAAAGATCATTCACTCCCCTGTAGCCACAATCTTTATAACAACTCCATCCTTCTCTTCAACTAGCTCTTCCTCTATAAAGCTCTGCAGTGTAGCCTTCCTCCCTTTGTCCCATCCTTAGGGCAGCTGGCCAGACATGCCAGGTCTGTCATGCTCAACCTTTGTTACCCTAAAAATAATCAGTTCGCCTCCTCTTTGCTCAAAGCTCATGCTTTGCTCTGTGTATCTTTCTTAGTGTTCCCTATGGTTGCAACTCAGCCCTCATCAAAGCCCTAGTCTCCTGAACATCCTCCTTCCCTCACTCTGAAAATTTCAGAATATGAGACCTCCTAGCTCTGAATAGGAAATGAGATCCCTACTCAGGATTAGGTCCCCGAGCTTTCTAGCAACAACATAGGTGCTTATTGGGGTTTGATGAACGCTGCCATGGGTTGAGAACAGAGAATGTGCCAGGAATTGCCGTGGGTTGAGAATGGAGAATGTGCCAGGAATCCTCTAAGTACTGTGCACACATGCATGCTACATCATTTTATCCCCGCAAGCACCCTTCCAGGTCAGCTATTTTTTCCCCCTTTTTCAGGTAAGAAAACTGAGGCATAGAGAAATTAAGTAACTAATTCAAGCTTGCCTAGGTAATAAAAGTCTTCTAGATGTGGGGTTTTGTTGTTGCTGTTGTTGGTTTTGAAACAGGATCTCACACTGTTACCCAAGCTGGAGTGCAGTGGTGCAATCACAGCTTACTGCAACCCCATCTCCTGGGCTCAAAGCAATCCTCCCACCTCAGTCTCCCAAGTGGCTGGGACCACAGGTGTGTGCCATCATGCTCAGATAATTTTTGTACTTTTTTGTAGAGACAGGGTTTTCCCATGTTGCCCATCCTGGTACCAAACTCCTGGGCTCAATGGATCCAACTGCCTTGGCCTCCCAAAGTGCTGGGATTACAGGCATGAGCCACCGTGCCTGGCCTAGGTACATTTTTTTTTTTTTTCATCCGATTGGAAAGAATGATTTCTGTGCAGAATGTGGGCCTCATGCTTTGTAGAGTTATAATTAAGTTTATGTTTTCATGTTGCGGGTTTTTGTTTCCTATGACAATGTTTTTCATACTGGAATCTTCAGACCCCAAGGGTTCACGGGCATTCTTGTGTTTTACCACATTTTCTTTGTAAAGAGCTCTGCGCATTCTTCCAGTTTGAGAAACTGTGGCTTAGAGGTGAGGGGGTGGGGTGGGAGTGGGGGCTGTCCCTCACAGCCTGTCATCTCCTCACTGTCACGGCCTCCTAGACTATAACCTGGGCTGTTTAGATAGCTCTGCCCCTGGAACTTAGTCTCATAGTCCAGAGTAATTCATTTTCTTATCCACCTGATCTGCATTTCGAGAACTCAGGGGAAAAGGAGAAAAGGAAGCAGTTGTATTCCAGGTAGGGGGAAGACATAAGAAAAGACCCAGAGCTGAGCATTTGCTGTTCTGAAACAGCAGAGGGGCTCCTCATCTGGGATGCAGGACTGGGCAGGGCAGCTTACCTGCAGAGCCTTGACTGCCGAGCCAGGGGATGTGGACAACGGTATAGGCGATGGGGAACTGGAGAAGGAGCAGGTAAGGAGGACCCCATCGGGGTTCTAGTCTCCAGTGAGATCTCAGAGGTACCAGGAGGAGACAGACGAGGCAGCTTCCGAGGTGGCAGGATGTGAGATGAGGGGTGGACACGTCCCTCCTGCCCGGCCCACCAAGGAAGTGACGTAGGAGAAGAGATTCCCCTGGTCTATCCCTCAGCCATAAGAAGGAAAACACACACCTTGATGACTTGGCTTAGCCCTCAGACGCTCCATCTAGATTTTAGCCATTCTGCCTCTGAAAGAAACATGTTTAATTCTGCGTTTTGAGCTGTCCTCTGCTTTGGTGCAGCACGGGCTGGAGTGAGGGATAATAACTATGAACTCCAAGCTTTGAAATCAGGGAAGTGTGCTGGAGGGTTTGCTGTGTCTCTCTCAAGCGCCGAGACCATTTCTGACCTTGTGCATGAGCCAAGGAGACACAGATGAGCAAGAACAGCTGGCCAGTGTGCCAGGTCCTCTCATCTAATGATCGTGCCAGCGTGCTTAGGGCACGTGCACATCCAGCCTGCCTGACCATGTGAAGGCGAGGCTCTCCCCTCCTGCCCTGCCTTGGTGGGCCTCTGTGATGTCACCACCATGTGTCTGGGCTTTCCAAAGAACCCATACAACATCAACCACACTGTAGCCTTCGATGGCCAGTGGACATACTAGGAAAATGAACTTTCCCATTTGACAAAGGAAACATAAAGAGAGAAGGACCCAAAGGCGGGTCTGGGACTAAGTTGGACCCCAAGCCCCTTGGCGTGACCGAGCCCTAGCACAGCTGTGACATTGGCAGCCAGCATTTCAGGCACAATAATAATTCTTCAGATCAAAGCAGCTCCGTCTTTAGACAATTATAGTAAAATTGAAGCTCTCCTCTAAAAGAAACACATGCTCGTGTTGTGTTTTCCCCTCTCCCCCCTCCTTATTTTATTCTTTATGAACAAATTGGTTTTCAGGGCTATAGAAAGAACCGATTGGAAGCTTAAATTCTCACTGTCTACCCAGGGGTGGACTCACAGGGGTGAACATGTAACATCTGAAAGCTGACTTTTTTTTTTCTTTCCTTAAATTGATATCCAAGAATAAAAGAGAGAATGGTTGGAGAAGCTGATCAGGAATGAATAAAAGTCTCCTTTTAAGCTGAAATAACCCCCTCCCCCATCTTCCCTCTAGAAGAGCTGGACTGTAATTGCTTGCAATCACTCGGCACAAATTGTCTCCTCGTATTTGCTTTTTAATTTTGTATAATCTGGTCCATTTCGCTCTCTCTGCCTTTGAGCTTAACCTCTCTCTCTCTCTTTCTCTCTTTCTTCCAGTTATTCATTCCCTTTTTCTCTTTCCCCCTTTAACTCTTCAGGACTGTGTAAAAATTAGTAATAATTCCCAGTGATATTTGATGGCTTTTACTAAGCAAAGGCACTTAGGAGAAAAAAAAAATACAGAAATACACACACACTCAAAATGGAAAGGATCTGGTTTGCATTCACTTAAATGTTCATTTCTGCATCCAAAGTATTGTTTATTTTAATGCATTAATACTGTTTCTTAAGGCATGGTAGACGTTTTAATAAACAAGTAGACTGACCCCAAAGTGAGCAAGAAAAGGAGTCAGAACAAGAAAGGTAATTTCTCAGAGTCACTGAGGACCATTTTTTTCCAGCAGATGTGTGTCTGCTGCACTTGCTCTTGCTGTAACGAACGCCCCTTCTGTTTAGCGCACTGCACCTCCAACAGCCACCTCCCCAGCCAGGGCTTGCCCTTGTTCTTATGCTGGTGCTTCATGATATGAGGGTCAGGGAATCTGGAATAACACACACCTGTGGGTCTGACTCACTTTCCAACAGTACAAAAGGTGATAGGAAGGTGGGGGGCAGGGTTCGATGGGGGAAAATGTCCAGAGGACACATCCTCAATGGGCAGAGAAAAGAAGAGAAAACGAAAAGAAGGGGAACAGCAGGAGGGTATAAAGGGAAGCAAACAAAATGAAAAGCACAGGTTACACCAGAAACGATGAATGGGATCCGGGCTCAAATCTCTGCCTTCTATCATATCAGCACCATAGGCTCTGGTCTTCTGAGAGAAATTAGAGGTCAAGAGAAAGAATGTTAGTAGACAGCCTGGCTAAGAGTTTGATTTCTGTCCTGCTTCTGATCCTTACTGTGTGACTGTTCACAGCTTACTTAACTTCTCTGTACTTTAGTTTTCTTTTCTGTAAAGTTGAGGGGACAATATCACCTTCTTTATGGGATTACTTACATGAAATAACAATTGTAAAGTGCTTGGCATGGTTTAAGCACTCAGTAAATGTTAACTATTATTCCACTGTAATAGCAAATGATTTTAGGTATCAGGGTTCAATCAGGGAAGCAGAAACTATGAGTATTATGGACTAAGAAATTTATTATAGGCATTAGACCTTGCATAATTGTGGGAGGAGTTGGGGCAGTAAGATCTGGAAGGGGAGTTGGAGTATCAGAAAAGTCACTGGAGAATTCTAACAAACATCTAAAGAAACATTAACACCAATTCTACACAATTTCAATATCATCCAGAAAAGAAGCACTTTCCAATTCATTTTATGACGATAACACTATACTGATACCAAACCCAGACTAAAATAGTACAAAAGAAAATTACAGACCAGTATCTCCCATGAACATAGAGGCAAAAATCTTTAACAAAGTATTTGCAAATAGAATTCAACATTATATAATGAGAATGATACACCGTGACCCAGTGGCGTTTATTATAGGGATGTAAGACTGGTTAGATATTGGAAAATCAATCAGTAAAATCCACCACATTAACAGGCTAAAGAAGAGGAATGTATAATCACATGATTATATCAATTGATACAGAAAAGTATTTGACAAAATTGAATACCTATTCATGACAAAAACTCTTAGAAACAAAGAAATAGTAACTTCATCAGCTTTATAAAGAGCATCTACAAAAACCTACAGCTAGTGTTATACTTAATGGTAAAAGACTGAACCCTTTTCCCCTATAACCAGGAACAAGGCAAGGATGTTCACTCTTAACACTCTCATTCCATGTAGTACTGGAAGTTCTAGTCAATGTGTTAAGGTCATAAAAGGAAATCAAAGGTACACAGATGAGAAAGGAAGAAAAAGAAGTATTTTTATTTGCAAAAGACATGATTGTCAGCATAGAAAATCTCAAGGGATAAGGAAATTTAGGATTAGAATAAAAATGTTTGTAATCCCAAGGAATCTACAAAAAAATAATAATGACAAAGCTTTTAGAATGAATAAGTTACTTCAGCAAAGTCACAGGGCATAAGATAAACTTACACAAAAGCAACTGTATTTCTGTATACTAACAAGGAGCACATGGAAACCAAAATTAAAAATACATCATGTATCATAGCTAAAACATACACAGGTGTAAATCTATCAAAACATGTACAGGACTTGTATATTGAGAACTGTGAAGTGCTGATGAAAGAAATCAAGGAAGACCTGAATAAATGGAGAGACATTCAATGTGGATGATTTGGAAGACTCAACATAGGAAAGATGTCAATTTTCCTCAAAATTGATATATAGGCTTAGTCTAATTCCTATCCAAATTCCAGCAAGTTTTTTAATATATGAAAATCATTCAAAAATACTTATGGAAGGACAAAGGAACTAGAATAGCTAAAGCAGTTTTGAAAAAGAAGAATAAAGTGAGAGGAATTATCTAGCCAGTTTAAAGACTAATTAAATAGGTATAGAAATCAATGTTGTGTGGTATTGTTACATGGATAATGAAGAAGAATAGAGAACCCAGAAATAGACCCATGCAAATACTTACAAATGATTTTTGACAAAGGTATAAAAGCAGTTCAGTGGAGAAAAGACAGTCTTTCAGTGACTGCTGCTTGTATACGTGAACTTCCATGGGTAAACAAAAGTGAACCTCAATCTTGGTTTACACCATACATGAAAATGAACCCAAAGTGGATCACAGAATTCAATGCAAAACATAAAACTATAAAACTTTTAGAAAAAAAGAAGAGAAAATCTTCAGTATCTAGGACTACAAAAGATTTCTTAGACTTGACACTAAAAGCATGATCCATAAAAGCAAAACTGATAACTTAGACTCCAAAATATTTAAAAACTTTTACTCTATGAAAGGCCTTAATAGGAAAACAAAAAGATAAGCAACAGACTGGGAGAAGATATCTGTAAACCACATATCCAACAAAGGACTAGTATTTAGACTATATAAATAACTCTTAAAACTCAACAGTAAGAACATAAACAATCCAATTAGAAAATGGGCAAATGTCATGAAGAGACATTTCAGCAAAGAATATGAATGGCAAATGAGCACATGGAAAAATGTTCAATATCATTAGCTATTTGGTAAATACAAATTAAAAGGGTGATGAGATATCATTACAAACCTATTATAATAAAGAATTTAAAAATAGTGACTGCCAAATTCTGCCAAATGCTGTATTAGTTTGTTCTTGAGTTGCTGTAAAGAAATACCTGAGACTGGGTAATTTATAAAGAGAAGAGATTTAACTGGCTCACAGTTCTGCAGGCTGTACAGGAAGCATGATGCTGGCATCCGCTGGGCTTCTGGAGAGGCCTCAGGAAACTTAAAATCATGTTGGAAGGCGAAGGGAGAGAAGGTGTATCACGTAGCCAGAACAGGAGCGAGAAAGAGGCAGAGAGGCACCATCCACTTTTAAATTGCCAGATCTCACAAGAACTCACTGTTGTGAGGACAGCACAAAGTGGATGGTGCTAAAGCATTCATGAGAAACTGCTTTCATGATCCAATTCACTGCACCCAGGCCCCACTTCCAACATTGGGAATTACACTTCAACATGAGATTTGGTCAAGGACACACATCCAAACTATATCAGATGCAGGAAAATCAAGTGACTTATACATTGCTAATGGGAATATATAATGATACAGCTACTCCAGAAAACAATCTGGGCGTTTCTTAAAAACAACAACAACAACAACAACAAGCAATTATACCACCCTACAATTGCACTCCTGGATATTTATACCACAAAGATCACTTATGGAAACTTGTGTTCACACAAACATTATACATGACTATTTATAACAACTTTATTTGTAATAGCCCCAAACTAGAAACAATCCAGTTGTCCTCCAGTGGGTAGATGGTTAAGCAAACTGTAGTATATCTATAACATGGAATACTACTCAGCAATAAAAAGAGCAAACAATTGATATAGGCAACCACTTAGATGAACCATCTGAGAATTATGCTGAGTGAAAAAAGCCAATCTCAAAAGTTTACAGACTGTAGGATTCTATTTACATAACATTCTTGAACTGAGAAAATTATAGATATGGAGAACAGAGGAGTAGTTGCCAAGGGTTAAGGAGAGAGTGGGAATGGGAGGGAAGGGGGTGTGGCCCAAAGGAGAGCTCCTTGTGGTGATGGAACCATTCTGTATCTTGACAGTATCAAGGTCACTATCCTGATTGTCATATTGTACTGTGATTTCAGAAATGTTATCATTGGAGGTGATATGGTTAGGCTTTGTGTCCCCACCCAAATCTCATCTTGAATTGTAATCCCCACAATCACCATGTGTCCAGAGACAGGTGGAGGTAACTGAATCATGGCGGTGGTTTCCCCCATGCTGTTCTTGTGATAGTCAGTGAGTTCTCAGGAGCTCTGATGGTTTTGTGAGGGGCTCTTTCCCCTTCGCTCAGCACCTCTCCTTCCTGCCACCTTGTGAAGAAGGTGCCTTGCTTCCCCTTTATCTCCTGCCATGATTGTAAGTTTCCTCAGGCCTACCCAGCCATGCTGAACTATAAGCCAATGAAACCTCTTTCCTGGCCAGGCGTGGTGGCTCACACCTGTAATCCCAGCACTTTGCAAGGCCAAGGCAGGCAGATCACTTGAGGCCAGGAGTTCAAGACCAGTCTGGTCAACATGATGAAACCCCATCTCTACTAAAAAAAAATTACAAAAATTAGCTGGTATGTTGGCATGTGCCTGTAATCCCACCTACTTAGGAGACTGAGGCAGGAGAGTTGCTTGAACCCAGGAGGTGGAGGTTGCAGTGAGCCAAGATCGTGCTACTGCACTCCAGCCTGGGCAACATAGTGAGACTTCATCTCAGAAAAACAACAAAACAGAAACCTCTTTCCTTTATAAATTACCTAGTCTCAGGCCATTCTTTATTGCAGTATGAAAATGGACTAATACAGAGGAAACAACAAATGATACATATACATTTACCTCTGTATTATGTCTTCATGTGAATCAACAATTAAAAAGATTAGTTTTTATAAAAGGGAACTCACCACATCCAGTGACTCTATGAACTTTTCCATTATTTAAAATTAACTTTTTGTGTTTTCTCTGGTCTGTTTGGAGGAATTATTCAGTATGTCTCACATACGTGTCTACTCTTTCCTATTTCCTCATCTTACTGATACCCACCAACAGGGCAGACAGGTGTGACAGAAAGCAAGAAGTTGAAAGTAGATGGAAGAGTTTCATTAACTCCAGTAATTAGGCAAATGAGCTTCTTGGGTAAGTCGCTCAAAATGCTATAGACGGGGATGTTTATTCTCCGTGTCATCGTGGGGAGGTTTCAGTTGTTACTAATATGAAGACTTACTGATATGTTAAAATGATATCAATTCCTTAATTATTTAAAACAGGGAAAACAGTTTACAGAGCAGGCAATCAGAAATCATTCTGTTTTCACTAAGAAAGAAAAATATCACACAAAAGCATAAGAAAATGAGAAAAAGGTTGGGGATGACCTGGGGTAAGGGGAGGTGACTGAGGGCACCAACCCACATTGGGACAAAAAGCAGGGGTCTAAGGAGAAGTTCAAAGATCAGGTGTAAGCTGAGGTGGGTGGATCACCTGAGGTCGGGAGTTGAAATACAAAAATTAGCAGGGCGTGGTGGCAGGTGCCTGCAATCCCAGTTACTCAGGAGGCTGAAGCACGAGAATTGCTTGAACCCGGGAGGTGGAGGTTGTAATGAGCCGAGATTGCACCATTGCCCTCCAGCCTGGGCAATTGAGCAAGACCCAGTGTCAAAAAAAAAAAAAAAAAAAGAAAAAGAAAAAGAAAGAAAAGAAAAAAGAATTCTACTTGGGTGTCTTAGCAGGTAACCACTGTGGGGCTGAAAATGTGTACAGAAAAGGAAGAAAGAAAAAGAGAAGAGGCATAATGAGAGAAGGGGGTTTGAGAGCAATTTCTATAAAGATAGTTGTTTCTGTTGACTAACCAGGAAATAGAGAAATGAAAACCAACAGTCATTTCGAGAACAGGTATCTATTGTGGGATGGTGCAGGACAAAATGGTTCAAGCGCCTTCCTGTGAAGCCAGCACCTATAAAGTCCTGGAGAATCTGTTAAACACCTGAGCTTAAGTGCCTCTTATTTAGCTAACTAGTGTTTCCATCTTCCTGGGAAGAAAGTTGGGATGGAAAGGAACTCCAAGCTTTTTGGAGCTATGCTGTGTGCTGAGAACTTCCCATGCATTCCCTCTCTGAGTCATCACCATGAAGTAGGTATGACTCTTTCATTTTTATTTTATTTTTTGAGACGGAGTCTTGCTCTGTCGCCCAGGCTGGAGTGCAATGGTGCAATCTCTGCTTGCTGCAATCTGGGCCTCCCAGGCTCAAGGGATTCTCATGACTTAGCCTGCCCAGCAGAGTTGGGAATACAGGCATGCACTACTACGCCTGGCTAATTTTTGTATTTTTAGTAGAGACAGGGTTTCACTGTGTTGGTCAGGCTGGTCTTCAACTCCTGGCCTCAAGTGATCCACCCACGTCAGCCTCCTAGAGTGCTGGGATTACAGGAGTGAGCCACCGCGCCCGGCCGACTCTCTCGTTTTGTAAGTGTCTGAATGTGGTTCAGAGAGGTTCAGCAGCTTCTTCAAGGCCTATCTAATAATGCAGAGGTGCATAGAAGGAAACTTTCCAGCTCACGTGATGCAGTCAAAGCCAGGAGCTCTGGGGCTACCTGATGGGCGAAACAGTCCTTGAAAGACCAGACCTCAAGGTCTCCATTCCTGATGCCAGCATTTTCTCTTTCATGGGGGCCTCACATCACTACCGCTTTGTCCACCAGGCTGGTTTCCAGAGAGATGCCACCTCTTGGAAGAAAACTGTCGCTTTCCTCTGTAAAACTCCTCCAAAATAGGAAGAGCGTTATGCTGGTTGGTTGGGGGAGGTGGTGCAGGAAAGGGAAGAGAGTGGTTCTTCCAGTTTGCTCAGAAGCACAAGGCTCCGCTACCCTCTTCTAACCAAAGTAATGCGTAGATTTCCTTCCACCTGGATGTTATCTCCAGTCTGTCCCTTTCAACAGCCCCAGATCTTTCTATTACGCCTCGCCGAAGCGGAGTTATGGGGCAACCCTCTGACTTGGCTGTTCAAGTATTTTGCCTGGAATATAATTGCAAGATTTAAAGGGGAGGCCAGCAGAGAATTATCAGTTTTTAAAGGGCATGCATATGGTTTTCAGTAGTTGATGCTTAGTAAGTCTGTGTTCAATAAATAGTGCAGCTTGATTAAATCTTTTCCATCCGGATAGAAGGTACATCTGGATCCCATTCTCCAGGCCTTGGAGCGGCACTCTATTAATTTGGAGGTTGTAATTTTCATTTTGACGTTGGAGCAGCTACTCTTTAGAACTGAAACAGAAGAGAGAGAAGCTTGTGGTTCTGAGTAGCACCATCTTTCTGCCAAAGCTGGCTGTGGTCTTGCCTATCAGAACATAGTGTCCTATCTTTTGACAGTTGTTAGTGGTAAGCGTTGTGTGTAAGAAAGTAATACTCACCAAGGAGGCCCAATTGCTGTGGATGTTTTCCTGTGTCTATGGCTGCTGTGACACTTTGTCTTTTTGCTTTGGGTAGTATGGAAGGTGATCTATGTGACTACATGGGTCTTCTGTGCTGCAGAAGAAGATAAAGGAGGGAGAAAGCGGAGAGGAATGTATCTCTTCTATTTGAAAATTAATCTCAGTTTAAGATTTTTACAAATTGAGAAATCTATTTCTTTTCTTTCCAGGGACTTGGAGAACAAGGAACAAGGAAAATATCCCTATCTCATGACCCTGTCAAGTTCTCAGGGAGATGAACATATGACAGACTGCGGGACATCCTCGCAAAAGTGGCGAAAGGCTCCTGACTCCTGAGGAGGACTCTGCTGCCCGCTGGCCCCGTTAGACGGAGGGCTCCCCTGGCGTCCTATTCTTGTTTGGAGCTTTTCAGAGACCACATATGGTCTCCAGGACTGGAGGAGTCTGAATCACAGTTCTTTCCAGGTAAGGGATATTTCTGCTTCGGGTTCTAAGAAATCTGAAGAACAACAACAACAAAATAAATAACTAAATGTGGTTTGTCAAGGAACAACCAGCACCTGGGTAGTGGCGCATGTGCCATGAGTAGGTATAATGCTGGGAGCGCGTACCAGCCTAGGTGAAAGGATTGCTCCAGTTGGGCCCTCTCACACCAACCAAAATCAGATTCCCTCTGTAGAAATAAATTGGTAACTGCTTCTTAACAAACAAAGCTTTGAAGTTAAAAAAAAAAAAAAAAAAAAAAAGCAATATTTTTTAAAAAGAAAGAAAATTACAAGTGTATTTCTCCTGACACAGTTTTAAAAGCTGTTTGTAGCTGATTTACAATGCTCATAGTATTCAGCTTTTCATTTGAAATTCTAATAAGTCCGTTGAATGGGTTGGAGCTTGTTAGAAAGTAAAAGGAATGAAATGACTTCATTGAATTATGAGCTTTTGCTGGCTTCCACATACACATCCTGGGTCTCTCTTCAGCGTCACCTTTCTTTTCATGGAATGTTCTTGAGTTGAGACAGGCAACAAAAGGACCTCTGGGGTGGGAAGAATGTAGAACCATCATGTATGTTCTGTTTTATTTAGCCCTCCTGGGTCTTTATTTTCACTCTTTAGTTTGCATGTTCCTATGATGCACTAAGGAACTGGGTGAATGATCTCTATTCTCGCAATCAATTTTCCACTTTTTCCAAACTCTAAGAATGCAAATGTAAAGTTCCTGGGAAGCCTTTGGACCTCTCGGATAAGAGGTGCTATTTTTATGAACTAAATGCATTCACCTTTGCTCCAAAAGCAGGTGTGGCTGGTGTGAAAACCAGGTCTGTGTAGGTCTTCGTTTCTATCAAGGGGTCATTCTAATTTTATGAGCTACTCCATCTGTGATGGACACCCGACAACGTCATGATGGTTCAAAAAAGAGTTGCATTGGGATTTGTAATGACAAGCTTCCATTTGTAAATCGTGTGAAAAATAAGTAGCATGTTCTTGGCAAAAAGGTCTTTATTCTCATTTGGTCTGACCTTGGAGAAGATAAATCAAAGCCAAGTTAATTTTCTATTGTAGTTTTTTTTTTTTAACTGTCTTATACTTGAATATTCTAGCTTTCCCAACACTGTTATCATAAATGATGGAAAAGTCTTGAATATTTGCATAACATTATAGAAGATTTGTGACTGAAAGGGCAGAATGTAACTTATGCAAAGCAGATACATCTTTTCTTTTGTGTTTGTAGTCTCGCTCTGCTCCCTGAGCCACACACACTCTTTATTGGGTGGGGTGGGTGGGGGGCGGTGAGGGGGTGATACCCTTCTAACTGGGAAAAGGAAGCAGTAATTGTGAAAACTTAGAATGGACTGGGGAATTAATAGAAAAATAAAGAAATTGAGATGTGTGTGAACGGCTTTTTTTTTTTTAATTTGGCTGTGAGAGTGAAGAGACAGAGTCTCATTTTTGCTAACCTAAGTCAAATTTCTGAGGAAATTGCTGAATTGAGTAGCTCGAATGGTCCCATTACTGTATCAGGGAATTCAAAGAACAGGAATGAACTCCTCTTGAGATATTTATTCCTTTGGGATCAGCATCACTAAGTCTGTCACATCTACTTCAAAGAACCTACCATCTTTGTATCATCTGTAAAAGAGATTCAGGTGGAACATGGTTCTGTCTGGATTTTCTCTCTAGAATAAAAAGTCATGGGTACCCAAGATTGAGACAAAGACATGGTGCATACTGTAGACTCTTAGAATGTTTCTCTTATCTATTGTTGCCATGCACACCATCCCAAAACACAACGGTATGAAACAGCTGTGATTTTATCATGCTCATGGATTCTGAGCATAATAAAGACTCAAGAATTTGGGTAGGGTGCAGTGGGAATGCCCTACCTCTGCTCCCTGATGTCTAGGGCTGAGCTGGGATGCCTCAGGGTGACAACAAGATGGGCAGCTCACTCCAGAGCCTCACTGATACGGTTTGGCTGTTTCATCACCCAAATCTCATCTTGAATTATAGCTCCCACAATTCCCACATGTTGTAGGAAGGACTGAGCAGGAGGTAATTGGATCATAAGGGTGGGTCTTTCCTGTGCTGTTCTGGTGATAGTGAATAAGTCTCACAAGACCTGATGGTTTTATAAAGAGGTATTTCCCTGCACAAATTCTCTCTCGTCTGCCACCAGGTAAGATAGCCTTTCACCTTCCACTATGATTGTGAAGCCTCCCCAGCCATGTGGAACTGTGAGTCCTTTAAGAAATTGAGATATGTGTAAACAGCTTTGTTTTTCTTTATAACCTCTTTTTCTTTATAAATCGCATAGTCTCAGGTGTGTCTTTATCAGCAGCATAAAAACAGCCTAATACACTCGCCTTTCCATATGGAATCTGCGGGGCTGGACTGTCTGAAATGTTTGAGATGGTTCCTTCACTTGCATGTCTGGCTCCTGGGCCAGGACGGTTAAAACAGCTGAAGGTGGCTAGTGTTACTCTGTTTTTTGATGCAGTCTCTTTGGGTGACCAGCTTGAGTATCCTTCCAGCATGAAAGTCTCAGGGTAGTGAGACTTCTCACAAGGCAGTTAACATTCTCCAGAGCAAATGTTCCAGGTTGAGGGAAGAGGAACCTGCTGGTCCTCTTAAAAGCAGGGCCCAATCTGGCACAGTCACCTCTTCCACATCCAATTACACAAAGCAGTCACAGGCCAATGCAGATTCAGGGGAGATGGAACAGTAGACTCTACCTCTCAATGGGGAATCAATCAACTAGTGACAACTTTTTTGGAAACAACCAATCACATTGGATTTCATGCCCAGAGAGCCAACCAACAACCCGATAATTCGGTCAACACATATTTATTGTACCTATTATAAATGGCCAGTTACAGTGATAAGTAACTCAGATGTGGGACCTGTCCTCTTAGAGTTAATAATTTAGCATGAAAGACACACATTAAGTGAATGGATGGATGGGTGGCTGGGTGGGTGGGTAGGTAGGTGAGTAACCAGACAGACAGATATCTCATGTTCAGTCCAACCATGGGAGAAAGACTGCATATGATCTGATGCTTGCAGCAAAGTGGACCAAAGGTAACCTCTTTGAGAAAGAGAGATTTAGGCCACATCTTAAAGAAGGAGTAATAAGAGACTTAATGACTTAATGTCTGGTGAGTTAATAGAAATGGTAATAATTGGTTGGAAGGCAGCACTTTGTAATAACTTCAGTACCAAATGAAAATTTCTTGCTCCCAGTTCCTCACTTCATTTGCAATCCTGTTGGTCTACCTTGAAACTTTAGACAGGCATGAACCTCTCCCTTAAGGTAAGTAAATCCAATAAATGGAAGGCCCACCCAGATTTTGGTCTTCACAAATGGCTTAGTTTGGGAGTAGGAATGGTTTTCCTAGGGTCGCCATTTGCAAGAAATTCTTACCTATGGAAATGGACTGATTAATTGAGAAGAGATTCGTGGCTGAGTTGAACTAAACCATTACCTCTTCATGATGAGACAATATTTTTGGCTCCTGAACAAGATGGAAAATCATTTAGCTACCTAGGACTGCCTGCCTGCCTCAGATTTTTTAGTGTCTTTCTGCCAGCTGGAAGAGTTCATTATATTTTTAATGTGATTAAAAAATTAAAATAAAATGGTGATTTTTATATACAGACGTTGATGAAAGATGTGTTTTTAAAGCAGTAAATTAAAATCTCATTAATATTTCAGTGAGAATATTTTGTGCTTATCTGTTTCATCTCTATTTTTGACCTATGGCTTAGAGTTCACAGCATGAAGGAGGTGGTGAAATCTGTTCACCATAAAATGTTAATTATAAGTAAATTACAGCACAAACGTTCAATCAGACACATTAATTCTACATAAAGTGAATTATTGTAGCAGAAAATTTTGAAATGTGACTGAATTTTGTAATATTTAGTCTCCTTTTTCTACCTCTCCCACTGATTGCCATGTGTTTATCCCAGAAACTCTCAGCTCTTTGTGTACTGCTGAGCTCAATCTACTTACTATGTTTTCAAAGTTACAGTATGTAGCCCTCATCTCTCCAAATGATTCTGAATTGTCTGTAAATCTGTTTGTCCATGGCAACTTAAGCGAAATCTTCGATATTTTTCAGGCAGAAAGTTGGGCTCAAAATGAAGGTGTTGTGTTTATTGCATGGAACAGTTCTCCCCTAAAATATGTTCAAAATATGCACACGTGTGTCATTGTTAGAGTCATTTCCTCCTGTATTTAGTTCCTTTTTTAAAAACATTCTTTTATGCCCAAAAGCTTATGGATCTCCCATCTGGGATCTTTTCCCAGTTAACACAAATACTAAAAGAGTCAAAAATCTCATTCAGAGTAGTAATAACCAAAATAATAATTTAGAAAAATGCTTAAAACACCCAGAGTGCAGGTGGCTCACTCCATCAACATATTAATTGTTCAGTAGTAGGAAAAATACGGAGGCTTTCTTGAACAAGAATGCCTTCATATATTCATTTGGTAATTAGAAATAAGAATGCTTATCAATGTTAACAGGATATTTAATGTATTGACTAGATGCCTTCAGGTACTGGCTATAGGAGAAGCCACAGATTTTATGAAATACTAGGGAGAAAAAATTTTCATTACTTGGTGCCACTAACAGTCACCTCAATTCAAGTAACAAGTAGTCTAAAGGAATTGCATCGTAGGGGTTCTCGACTCTTAGTTGCCCTCCATTGTAAAGCATTTTTTGATGGATCTGGCCTGTGTCCTTCCACTTACCAAGTCTTGTATATCCCCTAGTGTAAGCTGAAAGCTTGGGTCACATTTTGGAAACACCCCAGTTCAGATCAGGTGCCTGTCGTTTTCAAATCAGAAGCTGCAGGCCCTTGACTGGCCTCATCTCACCCACTGAGGCAGCATCATTACTCTGGACATGTATTCTGTGGCCTCATGAGAGCCTTGTGACTTAGTGGAACACAATGTACTGTTTGCCTACCGGTGTCTTGCTTCTGTATTAAGGATCCGTCTTCCCATTAGTTGAAGGTAGAGTTTTTGCTTTGCTTTGTTCCCTCAGATAAGCCATTCCATTTAATACTCATGAAACCCAACAGAAGGCTAAAGCAGCCAAGAAAAATAAAAATGCTCTATACACTGCATTAATAAGAAAATGCAGAAATGGGAATCATAGCACTATTAGAAGAAAAAGACTCCCCCTGTAAGGGAGATGGGGGAAGGAATTTCCAATTTGCTAATGGCAGAAGCTGTTAATCTGCAAATGCATGCAGGCATTGGTGAGTTCTCCTTCGACACGTTCAGGAACCCTTGAGGATTAAAATATCAAAGAGTCTGAGTTAGGGATCTGGCAGCATCAAGAGAAAAGAAGCATCAGTTTCCTAAGAGGCTAGATCTTCTCAAGAAAATAGCAGAGTTTTAAAAGTAGTAAAGTCAAGTGATTGCTACTTTCATTTGATACCACAGGCAAAATTATGAAAAACATGAAGATAAAAACCACAAACACATTCACAAGAAGGTGTTAAAAGCCTATATTTTTTCTTTATGGAATGACTTTTTTTTTTTAAATAAAAATGACACAGATCTACATAAAATTAAAAGTGGTAGAATACAAATAAAGCAAAATTTCATCAAAACTTCTACCACCTAAAAAAGTCTTTCAAATCTGGTGAATGTCTTTCTAAGCATTTGTTTACCATGAATATATGAAAGAAAAGAGAACAGTGAGACAGATACAGAGAATAAAAGATTCAAAGAGGTTAAGAAAAACAGATTTTAAAAAAGGGATTGTGATGACTGTAATTAACAACACTGTGTTGTTTACTTGAAGTTTGATAAGAGTGGATTTAAGGTACCTTCACCCCCAAGAAACACACACAGTAATGGTAATGATAGGTGGTGATGGATGTGTTAATTAATTTGGCTGTGGTAATCAGTAAACAATGTATATGTACATCAAATAATCACACTGTACACCTTGAATATGTACAATTTTATTTAAATATTTTAAAATAGGGTTATGCATGACAAAGATCAGAAGTATTGCTTTAATGGTTAGATGTTGTTGGAATTTAACAAAAAATATAGAGGTGAAATTGAAGAATTTCTGATCCTCAGAAGAAAACATATTTTTGCCAGAATATAGTTCTGAACATTCTATGATTAAGAGAAAAAAATGGAAAAAACCTTTTTCTAGATCAATTAATTTAACTTCATGCTTCAGTATTAGACAATATTGACTGACTCCTTGCTTAAAAGATGAGAAAATTAGCACACAGCTACTCAATTTCCTTGCCTTGCCTCCTTTTATTATTATTTTACTTCAAGATTTGTAATATTAGTCATCTTCTTCTCAAGTCACATTCATTTTGTCATATTTTATACTTCTATATTAATTACTAAGTGCTCAAGTTTTTTAGATCCATGTTCTTCATTGTTGTGTTTTTTATTTACCTTTAGTTGGATGAATTTTATTTTTAAGAAGACTTTATATTGTTGTTGTTGTTGTTGTTGTTGTTATTTGAGATGGGGTCTTGCTATGTTGCCCAGGCTAATCTCTAACTTCTGACCTCAAGCAATCCTCCCACCTCAGCCTTCTGAGTAACTGGGACTCCAGCCGCAAACCATTGTGCCCATCTTGTTTTTAAGAAGACTTTTAGAAGATCGTTAGATGCTCTATTCTAATTTCTTGCATGTCTAAGAATGTCTATTACCTTTATACTCAAGGTACACTGTGAAGGCATAGAAAATAAAAGTAAACACACAAGAATAAATGAATAAATGAAAGGACGCATTAGCTGGGTATAAAATTTGAGGAATCACACTTTCTTTCCCTCAAATTTGTTAGACCTTTGTCCATTGTCTCATAGTAGTGAATACTGTCCTTTGACTACATAGTTGTTATATTTTGTTTGATTAATACATGGGCTCATGGGTGTCATACTCTGAGAATGTTTCACTGTTGCGATTATATTTAAACATCAACTTGACTAGACGTTATATTCTATGAAACGTACTTCCTTGTTCTTTAGAACCTTGTAAATACGGCTTTCTTGTGTTTTGGATGTTATGGAAAAGACTGAGGCTTATCTAAATTTCCTGTTTCTAGAGTACTTGAGTTTTCTTTCTGAATAAATACAGAATTTTTTAATTTGTGCTTTAAGATGTACTCAGGATCAAACAATTCATATCAGTTTCTCATAGAATATACTGTGAGTAGAGAATACAACAGACAGAAAAAAATCATATATAGGAAAAAAAATGAATGTGCCTTAAAAGAGGAAGATACACACACACACATGTGTATATATATACCTTCCCCTTTAAGGCACATTCATTTTTCTCCTATGTATGATTTTTTTCTGTCTGTTGCAGTCTCTACTCCAGAAACATCTATTATTTTCTTTTACTATTACCTTCCTTATTTTTACTTTTCCTTTTCATTCACTAAAGACTTTCTCAAGCCTTTGCCTTATACCCGTTTTTCTATTTTCAGTCACGTCTACTCCATACTGTCTGCACTAATTTATTTATTAGTTCTATGATGATGTTTTAGTCCCAAATTTGTTTCCTAAGTTCCATAGTCTTTGTTTTAAAAAATCACTATGTTACTTTAATAGCTTACCACTTCGTTTCTATTTTGGTAAATGTGTGCCATATTTAACTATTCTACAGCATGGTACTGAAAAAGATAGTTGTTTTCCCTTGGGTTGTGTTTTCTTCCAGATGGGTGTTTCATCTCTTTTGTATACCTCATTCCCTTTTTAAAGTTATTATCCTCAACCTTAATGTATAATCTTTTAGCATTCTGGCTTAATGTGAAGTTTTCTTACAGATTCTTTACCCTGGATGGGCTCTGAGCATTAATATCTGCCCCTGCCCCACAAACACACAGCAAGGCTGTCAAAACCAACATCCAAATGTGCTGATTTGGTAAATGTCCTTATTGGCGACAGATTGTGGATAAAGAATGTTTCTCATGTTCTTTTCTTTCAGGGTTCTAGCAGGCCCTTCAGTTTGACCAACTCCTTTATCTCACATCAACTGCTCAATGTTTTTAAAGTCTTTTTACTATTTTTTTTTTTTTAACAGCATAATGAAGTTGTTTTCAGCTGAAGCTTTAGTCTGAGAGGGCAAGTTTGCCATTATTAAGAACAGAGTTCCCTTCATGCTGTTATTTATTTTGTTCTTGCTTAATATGTGGAGCTCCATGTAGACCTCTTTCTGCTAATAGATATTGAATAAATTCTTCTTGACCAACTTCCTACTTTACCTGAGACCCTTCTTTCCTCTTAGCAGCAGTTTAATGTGTTCCACCTGTTGTCTATATTGGGTCTTTAGTGGGAAGAGGTGCTCTGATGGGCTGTGTCTCAGAGAACCAGGGACTCTGCTCCTTTTTATGAAATTCTGTTAAATGTCCTTATAGAGGCAATGTTCCTGCCTCTAGCAAGAGGCGGAAAGCTTCTAATCTTGAAATTGTGTTCCTGACTTAACCCAAGATGCCTACATACCCCTTGGCTTGCTTTTCTCCAAACTAGGGGGTATTCAGGGAACATTCTAAGTGTTTTCTTTACTACTTTCTATTCATTCTGGGATTCAGGGTACAGTTAAAAGCAGCATTGTGGTACACCAGAATCATTGTCCCACTCTTCCCAAGCTGACTTTTTTCATGATTATGGCTTGAAGTTTTACCATTTTCTTTGTTTGATGGTTGCTGGTGTTTTCCTGATTTTTTTCCACTACTTCTTTTTCCTTTATTATATGTTGGATCAGAGAAATTCTTTTTTGTTTTACTTTTAAGTTTAGGGGTACATGTGCAGATTAATTATATAGGTAAACATGTGTCATAGGGATTTGTTATACAGACTATTTCATCACCTGGGTATTAAGCCTAGTACCCATTGTTTATTTTTTCCTGATTCTCTCCCTCCTTTCACCCTCTACTCTCTGATAGGCCTCAGTATATGTTGTTCCCCTCTATGTGTTCATGAGTTCTCATCATTTAGCTCCCACTTACAAGTGAGAACATGCAGCATTTGGTTTTCTATTGCTGTGTTAGTTTGCTAAGGATAATGACTGATATGGTTTGACTCTGTGTTCCCACCCAAATCTCATCTTGAATTGTAATCCAGACTGTAATCCCCACGTGTTAGGGGAGGGACCTTGTAGTAGACGATTAGATCATAGCAGAGGTTTCCCCATGCCATTCTCATGACAGTCAGTGGGTTCTTTTATGAGATCTGATGGTTTTATAAGGGTCTTTCCCCAGCTTCACTCTGCTCTTCTCCCTCCTGCCACCATGTGAAGAAGGACATGTTTGCTTCCCCTTCCACTGTGGTTGTAAGTTTCCTGAGGCCTCCCCAGCCCTGAGGAACTGTGAGTCAATTAAGCTTCTTTTCTTATAGATTACCCTGTCTTGGGTACTTCTTCATATCAGCATGAGAAAGGACTAATACAATGGCCTCCAGCTCCATCCATGTTCCAGAGCAGGAAGATTCCATGATCCAAATGTACTCCACCATTTCCCCCTCAAATTTAAGATTCCACACCTTAATAAATGATAACTTTGTGATACTGAGGCTATGCAAAATGAATGATTGCATTGTCTTCATTTCAGAAACAGATCCTCAGAAAAGTATTCAAGTAAAATTCATTTATTTGTAAGGTGATCCCAGGAACTGGGAGAAGCATGAGGAACAAACAAGAAAAGTGTAGGATGATCATAAAGAGAACATTATCCAGCAAGTTTCAACTGTGGGCAACAGGAACTTCATTTCAAGACAAAACTCATGGAACATGAGTGTAGAATTCATACCTCACAGTTATTCCACCTCAGGGGAAAGGGAACTGGTGTATTTTATTTACACACTAACCCTGCTGTGCATTTGGACACCTGCTCCCAGGTGTTAATTCCCTCTTACTTCCTGCCTACCACAGGCACAGGCAGTGCAGCAGCCTCTGAAGGTCAAAGCTCTCAATAAGTGATACTCCGGAAGTTGGAATTTGGGTTTCCATGCCCTGAAATGATCAAATCCAGAGGAAGATTTTACCATGTCTTCCCCTTTGCTGGGGCACACTATTTGATTGTGAATTTCAGGGATCTTGCATCTGGGTAGAGCAGGCCTGGGAGGAAGGAAGATCATCTCAGGGCTGCTCAGATAGTTCCATTTGGCTGGTTTCCTGCTTGATAACAAGTAGAGACCTTGACCATTGATCCCTTCTAGTTGATATGGTTATAAAATCTCTTTAAATTCAATGAAAAAGTCAGGGGAAATATCTTGGAAGGCCTGAAAAATGGTGAAGGAGTTCTATTTTGGTCAATAAAACTGGAAAAATCATGGATGTTCTCTCTTTCTTTCTCTCTCTCTCTCTGTGTATATATATACGTAGATATATATGTATATACACGTAGATATATACATGTATATACACACACATGAATTATATATTAGAATTATGTATATACACATATAAAACTATATATACACATCTATATTCATTATATATGAAAAGATTTCTTTTTTAATTTTTCAGACAGAGTCTTGCCCTGTCACCCAGGCTGGAGTGCAATGATGCGATCTTAGCTCACTGCAACCTCTGCCTCGCAGGTTCAAGCGATTCTCCTGCCTCAGCCTCCCAAGTAGCTGTGACTACAGGCACCTGCCACCACGCCTGGTTAATTTTTTGTGTTTTTTTCTTTTTTTTTTTTTTAAATAAAGATGGGATTTCACTATATTAGCCAGGATGGTCTTAATCTCCTGACCTCATGATCCACCTGCCTCAGCCTCCCAAAATGCTGGGATTACAGGCGTGGGCCACTGCATCTGGCCATGAAAAGATTTTTCTAAGAGGTGAGCACAGGTCAGGTGGCACATACACAATAAATGTGCATGGTGTTGCATGCTGCACTTCACTTGAGAGCTTTAAGAGTGTTGCTCAGTTGCATCCCCATCAGTTGCTATTTGATGTTCACCAAAGAGAGCACATGTTTTTTGGAGGCCACTCACATAAATGTGATCCCTTGGAATTCAACTTTCAAGCAATACCCTTTTATAAAGATATACTGATTTTAATATTAGAAGGAGCATAACTTTTGGCTGCTGGACCTGTCATATATCTGAATGGAGTCTTACAAATGCATCCCGTTTATGCTATGTGAACTATCTGACCTTGTGGTTAAAAAGTGGCAAATTACATTAAATCTAAGGGAAAAAACTTAAAAGATTTCCAGACTCATTGAATAAGGTAGAGAGAACAGGTAGAGAAAAATGGTCATTTTAGATACAATACAGTCAAGGGATTCTAATCAGCTGTTTTGCACAATAAAGTGTATATACAGAAAATTATATTTTAAAAGGCAAGTATACTTCAGAAGTCCCACCCAAGGGGATCAGATCTGTATGTATATTCACGATAGAGGGAATAGCAGCTTGTTCACTTCCTGGTACTTGACAAAATTATCCATACTAGAAATCATTATTTTAAAATGTCTGAGTATTTTGTCTAATATTTTATTGAAGAAAAGCTGAATCTAGGATGTCAGGTGGCAGTGATGGGAGAATGTGTAATATTTATTGACTAAGAGAAAGTGAAGGACTTGGCGTGGTGGCTCAAGCCTGTAATCCCAGCACTTTGGGAGGCCAAGCCGGGAGGAACGCTTGGGCCCAGGAATTCAAAATCAACCTGGGCATCATAAAGAATACAATTATTTTATTTTACAGAAAATAAAAAAATTAGCTGGGCATGGTGGCACACACCTGTAGTCTCAGCTACTTCTGAGGCTCAGGTGGGAGGATCACTTGAGCCCAGCAAGTAGAGGCTACAGTGAGCTATGATCATGCCACTGCGCTCCAGTCTGGGCAATAGAGCTAAACTGTCTCCAAAAAAGAGAAAAAAACCAAGGAGTAACTTAACTGGCTAAATATATGGTGGAGTTTTATGTGGATAGTTTTGAATCATTACTCTCCATATCCATAGAGTAAGAAAAGGAGGGAAGGAGGAAAATAGATTTCCAGGGAATGGGAAAGAGAAGGAATCCACCAAAGTCACAAGGCTCAAAATGCTGACCTTTAGCTTCCATTAGCAAGAGATTTGGGTCTGACATAAGGAATAACTTTTCGTTAGGCAAAGTGATAAATGATCACCATGGATCTTCAAGGGATCTTGTGGTATGTCCACTGGAGGAGGCTTTTAGAGAAGAAACGACCATCTTTTACAAAAAGTTTGCATGAAAGAGCCAGGCAATAGGTTGTACATCATTATGTCCAGGAACTCTGATTGTTCTCTGAGTGGGGATTGTCTATTTTTTAAGAAAAATGTACACACATCTCTGTAACTTCCATCCACAAAGCCATTTTCTTACTCTTCAAATCTTTACAAGTATGTCATAAACATTTGGGCTGCTCCCCATGCTTGCAAATTTGTTTCTTTCCCTTCTTTGTGTTATTGTCACATAAAGAAAGCTTCAGATCCAGCCATGAACTTAAACGTTGTTCTGGGCTGAATTCTGCCCTCTGAAAATTCACGTGTTGAAATTCTAATCCCCACACCTCAGACCATGACTGGATTCAGAGACAGGATCTTTAAATAGATAATAAAGTTAAAATGAAGTTGTTAGGGTGGGCCCTAATCTAATATTACTAGTGTCCTTAGAAGAAGAGGACATTGGACAGTTTGGGCAATGTGGCGAGACCCCGTCTCTGCCAAAAAAAAATGAAAATTTAGCCAGGTGAGGTGGCACATATCTGTAGTTCCAGCTGCTCGGGAGGCTGAGGTGGGAGCTCGCTTCAGCCTCAAATTCTTTGAGCCCAGGAACTTCCCAAACATCCATTCCCAAAGCTCAACAGACTGCAGCCCTTATGCCTGGATCCTGCGCTCATGGTGCTCCCCTTTATTCAAATCTGGGCCTTTGGCAAAAAATTAAGGCGATGGGAAAGAGAAGAGTGGGCCCTGAGGTGGGTCAGCTACTCACCTGAAGAAACAGGTCTCTTTTAAGATGACCATATACTGGAAATTCTATCCAGAATTCAATACTGAGACACGAGTTGCTTTTCTACTTTTCTATTATAATTGCCTGTATCATCTCATGAGTTTTTTTTTTTTTTACTTACATGGTTATCTATGCACACAAAAATGTTATACTAAAGATATTGTTCACATTATTTTTTAATTTAAAAAAGATTCTTTGAGCCTAGGAATTTAAGGCTGCAGTGAGCTATGATCTTGCAATAGCATTCCAGCCTGGGCAGCAGAGCTGTCTCAAAAAAAAAAAGAAAAAAGGAAATTGGATACTAATATGGACAAAGGAAAGACAATAAAAAGATGCAAGGAGAAAAGGGTCTTCTATATATGAAGGAGAAAGGCCTCGGAAGAGACCAACCCTGCCAACACCTTGATCTCAGACTTCTAGCCTCCAGATTATGATAAAGTAAATTTCTCTGGTTCTTTAACCCATTTATGCCTAGTGTTCCATTATTGGAATGCTAAGCATATGGGAGTTATTTATATCCTGCTACTCAAGGTCATTGTTAAGGTCTGATTGCAGAAATTCAGAAAAATTGCAACCTCAGGCATGAATGGGTTTAATCCACCCAGCCTGTAGCCCTGTAGCTATAGCAGCCCTGCAAACTAACATGCATGTCCCTTCCCTTCCACACTCTTCCTTCCCTTTGCCTTCTCTCAGGAGAAACTTGTCTCAGCTCCCTAACATTTCTTTGATTCCAGTCATCTGTAAACACCCACCCTCCCTTCTTCAGGTTTTGGTACTGAGAGCCGTCATTGCCTGCCTGCCTGACCCAGGTCTCTCTGGAGAAGGCGAGAGACCTAGAGTCCTGTTAAGAGTGAATTTTAAGACACTAACTGTTGAGAAAGTTTCCATCCGCACACGATGTTGAATTCCACCATTTTCATTTTTCACAAAAAGTGCGTGTTTCAGGGAGGCTTTTTGCATTTGTGCTTCTGTAGCACATTTCAGTTTACAGAGTATTTCTGCAGATTTGACTTTGCTGACTCTTCCCCACATTTCAAGTCAATGGCTTTTCAAGACACTGAGACTCAGAAGGGTAAGTAACTTGATGGAAATTACTCAGCTAGGAAATGACAGAGCTGGAATTTGAACCACCGAGAAGATACATGTTGTCACTGACTCCCAGCTCAGGGTGGTTGGCAGTGGCTGCTTTCTAAGGTAGCTGATTTCTCTCTCCTCTGAGCTGGACTTGTGTGAACTTCCTATTGGCATGAGTCGTTACTTCTGGCTTGAAGTTTGCTTGTGAATCATTATTGCCCCAACTAAATTGGAAGCTCTGGGGAGGCAGGTTTTGGGCTGTGCTTGCTGTTCAGTTATGGGGTTTAGGGAACATCTGTTGATTGGTTGGCTGGATGGGCTCTTTCACCGAAGGACACAGCACATCTCTTGGCATCTGGTTTTCCAAAGACACACGCAAAAATGATGGAGTTCAGGATGATGATCTGGTCTTTTAGACAAAGGTTAGGAGGGGGAATGTATAAAAATAACACTGGATTGACATTATATTACAATAATTATAATTATTAGACCCTGAATTTATATAGCATCTCTCTCTCCCTCCCTCTAAGGGGCTCATAGTCCATTTGTAAGCAGTGGGCCTTATCCTGCTGCTAAATAGAAAATAAATTGCTTATCTCTTGGAAGAGAATTAACTCTTTCAGGGCACTGGGGTACCATTTAGTAAATTAGTAATCCTCTAAATGGCACTCTAGATATGTAACATCCCCTCTATAAACCTGGAAAATGAACGTGTTCCCAGTGCTTAAAAGAAATCAGGGCATGCCAAACAGAAATCAGACAGCAAGCTTAAAATACAAATAATGTGCTTATCTCTCTTCCCTAATAACTTTGTGTTCATTCTCATGGAAATCTGTTTGTGACTAAAGATGAATCTATTTGCTAAAAGCTGGCACTTCTGATCTTTTAATCTACTAATATGAGAGCAACAAAGAGGGAGGGGCAGATGATAGGAAAAACAGAGTGGTGGTGTTTATACACATGGGAGCTGCGGGAATTTGTTCAGCTAAACAGATTTTGAGAGACTGATGGATTTTTTCAAAGCCATTTGAAAGGCTGGCCACGATGGTTCCCTTAGGTCCTGAAAATCTTCATCTACTTCCAAAATAGTGACTGGTGAATGGGAATTAGCCGCATAGATCTCGTTGGAACCATTACTAAGTTAGGTAGAAGCAGGCACCACTATGAATCAATAATAGCTATTTCTGACTTAGAAATCCAACTCTCAATCTGTCAGAAATGAAGTTGATGAAATTAACACAAACTCGGAGCTTCTGGAGACTTTCCACGGCAGGCATGGAGAAATGGGAATGGTTAATTGGTGCGAAATGGGTCTATTTTTTTTTTAAAAAAAGTATGTTGACTACAGTTTTTCTGTCTTGTGTTCGTTTTCTGTCTCCCAAATTGATGGTCTGGTCACTTCATCCCATGTAAAATTTTTGGGGTTCACCCATGGACTCAAATGCCTCTGGTTTGTCTGGGTGTTGCTCCACTGCATTCCGATTGTAGTTCAGTAATGCAGTATTGATGTCTGGGTGTTGCTCCACTGAATTCTGATTGTAGTTCAGTAACGTGGTTTTGATATCTGGGTGTTTTTCCACTGCATTCTGATTATAGTTCAGTATCATGGTATTGATGTCTGCGTGTTGCTCCACTGCATTCTGATTGTAGTTCCGTAATGCAGTATTGATGTCTGGGTGTTGCTCCAGTGAATTCTGATTGTAGTTCAGTAACACGGTATTGATGTCTGGCTGTTTTTCCACTGCATTCTGATTGTAGTTCAGTATCATGGTATTGATGTCTGGGTGTTGCTCCACTGAATTCTGATTGTAGTTCAGTAACATGGTATTGATCGTTGAGACTTTCGGTTTATGTGCAATGAGATAGAATTTGGAAACTGGCAGTGTCTTATTGACTTTCTGATTTGTGCTTCTGGGAAAGTCATTGGATGGTCAGATAGGGTGCTGCAGGCAATTTGGCAGTTCAGTAAACACTCTATGTTTATTCCTCCAAATTGTGTACTGTTCCCATCGATGAACCCTCACTTAGTTTCCATGTACTTATGAACAATGCACTTGAACGCTAACAGCCGTGTGTGTTCCTCCATCTCAACCCCATGCCTACACCGTAACCTCTTTTGAAGCCTTGGTCCTCCCCTCTTTTTTTTTTTTTTTGGTCCCTCTCCCCTTCCTGCCCCCACTGACAGTCAGCTACTGGGGACCTCTTTATACAAGCCTCAGGCTTTCAAGGCAAATATGCCACGTAAGTCCAATTTCAGCAATCCACACACCTCTGAGCCCCTCAAACTCCAAGGAGCACCCTTGAAGAGGAGAATCCGCAGGCTGCTAAAAAGAAATCAAAGGAGATCAGCAAAACATCTTGAAAGGGGGAAGGAGGGGTGAGCCACGCAGACTAACAGCCTCCATTTCCAGGAGGCAACCTGACTGGCAACAAAAATAAACACTAATGAGAAAAATGTACATTCAGTCTAATTATATAATTGTAGTCTGCTTTTCATACATCACACAGGGACTGAAACAGTATAGCATTGGGAAGTAGCTCAGTGATTTCCCTCATGCATAGTATGCATTTTACCTTTAGTTGCTCTTTGGCACAAGTAGAGGTCCAAATAAACTGGGCTGGAGGATTCCATGCCCGTGATTCCTAAACGCACACTTCATCTCAAGATGAAGGTCGGTTGCAATAGCACTCTGAGCTCAAAGGTAGCAAAATCAGATGAACAAAGCTGGCATGAAAAAACAGCCACTAATCTATCTCCCAGGTGGCTCTTTTAATATTCCAAACTGCGTTTCATCATTCAGCAGCGTGTTCAACTAAGGAGCCCGGTCAGCATCGCCCTTCTGCTGGCTGACTCTTCTAACTTTCTAGCAAGTAACACAGCTGATAGATTTCTCACCCCGCCTCTATTGCTGACACTAGACCCTCAGAGAGTTTTCCAGGAAAGAGAAAGCTAGATTCTATTAATTTGCTTTGGTTTGGGGAAGAAGGCAAAAACCCCCAAGGTTGTATCCTGTGATGGTCTGAGACAGATAAGCTGCTCTTGTCCAAATCTCCATCCTTTCCTTTTTGGTATTCTATCACTCACAGGTTTGCACTCTCAGTGCAATGGGAGCTGCTGGCTTCCCTGCTTTGAGCCTCTGTCACCTTTGTCTCTGGTTCTGGCTGTCAGTTCTCTTGTGTTTTGTGAGCCTGATTTTCTCTCCAGTGGAAAACACCATCACTCTCTAGATAGGAAGTTTCCATAAAGGAAATTGTTGGGGCAATTACCACACATATTATTCTCAAATTTTTAAGAGGATGCTGAAAATATGGAAAGAGCTTAGAGGTTCTGAAATTCTAATTTAACACAAATCTAGTAATAATAATTAAGGGTTTTCATTAATGTGATTATTCCTCCACTTCATCACTGTATCAAGAATTTTGCTTCATTCTTGAGCTTTGTACAATCCACAGGCAATGCACAGATACATAACTGCATGACATTTATTGTCTTTCTCTGTCAACATGGAAAAGTATTAATGCATTACAGTTTAAAATACATTTGGAGGCCGGGCGCGGTGGCTCAAGCCTGTAATCCCAGCACTTTGGGAGGCCGAGACGGGCGGATCACGAGGTCAGGAGATCGAGACCATCCTGGCTAACACAGTGAAACCCCGTCTCTACTAAAAAATACAAAAAACTAGCCGGGCGAGGTGGCGGGCGCCTGTAGTCCCAGCTACTCAGGAGGCTGAGGCAGGAGAATGGCGTAAACCAGGGAGGCGGAGCTTGCAGTGAGCTGAGATCCGGCCACTGCACTCCAGCCTGGGCGACAGAGTGAGACTCCGTCTCAAAAAAAAAAAAAAAAAAAAAAAAAAAAAAAAAAAAAACATTTGGATGATTATTTCTTTTATCTAGTTATGTACATTTTGTAACTTGCTTCACATGTTCTCTTTTTCTGATTTTTGTTGCTTTGGTTCAAATGCCCAAGATTGTATTTAGCCATTATGAGTTCATAGTGATTGATGGACTTATTCCAGTGACTGCATTATCAGCATCCACCCTTCTGCAGAGAAACATCTTTACCAGGGAAGAGCCCATTTTTGTTTTCTCCATTTGCTGTTAATCTGACTTTGTGATAATGTCATCAAGCCTTATTCTGTACTTTTTCTTGATGAGCTGAAATTCTCTGGAGCTACGAGTTGCAGGCATGGGAGAGAGTGATAAACTGGAACCACAGAATTAGGCAAATACACTTTTGACATTCCTCTGCCTTGGACATAAAATTGATGGACCCACATTTGCCATTTTTTTTAGGTTTAGAATCCCAGAAGCACCTGACATTCAAATCAAACTCTATTAGAACACCCAACTCAAGAAAAAGGAGCCAAGTAAAAAGTTGAACATTGATGTTGAAAGAGAATATCGTCCTTATTATATTTGGTATCCAGTGGTTTCAGAAAGTAGCATGATGATAAGAAAGACTACAGAAGAATTTGCAAGGACCATTTTGGTTTGCAAATATTTTGAAAAATTAAAATGCATTCATGCTTAATAGGGAAACTTTGCAAATAGGTCAGACCTGGGAAATAGTAAGATTTGACTTTATTTTGATTAAATTTCCCACTTGGAAACAGTTTTAGCCTCCACATACTCATAAACATAGACTTGTTGGTGAAAATACCAATAATAATTATTATGTCATTTATGTAGAAATTATATATATTAATTTTGACTATTTGGAACAAAATTTAAATGTTAAAAATAATGGGGGGAAATGTCTTCTATAGGAACAAAAGGATGTAACACAAAATGCACACACTAATACTGATGAGGAAAAATATTTGGGGGAGTCTCATTTAATGTATCTTAGGAATATTTCATCAAAAATATTTAAAATAAAAATAACGCTTTGGGGCATGAAGGGATACACTTCAATTTCCCACCACAATGACATATGAAACCCCTTATTCCAACAGATAAAAAAGGCATGTTATACAAAATCCCTTTCCTAAAAATAGTTAATTGGTATAATACTTTTTGTAGTTTGCTAGTTAAAGATAGACACCAGAAAGGGAACTGAGCATTTGTCCTTGCCTTTGTTACTAGTTAGTTGTGTGACCTTGAACCAGTCATTTAATCTCTCTGGCCCTAAGTTTTTTCATCTGCAAAATAAGGTATTAGGTTGGTGCAAAAGTAATTGAGGTTTTTGCCATTATTTTCAATGTTCAATATTACTCCAAAATTAAGTTTCTACTATTTGTAAGAAGTCGTGTGCTTCCTACGCATCAGAGCTTCCAGATTGGGGTAACAGACAGACTGCTGAGCTCTAGCCATACAACTGAAGAAATTTGAATCTAAGAGAAGCAAGATCAGCTCGAATCAGTTCAGGGCATCCCTGGAGGGAAGAAAGGTGTGATTTAGAATTCACAGGAGTCTGTGTCACTGGAGGGTCCTGGGAAGCTCTATGCCTCATCCAGGGAGAAGACAGGATCGCTTTGGTGTCCAGCTAGCAGAGCATGGAAACAAACAGGGGGGAGCCGTTTCCCACACCACCCTCCCCTGACTTCAGCCAGGATGTCACGTGGCTTCCTTGCATCAAAGTCACAAAGAACAGCGCAGCCAAAGCAAGGGAAAGTCCTGGTGAGTTGGTGGTAGCAGAAGTTACAGCTTCTTGTTAACCCTGGTAGCAGTGGCAGTGGGTGGGTAGCTGATACAGTTTGGCTGTGTCCACACCTAAATCTCAACTTGAATTGTAGCTCCCATAATTCCCACGTGTTGTGGGAGGGACCTGGTGGGAGACAACTGAATCGTGGGGGTGATTTCTCCTATACTGTTCTCGTGGTAGTGAATAAGTCTCACGAGATCTGATGGTTTTATAAGGGGAAACCCCTTTCACTTGGTTCTCATTCTCTCTTGTCTGCCACTATGTGAGATGTGACTTCTGCCATGATTGTGAGGCCTCCCCAGCCATGTGGAACTGTGAGTCCCTTCAATCTCTTTTTTGTTGAGACGGAGTTTCACTCTTGTTGCCCAGGCTGAAGTGCAATGGCATGATCTTGGCTCACCGCAGCCTCCACCCCCGGGCTCAAGCGATTCTCCTGCCTCAGCCTCCCGAGTAGCTGGGATTACAGGCATGTGCCACCACGCTCAGCTAACTTTGTATTTTTACTAGAGACGGGGTTTCTCTGTGTTGATCAGGCTGGTCTCAAACTCCCAACCTCAGGTGATTCGCCCACCACGGCTTCCCAACGTGTTGGGATTACAGGAGTGAGCCACCGTGCCTGGCCACCTCTTTTTCTTTATAAATTATCCAGTCTCAAGTGTGTCTTTATCAGCAGTGTGAAACGAACTAGTACAGCAGCCATCCCCAGTGCACTGGGCCATGAGAACACTCGCCACCCTTTCAGGGAGCCTTAGCAGGTAACAGGGCTCTGGTGCAGACACTGGTGCTGGGAGGATGCCCTTGAGGTCTGCAGAGGCCACCCAGGGTTCAGCAGCAGATACCCGTGACCACAAATGGCAGATTCCTAAGGTCCTGAGGGTGACTCATTGGTGAGTACCTGTGAGCCCCAACCCAGAACAGGGGAGAGCTTGAGTGGAGGCCTTGGTTCTAGAATAGCAGGTGAGATACGAAATGGGAACTATGACTCACAACCACGGCTTTATCACAGAGCTTCTCAACCCGGGCAATTTTGTCCTTCAGGGGATGTTTGACAGTGCCTGGGGGGTAATTTTGTTTGTCACAAATGAGGGGAAAGAAGTGCTAATGGCATCTAAGGACACAAGTTGCTACCGAGTACAGTACAGCCCCACCACAAAGAATGAATTGGGCCGGGCACAGTGGCTCATGCCTGTAATCCCAGCACTTTGGGAGGCCAAGGTGGGCAGATCACCTGAGGTCAGGAGTTCAAGACCAGCCTGCCCAACATGGCGAAACCCCGTCTTTACTAAAAATACCAAAAATTAGCCGGGCCTGGTGGCGGGTGCCTATAGTCTCAGCTACTCAGGTGGCTGAGGCAGGAGAATTGCTTGAACCTGGGAGGTAGAGGTTGCAATGAGCTGAGATCGCATCACTGTACTCCAGCCTGGGCGACAAGAGTGAAACTCGGTCTCAAAAAAGAATGAATTGGTTCAAAATATCGGGAGTCCCAAGCCTGAGAAACCTACTTTACCTCCTTTGTGTCAATCCATCATGGAGGTGTGACTTGGGAAAACTGCCTGGGTGTCCCTGAAAGCTGAACACAATGCCAGCCAGCCAGCCATCCAGTTCAAACAGTAATGAGGCTGATTCCACGATCCTAATAACATCATAATATCACTAATAACAGCGAACATGCATTGAGTTCTATTTACTTCCTGCCAAGCACTATTGATGCATTTCAGAGGTATTCATTCATTTAATCCACCCCACAACTCTACTAGGCAGGTGTGACTCTTACCTGCAATGCCTTGTGTAAATAGCCATGCCGCCCCTGACTGGAAAGCACCAGCCAAGCTGCTTGTTTTCCCAGTTTGAGTGGGTACCTCAGGCAGACCCACCCAGAGGACTGTTGAAGTCACTGACCTTCCTCACCTCCGCCATTGTCCCAGCAACTGGAGAACAGAAGGCCAGCCCAGCACTCCCAGCCCCCTGTTCCACATCTTTTTTTTTTTTTTTTTTTTTTTTTTTTTTTTTTTTTTTTTTTTTTTTTGAGACGGAGTCTCGCTGTGTTGCCCAGGCTGGAGTGCAGTGGCCGGATCTCAGCTCACTGCAAGCTCCGCCTCCCGGGTTTACGCCATTCTCCTGCCTCAGCTTCCCGAGTAGCTGGGACTACAGGCGCCCGCCACCACGCCCGGCTAGTTTTTTGTATTTTTTAGTAGAGACGGGGTTTCACCGTGTTAGCCAGTATGGTCTCGATCTCCTGACCGCGTGATCCGCCCATCTCGGCCTCCCAAAGTGCTGGGATTACAGGCTTGAGCCACCGCGCCCGGCCAAAGATTGTGGCTCCACATCTTGAGATCAAACCCAATTAGGTTATCTGACCACCTCCAAAAACACATTATTGTTTTCTGCAGATCAACAACAACAACAAAAAAACCCACACACCATCCATAGATGGGTCCACATAGCACAAAGTCAAGTGGAAAAGGGTAGGAAGAGAAGCCAGGAACTTGAAATTTCTATGAAAATAGATCATTAAAGTCTCCAAAGTCTGGTTTTGCCTCAGTTATTCAAGCAGATGCAGATTGTTTTTAAATTATGCAGATAATTGGGGCAGGGTAGCCCTAACCTGTTTCCATAGGACCTTCGTAGATAAACTTAATGAGATGGACTAATTAGTCCTCAGCCCCTGTTTCAGGGGCTTTGGTTTCCTTCGAGGAACACCACAGACCTCCCGTTCACCTTTCATCTCAATCAATCCTCTTGTATTTACTAAGGGCCCCAGGAGTGGGGCACGGGAGGTGTAGATCATTCAATTTGTCGCAGCACATATTTTCAATATTATGATAAGAAGACAAGGGACCCTGCATTTTGTCAACTTTCGAGTCCAAGATCGATCCGCAAATAGATGGGCCTCCCTGCATTCTGAATTACAGTGTGTTTGGGCGGTTTATTGACAGTTGATAAGTACTGACCACTAGTCCTGATAGAGTTACAAAGGTCAGGTCAAGGGAGGTCAGAGCCACAAAGGACGCCTCCTTCTCTTCCAGCTCGCCCCCTCCCAGAAGGGACATGCAGGTCAATAACTAAGCCACCTGTAGGGTCTGAAGGCTCTTCCAGTCTTTCTCCCTCTGGCTGTGCCATGACATAACCCCAGTGCAGCCGCATCCTCTCCGGCTTTTACTCTGGCCACTCCCCTGGGAGTTACACAGGTGGCCAGGAAGCCACGGCTCACCCAGTAGGCACCGTGCAGCCACAGAGTGGGCTCAACTCTGTCTCCCGCTGCAGGCTCACTCCCCAGGCCCTTCCAGAAGCATCATTGCCAGCACAGGCTGGGCTTCTGCCTTGTAACCTCAGAGAGTTAAGGACACACAGAGGCAAAGGAAGTGGCAGGCTTCATGGCTCCCCTAGGAGTGTGGTCCCCCTGTGTGTATGCAAACCGCTCTTGGCAAGCAAAAGTTTAATTAAAAGCCTCTCAGAATGCCTCTCCAGCTGGGGTGGGCCTCGGTTGCCAGGAGGGGCCTTATCAAGTGGATATGAAAACTTATAAACGATAGTCCTTGTTCCCAGGAAATGTCATCTGGTCTGCCTCTTTGGGTGCCTTGCTGAGGAAGAGAGGAGTGGGGACTGTGTGTGTTTTTGATGTGGTATCCATTGTCTACTTGCAAGATGCAAATGATATTCAAATTTGGTTCCAGTGTACAGGCTGCGTGCGTATACCCCACAGCAGCCCTCAAGCAAGTGACTAATGGGAACATGTGTTTTTTCTATTTTTATAAGTCTGGGAGAACAAGCGGGTGGAGGGCTGAGCTTGTGGAGTTTCAAATCTCTTTTTGCAGGGGACATGCCGCTGTCTGGAGTGATGGTAATACTCAGTGGCGGCTCCATGGCAGCAGGCCCTGACCTGCCTAGATGCCCTGCTCCATGGAGGACCTTGAGCTGAATAAACGGTCCTGCCTGTCCCTTCTATCCACCCAGCCAGAGAGAAACCCAGGGACACAGCAGGGCTGTTAGGACAGTGGAGAGGCCCCAGCCTCTCCCGCCCTGTGTCTTGGCCAGGTGTTAGTCTCAGCAGGACCTCACTGGGAGCTAGTAGAGTGATTATCTCAATATGAGTCTAGTTGGTACTGCAATGATCTGTGTTTTTAATTAGATGATTCTTAACTGTCTCTGTCAGGTCAGCTGTGGGGAGGCGGGGGAGCTTGAAAGTGACTTCAATAAAACCTGTCTATCCGGAGCCTTGTGTAGCCTCTTGCAGCCCAAGGTAGAAAAAAACAAACCAAAACAAAAAACCACTGAACAATTCTAAGATGCTCTTGGGATCACGAACAGTTTCTGCTGCTCAGGCCCTGTTGCTGACATTGCTGTGGGTGCAGCAGCGGGTCTTTCTGTATCTTAATGGCTTCTACTTACACCTCGATCCAGTGGACAGGAATTACATGGCAAAGAGGCATGAGGTGACAAATAAGAGCTCTTGCATAAGGGAAACATTCTCTTCATATGTGAATAACAGAATGCATGAATCTTGAAGTGCTGGGATTTGAAGGGATCAGAACAGATCGACTAGATCAGTGGATCACATAGGATTCTCAGGAGTCTTTTCAGAGGGAAAGGAAAAGACTCTGGGTTGGGCTCTGGACGCCTCACCCCTTTGTCAAAGAGTCTAGCCCCAGTTGATCTGCTTTATATTGTCTGTTTCAATATCCAGTCTACCGAATGGAGTTATGCTAACTCCAGCCACCTGATAGGGGCTGCCTAGATTGCTGTGTGGAAGACCCCAAGGCCAAGTCTCAAATGTATGAGAGAGAGCATTGTAGTCAGTAGGTACAGGATGGGAGAATAATGGCCTAGAAACCATGCATTTGCTATCCCTAATATCAAATTTCTTTTGAAAAAAGGGCTCTGAGATTGTAGAAAGTTTGAAGACCACAAAACTCTATTTCTTGTACTTAGACAGAAATCTTCGTGCATATGTAGGGGGAGACACATTTTGATTTTGAAGACGGAACTTCACGTGTGCTCAGGGTAACCTCGGAACTCAGAACTCACCAGTTCTGAAGAACCTCTTGGTGTAAGAAAGCAACACACTGCCTTCATAAACTCAAACCCAAACATTCCCCTTGCCAAATGGAGGAGAATCTTGGGGATGAATCTAGAATCCCAAGGTCTAGTTGCTTTTCCAGATACAGAGACTCACCTCCAATGACACTATTGGGAGACCCCAGCTTGTCCCATGAAGGTCATCACCTGCCTCCTTATATTTGGTTAGAGGATTCCTGGGTTCCAGGTACTTAATATATTTCCAGTATTGTAATCAAAGTGCATCCCTTTGACCAAATTTCTCAGGTTTTCTCTCCCAAGGAAATAAATCATGGAATTGTATATAAAAGATAATTCATTACATCATTATTCTAAATAATAAAAACTGGGACTAACTGCGTGTTTAACAATCTAATTAAATTTATAAATAATGGCACATTTATGGAATATATATGTACTTTTATAATCAGGAGACTTTTTCTTTTTTTTTTGAGACAGGTTCTCCCTCTGTCACCCAGGTTGGAGTGCAGTGGTGCGATCTTGGCTCACTGTAGTGTACACCTCCCGTGTTCACGTGATTCTCCCACCTCAGCCTCCTGAGTAGCTGAGATCACAGATGCATGCCACCACAGCCTGGCTAATTTTTGTATTTTTAGTAAAGATGGGGTTTCACCATATTGGTCAGGCTGGTCTTGAACTCCCGACCTCAGGTGATCTGCCTGCCTTGGCCTCCCAAAGTGCTGGGATTACAGGTGTGAGCACCGTGCCTGGCTGATATTTAAAAACAAAAACAAAAACAAACAAACCAGATTCCAGTAAAAATCAGAGTGCTTTATTTTTAAGAGTATCCCTAGAAACAGACTACCTTAGCATCTATAAAGGAAAAGCAAGGTGAATTTTCTGTTAATATCCGTTTAGGGTCAATAGACAAATTGCATAATTCAGGCTAAAAAGAAATCCACTCTTTCTCTGTCATTAGATGTTTGTCCTTCTTTATCACAAAACTTACTTCAAATTTCCATTTCTCTTTGCTTCTATCGAGACAGTGAAAATCCACACCTTATGTTCTAGAGCAGCCACAATTGTGACCCACTAGCTGACCCATTTTGTCCCCACTATGTGCCAACAACGTTTTGAGCACTGGAAGCACAAGGTAATTAGTGCAACATCCCTTCCTTTGAGGGACTTTTGGGGATAAGGGGGGCACAGAAATGGAAACAATTAAGAAACAGTGCCATGTGTTACCTGGTTCAATGCACCGGCCACTTACTTCATGCCAGACATTGTCCTAAGTATGTATGTGTCACCTCTCTGGTTCATGACCTGCAGCAAAGGCACTGTTCCCCCATTTCAGTGATGGGCTCGTTAACGGCCCACAGGCTCAGCAGCACAACTGACAGGTGGTAGAGCCAGGGCTCTAACCCAGCGATACTCATCCTTACTCCTGTTATAAACCCTTGAGCCAAAATGATGTTGGAATAGAAGAGGAAACTTCCTCTCCTCTGCCTGCGGCGCAGAAGCACCATGTGCAAAAGGATTTTCTTTTGATTTGTTTTATTCCTGCTGTATCCCCAGCACCTAGAACAGTGTCCGGAAAGAATGCAAGGTGGATGTGGTGTAGCTGAGGTAGGTTTGCCAGATTTAGCAGAGGAAATAAAGGACACCCACTTACATTTAAATTTTAGATAAACAATGCATCATATTTCGTCTAAGTATGTCTGATGCAATATTTAGGGCATACTTTAATTAAATGGATTCACTGTTAACTGAAATTCAGATGACACTGGGCATTCTAAGGTATCTGGCAACCCCAAGTCAAGGCAGTGTGAATGGCAGGTTGTACTGAGTTGAGTGGAGGAGGGCCAGCAGGGTGACCCGTGCCTGTAATCCCAGTGCTTTGAGAGGCCAAAGAGGGAGGATCACTTGAGGCCAGGAGTTGGAGACCAGCCTGGGCAACATAGCAAGACCCTGTCTCTAAAACAAAAAATTAAAAAATTAGCCAAGTGTGATGGTGCATGCTGTATCCCAGCTACTTGGGAGGCTGAGGCAGGAGGATTGCTTGAGCCCAGCAGGTCAAGGTTGCAGTGAGCAGAGATCACACTACTGTGTTCCAGCCTGGGTGGCAGAGCAAGGCCCTATCTCAAACAAAAAAGAGTGGAAGAGAAGGCTCTCATGAATTACACAAGTCAGGGAAGGCACAGCCCCAAGCCAGCTGTGGAGGAGTGAGGACGCTTGGTTTTCCCAGAGAGCTGTGAACAGCCTGCTACAGACAACCAGACGAGAGAGCAGAGCTCCCACTGGGGGCCTGTGGGTCGACATGTTTTGTTCCATCTTCAAATTTTAATTAGTTCACAACCCTTAAAATCTGGCAATTTTACATTTTTAAAAATTGGCTTAAAAAAATCTGAAGGTCTTGGCCAGGCGCAGTGGCTCATGCCTGTAATCCCAGCACTTTGGGAGGCCAGGAGTTCAAGACCAGTCTGGCCAACATGGTGAAATCCCGTCTCTACTAAAAATCCAAAAATTAGCTGGTCATGGTGGCGGGCATCTGTAATCCCAGCTACTCAGGAGGCTAAGGCAGGAGAATTGCCTGAACCCTGGAGGCGGAGGTTGCAGTGAGTCGAGATTATACCATTTCACTCCAGCCTGGGCAGCAAAGCGAGACTCCAACTCATTAAAAAAAAAAAAAAAAAAAAAAAAAATCTGAAGGTCTTTATTTCCAAATGACATTTGATGGGAGGTGAATAGCAGCCATCCCCTTGGGTGTGGGGGCAGGCTGGACTCTATTGGCTTCAGTCTCCTATAACTTACTTTACCTACTTTGTTCTCTTGAACCATAGAACTTCTGTTGTCCCCAGAGTAGGGTGATTGGGAGAGTTGCTAGATATGGTCTATAAAATTGACAAAAGATGAAAAAGAAAGGAAGGCCCTGCCATGGGTGTAAAGAGCCTGTAAACCATGCTAAGTGTTTTCCTCTAGACATGGAGGGATCCACAGGGAGTTGTGTAAACCAGGCCAGTGGCATACCCGGATGTCCTTTAGAATGTGACTCTGGTGGCCTCATGAAAGACGGATGGGAGCAGGCAGTGACTGGAGTCTGTTGGAGGGCTGTGCAATATTCATTGGATATTTAACATGGTGAGGCTGACAGGGAGAACGCAATGGAGAAGACAGTTCCCGTAACTACTGTCTTCAGATCCTTGTAGAAGGGCCTCAGAGCCTCTGGAATCCAGAGGATTGGATTCTACTCCTGAGCAGGTTGTAAACATGTGAATTTCAATGGGGAGCATGGTAGGTTTAAGGGATAATGACATGTAGTGATCCATATTTATTCTATCTCTCTGTCTATTAATTTATTGATGGTGAGGAGGGAGGAGGGAGGCAACAGATGGAGTTAGAAATGGACATGACCCTGCATTTGCTCTGCTAACTCCCCTTGGTTTAAGGCAACGTGGCTATTCCTCGGCCCTGCATGCCTGGCTGACCCAGGCTATCCTCACTGGTGGCTGGGGGCAGATGCATTCGTAATGGAAGAGGTGAACTCACTGTTGGGGGTTCGAGGGAGTGTGGGGAGGTGGTTTCTTCTGTGGTAATAAGATTGTCAGGGCTCCTTCCTGGCCCGTGCATTGCAGGGACCGATGCAGGCTGCCAGAATGGGAAGCTCACTCTTCTTAATTAGTCCTAATGCAGTTGAGGCTGTTTTCTTAGCCTGACCAAAGAGAATAGTAATTAATATGGTGGGAGAGACAGACGGAGAGTTCAAGGCCGGCATGTGTGCCCCCGACCCTGGGGTCACTGGGGAAGGGGAACCTGGAAGACAATAGCCTGGCTCCCGCAGGCCTGGACAAAGGCTGGCTCTAGTTCTCAAACCTCAGCTCACTGTGGCCTTCCCATTAACGAGAAATTCTGTCCTTTCACTCCTGGCAAAGGGACCTGGCTTAGTAGACCTCCCAAATAATATGTGTGTGTCTATGTTTGTGCATGCATGTGTGTGTGTTTTAAGGGGTAATTTTTCTCCCACTGAAATAAATTCACGAGGCCTAGGGGAGTACCTGTTTCTTTTCTTTTTTTTTTTTTTCCGAGACAGAGTCTCGCCTTGTCGCCTAAGCGGGAGTGTAGTGGCACAATCTCAGCTCACTGCAACCTCCACCTCCCAGGTTCCAGTGATTCTCCTGCTTCAGCCTCCCAAGTAGCTGGGACTCCAGGCGTGCACCACCATGCCCAGCTAATTTTTGTATTTTTTAGTAGAGATGGGGTTTCACCATATTGGCCAGGCTGGTCTTGAACTCCTGACCTCGTGATCCGCCCACCGCGACCTCCCAAAGTGCCAGGATTACAGGCGTGAGCCACTTTGCCCGGCCAAGTACCTATCTTAATGCTAGTCAGTGGCTACTGTTGCTGCTGGTAGGGCTGGATTTGTACCACCAACATGCAGGGCACAGGACTCATTTCACCCCAGGTCTTGCACAGCATCCTGGAGCTAGGAGCCTGGAAATGAGCGTGGCTTTTTGCAAGCTGGAAAGAGGCTATCCGGGTGGGAGCAGGTAGCTGGTGCCCAGGTACTGCTGCCATTAGCGAGCTGGGTGGCAGGCAGGCCAACAATACACAGTGAGGACAGAAGCCAGAGGCAGTGACAGCTCCACCTCCCAGCGAATCCCAACAGAAAGAGGAAATGAGAGCCCCAGAATGATGGTGAATGGGATGCAAGCAACTGTCTCACTCATTATGGATGACCTTACCACTCACAAATGACAGGTAGACACAGAGCCCCAAATAAGTGACACTATATTGCATTTGTGCCTCTTCCTTGTTTGGAGATGCTGATCTTTCCAGCAACAAAACTTAGTTCTTTTTAGGTTTTGCCCTCTACTTTCCTTTGGCTTCTTCTTCTTCTCTCTTTTTTTGCTTTAATTAAATATTGCTGCCTAACTCAGGTCAGCAGCAATGTCACCAGCATCAGCCATGAATCATGGCCGAGCTGACATTTTAAAAATGGCATCGTCAGGGTAGCAAGTGCAGGCCAGACACCCAGGCACAATGACTGGACCCCGTAAATTACACTAAAAGTCTAATCAGAATAATCAACACGCTGACATCTTTATGCATGTGGGCAGAACTCGGGGAAGGAAAAGGCGCTGACTTGGATTGCTCCGAGATTTTGCTTACAGCAGATTCTGGCACTTTCTGAGGATGCAAACAGAATCTTCAAGGTGTATCTTTTGAGTATGCGGTGACTGCTTTCCCCACATTTACATGTTGTGATTAAAAACAGATATAATGTGTATCTCTCAATAGCATGTTGGTTTATATGCAGCTCATGCAGCCATCATATTTTTCCTGCAAACCTCCCACATACACATAGTTCATCAGTGCACGTACACATGAATGGCTGTCTCTCTCTTCTCTCTCACACACACGCACACACGCACACACATGTACACATACACACTATGATTATAAATTTGAATACATTCTTGGGTACTCTGGCTACAGAACTGCATTCAAACTCTGTCATTATTAGAATGGTTTTCATAATTCTGACCATATCTGTACTAATCCCCATGAATGTGATTTCCTGAGGCCAGACAGGATAGCCACCCTTCAGCCCAGGCCATTTATCACCTTTCTTGCTCTGTTTTAGTTTTTGACCTTTTCTTTTTCTTTCTCAAACTTCCCCCTACCCCTGCCACCTCCTTTTTGTCTCTAGTTTGCAAACAAACAAACAAATAAGCCTTCCTAAAGCTTTGTCCTCCCTGACTCCAAGGGGTGCTCTTGGCCGTATATAATGCAGAAAGAGCACCTCCCAGTGATTAATTGGCCCCACCAGGTCACAGGCACGGAGAGTCCATTTGTCACCAGTGAGCTCTGGCCATCACAACCAGGCTGTCCAGGCCTCATGGGCGGCCCAGTGCACACCAGCTGGGGACTTACCAGTTAGTACCCACTGAGGTGTGGCCAGCCAGGGCCCAAGGGTGAGTGCTATTGGTTGGCTGGAAGGAAGAAGGGGAACACAAAGGGAAGAAAAAGTGAAAAAAAGAGGATCACGGTTGATAGATGAGAAGCAGAAGCATTTTTTTTTTTTTATGGTAAGAAAGTAGACTTTGTTTTGCTTTCATGGGTTTCTCATGTATTGAGCACCTACTGTGTTCCAAGAGTGAACAAGATATCATCCCTTAATCTGGTAGTGGTTTGATAGATTTGACCCATCTGATTTTCGCAATGCTCTCGAGAGAAGGATATGGCTGATATCTGTGTGCTAATTTTTCAGATGGATAAACAGTGCCAGGATCTCTGTGATTTGCCCATGGCCAGGTGATTATACCTCCTCCCCTAGAGTTTCTTTTGTTCCATCACACATGAGAGGGGTCCATCAGACTGACCCACCTGCCATCCCCTTGAGTCCTCCTGCAGTGCCCTGACTACAGAACAGCCATGAAACCCATTAACTCCTGGATATAAACACCTAGGCTCTGGTTTCACTTTTCGCTTTTTCGACACACCAGCCATAAGGCCTTGGACAAGTCACTTTAGCACTTGGATCCTTAGTGTTTTCATCTATAAAATAGGTTTCATGCCCTTAGAATTGTGACGGTTATATGAGATTATAAAACCTAGGGTATTATGCTTGGCATAGATTAAGCAATTCGTAAATTGATAGGTGTGTAAGGTACCTATTTATGTATTTCTATAATCATTCTGTAAGAGCCGAGCTGTCTGGGCACCCACAAGTGGCCCCAGCATCAGCACACATCCCAAGGCACAAGACTGGGGAGAGAGATAACCAAAGAGATAGATGTCTACAAAGTACTTTCCAGGAATATACTTTCCCAGCTTCTCCCTCTCCATCCTCCTGCTACAGTGGTTCCTACTGCCAAGCATTTGCTCAAGAAGAACTTGCTGATCATTCCACTGGAAAGCACTGTATCAGGTGCCATGCGCTGGTCAGGGCAGAGAGGGCAGGAGGCAGGACAAGGGCAGTGACAGAAACACAGCAGAAGAGAGGGTGGGGACAGGCAGGACGCACTCCCGCTGCTGGTCTTTGGCCCAGTTATGAGACCCCCTCATGGACATGTCCTGCTTTAGAAAGCTCCAGATAAGTAAGTCCAGCCCAGTGAACAATTTCAGGAAAGAGAGATTTCTATAGAATAACGAACTCTTTTTGCTTTTAAAAAGAAAAGATGGTGATTACTTTTAAGTCAGTAGTTCATACTAGTTCTGTTTTTTTTTTCTTTTTTCTTTTTTTTTTTTTTGAGACAGGGTGTCACTCTGTCTCCCAGACTCAAGTGCAGTGGTACAATCATGGCTTACTGCAACCTCAACCTCCTGGACTACAGTGCTCCTCCCATCTCAGCCTCCCAAGTAGCTGAGACTGTAAGCATGCACCGCCATGCCCCGCTAATTTTTCATTTTTTATAGATATGGTCTCGCTATGTTGCCCAGGCCAGTCTCAAACTCCTGGACTCAAGTGAACCTCCCACCTGGGCCTCCCAAAGTGCTGTGAACAAAACAATCAGTAGCCCAAATTGTTGAGCTGCTCTGCAAAGTTGCATACGCAGGAGGTGCAAGGAGAGCCACGTTCAAGCTACCAGAAGCCCCTGGAAGAGCAAAAGCTAGAAACGGCCTCTGTGTATCAGACACTTCCTCCTTATGAGGCACTGAATTAGGCACCTTGCATGACAGATTTCACTCAAGTTACGTAGTGATGCCACAGAGTGTCATTACCTCTGTTTTACAAATGGGACAACTGAGTCGGGAAGCATGACTGGTGGGTGACTACTAATAAGTGGTCTGAAGCCTTTCTATTTGTTAGTATGCTTTTGGGGTGAAAGTAGTAAAAATCTGTTTCAAAGTGGCTTAAATAATATGAAACAGTTTTGTCTCACCAAACAACAAATGTAGTGGTAGCGTGGGCTCTCAGATGGGTGGATTCAGTGGCTTATTGGTGTCATCAAGAAATTTTTCCATTTCTTCCGGATAATGCTCCTCTTGATATGTTAGCTGGCTCTTCCTTCAGGTCCCCTTTGAATGGTAATATTGGCACAGAAATTAACATCTCACAGAGACCCAATATTGCCCAGAGATACAAAGGTACAAAGGAAGCATCAATTTCTAGATCTCTCTCACTTTTTTTTTTTTTTTTTTTTTTGAAATGGAGTCTCGCTCTGTCTCCCAGGCTAGAGTGCAGTGGTGTGATCTCAGCTCACTGCAACCTCCGCCTCCAGGTTCAAGTGATTCTCCTGCCTCAGCCACCCCGCCCCCCCCTCCGCCAAGTAGCTGGGATTACAGGTGTGCACCACCACACCTGGCTAATTTTTGTATTCTTAGTAGAGACAGGATTTTGCCATGTTGGCCTGGCTGGTCTCGAACTCCTGACCTCAGGTGATCTACCTGCCTCGGCCTCCCAAAGTGCTGAGATTACAAGCATGAGCCACTGTGCCTAGCCAATTTCTGAACCTCTTAACAGCAAACTTTTCCCCAGAATCCTTCAGCAGGGCTTCCTTCCATTGGGACATATGACCAGACCTAAACTCATCACTGACAAACAGAGGAGATCACAGTCTGCTCAGTGTCACCAGCACCCAGTGTGGTGGAATGTGGAGGATAAGACTTGGGTAAGTCAAAAAAGGATGAAGGGGAACTGGAAGTTGAGGCAGTAGTTACCATTGTCAGCCACAGCCAAGACTCCAACACTCTCTGATAGCAAAAGAGGAAATGTTAGTCTTCTAGCTATGAAACTATGTCTATCCAATACTCAGCAAAGTTGAAGGAATTCTGATTTTTTTTCCCCCCTAACAGCTCTTGAATAACAAAGGGTGGTGTTATGGGATGAATTTTGTCCCACCCCAGCCCCTGCAAAAAAATCCTACGTTGAAGTCCTAACCCTCAGTATCTCCAAATGGGACTGGATTTGGGGATAGAGTCTTTGAAGAGGTAATTAAGTTAAAATGGTGAACCCTAATCCAGTGTGACTGGGCTTCTTATAAGAAAGAAGGGGAGATTAGGACTCAGAGGGAAGACCATTTGAAGCCACAATGAGAAGACAGCCAAGGAGAGAGGCCTCACGCAAAACCAACCCTGCCAACACCCGGATCTCGGATGTCTATCCTCCCAGAGCCTGGGAGGCTTCCTCACAGAGAAAATGAACAAAGTAGCCTTTGTTATGGAAACCCAAGCAAACTAACCCAGGAGGATTGTCTATTTCATGGTTTCCTTCAAATCCATAATAGTCACTGGAGATTGGGAATGACAGAGATGGTAGAGGGAGTTGGGAGGATGACTGCACACTATCCAGAGGAAGGAATACAGCAAAGAGGCAGAGGAAGGACGGCACATGAGTATTGGAGAGGAAATGTGAATGCCTTTGGAAATCTGGCCCATTGGGCTGTAAATCTGGACATAAATCTGGATGCCAGGAAGTCATGAGGCCACTGACCTCTGGGAAGTTGGAAGGGAAAGTTGCTTTGGGCAGAAAAAATGACTTTGATTTGGGGAAAATTCTTTTTATTCTCTGTTAACTATGAAATCAATAATTTATGTGTTTTCTGTGTGCCAGTCACTGTGCTTGGGCTGTGAAATGGATAGACGGGGCGGTCCCTGACTTCAGGGAATTGGTATTTACTAAAAGAGAATAAGTTTAGCATGAGTGGTGGGAGGAAGGTTAGTTTCAGACATTTGATTGCCAACCTCCAAAGCTCTGTTGTCGGGAAGTTTAGGATGTGCTGGAGCCATTGATTTGTAAAGACAAATGATCCCATCCAAGGGTTGAGCAGAGGAAAGTATCTGCAGAGGTGGCCTCCCAAACAGAAAAAAAAAAAAATGTTCTGAAAACATCCTGTTTGATTTCCACGAATTATCTTCTTGGGCTTCTTAAATGGGAGAAGAAAAGAAAAAGATGCTTAGATTTAAGTAAAAATAGGTAGAAAGCAAGAACATCCAGAAAATAAACTATGCTGCCTGTTTGCCCCTGAAGCGTGGTAGAGGAAATGTACCTTTCTGATGAGGAAGCTCCAAGCAGGTGCCAAGTCTTACTGTGTATGTTGTGATTTATCCTGGAATCTTATAGGCCTTACCAGGAAACATCAGGAGGTTGCTCAGATGGAGGAATCTAGATGGGTTTCATGCAGGCTTTTCTGATGTTCTATGAAATCTAGGGCTTTATTCCCTCATTATAGGTCAAGATAGGGCTTTGCCTCAGGTTTTGCCCTGAGCATGTGTGCTCCTGAAGAGGGAACCAAATCCTTCCGTCCCCACCCAGACAGAAGCCCTGGAGAGATGAAACTAGGGTGGCCCATCCATCAACAAACCTAGGTTCCGCCACAAGTGCAGATTCTATCAGTCAAATGATACAGGAAGGTGATGCAGATCCACAGAGATGACTATTTAGGTTCTCCTGCCTTGAATTTCTTGGCTTTTTCTCTGTTGATTTTTACTGGCATAAAATGTTGTACATTTTGTACATTTATCACTATGGCATGGATGTTTCAAGGATGACTGTAAATGAAATATGGATGTATCCTAAAGATATTTATGTAATTTAGCAAAATTATTTTGCAAATTCATTCAAAAGAATCTGCTCAGTTCACATCTTGCTAGCATCACAAAACATTTCACAAATCACACCTTAATGTGGGAACAAGTACACATTACTTCAACATACCAAATGTGTGAATGCACAAATAGTGTTTAAAATATTTTATACAATAAATTGTGATCACTCTGTTAAAATGCCAGTTTCTAGAGAAAATTGATTTACAAAAAATATCTAATCACAGTACCCCGTGAAAGCTGCATTTTTTCAGTATCATTTAATGTTTCAAGCCAAGAGATTTGGATGGTTGTCTCATTTTGTTTTCCTTTTTTTTTTTTTTTTTTTTCCCATTCATTTGCTGAACAATCATCTTCTGAAACATCCCACTTCTGCCGTGGTATCAACTGGCACGTTACCAAAAAGATGTAAATGATTTAATTGAATTAGTTTAATTAGGTAAATTAACAGTTAAGCATATCACACACAAGCTTGTTCTGTTTCTACCACGTTATGGAGATAATTTAGTACAGAAGGAGAATGGGCATGACCAAAATTCCAATGAAATGAGCCAGACTAGCTGGCAGAGGGGAAAAAAACACAAAGATAACAGTTGCTGGAATTAAATCTGGGTAAATAATTTATGTGCTGGATTCATTATGTAATTTGAGTCGTAGACAACCAGTTGATAGTCAATGAATGTGCAAAAACATTGCTACTGAGTGGAAGCGTGAAGGTGACCGAAATGTTTCTGACCTTTCCCGAAACATATTCCCGGGAAAATTCCAGCGGTCCTTGGTGATTTAGACAAACTGAGGCAATGCCAGCCAGCTTGGTTAATCAAAAATCTGAATTAAAACAAAACAAAACAAAAAAAAAACAAATGAACTGTGGTTTGACGGCCTTCAAGTATATGCCATGCCATTAAATCAAACAAAGCAGGAGTATTCAATCTCGGCAATATGGGCATTGTTTGGGAGGACTGGCATTGGAGGGAGTTTCTAGGGCATTGCAGGATGCTTAGCAGCATCCCTGGCATCTACCCGATAATGCCAGTAACACTGCCTTCCCTGCGGTGGTGATAATCCAGATGTCTCAAGACACTGCCAGATGTCCCCTGGGTGGGGGTGTCAAAATAACCCTGGTTCAGAACCACTGAGATGAAACCATTGAATACTATCTAATATGAATCGTGAGGAATTCAGCTTTAGTAAATTATTCACAGTGAGTTGTAACATTCATAGCACTTACATAGAATCTTATATAAAATTTGAAAATATTTATTACCTCAAGTATTTGAAACATTTCCTGGCTGGGCATAGTGGCTCATGCCTATAATGTCAGCACTTTAGGAGGTTGAGGCAGGCAGGTGGCTTGAGCCCAGGAGTTTGAAACAAGCGTAGACAACATAGCGAAACCCTGTCCCTATATACAGTACAAAAAATTAGCCAGGAGTGCCTTTAGTCCCAGGTACTTGGGAGAGTGAGGTGGGAGGATTACTTGAGCTCAGGAGGTTGAGACTTCAGTGAGCTGTGATCATGCCTGTGGACTGCAGCCTGGGTGGAGACCCTGTCTCCAAAAAAAAAAAAAAAAAAAAAAAAAAAAAAAATTATATATATCTGTTAATTCTCATTCATTCATTTGGCAAGAAGCAGGTATTAACCACTAAGCACACAGTATCATTGGATTCAAAAGTATCAACACCCTCACGGACAAGGAGTTCCAGGCAGACTTGTGAATGAAGAAATCACATAGCCAAAGCTGACCACGGAGGGGCACACCTATGATCCCAGCTATTTGGGAGGCTGAGGTGGGTGGGAGGATGGCTTGAGCTCAGCAGTTCAAGTCCAGCCTGGGCAACATAGCGAGACCCCATCTCAAAAAAAAAAAAAATCACATGGCATATAGTAAATGCTGGCAAAGGTGGGAAGACCGAGGGAACCACATTTTTAAGAGAGCCCCAGCCTTAGGTAAATAGCTTTCAGTTCTGTGTGGCAGCAGGGGTGACCACCAAGGTATCAAAGCCTGAGCTAAGACGTTCACTGATCTAGTGGCAATGAGAGAAATTGGGAGGCTTTAAGCAAAGGAATGTTACATACAGTCAGTGTTGACTTCTGGAAATAGCAAAGGTTTTAAAGTCATACTCACATGAGTTAAATACTGATGTTGTCACTTGCCAAGTGAGGCAAATTGCAGATTTCTGAACCTCATGTTCATATCAATAAATAATGGCTACCTCACTGCACATGGTGAGTGAGACAGTGTTCATGGAGCATTTAGCATACTATCTGCCCCATAAAAGTCACTCAATAATTATCAGTGCTGCTTTCCTTCACTAGCCGGTCTGTCCCACTCACCATCTTGCTTGTATAGAACACAATGGAAAGTCTATGTTTCCAAGGTTTGCACTCCCCAACATCTGGGTTGTGTTGTCAAACGTCACTGAAGTCGTCCAAAACCTTGCCACTGGATTTTGTTTACTCTAGAGCTGAGCGTTTAAATCCCTTAAATTGGTAACGTCAGTTTGACGTCCATGTTAATCTTCCACGAGATTTCAGGATCTGGAATCTGGAGGTGGCTTTCTCTACCACATACCCAGGTTTGGAGCCAAATGTGGTCATTATTACCACAGAAATCAGGGAGGACGTGGAAAAGTACCCGTTGGAAGAAGTGATTTTTTTTATATATACAAAGGAATGTAAATGTTTTGCCAAGCAAGTTTCTGGCAACAGTGCCTCCAATGCCGGTATTTTCGTGCTGTAAGGAAACAGCGACAAGCAAACAGAGGGAATGGGAGACCTGTTTTACATTTGGAAATTGTAAGCCACATTCCCACCCCTTCTGCAAATGTATCACTAACGTACACAATGCTTTGTATATATAATGGAATGAAGGGCTAAGCTGTTTTCTGTGGGATTCTGACATGTCTCTTTCTTTTTCTCACACACACTCTGCAGTGATACATCTATAAATGAAGGGGACATTTCCAAGAACACATTTCATTGTCAGAAATATATACACACCATGTAGAACAAACACAGCCTGAACAAAGATGTCCTCTTCCCCCAACCACTCCTTCCCTGGGTACCCACTTCTCATCCTTTCCCATGACAGTGGGACTTCCTATTCCAGGTAATCGGTCCAGGTAGCTTCTGGGAGTTGAGTCTGTAGGGTGGCTGCCCTGAAGTCACTCAACAGCAGTCCTGGTACCACCGTCTACCAACTGCAACTGATGAGGAAATCGGACTCTTCCTTAATCCCTTCCACGCCCTGGGGTTTATTCTCAGAAGTTTATCTAACTTGTGAATGTAATGGCTATAATAATGTACAAGTTCAGATTAACCCAAAAGGGAAATGGCAAATTCTCTGTGGCCTCTGTCCATCTTTTAGGATTTAGAAGGTTCTAGAAGGAATGGTCAGCTGCTGTGCTTTAGTGCTTTATAGCTCCATCCCATGACCTACTGTCTTTCCTTGCATCCCACAGCCTTTTCTTTTTCCTTTTTTTTTTTTTTTTTGAGACGGACTCTCGCTCTGTTGCCCAGGCCGGAGTGCAGTGGCACCATCTCAGCTCACTGCAAGCTCTGCCTCCCAGGTTCATGCCATTCTCTTGCCTCAACCTCCTGAGGAGCTGGGACTACAGGCTCCTGCCACCACACCTGGCTAATTTTTTTTTTTTTTTTTTTTTTGTATTTTTAGTAGAGACAGGGTTTCACCGTGTTAGCCAGGATGGTCTCCATCTCCTGACCTCGTGAAGCACCTGCCTTGTTCTCCAAAAGTACTGGGATTACAGGCGTGAACCACCGCACCTCTTTTTCCTTTTTAAAAAATTATTTTGAAATTATTTTAGACAACAAAGTTGGCAAAAATTTTTCAGAGAGTTTCTGCGTATTCCTCACCCAACTTCCCCAATGGTAACAATCCTAGATAACTGTGGTGCAACTATCAAAATTAAGAAATCAGCTGGGCATTGTGGTACATGCTTGTAATCTCAGGTACTCAGGAGGCTGAGGCAGGAGGATCACTTGAGACAAGGAGTTTGAAGACAAACTGAGCAACATAGCAAGACCCTGTCTCCAAAAAAAAAAAAAAAAGAAAGAAAAAGAAAAAAGAAATTGCTTTTCTTAATTAATGGGTACAATACTAATACCAAAGTACAGATTGTATTTGTATTTCACCAGTGTTTTCACTCACCCCCTATTTCTTGGATCCTATCCACAATCCTAAATGCAGGACAGCTCTTAGCTGTGCTTCCTTCCTCTCCCTTAATCTATGACAGGCTCTCAGTCTTCCCTTGTTTTTCATACCTGGACACTTTTGAAAAGTATTGTTCCATGGCTGGATAGAATGTGTCTGAAGCGTCTCATGATTTGATTGAAGACACGCTTGTGTTTTAGGCAGGAATACCAGAGGTGACATGCCCTTCTCAGGGTGTTATATGGGGGGGTGCGTGATGTCAGTGTGGCTTATAACTGATAGTCGCTTTGGTAAGGTGGTGTCTGCCAGGTTTGCATGCCGTAAAGTTACTGTTTTTCCCTTTGTAACTGTTAAGTATGTTTTGGGAGATACGTTGAGATGATGATAATATCCTACTTCCCAAACTTTCATCTGCTACATTGAGTACCCTTGGCAGCACTTGTCTTGCCTACGACATTTATGATGGTGGTATCCTCACAGGGACTTTTCCATGTTCTCCCTAAAGTTAAGAAATAAATTTTCTTAATGAATGAGCCCAATACTGGTTTTCTAGTCCTCTCATTCCATCTATGTTTATTCATCAGCCTCCCACAACCTTTGGGCTGACTGTACACAACATTTTTATTTTCACCTTGTAGAATTTCTCCTAATCTCCCACCGTGGTCCCTATAAAGGATCCTGTAAATATTTTCAGAAGTGGAAAAGAAGAGGAGAAAAGCAAAGTAATAAAAGTGCCTACAGTGATCCCAATCTGCGCTCACCGTGTGACTTTGAACAAGTCACTGTCCTGCGAGCTTCTGTTTTCTCTTCTTTTTTTTTTTTGAGACGGATTCTCTCTCTTGTTGCCTGGGCTAGGGTGCAATAGCATGATCTCTCAGTTCACTGCAACCTCCACCTCCCAGGTTCAAGCAATTCTCCTGCCTCAGCCTCCCGAGTAGCTGGGATTACCGGTCCCCATCACCTCGCCCAACTGATTTTTGTATTTTTAGTGGAGCTAGAGTTTCACCATGTCGGCCAGGCTGGTCTTGAACTCCTGACCTCAGGTGATCCACCCACCTTGGCCTCCCAAAGTGCTGGGATTACAGGCATGAGTCACCATGCCCAACCCCATTTTCTCTTCTGAAAACGCCATCTCTAAGCCCCTTCCAGCTCTAAAATGCTGTGATCCTATGACAGGCAGCTGGGTTGTGATGGAATCTGCAGCTGGCGTCACCAAACCGCCCAACAGTGAGATGAACGAACATGGGGCAGTGACAGGACAGACAGGGGAATTCAGGAAGGGGAGGAAATGGTCTATGAATCTTTTACAAGAACTAGGGATACTGACATTAATAATACTTTCCTCACAGAGAAATACGTTGGAGGGAATGCTAAGGTTTGAGGAGGAAGCAGCTCCATTTGGGATGAGGTCTTTTATCTTTGCCTGGCTCTTGAAACATACGAATCATTCCTTTTCTCCCCAGATTGAAGAATCCATAGTGTGCGTTTTCAACATCTGTTTCACTACTTTGAATCAGGCTTAATACCCATTTAAGGCTTAATGATTGCAGAATTATACTGGATGTAAATATAGTTTTTAACAGTGTGGCTTAAAAGCTGAAGTTTCACTTTTATCCTCTTTATAAAGCTCACAAAACATGCAGACCTCAAGACTAAAAATTTTCTTAATGTCTTATAAGCCAAGTCTGTTTCGCAGCCCAGAGCCAATTTGTATTGATATTTTAAAGATACAATTAGAAATTACCAATTATTTTGCCTATCTTACTAGCTGATTTCAGAACATCAGTCATTATTTTAAAAAAAACTGAGAGAGAAACATTTGGAACTATAAAGGGGAGGGAAGTTTGGCTCCCAGGGGTGAACTGTGAGTGCTGGACTGGGCTGAACACCCAGGAGTTGATCATGGATAGAGGTCTTTGTCAAAGAGAGACAGGAATCCAGAGATGAGGAAAATTAAAATTTGTCCCCAGCTGGGGTTATTTAAGCCAGTTCTTGTGAAACTCCTTTCCTAGCTAGTCTGTTCTCACATCTGCTGGCTAATAGAGGAATGTACTGGTTTGGGATCCAGCCTGTGGTTTTGTTTTGTTTTGTTTTGTTTTGTTTGAGGCGGGATCTCACTCTGTCACCCAGGCTAAAGTGCGGTGGCACAGTCACAGCTCACTGCAGCCTCGACCTCCCAGGCTCAAGTTCTTCCCACCTCAGCCTCCCAAGCAGCTGGGACCACAGGCATGTGCCCCCATGCCTGGTGGATCTTTTTAAATTTTTGTAGAGATGGGGGTCTCCCTATGTTGCCCAGGCTGGTCTCAAACTTCTGGGCTCAAGCACTTCTCTCATCGTGGCCTCCCACTTCCCCCAGTGGGATCCTACCTCTTAATGACCCTTTTTAAATAGAGAACTTTTGAAATATCACTGTCATAAAACTGCTTTGGTAAATATAAGTTGGAGAATCACAGGGAAAGTGAGGGTAGGAGAACAAGTGGCCAGTTTGTCACAACTTGTAGTGAAGATTGTGTTATTGATTCAACTGTGAGTTTGGTCCTTTACAGACAGGTACGTACATCTCTTAGTGACTGCTGTACTGTGAATTCCATATATAGTGCCTGGCACATAGTAGGTAATCAATAACCCGTGATGCATCAAAAAATGGTTAAAGGTAGAAATTATCTCTGTGTGGGTTAGACCCTGAATTATGGTCCCTTTCATTTACCTTTCAGATAATGGTTGGAGCTAGAGGTGACCTAAAAGGAGTATCTACACTCAAAGGTCTATGCCTTAAATTCATATACTACTTTGTAACAAGATTTTTCATAAGGTGTTTCTTGGAAGGTTAGTAGATACTATTCAGTAACGGAGTCCTGTGGTCAAAGTGTGAACTCCGAAAGGTTAAACGGTTTTTTGTTTACTTTTGTTTTTAACTGCAGGACTTGTCAGGGCCTTTGATCATTTGCATGGCTGTTGGGATTTACCGAGGGAGGCATAAACACTTTGAATATTGATTCTCTGTTTTCTTAAAGTATCCTTCATTCTAATAATCCAATGATCACAATTTGAGAAATATTGTTTATAATATGCAGATCATTTTTACTTGGGTAAGTCATCCTAGAACATTTGGTTTCTCCAGTCTTTGACCTTGAACTCATTACATAGGTGTAGAAAAATTTCCAAATCAAATGCATAATGTGAACAATGCCCCTAGGTACACAAATACTTGTTCAGTGGATGGATAGATGGATGGATGGTTTAGTGACTATATCAGAGTAACATTGTTAGATAAATGACATCATCGGCACCAAGACCTGGGAGAGTTGTTGAGATTTCTCCAAAACCACGGTGTTCTCACTTTGATTGCCTCTCTCCTCCACTCCAGCCCCCAGCATAGAGCTACTCATTGCCTTTTGCTGATTGCAGGGGCTTCTAAGTGCTGTTTTCACATCTGGTCTAACGGCCCTCAAATCTGTCCACACCCAGACCTGCTATGTCTCGGGGTCATTTACATGGCAGTCTTTCCACAGGGTGCCCAGAGCCCTCTCCAACACAGTCCCATCTCGTTCTTCCAGCCTCATCCTCCTTCACTCCCTTACGTACAGGTCACATTTCACCCAAACCAACCTCCCCTCTGTTTCCCAAGTTTCCTTTGAACTTTCTCACTCCTGTGCTGTTCTTTGCTCTGTTTTCTGTCTGGAATGCCTGTGGAATCCCACGTCATTGATGGCAAGGGGCTCTTGAACTATTACCTATTTTTTCACTTTCGTTCCAAACCATCTTCTTCATAAGCATGTCTCTAGTCCTGCTATTTTCTGAATCTCTGTGGCCTTCTCTGATATCACTCATAATTGCCAGTAATCCATCTGTTTGCCCCATTTCCACTTTCCTGCCCAACACGTACACTGTATTGTGAACTCCTGCAAGGCAGTATTCTCTACTTTTTTCCCCAGTACTTGGCACACAGTGGGCCCTCAGCTAATAGTTGGTGAGCTGAGCACTCCTGTTAAGATCCATAAATGCATCTGTATTATTGCTCTTCAATAGCATAGCACAGAGAGACAGACATAGATCTTGCCGTAAGAAAACACGTTGCAAATAAGAAAGCCCAATTATCTTCTAGAATTTGGAAGAGTCAAATGTACTAATAGGCTACAATGTTGCAGAAGTTCATTTTAAGTCTGTTGTTCAGAACCTGGGTGAAATACTCCTCTAGAAACAGCATCACACATGGTGGTTGTGTCTCCCGCCAGCCCACAAAAGCCTATTTAACTTGTAATGTGTCTAAAGTCCAATACTAATAGCAGCCCCAGGGGTTCATCGGCCTCTTCTCTCAGGCCATCGGCAGTCTTAACACTACAGACCTTGCCCTGAGGCAAAGTACGAGGCCGGGATGGAAGAAGATAAAGGTGGATGATGGGGGGAAAGGAAGGGGAGGGGAGGGAGTCATCTGCTGTAAGCAAGAATGAGGTAAGCACAAATAACATAGCCATGACAAACTGAGCAAGGGAGTCCGTCCAGTCTGCCATGGCAATTCAGGTGGAATGGGTACAGTGCACTAGTGCAGGGACTTTAGGGGACAAACACGTTCTCTGACATTTACTCTTTTTTTTTTTTTTTTTTTTTGAAACAGTCTCTCACTCTGTTGCCAGGGTGGAGTGCAGTGGCATGATTATGACTCACTGTAGCCTTGACCTCCCAGGCTCAGATGATCCTCCCTTCTCAGCCTCCTGAAGTAGCTGGGACTACGGGTGTGCGCCACTGTGCCTGGCTAATTTTTGCATTTTTTGTAGAGACTGGGTTTTGTCATGTTACCCAGGCTGATCTCAAACTCCTGGGCTCAAGTGCTCCACCTGCCTCACTCTCCCAAGTGCTGGGATTATAGACATGAGCCACAGATCCTGGCTGATATTTATTTTTATTGGAACGTCTTTGGAAGGCTGCCTATCTATGCCTGTCTTAGAGGTTTTTAATTGCTCTTCCTTAAGTTTTAGCCCCAGTAGAAACTAAATACATCAACAAAGAAACCAAGACAGACTTATTTCAACACATGGAGGCACCTGCTATCATGTAGACTGGAGATCACAAACTCACATGTCTAAGGGGGCAGGCGGGCCATGAAAATTCATGAAACAGAACAGGAATAAGGATGCTGAGCGTGGTGGTAACCTGCAGGGTACATGTCGCATATAAAGGACCAGCTTGAACTAAGCTTCAGTCACATGTGCACCCAGGGTTCAAAATATTCCATGTTTTCAAGAGAAGCCATCAATCCGAATTTTTATGTACTATCTCCTAGATTTTATATGCTGATAGTTAAATTTAAAATTTTAAAACAATGTAAACTGACATACACACCCCAACCCCCTCACAGGCATACAGATACACTTTTGGATCCTACCCATGACATCTTTGCTGTATATGGTCATATTTCACTTAATGTGGTCCTGAAAAACAAATAAAGAAGTATAAATGGAATTTTTGTGGAGAGAATCATATATTCCCATTTGATGGCCATTAAAATTTCAGAAAGGTATTCCCACAGATAAAGATTTTTTGTTCAACAGCACTCTTGAAAAATCATACTTCAGGGAATAGTTTACGTACGTATTTCAAAGGGCAGGTGCCAATTTCTGATGAAATTTTAACAATAATGCACCAATCTCCTATTAAATTTAATTGCTAACCTCTTTAAATCCCACTGTACAAGAAGTCAAAAAATTGAGGACAGTTTTGGCCAAGGACTGAGATTCTAAAGATGGAAATTCACATCAGCGTTTCTGAAGTCAACTCTAGCATGTGGTTATTCCTAGTCTCTTCGGATTCTCTATCACAGGGCCCTGTCTTGATAATTCCAGCAGCATGAAAGCTGTCCAGCTGGTGGCCATCCATGAAATATTCAGAAGTGCTCAATGCCAGCGGCAGCTCTAGGAGAGCAACCCACATCCATCTTACGTATCAGAGCTCTGTGCTATGTCGGTGGGATGACAACTGGATATTTACAGCCTGGCATTTTGATTATTCGATGCTGGGCTGTAGTTCTGGGCCTGCCACTGGGAACCTGGGCAAGTCACTTCGAGTCTGTGTGCTTTAGTTTCCCATCACCCATGGGTTGTTCTGGGAAGGAGATGGAATCGTGCTTGTGTGTGTAGCACGCACGTTTTATACTCGGTAGACAGTAAACACTGTGATTCTTCGTTCTTAGGAATACCATTAGTATCATCAGAGGATGCAGCCTCTCTTGTTGGGTCCTTCCTCCATCTACTGGATATTATCCTTTCAGATCACACTGGTCCAGCAGCAGGAGATGGGACAGCACTCATCTGGGCTGTGGCTACAAACTGAAGACATTTTTTTTAAATTGTAGGTACATAGTAGGTATATATATTTTTGGGGGGTACATAAGACACTTTTCTACAGGCATACAATGCATAATAACCACATCAGGGTAAATGGGGTACCCATCATCTCATGCATTTGGCCTTTCTTTGTATTACAAACAATTCAGTCATACTCTTGTAGTTTTGTTTGCTTTGTTTTGTTTTGTTTTGAGACAGAGTCTCTCTCTGTTGCCCAGGCTGGAGTGCAATGGCACGATCTCGGCTCACTGCAGCCTCTGCCTCCTGGGTTCAAGCGATTCTCCTGCCTCAGCCTTCTGAGTAGCTGGCATTACAGACAGCTGCTACCATGCCCAGCTAATTTTTGTATTTTTAGTAGAGATGGGATTTCACCATGTTGGTCAGGCTGGTCTCAAACTCCTGACCTCAAGTGATCCACCCACCTGGGCCTCCTGAAGTACTGAGATTACAGGTGTGAGTCACCATGCCTGGCCTCTTGCAGTTATTTTTAAATGTACAATAAATTATTGTTGACTTTAGTCACCTTACGGTGCTGTCAAACACTAGATCTTATTTATTCTATCTAACATTTTTGTAGCCATTAACCATCCCTACTTCCCACCTGCCCACCTCCGCCACCCCCGCCCCCTGCCCGCTACCCTTCCCAGCCTCTGGTAACCATCATCCTACTCTCTTTCTCTCTCTGTCTCCATGAGTTCAATTGTTGTTCATTTTCAGCTCCCACATGTAAAGTTTGTCTGTTCCTGGCTTATTTCACTTAACATAATGTCCTCCAGTTCCATCTATGTTGTTGCAAATTATAGGATCTCATTCTTTTTATGGTTAAATTTTGTAGCCGTTAACCATCCCCACTTCCCACCTGCCCACCCCCCAGCCCACTACCCTTCCCAGCCTCTGGTAACCATCATCCTACTCTCTTTCTCTCTCTGTCTCCATGAGTTCAATTGCTGTTCATTTCTAGCTCCCACAAGTAGGTGAGAACATGTGAAGTTTGCCTTTCTGTTCCTGGTTTATTTTGCTTAACATAATGTCCTCCAGTTCCATCTATGTTGTTGCAAATTATAGGATCTCATTCTTTTTATGGTTGAATAGTACTCCAGTGTGTCATGTACCACATTTTCTTTATCCATTCATCATGGACCCTTAGGTCACTTCCAAATCTTGGCTGTTGAGAACAGTGCTGCAATAAACACGAAAGTGCAGGTATTTCTTTGATATACTGATTTCCCTTCTTTGGGGATTATACCCAGCAGTGGGATTGCTGGATCATATGGTAACTCTATTTTTAGTGTTTTGAGGAACCTCCAAACTGTTCTCGATAGTGGTTGTGATAATTTACATTCCCACCAGTGGTATACGATGCTTCCCTTTTCTCTACATCCTTGTCAGCATTTGTTATTGCCTGTCTTTTGAATAAAAGCCATTACAACTGGGCCACGAAGACAGTTCTTAAAACGAGAGGTGCAAGCATGTTCCAGGAGTCAAGATTTTTTACCATGTATCTGAGGCATGGCTGTCCCCAGACCAAATGAAACCATTTTTTTCTTGTCTGTGGCCATATCCAGGGTGGATAACTCAGCCAGGGTATGTCTTCTCCTTGCTGAGATATATCACTGGGGTCTCCAGGGAACCCTAAGCTTTTAAAGGTCAGGACATGTTCTCCTGGCTTACTGCCTGCAATGCTGTATCTTGGCACTATAAACCAAAAGGTATTAATAGTTGGCTTGGTAGCAAGTAAGCTGTTCATTTGGGTGAATGCTCATGTAGCAGATAAGTTAACACTTCTACTTTACTGTGGCTGGCCTTGACCAAATGAATGAATCCCCGTATTGAATGCAGAGAAAGAAGTGTTTAACAGTGGGAGTCCCTTGCACGAGGCCATCCTGAAATGAATGGTGAGAAAGCCAACATTTTTTTGGGGTGGTGGGGTAATCTCTGGTGTTGATGTCTATAAAGTTTGAGCAGGTCTGGCAGATGAGGACAACTTTGGTTGCCTCGCCAGAATGGGAGAGGACCACAACACCTGAGTCCCATGCAAGGCCATGCCTGTCTCCTGTCTGAGCAGGGGCTCGGACCCCGACACACAGCAGCATCTGGTCAATGACTCAGCCCTCTGGGCCACTCACTGGAAATGTCCAGGCCACCGCTGTCCTGACTTCAAGCCTGGAGGGCCCCAAGTTCGGCTAGCTGGGAACCGCATTTCCAAAGCCCTGCTCTGCTCGTGTTCCTCTCATTCCCAAAGGAGTAAGTATTCCCAGACCAGAGGGTTCCAGACAATTGACACATATGGAACCACAGCACTTCCAGCTGTTGGGATCCCGAGTTGCCTTTATTTCTTGGCTGGACTGCCCTAGGGATGAAAAGGAAGGGCAGATTTGTCAATGAGGAACCAGTAGCAGCTGCATCTGCTGCTGGTTACAGTTATTGGCCTTCCAAATCCCTTTTTATGTCACCCCATTGGCTTGAGACCTCAAGACCTTGTCAGGGACTCTGGCTTGTCCGAGTTGATTTCTTCTGCCCGAGTTCACCCTCTCTAGTCAATTCTGTGCCAAGATCATTTCCTCCACACGTCTATTTTTATGGTGGATACAACAATAGACTTTTCTTTCTCCTGTATCCACTCTGATATCATTTAATGCAGAAATGCCTATTGGGAGGTCAGAATGAACAACCATCTGTTTAGGTCCCAGGCCAAATCCCTCCACCCAAGCAAAAAAAAAAAAAAAAAAAAGCTTCACAGGCATCTGCAACCAGATCTTCTTCCTCACCCACCCCTATCCACTCCTGCAGCTCACCCCTTTTCACTCCCATCCTTCTTGGCCTCCCCAGGGGTCCAAGTCTCCTGTTTCCATCACAAGAGAAGGTGGGTGCACTTCCCCCAATTGCTGTTTGCTTTTCCCAGCCTGTGGGAATCAGAGGTTGGGGTAGGAATTGATAAAAGCCAGCATTTTGCCATAAAAGGAATCTAAGAGGGCAATGGAAGGCCATTCACACGATTCCCCAGGCTGTCTGTCTTTGAAAGGAAGATCTGGCCAAACCTACAGAACTTGCTGCCTCTGGAGTTTACTCTCTGTTTCACTCTGTGCTGCACATCCTTGTGTATGAATTAAAGATTAAAGTCAACTTAACCTGCATTTTGCTATATCTCTATATGCAGGAGAGGAAGGGAGGGAGCAAGTGTTCAGTATGATCTCCTGGTTCTAACACCAGAGTAGGAGATGGGAGACTAAAGGTGGAAGGGTCCGTGGTCTTTTCCTGACCCTGCCACTCCCTCACGCTGTGGTCTCTTGCAAGTCATTGACCTGGACTGTACCTCCATTTCTTGAACCATGGAATGAGCACAGTGACACCTTCTTGGACTACTGATGTGTCCTCTACCAAGCTGTGTGGGTCTCAGAGCATTGATGACATCACACCACAGGCCATGGAACAAAGGACCCAAGGGGTGAAACACCTTTCCACCCAGTGGAAAACCAGCATTCGGGCCCCTCCCTCATTTTCCAATGCAATCGGTTTTGGATTGTACACAGCTGGACTGTCATTCCAGCTGCTTTTAGTCACAAAGCATAGCAGCCACATTTACGGTCCCTTAGAACAAGGCTTCTAACCTCTGCACGACTGACATTTGAGGCTGGATCGTTCTCCTTGGTGGTTGGAGGTAGGGAGGTCCTGTGCATTGTAGGATGTTTAGCAGCATCCTTGGCCTCTACCTACTGAATATCTCTAGCACTCCCAAGTTGTAACAACCAAAAATATATTTAAACATTGCCAAATACGCCCTGCAGGACAAAATCACCCTTTCTGCCGAGAACTGCTGCTACAGAATCAGCCATCCTTGGAGGAGGGCATCACCAAAACACTGATTCAATTAATTGTTACTCTAAGAAACTGAAACATGAATGCATAGGCTAATTTGGTGCCATATTTAGAAATGGGAATGTCGCCAGATAATATAAACCAGCCCCAGCCAAAGCTCAAGATGATAAGACTGCAAAAAGAAAATACATTCCCAAGTTCTTCTCTCTGTTCTTTTGCAGACATCTTCATGCCACTAATATCCCATTCATGCAAATCACAGATCATTGACCTGAAATAGACCGTCCTTTGGCCCTAAAATTGTAGTAACACCTTCTGAGCACTCAAGAGTGTTCCAGGTACAGTCAGGATTTGGGCAGGAGAGTATTTTACAGATGCACTTGGGTTAGGTGTGCCTATTTGGCTCTGAATCTGTAGCTAAGTATCTACGTAACAAATGTTAAACAGAATTTGTCGCATTCCATATGAATTGTTGAGCCTGGAGCAGCTACATGAAGTTATCCGTATCTGCCAAAATGGGTATGTCTTTAGGATGAGAGTTATTAAGTATCAGATAGAAAAAAGGCAGAAGCAGGCCCTAAAGGTGGACACTGTGGTCATCTGAAGTTGTCTTCAGAAAGGTACCCATTGGCCTGCCTCGACTATAACTCTGTGGTAGCTCCTGGGGCTGTAGAAGCTCCAAGGAAGAACTTTGCAGATGGATGTAGTGATGCCTCCATCATTTACAAAGGATAGGAAAACCTACATGGTCAATAAGTTCTATGTCCACAACCAGAAATGCTTTAGAAATGTGTCAGCACAGAAGGAAACAGCTCCTGGTGCCAATATGGGGGTGCCTGTGAAACAGAGGAATTAGTTCGGGGCGTTCTTTGTAGCTGAAGCACAGGCATCTGATGGGACATCCTGAGGCCGGCTTCCCAGTCCAGATGTTTTTGCTCTGCTCCCTCCTCCTAGAGACAATGGAATGTGTGTTCCCTCTACCCCTCCCCTTGGCGTGTGCCCCTACGGGCATCTACGCTGATGCTGCTTAGAAACCACACATCCCTAGGAGGAATTGTTTGTGTGGCACTCTCCAACCTTCCCTGGGGCCAAGAAAAGATTTACATTTTGCTGTGGGTGTTCCACAAGTCCCAGGCATTTCCGCTCCTTTCAAGAAGATTCCAAATGAACATAAATCTTACTCCGGCTCTGACAGCCTCCAGTCATCTGTTTACCAAAATAAACTTTAAGCATACATTGAAAAATAATTCCTAGTGAAATATGCATCCCCATGGCATTCAAGCCTGGTATTTAATGTCTTTTTTTATGGTTAATAATGCATCAAAAGCATCCCTAGTCTGAAGCTGTCATTACATCACATACATGATGTGCAGGGCCCCGTTGCAATGACTAAAAAACTTGGAGTTAGTTTCTATTTCTTAAAAAAAAAAAAAAAAAAAAAAAAAAAAAAAAAAAAAAAAAAAAACTAATGTATAAATTACAGTGGCCTGTTTCCCTCTATCTGTGTTTCTTTTTAATAAATCTGTGTCTTGATGAGATCAATCCACTGAAAATACCTGGAGATGTTCTTTGCTTTATACAGATAAAGAGACATGCTATATAAACAACTCCAAAATCCCCTCATTAGATCTGGGTTCTGTTTGGAGAGCACCCTGGCCTTCTTTTTTAATGTTATTCTATTGAAAAAGAAAAATCAGCCAGGATCGTAGAAAGCAGTACAGCTAAGCCTTAGTCCTTCTTGGTAGATGTGGGGAAAAAAACAGATTAATTTCCATTCTGGCCCCGAAATTTAAAAAATTCAAGAAAGCCCCATTTGCCTTTGGTTCATTGCAAAACACAGATGACTCTCAAAGTCCTTCTTTATTTCCTTTCTGGCTTTGGTCGCTGATGCTGAGAACAACATGGATGGTGGTAATGATGAGGATTAAAAGTTTCCTTCCTGAGTTATCTAGAGGCTCATATCAGCCTTGAAGAGCAACAGCCCCAGGTCTCATCACGGCCATTGGTAATGACCACATTTGTGCCCAGAAGTGATTTCTCTGCCACCTTGGACCATTGCAAATGGTCTAAGGATGATGTGACTCTGTGGGAACAACAAGCTCATAAGTGCTTGGAGGTTGGGCAGTCTGCTTACCTTGATTTGTGGCTCTGAGGACCAAATGAGATAATTAGATAATATATGTAAAGTGCTTCAAATGGGCCTTCCACCTGGGAAACACTTCGGAAATGGTAACAGGACTTGGAGGGGCAGCAAAACAAGCTTCTAAGAGCATGGCTGTGGACTCAGGTGGCCTGGGCTCACAGGGACATCCTGAACTCAGAGACTTGGTGTCCTTACGTGTAAAATGGGGATAATAATAGTACTTGCCTTTCTCTATTATATGCTTATAATGAAGATGAAAATGAGGCATGTGTAAGATGTGAAGTATCAACGGATGGCATCTATTAACAATAATGATACCAACAACAATAACGGCAATTAGCGCTGACTGTCTTCATATATTTGCAAACCTGCAGGTGATGTGATTTAATGGTCTGTTTGTGGCTGCTTCCACTTGCAATTTCCTAATAACACGGCACGAACTTGGAGCCAAGATGCATCCTAGGAGGTCCTACGAGTTTTTCTCTGTGCAGATAGAGTGCATCCCAGTTTTAGAAAGTAGAAAAAGCACTCAAAGATGGTCACTTTCATGTCTTTCAGGTTTTACATTTTGATTGTTCGTTCCCGGAAACCATTACAAACCACAGAATAGAGGTTGAAGTCCAGCCCTCTTCTGTGCCTTAAGGGGGATCCTCTGTCCAGAGGCTACAGGCCAGCCTTGTCCAGGACTGAGCTGAGTGGGTTGAGGAGGTGGGAGGGGCTGGCCTCCTTTAGATGGCATTAGCTTTCCCCCAGCCCCTGAAGCTGGATTCTTGGCTAACCCAGACAGGCAGCAAGTTCCCACTGGTGCAAAAAGCATTTTTGGTTTTTCTCTTAGTGCTTCTCTAGATCTGAATTTATGGGGTTCCCAAGGGGACTCCTACCCTTAAAACTCCCCACAAGAGTCTTTCTTCCATTTTTGCCTGGAAAAAAAAAAATCCCAAGATCCAAAGGCAGAGCAACCATGACTCCAAATGCCACCAGCGCCCAGACATTGTGGGCAGTCTGCACGTTTGGCAAATTTGCCGAGCCTTCCTTCCTGGCTCTTGGCCTGAACTCCAGTTTCTGGGCCCCTGCCTCCCAGGGACTGACAGGCCTCACAATCCAGAGACAAACACTGCTCGCTGTCCCTTTCAGGGCTGATTTAAGAAGTTACCATTGGATGTGTTCGCCACCGGCCAGCCTTTCAGTGCTCAGCTCCCTCCAGCCCGCCCAGTTCAGACCCTTTCTTAGTTTCCCTATTGTTCTACTCCACGGTACTTTTTCAGTGTCAAAGCAAATTTGTGTTTCCAGTAAGAAAGCACCTTTTGCTTTTTCCCTTTAAAAAAAAAAAAAATTGCATGTGGCCTTCGTGATTCTAATTCCCATGGAAAACTTAACTGTATCCACAAGAAAAGGTACAGATGTGCACACAGACCCAGCCCGCAGACACTCCTGCGCCTTCACACACCCTTACAGATGCACAATTGCATACCGCAAAGCTGGCTAATGTTGATGCATCCAGGTTGGAAATGACAGGATATGGTGGAGGACCAGTCACTTAATGAACCCCTGCGGGACCAGTCTTAGTTACTAACAATTTCTCTCCAACTCATCAAGCAGGGGAGTCACAGCCCTCCATGTTTCACTCCATCACGTCCCCCACTGCCCCTTCTTCCTGCTCTACACAAACAAACCAATTACTGCAACGGATATAAATTGGACCCCCTTTCTGAAAATGCTCCTTCAACCTTTTTTCCACCCTTCCTCACTCAGTTCCAATCAGCCAGCCCGCCAGGTGGACCGTGTGCCCACACATGCACACACATACATACACATGCACACACATGTGTGTGCCTATTTACACTCTTGTGTATATTCTCTGCATCCAGTTCTTTAGTCCAGCCTGGTGTTAGCTCTATTACCTCTTAATCTACTGTCTTACGGAATACAGGTTAAGAATTACTTCTCTGTAATTTTTTGTTTTTATTTTCCATATGTACGACAACAGCCCCTAAGCCCTCCCCTCCCTCTGCCATACCTTAGGGTAACTTCCTGATTTATTCTTGGACAATGCCTTGTGTAACTCATATTGACATTAACAGCCCTCCCTCTCGTTATCAATTGATTACTTAGCTTGGAGGCTTTGTATACAGACCTGTCCCTGCTTTAAACAAGCTATTAAAACATTGGATTGACAAATTCTTATAAGTTAAGGAGTGAGCAGTTTCACAGGTGGAACATGAGCCACCATGGGTAAGATGGCAGGACAGTTTTCTCAACCTCAGTGCTACTCAAAGCGGGTCCACAGGTCATTCCTTGTCTGTGAACCATTTGATAGGGATTCTCAACAAGTTAAGTACAGAAATTCGGAGTAGGAGTTGAAAGACTTTTATAGCCATCTGACATGACTGCAACATTCAAGCAGCATTTTATTTTTCTAGTAATTCAACTTGTATGTATTTTACAAAAGTATCAGGCCATGGGGAATTGGATATTAGCAACAAAAACAACAACCAAGTTGCCCTTCATGCCAGGTTATTTGAGAAGCAAGGTTCTCCATCATCAATGAAAACGTTCAAGTTTACCCGAGGAAACAAGCGGTCCCTTTGGAAGTTAGATCATTTTGGCTCAATTCAGTCTTTGTTTACAGATCCTTAACTGAGTGGTTGGTGTGATCAAGAAAATGCAGAAAAAGTTAAAACTAATATGTATGTAAATAACGATCACAAGAAACAAAGATAACCCAGTCTTGAAATGCAGATATGTGGGAAACGATCATATTTTGCAAAGATTCTGCTTTGAAATAAGTTTTGGCCAATAAATCTATCATGTTCCTTTCCTGGACTAGTATTTTGGCTCCATTTCCATAAAGAGGGTGACTCTTTCAGAATGCTGGAATCAGGTGATCCTTTTAACTTGCCTATGAAAAGCTGGATGCAGTTGTTTTTCGGAGGACATTATTGTTAGTCTTTTGGCATTTACAGGTCTCTGTGGAGTCAGACCCTTGTTGTAACAGGGCTCTCTGTGTGTAAGCCTCCATGCACATTTCAAAGACAGACGTTTGTTCCCTCCGGCATGAGGAACAATTACCCAATTATCTAAGCAGAATGATAGGTGTCTATGACAAATTGTAGGCTGGAGACATTTTAGAAATAATAATAACTGAATTTTTAGTGCACTTCCCAGTTTTTACAAAGCATATGTACCTCTGTACATCCTAATTCTCAGGATGTTCAGAGCCAGCCAGCCAAGGGGACAGGGCTGGGCTTCATGCCTTCATTTTAAAGCAAGCGTCTGTTACCTAGAACTCAGCACATCCCTTGTTGCTGCGTGTCCATCCAAATGCTGCACAAGGCCCAAAGAGATTCCCAGGGAACAGAAAGAACCTCCCCTTGCAGTCATTTTTGCTCTGTGTGCAAGGAAAACCCACAAGGGGACACCGGTGGAATCTGACAGTCCTCTGGGCTTTTGAGGTGTGTGTGGTTTTTTTTGTTTTTTTGTTTTTTAAATTACCTGTGGGCTTTATCAGCTGGATCGTGACTGGAGGCAGTGCAGGGAGAAAGGGAACACCGGGCATTAAAAATGACAAAGCACTTTCATTTGTGAGGGCCATCTGAGGAAGGTGGAAATGAATATATTTTTCTGAGGGGAAAGCAATTTCACAAGCCCTGCCTGCATACAGATGAGCGGGACCACAAACCGGCTCGAGATGGCCACCGACATTCCCAGGGAAAGACAGATGATGGATGTTTCCTCATTAGGTGGCTGGGGATGGAATTTTAGGCAAAATTCAAAGAAAGAAAAAAAAAATCCCAGTTCCGCTCCTCTTCCTTTCATGCGGGCCTTCCTGTACCGGAACCAGACAAACCTGGCCATGGAAGTGACCCAGAAATACTCAGAGGTGACGGGGATGGCTTCTGGGGCAGGTAGAGAAGCCAAACACCAAGCAAGCCTGGTGACTGGGAGAGACAGTGTCCCCTCTGCAGAAGAACAAAAGGTAATAAATGGCTTTTGCAGCAATTAAACACAAGAGCAAAGGTGAACCTCCAACTCCTCAGCATTATCCCTTTTTTAAGGAAAACAAAGACGACCAAGAGCCACCAACTCAGAAGAACCTCACCCCTAATTGGGGACACAGGCAACTGTCTGTTTTTTTTTTTTTTTCTATCAGTGAACTTTTTGCTGCAGCTCCTTACGGGTTTCATAGATCAGATGTTCGGGAGCAGCCGGGGGAGTCCCATTCCATCTTGCATTTGCTAAAATGCATTCGGAATCACATTATTATAGATTATGCAAGATTGGAAGATAGCGAAGATGAAAATGTAGCCCGGGATGCTTCTGAGAGAAGGAAGTCAGACTGACCCCATGGAGACCAAGCTGTGGGCTCTTTGTTTGCCACAGATCTGCTTGCCTGAGGGAATGGTTCAGCTCTTCCTTCCTTTTCATTCCCGTCTTGTGGGAGAAATGAAAACATGAAACAGGGAGAGAATATCCCCGCAAACTCCCGTCACACACCAACAGTTCATGTACACACACACATGCACAAACAAAATGGGGCCTCGGTTTTAGCATTTTGCTCAGACCTGCCACCTTGTTCAGGCGGAAACTTGCTTGTGAGAATTAGAAATAAGGAAGGCAGGAACTTGTATCTTCTCTTCTCTGGTTAGCTGTGTGGCTTCAGGGCAATCACTTACCCTCTCTGGGCCTCAGTTTCCTCATCTAAAAAAACAACAAAGCTTTGGATTTGATAACTGTTTTTTTTTTTTTTTTTTTTTTTACAGATTTGACTTTCTCTGATTCACTAAATTCATTTGTAAAGAAAAGCCTCACTCAGGAAAGCTCATGGGCTTTGTACAATGCATGTGAACGCCTATGTCTGTATGTCTGTTATTGTGTGTGCAGCCTCAGCTTTGCACAGGCAGTAATGCAATAACTCCTTTTCATTCCTTCTCAAGCCCAGCCTCTGAGGGTGTACCCTCCGCTATCTACACACATACACACACACACCACACACTCTTTGCACACACTTGTGATGGTCCTGTTGTATCCAGACAGCTACATCTTCTGAAAATCATAATTAGGGTGACACTGGAATGACACATCTCTCCAGTCCCCCAGTACAGAGACAAAACAGCACTCGATTCCTGTTGGAGGCCGTGGAGGTAACCACGGCCCACTCAAGCATGTCGGGAGATTGGCTGCATGCTCCAGTGCACCGGAGCATGTCGATACTCCTGAATAAACTAATCAACCCATTTGCACCTCCGTGAAAACGCATCTTAGAGTCAATGAAATAGGTGTGGTAGAGACAATGCCAAGACTGAGTGGAGGAAAAAGAAAGAAGGATTATTAAAAACAAACTTGCTATCATGGGGTGCTGTGTGTCCCCAGGGTCGGAGAGATGAATATCCAAAAAACTGGAGTCCCTTCTGCTTTCTTTCAAGGGGCAAAGTATTTATGTCAGCGTTTCCACCCATGCCTCAGAGGAAGGGAACTCCCCAAATTTCCAGATTGTTTGTGACTATTGTTTAGTAAAGAGAATATTCTACCTTTCTAAGAATTCCACAAAAATCCAGATGCTCAGGTTCCCCACCCTTCCCTTTAACATTTTTCTAGGGCTGCTTAAGATCCACTGCCAGCCCGGCACAGTGGCTCACACCTGTAATCCTAGCACTTTGGGAGGCCAAGATGAGTGGGTCACCTGAGGTCAGGAGTTTAAGACTGGCCTTGCCAACGTGGTGAAACCTCGATTCTACTAAAAATGAAAAAAAAAAAAAAAATTAGCGGGGCATGGTGGTGCAGGCCTGTAATTCCAGCTACTTGGGAGGCTTAGGCAGGAAAATTGCTTGAACCCAGGAGGCAGAGGTTGCAGTGAGCTAAGATTGTGCCACTGCATTCCAGCCTGGGCAACAGAGTGAGACTCTATCTCAAAAAAAAAAAAAAAAAAAAACCCCACTGCTACTTACCGTATACTTGTGCTGGCAAGAGAGCAATGCTGGATGGTGGTCTCAGTGTTATAGGAGTTCCCAGCCAATGGGATCGTGCCATCATGTACTACAAATGGTGTGCTTACGGGTCAGCTTATGTAAGAAGTGAGTCAGATGGCATCTGGGCATCCCATGCCATTTCTCTGATAAGTCTGGACACAAAGTATGGGGGACACCAGTGGTATGCTAATAAATAGGCTCTCAAAAATTTTTAAAGATCGTCCTATGGATAATTTGCTGATTTCTGTGTTATAAATGCTCCACCTGACTTCCACAATAATAGCTGTATTTAATAAATGGCTCACACGACTCCTGAAAATTTAACAAACAGCTCTCATGAGCCAATGCAGGCCAACACCAGCACTCACAGAAAGAAATTCTCATGGTACCAATTGCGATTACCAACAGTGCAGGCTCTTCCCTACTTCCCTAGAAATGCTGATGTGTTGTTTATCCTAGACACTGGTGAGAAGATGCCTAAATGTCTGATAGACACTTTTTACCGGGTCTTCTCCTCTTTTTCTCCCATTTCCCTTTCCCTAAGAGCACACATCTAGGTCTATGGCTTTAAATTCTATCGATTTGCCCAAGACTCCTCAATAATCTCTCCTGAACTCCAGACTCTCCATGTCAACCTCTAACAAGCATCTTAAGCTTAGCGCTTTTAAAACAGGCCTCCTGGCCAGGTGCAGTGGCTCACACCTGTAATCCCAGCACTATGGGAGGCCAAGGCGGTTGGATCACCTGAGGTCAGGAGTTTGAGACCAGCCTGGCCAACATGGTGAAATCTGTCTTGATTAAACATATAAAAATTAGCCAGGCATGGTGGCCGACACCTATAATCCCAGCTACTCAGGAGGCTGAGGCAGGAGCATCACTTGAACTGGGAGGCAGAGGTTGCGATGAGCCAAGATTGCGCCATTGCACTCCAGCCTGGGTGGCAGAGGGAGACTCGTCTCCAAAAACAAAAAACAAAAAAAACACACACACAAAACAGGTCTCTTGATGTCCCCCCATTTCCAAGACCTCCCAAAGTCTTGCCCAGCTTAATAAATACCACCACTACCCACATGCTCAAGATAAGAACTGTTTTTCACCCTCCACTTCCAATCTGTCAGCCAGACCCATTGACTTTCTCTTCAAACACATCCCTGAATCCAGCCTTTTCCCACATCCCCATTACTAATAGCCTGGTCCAAGCCACCGTCGTTGCTCACTGAACCACTGCAATTCTGTCTTCGCTTTTCTCATTTCTATTCTTGATCCTTGCAATCTGTTTTCTATGCCATCGCCAAAGTTGATCTTCAACATGCAAATCAAATGCTATCTCTTTCCTTCTCTCCCTCTCTCTCTCCATACACATGCCTATACCTACTTCAAGACACTCTAGTGGCTTCACGTCACACTTAGAACTGCTTCCACTTACTCTTCGTCTGCCTCCTCTCAACCTCACCCAGTGTCGCTCTGACCCCATCACTGCATTGCAGCCACATCACTCTTCTATTCCTCAGACAGAAGTTAATTTCTGCCTTTGCATGTGATTTTCTGTCTGCCTGAGTGCCCAGATCTTTGCATGACTGATAATCCTTACTGTTCAGGTCTCATCATAAATGTCACCTCCTCAGAGAGGCCTCCCTGATTATCTTTGGTATTTACTGTCTGTCTAGATTATGAAGTCCATGAGTGCATAGACTGCTATTAGACATCCATGTAAGTACAAAGGCTGCTGACAAAGATGCCCCCAAATAGAGCAGCTGGATGAGCAAAGAAGTGAATTTCTTGCTCACAAGAGAGCCACTTAGGTTCATTTTCTTATGCTGCTTCCACACTGCAGGGGGCATTGCCACCACCTACAGGATCAGTGTTAAGGTCTGGGCAGAGAAGTAGCTGGCATCGCTTAGGCTCATCTGCACTGGTAAGAACTCATCCACATGGCCACACCTCACCACAAAGGAGGTTGGGAAATGTAGGCCATCTGTGTACTCAGGAGGATACCCTGGTGCTTAGTGATATGGTTTGGCCCTGTGTCCCCACCCAACTCTCATCTTTAATTGTAATCCCTATGGGTCGAGGGAGGGACATGGTGGGAGGTGATTGGATCATGGCGGTGGTTTCCCCATGCTGTTCTCGTGATAGTGAGGGAGTTCTCACGAGATCTGGTGGTTTGATAAGTCTGGCACACTGCCCCCTTCTTTCTCTCTCTCTCTCCTGCTGCCGTGTAAGACGTACTTGCGTCCCCTTTGCTGTCTGCCATGATTGTAAGTTTCCTTTCCAGCCATGTAGAACTGTGAGTCAGTTAAATCTCTTTCCTTTATAATTACCCAGTCTCAGGCAGTTCTTCATACCAGCATGGAAACAGATTAATACACTTAGTATGTGTTGAATGAATGAATGAAAAAAAATAAATAAATGAGTCTTCTAGTTAACGATTAAACATGTCAATTCCCCTTTGAAAACTTTCATTAAAGCTGCAAAAGGAGGTTAGGAAGGTAAAATACAGCCTTCTCCAGTTTGAGCCTACATGGTACACTTGCACTGTGCAAGACATTCATAAATAAGCCAATCTTCAGTTATCATGGGTGTGACCTAATTCTCCATCCCCTCCTCCGCATAAGCTTCTTCCCATCATACAAACTAGAAAGGCGTGGAGAAAGATGCCCGCTGGGAGGCTAACAGGGAATATTGTGTCTTTCCATTTTCTAACTCCCCGTCTTCCATTTAGGCCCTTCGGCCACTTTCCCATAACTTCAACAGAATTGCTACATTCCTCTAAGGCCCTGGCCTATTTATTCCAGGTAGGGTGATGATTATGAAATAACAAAGGGAAAAGAAAACCCAAGAAGTGTATAGTAAGCATTGTTTTCTTCTAAACCTTGTTAAAAGTGTAACTCTAAGATGTACATATAAGCATACTTAACAAAGTCCTGTGGGACAACTGGTGTGTAGTGAAACAAATTGGTAGATGTCTTATATATCTGCACTTAAGGTAAGTAATTAGGGTCTATTCCTGGGACTTCTATAGCATCCCTGGGGAGTTTTACATATCAGGGCCCCTGTTCCAAGCACCTGTGGTAAGGTTCAAGTCTATAGGCCTTTCTAAAGTATTAGGCACATAATCACTTATGAAAGAAAAACAATTGGTGTCTTTTTATGTAGCCATATAGGGTCCTAATAATTTCAGAAAAACCATTTGCTAATAGTGAGGAGACAACAGCCTACTATGTGCCAGCCACAAGTCTAGATGCTGTGGGTAGGATGATGGGCAATTAGTTCAGAATTTCTTAAAGAAAAAACAAGCAGAGCACAGTGCAGGGTGACCCTGTGGGCATGGGGGCCAGATGGCTGGTTTTTTGGGGGGTTTTTGGAGATGGACCCTCGCTTTGTTACCCAGGCTAGAGTGCAGTGGTGTGATCTTGGCTCACTGAAACCTCCGCCTCCCAGGTTCAAGCGATTCTCCTACCTCAGCTTTCTGAGTAGCTGGGACTACAAGCAAGTGTCTCCACACATGGCTAATTTTTATATTTTTAGTAGAGAAAGGGTTTCACCGTGTTGGCCAGGCTGGTCTCAAACTCCTGACAGTGGTGATCCACCTGCCTCGGGCTCCCAAAGTGCTGGGATTATAGGCACTTTGTAGTCCTGGCTTTACTAACATGAACTTTCAATCCCAAGGCAAATGTCTTTACCCTTCTGGGGCTTGGTTTCCTTATCTATCAAATGGGTTAATAAGAATGTGACATAGGGCCGGGCGCGGTGGCTCAAGCCTGTAATCCCAGCACTCTGGGAGGCCGAGACGGGCGGATCACGAGGTCAGGAGATGGAGACCATCCTGGCTAATACGGTGAAACCCCGTCTCTACTAAAAAATACAAAAAAACTAGCCAGGCGACGAGGCGGACGCCTGTAGTCCCAGCAACTCGGGAGGCTGAGACAGGAGAATGGCGTGAACCCGGGAGGCGGAGCTTGCAGTGAGCTGAGATCCGGCCACTGCACTCCAGCCTGGGCGACAGAGCAAGACTCCGTCTCAAAAAAAAAAAAAAAAAAAAAAAAAAAAATACGATGAATATAAGATGCTTAGGTCAGTGTCTGGCACACAGTACACTGAAAATGTTATCTAAAGGGTACAGAGTTCAATTTACTTTGGGACCATGTCAAAGCCTCAATTAATATAAAATCTAGAAAGTTATTTACCATACCAGTTTTTATGATTTCAACAGGGTTTTCTGTACCATTACAAGTATATCTGGGTCCTTTCGTCTCTGTTCATGTAAAGTATTATTTTAAAATATTAAATAGGGCTGGGTGCAGTTGCTCACACCCATAATCTCAGCAATTTGGGAGGTCGAGGTGGGTGGATCACTTGTGGCCAGGAGTTCAAGTGCAGCCTGGCCAACATGGTGAAACCCCATCTCTACTGAAAATACAAAAAATTAGCTGGATGTGGTGGGGGGTGCCTGTAATCTTAGCTACTTGGGAGGTTGAGGCATGAAAATCAGTTGAACCCAGGATATGGAAGTTGCAGTGAGTCAAGATCGCACCACTGCACTCCAGCCTGGACAACACAGCAAGACTCTGTCTCAAAAAGAAAAATATGTGTGTGTATATATGTGTGTGTGTGTGTGTGTGTGTGTGTGTATCATATATATATCATAATAGGATATCTGTAGTGTTGGCATACAGGTAGAAAACCACTAAAGAATCAATGTTCTTAATTGAACAATTCAGTATTTTCTGGCACTTTTCCTTTTGAAACAGTGTTTTCACCCACTGGATGCTATGGTGACTCTCAAGAGAATGTGTTTTCCTGCAAGAATCATCGTCCTTTCGTTTTGGAGATTAGGTCCCAACTTTCATAGTTTATTCAATGTGATCAGAGCTGGGAAACAGCACACAGTATCAGAAGGAAGATTCATGTGAGAAGGAATGCATATGACCAGTAGCAACTCAATTTTCTCGCCAGCGACTTTAAAGTCGTGAACAACACCAAATATCTTTGGTATGTGCTCATCTCTGCTTCAAATTTGAGTTCATAATTTTGATCTCAAAGGAACTAGCATATGAACAGCTGTCTAGATTGAGAGTACTAAATGTGACGTTTGTATGGAGGAAGGGGGAGGACCAGGAACTGCAGTTTCAGGAATGGTAAAATACTGTCAATGATCACGGGGGATGTCATGGGCCCAATCGTCAGCCCACTGAGACTGACAAGAACGTACTGACAAGCAACATACTGACTTGATCAAAGAAATGTTCAGCTTAAATTGGAGGGAAAGACCAGGTACAATGGCTGCCATCTGTAATCCCAACATTTGGGGAGGCTGAGGTGGAAGGATTGCTTGAGCCCAGCCAGTCATGCTGACCTGTGAGCCAATGAAACTTCTTTCCTGGTCAGGCATGGTGGCTCACACCTGTAACTCCAGCACTTTGGGAGGCTGAGGCGAGCAGATCACCTGAGGTCAGGAGTTCAAGACCAGCCTAGCCAATGTAGTGAAACCCCCTCTCTACTAAAAATACAAAAATTAGCTGGGGGTCATGGCAGGTGCCTATAGCCCCAGCTACTCAGGAGGCTGAGGCAGGAGAATCTCTTGAACCTAGGAAGTGGAGGTTGCATTGAGCTGAGATCATGCCACTACACTCCAGCCTAGGCAACAGAGTGAGACTCTGTCTCAAAAAAAAAAAAAAAAAAAAAAAAAAAAAAAAAAGATACACTTCTGGAAACACTCTTGACCTGCCTTATTCAACGTTTCATCTGTTAGAAGGTTGAGAGAGCCAGCAGAGAAACTGCTAAATCTGGTCTTAATCCTGATAAATCCAGAGGAACTGGTGGTGAAATCAATTGATGGGACCTATTTCAATAGGAATTTTATTTAGTTTTACTTTTATCGAAGTTACTTATATATACAGTTTGTAGATTGATACAGTCCTTCCAGCGTTGTTGCAGAAATACACCAAAATCCCCCATCTAGCTCCTACTCCCTTATGGATAAACTCTTTTAATGCTTTAAACTGATTCCTTAGAACTTTACCGCCATATCGCTCAATAAAATGGTTTTTTGTTGTTGTTGTTTTTTTTTTTTTGAGACAGAGTCTCATTCTGTCACCCAGGCTGGAGTACAGTGGTGTGATCTCGACTTACTGCAACCTCCACCTCCAGGGTTCAAGGGTCCTGTGCCTCAGCCGCCTGAGTAGCTGGGACTGTAGGCACATGCCACCACACCCAGTTCATTTTTTGTGTGTTTTTGAGTAGAGATGGGGTTTTACCATGTTGACCAGGCTGGTGTCGAACTCCTGGCCTCAAAATTCCCATCTTGCCAATATCGTGGTATGGTCATTTTTATCAGATCAATATTTAGCCTACCTGAGCCATGTAGTGTATTCCATTTACTCTCCTTTCCTGAAGAACTCTGTTTTCAGTGGTTCTGTTTTTGCTTTTCTTAGTCTTCTGTCATTGACATATACCTGAAGTCTCCCCCAGTTGTGTGCATTGTCTCTCAGGGTATCCAAATATATTGGGTATCCTACCAATTTCATCTTATAAAAGTTCTTCTAGAGCCTTCTGATCTGCCCCCCTTGGCACTGGTTGATTTCTAAGCCCAGAGCCCAGCTGTTGCTTCCAGATGTCCCTCCCTGTCCATCATCCTGTAGATTCCTTTCCTCTCTTTGATATGTTAGAGTCTGTTTCCTGCTTCCTATTTCATTTTGTCTCCACCTGGTAGTAGGTACTATTATGGGATCCATTTCACAGATGAGCCAAACCAAGGCATGAGGAACTTAAGTAAAATTCCCTAAAGTCGTAAGGTTTTGGCACAAGCAGTGCAGCTAAGCCTCAAACTTAGAATCCAACACCAAACCTAGACATTTTTGTTTTTGAGACAGAGTTTTACTTTGTCACCCAGCCTGGAGTGCAGTAGTGTGATCTTGACTCACTGCAACCTCTGCCTCCTGGGTTCAAGCAATTCTCCTGCCTGAGCCTCCTGAGTAGCTGAGATTACAGGTGCCTGTCACCATGGCTGGCTAATTTTTAGTAGACACAGGGTTTCACCATGTTGGCCAGGCTAGTCTCAAATTCATCTGCATGCCTTGGCCTCCCAAAGTGCTGGAATTACAGGCATGAGCTGCTGCATCCTGCCAAAACCTAGGCTCTTAATTACTCACTGGGCAGTCAGTGCACAAGCTGGGCCCTGTCCGCCCCAGGTGACTAAGGGCCTTGTGCAGGCTGTGCCTCCCACGTTCAGGTCAGTCTGTTGCCACAGTCCTCTCCTAAAGCACTTTTACAGGCCCTGACTCACTGTCCCTCATGGCAGTTTCTTATTTCTGGGATTAGCTGGTTTTAAAAAGAAAAAAATAGCTTCTGGGCATGTGACACTATTCTCAGGCCTTTAATGTCAGAAATAATGATGGCGTTAAATTGGAGCTCATTACCACGGAATGAGACCTCATTGAGCCATCTTTTGCGGTGGGGAGGGGTTGTTTAATGATTTTATTTTTTTAAACCTCCTCCTTAGTAACTCTGACATGGTACACCAGGGGGAGAAGTGGGTGTTTGGAGTAGCAAATTTTCAAATAATAAGAAAGATCTCCTTTCATCGATGAAAAAAAAAGGGTCCATCCTCCATTGTTCCCACCAAATGCTGGCTGTTCCTTTGTTACGGTCTCATGGAAATTTCCTGAGCCCCTTAAGCCACTAATACCAGTTGTATCCTCAGCAGCAACAACACGTCCTTAAGGCATTATTTTCAGGGCAGCTTTTCCCATAATGAGTCTGACAATCCTGCTTTATGATTTGTTGAGTGGTTAATTCAAAATATACCATTCTCTAGAGCCAGCTTTCCAGTGGAATCCCCGCTAGGCCTCCAGCCACCGATGCAAAGGCTTGGCATATCCAGCTTCAGAGGGTCTCTTAGGACCCGATTAGATGATGGTGCTACCCTGTGCCGCTGCTTCAGAAAGAGAACAGCAAGCCTCTGTTCCTGCCCTCCAGAGGCTTCTCACACTTCCTTGGTGAACTCTCAGCACCATGGTGACCAGGAATGAATGCTCATCTTGAGAAAGCATGTGATGTCTTCACGGTACTCATGGCTTTCTAAGTTTAAGAGGGATATTGGCCACCAAGAGAAACTACAGAGGTGGTGGGGCCTTGAGACCATACCACCCCAGGAACAGGTCAAGGGACCGGGGTTATTTTTTAACCTGGAGAAGCAAAACATAAAAGTGAGGCATGTCAGTTACCTCCAGATACTTGCTGCTTTATTTTTTTATTATTTATTTATTTATTTATTTATTTGGGATGTAGTCTCGCTCTGTCACCCAGGCTGGAGTGCAGTGGTGCAGTCACGGCTTACTGCAACCTTCACCTCCCAAGTTCAAGTGATTCTCCTGCCTTAGCCTCCTGAGTAGCTGGGACTACAGGCGTGCACCACCATGCCAGGCTAATTTTTGTATTTTCAGTAGAGACGGGGTTTCACCATGTTGGACAGGCTGGTCTCGAACTCCTGACCTCAGGTGATCCGCCTGCCTCTGCCTCCCAAAGTGTTGGGATTACAGGCGCGAGCCACCATGCCTGGCCGATTTTTCAAAGAGGATTGTCCTCCTTTTCCTGACTGGCCCCAAAGGGTAGAATGGGAACCAGTGGGTGGAAATGATAGGAAATCAGATTTTCACTGCAGATAAAAAAGAGGTTTCCAACAGAGCTCTTGGGAAACGTCACAGCTTCCCTGTGAACAGCTGTGTGCTGCCTTTTATTGGAACCATCAAGAGAAAAGAGACATCCACAGGTATCCTATCAGAGAATCAGGCACTAGGCCATAAGTAGGACTAATAATCTAAAATACACCTTCTGATTACAAGGCTTCATGACTCTAAGAGGTACAGGTTTATGAATCACTTTTAAGATAAGAGAAAGACCTTTTGACAATTTTTAAGAAATAGATTTTCTAGATATAAGATGCTGCTTTAGACTGGGGGGGGGCAGCAAACTTTTTCTAAATGAGCCAGTGAGCAAATATTTCAGACCACGTGGTCTTTTTTTGTGACTACTCAACCCTGTTCTAGTGCAAAAGCAGCCAGATGATACACAAACGAATCAGCAGGCGTGTGTTCCAGCAAAACTTTATTTACAGAGCAGGCAGTGACTGGATTTAGCTTATGAGCCGTAGTGTGCCACTGCCCGCTTTGGAGGATGCTGGGTGCTGGGAAACACAAGAGGGACTCAGGGGGGAGGGGGGAACGGCTATGCTAATACCCCACGTGCGTGTGAGTGTCACACTGATGTACAATATACATATGTGCATCTTTGCATATGGGGATGTATATTTGTGTGAGTGTGGTTTGGAGAGTGGTGAGGAGAGAAAGAAACAGAGCACATGGACGCCCACAGAGAAACAAAACCTCTAAGACCCAGTGGCCGTAGTCTGTGAGGGCCAGTTCTCTGTCATTGTGATGTAAAGACGCCAGCCCCAGAGGTACCCCAAGGGGAGTTGTTCACAGTGTCTGAAATTCTGACTGCTTCACTCTCTTTGCTTTGGGCATCTGCCTTGGGAAGGAAAAAACTGAACTAAATGTAACCATGTCCTGAAGGAGGGAAAACATAGTTACTCAGATGGGTGCATCAGATTGGCTGGTTGTCACAGAGGCCTTCCAATAGGGAAGCTGGGCCAGATTGGTGTCTGATGCAACCAGGAACATTAGGAAGTCTTCAACTCTCAGGAGGAAGGGAGCTAGCAGCGGGAGGTTGGGAAGGGCAGAAACTTGCCTGCCTGCCTGCCTGCCTGGCAGGTTGGCTTAGGGATAGCCCTCCATGGAGCCTCCAATCCCCTGCCAACTTACCCGGGGTAGTGAAGGGGTCATTTTAAACGGGATATTTAAAAAGTGGCTAGTGAGCGTTTGCAGGGACTAGGATATTTTTGATTACTTGAGCTGGCATGGTTATATAGTTTCAGGGTGGCTAAAATACTGTAAATTCTGTTTCTTGGGGTCAACGTACTTTCTTGGAGCCTTGGGTTTTCCCAGATCGTTACCCTTTGGTGCTGTCTGACCACTTTCCTTGTCAATTGTCCATTCCTTCTAAATGCCTCCCTTTTCTTCACCCTGACTTTAAAAGCCTGCTACCCTAGGAATACCCCACACAGGCCTGGACACACGTAGACACTTCCTCAAGCATCTAAGAAGACCTGTGGCAGCCATTTGCTGCTGCTTCCTGTTTCCATGGTGGCCATTTTGTCATATCCTAGGAGAGGGCAAGAACAGCCTCCTGCATTGCTTCTCAAGTGCACTGTGTAGCACTGATTTTTTCCAATCATCTCTAAATAGAGGTTTCTCTCCCCCTCCTCCCAGCTCAGCATCCGAGGGCACAATGAGCGTGCCCTGCATTTGAAATCTGACATCTCCCTCTCTCACTCATTCACTCCGTCTTCAGCTTGGCAGAGCGTTTAAAAATTGGTAATCCCTTTAACTAGGCGAGCTATTCTTCTGCTGGGAGATGACCTTTTGCACAGAAGATAGGACTGTCATACATGATCTCTGACATAGGGAAGTTTCCTGGGTGTTCCAACAAGGAACAGTAAGTACCACACCAAAAGCAGTGGGTGTTTCTGTGCAACTTGTGTGTAAAGATATATTACCATACATGGTTCTAAATAAATTATTACCAGTTCTTAAAAGTGCCACCAGCCCTCTTGAGGCACATCTGTTCAATTTTTTTATTTTAATTGAAAAGAAAAATTTTGTCAAATTTAAAGACTCTTGGGGAAAAAGATGGGGGAAAAATTATTGAAAAGAGACAATTTTTCCATGAGTTTTGCAGAAATTAATTGTAGTCTCAAAGTTATGAAAATAACCTTTTCTTTAAAAAAAAAAAAAAAAAAAAAAACCCTCCCACAGACTTGGGGAGTGAACCACTGAGTGGCTTTTTCTTCTCCAAGATATGTTATCCTGAAGTCTTCAACATGACCCCTTGTTTCTTATAAGAAGCTAATGTCTGATTTTCCCTCAAGCAGAACAATATTTGTTATATTTTTGTAAAATGTTAATCTATATTATCATGAAGTTTTGGGATTCACAAAGCAGAATGAAATGTGAAATTTCCAAAATGAGAAATGAGAAGGATCTGCTCACCTGGCACAAATCCACTGGGTACCACTCTCAGCGTTCATGAATCTTAACTTCAGAAGCTTGTCAGTTGCCCAAATAATGCAGGAACCGTGGGTTTTTAGTGTACTGTGGAAGCGGGGCTCACACAGCCTCATATAATATGTCATGAGAGGGAGTGGATTGTGCCAGGGATGTACTGACTCCTTGCAGCTCTCTCTAGTTTGTCAGTTAAGCAAGATGGCTGCTCTTGGAATGGAAGAACTTCTCTCTTTGCTGTCGTTGATTCCTTTCTGAAAACTACTGGAGAAATGGATCCTGAGAGAATTCCTAGGTTATGTGAGGGAGATCACTAACAGATTTATTCATTGGATGATGCTACCCCTGACCAAATAGAAGGAAATCTGATGTGGCAGGAGGTATATGTAATCCCACCCTAAGCCATTTCCAGGTAGCCCATCAGAATTCAGTGATTATAGCCTGATTATTGCTCAGTGACCCCTCCAATCTCTAGGATCTTTTTTTTTTTTTTTTTTTTGCTTCCACATATATGGCCTGAGTTTCTGATTCTCAGGGTCATTGTCTAAGGACTGTGTAGGGCTCTTGAACACCTTCTTTAAGTAGCCATCTTCAGATATAAACCTGCAACAGGTCTGTCACCAAGGCTGAAATTCTGACATTACAGTTCCTAATGCTGGGTTAAGAAAGGAATTGCTCGTTATGAAAATGCAAACACCCCCAGGAGGCTAAAACAATATTAATGTTATGTCCGTCATATTATTTTTATGGTTTGATGATAGTCTTACACCTAACCACTATATGCCTTATCTCATCTCCCTATGATAACTCAGCAAAGCATGTATTTTAAAAATAAGCAAAGTGAGCTTCAGAGCATTTAAGTTGCTTATTTATACATGCACATCTAGGGAGGGGTGAGCCTGGAATTCAAATCCAGATCTATCTGGTGAAAAAACTGGTGAACCTGACTCCTGTGGGTTAGTAAAATGCTTTCCTATCTGTTTACTAGTTGAAAGTTGTTTTGGTAAGAGAGTTAAACAGAGAGAGAGACAGAGGGAGAGAAACAGAGGGAGAAAGCAAGCGAGAGTGAGCATTGGTTACTTTAGGGTCAAGAAGATGCTAACAGAACATGGAATGGTGCTAAAGAAAACATTACCTGGTATAGTTTCGCCTGAGATGACCTACCCTTTGGTAGTTTCTTTAGTGGTTCTTTGTGTTAGACCAAACTGCATCATTTTGTAACCCCACCCCCACCCCCTGCCATTTCACAGAACTTGGTCAAGTGAAACATTCCACGGGGGTTTGGGGCGTGAGACATCCTGGCCAACCACTTGACCACAAGGCACAGGAACATCCTTATCACACCCTGCTGGGAGAAAGTGCAAGGAACATCACATTCCGTGGGAACAAAGGCCAAACTGCCTCATCATGGGCATGTCTTAGCAATATCATCCTGGGCAGCAAGCCATACTGCCCAGGCCCCTCCTGCCCATACCTATAAGTACCCCAGCCTGTAAGCAGTGGTGGGCACTGGCATTAGGCTGGTCCTCCACCTCTAGAGGTCTTATGTTGGACATAAAGCCTGCATTTGCTGTAGAGCTGCCACTCTCTCTCTCTCTCTGTCTTTAACCCTCACCTTCCCTTCAAAACCTAGCAGTTGACTTGCAGCAGGATTCCTGAACCCTTTCCCAGGATCCTTTCTCTTGTTTTGACTTGAGCTAGTTACAGTTGGAGAGATTGGAGCTGCCAGGGTCTATAAGCAATAGCAGCCTTGGTGATGGTCAAGGCAGCAAGTGCCTCAGCTCTAAGACAGGCAGCCATTTACTCATGCTCCTCCTGCAGATGTGCCAAAATGTGTCCAAACATGCAGGATTCTCATGCAGGAGTGTTCATGGCCCTAACTGCTCAGCCACAGTCAGATGGAAAGTTTTGGTAACCTTTCCTATCTGAATTTTTTTTTCAATTGCAAAGCACAGAAATTGCAACTCCAAATGACAGAAGCAAAAAGGGATGTATGGGCTCATATAACTGAAAAACCCATGGGAACATCCTGTGGCTAGGGGTATCATTGGATTAGGAGCCTAAACAAAATCAGCAAGTTTCTTCTCCCCGTGTTGCTTGGAACTGTCCCCTCCATACTTGTTCCTTTCCTTCTTAGAGTCCCTTCTTAGGGTCATGAGATACCTACAGCAGCTCAGATTCTATGTTGTCTCACTACAGATGCTCTAGGAAAGAGAGAACATTGTTTTCACAGAAGTCTCTGCAAAGGTCCCATAGGAACACACTGGGACACATGCTCACCCCTGAAACAAGCAGGGTAACTTAGGAGGGATGCAAGATGCTGACTTGGGCTGAGGCTGGAGTCAGCCCTGCCCAAAGCACAAGAAGGGAAATGGGAAGAGAGAAATATATCAAAATTGCTGCCATTGGGAGAGGGATGAATGGATGCTGGAAGTCAAAAGGCAATGAATGTCCACTGAGCTGTCTGTCTAGATTTGTGGCTATCGATGAACTAAACAGGAATGTTCCAGTCTCTTCCTTGGTGTATGCTGCTAGGCTCGTATCAGTAAGTGAGGCCAATGAGGTGAGAAACAGGGATATCCAAGACTTTCTTTGATTGCAGCTGACTCAAGTGATGTGATACTGCAGGGCCGAATTCATGCCATGTACAGTATTGGTACTTAATGTATAATGGTTCATCATACTTTTGTTTGTTTTGGAAAAAAAGAGTGCCTAAAACCTTGCTTTGCAAAGGGTGGCTCCAAGACTAACTGCATCAACTTCAAGTGAAAGCTGCTTAGAAACATGAAATCCTTGACCTCACCTCAGACCTTCTATATCCAGGAAGTTGCCTAGAGCAAGAGTCTGCAAATTTTTCTGTGAAGAGCCAAACAATAAATATTTCAGACTTTGCAGCCCATATGATCTCTGTTGTAACTACTCAAGTCGGCCTACTATTAACAGCTCAAAAACAGCCCATAGACTATATGTAAACACAGGGGTGTGGCAGTGTTCCAGTAAATCTTTATTTATAAAAACAGGGTGCAGGCCAGATTTGGTCCTTGGGCTGCAATTTGCCAATTCCTGGCCAAGAGCATCTGACATCATGGCAGGAATCGAATTAACATGGTTGTTGCCTCTGTTTGGGGGTCTACATACCCAGATGGATTATTAGAACATGATTCCAAAATAATCTGCTCATTCATTCATTTATTTCTTCAAAGTGTGTTTATGGAGCACCCGCTGTTTGGGAGGCCTTTAAAATGATTGCAGGATCCTGAATTTCCTGAGTGTCTACCACATGGCAGATGCTCTTCGGAAGGCATGCGTTCTTCTGGATGTGCAGAAATGTGTGTTTGTGCAGAGCACGAGGTGCTGCTGTTTTGTTAAAGACCAGCATCATTGGCAAGCAGGGTCCATTGTGCCCATCTCCCTGGGAAACCAGACACAGGCTTGGTCATGGAGAACAGAGCATCCTCAATTTGCCCAGATGCAGCTGTGAGGTGCAGAGTTGGAGGGGAGCTAACACTGCCCACCCCTCACCCCCGCAGTTCCTTCCGATCCACTTTCTTGTGCTTGCTCCACAAGGGATTTCGGGCAACAGAGAGGACTCCACAAAGATAAGCCGCAAGAGCTCTGTTGCTGGATTCAGGGTCCCTCTGCGGCGATGCTATTCTCTTCCCTTTGCAGAAAATGTCAGCTCCGCTGCCTCTCCCCGGCAGCTGTCGTCTGTGTGCGTTCTTTCATTTTTCTCCAGAGATCCTTCCTGTCCAGGATGGTTTTTATTTTACATTTGAAAAAGCGGAGGCTCTGCACGGAGCCACCGAGCCTGAGTTACCAGCTCCAGGCCCAGTGCTGCTCTACAGCCTCAGCTTTTTGCCTCGGGCTTCCTAAACCTTGCAGAGGGAGGGAGGGATGTTTCTTTGTGCTGCCTGTCACTCCAGCTGCTGTTCCAGTTGCTGGGTGGGTGGCCCTGGGGGGGTGGCCGGAGTTTCCAAACCCACTTCCTAGCTGAGGTGAAGCAAGTCGTTACTTCGTTTTGACCATTTATCACTTGAAAACTGTTGGCTGCACGTGCGGACCAATGACTTGCAGTTAAGTCATTGGGTCCCCAAGCCTTATAAGAAGAGAAGAGATTATTCAGTACAACCCCCTCCTCCTCATGTAGGAATGTGGCAAGTGTCCAGGCATGTGCTCTGTCATCTCCTGTGTTAGTTTAGGGTCCCACTTCCTTGTCAGTTTCATCCCCTTCCTCCTGTGTCCTGCCTCATTAGACTAAGAATTCACCGGTTCCTTCAGACTGCAACAGGTCTTCTTGCCTCCCCTTTCCATAACCAGAGTCAGGAGGGGCAACCGCACTGAGCCGTGGACGAGAATGGCAGGATTTCTCAGGCGTAGCCCTCATCCAGGCTCCCGGGTTTCATCAACCAGAGACACACATTTGTTTCTATTGAAAGTTGAAAAGAGTCCTACCACATTCTGAACCTCACACACCCTCAAGGGAAGGTCAAGAAGTCAGCTCAAGGACCCCTGGCCTAGATGCCATAGCGGGGCACGGCATAGATGTTTTCATCAAAAATCAGCCTATATTTATTGAACATCTATTAAGCCTTCTCTAGGGGGAAGTGGGGTAGTCTGCAAAAACATTCCAGCCAGCCTCCCTGGTTTCCTCATTGCCTCCTGCCCCCAACAATCCGTTCCCCACACAGAAGCCTGAGTGGGCTTTTTAAAACATAAATCATATTATTCTCTTGCTGGAAACCTCCAAGGGCTCCAATTGCACTTAAACTAAAATCCATACCCTTTGTTCATTTTTCGGTTGGGTTGTTTGTCTTTTTCTTGCCAATCGGTAAGAGCCTTTTGTAGATTAGAGATATCAGTCATCCGTACTGCAAACATTCTTCTCAAATCTGTTATCTTCAGACTTTGTATATAACATCTTTGTCGTATAAAAGTTTTACGTTTTTGTAAATTCGAATAGGTCCAGCTTTTCCTTTATGGCCTCTGAATTTTCTGACATAAGATGGATACCCTTCGTAATACGATCACACCTTATCACATCTGGATTTTTCTTCTAAGAGGTTTCTATTTTACATTTAAGTTCTTCTTCCATCAGGAATTTATTTCTGTATTTGGTCAGAAATGGGGGACTACTTTATTTCCCTCTGAACCAGAGGTTGACACACTATGGCCCACAGGCCAGCTGCCTGTGTTTGTAAATAAAGTTTTATTGGAACACAGCCATGCCCATTCATTTATGTATTGTCTAGCTCTGCTCTCACACCATAATGGCAGAGTTGTGTAGTAGCAGCAGAGACTGTAATGTTTTAGACCAAAGTCTCACCAAGCTTGCCCAACCCGCAGCCCATGGCTGCATGCAGCCAGGGATGGCTTTGAATGTGGCCTATCACAGATTGGTAGACTTTCTTTAAACATGAGATTTATGCATGGACTTTCATTTTTTATTTTTAGCTCATCAGCTATTGTTATTGTTAGTGTATGTTATGTGTGTCCCAAGACAATTCTTCTTCCAATATGGCCCAGGGAAACCAAAAGATTGGATATCCCTGGTCTAAAATATTTACTATCTGGCTCCTTATAGAAAAAACTTGCCAACCTCTACTCTAGATGACTAGTCGTTGGTGCCAGCCCATTTTTTTTTAAATATACCACTTTCTGCCCTCTGAAATGAAATTCTGTCTTTGTAATAGATGAAATTTGAATGTATCCTAAGATCTTTCCCAGGATTTTTCCATTATTTTCCACTCATCTCTTTGTCTCTCTCTCTCTGCCCAAACCACTTAGATTTGATTACTATGGCTTTATATACAGCTAGTCATATCCCTCATCACAATTTTTATTTTTCATGCTTTTTGTAGCTGTTCATGAAATTACCCTACCATGAGAATCTAAGATATTTTTATCCATTTCCAAAAATAATGAAAATCTTACTGGAATTCTAATTAGAATATCATTAAGTTTATATGTGTTTTCTGGGAAGAAAAGGTATCTTACAGTAGTAAGTCTTTCTATCTGAGAAAATATCTATTGGTTTAGTTCTTGTTTGGGCATCTCTCAGTAAGATTTTATAGTTTATTCATATAGGTCTGCTTCAGTCAGGGTCTGGAGAGAGAAACCACACCAGTAATTTAAACAGGGAAAATTTATGTAAGATTTTAACTAGTAAAATAGTGGTTAACTACTAAAAGAGTTAAAAAGAAGACTCTAAGGAAGATAGGAATAGTAAATGCAAGAAGCAGCTACTATATCTAGGACTGAAAGAGAGCAAGCAAAGATAGAACAGAGAACCCAGGGTTGAAATTTAGACCTCACTGGTGAGGATATAGTGACCCCAGGAATATATAACTCTGGGTCCAAGTTCCTTTTGTAGAGATGGGGTCTCAGGTTTCCCAGGCTGGTCTCAAACTCCTGGGCTCAAGTCATCCTCCCACCTCGGCCTCCCAAACAGTTGGGGATTACAGGTGTGAGCCCCTGTGCCTGACCACCCAAGTTCCTCTTATGTTAAATTTCTAAGTATTTTTAAAGTTTTTTAAGCCTCTTCATCTCTTGTCATTTTTTCCCATTCTCATTTCTGGGTGCTTAACGCTAGTGGAGAGTGAAGCAATTGATTTTTGTGTATTTATCTTTACTATCGTTACTGAGTTGTCTAATTTATTTGGCTAGTGTTTCATTAGAGTCTCTTGGGCTTTCTAGGTATTCAGATATATCAACACAAAAGTGAGAATTTTATCTACTTTTCTCAATATTGATGCCGGTGATTTTATTTTGTTATGTCAGTGCATTTCACTAGTTTCTCAGATAATGTAACTAGCAAGTTATCTATTCTACCAAGTTCTTTAAAAAATATTGAATTCCCTCTGTTCTTATTTTTGTCTTATAAATATGTCTAATTCTGAGAGATGTGTATGGATACTCCAACTCTTACTTTCATTAAAATCTTGTATTTTAAGCTCTTTTTTCCCTTATATGTTTAACTGTCATGTTCTGTGGTGCATACAGGTTTATGGATATTATATCTCCTTTATCATCTGTGCTTTTTAACATTATATAATGTCATTCTCCATTCTGTTGTATACCTTCAACCTTAAATTTCATTCTGATGTCCACATTGCTACTTTTGCTTTCTCTTTTGCTTGGTTATGCTTCATCTATACTTTGCGTTTTCACCCTCCTTTGCCAGTTTTCATTGCAGAATCAATTAATGAAGAACTCTAGAGTTCCTCCAGGAACTTCACAGTTACTGTGTTTTTAGTCTCCAAAATTTCTGGTTGTTGTTTCCAGTGACTCTCAGTAGCCCTGGAGGCTCCCTTCGGTCAGAAGTAAGCATTGCACATACACTCTGCAATTTCCATCCTAATTTACCCCCTGAATTGGAACAGGAATTAGTGCCCTACAGAGTAGGATAAATGCTTTAGCAGTGGACCCCAAATAACACTCCACTCTTTGTCCCTTATTACCTTGGACATGCCTGACTTTATTTTTGCTCATATTGACCCAACCTCTTGCTTCATGCCAAGACAGAAATGACCAGCAGGGTCCCCTTCCTTTCTGCTTACGTTAATATCTTCCATGCATTGAGTTCTGGCTCTGTGGAGATAACTTTGCCTACTCTATACACATTGTCTTACTTCATTCTCACAAGAATCCTGGGGAATATATTACTGTCTCTGCTATGTGGGTGAAGAGAGTTAGGTAGCCTGCCTATGGAGACATAACCTGTAAGTAGCAGAGGTGGAACTTGGCTTTTATTCCATTTTATCTTGTATGCTGCTTTTCCATTTTCCAGAGTCTGCCAGCTCACAATACAGTGCTGAGATTGGGGCTTGTGGGGTGATAGACTGGAGCCTGTGCTGAGATTGGGGCTTGTGGGTCAACAGAAGCAGAAAGCCATGGCATTCCAGAATGACCCAATAATGGCTACTTACCAACTTCAGCAGACTTCACTATAACCTGTACTTGCCCTTAACACCTTCACTCCTTCGTGACTGTATTATCATTAAACATCTGAAAATTCAGTAAAAACATCATAAAAATATTTGGGATTATGCAGATACAAGGGTATAGGAATCTCATCTCCCCCTCCCCAACATGCCATTGACAGATCCTCCTTCGTGGGATCATCAGAATCATCCACACACTGAGTTCTTGGGACTGTACGAAACACTAGCATAAAAGAACCTCAAGATGTACTGTCTTCTTCCTTGAGAGTTTTACACTTCAGTTAGAACATGTGCCCCCAAAAGAACAATCTTAAAAAGGTAGATGGCATGAAGCATGGGAAGGTACTACAGTAAGTATCTCGGAAGGTCAGAGGTGATACTCTCCCAGGGAAAGATTTAAGGGGATAACGCACTTGAGCTTGGCATAAAGGGAGATAAGAAACTGAGCAAGTGAAAGGAAAATTCTGAGATGAGAGCAATGAGAGCCAAAGCATGGGGGGAGGAATATGTCACATGGAGAAGGAACAGAGAGCAGACCAAGTTGGTCAAGGACGAGGGTTATGGTGGAAGAGAATACCGAGGTTAGTTTGGTGCAGATCAACCTCTGGTGAAAGACTTTGGCCCTTATCTTGCAGGAAGCAAGAAGCATGTCTTTTATCTTAAATTTATCTGTACGTATTTTTTTTTTTTTTAACCTTTAGCATTTAACCTTTAGAATTTCTTAGAACAGTGAAACCAGGTACTCAAGAGTTGCTTAGAGATAGTAATTTCACAGTGGCATACCTGGTGGATTGGAGTGGTGTCAGAAATAGCAGTTTAGTAACCACGTAGAAACAAAAACAAATTATTTTACAAAAGAAAAACCTTAAAGGGTCAATCATTTGCGGGGGAGGAATGATTAGCTTTATGTGTTATCAAGTAAATGCAAATTAAAACAACTATGAGATACCCTTCCTTACTCCCGAAATGCAAAAAGATTTTAAAGTAACGATATTCCATGTTGTCAGAGGAAGCACGTTGACTCTTTCATAGGCTGTTAGTGGGAGTAGCAGACCTTTCAGGAAAGAAATGTGGACCATGCTTTCCCAAAATATCTGAGCCCTTTGACCTATTAGCTCCATCTGATGAATTAATTCTAACCAAGGACATAAGAATGTATATAACATTTTTAAATACAAAAATCTCCATTGCAGCATTATTTGTAATAGGAAAAAAAAAAAAAAAAAAAAAAAAAAAAAAAAACCAAAACCGGAGTCACTTAAATGTTAAGGGATAGGGATTGGTGAAATGAATGGTGGTGCCATGATGGTATGTTCATATGGCTGAGTACCATGTAGCTACTAAAAGTGATGTCTGTGAATGGCAGCTGAGATGGAAAGATGTGCATGAGACAGTGTGCTCATCTTTACACATTGATTTCCAATACCACCTCTGTCGTGAAGCAGGCATCTAAATGTGCAAGGGTCTGTTTCTGTGCTCTCAGTTCTGTTCCATTGATCTAGTTGTCCGTCTCTGTGCTGATACTGTCTTCATCACTGACTTTATGGTAAGTCTTAATACCTGGTAGATCTGAGTCCTCCTTGATGGTCACTATGTGCAGGACAGATTTGGGTGAAGGGGACAGAGTGAAAGCAGGGAGACCACTGGGGGCACTGTTGTAGCAATCAAAAGTAGCCATGGGTCGAGCATGGTGGCTCATGCCTATAATCCCAGCACTTTGGAAGGCCAAGATGGGTGGATCATTTGAGATTAGGAGTTCGAGACCAGCCTGGCCAACATGGCAAAACCCCATCTCTACTAAAAATACAAAAATTAGCCAGGCATGGTGATATGCACCTGTAATCCCAGCTACTCAGGAGGCTGAGGCAGGAGAATCACTTGAATGTGAGGGATGGAGGTTCCAGTGAGCCAAGATGGTGCCATTGCACTCCAGACTGGGCAACAGAGTGACTCTCTCTCTCTCTCAAAAGAAAAAAGAAAAAAAGTAGTCATGGTAGTGAAAATGTTTCTGAAAAAATTGGAAAAATTGGAGTTACTGTTTTGCAAAGCCCAGAATATTAAAGGGCAATAATTAGAAGGTCTTATCCCAATATATTGGCAGCTTAGTAAAATGTCTTAGATCATGGAGCAACTCTCCAACCAGTTTTATAATTGTCAAGACAGAGAAGTCAGTTGCTCAGCAGGACATCGAATGTAAGGTGGGTCTTCTGTGTCGTCCATTGACACCAAGTATGCACATCTTCCTCCTCACGACTGCCACATTCCATCCGCCTCTCAACCATACCTCCTGGAAAGCATAAATCTTCTCCTACAGTTGTTGCCCTTGTAAACACCATGAATTAAGATTTCAACATTGACTCCAGCCAATGATGTAAAAAGCACGACATGGCTGCTCACACAACAAACATGAAAGAGTCCCAGATGGCTGTGCCTTTTTAGAAGAACTAATAAGTGATTTCAAGGGATTTCCTTCCTTTCATGAAAATGAAATGAATTAAAGTTCAGCAAGTAGTTGGTAGAAGCCTTGCTGACGTGGCTGAAAAATTCTATGAACAAGCTGAGTAAAGGTCAGAGAGTGAAAATGGTCCAGAACCTAAAAAAATTTTTCAAGCATTTTCTATAATGTTAAAGAATTGTAACAAGTCAGTAATGACCTTCTGAAATTTTAACTGTTCTAGGATTTAAAACTGTACTTCAGCAATTATGATCCAGCAACAGTTTAGAAAACGTAATTCTATAAGATATAAAACTGTTGATTCTATAACAAAAACATATATAAAATCTAACATAAAAAGGCAGCTGTCTATATTGTTTAAAAGAAACCAATTGAAGAATAAGCCATAACTTATCTCAAAGTTACCTGTAGTGGGAAGGAGGAGGAATAGGATAGCCATGATGGCAAGGAGATAGACTTCTCTGAATATACCTTGTTTTGTACATTTGACTTCAGACATATGTAGATATTTACAGAGGTATAAACCAAAAGTAAAATTTAAAAAGCCATCCTTCAAATCAAAATCAACATGAAATAAATGAACCCAACAGTATATCCAGTGGATGGCATGATCACAGAGAAGGACCCATCTAAATTATTTTAAAGCATAGTAATTTGATGTACATCCTTAAGGACAAAAAGACCTATAAGAAAACAGTAAGCTGTTTTCAGTAATGATATCACCGATGGTTGGATTTCTGTTTTTCTGGGACTATTGGGTGTCTAGTATGGGGTAAATCAAATAAGTATTTAGATTATTGTCATGGATAATTGAGATTATTTTAGCATGAAGTAAAGGAGATACAGCTGAAGGATCAATGAAGTTAAATAAAAACTTGCAACTCTGAATTTGAGTTTGAATGGGAAGTAACAGTATAAACTTACAATGTATTTTATCTTAAATATCTATAAATGCCTATAAAGTTATATAATTTTATGTATTATATAGAGTGTGTGTGTGTCTACAATTTTTGCTGTGTTCACTGAAAACTACTTGGAAACCCATTAGTAGTGACCAACCCTAACATCCAGATTATGGTTTCTAAATACTACTTCTCACTAAAAGGACCCAGGGCTTTTTGGAGAAATGGCTAGTTTCAAATCTCAGGAAGGAAGTACACAAGAGGAGCCTGGAACATTTTGTCACATCAAAAAGCAAGGATGCGTGAGTCAACTTGAAGTGCCATTAGCCAAAGATGACACAAAATGATTATCCAAAGTAATAACTACCATGAATTTCAATGGATTGAAACACACAGATCAACTATGTTTAAATCATGAGTTTATCATGATTCAAAATGAATAAACGAAAACCAAAACCTCAAGGTAACCAAATAGGGGGAAATTTCTCTTTATAGAAGCATTCTGGCTTTATTAAAAAGGGGGAAGAAGAGAAGAAGGAGGAGGAAGACAAAGAATGATAGAATTAAAAGATGCCCATTTTGTGAACCTTAAATAATTAACGGGTATAAGCAATGATTGTAAATAACTGTTCACATCAAGAAAAGAGATGCAAGCAGGCAATGAAATCCCCTGATAGAGATCCATACCATCACCTATGACACAATCTTGCCAAAGAAGTTAACCCGGTCAAGCCATTGGATCTAACCACCAATTTACCAGAGAGAAAGGAGAGAGCAGAACGTGTAAACACCACCGTAAGAATGCAATCTGCAAAATCAGACTGTGTGAAACTCTATAGCTCTCATGACCCCATTTCTTCGACAACAACAGTTTTTTAAAAAATCCAGGACAAAAAGAGATTGAAAGTTCACCACATTGATTAAAGAGACTTAAAAAAAGCCTATCAACCATCGTAATGTATGGACCTTATTGGACCCTAATTCAGGCGTCAAAAGTAAAATGTACAGGACAATCAGGGAAATTTAAATACTGCCTGGATGTTTGATGACATTAAGGGAATCTTTTTAGGTGTGATCATGGTGTGATGGTTATGTTTTTAAACTGTATCACTGTGTTTTAGAGATGCATGCTGAAATAGTTACAGATGAAATTTTAAGTCTGAGATTTGCTTCAAAATAATAAAGTAAAGGAGGGTGGGAGGAATAGATGAAACAAGACTGGCCTCGAATGGCTGATGACCAGACTGGCCTTGATCATTGTTGAAGCTAAGCGATGAATACATGGAGGCTTGTTATTTTCTATAATGAAAAAAATCTAAGTCATAATTTGTATAATATCCTATACTATACAATTAAATATGTTTGTATATATGTTTAAAAATTCCAAACAAGTCATTCTTTAAGAAATAACCTACCTGCTCTCTTTTGCTTCACATTTTTCCCGTCGCCGGCTCCCTCATTTTCTCTGCTAACTGCTTTTCTTGCCACTGCATTGATGGACCCACAGAAGGGCTGGAGGATCTGGCAAATCTGCTGCATCCCAATTTACCCCGTGCATGCTGCATTCCATCCCCATTCTCATCCCGAGAGTGCACATACTATGTAGCTTTGATTTTTGCAGATCCTGTCAATCTCGTGTGCAATAACATAGCGTTTATTTTAGCAGCATAACTTTCTTCAATAGCTTTGTGAGTCAATCTGAGTCCAAAGTTTGCACAATCATTAGTAGTCTGAAGGGTTAACTCAAAATTTCCAGTTACATTTTCTTGTATTGTGTAGGGAAATCGTACATCATAGGAATGTCAGAGATGGGAGTTTGTGAAGCCCTCTTTGTAAATTTCTAAACCAAAGACATATTCAGAGGCATGGCCTGAGGCGCAGAAGGAGAATTTTATCATGTACCACCTCATTTTGTTCTTTGAACACAGATAATCTTGTGCGCCTGTCCTTAGCAGAACCTATACTTTCTGCTTTCATTTTTCTTCAGCAATCCAGTTCTTTTGGTGGTAGCTCGGTTTTCTAGCTAGCAGGAGTTGAACTGGAAGGCGACAGGACCCCAGGGAGTTTCCACATCCTGATCTGCTAAGACTCTTGGGGGTCACCCCTGAAGGAATCTCTCGTGGACAGGACACTATCAAGAGGCTCTTCCGTATTGCCTCCACAAAGATCCATTTCCTGAGGACAATTTGCCACAGCATGCTCATTGACCTAGGGGTCAATGGGGGTAGAATGCAGTTAGTCTCTGCCTATCTGATCCATCTCACCCAAAATTCCTGACCTGAGAGCAATGTTTCATAAAACACAGCACAATTCAGCCAAAGGGCTAGGGAGTGAATAGCTACCCAACTGGTGAGAAAGTAGAAGGTGAAAAGCAGTCTGACAATTTCTCTCTCTTAAAGAAAATGGATCTGGAGACTTTGGAACCACCCCACCCCCATGCCCCACCACCGCCACCCCACAAATTTAAGTCCCCAGGCCCAGGTGTCTCTAATTCTTCACACTGGAAAAGTTAGAAGCCTCAGGACCAGTGGCAACTACAAGTGTGTCTCTGGATGTTCAACTCGTTAAACTCTGTGAAAGCAATTTGACAGTATCTGGGATGTGTTTTGTCATTAGGGGTGGGGATTGGGACTGTTATTTATTTTAGCCAGGAAGAGGTGTGTGTGAAGGTGTCTGCATGCGAGGGTGTATGTTTCGGATGTAGGTGTCACTGAGTTTGTGTTAATGGATGAGTGTGAGCTTTGAGGGTTTCATTACTATTTTTGTTTTGTGTCAGTCCTCTGAAGAAATCTCCCTAAGCCCCAGGACTTTGATTCATCTGGAAATTCTATGCTTCTCTCCAATGTCACTGGAATCATCCAAGGTCCTGTCCTTCCTCAAAATCATGGGCCATTTTGGCGGTGGTTATTCTGAGCAGCCAGAGAAAATCGTCTCTGAAATTTACATTTTCCCTTCCTTCTACCTAGAAGAGCAAGTTGTCATTCTAATTAAACAACAACTTTATTACAGGATGCAAGGAATAAAACCTTTGAATTAACTTTGACTAAATTCTAGTTTGAATAAAGTCTTGCAAATAATTACTTGAGTATAAATTATTTACCCATTAATTCTTTATTTGAATTTGGGGAAATTCAAATACGTTTTCTGGCAAGAGCTTCGTGATAAATGACTTGTGTAATTAGTAGTAAACGTGTTATTCTTATAATTTCTAATGTATAATAAGCAGAGCGCAGACATTTCTGTCTCGCATGTTCCTTTTAAACCCTTTATCGCCCTTAAAAAAAATCTTGTTTAATAGATCACAGACATGATCTTTTAAACTGTTTTCAGTAGTTATGCAAAATCTTCACAAAAGTACTGGTAGGCGGACTACAGGGACTTCTGGACTTTAATCAGCCATGAGAGTAGACGGGATTTAGAAGTCATTTCTCAACTCGGGATCACCTGCAGAAAATGAAAAAGTCCCAGGGAAGACTGCTGAGTATAAAATGCCATTGTGTACATAGACTTTTATGGACTCTGAAAAGCCCTTTGACTCCTTGGAAATAGAAGCTATGTTGGAAGTGGAAAGAGTAGAAAAATTCGCGTGACATGTGCATGTGAACGCAGCACTGATGTTTAGGCTTGAAAAAGAGTGGAGAGGTCCAGGAAGGGGGCTCATAGCCACTGAAAATCTTAACTGCTCGCCCAGAGGGGCTGGGCCGAGACCTTGAATGGGAGGGAAAGGGCATCGCGATCAGCGAGAGAGACTTTGAACTATTTACCAGTGACATTGACTTCAGGGCCCCAAACCAGGCAGCAATAAACCAGGAAGTGGAGCAAGGTATGAAAAATGGGCTTAGCATGAGGATGAAGAAACCATATTTAAAGGAAGCATGATAAAGGATAACTCCTGTTCCATAGATGATGCCTCTGTGAGCCTCACTAGTGCTTGCTGCAGCAAACCAAGATGGGCTGAGGGGTACATACTGTGTACCTGTTCCTGTTGGTGGAGGGAGCTTCCCGCCCTGCCTATGCCACTTCTTATCGTTTAACACTGGGCAACTCATTTAACTTACTTGGGCCTCGGTTTCTTTACCTATAAAATTGGAGGTTGGCAGGAGGCAGAGGTTGCAGTGAGCCGAGTTTGCAGCACTGCACTCCAGCCTAGGCGACAGGGCGACTCTGTCTAAAAATAAAAATAAAAAATTGAGGGTTGGAATGACTGACCTTAAGAACCCTTGCATATGCAACATTCTACAATTCAATGATGAGGTCTTTTTGTTTTGAGATGGAGTCTCGCTCTCTCGCCTGGGCTAGAGTGCAGTGGTGTGATCTCTGCTCACTGCAACCTCCACCTCCTGGGTTCAAGTGATTCTCCTGCCTCAGCCTCCTGAGTAGGTAGGACTACAGGCACTCACCACCATGTATTTTTAATAGAGACAGGTTTTCTCCATGTTGGCCAGACTGGTCTTGAACTCCTGACCTCGGGTGATCCACCCACCTTGACCTCCCAAAGTGCTGGGATTACAGCCATGAGCCACCACACCTGACTGATGATTAGGTTTAAGAGAGAAAAACTTGGCTTCCCAAAAGGATTCCAATCAGGAGAGCATCATCTCAAAGAGCTTCTTTGCTCCCTTCATTCCCAAGCATCTTGCACCTCTGGATTGTCAACCACGCATACATCCATCACAGATTATCCAGAAAACAGGAAAGAACCCATTACATCCGAGATGACTGGAAAAAGCGAAAGTGAAGGACACACCTGTGGCCAGTGAGGCATATATCGGTCGAGCTTTTAAGCAGTCAAGTACCAAAAGAAAGGAGCCAGCGGCCTCCATGGCAGTCCAGGATGGCCCTTTGATTGGATCAGGATGGTGAGCTGTGCCTGGCACCATGGGGACAGAAGCCTTCTGCAGTTGACCATCACAACCTGGTAATCACACTGACAGTCCCGGGATATATAGTAGGTTGAAAATTACCACCTGGAAACTCGAGTTGAGCTTGCATCATATTATGGGGTTAGCACATGGGCTTTACTGGCCCCCAGCTAGCCACTCCAGGGAGCACTGAGCTTCCTATTCATGTTTATGTGCCACCCAAATGACACCCCATTAATGGTACATGCATGTGTCAGCTTTACCTTGTCACCACTGCCCTGAAGCTCTCAAATGTCTTAAACCTGCCTCCCCATATGCTCGAACCTTCATTAATACTTTTGTTCAGGGAGAACACAGTCTGCTAAAAAATAAAATAAAATAAATCAAATGACTTTGATGAGAGGATGCATGTGACTTCTTGGATGTGGCCGTTCTGTCACTCCCGAAGCTGACACCCAGGTGACAGTGCAGCTGAGTTACAGCGGCATGTGCCAGGTGGCATGAAAGCCATCACCTTATGATCAGTTTTCTCCGTGGATTGAGGTGTTTCCAAAGAAAGGCTGCTGTGGTATACCCATTCTCACTGGCACTGGTCTGTTCTGGTTATGTGGCAGCAAGAAGCCGGAAGACTGGGGGCGGGAGGCACTGACCTCTGTGTGAATACTTTGGCTTTGACATTACAGTTGCAAGTGAGGAATCGTTCCATGTCTAGTGGTATAAAAGGGATCTTTTGTGTGCCTGGAGCCATGTCGCAAACAGTCTGACCAAGTGATATATTGAAACAATTTCGTAGGTGAGTTTCAAAAGATTGGCCCTGCAAATATGCCTTGACTATAATCTTGAGAGAGATGAGAGAAAGGACCATCCTAATTCTAAGTAATTAAGCTTTAGTGTTCTTATAGTAAAGAATATCTTTGGCTTGTTAGCACAATCAGAGTAACCTTGAATTTTTTAATAACAGAAGCACAGCCCTGCCCTCCTGATCCAAATCTTCAGGAGCAAGAGCCGCCAGAATCTCTATTTTTAGCAGGCTCACAGGTGGTCCTGGTGCATAGTTAGGATTGAGAACCACTGGCATGCTGTTTTGTGGTGGAGCCGGACTTTTTCATCCAACAGCTTGTTTGTTTCTTCCTATAGCCTGTGAGGCAGGAATGGTCTTCATTTTACTGATGAGCAATCAGAGAGACTCAGAAAGTTCCACTGCATTCCCCAAGACCACAGATTGTAGCTAAGGCAGCCTCGATTCCCACCACAGGTACTGGCTTCATGGGCATTCGATTTATGCATTTGCAGAGATTCTGGTGCTTAGAAACCCAGTGCTCAGTTCAATGCTCTGCTGTCACCATCTTGAAGTCCTTAATGTTTTTTGACAAGGACACCACATTTTACTTTGCAATGGACCATGGAAATTATGTAGCCAGTTCTGCTGCCTAGACCTGTGCACTGTATTGTTTCAACCCTACTAAATTCATGCTGGCGAGTAGAAAGTATTTCTCTCCAAAGCGAACTCCAGCCCTGGAGTTGTTAGCTTAAGAGTGCTAGAGTGGCATTTCAGGAGACAATAACGACAATAGAGAATAATGCTTTCATTTATTGAGCACTGTGTTCTGAGCTTTTCTCATTCATCTCAGTCCTCACAAAAACCTAATATAATTACTGTCACCATACTTTAGGTGAGGACACTGAGGCAGAGAAGTCACAGAGGTCACATTGTATCTGTCTGTGACAGTGGATTCTGGAGATGGCTTTCCCAGATTCCAATCTCAGCTCTGCCATTTATCAGCTGTGTGACCCTAGGCAAGTCACTTGACATCTCTGAATTTCAATTTCCTTACCAGTAAAATGGGGCTGGTAATAATTGCCTCCATGAGTTAATTGTTTCGAGAATTAAATGAATTAATGTGGACAAAGTGCCTAGCACATAATAGATACTCAATGAATATTGGGTCCGTTAACAACCTTTGCACTGAAGAATATTACCCATTACAGACCGAAATAGGTATTTAAATGGTACCTTACTTAAGGATCTGAAGTGTTTTCACAGCGCTGGATAATATAGTCAAGGTGCAATTAGCCATACATTATAATATTTTTAAGTGATTCAAGTGACACTTCTTACGTCTAAGTGTAATCTTTCCCACTTTAGCATTTATCATAGTTTAATAACTACTGAATGCTGTTGAATTAAAATACGATTCTGTCTGGGGATATGTTGACCCTTAGCATGATAAAACTCATCCAAGGCTCAGCTAGAGCTTAGAAAAAAAGCTCACCACAGCCACTGAATTCACACACTCTTTGGAAGCACAAGAAAAGACCATAAGTAAAATGGGGAGCCTGTGACCTTTGGAAAACGAGGCAGCTTCACACCTACACAGGCTAGGAGCTTACTCATATCATGATATTTCTGTAATATTTTACAGAGGATTTTTGTTTTGCAGCTCTTCCATACTTCATTAATTCATTTAATCTGCCCAACAACCTGGGTGATAAAAGGGGATGTAGTGTTAAGACCTTTGTAGCTGGGCGCCATGGCTTATGCCTGTACTTCCCCAGCACTTTGGAAGGCCAAGGTGGGTGGATCACCTGAGGTCAGGAGTTCAAAACCAGCCTAGCCAACATGGTGAAACCCTGACTCTACTGAAAATTTAAAAAGTTAGCCAGGTGTGGCACCTGGCTGTAATCCCAACTACTCGAGAGGCTGAGGCATGAGAATTGCTTGAAAACCCAGGAGGTGGAGGTTGCAGTAAGCTGAGACCATGCCACTGCGCTCCAACCTGGGCAACAGAGTGAGACTCTGTCTCAAAAAAAAAAAAAAAAAAAAAAAAGACCTTCTTTAATTATTACCTCTATGTATACGCCAGAGTAGACCTACTACGTGCTTGTATCTTGTGTTTGGTGCCCTACATACGTTCACTCACGGAGTTCTCATGTGACTTGCATGATAAGTAAGGCCACCCATTTTACAGATGAGAGGAATGAGGCTCAGAGGATACCGTTGATTTGCCTGGTGGCAGAGGTATTCAAGCCCAAGGTAGGCTGGCCAGCATCTGTAATCCTTAATCCCTTTCATTGTTTCCACACCCACAGCCACACGATTTTCTTGTTCTTTGATGGAAAGGGAGAAACCAAGCATGTGGGAGGTGGCCAGTAAACATTTGGTGACTGAAGGACTATGAGCTGGATCAGAATAGCACCAGAATGTTTTCATGTCTCTGTGAGCTAGCTAGAACACAAGACCCAGTCAAATGTACCATCATTTTTAATTATTCAAAAGCCGTGGAACATTTGTTTTTCTAAGTGGTTATTTTTCTTTTCTTTGCTGCATATTGTTCTTCCTGCTCCATGCTGTGAAGTGTGCCACCTTGATATAAGGGCATGTGGTCTTTTGGGCGGTGAGCCATCTTGGTTCATCAGCCTCATGGGATCTCTTTCTGCCTTGAGTACCTCAGATTGGTCCCAAAGCCATGGAGCTCGATTTTCCCATGACCATGCACTGGGCGGTGATTTAATGTTTCGTAAAGCCCTATGCGGTCCCTGAAATGATTTTCGTAAGAGATTCCTTCACTCCTCAGAAGTGTTCCTTAGTGAGGGAGAACCGGGAAGAACCGGGAGACCAGATGAAAATTACTCACTGTGCGAGAGAAAGTGTATGTGCCCATGTGTGAGTGTGTATGAGTGTCAGCATTGAATCCAGCAGAGGGAACACCTGGGCCTGCACACAAATCATTTGTAATGTCGGTCCTCAGAATGTTGGGAGTTAGATGTTAGGCAAAAATACTTTTCAGTTATTTCAAAGAACTTTAGAATCCCAACCAAAAATGAACATTCTTTGTGGTACAATGATTCGAACTTTATAGTCTTGATGTGATCATAGACCCTTTTAGGAAGTAATGAAATCTTGGAGCTCTCACCTCATCTCAGGAAAAATTGACCCATGCATTGTGTGCAGACACACACACGTGTGCACACACACACTTTTGCCGACAATATCACGTAATTAATGGAATTTGTGGGCTACTCTGGAACCATTGCTCCGTGGACTTGCTTATCTGTCTCTCGCTCTCTTTTTTTTTTTTTTTTTTTTTTTTTTTTTGATTTTGGTTTTGTGTTTTTGTAGAGACAGGGTCTCACTGCATTGCCAAGGCTGGTCTCAAACTCCTGGGCTCAACCAATCCTCCTGCCTCGGCCTCCCAAAGTACTGGGACTATCAGTGTGAACCACCATGCCCAGCCCCTGTCTTTCTCTTTTCATCTATTTCTTTGTTTTTTTCCACTTAGGAATCAAAATAGAGCAGAATTTTATTTTCTATAGTTTTCCCCCACTGTATTACATCATGAGCCTTTTAAAAATGGTGCTACAAAATCTTCATAATGATCTCTATTAATAGCTACATAGTATCCCATCCAGTATCCTTCTCAGAATTTTCCTCAGTACTCCCCTATTGCTGGACACTGAGGTAGTTCCACTCTTTTGCTATTTTAAATAACATTTCAGCAAATGATTTGCCAACATAATTCCCATTGCCAAACCTTTTCCATTCTCTTGGAGTATCATAGTGATCATCACTTGCCTTTATCTAATTTAAATGTTCTTGCATCTAACCTTCCTGCCTGCGCAGAAAACATCTTCTTTATCACTTCCGCTGGATGTTTGATCCCATCCTGCCACCATCAATTATTCCGTTTTGTTTTCTCTTGTACCTTTGATTTTTCCCTTTCTTGGGTTCCTTCCTTTTGACCAAGCAGACCCAAGTCCCCTCTTCTAGATAAATCTCTGTTGCCTCTATGAATTTGTATGTGCTGGTTCCCTTGCCTGGAACACTCTTTCCTCTTGCCTGCACCTGGGAATCTCTATCAAGCCTGAGCCTAAGAAAGATGTTTTTTAAGAAGGTGGCTCCAGGATCGGGAGGGGAAGAATGTGACTTTCTACAGGCTGTGTTTATTTTGGTGAGCTGGGGGCCAGAGAGCTGTTACAGATCTGTGCCCACGTTTAAGGATCTCAGCTTCTGTGGAGATGGAGGTCTTGGTCATCTTTGTAAGTTCCTGAAGCAGAACTAGAAAGATCACAGTGTTTAGAGTTGGGCTGACATCAAACCAAGTCTCAGCTGCATCATTTGCTAACTCTGCGCCCCTCTATATGTCACTGAACAGCAGTTTCTTCATCTGTAAAGGGATTAATGAGATATTATTTGGCTCGGTGGTGAGCCCCATAGCTAGCAAGTCATAAACAATTTCTCTCCTCCATTATAAACTTTCATGCCCCAGCAATGTCTAGACTCATATAAGGGCTCATAGTAGACGCTCAATAAATATTTGCTGAATGAATAAACATGGACTGATAGCCCAGAGGTGTGGGCACCAGCTCTCGTCTGCATCCCCTCCTGTTGCCTGCTGCAGCCCCAGGCAATCTGTATGTGAAGCAGAAAAGCCTGTGATTGCAAATGCACGGGCGGCCAGGCAGCAGCTGTCTCCAGATAAGGGGGTGGCACCTTGCCAAGTACCGGAGGTCTCTCCACAGAGGCTCAGTAATCATCACAATCCCTCATGGAATTCCTCTGGAGAACGCCTCTCTTCTTGAAACATGTGGCACTTCACAAACATCGTCTCAGTGATCTTCGCCACATGCCTGGGAGGGGGGCGAGGCGCCACAGGGCACCCCAGATGCCCCAAGGACATATGGCAAAGGAGGGCTGATAATGAAAAAGGAGGGGGTGGGGTGGAGGCGGCACGTGTCCTCACTTTACAGGTGGACGATGGCAGAGAGAGGTTTCAGTGGTTCCCCCATGTGAAATGGGGCACAGGAAGCAAATCCATGATTTCTTGTCCCAATATCTAGACTTTAGCTATACCACTCCCATGAATGGAAAAATGCCCACAAATGGCAACTATGAGATGGGAGACAAAGGGAGACGGAACCACACAGTCCCAGGGTGCTTACAAGCCAACAGTTCAGGTCCGCGGACTCCATACAACTCAGTCCCAAGTCCTCAAAACCTTATATAACAAGAATGTCCTAAAACTCACCAGCTAGAGTCATGATGACATTATTCCAAGCTTATTGCTATGCCTGAGTTCCCCGGCTAGACTAGGCCATGCTACCCTGTGACCACATTGTGGAGCTTTCCTTTGTAGAACTTGGCTAATTTGTAATTATTTGCTTAGTAGAGTGATTATACATATAATATCTGTCTCCCTGACGAGACCGAAAGAACTACGAGGTCAGGAAATACTTTTATTTAGTTTCTATTATGTATACCTACTACTATATTTGTTGAATGGCTGAATTTATTATAAAATTTAAATAAATAGGAAATAATAAAGACGCCAGTCAGAAATCAAATCACAGGCAAGAAAATACCTGTACCAGGATGAGATGGCATTTGTTATGGTTATATGTACCCATAACTTTACTTGTTGCTACTTAAAGTTGTTGGTTTTCTTTTTTCATTTTTTGAAACAGGGTCTCACTCACTTGTCGCCCAGGCTGGAGTGCAGTGGTACTATTTTGGCTCATTGCAACCTCCACCTCTTGGGTTCAAGCAATTCTTGTGCATTAGCCTCCCAAGTAGCTGGGATGACAGGCACGTGCCACTATGCCTGGCTAATTTTTGTATTTTTAGTAGAGACGGGGTTTCACCATATTGGCCAGGCTGATCTCAAACTCCTAATCTCAAGTGATCCACCCACCTTGGCCTCCCAAAGTGCAGGGATTACAGGCATGCGCTGCCGTGCCCAGAACTGTAGCCACCTACAGTACTAACATGAAATTAATTCTATATTAGGCAGAATTAATGGTGTACATTTCTACAGCTCCATGAGGCCAAGGATGCTATCCGTCTTGCTTATCCATTGTATCCTGGGGGTGAGCATAGTGGGAAATACAAATTATGTACTAAATAAATATTTGTTGAAGGGTGCATAGAAGGAGCTCACAGATGCTTTAAAATTCATCAATCCATGCCCCATTAATTAAGAATATTGTATAATTAAGACATAGTCTAATTGTGTTTTTCCTTTCTATTTTATTCATTTATCTTGTATTTATCATTATTCCCTGCCCCATTTGAGAAAAAAAAAAATTAAAGTGCCAGCAAGAGAAGTCTATTTCACACTATTCTTTTACTCAACAAATCTTCATTGAGTGCATACTCAGGGGTACGCACAGGGTAAGGAGATGGAGATAAAATGGGAGAAAAACAATGCTGAGTGTCTTTCTTCATAGATTGCATTGTTGAAATGATGTTGGCTGAACAAGTCAATAGAATTTGGAGTCTTTTTTAAAATATGTAACAGTTAGCTTTTGCTGCATAACAAACCACCCCAAAACTCTCTATTTTGAAACAACAACCATTTATTTAATTTGTGATTCTGTGGGTCAGCAATTTGATCTGGGTCCTCTGAGTTGCTCTGCTGCTGCCCTGAGCCAGGCTCACTTAATCACAGCTGGGCTCATTTGTGAACTGGTAGGTTGGCTGGGGACTGGCTGACCATCAGCCTGGTGCCTCAGTTCTATTCCATGTGGCCTGGCTGCCGGGACTCACACAGTGTCCCTTGTGCTGTCCTCTACAGCTGAAAGAAAGGCATGAGGCCAGCCCAGATACCAGGTGGAGAAATAGACTCCACCTCTTGATGGAATGAGTTACAAAGTATTGTGATCATTTATTTAATCAAATACAACAAACACCTTTACCAAAAATGTTTTAGGTCCTATAGGTTACTTTAGTAGTTCTTACTTGTATATCAGTTAAGCATGATAATGAAAGAGATACAAACCTGCCAGGAGTTTTGTTTGACAGTACTCTATTTGCTATTTTAGCTTCCTAATTCAGACAGTCTATCTGCCCTCCCCCTAATTTCATATTAGAGTGATGTTATTATTCATTTTCACCTCCAGGAGATAAGGATGGCTTCATAACTGTACAGTCATGAGGACAATGCCATTGGCTGGTGGGCAGGTGCCCTCTTTGCCCTGCCTTGTCTTATATTATGCTACACATTCTGCTCACATTCTAGGTACTGAAATATTAGATGAACTCATCGGTGGTTCTGAATGTTTCTTTGTGACTCATTTGCAGGATGTTCACTGATCCTTCTTTACACTCTGTGAAGTGTGCGGTGTGTGTCTGGTGAGGCCTAACACCCATTAGACGCTCCTGCTGTAAATTGGATGCGCCATCCCCCGTGAGCTGGTGCCAAGGTGTGAATTAGATAGAGACACTCTCAACTGTTCCTCTGGCCTCTGACTCGGTTCCTGGGCCATCCCATGGGTGGCCAGGCCCCCAGGCAGCAAGCCTGATCTTGGCTGCCCCAGGATAAGGAGACTCCAAAGTAGATAATGGGGGGGATCTCCGGAAGCCCCCATGTCCCGTTTGCAAACTCACACAAAACATTGTGCCTCTCAGAGACCTGAGCTTCTCCTGATTCCTCTCCCTAGATGCAAATATTCCTTACGTAGGGAATGTAGCAGGGAACAGAGGTACTGGGTGGGGGCTGGCAAGGAAGGCAAGGAGGCGTGTGGTCCGGAGTGGAAAACCAAACCATTCTTAGCTGTCATCCTCCCAAATCATGCTGGAATAAGTTGTCCCGGATGGATTTCTCCTCCATAAGGATATGAGAAATGACAATTGGCTCCTAAATCCCCTGGCTCATTAATTTGGGTTCATGACAAGCATGAGGGCACGGATGGACAGCATGATTAGGGGCAAGTTGATTTTTTTTTTCAGACAATGTCAATGTTGAAGAAGAGAAACCCCTCCTATTGGCCAAACTGTACCACATGTTATGGGGGAGAACTGTCACCTTCATCTTCAAGTACATCAAGGCGGTCGCTTACAATATTGCCCCAAAGTTGCAGTAGAAAGTAATCTCAAAAACCGATATATTATCTATGAGTACATATTTGTGTATGTGACAGTTTCTTTAAAAATCTTTGTTTGATGGACACCAGACCCCTAATTTGCTTACTTTTACAATGGGGGGAGGGAGACCAAGACTGAGGATGGAACTTCGGCCTTTATCTATAGCATTCTATTTTTTAAAAAAGAATAGATTCCTATATATCGTGTGTAACTGAAAATTATATTTATGAGAGAAAATAAAGTCATTGATTCTGTTGTTTGTTTCTGCATAACCAGACACCTCAAGATTGAGTGACTTAAAACCACAACGGTGATATTCTCCATGATTTCAGCTGGGCAATTCAGCTGTGAGCTAGGCTGGAGCTCTGTGGTCCCTCTCTCATCACTCAAACCAAAGCATCTTTGCAGGATGGTGGCTGGCTTCCAAGAGGGCAAGCCCCAAGTGCAAGCACCTATCAAGCCTCTACTTGCCTTGAGCTTGCCGCTGTCTCATAGGCCAAAGAAAATCACCCAGCCAAGGTCAGAGTTGGTATGGGAGGAGGCAAACAAGGGCATGAATCCCAAGAAGTGTGGTTCACTGGGGGCCACCAGTGTGCCAGCCTACCGGAGTCCTTTAGTTATTCCAGACCAAACGATGCTCTTGGGAACAGGACTTAGGCATGCAATGTGGCATTTGTTGACACTTTCCAAGCTTTGATGAGCTTTCCTACATCTCAAACTCAAAATGCCAAAACTACCCCCATTTCCTTATTTGCTTTTATATGTGTGTTTTTGCTTTTCCATTATCTTTCCTTTTATCTTCTTGTCGCCATCATCCAGTATGGAGGCTGGGATGGCTCATGACCTCCCATTACTTTCTTTTTCATGGATCCCTGCATTGTCCCATCAGAAAAATAGTGAGGCCCTCCAGAATCACAGCTATGATTTCAGCAGCTTGTAAAGACCTAATGTAAGAGACAGCATGGACTTCTAGGTCTCCTATCAACATATATGCTGTCAATTATTCAGTATCTATTTAGCATCATATACCAGACACTGCAGTCTTAACGTTAAAACTGTATTCTCCAACTTCAAATCCTGGCTTTATAGGGCCGGGCATGGTGGCTCATGCCTGTAATCCCAGCACTTTGGGAGGCCAAGGTGAGTGGATCACTTGAGGCCAGGAGTTCAAGACCAGCCTGGCCAACATGGTGAAACCTTGTCTTTACTAAAAATACAAAAAGTAGCTGGGCATGGTGGTGCGCACCTGTAATCCCAGCTACTTGGGAGGCTGAGGCAGGAGGCGGAGGCTGTAGTGAGCCCAGATTGCACCACTGCACTCCAGCCTGGGTGACAGAGCAAGGCTTTGTCTCACAATAAAACAAAGCAAATCTCGGCTTTATGCTGTGTAAGCTTTGGCAAGTTTCCTCATTGCGTGGTTGTGATAATTAAATTAGTCTATACACAACCCACTGTTGTGTTGTTGCAATTATTATTATACTATTATTGTCACCTGTATCTTGCTGTCTAATTCTCACAATGACTTCATGCTATAGATATTGACTGTCTTATTGTCCCTGTAAGGAACCTGAGGCACAGAGAATTTGGGTAACATATCTAATGCCACCCAACTAGTAAGTGATAAACTCAGGACTCAAACCCACATCTCTCTGCCTTCAAAACTGTGCATTCAATCACTGCGTTATGTCTTACTCAGGTTTACAGCACCTCAAACAAGGTAGGTTCGGGTGGGTCATTCTTACTTAGTTTTCTACCAATAGTTATTTGATCATTTAAAAAAAATCCCATCTAACAAGAACCACCCCCATGATCAATACCCATCCACAATGAATCTTTAATGTTCTGTCTTATCAAATTAGCGGCTTCTGCCACAACTCAGGGCGGAAATCAATGTTCCCTTGACCTTAAACACGCACCAACTTGCAGACACTCATGCCTCGGGGCTTCAGTGGCTTGTGGGTAATGGGACCTACTCTCAGACTCACCCACTTCCGGAGAGAAGATAGCTCCAGACGTTCCATGCCACAGCTGGTCTGGCAGGGGTGGCCTCTCCATCCCCACGTGGGGCCTTTCCTTCCCAATGCCCCTGGGCTCCCAGACACAGCCAGCCAGCCTCTGGTCTCCAGTCCTAAGAAAATGGCACCTCTCAGCCTTCAGGTTCTTTTGTCTCTAAACTCTCCTGTATGCAGCACTTTTCACAAATACTGAGCCTAGCCACAGAGTTCCCCAATCCTAGAGTCGAGACTGAGCCTTTGCCGATGGTGTGTAAGTTTCTACCCTAATTGATGTCATTTTCCGGCAGTACTCACCTTCCACTCCAGCCAAGCCTCTTGCCCTCTTATTCACCCCTGTGTCCCTACCTCTGCTTCTCTGCTCATGCCATTCCCTACTTCTTCCTTTTGTGCCCACTTGGAGTCTAATAATCTTTCTTGCCTAGTTAAAGCTTCACTGTGAAACATTCCAGGGGAGTCTAGCCCTTTTTGTTAAAAAAAAAAAAAAAAAAAAAAACCTCTTCTAAACTCCTTTTAGAACTTAAAGAACACCATGTAGCACCTAATTGTCTATTACCTTGTATCATCTTCCTTTATGAGCTGTGGCATCTCCCTAGGCAGAAAGCAAGATACTCACTTTCCAAAAATTATATTATACACTCTCTTATCCTCATAAGAGTGATAATAGGCTGCATTTATTAAATACTTATTATGGACCAGGTACTGTGTGAAACAACATACAAGTGTTATCTTGTTTAATCCTTGCAACCACTTTATAAGGTAACTCTTATTATTACCTCTGTTTTGTAGATGAAGAACTGAATCCCAGAAGTCACGTAACTGACACAGAGTCCTCTCAGAGGCTGGAATTCAGATCCTGGTGGTCTGACTTCAGAGGCCCTGCTCTTGGCCACTAGGCCATGGTGCCTCCCATAGCTGGACACAGAGTTGTTTTACAGTCCATACCTGTTGTAAAATTGTCCCCTAAAGCATACACTGTCTGCATATATGGATGAGAGGTCATCTGCATTAGTTATCTATTGCTGCCTAACAAGTTATGCTAAGACCTAGTGGCTTGAAACAACGTTTACCGTCTTAGTTTCTACAGGGCAGGAATCTGGGCACAGCTTCGCTTGGGTTCCTCATAAGGTTGCATTCTGTGTCAGCCAGGGCTGCCCTCATCTCAAGGCTTGAATGGGGAAGGATCTGCTTCTGAACTCACTCACCAGATCGCTGACAAGATTCACCTCCTCATGGCTTCTTGGCCAGAGGCTGCGCTCGGTTTCCTGCCACGTAGCCACTTCACAGGGCAGCTCACATCAGAGCAAGTGATGGAGAAGCGAGCGTGAGAGGCCGCTGTCCTTTGTGACTTAATCCTGCAGGTGACACACCTTCACTTTTGCCATATTCTATTCATTAGAAGTTGGTCACTAAGTCCAGCCCACACTCGAGAGGAGGGGACTACGTGAGAGTGTGGATGCCAGGGAGTGGACGGTGCTGGGGGCCATTTCGGGAGCTGCCTACCACAAATCCATACAAAGCAAGGCCTCCCAAAGAAGCTCCTAAGCTGACACTTGACAGATACGGAAGAGTTGGCCCAGGTCCATGCCCAGGCCTGGGAAGCCAGGCAGAGGGAGAAAATGGTGGGAAGCCCTGGAAGGAGCAGGGCTGATTCACGGAGCAGCAAGTTGCTTCCGAGTGGGGACGGGAGAGGGTCACAGGGAAAGATCCAGATGTAGCTGGGTGGGCCCAGGGTACCTTTCCTTCTCCTCAGAGCAGTGTGAAGTCCCTGAAGGATTTTAGCAGCAGTGGGTGGGCATGGAAAGTGGGTTGGAGCAGACCAGCCTGGAAGAGGGAAATGGGCAATTCCAGATGGAGCCAAAGGAATGTGAGGAGTCTGAGAGAGTGACCCGGAAGTGGAATCCACTCAAACTACACACCTCCCAACACAGGCTAAGGTTCAAATTCTCATGCCCTAAAAATTCCTGCCAGGTACAGCCTGAACCCTACTATTCCCCTGTCTACTGGTCCAAGGGGAACCTATTATTTTAGGCTCCTTTTAGAACCTGGAGGAATGGGGCCTATAGGGTAAGCCCTCTGGTTTTCTGGCAAAACCACGGTGACATTGAAGTAGCTCATCTGTAACAGGGCCCAGTGTGCCTCCAAGGGGATCTCTCTCTCTCTCTCTCTCTCTCTCTCTCTCTCTCTCTCAATTCTAGAAGGCTCTGGCCTTCCCTCTACTCTTGTTACTTGCCATCTCAGTTGCCCTAGGTTACTTCTGTCACCGTTTGTTTGTTCCCAAAAGACTTTACCATTGCTTTTCCATATTCCTGTTTTCTCTCTCTTTCCCTCTCAATTTTTATTATTTTTTGTAATTAATTTCATTTTAACCTTCTTCCAAGATGCAAACCTGCTGATGCATTTTGTGCCTGAAATTTTCAGTTGAGTAATAAGTATTCTCGCTGGGGTTTTGTGGTGGGGGTTATTATTATTGTTATTAATATCTATTATCTTAGTTTGGGTTTTCCCAGAAATAGAACCAGAGATAAAAATTTGAGAAATCATCTATTTGGAAGGTGAAACACTGGTAGAGGAGTAGGGAAAAGGAAAAAGGGGAAGGAAAGAAGCCCATAAAATGTGTATTATCAAACACATTTCCACCATGGCCAATTGGAGCTGAGCTCCGCTGGGTAACTTTGGGAGGTGGTGTGGGACACATACTCAGAGTTGTCCCACCCGAGGGAGGAGGAAATCCCAGTCAGTCTCTGGTTAAGGGCTGCTTCCCACCCTGTTAGCTCTTGGGCAACTCCCAGCACAGGCCTAGTGGACTCCCATGGCCAGGAAAAAAAAAAAAAAAGTCCCTCCAGTGAGCATCGTAGGTGTTTGCAGCAAACAGCCTTCATGTATAGGGTGAGTGTTGAAAGACGTGAATGAAACTCAACAAAATCTAATGATAATATTAATAGCTACAAATACTTTCAAGTAATTAGTCTACTTAATCCCCATGGAAATGCTGGCTCCGTCCTTGACACAAGAAGGTGCTCAGCATATGTTAATTAAACTTGTTAGCATTGCCATTGTATCGTCCAAGGTCGCTCAGCTTGTAAGTGTCGGAGCTGGGTCTCCCACTGGATGATCTGGTGCAGAGTCCATTGGTCTTTAGCGTGTAGAACAAGGAATGTGTCACCGCAGTGAGGGGTCCTGTCTCAGCGTGGGGAGAAGTTGAAGACAAAGCTGGAACTGGTATTACAAGCACCGACTTTGCCAACATCACCATCTTGCTCTAGGTCAGTCCAATTAGCAGGGTTTGTCTGATAAAATTATGAAGAGGAAAACCCCAGAATGACCCCTGGGGCTGTACAGGAGACTGCAGGAAGAACAAATGAGGGTGTTATAAAGTGCATGCCAGCTGTCTCCATCGGGCCAGCCGTACCAGGCTGAAAAGCAATCAATTAGGTCCTGTCTTGTGTTTGTTTCTGGAGACCCAAGTAGCTTATCCAGGCGGTTGGCAATGGTCGGCAGTTGGTGAATCCACCATTCAGAAAATGCTCATTCAACTAAAACCTGGTTGGTTTCTTGGCTGTATTATTCTTGGCCTGGATCTCTTCTTTAATTCTGAAGCCTTGAAGTTATTTCAGAAATGTGGGTCTCCGGGATGAATTCTGAGCAGAACGGAAAGTGTGCAGTGGAAGGGTTGCTGGAGAGGGAGAGGCAGCATGAATGTGGGGGAGGAAAATCCCTGGACTTGGGAAGGACAATGGCTCCAGGCTCAACTCTCTCAGTAAGGAGGTCTGTGACCCTGAGTAAAAGAAAGGGAGGGGAACAAACCTAGAAACAAGCGCTCCTGCTATGCGTCAAGCCCTGTCCTTGGTATCGTCGCACCCTCTTGGAACTGATCAGCAGCACAGCCCTGGAAAGTAGGCATTATGGTCACCTCTGTACATAGTCTGAGATGTGAAGCGACTCGCCCAAGGTCACCCAGATATTAAGCAGAGGGAGCATTTGAACTCAATTCTGCCTGACTCCAAGGTCCTTGATCTGTCCTCCCTGCTGTGCCTCAGCTTCCTTATGTCCTTTATAGGGCTCTTGTATCACAGAAAGTGCCTTTTCTAAAGTGTCATTTCCTGTACATGATGATGTTGGATTGGATGAAGCAGAGCACCCCAGCTCCTGCCCTGCTCTTTAGTGTCCCTATTTAGGAAGAGGTAGCCACCAAAAACTCCATGTCACCTGCCTTTTCTGCCCCTAGTTGAAGGAGTCTGTGGCTCAAGAGAAGAACCCCTCAGTATGTGCAAATCAACAGGACAGGATCTGGTTCTAGTCACAGAGTTAGAAAAAACCCAAATGGAATTTTTTAAGCCAGATTTCCTCTTATTATTATTATTCATGTCAGGAGTCCACTGGGAAAATCTTTATCTGCATTAAAACATACATAAGAAGAGGAGAGAAGAAAAGGCAGAAAAGAGTGTGTCCTACAAAGCGTTTCTTTGAGCCCAGCTCTGTTCCTCTGTAAAGTTCTTTGCTGCGCTCTCCACAAAGATGGAATCTGGGTTCAAGGTTGAATGGAAGCCGGCTCCTAATGGAACACGTATCCCCCGAACACACCTCTAGGAGATTAGCCCGTCATTAAATATTTGTAGGATAACAGGGGAAGCCTAATTTAGTTTTTGTTTCTCTCTCTCTGTGGTTTAATCACAGATGAAAGAGACTAATAGCACTGCAGAGCTTTCTGGTGATCAAAGGCCAATCAATCCTCTTTGTGGAGTAATTAACTATTTGCTAAACTTGCAGAATTGATTTCCATTTAGGGCTAAGAGAGAGGGTTTTAAATGAAGACCGATTCACCACGTGAGAGGAGGGAATCTCGGGGCTGATGCCAGGAGATACTCAGGGTGATGAATTGGAATCTGCTAATTAGAGACTGAAAAATACAGCCAGAACCTGACCCTATTCAGGAGTACTTTAGGGGAAGGACAGGCAGGAAGAAGGGTGGATGAGGTCGCTGTCTCTGGCTGCCAGGCAGCTGTGCACACTGAAAGCGGGAAAATCCTTGGCATCCTGTTTGGGGCAGAAAGAGCTTGAATGCAGGCAGATGCTGGACTGGGGAGGAGGTCAAATGCACGTCGTCCAGAGGCCATGCTGGGGTCTACAGGTAACAGGGCGTGGAAGGGAGACCTCGTGAAATGAGGGCCCCATACGGGCATGCCCCCCAGCACAGAGCTGGGCAGTCATTGTGCATGCCTGAGATTCTACTCGGGCACTTAAAACTTGGATTTGCAGCCAGTTAAGAATCTGGATCCTGTTGGCGTCTATACAGATGCACTGAGAATCTGATCAGATGAATACACTCGAGACCTTACATTTCAAGTTCCTGCCAGCTTAAAACTGGAAAAACTTGAGACAACCTCATAATGCCTCTGTCTGGGGATGCCAGACGAAACACAAGATGCCAGTTCAGTTTGAATTTCAGATAAATGGATACTTTTTTTAGCGTAATGTCTTAAATGATTTTTAGTTTTAATGTAAGTGTGCCAAATGATTTGGGGTTTCTTTGGAGTTCAGATTGAACTGGGTGTGGGATTTATTTGCTAAATCCCACAGCCCTACTCTGGTTAGATTTTGGTCCCATACTGACTGAGTTATAACCTCTCTGAGCCTCAGTTTCCTTCTCTCCGAATGAGATTCATAGTAATAACTGATTGCTTCATTATGAATATTAAATAACCGAATGTGAAGTACTTCATGCAATGCAGCGCGTGGCATATTTTTGTTTGTTTGTTTGTTTTTCTTTTTTTAATTAATTAATTAATTAATTTTTATTATACTTTAAGTTCTAGGGTACACGTGCATAACGTGCAGGTTTGTTACATATGTATACTTGTGCCATGTTGGTGTGCTGCACCCATCAACTCGTCAGCACCCATCAATTCATCATTTATATCATGTATAACTCCCCAATGCAATCCCTCCCCCCTCCCCCCTCCCCATGATAGGCCCCAGTGTGTAATGTTCCACTTCCCGAGTCCAAGTGATCTCATTGTTCAGTTCCCACCTATGAGTGAGAACATGCGGTGTTTGGTTTTCTCTTCTTGTGATAGTTTGCTAAGAATGATGGTTTCCAGCTGCATCCATGTCCCTACAAAGGACGCAAACTCATCCTTTTTTATGGCTGCATAGTATTCCATGGTGTATATGTGCCACATTTTCTTAATCCAGTCTGTCACTGATGGACATTTGGGTTGATTCCAAGTCTTTGCTATTGTGAATAGTGCCGCAGTAAACATACGTGTGCATGTGTCTTTGTAGTAGAATAATTTATAATCCTTTGGGTATATACCCAGTAGTGGGATGGCTGGGTCATATGGTACATCTAGTTCTAGATCCTTGAGGAATTGCCATACTGTTTTCCATAATGGTTGAACTAGTTTACAATCCCACCAACAGTGTAAAAGTGTTCCTATTTCTCCACATCCTCTCCAACACCTGTTGTTTCCTGACTTTTTAATGATTGCCGTTCTAACTGGTGTGAGATGGTATCTCATTGTGGTTTTGATTGGCATTTCTCTGATGGCGAGTGATGATGAGCATTTTTTCATGTGTCTGTTGGCTGTATGAATGTCTTCTTTTGAGAAATGTCTGTTCATATCCTTTGCCCACTTTTTGATGGGGTTGTTTGTTTTTTTCTTGTATATTTGTTTGAGTTCTTTGTAGATTCTGGATATTAGCCCTTTGTCAGACGAGTAGATTGCAAAAATTTTCTCCCATTCTGTAGGTTGCCTGTTCACTCTGATGGTAGTTTCTTTTGCTGTGCAAAAGCTCTTTAGTTTAATTAGATCCCATTTGTCAATTTTGGCTTTTGCTGCCATTGCTTTGGTGTTTTAGACATGAAGTCCTTGCCCATGCCTATGTCCTGAATGGTACTACCTAGATTTTCTTCTAGGGTTTTTATGGTATTAGGTCTAACGTTTAAGTCTCTAATCCATCTTGAATTAATCTTCGTATAAGGAGTAAGGAAAGGATCCAGTTTCAGCTTTCTACTTATGGCTAGCCAATTTTCCCAGCACCATTTATTAAATAGGGAATCCTTTCCCCATTTCTTGTTTCTCTCAGGTTTGTCAAAGATCAGATGGCTGTAGATGTGCGGTATTATTTCTGAGGACTCTGTTCTGTTCCATTGGTCTATATCTCTGTTTTGGTACCAGTACCATGCTGTTTCGGTTACTGTAGCCTTGTAGTATAGTTTGAAGTCAGGTAGCGTGACGTCTCCAGCTTTGTCCTTTTGACTTAGGATTGTCTTGGCAATGTGGGCTCTTTTTTGGTTCCATATGAACTTTAAAGCAGTTTTTTCCAATTCTGTGAAGAAAGTCATTGGTAGCTTGATGGGGATGGCATTGAATCTATAAATAACCTTGGGCAGTATGGCCATTTTCACGATATTGATTCTTCCTATCCATGAGCATGGTATGTTCTTCCATTTGTTTGTGTCCTCTTTGATTTCACTGAGCAGTGGTTTGTAGTTCTCCTTGAAGAGGTCCTCTACATCCCTTGTAAGTTGGATTCCTAGGTATTTTATTCTCTTTGAAGCAATTGTGAATGGAAGTTCATTCCTGATTTGGCTCTCTGCTTGTCTGTTACTGGTGTATAAGAATGCTTGTGATTTTTGCACATTAATTTTGTATCCTGAGACTTTGCTGAAGTTGCTGATCAGCTTAAGGAGATTTTGGGCTGAGACGATGGGGTTTTCTAAATATACAATCATGTCATCTGCAAACAGGGACAATTTAACTTCTTCTTTTCCTAACTGAATACCCTTAATTTCTTTCTCTTGCCTGATTGCCCTAGCCAGAACTTCCAACACTATGTTGAATAGGAGTGGTGAGAGAGGGCATCCCTGTCTTGTGCCAGTTTTCAAAGGGAATTTTTCCAGGTTTTGCCCATTCAGGATGATATTAGCTGTGGGTTCGTCATAAATAGCTCTTATTATTTTGAGGTACGTTCCATCAATACCGAATTTATTGAGCATTTTTAGCATGAAGGGCTGTTGAATTTTGTCAAAAGCCTTTTCTGCATCTATTGAGATAATCATGTGGTTCTTGTCTTTGGTTCTGTTTATATGCTGGATTACGTTTATTGATTTGCGAATGTTGAACCAGCCTTGCATCCCAGGGATGAAGCCCACTTGATCATGGTGGATAAGCTTTTTGATGTGCTGCTGAATCCCGTTTGCCAGTATTTTATTGAGGATTTTTGCATCGATGTTCATCAGGGATATTGGTCTAAAATTCTCTTTTTTTGTTGTGTCTCTGCCAGGCTTTGGTATCAGGATGATGTTGGCCTCATAAAATGAGTTAGGGAGGATTCCCTCTTTTTCTATTGATTGGAATAGTTTCAGAAGGAATGGTACCAGCTCCTCCTTGTACCTCTGGTAGAATTCAGCTGTGAATCCATCTGGTCCTGGACTTTTTTTGGTGGGTAGGCTATTAATTGTTGCCTCAATTTCAGAGCCTGCTATTGGTCTATTCAGGGATTCAACTTCTTCCTGATTTAGTCTTGGGAGAGTGTAAGTGTCCAGGAAATTATCTATTTCTTCTAGATTTTCTAGCTGATTTGCGTAGAGGTGTTTATAGTATTCTCTGATGGTAGTTTGTATTTCTGTGGGGTCGGTGGTGATATCCCCTTTATCATTTTTTATTGCATCTATTTGATTCCTCTCTCTTTTCTTCTTTATTAGTCTTGCTAGTGGTCTGTCAATTTTGGTGATCTTTTCAAAAAACCAACTCCTGGATTCATTGATTTTTTGGAGGGTTTTTTGTGTCTCTATCTCCTTCAGTTCTGCCCTGATCTTAGTTATTTCTTGCCTTCTGCTAGCTTTTGAATGTGTTTGCTCTTGCCTCTCTAGCTCTTTTAATTGTGATGTTAGAGTGTCAATTTTAGATCTTTCCAGCTTTCTCTTGTGGGCATTTAGTGCTATAAATTTCCCTCTACACACTGCTTTAAATGTGTCCCAGAGATTCTGGTATGTTGTATCTTTGTTCTCATTGGTTTCAAAGAACATCTTTATTTCTGCTTTCATTTCGTTATGTACCCAGTAGTCATTCAGGAGCAGATTGTTCAGTTTCCATGTAGTTGAGCGGTTTTGATTGAGTTTCTTAGTCCTGAGTTCTAGTTTGATTGCACTGTGGTCTGAGAGACAGTTTGTTATAATTTCTGTTCTTTTACATTTGCTGAGGAGTGCTTTACTTCCAATTATGTGGTCAATTTTGGAATAAGTGTGATGTGGTGCTGAGAAGAATGTATATTCTGTTGATTTGGGGTGGAGAGTTCTATAGATGTCTATTAGGTCCGCTTGGTGCAGAGATGAGTTCTGGATATCCTTGTTAACTTTCTGTCTCGTTGATCTGTCTGATGTTGACAATGGAATGTTGAAGTCTCCCATTATTATTGTATGGGAGTCTAAGTCTCTTTGTAAGTCTCTAAGGACTTGCTTGAGGAATCTGGGTGCTTCTGTATTGGGTGCATATATATTTAGGATAGTTAGCTCTTCCTGTTGAATTGATCCCTTTACCATTATGTAATGGCCTTCTTTGTCTCTTTTGATCTTTGATGGTTTAAAGTCTGTTTTATCAGAGACTAGGATTGCAACCCCTGCTTTTTTTTGTTCTCCATTTGTTTGGTAGATCTTCCTCCATCACTTTATTTTGAGCCTATGTATGTCTCTGCATGTGAGATGGGTCTCCTGAATACAGCAGACTGATGGGTCTTGACTCTTTATCCAGTTTGCCAGTCTGTGTCTTTTAATTGGAGCATTTAGTCCATTAACATTTAAGGTTAATATTGTTATGTGTGAACTTGATCCTGCCATTATGATATTAACTGGTTATTTTGCTCGTTAGTTGATGCAGTTTCTTTCTAGCATCGATGGTCTTTACATTTTGGCATGTTTTTGCAATGGCTGGTACCGGTCATTCCTTTCCATGTTTAGGGCTTCCTTCAGGGTCTCTTGTAAGGCAGGCCGGGTGGTGACAAAATCTCTAAGCATTTGCTTATCTGTAAAGGATTTTATTTCTCCTTCACTTATGAAACTTAGTTTGGCTGGATATGAAATTCTGGGCTTAAAATTCTTTTCTTTAAGAACGTTGAATATTGGCCCCCACTCTCTTCTGGCTTGTAGAGTTTCTGCCGAGAGATCTGCTGTTAGTCTGATGGGCTTCCCTTTGTGGGTAACCCGACCTTTCTCTCTGGCTACCCTTAAGATTTTTTCCTTCATTTCAACTTTGGTGAATCTGGCAATTATGTGTCTTGGAGTTGCTCTTCTGGAGGAGTATCTTTGTGGCATTCTCTGTATTTCCTGAATTTGAATGTTGGCCTGCCCTACTAGGTTGGGGAAGTTCTCCTGGATGATATCCTGAAGAGTGTTTTCCAGGTTGGTTCCATTTTCCCCCTCACTTTCAGGCACCCCAATCAGACGTAGATTTGGTCTTTTTACATAATCCCATACTTCTTGTAGGCTTTGTTCATTTCTTTTTCTTCTTTTTTCTTTTGGTTTCTCTTCTCGCTTCATTTCATTCATTTGATCCTCAATCGCTGATACTCTTTCTTCCAGTTGATCAAGTCGGTTACTGAAGCTTGTGCATTTGTCACGTATTTCTCGTGTCATGGTTTTCATCTCTGTCATTTCGTTTATGACCTTCTCTGCATTAATTAGTCTAGCTGTCAATTCTTCCACTCTTTTTTCAAGATTTTTAGTTTCTTTGCGCTGGGTACGTAATTCCTCCTTTAGCTCTGAGAAGTTTGATGGACTGAAGCCTTCTTCTCTCATCTCATCAAAGTCATTCTCTGACCAGCTTTGATCCGTTGCTGGCGATGGGCTGCGCTCCTTTGCACGGGGAGATGCGCTCTTATTTTTTGAATTTCCAGCTTTTCTGCCCTGCTTTTTCCCCATCTTTGTGGTTTTATCTGTCTCTGGTCTTTGATGATGGTGATGTACCGATGGGGTTTTGGTATAGGTGTCCTTCCTGTTTGATAGTTTTCCTTCTGACAGTCAGGACCCTCAGCTATAGGTCTGTTGGAGATTGCTTGAGGTCCACTCCAGACCCTGTTTGCCTGGGTATCAGCAGCAGAGGTTGCAGAAGATAGAATATTGCTGAACAGTGAGTGTACCTGTCTGATTCTTACTTTGGAAGCTTCCTCTCAGGGGTGTACTCCACCCTGTGAGGTGTGGGGTGTCAGACTGCCCCTAGTGGGGGATGTCTCCCAGTTAGGCTACTCAGGGGTCAGGGACCCACTTGAGCAGGCAGTCTGTCCGTTCTCAGATCTCAACCTCCGTGTTGGGAGATCCACTGCTCTCTTCAAAGCTGTCAGACAGAGTCGTTCGCGTCTGCACACGCCTCTGCTGCTTCCCCTGTTGTTTTTTAGCTGTGCCCTGTCCCCAGAGGTGGAGTCTACAGAGACAGGCAGGTTTCCTTGAGCTGCTGTGAGCTCTACCCAGTTCGAGCTTCCCAGCGGCTTTGTTTCCCTACTTAAGCCTCAGCAATGGCGGGCGCCCCTCCCCCAGCCTCGCTGCTGCCTTGCGGTTAGATCGCCGCAGACTGCTGTGTTAGCAATGAGGGAGGCTCCGTGGGCGTGGGACCCTCCCGGCCAGGTGTGGGATATATTCTCCTGGTGTGCCCGTTTGCTTAAAGCGCAGTATTGGGGTGGGAGTTACCCGATTTTCCAGGTGTTGTGTGTTTCAGTTCCCCTGGCTAGGAAAAGGGATTCCCTTCCCCCTTGCGCTTCCCGGGTGAGGCGATGCCTCACCCTGCTTCAGCTCTCGCTGGTCAGGCTGCAGCAGCTGACCAGCACCTATTGTCCGGCACTCCCTAGTGAGATGACCCCAGTACCTCAGTTGAAAATGCAGAAATCACCGGTCGTCTGTGTCGCTCGCACTGGGAGTTGGAGACTGGAGCTGTTCCTATTTGGCCATCTTGCTCCGCCCCCGCGCGTGGCATATTTTATGCTCTCCATAAATGTTACTTGTCGTTATGGTGAACACTATTTATTTGGTAAATAAAAATAACATTGTTAAGTATTAATAATGTATTTCTCTTTTTCCTATCTCCCCCTGTTCTTTATGCCAAACCTCTTTTCTTCCTTTCTCCTCCTGCCTCTTTTTCTCCTGCTTCCTTTCGTTTTTCACCACACACTGGGTCTGTACTAGCAGCATTCATGTGATTTTGTAAACTGCAGCGTCTCCATCCACTTTGCTCTCTGCAGAGGGGCAGAATGGCTAAGTGGCCATGAGCTGGTTCAAAGTCCCAACTCTGTGATCTCAGTCATGCTCTTTAAACTTTCTGTGCCTTAGTTTCCTCAGATGAAATGACAGTGATGTTACATGTCAGATTAAGTGAACTGATAGAAGAAGAGCACTTAAATAGTATCCAGCATATTATCAATCTTATTGCTAATAGCACGTATGTGTTAGTTTGGGCTTCTCCAGAAATGATCCAGAGCGTGCTCATTTCAGTCAGGTTGTATGAGCCAAGCAGGATCCTGGGCCAACCCAGAGTGAGTAAATGGATGGGAGTCCTCGCCTTGGCTTTCACAGATCCGCTCTGGCCAGGGGAACTCGGTGAAAACCAAAACACCTTTGGCGAAATGAGCCCGTGGGTGATTTCAATGTTTTTAAACAAACGGGAATATTTTTCTTGTCTCTTGCAGACAGTTTCTAATTGTGTCTCTTACCATTTGCCTGAGCGGAGCCTCCCAGCAGGTCAGTTGTGAATGAACAGTGTTTCTTGAGAACTTAGATGATCAGTTTCTCTCATGGTCACTGCCACCATAAACTCATTGCCACTGCCTGTGTGGATTCCCCCTGGAACTAGGGCGGGGCAGGCAGGGACACATCTCTTCATATCCTGCTCCACATCTCCCCATCAGCAACTTACCCCTGGACCATGAGGCTTCTGGTCAGGCACACACACAGGCTTGGGACCCCGGCCCCGAACCAAGCCAGTTTAGGGAGGCCAGGCTGGATAGCACGGCTGATTGATCAGTAGACTGAGGGTTTCACAGCAGATGAAGTCCCAGATGAAGAAAAGTTTCAGGAAGGCTGTTTCTATTGGACACCCTTTGTACTACCCTGTAAGTGGGTAATTGTGTCCCTTACTTAAAGCTTCTATGTGTCCCAGGTGCAGTTTCAACAGCTCGATGAATATTGAAGCCTAGGCAACATAGCAAGACCCCATCATTACCCCCCACCCAAAATTTTTTAAATCAGCCTGGGGTGGTGACATGTGCCTGTAGTCCCAGCTACTCGAGAGACTGGGATGGGAGGGTTGCTTGAACCCAGGAGGTGGAGATTGCAGTGAGTCGTGATCTTGCCCAGTGCCCCCCAGCCTGGGTGACAGAGAGAGACCCTGTCTCCAAAAAAAAAAAAAAAAAAAAAAAAAAAAAAAAAAAGAGGGAAAGAAACCGAAGACTTGACAAATAGTGTCTCAGTTTATCCTTATAACAACCTCATGCTACAGGAGCTATCCTTATTTCAAAGATGAAGAAATGCAGTCCAGGCACAGAGAGGTTAAGCTATTACCCATGCTTACACAGCTATTTGATGGTCATTTTGTCATTAAAAATCATTTTAATTAAACTCCACACAGAGTTGCTGAGTACTGCTTTAGGCCATGCAGTGCACTGGGTGTCAAGAGGACAAGGATGCCTTAGACCTCACTCTTGCCCTTTCTGTGGGTGACAGGCATGAGCTGAAAGGCTGTGTATAAAAGATAGTACCAGTATGGCAATTCCCCAGACTGAGAGAACTATGTAAGTTTCTCTCAGTCTGAGTGGAAGTGATGAATGGAAAGGAAAATTGTGGTCTTTGAGGCTTACCACTATTCTTGCATCCAGGGAGAAGTTATTTTATTTGGATATCCTGGAAATGGTATAAAAGTTCTCATACTCCTTATAATGGATCTCCCAGCTTTGGGAAGCCATTGACATTTAGATACTTTTGTAATGTTCAGCTGAAAGTTTGAAGGTCATACTATATTTGACAGACAAGGACCTGGACCAGAGGCTTTGAGCGACAGTCTTTTGGGGGAGGGCACTATGCTGGAAGGTCACCCCTATGGACCTGCCCCCTTGGAAGGCTGGAGACCCAGAAGTAATGGAAACCATGCTGCCGAGAAGGCTTTGAAGAAAGGAAGAGGTTAAACATTGAAGCGTTTTAAAAGTATTCCATTTGATTCCTTATCGTAAATTGAATTCACCTATCAAACAGCCAGGACTTGATATTCATTGGCACATGAGACCAAGGCCTCTACCACTCCTTGTAAACAGGGGCAAGACAATGCCCACTTAAGATGGAGCTGCACAAAATCCCCACTGCTCTTTAAATTATTTAGGAAGCGGGGAGAAAAGTGGCTGGGGGGAAAGAAATGGGTTCCCAAGTGATGTTTGAAGAAGGCCCTCTGCACAGCTGTCCCCTCTCCTGGGCTGACCAACAGCGTTTAAATGCAGGGGCCGCCGTGAACTGACTCACTGCTGGATAATTACGTTAGGGACCAATACGGCCTGTTGAAAATCAATTCTGTTGGACCAGTGTGTTTGTTCGGAAAGCCACTCAGCCAATTCAGGAGTATATTAGGCAGCAGGCCCAGTGCGGTGACCTCTTCCGGATTGGGGTTGACACTTGAACGAAGGCGTTTGTCCAGTTAAAGGACAGTACTAGCAGCAGGCTCTTATCTCCCCTAAATTGGATTACTCAGATCTGCTTGTTCTCTTTAAAGATAGCTACTCTTGGGTTTTTTCCCCTCTCTTTCTATCTGTCTGAGATGGTTACCTGGTGATTACTGTTTAACTTGCCATCCTTACGTATCCTCGGACTGTTAACGCCAAATGCCACCAGTTTCACTTCCCTTTCCTATGCGGGGAAGGTCATCAGATGCTGACACCTCCATTTTTCAGGTCACCGACTGGACCGACGCATGGGTTTGGATCCCGATGAGCTGGCCCGCGTGCCCCCTTGAGGAGCTTGTGATATGCTTTCCAGGAAGCAGAACGAAGTCTGGGATTGCACAGACTTCGTTGCACACGTGCTGCTTCCCTACAAAGAGATTTCTCCCAAGAGACCGTCTTTGGCTTGCAGACTCTCAAAGCTGCTCACCAACCAGTGTCCCTTGAGTAGAAATGCCACTAGTCACCAGGACCATAAACAGCATTCAACTATCTCGTCTTCTGGAACATTCTAGCACTTGACCGAAGGGTCAGGATACAGGAGAAATGACGAGTGAAACAGGAGTCTATATGAGAAGCCCAAGAAATCTGACATAGGGCCAACTTTCTCAGTTGAGTCTTCACCACCTGAAGCTGCAACAGCTGCCTTCACCACGCCTGAAGTTGTGTAGGGTGTCAAGGAGACACTCAGGAGTCCAGGGAGTCCCAAGTACCACCTCCTGAAAGAATCCAGGAAAAACATGTGGCCAGAATTATGGTTCTTTTAATGACACATAAAATGAAACACTCCACATATCCATTTGCTTTGACAGCTGAAGATTTCAGTGTGATAAAAGTAGGGCCATACACACTGTCAGCAATTTACATTTCACATCCCAAACCCTGTCAGCCAGTTAGACTGCAAGAAGGAGCGGCCGCATTTTCTAATGAGGCTATCATCAGGCTGCTCCCTCACCCAGAAAGAGCAGATATTCTTGTTCAGAATGGAGCAGGTAATCATCAGGGAAAAAGGGTTGAATAAATCAGATGTGATTTCAGTGCAGCTTGCTATAGGTCCATTCTAATTGGAATCTAGGCTGATGAAGACTCAGCATCCCCCCTCAAACTGTTTCGCTTAAAAGAAGGCAGATTTCTCTGTGTGGAAAAAGGTGGCTTTCCCTACACAAGGAGAAAGGCTTCTGCCTTGCCAGTTCTTTATTTCAGAATAAAGAACTGGCAAGGCAAAAGCCATGGGTATCAGGCCTGAGTTCTCAAGGATCCATGGAAAGGGGAGAAAAGGAGAGGAGAGGAGAAAGGAGGGGAAGGGAGGGAAGAAGAAGGGGAATAAAGAAGAGTGGAGGCGGGAAAGAAAGGAAAAGAGGGAGGGAGCAAGGGAGGGAGGGAAGAAGGATGGAAGAGAGGGAGAAGAAGAGGGAGGGAGGGAGGGAGGGAGGGAAGAGAGAAGGAGGAAGGAAGAGAGGGAGAAGAAGAGGGAGGAAGGAAGGAGGGAGGGAAGGAATGAGGGAGGGAAGGAAGGGAGGGAGGTAAAGAGATAGACTAGCTCTCTACCCAAGCTTCCTCACTTACAAAAACTGATAGCATCTGTACTCCTTATCTCTTGAAATGATTGTGAAAATTAAACAAGATCACCCCAATGAAAGATATAGTTACAATCACCTTTTAGTAACACCACTGTTAACACCTCCTACAAGAGCACACTAAACACTGTATGGGATCTCACAAATCCTGTGTGAGGTTGCTGACTGTGAACTTGGCTAGAGATAATTCTTCTGATCAGGTGATCAATCTCCAACTAGGTGTCAGGATTCCAGTGTGACTCCAGTGGGAGGGCGTGAGGACGGGGTGCGACAAGCAGCTTGGGGAATTCTCGGGGAATGTTGCCTTCCAAGCCTTGGCCCTGCCTCCTTTCCAGATTTTAAGATGTTTGATACCTTTGCTGTGGCATAACAAAAGTCTAGAGGTACTAGGAAGCCACAAGAGCTCCCTCGGGAGATCCCTGGGTAAGAAAGTGTGAAAAACACTCCTTGGGAATCTGTTCTGTTTTGATCTGTGTTATTAATTGATGCCCCCAAAAGAAGGCTGAGACACACAAGGTCCTGTGGACCCCCAGGGTAATAAAACCATCCCCATTCTTGCTTCAAAATCTTTTTTTTTTTTTTTTTTTTTTTTTTTGAGACGGAGTCTCGCTCTGTCGCCCAGGCTGGAGTGCAGTGGCCGGATCTCAGCTCACTGCAAGCTCCGCCTCCTGGGTTTATGCCAGTCTCCTGCCTCAGCCTCCCGAGCAGCTGGGACTACAGGTGCCCACCACGTCGCCCGGCTAGTTTTTTTGTATTTTTTTTTTTAGTAGAGACGGGGTTTCACCATGTTAGCCAGGATGGTCTCCATCTCCTGACCTCGTGATCCGCCCATCTCGGCCTCCCAAAGTCAAAACCTTTTAAAAGTATATTTTCCCACTGTGTTTTAATGAAGTCATTGATTTTCCACTGAACCAATGTATTGAAATGCCACAAGACGGTATCTGATTCCCTACATAGGAACATAAGCCTTGCCTCCAATGAATGAGAAGTCCCTGGGCTTCTGATGACTGAATTTGCCTCTACACCTATCTTGGTGAGGGTTGGTCATCCTCAAGGAAAATTCCCATCTTTAACTGAGAATGCAGGTCCCACAAGAGCCTCCCAAATGAGCACCAAGGGTTCAGTGCAAAGAACATATGAGTGTGTTGCTCGTGCCAGTTGGGCTTGTGTGGCTAATTGCACCGTGTGCAGAAAATAACACCTGCGAAGATCAGTCCGTCTTCTGAACGCCAGACTCTCAAAGTCAACGACAAAGCTCTCCGGGTGAAGCCCGTCAGTAGAAACGCCCGTGGAAACATGAAACACGGCTTCAAGTGGGAGGGTGACTGAGAGTGAGACTTTAAAGATGAATGAGAAGGCTACATTGAACAGAATTCTTTCAGGCTCTGAAGAGGATGGAGGCTGGGGTTGGGGGGCTGGGAGGAGGGCAAATGACCCACCCCAAGGGTGAAGGACCCTTGCCAGAGAGGTGATTAACAACCCATCGCAGGGAGACTTAACGGAGCTGCTCCCAGTTGCGTGGAAGATTCCCACAATGCTAGGCTTTTCCTTAGGACTTATTTTCTCACCGATGTCAAGTAAACTTGGAGAAGCCGAGTGCTTGGGATGTAATTACATGGAGTATGTCTTGGTGGCCAGCAGAAAAATAAACCGTGGCTTTGGCTGGTTGGAGGCAGTTTCCTTTTAAGCAGTCGGCCTGCCCAAGTTCAAGATTAGTAAACAGAGATGGAGAGGCCTTGTTTATAGTGAGAATGAAGCAGGCCATACAGTTCCTTTAAAAGGTATTTGTGAAGCTGCTTTTTTTTCCCCTTTAACCAGTCAACTGCCTAAGGAACAAGCTTGATACTCTGCTAGCTTTTTAAGAAAATACTTAAATATCAAAAGTTTTCAGTCTTTCTGTGTGTGCAAAATATCAGCTTCAAGCCCAATGGGAATCAAAGTTCTTGCTTAGCATACAAAGGCTTATGAGTTTTATAGTGTTCGGGACTTTAATCTACAAAGTATAATTTAATCCTCTTTGAGCTATCTGCACCATGGAGCTCTGGTTGTAAATAAACCATATGGTTACAGTGGGTGCAGCCACAGCTGCCTGCCTCCATCACTCACCCTTAGTAAATATTTCTGCAAAACAGATGAAATTAACTACTGTAACAGACAAATAGAGAGTGTAGTTCTCCGCGCAAATGTGTTACCACGGCACTCATGCTTAAACACAACTGATAGCTCCAAGTCGAGCCTCAGCCACCTGCCAATAACAATGACTTTCTCTCTCACTGAGTCTCGCTGCCCCTGGTTGCTGGTATCTACCTCTTAGAAGGGTGAGGATGGTGCAGAGACACCCACTGGGCAAGGAGGTTATGTGTGAGGAACAGGCTGAGTCCCTGATGCCCTAGATGGAGCAGATGCTGATATCACAGAGTGTTTCCAGGGCTGGGTATCCCAACGAAGCTGTGAACACCATTGTGGACTGCGGGAATACCTGTTATGGGGCATCCAGGCCTGGAGAGCAGACAGGAATGAAGCTAAGAAAAGGTAGCAATTCCCTCCAGGCTGAGGGTACTCCCAGTAAAAGGAATGGTTGCGATTGTGAGCCCTGCTGTGTCAGGAAGTAGAATCAGATGGAAGAAGTTTGTTTGGGATGACATGAATTGGGGACTTAACTGTGTAAACGTAGACTTTGCAGTCATTTAAAAGAGCAAATATTTATTTGTGTGTCTTCTATGTGGCTCTGGCATCACAGAGACCTGGATTTGAATCTGGGTTCAGGCACCTAGCAGTTCCAAGATCCTGTGCTGGTTATTTCATGACTCTGAGCTTCAATTTCCTCCCCTTGTAACATAGGAAGGACCATACCTCCTTATAATGAGCATGAAGATCAATTGGAATCATCATCATTAGCATTCTTAAATGAAATAATAAGGATAATTACAACAGTGGTAAATAGTTAACTTCATGATTTAGGGAGGAGAGAAGTCTCCTCTTCCTTGGCCTCTTTAGGTCACAGGTCTCTTTGGCTAGGTCTGCGGTCCCCATTCTCAGTGTCCAAAGAGCATGACAGGCTGGGCACAGTGGCTCACACCTGTAATCCCAGCATTTTGAGGTCAGAAGTTTGAGACCAACCTGGCCAACATGGTGAAACCCCACCTCTACGAAAAATACAAAAATTAGCCAGGCGTAGTGGCATACACCTGTAGTCCCAACTACTCCAGTAGCTGAGGCACAAGAATCACTTGAACCTGGGAGATGGAGGTTGCAGTGAGCCGAGATCGCACCTCTGCACTCCAGCTTAGGTGACAGAGTGAGACTCTGTATAAGTAAATAAATAAAGTGCATGACAACTAGGGGTGACCCATTCCATAGCTGTTTTGGCCAATCAGTGATTCTTCTTCACCTTGGGTATCACAGGTCTGGGCTGAGTGGGCAGATGCTGCCTGCCCAAGCAAAGGGGGCCCTGTGCATCCGTGGTGGCAAGAGGACAGAGGGTGGGAGAGCCCAGAGTGTTACAGGTGTGTGAGGCTTTCAAAGACAAACTGTCAGTGGTCTGGGAGGGACAGATGTTTCCCAAATGCTGGAAACGTTCCAAAAGGCAGGCAGAGGGTGTATCCATTGGATCATCACACTTGGTCTGCGCATCTGAATGTGATGTTGAGATGGGGATGGTTCGGCTGGGGATCTCTCAACGCTCACAGCCAGGAGAGGGGCTGATCGTAAGGTGCAGGGCCCCTGAGACTTGAGGGAAAGAACCCAAGGGTGAGAAGGGTCTCAGAGGGGCAGCTCCCTCATTCTGGCCTGGGAGCCCTCCCCAAGGAATAATACATAGCCCAGAAGGTGCTCAGTAGAGAATCCCAGTGTCTTTATGGCTCAGTTTCACAACCCAGAACCAAGATGTTCTAAATCCTGGCCACAGCTGTGTCGGGGACCCATCTGTGCCCCAGGGAAGCAGGGCCCTGGGCTGGAGTCACTGAGCACCACAGCCCTTCAGGGCAGCTTTCAGGACTTCACACTCACAGATCAACATCATATAGAAAATCACTGGGTCTCAGCCATCCCATTATTGGGTGTATATACCCAAAGGATTATTAGTCGTTCTATTACAGAGATATATGCAACCGTATGTTCATTGCAGCACTACTCAAAATAGCCAAGGCATGGAATCAACCCAAATGCCCATCAATGATAGAGCCAATAAAGAAAATGTGGTACGCCACGGAATACGATGCAGCCATAAAAAGGAACGAGATCATGTCCTTCACAGGGACATGGATGGAGCAAGAAGCCATTATCTTCGGCAAACTAACGCAGGAACAGAAAAACAAACACTGCATGTTCTAAGTGGGACCTGAAAAATGAGAACACATGTATGCAGGGAGGGGAACAACACACACTGGAGCCTGTTGGGAGGGGCTGGGGTGGAGGGAGAGAGAGCATTAAGAAAGATAACTAATGCATGCTGGGCTTAATATCTAGGTGATGGGTTGGTAGGTGCAGGAACCCATCATTGGCACATGTTTACCTATGTTTAACAAATCTGCACATCCTGCACATGTACCCTGGAACTTAAAAACTAAAATTAATTTTAAAAAGAAATAAAATATTCTTTTTATTGTCTGAAAATAAAATAGCTGTGTCTAATTGGATGATATTTCTGTATAAAAAGGATTTAAATCCAGGGCTATGAAAAAAATGCTGTTAACTAGGAAAAGATTTTGCTCCAAACCATTGACATTCAACCCCTTTAAGCTGAGTAAGGCTGAGAAGTTCCACAAACAGGACAAGGGATACAGGGCAAGTTGGTGCAACTTGAAAAACAAAGGCCCAAGGGACCCGGGTTCTCTATGCAGCTCCCCAGGTTCCCAAGCAAGTGTCAAAACTGAGATATAGCAGTCGTCCACTCTCAAAGACCTGTGAGCAATGCTTTCTTGACTTTTCATCTTTATTGTCAAAGTTACAAAAAGCAGCAAGTATAGTAGAAAAATTACTGACACTTCATCCAGCTTCCCCAGCAGTTTACGTTTTGTCCCATTCCCTTACCATTCATGCCTTTTCTCCTCTTCCCCACGTCCCTGTCACCCTGTCTGTCTGTCTGTCCCTCTCTCTAGATACGTAATTTTTCTCAGTCATTTGAGAATAAATTGCTGGCTTTGTGGTCTTTATCCCTAAACATGTTGGTGTATGTTTCCTAAGAACAACAACATTGTTTTACCTAATCACTGTGCAATTATCAAAATCAGAAAATTGAACATGTATACAATACCATCAATGAATCCACAGTCCAAATTCAAATTTTTTCCATCCATCCAATAATGTGCTTTATCTGTAAACACATATTGCCTTTCTTTGTCACATCTCTCTAGTTTCTTTCAAAGCAGAACAATTCCTCATTCTTTATCTTCACCCATTCTTTTACTTTCTTTAACCTTGACATTTTTGAAGAGTACAGACCATTTATTTTGTAGAAGGTTACTCAATTTGGGTTTGTCTGATGTTTCCTCATGATTAGATCCAGGTGATGAATTTTTGGCAGTAACACCCCAGAAGTGATGCTGTGTCTTCCTCAGTGCCTCAAGTCAAAGGATATGATTTTGGGTCAGTGCCATTATTTGTGATGTTATCTTTGATGACTTGGCTGAGGTGCTATGTGCCAGGTTTATGCTATCTATTATTAGGTTGCTATTTTTCCCTTTGCAACTAATAAGAAATTGTGGAGAGATACTTTGAAGTGACATAAATATCCTGCTCTTCATCAAATATTCACCCCCTAGTTTTAGCATCCATGGACACTTTTTGTTTGAACCAGTTATTATTGTGATGTTTGCCCAATGATTTTCTAATTCCATCATTCCACATTTATTAGTTAAATTCTACTGCAAGAAAGAGCTTACCTGACCTGGAATTCAGCCATCTCTCCAAAGAGTCCTGGATTCTTTTGGTGAAGAAGAGAATTTTAAAGATCTGAGTTTCAGGGCTACTGGGATATCATTAATTCAAGACTCTTTCAATGGACAGAATGTATACACACACACACACACACACATATATGAAACATACTGATACTTTCCATTTCAGTCCTACAACATTTTAGCTTTCCCCTTCCTGTATATTTGGGGGGAAAAAAAGTCTTCACTAAAAGAAACTAGATACCTACCTCTCATGTTTCTCAATATATTCATTCATTTGTCCAATCCTGGAATACATAGGAGGTTGTTTTGGAATTGTTTGTGCATACTGCTGTGAAAAACATACCTGCTAACTAGACTGTAATATTTCGGCGAGTATTTAGACTGAGGGTAGCTGGCCAGAACTCTCTGTTGGAAAGTCACTTGGGGCAGCTCCCCAACCCCACACAGTGTCACTGTGTTGCTCATTTGAAATACTGTTTGGTTCATTTGTTTCTGTTAGGGGTGTTCTCCCCATCCCTGTGGATTTTTTGAGTATATAAAACATTAGCATGATCATAAAAGTCAAAACTAAGTAAAAAGGCATATTCAGAGAAGTGCCACTTTCCTTCCTAGCCCTTCCACCTGTTCCTGCCCACCTCTTGCAGGAAACCAGTCTCTTCCATTTATTATTTTCTTTCCAATGTTTCCTTTTGTTAAAATAGGTAGATACATGTATAGTTTATTTCCTCTTCTTTCTTATAAAAAATAGAGGATACTAGAAATGATCTTTTGCACTCTATTTTCTTCCCTCAATACATCCTAGAAATCATTCCTCATTGACACCTGGAGCTCTTCCTCATTCTTCTAAAGCTGAATAGTACCGCATTGTCTGATTGCACCATCGTTTATCCAACCAGTCTATTCGTGGCCAATGAGATTGTTTCCAATATCTTTCCATTGTGAACCATGCTTCAATATATAACCGTGTGAATATGTATTATATTGTTGGACAGGTATCTTCAGGGTAAATTACCTAGGTGAATTCCTAAAAGTGAGATTGCTGGGTCACTAGGTGTACAAATACGTAGTTTTGTTAGCTTTTGCAAAGGCGCTCTCCTTAACTGTTGTATCAATTTGCATTCCCTCTAACAAGGTATGAAAAGGCCTGTTTCCCCCTAACCTCACCAGCAGAATGTCTCAAGCTGTCTAATATTTATGAGTCTAATAGGTGAGAAATAATATTTCAAGGTAGTTTTTCAAAAACCACTTCATGTAGATATAATTCACGTACCATACAATTCACCCATTTTACACTGCACAATTGAGTGAATGATAGTATATTCGCATATATCTGCAACCATCACCACAGCCGATTTTAGAAATCTAGTACCATTTACCTATCACTCTCCTGATGTCCCATAACCCCCCACCCTAAGCAGCCATAAATCCATTTTCTGTCTATAGATTTGGCTGTTTAAGACACTTTGTATAAATGGACTCATGCAATATGTGGCCTTTTGTGACTTGCTTCTTTACCTGAGCATTGTATTTTCAAGCCTTATCTATATTATGGTATATATCAGTACTCCATTCCTTTTTATGACCCAGTAGTATTCCGTTGTGTATATATACCATATCTTGTTTATCCATTTATCTGTGGAATTTATCCATTTGTCTGTTATCTATTTAAGTTGTTTCTACCATTAGTCTATTATGAATAATGCAACTCCAAGCATTCATATATGTTGTGCGTGGAGAGGTGTTTTCGTTTCTTTTGGGTGTACCTCTAGGAGTAGAATTTCTGGGTCATATGGCAACTCTATGAGTAATCATTTGAGGAACCGTCAAACTGTTTTAATGTTTCATTTGCATTTCACTTATTATGTATGAAGTTGAACATTTTTTCTTATGTTTAAAGGCTGCTTACATATCTTTTTTTGGAATCATCTGTTCCCATCCTTCATCGATAATTTTATTGGCCTTTTTTCCCTCTATTTATTATTATTATTATTATTTTGAGATGGAGTCTTGCTCTGTCACCCAGGCTGGAGTGCAGTGTTGCGATCTCAGCTCACTGCAGCCTCTGCCTCCCTGGTTCAGGCAATTCTCCTGCCTCAGCCTTCTGAGTAGGTGGGGTTACAGGTGCCCGCCACCATGCCAGGCTAATTTTTGTATTTTCAGTAGAGACAGGGTTTTACTGTGTTGGCCAGTCTAGTCTTGAACTCCTGAACTCATGATCCACCCACCTCAGCCTCCCAAAGTTCTGGGATTACAGGCATGAGCCACTGCATCTGGCCCCCTCAATTTTTAAGAAGTCTTTGTATATTTCAGAAATTAGCCTTTGGCCTGTGATACATATTGCAAACAATTTTCTCCCATTTGTCACGCATCTTTTGATTTTGCTTATGATGTTTTTTCCATGCAATTTTTAAAAATGTTATATCATCAAATTTATCAATCTTTTCTTCTATTGACTGTGGATATTGACTCAAATTAGAAGTCATTTCTTCACGACCAAGAATTCACCCATGTTTTTTTCCAGTACTTGTAGGGTTCATTTATTCACGTAGCTCTTTGATCCACTTGGAAGATAGTCTTTTATGTAGTTGGAAGGGATAGATCTAACTTTACTAACTTTATCAAAAAACTGTCTAGCCAGTCGTCCTAGCACCACCTAGTAGAAAGATCAGCCAGGCATGTGGCTCACACCTATAATTTCAGCACTTTAGGAGGCCGAAGTGAGAGGGTCACTTGTACCCAAGAGTTCAAGGCCAGCCTAGGCAACATGGTGAGACTTCATCTCTACAAAATAAAAAAACACGCACACACAAAAATCCAAAGTAGCTGGACATGGTGGCGTGTACCTATAATCCCAGCTACTCAGGAGGCTGAGATGGGAGGATTGCTTGAGCCCAGCAAGGCTAGGGTGAGCCATGATCATCATGCCACTGCACTCCAGCCTGGGTGACAGAGCAAGACCTGTTTCTAAATAAATAAATAAGATCATCTGCACCCCAGTGACTGCCAGTGCCACCTTTATTATGTCCTAAATTTTCATATACACTTGGCTCTATTCCCAGACTGTCTGCTCTATCCCAGTGGTTTATTCAGGCACCAAGACCATGCTGCTTTAACTCTTATAAGCAAGTTCAATAACCTCCTCTGGACACCTGTTCCTCTGCTAAGACCCTAGCTCTCTGGAAGTTCTTCCTTGTGTCTGAGCATCAGTCTTCCCTACTGCAACGTAAGCCTGTTTCCTCCTTGAGTCTCCCTGATCCCAGAGTTCTCCTTGCTCACCTCCCTCTGAGCTGTCAGGTGCTAGGAGGTCTCTTTTTTTATGCAAATGTGGCCACTGCTTTCTGGCCCAAAGGTGACTCTCTCATTGACAGCCCTGACTGCCAACTTTACAAGTAATTTGCTTGGTTTGTCAAGCACTGCTGAATCATATCAATGCCATGATCGTTTTTGTCATCAGCAGCAGCAGCTGAAGCATCAGCTGCTACCTTTCTTTCACTTACTCTTTAGAGCAAATGAAGGAGCTGCTGATGCCCCAAAGATAGGCTTTATCTGTGAAATATCCAAAGTCCTAAGCCCTTGTAGGTCAGTTCATGCCTGGAACTCACCAGAAGAACATCCTGCCAGGATCAATATTACCATATGCCTCCTACTCTTCATGGTTGATTAGTTGGCTTATCTCAATGGTTGAATAAGCAACCCACTCCCGCCCCAGTGCACTTTTTCTCCTGCTCTTGGTGTGGTGGCAAAATGTCTAATAGAAAAATATAGGTCAGGCGCGGTGGCTCAAACCTGTAATCCCAGCACTTTTGGAGGCCAAGACAGGCAGATCACAAGGTCAGGAGATCGAGACCATCCTGGCTAACACGGTGAAACCCTGTCTCTACTAAAAAAAATATGAAAAACTAGCCAGGTGAGGTGGCGGGCGCCTGTAGTCCCAGCTACTCGGGAGGCTGAGGCAGGAGAATGGCGTAAACCCGGGAGGTGGAGCTTGCAGTGAGCCGAGATCGTGCCACTGCACTCCAGCCTGGGCGACGGAGCGAGACTCTGTCCAAAAAAACAAACAAAAACAAAACAAAACGAAACAAACAAAAATATATATGTATATATATTAGTGCTTTAAAATTGTTGTGGAACAAAAAGACAAAATAGACTTTATACACCTATTTCTCCCACTGTTAGGTGGTAGAATATAAGGTTACATGCTTGGAACACTATTTGAGTTCATTTAACAAATACCTGGTGAGCAGCTCCTCTGTGTAGAGCTTCGTAATAGAACCTCTGAGGGACTCAAAGATGAATAAGACAAAATGGTGTCTTCTAGGAGTTCACTGAAAACTGGAGGAGATAATGAGAGAAGAGAGATGGGCACAAACAACTTCATTACAAGGCAGACGAGACCAGGTGAAGAAAGAAAAAGTTGCAAAGTGCTATGGGAGGGTAGGAGAAAAGCTCTTCATTTGGAGCCTCTTTGGAAGGGATGAGACTTAAAATCAGATTCTGGAGCCCATGTTGGGTGGCCTGAAGTGTATTGGCCCATTCTCACATTGCTATAAAGAAATACCTGAGAATGGGTAGTTTAAAAGAAAAGTTTAATTGGCTTACAGTTCTGCAGGCTGTACAGGAAGCATCGCGCTTGGATCTGCTGGGGAGGCTTCTGGAAATGTGCAATGATGGTGGAAGGCAAAGGGAAACAGACACATCATGTGGCGAAGGCAGGAGGAAGAGAGCAAGGAGGTAGGTGCCACACACTTTCAATGATCAGATCTCGCAAGAACTCACTCACTATGGCAAGGACAGCACCAAGGGGATGGTGTTAAACCATTCATGAGCAGTCTGCCCCTGTAAGTCAATCATCTCCACCAGGCCCCTCCTCCAACACTGGGGATTACATTTCAGCATGAGATTTGATCAGGGACACATGTCCAAACTATATCACCCAGAAAGATAATCTGGCATTTAAAATGGCTTAAGCAAAATCACAGAGGCAGAAACATATATTGGCGGGAGTGGGGGTGCATATGAAATTGCTGTTTTGTAAGTCAAAGCAGTCACATAAGTTTGCATGATTCCATCAAATCTATCATATTTTTGGGATACTATAGTCTGTTTGTAGACCTAATAGAACTGATAGACTAATTTGAAGGGGTTAAGAGGGCCCATATAGGAGATGTGGCTGAACCAAGTTGCTGAGGATTCTGACTGTTAAAATGAAAAAAAGTTGACCTTTATTTAGTGTGATTCATTTAATTACTTACATATCAAATATTTGCTGAGGCCCTATGATGTGCCCAGCCTCCCGGTTGGGGAAGCTCTGAGAACACAGCCATGTTTCAAAAGGATAAAACTGTCAGTAGTGTGTGTGGTGGGCTGGAGACAGGGGAGACGGTGGGTGACAAGACTCCTTAGGGGCTGCCTAGCATGGTGTGGTGGGGATTGCTAGGCAGGGCTGAGGGTCCACGTGACACTCCTGGTCATAAATTTAAAGTGAGGCCAGGCAGCCTGGCTGTGCTGTTTTGTTCAGCATATTCTGATGCTCATCTGCAGACTGGGAAACAAATTAGTTAATTAGACATAGGGTTGTAATGAGCAAGATCAGTTAGGGTTTTGACTGGGCAACTTAGGATTTTGATGATCCAGGAGGCTGAGAGTATGCATGAGTTTTAGTTTTAGTCATGAACCCTGGAATCTAAACTGTGTAAGAAGGGAAGCAAAATATGAGGCAGAGGATGGGCATAAAAAGGGGATTAGGACCCACCCCCCCAAGAGGAGACGAAGACTTGTTGAAATTGGAAAACTAGAAAGAGTAAGCTGGGAAGATAGAAGGTTCAAAAAGAGTGGGATGCTTCTAAGAGAGCATTTTAGAAGTGATGGCATTGCTGGTGATGACAAGGTCCAGGGTATGACCAGGACAGTGGGGACCTAGAAAAGGTAGGAAAAAGGGTCATTAGAAGTGAGCAAGTCAAGCAGCGGAGAGGCCAGCACATTAGATGGATTGTCTACGTGGATATTGAAGTCATCAGGAGTAATGACAAGCAGGGATGGAGACAAAGATGGTGAGTCAGGCATTAAAAGATTCCATGAGTCAGCAGATGTGCTATGCAAGGTGATCAGTGGCTACAGTGAGAAGGAGGATTCGGTGCACGGTGTGACGGGATGTGCCTCAAAGCAGACTTTGGACAACAGTAGCCTGGAAGCAGTAATGAGAGGTGTTGAAGACATCCGCCCACTTCCTGGCACTATTTGGGATGTGGAAGGAACAAAGCTCACCACTGAAGGGGTCTCAGAGAAAGCAGTGGCCTCCAGAGAATACTGGGGCAAAACAGTCAACAGAACATGTAGAGGGGAGGTTCAGGGAGAGGGGGTTTTGGTGATGACAGAACAGGAGACCCACAGGACATAGGATAAGGATATGGGGGGCCAGGAATAGATGGAAGATTGGGTCAGGTTAGGAGCACACAGTCATGAAGGATAAGCATCTGGGAACATTGAAAGCCTGGGACTAACAGGTAAATGGAAATAAACAGGGATTTTTGAAACATGATGGTATTGAGTCTGATGGTCATTTAGGGGAAAGTTGTAAATTATGCCTCACTTTTGGGAGGTCCCTTTGGCAGGCAGTGGTGGTAAGAAGCGGTGGTCAGAGCAGGAGTCCAGGGAACCTTGCAGGTCTGCCTTAAATCTTTCTGAGGGTGATATTAAGGCTGGATAGGGGGCTCTTATGGAGAAATGGTAGAGGTTTGGGCAAGTGGGGGAAGGATCATGAGAAGGAAATTTGAAATTGTGATTGTTTTAAATTTAGTTAAGGGTTGATGACCCTTGAGAGTACAGGGGATGAGTTTGCAAAGATGGCAGAGAACGGATTCTGCTTTAGTGGGTAAAAGGTTTGGACCCAGAGTTGTTAAGAGGATTCAATGATTCTACCCTAAAGATACATGCACATGTATATTCATCATGGGACTATTCACAATAGCAAAGACGTGGAATCAACCTAGATGCCCATCAGTGGTAGACTGGATATAGAAAATATGGCACGTATACACCATGAACTACTACACAGTCATAAAAAAGAACAAGATCATGTCTTTTGCAGGAACATGGATGGAGCTAGAGGCCATTATCCTAAGCAAACTAATGCAGGAACAGAAAATCAAACACCACATGTTTTCACTTGTAAGTGGGAGCCAAACACTGAGTACACATGGACGCAAAGAAGGGAACAATAAACACAGGGGCCTCCCTGAGGGTGTGGGGGATGGGAGGAGGGTAAGGACCAAAAAACTATCAGGTGCTGTGCTTATTGTCCAGGTGATGGATTACTCTGTACACCAAACCCCCGTGACACGCAATTTACCCATATAACAAACCTGCACATGTACCCCTGAAACTAAAATAAAAATTAAAAATATAAGAAGATTCAAGGAGATAATTAACACCCAGTGCCTTGGCACAATCCCTGGTGCTTCACAGGTTAATAATGGAGTTAGTTCCCTCCCTCTACACCACCTTTCACTGCCTGCAACTGCCACCCCAGACACACACTGGTGGACACCCCAGAACAAATAGGAGCCTGGGTGTGGAGCTGTAAAGATCCATCTCCAGCTATTAACACAACTTAGAACACGTGCACTGCTGTGAATGGCTAGAGGCAGAACTGGGCATTGAACTAGAAGAAAAAGAATCTGTGATGTGCTATTTGTAGAAATGTAGAAATGTGGCCAGACATTTCAAGACATGGTGAGGGCGTGAAGGCATTGAGAATCAAAAACTCATTAACTGCCCAAACTGCTGAGGACAAATAGAATAATGAACTTCTAGGCAAGAATGAAATACAGTTTTGCTTCCAGGAGACCATTTCCGCTCTCAGAGCTGAAGGCAGTGGGGCTCTGTGCCTTCCTCCACTGTCAACTTCTGGCCCCTTTCAATTCAAATCGCAAACGCTCATGATATTGAATCCAGTTATTGGGAGAATCAAATAACAGGACCTTGGGGACATTCAGGGACGTTATTGTTATGTACATGAAATTTAGCCAAAACAAAGGTGACTGATACCCTGATCATGAATCTTCATTGGCCACGAACAGTAGAAATAGCTGTCAGAGTTGTATCTGAGTTTGTTTTGATGGCTTTAACCATAAAGTCATAGATAGTTACATCAGTGCTTTAAATATATCAATTAAAGGAGAAAAATATTCTCTAGTGGGAACTTGACTCCTGGAAATATTGGATAGATTCAGCAAAGTGACACGGGGTAAAAGAGAAGTCCTTTACTCAGTTGTTGGGTTTTTTAAAATCACTTTTTATCTTTTAAGTTCTAATTCACTCCAGTGTTTGTTTAATTCGGAATTGTAAAATTTCTGGAAAAATCGAAGTCATAGGGAAAAGAAACCTGTCTTTGTTTGTTTGATTTCTTTGTTTTCTGGGGAAAAACCCAGGGCCTAGCACATAACACTTGGTAAATATTATTATTATAGCTATCACTTCAACAGTTTGGCACTCTTTTCTTACTAAAATTTATCTTCTTAACGTAGGAGAGTGAAACTCTTTATGTATGTCTTGGTTTTTCTGAGAAAGACTCACATTTTGGATGTTGAAAACTGTGTTTGGTCAGCTCATAATTTGTTCTACATTTGCTAATTGAATTTACCTTGAAATGTTTTAAATTTGGCCGTGAATAGAGCTGCTGAATTCAGTTTAGTTTTGAGGATTTTTTCCCCCTTTGTGCAAAGCAGGCAAACTCAAGAACAAAACAAGCCATCAACATTAGGGTGGAACAAAGAAAGTTCTTATGTCAAGCAGATTCAGAAAGCATTCATTTTGCAAAAAAATGAATGAGAAAGAAAAGGAGGAAAAGAGATCTCCTTATCCAATTTAATGGAAGATCACAGGACTGAGAGGAGGAGGGGCCGGGTTCAAACTTGGGGACTCTAAAACCCTTCCACTTGCCCCGAGCGTCTGTCTTGGAGCCTCTTGAGCTTCGGTTCTTCGTTTCTAATCTCTCCAGGCACAAAGAAGAGTGACTGCGAGTGGCCACTCGGCTGGCGGTCCTTTGAGGAGGGGACAGAACAATGGCCCCTCTGCCAACCTCGGGGGGCTGCAGGGGACAGGAAGTTGACAGCGGGGGGAAGGCACAGAGCCCCACTTCCTTCAGCTCCAAGAGCTGAAGTGGTCTCCTGGAGGCAAAACTGCATTTCCTTCTTGCCTAGAAGTTTGTTATTCTATTTGTCCTCAGCATTTAGGGCAGTTAATGAGTTTTCAGCTCTCACTGCCTTCATGCCCTCGACATCCCCTTCCTCCTTAACCCCCTGCAGTCTGTCCTCTTGCCTACCTCCGTGAAAATGGCCCTCCCACGGATCAGCAAATTCAACAGCCTCTTCTCTCTGCTCAGCCTGTGTGGCTTATTCTCAGCAGAGAGGCAGCGATGAAGCTGGTGACCCTCCGTGGCCCCCTCTGATTTCCTAGAAGGATGTCCTCCTCTGGTCCTGACGACTCCATTCTCCTGGCCCTGCTGCCTTTGGGGCAGACCTTCCTGTCCCCTTTCTCCTTCCTCCTTCAGCACATAAGCCTTGTCCTTGACCCCATCCTCTTCTCTGTCTGATTGTATCCTGGACATTCTCCCTCCTTCATGAGTGGCTGCATCACCCATTCTCAAACCAGCATCCCAGACTTGACTTATCTGAGACTGCATCAGCTCAACACTTCCACCTGCACCAGCAGCAGGATCTTCAGCCTGCCAGTTACAAGGTGGAAGTCAGCAGCAGTCCTTACCCTGCTCCTCCTCTTGTGTACCTTCTGTCTCGTGAAGGGACCACTTTTTGTTTTTTTGGTTTTGTTTGGTCACTTGGGATGAAAACCTCCTTTGACCTCATTGCACATCTGATTTGTTGCCAAGTCTCACTGTTTCTGTTTGAAGCAGATCTCACATCTGTCTTCTCCTTTTCCAGTTCCTATGCTGGTTATGCCTAGTGTAGAGCCCTTGTTACCCCTAGAAAATCCAAATGCTCTCTGACTACCCCACACATACACCCTCATTATTGTTCCTTGTCAAATCATCCTATACTCCACCATCAACTGAATAGCTCTTCAACAAGATTATGATCAGGACACCACTAGCCTGGGCTGGCTGGCTGGCTTGCTTGCCTGGTTGCTTGCTTTCTTGCTTTCTGTCTGTCTGTCTGTATATCTATGTATCTGTGTATCTACCTATTTATGTGTCTATCTATGTATCTTTCTATGTGTCTATGTATGTGTCTACGTATGTATGATGTCTATGTATCTGTGTGTCTATGTATGTATTTATGTGTCTGTCTACTACATGTCTATGTAACTGTATCTGTCTGTGTGTCTGTGTATCTATGTATTTATCTTTCTATTTATGTATCTATGTGTCTATGTAACTATCCATGTGTCTATGTATCTATGTATTTATGTGTCTGCTATGTATCTATCTATGTAACTACTTATGTATTTATATGTCTATGTACCTGTCTATCTAAAATCTTTCTGTCCTAAAACTGTATAGTAAGTAAGTGTGAGGAGGAAGACAGAGAGATGGAAGGAGCGAGGGAGGGAGTAAGGAGGGAAGGAAGCCTTAAAGGAAGGAAAGAGGAAAGAGATGAAGGTAAAAAGAAAGGAAAGAAGGAAGTACAAGACAGCAACCATAGATTTATTTCTAGGTTTGTTGTTAATTTGGTCTCTAGAAAATCACTAGTCTTCACTATGTCTCAGTTTCCTTTTTGGAAACTGCACAAACTCTTGCCACCACTCTTGCTGCATGAAGTACGTTCATTGACTACCTTGAGGGCTCTGTGAGCTCTTCATGGAAAGAGATCACTATATATTTATTCATGCCATTGCCTCATCACTTTTGTTAGTGGTTTGAATTAGTCCCAGGTCCACATAAGTTTTTGCTGTTCCAGCGGTCTTCCCATATCCCGTACAGTTAATATTCTTACACACCAGCAAAGGATTTAGTTTCTTCTCCTGACTGGATGAAAATCTTGAGAGGACTTTATTTGCTAGAGGAAACTGAAAGAGGCAAAAAGAAAATAAGTAAGTTTTTCTCTGGATGGTAGTTCAGCCAGAGACCTGTGGTGCTGGGAAGATATACAACCCTCTGTAACTCCAGGTGCTCAGAAACATGTGCAGCTAGTAGACATGGCCAAGTCGGGCATCCTGGCATCCTCGCAGGAAGCAGGGGCAGCTCAGGCCCCTACACTGTCGTGTAAATGATTTAATCACTCACAAACACAGGTTAGGTTCTTTTCTTTTTAGATCTAGTAGATATAGAGCTTTGTTATATAATTTTTTTCTCCCAGTGTGTAATCTCTGTCTCTCAATGACTTCTTACTTGTTTATTAGCTCCAGTTTTCACCAAATTTCGTTTTTATCGTCATCTGCTTTTATTATGTAGTCAACTTTTTTAGGATATTGGAAATGTCTCCCGGCCAGCCCTTCCTTGAGAAGGAACCTTGAGAAAGAGAGAATCAACATTACTTTGATGGCTCAGGCTCTATAAAACCCACATTGTCCGAAGCCACTTAGCATAAGGCATGGAGTTGAGCACGGATAAGAGAATCTCAGAAGATCTCTTTTTTTTTCTTCTGCCTTGTTTTTCTTTGGGTGTATGGTGTAGGACTTTTAACCACTGATTTCCCAGCTCTTCCTGTGTGATGCTAGCTGTCCTCTTTTAGAATAAGGATACTATGGCAGATGAAAGCTTTACTTGTGGCCATCTTTTTCTAATCCCCTGATATAAATTATTGAAGAGAAATGTCATCACTTAAAATCCAACCCCTCTACTGTTTTTAAATGATGACATCTTCTCTGCATAAGACTCAAGTTCCAGGTCCCTGGGAATGTAGCAGAACTTGCATACAAATGTGTTATTTTAATATACTATATCAACAGCTCATGATCTTCTACAGAAAGTACCAAGACTTCTAGGCATTCTCACCACTGAGAATGAGTTACTCCTCTTAACTACATCTCATGGGTACATCATGACACTTAGGAAAGCACAGCTGTGGATGTACTCTCTGTACAGACCAGATAGCATGATTTTGTTCTGTGGTGACAGAAGAACAAAGGACTCCAGGCATAAGGCCAGGGATGGCTCAACTCAAAGCATGGCTCTTGTCACATTGAGGAGTAGTTAACATATTCTTGCCATTCATCTCTCTTGGACATTTTCTACTCTCAGGATGCCCTTTCTACAAATGCTGCTAATATGGTTTGGCTGTGCCCCTACCCAAATCTCGAATTGTAGTTCCCATAATTCCCACGTGTCATGGAAGGGACTCTATGAGAGGTGATTAGATTACGGGGGCGGTTCCTCCATGCTGTTCTCAGGATAGTGAGTTCTCACAAGATCTGATGGTTTTATAAGGGGCTTTTCCTGCTTCACTCTGCACTTCTCTCTCCTGCCGCCATATGAAGAAGGATGTGTTTGCTTCCCCTTCCACCATGATTGTAAGTTTCCTGAGGCCTTCCCAACCATGCAGAACTGTGAGTCAATTAAACCTCTTTCCTTTATAAATTACCCAGTCTTGGGTATTTTTTCATAGCAGCATAAGAATGGACTAATACAGCTGCCCACAGCTTTTCCCCTGAGGATCACTAAGCTAGTCCATGACCAGCAAGAACACTGGAAGCGTAAGGATTCATCAGAACAAGGCCAACATAGAGAGAAAGGAGGAAAGCCACCAATGTGTATAGGGTTGATGTTACTCTTCCTTTCAGAAGGGACAAAGCCAGACCACTGGGAAAATCATCGTGCCTTAAGCCTATTGTCTTAGTATCTGTCTTTTAATAACCTCCCTGCCTCCACCAAACCACAATCATAAATATTTGACAATGACCCTTCCTCCCCTCAACCTCAGCATCAACATGTCCTTACCTCCCTCCTTGTTCAGCGATCATAGTAGCTGAACATATCCACATTCACCCATCAGCCTAGACATTTTTCCTTGCTCAAGCCCACTTCAAAGTTCAACCAGGCCATCTGCGTCTTAAAGAAGGCCCTTAAATAAACAACCAAGGCAGTTTCTGACTACAAAATCCTGACATTTGCCTGTATTCCATTCCCTATGTGATACTCAGTGCAAAATATTATCTTCCAGTATATGCATGAATTGTTGCCTTCACTTTGCATGATTGTCTAACAAACACAATCTATAGCTACTCTTAACCACACCTGTAATCAATCCCCTTTTTAATATCCATATTAACCAGAACCTGACTGATACCATCCCGGTAACTATATTCATTAACCTGCCCAGATTAATTATGAAATCTGCTTTATTTGCCACTCCTACTTTCCTTTCTTTCTTTCCTTCCTGGTCATTAGCTACTACCTGGGCCACCTGGGCTATTTCCCTTGTCTAGCAGTAGGTGGCTCAAAACTCTCTCCTCTCTTCCCCCGTTCTGCCCTAAGTATGAGGCTCCTGCTATTGGAGCAACTGCTCAGACTGACTCTGCTTGATCCCTGTCACATTCCTCTGGGCTTGTCAAAGGTCTGTATTGTGTCCCTGAGTAGCTAGGGCATGCCATGAAGAGTGAGCCCAGCCCAGCCCTAATCATGACAACCCAGCCCCTGTGAAAGATGAATAATAACAACTGCTCTAGCCAGTCCCAGAAGAGCCCACTGAGGACGTTTGTTTTGGAATAATGAATATGGAAATTTGGAATCCGTAATAAACTGCAAGCAGTCTTTCAACTCACTCGTGCCGAAAATTCACACTCGCCTTTCCCATAACTTGTCACTTGTGTTTTTTATTGTTCGATATGTAAACAAGGCCGGGAAGGCCTTTGTTCCTTGGTGCCTACTTAGATTTGCCCATTAATCCACCCCCCACCCCCGCTTTCCCACCAATGCATGCAGGATTACACAAAGCAAAAGTCATTAATTTTTATCTCTGACTATCTGTAGGGTTTTTAATGTGGCCTGGCTTGCTTATGCACCACCAATTACATGTCATAAGTGCTTGTAGATGCTGGAGCAGCATCATGGGCTGATGAATCACTGCCTCCTCTCCTGATTAGTATGCAAGGGGCCATGTTCCTCTTGGAGCAGCTGGCATGCCAATGAGGATCTGGCTCCGCCGGTCAAGGCATCTGGACATGAATTCAATATGGATTGCTTTAATTAAATGGCTAAGCGCACAAGACGCTGAGAAACAACTCCATCATTGAGTGAAACTCGAAAATATAGTCGACACAAGCAAGAGGGTGGAAAGGGTAGGAAGATATTTCATCACCACCGCCCACTACCTAAAATCCTTGAAATCCCCCCTGCTGCTCCCCACCGTGTGAAGCACAACCACTTGCTAAGAGCATGAGGAATTGTGGAATCCACAGTGAAACACCAGAGGCGAATCTTGTTCACCACCCTTACATTTAGAAATCAAAACAGCAGAAGCAAAACCTACTAAAACCTCCTCTTCTGCCCTTTGGAAAGGTTTTATTTAACTAGACACTTGCTTGCACACTACCAATGAGGCTGATTTTGAGAAGGAAGGCAGCAATGAAAGGAGGGTAAAAAGTCTGAACTGAATGTACCTGTGACCAACAGTCCTAGAGGAAAAGAATGAGTTCATGTAGCTTTGCAAATATAAGGACAGAGAGGTCCCTCGATGTGCTAATTCGCTGAAGAGGAGAAGGGAAGAGCAGCGTGAATTTGCACTGCCCACTTGGGATGGGCTTTGCATAGATCAGAAAGATGAAGTATCTGCTTGCTTATATTTGCTTTCAACCTGTCACTTGTTAGTCTGTTTCAACAGGAAGCAAATGGAATATTTTCATAAGGAATAGATATTGCAGCAATCACCCTGGTTTTATCCTTCTGAGCACTTGTCTTTAATTCTGTTACAAGTTCCCTCTGATGTCCACCACACATTGTATTTGGTTTGCTTGTGTATTTCATCAGGAGACAGTATCAAATAATAGCTGAGAGAGAACTCTGGATACAGATGAGCCTGAGCTCTCATTTCAGCTTCATTAACTTCTAGCTATGTGGTCTTAGGCAAGTTGTGGGGCTTCTCTGAATCTCCTTTTCCCCATATTTAAAACAGGGATAAGAATTAAACCTACCTCATCAAAATGTCATGAAGATTGAGTTAATCCACACCAAACTCTAATGCACATCTCAGACTCTCAAAAATCATGGCCACTACTAGTATCTTGTGGAATGCAATCTGGTCAAGCAGTGATGTTTCACTGACCAAATACAGGGAATACTACCTCCTGATATTGACCAGATTTATCTGTCTACACTGATAGGTATTTAAGGAAGACCTTTAAAATGGACGACTGTGCAACCACCACCTCTCCAGTTTCTACCACTTCTCTGTTCCCCACCGAAGATCTGGTAACGTCAGTTGATTATAATACTCCCTACAGATGGATCCAATAATCCAAGACTATTTTCTTTTTAAAATAATGTGAGACCTCATTGTTTAAAAGACCCTGAGTTGCTCTGCCAAAAAAAAAAAAGGCATAGGAAAATGGTCAAATAGGTTCAGCATTCTGGCTGGTGTTCCCCCCCGATCCTGAGATGAAAAGGTTGATGACTAGTAAAGGAAATTAAATGCTCGTGTCTGTGTTCGCCCTGAGTCTGCACAGTCCATTCTCTGGGATTGTATAAATCCATAGAGAATTGAGGCATTCCAGGCCAGCAAGACCATTAAGGTCCTAAGAGTCCCCTGGTGGCAAATGACAGAAAGAAAACTGTCTACTGTGCACAAAATTCAGTTAAAACACACATGGGTGTATGTGAGATTGCAGTTATGGTGAATCACAAAGGTTTTATTCCAGGACAACTCAGCATATGACACTCCAGCCTGCCAGGTCTAAGCTTCTTGACATAAAGGTGGTATTCTTGAATAATAAGGCAAGACACTTGCTGAATCTTGTCAGTGTCTTTCAAATTTTCAGAAAGAAATCCAATCTAGTTTCTCCTTGGAGCATCATTCATTCATCTGCCAGGCGACACCTTTGTAAGGAACTATGTTATTAAAAGTAGCCATCATAGACGAAGGGACCTGAAGACTGTGGTTTCATCCACCATGGGTCATCCATGTTTTCAATATGGCAGACCCAGATCTGCTTCTAGGGAAGTTGGGGAGGGAATAGAAGTGGGTTATTTGGTTAAGCACTGACTCTTTGAGGGGTGGGAGTGGATTTAGGGAATGAGTCGTCATACTTGGTCTCATGGAATACTTGGAATATTGGTCAGCAGTCACCGCAGTTGTGGTAGGTTGTGGCAGTAGAAGCCAACCTACGTGGGTCTTAAAATCAGCTCACATGCCATCGATTGCTTCTCCCTGTTCTATGTGCGTAAGAGGAATGTAGAGCATCCACAGAACTCAAGAACAAGTAAGCCAAAAGGCTTCTCTGAACACTACTCTCCCAGCAAATAAAAACAAAAAATAGTTTAATCCTTAAGACCCATGACCACTTGTCTGGGCTTCATTCCTGCCAAATGTTCTGTTTTGTGTTATTTAGACAAAGCCTTTCAAAGAGCCTTTGTGAGATATGGTTTTCTCAGGACTGAGACTTCTCTTATCCCCAGGAATGTTTATGTCCTATTCTTTGAACCACAAATATGTGTGGAGAGCTATCTAAGATGTCAAAATATGGACTTGGATGAGTTTGGCAAAGGAGTCGATGGCATCGCCTCCAAGGTGTGTTGATGTTGGGAGTTTTAATATTTAAATAAATACACTGGAGACCCAAATAGGGGCTTATAGCTTCAGGTTTTATTAAGAACTTTACTGAGATATTATTCATTTACCATAAAATTCATCCATTTGAAGTATAGGATTCAAGAGTGTTTAGTATATTCACAGGTCTGTGCACCCATCATCATAATCTAAGTTGAGAATATTTTCATCACCCCAAAATAAAAACCACATCCCCGTTATCAGTTATACCCTATACTTCCTCCCCTCAACCCTTGGCAACCACTAAACTACTTTCTGTCTCTATAGATTTGCCTATTCTTGGCATTTCAAATAAATGGACTCATACAATATGTCGTCCTTTGCGTCTGGCTTCTTTCACTTAATGTCGTGTTTTTAAGGTTTTGTCCTCTTTGTAGTGTGTGTCAGAACTACATTCCTTTACGACTTCAGTTTTAAAACTCGTGAGCACACACTGCATCACACTGAGAACTGGAAAGTCAGCTCAGAATGGATTTCTGAATTTACTAACTGTTGAACATTAGCCCATTACTGGACTTAAGGCTTTTCATATGTGGTTCATTGTCTTCTGGTCTGTCCTTTAGCTGCCTTCCAGATTCCCAAATTCTTAAATGGCCGTTGACATGATACATCATTCTTTATGATTTATCTGTATTAGGAAATACAAAGTATCATTGAATAAATGATAAAGTATTTTGTCAATCTTGCAGATCTTGAGGCCATGGGCATGCCACTCAGCGGCGTCAGCCTCTGTCTCTCCATCTGTAAAAGGACCATCCCTTTCCTGGGCCTCAAACCTCCATGATACTTCCATGGCAATGAAATGCCAACTTCTTAGTGTAATCACATGAGGTTCTCACAATATAGCCTCAGTTGAGCTCAGTACACCGTCCCCTGTGTGTGTGTGTAGTATTAGACCAAACTCCCTAATTCTGGGACACATGCATTTCTGTATATGCTGCTGCTTCTAACTGGCACAACCTTCTGCCTTTCCCTTCTACGAAAAGATCACTTCTCATTTGATATTGCTTTGATATTGCTGGATGGTTTTTTTTTCTAATGGTATCATTCTTGGAGGTGAAGAGGCTTAGCCTGTGTTTTAATCGTCATGAATAAATTAGCAGTGGTATGTTTTCTGTTGTAGGCTTGTTGGATTGATCTTTGAATGTTGTAGACATGACTATCATTCGCCAATACCCATTCTCCTCTACTTCTAGACACTTGAAGGGCTACTTCCCACCTACCTTGAAGCAAGGCATGGCCATATGATATGAAATGAGAATGGATGTGACTCGTGTCACTGTACTGGCCACCTCCCCTGTGGAAATCTTCTCTAGATTCCCCAGGCAGAGTCATCAGACTCACCCCAGTTTCTAGGGCACTTAGATTCGTGTCAGCCATTCTCTTACTGTGCCATAGCTATTTACCCACACATCTATCTTAGCACTGTGCACGCCATTTTTAGGCAATCTTAATACAGAGCACCTCTAAGCACCCAGAACCTAACCCCATGCCCAGGCCATAGTAGAGCCCCATAAATATTTGTTAAACTTATAAATTAATTAGTTTGAGGGAACTGACCTCAAATTAACCATCCACCTCTCCCCATCCTCATGGCACCATCCTGGACTGAGCTACCACACTGCCTCTTGCCTGGACTACTCCAGGGCCCCCTGTGTTCTTTCTTCTGTCCTATAATCCATTCTCTACTTGGCAGCCAGAGAGATTGTGAAAGACTCAAATGAGCTCTAACATACACAACAGAGATTTGCAAGTTCCAAAAGCACTATACAAAAATATAAGGTTTTTTATTATTTAATTTTATGCCTGTCCAATCTTGATTTTTAGAATAAAAGTGATCAAGAAAAGAGCAAATGTTGATCCCCTTGAGATACTTGGAAGCACTCTGGCTGTCACAAGACCGAGGCTGAGAACTTCAGGAGGCACGATTATTCTCTCAGGCGTGTGCTCCACACCCAGGGCCCAGAAATTCTAACTTGATCCTTCCGGTCCTCATTTATATCTTCTCCGAAAGTTCTATAACTCCTGCCAGAGGACATGAAATCACAGAGTTCAGGTGAAGCCTCCCTAATTTGTACAGTTTCTGAAGCCTAATACTCCCTGGACCAAAGGCCTCTCCCTTCTGTGTGTCATGTTGCAAGTAGTGGCTGGTGCCACACCCATTCTCAAATCACCAGGACGGCTTTCTTCAACCCACTTTCATGACTGCATTCTCTTCTTGTTCTCCATCATGCGATGAGAAAGCTCGTAGGGCCACTTTACTTATTTAGTTTGCTTTGTGAAAACTACCATATCACTTCCTCTCTTGATCTTCCCACAAAAATGAATGCCTTACTTCAAGGGAGCTGGGCAGTCCAGCCCTTCATGTGTCTAGAAGTAGAGGAGAATGGGTATTGGTTAATTGTAGTCAAGTCTACCACGCTCAAAGATCAATCCAGCGAGCCAGAACAGAAAATATACCACTGCTAATTTACTCAGGATGACTGAAACATGGGCCAAGCCATTTCACCTCCAAGAATGATACTGTTAGGGGGGAGAAAAAAAAAGTCCAGCAATATCAAAGACTAATCCCAGGTGAATTTCAGCAAGCCTCCTATCTGACTCAGTTGCTTCTGTGAGTATGAGTCCATTCCTCTCCATGTGGTCCACTAGGTCCAGTTTGGCTACACTTGGCTCCATGCCCAACTCAAAGGTTCTTGTCAGCTACTCCAGTTCCTTTTCACTCATGTGATAGACAATTCCGTTCAGTGGGCTTTCTTCTGGGTCAACATCAACCTGAACCACCTCTACCACACACTCAGGGCCAAGCCAAAGACCTCTGCCAGTAGATGTTATCACAGTAAGCAGTCATGGCTCCCATGGAAGGTTCCTTTGATGCTCGAAGATCCCTTCTGGCTGCTAAACAGATCTTTTATTCACTTGCCAATCCTCTTAAGCCCAGATGGGTCCATCAGCTTTGCTTTTCATCCTTTATGAGATGAAGGAGACCATCTGGGAACATTGCCTAGCTACCCACTGCTCTACCCAGGATGTCTGTTTGTTCTCTCAGAGTCTTCACTGGTCTTAGAGGCAGGAAGTGACCCTCCTCCTCCTCCTCCATTCCCCTGACTTTCTAGCTTCCTAGATCCTCAGCCCCTTCCTATCTGCTATTGCTCTTTTACCCAAAGACATGTACAGTCTCTTTTAACCCAGCAAATTCTGCAGTCAACCTTGCCATTTACTCAAATTATTAACTTGCTTCTCTTCCTTCATGTCTTGGTCCAACTTCTCTAGCAAGTGGTCCATACTTATTACTTCCATTTCTTTATTTTCCTTCGATTTCTTTATCTGCCACACTCTCGTTCTTCTGAACGATAGCTCCAGATACTGCTTACCTCCCTTGTTCCCTCATGTCTTGAAAATCCACTTCTCGCTTGGCTTCAGGAATCCCATACTTTTTTGGTTTGCCTCTCACTTATCAGACCATCCTTCCTGCCAACTGCTTTGGAATGAAACAGGCTATCCTAGCCAGATGGTTAATCTTGCCATCCCTCAAACAGTGGTGCTGCCTCTTTCCTTTGCACCCTTTACTGTACTGTTTGCCCTACCAAGGATGCCTTCTCAACTCTGCTGAGTCTGTCCAGGTCCCACCAGGCCCTCCTGAAATGCCATCCTTTCATGATCCCCACCCCCAGCCACGATGATCGCTGTCCTTCCCAACCTAGAACAACTCTTGTTCTTGGCAAACTCTTTTGGTAAAAGGCCAGATAGTGAATATTTTAAGCAGACCACAGGGTCTCCGTTGCAGCTCTTCATCCCTGTCGTTGTAAGGAAAAAGCATCCATAGACAATATGTAAACAATGTGTCTTCGAATACATTGAAATTGTATTCCAATAGGACTTCATTTACACAAAACAAGTGGCAAACCAGTTTGGGCCCATCCAGGCTGCAGTTTGCTGACCGTCAGCTAGACCATTTTATTTTCCAACTAAATTATAAACTCCTTGAAAGTGGAAACTCTTTCTCATAGTTCTTAGTGCTTTGAAATGCACTTGAAGAGAATTTATACACACTAATGGGCATTCAGTAAATAGAGAATGGTCGAATGTGGAGACAGACCTTATAATGATCTATGTCGTTGGATGTTTCCTAGTTAGATCACCCAGCATAGCTCTCACCACACATTCAGAGTTCAGCATTTTCTGTTTGCTATTCTTCCTACAAAAACACTTCCCAAGCCAAGGGCTACTGGGGAAGATTGGAAACCAAGAGCAATTCTGCCTACAAGATAAGGGCTGTTCCTATGTTTGCAATTCCTGCGTTTGCTCTGCAACACTAGAAGCCAAACATCTTTCTCTAGGTGTCCTATTCAGATTCAATATCACAGCATATTTCCATCACCATTCTACCTGATGGGACCGTACATCAAGACATGCCGCATGACCTTATTATTCTGTTATGGCACATTTAAATGGGAAAGTTTCTTTAAACCTAGCTGCCTCGCCATTAAATGTGTGAAAAGTATATCATAAGCTGCCAAAAAAAAAAAAAAAAAAAAAAAAAAGTCATGAAGATTCAAATGCCTTCTCTCTTTTCAGTGCTTTCTGGCTTATTTCATCTGCCTCTGGGCTCCCCCACGCCCCCATGCCTTCATTATGCAGACCAGGCTGGTGGACCAGGCAGGTCAGGGGCCCAGCCTTCCTCCCTCTCCTCTCGGAGCTGTGTGTAGGGCTGATGTTGCCAGCTTACTGAGCAAAGTCAGATCGACGGAGGGAAGCAAATGAACTGTGAGGGCTGGGCTTTGATGCCTTTTGGTTGGGAAATCACGAGTTTTATTCTCAGCGTCTACCTCCGGGATTTTTATGTGCTTAACGATTTCATACACTTTGTAGTTATTTTGGTCCTCAGGAGGGAACATGAGTGCAGCTGTCATGGAAAGTTGATAGGTACCAGAAGGTTTCCCTCTTTCTCTCTCAATCTCTCTCTGTCTGTCTTTTTCTGTACATATAGTTTACCATGCTTAGGAAGAGACACTCGCCCACCCTTTGGGGGAGAGGGACAAAGCTGGTGTTTTGTCAGTAGTCAAAATATAGAACAAAAGGAAAGACATCTAGCAGAAGAAGGCAAGTTGAGCTGCAGGCCAGGCCTGCCTCTCTCTGGTGGCCTGTAGCATGTAGGGAAGAAGGTTCTGGAATAAATATGTCCAAGCTGCATCCTATTCTGGCCCCTTCCAAACTAGGTGAATAGCCTTCGACCTGTTGTTCAAGAGCTTATCATCTGAAAGTCACGTTTTTGTCTGTTGCTAAAATTGCAATGGAAACAATGCTGTATGCCACGAGTAGCTGGGTCCAAAGGGAATAACAATAATTCATAAAATGTACATGCCCTGGACTGAGTTATGTCCCTTTATAACTATTATTTAATTCTCCTAACAACCTGAGGAGGTCAGGTACCGCTGTGGCCCCATTTTTCAGGTCAGAAAACTGGGACTCAGAGAGGTCACCCAGGTAGCTAGTGACAGGGCAGGTCTGTACTGCAAAGTTTAGGGTCTCGCCTCCTGAGCTATTCTGCTTCCCTGTACTGCTTATATAGACTCCTAAGGAGGCCAGAGCATGTTATGGAACCCTAGAAAATTTTAGAGAGCAATATTCTATCACCTAAGACTCAGGAGAAATGTGGGGATGGGAGTGGAGGAGGCAATCTACGAGTGGGGTTGGCCTTGCTCTCTGTCCTAGTATTCAGCTCCTTCTGCAGCTCTTAGAGCACCGTGCCTTCCCCCTTCTCTGCCACGACAGGACCTCCTGGGGCTCAGATCCCTCTGTCGGCACCCAGGCATCTACAGCATTGGCACAAAGAAGGAATTGAGTCAGTGGCTCATGGTTAGAACTGAGCCCTGTGCTGGTAGGATCGCTGTCATCCGAAACTATGACATTGCCAAGCTCATCTTCTGCCATGTCTCCAATTCAAAAGACATTTGCAGGTGTGAAGCCTTCACTTCACTTTATGGTAATGAGATTTTCAAATAAAGCACAGCCAGCCATACAGAGGTGGGAAGGGGGCAGAACAAGTGAGGGATATGGGAATTTGGGGGCCTCAGGCATCCCACAGATGGTTTATGGTATCATTGGGAGTCCCCAGTGGGATGACAGAGCCCTGAGACTTCTGGCTGTCTCATGTGTGCCACAGCAGTGCTTGCTAAGTAGCAGAAAGAAATCAAGCACAGGCAGATATGTAGGGCTGTTGGGATAATATCCGCTGAAATATCACCACCCTTTCGACGTCAGTAGGAGGAAAAATTGTCACTATGTTAAAGGAAACAGGAAACCCGATTTCCAAAGGAAATCTTCCCTACTAGCTCTAATGTGAGATGATGTCGATCTGTAGCTGTCAATGGACTTTTATGTTCAATAAATAAATGCCGTGTAATTTGCCACCCTCGCGGTTATTAGAGTATTTTATTTAAGTGGCATTCACGCTTGGCTATTGGTTACAGCCACAGCTCATGGATGGGTTTTGTTCACTGTTGATGTTTTCTAGAGCCAAGGTACAGCAGGTTCATCTGGAATATGTTTTTGTTGTTGTTGTTGTTGTTGTTTTTAAATAAGGGGTCATTAGCCTGATGGGCTGATTTGAACGATGAATTCTGTGTCAAACAAAACTCATTGTCCACCTTCTGAATCCCAGGCCCTCGACTGAGACACAGAACTGAGGGTCTTTCTTTTCGTAGTGATTGCATCCCTGCGGTTCTTCCCTCTTCCAGACCTCCAACCTTTACCACCTCCTCCTTTTCTCCCTCGTTTGTACTGGATGCCAGTCTCTGTCCAGCTCTCTCTGGAGATAAAGACTCGCTTTAGCATACAGCACACTCTCCTTAATGCAACCGAGTTCACTCTCATCATTTTAATAGTGGACCTAAGGTATGTTGCCATGTGAACAAACCATCACGTCGCCATAGCAACCAGCCAGATTGCAGCACACCAGTCTGAGGACTGGACCTTTCTCTCTCTCTCTCTCCTCTCTCTCCTTCGCCTGGGCTCTTTCTTTTGTTAAATTTGCTGAAGTGCTCACAATAGGAAGATTCAGTCTGCTTTTTCAAGCGGGGTTTCGTTTAAACCTATAAATTGTTGTATAAACAGAAAGGCCAGTGTGGCACTAGACTTACTTTCAAAGCCAACTCGATGAGGACTTTGAATGTGGACCCCACCCCCACTCTCTGCCATGCCTTACAGTTTGATCAAAAAGAGATGATCACACGTATTGGTGGCATTTGGACTTAACCAACCCCCCGCCCCTGAGTTTCTTCTTAGCTTCCCCCAGCGGGACTTCGTGACTCTCCTGTCTGGGCCTGGTGACCACAGCTAGCCCTCAACGACGCTCGGAAGCCCTTTACAGTTTCTGAGCTCTGTGGGACCCGAATTAGACCCAATTAAAGATGTGGATTCTCCTTCCCCATCCCCTATTGCCAAGTAACCTGCGCTGGTTCCAATTCCAACCGCGTGGGGAGAGTGCAGATGTTGAAAGGATAAAATGATAAAGGGACATGTATCTCGTCTGCCTGCCCATATTCATCAACGTTGCTTGGCCTTTGATGCTCCTAACCTTCTCATCTTTGTTCAGGGAAGCATAAAGAATCATTCTTCCAAGCCCTCACATCTTTTCCTATTTGATTCCCTGCTTTCTTGCACATGGCGCATCTATTACCTGCTCCGGTCCTCGTGCGTCCCCTGCCCCCCATCCCACACCTCCCCTCCCCTCCCCTCAGCACCTCACCCCTTCCATGGTATTTACTGCTGAGCTGGTCCTGAGAAATGCACCAGTGGGCCGGGCTGCGTGTGGGCCGACCGCAGGCTCAGCTGCAGACAAGTGTGGGGTTGGGTGAACAGCCCTCCACAAGCAAGAAGGGCCAGTTGGGCTTTGTGCATAAAATTACAGCAAACAAGCTTCAAATAACGTAGGACACTTTCATAATTGATTTAGGCAGGGGCGCTGAAAGTTCTATTACCTTTTGTTTAGCTCAGGGGGCCTGACTCTATGCAATCCATTGCTGAAACTAATTACAAGATATAATTAAACTGTGACACAAAGATATTATACCGTTAGTTTACTAATGACACCGCGAAGCTGTACCACCAGCACAGGACAGTGATTATGCTTCATTTATTATTTATCCTTTTGCTAAATGAGACGCTGACATTTTCAAAAATTACTTTGAGGTTTCTTAATTGTCGGCAGCAGGATGGACTAGAAGGAGATCTCCTTCCTCTTAGTTACTTATCCAAACCTCAGAAGCATTATTACCCAAAAGAAAAAGGAATAAAGAAAAAAAAAAAAAAAAAAAGCAAAAACAGTCACCCAATAGTAATAAGTAAAGCCTAATTGCATCTTTGGATATTTTTGAATTTTTACTAACAGTGCTCTACAGTATACAGGGTTGCTGACCTGGGGTTTAGGTCCAGGGGAGAGAAGCTGTGTCGTGAGATTAAAGGTGACTGTAATTCTGTAACCTGGACAAGTGCAGGTGGCCCTGGATGTGTGTGGGAAGAGGCTGGGCCGAGAATGGCTGGAAGAAAACTGACCCCATGGTTCCAGCTTTTTCCAGGACCCCATTTCAGCAGGTAGGGCTCTCATACTATAATATGGTTGGCTTTGGGCTTTTTCATTTTGTTTTGTTTTTGCAACTTTTCACCTTCTCCATTTCCCCAAACAAAATAACTCATTGGCATTACTGACATGGAAACTTTTGCATGTGAGACACTCAAGTCTACCTGGCAAGGACCAGGACTAACGTGCACTTTTGGTTTGGCCTTTGCATTCTTATCCTCTGTAGCTGGGAGGACTCCCTGTAAGGACTCCTACCCCAAATGGATGCTTTTGCTTCATTGTAAAGGTTGTTGCCCTCCTTTACCTTAATTGTCAGTATCACTCTGGCTATTGGCAAGAAATGCTCTGGGAAAGATTGGGAATGAGAATTCCCTCTATCCACTTTTAGGACCGGAATTCTCTGGGCCCATTTATTTGCCTTCCCTTCATCTCCATGTGTGAACCTGGCTTTATTACCCCTCTCATTTATCACATTCTTGGAACAATGAAAGATTAATTTACTGGCTGCCGTTTGATGAGTATTTGATGCCGCGCATGTGTATGTGCACGAGTGGGTCTCCTTAGGGCTCATCTGGGTCAGGCTTCCTTACAAGGTACTGCTGGCCCCCAATAGCCACTAACCTCTCCATAACCCCAGCGGTGATGCAATCACAGCAACCGCTGTTCGGCTTGAGACAGGGTTTAATTTCTTCTGAGTGTAATGGCATCCGGCATCCATAATTATGCTATTTTCTCTCCTGTGCTGATTAAATACGATTTACCCAGAGAGCTAAATGATGAATATTTGAGTGTAGTGTGTTGAGCCAATAGCTGGTAAAATAGCCACAATAAATAAACTTGGGAGGGGCCCAGCGACGGCCGTGACTCTGCCAGGTAATATTAGCAGGTGCAGGTGGGAAGAAAGCAAGCTTAATACTGAAACCAGAACAATACCATCACCACCACCACCACCCAGAGCAATACCATCACCACCACCACCACCCAGAACAATACCATCACCACCACCACCACCCAGAACAATACCATCACCACCAACCCCCTCCCCACCACTGGCTTCTGTTTAAAGGGGAAGCAGCCCTGGATCATGGAAGTCTCATCTCGGGAGCTTCCTGAACCTCAGCAGTGGTTATACAACTAGACCTGCCCATCAATATCATGGTTGGGTATTGTTTTCACCACCACCCACCCACCTCTTAAGAATAATCTTTATTCTCTTGTATATAGCTAAGAAATGAAATTCAATATCACCTCTTCCCATCACCCTAGACCTGCCCATCTCATGTCTCCTGTGTTTATTAAAACGAGGCCTGGCTAGTCTCCAAGTTCCTCTGTCTGTATCAAAGTTTCTCACAGATTGAGTAAAATGTCTTCACACATCTCACAAAAGGGCCAACAGCATGATACCAAAATCAGCCAGGAAACACTTGCAAGCATTTCCCTCCCCTTAGCTCAAGAAACAAATCAAGAATCTTGAGAAATGACAATTCCTTCCTCCACCATATCCGGATTTTTCTCCAAAATGATGCCTTGGGTGTTTGTATTCTCTGGTCAGGAGTGCAATGTGAATGTGAAGGCCTAAGCATAGCAACTGTTCAGAAGTATAGGTATGAAGGTGATAAAATCAAGCATTTTATCATAAGAATTTGCTGAGGTCACCAAAGTACTAGATCTAGTGGAGTGGAGGATCCCCAACAAGTATAAGATGAGATCCTTTCTTTCAAGGCACGTGGAATATTATTTGGTAGAAAAGACCTGTGTACATGAAACCACTGGAAAAGAATATCAAAGAATGTCTACTAAGTATTAGGTTGAATGGTAGAGATTACTTAAATCATCCGAGGTCAGAGAAGGAACAGGCCATTGTGAGTTGGGAGCAACAGGGAAGGCCCAGCATAAGTGATGACCTGTGGACAGTCAAGAGTGTTGGGGGTGAGGGTGGGGCGGACTTAAAGGGGCAGGTCTGGAGGGGCTGCCACTGGAAGAAAGGGAGGCAGCCTGTGCCTGGAAACAAAGCCTCATGTCCTGTCACCTTTAAATTGTATTGCCTGAGACCCTGCTTTTTCTCTCCATTCAGGTTGATTTTCCTCAGTGACATTCACTGACCTCAGGGTTAGACTGCAAGACAGAGATTTGCAATGGGGATTTTCTCCTGGGGCAAGAGACCTGCTGTCTTTGCTAGAACACCTGAGGTTTGGGTTAGACTAGAAGCTTCTGGATTTATTTTTCCTGTGGTATCACCTTCTTTGTGATAAAACATCCAACAAAGGAGAGACTGTCCTCTGAGAGCCTCTCCCCATGGTCTGGCCAGTGCGGGCCAGCAGTTTCCAACCCTCACTAATAGGTCAGGGAGGGCTGGTCCAGGCAGGATGAGGAGGCTGATGAGTATGCATCTTGTCTATCCTTGACTTTCAGGCTGAGCATTGCCTACTTTAGTAGCAACACCTTCTTCCTTGCAACTCCCATGGGGGCTGAAAATAGAGTTAAAAGCTTCTCTTACACATAACTGAAAACAGGAAGCGAGTGGGCAATGACACCCTTGTAGGGAAATAGTCTTTGAGTGTATGTTGATGCATACGAAGAAAACACCATTTCCTTAGGCACTTCATGTTTGTTAGTCATTTTGCTTTCCTTTCCTCTTTTGCTAACCTTGCTTTTTCCTTTCTTCTTTACTGCTGAAGGCTCATATAATAAAACCATTGTATTTCTGTTTGGGTCTGTTTCAATGCCTTTTTTTCTTCAATACCTGGTCCCATGGCATGTTTTTGTGCAGCTTTTGTCTGTGTTGTCTTTTTGTTTGGAAATTATGTGAAAGATAAGCCTCCAGAGGAGGATAGCTTTGGATGGTCCAAAGAGATACTGGTATTAATGGAAATCTGGCAAAAGTGAAATTAAACTGAGAATATCAAGAGCGATTTTCCTATCAGTGAGAGGTCTAGTAAACTAAAAGGTAGAAACTTTACCATAGAAATTACTGAAATCAGGGCAAGGCTTCAAAACTTTGGAAAGACAACAACGTGAGTATTTGTGCATTTCTACCACGTAGGGGAAGCCGAGGAGACATTTATCATTATATGTCACTTGAACTATTGTAAATGTTTTTTCTTTTTTCTTTCTTCTTTTTTTTTTTTTTTCTTTTGAGATAGAGTTTTCACTCTTGTCACTCAGGCTGGAGTGCAATGGCGCTCACTGCAGCTCCCAGGTTCAAGCACTTCTCCTGCCTCAGCCCCCTGAGTAGCTGGGATTATAGGTGCACCCCACCACATCCAACTAATTTTTGTATTTTTAGTAGAGACAGGGTTTCACTGTGTTGCCGAGGCTGGTCTCAAACTCCTGACCTTAGGTGATCCGCCAGCCTCGGCCTCCCAAAGTGCTGGAATTACAGGCATGACACCCAGCCTGAATTATTTTAAATATTCTGTATTCAAATCACAAATTATCTAATGAGAATCAAGAGTCAGGGGACAAGACACTTGCCTCTAACTTATGGGAAAGTGGAAGGTGCTCAGTAAATTCTTTTTCTGTTGAATTGAACAATACTAGGAGGAAGAAAAGTTGTTGGGTCTTTTACCCTTCAATCTGTCAAATATTAAGAAATGTCCTAATGTGACAAGGGCTATCTGGAAGAATGAATAAACAGCCATCTGGTAGGAGGAGGAACAGCCCAGGGATGTCATTCTTTCTCTGCAACCAGCAACTTTTCCTATGTTGAGAGTTTACCTTTTTCATCCCCTCATTTCATGTCACCTAGGCCATAATACACACAACAGTTGAGAGAGGAAGGAGCTCCAGAGATTGCCATGTAGGAGCACGGACTACAGAGCCCAGTAGTTAGAGTTTCCATCCCAGTTCTGCCATTTATTAGTCATGTGACTTTGACCCAGTTCTTGGATGTTTCTGGGTCTCTCATTAAAATGATGATAATAATTGTACCTACTTGTATTAGGATTCTGCAGAAAAATAGAACCAATAGGAAATGTATAGGCAGAAAAGGAGAATTATAAGGAATTAGTTCACAAGGGGTAATTATAGAGGCTGGCAAGTCCAAAATTTGCAGGGTCCGCCAGACTCAGGAGTGTTGATAGTGCAGATGAAGTCCAAAGACAACCTGCTAAAAAATTTCCTCTTGTTCAGGGAGGCCTATCTTTCTGTTCTATTCAGGCCTTCAGCTGGTTGGATGAGGCCCACCTCTTAAGGAGGATAACTGCTTACTCAAAGCTCACTAGTATTTTTTTTTTCTTTTTCTTTTTCTTTTTCTTTTTTTTTTTTTTTTTTTTGAGATGGAGTCTCGCTCTATCGCCCAGGCTGGAGTGCCGTGGCCGGATCTCAGCTCACTGCAAGCTCCGCCTCTGGGGTTTATGCCATTCTCCTGCCTCAGCCTCCCGAGTAGCTGGGACTACAGGTGCCCGCCACCTCGCCCGGCTAGTTTTTTGTATTTTTTAGTAGAGACGGGGTTTCACGGTGTTAGCCAGGATGGTCTCGATCTCCTGACCTCGTGATACAGGGTCTCTCTCTGTTGCCCAGGATGAAGTGCAGTGGTGTAATCTTGGCTCACTGCAACCTCCATCTCCTGGGTTCAAGCCAGTCTCTCACCTCAACCTCTCAAGGAGCTGGGACTATAGGTGTGTGCCACCATGCCAAGCTAATTTTTGTAGAGATGGGGTTTCCCCATGTTACCCAAGCTGGTCTCGAACCCCTGAGTTCAAGAGATCCACAGGCCACAGCCTCCCAAAGTGTTGGGACTACAGGTATGAGCTACCATGCCTGACCGAAGTTTACCAATTTAAATGTTAATCTCATCCAAAAACACTCTCCAAGCTGACACTTAAAATTAAGCATCGTACTACCTCCTAGGGCTGTGGTGTTTGCCTGACACATAGTGTGGCCTATGTACGTATTTGTGCTATTCTTATGACTGGGAAAATGACAGTGATGATGATGAGGATTCCTAGTACCACTGTTACTAATAGCACTAGGGAGTCTGAAATGCCAGGTGTTAAAACCCAGCTCTGTCGCTCATTAGCTGTGTGACCTTGAGCAAGATCTTCAACCTCCTCAAGTCTACATTTTCTCATCTATGAAATAGGGACAATAAGAGAGATCTTCTAGGGTGTTATGATAAATAAAGTCTTGTAGGTACAGCATTCCAAATTGTGTTTTTTGACACGTAGTACAGACTGTGCGAGTGTTTGTAGCCGTGGTTGTGATGATGATGACTAGTGCCATTTCAGCATTACTACAGAATCTGGCTGTATTTGTCTGTTCTCACACTGCTATAAAGAACTACCCAAGACTACGTAATTTATGAGGAAAAAAGGTTTAATTGACTCCCAGTTCCACAGGCTACACAGGAAGCATGGTTAGGAGGCCTCAGGAAACTTACAATCATGGCGGAAGGGGAAGGGGAAGCAAGCATGTCTTTACCATGGTGGAGCAGGACAGAGAGAGAGAAAAGGGGGAGGTGCCACACACTTGTAGACTATCAGATCTCAGGACAACTCACTATCACGAGAACAGCAAGAGGGAAATCTGTCCCCATGATCCAGTCACCTCTCACCAGGCCCCTTCCCTGACACATGGGGAGGACAACTCAACATGAGATTTGGGTGTAGACACAGAGCTAAACCATATCACTGGCCCATTCATTGTTGGCCTTGGACAAGATTCTTTACCTGCCCAAAAGTTATCTGTAAAACGAGAATAGAGGCATAGCACTTTGAACTCTGATGCATGGTACGCATTATACAAATGTTTGCAACTACAGTTTTGATGATGATGACTGTTACTGTTACTGGCATTACTATAGAATCTGATACATTAACTAGCTGTTGACCTTGAGTGTGCCCCTAAACTTCCCTGAGCCTGTACTTCCTCATCAGGAAAATGAGGCAAATGTAGAGTCATGCCTTTCTTGCAAGGTGGCTATAAGGGACAAGTTGGACAGAGCGTGTGAAGCATTTGGCACCATTCCTGGCCCATGGCCCACTGAAAGCACTCAATGAATGTTGACCCCTCTGCCTTTGCTCATGCATTGAGCTACAGGCACCAGGAAGGCATGAGTAGCATTGCTGCTCTCTCATTTTCCCAGCCCGCCGTCCTCTCAGCGACAACCTTGATACACTGTCATTAAGTCAGTGATTGGAACCGGATGACTTCCCAAGTTTGCCACTCTATTTTGGACAACTCTAAGATTTAGAAGAGTTGTTTTTGTATGTTTGTTTGTTTGTGTTTTCTCTGTGTTTGGAAATTATATGGAAGAAGATAAGTGATCAGTTCTCATCAGTGATTAGTGCCAGCTCTGTGGTCTGGGCCCATGCGTAGCACGTGTGACCCTCTCCTTATGACAGCCCTCCAAATATTTAAAGATAGCTCTCACACCTCTCCTAAGCATTCTTGTCGTCAGACTAAACATCCCAACCTCCTTCATCCTTTTGTCATGTGACACAGTTTCAAGCTCCTTACTACTTTGGTTGCTGTCATCTGGACCTACTCCAGGTTTTCAACAGCCCCCTTAAAATACGTCACACACGACTGCATTCAGCAATCCAGATGAGTGCCCACAGAGGACTGCTGCATGCGTCATCCTGGCGCAACCTTTCATCAAGGTGTCCTAAGTTCGGATCACTCTTTCAGCAACCTCATCAGGTCTCTTCTGTTTGATTTTGTGCTTCCATTGACTCACACCCTTTTTACATAAATGGGTCATAAGCTAAAGCATCCTACTCCTGCCTTTGACAATTGACGCTTTGAACCTATACGTAAATGTTGCACAGTCCAATTATATTTCATCTTGTTAAGTTTGGCCTATGTTTCAAATCACTGAGATGTTTAGAAAAAAACATTTTATTTTGATCAGAAAATTAATTCATGCTTAGCATATTTCAGAAATAGAGAAAAGTTCAAAGAAGAGAACAAACATTTATATCTACCAATCCAGAGATAACCATTGTTGGCTTTCTGGTGATTTCTTTTTTTTCTTTTTCTTTTTTTTTTTTTTTGAGATGGAGTCTGTCTCTGTCACCCAGGCTGGAGTGCTGTGGCATAATCTCGGCTCACTGCAACCTCTGCCTCCCAGGCTTAAATGAATCTCGTGCCTCAGCTTCCCTGCAGCTGGGATTACAAGCGTCTGCTAATTTTTGTATTTTTAGTAGAGACGGGGTTTCACCATGTTGGCCAGGCTGGTCTTGAAATCCTGACCTCAGGTGATCTGCCTGCCTTGGCCTCCCAAAGTGCTGGGATTACAGGCGTGAGCCACTAGGTCCAGCCATTTTGGTTACTTATTAACAGTCCTCTGTCTTGGGGTGTTTATGCTGTTTTTTTGTTTGTTTGTTTGTTTGTTTGTTTGTTTGTTTGTTGGTGCAGGGAGACGAAGTCTCACTCTTGTCCCCCAGGCTAGAGTGCAATGGTGTGATCTTGGCTCTCTGCAACCTCCGCCTCCCGGGTTCAAGCGATTCTCTTGCCTCAGCCTCCCGAGTAGCTGGGATTACAGGTGCCTGCCACCATGCCCAGATAAATTTTGTATTTTTAGTAAAGACAGGGTTTCACCATGTTGGCCAGGCTGGTCTCAAACTCCTGACCTCAGGTGATCCACCCGCCTCGGCCTCCCAAAGTGCTGAGATTACAGGCGTGAGCCACCATGTCCAGCTGGGGTGTTTGTGTTTATGATGTGTGTGTGATGCATTTGTTGTTACAAAATTGGGATTGCAAGTATACACAGCTTTGATTCTTATTTTTTTATTTAATATTACAGGGTGAGCCTATATCAAGTTTTAATGGAAAACATGACTGTAAAGTACATCTTGTGGACATATGATAATACATGATTTTTTTAACCATTCCTTTATTGCTAGAAATGAGGATTATTTCCAGAATTTTGCTGTTAAAAATAATGCTTCATTGAGCACCTTTGTATATATCAGAGTTTCTGAGCCTCAGTACTATTAACATATTGGACTGGATAATTCATTGTTGTGAGGATGGTCCTATGCACTATAGCGTATTTGGCCTCTCCCTATTAGATGACAGCAGCACTGCTGCCAGCCCAGTTGTGAAAACAAAAAATGTTTCTGGATATTACTAAATTTCCCTGGGGGTAAAATTGCCCCTATGGAGAGTTGCTGGTCTTTGTCTCTTCAGTTGCATATGCGTGAAAGGAGAGACTGAGAGCAGGGAACCCTGAGTGCAGACGGCAAAGGAATGCATTGTCAGTTTTACAACAATCACACACCGACTGAAAGTTGGTCACTTTTTATTACCGTCCTGTGCTAGTAATGTTAATAATAAAATTAGTCTTCCTGCCAGGGTAGAATGTTCCCATTTCACCACCACCATCACCACCTCAGATGGTTTTGCCATTGTCTCTGTTAGAAAGAGTCCCAAAGCAGGCCGGGTGCAGTGGCTCACACCTGTAATCCCAGCACTTTTGGAGGCCAAGGCGGGCAGATCACAAGGTCAGGTGTTCGAGACCAGCCTGGCCAATATGGTGAAACCCCAGTCTCTACTAAAAACACAAAAATTAGCCAGGCAAGGTGGTGGGCACCTGTAATCCCAGCAACTCGGGAGGCTGAGGCAGGAGAATCGCTTGAACCTGGGAGGCGGAGCTTGCAGTGAGCGAAGATCGCTCCATTGCACTCCAGTCTGGGCGACAGGATGAGACTCCATCTAAAAAAAAGAAAAAAAGAAAAAAGCAAGGAGAAACAGAGTCCCAAAGCATGTTTATGCCTCCTAAAGTTTTACAGAATTTTAAGAAAACTGCTATTTTGGTCCTCACAGGTCTCAGACCACTTGAGGACAGGGCCAGAAGACTGTGGCTATACTTAGAATCATCTCGTCCCTCTGTTAAGCATTATCGTCCTCCTGGATCAAGTTCAGAGGGCTTAATTCTCTCTTCTCTAGGTTCCTAAGAGTGCATGCTTGAGTCTCTGGGATCCTGCCCTAGTTTCTCAAAACATATTCCCATTGTAATACTCCTCTGCTTAAAAATCACTTTCAGTATCTTCCTTTACTGCTAATCAAGTATAAATCCCACTCTCATCTGTGGCTTCCCAGATCATCAAATATGATTTTCCACAGCCCCCTAATGGGTTCATTCCACTGCTGTGGACTAGTTTCCTTGCAGGAGTGCACATTAAACTCCATAAAGAATTGTAGTTCATGGATAGCATGGAATACTATGCAGCCATAAAAAAGAACGAGATTATGGCCTTTGCAGGAACATCGATGGAGCTGGAGGCCATCATCCTTAGAAAACTACCACAGAAACAGAAAACCAAATATCACATGTTCTCACTTGTAAATGGGAGCTAAATGATGAGAACACATGGACACAAAGAGGGGAACAAGAGACACTGGGACCTACTTGAGAGTGGAAGGTGGGAGAAGGGAGAGGATCCAAAAAACCAACTATGGGGTACTAGGCTTAGTACTTAGATGAGAAAATAGTCCATACAACAAACCCCCGTGACACACAAGTTTACCTATGTAATCAAACCTGCACATGTATCCCTGAAGCTAAAATAAAAGATTGAAAAATCATAATAAAAAATAGTAAACTAAATAGCTTCCCATGTGTGTTCCGCAATCTTGGAATACCCTTGCTTGCAAGTTTTCTATATAAACCCTGCCGGGGGAAGCCTTTCTTGGGATCTAACTTCCTCACTGATAATTCTGCTTCTCCAGATTCTTACCTTGATTGTGTAGTCCCTATCATATCATGTCATGTAATTTTGTACTTAATTTACATATCTATATATTTTTAATTGTTATAATGACTTAGTCCCATCTCAACAATTAAGAATGTAAACTTCCTGCAGGAAAAAAAAATGTCTAATACTCATATGTCTTCTCAAAAATGAGTCTGAAAACACTCAATAAATAGTTGATGATAAATGCATAATTTGTTCCATTCTAACATTACTTAATCAACTTCTTCATTTCCTAGCTTAGTGCTACAAAATTCAATGTGAGAATTAAAAAATAGGCTGGGTGTGGTGGCTCGCGCCTGTAATCTCAGCACTTTGGGAGACCCAGGTGGGTGGATTATCGCCTGGTGAACTCCCACCTGGTCAGGAGTTCAAGACCAGCCTGGCCAACAGGGTTAAACCCCATCTCTACTAAAATTACAAAAATGAGCCAGGTGTGGTGGTGAGTGCTTATAATCCCAGCTCCTAGGGAGACTGAGGCAGGAGGCGGAGGTGGCAGTGAGTGGAGAACCCAGGAGGCGGAGGTGGCAGTGAGTGGAGATTGCACCATTGCACTCCAGCCTGGGTGACAAGAGTGAAACTCTGTCTCAAAAATAAATAAATAAATAAAATATATGTATAGATATATGCATGCACATGGCTCAGATAACTCAATCTAAACTTAAAATTAACTAGGTAGACATCCAAACCTAAATCTCAAAATATGTGCTAGATTTTTTCATTACTTATCTCTCTGACAAGTATCTTCTACGGAAATCAAATGATTGGTAACACTCTCTAGTTCTAGGTGCCTTTTTACCCTCTTTGGCTGTTTATATCCTTTAGCCTTCAAACCCAAGCCATCATTTAGCATAGGTTGCAGAAATCACGGGAGCTGGCAAATTTAGGGGTGAGTGCTGGTCCTACAGAATTAAGGAACTTCCTGAACTTTCTGTTCAGTGTTCCCGTAAAAGCAATTGCTCGTCTTTGAGGTACCTGGTGCCCATTTCCAAATGTCATCCCGTAGTTCATTTAAACTAAAAATAATGCTGAATACTTCTTGTGCCTTCCCCCAATTTTTCAAACTCTGAACTTTTAGGAAATTATCATCACCTCTTCGGTATAAAATTTTAAGGAAAATTTCAACTGTGACTTTTAACAACCCAGGATACTAAGAAACCAAAAAGATATAAGAGAAGGAAAGGGTGAGAAGGGAAGAAAAGAAAGATCTCGTCGCCATGTTCCTCTTGAGAATGAGCCTATTTCTCCTGTTTCTCCAGCTGTGGTACCCACCTGTGTACACCAGAACAAAATGAACTTAACCTTGACTTGGTTACTGGCGTGACTGTTTTGAAGGACTGTCCTAGAACAGACCAAATTCTGTTCCGAGAATATGTTTTTGCAGGAAGAAGCAGTTTTTCCCGTTTCAGAGAAACGAGAGTTCTTTTAAGTCCAGCCTCCGAAAGCTCCTTGGCCAACAACCTTCAGTGCTCACTGTCCTCGTGGGGTCAGCCCAGATTGATTTAGTGATTAACTCCAACATTTTTCTGGCTTCTCCACTGCACCAGCACATTTCAGGTTTCTAAATATAGGTCAACCCAGGCAATTAGGAGAGAGCTTCTGTTTTTCAAAGGTATTCAGCAGGCAGGAAGCCCAGTTTACAAATGAGTGATCATGTGTACAATGGTTGGCCTCAGATGACTTGATGGACAGGGGCTGCTATCTTCTCAGCTACTGTGTTTAAACATGTTGGGATGTATGAAAAGCCTCTGCATCTCTTACTCCAAAGATCATCTTAACCATAACAGACTTTATCATCCAAAGAGGAATTTGTCAATAATCTTGTTATCACCTCCATTTTAGGTTGTCAGTTGTGTGGTCTTCCTGTTCTTATTGTGTAGGAGATGAACTGGTCCCACTGACCAGCCTGCTGTTGGTAACTTGATCATGAAGATTTTCATTTAGTCTTCACCTAACTCTATACCCTTCTCTCAGTAATGTCCCAACTGGGAAATTGATCTTACTGCCCTGGGAGGCTAGAAATGATCATGTAGCATTGGCTGTGGATAGAACATTGGCCACCATGCGAAGCCAATATTCTGCATAAACCATCTGATTCCCTGTGGGCAGGGTCTAGCAGCCTATCACTGCTGGGCCCAAAGGTAAATTGGCCTCGATCTTACACTCAGAGAGAACCTCAAATATGGATTCTTGTCATCATCTCCAAGTGAGATGACACTTTCCATCTGGAGGCATTAAAAATATTCATGTGGGCCAGATGCAGGGGCTCATGCCTCCAGTCTCAGCACTTTGGGAGGCCACGGTGGGTGGATCACTTGAGGTCAGGAGTTTGAGACCAGCCTGGCCAACATGGTGAAACCCTATCTCTACAAAAAAAAAAAATACAAAAATTAGCTGAGCGTGGTGGCAGGCACCTGTAATCCCAGCTGCTTGGGAGGCTGAGGCAGGAGAATCGCTTGAACCTGGGAGCCAGATGTTACAATGAGCCGAGATGGCACCACTACACTCCAGCCTGGGCGACAGAGCAAGACTCTGTCTCAAAACAAACAAACAAAAACAAGTATTCACGTGGTAAATGCAAGTATTCAAATCATCACAATTTTTAAAACTCTGCTTTGATATATATTGATTTTTTTTTTAATATATGAAGAACAAAGACCAAAATATTTGAGAACAGAGAAACAGACTGGGTTCTCTTGGGTTTGGAGTCACATATACACTCTAGGGCAGGAGAGCAGTAGGTACGCAGTAGAAACTTGGTAGAACCTAAAACCTCATTCCTTAACGTGTGGTCCACAGGTCGCATCAGCGTCACCTGAGATTTTGTAAGAAATCCAGACTTGCGGGTTCCACTGAACCAGAATCCGCATTTGAAGATCCCCAGGTAATTCCTGTCTGCTTCACAGTTAGCAATACTTTCATTTAAAAGTCTGCCAAAGTTTTGGTCTGTGATTGTGTGGCTCTCCATGCACAAAGAAGCTAGGCCTATGTGCTTTTCCTGCCAAGATGCTGAACTGTACCCTCTCCAAAGAGGAAATGGCTTATAACACAAAATATTCTACCATCGTGAGATGTTAACATATCAAAGCCAGCTTTTCTTTCTTCCTTTCCTGGGCACCTCGCCCACCTGTAATGGATATGGCTGGCAAGTTAGAAATGCAGAAACTCCCAGGGACTTGGGGCATTTCGAGGAAGCGGAAATTCCTGGGCATCGGTGAGTTTTGGCTTCAGCTCTGCCGAGTGGTCTCAAGTTGCAGGGCTGATAACTAGGAAAATGCACACGGCCATGTGAGCGCTCCCTTCTGGATTAGCAAAGACTTGTGAGTTAGTGAAATCTGGGAATCGACTGATTGTTATTCCTAAACTACAGGGGTGTCTTTCTTCCTCATCTTTCCGACCACAACAACTCACTTTGGGAGTCATCTCTGGGCTATTTCTGAATCCACCGTCCTCTGTGAGTGGACTGATTGCCCGGTATCTTCCCAGGGCAATGACCACCTAACTAATGTTTAGGAACAGCTTTCTGTTGCTCTCTTTTATAATGATGTATTGACCCAAACTCGGGCTTTCTTCTTATCTGACAACTTTACCTAGTAAGAAACTCCTTCCCCCAGGCTCTCCTGGTGAATTGCTTCCATCCTGAAGACTGTGAAATTGTCCAACTTACACCCTCCTTCCTCCCCCCTGGCCACCCCGCCTCCTGTTGGCAGCTCATGCCGCTGCTGCGAGGTGAGCGTGGCTCTTTCTCTCCGATCTTGGGCCATTTTTCCTAGGCTGCTTTTTTTTTTAATTTTTTATTTTATTTTATTTTTATTTGTGGTCTCTGTCATTCTGCTGGGCCAAGGGGGTAAAGAGATCTGACACTAAGTGCAGGGAAATGCTGAATCTGGAATCTATCTTCCAGACGGCACAAGAATAAAAATTCATAGCAGGACAGCAGCTACTGACACGCTCCCAAAGACATATTGCAGGTAGCATTATTTATTGTGGCAAGGAGTTCATAGAAGTGCTACCTCAAAGCACCCTGAGAGATCCTAAAAAGCCCATCTCCCATCAGGTGAGGCAGATTTATGGAGGCTGCTCTTAGAGAGGTCAGGCGGTGCGGCTCAGGAAGCAGGCTCCTCACAGAACGCCTGGATTCCCTTAACATATTCAGTGCAGTTTGATTGGTTCAAAGGAGGGCTTGAGTCTGTAATGTTGACCATAAAATTGCAGTGACATGCTGCTTTAGATAAGAGGGCTGGAGGAAGGGGGCAGGGATGCTGTGGGCACTAGAGCAGCCAACACAGGCGAGACCAGAGCATGCGCTCATATTTTAGGTTAATGTGCGGAGGGAGAGTGGGGGATGGGACCGGGCAAATTAATACTTGCACAAAGGAAAGCTGAACCCACCAGCCTGGACACAGCAGACAGCCCTGCCTCTCTGCACATAAGACCACTTGCACACAAACACAGAGGCACGCGGGGACCTCGAGGTGCGTTATGTCTCCACCCAGATAGAAACAGCATGGCAAGCCCACACCAGCCAGTTTGACCTCACTATTGTTCCAAAGTCACTCAGAGGAGGGGCTCTTTTCCCATGACCCCTGTGAACTTCACCAGGGGTCTCCCAGCTCTTCATCTGCCCTATTTACATGACATCATTTCCCATGCTGCTGGCTAACCAGCCTCGGAGGCACAAATTCCGACTCACACCCTGAACCCGGACACAGACCAGAAATGAGGTTCTTCTGCAAGCTCTGTGAGACTGAGACTGGTGGGAGGCTGCCAGAGAAGGGCACTGAATTCCTCTCTTCCAGAATCAGTGACATTCACGCAGGACCAAGGGTAGAGCAGGTAATTTGAGGATACACAACACAGAGAGATGACTTTCCTGCATTTCTTGTTTTTTGTTTTTTTTTTTTTTTCTTTTTGCATCTAGGATTTTGGAACCTCTCTCAGATCGGGTGAGCATCACTTAGTGATTCAATGCCAATGTCTTCCACATCAGTTTCTTCATCCTGGTCGGTTTCCACTGATCCTGTTTCGAGAGTACCACATTTGTTAGTCCAAATTGGTGGCCTCCTGTGGGGGGCTTGGTCAAGAGACTTAAATGCTGTCGACTTTCCACATCCAAGTTAGAGAGATGGAGTATATAAGGGAATGAGATGGCCATCTAAATAATTGAGGTGATTATCTTTTTCTGAATTATTCAGCTAGGACCTAAATTGTCCTATAAATTCATAGAAAGGTAGGTTTTTGGTTTGACTTATACAGATAATAGCTTTAATTCTTCACTCAAACCCAGAGGTCCAGTTATAAAGTGACTTTTTCTCCTTTTGCTGAAACTGACATCATTGAGGCCTTTGGCTCCATCTGTTTTTAAATGAGTCTCCAACCAGGTGTCTTATTTGTGTGAGGTGTTTGGAATGTCCACGTCAGTTGTAAGGTCAGCCTCCAGAATGTGAACCATAGGAAGTAGGAGCATGAGAGTTTTTATATATTAAAATGAGCCTTCTCTCATTATATTCTTATCAAAGTGGAGAAGCTGTTAACATCTTTCCATTGCTCGGCCCAGCGTAATGGCTCATGCCTGTAATTCCAACTCTTTGGGAGGCTGAGATGGGAGAATTGCTTGAAGTTAGGAGTTCAAGACTAGCCTGAGCAACACAGCAAGGCCCCATCCCTAATAAAATTTAAAAATTAGCCAGGCATGGTGGTGTGTGCCTATAGTCCTGGCTACTAGGGAGGCCGAGGTGGGAGGATCACTTGATCCCAGGAGTTTAAGGCTACAGGGAGCCAAGATCACATCGCTGTACTCCAGGCTGGGCAACAGAGCAAGACCCTATCTCAAAAAAAAAAAAAAAAGTCTCCATTGCTTTTTACTCTTTCAGAATCCTGCCCATTTAGAGAGTCCCCTCATCATTTGCATACTCTGTTGATCTCTCCCATCTGTGATTTTAAAAATGTAAACACCCGCCATTGTTTAATGCCACCTGCTCACAGCACATAGTCCAAGGCATTGCTGTTTTTCTGTTTTGCTCTCAGTTCTAGCCTCCCTGCAAGCTCTGTCCTGAGGGATGTGGCCACTGCCTTCTCAAAGCGAGGAGGATGCTCAGAGCCTCTGAATGCCACTGCTCAGATGGTCATCATCACCCACCGGCTTTGACAGTCGTTCCTCCGAGTGCCACTGTTGAACCCCTGAGGTCCCACGCTTGACCTCATTAATACAAAAGGGGAGAAAGCTAAGTGAATGTTTTCACAGCCTCCTTTTTCTCCAGGCCAACTGGAGGTTATCAAGGCCAGAGGCTGCTCTCTAGTTCATAAACCTGTTAGGGTATTCGGAGTCATGATTCTCTTATTCAACTGTCTGTGCTTTTCCTTGGGACAACTAATCCCTCAGCGTGACTGGTGGAAGCCGCAGTATTGATTTCTGTGTCTCTCTAAACCTCAGTTGTGTTCAACGCTTGTTAGACATCTGAAGGAATATCCAGTGGGCTCTGGGGGCAATTTGAGAGCCAGGCTCAATAGGCTGCTCTTGAGAGAAGTTTCTATAAGGTTGCTGGGCAAACCAATTGAATGGATTTTTAAATGAGAGGGAGAGAGAGAGGAGAAAGGGAGGGGAAGGAGGGGATGAGAGAGAAGAGAAAGAGAAGGGAGGAAGGGAAAAAGATACAAAGGAAAGAGAGAAACAAGAGAGAGGAAAAATAGGGCAAAGAAAGGGGAAAAAGAAAGAGAAAGGGAGCTTTCTTCTGCTAAGAGAGATCTTGAAGGATTTCCATCTTCTGCTCCTTTTGTCTTCTGTCTCCCTTTGTTAATAAAAGGAGATTTTTTTTTTTTTAATTTTCCTGATCAACACTACCTGGAATGAGAAGAGGGTGTCCCCACGTGTGGCTGGTGCACAGGTTGGGGCGCACCTGTGTGGGTTTGTGACTTGCGTGGACTCTGTCAGGCCTTGTGGTGGCTGCAGCACCCACAGCCCTTGTCCAGGTTTCATCTCTGCTTCTTTGCAAAGGTGGGGGCTTGAGGATGCTCCTGCTGGATCAGATTGAAGCTGTAAGAAAGGCTTATGCACACTGCAAGATTCTCTTTAGTGTTAAGAGAATCTTAAATGAATGCTTGTAACAAAAAAAAAAAAAAAAAAAGAGGCAGGAATCAAGTTTCTTTCCGGGGAATATAATCACGAGGTGAAAGACTGGCTCATTGCATTAAGCCATGAGGGACTTGGCCATGATATTTCTCTGCTTTTTGGTATCTGGACCTTGTTGAGGTGCCCACATTGCAAAGCCTCTAGGATTGTCTAGGCCAGTGGTTCTCAACTGGGGCTAATTTTGTATCCCCCTAAACATGTCCAGAGGACATTTGGAAGTATCTGGAGACGTTTTTGATTGTCACAACTGATGGAGGTTCCAGTAGGCATGTGGAGGGTAGAGGCCAGTGGTACTACTAAAAATCCTACAATGCACAGGACAGCCCCCTACGGTAAAAAGATCATCCTGTCTGAAATGTCAGTAGATCCAAGATTGAGTGACCCTCATGTAAGCTCTGAAGAAGTCTAACTTCCCATTCTTTTCTGTCCTATTTGCTCCCCACTTTTACCTCAAACCCTTCTTTCTTCCTCCAGAAACATATGATAGTCACCTCTAGGAGGTTTCTTTTAAAATAAGAGAACAAAAAGGAAAGACAAAGAATGTCGTTATGTCCAGGCCACAACTGCCCAAGTCCTCCTAAACCAACCTCTCTAGGGATGGCCCCAAGAATCTCTATTTTGAAGTTATCCAAAGGACTCTGATACACAACCAGATCTGAGGGTTCCAGAAAAAGATAGCTGGTCCCTTCAAGATGCCATCGAGTGTCCAGATGCTGAACATGTCCAGATTTCTTTCAATCAGAAATCTATTTCCTGACTTCTAGAATTGGACGAGGGTCCACCCATCTGACACAGACCACAGCAATGCAGGCCCATCTTGTCAGCTCTCCAGCATCACAGTCCCCTTCTCCACCAAAGATCAGAGACTGCTTCAGCATCAATGTGCTGGACACTTCCCCATCACAGCATTCGGAACCAGTAAAGCCTGGACCACTGGTCTGCAAAGTCAAAGAAAACTAGGCCAGTCGTATTGGCTCACGCTGGTAATCCCAATACTTTGGGAGGCCAAAGTGGGCAGATCGCTTGAGGTCAGGAGTTCGAGACCAGCCTGGCCAACATGGCAAAACTCCGTCTCTACCAAAAGTACAAAAATTAGCCAGGCATGGTGGCATGCACCTGTAATCCCAGCTACTCGGGAGGCTGAGGCATGAGAATCACTTGAACCTGGGAAGCGGAGGTTGCAGTGAGCCAAGATCACACCATTGCATTCTAGCCTGGGTGACAGAGCAAGATTCTGTCCAAAAAAAAAAAAAAGTCAAAGAGCACCCTTGGCTGTTAGACTCCCAATATCCCATATCCTGGCACCCACGGCCACCTGTGGGCCATACCCGCAGGACATCTTTGTGCCTCAGTGTCCTCCAGGTAGAGTCCAGAGGGGCTGCTCGAGTGTTCACATGCTATTTCAAACACATCAAACCTCATCCTTATAATGACCTCATGGAATCTTTATTTTCTACAATGGGGCATTTAAGGAGTCCTTTTTTTATTTTTTATTTTTTTTAAAAAAGATAGAGTCCCACTCTGTCGCCCAGGCTGGTGTGCAGTGGGGCAATCATAGCTCACCACAGCCTTAAACTCTTGGGCTCAAGCGATCTGGGCTCAAGCCTCAGCCTCCTGAGTAGCTGAGACTATAGGTGCACACCACCATGCCCAGCTAATTAGTTTACTTTTTGTCCTTTGTCTTACCAAGTGGCCCTTGGAGCACATTTGGGAAGGAACAATAGCAAAGGAATCACACCAAACTTGTTAACTAAAAAAAGCCAAAGCAATTCATGGTAGTATCTATCACAGTCAAAATAAAGTAGAGACTTCAGATGAGAACACAAATCATTCAGATTTGTAAAATGTTTTCTTTCTGCCACAGAAGAAAGAGATCACGAGACTACCCTAATTGTTTTTGGTAATTGTCATAGGTGTGCTTTGCTGGGCCAGTGGAAAATTGACTTAGAAGCATAGAGCGCTTCTCATTACCTTTTGTTTGCTTCCGTCAAATCCTGCAAACGTGGTAGACCCTATAATGTGCACGGTGAAATATGGGGCATTTTGGGTAAATAAACAGGGCCAGTCGGCCTGCCCTTTGCAGGCCCAGGTCTCAGCCTGCTCCTTCTGGGCTGAGGCATGTTCTTGGTTTTCCTCTTCATCTGCAGCATGGGCTCTTGCCTCTCGTCATGATCATTACTTTTCCAGAGACTCGGGCCTGCCCCTCATCAAGATTTATATCGCCACATTCATTAGGTGATACAATACTGTCAACAGAATCAGCGGTGGCAGCGGTGGCCTCATTATCTCAGTGGTTAACCCCTGCTTCCCCAGTGTTGGGCCCTGTCAGGGATTTTAAATTCAAATTAAATTTTAATGCGGCAGCTTTGATGTTGGAGGTAGAACTGCCTAGTCAGGAGGTGGCTGGGGATGGAGACTCTATTGTTAACGTTATTTCACCCTCTTATGAACTCCAAGCAAAATGTCCCTGGACAATGCTTTTTCTCTTCTAGGGGCTGAACAGCAATGTTCAAATGCTATAACTTATTTCAATTTCTGGCTGCAATAATAAATTAAGGAATGTGTGTTTCAAATGTATAGATTGTACTAGATTGTCTAAGGACTATCGTGGTAGGGCTCAGATGCTGTATGTGACTCTAGGAGCCGGTGAAAGGACCCCAGTCTGTAAAATAATCATCATCATAATTTATATTTAGAGAGAAAATTAGTCACTTTAGAGACTATTTGACATTAAAAAGTAATAGCACTCTTTTCTGGAACTTCATCCCCTTGTAGTTCTCCCTGTCTGCACAGGTACTGGTGTTGTTTGAGATCTTTAAAAAGTACACATAGCTTTTGTGTTCATGCATTTACAAACTGAAGTGAAATGGTTCTGGCTGTATTCACAGCTCTGCAAAGTAGAGACCTTACCTTATGTCAGGCATCATTATCAGTAATGAAACAAATTTTCACTGTGGTAACTGACATAGGGTAGGTATTCCCGGAATGTTAGTTTCTCTTCTGCTTACAGCATCTTCCTCGCCTGCCCCCATGCCTGTCTAAGTTGGGATTCTCTGTAAAAACCCGTCAGTTCACATTGCTGAGCTCGGCCTCCATCCGTCGGCCTCACAGTTAAGAACATCACAGCTAGTCACTGCAACCACTTGGTAAGGCCTAGAAGTCTAAAATTTGTTCTGTGAGCTTTCTACTTAATTGCCCTCTATACAATCAGCAGTCTCTCTTAAAATTGTTGATTAAAGGAGTGAAAAAAAAAAAAAAAAAACATAAATAGGCCGGGCGCAGTGGCTCACACCTGTAATCCCAGTATTTTGTGAGGCTGAGGTGGGTGGATCACCTGAGGTCGGGGGTTCGAGACTAGTCTGACCAACATGGAAAAACCCCATCTCTACTAAAAATACAAAATTAGCCGGGCATGGTGGTGCATGCCTGTAATCCCAGCTACTTGGAAGGCTGAGGCAGGAGAATCGCTTGAACCCGGGAGGGGCAGAGGTTGCAGTGAGCTGAGATCAAACTCCGTCTCAAAAAAAAAAAAAAAAATCTGTTTTTTGTTGTTGTTAGAGACAGGGTCTTGCTCTCTCACTCAGGCTGGAATACAGTGACTCATTCATAGCTCACTGTAACCTCAAACTCCTAGACTCAAGCAATCCTCCAACCTCAGCCTCCCACGTAGCTAGTGTTACAGGCGCATGCCACCATGTCTGGCTAATTTTTATTTATTTATTTTTTTGGAGACAGGGTCTTGCTATGTTGCCCAGGCTGGTCCCAAATTCCTGGCCTCAAATGATCCTTGACCCTGTCGGCCTTCCAAAGCGCTGGGATTATAGGTGTCAGTCACGAAGCCTGGACAAAGTCGAATATGAATTGTGTTCTCATTATGTGCCAGGAACTGTGCTAAGTGCTATCTCATTTATTCAGCTGAACAACCCTACAGGATAAGGTTATTATCACACAGACACTTTTCAGACAAGAAATGGAGGCTCAGAGAGGTTCTGTAACTTGCCCAAGGTCACGTAATAAAAGAACAGATTTGAACGTGGTCTGCCTATCTCCAAAGCTCATCGACATTCTCCTTACACTGCTTCTTGTTTCTCTTTTAAAATGAGAAGTCCATGAGGTATCAGGGCTACATCTGTCCTGTTTGACTCCTACATGCTAAAGTAAGCAGGTTGTGGATAGAAGGATTTGGCTTACTTCTACCTGTAATAGTTAATCTTACATTTACAGGTCTATCTACTCAAGCTGCATTATAAATAAGACCAAAAATAGGGGTTGGATACTTGTTGTAAATATACATGTTGGTAGCACTCCTACTGTGTCTGTGTAAGATAACAGGGTTACCAGCTGTCTGGGGAAGGACAGTGCTTTTCAGCACACAGGTAGGTTTGTCCTAGAATCAGTGGCTACAGCACTAGGAACATGAGAGGGTTCTTCATTATTAAACACGTGGGCTTTGAGACCTGGGTTTGCATCTTGGCTCCACCACTTGCTAGCTTGGCAACTTTGATCAATTACTTAGCCTTTCTTAACCTCAGTTTCCATATCTTAAAAAATGGTTAATAATCATTCCTGCTTCACATGGCCATTATAAAGTAAATGAGAGGATGCCTCCGAAGCCCTTTGAATAGTAGATGGCCCATGATAGGTGCTTTATTGTCACTATGACATTGTTCATTGCCATTATCATTGTCAATATCATTATTAGTAGTATTTGTCTTAGACAAATCAATACAAAGAATCTACCTGTAACCATGATCCAATACATAACTGCCTATCTTAGGTAACAGATCAAGGGTATTAATTCTATTTATACATCTCTCTGAATAAGGGACTGGGGAATAGAGGAGTGAAAAGCAAGAAGGAAGCCATTAACTGAATTGTTATCTGGTAAATTCGTTGGGCCTTGTAATGTACAAGTCAATCTTAAACACTGCTGAAAGAGAGTAATTTTCTAATTGTATTCACATAGATTATCATCACATTCGGACAGTACTGTCCTTGGGTATATCTTCAGAGCGAGGCCTAGAAATGCTGCTGTTTAGCATTCATTTCCCACATCGAGGGCACAGAAGACCCATTAAAGTTCTCCTATCCTTCCTTTGTGGACTTTATTTCTGCCATCTTCTTAATTCAGTTGTAACATTGCACTTAACCATTATCATACAAGGTCTTAGCTTGTAGTGATGTTTTTAAATGAGAGAGTTTGGACATTTTTATGCTTTTTCAGTTATGTCTCTTAAATGAAATTTCATAAGCATTTAGCTGGTGATATGAACCAGTTGCCTACATTATTTCCAAACAGAATATGCAAAAGTCAGGATAATATGGTTTGAAACAGACACAGACACACAGACACACAGACACACAGACACACACACACACACACACACACACACACGGGATTGTAATTAAAGGTCTAGAACTGTGAATTTCCCTGGGAATGATGCATGGACTGTGGCTGAAGCATTAGACCCCATCCAAGGAGCCAACAGTGCCTGGGGCACCATTCCTGCTGGTGCCATTGGAATTGGGGGAAGAGCCACAGGTGGCTTTTCCACAGTAGGATTGGAGAAAGCTACTTCCTGCAGAGGAGGTGCCTGCGTAAAGCCCAGCCAGAGCTGTGGTCTCCCTCTGTCCCCTGTTCTTCTTGCTTATGCATCTCTTCCATCATCACCATCCCTTGTGCCCCAGTCCCTTGATAAAGTGTGAAAGGGCAGCCACTGCCTTGTCATCCATCCCCTGTGTGGCCCAGGCCCCCACTCCCTGCTTTTTCCTGGTGACCCTCCATCAGCCACTTCACAGCAGCTTCCCATCTGTGCTACTAACTGAAAAGCAAATGAGCTTGCTGACGTCGTAAACGTTCTTACCCAGTTCTGCAAGTGGAAACCAGGCAACCCTAAAAATTCTGCAGATTACGCGTGCAAACGGTTGTCAATGTTCAGAAAATGTGCTGAAATGTAGTTGGAGCTTAATTCTCAAAGTCAATGAGAAATGTTTAATAACTGTACAAATTAAACCTTTAAAAAATTCACACCTTACATTCGATACTCTTTCCAAACCAGCAAATGCCCAGTCACTACCAAGTTTTGTTTTCTAACGCTAAACAATGAGGAAACAGGACATTGGAAGAGGGAGAAGCAAAGAATCGAAATCATCCCCCAAATGGCTCAGTAGTTGAAGAGTCAAGAGTTGGCCATTCTGGAAGAGCGTAACTGTGGATGTTTGCTTGTTTGTTTGTTTGTTTGTTTGTTTGTTTGTTTGTTTTTGAGATGGATTCCTGCTCTGTCCCCCAGGCTGGAGTGCAGTGGCACAATCTCAGCTCACTGTAAGCTCCACCTCCCGGGTTCACGCCATTCTCCTGCCTCAGCCTCCCAAGTAGCTGGGACTACAGGTGCCCACCACCATGCCCGGCTAATTTTTTTTTTTTTTTTTTTTTTTTTTGCATTTTTAGTAGAGATGGGGTTTCAGCGTGTTAGCCAGGATGGTCTTGATCTCCTGACCTCATGATCTGCCCACCTCGGCCTCCCAGAGTGCTGGGATTACAGGTGTGAGCCACCATGCCTGGCTATGGCTTTGGATGTTGAGACTGATATCTGTCCACGAAGGAAAACCGTAAGAATTCATATTTCTGCCTCTTCCATGGCCAATGTGAGCTCTTCTGTTTGCGTGCTTTGGTCCCAGGCCTGTTTTTTTCTTTTTCTTTTTTATTTTTATTTATTTATATATTTATTTTGAGACAGAGTCTTACTTTGTTGCCCAGGCTGGAGTGCAGTGGTACGATCTAGGCTCACTGCAACCTCTGCCTCCCGGGTTCAGGTGATTCTCCTGCCTCAGCCTCCCGAGTAGCTGGGATTATAGGCACCCACCACCACCCAGCTAATTTTTGTATTTTTAGTAGAGACAGGGTTTCACGGCGTTGGCCAGGCTGGTCTCGAGCTCCTGACCTCAGGTGATCTGCCCACCTCGGTCTCCCAAAGTAATGGGATTACAGGCATGAGCTACCGTGCCCAGCCCCCAGGCCTGTTTTTAAACTGTATGTTACTGAGCACCATCTTCTTGTATTCTACTGTCTCCAAAATAAGCACATTATCCAGCCCCCCGCTTTATAGTTTTAAGAATCCTTACCGTTGTTTGTAGAAAACTTAAATATGAACGACATGTCCATCCTGGGGGAGAGGGACTGCTTATCTTGGGAGAGGCTTTGAGGTTCAGCATGACATCCATCACCTGGCTGGTTTTATGATCTTCGCAGATGTGGTTCTCAACCTTCTAGGCTAAGAAACAAATGACACCCACCTTCTAGGAATGGGCCCTCCTCCTCTCAGGGACAGACTCCCTTAAGCACATTTGCAAAATAAAACAAGGACAATTTACAAATGTACAGTACTGTATATAGCCAATTGTCATAAATAGCCCAACACAACAAGCTCTGTCACTAAAATCATAATCAAACTATAAATGTATTAATTTACAGTGAGAATAACTTTTCCAGAAACTAGATATTTCAGAGTTTTAATATTGAGCTTTGTTTCTTTGGCATATTGACTTAGAAAGCCAAGGAATAATGCAAAGGTTTTCTAGTGAGCGTTGAATCTGATCAAAGTAAAACAGATGAAACAAATGTACAATGGAAGGTCTTGCCAGTGACCCCAAGTCCCCGAGGTCTTTGGCCAGCGCTCACTGAATCTTTATCCATGTTGACTTTGCCAGTAATACTCCAATACTGCTTCAGCTCTAGTGAATGGTTCTTACTAGGTACTGGCAATGCTGGTCTCCGTGCATCATCTTGCCCTGTGCTGCCCAACCCTGACCTACCCTGCTTCTGATGGACACATTCTTCTGTTACATCCAACAGGCATGGCCACGCTGGCCTGGGCTTTATTCTGTCTGTTTCAAGTGACTGTGTCCAGAAAGAGTTAAACTTTAAAATCCACACTCCTTTAATTCATTTTCCTCATTCCCAGGCCCATGGGGGAATCTTCTCACTATTGTCTTCATGCACCAATAGCAGAAAATAGAGAATAGAAGATAGTTAATTAAACTACAGGGACATTATAGGCACCAAAATCTTAAAAGTACTATTTATAATGATTTCTGGTTTTCGTTGAAATTTGTAATCCCCTTCCTAGAAATTCCAGTGGAAACTCCTAGTTCTCCTCCTGCAAATCAGTCAATCTTTACCCTCTTGGTGTTGGGTGCTTCATCAAGGGTTTTGTGGAGTTGTTTCCTGGTCTAGAGGGATTCAGAGTCTCGTTCATAGCCTGTTTCCCAAACTTTTACCAGCTGTGACTCTGGTATTGCCCAGGTATTCTCTCTCAAAAATTCTAACTTTGCGGTGGTTTCTTACACCTGCCTCTGATATGATTCTTGTCCCCATCCCCATCTCCTCATCCAAACCTGTGTTCCTCTTCTGGTAGGTTGGTCTAAAACACATACAGCAACTGGGTTTGAAGGTGGGTTCTACCTGTAGACACAGCGCAGTGTCTGTCTCCTTTTGTTTCAAGGCAGTTAGGACAGTCTCTCTCCGGAGGCCACGTGCTTTCATGGTAGATGCCATCTCTGAATGCCAGATGTGTCGACTTGGCTTCTTCCGAAACTCTCAGCAGACTGTCTACCTTCTTCAAAATTCAGGTCCCCTATAGAACATACCAGAAAGTTTCTGCTTCCAGCCCCAGGAATACCTCCTACCTTTAGTCCATGAACAGAACAAAGATGACTGATGTGTCTTGGAATCAAGCCTACCTGGGCTCAAGAGGCCACCCCTCACCATGGCCTCAGGCTCTCCCTTGTGACCTATCAGGGACCCCATCCCCTTCTTATGTGTAGCACCCCCCCCCCACCACCACATACACACACACATACCACACAGCACACAATAGGAAGCATTCGCACTAAGGGAAAAGCTGGGCAATTTCTCTTCGAAGCTTCAGGAAAATGTTTTACCTTAAGATTTGAAAGGAGCTGATGGACATAAAAGATCCTTTTTCAGGTGATTGTTCCGTTCCCTCCAGAATTTACACATTTTGAGTTTTCATTTTAGCCTCCTAGAAGTGTTCTACTAAAATAAAACCTGGCATTTCTATAAACTAACTCACAATGTCAACGGGTTCTAGATTTGGGCTGGAAGAATGCTGCCATGGACCATCACCCTGAAGTAGAGAAGGTCAGAACTTCTTTGCAGGCTCTGAATACCTTAACTGCAGGCCTGAGACATCCTAGCCATCTCCCTGGAGAAATATCTATGCCCAAATGTCACACCCTGTGCTGTGCTCGGTAAAGTACACTAATCACAGCCAAGGTCATTAACCTGCCCCGATTCCACTTCTTTCTCTTGTTAATAATAAATTTCCTTCTGTCTTCTAACTTGGGCAGTGTTTCCCTTTGATTTGTTTTATTTTTGCTTTTAGGGTTTTCTCCCCAGTCTATACAACTATCTATAAGATAAGTAACATAATGAAATTGAACATGGTCTCAAATGACTTCTCAGAACCTCACTAATACCAATACTTAGAAACTTCAGTTCTAGGCAGGCCCTCTGCTTATCCAGAGGGGAGGCAGAGTGCTCTATTCAGATCACTTCTACAAATGTAAATAAAACATTCTCAAACAAAGACAAAAGTGAGATGCTTGCCAAGTGACTAGCACCCAAAAGTTCTTTCCAGAGTATGTGGCATACTCAGAGGCAGCCCCCAAGCCAGGCCCTGTTAACCTTGGCAGTTTATATAGATCTCTCCTGTATAATGATCAAAAGCATCTTCTCAGAAGCCTATCCAGCCTTCTAGAAATGACCATGATGGCTCATGACAGATTCTGGGCAAGGCATATAGTTAAAGGGACCTGCCTATTCCTTCAGGGGCAATACACCTGCTCACCAGGTGCTTAGACCTCTTCTGGTGGCCGTCCATTACAGAGAGGGAGAGGCGAGAGAGCAGATGCCATTCACACTTCAGGCTTTCTAATCAGGGGTGAACAGATGCTCTCCTGAACAACTCCATGTTGAGATGCCATTAATGTAAAAATTAGTGTTTTTTTCTTTCTGCCAGAATGCGGGATTTACATGATCCTTCGCACGTGTCTCTGGAGGACTGGGGTATAATCTCATAACCAGCAAGGAGCCAATAAACCTTCATTCCAGAGAAAATGTTCAAATACCTGGAAACTCCGAGAGCTTTTTTTCACTGGCAGCTCCCCAGATTCCTCAACCCTGCCCTCCCTTTGATGATGGCCATGATGATGCCCTCCCTTTGATGATGGCCCAGCTGTACCCTAGGCAGCCAGAGACGTCAGTGGGGATGAAGAAGGGGTAAAGCCCATGTCTAGGTGAACATATACAGAGCTGGTGTGGGGTTTGATTGTCAGGAAGCCTAAAGCATGGGTACCGTTGGAAGGAGAATGGGATAATCCTACAGACATTGAGAGCACTTGGGCATCAGCTTCACAAACTGTACTTCTGTGCTGTGGGGTTTGGTTGGATTGGGTTTGTTGTGGCAGGCGAGGTCAACTTGATTGACTAGAAGGTGTTTCTAATGGCTTTACATCTTCTGAGCCCTCCTGATCTGCTGCAGATGTCGCCAGCCCTGGTCCGAAGGTTCTCATGATGTTTTTTCCCAAGGCCATGTTTTCTACTTCTCTGTGTTCTGCATTTCCCATTTGCTCCCAAAAGATCCTCCTGGCTTTGCTTTGAATAGAAATTTACCCCACTAACCAAGGTTTCTTCATTCTGCCAACACAGCTAAGCCCCCAAGCTATCTGGGAACTTGAAAAATAGACTGAGAGGCTGGTGGTTCTGCAAGGCACCTTTGTGGCTCTTTCCTCCTCTGTCTGCCCTGAAACCCAAAAAGCACCAGGGAAGGGGGCAGGCCCCCAGTGAAAGCTAGGCACCTTTGTGATGTGTAGCATAATAGAAGAAACCCATCTCACTGTTGGTCCCACGCTCTGAGCCCATGCCCAGTTGGAGTCCTTTTCTACCTCTCTTCCCTGTCCACCTCTGTTTCTCCTGGAAACCTACTAGGCTGAAACCTACAAGTTAGACTTCAGGCTTGGAACATTTTTAGCTGAGGACCCCATGGCATCCTTGTTCTGTTGCATTCAGCAGGCCCCTGCCCACCCCAGGACCTTTGCACAGGCTCTTCCCTTTGCCTGGAACACCTTTTTACCTGCTTCATGCCAACTCATCTTTTCCATCTCCACTTTACCGTGCTTTTTTAGAGGAGCCTTTCCTGACCTCCCAGATGAGCTCATCTTTCTATCAGGTTCTCATGGTGCTGAACATTGTAGTTTTATACTCACTTCCCATCGTTTGGTCAGGGGCTGTTGGTTAGGGAATTCACTAAGCTGTAATCTCCATCAGGGAAGGCACAGGGTCTATTTGGACTCATCCCTGATTCCCCTGTGCTTAGCCCTGGGGAATATGGCGAGCGCTCAGTGAATACTGTTTGAAACCTTGTGATTTACAGAGATGAGCTTATGTTCTTAGTTCATATATAAATGTCTGTATTTGTGTGTGTGTGTGTGTGTGTGTGTGTGTGTGGTTATTTCTAACACCTGTCACTTCCACATTATAATCTTCACATTAGAACTGAAGCTTAGAAAACACCTTTCCTCAGCACCCCTGAAGGGGGCACCCCAAAGGGGCCCTGCGTAACTTGGCACAGGGGGCCTGGTGTGGACGCCCCACCCAACAAGGCCTTCTGCAAAGCCCCTTCCTCTCACACTCCCTCCTGGATTCCTGGTTTGTAGCCACATTTTGGTGCACCTGGTAGGGTCTCTTGCTCCCCTGGGGGCACACCAGAATGGTAAATAGGTGGTGGTTTTGTCTCATTAGCCACCACTTACCAGTAGGACTGAGACCAGCCACCCTGGCTTTGCAGAGCGGGTGTGATAGGAAAGGATGATGAAGCTCCTGCTTGGGGATGGCCCTCAGGGTGCCCTGGGGACAGGGCTTGGACTGCCAGCCTAGGACCTCAGCTGTGGATTAGAGAGCAGTAGCTCTGAGCTGCCGAGAAATGTTTCATGTGCCCCATCCCCTCCTTGTTAGAGATATATATCTGGGGCTCTTCACATGGGGTGCAAAGCCAGGAGGTTCTTTCTCCACCTTGAAAACACACAGCTGGGCTCCCCTGAAGATGCTGTTTTGAGTCACCCTCTTACATCCCCATCAAAAGGGTACAGTAATTGCTGATGAGGGAACCATCTACCTCCCCCTAGCCTGCCCTTGCTCTGAATGGCTGGAGCGGGAACACATACATCTAATGAGTTACAGGAGCTTTAAATCACCAACTAAAACCACACGCTTGATTTCCCCTTTGGAGGGGTGTTCAGCCAGACACCGGCATTTTCCTCCCCAGCCACACAGTTTTTAAATATTGCATTTCAAGTAGGAACCGGCCAGCGATTAGAGGACCTCTCCCATTTTAGGAGAGGAACCCCTCTTCAGTCCTGGCCTTCGGTTCATCCACTTTCTGCTTTCCTTTTGAAGGAGTTGGGTTGATTCAGTACTTTGGGGACTTGGTGACATTAATTTATCTGTTTTATGTAACATAAAGTCGTTATTAACAGCATCCTAGATCATAAAAAAGGTATAACAAGAGACAAAGAGGGTTTTTTTTTCCCCTTGAAGATAATAGCAGTCTTGCTGAAGAAGAGAGGGGTCGCGGAGCAGCTCTCCAATTGGTGGCTTAGACCCTGCATTGACATTTCTGCAGTTTCATCAGAAATTCTAAATAATCCATGTGAAAACGGGCGGTTATTTACCGAAGATATACGCACTGCATGTGCCCGTAATGCACTGAAGACATAATCTTGGCTCTCAGAGCTGCCTTTTGTGTAGGGCAGCAGCTGCTTCTGCAAGAGCCTCAAACGAAGCAGTCCAAGACATCTGGGGGAAACTGAGTTTGGAGGCGACAAATATGAGGGCTTGATAACACGAACGGTAAAGAAATCCATTTCTGCTGTGGACAGCGGGAGGAGTCACTAAGCAGGCACATCTGGGCCACATCACAGAGCCTAGACCCAGGGCCTTTTTGTTTTTTCCAAGCTGGTTCTCATTTTCTGTAGGTGAAGAAAAGCATCTTCAGCTCTCAGTGCAGAGCCAGATCCTGTGCAATCTCGTCCCTTCCATTTTGTCAGTGCCCATCAGCAAGGAGGTCTCAGCACCTGGCCTTCCTTTTCCTTCTTATGCTAATAGGACGGGATCAAGAAACAACCACATGGAGGGATGGAGAGTCCAGCGTCTGTCTGGGACTGGGATTCTGCAATCCTCTGGCTGGGTTTTTATTTGGGAAATAATTCTGGCTGCTTTCAAAGGTCCCCTTTCCATCTCCTTCCCACCTCTCCACCCCCAGCCTGCAAAGTCCCCCTTCTCTCCCTCCCTCCCTCCATGGGGTGACAGGCAGGAGAGGCTGATAAAGAGTCAGACCCCCACCCTCCTCCTTGGCTCCCCGCTGAGATTGAATGGCTAAGAGCAAATGTGCAGGGTCAGAACATTAATGGGGGCACAGGCAGTCCATCTCCGCCGGCCCAGATGCTGGGGATGCTCTCCATCCTGTGAGAGGGAGGAACGGAGAGGAGACAGCAAGGTGGCTGGGAGGAGGGCTCCTCCTGAATGGGGATGTCTGTTTTCCTGGATTTTCATGAGCCTGCTGCCGGCTCACACCCACACAGCCGCACACCAACCCACACATCCACACAATGACCCACACACCAACATATCAGCACACACAGCTGCTTACCAACGGACACAGCCGCACACCAGCCCACACAGCCACACACTGACCCACACACCCCACAGCCACACAGCCACACAGCCACACACTGACCCACACAGCCACACAGTCACACATCAGCCCACACAGCCGCTCACCAACCCACACAGCTGCACACCGACCCACACAGCCACACACTGACCCACACAGCGACACACTGACCCACACAGCCGCACAGCCACACATCAACCCACATGCCCACACACCCACACATCAGCCCACACAGCCACATACCGACCCACACAGCCACACACCAACCCACATAGCCACACATGAACCCACACGCCCACACACCCACACATCAGCCCACACAGCTACACACCAGCCCACATAGCCCTCACCAACCCATGTAGCCCTCACCAACCCACACAGCCACACACTGACCCACACAGCCACACAGCCACACACCAACCCACACACCCACACGGCCACACACCAACCCACACAGCCACACACCCACACAGCCATACAGCCACACAACCACACACTGACCCACGCAGCCACACACCGACCCACACACCCCACACAGCCACACAGCCACACACCAACCCACACAGCCACACATCAACCCACACACCCACACATCAGCCCACACGGCCACACACCAACCCACATAGCCCTCACCAACCCATGTAGCCCTCACCGACCCACACAGCCACACACTGACCCACACAGCCACAAACCAACCCACACAACCACACACCAACCCACACAGCCACATATCCACACAGCCACACACCAACCCACATAGCCTTCACCAACCCACACAGCCACACACCAACCCACATAGCCCTCACCAACCCACGCAGCCACACGCCAACCCACATAGCCCTCACCAACCCACACAGCCACACACCAACCCACACAGCCACACACCGACCCACACACCCACACACCAACCCACGTAGCCCTCACCAACCCACACAGCCACACACCAACCCACACAGCCACACAGCCACATACCGACCCACACACCTACACACCAACCCACATAGCCCTCACCAAACCACACAGCCACACACCAACCCATGTAGCTCTCACCAACCCACACAGCCACACACCAACCCACACAGCCACACACCAACCCACACAGCCACACACCGACCCACACACCCCACAGCCACACACCGACCTACACACCCCACAGCCACATACCAACCCACACAGCCACACAGCCACACATCGACCACACAGCCACACACCCACACACAAACCCATACAGCCACACACCAACCCACACAGCCACACACTGACCCACACAGCCTTACCAAGGAAACCAGGGTCTGGAACACTCTTCCTATTCACCAACTGCACAATTTGATTTCAGATCAAGTCTTGTACTTAAGGTCACAGCTTGGGGTATTTGAAGAACATACTTGATGGGGGTTCATAGAGCCATTTCCCTAATTTGGAGCCGCCCAATCTATAGGGTTCTGAATTGTTGCTTTTCCCAAGGTTACTTCGCTTGATGATTTTTGTGCAGCTTTGAAAATCAGATTTATTCCTAACAGAGCTTTCCTCTGGGGCTGTTGTTCCATTACTGTTTTTATTATTTATCTGTATGGGTGTGACTGCAAGAGGAGGGGGAGAGGGGCATGTGTGTGAGAGAGAGAGAGACAGAGAGAGGGAGAGGGAGGGAGAGACCATGGGAGCTGCGGAGGGAAGAATTGGTTGGCCCCGTCTAAAGCATTTGTATGAAGTCCCTTCCAGAAATGTGTTTACATGGCAGACTGTCTCAGATCCAGCGAGGCAGAGGCTGCTTTTCTGCGCATATTATGAATTCCAAAATGTATAATAAATACGAGTTTTACAAAAGCAATATGTGTTTTAAAATATAATATATGCAAACAATCTTATAAATCACCAGACTTGACACTAGTCAGCCAGAGAGGCTTCTGGGGAAATGGTGTTGTGCGGGTGCGTGTATTTTTAATAATGTAAAAATATGTGTAATATGTTTGAAAAACAACAGCCAAAAACCCCTTCTACCTGCCAACTTTACAATACTTATTTCCCCAGAGCCGGCTGTATCCTAGACTCTCAGAGAAATAACAGGGGGCTTAAATAAAAAGTGTAAATATGAGTAAGATGTGAAAGCTCCACCCATCTCGGATATATTTCCCTGATGGACATGACCAGCCAAGACTTCATATGTCAAAAAATATGCATTTCATGGTCTTCACGCAGAGGTTTCCATAATATTAGTACATGAGGCAGAGCCACAGATGGCAAGAGAGGGGAGTTTCGTCAGATCCCCCGTCCCGACGCACCCCACAGAGCCTCATGCTGTCATGGTGTGTTAAGGGCTAAATGTCAACCCAGAGTATGAATTTTGTGCCCTTTGTCAGCTAACGACACCCTTTGGATATTTTTTCATGCCCACTTTTAGTATTTAATGGTTTAATGGCGCTCTCCTGGTGTTAGGTAGTAATGGTCAAAATGGGATTTCTGACTCACACAATTACCCTCTACCAGATCCCTTAATCTCTTCAAGTGGTTATGTGGACCTCATCGCCTTGTGGGTACTGCCTCACAGAGCATCGATATCCTAATCCTAATCCAAGGTTGTCTACCATTCCTCCCACCCCACCAAAACTAGCAAAGAGAACCACCATTTCTCAAGTGTTGCAACCAAGTTTTCAACACAGGAATGAGACCAGCTCCCAAAGGAGGTAAAACATATTTATGAAGAAGAACTCTTTTACCAAGTGCATACTGCTAGCCTGGGCAACAAAGGGAGACCCCATCTCTACAAAAAAGAAAAATTTTAAAAAGCATTAGCCAGACGTGCTGGTGCACGACTGTAGACTCAGCTACTTGGGAGGCTGAGACAGGAGGATCCCTTGAGCACAGGAGTTTAAGGTTATAGTGAGCTGATCCCACCGGCGCTCTCCAGCCTGAGCAACAGAGAGAGACCCTGTCTTAAAAACAAAACAAAAACAAAGCACCCTGGCAGGAAAAAAAAAAAAAGAATATATGCCTATTTAGGCGAAAGGATACTCATTCAAGTGTTGATCATAGTATTGAAAAAATAGAAGCAAAGTAAATTCTCAAGAAGGAGAGATTCTTTAAATAAGTTATGGTACATCTGTGCAGTGGAATACTATGCAACCTTTACAAAAAAAAAACAAAAGAGACTTATAAAAGTTTTCATGATATATTTGTAAGTGCAAAAAGCAGTTTATAAAGCAGGCCAATTTGAGAGTATTTCACACTCTGTGACATATGTTACTGCTATCATGTATTACTTATTGATGGCTGCAAAGTGCTACATATTCAGTATGAGTCTATTTTAATGTTAATGTTTTAGTATATAATAATAATACATTTCACATACATTCGTATTTTATATAGATTTATATTTTGAAGAATGTATCTAGAAATGTTAACATTAGTCATCTTGGGATAGTGGATTCAGGATCATATTTATTTTCTTTCTTTCTTTTTGTTTTTTTTTTTTTTTGAGACAGAGTCTCACTCTGTCGCCCAGGCTGGAGTGCAGTGGCATGATCTCAGCTCACTGCAACCTCTGCCCTCTGAGTTCAAGCAATTCTCGTGCCTCAGCCTCCCAAGTAACTGGGATTACAGGCGCCTGCCACCATGCCCAGCTAATTTTTGTATTTTTGGTAGAGACGGGGTTTTACCATCTTGTCCATGCTGGTCTTGAACTCCTGACCTCGTGATCCACCTGCCTTGCCCCCACAAAGTGCTGGGATTACAGGCATGAGCCACCGCGCCCAGCCAGGATCATATTTATTTTCTTCTCTTTGCCTATCCGCATTTGTTTCTGCAGTGAATAAAAACTGTTTTTCAAAATAAGAGGGCTTTTTTGAGACAGGGTCTCACTCTGTTTCCCAGGCTGGAGTGCAGTGGCACGATCATATCTCATTGCAAATTTAAACTCCTGGGCTCAAGTGAGCCTCCCATCTCTGCCCCTGGAGTAGCTGGGATGACAGCCATGTGCCATCATGCCTGGCTAATTTTCTTCTTTCACTTTTAGTAGAGATAAGGTCTCACTATGTCGCCCAGGCAGGTAATAAGAATTTTAAAATGTATTTTTAAAGTATTTTTGTGGCCTAGGAAAATAAGCTGACACTTAAATGTTTAAGTGTACCTACCATGTTCATAAAAGGAGCAGGCAGTAGAAGCAGTACTAAGTCAGCAGGTGTCATTACAACGTGCCTGTGACCTCTTACTCCATTAGGGAACTGTCATTGGTGGATCCCCATGTTTTGTTATTATCTGGGTCCCCCGTTAGTTGATAGTCATCCCAGTAGCAGGCCTGGAGAATTGCAGGATGAAGCCAGTATCAGATTCCAACCTTCACGTTCTTACATACAAAAAACCAGAAATGGGTCATGGCCAGGAGAGGTCAAAATGACCCTTTCCCCTTGGTCTTGAAATAATTGTAAGTGAAGGAAAGGGCTCAACACATGTCCTTGGGGATGGTCATCATCCTCTTTTCTCTTCACTGGCCTGCCCAGGACGTTATACCTCATTGTCATACCATCAGTAAGCGAAACGACCTCAGAAAGCAATCCCAAAACTAGGATGAGAATAACATTGGTAAATGTAAATAGTTGCCTGAAAGCACGTGTCAGCAAAGTTTTCTTGGAACACAGCAATGCTCATTAGTTTACCTGTTGTCTGTGGCTGCTTTTGCAAGGCAGTGGCAATGGAGAGGTTGAGAGTTGAGCAGTTAGCCAGGAGTTCACAAACCCAAAAGACTGGCCACCATGATGCTTTCCTATAGATTTATTTATTTGTTGTTTGACTTCTCTGTCTGAGATGTAATGTCCATGAGGGCAGGAATGTGGTTTCCCTAACAGGCCTTTCCCGAATTTTAAGAATAGTGCCTGGCACAAGTAGTTGCTCAGTAACCTGAACACAAAAATGACAAATGAAGGACTTAATCTGGAAGAAAACATAAGCCAAGAAAAGGAAGACAATTTCATGCAACTGCACATGTTGTTAAAGAATGAAATAACATATATAGTTTAAAGGAAATAAAAAATTATAAACAATGAAACAAGAATAAAAGAAAGACCGCAGAGTTAAGGAAGAAACTGAGGGCTAAGACAACACTACCATAGAACTGATAGATAAATTAGAATAGCAAAGACAAATACAATTAGCTACATTAAAATTCTGATATAAAGAAAAGGCTTAATTTAATCGCAGTGAGTGTAGAGAACACAAGGCAAAGCAGTAAGAGACAATGTAATCAATATGGAAGACAGTCAAAAAGTGATCAATACAAAGACAATTGATGTTCCTGAAGTAGAGAACTCACCAATGAAAAATCCTTCAAAGATAGAATAGCCAGAAGACTTCCCTAAAATAAAGAGATAACAGCATTACAGACAAAAAAAGCAAGTTAATAATAGACTTGTAGAGAAATACTAACCTTAAGTTATATGCTGGTTAAAATTTTTAACCTTGAAAACAAAGAAAAATTGTGTAGATGTCTAGGCAGAAAATGCAAGTCACCAGCAAAGGATCACCATCCTTCCAGGATGAAGATCAAATAACCTCTTGGCTTTGCCAAACCATTGCTTACTGATGAATAAGGGGGTAAAGGTTCCTCAGGACTGAAATAAGAAATGCACCTGTGGAATGGGGGAAAAACACAAAGGTAAAAGTTTGTTAACTTTGCGAACAATTTCTGGAAAAACAAAAGATGCACACAAACACGCACACATAATTTGTGGACTTCAGTTTTCTTTAGAATTGCAATTAGTGTTTTTCACGTTGTGTGTCATTTTGGCATTTTGGATTCCTTTGAGGTAGCTTTGTGCTGTGAGTCTTAATGAATTCTCATTTAGTTGTCCCTAAACTTAACTTCTCCATGTCTGGCCCCAAAACAGGCCAAGTAATCAGGTATGCTGCCTCTGCAACCCCTGATGATATTCATATTCTCTGATTAGTGTGTTCCACAAGCCTTTTGTTTGTTTGTTTGTTTGTTTGTTTGCTTTTCTTAAACCACTTAATTGAGATGTGATTGGCATATAAAAAGCTATACATATTTAATATATAACCTTGTGATCAGTTTGGGGATAAATAAACATCCATGAAACCCTCACCATCATCAAAGTTATAAACATATCTGTCACCTCTCAAAGTTTCTTCCCATGCCTTTTATTATGACTGTTGTTGTTTGTTTTGTTAAGATGACTTAACACAAGATGTACCCTCTTAGCAATTTTAAGTACACAATACAGTACTGTTAGCTGTAGGCACTAGGCACAGTATTGTTAGCTATAGCCTTAGCTATAGGCACTAGACTGAAACTCCGTACCCTGTAACCATCACTTCCCAGTCTTCCCCTTCCCCCAGCCTCTGCAACCACCATGCTACTCTCTGCTTCTATGAGTTTCACTCTTTTAGGTTTCACATATAAGTAATATCATACAATATTTGTCTATCTGTGTCTGGCTTATTTCTCTTAACATAGCATCCTCTGGATTCATCCATGTTGTCACAGATGGCAGGATTTCCCTCTTTTTTATGGCTGAATAATATTCTATTGTGTATATACACCACAATGTCTTCATCCATTCATCTGTCCACTGACATTTAGATTGTTTTCATATCTTGTCTATTGAGAGTGCTGCAATGAACATGAGAGTACAAATATCTTTCCACCATACTGATTTCAATTCCTATGGATAGATACCCAGTAGTGGGATTGCTGGACCACATGGCAGTTGTATGTTTAATTTTTGGAGAAATCTCTATACTATTTTCTTTCTTTCCTTCTTTCCTTCTTTCCTTCTTTCCTTCTTTCCTTCTTTCCTTCTTCCTTCCTTCCTTCCTTCCTTCCTTCCTTTCTTTCTTTCCTTTCTTTTCCTTCCTTCCTTCCTTCCTTCCTTCCTTCCTTCCTTCCTTCCTTCCTTCCTTCCTTCCTTCCTTTCTCTTTCTCTCTCTTTCTCTCTTTCTTTGATGGAGTTTCCCTCTTGTTGCCCAGGCTGGAGTGCAATGGCACAATCTTGGTTCACCACAACCTCTGCCTCCCAGGTTCAAGAGATTCTCCTGCCCCAGCTTCCCATGTACCTGGGATTACAAGCATGCTCCACAACGCCCGGCTCATTTTTTGTGTTTTTAGTAGAGATGGGATTTCTACATGTTGGTCAAGATGGTCTTGAACTCCCGACCTCAGGTGATCTGCCTGCCTCGGCCTCCCACAGTTCTGGGATACAGGTGTGAACCACCGTGCCCGGCCACCTCCATACTGTTTTCTATAATGGCTGTACCAATTGACAGTCCCTTCAGTAATATACAAGGTTTTCCTTTTTCCACATCATCACCAACACTTAAAAAAAAAAAAATGATTCATCCTAACTAGCATGAAGTGATACCTCATTGTGCTTTTGATTTGCATTTCCCTGATGATTAGTGATGGTAAACGCCTTTTCCTGTGTCTGTTGGTCATTTGTATGTCTTCTTTGGAGAAATGTCTATTTAGGTCCTTTGCCCATTTTTTAATCAGGTCATTTGTGCAGCTTTTTGCTATTCAGCTATATGAGTTTTTAATGTATTTTGGATATTAAACTCTTACCAGATATATGGTTTGCAAATATTTTTTTTCTCCCATTCTATAGGTTACCTTTTCATTTTATTGATTGTTTACTGTGCAAAAGCATTTTAGTTTGATAGAGTCCCACTTGTTTATTTTTGCTTTTTTTGTCTGTATTTTTGGTGTTATATCCAATATCCCTATGTTCCCCTATGTTCTCTTCTAAGAGTTTTATGGTGTCAGGTCATTTAAGTCTTTAATCCATTTTGAGTTGATTTTTTAGTACGGTGTACAACGAGAGTCCAGTTTCATTCTTTTGCATGTGTATGTCCAGTTCCCCCAACATCATTTATTGAAGAGACTGTCATTTTCCTATTGTGTATTCTTGGAACCCTTGTTAAAATTTAGTTGACCATCTATACATGGGTTTATTTCTGGGCTCTCTATTCTGTTCCATTAGTCTATGTATCTGTTTTTTACAAATCTTACCGTCATGCATAGTTGTTATCACAGACTACAAGAGCATCTTAGGTACTTTTTAATTTGTTGCAGTGTCTTATTTATGGAGCTAGTGATTGCTTCATTTGCTCAGTTGCAGGACTCTGCTCTGAGAGAAACAAGGTTAATATTCCGTGCAACCTCCTTCAAGTTGCAGCTGTATGTCTTTATGTCTTCAGCCTGTTCTGCCTGAGAGATGAGTTCTAGTGCCTGCCAAGCTTCTAAGTACAAAGAATAATACCATTGTTGAAAAGATCCAAAACCACGTGAATGAAAAGACCTGATTGCCTTTACAATGCCGTATAAGACATGAGAAATGTACAGACAAAAGAATCACTCATTACCAACACCTTAGAGAGTCTGCTAGCACTTTCCATTGGGTTCCTCATTACTTTTATCTTGAAATTATTTTCTTAATATAAAAGATGCAATGTTCCACTGAATATGAGCTCATTCTTTTTTCTTTATAACCATAAAATAGTATGTCACTTTCAGATCCCTGATATATCATAAAATGTAAATATATTGTATACTTCTGACCCCTAGTAGGATAAAATACCCAATAATTTATGGGTATTTTATTTATGACAGATATATTAATCTTTGGGATGTTTGATAACAAAAACCTGATTACTATCTGGGACTCAGTTTTCTGAAAACTCCTTGGAGGGAAAAAACCAATACCTTTAATAGGTTCCTTGGGTCAAAACTTCTGTCCTAGCTTAAAATTTGTGCAAAATGAATTAACTCTAAGGTGAGAAAAAAAAAATCCCTAAGATGATTAGCATTGTAATTTGTAAAGATTACAAAAATAATGCATAGACAGGAAGTTTAAGACTGTAAAGGAAGATATATTACATTTAACTGAGAAGTATGGGGATGCCCCCTACTTAGTAATAGAAAAAACAGAAGACAGGTGAAAATTTTTTGAAGCTGTCCTGCTAAGAGGTGAAGCCAAGTGGACTTCCTAGGTCGAGTGGGGACCTGGAGAACTTTTCTGTCTTACAAGAGGATTGTAAAATGCACAAATTAGCGCTCTGTAGCTACAAGGGGATTATAAAATGCACCAATCAGCACTCTGTAGCTAGCAAGAGGATTGTAAAATGCAGCAATCAGCACTCTGTGAAACGCACCAATCAGTGCTCTGTAAAATGCACCAATCAACACTCTGTAAAAAGCACCAATCAGCAGGATCCTAAAAGTAGCTAATCGCAGAGAGGACTGAAAAAAGGGCACTCTGATAGGACAAAAATGGAACATGGGAGGGGACAAATAAGGGAATAAAAGCTGGACACCTCAATCAGCACCAGCAACTGGCTCGGGTCCCCTTCCACAGTGTGGGAGCTCTATTCTTTTGCTCTTCACAATAAACCTTGCTACTGCTCACTCTTTGGGTCCATGCCATCTTTAAGAGCTGTTAACACTCACCTTGAAGGTCCGTGGCCTCATTCTTGAAGTTGGCGAGACCACGAACCCACTGAAAGGAACCAACTCTGGACACACTGCAAGCAAGCAACTGCAGCTCACTTTCTCCGTCATTACACTTTACCAAAAACATGCATGCTGGGATTAACTCACACTTTTGACTGTCTGAGACTATAGTGATAAAGTTGATTAACAAGAGATTTTCTACAACAGCAGTAACAAAATCTTTATTTTAACTTAGAATATCAAGATTCTTATTTTTGTAATTATTTAGTTTGAGAAACTTGGGTTTAAATGATCATTTACCAAATTAATGGAAAAGAAAAAAGTATCCAAAAATGTTCCCTTTTGGACACAAAAATGTAAATAGACTGGTAGGGTTTAGATCTGTGTCCTCACCGAATTTCATGTCAAATTGTAATCCCCAGTATTGGAGGTGGGGCCTGGTGGGCAGTGACTGGACCATGAGGACAGATATTCCCCCTCGCTAATATCATTGTGATAGTAAGTAAATTCTCATGAGATCTTGTTGTTTAAAGATATATAGCACCTTCCCTCTTTCTCTCTCTCTTGCACCTGCCTTGTAAAACACCTTCCTCCCTCTTTGCCTTCCACCATGTTTGGAAGCTCCTTGAGGCCTCCGCAGAAGCCAAAACCACTGTATTTCCTGTATAGCCTGCAGAACCGTGAGCCAACTAAACCTCTTTTCTTTAAAGGTTACTCGGTCCCAAGTATTTCTTTATAGCAATGCGAGAATGGATTCATGCAGAGACATTTCCCTTTCCACCATAAGCAAGGCAGATGAATTCAAAGATGAGTGAATCAGAAAATCTTCAGCGATGACTTCCCCAGCTTTATTAGGTACATTGGTGACCTACAGACAGAAATGCTTGCATTGGATGACATCTACAAAGCAGACAAAGTCATGAGAATTTAATTCATCTACAATTTGGGGAGTTATTCTCCTCTATAAATGGTAGCCCCTGAGGATAAATACTATAATACTTTCGGATTTTAATAAAGATTTCATCTACCCAGTAAGAAAGACAAATGGGAGGACACATAGAGCTAAAATCCAGAGAGCCTGGCCCTGCCGTGGGCCTCTGGAGACACAGTGCTGCCCTTGAGAATGATTTGTCATCTGAGGCAAGGTTGGTATTAAGTAAACCCGGGGTGACTTTCAGTTCATTCTGAAAATTAAATATTTTCATTAGATAGAAAACAAGGACATCAACATGCAGTTTGTCAGCCCTGAGATTTGTCATGATTAAAATGCTGAGATCGTGCCAACCATGTTTTGTAAGTCAACTTAGCAAGTGTTTGTCAAGCCCTTAGCAAGTCCTTTGGAGAGCGTTTTTAAAAGTGTGAGGCATAATCACTCATCTTAAGGAGCTTACCAGTACATTTCATGAAAATAACTCAGGATACCCAAAAATGTATCATATAAATTAACCAGTTTCTCGGTTTCTATAGAATCTCTCCTTTAGAAAACATGGCATTTTGTCCATGTCTGGCCTCTTCTGATAGGGAGAAATTCCTCCTAAACCTTGGAAGGTAGAAAGGCACATGGCAGAGGATAGTTTCAAGGACGTCACGGTCTGACTTAGCCCATATGATGGAAGGTTTGTCTCATCCCCAAACATCCTTTCCCCTTACGTAATCGACTATTTCCCACATTCATGGACAATTTAATATTTGTCTTAAGTGGTTCCCCTGTGAGAATATGAAAGCATTTCTACCTTTGAAAAAATAAGAAAATAACCACAGCAGAAATATGACAAGATTTCACATTTAAGCTCCCAAAACATCATTTCACTCTATATATCAAAACATCTTTTTGTACACTTTAAATACATACACTAAAAAAAGGAAATATTTTTAAAAGAACCAAAGAAATGGGAGAGTCTATTTTTTTTACTTTCTGTTGTTTTCAATGTTATGTAAACCTGTACCATGTGAGTAACAATACTGTAAGAAATACAGCCATTGGGGGTAGGCACAGTGGCTCACACCTGTAAATTCAGGCACTTTGGGAGGCCAAGGTAGGCAGATCACTTGAGGGCAAGAGTTCGAGACCAGCCTGGGCAAAACAGTGAAACCCCATCTCTACTAAAAATACCAAAAATTAGCCAGTCTGGTGATGTGCACCCGTAATCCCAGCTACTTGGGAGGCTGAGGCAAGTGAATTGCTTGAACCCAGGAGGTGGACGTTGCAGTGAGGCGAGATCACGCCATTGCACTCCAGCCTGGGTAACAAGAGCGAAATTCTGTCTCAAAAAAAAAAAAAAAAAAAAGAAGGAAAGAAAGAAAAGAAAAGAAATACAGCCCCTCCAATGCCTGGTTTTCTAATCCAACAGCACAACCAACTAGATCAGAGAATTCATATTACACAATCTGCTGTGTAGGAAAAATGGTAAGAGTTTTGAAAATGAGGCATGGTTGCTTCATCATCTATTAAGTTCACAGTATCATCCTTCCCTATCCCCACCCATCACTCTTGACTGCCCCTAACTTTCGAGTTAGATGTGGAGCAAAGGATACTGCCTATAGACTAAAGCTCAGAAGTCTCACTGTAAGGCTGAGCAAAAATGTATACCAGGATGCCTTCTTTTATTGTACTTCACTTTACTGCACTTCACAGATATTGCATTTTTTACAAATTGAAGATTTGTGGCAACCCTGCATCAAGCAAGTGTATTGGCACAGTTTTTAGCACAAGAGCATGTGCTCCCTTCATGACTCAGCATCAGCATTTGTTAGCAATAAAGTGTTTTAAATTGGGCTTTTAAACATAATGCTATAGCACACTCAGTAGACAACAGTACAGTGTAAACATTAACCTTTCTATGCAGTGAAAAACCAAAAAAATTGTATGACTCACTTTATTGTGCTGCTGACTTTATTGAGGCAGTCTGGAATCAAACTCACAATATCTCTGAGGTATATAGTGGGAATCTTGGTTATGCATGGGGATTTTAACGTATTGGAGTTTCTAGATGTAAAAACTAAACCTCCAAAACAACCCCTAGTAAAAGATGACCATGTGATCTTGTCCCTAAGCCCCAGCGGTCATGACCACCCGAAGCTTCCTCAAGTGATAATTAAGCTTCTAGATTCTGAGAATCTCCTTTTAAAAACCTAAGAAGGAAATACACACACACAGATTTCCTATCAGGAGGGCATGGTAAATTCACACACTCACTCCCTCTGTTCTAACATGTAAAATAGAGGAAGAGAAAGATAAATATGTAACTGGACTCAAAAGCATGGTAGATTTCCCTATGGACCAGAAATGGAACACAAATACAAAGTAACAAATGAGACTAAAGCCCGGGACTCTCAGGCTCTCTGTCCAAAAACAGTCAGGAGCAACCTGGAATCCAGCTACTGCATGGTGATATAGACTAAATGTTCTTCATAAAAGTTGGGAAATTAGCAGGCTCTTTAAATCTCCGTGCTTGAATCCAGAGGCTAAAGCAAGTTTTAAAACAGGAAAAAAAAAAAAAATTGAAGACAAAAGTCCTGCTTGCTTACTGCCTGTAGACATAGCTTTAGAGGGAACTACAGTTTCTTAGACCAATAAAGGGTATCTATCAGAAATACACACCAGATGTCATACAGAATATTTACAGCATACCAACAGGCATTTCCTTTTGGAAGAGAAAGTTCAGAAAATAATACTGGTAGTTATTGTGGCATAAATATAGCAAGGAATCTTCAGGGAGGAGGTAGGGAAGTCTAATGGAGTAAGCTGTGCCTGTTAGATTATGAAAACAGATTAGGAAGCAACAATAATTAAAGCAATTTTGTATTGCTAAAGAACTAGACAGATGGGTGTCATCCAGAAGTAGACTTAAACATAAAAATAGGGTATCAGGTCAGGAAAGAATAGATGAATTACTCGATAAATAGTGTGGAACACCTGGCTAAACATTTGAGGAAAAATAAAGTGACATCAGTAAACCCAAATAAATTCCAAATGGATCAAAGACTTTCAAGTAACAAAAGCATAAAAGCTATGAAATAGAGCATAAGTGAACTCAGCATACTGAAGTAGGCACACTTTCTAAAACAAAGATGAAGACCAGAAGCCACAAAGGAAAAGATGAGTAAGTTTGACTATATACAAACCACTAAAGAAAAGCTGAACAAACAAATATGAAAATAAGCAAAGTAAAACATCGATATCATATCAAAAGTCAACTAACAAGTTGGAAAAAATACAAAAAATTGAGAACACAAATCCCTGGCCAAGAATTACACCACCGTTCTTCACAGGAATACAAATTTACGTACCTTTTTGCAAGGCAATTTGGTAATAACTATTATATTTTTTTGCTGAGACAGAGTTTCATTCAGTTACCCAGGCTAGAGTGCAGAGGTGTGATCTCAGCTCACTGCAGCCTCCACCTCCTGGGTTCAAGCAATTCTCCTGCCTCAGCCTCCTGAGTAGCTAGGATTACAGGTGCATGCCACCACAGTGGGCTAATATTTTGTATTTTTAGTAGAAATGGGGTTTTACCATGTTAGCCAGGCTGGTCTCAAACTCCTGACCTCAGGTGATCTGCCTGCCTCAGCCTCCTAAAGTTCTGGGATTACAGGCGTGAGCCACCGCAACCCGGCGTACAAATTTAAATATTTAAATATAAATAAATATATATACACATATATATATATTCTCCGAAGCAGCATTCCACCTGTAGGAATTTGCAGATATGCCTCAAAAGTACACTAAAATATCTATACAGAGACACTCGAAGGCATTATTTGTAACAAAAGACATTAAATATCTGGCAAATGGGAGATTGTTTTTTTTAAAAAAAGAATAGCCTCTGATAGAATACTATATAGTCTTTACAAAGAGGGGGATAAATCTTAAAAAACTGATAGAGAAATATCTCTGGGATATATTTTCAAGTAAAAAGCAGTGGAGAAGAGTGTGGTTCACTATGAGTCCTTTGCCTTAAAAAAAAAATTGATGGATTATGTATATTGTACTATGTGATGTGAATTTTATATATAAATTTTGATGGTATATACATGGAAAATATGTCTGAACAGATACATGGAGAGGGCCTACTGAGAGGAGTCAGAACTCATTTTTATTTTATGCTATCCTATTTTTAAGTTGAATTTTCTAGCCACATGATGAAATGCTTTTTATTTTCATATCCAATAGGAGTTATTTAGATAGTAGGTTTATGGTTCATTCTTTGTATTTTAATATTCTTTATATTTTCATAAATGTCTTTCAAATGATCCATAGCCCTTATATCTATGCTTTTTTGGTGGAAATCTTATTGCTGTCTGCAATTCCTCCTTGTAGCAGGTGAACCCCAAGAATGTTACCAAATGAGGGTTAGAATACCCTTATCAGTTTAGCCTCGTTAGGGGCTGATAGACAGGTGGAGAGATAGAAACGTTATGCCCTGTCTATTGGTATTTTTCTTCTAAGGTCAAAAGATACCCTTGGCTGGGCACAATGGCTCACACATGTTATCTCAGCACTTTAGGATGCTGAGGCAGGAGGATCACTTGAGCCCAGGAGTTCAAGACCAGCCCAGGAATCATAGGGAGATCCCATCTCTACAAAAAATTTTTAAAATTAGCCAGGTGTGATGGCATCTGCCTGTAGTCCCAGCTATGTAGGAGGCCAAGGCAGGAGAATTGCCTGAACCCAGGAGGTTATGGCTGCAGTGAGCCATGTCACTACCACTGTGCTCCAGTCTAGGCGACAGAGTAAGACCCTGTCTCAAAAAAACAACATTGCATTAAAAACACCCTTAGCAAATATTGATATTCATTGAATATTTTTACAATATTGATATTTCTGTTGAAATATTGATTGGTTATTCTAGCAGCAATGTTCCTTTTTCTCCCAACCTAACTGTTGGACGTGATGCTAGGTTCTTTGAGGGCAGCAGTTGTGTTTTATTTGTGTCCATAGACTCTAGCACAGTGCTTGGCACAAATTAGGTGCTCAATAAATAGTGGTGGAAGAAATTAAATTAGGAACTGAAAGATTTTCTCTTCCTTCCTTCTGTTGGCAAAAAGTTTGCATCAGGAGTTAAAGTGTCATATTTATTGATTTAACCGATACAGACTGAGCATCATTTTATATACAGCTGTTTTTTAGACTAACAGGTCTCAGTTTTTTTTACGTCAAAGACCAATAACATTTTACCAAAAAAAAAAACTGGGAGAGAAAAATATAGAATACTCAATTTATTTTGCAATGTAAAATCATTTAAAAAATCTACTGCAACCTACTATCACTACCATGCCGTTAATGAAAGAGCATTTAAAATTTAAAAGAAAAGGGGATAATATAATCTCCAAATAAAAGCCAGTCCTTTAAATAAATGTGGTTAGCTCTACCTTCTCTTTTCTTATTTTTGCCTCAGATGGGTGAAAACTTCGGCATGGATGAATGTTATCCCACAGGCTGTGTGATCTTAGATGATTATACGGCCTCCCTGAGGTATGAGTTGCTTGTCTGAAAAACAGACATTCAAAAAATGTTAGCTATTATTATTTTGTGGATGATGATATTGTAGCCTTGGAATGACCACTATAGAAGGAAGGGTGTAAAACCTTGTCTCTCCCCTCTAAGAAGCCGGCATCTAACTGAGAAGAGAAGCAGGTGATGAGACACTGCCCTATCAGCAGTGTGGCCGGTGGAGACAAAACATTGTCAGAGAAGGCAGGCAGTTCAATGGAAGGGAGGAAGCATGGCATAGGGTGGACCAGAAGAGGGGTAGGCGTCAATCAGTCGGACGGAATTTCTTCTTTTTCAGGCACTGGCCATGCTCCTGGCCTGCAGCAGGAGCTTTACCATCCTCTCTTTTCATCTTCATTTGGAAGCTATGCGGCTGTTCCTATTATCATCCCCATTTTACCAGTGAAGAAACTGAGGCACAGGGAGGTTAAGGAACATGTCCAGGGGCACAAAGCTGGTCGGTGGCCGAGGTGGGATTCTGATCCAGCTCCCTCTGACTCAGATGCGGGGCTACAGTGTGGACTCGAGCGTCTGCCCCTAGCTCTTGACAACTTGCTATGCTGCCGCCCCGTAGCAGCCTGGGCTTTCACCAGTGGCTCAGGAAAAGCCTCTGGGGAGGAGTGAGCAGGGGCTGTGACCTGCCAGTGGGTGCCATAGGGAGATGGCCTATGGGACACATTGAAATAGGAGGGTCTCAAAACAAGAAGACTGACTTAGAGGAAAACAAAAAGGGCCCATTTGGTTGAAGGGTTGATGTTTAAAATGACAAGGGCTCACACATGACTGGGATCTTTCCTGATGGCTTGCAGCCTACACCTGGTCATTAGTGGACACTGTAACCATGTGGTGCAACCCTGAGGCACATTCCACTCAACGCCAAGCTCTAAAAATTGCCAGGGCCGGGGCCACACCCCAGACAAATTAAATCACAACCTCTGGGGTGACACCCAGCAGTGGCAGATCCAGGTTTTGTGCGAACTTCTTAATGAAAAACAGAACAAAATGAAATCACCAATTAAAAACAAAATTTCCATGCTTAGTATTGCTTTAAAATGAGGAAAGAAACCATACACATTACCTAGTCAGGTCCCTTGGTTTGGAGATCTTTTCGAGTGTTCTAATTGCAACCTAGCTTCTTCCCCTCCATACCCAGAACACTCTAGAACTCCGAGGACCTCCCAGCACCCAGTGGGTACCATGCAGGTGAGCCTTGAAGCTTGAATCTCATTAGCGTCAAGGTAAATCCACCTCTGGTCCTGGGCATCCATATGTTTTTAAACTCTTTCCCTGGTTCTAATGAGCAGCCTGATAGGGGACCGCTGACCTCCATATACCATGAATGCCTTCCACTGGGCAGATCTTTTACTAAGTGGTCAATCAGCCCTCTCTAGTTCTAACACCTCACACTACACAGGCACACACCCTAGTCATGTCCACTGGGAACAAGAGCCACCATCTTGCTTCAGTCAATCATCAAATATTTATTGAAGCACCTGCTGTTGTGTTTGACCCCGGGCTGGGTGCTGTGGGAGATGGAGAGGCTTGGTTCCTCCCCTGAGATGAGCTCAGCATGGAAGAAAAGTTAAATAAAGCAGTTCCTGTTCTCCAAGCACATCGATGGTCATGGCTATGTTTTCCTTTTCCTGGGTTGCATGTTTCTAAGCACATGGGAGAGATTTGACAAATTCCCACTAAAATAAGTTGCATGAGACCTGTCTTCAACATGAATTTGAGCAGAGTAGATTTAAAGTGATTTTTAAAATAAATTATAACATGAAAAGAATCTCAGTATCATTCGTCCTTAGGAAAATGCAACCTAAAAATCACAATTAGATACTTCTAGATCCTTATCAGAATAACTTAACTATTCAAAATTTACAATACCAAGTGTTAACAAGGAAGAGCAATTTTAGCTTGCATATGTTGCTGATAGCAATGCAAGTTGAAAAATGTATGGGCAGGCCGGGCACAGTGGCTCGTGCCTGTAATCCCAGCACTTTGGGAGCCGGAGGTGAGTGGATCACTTGGGCTTAGGAGTTCGAGACCAGCCTGGTCAACATGGTGAAACCCCGCCTCTACTAAAAATACAAAAGATAGCCAGGCATGGTGGCGCACACCTGTAATCCCAGCTACTCTGGAGGCTGAGGCAGGAGAATCGCTTGAACTCAGGAGGCAGAGGTTGCAGTGAGCCAAGATCACACCACTGCACTCCAGCCTGGGTGCCAGAGTGAGACTCCATCTCAAAAAAAAAAAAAAAAAAGAAAAGATAAAAAGAAAAATATATGGGAAGTTTCTTGTAAAGTTAAATACATGACGAAAGACCAAGCAATCCCCCTCCTAGGTATCTACCTGAAAGAAATAAAAAATATGTATATACTCACACAAAGATGTACATGAATATTCATGGCAGATTATTAATAATAACTAAAAGTTGGAAACAACCCGGATGTCCATTTGCTGGAAAATAAACTATAGTACATCCATGCCGTGAAATACCACTTAACAATAAGACAACAAACTGCTGATACACAAAGGAACATAGATGGATCTCAAAGGCATTATGCTAAGTGAAATAAGTCGCTAACAAAGAATACCGAATTATTCCATTTATATGGCATTGTGGAAAAAGCAGAATAATAGGAACAAAAATTAGATCAGTAGATTCCTGAGCTGGGGGCAGGGAAGGGTAACTGACAAGAAATGAACAAGAAAGAATGTTCAGGGACAATAGAACCATCCAATGGCTCCCTGGTGGTGGTGGTGGTGATGTGCCTGTTGACATTTGTCAAAACTCGTAGATCCATGCACTTTAAAGGGGAGAATTTTCCTGAATGTAAGTTATTTTTCAAACCTAACTTTAAAAGGAAAAAGCACAAAAATCAATAAATGATCAATACCAAATTAGAACAAAAAGTATATTCTTAGAATGAGCCCAGGTACTAGGTTAGATGATGAGTCTAAAAGAAAACAATAACCACAATAACCAAAGAGCTTTTTAGCTTAAATGTGGAGGCAGCCCAGGTCTTTATTCCCAAGTATTGTGTCTGCGCTGACTTCCGAGGAGTCTCCAGTGGCGGGCACTGCTGTAGACCAAGTTTCTGCACCTCTGTGGAGTGTCCCTGGGGCCCACCCTGTCTGCAATTGCCCATAGTAAACAGCTGCTTGGGTTCCCTGTAGCTCGCTGTGCCCCTTTGTAGGAAGCACGTCCCGGGGATGGCCACCAGGATGCACTCCAGGTCTCCCATGGGTCTCCACGGTTGTCCCTGACCAAGGAGAGAATGCAATGTTTCGGGTTGCACCAACCCCTCATTTTAAAACAAAAGGCTGATGAAAGGGCAGGTGCGCCCCGAGCCCTCTGTGATTAGCTGTAATTCTTGGCAGAGTTGCGACAGGCTTATTCTTCTGAATTAGCACAGAGCACAAGGCATTTACCACGGTGCTAATTGCTATTGGATGAAAACAAGCAAGTCCCAGTGTGTGGGCTTGAGGCAAGACAAAACAGATGCCAGAGCCATTCAGAGCCATGCCCTGCGTCGGGCGCGGCGCCGGTGGTTGAGAACAAGTTTGTCTAAATGTCAGTCTCCTGTGGGTAGGGTCCAAGACATGATTCTCGCTGGGTAACTGGGCAACCACACACCCTTGTCTCTCCCCAGCAATGCACTCAGCATTCTGTTCTGTTCTTCAGATTCATGTAGAGTTTGAGAGGAATCGTGCACCACATTCTAAAGCATCTGCCCTAAAACTCTGCAGTAAACGGAATTTCCTACTCCATATGGGAATAATTGTGCTCAAGCAAAACCAATTGGAGGCCAAGTTTAACTCGTACCACCACGCTTCTTACAAAACCCAAGTCTAGGGAAAAGAAGAAGAGTTATGATTTCATTCATTTATTGTGGAAAGAAATGGATTTATTCACATCCTACTTTGTGTTTCTTCTTGACTTCCCACTCATCACCATAGCCATACAGAGATGGAAATATTGGGTAAATCAAATCTTCTGAACTCTTCCAAGTATAACGATGGGGGTTAATAATAGCACTAATATCACTTTCCATTTTTACCAACAAATACACTGAGAGGCGGTGATGAGGAGACACCACAAATTGAAAAAATAAATACACATCCTGGGATCCTTAATTACTTCTCCTTTAGTTAAAAATCAAACTCTGGGGGGAAAACTAAAATGAGGAAGAAGTTCATTTAATGAAAATTTGCGTATCATCTTAAAGATGAATGGAAGCAGCAATGCTGAGTCTTTGAGAATCTACTGGGATAAACTGGTCTAGCCCAGCGTCTCCTCAAGGTCTAGCCCAGCCACCTCTCAAGGCTACACCAGGCTAGACCAATCTGCCCATGGAGGGCTTTGGCAGGCAGAGGGGTCACAGAATGCAAAGGTTTCATGGCAGGTGGTCAGGGTTCAAGAGGGAAAAGGCATCCTGTAGCAAGGAAGCCACCACCTGATGTCATCGAGGCTTGTCTCTTTTGTATAAAAATGCCCCCATGATTTAGTACATGTCCAATTTGTAAGACTGGGATGCTGTATCAATACAGATCTGAGCCTGGTTAGTCATCACCAGGGACGACTCCATATGCCCAAATTTCACTTCTTCAAACTGAGTCAGAAGTACTCTCCCCGCTGAAACCCAGCTGTTCCATCATAGTTGGGGGTGGCCATGTTGAAGCCTTGTGTTTCCTGTGTAAGCAAGATGACCCCCAAGACCCTGTGCCCTAGACCCAAGATGAAGTTACAAAGGAAATGTGTATTCCACAGGCCCAAGGGAGAGATGGTAATTCAGTGAAGTGTTTGATGCTGCAGAAAGATGCATCAGAACCTCCTTCTCCTTCTGCCCTTCCCCTAATCCCAGTCAAATGTATCTGCCATAGATATTTTTCCCTCTTCAATGACACCACAGCCCTGAGGCTCTCATGAAAGTGTAATCAAACCACAGGTCATGCTTGTGCTTTTTTATCATCATGCACTTGACTACAAGTGTATCCTGAATGTATACTGGGATTGGAGTCAACATATCTAGGCTCAAATCTCCTTTCTGCCTTGCAGTACCCAAGTGTATTAGTATGTTTTCGTGCTGCTGATAGACATACGCAAAACTGGATAATTTATAAAGAAAAAAAGTTTAATGGACTCACAGTTCCATGTGGCTAGGGAGACCTCACAATCATGGCGGAGGGCAAAAGGCCTATCTTACGTGGCAGCAGGTAAAAGAGCGTGTGCAAGGAAACTCCCCCTTATAAAACCATCACATCTCATGAGACTTATTCACTATCATGAGAACAGGACGGGACAGCCCCACTCCCAGGACTCAATTACCTCCAGGCAGTTCCCTCCTGTGACATGTGGGAATTATGAAAGCTACAATTCAAGATGAGATTTGGGTGAGGACACAGGCAATCCACATCACCAAGTAATCATGGCCAAGCCCCTTATGTGCTTGGAATCTGTCTTCACATCTGCAAAATGGAGACACGTGGGTGACTGTTACTCCTTCACAGTAGCATTGTAAAAATTCCAGGTGCTAACACTTCTCGTGATGCCTGGCACCTCCTAGCTCTTCATTTAGTTCTTGAATCTCAAAAGGGAAGTATAGATATTATCTTGTATGTATGTTTGCTTTAGAAACTAATATTAAATAGAAATAATATAAACTATACTAAATAAAAACTAAATATTAACTGATATTATTTAAAATGTGTATCAGTAACATTCTGTACCCACCCACCAATAAATGCAGAATTTGTGATGATTCGTTTATAAAAATACTAGAATTGAGAAAAGAACCCAGTCTCAACTGCCCACTGGGTAGAGGCGGTGAGCACTGCCTTTGCCTATAGGACCTAAAGGTTACATTTGCATTTGTAATCACTGTCCTGCCACATTTTGATGAATGGGAGAGCAGCTAGATCTTTCTCCTGAAAAACTTCAGTCCCTTTGCTGTAAAGAGTAAGTGGTTTGTTTTCGAAATGGACTTCCCCATTGCTGTGTTTCCTCTCCTCTCTGTTAGCAATGGAGAAAGTGATCAGGTTTGGGATTCTGCTGGAAGATGAAATCTCTCAGATGGCACCCACGCCTGGTAGCTGTTTACATTTTCCTTACTGTCCTTGGGAGTGCTTGCTTTTCCCTTCAGGACCCTTTATGCTTTGACCAGCATCCTTAATGCCCCTACAGAACAGAGCCTGAACTGCTCTCCTGCATCACCAAACAAAACGCTGTGAATTGCTGCAGCCATTTTTATACAAATGCCCAGAATATTCTATTAATGTAGGTGATTTGCATTTAGGACAGAAAACTGACCAAAGAAATTCCAGGAGGGCTCTTGAGGTCATGGACCAGAATTTCCAAGTGATGACACAGATTTCCTCGTTCCTCTTCTAAAGCATTTCCCAAAAGTACCAAATACCCGACAGGTGGATGGGAATGGGTGAAACCACTTTGCTCCAAACTGCATGGTCAGTGCACCTCAGCTTATTCCAAGAGTCTTGGGTAGAAACTTAGCATTCACAAAAAACAAACAAAAAACACCCCACCATTTTAGAATTCAAGGGTGATGGAATTCTGAGAACTGTATCCAGCACCAAGTTAGGCAGCATAGGAACTAGCCCTGGCAAGAAGGAAACTGCAGCAAAGTTGACTCCAGCTGACTCCTCCCACCAGCATGGCTCCTCCCATCAGCCTGGCTCCTCCTCATGACTGCTACTCCACCCCGGGATTTCCAGATCCCCAGCCGATTCCACCCTTGTCTCCACCATCAAATGTTCCCAAGAAGTCACTGGACGAAAAAGATACTTGCACATGTGTGTTTATAGCAGCACAATTCACAATTACAAAAATGTGGAACCAGCCCAAATGCCCATAAAAAGGAATGAATGAATGGCATTCACAGCAACCTGAATGGGATTGGAGATGATTATTCTAAGTGAAATAACTCAGGAATGGAAAACCAAACATTGTATGTTCTCACTCGTAAGTGAGAGCTAAGCTATGAGGATGCAAAGGCATAAGAACGATATAATGAACTTTGGGGACTCAGGGGGAAAGGTTGGGAAGGATGTAAGGGATAAAGGACTACAAATTCAGTTCAGTGTATACTGCTTGGGTGATGGGTGCACTGAAATCTCACAGATCACCACTAAAGAACTCACCCATGTAACCAAATACCACCCATTCCCCAAAAATATATAGAAATAAAAAACTTTTAAAAAACTTTGAGTATTCCTTTGTCCACGTGTCTTTGGTCTCTTCATAATACTAGAGTAGTGGAACTTCCTAAGATTCTGACTGAGAGAATCTTAGGGCTTTCGTCAGGAGCCTGGCATTTCTAGAATCTTCTATATGAGGGCAGTTAGGGGGAAAGTTATAAAAGAGAAAAATGAAAAGATTCCTAAAGTTGGAAGGAAGGGGAATGAGTAGAGGATATGGGCATTAAATTTAATGGAAACCAGGAAACCCTTCATGTATTTCTAGAAATGGATATGGATACCTTGAGGAAACAGGAAAGAAAATATTAATGGAAGCCAAGGAAAAGGGAAATGAGGCATAAAAAGAAGAGGGGGAGTGAATACTTGGAAACCTGATACTCAAGAAACTCACTCTCAGGCCCTTTTTTTCCCCCCAGATAGAGTCGTCCTCTGTTGCCCAGGCTGGAGTGCAGTGGCGCGATCTCAGCTCACTGCAGCCCCTGCCTCCCGGGTTCAAGCTATTCTTGTGCCTCAGTCTTCCAAGTAGCTGGGACCCCAGGTGCCCGCCACCACGCCTAGTTGATTTATGTATATTTGGTAGGGACGGGGTTTCGCCATGTTGGTGAGGCTGGTCTCGAACTCCTGACCTCAAGTGATCTGCCCTCCTGAGCCTCCCGAAGTGCTGGGATTATAGGCACAAGCCACTGTGCCCGGTCACCAGGGCTCTCATTTTTAAAGGATGTTCTTTCCCTGTTGCTTATCACCTTCCAGCCAGTGCCAGGTAAGCACCTTTCCTTCTAATCCTGAGTCATTTAATGATAGTGTAAGTGGCATACCCAGTAACAGGGGTCTAGAGTCTGTGAAGTAAGAGGTGGGGCAGTAGGACTCCTGCAACTAGCAGCTATCTGGGTCCTGTACCAATCTCTCTTGCTGCTGCTGCAGAAGGATGATGGTCTGTGACTCTGGAGGTCATACATTTATTCCTCCCTTCGTAGGATCCCAGGGAGAAACAGAAGCTGCTGCTGGGAGCAGAGGGACCTGGACCAGGCAACATGTGGGTGGGGAGAGACAGTCAATCTAGGTGGAGAATTGGTCACCCAAGACTTCCTAGAGGCTGGGCACAGTGGCTCACGCCTGTAATCCCAGCAGTTTGGGAGACTGAGGCAGGAGGATCACTTGAGGCTAGGAGTTCAAGATCAGCCTGGATAACATATTGAGACCCCCATCTCTTAAAAAATAAAAATAAAAATAAATTAGCCAAGTTTAGTGGCATGTGCCTGTAGTCCTAGCTAGTCAGGAGGCTGAGGTGGGAGGATCATTTGAACCCAAGAGGTTGAGGCTGTAGTGACTGACTGCACTCTAGTCTGGGTGACAGAGTGAGACTCTGTCTCTAATTTTTTTTTTTTAAAGGACTTCCTAAAAATGAATTGTAAATATAGTTTCATTGAAAAGAGGCTCTCATTGGGTTTGTTGTCAGTTAGCTTTTGCTTTGTAACAAACACTCCAAACTCAAAACAACAAGCATTTTATTGATTTATCTCATGGTTCCTTGGGGTGGCTGGGATGGCTGGATGGCTAGGGCAGCTCTTCTAATCTGAACCAACTTCGTTGGTTTCTGTAGCCTGCCGGTGGCTTGGTTGGGCCTGGGAGCTCTGGGGCCCCTCACTCACATGTCTGGCAGTCAGCCAGCTGATTGGCATGGGAGGGCTTCCTCTGGGGATTCTTGTCTCTGCTCCACGTGGTCTCTCATCCTCCCACAGGCTAACCCCAGTTTTTTTCACATGGCAGCAGCATTCCAAGCGTGAGAGGGGCAAAAGGAAGCCCAAAGACCCCTTACAGCCCAGGCTTGACTCTCACACAACTTCATTTTCACTACATTACAGGGGTAGAGGAAAAGACTCTTTTTCTTGATGAGAGGAGCTGCAAGGAATTTGTGCCTATCTGCAGTCTACCTCCTATGTTCTAGGGCCAAATCTGCTTCTGGTTGATGATGGCACCTTGGACAACCACTTTGTCTCCTCATGCCCTTTTTTACCTTGTCTGACCATCTGGAAAATAAGAGACACAGATTAGATCATCTCTGAGAACCCTTCTAGCTCTAGAGGAAACTGAGGCAGATAGAGGTTGAAAAACTTGTAACTTCCTCCAGGTCACACAACTAGTATGGCAGAGTCAGACTACGAATGTAAGTTTCCTGACTCTACAACCCATGGCATCAGCTGCTAGGCTGTGTTGCTTCCCTGGAGTATCACAATTCTTATGTGAAGTATTGGATCACAAGATGCATTAACACAATCTGTCTACCTTAAGTCGGCTCCTTAAATTTATTCCTGTGCTTTTGAGAGGTTTTTCTTGAATCTCAATCAATTCAACATAATTCTTCTCCCATCTTCCTTCTCCTATAACTTTACCCATCCATGCATTCATTCTTTTGTTCACAGATATTGATTAAATTCACTTAAATGTGAAAATGTGGCATTATTAATAGTCACAGTAGCCTGGCACTTTGTGTTTTTAGACTGCTTCTCTTATTACTACTGCTTCAGTTTCATTTTCTCTGGTATATGGGTTAGTGATGTTATTATACCATATTACAGATGGAGAAGTTAAGTCATGAAAGAATCACAGGGCCGGGCGCAGTGGCCCACACCTGTAATCCCAACACTTTGGGAGACCGAAGTGGGCGGATTACCTGAGTTCGGGAGTTTGAGACCAGTCTGACGAATGTGGAGAAACCCTGTCTCTGCTAAAAATACAAAATTCGCCAAGCGTGGTGGTGCATCCCTGTAATCCCAGCTACTCAGGAGGCTGAGGCAGGAGAATCGCTTGAACCTGGGAGGCGGAGGTTGCAGTGAGCCGAGATCGCGCCATTGCACTCCAACCTGGGCAACAAGAGCGAAACTCTGTCTTAAAAAAACAATAATGATAAAGAATCCCAGGAATGTTTCCATTTATACAAAGGAATAGTGACCAAATTGGAGTTTCACTGTTAGCCAATTTTCTTAGAAAACAGAATTCCCCTTCTGATATTTGAGTTATCAATGAATACCTTAGGTTAAAATAATGCTTTATTAATGCTATATCTATTTTATGTTTTATAGTATTTTATTTTTAATACTTCATATAGTCCCAAATTTAAGTGGAAAAACGAAGTTTATAGTAAACATCATCTTCCCTCTGTTCCCCATGCTACCCAATTCTCTTCCTCACAGTCAACGTTTTTGGCTTCTTGTGCATTTTTCCAGAGATATTTTATGCATTTATCAGCAAGTATATACACATATACATATAACTGTACATATATTTCTCCTTTTAGTAGTGCATAAATGGTAACGCACTAGACACAAAGTTGTATTTTTTAACAATATATTTTTGAAACAACTTATTAATCGTTTATGGATACATACATAATATTTCATTGTATGGATTCAAATAATTTAACCAGTCTCCTATTAATAGATCTTTAGGTTATGTCTAATCTTTTGCTATCCTATATAATGCTGCAGTTAATAACCTTGCACACAAATCCTTTAACAAGTGTGTGGGCATATCTGCGGCAAGAATTCCTGAAAGAGAAATTGCTAGGTTAAAAGTTAGGTGCATAGGCTGGGCAGAGTGGCTCACGCCTGCAATCCCAGCACTTTGGGAGGCCAAGGCAGGTGGATCACCTGAAGTCAGGAGTTCAAAACCAGCCTGGCCAACATGGTGAAACCCCACCTCTACTAAAAATATAAAAATTAGCCAGGCCTCATGGTGAGCGCCTGTAATCCCAACTACTTGGGAGGCTGAGGGAGGAGAATTGTTTAAACCCAGGAGGCGGAGGTTCCAGTGAGCTGAGACTGCACTCCAGCCTGGGCGACAAGAGCGAAGCCCCATCTCAAAAAAAAAAACAAAAAAAGTTAGGTGCACCACTAACAAAGAACATGCCTAACACCCAGATCTTGGTTTCTAAATATTATTCTCTACTTATTGGAAAATGGCCCATTCCAGGACAGGAGCTGGGAAAACAGAAGATGAACCTGGGACATCTTATTGTGCCAGAAAGTAAGGAAATGCTCACGGAAAAATGGGGACATGTAAGAAGACACACATCAGGAGCAAGACTGAAGGGGTCCACACTGGCCAAGCATGGAGCAATTTGGGCATGAAAATAGACATTGATATAACTCAGCATATAACACAGTATAACTCATTATATCCGTGAGTCCATGCTGATAGAAATAGGATGTTTCCACAGTCTCACAATATCTCCCAAAAAGATACTTACCAATTACAAAAAGGGCACGAGAAACCGGGCAGACACCACTCTGACCAAGCAATTGAAATGACATCACCAGTATGGAGACAAACTGACATATGGAGCACACAATGTCAATTCCATGTTATTTTTGTCAAAAATGCATACCCTGAATCTAATCATGAGGAAACATCAGACAAACCTAAAATGAGGGATATTCTTCAAAAGAACTGACCGGTGCTCTTCAAAAATATCAAGGTCCTGAAAGACAGAAAAGGACTAAAGAATTATTCCATATTAAATGAAATTGAAGAGACTTGACAACTCAGTACAATGAATGATCTCAGACTGGGTCCTGGAGGAGGAAAAAAAATATTTTACAGTTAAGGACAGTAGTAAGGCAGTTGATAAAATCTGAATAAGATATACAAACTAGGTAATGGTATTATAGCAATGTTAATTTCTTGATTTTGACAACTTTTCCATGGTTATATAGCGGAATGTTTATAGAAAATTGTCAGAGTTAACATCATTGGGAAAATAATGTGTGTGTACATATAATACACATGCACATAAATATTATAATTTAAATGTGATTAAAATGTTAATGCTTAGACGATCTGGGTGTATAGAAATTCTCTTCACTATTTTTGCAACTTTTCTATAATTTTGAAATTGTTTTTTATGTTCAAAGAAAATACTTGTATGTTTGAAATTTTGATAGATTTCATCAAATTGCCTGCCATAGAAACCACATTTTCTCTCCACCGCCAGCAATGAACAAAAGTGGCACTTCATATTTACAAAATGCATTCGCATATTACACCAGGAGAATTTATTACTACTCCAAGAAATCGAAAAAGGTATTTGCTCCATTTTACATAACTGAAGCTTCAAGAAGTGTAGACAGTAAGAGTAGTGGTTAAGAACACAGGCTTTTGAAACAATAATTATATGCTATTTCACCCCAATCAGACTGGCAAACATTATAAAGTTTGAAAATACTGAACATTGGCAAGGATGTGAAGAAATGAATACTCTTACAGTGTGTTGGAGGGAGTGTAATTTAGTACAATCATTTTGGAGAGCAATTTAGCAATATCTAATAAAGTTGAAGATATGCACATCCTGCAACCCAGGAATGCCACATCTAGCTGTCTTTCCTAGGGAAACGCTCACACGTGTGTACACACACACACACATACATGCCATGTTCCCCACACTGTGACCCAGGAATCCCACATCTAGCTGTCTTTCCTAGGGAAATGCTCACACGTGTGTACACACACACACATACATGCCATGTTCCCCGCACTTTGACCCAGGAATCGCACATCTAGCTGTCTTTCCTAGGGGAACGCTCACACGTGTGTACACACACACACATACATGCCATGTTCCCCGCACTGTGACTTGTAAGAGTGAAAAATAAGAGACCACCCGAATGTCAAGCCATTGTGGTCTATTTATTCTCATACAATAAAAGTAAAGGAATTGAAACTGTAGCTCCAACATACAAAAAACTCAAAAACTTAATGTTGAGTAAAGAAAACAGAAAAACAGATTGCACAAGAATTTGTACATTTATGTACTTTTCTTCAAGTGCTATATATCATTTATGAGACTACTCATGTACATGTAAGAAAATATGAACTCTTTCCCGGGAAGGACATGGCAACAATCTCAGTAGAATGGTTATTTGGGGGGAAAAGTGAGAGGGAAAGAATTGAGAAAGTCTAAAAGAAAGATCCATCTCTACTTATACCATTTTATTGTCCAAAAACATAGATATAAAGCAATGGGAGAAAATATTAGCAGTGATCAAAATGGAGTTCTAAGTATATACGTCTTCATTAGGTTATTCTCTGTACTTTTCCAAATGCTTAAAATATGTCATAGCAAAATAATGGGAAACAATGAACAGAAGCCTTGAAGTCAAATAACTCTGGGCTCAAACCTTTTCCAATACTTGCCAATTGTGTAATATTGGATGATTCCCTTAACATCTCTGGACCTTAGTTTCACCATGTTTTGAATAGAAATAAGAATGCTTGCTTTGAAAAGCTAGTGTCAAGACTGAATGTGAAGATATATATTAAGTCCTGGCACAATGCCCCTAAAAGGTGCTCAAAAAATAGTAGTTACTACTATACTCCAGTGGTTCTTACCAGGGACATTTGGCAAAATCTGGAGACGTGTTTGGTTATCATAACTGGAGGGTGGGGTGATGCTACTGGCATCTAGAGGCCAGGAATGCTGCTAAACATTTTACAGTGCACAGGACAGTCCATATGCCCCAAAAATATTTATTCAGCCACAAGTATCCATACTGTTGGGGTTGAGAAACCTTCCTATAGCCCAAGGTCTCCCAGAACTTGACCCAGGCCACTTTACTCCCACTTAAGTGCTCTTGCCTGTATAACCAACCTGTAAGGTTCTTAGGCCTTGGCCTCTCTTCTAAATTATTATAAGATTAATAACTAATGATGGGTATTTGCCCTCCTTTCAGCCAATCTGTTTCACATTGGGTAAAACCTGCCATCTTAGTGAACAGAACAACTGCCCAGCACATGAAAAGTTTTCATAAATCATTCTTGAATGAATGAATGAGTCAATCAATCAACCCATCAATGAGTACAAATATAAACTCTGAAATCTTGAAGATCTAGTCACTCTTCTTGGCTTGCCTTCTCTGACTTCCCATTCATTTGAAATAAGGTCGTATTCAGTTTTCACTCTCTTCTAAAAGAGGAACCCAAAAAAATGAGTCAAAAGTTCTCAGAGCTTCATATCCCATGTCTGAGGGGGGCTTCTATTATAACAATTCAGAGTCAAGTCCATGGGCTAATCTTCCAATGGCCCTTATCGAGACACATCTGGAATTTGCTGAGACACAGAACTCTTCAGCTTAAACTGACAATGGAGACACAAAGTCAAGGGAGGTATTGACCTAGGGATGATGACCATATTTATGACACCTCAATCTGGTTTGACTCTAGAACGGCTTGTGGAAAGCATGTCCTGTTCTTTTGATACAATACCAGGAATATGTACAATAAAATAGTTTTTTGAAACTATTTATTTTTTACTTTGTTATAGACTCTGATTTGGGGAACCCAGATGTTGTGCTTGTTCACAGAATAACTGAGACCTTGCTATCTTCATCTTCACTGTCGATTTGGAGAAGGTAGGTGCCACTTCTTTCTGAATTCATTTTTTCTAGTGTTTGTTTTGGCAACACTGAAGTTCTCAGCAGTTGTTTCAATGATATAAAAATTATCCACATCATTATAATTATATTATAATTTAAATAGTGTTATAATGCATTTGGATTATCATCCAATGTACACTAGTTTTTTCTACTTGTGTACATGTCCAGCAGGACTTGACAGAGAGGAGATTCACCAAATGAAATGGTACAAAGGGCACTATGATTAAATGTTGCTTGTCATCCTAACTTTGTACTTGTGACTGTCTGAGTGACCTCGAGAAAGTTACTTGACCCCTCAATTTTTTCATCTGCAAAATAAGAAATTTAAACTGGATTACTTTGAAGGTATTTCCCTAAACTCTTTACATTGCACCCTTGCAAAGATGGATGAAACACTGATTTAAAGCAATGATTTCCAAAAGCATGGTGGACAGGCCATCTGCTCCCATCACTGGAGTGCCTGCTAAAAACATCCTCATCCCAGATCTACCAAGTCAGAATCTCTGAGGTTGTAGAACAGAAATCTGCTTTTTTTGAACTCTCCAGGTGATTGGGGTGGTCAGTAATGTTTGAGAACCGCCATCCTAACCATTGGAAACATTATATTGTTCACATGTACATTCAGTTCTATAAGATGTGATGAGCTAGGTCTGCACCATGAGGAAACTGGCTGGAATCATCTTCTATTTGTAGAAAACGTAGCAAGGTCAGCACTTGATGGCTGTATTGCCTTTTGATTCCTGGCTCTGTAGTCCTCTACTCAATACTTCATTGATAGATCTAGTTGTCTGGTGTAGGCTCATTGGCTCTGCTTCCCTTGGCTGAAATTGAATGAGAGTAAAATTGTTTTGGAAGTGACCACTGAAGAATGGCATCTCCTCCTAGACGATGTTCAAGCGTGATCTTGCCAGTCTGTGTCTCTCCCTGAGATGTCATGTTCATCACCTCCTAATTTGGAATGAGCTTTGCTGTCAGTCTTTTGCTATGGAAGGTTGCACTTCGCTCCTAAGGGTGTCATCACTGTGAAATGACTAAGGGAATATGAGTCCTAGGAAATCATGTTTATACGTGCAACCAAGATGGCAGACTCCTAGAGAGAAGGGGCCATGCCCAGAGACCCCAGATCAAACAGCACCAGGCCATGGTCAGAGCTCTGGACTGTGAATCAGAAAACCACTCAGACCATACTGTATCCAATTCAGTTGCCAATACAGGATTATGTGGCATTTCAGGCTTTGCAGATTGTGTGCCTAAACCCTCAAGGAATCGCAGGGACCCCTGAAAAGACTTATGTCTGAAAGGAAAACTAAATCCTGGCTTTGAAATACAAACAGTGTCTCCCAGTACTGCCTACAGAGACTTCCCGCCAGGATCAGTCTAATTGCTCAGTGGGGTGACTGTTACTCTTCTCCAGGGCTTCAGTAGACATTATTTTCTGGCATCAAATAAAGGGAATTGGAGCCTTAAGAATATAGTGTTGCTGTTGTCTACTGTGGGCTGGATATAAAACTCTTCTCCCAAATCACAGGCAAGGCATAGTATGTGATCTGTCAGGTAAAATACTAACAAGTGCCCCTTCACGAGATAACCACTCACCCATAAAGAGCATTCCACACAACACCCACTGCTGGCTGGGAATGGATGTAGGCTTTATTTGATTTGGGGTTGATTTATTTGTTTGCCTTGTTTCTCGAACAGCATAACTTGGATTTAATGTCTCGAATACTGAATCCAATACTTCTAGGTTCACTGACTTGTTATTATTTAGCATTTATGAAGTATATGTCAATGCACTTGGCACTTTACAATGACTCATAAAAAGGCATGATCTTAGCCGTTGAGCATGAGGTTGCTATTATTTGAATTACTGCCAATGTGGAAACATTCACAGGACTGATCTGGATATTCTTTGCCAGTGAGACACCCTGGTTCCTCATTGCATCTGAGCCCAAACAGAAGCACAATAGCTGCTGCTACCATTTTGATGTTAGTATCTTAGTGCAATAGAAAGTGCATAGTTCCTAACACTAGGGAAAGGCTTAACAAACATGGATGGATGGGTGGGTGGGTGGATGGATGGATGGTGGATGGATGGTGGGTGGGTGGGTGGGTGGACGGATGGATGGATGGATGGATGGATGGATGGATGGATGGATGGATAAACAGGTAGGATGCAGAACTCTTTCCTCAGTGGACATCTCTCATTTTCTATTTCCTTTTCACTTGCAGCATTTTTTATGGGTCTTACAAACCTTGCAGTTATAGAGCTGGTTTACTTAGAAATAAACTACTACTTAAGTGACTTTTTGCAATGAAGATGAGATCAATATATCTATGAGACAAAAACATGATGAGAATCTGATTGCATAAAATCATATAAACTGGTTGTGAATATTATATCGATGTCAATTTCTTGGTTTTAATATCCTTCTAGACTTATATAAGATGCTGCCATTGGAGCAAGCTGGGTGAAGGGTATAGGGGATTCTGTACTATTTTTGCAACTTCCTGTGAATCTATCATTATTTCAAAACAGAATCCCATGATTCTTTCCCATTGGCCTCACATCTTTGTAGTCACACCTCACTGCCTACACTTTTCAATTACTAAACCCTCCGTGAATAATTAACAATTCCAGTTGTGTCAGTTCAGAACCTCCAACAAGCAGAAGCCAAAACAATTAGACATGCAAGAGATGTATTGGGGGAAATTTCCTGTGAATCATAAAGTGAGAGGGAGCTGTAGTGCGCAGGGAAAGCTTCAACCTGCTAAGCAGTTCCAACACATGTGAAAGGAGAGAGGGAAGGAAGGATCTGGTAAGAAATGCTTCAGACCACGTGTATGTAATTCAGAGAAAAATCTCAGCTGGACCAATGAAAAGTCCCCAAGCAACCATTGCCTGTTAGAGGAGTCCCACAGGGTTGGGAATGGAATGCCACAGTTCTGGTATCCCCACTGTTCTCAGTCATTACCTGGAACAGCCTGGGAGCAGCATGGCCTGGAATGAATGCCGGATGGATCCAAAGGTACAAAGACAACTGTAGGCTGCCAGTCAGCTCTGCTTCTAGAGCAGGTTATCTTAGAGGGAAATTTGAACTGGATGCCTCCAAGGACACTATTAGCAGGCTTTTTTTTTTTCTCTTAGTCTTCTTACATTTCTAACCTGCCCTTTAGGGACCTTGACTCCTTCTCCCTCTGTTGGCTTTATAATCAATCTCCCAAACCAGAGTGACATCTGCTCTGTGTCTTCTGTCCCTGCTCCTTGCCCACCCAGTGCATTATAAAGAAAATCATAGAACCAATCCAACTGATGCACCATGTGTGTGTGTTGTCCAATATCAGGTGGTCCTCAGTGTTCCTTGGTGTATTTCACTTTCTCTTTCATGTTGATTTCATTTCTCACAGTCTTTATTGCAACCCCGTTCTCCTTTTATTACACATACAGTCTTGCTGTTTTCTGGACACAGCCTTCCCTCATGAACTCCCTAAGTATTCCTCATCTCCCTGCTCCATATCTGTAGCTTTCTTGATCCTCTCCTTCTTTCTTTACATCTCAGCCAGGCCAAGGAGGAGTCCTTGAGCAAACGTTGCCTGTTGGAGGAGTCCCGTGGGGTTGGAGGTGGAATGGTGCAGTTGTAGCACTTTGCCGTACTCAGTCATTGCCTGGAAGAGCCTGGGCGCAGCATGACCTGCAATGAATGCTGGGTGAATCCAAAGGTGCAAAGACAACTGGAGGTTGTCAATCAACTCTGCTTCCAGAACTGCTTTCCTGCTCTGCTTTCTCTGCTGGAGAAAGGTCATTCTCTCTAAGCTCCCCTCTCTTTGGACTCTTGGTAGCCTTCCACCAGCGTGCTTTGGTTGCATTGGTTGTTCCTTTCTGTCTCCTGCATTTTCTTTCTCTTTGTTCCACTGGAGTCTGCCCCTTGGTCTATGAACATTGGCTCCTTTATCCTCTGCTAAAGTTTCTCTGGCTCCTTCCGCCGCTTTAAACTGTCCTGACATCTCTCTTCTTTCCTCATCATCAGTCCATGTGACAGATGTTTCTACATTTGCTGCTCCTCCCCTTGCTCACCAAACACTCAGCCCCAGCTCCTTTCCTCCCACTCTGAGCTTTTGAGGCTGCTTCTTCATGGGGCTGCGAAACCCAGTGCCTGCTCTTGGGTCTCATCTCCGTGACCTTGCACCTTGCCTGTCACCCCCTGCATTCTCCAAATGTTCCCCTTTCTTGGATTCCAGGTTATGCCGCCCTCATCTCTCTTCCTATCTTTCTGGCTTCAACTTTTCTGACTTCTCTTCTTATTGCCACTAACCATAAATGTTCCCTAAGGTTCTGCCTTCGTCACTCCTGATTTGACTCCACATTTTCTCCCTTCGCGTTCTCATCTATTTCATGCTTTTACATCTCCATGCTCTGCGGGGGTTCTTGGTCCCAACTCTGGCTTCCTTCTTAAACAACTCCCAGCGCCCTGGTGCATCTCGCCAGGGCCTCATATTCTGTGCCTGCACTTCCACCCCCATGTTCCCTTCTTCTCCCAGCTTTCCTATTTCTCTTCATGAGACCCCCACAGCCTGTTAGCCATTCCAGTTAAAATCTTGCAGTCAACTTGACTTCCATACCCACTGTTCTACCTGTGCTGCTTCTACAGGGTCTCTCTCAGCTTCTCTGTCCCCAGGCCACTATCCCAGCTCCAGCCCTTACTGCCTGCCCTGCACATTCCTGTAGACCCGTCTACATTGGCCTTTCCACCTCAAGTCTTTTCTTCTTCCAGGCCCTCTTACTCATGGATCACAATTTTATTTTCCTGAAAGCATAGCGTTCATTATGTCCCTTTTGTGTTGAAATCCTTCAGTAGCCCTGCATTGTATACTCAACTCCTTCCTGCCCAGCAGCTGAAAATAATCTCTTCCCAGCTAAACTGCCATATTTTTTCTAAATGTTTTTGTTTGAGCAGTTATTACTGACTGGCTAATTCCCCAAGCTCCCTCCCCACCCCTCACTGACCCCCAAAGACATAAAGATGTGTTCTTGTGTGTGTGTGTGTGTGTGTGCATGGTGTGTATGTATGTGTGCATGGTGTGTGTGTATGTGTGTGTGTGCATGGTGTGTATGTATATGTGCATGTGTGTGTGTGTGGTGTATGTGTGTGAATGTGTGTTTTACTCTTGTCCCTAACCTAATCTATCTGTTTTTCATTTGGAATATCCAGCCTTCCAGAAAGAATGTGAAAGTCGAGTATTCTTCTGGGTTCTACTCTTCATTTGGGGTCATGGTGTAGTGACTAAGACCAAGGTTCTGGGATTATCCTGTCTGGGTTCAGATGCTGTCACTTGGACATATGATTCACTTCTCTGAGCCTCAGTTTCCCCATCTATAAAATAGGCCAGTAATTGTGCGTATGCCATGGGGTTGTCATGATGACCAAATAAGGTAATACACGTAACAGATTTAGAGCCATGTTTGGCCCCTAACAGTGCTCAGTGTTCGCTGTTGTCATTATCATCATCGTTATTGTTTTATCAAACTTGAGGTGTGACATTTTCCACAGCTTAATGATTCACTGTTTAGCAAGAGAGACTAACTTGGGGATTGTACACAGTTGGTGAGTTAATACCCATAGTACCCCCACTAAGAGTCTGAGCTAGTCATTTTTGGTACTTTGGATTATCTGTGAGGGGTCTCAGAGGATTCTGAAACCAAGAGTCTACATTATTCCTAGTAAGAAGGGACACTTTTTTGAGTTTTAACTGCCCATAGTTTAATGTAACAGCTTCTGCTACTGGACAGCTGTAAGCCAAATTGAAGAAGAAAAGAAATTCTTTTGACACAGAGATCTCTGGTCGCCCAAATAAATAATGCATGTAACTCAGATTGTAAATGAGACCAGGAACTGGCAAAGATAGTAAAAGATGAAATGTAGGAAGAAGGAAGGGCTGTATTGAAGGAGGGGAAAAAAGAAGAAATTTGAAATACTAAAGTTGACTTTTATAATTCAGATATTAAAATGAGGGTAGCTGGGCGTGGTGGCTCATGCCTCTAATCCCAGCACTTTGGGAGGCCGAGGCAGTCAGATCACGAGGTCAGGAGATCGAGACCATCCTGGCTAACACAGTGAAACCCTGTCTCTACTAAAAATACAAAAAAAAATAGCCAGGCATGGTGGCAGGCGCCTGTAGTCCCAGCTGCTCGGGAGGCTGAGGCAGAAGAATGGCATGAACCCAGGAGGAGGAGCTTGTAGTGAGCCGAGATCGCACCACTGCACTCTGGCCTGGGCGACAGAGCGAGATTCTGTCTCAAAATAAAATTAAATAAAATAAAATAAAAGTTGACACTGGACAACTAGATGGTTATTCATTGTGAATGTAATTAATGCCACGGGACTGTACAATTAAAAATGGATAAAATAGCAAATTTTGTATTATATAAATGTTACCACAAGAAAAAATAATGCACACATCCCCCCCCAAAAAAAACTGAACAGCTAGAATATATAGCAATTGATAACATCTTACTTCAGGAATGTTTTATTATATGACAGATATGTCAACTTAGTGTTCACTGAGCATCTATTGTGTACAAGCACCATGCTTGGTATATCATGATATGTAGCTATTTTATGTATTAGTACTCAAGTGATACATTACTGTTGATGAAAGCATGCTATTGTACCTGAAAGGGTAAGAAGCTATCAGTGCAACCGTATCATAGACTTGTGGGGAAAGTACACCTGCCTTCATTGAAAGAAAAGAAAAATAAGGACCTGGTCTCAAAATCGAAAAGTACCTTCTGCATTACATGGACAACACTGAAGTATGAGCCAAGTAGTACCAACAGTGTAGGAAGTTGCTGTCATACTTTAAATCCATGCTGACACTTGTTATTGTCAGACTTCAATATTTGCCAAGTTGGTGGGTGCGGGAATGGTCCCTCATTATGATTTTAATTTGCATTTCCTTAATTGCACCAATTGGTCACTTGAGCTTTGTGTGTGTGTGAAGTGCCTGTTCAAGTCATTTGCCGATTTTTCTTTGAGTTATCTGGGGTTTTTTTCTTACCTATATGTCAGTACTATTTACTGAAGAACCACCATAGAATTTTCACTAATGAATTTTTAAAACCTAAAGAAATCTTAGTATAGTGTGACAAAATATCTGATGTGGTTTGGATGTGTCCCCACCCAAATCTCTTCTTGTAGCTCCCTTAATTCCCATGTGTTGTGGGAGGGACCTGATGGGAGATGATTGAATCTTGGGGGCGGTTTCCCCCATACTGTTCTCGTGATAGTGAGTAAGACTCACGAGATCTGATAGTTTTATAAGGGATTTCCCCTTTCACTTGGCTCTGATTCTCTCTTGCCTGCTGCCATTTAAGATGTGCCTTTCACCTTCTGCCATGATTGTGAGACCTCCCCAGCCATTTGGAACTGTGAGTCCATTAAACCACTTTTTCTTTACAAATTGCCCAGTCTTGGGTATTACTTTATTAGCAGCATGAGAACAGACTAATACAATCTCCTTTAATAATAGCAAGAAAAAATTAGAGAATTATTTTGATAGCCTCTTTTTGCAAATGGCTTCAAATAAAGCAAGTTAGGGACATTTTCTTCAAACAAGTTACTAAGTCTAGAGGCAAAATCATGTGGAGGAATTATCAGCATTCCCCATACATCTGCTGAAAATGTGTCTGCAAGTACAAGGCCATCTTTTTTTTTTTTTTTTTTTTTTTTTTTTTTTGAGACGGAGTCTCGCTCTGTCGCCCGGGCTGGAGTGCAGTGGCCGGATCTCAGCTCACTGCAAGCTCCGCCTCCCGGGTTTACGCCATTCTCCTGCCTCAGCCTCCCGAGTAGCTGGGACTACAGGTGCCCGCCACCTCGCCCGGCTAGTTTTTTTTGTATTTTTTAGTAGAGACGGGGTTTCACAGTGTTAGCCAGGATGGTCTCAATCTCCTGACCTCGTGATCCGCCCGTCTCGGCCTCCCAAGGCCATCTTTAAGTGGCAATAATGCAACTGAAATAGATTATTTAAGGAAAGAAGGTGTATTATTGAAGCCAACGTGACCACTGACACTTGTTAGCTTGTCTCTGAAGAACAAAACACTGAGCAACAAAAGTTTAAAGTGAATGAAAACGTATCTAATCCCAATCTAATGAAAATGCCTTGGGCACTAGGCCAGAGAGTAGATTTGGACCACAGACTAAACGTTTTTTAAGGTCTTAAATTTAAATTACTTGAATTATTTTTAAAGTGCCATCCTACTCAGTCTTTTGGAATAAAAACATGTTTTTCAATTTAAAAAAATACTTCAACATAAGGATGGAATGCAGCTTCTTTGACATCACTCATGTGGTCCAGAAAAGCAGACGTTCCATTCTAGTGCGTACTCAGCACTTAGTGGAGACATCCAGTATAGCCTCCATTGAGCCACAACACGCACACGTGTGCACACGCATGCACATGCCTTCTCCACATACAGGCACATAGACACAGACACATACACAGTACATATACACACATGCACATATACACACAGACACATTTTATACACAGTACACACATATATGTACACACACATATACGCAGTGTCTACACACACACATATACACATAGACACATTGTATACACAGTATACACACACATGAACATACACAGGCACATTTTATACACAGTACACACACACATATACACAGTATACACACACACTCTCCACATACAGGCACATAAACACACAGACACATTGCACAGTATACATACACACATATATACTCACAGACACATTATATACACACACACACTCCACATACAGGCACATAGACACACAGACATATTTTATACACAGTACACACACACACTCCACATACAGGCACATATACACAGACACATTATATACATAGTATACACACACTCATACACTCCACATAGAGGCACATAGACACACAGACATATATACATAGTATACAAACATGCATATAATCCACATACAGGCACATAGACACAGACACATTATATACACAGTATACACACACACACTCCACATAGAGGCACATGTACACAGACACATTATATACACAGTATACACACACTCATACACTCCACATACAGGCACATAGACATACAGACACATTATATACACAGTATACACGCTCATATACTCCACATACAGGCACATAGACACATACATTATATACACAGTACATATACATACATTTGCACTCCACATACAGGCACATAGACACACAGGCACATAGGCACAGTACACACACATGCACACACAAATGGACACAGACACGTCACATACACATATATACATACACATCCACACTGGCACTTAGTGCCTGAAAACCTTGAAGCAAATACACACATACATGAAGGAGCCTAAAGGGACATAACTTCCTCTGAGGACACTAAATGTTACATTACAAAACTTCTACAACCCTCAGTTTCTCAACCAGTCAAGAATGAAGGAATCATTTTAGAATTACTAGTTTCTATAAAACTTTATCATCTAGGAACGGAAGTCAGTTGCAAGTTTTAAAAGTGAAAAAGTGTACCCTAAATTGCTGCTTATTTTAAGCACATCATATCTAAAAAATATGTAGACTTGCTTTAAGATACGAGCATTTAGAAGGACATTGTGTTGTTATGGCTCTCTCCTTTTTAAAATAAATATAGATGAACAGCAAATAGAGATTAATCAAGAGATATGTTCAGCTGGGAAAGACCCCCTTACAAGCTGTGGTCATGGAGGAGACGGCTTCCAAAAGCCTGGCCTACCCAGCACCTCGGGGTTCGATGGCTGGCGATGACCCAGCTGGCTGTTTAGGGGTGCAGTCAGCCTGGATTCTGTACCATTACCCACAGACTTCTGAACCGGGGCCTTGTGTTCATAGCTCCAAACCTGGATGGGGACAGAGCCCTCATAGATATGTGACTTATGAGCCTTTCATTGGCCAAGCCTCATTCTCCAAAGCTCCTGGCTGGGAGGGGAAAGCCAGTCCCAGCACTCACCTGATGTTGCCAGCCATGCTTGGTGTTCAGGATGCTTCACTCCTGGCTCCTAATGCCTCGGCTGTCTCCAAAAAGGTCACAACTCTGCAGCTTGGAATCAACAGACATGTCATGGCCCTGTCATCTAGTGAAGCTCCTCTGGCCAAAGTGCCACCTTTATTGGAAGCATAACCAAGAAACCTTGGCTGGGACCCTGGGACTGCTCACGGGAGTGGAGCTTCCTTACTACATCCTGACAGAAGGAAACAGGGGAATGGCCTGTGTCCTGGGGAATAGTCTCTGTGCACATCCCACAGCAGCCCAAGGCTGACATCTCACTGAAGTATAGCCAATCGTGGTCCAAGCCCAAGGACCCAACCCTCTTAAAGTTCGCAGACCTAAGGAGACAGGACAAGTTCATCTGTCATCTCTTCTCACCTTCTAGGACCCTTACTCTTACCCTTTCACGTCTTCAATTACTGAGAGTTTAAAGTTGTTGAGTTGTAACCCGGCCACCCTCTCTGCTCACCTCAGGGACACGTAGATCAACACTAGGGGCTACAATCTGATGAGTTTCTGGGGGTTTCTGGAAGGGTCCAAGTAGGGGCCAGCTCTGGACCATACAAATTCCTACTAACTCCCCATGACAGCCTCCCCAGAAGGAGCCCTATGTCTTTGGAACAACATCCTTGGACACCATCTTGGCTTATTTACATAACCACTTCTCATTTGAGGCCATCTTATTATTATGACTTATTCATCATCTGTTTATTCATCCAACACACCTGGATTGAGTGTCTGCTGTTTGCCTGACACAGGTGTTGAAAATTTGGGATGTGGGCCCCATGCAGTGGTTCATGCCTGTAATCTCAGTGCTTTGGGAGGCTGAGGCAGGAGGATCGCTAGAGCCCAAGAGTTTGAGGCTACAGTGAGCTATGATCACACCACTGCACTCCAGCCTGGGTGACAGAGTGAGATTGTCTAAAAAAAAAAAAAAGCAAAAAACAGAAAAGTGTGGATGTGAAGATGAATAAAATATAATTCCTTTCCTCAAGGAGTTTACAGCTTGCAAATGGAGACAGATGAGTAAAATCAACAATAAGAGGACAGTGTGGTGACTGCTGTGAGCTTTGGGGGAAATGTAGGTGCAAGGTTCTAAATCAGTTACCGTTGTCCATTCAAGTGGAGTTTGACCACCCATCCTCCCTTCACAGAGTTTCCAGGAATAGGTTGCTGAGATCACCAGTTTCTCCAGTACACATATACACAGCTTCCACAGCATGGAAGGAGACCTGAGTGGATTGCTGCTGCTGGCTGGGGTGGCCAGCTTTTATTCCCTTATTTGTCGCCTCCCCATGTCCTGTTTCTGTCCTATCAGAACGCCCTTTTCTCCCTCAACTGATTACTATTAGAATCTTGTTGATTGGTCCATTTTACAGAGCAGGTCACAGCAGTATAGAGCTGGGCTCTGTTAATGTAGGTGGCTTTGACCTCCACCTGCAATTGAAGGACCCCCGCTTCCGCTCCAAATCTCCCCCAGGTACTCTGGGGAGTGAACTGGGGAAGGGGATGTCATGTGTGCTCACATCAGTCTTCTCAGCCCCCACTGGCTTCTAAGTTCTCTGCCATGTATCAGTCTTTGTGAGGGTGCCTCATCCTGCTCTGTCCCTGCTGCTGGGAGGGCTCTTGGTTGCTCTCCATGCAAAGGCAGTCCCTCCTGTCCTTCCTCAAGCTGGTGGCATCACTGTATGCCAGCATCTCCCTGCTGCCATAGTTGGTGATATCACTTGTTCCAGTTACTAAGGGATCCCACTGGAGATGGGGCTGGTGTGGCCATGAGCACAGGTGTCTGCTTCGGGTTGAAATTCCCTCAATTCTACTTTGTCGTTTTCACCTTTGGCGTTTCCACAGCCTGGAAACTCTGCCATCACTGGGAAAGAATCTCTTTCCTTAACTTTTATGCCATAATCAGTTGCCTTGGTCCCAAAGCCCTTCTGGCCCCCATGTCCTGTCCCTCGAAGAGGCTTTGTGTGAAAGTCGTTCTTAAATGTTTCACTTGTCACTGGGACTCAGCCTGTGTGCTGGGATGTGGCTTGGAGGATGGAGGACACAAGGACAATCTGTCTTCTTCACAGTGGAAGGCATGCTGTACCCCAAATCTGCCCACCCCTTTCATTACTGTGTTGTCCTTCTTAAGTCAAGCCTGTGTGTCTGACCCTCTCATCGGGATGAATACTTTTCTAGAATCCTTCATCTGCCACTCAAAAATATTCCCAAACAACCTCCTCTAGTGGACCAGTGCTGTCACCTCCCATCCTTGCAAAGACCAAACTTGCCTTCCTGCAAATCCCACACTAAAAAAGATCTAAGATCCCAAGTCCTGATTTTACAAGCCTTTCTTTGAAAGGAGGACTGCCTAGCATGGTGCATGATCCCCAAGGGCTCCTGGCCATCAGTGTACCCTTCTTAAAACAGACCTCACAGCCAACTGAGACCAAGCTCTTGAGGCGTTCTCTGCCATCTCTGAACGTCCATGATGTTACTTCAGTGACAACTTCTCCAGCTTCTTAGAAAACATTTATGATTATCAATCCCAGATAAGTAACATGGTTGCTGAATAGTTAGATTCTGGGTGGGTGATCTGTTGCATAAGTCCAAATTAAGCCACTGAACAGACTATACAAAAAAAAAAAAAAAAAACACACACACACACATCATGTTGGATACTTATGTATATTTGTTGTGATTTTTTTTTCTGTCTGTAGGGTGGTGACATCACTGAAGCAAAACCCTGATGAAAGTGATTCACAATTTAGCATTTACCATTGTATGGAAATGTGAGTTCCATCTAGCAACGAGAATATTACAGGGATGTTCAATATAAAATGCAAATATAATAGCTTAGTGGGTTGGATATGTCAGCTGTGTTTCACTTAAACCTATTACCTTGGCAGATTAAATATAGTTACAGATCTTTCACAAAGAGGATATTCTGATGAAGTTATATCTGATATCAGCCTTTGTGGATCCTCAGTTCAATTGGCTATGAGTACAATGAGGACAAAAATGGGTGAAGAATAGAGAGTGAATGGGGACACAGCCATGGAGAAATAGGATCTGCCTGTTGCCTCCAGACCTTCCAATACCCGTTAAGAAATATTGTTCTTTGCTGAAGCATGAGCAATTTATAGCAAAGATTTATATCTTATGTGATGAAGGGGCACCCATCCCACCAGGCCTATATAACCACTTCAAAAGGTTGATACCTGCTTATATAACCCAACTTAGCTAAGCAGAGGTGAGCCAACCTGAGCTGTGCCACTAGCTCCAATCTTGGTGCTTCTATAGCCATCTGGACCACTCAGCTCTCATGGCTGAACTGCACAATGGTAGACCCTGCTCATTTAACCACACACTCCAGCTTCTGACCTCCTCTTCACTGTCAGGGCCCACTAAGTGCTTCATGATTTGTCTTGCTATTGCCACGTCCTTCTGGTTATAACTTCTTGCCCAAATGCCTTGTAATTCTTTACTCTATGGCACTGCCCAGTTTCTGCAAGTGCTTCCCCAGGACTGTGCTATCTTACCCTCTACCCCACACCTCCACAGTGATGGCAAGGTTGCTGGCCCCTTGAAATGGCCCATGTTAAGCCTGTACTCCACTCCTTAAGACAGGCTTGGTGGAAATTAACCAGCCTCATCCAGTTTGTCCAGCACAGCTTTCTTGTCTCATTATTGCATGATCAGTTATAAGCTTTAGGGTTTATGTATCCAGCAGCATTTCCCTGTGGGCTTTTCCAAGGGAGTATCTTACAAATTGCTACAGAGAACTGAAGAAATAATTGATCTCTTTTAAAAGGAACATTCCATCTGTAGCTTCTGTGATCCGTTTTGCTTTGTCTTATATTAATATGCTGTGAATATTATCTGTTCATAGCTATTTATATGTGTAGTCAACAGACATGAAAAACTCACACTCAGGGGTTCCTGCTCTAAAAAATTCAACTTGGCTGATGTAGCACCAAGTCTTTCTGCCAAAGAAGACACTAACCCATGGAGCAGTAACCACTGCTTTTGGGGTAGGGGTGGGGGTGGCAGACAGTTCATAGTTGTAGAAGGAGGATCTGGAGTGGAAATCTAGGCACACAGCACCCTACTGTATAATTGTGAACTGGGCTTCAGGGAGCTGGGTTCTCCTTCTGTTTCTGCCCTAACTACCTTTGTGATACTCGTACTTGTTGGACCCCACTCAGCCTACTTTCTCCCCTGTAAAGTAGGAAGTTGACCTAGAGCAGTTCTCTTCAACTCCAGTCTTCCACATTTCCATGAATATGCACAAAAAGTCAGATAGCTAGTTAGGAACCCAGAAGATGCTAGCAAAAGCAATGATTACCAACTTTCTGCTGGACTTAGAACCCAGCACTTGACACAAGTTATCTCATTTAAGCCTCACAGTGATTCCAAGAGTTTGGTATTATGGTCCCATTTCACAGAAGAAAACGTAGTTCTCAAAGGGGTCACTCAACTTTTTAGGATCACAGTGCTAGTAAATAAGAGCAGAGATTCTGATCCTGATGGAACTAACTCCAAATGCACTTTTAATAAGAGGTAGTAAGAAGTTCCCAACCCTCCTTTTTTTTTTTTCTTTTTCTTTTTTTGTTTTGTTTTGTTTTGTTTTTTTAGACGGAGCTTCGCTCTTGTTGCCCAGGCTAGAGTGCAATGGCTCGATCTTGCTTCACCGCAACCTCTGCCTCCTGGGTTCAATCGATTCTCCTGCCTCAGCCTCCCGAGTAGCTGGGATTACAGGCATGCGCCACCATGCCCAGCTTATTTTGTATTTTTAGTAGAGACGGGGTTTCTCCATGTTGGTCAGACTGGTCTTGAACTCCCAACCTCAGGTGATCCGCCCGCCAGGGCCTCCCAAAGTGCTGGGATTACAGGCATGAGCCACCGCGCCGGCCCCCAACCCTCCTTTTATTACTCTCAGTTTCTGAATCTCACTACACTTCTCCTCTCTGTCCACTCTGCATGCCTGAGTGACCCCCTTTCCTGACATCTAAAACACATGTACCTCTGTGCCTTTGGTTAGTGTGAAAAGGGTAGCATTGCATTTTAGAATTCTCTATCCATTGTTTGCAACAAGATGGGACTCAATAAGCAAAAAGCAAAAATGAGTTTCTAAGCAGCTGCTTGCCATATGAAATGTCATGAAGGTATAACTCAAAAAGGGCAAGATTTAGCTCAAAAGAATACTTTTCAGACTATCATGTATAATCCTCTGTATATGGGCACAGGTGTCTAACGTGAGTCATCTGTCATTTCGCCAAGGCCAACTTTAAATCATAAACAGCGGGAGGTTCTTCAGCTTCCAGTGGGGTCTCATTGATTGCCTAGTCTTTGCCTCTCCTGGAAGCAAACCAGTTGTGTTTCTTTGAGAAAAAAGCATCACCCCATCCCCAACAATTAGACAACTTCTGGTGAGTGCCAATTATTTATATGAAAACTTCTAAGAAAGCACAGATGAACTTTGCCAGAAAGTAGATGTTTTGTACAATTTAAAGAATGGACTTCAAAGTCAGAAATGCCCTGTGAGTTTGATGATCCTATTCTCTATTTGGAAATAAGCGAAATCTCTACGCTTTCGTCAGTATATCTTGATAGTATATATTACCTCATTATTCACAGTCAATCCTCATTATGCATAGATTCTGCATTTGCAGATTCACCTACTCACTGAAATTTAGTTGTAACTTCAAAATCAATAATTGCAGCACTTTCATCATTACTCACAGACACATGCAGAGAGGTGAAAACATCGAATCACCCAACGTGTGTGTTCCTAGCTAAGGTCAAATAAGGGTCTGCTTCCTGTTTTGTCTCTCATACTATAAACAAGTGTTCTTTTCACAATGCCATGTTGTTGACATTATGTGCTTTTAGTTGGTGATTTTGTCATTTAAAATACCCTGCAACGCTGGGCACAGTGGCTCATAGTTGTAATCCCAGGATTTTGGGAGGCCGAGGCGGGCAGATTGCTTGAGGTCAGGAGTTCGAGACCAGACTGGCGAACATGGCGAAATCCTGTCTCTACTAAAAATACAAAAATGATCCAGGCGTGGTGGTGTGTGCTTGTAATCCCAGCTACTCTGGAGGCTGAGGCAGGAGAATCGCTTGAACCCAGGAGGCGAAGTTTGCAGTGAGCCAAAATGGCACCACTGCACTCCAGCCTGAGTGACAGAGTGAGACTCTGTCTCAAAAAAAAAGAAAAGAAAATATCCTGCAAGCGTGGTGCAAAAGTACTATCTGGTGGTGCTAAGCACAAGAAGGCTGTGATGGCCCTTACAAAGAAAACACACGTTTAAATTAAGCTTCATTCAGGCATGAGTTATAGTGTTATTGGCCATGAGTTTAATGTTAAGAAACTATATGTGTAGTTACATATATATATATATATACACACACACACACACACACACACACGCAAAATAAGATTCTTAAATCTTAAACAGGAACACACATAAAACGAGGCTCTGTATTGATTCATTGATGAAAACATTGTGACCAGAGGCTTGCAGGAACCTAACTGTCTATTTCCCCTAGGAGCAATGGTTCAGTACCCGAATTCAGTGTCTGTGGCAACTTTACAGAGCATAACTACTGCAAATAACAAGAATCAGTGTATTTCCAAATTTAGAAATTGCAGATAATATCTTGAAATATTTCTTGGGACTGCCAGGGAGGTCTGGTACTACTGATCTCATGCCATTTTCCGCTTCATGGAAAATGAGAACTTACGAAACCATCCCCATTCCTTCTTCTGTGAGGAGCAGATTTTCTCACTATTCAACTCCACCAGGTACTAACTGAGTGCTGCAGAATCTACTACTGCTGGAAGATAGGCAGAGAATCAGTCCCTGACCTCAAGAGCTTTCACCTGCGTTGGAATGACTGGGCTGGGGGTGGCAAACGTACCCAGGTCAAAAGGAAAGTGGAAACATCTTAGAAATGGCAGAGAGAAGAACAAACTCTCTGAGGCATAACATAGGGAAACAGGCTGTTTTTCTAATAGTAACCTTGAACTGTTAATTTAGTGTTTCCTGCCAGGAACTCTGCAAAGGAAGTTTGGCCTTAGCCAGAGCTTCTAATTAACTCCAAAGTTTCTACCACATCAGCAAACACCTAAAGACCACCCCAGTGCTTGTCTCTTTCCTGACAGAAGTCAAAAAAGTGATGTAGGTGAGAATTGCCCAATAGGAAATCCTTTTTTCTCTATGGGAAATGGTTGCTGTATTTCCCTCAGCTTGATTATTTTGGAGGCCTGTAATCTTACAGCTAGAAAAATACTATTTATGATACTTGGAATAAAAATAGTAATATTAATTTATTGAGCACCCAGTTTATGTCGGGATCTGTGCTGGGTACTGGGAAGACAGGGATGAAAGACACGGTCTCTGGCTCTATGTGTCTCATGGTCAAATGGGCAAACGTGGTCATTGTGAAAGTGGAGTTATGCCGTGGGAGAGGGAAGCAGGAATAGGGGCTTGCAGCAGCACATAACCCAGCATGGGAGGTTACGGTGTGCGGAGAAATGCTTCTTGCTGGAACAGTCTTGGAAGGGGAGGAGGAGTTGGTCTAATGAAGGAAGCTGAGGTGAACGTTCCAGGAAGCAGGAACCTCATATGGAAGCCTAGAGGCGTGAAAGTGTTATGGGGCATTTTAGGACCTGGAAGCACAGCATGGGCAATGGACGAGTTAGAAGAGAGCAGGCAAGGGAGAGGCAGCACCCAGGTCATGAACAGCCTGGAAGGGCATGTGGCATCCTCAGAAGGGTCTCACAAAGGCGAGCAAGATAATCACGTTTGCACTTTCTGTAGGTCAGTTAGACATAGTACAGAGAATGCATTGTGGGCAGGGCATATCTGAGAAGGATGAGAACAGTTAGGCTTTTGGAAAAGCCACTAGGAAAATAAGAGAAGAGCAGTAGGAATACAGTAAAAGAGAGAAGTTAGAGAGAAATGGGGAAAGAAATGACAGAATTTGAAGAGCAGCTGGGGGAAAAAGAGAAGAGGGTGAAGGGAGGCAGGTTTGAGGATGATTTGGGGTACCCTGAATTGGAGGGCTGATGGACCATCCCAAGGAGGTTACATCAGGGAGCCAGAGATCCTGGGTTGAATTCAGGAGAGTGGTTTGGGATGGAGATGATAATTGATCATTCTGTAGATGATCATTGAAGCCAAGGCTTTCCATTACATAAAGCAGAGTGTATACAGTTAAGAATAGAAGGTGGCCACAGAAACCCTCTTCAGAAACACTAATATTTAAGGCCTTAATAAAGGAAGATAAGTCTGACATGAAGCTAGAGAGGAGGTAACCAGAAATGAAGAAGGAATAGAATGATGCCAGGTATGACAAAGGAGACATCTTGCAGGAGGGAGTGGTCACCGAATACGATGATACAGGGAGGAAGGCACAGTGGAATTGGTTGTTAATGACCTAGAGCAGTTTTAATGGGAAAGCAGGAATGAAAGCAAATAGCCCTGGGTAGAGATGCAAAGCGGGGCGAAGAAGTGAAAACAGTACAAATGTAGACCAGCTCGTGTGTAAACTTGACTTTCAAGGAAAGAAGAAATAAATCGAGGGGAATGGGAAGTTAAGGAGGGCTTCTGCCTTTGCCAGTGGAAATTAGCTGTGATTCTTCCTTGCTGGCAGGATACAGGGAGCATTTTCAAAGTGCACATAACTACAAGTAACACAGGCTATGAGACAAAAAAAAAAAAAAAAAAAAAAAAAAAAAAAAAAAAAACCTCATGGTGAAGAAGTGAGGGGGGATGAACATGGATCAAGAATCAAGGAAGGGGCTGGTCATGGTGACTCACACCTGTAATCCCAGAACTTTAGGAGGCTGAGGTGGGAAGATCGCTTGAGGCCAGGAGTTCAATACCAGCTCAAGCAACAAAGCAAGACCCTGTTTTCTCCAAAAAAAAAAAAAAAAAAAAAAAAAAAAAAAAAAAAGGCTGCATATGGTGGCTCACACCCATAGTTCCAGCAATTTGGAGGAGGATTGCTTGAGCACAGGAGGGAGTTCCAGTCCAGTGTGGACAACATGGGAAAACTCCATCTTTTAAAAAAAATTAGCTGGGCATAGTGGTGTGCAGCTATAGTCCCAGCTACTTAAGAGGCTGAGGTGAGAGGATTGCTTGATCCCAGGAGAATAAGGCTGCAGTGAGCCGTGACCACTCCAGCCTGGACAACACAGCAAGACCCTATCTCTAAAGACTTTTTTTTTTTTTTTAAAGAATCAAGGGACCTTGTAAGTCACGGGTTCTAAAGGGGATGTTTTTTATAAGAAACTATGAAAAATACTAAAATGGCAACAGATTAAGACCCAGAAGACCTGCGACTGTCTCTTATTAGCTTTCAACCTTAGGCAAGTCCTCTCTTTGTGAGCCTGAGTACCCTCATCCTTAAAGTCAGCTAAAGACTATCTGTCTCGCCTATATCACTGGTTGTAGTGAGAATTAAACAGGATAATATGTGTGAAGAGCACCGTGGAAATTGGAAAGCCCTGCACGATTGTGAGATGTCATTGTGGGAGAAGAGGAGCCTTCTTGCTGCCTTCACCATTTGCTGAAGTGCCCTTTGCTGTTGAAGTTATCTCAGGCACTGTGTGGCTTCTTCCAAACTACAGGCAAGATCTCTCTCTTCTGGGGATTTCTATCTTTTTCTTACTCACTCGAAATGAAGAGTGCTGTGGAGGGGTAAGAAGAACATATTTTCAAATCAAAAAGAAAAACGTTGAACTGACACTAGTCACTAATCATTTTAAATCGTTTTGATGGAAGAATTTCCAGTCTTTCATCAAAAAACAAAACAAAAAAACAAACACAAAAAAGGATCTGACAGAGGACATAGTTAAGTGGCTGGCGCGCATGGCTGTGCCGGCTTTAGAGAGACGAGACGGACATTTACTGATTGTGAGGAGGGGGTTGACATCCTTGGTTAGTATGCTAATTTCATCTCCTGCATTTAACATGTAGATCCGCATCAAAACTATTTGAATGCGTTTCTTTTTAGATATTTAACCTTCCCAGTTATGACCCTTTGGGGGGAAAAAACCCCTTTGTAGAGCTCACACTACTTATATTTTTTTTAAGATGGAGTCTTGCTCTGTTGCCCAGACTGGGGTGCGGTGGCATGATCTCAGCTCACGACAACCTCCGCCTCTCAGGCTGAAGCAATTCTTGTGCTTCAGCCCAAGTAGCTGGGATTACAGACACATGCCACCATTCCCAGCTAATGCTTTGTAGAGATGGGGTTTCTCTGTGTAGGCCAGGCTGGTCTCTAACTCCTGATCTCAAGCGATCCGCCTGCCTTGGCCTTGCAAAGTGCTGTGATTATAGGCGTGAGCCACTGCGCCCGGCCAGAGATCACTACTTTAAAGAAAGATGGCATTACATCATGCCTGCTAAAATGGTGGTGACCATAGGGCAAGCAGGCCACACTGACATCCAATCTCTTCCTCTCTTTATTGTTTTAAATTAGCATTTCTCTATTTCCCTCCTAGTCCAGCAAAATGCATACTCCCTTGACGTATGCCATGTCCTTGCTAATATCTATATTTTTAATTAATACAAAATAGAATAAAAACCAAAACACCTGTGCTAGGAACTTTAACACAAAGACTACAAAGTAATGTCTGTAGGCAAAGACTGTCTTTGTGAATATGTTTCACTTAACTCATAGCTGGTTTTAAAAAGATTGATATATTTGAGCCAGGTGCAGTGGCTCACGCCTGTAATCTCAGCCCTTTGGGAAGCCTAGGTGGACAGATTGCTTGAGCCCAGGAGTTCAAGACTAGCCTGGGCAACATGGTGAAACCTGGTGGCTTCAAAAAATACAAAACTTTGCCTAGCGTGGTGGTGCATGCCTATAGTCCCAGCCACTCTGGAGGCTGAGGTGGGAGGATTGCTTGAGCCCAGGAGGTCAAGGCTGCAGTGAGCCATGAATGCGCCACTGCACTCCAGCACGGGTGACAGAGTGAGATGCTATCTCAGAAAAAATTGATATATTTGATATTTACACATACCAGTCTCTACCACCTCTTGGAACAGTGGAAGATCAGGCAACACATGGCAGGGCTTTTATTCCCCCAAACATCAGGTGACCAGAGCCGAGTGTCTCTCCGGTCCATTTCGTCCCAAGCCCCACTCCTCCTCATCATCTCTTCAGGCTGGGTGTGCACAGGCCCCTGGAGATTTCAGAGTGTATAACCCCTGGTTTAAAGCCAAATCAGTGAAGTACAGTAGAAAGAAAGAAGTTTGTTTCTGAGGATAAAGTGGATAAAGTAAAGAAAAAGTGGCCAAGCGTGGTAGTTCATGCCTGTAGTTCCAGCACTTTGGGAGGCTGAGGCAGGTAGATGACAAGGTCAGGAGATTGAGACTATCCTGGTGAACACAGGGAAACCCCGTCTCTACTAAAAATACAAAAGATGAGCTGGGTGTGGTGGCGGGCACCTGTAATCCCAGCGACTCGGGAGACTGAGGTAGGAGAATCGCTTGAACCCAGGAGACGGGGCTTGCAGTGAGCTGAGATCACCCCACTGCACTCCAGCCTGGGTGACAGAGTGAGACTCTGTCTCAAAAAAAGTAAATAAATAAAAAAATAAAGAAAAAGTAAGTAAACATTTCCCAGCTTAAATACTGGGGCTAGTATGCCTGATTCTCAACTTTTAGACAACATTGTCTGCTTTAGGATGAGATTCTCTAAAAGTGGACATCAAATTGTTTTCTCTGTGTACTCCTTTGTGTGATAGAGATTAAAATAAAAGCAAGTACTATCTTTGGGGAAGGCCTAATGCACAGCCCAAAAGAAAAATTTATGTCACTTCAAAAGCTGAGGCAATTGGCCAAAAAAGTCCAGAAGGCACTTCTCACCCCAACAAGGTCAAGAAACTTTGATAACCTTGAGCCCAGTGGAGAGACATCTGGTAGACCACACTTCTCTTTTACAGTTAGGAAGATAAAGTTCATTCTCAGTATTCTTAACGCAGACACACCGGTCATGGCCGATCTGTGCCACACAGAAGAAATATTCCCAAGCAAAGCATTCTTTGGCTCTCGTCAAGTGGTCTGCTGTCTGCGGAATTTCCTATTCTCCAGCCCCAGAGCAGAAAGCAATCCCCGCCCGCCTGGCTTTGGCCGTCATGAGGTTTAAAGAGGATCATTTGTTTTCATTACAGCCCCTTGAAGCCCTTCCTTCCCTCCTCATTAATGAATTTCCAGTCTTTCATCAAAAAACAAAAACAAAAAAACAAACACAAAAAAGGATCTGACAGAGGACATAGTTAAGTGGCTGGCGCGCATGGCTGTGCCGGCTTTAGAGAGACGAGACGGCCATTTACTGATTGTGAGGAGGGGGTTGACATCCTTGGTTAGTATGCTAATTTCATCTCCTGCATTTAACATTCAGATCAGGTCTGTACAGGCCCTCCACAGCCACAGAGTCCAGGGATGGGTGACTGTCTGCCTTGCAGCACTGAACATTCTCTGCCATGAATTACATAAATACCCAAACATTCCGCCTGTTCTGACTTTACTCCCTTTCCCTCCCTCTCGGAGAGACACATAGACACGGAGCCATACTCATGCAAGCATACATTCCCCACGATGCCATCACATGCACACACATACACTGCAGACACGGGTCTCTATGAATGCCAAACACATGCAATGGAGGGTGCCCGAGTCATCCACAGCTGGCTTATTTCCTCCTCATTTGGGTCTCCGCGGCTCACTTCTGCAAGATCTATTTCTCCTGCTCAGGAAACTTGGAATGTATTGGGGAATCCTAAATAAGGAAGCAATATGAAATTAAAAGCTCAATCAGAAAAGAAGGAGGATATCTTGAAAGGGTGACCTTCCAGTCCCAGAAATCCTTAAAGAGCCCCGATTCCACTCATGTGAAAGAGAACCATTTAGCTCAGTTAACTGAACACCCAGAAAGAAAGAAAGAAAACCCGGCTCATTTTATTACTTGGGGTCCCCACTTTGTCATGTGCGTTTGGAACACTGTATTAAGAGTCCTATTTATGGGTGGTTTGGGACTCACCAAGCCACAGCTGGGTGACAACAGAAGAGGAATCCCAAACTGGCACCCCCTTGGCTGTCCAAAGGGCAGACAATCACCTGGCACGTTTGCCAGAAACCCAACCAATGGAAAACTGAATTTCCTCAACCTCCTTTTTGCAGCGTCTTTCCGTAACCTTACAGCAGCGTCTGGAGACAGAGAATCAGCAGCTCCTACTATCAGAAGGCACATTTGGGGTTGCTTTTAATAAATGGAAGCAGAAGCCTCCCATATAAAGGAAAGGACACAGGTTGGTTTTGGTTGTTTTGGTTTGATCTGGTCTGGTTTTGGGGTTTTCATTTTTTTCTCCATGTATGACATCACTGTGTACCCTGGCATATCGTAGCTCTTTCCTCCAGACTCTGGTGGACCCTCATTCTGTCCCCTTGTGCCCACACAATATTCCATGCTTGGCTAAGAAACATCGGGCAATTCCTGTCGGAGCTTCCCACTGGAGCGACGGGTGTTTCCTCCGAGCTGCAGACTTGATTTGCCTCGAATTTTTTTTTTTTTTTTTTTTTTGGCTCTGGTCCAAGATGTTTTCCTGTCATCATTTCACTGTCTTTTCCAGTAATCCCTTTCTTAAACATTGCCAACAATTAGTCGATCTATCTCTACCATCACCACTACCCCCCCAACCCCATATCCACACAAACACACCCTCCACTGAGCCCATCACTGTCTCGTCTTGCCTTGAAGTATAAGAAATTACAGCTTCTCATTAGCTGGAGAGCACGATTGGAACGGCTCTGTGTTTACTCACTTAGTAAGTGATGCTGGCCTTTTTAATTATTCTCCCTCCGCGTGCCATCAGAGAGCAGCAAGCTGTTCAAGTCAAACCAAACGACTGCACATCCTCCGCAAGGCAGTTGGAAGTAATCGTGTTTTACCTCACTGCTGCTGCTGTCTTCCTTGCCTGTCAGCAAGCCAAGGAATCCCCCCAAAGCTCTTACGTAGGAGATGCCAAAACTGTGAGTCACTTTTCACTCCCAGAGCAGAGAAAGTCCACTGCGTCCTGCACGTAGCAGCAGACCCAAGATGGGGGTTTCCTCCACGCAATCGAGATTCCCTGGGACCAGATGTCCGGTCATCGATTCCTTTTTTCTTGCTATTGCTCCCTCTTTCTCTTCCACCCTTGTCCATTCCTTGGTTTTGAGGTGCTTTTCTCTTTTTCTCTTCCCTTCTGTGTTGCCGACAGCCGCAGACCCAGCAAGAGCTGGGTCCCTCTCGCCTTCTGTTATTTTTTTCCCCCTGCAGCAGCCTTTGGCTGCTACTTCTGCAAGCTGGATCACCAAAGACACACGACTCACTCACAATGAATAATCAATACGGATATTGATCTGGGGAAAATGTTTGTAAATTCCTGAAAGGGAATCAGGAGCAGGGGCAGGGAGGCTCGTGGAGGACGACACTGCAGTGCTCCACGGCCGGAGGAGGCAGAACCGCATTTGGATCCCAGGTCTCGCTGGCTCCGAGGTGACGGGTACCGGAATGCGTGCGAACCAGGGTGTGCGCGTGTGAGGAGGGGGTCCTGTATTCTCATTTCTCTACAGCTGCTTTCCCCGAAGAATCAAGAGCCAAATGGTCGGGGAGCTCCCGTCAGCGCCATGTCTTGGCTGCGGGCCAGCACTGTTTTGTTTTCATTATCACACGCTACTTTGCAATTTGCATAAATACAGGGTTATTTTTTATCGTGTCGCCCAAAAGATAGAAAAAAAAAAATAGAAGTCTTTGTTGTATGCAAGAAGGGCTTGCTGCCTACTCATCGAGGCTAAGGATTTACCTCCAAGGCAGGGCTTCGGAGCCTATGTAGAGAGCTCCAGAAGAAATACGCAAAGAAGTGGTAATCACAGAAAAGAATACAGGAGACAAAGAATGGAATTTAACGAGAACTGAAGGGCACTCGGCGTGGCAAAACCCAATATTAGGGATACATTTGCTTCTTGGAGAAGTGGCGTAGACTTAGACAAGCAAAGTAGAGATAAGGACCACCAGGATCTAACCCGTGTCCCTGTTACACACATTTCACGCTCTCAGCTGGAATGAACTATTGATCCCTGGAGGAAAAGGTATGCAGGACAATAAACTCGAACTTGCCTTCTCACCCCCTTGCTGCTTCCAAAACGTAGAAAGAGTGAGCACAGATAGGTAGAGCGTTCCCTCTCAGCTGCTATGCGCTGATGGTTTTCCAGCAGATGAGAGGTTTTAAATCTGGTCTTTTTCCCTCACTTGCCCTACACCTTGAGCAGTTCAGCTAAGCTCCCTGAATTGCACTTGCTCTAGTATTGAATGGGATTTGCATTGTCCCCTCGGTTCTCTCATCTTCAGGAAAGTGAACGCAAGAGTGTGTTCAGCTAAACAACAAGATATAGGTGGCTTTCTCCTGCAAGCGCCTCTTGGCTTTGGGGATGAGACCTCAGATTCCTGAAGTCATATCCCACAGTGATGCTGGGCATGCACCTGTGTCCCGGGGAGTGGTACCTCGTTTCAGAAAAGCCTTCCAGCTCTCTCAGGCCATTGAATGGTGGTCCCTGCTCCTTTCATCTCTCCTCACTCACTCTGTTTTTGCAATTTGGTAATAAAATCTCTCTGGGCTCACATCACCCTTTCTCCCATTGCCCTATCTATCTCCTCCTGGCCTGGTGACAGAAGGGCCGTGTCGCCTTTGAGATAGCCATCTAGAGTGAGACCTCCGCATGAGGATTCAATTCCAGCTCCCCCTGCCCTCCTGTCCTGAAAAGAGCTGTCTGCTTTATCAGCCAGCAGCAGCAGCGGCAGCAGGAACACTGATTTTTTTATTCCTTTTCTGGCTTCTGATTAGCTCTAGCAATCCAATTAGCAGAGGAATTTATATCACACGGGCTGAGGTGCCCCTACTCATCACAGTAGCTCAAACCCACTCATAAATTCTGCCAATCTTACATCTGCCTGTGACATGGATTAATTACAGCACCAAGCCTTCCCGAGTAGGTCTACTGATGAAGGTACATGTGAATATCAGAGTTAAGAACAGGCAAAAAGGGATGACTTTTGTGTATCACCAAGGATGTATAAAGGCTGCCCAGTGAAGTCACTTTTTTCTTCTGCTTGCATGTTGTTCTAAAGAGGCCAAATGGACCAGAATGGGGCACTAGGGAGGATTCAGAAGTGGCCTAATCATGGCACACTCATGTATTTCTTTATATCATTGAGACACATATTGTGAAACTTCAGGGCTCTTCGAGACTAATTTTCTGCCACCCATCCATACATTCCCAAAACAGTTAAACTATTTAAAATAGTTCCATGAAGAGAAATGTCATTATCTTCATTGGTTTTCCATTCCAGTTGGGTACAATCATAATATTGTCATACCCTTGCATCTATCTACAATTTCATTCCAAATTCACCCTTACATTCATCAGTCTCTAGCATCTATCCATTCATCTAGTGATATTCATTTATATATCAACTATTTATTCTGCTTCCAAGTCATCTATTCATCCATGTGCATCCTGCTACTCATTTTCTAACCACGTATTGATCTATGAATATCTTTCTATTATCTGTCATCTCCTTGTCTATCCATTTGTGTCTCTATTAATTCATTCGTCTGTATTATCCATCTATCTGCTTTTCTATCTATTCATTAATCCATTCATGTATCTATCCACTCAATCATCTATCATTTGCTCATCAGTTACCAATCCCTTTTTACTTTTCTTTGTGCCTTTTGTTGGCTGTAATCTTAGCAGAATCCTAGATTCACATTCTCAATCATTTTTAAGGTAAATAACGCCCAATTTCCAAATGAAGTCTATAAAAGTTATATATTTGGTTCTCTGTCCTCTTTCAAAGAGTCTTATGAACTAAAGCCAGTCACTAGAATCACATGGTTTTAAATGAATTAAAAATTACAAGGAAACTATTTTATCCTGGATTTCTGCAGCATTTTCCTTACTGAACAAAAGCATGCATTACTAGTCCCTTTTGAACCATGCTGCCCTTAAAAGAGGGGAATTTCAAATAACATCTACATGTAAATCTCATTCCATCTGTCATATCTACCACTGAGAGACTTTCATGAAAGGGACCCAATTCAAGTAGACCTTAATTGAGGTTACTTTTATCATAAATCAAAACAGATATTAACCCTAAAAGTATCATGTCGTTATACATGTTTGGCTTTCTCCTATATCCAGGTTGGAGTTGAGGAACAATTTGGAAACTAAAAATAGTATTTTCTCCCACATTACTTTTATTCAAAATATATTCAAGTCTGGACCAAACCTTAAGATTCAACACCTTCTCAGAGTGACCTCTAGTCCTTTAGCTCCAAAGACAATGGGTCAAGCAAAGTGTCACTGGGTTGGGGAAAGATTCTAATGGGTAAATCATATTTCTGTCTAAGACAAAAACCCCAGTTTGTTGCTGTGAGCAGAGAGGGCTGGGGAGCTTGGTTGGGCTTTCTTTGTGTTTCAGAGATTCACTTCCCAAGCGGTAGCACAAGTCAGAATCCTAGGTGAGCAGCAGCTCTTGTTATCTCTGACAATACTGACCATCTCTAATATTCTATTACTTGCAGGTAGGATTATCAGTTAAGAATCCTGAACAGAATTATATTGAGGTAAAGTCCATAGAGACCACATCAGTTCTGGAGTTGTAGTCCTAAAATAGCAGGCAGGGACCCAAGCCACGATGTCTTCCAAAAACACAAGGGAGAAGGAAACCAGCTGTTTCCTTTTCTCCTGTTAATTACACTTACTCTGTCACCATAGTTTTCTGGATTCCATTGTCATCAGAAATGAGACCACATAATCCCAGGTTCTGGTCGTGGCTTTATCTGTGATGCTAACTAACCAAGGCTGACTTCTCCGTGAACTACAGTAACTCAGTGCCTCAGGCCCACAACATTTTTAAGGGCCCTTAAAAGTGGTTTTCGGTTTGGTCTTGTTTTTTTGAGACAGGGTCTCCCTCTGTCACCCATGCTGGAGTACAATGGTGCAGCCACAACCCACTACAGCCTTGACCTTCCAGGCTCAAGCAATCCTCCCACCTCTGCCTCCCAAGTAGCTGGGACTACAGGCACATGTCACTACACCTGGCTAATTTTTGTATTTTTTGTAGAGATGGGGTTTCACCATGTTGCCTAGGCTGGTCTGAAACTTCTGACCTAGAGTGATCTGCCCGCCTCAGCCTCCCAAAGTGCTGGGATTATAGGCGTGAGCCACCACGCCTGGACTTGATTTCTTTCAAACTCATTTATAAAGTAAACTTTTAGGTCAAAGAAAATGTTTTAACACATAATATCTTTAATTTTAATATTTATCTCTATACCAATGCAGTCATAAAATATAAGTTTAATAATTTTTAGAAAGGAAGGGGCCCTGTAGGTAAAAGCACACAGGGCCTGCAAAAGTCATTTGTAATGTGGCTTCAATGTTAACCAGATTATCAATAACTTAGTTGTTATGCTCCAAAAAGCATGATGTCTAAGTACCTGTATAGGAGCCAGACTGCCTGGCTTCAAATCCTGATGGCACTATGTGCTAAAGTCATTTTCTTTCTCTGGTTCTCACTCTCCTTATCTTTAAAATGGAGATAATAATAGTGCCTAATACATAGGGATGTTGTGAAGGGATGTCAGTAGCTTAGTATAGAGTCTATACATAATGAAGCCTAAATAAAATTTGCTATAATAATTGTTGTTGTTTCAGCTTTGATGTCTTTTTTTTTTTTTTTTTTTTTTTAGACAGAATCTTGCTCTGTTGCTCAGGCTAGAATGCAGTGGTGCAATCTCAGCTCACTGCAATCTCTGCCTCCATGGTTCAAATGATTATCATGCCCTCAGCCTCCCGAGTAGCTGGGATTACATGCTTACACCATCACACCTGGCTAATTTTTGGAATTTTAGTAGATATGTGGTTTTGTCATGTTGCCCAGGCTGGTCTCGAACTTGTGAGCTCAAGCAATCTGCCCGCCTTGACCTCCCCAAAGTGCTAGGATTATAGACTTGAGCCACCATGCCCGGTCTAGCTTAGGATGTTTTTGCCTTAAAAGCCTATCTCTCTGTAATCCAGCAGCTATGACCAAATCAATTCCTTTTCTTGAAAAAAAAATAGATTATCTTCTAGTCACCATGGAAGGAAGAAAAAGGTGGTAATTGAAGTTTCCTCCCTTCTCTGAAAATCAGAAAATTTTCTCTCCTATAAGTAGAAAGTTCTGCAGTCTACCTGGAGCTAGGTCTTTATTCTGCATTATAAAACTCCTTTAATAAATCAGCGTCATCTCTCCTGATCGGGGATTTGATTCTTTTCTAACCTAAAACAATCCTGCAAAAATCTTATTAAGAACCACAGGTTAAAAAGAATATTGTCAAAACTTTCTCTCTCCTTTTCTCTCTTTACTTTATTATCTCCTCATTTTTTTTGTCATTTAACTCCAATTATGAGATGCTAAGTGCTTTTGGAAATTCATTGTTAATATCTTCTTACAGTGCTATTAACGTAAATCAAGTTTAATAGTGTCCCAGCAAGTGTAAAAGCAATCAAAAATTCAGTACTCACGAATCATTCTGTAATTTCAGCATAAAATGTTAATAAAAATAATATCTAATACCATAAAATATCGGTAAATTCAACTTTAAATATACGTGATGAATTACTTCACTATCCTATAGCATTGGTGGAATATTCTAGTATGAAATACTTAATTGGCCAAGCCATACCTCAGTCACGCTAAGGCTGATAGAAGACCCCTCCTCTGCTTCACACTGACTAGCCAATCCTGGACGAATAAATAGTTCAATTAAAGGCATTTCCTTATCCCAAACAGACTGATGTAATTGGCAATAAGAAAAAAAAAAATGTGTAAAATTAAGGTGGGAAGTACCATCAATTTGGAAGAATTTAAATACGTGCAAACAAAGACATTGGAGTTCAAGTGTAAGAACACTGATGCATAACTACAAGGCCTTATTCTCTGTGCAGTCAGCAAAGGTGGCTACAGTACACACTCTGTCTTTGGGGAGCTCACATCTCATGAGACAGGCCAAGGCCAAGACCCATGCCTAACATTTCAGGCCCAGCAGTTAAAATGGCTTTCCTATGTGCTCATAGGAAACCTCTCATGAGCCTGTACTTCGTCAATTAATTTTAAATGTTGACTAAAGCAGGAGCACACTTTTTAAAATAGCATACGCTTTAAACATTTCAGCTTAGAACAACACGTGTACATTCACTCAGAGATTCTTAGATGTAGGATGAAGCCGTTCCTGTGAGTGATCCACTTAGATTTCCACACTGTCTTATTGCAGGAACCAGCTCCCTGTTTGTCTACAGTTTCCTGTTTCCATTTCTTTGGAAGGAAGGGAGATTTTGAGGCACTTGGGAGGCCCTGAGTGCAGAATCCTTCAGTTACAGTTGTCCTGCCTACATGGCTATTTATAGTGACTGACATGATTGTTTTCACAGAGCTAGTTTAGCTGTCACAGAAGCAACTCTTTTTGTGCCCCTATGTCCCCAGTTTGTATTTTATTTCATTAAGGGGTGTATTTTATGAACAAGAATTACTTCCATGAAGAGGCTTGGGGGCAAACACTTTTGACTCCTAGGAAGGACACATCTCAGCTTCTGGGGCCAGGAGCTCAGGTGCTCAAGAGTGTAGAGTATTACCTGGGACTGTGTGGAGTGCAGTAGGCGTCGGTCAATAGGGCTTCTAAAAGGAATGGACGGTGACTTCAGTTCAGTGAGTTAGTGAAGTGGATGTTGCTTACGGAGCTTACAGACAAGCAATGCAACAGTGGGTGGGAACGAAAAGCCACATGGGCCAATATTCAGCCTGTGTTCAGATGACACTATGCAGAACACAGTCTTCACGGGTCATGACATCAGAGGATCAAGTTGGTATCTTCAGTACCCCTACCTGAGCAGCTTGTGGTGGATATGACCTCTAGACATTTATTCAAATCTTTTCAATTTTTTTACTTTTTATTTTGAGACAGGGTCTTGCTTCATCACCCAAGCTGGAAGGCAGTGGTATGATTACAGCTCACTGCAACCTCAACCTTCCAGGTTCAAGTGACCCTCCCACTTTAACTTCTTGAGTAGCTGGGACCATGGGTGTGTGCCACCGTACCAGTAAGATCTCCCTATGTTGCCCAGGCTAGTCTCAAACTCCTGGACTCAAGCATTCCTCTCACCTCGGCCTCGCAAAGTGCTGAGATTGCAAGTGTGAGCCACCACACCAGACCCTCAAGTCTTTTTAAACCTGGCTTGATTTACAGCCTATAAGGCTGTTCAGAAAAATAAGCCTCAAATGTTTACTCTCTGTTGTAGACAGTCATATTTTCCATATTTGTCCCCAAAAAGGATTCCTTAAACTAGTACCTCTCCAAGTGTGTAATACATACCCACGGTGATGTGAAAGACAAGACTTGGCAGTACACTAATAATTTTTAAAATTTTTAACATCTATGCATATATAAAAATATATAGCCAGTACATAGTCTCATAATTTAATAGGTATTATCTCTTAGGATGAAGCTAAATCTATTTAAATAAGTGTGAGTCCATTGCAAGAAAAATAATCACAGTGAAGGTAGCACAGAAATAGGGCAAAATCATGACGGTGATAGGCAGGTGACTGAAGTTTAGGAGAATCGGCTTAAGCTTTAAGAGGTATCTCTAAATCAGAGCATTCTGCCGTTCAGCCACCTCCACCATTCGGACTTTCCAAGCAGAAGATCATGGAAGATAGCCTGTGTTTATGTCAAGCAACTTTCCTTTTTGATCTTGTGCCAGTTACTGGTACATCCTCATTGTCTTTGTCCATTCAGTTGAAACATTCAGGTTTCCACACATGAGCCTGTGTTTGAAAAAGACACCTAAGAGGCATCTTTTTAGCAAACAGTCTACATGGCTACTATAGCATTTCATCAGTCGGGAGACAATAGAGTCGTTTTTCCTATAAGTGAGACTCTTTTGGCCACGTTTCTGCAAAATCTCTAGAAATGCAGTGCCAGGTACTTACTCAGAAACAGCCTTTGAGAAATGCTAGCTTGTGTTCCTTGACTTGTCTTGGTCAAATGAGGCCCATCTGTTTTTCATGACTTGTCCTTGGAAAAGTGCATGTCAAGCAAAGAAATGCAACCACATAATGTGGTAGCTGGTTTGAACAAGAAAAACCTCCACCTATTTTATATGTACATTGTGATGCTAAATCTACTTTTTGTAATACGCTTTCGAGCAGTGTACACTCACAGCAAAATTGAGGAGCAGGACAAAGAGTTCTCATTTACTCTCTGCCTTCACACATGTGTTGTCTCCGCCATTATTAACATCCACCACCAGAAGGACACATTTCTTACAACTGGTAAACCTACATTGACACATCAGTATCACCCAAAGTCCATAGTTCTCATTAGGGTTCACTCTTGGTGTTGTATATTCTATGGGTTTGGACAAATTTATAATGACACGTATCTACAATTATAGTACCATACAGAGTGATTTCACTGCCCTAAAACTCATATATGCCCTGCCTACTCATCCCTCCCTCCTCGCTAGCCCGTAGCAACCGCTGATCTTTTCCTGTCTCCACAGTTTTGCGTTTTACAGAATGACGTGTAGTTAGAATCATGCAATATGCAGTCTTTTCAGACTGGCTTTTTTCACTTAGTAATATACATTTATGTTAATAGTGTGTTTCTTTTTAGTACTGAATAATATCCCGTTGTCTGAATGTACCATGGTTTATTCATTCACCTACTGAAGGACATCTTGGTTACTCTCAAGTTTTGGCAATTATGAATAGACCTGTTATAAACCTCTGTGTGCAGGTTTTGGAGTAGATGTAAGTTTTCAACTCATTTGGGTAAATACCAAGAATAGTTCCTGGATCATGTGGAAGAGTATGTTTAATTTTGTAAGAAGTGGTTAAACTGTCTTCCAAAGAGGCTACAAAATTTTACATTCCCATCAGCAGTAAATGAGAGTTCCTGTTGCTCCATATCCTTACCAATATTTCATTTGATGTTGTCATTATTTTGGATGTTGGCCATTCTAATGGGTGTGTAATTTGCACTTTCTTAATAATATATGACATGGAGCATCTTCTCATATGCTTGTTTACCATCTATATATCTTCTTTGGTGAGATGTCTGTTAAGGTCTTTGACCCATTTTTTACCTAGACTGTTGTTTCCTACTGTTGAGTTTTAAGAGTTCTTTGTATATTTTGGGTAACAGTCCTTTATCAGATATTTTGTTTGTAAATATTTTCTCCTAGTCTGTGGCTTGTCTGTTAATTCTCTTGACCATGTCTTTGGCACAGCAGAAAATTTTAATTTTTATGAAATCTAGTTTATCAATTCTTTCATGGACCATGCTTTTAGGGTTATAGCTAAAATGTCATCACCAAACCCAAGGCCATCTAGATTTTCTCCTATGTTGTTATCTAGGAGTTTTATAGTTTTATGTCTTACATTTAGGTCTTTGACACATTTTGAGTTAACTTTTGTGATGGGTGTAAGGAGGTTTATGCCTAGATTCGTTTCTTTTATATTGGATGTCCAGTTGTTCCACCAACATTTGTTTAAAAGACTATCTTTCCTCTGTTCAATGGCCTTTCCTTCTTTTTCAAAGATCAGTTGACTTTTTATGCAGGTATATTTCTGGGCTTTCTATTCTGTTCCATTGATCTGTTTGTCTATCTTTTTACCTATAATTTACTGTCTTAATTGCTGTGCCTTTACCGTAAGTCTTGAAGTTGGCTAATACCTGTCCTTCAACTCTTTTCTTCTCTTTCAGTATTATGTTGGCTATTCTTGGTCTTTGCCATCTCCATATAAACTTCAGAATAAGTTTGTCAATGAACATAAAATAACCTGCTAGGGTTTTGATTGAGATTACACTGAATCTATAAATCATGTTGGGAAGAACTGACATCTTAACAATATTGAGTCTTTGTATCCATGAGCATGAAATATCTCTCCACTTATATGAATCTTCTTTGATCTTCCATCAAAGTTTTGTGGTTTTCCTCATCTAGATCCTGTATATATTTTGTTAATTTTGTACCTAGGTATTTCATTTTGAGGAATGCTCATTTAGATAGTATTGTGTTTTTAATTTCAAATTCCATTTGTTCATTGCTGGTATATAGGAGAATGATGGAGTTTTGTATATTAAGCTTGTATCCTGCAACCTTGCTATAATTACTTATTAGTTCCAGGAAGGCTTTTTGCTGATTCTTTCAGATTTCCTACATAGACAATATCATCTGTGAAAAAATCTTATGATATAAGAGAAAGTAATAATACTTTAAAGTTAAGTACTTTAAATGCACAATTTTGCATTGTCTAAGTGTATAACACTCATATCAGGAAAGATTATTCACACTTAGTATCGTATTCATCTTTGGGAAATAATTACAACCGGAAGTGACTACATCAGGTTTAGCAATATTATAGGAGTATGAAGAAAAGATGTAAGAAGCTCTGAGAAACAATCAGAGATCTGAAAAAAAGAGTTCATCATTGAGTTATATATAATAGGGAAAATTTTAAAATAATCTAAATGTCCAACAATGTATTAAATAAAATACAGTTAAATATTTAACTTTATTAAATAAAATATGGTATGTCTGGGTATGTCTGTACAATAATACATAGTGCAGCCATGTTGTGAAGTGATACTTAAAGATATGGAAAGAATATACAATATATTGATATGTGATTTTTTCATTTTTATTTTTTTAAGAATGAGTACAATAGAGGGTCTTTTTATTTGAATAGTACTTTATAGTTTACAAATCACTGATAACAAAAGTCTTTGATCTTTTTTAGGACATGATCCCTTTGAGAAGATGATAAAAACTACAGACCTTATTTTCAGAAAAAAGAAACAGTACGTTACATACACACACAAACACAATTTTACATACAATTCAGAGAAGATGGGAGTTCCCATACATCTTTTTTTTTTTTTTTTTTTCCAATAGTTTTTGGGGAATAGGTGGTTGTTAGTTACACGAGTAAGTTCTTTAGCGGTGATTTCTGAGATTTTGGTGCACCCGTCACCTGAGCTGTGTACACTGTACCCAATGTGATACGTGATTTTTTAAGAGGTAACAGATTAGTATAGATAGGAGATCGCAATTTTATTTCAAAATCTATAAAAAGGTATGCAATTTTAAAAATAAAATGTAGGCCGGGTACGGTGGCTTACGCCTGTAATCCCAGTACTTTGGGAGGCCGAGGCGGGTGGATCCACGAGGTCAGGGGATGGAGACCATCCTGGCTAACACTGTGATACCCTGTCTCTACTAAAAATACCAAAAAAAAAAAAAAAAAGAAATTAGCCGGGCATGGTGGCGGGCACCTGTAGTCCCAGCTACTCAGGAAGCTGAGGTAGGAGAATGGCGTGAACCCAGGAGGCGGAGCTTGCAGTGAGCCGAGATCGCGCCACCGCACTCCAGCCTGGGCGACAGAGCGAGACTCTGTCTCAAAAAAAATAAATAAATAAAATAAAATGTATACTCATGTATAAATAATCTATAACAATAAAATATATCTTTATATATGAAAATGTATAAAATAGATACACCAAAATTATAACCATGAATAGAGGTATTAACAGTGATTTTTATTTTCTTCTTTGTATTTTTTTGCAGATTACAAATTTTATACAGTGGGCACACATATCTTTTGTAAGCAGAAAAAATAAGACGTGTATAATATATAGAAAAGCACATTCTCAAGTTCAGTCTTCTATGGAGGTCAGAAGCAAGTCAAATTCAAAATCTCCAATATGATGACTTGATTTCAACAATAAGGTTATGCTGTGCCTCCCAAGAGTCTTTGTCCCTAATGAATTCCATGGTGCAATGCCCCCAGAAATCAATCTTTGGATTCCTTTGTCCTTGATAACAGTGCTTCTCCCCAGCTCTAGGGCTTTCTCCATATAAGATAAGCCCAGAAATTCCCTGGACCACTGTTGTCCTTGAGTACACCTCCCTCCCATACACAAAAACATCCATCTCCCATGCTCCACCAAAAAGGGTTCAGGGACTTTATTATCCTATAGAGCATCCTTATGAAAATTAGAAAATGGAGGACATTAGAAGGCAAACTGTAAACACACACACACACATCCACAAAGAATGCAAGAATGCAAACCCTCTGGGTGAACACAGCCCCACAGACACTTGCCTTGGCAAGCAAAGTGCAGGGTACATACATCTCAGCTCCCACTAGCCCCCTTCACCACATGCCTTTGTATAGCACAAAAACTGCACAGTGAACATAGCAGCATGAAGGGATTCTATAGTCAACGAATTTTGGAAAATACTGCGTACTATGTGTCTGGCCTATTGGAGCTTTAGGACATACATTGCAATATTAAAGCCTCTGGGAAGGCCTGTAAACCACAACCTGTTTAACGTCCTTTAACATAGTATTTCTGATTTGTTTGTCAATGGAAGCCCAGTCCTTGTTTGTTTGTTTGTTTTATTGGTTTACATTTCACCTAGCTTTCCCCCATGTTTTCTTTTTTTATGTCAAAATGTTATTTTATTGTTTTATAATTTCAACTTTTATTTTAGATTCAGGGGTACATGTGCAGATTTGTTATATGAAAATATTGTGAGATGCAGTGGTTTGGGATACAATGGATCCCATCACCCAGGTAGTAAGCATAGTACCCAAAAGTTAGTTTTTCAACCCTTGCCCCTACTCCCTTCCTATCCTCTCTAGTAGTCTCCAACATCTATTGTTGCCATCTTTATGTCTATGTATACCCAATGCCCAAACATGTTTTTTTGTTTTTGTTTTTGTTTGTTTGTTTTGAGAGGGAGTTTCGCTCTTGTTGCCCAGACTGGAGTGCAGTGGCACAACCTCAGCTCACTGCAACTTCCACCTCCCAAGTTCAAGCAATTCTCCTGCCTCAGGCTTCTGAGTAGCTTGGATTACAGGCATGTGTCACCACACCTGGCTAATTTTTGTATTTTTAATAGAGACGGGGTTTCACTATGTTGGCCAGGCTGGTCTCAAACTCCTGACCTCAGGTGATTGACCCACTTAGGCCTCCAAAAGTTCTAGGATTATAGGTGTGAGCTACCACACCCAGCCTCCAAACATGTTTTTCAAAAGAAGCCTTGCCCAATTTCGTGGGACCCTGCTGACTGGAGGAGACAGCCTTCAACTCTCACCAACATGATTCCAAGATAGGACCAGTCCAGAAGAAGCCATCACAGTACTCTCTGCATACTGCCTTGTGGACCAATTCTTTATTTCAGAATCTCTTATCAGCTACCATTTGTTGAAATACTGATAGGAAATTGCAGTACCCCTCAGACAGCAGGGTCTCTTAGATGCAACAGGGCTTTAACTGTCAACTGGGCATGCCTCAGTATTATCCTGCCCCAGTTGTAGGGTGTCTCTACAGTATGACATGTTCATATACTGCCTGCACCATTCCTTAATATTTCCTGTAGTTCTTTATTTCTGGCCTGCCCAACCACAGCCCTAGAGGCAAGAATGTGAAGTTTCATCAAGCAGCATGGGTTGAGTGCCTATCATGCTGGTACTTATTAATGGTGATTGACAGTACAATCTGTTAATAACATGGCGTGTTAGAAACAATCACAACAGCATAGGTCTGTATGCTGTTTCTATGAATTTTGGTTACCATAAGGAGAACCAAAAACCACATCTAAGAACCTAAATGTCCATTAACAGATGCATGGACAAACAAAATGTGATCTATCCATACAGTGGAATATTATTCAGCCATTTCAAACATGAAGTTCTGATATATGCTTCAGTATGAATGAACCTTGAAGACATTAGGTTAAGTGAAAGACCAGACACAAAGGCCACATATTGTAAGATTCCATTTATGTGAAATATCTAGAATGGACAAATCCATAGATTCAGAGAATTGATTTGTGGTGGCCAGAAGCTGGGGGAAGAGGAGATGGGAGAATGACTGATGATAGATATGGGATTTCCACCTGGGTGATGAAAACATTCTGGAATTAGATGGTGATGGTTGCACAACATTGTGAATGTACTTCATGACACTGAATTATATGCTTAGAATGATTATAATGATAAATTTTATGTGGTATGTGTTTACTTTTTTATTTACTTATTTATTTATTTTTTGAAACAGGGTCTCGCTCTGTTACCCAGGCGGGAGTGCAGTGGCATGATCTCGGCTCACTACAACCTCCACCTCCCGGGTTCAAGCAGTTCTACTGCCTCAGCCTCCTGAGTAGCTGAGATTACAGGTGCACACCACCACACCCAGCCAAGTTTTGTATTTTTGGTAGAGACGGGGTTTCGCCATGTTGGCCAGGCTGGTCTCGAACTCCTGACCTCAAGTGATCTGCCCACCTCAGCCTCCCAAAGTGATGGGATTACAGGCATGAGCCACCACACCTGACCTGTATTTATAGTTTTTAAAAAGCCAAACTAATTTTAAGAAAGCTCTGGCACTGCTGAGATGCTTAAAAGAGTTAGTTGGGTCATTCCTACAGCCAGCTCAGCACTATTCTCCATAATCCTGTGTTTCCTCATCCAAGAAGTTTCACTGGACAGACTAATCATCACATCTCTGTTATGAGATTTTAAGACTGGAATTTCTTTTAATCATTCAGGCCAAACTGAACCTGAATGAAAAATGAGTTTCCTTTTTCTTATTTAGGCATGGTTGTGACACACTACAAAGTTTTTCTGATGTGCTATCTCTAGCCTCCTAACGTCTATAAATATCGATAAGGCCACACCATGTACTGGGTTCCATTCTGGCTACCCCATTCTGCAGGATGGGCGGTTCCACACTGCACTAAATATGCAATCACTGAAGGCCCATTAGGGTTGGAGGAGAGGATGGAGTAACAAAAAGCTTTTACTCTCGGAATAAAACTGGAGGGCACCAGAACTTCTATACTCTAGAAATGACTTATGGCCCATATCAATCCCTAATAAAGATTGTTTAGTTTTGGCTTTTTTCAATCCTGGTGTCTGTAGGTTAAGAGTTGAATTTTCTGGCCGGGCGCGGTGGCTCAAGCCTGTAATCCCAGCACTTTGGGAGGCCGAGACGGGCGGATCACGAGGTCAGGAGATGGAGACCATCCTGGCTAACACGGTGAAACCCCGTCTCTACTAAAAAATATAAAAACCTAGCCGGGCGAGGTGGCGGGCGCCTGTAGTCCCAGCTACTCGGGAGGCTGAGGCAGGAGAATGGCGGGAACCCGGGAGGCGGAGCTTGCAGTGAGCTGAGATCCGGCCACTGCACTCCAGCCTGGGCGACAGAGCGAGACTCTGTCTCAAAAAAAAAAAAAAAAAAAAAAAAGAGTTGAATTTTCTTTTAGATTAATTACAAAGCCACCAGCAGGGGGAAGTGTGCAAAGAGAAGTCTGGACCGCCTTTGGGGCCCCAAAATGTCCTGGGCTCCTCTGTAAATAGGGAGGCTTCTTTTGTGCCTTGGGTAGAAAAAAATAAATAGCCCTATTGTAAGACTGTGAGAGAAACAAGCTTTAATCCTTGCAAAGCCCAATAATATTATGTATATTGACTGAAACCCCGTGGAGTGGGCCTGACGGGTTTTTCATTACCAGGGTACATTGTAACCTAGCTACCTTTGAAAAGTAACCAACATCGAGAGGTACTTGACATTTGCAAAGTATTATGGGTGTCCTCTCTATGTCTTCTCAAGTTCACAAATTTACAATGGTCTTAATTTAAAAGTTAAGCCAGGGGATCAATTGCTTAGTGTAGGGCCAGGCTGCCCTTTTTAAAACAAAACAAAAAATACCAAACCCCTGTGGGCCAGTGTGACCTGACTTCCTTATTTGACTCAGATTTTGGTGGGTTGCATGTTGCCTTGTGTTGAATTTCAAAGGAAAGTGTCTGAACTCAAATCGGACAGTCATGTTCCACTTCTCCAGGTGTTGCTGAGACATACGAAGGCTGCAGCAGCTGGTAATGAGTTGGTGAAAATGAAAAAGGAACATAAGTAGCTTCTTTAGCAAATCCCCTGGAAATGACATGGAGCCTTGAGGATCGATAACATCGACCCATCTGAGGGCTACAGCACTGCTCCTTCTCACTCATCTGCAACAGTCACAGCCCAGGGAAAACAGCAACATTATTACGGGCAAAACTGTGACCAAATGAACTGGGAAAATCAAACTCCAGCCTGCTTTCAGCTCACTGTATTTGGGCAGTGGCCGTGGGTCAACATTAGAGCAAGGATCAGGCTGAAATCCCAAGGGAGAAGTTAAGTGGGCCACGTCCTTGCTTTGGGAACATGTCTTTAAGACCTTCGGCGATATTTGCACCACTGTCTCCTCCTGAAACCCAGATCATTGTTCAGGAAGCTGAACTCCTGAATTAGAAAATTAGAGGAAGGGGACACAGAGTCCAAGTTACTTTTTTGAAAGTATTCAGATAATATTTGAGTCTTTTTTTTTTGAGATGGAGTGTCGCTCCGCCCCCCAGGCTGGAGTGCAGTGGCGCGATCTTGGCTTACTGCAAGTTCCACCTCCTGGTTTCATGCCATTCTCCTGCCTCAGCCTCCCAAGTAGCTGGGACAATATTTGTGTCTTTTGTAGTCAAATGATTTGTTAGCGTTTCCTATCAAAATCAGGCAGGCTATCATCATTGCTAAGTAAGTTCAGTTTGTTTACCATAGGTTCATGCTGAGACTACAAAGATGAATGAGTTGACTCTTGACTTTGGAGTTTACGGTCTTTTGAGGGAGATGGATATAATACTAGCAATATCCATTTTTATCAGTACTGTTGCAGCAGATCACTGGAGGACTCTGGAAACCCAGAGGAGGGGAACCAATTCAGTTGGGGAAGGATTTGCAGAGAAACTGACACTTAAACTAGAGCTGGATTGCTGGGGACCTTGAATGACATGGCACAGAGTTTGGACTTGACCTATAAGCAGCAAGAAGCCATAAATCAAGGGACTAACATAATCCCATGGCAGTTTTGGAAAGATAACTTAGGTGGCAAGTGTATCTGTCAGCGACTGCCACAATAATGCTGTGTAACAAAGCTTCCCGAAACTTAACATCTTAAAACAGCAAGCATTTATTTTTCCCTTGTGAATCTATAGGCCTGCTTTGGTTCTTCTGTGCTTGACTGGGATCAGCTGAGCTTGGCTCCACATTGCAAGATGGGTTCAAGTTAGCTGTGCTTTCTCGTTCTTCTCAGATCAATCACTTTGTAGATCATATCATTCTCATGCCACATCATCTGAGAATAAAAGCATGAACAGAAATATGCAGTGCTTCTTGAGGTCTCAGTGTAGACCTAGCATGCACATACACATGCACGTGTGCACGCACACACACACCTCTCTCCGTTAGCCAAGTCAAGTCATATGATTGAGCAACAGACCAATGCAATGAGGAAATATGTTCCACCTTTAATGAGAAGAACCACAAAGTCACAGGCAAAAGGTGTAATGTATAATTCTCATTCACAGAGGGCATGATCAGTTGTGAACAGTGATTCATTCTGCACTGGGGGAGGACAAGCTAAGGGTGGAGAAAACACAAGCAGCTTGTGACACTTTGAGTATGGGGCCATGTCAAACAGAAGGAAACAATCCATTGAGCAACACAGAGAACTATTCTGCAACTGCGGGGTCCTAGCAAGTTAGCCTCACTCATATATTTAGAACAGGGAGAAAACTCCAGCTAGAACATTATTAAATGGCTGGTTGAAACCTTTAGGAATTCCCAGTTGAATTATAGTCTTGGCAGCAGCTGCCTTGCAGACCCATCTGGTTTGAATTGGCAAAACTGCAGCTGTACTTGTTGGTATGGGTGAGCCTTTCTTTTGAGTAATGGGCCTGCATGGAAGGGGTGGAGAAAGGATGAAGCCGTTGTCATGAAAAATGGGTAGAGAGAACAATAGAGCTACTACTGTTTTGCTTTGTAACATGGAAGTAGGCCTGTGGTTCTGGGCTGGAGGACAGATTCTTACAGGATTACTGGATCTCCTCAGCTTCTCTAGAGCTGTCATACCCAGTAGATGCTGTCACATCGCATACTTTGGTTATGAATTGGTTGTTTTGCTTTTATGGAACTGGTATAATTAGTTTCACATTTTTAATTTATAGCATCAGCTAAGCTTTTTAATCCGTTATTTATGGCAAAGAACTAAGAACTAAATTGCCTCCTGCCCCCTCTACAGAAAGCATTGCAGTTCCATAGTTTGTAATCAGTTGTTTGGCTAAGCCTTGTGGACTCCTTAAAGGAAAAGTTTTCCCACAGAGGAGTTGGTGTGGTTTGTTTGGATTTCTTCATCCTGAATTATGGAAACCCTGAACAACAACAGAAAAAAAAGTGGGGGGGCCTCCGCGTTTCAATGGAGTAATGTTTCTCCAAAGCTCTGCTTTAGAAGAAAGTGAAGCTGGCAGGGATGAGAAACTCATGCCAGAAAATTTCCATTTGAAGAAAGGCTCGTGTGTGGGGTTGTATTTTCTGTCTTGGGCTTCCCCCCGCATGTAGTACTCAGGTGTATCATAACTGAAACAACTAAGAGATCTCGATCACATGGGAAGTGAGCTCAGATGTCTGGGATGTGTGTGAAGAGGTCAACACCATGAATCAAGGGTCGTGAAGATTAGGCAAGAGAAGGACAAAGCAGAGGGATAGACTCAGAGAGCGTCCTGGTGTATATCTCGTTTATTTAACAGGGCTCCGGTGCATCTAGCCTGGTTTGAAAGAACAGCTGGGAGATTTTGGAATCTTCCTCCTTTTTTTGCAAGGAATTGTATTGAAGGCCACACCGTAAGTCACCGAAAAAAAAATTCACAGTCACATTGTAGGGCTGCAAATACAGGGCACCCCATAGCTCACACTTGGCTCTGTTGCTGAGATGGCATGAGGAGAACGTGGACTGCATCCAGCCTGGTAGCCCCAGTGGGAGCCCGAGCTGTATGTAAGCTACAGTTTAGGCTTTCATCCCGACTTTGACTCTTGGCCCAAGCCCATTTGAGCTGGAGTGTTGAAGGGTTAAAGACGAAGCACTGGGCTGTGCAGGAGCAGTTTCTATAGGATAAAGGGGCACACTGACACTGAGCTGGGGTCCTCCCCCTTCCCCCATCTAGGCTGAGGGGTCTCCGTGTTTACTGAATGTTAAATAAATACCGATTGAATCATATGTTTAATGAGGTGTATCAAACATGTAATAAGATACATATCTATTAAACAGTTGTGAAATCTCTGTAAATATGTTCTTAATAATAAAGGGTGCAGATGGCTTACAGATTGGAGCAGAGAACAAAGACCAAAGCAGATTATGGAAGGACTAGGAGAGCCATCTTCTGAAAACCGAGAGGACAGCTGATTTTCAACCAGAATTTGAGACATGCATCTGCACTCAACTAGAGGAAAAATGGGACCTGGGCCCATAAAGGAGAAAGCCAGAAACTTCAAAACCTCAAGACTAGGATAAACAGCAACTAAAATTAAAGACAGGAAACATGGCTATTCACAAAAGCATCACCCGTGTTTTAAATACACCTTCAGGTTTCAGCAGTATGCAGTTCTCATTATCATGCACTTACCCCCTGAATGTCCCCAAACTGCAGAGACCAGCCAAGTATTAGAAAACAAAAGAGTTACATGACATGTAGGTAAAGGATTATTAACTTGTTTTTCTTTCCCTAAAAAGTGATAATTATGATATTATATTGCAAAATGCTATTGAAGTGACCTCAGCAAACTACTATTGAAAACCGATCTCTTTCTCCTTGCACATGTAGGTCAAGCTAAGTGTCTAGTTAGTTGTGATTGTTTGCCTTGAGAGAAAAGAGAAGGAAAGGAAAACTTGGCGAGGCAGGGTGTCAAAGTAAAATCTGAAATAAACACAAAGCCCGTGACCACGTTTCCCCACCTTTCTCAAGTCATTGCACATGACAGAAGTGATTCTGTTTGTAATCAAAGGTTGGGTGCTATCAGCCCAGGGGCTCTGATCCCTCAGGCCTTGCCAGATGATCTTCAGGGCAAAAGAATCCCTCTCTCATCATACCTTTTGGGAAGCTATGTCCTACGCCATATGGAGAGACACAGATCATCAGGGACAAAGGTCACGTTCTGTCTTTCAGATCAGAAACCATCCCAGCTTGGAAATAGTCAAAAAGAGTCAAGGACACTAATAATTAACATCTTGATTACTTCCTGCATTTCTGACGTTGTTCTGAGTGTTTATATGTATGCACTTTTTAAGCAACACAATTACTAGGGGGCAGATATTATAATTACTTCAACTTAAGAAATGAGGAAATTGAGAGACACACACAAAAAAGTCACTTACCCAAGATCCCCCAGCTGATAGAGGGTGACCCTGAGACTCAAAGTCTGCTGCGTTGGCTGCAGAGGGCATATTTGTAATTCCAACTCCATATCAATACTCTGCAAGAATTTCAGAGTCATGGGTCACATAGAAAAGCACATGTGTAGAGTATATTGAGGTAAACACTAGGGGCCGCTCACAGTCCCAGGTGATGGTCATGAGTTGGGGGCAGATCAGCAAATGACCCAGGTGGTTCCATATCTCCACACACCTGTGACCATTTGCAATATATCAGTCTGCCAGAGCGCAGCAATTAGAAGCTCTGCTCTGTATAGTAATCTAGGATGTTCACAGCAGGATTGTTTATGATAGCAGAACAAATACCTTACCAGAAGGCACTGGATAAGCTGGATGTATGACAGAAATGGATCAAGTCTACATGCTAACATACTACACAGCCTTTATAAAGTATGATGTAGAAGTATATTGATTGCCATGGAAGTTTGTTCATAATACACATTAATAAAATCAAGTGATGGCCGGGAGCAGTGGTTCATGCCTGTAATCCCAGCACTTTGGGAGGCTGAGGCGGGGCGGATCACGAGGTCAGGAGAACGAGACCACCCTGGCTAACACGGTGAAACCCCGTCTCTTTTTTTTGTAAAAATACAAAAAAAAAATTAGCCAGGCGTGGTGGCAGGCGCCTGTAGTCCCAGCTACTCGGGAGACTGAGGCAGGAGAAGGGCTTGAACCCAGGAAGTGGAGCTTACAGTGAGCTGAGATTGCGCCACTGCACTCCAGCCTGGGCAACAGAGTGAGACTCCATCTCAAAAAAAAAAAAAAAAAAAAAAAAATCAAATGACAGTGTGTAGAGTATGTAGAGTTTTTATTTCTTTTTTATTTAAAAAAAGGATGTATAGATATATAAGCACAGAAAAAAAAAACAGGCTAATAAGTTGTCACCAAAGTTTACAGCTGTGATCTCAGGGTTGTAGGATTAGGATGGGTGCTTTTATCATTTTCTTTTTGCTTATCTATTTTCTCTGTACTTTTTAAAATAATGAATATGGATATCTTGAAACTTTTTTTAAAAAGAGAGAGAAGTCACCTGCTGATTTCCTACAGAAGAATTATTAATGTTCAGAGTCCATTTCAGTCTAAACATAGTTTCCCTGGATCAGTGACTTTCAACCTCTCGTTGTCATTGTTTTTAGCAGCAAAATTCTTTTTCTAATAAAATCTTACTCCTAGCCTCAATATATAAAAACAGATCAAATAGAGCTGTGCTGATTGAAGCCAGGTGTGAGGCCCAGGCCCGCTACTCACTTGCCACCCCCCTCCCCACCATTCCATCCCCAAGACTCCTGGTTCACAAAACACCACTCAACCACTGCAGGAGAATCATGCTAACCCCCAAAAAATATGCTTTGCAGGAATAAATCTATTTAAATAATCAAAATCATAATAACCAAGAGAAAGAACAGAAAACTTGATTGGTTAGAAAAAAATAAAAACATAGATTCTTTGGGATTTAAATACAAATACATGGAATTTTGCCAGATCCTGCTCTGTGGATACTAAATAGGCTCCACCAGGGGCTTTCTCCATTGGCAGCCTCACTGATAGCTAGCAGGATGCCTTCATCATTAATACAGGTATATTTCTCCCTGCTTTGTATTTTTACATATGCTGGATTTCTGCTCATTTCTATATTACCCTGTGCTTTGCCTCTTTAAAAAAAAATGGATAAATTTATCTGAATTGATGCATTTAAGTGACAAAACCAAGCATATAACCCCTCCATAATCCCTCTCAAGTGTCATTGGTCATTGACTTCAAGAAAAGTCTAGAAAGAAGCCCAGTGCCCAGAAACTCTGTTTTTCCACACTTTGCTCAAGCTTGCTTTTATGATATTCACCTGCTTCTTAAAGCAAATCAATTGCCATTTGGTAAAAAATGATTGTGAAGAAAGCTGGGGGGCTTTAAAGCGATATGGTCCTCGTCAACCAACCAGTATTTGTGATTGGTAAGTAATGGCAAAGTGAGAAAGATCAGAACCAATCCACAACACTGTCCTGATGTGGACTTCGAATGTAAAGCCAGGGGTCGTGGGCCTCATCCTCTATTTCTGTGGAATGGACCCAAGAGTCAACTAAAGAGATACCTTCCTGCTCATCTGTACCATTCAGTCTTAATGGGAAAGTTGAGTAGAGCCGTAATGTACAAGACTATGATGAGTCATCATTCAATCATTGGAAGGCTATGGTTCTGCTACCTGTGCATCCTACCTGCTCAGGAAACCAAAATGACATTTGAAAAAAATCTTTTAGGAAAAAAAAGAAGCTAAGATGCTTTTGCCTCTTTCCTCTTTCCGTGGTTTTCTTGTCTGCCATCTCTCTTGTTCCCCCACATTAGAGGAGCCTCATGACTCTGAGAGAGGATTAATTGTGACACTTTAAGCTCAGCTCTGCAGAGCTGACTTGAAACCATGTTCTGTATGCTACAGGTTATTAGGGTTAGCTGAAAGAATGTGCATTTATTTACTGAAGGTACTTTATAAATCAATACCTTGTTTTTGAATTCAGGTCAATAGGAATAACTCTGAAACACAACCAACAACTACAGCAACCCTAAAACAGCACTTTCAACGTATTGATTTTTAGAAAAGTATCTTTTCCTGGCATTATTCACACACTCTTGATAAGCAACTCAATGCAATCAAAAAATTTAATGGATTTTTTTTACCCTAAAATATATATTTATATTTTTTCAACCTGTCTTTGAATTGCAGCCAGTTAGGTTCTTTGAAAAAAGACAAGTTTGGGAGAGAAGTGAAAGATGGAGTTTGCCCTTATCCCTTGCCGTTTGTATGGGGAGGCATTTTGCTGACTCGGTGTTAGAGCACAGCTAACCAGATCCAGCAGTTATTTACCATTTAATTTCATTTAATCTTTTGGCGATTTTAGACATTTCTCTAATTTTGCTGAGAAATTTTTATTTCATTTCATGCGACAGTATTCATCAAGCACCTTAACTGAGCATGGTCTTGATCTGGGAACTTCAGCATGCAAAAATAGCCAGAATAATTCTTACCTTCCTTCCAGGCCAAGTTCTTAATCTGGGGTGTCCATAGACTTCAGGGTATTAGTGAACCCCCAAAGTTATTTACAAACATGTGTGTACATGTGTGTGCATGCTCATTTCTTAGAGAAGGAACAACATGTATGGCTTTTTGGGGAAACATGACCCTGAAAAAGTCATGAACATTGACTGGCTCTCAACGTGTGGTCTGGGGACCCCGGGTTTCTGTGGTCTCTGAAATCAGTACAATTTCCATATTAATACAAAGGTATTATTTGCCTTTTTCACTCTCATTCTCTCACAAGCGTACAGTGGAGTTTTCCAGAAGCTACATGATGTATAATATTGCAAAAGATTGAATGTTGAAGCAGATCAAAGAATCTAGCATCCTTCTCTTAAACCAAAGATTTACAAAAATGCAAAACAATACCTGCTATAGTTTGAATGTTTGTCCCCTCCAAAACCCCTGTTGAAATTTTACTCCCAACACAACCATGCTGGGAGATGGGAGCTAACAGGAAGTGCTTCATGGATTAATGCTGCTATAAAAAGGGCTTGTGGAAGTGGATTTGCTCTCTTTTGCTCTTCTACCATGTGAGGAACAACGTTCCTCTCCTCCATAAAAGGATGCGGCATCCAAGGCAGCATCTTGTAAGCAGTGACCAGGCTGTTATCAGACACCAGACCTGCAGGTGCCTTGACCTTGGACTTCTCAGCCTCCAGAACCATGGGGGAAAATTTTTATTGTTCATAAATTACCCAGTCTATGGTATTCTGCTCTAGCAGCACAAATAGACCAAGACAATGCCATTCCTCTCCTAAATTATTTTTATTTGGGAAATACAATCATTTTCACTGAAATACATTACTTATATTAACATGCAATGGGTTATTTTGGTTTTAAATGAATTTTTTTAGTATTTCTCCATTTCAATCTCTAATGTATTAGTAGATATAACTCACACAAACAAAACTCTTGTTTTTATGTTGTTTGGCCTTGGCTTTGTGGCTACAGAAGTAGAGAGTATGATAATTAATTTGATAAGTAACCATTTCTTCCTCATATAGTGGGTTAAACCATATGAAATTGCCAATATTTGACCATTATTTGCTTACAAAAAAACGGTAATTGCATTGGCAAAACCCAATAAAAGGATGACACATATTATTAATCTACCAGATGAGTTACTGTCATGTGGCATTTCCAAGTTGTTTGGGACAGTACTGATAAAAAGATTTTCACTGTTTTATCTGCACACTCTCACCTAGATTCATTTTGCAAAATAACATTCTATTTCCCAAGTATTTGGTTCATTATCTCCTATTATAAAAGTAATACATGGCTTGGGGGAAGTACAGAAAAGTAAGCATCTCTAATCCTACCATCCAAAGATAGCTACCTGTGTAGCATTCTTAGCAGTGTATTACTTTCAGTCTGTTTTATAGGCGTGTTTGCCTAGATAAGAGCATATTGTGCCTTTCCATCTTGAATCCTACTTTTGTCATTTAATGCTATTTTATAAACATTTCTCGTTTTGTTTAAATTTTCTTATTTTTAAAGACGTAAATATTTTTCCAATTATGAAAATTAACATGCTATTTTCATTTAAATCTTTGAACATTTAGAAAACTGTGAAGAATTAAGTAACTCTTCATGTCACCATCTGGTATAATCCTGCCTATGATGTTGGTATATTTTTCTCCATCTACACAGGTTGTTTGGCACCAATGCTATATTGTGTACATGGCTTTATATTCTGTTTTTCATACGATAAACATGCATTGTGTCAGTGGAAAACTTGTCACAAACATCAGTGTCTTATAGAATAATATTTTATCATATGGATGTAACATAATTTACTAACTATTCCACTGTTATTATGTTGCTTATACTTTTTCAAAAACAAATAATGTTGCTAGGAATGTTTTCGGGCAGACATAAATCTTTTTTGCTCTACTGGAGGCTTTTTGTGTGTTGGTTGTTTGTTTGTTTGTTTGAACCTTGTTTCTCAAAAATGGAACCATCCAGTTTGCTCTTGGAGACTTTTGTCACTCAAACACCACTGCTGATGTTAAAGTCTAGGAGATAGTGCAAAGAATGTTCTGGAGGAAAGTGACAGCTTCCACAAGTCCATATGATAGATTCCTTAGAAGTAGAAAAACCACAACAAAGGGCAAAGACATACATTTGGCTCTTCTCTTGTCATTTTTTTTCTCCGAAACGTTGGCCCAATTTACACCTGCTATGTTAGAGTGGCTATTTCACTTCTCCAGGTCAGTATTGGGTTTTCTCTCTGTCTCTTACTTACTGTTACTTATTACTTACTGTTTCCTGTCCTCTCCACCCCTCCCCTTCTCTTTCTCTTTTCCCAAGTAACTTAATGGACAAAATGTTCCCTTATTTTAATTTGCATGACTTTGATGTTTACTGATGTCAAAATTATTTTCCCAAATAATACTTGCTGGCCACTGATATCGCCTCTCTAGTGAGCCACTTATTTTCGAGATGGTTAACTTGTACTGGAGTCAAACCTTAATGTCTACTCTGGTTATTAAATGAGTGAAGCCAACTGGCCCAAGGGGTACTGCTCTCATTCTTTTGGCTTTATTATTACCTATTTACTAACCAAATGAACCAACTGGCCACTGTTGGAAATATTTCTGGCTAGAAATGCAGAATGTTGAAACCACAGGTAGTCTTCTCATTATATCCTACATTGGTAAACACCCCGCCACAGTCTAATTTTGTTCCCTATAATTTAAGAGGAAAGTGAACAACGTTTACTTCAGAAAAGAGCAGTAACAGAAGAATAAATTTGAAACTGGCCTTATTTAGCTGGTCCAGAAGCTCTAGAACCATGTGTCATCTGGTGCTTGCTGGCTCTTTCCTTTAGGTTTAAGTTTCATGAATGTTCTTGACAGCCTTTATATACGATCATCAATACATTTGAGATAGTAAACCTTGCAGTATATGCACTGAGTCAATTCTCTTGTTACCATTCTGCGCAAATAGGTCCTTCTTTTTATTTTTTATTTTTTTATTTTTATTTTTATTTATTTATTTACTTTTTTTGAGACAGATTCTCGCTCTGTCACCCAGGCTGGAGTGCAGTGGCATGATCTCAGCTCACTGCACACTCCACTTCTCAGGTTCAAGCGATTCTCCCACCTCAGCCTCCCAAATAGCTGCAACTACAGGTGCCTGCCACCACACCCGGATAATTTTAATATTTTTATTAGAAATGGGGTTTCACCATGTTGACCAGGCTGGTCTCGAAATCCTGACCTCAAGTGATCCACCCACCTTGGCCTCCCAAAGTTCTGGGATTACAGGCATGAGTCACCACGCCCGGCCTACAAATAGATACTTTCTGAGCATTCTGTTTAATTGTATATCAAGATGATGGCCATGTGTAGTGGGGAGAAAGAAAAATGGGTAGGAGAATTGTTGTAAATGTATTTAATTGGAAAAAAAATACTGAATACATGTTGATAAAGGAGAAAACTACAGATGCCAGTATGAATCTTTGAATGAGAAAATATTGAGAAATCTTACTATGATGTAACCAAGCTCTGACCTAGATAAGAAAGGCAGTAGCGAACTATAAGCTTCCCTAGGGATATAAAGAGATCAAAATTGAAAGGGAGACACCCTGACATAAATGTCTAAAACAGCAGACTCCCTGTTTTCCTGTGTTTTGTTGGCCAGATCTCTTCATTAACTATCTCCCATGCCTCCCCAGTATCAATAGTGGTTCATAATGATGACCTGGGGGCACAGCAAGATCTTGAAGTGCCCTCTGACTCATCAAAGAAATATTAAATTAAATGTATTTTCTGGTGGCCTAATTCTTTTAAAATTGGTAATCCATGTGTGGTATATATGATAATTCCCTATTAATTCAATCTTTGATTCAACCAGAGCAATATTTGAGTTATCCATTTCCCAACCACAGGAAAGAGTTGACGGTAGTTTTTAAAATGTAGTCAATCGCGTCTCTATTGTATGTTGCCCAAAGAATTTACATAAGCACGGCAGACTATCTGTTGTTTTCTTGCTCTGTGATAAAAGTTCATTTTTAAAACCTCAAATTACGATTTGTCAAAGTCCATTTGCCAGTTCTTTAACAATTTCAGCCAAATTGTAAATTGTATAACTGTCTGCATCATTTGCATACATAATCATGTTAGAGTGATGGTATAATCTGGGCACATCATTTATGAGAAGAAGGAACAATAGAAGCCAGCTTTCCATTCTTGGGATACTCAAGAGTAATTTATTACAAGGCTGATGTTTCCTTTCTAATTTCCACCAAATGATCTCTTTTAGAATGATGAGCGCTAAGGACTGCTGTCCCTTGTGTATTATTTTTACTGCTTTCCTAATCTTGAATTGAAAGCCAAAATGAGCACCATGTTACAAAGCTGCTTCATTCACGCACACATACATACTCACAGCCACGCGCGGTCATTTCGGTCCAAATAATATCACAAGAGTTCAATGAAACATCCTCCTCAAATGGTGCCCCCATGTTAAATTAATTTAATCTCTGGATCTCGTTATTGAGGATTCTTTTTTCTGTGCATTGACAATTTGCCAATTGCTCACTTCCTATTTTTAATCAGTCTTGCAGATAATTTACCAGCCAACTAAATCGTTTTAGTGGCCTATCATACTTCTCAACCCGACAGAGAGCAAAAGTAAATACAATCAGTCTTGTGTTGCGCCATCAGAAATTTATGATGACCCCGGGCAAGTAGCTTTCTGCAAGACTAATTTATGTATAGTCATATCTGTCACTGTGGCACTTGGACACGTCCTATGCTTTTTTATTAGTTATTTCTGGTAACAACCCTGTGAGATCGCAAGGTGGGTTAGATATACCCTTTCTCGAGAGGCCTCTGAAATTGCATTAGATACCTACACTTTGGGACTCAGCCCTTCACTCAAGAATATGGTCCAGACCATCAATCAGGGTCACTTGGAGTCCTAGGACTCTGAATGTCTGAGCAGCCCACATTCGTTATTCCACTTGCTAGTTTCTTACCCCAGAATAAACACTGCAGCCCAGAGAGAAAATCACCTCCCTGGGGTCATAAAACAATTTAGTAGTAGTAAGATTAGGCTCCCTTGTAAGTTAATGGTTAATACAGACTCAGATAAGCATGGATTGAAATCCAAACTCAGCCGTCTACTCATGCAACAACTATGGGCAAGTTGCCTAACTCCTTTTGTAGCACTTTTAACCTCTTTGAAATGAGGAAAACCGTGACTACCCTGCTGAGGTTATTGTGAGTGTTCAACTAGCAACAGCTCCCCATCCAAGTGTTTTCTGTGCTAGGCTATTTATGCTCTTTACTATGTTCAATCTGCACTGAATCCTTGCAAGGTGGAGGGTTCCTGATACAAGGGGTATAGAGCTCCCAAGACAGCAGGGATCCCCCAGAGACTGGTACCAGTCCATGGCCTGTTAGGAACCAGGTCGCACAGCAGGAGGTGAGTGGCAGGTGAGCAAGGGAAGCTTCATCTGTATTTACAGCCACTCCCCATCACGCGCATTACCACTGAGCCCTGCCTCCTGTCACAACAGCAGTGACATTAGATTCTCACAGGAGCGCAAACTGTATTGTGAACTGCACTTGTGAGGGATCTAGGTTGTGCACTCCTTGTGAGAATCTAATGTCTGATGATCTGTCACTGTCTCCCATCACCCCCTAGTTGCAGGAAAACGAGCTCAGAGCTCCCATTGAATCTACATTTTGGTGAGTTGTATAATTATTTCATTATATATTAGAATGTAGTAATAATAATAGAAATAAAGTGCACAGTAAATGTGATGCGCTTGATTCATCCCCAAACCATTCCCCCCACCCCCAACCCATCAGGGTCCTTGAAAACTATCTTTCATGAAACCAATCCTTGATGCCAGAAAAATTGGGGACCACTGCAGTGGAGAATACCACCTCAATTATCTTTCTTTCCTGTCTAAAACCAACTATTTATTTACTAAAAACACCTTGAAATTCAGAGAGGTATCTTTTCCATTCAAGTTGTAAAATCATAGGTTAATGGAATTCAAAATAATTTTGGCTTAACATACTCAAGTGTGGGCAGAGAGCAATTGATGAAGCTCTCTGCTAATTCTTAGAACAATTCCAGCTTTCATATACAAGCCTGAAACCCACCAGACCCAACTCTCTCCCCTGAGGTATAGATGGAAAATTGTCAGTGGCTCAAATGGAAGTCATGTCCAGGTACCACTGAGCATTTGTAAAGTAGTGGTTTGATGCACATAAGTCTCTTAGCACAGCCTGTATACTGCAGTAAGTGCTTGGTAAGTGTTAGCTAGCATTATTACTATGAGCATTCACCTATCCCCAGCCCACCCTACTGCTTAGGTTAGATGGACCAGCTTTTTAAATATCCAAAGCTAGGAAGAGTTTCCTGTCCAGCTCAGAATTTGTTTGAATGGTTTTCACATATTTTCTGGCCTGATGGTACCATATAATTTTCCACAAATGTTTACGGAACAGAAACAAATATGTACCCACTATGAACAACGCATCTTTAGGGATATAAAGATGGAGATTGAATTCTGACCTCAAAGAGCTTACACCCTATTGAAAGAGAGAAGCAGGGCCTATCTGTAATGCAAGTCAAATTGTGGGAATTTTAAAAAAGAATATCTATACGTAAAGTACAAGAGGACTGGATGGGCCATGGAACCTTCTAGAGGAAGTGACGTGAAAGCAGGGCCTTGAAGGATTATGTCATCCTTCCAGCCAGCTATCTCTCCACCCACCCTTCCTACTGAGTGCCAGGCACTAAGTGAAAGGAACGTAAAGTCAGTTGATGCATGGTCTCGACCCTCAAGGCCATTCCAGGCATATGGAAGAGATACACGTGTGGGTCAGTGACTCCTGGACAATGGAGTAGATGCTGATAAAATAGGCACTGAGAGACTGTATGGGCATGAAGGAGGGTCTTCTGAATTAAAAGGAGAGATCAGGGAAGGCTTCCAGGAGGTGGTGATGCTTCAGCTAAATTTAGAAGACTAGGTTGGGAAGATCAAAAAGAGGGTAGAAGACAGGAAGGAAAAGAAAAAGTTATGTCAAGACATGGAGGGAAAAAAAAGAGAGAGAGAGAGAAAGATGAAACCTTGTGGCACCCCAGGTAGTTCAGAGTGTGCAGGAGGGCTGGGGATAAAAGCGCAGTAAGGTGGGTGGCATGGTCATGACTTTGATGGGGGTGGAGGAGAGCAAAGGAGGTGGTTGTTCCAGAGAGAAGGACCCGCATAATCAAAGGCAAAGAGATGTGAAAAGTGCATCACATGAAAGAAGGCCAACGAGCAGTGGAGTGTGGCTGGAGCAGAGGGTAGCAGAGAGGTGAGCCTGGAAAGCTAGACTAGGGCCGAAGTCCATCTTCCTGCTGTGGAATTCCTGTCTGGTTCCCTCAGCACCATCTGGTTGGCCCAGTCTCAGCGTTACAGTGTAGTCATTTCGACTCCATCAGCCCAAACATCTTCCCCTGCCATAGCAATGGTTTTACGACTTTGATTTTGATTCTGGGCCAAACTGGCCATATGGCTGGGCTGCCTTAGTACAGAAACTCTTTGAGCTATTCACCCTGGGTGAGGTTCATATTTTCTTCTCAGGCTTCATATTTCTCTTCCATGTGGCTTTTGATTGGCATTCTATTTTGGCCAACAGTTAGTATCAGAAAGAGATGGTTAGGAAATAACTAAGAGATGGTTGATTCAAAATGAACACATTCTTTTAATGGTGTTCATTCTAGAGAGTTTCAAGGGCTCAGAAATATTGAGTCTAGCCCAGGTTTTGGCCACATTTATGAATTCTAACAAGGACAGTACTCTTACACATCATCCAGGGACAAAGAATGGGTGGTTGGCGACACAGACTTATAGTGAATAATATTGAGCTCAGATCTTTGCATTTAAATGCCTTTTTTAAGAAAATGATTGTGAGTCACAGTAGAAAAAAAAAAGGTTCTTCCCGCTGATTTATGTTCTTCGTATTTTCTGGGAATTTTGTCAATCTTCAGAGAAGTCTGATCATTTTTGGATTGTGTTAAATTCCTAAGAAACACTGCCACGCTGTAAGTGGCTTTCATTTTTTAATACGTAGGAAGCATGAAGAACAGACAGCAATTCTTTCTAATGAGTTTAGTCCAGTAATCCAGTAAATGCCTACTGTGCACCTAGCTCTTTGTTTGGTATTGCAGATGCTGAGGAAACGCAATGCCTATTCTTAAGAAGATTTCATGTAATTCAGTGTTACCTGAACGAAAACAAAACAAAAATAGTGAACCTTCATCTTCATTATTACTTTTAAGGATTTTTCAGCATCTCTCTTCTTGCTCTAGTAGACCTTTTCTCATATCAAAGCATTGCACAGTCAAGTCTAAGATGCTTTTTCAGCATTTTCCTCTTGGATGGACAACAAAATTGTTGAAGCCTTTCAATTTAGTGAACCTGCCTAAACATTCCAAATTTATTTCAGATTAAGTTTGAAACATGCAGATTGTTCACAGACAAAATTGTCCTAATTAATCAAACCTCTTTGGGTTGAAACTAACTATAACCAAATTCACATTAGCTTAAGTAAAAATGGAAGTGTTTTAATTCATAGACTAAAACGCATGGGGTTGGCTGCTTTAGGCTTAGCTGGATTCAACAGCTCAAACAGTAATATCTGACTCCCCTACTCTCCCCACACCTACTTTGGTTCTGTTTTCCTCTGTGTTTGCCTCATTTCCAGGTGGACTATTGGCATGTGGTAGCCCCTGGCAGCCCAAGTTCACATCCCACCAGCATAAATACCCCAAGGGCACAGAGCCCCCCATTGCCAGTGGTTTCAGCAAAAGACCTCGTTTTGGCTCTCATTGTCTCAGCTCATGTCCATCAGTGTAGACAGGGAGGTGTAGTGTCCAGTTGGCCTGGCTTGGATCAACCTAGAGCCAGGGAGTAGGGTCTGCCCTGCCCAAACCAGGGAAGAGAGCAAGGAAAGGTGCTTCCCCATCAAAGAAATCTAGAGTGCTCATTTCAAAAGAAACGGAAGCAATATAGAGCAAGCAAGCACCATGTTCATTACAATTATCTCAGTAAGTCCCAAAGCATTGGAAAATGGGGTGGTGTACATCAGGTGAAGTATGAATAATCATAAGCGTAACAGGTAATAGATAATTAAAAAATAAAGTATGTCATCAAAAAACTGGCTTTTAAAATCTTCAAATGCTAAATAGCTCCTTTGATAGGATTATTTTTCCCTGATTTCAACAAATTAACTGTAATTGATCCAGAAGCTTTCTAAATTCACTTTAAGCTTAAAAAAAAAAAAAAAAAAGAAAAAAACTCTGTGATTTGTGAATTGCTTAGGTTCATTGTTTTGGAAGCATCCAGAAATGGTTTTCAGGTCATAGAGTTAGGTAAGCTACATGATACTGTGTAAACAGTCTGACATTTATCGGTTTTTTTCAGACTATGGCTTCCTCACAAGGCCAATCTAAAATACACTTCTTCAAGGGATCTTTTATTTAATATCATTTCGTAGTGGAAGTAACAAGAGAATTCAATCCTATCTTTGGTTGAAAAGGCATCACATCATTTTTCATATGATTATTTGATAATATTAAATTTTCCTTCACATGTATAAATCACATTCTCACCATAATTCTAAATATTTAAAATAAAAATTCATGAAGGGGTTTTATGGCTGAAACAAAAAATATTTCCTGGTAATATATAACAAAATAGCTGAGTAATTTTTTTAATTATAAACTTTTGAAGGCAAAATAATGAAGTCTGGATAGGAGACTTTAGAAATTCTACGAGTTTAATTTGATTTATTACTATTAATCAGAATTATACCCTTCTGCATAAAATATGCATTTTTTAGTTTATTTTCTTCTTCATAACACTAAAATGTTATACCCAAAAACTCTTCAGAAGACACTTACTTTATTCTATGTTTTTTCATCATGCTGACATTTTTCTTTACTTCCATTTCTTTTTTCCATGTGGAAAATTACATGTTTTTTCATGTAATGTATGTAATTGTACATAATTACAACAAAGGCAAACACCTATTTTACAAATTGATTAGAGTGGTGATTAATTTTTTAAAAGATCATAATAAATCCAGTGTTACCAGCTTTCGGGTTATTTCATAGGCTTTCTTTTTTTTTTTTTTAACTAAGAACTGCCAATCTATAAAACTCTGTATTTCATTCCCGAAATAAAAGTTGCATAGACTTCAGTAGTATAACAAGAATGTGACAACATCCATTTTGGAGTTGGCTTCCTTCACCCTCTTACTGTAGCACCTGGAGGATTGTGATGCTACTTTCCATCCACCATGGCCTCCCAAAGGAGCCTGTGTTAGCAAGGAGACTCACCAATTTTTCATCATTCTAGAAAAGAATGTCTCTCTCTAGTGGACTCAGTGATCTTACCTTGAGGTGTTAAGAATCGCTAAGGGCTGTAAGGACTTGTGTAAATTACAGTCATGCAGAGAGGCGTTGAAAAATCAATAAGTAATGAAATAGTACTGGAGTGAAGTAGCCAAGAGAGCAATGGGTGGGAAACTCCCAAGGACGCAGTTTCATTTTGTCAAAAGGTAAAAGAAGATGTTCTGATGCGTTCCCATAAAACGGGCTTCCTTGGAAACAAGAGGCTTTGGGCATAGATGGCAGCAGAGTCACTTTCATGGGCCATGGACTTGGTGCTACTGTTTCATTTTAGACAACCATGCATTTTATCCCACTAAAGCAGTAAATATGGCAATTTCTTTGTCACCTTAGGTGTCTGCCTGTCAGCAGGTTTTCTGTACTCTGCGTACCCAAGTGTACCCCCTTATGCCCCATTTTACGAGGGACCAGCCGCATTGTCTACACAAACCGTCTTCTTCCTTTCTGATCGTACGTTAGCAATCTTCTCCAGAATTTGATGATATAGTTGAACCTGGACATCAGTTTCCAAAGGTTCCCCCCTATTCACAGATGACTCTGGAAACATACACCTGGAAGGTAAAACTGTCTGGTCTCAGCCTAATAGTCAAAGGGCTTTGTTTTGAATGGGACATTCATAAGGTCGAGAGTCCCTGAGCTGACATTTGAATCTGTTTATTTCTTTTTCATGTAAAATGACATGCAAACCATGTTTTTGATGTTGATAGTTTGCTTCGAGAAGGTAGAACTGATTTTTTATAAAAAGAAGAGGGTGAAGTATTTGAATATAACAAGCAGGTTGGGGGAAAGGATCCAATTCCGTTGACTTTGCCTGGGAGAACTTGCTTCCCTCCTTTCCTCCTGCATCTGAGTGAAGGTCCCCTTGCGTTTCTGCCCTTCCCAATGATGACAGAAGCCCTTTGCTTCTAACATGTCCCTGTGGTGTATTAAGGAAGTTTCTGTAGCGAGGATGAGCCACCAACTGAATCTGGAGGTCTAGATATAGGAAAAGGAAACCATAAAGATGTCATCCAAGAACTCATCTAAATGATGGGATTACATTTGCTTTTTGTGTCTCTTTGTTTTACATGCAGTTTTTGGGCTTTGTTTCTCAATAGACCAATGAAAGCTAGAGAAGATCCCCAAGCTCTCATTTGAGTCCATTGGTGTCACTCCAGCAATGGAGTTAAACTTCAAAAAAAAAGATACCACCATGGAAGAGAATAAAGTAACCGATGGTGTTCATGCAGTTAAAAGACTTACAGTCTTTGTGATAATGGTGACATGATTCTTAAAACATCAAATAAGGGGGGCTGGGTGCGGTGGCTGACACCTGTTATCTCGACACTTTGGGAGGTGAGGCGGATGGATCACGAGGTCAGAAGATGGAGACCATCCTCACTAACACAGTGAAACCCCGCCTCTACTAAAAATACAAAAAATTAGCTGGGCATGGTGGCATATGCCTGTAGTCCCGCCTACTCAGGAGGCTGAAGCAGGAGAATCACTTGAACCTGGGAGACAGGTTGTAGTAAGCCGAGATTGTGCCACTGCACTCCAGCCTTGGTGACAGAGCGATACTCCATCTAAAAAAAAAAAAAAAAATCACCAAATCAGATACTCTACTTACCTTCTTTTTCTTTATCGACATCCAAGTACATTTGGAACACTGACAAGAAGAATCTTTTATACCTGAAATAAAACAGAGTAATAACCATAAACTGAAAAGCACTGGGATTTGAACCAACGGCCAGCCCATTCCCGGCCCACTTAGTCTATGTCAAGTAAGTTTTGTGATAATGAATGAAAGAGTTGTAATTACTGTTTTTTACCCTCAGGCTATGTCTGCCTATAGTATGTAACATTAGAAATGAAGACATCTATCATGTTTAGTAGAAATACACATGATCAAAACCCAAAAAGAAAAATACTTGTCTCTGAAATATCCAGATAAGTCATGGGGAAGTGGTTTAGGTGGTTTGAATTATCTGCTTAGTTGACTTTCCTCACCTCCTTGCATGAGCATATACAATCCAATTGCTTTATGTTTACTCATGATTTGCTACAATGTCTGGATCAGGGTACCAAGATGAAAAATACAACAGACATGGTACTTGGGCCAATCACCATATCCACCTTGCTAGCTTGTCCTCTGCTTGATGTGCTCATAGTAAATCCTTGCTAGTCACGCTCTCATGCCATGGATATAGCAATACCCACCTCCTCCAACAATTCATCTGTTGATGCCATTATCCATTGTTTATGACATTGTAACCGCAGTAATGAATTGATATGTCTTGATCTTTGAAATGCTTAGACAGGAGGCCACACATTATAAGAAAACAACAATATCAAGACTCAATTCTATTCGGCAGGGGTTAGAAGTGGATATTGTGCAGAAAAATGCATTAAAATTGAAAGGGGGGTTGTTTAATATGATGGTTTTAAAGATATAAACAATTATGGTGGGTAATAACTCCTTCGGTCAGAAGATGGTAAAGAGGCCCTACTTAGGCGAGGGTTGCTGGTGGCGTTCCAAGTCGTGCTACCAGCATGAAACACTAGGGGTCACCATGTTAATACCAGTGCCCCAGCTCCATGGCCCTCCAGAACTACCAGAGTCCTGGGCTCCCTGCTCATCCAAGGAATGCCGCTTAGTGCCTTTCATGTGGTATGGGACCATTTGCAGTTATTTCAAGCATGGCTGAAATAGTGAGGTAGAGTCCCCTCTAAACCTCATTCTGGTGAATGGTATTTTTTAAGTGCCACCTACACTTATGAGTCCATTATTTGGGCTAGATGTCATTATAAGGAGTGGTCAGACCGGTCATTCAAATATGGCACATTTTCATTCCATAGCTACATGGGATTCCAGCTCCGATGTTCTGCTAAAGTCAGATTCTCTAAAACCAGGAGAACACTTTTTTTTTTTTTTCCTGGCCAGGATGGACACTACTGTCAAGTGTTAACCACAAAATTAGTGTTTCTCTTGTCCTTTGTTTCTCAACTCTATGTTTTCAAGCCCCAGCTCAGAAATTATTTTTCAGAGAAGAAATGTAAGTAGTTGTCTATGATCTACAGATATGACGTCACCAGGCTCTATCGAAGTCTGTAGCCATCAGTATGGGAAATTGCTGGCCCGAGTCCCCAGGGAGCCCCCAAGTTCACTGTGATATGATTTCTGCATACTCCTATTGTAATCTTGAGGATAATCTGACCTCCCCACCACCCCAAGTAGGAAGCTCTAGATATCCCATTTGGGGCAGAGCTTCTGAAGCCTGGGATTAATTAAAGCGGTTGAAGATCTGTGAAGAGCATTTAAACTGCACCACCCCACCTCACACCTCCCCCACCCCCGAAAAAAAAATTTCAAGATGGCACTTGATAATAATGGTAAGATCACAGCCTAGATAAAGCATACTTCTAAGTCAAAATTAATTTGAAAGCTTCTGGTGTTTTACACATCCTCTTTGTTTCTGTTTCATTAACTTATTGAGTACCTAATATGTATGCGGCATGTGGGTCAGGCAGTGAGGGAGATATAAAGTTATACATGTACGAAGACGGTAACTAGTGGTTGCTGCATTCTCTTCCCTCTCTGCAGTATTAGCGTAACTGCCTGCCCCGAATCTATCTCTTCTGCAACCACCACTTCTCTCACTGTTCAGTCAGGCCCCTTGCTCTCTCTAGCACTTCCTGCCGTTCCTGATTCCCCTTCACTGACCTTTACCTGTCCTTTTTTTGCTCTTTCTAATCACTTTAATTGGATGTAATAGCAAAGACACAGGCCAGGCACCGTGGTTCACACCCGTAATCCCAGCACTTTGAAAGGCCAAGGAGGGTGGATCACGAGGTCAGGAGTTCAGGACCAGCCTGGCCAATATGGTGAAACCCCGTCTCTACTAAAAATACAAAAACTAGCTGGGCGTGGTGGCGCATGCCTGTGGTCCCAGCTGCTCGGGAGGCTGAGGCAGAAAAATCACTTGAACCCAGAAGTTGGAGGTTGTGGTGAGCCTAGATCACGCCACTGTAGTCCAGCCTGGGTGACAGAGCAAGACTCCATCTCAAAAACAAAAAAACTAGTAAAGACACAGCCGTATTTTGTAGTATTTCTGTGTCTTGTCTGTACTTCATTTTCAAAACATGTATTTGTTTCCCTGAGAAAAGAAAATGTAGATACTTGATTTTTTTGGGTAGCCTTCAGTCAGTATTTCCTGTGGGTTGTCAGCCCTTAATAGGAAAAACAAAGGGTCCTCCCCTTCTTCCTTTTCTAAACCATATCCATGGTTTGGTGAAAAAGTGATTTAAGTTATTTCCATGTGGCAAATTAATTTTGCAAAGCCAATGGTACAGAAGTAGAGAAATAAATCAAGAACATGCAAAAGGTGGTATTTGTTAAGTAGGTATTTGGGGAGACTTGAAATATGCTTCTGTCTAACCTGAAAATGAAACTTTTGTGGGTCTAAACCTTAATTCCTACCAAACTATCATGAAGTCATCCAGGTAGAATCCTATCGAAAGGTGTAGTTGCCATTATTTGTTTTTTGATTCAGGTTTTTGCAAACCCTAGCCTATAAACACCATACTTGACAGTTCTTCATAAAACTTAAAATAAGGGAACTTTCACTATTAACTGAGAGGTTCATGACTTTGACGTTCCATTTCTCCAGAATTAGGAATTCTTAACAAAGTGATTCTTGGCTATTCACAATTGACACGGAAATAGAAGCAAAGAGAAAGTTTCTCCAGGGTTCTCTCAGAGCAGTGTACATTGGGTGTGTACAAAAATTGCAATGATGTGCATCAAAGGCATACCACTCAAGAAAAAGATTTATGAAGCCTAGCTTGGGTTCATTTATATCATACATTTTTCCTTTCTTTTTTGGACCTCTAGTTGATGTGACTGTAATATAATTTTCTGACCAGATGCTTATCCTTACTATATCCAAAGCTGTACTGGGACCATCCTGGCAACCTAGCAAATAAGAAGGCAAGAAGGTTGGAGGCAGTGGCAGTAGAGTTTGAGACCAGCCTGGACAACATGGTGAAACCCCGTCTATACTAAAAATACAAAAATTAGCTGGATGTGATGGTGCATGCCTATAGTCCCAGCTACTCTGGAGGCTGTGGTGGGAGGATTGCTTGAGCCTGGGAGGTCAAGGCTGCAGTGAGCCGTGATCGCACCACGGCACTCCAGCCTGGGTGGCAAAGTGAGACCCTGTCTCAAAATAAATAAATAAAATAAAATAAAGGAAGGCCATAAAATAAGAAGTTCCTAGTCCAGGGTCTATGAACCCCAGCAATTTCATGGATGGATATATGTGAAATTTGGGGGTATATGTTAACTCTTCTGCAGAGAAAGTTCATAACATTTGTCATACAAGCCATGACCCCCAGAAGCTTAAGAAGCCACTGGACTCGAGGGTCCTAGCAAGGTCTTTCAGAAACGAATCGGGCTTCATCACTGCATGGACCAGAAACATTTGACTCATAACAATTATACTCTCACTATGTCTTGAGTGTGTACCGTGTGCCAGGGCACGGTTTAAGCATGTGGTGCACACTTACATAATCCTTATCAGATGGGAACTCTTATTATCCCCACTGTACAGCTGAGGATGCTGAAACACAGAGATGTAGGCGGCTTCCCAAGGATGTAGGAGGGAAAGTGGCAGAGTTAGAATATGACCAGGGTCTGGCCCCATAGTCTGTAGGTTTAACCAGCTGCTTCACCACTATGTAGTACTGCCGCTTGACTGAAGGCTCCTCCCAGCCAGGAGTTGTCCCCTTTCAAAACAAACCAGAACTGAGAGTCTGAGGAACTGTGAACCCTACAAAGTGAGTAAGATAATACATACCTTAACTTGCTTCACTCCAGTCCTTACCCCCAGGATATTGGAAATTCAGGGCGATCCCAGCAAACTGCCAACGTGCTCCTTGGCGCCAGGGAAAATGCCAGGGGCAGCAGCAGAGCTAGTTAAGCATCGACCTTCAGGACCCTTCACACCTAACATCTGACTACCACTTTCCATTGGCAGTTCGCCACCCCCATCTCTCCTTTCCTCTCTTGCTCCCCAGCTCCCCTGCAAAGCAGTCAGGGTGGAGATGAGGTTACAGGCTAGAAAACTGAGGCCCAGAGAAGTGGTGCCTTCCCGAGTGAGGGTCACAAGACTAGGTTATAGCAGAGCTATGAATAGGACCCACATCTTCAGGCCCCCAGTAACAATTCTCTTTCCACTGCTCTTTGCTGTCTCACCCACCGGTATCACTTGGCATCGAAGAACAGGGCACCCCAAAAAGCAAGAATTCCACCTGCATCCAACTTTCCTGCAGAGGGCACATTTTTGCTTGTGAGCCTATAGGAGGCATCACTCTGAACCCATGCAAAGCACTTGCCTTCCATTATTTCATGTAATCCTCAAAACAACCCAGTGAGGTGGCTGTTATTCCTCCAGTTTCACAGACAGGGAAACCGAGGCTTAGTAGCATAGTTAGGAAGTTACAGACTTCAGACCCACATGTATCCAACTCCCCACCGTTGGCTCTTCCCCATTGGGCCAGTCTATCCGCCAAGAAGACAGGAAAAAGGAGAGGGAAGGAAATGAATGACCTTGTTTGTACGATGAGCAATGCTTTCTACCTTCTCTGAGGACGGACAAACGGAAATCTGTTTAAAGCACCAGCGCATGAGGTTAAAATTAACGAGGACAATTACGAGCGATTAGTCACTGGAGTGGGGCTCCATGGCTTCTTCAAAAACAGGACCGGCCCTCACTCACTTGGACCCAGCACAGAGGAGCCATCAAAGAAGTCTTTTTCTAGGCCTGTGATTCTGTGATTAGCTGTTTTAAAGGAGCCAGGCAGCTCAGACGCATCAGAAACAATGGCTCCATTTCTCAGGAGCTGTCGAGCCCAGCAGATCCTGAGGAACTTTCTTTGGCACCCGGTGATCGTGAAATTAACACCAGGGCCGCTGGCACCGGATCGCTCTCCTCTGTTGTGTCCCGGGGAGGGGAGAAGTCACTCAACCTTTTTTGTCCAGAAATCCCAGGAAGCCAGGGCGGCAGGTGGTTTGGGTTTCAGCACTTCTCAATGCCTCGTTTCAGTCACTCTTCCTAAATTTTCATTCATTCCAAGGTCCTAAGAGAAGCATCCTGAACAGACACAGAGGGGCAGGGAGGGCTTTGAAACAGCGGTGGGATAGGGTGTTTGGGGAGGAGATCATTGGACATCTGATCCCAGGGGCTGAGACTTCCTGAACTGGAGGGAAGGTAGCAAGTGAGGCTCGTGTGCTCGTGCCAGGGAGGAAGGCACCCCTCTGTCCCCAGAGCACCTTGGAATAAAAAGAAAAGCAACCTGAACAGATTTGCGTGAACCCCCATCACGCAGCCAACTAGGGCGACTGAGCTGCTGCCAGCAGCACTTCTAACGGGGGAGGCCCAGGGTGCTGCATCTTTGATGTGTTCAGTGGGTCAGTTTCCTCTTTGTGGAAACTTCCCTCTGCTCCCAACATATGTCCACTAAAGCGTGTTTGCACAGCGTGAGGGGGCCTGGCCCCATTGCAGCTGCAAGCCAGAGAGGCCGGCTTCTCTCCTTCTCCTCTTTTAAGAGATTCCCAGGGCAGCCCAGTGCAGGTACCTGACCCCAGACCACAGGGAATTCAGGGTTCTCTTCCAGCAGAAAAAAAAAAAAAAAATACAGTTCCAGGGTTGTCTCTGAAAGAGCTGTGGGGAAGAGGGGACCAGAGAGAGATCTGACTTACTGCCACTGTAAAGAAAAGGCAAGAGGCTGGGGGGAAAAATCGAGTAGGATGGAGGCGAATAAATGGGAGGGGTTTGGTTTGGGTTTTTGTTTTTCTGCAGCAGTTTCTCTTTTGGAGATCTAAAATCTGCAAGTGTTACGTCAAAGCTTTCTCCAAATGACTTGATGAGGGTTTTTTTGTTGTTGGGTTGCTGTACCCCCGGGAGTCATTGGGATGGCAGGATAAAAATTAATTAGAGGCAGTTTGGAAGGGGCTTTGCAACACAGCCTGAGGCTACGCTTCAGTCTGGTTGTTAGAAGCAATATCATCACCGCCTCCTTGCCCAGCGAACAGACCTGTGCTGGGGCAGCCGGGGGGAGCCACGGAACGTTCAACACAGACATCAGAGCCAAGACTTCCTCCCAGAGAGATTACTTACCACAAACCAGTGGATCTACCTGCTGACAACCTCAGAAATATGTCTTGTTTCATTTTCAGATTTTTAAGAGGGGTTGCATAGAAAGCCCACAGAATCCTGATGAAACAGCTCCTGCAGGAGGGGCTCTGCCTCTCCCATGCCTCTGAATATGACATCAGGCTGGGCAGAGCCACCACGCAGCTACCAGGAAAGCAGGATCCTTTTCAGCCCTGGATTTGGCCCCATTTTTAGGGGGTGGCAAACTAAAAAGGGGTTTTAATAAGCCAACACATTTCTCCTGACCAATGATTATTTCAAATTCAGGCAATTTACCAAAAAATTTTTTTAAAAGTCCGATCCCTCTTCACTCTGGTCTCTATCCTTCTCCCTTTTCTTCCTTCACCCTGTAGCCCCTCATGTCCTCACTCTGCTCTCACCCACACATAATCCTCCTCTACCTGAGACACTGGTTCAGTGAGTGACCTTGGAGTCTGATTAATTGGAAACTGGCTCCTTAAATCCGGATAAAACAGTTCAAAGCATGATATCAGTGCTGGCATTTCATCAGCCACAACAAGTAGCTTTTCCAGCTGTGTATCTCACCCTGGAAATGGAGACAGAAAAGTGAACAGATGCCTGGGTCCCCTTCTTACGTGCACCTACGCTGTCATGAAAGATCCTTTTCACTTATGTAATAGAGTGTGTCTCCAGGCCAGTGTAAAAATGTGAGCTAGTTCGTCCTTACAACATTTTCTGTGATGCAAACAATCATTAAGGTCCCTGTTTTATGGCTGGAAAAACTGAAATTGTTCTTCTTTCCCATGTCCAGAAAAAGGCAGTCTATGTGTGAGCTCAAAGAAAACTTGGAAACTCCTAGAGCCTGTCCCATTCTCTCTAAACTTAGCTGTGTCTTTTTTATTGCCTGTAATTGTTTCCTTGCATCATAGTGGGGATGGGGGTGGGGGAAGCCAATGGGAACAGTTACCAAAAGAAAAACAGCAACTTCTTCCCCCAAACAGCCACTTCCAAAATGAATTCACCAGCTGTATAATACAAAGTTGCACCATGCACGTGTCAGCAGCTTCCTGCTTCCAAAGGTGTGTTTCTTAGGGTGAGTCTTAGTCCCTTGGCCTCAGATAAGGAATGGTCGAGATGTTCATTCTATCTTATGAAGAAACAAAAAGACTTCTTCCTAGGGAGGCTCACCACTGACTCTGAGCACTTGGCTTATTTCAAGAGTGGATGTGAGATGTTGGTGAGCCCATAACATCACCTCCATTTCTCTTTTTTTTTTTTTTTTTTTTTTTTTTTTTTTGAGACGGAGTCTCGCTCTGTCACCCAGGCTGGAGTGCAGTGGCCAGATCTCAGCTCACTGCAAGCTCCGCCTCCCGGGTTCACGCCATTCTCCTGCCTCAGCCTCCCGGGTAGCTGGGACTACAGGCGCCGCCACCTCGCCCGGCTAGTTTTTTTTTTGTATTTTTAGTAGAGACGGGGTTTCACCGTGTTAGCCAGGATGGTCTCGATCTCCTGACCTCGTGATCCGCCCGTCTCGGCCTCCCAAAGTGCTGGGATTACAGGCTTGAGCCACCGCGCCCGGCCCACCTCCATTTCTCAATTGTGTTCTTTAGGCTTTTAGTTTTTAATTTTTTTTTTTTTTTTTTTTTAGAGATGAGGGTCTCCCTATGTTGCCCAGGATGGTCTTGAACTCCTGGGCTCAAGTGATCCTCCTGCCTCAGCCTCCTAAAGCACTAGGATTACAGGCATGAGCCACCATGCCTGCCCAGTCCTTACACTTTCACGATACAGACAAGGAGTCGTCCCCGGTACACAGAGACACTCATACCTGGTTGGTGAGGTCAGAGGGAATGCCCAAGACCACTCCTTCCCCATTTGCTCCCTACCAAAGAGAGGCGAAAGGAGAGGCCAGGGTTGCCCTCAGAAACCACATCTGGCCTAAAGTGGGCATCAAGGAACATGGCTGCAAAAAGCCAAATCCTCTCCACTTACTGCTTCCAAAACTAACCAGTCTGCCTGAAAATCAATCTTCCGCTTTATAAGCAGCCAGCATATTTAGAACCATGGAAATTAAAGACGGAAAAGACCTATTAAGTCTTCTAGATCATTCCCTAGGGCCCAGTGCCGGCTCGTTCCCTGTAGTACATTTGTTATTGCTATGTCAGGCCTAATTTCAAGTGTCTCAAGCAATGAACGTAAAGGAAGCAGAGACAGTGGTGTCTGCCCACCCCAGTGAACAATGATCGTGTGATTAGAATTCTGCTAGCTGCTCACTGGCCTTTGGCATGCCTGGAAAGGGTTTGGAATCCACGGGATGTGGCCCAGGAGCTTCTAGAAGGTAGAGATATTGGAGAATGTCTTTGCCCTTTTGTGTTAAGCAGGATAACATACTGCCTCTTAGAAATATCCAGACATAGCCAGGTGCGGTGGCTCACGCCTGTAATCCCAGCACTTTGGGAGGCTGAACCAGGTGGATCACAAAGTCAAGAGATTGAGACCAGCCTGGCCAATATGGTGAAATCCCGTCTTTACTAAAAATACAAAAATGAGCCAGGTGTGGTAGCTCGCGCCTGTAGTCCTAGCTACTTGGGAGGCTGAGGCAGGAGAATCACTTGAACCCGGGAGGCGGAGGTTGTAGTGAGCCAAGACGGTACCACTGCACTCTAGCCTAGGCGACAGAGCAAGACTCCGTCTCAAAAAAAAAAAAAGAAAGAAAGAAATATCCAGACTCTAACTTCCCTGTAAATAAACAGCCATAGGGGAAAAAGAGAGAACCTAGGTATTTCAGGATTTATTCTGAAACTAAACAAATCCTACGCCTGGGAATCTAACATTTTCTCTCCCAGGTTTTCTTCTGGGTTGGTCACCAGTCAACAGAGCCACGTTTCCAACCAGTAGCAAAATGGCGGAAATATTTTCAGAGATGCCAGGGCTTTATTCTACAACATGCAGGACCAAGTGATAGGGAAATAAGGGCAGGTGACTTCACAGTAGTTTAGCCAGGGTTTTCTGAAAAAAACTGTTTCTCTCTTTATCCCTGTTCCCCCGCTAGAGAGGAAGCAAGTCAAATTCACCATTTCAGGTGAGAGTGTCTTTACAGGAAAGTGGACGGGAGCTCATCACCTCGAGAGGACGAAGGGATCTAGACAAAGTATTAGCAAGGTTCTTTTTCCTTCTCTATTTTGAAATGGCTGCAAAAGTCCCTTTAGGGATCCCTTTTAAGGGGTAGGCCTGGTGACTCAAGCCTATAATCTCAGTGCTTTGGGAGGCCAAGGCAGGAGAATTACTGCAACCTAGGAGTTCGAGGCCGCAGTGAGGTATGATTGTGCCACTGCACTCCAGCCTGGGTGACAGAGCCAGACTCTGTCTCTTAAAAAGAAAATAATAATAATAAAGATATCCCTGTTAAAAATTCCAAACCTGGGCCGGGCACAGTGGTTCACGCCTGTAATCCCAGCACTTTGGGAGGCCGAGGCGGGCGGATCACAAGGTCAGGAGCTTGAGACCATCCTGGCTAACATGGTGAAACCCCATCTCTACTAAAAGTACAAAAAATTACCCGGGCGTGGTGGTGGGCGCCTGTAGTCCCAGCTACTTGGGAGGCTGAGGCAGGAGAATGGCATGAACCCGGGAGGCGGAGCTTGCAGTGAGCAGAGATCACACCACTGCACTCCAGCCTGGGCAACAGAGTGAGACTCCGTCTCAAAAAAAAAATAAAATAAAATTCCAAACCTGTGCATTACAAAGCGCAACTCTGTTATACGTGGGTGAAGTGAAAAGGAGTGCTTGATCCAATATAGAAACTACACAACAGTTTCTCTACACCAAGCATCATGAAAATGTCACCACTTCACGTGAACAGACAGCAAATCGCTGTCATCCAAAGAGACGCTCCTGCTCCATTTCTGGTCTAGAGGATGAGACCCGTTTTCTTTACCAGATACTTTAAGCAAAACTGAACTTGGAAAAGCCTGAAGTTTGACTCACAGGCCAGCAGCACATTCACTTCTGAAATGCCCCCATCCTCCGCAGGAGTCTCAGCACACTCCTTTTCTCTTTCCTCTAAAACATTATCTCATCTCAGCATTGCAGCGTTTTTAAGTTCAATGTCAATAGCTAGTTAGGAGAGGGCAGGGAGGTCAGGGATTAGGACTACAAACTGTCCTTGACGTTTCTCTGTAGGCTGATCTGCTGTTTGCATCAGCCCAATTTAAAAAAAAAAAAAAAAAAAATCCCTCTTTACTATCTGAGAAAAGATCAGAACAGGAAAATGTCAGTTTGAGAGCTGACAGAATTCTGATAAGAATGAACTGGAAAGAAGAGAAAGAAAGGAAGAAATGCTGTCACTCTAAGAAGTTGTTAATTTAATGTTTTTAGACAAATACGTTTCCCATTGAGTGTGTGTGTGTGTGTGTGTGTGTGTGTGTGTGTGTGAGACATACAACTTGTCCATTCCTCCACCTCTTCTCCAAACCCTCTTCTTGAGAGAAAGGCTGTCTATTTTGACTTGATTTGATTTGATTTCTACAGTCTTTCCACAACCTTTCAAAGATCTGGAAGGGTCAACCTTTCTGGCCTGAAAGCTGTGAGCACATTCACTCCCACAGAATTTCTTCTAAGCCCTGAAATAGTTTCCCCTTTCAGTAGTATCTGTACATATTTTTAGAGTTAGAGAGACAATTTAAATTCTCAGGCTTAATTGAACCGACAGAATGGAGAATGGAGTGCTACAGATGGAAACGTTTTCCAAGTGTGACGACCTCTGAGGTCAAATTTAATACCTACATAATAAAGGCCTGAAGATAATGTAATGGGCATTGTTTCTGTTGCCCTATTTTTTTTTAACTTGTGTAGCAACTTTATCATTAAAAGAAATGGCTGGTGTTTTTAAATACAGGATACACGAAACATCGAAAAGCGACCCCCATTAAAAGATGTTTTTCATGAAGAAAAGGCCAAGTTCTCTGATGCATAAAACACTCAGTAGGAGTTGAGTGTTCTGAGTTAAAAAAGAAAAAAAAAAAAAACTTTTCCTGGAAACTAGGGAATTGCCTGGTAGATCCACAAAGTGTTTCTTGAGTAGCTACTATATACCTAGCACACTACTGGGCATTTTATGTCATCTCAGTTCACCCTCTAATAACTCTACCAGGCAAATGCTATTGTCCGTGTTTTGCTGTTGAAGAGAGTGAGGCTGGGTGAGGGGGGTTCTAGTCATGATCACTCAGCCTAAGGTGTGACAGACCCAAGGTACACACCTGGTAGGGCAGCGGTCCCACACCTTTTTGGCACCAGGGACCAGTTTCATGGAAGGCAGTTTTTCCACGGATGGTGAGGGGGTATGGTTTTGGGATGATTCAAGCCTGTTCCATTTATTGTATACTTTATTTCTATTATAATTACTTTGTAATATATAATGAAATAATTATACAACTTACTATCGTATAGAATCAGTGGAAGCCCTGAGCTTGTTTTCTTGCAACTAGATGGTCCCATCTGGGGGTGATGGGAGACAGTAACAGATCATAAGGCATTAGATTCTCACAGGGAGTGCGCAACCTAGATCCCTTGCATATGCAGTTCCCAAAAGGGTTTGCGCTCCTGTGAGAATCTAATGTCGCAGCTGATCTGACAGGAGGCGGAGCTAAGGCAGTAATGAGAGAGATAGGGAGCAGCTGTAAATACAGACGAAGCTTCACTCGCTTGTGCACTGCTTACCTTCTGCTGTGTGGTCCAGCTCCTGACAGGCCATGGACCAGTACTGGTCCGTGGCCTGGGGATTGGGGACCCCTGTGGTTGGGGATCTAGGGGGCCCATGTGTACAAGTCATGTCCTGTCCTTAATAATTTTGTCTTCTATCATTATTCACTTTGTCAAAATGCCCAAATTGTCCTGCATTCAACTATTTTTAACACATTACAAAAATTCATTAGAGCAATTCTTCAAATTTAACTGGGAGTCAGTCTTGCATTTTTATGTGCTAAAACTGACAAGCCCAACCTCTGAGTCTCATGCCCTCAAATCCAGAGGTTTGCCCATTCCACACAAAAGGAATGGCTTTTGGAGGACATTTGCTTACTCCTTGATAAAGCAAACACTGTATATATTCAATCTGACCTACAGTGGTTAAGAGCGTGGGCTCTTGATTCAGTTAGACTTGGGTTCCGCCCTTTGTTCTGCCACTTGCAAACTGTGCAACGTTGGGCAAGTGTCTCAACCTCCCTGAACCTCAGGTTGCCATTCGGTTAAATGAGAACAGGAATAATGCTTACCTCATAGGGTAACATGGGGATTTAAAAAGAGAATGCATATAATAAGACAACCCACTTCCCGGCACATAGTAGGTGTTCAAGAAATATTAGCCATCACCTATGCCCTCAACATCATTCTAATATGGCTCTTATAAAGCACAGCTCTGCTCAGGTCCTCCCTTCTTTAAAACATTCACTGCCTATAAAAGATGGTACATGTAGTCCCAGCTACCAGGGAGGCTGAGGCAGGAGGATTGCTTGAGCACAGGAAGTCAAGGCTGCAGTGAGTTATGATCGTACCACTACACTCCAGCCTGGGTGACTGAGACCCTGTCTCAAAAAAAAAAAAAAAAACAGATGGTGCAAGTTCCTTAACTTTGCACACAGTATCTGCTGTGCACTGACCCTGCCAATATCGCCAGCCTGGTTCCTACTTCCACACACAGGAGATAATCAACTTATGTTTCTCAGGATAACCTGTTGAATTTCAGGTCAAAATTGAAATTCACTGTGAATTTCATTAAGGGAACAATTATGTTTTCAGGTTTACGTTTGAAATTTTTTTTCTCCCAAATAGGGTTTTACTGACATCAAATCCTTGGGCCTCCTCATCCTTACAAATGGATTTCACTTTTTAATTAAAGATGCCAGGCAGGTGGGGATGTTCAAGGACCCTGCAAGCAAGAACCCCACACTGGGGTGGCCGGAATGTTAGGGAGAGTGTCGCTAGGAAGGCTTTTCCTAGGAAGAGTCAAGATTTTGACTCTCCACCTGCCCCACAGGCTCACGACCTGCCCTTCCCTCTGGCTGAGCCCAATTGAAATAAATCCTCACTTGGGCACTGGCAGCGTACCTCCTGGCTTAGAAGTAGCCAAGCCATAAACACAAAGAAGGAATTTTACTGGCTCATCCTCACCTCACTATTTTATTGTCTGTCTGGCATTTCCACTTCCACTGCCTTCTCTTGAAAACTGACAAAAATGTCTTCCATAAAACCCTCGTTGGTCTTCCAGGCTTGGATTCACATTGGCTGCAAAGGTCTGTAGGTAGCTGCATTGCTGTCTCTTGATCCCTCTGAAAGTAGAGGTGTGGGCCCCTGCCTGGACGCATCCATCACTGACCTGAGGAAACACTGGTGATACCACTGAGCCACATGGCAAGCCCTAGCACCCCTGGAGGTGGGACAGGGTAGATGGTGAGGTCAGAAGGGAGGGTCTGGTCACAACCCGAAAGAACACATATACCTCTAGAAGAGAAAAGACACAGTAGACCAAAAGCTTGGGGCGCTCAAAGCCAGACCAGGCCTCTTTAGAGACACATGGCCTGCATCCCTGAGGCCCTGCTCTTTACAGATTCATGCGCTGACAAAAGTTCTAAATTGCTGCCAGTTTCACAACTGTTTTTAATTTAAAGGGCTCCGGGCCATGATATTCCAGGGCAAAGAGGTTTTCTCAGCAAGCAGAGCATAAGAACGAGATCAGAGCGCCCCCACGGTTCGCAGGAGTCTTCCCCGCTCCCGAAATCGTCATTTCTTCCCATCTCCAAAACGCACTTCAGCTCACAGATAAGGACGCACCCTGGAAACCATTCAGAGAAGGCTCGCAGAGGGCGGAGCAGTCAGATGCAGCAGCTATAAACATAACTTCCTTTAGGAAAAAATAATCATAATAAAGGACAGCGCAGAGTTTTCCGGAACATAAGACAGCGTGTGACGTCTGGGCAGTAGCAACAACCATCTCGAGAGGCTGATGGAAAGAGGGGTTCAGTGACAGCCCTGGACAAGGAGTTCACTCACTCAGACAGGGAACACTGGACGGATCCCTTCAGGGGGGAAACACAAAGAAACACCCACCTCACTTTACAGTAAACCAGTTACGAAAGGACCACAGAGCCAGCCAGGATCGTTCTCCAGACATTTTATTATTCACTGCTGCCTTTTAAAAGGCAAAGGGTGAACGTCTCTCTTTTTTCTTTTTTCTGTGTGTGTGTGTGTGTGTGTGTGTGTGTGTGTGTGTGTGTGTGTGTGTTTATATATTTAGAGGGTACACATGCAGGCTTCTTACATGCGTATATCGCACAGTGATGAAGTCTGGCTTTTAGTGTCCCCATCACCCAGATAGTGAACATTGTACCCAAGAGGTAATTTTTGTTTGTTTTAGACAGAGTCTCACTCTGTCTCCCAGGCTGGAGTGCAGTGGCACGATCTTGGTTCACCGCAACCTCCACTTCCTGGGTTCAAGTAATCCTGCTATCTCAGCCTCCCAAGTAGCTGGGACTACAGGTGCCCGCCACCATGCCCTGCTAATTTTTGTATTTTTAGTAGAGATGAGGTTTCACCATATTGGTCAGGCTGGTCTTGAACTCCTGACCTCAGGTGATCCACCCGCCTTAGCCTTCCAAAGTGCTGGGATTACAGGCGTGAGCCACCACGCCCAGCCCCAAGAGGTAATTTTTCACCCCTCAGTCCCCTCCTACCCTCCTGCCTTTCGCAGTCTCCAGTGTCTGTGATTCTAATCTGTGTGTCCATGGGTGCCCATTGTTTAGTTCTCACTTAGAAGTGAGAGCATGCAGTATTGGACTTTCTGTTTTTTAGCTATTTCAGGATAATGGCCTCTAGTTCTATTCATGTTGCTGCAAAAGACATGATTTCATTTTTCTGATGGCCGAATATTATTCCATGGTATATACACACATTTTCTTTATCCAGTTCTCCATTGGATAACACTTAGGTTGATTCCAGGTCTTTGCTATTGTGTATACTGCTATGATAAATACTTGAATGCACATGTCTTTTTGATGTAATGATTTATTTCCCTTTGGGTAGATACCCAGTAGTGGGATTGCTAGATCGGATGGTAGTTCTATTTTTAGTTATCTGAGAAATCTCCATACTGTTTTTTTGTTTTGTTTTGCAACAGTCTTGCTCTGCCACCCAGGCTAAAGTGCAATGGCATGATCTCTCGGCTCACTGCAACCTCTCCCTCCCAGGTTCAAGCGATTCTCACGCCTCAGCCTCCCAAGTAGCTGGGATTACAGGCGTGCGCCACCATACCCAGCTGAGTTTTGTATTTTTAGTAGAGATAGGATTTCACTATGTTGGCCAGGCTGGTCTCGAACTCCAAACCTCAGGTGATCTGCCCACTGTGGCCTCCCAAAGTGCTGGGATTATAGGCATGAGCCACCACGCCCGGCCCTCCATACTGTTTTAGAGGATGAACTTCTGAATGCTCTAGTTGGGATCTTCTTCACTTACACTTCCTCCCAGCTCTGAGGAAAAGGTCAGAAGATTCTGAGCCTTGTCTAGCCTATTCTGTACCCTTGTATCATATGAAACAAGATGCCCTCCTCCGGAGGAACAATTAGAAAAATGTGCTCCCGCTCAGTAGACAAAACTCAAAGAGCTGCCAGCTTGAATAACCAACTTCTCCTTGGTGTGAAGAAAAAGTTACCTGTCCCTCTCGGTGGATGCCACCCTGCGTCAGGGCATGCATGGCAGATTGGCAGGTAGAACATCAACTGCTTTCAGCCCACAGTTGCGCCTTCAGCTGATGCCTTTACATAGTCCACAGAACGCCCAGCCACACACAGGGGCCCTGATGGGAACTATATCCCCAACATACTTCTGTTACTTCTTGACATTGCATAGATGATCATTTCCCACCTCCCACTCATTAAAGCCCATTTGTCCCAGAACACGTTTGCTCAGTTCTCTTTAAGTGATGATTGTATATTCATAGTCAAGGGCACAAGAAGAGGGGATAGAACTTGGGTTACAAGGGCAAAATTTAACCCCGAGACTATTCATGAATAATGGAGCCAGTGGTGACATTAAACAGCCTCTTGCGGGTTTCCCCCTTTCATCAGACATAAACCTATATTGCCTTTTATCGGGATACAGTGGTTTGGGGTGATGGTCCTACTCCCACAGGCAGAGCTGGGAAGAAGAAATCCATGGGGCTCTAAAAACTAGCTGCAGCTGGCTGGGCGCGGTGGCTCATGCCTGTAATCCCAGTACTTTGGGAGGTCGAGGCAGGTGGATCAGTAGGTCAGGAGATCGAGACCATCCTGACCAACATGGAGAAACCTTGTCTCTACTGAAAATACAAACATTAGCTGGGCATGGTAGCAGGTGCCTGTAATCCCAGCTACTCAGGAGGCTGAGGCAGGAGAATCCCTTGAACCAGGGATTCGGAGGTTGCAGTGAGCCAAGATCACACCACTGTACTCCAACCTGGCGACAGAGCAAGACTCAGTCTCAAAACAAAACAAAACAAACAAACAAAACTAGCTGCAGCCTTGCTTCTAAAGCCCTGCCTACACAAATTACTCCACGACGTTCCCAAAAGATATTTCTCTTACTCAAGGAGAATGCCATTTAAAGAAGCACAATGAGTGGGGCACGGTGGCTCACACCTATAATCCCAGTGCTTTAGGAGGCTGAGGCAGGTGGATCATTTGAGGCCATAAGTTTGAGACCAGACTGACCAAAATGGTGAAACCCTGTGTCATCTAGAAATACAAAAATTAGCTGGACGTGGTGGTGCACACCTGTAATCCCAGGTACTCAGGAGGCTGAGGCACAAGAATCGCTGGAACCCAGGAAGTGGAGGTCGCAGTGAGCTGAGATAGCACCCCTGCACTCCAACCTGGGCTATAGAGCAAGACTCTGTCTCAAAAAAAAAAAAAAAAAAAAAAAAAGCAGAATGACAGTAAGCATGTAATACACACTGAGGGACTGAGGTGGCAGAGCAGAGATTCATTTCCCCTGGAAACACCAACATGAGCACCCCAGAGAGGGTAAACATGGTGGATTGGCATAGAAAGCTGATTGGCTCTACATGCAAGTCTTGAACCTCTGATGGGCGTGGCTTCGTGCCCACTCATGTCTCCTATATCTACCTCCCTTCCACATTTGTAGCCTCAGCACCTCTGCTGGCCGGCAGGGTATACAGAGCAGTTTTCTGAGTCTTTCTAGTGAGTCTAGACCAAACTTCAGCATAAACGCAAAAAAATAATAATAATAAAGAGAAGAATGAAATAAGAGGATTCCTTGTGAATGGATATGAGCCCTGAATCTCTTCCCAACATGCCTTTAAATTTTCCCTACAAATATTTGGATCTGTGTACAGCAAGCCTGCGTTTCGTGGAGCAACTTGCTCTCTCGGTGACCCCTGGGTCCAAGAGTTGGCTGGAAACAGGAACGACTGGCCAAAGCCTGGATGGATTCGGCTGGTCTCAGTCCCTGCAGGCTTTGTTCTTCAATCTGTTTATACAGTTTCCCGTAGGAGTCTGTAATTTTAATCAGTAAATATCTCCCTTGATTTATCACCTTCTATTGACATAGTGGTAATTCAAGCAGTGGAGCTAAAGCTGGGCCTGCTGTGTGTTTTTTCCCTTCATTGTGCCCGAGCTCTGTTTGATTTTTCTCAGTCCTCTTAGGTAATTGGACCGCCTCTGACACACTCTGTATGACAAGGCTGTGGTCAGGGGTCAGTGAGTCCCCCTTCTGAAGGGCAAAATGCTCAGACCAATCATGGCACAGCCCCATCTCGAGTTTGCTAAAAGCAGAGCAGACAAACCACAGACTGATAGGGCCCAGTGGATTTCATTTAAAAAGCAGAAATCCAAGATGCTTATAAAGGACACTGTTATTCATTCCCTGTAGCCCCAGAGACAAGTTGGAGACTTAATCTCCTGATTTAGTATCTCTAAGTTGAGCAGGGAGACCCTCCTTCCCTAACCTTCTAAAGCTGCCAATTTCCACATGAGCACATTGAGCCCTCTACAAAAATGGGGTTGGATAAGGCCTGGTACTTAGTTCTACTATTTTTTAAAAAATTAATGCACTTATTTGTTTGGTATTTGTGCTAGTAAATTTATAACATTCTTTGGGCACTCAGCATCCTGATTTCAGTATCACCTTTGACCAAAAGTGTTCATGAGCTTTGATGGTCAGAGAAATGAAAACTTGATAGTCATGGAGGGGAGTGGAGTCAAAGCTGTCTTGAAAGGCCCAAGGTTCTGTGCTAAGCTACTTGTGTTAATTGTAGGTAGCCCAGAAATAAAAGGAATGGTTTGACGTTGGAGGACAGGATCTAGATTCCCAAAAGATCTCAATGAACTAAACAGTCGACTGAAACTTAAAATGGTAAAATGGATATAAGTGCTGAACTTTGGTTCCAGAAATCAAATGCCAAGCCACCAAACACGGGCAATCTGTGTAAGCATAAATTTGGTGAGAATATGTTAGAAGTCCAGGTATCCACACGGTCAGTAGATGCTAACTGTATGAGTTACGGCTGCCAAAAAAACTAATAAAATCTTTGGTTGTGTTGGTGTGTGAGCATGGTTCCCTCCAACCATTATCTCACTCAATTTGACTTTCATTTACAATTTTCATCATTGTATCCCCTGTAGTAGCTAAACAGTGCCTCATATCACAAAAGCTTATTTACGTATTGTTGGGTGGGTGTGTGCATGAATGGATGGATGAATGGATAGATGGCAGGATGGATGGGCAGAACTGACTCATTAGTCAACACATGTCTAAAATATTATATTGCTTCTGCCATACTTCTGTGCCTGTAATCCCAGCTATTTGGAAGGTTAAGGTGAGAGGATCGCTTGAGGACAGAAGTTTGAGACCAGCCTGGGTAACATAGTGAGACATGGTCTCAACAAAAATAAAAATAAAATAAAATATTGTGTTGAATTTTCAATGCCATGTTTAAGGATGAACATGAATAAAGTAGAATTTATCAAGAGAAGAATGCCAGAGAGTGAAGGACTGGGGAATCATGCCATAGGCAAATGAGTTGAAGAAATTGGTACATTTAATCCAAAATAGGAAAATGGTGAAGGAGTCTTTGGGGTAGGGGCACTGGGGAAAAGGAAAGAAATGTCATCTATGGCCAGGCACGGTGGCTCATGCCTGCAATCCCAGCACTTTGGGAGGCCGAGGCAGGCAGATCACTTGAGGTCAGGAGTTTGAGACTAGCCTGGCCAACATGATGAAACCCCATTTCTACTAAAGATACAAAAAATTAGCTGGGTGTGGTGGCAGGTGCCTGTAATCATAGCTACTCAGGAGGCTGAGGCAGGAACATCATTGGAACTGGGGAGGCAGAGGTTGTAGTGAGCCAAGATCACACCACTGTACTCCAGAGTGAGACCCTGTCTCAAAAAAAAAAAAAAAAAAAAAAAAAAAAAAAAAAAAAAAAAAAAAAAAAAAAAAAAATTGTTATCTACATTTAGAATTTTGAAGGATGGTATGTGGGAGAGGGATTAAACTAGTTTACATTGCTTCAGAGGACAAAGCTAGAAGCACACGGTGGAAGCTACAGATAGGTAGATTTCAGCTCTGAATAAGGAAGCTAGAAGGATTCCCTGATGCCTGCAGGGAGGTAGCCTGCCCCGACTGATGGGTCTGTTTCTCACGTGCGGCTGACTGTTATAGCGGTCCCTGTTCGCAGCAGCTCTTTCCCTACTGTGCCTCCGCAACTAATTGCCAGTGTCCTTTGCTCAATGCTTTATTTAACAGTGCTTTGCATTAAAGTGAGCTCATATGTCTGTCTCCTCCACTAAGCTATAAATTCCTTGAGAACAAGGCCTATGCCTTTCCTACTCTTTATATGTAGTAGAAACACAATCAACATTTACTTCATTTGTTCAGTTAAATAGGAATTGGCTGCCTCTTCTATTCAAGTCCACTACCAAAAAAAATGCATTTGGTCTAGTCTGAGATCTGTAGAAACACAGCAACTCCTGAATGGTAATATAACCATACTGGCTGTATGCCAGTGTTCTGCGTATTTTGGGAAAGGTCACATCTGTGAATCCGTTCTTCCCATCTTTAAAGCAGGGATACCTATATCCTTGAGGCTCACAATGCTGTGCACATAATGTTTCATATGCTTTCAAAGAAAAGTAATCTCTAAATGTAAGGTGCCATTAGGATGATATATGTCACATTAAAGAAACATTTTCTCCTTCCCCTTTAACATTAGCATTCTCTTTTGTTTCCCAAGTTTTCACTATAAGATTCTAGAAAGTTCATTTCAAAAAACCCCATTTATCTGCTACCGGTTCAAACATCTACAAACCACTGGAACCTCTTTGGCATAGAATGGAAGATATGTTTATTTTCCCTCCAACCATTATCTCACTCAATTTGAATTTGACTTGGGTATTTGGTTGGTTGGTTGGTTGGTTGGTTGGTTGGTTGGTTGGTTGGTTGGTTTTGAGACGGAGTCTTGCTCTGTCCCCCAGGCTGGAGTGCAGATATTAATTTTAGGAATTCATCGTTATTTGGGCTTTTTCTAATAACTTGCGTCATTGAGTATTTTGGTCTGAGGGATATACAAATGTCACCTTCAAGTCACATTAATTGGACGGAGTGCCTCCAACGTGCTGATGAAATCAGCTTGCTTCCATAACTTAGTCATGCTGATGCTGCAAATCTAGGTGGGGCCAAAGATGAAATGATGAAAGCTCTTTTCTTTATGCTTATTCTGTGGATGAAAAAAAATTGCTCTGATGCAAGCCTTGTGCTTGTTGTCATTATTACATCATTGCATTCCCAGCATATTAGATGGCAGGGTAGGGCTGGACCAGCACATGGAGGAGAAGACTTTTCTCCACTCTTAGCTCTTGTCTAGCCTACATTTTACCACACTGCCACATTCCTTCCCAAAGGTGGCAGCATTCTGGAGAATGGTAAAGTGAAATGATTTCCAGAGAAGTAATTAGCAAAATGCATAGAGGCTTAAAGAAAGAAAAAAAAAAAAAAAAAAAAAAAAGGAGAAGAAGAAGGCTATCAATCAATAAATAATAAAAAATTCAGCCAAGGGCATTTTCCATCTTGGTGTTCTTGGCTATGAGAGCGAGAAAGAGAGATTCATGAGGACAGGTCAGGTTACCCCTCCTTAGCTCACATTACACAGCTTCAATATAATGCAGTGTACTCGCATAAAGGGAGGTGATAAGGAACAAAAATGGGAACTATGCTTTCACCTGCACTTGACTTCCTACCATCACTTCAGACTTTCAGGTAGCACTATAAGATACCTGATCTTAGATATTCATGGAGTAATTGTATCAACATTGATCTCTTAATGGTAGATGATGAGTTAATTCATCCCCAAACCCTTCTGACTTGGCAGATGAGGAGTCATTAGTCATTGAACTTATTCTGGGCATTACACATTCTATTATTTATCATTTACATATAAATGAAAGTGTGAGCCTCCTAGAGTGATGGGACGGTGCTAGATGGTTTAGAGATTTTTCCATTGCCAGGAGACCAGAGTCAATAATGCAACAGGATGAGAGATAAGTAAATACAGGATTTGGAGAGAAGAGTTAGCCTAGCCGACGAGGTGGGTTGGGGATGGCTCTGGTATTAGAAGAAGAAAGGTAAGGAGTTATATTCATTCATTTATGCATTCATTCCACAAATATTCCTTGTGCTAGATAAGATTATTAGACATAGCCCTGCCTCTCCAAGTAAGCAAATCATATGTCATCCCAAGTTGGGAAAAGTGCTTTGAAGGAAACAGACAGGGTGTTGTAGGAGAAAATAATGGGAATGGGGGTTCAAGGGTTGGGAGTGTATTTGAATAGACTGGTTAGAGAAGATCTCTAAAGAGTTAACATGTAAACTTGAACCCAAAGGATAATAAAGAGCCAGCCATATAAAGGGGAAATGATAAGTGACAGAGGCTTTATGAGGCCTTGAAGCGGGAAACGTCCTTGGCAAATTCAAAGAAGTAAACTGTTAATGGCACTTCCCTTTATCGAGCACCTATCATGGCCAGACCCTGGTCTAGATGCTTTGTGTGTGTTAATGCATTTACTCCCCCAGCCCTCTGAGCAGGCGTTATCACATCCCCACTCTACTGATGATGAAAATGAGGCTAGTGTGGCTGGAACATAAAGGGTGAAGGGGAGATGGCTCAAGACCAAGTTGGAGAAGCAGGCAGTGGCCACCAGTGTTTTTGTTTTTGTTTTTGGAGACAGAGTCTCACTCGTTGCCTCGGCTAGAGTGCAGTGGTGCAATCTCAGCTCACTGCAGCCTCTGCCTCCTGGGTTCAAGTGATTCTCCTGCCTCAGCCTCCCAAGTAGCTGGGATTACAGGCACGAGCCACCACGCCCAGCTAATTTTTGTAATTTTAGTAGAGACGGGGTTTCACCATGTTGGCCAGGCTGGTCTCGAACTCCTGACCCCAAGTAATCCGCCCACCTCGGCCTTCCAAAGTGCTAGGATTACAGATGTGAGCCACCGTACCCAGCCAAGTGGGGTTTTCACCAGGGAAATGGGCTTAATCTGATTTTGGTGTTTGATTGGTTGGTTGGTTGGTTGGTTTTGAGAGGGAGTCTTGCTCTGTCACCCAGGCTGGAGTGCAGTGGCGCTATCTCGGTTCACTGCAGCCTCCACCTCCCAGGTTCAAGCGATTCTCCTGCCTCCTGAGTAGCTGGAATTACAGGCATGTGTCACCATGCCTGGCTAATTTTTTTTGTATTTTTAGTAGAGATGGGGTTTTGCCATGTTGCCCAGGCTGGTCTTGAACTTCTGACCTCAAGTCATCCACCTGCCTCAGCCTCCCAAAATGCTGGGATTATAGGCATGAGCCTCTGCACCCGGCCCTGATTTGGGTTTTTAAAGGATCCCTCTGGGCTGCTCATTGATGAGCGGACTGCAATGGGGCAGGAGAAGAAGTGCGGGGACCATTTAGAAGGCATTACGGGTTTCCAGCAAGAGGAGATATGACTGGGCCAGGAGGGTTACAGCAGAGGAGATGACAGGAAATGGTGGGTTGGAGGCAGGTTTTGGCTGCGTGGAGATTTGAGAGGCAGCCCAAGCAGTGAGGATGCAAAAAGAAAACACATGAACTCAAACCTAGTACCAGCCTCCTTCTACCACTAAAGAGAGGGAAGAGAGAGAGTCGCAGAATAGATTCCTTGAAATTGGAAGAGTTTCAGGCATCTGACCAGGATCCTGCCTCGCTGTCAATATAAAACTTAAATACCCATTGCCTGCATGTTGTGGTTTGGCAGTTCTTATTCCTCCTTTTTGTTGTTGTTTTTGTTGTGTGAACACACACACCACCCACTCCTGATTCACTGGGGCCTTAGAAGGCATCAGAAAGTGAGGTTTCCTCCTGTGGCCAGGAAGATCTCCATGCAGAGAAGAGAAGTCTGCTACCCAGAAACTGAAGTGAAGGAAAAAAAGGTGGCTCACCTGGAGGAAACAGGTCCAGCGAACTGCAAGCCAATCATTAACTCTGCCCAAAGCCTTGAGGACACTCACACACTTGGGAATTTTGGGAGCCCGGAAACTAACTGCAAAGTTTACTTTCAGAACAAGGCCCAGAGAAGGAAGCAAAAGATAAACAGGGACCGAATGTTTTAATTATTTTACATGGTTCCACCCCAATACCATTCCCTAAATCTTAAAGGAATGAAGGTCCAAAGGGGTTTATGGGAGAGCATTTTCTTCCTTCCCCTCTCTGCCATACAGGCTTGCAACTGCCCTGCGCCCCCACTTCTACAGCATTCCCTTCATGGGAATGGCTGGGTATATCCGTGGCTATCTTGTGACTTTGACCAAAACTGGGTGTCGGAGCCTGGTGAGTTTCCTGGGCGGTTGTGGTCGGCTTCAGAACAGTAGCCACACGGGATGCTCTCCAGGGACCGCCTCTGAGTTGCATGGATACAGTTCTTCATCTGGGTTTTATAGAGAACAGGGGTCCTGACCTTGGAGTGCAAGAGAGCAGAGCTTTGTTAGTAAACTGTCCAGGGAAGACTTTAAGGAAAACGAATGAGGTGGGGAAAAGGGAAACTGGGAAGGGCCGAAGGAATCCAGACCCTTCAACACGTTCAGGCACAAGCAGACTCCCTGGGTGTGGCCTTCGGACTCACAAAATCAACTCCAGATATCTTGGGGAGAGCAAGAAGAGACGACAAATATGCCGGGGCAGGAGGGTCGGGGGAGGGTAGGGGGAATACCTGCTAATGCAATCAACTGCAAGTGGAAAGGACAAGCCGTCGCCCACGGAAGATCTCAGAAAACACAGCTCGAAAAAGTACAAAAGTCCTTCAGTGTGAGGTAATGAGGCGCATCTAATTATATTTAGGAAAGAAACAGCAAGAACTGCTTCAAAAGCCTCCTCTTAGTCTTCCCCTCTCAAACCAGTAAGGATCCCAAAGCCAGAGACATCGTTGCTTCACAGAAAGTGAGGAATTGAAGAGCGCATCACAGGAAACAAGGTTATTTTCCCAGAACTGAGAAAAGCTATCACCCAAGACCTTCCCTGCCTGTTCTCTTTTCCCCTCCCCCCCCCAAAAAAAGTCCCATCAGGAAACAGCAGGGGGAGAAAGAAAGAAAAAAAAACCACAGGCAGCGCCACCATGAGAAATGAAGGCAGTCGAAATGACATTTGACACCGCCAGGCCACAGCTGAAGAACAAGGGAAAAGTTTTAGGGCGACTGTCAATGACCCATGGTCCTTCACTCCTAACCTTGCTCCTAGCATATGTTTCTCATTTCCTTGCTTATAGCTGGTCCAAGCTAATGATATGTGTTTTGGCCGGGATCCCGTGCTTGGCATACAGCCGGTCTTGTTCTCATTGTCCGGGCTACTTACAGAAACCTCTTTCTCTGTCTCTTTCTCTCTCTCAAAAAACCGGCTTTAAAGAACAGTAAATATGCAAAACAGCCCCCACGCTCTATAGAGCTACCATCTTGAACACGGCCTACGCCATCCTCACACACCCCATCAATAAAGGCCTGAAGAGACTGCCCACAGGAGAGGGGTAAGTTCAACACAAAAGCAGTGGAAATTCAAACAAATTGGCCCATTAGAGTCTCACACGGCTATAAATACAGCTCGGCTGGGGCTATTTTGAGGGACGGTGGCATGGGAAAGTTCGGCCTGGAATCTTGAGTCTGTCAAAGGAGACGGATCTCTCCCAAGACATGGGAAGAACACGAAGCGCCTGGCGGGCAGGAGGAAGGAGGGCGCTGGAGCTGGTCAGTTTCAGGGCCAGGTTACATGTGAATGGCTGAGACAAGGCCGGGCCTCGCCCCTGTGGTCCGGGGCTGTCGGACTTGCTGTTGGAGGCTTGGGCTCGGGTGTCACTCAGAGTGTCCATAACCTCTAAAAAGGCCGAACATGCCCTGTTGCTCCTCAGGGGTCAACGGACCATTTCACTCTTCCGGGTGGAGGAAGGGTGGGAAACGGAGGGGCTGGCGAGTCTGGGCAGGACCCGGTCTGCAGTCAGCATCTCTGGCGGACCCGGAAGGGAATTTTTTTTCCGTTTTTTATTGATACATAATCATTGTGCATATTGATGGGGTAGGTGTGATATTTTGATATAACGTGTAATTATGAAATTAGGGTATTTAGGGTAACCATCATCTCAAGCATTTAGCATTTCTTTGTGTTGGGAACAGTTGAGGAGGGCATTTTTGCCCATTCAACCCCAAAGGTTGACACCGGGTACGTATATTTTACGAAATTAGGGGCACAGTAGCATGGATTTGAGGAAATGGGTCCCATTAACAGGAGTTAGTAAAATATGTAGGCAGAGAATATATATGCAGATGTCAAGAACTGCTTAACATTCCCCCTCAGGGCGTGTCAACAGATGGCAATTAACTGCTAGCAGTTAGGAACCAGTAAATACAGACTACACAGATGCTTATGCTTCGTGTACCTGCCTGAGCTGCAGGAACACAGATTCCCCTTTGCGGCTGTGCAATTGCAAGGAACGTCTAGGTTCACTCTGCAACCCCACCTATTTTCTGTTCAGAAAGCACACCCAGGATAACTGTGGACTTACTGAGTAAGTCTGAGCATTCACTGTAGACCAAGCACTTTCCAAGGCACAAGAGTCACACAGACAGAGCTCCTTCTGCCTAAGGCTTTCAGCCCAGTGGATGCATTTGATCAGTCCCTGACCCTATAGTTTCCTTGACGATGCCTCTGCATTTCCCTAGAACAGCCCAGTTTATATCTGTTATCCCAGAGTAATTATTAATAGCACTTCTTTTCACTCTCAAAAGTGTCCCAGTTTGGATGATAAATTATATGGCTACTCTATCTAGAGTTCCTTTTTTAAAAGAGTTTTTTTTTTGGGGGGGGGGGGATGAAATCTAATACACAGAGATAAAAAGTGCAAAAATATAGCATCCTCTATTTGAGAGGCTCTTTGGAACTTGCTGAAGTCAAGAGAGGGTTCCCAAATGATGAAGAAAATGGCTTTAGCAGATTAAATTTTAATTAGTTCATAACAGGTTCCACCGCATTCTGGACTTGAATCCCTGCCGCATGCTGTCGCCGGTTCTGTAGTCCCAGACATTGTTGGCTCTGGATTTTCCACAGTGCGTCAGAAAACTCAAACTGACTGCCCTCTTCCACCAAGCCCGGGGACAGCTGGGGCACATGAGGGCACTTGTCCCCACACAGCCTGATGGGTAAGAGCCAATTCGGGTTACCATGACAACACCCTTTCCTGAAAATCTCTGACTGACACTTCCTGGGGAGACAGGAAGTACCGACAGGAAGATCCCGAGGTCATTCTTTTCCTTTGTCCAGCTTTTCCCACCTCCCAGACTCTCTGATGATTTGACTTTTCCTAGCTCAGCATATCTTCTGCCAGCCCCATCAGCAAAGCTGGGGGCAAAAAGCAAGCAACTGTTTCTGTCCACTTCTTCCCAGCAGGCCAGTGGAACGCCCAAAATATTTCAGTAATAACCTGCATCAAAGTAACTACAGAGGGCTGGGTACGGTGGCTCACTCCTGTAATCCCAGCACTTTGAGGGGCCAAGGCAGGCGGATCACCTGAGGTCAGGAGTTCGAGACCAACCTGGCCAACATGGTGAAACCCTGTCTCTACCAAAATGCAACAAATTAGCTGGGTCTGGTGACATGTGAGTGTAGTCCCAACTACTCAGGAGGCTGAAGAATGAGAATCGTTTGAACCCAGGAGGTGGAGGTTGCAGTGAGCCGAGATCATGCCACTGCACTCCAAACTGGGTGACAAAGTAAGACTATGTCTCAAAAAGAAAAAGAAAAAAAAAAAAAAAAAAAAAACTAGTGAAAGGAAGATGCTTCAAAAGGTGATAGCGCTGATTTGAAAGTAAACGATCAATTTACGGACTGCCTGCACTTTTGCAATTAACATCAGGACATTAATAATCATCCCACAAGTGTTACTGAGTGCCTACCACATGCCAAGCCCTGTGTTGCAGACAGGGTATTGAGTATTGAACAGAATGGATATGGCCCCTGCCTCCATGGAGCTTACAGTGTCCTAAGGGAGACAGACATTCAATGGATAATCATACAATAAATACGCAACTACCAATTGTAATAAATGCAGCAAAGGAAAAGTGCACAGTAGGAGCAGCCGGGCTCAGTGGCTCACGCCTGTAATCCCAGCACTTTGGGAGGCCGAGGCGGGCGGATCATGAGGTCAGGAGATCGAGACCATCCTGACTAACACGGTGAAACCCCGTCTCTACTAAAAAATACAAAAAGAATTAGCCGGGTGTGGTGGTGGGGCGGGGGTGCCTGTAGTCCCAGCTGCTTGGGAGGCTGAGACAGAAGAATGGCGTGAGGGAGACTGGGAGGTGGAGCTGGCAGTGAGCCAAGATCATGCCACTGCACTCCAGCCTGGGTGACAGAGCAAGACTGTCTCAAAAAAAAAAAAAAAGAAAGAAAAATGTAGAGTAGGAGAGAATCTGCAACAGGGGTACCTAATTTACAATTGGGTGGGTCAGAGAAACACCCCCTCGTAAAAAAAGCAGCTTTGATCTAAGACCTGAAGGATGACAAGAGGTAGGCAAAGAATGGCTGTCATCCATTTATATCAAGAATCCAGGCATCTCCACCACACCGGGCATTACCTTGATACTTTACTGAAATATTTTACTTCTAGTCCCAAAGAAGATTTCCCTCACTAGTTACTTTTCTTTTTTCTTTTTTGAGACGTCATCTCACTCCGTCGCCCAGGATGGAGTGCAGTAGCGCGATCTTGGCTCAATGCAACCTCTGCCTCCCAGGTTCAAGCGATTCTCCTGACTCAGCCTCCTGAGTAGCTGGGATTACAGGTGTGCGCCACCACACCCAGCTAATTTTTTGAATTTTAGTAGAGATGGGGTTTCACCACGTTGCCCAGATATTGCCTAGAAGTCATACCTCATGGTATGACTTTCAGGCCTACGTATTTACGACCTGCATTAAAAACAATACAAGAGATTCATAATGCCACCATTCTAGATTGTTAGTTAGCTGTACTTGAAATGTAGGAAAAGTTCAGAGCATGCCCTTCATCTATTTCAGCAAATCTCTCATATCTGAATCCCCAACACCTAGCATGACTCAAAGCATTGTTACCATGTAATCGTTTTATGTATTAGGTGCTCAATGTGCATTGAATAAATGAAGGTATCAATGAACAAATAAGTGAACTTTAATAGGTGTCTTCTGTGGACTAGGCGTGTGCCAGATACCCTCACAATTTCAACACCCTAACCTTATTGTACCTTTCTCAAAGATAGGAGTCTAATGTGCTGAACCAAGCAATAGTTCTAAAAATAATTCTGAAATATAAGCTGAATGAAGTTTGGAGATGCAGATAAGGGAGAAAATGCATTTTCAGAAGCATTTTGAAACAGCAAGGCAAGATGGCAGTCAGCAAAACGAAAGGGTGCCATGCTCTCAAGGGTCATAGATGCGGACAAGGAGGTGACTTGAAAGGGAGCAGAGGTGGAAAGAGGAGTACACGGTCAATATTGCTGAAACCCAGAGGGCAGCTGGAGATCCTGAGACGGTGCACAGAATGTATTGTGGATGGAGATGATACATTTGTATTCTGTTGCTCTTGGAACAAATGCTGAATACACTCCCAACAGTCTGGGGGCAGAATGGGGGATGTGGGGAGGGACAGTGTGGGTTTGGAGAGAATAGAGAGAAGAGAATTAGGGCTCAGTAGAACATTTAGGTGCAGAGAAGCTTCCAAAACAGTAATGCTAGGCCAGGAACAGTGGCTCACACCTGCAATCCCAGCACTTTGGGAGGCTGGGGTAGGAGAGTTGCTTGAGGCCAGTTCAAGACCAGCCTGGGCAACACAGCAAGACCTCATTTCTTGGCTGGGCGCAGTGGCTCAAGCCTGTAATCCCAGCACTTTGGGAGGCCGAGGTGGGCGAATCATGAGGTCAGGAGATCGAGACCATCCTGGCTAACACAGTGAAACCCCATCTCTACTGAAAATACAAAAAATTCAGCCAGGCGTGGTGGTGGGCGCCTATCGTCCCAACTACTCTGGAGGCTGAGGCAAGAGAATGGCGTGAACCTGGGAGGCAGAGCTTGCAGTGAGCCGAGATCTTGCCACTGCACTCCAGCCTGGGCAACAGAGTGAGACTCCGTCTCAAAAAAAAAAAAGAAAGAAAAACCTCATTTCTACAAAAAAAATTTTTTTAAGTTAGCCAGGCACTCCTGTAGTCCTAGCTACTCTGGATGCTGAGGCAGGAGAATCTCTTGAGTCTGGGAGGTCAAGTCTACAGTGAACTATCATGACAGCACTGCACTCCAGTGTGGATGACAGAGTGAGACCTTGCCTTAAAAAAAAAGAAGAAAGAAAACAAAAGAAACTATAACGTTAAAAGGCTGGCATTTATGGGGCAGGTGATAATAGAGAAGTCTTTTGAAACAAAAGTAATGAAAAGAAGTGTGAATTCAGAAGTAGCTTTACATCTCACTAGTATAAGAAAGAGCATTAGAAAAGGAAGGAAAATAAGCAGATGATTTTATATTTTAAGAGGTTCTTCTCGTCTAAAAGGAGCAGGTCTTACTGTGAACAATTTAGACAAAAGAAAGTTTAAACAGAGGTAGGAATTTATTTCAACAAAGACGACAGTGGGAAGCATCGAGTCGTTTTAGGGTTGGAAATCTCTACATTTTAAAACCATTCGCTTTGCATTTCTCTGATGGCGAGTGATGATGAGCATTTTTTCATGTGTCTGTTGGCTGTATGAATGTCTTCTTTTGAGAAATGTCTGTTCATATCCTTTGCCCACTTTTTGATGGGGTTGTTTGCTTTTTTCTTGTATATTTGTTTGAGTACTTTGTAGATTCTGGATATTAGCCCTTTGTCAGATGAGTAGGTTGCAAAAATTTTCTCCCATTCTGTAGGTTGCCTGTTCACTCTGATGGTAGTTTCTTTTGCTGTGCAAAAGCTCTTTAGTTTAATTAGATCCCATTTGTCAATTTTGGCTTTTGCTGCCGTTGCTTTTGGTGTTTTAGACATGAAGTCCTTGCCCATGCCTATGTCCTGAATGGTGCTACCTAGATTTTCTTCTAGGGTTTTTATGGTATTAGGTCTAACATTTAAGTCTCTAATCCATCTTGAATTAATCTTCGTATAAGGGGTAAGGAAAGGATCCAGTTTCAGCTTTCTACTTATGGCTAGCCAATTTTCCCAGCACCATTTATTAAATAGGGAATCCTTTCCCCATTTCTTGTTTCTCTCAGGTTTGTCAAAGATCAGATGGCTGTAGATGTGTGGTATTATTTCTGAGGACTCTGTTCTGTTCCATTGGTCTATAGCTCTGTTTTGGTACCAGTACCATGCTGTTTTGGTTACTGTAGCCTTGTAGTATAGTTTGAAGTCAGGTAGCGTGACGCCTCCAGCTTTGTCCTTTTGACTTAGGATTGTCTTGGCAATGCGGGCTCTTTTTTGGTTCCATATGAACTTTAAAGCAGTTTTTTCCAATTCTGTGAAGAAACTCATTGGTAGCTTGATGGGGATGGCATTGAATCTATAAATAACCTTGGGCAGTATGGCCATTTTCACAATATTGATTCTTCCTATCCATGAGCATGGTATGTTCATCTCACACCAGTTAGAATGGCAATCATTAAGAAGTCAGGAAACAACAGGTGTTGGAGAGGATGTGGAGAAATAGGAACGCTTTTACACTGTTGGTGGGATTGTAAACTAGTTCAACCATTATGGAAAACAGTATGGCAATTCCTCAAGGATCTAGAACTAGATGTACCATATGACCCAGCCATCCCACTACTGGGTATATACCCAAAGGATTATAAATTATTCTACTACAAAGACACATGCACACGTATGTTTATTGCGGCACTATTTACAATAGCAAAGACTTGGAATCAACCCAAATGTCCATCTGTGACAGACTGGATTAAGAAAATGTGGCACATATACACCATGGAATACTATGCAGCCATAAAAAAGGATGAGTTTGCGTCGTTTGTAGGGACATGGATGCAGCTGGAAACCATCATTCTTAGCAAACTATCACAAGAAGAGAAAACCAAACACCGCATGTTCTCACTCATAGGTGGGAACTGAACAATGAGATCACTTGGACTCGGGAAGGGGATCATCACACACTGGGGCCTATCATGGGGAGGGGGGAGGAGGGAGGGATTGCATTGGGGAGTTATACATGATATAAATGATGAATTGATGGGTGCTGACGAGTTGGTGGGTGCAGCACACCAACATGGCATAAGTATACATATGTAACAAACCTGCACGTTATGCACATGTACCCTAGAACTTAAAGTATAATAAAAAATAAAAATAAATAAATAAATAAAAAATAAAATTAGCTGGACATGGTGGCACCCCTCTGCAGTCCCAGCTGCTCCAGAGGCTGAGGCTCTGGGGGGATTGCTTGAGCCCAGGAGTCAAAAAAAAAAAAAAAAAAAAAAAAAAAAAACCATTCGCATTAGACTGGGGATGAATGGGAAAGGGAAGTGTCTGAAAAGGTTCAGGGGGGTAGGAAAAAACCCGAAGGCAAAAATTATGGCCCCTGGTAGGAACCTCTAATATTCAAGAGAATTTTCTGCAGAAAAGGATGTTGGTTTGAAGTTGCTGTTCTTCTCTTGAATCTCTGCAGTCCCTGAGCTGGTGACATGTTTCATAATTGTTCTAGCTTTATTGTTTTTTTCTCCACAAAGCTATTTGTGAAAGAGCCATAAAATTGTCTTACCCAACGTTCTCAGTTTCAAAAAATATGATACACAGCAGATCGGGAGAAATTCTTATTTTTTTTTTTTATTTCACAGCATCTTGGCACAAGTTCAGCACTGAAACGGTTAAAATATCAGCACATTTCACTAGTCTTGGGTTACTCATAAACATTCAGCAAAGCAATTTCACTCAATCGCACATATTAACTGCTTAAGTTCTTCTCTCTGAGGATGTGGACTGTTATTTTATGCCAAAAGTCCTGTAATTAAGTTTGACATAAGCGCATGGATTAAATGTGTGGCTGGGAGGGAGGGGAGCTGGTCCAGAATGGAAGGAGTTTCTCCCCTTGCCTTCTTGCCATATGGAAACTGTAACCAAATAATGTGCAAAAAATTTTAAGAGAATTTCCAATCCTATTACTCAGTGTTGTTTATCAGGTAAATCTCAAGGCCAATATAGTTACAAAGCCAGTTTTTCTTTTCCCCAATTTTGCAATAAGTACAACAACAAAACATTAACCATCCAACAGCCCAGGACGCTCAGATTATCATTTTTACAGGGCAGAGAACAGAACAGCTATTAGAAACTTTTCGATGGGCAAGGGACTGTGGCTATAGTTTGGAACTAATTTATCAAACTGTTCTTATTCAGGGAAGTCATGAGGAGGATGCTGTGTGTTGTGTTGTGTTGTCAATGACATTAAGGAATGCAACATTCTGATGCACTTTGTTCAGATGGCACTTTGATCTCATCAAGATTTTCCCTGTCTGGAGGGTCCTCAGGTGACCCTGAAAAGGCTCAAATCACTTAAGCAACATAGTAACAAATTTACTTTCAATTTCTGGCCATATTCATGAAGGTTTCTTGCGGTTTGAGAGAGGAATGCTCTTGTTCCTGCCTTCCTAAAAACAGCTGAAAATAGCTTTTCAAATGTGTGAAGGAGAAAACATCCTCCTTGAATTTCCCCCAAATCAGAGGGAGCACGCACGAAATTAACCCGACGAGGGTAACTGGGCAGCAGGCCCCCTCCCTGCCTCTCTCCTGGTAAATGCTGCCCCGCGCTCTTGCCCAGTCCGGCTCTTCCTTGCTCCTCTCTTTCCATCGGTTGAACTGGGTTGACTGCTCTCTTGGTGGCTTCGTCTAGCCATAACTTCCTTAAAGCATCCAGAAATGTTATCCAAATGCCTGCCAGGTTCAAGTTCTTTATACTTGAGCCATCATTCTAAAAAATCTCATTGCAACTATTCCCAGCTTCCTTCTTGATTTGTCTCTGTTTGTCCAAACCCAATTCTGAATCTCTTCCTCTTAGAGGACCGCAGACCAGGCAGTTCATAACACTGCCGTGCGAAGCCCCATAAATCTCCATGTCACACCGATTTCTGGTATGGGTTTCTGACCATTTTCGCATATCCATTTTTATTTTATAATAGGTGACTCAAAGGGAGCCCAGCCTTGAGATAAAGCCTTAAAAATCTGCGACACAGGAGTGAATAATTTACTTAGGCCCAATGCGGCTCTCTGTATTCCCCCTAATTTGGGGAGAATATCTGCCACATCTTTTAAAAGCCCATCCCAAGCCCTCCAGGAATATTCTTGTTTCTCAGTTTATCCTCCTGGTTTTATAGTTCATATTTCTGCTCATTAAATTACATAAACCTGTTATTAGGCCCACAGTCTTAATGTATTCCAGGCATTCTGAATTGTCCTGTACTCTTCTATATTATCCCCCAATTTGGTACAAAATATAATTACTACCTTCAACTCTACTATCCATGTCATTGTTGGGAATTGCCTGGTTCTCTTAAATAGCTTTCACTTACCCAGGGCTTCTTTTTCTTTGATATCCCAGATAGTTCTTTTTTTTCCCCAAACTTATTCTTTAGAGGGACCAGCTCGTAAGACTAGCCCAAGAGAGGTAATGGAACACGTACTTCTACCCCCCAGCTGGGCTCTTGCTTTGGTCGGGAGGGGTAAGGAGAAAAGACACCAGCGGTTTGCCATTGTCTGAGTCTAGTCCACGACTTGAAATTAATGGGATTGACCCAGGCCACGCTGAGAACGGCAGGCTCGGTCCACTTTCTAACTGTGTCTGCTTACATTTTCCATAGACCAAGTTTGCCATTTTATTCTGCCAATATCTGATTCCTCCACAACAACTCCAGAATGAAGCCACAGCAAAGACACATCGCCATAGGCGGGGCCCAGGCAGAGTATGGATAGGGTTCCCTGCAGCTGATTGAAGTGGGGCAAAGTGTGGTATGTTAACAATCCAGAGTCTTCAGCATAATTGTACAAGACCTCCTTGAAGTCCTGTTGAAACATTTTCTGCACCTGAGCCTCTTCTACGTTTGTCCCCAAATATAATAACTTAGTCCAATTTTTCCTCCCGGCTGCCGGCGTGTTTTGCATCTAGGCTGGGGTAATTCCAGCTTGGACCTTGCATTCCTCCTGCATTCCCTGTCTTCCCTCTGAGAAATCTGTGAGATGAGAACCTGGTAGGATTTTTTGAGGTCCATGCTCACAGCTTTCTAAATCTGACCTCGCCATGTCAAAGAGCATGGCCATTTCCTGTGCAGTTTATGCATAGCGTCTTTTGGTTCCAAACTTCTTGAGCATGATTCAAAATTATACATCCTCATGCTTGTCAATGAGTGGCAGTATGGAAGAATGCAGTAAATAAGGATGCAAGCTCTGAAGCCTGGATTCGAATTTTGACTCAGACATTTTATTAGCTGTCTAACCTCAAGCGTGTGAACTCCCTGCAACACATTTGCCTCATCTGTGTAATAGGTACATAATAGTACCTACTTCTTGAGGTCATTGTGAGGATTAAACACATAAAGCATTAATGAGAGTGCTTGGTCCATGGTGAAGCCTTCAGGAAGTGTTGGCAATAGCCAAACAGATGGTGTGGATTCCAAATTTTCTGTTTTTTCTTTTTTTCTTTTTTTTTTTTTTTGAGATGGAGTCTCGCTCTGTGACCTAGGCTGGAGTGCAGTGGTGGGATCTCAGCTCACTGCAAGCTCTGCCTCCCGGGTTTACGGCATTCTCCTGCCTCAGCCTCCCAAGTAGCTGGGACTACAGGTGCCTGCCACCTCGCCCGGCTAGTTTTTGTATTTTTCAGTAGAGACGGGGTTTCACCGTGTTAGCCAGGATGGTCTCGTTCTCCTGACCTCGTGATCCGCCCGTCTCAGCCTCCCAAAGTGCTGGGATTACAGGCTTGAGTCGCCGCGCCCAGCCCCCCAAATTTTCTTTTTCTTTCTTTCCTTTTTTTTTTTTTTTTTGAAACAGAGTCTCACTTTGTCACCCAGGCTGGAGTGCAGTGGTGCGATCTCAGCTCACTGTTGCCTCTGCCTCCCCTGTTCAAGCCTTTCCTGCCTCAGCCTCCCGAGTAGCTGAGATTACAGGTGTGTGCCACCACGCCTGGCTAGTTTTTGTACTTTTAATAGAGACAGGATTTCCCCATGTTGGTCAGACTGGTCTTAAACTCCTGGCCTCAAGTGATCCACCCGCCTTGGCCTCCCAAAGTGCTAGGATTACAAGTGTGAGCCACTATGCTCGGCCCCATATTTTCTAAGGGCATCAGCCACATTGTTTTTGGGAGATGAGCTGGTCCTTGAAAGATCTGAGATGCTCAGGCTTTCAAGAGGATGAGTGACAAGCATATCCATGTCTTTGGGCTTATCTTTACTTTGCAGGATTTAAACATAGCCTTATATCCAGACTCACTGTCAAACCATGCATGATTCAGCTTCTCACAGCCTAGCATTACTGAAGGACAGAGAGATTCAGGAAATGGAAAAATTGATTAAAAAAATTAATAAAAGAATTTAGTTTCAGATTTCTTACTGTTTTGTCTGCTGCACATAGTCACAAATTGCCAAGTTCTCCTGTAGGCTCCCTATAAAAATCAGAATCTTGCTGCAGTTGTAGGATCGGCTCAGCAGCTCTGCTAGGCTTTCAACCCACAGCAAGGCTTTCAACCAACCTCTCTGACGGTCATCTGCCAAACTGGGGTAATTCACTGCCGTGCCTCACAAGACTATAGCAAGCAAGAAAGAGAGTGAAAATGTTTGGAAATATAATCGTTGTTATTATTAAACATACAGCTTCAGTTAATCTACCTTAAAATTAATAATAGTATTTTCATTTATTTATTTATGTAAAATATTGATATGGGAAGTTGCCACATACCCTTGGATTACTCCATCTTTCTCATCTCCTTGTCCGAGTTCTACTTTTCTCTAATTTCTCTAAAAAGCTACCCCTCACATACACACACAGACATTGCAGGAAACATTCACTCTTCTGAACTGTTAGTCCACTTACCAGTGTCCTTTCACTTGCTTTGGTATTTAATCATCCACTTCCAGGAGGCAGCAGACTTTTCTATAAAGGTCCAGAGAGCAAATATTTTCATTTTTGCAGGCCATACTGTCTCTGTTGCAACTACTCTCAACTGTGCTTTTGTAGCACAGAAGCATCATAGAGAATACATCAATGAATGGACATGGCTGAGTTCCAATAAAACTTTATTTAGAAAAACAAGTGCAGGGCTCGATTTGGTCTGTGAGCCACAGCTTGCAGCCTCTAATGTGCAGCCTGGTTTTGTTATTAAGTCCCTTTCCTGGTGCCTTTATTTTTTTTTTGTCTACCTGATTAGACTGTCAAAACCTGAGAGACAAGACTCATTGTTAGGTCTTTAGAATACCCTATCTCCCAGGTCTCTAAATCCCTGCACCTGGCTCAGTATGTGCTCGTTGGATTAAGCTGTCTCGTGGGACAACTGTATATTTATTGTGAATAGATGGACTTAGGCAATCAAGCCAGGCAGAGTTAAATTAGAAAAAATACATGTGCTGTCCCGACTGAATGAAAGACGGCCATCTATGTGTCAAAGACATCAGTACAGGAAAAATGCTGCCTACCAATCACTATCAAATCCTGAGGGAAAAGCTATGGAGAACACCTGAAGACCACATGTTCCTGGAATCTGAGCTCCGTGCATGAATCATGCCATATAAGACCAGCAACATGGGTAGCCTGACTCTTTTCTGAGGACGTAGTTATAATTCTGAATTCACAGATGACCACCATTCTTTACAGATAACTCTTTCATCATTATCCTTGAGTTTAGAAGAATTTCCCTTTTGTTTCTCATTTAGATTCATCTGAAAATAAATATTTTTATTTGTGGAAAATATGATATTCCAGGGTTAAGAGCAGTTAAGCCTGTAATCCCAGCACTTTGGGCGGCCGAAGCGGGCAGAGTGCTTGAGCCCAGGAGTTCAAGACCAGCCTGGGCAACATGGTGAAACCTCATCTCTACAAAAAAATACAAAAATTAGCTGGATGTGGTTGTGCGTGCTTGTGGTCCCAGCTACTCAGGAGGCTGAAATAGGAGGATGGCTTGAGCCTGGGAGGTGGAGGCTGCAGTGAGCCAAGATGGAGACCCTGCATTCCAGCCTCGGTGGCAGAGCGAGACCTTGTCTCAAAAAGAAAAAAAATAAAGAGTGTTTAAGAGCAGCACAGCCTAGAGTTTGACCTAAACTCAAATCTGTCAGCCTTTAAGTAAGTCACTTAACTTCTCTATGCCTCAATCTTCCCTTCTGTGAAGTGGGGAATTTGTTAAATGAGACCATGGATGTGAAGAACTGAGTACAAGCTCAGGATAAACACTCAATAATTATTAGCATCCAGTAATAGCCATAGTTTAGCAGTCAAAGTCGCAGAAGTAAAAGATATTTCTGGCCAGGTGCAGTGGGTCACACCTGTAATCCCAGCACTTTAGGAGGCCAAGGCAAGCTGATTGCTTGAGCTCAGGAGTTCGAGACCAGCCTGGGCAACGTGACAAAACCTTGTCTCTACAAAAAAACAAAAATTAGCTGGGCATGGTGGCACACACCTGTAGTCTCAGCTACTCAGGGGGCTGAGGCATGAGAATCACATAAGCCCAGGAGGTGGAGGTTGCGGTGAGCCAAGACTGTGCCACTGCACTCCAGCCTGGGCAACAGAGTGAGACCCTGTTTAAGAAACAATAATAATAAATAAAGATTTCCTTTGCTAATCATAGAGCTGCCGTATGACCCAGGAATTCCACTCCTAGGCATATACCTGAGACACATGAAAACCTGTGTCCCCAACACATACTTGTACACAAATATTCATAGCAGAATTATTCACAATAGCCAAAAAGAAATAACCAAAATGTCCATCAAAGGGCAAGAAAGAGAAACAAAATGTGGTATATCCAAACGATCAGTATTACTTGGCCAGAAAAAGGAGTGGAGTGCTGATACATGCTACGACATGGAAGAATCTTGAAAGCATAATGCTACACGAAAAAAGCGAGTCACAAAAGACCACATATTGTATGAGTCTATTTACGTGAAATGTCCAGAATAGATCAATACAAAGAGACACAGCGTAGATTTGTAGTTGCCAGGGGCTGAGGTGGGGGAAGATGGGAGGAGGAGTGATTGTTAATTGGTGTGGAGTTTCTTTGAGGGGATGATGAAAATGTTCTAGATCGTGGTTATTGTTGCACAACTCTGTGAAATACTAAAAACCACTGAATTATATACTGCCAAAGGGTACCTTTTATGGTATGTAAATGATATCACAAAAAAGCTGTTATTTTTTTCAAAAACATTTTCTTTAAAAAAAAAAAATTCAACCAGGCGTGGTGGCTCACACCTGTAATCCCTGCTCTTTGAGAGGCCAAGGCAGGCAGATCATGAGGTCAGGAGTTCAAGATCAGCATGACCAACATGGTGAAACGCCGTCTCTACTAAAATTACAAAATTAGCTGGGCATGGTGGCAGGAACCTGTAATTCCAGCTACTCAGGAAGCTGAGGCAGGAGAATCACTTGAATCCAGGAGGCGGAGGTTGTAGTGGGCCAAGATCATGCCTCTGCACTCCAGCCTGGGCAATAAGAGCGAAACTTTGTCTCAAAAAAAAAAAAAAAAATCAAATTCACTCAGCTATCCTCATCACAAATTAATCTACATTAAATGCTGCTTTATCCTTGATATAAGCTAGAAGTTTGTAGTTTAAGAACTGTACACACACACACACACATGCACAAATGTGTTATGTGCAGATATCTTTTAAAAGCAGATTTGCTTTTAGTTAAGTTTCTACATTCATGATGCTTAATGTACTTGTTGAAGGTGTGCATCCATAATCTTCAAACTCTAGTTAATTATAAGAATTACTCAAAATCAAAAAATGTGTGTTGAGGACGTACTGTGTGCCGTGCATTACCTTGGACATGGGGACATGGCAAAGGATAACGACTTTATTCGTAAAATGAAGGTTCCCAACCTTTTTGACACCAGGAACCAGTTTCATGGAAGATATTTTTTCCATGAACCGGGGGTTGGGGAGATGGTTTTGGGATGACTGAAGTGCATTACATTTATTGTGTGCTTTATTTCTATAATTATTACATTGGAATATATAATGAAAAAATTCTATAACTCACTATCTTGTAGAATCAGTGGGAGCTCTGAGCTTGTTTTCCTGCAGCAATACAGTCCCATCTGGGGGTGATGGGAGACAGTGACAGATCATCGGGCATTAGATTCTCATAAGGAGCACACAGCCTAGATTCCTCACATGCACAGTTCACAATAGGGTTCCTGCTCCTATGACAATCTAATACCACTGCAATCTGGCAGGAGGCGGAGCTCAGGCAGTAATGAAAGTGATGGGGAGCAGCTGTAAATACAGATGAACCTTAGCTCACTTGCCTGCTGCTCACCTACTGCTGTGTGGCTTGGTTCCTAACAGGCCATGAAATGATACTGGTCTGTGCTCCAGGGGTGGGAACCCCTGCTCTATAAAGTCATTAAGCTAATCATTCAGCATTCTTTATGCATCACACCAACTGAGATTTGGTCATTCTCCACTTGCCTGAAGTTTGTATCATTATAACAATGGGCTGTTCCCAAGTATAAATCATATTATTATCTCAAATGATACCTTTCAAACCCTGTTTCTTAGAGGCAAACCCCTCTTCTTCTCAGTGAAAGTCACAGTTCTGAGTTCTGGAAGGTTCAGTCAGTCTAGGATCCCTAGGTTTTGCATCAAGAATTAAGGGGTCCACCAGGCCACCTATGGATTAAATTTGCCCACTTGAGGGCCTGCAGAAAAGAGGGATTCTCACATTTTTATGAACCTAAAAATGACCTTGGCAGGTTGTTTACTATGCAGATTCCTGGGCCTTCCTAGCAGAAAGGCAAACTCATTAGGTCTTAGAAGGGTCCCAGAGGTGGTGAGACAGTGTTTAACAAGCACCCATCATCACACTGATGCAGGAATACACAAACCACACTTTGAGAAATGCTGCTAACAAAGGTTGGAAACCAGTGCAGTGCTGAATGTCTACTGAGCACCAACCTTAAGCAATGCCCTCTGCTAAGCACCTTGGGGGCACAAAGACATATAATCCCTTCCACAAATAGCACATAATCAAGTCTGAAGACAGTATGATGACTGACTATGCTTGTGGAATGTGATCAATAACCATTGAGTAACTGAGACTCTAAGGCTGCAAGAATTCAGAAGAGCAAAGCATCTCCATGAGCCGAGGTGGTTGGGGAAGACTCTATCAAGGAGAGGGGTCATTTAGGTCTAACCTTAGAAAGTGACTGTGGGCAGGGTGGTGGCTCATACCTGTAATCCTAGCACTTTGGGAGGCTGAGACAGGAGGATTGCTTGAGCCCAGGAGTTCAAGACCAACCTGGGCAATATAGGGAGACCCTATCTCTACAAAAAAATGTTAAAAAGACTAGCCAGGCATGGTGCCAGGCGCCTGTAGTCCCACCTACTCAGGAGGCTGAGGCAGGAGAATCGCTTGAGCCTGGGATGTGGAGGTTGTAGTGAGCTGAGATGCTACCACTGCACTCCAGCCTGGGTGACAGAGCCAGTACCTCTAGAGGGTTTGTGTCACCTTAGCTATCGACCCAGTGGCCAAAGAAAGTCATAGACCAGAGTCTGTGAGAGGGCACTACTCAAGGACTAGACTAAAAGGGGAGAAAATGTGGACCATTTTTGTCACCACAGCAATGTACATCTAATATATTATGTACCTCTAAAGGAAGTGCTAATTATCTTGTAAATCCTGTCTCAAAAAATAAATAAATAAATAAAATAAGCGTGCCGTGACAGAATTCCTCTTTTGCTTGAAAGGGTAAAGCAATCCAAATATCCTTTCTTTCTTGCACTCATGGTAAGAGAGACGCTACCTTGAACCAAGCAATTAAGGAATGTGATTATGATGGCAGAAATGAGGGAAATGCAGATGGAAGGAGGGTTAAACCCTCTATGTAGATGGAGGGAGGCTCAGAGATTACAAAACGTGACTGTGGGGTGGGAAAGAGAAGGGGACAGAAAACTACACCTGCTAAGCCCTGTGTGGGTGTGGAGTTCTCATCCTGAGAAATTTGCTCAGGATAGCTAGAATGAGAAACACTGCTTCCCGTGAAGATGCTATCTTCCCATCAACATGCTAGAAACAACCTTGGCAAATCACCATACTCACTATTCGGGAAGACTCATCAGGTCCTTGGCTTTTTTTGGTTGGTGGGCTATTTATTACTGATTCAGTTTTGGAGCTCATTATTGGTCTTTTCAGGGAATCAATTTCTTCCTGCTTCAGCGTTGGGAGGGTACATGTGTCCAGGAATTTATCCACATTTTCTAGGTTTTCTAGCTTGGATAAGGAAAGGGAACAATGCTCTTACCCAGAAAGGGAGCACTGCCATTGCATAACAGCTAATCATCTCATATCCGAACAATGCCTTATATTTAAGAAAAGATGTCCCTAATAATCTAGCTTAGGCCGGGCATGGTGGTTCACGCCTGTAATCCCAGCACTTTGGGAGGCCGAGGCAGACGGATCACTTGAGGTCAGGAGTTCAAAACCAAGCTGACCAACATGGCAAAACCCCGTCTATACTAAAAATACAAAAATTACCCAGGCATGGTGGCAGGCACCTGCAGTCCCAGCTACTCGGGAGGCTGAGGCAGGAGAATCGCTTGAACCTGGGAGGCACAGGTTGTAGTGAGCCTAGATCATGCCACTGCACTCCAGCCTGGGCGACAGAGCAAGACTCTGTATCAAAAAATAATAATGATAGTAATAATAATAATTGAGCTTAACTGACAAAAATAACAACTTTGGTTATGGCGTATTATGCAGATTTGCCATAATAACAAAGCACCTCAAAACTTAGTAACTTAAAACAATCAATTATTTCTCACAATTCTTGGGGAAGCTGGGCCATTCTCCTAGTCTCAGTTGGCTTGACTGAGATGTATAAACAAGAATGGCCTCCCTTTGGTGGCCTGGAGTAGACTCTGTGTCAGCTGAAGTGGTTCCTCATCTCTCAGCAGGAGACCCTGAGCTTGTTCACATGGTGGCCTCAGGGCTCCAAACGACAGCAAAATAGCAAGCTCCAGTGCACACGTACTTTTCCAGTTTGGGTTTGTGTCACATTATCTATCATCCCATTGGCCAAAAAAAGTAATACGGCCAGACTGGAGTCTGTGAGAGGGCACCACCCAATGACATAGATAAAAAGGGGAAAACATGTGTGACCATTTTTACCATGACAGCAATGTACATCTAATATATCATGTTTCTCTAAAGGAAGTGCTGATTGTCTTGTAAATTTATTTAAGTTTCTTATAGATGCTGGATATTAGACCTTTGTAGACCTTTGTCAGATGCACAGTTTGCAAACACTTTCTCCCATTCTGTAGGTTGTCTGTGTACTCTGTTGACAGTTTCTTTTGCTGTGCAGAAGCTCTTTAGTTTAATTAGATCTCATTTGTCAAATTTTGCTTTTGTTACTATTGCTTTTGGCATCTTCCTCATGAAATATTTGCCTGTTCCTATGTCCAGAGTAGTACTGCCTAGGTTGTCTTCCAAGGTTTTCATGGTTTTGAGTTTTACATTTAAGTGTTTAATCCATCTTGAGTTGATTTTTGCATATGATATAAGGAAGGGGTCCAGTTTCAATCTTCTGCAGGTGGCTACTCAGTTATCCCAGCACTGTTTACTGAATAGGGAGTTCTTTCCTATTTGCTTGTTTTTGTCAGCTTTGCCAAAGATCAGATGGTTGTAGGTGTGCGGCGTTATTTCTGGGCTCTCTATTCTGTTCCACTGGTCTATGTGTCTGTTTTTGTACCAGTACCATGCTGTTTTGGCTACTGTAGCCCTGTAGTGTAGTTTGAAGTCAGATAGCATGATGCCTCCAGCTTTGTTCTTTTTGTTTATGAGTGGCAATGATGTATTCAATTCTACCTAAAGAAGCTAGAAGGGTAAGGGTCAATGTTGGTTTATGCTGTACATGTCTAAATGTAAACATTTGAACTCTTGTGAAAAACATTTACAAGTGTACATAACTGATTTTTTTAAAGTTTTTAAAAGAAAGAAGAGAAAAGAGAAGGGAGGGGAAAGGAAGGGAAGGGAGGAAGGAAGGGAGGGAGCGAGAAAGAAAAGAAAAGAAAAAGACTTTCTTGTCATATTTAGTTTTATTACTTTGCACTGGCAGAATACTACTAGTCTTATGAAGATTTTAAACTATTCCGTTGTCATTACTTTTTCTTGTAAAAAGACTTCCTATCTCCTGAACTCCTGGCTGGGTTAGATTTCAACACTGTAGAGAGGTACTCACGGTATGTGTCCAGGAACCCAAGTTTCTAATCCCCAGAGTGGTAAATGCCGGGGCTGCTGTCCCAGCCTTGGAAAGAACAAAGATGCAGACCTGCAATGTCCCATTCTTAGGACGTAATTAATGTGCTGGTAATTTTTTTCATCAACAAAGGATTACCAAAATACCGCATGATTTCCTCCAAAAATGTGACCCTCCCTTTCCTGTCTCATTTTTCTTTTCCTGGATCCAAACATGGTTTCCATTGGCCTCACAAAAAACAGTTATTTCTGTTCATTTTCCTCAACTCATCTCAGTTCCTGCATCCCAAGAAGTCCAGAAATGCTAATGCCAATTATTAGCAGACTTTTAAGGGGCTGCTTCTCTCTCTCAGAGGCTCTTCTCTGAAATGTTCCTTCTCCCTGTGAGGCCAGTGGCATCCACAGCAGCCCACAGCAAACCTCGTGGCATTATAAAAAGCCAACTAACTAAATAATGCCATAGGAATCTTAATGACTAGGGCCATTTGGCCAACAACATTACACAGTTTTTTCCTCTCAAAATTCAAGCATTCAAAATTACAAATATCCCATCCAATTCAGATTTAATTACCACTGTTCAAACTTTAAGAACTTCCTCAGTTTCAATTAAGCCACATTGGAAACAATAAACTGCTAAGGGATGGTGACTCGACCCCCTTTTTTAAGGAGGAGCAGAAAAATGGCATAATTGTTATCGCAGATAAAAATGTCTGTCATGGACTGGCTGTTTTTTTACCAAACATTCCTAAATCACCCAGGACCATTTCTCCACGTTGATCATAGCCAAGAGTGAAGTTAACCAGTGGTGAGCCCTGATGTCTGATTGGGCCACAGAGACCATTGTTTCCACCACTCAAGTCCATGTCTGATAGCTGAGCTGGTGCAAGGTTTTAAGTATGGCAGAGGGTATTGAAGGGAACAACTGTCACGGAAAACCCTGGACTTTAGAGGCACCATCTACCCAAGCACACCTGGAGCTACTCTGTACCGTCTGCTGGGTAAGGAAAGGGAACTAAAGGAGACAGCCCTGTGGGGCCTTTAAATGACTACATTCATGACTTGTCCTCCCTCCTGTGGGCGGCTACACTTCAGAGTCAGGCATATCTGAGTGTGCTTTAGAAATGTGGCTTATATCCTGGGCAATGTAGTGAGAACTCGTCTCTACAAAAAATTAAAAAATAAGCCAGGAGGCTGGGTATGGTGGCTCACGCCTGCAATCCAAGCACTTTGGGAGGCCGAGGTGGGCGGATCACGAAGTCAGGAGATTGAGACCATCCTGGCCAACATGGTGAAACCCTGTCTCTACTAAAAATATATAAATTAGCTGGGTGTGGCGGCACGTGCCTGTAATCCCAGCCACTCGGGAGGCTGAGGCAGGAGAATCACTTGAACCCAGGAGGTGAAGGTTGCCGTGACCCAAGATCGCACCACTGCACTCCAGTCTGGCGACAGAGCTAGACTCTGTCAAAAAAATAAAAAATAAAAAATAAATAGCCAGACATGGTGATGTGCGCCTGTAGTCCCAGCTACTTGGGAGACTGAGGGTGGAAGGATCACTTGAACCCAGGAAGTTGAGGCTGCAGTAAGCCAGGATCATGCCACTGCACTCCAGCTTGTGGGACACAGTGAGACCCTATCTAAAATTTAAATTAAATTAAATTAAAAGAAACATGTCTTCTAAAAAGCAAGACCAGGAGCAAAGGCTTAGTTTAAGAGAGCCCTACCTATTTGGGAGATGTCTTCTTGAAATAGTGATGGATCCATGGTAACAGTTCTCTGAAGATCCATTTCAGTCTGCTTTGCAATCTTCCCCATTGTCTGTAATGATCATCTTTTTTAAAAACCACAGTTTTCTTTTAGTACCTCAAATCATTTTTTTAAATAAGAACTACCCACCCACCTATTAGCTAGTTCTTATAATAAGTCTGACTTTTGTGTTACTGGAAAAGAACACTTTATATATATTCTTTTTTTTTTTTTTTTTTGAAACGGAGTCTGGCTCTGTCGCCCAGGCTGGAGTGCAGTGGTGCGATCTCAGGTCACTGCAAGCTCTGCCTCCCAAGTTCACGCCATTCTCCTGCCTCAGCCTCCTGAGTAGCTGGGACTGCAGGTGCCCACCACCACACCCGGCTAATTTTTTTGAATTTTTAGTAGAGATGGGGTTTCACTGTGTTAGCCAGGATGGTCTCAATCTCCTGACCTTGTGATCTGCCCACCTCGGCCTCCCAAAGTGCTGGGATTACAGGTGTGAGCTACTGTGCCTGGCCACTTTATATATATTCTTATACATATAACATATATGTATATGTATGTGATATGTATATGTACTATATATAATGACATATATGTCTCATATATACACATATACATGTACTTTTTTCTCTCTCTCTCTCTCTCTCTCATCACTGAGGCTGGAGTGCAATGGAGTGATCTTGGCTCACTGTGACCTATGCCTCCTGGGTTCAAGCGATTCTCCTGCCTCAGCCTCCTGAGTAGCTGGGATTACAGCCATGTGCCACCATGCCCAGATAATTTTTTTATTTTTAGCAGAGACGGTGTTTCACCTCATTGGGCAGGCTGGTCTGGAACTCCTGACCTCAGGTGATCCACCCACCTCAGCCCCCCAAAGTACTGGGATTATAGGCGTGAGCCACCACGCCCAGCCTTTATATATATTATTATATCATTGTGTCATTATATCACTAGCACTTGTTTAAAATGTGTTTCATTTTGTCACCATCGGCTGTTCTGTTTCCATGGAAAGCTGAGGTATTGGGACAAGGGCTGAATTTCCACTCTGTTTCCTCTTGGGCAACAAGATCCTTGCTGTCTGGGAGATGCTCCTAGCTTCATGTAGGACCAACATCCTTTATATTGACCACTGAAGCCTAAAGCCCTAAGAGTTATTTACCTTTAAGCTTAATGTTGTTTTGGCTTGGTAGATCAAGTGGAACTATTCAGAGTATACCTGCCAACTTTTTTTTTTTTTTTTTGAGACAGAGTCTCGCTCTGTTGCCCAGGCTGAAGTGCAATGGTGCAATCTTAGCTCACTTGCGATCTCTGCCTCCAGCATTCAAGCGATTCTTGTGCCTCAGCCTCCGAGTAGCTGGGACTACAGGTGCAGCCACCACACCTAGCTAATTTTTGTATTTTTAGTAGAGATGGGATTTTGCCTTGTTGGCCAGGCTGGTCTCGAACTCCTGGGCTCAAGTGATCCATTCACCTCGTCCTCCCAAAGTTCTGGGATTACAGACGTGAGCCGCCACCTGTAATCCCAACAAATGTCTTTCTTTATGCTGGAATCCAATTTATGCTTCTTTATTTTAACAATCTTAGCTTTTGATTTTTTTAATGGCCTTCACTACACACGTCTCCCCCTTTCTTCACCCATCTTTAGTAGCATGAAGCTTTTGAAGGTTGAGCATTTTGCATCTGATGTAATGTCCACTTTTTGCCCAGAACATATTTCTATTTTTCAAAGTCTCAAATTACCATAGTAACTATCAAGAGTCCCTAAAATGTATGTTGCATTCTCTGGACTCAAACCTACTGCAGAGTCACCGCAAATGCCCTGGGGATTGTGAAGGAGCTTCATCCTGAGCTGCAAGAAGAGCCGCCCACCCCCAAGTCGTTCATTTCTTTCCATTTTAGTGTGTCTTGGGGGAGACTGAGTGCCAGACCTGCAAGGATAATGGAATCGTCAGTAGAGGCTCTGGTTATTGCAGACAGGGAGTAACTGTCCAGTGGCCGCCTGTGCCCAGTCACTGGTGTAGGAGAAAGAAGAGGAAGTACAGAAAAACGGAACAGGAAACAGATGGGAGACATGATCTCTCAAAACTCGAAAACTTCTGAAAAACCTCAGACTAGCCTGGTTGCTTGAAGGTTAGGACAACACTGAGATCTGTGCATTGAACAAAGAAAGGCCATCGGAAGCAGGCCCCAGCAAGGAGCCGTGTCACGTGGATGCCAAATCCTGGGGGCTGCAATTCTGCAATACCCAAGGGAAGTGAGAAAGCAAGACAATCACTGAGTCCATCTGGGCCGAGATGCCAACCAAAGATTGCACATTTTCGCAATGGTCGCCTTCACTCCAGCGTCACGTTGACAGCCAGAATCTCTGCAGACATGTGATATGGGGTTAAGAATGCTTGTTTTGAGGTTGAGCACCATGGCTCATGCCTGTAATCCCAGCACTTTGGGAGGCCGAGGCGAGCGAATCATGAGGTCAAGAGATGGAGATCATCCTGGCCAACATGGTGAAACCCCAACTCTACTAAAAATACCAAAATTAGCTGGGTGTGGTGGTGCGTGCCTTTAGTCCCAGCTACTCAGGAGGCTGAGGCAGGAGAATTGCTTGAACCTGGGAAGTGGAGGTTGCAGTGAACCGAGATCATGCCACTGCACACCAGCCTGGCAACAGGACTAGACCCCATCTCAAAAAAAAAAAAAAAAAAAAAAAAAATCAAGTAAAATAAAGAGTGCTTGTTTCTTCCCTTGAACTTAAGAAATATTTATTTACTGAAAATTAAAGCCCGTAATGGTGACCAGAGGGAAAGGACTCAGTCTTCCTCATCTGCAGCCTTTAGGGCTCACACAAGGGAAGGAAGGGGACAGAACCTGGAGTTAATGTGTTGAGGCCATTTTCAATGACTACAGTGCAGAAAAATATAAAATAATCTAACGGGCTTCATTAAAATTCACCCCAAGGCTAGGCGTGACTGTAATCTCAGCACTTTGGGAGACCAAGGCAGGAGGCTTCTTTGAGTCTTTGAGCCAGAGTTTGAGATCAGCCTAGGCAACATAGGGAGACACCCCGTCTCTAGAAACATAAAATAAATTTAAATTTAAAAATTCATCCCAAGGTGCAATTATTTATCAAAGATGATTCTTATGCCCAAAGTTGAGAGCTCTGGGAGAAACTTTCCAGGCAGGAAAGAACATTCAGGCTTCCACGTTCCCTTCCTTCACTGGTTTGGCAAGTGGTTTGGGGTGGTGGTGCTAGAGGGGTGGAAGAGGGTCTCTCCCTAACAACCAGAGAGTTGAACCTGCTTCCTAAGGAGATGCTAAAATCTGACAACCTAGCTGACCTCCTCCTAACAAAGCCTGATAGCAAAACCATCCAAAAATTCCAGACACCCCTCCCGCTTCCCAGCAACTGCATTTCACTTGTGACCCTGCTCAGCCTGTGGTCAGGAAAGAGCCTTTGAACACATCTCCAGAGCTGCAGCGATTAGAAGAGCTTTGATTACCCAGCTCAGCTGGCCCTCTCTTCTCGCGATTACTCCCCTCCCTTCCCCCCAGTCCCCTTCCCTCGCCTCCTCACCCCCGGTAGCCCAGACAAGGGCTTTTTTTTTTTCCCCAGCAACCGATTTTTTCTCTCTTTTCATTTTCCTATAGCATCCTAAACCTCAAGATGTGGTTAACACTAATCCTGATTTATTTAGGGTTTATCTGCATTATTAATTCCAATCACGTGAAAAAAAAAAGAAAAGTGCTACAGGCTCCTAGTTTGTATACAAAGTTTGGGTGTTTGTGAAAAGAGCCAGCAATCCCTAAGAAACGTATTTTATTTAGTTATCATTTAAATCCAAACAACTTTCTTTTCTAGTCTGCATATATTCCTTGAAATGGGCCCTGTCCTTAATAATTTCATTTATTATTATTTCTTCCCCAGTCAATATCCTTTGAAGCTACTTCCTGCATTAATCTGGACTTAATATGGATTTAAACATTGACAATGGAAAATAATTTGGGTTAAAAAATAATCTTCCTTGATAAAGCTAGAAAACTCCCCACAACTGTCACCATCTCTGACAGCTGGGAATAAAATGAGATTCTTGAATCTGCATATTGAAGACAAGGAAAAGCAGAACTAACAGGCTGTATGTTATATTTTATATTTGTCAGCTGTTATAACTGACTGGAGTTGAGTGATATCCAGGGTCTTGACTTGTTGTTTGAATAAATTCATCATCGTTTGGGACATATGAGCAGTTATTTGGTGCCTGGGATGTACTAAAAATATCTTGTTGGAGTGAGGGAAGTGTCTCAGGCATGGAAGCTTGCGTGTCTCCTCCACAGAGTGGCTTCTCAGTAACTAACAGGGCCCGGAGGTTCCAAACCCCCTTCCCAGCTCTCGTCTCCGCCCCTCTCCTTTTTTTTATTTTTTCTGGGGGAGGGGGTTCTTTTTTCTTTCTTTCTCTTTTTTTTTTTTTTTTTAACATTCTTTTTTTAACTGGTATAGTGCTGGAAATATTAAGTTCACTTTTCTTTGGGTTAGGCCCCCGGCAAGGCCAGTGTTATCACGTGAATTCTTCCTGAATTTGACTCAAGGAACCCATGGAGATTGAAATATTTTCATGGGAATTTAGAGGAATTCAGATTACATCTCCAACTCTACTTCGTCAGACCTCAACACGTAGGACAGACCTAAATGTGTTTTGATTTCTCGGGTACTTGCAGAATGAAGGCTCCTGGAGGAGTAGAAATGTGTGGCATTGATTCATCACGGCCCATTCCTATGACCGAGCAGATATCACCAATCAATCACGATGTTCTTTCCCACTGAGCAGGAGGCAGCAGCCTCTGTATCCTGATATCAGACCCAGATCCTTCTCACAGTTCCTCAAAGCCTTCCTCCCACCTGCCTCTGACTGGTTCCCCCTTTCACTCCTGCTATGGAATGCTGTTCTCTACATGTGACATTCTTTCTCAACCAGGAAGTCTTCTCCAACCCCCACCCACCTTCTTTTCTCCTCTGAGATGCCTGACCTCGGTGACCAAGTCTCCCCTTCCCTCCACGTCCCTCACCACTTTTTGTTTGTGTTATAGGTTTTATTTTAATAACATTTACCTCTTTCCAAAGTAATATAAATTCATTATAGAAATTATATACAATACAGATATGCAAAAAAGTGGGGGGTTTGGTTGCCCTTAGCAATCACTAATCTATTTTCTGTCTCTATGAATTTTTGTGTTGTAGACATTTGATATAAATGGAATCATTCCATGTGTGGTCTTTTGTGACTGGCTTATTTCATTTAGCATGTTTTCAAGGTTCTTCTACATGGTAGCATTCCTTTATTCCTTTTTATTGCCAAATGATATTCCATCATATTTGACCATTCTGTGTAAGACTTCCTGTGTTGTTTTTGTTTGAGTGATGCTGGTTTCAACACTGTATTCATGTCTGTCATCTGTGCACACACTTGAGTTGTGACAGTAATTATTTTTGGTAGCATTCTACTGAATTTACAAAGAAATCCAATTCAGGGCCGGGCACAGTGGCTCATGCCTGTAATCCCAGCACTTTGGGAGGCCGAGGCTGGCATATCACGAGATCAGGAGATGGAGACCATCCTGGCTAACACAGTGAAACCCCGTCTCTACTAAAAAAATACAAAAAATTAGCCAGGCGCGGTGGTGGGCACCTGTAGTCCCAGCTACTTGGGAGGCTGAGGCAGGAGAATGGTGTGAACCCGGGAGGCAGAGCTTACAGTGAACTGAGCTCGTGCCACTGCACTCCAGCCTGGGCAACAGAGCGAGACTCTGTCTCAAAAAAGAAAAAAAAGAAATCCAGTTCAACTTAGTTCAACAGACACATGCTAAGGGTTAAAATGTACAAGGTTCTTTGCTAGAAAGTGCTGGAGATACAAAGATGTATACAGCCTCTGTCATCCGGGAATTTGAAATTTATTTACACCAAATCATGAGAGCAAATCATGTCCACCAGTCACTCTGATACCCCTGGCTTTTAACTAGTCTTTTAGTTTACATTATATAGATGAAGACGTGTAAATGTTTTTCAAGGTTATTTCATGCTTTTCTGTTTATATCCTGTTATCCTCTAAGCCAGTCCAAAACAGAAACTAGGGCTTCTATTTCTTTTCTATTATAATAATATAATTACAATAGCTGCCTCTTGCTGTGTATTTATTTTATTTGATATGCAAAGCAATGTGTGAGGTGGTTATTGTTACTTTCATTTATTGATGAGGACACTGAGGCTGACAATGAGAAGTCACTTGACAAAGGTCATCTGCTGGGAAGGGGCAGGAGCAGGACTTGAACCCAGGGCCATCTTACTTCAAAGAAGCTCACACATTTGACCACTGAGCCACACCAGCCCCAAACTACAGGGAGAACATTCTTAGCAGCCAGTAGATGACATTGTCCACCTACCACTCTGGCCAGCCCCTCTGCACCTTGGTCTGGATGACCTGAACCAGTCTATGGTGGGGCAAGAGTGAATCCAAAGGGGCCTGGAGCCTCCATCCAGTGGCATCTGCAGTTGTGTCTGTTCTGCTCTTCTGTTGACAGTGGTGGAAAATGTAACTGCCCCAAAAGCTCCGTCTGCTTGGTACAAGAAATCATTGAATGTCATCTTTGGAAACGACGACTCTGGACTCAACCTGTAGAAAATCCACTTAGGGATAACAAATTAGGAACCAGTCAACCCAAAATGTGCCCTTTGACAGCACAGGTCTCAGATGAAAGCATCTGAGAACCTGGGCCTCCAAAGCGGTCTGACTACTTCCCCAGACACACCTGCCTGCACTCTGCTGTCATCTTCAACAATAAGGCAGGTTACATCTGTGAGTCTACGTAGCACGATGAATACAATAAATATTAAATAATAATTATTGTTTCTTTCACATTCACTGACAGGATAAAATCCAGGTAAAGAGCCTTTAAGGTCTATTTCGTAAGCGTTGAAACCAAACTGCTAGTTGAAAAATTAATTGTGGAGCAGTCGGAGACGGAGTAGTAGGAAGTTGTTTTGAGCGGTGGTGTCACTCTGAGACACCGCAGAAGATGTAGAGCAATAAACACCAACGCAAAGTGCCAAGAATGACTGAGCAAGAGAGGACTAGACGTGCAGCTGGTATCGCATGGACCTTGGTTCATTTCCTGATTACTTTGGCACACAACAGATGTGTGGAGTGAGTGGCCAACTGAATTAATTAACTAATAAGCAGAAATGTCATTAGGGATATTTAAAACAATGTGCCAGTGATCTCTACAGCATGAGTGAAGGCCCCACATATTAATAACAATAATTTATACTAATATAACAAAATATTATATTAATGTCATTACTATTATTAATAAAGTATATCTGCTGATAATATTATATAATAATGTCATTAATGTAAAATATTATGTTAATATTATGATAAAATATAGTAATGACATTAATATTAATAAGTATAATTAATATGATAAAATATATTATAAGATAAAATGAAATGTATTGACATTAATCTTATTAATAAAGTATAATATCTGTTGATAATAGTCTATAATATTAATATAATTAATATAAAATATCAACAATAATTACTGACATTTACTGAGCTCTATGAGCCAGGTCCTATTTTAAGTGCTCTATTTATATATATAGCACTTAAATATATATATAATCTCATTTAATTCTTACAACAAATTGTGAAGCAAATACAATTATCCTTTTTTTTTGAGATGGAGCCTTGCTCTGTCTCCCAGGCTGGAGTACAGTGGCACCATCTCGGCTCACTGCAGCCTCCACCTCCCAGGTTCAAATGGTTCTACTGCCTCAGCCTCTTGAGTAGCGGGGACTACAGACTCATGACACCACACCTGACTCATTTTTGTATTTTTATTAGAGACAGGGTTTCTCCATGTTGGCCAGGCTGGTCTCGAGCTCCTGACCTCAGGTGATTTGCTGGCCTCAGCCTCCCGAAGTGCTGGGATTATAGACGTGAGCCACCACTCCCAGCCCAATTTTCTTTATTTTTAAAATGAGGAAATGGAAGCACAGAGGAGTTAAGTAACCCGCCCAACATCACACAGATAATAGTAAAAAAAAAAAAAAAAGCCCAACATTTGCCAGACAAAGGCACATTTGCTGCCATTCTCTAATCTCTTAAGAAATGACTGAGTTTCTAGAACCTTAAGGACGTATCCCGAGATTATCCAGTTCATAGTTTTTAAACTGCTCCATGGAGCCATGGAAGTTGCTGTAGAATTTCTACCAATGATGAACTTTTTCTGCCAAACAAGGAAGAGTTCAGCTTCTGCAGAAATATTTGTTTCTTGAACCTGCTTTGCATATTGAATTTCCATATAAGATTTTACTTTTAAAGAAAGGAAAGAATGTTCCATTGTTGCATGTCAGGGCTGGCAAACGTTTTCTATAACGGGCCAAATGGTAAATATGTTAGGTTTCCTAAGCCACACTCTCTCTGTCATAACAAGTCAACTCTGCTGTCATGGTGCAAAAAGAATCGTAGATAATACATAAATGAATGAGTGTGACTGCGTTCCAATAAAACTTTATTTACAATAGTGGGCCATGGGCAAAATTTAGCCTGCTGGCCATAGCTTGCTAAGCTCTGGGCTAAGTCATCTTCCTGTGGTCTAATGGAGTTTGCCTAAACTTTCTAAATAGATACTAGACTTTCTTGCTCACAAAGAGAAGATATATCATCCAACACCTCATATTTAACAATGTCCATCATCAAAAAGCCCGGCTAGGGTCTTTTTTATTTTTGTTTTTGGGAGAAGATCTCGCTCTGTCACCGAGGTGGAGTGCAGTGGCATGATCATGGCTCACTGCAGCCTGAAACTCCTAAGCTTAAGTGATTCGCCCACCTCAGCCTCCTGAATGGCTGGGACTACAGGCACACGCCATCATGCCTGGCTAATTTTTTTATTTTTATTTTCGTTTTTCAGTAGAGACACAGTCTGGCTATGTTGCTCAGGCTTCAGGCTATGGTATAAGGCAAAGGGAAACTACTGTGTTTTGAAGGTTGAATTTGTCTAACAATCTAACAGTTCTACATCCAAATTCATCCCCGTTGTACCTGTGTTGGGTGGATGGCATGATCCCCTTTAACCATGAAGAAAATAGACTTAAAGAGGTAAAAGTAGTAACTTGAGTCATGCCAGTGTCTCCCCATATGCCATCACACCATATTGGCATGGCCAAAGCAACATGGCTTATCCTATCATGGAATACAGTGGAAGGTCATTGATGTCACCCCTAACCTGTTCTTTTCCAAGAAAAATAATTCCAGTTCACTTCCCAGCCTCACTTTACTGCCTAAGATGTTTTACTACTTCTATTAATAAGAGGCTTAAGAACTAGTACTACCAGCCAGGCATGGTGGCTCATGCCTGTAATTCTAGCACTTTTGGAAGACCAAGGCAGGTGGATGGCTTGAGCCCAGGAGTTCGAGACCAGCCTGGGCAACATGGCAAAATCCCATATCTACAAAAAATACAAAAACATTAGCTGGGCTTGGTGGCTGCGCTTGTAGTCCCAGCTATTTGGGAGGCTGAGATGAGAGGATTGATTGAGCGTAGGAGATCAAATTTGCAGGATTGTGGCACTGCACTCCAGCCTGGCAACAGAGCAAAACACTGTCTAAGAAAAAAAAAAAAAAAGAGTTTAAAAAACTAATACTACCATGTTCATATGGTTTTCTCAAGGCACAACTCAAGAGGAGAATAACCTTGCAATTTCAACAAGCCATTCTCTCATTCATGCTTTCTAGTCGTTTATTGTCTGTCTTAGCAGAGGCTGCGTTGGGGGTTTGTATTAGCTGATCCTCCATGGTCCATATGCCTTTTAGAAGATTATTTTTTTTTTTTCTTTTGAGATGGAGTCTCGCTTTGTCACCAGGCTGGAGTGCAGTGGCTTGATCTCAGCTCACTGCAACCTCCACCTCCCGGGGTGAAGCGATTCTCCTGCCTCACCCTCCCAAGTAGCTGGGACTACAAGTGTGTGCCACCACGCCCAGTTAATTTTTGTATTTTTAATAGAGACGATGTTTCACCGTGTTGGCCAGGATGATCTCGATCTCTTGACCTTGTGATCTGCCCGCTTCAGCCTCCCAAAGTGCGGGAATTCCAGGCGTGAACCACCGCGCCCAGCCCAGATCATTTTTTATCTCTATATTTTGTTTTTCTCCTCATGTTTTTGTCTCTCTTAAATTCACACTATCTTGGGAAATTTTGGAATTCTTCCACTTTGGTAACCTCATTTTCATCAAATATTTAATGGCACTACTAGCCTGGTTATAGGCCACCAGTAGATAAAGAAATATAATTTCTTCCTCCTGCCTGAGAGAGGTGGAAAATTTGAGGCTGGGCTATTGATAGTTAAAATACTAAATGTCTTCCAGAACACATTGATTGTCTTCTTTTTATGTTCGCCGAACTGTCTTGGACTTGCAGGACCTCTTATATCTATTTCGCAATTCATTCTGGGTTGATTTCATTTCAAGAACCAATCAGCCCCATTCAATTGTCAGTAGGAGGTTGATGCCATCCCAGAAGTCAGTGACAGTACCGCCTCTCATGGCTCTCAGTTCCAGAAAAGTCTGTGTCCATGCATCACGCAATCCACCTCCATGACTGAATGGAAATCCAGCTGCATGTGAAACAGAAGAGAAATCCATCATAAGTGGAAAACTCAGTCATCAATAAGTGGCTCTGCAGGCCTTTCAGTTAGGGACCAACCAGAGAACTGGCTCTCCATCAACAATCAAACAGTCTTTAGCTGTGATCAGTCACTTCCATCACCTCTGAGACTGGCAGGTTTCCAATAAAGCCAATCGCTCCCTCCCCCCAGGGTAAGGTCCTCAGCAGGAGGCCGCCATTGTCTTTTAGCCCAGCAATTTGACAACAGTGTTAGCTGACACTCTATTAGCCAGCAGCTACACCCTGACCTCTGACCCTGACATTGGCCGCTGGCATTGGACCCTGACATTGGCTACACCCTGACCCCTGACTTTGATCATTTGAGGTGGCCCGCCCTGCTGGTTAGCGCGAGAGAAGGCCGGCCAGGACAGAGCGGGGCTCTCTGATCACCCCTGCTCCCCCAACAGGAGACTTAGGCTTGAAGTACAGAAACAAGCCCGAGTTGAACCTAAGGTGGCAAAGGTGAAAGTTCAGAAGCGTGTCCATCAGCAGCCTGTCACCAAAGGACGATGTACAAACCATGGGGGCTTTTAGCACAGGGATAACCATTGTCACCAGACAGTTCTGCTCCTTAATGGAAAAGACGTATCAAAATATGGCTTACAAAATACAAAATAATGGACTGAAATGTACATTATATGAGGGTGTTAGATTGCAATGTGCTTTACAGTGGGGGAATTAGATTGCAGTGTTATGCCAGGGTAGTTAGGTTGAAATATGGATTATCCCAGGAATGTTAGCTTGAGATGTGCTTTATAACACAGTTGTTAAATTAAGATGTGCTTTTCAGTGCAGGCATTAGCCAAGAGATGTGCATTATAGCCAAGTTGTTAGGGGAAGATGTGGATTCCACTTTGCAGGGAGGGGCAGTAGGAGAGAGGAAAAACACCTTGGGTTGAATATTATTCAAGGTTAGGGAATGTCTTCTGCATTTGATGGATTTCAGGGGTCCGAATACGTGGAGCAGGACAGAGCATGGTGTATGATGTTCCTTCCCTGTCTCCTTTCTCCCCGGCCAAACAATCTGCCACTTTCCCCACTTTTCCTGTTAGAGACTTAAAGGCTTCCCCCATCAATAAAAACATTAGCTCACTAAACAGCCTGATGGCTTTTCCTTCCCTGGCTTAACCCTTCGGGAGCTGGGGTTTCCTTTGGATTTGTAAAGATATTGATTCCAGATAATGTTTGCCTTTCTAACTCTCTCTTCCTTAGACTTGATGGATAGGTTCAGGGCTACATCTCGGCAGCCAACTCACCACAGCTACCCAGGGAAAGAGGAATGGAAAACGAGGCAAGTGTTCAGTAGTTAACACCATCTGAATCCTTTCTCTGGGATGGACAGGCAGAAATGCGGTGGTCGAGAGAAACTCGAGAGCTGACGGTCACATTCAATGAGTACAGGATTTCACTCTCAGTTTCTCTCATCCTTGTCCTGATCCCACTACCAGTATTTCTTTAGTTCAACTTAGAGTGTTTTGTGATTTTTAATTAATATCAGATGCTGTCTTGAGGTTGGCTGCCCTGAGTTGCATTTTTAAAAATGCCTTTCCCAGTTCAAGAATGTGCTTTTCTACAGCCTAGGCAACATAAGTGAATACAGGGAACTGTGTCATTTGCCTATGATGCTGGCCGATGAGGGGGTGACTTGAATAAACCCTCAACCTAGAAACAAATCTTATTTAAGAAAAATAAGTGAAAAGCAATGGGAGAATCATCTCATTGATTAACCATTCGGTCTACAACGGTTTGCCAAACATCTCCCCAACCGTGTTTTTCTCCTTTCTTTTCTTCCTCAGCTCAGAAGATATAAGTTACAGCCCCCAGAAGTCTAGCCTAGTGCTATTGGATGGTGTCCAGCTTTGCCGGAATTAGAGAGGTGAGTTCTAGCTTTCTTGTTTCTCAATGAAAGAAAATGTTATACCAGGTGAGTTAACGCAGTCAAAAAAGACTAACCAGCCAGACAACGACGCCAAACAAAACCAAACAGTTCAAAGGAAATTGCAGTGTTACTAGACACCTCTGCAGTGTGCCTGGGGTTTCAAGAAAAAGACAAGCGGGCATTTCTGTGTGCATTTTTCAGGCTGTATTTCTCTAGTTAGAAAAGCGGGTTTGCTGCAAGACAACAGCATTCACCTTCCCTGGCTGAGCTTTCCATGGACAAAACACAATGAATGTGACAGAAATATGCTGTTCAGGTGAAGGAAGAAGAAAAAAGCAATTTCACCCACCCTACTATGTCTCTGCCAATGTTATCTTTGCCAATCTTCTCACTTCTCCTCTCTGAGCATTTCTTGGTGAAGCATTTGTTAGAAGTTGACCCTATTCCCCAGCCTGGTGAGTTTTCTTCTCTTCTCGGGGTCCATTCCTGTCTCATTTTCTAATGTCATGCTTTCCTTAAAAATAGGCTACGAGAGCTAGTTCTAACCTCCGTCAAGTGATCCGTCCAACCAGACTCCCATGAGATGTGAGAGTGAGCTTAAACCAAGGTTGGCTTATTCCCAGACTCAGTTTAAAAAAAAAAAAATCTGTTGGATCAAGTGAGATATTTGAGGCCCCTCCCTAGAAGGGAAATGACAGTATGGTTCTCCTTAAACATCACCTAAAACCCCACCCCCAAAGAAGAGACCAAATTGTATCCTGGCAGAATCATGGAAGCCTGGGGATTAGGAGCAGCTTTGGAGTCAGTTCCATCCCCATCACTTAATTGCCTTGTGAATATGGACCAATCACTGGCCCTTTCTGGATGTCAGTTTCTCCATCCATGAAATGGACATAGTAGTATCTGACCTATAAGGATATTATGACTCTCAAACAGGGTGGTGCGTATAAAATGCTTAGTCTTGTGCCTATAATCACTCAACGGATAGTAGCTGTTAACTTTATCATTTTATTACCGTATCAACAGCTAGCCAGAGCCTCGTGCCAATTCACACTAGCATGAGCAGCACTCTTTATCACGTTCCACACTACCCCTCACGCACTCATTAACGCATCTGGTTTTAAAAACACAGTGTATCTCTTAGCCTCACTCCTTTATGTGACTACTGTTTATAAGGATTTTCTCTGTACAGGAAGAAGGGTAGCCCTGCCGATGGGGGGAGAAACAGATTACAAGGGCCTCACTGATGGAATATAATCCCCCTTCTGTACTCACTGGTTAACTAGCCATGATTGTATTTCAAAGGTAACAGTTCTCTACGGCGGGTATTGGCGTGCAGTCCATAAATAGGACCTAATGTGATCCGACAGCCCTGATTTCTCTAGATATATATTAAAACAACGTGCCCAGTGCTGATGGCTCAGAGGTCCTGACCTTTGACAAGGACTTATGACGTAAGGTAACCTGCCCAGGAGAGCAGGCAGGGCAAAAGGCCAGAGGGACAAGGTCATTGGCTAATAAAGTGGTCAGCATTGAGTTTCTGTCACTCAGCTGGTTAAGAGGAAACTGAGAGGGAAGTAAAGGAAACTGGGAACATTTAAGAAACAAAGGGAGGGACCATGTTTGAGCTAATGCTCTGAAGATGAATGATATTGTCAGAAGGCAGGGTGATGATGTGCAACCACCTGAGCCTTTATCGAGGCCTTGTTCAGTTTCACCTGCTCAGCACGGGCTGGTTGAAAGAGCATCTGCAAGAAGCCAACTCAATATAAACCCTGAGTTAGAATGAAAATAAACAGGTCCTAAACCACCCTGCTCTTTGTTGCAAATCTGCCCCAGACACATAGTCATGAAAGAGATCAAGATTACAGGCTGGGAAGTGGCTTCCAGGCCTATTCTTTCCCATGGGCAGACTACCTCCTGAGCCTCAGAATCAGAATCTGAAAAACTGGAATGACAATGCCACCTACCTCAAAGGGAGGTTGGTAGGATGAAATTAGAAAATTTATTTAGCTCAGCATGATGTGATGCCTTATGCCTGTAATCCCAATACTTTGGGAGGCAGAGGCAGGAGGATCGCTTGAGACCAGGAGTTTGAGACCAGCCTGGGTAACACAGCAAGACCCTGTCTCCACAAAAAATTCAGAAATCAGTCCTACACAGTGGAGAACAACTGTAGTCCCTACTACTCGGGAGGCTGAGATGGGAATATCTCTTGAGCCCAGGAGTTCAAGGCTACAGTAAACTATGATTGAGCCACTGCACTCCAGCCTGGGTGACAGAGCGAAACCCTGTCTGGAAAAATATATATATATATATGTGTGTATATATATGTGTGTGTGTATACACACACACACACACACACACACACATATTTAGAGATTAGCACAGTGCTTGGCACAAAGTGACCAGTCAAATGTCAGCAACTACTTTTGTCATTCCACATACTCTAACAATCTCAGAAAGTGTGTGACCTTTTTCAAATGGCTAATACGTTGTATATTTCAGAGTAAGACAGTTCCATGAGTTTCACTGTTGCAATCTCTAAGGTATTTCCCTGGTGGAGTACTTTGAATTTCTGAACCATTCACCCAGTCGGCAAACATCTATTGAAAACTGTGGTATTAGGTCATAGGCGTGGTATTATATTGACTCAAAATCATTCTTGACTTTGTTCTTTCACAGCCCGACTGGGGAGGCAGAAACCTCAAGATGTAGAGTGTAAGTGGCAGCATATTACAAGAATGTGCTATGGAGTAGGGTGACCAGCTTCTCTCGAGAAGGCTAGAGAGAAGTCAAAGAGAGGGGCTTCTTAGCTCTTCCATCACTTGATCCTCCAAATGATGCCTTGGGGAGTGTAAGGCCAAGCTTTCTCTCCCCATTCGTGTTTTTTTGGTTCAGTTGTTTGTTGTTTTGGGGGCAGAGTCTTGCTCTGTCACCCAGGCTGGAGTACAGTGGCACAATCTCAGCTTACTGCAACCTCCACCTCCTGGGTTCAATCGATTCTCGTTCCTCAGCCTCCCAAGTAGCTGGGACTACAGGCACTTGCCACCACGTCTGGCTAATTTTTGTATTTTTAGTAGAAACAGGGTTATGCCATGTTGGCCAAGCTGATCTTGAACTCCAGACCTCAAGTGATCCACCCACTTCGGCCTCCCAAAGTGCTGGGATTACAAGTGTGAGCCACCACGCCGGGCCTCCCCACCTGTTTTAGGTATAAAAAGGTTGAGACCTAGTCAGGTTAACCCTTGCCTTTGTTTGTCACTGTTAATAGTAGAACTGAAACCTTTAATCCAAACTCCAGACTTCCCTGAGAGCACTGTCTCAGCAGATAAGGACGAATCAGGACCCATAATGGCCATAAGAGGCCCCAAAATATTCCTTTTAATGAGCACTTTGATCACAGCCAGATTATAATCCAACTCTTGAACATCCCTACACACAAAGATACAGATGGTTTTAGTTTCATTTCCTGAATTATTAAAAAGGTTATTTTATTTTAAACTTTTGTTTTTTGAGACAGGGTTTCACTCTGTCTCCCAGGATGGAGTGTAGTGACACGATCATAGCTCACTTCAGCCTCAAACATAAGCAGTTCTCCCACCTCAGCCTCCCAAGTAGCTGGGAATACAGGCATGTGCCCACCATGCCCAGCTAGTTTTTAAATTATCTGTAGAGATAAGGTCTCACTATGTTGCCCAAGCTGGTCTCAAACTCGTGGCCTCAAGTGATTCTCCCACCATGGCCTCCCAAAGTGCTGGGATTACAGGTTTGAGCCGCCGTGCCTGGCTCCATCTCACTTCTGAAAGTGAAGCACTAGGGGTTCGTGGAAGAAGCCCTGAGCTGAGAGATTGAGAACCAGTACACTAGTCTCAGCAGTACCATTGTCTCCCTCAAGTCCCATAGCCACTGATGTCTTGGGTCCTGAAATTTTTCTTCATATTCCGTATCTACCTCTGCCTTACAAAGATGATACCAGGATGAACTTGAAAGCATTGATCCAAGGAAGCACTTTGAATGTTTAGTAGGGAGCATAAAGTTTTAATGGAAATGATTATCAAATTAGACTGTCGTGGCCTGGGAATAAAGAGTTGGAGCATCACAGGGGCAGCCAACTCCCTGTTCCCATCATGACCCAGCCAAAGCTCTTTCCCAGGATGCAATGCCTTGGGAAATGTTTTGGGTTTGGAGACTTTAGGAGAACAGTGTAATGACTCACATACCATTAATCAAGGCTGTTCTTTTTTCTCTCAAATGTAGACCTAGCTTTAAGCTTTATTTTTCTGATTAAAAGATGATGTACAATATCTTGAGAAATGCAAGCAATTTATCAATGCATGAAAATTAAAATTGCCAAAAATTCCACCACCCAGAAGTAAACACGGTTAACCTGGACTTCATCCTATCAGATGTCTCTTATGCATACACATATACATATGTTTTATTTCATGCCAGTGGTGTCATAGTATGCATACTGTCTGCAACAGTGTACCATGTCAGTGGATTATAGATTTTCAATAATGTTTGATGATTTTTCATAGTTTCATTGCAATGACCACATTGCATTCCAGTGTTGGATATACCATTGTTTATTTAACTAATTTCCCTATTAATGAACAGTGATGTTGTAAACAATGATGTGATGGACATCTTTGTGCTTGGTGAATCTGTGTCATTGTCTCATTTGGATACATTTCTATAAGGTGGAATTGCTGGAGATGCTGTCCCCTTCAACCAAATGTTGAAAGGGATTCACATGGTGTAGTGAGAGAATAAAAGGGCAGTGAGCAGGCAGGGTGCAGTGGCTCACACCATTAATGCCAGCTCTTTGGGAAGCCGAGGCAGGAGGATTGCCTGAGCCTAGGAGTTTGAGACCGGCCTGGGCAACACAGTGAGACTCTGTCTCTACAAAAACGTTTTCAAAAATTAGCCAGGCATAGTGGTGCATGCCTGTGGTCCCAGCTACTCATGAGGCTGAGGTGGGAGGATTGCTTGAGCCTGGGTAGTCCAGGCTGCAGTGAGCCATGATCATGCCACTGCACTCCAGCCTGGGCGACAGAGTGAGACCCTATCTCAAAAAAAAAAAAGTAGGGGGCAATGACCAGCCAAGCTGAAGGGTCCCATCAACCCTAGTGACCTGTAACAACTGCAGGAAAACATCCACTCATCCATGGGGAGTGGAGGGTGAGAGAAGGGGAACTTTCATATCCCTGGGGTTAAGCATCATGCCTTGATATTCGAGAACCAGATGTTTGTTTTCTTTCACTCCCTGTCTCCTACTCTTCTTGTCCTGGTCTTTGGAGCCCTGGCATATCTCCAGTTCTCTCTGCAGCGGGCAGATCCAGTCTTCATCCCCTGACCCTCTGACCATCAGCGGGTGGGTGCCATCTCCTCTTGAATGGGTTTCCTTCCTGGTTGCTTCTCTCTAGACGGAGCCCAAACATTGATTAACCCCTTTGGGTAAAAGCGGGCACTGGGGCCAGCCAAGCAGTGAGTGGAGTTGGGTGATTACATTGCAATGTTTTAATTTGTCTTGAGACAAATTCTCATAAGCTTTCACGAGAAAATCTCCCATTAGATGTAGTCATTTAATTTAAGAACAGTTGGGAGAGGAAGATGAACTAAGATGACAGATGGAGGAATGCAGATGTATGTCTTAGAGGGACTCAGAAGCACTCTGAGGATTTGGCATCCAGCGAAACACAATGTCGGCTTCTACTGATTGTGTCCATGGACTTGAGAAATTGTCAAGAAATCATTAGACTACAGGGGATTTTCTCCGATGACAAGCAGTTTCCATTATTTCCTTCTCTCGGTAAAGTCATAACAAGATCAACTAAAGAACTGGATATTCCCCCACCCCCCAATACCCCAAATCTAAGAAATACAAAAAAAAATTTTTGAGTAGCCTTATAGAAAGGCAAAACAAAACAAAAAAACATTATAACAAAGCTGCTGTTTGAGATAAGTTTCCTTTGGTCACACTGCCACAAAGATAATGTTTTTAAGTCCATGCTTTCTCTGGCCTCCTTCATAAGATTTTCTGAACATCCTAATTTGGTGTTTGTATCATTCAACATCTATTATTGTTTTAGGATGACAGTTATTATTTTAATTATAATTTAAAGCTGCCTAATATACCCGGAGGTCACTGGGCACCTAAAAGAAATAAATAAAAACAACTTGCCATTTTTAAAAGCAGCATGTTTATTTGCAAGTCCCACGAGCCACTCAACCAAGACATCATAAAACCTTCAAATAAACTAAAACGGAAACAAAATAAAATGCCCGTTCTTAATCTCCTTAGAAGGCAAGCAGGAGAAAGTTGCAGCTAGCTGAATGCTGGCATGAGAACTCTGAGGGCGATTTCATTACTGAGTTCAGGAACTGAAGTATGTATCTCAACATTCATATTTCATATAGTCCAAGCTGCCGTGGGTTTACAGTCCCTGGGCCTTGATGTAAAGTTTTAGCCAATGAGAGGTCAGTATAGTAACAAATCTGGTGCAGAAAAAGAAAAAGGGTAGGTGAGAGGCTTGCAAATGCCTACCCACTGTCTACTTTATCCAGATAGCACTGGCTGGCTCTCTGCAGTGTAGGTATCTACAAAGCAGTATCGATCTCATCAGCTCTGATATTTTAAAATGTAGAATTGCTGAAATATCACAGTCTAGTGATTTTACATTTAGAAGGCAAAAGAAATTTCAAGACAGTTCCACAATGTTCCTACATGTGAGTTTCCATAACAGAAAACAGTAAAATCATTTTCCAATCATTTACTGCTAGCATTTTCCATGTAACCAAAGCTGTTATGGTTTGTTAAGCAACAGAATTATCTAGAGGGCAGGAGGCTTATGCTGCTCCAAGACCTGCTAGCTATACAAATATGCAAATCACCGAGTATTGTAGAAGCTATTAGATAAACATTGTCAGGATCTCCAGCAGAAAGTGTCTCTTCCTTGCAACCCTAGAACTGTTGCAAGGTGCAAAAGTCATTGCAGTTTTGGCTATTACTTTTTTTTTTTGAGACAGACTCACTCTGTCACGCAGCCTGTAGGGCAGTGGTACAGTTTCGGCTCACTGCAGCCTCTGCCTCCTAAGTTCAAGTGATCCTCCAACCTCAGCCTCCCAAGTAGCTGGGACTACAGGCATGCACCACCATGCCTGGCTAATTTTTGTGTTTTTAGTAGAGACGAAGTTTCACCATGTTGGCCAGGCTGGTCTCGAACTCCTGACCTCAAGTGATCTGCCTGCTTTGGCCTCCCAAAGTGTTGGGATTACAGGCATGAACCACCGTGCCCATTGGCCATTACATTTAATGGCAAAAACTGCAATGACTTTTGCACCAACCTAATAGATAGTTTAGAATGACTCTCTTTGGGAACCAAAGAACTGGACTGTCAAGTTTGGTTTACCCCAAATTCCAAAAACAAGGCAGAAGAGTGATGTCCTCAGAGTGGCAAAAATAGAGTCCCTGAGATCTTTTTCACTATGGAAGACATAGGAATAAAAGAAGGACAAGGAAAAGGAAAGGAGAGGAGTTAATTGATACCCAAGGTGGCAAACTCAAGTGGTTCCATGGATTAAGCAAACAATATAAATAATCACATATGTAATCCCAGCACTTTAGGAGGCCGAGGCGGGTGGATCACAAGTTCAGGAGTTCGAGACCATCCTGGCCAACATGGTAAAACCCCGTCTGTACTAAATATACAAAAATTAGCCGGGCGTGGTGGCGTGTGCCTGTGATCCCAGCTACTTAGGAGGCTGAGGCAGGAGAATTGCTTGAACCCAGGAGGCGGAGGTTGCAGTGAGCCGAGATCGCACCACTGCACTCCAGCCTGGGCAACAAAGCAAGATTCCATCTCAAAAAATATATAGATAGATAGATAGATAGATAGATAGATAGATAGATAGATAGATATATGTATATATATAAAGAAGTGAAGTGAACCTAGTACAAGGCAATAGGGAGAGGTAGGGACTGTGGAAACCATGCCCAGCCTAAGAAGCAGCTGCTGCTCAACTCGAGTTGAAGTTTCCTAAGCCCAGTGTAACCAAGGCTTCCAATTAAGAGAAGCTGGAGCTATTTTTTTTTTAACTTGAAGTATCTCAAATTTTGATTGTTGGCAATCAATTTGATTCAAACATCTGCACATAGAATAGTGTTTATTTGGTATGTTAAAAGACTTCCACAGGTCACATTCAGTTCATAGGTCATAAGTTTGCAGCCCCTAAGAAGCTTGAGCAATTTGGAACCAAAAATGGCAGCCGGGTCGAAAGCTTGGAATGGATAATTTACATTGACGTGTTCTTTCATTCTCTGTCCTTGGATAAGGGACAGTCTCATCAGGCCTTTGTACTAATTCCCATCTATGAAAGAAAATAGATCCTTTTTCTCTCCCATTCCATCCAATGTCCTGGAACCTAAAATAACATTTCGTCTTCTCCATCTCTTCCTTCTGATTCTCTTTGTACATATTGAGTGGTGAATGAACTCCATGTGTACTGAGCTAGGCAAGGGTTTATGATCTTTTAGCCTTCTGAGATGGAGATGGATAGATGCACAGAAAGTATTCACAGAAGGTAGAAAGCTGTTTTGCAAGATTTCTTGGATAAGCTATAATATAGTTTATTGGTTGTTTAAGAGTATGCTTATTGATTAAAGATATTATCCTTATAACAGTCCTGGCATTTCACTTAAATATATTGGTATTTAGAGAGTGTATCAGTCAGTTTTTACTAAGTAATGATGCAGTAACAAACAACCCCTGAGTCTCGGTGGCTTGCAACAAATATACATTTTTTTTACTCACAGGTTGATTGCATCTCCCCTCTATTTTGTCTTTATTCTGAGACCTGAGCTGAAGTTGCTGCTTGGGCCTGGCTTCAAAGCATTCTCATGCTAGAAGGGAGAAGAGAAAAATTGCATGATGACTTTTAAAGTTTCTGCTCAAAAGTAGCAAACATCACTTCCTCTCACATTTTATTGGCAGCCAAAGCAAGTCACATGGCCAAGTCTGATGTTGATGAGGTGGGAGAAGGATAATCCTCCCATAGGGAAGAGTGATATTTGGAACCAAAAAAAATCTCCCACAGAGGGTACTGTCTCAGGCACTTAGAAATAGAGAAATAAGAACTAACAGGGAGCCAGGTACAGTGGGGCACACCTGTAATCCCAGCACTTTGGGAGCCTGAGGCAGAAGGATCACTTGAGCTCAGGTGTTCAAGACCAGCCTGGGCAATATAGCAAGACCCCATATCTAAAAAAAAAAAAATGTTGCGTTAGCTGGGTGTGGCACATGCCTGTGGTCGCAACTGTTAGGGAGGCTGAGGCAGGAGGATCACTTGAGACCAGGACTGGGCCATGATCATGCCACTGCATGCCAACCTGGGTGACAGAGCGAGACTGTCTCCAGGGGGGGAAAAAAAAAAGAGGTGGGGAGACTAACAGGGAAGGTCACTAACAGCTATTGTTAGAAAAACAAAGCTAGTCCCCAAAGTCTGTTCTGACCCTGCTAGGGGCCATTGAGGTCATCTGAGTGGTGAGTGGTTAAAAGCATGGTACCTGAAGTCAGACTTCCTGGGTTCAAATCATAGCTCTACCATTTACTATCTGTAAAACCTTGGATACTCAACCCTTTTGTGCCTCAGCTTCCTCTTTTAAGCACACCTACCTCATAGGGCTATTGGGGGGATTTAACGAATGAATATTAGATACAGGTGTAGACATAGATATAGATAGACACAGAGAGACAGAGAGAGCGAGCACTTGGAACAGTATATGGCACATAGTAAGTATTGGCTGTCACTACAGCAATGATGCCTGGAAAGCCGTCCGTCCAAATGCATCTCAGCTACCTAGATTACCCCAGGTAAGAATCCCGTATTAAAATGTAGGTACTTGTGGGAGGGCTAAAACCTTAAGTTCAGCTAATACCTTCTTGGGGATTACTGTGAGAGCAGCTTCTAACAGGATATGACCCAAGAGAGGGATCTAGAGATGGAGAAAACAGAAGTTGGTGGACAGGAACCCCCAAAATACCACAAAGAAAGTACGACAAACTAGGTGGCTTCGATGACAGAAATGTATTTTCTCATAATTCTGCAGGCCAGAAGCCCAAGATGAAGGTGTTGGCGGGATTGGTTTCTTCTGAGGCCTCTCACCTTATCTCGTAACTGGCCATCTTCCTCCAGGGTGTTCACGTGGTCTTTCTTCTACGTGTCTGTGTCCGAATCTCCTCTGCTTTAAAGGACACCAGTCTTATTGGATTAGGGTCCACCCATATGCCCTCAATGTACCCTAATTACCTTTTTTTTTTTTTTTTCCTCAAGTGATTCTCCTGCCTCAGCCTCCCAAATAGCTGGGATTACAGGCACCCGCCACCATGCCTGGCTAATTTTTATATTTTTAGTAAAGATGGGATTTCACCATGTTGGCCAGGCTGGTCTTGAACTCCTGACCTCAGGTGATCCACCCACCTCAGCCTCCCAAACTGCTGGGATTATAGGCGTGAGCCACCGTGCCGAGCCTCTTTAGTATTTTTTGTAGAGATGGGGTTTCGCCATGTTGCCCAGGCTGGTCTTGAACTCCTGACCTCAGGTGATCCACCCACCTCAGCCTCCCAAAGTGCTGGGATTACTGGCATGAGCCACCGCGTTCAGCCCCTAGTTACCTCTTTAAAGGTATTATCTCTAAATACAGTCACATTCTGGGATACTGGAGGTTGTGGACATAATTCCACCATAACACTCAGTTACACATTAGAATCCCCAAGAGATGCCCAGACCAGGCCCTAGACCAAGAGCATCAGAACTTCTGTGGGTGAAATACAGGGCTCTGACCTTCTTAAAACACCCCAGGGCCTCCTGTGTGTTGCCAAGGTTGGTCAGCACTGGAGGAGCTGGACTTCCACTCAGAGCACTCTTTGGTGGTCCATATTTTGCTGCGCCATGCATCTTCATGAATTTCTCCATCATGATCCAGCCGAACTGACCAGGAGAAGAACACTTGCTGACGAAGACAAGAGGGAGAGATGGCCAACATTGAGCATTTGTCTTCCCTCTCCTCCTGATTGATCACTTTATGCAATAATAAAACTTTTAAAAGGTTGAACCTGAACTGAGGCTGTGACTGTGACACAATTAATCAAACTCTTGAAGAATCATGTTACATTATGTGCTTCAAGCATTGATCCACTTCACTAAAAGTTGGCCTGAAATACAGCCTAGACACAGGATATTGGATCTGTAAGAAACGGCCAGGATGCTGTCAATTGCTTTGTGTCTCTGTGTGATATGTGGTCCTATAGCAGACCAGACCATAAAGCAGGACAAATTCCAGTGCATCAGAGAGGACATCATCCAGTCCCCAGCTGGCCTCAATTGCCAGGAGTGGAACTACAGAGAGGAGAGAGCTGATTACAGCATGTTCCTGAAACCTGCTATCATAATACCTTCATCCACAAGGCTCCCAGTCTCCTTCCCTCTTCTTGAATTGATTCCAGACAATACCAGGATCTCTGACACCATAAAATTTTATCCAGGGAGGCACAAGTTTGGGTCCTCTCTAAATCAAAGTTTTGAAGGACCAAGTGCATCCCCTCTCCACTCTTTTTTTTTTTTTTTTTTTTTTTTTTGAGACAGAGTCTTGCTCTGTCACCCAGGCTAGAGTGCAGTGATATAATCATAGCTCACTGTAGCTTCATTCTCCTGGGCTCAAGTGATCCTCCCACCTCAGCCTCCTGAGTAGCTGGGACTACAATTGTGTGCCACCACATGGGGCTAATTTTTAAATTTTTGTAGAGATGGGGTTTCACTATGCTGCCCAGGCTGGTCTTGAACTCCTGGCCTCAAGCAATCCTACCTTGGTCTCCTAAAGCACTGGGATTACAGGTGTGAGCCACTGCACTGGACCCGCATCCCTCTTGCATCACAGGGAGGCATCAAGCCAATAATAATATCTAGCATCTCTGTGCAGTGCTTTCTAGTTAACCGGGCAGTTAAACATCCCCAAACATTTGAGCCTCACAAGAGCTCCATGAGGTAGGGGAGCCACGATTTCTGATCCCCATTTCCCAGAAAATGAAACTTGCTGGGAAAGGAATGTGAGTTGCCAAGATCATAGAATATGTGGTAGAACTGGAATACAGTACCTAGTTTTAGGACTCAGATCCCAGATCGTGGCTTTTGGTAACTCCCTGCTCCAGGCAACATTGGAGACCACAAAAGAAATCAGATATTGTACTGGCCCTGAGCAAAATCAGGTAAAGGCAAAGTTCCTTTGGTGCTTTGGTCCTCTCCTCTGAATATCCCTCCCACCCTGTGGCGCTCGTTGTGTCAGCTCACACTTTGACTAGCATCTCTGGGTCCTAAAGTCTCTCTGTCTCTCTGTGTTCCCCTCTTAAAACTACCCTGCCTTAGCTGGCCCAGTAGGAAGAGTCAGACACGCCCTCAAAGCCCAGCCTGGCCTAGCTGCATGACCCCGGGCAAGCTACATTTTGCTTTTGTGGTCCTTCCTCTGTGAAATGGATTTTTACTAGAACCTACTTCCTTAGGGTTGAGTGAAAGATTATAGGAGTCATGTACATCAAGCACTCTGGACCATGAATCGTGTTTATCAAGTACTTCACAAGGGCAGTTGCTTTTTTTAAAATGACTTATATTTAGGCGTTCATTATCTATAGCAGGCATAGTAGCTGACCTTTTGCAGGTCCTGCTATGTAATGCTGTGCACTGACTTGTTCTCATGGTGTTTTCATATATTCTTTCATTGAATTCTCATGTCAACCCTAGAAAACAAGTCCTATTATTATTATTATTATTTTTTTTTTTTTTTTTTTTTTTTTTTTTTTTTTTGAGACGGAGTCTCGCTCTGTCCCCCAGGCTGGAGTGCAGTTGCCGGATCTCAGCTCACTGCAAGCTCCGCCTCCCAGGTCCACGCCATTCTCCTGCCTCAGCCTCCCGAGTAGCTGGGACTACAGGTGCCCGCCACCTCGCCCGGCTAATTTTTTGTATTTTTTATGTGGAGACGGGGTTTCACTGTGTTAGCCAGGATGGTCTCGACCTCCTGACCTTGTGATCCGCCCGCCTCGGCCTCCCAAAGTGCTGGGATTACAGGCTTGAGCCACTGCGCCCGGCCAACAAGTCCTATTATTACTCCCACTTTACAGATAGAGAAACTGAGACACAAAGAAGTTAACAAGAGCCAGTGAGGGACAGGACCTGGAGTGGAGCCCAGGGGGTCTAACTCCAGAACCAGCACCACCAACTCAGGCACAAAGCTGCAGTTGCAGAGGGGTTGGTGATAAATGTCTACTAGTGCCCCTAGCCATTTGCATTTTTAAAGAAAACTATCTGATCCCAGCATGGTGACTCACGCCTATAATCCCAGGACTTTGGGAGGCTGAGGCAGATGAATCACCTGAGGTCAGGAGTTCGAGACCAGCCTGGCCAACATGGCGAAACCCCGTCTCTACTGAAAATAAAAAAAAAAAAAAATTAGCCAGGTGTGGTGGCAGGCGCCTGTAATCCCAGCTACTTGGGAGGTTGAGGCAGGAGAATCGCTTGAACCTGGGCAGCGGAGGTTGCAGTTCACGCTGAGATCACCTCCACTGCACCCCAGCCTCGGTAACAGAGCAAGACTCCGTCTTAAAAACAAAAACAAACCCAAACTTGTTTTGTTTTGTTCTTTGTTATTTTCTTCCCTATATACTCCACACTTTAAAAAGTGATGAACCTCATGTTTTAAAATGATAGTGTAAACCCAGTCACTGGCTCCATGTCAGTGTCACTCTCCTTGTCCTCCAGTTGCCTACTGTCTCACTGCAAAGCTAGACATTGTAGACCCTCTCGGAGAAGAGTGTGTGGTGCCAGGGATCCTGGTATTGTCTGTAAAGACTGAAAGGATGAAAGAATTGGAGCACATAGCAAGATGGGATATAATTAAGTGCCCAAGAACGCAGAGCCATCTCTTGAGACTGTAGGAGTACAGCTCTCTTTCCAAACATGGTATTTTCCCTGATGTTTTTTTTTTTTTTTTCCTCCACCAAAAATTTTCCACTTTAATTATGTGGGTTAGGTTAGAGGAGCTCACCTTCGGAACTTTACATACGCAAACAGCTAATCCCTTCCATAAGACACATTTCTGGGAAAGCCCAAAAATAAATGTTTACAGTCTGTGCTGGGATAACAGAACCCAGTGGAATTAGAAACGATTTAAGCATTATAGGTCTATGCCCTGAGAAACAATTTTGGGAGAACTCTCGCCTCTGCATTCTGGAATTCTGGCCTTCATTGTCACAAAGAGTGGAATCACTGGCAATGCTCTCGGGTTAGACGCTTTCCCTGTTTTCCTGCTTTTGCCTTAAACACAAGGAGGATGGTTAATTAAAACCATATTTAAAATATTAAGTCGACTACCTAACGGAATGAAGTTTATTAAAATTGCTAAGCATTAAGTACAGAAACTTAAAATAGCCTGAGCACACTCTCCTTAGCCCATGCCCAAAATATCGGTTGAAAAGAGCCTGAGCACAGACATTGGTGACTGGGCACATACACGCACACACACACACACACATACACATGCACACACATGTGCACATGCACACACGGGCGCGCACATGCACACACATCTGCATGCACACAGGCACACATATGCACACACTGTACACATCAATACATTGATATATCAGTAAACAGAATGCATTTCTCAAGTAACCAGCATTTGACAAGCAGAGGGCAAAGAAGATCTCCTAATTAAGGTACTTAGAAGACTGTTACTCCTCCAAATTGTGAAATGGTCTCATACAGGCTCAGAGAAAATAGAGACTGACACTAGATATCACTTCAACTCTGTGTGTTTGTGTGTGTGTGTGAGAGAGAGAGAGAGAGAGTCTCTGCCACCCAGGCTGGAGTGCAGTGGTGTGATCTGGGCTCACTGCAACCTCCACCTCCCAGTCTCAAGCGATTCTCATGCCTCAGCCTCCTGAGTAGCTGGGATTTACAGGAACCCACCACCACGCCCGGTTAATTTTTGTACTTTTAGTAAAGATGGGATTTCGCCGTGTTGGCCAGGCTGGTCTTAAACTCCCGACCTCAAGCAATCCACCTACCTTGGCCTCCCAAAGTGCTGGAATTACGAGCATGCCCCTCCACGCCTGGCTCACTTTAACTCTTTGAGGCTCAGTTTCTCCACCGGTCATCTGGGGTCAGTGGTATCCCCTTTGGAAGAGTGTGGGGAAGGTTTAAGGAGAGACTTAGCACAAAGTAAGTAGGCACTTGTTCAGTGTGATGCCTCTTTTTCCCTAGGATCTCTTTGGGGTTCAACTGATAAAAGATGAGCATTACTCCAACAACCCCATGAGGTGAGTGCTATTATCCCCGTTATATACATGAGAAACTCTTCCGAAAGGTATTCTCTGATGGTCTCTTCTAATGCTAAGGAATTCCCTTGTTTATATCACAAATGAGTGGGGAATTGATCTGGAGTTCTAGAAATAACCAGGATTTGGGGAACAAGTGGAGAAGGATATTTCAGACAGGATCAGACCATACATAGGCTTATAAGGGAACAGGGAGTATAAAATGGTAAAAGATCAAACGAAATGCAATCTTTTTTTTCTTCTTCTCCCATATGGAGTGCTTGAGTATGGGTCAGTCAGTGAATTTATTCCTGGGCTTATAGTACCTGTCATTTATTAAGTACCCAAGCTGAGAGGCAGTATAGGAAAATGGTTAAGAAAAAGTGCTCTGGAATTGGTCTGCCTGGGTTTGAACTCCTGCCTGTCATTTATAAGCTATGTGACCATGGGGAACTCTTTCAACCTCTCTGAGTACTAGGTTTCACGATTGTTAAATGAAGATAAGAATAGATTCTTCACACGGTTGCTTTGAGAATTAATCAGGTTAATATATGCAGAGCTTTTGCCATGCCTGCACCTGTGAGCATTCAGCACATGGTAATTTGTTGTCGTTGTTGTTTTCATGTGCTTTATATAAATAAAACAAGATTGGGGTGGATTAAGAAATAGACCAAATCACCCAAATAGTAACAACTGGTAGAGACAGGATTCTAAAACCCAGCCCCCCTGTATTAGTCAGGAAAGGTTCAGTTATGCTGGGTAACAAGCCCAAAATTAAGTGATGTGACACAATAAAAGTTTATTCCTTATTCACACAAAATTCATTGCAGTTTTGGAAAACTATCGATCCGTTTGCTTAACATTCCAGACGGTTTCACTCTTATCCATATCAACACTAGTACCCAGGATCACAGTGGCAAGCAAAGAACAGGAAGGTTGTACACCAGTAATTAAATGCTTCTACCCAGCAGGGACATGCATCACTTCTATTCACATTTCATTGGCCAAACAAGTTACATGTTCACATCTAATTCAGGAAAAATAATTACAGTCCTTCTGAGGGCATAAAAGTTCAGGAAAATAAGTCATCAACCAGTCTTTTAACTACGCTACATGGCACCATTCTGCTTCCGTCTGTGATAGGACCAGCCATTGTCCAACTTTCTCTGCAGCCATTAGTTTCAACAGCCCTTACTGAGGTTCAGGAAAAAGGATCACGGTTTTAAATGAACTAATTAATCAGCAACTGTTCCATAACATCCAGCCTGCACCCTGTTCCTTTCTTGCCTGTCAGCAGTGCTCTGTGGTCAGTGGCGGTCCTCAGTGTGGTCAGCGCCCCAGTCAGCTCGGCTGAGCCCAAAGACTCCCATCTCTGCATCTAGGGGCTCTCTTCTTCCCCCATTCATCACCAGGGCCCAGTGATCATGCTTGTCGATGCCCAGCTCTCGCTTGATGTCTCAGTTCCGGAACAGAGATGCTCCAGCTGCTACCTGGGAAGGCTCTGGCCCCAAAAATATTTAGTTAGCAGCCATTCAGTTAAGTGGAATTGACTTTTTATCGGCTTTCCTCTGTACGGCTGCCACCAGCGAAGGCTGTTTCCTTCTTCCCTCTTCTCTGCCTGTCAGTTTCCTCCACATTCCTATCGGCAGCCTTTAGCTCTGATCGATACTAACCGCTGTGTAACAGCTCACGCACGACTGCTCTGGTTTGCATCGATCAGACCCTTCTTCCAACAGGTAGTCAGCTATTTGAGGCAATGACTTGAGATAAACACCTGCTTTTACTTCAGGCTAATTCATTTCAGGTGGATTTCAAGGAGGCTCTGCACCCCGTCTCTTAGACAAGCTGAAATTGGAGAGTCAAGATCCACGCATTGCATGCTTGAGATCCTAGGAGACCTTTCTTCCTCTCCCTTTTTCTTTTTCTTTCCCTTGTATTTTGTAAGTGCCACTTATAAACAAGATACCAGGACTCCGGACGCTGAAAATGACACTTCAGAAAATGTGTCGGCCATCCATCCCTCTATCCTTTTAATGAGATGCATCCGGGACTGCAGGAAACCAAGGCTGCTGCGGAGGCAGCGTTGTTGCTGGGCAACCAAGCATCCTTCTGACTGCCCCAGAACGAAACTGACGATGTCCTGCAACCCTGGTCCTCTCACCGCCTCAGGGGGAGGTCCTTGAATCCACCCCTATCCTTGCTCCAGGCTCACAAGTGAAATTTACCAGGAGCTGATATTGCAAAATAGATTGCTATTTCGCAATTGATTGCGGTGTGTGGGAGTGGTACGACTTGTTAACATGTACATTGTAACCAAAGAACACACAAGACTGGCTGACATACACTCTTTTTTCCAACACTTTTTACACTAAGTGTGGCTGAATGATACATCTGATACTATCACTCACCTATCACCTGGCTCCCAAACCTCCCATCTGTTTCTGTTTCTTCAGCCCCGACTTGACACATCCAGTACTTCAGTTCCCAAGTCCTGTTGTGCTTCCCCTGGCAGCGCAATGCCCTTGTCTCTTCCCTCCATCTAGGCTACTATCATCCTCATTCAAGCCCTCATCACCTAGTGCTTGGACCTCTGCAGTATCCTCTGGCTGACTGCCTGGCTTCCAGTTGCTCCCTGCTTTGTTAGTTTGGCCTTGCACACAGACAAATTGCCTGGTACCCCACTGTGATTGCCTTTCTCTTCTCTGAAGTCCCCAGTGGCTTCCCAGAGCCTCCCAGAATGGAGGACAAATTCCTCCGCCCATCATTCTGGTCCTTGGCTCTCTCCCCAGACTGTCTTTCCCCATTCTCCAGCACAAACCCCACACTAGTCCGTGTGAATGACTCACTGCTTCCTCTATGTGCATTTTTCAGCTCTGTGCCTAAGAAACAAATGCTGTGTCCCACACCCTCTTTGAAATTGATTCAAATCCTGGCTCCATTACTTATTACTGTGTGACCTTGACTGAGTTATCCAACTTCTCTCTGCTTCAATTTCTCATCTGTGAAGTGGGATAATGTACTGTATTAGGGTTCTCTACAGAGACAGAACTAATGGAATAGATATGTGTGTGTATATATGTGTGTATGTTTGTATATATATATATAGGAGTTTATTAAGTATTAACTCACATGATCACAGCGTCCCACATTAGGCCATCTACAGGCTGAGGAGCAAGGAGAGCCAGTCCAAGTTCCAAAACTGAAGATTCTGGAGTCCAATGTTCCAAGGCAGAAAGCATCCAGTATGGGAGAAAGATGTAGGCTGGGAGGCTAGGCCAGTCTCTCTTTTCACGTTTTTCTGCCTGCTTGTATTCTAGCCACACTGGCAGCTGATTAGATGGTGCCCACCCAAATTAAGGGTGGGTCTGCCTTTCCCAGCCCATTGACTCAAATGTGAATCTCCTTCTGCAACACCCTCACAGACACATCCAGGATCAATATTTTGTATCTTTCAATCCAATCAAATTGACACTCAATATTAACCATCACAGTACCTACCCCATAAAGTAGATATGAGAATTAAACAAATTAATGTATGTATGACATCCAGAATGGTAGCTGCACATAGTAGGTTCCATGTCAGTGTTTGCTCTATTATTTTCTTCAACTCTCCAAGCCACAACTCAAAGCAGACCTCCTCCATGAATATTCTGCAGGTCGCCGTAGCAAAAAAAAAAAAAAAAAAAAAAAAAAAAAACCCTCAATTCCTCTTCTGCCACCCATAGCTCTTGGTTTCTTCTGATAATATAATAATATTACAGCAAACAGTGATTGGGTGCTAGGTACATGATCAGTGCTTTCCTATGCATTATTGCTTTTAAATCCGTGAACTGGATACCTTCCATTTGCCCCAGATCTACTCTCCCACCTTCTCCACCTTGCTTTTTGCTACAGGAGGCTGATTTGAAGCCCAGTGGCTTCCAGTTGGATTTGGCCAAGGAGGATCACTGGCAAAAACAGGCAAGAGGAAGAAGTTAGATCAGAGTTTGTATTCTCCCAGCCCCCTCCCAGCCATGTCACTGCAGAACAGACTCATTTCTCAACACAAGATTATGGGTCCTGTTAAGCAGCCCTCTTGACCCTGCTGCTCTGTCCTCAGCTTCTCATCACCATGCCCTGTCCTTGCTTCCCACCTGGGTGCTATCATAACCCCAGGGTACTACACCCTCTCTTGTGTTTCCCTGAACCCTGACCACATCTTTGTAGATGTAGTAGTCCCTGTATAAACTCTCCTCAAGTTATCCTAATACAGGTGTGTGACCCTGGCCGACACAGTTCTCATTACAACTCTGCAAAGCATGTACTGTCACTGTTGCCGTTGTTACCAAAGGTGTCCAAGATTATATCTGAGTGGGAGGACTGAACCTGCCTGGCTTCAAAGCCCACACTCTGAATCGCTCTAGGGTATGGTCTGAATGTTGAAACCTAACCCTCAGTGTGATGATATCAGGAGGTGGGGGCTTTGGGAAGTGATTAGGTCATAGAGGTGGAGCTCTCATGAATGAATGGAATTACTGATCTTATAAAAGAGACCCAGAGAGCTAGCTTGCCCCTTCCACCACATGAAGACACAGTAAGGAGACACCATCGGTGAACCAGAAAGCAGGTCCTCACCAGACACCAGATCTGCCATCCTCAACGCCTTGATCTTGGACTTCCCAGTCTCCAGAACTGGAACAAATATATTTCTGCTGCTTAAAAGCTACCCAGTTTGTGGTATTTTGTTATGGCAGCCTGAACAGGCCAAAACACACTGTTATAATAGCTCTCCTATACAAGGTTGTAAGGTGGTTATTTCTACATGGATTTTTCCACCTGTGACTCAGACTGTATTAGTAGGTTGGTTTTGCCATCTGTCTTAGTCCATCTGTACTGCTATAACAAAACACCACAGACTGGGTAACTTATAAACAGTGGAAATGTATTTCTCACAGTTTTGGAGCCTGAGAAGTTCAAGATCAATGTACTGGCAAATTTGGTATCTCGTGAAGTCCCGTTCCTCATAAATGGCATCTTCTTGCTGTGTCTTCATATTGCAGAAGGGGCAAACAAGCTCCCCCAGGCCTCTTCTATAAGGGCACAAGTCCCATTTAGGACTTGTGCCATTAGATTATAATCTAATCACTTCCCAAAGTCCCTACCTCTTAATGCCCCTAAATTGGGGATTAGGTTTCAACATATTAATTTCCAAGCAACACAAACATTGAGACCATAGCACCATATTTTTAAAATATCCAAAACTTAAGAGGCTTAAAACAACAATCATTAATTAGCTCACCATCCTAGGAGGTGGCAGTTTGGGTTGGGCTTAGCTGGGAAGTTCTTCTGCTGAGTTCACCTGAACTTGTGTATGTGGCTACAGTCACATGAGGACTGTCTGAGGCCTGGTGGTCCCAGATGGTGTCACTTATGTGCCTAGAACCTTGGAGGGATCCACAAGTGTGACCAGGCTATGTGTCTCTGGTAAGCCAGTCTAGACTTCTTCACATGATGGCTGGATTCCAAAAATAGCAAAAGAGAGCAAACCCCCCTGTGCAAGCACTTGTCAAGCTTCTGCTTGCATTAGGTGTCCTGATGTCCCGTGAGTAGTATAACCCAGATTCAAGGGCTGGTGAAACTGACTCCACCTCTTGGTGAGAGAAGCTGCAAAATACTGCAGCCATTTTTTTTTTTAATGTACCACATGGGACACTCCTTTCCGGAAAGATCTATGCCTTGACAGCTTCACATCCTGTATCCTCATAACCCAAGTCAGAAAAGCAATGTGGGGGCTGGCCCTGTGTTTTAGAGGGTGGGGAGTGTCCTCTTTATAGCTTGGTGAACATCTGACACTCTTCCTGCCTGTTACCACCAGACTGAAAATAATTCTGAAAGGGAAGTCTCTTAAAACGTAGCATGAGGGAGTGGAATTTTTTTTTTAATTAGGCATCAGCCGAATTTTTAAAAGAATCTTTTCTTTTCTTCAGTTGCCTCTCCCTTGTTATACATTTTAACTCCACCCAGCGGCTGACCACATCCAGCCTGGGCTCTCCTTCTCGCTGCTCCACACCAGTGTTTGCTTGGCAGCAGTGCTCAGCTCCCAGGGCCACGGAAAGCTGAGGGAGAAGTCTTGCTTCCTGCTCTCCTCACTTCTTGTTTTCTTTCCTCTGCTTCTTCTGGGGCTCACCCTTAACTGCTCACTCCTGCTCTGTGGCCTTCCAGTGCCCCACTAAGGACAGGATGCTAGGAAGGGCTGGACAGTTTGTCTATAGGGAATCCCCTGATGGCCCCCCAAGTGGGGCACTGCACCCCACGGTGGCCTAGAGACACAGCCAGAAGACTTGACCTCCAGGAAGCCCCAAGACAGAAAACAAATCCTAAAAGTAGTTACAGGTAGCCAGGCACGGTGGCTCACACCTGTAATCCAGCATTTTGAGAGGCCAAGGCAGGCAGATCACTTGAGGTCAGGAGTTTGAGACCAGCCTGGCCAACATGACGAAACCCTGTCTCTACTAAAAAAAAAAAAAAAAAAACAAATACAAAAATTAGCCAGGCATGGTGGCATGTACCTGTAGTTATAGCTGTTCAGGAGGCTGAAGCATGAGAATCGCTTGAACCCAGGGGGCAGAGGTTACAGTGAGCTGAGATTGCGTCACTGCACTCCAGCCTGGGTGACAGAGTGAGACTCCATCTTAAAAAAAATAAAGGTAGTTGTATGTGAAATTATATTTAAAGATACTTGTGAACTTGATGTGGCTATCCATTAATTAATTTCACAAGTATGGATAGAGTACCTACCATGTGCCAGGCCATGGAAATATAAAATATAGTTCCTGCCCCTGAGAAACGTACAGTCTTAGTGGGGAGAGAGACACACGAAAACAATAGGAATTAATACTCATGAATAATAATATTCATGAAGAGAATACAATTCATATGAATAGGTTGGAGCAAAAGTAACTGCAGTTTTCGCCTTCAAAAGTAATGGTGAAAACCGCAATTATGGCTGGGCGCAGTGGCTCACGCCTGTAATCCTAGCACTTTGGGAGGCCGAGGTGGGCGGATCACGAGGTCAGGAGATCCAGACCATCCTGGCTAACACGGTGAAACCCCGTCTCTATCGAAAATACAAAAAATTAGCCAGGCGTGGTGGCGGGCGCATGTAGTCCCAGCTACTCGGGAGCCTGAGGCAGGAAAATGGCGTGAACCCTGGAGGCGGAGCTTGCAGTGAGCCGAGATTGAGCCATTGCACTCCAGCCTGGGGTGACAGAGCAATACACCATCTCAAAAAAAAAAAGAAAAAAGAAAAAAGAAAAAACTGTAATTACTTCTGCACCAACCTAATAAGTCCTATGTAAGAATATATCATGAAAGATGTTAGAAGGCCGCTGTGCCTAGCCTGAGTGATTGAGGAAATTGTTCTCAAGGAGATGCTGTCTGATATGGTCTAGCCCAAAGATGTCCAGTAGAAACATAGTACAAGCCATGTGTGTAATTTTAAATGTTCCAGTAGCCATAATTTAAAAAGTAAAAACAAACAGGTGAAAATAATCTTAAAATAGTTTATTCGACCCAATATATCCAAAATATTACCATTTCATTATGCAATAATGTAAAAATTATTAATAAAATATTATACATTCTTTTTATTGTACTACGTCTTTGAAAGCCAGTGCATATTTTATACTTACAGTACATCTCAATTTGGATGCCAAATTTTCAACTGTTAAAGTAAAATGTAGTTGTATCAAAGCAATAAAGCTGTGTTTAATGGAAACATATATTGCTTTGATTTAAAATTTGTAATTTAAATTATTTGAAATGAAATAAAGTAGAAAATTCAGCCCCTCACTGGCAGTAGCCGCATTTCTTTTTTTTTTTTTTTTTTTTTTTTTTTTTTTTTTGAGACAGAGTCTCGCTGTGTCGCCCAGGCTGGAGTGCAGTGGCTGGATCTCAGCTCACTGCAAGCTCCACCTCCCAGTTTTAGGCCATTCTCCTGTCTCAGTCTCCCGAGTAACTGGGACTACAGGCGCCCGCCACCTCGCCCGGCTGGGTTTTTTTGTATTTTTTAGTAGAGACGGGGTTTCACTGTGTTGGCCAGGATGGTCTCGATCTGCTGACCTCGTGATCTGCCCGTCTCGGCCTCCCAAAGTGCTGGGATTACAGGCTTGAGCCACCACGCCCGGCCAGTAGCCGCATTTCAAGTAATCCATAGCCATGAATGGCTAGCAGCTGCCATATTAGAGAGTGGAGGCTTAACTGGATAAATAGATGTAAAACAAAGAAAGTAGAGAGGATAGGGGACAGGCACGGTGGCTCACACCTGTAATCCCGGCACTTTGGGAGGCTGAGGTGGGTGGATCATGAGGTCAGGAGATCGAGACCATCATGGCTAACATGGTGAAACCCCGTCTCTATTAAAAATACAAAAAAACATTAGCCTGGTGTGGAGGTGGGCACCTGTAATCCCAGCTACTTGGGAAGCCAAGGCAGGAGAATGGCATGAACCCGGGAAACGGAGCTTGCAGTGAGCCAAGGTCACACCACTGTGCTCCATCCTGGGTGACAGAGCAAGACTCTGTCTCAAAAAAAAAAAAAGAAAAGAAAAGAAAAATTCACCAGGCATGGTAGCACATGCCTGTAATCCCAGCTACTCGGGAGGTTGAGGCCAGAGAATCGCCTAAACCCAGGAGGCGGAGGTTGCAGTGAGCCAAGATTGCGCCATTGCACTCCAGCCTGGGCGACAGAACGAGAGTCCATCTCAAAAAAAAAAAAAAAAAAAAAAAAAAAAAAAAAAAAGTAGAGAGGATAGGGCAGAAAAACAAAACAAAACAACAAAAAAACAATATGAAGAAAGGCACATGAAGAAAGGTATGGAATTTGGCCAGGCACAGTGGCTCATGCCTGTAATCCCAGAACTTTGGGAGGCCAAGATGAAAGGATCACTTGAGCTCAGGAGATTGAGAGTAGCCTGGGCAATGGAGTGAGACCCTGTCTCTACAAAAAAATAAAAATATAAAAAATTAGTGGTGCATGGTTGCATGTGCCTGTAGTCCCAGCTACTCAGGAGGCTGAAGCAGGAGGATCATTTGAACCTGGGAGTTTGAGGCTGCAATGAGCTGATTGCACCACTTATGTGCACTCCAGCCTGGGCGACAGAGCAAGACTGTCTCTAACAACAATAACAACAACAATAGTATGGAATGTGGAACTCTAAGCAGCTTAATATTACTGTGATTCAAGGGGCGGGCCTAGAAATGGGAAATGAGCCAAGGGTGGTGAAGGGATAGATCAGAGACAGTCAGAAAGAGGCTTGGGTGTGAAAAAAGCAAACAAAAAAAAACAAATATGAACTGTATGTTTCACTTAGTATGGGCGAAATTGAGCACAGAGGGACTTTCAGGAGTAGACCCCTGGCTGGAGCCACTAAAACCCACTGTGAATGAATTCAGCCTCCTGGAGGCCTAGGACAGAGGCTCTGCAATTCTGCCTCTGGGATAAGCAAGCTCAGCCTCAAGCAAAACAAAGGTTTTGTTTGTTTGTTGTAAATAGCCGAGGAAACAGCAAACCCCTGTCCTAAAAAATATATATATAAATAAAAAATATAAACCTTGCAAGGTGTTGCATGCCTGTAGTCCCAGCTACTCAGGAGGCCAAAGCTGGCCACTTGAACTCAGGAGTTCAAGGCTGCAGAAATATGATCACACTACTGCATTCCAGCCTGGGTGATAGAGCAAGACCCCATTTCTAAAAGATGTAAACTAAAATACATGAAGTTTATATTTCCTATGATGTAACTATTAGAAATCAACTCAAACAGATCTCAGTAAGGATGCCTATTGGCTCACATGGAACATGGCAGAGGTAAAGCAGGCCACACGGCTGGTTGGTCCAAGTACTCAGGAGTATAATGACGGGCCCAGAGCCCTTCTTCCTCTCTACCCCATCATCCACAGTGTTGCCCTCATCCTAAGGCCTGCACCCCTTGGAGTCACAGTGTGGCTGCCAGCTTAGTGTGGAACGCCATGGTAGAAAGTGCTTCTGGGCTGGGTGTGGTGGCTTATGCCTGTAATCCCAGAACTTTGGGAGGCTGGGGTGGGAGGATGACTTGAGCCCAGAAGTTTGAGAACAGCCTGGACAACATAGTGGGGCCCCATCTGTACAAAAATTGTTTTAAAATTTAGCTGGGCATAGTGGCATGCACCTGTGGTCCCCACGGTACTCAGGAGGCTGGGGCAGGAGGATCACTTGAGCACAGGAGGTTGAGGCTGCAGTGAGCCATGATTGCACCACTGCACTGCAGCCTGGGCTACAAAGTGAGACCCTGTCTCAAAAAAAAAATAAAAGAATTTTAAAAAGAGAGTGTTTCTGCACTGTCATTTCAAGTAGGATCCTGAAATTTACCTGATAGGACCATCCCAGGACACAGTGCCCACCCTGAAAGGAGTGACTGTAATCAGGGAAATAAAAGGTGCTGCCTGGCTCAAGTTATTCAGGGCTCTCAGCTGGAATAAGCAACAAATTCCATGGGCTGCATGGGATATAATTACCTGAAGGAAAATCTGGATACTGCTAAAGTGGAGGATAGTTACATGGGTGCTGGGTAGCAACCAACAAATGTCAAGTACTGTGCACCCTTTTGGCTACTCAACATGTGCTCATACCTATCTCCCACAGAAATACTCTTACAAATGCCCATACCCACATAAAAATGCATGCAACTCAAACGCAAGAGCCCAGAGGCTTGTATAATTACTACACCCTGTGAAATTTCTCTTCTTGAAATTCACAGGTAACTCCTAGTGGTCCAGTGACCTATGATTAAATAAGTTGTCTACCCCCAATACACCCAATACAGTGAAGAAAGAATGGGAGGTATACAATAAAAACTTTGGGAAGATGGGAAGTTGCACATATCGTATCCTAAGAACAAAACATAGGCCAGGCATGGTGGCTCACACCTGTAATCCCAGCACTTTGGGAGGTGGGGCAGGTGGATCACCTGAGGTCAAGAGTTCAAGACCAGCCTGGCCAACATGATGAAACCCCATCTCTACTACATTTACAAAAATTAGCCAGGCATGGTGGCACACATCTATAATTCCAGCTACTCAGGAGGCTGAGGCATGAGAATTGCTTGAACCTGGGAGTCAGAGGTTGCAGTGAGCTGAAATTGTGCCACTGCACTCCAACCTGGGTAACAGAGTGAGACCCTGTCTCAACAACAACAAAAAAACTAAGAACAAAAAATAATTAAGACATCTGGCAATAGAGAGAATTATTGGTATCTAATGTAGACCACAGAGGGTCATCTTTGTCCATCTGTCCTCCATTGGCATCTCTGAGGAAGGCATTGGGAACATGCGTTCTCTGAAGACTGTAGTGCTTTAGCAGTTCACTACCTTTGGTGTGAGTTTGGGTGTGTTATGGCCATAACAAACAACTCTGGACTGGATGGCTTATAAACAACAGAAATGTATCTCTCATGGTTCTGGAGGCTGGAAAGTCCAAGATCGAGGCACTAGCAGATTTGGTTTCTAGTGAGGGCTCACTTCCTGGTTCATAGACAGTCATCTTTTCTGTGTCTTCATATGGTAGAATGGGTGAGGGAGCTCTCTCAGGTCTTTTTTATAAGGGCACTAATCCTATTTGTGAGGGTTCCACCCTCATCACCTAATGACCTCCCAAAGGACCACCTTCAAATACCATCATATTAGGAGTTAGGATTTTAACATGTGAATTTAGGTGGAGACACAATCTCTAGCCAATAGGGGCTAGAGATTGACCGAAAGTATGCCTAACAATTTAAATAATTGCAGACTATTGTTACCCTTCATTGCCATTTCTTTGCAATACACATCCCCTAAAAAACTAATAGGCTTTTCATATTTTTGCCTCTAGACAACTCCACTGGGCTGAAACCACAGCCAGAGGTTTTGTTTGATCATGTGTTTTCAACCTGGAAATTTCTACTTTCTGGCCCCAAATGTCTATGCTTCACCTGTCTACTAGTTTTCAAATTTTTTGGCCATGACCCATAATGAGAAATGAGTTTACTTCATGACCTAGTATACAATTATGCATGTGCATATTGATATGCATTTATGTATAACTAAATCATAAGTTTTACACAACAGTATTTATGGTCACTACCTGTGCTACATGCTAATATTTCCTATTCCGTTGAAAGAGGAAGGAAGGAAAGAAGGGAAGGAGGGAAGAAGGAAGGAAAGAGGGAAGGAAAGAAGGGAAAAGAAATGAAAAACAAGCCAGTAACAATCCACCAAATTGAGTTTACAGTCCACTAATGTGTCATATCCAGAGTTTGAAGCACTACCTTTAGTTCAGGCCTAGTGTGTGGCCTCTTCCTTCATTTTAGCCTCTGCTTTGTAGGAAATAAAGACAATAGCCTTGGGTAGGCAAATTCTTATTTCTTCATGTCCTCAGACTGTTCCCAGACACTTCACAAAGCGCATGCATCCCCCTTACTTAGATAGACAGTGTTCACCGGGACAAGCCGGGAGACAGCCTAGGATGAGGCAGGCTAGGCTTTTTCTGTGTTCTCATCTCATCTTCTGAGAACCCTCCCTGTTTCTGGGCGAGTAAACTGGGTTTGAGATAGAAAAATGTGGATTTTCCAGCCCTGCAGGACCCAGGGTTAGGACTTTGGGTCATTTAAATTACAGGCCACAGGTGGAAAGAACCTCTCTTAGCCAACCAGAGTCCTTTGACTTCTTGCTGGAAAACAGAGCGCCTTCAGCCTGCCTCCCAAAGTGCTTCATTGAAGGCTGCTGGAAGAAGCCAACCCACACCAACATCCTGAATGTTTTCTGCTAAACTAAGCTTTGATAGGTACACGGTCCACATCCCCAGGTACAAAAAGTGGCAGTTTCATCCTCAGCATAATGGAGGCCTCCAGCTTCCCAACCTGAAGTCTGGCACCCTCCCCAGCCACTCCTGGCCTTCTCCACTTGCAGTTCCATAATGTAGGGAGTGTTTGTTACACACTTCTGGTTCAAACTCTCATTCCTTCTCTTGAGAACGAGCCTCTCTTCTCCAAGCCCTCCTTGTCCTAAGGAAAATGCCTGTGAGTGAGTAACTGCCAGCAAATCCCCATTAATGACGTAGTCCGAATTTTCAAGGGACACTCCCCAGCCACCCACCCATTCAACCTGGCTCTGGAGTATCTGGATTTCAGCCGGGAAGACTCTTGAAGGTAGGAACAGTTTTCAAGACCCAAAGGGCATAAGCACTAAAGGCAGAATGAAGCAGTGGAAGCACAGAGCAACTTTTCTGTTTGCTTGTTTGTTTGTTTGTTTGAGATTGAGTTTCACTCTTGTTGCCCAGGCTGGAGTGCAATGGCACGATCTCTGCTCACCGCAACCTCCACCTCCCGGGTTCAAGCGATTCACCTGCCTCAGCCTCCTGAGTAGCTGGGATTACAGGCATGCATCACCACACCTGGCTAATTTTGTATTTTAGTAGGGATGGGATTTTTCCATGATGTTGGTCAGGCTGGTCTCGAACTCATCACCTCAGATGATCTGCTCTCTTTGGCCTCCCAAAATACTGGGATTACAGGCGTGAGCAACCTTTTAGAACCAGGCAACCCTGGACTTGATTAGTGGCTTCATCACAAACAATCTGAACTTGAACAAGTTATCTCACTAAGCTTCAGTTTCCTCATCTGTGAAACTGTCTATAGCAGTGCCTCCTATAATTGTGAGGGCCAAATGAAAGACGTAAAGCATCTAGCCCTATGCCTGCCCTTGAGGAGGTGCCCAAAAAAAGTTGCTATCTGGTTCTGGAAGCAAGGAGATGCTAGAAGGTGGGAGATGCTGAAGGAAGCCAAGTACGGATGCTGGACTCTTGAGAGAGGGTCTCACTCTGTGGCCCTGGCTGGAATGCAGTGGCATGATCCCGGTTCACTGCAGCCTTGACCTCCCAGGTTCAAGCAATCCTCCCCACCTCAGCCTCCCAGATAGCTGGAACTATAGGCACATGCCACCACACCCAGCTAATTTTTGTATTATTATTATTATTATTTGTTATAGAAACAGGGTCCCATTATGTTGTCCAGGCTGGTCTCAAACTCCTAGACTTGAGTGAGCCTCCTGCCTAAGCCTCCCGAAGTGCTGGGATTACAGGCATGAGGCACCGCGCCTGGTCTGGACCCCGTAATCTTTGGGCAGTGATAGATCTTGGACCCCTGGAGTCAGACTTAATGGTCTCCTGCAAGGCACCAACTCAGCAGCGTCTGCTGAGACTTGGAGATGAGGGGGCAGCCAGGATCAGGGTCTGGTTTCTCCAGCAGTTGGTCCTGAACTTCAAGACATTGGCTCCCCCAAGAATTGCTGGTGGCCGACAAAGAAGGCCTAGGGAGAGAAGCTGAAGAGAGCTGCTTCTATGACAGTAGACTCTTGAGGAATCACTGCAGAAGGGCCTGGGGTTCCAGGGTAGAAATTGCAATCAGCTAGGCATGGTGGCATGCGCCTGTAGTCCCTACTGCTTGGGAGGCTGAGGTGGAAGGATTTCTTGAGCCCAGGAGTTTGAGACCAGCCTGAGCAACACAGCAAGACCCCATCTCTTTAAAAACAAATGAAAATTAGGAAATAGCAGTAGTCCTTTGCTTGTGAGTTGACCTTGTGATCAAAGACAAGCTGACCATTCACGAAGTGGCAAAACTTATTTCCTTGCAGAAAAATGCTAGTTTTCCCATTTTATTTTATTTTATTTTATTTTACTTTACGTTTTTTGAGACAGGGTCTCACTGTGTCGCCTAGGCTGCAGTGCAGTGACGCGATCATTGCTCACTACAGCCTCAACCTCCTGGGCTCAACGGATCCTCCCAGCTCACCCTCCTGAGTAGCTGGGACTACAGGCATGTGCCACCATGCCTGGCTAGTTTTTAAATCTTTTCCATAGAGATGGAGGTCTCACTATGTTGCCCAGGCTGGTCTTAAACTCCTGGCCTCAAGTGATCCTCTCACCTTGGCCTCCCAAAGTGCTGGGATTACAGGCATGAACCACCATGCCTGACAGTTTACCAAATTTCTGATAGCAACCTAAGGGATGATTAAAATGTAACTTTAGTTAGGAAAAGTCCAACTTACTTTCAACCATAGTATGAGACCATCACCAAATAGCCTCAGAAAATGAGTAACATACACGCAAAATCCACTCCCTTGAAAGTTTACAGCCAGACACGGTGGCTCACACCTGAATCCCAACACTTTGGGAGGCTGAGGTGGGAGGGTCACTTGAGCCCAGGAGTTTGAGACCAGCCTGGGCAACAGAGTGAGACCCCAACTCTTTGCAAAAAAAAAAAAAAAAAAAATGGCCAGGCACGGTGGCTCATGCCTGTAATCTCAGCACTTTGGGAGGCCGAGGCGGGCGGATCACGAGGTCAGGAGATCGAGACCATCCTGGCTAACACGGTGAAACCCCGTCTCTACTAAAAATACAAAAAAATTAGCCGGACATGGTAGTGGGCACCTGTAGTCCCAGCTACTCAGGGAGGCTGAGGCAGGAGAATGGCTTGAACCAGGAAGGCAGAGCTTGCAGTGAGCCGAGATTGCACCACTGCACTCCAGCCTGGGTGACAGAGCAAGACTCCATCTCAAAAAAAAAAAAAAAAAGTTTCCAAAAAAGAGTCTCGGTCATGGGAAAAACTATTTGTTTTAACTTTCTGCCCTTGAAATGTAGAAACAGACACATAGTACCCCATTAGTAGGAACCAAGACCCGCCGTCCGTGTTTAATTCCACTTTCTCGTGTCTCTTCTAGAACATTCCTTCCTGTGCATTTGTTGCTGGCATTCACCTCCTTGCCTCTTCCCAGTAGCTCATGTAGTGGGTGTATGAGATTATAGCCCATGGAATTCTTGCGTAAGTGTAATTACTCACATTAAAGCAAAGCCTCGAAGGATGCCTCATTCTCCAGGCTGTCATGTGGACATGGGTGTGGATAGACGTGGGCTGTATTTATCGTGGCCTGTGATTTTTAATTTCTTGGAGGCAGCTTTATGAAAGCTGGCAGGAGTTTTTGTACTTCCTCAGGCCTTTTGCTAATCCTCAACGACAACTTGTTCTTAATTTCCCAGGCCAGTTTATTGACCTCTGGGATGTGGTGAAAGATCTTATATTGTTCCTTCCTAGGAATATAAAATGCCTCCTTCCACCCTTTGCTTCCTCTGGCACCTTCTCCACCTCCTCGCCTGGTTCTGTCTCCCCGTCTCTTTCTCCAGGCCTCTTGTCCTCCTCTCTTGCTCTCCTTCTTTCTGACCTTCTCTTTCTCTAACTCCTCTTCTCTCCTCCTCCTCTCATTCCCTCTTTCTTTCTCATATTCTCTCTCTCCTTTCTCCCAAAGACTAATCCAGCTAGTTTGCTGGATCCTAGGGAAAATCCCTAAGACATTAGGGATTTTCAAAGTTTGTCCAAAGAGCCAAAGTTTGTCCTGTGAACCAAGGCGCAGGGCTGCGGTGGGTGCTGGGTCCAAAGTGTGCAGGATAACTCTAGGGCGCAGCTGGCTCTGCTGGGACTGCGTAGCCGCTCACCTGGTCAGCCAGGCCCCAGGGGCAGCAGCTGGGACCCTCCTGCCTGGATGCAGAGGAAGGTGGGTGGGGTCTGGGCTGCTTCTGTCTGCCCTTCACTAACTTCCCCCTTTCTTAGTCTACTGGGGGAAAACACTTACTTTTTTGTTTGTTTGTTTTTTGTTTTTTGAGATGGAGTCTCACTCTGTCGCCCAGGCTGGAGCGCAGTGGCGAAATCTCAGCTCACTGCAACCTCTGCCTCCCAGGTTCAAGCGATTCTCCCACCTCAGTAGCCTCCCGAGTAGCTGGGATTACAGGCGTGTGTCACCACGCCCGGCTAATTTTTGTATTTTTAGTAGAGATGGGATTTCACCACATTGCCCAGGCTGGTCTCGAACTCCTGACCTCAGATGATCCACCCACCTCAGCCTCCCAAACCTGGGATACAGGTGTGAGCCACTGGGTTCAGCCTTTTTAAAATTTTTAAAAATCCTTCCTGCCTGGCTTCGTTGTCATCCTTTTAATCGATGAGACTGGGACTCCCAAAGCACCTTGCCTCCCAGGCCCTGCGCTTCTTCCCTTCCTTCCGTTTTTCTCTGTCTTCCTATTTTGTCGACTCCTCTGTAGGCTTCTGCTTGGGGTTCTGCCTCTCTTTCTCTCGTTATCCCACCCCTCTCTTCTTCTCTGTCTTCCCTCTTTCTCTCCCTCTTATCCCTCTTGAGATCAGGTACTATGGGCAGACAGGAGCAGAAAGAAATGGAAAACTCTGGAGAGAAGTTTGTCCAGCGTGCCCGGGGCACCTCCCCAGGTGTTTTCTAGAGCACCCCTAGAAAAGGAGGAAAAGGACTATGAACCACCTAGACCCACCAGTGTGAGATTCTACAACTGCAAACCTGTTCTCCAGTCCCCTCTAAAGCGCTTCTTGGTAGAGGACAGCTTTGGAGTCAGAAAGGACTAAGTTTGAATCCAGGTTCCTTGAGAACTTATACAAATTTGTTAAACCTTGGTTTTCCCATCCATAAATTGGGGACAAGAAATGCTTCTTGGAGTTTCAAAAACTAAATGAAATAGCATATGCAGCAGGGGTTTAGAATGTGTTAGGTACACGGCGAATTCCTCCCTCCCTCCCTTCCTTCCTTCCTTCCTTCCTTCCTTCTTCCCTCCCTCCCTCCTTCTTTTCTTTTCTTCTCTTTTCTTTTTTTCTTTCTTTTCCTTTCCTTTCTTTCTTCCTTTCTCCTTCCTTCCTTCCTTCCTTCCTCTCTTTCTTTGTCTTTCTCTTTCTTTCTTCCCTCCCTCCCACCCTCCCTCCCTCACAGAGAATATGGAATCTCCAAAGACTTAGGATAAACAGCAAAGCTTGGCAGCTGAAACATAAGAGAGTGTAGAGTTCCGTTTATTCCTTTCTGAATGGGTTGGTGCAATTTCCTATAGATGGTAAGAGCCCCCAGGTCAACTTTTATTCTGTGTATGCTGTGTAACTGCATTTGAATCTTTAATGTTTAACTAGTAGCTGCTTCCCCTAAGCTAGCATGATTGTTAGACATCCCATTAGTGTGTTTATCTATTTTTAATTTCACTAGCAATGTGTGAAAGCATTCTCAAGGGAAAAAACAAAAACAAAATCAAATAGGATAATAGAAAAATGCTGGCCGGGTGCAGTGGCTCACGCCTGTAATCCCAGCTCTTTGGAAGGCCGAGGCAGGCAGATCACTTGAGGCCAGGAGTTTGAGACCAGCCTGGCCAACACGGCGAAACCCCGTCTCTACTAAAAATACAAAAATTAGCCAGGCATGGTGGCAGGTGCCTATAACCCCAGCTACTTGCAAGGGTGAGCCAGGAGAATCGCTTGAACCCTGGAGGCAGAGGTTGCAGTGAGCTGAGATAGTGCCACTGCACTCCAGCCTGGGTGAGAGGGTGAGACTCTGTCTCAAAAAAAAAGAAAAGAAAAATGCCCCTTGGCTATCCCAGAAATCCTAACTCTGTCCCCAGAGGTAACAACAGCTTGGTGTATGTCCTTTTCCATTTTTATTCATATGCATATATGTACATGCAGAAATGCATAGGTTTATCTTGTGATTGTAAACATAAAATGCAGCCAGGTGCGGTGGCTCGTGCCTATAATCCCAGCACTTTGGGAGGCCGAGGAGGGCAGATCACGAGGTTAGGAGTTTCGAGACCAGCCTGACCAACATGGTAAAACCCCGTCTCTACTAAAAATACAAAAATTAGCCGGGCGTGGTGGTGCACACCTGTACTCCCAGCTACTCAGGAGCCTGGGGCAGGAGCATCGCTTAAACTCGGGAGCCAGAGGTTGCAGTGAGCCAAGATTGTGCCACTGCACTCCATCCTAGGCAACAAAGTGAGACTCCATCTCAAAAACAACAACAACAAAAAAAAAACATAAAATCATACAATGCATCCTTACTCTTATTATTCTGCAACCTTGTCATGTGTTTCTTTATTAGTTTAACATGCTAGTCCAGGCACAGTGATTCACACCTATAATCCCAGCAATTTGGGAGGCCAAAGCAGACGGATCACTTGAGCCCAGAACTTCAAGACCAGCCTGGCCAACACTGGGAGACCCCATGTCTACAAAGACAAAAAAATTAGCTGGCTGTGGTGATACGCACCTGTAGTCCCAGCTACTCGGGAGGCTGGGGTGGAAGGATCATTTGGCCCCAGGAGGTTGAGGCTGAGCTATGATCTAGCCACCGTACTCTAGCATGGGTGACAGAGCAAGACCCTGTCTCCAAAAAACCTGTGACAAAATACAAAGAATTAGTGAACTTGTGTAAAGAGTGTATGGAAATTTTAGGGGTGTTTTTTGTAATTTTCTTAAAACTTGAATTCTTTATGTTTTTTAAATTACATAATAAATACAATGTTGTGTCAGGGAAATTCAAGTTAAAATATCACTGACAAATCTTTTATTACAATTGAATTGTCACAAACAAAATTATACTATCCAAGGACCACGGAAAGGGCATCCTCAGATACTACTGTTTGGTGTGCAAATAGACACAACCTGTTTGAATGTATCCTGCTGAGATACTTGCACAAGTACATGAGAAAATGTATAAGGATTTTTAGGATTTAAAAGTAAACAAAACAAATGAAACTCTTTTTTTTTTTTGGAGGCAGTCTCGCTCTGTTGCCCAGGCTGGAGTACAATGGCGCGATCTCGGCTCCCTGCAAGCTCCTCCTCCTGGGTTAACGCCATTCTCCTACCTCAGCCTCCAGAGTAGCTGGGACTACAGGCACCTGCCACCATGCCCAGCTAATTTTTTGTATTTTTAGTAGAGATGGGGTTTCACCGTGTTAGCTAGGATGGTCTCAATCTCCTGACCTCGTGATCCGCCCATCTCGGCCTCCCAAAGTGCTGGGATTACAGGCATGAACCACCACGCCCGGCCCAAATGAAACTTTTTAATGCCGTTTCATTTGTTTTGTTTGCTTTTAAAAGTTTTTAATATGAAAAAGTTTTGGGTTTTTTTTCTCTTTTTTTGAGGCCAAGTCTCGCTCTGTTGCCCAGTCTGGAGTACAGTGGTTCGATCTTGGCTTACTGCAACCTCTGCCTCCTGGATTCAAGTGATTCTCATGCCTCAGCCTCCCAAGTAGCTGGGACTACAGGTGCACACCACCATGCTTAGCTAATTTTTGTGGGTTTTGTAGAGATGGGGTTTCACCTCATTGACCAGGCTGATCTTGAACTCCTGGCCTCAAGTAATCCATCTACCTTGGCCTCCCAAATTACAGGCATGAGGCACCATGCCTGGCCTAATATGAAAAGTTTTTAAAAAATATGGAATGCTTCACAAATTTGTGTATCCTTCCTGCTCAGGGGCCATGTAACCTTCTCTGCCATTCTGATTTTAGTGTATGTCCTGCCAGAGCAAGCACTGCATGCAGCTTTATTCGTAATACCACGAAACGGGTGGAGATGCTCAAAATGTTCAATCACATTTATGTTGGTAAAATGTATTTGGCTTTGTTCATATTCTGGATTAATATGAAGCTCTTCAACAGAATGACATGGAAGAGTGTCCAAGATAGATTGTTGGGTGAAAAAAAAAAAAAATCAATTTACAGAACAAAATGTTTCCTATGATTGCATTTTTGTAATAAAGACACAAAACCTATGCACACGCATGTGTTCACATCCTCATTTACTCACTCACGTTTGAATGTGCACAGGAAAAAGTTTGGAAAAATACACATGAAACAGTTACCAGATCATTCTCTAGAAATTCCTCTAGTCCTGCGGAAAGACCACCCAGCTCCGTCTCTCAAGTCCTCAGGCTGGCTGTGGAGGGTCCTCTCCGAAGAGCCTTGTGCTGGAACCACAGGGGTGCCTCTGGCCAGCCAGAAATCCCCAACCGGTGCCTATCGGCTTGTTAGCTGCACCTCTTTGCTGTGCCACCAAATTGCTGGCAAACGCCCCTACCAAGGGCTGCTGTTTCCAGCCCCATAATGGCCAGGGCCCCTCCCCATCGCCACCAGGCCTGCAGGGCAGGCAGGGTCATTACTGAGTTCCAATGAAGGGAGTGTTTATTATTGTTGTCGGTTTGATGCTGATCCCAAAAGGTCCTAATCAACAGGTAATAAGACCTCATGGGAGTGATTAGAAACCTCAACTTTAACCCTGCTAGAACCGCAGTGGAGAAAGCCAGAGTCACTTCAGGACTGTGCCCCACACTCCACAGGGCCTGATGGGGAGGGGGCCAGAGAGGTACTGGTGGGTGTGCTCCAGGACCGGGAGAGAAGGGGATCTAGAGGGAGGAGGAGAGATCCAAAATTTAGTTTACACAATAATATACATCCACGGGGCATAATCCCAGCACTTTGTGAGGTCAAGGTGGGAGGATCACTTGAGCCTAGGAGTTCGAGACTGCAGTGAGCTGTGATCCCACTGCTTCACTCTAGCCTGGGCGATAGAGCAATACCCTCAAAACAAACAAACACAAAATAATATACATCCTCCTCCTCTTCATCGTCATCCTCCTCCTCCTCATCATCATCATTATTCTCTCTTTTTTTTTTTTTTTTTTTTTTTTTTTTTTTAAGGTAAGGTCTTGCTCTGTCACCCAGGCTGAAGTGCAGTGGCATGATCACCACTCACTGCAGCCTCAACCTCCCAGACCCAAGCAATCCTTCCACCTCAGCCTCTTGAGCAGCTGGGACCATGGGGACACACCAGCATACCCAGCTAATTTTTTAAATTGTCTGTAGAGACGTCACACTATGTTGCTCAGGCTGCCCTCAAACTCCTAGGCTCAGCGACCCTGCTACCTTGGCCTCCCAAAGTGGGATTACAGGTGTGAGCCACCACACCCAGCCCATTATCATCATTGTTGATTGAAAACCTGTGCTAGGTGCATGGGGTTCCAAACCAAATAAGCATGGTGCCCTCAAGATGCTCACAGCATGGGAATAAAGACTCAAAACGCCATAGGAACTATGCTACAGAACAGGTTTGTTCCAGGCACGGGAGTGATGTGGAGGAGGGAATTCTCAACCTTATTGGGTGAGTCAGGGAAAGCAGATGCCCCAGTAAAGTGATATCTTGTCATACGCAGATGTGACAACGTTTGTCGTTTGAGCAGAAAGGGCTTATATTTAAACACCCACCTCTAACGTGGATCTCCTTTTGTCTTTGAAGCTGCCTTGCCTTATATACTTTTTTTTTTTTTTTTTTTTTTTTTTGTGACGGAGTCTCTCTCAGTCGCCCGGGGGGGGGGTGCAGTGGCCGGATCTCAGCTCACTGCAAGCTCCGCCTCCCGGGTTTACGCCATTCTCCTGCCTCAGCCTCCCTAGTAGCTGGGACTACAGGCGCCAGCCACCTCGCCCGGCTAGTTTTTTTTTTTTTTTGTATTTTTTAGTAGAGACGAGGTTTCACCGGGTTAGCCAGGATAGTCTCGATCTCCTGACCTCGTGATCCGCCCATCTCGGCCTCCCAAAGTATTGGGATTACAGGCTTGAGCCACCGCGCCCGGCAGTCCTTTTTTTTTCAATAAGGTTTGAAATGAAATATATAAAACTAAAGAGGAATCAATTTTATTTTATTTTATATTTTATTTTATTTTATTATTTTTTGAGACTGAGTCTCACTCTGTCGCCCAGGCTGGAGTGCAGTGGCATGATCTTGGCACACTGCAACCTCCACCTCCTAGATTTAAGTGATTCTTCCGCCTCAGCATCCCATGTTGCTGAGATCACAGGTGTGCACCACCACACTCAGCTAGTTTTTTTGTATTTTTAGTAGAGACAGCATGAGCCATGTTGGTCTTGAACTCCTGACCTCAAGTGATCTGCCTGTCTCGGCCTCCCAAAGTGCTAGGATTATAGGCATGAGCCGCTGCACCTGGCCTAAAGAGGAATGAATTTTAAAATACATACTTAAATACTTGCTTTTTTGATATTACAAGTGACTCACCTGCTAACCAGTTAGATGGACTATTAGTCCCATCCATTAGCAAAACTTAATGCCTGATATGATAGCAATGTCCTGACCCATTTGTCATTACCCACATGGTGACCAAGTGCATTGTTACATAACGGTCACATGAGGACACCCTTGGAACTAGACTAACTATACGCAGGCGCACCGTCATTATTGTCAATGGATAGTTGATAAATGTTTTGATTACTTAAACTTTCTAAGGCAGGGCTTCCATGATGAATGATGGGAACTTGGAGACAAAGTCACATCTACACAGGCCAAATTGGCCCCTGGCTTTTTCCAACTTGCACAGAATTACAACAGCCTCTCTAGTTATTGCTGTGCAAGATTTTGCATCTTGCATAAAACTAGCTGCACACTATTCACAATAGCAAAGACTTGGAATCAACCCAAATGTCCATCTGTGACAGACTGGATTAAGAAATTGTGGCACATATACACCATGGAATACTATGCAACCATAAAAAAGGATGAGTTTGCGTCCTTTGTAGGGACATGGATGCAGCTGGAAACCATCATTCTTAGCAAACTGTCACAAGAAGAGAAAACCAAACACCGCATGTTCTCACTCATAGGTGGGAACTGAACAATGAGATCACTTGGACTCGGGAAGGGGAACATCACACACTGGGGCCTATCATGGGGAGGGGGGAGGGGGGAGGGATTGCACTGGGGAGTTATACATGGTATAAATGATGAATTGATGGGTGCTGACGAGTTGATGGGTGCAGCACACCAACATGGCACAAATATACATATGTAACAAACCTGCACGTTATGCACATGTACCCTAGAACTTAAAGTATAATAAAAAAAAAAAAAAAAAAAAGGAAGAAAGAAAGAAAAAAAAAAAAACTAGCTGCAAATGTCATATGAGCTGGGATGACTGATTTGACCAGGCCCAAGGGCACAATAAAGGGATGATATCAGATAGGACATGCAGCCATCTGACTGCTTGGCCCTTTGTAGCCTTTTAAGAGCACTCACCCTTAGAGAGGGAGAGTTTGTCCATCTTCCATCTTGTGTAATCCTGGGTTCTCATCCTGCTAGAACAAAAGTCTTGGAGCCTAAAAACTGACACCATGCAAAAAAGCATGGGCATTTAAGATCTTCTCAGAGCTGAGGAAGCTTCACCACCATAAAAGAATGTTAAATTCCGCAGATTCTTATTTTACAATTCATCCAGCCACCTAGAACCCAGCAGTGGGTGTGGAAGAAAAAGAACAAGACAAGATCCCTGCTCCTCAGGATCTTGCACTCTAACTGAGGGAAATGGGCAGAAATCATTGGAATACTATGAGAAAAGTCAGGCAGTAGCCAAAGCTCAGGGAACTAAGAGAAGCCCCTAACATGTCATGGGGACAAGGGGTCTGGGAGGGCTTCCAAGAAACATTGAAACTGTGTTTTGCATGGCGAAGAGGATTCCCTGGCTCTGAGGCTGGTGTTCCAGGCGGCATGTATTGCTTAGCATAGAGGTAAGAGATGTGGACAAGGGGAGGGGTCCACGTACATATAGAGAGTGGGAGAGAGGAGGGGGTGGAAGAAAAGCTGGATCTAAAGGAATCTCGATCATGATGATCGTGAGGGCCATGAAAAGAATTTTTGACCTGGAAAGCCATGGCGGTGAAATGTTTTTGTTTTTAATTAACAACAAAAATATTTAATTTAATTTTATTTTTTGAGACAGAGGCTCACTGTCACCCAGGCTGGAGTGCAGTGACACAATCTCAGCTTACTGCAATGTCCGCCTCCCAGGATCAAGTGATTCTTCTGCCTCAGCCTCCCACGTAGCTGGGATTACAGGCACCCGCCACCATGCCCAGCTGATTTTTGTGTTTTTAGTAGAGATGGGTTTTCACCATGTTGGCCAGGCTGGTCTTGAAACTTCTGACCTCAAGTGATCCACCCACCTTTGCCTTCCCAAGTGCTGGGATTGAGCCACCACACCTGGCCTGGAAAAAAAAAAAAAATACACACACACACACACACACACACACACACACATATGTGTGTCAATGGATAGTTGATAAACGTTTTGATTACTTAAACTTTCTAAGGCAGGGCTTCCATGATGAATGTGTGTGTGTGTGTGTGTGTGTGTGTACATATACGTATGTGTGTATATATATAATATATATTATATATATATATACACGAAACCTATGCATACGCATGTGTTCACATCCTCATTCACTTGCATTTGAATGTGCACAGGAAAAAGTTTGGAAAAATATACATGAAACAGTTACCAGATCATTCTCTAGAAATTCTAGAGCCACCATGCCTGGCCTGGAAAAATATACACACACACACATATGTATATATACATGTATATATATATGTACATATATGTATATATACACATATATATTAGCTATGGTGCTTTAAAAAATATTTGTTGAATAGGGGAATTTCTTAATCGCAGGCCCACTGCTGACATGTAGCAATATGTGTATAGATTTTTGACCTTCCAAATACTTTCACAATCACAAGCATAGCTAGCAACCTGTGTTGCCCAGGCTGGTCTTGAACTCTTGGCCTCAAGCCATCCTCCCACCTTGGCCTCCCAAAGTGCTGGGATTACAAACATCAGCCACCATGCCCGGCCCAGCAACAAAAAACTGACTATTAAAGAAAACAGTGGCCAAGGATATATATGTGCAAGAGTTCATCACCAAGCACAGTGAGTGACGGCTGCAGTAGCTTGCTGTTTTGTAGTCCTCTTCCCTCTGCAGTATGCTTGCATCACTTTTTCTTCTCAGAATGGTGCACTGACAAACATACTTGACAGGTCCCTGCCTTTAGGGATCTCACAGTCAAGAGAGGGACAGACTTGGGTTTGATCACTCAGCCATATGATGATGAAAGTGAACATAAAACGCTGTAGGAGCATATGGGGGAGAGAATGGTGGGGTTGAAGGAGTGGCCAAGGAAGGCTTCTGAAGTAGCCACTTCTGAGCCACATGTTAAAAGTTAGCCAGGTGAATGGAATACTATGCAGCCATAAAAAAGGATGAGTTCATGTCCTTTGTAGGGACATGGATGAAGCTGGAAACCATCATTCTGAGCAAACTATCCCAAGGATAGAAAAGCAATCACCGCATGTTCTCACTCATAGGTGGGAATTGAACAATGAGATCACTTGGACACAGGAAGGGGAACATCAGACATTGGGGCCTGTTGTGGGGTGGGGGGAGGGGGGAGGGATAGCATTAGGTGATATACCTAATGTAAATGACGAGTTAATGGGTGCAGCACACCAACATGACACACGTATACATATGTAACAAATCTGCACGTTGTGCACATGTACCATAGAACTTAAAGTATAATAACAATAGTAATAATAAAAACAGTTTAAGAACTAAATAAATGGAGAAGCATGCCCTTTAAAATAAAAAAAAGTTAGCCAGGTGAAGAGGATACAGGATCAGGCCTACACCTGAGGTGAACCGAGGCCCTGAGAGGTTCTTCTCTAGAGACCCTGCGTGTTCCCATTATGCTCATACAGCTGAGCCTGTGAACTATGAACCAGCCTCATGTGGTACATACTCCCCCAGAGTCTCTCATAAAGAAAATGTCCCCACTCCTTCACTGAGAGATTTGCCCCAATGGTCATATTTAAATCCACAGGAAGCTGGGCATGTTGTCTCATGTCTGTAATCCCAGCACTTTGGGAGGCTGAGGTGGGTGGATCACTTGAGGCCAGGAGTTGAGGCCACCCTGGGCAACATAGCGAAACCCTGTCCCTACCAAAAATTAGCTGGACGTGGTGGCGCATACCTGTTGTCCCAGCTATTCAGGAGGCTGAGGCCCCAGAATCACTTAAGCCCAGGAGGTGGAGGTTGCATTGAACTGAGATCGCGCTACTGCACTCCAGCCTGGGTGACAGAGTGAGACTCTATCACAAAATAAATAAATAAATACATAAAATAAATCCATAGGGAGCACATAATTCCAAACTGTAGAGATTAAGCATTGAGTTACCCAATGATTGTGGCAGTGGCCTCAATGCCTGTCCATCTGGAGACCTCCTGTAACAGTCTGGGTTGAGATCGGTACATTTCATAACCTAACATGTCAATTTACTTTGTCCCAAAGATGCCTAGCTAGTTCTTCCTTGGAGGCCACCATCACACAGCTTCCATGGGAAGTTGTGAGACAGGGAGATAGACCAGTGGAATCAGTGTCTTCAGTTAGTTTGGAACTTTGGCCAAATCACTAAACTCCTTGCCTTGGTTTACTACATTCTTTCCCACCATATCTGCCAGAACAAGCCTAGTTTTATCTGAAGATCTAGGAAGATGATCTATGTTAAAATGTCTCTGTAAAGAGGCCTACAGATAAAAGCCTCCACCCAGACTGTTATAGGAGGTCTTCAGATGGACAGGCATTGAGTAACTGCCACAATCATTGGGTAACTCAATGCTTAATCTCCACGTTTTAGGAAACCCAGAAAACATTAATCAAACTCTTAGAATGTTCATGCACTGTGAGTGGGCCAAAAGGAGGTATAAGCTATGATTCCTACCCTGAGGAGTTCACGGACTCACAGAGGAGTTTGGATACAAAAACAAATTAACCGTACCACAATGTGAAAGTGCTGTAATAGAGGAAGGTTCAGAGAGCTATGGAAATAAGGATAAGGAAGTAATTAATTCTCACCAAGCATCTTCCTGTGGGCCACCAATGGGAGGAGAGACCCTCTGGGAGGAGGGAACTGCTGGAGGACGGCCCTAGAGGTGTGAGGGCACAGGGCTTGTTGAAGGAAGAGGCAAAGTCTGGTTTGGGATGCCCAACATTGGGGTACATGAGTAAGCCCAGGAGACAAGGCTGGGAACCTGAGATACTCATGGCCCCGGATTTTAAGCCTCATCCAGTAGAACTGGGAGCCAGTAGAGACCTTTCCAAAATAATAGGCTGGGCGCAGAGGATTGCGGAGGTTGCCGTGAGCTGAGATTGCACCACTGCACTCCAGCCTGGGCAACAGAGTGAGACTGCGTCTCAAAAAACAAACAAAGATGTAAATGTAGGAACACCAGTACCCAATGATTACCATTCACTGAGTGCCTGACCTAGGCCAGGAACCATGTTAAGTACTTAACGTTTGTTGTCTCTTTTGACCTTTATAACAACCTATAAGAGAGGTGCTATTATTACTTCCCTTTTACAGAAGATGAAACTGAGGCTTAGAGAGGTAAGGAACTTATCAAAGATCACCCAATAAGCGACAGAGATGGGGTTCTGACCTCAAACTCAGATGGCGGTTTTTGTGTGTTTTTCTTCAAATTTCCATATCAGCAAATGCAGACAGATTGATAGCCAGCAATACCAAAGAGAAGAGAAAGGCTAGCTATGCTTATGAAAGTGTTTGGAAGGTCAAAAATCTATACACACATCGCTACATGTCAGCAGTGGGCCTGCAATTAAGAAATTCACCTATTCAATTCAATAAATAGTTTTCAAAGCACCATACATAAGGTCCTATGCTAGAGAAAAGCAAAGGTGACCTAAAGAACCTCACTTCCAGGAGCTTCAAGTCTAGTGGAAGAAATAGAAAAGCATGCATAGATATGTATTTCACAAAGCAGACAGATGCCGGAAAAGAGGGGCAATGTGTATCCTGGATTTTGATACTGGAAGTGGCAGCATTTGACATCTTGAGGTGAGCTCATGTGAACATTTCCAAGTTCTTAATCTGCAAGAGCAGAAGTGAGGATGGAGGTGGCCAGGCATGGTGGCTCACTCCTGTAATCCCAGTACTTTGGGAGGCTGAGGCGGGCGAATCACCTGAGGTCAGGAGTTTGAGACCAGCCTGGACAATGTGATAAAACCCTGTCTCTACTAAAAATACAAAAATTAGCCAGGTGTGGTGTCAGCTGCCTGTAACCCAGCTACTCGGGAGGCCAAGGCACAAAAATCACTTGAACCGAGGAGGCAGAGGCTGCAGTGAGCCGAGATGGCGCCACTGCATGCCAGCCTGGGCGACAGAAGGAGACCTTGTCTCAAAAAAAAAAAAAAAAAAAAAAAGTGAGAATGGAAGAAATATTACTGAAGAGGTAGCACCCAACTAGAGTGAGGTGCATATTGGAAGGGGTGGTGTACTGGATGAGGAGGACTGGAAGGTTGAGGTTTGAAGCCCAGGGTCTGCAAAACAGTGATGTCATTAACAAAAATAAGAAAGTCAAGAAGCAGGAAATCTGAACATGAAATAGAATCTGGAAGAAATGCCAAACTTTGGCCAGGCACATTGGCTCACGCATGTAATCCCAGCACTATGGGAGGGTGAAGTGAGCGGATCACTTGAAGTCAGGAGTTCGAGACCAGCCTGGCCAACATGGTGAAACCCCATCTCTACTAAAAATTTTTAAAAAAGAAAAAATTAGCTGGGCGTGGTGGCGGGTGCCTGTTGTCCCAGCTACTCAGGAGGTTGAGGCAGGAGAATTGTTTGAACCCGGGAGACGGAGGTTGCAGTGAGCCGAGATCGCGCCATTGCACTCCAGCCTGGGTGACAGAGCAAGACTCCGTCTCAAAAAAATAGAACAATTCCTTTCAACATGGTAATTATATTACTTGTGCCAAAAGACAATATTCTGAAATTTCTGAGTGATGCTGAGGAGTCCGAAGCCCACCTTAGAAATTCTGATTCGGGGCCGGGCGCGGTGGCTCAAGCCTGTAATCCCAGCACTTTGGGAGGCCGAGACGGGTGGATCACAAGGTCAGGAGATCGAGACCATCCTGGCTAACACAGTGAAACCCCCTCTCTACTAAAAATACAAAAAAACTAGCCAGGCGAGGTGGCGGGCACCTGTAGTCCCAGCTACTCGGGAGGCTGAGGCAGGAGAATGGCCTAAACCCGGGAGGCGGAGCTTGCAGTGAGCTGAGATCCGGCCACTGCACTCCAGTCCGGGCGACAGAGCGAGACTCCGCCTCAAAAAAAAAAAAAAAAAAGAAATTCTAATTCAGTAGATCTTGAATGGGGCTCATCAATTTGTGTTAAATTTTGAAATTTTGAGAAGATGGGTTATGGACCACAACTGAGATATAATGGTGCTGCAGTGCTCTAATGGTGCAAATGGGATGGAGGGGAATCGAAAGTGAAGCAGAGAAGATTGTATCAGATTGGCCAAGAGGAAGGCAAGCGGGACTCAGAGCTGATGGGATTCGGAACAGGTGGATTTAGATAGTTTGAGAATGAACAAGGGGGTGAGGGAGGCCTGAAGCACCAGAGCAAGGACATGGCAGATCCTAAGGACATGAATAAAGCAGAAAGCAGCAGTCAGGTGCTGGGGATCCCTTGTTTTCCATGTTTAATTCTCAGAATCCTTTCTTAGAGAATCCTGGAAGTTGGCCGGGCATGGTGGCTCACCCCTGTAATCTCAGCACATTGGGAGGCCGAGATGGGCAGAACACCTGAGGTCAGGAGTTCAAGACCATCCTGGCCAACACAGTGAAACTCCATCTCTACAAAAATACAAACATTAGCCGGGCGTGGTGGTGGGTGCCTGTAATCCCAGCTACTCGGGAGGTTGAGGCAGGAGAATCACTTGAACCTGGGAGGTGGAGGTTATCCAGGAGGCAGAGGTTGTAGTGAGTCAAGGTTGCGCCAGTGCACTCCAGCCTGGGTGACAGAGCAAGACTCCGTCTCAAAAAAAAAAAAAGAAAGAAAGAAAAGGAAGGGGGGATTCCTGGAAATTGAATTCTTTTATTTTTTTATTTTTTTAGTTTTTTTATTATTATTATACTTTAAGTTCTAGGGTACATGTGTATAACGTGCAGGTTTGTTACATATGTATACTTGTGCCATGTTGGTGTGCTGCACCCATCAACTCCTCAGCACCCATCAACTCATAATTTACATGAGGTATAACTCCCAGTGCAATCCCTCCCCCCTCCCCCCTCCCCCCTCCCCATAATAGGCCCCGGAGTGTGATGTTCCCCTTCCCAAGTCCAAGTGATCTCATTGTTCAGTTCTCACCTATGAGTGAGAACGTGCGGTGTTTGGTTTTCTGTCCTTGCGATAGTTTGCTGAGAATGATGGTTTCCAGCTGCATCCATGTCCCTACAAAGGACACAAACTCATTCTTTTTTATGGCTGCATAGTATTTCCTGGAAATTGAATTCTAACCAGGAAATCAGAAAACTGGGAGATGTTTCCATTTAAGCATGGTGAAGGGGCTCTCTTGCACTCCGCCACTTCCTGATATTTCTGAGAACCAATTCTGCCAAAGATTTGCAAAGTTAATCAAACCCAGCAAACCTGGGCTAGATCAAAGAAAAAGGCATGCCTGTTGGTCAGATCATCTCAGCTCTTGAGTCCTAGTGGCTGATGTTTATTTGTTCATCTGATCCAGGTGTTTTTGAGTACTTACCATTGGCTTCAGGCTGTTCTAGAGTATGTCAGGGTCATCCGTCAGTTGTCCGTCTTCTCTGCACTGTCTATTCCTTCTCTGCTCACTAGCTCAACTCTCAGAAATTAGGAAAAGGAATGAAAAAGAAATGGAATGAAACCCAATACGTGTGGCTACTTCCTAATGGTTTTAATGAGAGGCTCAATGGTGGAGCCCTGGAATTGTCAACAGCACAGGTATCTTTCATCTGAATTCCCCTTGCCCTCAACCCCACCCTGTCCTCATGTATAATGGGCTGATACCCATAGTGAGATGGTGAACATTTAAATAGCATCTCAAGTCCTCAAGACAATACAATGTTCCCAGGAAAGGGATTCCACTGAGAAGGCCCCAGGTAGCCAGAAGAAGTAGTTCCAAGGTATTCCAAGATAATCCAAGGCATGGCTGATGCATATGGTGGACTGGATGCCCCAGATGACTCTGAACATTTGACCTGTTCCTGCTTTCTCCTTCCTCTTCCCACCCCATGTCTCTTCCTGCTGAGAGCAGGGCACACAGAGCTCATCTCTCTCTTTTCTTTTTTCTTTTTTTTTTTTTGAGATTGAGTCTCACTCTGTCACCCAGGTTGGAGTGCTGTGGCATGATCTCAGCTCAATGCAACCTCTGCCTCCAGGATTCAAGCTATTCTCCTGCCTCAGCCTCCTGAGTAGCTGGGATTAAAGGCACCTGCAACCACACCCAGCGAATTTTTGTATTTTTAGTAAAAACGGGGTTTCACCATGTTGGCCAGGGTCGTCTCAAACTCCTGACCACAGGTGATTCACCTGACTCGGCCTCCCAAAGTGCAGGGATTACAGGTGTGAGCCACAACGCCTGGCCAGAGCTCATCTCTTAGTATTTCCAAATAAAGCTGTGGTAAGAACCTAACCATCTGGTGTGACAAAAATAAAAAACTCTGACAACAAAAATTACTATTCAAAGTAAAGTATTATTTTAGGGTGACATTATTTTTTAAATTCACATTTTTCATTTGTTATAACATGTAGCCGTTCTGTGAACACATAGATAAGAGGATACAATAGCTATTTGACAATGTAGTTCTCAGAATATTTGCATATCCAAGAGAGTATTTCAGCAAGTATATACTTAGACTGACTCTATTAACCATTCACAATATTTTGTCTTGAATCCAATTCGCACTCTATAGACATGTCCAATTCACATTTCAGCTCTTACGCTGTTTTCCCTTTTAGACTGTATATTAGGAAATAAATCCCTAACTTCAAATTTCATGACAACCTCTGCTCTGGCTGACATGATTGAAAGGGAATTTCACTCATCCCAAGTGATTCTATTTCTTCATTTGTTCTTTAGCATACCTGAGAAGCAGCTTGTTTTATCAAGTCCAGTTTAGGGGGTGGAGGCTGCTGGTGCAGAATTCACAACTGGCAGCAGCCGTGGCAACGCCAGAGGATGACTGCAAGAAGTCCTTTGAAGCAGCAGCATTGACAGCCAGAGAGGAATTCCCAGGCATGAATGGCTTTGCCATGTGTGCCCAGGCTGGCTCTGCCAAGCTAGCAAACAGAGCATCCAAGATAAAGGTAGATCAGATGAAAATAACGTGATGGTCCAAACATAGGCATACGGTCGGGTGCAGTGGCTCACGCCTGTAATTCCAACACTTTGGGAGGCCGGGGTGGAAGGATCACCTGAGGTCAAGAGTTCTAGACCAACCTGGCCAGTTGGCAAAACCCCATCTCTACTAAAGATACAAAAATTAGCCAGGTGTGGTGGCGTGTGCCTGTCATCCCAGCTACTCAGAAAGCTGAGGGAGGAGAATCACTTGAACCCAGGAGGTGGAGGTTGCAGTAAGCCAAGATTGCGCCACCGCACTCCCAGCCTAAGTGACAGAGCAAAACTCAATCTCAAAGACAAAACAGGCGGGGCACGGTGGCTCACGCCTGTAATCCCAGCACTTTGGGAGGCTGTGACGGGTGGATCACGAGGTCAGGCATTCAAGACCAGCCTGAACAATATGGTGAAACCCCATCTCTACTAAAAATCCAAAAATTAGCTGGGCATGTGGCCCATGCCTGTAGTCCCCGCTGCTAGGGAGGCTGAGGCAGGAGAATCACTTAGGAGGCAGAGGTTTCAGTGAGCCAAGATCGTGCCACCACACTCCAGCCTGGGAGACAGAGCAAGACTCCATCTCAAAAAAAAAAAAAAAAAGAAAAAACAAGATAGATACACTAGGAACTCAGATACTTGTACACTCATGTTGACAGCAACGTTATTCCAATAGCCAAAAGGAAGTAATAACCCAAGCGTCCATCAACAGGGGAGTGGATAAACATAATGTGGTATATCCATACAGTGGAATATTATTTGGTATAAAACAAATTAAGGTTAGATACATCTTATGACATGGACGAACCTTGAAAATATGTTCAGTGAAAGAAGCCAGATACAAAGGAACAAATATTGTACAGCACCATTTATATGAAATGTTCAGAACAGCAAATTCATAGAGACAGAAAGTAGATGAGAGGTTTCCAGAGGCTGGAGGGGCCATGGGGAGGGGGGAAGAGGGAATAGGACTTATTGCTTAATGGGTAAAGAGTTTATGTTTAGAGTGACAAAAATTTTGGAAAGAGATAGTGGCTATAGTCTCACAACATTGCCAGTGTGATCAACAGCACTGAATTGTACACTGAACGAGTAAAATGGCAAATTTTATGTTGTCTATATTTTACCACAATGAAAAATTAAATAACTTGAGACATATATATATATATATAAACAGGTAAAACCTAAAACCAGATAATCCAGTTGAAGAGTCATGAAAGCTATACATGGGAAATTAAATAAACACGTTGGAAAAGACAGTAAGGGCTGTCTCAATCTAACCCTATTCAAACCGTCCAGAAAGAAATCTTTCTAGGCCAGGCTCAGCAGCTCATGCCTGTATGGCCAGCACTTTGGGAGGCCAAGGTGGGAGGACTGCTTGAGAACAGGAGTTCAAGACCATCCTGGGCAACAAAGGAAGTCCTGTCTCTACAAAAACAAATTAAAATTAGCTGGGTGTGATGGGGAGGCAAGCGCCTCTAGTCCCAGCTGCTTGGGAGGCTGAGGCAGGAGAACTGCTTGAGCCTGGGAGGTTGAGGCTGCAGACAGTTGTGATGGTGCCACTGCACTCCAGCCTGGGTGACAGAGCAAGGCCCACCTCAAAAGAAGGAAGGAAGAAGGGAGGGAGAGAGGGAGGGAGAGAAGAGGAGAGAGGAGAGGGGAGAGGAGAGAGGAGAGGGGAGAGGAGAGAGGAGAGAGGAGAGATGAGAGGGGAGAGGAGAGAGGAGAGGAAGGGAAGGGAAGAAAAAATATTTCTCCTCTGCCTTGGCTTCCCTGTGGCCGTTTCTTTACAGCACAAACTTATGGCTGTGTTTTAAGATCTTATCTCCTATGTTTTGGGCAAAGGTGCCAGTCTTCTTGACTGAGTTCCCCTCTGTGCCAGCACACCTGACATGAACTGAGGTTCTAAAGCCAAGCTTACTCCTGGGCATGCTTCTGCCTTGATGAAGAGTTTTAACATGATGTCCCATTCTCTGCCTCCTCCTGTCCCACTCCCTTCCCACCATCAAAAGTTCAGCTTGAATGCTGGGTGTGGTGGCTCGCGCCTGTAATCCCCCGTAATCCCAGCATTTTGGGACCCCGAGGCAGGTGGATCCCTTGAGGTCAGGAGTTTGAGACCAGCCTGGCCAACATGGTGAAACCCCATCTCTACTAAAAATTAAAAAATTAGCTGGGCGTGGTAGCACACACGTATAATCCCAGCTACTTGGGAGGTTGAAGTACAAGAATCACTTGAACCCAGGAGGCAGAGGTTACAATAAGCTGAGATTGTACCACTGCACTCCAGCTTGGGTGACAGAGTGAGACTCTGTCTCAAAAAAAAAAAAAAAAAAAAAAAGAAGTTCGGCTTCAGCTATTACATAGGAAGACCTCTGTGTTTTCATTGGTTTAAGAAATGTGCAGGGATGCTGTAAGAGTGCCTGCGAGATGGAGGGAGATCCCCTGAGCTCCCAGACCATGAAAGACCCAGCCACCGCCCATCCTCCAGCACTGACTTGGTGTCATAAGGAGCAAAAGCTACTTTCTGGAACGGTTATGGGAGCCCAGTTCAGGGCAGGCAGCCACAGCAGGCAGGCAGGCAGGCAGTAAAGAGTTTCCAGGTCCCTGGGGGACTGTAATCACATTCCCCAACCAGGTGCTGGGAGGAGGGCTAGTGGCTTCCAACCTTCTTGGCCTGGGGCCAGCATCTCCAGGCCCCTCTCCACCCTTGGCTCAATCACATCATCTTTCCAACCAGAAGCTTGTTAACTGTTTTCCTGTGCTTTTATTCAGATTTCAAGGCACCCTCTGTGTGTTAAACTTCAAAGAAAGTTTGCTACAGTAAGTGCAATGTTGTAACAAGTGGAAGCTCCTAACAGCTCTGTTGAAAATGGTTTATTAAAATGAAGGGGCCGGGATTCTTTTCCCCCTCCACCCACCACCTTCTTTCAAATGAAATTGCATTTGTGTCTGAATTAAGTTGCCCGGTATCAATCCTGAAGTTTTTAAAGATGAAAAGCAGAACAGCCACACAATATTTAAAATGTAAAATGATTACCAAATGGCACCAGGCCAATGTTTATGAATCACTGAATATGATCATAAAATCATAAAAAATAATCACCAAAAGGTAAATAAATTACCCAGCTTACTGCTTATTTTCACGTAGGGTCTGACACAAAAGCTGCAGCCATGAATGATTTATACCTGTTTTAACAATAATACTCATTTTACTGAAAGATGGTCAGCACTTGGGCCATTGTGGGCAACATGCCAGTTGTCGAAAGGTTAATGTTTCAGCAGCAATACATTAAATTATGAATAACACCGGTCCCAGAATGGAAGGTTATTAGCTCAGTCTGCTTAATTAGCCCAGCTAGAACTTTGCCATCTAGTAACAGTGTCCATTACTTCAGCAGTAGCTAAGATGGAGGCTGGCAGTGTGGGATTCTACTGCCAGAGTGGGGACAGGGAGAGGCAAGATGGGTGTGGGATGTCTTTTATTTTCTTTTCATCCAGTGTAATATTAAGAGAAGCATCCCAGAGCCAGGTGTGGTGGCTCATGCCTGTAGTCCCAGCACTTTGGGAGACCAAAGTGGGAGGATCACTTGAGCTCAGGAGTTTGAGACCAGCCTGGACAACATAGCAAGACCCCTGTCTCTATTTAAAATAAAAAGTGAAAAAAAGAGAAGCATTTCAGAAGCTGGTTTTCAGGATTTTGAACTCTCCCATAGTTTATCTATGAAGACTTCACAAAAGGGGCCGGGCACAGTGGCTCATGCCTGTAATCCCAACACTTTAGGAAGCCGAGTGGGCAGATGACCTGAGGTCAGGAGTTTGAGACCAGCCTGGCCAACGTGGGGAAAACCCCATCTCTATAAAAATATAAAAATTAGCCAGGCATGATGGTGCACACCTGTAGTGCCAGCTACTCAGGAGGCTGAGGCAGGAGAATCACTTGAACCCGGGAGGTGGAGACTGCAATGAGTAGAGTTTGTACCTCTGAACTCCAGCCTGGGCAGAAGAGCTAGACTCCACAAAAAACAAACAAACAAAAAAAGAAACCCTTCACATGAGGAAAGAGCAGAAATTGTTCGGGAGGAGCTTGGTCCTTGGTCCTTGTTGGTGTGGACCCACCGTAATCTGGTTCTACATGTGTTTGTTGCTGCTACACCTGAGCCCCACCAAAGTAGCATAAGGTACCATCCACTTTGGCACCCACCATGGCCCATCAGCACTCATCCAACACAGGCATGTATTGGGTAGCCACTGTGTACCTAGCACTTACCAAGCCGGGAATAAGACAAACACGTTTTTAATCTAAGGGAGGGGACAGACAACCATGTTAAACAATCAACTATGCAGTTATTGCATTAATTACAGTCACATGGCTGTTCTGAAGAGCAGGTTTACAGGACTGGAGTCAGGGTAGGGGTTCTTAGGGACGGCTTCTTACTGTTCAGATCTCTAAAATGTGTGAGTAGGAATTAGTTGGGTGAATTTCCAGGAAAGAACCTTCCAGGGAGAAAAATACCTAAACTATGCCTGTGTTTCCAAAAAGAATGCTGCTGGAGAAAGATCAGGCATTATTTTAAAAGGTATATTGGAAGAGGATTTGCCTACCTGGGCTGTAAGAAAGCTATTGAGTGCCTAGCTTGTGTGTGCATGTGTCGGGGGTTGGGGCGGTCTACACTCAACCCCGCAACTTTCCCTCACCCCATTCTGCCTTTGCCCTGCCAGGTGCTCCAGTTCTAAACTCCTAAGTTTTCAGCCAGGAGCAGGACCGGGACTCACCCGTGCCATGCCGGCCACATCCCTGCTAGAGCTAAGCTGTCTGCACCACCGCCCAGCTCTACTTAGTACTATTAGTAGCTTGTTTTTCTAAGCCCTAAAATTCATTTTCTTTTCCCGCCTCGCTTCCAGAAAAATAAATAAAAGTGAACACATCACTCATTTAAGACGAGGAATGGAATTTAGGTTGCGTTTTTCTTTCTATTTTTATGATTAGTTAGAATTTTCCTGGGAACGCCGCCAGGAGGGCATTATGGTGAGATAATGTCCTGTATTTAATCAGCGCTGTAATGGCGAACTGTATTCTGTGGGGAGAGGCCGAGTTCACTCATCCTTCTCTGTCTTGTCTGTTTGCAGGAGACGACCGGTTAGCCCAAGATGAAGACAAGGCCGAGAAGTGGCCAGGCTCCAGGCTTGTGTGACAGCCCGAGAGTGGACAGGGCACAGCCATGACTCCATCTCTTCTTACAGGACCTGGAAGCTCTGAGAGCCCTGGAACACCCGAAGGAGCTGAGCGAAAGGGCCCCTCAAAAGGACCGAAGTGATCAGCTGTGGTTCTCTATCCGCCGGACTCTTTCAGGGTCATCCCCTGTGGCTTTCAGACATCTGTTGGCCTGGGCACACTTCTGGCTTTCAATATGCATCTTTCCCCTTTGCAACCCAAACACGACATTCAAAGGGTGGCACGCGGCCTTTGAGTGAACCTGGAAGTCAACACCAGGTAGGACCGGATCATTTCCTTACCTCTGCATGCACGTGGTCGTCCAGTTTTCCGCAAACCTCTGCTGGAGGCCAGGGCTGGTGGTTTGCATCTGTCGGGGTTGTTCTTGTTTTCAGAGTTCTTTGACCCATTGCTGAAGAATGAAGGGATCTCTGGGAGGGGTCAAATAGCAAAGGATATGTTAGAGAGATGTTTGAAAGGATGGAAGAAAACAGGGGCCCGAAGAAAAAGGAGAAGGGATTTCACCTCCAGGAAGGGCACACAGAGCATAACCGAAGGGGTACAGGTTGGCCTTTCTCTGCAGTTAGCATGGGTGGCCAGGAAAACAGGAGCGCGTGGGGCGCACACAGCCTCTCAGATTTACTGTTGTCCCCATTAAACTCAGGGTCTGCAGGAGCCGTGTGTTCAGGTAAGGGCAGTGGAGAGCACAGGATGCCCCGAGCAAGCCATAAATAGCAGGGTGAAGACAAAGTGTTTATTACTTAGCCTCATGAAGCCCATATAAGCGCTCTCCCAGAGCGCAAGAGAGCAAGAGCATATGTAAGCCCGCCCACGTGTGTGTCCTGGGAGTGGGAGCCCCAGACACGGCGTTCGCGCTCGGCTTGATTCTATGAAGGCGTCTATTTGATGGAACGTACCGGAACAGTTCATAGCCAGCCCAGCAAACCTTGTGTGGAGACAGAGCTTGCATTTTCTCTTTCCTTTTCCTGTTTGCAGTGAGAATGAGGCCTTTCTCTCCTCAGCCCTTTGCTCTCCCCAGAGTTGTCTCACGAGGTCACTTCCTGCTGACAGGCTCCTTTCAGTGTAAGGTTTGGATGGAAACAATACTCTGTTTTCTGGGGGGCTGGTGAGGCTCTGGGCCTCACCAGGCTGTCTTAAACTTAAATGGGATATTGTTTCAGTAGGGCTGATGGTTTCTTCAGACAACTGGGTCTATGCGATGCAAGACTTTATCCTTTTATGTGTGTGCATGTGTAAATATATTTATGGTATCTTCATACCATCAACACACAGTGGCAGAAAGGTGGCTTATGATCATGATGTTTGCTTTCAAGTCAGATTCAGCCACGCACTAGCTGCGTGTTCTTGGGCAAGTCACTAAGTGACTTACCCTTTTTAGCTGGGTATTAGTGTCCTTAATTCACACTGGCCTGTCTATAAGAAATCTTCAAGTTCAAACATTTGTTGACTTTGTCATTGCAAGACACTACATTACTATGTTCAACAACGAACTTAAAAGCACTTTCTTTGAATAGCTGATGTATTGACAGAACTGATTTCTAAGAGCAGTTAAGGATATGTGCTGAATGTTCTATTGAATATCCTGATGAATTGGTTTGCTAAGGTGAGGGGAAAGCAGAAGAGACCTATGTCGTCACATTCTAGTGTCTTGAAATACCCTTATAGATATTCTCAGGGTTTTTGGCTACAATAATCCTTGTGGCCATTGGATAGTATTTTGAAAATTAAGTGGCACTGTCAAATGCTATATTTTGTGAATTTCTGAATGAAGACTCAGCTTGACAAATTATTTCATCCCATGAAGATCGTAAAATAAATGAAAGCAATTCACCACAACTAAGGTTAACTATTTGGGGTCATAATATCAAATATCAGGGGTCTCAGAGGAAACTGACAGGATAGAGACAGGATTGAGCAAGGCTCAGTCTCTGAGATGCTAGGGACCATTTGACATAGCCAACCTCAGGCTGCTGCTGGCCAGCTCTGCAGAAGTGTTGCCAGCACAGGAGTATGTGCTGGCCTTCGAGGAAGGTAAGTCCCTGGCTGATCCAAGAAAGAGGGATTCCCTGGGGTTCCGCCAATAGGCGCAGTGGGAGTCACAGCCCTGTAGCCTCTGAAAGCCACTGCCAACTCCTTCGTTGATCTCCATGAGGTTGTCTCTCCCAGGCTTACTGGCCAATGCCCCTTTCAGAAAAGCCTGACACTGCTGGCTGGCTGGAGTGCAGTGGCGTGATCTCCGCTCACTGCAAGCTCCTCCTCCCGGGTTCATGCCATTCTCTTGCCTCAGCCTCCTGAGTAGCTGGGACTACAGGCACCCGCCACCATGCCCAGCTAAGTTTTTGTACTTTTAGTAGAGACGGTGTTTCACCGTGTTAGCCAGGATGGTCTCGATCTCCTGACCTCGTGGTCCACCCACCTCAGCCTCCCAAAGTGCTTGGATTACAGGCATGAGCCACTGCTCCTGACCTTTATTTTTTTTAAATATAGGGTCTCACTCTGTCTCTCAGGCTGGAGTACAGTGGTGCAATCATGGTTCACTGTAGCTTGACCTCTTGGGCTCAAGTGATTCTCCCACATTAGCCTCTCAAGTAGCTAGGACTACAGATGCACACCAGTACACCTGGCTAATTTTTTTTTTTTTTTTTTTTTTTTTTTTTCTGTAGAGGCCAGTTTTTGCCATGTTGCCCAGGCCGGTCTCAAACTCCTGGGCTTAAGCAATCTGCCTGCCTCGGCCTCCCAAAGTGCTCGGATTACAGGCATGAACCATCACACCCCACCCTTTACTGCTTCTTTAACATCCAGCCTGCTTTCCCTCCCTTTCTTCCTTCCATAGACATTTACTGAGCAAATACTATGTGATAGGCACTGTGATAAGCACATCACACTCATATTTAAACAAATGGTCCCTGAGTTCAAAGTGCTTTTTGCCTTATGAAAAAGATAACCAAGTACACAACGACAAATGTGCTTTATTTATTTATTTTCTACATTTGAGACCGGGACTCTGTCATCCAGGTTGGAGTGCGATGCCACTATCTCAGCCCACTGCAACCTCCATCTCCCAGGCTCAAGCCATCCTCCCACCTCAGCCTCCCGAGTAGCTGGGACCATGGGCGGGTGCCACCATGCTGGCTAATTTTTGTATTTTTCATAGAGATGGGGTTTCCCATGTTGCCCAGGCTGGTCTCAAACTCCTGAGCTCAAAGGATCCGCCCACCTCGGCCTCCCAAAGTGCTGGGATTGCAGGTTTGAGCCACTAAGCCTGACCCCACAAATACAGTTTAAATATAGTCATTCCAGTGAACTTGGAAAGCACGGATTAGGAAAAAAAGTAATTCAGTCTGGAGGGGTTGATATTGTTGGGGGCAAGGCATTGTCAGCAGAGGACACATGGCCTTTTTGGGCATCACAGGTAGATATTTTGTGCATTGTGTGTAGGATCTGGGAAGGAATCAAGAGTGGAGATTAGGTTGGGGGCCACTAGCCTTAAAGCAAGCACAACTTGGGTTCAGGAATATTTCTTCATCCTTATATCCTACAGATAATTCCCCAGCCTTGAACACTAAGAGGGGAATCTTCAAATCTTGTCAGTCATTAACAAAAGGCTCAATGATCATTAGTAAAGCCTGCAGGTCTGTCTCCCAGGGCAACATGGTGCCTCACGCTCTGTGTCTGCAAGGATGAGAGCCTTGCCTGGTACGTTCATCCCATCCAGGGATGAATCTTGAATCACAAGATTCCTGTTGTCAGAGACCTGCCCTGATTCATGCCAGTCAGTGCAGGGTCAATGGATAGTGTGGTCACTGCATCCATCACTTAATCACAGTGGCATCCCTGATGTCACTTGCATTAGACCCTTGTTCAGTGACACAGTTGGCTTCATGGAGGCCCAGCTCTCTGCTGTTTGATTTTTCCTTGGTAAAAATATGTGCATGGAGTAAAGAGATGCAAGGACACAATCTAAAGGTGTAACATTAGGCCGGGAGCAGTGGCTCGTGCCTGTAATCCCAGCACTTTAGGAGGCCGAGGCAGGTGGATCACCTGAGGTCAGGAGTTTGAGGCCAGCCTGGCCAACATGGTGAAACCTCATCTCTACTAAAAATACAAAAATTAGCTGGGGTGGGTGGAGGGTGCCTGTAATCCCAGCTACTTGAGAGGCTGAGGCAGAAGAATTGCTTGAACCTGGGAGGTGGAGGTTGCAGTGAGCTGAGATGGCATCACTGCACTCCAGCCTGGGCGACAGAGCAAGACTCTGTCTCAAAAAAGAATAAATAAACAAAAATTAAAATTAATTTAAAAAAAAAGTGTAACATTACCTTTGCCTTTGGAAGTGGGTGTCTGTCTGTGCAGGCTACTGAGATCCTCACCCAGGGCTATGTTAAGTTCAAATGCAGACACCCCATTGAATCCTAAGGCCTTCAATGAGCTGTGCCTTTTTGCCTCATGCTTTCTCTGGCTGCCACCTGCCCTGGACCCCCACCATGGATACTAAACAGTCAGACTTCCCTTTCAGGATCTATGTAGGGTCAAGACTCTACCCGATGAGTAGTGGGCATGGCCAGCATTATGAGTTAGAAGACCAGCCTTCTTATGATAAGATGAGCTCCTGTCAGTGGTCTGCTTTCTGATACTGGTGTCTCAATCTCCCTGATCTCCTGCCTTGAACTTCAGGATGTACCTGAGAATGTTTTAACTCTCATTTAGTTACCTGGATCCATGCCCCCACTACCTATTCTGACCTGCCATACCTACCTGATCCCCAAAAACTTGCCTCAGTATGGAACTGTAATCCTCATTCTGCCACACTCATTCCTCCTTTGTTGTTATCCATACCTAGATTCGACATTCAGATAGAATTCATTTAGGTTGTTTCTTATATTCTAGGCTTCATGTAATCATGGAGATGGTAAGTACAGGTATATGAAATAAAAGAAATGGGGCAGGCACAGTGGCTCATGCCTGTATTTCAGCACTTTGAGAGACTGAGGCATGTGGATTGCTTGAGCCCAGGAGTTTGAGACCAGCCTGGGGAACACGGTGAAACCCCATCTCTATGAAAAATACAAAATACAAAAATTAGCTGGGCATGGTGGCACACAGCTGTGATCCCAGCTGTGCAGAGGGCTGAGGTGGAAAGATTGCCTGAGCCCAGGAGTTTGAGGCTGCAGTGAGCTATGATCGTTCCACTGTGCTCCAGCCTGGGCGGCAGAGGGAGACCCTCTCTCAAAAAAAAAAAAAAAAAAGAAATGAAATTTAGGCCAGGCGCGGTACAGCTCACGCCTGTAATCCCAGCGCTTTGGGAGGCTAAGGTGGGTGAATCACCTGAGGTCAGGAGTTTGAGACCAGCCTGGCCAACATGGCAAAACCCCATCTCTACTAAAAATACAAAATTAGCTGGGCACGGTGGCGGGTGCCTGTAATCCCAGTTACTCAGGAGGCTCATGCAGGAGAATCATTTGAACCCGGGAAGCCAGAGGTTTCAGTGAGCCAAGACCATACCACTGCACTCCAGCCTGGATGAAAAGAGTGAGACTCTGTCTCAGAAAAAAAAAAAGAGAAAAATGAAAGTTTGTCTTGGCTTATAAATTTCTTTGTCCCTTACAATTTAAGACATTTCCTGATCCTTGAACCACATTAAATCTCAAAATGTATTAGACTTTGGGGACACTATCCTTGACTCTTGGAAAGAGCCCAAACTGACATTAAGAAGTCATCTTCTCCATGAAAAAAGACGCACAAATGCCAGTTGCTTAGAGTCCTGAGGGATTCTTGTCCGTCACCCCCATTTTTAATTAGAGTTATAATCATCTCTCAGGGGACATCTTGAGGCTTCATTAAATCCAGCAGTTTCCCTGTGATATATAAAACTAATGATGTTTAAAATCTTGTCTATATCAAAAAGAATGGCAATTTGGGGAAAACGTATCTGTTGTCTAGGGGCTTTAGGTGAAATGAGTTTTCCTTTTCCTCCTGTAAGACAAGGACTTTCCTGGAGTTAGCCTGAAAAGCAGTACCTCTTGTTGTCCTGCTGGGTACACTGGTTTCACGTTCACGTCACATTTCCGGATCCTCAGAGGCCCCAGTTAAACCTCTAGAAGCTCTAGAAGCTCTCAGTCAGGGTCTATTCATGACCAAGAACATGCTCCTTGAGGAGACTCACAAGCCCCTACTGAGTCTGCGTCCTTCTATCTACAGAGAAGTAGGCTGTCCTCTGAGCAGAGTTCCTCAAGGGGCTTTGGTCCCAGTAAGCTTTCACGTGCTATCATGAATGTTCCAGAACCTCCCTATCTCTACTCAGGCTGCTCTCCAAACCTGTCCACTGGGTGGGGTTTTCGGCCTTGGTATCCTCACCTCCCTATAGAATTGCAAAGTATCTTCTGGTGTTTGCCATCTGTGACTTACTTCACAAACCCACAACAGGTAGTGAGTTACATGACCCTTTGAGATGGACCAGCCTGTCTAGGTGTAGGACTAGTACTGTGTTCCTAGACCAGGAATTCTCAATGGCAGTACTCATTATACTTTTTAATTAAAATTTTTAAAGTTTTTAGTGTTTTCCTATTTGATACATAATAGTTGTACCTATTTGGGAGGGTACATGTAATATTTTGATATGTGTGAATAATGGTTAACGATCTCATCAGGGTAACTGGAATACCTCTCACCTCAAACATTTATATTTTCTTATGTTGGGAGCATCCAGTTCTTCTCTTCTGGTTATTTTGTTGTTTTGTTGTTTTGTTGTTTTGGTTTTCTGTTTTGTTTTGTTTTGTTTTTTGAAACAGGGTCTTGCTCTTTGACCCAGGATGGAGTGCAGTGGTGTCATCACAGCTCATTGCAGCCTCAACCTCCTAGATTCAAGCAATTCTCCCACCTCAGCCTCCCAAGTAGCTGAGAGCACAGGTACGTGCCACCACGCCTGGCTAATTTCTGTATTTTTTGTAGAGATGGGGTTTTGCCATGTTGCCCAAACTGGTCTTGAACTCCTGTATTCAAGCAATCTCCCTGCCTCAGCTTCCCAAAGTTCTGGAATTACCTGTGTGAGCCACCATGCCTGGCCCTAGATACTGTGAACTATACAGTAACTTATTGCTAATGATAGTCCATTTTCATTCATGTTGCTTCAAATTACAGGATTTAATTCTTTTTTTGTAGCTGAATAATATTCCATTGTGTATATATACCACATTTTCTGTATCCATTCATCCACTGATGAACACTTAGGTGGATTCCATATCTTTGCTATTGTGAGTAATGCCACAATAAACATGGAAGTGTAGATTTCTCTTCCATATACCGATTTCCTTTCTCTGCGACATACACCCACCAGTGGCACTGTCAGATCATATGGTATTTCTATTTTTAGACTTTTGAGGAACCTCCACTTTTCCATAGAGGCTGTACTAATTTACATTCCCACCAACAGTGCACGTGGGTTCCCCTTTTTCTGCATCTTTACCAGCATTTGTTATTTTTTGTCTTTTTGATAAAAGCCATTCTAACTGGGGTAAGATATCTCATTGTGGCATTTGCATTGTGGATTTGCATTTCTTGGACAATTAATGGACAATTAATGGACAATCTTGGACAATTAATGACATGGAGCATTTTTAAATAGCATTTTTAATATACACCTGTTGGCCATTTGTCTTACGTATGTCTTCTTTTGAGAAACGTCTGTCCATCTAGATCTTTTGCCCATTTTTAATTTGATTTTTTTTTCTTTTTTTGCTGTTGAGTTGTTTGAGTTCCTTATATATTCTGGTTACTGATCTCTTGTTAGACGCATAGTTTGCAAGTATTTTCCCCCATTCTCGTAGGTTGTTTTTTCACTTTGATAATTGTTTCCTTTGCTGTACAGAAGCTTCTTAGCTTAATGTAATCCCATTTTTCTATTTTTGCTTTTGCTGTCTGTGCTTTTAAAGTCTTATTCCCAAAATTTTTGCCCAGACCAAAGTCCTGAAGTGTTTTCCTAATGTTTTCTTCTAGGAGTTTCATAGTTTCAGGTCTTAGATTTAGTCTTTAGTCTATTTTGATTGATTTTTATTTATGGTGAAAGATAGGGGTCTAGCTTTATTCTTCTGCATTTGGTTATCTAATTTCCCCAGTAACATTTATTGAAGAGACTGTCCTTTGCCCAGTGTATGTTCTTTGTTGAAAATGAGCTGTAGGCTAGGAGTGGTGGTTCATGTCTGTAATCTCAGCACTTTGGGAGGCCAAGGCAGGCCAATCACTTGAGGTCAGGAATTCAAGACCAGCCTGACCAACATAGTGAAACCCCATCTTTAAATTAGCTGGGCGTGGTGGTGTACACCTGTAGTCCCAGCTACTCTGGAGGCTGAGGCAGGAGAATCACTTGCTGGGAGGCACAGGTTGCAGTAAGCCAAGATCGTGCCATTACACTCCCACCTGGGCAACAAGAGCAAAACTCCATCTCAAAAAAAAAAAAAAAAAAAAAAAAAAAATTAAAATTAAATGAGTTGTAAATGCTGTAAATGTGTGGACTTATTTCTGGTTTTCTATTCTGTTCCATTGGTCTATGTGGCTGTTTCTATGCTAGTACCATGCTGTTTTGGTTACTGTGACTTTGTAATATATTTTGAAGTCAGGTAGTGCAGTGCCTCAAGCTTTGTTCTTGCTGTTCATATTTGCTTTAGCTATTTGGGGTCTTTTGTGGTTCTAGGACTTTTTTTTTCTACTTCTGTGCAGAATATGTCTGGTATTTTGATAAGGGTTGCAATGAGTTTGTAAATTGCTTTTAGTAGTACTCTTGACATTTTAACAACATTAATTCTTTCAATCCATGAGCATGGGCAATCTTTGATCTTTTTGTGTCCTCTTTAATTTCCTTCATCAGTGTTTTATAGTATTCCTTGTAGAGATCTTTCACATCTTTGGTTAAATTTATTTCTAGGTATGGCCAGGGGCAGTGGCTCACACTTTTAATCCCAGCACTTTGGGAAGCTGAGGTGGGTGGATCATGAGGTCAGGAGACCGAGACCGTCCTTGCTAACACAATGAAACCCCATCTCTACTAAAAATACAAAACAACATTAGCTGGGCATGGTGGCAGGCATCTGTAGTCTCAGCCCGGGAGGCTGAGGCGGGAGAATGGTGTGAACCCGGGAGGCAGAGCTTGCAGTAAGTCGAGATCGTGCCACTGCACTCCAGCCTGGGTGACAGAGCGAGACTCCATCTCAAAAAAAAAAAAAAAAGAAAAATTTTGTCCTAGGTATTTTATATTTTTGTAGCTACTGTAAATGGGATTGCTGTCTTATATTCTTTTTCAGATTGTTTGCTGTTGGTGTGTATAAATGCTACTAATTTTTTAACGTTGATTGTGTATCCTGCAACTTCACTGGATTTGTTTATCATTTCTAACAGGTTATTTTGGTGGCATTTCCAAGTTTTTCTAAAATAGGTCATCTGCAAACAGTAATAATTTGACTTCTTCCTTTCTAATTTGGATGCACTTTATTTCTTTCTCTTGCCTAATTTCTCTGGCTAGGACTTCAACTTTGTTGAATAAAAATGGTGAAAGTGTATATTCTTGTCTTGTTCTAGATCTTAAAGGCTTTCACTGATGAACTTTTTTATTAAGATCATTGCTATTGGCATTTTGAGTCAGATAATTCCTTGTTGGTGGAGGGAATATGTCTTGTGCATTGCCAAATATTTATCAGAATCCGTGGCCTCTACCCATGAGATGTCAGTTGTCACTACTAGAAATGTCTCCAGACACTTCCAAATGTCCCTTGGGATGTAGGGGGCAAAGTCAGCCCCAGTTGAGAACCGTGGCCCTAGACCTCGTGTAGAACAGATGTGTCACCCTGGGGCTGTGTGGCCTTTCCAGTGGAGGCACATTCTGGGGTATTTGTGGAATCTTCTCTGGCCTATGCGAAATAGAAAAGGTTGGGCATGATGGCTCACACCTGTAATCCCAGCACTTTGGGAGGCCGAGGCGAGTTTGAGACCAGCCTGGGCAACAGGGCAAAAACCCATCTCCATAAAAAACACAAAAATTAGCCAGGTGTGATGGTGCGCACCTGTAGTCCCAGCTACTCAGAAGGCTGAGGTGGGAGGATGGCTTGAGCCCAAGAGGTCAAGGCTGCAGTGAGCTGAGATTGCACCACTGTACTCACTGGGCAACAAAATGAGACCCTGTCTCAAAAAAATAAAAAAAGAAATAGGAAAGACATGACTACAAAGAAAGTCACTTGACCATGAAAACTACAAGACTTTCCACCATTCATTTACAGCTTTTCACCCTTTGTGTTTTATATATCAGATAATTATTCAGATGTATTACCAGTTGTGATACAGAAGGGAACCATAATGGAGAGAGAAGCCAGATATCCCTGTCCAGTCACGTCACGTCCTACTGACACACTTTGTCTGTGCCATCACAAGAGGTCTCATTAGCAGTAAGCTCATAACTCAGGTTTTATTTGCATGTTATGCTGACTTAGATGGCTCTACTAAGGTAAGATGTTGGGTTTTTTGTTTTGTTTTATTTTTTTGAGACAGAGTTTTGCTCTTGTTGCCTAGGCTGGAGTGCAATGGCACAGTCTTGGCTCACTGCAGCCTCCACCTCCTGGGTTCAAGTGATCCTCCTGCCTCAGCCTCCCAAGTAGCTGGGATTACAGGCACCCACCACCAAGCCCAGCTAATTTTTTTTTTTTTTTTTTTTTTTTTTAGTAGAGACATGGTTTTACCATGTTGGTCAGGCTGGTCTTGAACTCCTGACTTCAAGTAATCTGTCCACCTTGGCCTCCCAAAATGCTGAGATTACAGGCATGAGCCACTGCGCCTGGCCAGGTTTTGTTTTGTTTTGTTTTGTTTTAAATACTGTTTCCTGTGTCTCTTTGGCCATTACTACAGATTCCAGTAACGTTGTGATGTTTCAGAAACTGTGTCATCCTTTCTGTGATTTCATCACACTGCATTTCAAAGACTGCTTTTATTCTAAGGAGCTGATTTTTACGAGCAGTGACTAAGAGAAACAACTGGGACTGTTGGGATCTGCCCAGGCACACCACTTCCCTCATGCCTAGGGAGCTTGGTCGTCCAGTATTTACTCCAGGATCTGCTTTCATCTTATATAAAAAATGAAAGTAAGTTAGTGGGAATAAAATGTAAAATTCATTCATTCGCCTGGGTGCGGTGGCTCACCTCTGTAATCCCAGCACTTTGGGAGGCCAAGGCAGGCGGATCCCAAGGTCAGGAGATCGAGACCATCCTGGCTAACACGGTGAAACCCCATCTGTATTAAAAATACAAAAAAATTAGCCAGGCGTGGTGACAGGCACCTGTAGTCCCAGCTACTCAGGAGGCTGAGGCAGAAGAATGGTATGAACCCAGGAGGCAGAGCTTGCAGTGAGCCAAGATCGTGCCACTGTACTCCAGCCTGGGCAACAGAGCAAGACCCCATCTCAAAAAAACAAAAACAAAAACTTCATTCATTCAAAAATTACCAAGTAGGATCTTGTGCTAGTTACCATGAGATATTTTGAGGCACCTAAAATAAAAGCTCAGAGTTCAGGAGCTCCTTATCTCATAGTTGAATCAAGATGTAGATGAGGGCTGGATGTGGTGGCTCACACCTGTAATCCCAGCACTTTGAGAGACTGAGGCAGGTGGATCACCTGAAGTCAGGAGTTCAAGACCAGCCCGGCCAACATGGTGAAACCCCGTCGCTAGTAAACATATAAAAATTAGCTGGGTGCAGTGGTGCACACCTGTAGTCTCAGCTATCCAGAAGGCTGAGGCAGGAGGATCCCTTGAACCTGGGAGGCAGAGGTTGCAATGAGCCGAGATCGTGCCACTGCACTCCAGCCTGGGTGACAGAGGGAGACTCCGTCTCAAAAAAAAAAAAAAAAAAAAAAAAAAAAATGTGGACAAGAACATTTACAATTATAAGTCAAGGGTCCTATGACAAAAGTGCCATCAACATCCAGAACAAGGCCGTTGGAAAAGAGGGTGAGTTCTGCACACTGGAGTCCATTGGCTGACCACAGATTCTAGAATGCATGTGTAAATGGCCTGTGAGAACACTTTATTTTCTTCTTTGACAGAATTGGCATCTCCCAGTGGAACAGGGAACTATCGAAGACAAAGAAGAGCCGGGCTTTAGTGAGGCATTTGATAATATGGTTAAAGACAATTTGGGCCGGGCACAGTGGCTCATGCCTGTAATCCCAGCACTTTGGGAGGCCAAGGTGAGCAGATCACCTGAGGTCAGGAGTTTGAGACCAGCCTGACCAACATGGAGAAACCCCGTCTCTACTAAAAATACAAAATTAGTTGAGCGTGGTGTCACATGCCTGTAATCCCAGCTACTCAGGAGGCTGAGGCAAGAGAATTGTTTGAACCCAGGAGGCAGAGATTGTGGTAAGCAGAGATTGTGCCATTGCACTCCAGCCTAGGCAACAAGAGCAAAACTCTGTTGAAAGAGAGAAAAGAAAAGAAAAGAAAAGAGAAAAGAAAATAAATCTGCCCATTTATGTCATGGAAAAGAAGATGAAAGATGAAGTACAAATTAGTTAGTGATTGGTATCAATGTGGAGGAGATTTCTGGTGCTGGGACAGTGAGGTTTTGGTAATCCATGTGTGGTTATCATGACATCATATGTTGCAAAATAAAGAATTCAAAAGATTTTTGATAGACCATGGCAATGCACCAAATCTAGCAAGATGAAATGTAGCACAAGAAAATGGTGGGTCTTGACCTTGGACCTGAAAACCCATCTGCACATACTCTGGTGGAGGGAGCCAGGCTTGGTAAGAAGTATTGGAAAAGACCTGAAGCTTTTTTCTTTTCAGACTTTTGGGCACATTTAAGAATCACCTGGCTGAGCACAATGGCTCACACCAGAAATCCCAGCACTTTGGGAGGCCAAGGCGGGAGGATTGCTTGAGGCCAAGAGTTCGAGACTACAGCCTAGTCAACATAGCAAGACCCTGTCCCTAGAAAAAAAGTTTTTTAAAAAAATTAGCCAGACATGGTGGTGTGTGCCGACAATCCCAGCTTCTGGGGAGGCTGACGTGGGAGGATCATTTGAGCCCAGGAGTTTGAGGCTGCAGTGAGCTCTGATCATACCACTGCACTCCAGCCTGGGCAGAACAGCAAGATCCCATCTCAAAAAAAAAAAATAGTCACCTGGCATAAATGCTTAAAATGTGGATTCCCAGGTGCTACCCTAGATTGTCAGATTCAAGTTTGAGGTGTGGTCCAGGAATCTCCATGTATTAAAGTGTCTTAGATAGCTCAGATTGCTATGAGAAAATATCACAGACTAGGTGGCCCAATCAACAGACATTTATTTCTCACAATTCTGGAGTCTGGGATCAAAATACCTACACATTCAGTTCCACCCTCTTTGTGAAGGACACAAACTTTCAGTCCATAACGTGAAGCTCTCTGGGTCATTCTGAAGTAGGGGCTCCGTGAGCCACACTGTCTTAAAGGTTTAAGTTAATGGGTGGAGGCTTTCACAATTGTATTGGGCAAAAGTGTAATGAGGAGAACAAAAGAGGTGAGAATCCTGCTCTACTGCGGTAGACAGAGCAGATGTGGATAATTTACATTTAATCTTGGGCCATGACACTTTAAGAACAGAGTCAAACTGGAAACAGGAAGGCAAAGGGGACTCAGAAGCAGATCCTCTGAAAAAGAGTGGAAGAGACTGGCAGTTCCTATCTCAGAAAGATCAGACTGAGAGAGGCCAGGACAGGGGAAAGGTTGTCTGCATCAGGGAATTAAACTTCCTCTGTGTGACCTCACAAGGTGACACTAAGACCAGTGGGCAGGAACCACAAGGGATCTATTTAAAAGGCTCAAAATAATGACCATCTTCTCTTAACAATGAGAGCCATCTGTCCACAGTGCCAGAGGTGTTCAAGCAAGGGCCAGAGAACACGTTTAAATGATTCTTCGGGAAGTTGGGTAATGAATGGAAGGATGGCACATCAAAAAGGTGGCAGAACCAAGGGAAGTATTATTGTTCTTGTTATTGTTTGATCGGAGAAAATACAGCATGTGTAGGTTTCCAAGTAGAAATGGAGTAAAGATAGGAGCCCAGGTGTGGCAGCTCATGCCTGTAATCCCAACACTTTGGGAGGCCAGGGTGGGAGGATCACTTGAGGCGAGGAGTTTAAGAACAGCCTGGGCCACATAGTGAGACCCCCTCTCTATTTTTAAAAATTAAAAATAATTGTTTCTTTCTTTTTTTTTTTGAGACAGAGTCTCGCCCTGTCGCAACCTCCGCCTCCTGGGTTCAAGTGATTCTCCTGACTCAGCCTGCCAAATAGCTGGGATTACATGCATGTGCCACCATTCCTGGCTAATTTTTATATTTTTTGTAAAGACGGGGTTTTACCATGTTGGCCAGGCTGGTCTTGAACTCCTGACCTCAAGTGATCCGCCCACCTCAGTCTCCCAAGGTGCTGGGATTACACATGTGAGCCACCATGCCCGGCCTTAAAAATAAATTTAATAAGAGAAAGATATGAAAGTGATGGAGGCAGGCATGCCATGGGGACAGTAGTGGAGAGAGACAAGTAAGTGAAGGAGAAGGGGACTGGAAGGACCTGGTCAGGTTGAACTCTAGAGATGGGGGAAGATTTGCAGTGGAATCACAGCAGAATAGAAGGAAGGAAATAGGAAGGATACAAAGATATTTCATGGTGAAAAAGAGGAGGTGGTATAAGGCACCATAAGGTAATGTGACAGGCAAGTTGAAGTTCATTCCAATCATGGTTTTAAGAAACAAAGGGGCCAGGTGCAGTGGCTCACGCCTGTAATCCCACACTTTGGGAGGCCGAGGTGGGTGGATCACGAGGTCAGGAAATCGAGACCATCCTGGTGAAACCCTGTCTCCACTAAAAATACAAAAATTAGCCAGGCTTGGTGGCAGGCACCTGTAGTTCCAGCTACTCAGGGGCTGAGGCAGGAGAATGGTGTGAACCCGGGAGGCGGAGCTTGCAGTGAGTGGAGATCGTGCCACTGCACTCCAGCCTCGGTGACAGAGCCAGACTCCATCTCAAAAAAAAAATAAAAAATAAAGTTCTTTAGTGGGCATGGTTTATAATCCCAGCACTGTCTAGCAATCCAGAGGCAGGTGGCTGGGGGTAACCTGGGCTGGGAATTGGCATGGTGGGCCAAAGGAAAAGGATAAAGGAACTTTACATTTCAGGCTCACAAGATTGGTAAATACCAAGCTGTGACCTGTCCAGGGTAGTGTGGGTTTTCTGTTTCCAGAGCCTTTAAACAAGCAAGTATCTTAGTTAAGCTTAGAAACCCCAAACCCTAGAGATAGCCAGAAGTACCCAAGATACCTGAATTTCATTTCAAGGATGCTGCCTTTGTGCTCCTGTCTTGGTCTTGACAGAGTTGGGGCTTTGACTTTGAGGTTGTCTCTGTGCCATGCGTATTCTGAAAATGTTGGGTTTTTATGAAGCCCTGAGATTTTAGGAAGGGCGCAGATCCTGTGGCCACCGTAATTTATCTTAAGACAAATAAACAATGAGGTGTTTCATGCGTTTTCTCCTGTCTTTCTCCTGTACTGCCTAGTGGATTTCCAATGTGTTTATGAAAAATAATGGCTTTGGCCAGGCACAGTGGCTCATGCCTGTAATCCCAGCATTTTGGGAGGCCAAAGTGGGTGGCTCACCCAAGGTCAGGAGTTCGAGACCAGCCTGGTCAACGTGGTGAAACTCCGTCTCTACTAAAAATACAAAAATTAGCTGGGTGTGGTGGCGGGCACCTGTAATCCTAGCTACTCAGGAGGCTAAGGCAGGAGAGGAGAATCGCTTGAACCCAGGAGGCAGAGGTTGCAGTGAGCCGAAATTGTGTCATTGCACTTCAGCCTGGGAGCAAGACTCCGTCTTAAACAAACAAACAAACAAACAAAAACAAACAAAAAAGAAAAATAATGGCTTTGAAGTGCATGAGATCTACATGATCGACATGATCTGCAAATTTACTCTACCTGTCTTTGGTCTTAACCCCATTTAATTGAGAAATAATTTCTAAATCTAACACCTAAATCTATGGGAGAGATCTGGAAATAGGCTTGTCAAAGTAGAGGTCATATATGTTGACCATTTACTTCCTCATTGTTTTTGCAGGATGAACTCTTGAACATTTCTTAAACACTAGTAGAAATGCCTTTTTTTTTCTAAGCAGATTTTTTGCAGGATAAAGTTATTTATAAGGGAAGCTGTTGTTATTGGCTAAAATCATGGGAGAGTCACTTCATTTTTAACAACTGGGAAAGACTGAAAGAAAGCAGGATTAATGCCTCTGTTTTTAAAAAAGAAACAGGGCAGTGTGTGGTGTTCTAATCTGGAAGTTCACCTGGAAAAAAAAAAAAGATTACCAATTTATTTCTAGAATAATCTGTAGTGAATGCAGTGTTAGGAACTTATATCACTTGACAGAACAAGTCCTGTCAAACTGATTTATTTCCTTCTGTGAAAGAGTAACAAGATTTTAGTAGATTGAGGGGAAATGATCAATATAATCTATATTTTATTTAGCAAGATGCTTGAACCTGCTGCATCCAACATCTTGGTCAATACATTCAGAAAATTTGGGGATTGGCATTAGTTGTCTAGAGGGCAACTGAGCTCCTATCCTGGGGCCTAGATTTAGTAGCACATCCTTTTTGAAAGTCCCAAAGGAGGGGAATAGTTACCTGACCTATTTTAAGAGGAAGACATGCTAGTGAATTCCCCTAGAAGATCCTCTGAGTTCTGATGAATGTATCTGACATGTTTGTCATTCTTGGTTTTGATTATTCAGATATGTTTGGAAGATCAGTCACGTGTGTGGTGTGCATATACATGTATATGTATATAGACACACACATATTTTATTAAATACAGTTTATGCTGCTGTGTACAGCCATTCACACACCCTGCATTCACATCCTTCTGAAAATTCCCCAAGAACTTCCCGACAGGATGGGTTCTCAGGCTTCTCTGTCACCAAAGGGGTGGGGGAATAAGAGGAAACAATAACTCTGAAAGCAAGTGAGATGTGTGGAAATAAATCTGTCATACTCTGTAATTCTAAAAAAGAAAGATACTTCTGGAAATTCTATCCCAGCTTAGGAAACAGTCGGTTGTGAGAAACAGTGATGATATTATTCTTATGATGAGTCTCTGGATTTACGTATCCCCTCTGCTCGAGGGAATCCAAGCACCTTAATAACTGTGACATCATTCTAAACTATTAATCTTCACAACACCCCCCTGAGGAAGTCTGTTAGGCACTGACATTCCTCGTATTTCAGCAACTTTATGGCTGGAATTAGGTATATCAGGTATCTGTGTATAGGGATAGTTTGTCCTTGATAATGTATCTTTATCTCATTGCTCCACTTCCCAGTACTAACAGATTTAACTTAGAGCCCAGTAACACCTAAAAAGAACATGTGAGATTTGTCTCGGTCCCTCTAGTTCATGCAGTACTTTTACAATCACTTGATCTTCACGCTCCAACTCTTCAATGCCGACAGGTAAGAAATATCAGAATATTATTAATCATTTCTACCATGGATTGAACCCCCTTCATGTGCCAGGGATTGTGCTAGATACTTTATATCTGCAGTCTCATTTAATCCTGAAACAACCCTGTGGGGTGTGTACTGTTATCTCCATTTTACAAGGAGAAGTTACACAGTGAGGATTAAGTGATTTGCTGGGGGCCATCCAGCTGTTAGTGGCAGAGCTAACACTAGAACCCAGGCCTTTGGTAATCTTCCTGCTCTCTACATTTTGTTTTATTTTTATTAAGAAAAGCCTTTGGCCGGGTGCAGTGGCTCACGCCAGTAATCCCAGCACTTTGGGAGGCTGAGGCGGGTGCATCACGAAGTCAGGAGTTTGAGACCAGCCTGGCCAACAGTGAAATGCTATATCTACCAAAAATACAAAAATTAGCCGGGCATGGTGGCATGCACCTGTATTCTCAGCTACTTGGGAGGCTAAGGCAGGAGAATCTCTTGAACCCAGGAGGCGGAGGTCGCAGTGAGCTGAAATTGCACCACTGCACTCCAGCCTGGGCCACAGAGTGAGACTCCATCTCAAAAAAAAAAAAAAAAAAAAAAAAAAAAGCCTTTGATTCTTCTAGGTAATTCTTTCTTGTATGTATTTACTTTTCTATATATTTTTAATTTATTTATATTGTATGTCACTGCAAGATCATGTCTCTGACTTTTAGGCTTTGAGTATAAGGTAAATCTGTCCTGAGCTACCAACACTGCCTCTCTGATCTGTCATGAGAGAGGGAAGTATTAGGTACTAAATCATATTTTTAAAAATATGCCAACAATGAAAAGTGATTGCTTTATTGTTACGCCATTCTAGCCCAGCCCACAGGCTCAGCAGTAGATATGATGTCCCCTCTCCCTCCCTTCGTCTCTTTCTCTTTCCAGCTGGGGATCATTCTCTTGTTCTGTTGCCCAGGCTGTAGTGCAGTGGTGTGATCATGGCTCACTGCAGCCTCGAATTCCTGGGCTTCCGTGATCCTTCTGCCTCAGCCTCTCTAAGCACTGTGATTACAGGCATGAGCCACCATGCCTGGCCTATATTCCTTTTAGTAGGTAATAATAGGGTAATTATGCTTTAAAACAAACAAACAAAAGGCCGGGTGCAGTAGCTCACACCTGTAACCCCAGCACTTTGGGAGACCAAGGTGGATGGATTGCTTGAGCTCAAGAGTTCAAAACCAGCCTGGGCAACACGGCAAAACTCCGTCTCTACAAAAAAATACAAAAATTAGCTGGGTGTGGTGGCATGCACCTATAGTCTCAGCTACTTGGGAGGCTGAAGTAGGAGGATCGCTTGAGCCCAGAGGCAGAGGTTGTAGTGAACTGAGATTGTGCCACTGCACTCCATCCTGGGTGACAGAACCTGACCCTGTCTCAAATAAAAAAGGAAAAGGAAAAGAAAAAAGGAAGGAAGTTAGTTAGTTAGTTAAGGACTTACATTGAGTGTTTCAATGAGATCTGATCCTCCCTCCCTCCCTCCCTCTCTTCCTTCCCTCTTTCCTCATTGGTTAAGCATGTCTGTATGCCCAGAACCGTCTTCATCCTGGAATCGATATCTGCAGTTCAGTGTCGTCATCATTGTCGTCATCATTGTCATTATCATTCTCATTATCTTCTCTTCTCCAAGGGTACAGCACTGAGTACCAATTAGCATGGTGGGCGTTTATGGAGATGTGTACAGTGAACACTCCATATGGTGCCTATCCTTGGGGAAGCAGGCGGGTCATCCGTAACATGAATACAAATCTACTCATGAATGCATATGCATTTCCACATCATCACAGGTATTCCGTAGTGAAACAAATGGATCTTGTTGCTGTTATCTTGGTTCCATACAGTTTTACACAAATGCAGGAAACCCACTCAGGGAGAGGTCACCTCCAACACTGGGCCTGAGACAGGGTGAGGAAGTGAGCCTGAGCCTTGAGCTAGACTCAAAGATGGAGAAAGAACCTCCTTCGTGTTATTCTCCAGATCCCTCCAAAGTTGAAAGATGCCACAATAAAGGTCACATAATTCTGCTGGGTTGGTTGCTTTGTATGATTCTCTTTACCCTCTCTTATATGTTTCCACCACTTGGAGTTTAGTTTGACAAAAACTAATAAGAAGTGAAGAGCACACATTCACTGACAGAGGCATCTCAAACCCACAGCTGGGAGTCAGGAACCTGTGTTTCACCTTATCCTTCTGTACTCATAATTTAGCAGTGGCTCCATAAATGATGAGATACGGAGATGATGAGAATGACACTGAGAACTTCCAGTACTACTTTTATTTGGAATCAAAAGCCACAACAATCATTTCATTGACCAACAGAGTTATCTACCTAACTGATGTCTCAAAACAGCAAGTCCAGGCCAGGCTCAGTGGCTCATGCCTGTGATTCCAGCACTTTGGAAGGCCGAGGCGGGTGGATCACTTGAAGTCGGAAGTTTGAGATCAGTCTGGCCAACATGGTGAAACCCTGTCTGTACTAAAAATACAAAAATTAGCTGGGCATGGTGGCAGGTGCCTATAATCCCAGCTACTTGGGAAGCTGAGGCAGGAGAATCACTTGAACCCGGGAGGTGGAGGTTGCAGTGAGCTGAGATTGTCCCACTGCCCTCCAACCTGGGCAACAGAGTGAGACTCTGTCTCAAAAAATAAACAAAATCCAGCAAGTCCTTGGCCTATGACATTTAGAAGTTTAAAATTAGAACTTGTACAAAACGTTTAAAGCCTGTAGGAAGTTCTAGATTTCCAGGATATCTGAAGAGGATTTAGATTCTGTTGATCCTGGAGAGACATATTTATGACTGACCCCTTTCACCACACCCCTCCCTGCCGGATTTATGCTTTGCTGAAGGGATAGGTCTCTAGAAGGTAGCCTCATGATAACTAGATTCTCTTCTGACTGGTTGCGAGGATCATTTCAATGGGCATAGTACTGGAAATGTGTCTTAAGAAATAGGAGGCCAGGCATGGTAGCTCACGCCTGTAATCCTAGCACTTCGGAAGGCTGAGGCAGGCAGATTGTCAGAGCTCAGGAGTTTGAGACCAGACTGGGCAACACGGTGAAACCTCGTCTCTACTAAAATAGAAAAAATTAGCCGGGCATTGTGGTGCTTGTCTGTAGTCCCAGCTACTTGAGAGGCTGAGAGAGGCAGGAGAAATGCCTGAACCCAGGAAATGGAGGTTGCAGTGAGCCAAGATTGTGCCACTGCATTCCAGCCTGGGCGACAGAGTGAGACTCCAAAAAAAAAAGAAAGAAAGAAAAGAAAAGAAACAAATAGGAATGGGCTGGGCACAGTGACTCACACCAGTAATCTCAGCACTTTGGAAGACTGAGGTGGGAGGATCACTTGAAGCCAGGAGTTCGAGACCAGCCTGGGCAAAAAAGCAAGACCCTGTCTCTATAAAAAATTTGTAAAACAAATTAGCCTGGCATGGTGGCATGTGTCTGTAGTCCCAGCTACTCAGGAGGCTGAAGTGGGAGGATTGCTTCAGCTCAGGTGTTGGAGGCTGCAATGAGTTATGGTCATGCCACTGCACTCCAGCCTGAGTGACAGAGCAAGATTCTGTCTCCAAAAACGAAGAAATAGGAATGAACCCAAACACCGAAGGCCAGTACTATATTGACATTCAGAGTCCCACCTCTAGGTCTTAGTAGGGTCTTCCAATAGGATACTGTATTTTTGATTTTCCTTTTTTTTTTTTTTTTTTTTGGAAATGGAGTTTCACTCTTGTTGCCCAGGCTGGAGTACAATGGCATGATCTCGGCTCACTGCAACCTCCACCCACTGGGTGCAAGCGATTCTCCTGCCTCAGACTCCTGAGTAGCTGGGATTACAGGCGCCCCCACCACACCCAGCTAAGTTTTGCATTTTTAGTAACAATGGCGTTTCACTGTGATGGCCAGGCTGGTCTTGAACTCCTGACCTCTAGTGATCCACCTGTCTCATCCTCCCAAAGTGCTGGGATTACAGGCATGAGCCACCGCGCCTGGCCTGCATTTTCGATTTTCCATCCAACCCAGTGGTGAACATGCCCATCAAAGTACTCATGCCCTCTGGGTAGAATCCCACCTTTCTGAGTGCTGGGGATCATGAGTTTACCCCTAAGTAATGACTACTAAATAGTCTCACTCTCATGTGACCCTTCATATGTCCTTCCTTCCACGTCCCATTCCCAAACTAAAAGGGGTATCATCCCACTCAGAACAGCCTAGGGTGGGAGGTGGAAGCAATAGGGCCCCTCAGTGTCTGCCTTGTGCCCCTTCGCCTGAGACAGCTGTTCCCTTTGATTCCCAGTGGTGTCACCCTCTGGCCTCACTATCTTGCCGTCCGCTTTCAAAGCAGTTTCCAGGCACACCCCATCTTCATCTTTCTGTGAGAATAAATAAACACTTTGAGGCTCCCATGTCTTCATTAAACATTTTCTCTAAACTGCATGCTCTGGCTCTGTGCCCACGTGCACCAAGAAAGCTGCCCAGGAGCAGCCGAACCCCAGAGCCCTGCCTGCTGGTTCTTCCTATAAATAGCCCTTTGAATAGGCAGGAGGCACCTGCACGAACTGCCACTCCTCCCCTCCTCTCTGCATCCTGGCTTTCCCAGCTCCCTGAGTCTCAGGCTGGGGAGGATGGTGAGCAGCCTCCCCAGCCCCCGGCAGAATGAGCAGCAGTATTGGCAGCAGCAGCAGCAGAGAAAAGACCAGGAGCGAGTCGCACGTGCTCCCTCCCTCCCTCCCTCCGCTCGAGGCCAGGAGCTGCTGGGACCTGTGGTCTGGCAGTGGGGAAGGGAGGGGACCCTGGTAAGCAGCAGTGTGGGAAAACGTGGAATGGAGACTAGAAGAGAAGCTGTACATAAATAAATAAAGAAAGCATGTTTGACCAAACCCCCAACACCGAAATCTCGAAGCCCAGTGGAGCAGGAAATTGAATGGCCCGGACTCCGCAGCCTCGCCTGGCCCTCCTCCCCCTCCCCCTGGCCCGGAAGATTTTCTAGGCCTCCAGACTTTTTTTTTTTTTTTTTTTTTTTTTTAAATTTAGAAATCTCAACTCTAGAGAGAAAGAGGAAAGGTGTTTTTAAAAGAGTGAGGGCTCAATGGCCACAGATCTGAAAAAACTGAAAAGCGGGGCGGGGCGGCGGGGAGGAAAAGAGCACCCAGCTGTGTGTGTGTGTGCGCGCGCGCGCGCGCGCGAGCACACGCAAGACGGTCTAGGAACCAGCCCGCAAGGGGAAAAGAAAACAAAGGAAAGTATGACATGAGAAAGACAGAGAAATAAGTGGTGGAAGGCATGAGTGGTGAGGGAGGGGTCTGGGCGCTGGAAAGAGGCAGAGAGGATGGATACCGGAATGCAGGCGGCGCGGGGAGGGAGGGAGGCGCACATGTGGGAGAGAGAGAGACAATGATGTCAGCATTTCCTTCTGGATTGGTCACGTGGTCCTTGCCAGGTAAACAGACTGGAAATAGACTCCATAAAGGCAGTGCCTGCCGAGGGAGGGCGGGAGACGAATCCCGCTTCACCCTTTCCTCTCTGTTGCATCCTCAGCAAGCAGGTTTTCACGTCTGCGACAAGGTGGTCTCAAGAGTGGAACTGCGTTCTTACAAGTCAAGGAATATGATTCAGAGAGGAAAAGCTATTTGCTTTTATAATTAGCTCAAGGGGTTTGGAAACATTTTGATTAAAAAATAATAATAGAGGCGGGGACAAATGTGAATCTAAGCTCAGATGCTATGAGTGTCTTGGGTCGGGGATAGCTTATCTTTGTGTCTTCTTTGGAAGGGGCTCAGATGGATCTAGATTAAGGATGGATTGCACGGCCGCAGTTCAGAATGAAAGGATCAGATGCTGTAATTATCAACATTAGGAAACAGAAAATGCTAACAGATTCAATGAGAATACATTAAAAGAGTTTGATACAGTTCAGTGTGTGACCCTGGTGCCCCAGGAAGGAATGGAGACCCCACAACAGAAAAGAGGTTAAAAAAAGGTACAGTGACTTTCAAGCAGTGTTCTTTAAAAATGATATGAAAGGATTCTCAAGCAAAACATGGCAGGAGTTCAAGGCATTTTAAAACGGGAAAGGGACATGGGAAACTTTATCTGAAAGCAAACTGGATGAAGCAGGTAATTTTTCCACCTGGAAAGCTCTAGAATCCAAAATGGTAGTGGGAGGGAGAAGTGTATGGATCTTTCTTCAAATGCCTGGAAATAAGGCTTTTGCATCCGTGATGAAATATCTCATTTAGATCACTCTTCGAATAATTTTGGATTGACAGGATATACCATTATGATCAGTTATTTTCTGACCAGGTGGAAATTTGGCCAAAGCTTGTGGGAAGTGGAATGACCAACTCAGTTTTTCAGAAATGAGTGGGTTGCTAAGATGCAGTTTTAAACCTGGGACAGTCTTCGGTAAACTGGGACCAGTTGGTCACCTTAGTGGGGAGCTAGGAGTTCTAGTCTAGTCTTCATGAATATAATGAGACAATTCACCCCTTCCCCCTCTCTACCCACCAAAAACCAAAACAAAACCACCTTTCATTCTGTTTTTCTCTCATTTCTTATTCTCTCCCCTCATTTCTTTCACTTAGTCTTCCCTGATCAGTTTATAGCATTGCATGGCTAATTTGGGTATGCATGAATCTGTAGACGGACACATGAGCTGGCAGAATATAGCTAAACTGAACAGTTGACTTTAGTTGCACCTGGGGAAAAGGAGGGGAGAAAATAACTATGCATTTTCTTTTGCTCCCCACCTGCCACCTGCTTAACATCCCTTATTGGAGGAGTGGGTGAGAGCCCAGTCAGTACACACAAGTGTACTTTCAGCCCTTGGGTTAAAAGACAGATATTTGATACCCCTCTCTGTTAACAAAATACGTCACTCTCAAGACTCCCAGCCCAGAGTTATTTTTGCAGCATTATGTAATTGGATTGCCTAGTTAGAAGTACTTCCTTAACAAGGCTTTCAGCAACCCCTCCGTGTGGGCCTGGCTGGGCCTGGCCAGTTCTGCCCAGTTACACACACTCACACTTGGGCAGTTATCAGTCAGAGTCAACCCAGCCAAGCACGGTGAAAAGTGATCAGCCCATACCACTGGACTGACCACCCTCCCCTCTTGCTGCAGGTTCGCCCAAAGTGAGTGGTCAGTATCTGCAGTGCGCATGGAAGCCAGAGTTGGTGGATGACCGTCATGTGGCCAAGCCTCAATATTGGCAAAGCAGGCATCATCTTTGTTTCAAGGGAGCTGTGGAACTGTCCCACCCACAGCCTTCCCTACCTTAGGGCCTGCAAATGGAGCACTCAAGTGACCAGGAGTTCCCAAGGGGCCTGCCTTTGGATGTCTATCTCTGCCTGCTCTTATTCCCCATCTACTGGATTTCCTCATATTTTTTCATGAGCAGTTGGTCATCTGATCATCCCTTCCTGTTAGCCCTGCTGACTCACAGAAGTAAGGAACTTGTCTGAGCTTCAGACACTGTCAGAAAATTTACAAAGGAAAACAAAAAGGACTAGTATGAACTTCCCCTGGTATGGCCAGCCAAGGCTGGAAAACCAAGGGGCACACCAGGCAATTGTTACATGGGTTCAAACCCTGTAATCCTAGGATTTTGTTGATATTTCTCTATTGCATTGTCCTTTTTGGCCTTTTTCCCTTTAGTGAATAACATCCCCCATGCCTATCAGTGACATGTCTCTTAGTCTTGAATCTAGCCATGAATCCATACAAAACCAGAGCACCCTTCCCGGAATATTTTTCTTTCCTGCCCCTCAGCGCATGTGCCCTGCACATCTATCTATTCTCATCCCTTGGGTCCCCTGATTCTCCTGACCTTGATGAGAGGCAACTGGTATAATAGAAATAGCTTTAAAGCTTGACAGGCCCAGGTTCAAATTCAAGCTGAGCCACTTAATAGCTGTGTGACCTTACGTGAGTGACTTAACCTCTCTGAATCTGGTATTCCTCATCTATAAGATGGGACTAATAATAATATCAGTTTCCCAGGGTTGCTGGGAGAACTGAATGCAATTATTTGCAAAGTGCCTGGCAGGGAGCTACGGCATGGTAGGTGCTCAGCAAATGTGGGCTCTCCTGGGAGGGAGGAAAAGAGCTACCTTCCCTGGCTCCTGAGAGCTAACCTCCATTCTCTTTACCATCTGTCTCCTACTGGAATATCCTTTTTAGTGGTGCTAAATTGAATCTCACCATCATTTGGTGGTGGGTTGAGGGAGGGGCCCTTGGTCCGTGGAATAGAGACTCCCTTGGCTATTCTTTTGGGGGAAGCTTTCCACCTGACAATCTGTCCCCTGCCTGCCTCCTTATAGCCAGTGTCTCTCTGCAGACCCCTCCAAGGCTGGGCGCTAAATTAAGTCTATTAGCCTTGGTTTTATCTGTGCCAAGCTGCAGGGGCCACCAAGTGCTCTGTGCAAAGGGACAAGAGATGAATGCAGTTTCTCCCAAAGTGTACACCTGTGTGAACCCTGCATCTTTGTTGCAAAGGTGGGTTAATTCCAGCTCCACAGCAGGAACTCGTTGGAACCCATAGGGCAGGATCCCAGGGACAAACTGAGGTATCAACCAGCCACAGGCAAAATAATGGGGGAAACCAGGAAGGAGAGGTTCCCTGAAGGTGAGGGGCAGGGACAAGCCAGAACCCAGGGGCTCCTTTCGCTGAAGTTCACAAATGCCAAGAGCTGGTGATGTGAGCTGTACCTGGAGGGGCCAGGCTGGGGTGGAGGAGCGCCCATGGCAGCGCACACCACTGTTCCAGTTGGCAGGAAGCCCTTCCCTGAAGACTGCAAGTTTAACCTTTAGCATTCAAGTGTCGAGGCTTAAGTGTCGTTATGAGCAATTCTTCCTGCTGCAGCGTTCCCAGGCTGCGGAAAGAGGGGTCGGCGCAAATCTGCCCGCTTTCCTTTTTCTTCCCAGACAGAATGAGAGGGAGGGAGAAGTGCAGCACCAAACACGCAAACACAGGCACCCCTCCAGTCGGCCCTTCGCTAACTCTACACACGCACTCCCGCCTCCTTGGCTGGTCCAGTTTCTGGTCTGCCCTGGAGGTGAGCAGGGCCCCGGGGGTTCTCCACTCCCAGCTCTTGCACCTGGGGCTGAGGGGTACAGAGGCGCCTTCCCTCTCCAGGCCTTGGCTGGAAGGGGCTCCAGGGGACATCGGGGTCCAGCGTCCTCCTGCAGTCGGCTTCAGGGTCCCCACCCCGGTGCCCACACCTCGGTGTCCCGCGGGGAGGGGGTGTGTGAGCGCATCTGTGGTCCTAAAGAGACTGAGCAGCACGGCGAGAACGACAGAAAGAGAAGTGAACCACCAGCAGCCCCGGGTGCGGAGTTAGGGTGATGGGGAGGCAGGCATGGGGCCTGGGCAGCGAGGGCGTTGGGCGTGAGGTACGCCCCCCGCCGCGCCCTCTCCTTCCCAGGCCACTGATGGGGCGGGCCCCTGGTAGTGGTGGCTTTTCTGGGCATCCGTAGGGGCATAATGGGGTGATCGAATTGCTCCGCCCGGGCCTGTTTCCCCGCCCATCCGAGGGGCCGCTGGGCCATGCCCTGCGTGCACCTGTGAGGGGCGCCTGGGTCCCAGTGCGGCGACTCTGCACCGGCCTAAGTGCCTCAGCCAGTGTCTCCAGGGACCAGAGGGCCAGGGGCTTCCTCCGGGAGTCCAGAACCCGCAGGAAAAAAAAAAGGGTCCCGAAATGGAGTTGGGTGTGCCGGGCATTAGGGACGCGCACGCTGGCTCTGTGAACTGGGATCAGCATCTCAGGCCAACTGTCGAATTCTCGATGATAAGGTTTTGGGCATGAGAGAGTGGGGAGGGAAGGGGCCTGGTCTATACAACATCCAGCCCAGAGGGACGGAAGAGCAGACACGAGAAGGGTGCGTCTCACGCCCGGGCCAGAGGAAACTGGCGTCGAATGTCCCTGCAGCCCGCTGAGCTCTGGAATTAAACAGGGAGGCGGCTGCGAGGGCGCGCCCCGAGTCCACAGGGGACCAGTGCCCTGCCCGCAGCCTTCACACAGGCTGGGCCCTAGGCCACCCCACGGGGAGCCCAGCTAGCTGGAGCCCCAGCGGTTGCGCTCCAGGCCCGGTGCGCACCGGACTCCTGCCGGCCCATGGGGCCGCGCCCTGCCCTGCACCCACCAGCCTTAACCAAGTACAGGCTCCAAATTTCGTGCCATCAGCGCACGGGAAGATCGGATTCGCCTTTTTCTCTATTTCTGAGAATAGGAAACCAACGAATCGGAAATTTTTTGCCTTGGAAAAATATCTGTTCGATGTCGTTTGTTGCTTAAATTGTCCTTGGAATTTTTTTTCAACTTTATTTGAAAAAGAGAAAGTTGATGCGCTCCCCAAACCCTGTTTTTCTTTAAACCGTCCCTTTAGACGTGCAGCCGGTTACCGCAGATGTTTTCTGGGGCGAAGAGAGCGAAATGGAATGGGAGGGAGGACGAGGACTGGGAATCTCTCATTTTAAATCCCATTACTGGCTTTGGGGAGAGGCACACAGACACACACACATGCGCGCGCGTGCACACACACACACACAAAATCAGGAAAAGCTAGTTCGTCCCCCACTGATTTCCTTCACTTCAAAGATTTCCCTCGCCCCCTTAAATCAGAAAATTATGGCGCTAGGTATTTCTCAAGAAAAAAAAAAAAAACCCTCACGTTTATTCAGAATATGTACATGGTTTAGGTTTCTTTTTACATTTCTCAGCAAAAAAATAAAGGGATGGGGGTGGTGGGTAAGAGGCACTCAATTCCCTGGCCATTAAATAAGCCATGCCTGCAAAAAATGCAAGCATGGGGTGGGGTGGGGGATTGTTCAGCCGCGCATCCCTCCATTAGCGCACGCCTGCGTGTCTGCGTGTCAACAATGCACGTGCCACCGTGGGCACCGTCTCCCGGCGCTGGTCCAGGAGGGCTATGTGCAGATGGGAGGCAGGTCTCAGTTGCCCACTCACAGCCCTGCTCCCAAGCCCGCCGCTCGCCCATCGCAGGGTTTCCTTTTTTCCTGGCTCAGGCTGGCAAGTAAGAAGTCTCGATCATTCCCCCCAGTTATGCCCTGGGAAATCCCTAAAGCGAACACGGCCTGACTGAGGGTCTCTTGCCCTCGAGTTGTTCACTTTGTTGCGTTGTGATGAAGTTAGTTCTCTCTCTCCTTCACCCGCCCCAGGCTTTAGATGTGGTGCAAACTTCTAGTACCTACCAGGTCACCAAAAGGGAAGTCAGGCGCTAGCCGGAGGTGCAGGCGGTGCGGAACCCGGGAGAGCCACCGGCTCTGCGCCTCCTGCCCCAAGGTTGGATTTCAGATTTCCATTGCAAAGGAGCTGAGAAAACTGGGAATCTGACTCAAACCCTGGAACTGACTAATTGCCCTGCTTTTTCACAATGCGCCATGTATTCGAAATGAAGGGCAGGCTTTATCATTTGGAACTCTTTCAAGGACCCGGGCGCTCCAAGTTTGGGGCTAATTCTTTAAAGGTTTTACTTCTGAGAAACAGGAAAAAAGAAAGAATGAAACGTACCCACAATCCATGTACTGGAGATGACACTCAAGAGTAGGTTGTGGTCTCTTTTGAATCGGGAGTTCAAAAGAAAAAAAAAAAGGCTTGTTCCCTCCCCCTTGCCCCAGGGATGAAACCTCTCTAGATTTGAGCGGCCAATTTGGTTTGATTTCCGCGGTTTGGAGGCTCTGGCAGGGTTAGGGGCGGCAGGGCTCAGAAGACAGACCTCAGCTGCCTTCTAGACCAGCTGGTTTGCTCTTGGCCCTGGTAGCAGAAGCTAAAATCGAGGTGATTCACCCTCACCCTGGTAGCTCGAGTGAGAGTCAGGGGAGGGCGTCGCGGAACCTCCCTGGCCGCGCCCCACACGCCCTGTCCATGTACCTCCCGGCTCATCTCCTTATCTTCTCACCGCACCCCCTACCTGCCTCCTGTCCCCCAGGGATCTAGTTCCCCTTTCTCTCTGTCATTTCGAGCCAGTTTTCTTTTCCCACCAAAAAAACTCCTTTTTCTTGGAGTAACTTTCCGAAAGAGCCGTCGTCCTAAATGCCATCCTCATGGAGCTGGATTTGGGAAGCTCGTTCTCAATTAAAGCGCCTTTTGTGGGCACGGTGTGCATCCCTACAGCCCCCAGAACGCGTCACCTGGGTGCGAGGACCCTCAACCTCGCCGGGCCGGACACTGAACCGTGACAAAAGGGGACTTCAGATCCTCTGCTCTTTTCCCGTGAAAAAGCCCCAGAAACACATCTGAATTTGGTTTTTGGTTACCTTTCAGGTGTAAAAAAATATTTTGACAAAAGTATTCCCCAGTCCGCCAGAGTTGGGGGAAAGCAAGCTCTTGTGCAAGAATATAGGCACAAACCAAGAAGCTGCATGTAGTGGGCACCACTGTGTACATCCGCTTATGACTGTGGGGACCATGTCAGGAGTCTGAGGGTCTGGCACCAACATTCAAACGGCCTAGTCCTGCCAGGGACACCCCTGGTTTTCGTAAACGGGGAGGGGGGCGGTGATTTTTACTCAGACTCATCTACTCACTCCCTGGCGCATTGAGAGCAAACTTTGAGATTTGGTGGTTGAGGCTCAGGGCACAGTGGCTTAACCTTAGGGCAGAGCCTTGGATGGAGCGATTCCGGACGCTCAGAAGAACCGCACCCCACATCCCTACCAGAAAAGGGAACTGTTCGATTTGTTTGGGGGTTAGGGGGTGGATCTGGGCGATGGGGGTGTCGGATGAATGGAGCCCACGTGCTGCGCCTGGCTGCCACTCTCTAGTTTCTCCCTCCCTATCTCATCTTCTGCCATTTCCAGAGGCAGGAGAAAGGTGATCTCGGACTTGACCCCTAAATCACGGCTGCCGGTGGCTGCACCTCACTCCAGGATGAACGCAGCCCCTTCCCCGGGCTCGGGCAGCTTAACCCTTTCCTCCCCGCGCGCGCAGAGGCCGCCGGTGGCGGCGCCTCTGACCCCGGCACTGCGAGCAGCCCGCCTCCTCCGCGCGGCACCTTGGATCCCGTGCAGAGACCACAAAAGGACGAGGCTGCCCGGCACTGCGAGCCTGGGGCACGGGCCGGCTGGCCCAGAGCGCTGCCGAGGAGCCCGAAGAAGAGCCGGAGTTAGCGGAACGAGGAGGGATGTTTAGATCATGTTAACTACCCAGACAGATGCACTTCAGCATGTCTGCATTTATGGAATCCATATGTTGTGGCAAATGAAAGGACTGCAACACGTACATACAATAGACTTAGAATAACAATACACATTCAAAAAGGGACTCGCACATTCTTCACCCTCCAACCCCTTCCTTAGATCTAGCTCTGGAGTTGTACGGCGAGGCGTCCTTTCAACCTCTCCTGCCTCCACACGGTTTTTTTTTTTTTTCTTTTTCTTTCTTTCTTTATTTTTGTTTCTGTGTCCACAATCCTCCTGCAGAAGAAAACCCAGGGCCCAGAGCTAGGCTTTTTCCAAGTGAGATCTCCTAAGACCCCTTCATCCTCCTTGCCCCTTAAGATGGCCCATTGCCTCTTTAGCCTTTGGACCAAATAATAGCTGCTCACATTGCAACCCCATATTCTGATCATTGCAGGGGAGCAGATTCTTACTCAAATTCACCATTCACATCTTCATCATTAAATCAACATTTGTATGTTATATTTGCAAAGAAGTGGCTTCAAACAGATCTGGAAACACAAACCCCCAGCGAGCGGGCACTCACACAGCTCTGCCCAGTACCTGAATTTATGTACACCTTGTATATCTGTGTGCACAGATATATTCACACACACACACACATACAAATGCAAAGACATCTGAAGTCATTCAAATGTATATTTATGTACCCCTTTATGCATATATTTTTGTTTTTATATCTATACTCATTCATTTGAGTGAGAGCTAGAGAAATGTACACAGCAATGCAATATTTACCCTACATTCCACTTTCCCTCCTAATCTAAATGTCTTAAAACCAGGTTGGTCTAAAATTTTCTGCCCTCTTGCTAGCTAAATGAAAGACTTTGATTCTGAATTTCTTGTTTCCTTCTTTTTTCATTTTGTACGTAAAATAATCCATATAGATGCTGGATTATCGTCTAAGCATTATTCAATCATACGAGCTTGGTACCTCTCCTTATAACGAATTCACTCAGTAAAATTAGCATAAGTATTTACCAGATTAAGCTGACATTTTCCTATATTGTAACATGAAATACATTTATATCCAGAATTTCCTCCAAATAGCTTATACCAAAGGAAATACTGACTTCCTCCGCACTGTTTTATATAAGAAACAAGCTACAAGTTCACTTCTAGTACTATTTACATTTTAAAAGAAAATAAATACATAGTATTTAAGTGATTTTTCAAGATCTACAAAGAGGAGTTTAATTCTACTACATCTTTAAAACAATAAACAGCTTTATGAAGATTCGTGAAGACAGATAAAAAGGAAGTGAATATATTCCTGAGGGTCTGAACAATTTTCCTTACCTGATATATTATGGAAAAATTCAGAATTTACCAGTCTTCCTTCAGTCAGCTACATTTTACACTGACCTGCCCTTTGGACTGAAAGGGAAAAAAAAAAAAGATTAACTGTTGCCATTGAAAAATTTAAAATAATAATCAGAAACCGGACAAACTGAAGGTAAAAATATACAATGGCTACAATAAAGATAAATATTTATTTAATCAAAGTAGAGGTTGTGTTTGGACTGTAGGAATGTTTCATCCTTCCCTTAAAAAAAAAAAAAAAAAAAAAAAAGCAAGAAAGAAAAAAGCTAGAGTCTTTGCAGGCTCCTAGAGAGTTCCCCATTGTCCAGGGCTATCAAGAGCCCAGAATGGCATTAACCTCACAAAAGACACATTGTGCAGGGGACAAAAAAAAGCCCCTTCTTCTACAATAACTTTTAGCTTTTTTATTTTTAGAAAATGACAAAGGTTTTGCAAGCACTGACTGGTGAAACCTGTAGCAAGCCAGGCTGGACTTGGCTTTATTGATCAGCTGTCCTGCATGGAAAAGCAGCCAGGAAAAGTTTGAATGGCAACCCAGATTTGGCTCACAGAGAGGAAACCCCTGATTTTTCTAAATGTATTTTCTTTTTTTCCCCCCGTCTAAATAAAATAGCATTATTTCCCAGAGTGAATTCAGAAGGATTAGATGAGGTAACCCTGCAAAATCCTAAACCGGTTTTTTTTCTCTCTAGTCTTGACTAAGAAGCTGCATGCTCTTAAGAGCACTGGAAAATCTCTCAAAATGAAGAATTACTTTCTAATCAAACAGATTTCCTGATTAATTCCCAAATTCCTTCTAAAATAAATAATCTTGGCAGGCTAGGGCAAAATTTTTTTCCAAGAAAAATGAGTTTTAGCGAGATATCTGATGTTACAGGGTTTACTAATAATGCCTTCAAAAACATAAATGTTGTTTTTACATTTGTTTGCAGATCACTTAAAGTGCTGATTGCATTTTATTTTATTCCAGACATTGTAATTTCAATGGCATTAGTTCATATTTAGAACTTACATAAATACAACTTGTCATTTTAAAAAAATCTATTGCAGTAGCAGTGACGCTGAGGCTGGGATTTGAAAGGGGGGGAAGAGACAGAAAGGGGGGAGAAGTGGGGGGAGAGAGAGAGAGAGAGAGAGACTCTTGTTCTTCCTACGTTTGTTTGCTTGCTTTTTGGAGGTACCGTGCACCAGCCTAAGTGATGGCTTTGATGTACTGGGAATCGGTACAGTAGCAGGGTCCCTGGCTGCTGTCTTTGATTCCAGGGATCTCCTTTGGGCTCTAGTGGGATGTACTGCTCCTAGTCTTTATCTGAAATCCATCCTCTCATTTCAAGCCCTTTGGCTTCGTGACTCTGCTCCAAACTCTTGGAGGTAGCTGTAAGACTTTTTTTTTTTTTTTTTTTTTTTTTTTTTTTTGGCATTAGGGAAGGGGTATGTAATTTCCCCTTTCTACACCCTAGACCTTTCCTCTGTATTTAAATATATTGGCTTTCTCTCTTATGAATTTAGTCTGAAATTATTTTTCACTGCCTTTATTACATCCCTGCTTTTGATGGCAAAATAGCTTCCTGTGTTTTGAAAACATCTGCTTTCCAGGTTTCACACGAGAAAATTGATTTTACTTTTCTCTTAAGTCCAGAAAGGTAGAAAGTTAGACTTGTTTCCAAGTGTAACTTTTCCTTTTCTTGTCTTTCCTAAAGTTATCCCCTTTCAGTTCTGATTCACTTTCTCTCTTTTATTTCTTCTAATCACCACACCTCTCTTCTCCTCTCCTTCTAAAGAACCAGAGATTGATTGCGTCTTATTTCAGAAGACAAAATTAACATATATTACTTGTCTAGTCTATGGTATGTGTTAAAGTTTTCTCCATATTTTCCTCATTCGTCCTCTGATTGGGGGGAGCTAATTTTCCTTCAGTTAAAAAATCGCAGATTTGCAATTTAAAGTGGTCTCTATTCTAAGTCTCTGCTCTTTCACTTAAACCTTTACTCTAAGCTGTCCCCCTCCACTAATGCCCCCTTCTTTGGAGATGCTCTTTTCCTAGTTAATCTAAACATTGCTGCATTTGCTTAAAGAGACAGAGACAGAGAGAGACAGACAGAGAGAGGGAGACAGAGAGAAGAAAGGGGAAAAGAATAAGAAAGAAAAAAGAAGGGGGGGGAGAAGAAAGGAAAGAAAAAAATCTTTAAAAAAATTCTTAGCCAGGTTCCTATTGTTGCTCCTATGCATTCCACTTCTCGGTGTGTGTGTGCGTGTGTGTGTGTGTGCGCTCGTGTGTGTCGTGTGTGTGTGTGTTTTTAATACATGCATAAACTTTTGGTGCCTCTCTCCCTCTTCCTAGGCTCTTCTCCCATCCTCTCTTCCTGCTCTCCTTGCCCTGCTCATCACTTTCCCCTGGTTTTTTTTTTTTTTCCTCCCTTCCTCCCCTCTGCCTCCCTCCACCTCCCCCTTTTCTTTTTTGCTGAATCTTATTGATCCAGAAGGTGGCTAATTAGCCCTTCCCGTCGTGCCTGGGTAATGAAGCACATGCGCACTGAATTAATCACAGCCATTTTTTGCAGGAAACTAATTAGCAGAATAAAGATCCAAAGACTTTTTTTTCTTTTCACTCATCAGCTCCCACTTCCAGCGCGTCCCCTCCGACCGCTGCAGCCGCCACCGCCGCCGCCTCCTCCTCCTCCTCCTCCCGGCCGCAGCCGCCGCCGCCGCCGCCTGCTTTGCATCCCAATTACAGCCTAGAGCCGCTGCCGCCGCCGCCGCCGCTTCTCCTCCGTGGCCCCTGCCCGCTCCGGGGGCTGTAAACTCCCCGCCAACCATGCTGCTCGGCGGCAGCGGCGGCGGCGGCTCCGGCTCCCCGGCTGCGGCCGCCTCCCGCCCCGGGCTCCGCCGAGCGCGCTCCAGCTCCGCCGCCGCCGCCGCCGCCGCCGCCAGCAGCGCGTCCTCCGCCGCCGCCGACCCCCGCCAGCCGCCGCTGCTGCCTTGATGGGCTCCGCGGCCCGAGCGCCTCTTTTCGGGATTAAAAGCGCCGCCAGCTCCCGCCGCCGCCGCCGTCGCCAGCAGCGCCGCTGCAGCCGCCGCCGCCGGAGAAGCAACCGCGTAAGTGGCAACTTTTCCCTCTTTTTTTTTTTTCCCGCCGCCGCCGCCGCCGCCTGCTCCTCCTCCTCCTCCCGCCGCCACCGCCCGGACGCGGGGCTCCTCGGGGCGCCCGGGCTGCTTTGCATGGGGCTCGTCCTGCCCCCTCCCGGCTCCCGCGCCCGGCCGCCGCCGCCCGCGCTCCCCGCGCCCGCGCCCTGCTCGCTCGCTGCGTCCCGCTCGCCTTCCCCCTGCGCCAAACTTTCTCTTTCTCTTCTTCTTCCTCCTCCTCCCGCCGCTGCCGCCGCCGCCGCCGCCGCCGCCGAGCCCGGGCCGCCCCCTCCTCCCCGGCCCCCGCGCCGCCGCCGCCGCCGGCCGCCGGCAGCCAGCGACCCCCGGGAGGGTGGAGGCGCCCGGGGCGAGGCCCGCGCGGCGAGTTTGGCGGCGCCGCCGGGCAGGGCCGGCCGGGGCGCGGGCCGAGGGCGGGAGGGCGGCCAGGGTCCCAGCTCAGAGACAAAGGCGGCGGCCGGCAGTGGGGGGAGTGTGGGGGGTCCGCGGTGCCGAGCTCCCCCGCCCCCGCCGCTCCCGGCCCCCAACTTTGCCCCACCCCGAGAGGCGCCGTGGCCCCGGGCTGAGCCTCCGCGCGGGGCGCGCACCCGGACCGGAGCAGTCGCCGCGGTCGCAGCTGCTGCTGCTGCCGCGGCCGCCACCGGTGGCCGGGCGGCCGGACGAGCGCCTTCCGCGCCGTGGCTCGACTTGCCGGGGACGCAGGAGCCCGTTCGGAGCCCCGGGGTCCCGGAGGAGGCGAGGCGGCCGCGCGATCCTCTACCTGCGCGCTCTCCGCCCTGCCCCACTGGCAGCGCCGCGAGCGCCCAGAGGGGGCTCTGCCCTGGACACTAGGGGCTCCCGGGGGCTCCGGGCTGCGCCGCTGGCCAGGGCCAGACCTCGCCCGGCCGGCCTTCCTCCGCCAGCTGAGCTCAGAGACATCCGAGGATGCCTTTTTTCTTTTTCTTTTCTTTCTTCTTCTTTTTTTTTTTTTTTGCTCTCGCGAATCTGGGATTGTTTACGTTCGGTTCCCTACTCTCACCCCTCGCCTGGCTCCACTCGATGCAAAAACCGTGTTCCTGAATTTTACATTATGCATTTTAATGTACATCTTTTTGCATATCTATTGGAGAGTAGATCTAAGTGTATTCCATGCAGTGTATATAATTGTGTATGGACTCAGTACTCGGAGGGTTCTTGTATAACTTGAATTAAAATATGTAATATATATCACTTTACGAATGAAGCTGTTACTTACAATCTGACTTTTGTCCAGTGTTGTGCTATTCTTTCGACTGTGGCAAATTCTTTGATTACAAGCGCTTTCGAAAGGCACCTAGTCTTAACTTTTCCCCCTTGTTGCTTTCAAGTAGGGTAAATATGACAATTTTTATTGGTCTCAATTATTGAAACTTGATCTAAGCACTGTATGGACGGAGCATGCTGATTGCCTTTTTCTGGCCTCCAGTTCTAGTGACTTTTAAAAGGCAGTTTGTTAAGTACCTTTGAAGAATATGACAGACGGTGATCGCTTGGCTGTAATGCAAATTACAGAACATAAATTCACTTTGGAATTTAAAAAAGACTCGAGCCCTTTCAGTGGGGACAATTGAGGATTTATTATGTTTTTTAAAAAATTACTTTTTTTCTCCCTACTTTGGGGGAATAGCTAGTTGCAGTCCAACTTATTTGGAGGTCCTCCGAAAGAGGCTTGGGCAATGGGCGAGGGGAGAAGATTGATCACAATCTGCATAATCAATAGGGCAGCGTGCTGCAATCGTGTACCTACATTTACTGTAAATTTCTACCCTATCTGCAGCGTGGGTGCTCCAGCGTCTTGCTTGGTTTCTTAGGGAGGATTTAGAGGCAGAACAACCAGAATTTACTGCCCAGCCCTCCGGAACAGTATAGGGAAGTCCACTCCACAGTGGCTCATTCTAAAACTCCCCTTTTGCTGAAGTTTTTTTTTTTTTTTTCCCCAAATCTGTTTACTTGTGGGGATTTCAGGAACTGAACCCCCAAAGGGTAGACATCCTGTGGGTTCAGGGGAGTGGGGGGTATTCAGGAGACCTAGCGGGTGGGAGTTTGCTTATTGAATGAGCACTTTGGGGGCCCTCTTCTCATCTTACAATGTTAGGTTTTTGTTTTTTGTTTTTTGTTTTTTTTTTTTTTTTTGTTTAATTAGAGCAGGTAAATTAGACATAGGAAAATAAAAGAATATACTAGAGATTGAAGCAGTGTCAAAAATATGAGTTGCTGTGTGTGTATGAGAAGAGAGAATACAGACACAGTCTTGAAAGCTTGGTGGTAGGTGAATCCATATTTGGAGATGATTTTGAAATAGTCTAGCAAATGGTGCACGAAGACGATTTCGTAAAAAGTGTACACGGAGTCAGTTTTGAAAGGATTGCGGTTTGGGAAGATGAGGTGTGGGCAGGAAAACCCACTCTAGGCCAGCAGCCTTCCTCTGTCTGTGTCTCCCTTCCCCCTCCTTGGGTTTTAGTTTTTAATTACTTAATGCTGAAACGCACAGGGCTTATATAAATATTTGCAAATGCTCTTTCCTATTGATTTCTCTGAATAAACTGCCCTGCTCCGGTCCAGAGAGGAGGCGATTCAGATCTGTGGGCTTTTTAAACATATAAAGCCTCTGGAGGAGTGGTGTTCTCTGCGTGTGTGTGTGTGTGTGTGTGTGTGTGTGTGTGTGTGTGTGTAGACTTGTAGGTATGAGGATTTTGGGGGCCCGCAAGGAGAGTTCAGGCTCTCAGTGGTGTGACCCAAGGAAACTGGGGTGGAGCTGGCCTCTTGGCCTGGCAGTCCTGACGTGTGTGTGTGTGTGTGTGTGTGTGTGTGTGTGTGTGTTTGTGCGTGTGCGTGCGTGTGTACGCCTGCACCGTGTGTCTTCACTGGGGGAGTCTGGATGCATATGCACGTACTTCCCCCACCCCTGTTAAATATGGAGCAGCTTTCCAGGGCTCTGTGACTGCCTTCTCCTCAGGGTCACATTGAGTTTGAATCTGACCCAAGGTGCAGGAATCCTGCAATGGGGAAATAAAAGAATATACAGAACGGGGTCAGGTCAGCTGCTCAGAGGCCAAAACCCCTACAGCTGCTTTGATTTTATTTTTTGGTGTATATTTTAGGCTCCTCCTGCCATTCTACAAATTGTGCCTCCCCCTTTCAGGTGTTTGGTCTGTGGCTTAAAGGCAGCAGAGCCTCTGCCTGCATAGACATAGGCTCCCAGCAACAACAGAAAACCCACAATACGGAATCCAAAACAAAACTTGGGAGGAGGGGGAGAAAAAACCCCTATTGAGTTCAGGCAAATAAGGTTGGGTCTCTAGATCCGGTTACAAAGCAGCTTTGAATATGCAAGACAGTGCACAAGACCAGTTATTCCAGTTACAACAAACTATTAAAAAAAAGAGAGAGAGAGAGAAAAGAAAAGGCATGTTTAGGTCGTAATTTGTTAGTACAAGGAAAAGAATCCCACATAAAGCTGCCTTTTTTTTTTTTTTCTCCCTTTGCTGGCTTCACACAGAATTCACTCACCCCTTTCCAATTCATCTGCTCCATAGGTTCTTTTATTAAACTCTTTTGGGGTTTAGGAAGATGGCTGCAAGCAACACATTTTCTGTATTTTTTTCCCCTTTATCTTAGAGAGAGAGTTGGCAGGGTTTCTGTGGTTTGCAGTTACACAATATGTTATCATGTTTTTAATCACTAAATCATTGCAGTGGTTATAGATTTACAGTGTTGGGGTATTACAGAGAGGAGCAACGGCGGCTATATATATGCTTTTAAATTACACCAATGTAAACTGAGTGCGGCAGCTGTGAATATGGTCGGCAGACATCTATCCCCTCCCCACCCCCCCAAGTACTTTCTCCCTCTCTGATTTTTCTCTCAAATTTCTTGGTTTGCTTAAAATAAGCTACCCCTCTCCTCCCCTGTATTGTCTCTTCGCCCTCTCTTCCAAAAAAATTAATTTTCATTTTAGACCTCTAACCCCAGAGAAGCTAGAATTCAAACTCTTGAGCTATAACTTCGGATGAGAGTATAATAACAATAATAATGAAAAGTGTGGATTTCCTAAGAAAAAGTCCCCCTGGTCTCCACACCGACCTCCTGTATCGGGATTGAGGGTTGATTGCACGTCAGAAAGTAGGGGGGGCGGGTGTGGGGGAGGGGAGCCGGGCTGGTGGCTCTCGCCTGCCTGGAACCTCGAATGTCCTGTCCCCTGCGAGCCCACTTTCAGCTTCTGTTTTTCATATTATTATGTAACAGAATCCTTGGCAGCATTAAAAATTCAGTATTACAAGCTGATTGTAATGCTGCCTCATTAGACAACACTGTCTGGCCTTGTATTAAGTGAAACGTGGAGCATGGCTTTTAGATTATAAACACCAATAAATATTAAGGATCAGCAGAGGGGGCAGTAGCAACTGGGTTTTTGGCTCCTTCTGGCTTTATCCCTCCTTCCCCCAGCCCCCCAGATCATCTTCCCTTCAGTCCCTTTCCTCCCCCCTCCCCCCATGGTAACTGTCATGCGTTTTCTTGTGAGGATGCCGATGTGTCGACCCTGGTGACATTTTAGGAAGGCTTTTTATAGAGTTCTCTTGTGTACACAAAAGGTTTGGAAGTTTGTTTTGTTTTGATCTGCAGTAAACAGGTCCTTCACTTTGCTGACGTCATTTCCGTTCATATTTGAGTTGTTGATTGTGCTTCTTCTTTGCAGGGCCCTCTCATCCCTACCCCCACCTTGCCTTTCAGCTCAGAGCCTGTGGCTGCCTGGGGAAGAGGGAGTGTGCTCCTAAGCTGCCAGGTCTGGGTTCAAAGGCTGAGGGTCGCGTGGCTGTGCCTCGTCCTAGGGTTTGCCCGCTGGGGAAGATGCTTCCAGCTTCAAATCTGGTTAAACACTCCGACATCCACTCACCCTGGTATTTTCATGGCACGCGGTGATTCATCTCAGCTTCCTTTCTTTGTAACACCTCCCCCCACTTTGCCCCTGCCACACCTTGTCTGTGTCTTTAATACATCCTTATTGTCCACTTCTCCATGCCCCCACCCACCGAAAAACCTTGTAATGACGACTCAGAGACTTTGATTCAGTTGCAAATCTGAAGCTGGCATTAGTGGACTTCATGCTGTGAAAAAAAGAAAGTGTTTCAAGGCCTTGCCCCCGCAGCCTCCCCACCACTGCCTTCTATCCCTGTTGGGTTTTTTGTACATGTGTGTTTTCTCCCCGTTTCCTGCCTTTTCGTAGATATAAAGGCCGTTCTGGTGTTACTAAAAATGACTATAATGTCCAGTGTCTCTTATTTCCATGTGATCTACAGTTGGAACCCCCCTCCAGAAAGGAAAAAAAAAAGTAGGATGAGGAAAGGAAAGAGGAAAATCTGACTGCATAGGCCCCAAAGGCTTTCCTCTAATAGAATGATGGGTTTTAGGTTAAAAAAAATATTATTGTTTTGTTCTTTTAGGTTTAGAAATAATAGGGAGAGAGGGAAAAGCAGTCATTAGGAAGTTCCCTGAGCTGCTTTCCAACTAAGACGGGTGAAAAATGAACCAGCATTGACACTTGGCTCCATGTGAAAGCCCCTGTCACCTCTCCCCCCTTCCGTGGCCCTGGCCTTTTGTTTCTGGAGAACGGAGCTAAGGTACTTTTTCTCCCAGACCAAAGGCAGCAGGCAAGGAGTCCCCTTGTGTGCGCATCGCCTTTAGATGGCCTTCTCATGGTTATTGTCAATGCAGACTTCCCCAAACAATTGCTCCGGGGAGACAGAAAAGCAAAAACATTTGTCCTATTTTTTTAACCTCTTTGTTTTAGACTTCTTTTTTTCATCCATTCTTTAAATTTCACAGTTTCTATTTGTCTGCAGAGAGACAAACGAAACAGCATGAAGCACGTTTTTACCGTAGGCCTCACTGGCGATTGGAACAGCCTCAATAGAAATCCAAATTCTAAAACACTGGCTGACTTGGAGGATATGTGAATTTTTCAGCTCGGGGGCTCTGAAGTCAGATTAGCACAGATTTTTGAACCCAAATGCCCTAAAATGCAAAGAGAATAGAATAGATTTCTAGAATTAATTGGGGGAAAGCATGAAAAAGGTCATCTTTTGTCTATCTTCCTGTCTTGTGCCCCATCCTTAGAAACTTAATAGGGGAGAACTGCAAACCTCAATGAATTCTTCATTAAAAAAACAAAAAACTTCAACCCTGGTTGTTGTACTTTCGATATAGCATTTAATGGATCGTTTTAACTCACGTGTGAAAGTGCTCTTGGTGCATACTATGGAATGGATACTGTGTTGAGAATTTTTTAAAAAAAATCTACAATTTATATAAACAGGCAGTATCCCCTCACCCATTTCTTTTCCTCTTCTGTTTCCCTTTTCCTTTCTTCTCCTTCCAACCTGCTTCCCCTCGAAGAATTCAGTGGTTAGCATCAGACTGACTGTAAAGGGATGTGTCAGACGGTGGGGATGGCCTATGAACAAAATAGGAGTCCACCTCTTTTTTCTTGGCCCCAAACAAAGCGCCTCTCTCTCCTGTAATGTATGGACCCAGATTGCGATGCTGTCCTTAAGCATCTGTCCGCCTTTTCATTAAAATTCTCAATTTCAATGTTTAGAAACACAAATGTAAGAATCCCCCTGGGTATAAAAGTCTTGCATGGCAAATTCCCTTTGCCCTTTCAGAAATAATATTTTTGTTTAAAAAAGAAGGAGCGAGAAAGAGAGATTTCTTTACGTAACATGTAAAGCTGTTTTAAGGCAACTTCTTTATTTTGGCTTCCTTAAAACTTGGGGCTTTGTAACTTAAAATTAATTTAGAAAAACTCTCCCGAATCACAGCTTTTAAAAAATAGTTACTCATTTGGGTCTTTCTTGTGGGATATCATTTACAGATTTAGCACCTGAGCTGAGGAGGGTGGGTAAGGAAATTAGATAATGTTCCACCTATGATTTGGGGGTGAAAATTAATCTATGGAATTAGCACTGTAGGGATGGATGGAGGCCTTGAGGCTTCAGCAGAAAAATGTGAATCAAAACATCTGTGTGCAGACCTTGGCACACCAGCTTCCAATGGTTATGAAGGCAAATGTGAGCTGTTCTGAGGAAGGTCTGCATTCTGTTCCATACCCAGGAAGGCCTGGCCACCCAGCGGGTACCAGGCCCCTAAATATAACTGCCTCAAAATCATGGGGTGAACTCAGGCCATGGAGCGAAATTCAGCTCCAAATGGTTCCTTGTTTATTTCAGGAACGTTTGTTTTTGTTTCTTGCCCTCTTCTGGATTTTTCTTTGTTAAAGCCTCCAGGTTATTTAAGCACTTGTTTTAAAAATCAATGTCTACATATAATTTAATAAAAATAGAAGAACCCGGAAGGGTGCACAAATCTGTTTAAACCCAGCTGTACTGTGAAAAGAGCGCCCAGGTTAAGCTGGAAGTCAGAATGCTGACATCCACTGTATCTTAGAGATCATATTTACCTTTGCAAAAGTGGAAGGATACAGTATTAGTAAGTGTGTATGTGTAGAGAGAGAGACAAGCAGGTTTGGCTCGGTAGAATCATTGTGATTTACCAGCCAGCTCAGCGTTAGGGGGCAGGCCTCTGGCTTGGAGAGTGAGTAAGGGGAGGAGTAGGGAAGGGGTTAGCGCTCCCTGATTTATTTTTAAATATTTATCCTTTTGGCTGTTGCCAATTACGCTTTCCAGATGAGACGAGACTGGGTATGGAGAACTGCGAGGGAAGAATTGCCTTTTCTGAGAGTGGGTTTATTTGTCAGCAGTGTTCAGGATGGAGCGATGAGAATGTCAGGCTGTCACTGCTGGGTAGGCCGTGGGTTTAACATCAGGCAGCTGCCCTCCGAAGAGCCGGGGCTTCCAGAGCTGGAGGATAGAATTTGCAAGGAGTATTTCAGAGAAACTCCCGATTTCATCTATAAGTGCAGAAGTTGCCAGTTCCCTCTGAAGAGGTATTGTTTTTATGAATAAGGAATATGAGTTTTAGTAGAGGTGACACCCAGCTTGTGTGTAGTCCCTCATTTCCATAATGTACAGAGGCCATAGATCACTGGCCTGTGGATTACCTGTTAAATTTTTGCCTGGAACAAAGGCAGGCTTGACTAGGCCTCATCATGTGCGTAGCTGGTGCCAGATACAAGAAAAGGAACTCAGGGTCACTCTCAGTTCTAGTTGTCAGGCCTCTGAAGTGCAGGAGGCAGGTCTCAGGGTCTGCTTCTTGGGACAGTGGCAGTATTAGGGCAAATCCCCTCCGGGCCTTCTGCCCAGGCACTGCTGCATCCTCCCAGGTTACTTTAATAGCTTGTTCTTTGGGCTTTCTAGCTTTTATTTTATTGGAAGTATTTGTCTGTGGGCCTACCAGGATCATGATGTCATCAGATTACAAGGTTGTCCCCTGTTAATAAAAGTGAAGACAAAGCAGCAAAATTAGATTTGCTGAGAGTATCAACATTTTCTTGTTGTCTTGAATTTATCCAGCAGGGCCTTACCTATCCTAGGTAAGGAATCTTTGTTTTCCTGAAGAGATTGCCAGAGGCATCTCTGTGTTGTGGGCCACGTTGCTTGCGGTCCTGCTAGCATACATCATCTTCATGTCTTATTCATAGTCACTTTTTCAATTAAATTATTAATTGTTTTATTTAAGGTGTTCTCAACTTATACGGCCAAAGTAAATAACAGTGTGTTTTAAAAACACCACCTGTTCTTGGGCCTGAAGTCAGGTGGTCTGGAAGCAGCTCTGCAGTGACCATAGTCTGGTATGCAAACTCATCCTCCACCTTCCCTGCCGCCTCTTCACCACCGCCCCCCCCAACCCCTGCCCCACGCTCTCACGTGTGACTGAATTGGGCTTGTGCCCTCCTTTGTCCCTAATCGGACATGATTCCCTGGAGGTAGTCTTTTCTCCCAGGGTCTTAGCTGAAGAAAAAAAAAAAAAAAAAAAAAGGAAATTTCCCCAGAATCTATTCTGGACTAAAATGTAGAGAAGGGCTCTCTGTACCCAACAGGTTAGATACTTACATTAATCGGAACCCAAATAACATTGTGCAGAAAGCCTTCTATACGGGGATGGATGGTTTTCACCAGCTAAGCATCCCTCTTTCTCCCGGGTCAGTGTGTGCCTCATGCTAATACAATTCCATACATACTGCTCTTCGCCTCTTGAGCTGATTATATTTCTGACACTTGCATGGTTCATTATTGTGCCCGAGGAAAAGACTCTCCAGGCTGTAAGGCCAGCCTGGGTGGGTGGTTTTCAGAAAGGGTAAAAGCAGGTGCCTTTCTGTACTGTGAGAATCGGGAGTAAATTCAGACTGAGGGTGGGATTGTGACAGGGAGGACAGAGAACTTCCGGTGAGATTTCTTTGGGGCTAGCTTGCAGATCAGAATGGAAAAGGTGAACTTGGGGAGACAGAAAAGTACCCAGCAATCGCTTTGAGCAACTGGAAAAGGTGAACTTGTGGAGATAGAAAGGCGCCCAGCAATCGCTTTGACCAACTCGGGTGGCCGCTTTAAATCTTACCCTGGCGGTAGAAACTCCCTGGGAATGGGCACGATCTTTGCTATCTCTGCGGTGATGTGGCTTTTTAAGGTGAGGCTAAGGAGCCTGGAGGCTTCCATTGTAGACTGCAGCTCCTTTTCTTCCCACTTCTTCTCTTCCTCTCTTTCTAGTGATCTCTCCTTCCTTTATCTTTCTCTGGTCTCAAAAACTATCCTTAACTCTCAACGGAGAACAGGGGGATGTTTTTATAAGTTTCTGCAACTGAGAAACAGAAGTGCTCTGTAAAGCAGTTAATAGGATGGGTGTGTGTTTCCAATAAATTCCTGTCCACATTGGCTCCTGTCCCCATACTAGAGTGGCCTGGCTGTGACGTGGACGGGGCCCAGGGAGCGATGGCTCCGGTTCGGAGGCCCCAGGCTCCTTTTAGTGGCCGAGGGCGCGTCCCTTTCTTCTCGCCCGATTCTAGGCCGGCCCCTGACCTTTGATGAGCGAGGGGTCAGCGCCTCCGGGAGGGCCCGGGCTTTGTTCCCGCCGGGGCCAGTTCCCGGGGCGGCGCAGGCCGAGCAGTGAGGGTTCCTGGCCCCAGCCGGGTGCACGGGTCCCCCGGCCTGCCCCAAGGCCTGCGACCCGAGCAGAGCGAGCTCAGCCGAGCACCCGGGCCCCGCGCGTCCCTGTGCGTCCCCAGGTCCCTGCGGGCGGGCGGGCGCGGTCGCCGCGGAGCAACCCGGCCTGCGCCCGGCACGACTGTAGATGTCAGGCTTTGCCCGGGGAGCCGAGCGGCAGCGGGGCTGTGAGTTTCAAATTAACCTTCCGCTTTGTTGCTGTGTAATGTGGATCCCCGAAGGCCCCCCGCCCCGCCCGCCCCCCTTCCCCGGGCGGTGCGTGCTGCAAACTGCGAGTTGGGCTTCATTTACATAAAGCGATTCCGGGCGGGCGGCGGCAGAGGAGGTGGCGGCGGGCAGGCCAGGAACCGGGACGCGAGCGCCGCGCCCCGTGGGTGAATCCCCGCCGCGCCCCGGGGACCTCCCTCCGGGGACGGGCCGACCGCCAGCCCCACCGCCAACATGAGCTCCCCTCCCCTGTCTCCGGGTCCCCTGCTCCTAACCAGAGCCACCTCCGAGTCCTGGGGCCAGCGGGAGGTGGGGAGCATGCCCCCTGGGGTGGGTGAGCTCGTGGCTCGGGTGCCACTGGAATTTCCCGTTGTTGCGCATGGCGGCGCAGCCCCCGGACCTGCAAGTGCCGCCTCCCTCCGGAGGTGCGTGGAGGCTTGGTGTGCCAGGTGAGTGCAGCCTCCCTCCGGGTCCGCGCAGCCGGCCTGGATCCGCGGGCAGGTGCTGCGAGTCTTGGCTGAACTTCCCATTCTCTTGGGGCGTGTGGGGGAAGGGAAGGCTGGATGCACTTGAACTCCCAGACTCCAGTTGCCACCTACCTAGGGTGAGAGCGCCTAAATTCCGCTGGGCACACAGTAAAGCTCTTCCTTCCTCCTTCCTTCCCTTCCCTCTGTCCTCCCCTCCCTTCTCCTTTCCTGAGTCTGCTTTTGGATTAGTTCCTGCCTTCTGAATGCTTGTGGTACTGGTGTCATTTAGAAGTTTGGGTGCCTCCGCCTAAAAATGCACCCTTTTCAGCCCTGGAGAAGTCACTGGTCAGTTCGAAACAATGTGAAGAATGCACTTGTGGAGTAATTAAAGGGAGAATCAGAGTTTTGGAGCTGGAGGGCACCTTTGGAGAACATCTTGTCCACCCTCTAATTTTAGTTTTTTTGCACTCTTGGAAAAGTCAGAGCATTTATTTCCTTGGGCCGGGGCGGGATGGGGAGCTGATGCAAAGGAGAGAGTCAAGATCTTTATCCTGTTAAAGGAGGAGGAATGCCTATGTTTAGGTCAGTAGCAGAAAAACAGTATCAACAGAAAGAAGCATTGTAGGCTTGGAGGGAAACGAACCTTCTGGAAAATGGTCTTTTCTGCCTTGGACACACCGGTGTTATGATAGGAAAAGGCCTGGAGGGCAAAGACTGCAGCTTAATGCATGGTGTGTGCTAAGAGGGACTTGTGTGCCACAGTGGTACCTCATGTGTTAAACTGGCTTAAGTGAAAGCCCTGAGCAGGTGAATCCAAGAGGGTCGTCCCTCCCCCTGCCCTCTATTTGTGTCATTTAACAGGCCTTGAAGACTCCCAAAAAGCCACTGATAGATAACCCCAGAGAGGACAGATGGCCCTGCCTGGGCACAAAGGGAAGGCCTCCCCTTCAGACTGGGGCCTTCTTGTCGGAATGCACCAGGGCAAAGCCTTGAGGGTATATTGTGAGAAAGTTACACGTCATCTTATTTCTCTCTATGCTTTGAGATCCTTGGAGACAAGTCACTAAATAAATAGAGTATAATTTAAAGCTCACCCTAGCTGGGGAAACTGTTTCATTGCCATCAAGCAGCAGGTGTGAGTTTGCAGAGTTGGCCCCTGGAGTCCCCTCATTCCTAAATTCAGGAGGTGTCAAATCTTCATGTTCAGTTAACGGCTGTGGTTTCTGGATAGGTTTCAAGGGAAACCCTGAAAATCACGAGTTCCAGGAGGCTGGGCTGGAGGAGAACGTGTGAGTGCTGTGGTGGGGACTGTCTTGGGTAGGAAAACATACACCTTCCAAGGTAACCTGATGGAGACAGGCCATAGCAAGGAACGTGAGTCTGCTCCTTGTTATCAGAACAGCCACTGGCACCCTGAGATTAGGAATCCCTCTTGCTACTCAAACATTAAAAACAATTAAGGCAAAAGTGAGGTGTGAGGGAAGTCAGGAGACCACGGTTCCAAATAATTGAAGGGTTTCAAGAATGGGGTCTTTGGAGAGAGGTACATATCTGGATGTTTGCACACCTATATTTGCGTTCATTGCAGGCACCCTTTCAGAGAGTGTGTAGCTATGATGGCCAAAAGAAACTTTTTCTCTCTCCCTTTTGTAAATTACAGGACTGAGGAGTTGTCCGCATGGCGTTTCCAGCACAGTTTTCGGAAAGCATGTAAAGTGCCTCTCAGACTGGGCTGGGGTCACACTTGGCTCTTTTATTTAATTACACAAGTGTTATTTAACAACATGGAGCAGATGCAGAAGCGAGCACTTTTACACTTTAAAAACAGCCCTTTCGGAATCACAAGGAATTAAGTGACTTGGAGACCTTCTGTCTTTTTGACATGGGTCACTTCCCTCTCTCAACCCCCCTCCTCACTTTTTTTTTTTTTTTTTTTTTGAGTGGCTGTACTTTCTATGAACTAGAACTACTGTTTTCCTTTTCTCCAGAAAACAGTATTGATGAACAGGGAACTATTGAGAAACACTTGCTAACTATTCCAGAATAATAATACTAATAATATAAATCCATGCTGCTTCCCCAACCACCTGAAACTTAATTTTGGTTCCTTTCCTTCCGTTTTTCCATAGCACAAATGAATGTTAAGGGCGGGTTGGAAAGGCCCAAGTAAAACGGTGCTCTCCACAGGCCCCTGCCTGGCTCTTCCCAACAGGACAGTGAAGTGCCTGCCTTCTTGCTGCTTTGAGGTTGAATTTAACTGCTGTGTCAACTCAGTGCCAATTGGACAGCCCAGTGGCAAGGAGCTAAAATAAGCAAGATTTCAGTTTTCATCATTATGACTTTAAATGATGCTTGCTAGACACTCCCAGGACCGGCCTGGCTAATCTTTGGTGACCCAAAAGTGGTTAGTTCATTAGAATAAATCTGTGATTACAGACTGCTGGAAAAGCATTATCTGGGGCTAGTGGTGATGTGGCTTAGTTCTGGCATCCAGGAAACATGTCCTTATTACCACTGTGTGCAGTTGTTCCTTTTTGGTGTATCTTTCATGAGTAGGAGCTTTTTTTCTTCCGCCTTACAAAGTATCAGAATATGGAAATACTTGAGGGCTCAGAGCATACCCTTACCTGTGAAATTATTTTTATTGCAGAGTTGTAATAGTGTCATCTTAAAAAGTAAATATTTAAGTGACTAAGCAACATTTTGTAAAAGTATAGGGAACTGGCTTGAATTATTTAAAGGGGAAGAAAGTGAGCTGTCTTTATAAAACATACCTTTTGACCGGGCATGGTGGCTCATGCCTTGTAAACTCAGCACTTTGGGAGGCCGAGGCTGGCCGATCACTTGAGGTTTGGAGTTGGAGACCAGCCTGACCAACATGGAAAAACCCTGTCTCTACTAATAATACAAAATTTAGCTGAGCGTGGTGGCGCATGCCTGTAACCCCAGCTACTCAGGAGGCTGAGGCAGGAGAATCGCTTGAACCTGGGAGGCAGAGGTTGCAGTGAGCTGAGATTGCACAATTGGATTCTAGCCTGGGCAACAAGAGTGAAAGTCTGTCTCAAAACGAACAAACAAACAAACACTCACCTTTTAAGAGTAACTCACTTGTTTCTCAGCTCGAAGGATTTAGCCTTGATTTGTAAGTAGGCAGCAATGATTCTGGCCTGAACAAACTTATGTAAACTCCATCTCACACTCACTTGTACAGCACACTGAAGATGCCTGTCAGTAACCTGAAGAAGTACAGTATGTGCTGTGGTTTATACTTTCATTTGTTATTGAAATGATTGCTTGCTGTTCGCCTGGCCTATTTCTGTGATGTTTGGGCCTGTTGGCTTGCTCTGGTTCCCAAGGCTGGTGCAATTAACCAGGATGGGGGTGTTACTGTAAAAACACAACAGGGAGGCAGATTCCATTACAGTTAACTTCATAGGGGCATCCAAATGCGCTGGTACGAGAATTTGGTGGTAATGGTTATTACTAGAAATCACAGCACAGCTCAGAACCACCGTCCTCTGCCTGAGTTAAAAAACTGTGGTCAGGGGAAATGGGAACCCAGTTTTAATAGAATCCAGGCAAGGGAATTCCTTGGCAGGAGCTAGTTTAAATCTTAAAGGGTGCCTGTTCTGTCCAAAGCACAGTGTCCTGTGTCCTTAGGCCACTCAGATTGAGAAAGGAGCACACAGAAGCTACAGTTGGGTCAAACCGCCCCAAGGGAGAGACCCAGGCAGAAATCTTGGCTCATTGGCGAGCTACTTTCAAAATCCAGATTAAAGAGAAGCACTACAAAATCAACAACTGTCAGATGGCTTTTGTCTATGATTTAAAGTTGACTGCCAGACTGATCTCTTTGAACATGTGCAAAGTGGCAATCAGATGTTGGAGGGCTTCTCTGGGCTAATATGGTAAATGACTCTTATATGGACAGAAACTGAGGACAGAGGTGCAGAGCAAGGCTTACTGCCCACTGACAGCAGCACTGAGCTGAAGCTCAGAAGGAGGGAAACAAGTGAAATGTTTCTGGTTTTCCTTCTTTGGGCCAGGGGACAGGTGGGTGAGGGCAAGGCCTTGGTCTCGGCAGTGACAGGGGTGTCTCTGGAGAGTTATTTGCCCAAGGAAAGTACTTTGGCCTTTAACATTTAAAGGCGATTTTTTTTTCTTTAATGTTTCTGCCTTTCTTTCACCCTTCATTCATGGAGTTTCTTGCTTTTACAAGAATAACAGCTCAAATACAAATAGGGAGGGAGACATAGAAAGTTTGCGAGGTGGCAAATTCAGCCTCATTTTGGAGCAAGACTTCTGGCTTCTTAGCAAAATGCCTGGGCTTCATCTGCCTTTTGGGTGACCCCCTCTCCCTGTCCACCAGAGGGTCACCACAGCAGTCTCATCAACATGAGTGTTACTGCATGGGGGGTTTGACGTGTACCTTCCCAGAGGGGCCTTTGCTGGCTTGCTGTGTCCTGGAGGTCTTAGGTCGTTCCGCTGTGCATTCTTTGAGCTTTGGTATTAACATATGTGCTGCCTCTAAGATGTGTCCATCCTTTTCCCTCCCTGGAGTCAGGTCTAAAGCTTCCAGTGAGGCAGGCAAAACATCTGCTGCCGGGACTCCTGGCTGCTGGTGGTTTGGGATGAAGCCACTGAAACTCCCTTGCAAGGCCAACCCTTGAGAAGATGGGCTGGTGCTGGGATGCCTCTCACTTTCTATTCTGCTTGATTTCTGGGAGGAAGCTGATCACATAAGGGCCTTAAAGACTTTCTTAAAATGGTGACCTGGAGTTTAATTGTTAAGTGGGTCTTTTGGGACAGCAGTTAGTTAGGAATGTATAGATCACCTTCGGTCATCAGCAGGGAGACTTGGATTGGAAGTGGGAGAACTGGCTCCACTGGACTCTGAAAAAGGCGGTGGAGTTTTCATCTGCTGCTGATTTCATCCACTGTCCCGAAAGTTATCTTGGCCACAAACCTTTGATCTGGGAGTGATACCCCTGTCCCCATGCTTCTAGGGCAGGAGTCAGTGACTGCCTGTACCCCCTGTTCTGTGTATATGGGAGAGAGTGTTAGTTAATGAGTGGGACTTAGTACTTGGGGTGATTTGGGGTGCTTAGGTGTGACTGGGGCTTACACACTGGAGGGGTCATGTGTAGGCTTCTTGATGGGGGTTCTTTCAAGGAGGAGGCAAAAGAACAGTTTTGCTTGTTTGTTGGTTGTTCCTGACTCCATCCAGGAGTGTGACTGGAGAAAACTTCTGAGTGTATCGGTTAGGCTGGGTTTGGGATAAATGGTTCCTGGTGCCCATGTCTATCATAGGCTCTGCATTTCTGTAGGAAAATTCCAGTTCAGAGGCAGTTGCTCTCTGTCTTCTCATTTAAATCTCCTTAGTGGAGAGGCAGGAGGCAGATTAGTTGAGTGCAGAAAGACCAAGGGGCTTAATCTGATAGTTGATCTCAGCCCTGCATCCGCCAAAAAAGTCATATAAGTGCCTGTTCAAATATCGAAGTCTGTCTCCCTTCAGTATCCAAACAGCGCTTTTCAGAAGCGTTTAAACTCCTGAAAGTCTATAAAAACCATGTATGTGTAGACATGAACTGAGCTGCTCCCCATGCTTCCAGTCTCTGAGTGGCCTATGTCCGATGACTTCTCTCTTCCCAACATCTCTGTCCCGTGCAAGTTGCTGAAGAACACACGGGTGCCTTTCTTCTCCATCTCCCAACTTTTCTTTTTTCTTTTTTTAAACAATTGTTCTTAGCTACTCAAGAAGCAATGCAAGCCTCTTCCACCATTTCAGGCCCTGCTTCCTAAAATGCTGTTTGGCTCAAGGCCTTGGTTCTTAATGTACATTTGGCCTTGACTGGGGGAGTGGTTTCTGCTTCCCTTTTAACAGCGCTGCTGTTTTTCTGTGGAGTATCTGCATCAATGTTAATGTGTCAGGACACTTTTGGACACTTTAGAAGAGGCCCATGGATTTCAGTGTGTGCGGCAGGAGGTTGGTGTCACTACTCAAGCGACTGCTTTTAAATGCCATCTCGGTCCTAACAGAATCTTGAATTGTGTTGAGATTGGCATTGATGAAGGCTTTCAATCTGTACCTGACTACATGAATGTGTGTTACCTGGACCCTTGTTGGTTCGTTTTTCATAAGATAGTATTTTGTCCACTTTAAAAATGTCATTCAAGTAAAGAATGGCAGAAATGACAGTCATAGGGTCCCCTCAGCCCTGCACACCCTTTTTTAATGGAGGAAGTTGAAGCTGGTTTTTCCAACAGATAGGAAATCCAGAGGTATATTTGGGGAAAGCAGAGAACTTTTACGCCTTTTGGAAAGGGACTGTCAATGTGTTTTGCCCTTCCTGGTGAAACTATAAAAATTATCCAGACAGTGGAAAAATTGGGTGACAGAGGAAACCCTGGTGCAGACTCCCAGATGTCTAACTGGAGGGGAGGTGTGGTCTTCCTCATTGGTTGAAGGTAGGAAATAATTACAAAATAAAACTGGGCAGAGTCTGGCTGAGGACCAGAGTGCTGCTTGTAAATCCCCTTCAAATGGGGACTCACAGTGAAGGGGAGAAGCAAAGGTGAATCAAAAAAGTGCACTCCTTGGAAAGGCGGCCTCTGCTCTTTCCTCTGCTATGGGCCTTACACCCTCTGCTGAGGCCATTGGTGGGAGACCCGAGCTATGTGACTTTGGACCAGTAATTTATCTTCTCTGGGCCTCACTTCTTTCATCTGTAAAATGGGCGTAATGCATACCTTACATTCATAGTGGGAAGTAAATGAAATAGGAATCAGGGCTTCACAGCACTTCGCATACTGAAAAGCCTCTCCAGATATTAGCTCCCATCTCCACGCCCTTTTCATTTCTTTCTTTGCCACTGATGGCCTCTGCTACCTTTCGTTTCTTACCACCTTGCAAGAAATAAACTAAAAGTTCCAGCAATTCTTCTGTTCTTCCCCATGGGGTGGAAATAGAGCCAACTCCTTTTGACATCTTTGCAACCGTATTCAGAAGTGAAAGAGTCGGAAATAGATAGTGTCCCCCATCTGCCCCAGCCCTCCCCATCTGTCCCCCTCCTCAGGCTGGCAGGCGGCCCTCCAAGTGAGCAGCCTACTCAATGACCCACCTAGAGAGGCCTTCCCGGGCTGGCTTGTATATGCTAATAGGCCTGACTTGTCCTGGCTTGTTTGTAGTGATTTGTGGAGGCATTTATATGCAAATACTATCAACTTGCAGAGTTAATTATCATGTGCCTCCCCTCTACCCCCTCCTGCTCAGCCTCCCAGCCTGGCTGGGCTGTTCTCATTCAGCACCACGCTCTTCCTGTCTTGGCCTCGCCTGCCGGTTGCCCTGGCCCCTTCCTGTACCTGCAGGCCCCATCACAGCTCCTGTGCTGCTCCGTTGCCTGTCACAGGAACCCAGGCCTAGCCTGTGTGGTCAGGCATGGTGAACTGGGCATGCCAGTGACTCCCCCGGTTCAGACTCTGTTAGAGGCATACCGTTGCTTGAGGGGGAGCCTGCCTTATGTTGCTTTGAGTTTTACACCCCATTTTAACCTACTAGCTTGAAAAACAGAGCTGCCCAGACATATCAACCCTTGACACTCAACCCAGTCTGGCGACAAAGCGATTATAGTTTTTAAATTATTAGTAGTATTTTCATTTCTTCACATTGTTTATAGCCTTCACACTTATGACCAGTTCTGAGCTCTGGAGAGAAGCCATTTTGCAAAGGGGTGTCCTCTCCTGCCCCCGGACATCTGAGTATTAAAAGTGGGCTTGGGTTGTGCACGGTGGCTCACGCCTGTAATCCCAGCACTTTGGGAGGCCGAGACAGGATTGCCTGACCTCAGGAGTTCAAGATCAGCTTGGGCAACGTGGTGAAACTCCATCTCTACTAAAAATAAAAAAACAAAAAAATAAAAAAAGAGATATACTTGAGTGGACCTCAGGCCTGGTCCATTCCTGGTTGTGTGTTAGCACTGTTGATGTTTGGGGATAATTGTTTTTTGGGGGAGTGGGCCACGTTGTGCATTGTAGGACATTTAGTATCCCTGACATCTCCCTGCTAGATGCCAGTGACACCTTCTCCCCTTGATGTGACAATCAAAAATGTCTGCAGGAATTGCCCACTGTCTCTTGGGGAGGTAAAATCACCTCCAGTTGAGAACCCCTGAAATAGAGGTTACATTTGCTTCTCCTGGTCTAAAACAATGGCAGGTTCCCGGCCCCTCCCCCCATTTCGACTCCCTCACTGCAGCCCAGGAGTTGAGCAGCCTCTGCCTATGTGATTCCACCTGATACCAGATGATACTACTTGCTTAATTTTACACTGGACTTTTTGGCATTTAAAAATGAAGAATCTGGGCTGGGCGTGGTAGCTCAAGCCTGTAATCTCAGCATTTTGGGAGGCAGAGGCGGGCGGATTGCTTGAGCTTAGGGGCTTGAGACCTGCCTGGGTAACATAGGGAGACCATGTCTCTACAAACTTTCTTTCTTCTTCTTTTTTTTTAATTAGCTGGACTTGGTGGCGTGTGCCTGTAGTCCCAGCTACTCAAGAGGCTGAGGCAGGAGGATCTCTTGAGCCCAGAGGTTCGATGCCAGCCTTAGCAACATGGCAAGACCTCATCTCTACAAAAACAATACAAAAATTAGCCTGGCATGGTGGTGCATGCCTGTACTCCTAGCTACTCAGGAGGTTGAGATGGGTGGATTGCTTGAGCCCAGGAAGTAGAGGCTGCAGTGAGCCGTGATTGCGCCACTGCACTCCAGCCTGGGTGACAGAGTGACATCCTGACTCAATAATGATAGTAATAGTAATAAAAAGGTAGAGTCTTTCCCTTCAGAGCATGGTAATATGCTAGCACTTGAGGTGATAACATTTTCACCTCTCTAGTGCTGTCCAATAGAAAGAGAGTACAAGCTCATATGTAATTGTACATTTCCTCCTAAGTCATTCATAAAAAGTAAAAAGAAACAGGTGGAATTAAGTTTAAAACAGTTATTTTCAGCAACCCATGATTTCATCATGATGTTCTCGTCTCAATGCTCAGGACCAGCCCCATGTCCAGTGCTCAGGAGCCGCGTGGGGTTGTGGCCATCATATTGGATGGCTTAGTTCTTGGATGATTCTGGTCCTTTGCAGCCATGACGTCAGGTCATTTTCTACTGTTACTGAGTCAGGGAGGAAGTTTTTTTCTTGTCTTTGTTTATTCTCTGAAAGGTAAGGCCTTCCTTGGCTGCACAGCTGCAGCTGAGAAGCAGAGGCTGAAGGGGCAGGATCTGTAATCTCTAGGGAAGCTGCCCCGGCCTCCACGGGGGAGGCCCTCTAGACAGGATCTTGGGTTGAGCCTGGACGGTGGCGGGAGGACGGGGGGCAGGGTCAATATTCCGAGGGCCCCGTGGACTCTCGCATCACACAGACTAATGCTTCAGGTTAATTTTGTGTACAAGTTCCCTTTGTTGGACAAGGGGATGAAAGTCCACAGCTGTGACTGGAAAGAGGGGAAGGACCCTCTGGAATGACCTTGTTTTGGAAAGTCTAAATGGAATACTAATGGCTGAGATCTAAGACGGGTGATGTATGTGTGTGTTTACTGGGCTTAAAGATAAGGTGAAGAGTATTTTAAAAGTTAGTGTGCAGCTTCCCAGATAACCTGTATGCCTGGGGCCAGCTACAATTTATGGCAAGCTGGTAGTCATGGCTGTGTGTTGGCCTCACTTTATCTTTTGAATCCTGGCTCTGTAGCTTAACTGGTGGTGCTCTGTTTGTTTATTTTATCTTTTCTGGGTGGGTGGGGGACCTGGGGTTTGGCTAGGTTTTACAGTGAAGCATAGCAGCATTTTATAATACACAAAGGGCTGTTCATATTTCTGCTCCTGGGTGCCTTGGGCTATGTCACTTTTTACTGTCCCTAATGATAGCACATACCGGGGTGTTGCATTCTAGAGTTTCCAGGAGCCTGAAGTGCAGGCCCACATCTTGTACAGTGCCACAAGCCTGCCAGAGCTGTGAGCCCGGGAGGAGGTGTGGAGGCCTTAATATAGCTCCAAGCCCCAGGTTTCTTTCATCTCTGAGGTCAGCTTTTTCCTGTTGCCTCTTGACTTATTGAAACTGTCGCCGGGCTGGCCAGCACACCCAGCAGACTTTCCTAGTAAACACAACAGCCCTGGGTGGCAGGTTTCTCGCTTTTTCTAGACGACAGATGAGCAGTGGGATCTTATGTTACTCAGTGGGATCTTTCATCTCTCCTCTGAGTCATTCCCTAAAAACCGCTTTTCTTAGAACTTAAAGAGATGCAGAATTTTACAGTGACCATGGCATTTCATGGATGCATTTGAATAGCAACCGGATATTTGAATACCTCCTTACCCCAGTATTCCTAAGGAAGAAATTTACACTGAAAAATACTCCCAGACTTTGTGTTTGGAAAACGTATGTTCTTGAGCTAGTGTGGACTCTGCTTTTAATAGTCGGGTGGTGATACACGGGTGTATCTTAAATCTGGCATTCTTTGCTATTTATACTCTGATAAGGTATAGTTGATGGAAGGGTGGACTGAGGGTCTTTTATTTGGGCAGCAGTAAGGATGAAATGGACAGTTCTTCTGATTTTTGGACGTAGTCTACAAAAATAACTTACCTCACGACAAATTGGCATAGGAAGTTTGCGGGTGTGTTTTTTTAGAGGGTGAGAGATGTGGTCGAACTTCCCTCAGACTCTTCGCTTCACCTCTTCAGTAGGCCACGGCCATCTGCTTTAACAATTTTATTTTTTTCATTTTAAATCCTCAAAGACAAAGGGACCTGGAAGTTCAGACCTGTCCTGCCACATTCCTGAGTAATTTGGTTTTGATTAACCCAAGGAGAGAAGTTGGTTTCTCCTAGCGACCGACCGAGGGGATCAAAGCGCCAGGAGGGGCAGTTCCGTTAATACATGCAGTCCCCCTCCTCCCGGCCCCTCTCCCCCTCCTCTTCCTCTTCCCTCTACCTCCACCTCCCTCCTCATCACTGGGCCTTTTCAACCCCCCCCTCCTTTAGAAGCTGAGCAAGAGTTATTTCCACTTTCTGACTCTCACAGAAGTGGAAGTGGATCATGGAGCTTTGGATGGACAGACCGGGGAGAAATACATCCCCCCACCCATCCCTTTCTTCCTAAACTCCTTTTCCCCCCACAAAGCTGCAGAGCACATTCCTGTGCTAATCCGGCTGCTGGAGGAATGCAAATGGCTGTAATTGTGTGCCTCTGGACCGGCCTTCCGCATCTGTGCCGCTTTTCTTCTTTGAGGAGGTGGCTAAAAAGTTCATTTACATAGAGAAATGAGACTGGCCTTGTGATCCCTAGTGGCAGAATAGGGACTTTCTAATAGGAAAGGGGCCACATCTGTGCTGCCTGCACCTTCCTCCCCCAGCCCTCCCCCCTTGCAGAGAGAGAGAGAGTCTGTGCGCGCACACGCATGTGCTGTGTGGTGTGTGCGTATGGGGTGGGGGAGAAGGTGGACACCAGGCTCCTGCTGGGCATATTTTACAGAAGGGCAGTTAAAGGGGAGAAGTCTTCCCTTGATAGTAAGAAATCAAGCTGCAGTAGGAGACAGCCTACTTCTGGACAAGCCTCGTGGGTAGTCCTGGTATTAAACCACAATAAATGACCTATTTTTATTTCGTTTTTGAGACAGGGTCTCGCTCTGTCTCCCAGGCTGGAGTCCAGTGGCACAATCTCGGCTCACTGCAACTTCCTCCTCCTGGGTTCAAGCAATCCTTCTGCCTCAGCCTCCCGAGTAGCTGGGACTACCAGTGTGGGCCACCATGCCCGGCCTTTTTCTTTTCTTTTTTTTTTTTTTTTTTTTGATAGAGACAGGGTTTTGCCATGTTGGCCAGGCTGGTCTCTAACTCCTGAGCTCCAGTGATCCACCTGCCTTGGCCTCCCAAAGTGCTGGGATTACAGGTGTGAACCACCGTGCCTGGCCTATTACTATTTTTTAAAAGCACGCTGTGGGTCTCAGAAGTGATTGATAAAATTTTGGAAGAGGTGTGCCACCCCACTGAGCTGGTCTAGCTTCTGGGTGCACATCTGACCTTGCCTTTTTTCTTAGTTTATACTTGAGCTTGGCAGTGGGTTATTGGATAGTCAGATTGTTCAGCCCAATTAAAAGTATCATTTGGGAGCCAGTACATTGTAGCTTTAGGGAGATATTCAAGACAGACAAGAGATGTCTGTCTCAGTCATATCCGAGAACACTTAGAATGCTGCCTGAATCTGAAGTTGAAAGCCAGGCAGACGTTCTGAAACAGGACCATGCAGTAGAAATACAGTGTGAGCCACATAGGTAATTTCAGATTTTCTGTTAAATTATGAGAAACAGGTGGAATTAATTTTCAAAATTAATTTTTAGCCCAGTATATCCAAAAGGTTATCATTTTAACAGGTAATCAATATTAAGAAAACTATTAATGAGATATTTTACATCCCTTTTATTTGTACCAAATCTTTGGAATCCTGTATTTTTATACCTTCAGCACATCTCAGTCCAGACAAGCCACATGTCATAGGCTCGGTAGTGACAAGGGGTCAGTGACTACCTAGTGGATGGTGCAGCTCTGGAACAAGAGATTGCTGCCCTGTGCTCTTCTGAGACATTCTGTTGATGGAACCGAGTCAGCCATCACCCCTGTGACCAGCTGTTTGCATTTATTGGGGTCCAGGGTTGCAGGCTCAGTCTGCACACAGCGGGTTTGGTCAGAAATGCCTAGCTCCCCCGACATGCTCATGAGATTGTTAGGAGATAGAACTGACGTTGGGGTGCCAGTGTTCTGTAAACTGCTTCCTGGCATACAGGTGGGGGTGCTCACCTGACTGTGAAAACCTTCCCAGAGGCAGAAGACCAGCAGTGGCAGTAAGGCATGGGCCACTTCCTTGAGGGACAGGCCCACTCTCATTCATTCTTGTGAGTGCTAGTATGTTTGTTACAGCAGACTTACTGCTTCATGTATGTTACTGAAATCACAGACAGGGCTGCAGGGAGCCTCTAGAAACCCTCGTTTCACCCTCTCCATGGTGGGTCTCTAGTTTGTGGCAGGAGGAAGGCATGAATCTAGAACCTTCTACCTGTAGGTAATCGGTGTGGTTTTCCTGACTTCACAGTCATTTCTAAACCACACACACAGGCTTCTGGGTTGGCTAGTCCAGGGACAGTGTGGTGCATTGCTTGGAGGGGACTTTCTTTTGGAGGCTCTAGTGCCCTCCAAGATGAGAGTTGTAGACGCTACCCCTGTTGGGAAGGTCACCGATCCTGGCAAGACCTCCCCTCATCTTCTCTTAGTGTTTATTTGGATTTCTGCTTTCTTGCCTTATCTTGATGCCATGGAATGGAAACCTCTTTCCCTAGTCTGGGAAAGTCTCCCCCTCTCATTGGAGGAGGAGAAATGGAGGGACAGAGGGTCATATGGAAAAATCAGAAACAGCCTTGCCCATGAGAATCAGGGGTGTAATGGAGGCAAGAAGTCCCATCCTAGACTTTTTTTTTTTTTTTTTTTAGTTTGTTACAGTTTTTCTTGTTCACCCAGGAAGTGACTTCTTTTCGAAGCTAAATGATTTCAGCCTTGCTACCATTACAGCTCTTCTCAGTGGAATAGCAGGGAGAACTGTCTGCTGGCTTCTAGCAGAAAGCGCCATTGTGAAATGTACGCTAGAGAAGATGCTGCTTTCAGACCAGCCCGGGAAGTCCTGGGGTCTTCTCACTGTTGATCTTAGCGTTTCTTGGTCAATACATGTGACAAGAACAGTTTTCCGTCGCCATTGCTATTCTCAGAGCACCCAGCCAGCCTCCTACGATTCGAGGGTCTCCTCTAGGATGCCAGTGGGATTTGTGTCCCTGGTAAACTGAGAAGTGGGTGTGGATTTGGGTTTGGAGGGAGGGAGGTATCGAATTCCTTTAACAGAATGGCCTCCTGGCAGGCAGGAAAAAAACTGTGAAAGTGTGAGGTGGAAGGGGCCCCGGCGCTGGCCTCTGCTGGGGACAGAGCATTGCAGCTGTCTGACCCCGGGTGAAAAGTTCAAATCTGCATTTAAAAGGAGTGCCAGGCTCCCCCCCCCCCCGTCCCCGACCCCCCGCCTACCCCCTTTCCCCCCAGTCAAGTTGAAACTGTTCACGTTTTGGAGGATATGATCTGGCCCTGTGCTGGGACACCAGGCAGCCCCGCTTCACTTCTGTCGAGACCCAGTGCTGGGAGGCGGGGGGCTCAGCTAAGATGCAGTTCTTGAATAACAATAGTTGTTGAGGACGAACCCTTGGAGGCGCCTGGAAGGGAGGGGAAGTTTCTCCCTCAGTCAGACACTGGACATTTAACCCCTTTTTCTCCAGGTGCTTGGCAAGGCCTTTCCTCTTCTCTCCTCTCCAAGGCCACGGTTGGTTATGTGGGGGTGCTGGCAGGGCTCCAGGGGACTGGGGATAGGGGGTAAGGAGGTGTCTGGCAGCCGAGGTCACCTATCCATGGAGGGTGGTGGCACTCAGGCCAGGAAGGACTACTTCCCTGTTGCGTGGGGTCAGGGAGGGCCCAGGCTTGGGGAGAAACTCGGGTGGGTTAGGATGAGAGCCTGGCTTCTGTTTCCATGCTGAGAAGTGACAGCATCTACCTTCTTCCTCCCCCATCCTACTCCTGCTGCCTGGCACCCAGTGGGGGTCAGGCCGCAGCCCTGCCCAGAACCCCCTCCACTGGAGCTCTGATTTGTTTACTAGAGCATTAGGTGAATGTAAACAGTTCAACCTCTCCAGTTTTATGTCCTTAAAGGGTCTGAGTGTGAATACAAATGGGTATTAGGCCCCTGTGGTTCCAATGACTGTCCTCCACCCCCTCTGGTTGCTAACTAGCAGGTCTTTAACCTGCGGGGTTGGGGGTGGGGGGGTGGGGAGGGGAGGAGGAAGAGAAAGTCCTTTGCAAGTGTATGGACTCTGGGATGCCTCCTTTTTTTTTTTTTTTCCCTGCTCTTTTTTTTTAAATGTTGGGAGGCCCCCATCTGTAGGACTAAAAGTTGAAGAGCACGGAAGAGGAAAGCTGCCTGCTCAGGGGAAGGCTAGTTATTTTGATCTCTTTTTGGGGATGAAGAGAAGTTTTCTAGGTTCCTGTTACTTAGTCGCATGAGCTCGTGAAGCCTGACTATGGCGTTGAAGAAATCCTTTAGCGCTGGGCAGGTGGTTGAGTATACCTCCGGTTTTTTTGTTCTTTCTGAATCTTCTGTTTAAAATAGTAGTTAGGAATGGATGCCTTGGGGCCCTTGTCCTTGTATGAGTGCGGTCACTAGGGAAGGGTCTTTAGCCAGGTTTTTGTTTTTGTTTTTTGTTTTGCTTTTGTTTGTATTTTTCAAGGCAGGGTCTTGCTCAGTCGCCCAGGCTGGAGTGCAGTGGCACGATCATGGTTCACTACAACCTCCATCTCCTGGGCTCCAGCGATCCTCCCACCTCAGCACCGCAACCCACGAGTAGCTTGGACTATAGACATGCATCACCATGTCTGGCTAATTTTTAAATTTTTTGTAGAGACAGGATCTCCCTTCTCCTCAGCATCCCAAAGTGTTGCAATTATAGGCGTGAGCCACTGTGCCCAGCCTATTTGGCCAGTTTTAACACATCTTATTTTCTCCCTACTAGAGTAGGACACCTTTTTTTTTTCTTTATGTGATCTCAGGAGCCCGTAAAGTTTGGAGGCAATGCCAGACCACTTACTCTCATAAGGTTCTAGAATGTGCATTTTATTGGGGTGCTGCCTTCCCTCTGAAATTTCAGTGCCCTCACTCCCCACCCCAACTCTAACTCCTCCCATTCTCTCCACACCTCTGCCCTCTTGTTCTAGCAAGGGTCACAAGGGCCTTCTTTTCAGTCAGAGGGCCCGTGGTGATCTGCAGAGGGAGGAGCAGAGGATCTTCCGCCCTGCACACCCGCGTTCTGGTTCATGCATTCAAGGCCCAGCTCGTTCTGTTTGCTGTGGTGGCTCTGAGTCCAGTCACGCCATCATGGGGGCATTTTAATTAGCAGTGCCTTAGTCATTAGTGAGTTATTGTTTTTGTCTGGAAACACTTAAGTACTGTTTACTTGATGTCTCCATGAAATGCAAAACAGCAATTAAGCAGAAATTTGTTGTATGAGGCAGGGACCAAAATGGATCATCAAAAGCAGGTTGTGGTTCCTCCAAACCGAGGAAAATCGCTTTTCCCTTTGGCCTCCTGACACCTGGAATGCTCCAAACCCTCTCTTTCTTCCCTGACCTGCCCCCTAGAGTTATTGGCTAGAAACACTCTGGAACTTCGTGTCTTCCTGTGTCCTTCCTTCCTTCGCCGGCATGAACATTTGGGTTTGGTGAAGTGTGAATGTTTACTTTCCCCCCTCCCCGGACTTTTCTGGTCGGCTACCTGGGATATTTCAAAACCTTTTCAAACGAAGATTAATTATTTGTGAAAACATTTGTGATGATCTATGGAACTTGAGTTCGTTTTCTTTACACTTCTTGAGACCAAGTGACGTTGTTAGTCTGATAGATCCTCGTGACCTCTTGGGAGTATTGGGGTGCCGAGATAAATATCCTATTTACCGAAAAAGAAATCTTTTTATGGATTGGTAAGAAAGAAGCCAAGGCTAGGAATTCTGGCTGCAGTAGAATGGAGAGGCAGCAGGAAAACACACAAGGGGTGGAGAAGTATGGATCTTCTGTAACTTGGAGAAGTATGGCTGAACCTAAGGAAGGAATTGCTCCTTGCTAAGACACAACACAAAACAAAAACCCCAAACCAGCTGCAGTAGGATTCACCCCCTCCTCAGGATACAAGGTTTATGGAAAACAGAATCCCTGGGAAGGCTGACAGGGGTATGCAAGGGAGGCAGGTTAACTCCAAATGTATCATATTAGCCTTCTTTGCGAGAGACACTTTGGGATGAAACTCTTGGCAGCAAGTTGGCCACTGGGGACCCCAGTTTCTAACTGCCCTGGCTTTGGACTCACACTTCCTGTTTCTTCTTCTTCTTCTTCTTTTTTTTTTTCTCTTTTCCCTTCAAACAATATCTTCTGACTTCCAGATTTCTGATAAATTGATAAGAGGCATTGCGTGAGTCAATAGAGCTGTAGACACTTTGCCAATATAACCCCGGCTCTATTGATCTGCCAGTAAATTAAAGTCTTACTTAGAGGCTGCCGATATTTCTAATCTCCTGCCTCACCAATTACAGCCTCCCAGCTACCTGGAAAGAGGACTTGAGTCTTCTAACCTTTTTGTGGTTGTTGCGGGTGGGCTGCTCTCCTTCCATGGAACTGGGGGCACTTGCCTTGCTTATCTGGTAGGTGAAGGGGCAGTGTGGAGGGAGATGAACCTGCTTCACTCCTTATATGGGATCTGTCTCCATGCTATAAGCGTCATTAGTAAAAATGTCTGGCAAACCAGTTCCATTGTGGTGGTCACGTTCATTTTATAGCAAGTCTCCGGGCCACTCTTGCCCTTCGGTGGGCTCCAAGATTGGAGGTAGAGAAAGTTGAGAGCAGCCGGTCTTGGGAGTTATCCTAGCATATTTTATGGCTGTCTTCCACTTTTAAAAAATCTGTGAATAGCCTTTCCTTTGCCCTGGGAGGAGAATGGGGATTTGGATAAATGTTGGGTTATTAGTATTTATCACTTATTAAAACAAAATGTGCCTAAGAGTTTGTGGAAAAGCAGAGGATCAAAGAGGAGTCCCAAGATACTTTAGGAAGGATTGAAGTGTGTTTATGTGCACGCTGCTTTTTTTTGGAGTTTGTTTTGTTGACATTTTGCATTCTCCTTATTGGAGCAGAGAAATGACAGAGAAAGAACTCATTTTTTGTCCGTTGTAACTTTTGCCAATGTCTCCCCTCTGCCACTTCCCAGGCCAGCCTCTCTGTCATTGGCATGGAGTTGAGTAATGACAACAGTCACCTAAAGATGTCCACACAGGAACAGTGGGGCTGATCGAGTTCCCTGCTGGGATTCCTACTTGGGCAGTGGCCTTGTGAGCAAATCGTTTGTCCGATAAGCTCTTTTCAAGTCCCGTTTATGTGGTTGGCTTTGGGAAGAAATCTCCAGATAAATGCTGTTTTCTCTCTAATACTCCAGAGCGAAAAATCAATGGGAGGGATAATTCCTTCCCTTGCCCAACACACACTTCTTGTGTGTTTCTACCTGTGGCGTTACTCACAAAATTTTTTTAAAATAAAATAACCAGTCCTGAGGTTCCGGCTCTTCTCCAGCATTGCAGGGAAGGGAGCATTAGGAGGCGCTTGTGTGCCTTTTAGAAGGAACAGCATGGACCCTGTGACCAAGGAGTGTTTCTCATTTTCCTCTTTCTCACACTCCTTACCTCTCAAGGGGCCGAAGGTGATGGCGAACCCGGGTCAGGAAATGTGGGAAACACGCCAGTGTGGTTCATTGATGCTAGTTGAGTTTGGGAGGTGATTGAAGGGGCCTCAGGGTGCCAGGAGCAGGTGGAAACCATGGAAAGGTCTCCTGTTCCTAGCAGAGGCTTTCAGAACTGCCCCCTGGGCAGCCGAGATGGCCCCATGTTGAGGTAGTGGAGGGTCTGGCCTTGGTGAGGCCTCCTCTGCTGCTGGGCTTGAGGAAGGTGCACTTGGCTCCCCGGGCTGAGTGAGTGAAGAAGATGTTAGACAAGGAGAAACCTCGGGAGGTTGGGATTGACTTTCCCCTTTGTTTGGATTGCATTGTATTGTAGGAGGTGTTTAAATCTTGTTCACACCTGTCGAGGCTGAAGCCTGGCTTTCAGAGCAGTTTGTAACAAGACTTCTGTTGTTGTTGCCGAAAAGGTTTCCCTGCTCACAACAGAGGAACTTTATTGTAGCAACTTGTTAATGTTCAATTAGGCAAATTTTGGGTGCCCTGGGGCGTTGGGAAGGGCTGCTCACTTTTTCTGGGCGGCCCACTGCCCCCGTTCCCAGGGTTGGCCCCAGAGAAGCAAATCCTGTACCACGGGCTCCTTGGAGAGCCACCAGCGGGGATCTTGGCAGAGCTTGAGAATCCCTCCGAGCGGTTGAAGTTATTGAAGATGGAGTTCTGTGTCTTGAGTTCTAACAATCATCCCCTGTCTGTTGGTGCTTTGGGGCTCTCCCCACCCTTGGGTGTGGCCAAGTCTGTGCCTGATGCATCCTTAGCCTGTGGGTTGGCAGGAGGACTGACCAACCCCAAACTTGGTGTGTGGCAGCCCCAGCATCACACCGCCCTGGGCTCTGGAGCCCTGTTCTCCTTTGGGATCTGAGCCTGCCTGGCCATACCTGGGCGTGTTCTCTGGCTTTCTTCCTGGCAGGACTCCTCCCGAACAACTGTCCGGCACCTTGATGGATGGTGTTTTCCACCTCCTGGTGGACTGAGGTCTTGAGACCGTGGAAAGGGAAACACAGGAAGCTCGTTTCTCTGAATAGGAGGTCTGACTCGGAGGTGCTTATGTTTTCCCACATGGACACGGCTGACAGTTGTCTTCATGGTGGAAAAAAGGGGAATCTTGGGACTGAAGCTCTGTCCCCACACCCCCCAAAAAAAGAAGCCGCAGGGTCCCAGAGGGGCCATGTCCCATCCTGTCCTGCCCTGACCTGCCGTCTAGGTGCAGCCGGGACCAGGCGGCCTGGGAGGAGGTGGGAGATGGGTGCTGACTCCCCTTGACTCTGGAGGCGTCTGTGCTGGCAAGGCCTGGCTGTAAAATATGGTCCGCATGGCAGCCTCGCTCTGCAGTGCTGAGCGATGAGGAGTGCGAGGCACCCGGCAGTGTATTAAACACTAGTTGAGCACAGGAGGGGCAGTATGTCATAGGAGAGAGATAAGCAAAGTTCTCTGATAGTGGATCAATAAAGGTTAGTGACATCATATCTCAAAGTGAGGGAACCTGCTTTCTGCACAGCCATTTATCAGATCCCAGCCTAGAAGGGCATTAACCCCTTTCTGGCCAGATTTCTTCTTACAAACAGACCCGAATTCCTTCTTGGTGGTGGGGGCAGTGGGGAGGATAGAGGGTGCCACTCTCCCCAACACTGTATTTAAGGAGGATTCTTCATATGCTGCTTTCGGAAATGCCTTCTGCAGTTAGCACATGAAACCAGCCGTGGCTAGAGCATGCTTTGTGTATTTATGGAAAGTTTCTTAACTTGAAATTTTGTGCAAAAATTCCTGTAAAAAGGCATTCCCATAAAAAGGCATTGTTTTCCGGAGAAGTTTGAACACCTCGCCTGTATGCACAAGCTGTATTGCTGTCAGCTACCTGGAGCCTGGGTTACGTTTGGTGTTTGCTAGGCAAGCAATTCTGACTGGACCGGAGAGTTAAAATTGTAATAAGCCTGGGAATGATCACGGTTTGTCTTTTTTTTTTCTGGCTTTGTGGTGTTCTGTTAGCAGATACTGAGAAATCTCCCAGCAATCTGGGATTGGCAAACTGTAGTCTGCAGGCCAGTTCCGACCCGGCACATTTTTGGCATGGCCTGCCGACCAAGAATGGGTCTTACATTTGTAAATGGCCGGAAGAGAATCAAAAGATGAATACGATTATGTGACATCTGACAATATGTGACATTTATATTTGTGTTCCTAAATGTTCATTGGCAAACAGCCGCGCTTGCTTGTTAGTGTTTTGTCTGCGACCACTTTCATGTGATCATGTGGTGTAGTTGAGTAGTTGCAGTGAGAATGCGTGGCCCGCAAGGCCTGAAATAGTTATGTGGCTCTTTATGGGAAAAGTTTGCCAACCCTAGTCTAGGCTCTAGCTCCAAGTCTACTGCTAATAGCTGTGTGACCTTGGGTAAGTCACTTTAGTTCTCCTTTACCTGTGTTTCACTGGTCTCTGGAATAAAATCTTCTCCCCCAGCAATTCCGGGGTGTGCTGGGAGTCAAATAAAAATGGATGAGAAATGGTTTTGAAACATAGCTTGCATTTGCAAAGTGTTTACTATTAAATGAGCAGACCCTTTACTATGTCTTTTTTTTTTTTTTTTTTTGACAGTGTTTCGCCCTTGTTGCCCGGGCTGGAGTGTAGTGGCATGGCACAATCTTGGCTCACTGCAACCTCCACCTCCCGGGTGCAAGCAGTTCTCCTGCCTCAGCCTTCCAAGTGGGTGGGATTACAGGTGCCTGCCACCATGCCTGGCTAATGTTTTGTGTTTAGTAGAGACGGGGTTTCACCATGTTGGTCAGGCTGGTCTCAAACTCCTGACCTCAGGTGATCCACCCGCCTTGGCTTCTCAAAGTGTTGGGATTACAGGTGTGAGCCACTGTGCCTGGCCTTTTTGTTTTTGTTTTTGAGACAGTCTTGCTCTGTCGCCCAGGCTGGCATGCAATGGCATGATCTCGGCTCACTGCAACCTCCACCTCCCAGGTTCAAGCAGTTCTCCTGCCTCAGCCTCCCAAGTCACTGGGATTACAGGTGCGCCTTCCACCACACCTGGCTAAGTTTTTTTTTTTTTTTTTGTATTTTTTATAGAGATGGGTTTTGCCATGTCGGCCAGGCTATTCTTGAACTCCTGACCTCACGTGATCCACCCACCTCAGCTTCCCAAAGTGCTGGGATTACAAGCATGAGCCACTGTGCCCGACAGACCCTCTATTATGTCAGCCTGTCGGAGACTGCCAGGACATGGGTATGTTCCTTGCGGGGAGCATCGAATCTGGCGTGAGAGGTTGAGCTTTGTGGAGGTCGCATAACTTGTCTCAATCCTGTGTCACGTTGGGTGAAGTTTGAGTCTCAGTCTGTCTGAAAACTTGAAGGCATGCATCTTCCCAGGGTGAACATCTTTCGCTTTGCAAGGGAACATCAATTTTCCTCAGCGACCGCTGCGATTTTTATCCTGGAAGAGTTGGATCACTTTTCTTTCCTTCCCGCCAGTGATTTATAGACGGGGGAGAGCAGGCCTTTTCCTGTAGGTCTCCGACTGTTTATCTTTTTTGGTTGGGCCCTGACAATACGCTGGCTGGGATGTTCATGTTGGCTGGGGCGTCGGGGGGCCAGATGCCAGGCCTGCAGCCCAGGGGTGCCTGGGGGAGGGGTAAGGAGGCCAGAGATTGCAGCCCAAAGCTAATGGGCTGATGTCCAAGTGGAAAGTGTATTTTCATTGAGGAAGTGTAGGCATTAGAGGACCCTGGATTACTGTGTGATTGTGCTGTCAATACTGCTGTATCGAGTCCGTGAGGGCCTCCACAATACGGGGAAACACTTAACTCACTGCTGCTGCTTATTGAGAAGCCAATAGCAATTTACTTGCTGACACTTGACATCAAATCCATTCCCAGAGGTGGAGCTCTGCAAACCACCATGGTGTCCCTCCCCTTTCTGGGCCCCCTCTCTTACTGGGTGTCTGCCCATATGTGAGTCTTGCATAGGCTGGTGGCTGCCTCTGCATTGGGAAGGACCTGGGGCCGGGTGATCGTTGCAGGGAGGGGAATGTTCCTGTTGAACTTTCAGAGCTGACATGACATTTTCTTCTCCTCCCAATTGCTCTCATACTCATCTTCTTTCAACAAGTGCTAAATGACCCTCCCTTTGTTCCCCCTGGGATGTAAGTTTTCTGCGTGTGGGAACTTTCTCCTCTCCATAAAAAAGTTAGCTCCTTATAATGGATACATGCGGAGATCATATGTAGGAAAGGGCTGAGGAATGTCTCGTCTCCAGAAGGCAGGCGGTGTCTAAGGGGCAGTCAAGGTCGGGGGTGTTGTGTTGGGGAGTAGAGAGCCTCCCATACAAGGTGCTAGGCCTTCCTGGGCCCACCTTCTGGGGGACATGTAGCCACAGAGCTGTGGGAGCCGGCACAGCCAGACCCTCTGGTCCTCCTGTAATTCTTTGTGGAGGGTAGTCTCTGCAAAGTGTCTGGCTGCTTGATTGACTGTGTTTTTACATAACCAAGCTGTTGAGATGCTTTCAGACCCTGGAGTCTTCTAGAAGAATCAGCTCACAAATCAGGGTAACCCGCTTCTGGGAGGCGGAACCCAACTAACACATGGTGGTTTAGGGGTGACCAGCCCAAGGCTGCCATTGGATCTGGCTTTACTAAGTGCTGGTGAGGTTTCGTTTTATCGTTGCATTCCCAGGCCTTGAGAACCAGTGCCCTGATTCTCTCAGTGCAACTCACTGGGCTTATTTGCAGCTACCACTTGGAGATTGGGAACAGGAAGAATTGGCCTTGGGTAGTCAATGGTTCATAATTGTGGCTGGGGGAAGGAAGGGGAGTGGAGACTGCCTGTGGGGCATAATGAGGCTTGATGGTGGATACTGGCCATCAATTCAGTGGTGTCTGCTGCCTCCCATCTGGAAGTTTCTCCCCAGCTGGGAGATTGGGCTGCCTCTTCTCTTCTTTCACCCCTCCCTTCCCCCATCTCTCTTTGCTCACCTGCCTCTTGGTTTCTCTGCCACAACATTCCAGCTATTTCATTTATTTCAGGAAGAGCAAAGCTGTGTGGAGGTGAGATGAGGGGGCTCTGTGGACTTTACCTTGTCTCCAGTGACCTTGATTGGATGCAGACTATGGAGCAAGTGGGTGAGGCAGCCTCTGCCTCTGCTATTTATTTAGCACCACTGGGATGTGCACGTTGTTTAATGACAATACTGCATGTGCCTTGTTTCCAGGACATCCTTCTCTGGGAAAACAGAGCGCTCAAAAGAAGCCCTTCTACCCAGTCTGCAGATAGGGCAGGAGGAGCTGGTGTCCTCCCCCGTAAGCCTGTCCTGAAACGAAAGTGTTCCTCGGAGCTCCCTTGCATTTTGCTGCGGTGGATGGAGCTACATGGCCTTTGGGCTGACATCGTGGTGTGTGTGGTCATTGCAGCCTTTCTCTTCGTTCCTCTAGGCTCAAGGATTGGTGTGGGGGGTGACAACATGACACGAAACATTTGAGGTCATGGATTTGAGCTCTGATTCCAGCCATCTTCAAAATACTCACTTTAATCCTTTTCTAAGCACTGGTTTTCTATAAAGCAGAGGGACCGGCCTGAAGGATGCATTAGGGGTCCTCCGGCTCCTAGGTGTGTGACTTGCATAAGAAGAGCACTGCCTATAGCGCATCGTAGGAGGGAGCCGGGGGCATTGGCTGTTGCTTTGGCCCTCGTGGCTTATAATTACAATGTGCACACTTGTCTTGCTGTGCTTATCTTATTCACCTTAGGACTTTCTGGGATCCAGCCTTTCCCCCTGCCCCCAATCCTTATCCTCACAGGCCTGCTCCAGGCCCCTTGTGTCTAGATGACAACAGGCTCCTAAGGGGGGTTTCCCTTCCAGCCCCGTATACCTCCAGGCAATCTCTGTGCGGAGTTTGCACAGTCTTACCTTGTAGGTAAAACCTAGCCTGTAGATGTGTTTTGTTCAGCAAATACTGTATTTTATTTATTTATTTATTTGTTTGTTTATTTATTTATTCTTGAGACAGAGTCTTGCTCTGTCGCCAGGCTGGAGTGCAGCAGCACAATCTCAGCTCACTGCAGCCTCCGCCTCCCAGGTTCAAGTGATTCTCCTGCCTCGGCCTACTGAGTAGCTGGAATCACAGGCATGGGCCACCATGCCAGGCTAATTTTTGTATTTTTAGTGGAGATGGGGTTTTGCCACGTTGGCCAGGTTGGCCTCGAACTCCTGATCTCAAGTGATCTGCCCGCCTCAGCCTCCCAAAGTGTTGGGATTACAGGCGTGAGCCACTGCACCTGGCCATATACTATATTTTAAACATGGGCACATTTCACAGAAAAATCAGTATTAAAACCTTCTCTTGAAAAAATATTGGGGGACTTGGCCATTTTGGGTGTTCAGGGCAAAACCTGGCTAGAGCAAAGTGGTAACTGCCCCTTGTGGAAGGAACATCTACTTTTTAGGTTGCCAGGACTCACTGTTGCTTACCAGCTCTTACCCTACCACATCCTGTTTCCCAGCCAACGTCGCTCATGTGTGTTACCTGCTTGGTCCTGTGCTGTCTGGGATCATGGCATGTGGGCCGTCATCAGACTGAAACTCAGTTTCAGCGGTTCTCCATAGGGGGTGATTTTGCTCTCTCCCTGCAAGATTTGGCAGTCTGGAGACATTCTTGGTCATCACACCTTGGAGAGAGGATGCTGCTGGCATCCAGGGTAGAGGCCAGACATGCTCCTCAACATCCTGCGATGCCCAGGACAGCCACCCCCATCCCCAACAAAGAACTGCACGCCCTGAATGTCAGTGGTTCTGCCCTCAAACTCCCGGCTCTGTGTTCTTGTTCTGCTGACCAGGGGCCTACAGTGGCTCCTCTCCTTCATGCCTTCCACTGTCTGCCTGCCTGGCTTGCAGGCCTGACGCAGGGAGACCAGTGCCTCCCAGCCTGGCTTTCCCAGCTAGAGCTCCCAGCGCTGGGGCTTCTCTGGGCTGCCCTTGATCTTTGGTTTGAGAGCCTCATGTGTACCAGGCACTGTTGTCGGTACCGGCGATACTCCAACGGGGGCAAAAAAAGAGAAATGCTTGTCTGTTTGGAGCTTATACTGCCTCATCTCCCTCACTGGACATGATTAGTAAGTGCATTATAGTATTTTGGATGATGTTAAGTGCTATGGAGAGGAGGCAGGACAAGGGCGGGGGGTGGGGGCAGTAGTTGGCAGGTTTGGTGGATACAGTGAAGAGAGGCTTTAGGAGAAGGTGACATTTGAGCAAAGACTCATTCCTTAGCTTAGAGCTGTGTCACTCCAACCTCTGCCTTCCATCTGCGTGTGGCTGTCTTCCTTGTGTGCATTTCTGTATGTTCCCTCCTCTTCTAGGGGTACCAGTCATTGATTTTTTTTTTTTTGAGATGGAGTCTCACTTTGTCACCCAGGCTGGAGTGCAGTGGCACAATCTTGGCTCACTGCAACCTCCACCTCCCAGGTTCAAGCGATTCTCCTGCCTCAGCCTCCTGAGTAGCTGGGATTACAGGTGCGTACCACCACACCCAGCTAATTTTTGTATTTTTAGTAGGGACAGGGTTTCACCATGTTGGCCAGGCAGGTCTTGAACTCCTGACCTCAGGTGATCTGCCCACCTTGGCCTCCCAAGGTGATGGTATCATAGGTGTGAGCCACCGCACCCAGCCCAGTCATTGATTTAAGGACTACCCCAATCTAGTCTGAGGTCAATTTAGTTATAAATTACTTCAAAGACTCTATTTCCAAATAAGGCCATGTTCTGAGGTTCTGGGTAGATATGAGTGCTAGGAGGGATGCTATTCAATCTGCTCCAAGGGCTTATCCTCTGGATAGATTGTGAAGGGAGATATGGTACAAGACAGGAAATAAAGTCAAGGGTGACTGCAAGATTTTTAACTTGAGTGATTGGAAGGATGGTATCCCTGTGGCCTTGGCTGGGCTGGCCACCTCAGCAGGCCCTCGTCCTAGAACCTCAAGTCCCATTTCCTCGATTGTCTTTCCTCGCTGCTCTAAACTCCTTCAGTCTTTCCTTTTATTGAGCCACTACATGTCTACTTAGCATCACAATTAGGCCTCTGAGTTAGCTGCTCAAATATTGAATTCTGAGTAAAAGGGTGAGGGGCCAAGTCTGTCTGAGGACATCGGGAAAATAATTTAAGGAGCTTCATTTTTCAAAGTCCTTGGGCCTGTCCCCTTTCAACTAATCCTTGCAGTTGCTCTGTACAGTATGCAGAGTGGGGACACGTCTCATTTTCTAGATGAGAAAAGCTTAGAGACTAAACGTCTTCGGGGGATCACTGAGCCGTTGGTTCAGATCTGCATTTGGAAGAGTATTTGGGGGTTGGGATGAAGTGGATTATACAGGAAGACATCCTGGTGCATAACGTTTACTCAGTTTAGCCAGATTTGAATAGGTTAAGACAGAAAAGGTCCAGCGACTTGCCTGTGCCTCCCTGACTTGACCCTTAAACCAGTAAATATTTGAGTGGAGAATATCAGGAAGACACGGGGCATTGAAGAATCGTTGAGTCAAACTCAACATTGGAGGTCTGAACTGATCAGTTCCTCTTGATTTCAGTTTCGATGACTTTATTGCTGAGTCATGGTCGACAAACACGGCCAAAGTCAACACCAGGGGCCTGGCCAGGGCAGCTGGCTACCCAGTGGTGTGTCCCATGTGTCCCATGTTGCCCGTTTACTGTGTGTTTCAGAAGCTGTCCCATATGGTGAGGCCATTCTTGGCCCTTCCACTCTGTGTAGGGGATGTTTTTCTTTCAGAATCTAAGACAGAGACCTTTTGTTGGGAAATTTCTTGTGAGAAATCAGAAGTATGTTTTTACTTTTTGATAGACTGATAGCAACATCGGCTCTCTTTGTGGTTTCCTTGGGCAGTTTGCTATTTGATCTGATCAGAAATTTGGTCACGATCACTAAGGGAGTGTTCTGCCATTGTAAAGTTTTCATATGTGGTTCATTAAATGTATTTAAAAAAATTAAAATCAGGCCTCCTAGTGCCTCTGTAGAGTAATTGATGCAGGACTCTTGCTGGTGCCTCTTGTCCTGGTGACAGTGGCCTTTCCCACAGTCATGGTGCTTCCTTTCTCTTGCATACTCAGCTCTCAAACCAAGAATGTGAAGGATCCGTGTGAGATGTTGCAGGGTACAGTGGATTTTGTCTTTCAGCGATGATAAGGAACGGTGATACTTCTCGTGGAATGTCCGCATGGCCCTTGCAGGAGGTTAAAGGGCTCAGTACGGGACCCAGGCGGAGTTGGAACAGACATTTTTTAAAAACGTGTTTATGCCCAGCTAGGAATGCCAGACCGCTCTCTCATTTTTCTTACCAGTGGGCTAAACAAATAAACAGTTCCGCTTGTGGGCAGATGGACGAGGAGATCTTGAAGAGGCGATAGAGAAAGGGAAGGGAGGCCGGGCGCGGTGGCTCAAGCCTGTAATCCCAGCACTTTGGGAGGCCGAGACGGGCGGATCACGAGGTCAGGAGATCGAGACCATCCTGGCTAACACTGTGAAACCCCGTCTCTACTAAAAAAAATACAAAAAACTAGCCGGGCGAGGTGGCGGGCGCCTGTAGTCCCAGCTACTCGGGTGGCTGAGGCAGGAGAATGGCGTGAACCCGGGAGGCGGAGCTTGCAGTGAGCTGAGATCTGGCCACCGCACTCCAGCCTGGGCGACAGAGCAAGACTCCGTCTCAAAAAAAAAAAAAAAAAAAAAAAAAAAAAAAAAAAAAAAAAAAAAAAAAAAAAAAAAAAGAGAAAGGGAAGGGGGAAGGGGGCGGACGAGCCCTGATTGTTCTTTGTGGGATGAGGGGTGAGAGACAGAGCAGAGAAGGCTCTCTAGGAACAGGCTCAGGGTTTGGACTGAGAAGTTGCTTCCTGCGAATGATGATGACTCACAGTCTCCAGGTTCATGCCCTTTAGAGCAGAAAGTCTATGCATCTCAGGGTGAAGGTGTGGATAGCAGAGCGGGGTCACCCAGTAGCCGGGGCAGGTTTGGGGAGGCAAAGTGCTGTTCCCTCGATGCTGCAGTGTGGCTGGGAGGGCTGCAGGGGTCCAGGCAGGGGTTTCCAGTGGGCACCTTGGTAAGGAAGTGTATGTGTGTTCAGAATTGGTGGAAGGGTTGTAGTGGCCTGTAAACGAGGTAGCCCATGTGCACTCAGGCACGCGCACACGTGCACACACACGCGCACGCACACACAAACACACACACACGCTGATGGAGGATTTGGAGGCCCTTCTGGGGCTTAGCGTCATGCCTGAGGGCTACCTTCCTGAGACTATGAAGTGGGAATGAGGCTCACGTCCACTGGCAGCTGGCAGTTTCAATGGCATTAGGCCACTTTCTGAAATGAACTGGCCACCCGGTCCTTGCCTCGTAGTGATAGCTTTTGAAAGTCACAAGTGGCTTTAATCCCAACTCTTTTGACTTGAGGCAGGATGAAAAGGTGCCGGATGTTTTGCTGTTTTATTCTTTCATCCAGCGACAGCCTTGAGGACTCTGGGAATGATGCATCAAGGGATGTGACAATGAGCGTGTGATAGAATGGAGCGCTGGGCCTCTGAGGTGTGTGTCCTTAGAAGCGAGGTCAGAGTCTTGGTGGAACCGGAAACTTGAGCCCCAACACTAAGGTGCAAGCAGAGCCGGGTAATGAGTTCTTTCTGGGTTGGCTAGGAGGGAGGGTAACCTTTGAATGAAAAGAGCTGTAGTTTTCAGAATAAAATCATGGTGGCGAGCATTGAGGAGACTGAGAGCCAGTTTCAGCATTTAGACTATACAGTGGCTAGTTTTAGTCCTTCAGGGAGAGAATTCAGATTCCCAGAGTGAAGAGAGTATAACAACACACAGCCAAGCCTGGGGTGAATTTCCCCCAAAAGGCCAATTAAAGAAAATTCTTGCCATTTATTATGTAGAGTTATTTTATTTTATTTTATTTTTGAGATGGAGTCTTGCTCTGTCGCCAGACAGAGTGCAGTGGCATGATTTTGGCTCACTGCAGCCTCTGCCTCCTGGGTTCAAGCGATCCTCTTGCCTCAGCCTCCCAAGTAGCTGGGACTACAGGCTAATGTTCAGCTGATTTTTTGTAGTTTTAGTAGAGATGGGGTTTCACCATGTTGGCCAGGATGGTATCGATCTCTTGATCTCATGACCCGCCCACCTCGGCCTCCCAAAGTGTTGGGATGGCAGGCATGAGCCACCACACCCAGCCTTAGAGTTAATTTATTTTATAAGATCAAAACCATAGCCAGGTGTGATGGCTCACACCTGTCATCCCAGCACTTTGGGAGGCCAAGGCAGGAGGATTGCTTGAGCCCAGGAGTTCGAGACCAGCCTGGGTGACATAGTGAGACCCTGTCTCTATGAAAAAAAATCAAGCAAAATTACAGGTGTGGTGGTGCATACCTGTGGTCCCAGCTACTCAAGAGGCTGAGGTGGGAGGATTCCTTGAGCCTGGGAAGTCAAGGCTGCAGTGAGCCATGATTGTACCATTGGACTTCAGCCTGGGTGACAGAGCAAGACCCTGTCTCAAAAAAAAAAAAAGATAAAAACTGAGAAAACATATGTCCCACTTCATCAAAAAAATCAACTTTTCATCCAAAAGAAGGAAATCCTTTTCTGAAGAGGAGAGAGTAGAAGTGGGGAATTAAGGAGCATCTGCAGAGGTAGGGATGGGTCAGACAGCAGGCGTGGGCTCTGTGCAGGTGGCAGAGGTCTTAGCCTGTTTGGTTTGCTACTTACCCCTAGCCCTAGTCCAGAGAGAGCAGTCCCTGGCACACTGGGGCCACTTGGATATTTTGATGCATGGTTGGACAGTTCTCTGGGCAGGCCCTATCTGTGGGGTGCTCAGCTAACAAAGCTCTTGGTGGAGGACTGTGTGGTCTAGCTCCCTGGAGTTGGAGAAGTCAGCTGATAGGTTGTGCTAAAGACCAGAGAGAGGTGGGTGGAGGGGAAGAACAGAAGGCATTATTTAGTCCTGATGGCAGCTAAGACATTGGTGGGGAGCCCAGGTGAGTACTGGAGAGAGAACAGTGTTGGCAGAGTTTTCATGACTTGGCGAAGGGAACCACTGGAAAGTGGGGCAGAAAAAGACTTGGAGCATTTTCAGGTATACCTTTCAAGTATTCCTCCTCCTAAGGCCAATGGGATATTTTTTGGAACATCTTCCCATACCCACCTCCCTGAATGAAAGCAAAAATAAGATCCTACTCCCCTGAATCCAGACGTAGAAGGAAATTCCCACCACGTCTTGGGAACACATGCAGATTGCCCTCTCAACCTTTGATATCTTTTCGCCTTTTTTTTGTTTTGTTTTTTGAGATGGGCGTCTCGCACTGTTGCTCCGTCTAGAGTGCAGTGGCACAAAAACAGCTCCGTGCAGCCTCGACCTCCCAAGGCTGAGGGAGGTGATCCTCCTGCCTCAGCACCCCCAAGCAGCTGGAACCACAGGTATATGCCACCACACCTGGCTAATTTATTATTATTATTATTATTTTTGTAGAGATGAAGTCTTGCCATGTTGCCTAGTCTGGTCTTGAAATCTTGAGCTCAGGATCTCTGCCTTGGCCTCCCAAAGTGCTGGGATTACAGGCATGAACCACTGCGCCCAGCCCGCTTTGCCTTTTTTTTTTAAAAGGTACATTAAGGCATAAGGAGGGTTCAGCGAACTCTTGGGATATACACCTGAACTTGGGTGGGGTCCTAGTGGGCTTCAACCGTAATGGGGAGATTCTGCTTGGAGCCACTCTGCTGTCACCAGGGTGTGAGTTCACATCATAAGAGGCACGGAGAACATTCTCAGTTCACCCAGAGGTTACAGAGAGGCTGTAAATGGACATTCAAATAGAAGAGGAGGAAATTACTGGAGTCAACTCTGGTATAAGAGCTTTAAACAAAGGCCATAAATTAGTCATATGGTGACATCTAAGGAAGACAGGATTCTATTTCTGGGGTTGGTTTATTATTTTGAGAGGCATCAGGAGAAGCAAGAGGAAAGAGAAATGGGTCAAGTAGCATAAATACTTTGAATCAAGGCAAACTAGAAACCAGTTTTGCTTGAATTACCCTTCTTGGGACTTTCACTATTCAAAGTCATATCTTTCACAAGCAGGAGGCTGAATGAGAACTCTTTGTGAAAGGTGGTTATGTTTTTTTTTATTTAAACCACTTCATCTTGTCATGTACAAAGTAGCGCCTTGTACATGTGCACTAAAATTGAACATTTAAATCCTATTGAGTAGTCCTAGTTACTCCAACCTTAAAAACCAAAACACAATTCATGTTAATTGTTAACATAATACTTCAGGTTAATTGTTAACACAAAATGAGAAAGTGGCAACAAACATGTAGGAGTCGGAGAACTGGGAGAATTAAGTCATATCTGGGCCTAGAGAGTTAAGTGGATGTGTAGTCTGGCTTGTGATTGAAAGAGAACTGCAGTGGCCTGGGATAGAAATGAGATGGTGGTGGTGGGATCTTCTTTGCATGAGAGAGAAGACTATTCTTTGCATAGAGGCGATTCAGAAATTGCTCTGTGGCAGGATGCCTTCTGTCCATAAGGCCGGTCTTTGCGTGAGCCATTCTTCAAGGTGCCCTGCCTTGATTGGGTCAACATGGCCAGTGCCCGTATGGTGTGTAAAACCCAGTCCTGGAAAGCTGGCTCCTCTGGAGGTGTTGTGCAATTGGGGCAGCCGGCAGCCAGCTTCTGATGTGGTTGGCTGCCTGGCTCACACCTCTCAGGTGCTGCGGAGACAGCGAGATCCAGTGGCCCCAGGCTACCACGGAGGCGGGCAGGGTGCCACGGCCTTACCGAGCTGATCTGTTTTCTTTGTCTTCAGGAGCCCAGTGTGCACGGGCCCTGGCTTTCTGGTTCTTCAGGCTGGCTGCCTGGCATCACAGCGAGGCTTCAGGCGGGCCCACCTGTGGAATATATTGGGTAAGGCTGGCTCGGCCTGGCTTCTGTCCGTTGATAAAAGGAACTATGGATCCGGGAATTCTTGAATGTAGGTGTTTCTAGCTCAGTGTGTCCTATTAGATAAAATAAACATGTCGCAAACACAAACTGTAGAACTACTGTTTTTCTATTGTTTCCTTGGTTAATTTGGACATTTATGAATCTCAAATGCAGTAGGGCAGGATGAAAGGTTTTATCTGTCTAATGCTAAGATACTCCACTGAACACTTCTCCTAAGACATAACCCTTGTGGCTGGTGTAGTGGCTCACGCCTGTAATCCCAGCACTTTTGGAGGCTGAGGTGGGTGGATCACTTGAACCCAGGAGTTTGAGATCAACCTGGGCAACACAGCAAAACCCTGTCTCTACAAGAAATACAAAAACTGGCTATGCACGGTGGTGTGCGCCTGTAGTCCCAGTACTCAGGAGGCTGAGGTGGGAGGATCACTTGAGCCTTGGAGGTGGAGGGTACAGTGAGTTGAGATGGTACCACTACACTCCAGCTTGAGAGACAGAGTGAGACCCTATCTAAAAAAACAACAATAACAACAACAACAACAACAACAACAACAACAACAACAACAACAACGACGACATAGCTCTTGCTTAGAGCATCTGAGGCCTTTGGTCCTAATTTTTGGTGATGGAGAAAGAGAGATTTCAGCTGGTCCCTAGGGTCTGGAGAAGGAGGGTAGTGTGAACCCTAATGGTGGGGTGAACCTGTCAGAGACACCTCTGCTTCTGTGTGTCCAGTGATTCTGTCCCCCTTTCTCCAGATGGCTGTACTAGTTTTCTCTTGATGCTGTAAGAAATTACCACAGAGGCCGGACACGGTGGCTCATGCCTGTAATCCTAGCACTTCGGGAGTCCGAGGCAGGTGGATCATGAGTTCAGGAGATGGATACCAGCCTGGCCAACATGGGGAAACCCTGTCTCTACTAAAAATACAAAAAGCTGAGTGTGGTGGCACATGCCTGTAATCCCAGCTACTCGGGAGGCTGAGGCAGGAGAATCGCTTGAAGCAGGGAGTTGGAGGTTACAGTGAGCCAAGATTGCACCACTGCACTCCAGCCTGGTGACAGAGCGAGACTCTGTCTCAAGAAATAAAAATAAAAAAAGAAATTACCACAAACTTGTTGGTGTAAAACAACACAAACTTAAGTTTGCATTTTGATGTTTTTTGTAAGGTTGTGTGTTGTGTGTTTAACTTTTATTAACTAATGTTCAAAACTGATGTGTGTGTAGAATATTACGTGTGTATGTTCATGTCTAAAGAATGGCTGCTGCTGATAAAATAAAAACCAGCTTTCATTTTTCTAAAAAAATTAAACACACACACACACACACACACACACACACACACACACACACACACACAGATTGCCCTGTAGCTGGAGCCCAGAAGTCTGAAATCAGTTACACTAGGCTGAAGTCAGGGTGTTGGCAAGGCTGGTTTCTTTTAGCGGTTTCAAGGAGGAACCCATTTCCTTGCATGGTCTAGGTTCTGGAGGCACCCGCGTGTCTGGGTTGATGGCCCCTTCCTCACATCACTCTGCATCATACTTCTGTTACATCTCCTTCTTCTGTCTGATTCTGTCCTCTCCTTTGCCCCTGTTGTAAGGACCCCTGTGATTACATCAGGTCCCCCTGGATAATCCAAGATCATCTCCTCTATCTAAAGATCCTTCACTTGGTCGCATCTGCAAAGTCTCCTTTGCCGTAGAAGGTAACATATTTGTAGGTTACGGATATTAGGATGTGGGCATCTTCGGGGGTTGTTATTCAGCTACTGCACGGTCCTGTGGAGGAATCGGTGCAGTTGGCAAAGAAAGAAACCCCCACGTGCCTCTGGAGGTAGGTGACTCAGGAGGGCAAAGCTAAACCAAATGTTGCAGCCGTACCTGTTCCAACAATGCCCATTTCCTTGGAAACGAGGGAAGAGGCTTCGAGATGAAATTTGGTGGCCTCTCCCCTGCCCCAATTAATGTGACATTATTTTGTGAAATTGTATTTTGGTGGGGCCCTAAGAGTCATACTTGAGAGAGAAATAAAAGAGAGTGTTCGTAAAGGGTTTTTGGCCAGGCACCGTGATTTAGGCCTGTACTCCCAGCACTTTGGGCGGCTGAGGCAGGTGGATCACTTGAGCCTGGAAGTTTGAGACCAGCCTGAGCAACATGGGGAAACCCTGTCTCTACAAAAAATAGAAAAATTATCTGGATGTGGTGGTGCACGCCTGTGGTCCCAGTTACTTGGGAGGCTGAGGTGGGAGGATTGCTTGAGCCGGGGAGGCAGAGGTTGCAGTGAGCTGACATCATACTACCACACTCCAGCCTGGGTGACAGAGTGAGACCCTGTCTCTAAATAAATAAATAAATAAATAAATAAATAAATAAATAAATAAAGGTTTTCACATGAGTCCCTGTAAAGAAAGAATCCAAGTGTTGTGGGAGTAAGAGCAAAGGTTCAGTGGAGAGCGACACCGTAAGTTAGCAGTCACTTGAAGGGCACAGACGGGCAGTCTGTGGTGTGTGCAGGATGGTGGCTTCCTCTCTGCCCTTCTTGTACAGCCTCTTGGCCTGGGCACCTTCACTCCTGATTGGTAGGTCTGTACCTCCTGAGTGCCCAGGTGAAATGTTCATTTGCTAGGTAATGGCTTATAGGCTGCCTTCGGGGGTCCAGGAGTCCTGGGGCGAGTGTGTGCATAGGACGGAGCTACGTTTCTGGAACCAGCATGGATACATTTTCTACTACAAGAGATACCGCAAATGACAGTTCATTCCTTGGATGGCCTCTCCTAGTATGTGTTTGAAACATATGGAATCACCATTTTTGGATTAAATTAGAGTTGTTAATAACATCATGGAAGAACATGTTAGGTTCTGGGCAAGGATCTTAACAGCACAATTTTGGAATAAGTATAGGTCGTTGGGTACCTAGATTACATCATTCGTGCCAGGATCTCAAAATTTGAGATGGAAAGTATTTCTGTCAAATTCTCTCCTCTCCTCTCCTCTCCTCTCCTCTCCTCTCCTCTCCTCTCCTCTCCTCTCCCCTTCCCCCCTCTCCCCTCTCCCCTCTCCCCTCTCCCCTCTCCCCTCTCCCCTCTCCCCTCTCCCCTCTCCCCTCTCCTCTCTTCTCTCTTCTCTCTTCTTTCTCTTCTTCTTCTTCCTCTTCCTCCTCGTCTTCCTCTTCTTTTTCTTCTTCTTCTCTCTAGCTGCCTAAATTAAGATATAAGTAGTTTCACCCAAATTCCAAGGAGGACTTGGAGGACGAAGGCCACTTGCTGCTGTAGCCTGTAGCCACTGTTGGGCACTGGCCGTGGGCTTGGGCCCCTATACTTGTTCCAAAACTGTGCCTTTAAGATCCTTGCCGAGAACCTAACACATTCCTCCATGATGTTATTATTTAACAGCTCTAATTTAATCAAAAATGACAATTCCATATGGTTCAAACGCATACTATTAGAGGCCAGCCAAGGAATAAATTGTCATGTGCAGTATCACTTGTAGTAGAAAATATATCTGTGATGGTTCTAGAAACATGGCTCCATCCTGTGCATGCACTTCCCAGTACAGAGGTTGAGCTGCGATGGCACTGCAGAGGCGCCATGGAGCTGAATGGAGTTTGAGGCTCTCTGCCTGTTCATTGTACCTATTCCACCAGGTGTTTTGGTGTTGGAAGACTTGAGATCAAGTTCTCAGTTGGCAGTGGTTTCAAAGCCCTGCTGAGAAGACTGACTGCCTTTTTGGGTGCCTCTATTTTTAAGTGGCTGTGACATTTGACTGTAATGTTTAGCTCGAATGTGTTTTGTGCTTGATGAGCTAATAGCATGCCTTCCTCTAAAGATAGGATTTCAGTGGTGGCAGAAGAGGCTTCCGCTTTGGTCTTGGGGGATGGGAACAGAAGTCAGCTTCTACCCCTCAATAGAAACTTACCTGGTGCCCCAGAATTAGTGCAAAACACCCAAATAACCAAATAACACCAAAATAAAAGGTATCCCACTGAATTGAGTTGAGGAGGGGCATCTTAATTTTGCTTGTATTTATTATCCCAGTATTTTGGGGGGAGGGGGATTAGCTTAAATCTTAAGAATCCACAAGGGGGCTTGTGATTTTTTTTTTCTTGAGACAGAGTCTTGCTCTGTCACCAGCCTGGACTGCAGTGGCATGATCTTGGTGCACTGCAACCTCTGCCTCCGGGTTCAAGTGATTCTCCTGCCTCAGCCTCCTGAGTAGCGCCAACATGCCCAGCTAATTTTTATATTTTTAGTAGAGACAGGGTTTCACCATGTTGGCCAGGGTGGCCTCGATCTCTTGACCTCATGATCTGCTCGCCTCGGCCTCCCAAAGTACTGGGATTGTAGGCATGAACCACCACGTCCAGCCCAGACTTATGATATATGCAGCGTTGCTGGGTGTGGTGGCTCACGCCTGTAATCCTAGTGCTTTGGGAGTCCAAGGTAGGCCAGGAGTTTGAGACCTGCCTGGGCAACAAAGGGAGACCCCATCTCTAGAAAAAATTAAAAAAAAAAAAAAAAAATTAGCCAGGACCAGGTGAAGTTGCTCAGGTCTATAATCCCAGCACATTGGGAGGCAGAGGCAGGTGGATTGACCTGAGGTCAGGAGTTTGAGACCAGCCTGGCCAAAATGGTGAAACTCCGTCTCTACCAAAAAATACGAAAATTAGCCCAGTATGGTGGCGCATGCCTGTAGTCCAAGCTACTGGGGAGACTGAGGTGGGAGAATCACTTAAACCCGGGAGATCAAGGTTGCAGTGAGCCAAGATCACGTCACTGCACTCTAGCCTGGATGCCAGAGTGAGACCCTGTCTCAAAAAACAAAACAAACAAAAAATTAACCAGGTGTGGTGGTGCACACCTGTAATCCTAGCTACTGGAAAGGTAGACTTGGGAGGATCACTTGAGCCCAGGAGTTTGAGGCTGCAGTGAACTATGACTGTGCCAGTGCACTCCAGCCTGGGTGGCAGAGCAAGACTATGTCTCTGTGTAAAAAAAATAAATAATAAGATATAAAATGTGCAGTGTTGGTCAGAGAGTAGAACTTGATGTAAGTAGAACCCATGTGCCCAAATGACTGACCCTGGAGCAGGTGGTTTCTGAAGACAGATACAACACATCAGGCAGAGTGGAGACTTCTGGCTGCCAGCTCAGTCCTTTTATGAGGTGTCTAGAGTCAGCTCCCCTGAGAGGAGGAGGCTGAGATGAGATAACCTGGTTCTGCAGGTCAGCAGGGAAGCTCTGCCCTGAGGCTGTGTGCTGAACTCTCTGATAATGCAGCATTTTCGCTTTAATGCATCTGAAATGTGGATTATACTATTAATTACTGCTGGACAAAAAGGGATTAGTGCAGCTGGCCCACTTTCCCCTTTGCACTTTTACACTTCCCCTTTGCTAGGGAACGGGCCAAAGGGCCAGTAGGTTTTCCTGTCATCGTCTTTTGTTTTAGTGGCAGTGGCTGCTGAACCTCCTGTGGGGATGAATGGGGAACGGTGCAGAGGCTTGAACTCCATTTGGCACACAAGCAATGCAGGTGGCACAGTTTCCTTCCCCAGAGCTGGGCATTCTGTGCCAGGCTCCTAGGGTGGCTTGTCCCCAGCAGGGTGAGTGGCAGTGCCCTGCAGCATCTTTACTGTCAAAGGGCCTTGCTCCGTGGTGGGAGCTGAGTGCCACCTTCCCATGGGGCATGCCTCCATGAGTGTGTTCTGATGCTAATGGAAGCCCGACGTGCTGTGTATCTTTTTGTTTTTTGAGAGGGAGTCTCACTCTGTCACCCAGGCTGGAGCGCAGTGATGCAATCTCGGCTTACTGCAACCTCTGCTTCCTGAGTTCAAATGTTTCTCCTGCCTCAGCCTCCTGAATAGCTGGGATTACAGGCGTGCGCCACCATGCCCTGCTAATTTTTTAATTTTTACTAGAGATGGGGTTTCGCCATTTTGGCCAGGCTGGTCTCGAACTCCTGATCTCAAGTGATTCGCCTGCTTTGGCCTCCGAAAGTGCTGGAATTACAGGTGTGAGCCACCGGGCCCAGCCCCTTTGTGAGTTTCTTAAATGGTCAAGTAAAGTACAAAAGGCTGGCCCTGCCATCTGTGACTGTGGGATGGGGGTTTTGGTAGCCAGCAATTAGCCCATGACATTGTATTTTGAGACATTCTGAATGCGTAAGCTTTGGTACTAACACCTTATCTTTGCATAAAACGTTATAGATTTTAAGTAATATATGATTACATTTTCTATTTTTTCCCCATATTCAGGCTAGTATACTCATTTTTCATCCATATGGAATGAGTTTTTTTTTTAAATAGATGAAGCATTAAATAGCCACATCTCACTAATAATGCTCCCAAGAGTACATAACTTGGTGGTGTTTGCAATTACATACAATGTAATCTGTTGTGTGTGCAGGCGTGTGGATTTCTGTTTACTGGCATCCTTCATTATATGGTAACATAATATACAGAATTTCCCAGTGACAGAAATTAGAAAGTAGGAAACAGATTTCTTCAACGTAAATTGGAAAACTGATTTGTGGAGTCCATTTTTTTTTTTCTTTTCTTTTTAACTTGGCACTACAAAGTTTGTGGGAAGGAAGGCAGTTGACACGGTATGATGCTTATAATCACAAGTTAATTCAATTAATTTGGGGTTGAAATGTGTTTTAAGGTCTGTAGCAGGCAAGATCTAGAAGATGTAGTATTTGTAAAATGGGAAAGGCTGGTTAAGGGGATAGAGGGAACTGGCTCTTACACCGCCTCGGCTTCATGTTCCTGACATTTAGGTTTCAAAATAGTAGCCCAGTTGGAACCTCATTAAGCTTTTTAACGTATATATATGTACACACACACACACACACACACACACACGTATATACTTTATTTTTCTTGTGGCTCTTAATTCTTCTGAACCTGGAGATTGCAGAATTAGAGATTATTTTTTTCCCTCCTCCCTTCTTTAGTCACAGATGTAATCATTTGGGGCCAAGTCTTACTCAATTGAAACCATCTTTAAATTTCATCAAAAAATATGGAAGTTTACTGGGTTATATACTTAGATGGTGTATCTGGGATGGTTTTATTCCATTTATTGAGGGATGACTTTGCTTCTGAAATAAGCAGTATATGCCCCTGTGATAAAATTTTCAGAAGGCACAGAGACGAACTTCCTCTTCCCTCTCTCCTTGTGTTGCTAACACCCAAATATCTCAGTACCCCAGGATCGGTGGTGGTTATATCCCTTCTACAAGGTGTGTCTGTAGATATGGCCATCACAGCATTATATGAGTCATTTTTCACTCTTTTAACATTGTCGTGTTTTCTATTTAAAAGGGTTTTTTTTGTTTGTTTGTTTGCCAGAGTTTCATCTCCTTTCAGAGATGTTTTTATTCTCCATAGAATACTTAATATTAAACATGTTAATGAAATCCGCTTACTTGAAAATTTAAAAATATTCTCCTAAATCATTGGGTCAAAGAGGACATGAAATTACTGTTATAGGATCATTAGGAAATATTGAGAACTCTGTATATCTAAATGTATGGGATATTACCAAAGTTATATTCCGGGGCACATTTGTAGCTTTAAAACACTATTAAATAAAAGACAATGAAAATAAATGAATTAAGTATCAACTCAAACTTGGAAAGCATAAAACAAGCCTAAAGACAGCTGGAGAAAAAGAATTATAAGATAAAAGTGATATTAATGAATTAGAAAAACAGATGAAAACACTGAACTGATAAACCTAAAAGCTATTTGGGAAAAAAGGTCAAGGAAGCAGACCAACTCACTATCATGTTTAATTAAGAAAGGAGAAAACCCCAAATACAGAAAACGAAAAAGGAATTGATATGATAGAAAAAGCGTAACAAATGTAAGTTACATTTGAAGTAATTGTTTTGTAATGGAAAACACAGTAACTTAAAAATGCAACACCTTTGAAAATCCCAGTGGCATGGCTATTGGGAAATGATTTGGATGTCAAAATTTAAATCAGAAACTGGGAAAGAAGCTGAACATTAAAAAAAAGTTCTGGCCAGGCACGGTGGCTCACGCCTGTATGTAATCCCAGCACTTTGGGAGGCCGAGGCAGGTGGATGGATCATGAGGTCAGGAGTCAAGACCTGTCTGGCCAACATAGTGAAACCCAGTCTCTACTAAAAATACGAAAAATTAGCCGGGGTGGTGGCGGGCACCTGTAATCCCAGCTACTCAGGAGGCTGAGGCAGGAGAATTGCATGAACCTGGGAGGCAGAGGTTGCAGTGAACCGAGATTGCACCACAGCACTTCAGCCTGGGCGACGGTGTGAGACTGTCTCAAAAAAACAAAAACAAAAAACAGTTCTGAAAAGGGCTCTGGATGCAAGAAGTTTAAAGGATAAGTTATTTTAAACTTAGAGGGATGAAATAATTGCCTGGTAAATAAACTGTTTCAGGGAGTAGAAAAGGAGATAAAGCATCCCAGTTGATTTGACAAAGCTAGCACAATTCTGGGAACCAACACCATCATGAAGATTACACAAAAAGAAAGCTGAAGATTGAGCTCAGACATGAGTGGAGATGCGAAAATGCCAGAAAAAACAGTCACAGATTGAGTTTAGCATTTTGAAAGAATCGTAACCACATAGGGTTTATCCTGGAAATGTAAGAAGGGGCTTAATATTAGAATGTCTTCTCTTGAAATAATTATGTATGTAGAGACGAGAAGAAAAATATAATATAGTTGGCCTTCATATTCCCCAACTTCTGCATTTGTAGATTCAAGCAACTGCAAATCAAAAATATTTGGGGAAAAAATTGGGTCTTTACTCAACATGTAAAGACCTGTGGACTCGACAGCCTTTTTGCTTGTCATTATTCCTGAAATGATACAGTTTAACAAATATTTATATAGCATTTACATTGCATTAGGTGTTATAAGTAATGAAAAGGTGATTTAAAGTATACAGGAGGTTGTGCATAGATTAGATGCAAATGTTATGCTATTTTATATCAGGGACTTGGATCTGTGGGAGATATAGCAAGGGACAGCTGTTTGTGTGTATGTGTATGTGTGTGAGAGATGCATTTGGTCACTTTCCTTCCTTCCTTCCTTCCTTTCTCCCTTCTTTTCCTTTCTCTCTCCCCTCCTCTCCTCTCCTCTCCCCTCCCCTCCCCTCTCCTCTCCCCTCCCCTCCCCTCCCCTCTCCCCTCCCCTCCCCTCCCCCCACCCCTCTCCCCTCCCCTCCCCTCTCCCCTCCCCTCCCCTCCCCTCTCCCCTCCCCTCCCCTCTCCCCTCCCCTCTCCCCTCCCCTCTCCCCTCCCCTCTCCCCTCCCCTCCCCTCCCCTCCCGTCTCCTCTCCTCTCCCCTCCCCTCCCCTCCCCTCCTCTGTCGCCTAGGCTGGAGTGCAGTGGAGCAATCATGGCTCATTATAGCTTTGACCTCCCAGGCTCAGGCAGTCTTCCTGCATCACCTTGAGTAGCTGGGACTACAGGCACGCACCACCATGCTGGGCTAACTTCTAATTTTTTTTTTCAGAGAGATTGGGGTCTCACTGTGTTGTCCAGACTGGTCTTAAACTCCTGGCCTCAAGTGATCCTCCTGCCTTGGCCTCCCAAAGTTCTGGGATTACAGGTGTGAGCTGTCACACCTGGCTGCATTTGGTAATTTTCTACCCTTGTTCCCAGTCTGCTTAGAATTTTTAAAACTCAAGCTTGAAAGAGATTGCATTGATTTCTCAGTGAAGAAACGGGCAGCCAACACCCTCAGACTTAGTGATGAATCGTGATAGGCAGCATTCTGAAACCCGGAACAAAACAGAGACTGCGGAATATACTTATTTGCTAATTTCTTTTTCCTGCCTTATTGAATTGGTCAGAATGGACAAACCAAAGTCAAATAATGATTAAAAAGAAACAAAGACAATTATTTCCCGATGTTAGTGTCTTCCTAGTGGCCCAAGCAAGACACATGTACATTTAATTAAGTAAGGAGTTCAGTTACAACGTAACATTTTAAAAGATAATTGGCTTTCTCATATACTGGGAAAAACTGGTTAGAAAATATAGAGATCACTCAATGGGATGAAATCAAATAGAAATGTGTCTGGTAAAGGTTGTATTTCACGTTAAGAGAGAGGAATCAGAGTAACAGCTCACATAACGCTTCAGAACTTCTAAGTGCCGAGCATTATGCTGGAGACTTTATTTTATTTTATTTTATTTTATTTTATTTTATTTTATTTTATTTTATTTTATTTTTTTTTTGAGATGGAGTCTCGCTCTGTCGCCCAGGCTGGAGTGCAGTGGCACAATCTTGGCTCACTGCAAGCTCTGCCTCCCGGGTTCACGCCATTCTCCTGCCTCAGCCTTCCGAGTAGCTGGGTCTACAGGCACCCACCACCACGCCCAGCTAATTTTTTGTAATTTTAGTAGAGACGGGGTTTCACTGAGTTAGCCAGGATGGTCTCCATCTCCTGTTCTCGTTATCTGCCTGCCTCGGCCACCCAAAGTGCCGAGATTACAGGCGTGAGCCGCGGCGCACAGCCAACTTTTTTTTTTGTTTTTTTGAGACAGAGTCTTGTTCCCTAACCTAGGCTGGAGTGCAGTGGCATAATCTTGGCTCACTGTAACCTTTGTCTGCCAGGCTCAAGCAATTCTCCTGCCTCATTCTCTCATGTAGCTGTGACTACAGGTGTGCGCCACCATGCCTGGCTAATTTTTGTATTTTTAGTAGAGACAGGGTTTTGCCATGTTGGCCAGGCTGGTCTCAAACTCATGGCCTCATGATCTTCCCGCCTTGGCCTCCCAAAGTGCTGGGACTACAAGATGTGAGCCACCGTGCCAGACCAAGACTTTACATGAACTTATTTAATCCTCATAAAAACGAGATGAAGTGGAAACTACTAATACACTACTAATAGTTCATTTTATAGAGAAGGAAACGGAAGCTCAGGGAGTTGAAGTAACTGGCTCAAAGTCACCCAGACTTGAACACTGATCTAATGGATAGCAAAACCAGTGATCTCTATCGCTGCACTTCACTGCCTCTAGTATTATGAAATTATGCAATAAATGGTTGTAGGACAGTTAGAAGTTAGATAGCCAAATGGGGGAAAAATTGGGTTAGAGCCATTTTTCATAGCGTATATTACCATCCATTCCAGGTGAGTTGGAGAGGTAAAACTAAAATCACAAAACAGCTAGAAGAAAATATAGGTTAATATTGATCTGAATATAGGGCAGGGAGGAATATTAGGCCTAAGCCTTGGAGGGAAGAAATTGTAATAGAAAAGATTGATGTACTCTACTTAAAAAAAATTGTGCATGCTGGTCACTAGTCACAAAATTTTCAGGCATATGACAAACTGGGAAAAGGTGTTTAGAGCACATGGAATTCACAGTGTGTCCTAAATTCTTAATATATAAAGAGCTCTTAAAAATGAATGATATAGCTGGGGGCAGTGGCTCACACCTGTAATCCCAGCACTTTGGGAGGCTGAGGCAGGCGGATCACAAGGTCAGGAGTTTGAGACCAGCCTGGCCAACATGGTGAAACCCCATCTCTACTAAAAATACAAAAATTAGCTGGGCGTGATGGTGGACATCTGTAATCCCAGCTACTTGGGAGGCTGAGGGAGGAGAATGGCTTGAAACCAAAAGGCGGAGGTTGCAGTGAGCTGAGATCACACCACTGCACTCCAGCAGCCTGGGTGAAAGAGTGAAAGTCCGTCTCAAAAAAAAAAAAAAAAAAAAAAAAGAATGATGCATACAGGTAGAGAAAAATGGAGGCCAGGCACAATAATCCTAGCACTTTGGGAGGCTCAGGTGGGAGGATTGCTTGAGCCCAGGAGTTTGAGACCAGCCTGAGCAACATAGTGATACCCTGTCTCTACTTAAAAAAAAAATAAATAAAAAGTTGTGTTTTTATGTAATTATTACTGTGGTAAACAAAAATAAAAAGATAGAGACAAATGGGTAAAGAACATGAATGAATAATTCATGAAGAATAAATCTAGGCTGCCCATTTGAAGAGCCAAATGAGACCTCATTGTTTTAATGTATTTGATTACTAGTAAGTTTGGGTTTTATTTTTTTATTTTTTATTTTTGAACTAAGTGGAACAACAACAAAAAGCAAATACACTGTTCTTGTAATTGGGTATAAAAATTGGTATACCCTTTCTGGAGGATCATTTGGCAGTATGCGTCAAGAAAGTTTAAGCTTTATTTAAATGTGTAGCTTGTCCCCCCATGAATTCCTGACCCGCTCACTCTGTTCTGCCTCTGCATTCCTGTTCATACCATATGCCACTAGTAAAATACTACACAATTAAAAAAATCTATTATCCTTTTTTTTTTGAGACAGAGTCTTGCTCTTTCATCCAGGCTGGAGTGCAGTAGTACAACCTCAGCTTACTGCAACCCCTGCCTCCCTGGTTCAGGCGACTGTCCTGCCTTAGCCTCCTGAGTAGTTGGGACTACAGGCGCCCACCATCACTCCCAGCTAATTTTCTTTCTTTTTTTTTTTTTTTTAGAATTGGGGGAGGGGGGGGGTCTCACCGTGTTGGCCAGGCTGGTCTCGAACTCCTGACCTCAGGTGATCCGTCCGTCTTGGCCTCCCAAAGTGCTGGGATTACAGGTGTGAGCCATTGCATCTAGCAAAAAATGTATTACCCTTGATTGTTTCCCCTGCTAGAATCTAAGCTTCACAACGCGGGATCTTTGTCTGATTTTTTTTTTTTTTTCCTTTAACTATCTTATCTCTAATACCCAGATCAGGACTGGTGACAACTCCATTTGTAATAAGGAAACCATGAGAGTCGTGCAAATGAAATTTATATGTAAAGATTTTCGCTACAGACACTTATAACAGATATTTATAATAGTGAAAAATGGAAACTATCTAAAAAATCTTACAGGGGATTGATTTAAACTGTGGTGCATCCATATGGCAGATGCTTATGTGGCTATTTAAAACTCCTGCCTCCTGGTTATAAATGTGGGAAAACAGTGATGTAAATGGAGTGAAAGGAACTCTGTGGACTATAGGACTTCAGTTTAATTTTTAAAATACACATAGAAGAGAAGCTAAAGAATACATATAACTGATGGCTATTTCCAGCTGGTAGAAGTACAGGCTACTTTTAATACTTTGTTTTCTGAGCTCCGCATAGTGAATATCTATTACTTTTTGTCATGAGAAAAATATATGTGCTTAAAAGTTTGCAAAAATGTAGAATCGCTTAAATAGCACTGGTCTATGGCTGTGTCTGGAGGCTTTTTGGAGATTATTCAATCTTGTGAATTAGTGAGAACCTAATTAAAAAAAAGCAGCAAAGATGCTTCACAACATGTCCTTGGGCTACTTAGCTTTAATTATTTATGATATTTACTGAAGCATCTATGGTATGTGTTTGTAAAAATAGTGGAAGTCTTAGTGATCTGCAAGCTTGTGGAATTGCCTTGAGTACTTGAGAACACCTTTGCCCAAGTTAGCTGTCTTGATGGAAATGTGTGTGCTGTCTTTCCGATATGTCATTGAATTTCGAAGCAAACTTAAGTTACACCTCAGCATAAGCTGGGTGGGCAGTAGGCTGTTGTGTTATGTGATATGTCGATTCTGATGTTAACCAAGGAGCAGACACTCTGATCTACCTTCTGTATCTCGTCACTTTGTGTGTGGAAGGACTTGGGGGGCAGTTATAGGAGAAGCTGCCAAGTGCCAGGGGAACCAGTCACCGCAGAGCATTAATCTTGGTGTGCCAAGAGAGAAGACCAGAGTTACTGATGGAGTTCTCCTGGCCAGCGAATTAGAAGCTTGTTCAGCATGTTTGAGCAGAAGTTTCCTGGAATCCCTAAAGAGTCACGTGCTGTCCTGGCTGGGGTTTGAGTTCCATGTCTGCTACTTTGTGGCTATGGGTCTGAGATTCTTTATCTATAAAAGAAAATTAGGCGGATTCTCTCCTCACTCTGTCTTCAACCCTAAAATTCCAAAGGAATCTGATGTCGTTTTATTTGGGGGCATGAGTGTTAGGTGTCCGTGTCATCTGTGAGGATGGAGAGAGGCCCAGGGAGTTTGGCTGCTTTTCTGGTCTATGGACCAGAATGTGGGCTTGATAGGTAATGCCACATGGTGAGAGGAAGGTGGCTAGAGAGAGTCAGTCTGGCCTAAGTAAGAATCCCAGCTCTGCTACTTACTGGCCAAAATTATATATTTTCTTTTCTTTCCTTTTTTTTTTTTTTGAGAAGGGTCTCACTCTCTTGTCCAAGCTGAAGTGTGGGTGGTACAGTCAGGGCTCACTGCAGCCTTGACCTCCCAGGCTCAAGGCATCCTTCCACCTCAGCCTCCTGAACAGCTGGGACCACAGTCATGTGCCACCACACCTGGCTAACCTTTTTTAAAAAAAAATTTTGTAGAGACAGAGTCTTGCTATCTTGCCCAGGCTGGTCTTGAACCTCTGGGCTGAAGTGATCCTCTCACCTCAGCCTCCCAAAGTGTTGGGACCACAGGCATGAGCTACCACTCCTGGCCTCCATTATATATTTTCATTTGCAAAATGGAGACGTGTATTGGTTATCTATTGCTGCAGCACAGGTTAGCTCTAAGTTCAGTAGCTTAAAGCGGCAAGGACTTATTATCTTACAGTTTCTGTGGGTCAGGAATCAGGCTGTGGCTTAGCTGGGTCCCCTGCCTGCAAGGTCAAGGTGTTAACCCAGGGTCGTGGTCTCATCTGAAGGCTCGACTAGGGACAGACCCAAATCTGTGCTCACACACGTAGTTGTTGATAGGATTCAGTTCCCCAAGAGCTGCTGGCTAGAGGCTGCTCTCAGTTCTTTGCTATGTGGGACTCTTCACAGCTCACAGGTCACAGCAGGGCTCTTGGCTTCCATAAGGGAGAGGAGGAGAAGGGTGCAGGAGACCAAAATGACAGTTTCTTTGCAGCCTCATCTCAGAAGTGATGTCCTATCACATTTGCCCTATTCCATTTGCGTGCTGTTGGTTAGAAGTGAGTCCCTGTATATCGCTCATTCCCAAGGGGAGGGGACTACACAAGGGTGTGAATACCAGGGACTGGGATTGGAGGAGCTGGCTTAGAGGCTGCCCACCAGGGATCACAAGACTGAGTGAGGCAACAGTTTGTTAAAATGTCAGGAACAGCTTCATTGCTCAGTGTTGGCTGCTGTTCTTGTCCCTACCCCCAGTCTCAAAATTGCTTTACCTAAGGGGTTTGTGGGGTTCAGCAGAGACTCCAGGAGTGCGTCGAACGTGGAGGAGGAGGGTCTTGTCACACGATCTGACACCCATTCACTGTCCTTTTCCAGTTAGGCTTTGGAGTGTCTGCTGGGTGTGGCATGTCTAGCATAATTTGAGAGGGAAATGGGTGTTTGGCCGCTGAAAGCATCCAGTGTGTGTTTCTGTGGGTTAGGCAGCTATTCAGAGAAACACCCCGGAGCTCTTTGGGAGCCCACGGATCAAGACAGAAAAGCTTCCTGAAGTTGTCCTTTTTTGTGTGTCTGAATGCCACCACTTACGAAGTCAAGGAGGAGGCCTGCCTGGCACATCCTTCGGTTAAAGGATACTCCAGTGGGTTGAGCCGGGTGCCAGACATTGCCACAACCCTAGGAAATGAGTTAGGAAAAAAATGGAAAGCAGAGTCCTCCCGCTAGAACAAGCTGAGCTTTGTGCAGAACAGGCTCCAAATATGAAAAGACCATTGTTCCCGGATGGCTTTTTAATTCATGCTCACCACTCACACCCATCAGCTCGCCAAGAAGAGGCGCCTCCTTCCTTCCTTTCTCCGCGTGCCCTTGGTCCCTCCCTCCTCTCTCCAGTGCCCTGGGGACAGGTCGAGGGACCCTGGGGGATGGGAGGATGCTGAGCCTGGTGTTGACAGACAGTGGTGCCAACTGTGTTCTCCTGCCTGGGATACTTACTTGGGTGAGCCCTCCACCTGTTGGAGAGCAGCTCTCTGCATTTCTAGGCTCGGAAGCCAGCCCTGTCCTCGTGGGGCTCCGGGAACAAAGCCCAGCCTCAGCCCATTCCAATCCTGCCTTCAAAGCTCTGTGCACACCTTCTCTTGCTTACAGCCAAAGCAGCGAGCCAGAAATGAACTGTTTTCTGTATGTTTCCGTTTCCCCTGGGTTGCCCTGCTGTTAGAGCTGAATCTGGATGGATGAGCCTGCAGAAGCTTTCAGCTTGCCAGTGTTGCTTTCTAGATCAGGTCCTCCACTCTGCCGGATAGGGTGGGTGCAGCTGCTGAGCAGAGAGAGGGAAGTATGTACTTACAGTGTAAAGAAAATGGGCTGATTCAAGAGTTGTTGCCAAAGTGTGTGTGTCTCATGGGCTCATGTGAGACCCCTGCTCACCCTGGCATCGAAGGCTGTCCCGTGTCTGACTTGTATCGTGCCCAACAGAATGCGGTCCTGTCAGCTCTCAGGATAGATGGGTCACCCCTGAGCCAATACTGCCCAGATCTGGACTGAGCCTGCGAAGTTTTCTGGTTAGCGGTTGCTGCGAGCATGCCTCCAAAGTTTATGTCCTGTGGACATTTTTCTTCTGCTAACAGTGACTCCCCAAGCTTGTGGATTTGTCCTGTGTCTGTTTGTGCCTTAAGATTTTCCAGGTATCCAGGCACAGTGGCTCACGCCTATAATCCCAGCACTTTGGGAGGCTGAGGTGGGAGACTCACTTGAGGTCAGGAGTTCGAGACCAGCCTGGCCAACATGCGAAACCCCGTGTGTACTAAAAATACAAAAATTAGCTGGGTGTGGTGGCGTGTGCCTGTGATCCCAGCTACTCAGGAGGCTGAGGCAGGAGAATTGCTTGAACCTGGGAGGCGGAGGTTGCAGTGAGGGAAGATGGTGCCACTGCACTCCAGCCTGGGTGACAGAGTGAGACTTTGTCTCAAAACAAAAAACAAAAGATTGTGCAGGCACCACCTCAGTTGATTATTCTGCATAATCTCATGTCTGTAGCGTGCATATGACTAGGGCAGAAATAATTCAGAATAATCTCAGATGAGGCAAAATGGGAGTCTCCTGTTTAAGAACGTGGAGATGTTTATGTGGCTACCACAGAGTTAACTACATGTCATTGCGCAGACAGTGAGTTTTCAAGTTCAAGGGTTATGAGGATTTTAAATTAAGAAACCCCAGGGGTCTAGTTTAATGGTGGACAAGCCCCGGAGAGACGATCTGATGGACCAGATAAGTTGTACACAATTCCATGAAAATCTGTTAACTCCAGGCCCAGGCAGCTTAACTTCTTGACATGTCACCCAAATATAATTGTTAATGCCGTGGGAAAGAATCTTGAGTAGCGGTAAGTTCTGTAAAGTCTGTAAGTGAGAACTACAAGCATGAATTATTACAGCGGGGCCAGATCAGAGTTATGTTTTAGGTTCTCATCAGTAGAGGAAGCCAGGGTTTTAGATTACTGCAGTATGTGGCCCCTAAGCACCCGAAATGTGGCTGGTTTGCACTGAGCCGTACTGTGAGGGTGGAACGCATACCAGTTTTCCCAGGCTTAGTTTGAAAACAAGGGGAAACTGTCTTAATAAAACGATTACATTTGAAATAATGTGTAGACAGATTGGGTTAAATAAGACCTATTACAATGAATTTCACCTGTTTCTTTTTTCCCCTTTGTGTTATTAGTATTATTATTTTTTGAGACAAAGTCTCGCTCTGCTGCCCAGGTTGGAGTGCAGTGGCACGATCTTGGCTCACTACAACCTCCGCCTCCCGGGTTCAAGCAATTCTTGTGCCTCAGCCTCCCGAGCAGCTAGGATTACAGGCGTGCACCACCACACCCGGCTAATTTTTGTATTTTTAGTAGAGATGGGGTTTCACTATGTTGGCTAGGCTGGTCTTGAACTCCTGACCTCAGGTGATCTGCCTGCCTCGGCCTCCCAAAGTGCTGAGATTATAGGCGTGAGCCACCGTGCCCAGCTTTGAATTTTTTTTTTTGTTTTTATGTTTTCATTTTTGTCGTTTGGACAGACAGGGTCTTGCTTTATCATTGGAGTACAGTGGTGCAATCATGGCTCACTGCAGCCCCCACCTCCCAGGCTCAAGCAATCCTCCTATCCCAGCCTCCTGAGTTGCTGGGACCACAGGTGCACACCATCATGCCCAGCTATTTTTTTCTTTTTTTTTTTTTTTTTGTGGAGATAGACTTTCTCCATGTTGCCCAGGCTGGTCTTGGAACTCCTGGGCTCAAGGGATCTTGCCGCCTTGGGCTCCCAAAGTGTCAGGATTGCAGCCGTGAGCTACCACACCAGGCCTTTCCACCTTTTCAACACAGCTCCTGGGAAATTTAAAGTTTCATGGATAGGTGGTTCCTCTTTTAGATGAAGGATTTATGTGAAAGATGGTTAAAGAAGGAAGAGCCGTAGATGTGTGGGTTACGATTCTGGCCAGTGAACTTTGTGGAAAGTCAAACCTGGCTCCAGCTAGGAGTGCTGTGAATAAGTCTGGGGAAGACGAGCTGTATTTGCTTTTCAGGTTACCCCACCTTAGACAGAACTTTGTCAGATTGTGTCCCTCCAGCTGTGATCTGACTGGGAAGTGAGGAGACAGATGTGTAGCGAGAAGACTGAGTTGCTGCCTCCTTGGTGAGGCAGAGGCAATGGGCTTCACCCTGGGGAGCCCTTGAGGGCAAGGGCGGTTACTCAAGAGTTGGAGCAGCCCTCTCGAGTAAAGAACTCCATTGCTCAACCGTGGGTCCATTAAAGGAAGGCAGCTGTTGCTCAAGTGACCTCTGGACCCTCAGAATCCAGTTGTTCAAGTTTCACAGCCCATAGGCAAGACAGCACCATTGAGTTCTGCAGTGGGATGGAGACCACCATGATATGCAAGACAGATCTTACCCCACCAGTGACAGATGGGCGCGATAGAGCAGATTCCCACAGAACCTATTGGTGAAGCTGCAGGAACACTTGTGCAGTATGCCCTTATAGCAAAGTTAGATTGCTATTTGTGATTTTCTTTCTCAGGGTTGGTTTGGGAGGGTCTGTTTTTGAGCTGGGCCCAGCAGTTCTCTTTCCAGAGCATCTAGATCTTGCGCTTCTGCCCAGAAGCTGGGTGGCTTTCTTGGCCACACTGAATGTCCAGCTTTACTCTTGGCTTTTACCAGCCTAGGGGTCAAGGGTTGACCATACCAATTGTCAGTAGTAATACATAGAGGACTAGCAAAACGAGACTGACCTTAAGCGTCTTTTAAGTTTGTCTTTTCTTTGTGATCCTGCATCCAGAGTACTGGTCAGACCAGTCCATATCTGGCTGATTATTATCAACAAAGTAAACTTAACTCTGTGGCCAGAAACAGTCCTTAGTATCAGGCAGCTTAGGTTGACCAGGTGAAACTGCCAGAACTCTGCGGTTGCATTGCATTCAGGGCAGGGCCTGGTAATGCAAGGAGTTGAGGCCATTTCTGTACAGCGGGGGTTCCCATGCCCCCAACCCCTCCCCACCTTGCAGGCTCACAATCAGTTATGGAATTTATCTTGTCATGAGGTTTGTCTCTTTTCGTAGAGAGTTGATGGATAGTTGTTAGCATTTTGTTGCTTAAGGATGTCTGGGTAACTGCATGGATTATAGATTCTAACCCTTTATTGAGGACCTGCTTCTTGCTGCTTGGTGCTCTGGCTCTGGGCACACTGGTTTACAGAAGATGAGAAGACAGTCTCTGCCCTTAAGAAAATCATGTCTAGTTGGGCTGATCGTTGTCCATGCAAATAAGTATCTACATTGAGGGGCTTAGGAAACGTAAAAGAATGAATGAATTAATTTGTTTATTTACTTATTTTAAGACGGAGTCTCGCTCTGTCACCAGGCTGGAGTGCAGTGGTGCAAGCTCAGCTCACTCCAACCTCAGCCACCCCGGTTCAAGTGATTCTCCTGCCTCAGCCTCCCGAGTAGCTGGGATTACAGGCACCCGCCACCATACCTGGCTCATTTTTGTGTGTGTTTTTGTTTTTTTAAAAGTAGAGACAGGGTTATACTGTGTTGGCCAGGCTGGTCTGGAACTCCTGACCTCAGGTGATCCACCCGCCTCAGTGTCCCAAAGTGTTGAGATTACAGACATGAGCCATCTCGCCCAGCAGTAAAAGAGCGTATGAATATACATTCACAATTGCCAAGATAGGATGGTGCCTCTTGAGCAGAACATGGAAAAACTCTGGAGCCTAAGGCCCTGGGCAGCTGGAAAATACCGACGTTTGTGTTTTCAGTTGGCACTGTTCTCATATGTGCTCATTTGACCCTCGTAATAATCTCAGAGGTCATCTGGCCAGGCCCAGAGCTTCCCTTTATTGATGGTGAAACACTGAGGCCCCGTGAAGTTGAGTGATTGGCCCAAGGTCTCGCAGCTGGGGAGTGGCAGGACCCAGCATGGGGTTTGTGGGCGGGTTCCCGTGTTCTTGCTGCACACCATGCCGCATCCCTGGCTCAAGCCTCTGCAGGAGCTTGGAGAGCTCTGAGGACTGACAGCCTTTGTGTTTCATATCAGAGGAATTTGGGGGCTGGTCTTGGGGAGAGGAATATGACAGCTGTGGTTGTAGTTGTGATCGGAGGGACAAAGAAGGTGTCTATCAGAGAGGTTTGTGCCAACGGTTTAATTTCCTTTATTTCAGGACTGGAAGTTATTTAAATTACTTTATAGACTTCCTGTTTCCTTCCAAGAGCTCATTAAGTCCGCGCTGAACTGCTTGCTGGGTTGCCATAATGGAGTGCCTGGACCTGCAGTTCCCGTTCCGTCCTCCAGGGCACCCAGATTTGAGTGGCACCGGCGAAGAGTGGAGGGGAAAGTTTAAACAGCTTGTTTATGGTGACCCCTTTAATTGACATGCAGTTAGGACTCGACATTGATTATTTTCCTCAAGGATGAAGCGTAGTCTGGACTCTGGACTCTGTAGAATATTTTCTGAAATGTGTTAATTTCACTATCCCATTTTGGAGAAGGGACAGGCACCTCTCATCTGGCTGTAGGAGTGGGAACCCTGTCTACATTTTTGGTGATTGGAGTGCAGCATTGGACTAAATGGGGAGTTAGGAGCAGATTACCGGGAAGGCTGAGGATTCCCCTGGTGATCAGGAAAACGCATTGGTGTAACTGGATTACCTTAACCCTTTACTTGATGGGAATGCTTTCAAACAGGGGTTCCGGAATATTGCTACAGCTTTTCAACCCTGTCCACAGGCAGCTGTTGAAGAGATGTGCATTTGACTAGGTGATTTACCTTGAAACCTGCCAAGAAAATAATTTTAGGAAACACCCCCGCCCCTTGTGCCTCTTTAATTGTTCCGTCAGGGGGAACCTTGTGCTCAGCACTGGTTCTGTTGAAAAGTGCTAATTAGAAATAATAGCTACAACAAACAGGTGTGAGGAGGCAGCCTAAGTGGTGTCAACATCAAGAAGCTGTCACTGGCTCCCTGCAGATGTGTGGGCCAGCTGTGAGGCAGGGGAGCCTGTGCTGCTCCCTGCCATCCACCTGGGGAAAGGTGGAGGCGGTAGAAATCGGATAGGCTGCCATATCCAGGCCCCCTTGGCTGGATGACTTTTGTTCCTTGGTTTGAGGTTCTGTTAATGCACTGTAAGTTCCATTGGCACTCAATATGGACTCAATTTCAGCTGGTCCAGAAAGTCTTGGGGGAATCCCAGAAATTGCACCTGGGGGGTTGGGGAGGGGAAGTCATTCCATTCCAGGAGGCAGACAAGAATCCTTCTAAACGTGGAAGTAATACAGTGACTTAAATACAACCTGAGCCAGACTTGCATGTCTAAGTGAATGCTGAGTCTTAAATATTCATTTACAATGTTAAGGTCTGTAATTTCTGCATAAAGAATTCTAAAATAATAAAGATGACCTGGTAGGCAAAATTCACTTGTATTTTCTAAAAGCTTTTGATAAGGTCCCTCATAAAAGATTAAGAGAGAACAAAACCACAGTGTAGCACAAAGTCCTTGTTGTGGATTAAAAAATGATTAAGTGATAGGAACAGAAGAATTCTGGTGAAGACCCACTGCTTGTAGCGGGGAGAGGTTAATAGAGGGGTGTCTGAGAAGTCTGTCGTCGGGGCTGGAGTTATTAAGTATATTAATTGTTTGGAGAAGGAAATGGAGGGTGAATTAGTGCTCTCGGCTGCTACCACCCCGGTTTTTATAACTGGATTCAACCCAGAGTCTCTCTACAGCCTCGAATGCATTTGGGGATCGGGCAGCACAATGGCAGAGGGAATGAGGTTTGAAGACGTCTAGGGTGTAATTCAGATTGGCAGAAAGTCTGGTTCACCTGGGAAAGCTACCGTGCCCCCTGAACTTGCCGCCTCTCCTGAGGACAGGGGTTCAGGAGTTATCGTGAGCAAACAGCAGTTCAGTGAAGTGACTTTTTTAGTACAAAACAGATAAAGGAAATTGGAGTTGGGGGTGGTGGGCTTGAAAAATAAAGGGTCTTCTTAGGAAGGATGAAACAGGTGCTGCTGTGCTGTTGGGTATCGCTTGTTGTCCTGTTAGAGTGAGGAGGGACGATTATTTTTGTCTGACAATATTCTTTTTTGTGCAGTTATAGGTATTTTTAGAGTCATGAGGAGGGCAGCTGCTCTGTTTGGAAGTGCTCACCCCTTTATTTCTCAGTGGGGATTTTGCACATTATTCTGAAACATGTTAATACATGTAGGCAGCTAACGAGGGTGCCTGTGGACCCGTCTGATGGAATCACCAAATCATAGCAGATTATACTACAGATCTCTTAGGGTAGACCACATGGCCTGGCATCTAGAATCTTCTAAGGTGAACAGTGGGGCATACAGGGTGCTTGGGTGAGGAGTGATTTTGGTTGAGTGGGGGATAGGAGCAGGCGGGGGGAAGGTGCTGGCCAGCCAGGCTTGGGGGGACCTGTCATCATGTGTCCTGCCTTTTTGCATTTCTTTTTTGTTTGTTTGTTTGAGATGGAGACTAGCTCTGTCACCCAGGCTGGAGTGCAGTGTGTGATCTCGGCTTACCACAGCCTCCACCTCCCAGGTTCAAGCGATTCTCCTGCCTCAGCCTCCGAATAACTGGGATTACAGGCGCCTAGCACCATGCCCGGCTCATTTTTCTAGTTTTAGTAGAGACGGGGTTTCACCATGTTGGCCAGGCTGGTCTCGAACCCCTGACCTCAGGTGATCCACCTGCCTTGGCCTCCCAAAGTGCTAGGATTATAGGCAGGGGCCATTGCGCCCGGCCTTTTCAGTTTTTGATGCCTCTCGAAGGCTCTTTGCTTCCTTCCTTCCATGGCTGGAATGAGTCTCTTGTGCATAGCTATCCACCTTGAGAGCTTGTACCTTTCTGAATGGGCTCTTCCAAGCAAGCCATACATTTCTTTCTTGGTCAGTCTCCTTTATTTGCTAATTTCCTTTTGCTGTCTGTCTCCTTACATGGGTCCCACTTTAATTAAGACCTAGAGAAGTGCTGGCCTCCCTGAGAAATGTTGCTGAGTCCCCCCTTTTGGCTGTGAGTAGATGCCTTTGTGTGGGTTGGGATCCCTAGGAGGCCCCCCACCCCCCACCCCCCACCCCAGGGAATTTTTGCAATCTTGGCCCAGCATAGTTAGAAGCTGCAATTACTACTTGGTTGCTAATTACCCAGCCTCACATTAGATCCGTTTACAGGGAGAGCTTGGAGCCTGTCAGCAAAGGTCAGCCGGAGGTCCTCTCACTAAACAGCCCTCTTGTGATAGCTGTTGGAGGGGAAAAGCCTTAATGGGGGAAGGCAGGGAAGCTGTTTCTGGGTTGGAGGATCCTTGCTGGTGGGGACGGGAGAGGCAGAAGTGCTGTCGATGGCTGCAGAGGTCAGGGAGGCTGATAACCCATCTCATAACCTTTCTTAGGAGGCCTGGAGGAAGGCAGAGAAACGCTTTCGTTTTGGAGGCTCTGCTCTAGCAAGGAGGGAGATGGATACTTAGAGGAAACTAGGACCTGCGGGTTGGGGACTTTTAATGGCTGGCTGTGTGAGAAAGAGCAGTTCGACGACAGCCTCTGAGACCAGAAGAGACTCCTCTGACCCCAACTCAGGGCATCATTTTTGTTGTGTCTTTGTACCGCCTATACTGTATTACTCACTTTACGTTTTTCTTTTCATGGGATCCTCCGTTAAAACCACAAATACCCACCTTAGCATCATCCCAAGCAGTTGTGTCTGAGGAATCACAGGCTTGTGCTGGTTGGATTGGCTCAGAAAGCATTGACTGGCTAATGATCAGAATGTACAAAGTTCACCCACTCCCACCTGGAACCATCTGGCCACTGGCCAGTGTTGCGTGGGTGAAACACCCTGGAAAAAGATGATGGAAAAGACACTGGCCTGGAAGTCTGAGTACTTGTGTGTGACCCTGGACAAGTCTCTCTGCTGCTCTGAGCCTCAGAAGTGAGAATACGGCCTTTGTTGGATTGCTGTGCAAATGACATGAGAACGTGTTCTTTGTCTGTATAAATGTTAATAAATATTAACATAAGCATTAATAGTTAACCCTTATTAAGCATCTACCATGCTAAATACTTCACTGTCTCATTAATCCTTCAACCCTATGGGGTAAAGATGATCCTACACCCATCTTATGAGTGATGAACTTGAGGCCCAAAGTCTGTTGCAAATTTGCGGCTGTTAAATGGCGTCTGTGCTGGGATGCCAGCTCAGAGCATATACTCCCAGCCACAACAGGAGTCCCCCCTTTATCCTTGGGGAGACATTCCAAGACACTTAGTGGATGCCTGGGAGGGAGGGTAGTATCAAACCCTAGGTAGACTGTCTTTTTCTCTACCTACATACCTATGATAAAATGTAATTTATAAATTAGGCACAGTAAGAGATTAACAGTGATAACCAATAATAAAATAGAACAATTAAAACAATATGCTCTAATGACAGTTATGGGAATATGGTCTCTTCTCTCTCAAAATATTGTACTGTAACGTGGGTAACTGGAGTCATGGAAAATGAAGCCTCAGATAAGCAGGGACTGCTATACTATATTATACTAATGCTATACAATACATACTATGCTGTGTGTAGGACTTCTTTGTTATTAACCCATTTCTCTCTCTTTTTTGAAATTTTATTTTTTGAGACAGGATCTCACTCAGTCACCCCGGCTGGAGTATAGTGGCGTGATCTTGGTTCATTGCAACCTCTGCCTGCCGGGTTCAAGCGATTCTTGTGCCTCAGCCTCTTCAGTGGCTGGGATTACAGGCATGCGCCACCACACCTGGCTGATTTTTGTATTTTAGTAGTGACAGGGTTTCGCCATATTGCTCAAGCTGGTCTCGAACTCCTGCTCGAGTGATCCACCAGCCTTGGACTCCCAGAGTGCTGGGATTACAGGCATGAGCCACTGTGCCCAGCCATTACTGACCCATTTCAAGGTGTTAGTTTAGTGCTTCTCTGATAATCTGCCTGTTGGGTACATTATTAGACAAAAATCGTTTAAAGTGAGAAGAACTGGAAAGAAGAGGGTGCTGAGCTCCTCCAGGGTGGATCCCTTTTAAGATCCCTCAGCAGCTACAGCAAGGTCTTCAGCACTCAGTTCCTGTCTGTTTGGCCCATCCCTGGCTGGGACAGGCCTGGACTTCCCTGTAGCTCTTTCCTGCTTCAAATCAGGGCAAGATCAGTATGTGGTGATGGGGGCCTTGGAGGCAGGGGAACGATGTGTGGGACTGATAACGTTCTTGCAGCCTGAGACATGGGCTGCAGAGCAGTTTCGGAACTCTGTGTTCCATCTCTTCACAGGTACAGTGCGTTTCCCCAGCATTTACAGGCCAGGACCTGGGAGAACGCCGTGTCGTCTTAAACCTCAGAAATTGCCAAATGACAGTGCCAAGGGATGGGTTTACTGGTTTTCCCTCCACCGTACTGAGTGCAGCTGCCCTTCCCCACCCTGCTGTAGTTAGGGAGGCGTGTCCCTCTTTTGACTGACTGAGTCAGAAATCGGCCAGGACTTAGCACTTTTTGATTCGAACAGAAATGGGGGGGAAAAAAAAACCTCGTGGTATTTTATAAGTCGGGAAAGTTGGTCTAGAGAGGGCCAGCGAATTGGCTGTGGAATCCTGTTAGGGGAAGGTCTGGGCCTCCTGACTCCTACTTCCTCTTTTCCTGAGCCAGAGGAGCCCCAGGCCTGTGCATGAAACATGCTTGACAAAACTAAATTTTTACTGAATTTCCACCTCCTGGGTGCTGACTAACACCACTTCCCTGCATATAACTCTGCGTCTGCGTAATTAACATATAATTTGATACCTGGAAATTCACGCAGGGTGGAGCTGGAATGGATTACTCAGCTTTTGGCATTTCTTCCTGGGTTATAGAACTCTGTGTGCTGCATCCTGCTTCTCCTGTTACTGCTCACTCCTTTGGCCCATATTCTTCCCACTTATTTCTTCCTTCTGCCTTGTAAAGATGAGTGAAATAAGTATGTGGTATATTTTTGTCATTGAAGCAACTGAAGGATTGTTGGCTTATCCATGTGCACTGTCCACTTACCTAGTATGCGTGTTCTTAGCCTGCTTCTCGCATTGGCTGGTGGAGTTTGATAGTGCCATGGTTTCTTTTTTTTTGAGACAGAGTCTCTTCTGTCGCCCAGGCTGGAGTGCAGTGACACAATCTTGTCCCACGGCAACTTCCACCTCCTGGATTCAAGTGATTCTCCTGCCTCAGCCTCCTGAGTATCTTGGATTACTGTCATGTAGCACCACGCCTGGCTAATTTTTATATTTTTAGTAGAGACAGTGTTTCACCATGTTGGCCAGGCTGGTCTTAAACTCCTGACCTCAGGTGATCCACCCTCCTCGGCCTCCCAAAGTGCTGGCATTACAGGCATGAACAGCCACACCTGGCTCTTTTTTTTAATTTTTGTTTTGAGACAGCGTCTTGCTCTCTTGCCCAGGCTGGAGTGCAGTGGTGTGATCTTGGCTCATTGCAGCCTCAAACTTCTTGGCTCAAATGATCCTCCTGCCTTGACCTCTCTATTAGCTGAGATCACAGGTGTGCACCACCACTTCCTACTCATTTTTGTATTTTTTGTAGAGATGGGGTCTCCCTATGTTGTCCAGGCTGGTCTCAAACTCAGGAGCTCAAGTGATCCTCCCACTTTGGCCTCCCAAAGTGCTGGGATTGTAAGTGTCAGCCACTGTGCCTAGTCGGTACTGTAGTTTATTTCATTGCCTGCTTCTTGATCAAAGTGATGCCATCAGTATTAAAAAATGCAGTCAGTAATTATCAGTGAAGAATAAAGATGAAAAATTATGATGATTTTGCAATTTAAATTTATAGTGTATGCTGATGGTTATAAGTTTTGTTGGAGAAATTATTTATTGTGTTGACACATGTATTAATGTGGGGAAATCATGGCTCTTAATGTACATGATACCTGCCTTTATAGATTGAAAGACTGGGTGAACCGTGACCTGTTGCAGGGACCCAGTTAGTGCAATTGAAGTCCAATCAGGATCACTTGGAAATGAACCCAGAAATCCACATTATTTGAAAAGTAGCGATTTAGAGCAGTGCAGAGGAAAGATTGTATATGGTGTGAGCTCAGAGGAAGGCTGGAGTGAATCCCTTATTCAGAAGGGTTTGGCGGGTTCCAGCCTGCATGCTGACCCTCAATGGCCACAGCTTCCTGATCCAGTGGCTGGAGAAGGATTGTGGGTCCATGTCCCAGCTAAGCATGCACCCTTCAGTCGGCTGCAGGAAAGGTGGAAGCAGGAAGAGTAGCTCTGGGACTGGCTGGCTGTTGCCCGCCCTAGGCTGTGCTTATGAGCCTTTCAGGTTTTGAGAACTTGACTTTGGAAAGCTTCTAAATTTGTTCCTAGTGGGTTGATTTATTTTGTGGAGGTCAAATTAGAGCTAATGGCCCTAATGGTTTACAGTGCTCCTAAATGGTTCTTAGCACTTAGGCAGGCTCGACCGGCCCTGTTGGGCGGGTTTCCAAGTGTGGACCATATTGTTCTTAGGGTATGTTTTGTGCTGAAGTTATTGTTGGGAGGACAGATACGTGCAAGTGAGGTTAAAAGGTAATAGCAGAGTTAGCCACATTTAATATTCAACTTTCTTTTGGTATCAAATCCAGGGAGGTGTTTGTTAACACGGGCCCCATGGGCATATGTGAATGAATAGGACGTCCAGTTTGGAGTTCAGTAGGTGGCGTTTGTCTGTCCTTTGCCACTTTGCCTAGGAGCAGATGATTCATGAAATGCAGTCCTAGGGAAGCCTCAGATTTCCTCCGGCCATTCCTGGTTGCCAAATAGTTCCTACAAGAGCAGGTAGCCAGGTTAAAGGAATCCCTGGTGCATCCCTTCCAGCCATGCTGTGGTATCCATGAGTTCATGGCAAGGTCTTTGGCAAAGGAATAATCCTCTACATAAAACTGGCTCCAGTGTTCTGATTTCTGTGTGATTGGGAGTAGGTGGGGCAGAGCCAGATGTCTACAAAGGAGCTGCATGTCTGTACTGGTCCGCAACATTGAAGCATACATGTGTATGCAGGCACACTCGGTGAGCGGTGACCTCCCAGAGCTGCTGGTTGCAGCTGAATGGGAAGAAAATAAGGCAGGTAGAGGTCTCTCTACCTAAACTGAGGTGACGGTGGCAACGGAGACCAGGAGCACTGGTGAATGATTTCTCCATGCTTTGATCGGGGAGGGTGGGAGGTGGAAGCAGCCTCCACATCATCTTCCTTTGGCCCATCAGCCCTCCAAGTAGTGTCCCTTCAGTTGCCAATGTCGTTTTGAAGGCCTAGTGCTGTAGAAGTCTATTACAGGCAAAATACTCTTGGCTGCTTTGGGTTCAGCCAAACCTGTTGAGAGCTGAGTGAGGGATGGGTGCTTGCCTTCTAGTTGCTGATGGAATGACTACTGAGTTCTCCTTAAAACTTGGGTTTTTTGTTTTGTATTGAGACAGGATCTCACTTGGTTGCCCAGGCTGGAGAGTAGTAGCTTGATCACAGCTCCCACGACTCACTGCAGCCTCAGCCTCCTGGACCCTGGTGATTCTCCCACCTCAGTCTCCCGAGTAGCTGGGGCTACAGGTGCTCGCCACCACGCCTTGCTAATTTTTGTGTTTTTTGTAGAGGGGGGGTTTTGTTCTCGTTGTGTTGCCCAGGCTGATCTCTAACTCCTGGGCTCAAGCGGTGTGACTCGGCCTGCAAAAGTTCTGGGATTATAGGTATGAGCCACTGCAACTGGCTGGGTTCTTTTTTTTTTCCCATTTCACATTCTGAAAACACACCTTCGGTATACTTGCAGAGCCCTGAAGTCCGGGGGCTGCCATCCTTACTCTCACAACCCAATGGCTTTCCCCTGAGCAGTCTGAAGAACATGATTATACTACCTGCAAGATGCCTACTTGTATTGAAAAATACATCTGCATTGCAGTTCCTCTTGAACATGAGGTAACAGCATTGGAGACGGTGCCGATAATTCGAGAACTTGCGTCTTGAGGAAAACGGTGGTGTCTGGGACCAAGGAGGAGTTAATTTGCACTGCTAATCAAAATTAAATGGGTGCATTGGGCATGATAGAACTTGGGACCCAAGCCCAGTTCAGCAGCCCAAGTCACAGTTGAGTAGTGTTGGCGGAAATGCATTCTACAATCAGCGTTTGACCATGTTCAGTTAGCTTCATGGCCACCAAGTTCTCCAGAGAAGTTTTAATTACAAACCAAGGTGATGTGGTTTCTGAAATGTGTTAGAACAAATGGATGTCAGCCCAAGGAGCCCTGAGCAGCCCCCCTCCATCGATTAAACCCCATAATTATCACATGGTGGGTTCTAAGGAGGAAATCTGAAGGCCCTGAGTGGCTGTCGGCTGTGCTTCCGTCCTCCCCTTCCTGAAGTTGGGGGCAGGGTGAGGGTGGAGAAGGACAGTCTGTTCCTTAGAGGATCTGAGAGTGAAGCTCCACCCAGGATGGGCCACAGAGTGCCTGTCCCTGGGAAGAACATGTTAATTGCCCAGGGGTGAGGCCTACTTTTTGGGAGTGGGAGATTGGGGGGAGGGTGGTTAAAAATGGAAGACCTTGAAATGGCAAATCTTTATTAGTTTTGTAAACAGCTTTAGGAAGCGCTGGGAGCATCTTGCAAGGACCCTGCAATTATCATAATAAACAGTTTTATCATCTGCTTGGCAATCAATATTGTGGCTTACACTGCTTTAGTATCTCAGTGGTATTGATTACCTTAACAACTGTGCTGCGGTCAGCTTCCATTAACCCCTGCTCTGCCGGCAGAGCCTATGCCTTCCCTGGTTGGGTGGAAGACTGCTCTGGTCACAACCCAAGCAAGTGCCAGAACGCGACAGCTGGTAGTGAGTTCAACACAGCTTGTATCTGGGGAGAGCGTCCAGGAAAAGGGAGGGTTTTAACCAGGGGATCTGGAAGCCAGTGCAAGTTTTTAAAGGCGTCTTTGTGTGTGTGTGGAGACAGTGTATTAAAACAATTATAGCAGTGGGATTTCAACGATGACTCAGGAATTTGAATCTCAAGAGCGAAAATTCCATTTCTTCCCTGCCTTGAGTCTGCCCAGTCCAGTGTCGTTCTCAGCTCTGCCTCCACCCTCCCTGGGGGAAAAATTGACGTGTGTAGAATTTAATTGAGGATGCCCTTATGCAACAGGCGTGTCTGGGACTCCCCTCACATTTGTTTTGTGACCCATATTTGACTTTTACAGAGAAACCACTTATTTGGGGACATCTAGTTCTAGGATTCAGGTTCCCCTGGATGTCTGGAGTTACATAGTTGATCATAAGATGACAGAATGCTGGAGAGAGGTGTCGGTGGTGCCTGAGATGATATCACCCTCACTGGATAGCCCATCTCTGGTGTGGTTCATGTTTACGTTCCCCTTTTCTCCTGATGAGAAGAAAGTGACAAGGACAGTTTAGGAGAGCAGCTGGAGTCCTGCCCCTAGACAAAGCCAGTAGGCAGACCCCATCATTTAGAGATTACGTAGTATTAAGTGACGTTTCTGAGAAACTTGGGACAAGAGCTTGCCAGTGGGGGCATGGTGGCGTTGGTAATGGTGGTGGTAGGGGTACGTGTGTGTTGGCTTTCTTTGTTTTTTTCCTCTTTTAATTGCTCTATTTTGTTTTAAATATGAGAGATGTATGTGTATGTATGTGTATAGATATATGTGCATATTTACGTATATATGTGCATATTTATGTAAATATATGCACATATATACATATGTAAACATGTAATGCATATATGTTTTATATGTATAAATTCTGTTGAGGCCTGGAGTGAGCTTGCACATGATAGTGAGGTTTGGCCCCTTCTCCCCAGCCTTGTTGAAGACCATCACAGGGTCCTCAACATTGCAGACCCAGCAACACAGGTGCTGTTTAACCTAAGGGACATTGACCTATAACACTGTCCTCTAAGCCATCTACCACATCCCCCCAGTGAATTTTTTTTTTTTTTGAGTCACAGTCTTGCTCTTTGGCCCAGGCTGGAGTGCAGTAGTATGATCATGGCTCACTGCAGCCTCGACCTCCTGAGCTCAAGTGATCTTCCCACCTCAGCTTCCCGAGTAGCTTGATTCACAGGCATGCACCACCATGTCTGGCTAATTTTTAAGGATTTATAGAGACGAGGTCGCACTGTGTTGCCCAGGCTGGTCTCAAACTTCTGCGTTCAAGTGATCCTCCACCTCAGCCTTCCAGAGTGTTGGGATTACAGGCGTGAGCCACTGCACCTGGCCTCACCAGTGAATTTTTCAAGCTTGTGACACAAGTTTCATGGAGTCACTGGGGAATGGAGGAGGAAGAGGCAGTAGATAGACTAGGAGGAAGGTTGAATCAGGGCAGCTGCCACCTTCCTGACCGTCTTGCCAGGCTGCAGCCTGTAGCTTGCTTATTCCTCTTTGCTGCCCGAGAGGAGCCAGGAGTGAAACTATCAGATGGGGAGGAAGCCAGCAAACAGGTTGTTCAGATAAGGGCTGAGGCCTGTGCTTGAAGGAGTGTGAGCAGATAGAGGCAAGAAGGTTGCAGGTGTATGAGATTCCCACCCATGGGATTTAAGCTCCAGCTGGTCAAGGGTTCATGCAAAGCAGGGTCAGGAAGCCAGGCCATAGAAAGCCAACAGCAAGATGGAAGGTTCTGGACTATAACTGGTGGGGCCAGGGGGGTAATGGCAAGATATGACTTTAGTATCAGACCACAGGCTTACTGAGCAGGGCCTTACCCTGCACCCACACATGCAGTGGGTAGTTAGAGCTGTGCTGGTGAGGGAAGGGACCCAAGGAGGGATGGTAGGAATGGCCTTTTGACATGTGGTTGGAGAGTTGCATGGAGCCATGGCTTAAACAGGCCTTCTCTCTCTCTCTCTTTTTTTTTTTTTTTTTTTTGAGACAAGATCTTGATCTGTCACCCAGGCTGGAGTGCAGTGGCACGATCATAGCTCACTGCAGCCTTGAACTCTTGGGCTCAAGCGATCCTCCTATCTCACCCTCCTGAGTAGCTGGGACTACAGGTGCGTGCCACCATGCCCAGCTAATTTTTTAATTTTTGTAGAGATGGAGTCTTACTATGTTGCTCTGGCTGGCCTTAAACTGTCAGGCTCAAGTGATCCTCCCACCTCGGCCTCCCAAAAAGCTAGGATTACAGACATGAGCCATGGCACCTGGCCTAGGCCTTCTCTCTTGACCCCTTTGGGGTTGCCCTCCTTCTAGCTGGGATGTTCGGGGACCCTGGTCACTGTTTTGTGTTCTGGATCTACTCACCCTGCCCCTTCTGCCCAGACTACCCCATTCCATAAATTGGAAAGGTTTGTTTTCAGCATTAACACTCTTCCTAAAAATGTCACTCAGCTTAGTCAGTTGGACTCAGAAAGTGGTCAGCGGTTATGAAGTTGCCTCATAAGTCTTATTGTTTTCTATCATGATAGGAACAGGGGCTTCCAGGGCCTCCACCGTGATGGCAGAAAGTGGACTAAAGAAACTGCTCACACCCACAGAATAAGTGACATCCGTGACAGGGAAGAAGCCAGTTTCCTTCTTTCTGGTTTTACATAGATACGTGGACGTTGCTTCGGTCATGCTACAGTAATCCTGGGGCCCAAATCACCCTTTACGTTACCCACACTGGTCTTAACCTGAACTCTGCATTGACGTGAGCTCCTCTGAGTTCAGCCTCCTTCATGAGGAGCTCCTGGACGTTGACAGCTTATTACCTCTTTTTACAAATAGCTTTTTGAGCCGAGTGGTCAGTCTATTTTGGATGACAGTGTTGTCTGTGCAGTTGAGGGTCTAAGAGGAGGAGTTGCACCCAGGCTACTCCTCAGATCTTCAACTTTTTTTATGGGCCAAAGATCCTTGCTTCAGCACTTAGTGCTTTAGTGGATTTGTTTCTCGGGCCCTCCACCATTCTGGTCTATGTAAAAATTTATGACTTAATGTCTTGCCATCACCATTCTGGTCTGTGTGAAGCAACTCAATATTTGGTGGTGTCTATAACTCTACTCCGCTGAGGTGTGATCAATGAAAATACCTCCTTTGGGTCTTTGGCGTCCTATCTTTTTCTCTTATTTAGATGATATATGTTTTGGAAGGATTTGGAAGCTTAGACATGCCGCAGGTAGGTTTCTTTCTTTCTTTTTGTTTCTCTACGAGTTGGTGATTCTCTTTGAGGAAGTGATGCCTTCATGGAGCCAAGAACACCGCAGTGGAAACTGGCGCTTGTGTCCTGGTCTTTGCTCTGCAGCTAACCAGGTGCAGGACCTTGAGAAAGAATGACACATAGGAGTCACTCAAATGTTTGAATAAATTATTTTTTAAACCTGTAAAATCGAAAATATGATTCCCATTGTATTTAAAAAGATTGTTGGAGGTCAAATGAGAGTGTTTGAAAATGTGTACAAAGGCCGGGCACAGTGGCTCACTTCTGTAATCACAGCACTTTGGGAGGCCGAGGCGGGAGGATCACCTGAGGTCAGGAGTTCAAGACCAGCCTGGCCAACATGGTGAAACCCAGTCTCTACTAAAAACACAGAAATTAGCCGGGCATGGTGGCAGGTGCCTGTAATCCCAGCTACTCCGGAAGCTGAAGCAGGAGAATTGCTTGAACCCAGGAGGCGGAGGTTGCAGTAAGCCGAGATCGCACCACTGCACTCCAGCCTGGATGATAGAGCGAGACTCCATCTCAAAAAAAGGAAAATGGGTAGAACGCTGTGTGCATGGAAGAAGCATTGTTACGTGTCCTTTGGAAGGCTGGTGCGGGATGTGACTGTGCCCTTGGTCACATATTGGGGTCCCCCTGAAGAAGTCCATTGCACAGAGTGCTTCCGGGAGCTTGCAGCGTGGTGATACAAATTGAAGTTGGAGGGTGCGCTGGATGATGGGGATGGGTGTGGCCCACATATGGCCAGAAGCCTACTTACCATTGGGCCGTTTACCTACAGAGCCACACTAGAGAACCAGCCCAATTGGGAGCAGTTCAGTTGAGGCTTTGCAAAGCAATTAAGGTGCTTATAAAACATTCATGCTGAGATAAAAGACAGTGTGCGCAAAAACAATGGCTGGTAAACATCTGATTTTTTAAACTCACTGAAAGTGTTAAAAATATATTCTTAACCCATTGAGTCAAGAAGTGAAGGCTTTTAATTCATCAACGGATGCATATTTTTCTTAATCAGACTTTGGCTCAAAGCTTGAAATCAAGCTGTTATGTAACCTTAGGCTGTTAACTTTTGTAAACAGACTCATTTTTGCTCAGTACTGACCGTGATAGTTACCACTTGTAAAGGCTGTCAGGTGCTATGCCCAGGCGTGATGCATATTGTCTTTTTCTGTGTTCTTTTAAACATCAGCAGCTTGGTGGTGCTTGGTACCTTCTAAGAGTAGGAGTAAGAGTGGGGGTCAGTAGATGGTGATTTTTGAAAGGAGCTTTAGAGATAGCTGGGGCCCACCCTGGGAGGAAAGCCCTTTTGAAGAAAGGAGAAACCCACATTTGTTTGAAAAAAGGCTTGAGTTGCCGTGAATGTATTGACTCAAGACTGAATCTCTTGGTTCTGGTCAATGCTATTCTTTTAGAAGATGTTCCTGATAGCGAATGGTAACTTTTAAGGAAAAAAAAAATATTGTATGAAAGTAGAAAGAATGACATAATGAACCCTTCCATAGTTCTATCACTTTGACTTAACAATGACCTTTCGACTAGATTTGTTCCATCTTTTTTGTTCATTGCTGAAATATTTTGAAGCCAACGATGTCATGCTGCTTCATCATTTTCTTATGTAAATATAATATTATTCCCTAACAAAACTGACTTTTTTTGAGACAAGGTCTCACTCTGCGGCCCAAGCTGGAGTGCAGTGGTGCGATCACAGCTCATTGCAGCCTTGACCTCCCCAGTCTCAAGCAATCAAGTAGTTGGGACTACAGGTGCACACCACCACACCCAGCTATTTTTTTTTTTTTTTTTTTTTACTTTTGGTAGTGATGGGGTTTCACCATGTTGCCTGGGCTGGTCTAGGACTCCTGGGCTCAAGCAGTCTGCCTGCCTCAGCCTCCCAAAGTGCTGATATTTCAGGCGTGAGCCACTGTGCCTGGCCAAAACTGACATTATTAACATGATCTAATCCCAGGTTGCAATTCACACTTATCTGATTGTCCGCAAAATGGCTTTTTACAGTTGGCTGGTTAGAACTGGCATCCATATGAAATCTACATGGCGTATCTAGCTGTTGTTTGGTTCTTAGGTGCCTTTTAATCTAGAACAGATCTCCTCCTTCTTCAATGTCCATGTGAGCCCCTACCCAGCCAGCCAGCCTGTGGATTTAAAAGGGTGACGCGGAGTAGCTTCATGTGGGAGGGAGGCACTGTTAGTGTGGTGTGAAGATACCCAGGTCTTCGTCCTAGCTCTGCCACTGACCAGCTCTCTGACCTCAGCAAACCACCAACACCCTGTGGGGTCATTATTCTTGTCTATCAATGGAAACAATGAGACTAGCTGGCCTCACACTCAAGCCTTCTCATTATTACCTCCCCAAAGAGATCCGGGAAATAGGGCTGCACGCCCTGCTTGCTCCTAGCCTTATCCCATTCTCAGCAGTTGAGAAATGACTGGAGCTAAATAATCCTGACCAGTTGATTTGTTTTTTTCTCTTGGACATTGTGAATAGTGTACCTTTAAAGGCATACCTAGCATGCCTTTATCCTCTTGAGTTTTAGAAAGCTTAGAGCCAAATGTGACTCAATGTGTAGGTTATTCTTACATGCATTTTAAGCTTGATTTTTTTTGGTTCAAAATTTCCTCGAGTTTTGTTTTTTCTTTCTTATTTTGCCCTGGTCTCGATTTCTGCTGTGATGGTGTATTGTATACTGTAAACAAGATCAATAAATAACTGTGTGCCAAGTATTCTTATGGGGCCATCACCTAGTCTGTAAGCTTATTGAGTTCGGGGTCCACGTCTTATATATTCTGTGCTTTGTTGAGGCACAGATTAGGTGCTCAATAAAAGCTTCCTGAGAGATTTTGGTTGGACACATTGCCATCACTCGTCCATGTAAAATTTCCATTTTAACAGTGAAGAGTTGTGGGGAGCAGTAGTCATTTCATGGCTATGCCCTGGTTGTTCTCTGATCTATCTTTCCTATGGCAAAATGGCCCGTGGAGGTCTGGAGAGCCACCTGGCTGGTGATGTTTTTCATAGAACTTGTCTTTTTAAGGAGCTCCTTGCTGTTTTTTCTATAGGCCTTAGGTAAGCAAAGCAATATTTGCCAGGAAACAGTTGGAGGGATCTTAACTGCTAAAACAGTAACCATTCTACACATTCTGAAGAGAAGCCCACCTGTGATTCCAGCCTTGGACACAGGAGCGCTGTTGTTGGGTGTTGAGGACGATGGAGGTGGGTGAGTCAGAATCTGTCCTCTGCTACATCAGTAAAAGAGTAAACTAGCCCATCAGATGTGCTCTATGCTCTCTTAGGACTCAGGTGTGAGCTCTCCTGTTGACAGTCAGCTTTCCTTTGCTGCTTGTGAGAGTTTGGCCTGACCCTCTGGAAGGTGTTGGTACCAACTGGGTTCTCTCCTTTACCTTCCTAGACCTCTGCCTCTTCGTCTATCCAGGAGAGAGAGAGAGAGAGAGAGAAGAACATTTGTCCTAGAGGGTTAGGTGAGGACCAGAATCTGGGCATGTTAAGCACCTAACACAGTGCCTGGCACACAGTAGGCACTTAATAAATGGTAAGTGCCTTCAGGATCATCTCTACGACTGGCTGGAGGACATCTTTACAACTGTTGTGTAGTGGCCTCCTCTTTTCTTGTTTGTTGACATTTGGAAGGGGATCCCAAGGGGCTGTGGAGATGGGTTGGAAGGATGTTTATTCTGCATCCCTGGAAGACTTTGCTGTAATCCATAGAGAAGCACCGAGGTGCCCTGTTGGTTCAGAGAGTCCAACGATGTCCCCCACCCCCGGCCAATGCTCTCCCAGGCCAGCAGCGTGGCATTGGTCTTTTATCTTTCTGGGAGGAGAGCATTTCCAAATCCTCTGGACAGTGTGGACACAGTCCAGAGGAAGGCAAGGCCTCAGTGGGGCACGGGCCGGGGGGAAGTGGGGGTCCTGGGTGTGGCTGGGAAGTTGAGGCTCATGGCCTGCAAGTTTTCTTCTAATGGAATTTCCCATCACTTACTGCCCTGCTGATTTCTGATCAATGAAAATGAAATTGCATCACCTCCTCAGAGGCTCCACGTATGCCTGCTGCTTCCAGCTGTGTCAGTTCCGGTAAAATAATCTCATCAGGCGTGCGAGAGGGTAATAGGAAATAAAAATAAAAACCCACAATTAGCAAGAGGCCTTGTAGCTGAGTAACACTTTCCATCCCAGAGCAGAAAGGACTGGGTCGTGAATACTCAGGAAAGAGTTCCTTAGAAAGAAAAACAAATCCCAGGCTGGGCGCGGTGGCTCACGCCTGTAATCCCAGCACTCTGGGAGGATGAGGCGGGCAGGTTACCTGAGGTCAGGAGTTCGGGACCATCCTGGCCAACATGGTGAAACCCCGTTTCTACTAAAAATACAAAAATTAGCTGGGCGTAGTGGTGCGTGCCTGTGATCCCAGCTACTCAGCAGGCTGAGGCAGGGAGAATTGCTTGAACCTGGGACACGGAGGTTGCAGTGAGCCGAGATCGTGCCACTGCACTCCAGCCTGGGCAACAAGAGCGAGACTCTATCTCATTAAAAAAAGGAAAAAGAAAAAAAAATCCCTGGTCCTTTTCTTCTTCCCCTTTTTCTCCTCACTTCCCCTCAATTCCATCTCTCCCCTCCACCCTGGGGTGCATGGTTTGAAATTGTGTACAGATTTTCATGGCCCCGCTTTTGGGGTCAGTAGAATTTCTGTGTGATATGCACGTGCTGGTGTGGTTTTTGCTTTTTTTTCTCCCAAGTCCCCTGCAGATAGACACCAAGTGAATCGTAGAGATCCCAGCCCCTCCGCAAGAGCTGTGTGGAGAGTGATTTTCTTTTTTTTTCCCCACTGACCTATGACAGGAAACTAATAGTTGGGGAACAACTCAAAACCGAGTGCAGATTGTACATAGACTTCTCAGAGGTGGTTCATGTTAGTTCCTAGACTTTATGCTTCAATTATAAGTCCATTAAGAATAAGACTGCCCCTCCCCCTGCAGCATTCCTTATAACGCAGCATGTGTCGTAAGCATGCGACCGTATACATGGACACTGGTCATGTGAAAGCTGGGCTGAGCCACCTCCTCGTGGAGTGCAGTATCAACCTGCCAACCCTCAGCACCTCTTCATAAGACCTGGGGAGGCCAGACGCTGCATCTGGAACATGCTGCTGCTTATGTGTGTGGAGCTTATAAAGTCGCTGGTCCCAGCTTAAAGAGGAACCAAGGCCAAAGAAACCAGGATGGGAATGCAAAGGGCAGGTGAGGAAGTGGGAAACCAGTTGGGTTACCTAAGAGGAGCCAGTAGAAATGAAATCATATCCTTTCTTGTCAACTCGACATCGAAGGAAAGAAATGCTTGTGTGTAGGCCGGTTCAGCGGTTCTGGCAATTTCTCATCGCCATTTGTGGGATGGCATGCCCTTCATCCCAGAGGAAAACATGTTGGGCTGTCAGGAAATGGTCAACCTAAAACATCCCTAAAATGCCTTTGATGGGTGACTCCCATGTGGACTGAAGACAAGACCCCCGAAGGGGGTTAGAATTCCCAGGGGACCAGCGAAGCTGAACTGAGGTCTCAGGGCCTCCGGGTTCCCCAGCACGGCAGGGTCTCAGGGCAGTGGCTTCACTAGTCCAGCCATGTGTTGCTATGGTCAAACCGTGTTTTTAAACATGGTGGACCTCGGTCAGTTCACTGTGACCACACCTTGTTAATAGAAGGACAGATTCTGCCATCAGAGCAGGTAGACTCTGGAATGAGGGGAGCAGTAACCCAGATAATTGTGTTGATAGAGTGAATCCCGGTGGCCACGTGGAGTGCTGAGTCCATTTCTACCCGGTTTCTGATCACTGCCTTCCAGTTCCTTCCTTTGCCTGCCTGGACGCTATTGAGAGCAAGCTCGTAGGAGTCTGTATTGACAGGAGGGCCGCTGTGTATGTTGTAGGCACTCAATAAATATTGTGGCACGAATGAATAAAAATCATTAGAACAGCCAGTGAGTAGTTGGATAAGTATTATGCAGAGGAGCTTAAAACTGTGACCACTGGGGCCAGAACCCCAGTAGCCTCTGTGTTATTGAAGTCAAAGAAATAAAGAAATTGGCCCCATTCACTATCCATATTTGATTCCCCGAAACTTACCATGGCTTAACATGGAAATCTTTTGGAACTGCAGGAACAGTTGCCAAAATTTGTTCCAGTGCTGTCCAAGATTAGAACTGCTGGCTGGAAGTTTTGGTGGGATGAGCAGAGCTCTAGGCGTGAAAGGAGAGAGGGTGCAGCTTCAGAAAGAAAACTGAAGTTCTTTATGTTAACATGCATTTTTCATATGTTTGTGTGTTTGCACAAATATGCTTCCCCTCTTTCATCCTAGACACTTAGCAGAGGGTCTTGATCTACATTGATCACATTTTATGACTTGAGCTGGCAATTTCCCCCCTGGGACCAGACCTAACCAGGGTGTTCAGGAAGCCATTAAGGAAAAATATGTAACCACACTCATTCCCAAACTCAATTGTTCCGTCTTAGCAGTGCTCAGATAAGAGTTTTTCAAGCATAATTAATCCAAGTACTATTTAACGTGGCCTTGGCGGTTCTTCTTAGCAGCTGTTGACCCAAACGCAGCACTGGGAGCAGCACGAGGAGAAAGACCATCTGTGCCATTTTTGCTGAGTTGGTGGGGGTGTAATTATTGCCCACAGTCACTTGGTTCTCTGGGTGGCTTCTGGAAGGTTAAGAAAGTGTGAGCTCTTGGATCCTTACACTTTAAGAAGAAATTTTCCTTTGTTATTTTAGCTAATTATTAGGGCCACTCTTTGAAGTGGCCAGTGGTAAGTATGTCTCAATATGGATTTCTTGATTAAAAGTAGCAGTGCAAATAATGTGTTTTGTAATTACTATGTGGGATGGAGAAGGGGCCATGAAAAACGGGGCATGTGATTTAAATTTCATGATCCCCTGTCTTCCCCTTGCACACCCCCTCTCTCCTGATTGTATTGTATTTTATTTCGTTCGAGACAGAGTCTCACTGTCTTCCAGACTGGAGTGCACTGGCGCGATAGGCTCACTGCAACTTCTGCCTCCCAGGTTCAAGTGATTCTCCTGCCTCAGCCTCCTGAGTTAGCTGGGATCACAGGCGCCTGCCACCACGCCTGGCTAAGTTTTGTATTTTTAGTATAGAGGGTGTTTCACTGTGTTGGCCAGGCTGGTCTCGAACTCCTGAGCTCCAGTGATCTGCCCACCTCGGCCTCCCAAAGTGCTGGGATTACAGGTGTGAGCCACCGCACTCAGCCCTGATACGGTTTTAAGCTTTGGAATTTGGAAGTCTTTCAGACAGACTCAGAGTGCCAGCAGAATCCATGCCCCTTTCAGTCTGTCTCAGCCCTCGGGTCCTGGTGGTAGTTCCTGCTGCCAGTTCACTTTACCCTAAGAAAGAGAATTGAGATTGGAGCAACTCTCTGGGCCTGTGGGATTTGAGGACTACTCATGATGAAATACCCCTCTCAAGTCTTTAGTCTAGCACAATGAGTTATTTAGGAGGGAATTCAATGATGGGGTCTCCGTGCACAGCATGCCTCCACCAGATGGGAAGTTGGGGGGAAGCTTAGTACACACATCCCGAAGGGGTCTCTCGAGGGTGCCCAGTCAAGGCCTGGGGAAGACCCGGTGTGTGGTTTTGCCTTTGCAATAGGCATGCCCTTTTCATGCCTTTGCCAATGTCTCTACCTTACAGTGGCCATTCCTGCTTTATTGAGTGTCCCTTCGGCTCCCCACTGCTTGAAAAGATCTTTATGCTAACAAGCCACGGACATCTGAAGAACTTGCTGTGCCCGTGCTGGTGAGAGGCTGTGTGTGTGTGTGTGTGTGTGTGTGTGTGTGTGTGTGTGTGTGTGTGTTCCCCTATTAATGAGCCTCCAAAGGGCAACCTTTGTTTGTTTTGTCATGGTGCCAGTTCCAGAGCCTTGTGCCAGAGCAATGTGCTGATGATGAGCCCACCGAGTGGTTTTCTTCCTGCCGAGAGGAAAACACACTCCTTGTTTCAGAGTCATTTTGGAGATAACTGCTGGGGGAAACTTTCCTTTGCCCAAGGCCAGCTCTCACCTCACCCTTACAGGGCTTCCCATTGTCCTGTGTGTACCATTTGGCAGAGTCATTGTGAGGATGTACCTCTGTCCAGCAGCGTTGAATGGGGTTTCCCAGGTGCTCAGGCGCAAAGAAAAGCAGCTGTACTATGTTCTTCATTTGTTCTCACGTAGTTTCGATGTGAATAAAAGAAAACTTAAGGCCCGTGGCTGCTTCTACCTGTATTTCCCAAACTGCCAAGTGCCAAGAATCTGCCCAAGTTCATTTCTCTTGGGTTTGTGCAGCCTTGAACGATAGCAGTTACTTCTGTTCAAATTAGTGTTCTCCTGACTAAGAGCTACCTAACGAGAACTTAGGAACCATAGTAGACTCATCTTTCTGTTGAACTAGTGAACTCGGCTTTGATAGCCCTTCCCAGGAAGCGGAAACCTAGGGGTTCGCTTGCATGTAGTTCATACATGATTTTTCCTCCTTCTGAGTAAAAGTTTTTTTTTTTTTTTGGAGACAGTCTTACTCTGTTGCCCAGGCTGGAGAGCAGTGGTTTCCATCTCTGCTTACTGCAACCTCCACCTCCTGGGTTCAAGCAATTCTCATGCCTCAGCTTCCCAAGTAACTGGGATTGCAGGTGCCCGCCATGGCGCCCAGCTAATTTTTGTATTTTTAGTGGGGTTCACCATATTGGCCAGGCTGGTCTCGAACTCCTGACCTCAGATGATCCGCCCGCCTCGGCCTCCCAAAGTGCTGGGATTACAAGTGTGAGCCACCATGCCTGGTCAATAGGTGAGGATTTTATTGGCCAAGTAAAACTTGAGCTTGTGCTTCTTTAAGGATATCCCAGGTTTGGATGAGTGTTGAGGAAGAGAAAGGCTATTCAAAGGGCCTGGGGTTGTGGGAACAGAGCTGATAATGCATAAGAATGCGGAGATGATGGGGAGGAGTCTTCGTTGGGGGGAAACGACACAGATGATCGAATGGTAGTGTTGGCGGTAGATCTTAGAATGATTTGAAACCACTCTGGAGAGTTTCAGTTTGAATGTGTTTTGGCAGTTGGTTCTTGGATGGGGAAGGATGGGGATGAACATGACATTGGAGAAGCCAGACTGATCTTTCCTTTCTATTTTCTGCAAAGATGGCACCAAAAGTTCCTTCCAGAGAGACCAGGGCCAACAGTGGAGGGGCAGTGCCCTTTGGACATGTTGAGCCATGCTGAATCTTGCTTGGTGGAACACTAGCCATATTCTGGTCTTCCGAAAGTGTGAGACACATATTCAAGTGCCAAGTCAGGAATGGAAATTTTTGCTTTGGGAGTCAACTCATAATTTCAGTAATTGAAACCACAGAAGTAGTTAAGGTAGCTGATGTACAGAGTTAAGAGCAGAGAGCCAAGGGGGAGAGTACGATGACGCTTAAATACCTACAGGAGAACAGGGAGGAGAGATGTCTGTAGGTTGAAATGATAAGAGAATTTTATCAAATAAGTGGAAAATGTACCTGTGGAGAGCTGTAGGAATGGGGAGAGGACAGCCAATGTGGAGATGACAGAGGTGGGAGGAGGGCCAGAATATGTCAGAAGTGAAGTGGGGGAAGATTTCAAGGAGTAGGGGGAAGCAGTTTTGGAAGGAGGGGAGATTGAAGCTTAAAGTAGAAGAGGAGGAACCATTAACCAAGACCAGAAGGACACTGGTGACTCTGGACCGAGGACAGAAATCTTGGCGACGTGGTGTCTTCCCACCCTCCTGGAGCAGATACCTGGCCCTTCAGAGAGCTAGTCCTGTGCTCTGGGCTGGGCTTGACATCTGTGTGTATTTTTGTGCCCCATAGTTGGTTCCACTGCACAACAAAGCTTGAAAATGATTGATGCAGTTTGGCCCTTTATAATCACATAAAGGAGGGGGACCTCACTTGAATACAGGAAAATTGATGTGGAGCAAATGAAGCAGTGGACAGAGTCCACTCGTTGGAAGGAGTTGAGATCTGAAGGACAGAGAACATCTTCGGAACTGGCAGTCTAAGTAGGTCGGACTCTGTCCTGTCCAGGAGCTCATAGGATGGTGGACTGATAGGAACTCAAGGGGGAGGGATCACCAGTCAAATTCTGCAAAACTCTCTCACTACTCAGAAAAGGAGAACACACACCTGCCATAGAAATAGCAGGCAAGGCCGGGCACAGATGCTCACGCTTGTAATCTCAGCACTTTAGGAGGCCGAGGTGGGTGGATCACCTGAGGTCAGGAGTTCAAGACCAGCCTGGCCAACATGGTGAAACCCTGTCTCTACTAAAACTACAAAAATTAGCTGGCCGTGAGGGTGCACTCCTGTAATCCCAGTTACTTGGGAGGCTGAGGCAGGGGAATTGCTTGAATGCAGGAGGTGGAGGTTGCAGTTAGCTGAGATTGCGCCATTGTACTCCAACCAGGGCAACAGGGTAAAACTCCGTCTCAAAAAAAAAAAAAAAAAAAAAAAGGAATTAACAGGCAATTCACAGAAGAAATGTAGACTGCCAGTAAATATCCATAGATGGGTTCTGTCTTACAAGTTTAAAGAATGTGAGTTAAAATGAGATGCCATTTCTTGCCTGGCAAACGGACTTTTTAAAATAACAAAGTAATACCTACTGTTGATGAGGGTGCAGGATAACTGATGCTCACACACCAGTGCAAACAGGAGCGGAAAGAACTTTCATGGGGGACAGTTTGGCATGTTCCAGAGGGCCTTAAATGTTCCTAGCATTTGAGTCAGCAACTCTACTTCCAGAAATGCATCCTAAGGCAATAGAGACAGAACGTCATGAGTAAGAGCCTGGTTTTAGAGTCGTAAGGGAGGCTTACCTAGTTTCAAAGGCCGACTAAACTAGCATGCCACTTGGGCAAGGTACTTAACTCTCTAAGCCTCAGTTTCCTTGTCTGTAAAATGGGCTGCCGCAAGGATCAAACAAAACCATGCTTGATTCAACCAGGTGGACAGTAATGGAGCTACTTGGTTTGTTGTTTGCTTGGTTTGTTGTTGTTGTTGCTGTTGTTATGTGTGTACAAAGATTTAAGGGCCCTTATTGCAAAATGAATAGCAAAATATTGGGAATTGTTTAAATGTCTAATAATAGCATTTGGTGGAAATTATGCAATGTGTATAAGATATAGTATCTATATAGCCATTAGTTCTAACTTATGAAGAATATTGAATGGCGTAGGAAAAATTTCATACTAAATTAGGTTAAAAGGGCAGCCTACATGAAGAGCAGTGTGATCTGAGGTAGGGAAGGAAAATCTGTATCTGTAAACATGCAGAGGAAAAAAAGCCCGAAAAACTACCTAGCAGTGGTTCTCTAGCTGGTGGAATTGTCAGTGATTTTAACCTTAGCTGCTGAGTCTTTTTGTACATATCCAACTTTTTAAAATAATGAGCTCCCACAACTTTAATCATAAGACATTATTTAAAATAAATTTGACATCATGAGGTGCCAGATTGAAACTGTAATGGGCCAGATGGCATGTTTTTACATTGTCTCCTAGCTTTTGCCCTACCATCCCAATAGCAAGAATGGAGAGAGAGCAGAAATAGGATCTTGGAGAGGAACTTTGAGGAAATTGGGAGGAGATGAAAAAGTCTTGAGCGCTGGCAAAGGAAACACGTAAGTGTTGGTTATAGTTGGTGTTGGAAAGTGTCCGGTTTAGCCAGGAAGGTGCCAGGAGATGAGTGAAGATTGGGGTTGTGAGCTGTGGACTTGCTGGGTAGGAGAGGTGGGTTGGTACCGTCAGGTAAAGCGATGGTATTTGGTGAAAGGAGGTTCTGCTGCAAATCCGGGAGGGGATCAGTGCTTTATGGTAATTAAATCCAAGTCAGGAGCACCAGTCAAGCCAGTCATGGGTACACGATGCTGGTCTTTCCTGTTCTGGATATGGTGGAAAGGCCTCCACGTGACTCAGGGTGGATACTTACGTACCCAAGTGTGAGATACAGTTACTATAGCTGTTTAAATTGCCCCAATCCCTTTTTAGAACAAGGCAGAGCATAAATAATAGCTGGTTTGTCTTGCTTTTTATTATTATATTCATGGGTTTGGTTTTGATTCATGGTGGTTGAACTCTGAGTATGTTTACATATATAGTAAAAAAAAAAAAGTCTTTTTTAATTCCTCGAAGTACACACAGACTGGGTTCCTAGACCTGGCTCTGCTCTCACGACTCCCTCCTGTTCCCCTCCACGACTCCATTGTAACCAGAATATCACCGTGGTGTGGATTCCCTTCAGAATGGGCTGAGCTAGCAGTTTTCACTTCCAGGCTGATTTATGTTCATGCTGGAAATAGCACAGATGCACTTATTAGCAAACATGGAGGCCCACGGCCTGGGCGATTCTCTGGGCCTTCCAGGCAATGGGCTTCCGGCAGCACAAGGCACCTGTTCAAGCACGTGTGTGTTCTCCGACCTGGCCACACTTGCAGAGCAATCCTGAAAGCTGCTGGGAAATGGCTACCAAGCAGATGGAATCACCGGTGTATGACCTAACATGTATTGCCTTCTGTGCAGCAGCAATAGATAAACACTGTTATTGTAAAAAACACAGAAGGGAACTGGGTATGGTTCTTCAGTGGATTCCAAGCTAAACAGATGCAGGTATTATTTTGTTGACCCTTGAAGGAGGTTTCACCTTCTCTTGGAATCTGGATTGCCTTTGTTTTTTTGTTTTTGTTTTTTTAAGGAGGTGGGGTTAGTGAGGGGATAGTTCACGGTAGTGTGTTTTTCTCTCTGGTATGTTTTAGTCTGGATTTAACAATGCTCACACTCTGGGGGCTGCTGGAGTTCTCCTTTTATCTGAGGGCTGCCCTTATCCCTTTACTTAGAATCACTTTTCACAAAGTTAGGGAACTCTGTGAAAGTTCCCTAGGGAACTCGGGAAATCAGCCCCCAGTCAGGATCCTGGGTGTCTCGGGGAAATGGCTCAGTACTGTATAACGTGAAGTTCTGCCCAAGTTGGAATGGCCATTTATTTGTCTTCTCCAACTGGAAGGCTCCGCCTAGAAGCCTCTCAGCTGGAGGAGGGAAAGACCAGTTTTCAGTTTTTTTCTCTCTATACCTGTCTGTCCTGCCTCACAGCCACTTCCTTTAATGAAGCTCTGCTGGGAACAAATTTCACATTAAGATTTAAGATATATGTCAGGGTGGGTTGACTCTTCATGTATAGTTTTGGGGGTTTACTATGTTGAATTTTTACTCTGGACAATTTCTTTCTCTTTTGACAATTTCAAGTGTACAGGGAAGTTTTAACAGTAGAACAAAGAATTCTCATGTCCTTCTAGACTCCTCCTATGGTAACATTATCTCATATATTTATTCCTGCTATATATATGTGTATGTGTATATATGTATATACTGACACACACACGTATACACTCATATTTTTTCCTAACCCATTTGAAAATCGAGGCATTGTACCCCTTCACCTCTAAATATACCAGTGTGTATTTTTAAAAACAAAGACATTCTCTTTTATAAACACACTGCAGTTATCAAAATTAGGAAATGAGGCTGGGTGCGGTGGCTCACACCTGTAATGTCAGCACTTTGGGAGGCTGAGGTTGGTGGATCACTGGAGGTCAGGAATGTGAGACTAGCCTGGCCAACATGGTGAAATCCCGTCTTTACTAAAAATACAAAAAAAATTAGCCAGGTGTGGTGGTTGGCATCTGGACTCCCAGCTACTCAGGAGGCTGAGGCAGAAGAAGTGCTTGAACTTGGGAGGCGGAGGTTGCAGTGAGCCGAGATTGCGCCACTGCACTCCAGCCTGAGTGACAGAGCGAGACTCTGTCTCCAAAAAAAAAAAAAAAAAGAAAAGAAAAAGAAAAAGGAACATTAACATTCATATGCCACTATTAGCCCATCTACAAAACCTTATTCAGATTTTGTCAGTTGTCCCAATTATGTCCTTTAGAGGAAAAGAGGATCCCAGATTATGTGTAACATTCATTAGTCACGTCTCCTTAGTCTCTTTTAATCTGAAACAGTTTTTCAGTCTGTCTTTCCGTCGCATGGCCCTGACATTTCTAAAGAGCATAGGACATTTTGCAGACTGTCCTCAGTTGGATTTGCGTGATGTTCCCTCATGATTAGATTCCGGTTGTGCATTTTTGACAGGAACACCAAGGAAGGGATGTTGTGTTCCTCTCGGTGTATCCTACCAGGAGGCACATGACGTCTGTTTGCCTCACTGCTGGTGATGGGAACTCTGATCACTCAATGAAGGTGGTATCTGCCAGCTTCTCCACTGTGAAGCTGTTGTTGTTTGCTTTTTCCTGCTATAATTAAGAAGTGTCCTGTCGGGAGAGACTTTGAGATCGTAAATATCCTGTTAGTATTCAAACTTTTTGTTGTTGTTGTTGAGATGGAGTCTTGCTCTGTTGCCCAGGCTGGAGTGCAGTGGTGCGATCTCGGCTCACTGCAGGCTCCACCTCCCGGGTTCTCACCATTCTCCTGCCTCAGCCTCCCACATAGCTGGGACTACAGGCGCTCGCCACCATGCCGGGCTAATTTTTTTTTTTTTTTTTTGTACTTTTAGTAGTGACAGGGTTTCACCATGTTAGCCAGGATGGTCTCGATCACCTGGCCTCGTGATCCACCTGCCTCGGCCTCCCGAAGGGATTACAGGCGTGAGCCACTGTGCCCAGAAGTATTCAAACTTTCATCCATTAGTTTGGGTACCCATTGATTCTTCCCGGAGTGGATGATGATGATGATGAGGATGATAGTTATCAAATGGTGATTTTCTTACTCTATACCCTTTTTCTACGTTTATTAGTTGAGTTTCTACCCTGTGGAAGAACTTTCCATTCTCCCACACTTTTTTTTTTTGTTCTTAAAGTAGGGACTTGGGGATTCTTACGTTACACATTGGGTTGCAATCCTTTACTGTCACTTAATTTTGTTGCTCACATTGTCCCTGATGTGGCCAGTGGGAGCCCCTCCAACCCGCCCTGAGGTCATTTTCATACATCTTCCTTATTCTTTGAGCGCAAGTAGATGCTCTGAGCTCATCTTGTACTTTTCCTTCTCCAGCCCAAGAATTGGCCATGTCTCCAAGGAGCCCCAGTTCCATTTCATAGAGAATGGTTACACCAGACATATCTTAAACTAAGAGAAAAAAAAAGAAAAGGAATGGATACAGGGATCCTCTTTTTTCCTATTTCCCCCATTGTTTTATTAAGCACCTGTTATATGTCAGATGTGGAGGACTCAGAGATGAACGGCACAGGGAACCTGATTTCGTGCCGCTCACAGCCTTGTGGTGGGGACAGACAAGCCCACAGATAACACCTGGGAATGAGAAGCATCTTCACCTTTCACAGGCTGCCTGATATAGCCCCCTGGCCACACAGCACAATCCCCTTCTCCATTCTTGAAGCCACAGAGTGCAGTATTTCACAGCATAAACATTCCATTTGGGAACTGTGATAATCTTGAGAAAGATTTTCATTTATAGTGACCCTACCTCTTTTTCCTTACAGATTCCCCTCATTGCCCCTAATTCAACTCTGGAACTAGGTGGAAACCACAGAACCAAACTAAGGCAGGGTTTCATATAGCCGAGGATAGCTGTCTTGCCCCGCAACGAGACTTCTCTTTCCTGTGCCCTTGAGCTGTGTGTGTGTTCAGCCATTCCGATGAAACTACAGTTTCTTTGTTGGTATCTCTCTTAGGAGACTGCCTGCAGTGGTTTGTTAACATTATTCATGCAGACAGAGAAAGCGATGGGCTGTGGACCTGCTGAGCTCCAACAGGTACAGAGTAATCCTATTGCCAGACCCCATTATGGTCTTCGGCCACCATGCCAACTTCGGGCTTCCTCTGAGTTTGTCATCAAGTAAAACCCCTAGATATTTTGTTATTGTTGTTTGCATGAACTCTTAAGACTCCAGGTCTCTTCCATCCTCCATCAGGTTTAGCAGATTGCCTGAAATTAAATGTAGGGCTTAATGTTTTTCCTTCTAAAGTTTGGTCCTTTTAGTTTGGGCCTGTCATTCCAACTCATGGAGATTTTTTTTCTCAGTCTTGATTCCACCATTGAGCATTTTAATTATTCCCTTGAGCTTGATGTGCTCTGCAAGTGGACATGCCTGCATGGTCTTGTTCCTCAAACTGTTGATTTCAATCAGCCGAGTAGGGACAAGACAGAGCCTTGTGGCGTGTCCTGAGACACACTGACCTCTGTGTTGACGCTTAAAGTAATGGCATCATTAGTCAGCTATAAAGTTGGCCACAGTTTATTATCTGAAAGCTGTTTTGCCGTCCTGGATATAAAGAAATGATAAATTTTGTGCTACCTTACTAAGATAAAAAAGCATACTTTACTGTATTTCTCAGACCATTAAGTCTAAGTAAGGGTATTTTTGGGTTTATTTTATGTGGGTTTTCTTACTGGACCTACAGCTAATTGCTAATTCCTCAGGATCATCCCCCCACCTAAAATTCTTTTCCAGCAACTGTTGAATCTGTTTGAAAATGATGAAGAACTTGCAGTATATACTTTATAACATATTCTTGAAGTATATCCATATCCATTAAGTCACTCTGACATTGTGACTTTCTCCAAAACGATGCACATGCATCACTCTTTCCCCTCCACCTGCTTTGTATTACTTTATATTGCTTTTTATTTGAGTGTATTTGTGTGTGGTCTCTCTTCTCCACAAGAATGTAAGCCGAGACCTTTTATCATGGATTCTCTAGCATTGGACACATAGTCCATGCTCAGTAAATGCCGAACGAATGAATATGTTTCCTGATCTGTAGGTTCTGGAATCTGCCTTTTGTCCTTCTTTAAAAATCAGGATATTGGACCGACATTTCAGTTCTTTGCAGCAGCTTCTCCTCCCTCCTTTATCCTCTCTTGTCTGTCTAAAGATATCCAAACAAATCAGTCTGCTTCGAACTGTTCCCCTCATCCCCATCACTCTTAAGCAAGAAAAGCGTGTTTGGGTGAGATGCCAGTGTTCTTCTGCATGAGCAGTCCCGGGATCCCATCACCTTAGGACAGTCCCTGGGTGCTTAAAGACTGAGCGTGAATGTGAGAAGTAGGGATGTTCTAGTGTTCTCTTTTGAAAATTAGACATTAAAGAAAAACAGGCTGGGTGCGGTGGCTCACGCTTGTAATCCCAGCACTTTGGGAGGCCAAGGCGGGCAGATTGCCTGAGCTCAGGAGTTTGAGACCAGCCTGGCCAACACGTTGAAACACTATCTCTACTAAAAAATACAAAAAAAAAAAAAAAAAAAAAAAAAAAAGCCAGACATGGTGGCAGTCACCTGTAGTCCCAGCTACTCAGGAGGCTGAGGCAGGAGAATTGCTTGAGCCCAGGAGGTGGAGGTTGCAGTGAGCTGAGATCGCGCCACTGCACTCCAGCCTGGACGACAAAGGAAAACTGCCTGAGAGCACAGACTCCACACCCATACTGTCTGGTTTGTCAGTTAGGCCATATAACTGTGGGCCACCTCAGTTTTCCCATCTTGAAAATGGGGATAAAGATAGTATCTATCGGCCAGGCATGGTGGCTCATGCCTGTAATACCAGCACTTTGGGAGGCTGAGACGGGTGGATCACGAGGTCAGGAGATCAAGACCATCCTGGCTAACACGGTGAAACCCCATCTCTACTAAAAATACAAAAAATTAGCCAGGTGTGGTGGTGGGCGCCTGTAGTCCCAGCTACTTGGGAGGCTGAGGCAGGAGAGTGGCGTGAACCTGGGAGGTGGAGCTTTCAGCGAGCCAAGATTGTGCCACTGCACTCCAGCTTGGGCGACAGAGCAAGACTCGGTCTGAAAAAAAAAAAAATAGTGTCTATCTCCTAGTGTGGGTATGAGGATCAAAGTGATATGCTATACCTGTGGGTCTTAACACAACGCCTACCTCATTAAGTGATGACTTCCATTATGATGGTTTTCAATTTTATTTTCCTTTTTCTTTTTTTTTTTTTAAAGAGACTAAGTCTCATTTTTGTCACCCAGGCTGGAGTGCAGTGGCCCGATCATAGCTCACTGCAGCCTTGAACTCTTGGGCTCCAGCAATCCTCCTGTCTCAATGATGGTTTTAATTTTACAGAGCTTTGAGAAATAAAGGCACAAAGGAGGAAATGAAGTCACCCATAACCTCATTCCCTAGAATTCACCATTGTAAAAATTGTAATATGTCTCTCCTATTTTCCCTACATAATACCTGTATGTGCTTTGTTCATTCAGCATCTGTATGATGATTTCCCCATGCTTATAAATAGTTTGTTTAAAGAAAGCATCTTTATAACAACATATGGAGCTCTGTGCACTGTAATTTATTTAGGGTCTCTGTTTTTGCCTAAATTTCTCCTCTTTTTTTTTCTGTTATAAATGCTGTGATGAATAAACTTAAATCTCCTCCACACATTGCTTAGGTTGTTTCCTTAGGATGAATTTCTAGAATGGGGAATTGTCGTGTCAAGGGGGAGGGATATGCATTTTTGAGGCCTTCAGTGTATGCTGCCTGGTCACCTGTAGGAAGGCGGTATACACTGCCTCTCCCTCCGGCAGAGTAGGGGATCACCCAGGGAAACAGGCATCCTTGCCTGCTGGCTGATGTCTCTTGAGTGATCCCGCATGGGATATTCTTGGAGGCAACAGTTTCTCACTGCCTCTAGTCTCTCTTTGTTTTTCCTCCCTTCCCCTTTGTTTCCCTTCTTGGTTTCCTACCAGACAGCCTCTTGTGAAAGGACTGCCTAATTAACCCTGTGCTAATTAACAATTTAAAATTACACGGTGCGACTGTTCATGTTTAATTCTCCGGGAGCTGGAGCAACAGCAGGAGCCCCTCCCTTCGTCATAACCGCACCCCTGCCACCCCAGCTTCCCTGAAACTGTTGCATTTTACCCAGTCCTACCTCCTTAAGGGAACAGGATAAAACTGTCATAAGCACGTTTTTAAAGAGGGAGATGAACGTTTTGATTAATAGGGAGTTACAGGGTAACAGGGTAGAGTTTTATCCTTTTAAACAATCTTTGAAAAGTAAAGATTGACATTTGCAAAGATGCAGTGGACTTTACAGGTGATTCCAAGGGAGCTTGGAAGATGAGCGGGGTTGGGGGGTGCTTGATGAAAGTGCTGGAATTCTTCTGTACAAGATTACCTTTCACATGGCAGATTTAAGTGCTAAGCAGAGAGTGAGCAAGCTAGGTCATTCCTACATCTTCCCTTTAACTTTCTCATTGGAGAGATGTGCTCTATTAAAATCTAACCGAATTCTTAAAGCCCATATGTTTAGTGCAACATCGGGGGTTGTGAGTAGAATACCTGGACATTTTTTAGAGGGAGTTCTGGGTGCCACCAGCAGAGAAGCAGGCTGCGGGAAGGGAGGAGGGGTGTGAACCTGTACGAGCTGGCCCTGGCACTAGGGAAGCACTGGGAAGGGGCACAGAACCTGGGGGGAGCCTGAGGAGAGGTATGCGTGTCGGACTGGTGGGGCTGCTTGGAAAAGTGCAAGGACCCACTGGGTTCCCAGGCTGCCCTCTGTAACTGAAGATCATTGATTTTACGGGAAACCGTGTTTACAGACAGAGTGCTGATCGACCTGCCGAGTTGACTTCTGCCTCCTTAAGTAAGAACTACCTTTTTCTTATTGACTGGCTGATAAACAGAGCGAGAGAGAGACAGCCGGCTGTGGGGGGGAGTGGTAGATGCCCCAAGACCCTTGAGCTGCAGGATGGGGCGGGTTGGAGAGACTTCTTTATCTCTGTGCGCAGGTCCCCCTCTTCTCCATCTCCATCCCTGCACCTCCCAGGGACCACAGGGAGTCTAAGACTGACCTTCCCTGGTTACCTAGCAATAAAGGTACCAAGGACAGAAGAGCTGTGCTTGGTACCTGTATTGGTGAAGATGGAGTGAAGCAGAGAGTGTCTTAAGTTTAATGCAAGGTCCCTGAGGATGGTGTGAAAATGCAGATTCTGATGGGGCAGGAGGAGAGGGTGCATGTGTCTTAAGCTACCTGGAGAGGATTGTGCTTCAAGTCCATGAACCACGCTTTGTTTGGCAAGGCTGTAAATGGGCCTGCTTGTCGCAGCCGGTGCACATGGGAAGGAGGCCCAGAGGAGGTAGCTTGGGTCCTGCAGTGGGTTCCTCCTCTCCCACCCGTGTCCTCATGGCTGCTGCTCCCCATGAATGGGTGGGCTCTAGCGTCACCACCACAGGGTCACCAACCATCATCATAGGTGGGTACGGTGTCATTCTTTCCTGACATCTTCTGCTTTGCAGTAGAAAACAAAGTAAGGGAGGTTTTAAAAGTCCCAGCCCCTTGGCTGGATAGTTTGTGGAAGAGGAGGAGGAATAAGAGAACAGAGCAAGAGAAGCCCACCAATTAATTGGTAAATGCTTGCAGGTTTCTCTGGCCCAGCCCAGGCTGGAGAGGAGATTGGCTTTGCTGTCGATAAACAAGTCCCTGGTGCAGCATCAAAGCTGTTCTCCTTTATCAATCGTGGCCCCCCCTTCCCGCATGTTCCTGTAACTTACCAAGCATTTATGACATTGATTTTACAATCGGGCTGTTAACCCTCCCACCCCTTCAGGCCTGCCAACGTTTTTGGCCCAAGCTGTCAATCAGATGTCGTCCAGCCAATCAGAAGCATCCCTAAGAAGAGCGACCCTGTAGTCTCACCTGTATCCCGGCTCAACCTTGTGAGGAAGTCCCATTGCGTTTGCTGTTTGGTTTGGTTTAGTGGAGTCGTCTCTGTTTTAAATGAGTATGTCCTTTCTAAGGCCCATGGAACTTTGTGGTTGCAAAATCTGAGGTTATAAACGGAGAGATGGGGTATGTGTTTGCATGTGTGTATTAGACACATCATAGCTTTAGTCTTCCAAAAAGTTATTTCTCCCTGAGACTTGTGGTAAACCTGCCGTCCCCATCTTTTCCCGAGGGGGAGCTGTTGACTCATTGTGCAGTCAATAATCAAGAAATGAAAAAAAGATTGAGAAGATAGGGGCTGTCGGGGAGGGAAGTAAGATCAAACCTGGCCAAAACCTTCACCAGCCGGCTATGAATGAGATGGTGGGTGGAGAAGCGGCCACATGTTCTCCAGGAGGAGCTGCAGGGGAATGGTGGCTGGGGACCTACGGTCGAAGGATCAAGGCTCTGTGAGGTGTTGAGCTGCCTGTAGGAGCAGGGCCAGACGGAATAATCACCCCTGCGATGATATTACCGCAGGAGCAGAGTGGCGGCGATCTGATGCCTGCCTCCCCAGGGACATGAGGTCTCAGAGGGCACATTCAGCTCAATGGCACTTTGGAGTCGGAAATGGAAAAGCCCCAGGGCTGAATGACAGCTGGTTGGGTAGCGACTAATAACTAAGAGGCAGGTGTGGAGCTGGGGCTTGCCGAGCCCAGCTGCCGTCTCGGCTTGCCGCTCAGATCCTTGATAGCAAAAACCACCAAGGACGTGGGGAACGCACTCCCTCCAGCCAGGGCCAGATAGAAGCTGCTGGAGGGGGTGTTGGCAGATCCAGAGTCTGGTCCATTCCTGCTGGAAATACCAAGCTCACGTTTTGCACCTATGTAGTTTTAGTCTGAAGTCAGCTGAGTCACAGGCCAGGGAGCTTGACTGGTATGGGTGGAGACAGGAATCTGGGGACCCATCTTTTCTGTTTCACGGTGGTCAGATTAGCACTGAGCCAGTTTTTAGATTCAAGCCCCTCAGTTTTACTGCTTATAAAATGGGACTGATGCCTCCCAGACCTGGAGAGGACTTTGCGGAGTGCGTTTAGTCCTGCACGCCCTGCCCTGTGAACCTCAGGTTCCTCACTCACCTTCTTTGAACTTCTGAAACTAGAACCATGGTCAGTAAAAGCCACGGCAACTTTTCTAAATCCATGAGCGTATCCCACGCTACCATCCTTTTTCCGGGGACATTGAACCTCCCTCTTCTCAGCCCTCCTCTGTATTCCCCTGAGCCACAGACAGTGTGGGGAGCTGGTGCTGACTTTGTGTGAGCTGTCCAGAAGTGGTAGGGCTGTGGCTGTGACCTCGTGGGGGTGCTGGAGAGATGACGGATCTGTTCTCCACTGTGGCCTGTCGAAGCTGTGCTGGCAAAGAATGGATATTCCTGCTAGTCTTCAGGAGCAGAGCGGTGACAATTCGAAGTCGAAGAGGCCTGCTCCCGGCCTTCTTTCCCCATGTCCCTTGCTCAGGCTGTTGACCCGGCCGCGCCACCCCTGTGTGCTGGACTGTGCGGGGCAGTGTCCCCAGGCCCGCCCTCTGTCCCGTGTCTCTGTGTTGTGGGTGTTGTGGACAGAAGCCTCTTAGAGCGCTCCGTGCGGTGGGACCTCAGCCTCGGCCCTCCTAACCTCTTTCCTTTCTCTCTCTCTTTCCCCTCTCTCCCTCCTCCCCCCTTGCCTCCGCCCTTCAGGTCCGATCCTCCGTACTGGGTGCAATGAAAGCTCCACGCAGGCTTTACCATGGAAGGCTGTGACTCGCCCGTCGTCTCGGGGAAGGACAATGGGTGCGGTATCCCTCAGCACCAGCAATGGACTGAACTCAACAGCACCCACCTCCCTGACAAACCCAGTAGCATGGAGCAGTCCACAGGCGAGAGCCACGGGCCCTTGGACAGCCTGAGGGCCCCCTTCAATGAGCGCCTTGCGGAGAGCACCGCGTCGGCCGGGCCCCCCGCCGAGCCCGCCAGCAAGGAGGTCACCTGCAACGAATGTTCGGCTTCCTTTGGCAGCCTCCAGACCTACATGGAGCACCACTGCCCCAGCACGCGCCCCCCGCCGCCCCTGAGAGAGGAGAGCGCCAGCGACACCGGTGAGGAGGGGGACGAGGAGAGTGACGTGGAGAACCTGGCCGGGGAGATCGTCTACCAGCCAGACGGCTCCGCGTACATTGTGGAGAGCCTGAGCCAGCTGACCCAGGGCGGGGGCGCCTGTGGGAGTGGCAGCGGCAGTGGGCCTCTCCCCTCGCTTTTCCTGAACTCTCTCCCTGGCGCGGGGGGCAAGCAAGGGGACCCCTCGTGTGCTGCACCCGTGTACCCGCAGATCATCAACACTTTCCACATAGCCTCATCCTTCGGGAAATGGTTTGAGGGCCCAGACCAGGCTTTCCCGAATACCTCAGCCCTGGCGGGGCTCAGCCCCGTCCTGCACAGCTTCCGCGTGTTCGACGTGCGACACAAAAGCAACAAGGATTACCTGAACAGCGACGGCTCTGCCAAAAGCTCCTGCGTATCCAAAGATGTTCCTAACAATGTGGACCTGTCCAAATTCGATGGCTTTGTGCTCTACGGCAAGAGGAAGCCCATCCTGATGTGTTTCTTGTGCAAACTCTCCTTCGGGTACGTCCGTTCGTTTGTGACCCACGCGGTGCATGACCATCGAATGACCCTGAGCGAAGATGAGCGGAAAATTCTTAGCAATAAGAACATCTCCGCTATCATCCAAGGGATCGGCAAAGACAAGGAACCCCTTGTAAGTTTTCTGGAACCAAAAAACAAGAACTTTCAACACCCTTTAGTTTCCACAGCTAACCTCATAGGCCCCGGACACAGTTTTTATGGTAAATTTAGTGGCATTCGAATGGAAGGGGAGGAAGCTCTCCCAGCCGGCTCCGCCGCTGGCCCCGAGCAGCCCCAGGCTGGTCTCTTGACCCCCAGCACCCTGTTGAACCTTGGCGGGCTCACCAGCTCGGTCCTGAAGACCCCCATTACCTCAGTCCCCCTGGGGCCTCTGGCTTCCAGTCCTACCAAATCCTCAGAGGGCAAGGACTCCGGGGCGGCGGAAGGAGAGAAGCAGGAAGTGGGCGGCGGGGATTGCTTCTCGGAGAAAGTAGAGCCAGCCGAAGAGGAGGCGGAGGAGGAAGAGGAGGAGGAAGAGGTGGAGGAGGAGGAGGAAGAAGAGGAGGAGGAAGAAGAGGAAGAGGAAGACGAGGGTTGCAAAGGACTCTTTCCAAGCGAGTTGGATGAGGAACTGGAGGACAGGCCTCACGAGGAGCCTGGGGCCGCAGCAGGTAGTAGCAGCAAAAAGGACCTTGCTCTCTCAAACCAAAGCATTTCTAACTCCCCCTTAATGCCTAACGTGCTCCAGACGCTGTCGAGGGGCACAGCTTCTACTAGTTCTAATTCTGCTTCTTCCTTTGTTGTCTTTGATGGTGCGAACAGGAGGAATCGTTTAAGCTTTAACAGTGAGGGCGTCAGGGCCAATGTGGCAGAGGGCGGCAGGAGGCTGGACTTCGCTGACGAAAGTGCCAATAAAGACAATGCCACAGCACCAGAACCAAATGAAAGCACAGAGGGCGACGATGGGGGCTTCGTTCCCCATCACCAGCACGCTGGCTCCCTCTGCGAGCTTGGGGTTGGGGAGTGCCCCTCGGGGAGTGGCGTGGAGTGCCCCAAATGCGACACGGTCCTGGGCTCCTCCCGCTCACTGGGCGGTCACATGACCATGATGCATTCTCGTAACTCGTGTAAGACACTCAAGTGCCCCAAGTGCAACTGGCACTATAAGTACCAGCAGACCCTGGAGGCACACATGAAGGAGAAGCACCCGGAGCCGGGGGGCTCCTGTGTCTACTGCAAAAGCGGGCAGCCCCACCCCCGGCTGGCACGAGGCGAGAGCTACACGTGTGGTTACAAGCCTTTCCGCTGCGAGGTGTGTAACTACTCCACAACTACCAAAGGCAACCTCAGTATTCATATGCAGTCCGACAAGCATCTCAACAACATGCAGAACCTGCAGAACGGAGGCGGGGAGCAGGTCTTCAGCCACACTGCCGGGGCGGCGGCGGCCGCGGCGGCTGCGGCGGCGGCGGCAGCCAATATCAGTAGCTCCTGCGGGGCCCCCTCGCCCACCAAACCAAAAACCAAACCCACCTGGCGGTGCGAGGTGTGTGATTATGAAACCAACGTGGCCAGGAACCTCCGCATTCACATGACCAGTGAGAAGCACATGCATAACATGATGTTACTGCAGCAGAACATGACCCAGATCCAACACAACCGCCACCTGGGCCTTGGCAGCTTGCCCTCGCCTGCCGAGGCCGAGCTCTACCAATACTACCTGGCCCAGAACATGAACCTGCCCAACCTGAAGATGGACAGTGCTGCCTCGGACGCCCAGTTCATGATGAGCGGATTCCAGCTGGATCCCGCGGGGCCCATGGCCGCCATGACGCCTGCTCTAGGTGAGGATGACTACGTGTTTGTCTGTTTTCATGATAGGAATTTAACCAGGGAGAATGGTGAGTAGGGTGAGATAGTGCTGTGGATTCAGTTGACTCTGGTCTTCTTGAGTGGTTTTTGTGTAAACTGGAGTGTCTTACAATCAAGTATTTATTCTCAAGAATCCCTTGAACTCTGTGCATATGGAAAAGTTTATACATTCAAGAGAGATATGATTGTACTCTGGCTACATGGGGCTGGGATTAAAATGTGAGTGTTTCCTCTAGTTTTCTGTTCCCATTCTGTCTTTCTCTGTCTCTTTTTTCAATTTGAAAAATCACTATAATCACCCAAAACTTTGGGGTTTCATCGGATATTTACTGAAACTTACAGGGAACTATAGCTGAGGCAATCATCTCAATAAGAGGACTAGGGACAGTTATCTCTATGATTTAAATAGAGACAATCATCTCAATAATAGGAATTTGGAACCATAGTGTATGTTATTCAGATAGCCAAAGGCTGATTCTGTGCGGAGCTGGGAGCCACCCAGATAGACTTCACAAAGTTATCTGTATATTTATGAGGACCTTGATGAAAGAGATGTGATTTTTTTTTTTTTCTTATTTTCGGTGAGTGCTTGGTGATTAGAATAGTTGGGAATTAATTGGGAATTGAATGGCCCCAGTGGCACTGTTGTGAGGGGTGTGAGAGATGAATAAGAAGTAAGTCGTAAACATTGTCCATCAAGGAAAGTTAACTTTTAATAGCAGTTAGATCCTGGTTAGCAGAGCCTTTGTTGCCGGAAAGAATGACCTCTGCTTTAGAGAAACTGATTTGGCTCTGTCCATGCTCCCAGTCTTACCAATGAGCTTACCATATCTAGAATAGGACGGATGTGGGTGCTGAAAACTTTGAGTTTTTACGTAGAACGAACCACAGCCACTTTGAGGATAGCTGCTGCCGCCAAAACAATCTACAGATGGGTTTCATGAGAACCCTTTGATAGCTGGGCCACTCATGCCTCCACCTTGTATGCCTCAAACAGGATCCTGCCTGCGCCACATCCTGTGACCCTGCTAATGGACTTCGTGGGACCAGTGACAACAGCCTGAATTAAGCAATATGCCTTTATTGACATGGGAATAGGTTGTTCTTGGCAACAGAGTGTCAGTGAGGACTTTTTTCCGGGATGGCTTAGATGACTGCAGAGCCAAGCCTCACCAGTTGGCAGGTGTTTATTTGTGTAGTGTTTTAGTGCTAATTGTTGCCGATGAGTTATATTTCAAAGCATTCCATTGGTTTTTCTTGCTATGTATTCAACTTTTAATCCTTAGTACTTTAATCTTTTCCATTTTGAAATATTTGCCCATTGATCCTTTATTACCAAATGATTTGAAGGTATTTGACCAACTGGCTAATCGTGGATGTACAAGCACCGGTCGCCTTATTTGTCCCCAGGGTGAACCATGCACGCCAGGGGATGGGCGTGAGTACTCTATGGTTTTTTTTTTAAACCAGTAGGAATTGGAAGGAGTCATAGAATCTTGGGAGGCAGATCTTGGAGCAAATCAAACATAATGGAAGTGAAATGAAGACAGAACATGGGTAGGTTCATGTTGGGTCAAAGCGGGGTTTTTTTTTTTTGAGACGGAGTCTCTGTCTGTCACCCAGGCTGGAGTGCAGTGGCGTCATCTCTGCTCACTGCAACCTCCACCTCCTGGGTTCAAGCGATTCTCTTGCCATAGCCTCCCAAGTAGCTGGGATTACAGGCCCCCAACACCATGCCTGGCTAATTTTGTATTTTTAGTAGAGATGGGGCTTCACCATGTTGGCCAGGCTGGTCTCGAACTCTTGACCTCAGGTGATCCGCCCACCTTGGCTTCCCAAAGTGCTGGGATTACAGACGTGAGTCACTGCGCCCGGCCTAAAGTGAGGCTTTTTAATTATCTTGAGAACAGGTAACTAAGGCTCGCATTGAGAAGTAGAGAAATATTTCACTTACACACCAAGTGTCTGTGAGTCTTTGGGGCATCATGCACTGTCCTGGGCATTGTGGCAGATTCAGAAGGAGCAGAAGAATGAAGCCCTGTGTTCTAGACACACATGGAAGGGCCACACCTTATTTCTTGGAGAGACTAGGACTCTTCCTCCCAAGGGATTTATCCAACTTAGTCACAAAGGGCCCTTGAATTTCCAGTGTCACTACTTGTTGGCCAAGGGGAGTCCCTGGAAACCTGTGCCTTCCTTGGGCCACGAGAACTGCTAAGAAGGTGTGAGAGCCACAAATCCTTTATGCCAGAAGCTCAAGTGGGTGTGGGGGCCATAGGAACTGTCCAAAGGACTTGGAATTTGAGTTGTATGACCTCAGTAGGAGAAACCAACTTATGCAAATAAAAACAGCCATAACTTTCGGTTCTAGCTGTGGCTCTACTGATTTTTGTCTTTTTTTTTTTTTTCCCCATAGTCCATTTATAAGATGGCTGTAGGTGTTACTAGACGTGACTGAGTTCTGAAGGGGGAAAAAAGTTTTTGTGAAATGCACTCCTCCTTACAAGGTGATTGTTCTCATACTTCCCTTGGCAGAGCCCTCTTTAGTATCATCAAAGAGACACTGATTCTGGGGATGCTTCTTTTCAGAGGCCTTTGAGGAAAGGGTTGGGGCTCCTTTGCCTAGTACAGTTGGATCTGCTGCTCTTTGTAGACAGCACATTAGATTTGAGGCCTTGTGAACATCCTCCCAAACCTTCCTTTCAACTATGAAGTTTAGCATAGCACCAAGAAAGGGGTTGCTTGTGAGGGTGGCTGTGTGTTTCCCAAGTAGCCAGCCAGCCCCTGGACACCTGCACAAGGTTTAACAGCTCCCTTCATCTTCCTTTGATTCCAGAGTGTGCCTTTTAATCCATGTGCCTTCCTGATGATGTGCTGATGGGCGGGCTCACGTGTCAAGGTGTCAGTTCCAGTGTTAGAGTTAGGTGTATACCCGGAGATGGGGACCCGCTCCAACACCACGTATCCAGTGTGGCTCAAGACTAAAGACCTGCCAAATTCTTTTTTTCATTTCTTTTTTTGAGATGGAGTTTCACTCTTGTCGCCCCAGCTGGAGTGCAATAGCGTGATCTTGGCTCACTGTAGCCCCTGCCTCCCAGGTTCAAGCAATTGTAATGCCTCAGCCTTCCGAGTAGCTGGGATTACAGGCATGCACCACCACGCCCAGCTGGTTTTTGTATTTTCAGTAGAGACGGGGTTTCACCGCATTGGCTAGGCTGGTCTTAAACTCGTGACCTCAGGTGATCTGCCCACCTTGGCCTCCCAAAGTGCTGGGATTACAGGTGTGAGCCGCTACACCCAGCTCCAGTTTCTTATTTATAGGGGCCCTGCTCCTAATTGTTTGTGAATTGGGTGAGATTACTCCACTTTGTGGCAGCTGAATTAGCGGATTTGCAGGATTCTAAGCCCTGGGCTTGTTTCTCTGAGGCATAGCTCTCGAAGGGAGTTTTCACTTGCCTGTCATCCTCACTCGTTTCAGCACTCTGCTGCTTCTGTCCTTTGCATTTCATTTTAAGAGCCTAGAATGCTGGCTAGGCATGGTGGCTTATGCCTATAATCCAGCACTGTGGGAGTCCAAGGATCACTTGAACCCGGGAATTTGAGACCAGTCTGGGCAACATCTCAACAACAAAAAAAATTATTTTTAAGATCAGCCAGGTGTGGTGGGGTGCACCTGTAGTCCCAGCTACCTGGGAGGCTGAGGCGGGTGGATCAGTTGAGCCTTGGTGGTCCAGACTGCAGTGAACCACTCCAGCCTGGGCAACAGAGTGAGATCTTGTCTCTTAAAAAAAAAAAAAAAAAAAGAGCTTAAAGTGGAAACTGGGACTTAGTTCCTCTGCTTATTCCAAGGACTTCTCCTTTTCACTCAGGCATCAGCAAGTGACAGCTGAATTTCTCTTTAGAGCAATATTGATGTGCCGAGGTTAAATCTAAAAAGTGGAGACGATTTGATACTTCAGGTGGTTGGCATCAGAAACAAATATATGTTTGCTCCTTGTCTTACCCTCCGGGCAGTTTCTGCTTTGACTGAACACCGAATATGTTTCGTGGATGTTGCCTGGCCTTCGTCCCTGTTAAGGGATGGAGCTTTTAGGCTTTTTTTCTTTTTTTTTTCTTTCTGTTTTTCTTTCTTGTCCTAAAAAGAATGTCATAGTTATGGTTCCTCTCACCAGGGGAGATGGGAAGACAGACAACAAGCTGAAAGCTTCCTAAGCCTTCTGGAATGCATGTGCAAAAGATTTCTGTGGCTCACTAGACTGTCCGTGAGCTTCAAACGCAGCTGCTGGTCTGCTTAGCAGAACCTGTACTGATCTTGTCATTCGAGGTGACTTGTGTAGCGTCAATAAGAAAATCATAAAAAAAAGAAAAAATCTTTTCTCTGATGAGCCACTGACTTGGATTCTAATCAGTTATAAAAAATAAAATAACCTTGGCCCAACCACACATAAAAGGTCAAATTTAAATATCAGTTGGGGAGGTGGGGCAGACCCAATAGCTCAAGTGCATATGTGTTTAGGAAAGAGAAACTAGACACCAGTGCCCAGCTTTCTGCTTGACCGTATACTTCTAGGAACTGGAGGGAAGGCTGCTCTCTTCAAGCCTTTCTCCTGGTAGAAATAAGCCCTTGCAGTATTAATTTACCATAGCAAATGTGAGCTTGTCCCCAGTTTATGCAGGGCAGTGATGGACTGAAAAAGACTAGGGCGGAAGAGGGAGGAAGAGATCTTCTCCCGGCCCTTTTGTGGAGATGTGGAGCTGACCCTCCTGTCTCACTGCCTGTCTTGGTCCACTTCCTGAACATGCGACAGTCCCATTCTTTTTTCACTCTTGTCTAGCACAGCAAACATTTGGGTGTCTGTGCCCTCTGTAGAGGGCTGGGCACTCTGTAGAGGTCCCGCGAGGATAAGACTGAACCCCTGTCCTGGGGAGGTGGCACCTTGATGGGGATCCCAGCTATGGTGCATTTCTGTATGTAGGTGACTGAGTGGCAAAGGGAAGGTGATAGGTCCTAGGGTAGCTCCGCATGTCACACAGGGCGGAAGCTCAGGAAAGAGAATAGGCGGCCCTACTGGGAAGACATGGGAGGGTTGGCAGCATTGACTGACGGGAGGGATATTGACCAGAGGGGAGTGGTGAGGAGTAGAGCGATTACTCCCCAAGTCTTTTTATGTTTTATTTTGTTTTGTTTTATTTTGTTTTTGAGACAGGGTCCTGCTCTGTCACCAGGGCTGGAGCTGAGTGGCACGATCTCAGCTCACTGCAGCCTCTACCTCCAGGGCTCAAGTGATTCTCCCTTCTCAGTCCCTGAGTAGCTGGAACTACAGGCATGCACTACCATGCCTGGCTAGTTTCTGTTGTATATTTTGTACACCATGTTGCCCAGACTGGTCTCGAACTCCTAGGATCAAGTGATCTGCCTGCCTTGGCCTCCTGAAGTGCTTGGATTAGGTGCGTGAGACGCTGTGTCCACCCCCACTCCCCAGATCTTTGCTTTAGAGAGGCACTCTCCAACCCAGGTGTCACTCACCACCACATAGCTTCCTAAATTTAAATAACATTAAAAATTCAGTTCCTTAGTTGCACTACCCATATTTCAGGTATTTATTAGTCACATGTAGCCAGTGACTGCTGCACCAGACGACGCAGCCATAGATTGTTCTCAAGGTGGCAGAAAGTCATGTTGGTCACTGCCACCTCAGATACATTCTGGGCCCAATTCTGGTTCCCCATGAAGGCTTGGTATATTAAGATTGCAGCTGTAACGCATTTCCGATTTTGGAAGGTCTGTGGTGTGAGATTCTTTTATATCCAGTGAATGATACATATTTCTATCTTTTCTTGGATCTTAGAGAGGGTATGAATTGAAATATTAAAGAGGTGGCTGGGCACGGTAGCTCACGCCTGTCATTCCAGTACTTTGGGAGGCCGAGGCAGGTGGATCAACTGGGATCAGAGTTCAAGACCAGCCTGGCCAACATGGTGAAACCCCGTCTCTACTAAAAAAGACAAAAATTAGCTGGTCTTGGTGGTGGATGCCTGTAATTCCAGCTACTCAGGAGGCTGAGGCAGGAGAATTGCTTGAACCCAGGAGGCGGAGGTTGCTGTGAGCCGAGATCATGCCACTGCACTCCAGCCTGGGCAACACAGAGCAAGACTCCATCTTGGAGGAAAAAAAAGAAAAGGAAATATTAAAGAGGCAATGGCTCCTAGCTTTTCTAGGTGTTCTTTTCCTAAAGAAAGAAAATACGAAACCTGCCAGAAATCTCAGAATGTCCACAGGAAAGATCGAAACACATCAGGTTGACTACGTTTGTTTGCTTGTTTTCCAGCCAGTAACCCTTTGCAACCCTTGAAATGTGATCTTTTCCTTTTGGACCCCAGTTGAGGGTGGCGGAGGGCTGGGGGGTGCCTCAGCTGTGGCCGTGACCACGAGCCTGGTCTCTGACTCTCTCCTTCTCTCCTTCCTTGCAGTGGGCGGTGAGATCCCCCTAGACATGCGGCTCGGGGGCGGGCAGCTGGTGTCAGAGGAGCTGATGAACCTGGGCGAGAGCTTCATCCAGACCAACGACCCGTCGCTGAAGCTCTTCCAGTGTGCCGTCTGCAACAAGTTCACGACGGACAACCTGGACATGCTGGGCCTGCACATGAACGTGGAGCGCAGCCTGTCGGAGGACGAGTGGAAGGCGGTGATGGGGGACTCGTACCAGTGTAAGCTCTGCCGCTACAACACCCAGCTCAAGGCCAACTTCCAGCTGCACTGCAAGACAGACAAGCACGTGCAGAAGTACCAGCTGGTGGCCCACATCAAGGAGGGCGGCAAGGCCAACGAGTGGAGGCTCAAGTGTGTGGCCATCGGCAACCCCGTGCATCTCAAGTGCAATGCCTGTGACTACTACACCAACAGCCTGGAGAAGCTGCGGCTGCACACGGTCAACTCCAGGCACGAGGCCAGCCTGAAGTTGTACAAGGTAAGGCCCAGCTCCTTATGGCTCAGGCGCCCTTTCTGAAAGGAGAGGGTTGCGCACTGGGGAGTTAGGGAGCACTGGGGAGGAGTCGGACCATCTCTGGCATGGCCTGGGTGACTGTTGGTTGGGAACCTGGAATGGAGAGGAGAGTTGGCAGTGTCCACTTTGTCACCAGATGGAAACGTGACAGGTTCAGTGAGTAGCTTGAGTAGCTGAAGGTTCTCTTTTTGGATGCCCAATTTGGGGGCAGGTTTTGTTGACAGCGCCTCTAGAGTTGGTTCTTTTCTTTCTTACATGGGCTCTTTTGCATCCTCTGCTTCTGTGGTTTCCCTCTCTCCTTTAGGCTCTCTGTTCTCCTTTTCCATCTCTTTATTCCTTTTTTTTTTTTTTTTTCCTATTTCTCCTTTCCTGGATGCTCCTGGGGTATTTTGTTCCTCCCTTCCTTCTTTCATCCATCCATCATCCCACCAAAAAATATACACACTGGGTACCTTCTCAATGCCAGGTACTGTTCTGGGCATGTGTCCACGTCAGTGCATGAAACTGACCAAAAAAAAAAAAAAAAAAAAAAAAAAAAAAAGCCCTGCCCTCATAGAGCTTCCATTCTTTTAGCAGGAGATGGGTGAGAAATGATGAATAAATTATGTAGCAGGCTAGAAGGTGCTAAATGCTGTGGGGAAAATGGGGTCCATAAGGGGCCTTTTTTGTCCCCCCCCCCCCGGCTTTTGTGCTTCCTGGGTTCTGTGTCCTCTTTCTCTTCCTTATACTTTTTCTTCCTCTTCCTGAGCTTCTCCCATCCTCCCCCTATCCTCCCTCTTTCCCTTTGTCTCCTCTCCTCTTCCCTCTTTCCTGTCCATTTATTCTTTCTGTCCCCCCACCCCACTCTTTCCCCCAGCCCTTCCCTGTACTCCATAGATGGTAACCGAGGAGGAGGTGCTCCGGATACTGTAAATAGTCCTTTCACTTGCACGGCAGAATTGCTCCAGACGTCTCTATTGATTTTCACTGGACTTAAAGCCTCACCTTTTTCTCTAATCATCCCATAATGGCTTTAGTATGAACAATCAGGTACAAATCGCCATAAATCTCCCCGGCCTCATCCCACACACCTTCCACTCCCTCACTCTCTCTTTTCATTTTGCTCACTCCCATGATCAGCTTCTCCTACCTTTCACACTGTTTCTCACGTCTTTGGGCTCATGAGTGTTTGGTTTCTACTGGCTCTGAGCTAGTTGAGTCCCTGCTCTACTCAGCATGATTTTAAATGGAGATTCCACATAAGGAAGGCTTCTAGTCTTTTCCCCATGTCAGCCTCTGCTGGGATTGATAATTGTACTTCATTTGACAGTTGCTCCTTCTCAGGGTGTGGGGAGGCCTGGTTAACGCAGTGCTTAAGAAAGCACTTTAGGGAAAGGAGGAGAAAGCAGGAATGAGGTAGAGGGGATAGAATGTTCTGGAATTGACTGTGGACTCAGCTATGGTGCAGTGAGGAAGGTCTGGACACCAGGCAGCCAATCCCCTTATCTCAAATGAGCAAGAACCTTGCTGGACTGGCTTAGTTTTGTGCCACCATTAAAAGAAAAAAGCTTTTTGCAGTCAGTTTAAATTGGAGGTCTGAACTGGCCACAGGATGGTGCCAACGTGGTCAAGAAAACCTGATGGAAAAACCAGTGGAAAAAAGAATTTCCAAAGGACCCAACTGAGTAAAATTTGTACAAAGGACTTGGCGTGGCCATTGAAGGTTGCATGCAACTTTGATGAAGGTCGTTTAGAGGTGGCACGAAGCTGGCCTCTTGCATCCAAGGAAAAAATTGCCTTTTAGATTCTAAAATGCACACGGTGGCGATTAACTCTCACGCTGCATCCTCTGTGTGGCTGAAGTCTTGAATAAGACTCTATCAGGCACTTGACTTTGCTTCTAACGAGCCTGGAACTTGGAGGATTTGCTGAGAACATCCTGTTTTGGTCCCCAAACCATGTCCACGATCACACCCAGAGAGTCAGGGTGAGGTGTGGACGGAAGAGATGTGGTTTATTTGTGTGTTTCTGCACTGCTAGCCTGTCATCCTGGGACTTTTTTTCTCATTTCTTTTTTTAAGGTAGAGGAAACTGTTGCTCAAAAAGATGGCATGGGTAGAAGGGTCCTGAGTGTTGGGATGCAGGGTAGAACGTGGACCCAGCACCCGAAGGAGAGATCCCGAAATGGTGCATCTGGCCGGCACATCCCCGGGGTGACCAGCCCCTGAGATTCAGGGCAGAATTGCCTCCGTCAGGAGCCAAAGGTCGTTAGTCTAGTCTCATTAGTCCTTGGGTAATGAATGGCCCTGTGCCTGCCCGGGCTCCGCCACAGGGCGGGGAGCTCTCCCACTCACTCCTGAATGACACCACTGGGATTATCATTCCAGTGCTCACCCTGAGCCCTTTGGTCCCCCAGTACGACTAAGATCAAACTTCTCTTGCCACTAAGGGGGCTCCCTCTCATAAGGTTTCATCATTCCATGAATTTAGGGTAGGGATTGGAGGTGGTTTGAGAGTCACTTTTTCTCTAGGCCCTGGTGTGGCCTGTAGTAAATGGAGATTGATTGCATGTTATTTTTCCTCTTGCTAATGTAATCCATTAGCCCGGCACATGCATAATCAGTTTAGAGCACAGTTAACTGGATGTAATCGAGTTCTTTACTGTCTGCTAGAGAAACCGCTCCAGATGCGGCTGACCCGGGAAGCTGACCGGGCTTCTCACACACAACCCTCCTTACTCACCCCTTCCCCACCCCACCCTGTCCCGGTTCCCTGGCACATTATTCATGATCAGCCAGGGCGGCTCTCCAAAGCTGCCCTCCGCGGCACCTAGTGAAGTGGCGGTGATGTATGTGGCTTCCCAGTGGCCCTCCCAGCCCTCTCATTCAGCCTAGGCTTTTATTCTCCTCCTGTTCCTTTTTCATGTTGAAGGAGACAGAGCTGCATTCTCAGGAGATTGAAGCAGTGGCATGGCTTTTGGTTTGTTGCCTGACCTCACCCTGGGCGGGAGTCACTGTCCTTGCTGTCATACATGCTAGTGCATAGGTTGCTATGTTAAGAGGGAACTTTCTGAAAGTGTGAGATAATTTTTAATCCAGAAATGTGAGAGGGTTGTGCTAATCTACAAAATTTGATGGTATTGTCTTTGTTGCCTGGAATGGTATAGTTTTGATTTTTGTGTTATACTAATTTGTAAATCAGGATTAGGTTCAGCCTGTTTTTCTTCTGCACCTCCTGGAAGTAGAGTGGAGTCGGGGAAGGCTGCAGGGCCTGAGGCATCTGAGGGAAGCCCCCTTACCTTGTCTCTGGGCCCCAAGTTACTTCTGCAAAGTGCTCCTGATTGAAATCCTTGGGATCTTTTGGGCTGAATTAGTGGCCGGCTCTGGCCCAGCCCCTAGTGCTCACATGTCCATGTCCTGACACTTACCATCTTGGGATCCCTGTGATTGGCTGACATAGCAAGAAGCCCAGAGACTCCAGTGAAGCTTGGAGACTGGGCTCTTTCTGTCCTTAGTGACCCATTTGAGCCAGAATGGAAAAGGCACTTGTCTCTCACTGGGGCTGAGCTCCAGCTTCCTTAATTCCTCATCCTTCTGCTTTCACATGTAAATGTATCACTCCTTTCTCAGAGGACTACACCTTGGCCCCCTCCCAATGTTCTCCACCTATAGAGATAGATGTGGGTGCCCTCGCTCCTCAGAACTAGGAGAGCAGCTGTCACTAACACATGCTTGCCCTCTGCCCTTTCCCACGGCTAGTGTAGAGCCTGCATCTCAGCCGTGTCGGTTCAGAGCTGGCACGAGCTCTTCCACGTTTATCTTGCATTCCCAGCCTAGTGACGTCCATGGTGAGCTCTCTGAAATGTGTGCTGCTTTCTGCCTGGAGGAGGAGGGGCCACAGAAAGGGCAGTTGGAAATCAGTGCACACTCCCGCCATCTCCCAGAATCTGTTTTTCACTTTGATGTTTTTCTTCACCTGAGAGTCACTGGAATGGAAATCTGTCAACTTTAGCAGCTAGATTAAGGCCCCACCAGAATCTGTTACTCAAAACAGTTTCCAGCTGGGGTTCCTTTGACTGGGCCAAGACTGAAGGTTACCTATTCATCTTAAATACTATACAAAGAGGGTTGTCTACCATGGTGTTGGGTCTGGGCCACATGTGAGCTGCCGTGTGTCAACGGGGCACACAAGAGAGGAGAAGCCAGTGTCCAAGCCAACTCTGCTTGGCCTGAAGTAGGAGGCAGAATGTGGTATTGATTCATGCACATGGCCAGATTCTCCACATAGAGGACGTCTGCTCATGCCATTCTAGGAGGATTGTGCAGTATGGGAGGATGTAAGAAAACCTCCATCAGACTTTGCATTGCTTTAGAACCCATCTTCTCAGTTCTTTCCCTGATGCATAAGAAACTCATTGGGACGCACATTCCCAGCAGGGCCATAAAATCATCGTATGGTAGACGGGCATATCAGACGATGTAGGCGAAGTCAGACAGCGATCTGGTGTGAAATCTGCATTCTTGGTGCTCCTCTGTGGGGGTCTTAGGAAGACAGCTGCACACTTTACGTCTGTAGGTGGTGCCTGGAGGCATTTGCCTTCCACTGAGAGCAAAAAGCATACATCCTTTGGGGAGTGTCCCCTTCCTCCCTCCCATGCTGCTTTCCCAGCTTGGCTGTGTGTTTGAAGCTCTGGGGAAAGTGTCATATGGTTCGCATCGGAATTCTGGAGCCAGTTTGCTCAAACCTTGTTTTCTCGTTATTAGACTATTTCGTTTTGTTTTGTTTTAAGTACATACTTCCACCACCTTTCCTCCCTGCCTTGGTGCCTTCAACCAAAAAATGAAAGGAAAGAAATGTTTTTCTGCAGGTGATTTAGAAGGTGTGAAAGGCCAGATGTTTTGGTGAATTTTAGCAGATTTCACCCTCATGCTCTCCTTCTCCTGGAGCCACTGGAGGCCTGAGGTTCATTTCCATGGCTTGATGGTCGGTGCTGGTGGGACATGGGTCTCTGCAGCTGGGCTGGGAGGCTGCACATGGACCTGATGGGTCCTCGCTGAGAGCCTGGGCTGACTCTGACAGCTCTTGTGGCCACCAGTTAACTTCAAGGGGACTCCAGGAAGATGGAAAGACCAAATATTTTGGGGGGCAGGGCTTGTGCTAGGACCAAGTTCATCCATCACTGCTGTGGGAACGTATGGCTCATGGTTCACCAGTGGTGTGCAGCATGAAAGCTGGGTACCTTGCTGGGAGGTCTCTTGTTCTTTCCTCCTTCCAGAAGCTTCCCACCTATCTTGATCCACATTCCTTCAATAGGTTGTATTTCACACTCTCAGCTGATGGCTTTAGGCACAAGTTTTGTGTGGGCCACTCTGGTTATAGCATTTTACATAACACCCTCATGTCAAGAAGGTCAGGTCAGTGTTCTCTTTTGACTCCACGCTTTTAGACACCACATAATGGAACTGAAATCTTATTAGATGTGCCTGTTGGGGGAAAAAAAAATTTAGTACTTGAAAACCACCTGTTGAAAAACCAGTTTTGCAACCATTAACCATAGCACTTTTATTCTCATTTTTTCTAAATGTTTTTAGTTTTTTTCTCTGTCTCTCTTTTCTGAGTCCTTTTTGTGGATAGTAAAGAACTGACCGACCCTTTTAGAATAGTATTGTATTCTTAATTATTTCTTACAAGGTTAGCATTCCATGTTTACCTCAAGTGTAAGCTAGTAATAAAACGTGGATTCCCTATTTCTTAAAGTAATATGCGTAGTTCATGTTCACTGTAAAAAAATTGGAAAAATCCAGGAATAAAAAAGAAAGTATCTGGTTAATCCTACAATGTGATGGATTTTTATTTTTATTTTTATTTTTGCATGTAACATAGGAATTTTACAAAATTGAAATGGCATTGTGTAATACCTGAGACCTTTTTTACATCTTTAAATATTTTCCAATGATTTTTAAAGTGGATGTCTTTTGTGTACTTTCTGACTTTACTGTCCAGAGGCAAACCCACTGTTACATGTAGTTGATATTTTGTGCTCTTTTCTGTGCTTCTATAGATGAAAACGTGTGTGTGTATGTATCTGTACACACACACATACTGTTCATTTTTAAAAATCTTTGTAGACACATGCTGTGCTTTCAATTTTGTTTTGTTTTGTTTTTTGAGACAGAGTCTCACTCTGATGCTCACACAGGAGTGCAGTGGCCTGATCTTGGCTGGCTGCAACATCTGCTTCCCAGGCTCAAGCGATTCTCCCACCTCAGCTTCCCAAGTAGCTGGGACCACAGGGGCATACCACCACACCGGCTGATTTTTTGTATTCTTCATAGAGACGGGATTTCGACATTTTGCCTAGGCTGGTCTTGAACCCCTGGGCTCAAGCACGATCCTCCCACCTTGGCCTCCCAAAGTGTCAGTTTGTTTTATTCAGGAAACTCTTTTAGGTCAGTACATATAGATACTTTTTATGCAAATCATTTTAGGTCGGTACATGTAGATGCAGTCGCTCTTTTTTTTTTTTTTTTTTGAGACTTTTTTTTTTTTTGAGACGGAATCTCGTTCTGTCGCCCAGGCTGGAATGCAGTGGCCGGATCTCAGCTCACTGCAAGCTCCGCCTCCTGGGTTCACGCCATTCTCCTGCCTCAGCCTCCCCAGTAGCTGGGACTACAAGCGCCCGCCACCTCGCCTGGCTAGTTTTTTTTGTATTTTTTAGTAGAGACGGGGTTTCACCGTGTTAGCCAGGATGGTCTCGATCTCCTGACCTTGTGATCCGCCCGTCTCGGCCTCCCAAAGTGCTGGGATTACAGGCTTGAGCCACCGCGCCTTTTTAATGGCTATATAGTATTTCCTTTATTATCCAGTCCCTTTGTGATATACTTTGAGCTTATGTGCAAGGTTTGGATACTGCAGATAATGAGCTAGGAACGTGATTCTCTACACACACCATGAAGGGGGATTGTTGGGCCCCAGGACCTAATGCCAGTCGATGCAGCACTTCCCAGAGGCCTTTTAGAAAGCAGGTGGCATGTCTTCCTCCCCTGTTAGGTGATGGCCAGACTCCCATGCAGTGACGGACACGGTGTTGTTGTTTTTCCATTTTCATTGTCAGATTGACAACATTGTTCTAATGTAAGTCCCTTTTCATTGTTCTAATGTGGGTAGATAGGGGGAACATTTTTTTGTCATGCAGTTCTTCGTTTTTGTTTTTTTTTTTTTTTGAGACTGGATCTCACTCTTGTCACTCAGGCTATAGTTCAGTGGCGTGATCTCAGCTCACTGCAACCTCCGCCTCCTGGGTTCAAGTGATTCTCGTGCCTCAACCTCCCGTGTAGTTGGGATTACAGGTGCCCGCTACCACACCCGCTAACTTTTGTATTTTTGGTAGAGATGGGGTTTTGCCGTGTTGGCCAGGCTGGTCTCAAACTCCTGACCTCGAGTGATCCACCCGCCTTGGCCTCCCAGAATGCTGAGATTACAGGTGTGAGCCACCACGCCTGGCCCTATTTGTGACTTTTGAGGAATATATTTTGTGTATAGCTGTAAGACTATGCTTTTGTATACAGTGTGATTTAGGACTCTTTATTTTCCTTCAAATTCAATGGCTAGCTGTACGACGATTGCTTAAATAACCAGTCTTTCCTAGCTGGTGTGCAAAGCTGTCTCTCATTCTCCATTCTCTTACGTCTTGCAGAGCTTCTTGTGAATGATCCACAGATTTGGGTAAATCAGAACGTATTTACGGAATTCTGTCATTGGAGACACTGTGGAACAAGAAGAAGGGACGGAAAGGCCTGGCTTTCTTTCCTGGCATTTGGAATCTGTGGACCAAACGCCTTCCTCTCGCCTTTTCCTATTTCTCTCTGGCATATTCCCCAAAAGAAAATTTCTTAGATTGGTTTGCCTTCATTAAACTCTCCAGGATGAGGGAGTTTCCAAAAGAAACAGAGTCTTCAAAGAGGAGCTGGGTTTTTAAGGCACCTTAATGGAGACTGTGGATCTCACCATTTATCTTTAGAAAGGGATCAGGAATAAATTCTGAAAGCCATGGAAGTTCCCCTTCCTGAAGTTCTTGTGTAAATAGCATATAGATTTCATGACTGTGTCTACATATTTCCAATGTGAACTGTTTTCAGGTACTGGTTACAAGTCTTTTTTTGGATTCCAAAGGTATACCATGGCCACTGACAGCCTGAGCAGCAAGGAGGAGGTCTAATTTCAGAAAATCTAATAGCTACCACTTTGTGAAAATATTTATGAATCCCCTTGATTCTCTGCTTAGAAAGTTCTGGACCTTCTTATGAGAGAGAAATCTCAAACTTTCAGTCCCTTCACCCACCCTCCACCCATCCAGAGGAATAAGTCACACTGTGGAATTCTTTGCATGAATGACATCTGCCGTCTTAGGGGTGGTCTGTAACCCTTAGGAGAATTTTGTGCAAATATTCCATTGCTTCTGCATTCCAGAATAACGCGTTATGTTACGGTTGTTTTAGGTAAACACACTCTGGCAGGAAAGCCAGTATGGCAGGTGCCACATAATGGGGCAAAGGTGTGAACTCAATGTTGAATTCTTTCAGCTTGCTGAGGACTTGGACTAAAAGGGCAAATTTGAATACATCTACTCCCAACAGGTGTTTCTGGGTTTTTTTTGTTTTGTTTTGAAAGGGAAATCGTAAGGGAACAATTAGGCATTGTCAGGAACATTGTCAGGAAAAGGCAAGAGTTTTTAAATAATTGTATGATCCACCTGAACCATGTTCTTTATTCTGTTTTACACATAACTTGGAACTATAAATACTAGTAAGTGTAGGGTGGGAAAGGCTGTTACTGTGCAAACCATTTTGGTAGTATTGAGTAAGTGTATATTTAATACTTAACAAAAATTGATTTTTAGCACGTAAAGCAGCCCGGATGTAGGATGAAAGTGAACATTTTCTAATGGCAGAAAATCTGTCACTCATAGAAATACTGGAGATTGTAGAAACTAGCAACATTAGGGTGGTGACTTGGGATAGTGTTGGCAAATACTGCAAAGAAAAATGTGGAATTCTCAGTGATGTGAGTTTCATTCTTTTTCTTTGTATAAAAAGAAATGTAAATCACATTAAAAAAATAGAGACAGGGTCTCACTCTGTTGCCCAGGCTGGTCTCGAACTCCTGGACTCAAGTGGTCCTCCTACCTTGGCCTCCAAACATAAATTTCAGATAAGCAACAATGGTATTTTGTGTAAGTATATATCATAAATTATGCTTACACTTACCTGAAATTCACATTTAACTGGGCACCTGTATTTTGTTGGGCAGCTCTGCCTCTGGATAGCCTAGAAATTCATAGTGACCTCCCAGCAGACTCTATAGAAGTGTAAAGAGAGCTATGTGACTTCCTTGTTTGTGAAACCCCTTTTCTTCCAGTGGTTCCCAACAGAAGAAAGTTACAAATACCTCTAATGATGGTACCCACTTTTTGTTATTTATAGGAAAGTGTCCTATCCGATATTCACATTTTCTGTGTTAAGTAAAATGCTTTTCTATAAAGAAATCTGAAATTTTCTCCAGAGCTGTTTGTTCCAACTTACTTTTCAGTCATTTTTTTCATGAGTCCCTTTTATTGAAATGCTTTTGCATCACACAGTGGATGTCAGGAGGCCTGATTCAGTCATCAGCAACTTGGCCAGATGTTGAAGCTGCCTCTGGTTCGCTCCAGGCCTTCTTGGTCTCCTCCTGCGCTGGTTACTTATATGTAGACCATGAAAATTCACAGCACGTGAGCGTTGCTTACAATGCATGGGAGACCCTGTGTGCCTATGGTGTACAGGTCACTAATAAGGAATGCAGAGAGTAGGTTTAAATTGGGACTAATCATCAAGAATGATTGGGGGCATTCTCTAGGGTCCCCCTCTTTGTCCTGTAAAAGGCCAACTAGTTAGAAGGTTAGAAATGTTTATCTACTGATAGTGTTTGGTTTGTAACCTGTTAATGAGTGGAACATGTTCCCAGACTCAGGACGAGAGCCTCCAAAGCACAGCCAGTCTCTTAGGTCAACAGTGGTACCCACACTGCCTCGGCGGGGCCGGCCTGTGCACTGGGGTTGCTGAAGGGGTTTGCACCCACCTGCTGTCCCTTTTGAGTCTCTCCTCCTGTCTTCTGTCGCTGGCAATAGGCTCTTCCTGGAGGATGACTGGACCTTTCTAACCCCTTCTGAGCTGACTTCTGTGGACTTTCTTGGTGGCACGTGTTACCCCTGAGCATCCCCGTCTTCCTGCTGCCCCTCAGAGTAAGACAGAAGGCTAGGTTCTGGGTAGAAGGGATCCTTGCATCAGCTACCCTGACTTCTTCTGCTCCCATGGGTTCAGACCCCAGCCCCCAAGACCCGAGAGGCCAGACATATTTCCCAGATTTCCCTGTGCAGCTTCTGGGAGACTGAAATCACTGGGAAGGGGTCTTCCTTCCCTGGGTCAACATATGTTGAGTGCTGATTTTGTGCTGGGCATTGATGTAGGATTTTGTACAGACTCAGGCTCATGCATGTGTAACGTGTTACTAAAAAACTTGTTTGGGGCCATGGTTCACACCTGTAATCTCAACGCTTAGGGAGGCTGAGGCAGGAGGACCACTTGAGCCCGGGAGTTCAAGACCAGTCTGGGCAACATAAGCAGACCCCGTCTCTATAAAAAAATTTTAAAAAGTAGCCGGGTGTGGTGGCATCCACCTATGGTCCTAGCTGTATGGGGGGCTGAGGTGGGAGGATCACTTGTGCCTGAGAGTTCAAGACCAGCCTGGGCAACATAGCCAGACCTCATCTCTACAAAAAATATAAAAAATTATCAGGGTTTGGTGGTGCTTGCAGTCCCAGCTACATGAGAGGGCTGTGGTGGGAGGACTGCTTGAACCGAGGAGGTCAAGGCTACACTGAGCCATGATCACAGCACTGCACACAAACTCCGCCTCTGGGTTCAAGTGATTCTCCTGCCGCAGCCTCCCAAGTAGCTGGGATTACAGGCACCCGCCACCACACCCAGCTAATTTTTGTATTTTTAGTAGAGACAGGGTTTCACCATGTTGGCCAGGCTGGTCTCGAACTGATCTGCCCACCTGGGCCTCCCAAAGTGCTGGGATTACAGGCCTGAGCTGCTGTGCCCAGCCTGTATCTATGGGCCTTTGGGACAATGAGAATGATAATGTCGGGGTTCGGTGTTTGCTCCCAGACCCCTTTTGCCCTTGGGAGGGAGTCTGTGTCACTGCGGTGGTCCTGCAGATGCCTGTTGGCTCTCCTGAGGATCTGGGAGGAGCTCCGATTGTGTTTGTGGCAGGGAGTGTCTTAGCAGAGTGGCCCCATCCAGCTTCCGAATATGTCTTGCTGGTTTCGAACAGGGCTCGTTTGAATTGAATGTTTCGTGTTCCAGGTTCTTTACGAACTGCTCACTGTCTCAGGCCTGGGAAGGTTCTCTGAGCAGCATCAGATGTTTTTCCTGTCGAGGGTACTGTGTGCCTCGGGGTGGGGGTGGTGGAGATCAAAGGTAACCCCACAGGCTCGTCCCCAACTTAGGAGTCCCCTGCTCCAAGATGGTTTTCACTGTGGTCCTCCCGTAGCTCCTGTGCCTTTGTCTTCTATACTTGCCCTCTACCACCATGTCTCTTGTTTTCTAAAATAATTATAGATAGAGAAGCATGGGGAATATTCCTCGGCTCCTCTAGTGAGCCAGGCCAAGTGGCGTGGGTCCCAGGGCTACGATTTCCTCACTGTCCTAGACATGAGTCAGCAAGTGTGACTCCGAAGCCAGCTGTGGTTGAGGAAGCACTGTGGGGAGTGATTTGGCTGAAGACATCTGTTTGTGCGTGGTTGTTCACTTTCTGGTTCTCAGATTAGGCTCTGACCATTTTCATTATTTATTTTTTTTTGCCCAGACTGGGTTCACATTAGTGATGGCTGCAGCTGTCAGCGTAGGAAGACCAAACAGCTCCTTCAGGGACAAGAGCTCTGACCTTTGTCCCGTCTCTTTGTGTCCAACTTGGAATCCATACTCGGCTCTCTTCACCTCCATGGTCTTGCTGCCCTGGTTGGTGTCTCTGAGCGTTTAGTGCTTTGAGTTTATCTAAACTCATGCTTTGCGGGTGTGCAGATTTGCTCTAAGGTGGTGAGTTCTCAAGTGACACCTCTGTGGATGGCTGTTCTGTCCTGATATTCTAGCTGGGTTCCTGAAGGACCCAGCAAATTCTCCAGAAACTCCCTCTCCCTTCCCGCTGCCTCCCGCAGACACATTTGGACGCCTGTCTTCTTTTCCTGGCTTGCGCTTTCTTCCTGTTGGAGTGTGGCGTTTGGAATCAAGTCACCTGGGGAGATTTCAGACAACAGCCACAAAGCCCAGCTCCACTGAGGGGAGACTAATTACACAGCTAATTAATCCAGCTGATGTCATTTTAAGTGCTGATTTCCATGTGATTTGGTTACACACGCCCTGCATTGCACAGATGGGCACGGGGGCCTGTTGGAAAGTATCTTTTATTTTTTAATCAGACTTTAAGGAAGAGCGTATTTCCTGTCCATCTTTTATGCTCTAGGGACACATCCCTGGTTTTCCAGAACTGTCTCTCCAGCTGCTTTACCCACAGACGGCATCTCTGCCCCACACGGGGGTCACACTATTTGGCACCACGCTGGTCTGCACGTCATGTGCTGGGTACTTTCACCAACTGGTTCGTAAACCTCTTGAGGACATGGATTGCCTTCAGTTCTGTGAGTTTCTCAAGAATGCAGCACAAGTAGACATTAGCAGGTGGTTATCTGTTTCTTTCCGATTGCTTTCTTGTCTAGTGAAAGCAAATTTCTTTGCAAGGAAAGTAGCTGAGGAGTGTCTGAAAGGTGTTGTTTTGCAAGCGGAGAGTTAAGAAGTATAGGACACCAGTGATTGTTGGAAAACTGAGTAAGTCGTGCATAGCACCAAAAAAAAAAAAAAAAAGCTCTTGGAGGCAGAGGAGGAAAGTCAGGAAGTGAAGGGATATGGTGTTTTCCTTCCTTCTCTCTGCAGTAGTAGAAGTGGAACAGAAAGGATGGAAAGGTACTGCCTTCTGCAGGTGGCCTGGACGCGGCTGCAGGATGTAGCGTGGCTGTGGCCCTGAAGCTGGCAGCCTGTGCTCATGGAAGTTACCTGGTCCTCCATGGGGGCTGGCATCTGCCCAAGGCCACATTGCCCAGCATCCCCTCACCCTGAATCATGCCCACTCTGGGAGTGGACTCACCATGTCCCCTCCCAATCGCTGGATCCGGAAGTGACACATTTCACCACTGGTGGGACAGATCGCTGGTGGTTTCTGTGTTGCTGACTCTGTCGGCTGTGTCCTGGTCCCACTGGACCTTTCAGCCGCCCTTGCCCTTTGTCCATCTCTGTTGGCTTCTCTTCTGTGACTTCACGGTGAGTATTGTTATGCCCCCAGGCTTGTCCCAGAGCTCCTTCCTTTTTCTGTCTGTAACTCTCCCTAAGTGTCTGATTCAGTCCAGTGGTTTTAAACCCCATCTACTTTCCGGTGGCATCTGAATCTGTCCGTGGCACAAGCCTCTTCCTGTATGCAGCTCCCCACCTGGCATTTGTATTCAGATGTCTGAGAATGAACTCCTCAGGCTTAGCATGGTGCAGAGAGGACTCTGTGACCAGAACCCCCAAATGCTTATGGGCTCCCTCATCTCGGTTAGAGCTACCTCTAGCTTATCATTTGCTTAAACCAAAAAGCTGGGAACTATCTGTAGGGCTCCTTGTCTCTTGCTCCTCTACAGCCAAACCATCAGCAAGTTCCGTGGGTGCTACCTTCAAAAATACATTTGCACCACCACCCTCCCAGGCCAGCCCCTGTCGTCTCTCTGTATTTCAACTCTCCCCCTGCCTCTACTCTTGCCCTTTACAATCCCCTCTCCATACAGCGATTTTACGAAGAGGAAAATGAGGTCAAAGACCCCACGAAGGCTTTCCACCTCACTTAAGATAAAAACTCACCTTGGTACTGTGGCTTACAAGCCCCTTTGTGATCTGAACTCCTCCCGCCGTGCTGACCTCATTTTACAACCTTCTCCCCTTTGCCCCCTATGCTGCAGCCACAGCGGCCTTCTCACTGTTCTTTCAACCTGCTAAGCTGGCACCTGCCACAGGGCCTTTGCACTTGCTGTTCTACTGAGTGTATGTACGTCCTTGACCTTGACATTCAGCTCTCATTCAGTGTCTGGTCCTCAAAGAGGCTTTCCCTGTCAACCAGTCTCAAGGAGCTACACCATCACTTCACTCAAGATAACTTCTCCGCATTGACAGGGATTATATTTATTTTTCTTGTCTGTTCATTAATTTAGTTGTCTCCCAAGACAGCAGGGGCCTACGTTGCCCCATTAACAGCTCTGTCCCTAATGCTTAGAACAGTGTGTGACACCAGCCCAGTAAGTATTTATTGAACCATAGGGTACCAGCAGAGCGTGCCATGGCTTCTACCCTCTGCTAGAACAGGTACAACAGCCTCATGCGCACACTTGGCATTTCATAATGTAGAGCCCTAAGGCATACACTGTTGTAAACTGAATGGCTTGTGTGAACCAGGTCATTGCAGAGTTTCTGCAGCCCAGGTCATTTAGCATCAGCTTCACACAGAGCTCTATTCCTGTACTGACCCCTGAGACACAGCCCTGGCAAGATCGTGCAGCTGGTGTCACAGTACTTTGAAAATTCCCACGTGCTGCTGGCCACCCGCGAGTTTCGACTCTGTCCCCCGCAATTCTGCCGGCCAAAATCACAGGTCTTTCTCCCCAGCACTGTCATCAAAATGCCTTATTCCGTTCTTATGATAGACCGTATTTTTAGTGGTCTTTCTCCTCTGCTTAGTGGTAAGACCCTTACCAGTGGGGTCTGTTTATTGTCACCCAACTTTGTAACCTTCCCAGGGTCTTGGGGATATTAGATAGACTATCAGCAAGTGTCACCTGATGATTTGATGGCAAAAGATGGAATCTTTTTTTTTTTTTTTTTTTTGAGACAGTGTCTCACTCTGTCCCCCAGGCCAGAGTGCAGTGGTGTGATTTCAGCTCACTGCAACCCCCGCCCCCCAGGTTCAAGCGATTCTCCTGCCTCAGCCTTCTGAGTAGCTGGAATTACAGGTGCATGCCACCATGCCCAGCTAATGTTTGTATTTTTAGTAGTGATGAGGTTTCACCAAGTTGCCCAGGCTGGTCTCGAACTCCTGACCTCAGGTGATCCGCCTGCCTCTGCCTCCCAAAGTGCTGGGATTACAGGCACGAGCCACTGCACCCTGCCAAAAGATGGAATCTTTTTTTTTTTTTGAGGCAGAGTCTCACTCTGTCACCAAGGCCGTAAGTAGTGCAGTGGCGCCATCTCGGCTCACTGCAAGCTCCACCTCCCGGGTTCATGCCATTCTCCTGCCTCAGCCTCCCGAGTAGCTGGGACTAGAGGCGTCCGCCACCATGCCCGGCTAATTTTTTATATTTTTAGTAGAGATGGGGTTTCACCATGTTAGTCAGGATGGTCTCAATCTTCTGACCTCGTGATTCGCCCACCTCGGCCTCCCAAAGTGCTGGGATTACAGGTGTGAGCCACCGCGCCTGGCCAAGATGAAATCTTAAACATAGAAATTTAAAGATTAGGGGCAGCCCCGAGTTGGCTCCTCCCTCAGTTTCTCTAGAGGCTCCTCTGCTGCTTTTATTCCCTTCTCCTTGGGCAAGTGTCTTTGTCTGAACGATGCTTACTTAGTCCCGTATCCGATCATCCCCCCATGCTGAGAACCACGTTTTTGGTGGCAGAACATATTCCCAGTGAGAAACCCTGACCTGCTTCTCTCCTCCTGCCCCATGTACAAGCCTCATGTCCTGGAGCACTTGCTAGCAGGATAACGTCCTTGCTTCTTTAGGGCAGTGACTTTTTACACTTTGTTGACGATAATCTAAAAAGAAATGCATTTTACATGGGTGACTCAGCACGTACCTATAGCTAGATATTCTGTTTATTTGACTAAAACAGAAGTTATACAGAATGATTTTATCCTTACTGCAGGTGCTACATTCTGATGCTTTCTATTGCATTCAATTCTGTTTTGTTTTACAAATGCTGGTTGTACTCACAGCGTGGATTTCATGATCCCCTGACATAATCCTGATTTCGTGATCCAGTGACTCTCAGCCCAGGGGCCTTTAAAAAACTATGCATGCCTGGTTTGACCCCCCGAGGTTGTGGTTTCATTGACTGTCGGATTCTGAGGTGCGGCTGCAGTTTGAGAACCACTGCTCTAATGGGTCACGATCTGCAGTTTAAAAAACATTGCGATACAGAATACAAAGAGGAACTGATCATTCGGTAAGAGCCCTCAAATGTGGACACAAGAGTTATCTAAGTTGACAGGAAGGTGGAGGGAGGGAGCAGCCACACCCAACTGGTTACATCCAAAAAGACCTCCGGGAGGGAGGGAGGGGCAAGCGGGAGTTTGAGCAAGATTTAAAGAGGGTGTAATCATATAGAAAGGTGAACTGGACAGACGACAAAGGCAGATTCATTCTCGTACTTACCGAACCTGTGGCTCTGGTACTGAAATAATTTTAATAACTAGAACTTCCTCTCACATACTTGGGGATACTATTCTGTTTTATGTTTTGAGACAGAGCCTCGCCTTGTCGTCCACTGCAGGAATGCAGTGGTGCGATCTCAGCTCCCTGCAACCTCCAACTCCCCGGTTCAAGCGATTCTCCTGCCTCAGCATCCCGAGTAGCTGGAATTACAGGCGCCCGCCACCAGGCCTGGCTAACTTTTTTTGTATTTTTAATAGAGACGGGGTTTTACCACATTGTCTAGGCTGGTCTCGAACTCCTGACCTCAAGTGACCCTCCTGCCTCAGCCTCCTAAAGTATTGGAATTACAGGCTGAGCCACCATGCCTAGCCTACTCTAACTTTTAAAAGAAAGTTGTGAGCTAAACATTTCGTAATAACAGCACACTGGAATTTGGGTCTTTTTAGCGTTTTGCTAGTCAGGAAGTCTGCTCATATGATCTGTTAAAATAATAAAACTATGAAAAAAACCCATAAACAAAAAAAAAAAATGTAGTTGAGGCTGTGCATGCTGGAGTGGGGGAGGGGTAGAGTGTACTGCTGCAGTTTACTTTGGAATGAATAAAAGATGTAAGGCACATTGATAGCAGGATAAAGAGATGGCTAAATAGACAGCAAAGCATTAATTTCAGCAGCTGGGTGGTGGACACTTAAGTATCTACTATATGATTTTTTTTTTTAGCTCATCTCCATGATTGGAGATGTTCATAATGCAATGTGAGGGTAAAATACTAAAACCTAATGGTGAAATGTTCTCTCCTCTCTGAGCTCCACCGTGCAGAAGCTTTGAGGTCTCTTTTCAATCCCTGCTGTCCTCCCCTCCACCTTCCTACTCCTGGGAGAGTAATGTTGATGATCTGTTGTGTCTCTGAAGACAGGGCTCACATTGGTTATTTCTGTTTTTGCAGACAAGGGCATACATTTCACTAGAGGCAGAAACATACTTGGGTAAGAGCGCTCAAGCTACTGCGGGAGAGGCAGTGGAAATCTAATGGGATCTGGCCATTCAGGAGGTGTCTGGATGCCCACAAGATGCCCGGCGCTTGTTGGTGTGGCAGGTGGAATGGGGCTCAGTGAGTGCTGCCAACTAGAAAAATTTAAGATAGGACGTCCATGTGTCTTAAAGGAAACCCAGATAGCTCTTGGGATTTTAAAGAGGGAGAAGATCCCTGGTGTCAGGCTGCCTGCATTTGAATCCCAGCTCCTGGGACTTAACATAAGTTAATTCCCATTCGTTGATTATCTGTAAAGTGGGCTGATAGAACGACTTGCTTTGATAGGACTCTGGAGTGGGTTAAATGAGATAATACATGAAATGCACCTAGACGTAGTCTGCATATAGCATCAGAAAGGTGTTAAAGGACTCCGTTTTTCTGCATTAGATTTCCCATCATCTTCTGCAGACCACACAACTGACATTATTTTTATAATTTGGTTTTTATTAGCTTTGAACTTGACACACTGTTGGTTTGGAGGGTAGAAAGATCAGTGGATTTTTTTTTTTTTTTTTTTTTGGTATGGAGCAGGGATAAGGAATTTCCCCGAAGATAGATTATGACTGATGTTTAGTGAAATGACCTTGAGCCAGTAATTTAACCTTGGTCAATCTGTCCTGGCCCCATCTGAAGGATGAGGAGCTTGGATTCCTCACTAAGTCTCCTTCAAGCACTAAGTGTGTGTTTGTAGGACTTTTTTTTTTTTTTTTTTTCCAAAGGGATATCTCCATCTCTTCTCCTGAGTAATGGAGCAAAAAGTGATCTAGTGAAGTACTTAGGAAAATTAGAAAGTGATCCAAGTCCAGCTGCATTGTGGCTACGGTTTGCTCCACCCCTTCCCTGAGAAGTACCTAAGACGTCTTCCGTTGTGAGAAGACGACGATGATGTTACTTTCACTGAGATAATTTTATAATATTGTTCTGCATAACCTGGGAGGTTTCAGTTATTTGTTTGTTTCTTTTTAAATAGGACTTCCCGCAAGCATCAACACATACGTATTTCACTTATGTGACCAAAATTAGGTTCAGGTTAGAACGCAGACTTGGAAACTGGCATGGAGTACACAGAACACTCGGGGGAACTGTATTCCTTGGTATTTTTCATTCCCTTACATGTGTACTTTTCTGATTAAAGCTAGTGTGTATTCACTCTAAAAAAATAAAATGAAGCCACAATCTAGAAATACACAGCTTAGAGGGCAAAGATGGAAAAATGAGAATATATTTGACATTGGTGTCTTGTTATGGTTTGTGTTTGTGTCTGTTTACATTTTGTAACCTTGGCAATACCACAGAATATCGTAAAAGGGGGAACAGCTTCTGGACGCAAGTGAGTGTTAGCTGGTGCTGCAAAGCTCACATACCCTCCTTGCATAAATGACTTCATTTGTATCGAAAACCACAGTGTCCATGGCTTGGATGCCTTAACATTGCCTTAGGAATCTCACTTTAATGTTTATATGAGTGTCCTCGCTTGTGGCTGCACCGTCCCAATCTCCCTTCACTGTAGGGAGCACCTGCAGTCAAGTATGCAAAACTGTTTCCATGGCAACCCTTTGTTACCCATTAATTTAAAATTTTCCAAATTTTTTCTCCAGCTGAAACTTTTACCTTTTTTTTTTTTTTTTTTTAATGGTGGATCCCTCCTCCTCCCTGTTGGTACGTTGGAAGTTAATCTCCTTGGCTACTGAAGTCATGATTGTTTTCTCCCTTCCCCCCACCTCTTTTGAAAGCCGAAGAGTGTGTGTGTGTGTGTGTGTGTGTGTGTGTGTGTTTTCTTTTAATGAAATAAATGGCTAATCCCGGAATCTCTGATTACAGCTCTGAGTCAACAAGTGGGAGGAGATGCCTCCCTTCTTGATTTGAAAGAAGCAGAACTTAATGCGAAACCATCTTTAACATCTGAAACGATGTGCGAAGTATGTGCAACAGAATAAAAATCTCACCAAAGCTCATGGCCTGCCTGATGATTAGATGCATAAGTGGATCTGGAAAGTATACTTGAAAAACAGAGCGGCTCTTTGTAATGTGAATGGTGAATTTAATGGGTACTAGGAGGACGGAGTTTTGGCAACATATGTTTCATGCTGGTGTCAAGAAGTGTGTAAGAAATATGTCCACAGCTTATGTTTGGAAACTTTCACCTATGAAATGAAATGCAAATCAGTGGCAGTAAACATGTTAAGGTTGCAAATTTGAACACAAATGAAGAAATGCAAAAGAATGTTTTGCATAGCAACACTCATTTCACATGAGTTAATTATTACTATCAAATATGATATTGTAATGGCCAGGATATGGAGTACGGCTCAGTGATGGCGCCTTGTACCACATTTTACATTTTATGACTGTCATATGCAAGTCTTTTGCATTTCTTATGTCATGATTTGGTCATTTATTCTTACTAGAACCATAATCTTCCTTATTTTGGCAATGTACAGGCATTATTTTTGTTTCCTTCCCTAGTAGGTTTTATGAGTATTTCTAAACTTATCAGTTCTGATCTGTTATTCACTATTGGCAGTTGCTGAAAGAGCTAAGTGCTGGCTGTGTTTTATAGCTGTGTAGCTTTCAATTGCTATTGTCTGCTCCATAGCCCTTTAATTTCTAGAAGCATCCTTACCATTGTGTCACAAGCGGGTTGTGTTCAGATCATTTTGGGTCTTAGGACTTTTGGGCCTCAAGATACTTTGCACATATAAAGTCTGTCTGCAAGAGATCACACAGAATCCGTTATCTTCTTATCGCCCTTCCTCTTTTTTTTTTTTAAGCTTGCTTTTATTTTTCTTTTTCCCCCTCCAATTCCAAATAGTTTGGGAAAGATTTTTAGGTGCAGAAGAACCATAAAGGGGTGTTTTGATGAGATGCTGCTCCCCTCCCTTGGGGTGACAAAAATGGGTGAGAACCTGTGTTTGTTAGGAGAGTATGAAGTATATTATTATTATTTTATTTTATTTATTTTTTTATCTCTTGAGAACGAGTTTCACTCTTGTCACTCAGGCTGGAGTACAGTGGCGAGATCTCGCCTCACTGCAGCCTCCACCTCCCGAGCTCAAGTGATTCTCCTGCCTCAGCCTCCTGAGTAGCTGGGATTACAGGAGTCTGCCACCACACCCGGCTAATTTTTGTAATTTCAGTAGAGACGGGTTTCACCATGTTGGCCAGGCTGGTCTTGAACTCTTGACCTCCAGTGATCCACCCGCCTTGGCCTCCCAAAGTGCTGGAATTACAGGCATGAGCCACCGCGCCCGGCCTGTTTTCTTTTTTAAGTGAAGGTTTCTTTTCTTCTTGTCCTCCTTTTCATGCTGGGGGTCTGGAAGCCCAGCACATCCGTGTGAACGCAGTTGGTTCAGCATAATTGATGCAGTCTCCTTTCCCACAGCTGATGAGGATTATGTCAGCTTGGTTTAACAGTCTCATTTTCTGCTCCCAGTGCACACTTGTTTTAATGTGTTTCGGTTAATGAGGTAGAAGAGAGAATGAGGTGTTACTGTTTATGTACAGCCAGCTTGTGCGGAGGGCCCTGTCACAGCCCGCGTGGCCCCAGGCATCCTCTGGGGCAAGAGCCACAGAGCGAGGCCACCGTTCAGAACACAGTTTTTCCTGGCTGAGGAATGCAGATCCTGATGATGACCTATAAGCTTTGCCAAATAGTCTTTTTTCCACCATTTGTGTTCTTTAGACATATCTTTCTCATGTAATGATAAAAAGATTAAACTTGGCTTAGAGCTTGGGGTGCAGTTGAGGGAACTGATCGAACACTTCACCCCCAGAGCTTTTTCAGACTTGGCTTTTGTATTCCTTTTACCAGTCCCTCACCCCTGGGTGGACCCCTCCCCAAGCAAGGGTCAATTTAACATATAGGTAGAACCAATGTAAAAAATCCAAGTGGAGTTAAGCAGTAAGAATTTGAATTTTTGCCTCACTCTTTTTTTGTTTTTTTTAGACAGGGTCTGGCGGCTCTGTCGCCCAGGCTGGAGTGCAGTGGTGCTATCTCTGCTCACTGCAACCTCCACTTCCTGGGTTCAAGAAATTCTCCTGTCTCAGCCTCCCGAGTAGCTGGGATTACAGGTGTGCGCCACCACACTCGGCTGAATTTTGTATTTTTCGTAGAGATGGGGTTTCTCCAAGTTGGCCTGGCTGGACTCGAACTCCTGACTTTTAGTGGTCTGCCCACCTCGGCCTCCCAAAGTGCTGGGATTATAGGTGTGAGCTCCCGCACCCAGCCAAGCCTCACTCTGTTGTCCAGGCTGGAGTGCAGTAGCACAATTATAGCTCACTGCAGCCTCAACCTCCTGGGCTCAGGCCATCCTCCTGCCTCAGCCTCCTGAGCAGCTGGGACTACAGGCACATACCACCATGCCCGGCGAAACTTTTTATGGTAGAGATGGGGTCTTGCTGTGTTGCCCAGGTTGGTCTTGAACTCCTGACCTCAAGCCATCCTCCCTCCTTGGCTTTCCAAAGTCCTGGGATTACAGGCCTGAGCCACTGTGCCTGGCCTAAGAATTTGCGTTGGATCTTACATGGGTCAGAACAGTGCTACTGGTGAGGGAGGTAAAAGAGATAAAAGAGACTTCCAGGGGTAATCTTATATGAACAAGCATCTGGTTTGGGTCATGACTTGGTTCTTGCTCATTTTTGGAGCTTGGGCCTGGAGTTTGGGGGCCTATCGTAAACACCGTTTCCCCCCTCCTTAGGGTGCCTTGTTGAGCCGGGTGCTGCCAGAGAACAGCCGGGAAACCAAGACTTGGGCCAGTGGGTTGGGGTCGGGAGGGCTTTTGCATGTATTCAGATCTCCAGTCCTGGATGCATGGACAGCAAAGGGAACATCAGGGGTACAACAACAACTTGCCCTCTGTGGGACCAACCCAAGCCAGTTTGTCAATTGCACACACATTGTGGAAGGACCTGTTCTCCTACCTCCTACCCCTGTCTTTCCATCTTCCCCTTAAGCCCTTTCCTTCCTCCCCCCCCCCCCTCTCTCTCTCTCTCTCTCTCTCTGTCGGTCTCTTGCTCTCTCCTCTCTCTCTCTCCCCCCCACCCTCCACACCATTGAGCACCCTAAATGGTTAAACCTGTTGCCTGACCTTGGCGCCGTGCCAGCCCCATGGGGCGCTGTGCAGCCTGGAGGCCCCCGGCGCATCCCAGCTTCCCGAAGGCATAGTGGCCATGGGTTTCAGCAGGAATTAAACAATTACTAAGTCTTAGTCCTCCCCACCTTCCGTGGATTGACTCTATAAATTGTCAGCCTGTTGACATTTTAATGCGAATTATGTCATATGGTATCCCCTTTGATTTCGACATGCCCCAGTTTGTAAATACATGAGCCACTCAAAGGCTTGTGGTTAGTGTACACTCCGGAGGCCTCGGGGTTTTTGGTGGGGGAGAGCGCGCTGGAGGGAGCACAATGCTGGGAGTGTGCCTGGCGCTGAGAGCCTGCTGCAGCTCCCTGGGGCAGCTCCAGAGGGGCGGAGGGCTGTGCGGAGGGCCTGCTGCCAGCCCCAGTGCCATGCTGGGCACCTCCAGCCCCTCCCGGCCACTGGGAAGGCCACTGCCTTTGAGTCCAAGTCACGAGATATTTTCATTGAGGGCATCGGTGGCTGAATGTTCCCCCAAAGTCAGCGTGCAGCTCTGCTCCTCCTTTTGTGAGGTGCGATGTCGATTCCCCCATCACCTGCACCTGGAGAAGAACTGACTTATTCCAGATTCCAAGGCAGATCAGGAGGCCAAGGGGCCGTGGCCTGGAGCAGGTGTTGCCCTCAGAAGAACTTGGCCATCCCAGTGGGAGAATGAATCGGGAGGATTGTTAACGAAAGAATCAATGGGGATGGAGAAATTGAGAGAGAAGGAAGACGAGGAGCAGGGATTGCTGTGACACAGGGAGAAGACTCATGGGTGTGGGTCTGAACAAATTTTTTAAAAATTGTTTACTACTGTTTAAAAATGGAAATTATTTTAACCAATCTCTGACCAAGTGAAACTGACCAAGTGGAATTCTCTGACCAAGTGAAGAAGGAGTGGAGACCTGAAGGTTCTTAATGTTCAGATCTAAAAGTGAAATTCTAGGGAAGAAATATGGAAATAGATATTCAGAGGCAATTTCAAGTGAGAACAGCTGAGAAGCCCCTGTGCTGGGACTCTCCTCCAGCTCATGGTTCTTAACACCCTGTTCTCTGTCTCCTGACCTCTTGATTGGAGACTTTCCTATAAATTTCGTAACCCTGGGGGAGCTGGCTTCTCGGTAATCCTTTGTGTGTAGGATGTCAGTGCTCTAGAAAGAGAGAACTAGCCATCTTGAGGTCTGATGAGCTATGCCCAGGGGAGGTTGGCCAGGAGAGACCCAGAGAATGGGCCAGGAGTAGAAACACTGGTCTCTGCTTTGTGTAGGAGAGGCAGGAGCATGTAATCGCCCCTCATCTGAATACAGCAACTGCTGGGCCTGCCGTCTGTGTTGGAATTTGGCAGATTTACAGAAATGTCATGGGATCTTTGATGCCCATGGGTGGTCGGGACCTATTTCCCACATGCTGAGCAATTCCAGTTTCATGTGTGAATAATGCCTATATTAAAACAATTAGAAGTATCCATACACCGAACAGGAAGAAGGAATCCCAATTCACGTTGATCAGAGACACTTCCAGCTCATTTGAGAAAGTACTGGTAACTTCCACAAGGGTCCGAATATGTTTTTCAAAGTGGATTCTATAATTCATTTTTAAAGAGTTGTAATACACACAAGTGTTTGGAAAGTGGAGTCGCTGTAGCTCTTTCACCTCTTCCATGGATTTATCTGGTTTTTGTTACTTGAGGAAGAGAGTGAGTGTGTGAGAGAGACAGAGACGGAAAAAGATAAATTGCTTAGGGGAACGGTTTAGTTGGTTACTATGGGCAATTATATTCCAGCATCTAGTTTGAGTTTAGCTGTAAGGGCATATGCAAAATAAAATGATAAGACATTATAGTAATCATGACCCATAACAACATTACTCCTTGTTAAGTTTTTTTTTTTTTAAGGTTTCAGATGATAGACATGTTTCCAAGTTAAAAGAAACAGTGACTTCCGAGATGTAAAGGGAGGTCTGTGCTTTTTAAATAGATCATAAAATTTTGTTTGCAACATGCAAATAGGTCTCAGTTACCTGCTTCTTCTCTATTGTAATGATTATAAGTTAACTCTTGGAAATAAGCTTTCATGCACAAATGCAAGGCCCTTTTCAAGAAACTGACATGTGTTATATAATGAGTAGTGGGGACAGAGGAGTAGCTGGGGACAAGGGAGTAGCAGTCTGTACCTCTTTGTATTTCCCTCCTGTCTTCCAGAGGTTGTAAAAGTTGTGGTCACTGCCCACCCTTGGCTGGTGCCTGTTGCAGACCCTCTGGGCAGTTTGGTCAGGGAAGTAGGCCCGAAGGTGACACTTGGTTTCCCAGCCCTATAAATTAGACAAATTCCGGACTATTGTAGATGATTGTGTGGGTTCATTTGCTTTGACTCATTCCTTTTTCCTCATGATTCCTTCAAAGTGAAAGGCAACTCAAGATAAGGGAAAGACACGGGACGGATTTAAGTAGACACAGGTGTAGGCTGCCTGTTAGCAAACCTGGGAAATGTGACCATCAGGAGGATCACCTGTCTTTGACCCTCCCGCGGCATGCGCATGCAGCGTTGCTGCGGTGGTTGGTGACCATTTAACCTGACCTGCGACGCGCCTGTGCCTCCTGAAATTTCCAGGCATTCAGGGGCCTCTAGAATTCTCTTGCCTTTCTAGAGTTAGGGACCTCAAGATTCTTTCTATTGAACTTTGTATTTAAAAAGTATAAGCTAGCTCAGTGATGGAACAATTGACAGGGTAAAAGTGCACTTGACTCACTTTACGGCTGTGTTGACAGTGGGCAAGGATTGGTAGGAAGGAAGAAGCTGGCCAGCTTCTGGGAGGTGGGGGAAGAGTGGGCAGCCGCACGACAGATTTCGATAGCACAGCAATGGCTTTGTGTTAACTCCGCATTCCAGCTTGCTCCAGCTCCACAGGTTATTTGCATAGCACACAAAGCACAGATTGTACAATGTATCCAGGTATCACTGGCATTGGCAATTGACCACACATATGAATGGGACCTGTGTGTCCCCGTTGTAAGGCCTTCCCAAACCACCCCCGTGACTGCCTGGACAGAGTTCAGACTTGCCAGCTGGGGCGCCGGAGTAAGACCCATCTGCATTCTCCGTTTTCGGGTCTATAGATGCATTTCTGTAAAGGGTAGGGGGAAATGAGACTGAAGTCCCTTAGGAGAGAAGTGCCTTGAGGAAGAAAACCCAGGAGGTTAGTTTAATAAGAAGAGAAAAAAGGAAGTTAAAGGGAGGCGGGGGCTAAACGAGAGTGAAGGAGAAGGGTTTTCTGACAATTAACTAATTCTCCTTGCTCTAACCCATGACAGAATTAATCACACATTAACACACTGACAGCAAAATTAATGTCATATGCAAATTAATAGTGCAGGCTTGGCATTCAACAGCCTGTTGGCTTCTTAGGGCTGGCGCCGTAGTTCTGCCCACCCAGCCCCGGCCTCTCTGTGGGCCTGGTACCATCTCACCCTCATTCTGCATCAGGATATCCAGGGTGACTTTGTCACAGAAGCAGCATCTCATCCCATCTGCTGGCTTGAAACAACTTAAGTCAAAACCCATAACCAGTTCCTGCCATGTTGTTTTCATTGTGTACACAAAGGCAGGAATAACAGGAGCGTGGGTTGAGGAACCCTTGGGCTGTAGTACTTCTCTTACCTCCTTTGTAGTTTTACCCTCAGTGACTGTCCTTGTAGGAAATCAGGGGCTGTTTTCTTGAACGATTCCTGGGAAGGGTCTGTGGTGTTGCCCCAGAGCTGCCATATTTAACAGAAGGAGCTGGGTTGCAGGGAACAAGGAGGGATAGCAGTATAGTACGGTCAAATCCAAAGTCATTTATGTTTTAGTTACATGGTACAAAGTGAATTGTTAAAGTGAATTGTTTTATGTGGCTTCAAAGAGGTCTAACCTATTGCAACCAACTCTGAAAGAGAAAATGTGAGCCTCTCCTTGATGTTAATATATAAATAAATAACAAGAAGAAAGAATAATATGTTTTATAGCATTTTGACTGCTGAACTTGAGTGCCCGGGGCAAGTGCTAGCTAGCCTGTTACAGCCGACGGCTAACCCACTTATGAATTTGCCATCTGTGATAATTATTATTTTGACATGTAATGAGTAATCATGTTGTGAACCAGGCATTACACGCAACTTAAAGACGTGGATCTGCCCGGTAGCCGTGTCTTGAATGCGGTAGGACGAGGCGATTCAAAGTAGGATGAAAACAGTCAACTATGTATGTTGATCGGGAATGAGTATTGGCATTTTCTTAGTGGTGCTGATTTCCTTAGCTTTTTCATTAGCTGCCACTTCATCTACTACCAAGGAAAGAGACTTGAGATTGATGAGGTCATGACAGAGATCTGGGAAGCGTTGTTGTAGGCTGTGGAATGGTCTTAATTCCTGGGTGCTCCTGGTGGTGTCTGTATATGACATGTATCAAACAGGCTCACAGATGCATCACCTATATCAGGGCCATGAAAATTAGGTTCCTGGGAAATCATTAACCTAAAATTTTGATTTTATAAATAATGTGAGGTGTTTGCCTCTATCAAGGATAGAAGGCATATATATTCAAAACTCTTTTTTTTTTTTTTTCTTCTGGTCTGAGACAGGTCTCACTCTGTCACCCAGGCTAAAGTGCAGTGGTGCGATCACAGCTCACTGCAGCCTCTGCCTCCTAGGCTCAAGAGATCCTCCCACCTCTGCCTCCTGAGTAGCTGGAACTACAGGCATGCCCAGCTAACTTTTCGTATTATTTGTAGAGATGGGCTTTCACCATGTTGTCCAGGCTGGTGTTGAACTCCTGGGTTCAAGCGATCCTCCCACGTCAGTCTCCCAAAGTGCTGGGGTTACAGGCATGAGCCACCGCACCCGGCCCTATGTTCATATCTACTATTCTTGTAGACAGATAGATGCCAGCCTCCATTTGTGTGCACAACGTATACATAGATACATATACCTAAAAATATATATGGATATACTCTGATGTGTGTATGTATGTGGATATACTTCCTGTAATTTTTGTGTATAGTATAATGCCTTAGATACTAATCATTTCGTCAAGTCCTTCCAACAGCTTTACCATATATGGACTTAGTGCTCTAATCTGAGGAGCCTGGTATGGACAGAGCAGGAAGCAGGCTGGTGAGAGTCTGCCCTGCCCCCAGCCCTGACAGGTATCAGCCTCAGACCCTGTAACGTCAGCTGTAAAGTGAAGGTGTTTGCCTCCCAGAGTTTTTAGGATTAGATATCCTAAAATAGAATATCCTGTTCTAAAAACTGTACAGCATGTTTCAGTCTGAAACAAATGTTTTATGATTCATTTTTGATCACACAAGGCAATTTCATAGGAAGAAAGCCAGGTACGAAGAGAGTGCTGGGAGTGACGGTCGTTCCATAAGGCTGTAGGTAGGTTTGGCCACACTCAGGTTCATGTGACATTCATTGTCACCGTAGTCCCTGGTTGAGGGTGACAAGCAGGTGGATTTCCTTCTGTGATGCTAAAGTCATCCTTGATGGTGCCCCTTTCTGTCTGTGCTAGAGGTAAGGATTCGTCCTCATCTCCATTGCCACACCTCCCTCTTGACACTGACATAATGGGTGGAATAGGATGAGATGAACTTGGGCTGATAGAGAACTAACAGGTGACAGTGGCCAAAGGGAAGGTTGTTTGTCCGGGATGGGGGGCCTCACCATCCTAATGGAGAGATGGTTGGGAGAGGATGGAGGATTAAAGCTCCTTCAGCTGAGTGCAGTACCAAACCAGGAGGGTGAGTTGCAGTCACTGCAAGGAGGAATTGGGTGCAAAGAGAGGAGTAAAGATAGGGTAGTTTGGGTGTCATCCCCTGTGATTAAAGTTCTCCACAAGAACCCAGCAGTGGAATTTCTGGCTCTGGTGCCCCTGCAGCCTGGAAATGCAAAGGGCTGCTGTTTTGGTGACTCAGTGGCAGAGTATGGGCTTCATGGCATGCCTACCATGCTGCAGGGCTGAGAAGGAAGCAAGACCCCCCTCCGTGGCTGGTGCCCCCAGATGTTTCTCCATGGAGCTTGGTATGGGAGCTCTCTGGCAGGGGCCCCTGCTGCCTCCGTGCCCGGCTGGTAGGCAGGCCTGCTTTCGTTTTGCATCTGTGCATGTGGCCATTTTCATTTTTCCCTGGACAGCCTTGTCTGGGGTACTGCCTGCTGCCGGCGAGGGTTGCTAGGAAACCGGCCAAGGCCTGTCTTCTCCTGGCTCAGGACAAGGCCCCCGCCAGCTTCCCGGGGCCTGAAACCAGCATGCAGCACGCTGAGCACCAAGCCAGGCACTGCCCCCTTTTCTCTCTGTCTCATCCTTTCCCTCGAGACCCCTCGACCCCTTTCTGTACATGCAGTGATCATTTGCTGCACGAAGCACTGGGGGAAAGTGAGACCACGTCAGCTGTCTCCATGCTTCTCACTGTACTATTAAGGTGCTTTCGTCTGAGAATAGGAGTAGTCCCAAAGCCAAATGAAAGTGAGATTCCCTCTGATTGTTTTCTGGGGTCTTTCTTGGCTAGCACCTGAGCCTCCCAAATCCCCGTTCAGTTCTCTGCCCTTTTGCATCATGCCGTCTTCCCACTTAGCCCTATGTATCTCCTTCCTCCTGAGTGATAGTCATGTCTGATGCCCTTTGAAGAACAGGAAAGCCGCAAGCATTTTTGGCCATGGGGTCTAGGAAGGAAGTGACCATGATCACATTTCTATGAAGCACTTGTCCAAGTTCCTAGAAGCTGCATCTCCTAGAAGCTTCGTTGATGACATCACCCAGTTACCCTCCAGCTCTCTAAGCATGATGTAGGGTGTGGCGGGAGAGGGAGAGCAGGGTATGTAATTCAGAAGTGAGCTCCGTCGTTAAGTGAATGAATGCCTAGATGTTCTGCAAGGACACGCTGAGTATCTGAGTTTGGTTGGAATAGCTTTTTTTTTTTTTTTTTTTTTGGAGACAAGGTCTGGCTCTGCCACTCAGGCTGTAGCTTAGTGGCGGGATCACAGCTCACTAGCCTTGAACTTCTGGGTTCAAGTGATCCTCCTGCCTCAGCCCCTCAAGTGGCTAGGAATACAGCATATACCACCATGCCTGGCTAATTATTTTATTTTTTGTAGATATAGGGGGTCTCACTTTCTTGCCCAGGCTGGTCTCAAACTACTGGCTTCAAGCGATCTTCCCACCTTGGCCTCCCAAAGTGCTGGGATTACAGGCATGAACCACCTTGCCCAGCCTGGATTTGCTTTAAAAGCTAAAAGAGTTGTTGTCTTCCACTTGAGGAAGCTGCTCTGCAGATGACACACAGACAGACAGTTTTTCCTCTAGGTGTGTTTCTTTTTTATTATTTTTTTTGAGACCAAGTTTCACTCTTGTCACCCAAGCTGGAGTGCAATGGTGCGATCGTGTCTCACTGCAACCTCCACCTCCCAGGTTCAAGTGATTCTCCTGCCTCACACTCCCGAGTAGCTGGGATGACAGGCGCTTGCTACCACCCCCAGCTAATTTTTTTAAAATTTTTTTTAATTTCTTGTATTTTTAGTAGAAACGAGGTTTCACCATGTTGGCCAGGCTGGTCTCGAACTCCTGACCTCAGGTGATCCACCCGCCTCAGCCTCCTGAAGTGCTTGGATTACAGGCGTGAGCCACTGTGCCTGGCCGGTGTGTTTCTTTAAGGTGATTATATTCTAATCATAATGGAATCCAGGGGCTTACGTGCCCTGTTGGTGGCTGCGTGTATGAGTTTAATTTTTCCACTGATAGCTATCACAGTGTAAAGTGGCTAATTCTGTGCTGAGGTCCAGTGGCTTCTGGGTGTTGGTATGTATGAGATGCTCTTCTTCACAACAGTGTTTATTTTGGTTGTTTTTTTAAGTTGGCAGATTGCTCAGTGGGACTAGTTAAAATAATTACAGCATGTTCTTGTGGCTTACCATGCAGCTGTTAAAAATGATGGTGCAGGGACCAGGCGCGGTAGCTCGTGCCTGTAATCCCAGTACTTTGAGAGGCTGAGGCGGGCGAATCATGAGGTGAGGAGTTTCAGACCAGCCTGGCCAACACGGTGAAACTCTGTCTCTATTAAAAATACAAAAAATTAGCTGGGCGTAGTCACAGGTGCCTGTAATCCCAGCTGCTTGGGAGGCTGAGGCAGGAGAATCACTTGAACCCGGGAGGTGAAGTTTGCAGTGAGCCAAGATTGCGCCACTGCACTCCAGCCCTGGCGACAGAGTGAAGAACTCCATCTCAAAAAAAAAAAAAAAACATGGTGCATATATATATTTTAGTTGGAAAGAAGGCCTCAACATCGTATAAAAATGTTACATATACAGATCATTGCGTTTATGTAAAATTGGAGGTATATTATAGATAGGAGATACCAAGATGGATATTGGTAAAAAATGTTCACATTAGTGATAGAATGTGATGATTTATACATCTCTTTGTGTACTGCCTTAAAAAAACAAAAACAAAAACAAAAAACAGATCTTTCTTAAAGATACCACCTGGCTCAAGGATTCCTAAACCTAGCTGTGTGTCAGAATCAGTCAGAGAGCCCTTTGAAGTAGAAAATATGCTGGGCACAGTGGCTCACACCTGTAATTGCAGCACTTTGAGAGGCCAAGGCAGATAGATGACTTGAGCTCAGGAGTTCAAGACTAGCTTGGGTAGCATGGTGAGACCCCCATCTCTACAAAAAAATACAAAAATTAGCCAGGTGTGGTTTTGCCTGCCTGTAGTCCTAGCTACTTGGGAGGCTGGGGAAGCTGAGGTGGGAGAATCGCTTGAGCCTGGGAGTTCCAGGCTGCAGTGAGCTGTGACTGTGCCTCTCCACACTCCAGCCTGGGCAACGGAGTGAGACCCTGCCTCTTAAAAAAAAAAAAAAAAAAAAGTACAGAATCTGAGCTGAGGTCCTGCCTGAGAGACTGATCCTGTGAGCCTGGATTGGGGAAATGCTCAGAATCTGTGTTTTTAACAACCTCCAGGTGCATCTCCCCTTGAAGGGCTTTTAGGGAACCCTGAACCCAGTGAAGGAACATCCCATAGAAATACTTCTAAACAAAGGTCATAGAGATTCTCTGAACATTTCCATTTCTTTACACAAGGGAGTCCAGGGCCACCTTTAATTGTCATAAACCCCATCCTTTATGTTGAGATACTGGCTGCCTTGTTACCTGCAGGGGTAGAGATACTTTTGTCCTGTTCCTCTTCTAGAAGAGACATCTTCCTTGTGATATGATGACTTTTTTAAGTGTTTAAAGGATACTGCTTTTTGTGACTTTTTAAAACTTTGCAGTATTTGATTTTTTTGGACGTCACTATTTTTTCCATCATAATTTTTAATAGCTGCATAGTATTGTATGAAGATATCATAAGCAGTTTAGCTAACTGTCCTTCCTTTTCTTATCTCTTGTCTTCATGTGAATGTACTTTTCTCATCCTCCTGAATGCAAATCTCAACCACTTGTGACTATTCTTTATATGGTTTCCAAACCCCTTACTGTCCTTGCCTCCTGCTTTTGACTTACTTGCTTGTTGACACATCCCTTGAATGATGATGCCTTTGATGGGATGTGGTCTTCTGGACAAGGCCTCACTCATGTTGATCACAGGGAGTCTGTCCCTTTCCTTGATATAAAAACCAAGTCATTAATGTTCTAGTCTTTTATTAAGCAGCCATCTCAAACCCTCGGCTCCTGTGGAACTTGGAGTCCCCTGAAACTCTCAGAGTTTTGTTGTTGACTTCATTTTCATGGAACTGACAATTAAACCAGGCCTCCTTGTCCCCTCAACCTGGGGAAGGAACTGTGACATTTATTGCTGTTTTTCTTCATCCTATCTATTCCATTGACTCAGTGGGCTGACTGCCCTCTCAAATTTATAATATCTGAAAATGTGACAGTAAAGTGATCGTCTTTATATACACACATATATATTTCCACTTAGTTATTTTTATTAATTTTGAGTTCAAAAGTGCTTCATGTTTATTGCATGTAAAAAAAAATTAGAAATGCAGAGACACACACAAAAAGAAAATCATCCCTAATCTCACTACCAAGATGCTTTTAATTTTAAACGTTTTGGTATATGTCATTTTTGGCCTCTCCTGTACAGATGGGATATTATTATTTCATAGAATTGAAATGATACTGTATGTATCTTGTAACTGGCTTCTAAAAAGCTTTGCAATGTGCGACCTTTTTTGGATGTCACTAAATGTTTTCTACAACATGATTTTTGATAGCTACATCAAACACCCCGTGGTGTGAAGGTACCGTGATTTAGTTAGTTACTGCTGCATTCGACAGTTGGCTTGTTTCCAGTTTTTTACTATTATAAATTAAATGTTCATAGATGGATAATATAAACAAATTAAAATAGCTCTTTCTCTATCAAAGGTGTTAAACGTGTATTTGGTCTGTTACTGTCCACCCCTCCCCAAATTTATCATTGTCTTTTGCTGTTTATGTTATGTTTTGAGATTCCAGTGTTTGAAAATTTTACATGGCGACAACTTCTCATTTTTGCTTCCTTCTCCTTTGTTTATTTATTTATTTATTGAGACAGGGTCTTGCTCTGTCACCCAGGCTGGAGTGCAGTGGTGTGGTCATGGCTCACCGTAGCCTTGGCCTTCTGGAATCAAGCAATCCTCCTACCTCAGCCTCCTGAATAGCTGGGACTATAGGTGCGTGCCATTACACCTGGCTAATCTTTGTGTTTTTTGTAGTGATGGGGTTTCACCATGTTGTTCAGGCTGGTCTCAAACTCCTTGGCTCAAGCATCCCACCTGCCTGGGCCTCCCAAAGTGCTGGGATTACAGGTGTGAGCTGCTGTGCCTGGCCTCCTTCTCCTTTGTTAAGCTTAGAACTGCCTTTCCCCTGCCAAGATCACATTCACTCCATCCCCTTTCAGTCTTTCATGGTTTCATGTTTTGACACTTAACTGTGTTATCCATCCGGAGTTTATTTTGGTATATACTGTGCGATAGGAGTTCCTCTATTTATTTTTTCTCAATTATCTGTCCCTGCCATGTTTATTAAGCAGTCTACCCATTCTTTGCCGTGGTGCCTAGAAATGCCACTATATCACGCATAAAGTTCTCATTTGGGTCTGTTTCTAGACATTTTCTTTTTTCATTAATTTGCCTTTACTTGGGCCCATACAGAACTGTCTCAATTTTTTAGTTTTGCACTGCCTGGTATTAACATATAATAATCCTCGTTAGTCAATTCATACAAATGATTTTCGTTTCACCTGTTTCTTTCCCTATATGACTTTTTGACTAACTTTGTTGGGTTGATAGGCATGACTTCTGTCTCTGTGCAAATCTTGTTACAAACGCTGGACAGGAGCGGTTCACCTGGATAATTATATTTTACTGCAGGCGTTTTCCTCCGTGTTGACTTTGATTTATCATCAGCATTCTCTGGGCCAACATTTTTAAGTACAAAGACCTTTTACCATAGTATAATCAGATTCCCGCATTCCAGATTGTTCACAAGGATATCATGAGATACAAAATCAAATGTCATTAATCTTTAATAGTCCCTGATCTGCCAGTTAGGTATTAGTAATACCAGCAGTAGTCACCTTATTTGAGAAGAAGAAAGGGGGGGAAAGTGAAGACGTAAGGAAGAAAAGAAGTTAGTCTCTTGCTCTGTACTTGGTATTTACTTCCAGTGATTCACTGTTCTCTTTTCTAAGTGCTTACAAACATCTTCTTAATTATTTTAGATTTTTGCAATGTATACTATTGTAGTCCATCATTTCCAGCTTCTGATGCCATTAAAAATCAGAAAATGTGCCTCTCTTCAATGCTATTTTGTGTTTTCTGGCTGAAGTGAAACATTGAATTGCATGGAAAAGAATACCTTGAAATGTTAAGCAGTTATGTCTAGAGTGGGTGATTCTTAGAATGGGCCTTGGAACTCTGCCTGGCACATAGTAAGCACTCAGAGATTAATTTGTTAATAACACTTCTCTGCATTTTATAAAATGATTATATATGCTTTTAAAATCACACTGAAATTCAGCCTTTTTTTTTTTTTTTAAAGACAGGGTCTTGCTCTGTCACAGAGGCTGGACTGCAGTGGCACAAACACGGCTCACTGGAGCCTTGGCCTCTTTCCCTCAAGTGATCCTCCTACCTCAGCCTCCAGAGTAGCTGGACCCACAGGCATGCATGACCTGGCTAATTTTTTTATTTCTTGTAGAGACTGGATCTTGCCATGTTGCCTAGGCTGGTCTTGACTTCCTGGGTTCCTCTTGAGCCTTGGCATCCCAGAGTGCTGGGGTTACAGGTGTGAGCCACTGCACCTGGTCTCAGTCTTGAGAGGTGGCAATTCTGTTTTCCTCTTGAGATCTAGTTGGGTGGACAGGTTTGAGCAGAGGCCCACCACGCTGATCCCGGACACTGGGTGTTGAGAGCCTTCTGTCTGATATGTTCTGTGAATCTAGATGTTGATGGAAGATCTGCTGTCTGCCCAGTCACTGATGGGATCAATATAGTATTAGAATTTGTATGGTGTGATTCTTTATTAGTGTCATTTTTTTAAAGGCAAATTTTTGCAGTTGAAACAATGGGAGAACAAAAGACAGGGTTAAATGGAGGAGAAATAAATGCCAGACACTTGGAGAATCCAGTGAGGGGTGGGTGTGCAGGTTGGGGACATTTGTTGCCTCCTACACACTTCATCATCTTTTCTCTGTGGACAGGATGATGGTAAAGCTCAGTATTGGAATTTTGAATTTTGAATACCATAGGTTACTTGTTAGTTTATGTGTGTTTTTTGTTGTTGTTGTTGTTGCTTGTTTGTTTGTTTTTAGATGGAGTCTCACTCTGTTGCCCAGGCTGGAGTGCAGTAGTGCGATCTCAGCTTACTGCAAGCTCTCCCTCCCAGGTTCAAGCAATTCTCCTGCCTCAGCCACCCGAGTAGCTGGGACTATAGGCGCCCACCATCACACCCAACTAATTTTTGTATTTTTAGTAGAGACAGGATTTCAACATGTTGGCCAAGCTGGTCGTCTCAAACTCCTGACCTCAAGTGATCTGCCTGCCTCAGTCCCCAAAGTGCTGGGATTACAGACGTGAGCCACCACACCCAGCCTAGCCTATGTTATTCTTTTGGGTAAGAACACAGCAGTTCTTATCTAAACATTCCTTGTTCCTTTCTTGTTTCTCTAGAAGCAAGAGCTTCCTTGTTTCTTTTTAATGTCAGAACATCAGGTGTTTAACAGTTGGGATTAAACAAGCCCACGAGTGGATATTTGCAGGTTGTAGATGGGGGGCGTCATGGGCTAAGTTTCTCCTCCGAGTCTGCCTGCTGATCGCTTTTTTCCTGACCTCTGAGCTTTATTGCTTTGTCACAGTGAACCCTCAGAATAGCAGAAAAAGTAAATGTTTTTGGGGAAAGTTCCAAGTTTGTGTCTGTGGTAGATAGGGGCTGAGACAGGAGTAAGCATCGTGGTCTGTGGGTTGTGAGCATCTTCCATACCTGTTCACAGAGAGAGAGGTCCTTAGCCCTGCTCGTATGTTCTGGATTCTCTGCCACACTATAGAGATAAAGGTGGACTGTCTTCTGTTGAAAACCCTCCAGACCATCTTGGTTTTGTTGGGCCTCCTTAGCGTTGTCACTCAGAATGCCACTGTGGGAGTGCCATGGTGCTGCCACATTTTAACTGCCCTGAAATTTCACAGTTGTGTGTCAAGAAGCAGGATAGCAGAGAGGTCTCAAGTACAGCGTGATCTCTAGAGCCAGGGGGCCTGGGTTCATCTCCCGCCTCTGTCCCTTCATAGCTGTGTTAACATGAGCAAGTGATTTAACCTCTTGGTTCCACATTTCACCTACTGTCATTTGGGAGGATTGTTGTAATCTGGTGCCATCTCATTCATCTGGCTGTGGTGGGGATTAAATGGGCTAATATCTGTAGGTACACAGCACCTGGCCTGGCACCGTGTGGGTCCTGAAGCTCTTGGCATTGGTTCATTTGCATTGTCGAGAGCCCAAGTATGCAAAACAAAGACAACAAACTCTGACTTTCTAGATAGACATTTCAGCCACCTCTGTTTGCATAAAGAAAAGTTTATCTCTTTTATGAGATATTTTTATTTCATGAACAGCATAATAACCAGAAGGTGAAGCTTCACTGCCCTGCTCTTAAGTGTAGGCTGGGCTTAGTGACTCCCTTTTTAATGAGTAAAGTTTGGAGAAGGAAAAGTGTTAACTTACCAGTGGAGAAACCCAGCAGATGTCACCTGAACAAAGTGATCAAGGTCAACATCACCAGTGATGGGTCATGTTGATGTCACGTAGCCCCTGATGTGATACGATGGATGGGAAGGGTCCTTCCCCTTGGTGGCATTCTCTCCAGACATCTGTAATCTCAATCTAATTGTGAGAAAACATCAGACAAACCCACACTGAGGGGTCCTCTGCCAATACCTGACCTGCCCCCGTCCAAAGTGCCCAGGTCTTTCCGGACAAGGAAAGACAGATTGGAGGCGATGGAGGAGAATGACATTTCAGTGCTATTCAGGGACCTGGTTTGGATCCTGGACCAGAGAAAGGCCTTGAGTGGAAAACCTGGTGGCATCTGAAGAAAGTCTGTACTTGGTCATAGGATTGTAGCAATGCTCCTTTCTTTGCTTTGACAATGTCCCAGCTGTTAAGATGGAAGATGTTGATGTTAGAAGCGGCTGTGTGAAGGGCACATGGGTACTCGGTATATCTTTGCAACTCTTCTATGAATCTGACGTTACTTCAGACACAAAAATTTCAAAACCAGAATTCAAAAACCAGGCCTGTTTTACAAATCTTTAATTAGGGCTAGGCGAGGTGGCTCACGCCTGTAATCCCAGCACTTCAGGAGGCCGAGGCGGGCAGATCATGAGGTCAGGAGATCGAGACCATTCTGGCCAACATGGTGGAACCCTGTCTCTACTAAAAATACAAAAATTAGCCGGGTGTGATGGCGCACGCTTGTAGTCCCAGCTGCTTGGGAGACTGAGGCAGGGAAATCGCTTGAACCCGGGAGGTGGAACTTGCAGTGAGCCGAGATGGCCCCACTGCACTCCAGGCTGGTGACAGAGGGAGACTGTCACAAAAAAGAATAATAAAATAATAATAAAAATCTTTAATTTGTTTAGAAGAAAAGGAAATAAAAGTGCAAGCTCCATCCCTTCTCCCCATTCAGCCTTATCCTACCTCCCAAGGACAGCGACCCTTAGGAGCTGCTGTTTCTCCCAGACCTCTAAGTGCACGTAAACATTTTTATTAAAAGTCTTAAAAAGCCTTTTTGACTCCCATTCTGATCATACGCCTTAGAAGCTTCCAACCTTTTAGCTTTCCTGCAACAATTTTCCAAACAAGTTTCTTTTCAGACGTATTTTGGCTCTTCCGTAAGACTTATTTAAGAGCAGCGTTTGGCCAGTGCTTAATTTTGTTTCCACTCGTACCTTGAACCCATCCAGGTCCCATTTATATTGCCACTGCCCTTGCCAATCTTTCTAAAGCCTCCCAAATTAGCATCATCTGAGAATTTAATTAACTGGCTGTTTACTAACCCTCTCCTTTCAAGATAATTAATGAGGATGTTAAGCGACACTGGGCCTGACATTGCTCCCAGCGGCACCTGAGCAGACACCTACCCGAGTGGAGCCTGGCAGGGTCGAGCTCCTGCCTTTGTCTACCCTTCAGCCGGCGTCTGGACTGCATGGCCACGCTGGGTGCTGGCAGCGATGGCACATGTTTGCTGAAAATCAGCCTTTCCTGCCTTCCCTTTTATCCTCTCGTTTTCTGCTTTGTTAATTAAAAAGCCTCATTTTACTTAGAATGGAATGCTTATTTTTTATGTTATTCCCTAGACAGCGTCTACATTACTGGGCTTGAAATTAAACTAGCTGAGAGAGTCCGGAGTTACAATTCGCTTTTGTTTCTAAAGTGGTAGTGTGACGTCTTCCACATCCCTCTCCCCCTGCCCTCGGCTTTCTACTTAATCCCGGTAACTGGATGTGATTGTTGGTCTAGAATTCAGCACCATCCACTAGAACTTTCTGTGATGATGGAAATGTTCTGTGATCTGCGCTGTCCAATGTGGTGGCCACCAGCCACACGGGGCCATTGAGCAATTGAAATGTGGCTAGTGTCACCGAGGGATTGAACTTTTCATTTTATTTAACTTAATTTAAATTTAAATAGTCACATGTGGCTAATGGCTGCTATATTGGCCAGCCGCTGTGACTAATCTTTTACCTGCCTTGGGTTATCCGTGGCGGGTCTGAAATGCCCAGCCATTTCTATACACTTCTATACACTCTCTATAACACTTTGTTTCTCTGACCGAGAAGGTAAACTGATTTCGCCACTGCTTTCAGCGAGCCCTAATTAGGAAGGTAAGTTTTCCGAAGGAAAAAGATGTTACTTTCTAAATCCAAATGTAAATGACTTGGATTATCCGTGTCACTGAGCGCTTCATTCATGCAGATAATTGAGAATTGACAGTGTCCTTTTCCCGCAATTACTTCCTGATAGTTCCATGTGTTACAATGGAGGAAACATGGAGCTGTTTTTAAATAGCTATGTTAATGTCCTCATTAATTTTACCTTTTTCTACCAATTAACAAATGTTAACTCCTGTGGCAGAATTAAGCTGGCTTCCCTTGTGAAGCTACACTCATTCTCGACCCCCTTACTGCCTGAGTCTGGTGAAGCTAAGCTTTTCACCTTGTGTTTTGCAGTGTGCAACCTGAGCAGCAACATGACATTTTGTAGGGGAATCTTTGTACTGGGTTATTCACAGACTAGCCCAGGACTGGTAGATCCCAGGGTTGACTTCTGTGATTCCCACTTGCCAGCCACATTCTCTTTCACATTTGGACCCAGGGATTGCAAACCCAGATGCCTGCAGGGGCCACACAGGTATCATAAGTGGGTGACTGGTGTGGGGCTGCAGGGCTCCTGCACCATCTTGTCTAGATAATTGTTGACATGAGGGAATGTACAGCCAGAAACCCCCCTTTTTTTTTAATGTCTAAAGAGGCAAAAAATCTTGATTGTATGGGAAATTGGCAGATTTTTAAATGTTCACCATTAATTAAGAATTTTTAAAACTCCCGAGGGTTATGAAGCTCCCACGGGCAGGCTTCCCAGCCACTGCCAATTTGCCATCTCTAGATTCTCTCTCTCCTGTGTCCATTAAACAGAGGAGAAAGCCATCTGCCGTGCCGCCATCCACTGCCTAATGTCTCAAGGTGCTTGTGAGAATCATTTGAGCTGTGTAATGGCCAAACCGTTTGAAATCTATGCAGGACTATGTACATGTAAGATGATGTTATTGAGAAGACATTTAAATACTTCATTTTTCTCAATCCAGATTTCCTGACCACTTGTTCTTAGATGTCAGGATCCAAGATTCTTGGATGTCCTAGCATGTGCTTTTAAGAGCATCTTAGGAAGGAAGCAAGAGCATGGCATGACGCAGGGATGAGAATGACCTGATTTTTCACCTTCTCATTTTTTTACTCTCTGGCTGTTTAAAACTGGATAGTTTTCAGCTACTGGAAGGTGTAGAGTAGAAGGCTACATTTTTGTTGTTAGTAATTCCATCACTAGGTTCGTTGGAAGTGGTGTCAGTTACAGGTATTGTTAAGCTCTGAGTAAATGTTACAACCTTAACCGTTATTCCTGTGGTGTTATTTACCTTGGTTGTAGAGTGAGATGCAGAACCCGAGAACCGGTGCCCTGTGACTGAGAGCACACTGATGAGAAAGTTATGTTGCAAAGCCTGAAAACAAGGAGTGAAGTTGAATTGTTCTGAAGTCATTTCATAATTCAAAGTTAAATGTTTCTTAAATAGGTGTTGACTTTCAGGTTGAAACAGCTTATTTTCATATGAAGTTTGCAAGTCTGACTTTTTAATTTTTTTTTTTTTTTTTTTGAGACAGGGTGTCACTTTGTCACCCAGGGTAGAGTGCAGTGGCACGATCTCGGCTCAGTGCAGCCTCAACCTCCCAGGTTCAAGTGATCCTGCTGCCTCAGGCCCCCAAGTTGCTGGGACTGCGGGTGCACGCCACCATGCTCAGCTAATTTTTGTATTTTTTTTTTTGTAGAAACAGGGTTTCACCATGTTGCCAGGCTGTTCTCGAACTCCTGATCTCAAGCAATCCTCCCACCTCAGCCTCCCAAAGTGCTGGGATTATACCGCACCTGGCCTGAGCCTGGCTCTTAACTTGAGTTTCAAAAATTGTAAGAAATTTATTTTGCTTATCAAAGAGTGTGTGTGAGAGGGTGTGTGTGTGAGAAAGAGAATGTATGTGTTCCCTTCTTTATTGAGAGCAGGTGCGTGATTTTTCTAGATGATTGTATAAATTTGTTGTGAAGTTTTAGGTCAGGGAACAGTGTATCACTGCCAGAAGAGGGAATCCAGCCAGCCATATGTCTTCATAAATAAAGTTTTATTGGAACACAGTCATGCCTATTCTTTTATGTGCTGCCGTGGCAGAACTGAGTAGTCGAGACAGTGATGGTACGGGCCTTAAAACCTAAGCTTTTTACCCTCTGAATATTTACAGAAAAAGTTTTCTGACCCCTTGCCTAAATTTTAGAAACGTGCCTTCCAAGAGGCTATATTTTTATGAATTCTAGGGAAACTGGGACCAAAACATTATTCTCCCCAAACCATTCTTGAGGCAGTTGTCAGGTCGGTGGGCTCTGGCTTATTTCTGTGATCGTAAGAATTTGCTTATTAGATGTTGAATGCAATGGCCCTGGTTTCATGGTAACTAAACCTGCATCCGCTTTTCGCTAATGTACTGCTAGTCATTTTATTCAGCAGACTGAGTAGCTTTCACTGTTTCTATGGGAAGGACAGTGCTCATTAGTGGATGTGCTCAGCCTTCAGTTTAGCTAAAATCTGAATGCTTTCTCAACCTGAAACAGTGCGTATTATTCTAAATGTTAAGTAATATGGCTCTCTACAAAGACAAAGTGCTTCCCAGTCATTATTAGCTGCTTCATCATCGTTCCTCATGATGATGTCTTGAAGTAGGTTCTCGTATCGCCGTGCTGATTTTAGCACTGGAGCAGGGACGGGAGGGTAACTTGCTGAAGGTCACATAATAACAAAGCCCGATGGCAATTTGTGTCATCGCATGAGTCATGTTGGCGTTGGGGATGCAGCTGGCACCAGCGGGACTGACACCCAGAGGCAAGCCAGTCCTCCTAACAGGTTCTTCCCCAGAAAAACCAGATGATTTCATTAGCAAGGTAAGTGAACGGATGACCAAGTAATTAATTCCTCTTTGTGTAGTCAGTCCTAGGACCCCGATGAAATCAGATGGCAGGGGAGGCTTCCTGAATCTTCAAGTTCCCCTTCCACCCATTGTCGTCTCCTGAGCAGCTGTTTTCTTTTAATTTTGCTTATTGTTTAAGGAAGTTCATTCACACTGATTTTCTCACTCAAGCCTCATGGCCCCTTGTAGGGTGGGTGGCCTTATTCCTCCTTTTACAATGGAAGAGACAGCTCAGTGTCAGTCCTCCCTCTTCACCACGGCTGCTCACTCCCATTCCCGTGTTCTCACTGCAGAATGATGTGGCTCCTGTGTGTCAAGCCCCACGGAGGAGAGTACAGCATCCCTGTCCTCAGGAAACTTCCAGTCTTGTTGTGGGGTGTGCCACCTACATAAAGTAGATTACCAGCACTCAGGGTGGCAGTGCCCATAGCCATGCCGAGAGCCCAAGACTTGGAGTTCAGAGGAGAAAGGTTCGCTGCAGACAGAAAAAGCGTGGGAGGTGAGATGCTTAGAAAGGAGGATAGAATTTGGAGGAGCAGGGGCTGGGCACAGTGGCTAATGTTGTAATCCTAGCACTTTGGGAGGCCAAGGCAGGCGAATCACTTGAGGCCAGGAGTTTGAGACCAGCCTGGCCAACATGACGAGACCCTGTCTCTACTAAAAATACAAAAATGAGCCGGGCGTGGTAGCATGGGCCTGTGGTCCCAGCTACTCGAGGCAGAGGTGGGAGGATCACTTGAGCCTGGGACTCGGAGGTAGCAGTGAGCTGAGATCCTGCCCCTGAACTCCAGCTTGGGTGACAAGAATGAGGCCCCATCAAAAAAAAAAAAAAAAAAAAAATGCATTTGGAGGAGCTGGCATGGATGTGTGCACAGGAGGAAGTGGCCTGAGTCAGCACCTGTGTGCATACACACCCACAACACACACACACACACAACACACACACACAAATAGAGGAGACCTTTGGAAACAAGAGAACTGGTAGAGCTGCTGGCTGGAGACAGGGGTTGTACAGGGGAGTAATGGATGATAAAGACCCTGTAGTGAAAGGCCTTTCTCACGTACAGAGAATGATGAGGATAATTTTTAGAGATGATTGACGAGCACTCATTTTGGGGAGAGATAATCGTAGCTGTAATCGTAGCTACTCCTGTAGATTACTCCTGTAGATTAATCCTGTAGATTACTCCTGTAATCGTAGCTACTTAGGAGGCTGAGGCAGGAGAGTCGTTTGAACCCAGGAGGTGGAGGTTGCAGTGAGCCAAGATCGCACTACTGTACTCCAGCCTAGGTGACAGAATGAGACTCCATCTCAAAAAAAAAAAAAAGAGAGAATGCTTTGTGGTGGGCCCTGATAGGGACCACCTGTTGGTGTGGGACCCCCCCCCCCAGTAAAGGAGCCACAGTTTTAGCTCAGGTGCAATGCATAAAGGCTTCTAGGCGGAGGTGCCACCAGCCTGCTGTGGGAGATGTGTGGCATTTCAGCATGAGTCAGAGTTATCTGGGAGGGTTTCCCAGCAAGAAAAGGCGCTGAGACCAGAATGATCAGAGTTGGTGGGGAAGGTGGGAACTGACACGAGTAATTGCATGTGGAATGTGGAATGGAGCGGAGGATTGAAATCTGAGATGGGGGAAGTGAATTTGGACTGGATTAGATAGGTCTTGAAAGGCAAGCTAAAGACCCAGGACTAATAATGGAGCCTTAGAAGGATTTTCTTCATTTGTTCAAACTTTCAGCCCACAATTTTAATTTTTTTTTTTTTTTTTTTTTTTTTTTTTTTTTGAGACAGAGTCTCGCCCTGTTGCCAGGCTGGAGTGCAGTGGTGTGATCTTGGCTCACTGCAGCCTCCGCCACATGTGTTCAAGAGATTCTCCTGCCTCAGCCTCCTGAGTAGCTGGGATTACAGGTGCCCAACACCATGCCCAGCTAATTTTTGTATTTTTGGTAGAGGTGGGGTTTTGCCATGTTGGCCAAGCTGGTCTCTAACTTCTGGCCTCAAGCGATCCACCCACTTCGGCCTCCCAAAATGCTGGGATTATAAGTGTGAGCCACCACAATTTTTAAGTCCCTGCCATGGATCAGGAGCTGTGCTGATAACTGAGGGGAGAAAGATTCGACTTGGTCACAGCCTGTGGGATGCTGTTGACGGTGTGGTGGAGGAGCAGAGGTGGTTTGCAACTCGCACAGCATAGGAGCTGCTTCCAGTGGGCCGGAGGGCCCAGAGGAGGAAGCAGTGGAGCCTGTGGCTTGAGGACAGCTTTGGAGTAGGAGTGGCCTGTGAGCTGGGTCTCTGCATGGGGCAGGGATCTGATCTTTCTAGCTGTATATTTATTTTCTCTTAGTCTGCTGATCCCTTAGAGCTTTCAAAAGACCCAGTTATTTTCATTTTTACTTCAATCACAATATGAGACCGTTAACTTCTGAAATTCAGTAGTGTGACCCATTTCATGATCTTTCCCAACTAATAAAATAGAGTTGTCACAAGGGCCTCTGTGTTGTTTTGGTTTTATTTTTCCCAGGGGCCTTGCATTCTGGAGCAGATGGGTGGTGGGCTAGAATAAATAGTTCCTCCTCTGAGCCAAACTTCAGTAAAAATAGTTCCTAGCTACATCTTGGGCATCTGGACTACTTCTGATACAGAAAGGTCCAACTCTGTGTAACGTACAAGAAGGTTATCTCTACTAGAAGCCTGCCCTGTCTGACCCCCACTGTAAGACGATGGTCACCAAGTAAGCTTGCCTCAGAATCGCCTAGAAGGCTTGTTAAAAGCCAGATTCCTGGCCCCATCCCTAGAGTTTCTGTCCATCTGGACAAGGTCTGAATTTGCACATCTGACATTCCCAGAGGGTGCTGTTGCTATTGGTTGAGGAGCCACACTTGGAGAACTCCCTGCTCTAACCCAAGCATAAAAGGAACTGCTGGACTCTTGGGACCTGCCCTTGGCATGGGCCTTTCTCGACGACCTCCACAGTGGGCACCCTCCTTGAACTCGCAGCAGGAACAAATGCACAGCGGCCTCTGAGGAAGGGAAGATGGTGTCCCAGGTTCCCCATAGAGCCCTCTCTGGTTATCCTGGTGAGACCTCAGACTCCTGCAGTGCCGGGCTGGGTGCAGTTGCATTCAAGACTCTTGACTTCTCACATCCTCATCTGGAAGGAATAACCATTCTCAAGACCAAGAGTTGGCCTCAGAAACTTGGACATCAGCCTCAGAGTGGTGGTTTTTGTTCCTGTTCAACTTTAGCCCCCGACTGGCCTGCACGGCTGTCAGACTTCGAAATTCAGCCTTGTCCCCCGTCTCTCTGGCTGTTTGTTCCTAAGCCCTTCCATGAAAGGCTCCTCAGCCCCCCATCAGCCCCTTTGTGCTCTGAAAACGGTGTCTCAAAAATGAGGGTGCTCATATTCAGGGACAGCTTGAGATCCTCTACCCCAGGGGATGCTCACAGGTCTTTGAGCTCAGGCCCATTGGAATGATTAATTGGTGTCCTCCACTCTGCCGGACAATTAAGGAAAGCAGGAAAAGGAGGGAAAAGTCTTCAGTGAGACCTAATTTGGCACCATGTTGTTTTCTGTTAATCTATTTTGTTTTCTGTCCGTCTGTCCCCAGGGACGGGTGCCTTGCTGCTTGCTGAAGCATGCATAACTAATGTCCTCATTAAGGGCTGATCTGTTTATCAGGGCCATTGGAGGAAGCCAGCCTGCCAAACCCAGGCGCAAGCTGGGGGCTGTTGCCTCCCTCTGGGCCTCAGCCCCACCTCATTAAGCTGGTCCGGGCTATTGATTGGGAGCCTGTGTTTGGAAGAGTCTTACTTACTCCATGCATTATCTTGACAGATTGATCAGACCTGATTGAGAACCTCTTAAAGGAACGAACAGCTGTAATGGGAAAGTTGGACTCTGTCATCCGTTAGGATGATTCTGGGAGCAAGAAGAACAAGGCTGACATCTTGGAGCAATTGTATTTACAATTAACATGGTTGAAAACGATTGCCTCTATTGATCCCCCCTTCCTGCAATTACAGCCCCATTGTTTACATTCCAGCACTTCAGTTATAAAAAGGAAATTCAATAATTATTGCATTATTTAAAGTTAAAGTGCCACAGAGTTTGCTGGCTGCGCTTGCTGGTTGATTTAACGTTCAGTAAAATCCATGCTGAGCTCTCCATCTTGAGGCCGAACAATATCGGCTTTTAATGAGACTTAAAAAGGGGGTGGGGGAAGGAGGGCAGAACCCAGTGCATGGGGTGTTTGTCTGGGTTATTTATGGGGGAACCCAAAAGCAGAGCTGGGAAATGAGCAGTGTCATCGTTTGCAGAACTGCGGCACTCTCGCCACGTGGCCGTCCATTCTGCACACAGCCATCTCCTGGCCTCTTGACGCAGACTCCGCTGTCCTTCCTCAAAGAACCATCTGTCTCATTTCACTGTCGGTCCCTTGCTTCCCTCCCACAAGTCTGTCTCTTTCAGCCTTCCACAAAACAAATGGAATTTAAGGAGAAAAAGTGAAATGTCTGCATCAGCCAGAGTGATCGACGCCAGAAGTGTTGATTTAGAGGGAATTTTTCTGCCTTGCCCCGTCACTTTCTCATTCTCTTTTAAGAGAAGAATAAAATAAAAAATCAAGCCCCTTGTACGAGGCAGAAGGCAGCCTTGTGGGTGTTGCACCGGCTGCCCTGTCTTCTCTCATAATGAAGGTGATGAGGGTATTTGTCAGCAAATAGTAGGAACTCAAGAGGAGCCCCTGGGTTTGAGCACCAAATTCATGCTCTGCAGCAACAACCAGAAAGTTCAAGAGCATGGGAGGAATTTTAAAGAGCATTTTCTTCTCGCATTTGGTTGAAATTCTTCCGTGGGCTTGGTTCCAGCAAGACATCTGGGCAGGTGCACTCAGCGGGCTGCAGAGCAAGGGAGGAAAAAATGATGTCTCATGCTTTGCCATCAAGAGCCACACTGCCAGCGACAGCCCCGGGAAATTTTCGAGTGCAGGTGTGAAAGGGGAGAGGAAGATGAATAGAGCCAATTCTGACTTTTATGAAGTATCTGGAGCAGGCCAGTAGCGGGCAGCTGCTTCCGTGTGACTTTTTCATTAAGGAGGTGAATTCTTGTGTGCAGGCATTGCATGATTTATCAAGTGCAGTTTGCTAGAATTTAAGATACTCTTTGGGAAAAGCCAAGTGCAGAGATTTTTGGTCCTGGAAGCTTTCCTCCCTGCAACAGATCATCTCCATGTATTTCAGCTTGGGTCCTTTTTCCGTGGCCATTGCTGTCCTGACCAGAGTATTGGTTCTCAAAGTGTGGTCCCAGACTGGCCTCATCATGACCTGGGAGATTGTTAGAAACGCAGATTCGTGGGGCTCACTCCCGACCCACTGAATCAGAAACCCTTGGGATGGCCCCAGCGATCTAGGGCGTAGCATGCCTCCCAGGTGCTTCCGATGCACGCTCGTTAGAGAACCACTGAGCTGGAACACCGATGGCGTCATCCATCACCAAGCCCACCCGGCTGTACCTGCCCATCAGAAGCGACGAAGCAAGATCTGGACTCACAGTAGAAAGACCACGACTGTCTCAAATATTTGGGTAGTTCTTCACATGTTCCGAAGCATTTTCACATATGTGGAAATTTTCTCATGTGGTTTTAAGAATTGCTTTGAGGAAGGCAGGGTGAGTAAAATATCTCCAGTTTACAGATGCAGTAGCACACCTGTTTTGACCAGTAGACAGCGTGTTTTGTTTTCTGCTGGATTGACGGTCGTGGAATTAGAGATACAAATAAGCAAATTCTTGAGTGGATCTGGAGAATCAGGGAAATGTCTCCCAGGCGATTCAGCCCAGCTCTTCTCCCTTCCCTGCTCCTCACCTGGGGTATTGGCAGACATGAGAAAGAACGTGGTCCTTGCATTCAGTTATGTTTGGTGCCCAGATGGGCAAACAGACCCAGTAAACTTTTTTTTTTTTTTTTTTTTTTTTTTGGTGGCAAGGGCATGGTCTTAAGGTTTGGATTCGGGCTCTGCCTACACCAACAGCCTGACTTTGGCAAGTTTTGCACTTCTTGTAAGGGAGAAGGCAGCCCTGTGTGTGTTCAGTATCCTCTGTCCATGTCATAATTCCTATATGTCAGTTTCTTTATTGTCAACCAAGGATTCCCTTTTGGAGCCTGGGGAGGAGTGAGGGTTGGTTGTAAGGAGAGAAATATCAAATAGGTATGTTCAGTAGATGTTCATTTCCATCTAATGAAGATTAACTGATGAAAAGTAACATTACTAATAGCCTCACTTATTATGAGGGCTAACCATGTATCAGACACATTGTATGAAGCATTTTATGTGAATTATCCCATTGATTCCTCCCAGCAGTGAAATGAGGCTCTGTTACTGCCCCTGTTTTGCACACAAGGAAACTGTATGTGACTTGCCCTTCGTGGCACAGCTGGTGAGATTCAGAGTGAGGGTTTTCCACTGGGCCACTTAACATAGAGTGCCCCACAAACCATCATTATTGGCAACAGTTTGACATGGAGTTGGATGAGCACAGGCTAGAGTAGTGTGTATATGGTGCTGTATTAGTTCGTTCTCACGCTGTTAATAAAGACATACCCATGACTGGGTAATTTTTAAAGGAAAAAGGTTTCATCGACTCTCCATTCAGCATGGCTGGGGAGGCCTCAGGAAACTTACAGTTATGGTGGAAAGGGAAGCAAACATGTCCTTTTTCACATGGTGGCAGGAAGAGAAGTGCAGAGTGAAGGGGTGGGGAAGCCCCTTATAACACCATCAGATCTCATGAGAACTCACTGTCACAAGAACAGCAGCAGGGGTAACTACCCCCGTGATTCAGTTACCTCCCACTGGGTCCCCACCATGATATGTGGGGATTATGGGGACTACACTTCAAGATGAGATTTGCGTGGAGACACAGCCAAACTGTATCAGGAGGCTTTTATTTTTGTATGGGGACTTAAATTGGGGAGAGCTGGAAAATAGTGCTAGGGAAGAAGTATATCTTACAAATGAAAGAAAGTTGCTGCTCCTGGTATGATATCCTAGTGAAGAGGTGATTGTCAGATTCTGGAAGTTCTAGGTTGTTTCTGAGAGTAGTCAGTTTGAGGTTAGCCTGGTGGGACCCACTTTGTTGTTTTCATCACCCACATACTCCCCTCAGCTTCTGAGCTCTGTGCACACTCACTCAACCATTGTGGAAACTAGTCCTCATTTTGCTTGTGACATTATGCTCTGGTAGGCCCCTTCCTCTGAGTCCTACCATGAAATTAGATGTAGGGGGTGTTCATTCACCATCATATGCATGCATAGCATTTACTATGGGCAAAGTGCCTACACACACTTTTTTTTTTTTTTTTTTTTTGAGACAGGGTTAATAATTTGCTCCCATAATGGTAAAAATGCATGCCTGATAAATTTCCTCACCATGTATAAACAGTGTCTCCACACTCCTTTTTGGAGCTCTCCTAACAGAGGAAAGTGAAATCTATTTACATGGAGGCGTCGACATTCCACAAGGATCCATGTTTGTGTTTTTCCAGAAAAGAGTCAAAGCCAAGGCAGATACAACCTATAGACAGGTATAGACTTAGATAGTTATTTTCCTTCTAGAACTTACTGTTTTTCTCAGGGCCACTAATGTTGAGAATTTTGAATCAGGAAATGTGATTTGTGTAAGGGAAAAGGTAGAACGGGAAGTCTTCGCTCTGGCCTTGGATATGGAGAGCGAGCAATCATGGCTTGTTCCACGGCCTAAGGAGCCTGGCCTAGAAACCAGAAACTAGGTCAGAGCAACCCAAATGGATTGATCTAAGGGAACATTTTTACTTCCTTTTACTTTTTTCTTATAAATCATGGTTGGGGCTTCTATCTTATGGTATCTGCAGGGATCCTACAATGAAATAGAACTAAATTAGCATGTGTCAAGGACGAGAGCTTGAGCAGATGAAAAGCCAGCATTGAACAGAATATACATATATATTTAGGTTGACCTTCCAGGAGTCTTCCTAAAAATGTGACATTACATTTGGAACTATAACACGATCTCACTGATTAAAAAATTAACCTCCCCCACTCCTGGTTGCATTACCCCTGGGAGGATTTTCTTTTTAATTTTAGGCATTTGAGGTGAACACCTGGGTCTGCAAAGTCTCATGTTCCACAACCCCCTGCAGTCTGTGCAGCGTAGCTTGGCGGCTGTGTACTTGGAACTTGGACTCAAGTCTCAGGCTCTGGTCCTGTTTCCTCCATGCTCAGTGTGACCTTGCAGGCTTCTTTGAGCTTTGGGCTCCTCCAAGGATGAAAGCCAAATGTGACCCACCTCATGGGGTTGTAATGTGAAAATTTAAAAGTGTGTGTAGGCTGGGTGTGGTGACTTACATCTGTAATCCTAGCACTTTGGGAGACCGAAGTGGGAGGATTGCTTGAGCCCAGGAGTTCGAGACCAGCCTGGGCAACTTGGCCAGACCCTCTCTCTACAAAAAATTAAAAAATTAGTCAGGCGTGGTGGCATGCACCTATAGTCCCAGCTACTCAGGAGGCTGAAGTGGGAGGATCATCTCAGCCTGGGGAGGTTGAGGCTGCAGTAAGCTATGATCGCACCACTGCACTCCAGCCTGGGCGATGGAGTGAGACCCTGTCTCAGACAAAAAAGTAAAAAGAAGTGTGTGTGTGTAGATGCTTCACCCACAGTAAATGCTCTGCATGCATATGGTGGTGAGTGAACACCCGCTATGTCTTCCTTACTTCATCTTATCAAGTTGAGGAATTAGCAGACTTACTGATCCCCATCTTCTCCACATCCCTCTCACTGGATTTGTTAGTGAGATTTCGTAGTCCTCTCCTGGAAGGGAGAAGCTGAAGCTGTTGTGTGCTGTGGTTGCTGTCTTTCCCTGGAGAGGGGTGCTGTAACAGGCAGCCTCTTCCATCATGGGGCCTCCAGTTCTATGGACTGAGAAGAGTTACAGACAGGCTCGCCTGCCTGCCTTTGGCCTGACAGGTGTCTTGGGGGTTTTCCGGGACATTCCACCATGGGGTTTCTCCTCTGCTGGGCAGGAAGCACCTGGCATCTCCTGGAATAGCTGGCTGGCTCAGAGGGGCTGCTCTGGAAATGGAATTGCCCTCTGTGCCTGTGTGCACAGCACAGTGTGCCAAGAGAGCGGCTGCGGTGTGTTTATGGTAACAGGTGGTACTTCCCGAGGAAGCTTAGTTTGTGAATTGAGTGTGTTTGTGTGTGTGTCAGAATGTACTTTGTCTATTTCTACTTTAAAGGGGAGGCTTTGACAAAACCTGATCAATATTTTGCATTCCATGCATGAGGAACCAGATGTTAGAAGTTTCCTCTCGTTGGGGAGGAGGAGGGAGCTGGGGCCCCTCCAGATTTATAGAAATCAATGTTCCCTGACAGAAGTTGGTTAGTTTTCCTGGGAAACAAGTAACAGGAACACATTTTTTTGATTTTCACGATGAATTATTTTCTAACAAGAGCCCTCTTTTCGTCTCTTTGACTTTCAGTGTTTGACTAGGGTGAACGAGCACAACATACTAATGGGGTAGAATCCCACAAAGTCATGCAGCGGAGCCTCTGTTCTCTCCCTTCTTTTTAAATTATTAGTTTGCTTTTTGCACTTGGTGTTATGTGCCAGCCCCTTTATCCGAGGTGCCTCTTGTTGCAGGGAGGGCTTTGCTGTGTTCTTCTCAGTGAACCAGACCTAGAAGGGAAGGCAAAGAGACGGATGGGGGCCGTGAGATGTTTCCATGTCAGAAGCATTGGAGTGTCATCTTCCAGCGAAACTGAGACGGGATGAACATTTTAAAGCATGAGTAGCCCTAATAGGATTAGGAAGAGGTGCAAGAAAAGGTCTATTTGACCGACGTGAGTGAGCCCTCGTATGAACCCTGGCTTTGTTTCCAGCCATAGCCATTGACCCCCTAACGTATGCCAAGTTTCCAGTGAATCCAGATGAGGACAGTCTGTTGTTATCCACTGCACAGCATTTGGAGGACTTGGAGATAGATAGTTGGGCTCTTTTTCTGCTCCCATTTATGACTCAAACTAGATACTTCCTTCCTTCATCATACTTCTCCAAGGTTTCAGAAAGTAAATTCAATTGCCAAGCATAGATGTTTCTTTCTGTGAGAGCTACAGTACCTTTGCAGTTCTTATGATACAGTCTTTTGCAGGTGCTATCTATCTGTCTGTTTTTATCTATCTATCTATCTGTTTGTCTGTCTATCTGTCTATATCTATCTATCTGTCTATCTATCTATCTAGTCTGTTTATGTAGTCTATCTAATCTATTTATTGAGACAGGGTCTCACTCTGTCAGCCAGGGTGGAGTGCAGTGGTGTGATCATACCTCCCTTCAGCCTCCACCTCCTGGGATCCAGTGATCCTCCTGCCTCAGCCTCCCAAGTAGTTGAGACTACAGGTGTGTGCCACCACTCTTGGCTAATTGTTTATTTCCTTTTGTAGAGACCAGGGCTCACCATGTTGCCCAGGCTGCTCTTGAACTTCTAAGCTCAAGTGATCCTCCTTCCTTGGCCTCCTAGTGTTAGGATTACAGGCGTGAGCCACCACGCCCGGCCTCCAGGTGCTTTCTAAACAAGCAAGTGAGTTGGAGTGGGGGTGATCAAGGAAAAGTATAGTTAGATTTAAGGTTATAGGGAGAGGTTGGCCCAACCAAGTGAGTTTGGGTAGACCTAAGTTCCCACTCTTTTTTGGTTAGCTAGGTTGACCTCGAGCTACTGGTTGGTCTTGCTTTCTCATTAGTAATCTGTGGGAAGATACTGGATTTTCTTGAGTTAGCGAGGAGGCCTCTGTGATTTTCAGTATTCCAGGAAGTATATTCTCAAAACAGTATTCAAGCCAAAGGGGGATGCCCTCATTATACTCTTCCTTGTGCTCTTGGAGTTGCTGCTGTCACTGCCTGCATCACCTGCAGGTTAAGTCCCTGGGGTTGGGTATATTCTGTGTGCATGTGTGTGCATGTGTGTGCCTGTGTGTGCGTGCATGTGTGTGTGCATGTGCACACAGTGTCTTGTGTTGTAGACACTTAGACTCAGACCGAAACAATCCCCCGCCAAATGGGCTCACCAGCTGGTTTTCTCTGGGTCTCCGGGTGGCATGCATCCCAGCACACTACCCACAGTTGGAGCTGTTGTTTTGTTTTCTTTTTAAAATTATACTCCTGACCCGACAAAGGAGAGTAGGTAGGAATTGTGAGCACAGAGTAAAGAAAATGGAAAAAGTAAAAACAGAACCCGGTTGCCCTCCTCCCCAGCGGGTGAGCTCTGTGATAGAGGCGGAAGGGGTTGGGGAATTCAGGATTTGCGTGGGAGAAAAATTTCCTGCCTGGCGAGGAGAGCAAGAACTCTGAAAGCAGGCAGCTCCTTTCTTGAGTGCACCACTGGGATTTGTGCCTTGGTGGATTCTTCATATATTACAGTGAATTTAATTAAATACATTGTGATCCCAATTGAGGGTATTCTAATTAGCTGGGTCAGGAACAAATTATTCTCCCTCCTCCTCCAAATGAAAACATCCACTCTTTTCTGCGGGAAAGGCATGTTCTTGGCTGACTGACTTGCCCCGTGGAGTGCTCATGGGCCTCTTAGCACACTCCCTATCGCTGCTTTTTATTAGGCAGGTTCCAAGGGTGGGATTCTGGGGATAAGGCCAGTGCCACTTGGGAGGAAGGGAGAGAGGATCTGACCAACAGGGTCAGGGGTTGAGCCGCTCAAGGCCTAGGAAATGGCCGAATGATGTGGAGAAGGTCACAGAGGTCAGGACCCTGCCGCTAGCTTTGGGTCTCTGTTTACTTCTGGTTGGACAACTTAAAAAATAACAAGACACTTGGAAAATCTGGGGAGAACAGGACTTGTCACATGCAGGTAGACATCAGTGGACCCAAGCAGAAGTTTGGGTTGGGATGTTAGGTTTATGCGCAACTGTTTCCTGGCAACCAAGATATAGTTTATTCTGTATGTTTTGGCTTTTTTTTTTTTTTTTTATTTTGAGGCAGAGTTTTGCTCTGTCGCTCAGGCTGGAGTGCAGTGGCTCACTGCAACCTCCACCTCCCAGGTTCAAGCGACTCTCCTGCCTCAGCCTCCCAAGCAGTTGGGACTACAGGCATCCGCCATTACGCCCGGCTAATTTTTGTATTTCTGTAGAGATGGGTTTCACCATGTTGGCCAGGCTAGTTTTCAACTCCTGACCTCGGGTGATCCACCGGCCTCAGCCTCCCAAAGTCCTGGGATTACAGGCGTGAGCCACTGCACCCGGCCTGTTCTGGATTTTTTAAAGTGTTTTGGAGAATAAACTTGGAATACAAAGCAAGCTTGGAATTTTGAATGAATCTTTCACGGAAGTTTCTAGGAGAGGACCCTAGGTGTGTTCATTCAACCAGGGTAGGTGGGAGCAGCCATGGCTCCATTTTCTTGTTTCCTCTTATTCTTTTCTCCACGATTTTTAGTGTATGCCCAGTTTCTTGCTAAAATGACTCTCAAAGTGGCAGACAAAAGAATTCATGGCAGTGTAAGAGATTGTAGTTTACCAACATGAGCTAGAGTGCGGTGTGGATTTTAGAGTATCTTTATCATATCCTGTTTTAAAAGTGTGAGTCCCCGGTATGATGTTTATTTCAATCGGGAGTTTATACGGTCCTATGACCCAAAAGCCCATGGATTTAAGGACAAAAGACATTCGACATCGTATTTCCATGCAACTCTTTTGGCCACGTTATTCCTCTCTTCTGGCTCGGAGATTGAAGACTCCAGCCATTTGGAATAGAACTCTCACACATCCATATTCAAATTTGATGTTTGAAATTCAGTGCCTTATTGTGAGGAAATCCTGTTTCATAGGGAAGTAGTGGGGGATTGGAGGTAAGGCTTTAGTGATTCTTGATCTGATTTCATAGTTTATTCTACCTCCAAAATCTCTTGATGGAACGTATTTCTTTGAATTTCATGGCTGTTGTCTCTGCTATCTTTTATTCATTCAGTTTTAGTTGAAGCTTTAATGAATATCATTCTTTCCGTCCTGGTGACCTAAGACAGCAGTTCTTGGCTCCCTTACAGGTTTCCAGCTCCTCGGTTTTAGGACAAACTAAATGGAATATCCTGGAATATCCTGGTCCTGTTTGTGGCTTCTGAGTTCTGAGGGGCCTCGTGGAGTAGTTTGGGGGAAGGGATGTGGGCTAGCTCATCTTCTCTGTTCACTTCTGCCTGCCTTCTCCCCAGGATTGTAACCTCCAGAAAGCACTGCCTCAGCACATTGCGTCCTCCTGACACCCTCTGAAAGGAACCTCATCGCAGAGAAGGCAGTGAAGTTAAATCATTCTTAAAAAGCAGCTCAGAGGTCAGGCGCGGTGGCTCACGCCTGTAATCCCAGCTACTTTAGGAGACTGAGGCAGGTGGATTGCTTGAAGTCAGGGGTTCGAGACCAGCCTGGCCAACATGGTAAAACCCTGTCTCTACTAAAAATACAAAAATTAGCTAGGTGTGCTGCCTCATGCCTGTAGTTGCAGCTACTCGAGAGGCTGAGGCAGGAGTGGGCCAAGATTGAGCCATTGCACTCCAGTCTGTGCGACAGAGCAAGACCCTGTCTCAAAATAAATAAATAAATAAATAAATAAATAAATAAATAAATAAATAAATATAAATAAATAAATAAACAAAAAGCAACTCAAATTTATCTCCAGAAAAGTAGCTTTTTATCACCAGTTGTAATTTTTGCAATAGTTAAGATTGAACTCACTGGTTCTTCCAACACTTTCTTGTTGTAGAAATTTTATTTTGTCCAAGGTGCTGCATTTGAGTGTGTGAATCACCCATTTGGGGGGCAGAAGGGATTGTACTCTCTTGGTGCCTGTGAAGCTCGCTGCATTCTTACGTACACGTTGGCAAGATTTCCTATGGGATACTTGAGCCAGTTTATGTGATTGAGGACTTCAACCCTCCTCCCATGAGTTTTCTGTGACACTCAGTTGGTGCATTTGTATTTCTTCTTCCAGTGAAGTACAAACGTGCTTCTGGATTTTTCACACGTGATCAGTGAACACAGGACGTGTGCACGTCAGTACGTGAGCCTCAGGGCAGTGTCCCTTGATAGGAAGCACTCAACAGGGCCACTCTGGTATTTTCAAGATTGCATGGCGTGCAGGGCATTCTAACCATTCTAGCTTGTCAGTGTCTTGCATTCTGAGCTGGGCAAGGATGAGACATCCAAGCAGGACTAGAAACCATTATCCCGGCATAGACATCAGACAGAAGCAGTGTGGGTCAGAAAGGAGACAAGCAACATGGGCAGTTCCGTGATGTTTGTTGTGGGCCTGCCATGGCTCCAAGGGCCAGGTTTGGCTGTCTGGGCTGGGGGTTGGGGACAGGTGGTGAGGAGGAAAAAGGAAGGACACGTAATCACAGGAACACATAAAGCACTCACATGACCTGAATTTCCTCCTTCAAAAGGGTGCTGGGTACATGGCTGGAGGAGACAAGCCTCAGGTTCTACATCTCTCTCTGCCCCCAACTTACTGGGTTACCTTGGGTCAGTCATTTAAGCTTTTGGGGAGTGTTTCCCTTGCTTCATGTGTATCCAATAAAAGAATTCCCTCTTCCCCTAAAATGAATCATTGGAAATGAAGGAGATGGCCTTTCTACACCAGGAGCACATTCATTCTGTGTTAGTCAAAAAGGGTCCATAGCTTTCATTACATTCCCAGGAGACTCAGAAACATTGTGAGTTTTGTTCTTAGGTCACCTTTAAGTCTTCCTAGCCACAGAAGCCTGGGGTCTGCCACCTGTCTGCATGACCTTTTCTATTCTGATACCCCAGACATGAATCCTTTCTGTGCCTGCCTCCTGGGGGCTCTTAGGCTGCCATGCTCTGGGATCAACACTGTGTCTACTAAAAACAACAGAGGACGTAATTTGGATGGTCTCACCATCTGATACACCAACTTACCAATGATATTGGCCAATGATAAGCTGGGTGACTTTGAGATACTGACAGGGAACTAGTCTGGAGAAATTTATTTTTCTGGCATTTTTTAGTCTAGGGGAAAACCTAATTTGGGGTTCTCCCAGTAGACTGGTTTTAAATACAAACACTGGAGTTGTCTTGTGAAAAAGCCAGATACTAGCTCTGGCTCCATGTTCCTGACCTAGGGTGCCGTACAGGCAGGACGACCAGAGGCTATTACCTGAACCAGGGGTTGGCTTAACTTTTCCTGTCATAATTTAGTACATTTCTATAGTAACAATCTAGACCTTGTGGACTATACCATCTCTGTCACAGCTGTTCAACTCTGATGTTTCAAAAACATCCATAGACAGTATGTAAATCAATGGGCGTGGCTATGCTCCAGTAAAACTTTATTTACAAAAAACAGGCAGTGGGTTGAATTTGGCCTGTGGGCCGTAGTTTGCCAACCCCTGATCTAACAAGAGAAGGACACTTTAGAGAACAAAAGGGGAAACCTTTAACCTTGTGCCAGGAAAGGCAGTGTTGCACTGAGAGGGCCCATGTGATCAGGATTATCAACATTCTGAAAAGCCACATGGCAGGGGCTGTTTGGGGGAGACAGGAATGGGTATCAGCTTGCTGTGCCTCTTCAAAGAACTGCTAGAGAAGGGTACTCTGGGGAAAATAAAAACAACCCCTCTAAGGAGTCTCACAGTTGAAGACTACATTGGTCCATTACTGTGCTGCTACCAAGAACTGCCCAGGACTGGGTAATTTACAAAGGAAAGAAATTGACTCACAGTTCTGCAGGGCTGGGGAGGCCTCAGGAAACTTACAATAATGGTAGAAGGGGAAGCAGGCATGTCTTTCTTCACATGGCAGCAGGAAGGAGAAGTGCTGAGTGAAGTGGGGAAAAGCCCCTTATAAAACTTATCAGGTCTCCTAAGAACTCAGTAAGTATCACAAGAACAGAATGGGGAAACCACCCCCATGATCTAATCACCTCCCACGAGGTCCTGCCCCCAACACGTGGGGATTACAGTTCAGATTACAATTCAAGATGAGATTTTGGGTGGGGACACAGCCAAACCATATCAAAGACTGTCCTGTTTGGCTGTGGAGATGTGTCCCCTGGAGGCATGCCTCTGCCTGTGACCAGGATGGTGTGAGCTGATGCCAGTGGTGGCTTTGAGTGGCTTATCCAAGGCATGTCCTTCTCTTTTGTCCCTCGCAGCACCTGCAGCAGCATGAGAGTGGTGTGGAAGGTGAAAGCTGCTACTACCACTGCGTTCTGTGCAACTACTCCACCAAGGCCAAGCTCAACCTCATCCAGCATGTGCGCTCCATGAAGCACCAGCGAAGCGAGAGCCTGCGAAAGCTGCAGCGGCTGCAGAAGGGCCTTCCAGAGGAGGACGAGGACCTGGGGCAGATCTTCACCATCCGCAGGTGCCCCTCCACGGACCCAGGTGAGTGGTCTTGCAGGCGCGGGAGGCCCAGGTTGGGCCTGGGTGTTCACCTCCTTGAGGCCTCCTGAGGACTTCTGTTTGAGGGAGACATTACTGCTTTAGCTGGTCCTCATGTTCCTTACTGACTTCACAGGTGAGCACTGTGTTTTGGAAGGAACGTGCAGGGATTGTTGCCTGCCTGCCTTTCTTTTCCTTTTCTTTCTTCTTCTTCTTTTTTTTTTAAAGGAACTTGGCAGCACTTTTCTTGGAGCAAGGCTCAGTCTTAGGAAAGTCACAAGCTACTACCCAGGGAGCAAGCCAACAGAAGATATTCTCTATTCTAAGATTCCTCCAGTACATACTTTAGATTCAATTTATTGGTTCAGATTGACATAGCAAATCCTACATCGTGTGTCCTGCTCAGTATTAAGAGTAGACAATTTGTGGCCTCAAAGTCTGGTCAGTAAAATTGAACTTTAGAGAGGAGTAAAACAAGTGCTTGTTATAAAAATTTCAGTTGTATTTGGGAATGATTCTGGCTGTTTCTTGGGTCCACGCTGCTTGCTACTTCAATGCGTCTAGACCTTCTAGTGGGAGCTCGCCTCGTTTCTACCTCCCCATGTCGTCTCCCTGCAGCCACCTTTTTCCCCACTTCCCTCCCTCCACCCATGACTCCCCCTCCCATTGCGACTTCATTGGGTAGAATCACCTCCTCTTTTCTATTTTTTCCATCTTCCAGTCTCTTGTGCTCAACTTAGATGCATAAGACAGTCACTTGCCTCTTTCGAAATGAAAACTTTCCAAGAAAAGCTCTCCTTTCATCCTAGGTCCCATGCTTTCTCTATGACAGAATCTTCCAGATTCTTAACAGAATCCTCTGACCTGCTCACCTCTATTCCATGTCTCAACCTCCTACAACCCATTTCCTCTGTCACCAAGCCACTCTTGGGAGGGTGCCGCTGATCTTTGACTGACACAGCCCAGGAAGCGCTGGGCCTGACTGTTTTCTGTTTGCAATGTTTGAAATTGTTGCCCAGCCCTTTCTTGAAGCTCCCTTCCCTTCCCTTGCCTTCCCTTGGCTTCCAGGGTGTTTTCCTCTTCTCCGCCGGCTTCCCTTGACAGTCTCCAAGCCTGACCCTGGCTGGTGGTTCTCAGCCTGCCCCATGTACCTGGGCATCGGGCACTGTGGCCTGGTCCTCGGCTCTCAGCCTCTTGAGCTTTGATCTCCTGGTGCTGCCAAATGCCCTTGAACAGCTTCCTGGACGCTACTGGCCCCACCTCCCAGATGCTGAGCTTCCTGGACATCTCATTGGTCACACCTCCTGGACCCCTTGCTCACCACTCTCTCTGCCACACTTCTTTTTCCTTTTAATGACAGCTTGTCTAACGGCCCGGCCAAGCCAGAGATTCGAGGCCACTCCTGGTCCCTCAGTCTCCCGCAGTGTCTTCTCAGCCATTCAGCCATCATGGGTGTGTGCAGCTTTAACCTTAATATAATAAACTTACACGTTTTTATAATTTTTAAATGCAAAAAGTTACATAAATTATATGAAGAAGAGCATGCCCCTTTCCCATCCCCTTTTCCAGGGGATCAGCTTTCGGCTTTCAGATGTTTCTTTTGTTACTTATTTCCATGTTTCTCCTCATGCTTCTACGACTGTATCTTGTTTTTAAGTTTTAGATGTTAACTCTTGACTTTCTACCTGGGCAGATGAGGATTTCACTGGTGTGCTGTTCCACAAACCCACCTGCGTATGCACCTACACCCATACCCCAACCACAAACTCACTGAGATGGCACACACACCAGCCCCGATACCTCATAGACACACATTCTTGCACCTGTGCACACACGCATGCACGCACGCGTGCACACACACACACTTTCTCTGCATCCCACACATTCCATCGACATTCACATACACAGCCCACAGATAAGACACCATATCCACATACATTGTATACACCCACACACACCCTGTATATGCTCACACACCCACACAAGCCATATACTGCACCCACGCGCCCCATCCGCGTGCACCTCCCCCACATACACTGCACCCCCCACATGCAAACATCGTAAACTCATAGACTCTGTACCCCCACACACCCCACACACACTGACAAGCACCCTCACTCTACCCACAAATACACAGGCGCTGCCCCGCACACACCCGCACCCCCCATACCCCACTTGGACTCCCTCCCGTTCCCCAACCCCCTCCACACTCAGTCCTTCCTACCTCCACCTTCTATTATGATTAAACAATAATTGGGGGTTATATTAATATTCAGTGTTTTCATTATTATAACTATAAATATTAATCGCAGCTGAGCCATGTAGAGTTTTATAATTTCATTTACCTTCTTGTACAACTTATTGTCTTCTCTGGTTTTCTAGGTACCTATGATTAATTCATGGCGAACCTTACTCTGCCAGAAGTAGACATTTCCTAATCTCTGAACGCTCTGCTCTATCAGTTTTTCTGTCAGCTTCATTTCCTCCTGGAGGCATCCCTCCTAAGCCCCTCCAAAGCCCTCTGCCCACCTGCTCCTCTCCGGATCATCCGACTGCTCCTTCGCTGCCTCCTCATATAAATGAAACAGCAATTCCCAAATGATGGGATAGGCCACAATTCAAGAATTTTTCTCCCAGCTAGAGTGGTCGAGGTTTCGACAGTCAGTAGGAATCGTTTGTTCAGGAAAGGGCTGTTGGGTGCTGGGGTAATTTTTGTCACTTGAAGGTCACTGCAAGACTGTCTCTTGCCATGTGTTTTTCAAACGCCTCTTCTGGTTAAAGTTGAAACACCTTAATTGGTGGAGCTTCTGCTTTGCCTCTGATCCCATCCATCTGCATGGGAGCACTCTCAGGAGTGAGGGATGAGGACGGGCCTGAGGCTGAGGCCATTGGGCCATCTAGCTGTGGGGGAGCCCGTGCCCCACCCTGGGATTGTGGCCTCCGTTTGATCCGCTGCTCTGCATTAGTGCACTGTCCAGTCATTCCCCGGATTCTTTTTCTTTCTACCAACACACCTAGACCTGTTTCTTGCTCAGGGTTTGTGTTTTGTTTGGGGTGTTTTTGTGGCCAGCTCTGCAAACATCATTGTTTTCATCGTCTGTTAAAACCTGGTCCATTTCACCCCTCAATTCTTTCTTTCACTCTGCTCAGAATTCCTTTTGTATTGAGATGCCCACAGTAAACAGTCTACAACTGCCACTTCACCCGGAGTCTGTGGCCTGGAACAAACGGTTCCCCGTTTTGGAATGTGGTGCTTCCGTGGATGCAGGCCGGCACCAGTGCCTTCGAGGTTCCTCTCATTTAGTGTGTACTACGGGTTTTTCCCCACGAGAAGCGTGTGAGCAACGTCAGTGAGATGATGGACTTCCCTTCCGTATTTCAAGATCCTTTGGGATTGGCTTTGACCTGGAGTCATGTTTTTGTTCTCTCCCCTGCTCCCTCCCCACGCCACACTCTTCCCCTCCCACACACAGGCTCCAGTTCAGTCCATACTACTGATGACAAAAGGGACAAAGTATTACGTATTATTTATTCATATTGACATTAACAAGAACTTGGTTCTGTTTTAGGAACCACTTTAAGAAAACTCATCTTAAGATATATCCTCCCTCTCCCCAGGGGTTGGCTCTTCAGAACTTGAAAGGATATCTTCAAGAGAATGGATGTTATGGACCTGGTAGAATTGAGACGTTTAAGATGATCAACTTTAAATTTTGTAAACATCGACTTTATAGACTATTCCCAACTCTGTCCTCTATAACACAAGGGTCAGGACATGATTTTTCAGCTAGAAATGTCATCCTGTGGCATCAGGAGCGTTAGGAAGTCCTAGAGCACCTTTTGGGAGCCCCACCCGGTCTGACCAGAAGCTGCCCATCCAGAGCTGTGCTGTCTCGAGTTGGAACTTCTGGCTTTCTGTCATCATCCTGCTAAGTGATGACATTCCTTCTCCCTTCCTCTTCTCCTCTGTTGTCCACGTGCCGCAGAATATTACACAAAACCCTTCAGAAACAACTCCCTGTCCCTTCTGAGTTCTGGACCTCATCCTCAGTCTCACTTCACCACCTGCGGGTATCTAGATGTCTCCTCCTAAGGCAGGAGGGGTGAACTCCACAATAGTTTCTGCCCTGTGGATGACAAAAAAATATCATCTATTCTCAGTTTACCTGTTATTTAAGTCACTTGTTTGCCAATTGGTCCAGTTCATCATGTAGCCTGCCAACCCATGTGAACCTGTGGGTCTGGAGGAAGGAGTCAAGGTAGAAGAAATTGCAAAGGTAGAAGAAATTGCAAAGGTCTCCTCCGTCCCTTCAGAATTTCCTGGTGGCAGCCAGGATCTATATCTGCCATGACTGGTTACGTAACCCTGTGAGAGGCCTTGTGGTTGGGCACATACATCTAAGTCCTGCCCTGCACCAGAGGACAGAGCCTTGGCCGCCAGCTGAGTGCTAACAGTTAGGCTGCTGTGCCCGTGTGGCCCTGCCGTGGTGGAGTTCTGCCCTTATGTCAGTGGGCAGGCTGCGTCCTGTGTTAAATTGTCTTTGGTTCAGTGTGATGGTCTTTGTCGTTACACTTTTCCACCCTTACCCTACAATAGACACAAGCACGCATGCCTGCTGGGGCCTTCCTGTTTTAAAAATGGCTTGGAAATACATCTCTCAAAGACAGTAACTCACCAGGTGAGGTTCTTCTTCCAACCCCCACAATTTATTTTTATTGGCTTGAGTGTTTTATCTGCAAGACCAAGTAGTCTCTGGAGTTGGTTGGGATTTGGTCTCGGCATTTCATACTTACACACCCACAGGTAGAAGCCACTCATCAATCACTGGCCGATGCCCTGGGCCGGAGCCCTGAGTTGCCGGCAGCTGCCATTTGCTTCCCTAGTTGACCAGAAGCTCTTGAAAAATGGAGAGCTCTCAGAGGTGGGTCATGTGGAGGATCAGCTTCCCTGTTTGCTTATTTAAAAGGCATTTCTGGCTCCTGGGTGAAACTGTAGTTAATTTCATTCTATCAAGTGCCCTGGGCTTTGAGAACACAGGCCCTTTGTATTTCTGCTGTCAGCCTTTCTCCTTCTCTTCCTCCTCCTGTTTTCTCTCTTCCTGGCCTTGTCCTAAGTACTTTCTCTTTCATGTAGACATAGACCTCCAAATTTTACATGCATGTAATTAAGTTCAACAATTCTTTACTGACGACCGATTACATATAAGGCTTTTTCTGAGGTGGAGAGCATAGCTGATCACTGATGCCTCCTCTGCGCTCTCAGTATGGACACACTGATGACTAGACCAGCTCAGGCATTGGAAGTAACTGGACCCGGACTCAGTTTACAGAGGGCGCATGATGATTCAGAATTTAAGAGACTTGTTTTGCTTGGAGCAAAAAGCAGTATCCCCCTTTACAGATACATTTTTGGCATTCACAGTAGTGAATTTCTGGGGCCAGAGAGGTGCACACAGTTTGCCAAGTGATAGTGTGGTTTTGGTGACAGCCTTTACTGCAACACTCACTGGCCTCATTTGATGGATCATTTTTTAAACCAAGTTTCAGGGTGTTCTGCTTAACTTACATTGCTTAAAAGACCAAGAATATATACTGTCTTCAGCTTTCTTACTTGGTTTTGTTTTTATTTTTCAAAGTTGGTGTAAGGCTGCTCTCTAAATATAAAGTATATCTTTTTTTTGTAAATAGCTAAATTATATGCAATCTCAGTGTAATTTTTCTGATAGCACTAAAATATGTTGTGGCCAGCTCTGAATTTCTGAAATATTGTTTTTATAAAACCAGCACACCCATACTTTTTTCTCCTTTCCTTTTTACTGTACTTCTTGTTGACCGGGCTTGGGGAAGGTATAGGAACTTAAAGTATTTTTAACTCGAGAAGTTAAATGTAAAAGTGCATCAAAACAAATGGGGGTGCCTGAAATTTTAAGTGTTTATGGAAGCATGGAGAAAATATGACTTTATCTGTCTAAAGGACATTCCCTGATGAAGGACTCTTTGGACAGGGATTGTAAATTTCAGCATGCTTTTTAGAAAGATGCTTCACAATGCAAGGGTAAAGAGAGGTCATTATGTATGAACATGAAGAGAGAACATAATGTTGTTAAATGAAAAATGAGTTTACAGGATAACATAGGTTGATTCCTTTTTGTAAGTATTTTTCTTACAGCTTTAAAAATAATCATTCAAGCAAGGAGTTTGTGACTGGTGTCTGGCTGTTTTGGGGATGGGATGTATTTATATGGACTAACAATGTCAGATGTGTGGCACGGGCTCAGATGGTGGTGGTGTTTGTTGATAGAGATTTTAGCAAAATCACTAACAGGCTACCGAGAAGTAAATCTTGGTTGTCTTTTGTTCATGGAGGTGTTTTTTATTTGCCAGTATTTGTAGTTTGATCACTCTGTGATTCTCTTGCATTTTGCATTTACATAGAGAGGACAGGAGTAGTTCTCAGGGTGTACACTGTCTTGTTTTTCTGTTGGAACAGAGTTCTTGATTTGCCTTAATTAGTCCTCTAACAATCTACAAAGGTCAGTGCCAATTGCCTGTTCATTTACATTTGTAATTGTGATGGCTTCTGATTACGTATTTCTTGTCTTAGTCCTTCCTAAGTACATGCTAGTGTGTCCTCCCCCACCCGGCCCCCCACAACACACACACCCCAGAGTGGTGTGAAGGCCAAAAATCTGACTCCTCATAGATGAAACCTTTGTAGCGACTGCTCAGCCTCACTGGAACTTCAGTGTCTGTTCTGGAAAGCCATCTTGGAGAGGCTATTGCTTCTAAGTTAGGGATATAATGAAGCCAGAATCAGGGAAATTACGTCGATACCAGGCAAGAAATCCGAGAGCCATTATCTAGGAGCCTTGTTGAACTGAGTAATTAAGGGCAATTAAACTTTTCTGCTTGCTCTCTGCAAAATATGCTAATGATCTGGTCTGCTGGAAAGTGGACATACGCAGTGCTGTTTCACTGCTGTCAGATGCTGCTGGCCTGTAAGGTCTCCTGGAGAAGGTGTGGCATCACCAGGATGGACAGGTGGGCAGTGGGTTGAGCGTGCAGCCTCCCACCCAGCCTCCTATGTCCTGGCTGTCTGTTCCAGGACTTGCACCTGTTCACCAGTTACCTAGACCTGGCTTCAGTGGCCTGGGCTACAGTGATTCATATTCACTCATTCTTTGATATTCTAGACCCACCATTCATTCGTTGTGTTATTTTTCTGAGATGATGAGCTCCCAGGGTTTTGTGCGTGTTGTTTCAGCATGTGACATTGTGGCATCAGCTGTACACTGCCCTTCTGGTTAATATTGGTCTTGGTCAGGGTCTCCAGGCTGTCTTCCATGCTATCTTCATGAGTGGGTGGCAGTGCATGCCTAACGCTGCCCGCTGGGAGAAGCAGTGATACTGTAGCCTCTCACTGCTAGGGACGGTTTTTTTTTTTTTTTTTTGGCACAGCAAAAAAGAAAAGGAAAAAGGGGTACCTGCTGGTGGTTCCTGGAATTAGGAGAGACAGTATATGGGTGTGGTTGTGTGTTGAGGGGTGAGCATTGGGCAGGGGGTCCTCTGTTTACGGATGTGAGCATGCCAGAGACCCCCATTGGCTCGTCAGAGCCCAGTGACATGGGGACTCCCAAGGGAGCCACAGGACATCATGTCATACCAAGTGTTCTTTTTGTGAAACCTTTATTTGCAAACATCCCAAGTCACCTTCGAAAGGTATATCCAAGAAACTTGACAATTTGAAACTCTGCCCTAGACTGAATGTGGATAGCTAGCCAGTGAGTGGGTGTTTGTGCTGGGCTGGGAGTTGGGGGTTCTGTCCCTGGATTTCACCGGAGGGGAGAGACGTTCTAAAGCCAACTGTAGCAGAAAGTGGCAGCCGTCCTCTGCTGTCTCCTGCCGTGTGTGCAGACCCCTCCCATATGGATCCCCCATCCTAGCCTCGAGTTCACACTTTCTCCATTGCCTGAATGGATGTTTCCAGAGAAATAACGATTTGTACCTGTACCGTCTTTAGTAATGTCCAAAGAATCCATTTCTAGGGCTACTTACATCCTATATGAAACTTGTTCCCGACCTGGGTAGGGGCCAGGGAGGAAATAGAACATGCAACTATCTCTCTGCGGACAGAAATAGCTCAAAGGCTTTTTCTCAGAGTCACAGATGTTAAGGAACCCCCTTCAAACTGTGACCCAATTATAAGAATTATGGTTCCAAATTATTTTTTTCAAACATTGACAAGCAGTGGAAAGTTTTGTGGCCTCACAAATCAGTCTAAGCACTACCCATACCTCCCTGGTTCCTGGGCTTTCAGATCCCTTGAGAGCCACAAGGAAGCATCTCCAAATTCTCTATTAATGCTAAATAAAATTTTAAATCCAGTTTCTGCATCATACTAACCAGATTTCAAGTGCTTAATAGTGCCATGGGGCTCGTGGTTAACTTCGTACAGATTTCTAGAACAGTTCAGAAAGTTCTGTTGGACCATGCTCAGCTCCTCCTCACTGGGTTTCCTCAGACTTCCGGTAGACCTAGACTAGGTTTGGGCGACATTTTCCTTAATCTTTTTTGGCTTGCATTTTAGAGAAGTGTGGTTCCCGCCAGCCTGGATGGGGTACATCTTTTCTTACTGATCTTTCTCTCGGTTTCACAGTTTTTCTCACTATGGGAGAAACGTCTTCAAATAAGCATTTAATTTTGCGTTTTGCCACTTATGTCTTATTCCATTAGCAGTTTTGAGGGACTTTGAAAGGACTTTGTAAAGATGTGTTTTTCAGAGTGGATGTTAAATGGCTTTTTATCGTTTTCTACCTCAAGACTATCTTGAGACCTTTTGTGTATATGTTAATAAAAGGAGCCATTTATTGCTTTTAAAAGATCTTTGACCTCTGCTCTAATTAGAATATCAAAAATCAGACAGTGTGTGATTTTCTTGGTACAGGGCCATCTGTTGTTTCAACCCAAAATTTTATCCACAATTGTCATATTAAAGTCAAAAAAGAATGTGTGTATTTTTCACCCCCCATTTCCATTGGTTGGCTTAAACAAAAGAATTGTATTTTCTCATAGTTCTGGGGCTAAAGGTGCAAGATCCAGGTGCCGGCAGGTTTGGCTTCTCCTGAGGCCTTGGTCTCATACAGCCTTGTCTCTGTGGGAGTCCCCCTGGTGTCTGTCTCTATGATTAGGGCATACCAGATAGATTGGATTAGGGTCTACCCTAAAGGCCTCATGTTAACCTAATCACCTCCTTGAAAGTCCTGTCTCCAGTCATAGCCACATCCTCAGGTACTGGAGGTTGGGACTTCAACCTAGGATGCTGGGGGGAACCACAGTTCAGTCTGTAACCCGGACTTTCTGATATCTGAGGCCAGTTTCTTGTTTCCTTTTCTATGATTACTTTGGGTGGGCAGGAGGGTAGGACATAAAGGTGGTGGCAGAGATGAAGGGAGGTCATGGAGATCCTGGAAGTCGCCTCGGGCAGAACCGTCAGCGCCCACCAGGCCTTCTCTGGCTTCCTGCTCTCAGCACACGGTTGTCAGTGCTGGCTTTGGTATGGGATTAACTACTGCGACCACTGGAAGGGGAATCCGAATGAAGCTGGAAGTGCTCAAAGATACTCGTTAGGACAGGAAAAGGGGTCAGAGCCATGAGTCCTCTGAGCCCAGTTTACCATGACTTTTTCCATAGCCCTCGCTGAAACCTTCCTGCTGGCAAATAGCAAGAGGACTCACGACCGGCCACATAGAGGAAGGTTCTTGTGCCTGTGAAATTTGATGGTCTTAGCATCGAGAAAAGCTGCCTTTGCTGAGGGTGCTCCTTCAGGCTGGCCTGTGTTAGGCTCCTTTTGGAGGGATTTATGGAAAGAGAAACTCCTTGGCCCGGCGCGGTGGCTCACGCCTGTAATTCAGCACTTTGGGAGGCCCAGGCGGGTGGATCACTAGAGCTCAGGTATTGGAGACCAGCCTGGCCAACATGGTGAAACCCCATCTGTACTAAAAATATAAAAATTAGGCAGGCATGGTGGCAGGTGCCTGTGATCCCAGCTTCTCGGGAGGCTGAGGCAGGAGAATTGCTTGCACCCGGGATGCGAAGGTTGCAATGAGCAGAGGCTGCACCACTGCACTCCAGCCTGGGCGACAGAGCAAGACTCCGTCTCAAAAGAAAAAAAAAGAAATAGAAACCCCTCCCTGCTGCCCAATGCACTTTTAGGAACTGAGCAGATCTCACTAGGCTTGTGTGTGGTGTTTGTGCTCTGGTTGGGGTAGATGCTTTCTAGAGCCTTACAATTTTCTATGACCTGTTAAGAGTGTAGAATTCAATACGGTGCCAGTTGATTGACTGGACTTCCATCCAAAGGATTTCAGTTGCTGGAAGTACCTGAAGGACTTTTTATTCCTTAGTTTTTCCTTACCCTGTGTTATATACTCCAGGCTAGACATGATAGAAAGATCCCAGTGTGTATATTGTTACCCTGTGTAGCTTTCATTCACTTGCGCCTCCAGGGCAAGTCACATCCTGCTTCCCAAGGCTGGTCTTTCCCAGATTGAGCCTGTGATGCAAGCCCCGGGGGCAGCCTCCACAGGGCCATTCCTGTCCTGCACGAGTGTAAAGCAAAGGCGAACTCGGGCCTTTCCTGGCAATCCTGGATGTCTCAGGTCGCTAGGTTCCCATTGCACCAGCCCATCTGTCTCAGTGCCATGTTGCCAGTGGCTGCTGTATTGGATGTGCAGACAGAAGCCATTTCTTTCCCTGTAGAATGTTCCTGAGGACAGGGCTGCTGTAGACAGCAGCAGAGTAGGGACTTGGTGCTGAGGCCCAGGGCCCAGGGTCCAGGGCTGTGCTCTTCTCGCTGCGTCTTGCCTCCTTGCTGCGGGCTGACAAACGCATCCACGGGAGAAGTAGCACTTTGCCCTAGGGGTGGGATTCTTTGTGTCTAGAAAACAAAACAGTGTGATCCATCGCTGGATTCTCTCCAGGATAGAAATGAAGAAATCCTAAGACCTAGGTGAGCAAAGAGGCAGCAGTTACCTGTGACTCTGCACACTCCAGAGCACGTGCCTCGGGTTGCTCTGAGAAGTGGGAACAGTTCGAATGGTTTTCCTAATGCCCAAAGCCCTGTGTGATTTTCTTGTGTGAGTCCATTTCAGAAGCATTGAGAAACCCCACAGCATGGAGGGCAGCCCTGATCTGAGTGGCCCTGGCAGGGGTCCTCACTGGAGTGGCTTCTAGCCTGTCACCGGCACTGGCACCAGTGAAGTGTGTGTGTGATGAGGATGTGGCCTGGCCATCTGCTGTGCAGCCCTGAACCCAGCCCATACGTTTTTACGGCAATAACTGGGATTTTGTAGTAGATGTCAGCTGGACTTTTGGTTGGTGAGTTTTTTTGTTTTTTTTTGTTTTGTTGTTGTTGTTGTTGTTGTTGTTTTTGTAGAAACAGGGTGTCTACACAGGCTGGAGTACTGTGGCACAATCATGGCTCACTGCAGCCTCCCATCTCCTGGACTCAAGTGATCCTCCTGCCTCAGTCTTCCAAGTAGCATAGGCATGCACCACCACGCCTGGCTAATTTTCTTATTTGTAGACAGTGTCTCACTATGTTGCCAGGGCTGCTCTTGAAGTTCTGGCCTCAAGTGATCCTCCTGCCTCAGCCTCCCAAAGTTGTGATTTGCCCTGTTCAGGTTTACAAGTCCACTATAATTCAGGTGTGAGGTGCCTCCTTCACCACTCAAGCCGTGGCCCCCAGTTAAGGGGAGCCCCTTCGGGCAGGGAGTGGAGGTGCCATGTCTCCAGCAACCTTGAGTACAGGGCTGACTGCAAGGAGGAGGGGTCTGAGTTGACCTGAACTTTGAGGAATCCATGCACGTGCTTGTCTGGGATCAGCATAGCGCTTTGGGGCTCTCTGTTTTAGCCCAGGGATCAGAAGTTTTTTTTTCTCTAAAAACTAAATCCTTTCCTAGTGACTCACTGCCCAAGTATGAAACACAGGAAAGACTTTTGTCCTTTTAACTTGAGGACGAGTCGTCTGTACTACAACATAAACACCAGACACGAAGAATGAGAAACTAGCTGTGCTCAGGGTGTGTGCTGTGATGACTAAGGCAAATTGAGATTCTCCTCCTACACCGGACCCTCTGATGCGTAGTCACTTTCCGCAGACCATCTTCATACAGAAGACCGTGATGTTTATTTCCACAATAAGAATTTGATCTCACTCTTAGATATTGTAACAACAACAAAAACCTACACAGTGCCTTAACACTTTTGTTGTCTTGGTGGCCACAGTGCTGCGTGTCCAGAGGTCATTATTCCATTCTTGAGGGCTGATGACCTACTTCTGATTTCCATGTCTAGCTGGCCTTTGACAGACAGGCCTGATCGAATTCTGCAGCCATTTGATTCTCTGAGGACCTGTGCCCAGACCTCAGGCGGATCTGGAGACTTCCTTAGAACACATAAGACCGGGGAGATTTGTGCCATACTGGGCTGTTTTCTCTGGGCTTTGCTTTAATCAGGAATGTAGACTGTTTTTTGGTTTTGGTAGACGGCATGCAGGGGCAGGGCTTCCAGCCATTTCTGTACGGCATTGTTACAGGGCTCATTGGGAAATAGTGATTCTTTTTCAATAGCTATTTTGGAATCACCCCCCTTTGTCCCCCGCCAAGTCCCTGTTCCCCTTGGGATTGTCAGGCTCACGTTGAAAGACCCCCAGAGGGAAGGATGTTGGCATATATCACAGATATCTGGAAAGAATGTTTCAACCACACCTGGCTGCCGTGTGTGAGGACAAATTTAATTTATTTTAAAAATCTGGCCACAGGCAGCTTTTTCTGTTTGTTTCTTTAGGGGGGGAAAAAATTGAAAAGCAGTAGCAAGCTATGGTTCACATTTGTTTTCTTCCAGATTGGACCAGCCAGCAGAAGAGAGATTATCTCTAAAGGATATGAAAGGTTTAATCATTTTAATTTTGTTTTTATTAAGGTTTATCATAACTTTTTTTTTCAACATGCCTGGGTAGAACAGAAGGAGAGAAGAGGAGGTAATATAAATATACAGAAACCCCCAAGCATTTGGTTAATAAAACTTTCCAACGGGCGATGCCTCTTGGGGAGGAAGTGGTTGGATGGCTGGGGATGGCGGGCCGACTGGAGAAGGCGGTGACTGTGCTGAATCGTGGCCAGCATCTTGCAAGCTTCCTGTCCAGTTCCAGCAGACACTTGTGGGAGCTCAGAGCTTTCATGAAACGGAATGAGAAGAAGCTCTGACTGTGGGCTTATTCCATCATGTTTCTCAAGCAAGACTGAATCCCTGAGCCATCTGTGGCTGAAGAAGTCTGAATTTACAGAGAACAATAAAATTTACTTCTATGAGATTCTTCCACCCCTACCATCTCAGTGAAATATTTGAACCCGTATATTTTGAAAACTTGCTTTAGGCTAAAACCTCTGAAGTTGCATGCATGCACGTGTGTTTTATGAAGCGGTGAAGTTGGGATAAAAATAGCCTTGGTTTTTGGATAGAAAAACTATCCTATAAATTATGATGAAAATGAGTAACTAGGATGCTAGATTAACAGGACTTTAGGCTCCTTTTCCCTTTAGGACAGAAAAATAAGCTCATTTCAACATTAATTCAATTGTCAAAAATCACCTGGGCGTGGGCTGGAGTTATCACAGGTGTTCAGTGCGGCCTCCCCTGTCTTCCAGGGCTGTAAAACTCAGCAAAGGCGTGACTGTTTGGAATTCCAGTCCTGGGACTGGGCAGGATGTTGCATCACCTGATAATCATGAAATTATCTTTACCATTATGTTCTTACAAAGGCTTGAAATTTGACTTGCACATTTTAGACATCGTTTTAAGCAGCAGGATTAAAGCATTGTCATCTCGTTATACCTGACTTAACCTGGCAGTTCAGTTAACCCTATACCAGTCTTTAAGTTTTTGGCTGCATTAGCGCTTGCAGTACTTTCTACAGCATTTTTATGGGTGGAATGGTTTGTTCATCAAGGAGAAGTGGCTCTTCTAGTGAAAGCTGCAACTCCAGTTCCTTGAATGAAGTAGAAACTCACTGAGGCTTCAACTCAGCCATGTGAGCAATAACCTGGCTGTGTAGATAGTCACATGTTTTATGAAGTTTCCCTCAGGGATTCCCAGGGCATCTGGGCTGTGCCTCCTGGCATAGAGGGCTTCCAAGAGGAGCCGCGTTGGATCTGCAGCCTCCCTGCAGGGCTGGGCTCACAACCAAGCCAGGTCTCCCCGCTGAGAAAGGGACCCAGAGCCTAGTGGCTGCCCCCAGTCTGCAGGGATCTGCTGTGTTCAGTCAGCGTGTGTTCTAGGTGGAAGGGTGGCCAGGCCACCTTACTGGCCTATAAGTTTGGAATTCTTCTATGGGAGTTACGTGAACCAGTAAGGGGCAGTTTTCTTGGTTACTCTCAGCTCAAGTTGTATGAACACTAAAAAGGAACAGACACTGGCCCGTATCATTCTCTGTGGGCTTCTTGATGGGAGCACAGCATCAACAGGTTAGGCTTTCAGAGGAAGAGCGACCTGACACCTCTCCCGTCCAGGACTTCTGTCCCGGGTTGGACTGGATGACTCCAGCAGTTGTGGTGTGTAAGTTTGGTCCTTGTTTTTGAAGCTGTATCACAGGTTATGAAGACAGCAGAAGGTGGGAAAACAAAAAATTATTCTTCTGTTTCACACCACTCAGCTATAGATCACAGAAACACTCCAGAGTGGCTTCAGTGAGTTAGGAGGGCATGGCGTGGTAGCTCACACCTGCAATGCCAGCACTTTGGGAGGCAGGAGGAACCCTGGAGCCCAGAAGTGTGAGTCCAGCCTGGGCAACATGGTGAGACCCTGTCTAAAAAAAAAAAAAAAAGAGGTTTCATTTTTCCTTATATAAGCAGCCTTGGGAGGAGGGCAGTCAGGTGCAGAAGTGAAGGTTCCACTGAGTCAGCAGACACCCCCTTTCCTTCTGTCCTTCCATGTAGCCATTCTTACCAAGCACTTGTTGGCTCCTTCGTCTGAGCTCCAGGCAGGAGAAAGTGGGGCCGGTGAGAGTGCATGCGCCACCGTAGACCACCTCTTTAAAGTTTCCTCCAAAGCCCCGTCCACTTGCTTTCTCCTACTTTCAGCCACTTGCTTTCTCATTGGCTGGGACTGCATCATATGACTGTCCTCAGGCACAGCAGACAGCACCTTTTGGGTGAGGGTATTGTGCTCTGAATAAAGTGAGTGTTCTGTTAGCAAGGAAGTATGGTTTTTACGAAGGCAATTAGAAATGTCCGCCATATGTCTTTTAAAAGATAAGAAGATTAAGTAAACTGTGTTATGATCATGTGGTGGAAATCTGTGTAGCCATTAAGAATAATGTTCTTGATTAATATTTAAGGATATAGAAGCAAGCTCCCTAGACTGAGGGGTGGGTAGCAAGACCCTAAACCACATATAATTGTCACAATTTCCTTAAAAGTATCTGTACGTAGACAGCACTGATTATGGACAATTTTTATTGTCTTCATACTTTTTCTGTTTTCAAGATTTTTGACAATAGGCACTTAGGCTTTTATGATCAGAAAAAAATGGGCGAACTTGAAGTGTAAGGAGTAGAGAACCTGGTAATTACTACCTCGTATATGAACTATACTTGATGGAAAAAATAAAATGAGTAATAAAAGGGAAAATCTATAAACACGTAGCGATAATGGAATGATGACGAGTAGCTGAGGTGGTACGGATTCATCAAGAACAAATCTCATCATACTAATAAGATAAAATGAAAGAACGTACGTGAATTCTCACTGAAGAGAGAAGTCATGCAAATGCAAATTTATATTCTGGGGCCTCTAAATGTGCAGCAGAAACATTTGCCATTTTCTCCAAGCATGCTTTTTGAAGTCATTCAGAGGCATTCTTTTCCCTTCATTCTTGCATTGGAAACATTGGGGCATGTTGAGCTTTGCAGCTGTTTATTAAACATCTGTTGTTAGTTGTAAATACTGGTTGCTGTGAGGGAATATAAAAAGAACAGAAGGAATGAGCCCAGTCTATGATCTTTTGGAAGGATGTGAAAAATACTCCCATTGAAGGTTAACAGGGTTCAAGGTGGTCCATGGTGAGCACCAGAGAGTGAAACAGGAAGTAAATACTCTGGGCCTTCCAGATGGTCCATGGTGAGCACCAGAGAGTGGAACAGGAAGTAAATACTCTGGGCCTTCAAGGTGGTCCATGGTGAGCACCAGAGAGTGGAACAGGAAGTAAATACTCTGGGCCTTTGAGGGTAAGGAATTCCTGGGCTGAATGATGGGGAAGCTCTAAGGAGAGGGTTAGGCTGAACCTGGAAAGATAAATGGATAGAGGCAGAGGAAGAGGACCCCGGGCTGTTGTGGGAGTTTGGGACTCTGGTCAGGAGCCAATGAGCAGGCCATTCTGCCTAAAGAGAGGATCTTGGGTAGGGCCAAAAATTGGAATCCCATTTGCTTCCATCTTTGGGAATTCTAGTTTCACCCATCCCCCGGCCCATGCTCCTCCACCCCCACCCCGCCCCATCTTTTGAAAGACGAGTAGGTGAGTGTGAATATCATAGATTTATTTAAAACAAATACCCGGCTGGGCAAGTGGCCCATGCCTGTAATCTGAGCACTCTGGGAGGCCGAGGCGGGCGGGTCACTTGAGGTCAGGAGTTTGAGATGAGCCTGGCCAATATAGTGAAACCCCTTCTCTACTAAAAATACGAGAAATTGGCCAGGCATGGTGGCGTGTGCCTGTAGTCTCAGGTACTCGGGAGGCTGAGGCATGAGAGTTGCTTGAACCTGGGAGATGGAAGTTGCAGTGAGCCAAGATCTCCCCACTGCACCCCAGCCTGTGTGACACAGTGAGACTCTGTCTCAAAAAAAGCAAGAAACAAATACATGAAAACTCCTGTTTTTCTCGTAATCTGCTAAACAAATTGAGAACCTAGAGAGTGCTTTCACATGTTGAATTCTAACTAAAAAGAAAGCCTTAAAGATGGGAACAATGTGTTGATTTGGGGGCTATTTGTATTGGAGGGGAACTGCAAGTGCTGATGGGAGCTCTGTTTTCATTGAACATTTTCCTTAATATGGAAACAGTAAGTAGTAAATGAAATTTACATATGATCTGAAGTATGCATAATATGTATAATTGCAAACTGCTTAAGAATACAAAATTATATAATTGGACTAAGGGTTATTTTATTTTCAGTTTGTAATTCCTTAAAAATTTTAAAAATTTTGGCCAGGTGTGGTGGCTCACACCTGTAATCCTAGCATTTTGGGAGGCTGAGGCTGGTGGATCACATGAGGTCAGGAGTTCAAAACCACCCTGGCCAACATGGTGAAACCCCATCTCTATTAAAAATTAAAAAAAAAAAAAAAAAAAAAAGCCTGGTGTGGTGGTTCACACCTGTAATCCCAGCACTTTGGGAGGCCGAGGCGGGTGGATCACAAGGTTAGGGGATTGAGACCATTCTGGCCAACATGGTAAAACCCCGTCTCTACTAAAAATACAAAAATAAGCTGGGCATGGTGGCGCGTGCCTGTAATCCCAGCTACTTGGGAGGCTGAGGCAGGAGAATTGCTTGAACCAGTGAGTTGGAGGTTGCAGTGAGCCAAGATCGCGCCATTGCACTCCAGCCTGGCAACAGGGCGAGACTCTGTCTAAAAAAAAAAAAAAAATTAGCTGGGCATAGTGGCTACTTGGGAGGCTGAGGCAGGAGAATCACTTGAACCCTGGAGGTGGAGGTTGCAGTGAGCCAAGATTGCACCATTGCACTCCAACCTGGGTGTCAGGAGCAAAACTCCGTCTCAAAAATAAATAAATAAAATGTTGATATAATTTCAGACTCACAGAAGAGTAATGTACTTTACATAGTAAGAAAATTCTCTCACCTGCATTCCCCAAATATTAGTATTTTACCACATTTCCTTTTTTGACTTCTCTCTCGCATTCACACTCTTACTCTCTCCATAAATATGGAGAATAAATAGAAATAATACGCATTGCTATTTTTTTGGAACCATTTCAGAGTAAATTTCAGACATGGTGCCCCTTGACATCAAAATAAGTTAGTGTCTGTTTACTAAAAACAAAGATATTTTACATAACCACAGAACAATCATCAAAATCAGAGAATTAACATTGCTATAAAACTATTAGGTTATTACAGTTCTTATTCAGATTTTCCTGATGATATCCTTTGTATGAAAGGAATATGTTAGATCACAAGGTATATTCAGCTGTCCTCTTTCATATTCCTTACTTTTTTTTTTTTTTTTTTGAGATAGAGTCTGGCTCCTTCACCTAGTCTGGAGTGCAGTGGCACGATCTTGGCTCACTGCAAGCTTTGCCTCCTGAGTTCACGCCATTCTCCTGCCTCAGCCTCCCGAGTAGCTGGGACTACAGGCGCCCGCCACCACCGCCACCATGCCCAGCTAATTTTTTGTAGTTTTAGTAGAGACAGCATTTCACCGTGTTAGCCAGGATGGTCTCGATCTCCTGACCCCGTGATCTGCCCGCCTCGGCCTCCCAAAGTGCTGGGATTACAGGCGTGAGCCACCACGCCCGGCCGGTTTTCTTTTTTTCTGTTTTGTTTTTTTTTTTTTGTTTTTTGTTTTTGTTTTTTTTTTAAAGACAGGGTCTAGCTCTGTAGCTCTGTCACCCAGGCTGGAGTGCAATGGCAAGATCTTGGCTCACTGCAACCTCCGCCTCCTGGGCTTAAGTGATCCTCCCACCTCAGCCTCCTGAGTACCTGGGACTACAGGCATGCATCACCACATCTGGCTAGTTTTTGTATTTTTTTTAGAGGTGGTATCTCACCATGTTGTCCAGGCTGGTGTTGAACTCCTGGGCTCAAGCAGTCTGCCTGCTTTGGCCTCCCAAAGTGCTGGGATTACATCTCACCTGGCCCATATTCTTTAATCTGGCATTGTTCCTCAGTCTTGCCCTTTTCTTTTGTGACCTTGACCTATTTGAAGAGTGTAGGTCAGTTATTTTGTCAAGTATCTTTCAACTGGGTTTGTGTGGTGTTTCCTTATGATGAGAATCAGGCTGTGTATTTTGGTAGAAATGCCAAAAAAGAAAGTGTGTTCTTTCTCGTATATTGTTTCATGAGATACATGATATTGATTTGTCTCTCTATTGCAGGCATCAGCTTCGGTCAGTTAGTTATGGTGGTTCCTTCTACGGTTATCCATTCTCAAGTTTCTATTTTTCCCTTTGTGATTAATGAGAATCTAGTGAGGAGATACTTGGAGATGATTTAATAAGGAATTGAATTGTTTAAATGAGATTATTTTGAAAAAATAGCTAATAAAAATCAATAGGGAGAAATATTTGGCAAATGAAAGTGGTGGTCATTAAGGATTATTTTTAGCCTGTACTCTCCTCCCCAGTTTTCCAGATGATTAGGAAATTCAGCAGGCCAGAACTTCAGAAAGACTAGGAAGAATTTTCCAAAATGTCGCTGATCACTGATGGTGTAAATGAGGGACGGTGGCTTTGGGAAGTGGACAAAGAAACTATTATAGAATAAGAAGGAAGATCTTGTACCTTGGCCAGGGCCTGAGTAACAGGGTCTTAGGAATGTGAAAGTTGGTATTATGATAAATTGTAACTTATTTCTAACTCCTCTTTTATTTAAGAAAAAAAACAAAAACAAAAACAGAACACTTTTAGCTGTCATCAGTGTGTTCTTCCATAACTGAGCCTCTGGTTGGTGAGGGCTCTGGCTGGCTGGTCCTTGATGGATGATGGCAGAGGAGTTGGTAACTGTGCAAGAGCGGACAGAAGGGAAAGTGAGGGCTCCGGGGCCAGGCTCGCTGTTTCGCATTTCTAGTCTCCCGCGTATTTTTTAAATGTAAGACCTGGAAATAGCATTTGATGAATTTTCCATTTTCTCTACTAAAACTATTAAAAATTTGAAGTCCTTCCTGCCTTCCTTTCCATCCCCTTTCCCTTATCTGAAGGAAATGAATGAGAAGGCAGATGTTTGCCCTGGGATGGCTCAGAAAGCATAGTCTCATCTTCACCTTTCACCCTTTTTCTGTTATTTGGATTTTGGAAATATAGCCTTCTGATTTTTCTTCCTCTTGTGTCAAATCATCGTCAGCTTTTTCTCCTGTCCATTCTTAGAATTTCTGCCAAGCCCCACTCTTCCTTTCTGGAGGTAATTATTCCTGCTTTCATCTCCAAAGCTGTACGTACAATAGGGTCGTTTCTCACGACTCCTGAGGTGAACAGAGGGCTATTGAGCCCTTGAGCCTGGAGAAGCAATCAAGGTGGAGGTGCAGAAGGTGACCAAGAGGCTCTGTGTGCCTGAGGAATCTTGCTGTCTAACAGGAGAAGATTCCTAAGAAGTCTGTTGATGTGGACACTGAAAACTGAAGATCTCCCAGTGTGTAAAGGTCATGGGATGTAGTTGTAGCCAAAGATAGAGCGCGAAAAGGTGGAGGGGGAGAAGCAAGAGCCGACGGGCGCTAAGGACTTTCCCCTCTAGGGAGTGTGGAGCCCTGAGATTTGGGGGACCTGACAAAGTCACCCGATTTCTCCTTGTTTTAGAGGGTAAGACTGGCTCCCCTGTGGAAGATGGAAGAATGTGAAGGAAAGCTTACATAAGGTGAAAGATGCCAGAGGGTCTAGGTTAGAGTGAGACATTTAATGCTGTTTTTAAGAGGTTCCACCTGGGAGAAATGGGGAAGAGAGCAGGTAGGGATGATCTGAGGATGTGACCTTGGGCCTTGGATGGGCGCTGATTCCCCAAGTGGGAGAGAACAAGATGAGGGGCAGGAATGGGTAAGAGGGGAGGATGAAAGTGATGTTATCATCAAAACCACACATACCTCCCTCATTCGCCACTTTTCTAAATGAATACAGCAGAGAATCTGTGCCGCTGACTTTTGTACACAATTATATTTATGTATTCTTTATGTATCTCGTTATTCCAAAAAGATTGGACAGCCTCGTTTGGCTGATTATTTAATATTTGCTTACTATTCATCCCTAAAATTATAAACCTCTTGAGGCAGGGGTCATGTCTTACATTACTTCTGTCCAGAATCTATCCCATTGATCAGTGGCTCAGTCAGTTCCATGCTTCTTTGGGCGTCATCTTGCCAGAGCCCTGTGGGTTCCTTGGCAGACTCTGTGCGGCTCTTGCTATTGTCACCATTTTTTTTTTTTTTTTTTTTTGCCTCCACAAACACCCTTTTCAGTGATTGGTGAGAACTTTCCAGAAAAACCGACTCAACTGGTTGGTGTAGTGACCAGAGGTATCATTAGAAGAGGAAAGCTGCCACCTTAAGAAAATAGTGCCTGGGCACACACAAGCATCCTTTTTTTTTTCTGTCAAAGAGTCTACTCTGTGGGTTCGCTACTTTTCGCCTTGGCTAGAAACTTGACAGGAAATGAGTACAAGAGCAAAAATAGATGATCCAATCAAAATAAATGTGGATTACATGTTTAAACTGGTGTCAACAATAAATGGAAGAAGAGTTTACTCCTGGGTGGTAGTACTCCATGAGGGTACTAACGCGTGGGATTACCATGTTGCTTCTTTCGGTCTTAGATTTTGGCATGTTTTGTCTTCTGAAAGGCGTTCCACGTGTCTTGCCATCTTCCAGATAGAAGAGGACCCGCTTAAAAAAGAGTTCTCATCTTCCTACTCAGTATTAGACAGAGTGCACTTCTCCATTGCATAAAGTGCACATTTCCAGAGCTGTGCTCTGTGAGTGATGCTGTTAGTGCAGTTTTTTCTTCTAAAGTGTGTGTAACCACTCAGAGTCATCACATAATATGCTACACTGACATTATTGACACCTGGTGGAGTAGAATTAATGCTGAGCTTCTCCCAGCAGAGTCCCAGATGACAGCTTCCTGTGGGGTTGAGGATGCCACCTGGACAGTCTTGTGCTGCCTTAGTGAGACTTGACACTGGACCCACCAGGTCATGTTTTGTCCAGTCCATGGTGGGAAACACTCATGCCAATGAGATGCATTCTTTCTGAACAGTTCCCTCTCCAAAATAAGAAAAGCAATACAGGCAAGAATAATGACTGTTCGTATTTTGCAGAACTTCCAGAAAGATGATAATTTAGGGAACCTGGATATTTCCTGCTTATCCCATTGTTTCCAGGTCATTCTCTGGCTTCAGTTAAGCTGGAACTGCAGGTTGGTGGGTTTGTGCCTGTGTGGATGGTGAATGGGTGGGGTTGTTGGTGGTGGGGTTGGTTCATGTCACTTCGGTACACCGAAGATGTTCAAAGAGGTGGCATTGCTTTGAAGAACCTCTGGGATAGAGTGAAAGGGGCTTGTAAATGTCCTTGGACATTCTGCTTAGACCCAGTGCCCATCTCATTTCCATCTCCTCAACTCAGAGGGACTCTCTTATACTTCTTTTTCTTTCTCACTCAGTGAAGACTGGGGGCTTTCAGATCAGACCTGGTTGCAGGAGCTTTTATAAGTGACATAGAAGTTTAGATCCCAACTTTTCTGAGCTTCATGACCTTGGTCAAGTTATATAACCTGAGGATTTCTCACATTTTCAGGTAACCTAATGAAAAAAATGGTCCCTCACCCCAGAAGAATGCTCATGAATGCACATGCACAAAAAGTGTCCACATGTTTGTTTCAGGGGCTCCCAACTGCACCCTTCTTGAGCCTCAATTCTTTTACCTATAAAAGGGGATGCAAATGCACCCTCGGGGGTCTACCTCATTAATCTTTGTTTGACAGTTAAATGAGGGAATGTACATCGAGTGTCATCATACTTAGTGTGGAGCCTGGCACATAGTGGGTGCAACCTTTCTTTCTGACCCTTCCTCTCTGGCTACTGCTCTCACTCACTCTCTCTGTACATCTGCCAAGGGAGAAAAGTTAGTCTTATTTCATTTTAGGATCATTTGTTAGGACACGGCCCTGCCAGATTTTCATTTCATCTGTCCACAGTGATTTCTTTGTTCCTTTTTTTCCTCCTTCCAATTTGGGCATCTCACGACTGCATCACATTATCTTTCTGGGCTGCAGCCTCAGTACACCCGTTTCCTCTGTGTGGGAGGAGTATGTTGAGCTCAGAGAAGCCCTGGGTCTCCCTCTCCCACTTAGGGCTGTCCCAGTGGTATGTGGTATCTTCAGCATGCCGTTTCCTTCACTGTGTAGGGCAAGGGGAGCCCTACTGCAGAGTTCATGCCTCAAAGGAGCATGAATGGCATAACCATGACCTCAGTCTGTGGGGTACACAGCAGCACAGAGGGCTCCTCTGCAGATACGGAAGTCTTGGTCAGCAGCAGAATTGGGAAGAACCAGTCCCGATGGTGGAAGCCCTCATTTGTGATGAGTTGGAGGTGACCCTGACCACCTCCAACCCACAACCTTCCTCCTTAGGCAGTCACAGGTAGTGGGAGGTACTCTCCATCTCTGTAGCAAAAACTCGGCTTCTCTTTCTGTTTCCTATACCTGCCCCCATAGCCTGTGACAGTGTACTCCTTGTCAGTGTGCCCTTGGGTTGGCGCATTGGGTGGGGAAAAGATCCACATTCATTCTCAGAGCTCACCAGAGAGCGAGCCAAGTACTGCTGTTAACAAGGGGCTGTCACAGCCTAAATGCCTAATATAGTCCAGCACAGGGCTGCCATGAAGGTGAAGACAGATCACAGCACTCACAGCCCAACTCGGGGCTGAACGGGCTTGTGTGTATAGTGAGGGTTCAGCTGGGCTGGTGGATGGTACCTTGGAGGGATCTTATCCACAAGCCCTTTTCCCATTGATGTCTTCACTTTCTGACCTTACCTGGTTCTCAACTGAGTCCTCAGTCTTGTGCCCTGCCTAGGCATATGGAAGTCATCCATAAATACTTGTTGGTGAGACTCCTTCGAGTCACAGATTCGTCTTAAGAAAGTGAAAGCTTCTCTCTCAAGTTCTTAAGTTAATGTTTCATCTTCTATTTAAAATAATTCATTAGGGTGGTTCAGCCAGCTGTCACTATCCTGACAGTAGGCAGGAATGTAAAATCCACTTTTTAAAATAGCCTCATTGGTAGAGGAATATTGGCCTCACCTAACACCCACTTGGGCTCTCCTGGCTGGAAATGCACTGGCCCACATCTTTATTTGCGTCCTCCAAGATTCCAGGACAGTCTGTCATTTTTCAGGTGGCATCATCACGACTCATAAATTGAGCAACACTTCCGTTAGATTGCCCTAGGCATCATCTTCAAAACTCTCACATCTGGATGTTTCCAAATACTCTGCCATGTAGATGATTGATGGCTTTCATTCTTGGCTGGATTCTGAGATAGGCTATAGCTGTTGGGATTGGAATTGGTGGTCCTGATGTGCCACTGTGTGATCAACAGATCGATAACATTGGTGGCCATGCAGTGAGGCCCAGGAGTGTGGGCCACCTGAGAGGTCAACTGCTGCTCTGTCAACAGTATTTGGTGCTTCATTCACAAGTGTAGAGACAGATTTCAAAGCTTTATGTGTGCGTCTATTGATACACGACAGTCTGTTGCCCAGAAACAATGCTTAAACTGTTTGGGTGGCCTGGGAATACTTTTACATCTTCCTAAGAAGGGGGATGAACGCCCCCTCAAGCTTCCTACAAAGACAAGAGAGCGCAATGCTCTGAGTTGCTGCTGAATGATTGATGTGGTCTTGTTTGTACATGTGCTTCTATGTTTTCTGATGTGTATTTAATGAAGCTTCCCATGTGCCAGGTATCTTCAAAACCCTAGAGACATGGTGGTCAATGTGGGTAACCAGGCCCCAGGTCTTGTGCAGCTTATATCAAGAAGGGTTTATGAGGAGTAAATAAAAAGAAAAATGTAAGGGTCAGGTAAAGAATTAAAATCAAATATAAGATGGGTGACTAGGGGTTGATGGAGTACCTGTTGTAGAGGGATAGTCAAGAAAGGAAGTTTCTTAAAAAAATAAACCTCTGTGTTCCTGTGTTGGATAATTTCAAACATGTCCATAAGCAGACCGTGAACCAGTAGACCCCATGAACCTGTCATCCATCCTTGGCAGATACCCACTCACAGCCAGTCCTGTTCCATCTATACACTACCCCTCACTCCCTGCTTCCCTGTACTCAATTACTTTCAAACAAATCCCGGTTATATCATTTCATCCATATTTGTTTCTCTCTCCCTCTCCCTCTCTCTCCCGCCCCCCTCTCGACGGTCTCACTGTCACCCAGGTTGGAGTGCAGTAGCATGATGATTTACAGTCTTGATCTCCCAGGCTCAAGCTATCCTCCTGCCTCAGTCTCCTGAATAGCTGGGCCTGCAGTCACGCGCCACCATGCCTGGCTAATTTTTTTTTTTTATTTTTAGTGGAAATGAGGTTTTGCTGTGTTGTCCAAGTTGGTCTTGAATTCCTGAGCTCAAGCAATCCTCCCACTCCGACCTCCCAAAGGACTAGGATTACAGGTGTGAGTCACCATGCCTGACCTGTATCTCTTTTTTAACAAGACTACAATATCATTATCAGACCCCTAAAAATTATAAAGTCATGGAATCATCAAATATTGGGTTCGTATTCAGAATTCCCTAATACATGAATTATTTTTATTTATTTTAATTTTGATTTTTGTAGAGGCAGGTTCTTGCTTTGTTGCCCAGGCTGGTCTCAAACTCCTGGGGCTAAGTGATCCTCCACCTTGGCCTCCCAAAGTGCTGGGATTGCAGGTGTGAGCTGTCATACCCAGCCTAATACATGAGGTTTTTGATAGTTGGTTTGTTTAAATCCAGATGCCAACATGGTGTTCACATTACATGAATTGATATGTCTCTAAAGTCTCTTTACCTGTATGTTCCTCTTCTAACCTGTTTTTTTTCCTTCCTTGCAATTTTGGTTGAAGAAACTGAGTCATGTATCCTGTAGAATCCCTGCAGTCTGGATTTGGATGTTCTGATGATTATAGCCCCACAGTGTTGTATAACATGTTCTTCTTTCCCCCTGTGTTTTCTGTGAACTGATAGTTACATCTAGACACTTGATCTGATTTAGGAGCAGTTTTACTTTTTCTCCATGGCCTCTTCATATGTGTTAGTCAGTGTGTCTGATCAGGAGATACATGATGTCTCACTGATTCTTTTGTGATGTTGGTAACCATTATGATCATTGCCCAAATCTCCCATTTTATTTGGAGCTGGCAAAGTGGTGATATTCTCATTCTATTATTTCTTCACTTATTAGCTGGGCTACTCCTTATCAAGGGAAAGCTTTCCTCATTAAATATTTGTTTACCCTGTATACTGTAAAGGCTGGTTAAATGCTAGATCTTTAGGGTGGTGACATTTAGCCTGTGACCTGACTTGACCTTGAAGAAGGCAGGAACATAGCAGGCATAGGTCCTGGTTGGTACAAAGGCCTTGGGGCAGAAGGTAGGCCAGTGCAATTGGCATGTTCTAGGGAGGGCTGAGGTGAGTGGCACCTACCACCAGACCCACCTTTGTAAGCAGGGTCCTGAGTTTGGGGTTTCAGTGCTATGGGAAACTCTTGGAGGTATTAAACAGTGGCCTAACATGATGGATTTCCCTTGAAGTTGCATGGTATACAATGTGTTCCTCCCCACAGAGCATGTGGTCTCAGGGAGCAGAGGACACAAACAGTGAAACAGAAAATTCCACTTCTATCTATTCTTTTTTTTTATTTTCCCCCAAGATGGAGTCCTTCTCTGTTGCCCAGGCTAGAGTACAGTGGCACGATCTTGACTCACTGCAGCCTCTGCCTCCTGGGTTCAAGCAATTCTCGTGCCTCAGCCTCCCTAGTAGTTGGGATTACAAGCTCGTGCCACCACACCCGGCTAATTTTTGTATTTTTAGTAGAGGCGGGGTTTCACCGTGTTGGCCAGGTTGATCTTGAACTCCTGATCTTAAGTGATCCACCTACCTCTGCCTCCCAAAGTGCTGGGATTACAGGCATGAGCCACCATGCCCAGCAAGTTCTATCTTCTTGTGCAAATTTTGAAAATATGTGGACCTTCCGGTTAGGCTTTCTGGTTCTTGCATCTTTGGCATCTTGGTAATTCCACATTTTCAGATAGAATTTATCTCTGATGTATTTTTCCATTCCTGGACTCTGGTTTTCCAGGAAGCATCTGGGGCTTCCTTGGGGGTATTCGGTTGTTCTCTTGCTCTGGTAAGCTTGAAATTACCCAGGTAAAAAGATTCACTGGTGTCATGAAATGTGCATGTGAATGGGGAAACAGTCTCTTTTTCTAGACTCTGAGGAGTAACCTACCTCCCAGTGAGGGCTTGTCCTTGTGTCTGGGGCTACACCCGAAACAGGATGGCCGGCCAGCTTCGGAGTGGCTTCTCCAGCCTGGGGGATGGGTTCACATTGCGTTGTTACTGATGTGAGATTTTCTACCCAGTGCTTACAGGGAAGATCTAACACCCTTTTATCTTTGTTAATATTCTTGACATAGAGATTTAAATATGCAAAATGAGGACATGCCATATGGCAGTGTGTGACAAGACAGCCCAGTGGCTGTAGGCGACAGTCGATACCAAGCACTTCCAGAAGGGTGATGTAGACACAGCACAGAGGACACAGGTGTCTGCCAGGTGGATGGCAGGTTAGGGAGTCATTTGGATAGGAGAGGGAAGGTGCGTGAGAAAAGCATCTGCTGGCCCGTTGCTGTTGGCCAGGTAAGAGAAGATGAAGAAAAGTGGTGGTAAGTGGTGTCTGTAACTTGGGAAAACCCTGAGAGGCTGTAAAGTCAACTTTGTGCACACAAAAAATAAATGCATGATTTTAACCGTCAGATCAGGGATGAATTTTTGAGAGCTGTCAGAGGTACAGCCAGGCTTGCACAAAGATCGAGAAAGGACGGACGACTGAGCGTTTAGCCAGCCCCTGCCCTGAGGTGATGTGCTCCGTGAGCGCGGTCTACAAGGTGGCAGCTCCAAAGGGGACTTAAAAGTTTGTAAATTTTGGCTGGGCGTGGTGGCTCACCCCTGTAATCCTAGCACTTTGGGAGGCTGAGACGGGTGGATCACTTAAAGTCAAGAGTTCAAGACCAGCATGGCAACATGGTGAAACCCTATCTCTACTAAAAATACAAAATTTGCTGGGTGTGGTGGTGCACACCTGTAGTCCCTGCTCCTCGGGAGGCTGAGGCAGGAGAATCACTTGAATCCGGGAGGCAGAGGTTGCAGTGAACCGAGATCGTGCCACCGCGCTCCAGCCTGGGCAACAAGAGTGAGTGAAACTCTGTCTCAAAAAGTAAAAAGTTTGTAAGTTTGGAAGGTGGTTTGGAAGGACACGTTTGATATTTGTTAAACACTGAAAGAGCGGGGAAAGTGGGCAAGTTTTTAAGAATTGTTGACTGTGTGGATTTGGAGCTTCCTGGGGGAAAACAGAGCCGTTCCATCGAGGCCTGATAAAACAGGAAGCGGGTATCTGTGGCTCCATCCCAGAACCACCTCTGCAGGGGGACCAGCTAGAGGGGGCTCTGTGTTTTCCTTCCTGCTCTAAACAGAAAGCCGATCTTCTAGATGGGAATCTGGATCTGTTAAAATATAATCGGTGACAAGACCAGCATTATGTATTTAAGCTGAGGGAGTGTTGTACTTCCCAGCCGGGCTAGGAGCTGCAAACGTCCACCACGTCGAGGGGCATGGAAATAAGAACTCACCACCCCCTGAGAGATGCCCGCATCATGTCCTTATAAGCTTCTCTTCTCCTTGTTTTCATTGTTATTTATCCTCCATTTCTGTAAACCAGCCTGTCTTATGGCCTGGGGGCTTCTGTCGTGACACCTTGGAGCGGAGTCCTGTTTCTGTAAACTCTCCTGATGTCAGAGATATGAAAACGGAGTGGCCCGATTGTGTTCTTAAGGCCATTACCAGAAGTGACCACAACCCAACTGTTCATTTCCTCTAACCCATGTCCTGCCGCATTCTCCCCTCACTGGGCAACTCCTTGTAGACTAAAGGATGGGCTCAGTAAAGCTCATTTCTGCTGTGAATTTTTCTTGCACTCCAGTGGGGACAATGAGTTTTAGCCTGTGGTTTCTTCTGTTGTAATTTATATGAAGTTAAAGCTATATTTCAAATCCCTAAACGTGTTTATTTCCCTCTGTGGGAGACCGAAAAAAGTGGGGCCTTGTAAGTGGACCTCACATGTCCAAGTTGGGAATCTCTTCTAGACTTCCAGAGATTTTAAGAGAACTGTAAAAGAGGAGTTGGGAGAAGAAGGCTGAGGTGGGATTTTGTCTCTTGCCCCCTTGCGGCCTGTCTGGGATGATAACGGTTGTCATGGAAATCCAGACCCACAGGCAACCCTTTGCCCCATTTCCACCCACAAAGAATGGAATCCAGAGAACTTTCTTGCCTTTTGGACATGAAGAGAATGGCTGAGTTGGTGACAGGGGAAAGAAAGAGGATTGGCCCAACAGTTTGTTTATGTGGGCCGGCTATTTCTGGAGCGCGTCATCTTTTTGGTAGAAATGCTCTTCTGTGGATTGCTTTAAAAGAAGAAAAACAAAGATGAAAGTTCCCATTGCTTTTTGGAAGCATCAGGCTGTGACCTGGTTGGAGGAGTCCAGTCCACGTGGGGAGGGCTTTCAGAGGCACAGAAGCCAGAGGGCAGAGGGTGTGGAGGGAGCCTGGGAATACCCCGTGCTGGCTAGTCCAGCCTGGCTATCAGCTTGGGGGACTCAGGATCTGATTGTGAGAAGCAGACAGAAAGCGAAGTTGAGCTGGGCACAGCTTTCTAGATGAGCTGTCTGAAGCTGCTGTGTTTGGTTTGGCCTGAAGCTGAGCAGGAGGCCCGGCTGGCTTTCCAGAAGGGAGGCCAGCCCCGCCCCGCTGCAGGGCCTGGGGCTCTGCCCTCCGTGTCGCCCAGGTTGTGGCAGCTCGTGCATAAATGGGGCAGCCAGGTCCACATCTCTTCCTCCCTCTGCACAAATTGGAAACGACTAACCTTGCCATATTTAGTGCAGCACTCACGGCTGCTCGCCTCCAAGGGGTAATCATGCAGGCATAAATTCGGAAAGTTGCTAAGCTATGAGCAGTCTTACGAGCATTAAAAGTGTCCTCTTTGCCAGAAAGGTCATTCATAACTTGGCTACCCTGCTGATGTACAGCCAGTGATATTGATTGATTAATGTATAAAAGCACCAGATCCATTTGCTTCTATGAAAGAGAATAAAGTGCAGTCAACTCTCTCTTTATTTTCACCTCATCCTTTTGTTTGAAGGACATTTTCCCCCCTCTTTTTGTTTTGCCGGCTATGTTTAAGGGGGTTACAAAAAGCCAGTTTCTGCCAAGTAATGTGTTCACAAAGGGAACACTGATTCACATCAGTGTCGCTTGAATTACCCTTAAAGGTTTGCCAAGGAGTTGCTCTTATATTAACCTTCTGTTCATGAAGGAAGAAATAAATAAATAAGTCATAAAGTCAGCCTCGTTGCTTTGGCTTTCATTTTGGGCTTGATCTAAAATAATTTCTTCCACGGCTGCTTGTGGCGAAAGGTGTTGACCAGAAAGGCCCTTGTTAGTTTTTAGGGTATGGGATGGGGGCACCAAGGGAAGCAAGCCGCCCCCCACCCGCCGCCACCAGAGCCCCCCTCCCGCTGCACCAGATCAGGGAAGAGAACATTGAATATACTTCCAGCGCAGAGATTAGCTCTGATTGGCTGCCCCGCCTTTCAGACTGAGGAGCTGCCGGCCCTGGTCCTTGCTCTCTTACTCGGGCAGTTCACGCTGTCAGGTGTTGGAAACGGCAAGAAAACCCTGCCTTTGTCTGAAAGATGAAGGATTTTGGTTGGGAAGGCAACTTTGCTTTTTAGCACCAGTGGCACGAATTATCCAACCTTCAGAGTCATCCTTAGATTTCCCAGTTCTTTGCAAACCTAGCAGGGCTGCAGCCTGAAGTTGGTGAAAAAGAACTCAGCTTTTGTTAACTTCGAATTAAGTTTGTTAGTGTTTTGTGTTGTTTTGTTTGTCAGTTACAGAGACAGGATCTTGCTCTGTCACCCAGGCTGGAGTGCATGGCATGATCGTGGCTCACTACAGCCTCATACTCCTAGGCTCAAGCTATCCTCCCATCTCAGCCTTCATAGTAGCTGGGACTACAGGCATGTGCCACCATACCTGGCTAATACTTTTAATTTTTGTTGAGATGAAGTCTCGCTATGTTGCACAGGCTTGTCTCAAACTCCTGGGATCAAGTGATCCTCCTGCCTCAGCCTCCCAAAGGGCTGATTACAGGCATGAGCCACCACACTCAGCTTAGTCTTTATTTTTTATTTTTCTGTTATCTCTGTAGGTGGAGGAACTTCCTGTCCTTGTGAAACCCAAATGGGGCTGGTCCTCTGTGAAAACTAACAGATACTGATTACCCTGTGATTTGGTTAGCCCAAGGTATTATACAGAATAGAGCATCTTGCCAACTAATTCGCTCTGGTGTTCAGGTTTTCTTTCAGTGACTTGATCAGAAATGCCTAGGAAGATAGCCCTGTGCTAGGCAATGTATGAGGCCATTGGTCAGTATCAGCTGGCTGGCCATCTTAGATTCTTTATCATTTGACATGGCTCTTTTCAGAGTTGGAAGGATTCCAGGCAGGTGGGAAGGCAGGGGAATGCGGAATTGTGAAAACATAAGGCCGCATTTAGCTCCTATGGAGGTGCTATCTGAAGCATCACCTGCGGGTGTCAGTGTGGAGTCCTCCTTACCGGCTGTCCCAGGGGCAGAATGGCCTTGCTTTTTGAGGTCTGTGTACTTTTAGTGGGTGCTGTGGAGTGAAAACTGATCAATCTTCCTGTCTGTATTTATAAGCCAGGCCCCACTCAGCTGACACAATCCATTTCACCAAGGGTGGAGATGGCCCAGGCTTTTCTTGCAACATGGTTTAGTAGAAGGTGTCCACCTTCTGCCTACAAAGCTGATGTGTATAGGGAAGAACTAATTTCACTTCTTTTTGCAGCTCTTGAGCATTGAGGTTGATGATTGCTGGGAGCCACAGAGGAGTTTTCCGTGTGCTAGGAAGATTAGACATCTCAGTCTCTCCTAGGAATCTAAGCCCTTGGACCTACACGTACCTCTGTCTGCCCTGGGCAGCCGTCCCCAGGTGGTGTAAAAGCAGCAGGTGAAAAAGTAGATTGCTTTCTTCTCCTCGCAGAGGCAGTTTGGGAATTTGAAGGCATCTAAGCTCCTGCGAATCCCTCTTAGTTAAAAGAGGCACAGAGTAAGCTAGCTGCACCTGGCCTGTGCTTTGATAAACAGTTCTTCACTTGGGAGCACCGGAAGCCTCATGAGCCCCCCAGGTCTTGCATGACACTTTGAATAATCTCTTCTGTTCAGCCATGGGTAGTACAATGTTACTGATGGCTTGTGGTCTGACCGCGTGTGTGCTCATTGTCAGTCTCATTGGCTTTTTCTTTGTTCTAGAACAAGGCAGGGGAGCTGCAGACAGACAGAGCGCCTAGCTTTACAGTTACATGCACGCTGTGTCATCAGTTTCTTCCCTTCATAGCAGCCACAGCTCTAAACATTCATTGCTAAGCTAACCCCAAGGCGCTGGTGAAGTGTTGGACTATACAGGGAGCCAAACTAACTTTTATGTAATTGTTTAATTAAAACCTTGGTTTTCTAATTGCAGCCTAAACACAAGCGCCTTTTGTTAATGAAAGGCAGCCTCTGTGCTTGGTGTTCCCATACACGGCATTTCTTTCCCACTGTTTTCAACTTGAAAATCGACATTTAAGTTCCCACCATGGGGAAGGTGGCAGTTGGCATTTCTTGCCATTGGGGGAGATGTTCCACAATCCCTTTTGTCAGTTCTTGTCAGCAACTTATCTAGGCTGCAGTTGCCTTTCGGATTTCCTAATTCAATGAGTCAAATTTGTAAGCTGCTTCACCTGCTGGAATAATTGGAAAGCCAGAGAAGAACCCCTGTGTTTCTCTGGCGTGAGCATTATTTTCCATATTCCTGGTGCAGGATATTGAAATAGATATATTTTAATGTTTGCTTTTTAAGGGGGAAAGCTTCTCTTCATTTCCAGATGATTCTTGGAAACTTTCTTTCCCTCCTCCCTCTGCTGAGGTGATAGGAGCTGGCTCAGAGGATATACTGAGAATGAATCCATTTTCGTTCCTCTGTCTCTGCAGAATAAATTAGAATTTGCCTGATTTAATAAAATGGCTTCATCTCCCTGCCATCTTTTCCATCTGCAGAGTATGTCTTCCTTAGTGGCCTGCCCTTCTATAATGGATCTCAGCTCCGTATCTCCTTATTACAGGCTGGTGGTTTCGTATGTAACGCATTCACTCACGCTCTCACGCATACACTGTTTCACACGCGTGCACGCACTCCAGCATTGGGGGATCCTGATGGCTGAAGGTGTGGAAGTTTGTCACCAGATTTCATTTTCCCCATTGTCAGGCATGATGGTTATAATTGATGAGGTTAGTGCAATTTGCCATCCATCTGCCATTAACCCCAGCCTCGTAGAGTTGATGTGACCACAATGTAGAATATATTTTGGGAGAAGAGGGAGAGGTTGAAGATGGGGAATTGCAGTATAAATCTTCTCAATCTGCCCCAGCCCTCTCTCTGTTTAATTGGAACGTATTTATCTCTGTGTACAGTAGAGTATCTTGCTATCTCCCCATTGCCCTCAGATGGACTGATAGGAGTCTGTTGTTTGAATTTGGAATGGTTTTCCATTTGATCCCCTCTCGCACCGCCCGCCAATTTGTGTTTTAATTTCTATTTCCTAGGTTGATTTTTTTTTTTCTTTCCATTTTGACACTAATTATGCCAGCCGCATTGGGAGTGCGCGCTGCTGGGAGGTACCCAGCTAAGTGTTAAGAAGGGTTTTAAAAACAGGCTGAACTCCCTCTTAATGAGGCTCAATTGGGCTCCCCTTCGGGTGGTTTTGTTTTGCTGATCTGTCAGTTTTTCAAGGATTTAATTGCACTTTTTTCATATTAGTCTTTGAAATTGGCCTATCCAGTCTTACTATAAAACACTTTTTTTTTTTTTTAAAGCAAAAAGTTCGTGGTTTGTCCCTCCCCCCCATTGTTAGGGAATTTTTACTTTTCGCTGTCATTTCTCCAGGACCGTCTTCTGCCAGTCATTCTTGGGACCCAGAAATAGTGAAGAGCCAGAATGGGAGTGGCAGGAGGGCCTTAGAGCCCGGATTTGTAGGCCTCCGAGGCAGCGTCCCCGTTCTTTAAGTCTTCCCTCTTTAGCCTTCAGTAATGCAGCTTGGTTTATATCTCCTCTTCCAGATTTGCTCTTGGTTAAGGGCAGGGAGAGACTCGCACACAGCCGCCATTTCTTTCCGTGTAGAAGTGACAGATTCCATAAAGTGGTGCCAGGCCAGCTCACCAGTATCTCGAGTCTTCAAACATGGGAGGCAAAGAAAAGGAAAAGTCCAAAAGCTAGAAGGCAGAAGTTAGCAGGCAGGAGAGGGAGAGAAGCAAGGCCGTATCCTTTATGCTATTATCTTTATGGCATAGAAAACGTGCTTAGAGCAATCAGCATGAAATTCTTAATTGCTTCGCTTACTTCTGCTCTCCTCATGGGACAGATTGTGCAAATGCTGGAGCTGCCAGGACCCTCATGTTAGCACACTGTCCCTGCTACATACACTATTTTTAACTAGTGCTTTGTTTTGCAAAGATGCACAAAGCTTTTTCTTTTCTTTTCTTTTCTTTCTTTTTTTTCCTTCTCAAGGATGCTAATAAACAGCAGAGGCAATAAAGAGCTGTTCCAGCCACCTTGACAGCAGCTACACTTTATTAGGCTATGCACCTAGCTCTCTCCCCCTGCCGCTCAGCCTTCTGCTTCCTCTCTTTGGATTTCTTCATTCTCTCCCTTTCAGCATGAGTTTTGGCTTAAAAAAAAAAAAAAATTATGTGACCAAACCAACTTCCCTTTCTCTCTTCCCCGCCCTCCTGAATCTTATTTGCATCCTTCTACTGCCCTCTCTCCCAGTGCCTACCTTCCTCTTTGAGATTTCCAGTCTCCTCTCATGAGAATGTAAAATCCAAGAACCAGATCTCAGAGATTTCAAAATAAAATAAAAGTAAACTCTGCTTAAAAAACACTTTAGCAGGAAAGCCAGGCTAATTGTAAATCAATGGGTCTTAAAATGCAGCATCGATCTCCAGTTAGAAGTTTGAAGGGGAAAGCAGTAATTACTGCACCAGAAGGTAGTTTTTCCTCTTAGTAAGTTCTGGGCAGAAAGAAGCCTCATTAGGGCAGCATTTCAGAATCTGAGTAATTAGTTTAAAAAGTACTTTTGTGGTGTTATTCCCTTGGCTAGAAATTATAGGAGTCCTCACAGATTTATAGCTCAATTCTGATAAGATTTGATTTCTTATTGTGTTTGGTGGTGGAAGAACCTTGATCATAATCACCCAGGTGAAGATTCAGGGAAGCCTGGATCAGACAGTTTTTTTAGAGTGGGTGTGGTTTAGTTCTTTAATGATTCCTGCTATTCGTAGTATTGAAGGTGTCCAACTTAGAACCTTAGCATGATGGCCCCGTTAGACCACCCAAGGTCAACCTTGTCATCCCTCAGGTGAGCAAACAGAGTCAAAGAGGTGGTTTTCTTGCCCAAGTACATGTTGATGTGCTGGTTCAGTGAGAAAGCTCTAGACATAACACAGCCATCTTATGTTACCTACAGTGGATCTACTGGAGGGTAAGTTCCATGAGGGCAGGAATGTGAGTCACTTGTCCAGTTGGATCCACAATGACTGGAACCTAGGAGGCGTGAACTGATAGGTTTAACTGATGTGATGACTTCGTGAGCAAATAAATGAATAGAGGACTCTTCCGTTCCAAAGAGACAGCTCTAAGCGCTTGTCTTTGGAGGAGAAAACTACCATGGGGAACATTCTGTCTGGTTAGATTATCAAAAGCAAGGACAACTGCCCTGTGAGCGTTCAGCATTGCAGAGAACAGAAGTAGCCCCTCTCCCTCTTTTTTTAAAGGAAACTTTTTATAAAAGGAACTTGGTTTTGCTTCTATGAGGAGTCATCAAGAGATCTTTCTCTTTCCTCATTTTTCACTTAAAATAGACAACATAAGCAATACTTTTAAGTCATCCATCATTGCACAGCTGTCTCCATTTTGGGACATTATCTTTTTTGTGCCTGGGTAGTATTAATAGCCAGTCAAATGTATGTGAGAGTGTTTTGTCGACTTAAGAGCTGTGAAGTTCTTAAATTCTTCCTAGAAAGTTTCAGTTATCCGTGCTGTTTCTCAAGGGAGGCTCTCTGAAGAGTGCACTCCACTTTTAATCTAGAAATAGACATCAGAGCGGTGGTTTGTAAAATTTTATTAGTGGAGCCCTCTTTTAGAAAAAAAAAAAGAAAACTAATTTGGACCCAGTATATAAACAATGTTTCAAAAGGCTTGAAAACGATATTTTAGGAGTTCAGATTTTAAACATTTACTTATTAAGTTAAAAAATTAGGACAAAACAGAGTTGATCAATAGATCAAAATTAAGAATTGTGGAAGGTAGTTAAATAGTATCAACTAAGCTTCTGTTTTGTTTTTATATTTCATTTAAGTCCATTTCTATATAATCCTCTTTCAAACAGAAATAGTTCCAAACAGGACTGGTTTTAATAGCCTGCCGTGTGATCCCAGAAGAGTCTTCCATTAAGTGAGAATGGCAGAAGTTTTATGCTGAAGTCTACGCAAAAACTGTTTAACTTGGCTGCATAACTAGTTCACCTAGCCACCAGTGTGTTAAATTTTGGCATATACCACATTTGAGCATGCCTTATTATTACAGCATTCGAAATGAAATGGAGGTCATGTGCAGTGACTCACACCTGTAATCCCAACACTTTGGGAGGCCGGCGTGGGTGGATCACTTGGGGTCAGGAGTTTGAGACCAGCCTGGCCAACATGGTGAAACCCCGTCTCTACTAAAAATACAAAAATTAGCCGTGGTGGTAGGGTCCTCTAATCCCAGCTACTCGGGAGGCTGAGGCAGGACAATCTCTTGAACCCGGGAGGCGGAGGCGGAGGTTGCAGTGAGCCGAGCCTGCACCACTGCATTCCAGCCAGGGCGACAGAGTTAGATTCCATCTTAACAACAACAACAAAAAGTGAAATTGGAATCAAAATGTGCAGAACCCTTGTGGTTCCCCAGAGAGGAATTTAGACACCATTGTATTAATACTATAGGAACTCTATCCAGAAGTACGCTGGGATTTTTGCCATTGGAAGAACCCAGGAGTACTCTCTCTGGAAGAATCGCTGTGGTGTTGAGTGGCTGATTTGGAGGCCTTTTGTCCCTCTTCTTCCTGGTATCTGTTGGTCCTCACCCTGAGAGTGTGACACCTGGCTGGGGCATCTCTCTCTGGTCCCTGCCCTGTCTGCTTAAGACTCTCCTCTCCTCCGTACTGTGAACATGGAAGTGATGACGTTCCACGTGGAAAAAAATGGCACTTTCTATTTATAAGTGAAAGGAAATATTTCTGCTGTTTATCCTAGAAACCCCGAGCCATACTTTCAGACACTGAGAATTATGTCCCTGCATTGCAGCCTCAGTCAGGCTCCTGGGCCCTGTCACCACTTGGCCCAAAGCTGCTTTCTCCCCCCAACCCCATCTGCTTCCCACCAGTTTTCATTGCTTGCACCCCCTCTCCTTGAGTCAAGTGTTCCTGCTTGCAAAGTTTATTAATAGTTCTAGCATCACTGAGTAGTGATTTTTCTTCCTTTTTTATTTTTATTTTTTTTTGTAATTTTAGGCTTTTAGAAACAAATGTGGAATAATATTTCAAGTGCTCCCATCTGGGGCAAACTCCAGTCAATCTTCTGAGCCCAAAGCACGTCTTAGGGGGAAGTGTCCTCCATGTTCTTTCCCAAACCTGTGGGCCTGGCTGAGCTGGGCCTCTTTGCTCTGGTGTTAATGCCCTGGTGATCACTGGTCATCAGTAGTCCAGCTCTACCATGGTCCATGGTTCTGTGGATCCACCCTACGTCCCCAGTTCCTTGAGCCTCCTCTAAAACAATGTCCCTAAAAACTTCTCGCTGCCCAGAGAAATTTTTTCCCCAACTTCGACTCTACAGTGATATAAGTCCTGTTGAAATGATTGTCTGTATTTCAGCACACATAAAAATGGCACTTCTGTGCCCAGATTTACTGCACACTTGGTAGTGGCAGTGGGATGGTCGTTCCTCCTGTGATAAGTCCTTTTCCACACTGAAGTGTGGGAGTGAAGATGGGCGGGTGATGTTTCCATGTGGGACCTGCGGTCTGAAGTGCTAAGTGAGGTAGACGCTGGTGGGTGTGACTTTGTGGGTGTGACTTTGTAGGTGTGACAGCAGGTGTGACTGTGGCTTGGGGAGGCCGGGGTCAGGAAGGCTTCTCCAGGGCGGGCAGAAGGCTGATGATGGCTGTGGCTTGTGTTTTCAGGCTGGTCCCATCTGGAGTGTTGTCCAGAGTCCAGTCTGGGGCCTGAACCATTTCTGTCAGTGCCTAACCTAAAAACATCTGATTTCTCTAATCCTCTTGTTTGCTCTAACAGACCCCCAGACTGCTCCCACCTTTTCCTTCAGCTTATGTCCCCTGACACAGCTTAGCCCTTCTATCATCACTGGAACAGGGAAAGGTGATTTTCAGATGGAAGGGTAGGTGTGATTGTTTTTTTTTTTTTTGATAGGTGAACTCCAAGTGGCAGAGAGCCCACCTGAAAGTCATCTGAGAGCTGCAGCTCTAAGTAAAGGCATGCTTGACAGGGCTCTGTCTCCTACCCTCGAACAACCTGGGAAGCGAATGGCAGCCGCTGGCCAGGAATTGATTGCATTAATTGATATGCCAATAAGAGCGCTTGTTACATCCGCCATTGGTTAGGAGGCCAGCTAACAAGTCCGCTGATCAATGGCACCAATAAAGATTTCATCCATTAATGAGGAACGTGGTAATTAATGTTATCCATAAACCTATTAGCCTGGCTAGCTAATGCGCTGGTTAGTGCCATGAGTGGCAGTGTTGAAAGTGGGCAGGGCATGGGTTGGGACTTAGGCAGGATCGTGGGCACCATCTTGGCAGGATCGTGGACCTCATCTTCAGGCAGATTTATTCCAAATATAAGCACATTTCAAGCCCCTGGCAAAGAGAGAAGGCAGGCTGAGCCTGCTGGGCCCCAGGCTGGAGTATGGCTGAGCCCTGCTTTTGTCCCGTACCTGCTGGGAGGAGACCAAGCCACGTTTTTCTCTTCCAGCTCCTCTGGCTGCAGAGCTTTCCCACGCAAGTCTCTCAGGGGCTGTTAGGGGCGTAAATGGAATGACTGAGTTCCCGGGTCATTCCAGTCCCAGCTGGGCACACTGTCCCCAGGGACACTCTCCATCAGTGGCTCACACGCACTGCCCTGTGCTCCTGGAGGGCGGGCGTTGGCCTCTTCTGGGAACCATGAGTGAGTGGTAAAGTAATTAACATCCCCCACCCCCGGGCTTCATTAGGAAGAAAAATTTTGCTAGACGAAAGAAGAAGGAGAAACAGATGATTTGAAGCTGTGCCTTTTTCCTTCCCCCCTGGTTTTTTGAAATGACATCAGTGGGTTGTTTGCCAAGCATAACCTGGCAGCCCGGCGGCTCTGCCTGCCTGCCTGAGATTTCTGGGGACCGTGCAGCTCGCCAGCTCCAGCCGTGGCAGCGTGCCAAGGTGACGTTCCGTGACTAAGCAGAAACGAGGGAAAGGGAAAGAGGGAGGAAGAAGGTATGTGTGGTTGGGGAGCTGGGGGAGAGAGTGGTCCTGGGTCTGGGCGTGGCATGGGGAGATGAGGAGGCATGTCTGGGGGCATCTGATCAGGAGGGCAGGCAAGAGGGGCAGGCACTGGCAGGCCAGGAAGTGTTCCAGTGGCACAGGAGATGGGGGCGGGGGGGGGGGGGGCACAGGGTGATGGCCGCAGACCCAGCCTGGGAGGCCGCTGAAGGGGTCTCAGTTAGGAGGGAACCAAATGAGCCACAGCGAAGGTGACAGTCCAGAGGGCCTGAAACTGTTGAGGAGGAGGCTTAGGAAGCTTTTATCAGCATCAGGCCTGATACTCCACAGCGGAGTTTCCTTTGCATTGTTAGGTATTGACCCTCAGAGACCCCTTGTGGATTCCCTAATTGAAAATTAATACTAGATCAATGCCATGGGCAATTTGCATATTGATCATAAACAACTTTGAAGGCACCGAGTGTGCGGCAGATCAATAGGGCTCCTGAATAGGCTGCAGAGGGAGCACCTCCCAGTACAATGCGCTCAGAGAAAGGTTAATGATTTGGGAAGTTCCTAACTGCTTAGCGCAGGGAACAGCCCCCATGCCACACAGCATCCCCAAGAGCAATTAGTGCCAGGCCTGAGTGCCTGCCCTCCATTCCGCCTCAGCACCCCCATCCCCAGGAGCAGAGGGAGGGCCACCGTGCTGTTGTGAGGCAAGGGGCTGGCGACCTGTGTTTTTGCAGTTGCCTTTTTTGGTGATGGATGAAGTCTTGGGGCAGTTTATTCTGGGAAGCCTACTGGAAAAGGCAGCAGCCAAGTTCAGGCTCCAGTCATTGTCCTGGCCCCTTCCCCAAAACACAGTTCTCCTGATGCTGTGAATGGAATGAGATGGAGGAGGGGAGGAGCCTGGCTCCACCCAGCCTCCTCCCCCTCGGGCTTCTGATCAATGTGGAACCTACATTAACGTTTGTTTTAAGCTGTGATGGGTTTGGCCCTGGTTTGCTTCCTGTTCCATTCAGCTCTCATCCTTGGGCTTTTACCTCTTCACCCATCGTTTACTCTCCCCTGCTTTGTGCCTGCTTGTTTTTGCTCTGGCTTTAGGCCTTGCCTTTTGGGCTTTCCCTGTTGGGTCCCCAGCAAGCCTGGAGCTCCTCTGGAGAGATGCCCTTTACCTGCCACCCCTCCCCTTCTTTATCCTGGCCTCCATCCATCCCCTCTTTTCCCTTGGCTGTGGAAGCTGTGTGTGGATCAGCTGCCCTGGGGGTGCTCCAGGCTCACTTCTTAACGTTCAGCAGCAAAACCTGGAACGCTCGGGGGCCTGAACACTGAGTTTCTTGGAGCTCCCAGGGTACCAAGAGATGATGGTCCTAGGATCAGGGCCAGATGCAGCCTGCAGAACTAATACTGCCTGCCTGTACCTAGCTGCATCGCTCCAGCCCCGAGACAGTGCAGGGTGGTGGCGCCAGCAGCAGAGAGGTCTGCGTGTCACTAGGGGGAGACACCTCGTAGATAGTGCTGAGTTGAGCAGACTTTCTTCCACAACAGCCAATTTGAGAAAAATAAAGCCCCGCTTCATCCTCAACACCAAATTCATCTTGTGCTAGGAAGCGCTAACTTAAAATAGCCCTGCCGAGGTCACGTAGTTTTCTATGGCTTTTAAATTTACAAAGTCCACTGAAGCACATTTATGTGCAGGGACAATGCCTTTCCATAGAAGGGACACGCAGAACAGTCAGTAACTAATTTCTGCGTTTGCACCGCAGCCATTCTGAGCCTTGAGTGCTTCACCTCAGTCTTGGTGCTGCCCCGGCCTCTTCTCAGGGAGAGGCTTCGGAGCACAGTGGTCAGATGGGTCCTTTGGTTTATGGGTGTCCAGACTGTCCAAGGGCTGCAGCACGGCCCATGGCAAAGGACAGCCTTTGGTCTCCTTTCCCTCTTTGTGTTTCTTCACCGTGAGGCCAGCTCTGTCCCCACCCCTGGGGCCAGCCCCCAGCCCCCAGCCCCCAGTAAACGGAAAGGTTCAAAGAGATTTTATCTGTATCTGCAGCCACATCTCTATCTGCACTTACATATTGACTATGCATGTTTAGGGAAAGACAGGAGTCTTTCTACTGGACATCCCCACCAGGACCACCGGCTAAAGCTGTGCAAGTTGCCCCCCACACAAACAGCTCTCTGCTAGGGGGGACACATAAGGACTGCAGTCCATCCCAGATGCTGCCTTACCCAGCAGAGCGAGTGGCGGGTCCCAGGACCATCTGTGCCCAGAGGAAGGGGTGCTGGAGGAGCACCTTGTTCTGACTTTCACAAAGGCACCTTTTGTGCTCACCGTGCCCGTGGCCCCGCAGTGGGTAGCAAGGCCTGCAGGATGCTGCCCAAGACCTCTCTGAGCTTATCCCCTGCCTTGTCCCTTCTCTTCCTGCTTAGTGCTCAGCGCTTCTCCAGCAGGCCAGCCCTCCTGCTGTGCCCTGGGCCTTTGCACGTACCATGCCTCTGCTGTGTGAGCCTCCTGTGGCTCCCATTCTCACTTCTTTCAGGTCTGTGTGCAAATGCCACCCTCCCTGAGATTCCCATGTTAAGGAACACCCTGGAATCCTTTTTCTACTTTATCGTTGTCCCTTAGCAGCCCCTGACTTAGAATATGCTCACTTACTGAGCTTCTTACTGTGTTTTATCCTCCCCCCTCCTTCCTGCCCCTGCCCCATGAGAGCAGGGGCTTTCCTGTTGTGTTCACAGCTGTGTCGTCGGTGCCTGGAGTAGGTGCCCCATGGATATGTGATGGGTGGGTGGGTGGATGGACAGACAGCACAAGCAGAAGTGTGTGTTCTCCTGTGAAGGCCACCATGGTGCCTCTAGAAGTAGCCATTAAACGTATGGTCCTTGGCATCAGCTGTCACCTCCTAGCTATGTGACATTCACCAGTAATTTAACCTCTCTGAGCCTCATCTGGGAAATGAGAGTCCTAATACTATCTACTTCAGTTGAGTGATGATTGTGTTGCTATTGTTAGATACTTGCTAATGACTTAAGCCAATGGAGGCTTTCTGGGCGCGTGGTATTGGTTTTCATGATCAGGCTCTTTGTGGTGAAGGGGTCTACACAGGCAGGAGAAGAGGAAAGTCATCAGCGTTTTGTACTGATTGGTTCGGTCACAAATCCTTTGCAATCAGAGCATTTGGGATTGGGTCAAAGAAGATGGCAGCTGGAGCACAGGCTCCTGGAGCAGGATGGGGGTGCCGTGACACAGTGCATAGGAGCACACGGCATGGGGGAGCGATGTGGGTTGGGGGTGAAGAGCCCACGCAGGCTTGGTTCAGGGCCGGGCGTGGCTGCAGTCCTGCCAGCCCAGCGGGCAGGTGCTGGGATGTCCCTGTGCATGTGATTACTTCATTATGGAGCCTTTCATTGACTTGGCTGCACTGTGCTGATGAACTGAGACTGGGGACAAGAGCACATAATTGAGGGAAATAAATTCGCATCACAGGCCGGGCTGCAGCCAGGAGCGTGCGTCCTCTAGGCGTGTGTGTGGCGGCAGGGGGAGGGGATTCCAGTATTTTCTCAGGTGCATCTCCCCTTCTTTCCTTCCCTTCCAGACCTTCACAAGCACTGGGCGCAGGGGGAGGAAGGAGTGTGCTGCATCTCCCCAGTCCTGCCTCTGTTTCCCCTGCTTGGAGCTGCTTTTCCAGAAGCAGGCCTCTGGTGTCCTCACCTTGCCCTCTTTCCAACCATGCGGAGGAGCAGGAACCTGCCGGGGCCTCCCTCGTTCCCCTCATGCACCTGTTCATTCTCTCATTCATTCCGTTACCCTTTGTTTGTTCACCTTCAGTTCTGTCTATGTTCTCGGCTTAGATATCTATGAAGACAGGGAAGGGGAGCAATGTTACTGCCAGTCTTAATTGAAATAGTGTTTCATTCATCTGGGAAATGAAGCAGGGGAGGGGGCGGGGCAGAGTTTTCAGGGCAGTCTACTTGCCTCTGATTGGACACAGAACCAGGCCTGAAGATACCAGTGCCACAAACGCATAGCAAGATCTTAAGAATTTAGGAACCAGAGTCATTTGCATAAAACTAAACCAAAAACCACACAACCAGCCAGCCACATGGTTTAACCACCACAAAGCCAATGTCCTGCTTCAATGCATTTTCTAAAAAGTGGGATATCAGCTGCTCGGGTCGTCAGAGCATCTGAGGTCAGTCATTATTATTAATCAGTTGTTTACCGCAAAGAGACACACCCCTCCCATCACCCCCAACCCCCAGTGTGTTTTGGGCCTTAAAAAACACTTCCTGGAATGTGAAGTCTGTGTGCTGTGTGCTGGGGGTGCAGGTGATGGTTGGGCGAGGGAGGCAGGTTGCCTCAGTTACAAAGAAGCATGGGCGGTGTGAAGGCAGAGTAGAAAAGACATGGAGAGCCCTCACTTGACACCCTCTGACCTCAGCCAGTGGAGCTGAATGCTGGAGAGCCAGGACTGAAATTGCAGTCACTTTAGATTATTTGGAGCGAGGAGAGGCAGGGAAAAAAGGGTCTGTTGACTACAGGAAGCTGAATTCTTCCTCTGCTGAAAAGCTTATTAGTGGAAGGGGAAAAAGCAATTACTTGGCTTTTGCTAGTTCTCTGTGGCTGGGATTCGGGGCTGTGACAGCAACCCCGTCACCAGTGCCTTTGACCTCACCCTGATCCAGAATATCAATGATGAGCTCTGCCCCAAGCCATTTGGGAGCAAGCAGTACTTCCGGGATTCCCCCCTTTCCAGAAAAGAGCATGGAGGGGAGGAGTATGTGCATGAGTGGGTGAGTGTGTGCAGATGTAGGAGAGGGGGAGAGAGAGCTGGGTCTTGTCCTGTCTTTAAATGTGATGCTTTTATTGGGGGCTTCATGTTGCCACTCGGCAGGAAGTTAACAGGGTACCAGGTGCCTGGAAACAGGATGGCTGGTTTTGTTTTGTGTATCGTGGGGTTTGCTTTGGTTTTGGTGAGTTCATTTTTTATCCTTGCTGTGCCATTTGTCTTAAAATGTAAAGAAAAATTAGGCATTGCTTTGAACAACGATGGTACCATTATTAGAATCCACCTGCCTCAACATCACCACCTTGATTGAGGGAAGATTCCTGCAGAGCCAGCACCCAGGGAGCAGGGTGTGAGGCTGCACCACTCACACTGCCCTTGGCTTCTGTCTTGTTTGACTGTGTAAGCGTCTCCCAGAGCACTTCTTCCCTCCGCAGCTGATGGCCTTCATCTTCCTTTAGACACCCTCCTTCAGGCTTCCTCACTGTGTGGCTTTGGAGCCCTATCCTGCTCTAATCCCTGGTCTCCTAGTCTGTAAAATTAAGTTACTTGTGGTCACCTCCCCCAGATACCTCAAAACACAGGTAGCACCTTCCAGTGACTAGGCTTTTGCGAACAGCCTTCATTCCTCCTTCCCAAATCTGCTGTCCTCATGTTTATGCTCTCTTTGTTTGAACTATTCTGCCTAGTTATCCTTTTTATATTTTCTAAAACACCTAAGAAATTTCTGCTTTTGCCATCCTAATTGTATCCAGCTAAATTTTACACAGCTAGATTTTTAATCCAATGTCCCTTCTATCTTTTCTTGCTTCTGTATCTCCATTCTTGAGGTTACCGGTCTTCAAGGCTGTTTTCTGTCTTAATTTCCATTCTCCTGGAACATTTCCTTTTCTTTTTAACCTTTCATCAAAGTTCTTTAGTAGTTGAGTCAACTCATAGGCCAACTCTTCTTAACAGAGGTTGATCTTTTTTTTTTTTTTTAACCATAATATATATTTAATTTTAAAATACAGCCTTACCTGGGTTTGTTTTTTGAAAGTTTTCCTTGGTTTCCATCTAAATCACCTTCCTTCTCCTCCTCCTCCTCGTATTTGAAGATGTTGCTTGGCAAGTGAAGAATCACTTAACTTTATTCTTTCTAATCATGGGGCGGTCTTATCTTCAGTGTTGCATTGCCCTTTGGTTAGTTCACCTTCACACCTCTGGCTTGTTTTACCCTTCCTTGCTAAAATCTTGGCCTTACAAAATGAAGCAAAACCTTTCACTTGTTTCGAGTTTCCTTTCCTTATTCTCTCACTGTCCAGTTTCTATATTTCACTTGTGAAATGCTGCTGGCTGGGCATGGTGACTCACACTTCTAATCCCAACACTTTGGGAGGCTGAGATGGGAGGACTGCCTGACCCCAGGACGCTGAGGCTGCAGTGAGCTGAGATGGGGGCTACTGCACTCCAGTCTAGGCAACAGAGCAAGACCTTGTCTCAAAAAAAGAAACAACAACAACAACAACAACAAAAAGCCAAAAAAAAAAAAAAAACCAAGTTGCTCACTTAAAGTTTGGGGAAGTCTGAAGTAAGGATTTTTCTGTCAGCGGGTTTCTAGTACTTCCTCCAACTGCAGTGTGCATACGGAAGGATCTCGGCATCCCAGATTATTTCTTTAAAATGTAATTATGTGCTACGAATTTCTGTAGATCCCTTATTTCTGTCTCAAGTACCAACTCTTTGTCACTAAACTCCACCTTCTGCCTGATCCCTGATAATTTGTCATCTCATGACAATGTTTTCTTTCTCTTTGGTTTCATGTATTGTGGTTTTCGAATATTTCCCCCACTAAACAGGATGGGGTATGAGTCTAGAAGTTAAATTACTTTTATTCAAGTGTTTGTCTTGATGACTATCGCTGTGTGTTTTGGGGCTTTGAGAGGTATTGCTGTATGCATTTGTGGAACGGAATGTATTGCTTTTCAAGGGTTGCTAGCCTGTTCTTAGGTTTGAGAAACACCTCACGGGAGGAAAAGCTAAATAGATAAACAGCGAGTCCTGAGGCTGAATCTACAGGGCAGTTTAGTAGCTGTGGGAGATTTGAGGAGCGCTGCTGTAGCTAAAATCATTGTGAAAGGGATGTGGGGGTGGCATTTTGTTAAACCCTAGCAAAAGACCATTTCATTGTATAGGATCCAAACTTTAAAAAAATAGAGGCTTTGGATCCAACTACTGGCATTACTTTCTGAGTTTCTAAAAAGGAGGAGGAGGATCCAATATTCTTTCTCCCTTTGGACACAGAATAGCTGTACAAGGTGCCTATTAAAAATGACCACAAGTTAGCAATTCCATCTGCTTTTCCAAAAACCCCATTAATGGAGGAAAGCTCTTGAAGGCAAACCTCTGGACTTTTTCTGTGCCTCAGCTTCCTGCTTCACTTTCTTTGCAGTTTCCCAGGAAATGTCAACTGAAACATGTTGCTTCTGTTGCCTGCTTGTTTCAAACTGATGCATGCTTGGGGACTGCATGGTTTTTGGAGAGTGGCCCAGTTTTTGACTTTCTACATGTAGATGCGCCTTGAAATGTCTTGGGTCTGGCTTCTGGCAGAGTTAGGTTCTTCTCCGCTGGCACCAGGGAATTTGTGGTAGGCACCCGAAGGCTCTCCAGGATGCTTGCAGTTTGTAAGGGTCTTTCCTTGGCCACTCCCGGTGTTCGTTCACACATGTTTCTAGCATTGCATTCTTGAATGTGCAACCTGTAAATACACGGTGACCTTTGTGGATGCTTGGCGCTGGCCAAGGGAGAGCAGATTTAGCTGGTGTTTTTCTGGGGGCAACACTGCCTGAAGTTGGCCTGATTTCTGTTCCCCAGATTTGGTTTGGAAAGTGTAAGCCTTTTGTTTGTGTTTTGTTTTTATGAATCAGCTTGTTTTACCAGCTGTGCATATTAGTGGCTTATGATCATGCAAAACGAAGCTCATTGACAGTCAGTTCCTGATTCTGCTGTCCACTGGTGGGAGTAAACTCATATTTCTGCCTGAGTTCTGTGCTTCGCAAGGGTGAAGCTGTTTTCTGAATAGGTTAGAGATTCTTCAGACACTGTGGGCTTCAGAGTAAGGCGGCGAACAGGGAATTCAAGTCCCTCATTTGTATCCTCATGTGACTCAGACTTCTGGAGTCATGGTTTTATTTTTCTCTGTTGTGTGCCATTTGTCTCGATGGTCAGACACAAAATGTTTACCTCTTTCTTTTTCTGTTTGCTTTTTTGCTTCTCTTTGCCCCAAATATTCTGTCATTCTCATGGGTATTGTCAAACTGTGTCTCCCCAGCATTGCAAATGCATGGCTGCCCCTCCATCTCCCCTTCCCTGGCTGTCGTTCTTGTATAGATTGCATCCATCACCGTTGATGTTCCCGTTACAAGAGCCATCCCACAAGGTTTCACTTATACCCATTAGGTTCTAATCACCATCATTTAGTATCACTTCTGGTACATCCTGTTCATTTCCCATACACCTTCATTTGTATATAGATCCTTAAGTACACTTACAGGCCCTCCTTGACTTTTTTTCATCTATATATTTCCAACATTCTCCAATTAAAAATAAATAAATAAGGAAACACAGATTTTTTTTTTTTTTTCTTATTAAGCATAAGATCTCTCCCTGACAAGCCAAGTCAGCTTTGATTCAGAAGGAGATACCAGTCTTCTTTAATGGAAACTGTTAAATTTTTTAAATTTACTCTCTATCACTCATGTGTGTTTATCTGTCTTGTTTTCTTCCCTCCCAGCATGGAAACCTGGCAGTGTTTATTTCCGGCAGGTTGTTATTGAAAGACAGATGCTTGTAGGGACTGCTCAGCCTCACACCTGGAATGTTAAAAACCTTTCAGGCAGATCTGCTCTGTTGAAAAATGTCGCTTCCGACAGAGGAAGGGGACAGGAGGGAACTGGTACTCCATCAGGGAAACTCCTCTTCTTCATCCCCCCCATATTGTCATGAACCCCCGATTCTGACCATAAATCTAGACACCTTAGATGATGCCTCTGAATCCACAAAATGGTTAACTGATGAGCAGATACTCCATTGAGACCTTCCTCTTTCTGTCAACTCCAGCTTTTCTTTGACCTTTATCAAATTTTCTGTCTTTAAGACATTACTATTTCCTCTCTCACATCCTCCTCTCTTTCCCAGTAGCATACTGCGTTGGAATCATTTTTCTTGACTACTTTGTTTTTAATGAGATGGGGGACACCCTTCTTGGTATCAAGGACCTTCTATTTTGCATGCCCCTTCTTTCTAGAACATTCCAGTTTGGTGTGAGGTTAAACTGTGTAAAATACTGTTTGAAAGAAAGGAGAAAAAAAGAAAGGAACTTGTCAAAATGCATTTGTTAGATCACGTTTTAAATGAAGTACAATTGAAGGTAGTTTTTGTCCAAAGAAAGGAAAAACCCCTGCAAATCCGCTGAGCTCCCAGAGAGCGCGCCTCCTTTGTCGTCGCCCTGACATTGAAGTGTAATTTTTCATGGTTATTTGGACTGGAAAATGGGGGAGGGAGAAGGGAGAGATGGGCCTGCGATTATTTCCCATAAATGACAACACAATCACATCACACTCTGCTACAGACATGCTCGGGGAATTTGCCTTTTTTACATTTCATGTGTGAAAGTAACAGCAACAATCATGGCTCTGTAGAAATCCGAGGGAACTAATCCCTGCTGAATTCCGTTTACTTCAGAGTGCTGGGACCTAGCTAGGTTTCTTACTTAGTGTGTATTCTGAGAGCGTTTCGGGGTTGGGTTTGTATTTTACAAACTGGAACTCACACCTTTCAGTTATTAAAAAAAAAAAAAAAAATTCTTCCTGTGAATAGCCACCAGGCGAGTCTGCAACATATTTCGTTCCGTTGTGCTTTGTCGCTGCACATTTACTTTTATCCTTTCTGGATTTCTGCAGGGGGCAACCCAGGTGCTTTTGCTAAGAACACAGATAAATGGAACGTGTTGCAATACTGGCTCTAGGCGTTTCCTCCCTTTTTCTCCTCTCTTGACCCCCACCCACCCCCGTAATTCTAGTGTGGTTTTGACAAACTGTTCAAATGGCCAAGTGGTCTTGCCTGGGAGAGGAAAAATGGCAGGACCCGTCCCTCACCACACAACAGCAGCATTTTTCACTTCATGCTCTGGCATTCTGTGCTGTTCCCACAGGAGGGACAGCTCAAAGAGGGGAAATTTTCTCCGGGAGGCCTTAATAGGCCCTGGCCGCTTTGGACTCGTAACAGGCTCTCTCCTGTCAATGCTCAAGTTGGAGGTGAAGTTAAGTAAAAAGGCAAATGGAGAGGCTCCCCCAGGCTTGCGTTCTTGTTGAGCTGGGCCACACTCTGCCCAGCAGGGGCGGAACACGCAGGCAGGCTGCAGCCTGGCCCTCCCTTCCCAGTCTGCCTCTTGCCACACAATCCCCATTTTTCTTGTTTCTGTAAACAGTGGTAAGATCTTCAAATATACAAAAGCATAAATGGTCTCTATTCTCCAATTAGTCATTTTTAATAATACCCAGAGTTGCTTTCAGAGTGTTGATTCTTACAGCCTGATGCCAAAAAACAGGGATGGTGGTTGTGGGGGACAGGAACGGGGGTCAGGGTGGGGGTGGTAAGGAGGCTGAATTCCTTCAGTGTGGGGTTTTCCTGCAGGGCCTCCCTGCTGCAACCCCCTTGGAAGCTGGCAGCTCTCCACCACCTTTCAAGCTCTGTCCAGAAACTACAGGCACTGTGGCCCCAGGTGTATTTGGTAAACGAGCATCTAGTGGTAAAAAGAATTCTTGTGGTAAAATGATTATTTAAAGGATCCATGTGAAAAAGTGTGTGTAGGGCCAGGCATAGTGGATCACATCTGTAATCCCAGCACTTTGAGAGGCCAAGGCAAGAGGATCACTTGAGCCCAGGAGTTTGAGACCAGCCTGGGCAACACAGTGAGACCCCTATCTCTAGGAATTTTTTTTTTTTTTTTTAAAGCTGGGCATGGTGAAGTGCACCTATAGTTCTAGCTACTCAGGAGGTCAAGGCAGGAGGATCACTTGAGGCCAGGAGTTCAAGACCAGCCTGGGCAACATAGTGAGACCCCATCCCTACTAAAAATACAAAAAGTATCCTGGCGTGGTGGCATGTGCCTGTAGTCCAAGCTACTCAGGAGGCCGAGGCAGGAGGATCGCTTGAGCCCAGGAGTTTGAGGCTACAGTAAGCGATGATTGCACCACTGCACTCCAGCCTGGGTGACCAAGAAAGACCCCGTCTCAAAAAAAAAAGAAGAAATCATCATTGGAGCCAGGGTGTGTGTCTGATGTTTTTCGTGACCCCAGTTTCTTTGTTTATTCCATCCTCTTCACTTTTAGAGGGTTGAAATCTGTTTGTGTCATTGTCATCTTCGAGAAGGCCGTTTTGTTTAAAACAAGCTAGTGGTTTGTTAGCAGTTCGGCTGCTTATTTTTGGTAAGCCACCAGGGTGGGAAAATTACCTGTAGGAGCGTTGGGCTGACCCCTGACTGTTTAGTCCAGCAGATGGTGAAAGGTCTTTCGCATGGCAGAGAGCTTAAGTGGGTGAGAAAATGGAAAAGGATGAAGGCAATGGCGCCCTGGAGGGAGACCTGCCTCTGTTTTTCCCACACTGTGTCCCACCGACTCAGTGCACTTGGGTCCTAATGAAGAGGCAGCTTCTAGAGGCCCAGGCCCACAGGAGTGCGGCAGGCCCATTTGCTTATCATCCACACAGAGAGCAAATGGGCATGAATGTCTCGAGCTTTATTCATGCACTGGAGTTTGCCCATTGGAAAAGAAATGATATCCTGAGAAGGTGGAAAAATATTACACTTCTGTTGAGTAAATAGATGCTCCAGCTGCAGAGCCCCTGCCTGCTCTCCCCTGCCCCCACCCCCCACACACATCTGCACTCAGTCTCACCCCTTTGAGGTTTCCTGCCTGGACTACCATAGGGTTAGCTCAAGATGTCCCACTCATCAGTGTTGGTTTGGATCCCAGGCCCTTCCTCTTGTGATGTGGCATTTTCCTCAGTGAATGTATATACTCTGCTAAGAGGTGGAAGATGGAATGGGCAAAGTTGGTTGGTAGTTTTTTTTTTTTTTTTTTTTTTTTTTTTTTGATTTAGATGATTATCCACAGAGGACTTCCACGGAGATTGGTAAATTCCCTTTTCCGTGGACATCCATGAGAACATGCAGTCAGCTTTACTAAGATGCTGAGTGTAAGGTGTGTGAAGAGAACAATTAATTTGTACTTGTAAGCAAAACCACCTTGATTTAAGGGAAAATTTCTGAGGCAGGGCATTGTCACCCAGAAAACCTAATTGCTTGGAAGTTACCTCTCAGGCATCTAGCCAGGTTGTCAGGGCTGGAAGAACACCATGGAATAAAACCATGGAGTAAATATTTGAGAAGATGTGTCAGGGATGTTGCAGAGTAGGCTACTACATTCTGGATCTGGCTGTCACGGTACGGTAGGATATAAGCTGGGGCACATGGAGAGTCACTGGCAGGACTTCTGGTCACTATTTGATGAGATTCCACTTGCCCAAAAGTCACAGAGGGAGAATGGCATAGGGAGTGGCCCACCTCTATCGGTGTAGCCACAAAGATTACCACCACTAGCCTCTTCCTTTCTAGCTTGGAGAGAGAAAATGAGAGTAGAAGTAACAAGCTGGGAGCAACACAATTGCCCGTCTATCAGCATTACAGATTGTATTCTGTTATAAGTTTCTATTGTAGCAGAATTATAACGCACTGGATTTTATTTGAAATAAGTGGTCTAGGCCTTAGTAGTCATCTTTTATATTGTGGGATTTGATTTGACCTGTATTTGCAAAATAAAGCATGCATATTCTGTAGAATATTTGCAGCCAGTAGAGGTTTCCCATTTATAACAAAATGCCAAGAGGATTGGACACGCTAGAGTGTTCTGCCCTCGTTTTCCAGTTGTGTCAGCCAAGGCTTAAAGAAAAGTGATTGGCCAGGGTATACAATGAGTCTCAGGATGCCACACCTACACAGGAGTTAGAGGAACAAGAGAGCAAGACACATCCCAGAATCCTTTCTTCCACCCACTACAGAGACACCAGCAAACGCCACTTGTAGCTGCCACCCTCCATGTCACTCCTGATGGTCAGGGTGTACCCCGCCTTTCCCGCCTGCTTCAGTGGTCATCCTTGGGTTAATTAGGTTGAAAATGGAGAAAGGAAAAGCTTTAACTCTATCTTCAAAGTAAGCAGATTGGTTATTTTGTTTTTCAAAGAAGAGGTCCTATATACAATTAAAACTTGTTTCTGGTAAACCTCATTCCAGGAAAGATGAGCTTTTAACAAAAGGCTTTTGACAGCTGCAGGCTATTTCATTTTTTTAATGCCGAATGAAAAATCAATACATTTTTCTGGGTTATACATATTCAGAACAGGCCTGATATTTCCATTATAATGGAAAGTGGGTGTCTGTGCACATCTCGCCTGTCAGAGCTGCACCGCCGCATTTTCCAAGCCACTGCTAAATATTTCAAACCTGATTTGATTGTGGTTCATGACAGCTAATGTTTCTCAGCTCTTGAGCCTGCCGACAGGCAAATGCACTTTATTTCACCCCCACCCTCAAACATCGCTCCCTCCAAAGAAAAAGGAAAGAACAATTTCATTCTTCGGGGATCACAGATTGGTGTATTATTTAAGTAACATGATCACGTGAGAGCCTCGGGTACAGATACCCTGATTCTTAGGAGAATTTCCAAGTTTCTATCACACCAAGGCACTATGGGGGCTTTGTCAGGTTTGGGGAAGGTTTGAATTAATCTGCATTATCCTGTTAAGAGTTAGGAACAGAGGGACTAGTCTTAATCATTGATTGACTCCCCTTCCTTCAAGCTTGTAAGTGATTCATAGAATACCCCCCATGGACATGTCACTCGGCCCCATTATTTGGGAAAATAGTACCTTTTTTTTTTTTTTTTTTTTTTAAACAATTGGAACATTTTCTTGGGTGATGCGTTCAGGGAGTGTGTTCAGTGAGGTTGTGGGGTTGAATGCTGACTTTGTGGTGATGCCACCTCTATTTTTTGCTTCTGCCTGGTGCTGCTTTCACGATCCAGTTTCCAGATTGTTCATAAGATTGGTGCAAATTCCCATAGGGCTGCCAGTTGGCACGCTTGCCTCCTTTGGAAGCAGATTTCACCACCGATGGGGGAATTGTGCAGTCACCTTTACAAAGATGCTAAGTATAAGGTATATTAAGAGATCAATTTGCATTTGTGGTCAGCAAAACCACTTTGATTGAAGGGAAATTTTCTGGGACTGGGGTATCATCCCCTTGAAAACTGAAGCTATCCTAGGAAGCTTTCCCCTTTAGAAAGTATTTATCTGCTGGAATTCTTGCACTTGAGGGCGCTGCACTTAACCAGGTGGCCTGACTGATGAGCAGGATGGAATGGATTTTGCCAAGCACTAGTAAGTAACTGCTATCTGGGAGAAGCAGTTGTAAAAAGGAGGTGGTGATGGAAAGAGTTTTGTTTTGTTTTTCAGACAGGGTCTCTCACTCTGTTGCCTGTTGCCTAGGCTAGAGTACAGTGATGCAGTCATGGCTTACAGCAGCCTCAACTGCCCAGGCTCAAGTAATCCTCCCACCTCAGCTTCCTGAGTTAGCTATGACTACAAGGGTGTGCCATCACACCAGCTAAGTTTTACATTTTTTGTAGAGATGGGGGTCTCACTCTGTTGTCCAGGTTGGTCTGAAACTCCTGAGTTCAAGCAATCCGCCCACCTCGGCCTCCCAAAGTGCTGGGATTTACAGGCATGAGCCACCATGCCCAGCCAGAAAAGAGATTTTTAAAGGCCTTCAGTCACCGTTGAAGATGGAAATGAAAGTCAGAAGGGGCCCTAGGAAGACACTGCAGTTTTCCAATATTTGCTTTTATTTCCCTAACTCTTTAATATGAAAACACATACAGGAGTGGGTGCTCCAGTTTGAGGCTACTGTGGGCTTCCACAGGGGTTTTAAAGGCACCTTCTTTGGTGTCTTCTAAAACACAGAGCTGTCTGGGAGGCATTGGGCCTGCTACCTCCTGCCCAGAACCAGGGTGGGACTAGGGGAGTGGGGATGACCTCCTCTCCCAGGTCCTGGCCGTGCCCTTGGGAAAGCATACCTGGTGTGCTCTGGTTGGGATCGGAAATACCATTAAATGCTTGAAGGAGAAGATGGTTTTGATTTGTCTGTTTCAGCCTTAAAAATGGCACAGTGGCCGTTATGTGTCTTGGTCTCTTTTTCTATAGGAAAGACAGGATTTTCCAGATAAAACTGATCATCAGTCCATCAAGTCTTCACTTGTTCCCACCATCTGTCAGTAGCTGATATTACAGGGGAAAAAAATCTGCAGCCTCTGTAATAATGACCCAGCCAGTTGCCACTGACTTCGCAGAAGAGGGTGGAATGCAATCCGTGATCCGTGGGGAAAAATAGCAAGAAACAAAAAACCTCCCCTCCATTCTCCAGCATGTGTGTATCAAATCTACATTCCTAAAGAGAACAAGGGCTCCTAGATAACAGCCCTAGGAGCTTAGCATGTGGATGCAGACTTCTGTTTCAAAGTGGGATGCCATTTCGCCCCTGGTTCCCACGTGTTTCCGGGGCGGGGAGACCAAACCCTTCCCCAGGCCTGGCTCTTGGTAAGCAGCTTGCTTTATGCTTTTGGAACCGATAAAACACACCCTGCCTGCAAAGCGTCGTGGGCCTGAGCTGTCCAGAGGAATTTTCAGTTTGCATCTCTGTTTTTTAATCATTTCTCTACCTTTATTGTTATTCAGAGCTCACAGTTTTCCGGTTACTGTCAGCCTGGGCTTTCATCCATTTTAAAGAGCTATTTTTCCTCTTGCTGTTGATGATGATGGTATAAAGACAGATGGTGTAACTGCTTATGAACGTCCTATTTTATCTACAGGACCAGACAGTTCACTTGAAGACATATATTATTTCCACATGCTCAGGTTAGGCGGCCCAGACTCGTCTGCCTCCTGCAGCCAGCAGCCCTTCCGGGCCTCGCCATGCGGAGGGCGACACCTGTAGGTCACAGCTGGAACTGCAGAGATGAGCTGGCTGGGCTGAATGGGACCTGGTTTTTAGGTGGGGGTGGGGGGCTGAGGACACTGATCCCCTTGAAAGGGAGCTGGCTTATCCAGGATTTTCCTAATCATTTCTTCTTCCACCACGCATAGAGCAGTCTTTTAGTGAATGAATCACAAATGATAATATTAAACCTAGGAACTCAAGAAGAGGACTTGATTTGTAAATCTTTAAAAAAAAAAAGAGAGATAAGCAAAATAAGTTCTTGAAATAACCTCTTTCGTTGATCCTCTCATCGGAACTCAGCTGCCTTCATTTTCTGCTTGCAGTAGGGCAGGGAGGGAAGAAAGCAAAGGCCCAAGTGGGCTCACAGAATGAGAGCTCCAGGAATATTCACAAAGCAACATGCAGTTTCCATGCTTGATGCATCAATGATCTGCTTATACATTACAGTCTCTAGCTTCTCAACAGATTTGTTTGGTAAGGCTCAAAGAATTGGGGTCAGTGTCGGGTGACCGTGAGTTTTTAATGCTCTGCTGTGATAGCTGCAGGCTGTATAATGTGCTGGCTTGGAGATGGTCCCCCAGTGGGTACATCCCTTCCTATGTCTGCTGAGCAGCACCTTCAGACACTGCTCATCACCATCTCAGGGTGTTCTGTAGTTTGTACATGTCAGACTCTCCCCATCTAAGGTGGTCATATGTATGCACTAGAGATGAGAGGCCACTGAGCCATCTCTTTGCCTAATCAAATTTGGTTAACCCATTTATGCCAGAGATTGAAAAATTTTTTTGCGTGAAAAATCAGACCCTGGCGATGACCTTCAGCAGTAGGATATAAGTAACTCCCACAAGCTTAGTGTTCCAATAATGGAACACTAGGCATAAATGTATCAACACTACAGATATTTTGTGTCACAGCATGTATTAGGACAAATAAGGATCCTTTAAGAGACCTAGCTCATCTGGGTAGACCTAATGTAATAATATTCATAGACCGAATGCTGGTATCACCATTCAAAGATGAATTTTATTATAGTGTTGAACAATTTTATTGAAAGCCTAAAAATGTGCTCGGAACATCCCACCTGAACATAATGAAGATAGTTCCTGTGTCATGCTGTGTAATTTGTTATTACTCTACTGACACCTATACATGTTTTCTCTGCTAAATGATGTATGGTGTCAAAATGTGGGGCTCTGTAACTGATTGACTTCAAGCTGTGGTTGCCTAATTTTTCTGTTTGAACTAAGGGTAGGGTAGGGAAACCTGATGTTGACTTTATTGTGCAGTGAGACAAAGAAGGAGACATAGAAATTATATGTGGAATATGAGTTGGAGATGAAAATAAGCAGTACCGTATTTCACCTGGGTTCCCAGTGACTGCCTCATAAGCTCCCTCTTGGTGGTAAGGAAGAAAGAACGTCTGTGACACTAGTTCAGTTTTCCAGACCTTGGACCTCTGTCGTCTCTGAGTCAAGACAATCTGATTCTAAATAGACACCTTCTTCCTCAGTGTTTTAGAAACTCTTTAAGAGCAATTTACTTTGTACTCCTATTACTTTCTTCATGAGATACATTTAGAGGCTGTTTTCTAGACAGTCAGAAGGCATGATACTTTGAAAAACTGAAAAGTAGCATCGGGGTAGAGGCTGTTTTCTAGAGGGTCAGAAGGCATGATACTTTAAAATACTTAAAAGTAGAACTGGGGTTGGAGAGACCTCTGGCGGTGCTGAACAGAGGCCTGATCCAGTGTTCTTAAGCCAGACCCAGTACTTCCTTGCTGGGGTCTGGTCTACTGACAGATGTGGGCATCCTTGCCCTCATGCCTGTGCACCTGAGAAAATGTCCTCTTCATAGCCTCCTAATAATTTCATCTTTATTAAAATTATTTCACCTTGGTTTGTCCACTTTATTCATTCCCTTAGCCCAGTCTTACTGAATGCATGCTCTGGATAATGTGACTCAGAGGGCCAGGAAAGCAAGAGAGAAGTGTCTCCCCTTCTTTCCCTCAGTATCTAGAGTATCTTATTCTCTTCTTCCCCACTTGGCCGAATGACATTTCACTTCATAAGCAACCTAGCATTGGCAGCCATCATTCTGCCTTCACTGTAGCACTGTATACTGAACTGGAGAGACATTTCCTGCATTAGTTTTAAACCCGTAGTGAGTGAAGGACGGAATTGCTTCAAAAAGAAAGTGTGTGACTCTGTTACAAATTTTTATCCTTTACTCTACAAATCTCACTTCCCACCACTGCCTCCTGGCATGCTCACGAGATGCCATTTGGTTTTTGGAACTCCTCAAACTGATGAACTCCTATCACTGATATTCTATGACTCTTCACAACCTGAATGACTTCCAACAACTCCCACACCCTCTGGCACACACATGGGCACTGTGAGCCCTGTGAGGGGTCAGTGACTGGGGGTGGTCTAGGCCAATGCCTAGACCGGCATTGGGAGGCTCTGGGAATGGAGCTAGGCATGAAGTGAACAGGTGGCCACGTTTTGCATTTTCAAGTGTAAAACACTTGCATGCAACTTCAGGGATTCAGGTGGAGCTACTGCTTCAGCCAGGATTGGTTTTTTAGTTAGAACTAGTCAAGTGAAGCATTCAGAATCTATCTGGAAATACCTAATGGCCACATGTCTGGGGCAAGTCACAGCCTCATACCAGCTGTTTACCCAGAAGGAAAGTCCCCACTGCTTACCCAGACCTTGGTATATCCTTAGCACAGTCAGCCTCTCAGGGGCCTCTGGAAAGAGAAGGGGGACGAGTCATTGGTGTCTGTTTTGTGGTTGGCAGTTCTTTGCAATAGGGGCCAAAAGTCCTTCATCTTCTTTTTATATTTAACCCTTGACATGTTTTTCTTCTGTTTCAGAAGAAGCCATTGAAGATGTTGAAGGACCCAATGAAACAGCTGCTGATCCAGAGGAGCTTGCTAAGGAGCAAGAGGGTGGAGGCGAGAAAGACCAGGGCAAGTGGGCAGGTAGTGTGCGTGGCTGCCCTCGAACCTTCTAATCTTTCCTTCCCTGGAAGAATGGAGCTAACAAGTCAGGGAGCAGACACATCCTTAGTCTGCCCAGAAAAACTCTGTTGGCTTTGGGCATGTGGGAGGGGGATTTCATTTTGCTTTTTTGAGCACTCATCTTTATTCTCCTTTATTATACTATATATATGTTTTAATGGTTAAGCTTTTTAAGTGGCACCAAAGCCAACTTATTTATTGAGTATCCAGGTAAGTGCCAAGCTCTGTGCAAGGGCATCTCAGTTTTGGTCACCTCTCTTTGGTAGCTCTTCACCAAAATGCCCTTGATGTCATTCTTCCTCTATTGAAGGTCCAGTCGCTGGTCCCACCTGCTCTCAAGGCCAGTGGAGGGATTTGTTATGTGGAACTTGATCAGGGTCACCCCTGATTCTTAGCCTCAACATTCTCTAAGGGTCAGGCACAGGGGCTCATGCCTGTAATCTCAATACTTTGGGAGGCTGAGGTGGGAGGATCACTTGCGGCCAGGAATTCAAGACCTGCCTGGGCAACATAGCGAGTCCCTGTCTCTACTAAAATTCAAAAAAAAAAAAAAAAAAAAAAATTTGCTGGGTGTGGTGGCACATACCTGTAGTCCCAGTTACTCAGGGGGCTGAGGTGGGAGAACCACTTGAACCCTCAACTGGAGGTTGAGGCTGCGGTGAGCCCTGATGATGCCAGCCACTGCACTCCATCCTAGGTGACAGAGTGAGACTCTATCTCGGGGGGTGGGGGGGAGGGGGGGAAGATTCTCAGCTGAGCATAATGGCTCACACCCTCACACCTGTAATCCCAGCCCTTTGGGAGGCTGAGGTCGGCAGATTGCTTAAGCTCAGAAGTTTTGAGACCAGCCTGCTCAACAAAGTGAGACACTATGTCTACAAAAAATTAGCCAGACATTGTGTCGCATGCTTGTAGTACCAGCTGCTTGGGGGCCTGAGGTGGGAGGAGTGCTTGAGCCAGGGAGGTCGAGGCTACAGTGAGCTAAGATCATGCCATAGCACTCCAACCTGCATGACCAAAAAAAAAAAAAAAATTCTAAGGGAGTTAGATCCTTAGATCTGCATGACCAAAAAAAAAAAAAAAAAAAAAATTCTAAGGGAGTTAGATCACCTTCAGCAGTGAAGGGTGATCTTTGTCCTGCATTTGGGGGCCTGGGCAGGGCCCTGCACAGGTGGTGCCTGCCCTGGATATTCTTCCTGTCCTCCCCCTCCCCCAGCGTGAGCACTCACATGCTGAAATCCACCCAAAGGGGAGACAAGCAGTGCAGCCAGGAAGGGGGACATCTTACCCAAAGCAGAAGACATTGAAGAAGCTAAGGCAGAAAGTGCTATTTCTGGAAAAACTGGTGTTGAGAGAAGGAGAACGGCCATTTCTCAAGATGATAAGATTTCTATATTGAGGGGAAAAAGAGCTGAGACTAAAAAAGCTTAGGGTTTCTGAGGAGGAGCAAAGTCACTTCAGAGAAGACTTAGGGGACAGTTAAATCTTTTAGAAAATAATAAGAGGAAATGATGTGACAGGCAACAAAAATGATTTTATTTGATCAACCTAATTCTTACTACCATGATTAATATTACAATACTTTTGTTTTTGAGAAAATATTTACTTTCTAGAGCCCATATTCATTGGGCCTTTGTTACTTTTCCAGGCATGACTGTTCTTAAATCATATTCAGTGTTGGCCTTCAGTATTTAAACAAGATACAGAATCTTGGAGAGAGGCCAGAAGAGAGCAATGAAAATGACTGAAGGGCTGAGAAATATTGCCTTTGAGAAGAGGCTGAAGAAATGGGTCATTCAGCCTAGAAAAGAGAAATTAGAGAGGTAGTACAATAGTTCCCAAATATCGGGAGGGATACGCAGGGCGGGCGATGCACTACTGTTCAGTGTTTCCTGGGAGACACAGACAGGGCCATACTGCAGCCGAATGAATGGATGGCACACCGGCTGGACTCTACTGTCCACCGTGCTTAGCGTTCCCCTTCAGACTGGCCTGTGTGGTGTCCAGAAGCCTGAACTCCAGAAAACAGTGAGGGTTATGGCCAAACACCCTAGGAGGATGTGTAAGGTAGGACCGAGAAATAGAGGATGACCATCTGTGCTCAAAGGAAGGCCCTAAATGTAGTGGGGGACGTATCCTCCTGTGGGGCTTTGCCTGGACCCTGATCCCGGTTTTGCCTCAACGTTGAATGAGAGCAAAACAAATGGCTCAGATGGCAGTTAAACAGATCACCAGGTGAGCTGGGGAAAAGGATTTCACAAACACAGTTTGAAGACTGGGTGACCTTCTGGGCCATCTGTCCTTTGTTGTCACGATTTGGGTGCTTGATTTCTAATCCTGACTCTGCCACTCATTAGCTGTGTGACCACACTCAAGGTACCTTGACCTTTCTGTGCCTCAGTTTCCTCAGATGAGATGAGGATTAAAAATGGTACCTATTTCTTTAGGATTGCTGTGAGGATTATTTGACTACGGGAAGCTCAGAACAGTGCTTGGCATGTTGTAAGCTCTATGTAAGTTGTTTGTTTGTTTAATGGTTTAGTGATATATAAGATGAGGAAAACTGGTAGCAGTTTCTCTTTGGGTCCTCTGTTGCAAGGCAGCATGTGGCTCCTGGGAATTTTGAGCTGAGGGAGGAGCAACATACAAGGATTTAGTGGGATTGTGCGAATGATGTTTGGTGCATATGTTTTCTGCATTTTGTGTGCTAAGGCACTACAGAAATAATAAACAGGAGCCACCATTTGCAAAGCCCCTACTGTATGTGCTGCCCTATGATAGTCACTCTATATGTGCTTCTCTAATCCTTCCAACCAGTTTAGGGCAGGCTTTGTTGAGAGCAGTTCAATTAAATCTTATTCAGAGTGTTTCTGATTCAGTGGGAGTGTGTCTTCACAGCACTAGTGGACATGCTAGGCAGTCAGGAGACTACTAAAAGACGTAAAACAAGCACCATAAAAAATGAATGTTCTTAATAAGGTTCCCGTTTCTCATGCATTCATTCAAGCAACAGACCTACTTAATCTTTACTTCCAAAAGAAAATGGATGAATGAGTGATTGAATGAATAACTCAGAGGAGCACCTTGCCAGCTGCACAGTAGTAAAGAGAGAAGGGAAAATTCTTTCCCTACTCCTGCAGATGATCCTCTTTTGACCCGAAGCATAATTTTGTCTATAGTATCTGAGTGTGTAATGACAGGCTTTATTAAGGTACTTGGGCCGGTTTGATCTTGGAATCGATATAGGTGCCAGCAACCTCTTCTGAGCTTTCTTCTGGATTCTTAGTATTTTATATATTTTTTAAAAATCTACATTTGTTCTGTTCTCTCCCTAAATTGAGCTGTTCCTATCTGATTACATGTGATGGGGAATGCTTCCTCCTGGCAAGTAAATAAATAGTGATTTCACAATTTGTTATGTTGATTAGTGGCTGTTCATGATGCAGATTAATAATATTTCAAATGGGCCTGGATAATTGGCATTTTCTCAGATATTGATTTTGTAGTTTTGGGGTATGTGCAGGAATGGGTAATCTTTACTGAACACTTTCAGCTATTTATTTCTACATTTGGAGTGGGCCTCCTGGTTTCCTTTTTGGGTGTCCCTCTTTGGGATTCTTTTATTCAGATGTCAGGTCTTTTACCCTGGGTGGCAGCACAGCAAGCATGATAGTGATCTGAACCAAGGTTGGGTCAGTTCTACGATCAATGGCTGGGTCCCTACCCCATTCAAGGCACTGGGCAGAGTTCCACTGATCACAAATTTAGTGAGATTATAGGGCCTGCCTTCAGGGAATCTAACACTCTTCTGGGGATTTCAGGAACGCCTATAGTTGTCAGAGCAATATTACTATAGACCAGTGCTGTCGAATGGAACTTTCAGTATGGATAGAAATGTTCTGCATCTGACCTGAACAATACAATAGTCACTTGCCACATATGGCTATTGAGCCTGTAAAGTGTGGGTAGTACCACTGAGGAACTGAACTTTAAATTGTATTTAATTTTAATCAATTTAAATTTAAAGAGCCACACGTGCAGCTTATGGATACCCAAAAGGAACAAAACTAACCCTGAAAGAATGCATCATAGATATAGCAACTTTCCGGTAATTATAAAGGTTGCATAAAGCTCTAACCCTGTGCCAGGCACCATTCTAGAGCTTCACACCTGTCCTTCCCAGCAGGCATGCCATGAATTGCTCACAGGTACACAGGTCCTGCTTCATCTGTTTATCCCAATTTGCCATCATTTTGTGTGTGCCATGATGTGAAAAAAAGGAAGGTTAGAAACTCTAGCAAGTTGCCGAAAGGTATACAGACAGGTGCAGATTTACACACTGGCTTTTCCACTTATTCTAATTTAGGACAGAGCCCAAGCTCTTACCAATATACCATCTCTCAGAGAAGGATCATTTTCAGTTTGATCATTTCATCTAGTTTTCATCTATGTCTGAGTATAAGGAGCAGCAGTCTCCTGACATTGTACAGTGATTATAGTAACACGACAACCTCCAGGATGTTCAAAATGAACTGGATTATCAACCATGGATATATATCTTGTAAGGAGTTGGTGTTGTGCTCAGTCTGAAAGCAGGATGGTGATGTGGAAAGACTCTAGATTTGGAGTCAGGAAGTCCACCAGCCAGCGTATGACCTTGGTTGAGGCACTTGGCCTCTTTCGGCTCAGGTACATCCTCTGTGAAACATGGACAAGGGATATCCACTAGTCCCAACCACCTGAGAGTTCCAAGATGGTGAGTGGTAGCACATGTACAGGCCCTTGGGGCACATCTTGTCCAGGAAAGTGGGATGAGCTCCTGTGGGCCAATGAAGGGTATAGGAAAGTTCTTTGTTCTCTTCCCTAATGCACAGCCATTGCCACTGTCCAACTTTGTGGTTTTCTCTTTTGAAACATGAAAATGACCCTTGTTCCCTTTTACTGGAATAGATTTGAATGTGTGTATTCTCGAATGAAGAGCCCCTCGTGTCATCAACTGAGCAATGATTAATGCAGTGATTATCCAATTAATCATTAATTGCAGTAAGTTAAGCGATATACAATTAATGTGATGCTTTATCACCAATAATTAGGGGAAAAATTGAACTCTTGGCAAAGAATCATAGCAAGATGGTTATTTAATTCCTGTAGTCGTCATGGTTTCCAGCCACAGAGCACCAAGCTGAGTCTAGTTAAGGTAATTTGGGACAAGATGACCAGAGGGTATTGGTGCTTTTAAAAAATGGGGGTTGGAGGGGAAGCAGGGAAATAGCTCAACTTGAAATGACACCACAGCAGTGCTTCAGAAATCCCTGACATTCATGTTTATATTTTTGTAAATTTTTGAGTTAGAATGGTAGTTTGAGTGTTTTCATTTTTCTAAAGGATTGGCCTGAAGGGATTTTACTTTATTAATTTTTTTAAATCTATGATGCTCACCTAACACAGCAATTAGTGTAGTGGAGCATCCCTTATTTGAATCTATGGAAGATTGCTATTAAAGGAAGTATTAATGGGCTGGTGAGGTCTGGGTGACTGTTAGGGAAAAGAATGTTTATGGAATATGGTGCTGGCAGGCATGATTTCAATCGGATTTGACATGTTTAACATAAATGTATAGTGTATGGCTCCTGCCGCATATGAATAATTCCTTCAGACCTGCTGCCTTTCTAATTACTAAGGTTGAAAAAAAGCAGGTCAGGCACATCTTGGTGCAAATCTATTACCAGCCCTCCCCCTATTTTCCCTGTTGTTTACAGCTTTGTATAAATAGAGATGCCTTTGTATGGGGAACTTAGTGCCTGAAATATAATCTGTGACAAAGAATGGAAAGAGGCTGAAAAAATACTTTTTTTTTTTTTCCAAATTGAGTCTCTAAAGACAAAAGAAGGTATGTGCTGAGAGGAAACATGTGTTAGGAAAAACACAGGACTCGCAGGAGTCAGAAGCCCTGGGTTCAAGGCCTAATTCTGCCACTAAGACTACCTTTGTGACCTCAGGTCTCTGGACCTCACTTTCCAAATCTGTTAAGTGGCAGGTTGGACCAAATGGGTTCTTAACAATCTGGAGCTCCATAAAATATGACTGGGGGAGGGAGAGTTGTAAAGTAGTATAGAATCTTGGAGCGTATTAATTCCTAAAGTTGGAATGCTGATAACTTTCCAAGATTTCCCTTGTCTGTGGCTAGTTAATATACCCTGGATAAAAGGTTCAAGGCTTTCTCGATGGAGGTCAGGCAGCACCAAGCCTACTTTTCTTGATGGGGTGTCAGAGCACCATATGCCCTTACCTACTTCTTTGTTCTTGGGACAGACTCACTGTGGTGTCAGAGCCAGTGTGATGAGGACATCAACAGAGGCGTCCTTGGAGACTCACATGGATGCCTTTGAGTGGCCGCCCATATCCCAACCCTGTTGTTGACTAGAAACCAGGCCATTCACCACCACCACACCTCTACAGAAATCATTTTGGCCTAACTCTGTATCTTTCCAGTACTTGGTTTCATTTCTCCACCGCACCCAAAAGTAAATTTGTCTTTGCAGTCGGGTGCATGTGAGGGAATGCTGGGAGCCCACTGTGCGTGGCCCCTTTGTGGTTCACGGTCCTGCCAATGGAAACCGTTTTTGGTTTTATGTTTTCCCACATAGATGGGAATTGTGTGACTGTGTCAGCTTTTTCAGAGTCAGCTTGTCCCCCCTTCTCTCACTCCCCACTGTTTTTTTTTTTCCAGGCCACTTCCAGTATACTTGGCTGCTTAAAGTCACTGCAGGCGGAATTCTGTCTCACAATTGAAAACAAACCATGAACTATTTTTATGTTGGGAAGCCAAAATAGATACAGGCTGTGGTGTATATCTGGACTTGCCCGAATTCCAGTTAATTCAAAGGTCTTGGCTTCGAGAATTTATATTGTAAGTCATAAGAGAGATAGGAACTACATCAGTTGAACAAATATGTTCTTGCACAGATATATCTAAGGCAGGTACAGGACATGCAAAAAAGAAAAAAGGAACTCACTTTCTAGAAGTGTAGTCATATGTAATCACATAATTATGACACAGTATAATGAGAACTATCATCAAGGTATAGATAAAGGGCAGTGAAAATGTAGATTAAGGAGCAAATCATTGTTCATCACTATAGAAAATACCTTATAGATTTGCATATTGTTCTTGCAGAGTGGCCATGTTAATCTTGCCTGCTTTGTTCTGGCTTTAATTTTTGTGCCAATGAGAAAGTACCTCTGTTATTATAATCATGATTGTTAAAAAAAAATTACCATTGTGCCTTTCCGTGGAGGATATTAGAGCATGTTCATTAGGTTCTCATATTCTTCTTGGGTCCAATGTTACCTTCGTTTTGCAGCCTCGAGAACTAAGTAAGGCTCAGAGATTGGGAACTTTTGGGTGTCAGAGTTGCACTCAAACCCCAATTTGCCTTCTGAGTCAGATACATTTCCTACATTATAAAGCCAAAGAACATGTAACATTATCACTTTCTCTACTTACAGGAAGGTTGGAGGAGGAGAACTTAAGCTCTGTGCTTCTCTTGTCAGATAGAGTTGTCAGCTGTTTATGGTCAGGAGCTGTGTGGCAACCATTGATTTTTGTAATCCCTAGCACCTAGCAAGTGCTTAATACTGTTCAGATGTTTCATTAACAATCAATTGGTAAAATAGCATGACATAAGTACCTTCAAGTCCAAGTTATTCTACTTTCTGCTTTGTAGACATTAAATCCGTGGGTTAATAGGGCTGTCTCATCCTGGTATACAGAAAAGACAAATTTAGGGTGCCTTTGCTTGTCCTAAAAACCAAGTTTCAGTGTTATAGCTTTTAGAATTTGTCTAGCAGGCTTTCCGGTCTTCACTGGAAAGCCTGTAAAAAAGCAAAAATAAACAAGTTTCTCCCCTCGTTCTATGGTTTTATAGCCCCACCAGTATTATTTTCCAATCCTTCCAAAAAAGAAACCATAGCAACAAATGTTTGCACTTTCACCATGTGCCAGACTCTGTGGTAGGCGTCATATGCCTGATCTCTGGCTAGCGGCACAGAAACCGTGTGTAGTCAGTGTTACCCCACTGACAGATGAGGAAACAGAAAGTTCAGTGTAGTCAGATAGGATGCTTGAGGTTACACAGTCAGGATCTGAACCAACTGTGACCAGTGCTACAAAGCACTGTGCTTTATTACCTAGCAAGAGGGGCTGACTGATGCCTTCGGGTGAAGAGAACTTGGCCTTAGGCAAACAAGTGAAAAAATATCAGTTCCTGAGGAGTCCCTGAAGGTGCTCCAGAACCACCTCCCCGCACCTTCACACAGGTCACTTATTCTAGGCCTTTGGAGTACTGTGAGTGAGCTGAATGTGGGAACTCAATGGAGATGGAAAGCAGCACTGATATTAAATATAAACATTACTCAGTGTAGGGTGTCTATCTCTCTGTACTGTACAAAATACAAAGAGAAGATGTTGACAGTCTTTGTAGTGCTTAAATCTGGAGGGGAAAGTGGAGAATCATTCCCATTTCCCACCCTTGCAGGAACCTGAGTAACGTCCTTCTTCCCTAAGTACAAGTTCTCACACTTTCCTGTGGAACCTGGACTAGCAAAAAGAAACCCTAGGTGGATCACGAGGGAAGACCAGTTTGTAAGGTTCTGATAAGTTACATTCAGCAGTTCTCTGTATTTGTCACCATTCTGGACACACACCCATATTTTATCTGTTTATGTTCACAAGTTCACTTTCACTAATAAAATTTAGTATTTTAGGAAGACAGATTTGGAATGGAGAAGAAACTAGAAGAATATTGCTATATTGCAGTCTCTCAGAGTCTAGACTGTGTTGGGGCTCGGAGACCCTAACTAACCTAATTAGTGTTTGACTCAGTAGAGACTGAATGGGCCTCTGTTAATTAACTTTGGCCCGATCCCAGAATGATTCGCATGCCACTAGTTTTGATCTATGTCCTGCACCTCTGGGCTTTTTCCTTTGTTGGTCCAAAGGTCTCTGAGGTTCCTTCCCACTCTGGTTGTCTTCACAGTCCTGTAATAAAGCCACAGGGAAGCGTGATAAGTGCAGACCCCCTAGTGTGTCCCTGGATTGTGGCCACCCGTCCTCACAAGATACCATGGCCATAGCTGTAGGAAGCCATGCCAGGGGAAGACAGCATATTTTGAGGGAACCAACAAGAGGCCAAAGACAGGCAGGTCAACTCAGTACCTCAAAGTCAGGAATCAGGTCAAAGTCAAAATCAGGAATATTTAGCAGGCCTCCAGAATCCTGGCATGAGCCAGGCTCACGGTGGCAGTCCAATGCCTATAATTTATTAAACAGACCAACAGCTGATGTTGGTCTAAACCAGGTGGTGGCTCTGTTTCGACTGGTGATTCATTTGCAAACCTGACACAGAGGGAGCAAGGTGTCTTGAAACTGAAATGTGAAATGGCCTTTTGGGAACTCAGATCAGTGTGGTTAAGCAGCCTTATGCATATTTCAGCAAGGAATTAGTGCAACAGATTGATGTCTCTGATGTAGGGCTCAGCACTGTTTTTCTCCCCAAATACACAGAGCACCCACGGGTCAGTGTGTGCCCACCATCCCACCTTGAGGCTTCCAGAGCCTGCTAGAGAGGCTGCTTCCTGCAGAGAAAGCAGAGGCCCCACAGAATGGTGCCTGAACCCCCACTCCCAGATTGCTGACTTGTGCAAATGGGGGCTAGCATAGATCTGTGCGTCCTTCCAGGGCTGAAGCAAAGAGGGCCTTCAGCTGCTGAGGCCCGCAGGTGCCTGGCCTAGGGAAGCCAGCACTAAAAAGATGCTTCCTTTTTCTGCAAGGTGGAAGGAGCCCACAGGTATCTGTGCTCTTTTCACAGAGGCTCTCCAGGATAGGACATGTGGAAATAAAGAGATTTCTGTAAACAAGGGAGTCTGTCCTTTTTCTGGATTACGCTGCTAACAGAACACGTGGAGCTTATTCCTTCTGAATTTCTGGTTTTGAAGGTGTCTGCATTTATTTTAGAGTAAACAGGTGGCCTGAGGGTATTTTAAAACATCTAGGCTATGAGACCGGACCTGGCTATCATCCCTGAGTTTAGATGAGAGTATCATGTCATCAGAGTCATTTAAAGTGGACTTACAGATTGGCCCATGCTTGCTGGGCCCTCTCATTTAATTCTAGTTAGACCCCAAAGCAGCGTGGTTCCTACCTATTACACAAAGCCTTGGCTCTGACCGCTCTTCTCAAAGTGTGGTCCCCGGACCATCAGCATTACCTGGGAACTTACTGGAAATGCAAACTATCTGACCCAGACCTACTGAATTAGAACCTTAGGACAGGGGGTGTGATCTGTGTTTTAATGAACCCTGCCTGGGAGTCTGACACACTGTGGCATTTGCTGAACCTCAAGGCTGCGATCTCAGTGACAAGCGTGAGGTTTTGAGATCTGCTTCTTAACTAGACAGGAGGTCCTGAGCCCTTGCTGGGTTAGGGAGACATGGAACTTTCCTAACGGACAGGGAAGGTGTATGACAAGCATAGGGCCCTAAGTTTTGGCAGATGTAAGCAACACTGGGGGTTGGGGAGAGAGAGAGGGAGGGAGCCAGAGAGGCAGGGTCACGATGAAGAGTGATTGAAGACCTGGAAATCTTTATCTAAACTGCTTAATAAGTAACACCTGGGTGAAGTATACATGGGCTCTTTCTATGCTGTTCTTGTGACTTCCTGTGAAGCTATAATTATTTCCAAACAAAAAGTAAAATCATAACAACACCTAAGAGCTGCTGGATTTTTAAAGTGCTGACCTATTTTGTTCATATTTAAGTTGGAGAAGAAAAATAATTAGCCTTTCCCTGAGTAACTCTTATAACTATGTGTAGTATAAATCAAATTTTCTTTGAAATCCTTTTTAGAAACAAAAGGTCTGTGAAGTTGATGGAACTTCTGTGTCTTGCCATACCTGTGTAGGCATATTCTGCTTTTGGGGGTAGGTGTTTTCTAGGGATATATGGGGGCAAGATAGCTTGCATTTCCTGAGAATAAGACTTTGTTTTGAATAGAAGGTTCTTAACTTCACCAGGTTGGATGTTGAGACAGATTCTGCTCCTTTGGATAGGGAAGAGAGAAGCCTCAGCTCCTTTTTAGCTGTGGCATGAAGACTGCCCCCTGCTGAGTGGACATGTGCATGCATCTGCTTCACACAAATCCTCTTCCCCTCTACCCCTGTTCCTCTTTGAAACATCTCTAAGTGCTTGGTTGGAGGCAGAATGAGACCATGCATGTTTAAAGACCAAGCTGGCAGGAAAGCAGATTCTTTAAAGGAACTGTTGTTCTCTCTACTAGGGGAGGAAGAAAATTTAGCCAGATCTTTGGCCACTTATCAAGTGCAGTAGCTCCACAGGAGATTTGAGTAAGAAAGCCCAGCCTGTCCTCTGGGGAAGGAATTGCAAGCAAATGCTAAGAGTAATTCTACTTTCAGTGAAAGTCAGAAGATCACAAAATCCAGAAGCACAGATGACCCTCTGGAAACATTATATTTGTGCTGGTCTAGAGGGAGCATGAGGTATGAGAAGCTGAGAGAGAGGAGCTATGGGAAACACACATTGCACCTTCCATTTAATTATGAGCTGAAGGACCATTTTCAGATCTCGTGATACATCTATGTCTCGTGTGTTGGAATAGTTATCCCAACTCAGACATTGAGTATGGAGTTGTGTGAATTTATTTTTTCGCTAGTCAACGGAGATAGAGAAAAGATTGCCGTAAATTTCTGGGGCAGGTGGCAAGCTGGTTTACGGAATGCAAGGCGATGAGAACCTCTGGCTTACGGAAAGTAGCATGAATTAATAATCATTTAATTGGTTCCTCCATTATGTTGCTGGTTTGGGAGATGGAAGTTTAGATGGAGGGGCTGTCAGTGATACTTTTTAGCTAAGAGTCTGATGGTTGAGAGGTGGGGGTGGTGGCTGCCTTTGGATTCTTCACAAGGTTCAAGTGTCAGGCAGCATCCCAGGCCCTCAGTGGGCTCACCTTGGGACCCCAGAAAGGAAGAGGATCAGCACTTTGGTGATTACCACCTCCAAGAGTCACTCCACCATGAAGAGATGCAAAAGAAACTTCCCAGTAATGTGGACACCTCAATGCCTACCCAGGATCTCAACAAGGGAGGGAGGCCTCTGGCCAGAGGGTTATTGGTCTGCATCATAGGATGCCCACCATGCCAACAGCTCACTGGTGTGTTGAGTGATGAGAAGATGAATTTTTCTCAGGAAAACAGAAACTAATGCTGCCAGTATGTTGGTTTTCTTGGAGGGCAAGTGGATATCTTGAAAATGAGGGACCTTAAAGTTCCATATTTATTTCATTTCCAATTTTTCTTCAGGTTTATCTTTGATGAAGCAGCAGCTCCGCGCCTTCCTTGGCTTCAGAGTTGTACAGAGTTACTAGATGAGAAATGAAGCCTGTGTTGGCATTAAGTCCACTAGGATTACAAGCACAACTCTTAAGTTTTCTATGGCCAGAATTTTAGTGATTCGGATGTCGAATTTGTTAGCAAAGATTGGGATCACATGAGAATTTGTTCTAGCAAGAATGGTTTTATCAGGTAAAGTTATAAGGGACTGTGAATGTTGAAAGGCTGTGCTTCTACCGTCTTTGGCCACTTTATAAGCTTTCTAAGTGATACTGTTCCTTAAAGTCAGTCACTTCCTACATGAAGTTTTGCTAGCCATATTTTAATTGTTCTATATGCTTATGATATAATAAAACTATTTCTTGCAAATTTCAAACAAAACTTTGCATGAATGCTTATCAGCTCTCTTCCCTATTCCCTCTAACTAGCATGAGTAGAAGGGTAACTTTTGAAGTAATTATTTTTACAGGTTAAATACTTCTAAAACAAATATGATAAAATCAAAGGATATCTGGAAGTTGGTGTCTCCATGCATAAATGATTTTCCCCCTAAGGGAGCCATGTATTGACAACTGTGCTTCCCTTTGCAAATGAAATACTTTTGCCTAGAATGCAGAGGAGCCCAAGAGGATAAAATAGACAATCATGAACAGGTTTGTCTCTCTCAGTATTTGTCTTTGTGAGTTTTAGTTGGCCAACTCATCACAGTATGAGGAGAAATGGTGGCTGTTGGCCCAGAAAGCCAACTTTTGAATTTTTGAACTCCATAACAGGGACATGCTAGTCTTTCCTGTGCCTCGTCAGCACGCATTGGGTAGGGCCACCGTAACACTAACAAGCAGAGCAAGTGCTTTCTCACTCCCTAGAAAGTCTGTGTGGCGTGGAATCCATAGCGAGCACATCTGGTTAAGTTTGAGTAGGAGTTTGACCCAGCATTTCGTTGTCACAATATCCCATTTTCCTAGCTTTATAGAGTTTGTCACCTATAGTGCATTCAGTCGCATGATTCCTTACCACATTTTTATTCCCTTTGAAATCCCAGGAGCCCAACATGTTGCCTGTGGAAGATTCTCTGAGCTTTAACACATATTTTCATATTTTATAGCTGCCAAAATGAGAGAAATTGCTTTTACCAGCAAAGTAAAAAATACCATCTGATGTTTTGCACAGTATAGAGCCAATACCAACTTTTTCATGGACGGTTGAACTTAAATGATAACTATAATATTAAAAATGAAATGACTGTGAAAAACTTATAAAGTGGTCCTTGATGTCATCACCTAAAGACAATGATCATTCTAGTCTTTTTTTCTAATACCTGCTTTTTACATAGCTGCAACATAATATAGCACACATTTTATCTTCTTTTCTGATTTGCATTCTCAATGATTTTTCCATATTGCTTCATAGCAATCAGTTTTAATGTCTTCTAATACTCAGTAGAATGGCTGTACCATTGTTTACTTACACCATGCCCTATTGTAAGATATCTAGATTGTTTCCAAATCATTTTGTCATTATTGTACAAACCACTACAGTTACTAACGCTTCAAGTTGTTTGTTTTTTTGTTGCCAGTATAAACCAAACGTTCCAGGCACCAATTGTCTAAACTATGTCTTGTCTCTGGAGTGCATGTATTTCCATTGCACTTATGTGACATCATAGTAGGCTTAAAGTGACCAGTAATTGATTTTTAAAAGAGTGTTTTGTATATTGTGACATGTCTTCTAGAGTTTAAGTTTAGAAAAGCCTTCAAAGTGGGAAACCACAGTACTTTCTCTCTTGGTATTCATCAACTTCATTTACTTATGCCTATGATGTATGCTAGTGACAGAAGTAACGTAGAAATTGATTCTGAGACTCTCGCCCTTTTGAAGTTGTTCAGAGAGAAGAAATTTGAGAGAACCTCTGACTGTGGACTGTGATACACTCTCATCTAGCATGTTGATGGAGAACTTGCAAAACTTTTTTTTTTTTTTTTTTTTTTTTTAGACAGTCTTATTCTGTCACCCAGGCTGGAGTACAGTGGCACAATCATGGCTCACCACAGCCTCAAGCTCCCAGGCTCAGTTGATACTCCCACCTCAGTCTCCTGAGTAGCTAGGACTACAGGCACCCACCACCACGCCTGGCTAATTTTTGTAGAGATGGCGTTTCACCATGTTGCCCAAGCCAGTCTTGAACTCCTTGGGCTCAAGTAATCTGCCCACCTCAGCCTCCCAAAGTGCTAGGATTACAGGCGTGAGCCACAGCACCTGACCAGAACTTGCACAACTGTTAGAAATGTTGTAACGACTTTGGTACCATGTCGTGATAGGGATTGACATTTTAATGTCTGAGGTCAATTAAGGGAGGGGCATGGGTCAGCCATAGTTAACTCTCCGGAGCCATCCCCACATCACTCAGGGAAATACAATGAGATTGTAACTGGATGTTTATAGAATCTGTTACAAGAATGGCATTGCTTTATCTTTAGAGAAGGGGCCAGTGAGCTGCAGGTGGCTGATATCTACTTCTAGACAGATTTGATCTAATAAAGATGCAGATTGTCCTAGATAGAAAGGAGATGAACCTGAAGTTTGTGCACCAGTGGATGCAGCATTTCATATTAAAGCAGGGCTGTTGTATTACTGGGAAGAAAGAGAAATGAGTGAGCAAGTGGTGATTTTATTTTTTAAAACACTTTATAATGGGTCCTTAGCTCAAGCTCACAAAAGAAGCTTTAGAATTCCAGAGCAGTTTGAGTGTGAAAAAAAAAAGAAGTTCCCCTCTCCATGCAGGGGGAAAGAATAGTGGCTTCTGAAACCAGAATTCTCACCTCTGCAACCTCACCACAATTCATCATGTGTTCAGCATTCAAGGAAGAGGATGGACTCTTTGGTCCTATGAGGAAACTAATGCTGCACTGGGTTACTGTGTTTGCTTTTCAGCTCTGGGAGAGAGAGATGAGTTGGGTGGTCTCAGCCTCGGTGCCCATTCATCCACACTATTGAGCAAGTGCACAATTGACTCATTCCATAGTAGGGGGGCAGGTAGGTTGAGGGCATTTACAAGGCAGTCACAGTCCTGTAAAACAGGTGTTGTTTTTAGTCAGGCAGAGTAACAAAAAGATGGGGATGGGTGTATGGAATAGAATCTATGTCTTAGTTTGCCTCTACTGGAAGGAGGAGCAGACAGCAGCTTTTTCCTAACTATATATACCCTGAACATAACCTAATGCCTGCTGATTGGGGTTCACAGTAGAGAAGGTAAAGAAATGGCTGTGACGAATAAACACTGAAAGTATTATTTGATGCCCTCACCCATCCCATCTTGAGAATACATTTGAAGAGTTAATATGTAGAAGATAACCACCAAGCAAAAATCAAAATGATGGAGACTAAGGAGGTGTCTGGGGGCAAGGGAACTTAAGTTCCTGAAAACCTTAATTAGACTCCAAATGTAGACGTGTTCAGGAGCAGCCCATCGCACTGCAAGGTCTAAAACCTGCAACGCAACGTTCCGTAGGATCAGGTCTGAGCGGGGCCAGGAGATGGGAAGTGGGCCATGGGGGAACTGGTGTAGAATGTTACAGCACCTAGTTAATCGGCAGCCAGTCCATCACATTAAACATCCAGCCGTCATGTATTACCTTTCAAGTGAAAATGAATAACTCCCATTAAGAGCAAAATGGGTTTGAAGTCGATTCGAGACAGATTAAAGTACTGTTATGAATGTGTGTGTTGGGAGGAGGAGGATCTGTGTGTAATATGCTTGTCCTTGTACTTTTTAAATAATAGATGCCCTACAAACTTACGTAGACCAGGTTACCAAGATACTGGGGTTAAAGGTCACAATATGTGCATTCTGGGAAGAGCATCAACTTCCTGGAATATATTTCCTGCATCTGGCAAATTTTTCTTTTCAAAATTATATTATGGCCTTATGATTTTAATGAATAAAATTGATTTTCTAAAATTGTTTATTAAAGTAATGACAGCATCTTGGTGTCCACATCAGAACAAATTTCAAACCCAAGCATAAATGGAAATACATGACAGATAACTAGACAGGGTAAAAAAGAAAGCAGTTTAACGGGGAATAAAAGTTGGGCTTTCTAATTCAGTGACCTGAATGCTGAGTCACATTATTTTTTCATGAGGGCAGTGGGTATGTATATTTTCTCACTACCACTTTTATGACTTTTTTTTTCTTACTGCTTTAAGCAAAATTCTGAAAAATGGAGTCCCACATTCAAAACAAATGAAAGAGCCAACACTCAGATATTGACCAGGTTATGGAACAATCAGATCCAACCACACTGTGTTTCAACTGGAGGAGCCTTGCTTATCCTGGATAAACCCTCAGCCTGGCTGTTTTCTTATCAAAGTGTTTGCCTCTACTGGAAGGAGGAGCAGATAGCAGGTTTTTCCTAACTATAAACCTTGAGCCTAGCCTAATGCTTACTGATCAGGGTTAACAATAGAGAAGGTAAAGAAATGTTTCCTTTCCATCCTTCAGAGAACTCCTTCCACCAGCACTTCTCTACGTGCTGTGTGCTACTCAATCCTCATGGGCCGCTCCTCTTTAATTAGTGTTTGGTTTTTTGGTGGTATAGGCAAGAGGGGCGTGGAGGCATGGTTTGGGCAAGCTGATAGGAAACTTTCCCTATTCCCACCCACTCTGAATAAACTCTTGGGTCTGGAGCATTGGCTAGGTTATATCTTGGATTCAGGCCCTGCCTAGTTCCACTCCTCAATTATACTCTTCCCCAAAAGCAAACTGCTGAATCCAAACTTGATTTTTTTTCACCACATATTTGGTGTGCTGATATTCATGTGAACCTTTCTCAAATCACATTTTTCATGTTGCTGGTGCTGTACCATGTTGTGATTCCAAGAGGAGGGACAACAGAGTTGAGAGCACATCTCTTCTTAGATTTCTGAAGCACAGCATGTCTGGTACTGAGGTTGGCAAAGCAACTGGTGAGACTTTCCCACCCACCCTCAGCCCTACTGCCCCCCACAAGCCAGCAGATTGTGTCTAGATTGAGGGAGGTTAGAACAGACTGAATTTAGCTTAATCCAACTCCAGAGCCTTTTATTCCATTTCTTTGCCTTCTTTTCCTAATCAGTTGTTAAAGTAGTGACAGAAATTCATGGGGGAGAAAGAAACACTTGCTTCTTTTCCAACATGCTTGATAAATCAGTCCGGATGTTCATCCTTCTTGAGTTGTGGTGTTTTAAGAAAATCCTGTGCTATAAATGAATGTTGATTTTCACCCAACACAAACCCTCTGGGAGCTGGCCTGGTCTGGCTGCTGTATTGCATCTTCTACTTTCTCTTCTAGCATCGTCCAGCCAAGCAGAGAAGGAGCTGACAGATTCTCCTGCAACCTCCAAACGCATCTCCTTCCCAGGTAGCTCAGAGTCTCCCCTCTCTTCGAAGCGACCAAAAACAGCTGAGGAGATCAAACCGGAGCAGGTGAGGCTGGAAGGGACTCTGCTGGTGGGGAGGCGAGGTGTTTTAGACATTGGTAGGGAACAAACTTTTGGGTGGGCGGACTTGGGGGCATACACTGTTGCTCAAAGCAGTGGGTGTGTTCCCCACAGATGTACCAGTGTCCCTACTGCAAGTACAGTAATGCCGACGTCAACCGGCTCCGGGTGCATGCCATGACGCAGCACTCAGTGCAACCCATGCTTCGCTGCCCCCTGTGCCAGGACATGCTCAACAACAAGATCCACCTCCAGCTGCACCTCACCCACCTCCACAGCGTGGCACCTGACTGCGTGGAGAAGCTCATTATGACGGTAAGGCAGCCAGAAGCAGCACCCTATGGTCTTTCTCCAGGGTCAAAGGTGACGCAGTAACATGGGCAAGCTACTGTGTTATTGGACGAGAAAGCCAGTATAGAGTTGGAAACGTCAGAAAACAGTCCTCATTCTGTGACCTTTGTTGTACTGTTCCTGCCTTAGACTTGGCATGACCATAGCCCAAAGTGCTGAACATGTTTCTCAACCTCCCTTATCATCCTCTCTCCCCTCAGGGGACAGAGGCATGGATTAGCTAACCATTTATATGAAGAAATCATTATTCAAATTCTTTAAACCTTTACTGAGCAGGTCATGGACTAGATTGCTCTTGCCTTCATTGTGTCTCATTTCATCCTCATAACAAATTCTGTTTTTGTTTTTGTTTTAAAAGGGAGCCAGGCACACTAGCTCACACCGCTAATCCCAGTTCTTTGGGAGGCCATGGTGGGGGGATTGCTTGAGGCCAGGAGTTTGAGACCAGCCTAGGTAACATAATGAGACCCCCGTCTCTACAAAACATATTTTAAAATTTGCCAGGCATGGTGGTGCATGCACCTGTAATCCTAGCTACTTGGGAGGCTGAGTTGGGAGGATCACTTGAGCCCAAGAGTTTGAGGTTGCAGTGAGCTATGATCAGGCCACTGCGCTCCAGCCTGGGTAACAGAGGGAGACCCTATCTCTTTAAAAAAAAGAAAAAGAAAATTTTTGGCACATTCCCATCAGCAGATAAGGAAGCTGAGGCTCAAAGATGTGAATTGACTTGATGCCATTTGTAAGGTGCAGAGTTGAGATTTGAACCCGCAATTTCCAACTCTAGGGGTAGCCCTGTAATGGAGGAGTTTCTCAGTGGATACTTTGATTTTCACAGCAAGAAAATGTTGAGCTGGATTTGCTGATTCGTGAATGTGGGTTTTGCATTTGAACATGATATTGCTACAACTGCAGATTTTGAAAGCATGCCCCTGAGTGACCACTATAAACATGGCCTAATTAGTGTAAAGATGTAAATCTAACTGTAATATGAAAACTTTTCAAAATAGTGCCGGTGATGGTGATGTCCTACTTTTGACTATGCTGGTGCTGTTATGAAAGTCATTTCCTGGCCAGGCGTGGGGGCTCACACTTGTAATCCCAACACTTTGGGAGGCCGAGGCAGGCGCATCACCTGAGGTCAGGAGTTCGAGACCAGCCTGGCCAACATGGCGAAACCCTGTCTCTACTAAAAATACAAAAATTAGCCAGGCATGGTGGCGAGTGCCTGAAATCCCAGCTACTAAGGAGGCTGAGGCAGGAGAATCACTTGAACCCGGGAGGCAGAGGTTGCGGTGAGCTGACATTGCACCACCGCACTCTAACCTGGGCGACAGACCAAGACTCCGTCTCAAACAAACAAACAAACAAACAAACAAAAAACACCAAAGCCCTTTCCTGATCATTAGAGGAAAAACCACCAAAGAGAACTATTGTCACCTCTTTCTTAGCATTATTTTAGCAGTGGAGTAATAAGAAGTTAATTTGATTGCTGTTTCATGTGAAGATTCCCAGAGGTAGTCTGTTCACAACTGCACATTATAATGTGCAGGTCACAGACATGTCACTTCTAGGCATTTCCTATTCCATTTGGTTCTGCAAAAATTAATGAATAATGTTGTAAATGATGTTTAGTCCTGAAGAACATACAATTGATGATGCATCAAGAGAACTTTAGCAGCCAATGGGAAGCTCAAAGGTGACCTAGCATGAGTTGCCTTTCAGAGGTCTTTCAAGTATAAATTAACTTTCTGTGGGTATTTTCAAATCAGCTGATAAACACTGTGTAAAGATTCTGTGTAAATGATAACCTCCTTCTGTGGACCAGTGGGTTTCTGTGTTACTGGTTTCCTCAGCTTTCTCATCAGCCTTGGAAGTAACAGGCCTCATTGTACTTCCCAGTTGATGGACTAGAACCATGGGAGCCTGAAGGAACAGAAAGAGATGTGGGGAGGGAAGCATTGTCAATACTGACCTACATTTTTCTTTTACTTAGGTGATTGTTTTTGCTATTTTAATATAAATCTAGTCTAGGGACTGAGCTATAGTAATCTGCACGACTGGTTTACATTAGACAGTAAAAACTTCATTTATATATCTCTAGGGACTAGAGTATAACTTATATTTCAAATATTCATTGTTTGTCATATTTTCATAACAGCAATAGCAAGGTAAATTTCAAGTGGCAAGTGTGGTGGTCATTGTGAATCTTCATTTACCAACAGAGTCTTCAAGGGCAGGATATTACTTCTGTGTTTGCTTGGGTATCAATCCCTAAGATATTTCTGGAAGTTACCCATTAACTAGCACCTTTGGAAGCAGTGATCCTTAACCTTTATGGAGACTCTCATGAAAGCTATACAACAGCCATACTGGATTATTCTTTGCACACCAATGTTTGATAACCACTGTTACTGACCCTCCATCAAGTATTTTGCAAATATAAAATTGTGTGTACAATGCCAGGGAGCATAAGGATATATCCATGGGACTGGCCAATAAAAACTCTTCTAGAACCCCTGACAATGTAATTATGTAGGAGACACTGCTCCCTAAAGCACTGCTGTGCTTGGTACCTTGTATAGAAACCCCTATGTGCCTAATCTTTCCATAGCAGACCATGGAAATGTTTTCTAGACATTTCTGAGAAGTATGCAGATTGTGGGAAATGCACTGGTAATAGGGAGTCAATTTGTTAGCAACAAGAGAAAGTTAATGGATTCAGGAATAAAGTTGAAAGTTATGAGAAATGTAATCATGTAAGTATTTTACTTTTTACCGAAGGATGTATATGCAAGGATGAGTTTTCTCTTTGCATGGGAAGATGGCGGTATGGCATGGCTGTCAGTATTGAACTGGTCTGTCCAGTCATGGGGATAGTTTGTATTGAGCCAAACTATGCATTTCTATCTCAGTCCTTTAGTTCAGCAGGAAAAACATGAGCAACCAGGGTCGTTAGAGGGAATTTGTGGGCCTACCATAAGGTGAATCCGAGATCCTGTTTGAGGACTAGAATACTGATGATCTTGGGCTCTGCCCTGATGAATCAAAGCAGATGCCAGTGTCTGTCCTCTGAAAAATTTGGTGTAAAAATGGAATTTGCAATTGTTTTAAAACGAAGTGATTATAATGAACCTATGGTTAAAATCATGTCATGGGAGGGTATCTTACTGTCATTTTGTTAGAAAATTGGCCCTGGGAAAGTATTGGTTAGGCTCTCTAATGATGTATCTGTTTGTTCATGGCCAACTGGAGCAGGAAACTGAAAACAGCATGATGAAAAATGCCCCTCTAATCAGGGCTCCATTTTCTAAACCATATCGTTAAGGAATGCCAGTTCTATGGTCATTCATCCTCCAGGAGAAGAAAGTTATGTCTGCTTTGTCCCTGAGTGGCTAGGATGAATAGCAGCAAGAGGAGTCAATCTTCTTTCTTTCCAAATGGGTTGACTGAGTTAGTTGCCGTTGGCTGCAGAATAGGAAAAGCTTGCAAAATCTCCCAAACAGATGATTCCTGGCAGACAGGGGGTGTGTCCGGGCTATTTACAGCTATAAATTCTGGTAAATATTTTTTGCTGTCTGGGTCCAAAGTCTCAGGATTTAGCTTGAGTTCGGTTCAGTCCCACTAAAAGTAAATTCCACCCTGATAAATGGAAACAGATTACTTTCTACACGTCTTTCCGTTCAGTTGTAAATGGAGTGCGTTTTGAGGAGGCTTCATTTAATAATACCTTATCAGACAGCTTTCAGGAACCTGCAGTGTCTAATATGTCTGTTGCTATGGTAACAGCTGCTTGCTTATGCTCTGCATTTCATATCTATGTCTTCCATGGGCCCCCTTCTTACTGATGAGGGGGCTTGAGAAATACTCTCCACTAGGAACAATTGCAGTGCTGGCCCTCCACTATGGAGACCGCACCCACAGTACTTCATTCTTCTTGGCCTATTGGAAACAGAGCTGCAAAGAGTGTCTCTGCACACGTCATATGAAAAGGAAATCTATAAAGCTTAAGGGAGATGAGACAAGGGCCCCTCCACAACTGGCTGGGCAGCCCGCCCCTAATGTCAGTTTCACATAAGAACTCTCACCTATTTACAAAGAAGCTTGAGATTTCAAATTGGTGAAAGAGATGTAGGAGCTGCTGCTCAGTGCCCTTATTTTCCTATTCTTTCAGGAAAGGAGGGTGGAAGGCATGGGGCCCGTGTTTCTGGCCCCTGGATGAAAATAGGAAAGACCACCTACCATGCATTTCAATACTCTTAAATTATTCTAATTGATCACTATCTTTCTAAGTGACAGGACATACCACTGGGATCCTGAAGCACTGATATGGGGAAATTCTCTTTGTTCTTTCATCATTTAACAAAATATGACCTCACAGTGGAGATGGGATTGGCTCCTGGGCAGCTTAGGAACATATTCTCTAGCCCTTTGTCTTCGCTCCCTTTGGTAGTTCTTAATTATTCCGTATTTTTTTACCTGCACAGATTTCCCTTCCATGTTCCTGGCCCTGTGTTGCCTGCACTTTTCTCTGTATCTCTTTTGAGACCAATAGTTTGTAACCTTGTGATTTTTTTTCCATCAGTGTCTGTGACTCTCTTTGCCTCATGTGTGCCTGTGTGTCTGTGAGTCTCTGGGACAGGCTGGTCATCTGGGGCTCTAGGGCGGCCACTGGCCTGGGGATGGTCACACCCACCTGGGTACCAGCTCTCTCACCTTGCCTGTATCTTAAGAGGAAGGTAATGAAAATAATCAGGCTTCATTAATTCCAAGCCCTGTGAGATGATAGCCATTTGGAGCCTGTTTGCCAATTAGATAGTCTAAATTAGAAGTGACCTTGGTATACTGCCACTGCTTGCCTCTCAGTCTAATGAAGCTTTTCTCACCAATTCATTCTCCTTCTCAGTTCTCACCTCTCTCAGCGCACATGTGTATAACTCTTCATGTGTTTCCTGTTCTCCCATCTACTTTTTCAATCTTTCTCATCCTCAGTTTAAAAAATCTGGTCCTGAGCTGCATTTGTTTCTAGCCCACATGAATGTTAACACAGCCCTACAGTATTTTCTTTTGAGCTTGATGTATTTAAAAATTGAATGAACTACCTTACAGAAGGAGTTTTAGAAAAGAAACAAGAAGGCCAAGGTGGGAGGATGGCTTGAGTCCAGGAGTTTGAGACCAGCCAGGCAAATATGGCAAGACTGTGTCTCTACCAAAAAAACAAAACACACAAAAAATTGCTGAGAGTGGTGGTGTGCACATGTAGTCCTAGCTACTCAGGAGGCTGAGGCAGAAGAATCACTTAAGCCCAGCAGTTCGAGGCTATAGCGAGCCATGATCATGCTACTGCACTCCAGTCCAGGCGACAAAGTGAGACTATCTCAAAAAAAAAAAAAAAAAAAAAAAAAAGAAAAGAAAAAAAAGGAAAAGAAAGAAAAGAAAGAAAAGGAAATGGGACAAGGGGAGAAGAAGCTGGGCCTTTTAGACTCCATGGTCCAGTTCTCCCTGGGAGGCAGAGGTTGCAGTGAGCTGACATTACGCCACTGTACTCCAGCCTGGGTGACAGAGCGGGACTCCGTCTCAAACAAACAAATGCCACCAAAGCCCTTTCCACATGTAGAAGGCAGTAAAGGGGAGTGGGGAATATGTTCTCCCTGGCACATGCAGAAGGCAGTAAAGGGGAGTGGGGAACCCAACTCTGAAACTCTCCTGGCAACAGGCGCCCTGGTTTGTTGGCTGTTAAGTGTCTAGACACCAGCTAGTGGGCCCCAGTGGCTGTCTAGGTACAGGAAACGAAGTGAGCAACTGGCCTCTTGCTGGAACAGCTGGCTTTAGATATACCACTAGCTAGACTGCTCAGCCCTAAAAGCAGCTGGGTTTTAACTTCATGCTTAAATGACCAGCCTCATCCACAAGGATGTAGAGACTGGCTTGGTCTGTGCCAAGGTGGTCTGTGTCTGAGGTCTCTCTTCTTTTTGTCTGAGTTTCTTCATTCTATTCATTTTCAATTAAAAGTAAAGGATTTGAGGCATCCTTGGGAGCCTAGGTATTAGCAAATCTACACTTTCACCTGTAATAGTGGACTTTTCAGAAACAAGTCCTTAAAGTGAGCAATGCCAAGGTGGTAGGAATAAGGGTCTCAGAGAAACGAGGTTCACCACTTTTGCTAAGAAAATCTCTCTTCTGGCCAGGCACAGTGGCTTATGCCTGTAATCCCAGCACTTTGGGAGGCCGATGGGGAAGGATCCCCTGAGGTCAGGAGTTTGAGACCAGCCTGGCCAGTAGTAAGGTGAAACCCCATCTCTACTAAAAGTACAAAAAAAAAAAAAAAACTGGGCGTAGTGGTGCACACCTGTAATCCCAGCTACTCGGGAGGCTGAGGCAGGAGAATCGCTTTAACCTGGGAGGAGACTGTAGATCGCGCCATTGCATTCCATCTTGGGCCACAGAGCGAAACTCCATCTCAAAAAAAAAAAAAAAAAAAAAAAATCTCTCTGTTTTCCAGCACATGGAAAGTGTCGGGGGCATCGATCTAACCTGGGCAAGCCTGTCTGCAGGTAGCCTTGAGCGATGACTTGGCGTGAGCAGTCCTATAAGAACTAGCAGAGGGCGACCTTGGCTGCACAGGGTGTTGTATTTGGCCCTTCCACATCTGTGACCTGCAGGGGCTGGCGTAAGTGGCAGGATGGTGTTCCTTATCACTCCAGCTTCTACCAAGAAATTATACATTTCAGCAGCCCCTCCCAAATGTCAGAGTGGGAGACTAGTCCCATACCTCAGACCCTGGGCTGTATAAGGTGTGCCCTGGAGGCTTTAGGGTCCACTCACCTCACAGAATCTTGAAAAGCATTAAAACATAATCCGAAATAATAATGAACCAAACTAGGAAGAGCTTGGAACTATGTATTTATGAACCTATGTCGCTTCTCCTAGTAGATCAAGGGCAGTTCACTTGAGTACATGGACTTCCTTCTGGGGAGCTTGTGATTTCCTGAAATTATCTGGAATATTCTTTCTGTGAAAGTATTTTCCTAGGAGTCTGCAACTTGTATTAGATTTCTAAGGCTTCTGTGACCTCTAAAGGGTTATTTATTCTGCATCATAAGCTTTTTGGAGACAGAGACTTTTGTCTGGCTCTCTGCATCTCAGAAGCATGCAGCAGCACATGGATCCTGTACAGTGTTTATTTAGTAAATGATGGTCAATTGAATGAACTGAGAGTCACTCAAGGCTACTCTTTCTCAACTGTGTTATTTTGGAAGTACTTAAGCTTGAACATTTTTAGCATCAATGTGGAACGCTTCTGTTTCTGTTATATATGAAAATTGCTTAAACTGGGAGGTTTTGAGCACTGGAGTAGAACTCCACATTTCTTTTGTTATGCATGAGACCTGTTTGTTAGGAATATGTCAGAGCCACTGTTTGCTTCCAAATTTTCTGCACTCCAGTCAGCTGATGGTTTCTTCCCAAGTTTCCATGAAATGTACAAGTACTCTGGGAGGAAGGTAGTTGAACTGGCTCAGAAGATTTGGGAGGAAAACGTGGTATCTAGAAGATCACCATGGAACTGCCTTTTGCATGGCAGAGGCCAGTCTTGAGAGACCCAAATGTTGTAATGGCTGTGATCAATTGAATTTTCTTAACCAGAAAAACTTTTGTCTCCTTGTTACTTCTCAGGTTTATTAGTGAATAGAGTGGGGAATATAATTTAATGTATAATTTAATGTAGTAAATGTTTATTGATGTATGGATCATTGGAATAATCAATGTGGATGGTACATTCAATGTAGAAAGTGTAGGTGTACTTTCTACATTGTAGGTGGGCTGATGTGTACTGTCATCTGGCCAAACCTTAGAACTTTTTTTTGTTTGGCTTTTGAGTCCATAGCTGGAAGTATGGACTGGAAGTAGGATTGTGGCCAGAGATGGAGAGATGGAGAGAAGAGGAGAAGGGGAGAAGGAAGAGAGAGAAAGCATGTATATTGTTCTGCAGGAAAATTGGTGGTAGGACCAGTTATTTGAGGGCTTTTGAAGTTTGGCACACTTGGCATGACCCTGGTTATGCTACAACCAGGTTTTGTCTTCTCATAAACCTACATATTTCAGTGTTCCTGGCAAAAGGGAAGTGAGTCACTACTTGTGCTCAGCACAACTGGGATGGATGGATTGATTGATTGGAGACAGAATCTCACTCTGTCGCCCAGGCTGGAGTGCAGTGGCGCAATCTCAGCTCACTGCAACCTCTGCCTCCCGGGTTCAAGCAATTCTCTTGTCTCAGCCTCTCAAGTAACTGGGACTACAGGCATGTGCCACCACGCCTGGCTAATTTTTGTATGTATAGTAGAGATGGGGTTTCACCATGTTAGTCAGGCTGGTCTTGAACTCCTGACCTCAAGTGATCCACCCGCCTCAGCCTCCCAAAGTGCTGGGATTATAGGCGTGAGCCACCGCATCCGGCCGACAGCTGGGTTATTACTTTCCCATTTTCAGCTATCCATTAGAGACTATGGCTGGGACAGTCTGAATTCCTTGCAGTTTAGTGGCCAGATATGATTGGAAAACAAAGGGGGTGCCAAGGCAAGTGTTGAAGGAAGTCTGCCTTTGGATATATATATATCACCTCAGTGAGAGGAAGGACTCCTCAGTGTGCTCTGTTGACAGGATCATGTTTACGGCTCTTCAAGATGAAGCATGAAAGCTTTGGAAGCTGGTAGGAGAGGGAAGAGTGGGGCAAAGGCATGGGAACGTTAGTGTCTGACTGACATGGGGCCCTCCAGTAGCCTGTGTAGCAAGGCCGCTTCCATTCTCAACCTCTGTTCAGACACATGCGCAGACAGACCCCACCTGCATTTCCAGATCCTTAGGATTCTCTTTAGGGATCTTCCTGTTTGCCTCCTGGGAATTTCTTGCCCATCGAAATTTCATGTACCAACCCCCACTTTTTTTCAGGGAGAGTTTGGGTACACTATAGATGAGAAGATGCAGGTGGATAAAAGTAGTTACTTAAACACATATGGGGCAAGACTTACAGGTTTGGAGGCCCAGATTAAGATGCAGAGGAGCACGTGAGGTTGATGATTATATTTCGGGGAGAGTTAATTGATGGAAGGTGAAGGCAGACAAAGAACCGCTGCTTACTGCCTTCTTGAATCCCAATCAGGAATTATGATTAAAGTCGCAGCGAGACAACAGAGGGCTGATGAATTGGTGTCTTTTTTTTTTTTTTTCTTTTTTGCCGTCATTCACACTTGATTGACTTCAACCTTTCAAGTGCAAAAGTCTCTCTTTTCCATTATTATTCATAGCCATCTGAGTTTTTCTAATTAAAGTGTATGAAAACAATTACTGATCCGTCGTACTGAGTCTGTTAGAGGGGATGTCTGCCTTACTGTAATGCGTATGAAAAGCCCACAGTTTTCTATAATGATGTGCAGCTGAGGTGTTAGATAATTTTATTCTTTTTTACTCTGTAGGGCTTTTTTTTTTTTATTTCTCATGATTCATTTTTCATAATTCCTAAAGATCCCAGGAAAGGACTGATCCTGCAGCTACAACCGAGAAAGGAGGTGGGGGGGAGTCTTTTTTCCTTTCCCTTTCTCCCCCTCTTACCCCCAACCTCGTGCTCCCCCTCGGCTGAGGACTGTAAATTAATCGGTGACCTTTCACTTCTCGGATTCCCGCTGGACTCCCCAGCCACACTGGTCAGAAATGCCTTCTATTAAAAAGAAAATAGATGGAATGAGTTTGGCAATCTCTACTCCATTCCTAACGGTTCATCAACAGCTAGTCTTAACCAGCTGTCGATGAGCTTTGTGTGAGGTGCAGATGTCTGTGGAGGCAAGAATGCTATGTCACACACATTCACCTGCCATGCACCTGCTCTTCGTAAACACAGCATTTCTCAGAATGCTTCTCCATAGTGCCTGTTGCTTACTTTTTGCACCCGCTGGCACCTGGGTTGCTGAAATGATTCTAATACCCCTAAGTGTGATGAGGAGTTACCTTATGTTGATGGGGCGGCTGTCTGGGTATTTCCTCTAGTTGTCAAGCCTATTGCTGATGATTCTAGTGGACATTTCAGTAGCTATTTTGAGCAAGGCTGGGATCTTCACAACCATTAAAAATTAATAGTAATGTATTTAAAATATTTAATTTTGAACAGAAATCTAAGTATTCCAATCTTTGCAACAGATAGTGAAGATGTCTGTGCAGTATGGTTCTGTTTGATGGAAAAATAATGTCTCAAACTGGGGCTGGGCGCCATGTAGAAAGGTTAGTGGTGACTGTAGTTTCTGGTCCTGTAGCTTCTAGGTCAGTCCATTTCTCTGGCTATCATCAAATGGGAGGTGCTTTCTAATTCATTTGCAATATCATCGCCACCTACCCTTCCCACCCCATATCAGGCAAAGGAATATTGCTTCTTTTTGAATGAAGAACCTTTGATTTTTCCATTGGATATTGAGGGCTGCTTATCACATTAACATAGGGCAAATGATAACCTGTTTGGACAAGCTTCTGGCCGTATGGCAGGGAGACCTAGAGAAATACCTGAGGCTCTGCCCAAAAGTTGCAGCTGTTTGGATCTAGGTGATTTCCAGAATTCCTGTATTGAGAATAAATGGCCGTGGTCAAGGTGGGGCTTCCCTGTTGTAGAATGCTGTGCAGGCCACCCTCTATGGCTGGGACATTGGTCAGAGGTTCCCTCTGATGTTGTATACCTTGGGCAGAGACTCCAGAAGAAATCGTGGCTTAAGTGAGTCACAAAAAAAGGCTTGTTTGTGCTTGATGTCAGCTTGTAAAGGGTTACAAATGTTGTTTCCTGGAAAATCTGCCAGCATGTCTGCGTGTCCTTAGCCTTCCCTTTGTTCTCTTCTTTTCTTCTTACCCTTTCCTTCACTCTTACTCCCCTCCTCCTCTTGCCTGAATACATTTTGAAAACAGTACTACAATGCTCCCTGCTTCAAGATTACAGTGTACTTTACTAGGTATGATTTAATTAGGGCCCTTATTATGTTTTCAGCAGCCTAAGGTGGGCCTTTCAACTTATCTACCTAATTGGTTGCACAAGAAGTTTCACAGCCCATGACAAAACATTGTCAGTGATCAAAGTCAAAATTCTGCATAAAGGAAAAATATTAATAATAAGATTATTCTTCAAGTGTGCGCTGCTAATTATGTCCAGAATGTAACCGTAGAAACACTTTTGACTGATGTGAGCTTTGTCTAATAAACATGAATCTTCAGTGGGCTATGAAAAGTGAGACACCTCTAGCTTTACACTGGTGAAAGCTAATTTTGCTTATTAAATACTTTTTAAACATTTCCTGTTGTGTGTTGCTTTCCTCTCCATTTGACTCTCCTTGCTCTTCTCAGGTGACCACCCCCGAGATGGTGATGCCCAGCAGCATGTTCCTCCCAGCAGCTGTTCCAGATCGAGATGGGAATTCCAATTTGGAAGAGGCAGGAAAGCAGCCTGGTCAGTATCATTATTCTTGACCCCAGTAAATTGAAACAAGATGGAATGCCAAAATGTTCACGGAGAAAGGCTTTCAGGAATTCTTTATAATACTCTTAAGGTGAATGTAACTAATCAGGAGATGAGGGGCACTGTCATTAGCTACTTTATACTCTGGTTCTTGGCATGTATTTGTATATTACTCACATGGTTTAAAGTGAGAGAAAATCAGTATGAGAACCAGTGGAAGTCTGGCATAGACACACACGTCCCCTTAAACTATACAATTAGGGAGTGAATAAGCAGAGACTCAGTCAGTAGGCCCCACCGTCGTAAGCCATTAAACACTGTATTTCTGAGGACTTAATTAGTAGGGACTTGTGGGTTGATTTTTAGGTACACTGGATTCTTTCGTTCTGAGTTTTCTGGGATTGGCTTAGGATGAAGCACAGAGGTGCCTTTAGAAAGAACACTGTTGTAGACGTGTGCTGCAATAGTTGGTGCCATATAGTGCTTCCTGGCTAGATGGATGGTTAGACCTCTGTGAGGCTGTCCTACATCTTTCACTTCTAAGGTGGGAAGAGTTGGCCGCACTACTGCCCCGCCTCCTCTCTTTCTTGTGAGTTTTCCATATCAGACAATGGACAAATGACCTGATAAAGGGTCTCGGTATTTATGGGTGTGACGATCTCGTTGTAGGAAAAAAAAAATGTATTTTAAATAATTGAACACTTGAATGTTCATTGCTTATTGAATAGAGATGGCAATCAGAAGTCACATTATAATAAGAAATTAAGTGCCTACAAATATGTATCCCCAAATTTCTTATATTACAATGTTCAGCAGTTCTTGTAAATTCCTCACAACTTAGGACAGCATTAATTCACATATTCTACACTTCAGATCTACTGTGCTAAATTCTTATTACATAAAAGATGAACATAAAAGGGAAATCCAGTCTAAGATCAGTAACCTTCAAACCAGTTCTTGAGAAATTGAGGATTCTGAGTCAAGCAATTAAATGCTATTTAAAAGACTGTTAGATCTGTGATATGACATGGGTCTATTATGCATTGAAACTTTTTGTATTTCCTTTTATTCATCTCTGTTCATGTGCACCCTGTTTATAATATGTGCTCTATTGGAGGAACAAAAGAAAGCAGGAGGCGCTCCACAGAGATTCTGTCATTCAGGTTGGGCACTTCCCTCATCATCAGATTCTGCGTTCATGAGGCCTGACTAGGCAGACCGCTCTGGGTGTCATCCTTGAAACAAAGCCTTCTTTATCTTTGGGTTTGATTTTTTTTTTTTTTTTTTTTTTTTTGTAACAGAAACCTCAGAGGATCTGGGAAAGAACATCTTGCCATCCGCAAGCACAGAGCAAAGCGGAGATTTGAAACCTTCCCCTGCTGACCCAGGCTCTGTGAGAGAAGACTCAGGCTTCCTCTGCTGGAAGAAGGGGTGCAACCAGGTTTTCAAAACTTCTGCTGCCCTTCAGACGCATTTCAATGAAGTGCATGCCAAGAGGCCTCAGCTGCCGGTGTCAGATCGCCATGTGTACAAGTACCGCTGTAATCAGTGCAGCCTGGCCTTCAAGACCATTGAAAAGTTGCAGCTCCATTCTCAGTACCATGTGATCAGAGCTGCCACCATGTGCTGTCTTTGTCAGCGCAGTTTCCGAACTTTCCAGGCTCTGAAGAAGCACCTCGAGACAAGCCACCTGGAACTGAGTGAGGCTGACATCCAACAGCTTTATGGTGGCCTTCTGGCCAATGGGGACCTCCTGGCAATGGGAGACCCCACCCTGGCTGAGGACCATACCATAATTGTTGAGGAAGACAAGGAGGAAGAGAGTGACTTGGAAGATAAACAGAGCCCTACGGGCAGTGACTCTGGGTCAGTACAAGAAGACTCAGGCTCAGAGCCAAAGAGAGCTCTGCCTTTCAGAAAAGGTCCCAATTTTACTATGGAAAAATTCCTTGACCCTTCTCGCCCTTACAAGTGTACCGTCTGCAAGGAATCATTCACTCAAAAGAACATCCTGCTAGTACACTACAATTCTGTCTCCCACCTGCATAAGTTAAAGAGAGCCCTTCAAGAATCAGCAACTGGTCAGCCAGAACCCACCAGCAGCCCGGACAACAAACCTTTCAAGTGTAACACTTGTAATGTGGCCTACAGCCAGAGTTCCACTCTGGAGATCCATATGAGGTCTGTGTTACATCAAACCAAGGCCCGGGCAGCCAAGCTGGAGGCTGCAAGTGGCAGCAGCAATGGGACTGGGAATAGCAGCAGTATCTCCTTGAGCTCCTCCACGCCAAGTCCTGTGAGCACCAGTGGCAGTAACACCTTTACCACCTCCAATCCAAGCAGTGCTGGCATTGCTCCAAGCTCTAACTTACTGAGCCAAGTGCCCACTGAGAGTGTAGGGATGCCACCCCTGGGGAATCCTATCGGTGCCAACATTGCTTCCCCTTCAGAGCCCAAGGAGGCCAATCGGAAGAAACTGGCAGATATGATTGCATCCAGACAGCAGCAGCAACAACAGCAGCAGCAACAGCAACAACAACAACAACAAGCACAAACACTGGCCCAGGCCCAGGCTCAAGTTCAAGCTCACCTGCAGCAGGAGCTGCAGCAACAGGCTGCCCTGCTCCAGTCTCAGCTGTTTAACCCCACCCTCCTTCCTCACTTCCCCATGACGACTGAGACCCTGCTGCAACTACAGCAGCAGCAGCACCTCCTCTTCCCTTTCTACATCCCCAGTGCTGAGTTCCAGCTTAACCCCGAGGTGAGCTTGCCAGTGACCAGCGGGGCACTGACGCTGACTGGGACGGGCCCAGGCCTGCTGGAAGATCTGAAGGCTCAGGTTCAGGTCCCACAGCAGAGCCATCAGCAGATCTTGCCGCAGCAGCAGCAGAACCAACTCTCTATAGCCCAGAGTCACTCTGCCCTCCTTCAGCCAAGCCAGCACCCCGAAAAGAAGAACAAATTGGTCATCAAAGAAAAGGAAAAAGAAAGCCAGAGAGAGCGGGACAGTGCCGAGGGGGGAGAGGGCAACACCGGTCTGAAGGAAACACTGCCAGATGCCTTGAAGGCCAAAGAGAAGAAAGAGTTGGCACCAGGGGGTAGTTCTGAGCCTTCCATGCTCCCTCCACGCATTGCTTCAGATGCCAGAGGGAATGCCACCAAGGCCCTGCTGGAGAACTTTGGCTTTGAGTTGGTCATTCAGTATAATGAGAACAAGCAGAAGGTGCAGAAAAAGAATGGGAAGACTGACCAAGGAGAGAACCTGGAAAAGCTCGAGTGTGACTCCTGCGGCAAGTTGTTTTCCAACATCTTGATTTTAAAGAGTCATCAAGAGCACGTTCACCAGAATTACTTTCCCTTCAAACAGCTGGAGAGGTTTGCCAAACAGTACAGAGACCACTATGATAAACTGTACCCACTGAGGCCTCAGACCCCAGAGCCACCACCACCTCCCCCTCCACCCCCTCCACCCCCACTTCCGGCAGCGCCGCCTCAGCCGGCGTCCACGCCAGCCATCCCCGCATCAGCCCCGCCCATCACCTCACCTACGATTGCACCGGCCCAGCCATCAGTGCCGCTCACCCAGCTCTCCATGCCCATGGAGCTGCCCATCTTCTCGCCGCTGATGATGCAGACGATGCCACTGCAGACCTTGCCAGCTCAGCTACCCCCACAGCTGGGACCTGTGGAGCCTCTGCCTGCGGACCTGGCCCAGCTGTACCAGCATCAGCTCAATCCAACTCTGCTCCAGCAGCAGAACAAGAGGCCTCGCACCAGGATCACGGATGATCAACTCCGAGTCTTGCGGCAATATTTTGACATTAACAACTCCCCCAGTGAAGAGCAAATCAAAGAGATGGCAGACAAGTCTGGGTTGCCCCAGAAAGTGATCAAGCACTGGTTCAGGAACACCCTCTTCAAAGAGAGGCAGCGTAACAAGGACTCCCCTTACAACTTCAGTAATCCTCCCATCACCAGCCTGGAGGAGCTCAAGATTGATTCCCGGCCCCCTTCGCCGGAACCGCCGAAGCAGGAGTACTGGGGAAGCAAGAGGTCTTCAAGAACAAGGTTTACAGACTACCAGCTGAGGGTCTTACAGGACTTCTTTGATGCCAATGCTTACCCAAAGGATGATGAATTTGAGCAACTCTCTAATTTACTGAACCTTCCAACCCGAGTCATAGTGGTGTGGTTTCAGAATGCCCGACAGAAGGCCAGGAAGAATTACGAGAATCAGGGAGAGGGCAAAGATGGAGAGCGGCGTGAGCTTACAAACGATAGATACATTCGAACAAGCAACTTGAACTACCAGTGCAAAAAATGTAGCCTGGTGTTTCAGCGCATCTTTGATCTCATCAAGCACCAGAAGAAGCTGTGTTACAAGGATGAGGATGAAGAGGGGCAGGATGACAGCCAAAATGAGGATTCCATGGATGCCATGGAAATCCTGACGCCTACCAGCTCATCCTGCAGTACCCCGATGCCCTCACAGGCTTACAGTGCCCCAGCACCATCAGCCAATAATACAGCTACCTCCGCTTTCTTGCAGCTTACAGCAGAGGCTGAGGAACTGGCCACCTTCAATTCAAAAACAGAGGCAGGCGATGAGAAACCAAAGCTGGCGGAAGCTCCCAGTGCACAGCCAAACCAAACCCAAGAAAAGCAAGGACAACCAAAGCCAGAGCTGCAGCAGCAAGAGCAGCCCGAGCAGAAGACCAACACCCCCCAGCAGAAGCTCCCCCAGTTGGCGTCCCTGCCTTCGTTGCCACAGCCTCCTCCGCAAGCGCCCCCTCCACAGTGCCCCTTACCCCAGTCGAGCCCCAGTCCTTCCCAGCTCTCCCACCTGCCCCTCAAGCCCCTCCACACATCAACTCCTCAACAGCTGGCAAACCTACCTCCTCAGCTAATCCCCTACCAGTGTGACCAGTGTAAGTTGGCATTTCCATCATTTGAGCACTGGCAGGAGCATCAGCAGCTCCACTTCCTGAGTGCGCAGAACCAGTTCATCCACCCCCAGTTTTTAGATAGGTCCCTGGATATGCCTTTCATGCTCTTTGATCCCAGTAACCCACTCCTGGCCAGCCAGCTGCTCTCTGGGGCCATACCTCAGATTCCAGCAAGCTCAGCCACTTCTCCTTCAACTCCAACCTCCACGATGAACACTCTCAAGAGGAAGCTGGAGGAAAAGGCCAGTGCAAGCCCTGGCGAAAACGACAGTGGGACAGGAGGAGAAGAGCCTCAGAGAGACAAGCGTTTGAGAACCACCATCACACCGGAACAACTAGAAATTCTCTACCAGAAGTATCTATTGGATTCCAATCCGACTCGAAAGATGTTGGATCACATTGCCCACGAGGTGGGCTTGAAGAAACGTGTGGTGCAAGTCTGGTTTCAGAACACCCGAGCTCGGGAAAGGAAAGGACAGTTCCGGGCTGTAGGCCCAGCGCAGGCCCACAGGAGATGCCCTTTTTGCAGAGCGCTCTTCAAAGCCAAGACTGCTCTCGAGGCTCATATCCGGTCCCGTCACTGGCATGAAGCCAAGAGAGCTGGCTACAACCTAACTCTGTCTGCAATGCTCTTAGACTGTGATGGGGGACTCCAGATGAAAGGAGATATTTTTGATGGAACTAGCTTTTCCCACCTACCCCCAAGCAGTAGTGATGGTCAGGGTGTCCCCCTCTCACCTGTGAGTAAAACCATGGAATTGTCACCCAGAACTCTTCTAAGCCCTTCCTCCATTAAGGTGGAAGGGATTGAAGACTTTGAAAGCCCCTCCATGTCCTCAGTTAATCTAAACTTTGACCAAACTAAGCTGGACAATGATGACTGTTCCTCTGTGAACACAGCAATCACAGATACCACAACTGGAGATGAGGGCAATGCAGATAATGACAGTGCAACGGGAATAGCAACTGAAACCAAATCCTCTTCTGCACCCAACGAAGGGCTGACCAAAGCGGCCATGATGGCAATGTCCGAGTATGAAGATCGGTTGTCATCTGGTCTGGTCAGCCCAGCCCCAAGCTTTTATAGCAAGGAATATGACAATGAAGGTACAGTGGACTACAGTGAAACCTCAAGCCTTGCAGACCCCTGCTCCCCAAGTCCCGGTGCGAGTGGATCTGCAGGCAAATCTGGTGACAGCGGGGATCGGCCTGGGCAGAAACGTTTTCGCACTCAGATGACCAATCTGCAGCTGAAGGTCCTCAAGTCATGCTTTAATGACTACAGGACACCCACTATGCTAGAATGTGAGGTCCTGGGCAATGACATTGGACTGCCAAAGAGAGTCGTTCAGGTCTGGTTCCAGAATGCCCGGGCAAAAGAAAAGAAGTCCAAGTTAAGCATGGCCAAGCATTTTGGTATAAACCAAACGAGTTACGAGGGACCCAAAACAGAGTGCACTTTGTGTGGCATCAAGTACAGCGCTCGGCTGTCTGTACGTGACCATATCTTTTCCCAACAGCATATCTCCAAAGTTAAAGACACCATTGGAAGCCAGTTGGATAAGGAGAAAGAATACTTTGATCCAGCCACCGTACGTCAGTTGATGGCTCAACAAGAGTTGGACCGGATTAAAAAGGCCAATGAGGTCCTTGGACTGGCAGCTCAGCAGCAAGGGATGTTTGACAATGCCCCTCTTCAGGCCCTTAACCTTCCTACAGCGTATCCAGCGCTCCAGGGCATTCCTCCCGTGTTGCTCCCGGGCCTCAACAGCCCCTCCTTGCCAGGCTTTACTCCATCCAACACAGGTGGGTTCTGCTCTAGCAGATTGTTTCAGGGCTAAGTAGCTGCCCAGTCAGCATTCTGTTCTGTGGATACCACCCAAACCCTCTAAATGCAGGGCAGATGGGAAGTTTCCTTTTCTAGTTCTTTAAAAGCAACAAGACTTCAGTTCATTCCTGTTGAGTCTCTCAAGTGCTGGTGTGTCAGGGATGGGATCTCCTGGTTGGAACAGTCTCCTTAGAAACCACTCTTATCCACTATAATAGGGAAAAACTTGAGGGTCCTGGTATACTAATTTCTGGAATATTTCAAGAAACAAGTTTCCATCATAGATCCTTTCATTCAGTCCTTGTGGAGATGCTGATCCTGTCAAGATATTTGTTGTAAATATAAGACACCTGAGTTAGTCCAGCTAATTCTGGATTATGCCCTAAGAAAACTGGTCCAAGAGCATTTAAATCAACTCTTTGCTCTCACCTAGGGTCCCTGCCTTCTTGAGAGAGCTACAGTGGCAAAAGAACTGCTATTAGGGCCAGGCACAGTGGTTCATGCCTATAATCCCAGCACTTTGGGAGGCCAAGGCGGGTAGATCATGAGGTCAGGAGATCGAGACCAGCCTGGCCAACATGGTGAGACCTCCGTCTCTACTAAAAATACAAAAATTAGCTGAGTATGGTGGTATGCACCTGTAGTCCCCGCTACTTGGGAGGCTGGGGCAGGAGAATCACTTGAACCCTGGAGGCAGAGGTTGCAGTGGGCCAAGATTGTGCTACTGCACTCCAGCCTGGCAACAGAGCAAGACTCCGTCTCAAAAAAGAAACAAACAAAAAAAGAACTGCTATCAGAAAGAAGCTCTTATGTGGTAGATCCTTAATGTTGGGGTTCTATTCTAGCCAGAACAATAGTGGCTGTTTCTAACAAGATGACTGTTCTACTTGAATGCACTGACCAGGAATCTTGTATTGGGCAACGTGGTTCTGCTAAAATACTGATGCATGTTTCAGAGATCCTCAGTCACCTCTTTTTTTTCCTTTTGCCCATTTCCCTTTCCTTGCTCCTGATCATTGAGAATCATAAATACTTGGTTGGCACTCTTATAGTCTCAATAGGGAGTTTTGCAGTTCTTCCTACATACCTCTCATTTTCCCTTCTCTGTCCTCACATCTTCTCTGGATCCAGCTGTCTGCTAAATTGGACCTTCACCTCCAGGGTCCTGTTAGGCTTAGACACAAGTCTGCAAATTTCCCCCACAATGGCCTGAATTGATTAGTTCCTGTTTACCGAAGAACTCCTCCTAATGCTACCTTGCCTTCAAAATGTGTCCCTGTTCCCAGCAGGAAGCAGCTGTAATGCTTCCCACAGCAGTCTTAGTTTCTGGTTGAATTAGTTCCACATTTTACACTTTGGGTGGTGGTTTACCAAACATGAAGCTACTGCATTCCTGGTCCCCATTTCTTACTCAAAGAGAATAAGAAAAGAAAGCATTAAGACATAGAAGTTGTTGCTTATATGTGTTGACAAGTCATGTCACAGAAAGCCAGCTAGACATAAGCCAGGAAACAAACTATGGAAAACAGCACATGACTTAATTACCCCTGCAGCCCAAAACCCTGGCAGAGGGGCTTGGGAAGGCTTAACACATCACACTCATGTGAAAAAAGGAGAATCAGAATGTATGATGTATTCTGCTTGTTTTACAGATGAGAAATCTGAGGCCCAGAGAGGTCGAGACCATTCAACAAGCTAGGGTAGGAGCTAGAGCTCCCACCCAGGCCTCTGGGCTCCCAGTGCTATGTGCTTCTTCCATAACACCCAATATGAGCCAGTGATGATGAGATGCTGAAGGAACCTTCCTCCTTAGCTATCCAGTATTTATTAACGGATGTTTGGGATTGGCAATTTGAAGCAATCTTGTTATTTCCATCTGAAATATGAGGGTTTTGATGGTGAACACTGTACCATGATAGCCAGAAATCAGCAGTCTTCCCCCAGGTCTGGGCTTCAGAGTGCTTTTTCTTGCTGTTTTTTCCTCAGTGTCATGTTATGGAAGTCCTTCCCCAGCTTTCTAGCAGAAGGTGATCCAGATGAAATAAGATCGTTTTGATTTTGCATTTTGGTGTCCTCTGAAGAGTTGTACATACCATCTAGTTTCTTGGATATGGTGAATATAGAGGTGTTCTGAGAGTTGTTGCCTGTGGGATCCTCCTGTCTGTTTCCTCAGCTTTTCATCATCCAGCACACTCTGCACGCCACCCCCATGCTGTCCTTCCCTACTATCTTGCTAGTTTCAACACACCTGAAGCTTGGAGTAGCATCCACAGCAACACCCTCTTGCATTACCTTGGAACTGATGACTCAAACCAGGAGATAGCTATGGGTCAGGGAAGGTATCAGGCTCTCAGGTCAGTGAAGGCATTACAGGAAGTGGTGGTAGATTAGGAGTGAGTATGATCAAGGATGGGGCTCTAGTCCATGAGGGCCTGGTAACACGGTCAGAGACCTTTGCTATCCATAGGCAGTGGTGCTTGGGGTAGGTTGTGATGTCTTGGGAATTGGTGTCAGTACCTTGGACTGTTCCATTTTCTGACATGGCTTTTCTCCTTTTCCTGTGGTGGTTTCTTAACTGTCTACAGTCCCACTGGCCCTCCTGTGTTATCATTCAAATGGGCAGGAAGAGAAGGTGGTCATTTCTCCAGCGGATTCCAGAATCCTATTCCTAGGTGGTTATACTGTTCAGTAGACTTGTTGAAGCAAATCAGCTGGGCCAAGGCACGGAAGCAATTTTCCCTGAATGGATTGTTCTTATTTCTTCCCAGGCCCTTCCTCCACACTTTCCCATTCATCACCTTCTCTCTACCCTCCCAAAGCATCCAGTCAACTGCAGCAACAGAGGTCAGAGAGGAGGAACACATGTAGAGCCTGTTTTGTTTGTTCATGTGGCTGTGCTAGCTTTCTTGCTTTTATTCTCTTCTCTCTTCTCCTCCTGTTGTCACTCTCTTCCAGATAACTTCTCTGGGGACCTCGTGGCCATACTATTTCTGTGATGAAGGCCTTTGGTGCAAATGGGCCCCAGCTAGAAACAGCTAGCTTTGGGGCCTCTAGACTAATTGCAGTTGGGCAGAGTGAATGGTAGCTGGGAGTGCTTGGCAAAGAAAATGTGAACTAGCAGGTGTGGCACATTGGGCAGGAAGGTGTTGGAAGTTGTTTGGCTGAAAGGGGAAGCATGGGAGCTGACCCAGGACTGAGTCCTCATTAGAATAAAAGGTTGTCCAGCCCTGAGCCTGGTGGGATACTTCTGTTGAAAACGTTGGTTTTGAGAGGATCATCCAAGCATTGACATCTCAGACTGTGTGCCAGTGACACTGGTAAAATGTCTTGAGCATCAGCCCTACCCCTGCCCAGACTGACCGGTGATTTCTGTCTCCATTCCTTTCAGCTTTAACGTCTCCTAAGCCGAACTTGATGGGTCTGCCCAGCACAACTGTTCCTTCCCCTGGTCTCCCCACATCTGGATTACCAAATAAACCGTCCTCAGCATCGCTGAGCTCCCCAACCCCAGCACAAGCCACCATGGCGATGGCCCCTCAGCAACCTCCTCAGCAGCAGCAGCAGCCACAGGTGCAGCAGCCTCCCCCGCCGCCAGCAGCCCAGCCGCCACCCACACCACAGCTCCCACCACAACAGCAGCAGCAACGCAAGGACAAAGACAGTGAGAAAATAAAGGAGAAGGAAAAGGCACACAAAGGGAAAGGGGAACCCCTGCCTGTCCCCAAGAAGGAGAAAGGAGAAGCCCCCACGGCAGCTGCAGCCACGATCTCAGCCCCGCTGCCTACCATGGAGTACGCGGTGGACCCTGCACAGCTGCAGGCCCTGCAGGCAGCCTTGACTTCGGACCCCACAGCATTGCTCACGAGCCAGTTCCTTCCTTACTTTGTACCAGGCTTTTCTCCTTATTATGCTCCCCAGATCCCTGGCGCCCTGCAGAGCGGGTACCTGCAGCCTATGTATGGCATGGAAGGCCTGTTCCCCTACAGCCCTGCACTGTCGCAGGCCCTGATGGGGCTGTCCCCGGGCTCCCTACTGCAGCAGTACCAGCAATACCAGCAGAGTCTGCAGGAGGCAATTCAACAGCAGCAGCAGCGGCAACTACAGCAGCAGCAGCAGCAAAAAGTGCAGCAGCAGCAGCCCAAAGCAAGCCAAACTCCAGTCCCCTCGGGGGCTGCTTCCCCAGACAAAGACCCTGCCAAAGAATCCCCCAAACCAGAAGAACAGAAAAACGCCCCCCGTGAGGTGTCCCCCCTCCTGCCGAAACCCCCTGAAGAGCCAGAAGCAGAAAGCAAAAGTGCGGACTCCCTCTACGACCCCTTCATTGTTCCAAAGGTGCAGTACAAGTTGGTCTGCCGCAAGTGCCAGGCGGGCTTCGGCGACGAGGAGGCGGCGAGGAGCCACCTGAAGTCCCTCTGCTGCTTCGGCCAGTCTGTGGTGAACCTGCAAGAGATGGTGCTTCACGTCCCCACCGGCGGCGGCGGCGGCAGTGGCGGCGGTGGTGGTGGCGGTGGCGGCGGCGGCGGCTCGTACCACTGCCTGGCGTGCGAGAGCGCGCTCTGTGGGGAGGAAGCTCTGAGTCAACATCTCGAGTCGGCCTTGCACAAACACAGAACAATCACGAGAGCAGCAAGAAACGCCAAAGAGCACCCTAGTTTATTACCTCACTCTGCCTGCTTCCCCGATCCTAGCACCGCATCTACCTCGCAGTCTGCCGCTCACTCAAACGACAGCCCCCCTCCCCCGTCGGCCGCCACCCCCTCCTCCGCTTCCCCCCACGCCTCCAGGAAGTCTTGGCCGCAAGTGGTCTCCCGGGCTTCGGCAGCGAAGCCCCCTTCTTTTCCTCCTCTCTCCTCATCTTCAACGGTTACCTCAAGTTCATGCAGCACCTCAGGGGTTCAGCCCTCGATGCCAACAGACGACTATTCGGAGGAGTCTGACACGGATCTCAGCCAAAAGTCCGACGGACCGGCGAGCCCGGTGGAGGGTCCCAAAGACCCCAGCTGCCCCAAGGACAGTGGTCTGACCAGTGTAGGAACGGACACCTTCAGATTGTAAGCTTTGAAGATGAACAATACAAACAAATAAATTTAAATACAAAAATTAATAACAAACCAATTTCAGAAATAGACTAACTGCAATTCCAAAGCTTCTAACCAAAAAAAAAAAAAAAAAAAAAAAAAAAAAAGAAAAAGAAAAAAAAGAAAAAGCGTGGGTTGTTTTCCCATATACCTATCTATGCCGGTGATTTTACATTCTTGTCTTTTTTTTCTTTTAATATTTAAAAAAAAAAAACAAAAAACAAAAAAAACCCCTAACTTGTTACATTGTGTCCTTTTGAAGGTACTATTGGTCTGGGAAACAGAAGTCCGCAGGGCCTCCCTAATGTCTTTGGAGCTTAAACCCCTTGTATATTTGCCCCTTTTCAATAAACGCCCCACGCTGATAGCACAGAGGAGCCCGGCATGCACTGTATGGGAAAGCAGTCCACCTTGTTACAGTTTTAAATTTCTTGCTATCTTAGCATTCAGATACCAATGGCTTGCTAAAAGAAAAAAAGAAATGTAATGTCTTTTTATTCTCAGGTCAATCGCTCACACTTTGTTCTGTTTTCAGAATCATTTTTTTATATATTATTATTTTTTTCAGTTTTTTTTTTTTTTTTGTTCCAGAAAAGATTTTTTGTTTTGTTAATTTAAAAACGGGCAGAAAGTATTCAAGAAAAACAATGTGAACTGCTTTAGCTTTCTGGGGATTTTTGAGGATAGCTTTTCTGCTGAAGCCAATTTCAAGGGGAAAAGTTAAGCACTCCCACTTTCAGAAAAAAAATAACCCACACACACAAAGAGTGTTGAGGACTTGTAGCTTAAAAAAATAAGTTTTAAAAACTGACTTTCTGTATTTATGATAGATATGACCATTTTTGGTGTTGAGTAGATTGTTGCATTGGAAATGAACTGAAGCAGTATGGTAGATTTAAAAGGAAAAAAAAAAACCTTTTGTGTACATTTAGCTTTTTGTATGGTCCAGCTGACAGCTCCTCATTTGATGTTGTCTTGTTCATTCCTAGCAGATAGATTGCAATCCGTTGATTCGCCTAAGCTTTTCTCCTGCTTTGTCCCTTAATTCCACTTTCTCTTTCCTTCTCCCACCTCCCATCCTATAATCTCCCACTTAAGGTAGCTGCCTTCATTTCTTAGAGGGAGCTGCAGAATTATTTTATAAAACGAAAGAAAGAATTTCAAGGGATTCTAGGGGTCATTAGGATCCTCACAGATTATTTTTGGTTGGGGAGTTGAAACTTTTTAAAGGCATATAATTCTAGTTACCTGTGTGTGTTAGCCTTGTGCATTTATTTTTTTATTTATCCTTCTTTTGGCCGTTTCTTTGTACCCCTTCTTTTCCTCCTTGTTTGGTAGATGCTTCAAATATTCTTTTCCTTTACTAAAGGATTTGTTTCCATTTGTGTAATTGGCTGTGTACTTTTTCATTTTCTAAAAAAGTTTTTGGTTAGGGATTTGGTTTTTGGTTTTGTGTTTTTCTTTCCTCTCTCAGAAAAAAAAAAAATTCATGCTTTAAATAAAATCCAAAGACACACCCTTTCACTGCTGATGCAGAAAAAAGGGAAAGGGTTCTTGTTACTTGAGAATTTGTTTCTGATTTAAACAAACAAGACTTACTTTAATAAAAGAAAGAGAAAAACAAAAGATTCCCAGGTTGTTATGTGCTTCTTCTGCAAGCAGAGAGGCAACTGTTAATGACAATTCCATATACCAAAAGACACATTTTTTACTTCAAAGTTTTGTCCTTGTGTTAGGCAGTCTGAGCAGCGAGTGATCTGGAGCGCAGCCAACAAAGCAGCAGATAGCAATGTACAGAAAGCAAAAAAGGAACCGTATGTGAGGCACTTGTTTATGTTAATATCCATATTCCTGTAACACACACCCTTTCTCATGTAAAAAATAAAATAAAATAAACGGTCTGAACTTTGAAAACTTTGTGCTGCTAAAACATAGATTTTGGAGACAAATAGATGCTTTGCTGTTTCACTTTCATAGCTAAACATCAACAGAAACCATCTCCCCTTGCCCCCAAAGTGTGAAAACCTTCTCCCCTTCGTTTTCTTCCTTATGTTTCAAAAGGGAACTTTGAAGACTGTGAATGCAGGTTCCATTGGTCACCTTTCAGGCTTCTTTCCCCAGTGCGGAAGCCACTCATCGACTGTGCAAAAGACTGGAGCATTCCAAGATCTGAAAATGGATTTTTTTCTTTTTTTCTTTTTTAGCCGGGACTATTTTATTTTTATGAATTTGTTTTTAGTTTAATGAAATAGTAGATCCTGCAATGTTGTACATATTTCTAACTAGGCTGATGCACAGTGCAAATTCCTTTTTTAACTTTTTTTTTTAAGTAGAAATACTAAAGAATACCATCTAACTATTCATACCAGTATCCAGTTGTAGCATAAGGTGTCAAAAGCAAGTACGCAAAACATTTACTGTTTTAACAAGCTATTTCCTTTTAACAAGAAATCTTGTATTTCTCCCTGTGTTTGAGATGAACATTTTTAAATTTTAAAGTTGTACAGTTTTTTGTTTTCCATTATTTTATCTTGTTTGTAACTCTATGAAATATATATATATATTTTTTGCCATTTAACTGTTGTATGTTACTCTGTGTCTGTACCATATAGAAAAAAAATTGTTTTTGTTTTTGGTTCTCTATGTGATATCAGTTACCAATTTAACACTAGCTTTACCTGTCAAATTCTGCTAGGTCTTCTCTGAAAACGTTGTTGTTAAAAATGATACTGCTTGGTAATAGTGCAATTTCTATCCCTTTCCCTCCCCCCTCAACTTTAAGTTCTTTTCTTTAAAATTTTGCTGCCCCCTCCCTGATGGTTTGGGTTTTGGGTTTTTTTGGGTTTTTTTTTTTTTTTTGGAGCTACTATGCCATCCTCCCTCTGTGAGGCAGAGTGACTGTCAGTGTTTTGTTACGCCATGCCTTGAGCTGTGGGTGTGTCTGGCGACAATAAGGTGGTTGAATAGATTGGCTGAGCACGCTTTCACCCACCTAGTGGTATCAGAGGGGTTATGTGATTGTTTCAACCTGGAGTGGGTTGCACCCTTAATGCTTTCCTCTACAACTAAACCGCCCACATATATGTTCATTGAAAAAAGTAAGAATAATTCTCAGCACTAACCCAGAAGTAGCAAAGCAGTCAGTGATGGTGAACATTAGAGGTCAAACATGAGTTAGATGTTTGTGGGCTGACAGCCACCGTGGCTATGACCAGTACTATTTACAAAGCATGAATTCACTACAATGCTCAACTGTTTAGCTTGATCTCACTTGGGGAATTTATTCCTGTCTGCTGCATTGTAGGTAGCTGGGTAGGATATATTTCCACTTGCTTTTTAAATTAGTTCTTCACCTCCATTGACACTTCATTTTTTGGTTTTCTCCCTATAGTATGGGTTGGTGCTCTAGACACCAGTCTGTCATAGCACTCAGTGGAATGGAAGTTATTTTATCCATACTGACTCAACGGAATGGGAGTCATTTTATCCATCTTTCCTCCATCCTTCCAAAAACCACACATCTACAGGAGGAAAAGTTTAATACATCTAGGAATTTTTTTTAATTAAAAGCTATTTAAAGAGATGAATGTGGCCAAAGTTTTACACAATTGAAAATAAAGTAAAACAGACGGCATGTGTTTAAACCTGAGTTTATCAGGCATGGCAGGAAGTTGCAGGAGAGAGAGGCAGTGATCCAAGCCAGTGCACTTGATGTTCATGGACATATATTTTTTTTAAATAATAAATTAAAACATTTTAAATAGAAGCATAAATTGAGTTGGTGGTTTGTTGGCGCTGAGATACTGCCCACTGTGAAACAAAGCTTTGACTAGTTTTTTGTTTGTTTACTTTCTTCAGGGGGGAGGGGGGCAAGTTTGGGTAGGAAAGAAAGCATAAATGAACGTGACCCTGAGGTGAAGAGGTATATGAACAGCCTTTGCAATGTACAAAAAGAAAAAAAAAAAAACAAAAAAAAAAACAAAAAAAAAATAGAGCAAGTGAAACCAAAAATGATGTTCTTGGTGTTTTTCTATAATGTAGTCTTGTTAGCTTTTTTGTTACTGTAACAATGCTGATCTCGAACTGTACCAAAATACATGGAGACTAACAAACAGAACCACATGGAACTTTCAAACTGAAAAAAAAAAAAAATTTGTCACGAAAACTTTGTTGTCATAGTTAAGTTGATTGTAGATGGTAATTGAATATACTCCTTTGAAAATATTTCATCAAGTATGTTTCCTGCTCATTGTGATACATTAAAAAAAAATATGAGCAAAAGTTCCTGTCTCTGTTACCAGATTTGTGCACACGCATGTGTGTGTGCAGGAAAGAGAGGCTGATGGCTGGCAAAGTATAAATGTGAATACCTTGAGGTTGTGTGTGCAGGGAGTACTTATCCCAAGGTACAAAAGGATGTACACAAGCTCTTCAGTGTTTCTAAAGATGCTTGTATTTCCCATCTCCTGGGGCTCATGAATGTCAGCAATTTGGGCCATGATGCTGTCTGTGTTACTTCATTGGGAGGGGTAAGCCTGATAACTTGAACGATATTTGGCCCCAGAGTGCCCTAATAGCAACTAGATTTTAAATTCAAACATTTATATGAAAGTTTTTTACGCTTGACACAATTGCAGGCAAAAATGTTTTACTGATAACTGGGAGAAAGGTAGGTTCAACTTTTTTGAAATGGGAATTGGATCTAGTGTTTATGACAGAAGGATATAAACGGTAAGTTGAACCGTTTATAAGTGGATGACCGACTACATTTACCTGTCCTAGCAAAGGACTTTTCCAAACCTCTGTTAGAGCAGAATCTCTCTTGAGAGGTCCAGTCTGCACAATAGCAGTATAAGTAATGTCTGCATACAAGAGACGATTCAGTCCTCTTACCAAAAACCCTCCCCTACCACAGCAAATGCTTTAACTTCATTAATAAGGAGTGCCTTTAAGATCAGGCCTGAAGGCCTTCCATTCATCTCTAATTTATAGCCACAGCTAATAAATAATTTACAAAACTTTAGCGGGTGGGCCTGGATGACATTACAGACTGGCTATGTCACTATAAGGTCTACAGCATCTGCCCTCTGTCAAAAGAAGTATTTTCTTCCCCAGGAGTTGAGCTACAAAATCCTCTTCTATTGGCTCAGACAGCCATTTTTCTTAGTTTCTGCAGCAGGCATTCAAAAAGTAGTGACCCTATTAACTCAACATTTCAAAGAATTCTACAACTGACACAGGTATTACTAGTGCTCAGGGAGCAAAGGTGGTTCCCTGGCCAGTGCTGGAACCTCTACGCCAAATAGGTAGTGTCACTGTCCCTAATGAAATCCAATCTTTCCCCAAGCGTTGTACCTTTCTTTTCGGTGTTCCTGCAGAAGTGGATGGCTTCGATCTCGGTATGTTTTCTTGGCACCCAGTTAATGTTTCTGATCTCTCTTCCACCCTTTGAAAAGGTACAGTAGGATAAAACTTGTTCAGACCCAAAGCCACGTCTGCCTTTCTAAACTATAATTATTTTAGAATCTGGCAGGATTGCATTGAAACATTTTAAATGGAACTGGTTTTGCAGAGAGGTTTTGCTGCTTCAGCTCTTTGGAGGAAGGTGACTACAATTCAAATTCTCCTATGGATAAATTTCTAACAAGAAAATAAGACAAAACTTTATTGATGGTTGAGCCCTTTGTATCAGAGAATCTCTGAGCACCTATATTACACTAAGGAAGGGCTGGGTAAGAGACCTGAAGCTCTTTCTGTTACTGAAAAGGCTATTTTTCTTAAGGGAAAAGAAGTCCTCCAATCTGGCTTCAATATCATCCTCATGTGGATGCATTAATGGCTTTCTCTCCCTTGGAAAATGAAATGGCAACATCTGAAAATGGCAGATATGTGTTAGGTAGCTGTTTCTAATTCTGCTTTAAAGAAATGTCTGTAGTGCCTAACCCCTGTTATAGACTAATGACCTTCCAAATCTTACTTTTAACAAGTTTAGACTTTAAGTTACAAGAGCACAAGCAGTTTAAGAGTCAAGTTAAAAGGATGAGAATTTTGCACCTGCTGCTCTACTCTGCAGCCTTAATTACAGCAGGACAGATGTGCTCACTCAGCCTCTGTACATTACTGCTGGGGATGAAACAGCCAAGGTTCTGGAAAAACTTGCAAAGAAATCAGTGCTCTCAGAAACAGTAAGGTAGAAGCAGCTTTCCATTCCTGTCTTCATGATGAAGGTTGGTATTTTCCTTCCCTCCTTCCTGTTTAATTCTTTTTTTAAACTAGAGGCATCTGTTTTTAGGATGTCCTAGTCAGTAAGCTTGGGTTGCTCTGAATCTGTCTTCTTGACTTTTAAAATTATAAGCAACATAAATTTGCTTTTGATCCTTTATGTGTGTTCACTTCTTATTCTATGTAGAAGAGATGAACAAAGAGGCTATTTAATTCAACTTTTCAATCCCTTATTGACATGGGAATGAAAAATCTCAGATCAACTGTTTTACTTTTGGGCCAAGATCCCTTGGCCTGAGAAGTGAGTGCTGAACAGCAACTAATAGTAACAATGGAGAAAGGCATCGGTGGCTATTCTCTACCTCTGCAATGTTCACAGCTTTTATTTTTTTTAACATCATTCTTCCTTGCCTTACTACTCAATACTCTCCTAAGCCCCCTCACACATTGCTGCTATTTTAATTCCTGTGTATGCCTTATATTTGCCTAACACTTGTAAAAATATTTTGTAAAATTACATACTTCTTGTTTGTTCCTGAAATGTTCTGTAAGGTAGACAAGGTGGGTGACATTTATCCCCAGTATTCAGGACAGTGAGGTAATGAGGGGAGAAGGCACTAACCAGGTGTTTAGCCTTCATCCAGTGCTCTTCCCCCATCGCACTATTTCTTGAGAGACTACAGAAGAGTTAGAGTGGGGGCTCCAGAGTCAGACTCACAGGGTTCAAATTCTGGCTCCATCATGGTGACCTTGATTGAGTTCTTTATTCCCACTGTGAAACGAGGTAACAGTACCTGCTTCATAGGGTTGTTGTGAATTTTAAATAAACTAATATACGTAAAATGCTTAGGACACCGCCTGGTACATACTAAGTGCTAAAAATTGGTTGTTACTATCAGTCATTATGACCTCTCCATGTCTCCTTTCTGTAGACCCCTTGGACCTGCTGCTTTCTAACCCTGGCTTTCCTTCACAGAGGTTTGGGAACTGCAGCTGTAAAGTTAAGTGCCATCAAGCCTCTGTCATCGTTTATTTCTGATATTTTCCTGTCTGTACATATCTCAGAGGGTGCAGAGATCCTTTAGGAGGTTTCTGCTTACGAGTTGTACAGGAGTATGGTATAGGAGTTTGGATTATAGTATTTCAATGCCCACCATGTAGTAATTAATTTGGACATGAGAAAAAGATGGCTTGTAGTTTGCTTTTGTTTCCAAGACTATATATGTCTGTTTCACCATGCCTTGAAAGATGAGCCACTTAGATGTATGGGGTTACAGAATAGGGAAAATAGAATACGCTGTGACAGTTTGCCCACTGCCTGATTTGAGGTGGTTCAGATGTACAAGTTGAGAGGTGTAGCATCTGAAATGAGACTCCACATGAATTGTAGGTGAAACAAAATTGAAAGGGGAATACACGCAAAAGGATGCAGCAAGAGGATCTCTTCACCCCTAGACCCAGGAAGAGGTTTTTAAAATACTATTATTGGAGTAAGGTGCAAAATAAATATTTAAAAGATGCATGGGAAAAAATGGGTAAAAACTAAATCAGCACAGAGAAAAGACTCAGAGTGTTTCTACAATAGCCTCTGCAGGTAAGAACTCATCAGGTTTTAGGATACAGGCTTTAAAAGGCTATTGCCCTATCTGTGAACTTTGTTTTTAATCAGAACAATGATGGCCTTAGAAATAAAGTTGCCAATATTGATATCAGAGGGCTAGTAGAGGCCTCTTTATTAGAGAATGACTGGTGGGTGGTTTTTCTTTTTCTCTGAGAATAACAACCCATAAATGTAGGTTTGTCATACTGCCTCTAGATAAGACATTATTATACAGTGTCTTCATTTGTTACATGGTTGTAAGTTTGACACTGTTTGAATAGTTAGCAAAGTGTGATTTGTATTCAGCTTAATATATCTTTTTTTCTTTTTCTTTGAGTACTTTAAAGGTAATGCTCCACTCGTGCCTCATTTGCATGGTTTCCAATAACAAATCTGCTGTCATCCTTATTTTTTATGTATTTTTTTCTCTAGTTGCTTTTAATTTTCTCTTTTTCACTGATTTTATCACATCACGATTTCATTATGATGTGCTTTGGTGTAGTTTCATTCACGTTTCTTGTGCTTATGGTTTGTTGAGTTCTTGGATCTGTGGGGAATTACTTTTCATCAAAATTGGAAGTTTTTCAGCCATTATTTCTTCAAACACATTTTGTCTGCCCCTTCTCCCTTCACTTTCCCCGCTACCACCCCCATCCCGCCCCCACAGGGATGCCAATTATATAGGTATTAGGCCACTTGAAGTTAACCCATTATTACTGATGCTCTGAGTTTCTCATTTGTTTGTTTGCTTACTCTTTTCTCTGTGTGTTTCCTTTTGGATAGTTTCCAATGCTATGCCTTCAGGTCCACTAATATTTTCTTCTAATCTGCCATTAATCCCATCCAGTGTATTTTTTCACCTCAGATATTAAAGCTTTTATCTTGAGAAGTTTAATTTGGGTCTTTCAAAATATCTTTCATGCCTCTCCTTAAATTTTGAACATATGAAAAAACAGTTACTTACAATTGTTTACCATCATCCTCTGCTAATTCTTTTTTTTTTTTTTTTTTTTTTTGAGACGGAGTCTTGCTCTGTCGCCCGGGCTGGAGTGCAGTGGCCGGATCTCAGCTCACTGCAAGCTCCGCCTCCCGGGTTGACGCCATTCTCCTGCCTCCGCCTCTGGAGTAGCTGGGACTACAGGTGCCCGCCATCTTGCCCGGCTAGTTTTTTTTTTTTTTTTGTATTTTTAGTAGAGACGGGGTTTCACCGTGTTAGCCAGGATGGTCTCGATCTCCTGACCTCGTGATCCGCCCGTCTCGGCCTCCCAAAGTGCTGGGATTACAGGCTTGAGCCACCGCGCCCGGCCCATCCTCTGCTAATTCTAACATCTGTGTAAGTTCTGGATCAGTTTCAGTTGATGGTTCTCATTAAGGCTATTGTTTTTCTGCCTGTTTGTATGCCTGCCGATCTTTGATTGGCTACTAGACATTGTAAATTTTACCTTGTTGGGTCCTGGATATTTCTGTATTCCTATAAATTTCCTTAAGCTTTGTTCTGGGATGCACTTATTTGGAAATACTGTGATCCCTTTGGGTCTTGTTTTTGTTTTGAGCAGGACCACAGCACTATTTACTCTAGAGCTAATTATCCACCACTACTGAAGAATGATCGTGCTGATGCTCTACTCATATGTCCCATGAACTGTTCCCCATCTTGTATGAGCATCAAGTACTGTTCCCTTTTTTGCTTTCGGCTGGTTCTTTCCAGGGCCAAAAGTAATTGGTACTTTTCTGAATACTTATGAGGAACCCCATGAAGATCTCCAGGTTTTCTCTTTCCTGTGGCACGTTGTCCTAATAATTCGAGCTGCTTTGGTCTCCCTAGACTCAGCTTTATCTCTTCAACTCAGGGTATCAGCTGGGCTTCACTCAGGTTCCTCACCCTGTGCTGTGGTCTGGAAACTCTTTCAAGGCAATAAGGTGGGATAATCATAGGGCTCACCTTGTTTATTTCTCATCTCTGGGATCACTGTCCTTCACTGTGTGATGTCTAGTTCCTTGAAAACCATTCTTTCATATATTTTGTTCTGTATTTTTTGTTGTTGTTTCAGCTGGGAGGGTACATCTGGTCTCTATTATTCCATCTCTGCTGGAAGCTGAACTCAAATTTATTTTTTAGATATATGTGGTAAGAGTCCTGCATACCTTTCCAAAGTGCTGCCAACACTTATGAAATTTCCCAAAAGGTTTGAACACAGGAACCTGAAGTCCCCAGCAGACTTCTCTGGACATAAGGTGCTGACTGACCTCTTAAGATTAAGGTTGCAACTAATTCATCCTTTTGCTTACAATGATCAGAGGTGGAAGAAAGGCAAACATATGAATTCTTCTAGCCACCTTTTTTGCTTTGCCATAATGCCACAAAGTGGGAAAACCATCTCTTAGGTTTTGAAGTTGTAAGAAGGCCCAGAAATATGAGGGAGCAGATGTATGACTGACTCTAAAACAATATATTAGCTCTTTCCCTTTAACTACAAGAGTTACCACTATTCATAAAGTTATTATAGTCTTTAAAAAAAAAAAATTCCAATGTCTTCTTTCACAGATAATTGTACAGGCTAACCAAATATGGCTCAAAGAAATCCACTGATTTGAAAGTATAGCTCTCACTCTGACATGAATTCACTGCACTGAGTAATACAAGGAAGTGAGAAAAGTTAGACCCCAGCAGAGGCTGGTCATTTTGGCTAAACCTAAATAATGCCTTCTGTATGTTTGTTTATTTTGCAAAACTTAGTTCCCACTTAAACTGGGCATATAATACGTCCATGATAAGTGAAATTCTTAAAGTGTTAACTCATTACCTGCTTTCATAACTCAGTATTTGTTCCAGGCTACCTTTCTCACTATACTTATCTGTGGATAATCTGTTCCACCAAAACAGCCTACCTTCCAAACATGCCCTGTACTTTCCCCTCTACTTTTACAGGCTTATCTAATGTCATTTATTCCATGACATTTACTCTCGTCATATCTGCCCAATCCTTTTTCTGATCCCTTACAGTGGTACATGAAATATCTTGTTTGGCAGTGCTTCATGTATGTGTCTTATCCTTAGGTAGCCTGATAAACTGCATTTACATTGAATGTTCATGTAACTGAGTAAATTAATTAAAGAATGAATGAAATACAGGGTATTCACTCTCACCTTTATGCTAAGGGGGGAAAGGTCTTAAGTGAATGAATGGGTATATATGGAATTATATAAAATTAGGAAGGAATGGTTAAAAATATGTTTAGTCCCCAAACCCTCTGTAAAGTAGAAGGAAAGGGACATTTTTCAGTAAGCAGAGAAGTAATGGAGAATCAAAATCAATTTAAAAATTAAACTGGACAGATTAAAAACTATGCTAGGTAAATATTTTATTTAGATAGAATAACCTAGAATAAGCTAAATATTTTATTTTTAAGGGAGAAAATGATTACAATAAAAAACAGTCTAGATATTTGGAAGTACCAGACAAAATCCTTTATAGCAGTCCCCAAGTTGAAGGGTGGTGTTAAATACTATTGGAAAAGAGTTACATGGTTATGTTTTTCTAATTAAAATGGAAATGTTTGTAGAATATTTGAAAGCTAGGCCTTACCCTAAACCTAGAAAAAATACCAGAATATCACCCTAATAGACAGTTAGATAATTATGAAGTCTGAAATCTGCCTTCAGTCTTTACTAGCTGGTAGATTAGGGGAAAGGAAAGATACATGGATTTTTTTTTTTTTAAATAGAGACATGGTCTCACTATGTTGCCCAGGCTTGTCTCAAACTCCTGGTCTCAGGCAACCCTCTTGCCTCAGCCTCCCAAAGTGCTGAGGTTACTGTGCTCAGCCACATGAAAAATTTTTTGATTTTTCTATCTGTAAAATCTCATACCAATGAAATTTCCATGTCATGCATAAATGCAATAGAAAGAAATTGAGTACAGAAAAGACAGATGCAGACTTCTTGAGCTCCATTTAGTGGAGCTACATGATCTGAAAAGCTACAAGAGTTTTTCATACTCCAATTGTGTGGATAGGGGGCTGCGGGCAAGGCAAGGGGTCTCTGGTAAGATCTGAAAGGGATGAAACTGAGTTCCCTTTTAGGACAAAACCCACAGTAAGAAGAAACTACAGGCAAGAGAATTCAAACTGAGCAAGACGGGGCAAGAGGGAATGAAGATAAAGGGAGGGGAAGAGACCAAGAATCCTCAGAGAATGAGGCCATGTTCTTGAATGCTTCATGAAAACAACATAAAGCTAGAAGGACCACTGGAGCTGTGAAGCTAAAAAAGTTATCCCAACCTATCTGTTCCTCCTAAAATTCAGAAAACTAGTTACAGATGAAAATGATCAACAGAAAAGGACCGTGGTTGAATTCCATAAAAATTTATTATAAGAAAAAATGGTAAAGAGCAGAATAACCTTCCTGCAGTTAAGAAAAGACATGCCCATAAAATAGGTAAGTTATATAGCCAAACATTTCAGAATGAGCCAATGAAAAAGTTTTAAAAGATAAAAGATATAAAAGAACAGCATCAGAATTAGAAAAATCTACAAAAGTATCATTTTTCCTGCATCCATCAGAGAGCTGAGGTTAGATAACAATGAAGAACACTGAATTCCAAAAAGGAGCAAGCCCCTTCAGGAAGAAAGAAGACTCGCAACTACCTTACCTTTAGGACAGCATAGGAGAAAGGGCCACTCTAACAGCCTATAAGGAGAAATAAAGTACAAATGTGACAAAATATTAATGACCAACTGAAGGCCAGTTCAGTATGGAATACCTGGGATGAGGGTGGGGAGAGACATAGATAAGTGAGTGTAGCATTCACTTGCTACTCTTTTCCATGGGCCTCTACCAGGCCTACTGGAGGTGATCAGCTAATGTTAGGAAACAAGCATTAAGCACAGCCTGTTTCACAGGACCTTCTCCCTTACAAAGCAAAAGCACTGGAGGAAGGAACAGCTAACTCTACTGCCCTATGGACACGGCAAAAGACACTTTGTGGTGAGAAAAAAGAGTAGAAGGAAAAAAACCCTACCTCCCTGGGGCAGAAGCAGGAGCAGGAAAAGGTCTTGGGTACAGGATCGTACACCAATATCCATCAGGTATCTGCTACCACTAAGGGAGAAGTAGAAAACTCTTGCCCAACACCAACGACTCAGAGTAGAGTTTGCTGCTATGGGGAGGAGGAGCAGGAACACGGAGAAAGTCCTTTTGGGAAAACTCTTGCCCAACACCAACAACTCAGACTAGCGTTTGCTGCTATGGGGAGGAGGAGCAGGAACACGGAGAAAGCCCACTGCCAAGTGCTTTTGCCAGGGCCTGCCTATGATGGACGCTAGATCTGGATCACCAAGAATACCCCCTTCCTACTCCTACCATGAACCTAACACTGAGTGAGAAAAACCCACTGTATGATATCCAAGCCTCCACCCAAAACACATGGCAACAGCAGCCCACAATTTGAGGATATGAAGTGTATGGTATACTGAGGTTACTCTTCTTGACTTACTGACTCAATCCCCCAACAAACAAAAAGTATGTCCCTATCTGGTCATAAATACTATTTACCTTACTCTCTACTGTTCTACACACAATGTAATAAAAAAGCAGCAATCAAACATCATGTCACTATCTATGGAAAAATATAACATTAGTCAGGCATAGTGGCTCATACCTATAATCCCAGTACTTTGGGAGGCCAAGGTGGGATGATTGCTTGAGCCCAGGAGTTTCAGACCAGTCTGGACCACATAGCAAGACCTTGACTCAACCAATTTTTTTTTTTTTTTTTTTTTTAGTTAGCCAGGAATGGTGGCATGCACTTGAAGTCCAACCTACTTGGGAGGCTGAGGTGGGACGATCATTTGAGCCTTGGGGAGGTGGGGTCAAGGCTACAGTGAGCCGTGATTGGGCCACTGTACTCCAGCCCGATCCTGTCTCTAAATCCAACTATCAATTCCTAAGGTGTTACAGGCTGAATTGTGTCTCCCCTCACTCCCAGATTCATATATTGAAGTCCTAGGAATGTGACTGTATTTGGATCTAGGGTATTTAAATAGGTAAAGTTAAATGAGCTTATTGAAGTGGGCCCTAATCCAACACGACTTATAAGAAGAAGAGATAAGGACACAGGCCCAGGGGTATGACCACATGAAGACATCACAAGATGACAGCCATCTACAAGCCAAGAAGAAAGGCCTTCAGAAGGGCCAACATCTTGAGTGTGGACTTCCAGCTTCCAGAATTGTGAAGAAATAACTTCCGTTAATTCTTCCAGCCTATGGTATTTGTTTTGGCAGCCCTAGAAAACTAATACAGAAGTTATATAAAGAATAGAGGAACACATTAAACTACAGCACAGGGACACAATAAACCAAAAGCAGACTGTGGGAAAGTCTCTATATTAAACAAAGAGATTTCTTCTTCAAATAAATTGCAAGGAGACTGAGGACATTGGAAGGAAAAAGCTTATGCATTAAAATATACCTAAAAACTATATTTTTAAATACAATGGCAATATAAATATAATTGGATCCTGATTCAAACTGTATATTTTTTAAAGTTATGATATTTAAGACAATAGAAATTTGATCATGACTAGACATTTCATAATATTAAGAAAGCATCATTTAAAGGAAAAAAGAGTATGAAAATTAAAGTCCAGGGCCCCTACAAAAGAGGATTCTAACAGGAGACACCTTACACTATAAACTAGGACCAAAAGAGGCTACAACCTTGAGGTATCCTCAAGGGGTAATCCATAGATAGAACAGGCCTCATCCAGATTGACAGTCTGAGTTCAAATTCACTAGGAAATCCATGGAATCTCAAGATTTAAAGTTGGTTTTCTGGACTGATAGTAGCCACAGTTACCTGACACAGCAAATATAAAGCTTCAGTAGAAGAAAGTACATTCATTATATACCTAAAATTATCTCTACAAATAATTTTCAAACACAGTATTATGTCTGTAATTTATTCCTTCCGGTGGGTTCTTGGTCTCGCTGACTTCAAGAATGAAGCCGTGGACCCTCATGGTGAGTGTTACAGTTCTTAAAGATGGTGTGTCCGGAATTTGTTCCTTCAGCTGTTCAGATGTGTCTGGAATTTCTTCCTTCCACTGGGTTCATGGTCTCGCTGACTTCAGGAATGAAGCCGCAGACCTTTGCAGTGAGTGTTACAGCTCTTATAGGTGGCGCGTCCAGAGTTCTTTGTTCCTCCTGGTGGGTTTGTGGTCTCACTGACTTCACAAATGAAGCCACAGACCCTTGCGGTGAGTGTTACAGCTCATAAAGGTAGTGCAGACCCAAAGGGTGAGCAGCAGGAAGATTTATTGTGAAGAGTAAAAGAACAGCCGGGCGCAGTGGCTCAAGCCTGTAATCCCAGCACTTTGGGAGGCCGAGACGGGCGGATCACGAGGTCAGGAGATCGAGACCATCCTGGCTAACACGGTGAAACCCCGTCTCTACTAAAAATACAAAAACTAGCCGGGCGAGGTGGCGGGTGCCTGTAGTCCCAGCTACTCGGGAGGCTGAGGCAGGAGAATGGCGTAAACCCGGGAAGCGGAGCTTGCAGTGAGCTGAGATCCGGCCACTGCACTCCAGCCCGGGCGACAGAGCGAGACTCCGCCTCAAAAAAAAAAAAAAAAAAAAAAAAAAACAAAGCTCCCACACCATGGAAGGGGACCCAAGCTGGTTGCCATTGCTGGCTCAGGTGGCCAGCTTTTATTCCCTTATTTGGCCCCACCCACGTCCTGCTGATTGGTCCATTTTACGGAGTGCTGATTGGTGCGTTTACAATCCTTTAGCTAGACACAGAGCGCCAATTGGTGCGTTTTTACAGAGTGCTGATTGGTGCATTTACAATCCTTTAGTTGGACACAGAGCGCTGACTGGTACATTTTTAGAGTGCTGATTGGTGTGTTTACAATCCTTTAGCTAGACACAGAGTGCTGACTGGTGTGTTTACAATCCTTTAGCTAGACACAGAGTGCTGATTGGTGCATTTACAGTCCTTTAGCTAGGCGGAAAAGTTCTCCAAGTCCCCACTCGACCCAGGAAGTCCAGCTGGCTTCACCTCTCAGTATCAGCTCACAAAGATAAATAAAACACAAGGAAATTAGACTCCATGAGTGAGAAACAGGAGACAACAGAAATAGAGCCTTAATGACTTAGCTGTTCAAATGATCAAAGGCAGAGAATGAAATGACTATGCTGAATATACTTGAAGAAATTTTAAAAAGAACTTGGGGATGTAGTCACTGGACAAGAAAGTAACATTCAAATGACAAAAATACAATAACTAAAATTAAGGACTCAATGAATTTAACAGCGGACTGGGCATAGTTAAATAATTAACGAATCAGAAAACAGAAGAATTTACCTAAAATGCAGAACACAGAAAAAGATAGAAAATACAGCTGAAAGGGTAAGAGATACAAAGCACATGGTGAGAAGACCTGATATATATTCAGTCAGTGTCCCAGATGGAGAAGAGAAAGACTGGTAAAGAGCCAGTATTTGAAGAGATAACAGCTAAGAATTTTCTAGTAATATTGAAAGCACAAATCCAGAGATTCAAAAATGGAAAGTAGAGAAGAAAAGGGAAGAAAAGAAATTAATTATATAGGCCAGGCACGGTGGCTCGTGCCTGTAATTCCAGTACTTTGCAAGGCTGAAGCAGGTGGATCACTTGAGATCAGGAGTTCGAGACCAGCCTGGCCAACATGGCAAAACCCCGTCTCCACTAAAAATACAGAAATTAGCCAGGCATGGTAGCACATGCCTGTAATCCCAGCTACTAAGGGAGCTGAGGCAGGAGAACCTAGGGGGTGGAGGTTGCAGTGAGCTGAGATCTTGCTACTGCACTCCAGCCTGGGCAACAGAGCAAGACTCCATCTAAAAAAAAAAAATTACAAAAAAGAAAAGAATTATACATATCATAGTGAAGATGCAGAAAACTAAGGCCAAAGTAGGCATAGAAAGCAGACTTGTTACCTTCAAAGGAATAGCTTTTAGATAGTCAAGTGGTTATGCAACACAAACAATGGAAGCCAGAGGACAGTGGAATAATATCTTCAATCTACTCTAATAAAATAACTACCAACATAGAATCCTATACCCAGAAAAGGATAATTTTAGAATAAAGGCAAAATAAACACATTTTCAAATGAACAAAAACAGAGTTTGCCACTTGTAGACTGATTAAAGAATGTACTTCAATTAGAAGGAAAATGATCCAAGGAGAAGATCTGATACAAAAAAGACATGAACATTTAAAAAATATTGAAACTGTACATAGGCAAATCTAAATGAATACATATAGTATGAAACAATAACTGTGTAGCTTGAAAAAACTATATAGAAATAAAATACACAACATTAGCATTTAAGTTAGGAGAGGGTAAATAGAGTTAAAAATCTTTTAAAGTTATTGTTTTGTCCAGGAAGTGAGGATAATTATTATCATTAGCCTTTATATGTAAATAATGATGGTTTTAAGTCTTAGGTATTTACGAATTTGTATTTAATACTCAAAATTACAAGGCAAATGAGAGGCGAATATTCCATGAGTTCAATACATGGTCAATAAATTGAGAAGGCATTTTTGCCATAGAGGGGAAAACAACGTTCAGAAAAAAGGTAAATATATTTTAATTTTCAAAAATTCATTAGCAAAATAGAATATATCCATTAGCCAAACTTCAAACTCTACTGTTTTTAACAACAACAAAAATCCTTGAGTACTACTGTTTTTACTTGCTTAAGTCAGATTCATTTAGGTATAATCAACATACAGAAAAAAATCATCCTTTTCAGGTACACAGTTCTATGAGTTTTGACAAATATGTGTGTAATCACACATATTTTAGTGTGTAATCACCAAATATAAAAATAAATACTAAATTGTTTCCATTACCATCAAAATGTTCCCTCCTTTGTTGTTAAGGCCCTTCCAATCCCCAACCCAGGCAACTACTAATCTGTGTTCTTTCCCCATAGCCATACCTTTTATAGGATATAATATAAACAGAAGTATATAGTATGTAGCCTTCTAGTATGTAGCCTTTTGTGTCTGGTTTTTCTCACTAACCATAAGACTTTGGAGATTCATCTATGTTGTTACATGTATCAGTAGCTCCTTCTTATTGCAAAATAGTGTTTCATTGTATGGCTATGCTATGATTTAACTATCGGTTCATCAGAATATGAATATTTGGGTTATTTCCAGTTGGGGCAATTTTTAATAAAGTTGTTATAAACATCCATGTTTAGATCTTTGTATGAACGTATATTTTCAGGTATGTAACTCTTACTCTGTGGCTTGTATTCTGTGTTCTTTGTAATGCCTTTTGATATGCTGAAGAAGTTCTTAGCATAGCCAAATTTATCAGCACTTCCTGTTCTCATAAATGATTTTTTTTTTGAGACAAGAGTCTTACGCTGTCACCCAGGCTGGAATGCAATGGTATGATCTTGGCTCACTGCAGTCTCCATCTCCCGGGTCAAGCAATTCTGGTGCCTAAGCTTTCCAAGTAGCTGGGACTACAGGCATATACCACTATGCCTGGCTAATATTTTGTATCTTTAGTAGAGACAGGGTTTTACCATGTTGGCCATGCTGGTCCCGAACTCCCAACCTCAGGTAATCTGCCTGCCTTGGCCTCCTAAAGTGCTGGGATTACAGGCGTGAGTCACCATGCCTGGCCTCATAAATAATTTTTTTTTTTTTAAAGAAATCCCCCCTGCCCCAAGGTCATGAAAACATTCTTCTATATTATCTTCTAAAAACTTTATTATTTTGCTAAAAGGGATTTTGGGTGTATAGTCTGCCTTAAAGTCATGCTACATAGGGGTCCAGTTTCATATTTTTTTCATACATGGATAAGAAGAAAAAGTAGAAGAAAATCTTTGTGACCTTAGGTTATCAGAGATTCTTGGCTTAGTCACAGAAAGTAAATATCACAGAAGGAAAACTGACAAATTGGACTTGAAATTCAAAGCTGCTGCTCTTCAAAGTACATTGTTAACGGTACATTTAAGTCTTAAGCCCTTTTCTATATTTGTGTATTTTCTACAAAAAAATGGATTTTAAAAAATACAACATGGATGCAGAACAAGTTACACAGTATGCTAACATTTGTATAAAGCAATAAATAACATTTATTTTATATGTATATATATCTATGCAGGAGTATATGAGAGAGCATGCTCGTGCAAGCAAGCACACATATTGAGTATACGATGGACTCACAAGTAACAACTGTCACTTTTGAGGAATTGAGAGCATCAGGGATGGGAGAGAAACTTAATTTTTATTGTATTCTCTTTTTACTGTTTGAACTTTATACCAAGTATATTACTTTTAAACAAAATGTGTTTTAAATGTTATTTCAAAAATAACAAAACAAGAATTACATGTCATGCTAGATGTGCCTAATATTATAGTGGGCCAAGAAAACTGGTCCATCTCAGGTTTATTTTAGTGAAGAAGAGATTTAAATATAAATGCTGTTTCCTGACACCACAGCTTATTGCCTTGGGCTCTTTTGTAGCTGGTTACATCCCTGATTTTAACTGGTTTGGTACAGTGATGCCATAGTAAAGTTTTATACACTAGTGATGAAAAGTTACTTGGGAACAACAAAACCCAACAGGTTATTTGACAAGGCTTAAAAGTAGCCATTGATCTACTTTGGGTTTCATCTTGATGTTTAGTGGAGATAAAGGCATTTCTCTCCCAGAAACCTGGAGATTTATTCCCACTCATATCACTTAAATATAATGGCAAAGCAAACCTACTAAAGCAAATGCCCAGAATCATGAGGTAGCTGGCCCAAATAGTCTTATGGCACTGTGGCTCATGCCTATAATCCCAGTGCTTTGGGAACCCAAGGAGGGAGGATTGCTTGAGACAGGAGTTCAAGATCAGCCTGGATAACATAGTGAGACCCTATCTCTACAGAAAATTTAAAAATTAGCTGGGCATGGTGGTGTCTGAAAGTAGTCCCAGCTACTGAGGAGGCTGAGATAAGAGGATGGCTTGAGGTCAGAAGTTTGAGGTTGCAGTGAGCTATGAACGTGCCACTGCACTCCAGCATGAGTGATACAGCAAGACCCTGTCTCAAAAAATAAACAACAACAACAACAACAAAGAAACAGTCCTAAGAGTTCTCTAAAAATTACTTCTTGTTGTTTTGGATTGCTGTAAGTGAATCACTGTGGGCTTTTTAAGTACTCACAAAAGGTTTTCTAGATGGCAGTACTCACAGGAGGAAAAATTGAGACAATCAGAATGAAGCTCCTATTTAGTAATGTGTTTAGCCAAGTAAAATTTTAGTAATGTTTTAATGTTAGAAATATGAAAGAAAGAAAATTCTATGCAATAGTTAACAACTGATTCAGCTGAGAATACTTCATTTAATCCCCTTTCCTAAAGGCCCATTATGTACAGCTTTTGTTTCCACCACTAGATCATCCTGTTCTATTCTCCTGCTTCATCCTCAGCTTGCTGTCTCAAATCCTTTTTTGAATGAGGACTACATGTGCACACTCCTCAGGCGTGCTTGCTTGCTTTCCTTTCTCTCTCCCTTCCTCCCACCCTTGTGTATGGGGGGAATGGGGGTGGGTTAAGATCCCACTTCCAGTGACTGATTATAAATGCCCTTCCTTATAACACACTGAGGGAACCACAGGACATCTTTTCCTCTTCTATGAATTTCTGTAGTCAAAAGCTCAAGGAGGGTACTCATGCTGCTCAAACCTTTTTTTTGTTTCTTCTTCCTCTTCCTCTTCTTCCCCTTCCCCTTCCCCTTCCTCCTCCCCTTCCTCCTCCTCCTCCTCCTTCTTCTTCTCTCTTCTCTTTTCTTCACCTGCTGAAATGTTCTTTGGTAAAACACACCATAACATAGTATGATAAAGATAAATGAAAGACATTTACTGAAGGAAATGAAATATTTTCGGAAACCTCACTTCTGAAATTTCTTTTTCAAGAAAGATCTATGTCATAGTTTGGTGTTTTGTTTTTATTTAAAGTTCCATTCAATATAAAGACTGGCTATATTAACATACAAGAAACGGTGATTTCCTAGCAGGAATTTACATACTATTTCCTATATTTTGATATCTAAATATAACCAGCACAACTAAACTCTATAAACGTAAGCACTCAAGATCAGACTAATTTATTCAATTTTAGGTTTGGACTCAGCACTTTAAAGCCATGCTCTTTATTAAACATCATGAAAGACTGAATCATCACGGATTCTTGGCTGATGTGGTCGTGAATTCTATCAGTGGTCCTTCTCCCTCTACAGACAAGCGAGATTCAAAAGCCAAGTGTGTTTTTGTAAGTAACCACCTTGTTCTTGTCTTCTCTACCATAACTTTGAGAAATTATGACATCTACTCTGTATTAATGTGATAGTTCTTGTAATGAGAGAAAATATGTTTTTATAAAGAAAAAAAAAACCCCAGGCCATCAGATGTTCTAAGATATGTTCTAGATATGAAATATCATATCTAATTATGTGACAGTTTTGCTACCAATATCTACCTAACAGTCCCCTTTCTTCAGATAAAAACCTCAAATTCTGCACACACGTGTGTGTGTGTGTCTTTAGAGACAAGGTCTCGCTCTGTCACCCAGGCTGGAGTGCGGTGGAGCAATCACAGCTCACTGCAACCTCAATCTCCTAGGCTTAAGCAATCCTCCCGCTTCAGCCTTCTGAGTAGCTAGAACTATAGGTACCACCACCATACCCTGGCTTGCTTGCTTGCTTATTTCTTTCTTTATTTATTTACTTAGGAGACAGAGTCTTGCTGTGTTGCCCAGGCCAGTCTCAGACTCCTGGCCTCAAGCAAATGCCTAGAAATGACTGACTTGGACTGTTGCTGCCTTTTATTTACCTTTTGTTTGCTTGAAGCATTTCAGGACTTTTCTAGGATCTATCAATTGCTCAGCACCTTATAGGTTGTGCAGGATGAGGACTGGGGAAGTGGAGGACATCCTTATGACCTATATTTGTTTTCAGAGAAGGCTGTGTCTCTGTTTATCATTGCAGGCAAAGAAGATTTGAATCTGAGACACTGTAAAACTTGAAACAGAGTTTACAATCTGTGCTTGAGGCTCCCAAAGACACCATTCAACACATCTCACTATCCTCTAACAAGGACTGCCCTGTGACACATCTGAAAGAGAAGCGACAATTTTATTCGGACTCTTCATGGACTGGCCCTCTATTTAGGCAACTGCATAATATCTAGATCTTTGATATCATATCTGAGAACAAAATTTTGTCAACTGTGCAGGAACCAGATTATCCTGGGATATAGTAAAATAAACCACAAACTAATTTTTTTCTATTTATTGAGCAGAGCAAAATGATATCGCTTCCTTTAAATCTGGGTTGTTTCCCTTTTTCTTACCTAACCAGCCCTTCAACCTGGGGCTGGAACTGATTGGGACTTTAAAATGCTTTGTTACCATTCATTCTTTTCTCTAATAAGCACAATGGTTTACTCCCTTTTGAGGCAGGGGCCCCGTGTAATGAGTCAATGCTTCTGCTAACTCCAAGAACCCTTAATTATTTCCACCATTTTCTCCATATGTTTCCATCACTGACTGTGTGAATCAGAGGCAGGCTGCTGGTTGTCAGAGACTGGAAAAGTCACTGGCCTTCCATGTTGGCAGGGAACTGAATTCTGCAGCGTCTGTATTCATGGACAGAGTATCCTGTCTCAGAGTTTATGCAGCACCTTCTGTTTTTAGTTTACTGGTGAACGGGGCACATCACAAGAACTTGGAGTGCAGCTAAAGCCAAATCAGACTTGACAGAAAATTATTAGCAGGGTACAGAAGGAAAAAAGATCCCCCTTCCTTTCTGTAATCAGGTTAATATGTGCATGGAATGTTTCACTTAAAAAGGTAGTGTGTTTTGGCAAAGCTGGTTTCTTAAGTAAAATTTCAGTTCCCATTATGCGAGGCTATCCACTGCTGCTCTGGTAGAGCCTTTGATCAGTGAACTCAGTAGGGGAGAAGGACATAGGCATATTAATAACTTCAACATGTGGCCCTTTGGCCCAGCTGCACCCTGTCTTGGAAAAAGGCCAACTGGAAAGGGTTTTCTTAACATGACCTGTATATGCGTATTTTGGAAAGGGGAAAGAGAAGGTAGGGATTCAAAGAAGGAAATAAAATCTGGTTTTATCGTGGTTCTTTCTCTTGTCCCTATTACCTATTTGGGGCATTCTACTACTGCATATGTGGATCCTGTGGAATCTGGCTCCATCTTCAACTGTTAGTATCTTTGTTCCCCCTCCTTAATATTATAAAGATTAAAACTGGGGGTTTAATTTACATACCAGCTCAGGACAAGGTTAGGGAGAGGCATGAGGCACCATAAGAATCTACAAGGATGAGAGATTAATGGAAACCATGTGTCTGAAATAAGAGCCCAGGGTCCATTTTGCCAGGATTATATCTTTTGCCCTTTCCCCTCTGCCCTGGTATTTTTTTTTTTTATTATTTAACAATCACAGAGTTTAGGCCTCATTACATTACTGCTGCAAAGTAGAGGCTAGCCTGCTCTTTTACTGTGTGTTTCCTTTTATTACTTTTTATCATTCTCCTTTCATTTTCTACTTGTGAGAGGTTCATTTTCCATGTATCCCTGTCCGATCCTGAAAAGGTTCCTGAGTGACTCTTCATCATGGTCATGGAGCAGGCTTCAGTTCCCATCAGAAGTGGCTATGCAATGATGACCTCAGCTGACATTCATCTCACATTCCCTCACCCTCCTCCTCTTCTTTCTTCAATTTTATAATATTCTTATCATTTTCTTGATCCAAACCTCCCATGCTTCCAATTCCCTAGCTGCCTGATACCAACTTGTCACAAGGGATTAGCAGGGAATGATCCCAGAGGTGGGATGCAATACCTAAAGGTACTATATAAGTTAGCATATAGATTTGACTTCTGTAACAAAGGCCAAAATATTAATGGCTTAAACAAGAGAGTCGTTGATTTTTGTCTCATGTAACAGTCTGAGCATTAGCAGCATGGGACTGAAAAGATGACACCACCATTTCTGGTAACGGAACTCCTATCCTTTTGCTTTCTGATTTTCAACACACAGCTTACATTTTGTAGTCTAGGATTGCTTCTCCAGTTCCCATGCCCACATTCCCATGTAGGGAGAAAAGTGAGGGGAGGGTACACTCCTTCCATTTTGAAGGTGTTAAGTTTTACTTTTTACTTCTCAGATCCCATTATCCAGAACCTAATCACTTGGGTATACTTAGCTACCAGGCAGAATGGGACATAAATTCTTTACCTGCTGGCTTTCTTTGGCACAGAAACCTACTTAGCATTTTGTCTCAGACAACTATGGCAGTTGTGAAATTGTGAAATAGTTATAAAACTGAACTATCACAGTTATGTTATCTTCTTGGAAAGGGTAAGAATTAGAAGAACAAGTAACAGTGTAATGGCAATGTTTTCCTTTTGTTTTTGAACTACTCTTCTTTGATCATCTCAGTTCATTTATTCCTTCAACAAACTAAGCTCTAGACCTATAAAAGCTCCCCCAACATAGACTGTACCTTTATGTATCTTCACACAGGCATGTGAAGGAGTCAGACAAAAACACAGGTGTGCAGGCTGGGGATCGTGAGTTCAGTGGGACTCTAGTAAAGAGTTTCTACAAAGAGTGAAAAGAAAGGAGCTAGGCAAGAATGAGATTAAGATCAGGATAAGGAGATTCAAATTTATCCTATACAAGGCAATAGCAAGATATAAAAGATAAATTAGCAGGAAATACATGGATACATTTCTTTTTTAAGGACAGAATTCCTTTATAAAAGAGATACTTGATCAATGTGACTAAATGAAAAGTTTTTAAAAATTTGTTGGCACCCATTGTGGAAGACAGTGTGGCGATTCCTCAAGGATCTAGAACTAGAAATACCATTTGACCCAGCCATCCCATTACTGGGTATATACCCAAAGGATTATAAATCATGCTGCTATAAAGACACATGCACATGTATGTTTATTGCAGCACTATTCACAATAGCAAAGACTTGGAACCAACCCAAATGTCCATCAGTGACAGACTGGATTAAGAAAATGTGGCACATAAGCACCATGGAATACTATGCAGTCATAAAAAAGGATGAGTTCATGTCCTTTTTAGGGACAAGGATGAAGCTAGAAACCATCATTCTGAGCAAGTAATCACAAGGACAGAAAACCAAACACCACATGTTCTTACTCATAGGTGGGAATTGAACAATGGACACAGGGTGAACACTTGGACACAGGAAGGGGAACATCACACACCAGGGCCTGTTGTGGGGTTGGGGGAGGGGGGAGGGATAGCACTAGGAGATATACCTAATGTAAATGACAAGTTAATGGGTGCAGCACACCAACATGGCATATGTATGCGTATGTAACAAACCTTCACGTTGTGCACATGTACCCTAGAACTTAAAATATCATAATAGAAAAAAAATTTTGTTGGCACAAACATCATGAAGAAAATCAAAAGATGAATGACAGATGTGAAAAATATTATCTACACATATGAAAGACAAGGAGCATATTATCCTCATATAATACAAAAGCAAATAATCTGAAGACCAGTAACCCATGAGAAAAGTACCCAAAAGATATGAACAGACCCTTCACAGAAAAAAATGATTTACTATTGACTTTCAAGTAAAGGAAATAAGCTCAACCTTACATTAAAAAATTAAAACAAACACTTGATACACTACATCCAAATTCTGCTCATACACCATATTGGTAAGTATTGTAAGGAATAGGCACTCAAGGCAAAAAGGGTTACTCAAAATGAAAGGAATGTTTTTTAATAATAATCGTTTTAAAGGTATACCCCACTACGGTAAATAGACTCTAAAATAGCCCCCAATCCCTGCTTCCTGGTATTCATGTCTTTGTATAATCCCCTCTCCTTGAGTGTGGACTGGACTTACTGACTCTCTTGTAACCAAAAGAACATAGCAAAAGGACTGAGATGTTATTTCTGAGATTAAGTTACAAAAGAATTCTGGCTTCCATCTTACTCACTCTCCTTCTTTCTTCCTTACTTACTCTGAGGAGGACCAACTGCCCCACTGTGAGGTGCCCTGTGAAGTGGATTCTCTCCCAGTTGAGCCTTGAGGTGACTGCAGCCCCAAATGACATTTTGATTACAGCCTTATAAGAGGCTCTGAGCCTGACAGTCCAGCTCAGCCATGCCCAATCCCTGGTCCACAGAAACTGTGAGATAACAAGTGCTTTCTGTTTGAAGCCACTAAGCTTTGGGACAATTTGTTGCACAGCAAGAGCTAACTAATACAGACTTTGGTACCTGGAATTGGGGTGCTACTTTGGTTTTGGAACCAAACATGGGCAGAGGCTGGAAGCATTTTGAGGATTCTGTTAAGGAAAGCTCAAGTTGCCCTGAAAGACTATTAATAGAAATCTGGACTTTGAGGATGCCACCAGTAAGGGCAAAAAATGAAGTCAGGAATATGTCATTAGAAGGTGGTAAAAGAGGGATCCTTTTTATGTCATGGTAGAAAGCTAAACAACACTATTGCCTTCAGTAACATGGAAAGCAGGATATGCATTGAATGAACTGGGTGATCTAGCTTAGATTCCCGAACAAAGTGTTGAAGTTACTGCCTAAGTTGTTATGCTGCTTATTGTAAAATGTGAGATAAATTGAAGGAATAACAGTAAAATGAAAAGAAATCAGGACTGGAGAGGAGAATTCCATGAAGATGGTGGAGTAGAAAGTAGCAGAAATTATCTTCTGCAGAAACTAGCTGATGTAACTATTCTGGAACTCTGGAGTCTATTCAAAGACTTGCAACTTCCAGACAAAGGCTTGGACAGTTAATTAATTTTGTTCAATTTCAGTTCTTAACCTACTAGCTTGCCCACCCACTAGCTCCAGGGCAGGCAGTTACCCATGTGTTCCAGCAGCAGCTTATACACGACTTGTAGAGGCATGGGCAATAAGGAGTCTGTCCTCCAGATATAGAAGATCTGTGCTCTGATGACTGATTGCTACTTCCGAAAGCAAAGATGGAGACAGAAGAGAAGCCATTGTTGCCACCCTCACTACCATTGCTGTAAGCCCCTTCCCCTGTGGCTGAAGCAACTTCTAGAAGATTTAAAAATCCAACACATTTCCCCTCTTCAGTTTTCTCTTTTTCCCCTTTTGGGAGTCAAGACATTTAAGGACTAGGACATTCAAAAGCAACTACATATAAAAGACAATTTAGAAAGTAATTACACATATTTAGAGAAAGGTGCCAGCTGAGAAAAGACATAAGAAACCTTAAACTTACTGATCCCAGGCACACAGAGAGCCTATATCAATTTAAAAAAGAAAGAAAAGCAAACTCTGAGAAAGGAGAATCTGATTTCCAGACTTTCCACATTATAAGATTCAAATCTCCAGTTTTCAACAACAGCAACAAAAAATCACAAGGCATAAAAAGAAACAAAACAGTATGGCCCATACAAAGGGCAAAAATAAATCAACAGAAAATGTCCCTAAGGAAGACCAGATGGTGGACTTATCAAAGGCTTTAAAACAACTGTCTTAAAGATCCTCAAAAAACTAAAGGAAAACATGGAGAAAAATGTTTTAAATGTATATGAACAAAGAAATATCAATAAAGAGAAAGCATTTTTTAAAAATCTCAAAAGTGGTTCAGAGCTAAAAAGTGCAATATCTGAATTGAAAAATTCACTATAGGGATTGAAAGGCAGATTTGAGAAGGCAGAGAAAGAATAAGAAAACTTGAAGATAGGACAATTGAAGTTATTAAGTCTGAGAAATAGAAAAGACAGAAAAAAAAGTGAAAACAGCCTAAGGGATGTGTGAGACACCATTAAGCTGACCAACATGTATGTAATGAAAATCTCAGAAAGAGAAGAGAGAAAGAAAAGACAGCCAAACATTTCTGAAATTTGATGAAAGACATGAATATAGAAATCCAAGAAGCTAAACTAGATGCTAATAGGATGAAATCAGAAGCCAGTATCAAGACATACTATAATTAAACTGTCAAAAGACAAAGACAAAGAATCTTCAGGCCAGGCGTGGTGGTTCATGCCTGTAATCTCAGCACTTTGGAAGGTCAAGGCGGGTGGATCACTGGAGGTCAGGAGTTTGAGACCAGCCTGGTCAACATGTCGAAACCCCGTCTCTACTACAAATACAAAAATTAGCCGGGTGTGGTGGCTCACTCCTGTAATCCCAGCTAGACGGGAGGCGGAGGTTGCAGTGAGCCAAGACTGCGCCACTGCACTCCAGCTTGGGTGACAGAGCAAGACTCCATCTCAACAAAGAAAAAGAATCTTCAAAGCAGCAAGACTGATGCAAGCGTTACATACAAGTGTTCCTCAATAAGGGTATCAGTAGATTTCTCATCAGAAACTTTGGAGGCTAGAAAGCAGTATAGGATGATACATTTCAAGTACTGAAAAAGAGAAACTATCAACTAGAATTCTACATACAGCAAACCGTCCTTCAAATGTGAGGTACAAAGTAACACAACCCGAGATAAACAAAAGCTAAGGAAGGTCATTACCACAAGACCTGCTGTTCAAGAAATGGTAAAGGTATTTCTTCAGGTTAAAATGAAAAGACACTAGAAGTTAACATGAAACCATATGAGGAAATAAAGGTCTTAGTTAAGGCAAATATAGACAATTATAAAAACTAGTATTATTGTAACTTTGGTTTGAAACTTCACTATTTGTTTTCTACATGATATGAGACAAATTTTTAAGGTTATTAGTCTAAAAGTTAGTATCACTGTAATTTGGTAACTCCACTTTTTGTTTTCTACATGATTTAAGAGAGTAATGCAAAAAACGCTGTTATTAGTCTATGTTTCTGGACACATTATACATACAGATGTAACATTGTGACATCAATAACTGAAAGTAGTTATTGAGGGGGACAAAGCTGCACATGAGTAGAATTTTTGTAGTTATTAAACTAGTATAAATTCAAATTAGAGTGTTATAACATTAGAATGTTAAATGTTATACCCATGATAACAACAAAGAAAATAGTTATAGAAGATACATGAAGGGAAAGAAAAAGGGAATTAAAACATCTCATGACCAAAAATAAAAAAAAAAAGACTAATGCAGGAAATGAGGAACAAAACAGCTATCAGACATGTAGAAAACAAATAGCAAAATAACAGAAGGGAGCCCTGCTGTATAGGTAATTATTTTAAATGTAAATGGATTAAATTCTCCAATCAAAAGACAGAGGCTGGCATAATGGATTTTTTAAAAAGGAATCCAACTATAGGCTGTCCACAAGAGATTCACTTTAGATCCAAAGACACAAAGAGGTTCAAAGTAGAGGGATGAAGAAGGATATTATATGTAAACAGTAACCAAAAGGGAGCAGAGGAGCTATACTAATATAAGGCAAGATAGATTTGACATTTTAAAACATTACAGAGGACATAGAATAACATTATATATTAATAAAAAATTAAATGCAGCAAGAAGATATAATAATTATAAATATTTACACACCAGCAACAGACCATCAAACATAGGAAGCAAAAATTGCAAAAAGATAAACAATATTGACAACTTTTAGGTAGACTGACTAAAGAAAACAGATGTCTCAAACAAATCAGAAATGAAAGAGGGCATATTACTAGCAATAAAAGGGATTACAAGAGCTAGCAGAGTGACACATTCCAGCAGTTTCAGCTACTCAGGAGTCTGAGGTGAGAGGATTTCAAGGAGTTCAGGTCCAGCCTGGGCAATATAGTGAGATCCCACTTCTCAAAAGAAAAAAAAAAAAAGAGGAAAGAAAATAAAAAAGGATTATAAGCAAGGACTATGAACAACTGTATGCCAAGAAATCGGATAACCTAGATGAAAGACTTATACAATGAAAACTACAAAACACTGCTGAGGGAAATGTATAAAGACATAAATATATGGGAAAAGATTCCATGTGTGTGAGTTGGAGGGCTTAATATTGTTAAAAATGTCAACAGTACCCAAAATGATAGAAAGATTCAATGTAATCCCTATTAAAACCTCAGTAGCATTTTTTGCAGAAATATAAAAATCATCCTCAAATTCACATGGAATCTTGAGCAAAACAGCCTAGAAAAAGAAGAGCAAAGTTGGAGTACTCACATTTCTTCATTTCAAAACTTACTACAAAGCCACAGTAAACAAAACAGTGTGGTGCGGGCTATTCTATTCCAAATGATTTCTTAGCTATGACACCAAATGCACAGGCAACAACAAAAAATTGGGCCAGGTGTGGTGACTCACGCCTGTAATCCCAGCACTTTGGGAGGTCGAGGTGGGTAAATCACTTGAGGTCAGGAGTTCGAGACCAGCCTGGCCAACACGATGAAAGCCCATCTCTAATAAAAACACAAAAATTAACTCGGTGTGGTGGCACGCACCTGTAATCTCAGCTACCCAGGAGGCTGAGGCTCGACAACTGCTTGAACCCAGGAGGTAGAGGTTACAGTGAACTGAGATCATGCCATTGCACTCCAGACTGGGTGACAGAACAAACAAAAAAAAAAGAGGTGGTGCCCCACACGGCCGACTAGGAACAGCTCCAACCTCCAGCTCCCAGCCTGAGCGACACAGAAGACGGCTGATTTCTGCATTTTCAACTGAGGTACTGGGTTCATCTCATTGGGGCATGTCAGACAGTTGATGCTGGTGTGGGTGCAGCCCAACCAGCGAGAGCTGAAGCAGGGTGAGGCATCACCTCACCTGGGAAGCGCAAGGGGGAAGGGAATTCCTTTTCCTAGCCAAGGGAAATTGAGACACACAACACCTGGAAAATTGGGTAACTCCCACCCTTATACTAAGCTTTACCAAGGGCCTTAGCAAATGGAACACCAGGAGATTATATCCCACACCTGGCTGGGAGGGTCCCACACCCACGGAGCCTCCATCATTGCTAGCATAGCAGTCGGAGATCTAACTGCAAGGTGGCAGTGAGGCTGGGGTAAGGGTGCCCGCCATTGCTGAGGATTCGGTAGATAAATAAAGCCGTTGGGAAGCTCGAATTGGGTGGAGCCCACTGCAGCTCAAAGAGGCATGCCTGCCTCTGTAGACTCCACCTCTGGGGAGAGGGCATAGCTAAACAAAAAGCAGCAGAAACCTCTGCAGATGTAAAAGTCCCTGTCTGACAGCTTTGGAGAGAGCAGTGGTTCTCCCAGCACAGAGGTTGAGATCTGAGAACGGAAAGACTGCCTGCTCAAGTGGGTCCCTGACCCCTGAGTAGCCTAACTGGGAGACATCCCCCACTAGGTGTAGACCGACACATCACACCTCACACGGCTGGGCTGGGTACACCCTGAGACGAAGCTTCCAGAGCAAGAATCAGATAGCAACACTCACTGTTCAGCAATATTCTATCTTCTGCAGCCTCTGCTGCTGATACCCAGGCAAACAGGATCTGGAGTGGACCTCAAGCAAACTCCAACAGACATGCAGCTGAGGGTCCTGACTGTTAGAAGGAAAACTAACAAACAGGAAGGACACCCACACCAAAACCCCATCAGTACGTCACCATCATCAAAGACCAAAGGCAGATAAAACCACAAAGATGGGGAAAAAGCAGTGCAGAAAAGCTGGAAATTCAAAAAATCAGAGCACATCTCCCCCTCCAAAGAAACGCAGCTCATCTCCAGCAATTGAACAAAGCTGGATAGAGAATGACTTTGACGAGTTTAGAGAAGAAGGCTTCAGTTGATCAAACTTCTCAGAGCTAAAGGAGGAACTATGTAATCAGCGCAAAGAAACTAAAAACCTTGAAAAAAGAACGGATGAATGGGTAATTAGAATAATCAATGCAGAGAGGACCTTAAAAGAACTGATAGAGATGAAAACCATGACACAAGAACCACATGACAAATGCACAAGCTTCAGTAACCGACTCAATCAGCTGGAAGAAAGATTATCAGTGATTGAAGATCAAATGAATGAAATGAAGCGAGAAGAGAAATGTAGAGAAAAAAGAGTAAAAAGAAATGAACAAAGCCTCCAAGAAACATGGGATTATGTGAAAAGACCAAATCTACGTCTGATTGGTGTGCCTGAAAGTGACAGGGAAAATGGAACCAAGCTGGAAAACACTCTGTAGGATATCATCCAGGAGAACTTCCCCAACCTAGTAAGGCAGGCCAACATTCAAATTCAGGAAATACAGAGAATGCCACAAAGATACTCCTCAAGAAGAGCAACTCCAAGACACATAATTGTCAGATTCACCAAAGTTGAAATGAAGGAAAAAATGTTAAGGGCAGCCAGAGAGAAAGGTCAGGTTACCCACAAAGGGAAGCCCATCAGACTAACAGCAGATCTCTCGGCAGAAACTCTACAAGCCAGAAAAGAGCGAGGCCAATATTCAACATTCTTAAAGAAAATAATTTTCAACCCAGAATTTCATATCCAGCCAAACTAAGTTTCATAAGTGAAGGAGAAATAAAATCCTTTACAGACAAGCAAAACCTTAGAGATTTTGTCACCACCAGGCCTGCCCTACAAGAGATCCTGAAGGAAGCACTCAACACGGAAAGGAACAACAGGTACCAGCCATTGCAAAAACATGCCAAACTGTAAAGACCATCGATGCTAGGAAGAAACTTCATCAACTAAAGAGCAAAATAACCAGCTAATATCATAATGACATGATCAAGTTCACACATAACAATATTAACCTTAAATGTAAATGGACTAAATGGTCCAATTAAAAGACACAGACTGGCAAACTGGATAAGGAGTCAAGACCCATCAGTGTGTTGTATTTCAGAGACCCATCTCACATGCAGACACACACATAGGCTCAAAATAAAGGGATGGAGGAAGATCTACCAAGTAAATGGAAAACAAAAAAAAAAGCAGGGGTTACAATCCTAGTCTCTGATAAAACAGACTTTAAACCATCAAAGATCAAAAGAGACAAAGAAGGCCATTACATAATGGTAAAGGGATCAATTAATGAGGAAGAGTTAACTATCCTAAATATATATGCACCCAATACAGGAGCACCCAGATTCATAAAGCAAGTCCTTAGAGACTTACAAAGAGACTTAGACTCCCATACAATAATAATGGGAGACTTTCACACTCCACTGTCAACATTAGACAGATCAATGAGACAGAAAGTTAACAAGGATATCCAGGAATTGAACTCAACTCTGCACCAAGCGGACCTAATAGACATCTACAGAACTCTCCACTCCAAATCAGCAGAATATACATTCTTCTCAGCACCACGTCGCACTTATTCCAAAACTGACCACATAGTTGGAAGTAAAGCACTCCTCAGCAAATGTACAAGAACAGAAATTATAACAAACTGTCTCTCAGACCACAGTGCAATCAAACTAGAACTCAGGACTAAGAAACTCAATCAAAACTGCTCAACTACATGAAAACTGAACAACCTGCTCCTGAATGGCTACTGGGTACATAATGAAATAAAGGCAGAAATAAAGATGTTCTTTGAAACCAATGAGAACAAAGATACAACATACCAGAATCTCTGGGACACATTTAAAGCAGTGTGTAGCGGGAAATTTATAGCACTAAATGCCCACAAGAGAAAGCAGGAAAGATCTAAAATTGACCCCCTAACATCACAATTAAAAGAACTAGAGAAGCAAGAGCAAACACATTCAAAAGCTAGCAGAAGGCAAGAAATAACTAAGATCAGAGCAGAATTGAAGGAGATAGAGACACAAAAAACCCTCCAAAAAATCAATGAATCCAGGAGTTGGTTTTTTGAAAAGATCAACAAAATTGAAAGACCGCTAGCAAGGCTAATAAAGAAGAAAAGAGAGAGGAATCAAATAGACGCAATAAAAAATGATAAAGGGGATATCACCACTGACCCCACAGAAATACAAACTACCATCAGAGAATACTATAAACACCTCTATGCAAATAAACTAGGAAACCTAAAAGAAATGGATAATTTCCTGGACACTTACACTCTCCCAAGACTAAACCAGGAAGAAATTGAATCCCTGAATAGACCAATAGCAGGCTCTGAAATTGAGGCAATAATTAATAGCCTACCAACCAAAAAAAGTACAGGACCGGACGGATTCACAGCCGAATTCTACCAGAGGTACAAGGAGGAGCTGGTACCATTCCTTCTGAAACTATTTCAATCAACAGAAAAAGAGGGAATCCTCCCTAACTCATTTTATGAGGCCAATATCATCCTGATACCAAAGTCTGGCAGAGACACAACAAAAACAGAGAATTTTAGACCAATACCCCTGACGAACATCGATGCAAAAATCCTCAATAAAATACTGGCAAACCGAATCCAGCAGCACATCAAAAAGCTTATCCACCATGATCAAGTGGGCTTCATCCCTGGGATGCAAGGCTGGTTCAACATATGCAAATCAATAAACGTAATCCAGCATACAAACAGAACCAAAGACAAAAGCCACACGATTATGTCAACAGATGCAGAAAAGGCCTTTGACAAAATTCAACAGCCCTTCATGCTAAAAACTGTCAATAAATTCGGTATTGATGGAACGTATCTCAAAATAATAAGAGCTATTTATGACAAACCCACAGCTAATATCATATTGAATGGGCAAAAACTGGAAGCATTCCCTTTGAAAACTGGCACAAGACAGGGATGCTCTCTCTCACCACTCCTATTCAACATAGTGTTGGAAGTTCTGGCTAGGACAATCAGGCAAGAGGAAGAAATAAAGGGTATTCAGTTAGGAAAAGAAGAAGTCAAATTGTCCCTGTTTGCAGATGACATGATTGTATATTTAGAAAACCCCACTGTCTCAGCCCAAAATCTCCTTAAGCTGATAAGCAACTTCAGCAAAGTCTCAGGATACAAAGTCAATGTGCAAAAATCACAAGCATTCTTATACACCAGTAACAGACAAACAGAGAGCCAAATCAATGAATAAACTCCCATTCACAAAAGCTTCAAAGAGAATAAAATACCTAGGAATCCAATTTACAAGGGATGCAAAGGACCTCTTCAAGGAGAACTACAAACCACTGCTCAGTGAAATAAAAGAGGACACAAACAAATGGAAGAACATACCATGCTCATGGATAGGAAGAATCAATATTGTGAAAATGGCCATACTGCCCAAGGTAATTTATAGATTCAATGCCATCCCCATTAAGCTACCAATGATTTTCTTCACAGAATTGGAAAAAAATGCTTTAAAGTTCATATGGAACCAAAAAAGACCCCGTATTGCCAAGACAATCCTAAGTCAAAAGAACAAAGCTGGAGGCATCATGCTACCTTAACTCAAACTATACTTCAAGGCTACAGTAACCAAAACAGCATGGTACTGGTACCAAAACAGATATATAGACCAATGGAACAGAACAGAGTCCTCAGAAATAATACCACACATCTACAGCTATCTGATCTTTGACAAACCTGACAAAAACAAGAAAGGGGGAAAGGATTCCCTATTTAATAAATGGTGCTGGGAAAATTGGCTAGCCATAAGTAGAAAGCTGAAACTGGATCCTTTCCTTACTCCTTATACGAAAATTAATTCAAGATGGATTAGAGACTTAAATGTTAGACCTAATACCATAAAAACCCTAGAAGAAAACCTAGGTAATACCATTCAGGACATAGGCATGGGCAAGGACTTCATGTCTAAAACACCAAAAGCAACAGCAACAAAAGCCAAAATTGACAAATGGGATCTAATTAAACTAAAGAGCTTCTGCACAGCAAAAGAAACTACCATCAGAATGAACAGGCAACCTGCAGAATGGGAGAAAGTTTTTGCAATCTACTTATCTGACAAAGGGCTAATATCCAGAGCCTACAAAGAACTCAAACAAATTTACAAGAAAAAAGCAAACAACCCCATCAAACAGTGGGCAAAGGATATGAACAGACACTTCTCAAAAGAAGACATTCATACAGCTAACAGATACATGAAAAAATGTTCATTATCACTCGCCATCAGAGAAATGCAAACCAAAACTACAATGAGATACCATCTCACACCAGTTAGAATGGCAATCATTAAAAAATCAGGAAACAACAGGTGCTGGAGAGGATGTGGAGAAATAGGAACACTTTCACACTGTTGGTGGGACTGTAAACTAGTTTAACCATTGTGGAAAACAGTGTGGCGATTCCTCAAGGATCTAGAACTAGAAATACCATTTGACCCAGCCATCCCATTACTGGGTACATACCCAAAGGATTATAAATCATGCTGCTATAAAGACACATGCACACGTATGTTTACTGTGGCACTATTCACAATAGCAAAGACTTGCAATCAACCCAAATGTGCATCAATGACAGACTGGATTAAGAAAATGTGGCACATATACACCAAGGAATACTATGCAGTCATAAAAAAGGATGAGTTTGTGTCCTTTGTTAGGGACATGGATGCAGCTGGAAACCATCCTTCTCAGCAAACTATCACAAGAACAGAAAACCAAACACCGCATGTTCTCACTCATAGGTGGGAATTGATCAATGAGATCACTTGGACACAGGAAGGGGAATATCACACATTGGGGCCTATTGTCGGGAGGGGACAGACGGGAGGGAGAACATTAGGAGATATACCTAATGTAAATGACGAGTTAATGGGTACAGCACACCAACATGGCACATGTATACATATGTAACAAACCTGTACGTTGTGCACATGTACCATAGAACTTAAAGTATAATAATAAAAAATAAAATATAAATTAAAAAAAAGAAAAAAAAAAAAGAAAAGAAAAAATAGACGAATTGGGCATCATGAAAATTTAAAATTTTTGTGCCTCAAAGGACACTACCAACAGAGTAAAAAAGCCACCTCCAGTATCGGAGAAAATATTTGTAAATCACATATCTGGCAAGGGATTAATATACAGATTATAGTGAGAACTTCTAAAACCCAACAACACACACAAAAATAAACAAACTGATTCAAAAATAGGTAAAGGACTTGGATAGACAGTTCTCCAAAGAAGATATACAAACGGCCAATAAGCATGTGAAAAGATGTTCAACCCCATTAGTCATCAGAGAAATACAAATAAAAACCAAATGAGATACCACCTTCACACACATTAGGATGGCTACTATAAAAAACAAACAACAAAATGGAAATAGACAAATGTTGGCAAGGATGCGGACAAACTGGAAACGGTGTACTGTTGGTGGAAATGTAACATGTTGCAGATGCTGTGGAAAACAGTATGGTGGTTCCTCAGAAATTAAAACCAGAATTACCATATGAACCAGTGCTTCTACTTGAGGGTATATACCCCAAAGAATTGAAAGCAGAATCCTGAAGAGACATTTGTACACCCATGTTCATAGCAGCATTATTCACAATAGCCAAATGGTAGAAGCAACTCCAGTATCCATTGATGGGTGAATAATGTGGGGTGTGCATATACACATACACATATATGTATACATATATACACACACATACACACACACATACACATACACATACATACATACATACACAATGGAATATTATTCAGCCTTAAAAAAGAAGGAAATTCTGACATGTTACTACTTGGATGAACTTTGAGGACATTAAGCTAAGTGAAGTAAACCAGTATCTGAAAGACAAATACTGTGCGATCCAACTGATATCAGGTACCTAGAGTAGTCAAATGCGTAGAGACCAAAAGTAGAATGGTGGTAGTCAAGAGCCGGAGGGAGAAATTGGGAATTGTTATTTAATGAGTATAGAGTTTCAGTTTTTAGGATGAAAAGTATTGTGAAGATAGATGGTGACGATGTTTGCATAACAATATGAGTGTATTTAATACCAGTAAACTGGACACTTAACAATGGTTAAGAAGGTAAATATTATGTGTATTTTACCACAATTTTACAAATTTTTTAAGAAATCAGGACTTGATGTTTTTGAAAATTCTCAGACTCTCCAGATTTAGAAAATGCTAACACTAAGAAATAGCTCCTGACCAAGCATGGTGGCTCATGCCTGTAATCCCAACACTTTGGGAGGCCAAGGTGGGTGGATCACCTGAGCTCAGGAGTTCAGGACCAGCCTGGCCAACATGGTGAAACCCCATCTCCACTAAAAATAGAAAAATTAGCCGAGTGTGGCGGCGTGTGCCTGTAATCCCAGCTACCTGGGAGACTGAGGCAGGAGAATTGCTTGAACCCGGGAGGCAGAGGCTGCAGTAAGTCGACATTGCACCACAACACTCCAGCCTGGGTGACAGTAATACTCCATCTCAAAAAAAAAAAAAAAAAAAAAAATAGCTCCCAAGAAAAGTTCATACTGTGGGCACTGCCAGGACAACCCTGGTCTAAAAAGGTGACACTAAGAATGTGACTGTAAAAACTTCTGTTATATTAAAAAGATAAAAAGTGGTACCATCAGAGTTCTATTCAGTCACACAAAGGGCCTTTGAAAAAGATTAAGGGTATGCTTCATAGATCCTCTCAAACAGTAAGGACTTCAGAAAACTTACGTGCCTTGACCCTCAAATTTTTAAGCATGAACCAAAGGTAAAGAAAGACTTATCGAGAAAAGATTTCTGGTTTGACTTTTGTGTAATGGAGTAAATGCTAATAAGAGTCACAGGAAGCCCACAAGGTTTTTCCAAGAATTTTATCAGGAAGAACTCAGCCAGCTTGAACTGAAAAGGACAGAATGAAAAGTATAGTATGAAATGAAGAAAGGCTATTAGACTGTCAATATGAATGAGAAGAAAAGAAGGCTGAGGCAATTTCCCAACTGTAGCATGTGCTACCTTTCTTGCAAAAGGAAAGGTGACGCTGAGAGTGAAACCTGAGCCCAAAGAGCAGAGCTGAAGGCCATGGAGGATCATTCCTAGGTCTTGAGACCTAATCAAAAAGCTAACACTGGAAGGCCAGGAGTGGTGGTTCATGCCTATAATCTCAGCACTTTGGGAGGCTGAGGCGGGTGGATTGCTTGAGCTCAGGAATTCAAGACCAGCCTGGGCAACATAGCAAAACCCTGTCTTTACAAAAAATTTAAAAATTAGCCAGGCACGGTGGCATGTGCCTGCAGTTTAGTCTACTCGGGAGGCTAAAGTAGGACCATCGCTTGAGCCCAGGAGATCAAGGCTACAGTGAGCCACAATTGTACCACAGAACTTCACCTGGGCAATGGAGTAAGAAACTATATGAAAAAACAAACAACTTCTCACATTGCAGGAACTGGATTTCAGAATTGCATTGGACCTTTACGCCTCCCATTTCTTCTATTTTAAAGCAAAAATGTCTAAAATGGTTATCCTGTGTCTGTCTCACTACTGTATGTTGGGCTTGGTTGGGGAGGATTTTTACAGATTTTTACAGATTGAGCGGAACTGCAGAGGAACTACACCTGAGGCGCCTCATCTACATTAGGTGATGAAATTCTGAACCTTAAGCTGATGCCATAATTGGATTAGACTTTGGGGGACTGGAAAGGGGGATGAGAGTATTGCATGGATGAGGGACATGATCACTGGGGGCAGAAGGAAGACTAGAGTAGACAGCCTCTAAAATAGTCCCCAGTATGCCACAGTTTCTCATATTTATGCCCTAGGCAATCCTTTCCCCTTGATTATGCACTGTACCTAGTGACTCTTCTAACCAAAATAATACAGTAAAAATGATGAGATGTCGGTTCCCAGGTTAAGTTATAAAAGGACTCTGGTTTCCATCTGGCTACATTCTCTCTTGCTTTTTCCCTCACTCACTCTAAGGAATACCAACTGTCACACTGTAGGCTGCCCTGTGGAGAGGCCTACATGTCTCTGAACAGGAACCCATGTCTCTGTTGAACAGTCGGTAAGGATCTGAGGCCTACCAACAGCCAGGAGGGTAAACTTGTAAGCAGATCCTCCCCTAGTTGAGCCTTAGGATGACTGCAATCCTGGCTGATACCTTAATTGCAGCCTTGTGAGAGAGACTGACCCAGAGGACACAACTAAGCTGAGCCTGGATTCCTGATCCAAAGAAACTGAAATAATAAATGTTTGTTGTTTGATGTTGCTAAGTTTGGGGGTAATTTGTTATACAGAAATAGAACTAATACAACCACAGTGAAGGTTTAGCAATCCATTGATGGCAAAAAGCATTCTTGATAAAAATGTCTTTCAATTTTTAAAATAATTTTTAAGTTTTAAGGAAGTTAAAATTTTTTAACAATTTGTAATGTTTATGTTCAATACATATCTAATATACATATTATATTCATATTATACATACATATATTTTAAGAACATTGGGACATTTACAAAAGTTAACTCTATATTGGCCCTTAAAAAAACAATACATTCCACAAAGTATCATGAAACTAGTACAGATAAAATTGTCTGCTCAAATGGGGAAAAATACCCTAGAAATATTTTTACAACTTTCTTAAAAACTCTTGGGACAAAAGGAAATCAAGATCAAAATTACACAATTTCTTTTAAAAAAATGATAGCAGAAAAAGATTTATCAGACCTTATAGATAACCATAGTGCTCAGAGGAAAATATATAACATTAATTAAATATTTATGTTCATTTATGTTATTCACATAGGAACAAAAGTTTAAGTTTCCAATTCAAGAAATTGGAGGGCACCAACAAACCATTTAGCTAATTAGTAGTCTAAACAAAAAAAAAAAAAAAACAAATAAAAAAATTAGAATGTGGAGATAACAGATTCAGAGAAAATATAAAACAAATTATAACAGATTGCTTTTCTCATCTCTACATATTTATTTGAGACAGAGTCTCTGTCACGTAGACTGGGGTACAGTAGCATGATCATAGCTCACTGCAACCTCGAACTCCTGGGCTCAAGTGATCCTCTTGCCTCAGCCTTCCAAGTAGCTGAGACTACAAGTGTGTACCATGACGCCCAGCTAATTTTTAAATTTTTTTGTAGAGACAGAGTCTTGCTGTGTTGCCCAGGCTGGTCTTCAGCTCCTGGCCTCAAGAGATTATCCCATCTTGGCCTTTCAGAGCACTGAGATTTCAGGCATAAGCCATAGCTCCTGGCCCCTGAAAACATTATTAAAATGGATGTATTTTTAGGAAAATATAAATAATAAAAATCTACCTTCAGAGAAGACAGTAAATCTAAATGGACAAATTATGATACCAAAAAAAAAAAAAAAAAAATTGATCGTCAGAAAGCTACACCTCAAAATGCACCAGGCCAATAAATTTTTAGTAAGTTCACTTTCACTACTATTACGTAGCACTGTCATAGAAGGAATAGCAAACGCAATTAGGAAAGAGAAAGAAAAATGGGGTCTTAAATTGGAAAGAGGCAATACTTTCATTATTTGTAGGAGACACATGCCTATTAAGCCTTCTTAGGTTCTGAAGGCCACACATTCCACAACTAGGTGTACTGATCTGGCCTACGTATCAGGCAATACAAGAGGCTGCTAGCTTTGAGTGGGGCTGGGAATAAGAGCTCTTTAGAAGGTACATCCTGCAGTGCAAGTGGCCCAGCCACTTGAGTTATACAATCCAGCAGACCCTATGGTGTTATGTGTATCAGTTGTGATAAAAAGTGCAGTGTGTTGGCCGGGCGCGGTGGCTCAAGCCTGTAATCCCAGCACTTTGGGAGGCCGAGACGGGCGGATCACGAGGTCAGGAGATCGAGACCATCCTGGCTAACACGGTGAAACCCCGTCTCTACTAAAAAATACAAAAAACTAGCCGGGCGAGGTGGCGGGCGCCTGTAGTCCCAGCTACTCTGGAGGCTGAGGCAGGAGAATGGCGTAAACCCGGGAGGCGGAGCTTGCAGTGAGCTGAGATCCGGCCACTGCACTCCAGCCCGGGAGATAGAGCGAGACTCCGTCTCAAAAAAAAAAAAAAAAAAAAAAAAAAAAAAAAAAAAGTGCAGTGTGTTTACAGTAAAATCTAGAGGAAGAATCACAGTGCAGAACCTGGGATCCGTGACATCTGTAGCATAAAATTATATGACTTTTTAAAAACAGCTTCTGGGCCAGGCATGGTAGCTCAGGCCTGTATTCCAAGCACTTTGGGAGGCCTATGTGGGTGGATCACCTGAGGTCAGGAGTTCGAGACCAGCTTCGTCAACATGGTGAAACCCTGTTTCTACTAAAAATACAAAATTAGTTGGGCATGGTGGTGTACATCTGTAATCCCAGCTACTGGGGAGGCTGAGGCAGGAGAATCACTTGAACCCCAGAGGCGGAGGTTGCAGTGAGCCAAAATTGTGCCATTGTACTCCAGCCTGGACGACAAGAGCAAAACTTTGTCTCAAAAACAAAACAAAAACAGCTTCTGATATGGTACTGGGACCCAACAGAGATGGAACATTTGGCCACGTGACACTTAGTGACCTTGTGTCCAGAACTGCTGAACTCAGTAAGTCATAAATTTAAGATGGCTCCCCAACAACCCATTATAAAATAGAAATACTACATACAGGATAATCATGAGCAGGACCACAGGGCACACGTAAGCTACATGAGCAGACCCCCCATCATCCACCACAGTTCACCCAGAATTCTTCCCTAAGTTACACCTATGGCCTACGTACCATAACCTATGTACACACATTTATATCCAATACACATATGTACAACTATGTGAAGGAGGTAGACAAAGCCTGGGTTTTGAGGTAATGAATAGGTTACTCAAGCCAAAAATGAAAGGCAGCTGCATTACAACTTCATTGGCAGGTGGCCTTGAAAGACAGTGGAGAGGGAAAATCTTTCTGATGGTCCCAGTTCAGACAGTAGTCATCCACCTTGTGTAGAAGGAGGAGTGGGCCTGTGATGAGAGTATGTATGTATTCTTGGGCAGTGACAAATGGCTTGGCCTACTGGTCAGACACATGGAAGACTGAAAGATACAGAGACAAGGAGTTCTGGGGTACCAGCATGTAAACAGGCCTGTGAGAATTGGCATGAATGAAGTATAAAGATTGTTGTATCACACATTAATGCTCAGTAGGAAGGTACAAGGGTCTTGGCATGATGCCCAGGCTGGTCTTAAACTCCTGGCCTGAAGCAATTCTCCTACCTTGGCCTCTCAAAGCACTGACATTACAGGCCTGAGCCACAACATCTGGCCCCTGAAAACAGTATTAAAATGAAATTATTATCACAGAAGGAGCATTAAACGATCAAGTAAACAAAATGACTTGGTGAGTTAATATTAGCCAGTTTTTGTTACTGGCCACCCCAGCACAATGGCCCATGAATGAAGTGACCAGAGAGGCAGAAATGGAGGCTATACATGGGCTCAGTGGCATGGACTCTCACCAAGGCTGATATAGCTACAGTTGTCTCTGAGTATCCCACTTGCCAGCAACACATATCAGTGCTGAGCCTCCAATGTGACAACCAGTCATTAGATGGAAAGTTGATTACGTTGGGCTCCTTTTATCCTCGAAGGGTCCACAGTGTTTTGTTTTGTTTTCTTCCTCACAGCAATTGGTATCCATTCCAGATGTAGGTTTGCCTTTCCTTTCCTCAGGGCCTCAGCCAGCGCTACTAACCAGGGGTTTAAGGAATACCTGATCCATAGGCATGGAATTCTGGACTGTTGTATAAGGGTCATTGTTTTTCTCCTCTCTCTTCCTCAGTATTCAACCCAGACCTTGGCCAGGTAGTCTTGTGTTTACGTCTACCCAAGTCATGATCACTCCAGTCCAGATGAGGTCTGATAAAGGCATATTAAGATTCTTGTCCCAAGGTGACAATGGAGATAAACCTGATGCTGTCACAAGCTCACAGACAGTCACTTCTGTTCTGATTACGAGGCTGTACCTTCCTTCAAACGTACCCTGAAGTTTTCTAAAAGTCACAGCCCAATGTAGTGACCAGAAACTTTGTTTTCCCCTAGTCTTTTTGCCTTTTGTCATGAGAAGAAGATCCTTTTCCCCAGCCTCTGGTTTCACATGGCAATCAGGATTCATGCTCCTTGTTCATATACTTTAAATACTCCTTATCTCACAGAAGCTAAACTCCCAGCAAATATTGCCCCTTAAAAAAAACAAGAAACCCACAACACAGAAGCCCTTTGGCTTCAGCTCCACTCACTGTTTTGCTTTTCTGTTCTATATTTGGTTCACAGAGAGATTTATCTGCTTCTGAGATTGTGTCTTTTGGTGTTTTAATATTTCATTGAACATTGCTAAGTATTGGAGTGTTTTATATCAAAAACTTATGATTATTGTGATTGGAAACACCCTAAAGGCGGCATTTAAAATATTAATTGAGAAATGTTTACAGAAGTTTAAAAGCATTTGGAAAAAAATAAAATTGGATCCCTACCTCATATCTCTTACTAAAACAAACTGTAAATGGATTAAAGATTTAAACTTTGAAATAAAGCAGCTGAAATATTATAAAGTACCTTAGGGTAGACAAAAGTTTTTAAAACAGGACATACAAGTGCTAAGTATAAATGGAAAAACTGATAAATGTCACTATATTAAAATTAGGAACTTATATTCATCAAAAGACACCATTAAGAGAGTAAAACAGCAAGCCACAGACTGGAAGAAGATATTTGCAAGATGCATATCCAGTAAAGAACTCATATTCTAGAATATATTTTCTTTTAAACTACTAATCAATAAGAGAGAGCAAAAACCAAAACAAAACAGAAAACAAAAAAACAACCAACCAACCCTCAAAAACCTCACCTCATTTTAAAAAATAGGCAAGAAATTGGAACAGGCACTTTACAATATATGATATCTAAGCATCCAATAAACATATGAAAAGGTGCTACATACCACTTGTCATCAGAGAAATACAAACTAAAATCACAATAAGAAACCACCATCCACTCATCTGAATGTTGGTGAGGATGTGGAGACACTAAAACTCTAAAAAATTGCTGATGGGAATGTAAAATGGTAAAACCACTTAGAAAACTGGCAATATGTACTAAAAATAACTGCAGAGCTAGAAAAGGTCATACAGATTAAGTCATAGGCCCAACTAAAGTCACATAAACAGGAAGTAAAAGAAATGTCTATTAGATGTCTGAGCCTTTTTTCTTTACTGCTACTCCTACATAACCCAGGTCTTGTACAAACACACCAATGCCTTAAACAGACTTTATGTCTCTTTCTGGTTCAATGTTATTTGTGTTTGTTTAAAATGCAAGACTTTATCATAGCCCAGTCCTTGGTCAATTGTCACAGTTTATTGAACCTTAATAGGAACCTAGAACTAAAATATCAGATAAGAATTAGAAGAAGCATCACATAAACTACTAGTGGTTATTTTTCTGATTTTAAGTTGAATAAAATCCTTCCCAATATACATTAGAATTATTTTTTAAACTGATTTGCCTTGCTACTGTTTCTCTTGGTTGAAATCCTTGGGGTTCAGAATATCCTCAAATCCCAGCTCTAATAAAAGTTCAGGGCCATGGCCTTGCCTAGTACTTATTTTGTTTCTGATGTCATATGTCTGTCACCTTAGATCCCTGACTAACCTCATGTTTGTGAGTCTACTAAACCTGCCAATATTTTATTACTTCAGGATCTCATCTGAAGTCCTTTACTTAGAAATCACTACGGGTTTTTCTTCTAGAAAATGCTTTTCACTCCTGTTGTTCATCAGGATCCAGTAAATCTGCATCACTAGACTAAAATTTATGACCTTTGTGGTCAAAACGTTTTAAAGTTTTTCCAAATCTTTGTCTTTTGGGCAATCCTAAACTGCTGCTTTCCCAGTCAGTCCATGGGTGTCCAATCATATAGACACACCAGACCTGGACACCTAAACATTCCTGGGATAAATAATATTGCCACATAGATCTGCTAAGTTAATAAGTCTTGCTAATATTGTATTGGAATCTAAAAGTTATACATTAAACGTTCCATTAAAAAGCAGCAACTCAGGGTGTAGTGGCACATGCCTACAGACCCAGCTATTTGGGAGGCTGACATAGGATTGCTTGAACACAGAAGTTCAAGACCAGCCTGCTGGCCAACATTGTAAGACTCTAGCTTTAAAAAAAAAAAAAAAAAAAAAAAAAAAAAAAAAAAAAAAAAAAGCAGTAGCTTAGAAACCATAAAAGTTTAATTTGTATTCAGTTATTTAATAATAGTAATATTCACCCTGGAGGTCCCTCAACTAATTAGAAATCTTTTTTAAAACACTGAAAAATTTTAGACAGTACCTAAGGGACAGAAAGAAGACTCAAATTTCGGTCAAAAGCCTGACTATTTCAAACAGTTTGCTGGAACAAAGTGAAACAAAGAAATCTTCTCAGATGTCAACCCTTTCCCCAGAGATCAAGAGGCTTGGGCATGGACAGGAACAAGGAAGAGTACACTTCTGAGCTCTGAATCTGCAGGAGAGCGTTTTCTTGATTGATTAAAGCAGCAAAAAAGGATATGAATTACAGCAATCTGGCTAAATGACAGAATAGGTTAGTAATGACTTTTTCCTCCTTAAGAAATTTTATGACGATTCTACACATGTGGGAATGTCTAGGCTTCTTCAGCACAATTTTCATTTCAAGCTTTGAAACTGTGAAGGCTTCTTCCCTATGAACAATGAAGACTAAGCATCCTTAAACTGAAGTTAATGTTGAATTCAGATAAGCAATAAATGTGTATTATGGATATTGTCACACTGCTTTTTATCAGTTTGGTTCATATTATGCTATTATATATGCCCTATTGCTCATGTTTATTTTAGAAACTGTGACCCAACGTCCTTTGTTCCTCTTCTAATTAAAAAAAAAAAAAAAAAAAAAAAAAAAAAAAAAAAGTTGTCCCAAGGTTTAGGTTTTTAGGTTTCTTACATTTTCCTATGTTTCTGAGACTGCTCTGCCTCACTTGAGGGTGCTCCTTTCTGTCTCCAAACCTGGGTGTAAAGGTTCACAACAATAAAATTCTGAGTCAGGAACTTAGAATCTGTAGGATGGAACTGGCCAGAAGGGTTTGAGTGAAGGCAGTGGATGTCAGGACCTAAGGCAGAATGACAATAATCAGGGATACCCCAGAACCCACTTTGCCTCTACCTTTGGCCACCTTGGAGAAGAAATTTACAGGTAAACCATTACGAGTATTAATCCTCACTCATTCTTACCAAATAATAGATGTGGTTTTTTTTTAATCTTAGAAGAGAGAAGGATATTTCTTAGAACCATCACTGTCCTTATGTTACTACCATTATTCTCTCGATCCATGTCATAATTCATTTTTAGCCTTCCACAGCAAATTTCCTACAATAGCCTTCTTGTACTTCCCCGGAATTATATTTGCCCCCAAAGGTAATTTGTTCACCTCTTTTTTTTTTTTTTTTTTTAACAAGTAGAACAGTGAATGCCAAAAACTCATAAGAATCATCATAGATAACTGTTAAAAATACAAAAACACCAGTTTCCACCTCTGACTTACTGAATTAAGATCCATGGGAGGAACACAGGGATATCTACCTTTAAAAGAACCCCAAATGTTATCTTGGTTAGATAACTTTAAGATACATTGCAGAAGATCATAGTACTTCTGGTCACACATGTGGTGATCATATAGTTTATCATCCAAACAGGACACTTTTGAAAGTTAAGGCAGAGCAATTAACAATTCATTGGCATACCTGGCAAAATACTGGTAGTTTGGGGCAATCAGAACATATGGTCATCCTAGTTGTGGATCACCATCTTCCTCCTCACCTACACCCCTTTTTTATAATAACCTTGAGATAAAATCCTCAAATTTCTCATACCATGCAATTCATCCATTTAATGTGTCCAATTCAATGTTTTTTTAGTATATTCAGAGTTTTGCAACCATCACCAAGGTTAACTGAGAACATTTTCATCATTGCCAAAAGAAACCCCATATCCTTTAGCAGTCACCTCCACCTCCCCTCTTATATGTGGAATCATATAATAAGTGGTCTTTCATGACTGGCTTCTTCTACTTACATAATGTTTTCAAGGTTCATACCTGTGGTATCGGGTATCAGTACTTCATTCCTTTCTATTGCCAAATAATATTCCATTATAAGGATATACCACATTATATTTAGCTATTCATCAGTTGATGAATATTTGGATGGTTTCTACTTTTTAGATATTATGAATAATGCTGCTATGAATGTTTGTGCACAAGTTACGTGTGAATGTATGTTTCCATTCCTCTTGGGTGTATACCTATGTTCTTCCCCACCACCCCACCCACTTTTTTGTCACCCCCGTGCAATGCACTTACCTTGGACGACTCTAATAGTTTTCACAAGCCATGCAGAAGAGCAAGACATCAGTAAGAAGGACCTAAAAGGTAGAAAAGTATGTTACTTAGATCAAAGAGCTATTTTTGTCTTAAAACTACATGTATGCCCTTTTTAGCAATGACCCAAATATAGGTTCAGAAATTAGTGATTGAGAAACAGACCCAGTGACGGAAGGAATCAGCCTGCAGTATCAACAGAAGTCCCTGCTGGGCTACTAAGGGTCCTTGTTTCAGAGCTTAAAGTCATTTATCTGTGAGCAGATGGACTAATACATTGAAGCTAATATAATGGTTCCAAAAAGCTCCTGGGGTCTTCTTTCTCTGACCAAATATTTGCATCCTGTGTCTTGAATAAAAAGTTTTAATTTCTACTTAATAGTTTACTCACTGATGACTTCTTTAATTTGGTCTTTTTCTTTAAAATGCATGACACAGGCAGGCTAAGATTTCAGGAAATGTGTTTAACCTTATAAAGATAAACACATAGGTGTAATGGTCTTATGTGAGGAGAGGTATTGTAAAGTTAGTTGTGTTAAAGTAAAATCAATACCTATAGAAGAGAAAATTAGAAAGGAAACTGCTGATTTTCCATCCCTCTTTCTTTTTTCTTGTCAACAGTCTGTGTAGGTTTGGAACTCTAGGAATCACTACATTATAAAAGTTTCCAGATTTCCATTCTAATGGGTTCCAGGTTTTCCTGTTATGGGGATGAAACTAGCAGACTTAGTAAATCCTTATTTATTTGTCCCAAAGGCCAGGCAATACTCTTTCTTCTCTGTTGCTGGTTTCTATTCATTCACCACCTCTTCTCACGTTCTTTCACTGCCCATCATTAATCTTTCAAGCTACAGCTGAGTGGGTTCAGAACAAAACCATCAGAGGAACTGAAAAATGAAATATTTACCTGCACCAATGGGGAAAAAAGGCCTATCAACTTTATCCTTTCAATGCAATCACATTCTCAAAAATTTTATTCTACTCACTTTCTAGATAGAAGACAGGATGTATACATACACACACATATATATTCACTCTTGGGGTGTGTGTGTGTGTGTGTGTGTATTTTACTATCTATCCTCATTTGTAATGAGGTATAATATATAGAGCTCAGTTAGTTACCATGGAGACACTGGTCCTCTGTTTCTTATCACAGAGCCACACTATCGTCTGGTGTCAGCCAAGGAGGGATGACAAAAGCCTCCCCAAGAACCTAGCTCTGCAATTACTGAGCAATCAAGCGCCTCTTTTAATAGAGCATATCCAGGTATACACCGCTCCTCTCCCAGCACTGTCTTCCCTTTTTCCTTTTTAAACTTATACATAGCAGGATGCACTTACCAAGTGCAGATATCTTCCTCTGTTGGATGGCTTGTTTATTTAGGATTTCAATGATATTCTTTGGTTTAAATAACAGAGCTCACTATCGTCCTCTTTGTTTCTAAATCTCTAATTTTTAAGCAATTATTTTCTTGTAATGATACACAGTGATCATCCTTTTATGCATTAATCCATTTTTATGGTTTGTCATAATTAATGAAGTGAAGGAGCTGATAAATGAAAATCATAGTCTCTAAATTTTCTTAGTCCTGAATTTTCCTACTTTCTCTAACCGGATTGCTAGCGCTATCAACAAAAAAAAAAATTTTTAACTTGAATGACCAGCATTCATTCTTTGTCTTTTGGTGGTGATATAAATGAGAAGCTAAATGAATTGAATGCATTTAAGAGGAGAAACAAAAAAGTCTAATTTTTCTTTAAGTATTTTTATTTTATTTGGGGGTTGGCTCCTATTCCAAGGTTTGCTTTTGATGCTCAGACATTCTCAACTCACTCAGAAATCTAAGGTGAAACAAACATGAAAAAATGCTCAACACCACTAATCAGAGAAATGTAAATCAAAACCACAATGAGATAGCATCTCACGCCAGTCAGAATGGCTATTACTAAAAAGTAAAAAACAACAGATGCTGGTGAGGTTGCAGAGAAGACAGAATGCTTCTACATAGTTGGTGAGAATATAAATTAGTTCAGCCACTGTGGAAAGCAGTTTGAAGATTTCTCAAAGAACTTAAAACAGACCTACTGTTTGACCTAGCAATCCCATTACTGAGTGTATACCCAAAGAAAAATCAATTGTTCAACAAAAAAGATACATGCACTTGTATGTTCATCCCAGCACTATTCACAATAGCAAAGATATAGAATCAACCTAGGTGCTCATCAACAGTGGACTGGATAAAGAAAATGTGGTACATATGCACCACAAAATACTATGCAGCCATAGAAAAGAATAAAATCATGTCCTACACAGTAACATAGATACAGCTGGAGGTCATTATCCTAAGCAAATTAATGCAGGAACAAAAACCAAATACCTCATGTTTTCACTTATAAGTGGGGGCTAAACAATGGGTACATAGGGACACAAAGATGGCAAAAACAGACACTGGAGACTCCAAAAGATGGGAGGTGGGGGTGGAATGCTGAAAAACTACCTATTGGGTAGTGTACTCACTGCCTGGGGGACAAGATCAATTGTACCCAAACCTCAGCATCATACAATATACCCATTTAACAAGCCTGCAAATGTACCCCCAGATCTAAAATAAAAGTTGAAATTAAGAAAAAAAGAAATTGAGGATGAAATAAGGTATAGACTGAGGCATTCAAACTAGCCTGAATCTATTATTGTAGATAGGCTTCTTGCAGTAAAAGCTAAGCTTTGCCCGGTGTAGTATCTCTAATGTTACAAAATATACCACTGTCTTTGATTTTGCTCAAGTTACAGAACTCTCACCTGAGAATTTGAGTGTCAAAGGAAAAAACAAAAAAGGTCATCGAGCTTTGCTAACATACCCTTATCGTCAAGGAAGAAGGAATGTTCAGGTGTTTAAAAAGAAGTATGATTATAGTTGGGGTAGGGAAAGATAAAAACAGTGAGATACTATAAATATGTATGACACAATCCCTGCTCTGAGTAAACTTATAATCTAATTGGAGAAACAAGCCTTTAACTTATGTACCAGGTTCCGTAATATGAATTAAGTAGCAAAAAGCATACAACAGTGTAAGTGTTGAGTGGCAGGGGATCAATCAAGTCCAGAGTTAGTAAGATGTAGTAAAAGAAGTAAGATTTGAGATTATTCTTGAAGAAAAGAAGAAAAAAAAGCAAATTAGACAAGGAAAACCATAGAAGCTAAAATGTAGTCGAAAACTGGTGATGGTCTTCTCAGGGGATTGTGATGTTAGTATTACTGAAGTAAATCATTTCTGAGTTTCAAGAAAACTTCTAGAATCAGTTTAGGTGATGATGTAAGTTTCCTCCTCTAAGACCAATGCCCAAGGTCCATCCCTCTTCCCTTTACTAGGAAGGGTGGAAGCAGTGGGGGAAGGGAAAAGAGGGAAAGAGAGAGAGAGGAAGGGAAGGAAAGAAGAAAAGGAGGAGAGGGAGAGAGGGAGAACAATGACATTAAAAAATGACACAAAAAAGAAATGAAAAGTAGAGGTTGCCTTTTTGCAGGTGGAGAACAACGTGGGTTTTCACAAGCAGAATATGGACACATTCTGTGCCATATGATCCCCATGTGCCAAGAATGTCATTAATTAGATAGAAAGGAAAGATGAGACTAGCCGAATGCAGCTCAGGCGATCAAGGGCTATATACTCAAGCATTTTCACCTATGCTATGGAATCTTTGGTATAGCTACACAGTATGTATAGGCTTTGTTAGGAGATTGACAGGAGCCTGAATTAATACTAGGATTTTAATAAATCATTGATTCCTGGTATTTTTGTTACCAAAAGATGGTCTCATAAACATACAGAGTCTTTGAGCTGGACAATAGAGAAAAAGGTATTTGGACAATGGCATAAGCTAGGGGAGGGGGGATGCCAGCCTAAAAGTTTATTGGAACTATTTGAAAAAGTTTGCAGAAAAGGTTTACTGGGAAGTGATTTGAAAGAATAAAGATATTCATGGTAATATAACAGTAAGGACAGGCATGGTAGCTCCCACCTGTAATCCCAGCACTTTAAGAGGTAAAGGTGGAAGGATTACTTGAGCCCAGGAGTTTGAAACCAGCCTGGGCAACACAGTGAGACCTCATCTCTGCAAAAAAAAAACAAGAGTTAGCCAGTAATGATGGTGTGCACCTGTAGTTCCAGCTAGTCAGGATGCTGAGGTAGGAGGACTGTTTGAGCCCAAGAGGTTGAGGCTGCAGTGAGCAAGGTTGTACCACTGCATTCTAGTCTGTGTGACAGAGCAAGACCCTGTCTCTAAAAGACAAACAGTAAGTGCTCCATACACATTATCTATGTGCCACGCACTGTGCTAAACGCTTCATGTACTTGATCTCATGTAATTCTATAAGATAAATAGTAGTCACTTCCTTATATTATAGAAGAGGAAACTGAGGCTCAAAAGAAATTAAGCTGCCCATGATGACCTGACTCTATTATAACAAAGGCAGTATCTGCTTCAAAATATATAATTACTATAGTATCTATTTCTTCAGTGTTTTCCTCTATTTCCTTTGATAAGGTTATATGCAAAGGCATAAAAGAAGAATAATCTGCATTTCCTTTGTAAATTTTGTTAAGAAGGCAAACAAAAATTGAAAAGGATATTTCTGAATAAAGAGGGGGAATGCAGACATGGTGCTCATAGAGAAATACTTCTTAGGACACTAGGGGAAAGTAGTAAAACAGTCAAGATAATTCTCTTCTTTAACATGCTTCATCTAGCTATGTAGAGACTCATGCAAAAACAAAAAAAATGTACAAATAAAGAAAAGTTAGTGTATTTCATCTTCCCTCATTCACTTGCCATTCTACAGGCATGAAATTATAAATTCCAATGAGCTTTGCTCACTTCATAACCTGGTCTTCTTGTCATTCTGGAACATACCAAGCTTCTTCCTATCACAGCATCTTCACACTGCTTGTTCCCTCCACTTAGAATTTATGGCTGACTTCTCAAGAACCATGCCTCAGTTCAGATGTTAGTTCTTCAGACTGACTTTTCCTGAACAACCTAGGTAAAAATGTTTCTCCTCTTCCCTACTCAAAACCTACCCTATTCCTCACACACTATCTAAATACCTTGCTTTTTCCTCTTCACAGCATGTATCACTATCTGAAGTTATTTTTTATTTTTACTAGTTTTTAATAGAAACAGGGTCTCACTCTATTTACCAGGCTGGTCTCAAACTCCTGGCCTCAAGCCATCTTCCCATCTTGGCTCACAAAGTGCTAGAATTATAGGTGTGAGCAACCATGCCTGGGCTATTTTTTATGTTTTATTTTATGTGTAAAAATTTATTCATATGAGTATAAAGTTTTATTCATTACTATATCTCTAGTACTTACAAAAGTAGCTGGCACATAGTAAGCACGTAGTAAATATTTGTTGAATGAATGAATGACCACAGTACCTGCCAATAGGAATAGGGCAAACCTAAAACAGATACATTTGGTAATGCTTCATAATTTACAAAGTGCTTACATATACTTCAATAGTCAATATCACACTGGGGACTAATCTGCATATCAACTGGTTATATCAAAACACCTATAAATCAAAGAATTCTATTTGCTATTACAAGTCTTAGCCTTATTGGCATGAAGGCCCTCAACTCAATTAAAATTCTTGGCATAATTGTGTGCCTAGTTACTGTCTAAACTCCTTTCAAAGCACTGGTAAGAAGGACTTTTGATAGAATACAGAAGAGCAACAAAATATGCTATATCAATGAGTTCTGAAGTTTTTATCGCCATTTGCAACACACAAAGTTCCTGCTTTCATTTGCCAGAAATGTCCTTATAAACACTAAGGTTTTATTTCTGCTTTTCAGACTAATACAAGTTATACTGCTCTGCACAACTAGAAGACAACACTATGGTTAACACATGAAAAATAGCTGGTCAAAGCAGGTAACTTTTTTGTTCATAACCCAGAGTTACTTTGAAATTTTCTGGGTATGTGAAGAGAGAATGACATCGAGGGTTGAGAATTCAATCTCATGTTCATACATTTTCTTTGCTGACTTACTCAAGATTAGGATAAATTCTTTATGGATTTTATCCCATTCCAGTTTTACTGGCCTGGTGTTATTCTGAAGAATTAGCACCTCCATCTCCCACATGGGGCTTGACAAGAATCAACATATTTGGAATTGGTAGAAGATACAGGTACACTTAACTTGCAGAAGTGATGACGTTTCAAAAACACTGAATTATTGGTGTCCCCTCTACCAAATGATTTTTTGTTTTCATTTGCAGAATGAGGCTTAGGTAAAAAAATACCATTAAGAAAATCCTATGTTGGGGCCAGCTGCAGTGGTTCACGCCTGTAATCCCAGCACTATGGGAGGGCAAAGGGAGCAGATCACCTGAGGTCAGGAGTTCGAGACCAGCCTGGTCAACATGGTGAAACCCCATCTCTGTTAAAAATACAAAAATTAGCCAGGCATGGTGGCGCACACTGTCATCCCAGCTACTTGGGAGGCTAGGGCAGAAAATCGCTTAAACCCAAAAGGTGGAGGTTGCAGTGAGCTAAGATCACACCACTGAACTCCAGCATGGACCACAGAGAGAGACTCCATCTCAAAAAAAAAAAGCTAAACAAAAATGTTTCACTTAGTTTTAATTTTAAAATAAGTATTAAAAAAAGAAAATCCTATGCTGGACTTAACAAAGAGAGCCCAGGTCCTTTCAGTGTCTCCAGTGGGAGTTATAATTATTTTTGCTGAACTGATGACTGAAGGTTTTTCCTACAGAGTATTTTCTTTTCAACAAGAGGCAGAGAGACTACAGTTCTCACTGACCTCCATCCATCCAGATATCTGCTCTTAACTCATCAAACAGTTCTGTCTCATTTCTAGGACATTAAATATTGTTTCAGACCTCTTTTCACTATAAGAAATGAAAATAGATGTCTAATCCCTAGGACTTATACGGTGGAAAAGACAGTCCCACTCCTGGTGTAGACTCCAGTTACAAGAGTCCTTCTTAACTGACTGAAAATAACTAATCATTTGCTTTTGTCATTTTATTACTGTGCAGATGTATATCCCATTAGGTATTCATTAACTGATCATTTAAAAGATTTTTGTCTATAAATAGCATATTTATCTTAGAAACACTGCTAGCAATTTCAGCTTAAAATTTTGCAATGTGGTTCATTTGCCAAAAAAGGGGGTGTTCTAAGTAAAATGCAACGTTCACTGCATCACATTACTTATTTTATGAAAGGCTTTTGGTTTTTTATCACCATGTCAGAGCAGGTACAACGTGAGAGGAGAAAGCTTATTGGATGAGCACATAGGGCCGTACTTATTGAACTGCACATGGGTAAACAATATGGTAAGGAGACCATTAATAAACTCAATAATGGTATCAATAAATTGCAACAGAATACAATAAATGGTAGTGCAAGCATGCATCTTTGAAAAGCTAGGTAAAGCATTTGAGATTACCCAAATGAAGTCTCCTCCCTCACTTTGGTAGTAACTAAAGTTAACAAACCCTGGCTTTTGTCCTTCCCCTCCTGTTCTTCATTTTAACAAAGTTGGTTTTAAAAAAAAGGTTGAGTGTGGTGGTTCATGCCTATAATCTGAGCATTTGGGAGGCCAAGGTGGAAGGACTGCTTGAGGCCAGGAGTTTGTGATCAGCCTGGGCAACATGATGAGACTTTCATCTCTACAATCAATCAGTCGAAATATAGAAGATAAAAGCAAATAGTAACAGAAAGAAGGGAAATCAACAAGATGTGGGAGCACCCACGAGGTACACATATCAGTAAATGCTAAGTAAAATGAATAAAAGACCAAATTTTGGTCTTTAAATATATTTCTATCTCCATTCTATAAGTATGTAGTCAAGAGATTATCATAATAAATTAGTAACTTATTTTTCAAATTTAATTTCATTAAGAAGAGAGGATGTATAATATTACTGATGATTAGACAAGCACACTAACTTTTATACAACAAAGTGCATATTTTCCTTTACGGTAATAATTGGGAAATTATACATTTATTCCACTACTAAATGTACTATACATTTTTTTAAAGCAAATCTCCTTTGGATTGCCTTTAGTATCAGTTTAAAAATCCATAGAAGAAAATTTGCCTCATTACTTTAAGAATCCATCTCTTTTTTATTTTTTGAGACAGGCTCTCACTTTGTCACTCAGGCCGAAATGCAGTGGCATGATCACAGCTCACTGCAGCCTCAACCTCTGTGGGCTCAGGTGATCATCCCACCTTAGCCTCCAGAGTAGCTGAGAACACAGGTACGTATCACCACAAGTGGCTAACTTTTGTATTTTTTGTACAGACAGAGTTGCACCATGTTGCCCAGGCTGGTCTTGAACTCCTGGACTCATGTAATCCGCCCACCTCAGCCTCCCCAAGTGCTGGAATTACAGGCATGAATCATCATGTCTGGCCTCTAATTAAAATAAAAAAATCCACCTTGGTCACTATACTTATTTCCAAATGACTTTTGATTATTTCAAAAACAGAGATACCTTCAGTTTAAACACTTGAAAAGTATGGCGGGGAGGAGCCAAGATGGCTGACTAGAAACAAGTGCGGTCAGAGGCCCCCACTGAGAATGAAAATGACAAGTGAATCCCACACTGGCAACTGAGGTATCCAGGTTCTCTCAATGGGACTGACTAGGCGGTTGGCATGACCCACAGAGAGCAAGGAAAAAAGCAGGGTGGAGTGACCGCCCACCTGGGAGCCACACATGGCAAGGGGAGCTTCCACCCCCAGCCAAATGAGATGGTGAATAATTGTGCTATTTCACCCGAGAAACCATGCTTTTCCCACAGTTCTGTGCAACCTGTGGATCAGGAGATCCATTCATGAGCCCATCCCACCAGGGCCTTGGGTCCCAAGCACAGAGCTGTGGAGATTCTCAGTGGTCGCTCAGCTGGAGACTACTTAAGACTACTGAGTTCCTGGCGGGAAGGGGCAGCAGCCATGACTGCAGCTCCAATCTGCTGTTTTCCCCTGCCTGTGCCAAGGAGTCTGGGTGGTTTGGACCCAGTGGGAATTCCCCACAGCACAGCACAGCATAGCAGCTGTGGAAGACCATGGCCAGACTGCCTCTTTAGGCTGGACCCTGACCCATCCCTCCTCACCACGCATGGTCTCCCTGTGGGAATTTCAGCAACTCCGGCCAGGGGGTTAGGGACAGAACTCTGATCTCCCTGGGATGGAGCACCTGGAGGGAAGGGTAGCCGTGATCTCCATGGATCAGTGGACTTAGTCTTTCCCCCTGCTAGCTCTCAGAAATCCAAGCAGTCCAGACAAGTGGGATTCTCCCCAGTGCAGTACAGCCCCTCCAGCAAGTGGCAGCCAGAGTGCTTCATTAAGCAGGTCCCCGATCCTGTGCCTCCTGACTGGGTTAGAACCCCAAACACTGGTCACCAGACACTTTATACAGGAGCATTCCTGCTGGCATTAGGTTGGTGCCCCTCTGGGATGGGGTTCCCAGAAGAAGGAGCAGGCAGCCATCTTTGCTGTTCTGTAGCCTCCACTGGTGACACCTTCAGGTGCAGGAGAGACCCAGGTGAAAAGGGTCTGGAATGGACCTTGAGCAAATAGCAGCAGCCCTATGGAAGAGGGACCCAACTGTTGAAAGAAAAACAAACAAATAGAAAGCAACAACAACAACAGCATCAACAAAAAAGTCCCCATGAAAATCCCACCCAAAGTTCAGTAACCTCAAAGATTGAAGTTAGATAAATTCATGAAGATGAGAAAGAATCCACAGAAAAACACTGAAAACTCAAAAAGCCAGAGTGCCTATTCTCCTCCAAATAATCACAATACTTCTCCAGTAAGGGCACAGAACTGGGCTGAGGCTGAGATGGATGAACTGACAGAAGTAGGCTTCAGAAGGTGGGTAATATCGTACGTTGCCGAGCCAAAGGAGCATATTCTAACTCAATGCAAAGAAGCTAAGAATTATAATAAAACATTGCAGGAGTTGTTAACAAGAATAACCAGTTTGGAGAGGAACATAAATGACCCAATGGAGCTGAAAAACACAAGAGAACTTCACAATGCAACCACAAGTATCAATAGCTGAACAGATCAAGCAGAGGAAAGAATTTCAGAGCTTGAAGACTACCTTGCTGAAATAAAACAGGCAGATAAGATCAGAGTGAAAAGAATAAAAAGGAATGAACAAAACCTCCAATAACTATGGGATTATATACAAAGACTGAACCTATGACTAATTCAGGTTCTCCCCAATCCCTAAAAGAGATAGAGAGAACGGAATCAAGTTGGAAAACATACTTCAGGATATCATCCAGGAAAACTTCCCCAAGCTAGCAAGACAGAACAACATTCAAATTCAGGAAATCCAGAAAACCCCAGTAAGATACTCCATGAGAAGATCAACCCGAAGACACTTAATAATCAGACTTTCCAAGGTCAAAATGAAGGAAAAAATGTTAAGGGCAGCTAGGGAGAAAGTCCAGGGAAGCCCATGAGACTAACAGTGGACCTCTCAGCAGAAATGCTATAAGCTAGAAGAGAGTGGGGGCCAATATTCAACATTCTTAAAGAAAAGAATTTCCAACCCAGAATTTCATGTCCAGCCAAACTAAGCTTCATAAGTGAAGGAGAAATAAAATCCTTTTCAGACAAGCAAATGTTGAGGGAATTTGTCACCAGCAGGCCTGCCTTGCAAGAGCTCCTGAAGGAAGCACTAAATATGGAAAGGAAAAACCATTACCAGACACTACAAAAACACGCTGAAGTACAAAGACCAATGACACTATGAAGCAACTACATTAACAAGTCTGCAAAATAACCAGTAAGCATCATAATGACAGGATCAAATTCACACATAACAATGTTAACCTTAAATGTAAATGGGTTAAATGCTCCAATTAAAAGACAGAATGGCAAGCTGGATAAAGAGTCAAGACCCATTGGTGTGCTGGATTCAAGAGACCCATCTTATATGCAAAGGTATGCATAGGCTCAAGGAAAATTTACTGAGCAAATTGAAAGCAGACAAAAGCAGGGGTTGCAATCCTAGTTTCTGACCAAACACACTTTAAACCAACAAAGATTTTTTCAAAAAACAAAGATTTTTTAAAAAGACAAGGAAGGGCATTACATAATGGTAAAGGGTTCAATTCAACAAGAAGACCTAACTACTCTAAATATATATGTACCCAATACAGGAGCACCAGATTCATAAAAACAAGTTCTTAGAGAACTACAAAGAAACTTAGACTCCCACACAATAATAGTAGAAGACTTTAACATCCTGCTATCAATATTAGATAGATGATCAAGACAGAAAATTAACAAAGATATTCAGGACTTGAACTCAGCTCTGGATCAAGTGGACCTGATAGATATCTACGGAACTCACCACCTAAAAACAACAGAATATACATTCTTGCTGCCATATGGCACATGCTCTAAAGTCAATCACATGATTGGAAGTAAAACACTCCTCAGCAAATGTAAAAGAACTGAACTCATAACATTCTCTCAGACCATAGCGCAATCAAGTTAGAACTCAAGATTTAGCAAGTCACTCAAAACCACACAACTACACAGAAATTGAACACCCTGTTCCTGAATGACACCTGGGTAAATAATGAAATTAAGGTAGAACTCAAGAGGTTCTTTGAAACCAATGAGAACACAGAGACAATGTACCAGAATCTCTGGGACGCAGCCAAAGCAGTGTTAAGAGAAAAATTTACAGCACTACATGCCCACATCAAAAAGCTAGAAAGATCTCAAACTGACACTCTACCATTACGACTAAAAGAACTAGAGAGCCAAAATCAAACAAGCCCCAAAGCTAGCAGAAGACAAGAAATAACCAAGATCAAAGCAGAAGTGAAGGAGATAGAGACACAAAAACCCTTCACAAAAACCCCAACAAATCCAGGAGCTGTTTTCTTTTTTTTTTTAAGAAAAAAAAAAAAAAAAAACAAATAAAATAGATAGACTACTAGGTAGACTAATAAAGAAGAAAAGAGAGAAGAATCAAATAGACACAATAAAAAATGATAAAGGGAATATCACTGCTGATCCCACAGAAATACAAATAATGATCAGAGAATATTATAAATACCTCTATGTAAATAAATTGGAAAATCTAGAAGAAATGGATAAATTCTTGGATACATACACCCTCCCAAGACTGAACCAGGAAGAGGCTGAATAACTGAATAGACCACTAACAAGTTCTGAAATTGAGGCAGTAATAAATAGCCTACCAACTGAAAAAGGCTCAGGACCAGACAGATTTACAGTTGAATTCTACCAGAAGTACAAAGAGGAGCTGGTACCATTTCTTCTGAAACTATTACAGACAATTGAAAAGGAGGGAATCCTCCTTTTCATTACCAGGATGCAAGGCTGGTTCCACATATGCAAATCAATAAATATAATTTATCACAAAAACAGAACTAAAGACAAAAACCACATTATTATCTCAAAAGACATGGAAAGGCCTTTGATAAAATTCAACATCCTTTCATGTTAAAAACTGTCAATAAACTAGGTATTCATGGAATATACCTCAAAATAATAAGGTATTATTATTTAATGACAAACCCACAGCCAATATTCTACTGAATGGGCAAAAGCTGGAAGCATTCCCCTTGAAAACCGGCACAAGACAAGGATGGCTTCTCACCACTCCTATTCAACATAGTACTGGAAGTTCCAGCTAAGGCAATCAGGCAAGAGAAAGAAATAAAGGGTATTCAAATAGGAAAAGAGGAAGTCAAACTGTTCGTTTGCAGATGACATGATCCTGTATCTAGAAAACCACATTCTCTCAGCCCAAAAGCTTCTTAAGCTGACAAGCAACTTCAGGCAAAGTCTCTGGATACAACATCAATGTGCAAAAATCACAAGTATTCCTATACACCAACAACAGACAAGCAGAGAGCCAAATCATGAATGAACTCCCATTCACAATTGCTACAAAGAGAAGACAATACCTAGGAATACAACTAACAAGGAAAGTGAAGGACCTCTTCAAAGAGAATGACAAACCACTGCTCAAGGAAATCAGAGAGTACACAAACAAATGGAAAAACATTCCATACTCATGGATAGGAAGAATCAGTATCATGAAAATGGCCATACTGCCCAAAGTAATTTAGAGAGTCAATACTATTCCCATCAAACTACCATTGACATACATTCTTCACAGAATTAGAAAAAAAAACTCCTTTAAAATTCATATGGAACCAAAATAGTGCCCATATAGCCAAGACAATCCTAAGCAAAAAGAACAAACCCAGAGGCATCATGCTACCTGACTTCAAACTATATTACAAGGCTGCAGTAACCAAAACAGCATGGTACTGGTACCAAAACAGATGTATAGACCAATGGAACAGAACAGAGGCCTCAGAAATAACACCACACATCTACAACCCTCTAATCTTTGACAAACCTGACAAAAAGAAGCAACGGGAAAAGGATTCCCTGTTTAATAAATGGTGCTGGGAGAACTGGCTAGCCATATGCAGAAAATTGAAACTGGACCCCTTCCTTACACCTTATAAAAATTAAATCAAGATGGATTGAAGTCTTGAAAGTAAAACCCAAAGCTATAAAAACCCCAGAAGAAAATCTAGGCAATACCATTCAGAACACAGGCATGGGCAAAGAGTTCATGATGCTGTCCCCAAAAGTAATTGCAACAAAAGCAAAAATTGATAAATGGTATCTAATTAAACTAAAGAACTTCTCCACAGCAAAAGAAATTATCATCAAAGTGAACAGGCAACCTACAGAGTGGGAGAAAATTTTTTGCAATCTATCCGTCTGACAAAGGTCTAGCATTCAAAATCTACAAGGAACTTAAATTTACAAGAAAAACACAATCCATCAAAAAGTGGGCAAAGGACACGAATAAACACTTCTCAAAAGAAGACATTTATGCGGCCAAGAAACATAGGAAAAAACACATCATCACTGATCATTACAGAAATACAAATCAAAACCATACTGAGGTATCATCTCATGCCAATCAGAATGGCAATTATTAAAAAGTCAAGAAACAACAAATGCTGGCAAGGCTGTGGAGAGAGAGAATGCTTTTAAACTGTTGGTGGGAATGTAAATTAGTTCAACCATTGTGGAAGACAGTGTGGCATTTCCTTTCCTCAAAGACCTAGAATTAGAAAACCATTTGACACAGCAATCCCACTACTGGATATATACCCAAAGGAATAGAAATCACTCTATTATAAAGATATATGCATGCGTATGTTCACTGCAGCACTATTAATAATAGCAAAGACATGGAATCAACCCAAATGCCCAGAAATGATAGACTAAAGAAAATGTGGTCCATATACACCATGGAATACTATGCAGCCATAAAAAGAAATGAGATCATGTCCTTTACAGGGATATGGACGGGGCTGGAAGCAGTTATCCTCAGCAAACTAACGTGGGAACAGGAAACCAAATACCGCATGTTCTCACTTGTAAGTGTGAGCTGAATAATGAGAACACATGGAAACAGGGAGGGGAACAACACACACTGGGGCCTGCTGGCAGGGGTGGGGGAAGTTTAGGGGAGGGAGTGCATCAGGATAAATAGCTAATGCGTGTTAGGCTTATTACCTAGGTGATAAGTTGATAGGTACAGCAAACCACCATGGCACATGTTTACCTATGTAACAAACCTGTACACCCTGCACATGTATCCCAGAACTTAAAATAAAGTATGTACAAGTCATGGGGACCCTCCAATGTTTCTTGCATCCAGTCCCTCCTTTTCATTCCCATAGCTATTGTTCCAGTGCAAGCTGGCATTTCCCCTTCCCAGGATCTCTCTTAACGAGCATCTCTCTCATGATCAACTGTACACAGTAGTGCCAGGATCATACTCTCGAAGTATAGCGCCTATCTTTTCACCACCTTGCTCAAAAACCTTCAGTGGCTTTCAGTACGGTAGAGAAAATACTCCACTCTCTCATTTTCTAACACTTACATGGTGCTTGTTATGTGCCAGGCATTGTTTTAGATGTATTATTGTGTATTATTCCTCATAACAACCCTGTGATGTAGGTACAAATCTTATCCCCATTTTACAGAGGAGAAAACCAAGACACAGTTCAAGTCACTCGTCAAAGGACACGGTACGTTTCAGCATTGGGGTTAGTACCCTGGGACTCTAGCTCCAAAGTTCTATCTCCATTTCTTTTTCTGTCTCACCATTCTCTGACTGAACCAAATGCTTTTCTGCTTTGGGGTCTTTGCTTACGATTTTCTCGTTTCCTGCTACACCCTTCTCCCATATTTTCCTATATATACCCATCAAGATCTGAAATGCCGCCTCTTCCATGATGCTCACCCAGAGACATTATCAATTCCACTGTATACAGTTATCTACTATAACATTGTATTTTCTACATTTTTTGGACCTCTGAACTTTTTACTGGCCTCCTGCTCCCCTAAGGGCACCCTGCTTCTGCTGGCTTAATGTTTCAGAATTTGGTGTCATCGATCTCAGACACCACTTCGCCATCCACTATCAGGCAGGTGGTGGTCTTTTGGATGGTTTGCATGGAGTTGCTGCCGTCCAGGGCATCACCAAGATTGAAGTCCTCGCCCTCTTCCAGCAGGCGGTGGTAGGTGGCGATCTCAGCCTCCAGGTTAACCTTGATGTTCCTGAGGGCCTCATACTCCTGGGCCTGGCGCTACCCCTCTGCCCGGGTCTGTGCCAGCTCTGACTTCAGGTAAAGCAGGATCCCATTGAGCTGCTCCATCTGCAGGGCGTAGTGGGCCTCCACCTCCCTCAGGCTATTCTCCAAGCTGGCCTTCAGATTTCTCATGGAGTGCAGGTCAATCTCCAAGGACTGGACTGTACATCTCAGCTCCATGAGTGTCATCTCAGCAGCTCCAACCACGAAGGACTGCGTGATGACCACTGTGGTGCTCTGCTCAATCTGCTGAGACCAATACTTGTCCAGTTGTTCTTGGTTCTTCCAAGCCACCTTGTCATATTGGGCCCAGATGTCTGCCATGATCTTGACGAGGTCCTGAGATTTCGGGATCTACCTCCATAGTCAACCCAGAGCTGGCAATCTGGGCTTGTAGGCCTTTTACTTCCTCTTCGTGGCTCTTCTTCAAGAAGAGCAGCTCTTCTTTGAGAGCCACGAACTCTATCTCCAGCTGCAGCCGAATGACACTGGTATGTCATCAGTGACCTTGCGGAGCCCATGGATGTCGTTCTCCACAGACTAGTACATGGCTAGCTCTGTCTCATACTTGACTCTAAAGTCATCAGCAGCAAGACAGGCACTGTCGATCTGCAGAACGATGCAGGCGTTGTCCACAGTATTTGCGAAGATCTGAGCCCTCAGGTCCTTGATGGTGCGGAAGTAATGGCTCCAGTCTCTGAAATGGGGTCCCTTCTTCTCCAGGTGCTCCCAGATTTTGCTCTCTAGTTTCCAGTTCTCCACCTCCAGGTTCCTCACTCTGTTCAGGTTGGAGGCCAGGTGGTCGTTCAGGCTTTGCATGGTCTCCTTCTCGTTCTGGATGCCTCCCATTCCTGCCAGATCCCTGGCCATCCCCATGGCCAGGCCCCCAGACCCCACGCCGCCCTGGAAGCTGGTGGAGTGGGACACGGAGATCTGGGAACCACAGCCCCCGGTGCCTACATAAGACGCTGGCCGTGCTGCTGACTGGCCAGGCACCATAGCTGGGCACCTGGACAGAGCCCAGGGACTGGTAGTTGGTGGAAAAGGTGGAGTGAGTGGTGAAGCTCATGCTGTCCACAGAGAAGAGCGAGAGGACAGGACTGAGGCTTTGCTGATGACCTGTATTTTCTAGTATATTAATTTGAATGTACATTTCTGAGTTATAATTCTTGGAAGAGAACCATTTCTTATTTTTATTTTATATTATTTTATTTTTATTCTATCTTATTTCTCACTGTCCATCTTCAGACTTAGTAACTGTTCCCAACACAAGGGAGACTGCTGCGCAATAGCTACAACTGCAGTAAATAAGCTAATGGTTGAAATCATGATATTTAAACAATACAGGCCAAGTGTAGTGGCTCATCCCTGTAATCCAACACTTTGGGAGGCTAAGGCAGGAGGATTGCTTGAGGCCAGAAGTTCAAGATCAGCCTGGGCAACATAGTGAGATCCCCATCTCTACAAAAAAAATTGAAATACATACGTTATAGACACTAAATAAATATTAATTGACCTGCAAAGATAAGTATATTCAAAAGACTCTAACACAAGCTCTGAGGGCAATTCCAGAACTGTTTTTGACACTGATATAATAAATACATAGCATTCCAAGAGAATCACTTTGAAAATAACCAAAGATTTTCATGGCTTCAACTCTTATTTATTGAGTACCTATTACATGCCAAACATAAAAATATGAAAAGACAAAAATAAAACTCCTGAAGTGTTTAATAAAAAAAAAAATCACTCTAGCTCCCTCATATTTTTAAGGAAAGAGGTCTAAATGATAAAGTATCATTGGGAACTCTGCTGTGGTATAAAAACATCCCAGCTGGGCACAGATCTCCCTTCAGTGGGAATAATCATCACTAGGAACCCAAAGAAAAATTCCTAAAAACAATGGGATATAATGCATATACCCACCACCCCTGCTCCACACCCTGCCAGGAATTTGCAGGAAGCTTCATGTTTTGTATATTTCACATATAATAACTACTATCTATGAAATTTATGGGAATTTGATATTCCTGGGTAAAAGATGCCATACTTGTTCAAAGTATAAACAAAAACGATAGCTTCACCTGCCATTAAAAATACAGTTTTAAAAGAAAATCAAACAAAAAGAGGGGAAGATGGAAATTCAGCTTTAATATATTAAGGGGTATGTTTAAAGCTGAGCTATTTCCTAGATCTCTATATGATAACATCCTCAGCAGAGAGCCTAGGTTTTTAAGAACTGTAGATTTTTCTTCATTTCCACAGATGTCTGCTTCTATTTTGAGATGTCTGATTCTTCTGATGAAATAAACCCAATCAAAATGTTCATTTTCTTTCAGTTTTTGTTTATTTAATTAACATGATTTTCTACATGATTATAAAGGCCATAATTATATTATCAAATCCCTATCAAAGTAATGACTTAATGTAAAACGTTAACACTTAGCAGTGCTTAAAACAGTATTTAAAAAAACCACAAAACCCTGTGTATGAATAGGGTGAATTTATTCAGACTATTTCCTCTGGAATGCAAATGAACATTTTGGCTATGCTTATTTTTTATTATTATATATTATTGCAAAGAGAAACAGTTTTTAGCCTTTATGAACAGTAAATGTCTATCCCAAACCAAGATCTTTTTCTCATTGGTTTATAATGGGCACCAGCTATTATGAAACCAGGAATGATAATATGACAAAATAACATAGGACAAGCAAGGTACACACTACCAGGTAATATTTATAGTTAAAATATTTGGGGATAACACAATCAGAAGTATGGGGCTAAAAGGGATTTCATTACAATTTTCTCTTTCCTTTGGTCGGAAATACATGCACATAGCAATTCTAAATACATTAAGAATATTTTTTGTTTTTAGCCTCTCAGAGTTAGAGAGTCTATCATTCTCTTTTGTCTTCCATTCTGTGTTTGTATGCTCCACTGAAGTCTATTTCTCTTCTTTTGTCCTGAAGATGGAGAACTGGCAGCCACCTTTCTGTAATAAGAATCTTTGTGTACTTGAAGATAATGTTTAATCACTCATCAGCCTTACTGTCTCCAGAATAAAAACAAAGTAGAGGGTTTTGCCTTTTTTTTTTAAGGATGTCAGAGGATATGGTTTATTATTGACTCATATATAACATTCAAAATCCTTACAAGCAAGTGAGGGAAGAAGAAAGGAATACACAAGAATAAAGGTCCAGCAGGCCAGCTGGAATGTAAAAGAAAGGCTAAAAGGAAGAAATAAAGAAAACATTCATGGAGAGCTTCAAAAATAATATGTGAGTGCTTATGATATGCAAGGCACTGTGCAGAGTCCTTTATACAGTTGTCGTCAACACCATCCTATTAGCTAACACTCACTGAACACATACTTTTTGTCAGGTAGCATTCTAAGTGCTTTTCATGAGTGAACTCACATAATCTTCAGGATATCTCAAGGATGGGGTTATTACTACATTTGAGAAAGTAAACTGAAACATAAGTTCATAATACCTTCATATATTTGGTGCTTTCTATAAGGTTAGACTTATTATTTCTTTTTGACAGATGAGAATACTCAGGATCACAGATTAAGTGACATGCTCATGATCAAAATGGCTAGGAAGTGACAGAGCTGGGATTTAAACCCAGCATTGTCTGATTCCAAAGTAATTTTGACTACAGTAAATCTTCAATATCATCAACAGGTTCTTGGAAACTGACTTTAAGTAAAACAAGATACATCGGGTCTTTGAATAACAATGTGTCATTATAATGTTGATGATTTAAAAATCATTTTTTATTTGTTGTATCACTTAAAGTTAGTTTTCAACAACCTCTCAATGTTAAGTGAGGACTCACTGTACATGCTTAACTTGATTGAGAGAAGAAAAATAATGATGATGATAAGCACGAGCAGTTACAGAACTTGTGTTATATGCCAGGCACTGTTGAAAGTGTAACTATTAACATATTTAATCCTGATAACAATCCTATGAGAATAGGTACTATTATTATTTCCATTTCACAAATGAGGAAACTGAGACACAGAGAGACTAATGTACTTAGTGTTATTCAGCTGCTAATTAGGAAATTGGGCCTCAAATCCAGTCCCAGAGCCATGCTCTTACCAAAGCACTATTAAAATATATAATGAAAGCAATTGTTTGGGATACTAAGAATGGTCTCACAGGTAAATATACATTGACACTATTATATAGCTTATATTTATTGAGTGCTTACTAAACTCTTCTAATAGACATTGTAATGTGCCACCCAACTCCCCCTTCAAGAATAAAGGATTTATTTCCACAGCTAAAAAGGTTGGTAAAAGACAACCTTTTTTTTACCCCTTAGTCGTTGTCAGCTCCTAGGAGGCTGAAAAAAACCTGCCTCAGTGTTGGCTGAGGTCTTTCTTGGAACGTACTGCAGCTCACCTTCCACAGATATTGACAGCACCCCCTAATAAATACACTGAATGTTAATCTCAGGTCTGCTTCTCTAGGAAAGCAACCTATGACAATACTCTACTTAATCTCATTTAACTCACATGATCCTATACATTAAGTGTTATTATCCTCATATATTCATTTTACGAATTAAGACACTCAAGCTTAACTTGCCCAAGGTCACAGAGCTAGTCAAGGATGGAGTCAGAACTTAAACTGTGACTGTCTAATTCGGAGGCTTCACTCTCAACATCCGTGTGATTGCAGAGGAAAATACTCTAATTCGGAGGCTTCACTCTCAACATCCGTGTGATTGCAGAGGAAAATACTTCAGTGAGACCTGTCATTGGTTTAGCATGTATTTTTTGTTTAAAGCAGAGGTAAGAATAGTAGTTGGAATGACCTGTAACGCAAACAAGGTCTCCTGAAACAATTTTTCCTCTAGGTCTTCTACAACTTATTTCTTGGGAAGAAAGAACTAAGGATAAAATTGTGATATGATAGGGAAGAGGAAGATATTCAATTAAAAATATACCTTTATATATTAAATTACCTTGAATTCAAAGATAAAGGTTTCACTCTCCAATATGAAATGTTTATAATTTAATACACCTGTATAGCATCTTTCCTCATACGAAGGAAGTTGAAAACATAAAATGCCAGCATGTGGCCCTAACTTTAATGAGAAGTTACAGTATGTTATCTGTCTATAATATCCTAAAAATACGGAGTACTGTTAAAAGGTAAGATGGGATGAGATGGCTTGACGTGGCATAGGGCCATAGCTTTTGCCTCAGTTATGATGGTATACAATCACAGATTTTATCCGTTGTAAATTTCCTGGTGCTCTTCTCCATCTTTATTGCTTTTTCCAGGATAGAATCACTCAAGACATATACAAATCTCTTCACTCATGTACGCTTAAATTGTGTGGAATCCACTTTTAAAAATTATACTTTTTTGTAATTGCCCATATTTCCAGCAGAGAAAAGGGAAAATTTGCAACTAAAAAAAAATCCAAATATTAAATGTATCCTCTCAGTATTTGTATGTCCTGGGTACATCTTTGATTTCAATTAAAATACAGAGTAAATAAAATATATACCCAGACATAAGAAGGCCTGAAAAATCCAGTTCAGAGAAAATGAGATGCAGTTAGCAAAGATTACATGCATCAGTGAACTGTACTAAATTGAACACTTTTAAATGCCACAGATTTTCACCGTGAAACTGGGGAGTTTGAAAGAAAAATCAATAACGTTGGGGAAGGGAAACCTTCTTCACACATCTCTAATTAGTCATAGCAGAATCTGGTGGATTTCCATATTATGACTCGATCAAACTTGCGAAATTGGTTTTGATCCCAGACTCATTTGGTACATCTTCCAGAAGAAGCTCCACTCCAGATAATCAAAGGTTTTTTCAACCTTGAGTGAGCCTCAAGATCACTCTTTCAGTGTGCACCCATCCTATATTATGCTCAGTGTCTGTATAATGTTGACAACAGCACTCTCCATGGGTTTACCCTGTAAGAGCTCCATTTCTAAGAACAGGCAAAGTATCTTCAAACTGGTTGGCTTCAATTTTAGCATGAGGCTTCAAAATCTATATTAGTAAGTGAAACCAGGCATAAAGAGGCACACTTCTTCAGATCTTTTTTTAATAAATCGAATAAATATTGGCCACATTGTTTATATTAGGGCATGCACCCTTCTGTAAAGTCATTGCTCGAGTCTAATAATGGAGTAGGTAAAAGGTTTCTGTATTTTTCTGCATAATCAATACCAAAGCTGCTGATGCAAATTTATTTGAACTCCAGGGAACATATCCTTTGAAGTTCTGGGAAAATTTTAAATATAGTGTGCAAATCAATAAGTGAACAAAAACATCTCTGTCAATGTGTTCATTTTTATTCACAGAGGAAATATATCTTTAAGTCTAATCTCTCTCTCACTCCCTCTATGAACCTCTTCCCCAAATCATTTCTTTTACAAAAGAAACTCATGACAATCAGCTGAACAAAAAACATCCTTTTTGGCATAATTATAAGTGGTATGGAGGTACCTCTCTGAACAGGATGATTCTTCAAGCCCTAAATAGTCTTCCTCTTTCTACCCTTTTATAACATTCTATTTTTTCTTTACCCATCATTTCACATCCAAGTTTTGGAGCCTGAGTTAACTAGGATGGTTTGAGGGCATTTCCACAAGGCCTAATTTGGTAGCATGTCTTATTTTGAATGGGATGCATCTATGAAATTAAAAAAAAAATTTTTTTCATGACTGCCTATTTTCACAGTCCACTAAGCAAAAACACAAAGCGATTTTTTTTTCTTACCCCCATCTTCCCTTTCTCCTTCATTCTCTCTCTTCCCCTGTGGAGTTCAAATTTTAAAAAGGTGAAAATTGAAGCTGTTGTACACAAGGCGATTGCAACATGCATATTTGATTTTTATGATGGATCTAAATTGCTGAATAAGGCCATAGAACAAAGGGAGACTGCAGCTTCCTGCCCATCACATGCAGCCACTGAATGCAGAACAAAAGCTTCGGCCATTAGGGGCTCAGCAGGGAGACACATTATATAAATGACTTTGTCTTCTCTGCCCCCTCCCCCCGACTGGGTGCACTGGACAGGGATGGGTGTGTGTGTATGTGTGTCTATGTGTTATGATTTGCTAGGGCAAGAGATAAGAAATCCTAGGAGAAGCAATGGGAATAGAAACGAACAGCACATTAAGATTCAAAAGGGCCACGTTTTCCTTACTACATCAGTGTAGCTCTTAGTGCTGTGGTGAGAGCGCCACCTAAGACAACTACTCCCCTACCAAACTTGGTGTGTATTCAGAGTAACCTGTAGCTTTTCTTTATGCTGTTTTGTTTCTTTCATCAGGAATGATGAAGTAGAAGGAAAAAACATTTAGAAAAATATAGAGCCCTAGAATTCCAAGGTAATTGCTAGGTCGGCTTCAAGAACAAACAGACATACAGTTTACTGTGGCACCAGTTTCTTAGGAAAATACACTCGAATTCCTCCTTCCAGGCTCAAGGCTTTTCTATGGGCAGGACAAGAGATGATATCAATAAAAATGTCCTAAGCTATTACATAGCAGAGTCAGTCTATTTTTAGGAGGCCCCCTGTGGTGGTGACTTGAATAGGTACTACTGTTTTATCTAGCTTGAAAAATCAGCAATCCCGCACACACCTTCTCAACAATCTCTGCACAGTATTTCAGTTTTGTAGAAGAATTTTATTAATTTCATTAATTTTTTCTTTTTATTTTCCTCATCCCTGTGAATTACCTGAAGATATGGAAGAATTTTAGTAAGCTTCACAAAGGTGAATCTTTTTACTACTTCTGGTATCAATGAAAGGGGTAAGGAACGGGAGAGAGTCTCTGCAGATTATAGGCTGAAGCACAAACTGTACATTATTAAAGATGACACAGTGAACTGGGTATGATAGGACTGACACCCAGGGTCAATGGACCCCTATTTCTACCCCAACTGTCACTAAACATTTCATGAGGGGAAACATCTCTGTGGTAAGTTTCTACTTCCGAAATTGTACTAGGATTTTCCGATAATCCTCCAACTCTCTAATACAGTGAAGAAAGCAGTCCTACTGTGAGCCAAAATAACTGAGGGCCTTTCTATCGTGTGCGTGGAACCAGAACTGAGGGTTCTTGAAGAGAATCAATCTCAAAGACAAAACCAGCATAAGGGTGTATCTTAAAGTCACCTAACAATATCTGAATTGAGTAAAGCTAGCTAAGGGAAATGTCATGAGACAAGTGCCATTTGTCACATACCATCATTACTCTGTCAAAATGGGCTATTCATTTAAAATAAGGTAGAATCTTATGACTTATATAAAAGCTGAGAGGTTATGAGGGACAAAGAGGGGGTTGTCACTGTAGAGTAATTCAGTTCTGAGCTACAGAGGTCACCAGGCTATCTTTTTATCAGTTCTTTTGGGTCTCACTTTAAGGGGGTATTGAAATATTTTTTAAAAAGATATTTAAATCTTTTTATTGGATGGGAGACGGTCTCTGCTCCATTGATTATGGATAATAGAGAGACTTATGCTTATCAATAGTTTTAAGTAACCGGGATGAATAGGTTAGGGAGAGTCCCTTAACTCTGTATGGCCAGTGGTGAGGGGGTAACAGTTAATATGGATAAATAAGCAGATGGATGAGTATAATAGAGATGAGACTGCTGAATACTTTATTCACTTGTTCAGTTATTAAATATTCATTATTGGACTACTAGGATTTCACATACTGTGGATTCTATGTGAATAAGACAGGCACAGTCCCTGCCCTAAATAATATCATAATCTTATGGTTGAGTATTGCACAGAAGATATAGAATAGTTATACAAATACATACACAGGTTAACAAATGACAAAAGATTAAAAAAGTGAAATGTTCTATGAGAATATTAACTGGGAGGACCTATCTCATCCTTTAATGAGCAGGAGACATTAAGTTGAGGCAGGAAAGAAAAAGTTAGATATGCTGTCACCACCTACATTTCACCTTTTGGAGTGCATCTTAAGATATCAATTAAAAATATGAGTCAAGGAAATTATGTACTTCTTTAGGTTCTTACATATCTTCACCTCTCCTTTACCCTATCAAAAAAGGAAACTTTATTATTTTGCTTAAAAGTAAAACAAAATACCAATTTAGCTACAGGCCTTAGGTAATTCAAATTTAATTCAGAGTAAAAGCCCAAGGTCACAAGGCTGTAACTGTTCTATCCAATATGGCAGCCACTGGCCACATGTGGCTGTTCATACATTTAAATAAAATGAAGTAAAATTTTAAAAATTCAGTTTCTCAGCTATACTATCTACCCTTCAAGTGTTCATTAGCATACTGTACACTACAGCTAGAGGCTATTAAATTAAAATTAACTAACATTAAATATGCAGTTCCTCAATGGCACTAGCCATGTTTTGAGTGCTCAATTTCAAGTGAGTAATGGCTATCATAGTGAACAGTGCAGGCACAGCATTTCCATCATCACAGAAAGTGCTACTGGATAGTACTGCAAAACTACCTGGCACACTGTTCCTTCTCCAACTTCACTTTTTACTCTTCTCTCCTTGCTCATGCCCCTCCAGCCATGGTGAAATTCTTGCTGCTGCTTGGGCATACTAGGCACGCTCCTACTTCAGGGCTTTTCCATGATTTGGCCCCTACTTTCCTCTCCAGTTCCTTGTCTCTACACTAGCCATGCTGGCTTCCTCTCTCTGTCATTCCCAGTCTTTCTTGTCCTAAGGCTTTACGCATTTTGATACCTTTAGCTGGAAGGCTCCTCCCTCCCTGCTTTACTTTTCCTTCAAATATAACTTCACTTGTCACTTCATTAGGAAAGCCTTTTCTGACTAGATCAAATTTTCCTGTTACAAACTCATGTTCCTTTCTCTCATAGCACTTATTACAGTGGCAGGTTTACATTTACTGTGTCATTTTTAAATTCATGACAAACTCTTCAAATCCACTGAGAGCTCCATGAGGGCAGGGACCGTGTCTGTTTTTGATTACCACTGTATTCTCAAAAGGTAGCAGAATGAATGGAAAAAGTAGGAGTTTAACAAACATCTATGACTGAATTATGAATGAATGCATGCTCGGGAATGACAGCCAATGGTACAATAAGTTAAAAGATGTATGTTGTGTTGCATCTTCCATGCATATCAAGCACCCAAATTTCAAAGGTTATACACAGTGAACAAAAATGAATGACAGAGATTGTAAAAATGTGGGCGGTGTGAAGTACTTCTTTTAGGTTGATAAAAATGTACTGCTCCCCCAAAGAAAAACTATTATTTGAAAATGTTATATTTATGAGAGTTATTTGTATTATTTTTGCTTAGCTAAATTATCTAATATTTTCCATAATCATGTATTAATATTGTAAGAATGTCATTTTTTACTGCAACATAAAATCATTCTGGCTTCAGTGCAGCAGAAAACCAAAGTATCTCAGAGGGGCAGCAGTTAACCATAGGAGAGCTTTTTCCCACCCCCTCTTCTAGACAGATAAGAGTTGAATTCTTGGTTCATGGCTAGCTGAACATAGATCTCAATAATCATACTCATTCTTATATATTAATTTCAAAGTAAAAGATTTTAGTTTACAGATTCTAACTTTGGTTTCTGATACTGGGTTTGCTCCCAAAATTACATGATCTTTCTTTTGAATGTAACGAGTCCACATAGTCTACCAATTGCGATTAGTTCTGAGGAATTAAATATATTCACTTATTCAACAAACATTTTTGTATTTTTTTTTTTTTTTTTGAGACAGGGTATCACTCTGTCCCCCAGACTAGAGTGCAGTGGCGCGATCTTGGCTCACCACAACCTCCGCAGCCTGGGTTCAAGTGGTTCTCCTGCCCCAGCCTCCCAAGTAGCAGGATTACAGGCACGCGCCACTATCACCTGGCTAATTTTTGTATTTTTAGTGGAGACGGGGTTTCACCATGTTGGCCAGACTGGTCTCAAACTTCTAACCTCAGATGATCCACCCACCTCAGCCTCCCAAAGTGTTGAGATTACAGGTTTAGCCACTGTGCCCTGCCTTTTTGTATGCCTTCTGTACATAAGGCATTGTGTTAGGGAAATGGTTGGCAAAACATGTATTAATACATCTCTTTCAGCCCTAATAACATAGCTAATTCCTAGGTGAGCATGTAAGATAAAAATTCATTTACCAACTGTCACACATATTATTTCATCATACCCACAAGAAAATATTTTAATAAATAATTTTTTAATGAGTGCTATTTGTAGATGTGTGAAAAATACTTTATTGGTATTTTCATAAGGGGCCTCTGTCACCCAGGTTGCAGTACAGTAGCACAATCATAGCTCACAGCAGCCTAAACTCCTGGGCTCAAGTGATCCTCCTGCCTCAGCCTCCTGAGTAGCTGGAGTTACAGGTATGAGCCACTATGCCAGCTGAAAAGTAATTTTGGGGGGCGGGGGGGTGATACAGTTTTGTTCACTCACTCAGAGTGGAGTGGAGTGATACAGTCTCAGTTCAGTGCAGCCTCAACCTCCCCGGGTTCCGATAATCCTCCCACCTCAGCCTCCTGAGTAGCTGAGACTATAGGCATGCACCACTATACCTGGTTAATTTTTTTATTTCTTGTGAAGTTGGGGTTTTGTCATGTTGCCCAGGTTTGGAAAAACACTTTTACAGAGATATTCTCTTAGCATTGTTTTTACTATTGAAAATGTAAGTGCTCAATAATAGTTACATAAATGATAATATAATCATATAATGGAATATTACACAACTATTAAAATGTAGTACAACTATTAAAATGTAGTGGCAGAAGTATATTTACTGCTACGGCAAGATATTGATATGCTGGTAAATGCAAAAGGTTTCAAAACTGTAACAACTTATTATATAAGCAAAAAGGTTGGAATGACATCAAAATGTTATTTGTTGTATCAATGGTTCTCACCTGTGCTTCATATTAGAATCAATGGGGATATTTAATAAATATACTAATACAGGAATACAATTAGAAATTCTGATTTAATTGACCATATGAGGGGCCTGGGCAACAGTATTTTAAAAAAAAAACAACAAAACACTCCAGATAATTCCAATGTGCACCCAGACCTTCTTTTTAATACCTGAATTTGGTTAGTTATACCTTTCTTATCCTTCCTCTAGAACCAACTTTTGGTTTTGCCGATGTGCTATACTGAATATTTGTTTATTATTTCATTAATTGCTATTTTTAAATTATTTTCTTTCTTCTAGTTCTTTTTGGTTTTCATTTGTTCTTTTTTCTACTTTCTTCAGCTGGATGCTTAGATGACTGAGATTTTTGCTCTTCGTCTTTTCTAATATATGCATCTAAAGCACCTAATATATGCATCTAATATACGCATCTAAGCATCCCTTAGCTATGCCCCCCAAAAATTTTGATATAAAGTATTCTGATTATAATTTATTTTAAAATATTTCCTATTTTTCTATTGTGATTTTTCCCGAGGCATGAGATATTTAATAGCGTATTTTGAAATTTCCAAATATACAGAAGTTTTCTAATTATCTCTATGTTGTTCTTTTCTAATTTAATTCCATAGTGATCTGAGACTATACTCCATCTGATTTCAAGTTTATCTGAAATTTGTTGGTACTCTATGGCTAAAATATAGTTGTTATAGACTGAATACGTGTGCGCCCCTATCCCCCGCATATTCATATGGTGAACTCCCAATCACCAATGTGATGGTATTAAAAGGTGGAACCTTTGGGAGGTATTTAAAATCATTAGGGAGGAGCCCTCATGGATGAGATTACTGCCCTTTTTGAAGAGATCCCAGAGAGTTCTCTACCTCTCCTCCTGCCACCTTAGGGTATAATAAGACAGCAATCTACAGGCAAAAAGAAGGCCTTCACCTGCACCCAACCATGGTGGCACCCTGACCTTGGACTTCCAAACTCTGAAACATGAGAAGCACAATTCTGTTCTTTATAAGCAACCCAGTCTATGATACTTTCTCATAACAGCCTGAACTGCCTGAGACAATGGTCCAATGTTTAAGTATTGTGTGCACTTAAAAATAATGGGTATTATGTAGTTGTAATATGTATTCTGAAGTTTTTGCATACAAAATAAATGTCACATTTGTTAATTGTGTTGTTCAAATTTTCCCTCTATAAATTTATCTGTCCTAACAGTTATTGGGAATGGTGTGCTAAAATCTTCTACTGTAAATATGAATTTGCATTTCTCCTTCTTGTCTTATAAGTTTACATTTTGAGGCTATGTTATGAGGTGCATACATTTTCAGAATTATTTTAGTTTCCAGGTGAATTAAATATTTTCTCAAGAAGTATCACTATTTTTCTCTGACATGTTTTTAAATGACATCCTTATATGATATTAATAAGCTTTCCCATATATGTTTGGTTAAGATTTGAGTGATTGGTACATTGTATTATTGGTTCCAGTTCTTCATCCCTTCCTGTATCCATATCCTTTGCCACATGACTGCTGTTCCTTAAACTAGAGGCAGGGTACCTCCCTGCCCTTTGACTTTGGGTTCAGTCATATTACTCATTCTGCCTTAAGATGTTAGTAACTGTGCTGCAATCAGAGCCTTGATTTGCACTTATTCAACTGAACTTGCCCATGCTTCCATCATCACCATGAGATTATGTCCTGACTTGACAGTCCAAGGCAGAACAGCAGACCTGGACCCAAACTCCAGTTTGAAGCCAAGCTAAACTTAGATCCGTTCATCCCAAGATGCATGAGAAAAAATAAATTATTTTTGTCACTAAATTAGAAGCATTACTATAGCAAAAGCTAATAGAGAAGATGGTAACCTAGACATAGGATGCTCCCGTAGCAAAAAACCTAAAATAATGTGATAGATTTGAAGTCAGAAAGCAAGAAGTATGAAACTAAAACAGCAAGCTGGAAAATGGCAAGGAAAATGGTTACAGGAGAAATGATGACTCATAGTGGCAAAACATTTGGTTAAAATGTTGCATGGGATAATCTGAGAGAAAAATTATATAATAAACTTGTGGAGTTCAGGTAGTAGAATATGAGGGAAAATGAACACATGAGCTGTCTGTTTTGTGCCGTATTTGGTAAGTTACTACAAGAAAGAAATGACATCAAAAAAAAGTGGTCCATTTCCAAGTAGAATTAAAGGGACGATGAATTGTCCAGACATTTTAGAATTGTAAAGTAAAACTGTTTGCTCCCAAGTAAAAGCTATGGTCATTAAGAAACAGCTTCAGAGAGAAGACCAAACCCAGGGAACTGGGTAAAGACCACATCAAGGACATGCCTGTCAGACCCTGTGCTAAGACCTCTGAAAGATGGTGGTGCCTCACAGGTCATCTCTACTTGAGAAAAAAGGGTGACTTCTAGAAATATAAAAAGCATAGTCCCACAGATATGTGATGTACCTCCAGGTACCTGTAACATAAGTCTAAAGAGAACAGAAAACATAAGAAACTAAAAAGTTCTTGACCTGAAAAGTACAATAATTGAAATAAAAAAGTTCACTAGAAATATTCAAAAGCAGGTTTGAGCAGATGATAGAAAGAATCCGAAAACATGAAGACAATTGAAATTATCAAGTCTGAGGAATGGAAAGAAGAAAAGAAAAGTGAACACAGCCTAAGGCAATCAAGCTGACCAACACAATGAAATCCTGTCTCTAACTAAAGTGAGAGCCCCAAAAGAAGAAGAGAAATTATTTGAAACAGGAGGCAGAGAGATTATTTGAAGATAACGTGTCAGCTCCTCAAATTTGATGAAATGCATGAATATAAACATCCACCAAACTCAACTAACTCCAAGTAGGATAAAATCAAAGAGGTCCCACGAAAACACACTAAAATCAAACCGTCAAAAGCCAAAGCCATAGTGTCTTCAAAGCAGAAAGAGAAGGAACTCATCACATATAAGATTTCTTCAACAAAAGTATCAGCATATTTCTCATCAGAAACTTCGAAGTCCAGAATGCAGTGGGCCATTATACGCAAAGTGCTAAAAGAAAACAAAACAAAACTGTTAACCAAAAACTTTTATCCAGAGAACTGTGTTTCAAAAGTGAGGGAGAAATTAAGACATATACAGATAAACAAAAGCTGAGGGAGTTTGTTACCAACAGACCTGCCCTTAAAGAAATGGTAAAGGGAGTGCTTCATGTTGAAACAAAAGACACTAGAAAGTAACACAAAGTCATATGAAGAAATAAAGATATCCACAAAAGTAAATACGTAGGCAATTATAAAAACTAGCATTATTTTGACTTTAGTTTATAACTCTACTTTCTGTTTGTACCTGACTCAAGAGTCTAATGCATAAAAATTATTAGTCTATGTCTCTGGACATACAAAAATTATTAGTCTATGTATAAAGATGTAATTTTGGGATATCAATAACTGAAATGATAAGGAGCTATATATAAGCAGTGATTTTGTATGGTATTGTGTATTTGCATGCTATTGAAGTTAAGTTTATGTACATTTAAATTTGAATGTTGTAACTTTAGGATGTTAAATGTAATTCCTACAGTAGCCACAAAGAACCCAGCTATGGAATAAACACAAAAGGAAATGAGAAGGGAATTAAAACACCATACTATAAAAAATTAATTAAACATTGAAGATGACAGCAATGTAGAAAATGAGGGGTAAAAAATGCTCTAAGGCATATAGAAAGCAAACAGCAAAAGAAATAAGTCTCTCCTTAGCAGTAATTACTTTTAATGTAATTGAATTCAATTTTTCAGTCAAAACACAGAGATTTGCAGAATGGATTTTAAAACATGATTCAAATATGTACTGTCTATAAGAGACTCATTTTAGATCCAAAGACATAAATAGGTTGAAAGTGAAAGGATGGAAAAAGATATTTCATACAAATAATAACAAAAAGTGAACAGGGGTGGTTATACTAATATCCGACAAAATACTTTATATCAAAAGATATTACAAGAGGGTGAGTATGGTGGCTCATGACTATAATCCCAGCACTTTGGAAGGCCAAGGCAGACGGATCACTTGTGCTCAGGAGTTCAAGACCAGCCTGGGCAACACAGTGAAACCCTGTCTCTAATTAAAAAAAAAAAAAATTTACAGGAGATTAAAAATGGTGTTATATATATTCATAAAAGACTCAATACAGCAAGAAGATATACTAATTATAAACATTATACCTTATAATTGACCATCAGAATATATGAAGCAAAAATGGACAGAATTGAAAGGACAATTCTACAATAATATTTGAAGACTTAATACCCTACCCTTAACTAACTGGGATTTATTTCTGGAATGCAAGGATGGTTCAACATATGAATATCAGTTTTCTTCAGTTGGCTTTTCCATTTTATATTTTACATGTATAGATACATGTAAACATATCATGTCAACATGTAACAGATATTATGTATGTACAGATACATGTAAACAGATACCAAGTTAACAGAATGGAGGAAAGAGAAAAAAAATAGATGATCATCTCAACCAATGCAGAAAAGCATTTGACAAAATTCAACATCCTTTCATAACAAAAACACTCAACACAATAGGGATAGAAAAAAACTACTTTAACATAATAAAAGCCATATATGAACAACCCACAGCTAATATCATACTCAATGGTGAAAGACAGAGAGTTTTTTTTTTATAAGACCAGGAACAAGGCAAGGATGTCCGCTTTGCCACTATACTCAACACAATAGTGGAAGTTCTAGCAAGGGCAATTAGTCAAGAAAATGAAAAAAAAAAAAAAAAAAGAGACATACATATTCCAAATAAAGAGGCAAAATTATCTCTGCTTGCAGATGTTGTAATTGTTTACATAGAAAATTCTTAAATATGCCACACACAAAAATTGTTAGAATAAACGAATTCTGCAAAGTAGTAGGATGCAAAATGAATACTCAAGCAGCAGATGCATTTCTAAACACTAATAATGAACAGTCCTAAAAGGAAATTAAGAAAACAATGCCATTCACAATAGCATCCCAAAGAACAAAATATTTAGGAACAAACTTAACCAAGGATGTGAAAGGCTTATAAAACAACAAAACATTGCTGAAAGATATCACAGGTTAATGGGTTTGAAAACTTGATATTGTTAAGATGTCACTACTACCCAAAATGATGTACAGATTCAATGAATATCAAAATCTCAGTAACATATTCTGCAAAAATAGAAAAATCCATCCTCAAAACCATATTGAATCTAAAAGATTCTGAATAGCCAAAACAATCTTGAAAAAGAAGAACAAAGTTGGAGTATTCATACTTCCTGATTTCAAAACTTACTACAAAGCCACAGCAGTCAAAACAGCATGGTACAAGCATAAAGATGAGATATAGACCAACATAACAGACAGTGCAGAAATAAACCCTAACATACATAATCAAATTATTTTCTTCAATGATGCCAAGATCACTGGGGAAAGACCAATGGGGAAAAAACTGTCTTTTCAAAAAATGGTGCTGGGACTTTGGGAGGTCGAGGCGGGTGGATCACAAGGAAAGGAGTTCGAGACCAGCCTGACCAACATGGTGAAACCCCATCTCTACTAAAAATACAAAAAAATTAGCTGGGCATGGTGGTACATGCCTGTAATCCCAGCTATTCAGGAGGCTGAGGCAGAAGAATCGCTTGAACTCGGGAGGCGGAGGTTGCAGTGAGCCAAGATTGCACCACTGTACTCCAGCCTGGGCGACAGAGTGAGACTCCATTTCAAAAAAAAAAAAAAAAAAAAAAAAAAAAAACTGGGGGGGGTGGTACTGGGAAAACAGGATATCCATATGCAAAAGGGTGAATTTGGACCCTTACATAACACAATATGCAAAAATTAGCTAAAAATGAATAAAAAGCCTATGCATAAGAGCCAAAACTATAAAACTCTTAGGAGAGAACATAGGGCAAAAGCTTTACTACACTGGATTTGGCAATGATTTCTTAAAAGTGACATGAAAAACAGTAAAATAAAAAATAAATTAGACCTCATCAAAATTAAAAACTTTTGGGTATCAAAGGACACTATCCACAGAGTAAAAAGTCAATCCATAGAATGGGAGAAAATACTTGTAAATCACAGGTCTCACAAGAAATATCTGGAATAGAGAACTCCTATATTAAGCACAATCATTTTGAAATATGTATCTGCAAACTCCATTATCTGAATCATCTGTGTGACTGTTTATACTGAGTGCTGCTTCTCTTGGTTTTCTATTATGCAGTACTTTTCTATGCTTTTTTATTTTTGATAGAATACCAATACTGCTTATAAAAACATTGCAGTGAGACAACTGATGGCCTAGGATAATTTTATCTTCCTCTAAAAATGGTTTAAAGTTGTTTCTGTGACGGGAAAGGGCACTAGCAATTATAAATCAACTAAATCAGATTAGGATTTCAAATAATTTGAAGTTGGTTTTCACTTGCCTGGGTGAGCTGGTCTATTATAGGTTTAACCTTCCTCTTAGATTTAATTAGACATTACTCCCCTCTCTGTGGGCCTTGAACTCCAGTTTCCCCCCAGGCTTCATGATTCTTGGTGTCTCTATTCAGCTTTGTAGTCTTTTAGCCATCATCATTGGAAATGGCAGATATTTCTATCTACAGGAAGTGGCATACACCTATAGAGGGAATACACTTCTGTTTTTTTTGAGGCTGAGTCTCCCTTCATCACCCAGCCTGGAGTGCAGTGGTGTGATCTTGGCTTACTGCAACCTCTGCCTCCCGGGTTCAAGCAATTCTCCTGCCTCAGCCATCCAAATAGCTGAGACTACAGGCACCTGCCTGGCTACTTTATGAATTTTTAGTAAAGATGGGGTTTCACCATGTTGACCAGGCTGGTCTCGAATTCCTGACCTCAGGTGATCCGCCTACCTTGGTCTCCCAAAGTGCTAGGATTACAGGCATGAGCCACCATGCCGAGCCTACGGGCAATGCACTTCTAAGTGCCAGACATCACTCTTGGATGTTCTCTGAGTTGGGCTCATAATTTTTCAGTATTTTGTTAGTATGACGAAGCCTCAGGTTTTTGTTTCCATTTCATCCAGTTTTTCTTTTCCTTTTTTTTTTGGAAACAGGGTCTCACTCTGTCCTGTGTCACACAGGTTGCAGTGCAGCGGCCTGATCATGGTTCACTGCAGCCTCAACCTCCCAGGCTCGAGTGATCCTCCCACCTCAGCCTCCTAAGTAGCTAAGACCACAGGCATGCACCACTACAGCCTGCTAATTTTTTGTATTTTTGGTAGAGATGGTGTTTTGCCATGTTACTCACACTGGCAATCTTTCTAACTCTTGTCAGCATTAGGAATGGTCCAAATTACTTAGTCTACCATTATTACTAGAAACCAAACTGCATGCCTTAATTTTTAAAAGCATATTTAACTGTCAAAGTAAATTTTCATAAAATGGTCTTCATATCATTTACATAAGAATCATCTATGATGCTGGTTTAAAATTCAAATTCCTATATTCTCTCTCCAATCTAGCTGAGTCAGAATTGCATTTTAAAACAGAATCCCAGTTCACTGAGTAACTATAGGTATATAAAAATAAATTATTGGAACAATACCTTATTTATATAATCGTACTTGACCATCAGTCATAAATTACTACTTTCCAGATGAGTTAATGGAAATATATGTCTTCTAATAGAGTTCTTAGTGTAAGTTGCATCTTTAATATGAAATTAGATGAAAAGAAAGGCGAAAGTGAAGAAAATTGCTATAGTTTCCAAGTAATCATTCTTAAATGGCTAAGCAAATACATTGTTAAATTTTCCACACAGAAATATCTTCCTGATTTTTTATTTAAATATAAACTATTAGTTTAAAACATGGTGGCTGGGCACAGTGGCTCATGCCTATAATGCAATCACTTTGGGAGGCGGAGGCAGGCAGATCAGCTGAGGTCTACAGTTCAAGACCAGCCTGACCAACATGGAGAAACCCCGTCTCTACTAAAAATACAAAATTAGCCGGGCATGGTGGCGCATGTAATCCCAGCTACTTGAGAGGCTGAGGCAGGAGAATTGCTTGAACCCAGGAGGCAGAGTTAGTGGTGAGCCAAGATCGTCCCATTGCACTCCAGCCTGGGCAGCAAGAGCAAAACTCCATCTCGAAAAAACAAAAAACAAAAAAAAACATGGCTATAAGATCTGTATCTACACATGTAAATTATGCTATGAAAAGAGCCAAAGAGAAAATTTATTCCCATTAATAAGATCAAGATGTGTTATAATGGGAAACTATCCAATAACAGAAACCATTTTATCTTTTCTGTCCTGATTTAAAATTCTTATTTAGCAAACTGTCAGATAAAAGAATTTTAAGATCAAGATAAATGATAAGGGTGAACACTACAGAATACGTTTAAAACTTAGCCTAATGACTCTTGATTAAAACTTCCTAATGGTGAACTTAAAATTTCATGTTTAGGAAGAAATGAGAAATAAATTTGTTCTCTTATATACATAACTCCCAGTGGCATGTTAGATAGCTTCTATATCTTCTTGAAATTTTAAGTGTTCACTGCCAGTCTTAGTTTTTACTTAGACAAGCCATACATATTAACTTCCATTAAACTTGACTGAGAGATTAGTTCCCTTTAACCCATGAATGTCTGTAAATATAGTCTTGTTAATTTATTCCAATTTTCTTTTAATATAATGTTCAAAATGCAACACAATTTTCTTGTGTAGTCTTGCTGGAACAAATAGAAGTATAAAACTATATTCTATATATAAAAAAATATATATATATTCTATATATGTAGTCTCCCCTCATCCACAGCAGATACTTTCCAAGACCTTCAGTGGATGCCTAAAACTGCAGAAAGTACCCAACCCTACATATACACTACGCTTTTTTCCCCCACAAATATACATAATTATGATAAAGTTTGGCTTGTAAATTAGGCACAGTAAGAGATTAACAATAACTAATGATAAAATAGAACAATCATAACAATATACAGTAAAAGTCGTGTGACTATGGTCTTTCTCTCTCTCTCAAAACATCTTATTGTAAGGTACTCATTTATTTTCAGACTGCAGTTAACCACTGTTAACTATAACCACAGAAAGCAAAACTGTGAATAAGGGGGGACTACTGTACATGCTCCTTTCATTTTATTGCTTTTCCACGTAGGAACATTTTAATCAACTTTTTATTTCCCTATTGCTTATTTCTACCTACTGCTTAGTCATCTTCATAAATTTTCCGTGCAGTCCTTGATCTTTTAACTCAATCTAATCACAGTGCTTCCCAGCATGCTATTCATCCGTTCAGGATCTTCATCTTTGGTAAAAAGGTAATGTTCAATTTTGGATTGAAGGGATTTTGAATTGCTTGATTTTATCTATCTCTTATAACCAATGTATTTTTCCCCTGCACTATAACTGACCCTCATTGTAAGGCTTTTTATAAAACATTTTACAAAAACTAAATCCAACCTGCATGTTCATAGGGGAAAACAGAAAACCAACAAGACAAATCAGCTCTACTAGTCTTTATAAAAATAACTTAAAGTCTGGAGAATGCTAAACATATAAGCATAGTCCATAATTGATAATCTCTCTTAGTTAAGTTGTTAGGTGAGAAGGCATAATGCCAAGGTGAAGGTTAGGATTCAATTAATGGAATCATTAATATTATTCATTAAGTAAAAAATAATATTTGCCCAAACTTCATGCATTAGGAGCAGTTAGTTTTCATGTATTTGGTTCATACTTGTTATGGAAATATTAAAAGAAAAATCACACAAGAATAATGTTAGAATCAATGAAAGTAAAATTTTAGAAAAAAACTTGCCATATTAGAAATCCATTGCTATATCCATAAAACTTGCTATTTCTCACATTTTCTTTCTTAGGCTCAAAAAAAAGCCTAAGATTTAAATTAGGGGCTTAGAAGGTTTTCTCTTTCTCCTCTCTGTAAAAGTGAGAAGATAAAGAAGGGTGAAAGGAGCAGGACTGCTTAGACTCCCATTCCTCTATGATGCCACCTTCAACATAAAAAATCCGAAATGGTGGCACACCAAATGATGCCTCAATAAAAAAGAAGTCTACAAAAATGCCGTAGGCAATTAAATTACACTTTTTCTTTGCTGCTTAATCTTTATTTGTTCAAGGATTTGTAGTGGGAAAGGAAGCTACGCCCAAGAAACAATTCCCAGAATGCACTAGGATTTGTGTTGTATTTGAGGGCTCTGCTTATTAAGGAAACCTACAAATTTCTTCTTTGTGTTTTAAGAGGGTAGAATCTAGTAATAACTCAAATGCCCAGAACTCTCCTCAGACATCATTTTTCTAACAGTCCAAGAGGAGCTGATTCAAGGTCAGAAGTCATAGTCTGCACTCCATTTGCCAGCTGGCAGTAAGCTCCAAGGACGGAGGGTGCAAGAAGCGTGACGATTCCTCAAGATGCTCATTCACAGAGCATTGAAAGTATCCCCATGGATACCTCAGAAATACTCATTTTATCTCAGTTTGGTAGGTTAGAGAAAAGGGGGTCAATTTTCTGGGATAGCCTTGCAGAGCTTCGGATGCTATGATCCCATCTCACTGAGGCTGACTTTATTTTACACTAACATAATAAAGCTTAAGAGAGGACAAAAAGTTTCTATTATAGATAAATATTATCTGCTCTGTGACTCTGAACCGAGCAATACTGACTAAAAGGCAAACATCTGGAACTTCAGTTGAGGGAGAAACCATGACTAGCATGAACACTCTATCTGGAGTAATAGGAAAACTTCCACAAGGAAATCATGGTATTAAAATGTTGATCTACAATTATTTTGGGTGACTTCTTGCTTATCTCAAACTTCTACCTCAGATTTTTTGTGCCAGTCTCATACCTCATCCAGATTTTGACTGTTTTTTCCTTTCTTAAATGGCTAAACTGAGATGCTGTGTGTAAGAAATAGAAAGTGACAAGATATGACCAAAGCATTGGAAATCAATCCAAACGAAATGTGCTTCTTAACTATAAGTGAACAGTTGAAAACAATCCTCTTTTATAGCCATGGAGATAAATACTCTGTTTTTATTAGGGAAAAATTGCTTTGGACTGAATAAAGTCATTTGATTAACAAGTCAAAGCAGATGGTTTATTGATATTTCAAAAAGGAGTTTACAAGGTCTAGTGAAAAGAGAGACCCAGGTCTGAATTAACAAATTACCCCGGTATATGGGACACTGACAGCTCACTGTTAATAGATTTATGGGCTACTGCTGGGTGTTTCATCCCCATTTAGAGTATTATGATAAAATATTGGGGCATGAGTAACCTATAGCCTTACTGCAATATACTATGTTGACCTTTGACCTTTAGGACCTGACAGCAAAACTATGTACTAGATTTTTAATTTGTCTTAATCTCACAGGATCAACATCAGTATTTTGTGGTTTATTGTGAAGAGGCTATGCAGTGTAACTAACACATGGTATGCTGGCTTGGGATTTGCTAGAACTCAGTAAGTTAGCTCTCAGAGGTTATAGGAGTCACATGTTAAGATCCAGAAGTCACTGGCAAAATATGCTATGTGGCTTGAGTAATGGAGGTGCATATAAAGAATCTCACTGTTCAACATAGAAGGAGATACTTCTTGCCTCTTGGAAAATTTCAGAATCTTTTTATTTGAAAATGGATATTTTAATTTTGATGAATTTAATTTTTTATTTCTAGCACTTCCTTTTATTCCTTCCAAAATCTGCCTGGATTTTCTCATATTTTCCATTCCTTCTTTTTTTGTGACACAGGGTCTCACTTTATCAATTCTGCCACCCAGCCTGGAGTGCAGTGGTACAATCACAGCTCACTGCAGCCTCAGCTTTCAGGGCTCAGGTGATCCTCCCACCACAGCCTCCAAGGTACCTGGGATTACAGGTACACACCACCATACCCAGCTAATTTTTTGGGTTTTTTGTTTTGTTTTGTTTTTTGGTAGAAACAAGGTTTCGTCATGTTGCCCAGGCTGGTCTCGAACTCCTGGGATCAAGTGATCCACCCAGCGTGGCCTCTCAAAGTGCTGGGGTTGCTAGTGAGTCACTGAGGAACTTGAATTCCATTCTGCCATTTTAGAAATGTATTGTTTTCTGCTCAGATCCAAAACAAAGGAGATGAAGAATAAAAGAAAGGTACTTTATAAAACATGTCTAAGATACTGAGATACTTTCCTTTTGAAGGTAGAGGAAGCAATAGAATAAACTGAAGTAGTTGTTATTTTTCAAAAATTATACTTATAAATTCAGTATTAACTCTGGTGCAAGAAAAAAAAATCACCCATACATTTTGAAAAATCATCTAAAATAAAATGAATTAGATGACATTTTCCTTCAGAAAATAAAAGGGAAAAAGGCTGAGTTATTCTGAATTAGTGGAAGAAAAAAATATGTAATCAGGGAGTATACGTAAATTTGCAACAAATTTTAACTCTGCAGCAGTGTAGATGCAATACCTGCATCTGAAGATGAAATTGTGATGAATGGGACACAAATGCATCTTTTATTTCCTCTCCCACTTTTTTGTAGTCACTGGTAGACAGATGGATACAGGAATTCTTATGATTTGTTATGCAGTCTCTCCCTGCCCATCTGAAGCCCCAACTCTATTAGGATCTGCAGAAATAATTTAAAAGTCTTAAAGATAATTGTTTTCTCTAAGCTTTTTTTCTCCACCCCCTCTACATTCTCCACAAGCACTAGGTACCCTCCAAGTGAACTAACCCTGCTGTAAAATACAGTATTTCTTATCTTTATTCTTCTAGTCTATCAGTTATCTTCAGTTGTATGTATAAGGCTTTAGATTAACTCTGATGAAAATCACTATTCTTGATGTCTCTTCTCTTTAGACTTGACTTTGTATCATTTATTCTTTTAAATGGTATTTGTGTTCCTCCCTCTATTTCTCTGTCCTCTTTTTCTGTTTGTCCATGAGAGGGGTGTTATATAAAATAGAATTATTAAATCCCAGTTTCCATTCTATCTCAAATTTTATTCCAGAATCCCTGCTTTTTAGAAAACTAAAACCCCAAGTATTAATGTGGCTTTAAATATCTTGAGTTACTCTTTTAGTAAGTGGAAACTTTAATTTTATATTTGAAAGTTATAAAGCTGTAAGTGAATCTGTAGAATAATAAATAAGACTTGTTAACCAGTCTGGGCAACACAGTGAGACCCCATGTCTTAAAAAAAAAAAAAAAAAAAAAAAGGCAAAAGTACAAAAATTAGCTGGGTGTGGTGGCTTGTACCTGTAGTCCCAGCTACTCAGTGGCTGAGGCAGGAGGATCCATTGAGCTCAGGAGTTCGAGGCTGCAGTGAGCCATAATTGCACCACTGCATTCCAGCCTGGGCAACAAAGCAAGACCCTGTCTCCAAAACAAAACAAAACAAAACAGAACAGACCTGTTAAATGATACAGCTCAAATTTAGAGTAAGTTGTAGAAGAGAATGTTTGAACAGCTAAGAAGCTGGGCATATTGGCAGATGACTCTGGAACAGAATCTACTCTTCAAGGACAGAATACTGATAATGTGATAACGAGTCTACAGTTAGCCTTAAACCACAGAAATACAAACCCCTAAGCATTTTTTTGTTTCCATAAAACCACCTCTAATGAGATTATGGACAAGTTTCAGAAGGTAGTGAGGCATTTTGAATTGTGTGTATCTTTCACATCTGAACTAATTGTCATGGCTCGTGTTCCTCCAGTCCTTTCTCCTTTGAAGCAATCTTTAGGAGTTGAGTAGTACTTATGAAGAAATATATGGTGGACTCCCAAGCCAAAGCCACATAGTTTTAAGAGCACGAGATGTGATAAAAGGCAATGGTAGGTATAAGTGCCAGCCTAAGTGAGCACTGAATAACTCTGCTTAGTTAACGAAGTCTTTCAAGTAGCTCCAGCATGAACCCATAATGATATCCCAATTTCTACCACTCCACTCCAAAATCAGCATAAATTTCCTTTTATCAATTGCCCATGGCTTGTCTTTCATCTTGAGTTTTTAACCTATATAAAGAAATAAAAGCATATTTAAAGGTAGAAGGTAATTTGGGAGTTTGTAGGCAAAAAAAGAAAAATCAAATTTATAATATAAAGGAAGGTTGCAGTTACAAGCAGACACAGTGGAATATATTCTTTAAAAGTAAACAGTTACAATTAAGAACGTAAGAACTACTATAAAATATTTTATAGTTGGAAGATAGGACAGAAGAATAAGAGAATTTTTTAAAGTTTAAAAAAGATTTTAAAAGGGCAAACAATTCCACCTCAAATTAAATACACAGGAAGGCAAAAAAAATCTGTTTGGATAGAGTGTTGGTGAAAGCAATGAGTAAAAGAAAGAACTGTCTTAGAAATGGAGAAGATGAGTGAATGAAAGGACATGGTATACTAATTGCCAAGGAAGGCAGACTTAGAAAAAAAGTACAATGAAATAATGCTCAATAAGGGAATTAAAGGAGATCAGAAAGGATCAAAAATACATTCAAAGGGAGTGGGACAGGACTACCAAAAGAAATGAGTATTTGAGAAATGAGTATTTCGCAGGAATGTTAAAAAGAGGCCAATGCAATGGTTCACACCTGCAATCTCAGTACCTTGGGTGGTGGAGGCAGGAGCATCACTTGAGCCCAGGAGTCTGAGACCAGCCTGGAAAACATTAGTGAGACCCCACCTGTGCAAGAAATTTCAAAATCTAGCTAGGCATAATGTGCGCCTGCAGTCCCGGCTACTCTGGAAACTGGGAAGGAAGGATCACTTGAGCCTGGGAGGTCGAGGCTGCAGTGAGCTATGATTCATGCCAAGTGCACTTCAGCCTGGGTGAGAGAATGAGACCCTGTCTCAATAAATAAACAAATAAATGATAAAAATATCTCTTTTGCTTATCTTCTGTAAAAAGGAAAGTGATAAGAAAATCAAGAACATGGGTAAGTCTGGTGACTCATGCCTATGGCACCAGCTCTCTGGGAGACCAAGGCAGGAAGATTGCTTCAGCTGAGGAGTTCCAGACCAGCCAGAGCAACACAGTAAGACTCCATCTCTACAAGAAAATAAAAAATTTAGCCAGGTGTGGTGGTGGGCACCAGAAGTTCCAGTTATTTAGGGGGGCTGAGGTGGGAGGATTGCTTAAGCCTGGGAGGTTCAGGCTACAGTGAACTGTGATTGCACCACGGTATTCCAGCCTGGGTTACCGAACAGGACTCCATCTCAAAAAAAAAAAAAAAAAAAAAAAAAAAATCAAGAAGAAAAGAAAATCAAGAACATTATACAAGAAGCCAGCAGTTGAAGCCACCAATAATTAAAAAAAAAAAGAGATTAATAAAGACACTGAAAAGACAATTATATTTAATTATATTTACAACTACAGATTTGTATGAAGTAGTCCCAAGAAGGTTTAAAAACTACTGTGTAACACCCATAACTCATCTTGGAGTCCACAGCTACCTTCATGATCCAAGGACGATGACAACAACAACAAAAAACCAACGGGATTCTACCTCAACATTCTCAAGATAACAGAATTTGAAATCTTGTATGTTCTGGCACTGGCTCCATGAAAACTATGAACTCACTGCTAATTCACATCTAAAGAGCTAAGAAAAAGACAACTAATTGATTACTAGCAACCGTAACTTTTACTAGATAAATCTGTGTCAAATAAACCACACAGGCTTTGCAAAAAAGTTAGAATGTACTTAATAATCACAACTTAGAAGGGAGAGAGTAAGAATATTTGGATATTCCTGAGATCATCAGCAATTTTGAAATACCTAATTATCATTTATAAGCTTCTTGTGACGCTGAGTAGATTCCAAGAAAATAAAATTAGTACAGCCTGGTTTTTATATGACAGTCTGTAAAGATGACACTGTCCTGCTATTTCATTTTGGTCACATATTGCCTGGTAACATGCAGCTGCAATAAATTCAGTACAAAATAAAGTGAACTTAAAGCTCTCCATATCATATGTTAGAGTTTGATTAATGAGCTAGTAATAAAGAATAGTGATCTATGGTAAAAAAAAAAAAAATTTAAAAAACTAAGAAATGGAGTTAAACCCCGTATTACTTTCCTTTTTATCAGTATCTAAAATATGAACAGACTCTTATTTTAAGTTAATACAACAACATAGCCTATTCCCAGGTTTCATGCATAAGGAAAACATGACTGTCTTGAAATTTCTTGTCCAAATTCTGTGGAAAGATAGAGCAGTTATAGGGAAAAATAAGTTGGGGGAAAAAAAACACCAAAAACATTTTAGTTTGGCATTTGGAGATATTAGCAGAATTCAAGGAAGCTTCAAAACTCCATATGGGACCACTGACTTAAAAGACATTGCAGATTCTACCATGAATACCATTATAAATGTCAGTATCACTGTGAACAAAGTAACATTACCTCAATGAATTCATATTATGATGAAAGGATTAGAGAATAAACATTAGATGATGTTTTCCAAGTGATCCAAAGGGCCTTACATTTTGTATCCAGTTTGCATACTTGCTTTTCGTCTACGCAGTGTAGGAGGTAGATTACAATAAAAAAAGAATATAGAGATGATCTCATTCCATAGTTGGGATTTGTGCATAACAATAAATCAGGAAAACATGGAAATTCAATGCCAGATTAAGATAATTCTGTAGTTCTTTTTATATTTGTTTAGTTTAAATCAAAATATGAACAATAAGGGTCAATAATCTGAGATTACAAAAAACTTCTTAGGAAATTCTCTGAAGAGAGAGTACAATTGAGAACATTTTAAAAGGAAGACAATAATGGAGGAGCCAGAACCAGAATAAATTATCCCTTTGATAAGAATAAATAGTAATGATATCTTTAAAATCATAAATTCCTGGCCAGGCATGGTGGCTCATGCCTGTAATCCCAGCACTTTGGGAGGCCGAGGAAGGCACATCATTTGAGGTCAGGAGTTTGAGACTAGTCTGGCCAACATGGCGAAACCTCATCTCTATTAAAAATACAAAAATTAGCCGGGCATGGTGGCAGGCGCCTGTAATCCCAGCTACTCGGGAAGCTGAGGCAGGAGAACCGCTTGAACCTGGGAGGCAGAGATCTTGGCTCACTGCAACCTCCATCCACCTCTGGGATTCAATCACTGAGGCGATTCTCCTGCCTCAGCCTCTTGTGTTGGCCAGGATGGTCTCGATCTCTTGACCTCGTGATCTGCCCACTTTGGCCTCCCAAAGTGCTGGGATTTCAGGCGTGAGCCACCGTGCACGGCCGGTTATAAGATGGTAAAAGATTTAACAATAAAAAGATATGCCAGGCATCAAACAGCTCAAGGTCAAGGGAATATTCCTGATTTTTAAGGAAGTGATATAGATGTTAGGACCTAAATAAAACTCAAGAAATGGTAACTAGTGGCTTCTAGAATGACAAGGATATTGAAGATTCCTAAAGAAATTAAATTCTGAGTAATCAGAATTAAATGTTTACTATCAATAGTAAACTGGATGCTTTTATGCTTTAAGTCAGTGGGCATGATTAGCATACTATTTTTTCTTTGTTTTTTGTTGTGGTTGTTTTTTGAGATGGAATTTCACTCTTGCTGTCCAGGATGGAGTGCAACAGCACACGACCTCAGCTCACTGCAACCTTTGTCTTCCACATTCAAGCGATTCTCCTGCCTCAACCATCCGAGTAGCTGGGATTACAGGTGCCCGCCACACCCGCCACACCAGGATAATTTTTTGTAGTTTTAGTAGAGACGGGGGGGTTTCGCCATGTTGGCCAGGCTGGTCTCAAACTCCTGACCTCAGTTGATCCACCCGCCTCGGCCTCCCAAAGTGCTGGGATTACAGGCATGAGCCACCATGCCTGGCCTATATTTATTGCTTCAGTGATTGTAGAAATGAAAGTTATGCCTCTGACAGATGGGTAAGGACCAATATTATGACAGGGTTACCTCAAGGAATATAAAGAAGGCAGCCTCTTGGGGTTTGCCATTGAAAAAAATAAAAAAGTCCAAAATACTAAACAACATGAGCTATTTCAGGTATAGGAGCAGCATTCCCTTTTTTATTCCTCATCAAAAAATTTTACAAGAAATTAATGATAATCACATTTATGCCCAGTCTTTTATCCTCCTTGTCCTTCTGGCCTTCAGGGTTCTGCATTTTACTGGAGTACCAGGTTATCTAGTAATAAATAATGTGATAACCAACCATACTACTTTAGGCGACTAGAAATAAATTGAGGGAGCAGTTCTTGTTGTACTTTACATACTCATTCTTGTTGCATATTATATGAAATTTATTATGTTTCATATGGAAAAGTTGTATTTCCACAGTTGGGAGGTTTATTGCAAGAAGTAGATGGGTAATGTTCTACTTCTCCTGTAAAGCTTTTAAGACAACCAAATTGTCTTTGTATTGTGCAGGTATTCAAGTAGCCAAATGATCAATACAATATATCCTCAAAGCACATGAAGGGACCTTAGAAATAATTTGGTCCAATCACCCATCCAATGTAGGATTCTCCTCCATCGAATGTAGGATTCTCCTCTGTTTCTCAAAATGAAGATCAACTTATCTACAAGTAACACCTTTTTCCAACCAGGTGGGAGTGTCCCTTCCTTCTTCCCCATGCCCTCCATGACTTTATGCATAAAAGAAGGAGAATTCCTTCAAACTCATTGCTTCTTAAATATTTGTTGCTAGTTGGAACTTACCAAGGGCCTAAATATTACATGTGGCCTCATGATTTTTTTCAGTGCAAAAGTTAAAGAAATAAGCATTCCTAAACTATAAAAAATGGAGATCCCTACAGGCTTTTTTGTGTTGAGACAATTTTTTAAAAAGCATCCATCTTATATCATTTAATAAGTATAAATATTCATCTACATGGGTGATAACATCTTGGGGTCACCAGATTTATGCTGTGGTCATTAAAATACTGTATTGCTACATGAATTCAGATCTGTGGTTTATTTCTTTACCATTCATTTAGGTCTCAATTGCAACACACTTCTGAGATGTTACTCTTGTCTACACTCTTTGTTCTATAGTTGCTCCTAAGGACATACACCTGTATTTGTAAATAATGCATGCAGCAGTGGGACACAGACATGACCTAGACCTAAGATAGTTTCAGCAAGTAATCGAGGAAGCCTATATGTACTTTAATATAATGGAAATAGAACATATTAGGAAGAATCATTTTATAAGTTTAATTTTGGAGACAAAGGAGGTTAAAGAGAGTTAGGTAAGGAGCTCTAAATGAGGCCCAGTATAAGTTACATATCTGAGGATGGAAGTTACTTACATTCGATGAGAAGTAGAATCAGCAATTATGAATGGAAAGACTTATAAAATAGTCCAGTGTAATTTGCTTAAGATGTATATACTTGTCTGCAGTGTTATATGGCTTAATCATTCTTATTACTACTTCTATTTTGCCAGCAGTGGTTAGGTACCAACTTGAGACAAAATGAGTTCTGTATTCCTGATGTCTTCTCACTAGAGGCATGAAGAACGGACTTTTGTATTCTTTCTCTGATACGCAGTACATGTAGCCGTAATCTTCAAAATCACTGTTATCATAAATTATACCTACTTTGTTAGTCACTGCCACCCTTAGGTCTTTTTAACCATTTGATGACTTTCAGATCTTGTTCCCTTTGAATACTTATTTTGTTTTATTGTTTTTCTCCTAATGCAGTAGTAGTTTCTATCTAGGAGGAACAGAATCTCATTTTATTATTTCCACTCCATATCTCTAAGCTCTCTGAGTACCTTTACCTTGCTTTTGCTGCCCTCACTGCTATTTGCATCACCTCCTAATTTAATAGCATCTGTGAATTTCATTAACATGCTTTTCACTCCCTTTTCTACATCATTAATGCAGCAGCTGTATAAGACAAGACATAACACTGATCCTTCCAGCACCTAGACACATTCCCCAACTTGATACATTACCATTTATGGTTTATCAATATTTTTTATGGTTCTCCAGCCAGTTTTTAATCCATATGACTCTGCTTATATCCAGGACAACTTAAATTAATTGTACACAGACATCATGAGATACTACATCAAACACTTCACTAAATTTAAGAAAGACTACATCTACCATATTTTGTCATTTACTGATATTATATTTAAAAACATAATTTCAGATTAGCTTAATGTTTATAATTCTAGTGATATATTTACTTCTCTTTTAATATTTGTACCATTATTTTCATATGAATACAGATGACACAATAATCTTTATCTTCTAACATTCCTTTTTTTACTTTTATAATTTTGGAATAATTTTAGACTTACAGAAAGGTTACAAAAACAGCAGAGTTCCCTTATGCCCCTTCCCCCAACTTCCCCTAATATTAGTATCCTCTAAAACCACAGTAAATTTATCAAAATTAAGAAATTAACATTGATATAATACTCTATAGACTTCATTCAGATGACACCTGTTCTCCCACTACTGTCCTTTTTCTGTTCCAAGATCCAATCTAGAATATCACACTGCATTTAGTGGTCATGCCTGCTTAGTCTCCCATGATCTGGGACAGTTTCTCAGTCTCCCTTTGTTTTCCATTACTATTATAGACTAAATATTTGCAGTTCCCCCACCTCAAAATTCAGATGTTAAAGCCAATCCCCAGTGGTATTTGGAGGTGAGAGCTTCAGGAGAGGATTAGGTCATAAGGGAGGTGTCCTCATGAATGGGATTAGGGACCTTATAAAAGTGACCCCAGAGAGCTCCTTTGTCCCTTTGGCCAAGTGAAGTTATAGCAAGAAGGAAGAGGTCTACGAACTAGGAAGCAGGCTCTCAACAGACAGCAAATCTGCTGATATCTCAATCTTAGGCTTCCCGGCCTCCAAAACTGTGAGAAATAAATGTTTGAAGTTTATAGGTCACCCAGTCTATGGTATTTCACTATAGCAGCCAAAATGGACTAAGACAATTACCTCGACACTTCAGAAGAGGTCAGGTATTTTGTAGAATGTCCCTAAATATGGGTTTGCCTAATGTTTTCTCATAAGACTAAAGTTTTGAAAAGACTACTACATAGACAAAATGCCATCCTCTCTGCATATGAGGGTATATGGTATTAACATGACTTATCACTGGTGATATTAACTTTGATCACTTGATTAAGGCAGTGTCTGCCAGGTTTCTCCAAGTTAGAATTTCTCCCTTTTCTCACTCTATCTCATGTATTCTCAGTGGGCTTTGTTAAAATGCCATGGAAGGAAAAAACCGGTTCTTGGTGGGCAAAAATAATTTACTGTTTTATGCATAAAACATGGATACTCACGTAGTACATAAACACACATACAGTATATTTGTGGCATATTTCACTGGGGCAGGGAGGATGTTAGAAAAAAACTTCCAAAGAAGCTCCTGCATGTCAGTGTTTGGGAAGGGGGAGGAAGTAATAATAGAAAAAAAATACTATTTTATTCACTGGAAGCAAGTCACTAAGCACAGACCACAATCAAGGGGACGGGAATTATACTCTCCTCTCTGGTGGAGGGAGTAGTTACATACATTATTTGGGATTTTTCCGTAAGAACATTCTTTTTTAAAAGTTATCATTTTGGTACCTTTTCTGTCACTAGATTGGGTCTGTGTTTCTTTATTACTCTGGATTCTCCAAGAAGCAAATGCCAAGATGAGACTAGATATGCAAAAGATTTATTAGGAGATTTACCTATAAAAGATGAAGGAGGGGGAGAAAGAGAAGACAAGAGAGCCTTCAAGACTGTGACACAGTTTTTTTACTTGTGATGGAGAAAGGAAGGAAGGAGGATTGGGTAGGAAGGGTCTCAGACTGCAGCACATTTCTATGACAGTTTTGGCCCAGCTGATGGGGAGTCCCTAAGCCAAAGTGTCTCATTAAAGGGTCCTGCATTTCACAAGAGCGAGCCTGCATTAGAACTCCTACCATACATAGTCACTGCCTAGAAAGACCATTTACAACCACAGTCTTGGCACAAAGTTGGGGATGAGTTCTAAAGGGCAGCAACTGTGGCCATAAGTCAATTACGTTCCCTGCAGCTGGAGATCTAAACAGTATATTTTCATGCCCATGGTCCCTAATTTTATAGTCTTATGGAGACAGACACTAGAAATTATTTTTGTAAGATTGTCTAACTTTTTCTCATTCTAGGTAGTATCGTTACTTTTCTAAACATAGCTGGGTACAATTTTAAAAACCAGTAATTTCTTAGAAACCACCCCTTTATTTTTCCATTTAAAAATACCGCTTTAGTATCTGCTGGCTTTCATAAATAGTGGCATATCTTAAATGAGATAACCCCTCTGATAACAGCAATTATAAACCCTTCCTAAAATATAAGAAGACAACTATTTGAAGGCACTGTGGAGCCATCAAAAGCAGACAGAAACTGAAGGCGATATGACCCTTGAAAGAAGGGAAGCCAGGTCGGGCACGGTGGCTCATGCCTGTAATCCCAATACTTTGGTAGGCGAAGGTGGGAGGATCACTTGAGCTCAGGAGTTTGAGACCAGCCTGGCCAACATGGCGAAACCCCTTCTCTACTAAAAAAACAAAAATTAACTGGGTGTGATGGAGCATGCCTGTAATCCTAGGTACCTGGATGACTGAGGCAGGAGAATCACTCGAACTCGGGAGGTGGAGGCTGAAATGAGCTGAGTTGTGCCACTGAACTCCAGTCTAGGTGACAGAATGAGACTCTGTCTTAAAAAAAAAAAAAAAAAAAAAAAAAGGAAGCAGTAGATGAGTAGATGATATCTACATTTATCTTGACTTTTTAAGTGAAGTTATTCCCCTGTTTGCATGGTACACAGGGAATAAAGCTTACACAGAAGGCAGCAGCTTCTCATCTGAGGAGTCAGAAGTTAGAGTCTGAAGCTGCTGATGCAACTGGAGTAAGAGGTAGGAAATCTTCAGGAAGGGGAACTCACAGGGTCAGGGGAAACGGGTTGCTTCAAAATCTGACTCCTGAACTGTGTACACGTAGGGCAAGACCCAAGAAACCTAGAGGAAAACAACAGCAAAAAAAAAAAAAAAGAAAGAAAGAAAGAAATAGCTAAGCAGAAATTTTAGCAGCTTCCAAATGATTAATCAGTTTAGAGGGTGAACCCGTAAAGCTGGAAGGATATGGTAAACACTAGACTTTCTAGAAACCCCAGAAGAAGTATACTGTAAGAGTATGGTTTATGCCTCAGAATAAGGGAAAAACTGAAGTAGATAAATTTGAACAAAGCCTAAAACCAAGCCTCCACAGAATCAAGAAAACCTATCAGTAAATTAATTACCTGCTGGAACAAAATTAAAAACACTCTTCTGAGAAAGATAACAACATCAAGAATGTCATAAACATTTACAATAGTAATACACAGTCAAAAAATTATAAGAGAAAAAGCAAGAAAGTATGACCCATAGTCAAAGGAAAACAGTCAATAGAAACAGAATCATTGACAATCGCAATGTCAGGATTAATAGATAAGCATTTTAATGTAGCTATAATACATATATATGATAAATGATGTACAAGAAAAGGAGGATATAATGAGCGAAAATATAAGGAATTTCAGCAGCAATTAAAAACTGAAAATAAAAATCAAATGGAAATCCTGGAACTGAAAAAGACAGTATCTGAAATGATTAAAGAAAACCACTATAAAGTTAACAGCAGATTGGACAATGTAAAAGAAAGGCTCAGTGCACCTGAAGACAACCGAATAGAAATTATCTAAACTAAAGCACATCGAGAAAAAAGATTAGAGAAAATTAACATCCTCAATGACAGGTGTATTCAAGATTAAGCTATCTAACATATTTATAAATTGGAGTCCCAGAGAGAAAGAAGAAAGAGAATGGGGTAAAGGTTTTGATAAAATATTGGTCAAAATTTCCAAAGTTGGTTTAAAACATAAACCTGTACAACCAAGATGCACAGCAAATCCCAAGCAGGATAAATGGAAATAAAATCACAGCTAGGCACATCACAGTCAAATGGATGACAACCAAAGACAAAAAAGAAATCTTGGCCGGGCGCGGTGGCTCACGCCTGTAATCCTGACACTTTGGGAGGCCAAGGTGGGTGGATCACGAGGTCAGGAGATTGAGACTATCCTGGCTAACACTGTGAAACTTGGTCTCTACTAAAAACACAGAAAAGTGGCCGGGTGTGGTGGCAGATGCCTATAGTCCCAGCTACTCAGGAGGTTGAGGCAGGAGAATGGTATGAACCCAGGAGGTGGAGCTTGCAGTGAGCCAAGATTGTGCCACCGCACTCCAGCCTGGATGACAGAGACTCCATCTAAAACAAAAAAAGAAAAAATAAATCTTAAAAATAGCCACAGAACCAAAAATTATACAGAGGAACAACAATAAGAATGATGACTGGCTTCTCATTAGAAACAACAAAGAACAGAAGATAATGCAACAATATTTTAAAGTCACCCTAATATTCTATAGTCAATGAAAATATCCTTCAAAAATGAAGGTGAAATAGACATGTTCAGATAAATGAAAACTGAGCTAATGTGATACTAACAGACTCACACTACAAAATTTGCTAAAGAAAGTTTTTTATCTGGAAGGGAATACTATATGAAAATTCATATCTATGGGAAGGAATACAAAGAATTAAAATAGTAAATACATGCTAAATAGACATTATTTCTTTCTTTTCTTACATTCTTCAAAAGTCAGTTGACTTTTCAAAAAATGATGCTGTGAAAACTGGATAGCCACATGCAAAAGAATGAAGTTGGACCCTTACCTTACACCATATACAAAAATTAACTCAAAATGGATTAAAGGCCTAATTATAAGTGCTAAAGTTATAAATCATTTAGAAGAAAAGATAGAGGAAAAACTTCATGACATTGTATTTGGCAATAATTTCTTGGAAATAATACCAAAAGCACAGGTAACAAAAGTAAAAACAGATAAATTGGACTATATCAAAATTAAAAACTTCTCTGCATAAAAGGATAAAATAGAGTGAAAAAGCAACATACAGAATTGAAGAAAATATCTGCAAATAATCTAATAAAGTGTTAATATGCAGAATTAATAAAGAACTCCAAAAACTCAACAACAAAAAAATAACCAACAGCCTAATTTTAAAATGAGCAAATTACTTGAATAGACCATTTCTCCAAAGAAAATATGCAAATGGCCTACAAGCATATGAAAAGATATTCAAAATCACTAACTGGAGAAATGTGAATCAAAACTTCAATACCCATTAGAACAGCTACTATGACAAAAAAATAGAAAATAAATAAGAACCTTAAAAAGAAAAAAATTGTGACACATGCTGTAACATGGATGAACCTTGACATTAGGCTAAGTGAAATAAGCCAGTCACAAAAAAGGCAAATACTTTATGATTATATTGATACCAGGTACCTAGGGTACTGCAAATCAGAGGTAAAGTTAGAATGGTGACTGCCATTCTAAGTGCTGGAGGAAAGGGAATAGAGAGCTGTTGTTTAATGGGTATAGAGTCTCAGTTTTGCAGGACGAAGAGCTCTAGAGATTGAAGTACAACAAGGCAAATGTATTTAACACTATTGAACTGCATGCTTAAAATGGTTAAGATGGTTAATTTTATATGTAGTCTACCACAATTTAAAAAACCAATTGATGACTTTTTTTTTTTCTTTTTTGAGACAGAGCCTCACTTTGTCGCCCAGGCTGGAATGCAGTGGCGCAATCTGAACTCACTTCAACCTCCACCTGCCACATTCAAGTAATTCTCCTACCTCAGCCTCCTGAGTAGCTGGGACTACAGCTGCGCACCACCACATCTGGCTAATTTTTCTATTTTTAGTAGAGATGGGGTTTTACCATGTTGGCCAGGCTGGTCTCGAATACCTGACCTCAGGTGATCAACCTGCCTCGGCCTCCCAAAGTGCTGGGATTACAGGCGTGAGCCACCACACCTCGCCAAATTAATGACTTTAAGCAACAATAATAACATACTGCGGAGTTTATAACATACGTAGATGTAAAATATATGACAAAAATACAAAACATGAAAGCGAAGTAAACAGAATTACACCAGTGTAAGGTTCTTGCATTGTAAGTAAGGCAGCATACCATTAATTCAAGGTATAATGTGATAACACAAGTATATATATTGTAATCTCTAAAGCAATTAATAGAAAAAAGCAAGTATGGCCAAAAAAAAAAAAAAAAAAAAGAAATCAAAAAATACTTCATTAACCTAAACGAAAATAGGAAAGACGAAACAAAGGGACATAAAACAGATGGGACATACAGAAAATAAACATCAAGATGGTAGACTTGAATTCAAACAAATTAGCAATTAAATGCAAATTGTCTGAACACATCAATTAAAAAATGTTGCATTTTATTTTTATAGACAAGGTCTTGCTCTTATATCCAGGCTAGAGTGCAGTGGTGTGATCCTAGCTCACTGCAGCCTCAACCTCGTGGGCTCCAGCAATATTCCCGCCTCAGCCTCCAGAGTAGCTGGGAATACAGATGCATGCCCACAAACCCAGCTAATTTTTTATTATTATGCTTTTGTAAAGTTGGGTGTCTCACTTTGTTGCCCAAGCTGGTCTTCAACTCCTAAGCTCAAGCAATCCTCCCACCTTGGCCTCCCAAAGTGCTGGGATTACAGGGATGAGCCACACTGTGCCTGGCCCAAATTGTTGCTTTTAGAAAATACAGTGACAAATATTAACGGCCTCATTTGAAAACCCCTTCTAAAAACAGGGTTTTAATGTAAAAATTTGAATTATAGAAATGATGCCCTCTATTCTTCGGATAGTTCTGATTTTCCCTTATATCACAGTTATATACAAAAGAAACGTGCTATCTATTATTGTTATCTGCATTATGATGTTTAAAATGCTTCCAATGAGACCTACTATCAATAGCACTGCTCCAAGGTAAAAAGATGGTACGAAACAAAGAAAACGTCTATAAAGTGGGTTGTTTCTAGGGAGAACTTTCGTCACCAATGAATCTTTGTTTTTTGTTTTGTTTGAGACAGGGTATCACTCTGTCACCCAGGCTGGAGTGCACTGGCACCATCACAGCTTACCACAGCCCCGACCTCCCCGGCTCAAGCGAGCCTCCACCTCAGCCCCTTTTGCCCTGCCATCCCACAAAACCTGGGACTGCAGGTGCATGCCACCCTGCCTGGCTAATTTTTGAACTTTTTGTAGAGATGAGCTTTCGCCATGTTGCACAGGCTGGTCACTAACTCCTGGACTCAAGTGATTGGCCAGCCTCGGCCTCCCGAAGTGCTGGGATTACAGTCATGAGCCGCTGTGCCCAGCCAAACCTTAACTTTTTCATCTAAACTGTGTCTCACTCTTTTCTCCAACTGTTTCTATAGTCTGTCTCTTTTTAGTTCTATGGATTTTACAGAGACAGAGTATAAAAAGACAGATTATCTAAACTTCTTATGAAAAGTGTTTATTTATCAAGCCAGTTTGTAGAACCAAGTTCACATTAGCAAAAATATTTTTTAAATGGGGATATGAAAGAAGGAAACAGGGAAACTAAAGCATTTCCCGTATATATAACTATATAATCACTCCCTCCTTTTTAATAAACTCCTATATATCATTAAAATAATGTTTTGTGAACCCTTCCTTGTATTCCTTCACAAATATTTTGTCATATTATAATTGGTTCTCATCTTGGTGCTGCTAAAATAATAGACTAGCTAATCCAGATAGAAAATAAGTGGAAAATAACTTTTTAACTGATTTTAAGCCTAGAAAGCAAAGTTTTATAAGTTAAGTATAGTAATGCTTCTGTCCCAAGATAAAATTCACCTTAAGAAAGTAGCTAGTTTGCAGCCGGGCACGGTGGCTCACGCCTGTAATCCCAGCGCTTTGGGAGGCCGAGGCAGGCGGATCACGAGGTCAGGAGATCGAGACTATACTGGCTAACACGGTGAAACCCCATCTGTACTAAAAATACAAAAAAATTAGCCAGCTTGGTGGCGGGCGCCTGTAGTCCCAGCTACTCCGGAGGCTGAGGCAGGAGAATGGCATGAACCCGGGAGGCGGAACTTGCAGTGAGCCAAGATCACGCCATTGTACTCCAGCTTGGGCGACAGAGCGAGACTCTCAAAAAAAAAAAAAAAAAAGAAAGTAGCTAGTTTGCATGTCATTTACGTTTTTGATCTGTCTCAAGTAATCCTGATAATCCTAGATATTTTCATTTTTTTGAGACAGGGCCTCACGCTGTTGCCCAGGCTGGAATGCAGTGGCACCATCATGGCTCTCTGCAGCTTTAACTTCCTGGGCTCAGGCAATCCTCTTGTTTTAGCCACCAGAGTAACTGGGATTACAGGCATGTGCCACCACTCCAGGCTAATTTTTATATTTATTTTTGTAGATACAGGGTCTTGCTATGTTGCCCAGGTTGGTCTCAAACTCTTGCAAGGCTTAATAGATCCTATAGGTTCTGTCTCCCAAAGTGTTGGGATTACAGGTGTAAACCACTGCATTTGGCCTAGTATTTGCCATTTTTAGCTGTGACACTTCAATAACTTTGTCAGTAGCAGCAACACTACAGAATGAAACAGAAACAGGTTTTTTAAAAGATGGACAAAAATGAAATTGGAATTACTTTGTTTAATAAATGATGGCAATGATGTATCTGATGGATAGCAATGGGAAGTAACTGAGCAGTTTCAGGAGACACTTGAATCTCCTTTACAGTCAAATACTCCTTCAAAAAGGAATGGTAAATATTCTACTATGCATAATAATATAGTAGACACCCATTCCCCCCTTATTAATAGAACACCAATGTTATTTAGGCATCCACCCTTTAAAAAAGTGATACAACAAAAAACTTGGAGATCAACTGATTTGTGTAAACCCATCCCCTAGGTAATTCATAACCCCACTCTCTTCACCAGTGGGGATGTGACCCAGTCAATCAGTTAGGAAGGGAAGTATGCTAGAAGGCTTCTGGGAAAGATTTCCTTGTTCTTAACAAGAAACTCAGATAAAGAGATGCTTTTGTTTTTCTGGATGCTGTTTTCACTGGATTTGAAGACTGAAACTGCAGCAGTCATCTTGTCACCATAAAGCTACCTAGTCTGAGGACAAGGACTACCTCTCTGAGGACAGCAGAGTAGAACAATAGAGATCTGGATTCCAATGAAGTCACTGAGCATCTGAAATAACCAATTTGGGAGCTGTCCAACTTTGAAACTTTATTAGAGAATGTTTTCCAAATATTTAAGTAATCTTGAGTTAAATTGATCATGGCTGAAGTTACCCATATTTTGTACTTACTCTGTATCTGGTCTTGTGCTAAGTGTTCTACTTGCATCATTTAATACAATAAATAGGTGAGATTTTTATTATAATACTCATTTAACACATGAAGAAACTTTGTTTTATATGGTTTAACTACATCACCCACAGACGCATAGCTAGTAAATGACACAACTGAGAATCCAACGCTTTTTTAAAGTTAGGGTCTTAGCTACTGTAGTTCTTGAGATACTGGCTCAATGTTATTTTATCATTAATTCCACAAAAAATTACTGACAACAGATTATGAGCTATATACTGTGTCAATTTCCTGAAAATTGTCTTCAGATTTTTAGTTTTTTTTTGTTTTTGTTTTTAAGAAAAAGTAGTATCTTAACTTAGACGGTACATGAGAACAAATATTAAAGGTAACCCAACAAACAGGCTTGGTAATAGTGTTTTCTATTTGGCAAGGAATACCTTCACTAGGTAAGTAATCTGCATTACTTATTTCAGTAGCTTTAGGTTTAGAGTATCCTGGAAAGCAACGTAGATTGCAAAGATCTGTGTTATGGATTAGAGAGGTATGAATCACTCTTGTCAGGTTTGCATCTGTTGGGATATACAGGAAAGTTACCTTTGACTGATGGGAATTTTCAGGTGTGTAACAGCAATCTTATGTTCAAAGTAACATTAATTCCAATTACAATTATGAAGTGCTTAAGAGATTACTTAGAAATCACCAACTGCTAAAAATAAACAAATGTTTACTGAGTATTTGACTAAGTACATAGTGCTTCATGTAGGAGATACAAAACAAATATGAGCTATGAAATATTAGTATGTATAGGAATGTATATACTGGCTTGGGAGATGAAATTAACACCCCAAAATAATCAGAGCAAAATGCAAGGACGTATGTAATTAAACAATTATATGATAACGAAAATAAGGACTTCAGAAAAAAGATTATAATCAGTTGTCAAGTGAGTATCTACATACCAACTTCAATTTTCAAAAAGTTCTCACACTATGCCATTTGATGTCCACAAAACTGTATGAACACAGAAAAAGCCAAGTAATATTCAATCAGTAATGACAACTGCCATTAATGATAACCTGAAGTGTATCAGACAATGTGAAACACTTTACATTCTCTCATTCTCATTTTATCCTTACAAGAATTCCATGTGGTAGGTATTACTGTCCCCATTTTCAGACGCTGACATTGAGTTAAAATGAATTGCTTGAGAGAACATACAACTAATTCACACAACTAATTTACACAGTTGGTTCTTAACACTAGCATCAAAGTTGATACCAGTATCAAAGTTGAGAGTTCTACTGAATTTTGCCAGTGCTATGAAATAACAAATCTCCAAAATCTGTAAATATCTCGTCTCTATAGAAATCTTGTCCTTATTTCGTCGAAATAAATTTAAGCAAATCTAAACATCACTAAAACATCACGTAGCTCACTGTGAATAAATTTTTTAAATATAGATTACTATGAAAGAACCACTGACAGATCTTCATATGAAATCTGCATTTTCCATCTCTGAGGTAGTTAGATTGGTACTAAATATAAGGGGAACTCTCAAGCCTCTCTTGTGGATAGTTGTTGATGAGAAGGTAACATCACACAAATTTAGGGGCTACTTTCCTCCTGCAGCACAGTCTATCTTATCCTGACTAATGAAAAGGTAATATTTTGTTTTTAGAGTTACTTCAATACATAATGTTAAATAGGTAATTTAAATCACCCTGTTTGTGCAGCACAAGAGTCACGTACTTTGTTTCTATCAGGCCTCCATGTTTACTATCACCAAGATATTCAATATTCTGGACTCTCAGTGTCAAAACTCCAGCTCAGCCAAGTCTAATCAACCCCAAAAATCTAGGCCTGTTACCAAATTCTTCTGAGAATGACTTGTATTTGAAAGATACTCATTAAATTATAAAATTTAACAGCAGAATACTAGAATATTTCTGATGCCTGGCCAGTACATTTTATTCTTTTGAGACAGAGTCTTACACTGTAAGTGCAAGGCTGGAGTGCAGTGGCATGATCTCAGCTCACTGCTACCTCTGCCTCCCAGGTTCAAGCGATTCTCCTGCCTCAGCCTCCCAAGTAGCTGGGATTACAGGCACTGCCACCATGCCCAGCTAATTTTTTTTGTATTTTTAGTAGAGACAGGGTTTCACCACGTTGGCCAGGCTGGTCTCAAACTCCTGACCTTCTGATTTGCCCACCTTGGCCTCCCAAAACGCTGGAATTACAGGCGTGAGCCACCAAAAAATCTATCTGGAAAATCCAAATAAGATTAAAAGATAAAGAATTTGAACCAAAAAAACCTAAGGGTTTTCTCATTAACTGTTAGGTTAGAATAGTGATTCTCAAAAATAGTAACTACATTGAATTCTTATTCATATACATACATAATACAGTTTGATTGTGGAAAAAAGTTTATAACATAAAATTTACCACTATAACAGTCTTCAAGTGTATGATTTGGTGGCATTAAGTATATTCACAATGTTGTGCAATCATCACCACTACCTATTTCCAGAATATTATTATCCAAAAGAGAAACTCTGTACCTGTAAAGTAGTTAACTCCCCATTTCCCCTCCTCACCCTGCAGCCCCTGGTAATCTACTTTGTGTCTTTATGAGTCATACAAATTTTTAATCATACAATATTTGTCCTTTTCCTTATGGCATTTCAACTAGCATATTTTCAAAGTCCATTCATGGTATAGCATGTATCAAAAACTTGACTCTTTCTGTGGCTGAATATTCCATTCTATGGGTATACCATGTTTTGTTTATCCATGCATGTGTTGATGGACAATTGGGTTGTTTCCACATTTTGATTATTGTGAACAGTGCTGTTGTGAACACCAGTGTACAACTATCTCTTTGGGTTTATACCTAAGAGTGCAACTGGTATGTTTAACATTTTGAGTAAATTGCCAAGCTGTTTTCACAGAATCTGTATCATTTTACAGTCCTACCAGGAATGCACGAGGGTTCTAATTTCTCTGTATTCTTGCTAACATTTGTTATTTTCCCTTTTTTAAAGTAATAGCCACCCTAATTGGTTTGAAGAAGTATCTTATTGCTTTTAATTTGCATTTTTCTCATTACTAAGAGTTTAGCATCTTTTCATATGCTTATTGGCTATCTGTATATCTTATATGGAGAAATGTGTATTCAAGTCCTTTGCCCATTTGAAAATTGGGTTTGTCTTTCTGTTGTTGGCTTGCAGAAATTCTTTATATATTTTAGATCGTACACTCATCAGATACACGGTTTGCAAATATTTTGTATTTTGTGGGTTGTCTTTTCACTCTCGATAGTATTATTTGATACACCAAAGTTTTTACTTATGATAAAGTCCAATTGATCTATTTTTTCCTTTTGTTGTGAGTGCTTTGGGTGTCATATTTAAGAAATCATTGCCAAATTCAAGGGATAATCTGTCCCTATGTTTTCTTCTAAAAGGTTTACAGTTTTAGCTCTAAAATTAGTCCTTTAATCCATTTTAAATTTTGGATATAGTGTAAAGTAAGAGTCCAAACTTGTGCTTTTGCATGTGATATCCAGTTTTCCTAATACTATTTGTTGAAAAGACTCTATTTTCCCCATTGAATGGTCTTGACACCATTGAAAAAAATCATTTAGGCCGGGTGCGGTGGCTCACGCCTGTAATCCCAGCACTTTGGGAGGCCAAGGCGGGCAGATCACGAGGTCAGGAGATCGAGACCATCCTGGCTAACATGGTGAAACCCCATCTCTACTAAAAACACAAAAAATTAGCCGGGCGTGGTGGCAGGTGCCTGTAGTCCCAGCTACTCTGGAGGCTGAGGCAGGAGAATGGCATGAACCTGGGAAGCGGAGCTTGCACTGAGCCAAGATGGTGCCACTGTACTCCAGCCTGGGCAACAGAGCATGACTTTGTCTCAAAAAAAAAAAAAAAAAAAAAAAAAAAAAAAAAAAATTTAACCCTATATATGAGGGTTTATTTATGGGCTATCGCTTCTACTTCATTGGTCTATATTTCTATCCTTATGCTAGTATCAAACAATGTTTTGGTTACTGTAGCTTGTCCCTCAACTTTTTCATTTCGAGATTATTTTGATTATTCAGGGTCTCATGAAATTCCACATAATTTCAGGATGAGTTTTTCTACTTATATAAAAAAACACCATTGGGATTTTTTATAGCGATTAAACTGAATCTATAGATTGCTTTGGGTAGTACTGCTATCTTAACAATATTAAATTTTCCAATCCACAAACATGAAATGACTGTTTAATTTCTTTCAGCAATATTTGCAGTTTTTAGAATACAATATTGTGCCTCCATGATTAAATGTATTCCTAAATATTTTATGTTAATGTTTTGGGGACTATTGTAAATAGAATTGTTTGCTTAATTCGTCAGGTTGTTCATTGCTAGTGTGTAGAGGTACAGTTATGCACCGCATAATGACATTTTGCCAACAACGGACCACATATATGATGTTGGTCCCACACGATTGTAACAGAGCTAAAAATTCCTATTGTTAACTTAATGTCATAGTGCAATGTATTACTCATGTTTGTGGTGATGGTATTAAAAAATCTGCACAGCCAATCATACAGAAGTGAATAGTAATGTGCAAGGCCTTCACATTCACTCATCACTCACTGACTCACTCAGAGCAATTTCCAACCCTGCAAGCTTCTTTCATATTAAGTGTCCTATACAGGTGTACCATTATCTTTTGTGCCTTATTTTTACTGTACTTTCTCTGTTTTAGATACACAAATACCATTGTATTATAATTGTCTGCAGTATTCAGTGCTGTAACATTCTGTGCAAGTTGGTAGCCTAGGAGAAACAGGTTGTACCACTTAGGTTTGTGTAAATATACTCTATGATGTTTACACAAAGACAAAATTGCCTAACAATGCATTTCTCAGAATGTATCCCTGACACTAAGTGACTCATGACTGTATAACTGACTTCTGACTATGAATTTTGTATTCTACAACTTTGCTGAGTTTATTACATCTAGCAAAGTGTGTGTGTGTGTGTGTGTGTGTATTCTTTCGAGTTACATATGATTACATCATCAGTGAATAAACGTAGTTTTACTTCTTTCTTTTTCTTACCTAATTGCTCAGGACAGAAGTTCCACTACTATGCTGAATACAAGTGGTAAGTGTGGGCATCCTTGTCTTGTTCCTGATTTCAGGCAAAAAGCTGCCTATCTTTCACCACTGAGTATAATGCTGGCTATGAGTTTCCACAGATGGCCTTTATCATGGTAAGAACTTTTTTTTTTTTTCAAGACAGGGTCTCATTTGTCACCCAGGCTGAAGTGCATGGCACAATCTTGGCTACAGGCACATACCGCCAGGGCTAGATAATTTCTTTTCTTTTCTTTTCTTTTTTTTTTTTTTTGGTAGAGATGGGGTTTTACCATGTTAATCAAGCTGGTCTTGAATTCCTGAGCTCAAGTAATCTCCCTGCCTCGGCCTCCCAAAGTGCTGGGATTACAGATGTGAGTTACCATGCCCAGCCTGAGTACATTCCTTTCTATTCCTAGTTTATTCAATGTTTTTCATCAGGAGATGTTTTCAGATTTTTCAAGTACTTTTCTACATAAATTAAGAAGATCATGCAATTTTATTTATTAATGTGGTATGTAAAATTATTAAATTACCTATGTTGGTCCACCCTAACTTTTCTGGGAGAAATCCCACTAGGTCATAGTGCATAATCTTTTAAACAGGCTGCTGGATTTGGCTTGCTAGTATTTTGTTGAGGATTCATGGATCTATATTCATAATGAATATAGTCCTATAGTTTTCTTGTAATATTTTTGTCTGGCTTCAGTACAAGGGTAATGATAGCCTCATGAGTTAGAAAGTGTTTCCCACGTCTTCAACTTTTTTAGAAGGATTTATGTTAACTCTTCTTAAATACTTGGTAGAATTCATCAGTAAAGTCATGTGATCCTGCGCTTCTCTTTGTTGGGGGATTTTTAAAATTTTGATTCAATCTCTTGTTATAGGACTATTCAGTTTCTATTTCTTCTGTGATCAGTTTTGGTACTTTGCATCTTTCTAGGAATATGGCTATTTCAAGTAGGTTATCCAATTTGTTAGCATAATATTTGTTGGTATACAACTTTTCACAATATTCTCTCACGATCCTTTTTTATTTCTGTAAAGTCAGTAGTAATGTCCCCGTTTTTATTTGATTTTAATAATTTGAGTCCTTTTATTCTTAGCCAATCTAGTCAAAAGTTTATCAATTTTATCTTTTTAAAGAACCAGGTTTTGCTTTGTTAATTTTTCTGTCTTTCTATTCTCCATTTCTTTCTGTTCTCATATTTATTTCTCCCTTCTAGCTTTGGGTTTAGTTCGCTCCTCTTATACTCATTCCTTATGGTATATACTTAGGTGATTGGAGCTCTTTCTTCTTTTTAAATGGAGACATTTATAGCTATAAAATTTCCTCTTAGCACTGCTTTCCCCACAGCCATAATTTTTGGCATATTGTCTTTTAGTTTTTTTTTGTCTCAAGGATTTTCTAATTTCCCTTGTGATTTTTTTCTTCTCATTTCTTTTCAAAGAGGGAAGGCCTTGTGATTCTTTCCTTGACCCATTTGTTATACAGCAGTTTGTTTTTTGAATGTCGCATAGTTGTGAATTTTCCAGTTTGCCTTCTATTAGCAATTTCATTTTTTTCTTTTTTTTTTAGAGACTGAGTCACCCAGGTTGGAGTCCAGTGGCGTGTTCTTGGCCTACTGCAAGCTCTGCCTCCAGGGTTCACGCCATTCTCCTGCCTCAGCCTCCCGAGTAGCTGGGACTACAGCCACTTTCCACCACGCCCGGCTTTTTTTTTTTTTTTTTTTTTTGTATTTTCAGTAGAGACGGGGTTTCACTGTGTTAGCCAGGATGGTCTCGATCTCCTGACCTCGCAATCCACCCGCCTCGGCCTCCCAAAGTGCTGGGATTACAGGCATGAGCTACCACGCCCAGCCTTCTTTATTTGAGACACAGTCTCATTCTGTTGAGGATAGAGTGCAGTGGCAAGATCTCAGCTCACTACAACCTTTGCCTTCTATTCTTGTGCCTCAGCCCCCTGAGTAGTTGGGATTACAGGTGCCTGCCAAAACACCAGGCTAATTTTTAAGAATATTTTTAATAGAGACGGGGTTTCGCCATGTTGGTCAGGCTGGTCTTGAACTCTTGACCTCATGTAATCCAACAGCATTGTCCTCGCAAAGTGCTAGGATCACAGGTGTAAGCCATTGTGCCCACCCCCTAATAAATTTTTAAGACTGAAATCATACAAATTATCTTCTCCATTAACAATGAATCACTTGAACCTGGGAGACGGAGGCTGCACTCAGCTGAGATCACACTACTGCACTCCAGCCTGGGCAACTCTGTCTCAAAAAAAAAAAAAAAAAAAAAAAAAAATTTATTAGGACTTCCTTTGAGGCCTACCATATACAATATCTAGGAGAATGTTCCAGGTGTACCTGAAGAAAAATGTGTATTTTGCTATTGCTGGAAGTGAAGAAGAGTAATCTTTATGTCTCTTAGGTCTACTTGGTTTACGTTGTTGTTCAAGGCCTCCATTTCCTTATTGATGTCCCGTGTGGTTGTTGTTTCAATCCATTATTGAAAGTGAGAAATTGAAGTATCCAACTACCACTGTAGAACTATCTATTTCTTCCTTGTATTTTATCAATATTTGCTTCATATATTTTGAAACTTTGCTATATATGCTTATAATTACCATATACTCTTGATGAATTGAACTTTTTATAAAGAAATAATGTTCTTTGTTCCCTGTAACTTGTTGGCTTAAAATCTATTTTTCTGGCTGGGCATGGTGGCTCATGGCTATAATCCCAGCACTTTGGGAGGCCAAGCCAGGTGGATCACTTGAGCCCAGAAGCTTGATACCTGCCTGGCAACATTGTGAAATCCTGTCTCTACAAATAATTTTTTTCAAATAACAAGGTGTGGTGGTGGCACATGCCTGTGGTTCAAACTACTCAGGAGGCTGAGGTAGGAGAATCACTTGAGCTTGGGAGGTCAAGGCTGTGATCACACCACAGCACTCCAGCCTGAGCAACAGAGCGAGATTCTATCTAAAAAAACAAAACAAAACAAAAAAACCGTCTATTTGGCTGGGCACAGTGGCTCACACCTGTAATCCCAGCACTTTGGGAGGCCAAGGTGGGGGGCTGATCACCTGAGGTCAGGAGTTCAAGACCAGCCTGGCCAACATGGTAAAACCCCGTCTCTACTAAAAATACAAAAATTAGCTGGGTGTGGTGGCAGGCGCCTGTAATCCCAGCTACTCGGGACGCTGAGGCAACAGAATGGCTTGAACCCAGGACGCAGAGGTTGCCGTGAGCCGAGACCACGGCATTGCACCATTGCACTCCAGCCTGGGGGACAAGAGAGAGACTTTGTTTTTGTTTTTGAGATGGAGTCTTGCTCATCGCCCAGGCTGGAGTGCAGTGGCGCGATCTCGGCTCACTGCAAGCTCCGCCTCCCGGGTTCATGCCATTCTCCTGCCTCAGCCTCCAGAGTAGCTGGGACTACAGGCGCCTGCCACGACGCCCGGCTAATTTTTTGTATTTTTAGCAGAGACGGGGTTTCACCGTTGTAGCCAAGATGGTCTTGATCTCCTGACCTTGTGATCTGCCCGCCTCGGCCTCCCAAAGTGCTGGGATTACAGGCGTGAGCCACCGCGCCCGGCCAAGAGAGAGACTTTGATTCAAAAACAACAACAAAAAACCGTCTATTTTTCTGACATTAATATAGCCACCTCAGCTTTCTTTTGATTACTACTTGCATAGACTATCTTTTCCCGTTCTTCTGCTTTCAACTTCTTTGTTTCTTTGTATTGAAAGAGAGTCTCTTGCAAACAGTATATAGATGGATTGTGTTTTTCCAATTCTGACAATATTTGCCTTTAAATCTCAGAGTTTAATTCAACTACTTTCAAAATAATTACTGATAAGGACTCACTGCTATCATTTAGCTATTTGTTCTCTGTATATCTTACATGTTTTTTTAACTTCACTTCCATCATCACTTAAAAATATATATATTTAGTTCATATTTTCTAGTGTACCATTTTGGTGTATGTGTAGGTTATTTTCTTTGTGGTTACTTTGGGGATTACAATTAATATCTTAAAGTTATAACAACCTAGTTTGCATAATGTCAACATTGTTTCAATAGCTTATAAGACTGGCATATAACATGCAATGTTTATAAAACTATTTTGTTGCTAAAATATTATTTTCCCTCCAACTATTTTTCTTCTTTAAAGCTTAAAAAACTCCATTTCACAAATTACTTTTATTCTTTTGTTTTACTTCTTAAAAAGGGGACTTTTAATCAATTTTATTAATTCATCTCTTTTACCTTCCCCTACTAATCAAGAAGAACGCTACAAAAATCTAGGTTTGGCTAATAATGATTACTATTAATTTTATCATGGCCATTTTCTCTCTCACTTTTTATTTATTTTGATTGTGCTCTTAAAATTATTTTGTTACAAAAAATGGAAGTCTCGGCCAGGCACACTGGCTTACGTCTGTAATCCCAGCATTTTGGGAGGCAGAGGTGGGTGGATCACCCGAGGTCAGGAGTTCGAGACCATCCTAGCCAACATGGCAAAACCCTGTCTCTACTAAAAACATAAAAATCAGCCAGGCATGGTGGCGGGTACCTGTAATTTCAGCTACCTGGGAGGCTGAGGCTGGAGAATCTCTTGAACTGGGGAGGCAGAAGTTGCAGTGAGCGGGATTGCGCCACTGCACTCCAGCCTGGGCGACAAGAGCAAAACTCTGTCTCAAAACAAAACAAAACAAAATAAACCAAAAAGCTATGAATTAGAAGCAACTTGAGGGGTTACCTCTTTGTTATAATAATTTCTCACTCTTTTTTCCACATTATAAATTATGCTTAGTCATCCCTAGGTTTGATTTTGCTGTGAATTTATTCTTCAATTCGTAGAAACCCCAACATTCTATAGAACTTTCTCTATTCAACAATACAGACAGATGTCAATTCCAGAAACCTCTCTACACCCACACCACAACCCCTGTATTTCTTATACCTGCTATAAATATTATTTGTTTGAGACCCTTGTTTTTGTTTCTGCCAATTTGTTTTTCTTTCCACTTTGTTTCATACGCTGCCTCCTTCAAGGTCTCTAAAAAGAGAACTACTCCCTCAATTCTCTTTATAACCGTTTTCTTTTTCTTTGATCTCTTAGAAATCTCTATTACACAAAGATTTTCTAATTTTTTCTTCACTCAAACCTCTTTTCCAGGCTCTTAAACGGCATTTCTTACTTGCCGAATAGCTTCACGGATCAACTTTATTTCCCTCAAAATCAAATTTTCAGGGTGTATTAATGGCTTATCATATTCCCTGTCGCTCAAGACTTAATCTTTAGAATTATTTTTCAATATTCCCTCTTCCCTACTCACCATGGCCAACAGATCAGTGTCTTCTTACATTGAGGTTTTCAATTTAAATACTCTAAATCAAAATCATGAAGAAAGATTGTTAAAAATGTAGATTCATGTGCTTTATCCTGAATTAGCTGAACAGGTTTTCAAGGATAGATCCCACAAATCTTTTAAAATCAACAACCCATGTAAGATTTAGGCATACTACATTTTGAGAACTACTGCATTATATCAATTTTCACCTAATTCTGCTCATTCTACCTTCTCAGTGTTTCTCATCCATTTCTCTCCTATTGTCTCTACCCTAGTTCAGGGCTGCTACATCTCTTAGCTGGACATCTGTAATAGGATTTTCCTGCCTCTAGGATATTTCCCACTTTAATTCATCCTACACACTGGAGTCTTATTAATCTTACTAAATTGCAGCTCTGCTCATTTAATGTGACAACAATTTACTGAGAGCATACTATATACTGGGTGCTCTAGGGCAGTAGGTTCTAAATGGTGTGATCACCAGGGAAAGGGAGAACTTTTCAAAATAGAGATTCTCCACCACCTCTCCAGGCCTACTTAATTACAATCTTCAGAGCTAGAATTAAGACAAGTTTCTTTTTAAAAAGTTCCCCAACTGACTCCTTTGGGTAACACTAGATAATTTTGAATAACATTAGACCGGAACAAATACAGATTAAGATATTCTTGTGTATTTTAGAGTGTATTGGGAGGGGATATGAACATATGCAAATAGCTACCATATAATATGCCGATTAATGTTATATTGGAGGTACCGAGTGCCATGAAAAGATTAATTCGAACTGCATTAAATACCTTCAGCAACACACCCAGCTGGATGAAATCTGTTTGTCCTCTGATCTCCCATAGCACTTTATCTATAATCCTCTCATGGTCTTCTTTCATCTTGCTCAATAATTATTTTTTTATTTGTTTCATTTCCTCTACCCTTGTACTTGAGGACACAGTCTTGGTCTTTGCAGTGCATATGGTCTGACAAGAAATTATTTTTGGAGTTTGAATTTATTTACAGGATAAAGTTATACAAAAAATTAAATTTTGTATAGTTATGTATTTAATAAATTATCTCAAAAATAGGTCCTTATAACTCTAGGGTATATGTAGCCAAACTTACAGATCTTAATCTCTGTATGGCACTTAGTACAATTCCTTTAACACAGCAAGTACTCAATAAAAAAAGCTGTGTGTAAACCAATGGGGTCTGGGAAAAATGTATTTGAATATGCAATAAAAATACCTAATATGTCCAATATCCACCATAAGAGGTTATGATTTCAAATGAAATAACACGGTGGTGGTTTTTGCAAACTGATAACTTGTAAGTCAAAACCAGCCAAACTGTTTTGTTTGGATGGCTCGGGTGGGGATGGAGGGTTGTTTACAATTTTAATTTGAATGTCTTTGGTCTGGGCAAATATACTCTGAATTGCCACAGGCCCTACCACTTCCTATTATTTTACACTAATCTGACTTACACATTTATGCTATCTATAGGTCTAAAGATGAGAGTTCTGAAAGGTGTCAGATAACTGCTCCCAATCATTTCTGCTTTTTGAGTCTTGGCTACTGCGATGGGCTTGAGTCTCCCCAAAAGTTATGTGTTAAAGTTGTAACCTCTAGTACTTCAGAAAGTAACACTATTTGGAGATAAGGTGTTTGAAGAAGTAATTAAGCTAAAACGAGGTCTTTAACATGAGCCTGAATCCAATAGGGTTGGTGTTCTTACAAGGAAAGAAAATTTGGACACAGGTGTGCGTACACATGGAGGAAACACCATATGAAGACAAAGAGATGAGACAGTGATCCATGAGTCAAGGAGAGAGAACTCAGAAAGAAACCAACCCTGCTGACACCTTGATCTTGAACTTGTAGCCTCCAGAATTGTGAGAAAATAACTTTCTGTTGTTTAAGTCACCTAATCTGTGGTATTTTATGTTTGCTCTAGCAAACTAATATGGCTCTCAACTATATTTAACATTAATCTTGGCACTTTTACATCAAAACTTATTTGTTCAAGTCTGTCTGCCAGGTACATGGTGAACACAATTCTGAGTAGTTTAGGATTTAGATGACGCAAGTTATATGTAAGATATATTCATAAACATAAATAAGAAACATTATAAGGAATACAACAAAAATGCCAAATAAAGACTATTACAGGCACACAGGAGGGAGAGAGGTGACTATGGACTAGGTCACAAAAGATTCACAATTTGAGCTGGGTCTTAAAAGCATAAGTAGGATTCAGCCAAGCTGAGGGGAGAGGACATCAAGGAGAGAATAGTGTACAATGGCAAATACATGTCTTCTACCAGAGGAAAATTGTTTTTCTCCTTTTAAGTAACTCTATGTTCAAGTTTCTTTTCTGTGCTTTCTAACCTCTAAGATCACTATATATTTTTAAATGAATGGTCTAAGTCCTTAGAAAATTTAGGCATTTTTTTTTCTTGTCAGATAAATAACAGTTCAACTGACTTTGTTCAGTACAACACTGACATCCAAAGGATACTCAGGTTCATCTGAAGGCTTCTTGGGATTCTACTGAGTTGATTTTCAAATGGTCTATGTAGCCAGTAAGCAGCTTATGGAACACTGTCTTTTGAAACCCTGGGCATTTTTTGATCTCTTGCCCAGTTATCAAGTCTCATCACATTAAATGGCTCCACAATGCAGGTGGCCTGTGTTTTCTTAAGTGCCTCCTCTTCTTAAGAATGTATTAGTTCATTAATGTTTCATACCTAAGTATTCTGTGTATTTAATTTTTTATTTAATGAAATTTCTAACCTTCAGGCTGAGGAATTATTCAGAATGTTTCATCCAAGTTGCTGGAAAAGTGCTCATTAGCAGGGAGTTTTGAAGACGGAATTTTAAAAAAGGGGTTGGCAGGATCCCAAACATATAGATCTAAGCTTTCATAAACGCTTCCCTACCTTAACTATGGAGGAAGAAATTGTTCTTGATAAGCAGGTAAGTTTTGCTTTAGTTTTTCCATTTTGGTGACAAGAATTGAATAATGATTTCTGCGGTCTGATAAAAGATGTTCGTTTAAAGAGTTCTCTGCAGAAAGCAGAGAACTTTAAGTGTGGTCACTAAAGTTTACTTTCATTGACAAATGAGATCGTCTTGTGTGAGACTATCATCATCAAATGAGATACAACTGAAACCAAAGCAGCCATGTTTACCATTTGGTTTAAAATTTTTTAGATTAAAATAATGCTCCTGACGAAAGGAGTCTCAGCTGAATTAATTAGATTCTTGACATGGACTGTGCTCAAATCACCTGCTCATCTTTACCACCTGCCTTCAGATTTATGGGCGATTAAGAATTTAAGTCGGAGAACCTATGAGACTATTACAGAAAATAATTTCAGGTCTTCGTCCATTAACCGTTTCAGATGAAATTTGGGGTCAGAAAGAACCAGAACGTTAAATGTCATTGTAAACTCAAATCACATTCAACGGTTAAAGACTACAAAATGTGTGCAGTGAAGTTAAAAAACCTCACACAGCAAGAGGTTATTGAATGTTTAAAGATCCCAAATTTCAACTTTTTCTGGTTAAGTACAGGTATGTTGTGTAACAAAGTTGACAGCGGGTTTCTGTTACCCCCGAGTTGGAGGAGGATGCGCTACCACACGCTTACCTTAGGGAAATAACGTGCACTTTATAACCGTTCAGGTAAATCGTTGGGCGAGAAAGAAGAATAAAGGACACGGCCGGTGGAGTGACCCCAGCACACAGTCCCGTGACTGCTCCCCAGGAAACGGCCGCAGCCCCAAATCTCCTAGTTCCTCTAGCAGGGAGAGTTTTCCCGCGGAGTCTCGGCTTGCGGCCGGAAGCCACCTTAAGGCCGCCCACCCGGAAGCCGTCGTCTTGGCAACTCGGTATCGTCCCACCCCCTTTTCTTAGCAACGCCTATCACCTTAGACCGCTGAGGCCAGCCGGGCTTCGATTGGTTCCTCTGTCCTTCACTCTGGGAGACGTTTGAGACAGAGTCTCTAGAGCTCGCATTTGAATTTGTGGCGCTTGTCCGCGAGTTGCGGAATGAAGCTGAGCGATTCGGAAGCAGGGATCTCAGGGGTGAGCGACCGCGAGGGGAGAGAGACGAAAAGGGCGGCCGGAACTGGAGGGGCGCCGAGTTAAACAGGAAAGGGCAGCCGGAGTTTGAGGGGCGCCGAGTTGAACAGGCCAGTTCCAGATAGAGCGCTTCAGGCGGGCTGCTTCGCTCCCCTGAGGCAGGCCCTCCGTCTGTTCGCCTGCTGGTAGTAGCCTCTAGGTTTTTCCCTCACGTCGTTTTCCGGCAGTCTCAGAGACGCCACGCCAGCCCCCTTTCTGCTGCCCCTGATGGAAGGCTCCTCTTAATGCTACCTTCCCTCTTTCACAAACAAAATGTCTCTCAGCTTCCTTCCTTCTCCAACGTGCTTACACCTCCCCCAAGTATAATTCACTCCCCACTGATATCTTTGGTAATTTCATCCTCCTCTTCATCACTAACACTGAGACACGGGGTGCGTGCACTTGACGATGTGGAAAATTGGCTTTCGCGCAATCTGGTGAGCGTCCGACACCTCACAAATTGAATCCAAAACCTTCCTTATCCAGAAAAGATGCTGCTGTCCTACTCTTCCCGACCGGGATATTGTAACGTGGAAAGCAGCAAGCGACAGCGTTTTATAAAGCGCTACGAAAGTAAGCTATTGACGCATTCACATCGGAAACATAATTATTTTGTTTTTGGTCGGACCTTGTTGATCCATACGTTTCGTATCGGGTTTATGGTTACTGTTCAGACTTTGAAACGAATAATGCCAAAAGTTACGTTGGAGGACAAACTCTGAGGATTGATCCGAAGCACAAAAGTCGCCACTGATTGATACCTTCTCTTCGTTAACCTTTAGCTTATTTGTCTGATACTTCTCCCACCCCAGTGGATTTATTTTCCACTGAGATTTATGAACATTTTAGGAGTTTACAGTCTAAATAGACAGCTTTCCCCACATCTCCTGTATATGAAATGTGGATATCAGTGGGACCCAGTCCAGTTCTAGACGTTTCTTTTTATATATATATATACACACACACATCTATATAATTTGTTGTATATCTATATATTATATATAATATATATGATTTTTTAAGTAGAAATAAGCAGCAAAACAGAGTGTTTTACTTCTATGGAATGACTGTCATTTCTGAGTTTTAAGACTTGTAGTTCGGAGGGAGGTGCAATGAGAAGGCTGAAACTTACATGAGCACTGATTTAAGGATATTAGAAAAGTCATTTCTAAGTTTGGAGGTCCACGCCTGTAATCCCAACCAACACTTTGGGAGGCTGAGGAGGAAGGATTGCTTCAGCCCAGGAGTTTGAGACCAGTCCAGGAGTTCAAGACGATAGTGGGACCCCATCTCTATAAAAAAATTTAAAATTAGCCAACTGTGGTGGTGGTCGCCTTGCTCCCAGCTACTCAAGAGGCTGAGGTGGGAGGATCACTTGGGCCGGGAGTTCCAGGCTGCAGTGACCAATGCTCCTGCCTATCTCCAAAACAAACAAACAAAAAACAGAGAGATAAAGGTAGTAAGGTAGTATATGAGCACAGGGGCATACCAAAAAATAAGTTGACAAGTTATTGCATCCAGAGTCTTTTTGAATTAACAAGAAATAGGAAAATTCTTGATCAACATGAAGAGTGAAAATAGTTTGTGTGCCTTAATTTTTTTGATGTTTTATATTAAAATAATTTTATGGTGAAATTCTACCAGCATATACCTGAATATAATCTCATAATCCTCTTCCTAACCATCTCAGGCATTATTTTTCACATGAGAACATTAGCTCACCTGAAATTGGCTTTTGTATATGATGTGAGGAATGGCTTTAACTAAATTTTTTTTCATTGTTCGGTTGCCATTTTGGGGAGATTAGTCTTCAGTTTTGCTTTATTGTGATTGTCTGGTTTTAGAATTAGGGTAATGGTGTCTGACATCTTTAAATGATCTAGGATGTGTTGTATTCTCCTCTACTTCTTGAAAAAGTTTGTATAAGATTGGCATTTCATTGTTAAGTGTTTGATAGAATACATCCATCTACGGCTGGTATTTTCATTTTGAGGAAATTTTCATGAAATTAAGAAGTAAATTCTATTTGCCTACATCTTTACCATTTCTGTCACTCTTTATTTCTTGTAGATCCGTATTTTCATAATTTTCCTTCAGTTTGAGTAACTTCCTTTATTTAATACTGCATGTTGGTGAAAGATTCTATCAGTGTTTGTTTCTTAGAAAATGTTTTTATTCAACTTTCATTTTTGAAAGATCTATTTTTAAACTGGATATATAATTCTAGGTTGACTTTTGTTTAGCACTTTAATTTTCTATTGTCCTCTGGCTGTTGTTTTTAGATATTTGGTGTCATTCTTATCTTTGTTCTCCTGTATGTAATGTCTCCCCCAACCCCATCCCACCTCACCCTCACTTTTGAAAAAACAAAGTTGGGCATATTTAGGCATAATTTGCATATGGTAAAGTTGACCCTTTTAAGGAATATTGTTCTATGAGTTTTGACAAATGTAAAGAGTTGTGAACTACTATCACAATCATTTTTAGTGTATCTGTAAGTCTGTAAAGTCCTCTCATGCCCTTATCATTGATTTTCTATCCTCACTATTGGTCCCTAGCAACTCTTGATCTGATATCTACTGCTATAGATTTGTGTTTGGAGGCATCATGTTAGTGGAATCACATAGTATGAGCTGGTTGTGCCTGGCTTCTTTCACTTGATATAATACTTTTAAGATTCATCCATGTTCTTGCATGTATCACTAATTTTGTCTTTTAATGTGTGAGTAGTATTCCATTATATGTATTACCACAGTTTGTTTATCCATTCAACAGTTAATGGACTTTGAGTTGTTTCCAGGTTTTGGCTGTTAGTAATAAAGCTGCTATAAACATTTGGCTACAGGTGTTTGTGTGGCCATAGATTTTAATTTCTTGCTTGCTTGCTTGCTTTTTGCTCTCTCTCTCTCTCTCTCTCTGTTTTGTTTTGTTTGTTTTGTTTTGTTTTGTTTTGTTTTGTTTTGTTTTGTTTTTGAGGTAGGGTATGACTCACCATAACCTCGAATTCCTGGGCCTCAGCTTCTCTGAGTAGCTGAGACTACAGGAGCATGTCACCATGCTAACTAATTTTTAATTTTTTGTAGAAACATGGTCTTGCTATGTTGTCTAGGCTGGTCTTAACCTCCTGCCTCAAGCAATCCTTCCACCTCAGCCTCCCAAAGTGTTGGGAATACAGGTGGGAGCCATCATGCTTAGCCTTAATTTTGTAAAATACTTTCAAACCTTTTTCAAAAGTGGCTGTCCCATTTTGCATTCCCATCAGCAGCATATGGCAGTTCCAGTTATTCAACAGTCATATCAGCCCTTGGGGTTGTTAGTGGTTTAAATTTTTTTAACTATTGCTGTAGGTGTGTACTGATGTCTCATTGTAATTTTAAGTTATATTTCTCAGATGCTTAATGAAATAGAGTAGTTCATCCACTTGTTATCTGAACATCTTTTGTGAAGCATCTATTAAAATGTTTTGCCTTTTTTTTTTTGAGATGCAGTCTCACTCTGTTGCCCAGGCTGGAGTGCAGTGGCGCGATCTCAGCTCAGCGAACTCCCCCTCCTGAGTTCAAGCAATTCTCCCACCTCAGTCTCCTGGGTAGCTAGGATTACAGGTGCACACCACCATGCCCAGCTAATTTTGTATTTTTAGTAGAGACCAGGTTTCACCATGTTGGCCAGGCTGATCTCGAACTCCTGACCTTGGGGATCCACTTGCTTTGGCCTCACAAAGTGCTGGGATTATAGGCGTTTGAGTCACCGAGCCCGGCCTGTTTTGCCTATTTAATTTGGTAGTTTTATTGAGGTGCAATTTACATACAACAAATTTCATACTTTTAAAGTGTATACTTTGGTAAGTTTTGACATGTACCCATGAAACCATCACCACAATCACATTAATGTACATCTTAACCTCCTGCCTCAAGCATGGAGGTTCGAGGTTCATGGCTGAACCTCGAAAACATGTTGAGTGAAAGAAGCCAGTCACAAAAGGACATATATTGTATGATTTTATTTATAAAAAATTTCCAGAATAGGCAAATCCATACAGATAGAAAGTAGATTAATGGTTGATAGGGGCCAGGGTAGGGGAGAATGGGAAATTACTGCTAATGAGTATAGAGTTTCTTTTTGAGATGATGCAAATAGTCTGGAATTAGATAGTTGTGGTGGTTGCACAGCTTTATGAATACTCTCAAAACTATGAATCATACACTTTAAAGGGTGGATTTTATGGTATATAAGTTATATCTCAATAAAGCTATTGCGAAAAAGAGAAAAATAACTCTAGTTGTGATCTAAGGGGCTGTTCGAAAAGCATTGTTTGTAATAGTGGAAACATGGAAACTAAATGTCCATCAGAAGAATGATAAAAATGGTTGTATATTCTTAAAATGAAAGTGGTGCTATTAAAATAATGAAGCCAAACAGTACGTATCAATATGATATATCTCACAGTCAATTTGAGGGGAAAAACATTGTAGAATAATCTATAACATATATAACAGAATTAGAATTTAGAAATATGTAGAATAGTATATAGTTTAGTAAAAGTATCAAAAATGCATGGGGATCATAAACATCAGCTTCCAGGTGGTAATTAGCTGTAGTGATCACTTATGGTACATGTACCTGGTGTGGATGGGGGGAAGAGGAGGGGGATGTTATTAAGGAAGTATTCACAGAATGTTTCAACTATATTGGTAGTGTTTTATTAAACTGCGTAATAGGTATACAGAAGTTATTTTTAGATTTAGAATATTTCAAATAATTTTATAAGAATATTTGCAGGACAGAGCAAAATGATAGTAGATGATTTATCCCATGGAAGGGATAAACCATCAAGGTAAAGATTTTTCACTTACAGGAGTAGCTAAATCAAATGTACAACTGAGGCCGTACGTGGTGTCTCATGCCTGTAATCCCAGCACTTCCGAAGGCCAGAGCAGAGGATCCTTTGAGCCCAGGAGTTTCAGATCAGCCTAGGCAACAAAGGAGACCACGTCTCTACAAAAAATTTAAAAAATCAACCAGGTGTGGTGGCGCATGCCTATGGTCCCAGCTACTCTGGAGGCTGAGATGGGAGGATGGCTTGAGCCCAGGAGGTTGATGCTGCAATGAGCTGTGATCACGCCACTGCACTCCAGCCTGGGCGAGAGAGTAAGACTCTTTCTCAATCTGTTCTGCCATAGTAATAGAAGAAAAAAGAAAAAAAAAAGTAGAACCAAAGGCAGACAAGAACCAACTGAAGAAAGGATGATTTGCATACATGAAGTCATAATCATGTACCTTTTTTTAAAGTAGTTGTGGTATCCTTTGGGAATGTTACACCAAGCAAAAATGTAAGGTATGATGACCTAGAAGCAATTTCACTAATGCATATTTTGCAAAGTGTTATTACTCTCAGAAGTCAAATCAATGCCTTCTAGGAGATTTTTGAACGATGTAAAATAGTCTCAGAGGGAGGAAACAGTAAGGATGTGGAATGTGAGGAAAAACCTTAAGGAGATCATTCTTACATGGCATGGGAGCTCAGTTTTAAGGTAATCACCTAGTCAGGAAGTCCCCTGAGAAACAGATTACACAGCTGAAACAAAAGGGTACTTGAATGATTTCTAGTTCATAAAAAATACTGATATCAGACCCCATTCTAGTATCAAGGAATTATGAGGCTTTGATCCCTGTCCTCAAGGAGAACAGAAATTTATTCTAACTATACCATCAAGCCTGTTTCCTGGGAAGAGAAACTTCTGTACAGAGGGCTTTATAGGAGCTGTGAGTTCGGGAGTCTAGGATCATTTAAAAAGCATTACCCAGAGATCTGTGAGGGACAAAGGAAGCTCAAGGGATTTCCAAAAATCCAGACCTACAGAACATGGACAGGGATTATAAGAACTTTTAATAGCTTCTTAAATTTAAAGACATTCTCTCTTGTGGGTTGAATTGTGTCCCTCAAAAAGATACATTCAAGTCCTAACCCCTAGTATTTGTGAATGTGATCCTAATTCAGTGACTGGTTTCTTTATAAGAGAAAGGAGGCCAGTCACAGGGGCTCACACTTGCAATCCCAGCATTTTGGAAAGTTGAGGCAGGAGGATAGCGTGAGCTCAAGAGTTTGAGATCAACCTGCGCCACGTAGCAGGACATCATCTCTACCAAAAATAAATAACAAAAAAAAAAACCCCAGGTGTCCCAGCTACTCTGGAGGCTGAGGTGGGAGGGTAGCTTGAGCCCACGAGTTTGAGGCTGCAGTGAGTTGTGATTGTGCCTCTGCACTCCAGCCTGAGCAACAGAGTAAAACCTTGTCAAAAAAAAAAAAAAAAAAAAAAAAAAACAGAAAAGAGGAGAGGGAAATTTGGATACGGAGACCTCGACACATACACAAACAGGGAAAGAGGTCATTTGATGACAAGGGCAGAAGTTGCAGTTATGCAGCTGCAAGCCAAGGATCAAAGAATTGCCTGCAACCACCAGAAGCTAGGGAGAGGGTAGGAAGGATTCTTCCCCAGACACATCAGAGGGAGCACAGCTGTGCTGAAATCCATCTGCACCTTGATTTCAGATTTCTAGTCTCCAGAACCCTGAGAGTAAGTTTCTGTTTCCAGCCACCTCTTTTGTTGCAATTTGTTACCACAACCCCAGGAAACATACCCTCTTCACTAGGTACTACCTAGTTCCCTATAGCAATTAGCAATAAAACACTTAAAATGACTGTTAGGCTTGCTTGGTGGGGCATAAAGAACAAAATACAACATAGGGGATGTGTGTCCGTATTCTGTAGTCCTCAAGAAATAGAAGTACCAAGAGTAGTTGGTGACAGCTTTGGGGAAGAAAGGAATAAGACTTTTTTTTTTTTAAAGGATATATACAACATGATTTTTTTTTTTTTTTTTTTGAGGCGGAGTCTCGCTCTGTCGCCCAGACTGGAGTGCAGTGGCTCAATCTCGGCTCACTGCAAGCTCCGCCTCCCGGGTTCACGCCATTCTCCTGCCTCAGCCTCCTGAGTAGCTGGGACTACAGACGCCCGCCACCTCGCCCGGCTAGTTTTTTTGTATTTTTAGTAGAGACGGGGTTTCACCATGTTAGCCAGGATGGTCTCGATCTCCTGACCTCGTGATCCGCCCGTCTCGGCCTCCCAAAGTGCTGGGATTACAGGCTTGAGCCACCGCGCCCGGCCAACATGATTTTTAAAAATCATTTTTTATTGAAGTAAAATACACATATATAATTTGCTGTTTTTACCATTTTAAGTGTACAGCCCAGTGGTAATAAATACATTTATATTTTCTTTTTCCTCTTTATTTGCCCCTCACTCCTTCCCTTCCTGGCCCCTGGTAGCCAGCAATCTACTCTGTATTTTCAAGAGATTCACTTTTTAAGCTCCCACATATGAGTGAGAACATGAGATACTTGCCTTTCTGTGTTTTGCTTATTTCACTTAACATAATGGCCTCCAGTTTCATCTATGTTGCTGCAAATGGCAGGATTTCATTCTTTTTGATGGCTAAATAATACTCCATTGTGTATATATATCACATTTTCTTTATTCATTCATCCATTGTGGACAGTTAGGTTGATTCCATACCTTGGCTATTGTGAATAGTGCTTCAGTAAAACATAGAAGTGCATATATATCTGATTTATTGATTTCCTTTCTTTTGGATGTATACTCAGTTGTGGAATTGCTAAATCATATGGTAATTCTATTGTAAGTTTTTTGAGCAGCCTCCATACTGTTTTCCCTAGCAGCTATGCTAATTTACATTCCTACCAACCATATGTGAGGGTTCCCCTTCCTCTACATCCTTGCCAGCATCCGTTATTGTCTGCCTAAGACCTGTTTCTCTGGTAGAGTAGAGCCAGCCTATGGCAGACATACCCTGTAGGAGTTTCCTGTGTTACTATGTGTGATCCTCAAGGTACAACTTACCCATTCCTTAGAGTGGCTCATGCCAAGCATTTGACCTTACTCTCAAAAACAGTTACCATTGCTAAGACATACTCTCAAAAGTAATGATCATTGCTGGGGAAAGATAATAAGTAGGAATCATAGCAACAGCTAACATGTATGGGAACTTACTGTTACCTCATTTGATTCTTTTGGCACACTCTGTGCTAGGTATATCTCCCTTTTAGAGATGAGGAACTGAGGTTGCTAGAAAGTTGACTTATCTATCCTCCAATTTAACACCTCAAAAAAAAAAAAAAAAAAAAAAGTCATCCCGTCTCAAGAGAATGAGGAAAACAAGAGTTTAGGAATTGAAGAGTACTGATTAACAAGCATATGAGATTCTGAACTTAGACCTGTTGGATAATGGAAGAGTCAGTGTAGATATTTTAATTACATGTTCTGAAGTTGAACTTATGCAACAAGTATCTTGTAGCTGCTATAGAAATAAAAATGTAATTTATCAGCTATTCTATGAAGATAATAACTCATTTACTACATTTTGCTAGTTTTGTTCTCACTTAAAAAATGGATTAGAAGCTGGACACAGTGCCTCATGCCTGTAATCCTAGCACTTTGGGAAGTTGAGGCGGGCAGATCACTGGAGGTCAGGAGTTTGAGACCAGCCTGGTCAACATGGTGAAACTCTGTCTCTACCAAAAACACAAAAATTAGCTGGGCATGGTGGGGCATGCCTCTAGTCCCAGCTACTCAGAAGGCTGAGGCAAGAGAACTGCTTGAACAGAGGCAGGGCTGCAGTGAGCCCAGATTGTGCCAATTCCCTCTAACCTGGGCAACAAAAAGAGACTCCATCTCAAAAAAAAAAAAAAAAAAATGGATTAGAGATAATTTTTTTTAACTTGTATGTCCTCAAATGTCTTAAACCCACAGTTTTATTTTTTTTTCAGGAAATTAAGTTTTCTTGTTCCTGCAATATGGAGAAAAAGATAACCTAAAATGCTATCCCTTACAAACACCTATATATAGCTTATAAGAGGCATTAAAAAAATAAGGGAAATCCCTAGGGTCTAGAAACAATCAGGGAGCTGTAGGCTGGTAAAACTGCTGATAAGAAAGAGTTATAGGTCTCACTGTTCAAGAGCCATGGGTTTTAAAGTCATATAGCCTCAAGAGATAAGGTCTTGGGGTCCTTAAGAGTTCAGTGGTTAGAAATGAGACACCTGCAGTTAGACCTCTTAACATAATTACTGATATATTTGTGTTTAATCCCAGCACTTTGGGAGGCCCAGGCGGGTGGATCACCTGAGGTCAGGAGTTCAAGACCAGCCTGGCCAACATGGTGAACCCACATCTCTACTAAAAATACAAAATTAGCTGTTTGTGGTGGCATGCACCTGTAATCCCAGCAACTCGGGAGGCAGAGGCACGAGAAACTGCTTGAACCCGGGAGGTGGAGGTTGTAGTGAGCCAAGATCCTGCCACTGCACTCCAGCCTGGGCGACAGAGCGAGACTCCGTCTCAAAAAAAAAAAAAAAAAAAAAAAAAAAAGATATTTGAAGTTGTGAGTGTGGTAAGAGCTCAGAAAGAAGAGAAAGGAGACAAAAGTAAAGGTGTCTTTGGCAATAGCAGGACAAAAGGTAATATGACAAGTAAGTAACTGAAATACGTAGTCTTCACTTCATTGGCTATTGTTGTGTTGTATATTTCTGGTATTGTTGAAATATAAGCATTTTATCAGTGAAGATGTTCATAGTAGCTTTTATTATACTGTTAGATAAAGTAGTAGCAACCTAAAATATTCAATAGTAAGAGACATATTTAGGGGCAGCATTGATAGTGGTTATGAACAGTATGAGCTTTGTGGTCAAAAAGGTTAAGTCCTGGCTCTATCACTTACTAGTTGAGTTCCTTTGGTACTTACTTGTTTAGTGCCTCACTTTCCAACTTTATAAGGTTGTTTTGAGTTTAAAAGACTTAATATGTTTGTTCCCCTGAATGTTGAAGTAAGAAAATAAAAATTTTAAAGTTTAAGAGTTAATATTTTTAAAGTTCTTCAAACTGCCTAGAATATGTTAAGTACCATATGAGTGTATCTTCAATAAAATGAATTGTGGAGTGAATTGTGAAGTAAATTGTATCTATTTAATAGAGTATCTTACTGTCTTTAAGCAATGCTTGTAAAGACAAAGAAAATGAGTATTTTGTCAGATCACGAACAAGCACAATACAAAATATCTATGATATCATCTCCATGAATATAAATGAAATATAATGACTACTAAAAGGAAGTATAACAAAATATAAACAATGGGTATGGGAAGTATAGGTGACTTTTTGTAATTTATATCCGTCTGTAATATATTCATATATTTTTAAAAGTTTTCTCTTTTGTTTTCAAATAGATTTAGAACAGTTTTAGGTTGTTCACAGGAACATTGAGCATAAAGTATAGAGTTCTTGTTCACCCTCTGCTCCCACAACCACACAGTTTCTTCCCCTGTCAACATCCTGCATTAGAGTGGTATGTTTGTTATAACTGACATGTATCTATCATTTTAGTGTCATACAGAATGGTTTTATTGCCAGCCTTGGCAACTTGCCAAAACTTTGTCTCTACAAAAAATGCAAAAATTAGCCAGGCATGGTAGATTGGCACTTGTGGGCCCAGCTGTTCGAGAGGCTATGGTGGAAGGATCTCCTGAGCCTGGGAAGTCAAGGCTGCAGTGAGCTGAGATCTTGTCACTGCACTCTAACCTGGGAGAAAGAGCGAGACTCTGTCTAAAACATATAAAAAATATAAAGAATAGTTTCATTGCCCTAAAAATTTTCTATGCTTTACCTATTCATCCTTCTTTCCCTCTAACCCCTGGAAATCTCTGATCTTTTTACTGTCTTCATAGTTCTGCCCATTCTAGAATGCCATGTAGTTGGAATCATATACTATGTAGCATTTTCAGATTGGCTTCTTCCACTTAGTAATATACATGTAAAGTTCCTTTGTGTCTCTCATGATTTGGCAGCTTATTTCTTTTTAGTGCTGAATAATATTCTATTATATTGATGTATCATAGTTTATCCATTTACCTGCCGAAGGGCATTTTGGTTGCTTCTAAATTTTGACAATTATGAACAAAGCTACTGTGAACATCTGTGTGCAGGTTTTTATGTGAATATAAGGTTAACTCATTTGGGTAAATACCAATGAGGAAGATTGCTGGATCAGATGGTGAAAGTATATGTAGTGGTATCTCATTGTTCTTTTAATTTACAGTTCCTTAATGGCATATTTTGGTGAACATCTTCTGATATGTTTATTTGCCATTAATGTATCTTCTTTGACGAGTTATCTGTTCAGAATGTTTTGCCCATTTTTAAATTGGGTAGTTCATTTTGCTATTGTTGACTTTTGAGAGTTAGGTTTACGAGTTAGATTCAACTGTTTTCTAAAGTTATTTTTGACAAATGCTCTAGGGAAAATGCTTTTCACACTGGTAAGCTCTGGATCAGTTCAAATAAAGACAGTATATGTGGAGTCTTCCAGGTCCAATAATGACAGTACTCTGGGAATAGGGCTTTGAAAGAGTTTCAACTTCTTGGACAGTCGTTGTTGATTCTGGCTATTGTTTTTCAAGACTCCTGTGTTGCTGTGGTTGGGCAGATGGGCATAGAGCAAATTTAAATGCCACAAATCTCAGCGTTCTTACCAAGATTTAGCTGCGGTTTTGTTGTCGTTGTTTTTGTAACAGTCATTTTCTGGATTGCTGCAAGTCTTTGGTTAGTTTCTAGTGTTCTGAAAAAGTTGGGGTTTGTTTGTTTGTTTGTTTGTTTTTTCTTGTAGTCTCATTGATTTTATGGCGGATTTTCAGAGGTTTTTTTTTTTTTTTTTGAGATGAAGTCTGGCTCTGTCAACCCAGACTGGAGTGCAGTGATGCCATCTCTGCTCACTGCAACCTCCGCCTCCCTGGTTCAAGCAATTCTCCTGCCTCATCCTCCCAAGTAGCTGGGATTATAGGCACCTGCCACCACACCTGGCTAATTTTTGTATTTTTAGTAGAGGCAGGTTTTCGCCATGTTGGCCAGGCTGGTCTCAAACTCCTCAGCTCAAGTGATCCACCTGCCCTGGCTTCCCAAAGTACTGGGATTACAGGTGTGAGCCACTGTTCCCTGCCAGAGGTCTTTGAGTTTTTTAGTGTTGTCCACTATCTTTTTTTGTTAATAAAGCCATAGAATTTATAAGCTAATGGTCTGAGATCTGAAAGATATTCCTTTCCTGTGGAACCGTACAACAAGATCTCAATTATTTGATCAAGGAAAGTAATATGCTGTAAGCATAGCATGTCAGTTTATAAATTGTATCGATGCCAGAACTGGATGAGCCAAACTTTGCTCTGTAAATAATGACTGATTAGATCTCATTAGCATATAACATAGAATGGTTTATATTTTTTAAGTTTCAATGAAGAATTATTATTTAAATAATAGTTAATCTAATAATACACTATTTCACGGAAAACTATTTTGCTATCTGGAATGTCTCTTGATAGAATGGCTATGTTTATTTGTTTGTTTTCCCCGAATGTTTTATAAGCAGTGTAATATTTAAAACTGGTGTTAGCTTTTTATTTGAATTTCCTGAATATGCAGCAAGGATTTTTGAATCTTTGTTACTAGATTTTATTCTTCTCTCCAGTTGTTGCTGTGTATGGAGTATTGTAGGTAGAAAAGAGAGGAAGATTGATTTGTAAATAATAGGTCAATCTGGCTAGACCAACTGTGTAGAGGTCATGCTGTTTGAGGGTGACCTGCTAACATTGTGGAAAGATTTTATTGTACTTTCATTTTATGAGTTTAATTATACATGCAGAGTGAATGGAAGGTGTAAATGCAGTTGGTTTTGTGGTGTTCCATTCAATGCGATGGTCATTTTATATATTAAGTGCCTACACTGAAAATACTGGGGAGAGAGGTTTTAAATATGTCTTTTATTATCTATGAATTTTATAAAAAAGTGCAATGTAGCCAATCATATTTGAAATTCTTACCTGTTTTGCTCTATCTGATCTGGTTCAGTTATATTTGCAGTCTAAAAATTAGGATGCCAGTTTACTGTTGCCTGAGGATATATTGTGATATTTAAAATATATTTCTTTTTTTAAAAAATTAAGCATATTTATATATTTATTATTTTTTCCGAGACAGGCTCTTGCTTCATCACCCAGGCTGGAGTGCAGTGACCTGCATTTCAGTCTTGGCTCATTGAAGCTTCGACCTCCCAGGCTCAAGCAGTTCTCCTGCCTCAGCCTTCCAGTAGCTAGAAGTACAGGCGCATGCCACCACACCTGCCTAATTTTTGTATTTTTTGTAGAGTCAGGGTTTCACCATGTTGCCAAGGCTAGCCTCAGACTCCTGGCCTCGAGCGATTGCACACCTCTGCCTCCCAAAATACTGGGATTACAGGCATGAGCCACTGCGCCCAGCTGAAAATACATTTCATAGTTGTAGTTAAATCTCATAGACTTGGGTGATCTGCTCGTTTTTCTTGTGATCTGAAATGGAGGAATGAGTGATGGATATTTGAATAGTTTCCTTCCATCTGGTGTTATTTTAGTAACCACATTAATAGGTGGGACTTGATAAAATGTAGACCATTCAAGTTTTCCAAAGGATTAAATGTTATATGAAGACCTACCTTTTTTTATAGGTCTGATCTTTGATACAGATCATGTACTTAATTTGTAGTTCTGCTACAAATGGTAGGAAAACAGAATGCTTTGTGTCAGTGTTGTTGTGTGTGTTCATTGCTGGTGGATGCATTTAGAAGGCATTACAAGAAAGCAGAGCTCAGAAAAGAATTGTCATTTTTGAAAACAGGAATGAAAGGGAATTAAAGGGAACTATGGTGTTGGGAGAGGCACAATTGCTTCTTAATCCTAACTTCACAAAGATAAAATTGATAAAGGCTTTAAGTGATAACGGCCAATTAAAACTCAGTCTTTTAGTAAGGATCAAATCAAGGGCCTGACCTTCACGCCCATTGTTAAAACCTTAAAATTGATCACGTCTCAAAATGAATTTCACCTATGGGTATGCTTGAAAGTTCTTTGAATTGAACAGAATATTTCATGGAAAAGAGTCCCTGCCTCAAATCCTTGATGGGCCCAAAATTCCCGTAATTAAGAAGAGAAATGAAAGCAAAAGGGAAAAAAAAGATGTAGCAGACCTAAGAATGTCTAGAAAAGAACTGTGGATGTAGCTGTTGCACTAAGGCTCTGACTAAAATAAGGTAGATGAGAAGCCTATTTATTAACTTTGTGAGAGAAATGCATATTTTAGCTAAGTAGATATATCACAGTTTTCCAAAATGGTTGCACCAATTTACACTCTCACAAATAGTGTATCAGGCTTTTAAATTTTAGTCAATCTTGCTTGAGTTGTAGCAGTCTTTTAATGAACATTTCTTTGATATCTAATGAAGTTGAACATGTTTTCTGATCTATATTTTGTGTGTGTGTGTATGATGTGTCTGTTCATGACTTGTTTTTGTGGTTTTGGTTGTTTGACATGCAGTAAACTGTACTAATTGCAGCAGCTTTAAGTGTATAGTTCAAAAAAATTTATTTTTTTACATCTGTAGATAGATCCAGATTAAGATACAGAACATTTCCAGCAGCCCATAAAAGTCCCTGTGTTCATTCCCAGACCACCCTTTGTCTTCCCAGAGGTTACCACAGTTCTCATTGTTATCAGCATCAATTAGTTTTGCTTGATTTTGAACTTCATTTAAAAGTTTGAGGCTGGGCGCAGTGGCTCACGCCTGTAATCCTAACACTTTGGGATCCTGAGACGCGTGGATTGCTTGAGGTCAGGAGTTCAAAACCAGCCTGTCCAACATGGATAGGCTGTCTCTACTAAAAATACAAAATACTAGCAAGGCATGGTGGCAGGCACCTGTAATCCCAGCTGCTCGGGAAGCTGAGGCAAGAGAATCGCTTGAACCCAGAAGGTGGAAGTTCTATAAGCCAAGATGGCAACGCTGCACTCCAGCCTGGGCAACAAGAGGGAAACTCCATCTCAAAAAAGAAAAAAGTTTGCTACTTTCTGTCTAGTTTCTTTTACTTAAAATAATATGCTATGTCATTTATGTGTTTGTAGCACTCTTTTGCTCTTTTTCATTGCTATGCAGTATTCCACTGCATGAGCCATCATCCTCAAATGAGTGATCCAGAGACCAACTCTCCAAAGCAAAGAGTTTATTCAGGAATAGCAGAGGACTGAAGTCCACAATAAACATGCCATAAGCAGACTATAGGTACATCCAAGAGGGTTGGGGGCAAAGGGGAAACTTTTAAAGACAAAAAACAAGTCCACATAAGCTGTACAAGACCATTGGCTACAGGGGCTTGTTGCAGAAACTGACATCATTTCATTGGTGGAGACAGCCATTGCAAGGCAAGTGTCCTTCTGCAAGTGGCTTATCTGGTTGGAGGAATTTCCCGTGATAAGGTAGTTACAAGTGTACATGTAAGACAGGCAGGAATTTCTTGTGATAAAACCTGTTACAGGCATTCATATATGAGGGCTCCTTCTTCCTGACCTGCTGACTCCATTTAGTTAGTTTGACATAAGTCAAATATGCCATTTCGGTACCTGCATCTCTCATGGAATATACCACAATTTCTTCATGTATTCTCTTATTCATAGACGCCGAGATTATTTCCAATTTTTGGCTATCAAGGGTAAAGCAGCTGTGAATGTTCATGTGCAGTTGAAAAGGAGATTATTTTTCTGTTATGGGTGTTTAAATGTATAGATACTGATAAAGCTTGTTTTGTTTATGTCTTCCACATCCTTTTGTGTTTTCTGTACACTTGTTTTGTACTAAGTATGAGATTTTGATATTTTCTGTTTGGTTTCTTTCTTTCTTGCACCTTTATTTCTTTTTGATTCTGTTTTATTAAAGCAGTTGTGTTATTTGGTGGATAGATACTCATAACTATTGCATCTTTATTGGAAATTGTAGTCTTCAGATCATAAAGTGTTCTTTATGTCATGCTTTTAGGTCTCAGTTCTCTCATGTATTACAATACCTACTTATTGTTTTCATTTGCCTTGAATACCTTTTTTATCCCTTGTATTTTTAGCCTTTCTGATTCACTTTAATTATGTTTCTGTAAAATACAGTGTAGAGTTTCACTTTGAATCCATTTGAAATTTAACATTTACAATTTAAAAAATAGGTAAGTTAAATCTATTTACATTCATTGATATGGTTATGTGGTCTCTGACATTATTTTATATACATTTATTGGGTGTATTATATTTCCTTCATTTCTTTCATAATCTATTAATAGTATGTTCTTTCCCCACTCCTTTTTTGTTTTTTGTTTTTGTTTTTGTCTTGTATTTTGGGAAGTTTGTGTTTTCATTCTAGTGGTTACTTTTATATTATTATTTATGATGCTCTTAATTTCCTTCATTCTCCTTTTACTTACTTAGGTTTCAACTGTTTGGATTGTCAGTTTAAATGACATACTTCAGTTCCTACCTACTCATTATTGTCTTTTCTTTGTTGCTGCCAAGAAGTCTGACACTGATTTGATTTCGCTTCCTTTACAAATAATCTCAGATTTGCTCTTGTTTTCCCTACCCTTGGATGGATTTTTAAAAAAATCTTTAAAGCCTAGTTGTATATTGCAGTACATCTCAGTTTAAGTATTTGTAACAGTTTTTCCAAGTTCTTTGTAGGCCTTTTTAATGTATACATTTATATCTTGTTTTATTTCTGATTTTTCTTTGAATATTGCAACTTTATTTATTTACTTTTGAGACAGGTTTTCAGTCTGTCACCCAGGCTAGAGTGCAGTGGCACAATCATAGCTTACTGTGGCCTTGATCTCCCAGACTCAAGTGATCCTCCCACCTCAGCCTCCTGAGCAGTTGGGACTACAGGCGCACGCCACCATGCCTGGCCAATTATTTCACTTTTTGTAGGGATGGGGTCCCACTTTGTTACCCAGGCTGGCCTCGAATTCCTGAGCTCAAACGATCCTCCAGCCTCAGCCTCCCAAAGTGCTGGGATTGCAAGTATGAGCCACCACACTCAGCCTACAACTTTATTTATTTATTTGTTTATTCGTTCATTTATTTATTTATTTAATTTATTTATTTTTTGAGATGGAATCGTACCCTGTCGCCCAGGCTGGAGTACAGTGACACGATCTCGGCTCACTGCAACCTCCGCCTCCCGGGTTCAAGCGATTCTCCTGCCTCAGCCTCCTGAGTAGCTGGGATTACAGGCATGCACCACCATGCCCGGCTAATTTTTTTTGTATCTTTAGTAGAGACAGGGTTTCACCATGTTGACCAGGCTGGTCTTGAACTCCTGACCTTGTGATCCAACCACCTTGGCCTCCCAAAGTGCTGGGACTACAGGCATGAGCCACTGTGCCCAGCACCCTACAACTTTATTTTTAATTAGAAAGTTTTTTTTATACAGATGGGGTCTTGCTATCTTGCCCAGGCTGGTCTTAAACTCCTAGTCTCCAGTAATCCTCCTGCCTCAGCCTCCCAAAGTTCTGGGATTACAGGCATAAACCACCAATCCTGGCCATTTTCCTGATTCTTACTACTCTACTTCTTTATTTTGTTTTGTTCTCTTGGCTGTTTTTATGGCTTTGTTCAGTTATACATATTTTATTTTCAGTCAGCCTTGCCCTCTCTTGGGTACTTTATAATTTATTTTTCATTTCTAAAATAATTTTTGTCTTTTTTTTTTTTTTTTTGAGTCTCACTTTTTCACCCAGACGAGTACAGTGGCATGATCACAGCTTACTGCAGCCTTGACCTCCTGGGCTCAAGTGATCTTCCTGTCTCAGCCTCCTGAGTAGTTAGGACCACAGGCGCATGTCATCACACCCAGATAATTTAAAAAATTTTGTTTTGTTGATGGGGGACTCTCACTGTATTACCCTAGCTAGTCTTGAACTCCTGGGCTCAAGTGATCCACCTGCCTTGGCCTCCCAAAGCCCTGGGATTCTAGACATGAGTCACTGTGCTTGGCCATTTTTGTCTTTTTTAATCTTAATTTTTTGGGCATGAAACCAATTACATCTCATTTTAAATCTTTCTGACTTTTGCCTTTTTTTTTTTTTTTTTTTTTTTTTTGAGACAGTCCTGCTCTGTCAGCCAGGTTGTAGTGCAATGGCATGATCTCAGCTCACTGCATCCTCCACCTCCCGGGTTCAAGTGATTCTTGTGCCTCAGCCTCCCAAGTAGCTGGGGTTACAAGTGCATGCCACCACAGCCAGCTAATTTTTGTATTTTTAGTAGAGATTGGGTTTCACCATGTTGGTCAGGCTGGTCTCAAACTCCTGACCTCAAGTGATCCACCTGCCTCAGCCTCCCAAAGTGCTGTGATTACAGGTGAGAGGCACCACACCTGGCCAGAATTTTGACATTTTTGAACTGAATTGTTGAATGTTTAAGAGGATTTTTTTTTAAAAGAAAAATCTGTAAATACTTATTTAACAACATAGAATTCAGGTTGAGATGTATTACAGTTTTCTCTGCCTTATTGTTTTGTTTTGGTTTTTGGAGGAGGCTATTTATCAGCTGAAGCATTCTTGTTTTCATTTTCTTTATTTTTATTCTTTTATAACATTTTATAGTTGTTGCCTGTTTCTGAATCAGGTTTAAAAATTTTATTTTTCTTAACCAGCAATAATAGTTTATATAAAAAGAAATTACAAGGTTTCTTAGTTTAAAAACATCCTATTCTTTTACTACAGTGAAGTGCAGTTTCTTTAACCTACCTGGTGTGTTTTTTGTGTTTATTGTTTTTGGTTTTCTTGGAAGGGGAGGTGGTGTTTCTCTAATTTTATGATTATCTTTTGTTCTTTTTTTTTTTTTTTTTTTTTGAGACAGGGTCTGTCTGTCACTCAGGCTGGAGTGTGGTAGTGTGAACATGGCTCACTGCAGCCTCAACCTCCTGGACTGAAATGATCTTCCCACCTTAGCCTCCCAAGTATCTGAGACCAACAGTGCATGACCCTGTGCTTGGCTTTTTTTTTTTTTTTTTTTTTTTTTTAATTTTTGTAGAGACAGGGTCTTGCCATGTTGCCCAGGATGGTCTCAAACTCCTGGCCTCAGGCAGACCTGCCTCATCCTCCCATAGCGCTAGGATTACAACTGAGAGCCACCACCCAGCCAGGGCCTTTTTTTTTTTTTTTTTAAATCTCTTATTTCTTATTTTCTTCTTTCTCTTTACCATCATATGTCTAAGGAATACCACTTCTAAGTCACAGTCCTCTCTGCGAGAAGTGCTTTTTTCCCCAAGAGTGTTACTTCTCCTTCTTATAACTGGAAATCCCTTCCTTTTGATTCTATAGTAATCAGTGCTCTGTCCTGACAGGTCTCACACCTAATTTTAGGATTTCTATACTTTCTGGGGTTATTTTATCTGTATTTTGCTTCCCTCTTTCCTTCTCTGTTTTCCACATAGTGTCTATCTTGTTTTTTTCTGGCATGGGCTCCAGAGACAGCTCCTGGATTTTAGTGTCCAATTTTCTGCTTACATGTTGTGAGACACAGTAGCAAATGTAAGAAACCATGTTTGCTCATTCTGCTTGCCAGAAGAATTTCACAAAAGCTCTGACTCAGTGACTGAGGGCAGCCCTCTGGAAAAATGCCCTGGAGACTGTAAGCAGGATACACAGGTTACCACATCTCTTGATGGAATCGTTGCTTTTTTTTTTTTTTTTTTAAGATAAGGTCAATAATCCTAGCCCTTGGCTCTTCCTGTATATAAGATAAATTCTGAGGGATTAGTGACTATGCCTCTGTAATCAGTAACAAGAGGTACTCTCACACCCAAACTTTGATGGCACTTTGCACTAACATAACTTATGATCATGTTTAATGTAACTTCTGAGCAGATGGATAACTGCCGCCCCCGATATAGGGGCTGAAATACTGCTTTGGAATCTCTGAAAGATTCTCCTAGGTTACAGTCTTCAGTAAGACTGAAGAAAACCAAATTTTCTTTTTTAAAAGCCTGATTTTTTTCCTTTAGTTGACAATCCATTTGAAGTTTGTATTATTCTGTGCCTCTTAGTTATGCCATAGACATGGATTATGCGGGTTTTTTTAATTTTTATTTTTTCTTTCGGCAATACCCATATAGCCTCATCTCTTCATTATTTTTAAAGTTTTATGGAGGTTATGTGGAGGCATTTGGATTTAGGTGGTTACCAGCCTTTTTTAGGGGAAGCTATAGTTCTCTTCTGTTTTCTTGAGCATATTAGTCAAAGATATTTACCTGTGTTTCCTGGAGGTCTGTTTCTTTTATTTTTTCCTTCTTCTTATAGATTTGTCTCCTGGTATGCCTAGTAATTGTCAGTTGAATGTAAGATACTGATTTTTTTCCAAAGAGGGTTTATTTTTGTTTCTGGCAGGTAGGTAGAATAGAGACAGTTTAACAATGTAGTCAGGGATTGAGATGATATATAGTTGAGTTTCATTCTACAGACACACTTCTGGTTTATCACAAGCAGTTCTCAAACTTCAAGTTCTTTTCCCTCTAGTCTGTGATACTGCTAACAGCTCTGCTTAGCTTCCCAGCCTCTTGAGAATTGGCAAATGACTTGGGAAAACCCATGCTGAAAGTTGAGGTTACTTCTCTTACTTCTCTTTTGTTTAAGATCTTCAACCCTTCAGTCTTGACTGCGTTAGCAGCTCTCTCATGCCTGCATGTAGATGTTTTCTGTGTTTTAGCTAGTTTTTCTAGTCTTATTGGAAGGGTCAGTCTGTTTTAAACTAATCTTCCATAACCTCTCCAGTGAATTTTTATTTTAAATTAGTGCGTATTTGTTCAAATGTCTTTTCAACCTTCTAGGTCATTTATTTTTAATTTTCTTTCTGTGGAGGTATTTTTCCAGTGTAAAAAAATTATTTTAAATATATTAGCATGGTTATTTTATAATCTACATTTGATAATCCTAATAAATGAAATCCTTGCAGGTTTGTTTTGGCTGGTTCTTTTTCATGGTGCCGTGTTTTCTCGTGTACTGCATTTAATAGTTTGTTCTACCAGATAACATTCGTGTTTGCTGCAGTCTGGCACCTAGGAACACTACCAGTTGGGCACCACTTTATGTTTGTTTATTTGTGGTGGGGGGGTACTTATTTTTATGATGTGGATTTGGATTGTATCTCTATTTGAGTGCCCATTTGCGGTTACGAGTTCTTGTGGTTTTATGTTTTCCCCTGCTTTGCTTATCGTCAAGGCAACTTTTCTTTTAGTCTCCGAGGTCCAGACTTCTCATCATCATTACATTGAGGGGATAACTCTTTGATGTTCCAGCTTTCTGGGAGGAGAGTCTCCTGTTAGACTCTTAGGTGGTAGTTATTTTTAAATTTTTATTTTATTTATTTATTTAATTTTGCGGGGAGGAGAGCGTCCTGTTAGACTCTTAGGTGGTGTTTTTTTTTTTAATTTTTATTTGTTTATTTATTTATTTATTTATTTATTTAATTTTTTTGAGATGAAGTCTCACCCTGTCGCCCAGGCTGGAGTGCAGTGGCGCCATCTCGGCTGACTATAACCTCTGCCTCCTGTGTTCAAGCAATTCTCCTGTCTCAACCTCCCAATTAGCTGGGATTACAGGCGCCCACCACCACGCCTGGCTAATTTTTGTATTAGTAGAGACGAGGTTTCCCCATGTTGGCCAGGCTGGTCTCGAATTCCTGACCTCAGATGATCTGCCCCCCTCGGCGTCCCGAAGTGCTAGGATTATAGGCGTGAGCCACCATGCCTGGCCCTATTTTTGTTTTCTGTCCTTCATTTGAAATAAGCTGTAATTCTAAAGGTCTTGTCAGAATGGCTGACCAAATATCCTCAGGGCAAAGACAGATTCAGCACTCCTTACCATCTCTGAGTTTTCTCTTTCACTTCAATTTTGGATTGGTAGTTTCTTCTCAACTCTTGGATCCTGTCAAGATGTTTTTGTATTTTGCCTTGCATTTTTAGTTGTTTTCACTTATGGAATTGGTGCAAATACTTTTGTTTTTTACATTGCCTGAAACAGAACTCTCTGTTGTGTTACATAATTTGGAAAGCCATTCATAACACCTTCTTTTTCACTTACCATTTTCTTTCTACTACACACACATACCTACCTTTAAAAGGAGACAAATTCTTCTAGTTTTTAAACTTTGCTTTTAGAGAAAAGGTTTTGAAATGCATCTAGTGTTTTCTGTAAAGTTGAGTTTTACTTTTGGTTCGGAATGTAATTTCTATTTGTAACATTCTTCAGTTCTATGAAGCCCTGAAATCGTTTTCAGAAGGCAGAGGTTTAGGCTACAATCAATTTATTTGGGATATTTCTATAATTTGAATAATTTATTTGTATTTAAGTCACATTTCTTTTAGTAGTGAAAAATAAGTAAAGGTGTAACAAGAAAAGCAGGGGTACCCACCTTCTATTTTTTATTCCACTCCTTAGTTTCCCATTTCCTGAGTGATTAGAATTTGGTAAATTGGTGGAATTTTTTTGTCAGTTTTTATATTCATGGGATTAATTCTTCTAAATAATTTCAGAATTTACTTTATATCTTTTAAGGCATGAATACCTCAAGACAAGGACTTGTTTTGAGATGATTTAAAATTAGTTTCCTTTTATGAAAGATTACTTAATCAATATTAGGTGACAGAGATGTTTTATGTTAGAGTAATATAGAACTTTAATGTTCCTTTAGTATTTAGTTCTGTAATGAGTATGAAAAGTGATCATCTTATAACATGTTTTTAAATTCACTTTCTTCTTTCCTCAGAAAGTAGCAAAGGTACTAAAACCGTCATTTCTTTCCTAATCTTCATGAATAATTTCTTACTGGCCCTGGGTGAGAGGCTGTTTTCAAGGCCATCTTATGGTATCCACAAAGGTAGAGTTTAGACCTTGCAGTTTAGGCCTCTATGAAAGTGCTTCTAAATTACCGAAGTGAAGAGAGCTTACACTTAATCTTTGGATAATTTCAGTTGTGGACTTTAGAATGAATCAACTAGGGGGAAAAAGGTTCCTTATTAGAAGCATAAAACCTACTGACTCTATCTTGGCCAGTGTTCGTTTTTTTCCAGTAAGCTGTCTGCTATACAGAGGTGTATAACCCTAATGGCTTGTTGTATGCCATTAAAAGGTATTGTACACTCATAAAAGAATGACATTTTGATCAATGCTGTTAAAAGAATTACTGTCTTGACACAGAAAAGCTTTCCTGCTGCAAGTTTAAAAATATGCCTTTAAAAGCTTTTTATTGAATACCTTTGCATCCCTCAGAAATGTGCCATTTTGGCATGAGGTTTCTCTGAAGTATTGCACATTGCAACTTAAATGCAAAAGCCCCTATTTACCTTTAGAAATACCAGAGGTATTTCCCTACCAAATGGAGCTTAAAGACTTGGTAGCATCTTAAACCACTGTTGGTGATCTAAAAATAGAATTTTTAAAAAAGAGAAAGCTGAAAACTAAATTATTCTTTTTTATTTTGTGAGTTATTGATTTTTTCGTGCTGTTTTGTTTAAACTTTGTGGTTTAATTTCCCTTTGGATTTAAGAATTATGCCTTTCCAACCAGTTCAGAGAGAGATTTTTTCTAATCATCTGGGAATTTGTTGTCTTAAATGGTGACATGCTGGATGTGGTACTGTTTCTTTTTCTTTTATTATATTTTTGATTAGGAGTTGATGAAAACCATGTCATAATAGACACATTTCTTTCATGTTTCTTCTATACACTGCTGGTCCTTTAGAAATTTTCTTATCTATCATTGCTGTTGTTTTAGCTTTTTTCATACTTTGTAAGCCTTCTACTGTTACCTAACTTCTGACTTTTTATCTTTTGTGAAACCGAGCATTTTAGAATTCAGTATCTTGAAAACCATTTCTTACATGTGTCACTACAAAGTGATTATTTACCAGATAGATAATATTGTACTTCTTGAATCTGATTTTAATCCCACTCTAATGAACTTTTCACACATTTCAGGGTATGGACATATTTTAGGATAGATTAGCATTGATTTTATTTAGCATGTTGGCTTTATCAGTCTGGTCTACTTCTACTTATGAAGCAGGTGTTTTTCGTGTTGCTGGTGGTGGTGGTTGTGTTTTTATTATTCAGTACCCATTAAGTGTCAGGTGATTTATATATATTGATAACACTAAAATGTGTTACAGTTATGTGCCATGTTCTCTGCTAAAATACTTCCTATGGCTCAGAGAAATCGTACAACTTGGTCCAACAATGAGTAAGTTGTAGAGTTGGGATTTAAACAGATAGTCTGACTTTCAATAGTTGTGCTTTTCTAACTCATTTTTTAATCTTATGTAATTGTTCTAGGTAGTATTATCCCCCTTTTAACAAATAAGGGACCTGAAGCTCAGAGTTCATACTTTGCCCATGGACACACAGTATTGTACTAAGCATTTTGTGTACATTATATCATACAATACTCATGAAAACACTGAGGTAGGTACTATTGTCCCCATTTTACATACTGGTAAATAGAAAATTAATGAGGCTAAGTAATTTATCGCAAGGTTACATTCTTGATAAGTGGCGAAGCTGAGAATACCTCAGAGATTTTCCTCATATTTACAAGTGGAATGATTGTCAGAGGTTACCTCTGATAACACTTAGTGAGGTGAATATGATTTAAACATGTGACTTTAGGAAGGAGTGTATCTGATGACTTGTCCAAAATGGCAGTTTCTAAGTTCTCAGATTTGATCACTGCCAGTTGCATACATTATTGATATAGTCATAAGTAACAGCTTTTGGAAAATTTTACAACACCACATATTTTCTGAAGAGTGAGTAAATGCATTGTAAGTTTTAGAAAAGCATTCCTTATTTTATTTTATTTTATTTTATTTTATTTTATTTTATTTTATTTTATTTTATTTTTGAGATGGAGTCTGGCTCTGTCTCCCAGGCTGGAGTGCAGTGGTGCCATCTCTGCTCACTGCAAGCTCCGCCTCCCAGGTTCATGCCATTCTCCTGTCTCAGCCTCCCGAGTAGCTGGGACTACAGCCGCCTGCCACTGTGCCCAGCTAATTTTTTACATGTTTAGTGGAGATGGGGTTTCACCGTGTTAGCCAGGATGGTCTCGATCTTCTGACCTTGTGATCCGCCCGCCTCAGCCTCCCAAAGTGCTGGGATTACAGGCGTGAGTCACCACACCCAGCCTAGAAAAACATTCTTTAGAGTTGGGGATGTGGATGGGTAAGGGAGAGTGTGTATGTGTGTGTGTGTGTGTGCGTGCGTGCACGCACGCATACACATGCTCATGCATCAGTTGGTAGGTGTAGATTAAGGTGACTATCTTAGTTTGCCCAGGCTGGAATTTCTGGATCATGGAACTTTCAGTGCTAAAACTAGGAAAGTTCTGAGTAAACCAGCACAAGTATGTATGTATATATACACTTATATATGTATGTATGTGGGTGTGTGTATGTATGTATAATAGAGGGCTATGGGAAGTCAGATCTTGCAGAGAGTAAAACTGCTCTGAATTCAGTGCCTAGACTGATACTTGTCTGTTTTATTAACAGGCAGCTTTAGTCTCCTGTGTTTTCCCCATTTCAGATAACCTTTTCCTGTCATCTAAGAAATTAATTTCTTTGTTGGAATCATTGCAAGTAAACTTGATAGCAGGAATGCTGTTGCTGAGGCAGCTTACACAGTAATTTGCTAAGTATAGTGTCTTCCTAAAAGGTGAAGCAGAAGTCAATTTATCTATCACTGCTAGGAACCTGTTGAACTACATGATTTTTCCCCCTTCTTCTGAAGCCCACTATTTCTATATCTCTTTATACCTTAGCATTTAGTTGGAAGCATTTTCTAACATGTATTTTCACATCACGTTTTTATTTATTTTTATTTTTTTGCTATTTGCTTCTTTCTACCATAGAGTTGGAACTATTTTAAAACTATTTTTAGGCCAAGCCACATGAAATTATCAAGATTTGACTGTTTTTGACGACAGAAATGGAATTTTATATGATTCAACAAACAGTTCAACTTTTGGTTATTTAGAAACATTAGGCTACTAATTTAAATTTATGTGGAGTATTCCATTGAAACCCTGGTTAATGTGAGAGGAGAATTAAGATGAACTTTGGGCTAATAATATCATGCTGTGTATTTGCTAGAAGAAATTTTTTTTAAAGGTATAACTTGTGGGAACACTGAGCATTGCACAGCCATTAATATTAGTCATTTAAAATTTATCTGAAATGTTAAGACTAAATTTAGTAATTTTTCTTAGAATTTTGACCTACTATGTTAATTTTAAGCTAGAGTGGGTTATATACATGTTCATTTTTGATTCATATTCCTGAATCCTCCTTTCATGGGATCAGAAGTAAAATTGTTGCTGTATTGTTAATAAAAATAAATACCAACCAACAAGATAACTTTGTTTCTTTTGGATGTTCAGTTGGAGTCAGGGTTTGCATTTTTGGATAATTTAGGCTCCTAGAACCTAAAGGAGTTAAATGAGTGACTACAAGGAGTGACTATGATTTTTTTTTTTTTTTTTTTTTAAAGAAACGTAGCCGCTGGATGTGGTGGCTCAGGCCTATAATCCCAGCACTTTGGGAGGTCGAGGCGGGTGGTTCACCTGAGGTCGGGAGTTCGAGACCAGCCTGACCAACATGGAGAAACCCGTCTTTCTAAAAATACAAAATTAGCCAGGCGTGGTGGTGCATGTCTGTAATCCCAGCTGCTCAGGAGACTGAGACAGGAGAATCACTTGAACCCAGGAGGCGGAGGTTGTGGTGAGCAGAGATTGCGCCATTGCACTCCAGCCTGGGCAACAAGAGTGAAACTCTGTCTCAAATAAAAAGAAAAAAGAAAAGAAATAAAAAAGAAATGTAGCCAATTACTATTTGTTTCAGCCTTATATGCTATTATAATTTTGAGATTCTTGTGGTATGTAAAAAATTGCACATGTGAATATGTGATAATAAAAATACTTTTTTTTTTTTCCGTCTCTTGCCCCATTAATTCCATATAGTACAACTCTTTGCCTATAAAAAGGAAAAGATTTCTTTATGGCCCCTAGTTGTGTATATAGTAGATTAAGCAGATGCTGAGAATTTTGACTTACTACAGTGACTCTCCTTTATAGAAATAGTAAACTATCATGGAATTTTGGGTAGTTGCTGGGTGCAATGGCTCACGCCTGTAATACCAGCACTTTGGGAGGCTGAGGTGGGTGGATCACTTGAGGAGGAGTTTTAGACCAGCCTGGCCAACATGTGAAACCCCATCTCGATTAAAAATACAAAATTGGCTGGGTGTGGTGGCACACGCCTGTAATCCCAGCTACTTGGGAAGCTAAGGCAGGAGAATCGCTGAACCTGGGAGGCAGAAGTTGCAGTGAGCTGAGACAGCACCAACAGAGCGAGATTCTGCACCACCCCCACCGCCCCCCACCCAAAAAAAAAGAATTTTGGGTAACTAACTGTAGCTTTAAGACTTGTATCTCTTAAAGTCTAAAAGTGACCTTGGAGACAGATGTACATTTTAACAGTGCATTGAAAAATTGGAGTTGATTCTTTTTTCTATCATAATCTTTCTTATATACTTTTGGCAAGCGTATATGTCTGTCGTTCTGCCTCTGTCATCAGTATCAAACGTTTTGACTGTTCCTTATTATTGAAGTATTATACTCAATCTTATGTATTTTTCACAAACTACTTTGTGACTATTAAAGAGTAATATGCATGAGTTGTGGTTTGGTAGATCTTTTCAGGAACAAATCGGGCTATTTAAAAAATACTTTCATGACTGGGCCCGGTGACTCACACTTGTAATCACAGCACTTTGGGAGGCCAAGGCAGGCGGATTGAGCCCAGGAATTCAAGACCAGACTGGACAACATAGCCAGATCCTGTTTCTACAAAGAATATTCAAAAAAATTAGCCAGGCATGGTAGCACACACCTGTAGTCCCTGATATTCAGGCAGGAGGATTGCTTGAGTCCAGGGATTTGAGGCTGCAGTGAGCTACGATTTTACAATTGCATTCCAGCTGGGCGACAGAATAAGACCCTGTCTCTAAATACACCCACACACACACATACACATACATAAACCCAAAAAAACCTCTCTTAAGTCTTTGGAATGTTATTATAAACTCCATTATGAAATAATAGACCTAAAGGTAGTGAAATATGTTCCATTGCTCTAGTATGTCTAACTTGAATTGATCCTTAAACAGTTTAGCTTGGAAAGCTGAAAAACAAGTGTGAAGCTTGATCAAATGGGAATCTGAACTATAACTTTTCTTAGAGACTAAATTCTTGGGGCAGTTGACTAGAGGTCATGATATTTCTTGATCACAAAGCTTTTTTGATCACAAAGATTCACATATTGTAAGTGTATAGTTTGATGAATTTTTATAACCTAAAGATACCTATGTAACTAGCACCTTGATCAAGAAACAAAATATAACTGCTACTCTTAGTGCTTGTATCTAAACTAAACATCGGGCTCTATCTACCTAGCTAAATTTTAGTTGAGTCTTATGTAATTATTTCGACTTAGAAACTGTGTGAAGAGCAAGACTACTTAGTATTTATGCAAAATATCCAGGTAGTTACATTATTTTTACCTTTGGCATACTAACTATGGCATATGACTATTCAATTTAATTCTACAGAATTTTAAATGTCTAGTGTTTCATTAATTGACTTTGTGATTGCTGAAAAAAGACCTAGACTGTTTTCTGAGTGCTATCCTGATTTTTCTGGTTAACTATATTGCTTGGACAGTGACTGACATTCAAAGCTGATTTGACTGGCTCCTGAAGTTTCTCTGTTTTGAGCTTCTGGGATTACAAAATTCAATCATATGCGGATAATTTGCCATTCATACTGACAGTTCTGTCAGGTCAGATGGCGTGATTATCATGCATGCTGCAAGAGCATTGTTATTGCTAGGTGTTTGGTTTTCTTCTTTTCACCCCTTCTTGAAATCCAGGTGGAAGCTGTGCTCTCTGAAGACATAAAGCTAGAACGTCAGTCTGACACTTCCCCTTGGCTTTAGTTTCTCTGTTGAGTTTCCATCCATGTGTGCTGAGCTGTTCCAGTCACAGCCCCAAACTCAGTGTTTTTTAGTAATGTTTTGTCAGAGAAAGGTCTGTCCTCTTTGGTGAGACTGAAATGAGTAATACACCCTCGACAGTATTGGCAAGTGGCTTTCACGGTCCATGGCAGATCTAATGAGCTACATCTGCCTGCTTGGAAAATTCAGCATTCAGTGGTCTGAAAGGATCCCTGGAATATGGACTTTAGTGCCTGCATGCATTAAAACAACAACAACAACAACAGTAACAACACAAACTTATAAATATACTATAAATTGGTTTGTAAGCCATTTTGTAACCTAACATTCAAAGGTTTTTAGTTTCGACTGCAATAATTAGTTTTTGCAGAAACCTGGAAAAATGAATGATATGAACTATTTGATAAAACTAGTTTCGCATGAGACAATGAATTTATGATATGCTTGTTCTGCAAAGTCAGTTGTACATTCTTATTTAAGAGTAAGGAAATTATATAAAACTGCATTCTACAGTGTCGATTATGTACATTAATCTTTTCTGGGGCCGTCACCTTCTTTCTGCCTATACAACTAGGCATACCATGAAATGGGAATAAATTGTGATGCATGTAAGTATATAAAGAGTATGCTAGATTTGTGGTTCAGTAGACCATCTAGTGTATAAGCACAGTTATTCCCAAGGATCAGGGTTTCAACTTCACTTATTTCTGTTATTCCAATATGGACAGTGATCTCTTATATTTATAATGCTCATATAGAAAAGTGACTAGACTGTTTTGTCTGAGTTCACGTGAGGTAAGTGTTCCATCTCAAAGTTGAATGAAACCCTGTTTGTAGTATCTTATTAGTCTAATTAAACTGCTTTAATGTATCAGTTTCAAGAAAGTTCTCTCTTGAAATGGCTTGATTATTCAGGGAAACATTTGGGGGTTATATAGGTGATTATTTTTATATCAACTATAAGAATGGCTCAAGCAAAACATTTCCTGACATTTGTAAGCAAAACTGCCTACCTTTAAAGCCAGTTTTTGCCTTCCTGTGAAAAAAGGGGACTGTCATTGCCCTTGAGAAAGAAGATGTAGGTACAAAGAAGTACAGAGAGAAGTCCTTCAATAGCATTGCACAGATTAGTGTATTCACTATTGGGTGTTGTAATCGTTATTGCTATAAAATAGAACAAGTGGAGCTTGTCTGCTAGCATGTGAACTTTCCTCATTTGCAAGTAGATACCAGTTCTTTGACTTTAATATGAGAATGTAGATTCAAGAAGGCATGAATCTGATAGAGCTCTTGTGGTGCGTGGACTGATTTAGGGCATACAGAGAATCTGCAAACAATGCAGAACAAGAGTAAAAAAAATGAGCCTCTAAAACAGGATCAGGATAGAAATGTCTTCCTTATCCATACTTTTTCTCTAGTAAGGAGCTTGTAAGTTAACATCAGAATGACATTCCATATTTATAATTGGAATATGTTTGTTGTATATTAGTTGATGAGTAAAGTAAGAAACAAAAGGAGTGGAAAATTGTGACTTTTCCAAGAACAGAATCTGTAAAAAGCTAGGGTAGAGAGAAAAACAAGGAGGACAGTAGTAGAATTAAGGGATCTTCACTAAGATCATAAGTTGCATAAACCCCCTTGTTTTTTTCCGGTACTTCTTCTCATTGTCTTCTTTGTGACCCAATTTCTTTTTTTCTTTTTTTTTTTTTTTTTAATTTTCAGATGGAGTCTTGCTCTGTCGCCCAGACTGGAGTGCAGTGGCGTGATCTCAGCTAACTGCAACCTCCACCTCCCGGGTTCAAGTGATTCTCCTGCCTCAGCCTCTGAGTATCTGGGATTACAGGTGCGTGCCACCATGCCCAGCGAATTTTTTGTATTTTTATTAGAGACAGGGTTTCACCGTGTTAGCCAGGATGGTCTCAATCTCCTGACCTCATGATCCACCCGCCTCTGCCTCCCAAAGTGCTGGGATTACAGATGTGAGCCACTGTGCCTGGCCGTGACCCAAATTTTTTACAAATTTTCGTTGAGATATAATTCATATACCATACAATTCACCCATCTAAAACATATAGTGCAGTGATTTTTTTGGTCTGTTCACAGAGTTGTGCAATCATCACTACAATCAGTTTTTTAAAAAATATATTACCCCAAAAAGAAACCCTAAACTCATTAGCAGTCACTCTTTATTCTCCCTAAAATGCTCCAGCCCTAGGCAACCACTAATCCATGTGATCCAAGTTTTAAAAGTTGTTGATTTGAAATTCCCTGCTGTCTTCCAAGGACATTCTACTTCAAACCATTTGATTGATTACACAGGTACAATCAGAAAACTGACTACTCTCTTTGTTGAGACAAGTCTTGTAAATCAAAGGGAGTGACACATAACTGCATTCTTAGGTATATATAATTACATATAGCTTCTTAAACATGCTTTTCAAAAGATTTTTTTTTATCATAGATACAGACTTGTTAAATATGCCCCCTCCCTCATCCCTGACTCTGATCCTTAACTTAAAGATTCTGAATATTGATTGTCTGAGTCTTAGAGTTTTTGGAGTAAGAGATTCTGATTCATTCTACAGCACTCACAAGATACTAATGTATAACTCAGAAAACAAATTATTCAATATAATATAAAATGTATTTGCCCGGGGGATTAAACACTGTATCCTCTAAACAGCACATTCTCTTCCTATAAGTAAGCCATAGGGTAAGCCAAAATATTATCAGTAAATTGTCTTGTACATGTGGAACCAGAACTAGGGGGCTAGTTATATGATTCAAACAGTGAAAGGCTCTACTCTCTTACAATCAGATTGTGATAGGCAGAATATTGGACCCTCTAACAACCTTCATGTCCTAATCCCCATGATCTGATTATATAGCAAGAAGAACTTTGTAGATGTGATTAAGTCAGGGACCTTTAGTTGGGGAGATTATGGTGGGTTATCTGGGTAGGCCTAATCTAATCACATGAGTCCTTAAAATTGAAGAACCTTTTTGTGATGAAAAGGAGATGAAACTATGGAAGAATCGGAGAAGCATCAGCTTGAGAAGGACTCAACTGATTTTTGCTGGCTTTGAAGACAGGAAGGAGCCATGAGCCAGGGAATGCTAGTGGCCTCCAGAAGCTGGAAAAGGAAAAGAAGTAGATTGTGCTCTAGCCCCTTCAGAAAGGAATGCAGCACTGTGACACCTTGATCTCACTTCAGTGGACTCATTTCAGACTTCTGAGCCAAAACACTGTAAGATAATAAATGTATGTTGTTTTAAGTCACTAAATTTGTGTTAATTTGTTACAGGAGCAGTAGAAAACGGATGAACAAACCTCTAGATTTCCTCCTGCGTGAATCCAGTTGGTGAGTCTCAGGCAGGCACAACCTCTTAGAACAGTGCATAAGTGAGCCTTTCCTACGTTTGCTTCGGTGGCTGTCTTTTCTCTGTATCTCAAGTGCCTTTCCTAAAGCCCTTTCTTAAGTAACTTATTTATTAAAACACATTTAATAAAAACACAGACTTAAGAGTTAGATGGATCTAGGTTTGAATTCTGGCTCTGCCATTTTACTAACTGGATATCTTTAGACAGATGACTTAATATTCTAAGCCTTGTTTTTTTTCATGGGCAAAATGGGACTGATACCTACATTTCAAGGTTGCTTTGAGGATAAAGTGAGATTATATATGTAAAGTAGCACAATGCCTTATGTATAGTGAGCACCTAATAAATGATAACTGTTATTCTCTCTTAAGGGCTAAAAGTGGAGTTTGTCAATGGCATGCATTCTAACTCTTGATCAGATATAAATATATACTAAGAAATATTGGTACAGCTATTGTGTTTAGGGGAATATTCTACGGAATTCTCTTCATAACCCTCTGGCTGCTGACATTGAGCCTTCTTACCCAAAGGCTTGTTTTTTGAAGCTTTAATGAGTAGGTTAAAAACACCTTTGGTTTATGGTGCAATATGTAACACCTTTTAATACTCCCTTTCTTCTTAGCACTAATGTGCAAGAGAATACCTTAAGGAAAACCTGGAATTCTGTTTCTACAATTAAAAAATTCCTAATAACTGGAATTTTTCTTCAATTTTTAAAATCCCTAATGCCCAGCAAACAGCTGACACATAATAGGCAGCAATGAATGTTTATGGAACTGAACTAAACTTAGTTCTAAGCAGTTATTCTTTCACAACCTGTTTTGCATTCATCACTTTTGTTACCCTTAGTTTTCTTGCCTAGCTTATTGCAGCAGCTTTTAAACTGCTGTTCTTTCTGTACCTTGTCTTTTCCCTCTTTTATATGGTTTAGCTGTGTCCCCACCCAGATCTCATTTTGAATTCCCATGGGTTGTGGGAGAGACCCAGTGGGAGGTGGTTGAATCATGGGGACCGGCCTTTCTTGTGCTGTTCTCATGATGGCGAATGAGTCTCACAAAATCTGATAGTTTTTTGTTTTTTTGTTTTTTTTTTTTGAGACGGAGCCTCGCTCTGTCGCCCAGGCTGGAGTGCCGTGGCCGGCTCTCAGCTCACTGCAAGCTCCGCCTCCCGGGTTTACGCCATTCTCCTGCCTCAGCCTCCCGAGTAGCTGGAACTACAGGTGCCTGCCACCTCGCCCGGCTAGTTTTTTTTTTTTTTTTTTGTATTTTTTAGTAGAGACGGGGTTTCACCAGGTTAGCCAGGATGGTCTCGATCTCCTGACCTTGTGATCCGCCTGTCTCGGCCTCCCAAATTGCTGGGATTACAGGCTTGAGCCACTGCGCCCGGCCAGATCTGATAGTTTTAAAAAATAGCTTCCCTGCACAGTCTCTCTTCTCTTGTCTGCCACCATGTGAGACGTGCCTTTTATCTTCCGCCGTGGTTGTAAGGCCTTCCCAGCCATGTAGAAATGTAAGTCCATTAAACCTTTCTTTTGTAAATAGCCCAGTCTCGGGTATGTCTTCATTGGCAGCATGCAAATGGACTAATACACACTTTAATTGATCTTCCACAGTGCCACCCACCTAGACAAAGACTACTGTACATTATATCCTCTCCTATTTACTCCTCTTTGTATCTGTTCCATTGCATATTGCATAATGGCCTTATTGTTTAACCCACTGCTTCCCAACTTTTTATGGCATGATACACTTAGACAATGATGATATTTGTGTGGCACACTGGGGTAGCAGGACAGCCACCTTGTGGCTGGAGGTTTGGACCTCAAGGGCTGACGAGATCACTATCTCAGTACACCTGTCACCCAATTTAGGCACGCTAATATGCCTTGGCATGCCCATTGGGAAGGTCTGTTTAATCTAGCATTTGAAACTGATTGTGATGGGAATTCATTCTGTCTTTTACATAGATATTTAATGAGCACCTACTGTGTGCCTTATAAGTTCTAGGGGAAGGAATTAAGAGGACTAAGGAATTAAGAGATTCTATAGGAACCCTCACTTCCAGGCAGATAGATGTGTAATGACCTCCAAATAGGCCTTCTGTACTCCTCTCCTACCTTTGCCCCGTCTTTGTTCTGAATAACCTGCACTTCCTTCATCATCATCTGCTACAGTTAAAATATGGTAGTTTTATATGTCGTATTCTTTTTCATTTCCTTATACTACTAACACATTTAGTTTATTGCCCTCTATAAAGCATTGTTTCTTTCTTTATGTTCTTATTTCATTACTTCCTATCTTGTATTTATCATTTTTCCCTTATGTACCTATTGTTCCTATCATGTTTATTACTACTTACCAAAGTATTTACCTGCTTCCTCTCCTAACAACTTTATCATATAAATTCTGAGAAATATTTAATACTTATACAATATAAAATAATATTCATTGTGCAGATATATTATCAGGTAATAACAAATGTCTTTTGAACTGATACTTGGACCAGGTATTATTCTAATAGCTTTACATATATTTTATATATGTAATCTTCATAATAGCCCTGTAAGTCTAAAGTATTATTATTTTCCATCTTACAAACTGAGACATAGGTAAGTAACTTGCCAAAAGTTATATAGCTATTAAGTATCAATGACATGATTGAAATGTAATCGGTTAGTACAAGCAATCTTGATATATCAGCTCATGCTGATAACCATTCTGTTATACTGTGCTGTGACAAAATAATTTATATATGGGTGAGCAGACCAGGAGGTATTAATACTAAACATTCCCTCTAAGGTGAGATAGGCTATTTAACAGAGGTGAAAGAAATTGTAGTCCTAAGCAACATACGATCTAGAGGGTATGATAATACACAATCAACAAATGCTCAGTTTTATAAAAATCAAAAGGTAGTGAGAATATTATTTGTGGATCATCTACTATATGAGCCAAGAAGTGAACTGGGTATTTCACATATATTATCTCATTGAAGCCTTGCAATAACACTTGAGTAGTTGCTTTTATTTCTATTTTATACATGAGGAAAAATTATCTCAAATAGATTAAGTAACTTGCCCAAGAGTTACTAAGCTAGGAAATGGCAGAGCTGAAGTTAGAACTTTGTCATGTCTCCCCTGTTTTCTATTCATTGTGCTGTACTGCCTCTCTGACAATAGGATGTCCTGGCAGAAGGGCAGGGCAAGTAAAGCAAGCTATTGCTAGAATGTAGTTAGATCTGTGCTTAATTTGAGAAAACAGTTTTGTGACAATGTTAATTTGCCCCTCAAATTAGTGTTTGAGGAAGGAGCATAGCCAGTATTCTGAAATAAACCCAGTAAAAGCAACATTCATTGTTGCTAAACATTACCTTGTGATCGTGGCTTTCTCTTTGTGCTTCAGCTGTATCTTCTACAACATATATGTGGCTAATAGGCATCTATAGCCAAAGATGTTTTATGATGTTAGGAGTAGTGTTTGGACTCTGGAAGTACTACATAAATACTATTTTTTAGTTCCTAGTCTCAACACTGACATTTGACTTCACCATGTTTTATCTTTATAGCATCACACTTTTACTTTGCTTTGTCTCTCTTCTTAGCTTCTGACACTGACAAAGAGATCTGTTCTTAGAGAACTGACTCTGAAGGTGACAACTCTTCGTTGTATCTCAGTGGCTTAGGCTCCACATGCAGTTTCTTCTCTGTCTTTAATTAAACTTGTTTTTTCAATGTTGTAGCTGGGAGCACTGTGTTGACACAACTCACTCTTGTAAAGAACAGATTAAAATGTCAGTGTTCTAATGTTCTCATCTGTGGGAAAAAGAAAATATTTGGGATATTTTATTTATAACTTTTAAAAGACTCCTTGGTGGAGAAAGATTACTTGTGAGATGGAAAACCATTTGACAGTTAAAGGGACAGAGCTCTCTAATATTAGTATAACAAAAAACAAAAATATGAAAGCTTACTAAGACTATTTCCTTTGGATTTAGAACACATCCTTCTCTCCATTCCTTCTTAATTTTCACTTCATTGTGTCTTTTAATTCCCTAGTGTTTTGCTTAATCCTTCCAGATGCTGTGCATGCAGAGTATTGACAGTTTCCGCAAAGGCAGTTGGTCAGTCATTACAGTAAACACATATATCACGCGGAAGAGGACTACTAGTCAAGGGAAATGGAGTTGGTATATTGAGCCTTTAACCTTCAAATCATAAGTCTGAATGTATCTATTTTTACAATGAATCATTAACATTTGTTAGCTGTTTGTTGGTAAATAGGCCAACAAATTCAACATGCCACAGTTTGAGACCCTTTTTTGATTAAGGCATTCACAGGGTATAAACCACATAATTTAGCACTGCATGCAGATTTTAGAAGTCATAGTAAACAGATGAGCTTGCTGCAGTTTGATAAGGTAGAGACTTAGTAATAGACACAAAGACTTTAAGGGCATTTACAATGTATTTGGAGTGTTTGTACATGTCTATATTCATTGATTGTCTAATCCTCACAACCCTATGAGTAGATAAGATTATCTCCATTTTACAGATGAGAAAACTGAGGCCTACAAATGTAAAGGGATTTGTCCAAGGCAACCCAAAAGTGGAGAGGTAGGACTTGAATCCAGGGAATCTGGTTCTGTAAACTATTCTATTAGACAGTTTCTGAAAGTTTATTAACTTTTGGTGCTGTACAGTTGGGAGCTTTTACTTTCTGGTGGTATTGTTAACCAACATGTTAATATTGGGTAGATGAAGAAGATAAACATTAAAATAACAAGGGAATTTCTTTATGTTCATACATTAATAGTAGGTGGTGACCAGGCAAAATGCCTGGTCGTCTTTGAGTATATCTTAATTAGTAAAGGAATTATGAACTGTTCTCATTTGCCCATATAAAGGCAAAAGGCAGCTTTCTAAAAAGGCACACATTAGTATTTCAAGTGCCCACTCCAAACTCCTGGTTTTGGAAGTTAGCTGCCCTCTAGCAGAGCATCTCCCTTTCATACCTTATTTAGAGATTTGCCTGGTTTGAGTTGTCCCCTGGGTTAACAGCTGTGGAATCTGAGTTTCTTTGGCATTGCTCCCTTCTATGTAAATTACAGATGTTCTCTAATGCCCTTTTGGACAGCTTTTGGAAAAAGAGGAAAGAGAAAAAGCTTTTTTCTCTTTAAAGGGATCTATCTTAGGTTCCGAGTAGGAGGAAATACATTTACTGAGTTTTTCCCCTTTATGTTTCTCTTCAATCTTTAAAAGTACTTTCTGCAGCCCTGGTGCTATGGGATCAATTTGTTGGCAAGGGTTATTCAAACATGAGCAGAATTTGTGTCTTCTTTAGATTAAAGCACTAAAGCCAACAATAACAATTTTCGTGTGGGAACCGGTGCTTGATATCCAAGTCAGGCTATAGTTGGTGGTCTGTAATTTACTCTAGAATAAAAATATGCATTTGAGGGGAGAGAGGGTCTTTTCCTAGGTTTTTGTTTATTTGGCTTCAGTTTTATGCTTTTTGTGACTTATTAAAAACCTACTGTTTTTAAATAGAAGTTGTTCTAGAGGTGTTTTTTTGCCTTTTGATTTGGAAGGTTTAAGGTTGAGTACTGGAAATGAGACACATAATAAAGTTCTTTAAAAAATTAACATTTATATTATGATATAACTTATAAACAAGCAAACAAATCTCGATAATATAACTCAGTGGATTTTTGCATATATGTAATTCAGTTCTTTCTTCTTCACTTCCATTTTGATTAACTTTCACTTTTTTTTTTTTTGAGAGGGAGTCTTGCTCTGTCGACCAGGCTGGAGTGTAGTGGCGTGATCTCAGCTCACTGCAAGCTCTGCCTCCTGGGTTCACGCCATTCTCCTGCCTCAGCCTCCTGAGTAGCTAGGACTACAGGTGCTTGCCACCACACCCGGCTAATTTTTTGTATTTTTAGTAGAAACAGGGCTTTACCACGTTAGCCAGGATGGTCTCAATCTCCTGACCTCGTGATCCACCCACCTCGGCCTCCCAAAGTGCTGGGATTAGTGAGCCACCGTGCCCGGCCCCAACTTTTACTCTTTTAACCCCCATTGTTGGAGAGAAATATTACATTATCATGAAGACTGCTACTTAGTTTATACTTTTGGATTATACTTTTGGATTTCAACCTCATTTGGACCCCACCCAATACTGTGTGCAGTTACTTCAAACCTTTTTCACTATCTCCAGGACTTACTTCTTTTGTTCATTCTTTTTATTTTATTTTATTTTATTTTATTTTATTTATTTTTTTGAGACAAGATCTCACTTTGTCACCCAGGCTGGAGTGCAGTGACTTGATCATGGCTCACTGCTGCCTCGACCTTCCCGGCTTAGGTGATTTTCCCACCCTCAGCCTCCCAAGAAGCTGGGACTATAGGCATATGCCATAATACCTGGCTAATTTTTTTTTTCTTTTTTCTTTTTTTTTTTTTTTTGAGACCAAGTTTCGCTGTTGTCCGAGCTGAAGTGCAATGGTACAATCTCGGCTCACTGCAAACTCTGCCTCCCAGGTTCAAGCGATTCTCCTGCCTTAGCCTCCCGAGTAGCTGGGATTACAGGCCTGTGCCACCACACCCGGCTACTTTTGTATTTTTAGTAGAGGTAGAATTTCTCCATGGTCAGGCTGGTCTTGAACTGCCAACCTCAGGTGATCCACCCACCTTGGCTTCCCAAAGTGCTGAGATTACAGGCATGAGCCACTGCGCCCAGCCTTTTTTTTTTTTTTTTTTTTTTGAGATTGTGTTTCGCCATATTGCCTAGGCTGATATCCAACTCCTGGGTTCAAGGAATCCACCTGCCTTGGCTTCCCAAAGTGCTGGGATTACATGGGATTACACATATGCACCACCACACCCAGCCTCCAGTGCTTCTTTGTTACTATTTTCCTGTTAGTTTTTATGAGATGGCTTACCTCTTACTTCACCAAGAAAGTAGAGGCATTCTGAGGCCGGGCACAGTGGCTCAAGCCTGTAATCACAGCACTTTGGGAGGCCGAGACGGGCGGATCACCAGGTCAGTAGTTCGAGACTATCCTGGCTAACACAGTGAAACCCCATCTCTACTAAAAATATATATATATACAAAAAACTAGCCGGGCGAGGTGGCGAGCGCCTGTAGTCCCAGCTACTCGGGAGGCTGAGCCAAGAGAATGGCGTAAACCCGGGAGGCGGAGCTTGCAGTGAGCTGAGATCCGGCCACTGCACTCCAGCCTGGGCGACAGAGCGAGACTCCGTCTCAAAAAAAAACAAAAAAACAAAAAAATAGAGCTTTCTGGAGGGAACTCCCTTTGCTCCTGCTAGGCACCCTTGTCACTCCTCAATATTTAGGAACAGTACCCATAACTATCCTTCTTTTCCTTTCTCCTGTTAAAGCTATGCTCTCATACCCTTCTGTCTTCTCAGTGACTGACATTATCTGTTTATCACTTTTCCCCATTTGCCTCTGTATTGACTTATTCTTCTCAGGATGTATGTGTGATTGAGACTTCTCAGTTAAAAAATAAAAACAAAATAATACAAAATTTGCCTTTGACTCTGTGCCACCATTACTATCCCCAGCATTCTCCTTCACTTCAAAGTCAAGCTTCCTAACTCTCACTATTTTTACTTCCTCATCTCTTATTGGCTCTTGTTCAGCTATAGGTCGGATTCCCCCCACCCCCAACCTTTCTCCACTGAAACTGCTTTTGCAAAAATCACGTGACTTTTGCCAAATCCAGTATATACCTTTTTGTCCTTCTTAACTTCCTTGATATTATTCCTCTGATTTTTCTTTCTTCCTCTGTAATCCTCAGAATCCTTTTGAGAGTTCCAGTTACTTTGCCTATCTCTTATATGTAGGAGTTTTCCAGAATTTTATCTTCATCTGGCTTTACTTCTATCTTATGCTTCTTGTAAGCAATCTGGTCCACATACACAAGGTTTTAGTTACTGTCTGTTCCTCCTATATCATGATGCTTACTAACTATTCTGAAACTCACTTTTGATCTCCAACTTCATAGAACCAACTTTTCATCTGACAGTTTTGTGTTTGGATGTGTTGTAGGCATATATGAAAAACTGACATCATTATCTTTCCTCAGCATGTCCCTCTTCCAAAACTAACCTGTTTCCCTTGTTGTATTCTCTGTCCTGGTTGGTGACACCTTCTTTGCCAGTCACTAAGCTCTTGGGGGGTACAGAGCTACAAAGACATTATGAAATAAAGTCCTTACCCTCAATCGCAGAGACTAATGGGGGAGACAGACACGTGAACAGACAATTACACTACATTAGAATGTAGTAAATACAGTGATAAAGGTATACACTATGTATATTTGTAACACAAAAAAGGACATTAAACTCAAATTGTGGATTGAAGAAAAGTTTAGGAGAAGGTGGTGCCCAAGTGGAGTCCTCAGAAATAGGGTCCGTGATTCCTCCCTTTCCCCTTTTTTTTTCTCCACTATTTGCTGAATCCCATTAATTCTTAACTCTTAATATCTTCCAAGTTTGTCCCATATTTTCCATCACATCTGTTACTGCTTTAGTTCAGGCATCATGGGATTACTTCAGCAATTTCCTAATGCCCTTCCTTTCTCCATTCTCATGATTTCCCCCTAATCTATTATCCACATTGATATTACAGTAGTCTTTATTTTGTACAAAACTGATCATGTCCTTCACAGGTTAAATCTTTAGCAGCTTTCCATTGTTTTAGAAATATTACTCTTCAGTTACATTTCTAACTGAAACGACCATTTCTAAGTGGTCCCTTTGAGTGCTGGCCCTGCCTCTTGCTTCATCTCATTGTTAGTGTTGTTGTTGTTTTAAGGGCTTTATTGAGATAAGATTCCTATGCCATACACCATTCATTTAAAGGGCACAATTCATGACTGGGAGCAGTGGCCCACCTGTAATCCCAGCACTTTGGGAGGCTGTGGTGGGTGGATCACTTGAGCCCAGGAGTTTGAGACCAGCCTGGGCAACAGCTCTACAAAAAATACAAAAATTAGCCAGGTGTGGTGGTGTGTGCCTGTAGTTCCAGCTACATAGGAGGCTGAGGTGGGAGGATCGCTTGAGCCAAGGTGGTCGAGGCTACAGTGAGCCAAGATCGCACTACTGCACTCCAGCCTGGGTGACAGAGCAAAACTCTGTCTCAAAAAAAATTTTTAAGTTTACAATTCAATGGTTTTTAATATATTCACAGAATTGTCCAGCCATCACCAGAATCCACTTTAAAATACTTTCATCACCACAGAAAGAAGCCTCACCAACCATACCCATTGGCAGTCACTCCCCATGTCACCCCACTTCACCCCTAGGCAACTAGTAAGCTACTTTTTATTTCTATAGATTTGCCTATTCTGGGCATTTCATATAAATAGAATCATGCAACATGTAGTCTTCACTTAGCATAATGTTTTCAAGATTCGTCCATGTTGTAGCATGTATTAGTACTTCCTTTTAATTACTGCATAATATTTCATTCTATGAATATATTACATTTTATTTATCCATTCAGTACATTTGAATGGTTTCTACCTTTTGGCTCTTATGAATAATGCTACTGTGAAATTCATCTGAAAGTTTTTGTTGACATGTATGGTTTTTTTCTCTTGAGTATAGACATAGGAGTAGAATTGCCAGGGTATGTGGTAACTCTATGTTTAACTTCTTGAAGAACTGCCAGACATTTTTCCAAAGCAGGTGCACAATTTTACTTCCTCACCAGCAGTGTATAAGGGTTCCACTTATCCCACATCCTTGACAACACTTCTTTTTCTTTTCCTTTTTTTTTTAATATAGGCCATGCTAATGACTGTGAAGTAGTATATCATGGTGATTTTGATTTGATTTTCCCTGATGACTAAGCATATGGAGCCTTTTTTTTTTTTTTTTTTTTGAGATGGAGTCTCTGTTGCCCAGGCTGGAGTGCAGTGGTGCCATCTTGGCTCACTGCAACCTCCGCCTCTCCGGTTTAAGCGATTCTCCTGCCTCAGCCTCCAGAGTAGCTGGAATTACAGGCACCCGCCAGCCCCACCTGGCTAATTTTTGTATTTTTACCATGTTATTTTGCCTTGTTGGCCAGGCTGGTCTCGAATTCCTGACCTCAGGTGATCCACCCCCCTTGCCCTCCCAAAATGCTGGAATTACAGGCGTGAGCCACCGTGCCCGGCCTGAGCATTTTTTTTTTAATGTGCGTGTTGAGCATTTGTATATCCTCTTTGAAGAAAAGAGTTTTGCTCTGTCACCCATACTGGAGTATAGTGGCACACTCTCGGCTCACTACAACCTTCATCTCCTAGGTCCAAGTGATTCTGCTGCCTCAGCTTCCCGAGTAGCTGGGATTACAGATGCCCACCACCACACCTGGCTAATTTTTGTAGTTTTTTAGTAGAGACGGGGTTTCACCATGTTGACCAGGCTTGTCTCGAACTCCTGGTCCCAAGTAATCCGCCGGCGTCGGCCTCCCAAAGTGCTGGGATTACAGGTGTGAGCCACTGCGCCTGGCCAAAAATTCAGTTTTTTAAAAAAAACTATCAAGTTATAGCAGTTCTTTATATATTCTATATACTAGTTTTTTATCAGATATATAATTTGCAAATATTTTTTCTCCATCTGTGAGGGTATCTTTTCTTTTTCTTGATAGTATCCTTTGAGGCATAAAGGATTTTAATTTTGATGAATCCCAAAATACTAGTCATTTCTTTTGTACTATGTGCTTTTGGTCTCACAGCTAAGAAACCATTGCCCAACCGAAGGTTACAAATTTTACACCTATATATTCTACTAAGAGTTTTATACTTGTAGTTCCTTATATTTAGGTCTATGATCTATTTGGAATCAATTTTTGTGTGTAGTGTGAGGAAGGAGTCTAACTTCATTCTTCTGCAAGTAGATACTCAGCTGCTCCAGGGCTATTTGTTGAAGACTGTTTATCCCCCATTGAATTATCTTGGCACTTTTGTTAAAAAAAGAAAAAAATATATATATATATATATATATCCATTGACCATAAATGTAAAGGATTATTTATAGACTCTCAATTTTATTCACTTGATCTATATGTCTGTCCTTACACTAGTACCACTTTATTACTGTATCTTGCAGTAAGTTTTGAAATTGGAAGATGTGAATCCTTCGATTTTGTTGTTTCTTAGGATAGTTTTGACTTTTCTGGGTTGCTTTCATTTCCCATACAAATTTTAGGATAAGTTTCTAAATTTCTAGGAAAAAGGTAGCTGGGGATTTTGTTTTTTGTTTTTTGTTTTTTGTTTTTTTTTTTTTTTTTTTTTGAGACAGAGTCTTGCTCTGTTGCCCAGGCTGGAGTGCAGTGGGGCGATCTCAGCTCACTGCGAGCTCTGCCTCCTGGGTTCATGCCATTCTCCTGCCTCAGCCTCCCGAGTAGCTGGGACCACAGCTGCCCACCACCATACCCAGCTAATTTTTTGTATTTTTAGTAGAGATGGGTTTTCACCATGTTAGCCAGGATGGTCTCAATCTCCTGACCTTGTGATCCGCCCACCTCAGCCTCCCAAAGTGCTGGGATTACAGGTGTGAGCCAACGCACCCGGCCAAATAGCTGGGATTTTTATACAGATTGAGTTAAAATCATAAATCAATTTGAAGAGCATTTTCATCTTAATATTAAGTGACCACAAACTGATCAGATGCCTTTTCATTTATTTAGGTTTTCTTCGTTGTTGTTGTTTTCAACAATATTTTGTAGTTTTCTGGTATTTTTGTTTTTGGTTTTGAGACAGGGTCTTCACTCTGTCACCTAGGCTGGAGTTCAGTGGCACGGATCATGGTTCATTGCAGCCTTGAACTCCCAGGCTCCAGTGATTCTCTCGCCTCGTCCTTCCAAATAGCTGGGAATACAGGCCCATACCACCACATCTAGCTAATTAAAAAAAATAATAACAAAATTGTAGAGATAGGATCCCACTATGTTGCCCAGTGTGGTCTTAAACTCCTGGACTCAAGCGATCCTCCCACCTTGGCCTCCCAAAGTGCTCAGATTACAGGCCGGAGCCACCGTGTCTGGCCTGTAGTTTTCATTGTATAAGTTTTAAAATCTTTTGTTAAATTTATTTCAAAGTATTTTATTCTTTTTGATGGTATTGTAAATGGAATTACAATATAATTAATTTCATTTTTGGACTCTTCATTTCAAGTTTATAGAAATACAATTGATTTTTATATGTTGGTCTTGTATAATACAACCTTGCTGAAGTGACTTATTAGATCTAATAGGTTTTTAGTGTATTCTTTAGGATTTTTTGATATCCAATAAGATCATATCATTTGCATGGAGGGATAGTTTTATATTTTGCCTCCAACCTAGATGTGTATTACTTCATTTTCTTGCGTAATTTCCCTGGCTAGAGCTTCTCGTACAGTGTTAAATGCAAATGGTGAGAGTGGTCTTCCTTGCCTTTTTTACTTTTCTTAGGGGGAATTCATTCAGTCTTTCACCAACATGTAAAATGTTAGCTGTGTGTTTTTCTGAGTCTTTTTTCCAGATTAAATTCTCTACTACTAGTTTGTTGAATGTATTTTATCATGAAAGGGTCCTAGATTTTGAGAATTGCTTTTTCTATTTCTATTTAGATGATCATGTGGAGTTTGCCCTTTATTCTATTGAGGTGGTGTTTTACATGAATTGATTTTCAGATGTTGAGTCATTCTTATATTCCTGGGATATTTCTCACTTGGTCATCATGTATAGTCCTTTTTGTGTGCTTCTGGATTAGACTTTCTAGTATTTGTAAAGGATTTTTGTATCTATTAGTAAGAGTATTAGCGTGTAGTTTCTTTTGTGTGATGTCTTTGTATGATGTTGTTATGGTAATATTGGCCTCTTACAATGAGTTGGGATATGTTCTCTGCTTATGAATTTTGGAAGAGTTTGTGAAGACTTAGTATTACTTTTTTTTTTTTTCCAAGGTTGTGGTAGAATTTCCTGGTTAAGTCATATGAACCTGGGCTTGTAAGAAGTTTTTAAGTTACTAATTAAGTTTCTTGTTATACGTAGCTATTTGATGTTCTATTTTTTTCTTAATCCAGTTTCCAGAAGGAATAGTTTGTGTCTTTCTAGGGATTTTTCTATTTCATTCAAATTATCTAATTAGTTGGTACATAATTATTCATAGTATTTCCTTCTAATCCTTTCTGTTTCTGTATGGTCAATAGTGATGCATCATCTTTCATTCCTGATTTTAGTAACTTAAGTCTCCTGTCATTTTTGTTTTTGTTGTTGTCATGGTGGTGGTGGGTTCTGTTTTTGTTTTGTGGGGGTTTTTTTGTTTCGTTTTGTTTTGGTTTGGTTTGATTTTTTGTTGTTGTTGTTTTGTTTTTGCTATGGACTCTCACTGTGTCGCCTAGGCTGGAGTGTAGTGGCACAATCATGGCTCACTGCAACCTCTGCCTCCCAGGCTCAAGGGATCCTCCCATGTCAACCTCCCAAGCAGCTGGGACCACAGGCCGATGCCACCACACCCGGCTAATTTTTTGTGATTTTTTTTAATAGAGACAGGATTTCGCCATGTTGCTCAGTCTGGTCTCGAACTTAGGAGCTCAGGCGATCCACCTGCCTCAGCCTCCCAAAGTGCTGGGATTACAGGCATGAGCCACCGTGCCCCGCCTCCTGTTTTTTTTTTTTTCCTGGTCAGTATAGCTGAAGTTTTGCCAATTTTGTTGCTCCTCTTAAAGAAGCAACCTTTGGTTTTGTTAATTTTGTCCGATTTTTTTCTATTTCTATTAATTTGGTTAATTTTTAATCTTTTTTATTTCACTTTTTTTGCTTGCTTAGGTTTAGTTTCCTCTTTTTTCTTGAGTCTTAATGCAGAAGTTTGACTTACTGATTTGAGATCTTTTTTCTTTTTAATAAGGCTTCATAGCTATATGCTTAATATGTTTTAGTTATATCCCATACATTTTGCTCTTTTTTTCATTTTTCTTGAAGTATTTTCTAATTTCTTTTGTTACTTTATTTTTAATTAATTGCCTAAGAGTATGTTGTTATTTTGCATGTATTTGCAGATTTCTCAAATTTGCTTCTGTTACCTGTTTCTAATTTCAATTTACTGTATATGACTTCAGTCGTTTTAAATTTATTGAGACTTATTTTATGGCCTGATATATGTCCTATTCTGCGGAATGTTTCATGTGCACTTAAGAAGAATGTGTATGCTGCTGTTGGCTAGAGTGTTATATAGATGTCTGTTAGTTCCCTTTTTCTTTCTTCTTTTGAGACAGAGTCTCCCTCTGTCGCCCAGGCTGGAGTGCAGTGGCGCGATCTCAGCTCGCTGCAAGCTCCGCCTCCGGGTTCACGGCATTCTTCTGCTTCAGCCTCTCCTAGTAGCTGGGACTACAGGCGCCCGCCACCACGACCGGCAAATTTTTTTTTTTTTTTTTTTTTTTTTTTTGTATTTTTAGTAGAGACGGGATTTCACCATGTTAGCCAGGATGGTCTCCATCTGCTGACCTCATAATCCGCCCACCTCGGCCTCCCAAAGTGCTGGGAGCCACTGCACCCGGCTAGTTCCTGTTAATTGTTGTTCAAGTGTTCTGTTTCCTTGTTGATCTTCTTCCTGGCTGTTTTCTCCATTACTGAAAGTGGGATACCGAAGTCTCTAACTATTATTTTTAAATTATCTATTTTTCCCTTCCATTTTGTCAGTTTTTTCTTCACACATTTTGTGGCTCTGTTGTTAAGAGCACATACGTTTAAAATTGTTAAATCTTTTTAATGGATTTACTTTTTTACTATTATAAAATGTTCCTCTTCATCTCTAGGAAATTTTTTTTTGTTTTAAAGTCCATTTTGTCTGGTATTAATATAGCCATTCCAGCTTTCTTATGGTTGCTGTGTGAATGATTTATCTTTTTTTCATTGTTTTACTTTCAGTCTATTTAAAATATGTCTCCTATAGACAGCATATAATTGAATCTTTAAAAAAATCTAGTTTGACAATCTCTGCATTATCATGGTTTATAATAATACAATTGTGTCATAAATTGTTGCTTGCACTTCATTGCCTAAGTAAACCTTCAAAGTACATTGATGCTCATGGAAGCTTCATACTGAGTACTTACTGAATTTCTTTTCCTTGTCCGTATTCCTCATTATCAATGCTGCCATTGTTACAGACCAAAGCCGGTATGCCTCATATTAGGTAGGTTGACTGATTAACAAAATAAGTAGGTTATCTAATTAGCTTTGAAACCAGAGAGTTTAGTGTTGGTGGTTGTTGGGTCATAGTCTTTTGAGTCAGTAAAGTCTAGCCATATGTATTAGAATTTAGAAGAACTTTTTTTCTGTAGTAGAAATCTCTTCTACTCCCAGCAATGTTAAAGTTATAGTTTTGGCTTTAGGGTTGTCAAGAATAACTTTGCTTTGCATAGATACTTAACCAGATTGAGTAAAAGAGCAAAAAAAAAAAAACATAATTTATTTCTACACTGTGGTAATAATAGTTACCATTTTTGGAGCTCCACATTATTTCTATTACTGTATATGTCTTAATAAAGGAATGGCTTCCTCTCACTAACTTCAAGTCACACCAAGAAACCTGCTTCTTCCTGAAGAGGGTTTAACTTATTTCTAAGGTAAATAATTTCTTAGCACAGGATGTTTAGATACTTATTTTCCTTCAGACTATAATCTAGAATTCATTGGTAGAAAGACAAAGTGCACAGTGTATGCTTTTGTAGATCCAGTGTTTTTCAGTCTAAACTGTTCATTCAGACATGCTATTTCTCATTTCTGTTTTCTTCCCTATACTCTGAAAATCATAATTATGGACACCATAGCTATGAGGTAACCTCCATGTTATACCCTGCTTATATCATGCTTGTTTAAGTTTATACCCTGCTTGTTTAAATTTGGGAATTTTGGCAAGGAGAAGATACTGGAAAAGATGAGTAAAATGTAATTAAAAGAATTTTATAGCCCAGACTTCTTTGTAGTGACATTTATAAACAAAACTAGGAAAGGGGTTTTGAGTAATATTTCTAGGTTTCTACTACTTAATTTTTGGCTGGAAATATTCAGTGTTCCATCCGTTTCTTTGCTTTCCTTAAATAAACAGGACAAAGAGTTCAAATTGTAACCCTTGAGAGTGTTTGTAACTTATATATTACTCTCAAATGTACTTACTTGGTGTAGATTTGCAAGAATTTTAAAGCAAAATTAAAAGAGCACCAAACATTAAATTGTTTCTTAAGCAGTTTCTGCCCTTTTTATTTATGTTGAAAAACTATTTAGCTTAAGGGAGAAAACAACATCTCATAGCAATTATTTCATTTTATCTGTCCTATCTTGGTAATCATTTTATCTTTTTCAGATAGAATATGGTAACTTCCACATGATCTCATTTTAACAATTTTTGTTGGTTGAACCTAATCATCTTTAATGGTTTTATGTCAATTATATTTTCACAATGGGAATGCCTCATAAAAGTTTTCCTTCCACGTTCCAAATTACTAACACATTTCATTTGAGACTAGAAGGCATCACTCACTGTCCATTCATTAGCTGATGTTTGTTCCTTATCTGCCATCTTTTTGAAATCATATGTCAGTGTCCACTGTGAAAGGAACTGGAAGCCACCTTATCAGTAATATCCTTGCTCTGTTGCCTGGGCTGGAGTGCAATGGTATGATCAGGGCTTACTGCAGCCTCTCCTTCCTGGACTCAAGAGATCTTCCTACCTCAGCTTCCCAAGTAGCTGGGACTATAGGCACGTGCTACCGTGTTCGTCTAATTTTTATTTTACCTTTTGTAGAGACTGTGTCTCCCTATGTTGCCCAGGCTGGTCTTGGATTCCTGACCTCAAGGGATCCTCCCACCTTGGCTTCCCAAAGTGCTGGGAGTATAGGTGTGAGCCACTACACCTGTCCTAAAAAACATTTTTTTGAAATTTTTACTTATTTAGAGACGTGATCTCACTCTTTTGCCTGGGTAGAGTGTAGTGGTATGATCATAGCTCACTGCAGCCTCAGACTCAGGCTCAAGTGATCCTCCCACTTCAGCCTCCAAAGTAGTTAGGAATACAGGCATGCGCCACCACACGTGACTAATTTTTAAGTTTCTCTCATCTTGTAGAGATGAGATTTTGCTGTGTTGTCCAGGCTGGTCTTGCACTTCTGGCCTCAAGTGATCCTCCTACCTCAACCTCCCAAAGCACTGGCATTATAGGCATTAGCCACCACGCCTGGCCATCTACTATATGTTTTGGAGGTATAATTTACAAATAGTTAACAGCATAAATTTTAAATATACATACAATAAGTTTTGACAAATGTATACCCAAATGTAAATACTATCCCCAGTTTTAGTATAGAATACTTTCATCACATCGGGAAGTTCCCTTTTGCCACTTGTCAGTCAGCAAGGAAGTAAATGCTTTAGCTACAAACCTGATCTGAATGCCTACTTTCTTGTATCACTGCTGCTAATAACTGCCCCAGGCTGGGTCCCCCAGAATGTGGACTCCAAAAGGGAGTTTAGCTTGCAGAGTATTAAGGAATGCCCTTAGGGTCAACACCTATGGAAGACAAGGGAGGAAAGCAAGGGTGGGCAGAGGGAGAAATCAAGCTGCATGAAGGCCAAATGCCAGCCTGGACTCACCCTTCAGGGAACTTTGGGGCTTGACTGGCTTCACAGAATTATCTGCAGTTGGGGCAAGGGGTCAAGCCTTTGTATTTCCATATTTATCAGTCATTGGATGTAGGGTACCCAGAAATGGGACCTGAGGCCATTGTAGAAGGGCCTATCATATGATAGGTATAAACTGACCACTCTCCCAACATCTGGGAAACAAGTCCTTCATCTAAGGGGAATCTGGAAAGTTCTTCAATTGTCGCCCACATCATGGTTAAGGAAATTCAAGCTGCTTAGAAGCACAGGTATTCAAGTCTGGAAGGAGGAAACAACAATTGGAATAAATAATCATTGATAGGTAAATACTAGAAAATTTATAATTACATGTATTTATTTAAAACTTGCTCTAATATTCAATTTATTTTAGGATTTATTCATTGAAAAATGTTTGAGAGCTTATATAAATAGAGCCATTCATCTTGTATTTTGGCCACCTACTTGCTGAATCTTCTATATGGGAAATCCTCTGTATAAGGCCAAGCTCAACTAGCACTATAGAGGCTGAAAATGGAAGCCACTTGCTTTCCCAGCCTCCCTGAATGGGATGCAGGCCCATAGCCTCAATTCTCCCAAGCCCATAAAGTTTTGAATCAGACCTGGTGATATGAAAGACTTAAAAAAAGGTTTTTTTCAAAAAAGCATTCTCATTTTATTTTTACTTTTTAAGTTTGAGGTTTAAGGATACATGTTCAGGTTTGTTATATAGGTAAACTCGTGTCTTGAGGGTTTGGTATACAGATTAGTTTGTCACCCAGGTACTAAGCATAGTACCCAATAGTTGTTTTGCTGATCCTCTCCCTCCTCCCACTCTCCAGTGTCTGTTGCTCTCCCTCCTCCCACGCTCCAGTGTCTGTCCCTCTCCTTCTTCCCACTCAGTGTCTATTCCTCTCCCTCCTCCCACTCAGTGTCTGTTCCTCTCTCTCCTCCCACTCAGTGTCTGTCTCTCTCCCTCCTCCCACTCTCCGGTGTCTGTCTCTCTCCAGAGTGTCTGTCCTTCTCCCTCCTCCCACGCTCCAGTGTCTGTCCCTCACCCTCCTCCCACGCTCCTGTGTCTGTTCCTCTCCCTCCTCCCACTCTCTAGTGTCTGTCCCTCTCACTCCTCCCACTCAATGTCTGTCCCTCTCCCTCCTCCCACTCTCCAGTGTCTGTCCCTCTCCCTGCTCCCACTCAGAGTCTGTCCTCTCCCTCCTCCCACTCTCCAGTGTCTGTCTCTCTCCAGAGTGTCTGTCCCTCTCCCTCCTCCCACTCTCCAGTGTCTGTCCCTCTCCCTCCTCCCACTCTCCAGTGTCTGTCCCTCTCCCTCCTCCCACTCTCCAGTGTCTGTCCCCCTCCCTCCTTCCAGTGTCTGTCCCCCTCCCTCCTCCCACTCAATGTCTGTCCCTTTCCCTCCTCCCACTCAGTGTCTGTCCCTCTCCCTCCTCCCACTCTCCAGTGTCTGTCCCTCTCCCTCCTCCCATGCAGTGTCTGTCCCTCTCCTTCCTCCCACTCTCCAGTGTCTGTCTCTTTCCCTTTTTCCAGGCCCCAATGTCTGTTGTTTACCTCTTTGTGCCTGCTGGTTCTCATTATTTAGCTCTCACTAATAAGTGAGAACATGAGGTATTTGGTTTTCTGTGCTTGCATTAGTTTGCTGAGGATAATGGCCTTTAGTTCCATCAGTGTTCCTGCAAAGGACATGATCCTGTTGTTATGGCAGCATAATATTTCATGGTGTGTATGCACCACATTTTCTTTATTCAGTCTACTGTTGATGTGCATTTAGGTTGACTCCATGTCTTTGCTATTGTGAATAGTGCTGCAACGAACATATGCATTTGTGTGTCTTATAATAGAACAATTTATATTCCTCTGGGTATATCCCCAGTAATGGGATTGCTGGGTCAAATGATAGTTCTGTTTTTAGCTCTTTAAGGAATCACCACACTGCTTTCCACAATGGTTGAACTAATTTACATTCCCTGCAGCAGTGTATAAGCGTTCTTTGTTCTCCACAACCTCACCAGCACTTGTTAGTTTTTGACTTTTTAATAATAGCCATTCTGACTGGTGTGAGATGGTGTCTCATTGTGGTTTGATGGGTTATGGCAGTAGAAACAGTTAAGTACCAACATCCACTTTCCAGAGACAGCAGCATTTGTATCCCCAGACTCCACTTTAGTGGTGTCAACAGTGTAAACACCCAGAGCCAAAGACAAGTTTCCTCACTCTGTAGAGTGCTTGTTTCTTCCAGTTTCTGACTGGGCAGCCCATTTGCTGAATTACCTGGGATAGGTATCTGTTGTTTCCTCTCCCAAATCCCTAATATAGCCTACCTGGTAACAAATGTTCTGGGCTCTAGGATTATTATGGTGAAAAGGAAGACGAGGTTTAGTGGGAAGAGACTAATGGTGAACACAAAGACAAGTAGACAATACAATTCCACAACATGATAAGTGGCATGAAAGAAATAAACAGGGCAATGTGATAATGGGGGAGTGAGGCTGGAGGTGGTGGGCATTGGCTCCTTAAGGAAGACTAAGAAAGTAAAACAATTGTGCTGAGACCAGTAACTGAGAAGAATGATTACAAGTGAAGCAGGGAAAGGGTGTAATAAAAAAGAATTTTATAGCCAATGAAAATAATAATTGCAAAGATGGTGAAAATCAACTTGACTTACTATTAAAGGAACCAAAAGGAGCAAAGTTGTTGTAAATTATGTTTGTTTAGCCATTTTAATAGCTTTTCTTTTTTAAACAAAAATGTATTTTAATATGGAAGCCTATGCTATAATTGATGTCTGTCAGTTAACTCAGTAGTAAGCAACACTGTTTAAACTCAAAAATGTGTCTGATTGACTGCATTAGAATCACCAAGGAAGTTTTCTATATATACAGATGTATGAGTCCTGCTTATAGAGAATATAATCAGTCACATTTTAAAATCGCTAGTGTTACAGTATAATGTCGTATAAGCAGTAGCATTTAGTTTCAGATAAAGCACACAGGAGTAACAGTTCAGGACAATTAGTCTGCATATGCTGTGCATAGGTTGTACATGTAAGATTGGTACATGCCCCTTTACTTGATAGACATAAAGTTTTCATCTGACTAAAAACAAAACAAGGCAAAATCAGGTTTTTTTTTTATTGTTATTTATTGATTGATTGCTTGTCTTGCTCTGTCAGTCAGGCTGGAGTGGTGTTGTGATCACGGCTCAATGCAGCGTCCACCTCCTGGGCTCAAGCAATCCTTCCGCCTGAACCTCCCAAGCAGCTGGGGCTACAGGCACATACCACCACATCTGGCTAATGTTTGTATTTTTTTATAGAGATGGGTTTGGCCATGTTGACCAGGCTGGTCTCAAACTTTTGGCCTCAGGGGATCCTCCAACCTCGGCCTCCCAAAATACTGAGACTACAGGCATGAGCCACCACTCCTGTCTAAAATCAGTTTTTGTTTTTCCACTAAATTTTGCCTTTTTAGGTAGAGGCCTATGCTAGTTGTATTCTACAAGGCAAAAAAAAAAAAAAAAAATTAATTGGAAGTCCAGTTGCTGGGTATATCTTATAAGGCAAAAATTCTAGTAATTCTTAGTAGCTAATAGACTGAATTCTGGTCTGAGGCTATTGGTAATAAAAGATCAAAGACTTTTTTCTTTCATCTGTAAGACATGCCTTTTCTCCAGAGCCTTCATGGATACTATGGATTAACTTCAGGTTTGGCTAATTTGAAGGAAACTCCAGTCTAGCTTTTTATTAACAGATACCATACCAAATAGTTCCTACAAAAGGGTCAATCTAGTTGGATAACTCTGAGTGGAAGGCAAAGTATGTTTAAATTATGAAACCATTGATGATTTAGAGTTCTAGGTGAGGACCAGTGAATCTTGGTAGAATGTATGGAGAACATTTTCCCTGCTCTGCTTGTTCTGATTACAATTAGACAATTTTGTCTTCCCGTGTATAAAATTTTACCAGAAGAAACAAAACCCATACAACATAATATTCAAATGTGAGAAAACTGTTCTCTCAGGCCCTGTGCTTCTCAAACTGGTGTCTGGATATCATTACCACACTTCATTCCTCTTAACTGAGGATAAACATTCCACTTCCTAAGAACATCACTTTCCCTTGATACTTATAATGTAAAACTTTATTTTCATCTGGAAACAAAAATGCATATATCTTATAGTAGAAAAAAATTCTTACATAAAAATATGCTGTTAATATGCAATGATTTTTTATTGTTTTAAAATAATTTAGTAAATGTTTTAATTTTTTGTTTTAATTTTTATTGTTATACTATTAATTGTTATAACCACACAAGCAAGCTCTTTGGAGTCCTGAATACTTTCTAAAAGCATAAAGAGTTACTGAAATCATAAAGTTAGACAACTGCTGGAAAAAGACTACTCCCTATCAACTGAACTAGCATTTAAAAAAATTCTCTCAACCTTGCTCATGGACAATATCTATAACTTCTTGTTTCAGTTTGATTTTTATGGCCGGGTGCAGTAGCTCATGCCTATCATCCCAGCACTTTGGGAGGCCTAGGTGGGCAGATCTCTTGAGCCTAGGAGTTCGAGACCAGCCTGGACAACATGGTGAAACCCCCATCTCTACAAAAAAAATACAAAAATTAGCCGTGCATGGTGGCATGTGCCTGTAGTTCCAGCTACTCAGGAGGCTAAGGCAGGAAGATTGCTCGAACCCAGGAGGTAGAGGTTGCAGTGAGCCAAGACTGTGCCACTGTACTCCAGGCTGGGTGACAGAGTGAGACCCTGTCTCAAAACAAGAAAAATCTTAATTTTCACTTTTTATTTTCTTTCAGTTCTGCACAGAGTTCAGATAAAACAAAGACCTAGATTGGGAATGGAAAATAAGGAAACAGATGAGCATACTTCCATTATAAGGGTGTAATGAAAAGTATTAGGAAATCTCAGAGAATATCTTTTGTTTCTATGATTCTGACTTAAAGAAGTAGGATTTTAAGCTTAATATATGTTGAACATTGTTTTTCTTTAAAAACATTTACTTTTTCTTTTTCCTTTTTTTTTTTTAAGATGGATTTTCACTCTGTCGCCCAGGCTGGAGTGCAGCAGTGTGATCTTGGCTCACTGCAACCTTCGCCTGCTGAGTTCAAATTATTCTCCTGCCTCAGCCTCCTGAGTAGTTGGGATTACAGGCATGTGCCACCACGCCTGGCTAATTTTTGAATTTTTAGTAGAGACGAGGTTTCACTGTGTTGGCCAGGCTAGTCTTGAACTCCTGACCTCAGGTGATCCATCTGAGTGTTGGGATTACAGCAGGTGTGAGCCACCACTCCCAGCATTTGTTTATTTGTTTGTTTGTTTGAGACAGGGTCTCACTTTGTTACCCAGGTTGGAGTGCAATGGTACAGTCATGGCTCACTGAAGCCTCAACCTCCTGGGTTCAAGTGATCCTCCTCCCTCAGACTCCTGAGTGGCTGAGACTGCAGGTGTGCACCGCCATGCCTTGCTAATTTAGATTTTGTAGAGATGGGCATCTCACTATGTTGCTCAGGCTGGTCTCGAACTCCTGGTCTCAAGCAATACTCCCACCTGAACCTCCCGAAGTGCTGAGATTACAGATGTGAGCCACCATGCCCAGCCTACTTTTTTTTAAATAATTTTTTCTCTTTCTTTTTTTAATGCTAATGCATTTCCAGTTTTTAATAGACATCATGGGGAAATTATTTTGCTTATAATAGAAGTCATGGGGAAATTATTTTGCTTATATTTACTTTGCTTCTAACGCTTCAGGGATGGTATTTTACATATAAACATATACATACATATGTAGAGACAGAGTCTGCTATGTTGCTCAGGCTGGTCTCAGACTCCTGGTCTCAAGTGATTCCCCTGCCTTGGCCTCCCAAAGTACTGGGATTACAGGCATGAGCCACTGTGCCTGGCCCTATATATATATTTTAAAGTGAGGTAAGTACTCCGATGATATTAAAACTTCTGTTCAAACTTTCTGATATTATAAAAGAGGAAAGATTGTTTTTGAGAATGAATACCCATTTCATTTTTTCTGAAAGAAAAAATCATTGCTAGTTGCAAGAATAAATATCTTACTAAACCTCTCATGATTCCATGTAGACACTTGGCATTTATTCCACCAATAATTGGGAAATTGTCTGTGGATGCATTTCTTTGCATTTCAAGGTTATGAGTTTTGTTTGTTTTGTTTTTGTTTTTAGAGACTGGGTCTTGCTCTGTCACCCAGACTGGAGTGCAGTGGCTCAGTTATAGCTTACTCCAGCCTCAAACTTCTGTGTTCAAATTATCCTCCTGCTTCAGCCTCCCAAGTAGCTAGAACTGCAGGTGCACACCACCAAACTTGTCTAATTTTTAAATTTTTTTGTAGAGATAGGATCTTACTGTGTTGCCCAAGTTGGTCTCAAACGCTGAGCTTCAAATGATCCTCCTGCCTTGGCCTCCCAAAGTGCTGGGATTGTAGGCGGGAGGCACTGCACCTGGCCAAGATGAATATTTTTTATTTTAACTAAGCCACCATTTTATTCATGAATATTAGGTTTAGGGCATCAGAACTTCTGGAAACTGGAGTTAGCTTTTGAATAAAGCCACTCTTCTTTTCCAGAATCAGCACCTTAACGTTTTTCTCATTTGTGAAAATGGGAGTCACCACAAAAAAAAATGCCAGTGTCAATTAGTACTAGTTGGGAGAAGAACAGAGTGGAGGGAAAGTATAAGAGGGTATAAAAGAAAAAGAAAAAGTCAGGAGTAGTGATAGTAGAGTCTTTTAGTAACATGCAATGAAAATATTTAAAATAATTTAGGGCCAGTATAGGCTTTAGGAGCTAACCAACAAGGCCAGCAAATAAGGCCAGCACATCCCTACTGTGATTTTTTGGTTAGCTGGTTAGTCCCTTAAGGCAACATCACCAGAATGCTAGTGGGTAGTATTGAGAAGAGAGTGAGAGAATATTTGTTGATCATACTAGCCATATCAGATGCTGGTTTGCGTGCTTTGCTTAACTCGGGGTCTTGCTCTGTTACCCAGACTGGAATGTAATGGCACAATCTTGGCTCACTGTAGCCTTGAGATCCTGGGCTCAAGCAATCCTCCCACCTTAGCCTCCCCAGCAGCTGGAACTACAGGCATGCACCACCACACCCAGCTAATTTTTGTATTTTTTGTAGTGACGGGGCTTTGCCATGTTGCCAAGGCCAGTCTCAAACCCCAGAGCTCAAGCGATCCACCCACCTCAGCCTCCCAAAGTGCTGAGATTACAGACATGAGCCACCATGCCTGACTGGCTTAATTTTAAAACAAAACAAAAAAAAATCTTGTAAATTTTGGAATAAGTTTATGGAGTTACAGAAAAGTCGTAAAGCTAATATAGAGAGTCCCCATGTACCCCTTACCCCATTTCATTGCCCCCCACATTATCACTGTACAGTATTACACTATACAGTACTGCTTGGTTGCTTTTAATCCTCACAAACAACACTTGAAAGAAGCTACTCACTTTCTAGAGATGGGGTTTCACTGTGTTTCCCAGATTGGTCACAAATTTGTTTTTCACAAGAAGAAACTTAAGCCACATTGTGAAGAATAATTTATTTGTTCTTTCAACAAGTATTTGAGTTGAATGGCGGGCATGATTTTGGGGTGGCCATGGGAATACACTGGTAAGTAAGATGGCACGCCTGCTTTCACGGAGTTGTAATATTTATATAATTTATTCTGTGTAATACTTCATTTAACTAATTTCCTTTTTGTTTCTCTAGGTAGTCATTATAGGAAAAATGCTGAAATGTTTTATCTTATGTGTAAAGTAATATTGAATATCCCTTGTCCTCACCATCACCCCTGCCCCCATAAGACATGCTTCCTCAAAATTTTGAGATCTAGTTAACTCTATATCTCTACGCTTAGAGATCTGTACAAAATTGTCTGTGACAATGACAAAATGTCATTTCTGATCATCTGTTTGCCCAGTTATATTTGTTGCTGTTTATATGTCATCCTCCAAACATCCTTTGTAATCTTTTTTTTCTTTTTTTTTTGAGACGGAGTCTTGCTCTGTCGCCTAGGCTGGAGTGCAGTGGCGTGATCTTGGCTCAGTGCAAGTTCCGCCTCCAAGATTCACACCATTCTCCTGCCTCGGCCTCCCAAGTAGCTGGGACCACAGGTGCCTGCCACCACGCCCGGCTAATTTTTGTGTTTTTAGTAGAGACAGGGTTTCACTTGTGTTAGCCAGGATGGTCTTGATCTCCTGACCTCGTGATCTGCCCACTTCGGCCTCCCAAAGTGCTGGGATTACAGGCGTGAGCCACTGCGCCCAGCCTGTAATCTTACAACCTATGCTGTATGGGCTCTGTACCTAGTACAGGTTATATGAAAATATAGTTTTCAGCATCAAAGGAACTCTGGGTTGAAATTTTCAGTGAAATAGCCTGTAACTCCTGTTAACAGTAATGGGAGTCCCATGACTACCTCACCACACCCCTTGCTGAAAATGCTACTATTGCTGAGGAAGTCATTGACCTTTGCATCTGTTGTAGAGGTATGGGAGGAGCAAGGTGGGAGAAATACCTTAAAAGTAAAAGGTTTGCCACACAGAGACAAAAGAATAATCAGAGCACTTAGAAGCTGGAGGAATTGTATGAAAGAATGGGGAAAAAAGTGAGTTTCTTGTACCAGGGATCCCTGCTGTTCTCTATTTTCAGTGTGGGCAAGCAAACCAGGGCCCTATGGACTCTAATCCTAAAGAATGAATTGTAGACCTGAATAGTAATGTGGTAGGGCTAATGATTTCATCAGTGACCACGGTCCTTGTCATTGCTTTTTAGATGTGTGTGTGTGTTTGGGGGTGCTAATGTATTAAATAACTTATTTGTTTTAAAACATCAATTGTGTTTTTAAAAAAATACTCAAGATGAATTTGGCAGTATGAGAAATGCACTTTATATGTATATATATTTTTGCAGTCGTAGTGACAGAATAATCAAGTAGGTTACATCATTAATTTTTGCAGTCATCCCATATACTATCCCTCTTAGTTTGGTCCTTTTCCATCAGTCTTTTAGATCTTTCCTCAAATTATTATATTTAAAAAAAGGAATTTTTTTAATGCTAAATAATGATGGTATTTATAAAAAGTTACTTTATTCCACTTTTTTTTTTTTTTTAAGTTTTTTAGTTTTGTTTTGTTTCTAAGAGTCAGTCTCTCTTTGTTGCCCAGGCTGGTCTCCTCCCACCTCAGCCTCTCAAGTAGCTGGAACTACAGTCCTGCACCAACGCACCTGGCTAAAAACACTGATTTTTTTTTACTTTTCTCTCCAAACTTGTTTTTCCACTTTTCTTCCAGCCTCTTTTAGTTCATTTTCTTATATTAGTTTTTATTACTTTGTAAAGGCATTCAGATTTCTTTTTGTTCTAATTTATATTTTTTCAGAAATTAGATTTTAATCTTGATATTTTTGAGTTTTGTTTAATGCCTACCTGTTATAAATTAGAGATTTATATGCCTTACTTGTCAACGGGAAATGTTATACCACTATTAAGATTAAAAAGCATAGTAATGAATTTTTTTTTTTTTTTTTTTTTTTTTTTGAGGCAGAGTCTCGCTCTGTCGCCCAGGCTGGAGTACTGTAGCGGGATCTCAGCTCACTGCAAGCTCCGCCTCCCGGGTTCACGCCATTCTCCTGCCTCAGCCTCCCGGGTAGCTGGGACTACAGGCGCCGCCACCTCGCCCGGCTAGTTTTTTTTTTTTTTGTAGTTTTTAGTAGAGACGGGGTTTCACCGTGTTAGCCAGGATGGTCTTGATCTCCTGACCTCGTGATTCGCCCATCTCGGCCTTCCAAAGTGCTGGGATTACAGGCTTGAGCCACCGCGCCCGGCTGTAATGAATATTTTTACAGATGTATTTGTTGTTCCTCCAGACCAATATCTAAGCTTCAATCCAAAGCTCAGTTTAATTTTAGAAATATTTCACATGTTCTCATACTTCCTTATCCAAACTTTCTGAAGAGTTTCTATGCTTTTCATGTTCTCTGTCTCTCAACTGTACTTTTATGACATTAATATCCTTAGAGTTGTAGTGTTGGACTAGTTTTCTGGAATCTCATGGTCTTTTTAAACCTTCTTTTGATTCCGTACTGTTAGCTTTAGATTTTTCCCAAGTTCATTAAATGGGATCCTTCAGGGAGGTGAAATTGTAGTTCGTGGGAAAATCACAAAACATTATTCAGTCTGTGCTTAAGTATGCGACATGGGCCGGCATTTTGGTGAGGACAAATGAAATATCTCTTAGCTTTAAGGTAAAAACTCACCTCATTCTCTTGATATTCCAGTAAATACCAAACTACAAACAACCAGACACCACAAGGAAATGTAGATATTGTACTACACTATGAGAAAAGTTCAAAGATGGGCTATTGTCTTTAATTTACATGAAGATTTATGTAAGAGAAACGTATCTGGAGGAGATGGACATCCTCCAAAGAGTGTGTCTTCTACCTAAGAATACCGTTTGCCATTGACAGTAAATAGCAACTTTGACCTAGTTGTATGTGGCCCAACATGAAACAGAGAATTAGTAATTATCTGTAAATCTGGATTGTCATCTGGATCATTTGTGGTATCAGTCTATATTTTATTCTCCTGCCACTGGGGCATGACCCTTGTGCAGGTGACAGGATTTGCATTTTTTTTAAGCTTTTGACTTCTAAGAAATCCCCTTTTTTACAAAGGGAAAATTTAAGATCTCCCATATTGTCTTATATGCTGAATACTGCTCCTTGAGTTTAGACTGCCAATTTTGGCTTAATGGTTTTATCTTCCAGAGATCTCAAAAGCAAATAATTCTGCTGCCATTTTTCTTAAATGCCTTTCAAATATTTGGTTGGAAACAGAAGACTGCTCCTATCTTACTCATCTGGGTAAAACTCATTTACTGTTTTTCCTTTTAAACTGTTAGCTCAAGTGACCTTACACACGAGTCCCAGCTGTGCATTAGCATTGCTTGGGGATGTGTTTGTATCTTTTGTCTAAAAATACCCAGCCGGTAGGATTCATGATCCATGAAAGCTAATTGAAACAATTTCTCTTCAAGTTTTGGCAAGCGAAGCATGCATTATAAGCATTAATATCTATAAATTGAATTGTTAATGAATCTAGACACTAATAATGAATGCAATTTTGCAGGCTTAACTAGAAACACTAAAATTATCAGGATCTGGAGCAGAATTTTCAATCATTTTTGCTTATTAAATAGCAAAGCTATGCTTTTAATAAGCTAATCATTTTTATTTGACCCCATAGGAATAGCTCAGTTGATTAGAAACAGGTTTCCTAGTGCAAAACAATGTTGTTTTTCTCTTACTGTTTTAACCACCAAAGCACTGAAATTTTAAGACAGATATTTCATCTCATACTCTGTGTCTTTTAATCACATTTGCACCTGTACTCAATGTTTCCAGAGATATTTACTTATTCCATTTCTCCTCTATTATGCTGTATCTCTCATTCATATATATGTATATAGAGATAGATACTGACGTTTTTAAAATAATGTCACAATCATTTTTAAAATGGCCTCAATAGGCCAGGTGTGGTGGCTCACACTTGTAATCCCAGTACTTTGGGAGGCCAAGGCCAGCGGATCACCTGAAGTCAGGAGTTCAAGACCAGCCTGGCCAACATGGTGAAACACCATCTCTACTAAAAATACAAAAAAATTAAATTAGCCAGGTGTGTGGCTAATCCCAGCTACTTGGGAGGCTGAGTCATGAGAATTGCTTGAACCCAGGAGGCAGATGTTGCAGTAAGCTGAGATTGCACCACTGCACTCCAGCCTGGGCAACAGAGTGAGACTCTGTCTCAAAAAAATAAAAAATGAAAAATAAATGATCTTATTTCACATGTAACATTTTAAAAATTACATTATCAAGGTAATACAGTTTTGAGCTTTATGGTTGCCTTTCTGACTCCATTATTTTCTGAGACTTAGGAAAGGATATATATTTCCATTTGAATATCATCTCCTAAAATTTTTGCATAACACTAGTTTATAGAGCAGCAAAATTCCAACATTAAACAACAATGGAATGTTTTCTCCCTAGTGCTTGAGTGACTTTGAGATCCTAAGCCATGCACTTAGAGGCACACTTAGTGCATAGTAGCTGTGCACCAAATAGTTGCCAAGTTGCCTGAGAGAGTTAATGCACCTTTCTGTGTCCTTTCTCTTATTACCCAGGAATGACTTAAGCACTAGGGAGAATGAAACAGTAATAACTGGGAATATGTGGCATCTCTGTATATATTCTCATGGAGGTGCCTGAAATTGGAATTCAAAGTACCTTATCTGATTGCATCTTTCCCAACAAATCTTAAGGATAGTGACAATTATCTGGACTTCAACTACTGAAAACTAAAATGCTGAAGTCTAGAAGTTGAGTCTGATAGTAAGTATGGGTTTTTGCTTTGAAGGTTATGGGTTGGAACTTTCATGGAAGGGTAAAAGGAAAGGGTTGTTAGGATTCTTTGGCATTGTTTATTTTTCTTCAGTATTGTTGCATATTTCTTTTGACTACCAGGCTGGAGAATCTATAATTCATTTAAGGGAATGAATTCAGGAATTCATACTCATGCAGAATTCCTTAGGAATATAGAGTATATTCATTGCATTACCGTTTATATATACCACTTTCAGGATTTGTCAACCAGCATAGATGTGATAATTATAGACATGCACATTTGTTTCTGATAGCTATTCACTTTACTGAACTGAAGCTTCTACTTTGATTCTCTTATAAATGGCTTCACCAAAATGGCAACTGAATGCTCTTAGAGCATTTTGTATTGCATTTCTCAAAATGACTGAATAGGAAAAGCTGCCTCTTTCCCCAAAACCTTCAGAGAACACTCATTTCTTACATATTAAGCTTTTACTACTTTCTGAGATTTTCAATCAAGGTTTTAAAGTGTTTTTAAATTGAATTTAATCTTTCTTTTTACCCTGCTATTAATAAAATTTGTGTTGATGAGTTGACTTTTTAAAAAAATCTATAAATCTGATGAAATGAGTCCTTGTATTACAGTCTTCCCTGGATTTAACTACCTACTTTTATTGCAAGGATTTGTAATTTTTTTTCAAGAGACAGGATCTTGCTCTGTTGCCCTGACTGTAGTGCAGTGGTGCAATCATAGCTCACTGTAACCTCAATCTCCTGGGCTCAAGCCATCTGCCTGTCTCAGCCTTCGATGTTGCTGGGATAACAGGTATGAGCCACTATGCCCAGCCCAAGGATATGTAATAATCTCAGTTCTGTCATCAAAAAATATCACCAGAATTGTCTAAGTCATTTGGCAATCATTCTACATGACTTCAATTTGAGGTACAGAAATAATATATGCTTCTGAATAAGCAAGAGGTTTTTGTTTTTTATTTGCCATTATCTGATCAATTTCATGAAAGTTAATTCCATAGGAAAGTCTTATTAATAGCCTGCCTCAGTCTCCCAAAATGCTGGGACTACAGGCATGAGCCACCAAGCCCACTGCAAAAACCCAGTTCTACAAAAATAAAAAAAAATTAGCCCTGCTGGATCATGCTCCTATAGTCCTGGCTATTCTGCAGGCTGAAGCAGGAAGATCACTTGAGCCTAGATGTTTAAGGCTACAGTGAGCTACAATTGAGCCACTGCTGTACATCAACCTGGGTGACAGGGTGAAACCTTGTCTCTTAAAAAATAAATACATAGGCCGGGCGCAGTGGCTCAAGCCTGTAATCCCAGCACTTTGGGAGGCCGAGACGGGTGGATCACGAGGTCAGGAGATCGAGACCATCCTGGCTAACACGGTGAAACCCTGTCTCTACTAAAAAAATACAAAAAACTAGCCGGCGAGGTGGCGGGCGCCTGTAGTCCCAGCTACTCGGGAGGCTGAGGCAGGAGAATGGCGTGAACCCGGGAGGTGGAGCTTGCAGTGAGCTGAGATCCGGCCACTGCACTCCAGCCTGGGCGACAGAGCGAAACTCCGTCTCAAAATAAATAAATACATACATACATACATACATACATACATACATACATACATAAAAAGCAATCAATCAAACATGAATATAAGAACAATTCTTACCGGGTGAAGAGGCTCATGCCTGTTATCCCAGCACTCTGGGAGGCCGAGGCAGGAGGATCACTTGAGCACAGGAGTTCCAGTCCAGCCCTGACAACATAGCAAGACCCCGTATCTACAAAAAATTAAAATATTGGCCTGGCACGGCTGGCTCAGGCCTGTAATACCAGCACTTTGGGAGGCCGAGGCGGGCAGATCACAAGGTCAGGAGATTGAGACCATCCTGGCTAACACGGTGAAACCCCGTCTCTACTAAAAATACAAAAAATTAGCCGGGCATAGTTGTGGGCGCCTGTAGTCCCAGCTACCGAAGAGGTTGGAGCAGGAGAATGGCCTGAACCTGGGAGGCGGAGCTTGCAGTGAGCCGAGATCTCGCCACTGCTCTCCAGCCTGGGCGACAGAGCGAGACTCCATCTCAAAATAAATAAATAAATAAACAAACAAACAAATATTGGCCAGGCACGGTGGCTCACACTTGTAATCCCAGCACTTTGAATGGCCAAGGTGTGTGGATCACCTAAGGTCAGGAGTTCGAGACCAGCCTGGCCAACGTGATAAAACCCTGTCTCTATTAAAAATATAAAAATTAGCCAGGCATGGTGATGGCTGCCTGTAATCCCAGCTACTCAGGAGGCTGAGACAGGATAATGGCTTGAACCCAGGAGGCAGAGGTTGCAGTGAGCTGAGATCCTGCCACTGCACTCCAGCCTGGGCCACAAGAGCAAAACTCCATCTCAAAACAACAACAGATTAGCTGGGTGTGATGGCACATGTTTGTAGTCCCAGCTACTTGGAAGTGGCTGAGGTGGGAGGTTGGCTTGAGCCTGGAAGGTTGAGGCTACAGTGAATTGTGATTATGCCAGTGCTCTCCATCCTGGGCAACAAAATGAGACCCTGTCTCAATAAAACAAAAACAACCCAAAAGAACAGTTCTTATTGCAAACTTAATTCTTGACCATCATCTTAAAATATTCCTTTCGTTAAAATAACAAGATTTAAGCCTCGTTAGTTTTAAAAGTCTATTCTGTAATTCTCACTGTAAAACTGCACAACAAGAATGATTTTATGCCAACTCCCAAGCTAATACCTAAAAGTCATATAATTAGACATAACCAAGAATCAGAATTACTCTCTTTAAATCTGCCCTATGCCTCTTACAGTATCTTCCTACACTTGTGTAAGACAAGAGATCAATGGAAGCGTTCACATTGATGAGAAACCCAGCCATCCAAACACATACTAGGATGGGTAAATTATGGGACTTTGAAATTATGGTTACTTGTTAATATCATCTATTCTTAGAAGTTAACTTAGAAGTGCCTTGAGAGCATTATGTTTCTTATGTCACCTTTTTTCTGTCATCATGACCACCCATTAGCCTCTTTTGCGTTATGTTGCAGGATTTTAATGTGGGTTCTAAGACTATATCAGTTACAACTTCATCTTAACTACTGTGGATTAATGTAATATTTTATTATTAAACAAGTAGTTCAGCACTAATTAGCTACTTGAGAAAGTCATCAAGGACCCAATTTCTCTCTTACAGCTTCCTGTTTTTCTATCTTTAATGTGTAACTTTTGTTCTTCTCGTCAAAAAAATGGTTGCTCCAACTGCAGCCATTACATCCACATCTCAGGTAATAAGGAGGGAAAAATAACAAAGACAAAAGGCAGAAATCTTCTTGCTAAGCTATATGTTTACTAGGAAAGCGAAACCCTCCTCAAGGACTTTCATTTATTTCTCATTAACCAAAATACTGTTACTTGGTCATCTTTCTGAGGGAATATGAGATGGCAAAATTAAAAATATATTTTTTACGTGTTTTTTTGGTAGCCAATACATTCTTAAGCTTAAAATATCAGAGTGTAAAAGAGTTTATGATCTTACTTTTGTATCCACATCTCTCTCATTCTGTATCTTGCTCTACCCACCCTCCTCACAACAAATTACCACTGGTATTAATCTCTTTTTTAATCCTTCTAGAGATTTAAAAATGTATATGTATGCAGATCAAACATGTATTCTTCCCCCCTACTTTTTTTTTTTTTTTTTTTTAACATAAATGGTATTTACAGTGAGTATCTTTAACTGGGCACAGAGCAGCCTCGACCAGAACAAACCGAACAAGAGCTTGTTTTCTGTGTGTTTTTGTTGTTGTTATTGTTGTTCTTATTGTTTTTTTGAGATGGAGTTTTGCCCTTGTTGCCCAGGCTGAAGTACAATGGCGCAATCTTGGCTCACTGCAACCCCTCCTGGGTTCAAGTGATTCTCCTGCCTCAGCCTCCCAAGTAGCTGGTATTACAGGCATGCGCCACCACGCCCTGCTAATTGTGTATTTTCAGTAGAGACAGGGTTTGACCATGTTGGTAAGGCTGGACTCGAACTCCTGACCTCAGGTGATCCACCCTCTGCAGCCTCCCAAAGTGCTGGGATTACAGGCGTGAGCCACCGCCCCCAGACATTTTTTCCTTTTTAAACAGGGTCTCACTCTATTGCCCAGGCTTGGGTGCAGTGGCAGGATCTCAATTCACTGCAACCTCCACCTCCTGGTCTCAAGCAGTCCTGCTGAATAGGTGATACCACAGGCATGCACCACAACTCCAGGCTAGTTTTTTATTTTTTTTGTAAAGATGAGGTCTCACTACGTTGCCCAGGCTTGTCTCGAACTTCTGGGCTCAAGCGATCCTCCCACCTTGACCTCCCAAAGTGCTGAGATTATAGGTGTGAGCCACCACACCTGGCAAGAGATTTTTAATAAGGAGGAAAGGAGGCTGGATATTGGGAAGACAACTAATAATATCTGTCTGTCATGGACTGTTTTGTTTTTGCTTTTGTTTTGGTTTGACTTTAGTCCAGTTGTATCCAGACAGCAGTGAAACCATTGATTCTACTTAGCAATTGACAAAAGCTTAATGTTCTTTAAAACAGATACCTGTGAGTTCTATGTAACACAGTGCCTTGTATAGAGAAACAGATCAATAAGTGTACAAAATGGAACCCATTTTGTACATACAAAATTGAGTCCCTTCCCCCTTAACTGCTCATCTTCAACTCAATTAATGAAACTACTGTTTGATAAGTTATTCAGACAGAAATTAAGAGGCTATTCTTGATTCCAATCACTTCAGCCTCCAGATGCTTCTCCTTCTCTCATACAACACATCTCTTCAATCAGCAAGTCCTATTGGCTCTACTTTCAAAAGATATCCTCAGCATCTCACCCGACTCCACCACTGCCTCAGTCCTGGGCCTGGTTGTCATACTCCCTTGCCCATACTCTTGCAGTAGCTCCTTTACTTACCTCCCTAATTCCCTTGTTGCCCCCTACAGTCAATCTAACAAACAAAATGACCTTAAAAACATATCATTTCCCTACATAAGACCCTCAAAGGCTCCCAACTGTAATTAGAATAAAATCGAAAGACCCCACTGTGGCCCATGAGGCCCTTGGTAATCAGATGTTTGTCTGTTTCTTCATCTCCTACTACTATAGGCGCTCTTTCTGGTTTTGAACAGCAAGCTTGTTCCTGCCCTAGTGACATTATATTTTCAGTTCTCTTTGCCTAGAATGGCCTCTCATATGCATATAAGACCCTGTATTCAGAATTCAGCTTATTTGATACTCCCTCTTGGCAACTTTTTTAAAAAATCACCTATACAACTCTTCCTGCTTATACTTTATCATTTTCTATTTCATCACTGTTTTTTCCTTATAACACTCATAACTAACGATGATTATTTGTATACTTGTTAATTTCTGTCTTTCCTCACTAAAACGTAAGTTCCGTGAGTATGAGGACTTTGGCGTTTTTCTTTAAGTTAGTCAACAAATGTTTACTGAACACTTGGTATGTGCCAAATGCTAGTCTTGGTGCAGGAGTGATAACAATAAACAAAAGAAGCAAAAACAACTTTGTGGAGCTTTTATTTGTGTGTGGATGTGTGTATGTTGAGGGATAGAAAATAAAGTTGTAAAATACATAGTATCTTTTTAAAAAAATTTTTTTTATACTTTAAGTTCTAGGGTACATGTGCACAAGGTGAAGCCTTGTTACATATGTATACATGTGCTATGTTAGTGTGCTGCACCCATTAACTCGTCATTTACATTAGGTATATCTCCTAATGCTATCCCTCCCCCCTACCGCCACCCCATGACAGGCCCCGGTGTGTGATGTTCCCCTTCCTGTGTCCTAGTGTTCTCATTGTTCAGTTCCCACCTATGAGTGAGAACATGCGGTGTTTGGTTTTCTGTTCTTGGAATAGTTTGCTGAGAATGATGGTTTCCAGCTACATCCATGTACCTATAAAGGACATGAACTCATCCTTTTTTATGGCCGCCTAGTATTCCATGGTGTATATGTGCCACATGTGCTTTGAAGAAAAATAAGCCAGGAAAGAGGGTTGAGGACTGTCTGGATGTTGGTGGTTTTCAGTTTCTAATTGCTGTTTTCACAATAGTGCTATATAACAAACTACCTAAAAATCAATGGCTTACAAACACCAGACATGTATGTTGGTGGATCTCCTAGGGTTCTATATGTATACCAGGCTAGATAGGACTCCAGGGTATGGCTCAGGTTCAGGTGTTCTCCACATGTCTCCCATTCTTCTGGTACCAGTGGAATGCCGAATTATGTTATTTTTCCATGGCCAAAAGCAGGAGTGCAAGAGAGCAAGCCTAGCAGTGCAAACCTTTTAAGTCTCTACTTGAATCATCTCTGCTAACTTTCCAGCGAACAAACAAATTGTATTGTCAAGGCTGAAGTCTAGAGGCTAGGACATACATTTGGCCACCATGACACCAGAAATGTAGATATGTGATCATCACAGAGGAGTGAAACATGGAGACTGATAATGTAGTCCAGTTTAAGGTCAGGGGAGTCCTTACTATCATTTGAGTAAAGTGGGAGGTGAAGGAGAGAATCATCTGGATATCTGGAAACAGAGTGGTCGAGGCAGAGATTACAGCAAACACACTGTTTTTTGGGGATGTTTATGTTATAAAAGAGTCATTAGTTTTGGTTCTGAGTTCCCTGATAGAAACCATTAGTTAAAAAGAAGAGGCTGGGTACAGTGGCTCATACCTATAATCCCAGCACCTTGGGAGGCCGTGGCAGGCAGATCATCTGAGGTCAAGAATTAGAGAACAGCCTGGCCAACATGGTGAAACCCTGTCTCTACTAAAAATACAAAAAAATTAGCCAGGCGTGACCAGGCGCGGTGGCTCAGGCCTGTAATCCCAGCACTTTGGGAGGCTGAGGTAGGCAGATCACCTGAGGTCAGGAGTTCGAGACCAGCCTGACTAACATGGTAAAACCCCGTCTCTACTCAAAATACAAAAAATTAGCCAGGCATGGTGGTGCATGCCTGTAATCCCAGCTACTCAGGATGCTGAGTCAGGAGAATCACTTGAACCGAGGAGGTGGAGATTGATGTGAGCCGAGATCGTGCCACTGCATTCTAGCCTGGGTGACAGAGCAAGACTCTGTCTTAAAAAAAAAAAAAAAAAAAAAAAAAAAAAAAAAAAAAAGCCAGGCATGGTAGCGGGTGCCTGTTATCCCAGCTACTCGGGAAGCTGAGGCAGGAGAATTGCTTGAACCCGGGAGGCGGAGGTTGCAGTGAGCTGAGATTGCGCCATTGCACTCCATCCTGGTCGACAGAACAGGATTCCATCTCAAAAACAAAAAAAGAAGAAGAAAAAGAAAAAAGAGTTTCATACTGCCAGGAATATTTACTGTTTGTCCCAGCTAAAACCTGATCACAATATATTTGAAAGGATTTACTTTTAGAGCACTATGGTCAGAAGTTGGCTTAATGGGAAGTTGTTACTCAGGCTACAGATAATTTTTAAGGTCCTCTCTGTTGTTTCTCAACTGGATCCTGCTTCTCCCATGGTACCATCTAAGTCGACTGAAAACTCTTCTCAAACCCCTGCTAAGTGTGTGCTCCACCACCTCTACTCTGTCCACTTCCTTCTTGTGGAACTTCACTGTCTTCTTTGGGAAACTTCAAATTTCCCCAGACTGGTTCCTTAAGACCTCTTCTTTTCATTTGCTTCTGCTTCTCCGCTCTCCTTTTGCCAGCTTTGTTCTTTCATTCAGTTCCCTGGAGTTGTTGGTATTGTCCTATTTCAAATCCTTACCTCTTTTAGTGCACAGTTATGTTTAAGTTTTAGTTAGGTTGACCAATGTAGCTATAGTTTAATTTTCCTTTCCATTGCTATATGATGTATTTATTCTACTGTTAATGAAAAATTAGGCTCTTGCTACAAATTGTTTTTTCTTACTACAAATAATGCTGATAAAATGTTTTTTGTATGTATATCTGATGCACACACACATCTAGTCTATATTCTATGTTTATGTGAGAGTGGACTTGCTGGGCCAGAGACTGCATGCATCTTCAGCTTTATTAGAAATGCCAATTTTTTTTTTCCAAAGTGCTTATACTGGTTTTCACTTTCACTAATGATATGCATGAATTCCTCTCATTCTGACAACATCTATATTTGTTGGGATTTAAAAAAATTTGTTGGCCTCGTGGTTCTGAAATGGTATCTTTTGATTTCAGTTTGCAGTTACCTCAATAATAATGACTGAATGTCTTTTTTTCTTTTTTTTTTTTTTCTTTTGGATGAAGTCTTTCTCTTTTGCCTCCCAAGTTCAAGTAATTCTCCTGCCTCAGCCTGCTGAGTAGCTGGGATTACAGGCACATGCCATCATGCCCCAGTAATTTTTGTATTTTTAGTAGAGACAGGGTTTCACCCTGTTGGCCAGGCTGATCTCGAACTCCTGACTTTGTGATCCTCCCGCCTCGGCCTCCCAAAGTGCTGGGATTACAGGCGTGAGCCATAGCATCAACTATATTGAATGTCTTTCCAAATGTTTATGGCCACTTGTGTTTTCTCTTCTCTGAACAGCTTTTTAACAGTTTTTCTATTCATTTTTCATTTGTTATTAAATTATGGTAGTCATTTAAATATTCTGGGTGAGAATCCTTTGTTGAGTGTGTGTGTGTGTGTGTGTGTGTGTGTAAAACATCTCTTAATTTGTGACTTTAAATGTTTTTTATTGTGCTTTGTGATGAATAAAAGTTCTTGATTTTAATGTAGTCCAATTTATTAATCTTTTTAAATAGTTGATGCTTTCGGTCTTTTGTGTAAGAAATTCTTTCCTGCTGTCATATTATAAAAATTCTGTTATAAATTGTCTTTTACTGTTTTTACAGTAGAAAAATAGTACAGTTCGTCTCTCACATTTAGGAATGTACTCCACCTGAGAGTGATTTGGTGTGAAAGAGTTCTCTTGTTTCTCAGTTGCTGTGCTACTACCACTGTGTCTTTATCTTGGTTCAGTAAGTGTTGGTGGACTGGGCGCAGTGGCTCATGCCTGTAATCCCAACACTTTGGGAGGCCAAGGCAGGCGGATCACAAGGTCAGGCGATCGAGACCATCCTGGCCAACATGGTGAAACCCCGGCTCTACTAAAACACAAAAAATTAGCTGGGTGTGGTGGCGTGCACCTGTATTCCCAGCTACTCAGGATACTGAGGCAGGGGAATTGCTCGAACCCAGGAGCCGGAGGTTGTAGTGAGCCAAGATGGCACCACTTAACTCCAGCCTGGTGACACAGCAAGACTCGTCTCAAAAAAATAAATAAATAAAAGTGTTGATGTTTGGAAGAGGAGTTTTGATAGGGCAGATACCTTCAGTTTGTCCTTCTTCATGAGTATATTGGCCATTCCTTGCTCTTTGCTTTTTCATGTACGTTTTATGGTCATTTGTCATGTCCAAGACAAAGGCTATTAAAATTTTTTAATTTATTGGTTAATTTTAGGTAGAATTGTTCTTAAAATGTAGAGCCTTTAGGCTGGGCGCGGTGGCTCACAACTATAATCCCAACACTCTGGGAGGCCGAGGGGCGCTGATCACCTGAGGTCGGGAGCTCAAGAGCAGCCTGACCAACATGGAGAAACCCTATCTCTGCTAAAAATACAAAATTAGCCAGTGTGGTGGCGCATGCCTGTAATCCCATCTACTCAGGAGGCTGAGGCAGGAGAGTCACTTGAACCTCAGAGGCGAAGGTTGCAGTGAGCCAAGATCGTGCCATTGCACTCCAGCCTGGGCAACAAGAGTGAAACTCGGTCTCAAAAAAAAGAAAAAGCCTTTTTATCATAAACATGCACTTATATCTTTCCATTCATTTATATCTTTTCTATTGTCTTTTAATAAAGTTTTGTAATTTTTAATTCTTTTGTATATTTATTGCTGCATATACTTTTTTGTTACTTAAGTGCTATTTTATTATGAAATATTTTAAATATACAGATAAAAATAGAGAATAGTATAGTAGACACCTATGTGCCTAGTCCAAGCTTTATAAAATATTAGCACTGCATTAGTATTCCCTGTTGCTGTTCCTTCTCCTCCAATTACACATTAGAAATACAATTATTGTTCCCGTTGTGTACCTCTTCTATTTCATTGTCCTCTCTCCCTCCTTCCCTAGTTGTGTTTCATGAAAAATTTTCATTCTTTTTTTTTTTTTGAGACAGGTTCTCACTCGGTCACACCGTCTGAAGTGCAGTGGCGTGATCTCTGATCACTGCAACCTTCACCTTAGCCTCCTGAGTAGCTGGGACTACAGGTGTGCACTACCATACCCAGCTAGTTTTTGTATATTTTTTTGTAGAGATAGGGTCTCACCATATTGCCCAGGCTGATCTCAAACTCCAGGGCTCAAGTGATCCTCCTGCCTTGGCCTCCCAAAATGCTGAGATTACTGGCATTAGCCACCTTGCCTGGCCAGAATTTTCATTCTTACACATGTTTTTATATTTCCACTGTAAGTGTATTTATCTGCAAGCAGTATAAAACTTGTGTGTTTTACAATGCGAATGGAATGATGTCCTTTATTAAAGCAGTAGCTTTTTTGTGTCAGGAGAAAGTAGTCTTTCAGGAAAATCTTTTTACCTACACTGCTGGTGTAGGTAACTCCTGGTGACTTATTTTTCTCCTGGTTTCTCACTGAAATATTCCACCTTTGGAATTTGGAACTCATGCTATTTTTATTTTCGAGAAAGAAAATAGATTTTCTTTTTCCCTATGGAGGGGAAGGTATAAAATTTTCAAATGGAGGAGTATACCTGAACCTAATCATGATTTTATATAAGTAATATGTAAGGTAAGTATTTTAACTGTATGTTAATGAGATAAAATTTTGCTACCATTGATTTTAGGCATTTTTACCTTTTGCTTCATTGACCCACGATGCTATTTCTTATGCACATAGGCAAAATAAATAAATGATAAACAGCAAACAAATAAAAGGTAATCTAAATTACATATAATATATTTCAAATCCCCCAAACCAAGATCATTCTATTTTTACATATAACATTTCTGTTTAACTTTCGCACCCAATATAGAGTAGAAAAAAATAGTTACTTTTTTTGTTGGATAGTTGGTGATGACTGGAAGTAAAGTTGAAGAATTTTCTTGATTGATTTACAAGTCTGATTTGGCTTTTCCCTGGTTGTGCATTCATTTTTTCCTAAAGTTTAAACGTGTTGAAGTGCTTTTTGCCTACTTAAGCTGTATATCAGACCATGTCTGTGTTTCAAGAAATGATACATGGGCCAGGCATGGTGGCTCATACCTATAATCCCAGCATGTTGCAAGGCTGAGGTGGGAAGATTGCTTGAGCCCAAGAGTTTGAGTCTGCAGTGAGCCGTGATTGCGCCACTACACCCTAGCCTAGACGACAGAGTGAAACCGTATCTCTTAACCAGCCGTGGTGGCACACGCCTATAGTCCTAGGTGGCACATGCCACTGCACTCCAGCCTAGGTGACAGAGCAAGACCCTGTCTCAAAAAAAGAAAAAGAGGTGACACAAGTATATATATTTGCGTTTGTTACCTACTACTGTAATGCTTATTGACATGGTTAAAGGAACCTATTATTACCTTGCCTGAAAAGAGTGTAATAATTTCCCCATGGGTTAAAGAAAACAATGGAGATTTAAATGGAGTACTTCATGGAAAACTTAAGAATTCTGAAGATAAATTCCAAATACTAAGACTTCTGTCACATCACTTTTCAGTATTAGTGGTACTGTTTTAATAATTTAATTGGAAAGGATTATTTTGTGGGTAATTTTAATAAAACTAGGTACATTATACAAAGATGAATTGAAATAAGAAGTGACTTTTGGTAGCCTTTTATAAAATATGCTGCCCCAAGATTGATAATATTTAAATTTTTATTTATTAAAATAGGAAATATACTTAAACCACAAAAAACAAAAGTTATTATTTCAGAAAAAGGTAACAAAATCAGAGAGGAGAAAATATTCAAATATCGAATATCAAATCTGGCTGTTTGGAGAGCTATAAACAACTCACACTCTCTCTATAGTTCTGCATATAGTGGGTAACTTTAATTTTTAAATCTGGAGAATTTATTTATTTATTATTATTTTTATTTATTTATTTATTTATTTATTTATTTTGAGACGGAGTCTCGCTCTGTCGCCCAGGCTGGAGTGCAGTGGCCGGATCTCAGCTCACTGCAAGCTCCGCCCCCCGGGTTTACGCCATTCTCCTGCCTCAGCCTCCCAAGTAGCTGGCACTACAGGCGCCCACCACCACGCCCGGCTAGTTTTTTGTATTTTTTTTAGTAGAGACGGGGTTTCACCGTATTAGCTAGGAGAGTCTCGATCTCCTGACCTTGTGATCTGCCCGTCTCACCCTCCCAAAGTGCTGGGATTACAGGCTTGAGCCACCGCGCCCGGCCTTAAATCTGGAGAATTTAAACATTTTATCCAAAGGAAAGGTAAATATTTTGCTTTTACTTCCTGAAGATTGCTTTTATTTAGGTTCTTGATACTGAAAATACCATAACAGCAAATTCTGACTGCTGGCTTTTGTGACACCCCTATGTATATATGGTCACGCAGTAGTTACTGCACAATGCCTTTTTTCTCCATCATGGATAGAGAGCAAAGGACACATGGTAGCTTGGGTAGGTAGGATCTGCAGGCTCAAAGAAAGATTCCTGAATTTGGGCTGCTATAGCAGTAAATGGGAAATCCTATGAGCTTGTCCATCTGTACCTTTTTAATCCCCTTGGGTGTATATTTAGCTAAGGACTCCTGCCATGGTTGCTTTAGACACACTGTAATGTGAATAGAAAAAGGCCACAGAAACTTTTGTTTCTCAGCTATCTTATCTAGATAAACAATGACCTGCTGCCTCAAAGGAGGCTGCTTATTCAGAAAGCCAAACTGTCTAAGTAACCAGTCTAGCCCTTCTGACTCCAGTCCTTTTTGCTTTTGTTTTTCCCATGTCTCCCCTTTCCTTATGATATTTATTACCCTTTTTTAAACTTGAGATATTTTTAAAAATAAAAATGTTTACACAGTATTAAATTCTACAGGGCAAAATGGTACCCAGTGAAATATAATACCACCTATATGTAGAAGACAAATAGGTCTTCTTTCTAGAAGCAGCCACTATTACCCATTTCTGCTGTGTATTTCTAGAGATGTTTTATGCATATGTGAATATATAAAAATAAATGCATGCACATATTCTTTAAAAAACACACACCAGAAAAATAAAAAGCACACACCTACACGTATGGTAGTATTCTTTACATATCATTCTGCATCTTGCTGTTGTAGCTTGATCACAGATCATGCCACATTAGTGCCTATAAGGCTGCCATTTTTTAAAAAACTGAAGCATTGCATTCTATTGTATAGATATCTATCTAACAAGTTTTTTCATTTTTGTCACCTAAGTTTTTTTCATTTTCTTGGTTATAAATTCATATCTCATGTATGTCACTGTCAAATAGTGATTTTTTACCCGTATAGGTATATCTAGGAACTGCAGATTAAAATGTATGTACATTTTATTAGTTTTCTCTGTAATTTCTGTTTTTCTATTTCAATAATTTTCCCTCACATATTTTCTTTCCTCTGCTTTAGACTTAAATTTGTACTTTTTAAAACTTAGATGATTGATTTTAAACTTTCCCCCCAATATAAACATTAAGAGCTATGGATTTTCCCTCAAACACTGTTTTAGCTGCACCCTTAATTTTTGATATGTTGTATGTTTATTATTCAGTTCATAGCATTTTATACTTTTCTTGTGGTTTCTTATTTGTTCTGTATGTTATTAAGAAGCATGTTACTTTAATTACAAATACTTGGGGCTTTTCTAGATATCTTTTTGTAGTTGATTTCTAATTTGATTATGTTTTGGTCACAATACAAACACCGTATGAGCTCACCTTTTAAAGTTTTTTGGTACTTTAAAAAATTTATTGAGATGCAGTAGAAGAATTAGTGAATGTTTTTTCTGCACTTGAATGTATGTTCTGCAGTTTCTGGATTTACTCTTCTAGAACTTAATTAGGTCAAGTTGATTGTTCAAGTTTCTATTCCCTCCCTCCCCCGCTTCCTCCCTGCCTCCCTTCCTTCCTTCCATCCTTCCATCCGTTCATCCATCCATCCATCCATCCATCCTTTTTTTGTTTTTACTTATTCATCTTACATAACTGAAACTTTGTACCCTTTGATCTACATACTCTTATTTATTCTAATTTCCTCTTCCCTGCCCTACCCCCCTTCCTTGGTAATCACCTGTTTACTTTTTGTTTCTATGTATTATATATATGTGTATTCCAAATTCTACATATAAATGAGATCATGTAGTATTTTTCTTTCTGTGTCTGGCTTATTTCACTTAATATAATGTCCTCTGCGTTCATCCCCATGTTGTCATAAATGCAGGATCTCCTTTTTTCAAGACTGAATAATATTTCATTGTGTATGTATATATGTATACCACAATTTCTTTATCCATTCATTCATCAGTGGACACTCCAGCTGTTTCCATCTCTTGCCTGTTATGCATAAAGTTGCAGTGAGTGTAGGAGTGCAGATATCTTTAAAAGGTGGTGATTTCATTTCCTTTGGGTATCCTTCAAATTAAATTAACTACATCACATATGTCTTTACATTCCTGTCATTCTTTGTGTTTTTATTATCATATATTTTGCTTTGATTTCTACCATAAAACAACTTTACAATGTTTAAAAAAATTAAGGTATGAAAAAAATATGTTCTATATTTACCCACACATTTTTCACTTCCAATGCTCTTCATTCCTTGTAGAGATGTGAGTTTACATCTGGTATTTTAGTTCAGCTTGAAAAACTTCCTTTAACATTTTCTGTAGTGCAGGTCTAACAGCAAATTCTCTGAGCTTTAGTTTGTCTGGGATTTGAAATTCCTAGAAAAATATCTTGATCAAACTACAGATTTTAGGTGACATTATTGTTCTTACATAAAGTAACCAGTTTCTTTGCTTTTTTTAAACCCCTTTTTCTCCCAACTTTCCTTGAAGTCAAATGCTTCATTTCCAAAGTACAAGATGACTGAAACTATTAATCAGTTGAAACCAGTTTGGAAACTAAGGGTTTCAGTAACTCTTTCCAGATGACTTCCTTTCACTGCCTGTCTCCTCTTTTCATTGTGCCAGTTGTTAAGGAATACCAGTTTATGTGACATTTTATGTAGGTATTCTGTTTACAAAACCTCTAGTTTTATTACCTATGAAGATTTGGTATGGTAGTCTCAGCTAACTCATTGCACTAGAGGCCTTTCTAAGAAGAAACAACACTAGAGTGTTGCTAAGACACTGCGAGACTAATAGAAGGGTATTTTTTAACTTCTTGAATATTGTCTACAGTGATTAAAAGTTCTGTTTTTTTTTTTTTTTTTTTTTTTCCAAGAGCAGTTGAGGCCATAAAGAAAAGGAAAGTGAAGGGTTTTAAAGTTACACAATATTCATTTCCCTATTTTATAACTTAAGATCTGTTCTCTCTCAGTACTAAGATAAATAACTTTGCAGGAGCATATACAGACCAGTCTTATCTCCATTATCCTTAGAGGACTGCTTTTCAATTGCCAGTCTTCTCTCTCTCCACAGAGAGGTCCATCAGCAAAACCTCTCAGATTTACCTCCAAAATAGATCCTAAACTTGACTACTTCTCCTCACCTCCAGTGCTTCCACTTAGTCCTAAGGTATTTCTTTCTCTTTCTTTTTTGAGATGGAATATCGCTCTTGCTGCCCGGGCTGGAGTACAATGGCGTAATATCAGCTCACTGCAATCTCCACCTCCCAGGTTCAAGCAATTCTCCTGCCTCAGCCTCCCAAGTAGCTGGGATTACAGGCACTTGCCACCATGCCTGGCTAATTTTTGTATTTTTAGTAGAGATGAGTTTTCACCATGTTGGCCAGGCTGGTCTCGAACTCCTGACCTCAGGTGATCCGCCTACCTCAGCCTCCCAAAGTCCTGGGATTACAAGCATGAGCCACTGTGCCCAGCCACTATTTTTTAAAATTTTAATTCAATTTAATTAATTTATTTATTTTATTATCAAAGTCTTGCTTTGTCACCCAGACTGGAGTGCAGTGGTGCACTGTAGCTTCGAACTCCTAGGCTTAAGTGAACCTCCTGCTTCAGCTTTCTTAGTAGCTGGGACTATAGGTGTGTACCAGCATACCTGGCTAATTTTTTATTTTTTGTAGAGACAGGATCTCATTATGTTGGCCAGGCTGAGAGTCCTAAGGGTTCTTGGTCTCTTATTTAGACTTCCCTAATAGCCTCTCAACCTGTCTCCCTGCTTCCACTTTTACCTCCTAAAAGTCTATTCTTCACATAGAAGCTAGGGTCAGCCTTTTATAATCAAAGTCATATTACGTTAATTCTCTGCTGAAAACCCTCCAGTGTTTTCCCTTTATGTTTAGAATAGCAACATTGGTGCTTGCTTGTAGGCCCAGCTACTTGGGAAGCTGAAGTGAGTTGGGAGGATTGCTGAAGCTCAGGAATTGGATGTTGCAATGAGCAAGACCATGCCACTGCACTTAAGCCTGGTTAACAGAGACAGACCTCATCTGAAAGAAAAAAAAAGTGGATTGGTGGTTTCAAAATTACTTCCTTTGCAAAGGTTAAAATAGGCGGTACTTTTTTTTTTTTTATCATGCTGGCTAACACTAGCCTATCAGAGATTTGGCTATTATCTCTCTCCTGATTTCTTGGAAGGTCAGATAAACAACTTAGTTTTGGCTTAGTGGCATGGAACTTCAACATGAGTAAATCCATTTTGGTTTGGTCTGTTGAGCCTAGTGAAGGAGCTCTGTCCAAAACAATGGCCACCTATAAGTTTAATTTAATAACATGTTTACCTGCATTAAGAACACATTATGTGGCCAGGCGCAGTGGCTCACGCCTGTCATCCCAGCACTTTGGGAGGCCAAGGCGGGCAGATCACGAGGTCAAGCGATCGAGACCATCCTGGCCCATCTCTGCTAAAAATACAAAAATTAGCTGGGCGTGGTGGTACGTACCTATAGTCCCAGCTAATCGGGAGGCTGAGGCAGGGGAATCACTTGAACCTGAGAGGCAGAGGTTGCAGTGAGCCAAGATCACACCACTGCATTCCAGCCTGGTGACAGAGCAAGACTCCATCTCAAAAAAAAAAAAGACAATACATTATTTATTATTTCATCCTGTTTCCACCTTTGATTTTCCTTCCTTTGTTTCACATTTAATTTATATTCTGTTGTTATTTAACATATTATTTCATATGTTTCATTATTTCTGTCTTAAATTCTTTCTGAAACAATTTAGGATATAAATGTGTAAACTTGAAAGTTGTAGCATTACCTACAGAAGTTTAACTGGCAAACAAAACAAGATCAGTTCTTTTTTCTGTAGTCTTTTTTTTTTGTTTGGACAGGTCTCGCTTTGTCACCTATGAGTATAGTGGTGTAATCATGGCTCACTGCAGCCTCTACCTCCTGGGCGCAAGGAATCTTCCAGCCTCAGCCACCCAAGTAGCTGAGACTACAAGTACGTGCTACTATGCCTAATTTTGTATTTTTGATTTTTTGTTTTTATTGAGACAGAGTCTCACTATTTTGTCCAGGCTGGTCTTGAACTCCTGAGCTCAAGGGATCCTCCCACCTCAGCCTCCCAAGGTACTAGGATTACAGTTGTGAGCCACTGTGCCTGGCCAATAGTCATGATTTTTAATTCAATAGAAAAAACCATAGTGACATTAATAAGTTTTAATGTAAAAAGTTATTGAAGATAATTTGACTTTTTAGAGTAGTGAACTTCTGTGTGTTTAACACACTTTTTTTGGAACTTTCATTCCCCATTCATATATTTCACATACCTCTTTGTCCCATGTGTGTACTTCAGGACTACCTAGCTATTCAAGCTGGATTCGGTTCTCCACCCACCTAATCAGAGTTAATTTGTCCAAGAGTGGACATATAATTTATTTGGGCCAATGAGAACCTTCCCTGACAATTTTGCATTTGAGACTGAAAGATTATGCTTAAAGTTATAATATGTGCAACTCTGGCTCTAGGCAGCCATGTTTTTCTTTATGTGGAAAAAGCCATTCTGCAGTGAGGAAAGATTAAGCTAGCCCATGAAAACAGATGTGATTTTAGAATAAAACCTGCCCTAGTCCAAACTGTGTCTTTGTCCACCTTCTTGTCTTTGTATAATTCTTTTCAATAAGGTACTCCACTGTTGTTTCAGTAAATTCCTCTTTTTGCTAAGCCAGTTCAAGATAGTTTTGGTCACCAGAAGAGTCTTTACTAATAGTTATTTATGGGGAAGATTGGTAGCAGGAAGTACATGTGGGTAAGGAACCCATACGCTATCCTAAGCTGCCTAAACCTGGGAGCCTGCTCAAATAGTAGCTTTTATTTCTCGAACCAAATTATGAAGATATGCAAGTTGATGAGTAGTTAAGAGTATGTAACAGTTTTTATCAAAGCCATTTTCTCCAAGCTTAGACTGTTTCAGGATTTTCTGTTGTTTAATATTCTCATTTCAATCCAGTGCCTAAGCTTTTATAGGAGGTAATAAAATCAGAGATTATAATGTCAGGCTCTATTTGGTCATTTAGATGAAAGGAAGTCCTTGGAACAGAACAAAGTTGTGTCATGTGACTAAATGTTAGCTAAGTCTCTAGGGACAAAGCTTTTATCACTGGCCGAGTGTAGCAGCAAGAGCTTTCCTCTTCTCTTGCAATCAGCACTTTGTGTTTAATGTTTAAAAATCTTTGGCAAACACAACAGAAGAAAGGTTGTAGATGTTACCTTTAATTGGACTTTAAAAATTAATACAGCATAACAGTGTTCTGGTTTTTGCCCTTTTGCCATTGACCAGATGAAGAGAACCCAGAATACTTTTCTCAGCTCTATCTTTAAAAAGGCAGTGGTATTAAGAAGAAATTATTTGCTCTTAATGGTACTTTGACTAGATGCATTTTTGAGTTTTGTTTTTTTGTATACATAATCTATGTACAATAATATATAATGGTTTTTATATAGGAGAGGGATTACTCAATTAAGCATAACAGGTAATCACTAGACCTCATTTCTACCAGTCTCAATTTCTTCAAACAAAGATTCTAGATGCAGGAAAACTGACCAATTTGATTTTTTTTTTTTTTTTTTTTTTTTTTAGGCAGAGTCTCGCTCTTGTCACCCAAGCTGGAGTGCAATGGCGCAGTCTCAGCTCACTGTAACCTCTGCCTCCCAGGTTCAAGCAATTCTCCTGCCTCAGCCTCCTGAGTAGCTGGGATTACAGGCACTTGCCACCACGCCTGGCTGATTTTTGTATTTTTTTTAGTAGAGACAGGGTTTCACCATCTTGGCCAGGGTGGTCTCGAACTCTTGGCCTCAAGTGATCTGCTGGCTTCGGCCTTCCAAAATGCTGGGATTACAGGCATGAGCCACCGTGCCCGGCCACATATTTGATTTTTATCTGCTCTTCTAAGCCCTTGCCACCTTCTTATGGAGGTAAAAATGAAACCCTAAAACAGACAATAACAACTAGTCTTGATAATCTACAAAGTGAAATGTTAACTTTCCAGTTTTTCAATTAACTAAAATTAACTAAAAGTTAAAACACATATTTCCTCTATCTTCAGAATTAGGTTGCTGCCACCAGAAGGTAAATGAGGGTCTTGAGAAAAAATGACTTTTGACCTCTTTTTGGGATTAATGTTCCAAGCCACCAGTCTATGCTATATGTTCTTTCATTAAGAAAGTTTCTCCACCACTTGGGTGCTCTTATGATTTCCACCAAGACAGAAGAGGCCAGGAAATGAACTTCTCTTTTCCCAGGATATCTGCACTAGTATTAGTATTCCTTTGGTGGTACCAGTTCAGTCTGTTCAGAGATCCCCATCTGCTGGTCAAGCCCCCCACACAATAAAAAATAACAGTACAATAACAAAATACAACATTGGAAAGCTCAGTTGTTATAATACAAATAAAAAACAGCATAGCATAACAACAAATTACATATCATTTACATTGTATTAGATATTAAATGTAGAGATAAAGTGTATGAGAGGATGTACATAAGTTACATGCAAAGAGTAAACTATTTTATATAAGAAACTTGGACATCCATGGATTTTGGTATCCTTGAGGGTCCTGGAACCCAGCAGATCCTGAGGGATGAGTGGATTCTACAAGCTCCTTTCTGTTGTTTATAAGCCATCACTCCTCTATTTTTTACTAAAAATAATTTCCAAAGATACAACTGACTTTCAACAATATGACTGTTTTTTCATGGGGTCACCTTATACCAATCTCCAAGTTACTCCTTTGTGTTAAATATAAAGCCTCATACTGGGTAGTCTTTCCCCCAATCTCATATCTTGGTATTTTTCTATAATACATGCCATCACTGGGTCCAATGGAGATGGGCTCCTGGTTGGGGCTGCTTTGCCAGTTTTTCTTTTCTTTCTTTCTTTTTTTTTTTTTTTTTTTTTTTTGAGACCGAGACTCACTCCGTCACCCAGGCTGGAGTGCAGTGGTGGGATCTTGGCTCACTGCAACCTTTGCCGCCTCCCAGGTTCAAGGGGTTCTCGTGCCTCAGCCTCCCAAGTAGCTGAGATTACAGGCATATACCACACACCACACACCCGGATAACTTTTGTATTTTTAGTAGAGTTGGGAGTCTCACCATGTTAGCTGGTCTCAAACTCCTGACCTCAAGTGATCTACCTGCCTCAGCGTCCCAAAGTGCTATGATTACAAGCATGAGCCACCACACCCTGCCAGCCAGAGTAATTTTTATCAATGCTACTACTGCACCCTTGGGTTTAAGTCTTCCTTGTGTACTTGTACCACGGAGTATGTCTCTGGCTCAGTAGTAGAGTGTCCTTTTTCTTGTTACTTGATGCTTGCTAGTCTGGTAGTGGGTACCAAGGTAGATATGGTATTGTCCTGGTTTGACTTGAGCCTTAGGTAGGCCCTTGTACCTGAGACTTGTGGGTGGGAATTTCTCAGTGATTCTGCTGCTTGCTAGCCCTTAGGAGATCTCTAATGTTATAGATCTAGGATAGTTTGTTGCCTTTCTCTGAGTAGCTTAAGGCTTATGTTCTGTCAAGGGAAGGATCAGGGTGTTCCTGCAGCAGTGACCACTTGCCTCTTCTGAGCCTATACCATAGAGGGAAACTTTCTCCAGTCTCCCTCTGCCCCGGTCTATCTTGTGAGCACTCAATAAAGGTTCATTTGTATAAATTCCCCATGAATCTGTGGTTCACAGGGTTTTTATATTTTTACAGTAGCCCACATTTGGACTTCAGTAGTTTGTTAAAACTTTAGCTGGATTCCTCTTACTCATTTCTCCTATGTTCTTTTAGTGTCCTATCCAAAGTAAGTCAGTGCTCAGATCGTGTATCTCCTTAGAGGCATTTGTTTCTCCTTAGGTTCCAGGTTGGTTTGTTTCCCTGTGAATTTAGCTCCAGGAAGTCCAAGGAAAGTTATGATTTGTACCTTGTTCAGTCTTTTCTTGTTAGTTTGAGAGAGATGTTTTTTTCCTAGCTTTGTACATCCTAAATGAAAGCTGCTTTAAAAAAAAAAAAAAAAAAAAAGACAATATATTTACTCATTATCTCTGCTGTCTTACCTTTCATTGTATTCTACTCTCTTATAGTGTGGCTTATGACACTCTCAAATCTGCCAGAACGTTAACGATAACCTCCTTGTTTGAAATCTAGTGGACCTTTTCAAGTTTTATCTAGTCTGCCTCTCTGGTACATGTGACACTGTTAATCATTCCCACCTACCTTTAAATTGATAACACATTATGCTGCTTTTATTTCTTCCTCTTGCTGTTCTTCTTAGTTTTTAATCTTCTATTTTAAAACAGAAAACCAAATAATATGTTACTTATTTCATATTACTGAAGTAATTTAATTTCTGTTAATACAAATCTTAAAAACATAAAAGAATAAAGAAAAAATCACTCATAGTGCTACCATTCAGAGATGACAACTATGAACCTTCTGTCTAAATGACCAATGGTTTTACTAAGTATTTCACATAAAGACATTTTAAAAATCATGCATTTTGACCGAGCGTGGTGGCTCACGCCTGTAATCCCAGAACTTTGGGAGGCTGAGGTGGGTGGATCACCTGAGGTCAGGAGTTCAAGGCCAGCATGGTGAAACCCCATCTCTACTAAAAATACAAAAATTAGCTGGGTGTGGTAGTGGGTACCTGTAATCCCAGCTACTTGGGAGGCTGAGGCAGGAGAATCACTTGAATCCGGGAGACGAAGGTAGCAGTGAGCCAAGTGCAGTGACCATTGCACTCCAGCCTGGGCAACAAGAGCAAAACTCCGTCTCAAAAAAAAAAAAAAAAAAAAATCATGCATTTTAGCTGGCCACAGTGGCTCACTCCTATAATCCCAGCACTTTGGAAGGCCAAGGCAGGCAGATCATTTGAGGTCGGAAGTTAAGAGACCAGCCTAGCTAACATGGTGAAACTCCATCTGTACTAAAAATACAAAACTTAGCCAGGCGTGGTGGCACACACCTTTAATCCCAACTACTTGGGAGGCTGAGGTGGGAGAATCGTCTGGACCCAGGAGGTGGAGGTTGCAGTGAGCCAAGATCACACCACTCCACTCCAGCCTGGCAACAAAATGAGACTAAGTAACAAATAGATAAATAAAAATTTAAAAATACATTATGCATTTCATACTTTCATACCTGGATTTTTTTTCAGTAAAGTTTATTTCACATGACATTTTTCTGAACTATACAACTCTTAAAAATTAAAACACTCATCATGCAAATGTATCACGATTTATTGGAACAGTCATATAACTGGAATTATAGGTTATTTCTAATTTTTCCTGAGATAATTTAGTAAAAGTTTTTCTATAGATTACTTACATATCTCTGATTTTTTTGGTTTTCTCAAAGTGACAGTATTGAGTCAAATGTTATATAGTTTTAAAATGTGCTTTTCTGGTTTTTTAAACTACGTAATGGATAGTGGTTGATGGGGTTTTTTTGTAACTGCTTTATTGAGATATAATTCACAAATCATTCAATTCACCCATTTAGAGTATAAAATGTAATGGTATTTAGTGTATTCACAGAGTTGTGCAGCCATCACTACAATCAATTTTAGAACATTTTCATTACCTCCAAAAAGAAACACCCTACCCATATTCACCTCAACCCCCTGCCACCCTCTATCCATAGGCAATTACTAAGTTACTTTCTATCTCTGTGGATTTGCTTATTCTGGACATTTCATATAAATGTGATTATATAATATGTGGTCATTTGTTTGTTTAAACCTACAGATCAATTTTAGAATTGTCATCTTTACTAAGTTGAGTCATGTACATTTTATGAACATGGTATGTGTCTATTTAGCTCTTTGATTTTTTTCATGAGTACTTTTTAGTCTTCAACATACATATTGTACCTGTTTGGCTACAGTAATACCTGTATATTTTAAAATAAATATTTAAATGGCATTATTTTTATTATTGTCATCATCATTTTAGAGACAAGTTCTCACTCTGTCACCCAGGCTGAAGTACAATGGTGAGATCATAGCCTACTGCAGCCTCAAACTCCTGGGTTCAAGTGATCTCCCCACCTCAGCCTTCCAAGCAAGCTAGGACTACAGATGCAGACCACCATGCCTGGCTAATTTTTTAATTTTTTGTAGTGATAGAGTCTTGCTGTATTGCCCAGACTTATCTTGAACTTCTGGCCTTAAGTGATCCTCCTGCCTTAGCCTCTAAATGGTGTTATGTTTTTAATTTCAGTTTCCAATTGTATATTGCCAGTGTACAGACATAAAATAAATTTTATTTTGTGTTGACCTGTATCCAGTGATCACGTTTGCTCACTTATTAGTTCTAGTGTTTTGTTGGTTTTTGTCCTTTGTTTTTATAGATTTCTTCGCATTGTCTACATGAGTCCTCTGTGAATGTACAGTTTTATTTCTTCTACTCCAATCCTTATGGTTTTGGTTTTTTGGGTTTTTTTTTTTTTCTTTTTATTTATTTGGGTAAGACTTCCTTAGGACTGGTGGTCAGAGTGTTCATGAAACAATGAAATAAAAGGCATCTAGATTGAAAAGGAAATCCCAACTGGTTTTTTTTTCTCTTGTAGATATGGATAAGCTGATTCTAAAACTTACAAGAATGGCAAAGAAACAAGAAGAGCTCAAACTGATTAGTAATTTTTTGTCGTTGTTGTTGTTTTGAGACAGGGTCTCAGTCCTCAGTCTGTTGCCCAGGCTGGAGTGCGGTGGTGCAATCATGAGTAACTGCAGCCTCAACTTCCTGGGCTCAAGCAATTCCCTGACCTGATTAGCTGGGACTACAGATGTGAGTCATCATGCCCAGCGTTTTTTCTTTTTCTTTCTTTCTTTTTTTTTTTTTTTTTTTTTTTTGTTGTAGAGACAGCATCTCACTATGTTGCCCAGGCTGCATTGCATTTTCTACATCTTTATCTAATTACTTTTTTTTTCTTTTTTTCTTTCTTTTTTTTTTTTTTTTTTTTTTGAGACAGAATCTTGCTCTGTCACCCAGGCTGGAATGCAATGGTGCAATCTTGGCTCACTGCAGCCTCCACCTCCCAGGTTCAAGTGATTCTCATACCCTAACCACCAGAATAGCTGGGATTACAACTATGCCCAGCTAATTTTTGTATTTTTTGTAGAGATGGCATTTTGACATGTTGACCAGGCTGGTCTTGAACTCCTGGTCTTGTGTGACCCACCCGCCTTTGCCTCCCAAAGTGGGATTACAGGCATGAACCACCATGCCTGGTCAAGTCTCCATTATTAGGAGTAAGACAATTAGTCCTTAACTAATAGGTATTGTTAGCTATAGATCATCTCTAAATTCCCTTTGTCAGGTCTGATAAGTTCCTTCTATTCTTAGTTTACTGACTTTTTATTATGGAAATAACCTGTGTTTTGTCAAATGCTTTTCTGCATCAATTGGTATGATCATGTGGATTTTTTTCTTTAGACTGTTGGTAGACTGATGATTATATTGATTGATTTTTAAATAACAAACTAGCCTTGCATTCCCTAATTAACCCCACTTGGTCATGTTTATTATTCCTTTTATATATTTCTGGATATGACTTGCTAATATTTTGTTGAGGATTTTTGTTTGTTTGTTTGGTTGGTTTTGTTTTTTGAGACGGAGTCTCGCTCTGTTACCCAGGCTAGAGTGCAGTGGTGCTGCAAGCTCCATCTCCTGGTTTCTCGCCATTCTCCTGCCCCAGCCTCCTGTGTGGCTGGGACTACAGGGGCCCGCCAACACCTGGCTAATTTTTTGTATTTTTAGTAGAGACAGGGTTTCACCATGTTAGCCAGGATGATCTCGATCTCCTGACCTCGCGATCCTCCCGCCTCGGCCTCCCAAAGTGCTGGGAATAGAAGCGTGAGCCACTGTTCCTGGTGAGGATTTTTATGTGTATGCTTGTGAGAGGTATTGGCCTGTAGTTTTCTTTTATTTTATTGGCTTTGACTGGTTTTGGCACCTCCAGTGTATGGGATCTGGCAAATCATATTGCCAAAGTAACACAACTGTTATCTAATAACCTCAACCTGATGTGGAGCTCTTTATGCTCTGTGCCCCCGTCAAGAGGCAACCTTTCACATCCACTGATAGTGGGTCTGAGCAGTATTCTCAAATACTGCATCTGTTCTGAAGAAGTTTACCACATTTTATACATTTTCATTAGTGTTGGAGGTACAAAGTGCAATACACTTTTCTAATTTGGAGAAGAGATCCAGTATATTCTATCCTACTGGACCCCTGAAACCTTTATCACTGGGGCAGGATTCTCTATCTTTGTGTTTGGTCTCTTGCTGCTTGGAGTACATTTTTTTTTTCTGCTAAGTATCCAGTGTATTTGGTATTTCTGGTGAATCAGTTTTGATGAATATGATGCCATCAACATGGTGGACCAATATCATGTTACTTGAAATGTTCAGATAGTTCAGGTCCCTTTTGACTATATTGTGATGGCAGAATTAACATAGTCTTGGGAGCAGGACCATGACAGTATATGTCAAGTAGACTGGCCTGTGACCTCTTTTTATGCAGCCCATGAGCTAAGAATTTTTTAGAAAACATTCTAAATGTTTGAAAAAGTGAGAATAGTATTTTCTGGTATGTGAAAATTTTGTAAAATTTAAGTGTCCGTAAATAAAATTTTATTAAAACACATTCATGCCCATTTGTTTACATATTGTCTGTCCTGGTTTTTTCGCTACAATGGGCAAAGTAGTTGTGATGGATACTGTGTTGACATTCTTCTCAATCTGCACTCTTCCACAGCACACTACAAGTCTCAGTGATGTAGTCATAACTTAATAACAGATCAGGAGTCACACATACCATTGTCATGTGTTTTAAAAAATTACCAGTGAATATGCATTATGTTAAATCAAGAAAAGAGAAAGTGGATTTGAGTGTTACACTTTTAAGACACAATGGAATGTGGATAATTTTTATTGAATTAGATGTCAAAGTATTATACTTATTATGTGGTGACATTATAGCTATGCTAAAATAATATATGTCAACTTTACCAGACTAAGCTCTCAGCACAGTGTTTTCAACTCATCAGAAAGCAATGGTCAAAAAAGGTAGAAAACTTCAGATGGGATATCTCATGAAGCATAATTTAGTCACATACACAGACACACAAATGGGCTGGGTGTAGTGGCTCACACCTGTAATCCCAGCACTTTGAGGGGCTGACACAGGTGGATCACTTGAGTCTAGGAGTTTGAGACCAGCCTGGCCAACATGGCAAAACCCCATCTCTACAAAAAATACAAAAAAATAAGTTACCTGGGCATGGTGGCATGTGCTTATAATCCCAGCTACTTGAGAGACTGAGGTGGGAGGATCTCTTGAACCCAGGAGGTGGAGGTTGCAGTGAGGTGATATTGAGCCACTGCACTCCAGCCTGGGTGACAGAGTGAGACCTTGTCTCAAAACAAAACAAAACAAAACAAAAAAATGCAAATGAGGATGCACCAAAGTAAGTTCCTAAGTGGTGCTTTTGTTAGCCAAGCAAGGAAAATCATTTACTGATAGTGAGTTAATTAAATTGTGTTGGGTTGTAGTAGCTGAAGATATATATCCTGAGAAAATTAACATTTAAAAGATTGTTAGCCTTTCCATAAGGAAAATTGAGGACACTGGAAACACCACCAATGGTCAGTTATAAAACAAGGCAAAAAGAAAAAAGAAAAAGAAAAAGGCACATGAGTTCCTTGACTCTTAAATAGTCTCTTTGAGACAACTACAGGCAAAATGTATAAAAAACATTAAAATAGTATAACCTGAAGTGGAATCTCCTAAGATGTATTATAACTGTTAGTGGTAAAGATATATGTGGAGCAGAAAAACACTTAGTTGGACAAATTTACAAAAGCCGTATTTAAGCCATAGTTATTCATTGTATTATTTATCAGCAGGTACTTTGTGGAAAATATTTGAATCTCTGTTTTGTGTGTTATTGAACCAGTAGTGTTAACAGTGAACTTCAGTGCTTATGCCAACTTAAACATCATTTGTTCTGTGAATTTTTGTCCAAAAGAGAAGCCGACTATCCTGAATTTATTTACCACACAAAAGTTCAATGCCTTTGTAATTGTAAAGTTTTATTTTGAATTTTTGAGCTCAGGGCCAAGACTGAAACTTTTCTAAGTAAGAAGAATCTCTCTCAACAATATGTCAGAAAACGAATGACTCTGAAATTTATTTTTTGCTACAGACTTAATAGTTATTTTAATTAATTCAATAGCAAATCACAGTTATGTGCTGCAGTAGAGTCATTTCAATGTTAACTCACAGTGTTTGAATCAGAACAAGAAGTGGGATCTATCATTCTCATATGAATTTGGAGTGAATATATTTTCCAAGCAATTCCAGCTCCAGCAAGAGTTTTTGGACCTCGATTCAAGTGCAAAGGAAATTTCCATGTTTAAAATCCATTTAACTTTGTGATTGAGGAGCTTCCACCTAACTGTCAATTGGAAGTGATTAATATACAGTGTAATGAAATGTTAAACTGCAATTATCAAGAAAAGAATCTAATTCTATGAATGCCTTCCAATTGATGAATATACTCAATTAATATCATATGCTCATGACTGATACCAGTATTTGGTAATATGTATCATCTTTGTTAAAGACATTTTCAAAGATTAAATGTGTAAAATCTCATTACAGATTAGCTTTAACAGGTGTACATTACAATTAATTTTAATAATTGGGAACACTAACTTTGTACCCCCATTTTAGCAAAATGTTATCTCCACACAAAAAGGATTCTGTTCGTATTAGGAGACTTGTATTTTCAAAAAATTGTACTAAAATATTATTAATATGTTTTGAACTCCATCAATAAAAAGTTTGGGAAATGTGCATTTTTTGGATAATACAAATAAGTGCCTTTATCATATCCTCCATTTTGCCTCTTGGCTCACCAAGCTTAAAATATTTACTATCTGGCCTGTACAGATAAACCTTTGACAATTCCACTGTATATTATTTTTTCTATATATATTAAGTTATATTGTTTTTCCAATGCATCCTTCCTCTGATTCTCCTTTCTTTTGAATAGATATTGAAAAGAATGCAATCTCCAAATCAGTAGATACACAGTATGTACCAAAGGCCGTGTTAATTTACTAATTATGGTTTCTTTTCTAAATATAGAAAAGAGCTACACATCTGTCACATCTGGCACAACAGCTACATTCAGTATTACTGTTTGGCTAAACTTATGGTAGTTCATTGTTTTCTGCCATAATTCAACCAGTTTTTATAGAAATCTGACCTGTGGATTAAATGGGGATGAGATGAGGACTACCTGCCTATATTATTCACAATTCTCCAGAGAAACAAAACCAATAAGATGTACATATATAAAGAGATTTATTTTAAGGAATTAGCTCCTGTGATTGTGGAGGCTGGGCCAGTCCAAAATCTGATTGAGGAGCCCAGCAGGCTGGAGATACAGGAAAGAGTTGCAAAGGGAGTCAGCTGTAGACCCAGGAAGAACTGATGTGCAAATGAGGTCTGAAAGCAGTAGGAGAGAGAATTCCCTCTTGCTCCAGGGAAATCAAGGTTTTGTTCTTTTCAGGCCTTCTCCTGATTGGATAAGGCCCGTCCACATGATGGAGGGCAATCTACATTACTCAGAGCTCACAAATTTGAATGTAAATCTCATTCAGTAACTCTCTCAGAAACATCCTGAAGTGTTTGATGAAATATCTAGGCATTGTGGCCCAGGCAAGTTAACATATAAAATTAACCGTTAATCCTATGTACTTTACATTTCTGAAGGTATGTCTGATCTCTGCATATCCTTTAGGGATACAATGCTATTTTTTACTTACTATCTTGGTAATGGTTGGGGCATTTTTAGGAACTTTACTAATTAATTATATTTGCTTTGACTCCACAGGTCAGGACACCAAGGTAAGGGTTCTACCAACTGCTACTATGTCCATTCTGGTTTTGTTTTTTATTTTTTATTATACTTTAAGCTTTGGGATACATGTACAGAACATGCAGGTTTGTTACATAGGTATACATGTACCATGGTGGTTTGCTGCACCCATCAACTCGTCATCTACATTAGGTATTCCTACTAATACTATCCCTCTCCTAGCCCCCCACCCACCGACAGGCCCTGGTGTGTGACGTTCTCCTCGCTGTGTCCATGTGTTCTCATTGTTCCACTCCCACTTATGAGTGAGAACATGCGGTGTTTGGTTTTCTGTGCCTGTGTTAGTTTGCTGAGAATGATGCTTTCCAGCTTCATCCATGTCCCTGCAAAGGACATGAACTCATCCTTATGGCTGCATAGTATTCCATGATGTATATGTGCCACATTTTCTTTATCCAGTCTATCATTGATGGGCATTTGGGTTGGTTCTAAGTCTTTGCTATTGTGAACAGTGCTGCAATAAACATAGTGTGCATGTGTCTTTATAGTAGAATGATTTATAATCCGTTGGGTATATACCCAGTAATGGGATTGCTGGGTCAAATGGTATTTCTGGTTCTAGATCCTTGAGGAATCACCACACTGTCTTCCACAATGGTTGAACTAATTTACACTCCCACCAACAGTGTAAAAACATTCCTATTTCTCTACATCCACTCCAGCATCTGTTGTTTCTGACTTTTTAATGATCGTCATTCTAAGTGGCATGAGATGGTATCTCATTTTGGTTTTGATTTGCAGTTCTCTAATGATCAATGATGATGAGCTTTTTTTCATATGCTTGTTGGCCACATAAATGTCCTCTTTTGAGAAGTGTCTGTTCATATCCTTTGCCCACTTTTTGATGGGGTTGTTTTTTTCTTGTACATTTGTTTAAGTTCTTTGTAGATTCTGGATATTAGCCCTTTGTGAGATGGATAGATTGCAAAAATTTTCTCCCATTCTTTAGGTTGTCTGTTCACTCTGTTGATAGTTTCTTTTGCTGTGCAAAAGCTCTTTAGTTTAATTAGATCCCGTTTGTCAATTTTGGGTTTTGTTGCCATTGCTTTTAGTGTTTTAGTCATGAAGTCTTTGCCCATGCCTGTGTCCTGAATAGTATTGCCTAGGTTTTCTTCCAGGGTTTTATGGTTTTAGGTCTTACATTTAAGTCTTTAATCCATCTTGTCCCGTCCAGCGGGATCGTTAACACAGACCTTGGAGGAGGGGGTGGGAATTTAGAGAGACAAGAGACACAAGAAATGGAGACAAGACAGTATCCTGATCAAGTCTCGTTTACTGAGGGCGTTGGTACAGCTTATATAGGCTGGTAAGAAAGAGGAAGTGCAGCAGAGCAGGCGGGGAGGAGAATAATGAGAGACGTCACCAGGCGCATTCTCGGTAGACTTAGTCTTTCCCGGGCGCGGGAAGTTATCTACGCGTGTGCAGGAAAAGTTGATGATGAAAAACCAGGAAGTGCTCCATCTTGTCTCCGCAATGCGGAGCTTAAGCAACAGGGGCCGCGGCAATTTCCGGGCCTCACAGGCTCCGGACAGGTCCTCCTTTTTTATATTATTAGTGACTAGAAGATAGTCCCTCGGGAACTGCGCCTGCCTTAGGTTGGAGTGACACATCTCTTCACTGGTACCCGTCATGGGATTAGGCAGTAGCTATGACGGCCCTCCTGTCTTAGGTTAGTGAGAGATGACACTCTCTTACCCGTCATTGGCTGTCCAGTTCAACGCACAGGGAAGGTGGTTTACGGCAAGTGTAAGTATGGACCACCGTGATCTTCTTGTTCAAGGCGAATGATAATGGACCTGTATGGGTTTGGCTTGGATGGCCTCGATTTGTTGCTTAATGAATGTCATGAGCTTATTGAACATTATAGGTCCCAAAGAGAGTAAGAGCAATAGGCAAAGCAGGGGGCCCAAGAACGGTATAATATAGGGGAGGAGTCCATGGAACCCAGTCCAAAACGGGTTATCAGTCATTTCTTTTCGTCGTTTTTCTAGGTCTTCTTGTAGACGCTTGATTTTATCTCTGATGATCCCGGACTTGTTGGCGTAGAAACAGCACTTTTCCTGTAGAGCTAAGCAGATACCTCCCTGTTCCGCAGTTAATAAATCTAGGCCTCTTCTATTTTGGAGCACTACTTCTGCCAGGGAATCTACTTGATCTTGTAGATCCTGTATAGTACTTGAGATGGCCTGCATATCTGAGATCAATTGGCGAGACAATTTGGTGTATTGAGTAACAGAGACCCCTAGGCTTGAAGCCCCAGTTGTTACGGCAGTAGTGATGCCTAATCCTACAAGTAAGGGGATAAATTGTATTGCCCTTTTGGCTCTTCCCAAAAAGTGATCTATAGCTGGAATAGGTACAGGTTCATCTCCAGGGATAATGTCTATATCTGGCAGAAGAGTGGCTAAGACACAACGTCCTGTCCAGTTTACAGGCAAATAGGTATATGCTCTATTATTGCCACATATAAAACTGAACTGTTTGGGGCACACAGCGATTGGGAAATATTTGCTGTGATAGAACAATTATTGAATTCAACGATTCCTACATCGATGTCGTAGGTGTCATTGAGGAAAGGGGAGTAGAAGCAAGGGGAGTTAGAAAATTCTAGGGGCTGCACTTGAAGGGGAGGAATTATGGTGCAGGAAGTATTGGATGTATAGTTTAAGTCATTGCTGGGTATGGCAAGAGGAACGGGATCTCCTAACGGTAAACATAGCCAGCAGTCATTGGCTAGACTAGAGTTGGAATTATTGAGCAGATTATGAGTAGCAGTGAGGAGGTCAAAAGTCTGGGCATCAATTTTTTCTTTCCCTCGGATTTTGGGCAGAGCCAAAGGGTGGTAGCGAATTTCTGGATATAGAGATTTTTGCAACTCTTCAAGTTTTTTGTGCACCATAATTTCCCGGACCCTATCTTGTGGGCCCCCTCCGTCAGAGGTATGGAGAGGGGGATGAGTATTCCAGCAGACAGGCTGGCCTATTGTACCAGTGCAGCCAGCCACTTCAAGGTTATGGTTATTTCCCAAAACTGTAGGGACATTACTGGCCCCTATAGTGGGGTTTCTAGTTGTAGCTAAGATAGCAGTATAGTATGTCTTATTGCCAGAGGTGCATTCTTGATAAGTGGCATAGCAGGAGCTGTGCATAGTAGCTTTAAATGTGTCGCAAGGGCAAGTTGTAACGCCCCCTCCATCAGATATCCTAGGGGTTGACACACACCTCCATTTGAGGGAGTCACTAGGCAGGTATGCTGTGTGAGCGGAGCAGGACACAGTTGAGAGGTACTTATTTGGAGGGGAGGTCACATATTCCCCATAGCAATCACAGGGCTTACCGTGCCGTTGTTGTGTATATGTAAGGGCCTCACGTGGATTACCGAAACCGGTATGAACCTGGAATACTTGGCAAGTCAGCACTAAGGTCCAGAGGGGCCTGTAGTTGGAGGTCATCTCTGTAATAGAAGGAAAGGGTACTCTCAGGGAGAGAGTTACTCCCTGGATTGACTATTGTTAGGTACCTGTCTTACCAGTCGCTCTGGCAGCCATCTGGCTGCATCATGAGATTGGGAAAAAACACAAACTGAGCCTCTTCCCCAGATTAACACTGGGTCTGGACCATGCCATGTGTTGTCTAATGGGTCTTTCCACTTAACCATGGCAAATTGTTTTTTGGAATCAGAATGCCAAAATCGATCAGCTGCTGTTTTGTTCAGATGATCTAAATTTAAAAAATTCAAAATAAAGAGTATGTGATTAAGAATGTTTCTAGGGGTGCCCTTAGTAGGGTACCATTCTCCCTTTTTTATTTTTTCAATGGTGGTTTTTAAGGATAGGTGAGCTCCTTCAACTATTCCTTGTCCTTGAGGGTTATAGGGAATTCCAGTAATGTGTTTTATTTGTAATTTAAGACAGAAGTCTTGGAAGGCTTTGGATGTATAGCCAGGACCATTGTCTGTTTTTAGTTGTTTAGGCTTTCCAATTATAGAGAAACAGTGTAGTAGATGAGCTATGACATGCTTGGTAGCTTCGCCTGTTTGTAGGGTGGCCAGTATAAATCCACTAAATGTATCTATACATACATGGATGTATTTTAAGTTACCGAATTCTGAATAATGAGTGACATCCATTGGCCAGATCATGTTGGGAACTAGTCCTCTTGGGTTAATTCCTAAGTGAGGGACTGGTAGGTGTGTTACACAGGTCTGACATTGTTTGACTATTTGTCTTGCTTGTTCTCTAGTTATTTTAAACATTAGTCTTAGAGTTTGAGCATTAAGATGATGTAAGGCATGAGTGGCTTGTGCTTGGGTTAGGTTTGTGTTTGTAGCTATGGATACTGTTTTGGTTGCCATGTCAGCCATTTGGTTGCCCTGGGATGGGGTCTGGCAATCCAGAGTGAGCTCTAATATGTCCAAGAAAGAAGGGAGTTGATCTGTCATGTATTAATTGTTGGCATTGTAAAAATAACTTGGCCGTGTCTGACACGTTTGATTTGTGCTACGGTCTCAAGTAAAGGTATTGAGTGAGCTAAGTATGCACTGTCGGTATAAATATTAAGAGCCTGATTAGGGAAGGCGGACAGCACCGCGATTAGGGCCTGTAATTCTACTAACTGAGCCGAGGTATGGCTGGTTTTGAATTTAACAGTGGTGTCAGCAAAGGTATATGCAGCAGTTCCTGTGGATGACCCATCAGTGAATACTAATAAGGCATTGTCTAAAGGTGTTTTACTGATGACATGAGGAAAGACAAAAGCATGTAGTTTACAAAATTGGATAAGCTTATTTGGCGGGTAATGGTTATCTAAGTTACCGGCATAAGAGGCGCAAGCAATTGGCCATGTTTCAGTGTTTTGCATTAGCCAATGGATTTGTGGCTTAGAATAAGGTTGTATGATCATAGAGGGTTCAATTCCAAAATATTTTTTGCTATTGTCTCTCCCTAGAATAATTAAATCTGCTATGGCATCATAATAGGGGAGTAATACCTTTTTGGGTGATGAAGGCAAGTGGACCCACATAATAGGGTTATTTTGCCAGAATAAACCAGTAGGTGTTAGTGTTGTGTTAAATATTAAAAGTGTTAGTGGCTGTGAATAGTCTATGTTAGTAACAAATTGCTCAGCAATGGCCGCCTCTACTTTATTAAGTGATAAAAGAGCTTCTTTTGATAACGACCTAAGGGACTTAGGGTTGGGGTCACCTCTGAGGGTGTTGAATAAAGGTTTTAAGTCTCCCGTGGTGAGTTTTAAGTATGGCCGGAGCCAATTTATGTCTCCAAGGAGCTTTTGGAAGTCATTAAGGTTTTGTAACTGATCTTTACGGATAACGGCCTTTTGATTGGTAATTTTAGGTCCATTTATTTGAAAACCTAGATATGTATAAGGGTCTTGTAGTTGTATTTTTTCTGGAGCTATTTGTAACCCTGCTGTGGTTAGTTCTTGTCTGAGTTGAGCAAAACACTGTAGAACTTGTTCTCCCATTTTTCCTGCTATGAGGATATCATCCATGTAATGTATAATGTATATTTGTTTCCATGTCTCTCTAACTGAGTGTATGGCTGTAGCCACATATTTTTGACACAAGGTGGGACTGTTGGCCATACCTTGAGGTAACACTTTCCATTGGTATCGCTTCATTGGTTCTTTAAAATTTATAGATGGTAAGCTAAAGGCGAATCATTTTTGGTCAGCAGGATGAAGGGGAATTGTAAAAAAGCAATCTTTAAGGTCTATGATAATTTTAAAATATCCTTGAGGGATTGCTACCGGAGAGGGTAGTCCGGGCTGCAAGGCACCCATGAGGATCATAGTATCGTTTACTACCCTTAAATCTTGTAAGAGTCTCCACTTACCGGACCTTTTTCTGATAACAAATATGGGTGTATTCCAGGGAGAGTTACTCTCCGCAATATGCCCTGCCATTAGCTGTTCCTGCACTAACTGTTGGGCAGCGGCAAGTTTCTCATTGGTTAATGGCCATTGATCAACCCAAACGGGCTCATCTGACTTCCAAGTGATTGGATCAGCAAATTTTTGGGGTGCAGGCATGTCAATGGCCATAGTTAAAAATTTCCAAACCCCTTTTTATTTAATTGTCCTGAGGCTGGGATTGGCTGTAGTATGCCATCTTCCTTTTTTCCTAATCCTTTTCCAGGGTAGTAGCCTTGAGCTAACATCTGTACAGTGACTATATTATTTGGGCTACACATTATGACCCTCATTTGGGAAAGAAGATCTCTACCCCAAAGGTTAACAGGCAAGTCAGGGATAACAAATGGCTTAATGAGACTGGAATTATTTTCTTTATCTTTCCAAGTAAGGTATTTGGAACTTTGTCTGGGGTTATTACTTTGCCCAATTCCTCGTAAATTTGTTAAGGTCTCTGAAGTGGGCCAACTGGCGGGCCAATCTTGCTGTTTAATAATTGTTACATCGGCCCCTGTGTCTATTAGTCCTGTAAATAATTTTCCATCTAGCCATAAGGTGAGAGAGGGTTTTTGATGAGTAATGGGCTGTACCCAGTAGATGTCTGAGGATCCGAATCCTCCCTTTCCCCTTAGGGGCGATTGGAGTTTATTAGCTGTTTTTAGCGATGGTAACAGGAGTAACTGCACTATTCTATCCCCTTGAGGAATAATAATGATGTTGTCAATAGCCTTGGCCATGATTTTGATTTCTCCTATATAATCGCTATCAACTGTTCCCGGAAAGACCTGTAGGCCTTTCATGGTGACGCTGCTTCTCCCTAGGATTAATCCAAACATGTTTGAGGGTAGGGGTCCATATACCCCAGTACCTAAGGCTTGGGGTCCCATTTCAGGGGTTAATACTGTGTGGGAGGTGGAACAGAGGTCCAATCTTGCACTTCCTGGGGTCGCTCTACTAAGCTGTGAAACGGATTGTTGTTGGTTGGTACAAAACTGACCACCCCATAAGCTTGTTTCAGGGCCTGGGGCTGGCCCCTCATCCCGTTTCCCTGTTGAGGTGTTAAAGGATTTCCCTGACTGTCAGTTTTAGATTTACATTCATTAGCCCAATGTTTTCCTCTTTTACACCTTGGGCAAAGGCCTGGAACCTTTGCTTCAGAGTTTTTATTTGAATCCCCGCGGCAATCTTTTGCAAAATGTCCCCTTTTGCCACATTTAAAACACCCTCCTTTTTCTTTGTTCTTATTATTAAGGAAGTCTTTTACGGTTTGTCCACTGAAAGCTGTGGCCATTGCTAAACCCTGTTGATAGGAGGGCCCAATGTCTGAACAGAGACGGATATATCCAGTTAAGTCTGTTTTCTTTCTATAAGGTCGGATTGCCGCTTGACAAGCTGGATTGGCATTTTCATAAGCCAATTGTTTAACATAATCTACACCCGCCTCGGCATTACCAAAAATCCTTCCTGCGGTTGTTATGAGCCTATGTACAAAATCTGCGAACGGCTCATCAGGTCCCTGCTTGACTCCAGTGAGTGAAGCTCCTGGGTCTTCTTTAACAGGGAGTTTCCTCCAGGCTTTTGTAGCGGCCGCCTGGATTTGTGAAAATAGTCCAGGGTCGTATTGCATCTGAGCATCAGTGTCGGTATAATTACCCGAGCCAGTTAACATATCAAAGTCCCAACCGTTTCCTGCCTGTTGGTTTCTTTTGGCTGTATCTCTGCAATTTTCAAAAAACTCCGATTTCCAAATCAAATGATCTCCCCCTGAGAGGACTGCTCTGACTAGTGTGTTCCAATCTGTTGGAGTAAGCCAGTTAGCGGCCACAGACTCTACTATAACAAGAGTGTATGGAGCAGTAGCTCCATATTGAGAAACAGCAGTTTTTAATTCTTTTATGACAGTGAAATCAAATCCATTATGATGCCTCCAGGCCTGACCCTGTCCATCTACAGTTTCAGTTACCGGGAAGATACCTTTAGGGGAGGATTCTTCCCTGTCTCAGCTAGTAGAAAATCTTCCTTTTGGGACATGTTGTCCGGGCCGCTGAGGTGGGCGAGGGAAGCCTCCCATATTCTCTGAATTAGTTACACTCTCATTTCCTGTTTTTAATTTTTGCAGCCTAGTGATTAGTGACTGAAGTAACTCTTCTAGCTTAATTTGCTCTTCAAGCTGGGCGATTTTTTTCTTTGAGTTCCTCTTTTGGATTGACTACCACCGTTACGTTGGGTGCAGAAGCGCCACGTGTCCCGTTATAGTGAGGTGGATGCGAGAAAAAGGGAGGCCAGTTAGGATTATGATATCTAGCTGCCTCTTCCTCTAAGTCATCCCAATTTACATCTGAAAGGTCAGGATTGTCGTTACTTTTATCTTTTTGTGATGTTTGCAGAATTGGGTATTTTTTGGGCCTTTTCTAGCCTAGCATCACTTTGTCTTTTACAGAAGGAGCCTTGGCCCCCTTGTCATCACTTTCAAGAGAAATAAGATCTACTTCTTTGTCTGGCGGGGGGCTCCCGAGGTCGGTCTGAGAACTGACCTTTAAAATCTCCTCAGTCTGGGCGACCGCAGCCATTACTTGTGGATCGGCCTCCTTTTTATCTATTAGATCCTTGATTAAATTCCAATAAGAAAAGGCGGTTACAGGAATTTTTTCTGGCCCAAAGGTATTATAATAATCTTGAAAGGCGTCTCCCACCCTCCGCCATCTTTTTATGTCAATGGTTCCTTCCTGTGGGAACCAAGGGCAGGTATCTTTCACAAAATCAAAAAATCTAAATAAGTCACCACTTTTAACCTTTACTCCCCATGTCTCTAAAGCCTCTTTTAATTGTCCTACGTAGATTTGATGCTGGCTTAATTCTTGTCCCATTTCGGGCATGTAACTTACCGTCAACTCCGACGCAGCAGGCTCCCGCAATGGTCGGAGGGATTTTTCTTTCACTTTAGTCGCCGGCCTTTCTATGGGCCCTCTTCCTCACACAGTTCCCTCGTATCCAAGCCCCGCGTTTGGGCGCCACGTGGGATCGTCCAGCGGGATCGTTAACGCAGACCTTGGAGGAGGGGGTGGGAATTTAGAGAGACAAGAGACACAAGAAATGGAGACAAGACAGTATCCTGATCAAGTCTCGTTTATTGAGGGCGTTGGTACAGCTTATATAGGCTGGTAAGAAAGAGGAAGTGCAGCAGAGCAGGCGGGGAGGAGAATAATGAGAGACGTCACCAGGCGCATGCTCGGTAGACTTAGTCTTTCCCGGGCGCAGGAAGTTATCTGCGCGCGTGGGAAAAGTTCGCGCGCGCGGGAAATGTTCGTGCGCGCGGGAAAAGTTGAAGAATCAGGAAGTGCGCCATCTTGTCTCCGCAATGCGGAGCTTAAGCAACAGGGGCTGCGGCAATTTCCGGGCCTCACGGCTCCGGACACCATCTTGAGTTAATTTTTGTATAAAGTGTAAGGAAGGGGTCCAGTTTCTGTTTTCTGCATGTGGCTAGCCAGTTTTCCCAACACCATTTATTAAATAGGGAATCATTTCCCCCATTGCTTGTTTTTATCGGGTTTGTCAAAGATCAGATGGTTGTAGATGTATGGCATTATTTCTGAGGCCTCTGTTCTGCTCCATTGGTCTTATATATCTGTTTTGGTTTACCATGCTGTTTTGGTTACTGTAACCTTGTTGTATAGTTTGAAGTCAGGTAGCATGCCTCCAGCTTTGTTCTTTTTGCTTAGGATTGTCTTGGCTATACGGGCTCTTTTTTGGTTCCATATGAAATTTAAAGTAGTTTTTTTCTAATTTTGTGAAGAAAGTCAGTGGTAGCTTGATGGGAATAGCATTTAATCTATAAATTACTTGGGGCAGTGTGGCCATTTTCACAATATTGATTCTTCCTATCCATGAGCATGGAATGTTTTTCCATTTGTTTGTGTCCTTTCTTATTTACTTGAGCAGAGGTTTGTAGTTCTTCTTGAAGAGGTCCTTCACATCCCTTGTAAGTTGTATTCCTAGGTATTTTATTCTCTTTGTAGCAGTTGTGAATGGGAGTTCACTCATGATTTGTCTCTCTGTCTATTATTGGTGTATAGGAATGTTTGTGACTTTTGCACATTGATTTTGTATCCTGAGACTTTGCTGAAGTTGCTTATCAGCTTAAGGAGATTTTTGGCTGAGACAATGGGATTTTCTAAATATACAATCATGTCATCTGCAAACAGAGACAATTTGCCTTCCTCTGTTCCTATTTGAATACCCTTTATATCTTTCTCTTGCCTGGTGGCCCTGGTCAGAACTTCCAATACTATGTTGAATAGGAGTGGTGAGAGAGGGCATCCCTGTCTTGTGCCGGTTTTCAAAGGGAATGCTTCCAGTTTTTGCCCATTCAGTATGATATTGGCTGTGGGTTTGTCATAAATAGCTCTTATTACTTTGAGATATGTTCCATCAATACCTATTTTATTGAGAGTTTTTAGCATGAAGGGGTGTTGAATTTTATTGAAGGCCTTTTCTGCATACATTGAGATAATCATGTGGTTTTTGCCATTGGTTCTGTTTATGTATGGATTACGTTTATTGATTTGTATATGTTGAACTGGCCTTGTATCATCCCAAGGATGAAGCTGACTTGATCATGGTGGATAAGCTTTTTGATGTGCTGCTGGACTCAGTTTGCCAGTATTTTATTAAGGATTTTTGCATCGATGTTTATCAGGGATATTGGCTTGAAATTCTCTTTTTTTATTTTGTCTCTGCCAGGTTTTGGAATCAGGATGATGCTGGCCTCATAAAATGAGTTAGGAGTCCTTCTTTTTCTATTGTTTGGAATAGTTTCAGAAGGAATGGTACCAGCTCTTCTTTGTACCTCTGGTAGAATTTGGCTGTGAATCCATCTGGTCCTGGGCATTTTTTGGTTGATAGGCTATTAATTTCTGCCTCAATTTCAGAACTTGTTGTTGGTCTATTCACGGATTCAACTTCTTCCTGGTTTATACTTGGGAGGGTGTATGTGTCCAAGAATTTATCCATTTCTTCTAGATTTTCTAGTTTATTTGCATAGAGGTGTTTCTAGTATTCTCTGATGGTAGTTTGTATTTCTATGGGATTGGTAGTGATATCCCCTTTATCATTTTTTATTGTGTCTATTTGATTTTTCTCTCTTATCTTCTTTATTATTCTGGCTAGCGGTCTATTTTGTTAATCTTTTCAAAAAACCAGCTCCTGGATTCATTGATTTTTTTGAAGGGGTTTTTGTGTCTCTATCTCCTTCAATTCTGCTCTGATCTTAGTTATTTCTTGTCCTCTGCTAGCTTTTGAATGTGTTTGCTCTTGCTTCTCTAGTTCTTTTCATTTTGATGTTAGGGTGTTGATTTTAGACCTTTGCTGCTTTCTCCTGTGGGCATTTAGTGCTGTAAATTTCCCTCTTGACACTGCTTTAGCTGTGTCCTAGAGATTTTGTACATTGTGTCTTTGTTCTCATTGGTTTCAAATAACTTATTTATTTCTGCCTTCATTTCATTATTTACTCAGTAGTCATTCAGGAGCAGTTTGTTCAGTTTCCACGTAGTTGTGCAGTTTTGAGTAACTTTCTTAATCTTGAGTTCTAATTTGATTGCACTGTGATCTGAGAGATTGTTTTTTATGATTTCCATTCTTTTGCATTTGCTGAGGAGTGTGTTATTTCCAGTTATGTGGTAAATTTTACAGTAAGTGTGAAGTGGTGCTGAGAAAAATGTATATTCTGTTGATTTGGGGTGGAGAGTTCTGTAGATGTCTGTTAGGTCTGCTTGGTCCAGAGCTGAGTTCATGTCCTGAATATCCTTGTTAATTTTCTGTCTGGTTGATCTGTCTAATATTGACAGTGGGGTATTAAAGTCTCCCAATATTAGTGTGTGGGAGTCTAAGTCTCTTTGTAGGTCTCTTAAGAACTTGCTTGATGAACCTGGGTACTCCTATATTGGATGCATATATATTTAGGATAGTTAGCTCTTCTTGTTGCATTGATTCCTTTACCATTATGTAATGCCCTTGTTTGTCCTTTTTGATCTTCGTTGGTTTAAAGTCTGTTTATCAGAGACTAGGATTGCAACCCCTGCTTTTTTTTGCTTTCCATTTGCTTGGTAAATATTCCTGCATTCCTTTATTTTGAACCTATGTGTGTGTTGCACGTGCAACGGGTGTTCTGGATATGGCACAATGATGGGTCTTGACTCTTTTTCCAATTTGCCAGTCTGTTTTTTAATTGGGGCATTTAGCCCACTTACACTTAAGGTTAATATTGTTATGTGTGAATTTGATCCTGTCATGATGATGCTAGCTGGTTATTTAGCCTGTTAGTTGATGCAGTTTCTTTATAGTGTCTATGGTCTTTACAATTTGGTATGTTTTTGCAGTGGCTGGTACCAATTTTTCCTTTACATATTTAGTGCTTCCTTCCAGAGCTCTCGTAAGGCAGGCCTGGTGGTGACAAAACCTCTCAGCATTTGCTTGTCTGTAAAGGATCTTATTTCTCCTTCACTTATGAAGCTTAGTTTGGCTGGATATGAAATTCTGGGTTGAAAATTCTTTTCCTTAAGAATATTGAATATTGGCCTCCACTCTCCTCTGGTTTGTAGGGTTTCTTCTGAGAGATCCGCTGTTAGTCTGATTGGCTTCCCTTGTGGGTAACCCAACCTTTCTCTCTGGCTGCCCACATTTTTCCCTTCATTTCAACCTTGGTAAATCTGACAATTATGTGTCTTGGGATTGCTCTTCTCAAGGAGTATCTTTATGGTGTTCTCTATTTTTCCTGAATTTGAATATTGGCCTTTCTAGGTTGGGGAAGTTCTCCTGGATAATATCCTGAAGAGCATTTTCCAGTTTGGTTCCATTCTCCCCATCACTTTCAGGTACACCAATCAAACGTAGATTTGGTCTTTTCACACAGTCCCGTATTTCTTGGAGGCTTTGTCCGTTCCTTTTCATTTTTGTTCTCTAATCTTGTCTTCACACTTTATTTCATTAAGTTGATCTTCAATCTCTGATATTCTTTCTTCCACTTGATTGATTTGGCTATTCATACTTGTATATGCTTCATGAAGTTCTCGTGCTGTGTTTTTCAGCTCCATCAGGTCATTTATGTTCTTCTCTAAACTGCTTATTCTAGTTAGCAATTCCTGTAACCTTTTTTCAAGGCTCTTAGCTTCCTTGCATTGGGTTAGAACACACTCCTTTAGCTCGGAGGAGTTTGTTATTACCCACCTCCTGAAGCCTACTTCTGTCAAATTCTCAAACTCGTTCTCCATCCAGTTTTGTTCCCTTGCTGGCGAGGAGTTGTGATCTTTTGGAGGAGAAGAGGTGTTCTGGTTATTGGAATTTTCAGCCTTTTTGCGCTGGTTTCTCCTCATCTTCGTGGATTTATCTACGTTTAATCTTTGATGTTGGTGACCTTCAGATGAGGTTTCTGTGTGGACGTCCTTTTTGTTGATGTTGATGCTATTCCTTTCTGTTTGTTAGTTTTCCTTCTAATAGGCCCCTCTGCTGCAGGTCTGCTGGAGTTTACTGGAGGTCCACTGTAGACCCTGTTTGCCTTGATATCACCAGTGGAGGCTGTAGAACAGCAAAGACTGCTGCCTGTTCCTTCCTCTGGAAGTTTCCTCCCAGAGGGGCACCCACTAGATGCTAGCCAGAGGTCTCCTGTATGAGGTGTCTGTTGACCCCTGCTGGGAGGTATCTCCTAGTCAGGAGGCATGGGAGTCAGGGACCCACTTTAGGAGACAGTCTGTCCCTTAGCAGAGCTTGAGCACTGTGCTTGAAGGTCCACTGCTGTCTTCAGTGGCAGGCAGGAACGTTTTAAGTCTGCTGAAATTGTGCCCACAGCCACCCCTTCCCACAGGTGGTCTGTCTCAGGGAGATGGGAGTTTTATCTATAAGCCCCTGACTGGGGCTGCTGCCTTTCTTTCAGAGATGCCCTGCCCAGAGAGGAGGAATCTAGAGAGGCAGTCTGGCTACAGTGGCTTTGTGGTGGTGGTGGGCTCTCTGCCCAGTCCGAACTTCCCGGGGCATTGTTTACACTGTGAAGGGAAAACGGGCTACTCAAGCCTCAGAAATGGCGGTTGCCCCTCTCCCCACCAAGCTCGAGTGTCCCAGGTTGACTTCAGACTGCTGTACTGCCAGCGAGAATTTCAAGCCAGTGGATCTTAGCTTGCTAGGCTCCATGGGATTGGGATCCACTGAGCTAGCCCACTTGGCTCCCTGGCTTCAGCCCCCTTTCTAGGGGAGTGAACAATTGTGTCTCACTGGCATTCCAGTCACCACTGGGGTATGAAAAAAAACTCCTGCAGCTAGCTCAGTGTCTGCCCAAATGGTCACCCAGTTTTGTGCTTGAAACCCAGGGCCCTGGTGGCGTAGGTACCTGAGGGAATCTCTTGCTCTGTGGGTTGCGAAGACTGTGGGAAAAGCATAGTATCTGGGCCAGAATGCACTCTTCCTCACAGCACAGCCCCTCACAGCTTCCCTTGGCTAGGCGAGGGAGTTCCCTAACCCCTTGTGCTTCCCGAGTGAGGCGACACCTCACCCTGTTTCGGCTCACCCTCCTTGGGCCAGCACCCAGTGTCTAACCAGTCCCAATGAGATGAGCTGGGTACCTCAGTTGGAAATGTAGAAATCACCTGCCTTCTACATTGATCTCGCTGGGAACTGCAGACCAGAGCTGTTCCTGTTCGGCCATCTTGCCAGCCACCCTCCCTTTTCTTTTTAATACTGCACAGAAACATTCTGAGTTTTTGTTTAGAAACAGGGAAAATAATATCTGGGTTAGTCTCTTAACATAGTAAACTTGCTGTGAGACAGGCTTGGGTTAAGACTCTATTATCGCATACTCCTATGTCTTTTTGAGGCTTTTTTAAATTATTATCTAATTTATTATGAAACAATTTAGAAATGAAGATCTCAGAATTTCACACATCGTTGGCTGGGTGCAGTGGCTCATGCCTGTAATCCCAGTTCTTTAGGAGGCCAAGACAGGCAGATCATGAAGTCAGGAGATCAAGACCATCCTGACTAACACAGTGAAACCCCGTCTCTACTAAAAATACAAAAAATTAGCCGGGCGTGGTAGCGGGCACCTGTAGTCCCAGCTACTCGGGAGGCTGAGGCAAGAGAATGGTGTGAACCCGGGAAGCAGAGCTTGCAGTGAACCAAGATCATGCCACTGCACTCCAGCCTGGGAAACAGAGCGAGACGGCATCTCAAAAAAAAAAAAAAAGAGAGAGAATTTCACACATTGTTTTGAATTGGTAATTAATCATCCTTTCCTTTCTTCATAGTATCACTAGTGCTCGATAACAGCCATTCAGTTCTGTGATACTGAAGCGGCATTGTTATCGGGTAAATACTGGGGGTTCGTTGTCTCACGCCAAGAGGATTAAGAACAAGGACACATGTGGGTGGGTTAAGGAGTAGAAAGTTAAATAGGCAGAAGAAAGAAGGGAGGAGAGAAGCTCGCTCTCTCTTGCAAGAGAGAGGCATGTGAAAAAGGTAAAGTGGAGGACTGCAGCAGATTTTATAGGCAGGGTTGAGGAGGCAGCATCTGATTTAGGTAGAGCTCACAAATGGGTTTGACTAGGTGTGATGTTTATATAGCAGTGGGGAAGGCTGGTTGCCCCACCCTAATCTTATGCAGATGGACTTTCCACTTGGCCAGCTCCATCTTGCCTGCTTCTTACTGTACACATGGCTGGCAAAAAGAGAAGACGGAGCCACCATATTGAACATGTCTCGTCCCAGGTAGTATATTCCTGTAGGCACAACTGCTGGCATTCACCTGTGCAAGCTTTCAGCTTGCTTGTTTATGTCTGCGGCTTAATTTTACAGGTTGCTCTTTCATAGAAAAGAAAATGATTTTGGGGCTGCTTTTCATTAAAAGGAAAACCTTACCGAGGACTAACATACCCTCACCATCTGCCTAAGTAATTTCTTTTCAACTGCTGTATCAATACTTACATACTTACCACTTAACTCATTCCTGTTAAATCTGGAAGTATGGCACAAGCCAATGCATTGTTTTCTACATGCAGTCCATCCCTGTTCAAGTTTTAGCAGTTGCATTACTGCTACAGAATGCCAAAAACACCACTAATATTGGGGTCCTCCTTGACAGCCAGCCAGTCAGTGAGTGATCCAGAATCTCAGTCTAGGAGCCTGCTTTCTAGGATCACTTCTGTAACTGATTCTTTGGGTCAGTGGGTCCCCTTAGAAGCAGAACTCAAGAAAGAGATTCTTGTGCAGTGATTTATTGAGTGCTCTCAAAAGAAAATGGCAAAAAGAAAGAAAAAGAGCAAGGATAGAAGCTAGGCAAAGATGAAGTTTCAAAAGCCTAACCTCAGCTTGATCCCCCAGGGAGCTCTGAGGAGTGAATGGTGCCACAGAATTGTCCCTCTTGAGATGTAATGACTTGGCTTTTGTAACCCCATATTTTTCCCTCAACTGTTGTGGGCCACCCTGAGACATTTGCTTTTACATCTCAGATATTACTAGGTGAAGAGACTCTCATTGATAGGCTAAAACTGGTAATGGCCAATTTTAATTAGGTTCCTAATATTCTATTGTAGGATTGTACTATATTTTATTTAGCTAGATCTCCAATTATTAGACATTTTGATTGTTTCCCTTTGTTTCTATCATAAACCACATGGAGATGAACATCTTTCTCTAAATAATTGAGAGTAATTTTAAAAGTATGAACAAGATAACTGGTAAAATACGAAAAAACCCTCAGCTTGTCAGCTTTCTACTATGTGATATCAGTACTATATAAGGATGAAAGTTGAGTTTTTGTTTAGTAAATGGAAATACATTAAAGTTGTTATGGATATGGAGTTGAGAAATGGAAATTAAAATGGAATAAAAAATTATGATAGGAATAATTTGATATTTAAAAATAGAAGTTTAGGCTGGGCGTGGTAGCTCACACCTTTAATCCCAGGGCTTTGGGAGGCTGAGGGGGGCAGATCACAAGGTCAAGAAATCGAGACCATCTGGCCAACATGGTGAAGCCCCTTCTCTACTAAAAATACAAAAATTAGCTGGGTGTGGTGGCGCGCACCTGTAGCCCCAGCTACTTGGGAGGCTAAGGCAGAAGAATTGCTTGAACCCTGGAGGTGGAGGTTGCAATGGGCTGAGATCACACCACTGTACTCCCCCCAGGTGACAGAGAGAGACTCCGTCTGAAAAAATAAATAAATAATAATTTTAAAAAATAATAGAAGTTTAAATTTTTGAGGGAATAAATATAGGTCTTATATTTAGGTACTGTTTGGGGAAAACTCTCTAAGCATGTTTTTCCTCTGCTTTCATACCACCACAGCAATCATCGACACAGAAGTCTTCTGTGACCAAAGGTGAGGGAGTTTTTTTCCACACACCAAGTGGCAGACACCAGCTGAATGTCTGCTAATTAAATTCCAGCATGATCTACCTAGAGATAGCATCAGATCCCATGGATTGAGGGTTCAGTCCCCAAAACTGAGCCCTTTCCCCACACCAGCGGCAAGTCCAAGCCTCTGGAGCTTCTGGCCAAGCGGCTCACAGAACCCAGGGAAATGCTTACTTTAGTTTATTTGTTTATTATAAAGGATATTATGAAGAACACACATGAAGTGATGTGCAGGGCAGGAAATGGGGGAAAGGGCTTGGAACGTCCATGTACTCTCTGGGCATGCCATAATCTAGGAACCCCCACGTGTTTAGTTGTCTGGAAGCTCTTTGAACCCAGTCTTCTTGGTTTGGTTTTGTTTTCCTTAATCCCAAATGTGATAGTACTTATTGGGTTTTTAATGAAGAATCATAGGCATGAAATGTGATTGAACAAAAAGGGTACAATCTCATATTAATAGGCTGAATGGGGAAACCTACCAATGCCTGTTTAGAGTCTTCTTGGCCTCTCTGTGCAGCATTTCTTCCTCCAGAGTATGGGGCAGGACCTTCTCTGGAATGAGGGTCTTTTGACCCACAATCAGATCAGAGTTCTGCCTTGGGCAGGTAAAGGGAGGACAGGAGAAGGCCAGAGAGAGAGATTCTCTTTCCTGAGGCTTGCTCCTGAAGCCTGCTCCTGAGGCCTGAAGTGCCCCAACATTATAATGAAAGACAAACAAGGGCTATGAGAGTTACGAGCCAGGAACCATGGATGAAAACCATGGGTACCTATGACGTATATATCCATATGTCATAGGTATGTATATATGTATGTATATTAATGTATGTAGGTATGTATATATACGTCATGGGTACCCACAAGAATTTTCTGATTTCTTAGAAATTAGAAATAATTTCTAATAATAGAAATTATTAGATAAAATTAGAAATAATGAGATATAAGAATTAGCTGAAAAAGCAAGTTACTCCTTGTTATTCTCCTTGACATGTCTATATATACATCATAGGTGTGTATATATATGTACTCATAACTCTTATATGTATATGAGATATATATGTATATACATATATATGAGAGTTATGAGCCAGGAACCATGGATGAAAACCATAACTATGACATATATATACATATGTCATAGGTATGTACATATACATACATATGTATGTATATATGTGTCATAGGTGCCCACAAGAATTTTCTAATTTCTTAACAAATATAATAAGATACAAGAATTGGCTGAAAAAGCAAGTTATGCCTACCGACTTAAGTATGTAAAATCAGATCTATATGCCATAATTGGGCCATAATAAGCAATTTATAAATATGTATACACCAATAAATGAGTACAAGAAACTGTCCCAAAATATGTAAGTTAAGAGATTGGATTAATGGGAAAAAGAAAAGTCTGTGGTATGTAAAACTAACACTGGGATTTAGGTAAAGAAAAAATTGAAGAAAAAAGAATGTATTCTTTTTTCCAAGATTATTGAAGACATAGCAAGATATTAATGTAGGAAAAGAGAAATACTTACAAAAAGTAAATTAGTATAAGATTAGTATAAATTGATAACTGAAATGTCTGAGATATTCAATTTTTTAAAAATGCATCTTAACTATAGGGATACATATATAGATACATAAACAAAACAAAGTAAATTATTTTTATAAAGTTAATAGCATCAGATGCTCCTAAGGGAGAGAAGAGGTAAGCAATTGGAAAAATGTATTCCATAGCTGATAAGGTGTACTGGTGGTGGTGGTGGTGGTGTTTTCCTAACCTAGGTGGTGGATACATGTATGTTGTTTCTAGTATTGTGTTTCAAAACATACTTTTGGAGGCCTAATGTATTTCCTTATAAAAATGAAATTAAAAGTAGGTTTTAATACCCCAAAAGAATTTTAAATTACCAATAAATTCAAAAGAAATCGCAGTTACAAATATAAAAGAGGAACAAAATAGCTCTTGTTCAGTTCATATGAACCATATTGATCTTGGTTCAACTTACCATTTCCAAAATACTTAAAATAGAAGCATTCTAAATTTATCTTTACTCATTTAATATAACAAACTCTTGTCACAGTAAATTGGAATCTAAAATTTAAAAAACTCACTCCACAACAGAATTTGGAATATGGGATCTTTGACCATTTTACATCATGGACGTGAGAATAACATCATAATGTTGTTCTTCTATGATGTTATTAATAGAACATATTTATGAAAAAACACAGCAGGGTGGAAAATTGTCAGTAAAAGCTTTGTTATGTACAGAAGCAATCATAAAAGTAATTTAGCACTAATATTCAAAAAAGGATAGCAGTGATCCTGAACATGATTCTGTTGTTAGTCTATCATGCACCACTCCTAAAATAATAAAACAAATATTAAGTGGCAAAAAAGTGGTGGATTCTTAAGATTACAAACATTATAAGCAAGATTATAAACATTATGCAGCATTAGAGTTTTAAAAATAAACAAATCATTGTAGAGAAACTTCATTAGTGATTTATAAGAGAGGATACACATCATGTTAATTAAATTTACAGATGATGCTAAATTGGATGGTGTTGACAAAACCAGTAAGGGCAGATAAAAGGGACCTAAAGTGGTTAGAAATATGGGCAGGAAATGAAATGTGATTCAACCTGGAAAAATGTAGCTAATACATCTGGGGAAAAATAATCAGAAACACAGCCATTCAATTGGCAGAATATACAGTACTTGGAAAGCAGTATTACCAAGAGACTTTGAGATGATAGTGGTAGCAAATTATATATGGCCTTGTAATGCAATGTGGCAGTAAAATCAGTCAATGAGATTTTAGTCTGTGTATGCAAAAGCTTCACATCATGTGGCTCAAAGATAAAAGTTATTTAAATGGTGCTGCTGAGATCACAAAGAGAGTATAAGTTTGGGGCATGCACATGCCCCATATAAGCAAATTGAGTAGTGTTCAGACTGGAAAATAAATGTATAATGGCCTTCAGACTTTAATCCTTAAAAAATTAAAATAACAAAATGTATATTGTTTGCTCATCTCTGAGTATAGTTATGATAACATTTTACAAATATTTGTAAGATGCAAACATTTTGGAAATCAAGACGTTTTTAAAGGTAGGATAAGAGTTTATAGTCAAGTAATGGGATGAAATTAGGTAACAGAAATTTAAGACTGAATCCGGGAAATGTTTTCTGACAGTGAAATCTATTAGTCTCTGGAATGGAATCCCTGGAGAGGTGGGGAGAATTTCTATTCCTCTAGTCATTGGACTAAATCAAGACTTGGATAACATATTATTTAACATATTATTTAAAAAATGTGGCACATATACACCATGGAATACTATGCAGCCATAAAAAAGGATGAGTTTGCGTCCTTTGTAGGGACATGGATGCAGCTGGAAACCATCATTCTTAGCAAACTATCACAAGAAGAGAAAACCAAACACCGCATGTTCTCACTCATAGGTGGGAACTGAACAATGAGATCACTTGGACTCGGGAAGGGGAACATCACACACTGGGGCCTATCATGGGGAGGGGGGAGGGGGGAGGGATTGCATTGGGGAGTTATACATGATATAAATGATGAATTGATGGGTGCTGACGAGTTGATGGGTGCAGCACACCAACATGGCACAAATATACATATGTAACAAACCTGCACGTTATGCACATGTACCCTAGAACTTAAAGTATAATAAAAAAAAAAAAAAAGTAAAAACTGATTTGACCATTTTGCATTGGCTAGGCTGCACACAATGACACTGTCAAATCTTATCCAACTGTCTTATATGGCCTCAGACTTCTCTGACATGCTATGTCCTATAATTAAGTAACTGCCCATTATTTTTTAAATGAATACTTTCTAAAAGACCAAATTCATATTTTCCAGTTCATGGACTTCAATTTCCTAGATTTTTTTTTCTTCCAAGTCATAGGAATGCTAGCAAATAAAACACTCCTCCTTTTCCCTGTTGATGAGATATGGTCTTAAATATTCCAAGCCTTTTGGATCAAATCACATGAGGTAGCTGAACTCTGAAGTCTCACTTACGCCAGTGCATTGAAAACATATTTTTACTGCAATTTTGCAACCACAACTATGCAATATATAAAAATTCATTCACTTCCTTTTCTGGCTTAATCCACAGAGAGATTTTTACCAGATGGTATCCTGGTGATATTATTTACTTTTAGCAAAGCAATATAACTGAGTTTGAAAAATATACAGTAAAGTATGCACTTCATCCCAACATTAAAACATTCTTTCAATTGTGCTTTTAAATTATATAGACCCAAGTTTGTCTATAACTTTGTTCTGTGTCCTAACAGCAAAATGAAAGGGGAAGCAGAATACTTTAAAATGGCAAACAAATTTTAACCCAAAATGTTATTCTTTTAAGGAAAACCTAAACCAACCAAACAAAAATTAATATTAAAACATGTACCAGACTATAGGCAAGAGGTAGATTATATATATAAATTTACATTTATGTATATAAATATACATTGTATATATTTAAGGTATAGATAGGTATAAAGTATATATATTTAATAGTCTTTATATTTCACATTGTTAATCTCTGTTATCATTGTAGAAAGAAGTAAAGAAAATAGAGACTCCTGTTTTTCAAAGTAGTTAACATCCTAGCTGGAGAGATATATGTGAGAGGCAAATGTAGGTGGTACAAATGCATATCAGTTATTTAATAAAAGCATTTCAATGGAATTATGCAAATTGGGTAGAAGTTGACAAATAGATTTATTTCACTGTAGTAGAGAATATTTTGAGGTCTAATAAGAAATGATCTGGAAGCCTGGGCAACATGGTGAGACTTTTTCTCTACAAACATTTGGAAAACTAGCAAGGCATGGTGGCACATACTTGTGGTTCCAGCTGCTCAGGAGGCTGAGATAGGAGGATCACTTGAGCCCAGGAGGTTGAGGGTGCAGTGAACTTTGTTTGCACCATTGCACTCCAGCCTGGGTAACAGAGCAACACACTGACCAAAAAAAAAAAAAAAAAATCTCTGCAATGGTACTACAGAGTTGGGATAAACAGTGTATTAGTCAGTGATCTTCACAAAAATGGAAGTAATAGGAGATAGCTTTCATGGGATTATGGACACATTGGCTAGTCCAAAATCTGTAGAGCTGGTATCTGCTTTCAAGTCCAAAGACTAGAAGCTGCTGTAGATCCAGGAAGAGCAAATGGCATAGTTTTGAGTCCCATGAGGTAGGAGAATTTTCACTTAGTCTGAGGAAGATCAGCCTTTTGTTCTATTCAGGTCTTGAAATGATTGGATGAGGCCCATCGTCAATTATCTGTTTTGTCTAGTCTACCAATTTAAATGTTAATCTCATCCAAAAACACCTTCACAAAAACAGAATAATGTTTGACCAAATATCTGGGCACCCTGTGGCCCAATCAAGTTGACACAAAATTAACTGTCATGCAGAGATGGAGAGGAATTTGAACTATAGAGAACAATTCTGTTTTTGAGTAAGGAAATAACATCACAGAGCACTTGAGGACTATTCTAATAGCAGTACATAGAAAAAGTGTGAGAAACAGACTTGACTCAAGAAAAGTTGGTAGCTATGGAAAGAGCTAGCAGGGAGGAGGAGCTCCAAAATTCATGTCTAAAGGGGAAAGATTATGCCTTGATTATCAGCTAGAACTATAAAGAGAGGCTATTAATTTGAGTTAAAAAGGTATCAGCCTGGGGATTCAAAGTTAAGTTGAAATAGGGAAATTGGGAAGGTTTTGCTTTTTAGATTTCTAAAAAAGATTTACTTTGTCTGCCTCTGAAAAAATAATTCTGAAAACCACAGTGTTATTCTACTTTACCCTTAAATATATTAAAAATATGTTTAAGAGAAATAAATGATCAGTTCTGTTTTTGGGATAATTATAATGTAGTATAGTGTAATATATCACATATAATAATGGAATATAAATTTTTGATGTTAATAAGCCATACAAGTAGAAGGGTCTATGGCTATGTAACTACAAGTGAGTTGGAAACTGCCCTTTTTTTCTTAGCCAAATAAGTGGTATTGAGCCAGGAATACAGCACTTCCAATATCACAGATCTAGGGCACCTATTTTTTTATTTGGGGATGTTTACATATTTTTTGTTGTACAAACAAATATACAAAAATTCCTAATCCAAGTAGATAAGAAAAAAAAACATAAATTACAGGTAGATCTTATCTTGACTTTAGAATAATTCTCTTTAAAAAATAAAGAAAAAAGATGCGGCGGCGCCGTGGCTTACACCTGTAATCCCAGCACTTTGGGAGGCAGGCGGATTGCCTGAGCTCAGGAGTTCCCGACCAGCCTGGACAACACGGTGAAACCCCTTCTCTACTAAAATACAAAAAAATTAGCCCGGCATGGCAGCATGTGCTTGTGACAGTCCCAGCTACTTGGGAATCTGAGGCTCTATTGCTTGAATCCGGAAGGCGGAGGTTGCAGTGAGCCGAGATCGCGCCACTGCACTCCAGCCTGAGCAACGGAGCAAGACTCCATCTAAAAAAAACAAAAAACAAAAAACAAAAGCATGCAACCTGGGCACGGTGGTGCATGCCTGTAATCCCAGCACACTGGGAAGCCAAGGCAAATGAATGATTTGAGGTCAGAAGTTTGAGACCAGCCTGGGCCAACATGGTGAAACCCAGTCTCTACTGAAAATACCAAAAAAAAAAAAAACAAATTCAGCCGGGCATGGTGATCCACACTTGTAATCCCAGCTACAGGTACTGGGGAGGCTGAGGCAGGAGAATCATTTAAACCCAGGAGACGGAGTTTGCAGTGAGCCAAGATGGTTCTGCTGCACTCCAGCCTGGGCGACAGAGTGGGACTGTATCTCAAAAAAAAAAAAAAAAAAAAAAAGCCCAAATCTAATTACAGAAGCAGAATTCAAAGTTCATAAATAGAATTCAAATGTTTGTATCTTTATTAACACAAGATAATTCTGATATGTTATTACATGGTACCCTGCCAGCTAACAATTCAACTTGCAGAGTTTTTACTTTTTACTTCTTTGTAGTTACTCAGTTTTTTGTATTGCTTCTTGCTTAACTTCCAACTTGATTTCCTCCAAACGCTGGAGAGATTCTTTAGATGCCAATATTGAAGGAAGGGCAGGGGTCTGAGTGGGAGGCGTATGAATCCTACACGCTGCTTCAACCAAGACAGCTCCAGATTATTTTTGTTTCGTTGGTTTCCAAAAAAGATTTATTTTGTCCACCACTGAGAAAACAATTTTGAAAACCACATTTTTATTTCACTTTACCCTTAAGTGTATTCGAAATATTTTTGTCAGAGATTATATCTAAAAGTAAAGGGGTATCCTAAATAGCCCATAATTTATGTTTAGCTCTTAGGAGTAGAACCCTTTATAAACATAAAACTTTGATTCTCCCTTTTTAAAAACAGTATTGAGATTTAATTCACAGGTCATACAATTCACCCATTTAAAATATACAATTAAATTTTAAAATTATTTTTATGTAGTTTTGCAACCATCACCACAGTCAATTTTAGAACATTTTCATGACCCCAGGAAAACACTCCTTACCCTCAAGTGATCAGTCTCTGTTTTACCCCAACACTCCAAATCCTAGGCAACCTCTAATCTACTTTCTGTCTATATGAATTTGTCTATTCTGGACATTTCATATACGTGGAATTATAATGTGTGGTCTTTTGTGACTGGCTTCTTTCACTGAACATGTTTTTTTAGTTTCATCCATGTGGTAGCATGAATCAATATTTCATTCCTTTTATGGCTGAATAATATTCCATCATGTGGCTATAACACATTTTATTTTTATGACTTCATTTTTTTACATTCAGTTTATACTCTGATTTTAGAAAACATTATGTGCAAGTGTAGAAGACTACCTATAAGCCATGTAAAATTATCAGTTGATTCAGTTATAGTTACTATGTACAAGGTGATGTGCTAGACGTTGCAAGAGACACCAAAAGAAGGTAAAATAACTATCTTAAGAATATTGTTTAATGATTTACTGAGCTCCTTATCATATTTTCTAATATTCTTACTACAATAATCTGCGGATTGGCATCATTGTTGTTAATCCCAAAGAATTAGGACTTGATGCAAGTTATTTAAACTTTCTTTGACTCAGTTTATTTATCTTAGAATGACAATAGAAAAGCATTAATGAAATGATAGGTATAAAGTGTTTAAACAGGGCCTAGAACATAATTATTTCTCAGTAAATATTCTATGCATCAGAAAACTAATGTATTGCCCTCCAAGACCACACTGTCTAATATGTAGGCACTTGTCACATTTTAGATGCTCAGTAGTCACTTGCGGTTAGTGGCTGTTATATTGGACACACAGATAACAGTTTCATCATTGTAGAAAGTTATATTTGCAGTATTATATACTACAGATGACTACCAAACAAGAGAATTTTATGGTTGTGATTTAGATAGCGTCACATATGTTCAGAATGGGTTGGGATATTTTCCTTCTGTAATGATCAAAGCCCAGGGAGGAGATGCTGCTCGAGCTAAACTTTGAAGAATAGATATACCACAAAGAGAAGGGATCATTTAGCAATATCACGTGCAATATATACATACCAAAAGTACAAGGTACTTAAGAAGAAAAGGGTTTATGGGACAGAGTGGTAAAAATAAAACTAGGGACTTAGAAAAGAATTCTAGAGGATTTTGTTGTTTTGTTTTTTGTTAACAGTGAAGGTCATTAACTTTTTGTTTTTTGTGTTTTTCAAGACAAGGTCTCACTGTCTTTGTGTTGCCCAAGTTGGTCTTGAACTCCTGGGCTCAAGCAGTCCTCCTGCCTCAGCCTCTCAAACAGGTGGGATTCCAGACGTGAACCACTGTGCCCTGCTGTCATTAACTTTTGATAAGGGAAATTTTATGTCAGGAAGTTTGATCTGACAAAATGGTTAGAATTGATAGGATGGATCAGAGTCTATAAGACTTATTCACAGGATGTTGCTACAGATCAGGTTGGGCCATTAACAGCCTGAATTTATGATCATGTCACAGGAACATACAGTAGGTAAATAAAACTATGTACCTACCTTGCACAGGTATTTGTGAGTATTAAAACATTTAGGCCAGGCGCAGTGACTCACGCCTGTAATCCCAACACTTTGGGAGGCCAAGGCAGTGGATCCCCTGAGGTCAGGAGTTCGAGTCCAGCCTAACCAACATGGAGAAACCCGTCTCTTCTAAAACTACAAAATTAGCCGGGCATTGTGGCACATGCCTGTAACCCCAGCTACTGGGGAGGCTGAGGCAGGAAAATCGCTTGAACCTGAGAGGCGGAGGCTGTGGTGAGTTGAGATCCAGCCTAGGCAACAAGAACAAAACTCCATCTCAAAAAAAAAAAAAAAAGCTTATCTGTATTTACATATGGGAACATTGAAGTTCAGAGAGGTTAATGAGAGAGAACTCACTACTTTAAGAATCTGCCTATTATTTCATTATTGGTACAATTCTAATTGTAAAGAAATTCTACTTCAAATTTGTTTCCCTGTAACTTCACCATCAGTAAAGCGTCTGTTCTGTGAAGTAACTGAACAGTGCCATAACCATATAACCTCCTTCCACCCAACATTGCCCCCTACCGGAAAGTACTCTTTACATATTTGAGTACTGCTATGTCTTTTCTTAATGATATCTTCTGATGACTCAACATCCTAAGTTACTTCAACATTTCCTCTTATACTCTGAGTTTTGTGTCATTTACTATCCTGTTTCCCTTCTTTAGATTCACTCAGATTTGTCATGGCCTCTCTGAAAATGTGGTGCCAAATGAATCTCAGTGTTCCAGATATGGTTTAACCAGTCTAGGATTCAGAGAAACTATTTCCTCTACTGTATAGGCATTTTATATGTTGATGTGTTGATAACTAAGGGGAATCCCTGGAGAAATTTTAAGCAGGAATTTGGGAAATTAGAGCTGGTGCCCATTCATTCAGTGTTTATTTTTAATTTATACCTACCATAAGCTGAACTCAGAACTACCGATGGATATTTCATGATAGTTGACCTGAAGAGGAAATACACACACACACACACACACACACACACACAGAGTAGTGTACCAAAGACAGATATTTGGACACAGAATGTTTTTGAGTGACTTTCTCTGGGGAAGAGGAGCTCGGGAAAAAGGATGTGAAGTATCTAAATGAAGCAGACATAAAAGCAAAGAAAGGAGAGAAGTTCGAGAGAGGCAAAGAGTTAACAGGATCTGGAACTTCAAAGAAGCCAAGGAGTTCCGAGAAAGGCTATTGGATTTAGCAGTTATGAAATTCTTGATTGGCTGGGCGTGGTGGCTCATGCCTGTAATCCCAGCACTTTGGGAGGCTGAGGTGGGTGGATCACTTGAAGCCAGGAGTTCAAGACCAGCCTGGCCAACATGGCAAAACCCCATCTTCACCAAAAATACAAAAATTAGCCAGGTGTGGTGGCGCCTGCCTGTAGTCCCAGCTACTTGGGAGGTTGAGGCATGAGAATCACTTAAACTTGGGAGGCAGAGGATGCAGTGAGCCAAGATCAGGCCACTGCACTCCAGCCTGGGTGACAGATCGAGACTCTGTCTCGAAAAAAAAAAAAGAAAGAAATTGTTGATTGCTTTTTTTGTTTAATGAGATAGAATCAAGCTTTTAAGAAATCAAAGGTTTAGTGTGAAAAGGAAGAAAGTAGAACTCTTATGAACAGAAAGAGTAGGCTAAAGAGGATAATAGTAGGACACATGTATAGATGTTTTTCTGGGTGAAGTTTGGAATTAGTCAAGGAACTCAGTTGTTTACATGAAAAAATATAATAACCAGGAAAATTCTTAAAAAGTATCATAATGGGCTGGGCACAGTGGCTCATGCCTGTAATCCCAGCACTTTGGGATTTCCTCCAGCTAAGGCAGGAGGATCACCTGAAGTCGGGAGTTCAAGACCAGCCTGACCAACATGGAGAAATCCCTTCTCTACTCAAAATACAAAAGTAGCCAGGCATGGTGACACATGCCTGTAATCCCAGCTACTCAGGAGGCTGAGGCAGGAGAATCGCTCGAACCTGGAAGGCAGAGGTTGTGGTGAGCCAAGGTTGTGCCATTGTACTCCAGCCTGGGCAATAAGAGCGAAACTCCGTCTCAAATAAAAATAAAAATAAAGTAACATAACGAGGAAAGACTGTCTCACTAAGATACTAAAACATAATACAAAGCTATGTTGATTTAAATTGTGTGTAAGAATACATTGATAGGCAGATCAATTGATTGAATAGAAAGTACAGAAGTAGACTCAAATACATATGGAAATTTAGTACATGTTAAAGGTTATGTTTTGAATTGGCATAGAAAAGGTGTATTATGCAACAATAAGTGATAGTGTGACAATGGGCTAGGCATCTGTACACACACAGAATTCTGGATTCTTATCTCACACCTTACAACAAAAATTTCAGATGAAATAAATGTTTAATCTTGAAAAATAAAAAGAAAAAAGTACTAGATTAAGCCCTGGGAGAATTATTTCTTTATTCCAAAGGTGAGAACTCCTTTCTAAGTTGGTCACAAACCTCAAAAGTCACAATGGAAAAGATTAATTAATTTGATTAAATAAAAATATAAAAAATTCATGGTTAAAAAATACTAAGCAGAGCAAAAAGACCCAACTATAAACTGTAGGAAACATTTAAAATTCTGTATTGCAAATAAGATACCTTAGTGTGTTAGGAGCCTCTACAAATCAATGAGAAATACCAACAATTTCATAAAATAAAAAACAGACAAGCAATGAAAAGGGTAATAAATCTAGTAACTCCTAAAATTTTGATGAGATTGTCATTTTTTTAGAAGAGAAAAGTGGATTAAGACTACACTGATGGACCATTTTTTTAATCCATCAGATGAGCAAAGGTAAAAATTTTGATTAGTTCTGTGGAGGAAAAGCACCCTCACACATTGTGAAATCAGTTTGTTGTAACTGTGTGAATTTATTTCTAGTTTCTCTATTCTGTACCATTGCTCTATGTGTCTGCTCTTATGCCAATGCCATGCTGTTTTTGTTACTATAGCTCTGTAGTATATGTGATGCCTCTAGCTTTGTTCTTTTGCTCAAGATTGCTTTAGCTCTTTGAGGTTTTTTGTGGTTCCATACAAATTTTAGTATTATTTTTTCTATTTCTGTGAAGAATGTCATTGATTTGTATTTCGATAGAGATTGCATTGAATATGCAGATCACTTTTGTTAGCATAGAAATTGTAACAATATTAATTCTTCCAATCCATGAACATGAAATATCTTTCCATTTTTTGTGTCCTCTTCAATATCTTTCATAGGTGTTTTATAGTTTTCCTTGTAGAGCTCTCTCACTGTTGTGGTTAAATTTATTCCTAGGTATTATTTTATTTTTCATAACCATTGTAAATGGGATTGCTTTCTTTTTTAGATTGATGGATGTTAGTATATAGAAATGGTACTGATTTTTGCATGCTGATTTTGTATTCTGCAACTTTACTGAATTTGTTTATCAGTTCTAATAATTTTTGGTGGAATCTTTAAGTTTTTCTAAATATAAGGTCACATCATCTGCTAAGAAGGATAATTTGACTTCTTTTTAATTTACATGTCCTTTCTTTCTTTCTCTTGCCTAATTGGTTTGGCTAAGACTTTCAACACTGTGTTGAATAGAAGTAATAACTTGAGATCACATTTCACCTTTTCTTTTTCCAAAAAAGGTTTTACAATGGGTCACCCCAATTTGAACTATTGGAAACATCTCTAAGATAAATAAAGCAAATACACACACTATGGAATAAAACAGCATGAAGAATCTATGTTTAAGAGGCAGCTATCTATTCTCCAGAGATTTATGTTACCTTTCCATAGAGTAAAGTTGAATAAGTACCAACTCAGAGACTACACTTCCCAGCTTCTCCTGCATTTAAAATCACTGTTACTCTTGTGAAATATGTGCAAAGTGATCTGATAGGACTTCTGGGCAGGGAGATTAAGAACCAATTATGTCTTAACCTCTCTCTTTTTTTCCTCCATTTGCTGCTAAAGTGAAGACTGAAGCCCTAGGCTATTGCAGAAGTTGGGTGCCTGAAGTACACGTGGAAATATGCCAACTGAACATTGGACTACCACGTGAGTGCAAACTAAACTTTCATTGTGTTAAACCACTGAGGTTTTAGGGTTTAGTTATTGCAACAACTAGCATTAACTCAACTAAGTAGTATGTTGTCATTTGAATGTATCTGTGAAATGTAATACATGTGTGCCTCTATATGTACAGAGTATGAGAAAGGGAATACATAAACTGAGAATGGTGTTTCACTCTTGGGATGGATGGTATTCAGGTTCAACATAAGGAGACTTCTCATGTTCTGTTCTTTATACCATATTGTTTGAATGTAATATCTAGCAAAAGAAATAAGGAAAATATTTGACCTTAGAAGGAAAGGAAAAAGTAGGGAGAATATTAAAGATACGAAAGAGACTGAAGGAATAGGGAATACTTGAAGAAGTAATTTCTTAGATGCATTAGGAAAAAAAAAACTGATTCAAAGACATAGTTAGAGACTTATAATCAATAGAGATCCCTTATCCTCTGACATGAGAGATGGTAAAAATAGTAGTTATATTGCCCATAACACGAAAAATAGTGCAAGTGAAAAAATACCATGACATAATTTCTCACCTGTCAGATGGACAGAAACCCAAAAGTTTGATAATACATTCCATTGGCAAGCCTGTGGGGAAACAACGCTCTCATATGTCAGTGGTGGAAGGAACAAGAATATGGTAAAAAACATATCCTTGACCTAGGACTTCTCCTGTGGTTATCTGTCCTGTAGGTCATGGGTATCCTAGCCCTGGGCCATGGATCAGTACCAGTCTGTGACATGTTAGGGACCAGTAGCAGATGAGTAGCAGGCTAGCGAGCATTACTGCCTGGGCTCCACCTCCTGTTGGATCAGCAGTGACACGAGATTTTCATAGGAGCAGAAACCCTATTGTGAACTCCGAACACAAGGGATCTAGGTTGTGCACTACTTATGAGAATCTAATGCCTGATGATCTGAAGTGGAACAGTTTTATCCTGAAACCACCGCCTCCATATGTGGAAAAATTGTCTTCCACAAAACTGGTCCCCGGTGCAAAAAAGATCAGGGACTGCTGCTATAGGTAAACCTGCACTGGTACAAAATGACAGAAATATACACAGTCATTTATTATAGCATTGTTGGATGAATACAGGATTGGAAATAAATCAAGGATCTAGTAATAAGGGACTGGTTTAATAAACCATGGAACATACTTAAACACACACAAAATAGAGCTATATATACTAGTATGGAGAGATATACAAAATGTATGAAGCTGATGGGGGAAAGGGAAATAATGTATAGAGCAGTGTATATTGTTTGTTACCTTTTGTAGGAAGAGTGGAAAAATAAGAATATATATTTGTATTTTCTTGTATTTTTGTAAAGAAACTAGAAAAATAAATAAGCAGCAATAAAATGGTTACCTATAAGGAGTTGACAGGAAATATGGTGGCAGGAGTGGGACAAAGATTCATCTGTTGCGTTTCTGACTGTTTAAAAACCTTTTGTTGTGGACTTTACACAAAAGAAGAAAGAATAGGTTAACTAACCTTGATACCCATCACCTAGCCTCAACAATTATCAATGCATGAGCTATATTATTTCATCCATAATCCCACACCCATTTCCCTTCACTAAATTATTTTAAAGTCAGTGTCGGACATCATACTATTTCATCTGCATTTATCCATAAATATTTTACTGTGTGTCGCTAACAGATAAAGGTTGTTTTTTAAAAAATCATTATCACACTAAAAATTATTGTAATTTCTTATGTCTAATGGAAATTTAAATAATATCTAGTTAGACTACATTTTTGTGACCATTACCTTATATTTCAGCTGCCCTGTTTCCTTCTCTATAGTGTCTAAGTTTATTGTGGATCTTCTTAGTACAATTTAGCAATAAATTTTCTCTTGGAAATAATCTCAATCTCAGAGAAAAGCTGCAAGAATATTACAAAGAATTTCTGTATGCTCTTCCCCAGATGCCCAAATTTACCATATTTGCATTTTATCATCCCCACAGTCTGTCTCTATGTATGATATCATATATTTAATTATTTACAAGTGTTATTTTTTTCTGAACCATTTGAGAGTAAGTTGCAGATATAATGCCTCTTTCCCCAAAAATATGTTCATTTGTATTTCCTAAGAATATTCTTATATATAACCGTATACAATACTGCTATGAAATCTACAAATCTGATTCATAGTACACCTTTTTTTCCTTGTGTTTCTTTGCCCTTACAGGAAATAAATAAAATTTTTTTTCTGGATCAGAGTGCAATCCAGTATCTCACGTTGCATTTATTGTCAGATTTCTTAGTTTCCTTTAATCTGGAATCACCCTTGTTTGTCTTTGATGACTTAAACCTTTTTTAAGTAGTGCAGGCTAGATATTTTGAAAAATATCACTCAATTTGGGTTTGTCTGATGTTTCTGCATGGTTAGATTTAAGTTATGAATTTTTGGTTAGGATACCACAGAAGTGATTTGGTATCTTGCTCAGTGTATCATATTAGGAGGGACGTGATGTCTTTTTGTTCACATGTTGACGTTTAATGTTGATGTTAACTTGGATCATTTGGTTTATGTGCCATCTTGTAAATTTCTCCATTGTGAAGTTACTCTTTTCGCTCTTATAATTAACAAGAATTTTTTTGGTAAAATAATTTGAGATGATGGAGATATCTTGTTCCTCATAAGGTTTTGACCTATGAATTATAATATATATTGATGATTCCTGACTAAATCTGCTTTTTACTATAATATTTGCCAAATGATTTTCTTACCAAATAGTCCTTTCACATTAATTGGCTGGTGTGTTGCTATGAAGAAAAGCTTCTCCTCCTCTCCCATTAAGAAAAAGTATCAGTATGGGCTCACGAATTTCACATTTTTTCAATGCTTATATTGTCCCAAATTCAGCCAGTAGAAATCTCTTCAAACTGGCTCCCGTGTTTCTCCAAATGTCCCTAAGTTTTGTTTTTTTGTTTTTTTTTTTTTTTTTTTTTTACAGTGTCTTACTCTGCTTCCCAGGTTGGAGGGCAGTGGCACAATCACAGCTCACTGCTGCTTAGACCTTCTGGGTTCAAGTGATTTTCCCACCTGGGCCTCCTAAGTAGCTGGGACTACAGATGTTTACCACCACACCTGGCTAATTTTTTGCTGTTGTTGTTGTTGTTGTTGTTAATAGAGACAAGGTCTCACCGTGTTGCCCAGGCTGGTCTCGTGCTCCTGAGCTCAAGCGATCCTCCTGCCTCGGCCTCCCAAAATGTTGGGATTACAGGTGTAAGCCTCCGCACCTGGCCCCTATCATGTAAAATATATATATATATATCTTTATTGCTTTCTGGTATAACAAAATGTTCCAGACTCATCTACATTCCTTGCCGCAGTTCTTCTATAAGCCATTCCTCCAAGGAGCCCGGTTTCTTTTAATGATGTAAATCATCATCTGTATACCGGATATACTTATTGTTACCAGTTTTCGATTCTTCTTGCCTCAGTGTTGACTTTTAAAGCATGTAAATGTATTGTCTTTTTAAAACATTATAATTTTAAAAAATAGAATTGAAATCTCAAATAGATTGCAAAACCAAGTGAATACACCATTAAGAAGAAAAATGTAATACTGTCTGAGGACACAGCCTTTAGAGTTGAATAGTTTAGGATTCAAGTTCACCACCCCCAATTAAGAGTTTTGTAATTTCATTTTATTTACCTGCTAAATGATGATAGACAACTTCATCGGGTTGTTGGTGAAGATTTAATGAGATTTAAACCTAGTGACTCATATTTTACATCTAAATGTGGTGATTGCTTTATGAATAACTATTTATACTTAGCAAGTATTGAACATTATATTCAGGAAGTGTTTGTTGAGTTGAATTACAACTCTCTCAACTATGAGATACATTTCTAGATTTATTAGTAGTGGACTATTTCTAGTATTCCCTAATTCCATATTATTAATTCATAGACATGGGGACACAAAGCAAATTGGAATTTCTCTTCAGCTCCAGGATGTTCTGAGTTGATAGAAACTTGAGCCAACGATGTCTAGATCAGACTTGTTAGATATAGATGGAAATGATTTATAAAAACCATTTATTTCAGATTAAACCTATATCTGCCTTATTACTAAATTTCTGCAGGTATACTATTATAGTATTTTAAACTTTGACAATTTAGGATTCTAGGATGAAAGTGAGAAGCAGGGAGAACAGCAGAATATTGGATTTAACATAATAACGGAACTCACGTAGTTTAGCATAAGAAGGAAAAGACAGGAGCGTGTTATTATAAATTGGATTTTCAGTTGGTTCATACATGTCAAACAGTATAGAAGTGTTCATTTAGGTTCTTATCAACTTCAGGAAGATGGCAAGTTGACTGCTTTTGCAGCTGCATCTGTTACAGTTTCTTATTCCCCAATAATTATGAACTATATATACTCAAGATATAATATACACATGGCACTGCTGGAACTATTATGCTATCATTATCAGTAGTATTCACTCCTAGCCTGCCAAATCAGCACCATATTGAATGTTTTGGATGGGGGAAAAAGGGACGAGCCAGAGCAGCAATGGTGGTGGTTAGTCACTTATACTGTAGCAAAAAATTGTACTGGAGAAGGACCACTTCCTTCAGCATAACTGTCTGTATTTCATAACCTTTGCCCAAAACTATTTGACCCAGCAAAAATGACTTATCCTAATTTATAAAATGTTTGCCAACATTTAATCAGATGTTTCTTCTGCTTCTCTTTATATAGATTACCTTGAAAGGGTATATGCTCTTCAGGTGGATGGAAAGAGATGGAGTGTGTGTATATTTTAGAAATACTATAGGAATATAGAAAACATAAATAAAATTTGTGATGGATAGTTGAAAGGTTACCTTCTACAGACATTGTATTAGTCGGGGTTCTCTTAGAGGAATAAAACTAATAGGATAGATATATGTACTATTACCAGACTTACTTAACTTACATGATCACAAGGCCCCACAATAGACTATCTGCAAGTTGAGGAGCATGGAGAGCCAGTCTAAGGCCCCAGACTGAAGAACTTGGAGTCCGATGTTTGAGGGCAGCAAGCATCCATCATGGGAGAAAGATGTAGGCTGAGAGGCTAGGCCCATCTCGTCTTTTCACATCTGTCTGCCTGCTTTATATTCCCTGGGAGCTGATTAGATTGTGCCCACCAGATTAAGGGTGGATCTGCCTTCCCCAGCCCAGGGACTCAAATGTTAATCTCTTTTGGCAACACCTACGCAGACACACCCAGGATTAATACTTTGTATCCCTCAATCCAATCAAGTTGACACTCAGTACTAACCATCACAGACATGCAGGCAAAAGTACAAAAATGAAAAGAAGGAACTGTGATAGCTATCATTTGAGAACTATGTAATAACTATGTAATGGGATTTTATAAATATTCTGATAATTTTTTAAATGACATAAGTAAGTTAAGATTTTCTTATATTCCACACTACATGGTGAGGATTGAGTTACTCTTTTTATAGTATCTTTAAGGTTCACAATTAAAATATGAAATCTGCCAGACACAGTGGGCCACGCCTGCAATCCCAGCACTTTAGGAGGCCAAGGTGGGTGGATCATTTGAAGTCAGGAGTTCGAGACCCACCTGGCCAATATGGTGAAACCACAACTCTATTAAAAATATAAAAATTAACTGGGTGTGGTGGTGTGCACCTGTAGTTCCAGCTACTTGGGAGGATGAGGTGGGAGGATCGTTTGAACCTGGGAGGTGGAGGTTGCAGTGAGCCAAGGTGGTACCACTACACTCCAGCCTGGGTGACAGAATGAGACTCCGTTTCAAAAACTAAATAAAGAAAGAAAATATATTATGAAATAGTTATAGTACTGTAAAAAGTATTATAGTATGGCACAAACTTGTGGCAGCATGTGCAGCTGTTCTCAGAAAGCAATGCAGAGTGGTGTGGGCGTGTCATTGCTCTAAACTTTTCAATGATTGCTAATGACTCTTTCACTTGGGCATGTAAAAACCATAAACTAAATTCCATTAATTCTCAATACAAAAAGATGTGTTCATGAAATGTTCAGGTTTTCATTTTCCATTGCTTTTCAGAACCTAGGGAAACCTTGAAATTGTTCCTTAAAATCTGAAACAAGAGTTTAGATGTAGACCTTCATCTTTTGTTACTCCTGACATTATCCCTGGATAATATCATTCATTCTAATAATTTTAACCACAGTACATATGTGGTGACTTAAAGCACACCTCAATACCACCATTTTCTTTTCTTTTCTTTTTTTTTTTTTTTTGTTTGTTTGTTTAGACGAAGTCGCCCTGTTGCCTAGTCTGGAGTACAGTGGCGTGATCTTGGCTCACTGCAGCCTCCGCCTCCCGGGTTCAAGCAATTCTCCTGCCTCAGCCTCCCGAGTAGCTGGGATTATAGGCACATGCCACCACGCCCGGCTAATTTTTATATTTTTAGCAAGGACAGGGTTTCACCACATTGGCCAGGCTGGTCTTGAACTCCTGATCTCATGATCCACCTGCCTCAGCCTCCCATCGTGCTGGGATTATAGACGTGAGCCACCACCCCAATGCCACCATTTTTTACTGCATCAATACTGAAACAACTAGTGATCCAAATAGACCATGCTCTTTTATTTCTTCATATTGTTTGCTCTACCAGAAATACCTGATTCTCAGGAGCTGCACTGTTCTAATCCATGTCTTATTTAGTTGACTAACTTTTGCTTATATTCCGAGATAACTTGCACACCACCTCTACTAAAAAGCTTTCCCTGACTACCTGCCAACATCTGTGGACCTTGCACTTCCTGATTTTCTGCATCAAATCTATTCCTGAAAGTATACTGAATAATAAGTTTTTGGATAATAAAAGCCTTCATTGTATTATTTTAAATGGAAAGAAACAGATTAAGCATTCTAATCAACCAACAAGAATTTGCAGAATGAATAAAAGAGCAAGATCCCACCATATGCTCTCACAAGAGACATACTTTGGATTCAAAGACACAAAAACGTTACAACTAATGGATAGGAAAATTTATACCACAGAAACAGTAACCAAAATAGAGCTGAAGTGGGTGTACTAATATGAGACTTTAAGACAAAAATTATTATTAAAGTCATAACAGGACAATTTATAATTAAAGTGTCAATCCGTCTAGAAGATATAAAAATTACAAACAAATATGTGCTAACACCAGACCCAAAAACATACAAAGCAACAACAAACAGAATTGAAGGGAGAAGAAGACAATAAAATAATAATAGTTGGAGACTTCGTACCCCATTTTCAATAATAGCACGACTAGGAAGAAGATCAACAAGGAAATGTCATACAAATACCACTAACTAACATGAACTAACAGGATCTATAAAACACTCCTCACACAACAACAAAGTGTATATTCTTCTCAAGCGTACGTAGAATAGTCTCCAGAGTAGCCCATCTATAGTCCATAAAATAAGCCTCAATAAATTTAAATCATTGAAATCATACAAAGCATGTTTTCCTACCACATTGGAATTAAATTAGAAACAAGTGAAGGAAATTTGGGAAATCCAGAAATATATGAATAATTAACAATACACACATGACCAATTAATGAAAAATTTAACAAATGAAATTAGAAAATACTTAGAGATGAATGAAAATAAAAGTAAAACACAGCAAAATGTATGAGATGGTGTTAAAGCAGTACTTACATGAAATTATTGATATAATGCCTATATTTAAAAAAAGAGTTGAAGTCAATAACTTAATCTTAAGGAGTAATAAAAAGAACAAACTAAACACAGTGAGGCAGAAGAAAATAAAAAATTTGAGCAAAAATAAATATAATACAGGATAGAAAAACAATAGAGAAAATCAGTGAAACCAAATTTGCTTCTTTGAAAAGATCAACAAAATGGACAAAACTTTAGAAGACCAACAAAAAAGAAGATTCAAATTATTAAAATCAGAAATGAAAGAGGAAACAACACTTAAACCGCATGTTCTCACTTACAAGTGGGAGCTGAATGATCAGAACACATGGACACAAGGAGGGGAACAAAACACACTGGACCCTGTTGGGGGTGGAGTTGGAGGGAAGGAGAGCATCAAGGATAAATAGCTAATGCATGTGGGGCTTAATACATGGATGATGAGTTGATAGGTGCAGCAAACCACCACGGCACACATTTATCTGTGTAACAGACCTACGCATCCTGTACATGTATTCCAGAACATAAAATTAAAGAAATGAAATTAAAAGGATCATAAGGTAACACTATAAACCACTGTCCACCAACAAATTATACAACTTAATGAAATGGAAAGTTCCTAGGAAGACAAAAACTACCAAAGCTGACTCAAGAAAAAATAAAGATTTGAATAGACCTGTATAAAAAGTAAAGAAATTTAATTAGTAATTTAAAACATTCCACAAGCCCAGGCCCAAATAGCTTCATTGGTAAATTGTACCATATGTTTAAAGAACATTAACACCAATCCTTTACAAATGCTTACAAAAATACCTGAGTAGGAAGTACTTCCCAACTCATTCTTGTCAAGCCAGTGTTGCCCCAATACCAAAACTGGACAAAGCAAACAAGAAAAAGCAATGCTGACCAGTTTCCCTTGTAAATATAAATGCAAAAATCTTCAACCAAATACTAGCAAATCAAATCCAGCCATATTGTAATATATATATTCACTATTACCGAGTGGGATTTATCCTAGGAATGGAAGTTTGCTTTGACATCTGAAAATCAATCTGTAACACATCAGATTAATACAACACAGGACAAGAATACATAATCATTTCAATAGATACAGAATAAGTTTTTGACAAAATTCAACATTCTCTCATGATAAAGTCATCCAGCCAACTAGGAGCAGAAAGACAATCTGCCAACCTGATAAAAAGCATCTTCAAAAACCACACAGCTAACTTACTTCTTGGTGAAATACTAAACGCTTTTCAGGAAGATCAAGTACAAGATGATGTCCACTCTCAGTACTTGTATTTAACCTTGTACTAGAAGTTCTAGCCAGAGCATTTAAGCAAGAGAAAGGAATAAAAGGCATCCAGTTTGGGAGAAAAAAATGTAAAACTATTTCTGTTTGCATGATCTTGCATAAGCATACTTCATTTTACTGTGCTTCATAGCTACTGCCTTTTTTTTTCTTTTTTAAACATGGATGGTTTGTGGCAACCCTGTGTTGATGAAGCCTATAGGCACAATTTTTCCAACAGCACGTTCTCACTTTGTCTCTCTGTGTCACATTTTGGTAATTCTTACATTATTTCAAACTTTTTTAATCATTAAAATATCTGTTATGCTGATCTACGGTCAGTGATCTTTGATGTTACTATTGTAATTGTTTTGAGGCACTACAAACTACGTAAGATAGTGAGCTTAATGAATGTGGTGTGTGTTCTGACTGCTCCACTGGCCATTTCCCTGTCTCTTCCTATCCTTAGGCCTCCCTATTCCCTGAGATACAACAATATTCAAATTAGGTCAATTAATAACCTTGCATCGGCCTCTTAGTGTTCAATTAAAAGGAAGAGTTGCACATCTCTCACTTTAAATCAAAGCTAGAAGTGATTAAGTTTAATGAGGAAGGCATGTCAAAGGCCAAGACAGGCCAAAATCTAGGCCTCTTGTACCAAACGATTATCCAAATTGTGAGTGCAAAGGAAAAATTCTTGAAGGAAATTAAAAGTGCTACTCCAATGAACATACAAATGATAAGAAAGCAAAATACCCTTATTGCCAATGTGGAGAAAGCGTTAGTGGTCTGGATGGAAGATCAAACCAGTCACAACATTCCCTTAAGCCAAAGCCGGGTCTAGATACAAGGCCTTACTTCTCTTCAGTTCTGGAAGGCCACGAGAGGCAAGGAAGCTGTAGAAAAAAAATAAATAGACTGGGTACTGTGACTCATGCCTGTAATCCCAGCACTTTGGGAGGCCGAGGCTGTCGGATCATGAGGTCAGGAGATCGAGATCATCCTGGCTAACATACTGAATCCCTGTCTCTACTAAAAATACAAAAAATTAGCCAGGCATGGTGGCACACACCAGTAATCCCAGCTACTTGGGAGGCTGAGGCAGGAGAATCACTTGAACCAGGAGGCAGAGGTTGCAGTGAGCCAAGATCGTGCCATTGCACTCCAGCCTGGGCCACAGAGTGAAACTGTATCTCTAAATAAATAAATAAATAAATCTAGCAGAGATTGGTTGATGAGGTTTAACAAAAGAAGCAGCCATCTCCGTAACATAAAAGTGCAAGGTGAGGCAGCAACTGCTGATGCAGAGGTCTGCAGCAAGTTATCCAGAATATCCAGCTAAGGTAACTAATGAATGTGGCTACATTAAACAACACATTTTCAATGTAGAGGAAACAGCCTTCTATTGGGAAAAGATACCATCTAGGACTTTAATTGCTAGAGACAAGTCAATGACTGGCTTCAAAGAATTAAGGGACAGGTTGAGTCTTGTTAAGGGCTAATGCAGCTAGAGTCTTTAAGTGGAAGCCAATGCTCATTTACCTTTCTGCAGATCTTAGGGCCCTTAAGAATTATGCTAATTTGGGATGTTTGGTGGCTCATGCCTATACTGCCAGCTACTTGAGAGACTGAGGTTGGAGGATTGCTTGAGCCTGGGCCAACATAGTGAGATCCCATCTCTAAAAATAATAATAATAATAAAATAATTATGCTAAATCAACTCTACCTGTGCTCTATAAATGAAACAACAAAGCCTGGATGACAGCACAACTGTTTACAGCATGGTTACTGAATATTTTAAGCCCACTGTCAAGACCTACTGCTCAGAGGTAAAGATTCCTTTCAAAATATTCCTGCTCATTGATGATGGACCCCATCACCTAAGAGCTCTGTTGGAGGTGTACAGGAAGATTAATATTGTTTTCATGCCTGCTAACACAGGAACCATTCTGCAACCCATGGATCAAAAGGTCATTTTGACTTTCAGGTCTTATTATTTAAGAATAGATAGCCATTCCTCTGATGGATCTGGGCAAGGTAAATTGAAAACCTTCTGGAAAGGAACTAACATTCTAGATGCCTTTGAGAACATTTGTGATTGATGGAAGGAGGCCAAAATATCAATATTAACAGAAGTTTGGAAGAAGTTGATTCCAACCCTCTAGGATGACTTTGACGGGTTCAAGACTTAATAGAGGAAGTAATTATAAATGTGATGAAAGTAGCAAGGAAGCTAGAATTAGAAGTAGAACCTGAAGATGTGACTGAGTTGCTGCAATCTCATGGTCAAACTTTAATGGATGAGAAGTTGCTTTTTTTTCCTTTTTTTTTTTTTTTTTTTTTTTTTTTGAGACGGAGTCTTGCTCTGTCTCCCAGGCTGGAGTGCAGTGGCCGGATCTCAGCTCACTGCAAACTCCGCCTCCCAGGTTTACGCCATTCTCCTGCCTCAGCCTCCCGAGTAGCTGGGACTACAGGTGCCCGCCACCTCGCCTGGCTAGTTTTTTGTATTTTTTTAGTAGAGACGGGGTTTCACCGGGTTAGCCGGGATGGTCTCGATCTCCTGACCTTGTGATCCGCCCGTCTCGGCCTCCCAAAGTGCTGGGATTACAGGCTTGAGCCACTGCGCCCGGCCTTTTTTTCTTTTTTGAGACAGTGTCTTGCTCTGTCACCCAGCTGGAGTGTAGTGACACGATCTCAGCTTACTACAACCTCTGCCTCCAGGTTAAAGTGATTCTCCTGCCTCAGCCTCCCAAGTAGCTTGGATTACAGGTGCCTGCCACGATGCCCAGCTAATTTTTGTATTTTTAGTAGAGATGTGGTTTCACCATGTTGGTCAGATGAGTCTCGAACTCCTGACCTCAAATGATCTGCCCACCAAATATTTGAAGAATATATTAACACATATGATAAAGTATTTTATTCAGAAAAAGTTAAAATAACCCAAAGGTCCATCAGCTGAAGAATGGAAAAATAAAATGCCACATATTCATACAATAAACATTCTTTGACCATAAAAAGGAATGAAGTAGCATTGTACACTACAGTATGGGTGAATCTTGAAAGCATTGTGCTTAGTGAAAGAAGCCAGTCACAAAGGCCACATATCATATGATTCCACTTATAGGAAATGTCCGGAATAGACAAAACAATAAATATTTTGAGTCATCGAAGTTATTCCTTCTGTGGCTCATGTTGTCCCCATCAGGCCTATTGTCGAGTCCTGTATATTTCCTCTATTTGAGAAACTCTTCCTTTTCCCTCAGTTTATATTTTTCTCTAATGACACGTGCTAGTAATTATTTGAATTTTATTTAAATCATTTAGGTGTTAACTCACTTTATTACATATACTCAAACATATCTACTAGTGAGTAAGTATGATTAGTTCTTTCCTGTCATTAACGGATATAAAATCAGGCTGACAAATACTTGGCTGACTTTTCATCATTCCTTTTCCCTAATCTATCCACTACTCTGCTTGTAAGCTCAGATGGCCTAGGAACCTGTCTTGACACAGTCCTGAGCAGTCACTTATAGTCATTCAGAGTTGGGCCATGAGATGAGACCTGTTTGTTGTCCCTAATAGGGAAGTAGGTAATGGCGTAGTTTAATATACCTGGTGGTATAAAATGTTTCACTGTCTTTATCTTGTTATATTTTTTGGGGGAAATGTGAGTAAAGGGTAATCTATGTTTGTTACAGTTATAAAAAAATGTGGTCTTAAATTTTCTGAAAAGGTAGACTTTTATATAATGATAATAATTGTGAATGATTGGACTTCTATAATACTTTCCTTCAACCTGGAAAATCCTTTTTTTAAGTGGTTCAAAAATTTAAGTCATCATTACCAAAAGATGGAAAGAATCTGTTAACTTCCATGGCTTAGGGGCTAAATGGTACCTTCTCCCTTCTTTTGTAGTAATGTTTTTCTTAAAGCATTCATCTCTTTTCAATAAGAGATGATTTCGTGTTAATTATTCTACTTGTTTCATTTGTATCTTTGGTAAGTGGAATAGTGGCAAACAGAATTGCTTCCTTTGAATAGCAATGAAAGGTCAGAAGTGAAGACTTCCTATTTATTTAGCTGTCATACGCTTTACTGATATAAAGGAAAACTGGAAGGATTTTCTTTTAGTGCAGTGCAGTGTGAAAGTTCATAAGGTTAGAAATAATTTTCATCCTGACTTAAAACTCATAGGTAATTTTTTAAAAAGATTTAATTACAGTTGTCATTTCTGTGACTTCTACTGAGAAAACAGTAGGGAGACTACCCCACTGAATGTTCTCCCTCATTCCTCAATAATTACTATATTCTTGAAATGGTGACCTTGTCAGGTGACACTTTAGTGGGAAGGTCAGAGAGCATCTGATTTTTAAAGTGCTTGAATTCATGCATACTAATTTCACCTTTAAAAAATTTTAGCATTTTGACTAAATGAATCCTTTGACTTTTAGTAGTACTCTAATGCTGGCTCAGGTGAATATTCTTTGCCCTTGGTATATTGATTGCAAAACAGAAAAATCATTCTGAGAAACTTTGCTGTTTGGGGGAAGTTTAAATTTGTCGGATCATGCCGTTTTTGTGTGTGTTAAAATATATTTTAAACATACTGAGAAAAGATGGAGAGTAATATAAGCAGTACTCTTAGGCCTGTTACACTGGTTAATAAATTACCATTTTGTCATGCTTGCTAAAGAATTTTTAATAATAATAATGGTACATTATAGATATAAATCATGTTTTAACAAATCCCCTTATGTTTCTTCTCAGAAGTAAGCTATACCTTGAAGATAGTGGTTTTATTCCTAAGAAAGTTTATTATTATATGTTTATGTATCCAAAAATGGTACATATTGTTGTATAGCAAGTTTTTGAGCTATAAATGGCATCACGTTGTGTATGTCATTTGCAGTTTGCTTTTTTGTCAACATTCTCTTTTCGAAATTCATTTTCATTGACACATTTTATGGTATTTCATTTTTAAAATATTTATGTTTATCATTCTTTATTTTCTTTTTTTGAGATAGAGCATCACCTTGCTCCATTACCCAGGCTGGAGTGCAGTGGCACAATCTCGGCTCACTGCAACCTCTGCCTCCTGGGCTCACATAATTCTCCCACCTCAGCCTCCCTACTAGCTGGGACTACAACCATGCGCCACCACGTGTGGCTAATTTTTGTATTTTTTGTAGAGATGGAATTCCACTATGTTGTCCAGGCTGATCTCAAACTCCTGTGGTCAAGCGATCTACCCACATCTGCCTCCCAAAGTGTTGGGATTACAGGCATGAGCCACTGCACCCAACCTATCCATTCACTTCTTAATAAACATTTGTGTAGTTTCCATTTTTTCAACTATTATAAACAGTGTTATGAATATTTTTTGCCTGTCTCCTTGTGCTTGTATGGAAGATTTTTGCCCCATTGTGTACCTACGAATGGATTTGCTGGGTATATGTGTATTATAAACTATATCAGATGTTGGCAAATTGTTCTTCTAAGTGGTTATAGCAGTTTACACCTGCATCCCCAACCATTTTAAAAACACTTTCTGAGATATAATTTACATGTCATAAATATGCATCACTGGTATATCATGTACAACTCAGTGGGCTTTAGTATATTTATAGTTATACGAGTATTACAAAAATCTAATTTCAGAACATTTTCATTTCATCACCCCCAAAATAAACATTGTACCTATTGGTAGTCACTTCTCATTACTCACCCTTCCATTTGCTCATGCCCTCCAGCCCTATGTCACCACTAATGTACTTGCTGTCTCTATAGATTAGCCTATTCTGAACATTTGCATATATGATACTATACAGTATACAATATGTGGTCTTTTGTAATTGGCTGCTTTCACTTACCATATTTTTTTTTTTCTTTTTGAGACGGAGTCTCGCTCTGTCGCCTGGGCTGGAGTACAGTGGCCGGATCTCAGCTCACTGCAAGCTCCACCTCCCGGGTTTACGCCATTCTCCTGCCTCAGCCTCCCGAGTAGCTGGGACTACAGGCGCCCGCCCCCTCGCCCGGCTAGCTTTTTTGTATTTTTTAGTAGAGACAGGGTTTCACCGTGTTAGCCAGGATGGTCTCGATCTCCTGACCTCGTGATCCGCCCGTCTCGGCCTCCCAAAGTGCTGGGATTACAGGCTTGAGCCACTGCGCCCGGCCTACCATAATGTTTTTGAGGTTCATAGATGTTGTAGCATGTATCGGTGTTTCATTCCTTTCTCTCTTTTTTTGGGGGGGTGTCAACTTGTATTATCCTGTTTTATTTCTCTGTTCATCATTTGATGGTCATTTGAATTGTTTCCACTTTTTTTGCGATTGTGAATAATGCTGCTGCAAACATTCATGTATAAATTTTTGTGTGGTTGATATGTTTTCTTTTCTCTTGAGTATATTCCTAGGAGTAGAATTGTTGGTCTGGGTCATACGATAGCTCTATGTTTAACATTTTGTGGAATTGTCAGAAGTGGCTGCACCATCTTACAATCCCACAAGTAACGTCTGAGGGTTCCAGTTTCTCCACATCCTCCCAAATAGTTGTTGTTGTCTTTTTTGTTACATATCCTAGTGGGTATGAAGTGGTATCTCATTGCGGTTTTGATTTGTATATCCTTAGTGACTAATCACTAATGAGCATCTTTTACATGCTTATTGGCATTTCTATATCTTTTCTGGAGAAATTTCTATTCAAATTATCTGCCTATTTTTAAAATTGGAGTTTTAGTCTTTTATTGAGTTACATGTATCTTTAATTAATGTGTTGAATACAAGTTTCTTATCAGATATATGATTTGCAAATACTTTTTTCCTGTCAGTTATCTTCTCACTTTCTTGATAGTGTCCTTTGGAGAACAAAAGTTTTTTTCAAATTTTTGATGAAGTTCAGATTTATGAAATTTTTTTTATTGCTTGTGCTATCGATATCATATCTCAGGAATCACTGCCTAAGTCGAGGTTAGGAATATTTACTCCTTTGTTTTTTTCTATGCGTTTTACAGTTTTACCTCCTACATTTAGGTATTTGATCCATTTTGACTTAATTTTGTATAGGGTGTGATGTAGGGGACTACTTCGTTCTTTTGCATGTGGATATCCCGTTACCACAGCACGATTTGTTGAAAACGTTTTCTTTTCCCCATCAAATTATCTTGCCATCCTTATTGAAAATCAATGACCAGAAATATAAGGGTTATTTCTGATATCTTGTCTCATTGATCTATATTTCTATCTTTATGTCAGTACCATACAATCTTGATTACTATAGCTTTGTAGGCAGTTTTGAAACTGGGAAGTATAGATTCTATGCTTTACTGGCCAGGCGCAGGGGCTAACGCCTGTAATCCTAGCACTTCGGGAGGCTGAGCGGGCAGATAATGAGATCAAGAGATCAAGACATCCTGGCCAACATGGTGAAACCTTGTCTCTACTAAAAATACAAAAATTAGCTGGGTGTGGTGACAGGCGCCTGTAGTCCCAGCTACTTGGGAGGCTGAGGCAAGAGAATCGCTTGTACCCGAGAGGTGGAGATTGCAGTGAGCCAAGATCGCACGACTGCGCTCCAACCTGGCAATAGAGCAAGACTCCGTCTCAAAAAAAAAAAAAAAAAAAAAAAAAAATCTACACTTTATTCATCTTCCTCATGATTTTTCTGGCTATTCTGGGTCCTCTGTATTTCCATATGAATTTTAGGATTAGCTTGTCAGTTTCTGCCAAAAGACATCTGATATTTTGATAGAATTCCTAATGAATCTGTAGATCACAATTTGGGGAGTATGGACATTTAATACTATTAAGTCTTTCAGTCCATCAGAAGACCACTGGCTATCTTTCCATTTATTTGAATCCTTTAAAATTTTTTAATTTCTTTCAATTATGTTTTATAGATTTTATGTACATGTCTGTCCTGTTATTTATTCCTAAGTATTTTATCCTTGTTAATGCTATTGTAAATGCAGTTGTTTACTAAGTTTTATTTTCAAATTGTAGTTTATGCATTGGTAGCATATAGAGATACAATTGATTTTTATATTTCAGTTTCATGTTCTGCAACTTTGCTAAGCTCATTTAATAGATCTAACAGCTTTTTTGGTTTATTCCTTAGGGTTTTGAATGTACAAGATGCAGTCTAGAGTTTATTCATGCTCTTGAGTTTTTAATTTCAGTGACTGTATTTTCATTTTCATTTTTTTCACATATACCAGTTGTTATTTCATATCTGCCTCTTTCATTTTATAGTTTATTGCCTTTTGCCTGAAATATTTTATATTTATTTTATTTATGCCTTCAAATATTCCAAACATACTTCTGTGAAAGTCATTGTTAGGCGTTTTCAATGAAACTAATTCTATGTGGAGTTAATTCATTTTCTTTTCCTCTAAGGATTTTGTTTTTTGTTTTTTTGTTTTGAGACAAGGTCTCACTCTGTTGCCCCAGCTGGAGTGCAGATCTCGGCTCACTGCAACTTCAGCGTCCTGGGTTGAAGCTATCTTCCCACCTCAGCCTCATGATTAGCTGGGAGTATAGGTGCATGCCACCTCACCCAGCCAATTTTTTATTGTTTTTTGTAGAGATGGAATCTAGCCATGTTGCCCAGGCTGGTCTTGAACTCCTGCCTCAGCTTCCCAAGGTACTAAGATTACAGGTGTGAACCACCACACCTGGCCAGAGCGAATTCATTTTCTGACTGTTGATTTGTTGATTTTGTTTGATACCTTTGTTAGGATTTGATTTCTATGAATTTTGGTTTTCCGTGCTATTTGAGTGGGAGGTTTTATGCATGTTTTGTTCTTTTTGTCTTTGTTCATTCTGTCCTGTGATGATCTTTCAGTTACCTGCAACTGACTTCCCAAGGCTTCTGTCCAGACATATGCCTTATGATGACAGTTCAGCTCAGAGTGATACAGATTCAGCCACTGAGCTTTCAAGGGAGGGGAAGCCCCACACCAGCCTCCAATATCAAGCTATACGCTCTCTATTCCCCATTTGTCCAAAACCTATTTAGTCCCCCTTACCATACTGGAGCCGAATCCTGGCTACCACTGTTTCCCTCCAGAGTCCAGCACACAGTAGCCTCAGCCCTGCACACTGTTTTGCAATTCTGTCTTCATACTGGTCCATAGAAGTACATATCTTGTTTGTGAGCCTATTTATGTCTTTTGTTTTTGGTTATCCATTTTTATATTTTGTCTCCCATGTTTTCTGTTTTGAGCAGAAGGCATATGTCAAATTTTATATCAAATAGTGAAGTCTTTATACCTTCATTATTGGAAACCCAATAATATTTATTCTGTTTTGTTTTGTTTTTTATAGAGATAGGGTCTTGCCGTGTTGCCTAGGCTGGTCTTGAACTCCTGGCCTCAAGCCATCTACCCACTTGGTCCCCCAAAGTGCTGAGATCACAGGTGTGAGTCAGCACTGAGCAATATTTATTCTTTAGTTTAATTTTGAATTGTCAACAGGGTGAAACTTGTATTTGTTCTTCCATATTGAATGTTATTTTCTTATTATAAAACAAGTCATATAAAATGAATATTTTCATTCTCCGAGAGATCCCCCTCCCCCGGGAAAATTCTTTCCATAGTAACTAGCATGTGAATATTTATTTGCTATATGACAAGCACTATGCTGAGCATTTTACCTATATTATCTTATTCAGTCACAATAACCCTTCAAAATTGTTATTATTGGTTTTTTTTTAATAGAAGAATAAATTGAATTTTAGACTGTTCAAGAACTTGTCAGTAGTCAACAGAACCAATATTCAAATTCGGTTCTGTCTGATTTGAACGCCTGTGCTTTAAATCATTTTTAAATGCTTTTTTATTTTAATTGTTGTGACGTGTGCATTATATTCTCTTCTTCCTTTTGGCAACTTTGTGCAATTTTAATGATGCTTTGGTATACAGAAATAAGAAACCCGAGACAGGAACATCGACTGGATGATGTTCGCATTGTCAGAGCTTCAGCTATTGTATACGGTACTGTAAGATTTCGGAGTATGTTTGAGGAATATTCCCTGAACTAGTGGGATCTTTCATGATAAATTATCATTTTTACTACTGTTAAAGTTTTGGAAGTGGTGATGAGAGACTTCTTTTCCCCATCTTTTCATTTTTATTCCTTTTTTTTTTTTTTTTTTTTTTTTTGAGACAGAGTCTCACTCTGTCACCCAGGCTGGAGTGCCGTGGCGCGACCTTGGCTCACCGCAACCTCTGCCGCCCGGGTTCAAACGATTCTCCTGCCTCAGCCTCCTGAGTAGCTGGGACCACAGGCACGTGCCACCAAACCTGGCTGACTTTTGTATTTTTAGTAGAGATGGGGTTTCACCTTGTTGGTCAGGCTGGTCTTGAACTCCTGACCCCATGATCCGCCCGCCTCGGCCTCCCAAAGTGCTGGGATAACAGGCATGAGCCACTGCACCTGGCCTTCATTTTTATTACTTTTATAAGCTGACTTACATAGAGGTGTACTTATGAGTATGTGGCTTTGGGGACTTTTAAAAATAGGATTACTTATTATAATTTCACATTCTAAAGGGAAGAATCATTTTTTCGATGTTAACAGTTCAGTCTCTCCATATATTATCATATGTGATGACATTCAAAAAAGAGACGTCCTAATTACAGAAGGGTAAAAGAAAGGGAGAGAGTTGGCATTAATGAATTGAGTGGTGTCTGGAAGTTTTTAGCAAGGTTCCTATATTAGGCATCTATAGACGAAGATTTTTTTCTTTTTTTTTTTTTTTTTTTTTTTTTGAGACGGAGTCTTGCTCTGTTGCCCAGGCTGGAGTGCAGTGGCCGGATCTCAGCTCACTGCAAGCTCCGCCTCCCGGGTTCATGCCATTCTCCTGCCTCAGCCTCCTGAGTAGCTGGGACTACAGGCGCCCGCCACCACGCCAGGCTAGTTTTTTGTATTTTTTAGTAGAGACGGGGTTTCACGGTGTTAGCCAGGATGGTCTCGATCTCCTGACCTCATGATCCGCCCGTCTCGGCCTCCCAAAGTGCTGGGATTACAGGCTTGAGCCACCGCGCCCGGCCTATAGACGAAGAATTAAACCTATATCTCATGCCCTGCCAGCATTTATTAACTAACTGAAATGTGCAAGTATTTCTTTTGTGGAGAACGATAGGTAACCTGTACTGGACAATTGAACTTAAAGAATAATGATCAGGTAAGTATAGTGTTGAAAAGGATTTGAATTTATAAGAAATCAGGAATCAATATAATAGGTATCAGAATCAAGAGACCAATCGGAAAGATGTATATATGCCAGTGCTCAGCTAGGCTGATTACTAGAGTTTTAGGTTCAGTTTGGAGTGGAGTATTGGAGGAACATGATTTTTGTTAGACTTTTAGTGATGAAATAAGTAGGAGAGAATAGAATAATTCTAAATGGGTTGCAACTGTCTGTTGAAATGAATCTCCTCTGTGTCTTTCTTCTAATTGTGGGAGATGGTTTATTGGAAATCTCAAGTTTGAGCTACTCAGACTCTGTATTCCATCCCTCTAGGGCCAGCTCAGCCCTTCATCCTGTCAAAGCAGATAAAACAGAATAGCTTGCAATTTGCTATAAAGGGGTCCTTGGGATGAAGCATTTTAATGTCCATAAAGAGTAGACAAGACCTTCGTTTTTAAAGACTCCCATGGAACATTTCAAACAGCATGGATTTGTCTTGGTGCCCTTTGCCAAAACTAATAGATTTAGGCTGTGGAGTTGGCGGAAAACTGAGCATTCAGGCCTACTTATCATCCAATAACATTTTACTATGTTTATCTTATTTTAGCCCACATACCCTAAAACTGACAACACATTGAGTAAATAATACTTACATAAGAAACGCTACTAATCTTGAGGCCTATGTCAGTTAAACATAGGAATGCAGAATTACAATAATATTACTTAAAAATAAAAAATCAGGTACAAAGATCTAGTTGATTTAACTTGACTGTTATTTTTGTTTTGTTTTGTTTTGTTTTTTTGTTTACTTGTTTTTAATTTTATCGCTATTTATCAGCCTGAGGGTGAACTGCCTTTCTGGTTCAGGTAGCTATTCCAACCAAGAGCCCTGAAGAAGAAATGGCACAGAGGGACTGAAGTGTAGTAAAATACAAAGTATGTTATTTTGAATTCTTCTCATGCTCTGAGAACAGGAATATCTTAAGCTTTGATAGAATGGTGCAATTTTATATTTTCCATTTGACTGCTTTAAAAGGTTCATTGTCTTTTAATTAAACGACGGGGGGAAGAGTGGAGATTAAAAGATATAGTACTATAAAGGGGATGGCTTTTAGCTACATGAGTGAAGACACCACAATAAAGCAAGATGGAGTGCAGCAACAAGTTTTGTGCCTTGAAGCCTCCTCTTGTCTGACTGTGGCAGTAATTTGGAGTTAATTTGTGCAGCTTCTCAATAAAAGACTTTGTGTTTTCTATTCTTTGATTCTTCATAGCATCTCTTCCCAGCTGTTCTTTTATCTTTCCTTTTATGTGGTCCAGTGCAGCTTATACAACTAACTAGATGTGATAAGGAGGCAAACCATCTTAGGTGAGAAGCTTGGACCAGGCTCAGTACATGGATATTTTCTATTTATCACCTGCTTTTTATTTTCTACAAAATGACTACCTCAAGTAACACCGTCCATGAATCTCCTACTTTCTACCCTCGCTGACAAATAGAGGCCCACTTTTCTCCTGTAGTAATTACGTAGTTTTAGTATGGGGTGAATGTTTGGGTTTCTGTATTTGGCAATATATTACAACTAGTAGTTGTCTTATATTCCTTTGTCTGCATGAAGATTTTTTTTTTCTTTGTGTCTGTTTTTCTCCCCTTGCTTTCTACTCCCCCACATGTCCCCAAGTCCTTCAAGCCAATGAGGCTGTGGTGACACCTTCTGGGCAGTGCTGGGAGTGAATTACAGTCATAAGTTCCATGGTGGTGGTAACGTACCAAAGATTGGGTGTACAATACTAAATTTTATTTACTTCGTTAGAAGAATGTGCTGAGAGTATCTCGAACTTGTTAAATATCAATGTTATTTCTTAGTAATAAGCAGTGATTTGTAGTTAATTACATAAAAAGCCAATGGGCCTGCATGCTTAATCAATGTAAGAGTATGGTACCTGGTTGGGCCTGAAAATGAGTGTTAACAGAGAAAATATTAATGTTTTCATGTTATTATAATATCAACACTGTACTGCTTTTTTTTCATGACATAGCAGTATTAGGTTATATGCCAGTGTTTTGTAGCAGTGGGAAAAATGTCACATAAAGAGTCTCAGTAGAAACAATGTCATCCACCTCAACCATCCACTGTCGGAGAGGACAGGATGAAGGTTTCTCCAGGGCTGTTCTTATCTATTCATGTCTTGTGTTAGCTTTAACAGATGTGTAAGGAGTCTTCTATGTGGCCTTTGTTGGAAGCTTTTTTCTGAACAAACTTTCATTCCCTCCACCTCTACTTCAAAGCAGATGTAACTCTTTCTTGTATTAAAAGATTTTAAACAATAACTTCTTCACACAGATAGCATGAAACACAATATGCATTTACTGTTACCAATTTACTTACTTTTTGTTGACCTCTGCTCGGACCCTAATTATGCTAAAAGCTTTAGTTTCTAATGAAATCACTAGATAGTTTTAGCAAAGTTGCCATTACTATATGTTCAAGAAATTGGCTAATATTAAAATACTTATAAAATACAAAACTTATAAAGTTTGTTATTAAATAATTTTAGGACTCTCAAGAATATTTTCTGCAAATGTAGAGGCACCAGGCAACAAAGGTGTGACTGGCTGTCAGCGTGGCTGTAAAACTTCCCATCTCTATAACGTCACCTTAGGGCAATGTCAAATGGAAAAGCACTAGGCATTCAGCTTAAGGGTGAGGATGACCAGTATAGTTGGATATGCAGCCTTTAAAATGGCACCACATTCCTTATCTTAGCTTTTTGCATCATCCTTTGGTCAAATATTGCATAGCCAATATATAATATATACATTTATGTTTGGTATAGAACCCAGTATTTCTACTATTACTATTTAATAAAATGAAAGCAAGAGCACATTGCTTTGTAATTTTGATTTGCAAACAGATGGTAGATAGCTGGAAAATAGACTAGAGCTATAAAAAATTGGGAAAAATGCTTTCATGAAATTAAAAAAAAATGACTTAAAATACTAAGGGTGTGAATGGGTAACAAAATATCATGTAGTAAATGTGAAGGTGATGGTTTTATTTGAAGTGGGGGGAGGGAGGAAAAAAGCTAGAAGGAGGCAAAAACACAATTTGGCCTAAAATTGAATTTCTCTGATAAGGCATTTCAGAAGCGGCTTGTCTTATTCACTCAGCAGCAAAATAATCATATGCGCTTTAATAATCTTTATTTTACAGGAGTGCGTTGCCAGGGTAACGGAATGTAAGCAGGGGAACAGCACCTTGCAGATCACAAAGGCAAATCTCTGGAAAGAAATTTCACTGAGTTTCTCTTTTCCTTACCAGTGTAATAACAACTCGTATTTTCCCTGCACTATTTAATAGTCTCGCATAAACATTCTTTCCCATTTCCCTTTTTTGTATCTGTTTAAACATGAACAATAGCATAAATCTGAAACTATCGAGCTCAGTGAGCTAAGCAAAAAAACAGATGTCATACCTTTAGCATTTTTATATAATTACTTCTTATTGCTATTTTACCCCATCTCCATTCCTCCTGACCTCATTGTTATTTCCTTCTGTCTGTAAACCAATCTGATGATAGTATTCCAAGTAAAGGGGGTTTGAAGTAGGAGTTGGTATTTGGCTATATTAATCAAAAATTATTAGCTAAGCTTGCCTGCATGGAGATTCTAAAGAGGCAAAGATTGCAGCTGAAGCATCTGTTTTTGGAAGAGGGTAAATTGAATTATATAAAATGAATTATGTAAAATGGAGTGACAAGCATTCAGGCCAAAAGCTGCAAAAATAATCATTTCTTTATACTTGTACACATACACAAATATGTATACACACAAAGAAAGGAGTGAAGAAGGAAAAGAAGCAAATTTAGGTTCTTTCAGCTTTCCATTGGGCACTGGAACCTCAATTAGTTCTGGGAAATTGTCTGATTTGAAATTAACAAAATGAAAGTTTCCAATGCCTTTCCAAAAGAGATAATAACAACTGGCAATAAGAATGTGCTTACTGATCATTTGATTGGATCAAATTTATAACTAATCTCTGGCTTAAAAATATTTGCCTGTCATTGTCTTCGCCAAAGGCCATAGCCTGTGAAGGAGAATGCAGAAAGAAAATAATATTAGACTGTAGAACTGGCAAAAAAAAAAAAGGCTTCATAAAATTAGATATGAAAATCTATATTCACATGATGGTTAAAGGTTTGACTTCTGCCAAGAATTTTACATTAATGCTACATCTTAATTTTAACATGCTCACTGTGTACCCAAGTATAGTTCATATAGTTCTTTCTTTAAGTCTATGGGACAATCAGTAACCACAAGCAAGTGCTCACAAATCAGTTTCTGGATAGATTGCATTGTAAATTATATTATTCTCGGTTTTGATGAAATGTACTAAAGTGTTTTAATTAGTTATTAAATTTTTTTAGAAATTATTCTTTTTGTGCAATATAAACCCTGCACTAATACTTAAAATTCAAGCCAATTAAAGCTACCTTAAAAACAGATAATGGTAAAAGAGCAAGTAAAATTTGAAAAGGCCAAGAAAAGACTTGTTAAAATGGCAAATTATAAGGAAAATGTTCCATAGTGATAGAACTAGTGTATTTCTGATGTTCACAAAAATGGAAAAGGGTCATATTGAAATATTAATAGTAAGATTTCTGATGTTCCAGAAGCATTTCAAACCCAAGTGCTATGGAAGTCAAAGCTCAGTTCTCATCAAGCACCATTGAAAGTTCTGGAGAAAAATTTTTAAACCCACCAGAATCCATTTAAAATTATTTCTCCATGTTATAAAACTGTTGACTTAAAATCAGCTCCCAATTTTCATTCTGCATAGAATCAATTTGACACTTTCCTGGAGCCAATATCTTCTTTATATAAAATCTCTATTTGACGTCTATGAGGTTAATTATTTCTTAAGAGCTTATAATAAGATAATGTTGCCAAAAGGACAGACATTTTCCTCTCCCTGGGCTCTTGTTTACCTCTGGGTTCTATATAGAGATTCCTCTATGGAAATAAGGTTAGCAGTTTTGGGTGCAGAGTAGTATGAATATTTTCTTAGCATTGGAGCATTCATCCTTGGTACATGAAAATCATCAATAATTTTTCATTTTTATTGTTATGAAGATAGCATATGATTGGCAAATGAAAACATGTTGGTAAGTAAGTACTGTTCATTTAGTGATCTTCAGCAATAAAAATGTTCAAATTATCTGCTAGCATTTGCTCTTCTTTATTTGGTAAAATAAAATAAAACAGAACAACTATTTTCTGTAACTTCTTGAGTATGGTGCGAGTTTGCAACCATGTGTAACAGAATTTTAAAATGGAATTCTCCTTGTTTGTTTTAGTTATGGCCCTAAGACAGATTTCAAGGTGAGATATGAAGACACCCTCCAGTTCTTACGTGAGCAGAAGGGAAAAAAACAGTTATGTGATTCTTAAGCTACTTAATCATGTCAAGGATATAAAAGGATTGAGAGGGTCAAAATTAAGGACAATAAGGACAGGAGGATGTTTGGAGAGAGTTGTTAGTGTGCTAAGTGTCCCATCACACCTCCAAGGGGAAGGAAAGGAAGGTCTCCTTTCATCTGAATCCAAGAGAGGAAGGCTTTAAGAGATGTAGAACTTAGTAAGTGATCCCTTCCATTTAAGACCAGCTAGCTTACACATGCCTAAGAAATCTAAAGAACATGAGACTGATTGGCCAGCTGCTTTGAAGGTGGAGTGACAGGTGACTGTTAGGCAAATGTTGCTTAAGTGTATGTCATGGATCAGAGGTGGGCCATATCCACAAAAAAGATGATACAAGGTTGTCTTAACTCCAAAGACTGCCTGGAGGGTCCCAGTGATCCCAAAAGTCAACTGAACTGCCATCTTCTCGGGAGCAGTAAGCTGGGAAAGAGCCTCAATTAAATCAAAGGATCTGCAAGTGAGATTCTAACCACCCTGTCTCATGGCAGGTGCCTATAACAGGACTTCAGCGTTTTTATTAGTAGGCTAGACTAGACATATTAATTGCTGAGTATTTTGATTGCCTATAAATGAGTGAAAACATGAAATCTGCCCTAAATTTTATGGACATGGGAAGCTCCATAGAATAAATTAAAAGAGATATTGAAAGTCAATAATAAAGTCATTCTTTACATAACAGTTTTTTAAATTCAAATTAATGATTTTTTTATACATAAATGCATGAAAATGTGATCTTGAAAGAAGGATTGTGTGTTATGAAATAACATTACACATTTCTTTTGACCCCTACTGTATTACCTGTATTTCTGTAGTCAGTATTTCTACCCCTTCTACTTTACCATTCATACTTCAGTGAGAAGGTACTAAAGTCAGGCAAAAAAGTATTGTGATCGGGAAGATTTTTGTTATATTGTTTTATCTATGTGAATTTATCTCTTTTCCAAAAGCCCTTCTACAGCTTTTCTTGATTTAATAGTTTGCCACTTTTTTTGTCCAGAGCTCAAGTGGGGGGGTATGAAAATCAAGGGGTCTTGATTAATCTACAAACAGGATCACACAATAGTAGATATCTGCAAGGTAATGGTAGTATTTTTAGAAGGATATAATCAATTTCTTAATACAATATAATGGATTAAATAATAAAAATAGGTATTGTGTGTTAATGCAATATTCTAAAGGCTAATGGTCTAAATTATCTTTAATAAATTTTAAACATATAGGAAGAATCTCTAAAACATTATCCAAATAAATATTATTAGCATTATTACTTTCAGGTTGGTTTCCTTGGGACAGTCTGGCCTCTGAGTTTTGGTGGGCTGGCTTGGGCTCTAGCTACACTTACACCTTTTATTTAATTTCTTTATAGCATCAGGACTTCTCAGAATGTAGGAGATAATGACAGGGAAGCCCAGGTAGAGAGTGAGATACTAATAGAGAGATGTTAGAAAAAGCAGTAATAATAGAACTCTATTTTGGAGAACATATGATAGAAAACAGCCAGCCGATGCAATGATGTGCACAGGAACAAAAGGAGGGATGATGTGAATGTCTACCTTCATAAATTAGGTCTCACACCCTTCAAGGCGACCCCATAATGTCCTGTGTAAAAGTATTCTTTTCTCTTGACCTTAACAAGTATTATGTATCTTAATTCAGACAGAGAAATCAACATATTTTCTAATGTCATAAAAAATGCTAAGGGCAGAAATCCAATTATTAAAGGTAGTTGGTCTCGGTGCTTTTATATAGTTTAATTATTCTCATTAGTTGAATGAGACCTTTCCTGTCATTAGCAAAGCGATTTCTATTGCAATCCATGTAAATGGTCAGTGTTTTTTTCCTTTAAAGTTTATGCTTTTTCTGCATACACGCACAGAGCTGTAACTTACTATAAAAATTAGTTGGTACAGATAGTACTAAAAATTGTTCTTGAAATATGTTATCAAGGAAATTGATTAAATCTTTATTGAATATTTCTAACAGTGCTTATAATTTTATCACAGTGAAACATACTGAAAAGACTGACTAGTTCCTATCTTGGCTATGCTACTTGATAGGTTTGAGAGTTTGAATCAGTCACTTAACTTTCTGAATCTTTTTTCATTTCACCTATAAAATGGAAATAATATTTCTTCCCCTGTTTAAATGATAATTATTGTAAAAATCAAGATAAAGCAAGTTGAAGATACAATCAAGATAAGGAGTAATATATCAATATAGATATAGCTCCATATGTATATGTGTGATATATATGTGATATATAAAGTCATCCTTCCATATCATGGGTTCCACATTCATGGATTCAACCAACCGCAGATTTAAAATATTCAGAATATTTTATGAATATTATAAAATATTTCAGAATATTTCTGAATATTATAAAATATTCAGAAAATGGATGGTTGTGTCTGCGTTAAACATGTACAGATCTTTTTTTCATGTCATTACTATCTAAACAATATAACATAACAATTATTTACATAGCATTTACATTGTGTTAAGTATTATCAGTAATCTAGAGATGATTTAAAGTATATGAAAGGATATGTGTAGATTATATGCAAATACTACACCATTTTATATAAGGGACTTGAGCATCCATGGATTTTGGTGTCTGCAGGGGTCCTGGAACCAGTCCCCCTAGGATACCGAGGGATGACTGTACGTGTGTGTGTATATATACAGTCGTCCCTCAGTATCCAGTGTATATATTATATATACATATATGATTATTTGTTACATGAAAATATCATGATATTCTTTTTCATTATGATTTTAAATGCACAAAAGTATCCAGTTGTGATTTTTCCTTTCCATTGCTGAGAATTGTTTGCTTTTTTGTGTGTTTGTTTGAAACAGAGTTTCACTCTTGTTGCCCAAGCTGGAGTGCAATGATGCGCTCTCAGTTCACCACCACCTCCGCCTCCCGGGTTCAAGTGATTCTCCTGCCTCAGCCTCCTGAGTAGCCTGGATTACAGGCATGCGCCACCATGCCCGCCTAATTTTGTATTTTTAGTAGAGACAGGGTTTTTGCATGTTGGTCAGGCTGGTCTCGAACTCCTGACCTCAAGTGATCTGCCTGCCTCAGCCTCCCAAAGTGCTGGGATTACAGGCGTGAGCCACTGTGCCTGGCCTGAGAATTGTTTGTTGAATGAAGTTATAAATATATTTTCAGTCAATAGGAGAATTCATCGAGTCCCACAATTATGGGCAAGTCATGGATTTTAGGAGAAAATAAGAATTTCAATAGTTTTCCTTTATTCTAGAGGATGGAGTTAAAGTTTTTAGACTAGGAACATAGGAAAGAAATAATCTTATTTAGAAGAATGCTGAAAGAACTATAAGGAGATTTCCTGGATATTTCATTTAGATACATTAGCTTGCATTTTGGCTTTTGGATAATAGAGCTTACTATCTCAGTAGTAGAATAAAATGAAACTCTTTAAAAAAAAGACAACATTCGCGTTACTCATTTTTTATGGAACCCACATGCCTCCATAGAAGTCTGTTAAAATAAAGACAATACTCCATCTCTAAGAGTGAGAATAATGTAATTCATCACAGATAAAATATGTAGACCCTTAAAAGCAAGTCTGGGGCTAAGCTTAAAACTTAAATTGTTTAATTCAACAATGGAAATGATTTTTAGAGATAATGTTTTATTATTAACCCTGAGAATCCCTCCCAACCTTTGTTTGTTCCTCTCTTCATCTCTCCTCTCTCACCACAGGCCCTTGAATCACAAGTGATGGAACATATTTGAATAATTTGCTGTCAGTAAACTGACAAGCAAGTTACCTTGACTATAGTTTCAGCCAAGTAATGTGTAACAGTCAAAATATGTTAAAACTTCCAAATAGAGCTCTAACCAGAAATGTTGTCAGCCAAAAATAGGAATAGGTGACTAGTGATGATAGTGAGTACTTGTTCATTTCCCATATTTTAAGAATCATAAACTAAGAACTTTTTATTTAAATTTAGAATACCAGACACAAGGACCTTTTGACATTTTATGCTTAGTTTATAAACAGAAAATTTTACAAAAAGCATCACAATTTTTGTTCTTTAAGGCATACCCTCATAATGCCTTCTTCCTCATTGTAGAATAGTAGAGGCTTATATGAGTCCCCCAACCACACACACAAATTAACTTAGAACAGGTATGTATAGGTCAGTGAGGAAGGCCTGAAATAATCCTTTTCAGATTTCATCATTAGTATTAATTAACACTTTGCAATGACTTCTGTGTGAATGAGTTAGCATTTTCCAAAGAAAGGACAAATATGTTCCATGAAGTAGGAATTTACAATTTGGGGGATTATTTCTGTGTTCCTTTTAGGAAAGACAAATTCCCTTTGTTTACTGTCTTCAGCTTGAATTCATATTTTTCTAGCCATAGGGCGTGTGTGTGTGTGTGTGTGTGTGTGTATGTGTGTGTGTGTGTATGTGTGTCTAAAATAATAGGATGTATCATGGGAGGCAAATATTTATTTGTTAATATGATTGTATTAACCTTCATAGTATGAACCATCTACTTACTTTATAAGTGATTAACTGAGATCTTAGTAAGATAGTAGTTATAAGTCTAGCTTGAAGTTTGAATTATTTGATCTTTATTATAGTAGACCATATACCCTGGTAATAATTATGGAGGTCTTGTGGCTATTGTGTCTGAAATGTTTGCTGACTTATATGTGATCTCTTGTCATTTGAGAGTGGATTTGGCATGACCTACTTCAATATAATTCCTATTAGTAACTCCATTGAAGTGTTAAATGATAAATCCTTTGAAATTTTTTCCTTGGGTAATCCTAACTTAACCATATTATGAAAATAGAAATCGCTCTCTAAAGAGGCAAGCATGTGTGTGTGTGTGAGTGCACGCATGCGCGTGTGTATTAGCATCTAGTCTTTATGAAGAGCAGCTACTTTAGGCTTCCTTTTGTCTCACAGAATGTTAGTTAAAGCTGCAGTTGACATTTTCCTGCATAATGCAAGGATTTATGAGAATATCTTTTCATTTCAGGGCAAGTATATAAGATTTAAATATAATCACAAGACTTAAAAGAAATGATCCAGTTTCTTATTCTAAAGCAGAATGACAACACTACTTTATCCCACCACAAAGTATCATGATGAGGGTGACATGTTCCAATTGTGATAAATCTTGTCAGAAACAAAGTAGTTGGTCTCTAAAATTTAAGTGTATTTACACCTAAGTTTTCAGAATGGAATTGTCTGCAAATATAAGCGATCGACTAATGGTTCTCCATTTAAAGCAAAGATAACTGTTTATCTTAGTTAATTACAGAACACCAAACCTAAGGATATTTTGTAGATCATTGTAGCTGAGAAGGGATATAAAAAAGGAACACCAACAAAATTGCATAAAGGAAATGGATTCTTATCATATTATAACCAAGTGTTTGTTACTGACTGCCTTCTCTCTTCTTTTTCTCCACCTCCACATCTCCCTGTACATCTTTCCATTTCAGGGGAAACTGTGAACATTTTTATGATTTTTTTTTCTCTAATCAAGCTGCATTCTCTCTTAAGTGGACAATGACATGATAACTTAGTCGGACTAATGTAATGTTACATGGTGAAGATTCTTTAACTGTCATGCCTATTGAGGGTCTGCTTTTTTTAAATCTCTTTTAGCTGCGAAAGTATTAGTTCATAATTTACTGTACTTTTCACAAGGGAAGGTAGAAGTTTCTTTTTTTAAAATAAACCATGATATCCTCAACAGCTTAAATTAGGTGATTTACTTTTTGCTATCATGGTAACCTGGATTCTTCCATCTTTTGAAATGGAAACTGTCCTAACCCCATAACCTCGACATCACTGTGAGTAAAACTCTTTCTAATTATATGACTGTGTAGTGTGCACATTAGCATTGCTAATCAGCTTGCTGCAGTGGATTTATATCTTCACTACTAATATTCATAGAATGTCCATTGACATAATTGCAGGTCTGTGTCAGTGCTTAGATGCTACTGTATTTAAAACCACAGGTCGGAATTTATTAGTGCATACCACAGTATATGGAAAAATTTAAAACCCTATACAATTGTATGTCACTAACTTGAGTTTACATAGCTTTATTTATCTGAAATCTTCATGGTACCTAATGCTATAATACACTGGATCTTTAGCTTAAAAATAAAAAGATTCTATCTCACTTGTTTTTGCTGTATTTTTTTCTTCTATGATTGAAAGGCAATCATCTCTTCTGGGGGAAGGTTTTTTAATCTATGTCAAAGAATAGCTGATGATTTCTGAAAATCACTTTCAGAGGCCTGTGTGAGATTATCATGATTGTCACAAATGAATATTTATTAAATGTCCATTGGGTTCTTGACATCATACTTGGGTTTGCAGAGATTTCACTGAAGACATACAATAGTGTTGAGGTATAAAGGAGAGAAGATTCCTGTGAATTTTGTTTTATATGATATAAATGTGATATGATTAAATTATATGATATAAATTTTATATGATATAAATATGATATGATATAAATGTGAAGAAAATTATTGCATAATTAGATGGTATGTATATATTTTAGTAAATATATGGTATATTTCTAATGCCTGTGAAGATGACAGAAATATGAAAGAAGTATATATGGATCAATTTCTATTATTTAGATATATTTTTTATATTTATAATATTTATTAATACTATTCTAATATTTCCTTCTGGAAACTAAAACAAATTTTTATGTAAATCTTTTTATGTAAATTAATAAGTTATAAGAATAAAGCAAACTATAATAGCAGTCAATGATTAAGAATCATCTTATGTGCTACCCACATTTGGCACTGCCTTATTTAGTGGAAAATGCAGTTGAATATAACTATTGAAATAAGAAAAGAGTTTAAGATGATAAAAATGATCAAAATAAGATTTTTGCAAACCCATTGACAGTAAAATGACATAGCAAGAGTTTCATGGTAAAAAGAGGACCAACAGGTCCACGTAGGGCAAATAGAAAGGAAGAAACTGAGTGCAGGATTATCATGACTGGTATAATAGTTAACGTGAGAAAATTATGTTAGTCTAAATGAAGTCCATAAAATATGTCATTCACAAATTTATAATGAGGAATTTGGGAAATCAAAGTTAGAGAAAAATAATTAATGAAGGAAATGAATGCTGAGAAAGAATGGTAATTCATTCATTCAACCAGTCAGTCATCACATTTATGATATACTGCTGCCTACCAGACGCTGTGCCACGGGCTATGTGAAGAATAAAAAGATTTAGTAGAGAATTCCTAGACAGGCAACTTATTATTAACTTGAAAACTCTCATACTACTACATATTTAGAAATGCTATAATATGCAACAAATATCGTTTTGGTTGTATAGCTGTGCTTACAAGAAAGTAAGGAAAAATCTTAAGACCTGAAAATATAGAGGGTTTAAAAAACAGAGTGGGAAGCATGAGTAGTGACATGGACTACCATGAGAATGGGATGGAGGGATGTCTTGGCCCAAGAATATAGATTTAATAGCCAGTCAAGATTTGGAGACAAGATCTGGGGCCTACATGGTGAACAGAGTTAGAAATGAAATACCAGTATTAAGCAGGAACCCTAGGAGCATTGTCAAATAACAAGATATTAAAAACAAAAAAAAAACATCTGCTTTTCAGCATAGACCACAAGGAGGATTTTTTTCTCAATCTGGGCCCAGTGTCTAAGTGGGGAAAATTTTAAAAGCTTCCCCATGAATTTCTGATCATAATCATAGACATACCCTTTTTAGGTTTGAGGTTTAAATTTATACTCCTGCCTAGTTTTATACACTGGGAAATCAACCAACATATAGTTACTGAATGTTAATACTCCTGAGGTGCCTTACAGAAACTTAAGACAAAAGCCATTTTAGAAGGGTGTGTTCTCAACCCAGGCTACACTGGATTCCCTCAGGAAATTCACTGCTTAGCGTGGGCTCGCTTTCTAAAAGTTATGAAATATGCAAGGAAACAGCCAGTATGAACAAGAATCAGTAGAACCAATATATACCAGTATTATCCTCTATTAACTTCTGATAATTGAGCACATAATATAAATATTAAAATACAGGCTATTTTTAAGCAAAATATTCATAAAAGAAGAATATCTAAAAAATGAAAAATATGGCCAGTGAAGAGAGAATTAACAACTGTAAGATAAATTTGAGGAAATTATCCTGAAGGCAGTACAGAGTTATAGAAATAGAAAATATGATAGGGAGTTCAACATACATCTACTAAGAGTCATAAATGAAGACCATGAAAGAATGAAGGAGAGAGAATATTTGATGAAGAAGTGATTGAGAATATTTCTTACAATTTGTAGCACCTAAATTTCTGTAGCAAGATACCTTTTAATTTTAAATACCTGGAATCATTTCTTTTTTCTCAATTGATGCCTGATTGATATATATTTCTACCTAAGCTATTATTCAAGAATAAGGGCATAATAAAGACATTTCCAAAACAAACAAGAAGTGAAAGATTCCACTTACTTACAGACTCTGTGAAAGAATTACTAAAGAATGTACTTAAAATAATAGAATGAGCCTAGAAAATGAAGAGCATTATACTGAGTACACACAACAAAAGCCAATCTCAAAAGGCTAAAGTATGATTCCATTTATATAACATCCTCAAAATGACAGAATTGAAGGAGAGCATTAGTAGTTGCCAGTGTTAAGGATGGTAGGTAGAAGTAGGCAGAAAGGAGCAGGGGGGGTGAGTATAAAGGAATAGCATGAGAAAGAACTTTGTGATGACAGAACATTCTATATCTTGATTGTAGTGGTGGTTATATGAATACACATGTGATAAAGTGACGTAAAAATTACATAAAAATATCATATCAATGTCAGTTTCCTGGTTTTGGCATTTTACATAGCTATTTAAGATGTAACCATTAGGGAAACTGGATATTTGGACTTCCCTGTATTCATTTTGAAACTTTTTAAGAATCCAATTATTTTAAAATAAAAAATTTAAAGGGAAAATAGGAGTAAAACTAAAATACTGAACAAGAATACCATGTAGAAAGGAGGAAGACTTTGCTTTAAGAGTCTGAAATTCCTTGTATTATTTGGAAGGAAGATATAGGATTGACATTGGAATTTAAATCAGTTTTCAATGGTAAAAGCTTAAGTGAATCTATTAAAAATTAAAATTCCAATGTGTAATTTTCAAACCAGTATAAAGGGAAAATATCAGAATTATGAACATTTAGGAGATTAATTTTATTTCTGGCAATGTGGCTAGGTACTAATACCAACTTCCCAGTAAAATATTAAAAATAATAAGACTTTAAAAAAAAAACTTAATTATATTCATGAGTTGGTTAGAAAATAAAGGAAATTCAAACCTAAAACTAAATAAAAGCAAGACCTAAGCCAGGCAAGCAAAACACTGCAGTCAGCTTTCACCTTGAAGACATTTGCTAAAGTGAGCTAACTATAAGCTTTGGTTTTTGTAATTTTCCAAAGAATAAGAAACAGGAGTTGAAATCTAGGAACTTCTCAAGTAAATGTCTTCTTAAAGCTGAGAACCCAAAGGGATAGAATATCAGTATAAGAGTGAACTAAAAATAAACCCATCCTATACCCGTGTCCTCAAGAGACTGGAAGGAAAATGACTGTGTTTAAATATAGTGCTCTATGGAGAGGTTGTGAGTATGTGGGTGGGGGACACTAGGGGGGAGCAGATATAGCCCCTGAAAATTCATAGTCACAAACCAGATATAACGTGGGTCTGTATCCCTAATACATACTACTCATGGTCTGAAAATCCTCAAGCCAAGAATTTTAAAGTAAATTTACTTAAAATGTTTTAAGAATAAAGGAGAGGTTTGAAAACAGCAGCAAGTAATTTGAAGAAAAACCAGTTTCTAGTAGTTAAACTACCATAGCTAAAATTTAAAGCTCCAAGAACGTGTTTAACTGAGTTAAACAGCTAAGGGAAACTATGTGAATTAAAAGATATATCTGAAGAAATATGTAATGGAATGTTGTAACAAATATATGGAAAATGTCAAAGTGATTAAGGAACATGGGAAATGAAATGAAAAAATCTAAATTATGACTAACCAAAATTTAGGAGAAGAGACAAAGAATGGAGTAGGGATAATGGCTGACAACTTTTCTGAAAGACACTGATCTACAAATTCAAGAATCTCAGTCAAATCATAAGAAGGAGAAATAAAGAAATTAACTGCCAGGAGCATCACTGTGAAACTACAAAACAGTAAGGTCAAGGAGAATATTTTAAAAACAGCCAAGGGAAGAAAAAACAGATTATCATCAAAGAAATAGCTGTTAGACTGACAGCCAATTTCTTGACACAAACAGTAGAAGCCAATAAACTATAGGATTATATCCTCAGTGTACTGAGAAAAAAAAAAACTGTCAACCAGAATTCATCAAAAGTATTTTATGAAAACAAGAAGAGAAAAAAAGACGTTTTTAGATGTTAGAAATGGAGACAATTTGATACCAGCCAATCTTTGCTAAAGAAAATTCAAAAAAATATACACTTTAGGCAAAAAAGAGTAATTTCAAGTGGAAGATCTGAAATTTAAGAATGAATGAGACATAGACAAAATGATAAAATGGTATATAAATTTAAATAAAAATTGTGCAAGATGACACTAGTAAAATACTGTGTTGTTAAAAACAAGTAGAGGCTGGGCACATTGGCTTACGCCTGTAATCCCAGAACTTTGGGAGGCTGAGGTGGTCAGATTACTTGAGGTCACGAGTTCAAGACTAGCCTGGCCAACATGGTGAAACCCTACCTCTACTAAAAATACAAAAATTAGCCAGGTGTGTTGGTGGGTGCCTGTAGTCCCAGCTACTCGGGAGCCTGAGGCAGGAGAATCACTTGAACCCAGTGGGCAGAGGTTGCAGTGAGTTGGGATTGCACCACCGCACTCCAGCCTAGGTGACAAAGGGACACTCTGTCTAAAAAAAAAAAAAAAAATAGAGCTAACATTTATAAGAGCAGAGGCCTATAATGAGGTTATAGAGTGATTTGAATTAAAACTTAAGATAAAGACAGTCATGTAAGTATAAAAGTTTCTTTTCACTAGGAAGATAAGATATTTCTAAATGCACATAATAAGAGGGTGTAAAAATAAATAAAGTAAAAATTGACAGAACTAAAAGGAGACAAGTTTACCACCAACCTATTTGGAAAAGGTTTGACATATCTTTCAATTTTTACAAGATTCATCTAATATTAATAAATTGATTACTGTATTTAATCACACTATTAAAATCAAGAGAAAGGAATAGCTTACATATATTTTGTAGATGTTCTTTTTTATTCCCTCAGTACTCAATATAAAAAAAATTTAAATTGGAAAAAACCTTCTCAAGTTAACAGAAGGCAGAAAAAGACAAGGGAGTTCTAAGAAAGAGAAAAGTAAAATAACAAGCCAAAATAAGATGATAGAAAAATACCCAATTATCAGTTTTCAAAACTGTAAAATACACTAATTTACCAAACTAAAAACTAATATTGTCAGATTTTTAAAAATTTACCTAGATTTTACTTATAACAGGCATGTGTGAAACATTAGGGCACAGAGATTAAAAGTTAAGGAGCAAACACTAATAAAAAGAAAGCTAATATAATTATATGTTAGACCCAATAACCATACTAGGGCACTAAGCAAGTCTCAATAAAAGCTTAAAAATCAGTTTGATATCTCTAAACATAATACAACAAAATTAGAAATGAAAAATAAAAAGATGCTCAAAAGCACTCCTTAGCCTGGAAAAATTTAGAAACACACCTCTAAACTCATGAATCAAAAATACAAATTATAATAGAACTTTGAGAATATTTAGAATGGAATAGTATTAAAAATGTACTATTTTTAAAATTGTAGGATGAAGTTAGGGAGGTACTTAGAGTAAAATGTGTAGCTAAATGCTCAGCTCAAAGAGTAAACCTAGAGAAAGTAAAAAAAAAAGCAAATATAGAGCAGAAATGGAAGAATTAAAAAACAAGATAGAATTAAAAAATTGTTCTTTGAAAAGACGAATAGACAAAGCAAAATTGATAAAGAAAACTAATTATTTAAACATAAGGGAATACAATTTACCTAGCTCTGTTCCCCTGGAAACCTGTTTTCTCCTTTCCCCTGGAGTTGCAAATAATATTGGCAGCTGACTTTTGGAATGTGAGCTATGTTTACCAGGCACTGTTGCTTATGTTAAAAGTGACACTTCTTGGGTAAATTGCTTTGGCCTGGGAGGGTTTTAAATAAGCTAGTAATACCTGGTAGGAAATATTAGTGTAGTGACTGGAAGCTATGCTTGTGGAATTATTACAGGACATATCAGTGACTTCTGCACCCACATAATGTGATCTTATTCCTTCACACCTGAGATTAGCTGCTTGGTCGCTGTATGGCCTGTAGTGATGACTACTCCTACTTTAGAAGAATTTCTGACATTGCCTTGTCAATACGCTGTGTATCCTGACCTGTATTCTGCTAAAGAAGAATTTATGGCCAGTGGTCATTTGCGGAGAAATGACACCATTGCTAGGCTGAGTCTTCCCATCCATGGACACAATATGTTTTTCTGTTTATTTGTAGTTTTCAACCTACAAATCCTTTATATGTTTTCTTAGATTTACATCTAAGTATTTCACTTTTTAAAATTTTTATTACCAAAAAATATTTTAGAAACAGGGTCTTGCCCTATTGCCTGGGCCGGAATGCAGTGGTTTGATCATAGCTTGCTGCAGCATTGAACTTCTGGGCTTAAGCAATCTTCCTGTCTCAGCCTACTGAGTAGCTGGGACTACAGGTGCATGCCACCATATCCAGCTAATTTATGTAATGTATATTTATTTTATTTTATTTTATTTTATTTTATTTTATTTTATTTTATTTTATTTTATTTTATTTTATTTTATTTTATTTTATTTTATTTGTAGAGACAGGGTCTCGCTTTGTTACCCTAGTCTTGAACTCCTGGCTTCAAGTGATTTTCCTGCCTCAGCCTCCTGAAGTGCTGGAATTACAGGCATGAGCCACCACACCTGGTGAAGTATTTCACTTTTTAAAGGATTGTTAATGGTATTGTGTTTTTTAAAAATTTGGTGTCGTGTTCATCACTAGTATATAGAAGTACAGTTGATTCTTGTATGTTTATCTTGTATACTGCTGAACTGACTTTTACTAGTTTTATGAGTTTTTTGTAGATTCTTTCAGATTTTCTACCTAGATAATCATGTCATCTGCAAATAAGGATAGTTTTACTTCTTCCTTTCCGACGTATATGCCTTTTATTTCTTTCTCGTGACTTATCCCATTGGCTAGAACTTCCAGCACTGTTAAATAAGGGCAATGAAAGCAGATATCTTTGCCTTGTTCCCCAATCTTAGAGGAAAAACACAGTTTATGATCATTAAGTATAATATTAGCTGTAGGTTTGTTTTATAGATATTCTTTATCAAGTTGAGGAAATTCCCCTCTATTTCTGTTATTCTGAGCACTTTATCATAAATGGCTATTGGATTTGTCCTTTATTTGCATCAATTGATATGATCATGTGATTTAGCCTATTAATATGGAGGTATATGTAAATTGATTTTTAAAATATTGAACAAGTGGGCCAGGCATAGTGGCTCGTGACTGTAATCCCAGCACTTTGGGAGGCCGAGGCAGGTGGATCACCTGAGGTCAGGAGTTCGAGACCAGCCAGGCCAACATGGTGAAACCCCATCTCTACTAAAAATACAAAAAATTAGCTGGGCGTGGTGGCACATGCCTGTAATCCCATCTACTTGCAGGGCGGAGGCAAGAGAATTTCTTGAATTCAGGAGGTGGAAGTTGCAGTGATCTGATATCGTGCCACTGCTCTGCAGCCTAAGCAAAAGAGCGAGACTTTGTCTCAAAAAAATTTTTTTTTTAAATTGAACGTGTTATTATAAACCCAACTTGGTTATGATGTATAATTCTTTTTCCATATTGCTGAATTGATTTTTTTTTTTTTTTGCATCCTTATAAAAAGGGATATTGGTCTGTAGTTTTCTTTTTATCCTTTCTTTAAAAAAAAAAAAAATTTCCTGTTTTTGTCTGGTTTTAGCATCAGTGCAATCCTGGCTTCATAAAATGAACTGGGAAATGCTCCCTCCTCTTCTGCTTTCTGAAATAGATTATGTAGAATTGGTGTTAAGTATTCCCTGAACATTTGGTAGACTTCTTCAGTGGAATAATCTGGACCTGGAGATTTTTCTTTGGTAATTTCAAAATTATATATATATATATATATATTATATATATATATTATATATTATAATATATAATATATATATATTATAATATATATTATATATATATAATATATATATTATATATATAATATATAATATATATATAATATATGTATATATATAATATATATATATATATATTTTTTTTTTTTTTTTTTTTTTTTTTTTTCCTCTGAGGCAGAGTCTCACTCTTTTGCCCAGGCTGGAGTACAGTGGCCCAAACCCGCCCCACTGCAGCCTCAGCCTGTTGGGCTCAGGTGATCCTTCCACCTCTGCCTCCCAGGTAACTGGGATTATAGGTGTGTTCCCCCATGCCCAGCTACCAATTTCTTTAACACTTGTAGGCTATTCAAATTATGTGTTTCATATTAGTGAATTGTGATTATCTGTTTTTTGAGTAGTTGGTCCATTTCATCTAAGTTGTAAAATTCATATGTGTAGAGTTATCTGTAGCTCTTCATTTTCTAAATTTTTTTCAGGGTAGGCAATGATGTTGTTTTATTATTGATGTTGATAATTGCTGGAGAATTGTCAACTTTATAGATATCGTCAGAAAAAATAGTTCATCATTTCACTCATTTTTTTCTGTTGTTTTCCTGTTGTCAATTTTATTGAGTTCTGCTCTTTTATTATTTCCTTCCTTCTGCTTGTTTTGGGTTCATTTTGCTCTTCTCTTTCTAGATTCTTAAGGTATAGCTTAGATTATTGATTTGAAACTTTTTCTCTTTTTCTGATGTATGTAGTTAGTAATGTAAGTTTATTGTATGCTGTGTACTACCACCAAAACCAAAAAATATATATAATTTTAAAATGCCATCTACAACAATAAAAGACATTAAGTATAGAGGAATATATCTATAGAAGGTACAAAATTTTTAAAGAACACATGATAAACCTTACTGAAAATTGAAAAATCTGAATATATGGTCAGAGAAACTACGTTTATAAATTATGAAGATGATAGTTCCCCCCAAATAAGTCTAATCATTGCAATGAGATTCAAGTACTGTGCAGCCTAAAAGAATGATAAATGCTTATTATAGATACTGTTTTGTACTCATCAGATTAACAAAAAAAAATTATAATTGAAAATATTTATAAGCACAAATATGGGGGAAACTCAAAAACTACAGGTAGTAGCATATACAGGTGCAGTTACTGGGAAGAACAGTTTGACAATATCTAGAAAAGTTGAACATATTTTTATATGTCTTTATGAAACTCTCTTATATATCCACACTAAAAGTTAAGATTAATGTTCACTTCTGCATTGTTAATAATCATGAAAAATCCGGAAAGCCTAATTGTCCATCCATAAGAGAAGGGATGAATATATTTGGGAATTTTCATTCGGTGGAATACATATAGCAATTAAGATAAATGAACTAGAACTACATGTATCATTAGGAATAAAACTCTAAAACATAATGTTGAGCATGAAAATATTATTGCAGAGTGTTTGTAGTATGCTAACATTAATGTAAACTTCTAAAATGTGTGAAGCATTCGTGGGAATAATGAACATTAAATTCAGGGTGCAGTTTACATCCTGAGAGGGAGGAAGTTGGGGAATTTCCATAATGCTTAAACTAAGTATTTTCCATAATGCTTAAGCTGCAACTGTAATGTTCTTTTTTAAAAAATTAAGCAAATATAGAAATGTTAAATTTGACAAAACTAGATGGCTATATAGGTGTTAGTGGCATTATTCTTTTTACTTCTTTGTATGCTTCAAATACGTGATAATTTTAAAAACTAAGAATAAAAACAAAAATATTTTGTTAACAGACCCAGAAACCATATGTACAACTTATTTTAACAATAAAAATCCCAAAAGAAAGAGGGGTAGTAAAAATTCTCAAAATCACAATGAAAGAAAGAATAGTCAATGTAAGTAAACTTAATCAGTTTGTTCCTGTGGGGCTAGCTAATAAGTGTTCGATTTATACCTCTGTATTTCAGGTACTGGGTATCTAGGAGCCCACAGGCTGAGCCTCACAGGACAACTATTTCTTCTCTTTTGTTGTTTATTTCTCTTTACCTATGTTCTAATATTTCTCTCTTCTCTCTTCCCTAGATGTGATACTAATGTTTTGTTCTTTCATCTGTTGATGAGAAGCAGGACACATATCTTTATTTCAGTTGATCCCTTTTGTAAGTCAAAGGGCACACACACGAGAGACTTAAACCAAGTCTCTATGCCTATAAAAATCCTCAAAGAGGGTTTTTTCAAAAAGTGGGAGGTAGCATTTTCAGGATCCTCCTGTAGAAGCCGGTTTTCTTCTCCCTTTTATCTCTAGCCTTCCTCACATAGAAAGCTCTCTTTGTTGAAGTTCACTACCAGAACAGGTATGTATGTCAAGTGTTTGTTATCTATTGAAGGAGCTACTAATATGATAATATATAAGCTTAAACACACCTATAAATTATTTGTTAATTTATGTGAGAAAGGATCTAACCCATTTAATGTAATGTATTACATAGATTCATCTGACTATGAAGATTCTGCCTGATTCATCTTAAAAATTGAAGACTTTGCTAATGTGTGTCACTGTTTTCTGAGCCAGCACAATAAAGTAATAGGACAAATTTTCAATTAGCAATCGTTATATTTAGTTAAGCCCTATGTATTTCGTTATCACCAAAAGGCAAATTTATGTTATTTATGTTGGGTGGTAATAAGTGCCATAGAGGTGAATAAATCAGGTAAAGGGGGTATAGGGTGCCAGGGGTTATGATGATTACTCTTTTATAATGAGTGGTCAGGAAAAGTTTTCGACTCTGGGGAGAGAATGTTTCAGCTAGAGGGAGCAGCAATTAGAAGGACCTGAAAGTGGGAGTATATTTGACACATTCCAGGAACAACAGGGAGATGAATGGAGGCTGGAATAGAGTGAGAGAGAAGAGGAATAGCAGGAAATGAGCAGAAGAGTGGGGATGAAGGAGTTTGGATCAAGTAGGGCCTAGTATTGGCTTTGATTTTGAACGAAACAAAAAACCATTGAAGCATTTTGATCAGAGGATGGACCTGACCTGACTTCTGTTTTAAAAAGATCCCTTTGGCTATAGAGAAGAGAAGAGACCTACTTGCCATTCTACCTTTATAATCTGGGGAAATTAATGAAATAATAATAGTAATGGTTAATTTTTTATGCTAATATTAACTACACTATGTTTTTCAAGTGTTCATTTCTTACCACAACACTATGAACTAGGATTATAATTATCTCTTATTCTACTAATGAGGAAAGTAAAACACGAAGAGGTTAAGTAAATAGCCTAAGGCCTCGTAGCCACTAAGTAACAGAGCCTGAATTCAAACCCAGGCAGTCAGACTTCATTGCTTCCACTTTTAATTAATGAAAATGCCATACTGTCTCTTTTACTTCAGGGTGGTGTTATGAAGAATGCATGGATGTGGGTGTGAGTATGTATATCTTTAAAATGTTAAAATCCACCAAGTATATAAAACCAATGAAGTAATGGAAAGAACAGCGGTGGCTCACGCCTGTAATTCCCAGCACTTTGGGAGGCCGAGGCGGGCAGATCATGAGGTCAGGATATCAAGACCATCCTAGCTAACACAGTGAAACCCCATCTCTACTAAAAATACAAAAAAATTAGCCAGGAGAGGTGGTAGGCCCCTGTAGTCCCAGCTACAGGCTGAGGCAGGAGAATGGCGTGAACCCGGAGGCGGAGCTTGCAGTGAGCCGAGATAGCGCCACTGCACTCCAGCCTGGGTGACAGAGCAAGACTCTGTCTCAAATAATAATAAATAAATAAATAAATAAATAAGTAAATAAATAAATAAATAAATTCCATAAGTAGTTTTAGGGATAGGGGATAGAACTCATGGTAGATTTTTGATTTAAGGGAAAAAAAATTGCTTGTAAAAGATGTGTGTAGAGACTATTACATTGAAGGAAGAACATTTCTGAAAATAGTTCATTAAAAGGCAAACTTAAAGAGTAAGAAAATATTAAAATCTAAGTGGTAATGTTTAGTCTGGGTGAGAATTGACTGAAGCTGGATAAAATTAAATTTGAGTAAGATCAGCAAGCATCATAAAGAACTAGAAGTGTTTTCGTCATCCTATAGAAAACTGATCCTCTGGTATACCACAATACTTTCTGAAAGTGTCTACATTAGTAATTATTTGCCTGTTTGCTGGATTGAACTGGGTTTTAAAGATCAGTTCCATTTGGAAGGAGAATGTTTCTAGTGGTGGTTTAAGACACTTTTTTTCCTGTTCGGTATTTAAACTGAGTCATACAATTTGAGACAATTGTGTCACATTTTCCACCTTTCATTCTCCTCAAGAGGCAGTAGTCAGGAGAAACAGGAGTGATGAACATTAGTGGCAGAGTATGTGGTTACAATAGTCAATAAACCACAGGATCCTTCAGATTCTTAAACAGTTAAAAGAAAAAAAAAAAAAAAGGCCACTACATAGAGTCCATAGAAAGAGTGATTGTCTAAAGCTGGCACTCAGAGAGCAAGGACCCAGCCATAATTAAAGCTTCCCTATCCCATTGTAATTCCTTTTACATAGACATCCTGAGAGAACCCATAACCTTGACTGTGTCTGAATATTTTACAAACTAACAAAGCAGTTTTGTAAAGAAATAAACAATGGCTCAAGCCTGTAATCCCAGCACTTTGGGAGGCCGAGGTGGGCGAATCACAAGGTCAGGAGATCGAGACCATCCTGGCTAACACGGTGAAACCCCGTCTCTACTAAAAATACAAAAAAACTAGCTGGGCGAGGTGGCGGGCGCCTGTAGTCCCAGCTATTCGGGAGGCTGAGGCAGGAGAATGGCGTAAACCTAGGAGGCGGAGCTTGCAGTGAGCCGAGATCGCACCACTGCACTCCAGCCTGGGTGACAGAGCAAGACTCCGTCTCAAAAAAAAAAAAAAAAGAAAGAAACAAAAACAGTCTAGCAATTGCAAGAGTGTAAAACAGTCTTGCATGGAGATTAAAGAAAGCCTTCAGGCTTAGATTTTAAGACTTTAAACCAGTTCATTCTATTCTCTCCAGTCTCTTGTGATGACATAAAGTATCACATCTTCAAAAATAACCGTTTAGGATTTGTATTTCAAATTTTTATTAAAATTCTTCCTTTCCCCTGGACTGATTTTTAAAGTTTGTCTGAATATATTCCATATTTAATTGCATAACACAGACTGATAAACATTTTTGGAGTGCCAGCTCTTTAACGGAACCTTTAATGGAACAGATATAAGCTGTTACTCTGAATTCTAAATTAGCCAAAAAGAGAAAACTGGGAAAATCCTGACAATACATCAGTTTTAATATATCCCCTTTCTTCATTTCTTCAGTTCCAGCTTTTATCTACTTAAATCTAATTAAGTTAGCTTAGATACAGACTTCCTAATAGAAGTAAGCTTTTAGAAATAAATTTAAAAAGCAGAAGACTTGTTTTGTTTCAGGAATAAGGTACAGAACATAACACGGTAGACAAGGAACAGAAGAGTGAATATGAGCTAAATCGTTTTTAAAACCACAGTCTTCAGGGTTGAAGAGAAGGGAGATGTTGATAGGGCAAATTAAAGAGGATTTTTGATATGAAAACAGAAAGTAAAGCTGCTTCTTGAATATATTTAAAATTAGTTCTTTAGATTACCTATATAAAGCCGATATTTATTGAGCACCTATTATGTACCCAGAAGCACTTAGCTTCTGTCAACTTACTTAATGCTCACAACAACTATATGAGATCTTTAGCATTATTTTCCCTATTTTACAAATGAGTAACTGAGGCCACAAACAGTGTATGTAATTAGATCAAAGTTATATACTTTACGAGTAGTATTGCCAGGTTTGAAACTCAGTCTAGCACCAGAGCATGTGCCCTTAGCCACTGTGCTCAATCAACTCTAAATTAGCAATCCTTTACTTCGATGCCATACAGCAAATTTGAAAAATTTTTGTGTATGAGTCTTAGTATATTTTGTATCAGAGATGAAGATACCTTAAACATAAAGATATACCAAGATATGGGACCTATCAGACATGTAATAGCAACTTTCTGAGTTGGGAGCCAGATATGGTGTAAGTGTCATATCTGACTGGTTGAGAAACAGAATGGAGCTTCATTTCATACATTCAAACACATTTTCCTAATCTTTATACTTGTTTTGTTAAGATACACACTCTTGAAGCTGTTTTCTAAATTTATCTTTTAAAAAAGTTTTGGAAAATCCTAGACAAAAATGGAAAGTTATTCACAGCTGAAATTAATAGGAAATATTAACTATGGAGGTATCTGCCTTTAAAAAAATAGGAGAATGCAACACATTGAAGATTATCTAATTTATAACAAAATTTAAATGCTAATAATGGTTGTGTTTTTTGATGGAACTATGAATTATTTTTTACCTTCTTTCTGCTTTTCTTTCCAGTTTTTCCTTCATTAACTTGTTTTCCTCATTATAGTAGAAGTCACTTTGTTAATAAACTTGAAAGAAGAAATTTAACTAAAGATGATTCCATAATTAATTTCTAATTTTTAAAAGGGACTGATTTAGCTTACCAGATTATAAACTCTTTTAGGGAAGCAAATATCTTCTTCTTTGTAACTTCTCATAATGCCAATTCCTGCAGACAGTAGCAGCATAAGGTGTAATTATTGACAGAAGCGATTACTGTGGACCATTGAATTCACCCTGCCAAGAAGTGAAATGAAATTTAGAAAATTTAGAATTTTCAAAAGGTTGTATAGAAGAAGCAAGTACTGAGAAATAGCGAGTCATGAAATGTAGGGAACTTAAAGCAGAGCAAGAAAAGCCATAAGTATCAGAGCTCCCCATACATTATTATAAAAGTATAGCCAACTTCACTTTCCACTAAAATTTTGCAATTTGCCTAAAGTAGCTCTTATGATTTCCTCAGAAACCTTTTAAAAATATAAGGAAGGTAATATCAAAACCAAGCAAGGATAATACAGAAAAGAAAATTACAAACTGTCTTTCTCATGAACATAAATATAAGAATCCTAAACAAAATGTCAGCCAATTGAATCCAGCAATATATAGAAATTATTGTAAATTATGACTAACTGTGATTTATTCCAGAAATACACAGGTGGTTTAACATTTCCGAATAAATGCAATTCACCATATTAACAGAAAAAGGAGAGAGAGAGATCACATGATCATTTTGATAGATTTTTAAAATCTTTAATATTCATTCATAGTAAGACCTAGGAATAGAAAGATTAACTTCCTTAATCTGATTAAGAGGATCTACAGAAACCTACAGCAGAATTCAATATAAAATGTCCACTATCACTACTTCCACTCAGCATTGTATTGGAGGTCCTAGCCAGTTTAATAAGTCAAGAAAAAGAAAGTGAAAGCATAAGCATTGGAAGAAAGAAAATTGTCACTATTCAACATAACCTATTGTATACATTAAAAATCTAAATGAATTTGCAATATTTATGTCTTTGGGATAGGCCATATTTCTTAAAGAGAAAAAAAAGTACTCTGTCAAGAAAAAATGGATTCATTAAACTTCTGTTCATCAAAAGACGCCCTTAAAAACTAAGAACTGTTCATCAAAAGATGCCCTTAAAAAGAGTAAAAAGGCATACTACAGCCTAGAAGATATTTATAAAAAATGATCTGACAAAAGACTTGTATCCATAATATACAAATGACTCCTACAAATCTATAAGAAAAAGTCAGGTAACTAAAGGGAGAAATAGACAAAAGATTTAAATAGATGCTTCACCAAAGAGGATACCTAAGCAGTAATAAACATTTGAGAAGATGCTCACTCTTACTAGACATAAAGGGAGTGCAGATTAAAACAACAGAACAATTAATATACCAAGAGTTGGCAAGTAAACAGAGCAATTGGAATCCTCATTCACTGCTAGTGGAAGTATAAGTAGATTTAAAAAACCACTATAGAAAAGGGGCAGTGACTGCAAAGCAGAACATATACATACCCTGTCCCAGCAGGGTTCCACTCTTAGGTGTGTATATGTTCACCAAATACATGTTTTAGAATGTTTACAACATGTATTTATAATAGCCCAACATCAGAAACAATCCAAATGTTTTTTAGCACTAGAATGAATAAATAAATTGTGGTATAGTCGCGCAATGGAACACTTTACAGCAGAGGTCAGCAGATTTTTTCTGTAAAGGACCAGATAGTAAATATGCTAGACCTTGTGTGCCATGTGGGTTTCTGTTGCAGCTACTCAACTATATTGTGATAGCGTGAAAGTAGCCATAGACAATACTTAAACAAAATAGAATGACTGTTTTGTAAAACAAACAAACAGCATTTTATATGTGGACACTGAAATTTGAATTTCATATAATTTTCACATGTAATGAACTATCTTTTGATTTTTATATATATATATATTTTTTAAATGTAAAAATCTTTGGCTCACAGGCCATACAAAACAGGCAGTGGGCCAGATCTGACCTTAGTTTGTCAATCTCTGCTCTACAGCAATGAGAATGGACAAACTATAACTACATACATCACTGTGAATTAATGTCATATAATTTTAAGTAAAAGAAGCTAGACACAAAAGAGTACATACTAGAGCATTCTATTTATACAAAGTTCAAAAGTAGGCAGAATTATCTGAGATGTTAGAAGCAAGACAGATACTACCCTTGAAGGAGCTGGTAGTGACTGAAAACGAGCAAAGGGGAGCTTCTGGGTAACTAATAAAACATTCTGCTTCTTGATCTCGATGCTGGTTACACAAATGTGTGCAGCTAGTGAGAATTCATAGCATATTTTTATTTGTGCACTTTTCAATATGTATGTTACTTGAATAAAGACTTCATTAAAATGGGAAGCTATTAGTTATATGGAGTAGGAGAGGAAAGAACAGGTATATGTACAACAGTACTTTTCTATCTGAAAAAAAAAAAGAAAGAAAGAAAAGGCACAGCAACTAATGGCAGATTTTTTTAAAGGACCATTAAAATGTTTAAAAATTATTAGGTCAATAACAAAATTCCGAAACAAAAGAATGAAGATGAAATGAAATATTGTTATTAAATGGCTGAACTTTTCAACTCCTTTAAACTCTCTGATTTAAAAGATCATTTTTCTGTTTCTTAAGGCAAATAATATAGATAAGACTATATTGCTGAGGAAGTTCCCAAAAGGAAGAAATCAGAGGATCATCTGACATTTCACTAAACCTCTAGCCTTTTCAAGCATCTCTACATATGTACTGATTAGTTTTCTTCTGATGTCTTTGGATCCTGCTAGTGCTGTAGTTATAAGTCAGCCATAGTTGAGTCTCAACTGTGCAGCCTCGAGAAAATATAGCCTTTTCATATTATGCTACAGAACTGAAATGTAATTTTCGTTTTTATACCCAAAGGACAAAAAAAATTATCTAAAAAGATATATACTTAAACTTGAAGTGATTTATGTTTCCATGGGTTGATTCCATTGTTTCGGTGGCATCTATGGGAGCTCTAAGAACTTATTTGGGATTTGCCATAGCAGCCAAGAAGAGAGTCCTGTGGCTACAGGACTCTATGAAATTTTACAATTTATGTTTAAATTAAGAAAGTATGGAGGGTAAAGCAAGCTATTATGTAATGACAAAACAATAAAAGAATTTTTACTTTTCATCTGTTTGTCACTCAACTTTGGAATAAGAAAAATATTGTTTTTTAAAGCTAGAATACCTTACTTGCTGAACTCTATAGCTCCTTGGAGTATTTGCATATTGTAACATTAACATATTTTCCATTGCTCTTATCATTCACCCTCATTGCAACATTACTGATAATTTTTAAACCAAATTTATTTTGTTTAAAACTTGCTTTATGTATATATATTTTGTCCTCTTGAATTGTCGTCTTCATTCACATATCAGCACATACAGACTATTCCATCCTGATTTCTGGAATTTTTAATATTTAAAAAATCCTGCTGCTTATAGCTGCAATACCTGGTATTATTTATGGGTTTTCATAAAGGGGAGAGTCAAAAGGAAAAATGCAGTACTGTCTGGCCTCTCTCTACCTTCTCCTTCTCTATCCCCCCTTTCCACAGAGGAGTTTAATTTTAAATGATAAATGTGGAAATTAGAGACCATCGAGAAAATCCAATTTGGTGAGGAGTTTTAAAAATCCCATAATAAACGCAGAGTGAAATGTATGATTTAATGCAGGGCACCAATGGCTGTTATTATGGGCTATTAGCAAATCGGGGCTGAGAGTGAATCTTTATCACTTGGTGAGTGCGGGTTGGTCCTGCCTTTCCCTCTGCTATTGATTTGTAGCCGCTTGTCATAATGACACCGGGAAGCAATGAATGGAAGATGTGCTTTTGATAGGATTCAGGGGGGTCTTGGAAGTGGAAAAGAAAATTCAGCAAGTTTTCTATCTCTTCTGCCTGATTAGATTTTTTTTCTTCTTTTAAGAGCTTTCACATTCCAATAAAAATGCTAAATCAGCGCTGTACCAGAATTGTTATGGTGTAAATAGCTAGTCACATTTAAAGGAGGAAAATATATAGAAATATCAACCAGACTATGTAACGTTAGATGAATTTCACTTTATAGAAATGGAGTTGCACATGTATATGCTTGTGAACACATGAAGAGCAGTGTGAAGAAGTGTCAGGCATAATACTGTAAGTATACACACTACATCAAGATACACCTATATTTTTGTAAGTATGCGATCATTTGCCTTCAGTATGTGATAGAAGGTGATTTAGCTTTGTATGAATGTGTCCATTTTATGAAGATCAATTCAGTTTTTGTTATGTGTTTATTTTGATAAAAACCGCATAAGAAAGAGGTATATTTGTACTGATGATTAAGTAAATTTAATCTCCTGAATCTACTAGTCATAGTAGAAATTTACTCAACATTTTCAGATAGGAAAACCATACTATTTGAGGACAAATACACTCATGGGGTAATCCAATGGAGGTAAAAAAGATTTCTCTATAGAAAATCTACCTAAAACTTTCCTAGGATAAGTTAGCTGTGGGCATATGGAAATAGTTATTTGTAGCCCAAGTATGTTTTTTCTATCCCCTTTAAAAGGAAACAATGGTTTTCCTTCCAGGCTCTTTTATTCCAAGACAATGCTAGGCATAAAAGTTCCTGTCTTTACATGCAGAAGTGCATGCATGCAGGCAGTGTGATGTTACAGCAATGGAAAGGGCTAATGCAAGCATGGAGGGAGGAGTGCATTCAGTGAACATGTGACACCATTTTGACAGTTATATCAAATGATAAAATCTGCCTTCTCACCTGCTTTACGTCTCAGGTAGGTCTAGATGAGAGTAAGAAGAGCACAAATATTCCCCCTACAGTAAGTAGAATACCAGATATTTATTAACTGCTTGTGGTGATCATTTATCCCTTTATCCTTTCTAGTTGAGGAAGACTAAAAAACATTAAAATACAATGTTGCATGTAAGCAGAAACCATATATGAAAAATAAATCCCATCTGGATCCTTAAAAACAAACTTAAACACCAGAAGGTCTTCTAATCTATTGAAATATACCATGAAAAAATATATCTGGAGGCCTGGTTTACAGAATTTAATGTCAGGGAACCAAAAAGCAGCTGTGAAAAAAAAATCAAAACTATTAATCTAAGTGTATTTCTCACATTTGTGAAGTAAAAAAGGCTGTATTATACTCTAGGTATTAATCTCACTAGAAGAGTGTGTGATTTAAAACCAACAGTAAATGAAATGGATGTTCATAGAGATGTGAACCAAGAACAGATAGACTATCTGTAGTTGGAACTTTATGCTATAGAAGGACTACTTCCCATTAGTCATGCATACCTGAAAGGACTTTATGAGAACTTGCATCTTTTCAGATGTTGAAACAATGAATGCCCTTTAACAGAGAAGGTTTCCCAGGCAATGCAAACAGATACCAGAGTTCATATACTTCCATACCCCCCCACCTCCCATAAAAGGACTATGCCTAAATTGTGATAAGTTAGAATGTTGCCATTTATTATGTATCATTTATTAAAAACTAATTAAAGGCAGAAAGAGGCATTTCTCTATTTTTTTCAGTGGCAGTTTTATTTTATCCTATGTAATGTAAGTGATTATTATTCAGTCTATATATAGCTGTTTCATACTACAATGAATTACCTGTATTAAAGTAATAATACCATATGTTCCCACAGCTTTTGTTCTAATGTAAAAGCACAATTAATCATTCCAAGAACACAATGAGAGGTAGTCGTTTCCATATTTCATATATATTAAGTGATTTCCACTATTATCCACCCAAAAGTAATAGAGTTGAAAATAGAAATGTGAAACATTTCTGTTTTTCTCACCCTGTGGTTATATAAAATATATCTTATTCTATAAATTGAGATACATTTAGAAAATAGTTTTTTCTGTCTATATTTTTATTTACTAGGAAATCTATTAAAAACTATAATAAAGTTTACTGTTGCTTTATTACATCCAGTGGTTATTTCTTCTTTCATAGTGACAGGATGAAAATTTTACTACTATTAAAAATTTTGGCCGGACGCGGTGGCTCACACCTGTAATCCCAGCACTTTGGGAGGCCGAGGCAGGCAGATCATGAAGTCAGGAGATTGAGACCATCCCGGCTCACACAGTGAAACCCCATCTCTACTAAAAATACAAAAAGAGTAGCCGGGCGTGGTGGCAGGCACCTGTAATCCCAGCTACTTAGGAGGCTGAGGCAGGACAATGGCGTGAACCCGGGAGGTGCAGCTTGCAGTGAGCAAAGATTGCGCCACTGTACCCAGCCTGGGCGACAGAGCAAGACTCCGTCTCAAAAAAAAAAAAAAAAAAAAAAAAAAAAATTTACCTTTTGAGGGCTTCATAAATAAGATATATAAACTATCAACAATTTTTCTAATTGAGAGTAACTTGAATAAATACTGAAATAAGATTAGTGTTTGTTTACAAAGCACTTTCAAATATATTAAGTGTTAGTATCATTGTTATGATTGCTTTTATTATACTTGAACAACAGAGTAGTAGAAGAAAAAATAGTATTTGTGCATACATATAGAATGAGGGAAGGGAGAAACTCAAGACAAGAATAAATTCTTGTTTTTTTTTAGAAATAGAAAACTGAAAAGAAAACAAAGAGAAAGAATAAGATAGAAAGGGAATTAAAAATTCCCAGACATGAAAATATTAACACATAAGAGGTAATGAAAAACAGTAGATTGAAGAAACTATCAAGATAAATGAAAATGAGGATGTTAAGCAGAATTTAACATAATGTTTTATACATCCATTATCTTCTTTAAGCTTTTGTGGGATAGAAAAAAAAAAAAAAACCATGATCTTTCCCAAAAGTGTACACAGCATAGTAAAATTTCTATAAGCTCTGTGCATTATCACACTAATCCTCCCATTATCAACACTCCTATGTGGTTTCTGGCAAGAGTTATTGCTCCCGTTTGACAGAGGAGCTGAATCACAGTGGAGAACACTGATTTTTTCAAGGTCAATGGTGAGTCAGGGATAGAAATAGAACCTAGAGTTTTTTTTCTTACTCCAAGTATGTGGCCTTTTTATACCCATTTCTCTGTCTATTTTTGTCTTGGATTTGTTAAGTGCCTAGTCTTTTTAGACACCATTCAAGGGATTTAGATAATACAAGTACCTGAAGAGCCATGTTCTAAACATCGCCCCACTCTGGAAACATTAGGATATGTGCTACTTTTTCTTTATACCTCTTAGATTTTGGGTTGGTATTTTTTAACAGATTTGTTTAATCTTTCATGTGTTGCACACGTTTAACCTTATTTAGTGTGCATAATGCAGAATAACATTCCCCCACCTTAAAAACAAACTAAAGAAGAAAATATTAAGCAAATCTAGTGGGTTCATGAATTCTGATCCTTTCCTCAGTGTTTTTACTTCCTTATTTACCAGAAGACAATTTTAGAGATCTTATTTTTGCCCATGTTTCTGAGCCAAGTGTTTGATTGATCTTCACTTTAATTATTAAACAAAGTGATAGAAATACGTAAACATACATATGTTTATAGACACTTGTGTTCATTAACATGCTGCTTATTCCTTTCTTAATATTGAGCTTTTCATAATCTTTCTCATGCTATGTCTGTAATTTATTATGTAAATAAGCTTTTTTAAAAGAGAAAAAATTATGCCGAGGGTAGAGTGGTAATTTATGAAGTTACCAGTCTCACAGTTCAAATTTCTTGGTGTGTATTAGACAATGAAAACACTGATTCCCTTCATTCCTTTAAATTTATTTGTGCTTGTGTCAGAACTGTTTAGAGGAATATACTGATGTTATGTGATACTCTCTTTTGAAATATCCCATTTTTCCCCCCTGGAATTTAAAGATATACTCACTTTATAGTCAAGTAATTTGTTTTTCTTATGTTCTCCCTTTTGGATTTTATTAAACATGAACAAAATCTTGACTGTCACCAGAAATAAAAATTTCAGCACAAATACACTTATGAGAAATTAGGTAAGTTTCCAAGGTTGAGAGAAGTGAATTATTGTCACCACTATTTTTTTCTGATGAAACAAACTCCTGTTTTTCTAAATACTAAAATTCTTAGTACATTCTAATGTTAGCAGTGTACTTACATTTTATGCAAATTGTTTTCTTTAAAAACTAGCCTTTGAACAAAAGGCGCATTACTTTTTAAAGTGGATGTCCCTTATTTTATAAAAGTTTTTTAAAGAAAACCTATAACTCTTTAATATAGTGTTATAGTTTTACTTAGCTGACATTAAAAGCCAGAAAATTGTTCTAAAACGTCATTTATCTTTCTTGGCTGCAATGCCAAGGAAAACCTAAGGTTCAGTGTAACCAGAACACTTTATGAAAAAAGAAAAAAAAAAGATTATTTCATGTGCATGCAACACTAGAGGGCACTCTTTAGCAGGTTGCAAGATAGGGACTTTCTTACTGGTATCAAAGCCTGGCTTGGTGATGGAGGTAAGGGTTTGAGGAGTTCAGAGGTTTGGGCAGGTGCGGGGTGAAAAAATGGCATTTAACCTTTTATAATATCTACTCTTCCAAAAAAACTAGAATATCACAATCAATGCCAGTAATACTATGTCTCTTAAAACATATTCTTAAAATTGTTTGTGAAGCATGTATTTCTTAGAGATTAATAATCTTAGTTACTTCTGCATAAGTGGTTCTTTATATATGAATTGAATATCACTTATTTAACTTGTTTTTAAAATTAAGTACTGTAAGGTTGTTCACCCTATGTTTTGATTTACATCAGTATTTTCTATAGCAGATAGAAAAAGTAACAAGTTTTGATACTTTGTGTCTGAAAAAAGAAGTCTATTTTTTATTTTTTTAATTTGAAGAAGCTGAAATTAAAACCAAAGTAACATTTTTTGTCCTCTCTAATAAACCTTTTTTTTCTGTCTTTTGCTCCACTATAGATGAGACCTCCTTCTTCTTTTGATTTTGCTTTAAAGCAGCTTCTTTGCATATACCAATTGCATCCTCATGCTTATTATTTTATCCTGGTTCACAAAAGGGATATGATCTCTGAATCATGTATTTTCTCTTACAATCTTTTGTTTTTTCCTTCTTTTCTTTTTCTTACATTTCATTTTCCCTTTCTTAGTAAATCATGCTATAAGGCTACAAAAATAATACTACTCTAAAGCTTATTAACCAGTTTTTCTGACATGAAAAATGCTAAATCTACTTAAGCAATTAGCATGTCCATGCCTACCTATAGTAGAGATACAATCAACAGATCACCAATGTTGAATGATGATATTTAGAAGGCAGCAAAGCGTAGCAGTTAAAGATTGGACTTTTGAGTTAGATCAACTTGAGTTCCTACTCGCTATGCGACAGTGAGCAATTTTTTATTTGACATCTGTAAGCCTTAATTTCCCTACCCATAAAAATGGGAATAATAATGATAATTATACTTTAACTTAGAGTTGAGGACTGAAGAAGATTTTATATGTGTGTGTGTTTGTATGTGTATGTGTGTCTGTGTGTTTATCTATAAATATGTTATATATATAATTGCACATAGCAAATAGTAAAAACAGGTATGCTGTTATTTATTATTCAGATTTAGCTGAGATCTCTATTAATATTGCCCCTCTATGCATTTCATTTTTTTGCAGTACCTTTTTGATTCAAAATTTTAAAGTTATGTACTTGATTTTTGTTAGCTTTTGAGCAACAACAAAACGATGTGCATCAGAGATAGCACTGCCTTGACTTTGAAAGACCTTTGACAATAAAATCCAAGGCCAGGACTAGGGTGAGGCTAGGAAGGTGCTTATATAGCAAAATTTAAGGAGGTACCCACTTTCAGGTGTCAGCCTAGCACTTACATGACCCTGGGAGTGAGAGCCTCCTTAAATTTTACACCATAGGCATTTCTCTTACCTCATCCCAGTCTTGGCCCTGATATAAACCTTAATTTTCACTTTGGCTTTTTCCTTAAGTTCATGAAATAAATGCTTATGGAAAAAGATAATTTGCATATGGTTTAATCAGTCTGCAGAGGCTGGGCACAGAAAAGCTTCAAGAACCTTATTCAAGACCTTCCAAACTATGGATGGACTTGAACACTCAAGGCATCTTTGTTGTTCAGACAGGTATTTGGCTCATAATAATAAAATGCCTTAAATATCTTTAATACTAAAAATGATGCAATCCTTTTTTTTCAGGCATATTATGTCCTAAAACTTCAACTTCAGTCATTAAATCCTTGTGGCAACTAAACTTATCTCTGGCACAGCATGTTTTAGGACATTCTAGTAAGGTTACCAATCATGTATATTGCACACAAGTCATTTCAGCTGCAAATAAAATAAATAAAATTAGAATCACTGTTATATCCAGAAGCTGAAATTGCATGCAAGTTTAGACTGTAAATACCTACATTGCAATTTATTGAAGTGACAATTCTAGTATTTGTTCTAGTCATCATTAAGAGTTACACATGTATAAAGGAAGAAAGATCACCTTTTTGTGTGTTCATGCCAGACTAAAATTTTGTATCTGATCAGAGAACCAGCATTCCTGCTCTTAAGAGGCATTGTGTCCACATTCCACTCAGTTTCCAAAGCACTCCTTATGCTAATAGTGCAAACACTTGCTCTCTTATTACTGCTATAGTTTGGTTTGTTTGACACTTTCAAATCTCATGTTGAAATTTGATTTCTAATTGGAGACGAGGCTTAATGGGAGGTGTTTGGGTCATGGGGGCATATCCTTCATGAATAGATTTGTCCTCTCCGGGGGTAAGTGAGTTCTCATTCTATTAGTTCTTATGAGAGCTGGTTGTTAAAAGTAGCCTGGCACAAACCCCCAGTCACCCTGCTTTCTCTGTTTCCTCTCTCGCCATGTGATCTCTGTGCATGCCAGCTCCTCTTTAACTTCTGACACGAGGGGAAGCAGCCTGAAGCCCTTATCAGAAGTAGATGCTGGTGCTAAGCCTCTTGTACAGCCTGCAGAACTGTGAGCCAAATAAACCTCTTTTCTTTGTAAATTACCCAGCCTTAGGTATTTCTTTATAGCAACACTAAGCAGACTAAGACAATAACTTTCATTTTGAAATTTAAACTCAGTTAAAGCTTATGTATTTGCCTAATTTGACTTTATTATACTTTCTGGGGACCCCAATATTTCAACACTTACAAACATAAAGGCACAAGCATTTTTTTAAAAAGTATAAGCATAAAATAAGGTTTCTTGATTTGATAATAATACCCAAAGCTATCTACTTACAAGCCTTTCCTAGTTCTCTTGATTTTCAAATTCTTGTCACTTAGTAAACTTTCAACTTCTTCTATGGCTATGATCCTTATTGGGTATCGTAAACCGAGTTAGATTTTCATATAGCCCAAGAAAAACTAAGTCTTTTGACATTGATAACTTTCTGGAAAATACTACTTTCTGTGAGTAAAAACTGAAACCAGTTCCTAAACAGAGTTACTGTTGGATGCTGTATTGCTGATGATTATACTTTTTATGGTTTTATGATATGAAGCAATTTAAGGTAACTGAGCGGCAGATTTCTGTCATTTGTGTAAACCAGACTCACTTTATGTTCCTAAAATCTTTGTTCTCCCATAGTTCTATCAAATTAAAACTGCCATACTCTGTTCCCACATTGTCACTTCAAATGTGCAGTGTTGCACTCTGCACACAAGTCTTCACAAGACTTTGACTGTTAAAGTCATAACAAGACTTTGTTACTGTTTTTGATTTAATATAAGAAGTACTAAGAAAGCAGCCCAGTAGAATAGTTAGGAGCTCAGCCCTGTGTTTGAACTCTGGCTTCTGAATAAGTTAAATTACTTCCCAAAGCTTTAGCCTCTTTATATGCACCATGAGAATAATGATAGTACCTATCCCATAAAATGATTATGATGTTCAATTAAGATAATACATTAAAATGCTGATTATTATTTGACATTGGAAGGCTTGTGAGAATTTGATACAGTAAATATGTTCTTTTTTCCAAAAAGGCTTAAAATTATGTGTTTTTACATTTTTTTTAACAGTTATAGAATACTTTCTCCCTTAGGAGATCTCATTTATACTCAGGTTTCCATTATATGCCTTTGATTCTTTTAATTTGCATTCCTCGTTCTTATTCTGTTCTACTTGACATCTCTAAACATAGCTCAAAATTAACATGTCCAAATATGAACTCCTGATCTTCAAACAACCTCCTACTTTAAAAATAAAGAAAAAAATCTGTTCTTTTGTCCCGTATTCCTTACTTTTTGTAAATAACTAATTGCAGAGACATTAGAATTATTTTTGATAATTCCCTCCCCATGTCTACTTCATCACCTAACGTCCATTTTACCTTACAAATTTCTTTTGAATTCAGCCACTTATGTCAGTTTCCACTGCTACTGTCCTAGGCCAAATTACTATGATGTTTCACCTGGCCTACCACAAAAGCTTCCTGTTTTTTCAACATTCGTTTTTACCTCTGACAACTATTTCTCCATATCACAACCAAAGTGATCTTTTAAAAATCTGGTCATTTCTCTCCTGTTGGTGAAACTTTTCAAAGGCTTCCTATTTTCCCTAAAATGAAGACTACCATCTTTAATATGGCGTTCTAAGCTAAGCATGATCTGAACTTAGTCTCATGCTCCAACTTCATTACATCACATTCTTCCCCCTACTATTTCAGCTACATACCTATTAACTTGGATCTTTGGACAAGCCTTTCCTTCTACCTACAAATACCATTTTCATCCCATTCCTCCCTTTCCTAGATAATCCCTATTCACCCTTCAGATCTCAGCTTAAAATTGAGTTCCTCATGAAAATCTTCCCATACTCTCATACCTTCCCCAGCAAACCGAATCAGTCCCCTACTATGCATTCAGAGCTCCTTATATTTTTATAACACTTACATAATTTTTGATAAGGTATAGTTACTTGATTAATGTCTATAAACTATAGGATCTATATCTAGTTTTTCTCTCAATTGAGTAACCTGTGCTCACAAAGCTGGCTGGAACATAGTAAATATTGCCAAATGAGAAAGAGAAAGTCGTCTGACTTGGTAAAATAATGGCAATGTTCTGGATCTTTAGATAGCCAAGAAACCTTAGAAATCTTGGCTTACATTATATATAATTGTTTTATAGATTAGGAAGCAACAGGCCGGGCATGGTGGCTCATGCCTGTAATCCCAGCACTTTGGGAGGCCGAAGCAGACAGATCACAAGGTCAGGAGATCGAGACCATCCTGGCTAACATGGTGAAACCCCGTCTGTACTAAAAATACAAAAAAATTAGTCGGGCGTGGTAGCAGGTGCCTGTAGTCCCAGCTACTCAGGAGGCTAAGGCAGGACAATGGCGTGAACCCGGGAGGCGGAGCTTGCAGTGAGCAGAGTTCGCACCACTGCTCTCCAGCCTGGGCGACAGGGTGAGACTCCGTCTCAAAAAAAAAAAGCAACATTTTTGCTGTCCTTTGTATTAGCGTCCTTAAATTATGCTTGTCTTATTGTACATCATCTATCAGTAATCAGGATAGTCTTTGAAATTCTCTATGTGAGATATTATTTCTTTATTTGTTAATATTTATAGATCTGGTATATTTTAAAATAAATGGTCACACAAACAAAATATTGTATTACACCATCATCCACAAACGGTTATCACATGCTAGTGCTCACTTTACACATATGCCATTTTGGCTGATGCACTCACCCCATGGAACCTATTGTTTGCAAACAGTGCCTAAAGATCCCTATCTTTTTTTGAAGATTAACTCTAAGCAGATCTTATTCCTTCTTACCATGTGTACATGGGAATTATCAACCTTAAACCTGTATCTTTTTGTGAGACTCTATTGAGAATAAGATAGCTCCCTCTGTTTCAGTTTACAGAAAGAAACCTGCCATTGATGGTCATTCTTCAGAAACAATAGCTTTATCATGATATCTGTTTTTTTCCTAGGGACAAACAAGCAGGTACAGGCTTACCTTAAAGGGCAAAATGGAGGAAACAAATAAAAAACAAAGAAGAAAAATCTATGGTCTTCAGTTATCTATGGATATTTGGCTTATCCCGTTGTAAACAATTGGCTTTTAGGTTACTAATACAGCTCCTAGAATTACTGTTTTAGTCTGTACTTTTTATTTTCACTGATGTGAATTTGTCTTTGTCATACTGAGTTGAAAACTCTGAAGACACAAATTGGTTCTCAAACCTACTAATTTACTGTCTTCATTAACTTAACATCTTCTTTCATAATAGCTCTTTACATCTAAGCCAAGATTTAAAAAAAAAAAAAAAACACTGGTTTTCAACCCTGTTACTCATTTTGGGTTTATTTGTTGAGACGCCACACAGATGAATATTAGTTGCCCTTGTGGTTTGGAAGTGCAGAAATACATAAACATAAACTGAGTGTTAGTATATTCCTTCAGAATACTGCAAAATAGCAACAACTTTAATTTGTTGTTTCCTGCAGTAGATTTGTTACCTACAAGACTGTAGGTAAAGATCTTAACATCATGGTTTTTATTGTTTGAGTTACAAAATAATAACCCCCAATCTCAGAGTTGGGTTTTTTCTTTAAAGCTGTTAGATCTAAAACCTTGTTAAATTTTACATCGATTAAATTGTCTTAATATACTTAGTTTTCTCTACTGAAACTTAAGGAAGACTGCAAGTAACGTTTATAACAATGTGCGATTGCTTTACTGAAAATATCCTAGTATTCTGACTCCCAGTGAGAGCGGTTTTGAATAATGCTTTGTGGTCCTCAATGCTATGGGTCAAGAAAACATCCTAGTTTCCCTTTAATAACACATGATGAATTTAGCATGCATTTATTTATTTAGATAGTTTTTAAACCTGATTTTTTTTTTCTCTTGAAGCAACAATTTTTTATTTCTTTCTTTTTAAGGGCAGGATCTTGCTGTGTTGCCCAGGCTAGTCTCAAACTCCTGGATTCAAGCGATTCTCATGCCTTAGCCTTTCATGCAGCAGGAATACATGTGTGTGCCACTGTGCTCAGCTAGTATCTCATTAATTAGTTTGTTTTTTTTTTTTTTTTTTTTTTTTTTTTTAGACAAAGTCTCACTATGTTGACCAGCCTGGGAAATAGCAATTTCTGAAACTTTACTTTGTTATGTCAGGTAATCTTCTGTCTTGTTTTGTTTCATCATATTGGTTCTGTGTTTACCACTTTCAAGCTTCAAAAGATGCTCCTGTCTGGGTGTGGTGGTTCGTGTCTATAATTCTAGCGCTTTGGGAGGTAGGAGGATCACTTGAGGCCAAGAGTTTGAGACCAGCCTGGGTAATGTAGTGAGACCCCATCTGCCCCCCAGAATTGAAACAAACTAGCTGAGTGTGGTGGTGCATGCCTGTTGTCCTAGCTACTTGGGATTCTGAGGTGAGAAGATTGCTTGAGCCCAGGAATTTGAGGCTGCAGTGCGCTATGATTGTGCCAGTGCCCTCCAGCCTGGGTGCAGAGCAAGACCCTGTCTCTAAAACAAGCAAACAAAACAAAACAAAAAACGAAAGGTGCCCCTGATTTTAGGATTTGGTAAATCAGTTTTCATTCTGTAAAAAACCTCCTTTATTCTCAGCTTTCCAGACAGACATCTTAATTGTTCTGAGTTTGCCTCCCCATTCCCTGACTTCTTTGATTGTAGTGACCTTTATTTAATGTTTAACATCTCTGATCTGAACCTAGCATATCAAGCATGAGTGACTCATAGTTACTTTGTGAATTCATTCTTATATGGTATATTTTTCCAATGGTGCCAGGATTTTGTTTTTTAATTATAACATTTGCTGCTCTGACACAGTAAGTCAAACTCTGCAGGGAGCACTTAGTAACTCCCTAAGAAAGTCACACATTAACATAATGGATTATTTTTTGGCCTCTAAAAGTTGAATTGCCTTTATTAGTTAATATTTCTCTAAGTGTTACTTCTGACATTCATTGTCTTTTGAGCATGTAGCTTTAATTCGGATGGAAGTTAGTTTCAATTTTTTACATTTTAACTTTCTCTAATCAGTGAGTTAATTTGGTAGATAACACATTTAAAATAGCATTATAACCACATATGCACTTATTCATACCTAATATACACAATGTATTTCCTCAGTACCTCCCATCTTTGGAAAAGTTTGGAAGAGATAATTTCAGGGAACTGTGGCTTTTGTTATTTTATAGTTATTTGCCTTGATATGTGGATACCTTTACTTCTATTTGAAAGATAGTTATTCTCAACCATTAATCAAATATTGTTTCTAGTTATGTTCAATTACAATATGAACTAAGTGTTTGCTTTATTTTCAATATCATTTATTTTTATTATACTGGCACTGCCTGGTTTTGAGATGCAGATAGCTGTGTTTCTGTAGTGATGAGAATTGGAGGAATGAGGGAACTTATACACCAAGAATGGTTAAGTTATTCTTTCTTACAAAGAAGCCTCAGAATCTTCCTCTACAAAGAAAGCATCTGGGGAATGTGGCATCATCAGTATGGCAGAATAGGAGAATCTAGCTTTCATTCCCCTCAAGGAAACACCAGTTTGTGTAACTACCCACAGACGAGAATATTTTGTGGGAGCCACAAAATCTAGCTGAGAGTTTCCAGCACACTGGTGGAGCAAAAAATCTGAGAGTGGAAACATTGAAGAGTAAGAAGAGCAATTTCATTTTACTAATATCACCCTTCGTTAAAGTACCACATCTTTGTGCCAAAAGAGGCCCCCTTGACCCACAATTTCGTGAGAGCAAAGTGAGAGCCTGAGTTACCCAGCCTTGTGGGATGCTGCCTGAGAGTCTCACATCATCTTGCCCCACCCAGAACACCAAGGAGATCTGCATGGCTGAATAATCCAATGGTAGCTAGGAGTAGGGAGAAGAGGTGAACACTCACAGCAACTGGCATGCAGTTTTCAACGGCCAGCCACAGATATAGTTAACTGGTTCATGGAATCCATCAAGAGATCCACCCACAAATCCTGCAGGATAACTTTCCCATATACACTCCCAACAAGTTGCTATGCTCCCTTAGGACCCCATTCACCACCGCCGCCATGGATGGTACCCCATGCGTCCCTGGTGCATGGCCTGTGCAAGCTCCCTCAGACAGTGTATGGATCTTAGTAGCCAATATGTATCTTAAAAGCCTGATCTACTGGTTTGTGAGAAGGCACACAACCTTAAACACTTCAGGGCACAGCTCTAGGGAAAATAAATGAGAGGTTATTGGCACCAGTCCCAGCTTTGTAGGATGACGAGAAGGCACACAGTGTTAAGATTTCCCCATAAGAGGAAACGAGGAGTGGAGCAAATGCATTCATAGTAAAGGTCTGAGAAACCTTCAGCATCTCTAACCAGGCTCACTGGTGAAGGTCTTTCTCTCTTTATGGTAATCAATAAAGACAGGAAGAGTTGACTGTTTCTTCAAACGTGAAGGCTTCAAGGAACATGAAGATTCAAGGAAGTATACTACCACTAAAGAATTACCAGTCTTTTGAAATTATCTAGTGAGAAGAACAAAAAGATAAAAGAATGAAAAGGATGAAGAAAGCATATGGGATGATGGGACACCATCAAATGAACCAAAATATGCATTATGAAATTCCCAGAAGTGCTCAGAAAGAGAAAGAGGAAGAAAATTTATTTAAAGATATAATGAAAGATAGCTTCCCAAATCTGAAAATAGAAATAAGCATGCAGTTCCATGAAGCCCAAAACAAGTCCAAATAAGTTGAGCATAATGAGGTCATCACTGAGACACATTAAAATCAAATTATCAAAAGTCAAAGGTGAAGAGTTTGAAAACAGAAGGAGTTTTTGTCACATACAAAGGGCCCATTATAAGACTATCAGCAGATTTCTCAGCAGAAACTTTATAGGCCAGGAAAGAGTGGGATGATATATTCAAAGTGATGAAAGAAAATAGCTGCTAACCAAGAATAGCATACCTGACAAAGGTGTCCTTCAGAAATAAGGGAGAGATAAAGATTTTCACAAGCAAACGAAAGCTGAGGGAATTTATCACCACTAGACCTGCCTTACAAGAAATGCTAAGGAAAGTTCTTCAGGTTTAAATGAAAGGATGCTTATTAGCATCAGGAAAATATATGAAGGTATAAAACTCAGTAATAAAGGTAAATACATAGTCAAATTAGAATAGTCTAATACTGTAATGGTGCTTTGTAAATCACTTTTATGATGAAGGTTAAAAATACAAATGTGTAAAAATAATCAGCTACAAAACTTTAATTGATACCCAGTACAAAAGATGTAAATTGTGGTATCAATAACAGAAAATGTTGGCAGGGTGAGTAAAAGTATAAAGTTTTTGTATGTGACCAACATTAAGCTGCTATCAGTTTAAAATAGACTATTATAACTATAAGATGCTTTATATAAGCTTCATGATACTCACAAAGCCAAACTCATAATAAATACATACAAGACAAAGAAAAAGGAATAAAAGCATACCACTTAAAAAAAAAAAAAAAGCAAGAGAGGAAGAAAGGCACAAAGGAACTATAAAATAATCAGTTTTATTCAAATGGCAACAGTAAGTTCTGACCTATCAATTAATTTAAATGTAAATGTATTAAATTCCCCAATCAAAAAACAGAGTAACCCAATGGATTAAAAAAAACATGATTTGACTATAGGTTACCTGCAAGAAACTCACTTTAGAATTAAGAAGACACATGGGCTGAAAGTCAAGGGATAGAAAAAGATATTCCATGCAAAAAGTAACCAAAAGAGAGCAAGAGTGTCTGTCTGTCACAGAGATAAAGAATTATTTCTGTGTAATCACAAAGGGATCAATTCATCAAGAGGATATAATATTTGTAAATTTATATGTACTCAGTGTTGGAACACTGAAAAATACAAAGCAAATATTAACAGAATTGAAGGGAGAAATAGACAACAACATAATAGTAGGGGACTTTGATACTCTGCTTTCAACAATGGATAGATCATCCAGACAGAAAATCAATAAGGAAATGTCATACTTGAACAAATGGACCTAACAAACATATACAGAATGTTCCATCCAACAGCAGCAGAATGCACATTCTTCTCAAGGGCACAAGTACGATTTTCCAAAATAGATTATGTGTAGGCCACAAACCAAGTCTTAACACATTTAAGAAGATTGAAATCATATCAAGTATCTTCTGATCACAAAGCTGTGAAACTAGAAACACGAGGAAAATTCACAAATATGCAGAAATTAAATAACACACTCCTGAGGGTGGAGCAAGATGGCAGAATAAAAGGCTCCACTGATCACCCCGAATTGCTGGGCTATTGAATTGCTAATGCCACCTCTCTACCTTCCCGACAGTGTTGGCATGGTGCCAAGAGTTTCTTTGCTCTGGGAAGAGGAAGAGCACAGCAGTTGTGAGGCACTGAGCTCAATGTTGCCCTGTTATAGCAAGGAAACAAAACAGACCAAATTCAGCTGATGCCCACCCACAGAGTGAGCATTTAAACCAGCCCTAGCCAGGAGGGATTGACTGATCCCAGCAGTCTGAACTTGAGTTCCTACAAGTCCCACCATTGTGGGCCAAAGCACTCTGGGGCTCCAAATAAAGTTGAAAGGCAATCTAGGCCACAAGGACTGCAACTATTAGGCAAGTCCTAGGGCTGAACTGAGCCCAGATCCAGTGGACTAGTGGGGTATAAAGCCTACTGAGACACCAACCTGAGCAGCTAAGGGAGTACTGACATCATCCCTCCCCTAATCCCAGGCTACACAGCTTACAGCTCCTAAAGAGACCCCTTCCCTCCACTTGAGAGGAGAGCGAAGAGTGGGGAGGACTTTGTCTTGCATCTTGGAAACTAGCTCAGCCACAACAGGATAGGGCACCAGTCAGAGTCATGAGGCCCTTTTTCAGGCCCTAGCTCCTGGACAAACATTTCTAGACACACCCTGGGTCAGAAGGGAACCTGCTGCCTTGCAGTGAAGGACCCAGTCCTGGCAGGATTCCTCGCCTGCTGATTGAAGAGCCCTTGGACCCTGAATAACCAGCAGCAATAACCAGCTACTACACTGAGGACCTTCGTGAGACTCTGAGACCTGCTGACTTCATGTGAGACTCAGCACACTTCCAGCTGTGGTGGCTATGGGACAAGACTCCTCTTCTTGAGAAAAGCAGAAGGAAAAGTAAAGGGGACTTTGTCTTGGACCTTAGGTACCAGCTCAGCCACAGGTAGGTAGAGCACCAAGCAGGCTCTTGGACTCTGATTCCAGGACTTGGATCCTGAATGGTATTTCTGGACGGACCTACCCAGGGCCAGAGAGGAACCTTCAGACCAGGCAGCATTCACCACAAGCTTGGTGAAGAGCCCTTGGGCCTTAGCGAATATTAGTAGTAGTCTGGCAGTATACCCCATGGGCCTGTGATGACAGTGGCTATGGGATGAGGCCTTTGGAAAGAGAAAGGAAGAGTGGGAAAGACAGTCTTGTGGATTGAGTGCCAACTCAGCTACAGTACAGTAGTACACTAAGTAGACTTTGAAGCTTTTTTATTCCAGTTTTGGTTTCAGGATGGCAACTCTGGACCTGCTTGGCGCCTGGGGAAACTCACTACCCTGAAGGGAAGGACACAGGTCTGGCTAGCTTTGCCACCTGCTGATGGTAGAGCCTCAGAGTCTTGAGTGAACATAGGGAGTAGCCAAGGAGTAGTTTACAGAAGGCCGTGGGTGAGACCCAGTGCTGTGTTGGCTTCCAGTGTGACCCAGCATAGTCACAGGGTCATGGTGGCCACAGGGGTGCTCATGTCACTCCACCCCCAGCTCTAGGTGGCCCAAAACAGACACACAGAGAGACTCTGTTTGTTTGAGAGAAAATAAGAGAAGAGAACTAGAGTCTCTGCCTTGTAATCCAGAGAATTCTCTCTGATCTTGTCCAGGGCCATCAAGGCAGTACCTCTATGAGTCTCCAAGAACCACAGCATTACTGGACTTGGAGTGCCCTCTAAAGCAGACTCGGCTTTGATCGTAACATCCAAGTCCTTTCAAATATTGGGAAAGCCTTCCCAAGATGGATGGGTACAAATGTGTCCAGACTGAGAAGACAGCAGTAAATACCTAAGTGTTCAATGCCCAGATACAGATGAACATCTGCAAGTATCAAGACCATCTGGAAAACATGACCTCACCAAATGAACTAAATAAGGCACCATAGGCTATTCCTGGAGAAATAAAGATTTATGACCTTTTAGACAAAGAATTCAAAATAGCCGTTTTGAGAAAACTCAGAGAAATTCAATATAACACAGAGAAGGAACTCAGAATTCTATCAGACAAATTTAACTGAGAGATGAAATAAAAAGAAGCAGAAATTCTGTACCTGAAAAATGCAATTGGCGTACTGAAGGATACATCAGAGTCCTTTGATTGCAGAATTGATCAAGCAGAAGAAAGAATGAGTGAGCTTGAAGATGGACTATTTAAAAATACACTCAGAGGGCCAGGCACGGTGGCTCATGCCTGTAATCCTAGCACTTTGGGAGGCCAAGGCGGGCGAATCACAAAGTCAGGAGATCAAGACCAACCTGGCTAACATGGTGAAACCCTGTCTGTACTAAAAATACAAAAAATTAGCCAGGCATCATGGTGGGCACCTGTAGTCCCAGCTGCTCAGGCGGCTGAGGCAGGAGAATGGCGTGAACCTGGGAGACAGAGCTTGCAGTGAGCCGAGATTGCACCATTGCACTGCAGCCTGGGTGACAGAGCAAGACTCCATCTCAAAAAAAAACAAAAAACAAACAACAACAGCAACAACAAAACAGAAAGGAAATAAAAAAAAAAAGAATAAAAAACAATGAAGCATGCCTACTGGATCTTGAAAATAGCCTCAAAAGGCAAATGTAAGAGTTATTGGCCCTTAAAGAGGCGGTAGAGAAAGAGATGGGTTAAAAAGTTTATTCAAAGGGATAATAGAACTTCCCAAACCTAGAGAAAGATATCAGTATCCAAATACAAGAAGGTTGTAGAACATCAAGCAGATTTAACCCAAAGATTACTATCTCAAAGCATTTAATAATCAAATTCCCAAAGGTCAGCGATAAAGGATCCTAAAAATAACAAGAGAGAAGAAACAAATAACATACAATGGAGCTCCAATACATCTGGCGACAGACTTTTCAGTGGAAATCTTAGAGGTTGGGAGTGATTGGCATGACATATTTGCTGAAAGGAAAAAAAAATTACCTTAAAATTGTATATCTGGTGAAAATATCCTTCAAACATGAAAAAGAAATAAAGACTTTCCCAGACAAACAATAGCTGAGGGACTTCATAAACACCAGACCTGTCCTGCAAAAAATGCTAAAGGGAGTACTTCAATCAAAAAGAAAAGGATGTTAATGAGCAATAAGAAATCATCTAAAGGTACAAAACTCATTGGTAATAGTAAAGTAAAAAGAAAAACCTAGAATACTATAAAACTGTAACTATGATGTGTGAACCACTCTTAAGCAGAAAGACTAAATGATGAACCAATCAAAAATAATAACTACAACTTTTCAAGACACAGTTCAATAAGATATATTAATAAATAGAAACAATACAAAGTTAAAAAGTGGGGGGACTAAATTAAAGTGCAGAATGTTTATTTGCTTTTTGCTTGTTTCTCTGTTGTGTACGCAAACAGTGTTCAGTAGTGTTCAGCTTAAAATAGTGGGTTGCAAAATAGTATTTGCAAGCTTCATGGTAACCTCAAACCAAAAAAACATACAACAGATACACCAAAAAATAAAAAGTAAGAAACTAAATTATATCATGAAAGAAAATCATCTTCACTAAAAGGAAAACAGGAAGGAAAAAAGAAGAGAAAACCACAAAACGACCACAAAAATAGCAAAATGGCAGGAGAAAGTTCTTACTTATCAATAATAGCATTGAATGTAAATGGACTAAACCCTCCAATCAAAAGACATAGAGTGGCTGAATTGATTTTTTTAAAAAAGACCCAGTGATCTGTCGCCTACAAGAAACACGTCACCTATAAAGACACACATAGACTGAAAATAAAGGAATGAAAAAAGATATTCCATGCCAATGGAAACCAAAAAAGAGCAAGAGTAGCTATACTTATATCAGGCAAAATAGATTTCAAGACAAAAACTATAAGAAGAGACAAATAGGTCACTATATAATGATAAAGGGGTCAATATAGCAAGAGAATATAACAGTTGTTAATATATATGCACCAAGCACTGGAGCACCCAGATATATATACTAAATACTATTAGACCTAAAGCAAGATATAGGCCTCAATGCAATAATAGTTAAAGGCTTCAACACCCTGCATTCAGCATTGGACAGATCTTCCAGATGGCAAATCAACAAAGAAACAATGGACTTAATCTGCGCTATAGACCAAATGAACCTAATAGAGATTTACAGAACATCTCATCCAATGGCTGCAGAATACACACTTTTTTTTCTCAGCACATGGATCGCTCTCAGGGATGAACTATATGTTAAGTCATAAAACAATATTCAAAAATATTGAAATAACATCAGGCATCTCCTCTGACCTCAGTGGAATAAAACCAGAGATCAACAACAAGAAGAATTTTGAAAACTATAGAAACACATGAAAATTAAATAGTATGCTCCTAAATGACCAGTGGATCAGTGAGGAAATTAAGAAGGAAATTGAAAAATTAATTGAAACAATAGTGGAAACACAACATTTCAAAACCTGTGGTATACAGCAAAAACTGTACTAAGAGGGAATTTTATAGCTCTAAGTGCCCACATCAATAAAGAAGAAAATCTTCAAATGAATAGCCTAATGATGCATCTTAAAGAACTAGAAAAGCAAGAGCAAACCAAATCCAAAATTGATAGAAGAAAATAAATAATAAAGATCAGAGCAGAAATTGAAATGAAGAAAACAATACAAAAGATAAACGAAACAAAAAGTTGTTTTTTTGAGAAGTTAAACAAAATAGGCAAACCCTTAGCCAGATTAAGAAAAAGAGAGAGAAGATCCAAATAAATAAAATCAGAGATGCAAAAGGAGACATTACAACTGATACCACAGAAATTGAAAGGATCATTAGTGGCTACTATGAGCAACTATATACCAATAAATTGGAAAATTTAGAAGAAATGGATAATGGATCATTACTGGCTGCTATGACCAACTACATACCAATGCATTTGAAATTTTAGAATAAATTGATAAATTTCTTGACACATACAACCTGCCAAGATTGAACCTTGAAGAAATCCAAAACTTTAACAGACTAATAACAAGTAATGAGATTGAAGCCTTAATAAAAAGTCTCCCAGTAAAAAAAAAGCCCAGGATCCTATGGCTTCACCACTGAATTCTACCAAACATTTAAAGAAGAGCTAATACCAATCCTGCTCAAACTATTTTGAAGAATGGAGGAGGAGGGAATACTTCCAAATTCATTCTACATGGCCAATATCATCCTAATACCAAAACTAAAGACACATAAAAATAAAAAATAAAAAATAAAAAAACTACAGGCCAATGTCTCTGATCAATATTGATACAAATATCCTCAACAAAATACTAGCAAACCAAATTCAACAATGCAATAAAAAGATCATTCATCATGACCAAGCGAGATTTATCCCTGAGATGCAAGGATGGTTCAAAATGTGCAAATCAATCAGTGTGCTACATCATACTAACATAATGAAGTGCAAAAACCACAGGATCATTTCAATTGATGCAAAAAAGCATGTGACAAAATTCAACATCCATTCATGATAAAAACCCTCAAAAACTGGGTATAGGAAGAACATACCTCAAGAGAATAAAAGCTATATATGGCCAACCTCAAGCCAATATCATACTGAATGGGAACAAACTGAAAGCCTTTCCTCTAAGATTTGGATCACCACAAGGGTACTCTTTTTCACTGCTGTTGTTCAATTTAGTACTGGAAGTCCTAGCTAGAGCAGTCAGACAAGAGAAAGAAATAAAGGGCATCCAAACAGGAAGAGAAGTCAAATTATCCTTGTTTGCAGATCATACGACCTTATATTTGGAAAAATCCAAAGATGCCATCAAAACTGCTAGAATTGATAAACAAATTTAGTAAAGTTGCAAGATGCAAAATAAACATACAAAAATTAGAATCATTCCTGTATGCTGACTGAACAATCTGAGAAAGAAATTCAAAAAGTAATCCCATTTACAACAGCCACAAATAAAATGAAATACATAAGAATCAACTTGACCAAAGATGTGAAAGATCTCTACAATCAAAATTAGGAAACACTGATAAAAGAGATTGAAGAAGACGCCAAAAAAAATGGAAAGACATTTCATGTTCATGAATTGGAAGAATCAATATTGTTAAAATGTCCATACTACCCAATGCAATCTACAGATTCTATATAATATGTAGACTGCATCCTGTGACATTCTTCACAGAAATAGAAAAAAATCCTAAAACTTACATGGAACTACAAAAGACCCAGAATAGGCAAAGCTATCTTATGCAGAAAGAACAGAACTGGCAGAATTACTTTACCTGACTGTAAATTATACTGTAGTGCTATAGTAACAAAAACAACATGATATGGGCATAAAAACAGACACATAGACTAATGGAACAGAATAGAGAACCCAGAAACAAATCCACACACCTACAGTTATCTCATTTTTGAGAAAGGTACCAAGAACATACACTGGGGAAAAGACAGTCTCTTCAATAAATGGTGCTGGGAAAACTGGATATCCATATGCAGAAGAATGAAACTGGACCCCTGTCTCTCTATATATATACAGAAATCAAGCAAATGGATTAAATAATTAAATATAAGACTTCAAATATGAAACTACTACAAGAAAACATTGGGGAAAATCTCCAGGACATTAGTCTGGGCTAAAATTTCTTTCTTAATAGCCCACAAGCACAGACAACCAAAGCAAAAATTGACAAGTGAAAACATATCAAGTTTAAAAGCTTCTGTACAGCAATGGAAGTAATCAGCAAAGTGTAGAAACAACCTACAGACTGGGAGAAAATATTTGCAAACTACCCACCTGACAAGGAATTAATAGCCAGAATATATAAGGAGCTCAAACAACTCTATAAAAAAAATCTAATAATCCAGTTTTTAAATGGTCAAAAGAAGACATACAAAGGTGCTCAACTATCATTGATCATCAGAGAAATGCAAATCACAACTGCAATGAGATATCATCTCACCTCTGTTCAAATGGCTTATATCCGAAAGACAGGCAATAACAAATGCCAGCAAGGTTGTAGAGAAAAGAGTACCCTCCTACACTTGATGATGTATGATGATGTTGATGAGACTGTAAGTTAGTGCAACCACTAGGGAGAATAGTTTGGAGGTTCCTGAAAAAACTAAAAATAGAGCTACCATATGATCCAGCAATCCTGCTCCTAGGTATATACACAAAAGAAAGGAAATCAGTATATCAGAGAGATATCTGCACTCCTATGTTTGTTGCTGCATTGTTCACAATAGCTAAAATTTGGAAGCAAGTTAAGTGTTCATCAACGGATTAATGGATAAAGAAAATGTGGTACATATACACAATGGAGTACTATTCAGCCATAAAAAGGAATGAGATCCTGTCATTTGCAACAATGTGGATGAAACTGGAGGTCATTATGCTAAGTGAAATAAGCCAGGCACAGAAAGACAAATATCACATGTTCTTACTTATTTGTGGAGTCTGAAAGTCAAAACGATAGAACTAATGGAAATAGAGGTAAAAGGATGGTTACTAGAGGCTGGGAAGGGTAGTTGAGGGATAAGGGGAAGGTGAGGGTGGTTAATGGGTCAAAAGAAAAAAAAGAATGTGAGCAAGACCTAGTATTTGATAACACAATAGGGTGTCTATAGTCAATAATAATGTACTGTACATTTTAACATAACTAAAAGAGTATAATTGGATTGTTTGTGACACATATGTAAATGTTTGAGGGGATATCCAATTTTACATTATATGATTATTACACGTTGCATGCCTGTGTCAAAATATCTCATGTACCCTGTAAATACATATACGACTATGTATGCACAAAAATTAAAATCAAAAATCAAAAAAGTAAACACTCAAAACTAAAGAGGCACAAAGAAGAAATCAAAAGGGAAGTCAAAAAGTATATTGAGAGAAACAAAAATGGAAACTCAACATACCAAATCTTATGCAGTGCAGCCACAGAAGTTCTAACAAAGTTCATAGGAGTAAATGCCTACATTAAGAAAAAAGAGAGATCACAAATAAACAGCCTACCTTTATATCTCAAGAAACTAGAAAAAGAAGAACAAAATAAGCCCAAAGTTAGCGGAAGGAAGGAAGTAATAAACATCTAAAAGAAATAAATGAAACAGGCTAGAAAAACCATAGAAAAAATCAACCAGACAAAGAGTTGTTTTTTGAAAAGATAATGAAAATTATAATGAAAATCTTTAGACTAAGGAAAAATGAGAAAAGAATCAAATGAATAAAATTATAAATGAGAGAAGAGACATTACAGCTGATATCACAGAAATACAAAGGATCATAAGAATCTTCTGTGAAGAAATATACGCTAACAAATTGGATAACCTAGAGGAAATGGATACATTTGTAGAAGCATACAAATTAACAAGACTGAGCCTTGACAAAATAGGAAATCTGAATAGACCAAAAACAAGTAATGGGATTGACTAAGGAATGCAAAACCTTTCAACAAAGAATATCTCAGGACAAGATGGTTTCACTGGTGAATTCTACCAAGTATTTAAAGAAGAATTAATGCCAGTTCTACTCAAACTCCTCCAAAATGTGAAGAGGAGGGAACACTTCCAAACTCATACTACAAGGCCAGCATTACCCTGATACCAAAGCCAGACAAGAACACTGCAAGAAAAGAAAATTACTAGCCAATATTTGTAATGAACATAGATGTGAAAATACTAAAAACAAAACTAGTAAACTAAATTTTACAGCACACTGAAAAGATTATATGCCATTGTCAAGTGGGATTCATCCTTGGGATCCAGTCATGGTTCAACCTACACAAATCAGTAAAAGTAATATATCACATTAACAGAATGAAATATAAAAATCATATGATCATCTCAATAGATGCAGAGAAAGCATTTCATAACATTCAACATGATTTCTTGATTTAAAAAAACAAAACAAAACACCTCTCAATAGATTAGGTGTAGAACGAATGTAGCACAACATAATAAAAGCCATGTATGACAAGCCCAAGCTAGCATCCTACTCTGTGATGAAAAACTGCAAGGCTTCCTGCAAGATCAGGAACAAGACAAGGGTGCCCACACTTGCCACTTCTTTTCAACACAGTGCCTGGAGGTCCTAGCTAAAGCAGTTAGGAGGGGAAATCCATCCAAATCAGAAAGAAAACAGTAAAATTGTCTCTGTGTGTTAAGTTAACTTAAGGTAAGATAACTTTACCTTATTTCAAAAAAACTCCTAAAGAATCCACCAAACACTTGTTATAACTAATAAATTCAGTAAAGTTGCCGGAATAGAGTTATATTTATATCACTAACAACAAATTCTCTGAAAAAGAAATTAAGAAAACAATTCCATTTACAATACCATCAAAAAACAATAAAATACTTAGGTATAAATTTAACCAAGGAGGTGAAATATCTGTAGTACAATAAAATACTGATTAAAGAAACTGAGGTAGATGCAAAGAAATGAAAAGATACCTCAAAGAAAATGAAAGATACCTCATGTTTGTGGATTGGAAGAATTGATATTGTTTAAATGTAAAATTCAGTGAGATCCCTATCAGAATTTCAGTGACATTTTTCATGGAAATAAAAACACAATCTCAAAATTGGAAGCACAAAAGGCCCCAAATAGTCAAAGCAAACTTGAGCAAGAATAACAAAGCTGGAGATGTCACCCTTCCTAATTTCAAATTATGTTACAATGCTATAGTAATCAAAACAGCATTTAGTACTGGCATAAAAACAGACCCATTGACCAGAGGAACAGAATCAAGAGCCCAAAAATAAACCCACATATATGCAGTAAACTAACTTTTCACAAGTGTGCTGAGAATACATCATAGGAAAAAAAATAGTCTGTTCAATAAATGGTGTTAGGAAAATGGGATATCCACATGAAAAAGAATGAAATTAGACCTTTATATTACACTATACACAAAAATCAACTCAAAATGGATTTAAGACATAAACATAAGACCTGAAATTATAAAACTCCCAGAATAAAAAAAAAGATAAAAGCTCCTTGACATTGGTATTGGCAATTATCTTTTGGATATGACACCAAAAGCACAGGCAACAAATCTAAAATAAGTAGGACTGCATCAAGCCCAAAAGCGTCTGCATGGCAAAAGAAACAATCAACAAAATTAAAAAGCCACCTACAGATTGGGAGAAAAGATTTGCAAACCATGTATCTGATAAAGGATAGCTGGGCTCAGTGGCTCACCTGTAATTCCAGCACTTTTGGAGGCCAGGGCAAGCAGATCACTTGAGTTCAGGAGTTTGAGACCAGCCTGGGCAATATGGTGAAACCTTGCCTCTATAAGAAATACAAAAATTATCCCGGCGTAGTGGTACATGCCTGTAATCTCAGCTACTCGGGGGGCTGTGGTAGGAACACCTGAGCCTGGGAAAGTAGAGGCTGCAGTAAGCCAGTATCACACCACTGCACTCCAGCCTGGGCACCAGAATGAAACCCTTTCTCAAAAAAGGGGGGCTAATATCTAAAATGTACAAGGAAATCATACAACTGATAGCAAAAATGAAATAGCCTGATTTTAAAATAGACAAAGGACCTGCATAAACCTTTCTCCAAAGATAACGTACAAATAAGTTTTCAGGTATATGAAAAAATGCTCCACACCACTAATTATAAGGGAAATGCAAATCAAAACTTTAATGAGCTATCACCTAACACCTGTTAAGATAGCTACTATAATAGATTAAGAAAATGTGGCACATATACACTATGGAATACCATGCAGCCACAAAAAAGGATGAGTTCATGTCCTTTGCAGGGACATGGATGAAGATGGAAACCATCGTTCTCAGCAAAGTAACACAAGAACAGAAAACCAAACACTGCATGTTCTCACTTATAAGTTGGAGTTGAACAATAAGAACACATGGACACAGGGAAGCGGGGATATCATACACTGGGGCCTGTCAGGTGGTGGGGGCTAGGGGAGGGATAGCACTAGGAGAAATACCTAATGTAGATGATGGGTTGATGGGTGCAGCAAACAACCATGGCCTGTGTATACCTATGTAGCAAACCTGCATATTCTGCACATGTATCCCAGAACTTAAAGTATAATTTTCTGTACATGTATCCTAGAACTTAAAGTATAATTTTTTAAAAAGATAGCTATTACAAAAAAGACAACAGATGACAGGTGTTGGCAAGGGTATTGGGAAAAGGGAATCCTTGTATACTGTTAGTGAGAATGTATATTGGTACAGCTATTATGGAAAATATTATGGAATTTTATATTTTCCATATATTATGGAAAAAATTAAAAAATAGAACTGCCGTATGACCTAGCCATCTCACTTCTGGGTATATATCTAAAGGAAATGAAACCAGTGTCCAAGAGATATTTGCACTTCCATCTTCATTACAGCATGATTCCCAATAGTCAAGATGTGGAAACAATTTAAATGTCCAACAGATGAATAGATAAATTATGACATATAAATACAATGTAGTATTATTCAGCCTTAACAAAAAAAGAAGAAAAGAAGAAGGAGAAGGAGAAGGAGAAAGAAGAAGATCCTGTCAGTAACAACATGGGTGGACCTGGAGTGCATTATGCTAAGTAAAGTAATCCAGGCACAGAAAGACAAGTACTGTGTAATCTCACTTACATGTAGAATCTTTAGAAGTTGAAGTTACAGAAGCAGAGAGTAGAATGATGGTTGCCACAGGCTGGGGAGAGGGCAAAACAGGGAGGTTATGGTTAATGGGTACAAAGTTTCACTTGTACAAGATAAGTAAGTTCTGGTGGTCTACCATATAACATGATGCCCATAGGCTAGGAGAGTAGATCTTATGTTACGTGTTCTTACCATACACACACACAAAAAAAAACAGCAACAATAATAATGGTAAAGCAGGCATGAGAAAACTTTAGCAAGTGATGGATATGTTTATGACCTTGATAATGGTAGTGGTTTCTTGGGAGTATACTTCTCCTCAAACTCATTGAGATGTATACATTAAATATGTGCAGCTTTTTATATGCCAACCATACCTCAATAAAGTTAAAAAGAAGCATCTAATGTAATCAAATAGATTTTCTGGTGGGATATAATTTCATAGAAATTCAAGTATTACCAAAAAAATAATGGTAGGGTTATGGGCAGGGGCATCAGTGGTTTGATTTCTACTACTCGGTGCTTTGGCATCTGTACAAGGTACAAAGGATTTGATTCATAATTTTATTTGAATCACAGTGTGTCTCTGTCAAGTTTGCAAGTGGAACTTCAGGCTCAATTACGTGGAAACCAGATGACTGTTTAAATTTGAAGACAGAGAATAGAAAAGGATGGAATTCCAAAGTACTGTATCCAGAACACATAAAAGCTGTGACTCACAAAGTCAAGGAGAGATGACTTCTTCTGGCATTTAAGATGATGAAACACCTTTAGGTCTTGACCAGTCATCCTCATAAAGAATGAAAATTCATCCTCCCAGGTAGTTAGTGCATAAAAGAAAGCCTTTCCTCAAGAAAGAACCAACATTGTCTTAATAGCATCCTATTATCTCAAACTCTAGAATGACTAGAGAGAGACAGATTATATTCTGTTTCTCTCAGAGAATATATAGATTAAAGTTTTATCCACTTAAAGCTTTTTTTCTCTTAAAACAATCATCTAAACTGAATTGAAATATAATTTTATGAGAGAAAGAGTTCACAATTTCTAACTGATGAATGGTTATGAATAGCAAAAGCCCAGAATTTTCATTTTAAAAAGGGATTGGGGAAAGAAGGTGATACTATGGGAAGAATGTTAATCAAGGAGATAGGAAACCCAACTTTTAATCTTAATTGTGGTATTAACCAGCTGTGTGAACTTGGATCAATCACTTTCCATCTTTAAGTCCTAGTTGCTTTTACTCTAAACTGATAGAATTAGATTAGGTGATCTGGTCTCTAATGTATATGATTCTGAAAGGAAGGGGGATATCTTTCTTTGAAATTATACAGGCTTTGTTATCTGATAAGAAAAAAGTCAGAAGAAAATAAAGTGAGTTATATGGATATCTAAATCTAACATCTGTTAACTTGGAAGTGAGTATCCATAAAGCCCTTGCAGTTCTCTGTGCTTTGCAGCTCTTTACATTAGATGGAGGTGGAAGGATCAAAGAGAAGTGTACTTTTTGTTCACTGAAAGCTTTTGGCATATACATCAGCTTGAGTTGGTGTGACATTGCTGGCTACTGTGTCCTATTCTTCTGGTCTGGAAATTCATAGCTAACTTAGGGAATTTATAAAGCATTTGCTCTCTCCATTCTTTATCAATCACTGACAGACTCATTGTTTTATAATGTACTTCTCAGCAAGCTGTTTGCGACTCATCGCCTGCTTGCTTTATAGTCTATAAATATTTAATTCTTTAATAAACTGCTTATATGTAATATAAAATGACTGATGCTATTCTCTCCTCTTTTAATAGTGCTACTATTTGCAAAACAATTCTTTTTTTTTCTAAATACCAATATGTTTCACAAATGTTTGACTTTCCTTTTTCTAAGTAGCAATTTATTCTGGGAGGTTGGTAGAATGACAGGCAGGAAAACAGCCCCTTACTTCTGGGAATGCAATATAACTCTTCCCTCATCCTCACCCCTACTAAGCTGCAAATTGATGAAGTAAAGAAGATGGACTTTGAAATTGTGACAGAGAGCAATCGCCTGTCTCTCTATAGACTCAGTGTGCAAAAACAGCCTTTAAATCTCTAGACTAAATGTTTACAATGAACAAATACAGTTCCCTCTTTGTTCGACATCCTTTGTCCAGGGGAATCATAAAAAATAGTCAGGGATAATATACCACCACCTTAGTGTGCCCATCTTTTTAACTGTGTACTTTGTTTTTTAATGTTGGCTGATGTGCTTTCTGTGCCATGAAATAATTTTTCAATATTTAATGACTCATTTTTAAAGTTGGATAAGTCAGATGCTTATTGAGTGCTTGTTGTGTGCCCTGCACAGCTGTTAGTATGTTTTCAAGCAAGCCACTATTATTTTTCTATGGTATTTCAATATAATTTATAAAACTCTACAAATTGTGAACTCCCCTGTGCTAAGGCAGGGAGGAAAAATTGGAGAAACCAGAACAAATAACACTTCTTCAGTGCTACCATTAATAAGATACATTTGATCTTGGAAAAATTGTGCAGAGAGTGGGGATAGAACATTTGTTTCCAAGTTTTTAAATCTTGATTTGTATGCTACTTCTACGATGTATTAGCTGTTACTTTAAGCTTTTCACCTACCCTTTCTTACCTGTAATATGGGCATAAAAATTATCCAGTTTATGTAAACACCTGACATATACAGACATACCTTGTTTTATTACCCTCCTCTGCACTTCACAAATATTGCGTTGATTTTTTTTTTAACAAATTGAAGTTTTGTGGCAACCCTGGGTGAGCAAGTCGGTGGTGCTCACTTTGTGTCACATTTTGTTAATTCTCTCAATATTTTAAACTTTTTCAGTCTATTATGGTATTCTGTGGTCAGTGATCTTTGATGTTACTATTGTAATTGTTTTGAGATGCTATGAACTATGCTCATATAAGATGGCTAACTTAGATTATCAATGTTGTGTGTATTCTGACTGCTTCACAAACTGGGCATTCTCCCATCTCTGTTGCTCTCTTCAGGCCTCCCTATTCCCTAAGACAATATGGATGTTAGACACAACAATATCGAACTTAGACCAATTTATAACCCAACAATGGCCTCTAAAAAGTGTTCAGATGAAGAGTCACACATCTCTCGCTGTAAATAAAAAACTAGAAATGATTAAGGTTAGTGAGGAAGGCATGTAAAAAGTGAAGACAGATCAAAAGCTAGACCTCTTGCACTAAACACTTAGCCAAGTGTAAGTGCAAAGGAAAAATTCTTGAAGAAAATTAAAAATGCTACTCCAGTGAAGTAGTGAAAGTAAAACAGCCTTATTGCTAATATGGAGACAGTTTTGGTGGTCTGAATAGATCAAATTAGTCACAACATTCCCTTAAACCAAAGCCTAATCCAGGGCAAAGCCCTAACTCTTCAATTCTGTGAAGACCAAGAGAGGCAAGGAAGCTGCAGAAGAAAAGTTTACAGCTCGCAGCCGTTGGTTCATGAGGTTTAAGGAAAGTAGCCATCTACATAATATAAAATTGCATGAAGCAGCAGGTGTTGATGGTAAAGCTGCAGCAGGTTACCCAGAATATCTAGCTAAGTTAATTGATGAAAGTGACTACACTAAACAACAGATTTTCAATATAGAGGAAATAGCCTTCTATTGGAAGAAGATGCCATCTGCGACTTTAATAGCTAGAAAGGAGAAGTTAATGCTTTGCTTCAGAGCTTCAAAGGACAGACTGGTTCTCTTGTTAGGGGCAGTTGGTAATTTTAAGTTGAAGCCAATGCTCACTTGCCATTCCAAAAATCCTGGGGCCCTTAAGAATTATGCTAAATCTACTCTGCCTGTGCTCTCTAAATGGAATAACAAAACCTGCATGACAGCTTATCTGCTTTCAGCATGGCCTACTGAATATTTTAAGCCAACTGTTGAGACCTACTACTCAGAAAAAAAGATTCCTTTCAAAATATTCCTACTATTTGACAATGCACCTAAGTCATTCAACATCCAAGAATTCTGATGGAGATATACAAGGATATTAATGTTGTTTTCAGGCCTGCTAACAGAGCAAACATTTTGCAGCCTGTGGATTATGGGGTCATTTTGACTTTCAAGTCTTATTATTTAAGAAATACATTTATAAGGTTATAGCTGCCATAGATAGCTGTTCTTCTGCTGGATCTTAGCAAAGTAAATTGAAAATCTGTGGGAAAGGAGTCACCATTCTAGATGCCATTAAGAACATTTGTGATTAATGGGAGAAAGTCAACATGTCAACATTAACAGGAATTTGGGAGAAGTTGATTCCAACCCTCTTGGATGACTTGAGGGGTTGAAGACTTCAATGGAAGAAGTAACTACAGACATAGTGGAAATAGCAAGAGGACCAGAATTAGAAGTGGAGCCTGAGGATGTGACTGAATTGTTGCAATCTCATGATAAAACTTGAATGGCTAAGGAGTTGCTTCTTATGAATAAACAGAGCGATTTCTTAACATGGTATCTACTCCATCTTGAGATGAAGTCTGCTGTAAACACTGTTGACATTGACAACAAAGGTTTTAGAATATTATATAAACTTTGTTAACAAAGCAGCAACAGGGTTTGAGAGGATTGAGTCCAATTTTGAAAGACATCCTACTGTAGGGAAAATGCTGTCAAACAGCACACGTGCTACAAAGAAATCTCTCATGAAAAGAAGAATCAGTTGACACAGCAGACTTCATTGTTGTCTCATTTTAAGAAACTGCCACAGTCCAGTCACAAGAATTGCTTGAACCCTGGATGCGGAGGTTGCAGAGAGCCAAGATCGTGCCACTGCACTCCAGCCTGGGAGACAGATCTAGACTCTGTCAAAAAAAAAAAAAAAAAGAAAGAAAGAAAAGAGAAAAGGAACTGCCACAGCCACCCCAACCTTCAGCAACCACCACCCTGATCAGTCAGCAGCCATCAACATCAAGACAAGATCCTTCTCCAGCGAAAAGATTATGACTCACTGAAGCCTCAGATGATTGGTAGCAATTTTTAGCAATAAGGTCTTTTAAATTAAGGTATGCACATTTTTTAGCCATGCTATTGTACACTTACTAGACTATACAGTATAGTGTAAACATAACTTTTATATGCACTGGGAAACAAAAAAATTCATGCAACTCACTATATTGCAATATTAACTTTACTGTGGTGATATGGAACTAAACCTGCAATATCTCTGAGGTATGCCTGCAATAGGCCCTCAAATAATGTTAATTTTCTGAGTAAATGTTACACTCTGAAAGAAGAACTTCAAGATAAATTCAAAAATCAGCAAATGTTGTGAATGCAAAGATGATATTAATTTTATGTAAACAGGGCCTATAATTTCAGTTGTGTATATAATAATAGTGATGGCTACTTTAAGCAATAAGCACTTTAAATGGAGGCTCCTTGTTTAACTAACAGCACACATTTGTAAGGAGACTCATTAGGGTCTTTTGCTTAGGAGCAGAGAGTTTTTTTGTGCCAAACTGCAGGTCAATCTTTTATCCTTGTTCTTTTAATCTCTATGATCAATCTAAGTGAGCTAATATGCTTATACAAATTAAACTATTCTAGCCTCATGTTCCCTGTACCCCTCTTCACTTTATATGATATTACTTTTTATTTTACAGATATGATTCTGTTTTCTTTCATTTAACATTCACATCACAAACGGGCTTCCATTTTACTCTTCCTAAAGCAAAATTGCCTGTGATGCTTTTAGCATAACTTTCTACCCTGTTTAAATATCATAAATTTAAACCAGTTTAGGTGTAACCTCGATTTTTTCTAATGAGTTCCATTTCCTATGGTGTACTGTCTCATCTGCTTCCAAAATAGACTTTCACCTTTCTTCCTCACCTGATCTATGATCTAAGATCAGTCATTGTCATATCTAATTATTTACTTTGTATAGTACGTTTTATTGAAAGATTATGAAGGTCAGTGGAAAAGAATAGATCGTCTTAATAATAAAAGTAACATTTTCATTATCATCTTTATTTATTGAGTTCCCACTATATACCTGGTATCTTAGCAATTCTATGTGTTGCTTTAGGATATGTAAAATGTTTTTCATTTAATCTGACTCTATGAGGTTCAAATTCTGAATTCAGAGATGAGGAAAATGAAGTACAGACAAGTTAAGTAGCTTGCTCAATTTCACACAGCTAGAAAGTAAGTAAAATTAGGATCCCATTATAGGTCCTGTTGATTCTAGAACCTATGCTTTGCCATACCTCCTTTTGAGAAGCTCAGCAAAATGTGTTTTGTTGTTGTTGTTGTTGTTGTTGTTGTTGTTGTTGTTGTTGTTATAACATGATAGACATGGTTTCTATCTCCATTTTAAGAGTGCCAGTATTCATTGAAAAAAATTAGTATCAGTTCACTTTCTTGTGATGCCTTTCTTTTAAGAGAAACAGTGTATGTGAAAGTACTTTGTACATTGTAAAGTCCTAGACAAATGTAAGGTATAATTATAATAATGGTAATGAATATGAAGTACTTTTATTATAACTGTGTTGATAGTTATGCATTTTATCCCAAAGGATAAGTATGTCTTATTCTGTGTTATTAAAAAAAATTCCTGAAAATTTGTAAGTAATTCTACAAAAAAATGTAAAAACATAATACTATTTTTAATGCCCAAAGAGGCTTTTTAATTCTGGGTGAAGCCTGTAACAAGTAAAGAACCAATTTGTAACGTGACTAATTCTCTATCTGTTTAAAATCTTAAATTTTTAAAATTAAAGTTTTTAAAGGAAGACATTCTTAAATAATATTGACTGACACCTATAATCTCTTAAAACACTATCAAAAAGACATCATGGGAAAGCTGCTAACTTATTTTTGAGGCCAGGAAACATCATAATTAGAGCTATATATTACAGAATTCCTAGATCTGTATTATTCCAAAGCCTGAACTATCATCCCTTCACATTGAAATCCACTAAAATATGGACAAACATATTTCATTAGAAAAATATTTAAATGGCTATCTAGAAATCAATTCATATATTTAATATAGGCATTGAACACACATATTGCACAATACTCAAATTTGGGAGATATTTTGAGAGTCTACATGTTATTTTTCTAGTCTCATTTACTTTCAGATAACATCTGATTCTCTCTATTAAATGCTATTCTTTATTTTTTTAAGACCAATGGAAACTTTTAAATATTCTTCTTAATTCTTATTTTATTTATTTATTTATTTATTTATTTATTTATTTATTTATTTATTTATTTTGAGACGGAGTCTTGCTCTGTCGCCCAGACTGGAGTGCAGTGGCGCGATCTCTGCTCACTGCCACCTCTGCCTCCTGGGTTCAAGCGATTCTCCTGCCTCAGCATCCCAAGTAGCTGGGACCACAGGTGCATGCCACCACACCCAGCCAATTTTTGGTATTTTTAGTAGAGACGGGGTTTCACCGTGTTAGCCAGGATGGTCTCGATCTCCTCACCTCATGATCTGCCTGCCTCAGCCTCCCAAAGTGCTGGGATTACAGGTGTGAACCACCATGCCTGGCCTTTTTGTTTGTTCGTTTTTGTTTTTTTTTTTTTTTGGTCACAGAGTCTTGCTCTGTTGCTCAGACTGGAGTGCAGTGGCGTGATCTTGGCTCACTGCAGCCTCCACCACCTGTATTCAAGAGATTCTCCTGCCTCAGCTTCCTGAGTAGCTGAGATTACAGGCATGTGCCACCACACCCAGCTAATTTTTGTATTTTTAGCAGTGGCGGAGTTTTATCATGTTGGACAGGCCTTGTCTTGAACTCCTGACCTCAGGTGATCCTCCTACCTTTGCCTCCCAAAGTATTAGGATTGCAGGTATGAGTCACCGTACCCAGCCTGTAATTAATTCTTAATACAGGACATCCCTCACTTCATAAAACTAAATTCTTTATACTGAATTCTTTAAATTTAATCATTTATTTTAACCTTCTGGAAAATGCTGTTTCTACTTCATGCAAATCTATAAAATACATGCATTATGTCTATATCTATCTGCACATATATAGAAGCACACATAAGCATTGTAATAATTAGTTACAAGTTTTGTGTTAATCTCAAAGTTGGCCATTCAGTTGCATTCTCTTTCATGAGATTGCATTCTTGACTGTAGACACGGCATTCATAAATGATGATACAATGGCAGTTGGGAGCAGAATTTGAGAGGAAACATGATAGAAAGCACCTGGGTAAGCATAAAAATAGAGACCAGAAGTAATTGCTTCAAAAGGATATGCTATAATTTGCTTGGTCAAATAAGTAGTATATTTCTAGAAATCCTGATTCAGATCCTTTTAAAAAGTGTAGACTCAGGATATAATATCATGTGGTATCAGCTATTCAAATGCATTCTCAAAATCCATTTTACTAAAAGTCGAATTTTGGACTTATTTTTGCTTTGCCCTTGCCAATAATCTGCATCCTCAATAGATGAAAGAAATGATAGGGAAACTATATGAACCTAATTTTGATCAACACCTAAGAACTTATAGGTTAAAAACAATTAGAACTCTTAAAGAAAGTAGTCATTCAATTTTAAGGCAAAATAGGCAGGACTGATGAATATTGGACATATTATATAGCTACATGTCCAATAAGTTCACCCCTAGCCACATGTGACTATTTAAGTTTAGTAAATTAAAATTAAGTTAAAATTAAGTTAAAGATTTGGTCCATTGTACTAGCTGTTGGTTACCCTATTAGAAATCACATTTCCATAGTTTCCGAAAGTTCTTTTGGACAGTGTTACTGTAGACTTGATAAGGCACATTTTAAAAACATTCAGATAAAGGATAAATATAACTTCATAGACATAATCTCTAAAAAAAAAAAAAAAGGAAGAAAGCTAAAAAATAAATGGAAATAACAAAATAACACTAAAATTGCACCTAACACATATGACATTGTATAGTTATTGACTTACTGCTTATATCGCAACTAGTCTTTAAAGTAGCAGTGTGTTTGTCTGCAATTGATGAATAAATTAATTCCCTCCTTTTCAGGAAAAGGGAGTGGGGGAAATGTAAAGAAGACCAATGTGATTTTATATTAAATTTAGGTATAAATAATTATATTCAAAATATAAGGAGGAGCATATAAGGCCAATAATTTGTGGGTTGCTTCTAGGGAAAAGTAAAAGAAAGAGACTTGCTGCAGGATTTTGATGTCAAGAGATTACTAAACGAGGCCTGGGCACAGTGGCTTACGCCTGTAATCCCAACAGTTTGATTGAGAGGCCAAGGCAGGTGACTCACTTGAGGTCAGGAGTTTGAGACCAGCCTGGCCAACATGGTGAAACCCCATCTCTACTAAAAATACAAAAATTAGCCAGGCGTGGCAATGTGTGCCTGTAATCCCAGATACTTGGGAGGCCGAGGCACAAGAATCACTTGAACCCTGGAGGTGGAGGTTGCAGTGAGCCGAGATTACACCACTGCACTCCAGCCTGGGTGACAAAGTGAGACTCTGTCTCAAAAAATAAACAGAGAGATTACTAAAAGTGAGAGAAGGAAGGGGAGAGAGAGAGAATTATTCTTCGGATTCTTTTTCTCTGTCAAGAAGAATAGCCTTTAGGGTAGGAAAGGACAAAACTAGCATTGATTAGTGAGGACTGCAGCACAGGATCAGTCACAGAGATTGAAAGAGAACAACTAATTATTGGAATTCAAGTCTCCTATCCCAGACTTTTTATTTTCACAGGTACTATGATAATTTGCCATTGATCCTGAAGAATTACATCTGCAGTTGAGCTTAAGGAATTGCGGATTTAAAAAAAGAAATGCAGTTTGGGAGAGACACCAAAAGTCTGAATGAGAGGAGACATTATTCTCAATTTCATTACTAGGAATAAATACAGGTTCACAAAGAACAAATGTCATCACTTCCTTTTTTGATGGTATTATTTCAGAGAGATTTTATAATAAGCGTATAGCTCAGAGTTTCAGTTTGTCTTTTCCAGAATAAGATCCTAAGCAGAAATCTACTGATAAGCCCAGTAGAGCTTTCAGTAATCTCATAGTGCTGGAAAGATCAGTAATCTCATAGTGCTGGAAAGACAAAAATCAGGTGTCAGGGTCTGTCAAGGAAATGGGACCTAAGAGATGAGATGAACCAGATGCAATGTGAATCTTAAAAAGACTAACCTAGCTTCAAGCCAGTTTACTCTTTTATTTCATTGGAGGTAATCTGCCCTTGTTCTATCCTGCTACCTCCCAGGTGATATGGTAATTTTTCTTCAAAAGAAGATATCTTATAGAACCTCTAAGATTTTTCACACACAATATCTGGCATCCATTCAATACTTTCTAGGAATAGCAAAACACAGGACCAAAGAGGGGGAAAAAGCAGACAGCAGAAATAGATCCACAGTGAAGTGAATCAGATATACTTATCAGATATGGCTCTTAAATAGCTCTAAAATGATAATATGTTGGAGAACAAAAGAACTGCAGCTTACAAAAGAAGAATTAAATGTATATTCAGGAACTGAAAAATACGGCAACTTAAATTAAGGTATTCATAAATAGGCTTAATAGCAGATTGGAAATAAAAAGAGAATTGTTGAGTGTGATAAATCAGTTTAAAAATGCTAAAACCAAAGCATGAAGAGGTAAAAGACTGGAAAATAAACAGCATAAATCCCGTAGGAGATACATTGAAAATATTTAATATATGTGTAATTGGAATCCTACAAGGTAAAAAAAAAAAAAAGATTGCAGTAGGTAATTTTCAAACTGCTAAGGACTAACAGTTTCCAAAAAGGGGAAAGATACTAATCCATAGGTATCCCAGGCAGGATAAATACCAAGAAAATCACACCTAGTCACATTAGTAAAACTTCTGAAGTTGAAAGAGAAAATCTTAAGTGAAGACAAATAAAGAAGACATGCTACTTGAAGGAAGCAGCAATAAGACTGACAGCTGACTTCTCAATGAAATGATGGAGCTCAAAAGACAATGGAATGACATCTTTTAAAAGCAGAAAGAAAATAACTGCCAATCTAGAATTCTGTGCTCTGTGAAAATATCCTTGAAAACTGAAGATGAAAATAACTATAGGAAGACAAAAACTGAGAGAACTTATCAGCAGCATACCCAACCTAAAAGAAACACCAGCCAGGCGCAGTGGCTCAAGCCTGTAATCCCAGCACTTTGGGAGGCCGAGACGGGCGGATCACAAGGTCAGGAGATCGAGACCATCCTGGCTAACACGGTGAAACCCCGTCTCTACTAAAAAAGAAATACAAAAAACTAGCCGGGCGAGGTGGCGGGCATCTGTAGTCCCAGCTACTCAGGAGGCTGAGGCAGGAGAATGGCGTAAACCCGGGAGGCGGAGCTTGCAGTGAGCTGAGATCCGGCCAATGCACTCCAGCCTGGGTGACAGAGCGAGACTCCGTCTCAAAAAAAAGAAACACCAAAGGGAGAATTTAGGTAGAAGAAACGTGACCTCAGAAGAAAATGTCAAAATGGAAGAAGAAACACAGAGCAGTGCACAAGGTGTATATGTGAGCGAGTCTGAATGAATCTTGACTGCAAAATAGAAAAATGAAAATATCTTGCAAGACTTAAAACATATGAATGATCAAATGCATGTCAATAATAACAAAAGGTGGGAGAAAGTAAACAAAATAATACGAATTTCAGTTCTAGCATTATGTGGGAAGTGACAAAAGTACTAATTTATAATAGACTATAGTGAGTCAGAGATGTATGTCGCAATATTTGGGGTACTACTTAATAGTAAAATAATGTAGTACTATCAAACTAAAAGAAAAAATGTAATAAGAGAAGGACTTGATTATAAGTGATGCAAAAAAGAATTTAAAGAAAACAGATCAGGTAGAACAAATAGGAAACAATAAGATGATATGTATATAATTCAAAATATATCAGTAATTATGTTAAATATAAATTGACTCAATTTTGCAGTTAAAAGAGAAGTTGTTAGACTGGATAAAAGACAGAATTCAATAGCCTATAGGTGAAAGAGGAAATTATGGTATAAATTAGAAAGTTTTTGAACCAAATGATAATCAAAACATGATATGTGAAAACCTGGGGGTTGTATCTAAAGCTGTTCCTAGAGGAAAATATATAACCTTTAAATGCATGTTTAAAAGGAAAAAATGGCTGAAAAATCATGATATAAATATCTCATCAAGAAACCAGAAACAAAATGTAAAATGAAGCCGAAAGAAAGTAGAAGGCAAAAAATAATAAGAAAAATTAACTGAATGAAAATTGAATGTTTAACTGAGAAAATCAACAACAGCAGAACAACAATGGATTCTTCTCAAATGCACATGGAATTTCAAAAAGATAGACTATATGTCAGGGCATACAAGTCTTGAGTTGAAGTTGCGTAGAATATTTTCCCTGAAACAGTGGTATCAAGTTGGAAATTTATAGTAATAAGATACTTAGAAAAAGAACCAAATATTTAGAAATTAAACAATATACTTAGCACCTGTAAAAAAATGACAAGGGAAATTTTTTTAATCTCAACTAAATGAGAATGAATACACATCCTATGAAAATGTGTGTGATGCAGCTAAAGCAATTGTTAGAGGAAAATGTATCACTTTACACATCTGTAATAGGAAGTAAAGTGTAAAATTATCTAAGATTCTGCCTTATGAATCTAGAAAAAGAGAAGCAAATTAAACCCAAAGTAAATAGAAGAAAGGATATTATATAATGGGGAGTTGAAATTAAAAAATTAACAAAATCAGATTGATTCTCTGAAAAGATTAGTAAAATTGATTTTAAAAAGATTAAGGAAAAAAACAAATCACCAATATCACAAATAAAATAAGGACATCACCAAAATTCTGACAGATAAGAAAAAGGATAGTAGGATATTATTAACAACTGTATTCCAATCAATTTGATAACTAAGATGAAATAGACAAATTCTTTGAAAACCCCAGCTTACCAAAATTGACATAAGAAATTAGAAATCTGAATAGTCCAAGATCATTTCTCTAAAATTGAATTTGTAGGCCAGGCACAGTGCCTCACGCCTGTAATACCATCATTTTGGGAGGCTGACACAAGAGGATCGCTTGAGGCAAGGACTTCAAGACCAGCCTGGGCAACAAAGTGAGATCCTGTCTGTACAAAAAATAAAAATAAAAACAAATTAGTCAGGTGTGGTGGCATACACTTGTAGTCCCAACTATTCAGGAGGCTGAGGTGGGAGGATCACTTGAGCCCGGGAAGTTGATGCTGCAGTGAGCTGTGATCATGCCACTGCACTCTAGCCTGGGTGACAGAGTAAGACTCTGTCTCAAAAAAAAAAAAAAAAATTGAATTTTTTATATAAAAATTGTCCACAAAGAAATCCCCAGGCGTCATAGCTTTACTGGTTAATTTGATTTAGCATTTAAGGACAAAATCATAATCTTACACAAACTTTTTCAGAATATAGAGGAGGGAGACACTCTCCAACTCATTCTATGCTGTTAGCAAGACCCTGATAACAATAGCAAAGTTACTACGCCCCCCAAAAAATTATAGACTAATGTCTGTCATGCACATGGATTCAAAAATTCTTAAAATGTTAGCAAGTCAATTATTGTAATATATAAAAAGATTTGTATATCATGATCAATGGGGGATTGTCCCAGGATTGCCAGGTTGATTTAGCATATGAAAATCAGTCATTGTAATTCACTATACTCACAGCTTTAAGCTGTTACTTAATTCAGTAGAGGCTGAAAATGATTTGACAAAATTTAATAACCATTCATGATTTTTAAAAAAAATTGTTAGCAGCTAAGGATGGAAGGAAACCTCTTTCACGTGATAAAGAGTGTAATTCTTAGTAATGAAAGGCTGAGTTCTTCTTCCCCTATGACCATGAACAAGACAGTGACATCCCCTAAGATTGGAAATAAGGTAAGGATGTTTACAGTCACCTATCACTACTTCTATTCAACATTGTACTAGATATCCTCACCAATGAGATAAGGACAAAGAAATAATTGGCATGATTACTGGAAATGAAGCTGTCTAGTCACAAATGAACTTACTGTGTTGACAGAAAATTGTAAGGAATCTTTGTAAAAAGTATCATTTGTGTAAGATATAGGAGAGAAATTATATTAATATCTTCTTAATATATTAATAGCTGGTAGAATAAACAAGAAAGCAGTAACAGTGATTACTTATTCGGGAGTTGGGTGAGGAACTCATGGGTAGAAGAGGGGAAAGACAGAGACCTTTTCCTTTCTACATTTTTAAAATTATTGATACTTCATTGTAATGTATTATTCAAAAATATAACTTATTTTTGTAAAAAAAAATACTGAAAGTTGGCATTGCTTCATCATTGTAGTTAAATAACGAGCACCTTTCAGTTCCCAAACCATACCAATCACAATAGAACTCTCTTATCAGACTATTGATATCATGCAACACAAAAATTTCAGAATTATACATACATTTTTAATGGAACCCTTTCATGGGTCTATTATGTGTTGACATAAGCTGTAGTTTGACTTCTGATTACGGATCATTCAGTCTATTCACCATGGATATCTATTTAACACTTTTCCACTCAGCCTTTTACGTGCATTGCTATTTAATAGTAAAAGTAAAGACTGAATTTTATTTTCTTTTCCTTGTTTCTCTCAAATGGTAACCAACACACTGAAGTAATAATAGTAATGAGAGCAGTAATAAAATCTAACACTTATTTAGAGCTTGTTATGTGCAGATACTGTGCTCAATTCTTTACATGTATTCTTTCAAAATTCTATATCCATAATTCTGACAACAGATGGAAAGTATAAGAGGTTAAATATTAATAATTCAGATTAAATAGCCATTCTCCAAATAATCATCAATTCACTGTACTCTGTAGTTTTGTACACTGTACCAACAGTTGAGAATCGTGTAACAGTTGAAAATTATTGGAAGGGGAGTCTTAAAAGAAACTTATAAATGGAAGTTTTAGAGATGATAGGTGAAGAGCAACAGTATTTAGAACATGCTTATAATCAGACCAGTTCCAGGTCAACATTATGCTATCATAATAGAAATTTATGCAGATATACATATCAGATCAAAAATGTCTTCATGTAATTTAAACAGAAGTATAAAACTCCTTTAGCTGAATTATGAAAGTAATTTGAACTCTTTGACCACCTGACCAAGGGAGGTAACAAAATCTCTTTTTTTCCAACTACTGCTTCTTTGACTTCTCTGTTAATCCTTGGAGACCATGAGTAATAGTCCAAATATTTTATCAGTTTTGAATCCACCCAATAGGCTCATTCACTCTTTGTCCCTCTCTATTCATTGTAAACATGCATTAAGCCACACTGGTAATTTTAACATTCTGAAAATAATAGACAACTGCAGTTATCATTATCATGAGAATTAACCAACATAAATATTATCAGGCCTCCTTAAGCAGCCGATTTCATCTGCTCTTTAGCAATGTATACTATGATAGCACCAAGAATTCCATCTTTCACAAATACCTGGATCAGTAGGCAGTCTACTGCATCCCCAAATTAGAAGTAGCTGTGCTTTTGGCTTCTGAACTGTAGACAGCTCTGAGGGACAGGCACCAAGTTGCCGCTGCTTTCCACAGCCTCAGACCTAGAAAGGCCTGTCTCAGTGCTCATTTTGGTATACCCTGATAGCTCCCTACATCAGGAGCCCACATGGGAGACTAACGAAGCAAAGATGGTTTCTGAAAACCTCCTGTACTACAAATGCCATGCAGTGGCTCTGATTATACTCCTCTTCGTGTATTCTCTCTTCTCCCCTCCCTTCCATATCCGTGCCCTTGTTTAGTTCCAATTTCCATTAGAAATGCTATTTGGGCAGCAAATTTCACAGACTGGATCCATCTCAATGCTGCTATGCAAAGAAAACACATCTGTCTGACTCTTCATTTAAAATAAGGGAAAAAAATTGAAATAACAAAATGCTGTAGTCGCTCTGAGCTGTTTCCTAATGAACCTGTTTGTCCCAAGAGCTGTAGTGAGGAGCTTCTCCTCCTCGGTGAGAACTCTTTATGCATATTAATATTATTCATGTTTTCCATGCGACTCTCTCTGACTTGCCCTCACCCCATCCTTTGAATTCATTTAAATAAAAATAATTTATGTGGACATTCCTTCAGTCAGGATTTTCTCTCCCCCTTTCTTAAAGACACCCATAATATTTCGTTGATGCTTTGTGTCCAAACCAAATCGTTATGCTTTTGCATATCATTAGGGCTTTATAAAGAACAACAGCGACATCTGCATGTGCTGCAGTGCCAAGGAGATTGGAAAAATACCGAAAACAAAACTCTGTATTGGCTTGGAGGCTGTCTGACTCTCTGTCTCCCTAGCAGCCCCTGCCACCACCATGGACAGGAGTAATTGTACAGTGTAATCACATCATGCCTCATCTGCATATTCATAACAGAGACAAAGCTTTGGAGGATAAGGGGGGAGCAGGGGTAATTTAAATATAAAACAGCGTCTCTTTCCAAATCAAGTTGTGCCAGTTAGACTGTGCACCAGGCTTCAATATTAAGCCAACATTGTTTTACAGTTTGGAAACTGGAGTGAAGAAGAAGATGGAGAAGAGACTCAAAAAAGAAAGGGTGATACTACATTTTCATTCTTAACTGAGGTAAAACAAAACAAGACAACAACAACAGCGACAGAATAAAAAAGTAATATTTGAAGAGTCACCAACAGTGGCTAACCAGCTGCGGTTTTACCAGGAATGAAATAGCCCATTGAGGGAGCTTTAAAAGCCCCCAATTAATATGTTGTGCATGTATAAGATCTACAAAGAACTCACTGTATTCTTTCTCTCCCCCACCAAGTCCCCCCCAATACTCACATATTCCCTAACCACCACCTTTCTTTCCTGTCGGGTGCAGGGGGAAAAGATCAGAGCTACAAAATAATTGACTAATTGCTTCAAAAGTAACAACATCCCTCTTCAAAAAGAAAGGACAAAAACAGACACATACAAAAAGGTGACTGTTCACTCATGAAGGGAAAAATTACCGATGGCTTCTTCATTCTCTTTAGTTCATTACCCCCCAAAAGAAACAAATATAATCCACTTGTTAATATTTCTTGTCTTCGTTTTCTTTGTTTCTAATATGATGCTCTTTATTATATATTTCTAAGTGTTGGTATTTGTAGAAGCCTCTGCCACTGCATTCCCCAAAGAGCTACTAGTTTCAACCCACTGGAGTTTATATTCCTTTAATTGTCTAGTGCAGGAACGTTTCTGCTGTTTTTTAAAATACACTGCTCTGCAGGAATTAGAAGAATCCAAGGTTGTATCCAACTTCAAAGGTTTCCAAGTCATAATGATTTTAGCAAAAGTAGAAGACAGATCATGGAACAAGTCCCTGTTTGAAGATAAGCATCATAGGGACCTTTTTTTCTTCCCTCTCTCCCCAACTTTGTACTTCTCCTGGCTCTGAATGCCCCTCGCTAACACAGTTTAATGATATGCAAATGAAATATGCATAAAACCATTCTACTGTATGATGATTAAACACTGGAGACATTAACAGCGGAGGCTTCACTCTTTGTAATAATCCTTCCCGACCATCCACTTTGATTGCGGAGTTATGGAAACCCATAGCATTTGGCAGAGAGAGCGAAAGAGAGAATGAAGGAAAGACGCAGGGACACATCACCCATCTCGGTGCTTCTCCCACTCCAGGAGAGGTCCCCCCCTTTGTACTGCATTCCTATTGCTGTCTTTTGTAATCCATCCATGCAGTCGCACCAGAACGATTAACGGAAAAAACCTCTTTTCTCTTAATGTTTCAAAGCTCATTAGCCAAACGATTATTCCTCATTAACAGCGAAATCTCATTCATTAAAAGGAAGAATATGCCCAAAAGATGCCAGCGCAGCTAATCCTGAGTCCCGTAACTGGGCTGTTAAATCCCATACTACTTGTATATTCCATGCAAAAGGGACACGCGCCAATCCACATTTTTTTTAAGAAAGAAAAAACAGTTTGTGTGTTTTGTAAAATCCACAAGAGCAGCAATTAATATTCCCATTGAATGACTTTATTTTTTTGTCTCTCCCTTTTGTTTCCAGCGCCTGCCCCTGGCTCAGCGCCCGGTGCCAACAGAACACCTTTCAGGATCCACAGCAACGCAGACAACGTAAGTACCAGCCGTTCCCTGAAACCCTTTTGCAGATTTTTTAAAAACAACCACCTAAAACATAGAGAGACAAGCCTCTTTCCCCTTCTTCTCCCCTGCATTATGCCACCAGTGTTTCCTCAGTAGCCCCTTCCAAATCCCTCTGCCTTCAAGTTTGTGCATGTCTGTGTGGCATCCCTCCTCCTCCTTCACTCCCATAGTGGATCTTGTAAAAGGGCTTCAGATCGGCCCCATTCATCTCCCTGGTGATAGCAGTGAATGTAGATAAATCTCTGGCTGCCTGCTTGCTGCTGGAGTATGATTTTTATTTTGTCTTCTGTGTATACCTGGGTCAGAAAGTGAAATGTATGCATACACATACATGCACATACACATATTTCCTTCTCTCTCCTCTGTCTCCCTCCTTTTTCTCACACATGCATACATCCTACATATGTGTATATGCATAAACATATACACCTATATATACATACCCATACCTATAGCACAAAATATATACATATCTAAACGTTTGTCTGAAAATATGCGTATTTATATACACATACAACCTTACACATGTGTTTATATGCAATCGATAGGTGCCTATCTTTTAATTTATACCCATCTATATCTCCATTTAAATATTCCCTCTCTTCTCCCAGCAGAGGCTGTGTGCAATTGCAATCCAGGATTATACAAGCAGTATTCTTTCCTTATGATTTCTAGTTGTAGACCCTTATGCTCCCTTCTCTGCCTTCTTCGCAGCTGTAGAATTGGCGTCTTTCCCTGAGGTTTTCCAAGTGGCAAGTGGCACAGGCTGTGGCATGTATTCATGCCGCTTCCTATGGCATTTCTCTTCCGATGTCTGCTTTTTCTTTGTTTGTTGTTGACTAGGCTGAATGGTGGGGGTTTTTTTAAGTTAATTATAAACGAAGTTGAAATACCAAACAAGCCAACAGCTTGCCCCCCACCAAAAAAAAAAAAAAAAAAAAAATTAGCCCCACACAAGCGCCTTCTGCTGCAACAGATGCCCAGATCACCTCTGGCACGGGCAAATGGGCAAACGATTTTGGTTTTCAGGTTTTTCTGTTTGTTGCTGTATTTGTTGTTTGTTTTCCTTGTTTCTTTTGATTTTTCGAGGAGTCCAGAATCCCGGCCTCTGCTTGAAACGGAACAGTGTCATGGCGGAGACGACGGCCTTTGTCTTGCTGGGTGTGAAAACATTCGCTGTGCTGGCTCCACTGCGGCAGAATCAAGTTTAAAGGAAAAAAAGTGATTAAAGTCAGCTTTGTGCCTCTGTGGTGTGGAAGACCCCCAAACCCCAAGTAGCCGAGTCCCAGGGTCCGAGGAAGGGCTCATAGTTGGAGCAGCCTAGGCTGTAATCCTGGCACTTGCGCCTTCGGTTGCTGCTTGCTGTTCGCTCCTGGGGGTCTGGATAATCTCCCTTGGCTTTACCGCACTGTCTGGCCCGCATACAGGGCCCCGTAACATATACCCGCTGCTGCTATCACACGAAACTGTGGCGTTGCCCCTGAATGGATGGCACCGTGCCAACTCTTCTGCCATCCGCCCTTGCAGCTTTTTTCTTTTCTCCCTCCCTCCCCTTCTTCTTCTCCTCCTCCCGTCGACTTGACGTTAATTAACACACGGGTTAATTGATTTTAAAAGCCGAAGAATTACAGTTAACTTTTCCCACAGGGTACAGACGCCAGCCGCTTGGCACACTCTGCTTTTCGCACTGGTGCAGGGGAGCAGGGAAAGCCCGCAGCAAAGCTAGCAACTGCTGAGGGAGCGTTGCCTGCTTATTGGAGTAGAGCCGATAGAAGTCGACGTGGCATTGCCTCATCCTTTACAATGTATGTAGCCATTATATATTTTGTTAAATAATCAAAACACCACCCTGTTTTTCTTCTTCTCCGTTCTCTTTCAAAATAGGAAAACCATTCAGAAGTTCACCTAGAAAGGGATAAAATCCTTCCACCAAACCTCTCTCTCATCCATAATATGCTTTTATTTCCAATGACAGATAGCTGGTGCCTTAAATTTTTTTATTTTTTTATTTTTTAGTTACAAAAAGAAAGGCTTACCTCTTCCCTAAAAATTACAGACATAGAAGTTTATTTATTTATTTATTTTTTAAGAAAAAGTTCCATAAAGTTTTTCTGTCTCAATGTTTTGTTTTGTTTTGATGTCTGTTGGCTCAAAAGGGTTATTTATGGTGAAGGATTTCAATGAGAAAGTGGGTACATTGTAATTAAGAACAAAATTCATATGAAAGATCTTTGTTTATATGTCTGTATCTCTTTGCTTTTTGTCCCTTTCCCCCCAATCCCCTGTAGGAAATGAAAGCAACTGATACTGTAGTTGGGAAGAAGACAGGCAAGACTGGGGACTTGATGCTTTCACCTTTTCATGCTTTCATTTTATTTCATTTTGTTTTTTAAAAGCACGCAGCAAGTGAAGCGACAAGAGGAATCCATTATGCAAATCATGTCACTTTGCATAATGTCTCATGACTGGAATATGCAAATGAACTGTATAATTTATGAGTGCCAATGTCTGTCTAAAAGTGTTTCACATAATTTACAAAGTGAGCCTGAGAGGCATGAGGAAGGCAGCTCTTCCGATTCCATTGCCAGGAAAGCTCTGTATATTTTTCTGTAAGTGATCCCTCGTAATATCATCAAGTGCTATTTAAAATAAATGAAGGTTTCAAATGTACATGAAAGGCAAAGATTTTTCTCTCACTTCCTTCACCCATTGATTTTTTTTGTCTAACATTTGCAAGAAACTTGGACTCGAAAGCCTTAAATTTTGGATTTAATTTGGAAAAGAAAAGTTATTTGAGCCAAACTTGCTCTTTGTATATGGGTTTCCTTTTCTAAAGCAAGGAATGTCTTAGAGAAGCAGACACTATCTATTAACATTTGCCTGAACCTATAGAAAGCAGAAGAATGGGATTTCTTAATTTGGTTGGTTTTATGTGTGCCCTGTAACATTTTATAAATAATAGTCTCCCGGATGTATTAAATATTGTTATGGAAGGCTCATACAATCAATATTCTTCTGAAGGTATAATTCTACTTTCAGAATAGTCTTCACAGGAGAAATTATATCCAGTAAAAATCAGATTTTAGTTAAGTGAGTTTAGTTGGCCACTCCATGTCTCATTGTGCTGAGTTTTTTGAGTAGGGGATTGCGAACCTTTTGAGAAGTCATAACATCTTTGATAATATGGTCTAATCTGTTCTTGTAGTTTTCATTATAATCATAAATTCTGTGAAAGAGAGGTACAGACCATCATGAAAGTGCAAACCACTGATCCTTAACAAAGAGGACATAATCCTTGGAGGGAATGTCAAAAAGACTTTCTAAAGAAAGTGAATTCAAGGTCAAGTCTGAAAGTTGAAGAGAACTTAACAAAAAGAGGGAGTATTTTTCAGATAGAGATTATATTCAGTAAGTCCTGATGCAGAAAAAGAACATGGCTACTTGGAAGAACTAAAATAAGTCCAATGTGACTACAGTATAGAGAATCGGTTATTGGCTCAATTGGGAACAGATTGAAAGGTAAGCATGTGAAGAGTAACTTACTCATTATCTGCTTTCATTTGATGGACCTAATCTCTTATGTTATTATTAATTATGTGTACCAGTACTTCATTAAGTTCATATGGAGAACTACTTCAGATTTCTGAATCCAACCTTATGTGACATTCCTTCTTTTTGCAAAGTTTTATTTTCAAATAATAGCCATTTAAGAAAACAGGAAAAATGACCCATCTGACGAGAGCAGAATATAAATTATTTTTAAGTGCACACAAAACATTTGCTAAAATAGGCCACATTGTGTTCCCTTTTAAAAAATCAATAAATTTAGAAGTATTCAAGTCAGACAAAATATCATCTCTTGACCACAAACAAATTGAACTAGAAATCAACAACAGAATAATATACAGAAAAATCCCAATTTTTTTGGAAATTAAACACATTTCTAAATGGCATGGGTCAAAGAGGCAGTCACGGAAATTTTTTAAATGTTTTTAATTAAATGAAAATAAAATTTCTGAGATGCAGCTAAAGACGTGCATCGAGGAAAATATGTTTTAGTGTCTTGTTTTAGAAACCTAGAAAGTTTTGAATCAATAATATGTGTCTTAAGAAAACAAATTAAACTCAAAGCAAGAAGAAGGAAAGAAATAATAAGAACATAAACCAATAAAGTTGAAAATAGAAAAACACTAAAGTCAGAGTACTCGAAAGCTGGTTCTTTACAAAGATTATGAAAATCAATAAACATCTAGCCCAACTAAATGAGAAAAAACTGAGAAGACACAAATTACCAAGACTAAGAATGAAAGAGTGGGTATCAGTCACTAAGGCTGACATATATTAAGTGGATAATAAAAGTAAATAACAACTTCATTAATACATTTGATAACCTAGATGAAATAGACAAATTCCTCAAAAGACACAAACTACCAAAACTCATTCAAGTAAACTAAACCTGAATAGTTTTATATCTTTAAATAAATTGAGTTTGTGGTTTAAAAACTTTCCTATAAAGAAAATACCATGCCCAATGGCTTCCCTGACAAATTCTACCAACCTTTAAGGAAGAAATCATACCAATTCTAAACAATCTCAGGAAACAGTAAAGGGAAGAACACTCCCCCAACTTATTTGATGAGGTCAGCATTACCTGTTGCCAAAAAACAAAGACAGTATAAGAATAGAAAACTACAAACCAAATAACTCATAAACATAGACACAAAAAGCACAAAATATTAGCAAATTGAATCACATTTGCTAATATGCCCAAAGAATGAGAAATAACAACCAAGCCAAGTTTATTCCAAGAATGCAAGTTTGGTTCAATATAGTAAAATCAATGAGATTCATCATATCACCAGGTTGTTATTTTAATAATCATTTCAATGGATGCAGGGCAAAAATGATAGAAATTAATATCCATTCCTGATAAAATATCTTTGCTGACAAGGAATAAGTGGTAACTTCCTTTGCCTAATTAGAGGTATCTATACAAGAGAATTACAGATTAGAAAGGAATAGATAAAATTATCTTTATTTTCAGATGATATCATTGTCTGCATCAAAATTCCAAATTTATGAAAAAGTTTCTAGAACTAATAGGTGTGTTTTGCAATGTCATGGGATACAAAATCAAAATTCAAAAATGCACTCGCAATAAATAGAAATTTTTAAACAAGTGCCATCATAATAATATTAAAAAGCATGAAGTTTTAGGGATAAGCCTAAGAAAATATGTTCAAGGTTTACATACTGAAAACCATAATACACTGAAGAAACAAATTAGAAATACCATGCTCATGGATTGGAAGACTCAATATTATTAGTGTAATTTCTCTTCAAATTGATATATAGTGAAATTTAATTCAATCTTCATCAAAAACCCAATAATTTTTTTCTAGAAATTGACAAGCTGATCTAAAATGTATAAAGAAAAGCAATAGAAAGCTAAGACAATTTTGTAAAAAGAACATTAGAGGACTCACATTAGCTTTGTAATATTGCATAAAGCCACAGTAATCAAACAGTGTGATAATTACATAAGGATAGAGGTAAAGATCCATGGAAAAGAGTAGAGAGCCCAGAAATTGATGCACAATTTTTTGGCAAAGATTCAAAGGCAATTTGATGTAGAGAGAATAGTCATTTTAATACACAGTACTGGAACCATGTGAATGAGAGACTTGACCCACTCATTATTTATACAAATACTAATCTTAAATGGGTATTAGAATAAAATAAAAACATAACACTAAAATAGTTCTTCAAGAAAAGATAAGTTTTGTGATCTTGGGCTAAGCAAAAGATTTCCCTGTAGATAGCAGGGAAAGAACTTACACCACAAATGAATTAGATAAGTTGGACTTCAGCAAAATTGAAAACTTCTACTATTTGAATGGCAAAAAGTAAATGAAAACATAAGCTACATACTGAGATAAAATATTTTCTACCAATAACAAGGAGGAGAATTAAACAAGACTAAAAATGACACAGAAGATAAAATTAGTGGATGAGGACATTTACACAGCTGTCATAACTGAGTAATGCAGAAACATGTTAAGTAGAGACATGAAAGACAAAGATTATAATTTAACTTGTAGAGAGTAAAAACTACCATGTCTGAGATTAAGAATACCACTAGAGGTGATTGACAGGAGATTGGATATTTCAGAAGACATTAGTGAAGACAGAAATAATCCACCATAACACCCAGAAAACATTGGAATCAATGTGAGCTAGAAGACAATGGAGAAACACCTATAAAATATCAAAAGAAAAAAGTTCAATTAAAATTTTATAGACAGCAAAAATACCTTTTAAAAGCAAAGATGAGACCGGGCATAGTGGCTCACGCCTGTAATCCCAGCATTTTGGGAGGCCGAGGAAAGCAGATCACGAGGTCAGGAGTTGGAGACCAGCCTGACCAAGATGGTGAAACCCCATCTCTACTAAAAAAAAAAAAAAAAAAAAAAAACACACACACACAAAAATTAGGCAAGAATGTGGCACGTGCCTGTAATCCCAGTTACTCAGGAGGCTGAGGCAGGAGAATTCCTTGAACCCAGGAGGCGGATTTTGCAGTGAGCCGAGATCACGCCACTGCACCCCAGCCTGAGCAATAGAGCGAGACTCTATCTCAAACAAAACAACAAAAAGGTGAAACACACTTTTTCAGATGTACAAAAGCTGAAAGAATGCATCATTAGCAGACCTGCTTTACGAGAAATGTTAAAGAAGCCCTGCAGGCAAAAATGAAATTATACCACATCAATAAAAGGCCTTGGAAATGGTAATTATGTTGGTGAATTTAGAAAACTTTTTTTTATTACAAACATTTAAAAATAATTGATAGCTTAAAGCAAAAATAATAATAAGGTATTTGTCTTATAACATGTAAAAGTAAAACTCATGACAATAGCATAAAAAGTATTGAAGAAAACAAATGGAAGATTCTATTATAAGGTGTTATACTATACATGAAGTGGCATAATGTCAATAATATCACTTGAAGGTAGACTAAAAATTAAAGTCTTATTTTTTAAAAACTAAGTTAAATGGCAGTTATGGTTAATAAGCTAACAAAGAAGAGAAAATGAAATTACCAATAATGTTCAATTAATCCAAAACAAATAGCAAAATAATAGATTTAAACTTAATCTTCAATAATCACATTAAATGTAAATGACCTAAATTCCCTTATTAAACAGCAGATATTCTCAGATTGCATTAACAAATAACAAGACTGATATATAGGCTGCCTACCACCAAACCACCTTAAATATAAATAGTTTAAAAATCAAAGTAGGGGGGATAGATATGCCATATTAACACTAATCAAATGAAAGCTGGAGTCAGTATATTAATATAAGACAGTATTATTCAGACCTCATAGAACCAGATCCCAGAAAGATGAAGTTAGCCACTAATGTATTGATTTGCTGTCTTGTGGCAACAAGTGAACCCTAGTTTCTCTTTTAGTTGATGGATTCTGAGTCAGAACTAACTTAGGTGTGGAAACTGAGCACAGGATTACAACTTTTCATAGTGGCTGACTTCATCTTCCTGCTCATCTAATCTCAGTCTCTTGAATATATGTTTTATGTATCTGTAAAATATTATATAATTATGTCTGTGGTATACATTTCTATCATGCACCTGATAATTAAGTGCTGGCACCCAATCTCTGCTATTCCTGGATCATATCATCCACATTGGTAGAGGAGATTCCAGTTCTGTAACACCATCACCTTCAAAGTCCCCATCTACAGAACAGTCATTACTAAGCTTGATGCTGGTAAATGAAGCAACTTCCAGATCCTTCCAGGGAACATCATGAGCTGGTTTTTGGCTTCATATAACATATCCACTTCTGCATACCCACTTTTCTGAGGTTTTTATTATGCTCTGAAGAGTTTACAACATCAGTTAGCATGTCTCTGTTTAATGGGAGCTTTCACTTGCTTGAAGTATACAAGAACCACTGCATCGGTGTATTAAAAACTGATTCCAGCTGGGCGCAGTAGCTCATGCCTGTAATCCCAGCACTTTGGAAGGCTGAGGTGGGTGGATCATGATGAGGTCAAGAAATCAAGACCATCCTGTCCAACATAGTGAAACCCCATCTCTACTAAAAATACAACAGTTAGCTGGGCGTGGTGACGTGCACCTGTAGTCCTAGCTACTCAGGAGGCTGAGGCAGGATAATGGCTTGAACCCATGAGGCAGAGGTTGCAGTGAGCCAAGATCACGCCACTGCACTCCAGCCTGGCAAAAGAGTGAGACTTAGTCTAAAAAGAATAAAAATAAAAACCTAATGCCAAGGGCCTTTGTCAGAGTGTTAAGTCAGAGTTATGGAAAAGTTTCTTCATTAAGCAGCTTTACATTATACTTCCCCTGGTCCAGCACCCTTAGGATTTACTCCCAGGCATACTCTGCCAGTTTCTGCAGTACTTATTAGCCAGATACTGCCACTCTATTGGCATTAAATCTCCTTTCTCCCTTAGCAGATCCAAGATTTTCCCATGGGGCTATGCTGAGACTTGACACAAGTTATTCCTCAAGCGGCCAAGGTTTTGAGGTTAAGCTCTAAGAAAGGAAAGCATTATTCTATAGGGTACTTTGAAGTCTCTGTATGGTCATAAGGAAGATGGAGCTCCTATATGCTAATGAGGAAGAATGGGTTCCTTCCACAGGCCCACAAGATTCAAAGTAATATTTTCTATCAGGAACTTAACTTTGGCATAGAAAACTTGGCTGGGATGAGAAAGTAGCCTTCTCTTAAATCCTGCCACCTCTTATCATTAACTCACATTTCTATTCTTAAACCATGTTTGCCTTTTAATTTTTATTCTTTACTATAAGTTGGTGTTTAATTGACCTAACTTGTCATTCTCTTTCTTCATTAAATCATTGGTACTCAGCAATAATTACCCAGCTTCACAGTCCTAATACCTACTCTCTTACACAGGCTAACACTCTCTTTCTGCTTTGTATCACATCCCCATTTACTGTAGGTGAAAGTCTTATAATTTACACCACAACAACCTGCCAGGGACTCCACAACCTTTTCCGTACTATTTTTCCAGTGATCATACTGGTAGCAACTGTCCTAAAGTAGGACTGTCTAAAGGCAGAGCCCTAAACAGCAATTTTTGTATGAGTGATATATTAAGATATCAGTCTCTTTCAGGAGATTCTTGTAAGGGAGGAGATGCAACAGGATAGGACAGAGAAAAAGTTAAACAAAGATAGGGTTTCAGAAGATGTCTAGCCTCAGCTTAATCCTATAGGGAGCTCTGGAGCAGGCATTGTATCCCAAAGCTTGTCCTTATCAGACATAAGGTAGCTAGCTGGCCTGTTGTACCCCCACGTCAGTCAATCATTGGTTCTGGGCTGCCTCTGGTGGGGTGGCATATCCTAGCCATTCCAAGCAAAGTGGCTTCTGAAGGCTGAGGTGGTGCTCCCATCAGCCAACAACAATCTTATAAGAGGCAAATGTAAGCTATTATGGTCAGTTGTATAGTTGCAATGTCCTGGTTAACGAGATCTGGGCAGAGCAACAATAGCATCTACAATAGCCAGGTAGTTAATAATTATATGAAGGTATGTTTATGTTCATTCATTATAAAAATGGAAATTAAAACTCGATGAGATACCATCTTTTCCATATACATTTGAAAAAAGCGTGTATTTTGCAATTGTTAGGCATAGGATTCTAGTTGATGGTTGTTCACATGTATTCTGATTTGCTGTCTCTTTATCAATTACTGAGGAATGACTTAAAATTTTCAATTATGAGCAGGTACTTTTTATTTGTCTTCATTTCTGTCATTTTTGTTTCATGTACTTTGAAGTTCTGTTATTAGATGCAAACACATTTAGGAATGTAATGCATTCTTAGTTAATTGAAACTTTTATCATTATGAAATCTTTTTGACTCGTAGTATTTCTTGTTTTGAAGTTTACTTTGGTATTGATTGATTAATCATGTCTCCATTAATACATCTTGTACCTCTGTAGTGGTTTTGGTTTTGGTTTTGGTTTTTGAGATGGAGTCTCACTCTGCCACCCAGGCTGGAGTGCAGTGGCATGATCTTGGCTCACTGCAACCTCCACTTCCCGGGTTCAAGCAGTTCTCCTGTCTCAGCCTCCTGAGTAGCTGGGACTACAGGCGTGTGCCACCACGCCCAGCTAACTTTTGTATTTTTAGTAAAGGCGGGGTTTCATCATGTTGGCCAGGCTGGTCTCAAAACTCCTGACCTCAGGTAATCCACCCACTTCAGCCTCCCAAAGGGCTGGAATTACAGGCATGAGCCATCACGCCCAGCCAACTCTATAGTTTTTAGTAATGACTACTTAGGTGGTAAACTTATTAGAAGAAATAGGGAACTAGTTAACCTAAAAATCAGAGCATTAGCTGGGTGTGCCAGCATGTACCTGTAGTTGTAGCTACTCAGAAAGCTGAGGCAAGAAGATTGTTTGAGCCGAGAAGTTGGAGTCTATAGTGCACTATGATTGCACCTATGAATTGCTACTGGACTCCATCCTGGGCAGCATAGCAAAACACCATCTCTTAAAAACAAAACAAAAATATCAAGGCACTGGTTTTCTTCAGGAGGAAGGCTGGAACATGGTATTTGGGAGGCTTTTCTGTCACTAGGTTCTGTTTTTTCACCTAGGTGGTAGTAACACAGAAGTCTGCTTTATAATAGTTCTCTAAGAATTTAATTGTATTTGGTGTACTTCCTATGTGTTTTATACTTCACAATGAAGACTAAAGCAAACAAATAATGTTTATTATGCCATGCATACAAAGAATATTTACAAAAATTAATCAGATGCTTTTCGCAAAGGAAATTTCAATAAATGTCAAAACTGATATCACTCAAATGGTATTTTCTGAGTAATACACAATTATATTGAAAATCAAACATAAAAAGTAATTTTTAAAACCCCATGTGAGTAGATTATATAATGCAAGTAATGAATTAAAACCTATAGTATTAAATATCATTGAGTCTATACTGATTTAAAAAGTTGAATAAATAAATTAAAGCGAAAGGACATAGCTTGTCCTCATAGTAAATTCTATAAATAAATGCAGAAAAATAATGGAAATGGAAAATCACCATTGGTAAATACAGAAATCATTTTTACAGGCATAATCATCTATGGATGCCAAAATTGATAAATTATGATTAGAAAGAGATTATTTTTTATATATTTCCTTTAAAAAATCTTATCTCAAATATATTCATGAAAGATATGTATAAATTACAAAGGGAAAAATAGTAACTTTACTGTGGAAAAACAGGTAGATGCCACCTTAATTACATGTTCAGAGTTAATCTGAACCACTCTGTTGACATCAGGTATCTCCCGATGTTATACACGTAACATCATGTTATGTACATAACTTGGGCTTAACTTGCCTTGGCAAAAATGAGTAATTTCAGTCCAAACATGAGAGAATTTCCGACAAAACCAAATTGAGGGACATTCTACAAATGAACTAATCAGTATTCTTCAGGAGTGTCAAGGTCATGGGAAAACAAGGAGAGACTGAGAAACTGTCCTTGATTGGTAGGGACTAACAATACATGATGACTAAAGGCAACCCCTTCTTCCTATACAGACATCTCAGTACAAGGTTTGTCCCTGTGTTAAGACTATGATAACTGTTTTTTAAATCTAGTAGGAGATCCTCTATAAATATACCAAGGGCTTCTCACATATATCAGTGCCTTATAGCACTGTGGCAAAGACTCCCTTATATGTGCTTGTCATGGACCTTAAGTATGTCAGCATACCATTTCCACTTAATCACAGGTGGTAGTCAGCCAGTTCACTGAGGGGTATGCTAGTGGAGAAACGACAGAAGACTACAACAGAGGTACAAGAAATCCATGATGATCACCTGTCAAGAACAACTTAGTCCTTCATTTGTAAACATGAACATACACGTAAAGATCACCAGACATATGAGGAAGATCAGTAAAATGGAATTAGAAAAATGAATTATTGATTCCAGAGGAAATGTAGATGACGCAAGAAGCAAACGGCAGTTTTTTTTTTTTTTTTTTTTAGTTGGAGCTCACTCTGTCCCAGGCTGGAGTGCAGTGGTGCGATTTTGGCTCACTGCAACCTCTGCCTCCCGAGCTCAAGCAATTGTCGTCCCACCTCAGCCTCCTGAGTAGCTGGAACTACAGGCATCCACCATCACGCCTGACTAATTTTTTTGTGTGTTTTTTGTAGGGACAGGGTTTTGCCATGTTCCCCAGGGTGGTCTCCAACTCCTGAGCTCAAGCGATTCGCCTGTGCTGGCCTTCCAAAGTTTTGGGGTTATAGGCGTGAGCCACTGCGCCTGGCCAAAAGACAACTTTAAAAACTTCAGTCTGAAGGCTTAGAGAGAGACTCAAGAGGATTGACATCCACCAAAGACAACTAGAAAGATAACAGATTTCCATGCAAAGCAGAAATCAGCAGGAAAGGTTCAAAGGCATGACAGTTAAAACAGAAAATGTAATAGAATTGACAAAATGACACATCACTGACTGAATAATATGAAAGGAATCCCCTATAACATAGTGCTCTAGAAATACCACATAGGAGTTGAGATGTAGTTACCAACATTTATTTCATTATTCTGTTTTAGAGCATTCCCTTAGGCTTTCTTAGCTATTCCAGTTTGAAAAAGTTGTTTCACACTATTTTTCTACTATCACTCCGGAATTCATAGACCTAGAAACATTAGCAATATCCAAAGTATTTAAACTGAGATATAAAATAGTTTTTCTATAGCCATCAATTCTGTTCTTACATTTTCATACATTTACTATTGCCTTTTCCAAAGCTGAATGGCTGTTATTTACTTAGGAAAGAAAATATTGTATGAAAATGAGCCCTATAAAAAGTATACCCCTCACTACTATCCCCATTGCAAGTCTCCAGAGTAACCACTGCTGACAGCTTTCTTTGTATTCTTTTCTGTGCATTGACAACTACATATGCAAAATGTTGAACAAAAATGGGATTGTATTTATTTTTCAGCATCTTGGGTTTTTGTTGTTTTTTTTTTTTACTCAATAATAAAGCATCAGAATCTTTTCATGCCTATGTCTACATATCTGTCTTCTGGGGTTTTTTTGGTTGGTTGGTTGGTTGGTTTTTTTTTTTTTTTTTTTTTTTTTTTTTTTTTTTTTTTTTTTTTTTTTTTTTTTTTTGAGACAGGGTTTCACTCTGTTGACCAGGCTGGAGTGCAGTAGCATCATGGCTCACTGCCACCTCGACCTCCCAGGCTCACGCGATCTTCTTTCCTCAGCCTCCCAAGTAGGTAGGACTTACAGGCACATGCCATCATGCCCAGTTGGTCTGGAACTCCTGGGCTCAAGCAGTCTGCCCAACTCAGCCCCTCAAAGTGCTGGAATTACAGGTGTGAGCCACCGTGCCCAGCCTCTGTCTCATTTTTAACAGCCAGAGTCATGTGCCATATAATGACATTTTAATCAGTGACAGACCACATACACAACAGTGATTCTGTGCATATCATGGAGCTGAAAAATTCCTCTCACCTAGTGAAAACGTCATCAATGATTACTCAGATGTTTATGGTGATGCTAGTGTGAACCTACTCTGCTGCCAGTTGTATAAAAGTATAGCGCATACAATTATGTACAGTACATAATACTTGATAATATATGACTATGTTATTGGTTTATGGGTTTTTTTTGTTTGTTTGTTTCTTTTTTTGTTTTGAGATAGAGCCTCACTGTGTCACCTAGGCTGCAGTGCAATGGCACGATCTGCATTCAGATCATAAGGCATTAGATCCTCATAAGGAGCATGCAACCTAGATCCTTAGCATGTGCAGTTCACAATAGGGTTCACACTCCTATGAGACTCTAATGCTGTGGTTGATCTGACAGGAGGTGGAGCTCAGGCAGTAATGCCTTGCCTGCCACTTCCTAAAGGGACCAGTGCCAATCTGTGGCCTGGATGTTGGGGACCGCTGCTCTATGATATTTGCGCAGTGACAGAATCACCTAACAATGCAGTTTTCAGAACATATCCCCATCATAAAGCAATGCATGACTGTACACAGAATTCCACACAATGAATGCATTGTACTTAAACCATTTTCCATTTGATAAACCTGTTTCACTATAGCAATAATTATAATAGTATCTTCAGCTTTCATTCAATCAGTCATCCATCTTTTAGCATTACTTTGTTTGCTTTTGATTGCTGTCCCTGTTCTTAGTATGTTCATCCTTCCTTCCTTCCTCCCCTTTCTATGAAAGTTGTGTTTTTGGTATACCCATTTATTCTTGCTTTTCTTCCTGCTTAATATTCTCAGTTGTGATTCTTGTTGTTACAAACACTTTGAAATTTTAAATTAAATTTAGCTAGAAGTCTTTAAGTTCCAACGAATGGCTAACGTTTGTAGCAGATGCCTTTCAGTAGAATTTGAGGGTGGTGGGACAACCTGGCATCTGAAGCTTCCAACATTCTGAGACTGAGGAGGAATAATTAAGATTAACAGAGCAGATCCCTCTTAAATAATACAATTGGGACTTGTAATTGGGCAGTTAACTGAAAAAGCTGGTTATAGCTGTGACTAATAAAATGTTAAGACTTAAGCATTTTACTTTCTTTAAAACGTAAAACTGCATTTATTCACCAGTCCTTAGATGTAAAGCTGCCAAGATCTTTTCTTCGAGTTTAGATTGTTGAATGGTGTTCTCAGAGCTCTCACAAATATCACACTCTTAATGCATGATGCATGATTTCCCATTTTGATTTCTTCGGAGAAAGAAACTAAAGACATTTTGAAATAATTTAAATATAGAATACTTTTACATATTGACAGTTGTTCTAATCTTCAATGTCTCATCCACAGGTTAACTTTTAGTGACCTCTTTATTGAGTCCTTTTGAAGCATTCTGCTTAGTTTGTTGCTGTTTTTATAGGCTACAGTTCTTTTGCTGCACTCATATTTTATCAATTTATATATAGTTAATTAGATTTTGTAATAAAAGTAACAAAACAGGCATAAACAGTATTGGAAACAAACACAATTGATCTTTAGTAAGCTTCTACTTAACTAGAGGAACAAGTATCTGGCCATACTAGAGAAGAGATTATTAGCCATGAGCCTTCAGCAAGGTGGATATGTCATGTTTTTAAAGAGCAAAAGGGCCAGGTGCAGTGGCTTAGGCCTGTAATCCCAGCACTTTGGGAGGCCGAGGCAGTCGGATCACCTGAGGTCAGAAGTTCCCAGCCTGACCAATAGGGTGAGCCCTGTCTCTACTAAAAATACCAAAATTAGCCAGACATGGTGTTGGGCGCCTGTAGTCCCAACTACTGGGGAAGCTGAGACAGAAGAATTGCTTGAATCCAGGAGGTGGAGGTTGCAGTGACCCGAGTTCATGCCACTGCAGTCCAGCCTGGGCAACAGAGCGAGACTCCATCTCGGAAAAAAAAAAAAAAAAAAGCAAATAGTGCCAGGCAATAGAGTGAATCACCTATGTGGAGACTGTTTAAGATAATTTTTACTGTACATTAAGATTAGAGGAGATCAGCAAACTGCACACTGGCAGAACTAGGTGACAAGTAGTCACGTCGTTTTCTTGGCTGTTAACACCTGGGTTATTTTCAGGAGTGTATATCATATTTAACTATTTTTTATTATTATTAGGATGTTGAAGGGAAAATCCATTTTTATCTACCAATACCTGTTTGTATTGTTGGAACATGGCTTGGGTTAAGACTGAATTTAGCCATCCAAAATTGCTTTTTAGTGTGTGCTTAACTGTGAATACTAATGATATATCCCTGCTAATAAGTAAGAAATATTTTATCCCCTCTTTTTAAAATAAATAAGGCTTACCTAAAAAGATCTTAAATCTGCTTTTATTTCCAAAGTATTTTGAGAACTCCATTTGGCAGCAAAATTTAAACCAATAAATACACTACTTTTTCTTAATATAAATCATTTTTAACCTCTTCCTTCAGTGGTTATGGGATATTGCAGTAAAATGCTGAGATCACCTCTCTGTGTTCTCCAAATACCCCGCTTCCTGGCCATGCACACTGCCTAAGGGTTCAATAAGCAGGTTAATTCTTCCTTCAGGGTTGGCCTGAGGGTTAAGGTTCCTGATGAGCCAAGTAGAGCTTACGAGTAGGAAGAAAGTGAGTGGATAAAGTGTGCATGAATGATGGGGGAGAAAAACCACCCCCATGCAGCTGAGGTCACACAATGATCTCTATTCTATTATACATGTTTTATGTGTTTCTATTTTCTTGTTGATGCTCTGTTTTCAGCTTATCTTACGACTCTATTATAACACAGCTCTTTCAACATCTGACAAAGGATTGTTAGGAAAACATTTTCCAGTGTTTTCATATAGCTGTTTTGGTGAAAGTTTTAGATTCTGTTCTTTTTTGCTTTTTCGTTTATCCTGAACCTGTTTCTGATTTTATATTTTTATGAATAAGATGAAATAAGGGAGGGAATAATTGTGATAATATGGAAAAGTTTATTTTTGCTTAATTATATATTTTTCTATGATATCTCCAATAGTAATAATAATGATGGTCACCATATCTGTTCGTATTTTATATATTTCACATATTAACCATTATCCCAATTTTAAACTGACTTCACATTTTACTGATTTTCCTGGCAAAATCAGACTCCCTGAGTTTAAGTCTAATAACTTGCCCCATGTTATGCAGGTAGTAAGCAGATGAGTAAAAGTGGAAAGCTAAGACATAAGCCTCTAAGCCAAAGCTTTTTCCTTCTTTCCAACATTTCTCAATCTATGAATCCTGAAAGGTTGGGATGTCCCCAAATATCATCTTATAACAAGTTTTTTATTCTTTCAACAAATATTGACTGAGTGCTTATTATGTGTTAGACACTGTTCTGGGCACTTGAGATACGTTATGAAAAAAGAAACATGTTGCTGCCCTGAGCTTAAATGAGCTTACAGTGTTGTGGGAATAGGGGAGATAGACAATAAACAAGTAAAGAAGTAAAACACATAATATGTTAGAAGGTGACAAGTGCTATAAAAAAAGAAAATTCAACAGTTTTAAATTGTGCTTTCATCTTTTTAATTATATTTAACAATGATAATGTGAATAATCTTAGTAACCTCTTATAACAAAATACTCCAGCCTGGGCAACAAAGTGAGACTCTGCCTCTTTGAAAAATTAGCTGAGCATAGTGGCACGAGCCTATAGTCCCAACTACTCAGGAGGCTGAGCTAGAAGGATTGCTTGAGCCCCAGGAGGTCAAGGCTGCAGTGAGCACTGTTGATGGCTGCATTCCAGAACAATTATTTGGTGTTTTCTCTAGAAACACAATTATTTGATTGTGTTTGGCTAGATAGAGAATGCAAAAAATGTCATCATACAATGTAAAACTGAAGATGCCATAGTGGTTTAAAGAGGATTGATCTGTAAAATAGCATATGGTAGTAAAGGCGACATGAACCCAAATGAACACTACTGTCGTTGGTACCATCTTGAATTTGAAATAGTCATTGTATTGCGGAGACCATATTTCCATATTTTTGTATGTGCATATTTGAAATAATTCCATGGTGCCAAATACCCTATTCCAAATCCCATCAATCAGATTATTTAATGCAAATTGAAATAATAGGAATATTTAAACTTATCTTTAAATAAAAGTTCTATAATGTTAACAATGACACTGATACAGTTTGGCTGTGTTCCCGCTCAAATCTCATCTTGAATTCCCATGTGTTGTGGGAGGGACCCAGTGGGAGATAATTGAATCATGGGGACGGTTTCCCCCATACTGTTCTCGTGGTAGTGAACGAGATCTGATGGTTTTATCAGGGGTTTCCACTTTTGCATCTTCCTCATTCTCTCATTTTTTGCCGGCCATCATCCACATAAGATATGACTTGTTCCACCTTGCCTTCCACTATGATTGTAGGCTCCCCCAGCCGCTTGGAACTGTAAATCCAATTAAACCTTTTTCTTTTGTAAGTTGCTTAGTCTCAGGTAGGTCTTTATCAGCAGCATGAAAATGGACTAATACAGACACCTTATTAAAATAGGCGTTCAAAGATTGTTTCTGAGCAGGGCTTTGTTAAGTATAAGTCTGATCATACTGTACTATCAAACAAAGCCTTTACATTGTGAAACTATTTTTTAAATAAAGGTTTAACATGTTAAAGTACAGAAATCTTTAGTTTTCAACTCAGTGAACATTAGTGCCATTTTATACAATATACTTCTGTAAAGAGGCAGTGTCCACAGTAGTAACATGAAAATTTAAAAACAGTAAATTTAGAAATATAGAACACCAAATAATAAGTTTAAGTTTAGACCCACACCTGAAGAAGTACCACCTTATATTAAACCTAACATCAGCAATTTTAGTAAAGCAAAATAATTTATATTGTTTTTATTTAAATATTGATTTTATAATTTTTAAAAATTTGTTTTAGTTTTATAGTTAGCTTAAGAAAATGCATTAAACCTAACTTTATGATTTTATGTTTATATGTTTAAAGTAATATAACATTAAGATTATGCAGAATTTCATTTTAAAGGGTCTGTATAGTTCTTACATTTGAGAAACACTTTACTATGCAGCATTGTCTTCCTCTAAGAAGAAATTTATTTGATAAACAATTGATTATTTGAGTACCTTTAATGAAAAGCTGTAACTCTTCTTGTTTATTGCCAAGTTGCAATTTGGTAGGGTAACGACTTCTATAGAAATATAATCTACATCTATCCAGTCCTCATTTGTGATCCTATCAACAAGTAGCAGTTACTCAAGTTGGTGATCAGCCTCAAACTATATTGTCATTACAAAAAATTTACTTTTGTTGGGAAATGTTTATACATTTTAATTTTCCTATATAGGTTCTTATTACAGAAACTTTAATCATTCTATCCTTTGCCCTATTTTTATGTTAACATTTTTATAATTCCAAATTCCTGAATTCTTGCATCTAAATTATTAAAAGACTTGATTGAAGTAGACTTAACTTAGTAACCACAACTTATAAGCAATGACTAATCTGTGTTTTCCAGGTCAATTCTGGGGAAGATTTGTGGATGTGAATTGGAGCATGTGTTTACATCATGGCATTGAAAACAATTTTAAATTCAGTATTAGCTATTCCCGTTCTTTTTTTTTTTTTTTTTTTTTTTTGAGACAGAGTTTCACTCTGTCACCCAGGCTGGAGTGCAGTGGCACAAGCTCGGCTCACTGCAACCTCCGCCTCCTGGGTTCAAGCAATTTGCCTGCCTCAGCCTCTTGAGTAGCTGAGATTACAGGTGGGTGCCACCACACCTGACTATTTTATATTTTTAGTGGAGACAGGGTTTCACCATGTTGGCCAGGCTGGTCTCAAACTCCTGACCTCAAGTGATCCACCCAACTCGGCCTCCCAAAGTGCTGGGATTACAGGCGTGAGCCACTGCAACTGACTGCCATTTCCATTCTTACCTTACTATGAATATAATTAAAGCCATTACATTGTATACTTTAAGTGGGTAGGTTGTATGGTATGTGAATTGTATTTCAATGAAGCCACTTTTTAAAAATTAGAGCCATGTGGCCAGGTGCGGTGGCTCAAATGGCTTGAACCTAGGAGGTGGAAGTTGCAGTAAGCCAAGATCATGCCACTGCACTCCAGCCTGACTGACAGAATGAGACTCTGCCTCAAAATAAATAAATAAATAAATAAATAAATAAATAAATAAATAAATAAATAATAAATAAATAAAAATAAGAGCCATGTAACAGTCTATTTCTATTTACCATCTCATCCTTTGTGATATTATTTTATATCTAATGTATACATTAATTCAAAAGGTGACTGTTACTATATTTCATTAGTCATTTTCTTCTGAAGATAAGAAAAAGTTTATAGTTATCCAAGTATTTACCATTTCATATTTTCTTCATTCTTTCTATATAAATTTTCATCTAATTTTCTTCAACCTGAAGAATTTGTATTTCTTGTAGAACCATTCTGCTGATAACAGCCTCTTTCAATTTTTTCTGAAAATATATTTATTTTGCTTTCATTTTTTAAGATGATTTTTCCTAGATAGAGATTGTAAGTTTGGCAGCTCCTACTTCCCTCAGCACTTTAAAGATGTTCCATTATTTCCTCACCTCCATTGTTTCTGATGAGAAATCTGTAGTAATTTCTATAATTGTTCTCCTGTTTATAATGGTGCTATTTTTCCTCTGGATGCATTTCTCTTTATTTATGTTTTCAAATGTTTGGTGAAAATGTGCCTGGTTCATCAGATCTTGTATCTGTAAATTTATGTCTTTCATAATTTAGGAAAAATTTGGTCATTATTTCCTCAAATCTTTCATTATACTGCATTTTCACAGCTCTGAGTATACATTTAAATATAACTTAAACCACTTAAATATAGTCCCACAGAATATTGAGTCTTTCTAGTTTTTTTTTTTTCAATATTGTTTCTCATCTTCAGATTGAATGTTTTCTATTGATGTATCTTCAAGTTCACAGCATCCTTTCTTTGGCTTTCTCTAACTTACTTTTGTTTCCATCCACTGTTTCTTCATGTGTTTAGCAGTTTTTAATTGTGCTATTGTGGAGGCTATGGCTATCTTTAAATACTGTTGATTCTGTTCTAGCAAGAAATTCAAGGGGCTAAACTCAAAAATGAAACTCCTCCCTGAGCTAAACTCTTTGCTCATTTTTTTTAGCCTTCTAGCTGTTGTTTTTTTGCCAGGTCCTCTGCATATGCATTAATCAAGACCAGCCAAGGATTTGAGAGGGGTTATATGAAGATTTTGTACCTCCAGGCCCTCAGCTTTCTCCTGTCTGAGGTTTTCCCAAGATTTTCTAGCCATTCCATCAGCCCAAAATTTTTGCCTTTGAATCCTCAAATCAGGTAAGACTATAACTTTCTGCTTGAGTTCCAGCTGTTCCATGTGGTGTAGACTGACTGGAAAGAGCCTTTAAGTGAAAAGCCAGATGCAGAATCAATGTAATTCCCCTTCCAGTTTCTATCTGCTTTAAGTTGTCCCAGTGCCTTCAAGTAGTTGTTTTTATATTTTTCCCCAGAATTTATTGCTATCTATTGGAAGGTTAACATAATACAAGTCAATCTACCATCGCCAAAAGTGTAACGGCATCGTAATTTTAAAATTTGAATAACACTTTTGTACATAGAATGTTCCTTTTTTGTGACCTCTTGTTCTTGTCTCATGAATGCAATCAAAATGCTTTCTTGTTTAACAATATTGATTATGGGTCTTACGAGATTATATTTGGCTTCCTGTTCTCTTTTCCTCAATGTTTTTTTTTTTTCTTTATTCAGCTTTTTAGTGTATGAAGAGAGGAACTTTGTTTAGATATCTGGTCCTTGACTTTCCATTTGTATTTGAGGGGGAGGTACTAAAAAGACAATGGAAATCTTCTTGTGCATAAATGTGGATTGTTATCTGTTGAAATCAATGTTAGACAGAATGACTAGTCATTTTATTAGGGATCTCCAAATGTCAGTGTTACTGAGTCTCTTATTTTATGATGGTGTTATTTCAGAGAGGATTTTTCTAAGTTCCTGTCTTGAGATTATGAGTTTGGTTGTCAGCATTCTTGGAGCCACACTGGGGAAAGAAGCTAGCATGGTGATATGGTTTGGCTGTGTCCCCACCCAGATCTCCTCTTGAATTATAGATCCCATAATTCCCACCTGTCATGGGAGGGGCCTAGTGGGAGGTAACTGAATCATGGGGGCAGGCTTTTCCTATGCTGTTACCATGATAGTTAATAAGCCTCACGAGATCTGATGGTTTTATAAAGGGGAGATACTAAGTCTAGAAAGTACTTCAAATAAGCCTCATGAGATCTGATGGTTTTATAAAGGGCAGAGACTAAGTCTAGAAAGTACTTCAAACTTATTCACCTTGGTACTGTGGGCACACTTAGAGAAAATATTTGTATATGTATGCCCAGATTCAAAGATGTGAGCCTCATCCATTGGTACATGAAGACCTGGCTGTGAGCCAAAGTCACAAGAAATGTGGGTAAGTACAGCTGAGCCTCTCCCATGCATTGAGAGGTACTCACAGGCTCAGCGCTAAGCAGGCTTGCACTGGGTAGGTTTTCAGAAAAGAGCCATGCCCAATTTATTGTGGCTTATCCAGCAATGACCAAGAATTATGGCATCAGAGTATTTCAATAGTGACAACAAAGAACATGTTGGGGCTGCTGGGTTCTCTTTGTTTCAATAAGGGTATCTTGTGCCAGTGACATTAGTAACAGCTGTAAAGAATTCAACTCCTTGGTTGACTGGTCAGAGGATGCTTACCAGAACTGACCTCTTAAGTCTGAATAAGCATCCCTATAGGTCTTGGAGTTGTCAGGAAAGCAAACATCCTGGGGAGAAAATAAAGGCATAGAGACATTTAATTTGAAAATTAAAAGGAATGTGACATTATTGTGTATCTTAGGCTGATGATAACAGCTGTGTGTATACACATATAACAAACATTATATATGGACGGGAAAGTACTTGACAATGATACCATATCAACAACTGTGTACTTAAAAATTGTGAATAAAGAGCACAGATACCAAGTAGAGACAAATTTTATCCATGAACAGTCAGTCCCAGTAAAGATTCCTGAAGTTAACTTTGGATTTTGAAGAGGATGAAGCCTATGTATCTTTATAGATGAAAGAGAGAAGTGATATAAATTCTAGGTTGCCAAGCCAAAAAAAAATCAAGTTGAATTTTATTTATTTAATAACAACTCCAAGACCTCTAGGGATGCTTATTCAGACTTAGAGGTCAGTTCTGGTAAGCATCCTCTGACCAGTCAACCAAGGAGTTGAATTCTTTACAGCTGTTACTAATGTCACTGGCAAATGATCATCAGCAGAAGTCTCTCCGCTAACCACTAGCCACACACACACCCTTTTTTAATGATCTCCTACTCAACACAGTAATGAAGATGTTCTTTAGGCAATGTTATGCCTTATGGCCTAAAAGCTTAGAAGGCAAGAAAAGTCAAACTTGAGAATAGCAAACATAGTGAGCAACTGAAGTGGAATATCTTTTATGGAAATAAAGTCGTAGTTAATAAAACAGTAGTTCTAATGATGAAGTACCTTGAGTAATGAACTTACTAATTAATAGGCAGCCAGTAGGATACTTGAAGTGAAGAATAATATTGTGCAAATATTCTCAAAGTTTAGTTGGTGTAGGAAAAGTCAGATGATGAGAATTTCCCAGCAATTCCTTGTGCAATCATCTACACATGACATAGTTAAGGCCAAATGATACAGTTGGCTGTGTCCCCACCCAAATATCATCTTGAATTTTAGCTCCCATAATTCCCACATGTTGTGGAATGCACCCGGTGGGAGATAACTGAATCATGGGGAGGGTTTCTTCCGTACTGTTCTCATGGTAGTGAATAAGTCTCAGGAGATGTGATGATTTTACAAGTGGTTTCCCCTTTCACTTCGCTCATTCTCTTGCCTTCCACTATGTAAGATGTGCCTTTTGCCTTTCGCCCTTCGCCTTCCACCATGATTGTGAGGCCTCCCCAGCCATGTGGAACTGTGAGTCCATTAAACCTCTTTTTCTTTATAAAATGCCCAGTCTCAGGTATGTCTTTATCAACAGCGTGAAAACAGATTAATACACCAGAGATTTGGGAAGTAGAGGAATTGGAAGCTGGAAGTGGGAGTATGGTGGGACCAAAGTTGTTACAAAGAAGGGATTAGCAAAATTTTTAATTGTAGGTTAAAATAGAATTAGGGAAAAAATGATAAGACAGCTTTGAGCCTGGAAACACTCAAGATGTTGTCGATAGTGATGGGGAAATTTGTGAAGATGGCTCTTTGGGGAGATGGACTTGTTTTTAAATATGATATTTCAAGAGTTGTGTGGCATTCAAACTGAAATGTTCTGTGGACAATGGTGGATAGAAGTATAATCGTAGATGGCCATATGGTAGCCCAAACTTGATAACATCTGAAGCCATAAAACTTATCTAGATCCTCCAGAAGGGAGTATCAAAGGAGTAACAAATTTGGAATTTAGCCTTGAAAGTGCACAGTTATAAGAAATGAACTAGAGATGGACACATCAGAGAGAGTTGGAAGAAATTGTTGAATCTCCAAATTGTCATAAATCCACATAATCCATATAATAGACAGTGTTATAAATTCATCTTAAAATCTACCAAAGGAGACCTCCAGTAAGCTATTAAGAACCTGAAGACACAGTGTTTTACTCAAGGCAAAGCAAGAGAAAAGAGAAATAACTGTGCTGGTTTACACTGAATTACACTGCAGGATTGTACAGAGCTTTCCCAGATAGTATCTTGACTTCTACAACAACTTACTGAAATGATTGTTACTATACTCCTTGTACTGATGAGGAAGGGAAAGAAGGGGTAATTGTCTAAATTTCTAAAAAATGAAAACAATGTGGAGAAACCACTGAATTTGGACAAGGAAGACATTTGAGAAAAGATTGAGTCTCTCAAATTTCACATTGTAATTGGAGAAAAATTCTTTCCACATAGGCCTTATTTTTTATTTCCTTTTTTTTTTTTTTTTTTTTAAATGAGACAGAGTCTCACTCTGTCACCCAAGCTAGAGTGAATCTCGGTTCACTGCAACCGCCGCTCACTGGGTTCAAGCAATTCTTGTGCTTCAGCCTTCTGGGTAGCTGGGACTACAGGCACCAGCCACCATACCTGGCTAATTTTCTGTATTTTCAGTAGAGATGGGGTTTCACCGTGTTGGCCAGGTTGGTCTCAAACTCCTGACCTCAAGTGATCTGCCCACCTCAGCCTCCCAAAGTGCTGGGATTACAGGCATAAGCCACCATCCGTATTTTAAAGATGAGAATTTCTGCACTCTTAAAAATCCTTGCTGATAGTAGACTTTCTGTAGTTTGTCATGGAGCAGTCTCCCATGATTCAGAGCAGTAATAAGCAAACCAAAGCATCTATGCTGTTTCAATTCTGCCAAAGTGTATTATAAAAAAATCAGGTTCAGTGGTGAATAAACTATCTTAATATTTTATTCAAAATTCATGTATGGGCTAGACGTGGTGGCTCACAGCTGTAATCCCAGCACTTTGGGAGGCCAAGGCAGGCGAATTGCCTGAGCTCAGGAGTTCGCAAACAGCCTGGGCAACACGGTGAAACCCCGCCTCTACTAAAATACAAAAATTAGCCAGGCATGGGGGCGTGCGCCTGTAGTCTCAGCTACTCAGGAGGCTGAGGCAGGAGAATTGCTTGAACACATGAGGCGGAGGTTGCAGTGAGCCACAATTGTGCTACTGCACTCCAGCCTGGGCGACAGAGCGAGACTCCATCTCAAAAAAAAAAAAAAAACAGTATGTGTTTAGCTAGAGATGTTTTATTTTGATATGACTTTATCCTTCTATATGTACTATTCTTGAGGAACTTCTCTGTTTTTCCATAAACTACTAATTTAAATTGTAGATGGGGACTGTTTGTAGAAAATACCAAGGGGGAAATATAGTTATAAACATAAAGAGGAAAATACAAGTGTCTACCTTTCATTGTATATTTAAAGATGCTCACAATAGCCTGTAATCATTCCTCTTCTCTTTCTAAACCCTTCTTAACATTCTTTTCAATTTGTTGTACTTCTCTTTCCCACTTACAGCACTTTTTCTTCTCCCTCTCCCTCTCCTCCGTTTTCTTCTCCCTTTATCTCTCTGCCTCTCTCCCACTCCTCCTCACTTCCCCCAACCCACACCTTTCTTTGTCTCTCTTCGTTTATGTAAATCTTCCCAGGGTGGATCTACTTTGTTAGCCTGGTCGAAGTGAATCATCGAAGAATAGCACATTAGATAATCTCCTCAGTATGTGGCCACAGGCAACCTCCATAGTGGGAAGATGAGATGTGGGCTAAGAAAGGCTTATTTTCTAAGCTGAATACAACTTTTTACAGACCTAACAATTAAATCTTTTTCCTGCTGTAGGCCTGATATGTTTATAGTATATGTGCATATCAATCCATTTCTTTGGTAGGACATTTCATGTAAAATTCATAATTTATTTGTGTACTCCTAGACAGTCATACCATTCACTACTGGTCTGTCCAAAAATTATTTATAATCTTTTAAAATTATTTAAATCTGCCTTTTTACAGGTGTTTTATATATTTTCCATTAGTTAAATGACTCTGGGAAACTACTTGTAAACATTGGAAATATAAGATACTCCCATGTGTTATTTATCCAGATTTACCAGTTGTTTCATTTTGTAGGCCCCAAAGGCTCTAGTTCCCTGGATCCCAAACTGTGTACCAAGACACCCCTGAGCATTGCAGCCAACTCATTGCAGGGGCTCTGCGGGATATTTTAAATTTTAGAGAGAAACACAACGACATCTGTTGGGCATGACCTGAACTACCACTACTAAGTTGGGACTTCTTTTCTTTTAGCCCTAGAAAAGCCCTGAAAAAAACCTATTGCAACACTAAGGGCCTCAAGAACTAAGTTTGGGAATCTTCTCTCTAAGCATTAAAATATCTTTGTATCAAATTACCACTACATATATTTTTTACACAATTGATCAAAATAACTTAATTACCCAAATTTTATAAGTAATTATTAAACAAATATAATTGTTTTATCAAAAACAATTAAATTTTTAAAAACTTGTTTTAATGCATCTCTATTAGTGAGATGCATAAGACTTGTTTCCCCAATTAGCCCATGTGCATGTATGTCAATTTTACTGATTGACTGAATTTGTTTAATTTATATTTTCGTTTTGCTGATGTAAGCCTTGAGAAGCCTGTTAGCATAAATAAATAGATGGAAATAGGAGGAGACGTATTATAGCAGTGTCATCATTCTTTGAACTCAACTTTTGAGTAATATACCAAATATATAAGAAAAGAGTTGGGGAACTACCATACTTGTGGAAGAATGTATACTCTAGACTTGTGTTAACCAGTAGCCATTAGTCACCTGTGGCTATTTAAATTAATTAAAATTTTAAATTAAAATTCAGTTCCTCAGTTGCACCAGCCATATTTTAAGTGTTCAATAGCCATATTTAGCTAGTGTGTTTGACAGCACAGATAATAGAACATTTCTGTCATTGTAGAAAGCTATATTGGATAGTGTTAGTCTAGACATTTTTCTTTTTTCTTTTTTTAGAGACAGGGTTTCTCCATGTTGGTCAGACTGGTCTTGAACTCCCGAGCTCAGGTGATCTGCCCACTTCAGCCTCCCAAAGTGCTGGGATTACAGGTGTGAGCCACCGCACCCGGCCAAAAAACCAGGGGGACTTTATTTTTTAGTATAATTTTTTTTTTTTTTTTTTTGAGACAGAGTTTTACTCTTGTAACCCAGGCTGGAGTGCAATGGACCGATCTCAGCTTGCCATAACCTCTGCCTCCGGGGTTCAAGCGATTCTACTGCCTCAGCCTCCCACATAGCTGGGATTACAGGCATGTGCCACCACGCCCGGCTAATTTTTTGTATTTTTAGTAGAGATGGGCTTTCTCCATGTTGGTCAGGCTGGTCTTGGACTCCTGACCTCAGGTGATCCACCCACCTTGGCCTCCCAAAGTGCTGGGATTACAGATGTGAGCCACCGCACCCTGGTCTAGACACTAAAGACATCTTCTTTCTCCATACTTGCACCAATATTTTTAATTATTTTCATTTTTAGTACCCCAGAGCTTTTCTACCCCAGAATAAATGCAGCATCGTTTTTTATTTTAGTATGCATGTTATCATACTGACATCCTTTTTAGTAATTTGCCTTTTTTACCCAACTTCATGTGTTTGAAATTCACTCATTGAGTATGTAGCTTTGTTCACTTGTTTTTGCTGTTGAATAGTATACCATTGTATGAATATCCTTTATCAATTTTCACACATGGATAGTATTTTTTCAGTTGTTTTTTGTTATTAAAACAAATGCTGCTGTGAATTTCTTGTTAGAATTCTTGTCTCCCATGGCCCATGTGCAGTTGTCTCTAAGGTATATAACTAGGAGTAGAATTTCTGGCTCATAGAATGTTTGCATCTTCAGCTTTACTGGATAATACCAATTTGTGCTTCAAAGTGGCTGTATTAATCCACACTCCCATCAGCTAAGAGTTCTGACTACTTCATGCATTATTTCAAATTAGATTTGGTTGTGCTTGACAAAAACAAAGACATGAACAAATGAGTAACAGTAGCTTCAACAAAAGTACAGTTTATTTCTCTTCATGTTCATAAATTTCAGAGGTAATCAATTCAGTGCAATGTGGTAGGTCCAAAATCATTAAGGTTCAAGTTTCCTGTCTTGCTCTACCATCTCAGGGGCATGCTTTTTCACCTTAAAAGGTGAAATGCTACAAAATTGTCATTTTCTCCCTCCCCACACCCTCTCTGCCTCGCTCTCTCCATCCCCATCCCCACTCCCCTCCAATCCCTACTCGCATCTAAGAGTAATGTGAAAAGTTAGCAACATTATGCCCCTTTACCCCTGATACTTCAATATATATTTTCTAAGAATGGCCCACTCTCTCACATAACCAAAGTACAATTACCCAAATCAAGAAATTTGACATTATATACTACTATTATGCTTTAGCCCATATTCATATTTAGTCAGTTGTCCCAATAATGACCTCATAGCTATCCTCCCACCTACTCAGTCCAGGATCTAATCAATAGTTCGAATTGCTCCAAATTAAATTTAGCTGCCATATCTCTGTAGGCACATTTAATCTATAACATTTCCTCAGACCTTTTTCTTACTTGGCCTTGAAATTTGGGCTTGCATAATGTTTGCTTATAATTAGATTTTGATTAGGCATGTGGGGAAGAAATAGCACAGAACTGATGACATGTCCTTCTCAGCCAACTGTATCAGAAGGCTCTTGATACTGGTTTGCTGTAATATTGGTGATGATAAGTTATATCACTTGGTTAAGGTGGTATCTGCTAGGGTCTTTCCACTCGATAAGTTACTGCTTTTCTCTTTCTAATTAATAGATAATGTATGAGTAGCTACTTTTGAGACTGTGTGACTATTCCATTTCTCATCAAACTTTTACCTATTAGTTTTAGCAACCTTCTTAAAGTATTATATGACACCACTATTCCTTTTCTGTTAGTTCACATTTTACTGTAAGGAAGCTCTTTCCCTTCTCCCTTATGTTTGTTTGTTTTCTTGTTTATATCAGTATGAGTTTACTGACACCAATTTTATTCTATAGGTTATAATCTTACTATTATTATTTTGATATATAAGCTGTTCCAAAATTCTCAAGTGGGAGCTCCTTTAAACTGTCTCTTATACTCTTTTGACATGTCCCCATCATTCTTTGAGCATTTCCTCATTTGCTGGAGCAAGATATTCTAGACTTACCTTATATATCCCTGTACCAGTCTAAAATTAGCCTTTTCTCCATGGAACCTAATTGCTTTTAGTAGACAGTGGCATTTTTAAACCAAAATCTGTGTACTAAATGTGCTCACTGATGTTGGTGTATCATTGCATCTATGCTCCCTCAACTGATAGAACTAGGAAATTTGTTTTTATAGTTCTAAAACACACATATATTTTATATATACCTATATCTATATTTTTAATCATTATTTTAAAAGTGTTCATCTTGATAACTTTAATTCCACTTCAACATCATAGGTTAAATTCTAGTCTTCCCCCTTTCCATATTTGTAGCTCCTGTCTCTAACACTGAAGAAACATGGCTTCCATTATTCTCAATGTGTTTATTCATTTGCTCAAGCCTAGACACGGAAGTTAGTTTTACATTATTCACTTGGATTATTACAAAAACCCAAGCCTACTAATTAGAATTTAATATTTCATAGTTCTTTTTTGAGATAAAATTCACATACAGTGAAATGTCCATTTCAATGAGTTTGTTTTTTTCAAATATATCTATCCATGTAATGCATGTCCCTATTAAAGTATTGAACATCATTCAAGAAAGGTTTTTTTGAGAACCCTTTTTTACTCAATCCTCCTGATACAATTTTCTGATATATTTTTCACCATAGATTAGTTTTACCTGTTGTATAACTTTATGTAAATTGAATTATATAGTGTATGTGCTCTGTTGTGTCCAACTACTTTTGCTCAGCATAACGTCTGTGAGATCCATTTATGTTGTTTTGAGTGTCAGTAGTTTATTCTTCATTGCTGAGTAATATTTCATTGTATGAATATACCATGATTAGTTTATTCATTCTCCCATTTGTGAATATTTGAGTTTCCATTTTGGACTATTTTGAACAAAGCTATTGTGAATATTCTTGTACAAATCTTTTGTATGTAGGTTTTTATTTCTCTGGTAATTGCTGGACAAAGGGCAGGTGAATATCTAACTATCTAAAAAACTATCAAAAAGTTTTCCAAAATAATTGTGCCATCTTACACACCCACCAGCAATGAATAAGAGTTCGAATTGCTCCAAATCCACACCAACATTTAGTGTTTTTAATTTTACCAATCTAGTGAGTATGTAGTGGTATCTTATAATTTAATTTTGCATTTCCTTGATCACTAATGACTTTAAGTAGTTTTTCATGTGTTTAATGGTCATTTATATCTTTCTTTGTGATGTGTCAGTTCAAATCTTTAGCCCTTTTTAAAAATTGAGTGATTATTTTTAGTCATTGACTTGTGTTTTTTACAAGTCCTTTGTCAGTTACATATTTTTCAAGTATTTTTTCTCTGATTCTATAGCTTGCCTTTCTATCTTATCAATGGTGGTTTTTTTTGTAAATTTTAATGATGTCTTTTTCTTCTTTTTGAGACAGGATCTCACTCTATCATCCAGGCTGGTGTGCAATAGTGGCACAATCATAATGAGGTTTTTGTTTTTTGTTTTTTGTTTTTTGACACAGAGTCTTTCTCCGTCACCCAGGCTGGAGTGAAGTGCCGTGATCTCACCTCACTACAACCTCCGCTGTCCAGGTCCAAGTGATTCTCCTGCCTCAGCCTCCCAAGTAGCTGGGACTACAGGCGTGTACTACCACACCTGGCTAATTCTTAATTTATTTTATTCCATTTTTGTTAGTAGAGACAAGATTGTATCATGTTGGCTAGGCTAGTCTCGAACTCCTGACCTCAAGTGATCCACCCACCTTGGCCTCCCAAAGTGCTGGGATTACAGGTGTAAGCCACCATGCCCAGGCATGAAGTCTTCTTTTATAACTATTGCTTTTTGTGTCCTAAGAAATATTTATATGCCCTCCCCATCCCCCAGCACACACACCTGTAAAGAGATTCTCCTGTGGTTGTTTCTTAGACACTTGATAATTTTAGCTTTGTCTATAAATCGGTCCCTTCGAATAGCTCTTTTTAAAATATTTATCCAGAAGTTATCATTGTTATCTGCAGAATGGTTCGCCTGATAACAAAATCTACTTTACTAAAGCAAAGCCCTATGTCTTATCATTTTACACAGCAATGTTTATTTAGATATACCCATATCTAATGTATTCCTTTTCTGATTGTGGTTTTGGCTGCCATTTCTTATTGCAGCACATACCTTCTTTCTGGGATCATTTACCTTCTTACTGAGGTAAGAATTCTTCAGTGAGGGTCTGTTGCTCGTAAACTTTGTTTTTATCTGAAATGTGTTTATTTTCACCTCAGACTCTAAAGATAATTTTCTGGGAATACAATTGTAGATTGTAAATTATTTCCTCTCAGTAATTTAAATATATTATATTCTAGTTTCCAGTTTTCATTGTTGCCATTGAGAAGTCAGATTTCAATGCTTTTCTCTCATGGTGAATTGTCATTCTCTCTGATTGCTCTCAAGATTTTCTCATCATGTTTGATGTTTTGAAGATTCACTCTGATGAGGTATGGTGTATTTGTGCATTTCTTTATATTTATCCTGCTTGAGATCATTATGCTTCCTGATTCTAATGACTCATGCATTCCAAAATTTCTTGAAAATTCACAGTAATTATCTCCTTGAATATTGTCTCTTATTTTCTGTGTTATCACTTCTTCTAAAGCTAAGAATAGATTAGATTTTTTCACTGTCCCCTCCAAACATTATCATTTCTTTCACGTATTTTTCATCTCTGTGTTTCTGTATGCTTTATTCTGCCTAATTTCTTTAGTTTTATCTTCTAGTTCACTAATTCTCTCTTTGTCTGTGTCAAATCTGATGTTTTAGTTATCTATTGAATTTTAAATTTTAATTATTGTTCATAAGCAATCTAGTTGAATCTTTATTTAAAAATCTGCCTGGTTATATTTTGTAGTCCCTTTTTTCTGGCTCATATTTCTATTCCCTCCTTCCATCTTTATACATGTTAAACATATTTACTTTATATTCTAAATTATGTGATCCAAATATTTGAAATACCGTGTTTCTTCATTAGATTTTTTTTTTCTGTTATTTCTGTTTGCTTTTGCTCATAGAACCTTGTTTACTCGTGGGCTTTTGATGACGTTTCTTTGTCTTTTCTATCATAAGATCATGTAAACTCAAAAATCTGAGCAAATTCTATGAGTTCAGGGTTGAGGATGCATTTTCCTAGAATGGATTTGCACTTTTTTTCACTGCTGAGTGCCTAGAAAGAACTACAAACTGAGGATCACTTTAATTTCTAAGCTTGGATATTTTTTAACCTAAATAGATGGCCTGATTTCAATCCCCATGCTAACCTGGCAAGTAACCTGTGGTTATAAATTAGACTGTTCATACATCCTGCTTTGCTCAAGACAGTCCTAGTTAATGCCCTTTGTCCTTGTGTAATTATTAATAATGTCCTCTTCTACTGTCAGGAGAATCTTTGTTTGGATTATCAATTACATGTGCCCCTATTAAGAGTATTAGGAAGAGAGACTTTTTGCCTGTTCCAACCATACCCAAGACTGAACAGAATTTTTATTGTTTCTCCATTTGCAGGGCAGAATTTGTAGGTTACTCTTTCGGAGAAGGTGTATCTCTTCCAGAATCCTGATTTTAAGCTGGGGTTTGCATTCCAGCTTCACAAATAAGATGCTTTAGTTTTCTGGGGAATTGGCAGTTGCCCTCAGGGCAGCCTCTGGCCTTAGCTTGTTTACCTCTCTGAATTCATGCTTCTGCTCAGTTCTTTGCCTCGAAGGATTTTCCTTTCTTTATTGTGAACTCAGCTATATATTTAAAAGGATGTTGTAAATCTTTTATCCAGAATGTTTAGTTGTTTGTTTGCAAGAAGATTTTTTTCCTCCTAGAACAAAATTCCCGGACTCCTCATAAATACTGGCTTAGCTGCATTTGGTATTGAAAGAGCCAAGTTTTCTAATGTTAAGTAGCCCAGAAGCTTCAAGGAGAAGGTTTTCTATTTGAAAACTCTCACTTGTCCCACTTTGTTGAAAAGAGATAAATAATTTTCTTGAAGGAAAAAAATATATTTTTAAATGTTTTATTTTCTCCAGAAAGGAATGAGAGCGTAAAGTATAATCACTTTTGTTTTTCTAATAAAATAAATAGACAAGTTCTAGCATGGGAGATAAAGATACTATGGCTATATGCATTTTATAGATGAGGAAACTGAGGCCAGAAAGGCTAAATAACTTACCCATAACCCACTATTAGTAAGTGATAACACTGGAACCCACACCCAGCTTTTCTCTGATACTCATGCCATTAACAACTACCTCATATGCCCTTTACACAATTATATGCATTCTTCTACCTCATCAACATAAAATGTATAGTCATGGAGAGAATACTGCTATATTTGTATCTACTAGAGCGTTCCTACTATTTTGGAGTATTGATACATATCTAAAAGCCTCTCAGTAAAGGGTATAAAGGATACACAAGGATAGGGAAAAAAAATGAATGTCAGCTCTGTTACAGATTATTAGTACTATGGGAGAAATTCTGTCCTTTTAATCCTAAATCATAAATGCTTCCCATTTCTCCATCCTTTTTCTCATTCTCTTTCATCTCCCTGGAAAACTCTTCCCTGTATGTTTACCTGAAATTTTCTTGCTTATTCTTTTAATACAGCTCAAATATTATGTCCACTTTTCAAAAATTTTCTAGGAATTCCATCCTGCACATAGACTGATTTATTTTTCTAAGACCACCAGAGCGGGCATAAAAGAACCAGCAAGTAGGCAAGTGTAGGAGCAAAACTGCAAGTTTATTTTGGTCACCTAAGGTGTGGGGAAGAGGTCTGTCGGCCTCCGGCAAAGAAGGCCGACAGAGTCCCCCGTGGGGCTCTCGGACGGAGTTCCTGCAGTCCCGACATCCCGACAGGAGTGGAGCACTGAGGAAGGCCGCTCGTGGCGTCCGTCCCGAGCAGCTTTTCTAGGAGTGGGAGGGCAATAGGTGGCACGGGCATGTCGGGGGGGCGTTCCGCAGGTGCGACCAGGTAAATCTTGGTCTCTTCTGATTGACGTCACCTGGCGCATGCCCAGTTGGTCTGCACCTTCCCTGGGTGCTGGCTGCATTTTTGCGTGCACGGGAAAAGTTGGTGAAGAAGAACCCGGAAGTGCACCATCTTGCCTCCGTTCGTCCAAACATAGACTTGTTCTGATAGATTAAACTCATTTATCTGTGTTCCTATAGCATTTTAAAATATTTTATGATAACAATTATTAATTACATTATGCTGAACCATATGAAATCACCATTTTTCTAGGTAAAAAAAAATGGTTGAATGTCAGCAATGTCATATGGTTTGACCTGAATTTATTGTGTATATGTATACCCCACTAGATGTAAGGATGGGGCCATGTGTCATTCACCTTTCTTTGTTTCTTTAATTTAGTGTCTGGACATATACTCAAAATGTGCTTGTTTAATTGAATGAATGCCCATAGTCTGCAGGCAATATTAAAAAATATTAAACTCTGACATCTACTGCATGGACATTAACCAGTCAAAAAAAGACATTGGAGGTTTTAGTGAACCCTAAATGGGATTCTAACCAACATTTATTGCTTGAAACCTCTACAACAGTGACACCAAATATCACTCTGACCTTTAATGACAGGGAATCAGAATTTTCTGGAGTAACCAGTTCTATGTTTGAGCACATCTCACTCTAAACAATTATTTCTTCCATTAGACATTACAGACTCTTTCTTAATTTACACAGAGCCTAATTACATACTGAAGGACCTTAGTGATTTGTTTTTCTAAGACCACCAGAGCGAGCACATAAGAACCAGCAACCAGGCAAGGGTAGGAGCAAAACTGCAAATTTATTTTTGGTCACCTAAGGTGTGGGGGAGAGGTCTGTCGGCCTCCGGCAAAGGAGGCCAGCAGAGTCGCCCCGTAGAGCTCTCCGACGGAGTTCCTGCAGTCCAGACATCCCGACAGGAGTGGGGCTGGGAAGTCCGCGTGTGACGTCCGTCCGGAGCGGCTTTTCTAGGAGTGGGAGGGCAATAGGCGAGGCACGGGCGTGTCGGGGGGCTTTCCGCAGGTGTGACCAGGTAAATCTTGGTCTCTTCGGATTGATGTCACCTGGCGCATGCCCGGTTGGTCTGCACCTTCCCAGGCGCCGGCTGCATTTTCGCGCGCACGGGAAAAGTTGGTGAAGAAGAACCCGGAAGTGCACCATCTTGCCTCCGTTCGTCCAAACACTTAGCATAGTCTGTTCTTCTAGATATTTGAATAGGGCCATCATATCTGCCCCTAAGTAATTTCTTCTAAAAATTGATATCCTTGTTTTCTTAAACTAATCCTTATTTTTTATGATTAATATTCCCCCATTATTGTAGTATTCTCTGGTTTTGCTTAGCTATGATGCTCAGAGCTGAGCTGTGTAGGATATACCAATTTAGGTTACGGTTTGAAAGAATGTTGTCCGTGACAGTGGGATTACACTAAGGGATTTCCTGTGGCATAAAATGAGAGTATAAGCCCAATTCCAGGGAGCCATGCTCTAGGAAGAAAAGGCTAGGCAACTAACACTACACGTTTAGTCCTTAACCATGGCTATGCACTAGAGCTATGTATAGAGCTTTTAAAAACCACAGATTCCAGAGCTTTATGCCAGGCCTACTGAACACAGCAATCTAGATATGGGAGGCAGTATAAAGTAGTGGTTAAGAAAGAGTACATGCTCTGAGGCCAGACTATCTGGACTCAAATTCATACTCGTGATTTTATAAGTTGCTTAAATCCTCTGAGCTTTCTCATCTCTAAAAAGGCATAACAGCCTTGAAGGGCTATTATAAAGATTGAATGAGTTACCATAAGTAAAAAACCTAAAAACCACTTAGTACCTGTTAAGTTAATATTAACCATTATTATGACCTATGTATATTTAAATATTTGCTGCTGATTTTCATGCATAGGCTGAGAAAGCACTGATACAGGACATGGTGTGACAGTATAGTCACCTCTACCAGGAGGGACAGAGAGCCGGTGATCCTCATACCTTTCGTGAGCAAGAATTCCTCATTCCTAATTCTCTCCTTCCCCATCTGCTTATCGCCACAGGGAACTCACACAGGCTTCGGTTCTCAAGAGGCCATCAAAACATAACTGCTGCGGAGGCAATACCTTTCCTTCCCCTCACTACACTCACTGAATGTTCTGGATCAGTGTGTCTCACACCTTTGGATCTTATAAGCTACTTGGAAAAGTGAGTACACCAACAGATTTGCCGACACATGTTACCAAGCGAGAACATTCAAAAATTATAATCAAATATATTGTCATAAAAGACATTGTAACAGGAAAAAAGTGGGAACAGTGTAATATCAGGATAAATAATAAGCCTACCATAATCAAGTTAAACATACAGCCTCTCTTTTTATATATGGCTATAGTTTGTTTAATTGCATATCTTTGTTTATTACAAATGGAAAAAATTTATTGTACTTAACATAATCACTTTCTTTGCCTAAACCTTCACTTGCAGTTACAATTATGGCATATGCACGGAAATCCTCCAAATTTGGTAAATGCTACCTGAATAGAAAAAAAAGGCCAGGCGCGGTGGCTCATGCCTGTAATCACAGCAATCTGGAAAGACCTCAAACACCTGAGGTCAGGAGTTCGAGACTGGCCTGACCAACATGGATAAACTCAATCTCTACTAAAAATACAAAATTAGCTGGGCGTGGTGGCGCATGCCTGTAATCCCAGCTACTCGGGAAGCTGAGGCAGGAGAATTGCTTGAACTCTGGCGGTGGAGGTTGCAGTGAGCCAAGATTGCACCATTGCGTTCCAGCCTGGGCAACAAGAGGCCATCTCAAAAATAAAAATAAAAGTGCCACTCTAGATTATAACTAAGTTTTGGCATATTTATGTTTCCGTGGCTTTATTTTTATTTACTAAGTTGAGTTCATTTTGATAGTCTCTTTTAGTAGAAATTTATGTACCCATATTTTAGAATTAAAAAATAAGATCTATTTTCCTATACAAGTATTTTTTTGTTTTAGCTAATGAAAATTCTGCCGATTAGACACTAGAAAAATATCTGTCGGTAGTTAATGCTAATAGAGACACCAGAGCATTTGCTCCACTATTAATCTATGGATAATGGAAGGCCCATTTCTTAAGTACACAGAGAAGAAAGAATAGAAAAAATACTGGCTATGACACCAAATGAATTGCCTTCCTCCCACACTACTGTGCCCTTGTAACCTAGGGCATGTAGAGCAGGCTGGCAGCCATCGCATTACAGATTTAAAAGTGATGGAATCTCTCGGTCCTATAGCAGGTTGCCTGATGGATTGGTGGGTAATGTACTTGAAGAGGGCATTACCGAGCTCTGGACTAATGGCTACCTCTTGCCTATGGCCTTTATGGTAGATCATTCATTGTGCTGCCTCATCAGCTTCCTGCCAGTCTGTATCTGGCATGAGTACTGCCTGTTCCAAAGCTGATTAATACCCTGTGAATGAGTCCCACTGCAGGTCTCAGAGTGGATTACACAAGGAATGTTCTGGTGCTTGGGGGCAACATAACTTTTCTTTCATGAATAAAACAGAAAAAAATCTTTATATATTGTCAAAGTAGAGGTCTGCACAAATTATAAATTTTCTAAATTGCTGTTGATTACAGTCAGCATGTTAAAGGAATAATAACAGACATTAAATACCAGACTCTTTGATGCTTTAAGCAGCACAAGGTTTCTTCAGATTCAGTTTCCTGAAATTGTGTGTGTGAAATAAGAGCCAAGAAACAAAAGCAAATAATAGAAGACTGCATGTAACTCAGGATTAAGTGCAGACTGTAATTCTAGGAGAAGTTGGGGGAGAGGGAAGTTGACAGTGACCAGAGATATAGGAACCATGGAGGAAATGCAGGTTAAGCTGACTCTTAAAGGCTAGAATTGGGTAGGCAATGGAGAGGATGGGTATGATAACTCAGAAAATAGCATGAGCAAAAGCATAAAAGTATTAAAGAGTATGATGTATTAATGGGCTAGATAGAAGAAAAGTCTGACTAGAGCAGAGAATGTGGGTTTGGAAGTAGACGTAGTTAAAAAATCAAGCACAGGCTGACAGGGCTTCTGATAGTGGGATAGACTAGCTCACCTAAAAGACATCCTGCTGTAATGACCTAGAAATGGTACATATAACATAGAATATATTTCCTTTGGAATATACGGCTGACCTTCTAGAAAAACGAAAAAATATATATACAGGGGTCAGAAATGACCTAGAAACTTATAATCAGAGTGATAAACATGTGTACCAAGTCTGTGGCTCACCCGAGATGTTGGACCTGATAAGAGACAGAGATTATTAGTCTTGGAAATCTGGAAGCTTGATTTAACACCCATGAGTGGACAGAGAATGAGACCTTGAGCTCACATAGGCCAAGAACTGAGCTGCCACTTGCTTTTCACTCCCTCCTTATAAAACCAGCACCTTAAAATCCTTGACTGCACAGGGAAATGACAAGGAAGTTGTCAGTCTTTCAGTGTTCAAAAAAGATGGTTTTTTTAAAAATTGCGAATAATAATGATCAGCTATATATGAGTTTGGGGAACATATTATTTATAGGACCTGCATGGTTTAGGTAATTCTGTAGGCCAAAAAATAGCATAAGAAGTTATCATGGAACATTAAAACCCCTTGAAAGAACTAACACAAAATTCTTTGGAAGGACATTTTACAGATAAAACCCACTGAGGATTAGCTCTTTAGTCAATATTTTATAACACTAAAAGAAACAATCCATAATAAATGGCAATTACTAAACATAATAGCAGAATTAAGCTCCTCAAACAGCCAATAAAAGTTATCTAGAGATATATTAGAACAAATGGAGAGAGCTAATAGAGAATGACAATTTTTCAGAACAGATGAAAGCTGTGAGTCTTCAGATTCAGGTTACATAACAAAACCTGAGTGTAATAACCTACTCCAAGATACCTTATAGTGAAACTTCAGAATAGCAAAGACAAAAAGAAAACTTTTTAAGTGACCAGAGAATTTAAAAAGACATTAGTGAAAAAGAAATAATAAGATTTACAGCAGATTTCTCAATAGCAACAACAGAAGTGAGAGGGCAATGGAGTAGTGGCTCCATTGAGGAAATTTGTTTTCCAATGAGGAAAAGAATTAAAACTGTCAACCTGAGATTCTATACTAAATTATTCAAGTGAGAGGATTTGAAACATTGTATTTCCAGACAAATAAAACTGAGAGTTTTATGTACTTTCACTGGAAAAAAAATAATGTTCTTCAGAAAAAGAACTCAGAAGCAAGGTGGATAAGGGAAGGAGCAATGCTGAGCAAAGAAAATGACAAACCTATGGGTAAATCTAAATAATTTTTAACTGTATGAGACAATAATAATAAGATGGAATCTTGCTCTGTTGCCTAGGCTAGAGTGCAGTGGAGTGATCTCAGCTCACTACAACCTCCGCCTCTTCGGTTCAAGCTATTTTCCTACCTCAGCCTCCTAAGTAGCTGGGATTACAGATGCACACCACCATGCCCGGCTAATTTTTGTATTTTTAGTAGAGACAGGTTTTGCCATGTTGGCCAGGCTGGTCTCAAACTCCTGACCTCAAGTGATCCACCTACCTTGGCCTCCCAAAGTGCTGGGATTACAGGCATTAGCCACCATGCCTGGCCAACAAAAAAGCATTTTTAAAAACACTTCAGCATAATTATTATAATATAATAGCTATATTATATTATATATTAGTATAATAGCTATATTATACTTTAGCAATGCAGTGGCATATACCATGTTCACAAATGGAAATACTTAATATTGTAAAGATTTAATTTCTTCCAAAATTAACCAATAAATTCAATGAAATTTACATAAAAACCCATGGAAGTTTACAGATTTGCAGTAGATTATAATATCTGATAGGAATAGTGGTCTCCCATACGTTTTCACTTTCATTGTTTCCAGGACCATTCTTGCATGTTTGTTTTTGCATATGAAATTTAGTATCAACTTATCTAATTCCATAAAATTGCTTGCTGATATCTTACTGGGATTACATTTAATTTATAAATCGACCTAGGGAGAAATGGCATTTCTGTAATGCTGAGTTGCACTATCCAAGAATAAGTGATGTATTTCCATTTGTTCTACTTTTTCCCAAAAGTCTCCTTTGGAGTCTTTGGGGGAGTGTTTTAACATTTTTTTCTATGAAGTTTTGCACATTTATTGTTAAACTTACTTATAAGCATTTAACAGTCTTTACTGATACTGTAAATGAGGCTTTCTGTACTATTATGTCTTCTGTTTATTATTTGTATATGTAAGGGCTATTGATTTTCTCTGCTAACTTTAAATCTTGCTACCTCACTGAACTCTTCTGTTGTTTGATTTAGTTTTATTATTTATTTTTTCTGCGATTACCCAGGTATATACTATCATATTATTTGCAAATAGAAATAGTCTTACTTCTTTATTCATTCCTATGCCTCTAATTGACTTTTCTTGTCTAATTGCATTAGCTAATACCTCTAGTACAATGTCTAATATAATAAAGGTAGTGGTCTTCTTACTTTGTTCTCATCTTAGTGAAAATGTCTCTAGTATTTTCCCATCATAAAATAATGACTTTTAGATTAGGTATATAAATTTTATCATGGTTACAATATATTCTATATTCAAGAATATATTCTCTGTATTCTTGATTGTTTTTCTAATGAATCGATGTTTAATTTTGTCAAAGCTTTCTCAATCTATGGAGGTAATCATATGATCTTTTACTTGTAAATATGGCATTTGGTATTAATGGATTTCTTTTTATTGAATCAGCCTTGCATTTCTGTAATAAATCCCACTTGATCATGGAGTATTCTTTTCTTAATGTGGTTAATGTGGTGTTAGTTTTGGTTTGCTAATGTCTAGTTTCAAATTTTTGCATCAGTATTCATTGGATATGGACACTGGACCACTGTTCTCTCTTTTTGTACTACACAGTTTAAGCATCTCTAATGCAAATGTCCAGAATCTGAAATGCTCCAAAGTCTTGACTTTTTTGAGTACTAACATGATGTCACAAGAAGAAAACTCCACACTTGACTTCATGTGATAGATCACAGTCAAAGTGCAGTGAAAACTTTGTTTCATACATAAAGTTATTTAAAATGTTATATAAAATTACCTTCAGGCTATGTGTATTAAACATAAATGAATTTTATGTTTAGACTTGGGTCCCATCCCCAATATATCTTATTGTGTATATTCAAACATTACAAAACCTGAAAAAAAACAAACCTGAAACACTTCTGGTCCTAAGCATTTTGGATAAGGGATACTCAACCTGTGTTTGTCTGGTTTAGATAAAAGGAATTAGAAAGTTTCCTTCCTTTTCAGTGCCTTGGAATAATTTACAGAGCACTGGGACCTTATAAATATTTAAAGGTCTTTAAAGGATTTATAGAATTCCTATGTGAAAACATGTGAGCTTGGTGATTTTTTGTGGGGTAGTTCCTTAAAAACATACTATTTCTTCTATGAATATTGGTCTGTTTTAGCTAATTCTACTATGTGTATCTAAATACTTATTCATTTCATCTAAATTTTGAAATTTATTTGTATAGAGGTCTGCAAAATGGTCTCATAAGTTTTTATTTTAATTCCTTCTGTAATTGTTCATAGTACTTTCTTAGATCCCTCATATTTCTGTGGTATCAGTAATAATGTCTCTTCTTTCATTCATAATTTTGAATCTTCTCTCTTCTTTAGTTACTCTTCTAAAGGCTTGTCAGTTTTCATTCAAATCAATGCAATAAGATATAAACCAAAAATAAGAGTTAAAATGTATGAAAGAAGAAAAAAGTATTAATTTTGGGAACATCATTGTTTTCCTGAACTTCCTAAACAATTAGAACTAATAAGAAAGTGTACACTTATTAGTTAAAGTTAACAAAGTATACACTTACAGAGTCAACATACACACAAATTAATAGTAATGATTCTATTCATATGAGGTTCAAGAACAGGCAAAATTAATCTCTGGTGATATAACAACAGATGCTCTGAGGGAGACTATTGCCTGAAAAGGAGTTAAAGAAAGTTTCGGGTAGCAAGGAATGGAGATGTTCCAAATCTTGATTACTGTGTTAAGTAATAGATGTATACTCTACATTTAAGATATGTGAATTTTACTACATGTAAATTGGAGTCATATATACGTAGGCTTTTAAGACTGATTTCTTTCACGTGGCAATGTGTTTTTAAAGCTCTTCCATGTATGTTTGTACTTTAATAACTCATTTCTTTTTGTTGCTGAGTAATATTCCATATTGTAAATATACCATAGTTTCTGTGTCTATTCACACATTGAAAGACGTCTTGGTTGCTTCCAGCTTTTGACAATTGTGCATAAAGCTGCTATAAGCAGAAAAAAAAATTATTTCATTATTGTTTCAGAAAACAGTGCTTGGTTTTATTGATCTTTTACTCTATTGTTTTTCTGGTCTCTTTCATTTATTTCTTCTGTGATCTTTATTATTTCCTTACTTCTGCTGACTTTAGACCTAATTTGTTTTCTTTTCTAGTTTCTTGGGTATAACCATAGGTTGTTTATGGTGATCTTTCATTTCTCTTAATGTAGGCATTTATCATAATAAGCTTACCTCTCAAAACTGTTTTTGCTGCATACCATAAGTTTTGGTAGTTGGGTTTCATTTTTGTTTTTCTCAAAATACTTTTTGATTTCCCTTTTGATTTTTTCTTTGACCCTCTGATCATGAGTGTGTGGTTTAATTTCCACATATTTGTAAATATTTCCATGTTACTCCTGTTTTTGATTTCCAATCATACCATTGGGGCTGGAAAAGAAACTTCATATGATTTCAATCTTAAAATTTTTAAGGTTTGTAGCCCAACACATGACCTTCTTGGAGAATGGTCAATGTGCACTTGAGAAGAATGTGTATTCTGTTGATCCTGGATGAAATGTTCTATAAATGTTTATAAGGTCCTTTTGGTCTATAGTGTTATTCACATCAGCTGTTTCCTTATTGATTTTCTGTTCTATATATTATTGAAAGTGGGCTAAGTCCCCTACTATTGTGGTAACCTTGTCTCTTTCTCCCTTTATATATTTGCTTTATATATAAACAGTCCTTGATCTAAGATGGCTTAACTTACAATTTTTTGACTTTATGATTGGGTAAAAGTGATTCAGTAGAAACCATACTGTGAGTGCCTAAGTAAAAAACCAGTCTGTTTTTTACGTTTTGTACAGTATTTAGTAAGTTACATGAGATATTCAATACTTTATTATAAAATAGGCTTTGTGTTATATGTTTTTGTGTAATACAGCCTAATGTAAGTGTTCTGAGCACATGTAAGGTAGGCTAGGCTAAGCTATGATGCTTGGTCAGTCAGATACATTTTCAACTTGCCTTATTTTCAACTTATGTTGAAGTTTATCAGCACACAACCCCATCATAAGTTGACAAGCATTTGTATTTACATACTCCAATGCTGGTTGCACCAAACCTTGCATTTCTGCTATAGACCCACTAGGTAATTTGTGTCATCTTTTTATTTATTATTAGATGCAATTTGGTTAAATTTTGTTTTGAATATTTGCATCTACGTCCATGAGGAATACTGGTTAGTAGTTTTCTTTTCTTCTACTGTCCTTCTCGGGTTTGTAATCCTTGTAATTTCCAAGGTAATCCTCTTTTCATAGAGTGAGTTTGGAAGTGGTCTGTCCTCTTCAATTTTCTGAAAAGTTTATGTAGAATTAGTATTGCTTACTTAAATGTTTGATAAAATTCTGAGTGAAGTAATTTGAACCTAGTTTTCTTTGGGGAAGACATTCAAATCAAATATAATCTCTTCAATAGGGCTTTTGAGTTCTGTATTTCTTCTTGAGGGAATTTTGCTAGTTTGTGTTTTTTTCCGGAATTTTTACATTTGACTTCAATTGTTGCATTTATGACTATAAAGTTTTTAAAAATTATATCCCCTTACTAGTCTTTTTATGTGAAATGTGTAGTGATGTTCCCTTTTACATTCCTGATTTTGGTAGTTTGTGTTTTCTCTCTTTTCTTCCTGGTTAACCTAGGTATACATTTATCAAGTTTATTGATCTCTTCAACTAACTGGCATTTGGACTTTTCATTTTCTCTATTGTTTTTCTTTTCTCCTACTTCATTGAATTCTGCTCTGATTGTTGTCAGCTCTTTTCTTCTGTTCATATTGGGTCATATTTGCTACTTTTTTTCTTTTTTCTTAAGGAGTCTGAGGTCCTTAGTTTAAGACCTTTATTTTTTTCTAATATAAACATTTTATGCTATAAATTTTCTCCAAAGTACTACTTTAGAGATATTCCACAAATTTAGATAAGTTATCCTTTCCTTTTTATCCAGTTCAAAATAATTTATAATTTCCCTTTGAATTTTTTCATTGATCCACATGTTTGTTTTTTTATAAGTGTGTTACTTACTGGATATGTATGGACTGTAATATGCATTATCAACTCATCAAAGTTGATCTTGAGTTATTATACTAATTCACATATAAATTTAAAAGCTTTAATGTTGGCCAGGCATGGTGGCTCACGTCTGTAATCCCAGCACTTTAGGAGGCCGAGGTGGGCCGATCATGAGGTCAGGAGATTGACACCATCCTGGCCAACATGGTGAAACCCATCTCTACTAAAATACAGAAGAATTAGCCGGGCATAATGGTGCATGCCTGTAGTCCCAGCTACTTTGGAAACTGAGGCAGGGGAATCGCTTGAACCTGGGAAGCAGAGATTGCAGTGAGCCGAGATCGTGCCACTGTACTCCAGCCTGGCAACAGAGCGAGACTCCGTCTAAAAATAAATAAATAAATAAGTTTTAATGTTATAATTGTATTTATCCCCTTCTATACCTGGTGCTATTTTGTTACATATTTTACTGTACTTTAAAACTGTACGTGAAAGTATTATTTTTGCTTTCAAAAATCATTTTTCTATTAAAGGAAGTAGAAAAAAGCATTCTTTTATATTTACCTGCTTTTTATTTTATTTATTTATTTTTACCATTTTTAGTGCTCTTCATTGCTTCCTATAGGTTGGAGTTTCTATTTAGTATCATTTTCTTTCAAGCTGAAAAACTTCTTTTAGCATTTCTTATACTGTAGGTTTGCTCTTAATAGATTGTCTCAGCTTTTGTTGATCTGAAAATATTTTTATTTTGCCTCCATTTTGAAAGCTCTTTTCACTGGCTATCAAATTCTAAATTGACGATTTTCTTCTGTTAGCACTTAAAAAATGTAATTCCATCTTTTCCTGGTTTTCATTGTTTCTCAAAGAATCAACCATATTTCTTGTCATTGTTTCCTTTCTGGGACTTCAATTACATATGTTAACTGCTTTGCTTTGTTCATTGTGGCTTTTTTTTTTTATTATTTTTTATTTGCCTCGGTTTGGATAATTTATCTTGGCCTATCCTCAGATTCCCTCATTCTTTCTCCTGTAGTGTCCAGTCTGCTGTTAAATACATCCAATATGTTTTTCATATCAGATATTTTATTTTTAGTTCTAGAATTTTCATTTGATTCTTTTTGAAGTTTTAGTTTCTCTGTTGAAATTACCTTTCTGGTCATAAATTCTGCCCATTTTGTGCTCCAAACTTTTGAACATATTTATATTGACTTTAAAGTGCTGATTTGCTTATTATACTATCTGAGGCATCAATCTGTTTGTTAATGCTTTTTTCTCTTGATTGTGCATCACGTTTTCTTGCTTCTTTACATGAGTCATGATATTTTCTTATATGCCAAACATTGTGTATAAACAAAGCACGGGGAGACTTAAGCACGTTTTGCTTTGTTTTGTTTGAGTTTTCCCCCAAAAGGGTAAACTGTTTCTTACGTCTGGCATCTAAAATGAGAGGTGATAGAATTTAAACTTTTTGAAGGGTCAAGTTAATCTGTGAGTGAGCTACAGCCTTAATAAAAATTAATCTCACCTCTGATAGCTCAGTCCTTCATCTCCCAGGCTGCCTCCACTGAGAAACTAATCCCTCTTATTTTATCAGTATTTGAACTTAGAGGAGGTTGGCCTGTAATTTCACCTATTTTCCATTCTTTGTATTTAGCTTCACTAGAGCTCTATGGCACTAGGTTCCAGGCACCCTAAGAGTGTAAAAGATTATTCAAATTCTTCACTCTTTTAAGCCTGCCTTCACTGTTGCTTTCTCAGCAAAATTTGGGGTAGAGAAAGCATTATTATGCCAACTAAATTATTGGTATGTATGGGGCTCCTCCAGACTTTCAATCTGCCCCCGTCAGCCCTCACTATTGCTACTAGCTTGACTGATTACCTTTTGACTCCAAAAAATCTTTTCATCTTGTATAGGATTTTTCTTTCTGCTTACCTTCGAAGGGTTCCCTTTTCTAGAAATGAGTTCATCAAAACTACTTTGCACCCACTAGTCTTTAAGAGTCCCCTATATTAGTATGATTTTTATTTTGTTTGTTTTCTCGTTACCACAGGGCAAAGGCGACCTGTGACTTTTTACAACCTAGATGTAAAAACTATGTGCCTTCATTCTTATATGCATTTTATGGCTGACCTCAGAATCTCAAAGAGATCTACAAAAAAAAGAGAAAGAGTAAGAAACATAACTGTAAGGCAATGAGTTACTGTTGAATAACTTTAGGCAGAGTAATGACCTAGCTAGGTTTATGATTTAGGAAAATTCTATAGCAGCTGTATGGTTTCTGCATTGAAGTAGTAAGAGAATAGAGATAACTGTGAAATTTTTTATAAGTGATTGTTACAGTCTGGACTAAAGACAATAACCTTAACAACATCTATTCTGGAAGAAAGTGAAAGAGAGAACCAGTTTGAGAAATTAAGATCTGTATCTATGGCAGAATAGAGATGCAGAAGAATGGAGATTATTAATGGGAAATAAGATTACAAGATTGTCTAAGGTCAGTTTATGAACTTGACAGAAGGGTTTTAAAATTCTGTAGGTCTTGAGAATTTTTTATCAGAGAATTTTGAATATTCAAGTAGTGTTTTAAAAATACTAGCCTAGAAATGGCGAGGAGAATTGGTTACAGAGGAAAATAAATTTAAGAAAGGGAAACCTATCTGGGGAGTATGTTGGTATAAAACACAGGAGTTACTAAAGGCCTGAGCTACAGAAGTATAGCAGAAATAGAGATGGAAGAACAATAATGATAAGCAATAATAATCTTAATAAGTTTATTCCTTTCCATATTATAAAGGGGCACATAATTACTAGTCAAAAAATTAACTTGAATCTGTTTCATCATATTCAAAGTTGGTATGCATCTTAGCATTTGGTACCATATTACTAAGTAATTACTCAATGTGCAATAGGAGAATAAAAGAAAAATAGCTGGGTGTGGTGGCTCAGGCCTGTAATCCCTGCACTTTGGGAGGTCGAGGCGGGCACATCATGAGGTCAGGAGACGGAGACCATCCTGGCTAACACGGTGAAACCCCATCTCTACTAAAAATACAAAAAATTAGCCCAGCGTGGTGTCAGGTGCCTTTAGTCCCAGCCACTCGGGAGGCTGAGGCAGGAGAATGGCGTGGACCCGGGAGGCAGAGCTTGCAGTGAGCCGAGATTGCGCCACTGCACTCCAGCCTGGGCGACAGAGCGAGACTCCGTCTCAAAAAAAAAAAAAAAAAAAAAAAAGAGAAATAAATCAGTTAAAATGATTGAAAACTTAATGGTATCTGGCTGCAATTAGAATCCAAACTAATAAATGAAGCCTCATAGATTCTGAAGCATAGTCCCTATTAAAAGCATTTTAAAATGGGAACAGAATTATGCTTTCAATAATATAAAAGAATAGTGCAATTAAATACACAATTATAAAAGGTAAAGATTCTAATTCTGATTTTCAACTACTATGAGAATATTTTTCTAGATATAGTCACACATTTCTGTAAACAAAGGCTTTGTATGCAATCTGAAAGTGAATCCTGAACCACCCTGAATTAGAAAACAATGGGGCCTCTTCATCTTCCCTCTATGGCAAGGTTCAACAAACTGTCTCTGTAAAAAGCTAGATAATAACAATTTTAGGCTTTGTGGGCATACATTCTCTGTCACAGCTACTCAACTCTGTTGTTATAGCATGAAAGTAGTCATAGACGATGTGAAATAATAAACCTGGCTGTGTTCCAATATAACTTTATTTAAACAAATAGGTAGTGGCCATTGTTTGCGAACCCCTGCTACACAGTATGTCTGTATGGGAGAGTCTTGGAGTCGTGACTCTTCCAGTATGGTCTAGAGAAGTGCTCTCGAATAGAAATGTAATGGAAGCCACATACAAATTTTAAATTTTCTAATAGCTACCTTAAAAAAAGGTGAAATTCATTTTAACAATATATTTTGTTTAACTCAATATATTCCAAATATTATATCAACATGTTGTCAACATTATAAATTTATTAATGAGATATTTTACTTTCTCTTATTCATAGTAAGTCTTTAAAACCTGATGTGCATCTTACACTTACAGCACATCTCAAGTCACACCAGCCACATTTCCAGTGTTAAGTAGCCACATGTGGCCAATGGCTACCATATTAGAGAGTACAGCTCTGTACACTTTATTGGTCTCCCAGATTTGAATGCTTCTCCTACAGACTGGAAATTACCCACTGGTAAGACCACTTCTCACCCAGCAAGGTGTTTCTGGTACCCTTTCCCTTCCCTGGCCTCATCTTCATCAGCCTTACCACTTGAAAATGCCCCAAGCAATGCTTCTCAATGTTTAATGTGCATAGTACTCACCTGGGAATCTTGTTAAAATGCAGATTCTGGTTCTGTAGATAAAGGACAGAACATGAGATTTTGCATACTTAAGAAGCTCCCAATGCTACTAGTCTTAAGAACCATACTGAAGAAGCAAGGATTGAAAAGATCACTCCAAAGAAGATGACCATAACTGGAATTGATGGCCTACCCTCCTCTAAAAATCTATCAGGTCTAATCCCAAACTTGCTAAACATCCCTGTTAGGTCACCACCAGAAATAAAAGCTTCTAAGGCGGCACTGTCCAGTAGAAATATAGTTTAAAATTTTCTAGTAGCCACATTTAAAATAGTTTTTAAAAAGTAAAATCAATTTTAGTAACATTTCTTTAAGTCAAAATATCAAAAACATTAAACAATTAATGTAAAAATTATTTATTTTTTAACTTCTATTTTAAGTTCAAGGGTACATGTACAGGATGTGCAGTTTTGTTAACGCAGGTCAACTTGTGTCATGGAGGTTGGTTGTACAGATGATTTCATCACCCAGGTATTAAGCCTAGCACCCATTAGTTACTTTTCCTGCTTCTCTCCTTCCTCCCACCCTCTGCCCTCCAGTAGGTCCCGGTGTGTGTTCCCCTCTATGTGTCTGTGTGTTGTCATCATTTAGCACCCACGTATATGTGAGAACATGTGATATTTTGATTTTCTGTTCCTGCGTTAGTTTGCTAGGGATGATGGCCTCCAGCTCCATCCACAACCCTGCAAAGGACCTGGTGTCATTCTTTTTTGTGGCTGCAGAATATTTCAGGTATCTATGTACCACATTTTCTTTATCCAGTCTATCATTGATGGGCATTTGGGTTGATTCCTTGTCTTTGCTACTGTGAATAGTGCTGCAATGAACATACATGTTCATGAGTCTTTATAATAGAACAATTTATAATCCTTTGGTTATATATGCAGTAATGGGATTGCTGGATCAAACAGTAGTCTTTAGGTCTTCGAAGAATCACCGCACTCTCTTCCACAATGGTTGAACTAATTTACACTCCTACCAACAGTGTAAAAGCATTCCTTTTTCTCCACAACCTTGCCAGCATCTGTTATTTTTTGACTTTTTAATAATAGCAAAAAATATGGAATTCTTCACAAATTTGTGTGTCATCCTTGCACAGGGGCCATGCTAATCATACTAATCTCTGTGTTCTTCCAATTTTAGCATATGTGCTGCTGAAGCAAGCACTGAAAAATTATTAATAAGAAACTTTACATTCTTTTTTGTACTGCCTTCAAAATCCAATATATGTTTTAGAGTGCCTCTTAATTTGGGTCAGATACATTTAAAGGGCTCAATAAGCACATATTTGCTAGTGACTATCATATTGGACAGTGCAGCTCTAAGGTCATCATCAGACCTGTGTGCTTATCCCTGTGTGGTTCGGTACATCTCCAAATCTGACCCAGTTTCTCATCTCTTCTTATTCTCCCAAATCCTTTTCCTATATTCTCTAGAACTCATGGTCTGTCATTAGAAGAAAAAAAAAAAAAACTCTTCTATTATTAATCTCATCTCAAAAATGTTCCTTTCAACTTCTTGTTCTAACCCAAACCTGCTTATCCCTTAGCACCCTGCTTCTCGTTCTGCTCTGTTAAAAGTGGTGGCTGCCTCTTCTCACACATCTTCAGGATCTTTATGTGGGATAGATGCCTTCCTTCTGCCTCACTGCCCTGTTCAGGCCCTTTCTCCTCCTTCTTCTCTCAAAACCAAATCCTTTGAATCAGATGCCAATAGATTATGGTACCTGCTGTGTCTCCTTTGTTGTGGTCATTTGTTCAATCTCCTGGCTGAGCAATTTATGTAGTCAGCATTTGATCGATCCTATTCTTCTCCACCATCACACTTCTCAACATTCTTGGTGACTTCAGCATCTGCCTGATTCTTTTACCTCCTTACTTCCACTCATCTTTTCCTCTATCCATTCTCAGATACCCACCACACCACATCCAAAATCTAGATTTAAGAATCCCATTTAAAAGTGTTTCTAGCTCACTCAAAGTTCAGAATTCATTTGCCAACAGTTCTTCAGCCACACTGTACCTACCCATCAACTGATTCAACTTCATATTTCCTAACTCATATCATCATTTCTTATGTCACCAATAATGAATTCCATGGTCCATCACTATAATTAACCTGCTGTATATCCCCTTGCGCCTCTTTCCCTTATATGTGCTGTTAACCCTAAAGCTGATAAATCCAACATCTCACCTACTCTCATCCTTACCTGAACAGCTAAATGTAGTTAAGGAAAACATACAGTCACACTGACTGGTCTCATTTAAAATTTTTACTACAAATCTTAAACATCCTTGGTATTACTCGGTCTTAGTTGATAACTTAATGTCTTATTTCATTGAGAAATTAGAAACCATCAAAAGAGAACCTATTCTTCCCACAACAAAATCTATCATCTCTGCCTTCCCTGCAATTACACTGAATGGCATGTCCCTGCTCCTAATGCCAGTGCCTTGACTTGGGAATTGGATTCCATCTCTTCCTCAAAGCCTTGGTCCCTGCAATTATATACTCTCTTACACATCATCCTTTTCCTTTTCTATTATAATTGTTCTTAATGGTACACAAACATGCTATGGTTGCTCCCAACATAAACAAAGCCTTTATCTAAATAGAATCCTCCAACTAACACCCCATTTCTCTGCTCTCCTTTGTAACTCATCAATAGAGTTGTCTATACTTGCTGACTCCATTTTCTTCACCACCATTTCCCACTTTGTCCTCTAATCAAGCTTTTGTTCTTGTTAATCCAATGGAACTTTGTGGTCAAGATGGCCAGTGACTTTCATCCAGCCAAATCAAATAACCAATTCTCAGTTCTTATTTTACTCAAACTTTTGATGGCATTTTTTACAGCTCATTACACCCTTCTTTTTCAAATCTCTGTTTTTGTTGTTTGTGGTAATTTCTGGTTATTCTCCTGTAACACAGGTCACTCCTTTTCTGCCTTCTTTGATGCTTCCTTTTCCTCTTCGTGGCCTCTACTTTCTGGAGTACCCCAAAGCAATCCTTAGGCCTTTTATCTGTCTAAACTCACTCTTACAGCGATACCATCCAGTTACATGGCTTGAAATGGTATCTATAAGCTTATGATAACAAAATGTATGTTTATCTTCATTCCAGACTTCCTGTGAGCCTCACTGTGTCTACACTTGGATGTTTAATGGCCATCTCAAATTTAACCTGGTCAAACTGAAGCTTTTTATTTCATTTTCAATTTGCTCCCCCTTCTGTCTTCTGCCATTCAGTTAAAGGCTTACTATTCACTCTCTCATGTGATTCCTCTGCAGACTGCGAAGCTCTATCTTCAAAATATATCCTGAATCCCTCTACTTCTTACCACCTCCACTGTTGCCATTTTAGTCTAAGGTACCATAATCCATAATCATCTCTTGCTCAGATTTCTGTGATAACTTCCTATGTGGTTTTCTTGCTTTCTTTCTGCTACCCCATCCCACCCTTCAGTACACTTTAGGCATGATTGTAAGGTATGCTTTGATTGCTTTTGTCATGGCTAGAATAAAATTCACACTCCTTATCATGGCCTTTAAGTATCTACTTCTCTTGGGTACTGGGGTACTGCCTGTTTCTCCCACCACTCTCTCCCATGTTACTTTACTCCAGACACATTGGCTGTATTTAAAATTTTTGAATATGCCAAACTTGTTCTGGTCTTAAAGCCTTTACATTCTATGTGAAACATTCATCCCCCAGATCTTCACAGAGCTTGCTATTTTACATCATTAATGCCCCAGTTTAAATGTCAGTTCCTAAGTAATAGATCACCCTGTTTCAAATAATTCCCTTTAATAATCTCTACTCTTTTACATGGCTTAATTTTCCTTCATAGCACTTATAGCTACCTGAAGTTCTATTTTTAATTAACTGTTTACTTTTTATTTTTTTAATTATTCACTAGAAAGAAAGCTTTGTAAATGAAAGGACGTTGTCCTACTCACTGCTGTGTCTCCTTCATCTAGAACACTACCTGGCACACAGTGAGTAGTGAGTAATGAGTCTGAAACATTTCAGGAAATAGATCATGTAGTTGATGAAATCAGAATTAGTTGTTTGAATTGTCTTCCAAGCTTTCTAAGAACAAAAGGCTCTAGTACAAAGTAAGCCCTGCAATCTAGTCCATATCAGGAGCTTGTCCCAATGCTCATTAGTGGTTGGATGCAGAAATTCCCAATGATTCCTGCTAATCAGCTAATTTACCTGTTTCCATCAATAGTTACTGGCTATTTGTTTCTGCTGCCCAGTCTTCACCTAACTTGCCTTACAAGAGCTTGCTTTTAAACTGAGAATTTCTTTGCTTGCTTTGCCATATCCTTGCTTGGCTTTTCTTTCTTTAACAAGCACAACAGCATGCTGCTGCATCTTCAAAGAGTAAATTAATTCTGTCCGCAAAAGGGTCAAGTGCTAGAAAGTGCATAGCCATGCAGTTTGCATGGCAGGATACGGAAGATATGATGCTAATAAGATTCTAAGATGAGAACAGCAGACTCTCTCTGGGGATTCAGATGAAGGGGTCTGTAAATTTTAAAAGAAATGGTCTCCGAAAACTAATGATGTCTGCTTTCCAATTCATTAATAATGTGGAGTGGGGAGATGGGAGTGAGATCCAGGCCATGCTTTGAAATATCAAAATGTAACGAGGAAGAAAACAGTAAGAGCCATCTCAATGGGGTCATAAAGCTGGGAGAAGGAGGCAAACCGTAAGAAGATGTGGTGGTGCTGTATGGAGGGGAGGGAATCAATCCACCCCATGTGTGTATATTTATGTGTACACGAGTAGATAAAAAGTTCTGCTAGAAAAAAATACTGCAACATTGATAAGGCTTTTGCAATTTTCATATTTAAGGTGACTCAGAATATTTCAAGTATTGTAAAAACATGTCTAAGCTGTCTGCCTTTCCATATTTACAAACCCTGCCCTTCACCTCTTTGCATTGCATACAAGGAACTGAGTAATAAGAACCTCAGCCTTGTTTGTAGTTAATAGTGGAAGAAAAAACCTTCAGGCAAAGCCTAATGAACCAAGAGCAATTCTGAGCTCTCCTCTGTAATATCTGCTAAGGCAGTGTCTTTCCAAGGGCTGCCTGGACATATCGTGTGACCTTGCTGCTTTAAATCATTAAAATTTCCCATTACTGGAATGGTGTTTGCATGGAGGGGCTGTTGTGCGGATATTATGGCTGAGTTTCTCCCTGCTGCCTTCCGAGTTTGCTCTAATAGAAAATGCCTCTCTGCGTGAACAGTTCCTGCGAGCTGGGAGGTGTGCAGCAGCAGGAGAGTTTAGCTTTGGCTTTTATTTTGACAAAGCTATCACATTTTGCAGATTGAGGTTATGGTCTTTCCTTCTATCTCTGTATTTTATCTGCATGATATTTTCTGATCTCCCTTTTAAACCCCCATTAGTTACGATTGAGGCTCTAGGGTGGCAGCCTGCCTTGGAGCCATGATATCGTCAGCTTTTCTTATGAGCCACTAAATTGACTGACTGATTCAGTAGGGTTCAGTCATGTGGAACCTTTCCAAGGGGCCTAGACTCAGAAAGGACACCCCTCTGTGCCAGATAGAGGCCTAGGGGGTTAGTGCAATCCCTAAGGGGCCAACAATTTTAAAAGCAAAAAGAAGTGCTGCCTCATTTTCCAGGGCCATCGGTTCTGTCGGCCACATCCTTCAGAGCTTCCTTCTTCCGCAGGTAGCCTGCTGCACCATGAAGCTATAGAAGTTGAAGAAATTGGTGGCATTTCCTAATCCAGGCCGCAGTCCCCAGCCCCGTTTTACCACCTTCCTAAGAAGCTGTTATACTTTCGTGCAACTCTGATCTTATGATTTTAGCAGAAAGTTTCACAATAACAAATGCTTTTGCCTAGAGGGAGTGGAAACATTTCAAAGTACTGGTTATACAGCTGTAAACTGTTTAGAACCAATTGAAAGGGGGAGAGATTCATTGGCTAGCTCTCCCAAGTCTCTAAACAAACCATAGCAGATTGAGAAGTTTTGAACCCAAAGCTAGTGCTCTAATTTCTAAAGCAAGATAGTGTGACCATTTCTTTTTCCATGGCTTTCCTATTTTCAGTGAGACAGTGAATTCTTCCTGATAAATGCTTCTGAGGCTGGGAGGATAGCACAACCACATGCCTCAAACACTTCACTTTGTTCACCTTCTCTTGAATATATGGGACGTGGCAGTCTAGAGTGGGGGCTGTCGGGAGAGGGGGTTGTAGAGGTGAGGAATTTATTTCCCCAGGAAATCTCATTAGTGATGCAGTGCCTGTTTTTCATTGAGGTTTCTGCTCCTTAGCTTTGTTTTCAGCTGAGTAACCGAGCCTGAAAGCCGTCTGGTGACTCACAAAAGGTCACACTGAGAGTCGGGGGCACGGACCAGAGCACGCTGCCTACCTGTGATTGATGTGTATTAAAGCTGTCTTGAGCCACTCATAAACACAGCAAGAATCCTGTTCTCTTTTCATCAGTGCTCTTGACCAAGACTTGATTTACTGTTTTGAAATCAGCTGCTGCTTCAGTCCTCTACAATAGCTTCTTTAATAGCTTGTCATAACAGTTGATGACAATTTGGAAAAGCTCACATATTCAATATATTTTTTAAATTGACTTTGCACTATGCCAGGTACCAAGGCTTTATAAACAGTCTAATTGTTCCTTGAGTGTTTGCTGACTTAAAGGAAAGTGTTGATGAATCACACCCTCCTCTTCTATCTATGAGGGTATTGAGATGTGTATTCAATATTGTAGCAAATCATTGTTGAAAATTGGTTCCATGTCCCTGAGGCTACTTACCTGAAAAGGTGAAACAGCAGAAGTACCTGCTAGAGAAGACTGACCAGCTCTGCTATTTCTGGATGAGATTGCTTTAAAGTTTGTAGGAGAAAGGATTGAAATTGGATCATAGTGTTATAAGTGACAGTACAATTCTCATTCTGGTAAAGAATAATCATCATTATCTATAGCCACTGAGTGGGTTTTCTCAGTTTGATACTTATGGCTATGCTATAATGAAGTTTAAGACTCATGTCAATATGACTGAGACAGTAATTGTATAATCTTAGAAGAAATGTGTGCACAGAATATGTGACTTATCTGAAGTACAACAACAATTAGATGTAAATATTTCTGATCAATTTGATTGTTACTTTTTGATGGTCTGCACAAGTTGAAGGGCTCCCTGACTTCCCAATAGCTGCTCTATACCTGTGTCCAGGAATGCCCCCGGGGTGATTTTCAGAACAGGTACAGCAGCCGTTCAGAATGGATGCACCACTTGCACAGAACAGATGCTCCCCACAGCAGCCAGTGCCACTGTACCAAAACATCCAACTGTGTATCAACTCTGCTTCTTACTCCTCTCCATACGCACAAATCTAACTTATCCTTTCTTGGCCTAAGTTGTACTTCCTTCATGAAACCTTTCTTATTCCATAGCCTCTTTTTTTTAAATTCTAAATTCCTACAACACAGCCTCTGTCTCCCAATTGTCCCTATATTGCTATTATTCTACTGTTTTATATTCATCATAGCAGGATGTTGTGTACATGCAGACATTTCAGAAATATTTTTGAACATAGAATATTCTGGTGAAAATGCCCAGAGATGATGTTTGAAAGTGCTATGTTTGATATAGGGCTCATTTGAATTTCCTTTGTGTGCTTAAACTTGGTATCCAAGTTCTCCATTTTCTTTTAGAGGAGCCACCTGAACAAAAATTACATTTCAGCAAAGAACTGTAGCATCAGTTCTTTGTTGTAGAACATTTTTATTGTGAACATTCTTTTTTCATATACTGTACTCTGCACATTTTCCAGATGAGAAACTGCTCCATTCTCTTTAATTTGGAGTGGAATTATGAGTGAGGTCTGCTATAGTAATGGAAGAGTTCAGTTTTCACCAGGTCCTATGGCGAGTTGTATATATTATAGTTGATTCTGTATACAATAGGCCAGAGTTTCAGGTTTGTGCAGCATGTAATTTCTCTTCAGAATAGCAAAAAATACATATTGAGATAAATTCACAGGAAGTTCCCCAGAGTTTGGCTTTTTTTGCTAAAAGGTTAATTTTATTACTTGAAACTGGGAATGTGATTTTTTCTTCCATATAAATGATATCAAGAGAGACAAGGTTTTAAGCCATCCCTACTGTGAGTTATTCTCAAAGCCTCCAGCAAAGAAGGGGATCTGAACTCTGCCAAGAGGGTTTTAAAAAAGAAAGACAGAGATGGATCTTTGAGTAAGACTGTGAGGGGAGAGCCCTCAAAGCACTGGGTATTGTCCCCAGATGATGGCTAATGTATTTCTTTTGTAAAGCTGGAGTAGGGTGTCAGGGGTCTTGTAAAGCTAGTGTGAATAAGTGGGGAATTACCAGTTGCTTCTTGGAAACAGCTAGGATAAGCCATGTGTTCTAGGATAAGCCATCTGTTCTGAACATCAGAACAGAATTAGAAGAGCTAGTTCTAGTCCTGGCTGTGCTACAAACTCTCTGGTTAACCTTGAGCATGTCACTGCACCTCTCTGGACCTGTTTCCTCATCTACAAGATGAAGGGTTTCACTATACAAGGCTCATTTCAGCTAAACATACTATGACAATCATGTTTGTTTGTTTGTTTGTTTGTTTGTTTGTTTGTTTGTTTTTTGAGACAGAGTCTCGCTCTGTCACCCAGGCTGGAGTGCTGTGGTGCAATCTCAGCTCACTGCAACTTCTGCCTCCTGGGTTCAAGCGATTATCCTGCCTCAGCCTCCTGAGTAGCTGGGACTACAGGCACACACCACCACGCCCAGCTATCGTCTTTTTTATAATACCATCTCTACTAAATCTCTATTCTGTCCTCCTTTTCATGATGCCTCTGTATGTTCTTATATTTCTTTCATTCTGCTGAATCCAGCCACTCCTTCCACTCAACCCACTCACAGGCTAACAATAATAAAACAGAGAAGGGAAAGATACTTAAACACATACTGGTTATCACAGTATGTATTTTATTTACTAGAAGTATGTCCATGTTACCTCTGTCTTAATCTGAAAGCCCCTGAGAAAAAAGACTATGTCTTCTTTTGTTTATTTCTATAACAGATTTTAAAGCACCTGATGGATTTGGAAAATATTTGATGAAGACAATGATGCTGACATCTCAAGTTAAAAGGTAGTATTCCTTTTTCTATTATTTTAATATTTCTGAATGCATAGCAGAATATTGCTTCTTGTACATACACTTATTGATTTTTTTGCTAATGGATACAATTGGTACAATTGTATGACACTTACAAAGCCACCTGTGACTGTATTAATTTGGTTTGAGTTACATATAGTTTCACAGTGAACTGAAAACCTATTCAGTTATATGCCAGTGTGTGTGTGTGATCATCTTCCCTTACAGAAATAAAGATAGCATTATTACTTCAAGTTGATTGTTCAGACTTTCTGTCCCTATTTACCCAAGACTAGTTTTTGTAGCTCAAATTTTAGCATTTTGTCAGGTAAGATTGCAGGTGGCAGGTGTCACCTAATATTTGGATGAATATTTTCAAAACTCAGTTTTTTCCTATAAACCCCGAAAGGATTACAGAGCAACTTCCAAGCCTGTGCTTTCATGAGTAACTTAAGTTCTTAACTGCAGTATCATTGAATGTGAGAAGAGTTGCAAGTAATATGCTAAAAAACTTTCAGATCTTTTCTTTTCTTTCTTTTTTTTTTTTTTTCATTTTTTTATTATACTTTAAGTTCTAGGGTACATGTGCATAACGTGTAGGTTTGTTACATATGTATATTTGTGCCATGTTGGTGTGCTGCACCCATCAACTCGTCAGCACCCATCAATTCATCATTTATATCATGTGTAACTCCCCAATGCAATCCCTCCCCCCTCCCCCCTCCCCATGATAGGCCCCAGTGTGTGATGTTCCCCTTCCCGAGTCCAAGTGATCTCATTGTTCAGTTCCCACCTATGAGTGAGAACATGCGGTGTTTGGTTTTCTCTTCTTGTGATAGTTTGCTAAGAATGATGATTTCCAGCTGCATCCATGTCCCTACAAAGGACGCAAACTCATCCTTTTTTATGGCTGCATAGTATTCCATGGTGTATATGTGCCACATTTTCTTAATCCAGTCTGTCACAGATGGACATTTGGGTTGATTCCAAGTCTTTGCTATTGTGCTATAAACATACGTGTGCATGTGTCTTTGTAGTAGAATAATTTATAATCCTTTGGGTATATACCCAGTAGTGGGATGGCTGGGTCATATGGTACATCTAGTTCTAGATCCTTGAGGAATTGCCATACTGTTTTCCATAATGGTTGAACTAGTTTACAATCCCACCAACAGTGTAAAAGTGTTCCTATTTCTCCACATCCTCTCCAGCAACTGTTGTTTCCTGATTTTTTAATGATTGCCATTCTAACTGGTGTGAGATGGTATCTCATTGTGGTTTTGATTTGCATTTCTCTGATGGCGAGTGATGATGAGCATTTTTTCATGTGTCTGTTGGCTGTATGAATGTCTTCTTTTGAGAAATGTCTGTTCATATCCTTTGCCCACTTTTTGATGGGGTTGTTTGTTTTTTTCTTGTATATTTGTTTGAGTTCTTTGTAGATTCTGGATATTAGCCCTTTGTCAGATGAGTAGATTGCACAGAATTGGAAAAAACTGCTTTAAAGTTCATATGGAACCAAAAAAGAGCCCGCATTGCCAAGACAATCCTAAGTCAAAAGGACAAAGCTGGAGGCGTCACGCTACCTGACTTCAAACTATACTACAAGGCTACAGTAACCAAAACAGCATGGTACTGGTACCAAAACAGAGATATAGACCAATGGAACAGAACAGAGTCCTCAGAAATAATACCACACATCTACAGCCATCTGATCTTTGACAAACCTGAGAGAAACAAGAAATGGGGAAAGGATTCCCTATTTAATAAATGGTGCTGGGAAAATTGGCTAGCCATAAGTAGAAAGCTGAAACTGGATCCTTTCCTTACTCCTTATACAAAGATTAATTCAAGAGGGATTAGAGACTTAAATGTTAGACCTAATACCATAAAAACCCTAGAAGAAAATCTAGGTAGTACCATTCAGGACATAGGCATGGGCAAGGACTTCATGTCTAAAACACCAAAAGCAATGGCAGCAAAAGCCAAAATTGACAAATGGGATCTAATTAAACTAAAGAGCTTCTGCACAACAAAAGAAACTACCATCAGAGTGAACAGGCAACCTACAGAATGGGAGAAAATTTTTGCAATCTACAGATCTTTTCTTTTATTTCACAGCAAAAGGATTACAGCCAATGACATGGCTAGTTACATTTCCCAGCCTCCTTCCCAGTTAATTACAACCACATGAGTAGGTTTTCTCCAGTATGAGTTGGCAGGATATGTACCACTTTTGGGCTGGTCTTTTGAGAAATCAGGTGTGCCTTCTCCATACTTTTTCCTTCCACTGGCTAGAGAGAAATCATGTTCTTGTGTGTTTTTCTGCATTAGTGACAGTAAAAAAAAAATCTTTTCTCATATGCCTCTAGAACACCTCCTCCTTATATCTAGAACACATGACCATACCTAACTCCAAGAATATCTGGGAAATTGAGTATCTAGCTATTTCCACCTCTATGGTTGGAAGTGGGCAAGGGAGAAGGAGGTCAGAAATGGATAGCTAATAAACCATGTCTGCAATAATGACCTAAACACATAATGCAAGAAGTTTGAAGAAAAACAAAATAAACACAATTTGGGTGGAGATAATTTAGAAAGTAGCAGAAAATAGTGAAGTAAACAAAAAGCCTGAAAGAACTAGCTAATAGCCATTAGAATAGCTAATAGAAAGAACTAACTGATAGCTAACAAAAAGCCTGAAAGAACTAGCTAATGACTATTAGCTTTGTTTTCAGTGCCTCTTTTATTGTAAACTATGACTATTAGCTACTTCTTTAAAAGTCCAACTTAATTGACTTAATGACTATTAGCTAGTTCTTTAAAAGTCCAACCTAATTGTGAAAATTCTGGCAATTCTGACAAAGGAAAACAGAGTCACTAATAAACAACTTAAGGCAGCAGACATAAATGCAGACACAGAGTTTTTTCCAAGTGTAAAAGAAAGCTAAGTATGAATTAATGCTATCAAATTTGGAAATCTAGAGTATAAGGTTGATTTTTCTAGAAAATGTAAATTATAAACATTGACTCAAGAAGAAGCAGAATACTATCACAGAAGAAATTTTTCAAGTAGTCAAAGATGTAAGCCTTAAAAAGCCTTGAGACTAGATGGTATTGTGGGTAAACTGTTTTAAAACTTAAAGAGATAATTCCTAGGATATATAAATTTTCCAGAATAGAAAAAGATAGAAACCTTCCCCATTGGCTGTATATGGCTATCATAATCTTGTTTATAAATTCATACAAATAATAAGGAACAATAGAATAAGCCACTTTATGAACATGTTTAAATTCTAAATATTAGCAAATTAAGTGCTGTTTTGAAAGAAAATAATGTGTTTCTAGCTGATATGAGATTTAAGATCTTGATTGATTAAAATTTTATTTCTGGAATGCAAGGATAGTTTAACATTAGGAAATCTATTAATTTAATATATTACATTGCCCGACTAAAGTAGAAAACCAGGCAGTCTTCTTAAAATATGCCAAAGAACAGTTTGATAACACTTATTTCTAATTGAATGCAGTTTTTAAAATCCTTTAGTAGGCCAGGCATGGTGGCTCAAGCCTGTAATCCCAGCACTTTGGGAGGCCGAGACAGGCTGATCACGAGGTCAGGAGATCGAGACCATACTGGCTAACACGGTGAAACCCCGTCTCTACTAAAAAAAAATACAAAAAACTAGCCAGGCGAGGTGGTGGGCGCCTGTAGTCCCAGCTACTCAGGAGGCTGAGGCAGGAGAATGGTGTAAACCCGGGAGGCGGAGCTTGCAGTGAGCTGAGATCTGGCCACTGCACTCCAGCCTGGGCGACAGAGCGAGACTCTGTCTCAAAACAAACAAAAAAAAAAGCCTTTAGTAAACTGAGAAAAGGAAAAAACAAACGTCTTTATCCAATAAAGGTTTATGCTAGAAATCTACAATAAACATTATAATTAAAAGTATTTGGCAGAGATGGCTAGCTGTACTCCACTATCTGTTTCCCTGTTCTTCCTCAGTTATATGACGAATCCTGTTTTTAAAGCCAGGCTCCTGACACCTGGAATAAAAATTACGTTTCTCGGTTTCCCTGGCCACCAGGTATAGCCATGTGATGAGGTTGGCTAAGTTTGATAAGTTAGCTATAAACAAAGTTATCAAGAATAACTTCAAGGGACTGTCCTTGTCAACAGAGATGAATTTCAAAAGCCCACAATATCAAGTTACAAAAGGCTACAGGCATTGTAATACCAACTGTATAGATGTTTAAAACATACAGCTTAATAAATATGACTTAAAGGTACACATAAAAATATAGAAAATGTTCATGAGAACGAAACACCAATATCAGAGGGAATGGGAAGGGAATGGGATGCGGTAGAGGCGTCTTAGCTTTATTTGTAACATTTTATTTCCTTAAAGCTAACAAAAGCAATAGCGAAGTGTTCCAAATCAACTGTGGCAGGCAATAAACAGCAGCTGTTAATGCGTTTTTCTATGTGTATAAATGTTGCGTAATTTAAAAATCTTTAGTTGTATAAAATAAAGGCTTGAAACAAAAGGAAGTCAAAATAAAATATCAGAGGTTTCTTTGTTCTTCTCAGATTCCAGGATGATTGAACATATGTGAGCCTCAGGGCTTAGCCTAATTGCCTCCTCTCCAAGTAAAAAAAATGTCCCAAAGCAAAGGCTAAAGGTAATCACTTTGATTTGTCATATCCCAGAGATCGTTCTGATGAAGGAATCAATTCAGATGCTCTGTAACTAGCAATAGATTATTAAATGACTACAATCAGAGTAAAACTACCCATATATTTACTGCAGGGATTCTTTTGCTGAATTTGTCCACTAAAGGTAATAACAGTAGAAAATAAAATGTAATATAGCCCATTCATAAACAGCAACAAAAAGCATTAAATGCCTAAGAATAAACCTAACAAGAATTATGCAAGACTATGCAAATTTACCAAAAGTTATAAAAGGTAATCTAAATACATGGAAAGATACTCTATCTATTCCCTAGATGGAAACACTCAATATTTCACAAGTATTAATTCTCCTCAACTTAATCTACACATTTAAACAAAATCCCAGTAATCTAATTCTCAGATTCATCCGAAATAGGATATCCAGGAATACTTTTTAAAAGATAATGAGGAGATCCATATCAGAAATATAAATACATTATAAAGCTTTAATAATTGAAACAGCATGGTATGAACAGCAAAATAGAAAAATAGATGATTCAGAAACATTAATATATATAAAATTTTAATATAATATGTGGTATATTTGAAATCAGCAAAATGAGTAAGAAATGATATATATGCAAATATTACGTATATAGTTAGACCCTAACTATAATGTTCATGAATATAAATTCCAAATTGATTACAGAGATAAACCTAAAGACAAAAAATTTACAAAACTATCAGAAGAGGAGAGGAATATTTCTCTATTTTATAGTAGGGAGGACCTTCTTAAGTTAAAAACAATACCCAGAAGTCATAAGTGAAGAAATGTATAGGTTGGATTTCACAGATGGTAACATAAGGTAGGAGAAGATACTTGCAACATGTATAACTAAGAAAGTGTTCATAACCACAACATGTAAAGAGGTCCTAAAAATCAGTAGAGAAAAATTCAACCAAAAATGATAAAAAGATATAGAGAGACAAATACAGAATAATATTAAATAAGAAATAAAATGGTCAAGACTCATGTGAAAATATTCTTCATCTCATTAGTAATCAGACAGAAAGCAAATTGAAAAAAAGGAGTGAGATTTGCCAGTTGATTGGCCATTACTTTAGATTGATAATTCTCAGTATTAGCAAGAACCTGAGGAAACAAGTACACTCTCATACACCCGTTACCTCTATTCCATTTTCACCCTTGTTCACTCCCGTCTTGCCACACTAGCCACCTTGCTAGTACACACTAGCTCTCTCTCCACCCTTATATACTTTGACTTGCTGTTTCCTCTACCTTGAATCCTCTTCCCTCAGATAGTGGGGTGGCTAACTCCAATACTTCCTCCGAGCTTTTTTTGGTGTAATTTGGTACAAGTATAATACTTGTACCACCTAATTTAAATATGCAACCCACCCTGTTACTTCCAATACCTCTCAACCTGCTTTATTTTCCTCCACCATGTTAAATAGGTAGTAAGTAGGTAAGTAGCTGCTGAAAAAACATTTTTTGAAAGAATAAAATATACCACTGGTAAGAGTATAAATTGGTATAAATTTTCAGCACATTTTGCATTGAATTAAATGCTAAAAGAACTAAAATGTGATCCAGCAATGTGGCTACTAGGTATCTTTTCTTAACAAATATATTTGGTCTGGGCACAGTGACTTCCCTCTGTAATGCCAGCATTTTGGGAGGCCTAGGTGGGAGGATTGCTTGAGGCCAGGAGTTTGAGACCAACCTGGGCAACAGAGTGAGACCTCTATCTCTACAAAAAAAATTTTTTAATTAGCTGAGCAAGATGGTGCATACCTGTAGTCCTATCTTCTCAGGAGCCTAGGTGTTAGGATTGCTTGAGCCCAGGAGTTCCAGATTACGGTGAGCTATGATTGCACCACTGCACTCTAGCCTGGGTGACAGAGTAAGACCTTGTCTCTAAAAAAATTAAGTAAAAATTAAAACATTCGTACACAAGGAGACATGTACAAAGATAAGTAAGTATGTTTTATGTAATGTTGTTTAGATAATAAAAAAGAAACAGCCTAAATATCCACCAATTTGGAAGAGGTTGAATTTAAATATTGTATATTTATGTGATACAATACTATGCAGATGTTATAAAAATAAGATGGGCTGTATGTACTTATATGGAAAGATATCTTATGTTGTAATGTTAAGTGGAAATTAAACAAGTCACCAGAAAATATCTAAACTATAATTTTATTTATGGAAAAAACATACTATGCATGCATATGCATATTTATATACACATTTGTTTTTAGATATATAAACACATGCATACATATAAATAAATGGAAGTGCAAATTTCAGATGCACAGCAAATTGTTAATAATTTATTAACTTCTCTGTGGAGAGTAGGAGTTTGGGTGTGGAGGAGCTGGTACAGGAGTGTATTGTATATATTTTCCTATTTCAGTCTTTTACAATGAGAATATACTCATGTATTACATTTTTAATTAAAAAATAGACTGTCTCCAAGGTTATCCTCTTCCAATGTCAGTCTCACTCATTTGTATCCTGAAATGCTCTCGTGGGTGGCAGTGAATGAGATGAAGTAATGGCCAGTATGCTGGAAATTGGGTTTAGAAGAGCATTGTGATAGGGAACATTAGTCAGCCACGTGTGCCCCCACAGAAAAAAAAAGATTAAAAACCATGTTCCTGTCCCATTGTTTCATTTCCTCCTGCAGCATCTAGAAACAAAAGAAGCCTCATGTTGCCTTCACTGGGGTCATGATATGTCAAAAGTACAGGAGGGTTTTTTTTTTTTTTTCCAGCTTAGACACATTTCATGCCTACAGAATAGTTTAAACCTACAGAATAGCTCTTTGTGCTGTATTCTGAGTAATTTTAAATAAATAAATGCTTCCCTGCCAACATCAGACACAGTGAAATAAATTGCAGGACTCAGGGTGTGTAAATGAGTATTCTGGCAGTCCCTTCTTTTAACTCATGTATGTGAATCAGAATATGTAAGATTATATATGGTACACTGACCTCACATTTGCAGGCATTTATAAACCTTTCCCAATGTGCATTTATTCTCAGTTCTTGTATTGTTTACTTGCAATTTATACACAAACTTATTTGTGCTAACACATGAGAACACACATGCACACCTTCACAAACACACTCACACAGCTAAATTGACCATCTCACTCCCAGGCTTTTTCTGGGTAATCATTACATTGCTTGACCTTGCATCTATTTGTCATCGACATCCTTTTAATGACTACCTAGGGTTACAACTCACTGACCCATGGGCTAGTGACAACCTTTTGGGGCATCTCTGTTTAAATCAGATTCCTTTCTTTTCCTCCTCCTTTTCTTCTTGATTTGACAGGACAGAATTGAGTTGATAGGGTATGAGAAGGAGGAGAGTGATTTCCACTCAAATATATTAATAATGATAGAAATAATGAAAATAATGATAGTGGTGACTAATGTGATTGAGCACTTACTGTTTGCAAAGCACAATTCTAGGCATTTTGTGCATCTAATTTAATTTATACAGTAACTGTACAAGCCAGGTATTATCATTCTTATTACTGTGTCCAATAGAGAAATGAAATAACTTGTTCAAAGTCACACAAGTAGTAACTGGCAGAGATGGGATGTGAGCACAAGAACAACTATAATATGATAAAAAATCGGAAATAATTGAAGGCCTGTGTGAATTCACTTTGGTTTTTGGTATTTTTAATTCATTCAATATTTTTAAATTACTAAAATAGTAATTGCTTATAACAAGTGGAAACAATAAAATAACAAGTTGTATCCTGGCAAGACTGATCATCTACCTTTTTATTCATAACCCTGGTCATATCCCTCCACTACCATCTCCTCCTAATGAAACCAGTCTTCACAGTTGGGGTGTATCCTTCTGTGCATTTCTTTTTATCCATACCAACATAAAGGTATGCATACACTTACATAGGGGTCTCATTTATTTGTATGTGTGTATGTGATAGCTATGTTTCCCAGAATTTCTCTCTCCAGAATTCCCTTCCCTGAATGGTTCTGGGCTAGGATTGGCCACAAAACAAATTTACCTGAGATTTGAAAGGTAAAATAAAGCACCAGGTCTGATTAGATTGGGAAGGTTGAAATAAGTTCAGGTGTTGTAGAAGCTTACACACATTGCGGATGTGCTGGCTCACCTGGTTGGCATCAGGTCGCAACTGGGTCCACAGATTCTCCAGCTGCCACAGGATTTCCTCTTCCAGCTTCTCCTACTCCTGTTCAGGTTCTGCTCCATGACCAAGGGCATCAGCTTCTCCTGCAGGATACCCACATCATAAAAGCTGGAGGTTTGAAGGAAATAAAAGAGCTACCTAGGTTCCCACTTCACCTTATGGGTTCTAATATGTCCTTGGAATGGCATGTCATTTCCTGTCCATCTTTCCTTCCCAGCTGCCTGCCCTGGAGACGTTAGGCCTAATACCCAGTGCTAAAGCAACAGCTATACAGAAGCTGTTTAACTATCTTCCACCACTGCATAAGGTCAAGGCTCCATAACAAATTCCTTATTCTACATGACTCCTTGAATTCCTACTTCTCTGATCAAACCCTGACCAATACAGTGCGTTGGTGTGTTTTTATCTATACAGAATCAAATTGTACATGTACTCTTCAACTTGTTTTCTTCACTGATAGATTGTGCATATTCTTAGACGTCAACAGATCTCTCTCCTTGCCCGCATCCATTTCTCTATATATGCTTACACACATCACACTAAAATATAAATTTACTTTCATGGTATACATCATATATTCTAAGTTTGCTTTACAATTTATTATTTTTCTTTTTGTCGTTTCTACCCCAATTCCTGCCTTATGTCCCACACCCACCCTCTAGACAATTTGCATTAACAAACTTATACATTCTTCTGAATTTTTCTTTATGTTCATGGATCCATATATTAACTATGAATGCAAGCACTATTGTTTAAGTCAATTATACTTTCCCCACAAAGCTGAGCTACCAATTTTTTCACATGCTGAATTCTCACATATATTACAATCTATTTCTGAATTTTCTATCGTATAATCTATCTTATCTCATGCTGATACCATATTGATTTGATTACAGAAACTATATATGTTCATACATACAGTAAATTAAGAATCCTCACACACATACATTGTTCTTTTTCATATCATAGGACATTTATTCTTACATATAAATTTTAAGATAACAAAAACTTACTTTTTAAAAATTCTGTTAGGATCCTAATTGGAAATGCACTTTCTTTTACATTAATTTGGAGAAATAACATCTTATCATCTGTGATCTCCCTGTCCAAGAACATGAAATGCCTTTTCAATTGCTTAGATCTTATTTTATGTCCTTCAGTAAGATTTTATACTTTTCTTCATATAATCCTATGCCCTTCTTTGTAACTTTATTCTTGTTATTTTATGGTTTTTGTCACTGTTGTGGAAAAACATCTATTATTTTCATTTTGTTTCTAGTTTCATATTGCTAAAATACAAAAAAAAAACACACACATTTTTTAAACATTTATCTTATATCCAGCCCTGTTAACCAATTATTTTACTGATTCTATTATTAAGGGTTTTAGTCAGGGAAGCAGAACAACCAATATCATGAAATAGGGTTTAATTATAGAAAAAAGACCTTACATAATTGTGAGAGATGTTCGAAAGTAAGGATTCAAAATGGGGAGTTGGAGGATTAGAGAGAAATCATTAACAAGCCCTCTTCAAGATATGTTCTTAGAAATCTGGTGCCAGAGAGAAAACATAAAGAGGACATGGCAGAAAAGTTTCTGGAAAGCTGGTACCTCTGCATAGCTCCCACTTGTGAAGCCATCAGTCAGGTAACTGGTGGAGGACCTGGGGCTACTTTTGGTCAGCAGATCTAGCAGTCAGGAAGTAGAGCTGGACATGGAGTGGGGAAAACAGTGACAAATGAATTTACTGGCCACTTCTGCATCCATCCTTCATTGTATCTGACTCAGAAAATCTTCAAAGATAATGGCTGTTTTTGCTTCCCAAGTCTCATGTGACCTCTGATTTTTGTCAATTCTTGCACAAAACCATGAAAGAAAAGATTTCTGAAAAACACAGTTCCCATTGTAACTTCATTAACATTAGAACAATCCAGCACACCTCTTTGTAGTTTCTTTCCCATGCCTGTCCTGCAATCACTAATAACACTATTATTAATAAACAATAAATATTTATTATTATAAGCTCCAAGACAACATTAAAGTAACAATTAGTATTAGTGACCCTTCCCAAATTGTTTCTGATTTTAATTGAAATGGTCTTAAGATTTTGTTAAGAATGAAATTTTCTGTTGGTTTCTGGAAAATTGACTTCATTATAGCTAAATGGATTCCTTGTACTTATTACTTATTAAGAATAACTTTGGAATTGTATTAAATGCATTTTCAACATCTACAGATGTAATAATTTTGGTAATGTAATGAATTATGTTGACAGATTTTCTAATATTGAAATACTCTTTCATTCCCTGAACAAACCCTTCCTGGTCGTACTGCATTATTATTGTGATACATTGCTGGATTCCATTTGTTAGAACATTATAACTTTTGTTTATGTATTCATAAATGAGTTTGCCCTTTTTAGCTTTATCTGTGTGCATTGTAAAGTATGTTTCTGGGACACTTCACACTGAAGACTCAGTAATTTGAATAGATCATTTGCAGCATTAATAGGTGGCCAGCAGGATGGAGAAAGAAGAGGGGAATGTTCACTCTCACAACAGCTTTCCCATTGGTTGACCCCTGTGTCCTGAGATAAATTACTCACTGCACAACTGATCTGCAATTTCTCATGTCTTTCTCTTCAGCATGTTTATTGTTTCATTACATACTTATTAATGGGAAGGACCATCTGCTATGATGTTTTCATATAACAGATTTAATTAGTCATTAATTTAGTGCTGAGAAGATAGAGGAAGGTATTCAATATAAAATGCTCTTTTAAATGCTTTTTCCAAATTCAGTAAGAAACAAGTACTATTTTCTGGTCATCCCCTGAACAAAATTAATATTTAAACATGTTAAAAACATAACTTTGACTCCATGAAGACCTCACTAGGAATCCAAGTTTTTTTCATGTGTGTCAACCACAGTGATTTCAATAAGTTCATATTAGGTTCATTCCATGAGTTTCTTGTTATCACTCAATAAAAAATCAAATCTACTTCACAAGTTCTCTGAGCAGATTTGCTATTTGAATTACTAAAAGCAAGCAAGGATGTGTGTACATTTAAAATTTATGCAGTTTGCTGTGAGAGAAGAGAAAAAGGTTGCCTTAATTCTTACTTGCCTTTGTAGGGGACAAGTAGATATAGGTTTGTGGGGCTAATTCCAGGCTCATGTTGGAAGAGCTCAGAAACAGCAAGGACTTTTAGGGGTCAAAGAATCCATAAAGGCAAATTGGTCTGTGCCTGCCTCAAGCTGGGGTGTTAATATTAGTAGACAGGATGCTGTAGAAATGTGAGGGAGAAAACTATAAAAAGTGTTATTGAAATTGCTATGAAGCTCGAATTGAGCCCTTTTCCATTATTCCAGAATCATTACTAATATGAGGAAAGCAGAGAGAGACCCAAACCCAATGAAAAACCATAGGAAGCTACAGAACACATGAAAATCCCAGCTGGTGAATAAACTCTATCACGATGGCAAAACAGCGTGAGTGAAAATCTTTTTTTTTTTGGGGGGGGGGGATGGAGTCTCGCTCTGTCGCCTGGGCTGGAGTGCAGTGGCCAGATCTCAGCTCACTGCAAGCTCCGCCTCCTGGGTTTACGCCATTCTCCTGCCTCAGCCTCCCAAGTAGCTGGGACTACAGGCGCCCGCCACCTCGCCCGGCTAGTTTTTTGTATTTTTTTAGTAGAGACGGGGTTTCCCTGTGTTAGCCAGGATGGTCTCGATCTCCTGACCTCGTGATCCGCCCATCTCGGCCTCCCAAAGTGCTGGGATTACAGGCTTGAGCCACCACTGAGTGAAAATCTTTTAAACATGCTTCAGCTGCAGGAGCTAAATGTTGAGAAATTCAAGATTAAGATGATGCTGGAGAGAACTGAGGGGCACTCACGTTCACCCCTCTAGGAAAACCCTGCCTGTGCTCTACTGAGTCATACACCATTAGGGTGATAAGGCAAGCTCAGCTGCTAAAGACATGTCTTTCCTATAATGTATATATCAAACAACATGGCAGAGACGTTATGGCTCAGCTCCCTGAATTGAGTTATCTCTAAAATAAAGATTAGATATTCAATAGTTTTATTACTCTATTATTAGAGTTATAACAAATCTAAGTGCTAAATTTCTTTGAATATATTGTCCTTCATGCCAAGCTGGCAATACCATAAAGATAATAACTGAGGTAGAATATTTAACAAATATTTATTGATCACCTACTATGTGCGAAACTACAAAGATAAATCAGACTTGGTCTTGGACTTGCAGGAGTAAAACTTCATGTTCCATGAGGATAATAGATATACATAAATAACACCCAAGCTGACTATAACATGGGTGTGTGTAGGGAGGAGGGTGAGAAAGAATGAATAAAGATGACAGTTGGGAAAAGATAGTTTATATAACATTCCAGTGTGGTCTCGGAGTTTTCATCCTGACTGGATTACTAATGAGCTGCGTGACCTTCAGCCAGTCTCTGTGCTTTCGTTTTCTCATCTGTAAAATGAAGCGGTTATTCTGTAATGATCTCTGAGGTCCCCTTCAGAACAAAGACTCTTTAATTTTATTATCTTATTCACATAGGATAATAAATAAATACATATAATGTAAGAATATAATTGCTTTCAAAAATAAAATTTAAAAATTTTTTGCCATAAAAGTTTTAGTAGCAGAGAATCTTACATATACTTTATAATGTATGTTTCTTCTTCCTGTAATAGGAACTGTCTATATCAAAACATTAGGAAGTCAAAAGGGAACATCTCTCAAAGTAGCATATTAGACTTTTGGGAAATAAATGTTAAAATATAGAAAAGTACAAAGAATAATAAACCAATCACATTCTACACTAAAAAATAAAATATTACACATAAAGCTAAAGTCCTCATGACCACCATTCTTCTGTCCAGTTCTGCTCTCTTCAGTTCCCTGAGCAACTACTAGATTTTGTTGTTGGGTTTTTGTTTTTTTTTTGTTTTGTTTTTGTTTTTGAGTTTTGCTGTTGTCATCCAGGCTGGAGTGCAATGGCGTGATCACAGCTCAGTGCAACCTCTGCCTTCCGAGTTTAAGCGATTCTCCTGCCTCAGCCTCCCAAGTAGCAGAAATTACAGGCGCCCACCACCATGTCTGGCTAATTTTTGTATTTTTTTAGTAGAGACAGGGTTTCGCCATGTTGGCCAGGCTAGTCTCGCACTCCTGACCTCAGGTGATCCACCTGCCTCGGCCTCCCAAACTGCTGGGATTACAGGCATGAACCACCATGCCCGACCTTAGAATTTGTTTCAATCTATGCCTCAAATTCATTTTTCTTTTTTTGTTTGTTTGTTTGTTTTTGAGACAGAGTCTCCCTCTGTCACCCAGGCTCGAGTGCAGTGGCGCGATCTCGGCTCACTGCAAACTCCGCCTCCCAGGGTCACGCCATTCTCCTACCTCAGCCTCTCGGAGTCACTGGGACCACAGGCGCCCGCCACCACGCCTGGCTAATTTTTTTGTATTTTTAGTAGAGACGGGGTTTCACCATGGTCTCAATCTCCTGACCTCGTGATCCGCCCACCTCCGCCTTCCAAAATGCTGGGATTACAAGCGTGAGCCACCGCGCCCAGCCTCATTTTTCATATCTTAACATACATTTATAGGTACCTACATAAGCAATACATAGATTACTTGGTATATATTAAAATATTATGTATCCTCTATTATTTTGCTTTTTTCTTTTAATGTTTAATTTTTTTGGACTTACCCATCTGATAGTTTATTCTTTTTCATTGCAGTATAAAATTCATCATAATTTTCCCTTTTTGTGGATTTTTGGATTTTTTTTTATTATTCTACTTTAAATTCTAGGGTACATGTACACAACGTGCAGGTTTCTTACATATGTATACATTTACCATGTTGGTGTGTTGCACCCGTTGACTCATCGTTTATATTAGGTATATCTGCTAATGCTATCCCTGCCCCCTCCTCCCACCGCACGACAGGCCCCAGTGTGTGATGTTCCCCACCCTGTGTCCAGGTGTTCTTATTGTTCAATTCCCACCTATGAGTGAGAACATGCAGTGTTTGGTTTTCTGTCCTTGTGATAGTTTGCTCAGAATGATGGTTTCCCGCTTCATCCATGTCCCTACAAAGGACATGAACTCATCCTTTTTTGTGGCTACATAGTATTCCATGGTGTATATGTGCCACATTTTCTTAATCCAGTCTCTCATTGATGGACATTTGGGTTGGTTCCAAGTCTTTGCTATTGTGAATGGTGCCACAATAAACATATGTGTGCATGTGTCTTTATAGCAGCATAATTTATAATCCTTTGGGTATATACCCACTAGTGGGATAGCTGGGTCAAATGGTATTTCTACCTCTACATCCTTGAGAAATCACCACACTGTCTTCCACAATGGTTGAACTAGTTTACAGTTCCACCAACAGTGTAAAAGCATTCCTATTTCTCCACATCCTCTCCAACACCTGTTATTTCCTGACTTTTTAATGATCGCCATTCTAACTGGTGTTGAGATAGTATCTCATGGTGGTTTTGATTTGCATTTCTCTGATGGCCAGTGATGATGAGCATTTTTTCATGTGTCTATTGGCTGTATAAATGTCTTCTTTTGAGAAATGTCTGTTCATATCCTTTGCCCACTTTTTGACAGGGTTGTTTGATTTTTCCTTGTAAATTTGTTTAAGTTCTTTGTAGGTTCTGGGTATTGGCCCTTTGTCAGATGGGTAGATTGTAAAATTTTCTCCCATTCTGTAGGTTGCCTGTTCACTCTGATGGAAGTTTCTTTTGCTGTGCAGAAGCTCTTTAGTTTAATTAGATCCCATTTGTCAATTTTGGCTTTTGTTGCCATTGCTTTTGGTGTTGTAATCATGAAGTCCTTGCCCATGCTTATGTCCTGAACGGTATTGCCTAGGTTTTCTTCTAGGGTTCTTATGGTTTTAGGTCTAACATTTAAGTCTTTAATCCATCTTGAATTAATTTTTGTATAAGATGTGAGGAAGGGATCCAGTTTCAGCTTTCTACATATGGCTAGCCAATTTTCCCAGTACTATTTATTAAATAGGGAATCCTTTTCCCATTTCTTGTTTTTGTCAGGTGTGTCAAAGATCAGATGGTTGTAGACGTGTGGTATTATTTCTGAGGGCTCTGTTCTGTTCCATTGGTCTATATCTCTGTTTTGGTACCAGTACCAAGCTGTTTTGGTTACTGTAGCCTTGTAATATAGTTTGAAGTGAGGTAGTGTGATGCCTCCAGCTTTGTTCTTTTGGCTCAGGATTGTCTTGGCAATGCAGCCTCTTTTTTTGGTTCCATGTGAACTTTAAAGTAGTTTTTTCCAATTCTGTGAAGAAAGTCATTGGTAGTTTGATGTGGATGGCATAGAATCTATAAATTACCTTGGGCAGTATGAGCATTTTCACAATATTGATTCTTCCTATCCATGAGCATGGAGTGTTCATCCATTTGTTTGTGTCCTCTTGTATTTTGTTGAGCAGTGGTTTGTAGTTCTCCTTGAAGAGGTCCCTCACATTCCTTGTGAGTTGTATTCCTAGTTATTTTATTCTCTTTGTAGCAATTGTGAATGGAAGTTCACTCATGATTTGGCTCTCTGTTTGTCTGTTGTTGGTGTATAGGGATGCTTATGATTTTTGCACATTGATTTTGTATCCTGAGACTTTGCTGAAGTTGTTTATCAGCTTAAGGAGCTTTTGGGCTGAAACAATGGGGCTTTCTAGATATACAATCGTGTCATCTGCAAACAGGGACAATTTGACTTCCTCTTTTCCTAATTGAATACCCTTTATTTCTTTCTCTTGCCTACTGCCCTGGCCAGAACTTCCAACACTATGTTGAATAGGAGTGGGGAGAGAGGGCATCCTTGTCTTGTGCTGGTTTTCAAAGGGAATGCTTCCAGTTTCTGCCCATTCAGTATGATATTGGCTGTGGGTTTGTCATAAATAGCTCTTATTATTTTGAGATATGTTCCATCAATACCTAGTTTATTCATTTAGAAATTATTGGGGTTTTTAGGTGGCATAATTCTGATACGCTTATCTCTAAAACCAAGATCAAATATTGCATATTTACAGATAAAATGTTAGGATGTCTGGGATTTGCTTTCAAATTAATATGGGGTAGAGTTGTGGTTGGTGATGAGTTGATAATTATTAAAACTGGGCACTGGTATGTGAGACTTTATACCATTCTGTCCACTTTTGTAGATGTTGGAAATTTACCCTAATTAGATACAAAGAAGAAAAAAAAATACCTAGTTTATTGAGAATTTTTAGCATGAAGGGCTGTTGAATTTTGTCGAAGGCCTTTTCTCCATCTATTGAGATAATCATGTGGTTTTTGTCATTTGTTCTGTTTATGTGATGGATTACGTTTATTGCTTTGCGTATGTTGAACCACCCTTGCATCCCAGGGATGACGCCGACTTGATCATGGTGGATAAGCTTTTCGATGTGCTGCTGGATTCGGTTTGCCAGCATTTTACTGAGTATTTTTGCATCAATGTTTATCAGGGATATTGGTCTAAAATTCTCTTTTTTTGTTGTGTCTCTGCCAGGCTTTGGTATCAGGATGATGTTGGCCTCATAAAAGGAGTTAGGGACGATTCCCTCTTTTTCTATTGATTGGAACAGTTTCAGAAGGACTGGTACCAGCTCCTCTTCGTACCTCTGGTAGAATTCGGCTGTGAATCCATCTGGTCCTGGACTTTTTTTGGTTGGTAGACTATTAATTATTGCCTCAATTTCAGAGCCTGTTATTGGTCTATTCATGGATTCAACTTCTTCCTGATTTAGTCTTGGGAGGGTGTATGTGTCCAGGAATTTATCCATTTCTCCTAGATTTTCTAGTTTATTTGCATAGAGGTGTTTATGGTATTCTGTGATGGTAGTTTGTATTTCTGTGGGATTGGTGGTGATATCTCTTTAACATTTTTTATTGTGTATATTTGATTCTTCCCTCTTTTCTTCTTTATTAGTCTTGCTAGCGGTCTGTCAATTTTGTTGATCTTTTCAAAAAACCAGCTCCTGGATTCATTGATTTTTGAAGGGCTTTTTGTGTCTCTATCTCCTTCAGTTCTGCTCTGATCTTAGTTATTTCTTGCCTTCTGCTAGCTTTTGAATGTGTTTGCTCTTGCTTCTCTAGTTGTTTTAATTGTGATGTTAGAGTGTCTATTTTAGATCTTTCCTGCTTTCTCTTGTGGGCATTTAGTGCTATAAATTTCCCTCTACACACTGCTTTAAATGTGTCCCAGAGATTCTGGTATGTTGTCTCTTTATTCTCATTGGTTTCAAAGAACATCTTTATTTCTGCCTTCATTTCGTTATGTACCCAGTAGTCATTCAGGAGCAGGTTTTTCATTTTCCATGTAGTTGAGTGGTTTTTAGTGGGTTTCTTAATCCTGAGTTTTAGTTTGATTGCACTGTGGTCTGAGAGACAGATTGTTATAATTTCTGTTCTTTTACATTTGCTGAGGAGTGCTTTACTTCCAACTATATGGTCAATTTTGGAATAAGTATGATGTCGTGCTGAGAAGAATATATATTCTGTTGATTTGAGGTGGAGAGTTCTGTAGATATCTATTAGGTCACTTGGTGCAGAGCTGAGTTCAGTTGCTGGATATCCTTGTTAACTTTCTGTCTCATTGATCTATTGTTGACAGTGGGGTGTTAAAGTCTCCCATTATTATTGTATGGGAGTCTAAGTCTCTTTGTAGGTCTCTAAGGAGTTGCTTTATGAGTCTGGCTGCTCCTGTATTGGGTGCATACATATTTAGGATAGTTAGCTCTTCTTGTTGAATTGATCCCTTTACCATTATGTAATGGCCTTCTTTGTCTCTTTTGATCTTTGTTGGTTTAAAGTCTTTTTTTATCAGAGACTAGGATTGCAACCCCTGCTTTTTTTTGTTTTGCATTCGCTTGGTAGATCTTCCTCCATCCCTTTATTTTGAGCCTATGTGTGTCCCTGCACGTGAGATGGGTCTCCTGAATACACCACACTGATGAGTCTTGACTCTTTATCCAGTTTGCCAGTCTGTGTGTTTTAATTGGGGCATTTCACCCATTTACACTTAAAGTTAATACTGTGATGTGTGAATTTAATCCTGTCATTACGATGTTAACTGGTTATTTTGCTCATTAGTTGATGCAGTTTCTTCCTAGCATTGATGGTCTTTACAATTTGGCATGTTTTTGCAGTGACTGGTACCAGTTGTTCCTTTCCATGTTAAGTGTTTCCTTCAGGAGCTCTTGTATGGCAGGCCTGGTGGTGACAAAATCTCTCAGCATTTGCTTGTCTGTAAAGGATTTTATTTCTCCTTCACTTATGAAGCTTAGTTTGGCTGGATATGAAATTCTGTATTGAAAACTCTTTTCTTTAAGAGGGTTTGATATTGGCCCCCACTCTCTTCTGGCTTGTAGAGTTTCTGCCGAGAGATCCACTGTTAGTCTGATGGGCTGCCCTTTGTGGGTAACCCGACCTTTCTCTCTGGCTGCCCTTAACATTTTTTCCTTCATTTCAACTTTGGTGAATCTGTCAGTTATGTGTCTTGGAGTTCCTCTTCTTGAGGAGTATCTTTGTGGTGTTCTCTGTATTTCCTGAATTTTAATGTTGCCCTGCCTTTCTAGGTTGGAGAAGTTCTCCTGGATAATATCCTGCAGAGTGTTTTCCAGCTTGGTTCCATTCTCCCCATCACTTTCAGGTACCCCAATCAGACATAGATTTGGTCTTTTCACACAGTCCCATATTTCTTGGAGGCTTTATTCATTTCTTTTTACTCTTTTTTTCTCTGAACTTCTCTTCTCGCTTCATTTCATTCATTTGATCTTCAATCACTGATACCCTTTCTTCCACTTGATCAAATCGGCTACTGAAGCTTGTGCATGCATCACGTAGTTCTCGTGCCATGGTTTTCAGCTCCATCAGGTCATTTAAGGTCTTCTCTATGCTGTTTATTCTAGTTAGCCATTCATCTAATCTTTTTTCAAGGTTTTTAGCTTCTTTGCAATGGGTTTATACATCCTCCTTTAGCTGGGAGAAGTTTGTTTTTACTGATCATCTGAAGCCTTCTTCTCTCAACTCGTCTAAGTCATTCTCCGTCCAGCTTTGTTCTGTTGCTGGCGAGGAGCTGTTTTCCTTTGGAGGAGTAGAGGCGATCTGATTTTTAGAATTTTCAGCTTTTCTACTCTGGTTTCTCCCCATCTTTGTGGTTTTATCTACCTTTGGTCTTTGATGATGGGGTTTTGGTGTGGATGTCCTTTCTGTTTGTTAGTTTTCCTTCTAACAGTCAGGGCCCTCAGCTGCAGTTCTGTTGGAGTTTGCTGGAGGTCCACTCCAGACCCTGTTGCCTGGATATCACCACCGGAGTCTTCAGAACAGCAAATATTGCAGAACAGCAAATGTTGCTACCTGATCCTTCCTCTGGAAGCTTCATCTCAGAGGGGCACCCAGCTGTATGAGGTGTCAGTTGGCCCCTACTGGGAGGTGCCTCCCAGTTAGGCTACTCTGGGGTCAGGGACCCACTTGAGGATGCAGTCTGTCCATTCTCAGATCTCAAACTCCATGCTGGGAGAACCACTACTCTCTTGAAAGCTGTCAGACAGGGACGTTTAAGTCTGCAGAAGTTTCTGCTGCCTTTTGTTCAGCTATGCTCTTCCCCCAGAGGTGGAGTCTACAGAGGCAGGCAGGCCTCCTTGAGCTGCGGTGGGCTCCACGCCGTTTGAGCTTCCCAGCACTTTGTTTACCTACTCAAGCCTCAGCAATGGCGGACGCCCATCCCCCAGCCTCACTGCCACCTTGCAGTTCAATCTCAGACTACTGTGCTAGCAGTGAGCAAGGCTCCGTGGGCGTGGGCCCTCCGAGCCAGGTGCAGGATATATTCTCCTGGTATGCCGTTTGCTATGACGGTTGGAAAAGCACAGTATTAGGGTGTGAGTGTCCTAATTTTCCAAGGTTCGTCTGTCACAGCTTCCCTTTGCTAGGAAAGGGAATTCCCCGACATCTTTTGCTTCCCGAGTGAGGCGATGCCCTGCCCTGCCCCAGCTCACACTCCTTGGGCTGCACCCACTGTCTGACAAGCCCCAGTGAGTTGAACCTAGTACCTCAGTTGGAAATACAGAAATCAGCCATCTTCTGCATTGCTCAAGCTGGGAGCTGTAGACTGGAGCTGTTCCTGTTCAGCCATCTTGGAACCTCCTCCCCATTGTTATTTTCTAGTGAAAATAATGTTTGGAATGTGCTTATTGGCCAAGCAGATTTACTTTTCAGTGAGCTGCTGCTTCGTTTCCTTTGCCAACACTTATGTTGTCATATGTTTTAATTTTCAATTTTATGGTTTGATCTTATTTAAGAAAGCCTTCTTTACCTTGAAGCAACTTTAATAGTTTGAGTTTGTTTTTCCCTTTAGGTCATCAATCCAATATCTGAAAAATATTTTATGTGGACACTGAGGTAAGGAGTCTATTTGTATTTTTTTCTGTATGAACAGGCAGTTGTCTAAAACCACTTACTGAATAATCTGTTCTTTCACTCAAAAACTTGTGAGGTAGCTTCCTTCAAACACCAAGTTCCCACACATGCTTGGGTCTGTCTCTGGGCTCTTTATACTGATGTGTTGATCTAGCTGACTCTTCATTATATGTTTTTGGTTCCTTGAGTGATTGGCTATATTTAATAAAAGGAAACTAGTTCAATGAGCGTGTTCATTTCTAATATCTCAGCCCAAAGATTTTCCTCCACTGCCCTCTGGGTCGCCAAAGCCTCCTGGGAGCTACTGTGGGGACATGTCCTCATGGAGTAGGCAAATGGTGGCAGAGCAAAGTGCAACACAGGCAGGTCAGCCACTCCCAAGGTGGCAAGGTGACCAGTCAGCAAGTTCAAGTTGAAGACTGGACAATTTGGTGGCAAGATTCTGATTTAAGGAAGTTCTGGGCATTTGTCCTTGCCACTTCAGGATTGGATCCTTCTTTGACCTTTCCCTGGCAGCTCCCAGCCAGTGACCCATACTCAGACCACTCTGCTATTTCAGGATATTTGGGATGGCCTCTCTTTCTCCCTTCCTTTTTAGTCTTCATTGCCTCCCTACCATGTCCCTTTTTACTCCTTTCTCCAAAAGTTCTCTTCTTTCACAATAGTCTTTGATGGATGGTTAGAAAGACAGACAGAAATAGAGACTTAGATAACCAAATCTTAACAACAGTAAAACTAATTTCTGCAGGGCAAGAAAGAACTTTCCAGGAATGTAACTGCCTGAACTGCATTCCTTGGAAGGCAGGGAAAATATTTTAGCTCTTGCCAGCATCATGGTCATAGTAACTTCCAATTCACAAAAGAAAAAAAAAAAAAACCTTAAATCTAGCAACCAACTAATTTTCATATAAAAAGTAGGCTGATATCCATTTTCTGCTCCATGCAATTTAGAAAAATTCAGGATGTAGGATATGCTTTTTCCTTTGGACCTTTCTAACCTACAATGCTAATATAGAAAAAAAAAATCACTTTTTCCTTTCAAAAGGAATTCCCTCTCCATATACACCATTTATCCAAGTCCTTTCTAACTCTTGGAACTCACTTTTCTGAAAGAGAAAGTAACTTAATTGTCTCCCTTTGCATGCAACAATGCACTTCCTGGTGTCACTTTTAAGAGATTCCTAATTGTACTACCAGATGGAACAAGGAAGTTAAAGTTGGGAAACCTCATAACAATTGTCAGATGATTGTGAAGACTGGCATCCCTGAACAGATACTACATGGATCCAACCCCATGGCAACATCCAGAGTATAGATGGAAGGGTTCTTGCCTGGTCCCATGATGGTAAAGGGCTGGGCTCCAGGGCTGTAACGTATTTTGGACTTCTTGAAAGACAATCACAATTTAAAATTCAAGTACTATTATTAATTTCCTATTTTCAATTATTTGATATACTTCATTAAAATATATTCATTTATTTTGTTTCTCTGTGTTGTTGATTTTATACTACATGAAGATGTTGATTTACCAGCCTTGGATCTTTTTTCACTAATTACAAGATTACAAAATTATATTTTTCCTTTCTTAAATTGAGAATTGGGAAGAGGATACTCTGAATAGTGTTCTAAAACAAACTTTTGATAGCTGGGCACAAAATTTGCCTTTCTCAGATATTTTTTGTTATTTTTAAAAACAGGTATACATAAATAATTGTAAATATTTGTGCTTACTGATTTGAGTCCATTCACTCTCAACAGGTTTTTTTAAAAATCACAAATGATGAAATCAAAGATATTTGAGTGAAAATAACATTCCCGATGGAATCTTGGAGCAAGATGGCCGAATAGGAACAACTCCAGTCTCCAACTCCCAGCGCGAGCGACACAGAAGACCGGTGATTTCTGCATTTTCAACTGAGGTACTGGGGTCATCTCACTAGGGAGTGCCGGACAATCGGTGCTGGTCAGCTGCTGCAGCCTGACCAGCGAGAGCTGAAGCAGGGCGAGGCATCGCCTCACCTGGAAGCGCAAGGGGGAAGGGGATCCGTTTTCCTAGCCAGGGGAACTGAGACACACAACACCTGGAAAATCGGGTAACTCCCACCCCAATACTGCGCTGTAAGCATACAGGCATTCCAGGAGAATATATCCCACACCTGGCCGGGAGGGTCCCACGCCCACGAAGCCTCCGTCACTGCTAACACAGCAGTCTGCCGCGATCTATCCGCAAGGCAGCAGCGAGGCTGGGGGAGGGGCGCCCGCCATTGCTGAGGCTTAAGTAGGTAAACAAAGCCGCTGGGAAGCTCGAACAGGGTGGAGCTCACAGCAGCTCAAGGAAGCCTGCCTGTCTCTGTAGTCTCCACCTCTGGGGACAGCGCACAGCTGAAGACCAACAGGGGAAGTAGCGGGAGCCGGTGCAGACGCGAACGACTCTGTCTGACAGCTTTGGGGAGAGCCGCGGATCTCCCAACGCGGAGGTTGAGATCTGAGAACGGACAGACTGCCTGCTCAGGTGTGTCCCTGACCCCTGAGTAGCCTAGCTGGGAGAAATCCCCCACTAGGGGCAGTCTGACACCCCACACCTCACAGGGTGGAGTACACCCCTGAGAGGACACTTCCAAAGGAAGAATCAGACAGGTACACTCGCTGTTCAGCAATATTCTATCTTCGGCAACCTCTGCTGCTGATACCCAGGCAAACAGGGTCTGGAGTGGACCTCAAGCAATCTCCAACAGACCAACAGAGAGTCCTTCTGACTGTCAGAAGGAAAACTATCAAACAGGAAGGACACCTATACCAAAACCCCATCAGTTCGTCACCACCATCAAAGACCAGAGACAGATAAAACCACAAAGATGGGGAAGAAGCAGGGCAGAAAAGCTGGAAATTCAAAAAATAAGAGCGCATCTCCCCCTGCAAAGGAGCGCAGCCCATCACCAGCAACGGATCAAAGCTGGTCAGAGAATGACTTGGACGAGAGGAGAGAAGAAGGCTTCAGTCCATCAAACTTATCAGAGCTAAAGGAGGAATTACGTACCCAGCGCAAAGAAACTAAAAATCTTGAAAAAAGAGTGGAAGAATTGACAGCTAGACTCATTAATGCAGAGAAGATCATAAACGAAATGACAGAGATGAAAACCATGACACAAGAAATACGTGACAAATGCACAAGCTTCAGTAACCGACTCGATCAACTGGAAGAAAGAGTATCAGCGATTGAAGATCAAATGAATGAAATGAAGCGAGAAGAGAAACCAAAAGAAAAAAGAAGAAAAAGAAATGAGCAAAGCCTGCAAGAAGTATGGGATTACGTAAAAAGACCAAATCTACGTCTGATTGGGGTGCCTGAAAGTGAGGGGGAAAATGGAACCAAGTTGGAAAACACTCTTCAGGATATCATCCAGGAGAACTTCCCCAACCTAGTAGGGCAGGCCAACATTCAAATTCAGGAAATACAGAGAACGCCACAAAGATACTCCTCGAGAAGAGCAACTCCAAGACACATAATTGCCAGATTCACCAAAGTTGAAATGAAGGAAAAAATCTTAAGGGCAGCCAGAGAGAAAGGTCGGGTCACCCACAAAGGGAAGCCCATCAGACTAACAGCAGATCTCTCGGCAGAAACTCTACAAGCCAGAAGAGAGTGGGGGCCAATATTCAACGTTCTTAAAGAAAAGAATTTTAAACCCAGAATTTCATATCCAGCCAAACTAAGTTTCATAAGTGAAGGAGAAATAAAATCCTTTACAGATAAGCAAATGCTTAGAGATTTTGTCACCACCAGGCCTGCCTTACAAGAGACCCTGAAGGAAGCCCTAAACATGGAAAGGAACAACCGGTACCAGCCATCGCAAAAACTTGGCAAAATGTAAAGACCATCGAGGCTAGGAAGAAACTGCATCAACTAACGAGCAAAATAACCAGTTAATATCATAATGGCAGGATCAAGTTCACACATAACAATATTAACCTTAAATGTTAATGGACTAAATGCTCCAATTAAAAGACACAGACTGGCAAACTGGATAAAGAGTCAAGACCCATCAGTCTGCTGTATTCAGGAGACCCATCTCACATGCAGAGACATACATAGGCTCAAAATAAAGGGATGGAGGAAGATCTACCAAGCAAATGGAGAACAAAAAAAAGCAGGGGTTGCAATCCTAGTCTCTGATAAAACAGACTTTAAACCATCAAAGATCAAAAGAGACAAAGAAGGCCATTACATAATGGTAAAGGGATCAATTCAACAGGAAGAGCTAACTCTCCTAAATATATATGCACCCAATACAGGAGCACCCAGATTCATAAAGCAAGTCCTTAGAGACTTACAAAGAGACTTAGACTCCCATACAATAATAATGGGGGACTTCAACACTCCGCTGTCAACATTAGACAGATCAACGAGACAGAAAGTTAACAAGGATATCCAGGAATTGAACTCATCTCTGCACCAAGCGGACCTAATAGACATCTATAGAACTCTCCACCCCAAATCAACAGAATATACATTCTTCTCAGCACCACATCGCACTTATTCCAAAATTGACCACATAATTGGAAGTAAAGTACTCCTCAGCAAATGTAAAAGAACAGAAATTATAACAAACTGTCTCTCAGACCACAGTGCAATCAAACTAGAACTCAGGACTAAGAAACTCAATCAAAACCGCTCAACTACATGGAAACTGAACAACCTGCTCCTGAATGACTACTGGGTACATAACGAAATGAAAGCGGAAATAAAGATGTTCTTTGAAACCAATGAGAACAAAGATACAACATACCAGAATCTCTGGGACACATTTAAAGCAGTGTGTCGAGGGAAATTTATAGCACTAAATGCCCACAAGAGAAAGCAGGAAAGATCTAAAATTGACACTCTAACATCACAATTAAAAGAACTAGAGAGGCAAGAGCAATCACATTCAAAAGCTAGCAGAAGGCAAGAAATAACTAAGATCAGAGCAGAACTGAAGGAGATAGAGACACAAAAAACCCTCCAAAAAATCAATGAATCCAGGAGTTGGTTTTTTGAAAAGATCAACAAAATTGACAGACCGCTAGCAAGGCTAATAAAGAAAAAAAGAGAGAGGAATCAAATAGATGCAATAAAAAATGATAAAGGGGATATCACCACTGACCCCACAGAAATACAAACTACCATCAGAGAATACTATAAACGCCTCTACGCAAATCAACTAGAAAATCTAGAAGAAATGGATAATTTCCTGGACACTTACACTCTCCCAAGGCTAAACCAGGAAGAAGTTGAATCCCTGAATAGACCAATAGCAGGCTCTGAAATTGAGGCAACAATTAATAGCCTACCCACCAAAAAAAGTCCAGGACCAGATGGATTCACAGCTGAATTCTACCAGAGGTACAAGGAGGAGCTGGTACCATTCCTTCTGAAACTATTCCAATCAATAGAAAAAGAGGGAATCCTCCCTAACTCATTTTATGAGGCCAACATCATCCTGATACCAAAGCCTGGCAGAGACACAACAAAAAAAGAGAATTTTAGACCAATATCCCTGATGAACATTGATGCAAAAATCCTCAATAAAATACTGGCAAACCGGATTCAGCAGCACATCAAAAAGCTTATCCACCATGATCAAGTGGGCTTCATCCCTGGGATGCAAGGCTGGTTCAACATTCGCAAATCAATAAACGTAATCCAGCATATAAACAGAATCAAAGACAAGAACCACATGATTGTCTCAATAGATGCAGAAAAGGCTTTTGACAAAATTCAACAGCCCTTCATGCTAAAAACGCTCAATAAATTCGGTATTGATGGAACGTACCTCAAAATAATAAGAGCTATTTATGACAAACCCACAGCTAATATCATACTGAATGGGCAAAAACTGGAAAAATTCCCTTTGAAAACTGGCACAAGACAGGGATGCCCTCTCTCACCACTCCTATTCAACATAGTGTTGGAAGTTCTGGCTAGGGCAATCAGGCAAGAGAAAGAAATCAAGGGTATCCAGATAGGAAAAGAAGAAGTCAAATTGTCCCTGTTTGCAGATGACATGATTGTATATTTAGAAAACCCCATCGTCTCAGCCCAAAATCTCCTTAAGCTGATAAGCAACTTCAGCAAAGTCTCAGGATACAAAATTAATGTGCAAAAATCACAAGCATTCTTATACACCAGCAACAGACAAGCAGAGAGCCAAATCAGGAATGAACTTCCATTCACAATTGCTTCAAAGAGAATAAAATACCTAGGAATCCAGCTTACAAGGGATGTAAAGGACCTCTTCAAGGAGAACTACAAACCACTGCTCAGTGAAATCAAAGAGGACACAAACAAATGGAAGAACATACCATGCTCATGGATAGGAAGAATCAATATCGTGAAAATGGCCATACTCCCCAAGGTTATTTATAGATTCAATGCCATCCCCATCAAGCTACCAATGACTTTCTTCACGGAATTGGAAAAAACTGCTTTAAAGTTCATATGGAACCAAAAAAGAGCCCGCATTGCCAAGACAATCCTAAGTCAAAAGGACAAAGCTGGAGGCGTCACGCTACCTGACTTCAAACTATACTACAAGGCTACAGTAACCAAAACAGCATGGTACTGGTACCAAAACAGAGATATAGACCAATGGAACAGAACAGAGTCCTCAGAAATAATACCGCACATCTACAGCCATCTGATCTTTGACAAACCTGAGAGAAACAAGAAATGGGGAAAGGATTCCCTGTTTAATAAATGGTGCTGGGAAAATTGGCTAGCCATAAGTAGAAAGCTGAAACTGGATCCTTTCCTTACCCCTTATACGAAGATTAATTCAAGATGGATTAGAGACTTAAATGTTAGACCTAATACCATAAAAACCCTAGAAGAAAATCTAGGTAGTACCATTCAGGACATAGGCATGGGCAAGGACTTCATGTCTAAAACACCAAAAGCAACGGCAGCAAAAGCCATAATTGACAAATGGGATCTAATTAAACTAAAGAGCTTTTGCACAGCAAAAGAAACTACCATCAGAGTGAACAGGCAACCTACAGAATGGGAGAAAATTTTTGCAACCTACTCATCTGACAAAGGGCTAATATCCAGAATCTACAAAGAACTCAAACAAATATACGAGAAAAAAACAAACAACCCCATCAAAAAGTGGGGAAAGGATATGAACAGACATTTCTCAAAAGAAGATATTCATACAGCCAACAGACACATGAAAAAATGCTCATCATCACTGGCCATCAGAGAAATGCAAATCAAAACCACAATGAGATACCATCTCACACCAGTTAGAATGGCAATCATTAAGAAATCAGGAAACAACAGGTGTTGGAGAGGATGTGGAGAAATAGGAACACTTTTACACTGTTGGTGGGATTGTAAACTAGTTCAACCATTATGGAAAACAGTATGGCAATTCCTCAAGGATCTAGAACTAGATGTACCATATGACCCAGCCATCCCACTACTGGGTATATACCCAAAGGATTATAAATTAGTCTACTACAAAGACACATGTACACGTATGTTTATTGCGGCACTATTCACAATAGCAAAGACTTGGAATCAACCCAAATGTCCATCTGTGACAGACTGGATTAAGAAAATGTGGCACATATACACCATGGAATACTATGCAGCCATAAAAAAGGATGAGTTTGCGTCCTTTGTAGGGACATGGATGCAGCTGGAAACCATCATTCTTAGCAAACTATCACAAGAAGAGAAAACCAAACACCGCATGTTCTCACTCATAGGTGGGAACTGAACAATGAGATCACTTGGACTCGGGAAGGGGAACATCACGCACTGGGGTCTATCATGGGGAGGGGGGAGGGGGGAGGAGGGAGGGATTGCATTGGGGAGTTATACATGATATAAATGATGAATTGATGGGTGCTGACGAGTTGATGGGTGCAGCACACCAACATGGCATAAGTATACATATGTAACAAACCTGCACGTTATGCACATGTACCCTAGAACTTAAAGTATAATAAAAAAAAAAAAAAAAAAAAAAAAAAAAAACATTCCCACCTCTCTCCTTATTTCAGAGGCATTCTCTGACTCAGCCCAGGGGGGCAATATCTGCCCTTCTCTGTTAGTTTTCCAGGGATCTCCTTTAAAAGAACTGTGGCAGAAGACATACAGTAGCCATCTTGTCTGATGGAAATTTTTATGATAAATGTGTTGCCATTGTTCTAGAATTAGAGCAGCATTATAATTTTATTTTACTCACCATTTTTTAGATCATTCTTGAACCTACCCTACTTTCTATCTTCTTTTTCTTATTATTTATCTTAATTGGCTTTCTCTAAAACTTATGAAGAAGTAACTTAGGCCGAGTGCACTGGCTCACACCTGTAATCCCAGCACTTTGGGAGGCTGAGCCGGGCGGATCATCTGAGGTTGGGAGTTCAAGGTCACTCTAATCAACATGGAGAAACCCCATCTCTACTAAAAATACAAAAGTAGCCAGGCATGGTGGCACATGCCTATAATCCCAACTACTTGGGAGGCTGAGGCAGGAGAATCACTTGAACCCAGGAGGTGGAGGTTGCAATAAGCCAAGATCACGCCATTGCACTGCGGACTGGGCAAACAAGAGCAAAACTCCGTCTCAAAAAAAAAAAAAAAAAAAAAAAAAATGAGTATCTTGAACTCAACAGGATGTACATATGACAAAAAAGTCATTTTAAAGGATTAGGGAAAAGACATTTTGAGACCTCTGCATATACTTTTTGTTTGGATTTCATTTTGCCCCAAACCATGTTTGATTTCTAACCTAAACCTAAATTTGTTTGTTCATTCGGTAAACATCTATTGGATTCTTGTTCAAGGCACTGCTAAGCACTGTGTGTAACATTAAATGAACAAGTCATTGTCCCTACCTTTGTAGAACTTACCACCCATAGAGGAAGTAGAACATTATATTCTGGTTTCCATTATTTGTGTATCAGTTATCTAAAAGAAGCGTTAACTAAGGAAGTTTCAAAAAATGAATAAAAAATTTCTAACTGGGAAAACAAGGAAAAGTGGAATTGAGGTACTTCTAAAAGCAGAAATGACAGAGCAAGAAATGGGATGAAAAAAGATAATGGCAAAATAGAAAAGAGAGTGTTTGGAAAAAAAGAGAATACAGTAATTTAGAGGTTGAGTTCTGAGAGCAATAAATGTTTAAACCATTGGATGGACGGTCTTGAGCCCTTGTATTTAATTTGGAGTCAAGTGTAAATCCATAGAAGATTTTAACAGGGATGGCAGGTTGGAACTCTGTTTCAGGAAGATTGATTGGTAGTGTTGCTTAAGGTGGTATGGATGTGGTTTGGAGAACTTTTCGGGAGGCTTTACAATATTCTGTGTTTGAAGTAATGAAGGTTAGGCAAAAGGTAGCAGAACAGGGAAGACAGAGGTGATAAGGCCAAATAGGGACCAGTGCCAAGGTGGCAGAAGTAATAAAGTATAATCCAGTTGGATGGATGTTCAAATCCTGGATTTTAGTCCCAATTTAGTTATAATCTTGGGGTTATAAGTTTTCCTGGGGTCCACTTTTAACAAAGTTTGGTAGAACCAAGTGTCGCCATAGAATGGCTGTTTTGTTGTCTGACAAAAATTTTTCTTCTTGATGAGAGTGAGGGGTGTTAAAGTATCTTCAAGGAAATGGAGCATGTTAGAGTATCTGATTCAAAGAGAAGCCTGGAGTAAGAACTGCTTTGAATCTTAATCTAGAACGAGATACATAACTTCTCTGAGTCTTTGTTTTTTTTTTCTGTCAAACAGATAATAATACCTACTTTAGGCCAGGCACAGTGGCTCACACCTGTAATACCAGCACTTTGGAAGGCCAAGGTGGGTAGATCGCTTAAGCTTAGGAGTTCAAGACCAACCTGGGCAACATGGCAAAATCTCCATGAAAAATACAAAAAATTAGCCGGGCGTGGTGACATGTACCTGTAGTCCCAGCTACTTGGGAAGCTGAGGCACAAGAATTGCTTGAACCCGGGAGGCGGAGGTTGCAGTGAGCTGAGATCATGCCACTGCACTCTAGCCTGGGCAACAGAGCAAGACCCTGTCTCAAAAAAAAAAAAAAAAAAAAAACCCTACTTCATAAGTTCTTTGCAAGGATTCAAAAGTGTGTGGGCATGCACAAAATGTAGGGGAAGCATAAGATAACTAAATCATAATCCACTCTGAGAAGTCAGGATGTTGTGCCTAAAATAGAAAAAAGTCAAGACTTTGTAAGACCAGCGTATTATTCGGAAATACAGAGACAGATACTAGAAGAAACAGCTAAACTATTTGAAAGTAATTGACTTTAGATAGTAGAAGATGGAAGTAAGAAGAAATGGAACAAAGGACTACTATTTTCTGTTATAATTTCTAGGATATTTTGACTTTCAAAAACATCTACTTAAAAATATTGATAAAAATGAAAATGAAATAAATAAATCATCAAAATTGCATTGAGGCTAGGTGCAGCGGCTCATACCTCTGATCCCAGCACTTTGGGAGGCCAAGGCGGGAGGATTGCTTGAGGCCAGGAGTTCAAGGCCATTCTGGGCAGCAGAGCAAGACCCCACCTGTATAAAAAAAGGGAAAAAAATTAAGTGTGGTGGCACATGCCTGTAGTGCTGGCTACTCAGGAGGCTGAAGTGGGAGGATCGCTTTAACCTGGGAAGTTAAGGCTACCACGAGCTGTGATTGATCCACTGCATTCCAGCGCGGGCAACAAATCGAGACCCTGTCTCAAAAAGAAAAAAAAAAAACATGCATTGAAACTGAAAAGGCCATTGACTGCTGTTACCTAATCATCATGGAAAATGATGTGTAATCAAATTACCTGAAGATTAAGTTGTAGAAAGGACTCAACATACAAACATTTAGCAAGGAGATACTGAATCATGAAATAGCAAGCTTTGTATTTTTTAAACATTTTCTTTCTTCACCGACAATTTATATAATTTGTCAGTGAAATGCTGTGTTGTTTTGGTGAAATGCTATATGTTTCAGTTGTCATTTTAACTCCTCTAAGTCTTAGGTTATTACAAAGTGGGACTAATGATTTTACCTTTCTCATTAAGTTGTTGTGAGGATCAAATAAGATGATACATATGCAGTCTTTGACTCTGCCACACAAAAAGGGCTTGGTGAATATTAGCTATTATTAATGTTTAATAATAATATAACATTAATATTATCAGACTGTTTTCAATATAAAATACATTTTTATATTTTCAACAAACAAAAATAATTTTTTGAATTTATAACCCATTGCTTTGGACAATGTCTGCGATTGTTAATTGAATTCATTTGCAGTTATTAATATTGACTGGTAGAATTCAGTCATTACGGATGATGTTGGCACCAACGTAATAATTTCATGTGGTTTCAATGTAAAATATTGATCTAATCATGTGGCCAACACTGATAATAACCTATCATTATTAAGTACTGAATGGATATTTTAACCTGTATCTAATTGTGACAAATAATTTCTTCTTCCCTTTTATGTGTGGGGGCCTCTTGTCTGTGTTTTCCAGGTTTTATAGAGAAGGCAAAGATTTTGAAGGCACAGGAGACTATCATAGATATTCACAATGGCATCTCCCTAAAGGATTTGAAAGCTTTGCATCAACCAAAGGAAAAGCACCAGTGAGAGTCAAGATGCAGTTCCAAACAGGTGCTACTTGTTATTCAAAAGGTACCAAGGTCTTGTTCTTATGATGTGTTCAGATCAGTGCCGGAAGTGATGAAAACAGAAAGCCTGGAAGGAAGAACACAACAGTTTAGTGAGTAGTAAGTATTCTCAGTTAGATCAGGGGTCCCCAACCCTCAGGCCAAGGACCGGTACTGGTCTGTGGCCTGTTAGGAATGGGGCCACACAGCAGGAGGCGATCAGCAGGTGAGTGAGCATTACCACCTGAGCTCCACGTCCTATCAGATCAGCAGCAACATTAGATTCTCACAGGAGCATGAACCCTATTGCAAACTTTGCATACGAGGGATCTAGGTTGTGTGCTCCTTATGAGAATCTAATGCCTGATGATCTGAGGTAGAAGTTTCATCTCAAAATCACATTCCCCCTGACCCCTGGCATCTGTGGAAAAACTGTCTTCCACAAAACTGGTCCCTGGTGCCAAAAAGGTTGGGTACTGCTGAGTTAAATCATAACATTTAATCCTGATAATAACTCTGAGGCAAGATTTGTTCAGCCCAATAAACAGCAGGAATATGGGTCAAATCTAGGTTCACAGTTGATGCTCATTCTACAACACATACTGCCTCTTATAACAGGTATCCTAATAAGTACCTTCCTGGAGAGTTTTGTTGCCATATGACTTTTGTGTAGTGTTGTTGTTTTTTTTAAACGGAGTCTTGCTCTGTCACCCAGGCTGGAGTGCAGTGGTGAGATCTCAGTTCACTGCAACGTCTGCCTCCTGGTTCCAGCAATTCTCCTGTCTCAGCCTCCCAAGTAGATGGGATTACAGGCACATGCCACCATGCCTGGCTAATTTTGGTATTTTTGTTAGAGACTGGGTTTCATCATATTGACCAGGCTGGTCTCAAACTCCTGACTTCATGTGATCTGCCCACCTCAGCCTCCCAAAGTGCTGGGATTACAGGCATAAGCCGCTGCACCTGGCCTTTGTAGTTATTTTCTTAGGCCTGTCAGACAATCATCTGCATGCACGTTATTTCCAAGCAAAGAACTAAGCTTAGGTGATTTTGCTCAGTTATTCTGTATCAGGGATAAGCAACTCTTTCTACAAAGGGATAAATAGTCGACATTTTAAGCTTTGGGGACCATACAGTCTGTTGCAGCCACTCACTTATGACAGCCATAGACAATGTGTAAATGAATAGGTGAGCAAGGCTATGGTCCAATACAACTTTATTTACAGAAACAGACAGTAGCCATATTTGGCCCATGAGCTATAGTTTGGCCAATCCTTGTGATATGTCAAAGACACTCACTCTTTCATATTTTAGTCTACATAGTTTCAGAGGACTCTGTCTCCTGTAATTCTTGAAACTCCCTAGTTCTATATCCTGCAGTGATTCCCCAGTGTCCTTCACCATAGAAGTCTCCATGCTTTATTGTAACAGAGCCTTGAAAACAAGGGTGTGAGGCAAGGACTCGAGCTTGTGCCCATCATGGTGAAATTTGCATCATTAGAAGAATGTTTGCAAAGGACTTTAGAGAAGTCTGAGTCAGTACCCCACTGCCTGCATCAGAGCTGGCCCTGTGGTAGGAAATCTTATACAGAGGGTGGGCTCCAATTTCAGAGGATAAGAACCTGGCCTCCCACAGAGGTCTCAGTTGGAGCTATTGATTATATGGTAGAACAAGATGAGATTGACAGCACTTGAGCTACCAGTATCTAAATTCTCTTCAGGGAATTTTATGCCAGTCAGCTGCACCAGTATACCCTGCCATGCTAGCAAGTGTCTTGGTTTAAAACCCTCCCCCGCTCCGCAGCTCTACCAAATTATTCATGTTCACCTGATTTTCTTACTCTTCCATCTTTTCTGGCATTTTCTGTTTTATGTGTGTAGCTGCTTTAGAGACATTCTGCCACCTTTCTGGACTTAGCTAGATCAGGGAGAGTAGACAGGTTGTGATTGGAATGTTAATAACCTGTCAAAACTGAGCATTTAAATCCTGTTCATTTTATTTTCTGTCCTTCCCATGGAACACAGATAGTCAAGAAGACAAATAAGAGAGGCCCCTTGGTTTTTTTTTTTCCTTGTTTGTGTGATCCTGAGGGTTTTGATGAACTGGGTTTTGCAAGTTACATTGTCATTGTTCAAGCCAGCTTCAGCTGATTGATTGGGCAAGGATCCAAGGCATCGAAAATCAAAACAAAACAAAAAAAAGAAAATAAAAACTCAGATCAGATCAGCATACATCATAACAATGTAATCATTCAGCATCTCATCTGGTTACTTATAATAGGTTGTGCAGTGATATAAATGGAAATAATTTACTCTGGCCACTCTATGTTACTGTTAAATCATTTATGTGCTGTGAAAAGAATTGCAAACTGTTGAGACTTAAAGATCCCCTAACTGCATTCTCCCAAGGAATTCTCCACCACCATCCCCAGTTCTATATCATATTTTAAACATTTTCTTAGAGTGTGAGCTTTATTATCCATGTTCAAATTCAGCAAGACTTACTTGTCCAGATAGATCACCATCAAGAAATACAGTAATGTGAAATTGAGCTACTTCTGACATTTTTATGGTTTGTGATATATGATATAACATGATATATGAAGCTCTTTGTAATAATTTTTAATTTTGAAATAGCTGATTCTTTGGGGATCATATAATACATAATTCCATGGATTTTAGTGATACCATGTATCTTTCAAGTATCATTTTAATTGAGCTCTGGTGCTTTTTGTCCTATCAACAGTGAATCAAACAGGAGCCTATCAAATCCTATTGGGTGACAAATCATAGAACAAGAAAAAATTGGTTCATAAATTATGTCTGAAGATAAATAAGATTTAATCCTTGCCTTCAAGGAGCATAGGATTTAATATAAAGAGAAGACACAGAAAACTACAAAATAAAGTAAGAATGGTATAGACTTTAGTAAGAAACATGTCATGGGAGTTGGAGAGAGACAATGGGTAATTATTATTACAGCAGCTACACTTACTGAGCTACATGTACTTGCTATATGCTGAGCACTATTTTTAATACCTACATGTATTCTTTTTAATTACTTAAAGATACCATCCATTGTACAGATGAAGAAAAGAGGTCCAGAGAAATGAAGTAACTTGGGCAAAATCTACATAAATTTAGATGGTAGACCTGGGTTCAATAAGCACGACAATGACATGATGAAAATGCATCACAGTACTGAAAGATTGGATCCCCAGCAATTAAATCAAGGAGTCTGGTTAATGGGATATTAGAACAATCCACAGAAGATTGAGCGAGACTGAACAGAACAGTGGCAATGTAAATAGGGAGGAATGGAGGATAGTGGAGGGTGGGATTTCTATGAGATTTTTGGAAGAAAGAATCAGACTGGAACTTGGTAACTAATCTGATAATATGGGATATAGGAAGAGTGAGTTGAAGATGATTGTAGTGTTTTGAGCTCCAATAAGTAGAATGAGGAAGTAGGGAGGGGAGTCTTAGGGGATTAGCCAGTGTCTCTGGGCACTCGGCACACTGTATACATTTCTCTGTTCCCAGCCCTTATCACACCGTATCTGTAACTATTTGTTTATGGATCTCTCTTCATCATTAATTCTGAGCTCCGTACACCTCATGATTTATATAAGCCCAGCACCCAGGACAGTATTCCAGGCATAGTTAAGGCTTCCATAAACACCCCTTTGGAATAAACTTTAAGCATATTAATATAGAAAGTGCCCACTGATTAGCCAAAATATGGCTGTTTATGCAATTAGAAATATGCAGTGGACATTTTTGAATGTTACTAGGTTGTAGAAGTAGATTTTGATTATCAGAAACAAAATTTGAAATCCTGAGAACAGATTAACATTTGAAACAGGATTCAAAAATTGCTATCTTTATTTAAAGGCTGATCAATAATGTCAGATACTTAAGACTGAGGGAGTTTCTAATGGTCTGCAAGAATACAGAGGATATTTGTGTTTTTCTAATTACTCACTTTCTTTTTTTTAAGATGGGGTCTTGCTATGTTGGCCAGGTTGTTCTTGAACTCCTGGCTTCAAGCAATCCTCCCACCTTGGCCTCCCAAAGTGCTGGGATTATAGGCATGAGGCACCACGCCCAGCCCCTAGTTATCCATTTTCTAACTACTATTGTAAATTATATTTTAAAAGTATAAATGCTATATTAATTAGAAGGTTTATTAGGCATTATATTAATTAGAAGGTTTACTAGGCATTAGCTTTTGTTTCCTTTAATAAATGTGTGTATACTCCCCAGGGGAAAGGAAAACATGTCCATAAGCTAATCAGTTCAGATGACAATAATTAATACATTAAAATGAGCTAATCATAAACTAACTCATTCAAACCACTCTCATTTAATCACCCAATGTGGAATAAAAATTAAATGTACTTAAAATTTACTATTATAACTTTCATACCAACCACTACGTTACAATGCCAAATATTCTCCATTAAAGATCCCTATTTTTAATCTCTTAGCATTTCCTGTACATAATTCTTTTTAGACAAAAGCATTACATGTTTTGGATAGGTTCTGAAATCATTTGGGAGAAATTCAACAGAATGCCTGTTTAGCTTTTTATTTGCATTTGAAATATTTAAAATGTACTCATTATCCAGTCTTCCTTAATGTATTGAATTAAGAAAACTGGGCTGGGCACGGTGGCTCACGCCTGTAATCCCAGCACTTTGGGAGGCTGAAGCAGGCGGATCACAAGGTCAGAAGATCGAGACCACAGTGGTCAACATAGTGAAACCCTGTCTGTACTAAAGTACAAAAAATTAGCCGGGCATGGTGGCACACACCTGTAGTCCCAGATACTCTAAGAGGCTGAAGCAGGGGAATCGCTTGAAACAGGAAGGCAGAGGTTGCAGTGAGCCGAGATGGTGCCACTGTACTCCCGCCTGGCGACAGAGCAAGACTCTGTCTTAAAAAAATAAAAATAAAATAAAAATAACACAGTCGCAGTGGTTCACGCCTGTAATCCCAGCACTTTGGGAGGCCAAGGCGGGTGGATCACGAGGTCAGGAGTTCAAGACCAGCCTGGCCAAGATGGTGAAACCCCATCTCTACTAAAAATACAAAAATTAGCCTGGCTTGGTGGCAGGCGCCTGTACTCCCAGCTACTTGGGAGGCTGAGGTAGGAGAATTGCTTTAACCTGGGAGGCAGAGGTTGCAGTGAGCCAAAATCATGCCACTGCACTCCAACCTGAGCGACAGGACAAGACTACACCTCAAAAAAAAGAAAAAGAAAACTGACTCCAAACATCCTTGCGTATATTATTTTGAAAATACAATTGTTTTGTTGCTGTTCTTTTTAAACAATCGCAAAAGGTCTCCTCTCCTTAAAGAGCTTTAAACTCAGACCGTTGAAGAAAAAGAATAATCAAAGTTACTAACATTATCCAAACATTATTCTTATAATGTATCATAGTAATAAACAAAAGTGGGTTTTGTTACGCAAGATAAGCCATATCTACTTAGTTATGAAATAGCACAATTGACACACTATAAGAAATTGTCTCTTTCCATGGATTCTGGGGTGCACACTTCTCAAATTCAGAACAGTAACCTTAGGATGATTATCTTTTAAAAATCTATTCTGCATTCAAACTAGAATAGTATCTTAATATCTATAGGTGGAAAATTTAAACTCACTAGATGTAATAAAATGTAGGTTTTGCACAGACAAATAAATAATTAATGACATATAAGGCAGTAGTAAAAAATTCACACAGAACAACAAAGAAGTAAAGTAAAAATGGTTAGGATAAAGAGGATATATTGTGAGGCCCCAGGCCACACCTAAAAGTTGATCTTCAAGAAACAAATAGAAGGAATGAAATATGAAATAGAAGGAATATTTGAAAACATGACATCTTGGAAATTTCCAGAATTCAAAAGTCAGCAGTCTTCATGTTTAAATTGTGTCTTGAATAGTGAGCAGGATAAATAAATAAATAAATATAAAATCACATCATATCACATTATAATGAATACCCATAAATACCATCATATAATGGTGTTTCGGAGAAAAAATAGTCAATTCAAAATTTTATACTCAGCTATACTAACATTCAAGGAGGAACGCAAAAGTACAGATCCTTACTACACAACTAGAAAGGATTCAAGCATATAAGAAGCAAAGTCAGCCAGGCACAGTGGCTTACACCTGTGATCCTAGCACTTTGGGAAGCTAAGCTGGGAGAATCACTTGAGATCAGACATTCAAGGCCAGCCTGGGCAACATAGTGAGACCCCATACCTATAAAAAATAAAATTAACAGTATGTGGTGGTGCACACCTGTGGTCCTAGCTACTCGGGAGGCTGAGATAGTAGGATTGCTTGAGACTCAGAGGTTGGGGTTGCAGTGAGTTATGATTATTCCACTGCACTCCTGCCTGGGTGACAGAGCAAGACCCTGTCTCGAAAGAAAAAGGAAGGAAGACAAGAGGAAAGGGAAAGGGATGGAAATGAGAAAGGGAGAAAGAAAGAAAGAAATGTTAACCCAGAGGGAGGCGTGGGACATAAGAAAGTTCAACAAGCATAAAAATTGATACATATCTAGTCACCAATCCTAAGAAATACACAGATATACAAGCAGGCATGAACAAGAAAGGCCATTGCAGCGTGTTTGTAATAGTAAAGCACTGGAAACATAAATCTCTATAATTAGGGAATACATTGCAGTATGTTCAGAGTCTGCAATGGGTGCAGCAGCTACATATGAACTAGATCTCTGTCTAGACTGCCCTTCCATTCTCTGTTCAGCAAAATTCTATTAAATCATTAAAACTCAACTGAAGTAAAAAAAAAAAAAAAAAAATTCAGACGTATGTTGTTAATTGCCAATTGTAGAAAGGTTTAGTGATTTTTTTTTGTTTTAAAAAAAGTTAATCCAAAAGTAAGAGAAAAATAGAATGGTAAAGGGTGTTATTTAATGTTTAATGGGCAATTAAAATGCACAAATATCCATGTGATATGTGAGAGGAAGAGATATGTATCTAATAACTTAATGTTTTAGACTTTAGAAAAATTTATTTATAAATGAATACTTTATAGTTTTCAAACTTGAAATGGAAAAGAATATGAAAATTTTTATCAATATCATATGCAGATTAAAAAGGAAATAAAAGCAAAGTAAATAGAAAATGCAAAATAACAATTTAGAAATGAGTCAAGATATATCAGTAATTACAATACATATTCATTGAACGTGTTGGATTCAGTAGGTTTCAATCAAGAAATAGTCTTGTATTCTTCCAACTAATCCCCTTCACACATCTGTCTGATCTACTTCCTCTGAGACAGATCCCACAGGGTTTTTTTGTGTGTGTGTCACTTTCAGGTATTAATAAACAGCCTTCATTTTCAGGTAGTAAAAAATCTAGTCCATTGTAAATCCAATTTAAAGCTCCTACCCTTCTCTACTCTCCTGCAGCTCAGTTCTGACCCAGACCTGGGAACTTCCAGTGGGGAAAGAGTCTCCTGGTTTGTCTTTTTGTGACTCCTCCCTGCTCTTACTCCACTTCCCTGTTCTCTGGGCTGCCTTTGAAAGAAAATCTACGGAGCAAATATCAAAAGATTTAGATAGAAATGAAAATTAAAATTCTATATATCAAAATTCAAGCACTGTAGCCACATGGTACTGAAACATAAATGTATACCTTTAAATATATTTGTAAAGAATAAAAAAGATTGTAAAAAAGTAACTTAAGTATTTGACACATGAAGCTAGAACAGAATAAATTGAAAAAAAAGTAGGAGGAAAGAAATAATGGAGAAAAAACAGAAATTGATAAAATTAAAAACAAAGAAATAATACAGAGGATCAACAAGTCAAAAACCAGTCTTTGATAAGACTAAAAAAAAAAAAAAAGCATGTAGCCAGACGAATTAAGAACAGATATAAAAACACAGATGAATAAAAAGTAGGATTAAAAAATAGAACGGAGGTATAAATCTGTAGGTGATTTTTCAATCACTTATGAATATTATGAATAATTATATGCCAATATACATTTAAAATGGACTTTTTCTTTTTTTTTTTTTTTGAGACAGCGTCTCACTCTATTGCCTAGGCTGGAGTACAATGATGCAATCTCGGCTCACTGCAGTTTCTGCCTCCCAGGTTCAAGTGATTCTCCTGCCTTAGTCTCCCAAGTAATTGGGATTACAGGCACGCACCACCACACCCAGCTAATTTTTGTTTTTTTTTTGTTTGTTTGTTTGTTTGTTTTGTTTTTTTTAGTAATTACGGGGTTTCAACATGTTGGTCAGGCTGGTCTCGAACTCCTGACCTTGTGATCTGTCTGCATCGGCCTCCCAAAGTGCTGGGTGTCTTGCAGGTCCCTGTGAAGAGACCACCAAACAGGCTTTGTGTGAGCCATAAAGCTTTTTAATCACCTGGGTGCAGGCAGGCTGAGTCCGAAAAGAGAGTCAGTGAAGGGAGATAGGTGTGGGGCCGTTTTATAGGATTAGGGTAGGTAAAGGAAAATTACAGTCAAAGGGGGTTGTTCTCTGGCATGCAGGGGTGGGGGGTCACAGGGTGCTCAGTGGGGGAGCTTTTGAGCCAGGATGAGCCAGGAAAAGGAATTTCACAAGGTAATATCATCAGTTAAGGCAGAAACAGGACATTTTCACTTCTTTTGTAGTGGAATGTCATCAGGTAAGGCAGGAACCAGCCATCTGGATGTGTACGTGCAGGTCATAGGTGATATGATGGCTTAGCTTTGGCTCAGAGGCCTGACACTGGGATTACAGGCATGAGCCACCATATCCGGCCTAAAATGGACTTTGTCTTAAACAAATTATAAAAATGATCCAGAAAGAAATAAAAATCTGACTAAGTGAATAATCATTAAGAAAATTGAATTAGTAATCAAAGAATCCATGTAAAAAGGACCAGAAATGACGATTTTGCCACACATTTAAGGAAAATTAATTACTATTTTATATAAACTTGATTAGAAAATAGTAAAAAGAAAAAGCAAGATATACCAAATTTTTCTTATGAAGCAAGAATAATTTTGGTACTGATGGAAAGAACTGTGGAAAGAAGGAAACTATTAGACCAATTGCATTTTGATATGTAGATTCAAATCCCAAGTAAAACACAAATCAGATTCAGATAGGCAAAGTAAGGTTTATATTAGGAATGCAAGCGTTGTTTAATATGTTAGTATTATTTATTATGTAAACAGAATAAAGAATAAAAGTTATACAAACATCAAAATGATGCAAAGCATTAAATAAAAATAAAACCCATTCAAAAAAATTTTAATTTAGAAATTAGGAATTGAAGAAAATGTCATTAACCTGACAAACAGTATCTGTCAAAAATGGCAACAATCACCAAATAAAACAGTCTCCTTCCCTTCAAAAATATTCATCTCAGTAGGTGCAGAAGAAGTGTTTAACAAAACCCAACATTTGCTCATGATTTTTTTAAAAAGGCATGCTCAGCAAGTTAGGAATAGGAGGGAATTTCCTGTAATGAATAAAGGATATCAACGAAAACCTACAGCTAACATCATACTTAATGGTGAGAAATTGAAGGTTTTCCTCTTAAGATCACTAACAAAGCAGCCCTTTAACATTGTACTGAGTGCTGGGCATGGTGTCTCCCGCCTGTAATCCTAGCATTTTGGGAAGCCCAGGCAGGAGATCATCTGGGGTCGAGAGTTTGAGACCAGCCTGACCAACATAGAGAAACCCCATCTCTACTAAAAATACAAAATTAGCTGGGCGTGATGGCACATGCCTGTAATCCCAGCTACTAGGTAGGCTGAGGCAGGAGAATCGCTTGAACCTGGGAGGCGGAGGTTGCAGTGAGCTGCAATTGGCCATTGCACTCCAGCCTGGGCAACAGGAGCGAAACTCCATCTCAAAAAACAAAACAAAACAAACAAACAAACAAACAGAAACTGTACTGAAGGCACTAACCAGTGCAATAAGGTACAAATAGGAAATAACAGGCATGCAGAATGGAAAGAATGAAGTAAAATTTGTCTTTATTCACAGATGGCATAATAATGTTTATTGGAAATTCCAAGTAATCTACAAAAAAAGACTCCTAGAACTAATATGTGAGTTTAACAAGTCTTATGTTATCAGGCCAATATTATAAAAATCAATTGCATTTCTATATAGCAGCAGTAAACAAGTAGAAAATGAAATTTAAAAACAATAGCATCAGAAATCCTGAAATACTCAGAGGCAGTTCTAACAAAATATGTACAAGATGTGTAGCCTGAAAATGTAAAACATTGCTAAGAAAAATTTTAAAATATACAGATAAATTGAAAAACAATACCATATTTATGGACAGGAAGACTCAATGTGGAAAAAAATATATCATTTTCTAATTGGTCTAGAGACTCAATGCAACTCTGATCTTCCACATCTCAGTAGCTTTTTTCCCCACTATGAATTGATAGGTTGTTTCTAAAATTTCTTTAGAAAAGCAAAGGACCAAAGGGGAAATACTTTTGAGAAACAGAACACAATTAGAGAACTCATACCATCTAATTTCTAGACTTAATAGAAAGCTACGGTAGTCAAGACATTCAAACTGGTATAAGAAAAGATCTGTAGATCTATGGAACAGGATAGAGTCCAAAAATTGATCCACACATATGGCCAATTTGACTTTTGACAAAGGTGCCAAGGCCATTCAATGGAGAAAGGATAGTTTTGCAACAAATGGAGCTGGAACGATTATACATACATCTGCAAAGAAAAATAATCTCAGCCCTCAGTGCATTTGTATATAAAATTTCTTGGATTAGAAAAAGATTTTTAGATAGAACACAGCACAAACCATAAAAGAAGAAATTGATACATTGACTTTTATAAAAAGACCTTGGGAAATTGGGAGCAAGATGGCCGAATAGGAACAGCTCCAGTCTCCAACTCCCAGCGCGAGTGACACAGAAGACCGGTGATTTCTGCATTTTCAACTGAGGTACTGGAGTCATCTCACTAGGGAGTGCCAGACAATCGGTACTGGTCAGCTGCTGCAGCCCGACCAGCGAGAGCTGAAGCAGGGCGAGGCATCGCCTCACCTGGGAAGCGCAAGGGGGAAGGGAATCCCTTTTCCTAGCCAGGGGAACTGAGACACACAACACCTGGAAAATCGGGTAACTCCCACCCCAATACTGCGCTTTAAGCAAACGGGCACACCAGGAGAATATATCCCACACCTGGCCGGGAGGGTCCCACGCCCACAGAGCCTCCCTCATTGCTAACACAGCAGTCTGCAATCTAACCAAAACGGCAGCAGCGAGGCTGGGGGAGGGGCGCCCGCCGTTGCTGAGGCTTAAGTAGGTAAACAAAGCCGCTGGGAAGCTCGAACTGGGTGGAGCTCACAGCAGCTCAAGGAAATCTGCCTGTCTCTGTAGACTCCACCTCTAGGGACAGGGCACAGATAAAAAACAACAACAAAAAAGCAGCAGAACCTCTGCAGATGCAAATGACTCTGTCTGACAGCTTTGAAGAGACCAGTGGATCTCCCAACACGGAGGCTAAGATCTGAGAAGGGAAAGACTGCCTGGTCAAGCGGGTCCCTGACCCCTGAGTAGCCTAACTGGGAGACATCCCCCACCAGGGGCAGTCTGACACCCCACACTTCACAGGGTGGAGTACACCCCTGAGAGGAAGCTTCCAAAGTAAGAATCAGACAGGTACACTCACTGTTCAGCAATATTCTATCTTCCGCAACCTCTGCTGCTGATACCCAGGCAAACAGGGTCTGGAGTGGACCTCAAGCAATCTCCAACAGACCTACAGCTGAGGGTCCTGACTGTCAGAAGGAAAACTATCAAACAGGAAGGACACCTATACCAAAACCCCATCAGTACGTCACCATCATCAAAGACCAGAGACAGATAAAACCACAAAGATGGGGAAAAAGCAGGGCAGAAAAGCTGGAAATTCAAAAAATAAGAGCGCATCTCCCCCTGCAAAGGAGCGCAGCCCATCGCCAGCAACGGATCGAAGCTGGTCAGAGAATGACTTTGATGAGATGAGAGAAGAAGGCTTCAGTCCATCAAACTTCTCAGAGCTAAAGGAGGAATTACGTACCCAGCGCAAAGAAACTAAAAATCTTGAAAAAAGAGTGGAAGAATTGACAGCTAGACTAATTAATGCAGAGAAGGTCATAAACGAAATGACAGAGATGAAAACCATGACACGAGAAATACGTGACAAATGCACAAGCTTCAGTAACCGACTCGATCAACTGGAAGAAAGAGTATCAGCGATTGAGGATCAAATGAATGAAATGAAGCGAGAAGAGAAACCAAAAGAAAAAAGAAGAAAAAGAAATGAACAAAGCCTGCAAGAAGTATGGGATTATGTAAAAAGACCTAATCTACGTCTGATTGGGGTGCCTGAAAGTGAGGGGGAAAATGGAACCAAGTTGGAAAACACTCTTCAGGATATCATCCAGGAGAACTTCCCCAACCTAGTAGGACAGGCCAACATTCAAATTCAGGAAATACAAAGAACGCCACAAAGATACTCCTCCAGAAGAGCAACTCCAAGACACATAATTGCCAGATTCACCAAAGTTGAAATGAAGGAAAAAATCTTAAGGGCAGCCAGAGAGAAAGGTCGGGTTACCCACAAAGGGAAGCCCATCAGACTAACAGCAGATCTCTCGGCAGAAACTCTACAAGCCAGAAGAGAGTGGGGGCCAATATTCAACATTCTTAAAGAAAAGAATTTTAAACCCAGAATTTCATATCCAGCCAAACTAAGTTTCATCAGTGAAGGAGAAATAAAATCCTTTACAGATAAGCAAATGCTTAGAGATGTTGTCACCACCAGGCCTGCCTTACAAGAGACCCTGAAGGAAGACCTAAACATGGAAAGGAACAACCGGTACCAGCCGTTGCAAAAACATGCCAAAATGTAAAGACCATCGAGGCTAGGAAGAAACTGCATCAACTAACGAGCAAAATAACCAGTTAATATCATAATGGCAGGATCAAGTTCACACATAACAATATTAACCTTAAATGTAAATGGACTAAATGCTCCAATTAAAAGACACAGACTGGCAAATTGGATGAAGAGTCAAGACCCATCAGTCTGCTGTATTCAGGAGACCCATCTCACATGCAGAGACATACATAGGCTCAAAATAAAGGGATGGAGGAAGATCTACCAAGCAAATGGAGAACAAAAAAAAGCAGGGGTTGCAATCCTAGTCTCTGATAAAACAGACTTTAAACCATCAAAGATCAAAAGAGACAAAGAAGGCCATTACACAATGGTAAAGGGATCAATTCAACAGGAAGAGCTAACTATCCTAAATATATATGCACCCAATACAGGAGCACCCAGATTCATAAAGCAAGTCCTTAGAGACTTACAGAGAGACTTAGACTCCCATACAATAATAATGGGAGACTTCAACACTCCACTGTCAACATTAGACAGATCAACGAGACAGAAAGTTAACAAGGATATCCAGGAATTGAACTCATCTCTGCACCAAGCGGACCTAATAGACATCTATAGAACTCTCCACCCCAAATCAAGAGAATATACATTCTTCTCAGCACCACATCACACTTACTCCAAAATTGACCACATAATTGGAAGTAAAGCACTCCTCAGCAAATGTAAAAGAACAGAAATTATAACAAACTATCTCTCAGACCACAGTGCAATCAAACTAGAACTCAGAACTAAGAAACTCAATCAAAACCGCTCAACTACATGGAAACTGAACAACCTGCTCCTGAATGACTACTGGGTACATAACAAAATGAAAGCAGAAATAAAGATGTTTTTTGAAACCAAAGAGAACAAAGATACAACATACCAGAATCTCTGGGACACATTTAAAGCAGTGTGTAGAGGGAAATTTATAGCACTAAATGCCCACAAGAGAAAGCTGGAAAGATCTAAAATTGACACTCTAACATCACAATTAAAAGAACTAGAGAGGCAAGAGCAAACACATTCAAAAGCTAGCAGAAGGCAAGAAATAACTAAGATCAGAGCAGAACTGAAGGAGATGGAGACACAAAAAACCCTCCAAAAAATCAATGCATCCAGGAGTTGGTTTTTTGAAAAGATCAACAAAATTGACAGACCGCTAGCAAGACTAATAAAGAAGAAAAGAAAGAGGAATCAAATAGATGCAATAAAAAATGATAAAGGGGATATCACCACCTATCCCACAGAAATACAAACTACCATCAGAGAATACTATAAACACCTCTACGCAAATCAACTAGAAAATCTAGAAGAAATGGATAATTTCCTGGACACTTACACTCTCCCAAGACTAAACCAGGAAGAAGTTGAATCCCTGAATAGACCAATAGCAGGCTCTGAAATTGAGGCAATAATTAATAGCCTACCCACCAAAAAAGTCCAGGACCAGATGGATTCACAGCTGAATTCTACCAGAGGTACAAGAAGGAGCTGGTACCATTCCTTCTGAAACTATTCCAATCAATAGAAAAAGAGGGAATCCTCCCTAACTCATTTTATGAGGCCAACATCATCCTGATACCAAAGCCTGGCAGAGACACAACAAAAAAAGGGAATTTTAGACCAATATCCCTGATGAACATCAATGCAAAAATCCTCAATAAAATACTGGCAAACCGGATTCAGCAGCACATCCAAAAGTTTATCCACCATGATCAAGTGGGCTTCATCCCTGGGATGCAAGGCTGGTTCAACATTCGCAAATCAATAAACGTAATCCAGCATATAAACAGAACCAAAGACAACAACCACGTGATTATCTCAATAGATGCAGAAAAGGCTTTTGACAAAATTCAACAGCCCTTCATGCTAAAAACGCTCAATAAATTCGGTATTGATGGAACGTACCTCAAAATAATAAGAGCTATTTATGACAAACCCACAGCTAATATCATACTGAATGGGCAAAAACTGGAAAAATTCCCTTTGAAAACTGGCACAAGACAGGGATGCCCTCTCTCACCACTCCTATTCAACATAGTGTTGGAAGTTCTGGCTAGGGCAATCAGGCAAGAGAAAGAAATCAAGGGTATTCAGTTAGGAAAAGAAGAAGTCAAATTGTCCCTGTTTGCAGATGACATGATTGTATATTTAGAAAACCCCATTGTCTCAGCCCAAAATCTCCTTAAGCTGATAAGCAACTTCAGTAAAGTCTCAGGATACAAAATTAATGTGCAAAAATCACAAGCATTCTTATACACCAGTAACAGACAAGCAGAGAGCCAAATCATGAATGAACTTCCATTCACAATTGCTTCAAAGAGAATAAAATACCTAGGAATCCAACTTACAAGGGATGTAAAGGACCTCTTCAAGGAGAACTACAAACCACTGCTCAGTGAAATCAAAGAGGACACAAACAAATGGAAGAACATTCCATGCTCATGGATAGGAAGAATCAATATCGTGAAAATGGCCATACTGCCCAAGGTTATTTATAGATTCAATGCCATCCCCATCAAGCTACCAATGAGTTTCTTCACAGAATTGGAAAAAACTGCTTTAAAGTTCATATGGAACCAAAAAAGAGCCCGCATTGCCAAGACAATCCTAAGTCAAAAGGACAAAGCTGGAGGTGTCACGCTACCTGACTTCAAACTATACTACAAGGCTACAGTAACCAAAACAGCATGGTACTGGTACCAAAACAGAGATATAGACCAATGGAACAGAACAGAGTCCTCAGAAATAATACCACACATCTACAGCCATCTGATCTTTGACAAACCTGAGAGAAACAAGAAATGGGGAAAGGATTCCCTATTTAATAAATGGTGCTGGGAAAATTGGCTAGCCATAGGTAGAAAGCTGAAACTGGATCTTTTCCTTACTCCTTATACGAAGATTAATTCAAGATGGATTAGAGACTTAAATGTTAGACCTAATACCATAAAAACCCTAGAAGAAAATCTAGGTAGTACCATTCAGGAAATAGGCATGGGCAAGGACTTCATGTCTAAAACACCAAAAGCAACGGCGGCAAAAGCCAAAATTGACAAATGGGATCTAATTAAACTAAAGAGCTTCTGCACAGCAAAAGAAACTACCATCAGAGTGAACAGGCAACCTACAGAATGGGAGAAAATTTTTGCAATCTACTCATCTGACAAAGGGCTAATATCCAGAATCTAGGAAGAACTCAAACAAATATACAAGAAAAAAACAACCCCATCAAAAAGTGGGGAAAGGATATGAACAGACATTTCTCAAAAGAAGACATTCATACAGCCAACAGACACATGAAAAAATGCTCATCATCACTGGCCATCAGAGAAATGCAAATCAAAACCACAATGAGCTACCATCTCACACCAGTTAGAACGGCAATCCTTAAAAAGTCAGGAAACAACAGGTGTTGGAGAGGATGTGGAGAAATAGGAACACTTTTACACTGTTGGTGGGATTGTAAACTAGTTCAACCATTATGGAAAACAGTATGGCAATTCCTCAAGGATCTAGAACTAGATGTACCATGTGACCCAGCCATCCCACTACTGGGTATATACCCAAAGGATTATAAATTATTCTACTACAAAGACACATGCACACGTATGTTTATTGCGGCACTATTCACAATAGCAAAGACTTGGAATCAACCCAAATGTCCATCAGTGACAGACTGGATTAAGAAAATGTGGCACATATACACCATGGAATACTATGCAGCCATAAAAAAGGATGAGTTTGCATCCTTTGTAGGAACATGGATGCAGCTGGAAACCATCATTCTTAGCAAACTGTCACAAGAACTGAAAACCAAACACCACATGTTCTCACTCATAGGTGGGAATTGAACAATGAGGTCACTTGGACTCGGGAAGGGAAACATCACACACTGGGGCCTATCATGGGGAGGGGGGAGGGGGGAGGGATTGCCTTGGGAGTTATACATGATATAAATAATGAATTGATGGGTGCTGACGAGTTGATGGGTGCAGCACACCAACATGGCACAAGTATACATATGTAACAAACCTGCACATTATGCACATGTACCCTGGAACTTAAAGTATAATAAAAAAAAAAATAAAAAATAAAAATAAAAATAAAATAAATAAAATAAAAAAACCTTGAAATGTTGCTTTTTAAAAGACATTGTAGAAAAATGAAATAATATGACACAGAATGGAAAATATTTGCAAAATGTATTTCTGATAAAGGACTTATATCCAGACTATATTTAAAAACGTTCAAAAATCAACAATTAAAGAAAAACTTAAAATGGGCAAGAATTGGAAAGACAGTACCAAAAAAGATATAGTTGGTAAGTAAGTACATGAAAATATGCTCAGCAGCATCAGTTATTAGAGAAGTGTAAGTTAAAATCACAATGAAATACCACTATGTGCCTATTAAAATATCTAAAATTAAAAATATTGATCATAACAAGTGTTGGCAAGAATACAGAACAACTGAAACTCAAAGAAGGGATATTAGAAATCAGTGGGAGAATGACAGACAGTTAAATTAATTTGATGTACCAATTGGTAATCCATATGAAAAGAAAATTAGTTTTCTAACTCATATAACCAAAAAAAAAAAAAAAAAAGCTAGAGATTAAACACCCAGATATGAGGGATGGAGTAAGCAAACGCATTAAGCTTCACAATGAAAATATAGGAGAGTGTGGTAAGAAGGAACATACTGACCAAAATGCCAAAAGCACAAACCAGAAAAGAAAATATTAATAAACTTGTCTACATTAAAACTTTTAAAATTTCCTATTCTACAAAAGACACCACAAACAAAATTCAAAGGTAAGAGATAGGTGAGGCAAGATATCTATAATATATACTATTGATGTATAGTTACAATATACACAAATAATTTGTAACCACAATATACACAAAGAATTTGTAGCCACAATGTGTCCAAGATGCAATCAACTCTTATAAACAAATAAGGGAAAGATAAATATGCAATAAAAAGTAAACAAAGGATAAGAATAGACATTTCACAGACTAGACTGAACAGAAGACTAGACTACAATGGCTGCATGAAAACATGTTTCGCTTCAACTAGTATTCCTAGAAATGCAAATTAAAATAATGAAACACAATTTAATTTTTATTAAATATGCAAAAAATTATAAATTTTGATAGTCACAAGTGTTGACAAGGTTGTGGTGTTAATAAGAACCGGTGGGGTTATAAATTGGTAAAACTAGATGGAAAAGCCATCTTTCAATATCAAAAAAAGTTGAGGAGGATTTACATACTCTCATACAGTTTTGTCACATACAGAGATATATTTAGAATAGTGTTCTTAGTGGTGGACTTATTTGCATTCAGAGTGGGATAGTTCTTTATGTGTTACCACCCAATGCATTGAAGAACATTGAGCATCTCTGGTTCCCAGTATTAAAGCTGGTAGTACTACTGCCAGTAATTTGATAACCCAGACTGTTTTTATACATTTCCAAGCACTTCCGAGTTTGGGAGGGGTCCAATACCCCACCTTACTTGACAATCACTACTCTATAATACCTTGTTCATATGCAAAAGGGAACGTTTACAAGACTGTTTGTATCAACATTGCTTATAATATTAAAACCTGGGGAAAAAAATAACAAGTAAATGGCAGTAGAAGAATGGATAAAAAGCATGATTTATTCATATACTTAAAAACTTTAGCTGCCGTCATCAACACAAAAATGTTCACGGGTGCTGGCAATACCACCCCCCTGCACCGCCACCACCACCAATGCAAATATGCTCATGGACACCAGCAGCTTCATCTTCCACCTGACACCACTCCTCAGGTGAACATGCACACAGACATCAGGATGCCTGTGCCTGCCAGCATCCCGCATCCACCAACATCCTGTGCCCACCAGTGTCCTGCCCCCTGCTGCCACTACCACTGTGAGTGCAAGCGTGGACACCAGCAACCCCACCCCTGCCAGTGCCCTGCTCCTGCCTTCTGCCACCACCACTGGCACAAGTGTGTGCAGGAGTGCTGCATCCCTGCTCCCACCAGTACCCCATCCCAGCTGATGCACACACACCCCACGTGTTGCCATGGCTGCTAGCATCCAAGTGACCATGGATCCTGCTGCCACCATCTTGACAAAGTGCTTTGGCCAGCACCACCCATTAAAGTGTAGTGACCAGCAGATTGGAAACACCTCAGCCCCTCCAGCACATCAGGTTCCTAATCTCAAGGGGCCAGAGAACAAAGCCAGGGGCCTGGTACCAGCCCCCCAAGAGTTACAGCACACAGTCCATGAGTAGTGAGCTGAGCCTTGGTCCCCTGAAATCTTCCACAAATGAAACTAGTTGACTGAACCCCCCCCCCATACTACAAGTAAACCCCCAAAGACATCAAAGAGGATAAGAGAAAAAAAATCCAAATACAGTAACTTCAAAGATTGAAGGAATATCAGCCCACAAAGAATAAGTGAACCAGTGCAAGAACTCTGGTAATTCAAAAAGCCAGAGTATCTTCTTACCTCCAAATTACCATACCAGTTCCCCAGTAATGGTTCTTAACCAGGATAAAATGATTGAAATGACAGAAACAGAATTCAGAATATGGATAGGAACAAAGAGCATCAAGATTCAGGAGAAAGTCGGAACCCAATCCAAGAAATCTAAGGAATACAATAAAACAATACAGGAGATGAAAGACAAAATGGCTGTTTTAGGAAAGAACAAAACTGATCTGATACAACTGAAAAACTCACTTCAAGAATTTCATAAAACAATCACAAGTGTTAACAGCAGATCAACAAACCTGAGGAAAGAATCTCAGAGCTTGAAGACCAGTTCTCTGAAATAACTTAGACAAAAATAAAGAATAGAGAAGAATAAACAAAATCTCCGAGAAATATGGGATTCTCTAAAGAGACCTAATCTGTGACTCACTGGTTTTCCTGAAAGAGAGGGAGAGAAAGCAAGCAACTTGGAAAACATATTTGAGGATACCATCCATGAAAATTTCCCCAGCTTCACTGGAGAGGCCAACATTCAAATTCAGGAAATGCAGAGAACCCCTGCATACTATACAAGACAGCCATCCCCGAGACACATAGTCATCAGATTCTCCAAGGTCAAAGTGAAAGAAAAAATGTGAAAGGCAGCTTGAGAGAAAGGGCAGATCACCTACAAAGGGAACCCCGTCAGGCTAACAGCAGATCTTTCAGCAGAAACCTTACGAGCCAGAAGAGATTGGGGCCTGTATTCAGTGTTCTTAAAGAAATTCCAACCACGAATTTTATATCTAGCCAAATTAAGCTTCATAAGCAAAGGAGAAATAAGATCCTTTTCAGACAAGCAAATGCTAAAGAAATTTGTTGCCACCAGATCTGTCTTACAAGGGGCCCTTAAGGGATTGCTAAATAGGGAGAGGAATGACCATTACCAGTCATCACAAAAACATGCTAAGTACATAGCCCATTGACACTATAATGTGACCACTCAATCATATCTGCATAATAACCAGCTAACACCATGATGACAGGATTAAATCTGCACATATCAATATTAACCTTGAATGTAAATAGGCTAAAAGCCCCAATTAAAAGGCACAGAAGGGCAAACTGGATAAAGAAACAAGACCCAACTGTGTGCTGTCTTCAAGAGACCCATCTAACATACAATGGCATCCATCATCCATAGGCTCTAAAGGGATGGAGAAAAATCTAGCTAAAAAACAGAAAAAAAGCAAGGGCTGCTATTCTAATTTTAGATAAAACGTAGGAAAACAATGATCAGAAAAGACAAAGAAGAATATTACATAACAGTAAAGAGTTCAGCAAGAAGAGGTAACTATCCTAACTACATGTACTCAACAAAGGAGTACCCAGATTCTTAATCAAGTTCTTAGAGACCTATGAAGAGACTTAGATAACCATACAATAATAGTGGATGATTTTAACACCCACCTCACAGACAGATTATCGAGGTAGAATACTATCAAAGATTTTTGGGACGTGTTCTTGACACTTAACCAAATAGACCTAAAAGACATCTACAGAATTCTCTACCCCAAAGCAACAGAGTATATATTCTCATCTTTACATGGCACATACTCTAAAATTGACCACACAATCATTCTTGGCAAACTCAAAAAAAAAAAAAAAATCATACCAACCATACTCTCAGACCACAGCACAATAAAAATAGAAATCAATATTTAAAAATCACTCAAAATCATGCAATTACATGGAAATTAAATAAACAACTCCTGAATGACTTTTGGGTAAACAATAAAATTAAGGCACAATTCAAGAAATTCTTTGAAACTAATGAGAACAAAGATACAACATGCCAGAATCTCTCTCTCTTTTTTTAATTATACTGTAAGCAACGTGCAGACTTGATACATTGGTATACATGTGCCATGTTGGTTTGCTGCACCCATCAACTCATCATTTACATTAGGTATTTCTTCTAATGCTACCCCTCCCCCAGCCCACCACCCCCCAACAGGCCCCAGTGTGTGATGTTCCCCAACCTATGTCCAAGTGATCTCATTGTTCAATTCCCACCTATGAGTGAGAACATGCAGTGTTTGGTTTTCTGTCCTTGTGATAGTTTGCTGAAAATGATGGTTTCCAGCTTCATTCATGTCCCTGCAAAGGACATGAACTCATCCTTTTTTATGGCTCTATATATTCCATGGTGTATATGTGCCACATTTTCTTAATCCAGTCTATCATTGATGGACATTTGTGTTGGTTCCAAGTCTTTGCTATTGTAAATAGTGCTGCAATAAACATACATATGCACGTGTCTTTATAGCAGCATGATTTATAATCCCTTGGGTATATACCCAGTAATGGGATTGCTGGGTAAAATGGTAATTCTAGTTCTAGATCCTTGAGGAATCACCACACTGTCTTCCACAATGGTTGAATTAATTTACACTCCCACCAACAGTGTAAAAGCGTTCCTATTTCTCCACATCCTCTCCAGCATCTGTTGTTTCCTGAGTTTTTATTGATTGCTATTCTAATTGGCATGAGATGGTATCTCATTGTGGTTCTGATTTGCATTTCTCTAATGACCAGTGATGATGAGCATTTTTTCATGCATCTGTTGACTACAGAGATGTCTTCTTTTGAGAAGTGTCTGTTCATATCCTTTGCCCACTTTTTGATGGGGTTGTTTTTTCTTGTAAATTTGTTTGAGTTCCTTGTAGATTCTGGATGTTAGCCCTTTGTCAGATGGGTAGATTGCAAAAATTTTCTCCCATTCTGTAGGTTGCCTTTTCACTCTGATGGTAGTTTCTTTTGCCATGCAGAAGCTCTTTAATTAGATTGCATTTGTCAGTTTTGGCTTTAGTTACCATTGCTTTTGGTGTTTTAGTCATGAAGTCCTTGCCCATGCCCATGTCCTGAATGATATTGCCTACGTTTTCTTCTAGGGTTTTTATGGTTTTAGGTCTAACATTTAAGTCTTTAATCCATCTTGAATTAATTTTTGTATAAGGTATAAGGAAGGGATCCAGTTTCAGCTTTCTACATATGGCTAGCCAGTTTTCCCAGCACCATTTATTAAATAGGGAGTCCTTTCCCCATTTCTTGTTTCTCTCAGATTTGTCAAAGATCAGAGGATAGTAGATGTGTGGTGTTATTTCTGAGGCCTTTGTTCTGTTCCATTGGTCCATATACCTGTTTTGGTACTAGTACCATGCTGTTTTGGTTACTGTAGCCTTGTGGTATAGTTTGAAATCAGGTAGTGTGATACCTCCAGCTTTGTTGTTTTGCTTGGGATTGTTTTGGCAATGCAGCCTCTTTTTTTGGTTCCATATGAACTTTAAAGTAGTTTTTTTTCCAATTCTGTGAAGAAAGTCATTGGTAGCTTGATGGGTATGGCATTGAATCTATAAATTACTTTAGGCAGTATGGCCATTTTCATGATATTGATTCTTCCTATCCATGAGCATGGAATATTCTTCCATTTGTCTGTTTCCTCTTTTATTTCATTGAGCAGTAGTTTGTAGTTCTCCCTGAAGAGGTCCTTCACATCCTTGTAAGTTGGATTCCTAGGTATTTTATTCTCTTTGAAGCAATCGTGAATGGGAGTTCACTCATGATTTGGCTCTCTGTTTGTCTCTTATTGATGTATAGGAATGCTTGTGATTTTTGCACATAGACTTTGTATCCTGAGACTGCTGAAGTTGTTTATCAGCTTAAGGAGCTTTTGGGCTGAGATGATGGGGTTTTCTAAATATACAATCATGTCATCTGCAACAAGGAGGATTTGACTTCCTCTTTTCCTAATTGAATACCCTTTATTTCTTTCTCTTGCCTGATTGCCCTGGACAGAACTTCCAACACTATGTTGAATAGGAGTGGGGAGAGAGGGCATCCTTGTCTTGTGCTAGTTTTCAAAGGGAATGCTTCCAGTTTTTGCCCATTCAGTATGATATTGGCTGTGGGTTTGTCATAAATAGCTCTTACTATTTTGAGATATGTTCCGTCAATACCTAGTTTATTGAAAGTTTTTAGCGTGAAAGGCTACAACTGTTGAATTCTGTCAAAGGCATTTTCTACATCTATTGAGATAATCATATGGTTTTTGTTGCTGGTTCTGTTTATGTTTTGGATTATGTTTATTGATTTGCATATGTTGAACCACCCTTGCATCCCAGGGATGAAGCCGACTTGATCGTGGTGGATAAGCTTTTTGATGTGCTGCTGGATTCGGTTTGCCAGTATTTTATTGAGGATTTTTGCATCAATGTTTATCAGAGATATTGGTCTAAAATGCTCTTTTTTTGTTGTGTCTCTGCCAGGCTTTGGTATCAGGATGATGTTAGCCTCGTAAAATGAGTTAGGGACGATTCCCTCTTTTTCTATTGATTGAAACAGTTTCAGAAGGACTGGTACCAGCTCCTCTTCCTAACTCTTGTAGAATTTGGCTGTGAATCCATCTGGTCCTGGGCTTTTTTTGGTTGGTAGGCTATTATTTATTGCCTCAATTTCAGAGCCTGTTATAGGTCTACTGAGAGATTTGACTTCTTCCTGGTTTGGTCTTGGGAGGGCATATGTGTCCAGGAATTTATCCATTTCTTCTAGATTTTCTAGTTTATTTGCATAGAGGTGTTTATGGTATTCTGTGATGGTAGTTTGTATTTCTGTGGATTGGTGGTGATATCCCGTTTATCATCTTTTATTGCATCTATTTGATTCTTCTTTCTTTTCTTCTTTATTAGTCTTGCTAGTAGTCTGTCAATTTTGTTGATCTTTTCAAAAAACCAGCTCCTGCATTCATTGATTTTTTGAAGGATTTTTTGGGTCTCTAACTCCTTCAGTTCTGCTCTTATCTTAGTTATTTCTTGCCTTCTGCTAGCTTTTGAATTTGTTTGCCCTTGCTTCTCTAGTTGTTTTAATTGTGATGTTAGGGTGTCAATTTTAGATCTTTCCTGCTTTCTCTTGTGGGCATTTAGTGCTATAAATTTCCCTCTACACACTGCTTTAAATGTGTCCCAGGGATTCTGGTATGTTGTGTCTTTGTTCTCGTTGGTTTCAAAGAACATCTTTATTTTTGCGTTAATTTCATTATTTACCCAGTAGTCATTCAGGAGCAAGTAGCTCAGCTTCCATGTAGTTGTGTTGTTTTGAGTGATTTTGTTAATCCTGAGTTCTAATCTGATTGCACTGTGGTCTGAGAGACAGACTGTTATAATTTCTGTTCTTTTGCATTTGCTGAGGAATGCTTTACTTCCAACTAGGTGGTCAGTTTTGGAATAAGTGCAGTGTGGTGCAGAGAAGAATGTATATTCTGTTGATTTGGGGTGGAGAGTTCTGTAGATGTCTATTAGGTCTGCTTGTTGCAGAGCTGAGTTCAGTTCCTGGGTATCCTTGTTAAATTTCTGTCTCATTGATCTGTCTGATATTGAAAGTGGGGTGTTAAAGTCTTCCATTATTATTGTGTGGGAGTCTGAGTCTCTTTGTAGGTCTCTAAGGACTTACTTTATGAATCTGGGTGCTCTTGTATTGGGTGCATATATATTTAGGATAGTTAGCTCTTCTTGTTGAATTGATCCCTTTACCATTATGTAATGGCCTTCTTTGTCTCTTTTGATCTTTGTTGGTTTAAAGTCTTTTTTATCAGAGACTAGGATTGCAACCCCTGCATTTTTTTTGCTTTCCATTTGCTTGGTAGATCTTCCTCCATCCCTTTATTTTGAGCCTATGTATGTCTCTGCATGTGAGATGGGTCTCCTGAATATAGCACACTGATGAGTCTTGACTCTTTATCCGATTTGCCAGTCTGTGTGTTTTAATTGGGGCATTTTGCCCATTTACATTTAAGGTTAATATTGTGATGTGTGAATTTGATCCTGTCATTATGATGTTAGCTGGTTATTTTGCCTATTAAATGATGCAGTTTCTTCCTAGCATCGATAGTCTTTACAGTTTGGCATGTTTTTGCAGTGGCTGATACTGATTGTTTCTTTCCATGTTACTGCTTCCTTCAGGAGCTCTTGTAAGGTGGGCCTGGTGGTGACAAAATCTCTCAGCATTTGCTTGTCTGTAAAGGATTTTATTTCTCCTTCACTTATGAAGCTTAGTTTGGCTGTATATGAAATTCTGGGCTGAAAATTCTTTTCTTTAAGAATGTTTAGTATTGGCCCCCACTCTCTTCTAGCTTGTAGGGTTTCTGCTGAGAGATCTGCTGTTAGTCTGATGGGCTGCCCTTTGTGGGTAACTTGACCTTTCTCTATGGCTGCCCTCAACACTTTTTCCTTCATTTCAACCTTGGTGAATCTGACAATTATGTGTCTTGGGGTTGCTCTTCTCAAGGAGTATTTTTACGGTGTTCTCTGTATTTCCTGAATTTGATTGTTGGCCTGCCTTGCTAGGTTGGGGAAGTTCTCCTGGATAATATCCTGACGAGTGTTTTCCTACTTGGTTCCATTCTCCCCATCACTTTCAGGTACACCAATCAAATGTAGATTTGGTCTTTTCACATAGTCCCATATTTATTGGAGGCTTCGTTCTTTTCTTTTTATTCTTTTTTCTGTAACCTTGTCTTCTGGCTTTATTTCATTAATTTCATCTTCAATTACTGGTACCCTTTCTTCCACGTGATTGAATCTGTTAATGAAGTTTGTGCATGCATCACAAAGTTCTCATGCCATGGTTTTCAGCTCCATCAGGTCATTTAAGATCTTCTCTACACTGTTTATTCAGTTAGTCATTCGTCTAATCTTTTTTCAAGGATTTTAGTTTCCTTGCAATGGGTTCAAACATCCTCCTTTAACTGTGAGAAGTTTGTTATTACCAACCTTCTGAAGCCAACTTCTGTCAACTCGTCAAAGTCATTCTCCGTCCAGCTTTGTTCCGTTTCTGGCGAGGAGCTGCGATCCTTCAGAGAAGAGGTGCTCTGATTTTTCAAATTTTCAGCTTTTCTGCCCTGGTTTCTACCCATCTTTGTGGTTTTATCTACCTTTGGTCTTTCATGTTGGTGACTTACAGATGGGGTTTTGGTGTAGATGACCTTTTTGTCAATGTTGCTATTCCTTTCTGTTTGTTAGTTTTCATTCTAACAGTCAGGTCCCTCAGCTGCAGGTCTGTTGGAGTTTGCTGGAGTTCCACTCCAGACCCTGTTTCACTGGGTATCACCAGCGGAGGCTGTAGAACAACAAATATTACAGAACAGAAAATATTTCTGCCTGATCCTTCCTCTAGAAGGTTCATCCCAGAGGGGCAGCTGCCTATATGAGGTGTCTGTTGGCCCTACTGGGAGGTGTCTCCCACTTGAGGAGGCAATCTGTCCGTTTTCAGAGCTCAAACACCGTGCTGGGAGAACCACTGCTTTCTTCAGAGCTTTCGGATAGAGATATTTAAGTCTGCAGAAGTTGTCTGCTGCCTTTTGTTCTGCTATGCCCTGCCCAGAGAGGTGGTCTAGAGGCAGTAGGCCTTGTTGGGCTGTGGTGGGCTCTGCCCAGTTTGAGCTTCCTGGCTTCTTTGTTTACCTACTCAAGCCTCAGCAATGGCAGACACCCCTGCCTTAGCCAGGCTGCCACCTCGCAGATCGTTCTCAGACTGCTGCACTAGCAGTGAGCGAGGCTCCATGGGTGTGGGACCCGCTGAGCCAGGCACAGGAAAGAATCACCTTGTCTGCCAGTTGATAAGACCTTGGGAAAACCGCAGTATTTGAGTGGGAGTGCCCCAATTTTCCAGGTAGTCTGTCACGGCTTCCCTTAGCTAGGAAAGGGAAATCCCCTGACCCCTTGTGCTTCCCAGATGAGGCAACACCCGGCCCTGCTTCAGCTCACCCTCTGTGGGCTGCACCCACTGTCCAACCAGTCCCAGTGAGATGAACCAGGTACCTCAGTTGGAAATGCAGAAATCACCTGTCTTCTGCGTTGATGACACTGGGAGCTGCAGACCGGAGCTGTTCCTATTCGGCCATCTTGCCAGAATCTCTTATAGCACTAAATGCCCACATCAAAAAGTTAGAAAGATCTCCAATTAAGAACATAGCATCTTGTCTAGAAGAACTAGAAAAACAAGAGCAAACCAACACTAAAGCTAACAAAAGACGAGAAATGACAAAAATCAGAGCTGAACTGAGGGAAATTGGGATGTGAAAAACCATACAAAAAATAGACAAACCCAGGAGTTTGTTTTTTGAAAGATCAATGTATTTGAAAGATCAAATATAATTGATAGACCACTATCTAGACTAGTAAAGAGATAAGATCCAAATAAACACAATCAGAAATGACAAAGGGGACATTAACACCTTACGGAAATTCAGAGAACCCTCAGAGACTATGAGGGTGCTATGAACACTTCTATGTGCACAAACTAGAAAACACAGAAGAAATTGACAAATTCCATTTCTTCTCTGGAAGAAATTGATAAATTCCATTTCTACTATGGAAGAAATTCTATAAAACATAAAACCTCCCAAGATTGAGCCAGGAAAAAATTGAATCCCTGAATGGACAATAATGAGTTCTGAAGTTGAATCAGTAAGAAAAATCTTACCAACCAGAAAAAGCCTAGGACCAGACTAATTCACAGCTAAATTCTACCAGATGTTTAAAGAAAAGCTAGTACCAGTTCTACTGAAACTATTCCAAAAAATTGAGGAGGTATTTGATTGGGAGGTACCTCAATAGGGAGGTACTCCTCCCTAACTCATTCTATGAGGTATCATCATTTTGATACCAAAAACTGACAGAGACACACCAAAAAAAGATTACTTTAGGCCGATATCCTTGATGAACATAGATGCAAAAATCCTAAACAAAATACTAGCAAACTGAATTCAGCAGCACATCAAAAAGTGAATCCACCATGATCCAGTAGGCTTTATCCCTGGGATGCAAAGTTGGTTCAATATACACAAATCAATAAGTGTGATTCATTGCATAGACAGAACCAAAAACGAAAACCACATGATCATCTCAACAGACACATTACAGGCTTTTTAAGAAATTCAGGCCAGGCGTGGTGGCTCACGCCTGTAATCCCAGCACTTTGGGAGGCTGAGGCGGGCGGATCACGAGGTCAGGAGATTGAGACCATCCTGGCTAACACGGTGAAACCCCATCTCTACTAAATATACAAAAAATTAGCCAGGCGAGGTGGCGGGCGCTTGTGGTCCCAGCTACTGGGGAGGCTGAGGCAGGAGAATGGCGTGGACCTGGGAGGCGGAGCTTGCAGTCAGCTGAGATCGCGCCACTGCACTCCAGCCTGGGCAACAGAGCAAGACTCCGTCTCAAAAAAAAAAAAAAAAAACAAATTCAACATCCCTTCATTTTAAAAACCTTTACCAAACTAGGCATTGAAGCAACATACCTCAAAATAATAAGAGCCATCTATGACAAACCCACAGCCAGCATTATACTGAATGAGCAAAATCTAGAAGTATTTCCTTTGAGAACCAGAACAAGACAAGGATACCCACTCTCACCATTCCTATTTGACATAGTACCAGAAGTCCTAGCCAGAGAAATCAGGCAAGGGAAAGAAAAAAAAAGGAATCTAAATAGGGAGAGAAGTCAAACTGTCTCTGTTTGCAGACAATATAATTCTATACCTAGAAAACCTCATACTCTGTCCAAAAGCTCCTAGATGTAATCAACAACTTCAGCAAAGTTTTAGGGTGCAAAATCAATGTACAGAAATAAGTAGCATTTCTATACATAAAATCCAAGCTGAAAGCCAAAACCCAAAGAATGCAATCCCATTCATAATAGTCACAAAAAGAATAAAACACCTAGCAATACAACTAACCAGGGAGATAAAAGATATCTACAGTGAAAATTACAAAACACTGCTGGAATCAATAGCAAAGACATGGAATCAACCTAGATGCCCATCAACGATAGAATGGATAAAGAAAATGTGGTACGTAGACACCATAGAATACTATGCAGCCATAAAATAGAAGGAGATCATGGTTTTTGCAGCTAGAGGCCAGAGGTATAGAGCTAGAGGCCAGTATCCTAAGTGAACTAATGCAGGAACAGAAAACCAAATACTGCATATTCTCACCTATAAGTGGAAGCTAAACATTGAGTTCACATGGACACAGAGTAGGAAACAACAGGCACTGGGATGTACTTGAGGGTAGAGAGTGGAAAGAGGATGAGGATTAAAAAACCATCTGTCACATACTATGCTTATTACCTGGGTGACAAAATAATCTGTACGCAAAACCCCTGTGACATGCAATTTACCTATATGACAAACCTGTATATGTACCCCTGAACCTAAAAGTTAAAATAACAATCCAACAACAGCAACAAAGTGTTGCTACAAGTATCTGTGTAGATAAATCTCAAAAACATGTTGCATGAAAAAGCAAGTTGCAAAATCATATTGTATCCAATGTTAGTCAACTAATTTAAAATTTATGAAATGCATAACAACCCTGTATATTATTTATATATATATATACACATGTGTGAGATACATGTAGTGTAAAAGCATAAAAACAGAACCTGAATAGTAGTGGTCACCAGTGGAGAGGGTGGGAGAGATGAATAGGATCATGGAATGATACCAGAGGGCTTCAACAGTACCTATAATGTGTTATTCATGTAAAAGAAAGGATTAATGAAATAAGCCATAACATTAAGATTTTGTTAAAGCTGAGTGGGCTGCAATTTCCCTCCACTCCTCTGGTTGCCTTGAAGGGGTATTTTTCTATACACATGCCTCATTTTTCACCACACCCCTTTGCTCTCCCTCTGACATAGAGAAAGTACCCTGATGAATGCATTTGGAGAGGAACTGAGCATTCCCGTCTTAGCCCCATTCTCCTCCTTTCTGGTGTCCTGCCTTCTGCAGATGGCTTGTGCTCTGGTCTGCTGTTGGCTACAAGGTGAGTGTAGTGTTGGAAACCCAGGAAAACTGTCCAGGTAGGTACAATTGCTTAATTCTAGGGTAAAGGGTTATGAAGCCAATTGTCGATGCACACCCAAACCATGTTTTCCACACTTACCAGAAATAAGTGGCTATTTAGATCTGCCTGTCTTTATCTCCCTTATTTGGTTTTTAGAACTTGGAAAGGAAGGTGTGTTATGTGTTGCTATGCATACTTAAGCCATATCCTCCAATACAGACTTTATTGGTTGATGCAATTTTGCTCTGTGTTCCCACCCAAATCTTCTGTTGAATTATAATCCTCGTAATTCCCACTTGACAAGAGTGGAACCAGGTGGAGTTAATTGAATCATGGAGGTGGTTAACCCATGCTGTTCTCATGATAATGACTGAGTCTCATAAGATTTGATGGTTTTATAAGTGTCTAGCATTTCCTCTGCTTGAAATTCTCCTTCCTCCTGCCTTGTGAAGAAGGTGCCTCGCTTCCCCTTCACCTTCTGCCATGATTGTAAATTTCCTGAGGCCTACTCTGCCATGCTGAACTGTAAGTCAATTAAACTGCTTTTTAAAAAAAAAAAAATTATCCAGTCTCAGGTATGTCTTTATTAGAAACATGAGAATGGACTAATACAGTGAATTGGTACCAAGGTAGTGAGGCACTGCTCTAAAGATACCTGAAAATGTGGAAGCGACCTTGGAACTGAGTAATAGGCAGCGGTTGGAACAGTTTGGAGGGCTCAGAAGAAGACAGGAAAATGTAGGAAAGTTTAGAGCTTTCTAGAGACTTGGAGGGGTCAGAAAACAGAAAGATTTGGGAAAGTTTGGAACTTTGAGACTTGTTGAATGGCTTTGACCAACATGCTGATAGTGATATGGACAATGAAGTCCAGGCTGAGGTGGTCTCAGATGGAGATGAGAAACTTATTGGGACCTGGAGTAAAGGTCATTCTTTCTATACTTTAACAAAGAGACTGGCAGCATTTTGCCCCTGGCCTAGAGATCCGTGGAACTTTGAACTTGAGAGAGATGATTTAGGGTACCTGGCAGAAAAAATTTCTAAGAGGCAAGGCATTCAAGATGAAGCAGAGCATCAAAGTTTGGAAAATTTGTGGCCTGGCAATGTGATAGAAAATAAAAACTCATTTTCTGGGGATAGATAAAATCAAGCTAACTACCCTGCAGAAATTTGCATAAGTAACGAGGAGCTGAATGTTAATCACCAAGACAATGGGGAAAATGTCTCCAGGGCATGTCATAGACCTTCATGGCAGTCTCTCCCATCACACGCCTGAGATCTAAGAGGGAAAAATGTTTTCATGGGCTGGGCCCACAGCCTCCCTGCTCTGTGCAGCCTCAGGACATGGTATCCTGCATCCCATCTGCTTCTGCTCCAGGCTGTGTCTGAAAGGGGCCAAGGTATAGCTTGGCCTTTGCTTCAGAGGGTGCAGGTCCCAGGCTTCCATGTGGTGTTGAGCCTGTAGGTGCAAAAAAGTCAAGAATGGAGGTTTGGGAGCCTTCAGCTAGATTTCAGAGGATGTATGGGAATGCCTGGATGTCCAGACAGAAGTTTGCTGCAAGAGTGGAGCCCTCATAGAGAACTTCTACTAGGGCAGTGTGGAATGGAAATGTGGGTCAGAGGCACCCCTCCACAGAGTCCCCACTGAACCACTGCCTAGTGGAGCTGTGAGAAAATGGCCACCATCCTCCAGACCCCAGAATGGTAGATCCACCAACAGCTTGCACCATGCACCTGGAAAAGCCACAGACACTCAACACCAGCATGTGAAAGCAGCCATGAGGTGGACTGTACCCTGCAAAGCCACAGGGATGGAGTTGCCCAAGGCCATGGAAGCCCACGTCTTGCATCAATGGGACCTGGATGTGAAACATGGAGTCAAAAGAGATCATTTTGGAACTTTTAGGTTTAATGACTGCCCTATTGGATTTTGGACTTGCATGGGGCCTGTAGCCCCTTTGTTTTGGCTGATTTATCCTACTTGGAATGGGTATATATACCTCTTGCCTGTACTCTGGTTGTATCTAGAAAGTAACTAACTTGCTTTTGATTTTACAGACTCATAGGCGGAAGGGACTTGCCTTGTCTCAGCTGAGACTTTGGACTTGGACTTTTGGGTTAATGCTGAAATGAGTTAAGATTTGGGGGTACTTTTGGAAAGGCATGATTGTGTCTTTGAATGTGAGAATATGAGATTTGGGAGGGGCCAAGGGCAGAATGATGTGGTTTGGCTCTGTGTCCCCACCTAAATCTCACCTTGAATTATAATCCCCATAATCCCCGCATGTCAAAGGGTGGGACCAGGTGGAGGTAATTGAACCATGGGGGTGGTTTCCCCCATGCTGTTCTCGTGATAATGAATGAGTTCTCACGAGATCTGATGGTTTTGTAAGTGTCTGGCATTTCCCCTGCTTGCACTTCTCCTTCTTGCCACCTTGTGAAGGTGTCTGTCTTCCCCTTTACCTTCCTCCATGATTGCAAATTATTTCCTGAGGCCATCCCAGCCATGCTGAACTGTAAGTCAATTAAAACTCTTTCACTTATAAATTACTCAGTCTTAAGTATGTCTTTATTAGCAGCATGAGAACAGACTAATACATTGATTCTACAGTAGATTTTATTTCCATCTTCCTGACTTCTTTGTCTTTCTCAATTGAATCAGAACTTGGCTTAGGAGGACTTATTGGCCTGCTCAAACTTCAACAGTAAATACAAAGATGTTTGTTATGTTATCCTCTATATGTTTTTGTAATGAAAAATATGTTTTAAAACATATATATAAAGATTATAATTATGAATACATATATGTATGTGTATGTACATATCATATATGTAAAATATATGTATTTATGTATATATACGTATTATATACATGTATACTATTATGTGTAAATCTTTATACATATGCTGTGGATTTATGTGTTTGTGTGTGTGCATATACACACCTCTAAATAGTTGACTTTTTGTGAGAATAGTTTCTCACAATTACTTAAAAATCAAGTTAGTTACTGGGGTAGAAGGACCTGGCTGAACAAGTGCCACTTTTAAAGCAAAGTCAGAAATTCCATGATGAGGAAATAAGCAACTTTGTTTTTTCTACTCACATCAATAAAATAAAAAAAGCCCTCTGGAAGCAAAATACCCATGTGTTGCACCAACAAGGAATAACTTTGTATCATCTCCATTGGAAAATATAAATAAAATGGAAAATGGGTTTTATAGGTAAAGATTTTAGTTTTTTAATATATATCAGAATCATGAAGCATAAGAGTTAGTAAAACAGGTATGAGAAGAGATGCCTGGTTAAAATAACACTATCCTGGTTAAACCCGCTAAACTTGTAATTCCTTCAAGTTTTCTAACTCCTTCCCTTCAATTCTCCTACTTTGTTCTTTTCCTTTTGAACACATTTCTATACTTTCAGGACAAGGGCTTGCCCTGCAGAAAAGAAAAAGCTGAGGTGAAATTAGAAGGTTTAATCAAAGCTTTTCTAGACATCATGAACAATCAGCAAACATTGAATTGGACAAAATGAAATGCCATTTAAATGGAAACAGCCAGAGCTTGCAGTTTTCCCCAACAAAGAACATGATTCCAAAACTTACTGCCCTTTGTCTCTTGACCACATACATTTTCCAGCATTGAATGTGAGGGAAATTTGGGTTGCTGGCAGAAGGGAGCTTGTGAGGGATGGGGGCTGAGTCGGGAAGAGTCACACAACATTGCTTCCTGGTTGCTGCACAGAATGCAAGTCATTATTTTTCAGTGACAGTACCCAGAGACTATTTGAATTTGTAGAGGTTCTGCTCTCTGAGTCTTTTTTTTTTTTTTTTTTTTTTTTTTTTTTTTTTTTTTGGCACTGATTTTCAGTTCTTAGAAATTGGCTCATACTTCAGCCTGTAGACACATCCCAATGTGTCATTTTTAACCACTACGGGAGAAACAAAATGTGCTTCTGACTTTGGAAAGGAGGTCAGAGAAGAAAGAGCATGTGTCAGAAGGACTTCTACGTCTAGATGAAAAAATAAGCATAATCTGGTTTCTTTCCCAGCAGGCTGGCATGTTATGTTATATTCTCAGCACTGTAGCTTTATTAATTATGACTCATGGATAAGCATTTGTCAATTAAAAATGCTGAAATGTGATCAGTTAAGCTGGTCCAATTATATTGCTTCTACAATTGACTATTTTCAAATAACTACCCAAATTTTATAGCCACTAATTGGAAATGCAATAAGAATATACAAAATGTCAGATTATTTCAATAATAAGTCCACAAATTCTTTTTACAGAGCTGAATTTAAAAGAATACATTAATATCCTTCCTTTTAGACTGTAATTCATTAAAATAGATAGTAATCTTTACTCCTGAAAAGATAGGATTTTGTGGTTTTGAGGGTTTTGTTTTGTTTTTGCTTAAATGAACTTAAACTCATCATTTGCTCATTTCTCATTTAAATGTATTTTACACTTATCACTTTTATCAGAGTACAGCAGGAAACAGGGATTTATCTAAAAATAACGTAGTAAATGAACTAGATATAGATGTGTGGGCAGGGTTAAAGGAAGCAAGAAGAAATAGTGAGGTACCCAGAAACTAGCTACAGTGAAAGCCATCACCATCCATGCCTTAGCCTGAAGGGACAAACGGTGAAATGGTGTTTACCATGGCCCCTTGAAAGCTGAGCCATAGAAGAAAGGCTGTTAGATGAGAGCTTCAGCCATGGACAACCTGGCCCCTGTCAGAGCAGCAGAACAAGGGCAAAACATGGATGAAGTAGGAAGAATAAACACCCATATTTCCTCCTACCCTCCCATCTCTTGCTGGTGCCTCCAGTGCATAAGGAAGTCCAGATGATGCAGTTAGTAGAGGTCAGCCTCCCAGACATGGAACTACAGAAGAGCAAAAAGTGGTCTGGGAATATACAGAATAACGAGCACACCATCCTTAGACTGTTACATCCATCCACCCACCCATTCACATTTCAGTTCATAACAGAGATCATTGCTAATATTATGTAAGAATATAATAAACATAAATCCCATTTCTCATTCATTCTAAACATTGCATTTCAGCTACACAGTACATCCCATCATCATACATTCTGGCCTCAACCTACTCTTCTCACATCACTCCTACTAACAATTTTGAACTTTATTCTCTAGGTAATAGACAGTAGAAGTCTTTAAAGAGATTTAGGGTTGCATTGTTGCTTGTTTGTTTGGTTAGGAAAATAAATCTGAAAGATGAAGTCAAGTGGGAAGACACTGGTGGCAGGGAGAGTGTTGCTGGCACTCAGGCTGGAGAGATGATGAATCTTTGGACAAAGATAGGGTCAGAGAGGAGACAGCAGGGCAGCCAGATTCAAGAGTTGCTGCTGGGATAGAGTCCTGTAGACTCTATCTTTGGTGACATATTTAAGGTGATGAGAGAGGGAAAGCAAAGAATCGAGAATGAAGTGGGTGCTTCTAATTTTGGAAGCCAGATCCCTTGTGCCATTCATCAAGATAAAGTAAATACAGAGGAGCTGCTTCTGGTGAGAGAAGATATTGAATTTAGTCATAGAAATGTTCAATTTGAGATGCCTGAAGGAAATCTCTGGAGGTTAGTTCAATGGGGAGAATTCTGGTCAAGATGAATTCTCTATGAGGTTCATCTTTTGAGTAGCCCCTCCCATACACACACAAACATTAAAAAAGCAACGATTAGATATAAAAAGAAAATGTAAGAGCTACGTTTTTGTTTATAAATGACAAAAATACCCAAGAAGCCAGAAAATGAAACAGAAACTCAAATCAGTGAGTGCTGAGAGGGATTGAATCCACAGATCTGGAGAGTTGTAGGTACGGAAAGAGTGATGACTGGGAGGCCAGCCCCTAAGGATGATGGGGACTGGGGACTAAAATAGTTGTTCCTTGTGAGGATGGGAATGGGAAATAAGAGCCAAACTCTATTTCTGAAACCAGGGAGCAAGATGGGGACTCCTCACAGCCCAAAAGGTGGCTGTACAAAGATCTGCTGCTAATTCTTGTCTGGGGCTTCAGGAGAGATCAGACAGTCTCAGTACCAGAAAATAAACTAAATTTTCCACTAACTCAGTGATTAATATGGGGATGTCCCCAGTGTAGGTAGTTTTGGATTTGGATCCCTGACGGGTTGCCTGAAGTCAAGTACAAAGCATCAGGAAGGTCTCCTCAAAAGACCCTGAAAACACAAATTCTGAAACAAATCTGTGCTAAGAAAAACAGGCATAAAAATAGAATTAGAACATGAATTGATTCTGAATGCTACTGATTTAATAATCTGGATTGGTAAAGACTTTGAAGTAGCACCACATGCCCACGAAAATGACAAAGACAGCACTAAGAGTTGACAAAGGTCAAGCAACTGCTGAAAGGGTGTAAACTAGTTGACCACTTTGGAAAACTTTTTGGAAATATATACAAATGCTGAATATATGCATACCCTATAGCCTAGTAATTTCACTCATATACCTACCAGAAATGGAGTACTGTATATATATTTTTATATATATATGAACGGCATTCACAAGAATGATCATAGCATCACTATTCATAAGAGTTGAAAACTGGAAGCAGTACAAATGTCCAACAACTGTAGAATGGATTTTTTAAATGTGATATATGTACCGTACAAAATGGAATATTGCACAGTAATGAGAAAAAATGAACTACAACTATATGCAACAACATAAATAAATCTCACAAGCATAATATTGAGTAAAAGACACATAATTGGAGTCAACATGAAAAGAAAAACATTATCTATTACATGAGTTACAATCTCCAAAATATAAGGGCAGGGGCAGCAGAGAGCAAATTTTCCAGAAGAAATATAATTGTTCTTGCTAATTCAAGATAATTTTCTTTTCCAAATTTTCTTACAGAGAACCCCGTGCAATATAGTAAATAATGTATAAATAACCATGAGCTATATGAGAGACATATGATAAGGCAATATTATAACATCTCATTTTCCACTGATGACCTGCCAAAAAAGCCCATTTCAGAAAAAGAATGGCTCTTATGGACTCTCAAAACAAGAATGTGAGATCATAGTAATGACAAAAGTCTATAGAATTTTCTTACAAAATCTAAAGTTTTTTTAGTATTTCCATCTTACCTCAAACACAACACTACAACTATTAAGCATGATAACGTAATTTTCTGTGTATATCCAAAAAGTATATTCAACAGATAGTTAAGGGTAATGGGGGAATATCAGTAGATGTCCTCTTCTACAGCTTGTTTCGTTTTACTTTTAAAACATAGAGAAGAGCACTAAATGGCCAAGGGTTAATTTTATTTACATTTTATCCATTCCTGTGCCCAGCATGTTTCTTGTGCTCCATGCTGTCTCTCTGGGTTCACCATGCTAGATTGTCACAAATCATTCCTTAGAAGCAGGGTGTAGGCTTTAAAGTCAGTCCTGGGTTCAGATCTCCTCATCCTTTTATTGGCTGCGTAGCCTTGGGCAAGTTACTTAATCTTTCTCATGAGATAGTTTTCTTCACTCTACAATGGGAATAGTACTACTTAACAAGGCTTTTGCCCACTGGCACATAGAAGGTTTTTCATTAGAGCCTGCATCACATTTTTAAATCTCATTAGTCTGCATCTCATTTTAATATCTCATTGATTTTTTTTTCTTTGAGGAAAGATTTGATACTTTTTAAATTGATATAATCAATTCATGGAGAAGTAACATGGTGAGTGATTAAACTGAGTACTGAGTAATACTGTCTAGGATTTTTTAAAATGAGGTGTTAAGAGGCTTGTTTTCTCATGTATCTTGTGCACTGGTGCTGAGAGCAATTTCGTAAGAGAAATTTCAAAAATGCTTTAGCAGCGATTAGTGCTTGTGGTGTTATCGTACAATATCCTGAGGTGACTTCACCATGTGGTGTGTGAATTCTGATTTCTTTTTTTGTTTGTTTTGTTTTGAGACGGAGTCTCGCTCTGTCGCCCAGGCTGGAGTGCAGTGGCCAGATCTCAGCTCACTGCAAGCTCCGCCTCCCGGGTTCACTCCATTCTCCTGCCTCAGCCTCCCGGGTAGCTGGGACTACAGGCGCCCGCCACCTCGCCCCGCTAATTTTTTGTATTTTTAGTAGAGACGGGGTTTCACTGTGTTAGCCAGGATGGTCTCAATCTCCTGAACTTGTGATCCGCCCGCCTCGGCCTCCCAAAGTGCTGGGATTACAGGCGTGAGCACCGCGCCTCGCCATAAATTCTGATTTCTTGTTCTACATCGTATCTTTCCCACCATTTGTATATACCTTATAAGCACATAAGCATATTTATATATATCTTATAAGCATCCCACTTCTTTCTTTCTCTTGCCAAATATTTTTCCTAGTGGATTTCTGTTTGAGGTTGTACTTTTTTCCCCTAGCCCAGAAAAGCCACTATACTACTAAACCCAAGAGACAGAGATAGAGCAGCTTTGTGCTCCTAGACTCGGATTCGAAAAGTGTGGGTGGAGGAAAGGGAGGTCAGAAAATAGGTTGTTATTTCCATTGCTGGCAATTTAGATTCAGAGGCATTTCATCTGCAGTTCCCTCAAGTGTTGAATTGAATAAAAGTAGTAGCAGAAACAGTGAAAAGGGTGCTTGGGGGAGGGGCTGTGAACACTTCCAGCTAAATGCAAAGTGACAGGCAGCTTGTAAGTGTGCATCCTCAGCTTGGAATAAAAACCGCAAAAAGCCTGAGAGCCAGCCTTTATTGAAACAAGATGCTGCCATAGTGAAACAAAATACAGACTGAAATTCATCTACACTAGCAGAATAGTGTGATAACTTGTGTGTGCTCCAACGACCAGGGTGGGCTGTGTAGACAACTGTGTGAGTGAGAGGAATAGAGCATTTGCATCCTGCCTAACGTGAATGATTTTATAATAGACATGTTTCACGTGCACCTTTACTAAGAATCAATGTGTCCACAAAGATTTACTCCGTACATTACGTTTGATTTAACCAGCATTCACATTTGCATTGAGCTAAGCACTACAAAATACAGATTGTGTATAGGAAGCTTGTTGTTTACAAAGACATGATATCCCAAATTTCCTGTTTAGCCATTTTAAGCCAGTTTTCCTTAGAAATATTGTTACACATTATGGTAAGCATCATAAACTAGCCCTCAATGTTCTTTTTAACAAGTAATATTCCTAAAGGATAAGACAAATACAGGGAAAATGAATAGAAAATAATGCTAAAGGAAAACTAGCAATTTAGGGGAAAAAAATTGAATACTGATTTATTTATCCTGTTTGCTTGCAATACTGAGAAAATTAATGGTTTAATTAGGAAAATGAAGAAAAAGACAAAGATGTAAATGTATAAAGGACATTTTGATGTGTTTCAAGGGTTGTAGAAGTTTGTAATACTGATCCTTTATTGTACCTAAATTTACCTAAAAAAGCAAGACTTTCTTTCTCATTGGTATAGATTTCAGAGTTATATGATAGATATTGACTAAGCTCATTCTACACAAAAGGCACTGCGTTATGTGCTATAAGAGAGATACAAGAACTGTTAAAGACAAGAAACCCTTTCTCAAGGTGCTGACAGTTTAGTTGTGGAGATAAAATATACATGGTACAAAAGTGTATATAATCAATACCATGTACAGAAATATAGACTAACATAGAGATGTAACGTGGGTAATTGGGAGAAGCATGACCTCGAAGTCATACAGCCTTTGTTTTTAGTATAGACTCCACTGCCTAACTTGCTAAATAACCATGAACAGATTTCTTAATTTCTTGGAGCTTTGGTTTTCTTACCTGTGAAATGAGGATAGCAATATCTACCTTGTGAAATTATTGTGAAGATTAAATAAAATAATATTAAATAGTTGACATGAGGGGTAAAAAGAATTGCTCTATGCTTCTTTTATTTTGTATTTTTGTTTTTTAATCAGCACCTAAGCACTCTCTCTCTCTCTCTCTCTCTCTTTTTAGTAGAGATAAGGTCTCACCACATTGCCCAGGCTGGTCTCGAATTACTGGGCTCAAGAGAGCCTCCTTCCTTGGCCTCCCAAAGTGCTGGGATTACAGGTATCAGCCACCATGCCCAACCCTAATCCCTTCTGATAACTGGGAAATTCCTTTCCTCATAAGTCTTGTAGGAAACACCACTCAATTTCCAAGTCTGTTTCCAGCTCGACATGACCAATCAGCCCTTGTAACTATAAGCAATATTTTTGTACTTCTGTCTTGATGTTTCAACTCTAGCTGGTACCAAATAGATTCCGTAATAATAAAGGCTGAGATTCTTTGTACATTTAACATTACTTTCTGTCTTCTTCTGCACATCTCCTTCCCTACCCCCAATATTCATTAGCTACATATTTTAAATTTGTCTAGTGGTTGCCTTCATGATTTTAAATGACATATTTTTTAAAAACCTCTTCCTTGATTTCTTATCCTTTGAAAACCTTTTTAAAATATTATAGAAATAGTGCTCCACCTTTCACTTCTCTGCATCTGCCACCAAAGTTTTGGTAGTTACATTATTTTTATTCTTTTCAATATTTATAACATTTATAATATTTTCTTTATAAATCTTACATGCATTGTCCATAGGATGATTCTAAAGACTCAAGATAAAATGCAGCTTTTAAAAAAACTTTTAAGTTGAGGGGTACATGTGCAGACTGTGGTATTTGATTTTCTGTTCCTTCATTAGTTTGCTAAGGATAATGGCCTCCAGCTTTATCCATGTCCCTGCAAAGGACATGATCTCATTCTTTTTTGTCGCTACATAGTATTCCATGGTGTATATGTACTACATTTTCTTTATCCAATCTGTTACTGATGGGCATTTAGGTTGGTTCCAAGTCTTTGCTATTGTGAACAGTGCTACAATGAACATACTCATGCATGTGTCTTTATAATAGAATGATTTGTAACCCTTTGGGTATATACCAGTAATGGAATTGCTGGAGCAAATGGTATTTCTGTCTTTAGGTCTTTGAGGAATTGCCACACTGTCTTCCACAATGGTTGAACTAATTTACATTCCCACCAACAGTGTAAAAGCATTCCTTTTTCTCCACAGTCTTGCCAGCATCTGTTATTTTTTGACTTTTTAATAATAAGCATTCTGAGTGGTGTGAAATGGTATCTCATTGTGGTTTTGATTTGCATCTCTAATGATCAGTGATGCTGAGCTTTTTTTTCATCTGATTGTTGGCCGCATGTATGTCATCTTTTGAAAAGTGTCTGTTCATGTCCTTTGCCCACTTTTTAATGGGGTTGTTTGTTGTTTTTCTTGTAAATTTGTTTCAGTTCCTTATAGACACTGGATATTAAACCTTTGTCAGATGCATAGTTTACAAAAGTTTTCTCCCATTCTGTAGGCTGTCTGTTTACTCTGTTGGTAGTTTCCTTTGCATTGCAGAGCTCTTTAGTTTAATCATATTCCATTTGTCAATTTTTGCTTTTGTGGCAATTGCTTTTGGCATCTTCATCATGAAATCTTTGCCCATGCCAATGTCCTGAAAGGTATTGCCTCGGTTGTCTTCCAGGGTTTTTATCGTTTTGGGTTTTACATTCACGTCTTTAATCCATCTTGAGTTTTTTTGTATATGGTGTAAGGAAGGAGTCCAGTCTCAATACTCTTAAAATGCAACTTTTACATTATGATTGTGCAGTAACAATAGAACCATATCAGAATGATTGAACCCATAGAGAAACAAATGTAATCCTAGATCATTAAAAGGTTGCCATTTGAAGGAAAGTGCCCCCAAGCCCCAAGATCTCTACTCAGTTCTCCTTAAATATCTTTCTGGCTTCCTTTACTTCTTTCACTTGGCCACCACTGTTTTTATATTCTATATAATCTTCTTTGGGTTATTTGTCATTTATTCAAAATGATCTACTTAAGTAATTTTTTATTTAAATAAGTGGATGATAAACTTTCTGAGCACTTATACATCCAAAATTGTGTTAATTCTTCACTCATATTTAATTGATAGTTTAACGTTATATTACTGTCTAGGTCCAGGTCCATTTTGCCCAAGTGCAGTAAATCAATCACTGTGACATGGGTTTTGCAAAAGAGAAGAGATTTATTCATAAGGCCACCAAGTGAGGAGGCAGGAGAACATCTCTCAAATCTGCCTCTCTGGAGATAAGGCTTAGAGATATTTATGGGTTAGGGAGGTGAGGTGGTGTAAGGCATGGGTAAAAGTGATTGGTGATAGGGAAAATGAAGTCACAGGTTCATTATATGCAAGTATAACTGGGTTCATAGCATTTTATAGGACATATATACAGAAAATGGCAGCATTAGCATGATCTGAGGGTGAAATATCTGATGTCAGAAGGCTACTTCTCAGGCACTTGCACAGGCCCAGTGGAAGAGTTCATGGTCTCAACTGGTTTGAACTAGACGGGAGCTGGGCCAAATTCCTTAAAAACAACTAAAGTAACCATTACCATGGTGACCTGTGAATGTTATCTATAAAGTAGCCAGTGAAGGCTAAGTTTCAGGATTCAGCAGTGAGATCTTCAGCCACTACCACACTCAGGTTCATGGAAACAAGAAAAAAGATAACAAAAAGCAAACAACCAAAAGCAAGCAGGGTAGACAGACCTATTCAAATTCACCCCTTGGTTTCAAATATTGTACAGATTTTTCTTTTCTTCCTAAGAGCTTTGAAGGTATCGCTTCAAGGTCTACTAACATCCAGTATTGCCAATGAAAAATTCGGCATCAGTTTGCTTTCTTCTCTATTATAAATAACCTTTCCTCCTTCAGTGAAAGCCGTTAGGATTTTCTGTTAACTCTGGAAGTTCTGAAATTTCATAAGGATATGTCTAGATGTGAGCCATTTTTCACTTGTTCTCTTTGGTATTCAGTAGTCCCTTCCAATCCAAAGGTACATGTCTTTTTAATCACTCAGGGAAAGTATTTTATTACAGCCCATTATATTTGTGATTGTCTACTTTTCTCCATTATATTTATTTTCTCCTTTTGAGACTTCTGTTAAACATATGATAGATTTCCTGATTCTATCCCCCATGTATTTTGACTTTTATTTTAAATTTTCTTTCTTTTTGTCTTTTTGTTCTACATTCTGGAAGATTTCCTTGACTTTATCTTCCAGTTCACCAATGCTGTATTCAGCTATGTCTGTTTCATTAGTCAACTCAACCACTGAGTTCTTTATTTTTGAAATTGTATTTTTAGTTTTCTGGAATTCCTTTTTGTTCTTTTACTGGTCTGTTCTTATAGTTTCTTATCTTATTTAATAAGTACAGTAGCTTTTCAGATTCATATGAAGGTATGATTTAGAATTTATATAAATTTCATTCCTGTTTTCTCAAATAGCTCCGTTTCTCCCATGGTAAGGTCTTCTGTTTATAAATTTAGAGATTTCTCCGTCACTTTGTTGATTAACTTCAAATAGCTAATGTTCGTTTAATGTCTATGCATCGTATGAATCAGGATCATGGTTTCCTCTGTGGTTAATATATTCATTTCCCTGGTAGGCCTCATCAGTGAAAAGAAGGACTGACTTCCAGTTCCAGGCAAGTGACTGAGTAGATTTTGACAGACAGGCGTGGAGCAGGAAGGCTGGCTGGGAACTTCAGTGATTATAAAAGTTAAGGAGACTTTCTGAAGGTAAAACACTTTTGCATCTACCATTCTTGGGTAGGATTGTCCTTTCTTTTTCTTTCTTCCCTCAAGGTCTTCCATGGAGGAAGGTCAGTCTTGCTCTTCTTCTCTTTTAGACCCCCGCAGCTTCGAAGAAGCTATCCCTATGCAGACCAACCACTTTCTTCAGAGAGTAGATCTCAGGCTTTGACCAGAAAGCAAAAGAGCCTACTAACAAATGCTTGGTTCACTTAGGGAAAAGAAAAAAATCCCCCCAAGCTCAGATGCTATTTTTTCATAAATCATTCAACTCCTGCTATTTGTAATTGTTCCAAAGATTCCTCACTTATCTCTGAGGCCATGGAGCTATTGTTTACACGTTTGTTTGCCAATGTGAGCCTATCCACTGAGTGCCTGTCTGTCTTTCTGTCTATCTGTCTATCTAGCTATCTATTTTACCTACTTACCTAGCTATCTTTTATCTATCTAACTCTATATATGTGCATGTATATGTATATACTATAGCTATTAGCTTTGTGTACCTTTTTATTATAAAATATTAATAAAACACATACAGAAAACTACATGGCACAAATGTATAGCTTAGTGGATTATTGTAAGGCAAACAACCTTAAAATCACCACCTCGATCAAGAAGTAGTACTCTACTAGCCACCTAGATGTCCCTCCATGTTTCCCACCACAATTATAGTCCCCTTCCTCCCTCATGACTTTTATAGTAGACATTTCTATTTCTTTATGTTTTGTCACCCAACTACATCTTTAGCTTCTACAGTTTAGTCTTCTCCACTTTTTAAACTTGATATGTCATTGAAGTCTCTACAATTTTCCTCTCCATTCCTTTTCTTTTCTTATAATTTATCTGTTAAAGAACCCAGGCTGCCTGACTTGTAGGATTCTCATAGTTTAAGTATTGACAGTTGCAGACTCATGATGAAGTTCAATATGTTCCTCTGTCCTCTGTATTTCTGCAACTTGGCAGCTAAATCCAGAGACTTGACCTCTGAAGGTTCAAACCATTTGGCAAGACCATAGGTGAATTGTGTTCTTTCATCAGTAGGCATATAATAACTGATTTTTTTCTTTTTAAATGTTATAACAATTATTAATGCTCAATCCCTAGATCTGTTAATTCAGTGGGTATCACAAAATGGTGATATTATGAATCTATTTCAGTTCATATTTTAACTGAACAATTTTATAAAGAGGTGCTTCTCCTTGTCTATTATTTGGCTACCTAGTACAACAATTTATATAAAAAGAACAAAATAAATGCTTGATACTGTCTGTATTTTTACTCTGTTGTCAAGATAGTTAATTAGTTCCCTGTTGTCCTCAGAAAGTGACCAGTTGGTTGTTTTTAACATATATGTAATTATTAATTCATGGATTTAAACAATTGATAGATTTCAAATCATTGCAATTCTTGAAGCTCAAAATATCTCATCTTTGCCTGTGAGACGAAATCTCTTCGTGTTTGTTCCTTAGTGTTTTGAAATGACCCCAGTAGTCTCTGATAAACTTCCATGCTATCTTGTATGTTAAGAAATGCAGACTTATCTTGTGTGTTTCCTGCCTCAAACCTAGAATCAGCTGCAGAAGAATGAAACTAGAACCCCACCTCTCACACTATACAAAAGTCAACTCAAAATAGAAAAAAGACCTATATGTAAGACCCCAAAAAATAAATTATTAGAAAAAAAATAGGAAAAGTGCTTAAGGACACTGGTCTGGGAAAATATTTTATGAATAATATTTCAGAAGCACAGGTATCAAAAGCAAAAACAAGTAAATGGGATTATGTCAAATTAAAAACCTTCTGATTAGCAAAGGAAACAATTAACAGAGTGAAAAGACAACTACAGACTAGGAGGAAGTATTTGCAAACTACTCATCTGACAGGAGATTAATATCCAGAATACATAAGAAACCTAAACATCTCAACAGCAAAAAAAGAAAAAAAATTCAATCAAATAATGGCCAAATGATCTACACAGACTTTCTCAAGAGACATATAAATAGCCAAAAATATATGAAAAAATGCTTAACATCACTAATCATCAGAGAATTGCAAATCAAAACTACAGTGAGGTATCACCTCACCCGTTAGGATTGTTATTATCAAAAAGTCAAAAAATAACAAATGCTGTCAAGGATGCAGAGAAAAGGGAGCTCTTACACACTGTTGGTGGGAATGTAAACTAGTACAACCACTCTGGAGAACAATATAAAAGTTCCTTAAGAAACTGCAAATAGAACTACCATGTGATCCCATGGAATCCCACTATTGCCCATTTATTTAGAGGAAAGGAAGTCATTGTTCTGCAGATATATTTGTCCCCCATGTTTATTGCAGCATTATTCACAATAGCCAAGATGTGGAGTCAACCTAGGTATCCAACAAGAAATAAATGGATAAAGAAAATGTGGTATATATGCTATTATATATATATACTATTTTGCCTTAAAAAAATTGAAATCTCATCATTTGCAGCAACATAGATGGAACTGGAGGATATTATGTTAAGTGAAATAAGCAAGGAACAGAAAGTTAAACACCACATGTTCTCACTCATATGTTGAAGCTAAAAAAACTTGCTCTTATAAAAAAGTGAAAAGTAGAACAGATGATACTAGAGGCTAGAAAGTCTAGGAAGAATGGAAAGATAGGGAGAGATTTATTAAAGATACAAAATTACAACTAAATAAAAGGAGTAAGTTCTAGCATTCTATACCACTGTAGGATGACTATAGTTAACAATAGTATGTTATTTAGATAGCTAGAAGAAAGATATTGAACATTCCCAACACAAAGAAATGATAAATATTTGAAGCAATAGATACACGAATTACCCTGATCTGATCACTATACATTATATACATCAAAACATTACTATGTACCCCATGCATATGTGAAATTAAAAATAACTTTTTAAATGGGAAAAAGAATGAAAAGGAAAAAAAAGGATATTTGATACGGTTTGGCTGTGTCCCCACCCAAATCTCATCTTGAATTCCCACGTATTGTGGGAGGGACCCTGTGGGAAGTAATTGAATCATGGGGGCAGGTCTTTCTTGTGTTGTTCTCATGATAGTGAATCAGTTTCACAAGATCTGATAGTTTTAAAAAGGGGAGTTTCCCAGCACAAGCTCTCTCTTTGCCTGCTGCCACACATGTAAAATGTGACTTGCTCCTCCTTGCCTTCCACCATGATTGTGAGGCCTCCCCAGTCACACAGAACTTTAAGTCCATTAAACTTCTTTCTTTTATAAATTGCCCAGTCTCAGATATGTCTTTATCAGCAGCATGAAAACAGACTAATACAGTATTCCAACTTATTGTGTATGTTTCCTGCAATAGACCTGGAATCAACCATTTCTCTAAGAAGCTTCGATTTCTGTTAATAGAAAATAGTATTTCAAGACCACAATCTGGGCACTAAAGATTCTTAATGCTAATGGATTGGTCATTATTTCCAGGCATTTTACATGCATTGAACTATGAAATTTTATATATATATATATATATATATATATATATATATATATATGGATATTTTTAAATATAGCATTTATTTCCTATATTTACATTTATATTTAATTACATATACTTATGTTATTATATTTATTATATATACGTAGCCTATATTTCCCATGTAGTGAGATAAATACATCGTAAGTATCATAAGTTCATATTGATATCTCCAATTCAAATTCAGGACTACGGGATTAATTTAAATGTTCTGTGTTGCACCTACATCTTTTTTCTTCCATACCAACAGTTCTGGTTCTCAAGGACATATGGGATGATAGAATTAGAATATCCCATAATTACTCATTTACTTTATACCATATTACATATATGAGTTTGAAATTATCCTAATTCTATCATCAAAAACCATTTTTGATTACTAAAAGCAGTTAAATATTTTTGGCATATGTTATCCTTATTTCTCTCTGCCCCTCCACTATTTTTAATGGTTATACCATCTTTAGATTTTCGGATCACAGAGGTATTATATACTATGAACTCTTGTTTTAATCCCCACTTAGTTCTACAAGTAACTATTTAATGTTTAATGCCTTTCTAGTAATTTTAGTCTAAAGTTTGTCCTCTAGTAGATTCCTTAGAAAGAGCTTATGAGTACAGTTTCTCTTCCCATCACCTCCACTGTTACTACCCTAATTCAAGCCACCATTATTTCTCTTTTGGTGCTGTAATACTCTCCTAACTGATGTGTGTTTCCACTTTTGCCTCCCTGTGCTTTTTCCCCACATAGTGGCCAGAATTAGCCCTTTACAATGTCAACCAGAGAATATCATTCTCTCCTCAATATCTTCCAATGATTCCTCATCACTATTAGAATAAAATATAAGGTCTTACATGGCCTGCATGGCCCAATACAATATAGCCCCTGGCTACCTCTCTGATTCATTTTCTGCTACTGTTCTTACTGCACTTCAGCCATGCCAGCCTCCTTGCTGTTCCTTAAATATGCCAAGCACATTCCCATCTTTCAATTTAGGACTTGTATTTTTTTCAGCCAAATATATTCCCCTGCCCCACAGATGTTCCCATGACTCACTCCACTTCAAACAGGTCTGTGCTCAAACGTCACTTCCTCAGTGAAGCCTTCCTTGATTGCCCTGTCTTAAAAAAAAAAAAAAAAAAAAAAAACTCCATCAATCTCTCTCTTCTGATCTTGTTTTATTTTTCTTCATAGCACTCAATTGTTACTTGACATTATAATGTATGTCAATTTATTTATTTGCTCAAGTCTTTCTCTTCTACTGGAATATAAACTCTGAAAGGCAAGGACTTGGTCTCTCTTGCTCACTGCCTTCTAAAGCACTGGGGACCCTAAAGAGAGAACATCCTCAAGGCCAAGAACAGCCTTAGGACAAAACAAACAAAAACATTACAGACATTAAAGGTTTCAAGGCAACACTTTGAAATATTTGTGGGGCTCTTCCACATAACCACATTTATCTCCAAACCCCTAAAATAAGGTAATTTGGGATTTTGTTGTTGTTTTTTATACTTGGTTCCATTTTATAAAATTTTCAGAAAAAAATTTCAAAAATCACAACAGTGGAAAAAAAAACACATCTGAATTCCTTTCTAAGAATCTGTGTTTATTCTTAACTTTCCTAGGAAGTGTGGGCACATACTTCACTCCCACAACCTTAACTATTTAATCCACAGAAAGAAAAACTTTCGGTGGTCCTAACACAAAGCCAAGTGTCTGTGGTGTGTCTTTGTGTTGATCACAGGATTTGTGAGGGGTTTTTTCCCCCATCTTTACTTGCTTGCCATCAAAGGAGGAGCCAATTAAGCCAAATAATAATATTTAAAACCTGACAGCCCTCGGGAAGCTGAAATGAAAACCTATATTTGCCATGTGGATGCTTTAGAGCCCATGTTCTTTGTGTGACCATAGATTCACCCCAGCTTGATGCCATGTGCATTACCGGTGCCTGGACACAGCAGAACTAATTATAGACAGAGCTCACATTTTCTCTGTCTGAATGTCACTCCTTATATTTGTTGATGCAACTTAGAATCCCTCTTCCTGACCCATGCCATATGAGAACAAAAGCAGAATAGCCTAGAACACAGTGAATAGTGTGGAATACTCAGCTTTCCCCTGTAACTGCCTACACAAAGCAAAAACGGTCTGAGAGGGGTTTTAACGTGTGAAGTGTTTGTGCAGAGACCTAGGATTTCTGTGATTTGTACAGAAGAATTAAACAACAAAAGCAATTTAAAGAATTTGTGTATTTTGTTGCTGTGACTTCTCCCTATATTTTCTTCCTTTTTTGACTTTATCTCTTTTAGTATAAGAATAAAAATTTTCAGTCTTTTATAAAGGAAGAAAAAATATAGCTTTTAATATGGGCCAGATACTATGCATTGCTTTTATTAAATTAGTCAGAGATCCAGTATTTTTTCCTTGTATCATGCAGGAAAATGTACATGCATAGGATTTAGGGGTACATGAATATGTGCGTGAATATGTATATGCATAGGACTTAGGGGTACGTGAATATTTTCCTGCACACTCCATCGTGTGTGTTTATGCCTTAGCACAACCACTTATGAAAGTTTGTGTGTGTGCGAATGTGGCTGTGTGCAAAGGAAAGGGAGTCCTGCTCCATTATTCCAAGCAATTAAACTCCAACAGCACAGGGATGAAGAGGGGGTCCTGATTTTCTTTTCCTTTGCAGTAATTGCCTCAGCATTCATCTTTGATCGGGAAGAGCAGAAGAGGAGAGTCCTGCAAGTTGACATCCCCGGTATAAATATATACATTTACATACACAGGGGCAGTGCAACTCTGGAGCTTTTTACTGACGTCTCTGACCTGAAACCATTGTAGCTCCATTGACACCTCATTTAATTGAATCCTTCCCTAGCAGTGCAGAAGCCAGAGACTTGAAAGGGGGAGGGAAGAGGAAGGATGGGTAATCAAGGCAGACTCTTCTGCCTGAATGTCTAGAAATGACAGGGAAGTAATTGCTTTTGAAAAGCAAAAAACCAGAAATAGCACAATTTGTTCTATTTAGCAAGATGCTAAAACAGGATAAAGATATGGGGATTTTGCCCCAAATATAGCAAAATCCCTACCCTGAGAATGAAATTGATTTGGATTTCTGTGCAAATAGGAATGAAATAGATTTTTTAAAAGAAGAAGAAAGAAAGAAAATACAATCCTTAAAAAAATAAAAATCCAGAGGCTTTCGTGGTTCAAAATGGCCAGAGACAATAGTAAGATAATTCTGAGCCCAGAGCCACAGCACAGCCCCTTTTGTCAGCTTCAAATCAGTGAGCCAGAGGGTCGAATCAGTTTAACCTGCCTGTGTGACACATCACCCACCCGCCTGACCCAAGAGTGGCCTCATTTTTATGGATGCAGAAGCTCACAGTGTACTTCATTCCCTGGCACACCCCAGTCGTTCAATCTCCTGCCTTTGCCACAAAGCTACACTGCATATTCTCTGCCAGCTGAAGGATGAGATATCAGTCAGCTTCCTGCTTAATGCAGGAGTTACCCTGCCTTATAGCTGGAGAGTAATGTGCCTCACACGGCATCAATCTGGGGGCCAAATCACCCATGCAAATTAGCGCATGTCCACAAACTGAGGGTCTTAAAGTAATCCTTCTGGACCTGGAGGAATCAGCAAGTTTAGGAAAAATAAAACCTAAAGGATGTTCATTTGATAATCTTTGCCTCCTTGTCATCAGCTCTTCATTCGTGATTTTTGGTTATATGTTAATGAGGACACTAGAGCAGGTGCACAGCAGACAGGTGCTTTACCCTTCCATTAGTGCATGGTAAAATGGCAAACAAAAAAAATGGCATATTAACAATACATTACTAGTATATAGAATCTTTACAAAGTACTCACATACATTGTTAAATTTACATGGATCTCTCAACAACCACGTGTAGTAGCAGAAGCAGCCAATTTAAGACCCCACATACAGATCAGGAAACTGAGGCTCATATAGGCAAATACTGGCATAAGTCCCCACTGCTGACAAGCAGCAGAGCAGAGAGTCTAACGTACAGCAAGATGGGCCCCAGTTCTGTGCCTCGTGTTAGAGGGCTCTACTCTGGCCCCACTCAGACTCCATCTCATCCCTTCCCATTGTGTGGGGATTCCATGGGATCAGGGGGACAGGGAGCAGGGTGCCCACTCGTCTCTTGCCAGCCTCCCTTCCTCTAGACCACATTCCACTCCTCAGGACTCTAGAAGTTCAAGCGTGCCTGCAAGACCTGTACAGGACTCTTCCCTGGGTCCATCCTTTTGGTCTACAACACTAGGCCTGAGGGATATCCAAGGGGTGACTGTTTGCAGGACTGGAGAATGAATGAATTTTGGATGTGTAGGCAGAGTGCCCACACAGATCTGCATGAAATAATTCATAGTGAGAGACAAAGCCAGAGGTAGAAAGAGAAGGGGGATGGGTTGGAGTCTGGGACCTGTGAACTAATTACCCACACTGTCATGGTCTAAAGTCCAAGGGTTCCTAACTAGAATGTGGTTTCTCAGGGTGTAATGAAAGTATATATTTGTCAGAGTAAGAAGATACAGCATGTTATATGTTTTTATGTAACCATTTGATTTGTAACTTTTAAATATTTAGATATATGGAATACAGACCTCCATTTGAGCTCCCACCTCAGGTTCTGTGAATGTTAACAGCAAGCTGGTTGAAGTGGCACTGGGGTACATGGTAGAGATGAGTGAAAATTTGGAAGAAAGTACATAACCTACACTGACATAAATTTTCTTTAGCTCTCCTTAAGGGGCCAAACAATTTATTGGCTTTTATAATATAGCAGTTTCCCCAATAAGTCATTGAAGGCTAAGAACCAATATTCCTGATAGTTAAAGGTATTAATGATGAAACTGATGAGAAAGTAATAACGATTTTATGTTTTCTAAGTATATTAGCACAAGCTGCTGGTTAATTACCTTGCCACATTCCTAAATAATATTAAAGTGGCCCAAAAAAGTTAGTACCCTGGATTAAAGTGAAACATTTCTCCCAGGCAAATATGAATTTGTCTTCATCAGCAAGATCAGGCTTAAAACTCTGCCGCAGATTCATGACTAAGTTGATTAGCTGTCCATTTTCAGCAGGAGAATCCGTTCTGAGAGAAGGCAGCCCAAAGCAGATGGGACAATGCTACGTATATGGCTCCCTGCAGCAGTTTACATCTGGCTTCTACAGAGATGCTCATGCTAACCTAAGGGACATGCCAACTCTCACCTCTTCGATGAAGTTCTCTCTCCTAATACTGAACTTTCATACCACTTTGTATCTTCATAGGGTGAAAATTGTGGTCTTTGTTCGCCAGTCATTTCTCTCTGTCTTATCTTTCCTAATAGACTGTAGAGGTCGGGGACCCTACAACTTTCACTTTTGAATCCCCACAGGGTGAAGTGCATATAACAGGCATTCCATGAATATTTAGTGAATGAATAGACAGAGGATTTCTACTTTTTTCATTATTTTTTGTACTTTTTTTTTGTTTCTTTTTTGCCACATTTTTATATGTTCTGCAGTATTCTTCATGGTACATCCATGATTTTGTACCAACCCCTGAGAAATGCCATTAAAAGCATAGACAAGGCTTTTCTTTTAGCTTTGGGAATAGCCATCGGCTAAAGATATTCCTATATGTGAACAGAGCAATTTTGTATTAGTTGGTGTAGGGACTGATTGTGTCCCCTACAAAACTCATATGTTGAAGCCCTAAGCCCCAATTTCATGGTACTTGAAAATAGGGCATTTAGGAAGTAATCAGGAGTAGATGAAGTCATTTGGGTGGGACCCTCATTATAGGATTCCTGTCCTTATAAAAAAAAGATCTCAGAGAGCTTGCTCTCTCCTGAGGCACAGGCATGTACTGAGGAAAGACCACGTGAGGACTTGGTGGAGAAGGCAGCTGTCTGCAAACCAGGGTGCCCTCACTGGGAACCAACCTTAATGAACTTTGATCTTGGACTTCTAGCCTCCAGAACTGTGAGAAAATCTCTGTTGTTTAAGCCACCCGGTTTATGGTATTTTGCTTATAGCAGCATGAGCAGACTAAGACAGTTGAGAATGCTTTTCGCAGAAAATAACAGAAAACTTGACATCTATTAGTTGAGTATGTAATAAAGACATTTAATCTCAGACAGTAAGATGTTAGAAGGTTGGTAGTTCCAGAGACTCAACATAATTATCAGAAACTCAAAACCTTTTCCTCCTTCTATCCTGTCATCTTCAGTATATTGGCTTTTTGTCCCTGTGCTTTTACTTTTGGTAATGCTGATGAAGCATCTAATCAGGAAGGGAAACAAGACATACACAAGGTGCGCCTCGTTTTTAGAAAGCAAACTATTTCCCAGTCAGTCAATAGAGTTACCCATAAATATCATTGGCAGGGACTCTGTCACATGGTCACCTTAGCTTCAAGGAGCTAGAAAGGTAAGTATCAAACAAAGAGGCATAGATTGCCAGATGGTCCCAGGCCAATTGTGATCCATCCCCTGAGGCTGGACACATTACCGTTTGAACAAAAGCAGAGTTTTGTTAGCAAAGAAGAGCTGTAATGGTTGTTGAATGACAAACAAATAGTGTCTGCCACCTCTTCTGTATGTTTAGTTTTAATATTTTCAGTGGATATTTTACTTTTTGTCTTAGTCTATTTGGGCTGTTATAATGAGATACCATAAACAGAGTAGCTTATAAACAACAGAAATTTCTTTCTCAAAATTCTGGAGGCTGGGAAGTCCAAGATCAAAATGTCAGCAGATTCAGTGTCTGGGGAAGCCACATTTCCTGGTTCATAGATGGTGGCTTCTCACTGTGTCTTCGCATAGTGGAAGGGCAAGGCAGCTCTCTGGGGCCTCTTTTATTAGGTCACTAATCCCATTTGTGAGCGTTCCACCCTCATGACCTAATCACCTCTCAAAGGCCCCAGCTCCCCACACCATAACGCTGCTAAGTTTTAGCATGAGTTTTAGAGTGACACAAATATTCAGACCATAGCACTGTTTTCCCCAAACACTTCATCTTGAGATTATTTTAAACTGAAAGTTCACATTTCAGTAGAACCCCTGCTTTACTGTGACAGACATATAGTTTGTCATACGTAAAACCCACAAACTCAAGAAAAAAAGAAAGCATCCATGGAAATATATAATTAACATTTTATAAATCATGATGGATTCTGGAAAAAGACTCCAGAGCTCCAAACAAGACCAGCTAAATCAGAATCTCTAGGAATGGGGCCCTACCATTGGTAAAGATTGCCTCGTGATTCTAACATGGAGCCAGGATTGAGAACTACTGCGAGAAGGATTTATAGAAAGCAAAGATACAAGTCATCTCTACTTTTAGCCTCTCTGGAAATCTTTTCCTGGCTCGTGATAAATTTTGTCATCGTTTCTCAGTATTCATATTTGTTTACTCATTAAGATATTGCCTATGTGTGTACTGTGTGCATATAGCTCTGTGTGAGAGGCTGTGGATATTAAGGAGATTTTAAACAGCCTGTATTTCAAGAATTTTCTGTTCTTTGGAGTAAATGAGTGAAATATTTCTATTTAAACAAGGTCATGTTTATTAATTACCAAAATGAAAGATATTACAGGCTTTAGGAGGTCCCATGAAGGCCAAATAAATGTGGACTGGAACAGTTAGTTAAGGCCTCATATCGGTGTTAGAAAACTTTGGATAGGCAATGATAAAGGAAAGGCCATACTTGGAAATCACAACATGCTATTTCTAGTGTGTTTGGGATCTGGCTAACTCTATTGATTCTCTTGGGGAATGGAAGATAAGACTAGAAGTATTGAAGGAACTGATGGTTTGGGGGTTTTGTTGACTTTCTAATTTTTAATTTGTGTAGGTACATAGTAGATGTATATATTTATGGGATATATGGGCTGTTTTGATACAGGCATGAAATATAAAATAAGCATGTCATGGGGAATGGGGTATCCATCCCCTGAGGATTTATCCTTTGTGTTACAAACAATCCAGTCATACTCTTTAAGTTATTTTGGAACTGGTATTTTGATGGTTTGATGTCACAGCTGAAGAAAATATCAAAGCAGGCCATTAGATCCTAAGTTTGCAGGAAAAAATTCAGTTTGTTGGAGCTAGGAAATGATAATTTGGAAATGTCCAGTAAGTAGTCAGAAATATAGGAGTATGCATGGGACAGAGGTGTGTTTGGGGCATAGAGATAATTGTAGAAGCTTTGCAGGTGGACACAGAGGTAGAAAACTGGAAGCTCAGTTCCCAGGACTCCTCCTAGCTCACCCCCTCCTTGGAGCCAACACTGGGCTTTGTACATACCATAATGTAAGCATTTGACACCACTGTAGTGCAGTTATTCATCAGTCAGCAAATATTTATTAATCACCTAATGTGTGCCAGGTATAGGTGATGTAGCAGCAAATGATATCAACAGGACCTAAATTTGGAGGGAGAGTAAGAAATAAGCATGTTCAGGAATGGATAAGTTCAATGAAAAAAATAAGATGGGATAATGTTTAAGTGCATGGAGTTGGATGTGTCTCTGAGCTAGGGTGGTCAGAGGTCCTGAATGATAAGAAGGAAACAGCCATGTGAAGATCTGGGAACCAGCATTCCAAATAGAAGGACCAACATGTGCAAAGACCCTGAGATAGGAATGAATTGGCACATTCAAGGCACAGAACAAAGGCTAGAGCATAGAGCCCAAGGGGGAGAACAGAAGGGCATTCACCCATTTCTGTATTGATTTATGTTTTACAAATATTCATGAAGGGACTACTCTTCTAGGTTCTAAGGTACAGGAGTGAGCAAGCAGAGTTTTTCCCACATGAAGACTACATAAGGTCAACTGCATAGACAGAGCCTTGAAGGCTCTAGTAAGGAATTTAGATTTTCTTATGGTTGCCATGGTAAGTCTCTGGAGGGTTTTTATTGTTGGAAACACATGACCTAGTTTGTGTTTTATTTTTTCCCCATCTACTTTTTGCCAGACCCTGAGGCCCTTCAATGAAGAGACTGTCTTGCTCACCTTTGAATCCCTCAACATCTGAGCAAAGGGCCTGTCCCTTGGTAGACACTTAATAAATATTTGTTGATTGAAAGAGCCTGTCATGAATGTCTGCACCCTGAGCCTGAGAAAACTGCTTCAAAAAGAGACACAAAAAGTTTTCAAAAAGTTAAACATAGGATTACCATGTGACCCAGAAATCCCCTTCCTTAGGTATATACCCCAAATAACTGAAAACAGGTTGACCAAATATGTGTACACTAATGTTCATAGCAGCACTATTTGCAATGGCCAAAAGGTGGAAGCAACCCAGATGCCCATCAATGGAATGGATGGGTAAACAAAATGTAGTACATCTGTTCAATGAACTGTTCAGCCATGAAAAAGAAGTCCCCACAAGCTTGTCCAATATGCAGCCTGCAGACCACATGTGGCCCAGGATGGCTTTGAATGTGGTCAAACACAAATGTGTGAACTTCTTAAAACATTATGAGTTCTTCTGTAATTTTTTTAAGCTCATCAGCTATCGTTAGGGTTAGTGTATTTTGTGTGTGGGCCAAGACAATTCTTCTTCCAGTGTGGCCCAGGGAAGCCAAAATATTGGACACCCCTGTGTCCAATATGGATGAACCTCAAAAGAATCCAGACACCAAGGGTTGCCTATGTATGATTCCATTTATATGAAATATACAGAATAGGCAAATCCATAAAGACAGAAAGTAGATTAGTGGTTGCCAGTGTCTGGGGGGAGGAGGGAAGAGAGAATGACTTCTTAATAGGTGCAAGGTCTCCTTTGAAGGGTGATGAAATGTTTTGCAACTAGATAGAGGTGATAACTGGACAACATTGTGAATGTACTAATGACCCTAAATTGTACATTAAAATAGTTAATTGTATCTTATGAGAATTTTACCTCAATAAGGGAAAGAGACAGAAGTATCAGTCAATTTAAATCATGGGAGAAGTATAATTCCCATACTGGAGAAATTTGACAGAGAAAAAGAAGAGTGATATAGAAGGATAGCAAAATGGACCATTGGCTCAAGAGAAGGTTTTTGGGGGGTAACAGGAAGACTTGTGTGTATTTGAAGGCAAAGAGGAAAGGTGTCAGATAGATCCTAGGGAACACACTGAGGTCTTTCCAGGTCTGAGAAGGTGAAGACCTAGACATAACCCTCTATGAAGAGACTGGTCATTCACTCAGGTAAAGAATGCTGCAATTAGGATATTTCCAGGAGAAATGTAGTTGGAGGGAGCATTAGAAGTGATCTAGTCCGGGCTCCCTACTTACTAGTGATGCAGTGAACTGACAACCCAGTGTTGGAAGTCGGGTCTCCAGACTTACTGGGCACAGCAACTGTGATGATGATTTTTACTTTACTAATAGTTTGGGATTATCCACAAAGGCCATTTGCTGTTAAACCTGTATTTTATCCTTCATTTTTTTTTTTTTTTTTTTTGTTTCTGAATTCAACAAATGTGCCTGGTGTGTGCTAGAAATTCAGAAGACGAGTATGTTTGACTGGTGAGTTCCACTTACCCTAATTATAGCACAGGTGTCAATATGTCAGTAACTCCCAAAGCCCAATAGCTTGGTAATGTTGCCGAGAACCTCACTTGCCAAGGATTTATTCATCTTTCTGGGTCTGAGGTCTGATTAGCAAATGAAGTTTGATCTGGGTATACATGTGGTTATGGGTATGTCTATGTGTAAGAGCTATTTTTATAATATATTTATTTATTAAATAGAGAATATATCCTTAGAGTTCAAAAAGCAAAGTACGAAAGGATCACAGTGAAAATCCTGTTTCTACCTACCTTGTTCGTTTTCCCAAAGGCAAAGCATGTTATAAGTTTTTGCGTACCCTTTCAGATATTCCATACATATATGAGCAAACATTAATACATATGTATGCTCCTCTGTCCAATTTTACACAAACAGCACACTACACAACCTGTTCTACACCTTTTTGTTTTCATTTACAATGTATTATGTTCATAGATATTAAGACCTTTCTTGACCCCTCCTGTCATTATTTTATTTTCCTGCAATGGTTACAAAGAAAGAATTTCTGTTTAGGAGAATACTCAATGTTTTCATAGCTTCATGATATCTCATTGTGTGGACAAACCATTGTTTATGTAACCAGCATCCTACTGATGGCCATTTAGGTAGTTTCTAATCTTTTACGATTACAAAACTGCAATGAATAGCCTTCTACATGTGCCATTTCACATGTGTGCAGGCATATCTGTAGGATAAATTCATAGAACTGGACTTGCTAGATAAAAGGATAGCTGCATGTAATCTTAGTGGGTCTTGGAAAATTTCATTCCATAGAGTTTGTGCCACTTTCCACTTCCACCATCAATGTATGAAACAAACCTATTTTACCACACCTTCACAAGTTCATTGTATTATCAGTAGTTTGGGGGTTTTGCAAATATCTTAAATATAAAATGGTATCTCAGTGTGGAGTTAATTTGTGTTTCTCTTACTGTGAGTGAGATTGTTTCCTTAATGTGATTAAAAGTAATTTGTGTTATATTTAGAAAAGACTTCTCTCCAACATTATTTTTAAAAATTCTCTCATTATTTCTTCTAATAATTTTATGGGCCTATTTGTAATATTTTTATTTATCTGAATTTATTTTGGAACATTTGGCGCATTGTTGGATGTTGTCCTAGCACCATTTTGCCATCATCAAGTGAATGCCATTTGTATTTATTCATCTAGTACAACTTAAATCAAAATATTGCTGTCAATTTCCAAATGAAATAAATGTTGATTGAATTTCTACTATGTGTAAGGCATAATATCATGTTTTCTTTCTAATTTTTTTATTCAAGAATAAATGGAGACAGGATTTTAAGGCCAGAGAGCCAGGAACTTCCTCTGATAGGTTAAAAAAAATATTTAGCAATAGTCTCTTCGTATTGGTAGGAACTGAATATAGCCATATTCAGTGAGAAAATAAGCTAGTCAAAACTGCAAGCAGAGAAAAGAAAACGTAAGTGATTATTTATAGGTATGAGTTTTCCTCTGTAACCAGGGAAGAAAAATGAAATAGATAACAAGAGAGATTGTCAAAGACCACAATATCTATGAATATATGATGCTACAATATGAAGATCATAGCTATGAACACTATGTAAATATCCACTTGAAATAGAGCTTGTGAAATGGAGCTCAAAACGGATTAGTACTAAGAGATTCTAAAATAAGTCATTATCTTTTAAGTATTCTTTCCTTTGGCATGAGAAAGACCATCATAAAGACTATAAACCTTAAATACTATATTGAAACAATCCTAGTTATATGACTATTAATAGGAACCCTATGACTCAGCTACTGATGAACTGTTCCTCCAGCCTTCCTTTACCACGGCCTGGAACCACTGGCTGCTCTTCTGCCTAAGAGCTATTATGCTTCTAGCTAGAATTTATCTGATTTTTGGAACATCATTGGAATCTATATCCTAGAAAAGTTTCTAATGAAAACCAAGTTGTACCGTTGCATGGATTCATAATGTGCATGTTTGTGTGATTCATCCATACAGAATGTTACAGAAATATTACTGGAAGGGGAAGAGACAGGAATAAGAGCCAGTGGTGGTATGAGTCACAGGCAGAGGAGAGAACAAAATGCAAGGAGAAAATATATAGGATCCCTGTTCTTTTAAAGAACATACAGAAACTGAGGATGAACAGGAAGGTGATGTTTACAGTTTCATACTGCCCGTCTGTAGTGGGTTGAATAATGTCCCCCCAAAATTCTTGTCCACCCAGAATCTCAGAATGTGATCTTATTTGCTCTTTGCAGATGTAATTAGTTAAGATGAGGTCATACTGGATGTGGATGGGTCCTAGATCTGATTACTGGTATCCTTATAAGAAGAAGAAAGGACACACAGAGACTACAGTGATGTTGCCATAGGCCAAGAAATGCCAGGAATTTCGGGAGCCACCAGAAGATGGAAGAGGCAGGGAAAAATCTTCCCCTAAAGCCTTCAGAGAGAGCATAGCTCTGCCAACATCTTGATTTTGGACATCTAGCCTCCTAAACTGTAAGAAAACACATTTCTGTTGTTTTAAGCCATCCAGTTTGTGGTAATTTGTTATGACAACCCTAGGAAACAAATACACCACCCTACAGAAACATCATATACGACCCTAAACAAAAGCCTTTCCTCTGTGTATCCTATCTGTCCTTTTCCCAGTGTGACATAAATGAAAATATCCTCGTAAGGTTAGTCTTTGGGCCTTCAGGTTTGCCAGGCCATATTGTGACCTGATACTCACTGGCTATAGTGCCATTAGCACTTTTTAAAATCTGTAAAATGCAGAGAATAATACTTGTCTCTTTCATAAAGTTGTTTTGAAAAAAGACGAGTTAATATACAGTAAAGTGCTTTTGAAAGTAGAAAATACTATATTGATGTAAACATAATTATAAATACTGCAATTTCGTAAATAGTAAGCTCAAATATTTACTAGTCTAGACTTTTATTTTTATCAGTCGAATTTCACTCATAGTTACACATAAAAAATAATATTTATTCTGGTTTCCTTACGTAAATGATCTATCTTGAGACAACAGGCCAAATACTTTCTTTCCAGGGCAGACCAATTAATAGTAAGTTTTCTTAGTCCTCAGGTGTCTTATTTCTTCTGTCTTAGAAGTCATGGATGTCAATGAAGATATGGAATTCACTTCTTCATTCTTATAAATATTGCTTAGTTTCCTTGTGCCTGGCACTGTGGTTGGTCACTGCGACCTACTGTTCAAAAGCAAGATAACATACAGGGTAAGGTGATGGGATCTGCCTGTGAGGTGTGTAGTCTCTGAGAAGATGGTATTTGAGCAAACACCTAAAGGACAAGAGGTGGGGCAGACCTTGTTGAGTAGACCTTGACAAAGAGGTGGGATTTTAGTCAGAGTGCAATGGGAAGCCCTTGGAGGGTTTTGAGTGAGGGAGTGGAATTATCTGATTTCAATGGTAAAAGATGGAGCTGGCTGCTGTGGGGAGGACTGATTGTAAGTTGCAAAGTGGAGGCAGGAATGCCCATTGGCAGTCTTCTGGGGCATGCTATGATTGGTGGTGGCTTGGAACAGGATGATCTTGGGGTGGTGGGGTGTGAATAGCCCAGGACACATCTGAAGGAACAACAAGCAGATCCTGTGGATAGGTGGGAGGTTACGGTGGGGAAGAAATAAGTGGGGCTCAGATAACCTGACCTGTTCATCAGCAGCCCTGATTGAAAGCAGCCCTACTGGATACACCAAATTTTGCAAATTGTTGTTGTCTGAAGTATCTCTCTTCCTACCTGGTAAATCTGCATTCACTGCTGGAAGACGGATGAATGTGGTTGAACTCAGTTGCCTAATTTTGGCTGCTTAGAACAACTTGCTTTGAAACCATGCAAAAAAGAAGTTCTCTATTAGCCCCTGCTCTTCTTAGGGCTCTGAATGACTTTGTCTCTATTTAAACCTGCTAAGGAGGGCTAAGGGCATTTATCCTATCACTGGTTCTAACTTAAGATGAGAATATTTGGTTCATTTCATTTTTCTGTATCTTTCATCCAAGAAGTGGGGATATTAGTACCCACTCTGCAGAGGTTTTGTGACAATAAGATGAAATAACATGTGGTCAGGCAGATAGTTGAACTTCAATAAAAGATAATCATGATGGTGATGTTGATAAATGTCTCATAAGACAGAAGTGAGTGAAATTGACCTGATTCCAGCTGAGTTTGGAATCATCTAGTTCCATCTAAGTCTCTCCACTACCAAAAACCCTCACTACAACTTTAGCCTGGGTCCATAAAGAAATATGCTAGGATTTGGTTCATCCAGAGCAGCAGCTCAGGCTGACTGGGTAACCTCTTGAGGTTAGTGCATTACTTATTCTCAGTTATTTTGTGAGACATGGGAATAATTTTTGAAACAGTAACAAGAAAAAGTAGTTTCTGGTGAAATAACGAGACTTCCTTATTTTGAGCTTTCCTTTGATGCTTGCCACCTCCCTCCCATTATGGCTTTTTGTCCACCGTTGAAAAGGCCAGTGTCCTCAATTTGTGCCCAGCTGGAGAGAGAACATTGAGCTGAACCGTGCAAAGAAGCAAAGAAATCACACTGAGATGATATTTTCCTTTATGAGACATTTCAACAACCACAAAAGAGAGAATATCTTATGAGCTGATCATCAGTTTTAAATATGGAAAGTGTTTCTTACTTTGGAGCCATCATTATGCCCTTATATATTTGATGTCACTGATAGAGCAAGCGAGAGATTTGTCCCATATAAATAACATATTTAACAGAAAGAGAGAAAAGAAAAAAGTATGATTGCTTCCTAAATCCTGATGTCATACCAAGAGTCCCGCACATTTGGGAAGAAGTTGCATTCTTTTTGAGATGGGGGTCTCATTCTGTCACCCAGGCTGGAGTGCAGTGACGTGATCATAGCCCACAGCAATCTCTACCTCCTACGCTTAAGCACTTCTCCCCTCTCAGCCTCCTGAGTAGCCAGGACTACAGAGGTACACCACCAAACCCAGCTAATTTTTGTTTTGTTTTTTTTTTAAGAGATAGGGTCTCACTATGTTGCCTAGGCTGGTCTCAAATTCCTAGTCTCAAGTGATCCTCCCACCTTGGCCTCCCAAAGTGCTAGAGTTACAGGTGTGAGCCACCATGCCCGGTCTAAAGTTGCATTCTTGATCTGAATGCATGACTTTTATCCTCCTCTAGTTTATTCTCTTTTTTTTCCTTCAAAATGCTTTGCTATTTTTGCATGACACTTTCCTTTATGTCTTTAATCATTTTAAGCATACTTATTTGCAGTCTGTACCAGATTGTTCTATCACCTGAAGTTCTCAAAGGTATAAATCTGCTATTTACTTTATCTACATTCACTCTTGGTCTTTGGTTTTGTAATGTGTGGGTACATCCTCACCAGGGCTTTATTTACAGGAATTCTAGGTGCCCTTTGTGAAAATGTGGCTCTCCAGAGCATTTTGGGTTTGCTCCTGCCAAATGCCACAGGGATATTCCTGGCCTGAGACTAAGTTTGATTTTAGTTTTTCAGCCTAGAGGTTTCTCAACTTGGTAGATAGTAACTATAAATCACCTTACCTTGTAAAGCATAGTCATAGATTCTCAAAGGACATTTGTTTCCTTCCTATGCACCATGAAAAGACAAGCACTGTTGTGATAATAGATGGATTTTTTTCCTCTTAGGCCATCTTTTTAAGGGTCTAGTTTTATGTGAGGATTCAGTTTCCCCTTGCTAGTTTTCATGGACCCTTGTCCCCATGTGAGTACTAAAACCTAATCCCTGTAGTCACTGAGTCTGGGCAGTTCTCCTCAAGGCAGATACATGTCCCACAGCTTACTGATTTTGTTTCGGTTCCCTCTTTGTACCTGGCATTTGGGGAGTTTTCTACTTGCAAGCTTAGCCCTATACTTAAAAGAATGTGTGTTCTATTTTATTCAAAATAACTTTCTGGTGGAAGGGTTTTTGAGTTATCCGGCCTACCCACCATATGGCTGGAAATGGAGCTACCAATTCATTCTTCATGCTTGCAGCCAAAGAGACCTTTCTACAATACAAGATTTTGTTACCAACCTTGCATAAAACTCTTGAATGGCTCCCCAGTGATCTTAGGACAGACACTGAAATCTATAATCTATAAGGCCTTGAATGGATGGGTCCATACTATTTCTCTAGTCTCATGTTGCATCATATCCTTCTCATTCTCTGTGTTCTACTCATACTGGGGTTTTTTGGTTTCTGGACTGTACCTTACTCCTCCTTACCATATCAACTTCCCACGTTCTGTTCCTTCTTAGTGGAACACCCCTGTGTTCTCTCAGTATTCACCCTTCATAGCTCAACATCATTGCATCATGGTGGTTGTCTAGGTTGAGTTTCCTCTGGCTCATGTTTGTTGCCTCAGATACCTATCCTTTATTATACTTATCACAATTGTGTTTTTTCTTTTATTTGTCGTTATTTTATTAATATCTCTTTCACCCACTGGGCTTCAGGCTCTGTGAAGGCAGGGGCCATATCTGTTTTTGCTTTGTGTTTTTGTTAGTCAGTAAAAGTAATGTTAGCTTCTACACTCACACTAACATAAACAATCCTAAAATCTCAGCTGTTTAACAACATTAAAATTGGATTCCTTTCACCATAGTCCAAAGTGGGCCAGGGCACTCTTCTCCAACTGGATCCCCAAAGACCCAGGTTGCACCCCATCTTCAGCATGTCACCATCAAGGGTCACATTGGAAGGGAGGAGAAGGAAGGGCCATGAGGAAGGTTTTTATAAGCCAGCCCAGGCATGCCTCTCTCCCACCTACATTCCATTGGCCAGAGCTCAGTCATAAGGCCCCATTGTAAAAGAGCTGGGAAATATAGATTATCTGTGAGCCTGGGAAGAAGAGGAGAAAATGGTTATCGGCAGGCACTCAAGTCTCTGCCACACCATCCTATTTTTAGCAAAGGGTAGTTCCTGGTAATAGGAAGTTCTTGATAAGCACAAATTGAATGTATGAATGAATAGATGGCTGGCTGGTTGGTTGGGTAGTTGGGTGGATGGATGGTTTTGCTGTCAGTGAATGGCTCATGATTCATTTAGTCTGTAAGCTCTTTAAATATAATGACCATAATAACCATATCTTTAAGTATAATGACCATATCTTTAAATGTATTGACCATACCATAGTGTTCATTATGATATCCCACTGCTAGAGAAGTTTTTGGCACAAGTAGAAGCTCACACACGAATGCATAATTACCACTGCTTGGGAGATTTCATGAAGGAGATGGAATGCTAGGGGATCTTTAAAGAAGTGTATGAAAAGAAATTAGGAGAGCAACTTAAGAAATAATTTTGTGAAGATATGGGATGGATAGGGGAAAAAGTAGAAAACATGATGAAAGGTTAGTGTGCCTATAACCAAGAGTAACAGGAGGGAATCAATGGCGAGAATGAAGAACCTTAGAGAGGTAAAATTTCACCTAGCTAGTGTCATTTGAACACCATGTCTGCTAAGTTGAAAATTCCTTCATTTTCTCTTTCGGTGTATGATAGCCTTACACCTAGGAATAAGGTTGTCTCTTCAGTGAAATAACATCCTTCCCTCTCCCTTCTTGACCCTTACTGACTAAAATGAGTACTATGTGCACAGTAAGTGTGTATTTAGATTGGCCAGAAGTTGGTACTGTGAAAGTCACTTTGCCCCTGACCATGCAGAATGGAAAACCACACTAGTTCCAGCCCCAGCTGTCAGGCCAGGATTTCGCCCTAGCCCTTTTCCAATCAATACATAGAAATGCCTGGTGCCATCAGGAGGGAGCTGCATTTTTAAAAAATGAATAAAGTAGGACAGCCAAAATCTTTACATTCTTTATGCTCTTCTCTGCAGCTTTCTGCCCAGGGATGGAGACTACTATGATAGCTGCAGATGGGCAGCCTGAAGGTGCCATCCTCCCCTGCCCTGAGAAGGGGATTGGGGATACAAAAAGTAGCCAGTCCTAAAATACACGCTTCTGAAATGCACCATCAGAGTTAGTGACAGGGGAGCCACTCTACCTCTGGGGCTACAGCAGTGCAGGGAGCTTTAGTGGATCAATACTTTAGTCTTGTCATGCTAATTGCTCATTGGTTGACATTCATGATCCTTCCTTGCTCCCTCCCTATGTAAACTCTTTACAGCTGGAACAGCGAGATGCAAAAATCCCGAGCCTTCAAAGCCAGCTCCTGCAGAAGAGAGAGGGCCTAGCAGCTGAGGTATGGTGCTCCCCAATTTTCTTGCTCCCCTTAAAAGAGCTTCATGTGTGCCTGTATGTGGTGGTGGGATAGGGAGACGCACGAAGAAATGCCTCAGGAACTCTCCTGCGACACGTAAACGGTATTATCTTTTCAGAACAAAACAATGTCTCCTCCTCTTCCACCCCTGCCCCCCCCCCCCAAAAAAAAACCCCAGAAAACAAAAATATCCACCGGTTCTATGAGTATGGTTGCAGCCCCTCTTCTGTTTTGGTGAATGTGTTGCCCTCCACCAGTTCACAATGAACACGTACCTGCACTGTCCTCTTTGCTCTCAGACTAGGGCATGTCAGACCAGGCTGCTGAGAGAGAGAGAGAGAGAGAGAGAGAGAGAGAGAGAGAGAGAGAGAGAGAGAGAGAGAGAGAGAGAGAATATGTGTGCGTGTGTGATCACGCCTACCATATTGGCTTCCTGTCCCTGGAACATCAGGTTTTCTAGCTGGCTGAGCCTGTCCCCACACTCATTGTTGCCACTGAGACCATCCCAACTCCTACCCTGTATGCTCCAGGCCTGTGCTACGCAGGGTTTTGTTAAGCCGGTTAGTATTAATTGATTTTTTTTTCCATTTTTTTCTTTCTTTCCCTGGGCGGGTCAATAGCTGGATGCTTCAGGAGCAGAGGATCTATCAACTGCAGACCAAGCATAGGGAGACGCAGGCAAACCTGGAACAGTAACCCAGCCAGCTCCAATTGCTCCCACAGTACTTGGTGGCCAGACAGTCAGCAGCAGAAAGCGTGCCCCGGGCCATGAAGCAGGAAATCGACTCTGACTTAATCCTTGAGGTCAGGTAAGTTTCTTTACTTTTGGAAAGTAAGGCAAATGTTAACCAAGTCTTTATGTCTTGCTCAAGAGAGTCAGCAGCATCTGGGCCGATTTCAGTGAGTGAGCTAAAGATCAAAATTGGAATGCTCCAGCAGATCTGGAAGGATGGAGGGGTTGGGGGAAGGAATAGAGGCTTGCGGGATAGACAAGGGCTAACCAAACTCCGATCCTAAGGTGAGCCACTGCAGCCAAGCAGATGTCCTGTGTATCGATCCCTGCATCCTGTTATTGATTTCCTCTTGGGGCCAAGAATGGGGTGGACCCATGCAGGACAAGAGGGAAACTGACACCCTCCCAGAGGGCCAAGCAGCCCTAATCAGTGATAACAGTGTTAAGTGGTCAGCCTGGAGATGAGGTTTGCTTAGATCTATTGATCTGCACTCCCCTGGGATATAAATCCTTCTGAATTTGCTTCCATAGATATAAATATTTATAATTAAAATAGCCTAGGAGCTTTTTACAGGAACAGAGACTGGCCTATCCCAGGATAAGGCTTGATACCAATCTCTTTCGTCTCCCTACTCAGTACACTCTTCTCACTGTCTTGCATCTGTTTATACATCTCTGTTCTCTGTTTTGAACCCTATTTTGTTCAGCCTCTGAGTGACAGGCACAATATCTCAGACTATCAGAAGCTGGAAAAAATCCATTCTTTCTGAATGCAGCCTCCAGCTGAGGAGGGAGTGCCGATCCCCCCAGTCAAGGCTACACAGTTTCATGTGCATTCAGGAGCCTGGACTCAGAAAGGAATGGGCTATTTTGGGGGCAATGAGGGAAGACTTTTTGAATTGTTGCTTTGTTTTTGCTTTGACTGGGGCATCCATTTGGATCCAGTAACAAACAAGCTTTGTAGCACAAACATGTTAGCCAATGCTAAGATCCTGTGTTGGCTCACTTGTAGTATTACATCTGGGAGTACAACTTGAAGGGCCCCACACTCTTGTTTCTCAGCACCTCGTAAATCTAAGCTCACGTGAAATGAACAGCATCCCTTCTTCAAGTGAATGGAAAAAGAAAGAATGCTGAGGAACTGTTGGGGGCAGAGTCCCTGAAGCCAGCTGGCAAGACTGAGACCACTGATCAATGTTTTTCCCCCTGAAAGGACAATCTTATAAAGAATTAGAACCATTAAGCTTTAATTTTTAGAAATTTGGACGCTAGGGGGAATGGTCTTTAGGGACCGCTGTGGTGCCTAAACCCGTCCTCTGCTCTGGCCCCATGATACAAATCTGTTCACCCTGAATTGTTCATCTACTTGAATGTCCAGGATACAATATTTTCAGTTTGGGAACTTCTGACTGTTTTTCTCAGGTGTCTGCCTTGCTTCAATGCTTATATCTTTAACAGTGTGTCTTTATGTGTCTGTCTTCGGCAGGTTTCATTAATTTGTAATTTATGCCTACAAAATTGTTTAAGCACTTCTGGATCTTACACTGGTCAAGGGCGTGTGTTAGTGGGTGTGTGTGCACTCTACAGACTATCGGGGAGAATCTACTGGGTTTTGCTTCTCCTGATTTAAAAATGTTTAGTCATTCTGATCCATATGTGTGAGTTTATAAGTGTGTGTCTCTGTATCTTGGTGCAAGTGTCTGTACTCGGGAAGCAGTGAACACAAGAATAGTATTCCACATTTCTCTACCATTTGCATTAACTGTGTCTTTCTCAAATGCATATTCAGCTTCATTGTTTTTCTTTTTATTCAGAGGTGGTAGTTTTCAAACTCAAATCTAGCTCATTTGTCTCTTTCAGCACGTGATTGAGGATTAGGGACTATTCTAACTGGCAGTCAAGGGTCAGTACTTTGGACTCCATTTGGCTTAGATAATTTATATAGAATAAAAGTCTAACAGATATAATCACAATAGCCTTGGCTTAATAATTTTCCAAGCATACTTGAAGTTGAAAAACACTTCAAACTAAAAATGGAAGAATGTTCTGGTTAGTAAGTTGTATGCTTCTGTAATAATAATGGAGAGAATTGGAATGCAGTTCTCTTTGTTTGATTTATATGGCAACACCAAGAATGTGAAACATGTGTTTTACTGTAGAAAAAACTTTCAACATTGACCTAGAGAATGGAAGACTCAGGTTGGTACTTAAATCCTGCTCTGCCAAGTTATAATGAAAAGCATCTTAATAAGAACAGATTTTTTTGGGAAGAAAAATCCTAAGATTTGTGTCTTTCTCCCATTATTTGCAATATTTGTCAACATTTGCTGCATGATTCCTGTGAAGAACCAGCTTATTGGGAGAAAGTGATTTAAATTTTAGAATTGAATGTACTCCACTAATTAAATGTGTATGTCCTTGTGATCTTAGTGCCACTAAATCTAAATAGCACATATATAAATTCACTGCTGTCTTATGCTACAGGTCATATTTGAAAGCTTGTTGCCAGCCATAAGAAAGTGATTTTATTATGGAGTTATCTAACAACTTAAGATAACACGTTTCATTGTTTACAGTCTTGTAAGAATTTAACTCTTATGTTATAGATATTTCATATGCTACATTTACATTTTATATTTTATACATATAGAGGTCTTATACTATGTCTAAAAGGTTTCCTCTTCAATATATTTTATAATACAAGGATAGAAAATTTTACTTTATTTCTATATTTAAAACATAAAATGTTATAATATTGATATTTCACCTTTATTTCCATATCAATAACATATGTATTATGTTTCAAACCTTTCTAAGCATCTTGACATACTCATTTGATCTTTAGAGCAAATTTAGAAGTTAGAGCAGAAGTCATTATCTTCATTTTACCAATAATAAAACATGCACAAGGTGACACAGATATTAGTGTCAGACTTGAAGCTGTGGCCTGAAGCTAAGGACTCCTGGTCAAGTACTCTTTCCACAGCTACTGCTGCTTCTGTTAATGTTTGATAACTTTTTAGCATACTCTGTATTTCCAGCACCTATTATAACCATTACAATGCATGTAAGGCAAATGTTGGTTGCTCTTAGATGATCCTTAGCACTCTAACCACACAAGAAAAGGTAGCAAATAAGTATTTCAGGCATCTTTCTTGGGCTTTTATCACAGCACAACCTACTACAGAGTCTGATGTCATGATGGACCTTTATTGTCAGCTTCAGAAATTCTAGGCGAGCTATTAATATGCTTAATGAGTTTGCTCCCCAGCAACATGTTCCTATGAAAACATGGTGAGTATATATTACTCACTATGTTTCACAAAACAATTATGTACATATTTTGTCTTCATACCGATCAACATTTGCCTTAAAGACACATTATGTATAATTTGAAACATCCATGAAGCTTTTCCTCTTCCTGGAATAACTAGCACCCCTTCCTCAACCTCTTCCCCATTCAGGGGTTCTTGATCTTCACTGTGTTATGGACCCCACTGCCAATCTGCTATATACCTAAAGCCTATGTACCTTTCTTAGTATAATGCTTTTAAATACATAAAATAAAGAATAAAGCATGTAGAATTACAAAGAAAATCAATTTATATTGAAATTCAGCTGTCAAAATATTAAAATCAATTAAATATAAACACCAATATTCGGTATGATAATATGTATAGTTTCTGTTAATACATTAATAAAGTCCAGTGGTGGTTCTACTACTATAATTTTAAAGCAGTGATGAGTGTAAGGGATATTTTGAAATACCTGCAATATCTGATATGGATGAGATATGAAAATAGCTATGATTTCTATTGGTGACGTTGTCACCAGTATGTTAATATTCCTGTAGCTTGTTTTCTACATTTATTTTTTTCACTTTTACATCCATTATATTTAATTTGATTCTTACAACAACCTTGTGAGGTAGGCAAGATGTGAAGTCGATATTTTATAGACAAAGCAGCTGAAGCATAGCAGGAGCTTAACTGATGGAATCCATCTTCTCTTCCATCAAGCATCTTCTTGTATATTGTCTTCATCCAAATCCTTGACAGAAATGCTGAAGAGGACCTCTGTAGGCTACGCTGATCCTGAATTCTTAAATAGCTTAAATAGATTAAACTAACTGGTACAGCAGTTTAAGCAAGTCAGTTTCACCTAGAAGTGTGATTATCCAACCCACATGTTGCCATTCTGTTCAAAGAGGATGGCACAAAAGACAGTCACAGTCACCTGGCTTACTGACAGAAATATTAATATTAATCCAATGAGTAAAAAGCACATGAGGATTGGATGCCACAAAAAAAAAATTTCGACCTGTATCTACCAACTGTCATACCAACTAAAGAAGCCAAGTCTCTCTCTCTTCCAAAACCCTCATGGGGCCATGTTTTATTATAATGGTTTGTCACAGGTCCTAACTCACACTGTATTTGATTATATACATGTCTCGTAATTAAGTCATTCCTCTTTATCACACCCGGCACTTAGTCCACTGCTGCCCATGTAGGAGGCACTCAAATTGGTAAAAGAGAAATCTATTCAAGCGAATGTTCTTCCAATAGTATCTGGCCCCCCTCCAAAAGCAAACTTGTGACTAGAAGTGGTACCAGTCTTTGCCACATTCCTACTAACACGACTGATTTAAATGCCGTTATAATTGACTTGGTCATAGTTTCCAACAGGTGCAAAGGCTTTTGCTAGTTAAACCAGTTTTCATTGGATCATTTTGTTTTCTATGTGTGTTTTGACCAGAAACAAAGATAGGTTCTCTAACAACAGGGAGAGAATACATGAAATAGGAATAGGACTATAAAATGATGGTCTATCAATAAGGAAAATGAGTGATTAATAAAACAAAACATCCGACTGTAGGTCTACCCAAAGAAAGGAAAAAAGACTAACAAACAAGAATATAGTGCTTTACCATTTACGTATCTTTCACGTACATTCTCATTTGACCCTCACAACAGCCCTGTGAGGTAAGCATCATGGATATTCTTCTCATTAAACAGATGGAGACAGTAAATCTCAGAGCAGTTCACTGATATGCCCAAGGCTCTACAGTTAGTGAATGATTTGTATTAACATCAGTCTTTGGCCTAAAAATTCAGCACCCAACTTCCCCTTATACTTGTCCCCACCTACTTCATAGGGATAATGAAGATAAAATGAATTCAGGGCTCGAAAAATACTTTGAGGGAAACAAGCACTATATAATTATACCTACAAACTATGATTTTCCACTATATATGGCTCATTCCTCTTCTCATCCCAGCTTGTGTGTGAACCCGGAGTTGTATATTGCCTCTGTTCTATGCTCAATAAGCAAATAAGGCAGGCAGGGGGTACAGTGTGATCCTGTTTAAAGTTACATAAATTACAATCAGGGTAACTGCTGTTATTAGGCAAATTGAAAAACAGCACAGAAAGGTCAGTGTGCAGCTAGGACCCACTAAAGCTCAGAGCAAAGCAATGCAAGATTATCAAACAAGGCATGATTGCATAGAAGGAAAATGTGGTATCAGAGTTCAAACTGGCACACACACACAATTATCTAAGGCAAAGTGGTGGCAAAGAAGAGTTATTTGTTCCATGTTACACAAACAAGAGCAGAAGATTCATGGGAACCCGTACAAAAGCATCTTGTGTCACACGGATCTCTCCAGCTGCCTATAGGGAATGTACACAACAGTGTCACCTTAGAAGAATGACTGTACCTATGTTCATGTCCTGAACTACACCAAAGAATAGCTCCATGCTAAACTGCCTTGGCTAACATACAACCAGTGCCGTCATTCCTAATCAGACTAATGAACAGAATGGCTTTTTAAGGTAAGGAGTTAGATGGCTGTGTTAAGTTTTTTTTTCAGGATTTACTTCGGATTCTCCTGCTTTAAGACCCAAAGAAAGTTATATTGAGTTTTTATTGATGATTCTATGTGTTTATAACAGAGTGTGATAGGTGAATTAAACATATTAAAAGAGTTCTATAGCATCCGTTCAGAAAAGATTACATACTATACAAAGTATTCAAGTCATACAAAACCGTTTTTCCATGTCTTTTCAACTGAGAAGAATCCTATTCAGCACGCTTCTCCTCCTGAGGTGGTTCGTACTGAGCAAGCTGTGCTTTCAGTTTTTTTATTTTTTTCTACAGTAGCTTTATATTTCTCTTTCATTTTGACCAGTTCTAGGTGAAGCAGCTCTATTTCTGGATTTTCTGGGGTAGCAGCTCCTAAGTGATGCTTTAAGAAATCCAAAGCACTGTTAGGTTTCTCTGGTTCTTCATACCAACACCTTGGTCAGCGTGTCCAGCACACCTGACTTCTCCAAGTACCTCCGGAACGGCTCACACTTAGAGTTGGCAGCTTTGTAATGGGCCATAGTGACAGTGGCAGCAGCATAGCTGGCCAGTTTTCTACATTTGTAACAGAAGGAAATGCTAAACTGTAGTTCAATATTAATGAAAATAAAGGTGGATTTTTTTCCCATCTAACATTCATAAACACATTGAACCCTATCCTTGGCTATCAGTGGATGACAGGTTAAGAACCCCTACTCTAGCTAATTCCTACTTATTTTCAAAAATGTATCATTTCTTCTAAAGAACTTCACCAACCTGCCCCTAGAGAGAGTTAGCTGCCACTGTTCTGTGTCCCAAGAGCACTCCACAACCTTTCCAGCCTAACACTTAGTGCACCACTGACTCTGCTTCAATGTACTTGTTTGTCCCTCCTACAGGAGCACACATTCCTGAGGCATGGACCGTGGCTTGTGAGGCTCTATATTACCACCATGTAGCCCAATATCTGGCATATAGCAGGGGCTCACTAGACATTAAAAGGGAGGAGGAAGGAAAATTCAAAGAAAAGGGAGCCATAGATCATAGACTATGATCTTTAAAACAGAAAATTCAAGTTAGTAGCTTGAATGTTTCCTTGAGTCAAATTTCCTATCAATGGGATCTTCATATTTCAGGGAGTAGAGATGACTATGTGCACCTGTTCTACTTCCCTTTCAGCGCAGCTCTCAATTTTCAGCTTCCTAAGGAATCACAATCCCGCACTACCGATCTAATAATAATAATATCCCAATTTCAGACCTGTTTCTTTTAGGTTCTCATTAGTACAGATGAGGAAAAGGGGCAGCAGAGACATGAAGATAAAAGGCTTTCTTCACACCCTGAGCTATTTAGGGCTTTATCATTCAAATTTTCTTTATACTTTAAGTTCTGGGATACATGTGCAGAAGATGCAGATTTGTTACATAGGTATACATGTACCATGGTGGTTTGCTGCACCCATCAACCTGTCATCCAGGTTATCATTCAAATGTTAAAAGCCAGGAAAAATGATTTAATTTTAAGGCACATACATAATGTATATATTCTCCCTAGAACTCTATGTATTTGAAAATGATTGTTAATATTTCCTTAAAAAATAGAACACTAGTAATAAAAGCCTCCTAAGTCCTCAGCACAGATGCTTTATGTAGAATAAACATAGATGCTTGTACACAGCAAGATACATTTTCAGACATAACTCAACTTCTTCCTATTAATGTCATATAAGCATTGTGACTTATTCATGCATATTCACTTAATTTTGTATGCGTCTCTTCTTTCCCAGTAATAAATACTTGCCATTCCTACCCAAATGAATGGACATTCACGTATCAATGTGAGGCTGCGTGTTTCTTGGGTACAAGTTGATTTTTGCTCTACAATGAACGTGTTTATTATAGGAGGAAGAAGGTAGAGATCCACATGGAGATAAAATTGGAAAAAATTTATAACCATTTTTATTGTCTAATAGTGGTCTTCTATTCAGTGTTCTAATGTATGAGTACAGGTTGAACCAAGTCTTTGATTAGCATTTCAATGGCATTCAATAAACCCCTACAGACTATCCTATTGAAATATACTAGTCACCCTCACAAATTTAAGTTACTAAATTGAATCTGATTTAATATAAAGTTCTAAGATCTTGACTTGAATGAAGTTTATTTCACCCCATCATTTTATAAGGCGCTGACCCATTCTCACTGCATGTATTCTGTAAGCGATATCTTTTCAGGGTCTTTGGTAGGTAACCATGGAGCGAATGCTAAAATATCCTTGTGGGCCTTGGCTCAGCATTTACCACCCTTTACCTACCGAGCAGCAAGTTGAAAAGCAGTATTCTCTGTCCTCCTTCCCACTAACTTTCCTAAATGGAGTGTTGGTTGTACACAGAAGAAAAGCTGGACAATGATTTTGATGACAGGTGAGAAGTCACTTGCATTGGAACTGTGGGTCAAGGAATTGATCTCAAAGAATTAGTCTATATTTGAGCCTCTACATCTTTTGAAAGGAAGCCCCACAGCACCTTAACTGTACTTAGGATTCTAAAGTTCCACAACTTATTGCGTGCTCTTTTACCTGTTACGTACCTGCATCTCTGATTTTATCATTCTTTTCTTATGTTATATTATTCCTTTCATTCCTGCTCTCTCTCCTCTTCTGAAAACATCTTATATTTTGAATTAGCTATTACCCTAAATTTACTGATTTGGTATATAACATTTGAGCTCTTCAGAAAAAGAATCTACCCCAAACTAAAAGTTTAGAAGTATGTTTAGAAGGCAGGCAAATTGATCTAATACATATAGAGAAACATTTACTAAGTTTTTTTTGCAAATAAATGTAGTCATTCATAGTGGATATATTAGTATTACAGCAATAATTTCATACTTATTATCACCCTTAATTTACATAATACTGTACACATCTTTCCCAGGCAGAAGGGGAAATAGGAGGCTGGAAAAAACAATTCAAACAAACAGAACAGGAAAGACAGCTTAAATGCTGTTTTATGGTTCATAACAAAACTTATTTTAAAAGAAAATAAGGCCTGGGAAAATGTTTTCAGAATCATCGCTTAAAGTAAAGAGATTGTATTAAAGCAATTTGCTTGCAAATTTAACAGTCAGTAAGTCAGTAGACATTTTCAATAATCCACATTTTAAAGATTACTTGAAAACCTTAAATATTTTCTAAACAGAAAGAAAAGTGTTACCAGTAATTATCATCTGTTAAAATATAAACCCTGTGTCTAACACTATAATGAATCAGATGTGAAGAGGGAAAAACTGAAAGGATGGAGAGGATAATAGAGCCAAGAGCAGGAGGCAGCTTTGGGGATGGATAAAGGACAAATCATTCCAGACAAATGTGATCACTCTTTTAAATCACATTACAAGATTAATGGATGAAGGGAATGCACTAGAGGTAATATATATGGATTTTACTAAAGCATTTGATACACTACTCCATGAATTTCCACTTACAAAATTAATTCAAATTGGGTAGAATATGTGCATGGTCACATAGATTGAAAATTGGCTCAAGGACCATAAACAAAGAGCAGTGACAAACATTGGTCCCTTATATTTAGGTAGGAGACAGTGTCCACTGCATTCGTGAGGACCCATGCCCACTTTGGCATCCCACAACCACTTCACTGATGATCTGGGGGAAGGAAAATGAAAGTACAGAATTCACAAATCTTGACATGGGAAGTATCACAAACCAAGGCAGTTAGAGCACAAAAAGAGTTAATAAAAATAGAAAATAAAATTAAATATAAGCAACACAACATCTTTTAATGACTAAAAGAAGAACAAATAATTACTAGAAAAATTGTTATACACAATTTTCATTTTAAGTGTTAAAACACTGATTGGGGAAAGTGCTCTTAAAGTCATGCTGTCATCTGGGCACAGTGGCTCACGCCTGTAATCCCAGCACTTCGGAAGGCCGAGATAGGAGGTTTGCTTGAGCCCAGGAGTTCAAGAACAGCCTGGACAATATGGCAAAACCCTGTCTCTACAAAAATACAAAAATTAGATGGACACGCTGATGTGCACCTATAGCCCAGCCGCCTGGGAGGCTAAGGCAGGAGGATGGCTTAAGACTAGGAGGCAGAAGTTGCAGCAAGCCGAGATCATGACATTGCACTGCAGCTTGGGTGACAGAGTGAGATTCTGTTCCCCTGCCCCCAAAAAAGTCATGCTGTCATTAAATTGGATTGTTCTTCATTTAGTTAGAATCTGAGGCTGGGCATAGTGGCTCATGCCTGTAATCCCAGCACTTTGGGAGGCCTAGGCAAGAGGATTGCTTGAACACAGGAGTTCGAGACCAGCCTGGGCAACTTGGCAAGAACCCCCATCTCTACAAAAAAAAAAATTTTTTTTAATTAAAAAAAAAAAAAAGAGGCCTGGCGTGTTGGCTCACGCCTGTAATCCCAGCACTTTGGCAGGCCGAGGCAAGTGGATTACCTGAGGTTAGGAGTTTGAGACCAGCCTGACCAACATGGTGACACCCTGTCTCTACTAGAAATACAAAACAAGCCAGATGTGGTGGCGGGCGCCTGTAATCCCAACTACTCGGGAGGCTGAGGCAGGAGAATTGCTTGAACCTGGGAGGCTGAGGTTGCAGTGAACCAAGATCTTGCCACTGCACTCCAGCCTGGGCAACAGAGTAAGATTCCATCTCAAAAAAAAAAAAAAAAAAAAAATTGAAATGCTGTGCTCCTGTGTTGCTCCAAAATTTTAATTCATCCAAAGAAACTCATAGAAATGCTGAAGGAGCAAAGAGAATTGATGAAGAATTATTTCTTTATAAAGAATTCTTTTATAAATAAAAAATAAATTTATAAAGAAGAATTTATAAATAAAGAATTCTTTCTTTATAAAGAAAGAATTTAATGTCTACTTAAGTGAGTAACTATTTAGGTATCAGTAATTTCCCCAAATATGTGATGAAAACAGGACAAATAATCATCTTAAGTGAATCTTGGCTTATTATAGGAATCTTTCTGATGAAATGTCTCCAAATACCATTTTGATAGCTGCCAGGTCAAACTTAATATTGTTTCAATTTTTTTTTGTTAGAATTATTGAAATCATGTAAAATTTAATTGTTTAGAAGCAACATGAGCTCTTAAAAAGTGGATGGGTAAAATATGATTTTCCTTTTACAGACAGCAGGATCTTATTTATAATCAAAGCCATTTCATATTCATCTCATCCATTCCTCATGACCACCTTGTAAGGGAGGTATCATCATCCCTGAATTATAGATGTGGAAACTGAGGCTCAGATGGGACAAATCCTTACCCAAGACTATACCTTTAGTAATGTCAGAGTTACTAAACCCAGATTTTACGGACACCTAGTCTTGGAGTCTTTCCACTAAACAGAACTGTTTCTCATGTGTATGCCATGAAAGAGACTGTCTCAGAAGCCATGTGCCAGAGTCTGACCTTGACTTTAACTGTTCATTTTGTGCTGAATTAGATAATGTAATGGAAAGGGCCTAGCATAGAATCTGGGCCAGAGAGGCGCTTAATAATGTTCAGCTCATTTACTTTTACCCTATTTACAATTTCTTCATTCAACAGTTATTAAGCACATAAGAGGTGCTGGGCACTGCCCAGCAGGTCAATCATCTTAGCTCTTTTTAAGCTCAAGTCTCCCAAGTGAGACCTGAGGCCCCATGAGAGAAGACCCCTGTGTCTGCCTGTTCACTGCAGTGTCCTCAACACCTAGCACATACTCAATGAAGACTTTCCGAATTAGAGAAAACATTTCCCCTCATCCCTCCAAAGTTCTTGTGAGCTCTGGCCAGGCTAAAGCCTCATGTGCTCTCTTCATACAGCATCAGATAAATGACCAGCAACTCCCTGCACCCACTAAATTCCTGGATGGGACCATTAGGAAGCTAGTTGGTTTCACTTGTCAAGGTTTTGGGTTTGTTTTGTTTTGTTTTGTTCTTTCTTTTCTTTCACCAAAGCATCCCTGGGGCCTGATAACAAGTTAAGGGCCATGCTAAAGTGCTTCACGACTTTGCTTAATGTAGGGGATGGGTCTTCTGCTTCCCCTGTGCCTATTCTTGAACCTCTCCGCAGAAAATTCTGTAGAGGAGCAGTAAGAGCGCATGACTTTGTAGCTTTTGAACCATCTTTCCTGCAAATGTGGAAGGAGACTAGAGTAGGGAAGGCCCGGATGATGGAAAAGCTTGGAGCTTCTTTAGTGACTAGGCCAAATCTAAGGACAGGTCACGGGGCATGTAGCTCAGGTAGTGATGCACAACATAGAGATTCCCCATTGCCAGAGAAAAGACCTGCCCATAACACAAAAACAAATGTGTGCATTCTGCCTGGGAATATTTTACACCACAGATATTTCCACCCACAATTGAATTAGTCATGTTATTTTCAAAAATGACTTTTGTCATTTCCAAACCTCTTCTGCATCAGGCTTATTGCAGTTGGGTGAGTGCACCTGACGTCTTCAGTGAAGTGTCAGGTGTAATTTAGCACTGGAAGATGAATGATGGGATTGCCCTTTAGGAAAAGGCTGGGAGCTCAGCCCTGCCTGTCAAATAGGTCCCTGCCTTAAAGTGAACTCTGCAGGTGAATGAATCAGTATTTGGCATATCAGCATTTCATTGAGCCTCCATGCTAATGTCTTTTTGAAATGAAACCGAGAAAGCTGTTAACCTCAGTTAGCTGGGTGTCCCCTCTGTGACCGGGATAAATCATCAATGTAGAGGCTGAGAACTCTGTTCTCACTGCTTTGGGGAATGAGAGCCGGGGCTGTGGGGAAGCTGATGGAAGGAGACTCCAAATCTCAGAAAACTAAATCAGGATTTTTATCTTCCTTAAAAGGAGAAATAACTATTACTTCTCCTTGCCCCCTGATTTAGCAGATCTAACAGGATTTTAGAGAATTTTATTCAATTAGATAGCATATCCTTATTTATCCTTTTTTCCAAGCCCTTTGATCTCATATATATGCATATGTGTGTATATGTTCATATACATAAATACATAAATTCCTGGGATGTCTCACAACTGAAAACCTGGTCTTAACTGCCTGAGTAGCTATGGTCAGCCAACTAGAAATTCTCCACCATTTGTTTTTTGTTTTGTTTTGTTTTGTTGAGACGGAGTCTCTCTCTGTCACCCAGCCTGGAGTGCAGTGGTGCAATCTCAGCTCACTGCAACCTCTACCCCCTAGGTTCAAGAGATTCTTTTGCCTCAGCCTCCCCAGTAGCTGAGATTACAGGCATGTCCCACCATGCCTGGCTAATTTTTGTATTTTTAGTAAAGATGGGGTTTCACCATGTTAGCCAGGCTGGTCTTGAACTCCTGACCTCAAGTGATCTGCCCACCTCGGCCTCCCAAAGTGCTGGGATTACAGGTGTGAGCCACTGTGCCCGGCCTCCACCACTTCTTGAATATTTTTCCAAAACTCGGTTTCAAACAACATCTACATGAAATCTTCACGTCAACCTTGTGAAGCAGGAGTCATTATTTCTGATCTTCCATCTGAAAACACTGGGGTGCAGAGAAGTTTTGGGAGTGGCCAAGCTCAGGGTCAAACCCAGAGTTTCTGCTTCAGTTGTCTGTTCCTCAGTCGGTAGCTGCTGTGCAACCATTGTGGTCAGATGCAATGCCAGGCACCAGAAATCTTTCCCCTAACAATCCAGTGCAAACAGAAGGTTTATGACCTGGGCTTGCAGGCTGTTTTTTGCCTTGAAGGCTGTGGACTACTTCTTCCTGCAGCTGTCCCAAAGGGAAGGCTATTTGATTACTACTTACGTCTTTAGCCTTTGGTATTTACAATCAGTTGTACAATTGCTATTTATAGCTCCAATGTGCATGTTATTCCCTTTTTCAGTTTGCCGCCTGAGCTTTCTGAACTGGAAAAGGAGTAGATGAATGAAGTTAGGGCCCATGATTTTGAGTGTTCAAGAGGAACACAGGGCAAGATGCTAGAAGGATTCTCAATAAACAGGAAAACAAACTAGGTTAAGTAAGCTGCAAGGTTTTTAGAACAATTGCAGATTCATGATAAAATTTACTCTCTAAAACTTAAATCCCAGAAAAAAAATTGAAAAGCACAAATTATGAAAAGGGCTATAGATGGCCTGTAAGCATGTAAGTGTCATGCTTGGAAAAGGAGCTTTCTTGCCTGCTCCTTTTATTCTTTGGTTGGAGGGAGGAGCGATCAGAGTGGGGATGAAACTGGCTTGTAAGGACAGAGTTCAAACATTGATAGAATGCAAGACACAAAGGTTTGAGGACCAGTAGGAGGGTCCAACTGCATGATTTTACGGAGGTGAAAACTGAAGCTCAAAAATGTCAGCCAATTTGTCCAAGGCCACAAAGCTTGTTAAATTGAAGAATTAGGACATAAGTACAGATCTTCCGGTGCCAAGTCAGTGTTCTGTATGACATCTGAGGTGGTCTAATTGAGTTTCCCTCCTTTGTTGAAAGTCCCAAGTGGCAATCCCAAAGGAAAGAGCATAAAATGACCATCCAATGCTACTCAGTTTTGAAAGAATGCAACCTTTATTTCCAGGCCTGTTTTTCACTTTTGTTTACCCACACCCAGGTCCCGCCCACCAACTCCCACAAAATCACATCCTCCACTAGCCTTCTGTTACCTCCCCGGAAAAATTTAACCATGTCTTCATTCACACTCATCTATAACTTTGAACATACCTCTATACTTAATTTATCCCTCATGTTGTAATTTATTTGTTCATGGGTCTCTTAAGATTCTATATATTGTGTTCTATAGATTGTGAATTTCATGAGAACCCATTCACCTTAGCGCTTCCCCATATCTAGCATTGTAACTGGAAAATGGCAGGAACCCCATAAAAGTTAGTTGAATTGAATACCATCTGCTCTCCAGCAAACTGAAGTGGTCAGGCAATTCTATCTGAGTTTCATATAATCTGGCAATGACAGAGATCTATTGTCTTGGGCTTCATGTTAAAGTTTGAAGGTTCATTATAGCTTCTTCTCATCCCCTTAGCCTGTTTAAGGTCTGATCAGGGCCAGGCACAGTGGCTCACACCTGTAATTCCAGCACTTTGGGGAAGTGAAGTGGGAAGATAATTCGAGCCCAGGAGTTTGAGTCTGCAGTGAGCTATGATTGCACCATGCACTTCAGCCTGGGCAACAAAACAAGACCTTGTCTGGAAAAAAAAAAAAAAAAAAAAAAAAACACTGATCAGGATAGAAAGAAATTTATAAGTGTTTTCTTGTACTTGTGACTAACTGTACTTGTGCAAATAAAATTTGCAGTGATCTGGAGACCCTCAAAATGTACTTTCTCCTTGTGAATCCACTGAAATTGCATTACATTAGTTTTACTTCTTATTCTTTTTTTTTTTTTTTTTTTTTTTTTTTTTTTTTTTTTTTTTGAGACGGAGTCTCGCTCTGTCACCCAGACTGGAGTGCAGTGGCCAGATCTCAGCTCACTGCAAGCTCCGCCTCCCGGGTTCTACTTCTTATTCTTTAATGACAGTGAATCAAACCTTCGTGGCAACTTTGCACTCTTTTTATATTTCCAGAAGCAGATACGTAGACAGAGCCAGAAATCACTCCTCAAACAGCAGAGAGATATAAAGAAGTACAGCTATATGACTTCACCCTTAAAGGAGTTACACTGATTGTGGAAGATGGTTTTCTTGTGAACCCCCCAAAGGAAAATTCTGAATCCACCTAAAGGAAATTTCTGGGTTTTCCAACTTGAACATCAAAATTAAATGCAGGGGAATTTAATGTTTTGCATGCCCAAATATTCATTGGTTCCTCAGCATGTCAGTGGGATCAAATCAGAAGAGGTTCCCAATTAAACATTTAAAAAATGCATTCACACAAATCAAAACTGCATCTCACCCCAGTTAAAATGGCTTATATCCAAAAGACAGGCAATAACACATGCTGGCAAGAATATGGAGGAAAGAGAACCCTCATACACTGTTAGTGGAAATGTAAATTAGTACAACCACTATGGAAAACAGTTTGAAGTTTCCTCAAAAAGCTAAAAACAGAACTACCATACAACCCAGCAATCCCACTCCTAGGTATATATTCAAAAGAAAGGAAATCGGTGTATCAAAGATATCTGCACTCCCATGTTTATGGCAGCACTATTCACAATAGCCAAGATTTGGAAGCAACCTGAGTGTCCATCAACAGACAAATGGAAAGAAAATGTGGTATGTACACAATGGAGTACTAATCAGCCATAAAAAAGAATGAGATCCAGTCATTTGAAACATGGATGGAACTGAAGGTCATTACATTAAGTAAAATAAACCATGCACAAAAAGACAAACTTTGCATGTTCTCACTTGTTTGTGAGAGCTAAAAATTGAACAATTGAATTCATGGAGATAGAGACTAAAAGGATGATTACCAGAGGCTATGAAGGGTAGTGGGGAGGGTGGGAGAGAAGTGGGGATAGCTAATGGATACGAACAAAATAGTTAGAAAGAATGAATAAGACCTAGTATTTGCTAGCACAACAGGGTGACTATAGTAAAAAATAATTGCACGTTTAAAAATACCTTAAAGAATATAAGTGGGTTGTTTACAACACAAATGATGAATGCTTGAGGTGACAGATACCCCATTTGCCCTGATGTGATTATTACACATTGCATGTCTGTATCAAAATATCTCATGTACTCCATGAATATATACACATACTATGTACCCACAACTTAAAAAAATGTTTTTAATGCATTCACAATACATTAAGATTTGTGAAACTGGCTTGGTCTTTCTCTGTTCCATAATAGAAAAAGAAACTGCAATTCATTCACATTTCCACCACTGACAGGGAACTTACAAAGTATTCCATGGAAATAGGAAATAGGGATAACATAGTAACTTCAATCCACAAATAACTCCCAATCCAATGTTAGCTAATAATTCCAACCCCTACTCACCCTTCCTTGTATCAGAGCTGCCTTAATGAAGAGAGAAGAGGTGACAGATTGAGCTGCATCTCCTCGGATTTCCTTGGCATCACTTGAACATGCAAGGGCCAAAAGAAAGGAAGGAAAGGTAGGAAGGAAAATAAGAGAAAATCCACAATTCATATAGAACCAGAATCACTGAGATTTGATTATATTCACAAGACTAATAACCATCACAGGTCTCTCACATTCACTAATGGGAGAGGAGAGTGGAAGTTCTCCTTCACTGACTCCTTTATTCTATAAGAAGATCTATGTTGAGAGGGAAACCTCATACTATTCTCTCCACTCTCCAAACAGTATATGCTGGGGAAATACTTCTCCCAGGGGAACTCTAAATTCCTTCTGATTTGGTTTTAGCTGAGGGGTTGCAATCAGTCTTCCCTAAGGATCCCTCAGGTGAATGGGGCAAGAAGGAAAAGAAAACGGACTGACACTGTCAGTTCTAGGTGAAAGCTCAGGACCTGTAGAAATTTGGAGCTATTTTCACTTTCTCAGGTGGGCTTTACTAAGATCAGGCGTTGGCGAACTATGGCACATAGACCAACTGCCTTTCTTTGTACATAAAGTTTTCCTGGAACCCATCCACTCTCACCATTTACATATTATCTATGACTACTTCCACACTACAATAGCAGAGCTGAGTAACTGTGACAGAGATTGGCCCATGAAATCTAAAATATTTACTATCTGACCCTTTATAGAAAAAGTCTGCTCACCTCTATTAAGATTATCAACTGGCTGGGTGAGGTGGCTCACGCCTGTAATCCCAGCACTTTGGGAGGCCAAGGTGGGCGGATCACGAGGTCAGGAGATTGAGACCATACTGGCTAACATGGTGAAACCCTGTCTCTACTAAAAATACAAAAAATTATCCGGGTGTGGTGGCACGTGCCTGTAGTCCCAGCTACTTGGGAGGCTGAGATTGGAGAACTGCTTGAACCCGGGAGGTGGAGGTTGCAGTGAGCCAAGATTGTGCCGCTGCACTCCAGCCTTGGTGACACAGCAGGACTCTGTCTCAAAAAAAAAAAAAAAAAAAAAATCATCAACCCTGAGCAAAGATAAGAAATGAGAAATCTGTATAAAAGCATAGACCACAATCAAGAGTTTGTTATAAACTACATCTAGAGCCAACAATTATAATAGAATGTGACACATTTATAATAAGTATAAATTTGTCTTTTCAACCAGGTAGGACTCCATTTGGCTGCAAGGAATAGAAACAACAATAGCAGGTTATAGCTGCGGGGTGGTGGTGTGTACCTGTAGTCCTCTCTACTTGGGAGGCTGAGGTGGGAGGATCACCAGGAGGTCAAGTGCTAATGAGCTGAATCAATGATATAATGTCTATGTCTTTCTACCTAGAAATGAGCACTTGATCTCCTAGTGATCCTCCCTCCTTAGTCTCCTGAGTAGCTAGGACTCCAGGTACACACCACCACACCCAGCTATAGCCTAGTGAGGTGGGAGGATCACTAGGAGGTCAAGGTTACAATGAGCTATGATTGTGCCACCGCACTCCAGCCTGGGTGACAGAGTGAGACCCAGTATCTCACACAAAAAAAAAAAAAAAAAAAAAAAAGTAAGCTAAACAAATAGGCTTTATTTCCTTCAAATAAGTCTAGGTGGCATTGATTCAATACTCAAAAATGTCATCAAAGAACCAAGCCTTTTCTATCTATGATGTCAGAGCCAAAGATGCTGAGATTCTTGACTTTTTCTTCATATTGGTTACACGATGAGTGCTATGGTATCAACCATGATGTGTGTGCCCAAAGAAGGAAAAAAGGTGAAGAAGAGAGAAAAATCATGCCCTCTGTGCCTATATCTTTCTACCTAGAAATGAGCAGCTTCCCCAGAAGTCCCATCCCCACTGCTCTGGCAGACATCTGCTTACACCTCACAGCCAGATGAGTCCCAAAGCCACCCTCACTGCCCAATGCTACTGGGAAAGCAAGAATTTACCACCCCAGTCTCTATGTGGGAAGGCTGCAAAAGACAAGGGGTTAGGAATGACTTTGGGCTAACCAATCAGTAGTGTCTTCCATAGATAGTTTTTCTCATTTTAGGTATGTAGGCACAGAGGGTAGTACCTATGAATATTTATTAGGTGGCCAAATGTACAGGTGGTTCAGTTGATTATTTATTTTATTCCATATCAAAGCAGTTATGTCCGGACAGGAACTGCAAAACCTTTTCTACAAATACTTCCAAAGATCTCTCAAGAGAACGCCGTTGAAACAGGGCAATCAGACAAGAGAAAGAAATAAAGGTATTCAATTAGGAATAGAGGAAGTCAAATTGTCCCTGTTTGCAGATGACATGACTGTATATTTAGAAAACCCCGTCGTCTCAGCCCAAAATCTCCTTAAGCTGATAAGCAACTTCAGCAAAGTCTCAGGATACAAAATCAATGTGCAAAAATCACAAGCATTCTTATACACCAATAACAGACAAACAGAGAGCCAAATCATGAGTGAACTCCCATTCACAATTGCTTCAAATAGAATAAAATACCTAGGAATCCAATTACAAGGGATGTGAAGGACCTCTTCAAGGAGAACTACAAACTACTGCTCAACGAAATAGAAGAGGACACAAACAAATGGAAGAACATTCCATGCTCATGGATAGGAAGAAGCAATGTCGTGAAAATAGCCATACTGCCCAAGGTAAGTTATAGATTCAATGCCATCCCCATTAAGCTACCAATGACTTTCTTCACAGAATTGGAAAAAACTACTTTAAAGTTCATATGGAACCAAAAAAGAGCCCACATTGCCAAGACAATCCTGAGCCAAAAGAACAAAGCTGGAGGCGTCATGCTACCTGACTTCAAACTATACTTACTACAAGGCTACAGTAACCAAAACAACATGGTACTGGTACCAAAACAGAGATATAGACCAAAGATGAGTTAATGGGTGCAGCACACCAACATGGCACATGTATACATATATAACAAACCTGCACATTGTGCACATGTACCCTAGAACTTAAAGTATAAATTTAAAATGTAAAAAAAAAAAAAAGGCCTCAGAATGAAACCTACCTTGTGGACACCTTGATCTTGGATTTCCCAGCCTCCAGACTGTAAGAAATAAATCTCTCTTGTTGAAGCCAAAAAAAAAAAAAAAGAGTTGGGGACCGGGCAGGTGGATGCTCTGGGTGAATGGCAGAGCTAAGATGCTCTCAAACACAGATGGTGCCTATCTGTTTGCTCACCAGATGGTTCTAATTGGATTGGCACAGGGTGGATTTATGGCTCATTTTAGGGACGGACTTTATCTTGGAATTTATGTTGAAGCTAAAAGTGTCCACATCATTTCCTTTAGTAATGTGAACCTACTCACTTGATGTTAAATATTAAACTAGTCCCCTTAAATAAACCAATAAAATAGTAAGATAAGGTCAGAATCTGTAGGTTGACTTAGTCTCATCTACCTATGAAATTACATAATAATTTCTCCTTTTTCTTTTTTTTAGTCTTACTACTCACAAAGCTATTGTATTTATGTTATTATTCAATTCATGTTTATACTGGAGAACCTCAAAAGTTGAAGATTTGTAAGTTTGAAACATGTTATGTCAGTCCTCTTAGAGGGTTAATGCCATTGTTATAGCCATGTCAACTTCGTCTCTTTATCTGTAAACTTTCTGCTTGTGGCTGGATCTCACCTCCTAGTCAGACAGGTGGAGGACAGAAAGTAATCATAGCTTGACAGGGATTTTGTTTTAGCGGAAGTTTGTCTATGATTCTATTGGAATAATAATAACAAAATAATAATAATCATAGTAAAAGAAAGATTGCTTGTTCTTTCAGGGTTTCACAGGAAAACAGAGCAATTCACAAATTTACAAATGAGGGAATTTAATGCAGGGAATTACAGGGAGACGCTGAGAAGCCAATGGGAATGGTGAGGTTAACTGCAGCAGGAAGCCACTACCCTCACTAGGCTGAAGAGACAAAGCGAGGAAGTGGCATTACCAGAACCCAGAGGCCAGGGTCATCTCATAGAAACCGGAATCATGGAAGAAGGCCTGTGTGAGAGAGCTAGAGCTACAGAGGAGACGCAGCTGGGGCTGGAGTCCTATCCCAAAACAGAATAGGAGGCAGAGATGTGCCTAATTTCTCCCTCCCAAACTCCGTTCTCCCTTCAGCTCCTTCCACTGCCTGAACCTATCTGGAAGCCAACTGACTGGTGAGCCTAGAAATGCAGGCCTTGGGGGATCAGATCCCAGCCACACAGAGCAGAACAGGGGAAAGTGGGGAATGGAGTTGAAAGCAAACAGGCTTAGAAACAATACAGAAGCTCTATTCCTCCTCTTACCCCACTGTAGGTGAAAACATACACTTTGGCCTCTAGTAATTATTAAGTTGTGCCTCTCAGCCACGTGTGGGTTTCTTTCTAGTGTTGGTTACAATGGTTATGTCAACACATTAACAATCTTTATTGCATATCCAATGGATGATAAATATTACTAGACTCTGTAGGAAATAGAAATTGGAGACAACATCACTGACTATATGTCATTTACCCTTACACTTATAGTTAGTTGGAGGTTTTCTACAACAGGTAAATCCTAAAACAAGAGGTAAAAGGTTTCCTATAGAGTAGATAAGAAGAGTGTTTTAGGTAGAGGAAGTACCCTAAGGAAGTGTGAAACACATTTTGCATGGCACACAAATATCCTTAACAGGAATACACAGTCTAGATGGGCTTGGGTGACAGAGAAGTCAGTGGAAAACTTTGGAGGTCCAACAGAGTACTTTAAATGTGATCACTAGGGAACACGGTAAACCTTCCGTGTGAAAAATGATATTGAGCTCTGCTTGGTGCCAGATAGAGCACTAAGGAGCTATTGGGATAGTCTAGTCAGGAGGTAGAGAGCAAGTGTCTGAATGTGAGGAGGCATCATAATGTGGTGGTTAAGAACACAGATTCTGAAGCAAATCTGTCTGGGGTCAAATCTCAGTTCTACCACTTACTAGATCCTTCTCTGGAGGACAAAGATGATAATAGTAAGCGCCCCTGCTTGTAGGGTTCCAAGCATTAACTCCATGCCTGAGACATGATAAATGTTAGCCATTATTGAAATCATATTAGAGGACGAGCTTACCAAGGAAGGAAAAGAGAAAGAGTAAAATGCCCTTCAGGCAGCTCAGATGTATATTTGGAACTGTTTGTAATATAAATTGTAGTTCAAATCACTCTGAATGCATAAACTCACTGCAAGACTGAATTCAGAGGAAGGAAAAACAGAGGATCCAGGACAGACAGGAGACAATAGAAAAGCAGTCAAGGAAATAATAAGGGAATTCTGTGGACCAGCATATTAAAACCTCAGAGAATAATAAAGTCATACAAAACAGTGGTCACTTGACAGGATATTGAAGCCCTGGATGAATGTCTTCTGTTCAGTTTGCTGAGTTGGTTTCCTGCTTACTCTGACCTAGGCATTACCATCATTTTTGCACGTTGCAGCATTTAAAATATCCCAATGTTGTGTAAGTGCCTGTCATCAGTGACCATAGTGATACATTTTTAAAATCATCCATAGGGAGTTGAGTGTACATCTTTAAATCTTCCAAGGAAGCTAATTTGGCAACAACAAGAGCACAAGACTTTCTTGTAGGGTGCCAGAGCCACGTCACTAGTACCAGTTTCCCTGCTTCTCACTGGAGCCTAAAAACAGTAAGGAGAAGGAGTTCAGGAAATGAAGACATTACCAACAGCCACAAAGCAGCCAGAATTGCTGCAAACGGTCTGGCGTTAGCCCAATACCAACTTTGGCTGAGGCTGTACGTCTATATGACATGTGGTTATTGTGCCTGACATTTGGCATTAACAGTGAAGTGCTGGCCTGAGAGTAGAGATAAGGAAAGGAGATGAGGAAGAGAGAGATGGGTGGACAGATTTGCTGTAGGGTTTTGTATGTTCAGTTTCCATCACTGCTTAAAGAATAGGTGTGCAGAACTTCATTTGGTGGCAGCTTAGAGAATGTGCCTTTCTGTGTTTCTCCTTTAATTAAAACCAGTAGGGTTGAAGTGCTTAGTAGTATGGAGGCCACTAGGGTTGTGGAAGGGGCTGTGATCTTACCAAGGGAATCAAAGAAGCTGGCTCTTGTGGGTCTTGTAGTGTGTCCTAGAAAGACAGAGCCATTTCATTTATTTTTCTTAAGTGCCTTACAGTTCTTAGTCTCTATACATCACATGAGCCAACACCGAAGAGTTTGAAGAAAAGCCCCGTGGTTGATTAGTTTCTCTTATAACTAAAGTAACCATATAATTTGTCCTCCAGGATTTTTATTGAAAGAACATACAATGAATAGTTTTGCTGGGACAACAGGCATAAACTGGACCATCTCAGAATGATTAGAATATGTAATCATTGGCTGGGCGCGGTGGTTCATGCCTGTAACCCCAGCACTTTGGGAGGCCAAGGTGGGTGGATCACCTGAGGTCAGGAGTTCGAGACCAGCCTGGCCAACATTGCAAAACCACATCTCTACTAAAAATACAAAAAATTAGCCAGGTATGGTGGCACACACCTGTAATCACAGCTACTCAGAAGGCTGAGGCAGGAGAATGGCTTGAACCCAGGAGACAGAGGTTGCAGTGAGCCCAGATCACGCCATTGCACTCTGGCCTGGGTGACAGAGCAAGACTCCATCTCAAAAAAAAAAAAAAAGTAATCATCCTACTTATAACCCATTTCAAAACTTTTTAGTTCATATAGTATAGTGATTAAGAGAACAGATGCTGGAACCAGAGTTACTAAAACCTCAGCTATGCTGGCAACTAGCTATGTGACCTTGACAAGTCACTTAACTCCCCTGAAATTCAGTACCATCATTGGCAAAATAATTGTTCCTACATTTGAAGGTTATGGTACTAAGTTAATATGGTTAATGTGTGGACAGGCACTTACAGCAGTTCCTGGAAGATAGTGCAAGCTGAGTGTGTACTGTTCTTGTTATTTCACACACTGAAGAGTAAGTAACCTAATCTTACAGACCTGATGCCCAGCCTTCTTTTCCCATGCCATGGCATGGAGGGGCATTCAGCAAATTATTTATATACTGAATGAATAAATTAAAAGAAAGAAGGAAGAAAAGAACATGATTTTTATCCTTTACCTATATTTTTTCTTTATTCTTTATTCTTTCACTACTTTTAGGCTACTTTGAAGGACAAGGAATAGACATTCATGCAAGAAGCCTTTCAAATGCCTGTTCTAATCTAGCCTTTACTATGTATGCCCTGGGATCCCTTGTATTTTGAGCTTCCTCTGGAAGGAAGAGAGATGGATTTGGATTAAAGAGAAAATTAGGCCTATAACCCACACTGGCCTCTCTTCATCATCTGCTTTTCCACCTGCATGCCTCTCCCAAGCTGGTAGACCTTGTTGTAGAAAGTTACGTCTTGTCAATTAAAATTAAATATGTCAGTTAGCACTATTGCTACCACCTCAATTAGATCTGTTAGCAATTATTTTATTTACTCTCAGTCATATTCCCCAAAGATATCATCTTTCCCATCCCTCAAGCTTGCAGCCCACTCACCCACACATCTCTCTCCCAAGTTGACCTGCTTTCTGCTTTACTGAGATGAGACTTTCTAACATGAACTTCAACTTCCCCCTTCCACATCCAAGTGATTTACAACCCATCCTATTATTTCCTTGCCCGTGCCAGAAAGGAAACTGCCCCATCTGCTTTACAAAACTAATTTGCTCCTTAATCGAAATCCATCCCTCTTCCTTCCAGAGCCCTGTTCCATCAGTTATCCCATTCTGTTTTGTTTTTTACAAGTCTTCCAAATTTCTAGTTTCTTCTCTTTTACATATTAATATACTTAAATATTTTCCTATCATAAAATGACAAGAACAACAAAAAGTTCGTCTTTCTCCTTCTTTTCATTACCAAACCTGCCAAAAGAATAATCCATGAATATTAGCCTCTCTTACTCTTAATCATTTCTAAACCCTTTTAAAGTGACCTCTTATACCATTAATTTGAAATTGTCCTCTCCTAAATCGCTATTGACATTCTAATCCCTATATCTGATGACTTCTCCTGAGTCCCTGTCCTCCTCAATCTCTCTGCAGCATTTTATGTCATTGATCACCCTCTCCTTCATAAAATACATTCTTGGCTGCCCTGACTTGGATTGATCTTGGCTATCCTCTTGGAACTCTAATTTACATTTGCCTCATCCTTCTGTCACATAGAGGTGCTCCCCCAGTGTTCAACTCTTCCATTGATGGTCACTCAACTCTTGTGGTGATTGCAACCATTTCCAGGCCCTTGACTATGTCCTCAGTGCATCTGGCTCCCAGATCTATATTTCTAACCCAACAAATACTGCAGGTCCACATTTCCAGCATTCTGCTGGACATAAACATTTACTAAAAGCTAGACTTTTCTCCTCAACACATTCTCCCAAACCAACTCTACCCCCGGGTTTCCTGTTTCCCATCTCCAGACTCAAAAGTAAAAATTATTTTTGTGCCTTCTTCACCTAATTAGTGTCCAGGTTCTATCAACTCTACCTCCACCCCTGTCAAATCTATCACTTTCTTTCTGTGAGCACTGCCACTGTCCAGCATGTCACCTCTTAGATTTCACAGCAACCTGCCACCTGCTCCCATTTCTTCCAATCTATTCTTCCAGCACGTCCTGAATCTTCCATTATTCTCTCTCCTAATAGTGCTTTATATGCTACAAATAAAAGCCCCAAATGCCACCATCTGGACCCTTTTTTTTCTCAGACATAATCTCTATAATTGGTCTTTACACATACTGCTCTCCAGCCAATCCAAACTTCACCTTTCAGAATAAGTCCCACACTTCCTACCTCTGGGCCTCATCTTTTTCCCTCTTGCATTAGCTTCCTAAGGCTGCCATAACAAAGCACCACAAATTGGGTGGTTTAAAGCAACAGAAATGTAGCCTTGCCCAGTTCTGGAGGCTAGAATTCCAAAATCAAGGTGTCAGCAGGGCCATCTTCTCTTTGAAGGCCCTAGGGGAAGAACCCTTCCTTGCCTCTTCTAACTTCTGGTGTTGCTGCAGCCCTAGGTGCTCCTTGGCTTGTGGATGCATCACTCCAGCCTCTGCCTCCGTCTTGTCATGGCCTTCTCTCCTGGATATCTGTGTCCAAATTTCCCTTTTTTTTTAATAAGGACACCAGCTCTAATCCAGTATGACTTCATCTTAACTTGATTACATACATCTGCAGACTCAATTCCCAAAGGGGGTCACACTCTGTATGCACTGAATGTTTGTGTCCCCATCAAAATTTTTAGGTTGAAATTCTAACCCCCAGTGCAATAGTATTAGGAAGTGGAGCTGTGGGGAGGTAATTAGATCATGAGAGTAGAACCCTCATGATGGAATTAGTGTCCTCATCGAAGACACCCTAGAGAGCTCCTTGACCTCTTTCCACTTGTGAGGATACGAGAAGATGGTTATCTGCAAATCAGAAGAATGCTCTCACCAGAACTTGATCATGCTGGTATCCTGATCTTGGACTTCCAGCCTCTAGAATTGTGAGAAATAAATTTCTAATGTTTATAAGCCACTCTGGCCATGGTATTGTCTTATAAGTGTACTTACAGAGTGTGGCTAAGACACACTTACAAATTCTGGTGGTTAGAACTTCAGCATGTCTTTCTGGGGGACACAATTCAACCCCTAACACTTCTCTGCAGAGACCTCTCCCTCCACTGAGTTCCATAGGTCAAAATCCTTCCACTGCTCCAGAGTCTGGTTGATTTTGACCTCTCCCAAGAAGTTGCTTATAATCCCCTGAGATAACACAGTATTTTGCCCCTTTTTATAGCGTAGCTATTTCTATATATCTTCTTTGTGCTGCTAAATTCTAAACCTTTCCAGACATAGGACACATATATCACTCATCTTTGCATTCCCTCCCTCACCCCATGCCTAGCAGAGTACATTTTACTCATGAACTTACCTGGTTAAATCAAATTAAAATAAATTTCCTTTTAGATATGAAATTTTGACCATTCCTATATTTTTGTCACTTAAAGTAATTTTTCACTTTCATCATTAAATCTAAATGTTGGCCAGACCCAAATAATTTCAATCTGGACTTACTTTTCATTGAAATGTTTCAACATTAATAACATATCTCTTTCCCCTTTTTTTGAAACTCTATAAATTGGTTTCTATAGGTCATTTTTGTATGCATCGATTTCTTCCTTGAATTATTTTGAAGTTAATATTGCAGGTGCCCTGAATTCTGTTGGAATCTAATCATCTAGCATTCAGAAGATATATCAAAGAGTGGTCCAGGGAGCCTGGCTTGGACCTTCAACTTCAACCTTGCAGGTAGTATGCTGAGATTAAATAAGCATAGTCAAACACAGGTTCCTTCAGGCCTAATTTTTATGTTTTAAATATGTAAGTAACTCTTTATTGTAGGGTCCTCATAATTAATATGGTATCCCCAATCCTATATTAATTAATTTGTTATTCCTGCAGGTTTCAAGTTTGAAAAAAGATAGAATAACTAAATGCTTTGCTAGCTCACAGTATTATTGCTCAAGAGGAATAATGCTCTTGTACTTTAGAGTAGGTAACTATCCTAGTTTTTCCATCTACAGTTGCTGCATATGTATATTCCTCTGTGTGTGTGTGTGTGTGTGTGTGTGTGTGTGTGTGTGTGTGTTCATGGAATGGCTGGAATCTGTTTAATCTTCTAAATAGATTGAGCACATACACAGCAAGAACATTCAGAATTTGGGCTTTTAGTCAAGGACATGATTCTCTTTCTAATGCATATTTGGGACTGACAGACAGAATTACTGAGGATCGGCAGTCATGGGGAGAAAAGGAAAAACAAGTGAAATGGTAGATTGAAATGGTGTTTAAGGGCCAGTTTCACTGCATGTGCTCGCTCTACAGAAAGGGTCCTAGGGGCTGTGGGGAAATAGGCGGCCTGCGGGCTGTGAGCTAATGCGGCACTGCTGCTGTTTGCATAGCTGTACAGCCCTAGGAGAGACCTGGGAAAGCTAGCTTGAATTCCAATGAATATTTACAATTACACTGCTCCGTAGCAGAATGCAATCACAGCGCTCCAGTCTACGGGTTTTATGCATCAAAAGAAAATGAGAGGAGAGCAGCAAAAATGGAGTTGCCTTTGGAGAGACTTACAAACACAGATCTCACTGCTTGTGGCAGAACTAAAATGCTTTCTTTCTGATAGGAGCAATTTATTCTTCAGGCACCTTCCTTGATAGTGGAAAGCACCTGACTGGGTTTTGAAGTGAGAAAGTCTTCAGTAGACGGTTTTTAATTCTGAGCAAGAGAAAGGCATGGAAGGAATTTCATTGCATAATTTCGATTTTGTTTTCTAACAGCAGACCCTAGAGAGTGGTGGGAAAATCCCTAAGCCTGTTCACAAACTCCTTCTTCTTTCAGTTTGTTTTCATTCCGTTCTTACAGATTGTCATTGCTTCACTGGGTAGCCCTGGGAAAAGCTGCCACCATTTTGTATCTCCAGTTTAAAGCCTTTGGATAATTGATTACCAGTAAGGCATGCAATCCCTTTGCTCATTTTTTTTCTCATGAGCTGTTAATCCACACCAAAGATTCGGAGAGAGCTAGATGGGAAAAATTAGTCAGAGCCACTTGGACCCAGTGAGGCAATTCTTAACTTTTAGAGGTGCCAGAGTAGATGAAATGGAATGCTTTAAAAGGACTCCACCAGAATCTGGTTTTGGACTCAGCTGACTAATCTCTCTGACTATTAAGATTTATATTGGATTACTATTTGCTAGCAGCCTGGGTTGCTGCGCTAAGCAGAAGCCCTATCTGCTACCCATCCGTACTTTTACCCATCATCAGTCCATTTCCTCCCATCAAGATGTCCACCTGATGCCACTGTCTCCCATCCGCCTCCCTGCCTGTTGCCCTGTCTCACCACTAATCCACGCATCTTTTCACATATCTGTATATCGACTTGCTTGTACATATCCAAGCTTGGAGCAGAGGCAGGCAAGAGTCAAGAACCTATATTTTTGTGACTAGGCATTGGCAGATCTGAGAATGCATTTTTCCTTCTCTGATTATATCTTCTCCGATTCTCAGTGGATTATGGATGCAGCGGAAGTGTCAAACCAGGGGTTGGGAAAAGGGGAGGCTTTAGGTCCTCATGATCTCCATCAGCTTTCTGCTGTTCTTTGTTGTACATGAATCATGTGTTCTCAGTCACACATAAGTGCTATGCAAGCACAGCTTCAGGGCATTCCTCCTGCCAACTGGATCGCTGCCTCTAAGTCCCTTCTTCAAGGAAATTTGGTATCCACTAAAGTTATTTAGTAAGTCTTATGGTATGCAAAACACATGTGGCCTATGAGTTTGCAATAAACGAGTAGATATTTGTTATAAAAACCCATGAATGTGGTATTACTTAGTGCAGGACAAATAATCACCTTAAACTAATGTGATTGCTTGTTCTTTACTCTTACAGTCAAAGAAGTATTACACTTAACACTTAGTGATGCCAGGAGGCCAGGCATTTGTTCCAATATGGCTGCTACTGCTGAAAACATTTGAGTCTCCTCTTCTGGAAGTGCCCATTAAAAATTTTAAAGTAAAAGACTTCAATAGACATTTTTTCCAAAGATGATCTACAAATGGGGCTGGGCACAGTGGCTCAAGCCTGTAATCTCAGCACTTTGGGAGGCCAAGGTGGGTGGATTACTTGAACCTAGGAGTTTGAGACCATCCTGGACAACATGGCAAAACTCCATCTCAGTTAAATTTTTATAAAATCTTTTAAAAACAAAAAAGATATACAAGTGGCCAATAAGCACATGAAAACATGCTTAACATCATTAATAATTAGGGAAATGCAAGTCAAAACCATGCAATACCACTTCACATCCAGTAGGATGGCCACATTTTTTAAACGAAAAACAATAGGTGTTTGTGAAGATATGGAGAAATCAGAACCCTCATACATTGCTGGTGTAATGTAATATGGTGTAGCTACTGTGAAAAACAATTTGGTGGTTCTTTAAAAAGGTAAACATAGAATCACCATATGCCCTAGCAATTCCACTCTTAGGTATATGCCCAAAAGTATTGAAAACAGGTGCTCCGACAAAGACTTGTAACTGAATGTTCATATCAGAACCATTCACAATAACCAAAAGACATTTGGAGCAACCTATATGCCCTTCAACAGATGAATGGATGAACAAAATGTGGTACATACATACAATGAAATGTTGATTTTAAAAGGATTGCTACATGCTACAAAATTAATGTACCTTGAAACCATTCTGCTAAGAAGCTAGTCACAAAGTACCACCTACTATATAGTTCTGTTTATATGAAATATCTAGAAAAGGCAAATCTATAGAAAGTGGATTAGTGGTTGCTTAAGGGCTGGGTTGGGGAAAGAGGGGTTTGTGAAAAGTAGGGACATAATGGCTAAAGGATGTAGGGTTTCTTTCTGTGGTGATGAAAATATTTTTAAATTGCCTTTAGTAATGGTTACACATATCTGTGCCTTTACTAAAAATCATTGAATTGTACAGTTTAAATGGGTGGATTATATGGCATGTGAATTAATTTTCAATAAAGCTGTTTTGTTTTTTAAAGCAGGTTGTAAACTGTACTTATAAAAAGTATTAACTCATTAGTTTATGGCCCTACCCAATATTTTTAAGTAACAAATAATATTATCCGCTTGTTGACTTACTTATTTTAGAAGTTTGATCCCAAATGACGTTTAGCTATTTTTAGAAATCTATTTTGAAGTGGTAAATATTTGCCACCAATGATAATATTCACAATAAAGGTAAGAGGTGATGAGAGAACTGCCCAGAGAAGAGTTCCCAAAATGTTTACTTGTATCTGTGAAATAAATTGGTCATCTCATGACTTCAGAAAGGGCAACTCTCACATGGAGCTAAATGTTCTGGTGTGTTAAAAAAAAAAAAAGTCACACTTCATCATATATCTATGTATACACTGGTATACACATATAAGTGGTATATACATCTACATTTATACATATAATTTAATATGCACATATAATAGGTAAATCTCCGTGTGTGTGAAGTCAATCTTTGATTTGTAATAGGGCAGTTAGAAAGAAATGGAAGTGAGATTTTTTTCTACACTTTCAGTGAATGTTTATTGGGCATTTAATAAAGGGTATAAAAATCATAAGACACATTTGTCAGGAAAACCCCTCATCCAATTAAACAGATGTAGTGCAGATTTTTGGTAAACTCCAGACTAGAGTTAGAGGCCAAATAATTCATTAGTGCTTAAGAGCAGAGAAAACTTTGTACGATAGTCGGGGCATGTGTTCCCCCAAAGAAATTCCCTGGCAAATATTTTTTAAAGCTTCTAAAAGGGCATTTGACCAGCAGAATATCCAAAGGTAGTGTAACTAGTTGTCTTGGCAAGAACTTATGTACAGTTGTTATTTACCTACAGAGAGGAATCCATCTTCAGTTCTTCCCATAGTTTCAAGCCCTCCAACAGGAAGTACCCAATAATTTTTATTAAAATGGTTCCTGTTGGCCCTATCAGCTGATGACAACTGCATAATCATACAACAGGAGAGGGTGTTATAGGTATTGGTGGCTTCTTTGAAATACTGTCCACTGTACTAATGAGCTATGGGTAAAAAGAGTCACTCGTGTATTTGTATAGAATTATTTTAGGTTTTTGTCATTTTTCCTTCTACTAAAAATGTACTAAGTAAGTGAAGTCGTAATAACTAGCTAACTAATTGCCTCCCCCACTGATGTCCAACTTCTGTAGCAATTGGGTTTGAGTGGAAACTTAGCCAGAAAATGATTTTTGTGAACTTAAGTGAAACTCTAATGATACCACCACATAAGAGAAAAACTGCTGCCATCATATAAAAAAAGTTAACGCAGAGCAGATTGATATCTAACAGAGGCCTTTTCAACCCTGCAGGCAATGGTGTTTTCAAAAGTTTGCAAGCTGACCATTCTATCTGGTATTGTTTGAATGTTCAGATGTGCCCCAGAAGGATAGATAACATTTTTTTTCTAACCTTGAAATAGACACTCAATGGAAATGGGAAATAATGAGATTTGCCTGTACATTTCTACTAATACATCAGTCCTCACTAATGAATGATATAGCCAAGATTTCATTCCTCAGTCAACCTGAATCCCTAACAAACCACCTTCCATGACTATTAGTTTTATTGATGATAGTTCAGCATTTATTGTTTTGGGAAAAAAATTGTTATTTATGTATAGAGTTAAAAACTACTTGGATTCCTACCTCTGGGTAACTACTGGTCAGTCACATCGCCCTTCTATGTTTATGTGTACATTTATAAAATAGGTATAAAATGCGCACAACTATACCTGGAGGAATATGGGAACCAACATCTATTGCAAACATACCACATTTCAGACATTGTACTTGGTATTTTACAGACATGATTCCATTTTAATCCTCAAAATAATTGTGCCCAGTTAATGAGATTCCCATATTACAGACAACAAAATAGGAAATCAGAAAGTCACTCAACCTGTTGCCTTTGGCAAATGATGGTACAAGGATTCAAACCTAAGTGGAAACTCCGTATAATGTTTAAGTTCCTTGTAATTTTTAAGGTCTTGCATGCACACCCACTCCCTACACCTCATGTCTCAGATCTCAATTCCTATTATCTCCTCTCCTTCACTCTCCTCCAACCCTGCAAGCCTACTCCCACCTCAGGGCCTTTGCACTGGCTGTTCCTTCAGCCTGAAACCTCTACCCACCATGTCTAAATGACTTATTCCCTCACCTTCTCGGGTCTTTGCTCCAGTGTCACCTTCTTAGTGAGACTTCTGATCATCCTATTTAAAACCACAACCTATAACCCACTCCTCATTCCCAATCATTCTTACCTCAATCTGTTTTCTTTTCTTGTAGCATTTATCACCCTCTAATGCTATTTTCATTATCCGCTCCTCTTGCTAGAATGTATGCTCCAGTAAGACATCAATTTTTGTCTGTTTTGTTCTTGATATTTCTCAGCTACTAGAACTGTGCCTAGCACATAGTATGGGGCCATTAAGTGTTGACTGAATAAATGAAAGACTCAGTTGACTCCAAAGCTGTGCTCTTTACTCAATGGCCCCAGTAATGAGCTTCTAGAGATTTTCATTTTAAACGTTATTAATCTGAATCTCTCCTTCTGCTCTCTGACTTTCTCCTTTCACCAAATAGTGGGAAGAAACCCTTCCCTCAACTACCTGGCTGGTGTTTATGTGATTGAGGGTCATGGTTAAGGATCAGACTATGCAGGATATTATTTGTTTCATGTCCGTGGGGGTCTCTGTTATGTGTGGAGCTGTGAGAAGATGACCAGGGGTTCTGTGTATACAAAAGCTAGATGTGACATGCTTCTAGTTACCTAGCAAGGGGAGTGTCAGCTCTGCTAGCCATCCCACAAGCAGAGTGAGTAAAGCTCTGGTGCTGGCCAGCATGGACACTGGAGCTGCAGGGGAAGGCAAGGAGCTCATTTCTCCCCTGTCTTCTTAAAGCCTCCTAGGCCTGAAGACAAGGTCCATGCTGTACTTGGCATTTGCAGTCTTGGAGGATGCAAAATAACCCTGAGCTTGGATTATGTTTCTAGATGGTTACAATTCAGAATTTCATAACCGTCATCAGGCTTACTGGATTTTATGCTTTGCTTTCACTGTTGTATATTTGTTGAAATTCGGTGTGCAACTAATTCATCTTTGAAAGCCATCTTAAACTTTCTAATAACCCATAAGCCTGTTGGAAGAAAGACAATGATAGATAAGAGGCTCTTGGCCAGGGGTGGTGGCTCACGCCTATAATCCCAGCACTTTGGGAGGCCAAGGCGGGTGAATCACGAGGTCAGGAGTTTGAGACCAGCCTAGCCAACATGGTGAAACCCTGTCTCTACTAAAAATACAAAAAATTAGCCGGGCGTGGTGGTGGATGCCTGTAATCCCAGCTACTCGGGAGGCTGAGACAGGAGAATCACTTGAACCTGGGAGGCAGAGGTTGCAGTGAGCCGAGATGGCGCCACTACACTCCATCCTGGGTGATGGAGTGAGACTCCGTCTCAAAAAAAGAAAAAGAAAAAAGGTTCTTATCATTCCCTTGGTGTCATTTTTTGTAGGCCTGAAATGAACCCACTTTTTTTTACTTTATTAAAAAATTTGTATTTTTGGTTGACTCACTGTATAATAAAGGAAAACTGTATAATAAAGGAAACCCAATAAAGTGTTCAATACAAACATACATAAATGTGCAAACTATCTATCTCCTTTCAGGCTTTTTCAATGTGTACGTATGTGCGTGTATATACTACAAGAAAAGTTGTTGAGGAAGTTGTTATTTCTGAATCATAGGATTCAGGGTATTTTTATTTTCTTTTTAAAAAATGTTTCCAAAATCCACCCTCCCATCTGCACAGTGATACTTTCTTTACATGTCTGCATATTTTTCACACTTTTTGCAGTAAATGTGTATTACTTTGTAACCATGCAATTAATTTTCTCAGTAATGTTTATAATTTTTATATCATTTTCTTTGAAGATCTACAGAAAATTTCCCCTATATTCATTATGTTGCTTTGAGTCTATTTGCTTTTTCTGAATCCCTGCCATAAAACTAAAAGCAATGAAAGTGTTTTACTAATTAAAATTAAAAAGCACTTTGATTTTTCATGCTAAAAAAATACATTTAAAAAATCATGAAACTATTTGTTCAATGATTTGTCAGGAAAGATTGGTAGTCTTCTCTATGACAGGACAGGACAATATTTATAAACCAACAATTTAAATGCAGAATTATCTTCTGCCTTTGTTTAATACTGTTCTGCCATTCCATATTGCCATCCATGATAATATTGGGGAGCCATAAGATGGAATAACTCCATAGTCATTGGGAAGAATGGGGTAAATCAGCACACTTAGTGGCTGGAAAAGATGCTCATGAAACACCCTTAAATAGAAGAAAAAGTTCAAATCAGGATTAAGTCTGCTTATATGTTCTTAAGAAATTGTTTTGTATATACATTTGTAAACAGAAATCCAAAAGGACATATAGCAAATTACTCATATGATTATTGCTTAGGAGTAGAGTTGGCAAAGATGTTGGTTTTCAAATTATTCTACATTTTTGAAATGTTAAAAATAAAATAAAATGATGTTCATATTTTAAATATGTCCATTTACTCCATTTTTCTAAGCATTCCTTTGTAAGATTCCAACAACTATTGATTGGTGCATGATTTCTTTTCTTTTTTTTTTTTTTTTTTTTTTTTTGAGATGGAGTCTCGCTGTGTCACCCAAGGCTGGAGTGGAGTCGTGTGATCTTGGCTCAGTGCAACCTCCACCTCCTAGGTTCAAGCGATTCTCCTGCCTGAGCCTCCTGAGTAGCTGGGACTCCAGGCACCCGCCACCATGCCCGGCTATTTTTTTTTTTTTTTTTTTTTTTTTTTTAGTAGAGATGGGGTTTCACCATGTTAGCCAGGATGGTCTCAGTCTCCTGACCTTGTTGTTCGCCTACCTCAGCCTCTCAAAGTGTTGGGATTACAGGTGTGAGACACTGCGCCCGGCTTGATACATGATTTCTTTCCCCCAAACTCAGACATCAGATCAAGGTCACTGTTATCTTCCCAAGAACGTGCAAAGTGCCTGACATAGAGTAGGTTCCAGTAAATAATTATTGAATGAAAGAATAAACATATCAAAATGGTATCTACTTTCTAAAGGTAAAAAAAAAAACCTTGGCCGGGCGCGGTGGCTCAAACCTGTAATCCCAGCACTTTGGGAGGCCGAGACGGGTGGATCACGAGGTCAGGAGATCGAGACCATCCTGGCAAACACGGTGAAACCCCGTCTCTACTAAAAAAATACCAAAAACTAGCCGGGCGAGGTGGCAGATGCCTGTAATCCCAGCTACTCGGGAGGCTGAGGCAGGAGAATGGCGTAAACCCGGGAGGTGGAGCTTGCAGTGAGCTGAGATCCGGCCACTGCACTCCAGCCTGGGTGACAGAGCGAGACTCCGTCTCAAAAAAAAAAAAAAAAAAAAAAACTTAACAAATTTTTCTTTATAGCTTGAGAAAAAAATCTTGTTTCCTGGAGAGCTAATGAAAGGAAACACACATTCACATATACAATACTTTTTTTTTTTCAAACTTTGGGGAATGGATCCATAGTAAATACTCCTCCCCATACATTCGCCTGCTTCATGTTTTTTTAATTTTCTAATATATTAGTCCTGAGGTGACATCTAAACTTCTTCTCTCCTCAACTTACAGGCAGAGAAAACAAAAGCTCAGCTGGAAGAGACTGAAATGGAGGCACCTACTTTCAAGCCCAGACTTTAAGAGAGGGAAATCACATACCTAATCCTTCCTAATAGATTCCAGAAAGAACATCGATGAAACTTCTCTTGATCTTTTTTTTTTTTTTCTTACACAAATTTAATACTTTGATCGCTTACAACCAAAAAGCAGTATTTAAAGAAACAGCACAGGTCACTTTTATTATATACAGCTCTGTTAGCAAGATACTACCTTGAGTAGCTGTTTAAAGGAATCAGACTTCAAAAGGTAATTGACCTAAATTCTCCTTCCTGCTCTGCACTCAGTGAGTCTTCCCCATGTGCAGCCCTCCCATGGATATCACACATGGAAGAGATACAGTGAGGTCCTGGGGAGCATGAGAATCTAGGTCACTGTGATTAAAACTAATTCAAACATTATTTTAATGGCTGTGTTTAGTTCGCTAAAAATTCTCAACTTCATTGGGTGCCTAAAAGCTGACAGCCCCACTCTGGAACAAACCAGAAGTTGATTTATAGAGAAGAACACTCTAAAATGATCACACCTGTTCTGATCCCATCTGGTTGAGATATGGTGAAATGAAATTCTGTGTTTCTGCTTTCAAAGTATTTGTTTTGGTCTGAATCATTAACAAAATTACAAAATACATCTCAAAGAAGAAGCTATGCTCTAGCCAGTTGTCCTATGAGTAGCCTAATGCTACCTCATTTCTTTTGTTCATCTCAAAGAGATTTTTTTCTTTTGGCAGATATTCACTGATTCAGTCACATTATCTGGTAATTTTCCTATTCCAGGTCCATATCATTGCTTTGCCCCAAAGATATAAAGTGTTTTAACTTGTACGTTTAAGCGATATCTGGTAGTCATATTCTTAGGATAATTGTGCAATTGGTTGAAGTTCCTTAGAATTTACTGGAACACTGATTTAAAGTTTTAAATGTCCAACACATTTCCTAGTTGTAGAAATCCTGTCAGCACCAACTAATCATTGTTTCAAACATCTTTGGAACAAAACAAAATCAACCAACATCTTTGGTACATGATCTTCCTGGAGTGTTTTTATGGCTTTCTCCCATTATTTTGAAAAATAATATTGTTGCTATCATTTTAGAACACTTCCAGAAGCCGACTTGGCCTTGAAGTTCTGACTCATTTATAAGACCATATGTTACAAATCACAGCTTTCGGTTCGATACTTGGCAGACCAAGGCAGATGTTTGGCTGGAAAAATTGCTGTTACCTGAAGTTATGTGTTAGCAAAGAAAGGTATGCGAACCAAATTTCTGACTAATATTCATAATTCTGATGTGTGTCATCATATGAGCAAGTGTCCTCATTGTGTGTTCCCCAAACAAAACCATAGCCATTGCCCTTTAAATTCTAAAATTAAACAGGATAAAAATAAAGAGATATACATAAAATCTCTGATACATAAAAAGGGAAATGGCTGGGGAAAGGAAACAAAAATCAAGCTCTTTCTATCCTAAGATTATATGAATATGAGCAAAAACCCATATGAAGTCACTTAATAATGAGGTCAAGAATGCTGAATAATTTAACATACCCTTGGATCCTGATTTGTGATTGTCCAAAACTAATATTTCACAAGCCACATTGCACCTTGTCACTGAATCCTATTTCACCCTCAAGATAATGTCCAAGTATTAATGGACCCAATTTGGTGGAAATTACCTAATTGGCTGTAGTCACTTCAACTTGAATGTGACATTTTGGGCTGTTCTGTAGTCACAAGGATAAGTTAGAAGCTTGGGCAGCAGACTTGCTCTTTGTGTTAATTGTAGCTGAAGCTTGTGTTATCACTGAAGCTTATTATTTTGCAAGTTGTACACTCAGCTTTTTGTAAAAATTGTACTCTAAGGAAAAATCCCTGAGGAGGCTGCTTTTCTCTCCTGGCTTTTCTAAAACCTCCAGATGAAAATGACCAAACAAAATGCTCTGTGATTGCATTGAAGCACACTTAACTACATGCCACCTTATAAAATATCTTAGTATCATGCATTAGACAGAGACCCTTAAGTCTCCGTGTTCTTTACTTTGTGTGATTATTCAGTTAACTAAATTACTGCTAGCAAATGGCATTAATGAAGGGCATTCCTTGTATCCTGGGGAAATCGTGTACCTCTTCATCGGGCAGGTAAATGGGGAGTGAGAAGTCAGCTTCCTGCTCTCATTGTTGCCTGCCCCATTTTGTGTTGGAGCATTTTGCCTGTGAAAACAGTAAGCTCATTCCTGAACAGTAGGAGGGCATCAAACAGTGGGCATCTTTCTCTTGTTAGTAATACTTTGTATTTATAGTATATAGTGCTTTATAGTTTCAGAAGGATATTCCTTCCCTCTCTCCCTCTCTTTCTTCCTTCCTTGTTTATTCAGAGTAAATAAGATGGTCCATGCCCTTTGCTAGGCACTGAAGATACAAAGAGAAATAAATATAGTCTCTGCCCTCAGTAAGCTCCCTGGTTAAGAAGGGGAGAGAGAAGAATAACCAATGAATCATTATCCTATACAGTGAGCATTCTAACCATGTGTACTACGGAAAATGCCTAGAAGACAGGAAGCCTCACAGAGAAAGTAACCTGGTGGCCAGATTTTGAAAGGTGAACAGGTGTTTACAGCTGGAGAAAGAGGAGTAATGAGAGGGGACTGGGGAAGTGGTCACCTCAAGCAGAAGGGACAGCAGGCGTGAGGACATTAAGGCATGAAAAACGTGACTGAAATGGCAGGTGAGGCCAGATAACAAAGGACCTATGTGCCTTGTCTAGGTGTCTGGAATTTGTCATATGGTGCTTTCATTTCAGCTGTTCCTCACGGTAGCCTGAGGAGTCTGATGTTATCCAACGGCAAACCAGTGTCCTGAGAAATAGGGGACCTAGGCTGTAGTAGGGTTCTGCCACCTACCACCACTTGTCAACCTGAGGCAAGTCACCAGGCCTCTTTGAGCTTAGAACACACATCACCTACTTGTCACTTCTGTATGCAACAATAATTTGATATTAATGCCATTGTCCTTTCAGCAACTGTCTGGTACCATATACTGTTAATGTACTTTTCTTAGGCACTGGGTGCTATTAGCTGACGAGAGCTAATCTGGCAAACTGTAATCTCCTCCCTCACCAGCGCACATAGTGTACCACTCTGCAACCAGTCTTACCCAATGAGCATGCTCCCACACTATCCAGAGTAGACTGTCTTTTGCAATGGTGGTGTTTATTCTGCCATGATCTCTCTTTCTGCCATTTATTTTTGCCCCGAGAAGCAGTTTTGATGACTAACAAAAGATGTGCAAGCACCGGTGCTGGAGCAAAGAAATAAAGAGTGTCATGCTGGGTGTTCAAATACAAGTGTAACAGCAGCTCAAGTGAAGTTCAAGGGAGTGGTTGGAGAGAGAGAGTGAAGGAGAAGGAGAGGAAGAAGCCATCAGCAGGCAGTTAAAGAGCAATGACAGTGTGACTTGGGAAGGGCACCGGACAGAGCGGGGCATCCTGGGAGCACTGCATTACACCTGTGACAGCAGGCTGGGAGAAAACTTGGCTGGAGAGAGGCCATGACCTCAGGGAACCTGGAGGCAACAGAGTAGCCATCGTCAGCCATTGCCATGATACTGAGAATATGTCTCTGTAGGGTCTGTGTTTTCAGGACCACATGCAGCACGAATTCAGGCAGTGCCCCCTTTTCTGAAAAGAGTGCAACCCCTGTGCCAACCATGGTGAATTTATGGTTTACTAAACTACAGTGTTTAAGAGCATGGGCTCTGTATCCAGGCCATCTGGGTTTGAAGCCCAGCTTTACCATTTACCAGCTGTACCACCTTGGATATTGAACCTCACGGCACCTCTGTTCCCCCATCTGTAAAATGGAAGTAACAGTACTATCTACCAAGCAGGGTAGTTGAGATAATAGAATACTTGTAAAGTGCTTAGAATGGTGCCTAGCACATGTTAAAGTGCTCAAAAATATTAGTTATAATGATTTTTATTATTATAACCGCTGTTATTGTTACTTAGTTGTCTGTCTGTAAAATGAGGAGAATTGACTAAATAATCCCTGAGATCCTCCCAAGTGCTAACATTACCTGAACTCACTAATCCCTTCAACCCTAGGAGAAAATGTAACTTTGAGGAATTGACTGCCCCCACCAGGGTTACACGGGGATTAAGGAGTAAATGCAAAACTGGAACTGGAACCCAAGTCAGCCACCCAACTCTCATGCCCCCCATGCTCTCTTGTGTGCCCAACACTGAACAGAGCATCACCCAGTGGGGCCCTTGCTCCCTAACCTCTTGCACCCTTGGAGTGGCGGAGCTTCAGGCCAGCTCTGGTTTTTGGTTTGTTTTTTAACCCCTTCCATTCTTCTGTGAATCAAGAAGGGAAGTGGCAAGCCTGGGGAGTGAAAGGGATTTGTTGCACTGGAAGAAATAAAATTTAGCCTAACTTTAAATAAACTAAAGAATATTTCTCCCAGCATTTACAGCTCAAGTATCTTTTGTTGGTCCCCATACCAGTAGAAGATGTGATCATCTTTTGGAGAAAGTGAAGGGATTTTCCACCCAATTTGGGGGAAAAAGAAATCTTTAGATGTGGCCCTTTGTCTTAACCACCCATTGCTCTTGTTTTATGTGGCTGGAATCTCAGTCATACTTGTTTCCTTTCTGGTACAATTATGGCAATTCTTCAAGGGTCCAGTAAAACCTGAAGAAGCAGGGAGAGGAGAGAAGAAAGAGAGGGGATATATTTCCAAAAAACTGACCTATCCTTTATCCTTTAGTGTCAATTTTGGCAATATTTGCATCTATATTCTTTTTTACACATTTACAACCCACTTACACATAACAGAGACTCTGGTCTCAGCTACTGGAAATGAAGCTTTCCTCTTTTGTTTATTGTCTCTCTTTTTTCTTGTCTGTGTCCATTTCAATATTAGAATAATCATTACCCCCTTAATAGCTAAAATATCTGTGCAGGGTTTATTTTTTTATAAGTATTTTTCATTTGACTGAACCAATTTCATCAAAGGAGGTTAATGTGATCACTTTAATTTACAAAATGTCTTCCTCTTTTTATTTCTTCTACATTTGATTTTGAGCACACGTTTAATTGTTTTTGACGGTTTGTGTTTCAGCCTCAGCTGGACATGCAGAACAGGCTCTAGACAGTCTCAGAATTTCATTATGACCAAGGAACCACTATTCTATAAACACTGAAAATTGGAAATTATCTCTAGAGCTGTTTGTTAACGAAGTCGAAGGCTAACCTTTAGGGCTCATTAAAATTCCACTGATGAAAACTCTTGTGCCGGTCGGTCTCTCTTTCAGGAATCTATCCCCATGTTACGAGTGCTGGTGTGCGGAAATCAGTCTGGGCCCTCCCCTTTGCCCTCCCCCTTTAATCTCTTGGTCTGGTTTAGGCAGAGATTTTTAAAGCTTATAGATTTCTCCCTACTCAGAGTATGTGTTGTGAATCCAAACAAACATGAGTAGATCTCTGAATGTGTAACTGTGAGTGAGCCACGTGGACTGGCAGTCCTGCTGAATCTCCCTTCCTCCATCAATAAGGAACAGAGTTATTGATACTAGGGATAATTAAGAGGGGCAAAAAGAGGGGTACATTTTCTGTACCTGACAGTAGAAATAAACATGGAGGCAGGGGCAGTAAATGACAAATCTCCAGTTTACACCGGTATACAAGTACACTGCACAATTGGTGGAATGCAATGAGTTGTTTTAATGAATCTATTTGCAAATGACAGTTAAAATACAGCCATTCTTTTCCAGAGATCCATGCATGGTGACAGTGGCCACTCTCCTGTCCTGCTGGCAGATGAAACCTCCCAAATCCTCCCAAAGTGCTGCAGCATCCACGTGCAGAAGGGTATTTGCATTCACTTGGTGCCTCATTGTAAGGAAGGACACCATTGACAGCACATAGCATCACTATTATTATTGCTAAACAGATGGAAAATAATTGTTTATGGAATTTGTGTTTTAATCGCATTAATGTCTTTGGCAGGAAGATCCACCTAAGTACACAATTCAAAGCCTGCCTTTGATCTGAGCCCCTTGGGGGCATTTTCCATGACTGATAAAATGCTCCTCTGAGTTCATAGGCAAATGATGAAAATGATAAAAAGAAAAATGTCAGGCACCAACCTCCCATTTGGATATTTTGTCTCCTTGGAGAATCACAAGCTCACCAGGCTTGCAGTCATGCTGATGATACAACACATCTCACCCTGTTATACCCACCCAGGCCTCAGTATGAACGCCCTCATCTCTCTCCTCCCTCCTTTTCCAGTTCCCTCCTCCCCTTTGCGCAGAAACACACACATGCTTGATGCAAGAATTCATGTGCTCTCTCTTTTCAAAGGTTATTACTGCCTTTTCATATGGGCCAGTTTAGATACTTATAAAGTATTTCTCAGTAATAGCCCTTACACATATTTTTCCCCTCTCATCCATTGCACATTTCTTGGTTAGCATTATATTGTGACAAGATAGAAATCAAAAGCCTTGCTTTTAATGAAAATGAACGTTCTAATTGTGAAAGTTTGTCTTCTAAATATTCTGCCATAAATCAGGCTGAATGCAGTGTAGTCAAGACCAAACCCTGAAAATTTGACAGTTTCCCTCTTACCAAGACCCAAAGAACAGAAGCTAGTGTAGAAATTTTGATAGCCAGTGAAAAAGAAAAGGTTCTACAGATTTTTGTCTCAGAAGCACAATCCCCATCTTTTCTTCTCCTGAGAAGGTTGATTACATACTTTCTTTTCCTCTTAGAATACAGAGAACTAACGAGGTTTTAAATTCATAAATGTATCTTTTTGTTTATTTGTTTGGTGGATTTTTCCCTCTCATTCTTTCTTCTCTGCAGAATACAACTAGTAAATGATTGGATCTTTGACAGAACAAAGGTATTTTTGATGGGCTCTGTAATCTAGTGCGCTAATGCGCCCAGTCCCCTCATTGTCTTGCTGTCTGATCCCATCCCTTCTGCCAGACAGTCACTGCAGGATGAGTCACTTTTAATGTCTGATAATCAAGGTGAATTTTCAAAAAGCTGCCATTTTGGAATTATGCACTATATCACGGTGTCAGGGAGGAGAAGAGAAGGAAGGATGAAGGGAAGGCTAAGATAGACACCTACTGCACATTGGGAGAACTGCAGGACACAACCAGCACTGTGCCAGACAAGATGTGTCCGGAGGGTCCAAGTCGATCAAGGCGTACATAATGAGAAGGAGACTATGTTAATTATAAATTAAAAATAACTTCTACGATAATGAACATTATATGCACAGGAGGAAATGTCTTAGTTAAAACAGACTGGAGGGATGGAATTAAACACCAGCCATTTGGGGGTATGAATTCTGTACCTACTGAATATATTGTGGTCCATTAAATAACCTAATACAAACTTATATTTGAAAAAGAATAGAAGTGAACTGTGGCTGTCTCCACGGATGCTGTATTGTCTGCCATCCTTATTTAAAGCAACATCAGCGAAGGAATGTTACTTAGTAGATGAATATAGCCTTCCTTCAACTAGGGAGACTTGTTATTTCTGGAATCATTTAAAGAACTGAACCCCCTCCCCCATGAAGTAGAGAGGGAGATACTGGAAACCCTGGGTAAACAAAGGCCAATCAAATATTCTTGCAAGGCTTCGGCTGTTCAAATATATGGCAGTCAGTGTCTTCTCTAAGGTAATTAACTGAACCCACTGTTAGGTATGATGGCTTTGAAATTTTTTAAATTATTGGCATTGTATTAAATAGTAGGATAGCTGAAGGAAAATGATAAAATGTGATAATAACTTGCTACTTTTGTTTATTATTCAGAGAAGTGAACACCTATAAATAGAACCAGGATGTTTTGACTAGGGAAATGCTGTCCTCATTACAGCTGAGAGATGCTGGAGCGATTGAAAGCCAAAGCTTCAAAGCTTTGTCCTGCTTTATAAAAGCATGAAGGTTTTCATGGCTGTTTCAGTGGTCGGTCAGAGCCTGCAGGTGCTTTATCTGTCCTGGAGGAGGGAGGAGAGACATTTCTGAGAGTGCTATTTTGTAACCATGATGAGTACTTATGTATTTCCTCCAACAGAGGTATTTAAATACCTACATATCTTCTTCAACACAAGTTATGTTTACAGATTATTACACTTTCATATTGTCTGCCAAGGTTAACTAGTCCCTCCTGTCCTTAACCCCCTCCACCTTCACCTTTGCCACTATCTCGCTCTCTCTCGCACGCTCTCTCTCTCTCATACACACACACACACACACACACACACTACCAACACACAATTGCAAAATAAGCAAAGAGAACATAGAGTTACTGTGTTACTACTGTCATATTTACATATAAAAAGATTCAAAATGTACAGAATATTTGAGATGGAAGGGACCCTTTAGAGATCTTTTGGCACAGCCCTAATTGTACTGAGATAACAGAGAAGTGACTTGTCCTAGGACACTCAGCCGGAGAACAGCAGATGCCAGGCTGGCATGCTTTCTGCCACAGCATGCTATCTTCCTATTAAAAGAATTAAGCCTCTACAGCTTGGCTACACCATGATTCAAGCACAGATGTCACAATGAAAAAATAAAAACCTAAGGAAGAGATAAGAATCGTATGCACTTTCAACCATGATACAAAGGAATAAAATAGAATATGGTATGAAATTAAGGAAACCAAAATGCTAACGAATATCTATCTAACAAAATGATCTGTCTAGTCAGGAATTCTATTAGAAGGCAGAATTGTCCTACTTTTAGTAGAGACATTTGGAATTAGCCAAGAAAGCAAGTGCTGCTTGCAAAAATCACAATGCTTTATTTCTCTCTCTATATTTTCATGTGCAATATTAGAATAATTCGGTCATATTCAAGTATGTAGTCATTGAGATCCTGCCTAGGCTCTGTAAACTAGTGAAACAACTGAAACTAGAAAGAAACCAGCATTTCTTTTTATTCTTCTAGAATCTAGGTCTTTTTTTTTTTTTTTTTTTTTTTTTTTTTTTGAGATGGAGTCTCGCTCTGCCACCCAGGCTGGAGTGCATTTACCTCCTGATATGTCCTTCCTCCTGTTGGACTAATCTCTAGCTGAAATGTTCTGTGCATTTTTGTTAAAATACTTCCCTGGTGCTTAAGGAACCTGAGGTTCTGGGTAAGAAACCCCTAAACCCTCGAGTGTATCTCCTATTTTAATATTAAACCTTACAGATTTTCTTCACAAACACCTAATGACAACAGGAACATTCTTTTTTCTTTTTTTTTTTTTTCTTTGAGACGGAGACTCGCTCTGTCGCCAGGCTGTAGTGCAGTGGTGCAATCTTGGCTCACTGCAAGCTCCACCTCCTGGGTTCAGGTGATTCTTGTGCCTTCTGAGTAGCTGGGATTACAGACACGTGCCACCACACCCAGCTAATTTTTATATTTTTACTAGACACGGGGTTTCACCATGTTGGCCAGGATGGTCTCGATCTCCTGACCTTGTGACCTGCCCGCCTTGGCCTCCCAAAATGCTGGGATTACAGGTGTGAGCTACCGCGCCCAGTCAACAGGAACATTCTTGGAGACACTAGATGATAGTAATGATAAACCTGACGTTATTGTAAACCAAATAGGACTTCTCAGTAGCTCTACTTTTCCTTCTAAAAAGTTTTAAAGAAAGGCCCACACTAAGAATTAAACCGTAAAAAAAAAAAAAGGCATATAAATTGAGAATGTGTTTTATTTAGCGTCGTGGAGAATTTTGGGGTAGATAAAAGAATGGATCAAAAGATTATGTATCATGTAAAAAGCCTTAACAAAATAAAAGATGGAGATGTGGTGGTCAACAGACAATGAAAGGGTTACAAAAGAACAAACTGTGATTCCTTCAAGTCTCAAAGCAAATGACCTTTCATAGTCTTCCTGATCCTACTTTTTGCTTCTGAGGAAGAAAAAAATTGAAGAATATATGTGTGGCTGGTGGGGTCAACATAGAAACATGTTATCTTTGTTTTTGCTTCGAGAGCCATCGGGAATCTTAATGGGATTTCAGTTTCAATGGTACTATTAGGAAAAAAGTTTCTCAATCTCAGCACTAATAACATTTGGGGCTAGACAATTCTTGTTTTGTTTTTTTTTCCTTACTTTTTGAAAAATCTCTTTTTTCATTTTTTTTTAATATATATATATTTTATTATGCAACACCCTCTTCATAGAATTGGCAGGATAATTATTTGCTGAGGGGAGGCAGACAAGGAGCTGTCCTATGCATTTTAGAATGTTTAGCACCATCCCGGGCCTCTACCCACTACATGTCAGTAACACCCACCCCACCAAGTTGTGACAATTAAAATGTCTCTAGACATTGCTCCATGGGGAGCAAGAGCACCTCTGGTTGAAAACCACTAGACTAGAGTGAATGATCGTTATTTTAGAAAATAGGTTTGGTTGTCTCATGTTTTGGAGACAATCTTTATCTATGCAATAAAGTCTGTGTTTCTGAAAATATGCTCAAAACATAGCAGGTACTTTATGGTTCCTGATATTGCCTGTGAATAGGCCCTTCCACAGAACTCTGAAAGCTCAAGATATATAATTAAGTCTAAAGGGAAGCATGTTTCAAAAAGAATGGAGCAATTGATTACTGACTATAGACTATAGACTATGAGGAGCTTATACAAATTTACAAGAAAAATTCCCATTAAAAAGTGGGCAAAGGACGTGAACAGACACTTCAAAAGAAGACATACACGCAGCCAACAATTATATGAAAAAAGTCAACATTGCTGATCATTAGAGAAATGCAAATCAAAACTACAATGAGATGCCATCTCACACTAGTGAGAATGCCTGTTATTAAAAAGTCAAAAAATAATAGGTGCTGGCAAGGTTGTGGAGAAAAAGGAACACTATACCCTGCTGGTGGAAGTGTAAATTAGTTCAACCATTGTGAAAAGCAGTATGGCGACTCCTCAAAGAACTAAAAACAGAACCACCATTCAACTTTGCAATCCCATTACTAGGTATATACCCAAAGGAATAGAAATCATTCTGTCACAAAGACACATGCACACATATGTTCGTTGCAGCACTATCCACAATAGCAAAGACATGGAATCAACCTAAATGCCCATCAATGGTAGACTCGATAAAGAAAATGTGATACATATACACCATAGAATACTATGCAGCCATAAAAAAGAATGAGATTGTGTCCTTTGCAGGAACATGGATAGAGCTAGAGGCCATTATCTTCAGCAAACTAATGCAGGAACAGAAAACCAAATGCCACATATTCTCACTTATAAGTGGGATCTAAATGATGAGAACACATGGACACACAGAGGGGAACAATAAACACTGGGGCCTATTAGAGGACGGAGGGCGGGAGGAGGGAGAGGATCAGGAAAAACAACTAATGAGTACTAGACTTAATACCTGGGTGACAAAATAATCTGTAAAACAAGCCCCCATAACACAAGTTTACCTATACAACAAACCTACACATGTACCTCTAAATTTAAAATGAATTTTTTAAAAAAAGACACATAGAGTTGGCCAGGATCAAGTAGATAGAAAACCAATGACATTTTTTAAGAGGTTTAATGCCAAAAAAAAATTTTTTTGAAAGAAATTGAAGACCCAAATAAATGGAAAGACATCCCATGGTCATGGATTGGAAGACTTAATCTTGTTAAGATTTCAACCCTCCTCCAAAGAGCCACCACCTAGAATTTTTTTTTAATGTGACTATTTGAAAGAAAGATGACCTGGAATCCCCAGTCTTCTATGGAAAGCAGGCCAAGCCACAGTGGAAAGCATTTTTTTTCAGTGCCTTTCTTTGATGTGGCCAAGGAGGGAAATGAGAAAAAATTACCTCCCTGAGCTATGGACAACAACAATATAAGAAGCTTCCCCCAGAGAGCAACCAGAACCTAACCAAATAACAGTTTCTCCTACCTGTAGGCGTCTCTTACCATGTCACCCCACAAAGAATTTAGAGTTGGCTGTGAATCAGTGACTGCTCAATGATTTTCCTTCTTTCTCTTTCTAAACAGGAGTGTTTATGGTAGTTACTCTGTCCCTCTCCCACTACACGTTGGGCATGTGGGAACAGGTAACTTGGCTTTTGGTTCACAAGTCTCTGGATCAAGAGGAGTCACGTGAGATCCAGTGATTTGAGTTTGAAATGTGATTGAATAAGACTTTGGGACTTCTTCAGAGAAGAGGTGAAAGTATTTTGCTTATAAAAGGGGGGAACAAATATTTATCACTAAAAGAGCCAAGTGTGGTAGATTTTATTACTCTTCTCAATTATTTGTTGCCCTTTTCCATGAAAGTACTATACATATCACTCATTTTCATTTTATTTTCAGCACCTATCCATATGGGATGACTGTCTCTTTGACATCAAGCTTGGTAAGACTTTCTTTTGCCAATGAAATGTGGGTGTAAGCGAGGTGCACAACTTGGCAGCAGAAGCTTACACAGCCGTGTTATGGTTTGATCATTGTTTTTTGTTTTTTGTTTTCCCCAAAGTGGGGGTTTCAGTCACTTTGTCCAACTGAAAATGTTTAGTGGGTACTGCCAAATCAATTCAGAGATTACAGCAGAAGGAATGATGTCCTTAATTTTTTTTTTTTTTTTTTTTTTTTTTTTTTTTTTTTTTTTTTTTTTTTTTGAGACAGAGTCTTACCCTGTCGTCCAGGCTGGAGTGCAGTGGCGCAATCTTGGCTCACTGCAAGCTCTCCCTCCCGGGTTCACGCCACTCTCCTGCCTCAGCCTCCTGAGTAGCTGGGACTGACTACAGGTGCCCGCCATCATGCCCGGCTAATTTTTTGTATTTTTTTAGTAGAGACGGGGTTTCACCACGTTAGCCGGGATGATCTCGATCTCCTGACCTCGTGATCGGCCCGGATGGCCTTAATCTTGATCACGTCTTGGATGTGGGGCTTTTAAAAAATCAACCTTATTATTAAAGACATTTCTCAATTTTATCTTTTGCTAGTTGGAAATTAAAAATAGTTACATTTTTCAGTCTCACTTACAAACTAGCAAGTTCCTTTGAGGACTCTCTTTCTTGTAGTACCTTTGTAAATGTAGCTAACAGAAACTAAGACAAACTAGTAACATTTTGTTTCCTGTCCTCTTCACTTAAGTTTACAAGTTCATTAAGTACATGATCTGCCTTTCTAGAAAAACTAGACTTAAACAATGCAACCTTCGAATTCAAAAACAGAGAAATAGCAGAATAAGCATTTGACAAAACCTAATACCCATTCGTGATAAAAACAGTCAACAAACTAGGAATAGTAGAAAAATTCCTCAACCCAAAAAAACAGCATTTACAAAAACCCCAAAACTAATATCATATTTAGTGGTGAAAGACTAAATGCATTCCCCCTAAGATCAGGAACAAGAGAAAACATCTACTCTCATCATTTCTATTCAACATTGTATTAGAGATTTAGTGATGATAGTGAGGCAAGAAAACCAATTGAAAGCTTCTAGATTGGAAAGGAAGAAGGGATACTCACTTATTTTTAGATGACATGATCTTGTATGTAGAAAATCTTAAGCAATCTAAAAGCAACTCTTACAACTAGTGAACAAGTTCAGCAATGTTGCAGGATACAAGATAATAGGCAAAAAATCAACTGTATTTCTATACGGTAGCAATAAACAATCCAAAAACGAAATTAAGAAAACAATTCCATTTATAATAGTATTTTTTAAAACCTGGGAATAAATTTAATAAAAGAAGTTCAAGACTTGTAACTGAAAACTGCAAATCATTTTGAAAGAAATTAAAGACCTAAATAAATGGTCATGGATTGGAAGACAGCTGTCAAGATGGCAGTATTTCCCAAAATGATCTATAGATTCAACACAATCCCTATCAAAATCCCAGATGCTTGATTTCAGAAATTGATAAGCCGATACTAATATGCATACAGAAATGCAAAAAAAAAAAAAAAAGAATGCCAAAACAATGATGAAAAATAGGATTGTTAGAGAACTCACACTTTCTTATTTCCAAACTACTACAAATCTATAGTAATTAAGATAGTGTGGTAACAGCATAAAGATAGAAAATAGTAGATAACTGAAATAGAATTGAGAATCCAGAAGTTTCCCCTTACGTTATTATAGTCAACTGATTTTCAAAAGTTGTGGTATGACAATTCGATGAGGAAAGAATCATCTGATAAACAAATGGGGTTGGAAAAACTGGATATTCACATGCAAAATGTACACCATACACAAAAATTAACTCAAAATCAATCATAGACATAAATGTAAGAACTAAAACTACAAAAATCTCAGAAGAAAACGTAGGAGCAAATCCTGACCCTGGATTTGGTTTCTTAGTTATAACACCAAAAGCATGAGCAACAAAAGAAAAATAGACAAATTGGACATCAAAATTCAAAACTTTTGTGCTTCAAAGTACACCACCAAGAAGGTGAAAGTACAACACACAGAATGGGATAAAATATTTGCAAATAATCTATCTGATAAATAACTTGTATCCAGAGTATATGAAGAAGTATTACGACTCAACAATAAAAAGACAATTCAATTTTTTAATGGGCAAAGGATTTGAATAAAAATTTACCCAGTCCAAGATATCCAAGTGGTCAATAAGCACATAAAAACATGCTCAGGGCCGGGCGTGGTGGCTCAAGCCTGTAATCCCAGCACTTTGGGAGGCCGAGACGGGCGGATCACGAGGTCAGGAGATCGAGACCATCCTGGCTAACACTGTGAAGCCCCGTCTCTACTAAAAATACCAAAAAAAATTAGCCGGGCATGGTGGTGGGCACCTGTGGTCCCAGCTACTCGGGAGGCTGAGGCAGGAGAATGGCATAAACCCGGGAGGCGGAGCTTGCAGTGAGCCGAGATCGTGCCACTGCACTCCAGCCTGGGTGACAGAGCGAGACTCCGTCTCAAAAAGAAAAACATGCTCAGTATCATTAGTCATTAGGGAAATAAAAATCAAAACAACAAAGTTGTCAGTGGGTCAGTTCAGGTTCTTGACTTTGTGACACAAAAGAATTTGAGCGCAAGTTCAAAGTAAAATAGGCAAAGAAATTTTTTGCAAAGCAAAAGTATAGTGTTATAGCAGGCTGCTCAAGAATAAGACAGTCCCATGTGACACTGGGGAAATTCCCTTTATGGGAAGCTTATATAATTTGTAAGAGGGTGGGGTTGGACGTTGCTGTTAAGCATGTTGCAGGTAGTCTCCTGGGTGCACATGCCAATTGCTCTACATGCTACATACATCACATGTCTCATTAGCATCTTAACTCTCCACCCAGGGGTGTGTTTTTTACTATTATAATGAGCATAGGTCAACTCAGGGACACTAATCATGAGTTTATGTGTTTGCATGAATTTGGGGATTGTCCCTTCTGCTCGTTGTCCTCCTTGCTGTAGGCTGTTTTAATCCAAGTCCCAGATAGTTTGTGCACTGTCAGATGATTTGTTCTCTCTATCTATTTGGCAAGTTTGTTGCCCTTTAAGGGAAGCTATGGCAACAAATGCTGTTAACATGTAGAGACTGGAACCTTCGTACATTGCTGGTGGGATTCTAAAATGGTGCAGTCACTTTGGAAAACAGTGTAGCACTTTCTCAACATGTTAAATATATAATTACCAAATGACCGATAATTCCACTCTTAGGTTTAAAACCAGGAAAATTGAAAACGTATGTCCACACAAGAACTTGTACAGGAAACCTCATAGCAAAATTATTTATAGTAGCCCAAAGTGGAAAAAGGCCAAATGTCAATCAACTAATGAATGAACAAAATATGATATGTCCATATAATGAAATACTATTTGACCATCAAAAAGAATGAAATACTGATACCTATTAACAACATGGATAAGCCTTGAAAACATCATGCTAAGTGAAAGAAGCCAGACACAAAAGCCACATATTGTATGATTTGCATTATATGAAATGTTTAGCATAGGCATATCCATGGAGGTAGAAAATAAAGTAATAGTTGCCAGGGTCTGAGGGAAGGAGAGAATGAGGAATGACTGCCAACAGGTATAAGATTTCTTTAGGGGTGATAAAAATATTCTAAAGTCAGATAGTGGTGATAGCTACACAGCTCTGTACATGTTGTGTACATGTACTACAAATCATTGAATTGTATACTTTAAAGAGTTGAATTCTGTGGCATGTGAATTATATCTCAGTAAAGTTGTTATAAAAACAGAAATAATGAAGGACAATAGTATTGGTAATTATTCTTATTAGTTACCAACCTATCACAAAGATGCTGTATTCCATTCAATCTGTTCAAAGCATTTATCTGTTGCATATTTGTTCAGAGGATCTAAATGTGTCCAAGCCCAACAAAGATGTAGGATGACCATCTCTTCTGAAGATTTAAGCCAGGTAGAGTTCATTCTTTTCATCAATTATTATTTGCCTTTTTGTGGATCCCTCAGTACTCACTCAGAACGGTTATTTCTTAAAGACTTGATCCTACTTGAATAAGAGCTTTACTAGGTTGGTTTTGGGTTAGGGCTAGGGGTGTTGGTATGTGTACGTATAATTTTTGGTGGAAGGTAATTGTCCTAATGAAGGGTTTTTAACCTAATCCCTTATTATTGGGGGGTTCAAGTACATACTGGACCATAGGTAAATTAAACCTTAGTTTTCCCTTTAGCAACTTATAGAAATGATTTACCTTAACATTTTGAGAGTCACTTTACCAATATAAATGGCTTTGTAAGTTTTTTTTTTTTTTTTTTTTTTTATTATACTTTAAGTTCTAGGTACATGTGCATAACGTGCAGGTTTGTTACATATGTATACTTATGCCATGTTGGTGTGCTGCACCCATCAACTCGTCAGCACCCATCAATTCATCATTTATATCATGTATAACTCCCCAATGCAATCCCTCCCTCCTCCCACCTCCCCCCTCCCCATGATAGGCCCCAGTGCGTGATGTTCCCCTTCCCGAGTCCAAGTGATCTCATTGTTCAGTTCCCACCTATGAGTGAGAACATTCGGTGTTTGGTTTTCTGTTCTTGTGATAGTTTGCTAAGAATGATGGTTTCCAGCTGCATCCATGTCCCTACAAAGGACGCAAACTCATCCTTTTTTATGGCTGCATAGTATTCCATGGTGTATATGTGCCACATTTTCTTAATCCAGTCTGTCACAGATGGACATTTGGGTTGATTCCAAGTCTTTGCTATTGTGAATAGTGCCGCAATAAACATACGTGTGCATGTGTCTTTGTAGTTGAATAATTTATAATCCTTTGGGTATATACCCAGTAGTGGGATGGCTGGGTCATATGGTACATCTAGTTCTAGATCCTTGAGGAATTGCCATACTGTTTTCCATAATGGTTGAACTAGTTTACAATCCCACCAACAGTGTAAAAGTGTTCCTATTTCTCCACATCCTCTCCAACACCTGTTGTTTCCTGACTTCTTAATGATTGCCATTCTAACTGGTGTGAGATGGTATCTCATTGTGGTTTTGATTTGCATTTCTCTGATGGCGAGTGACGATGAGCATTTTTTCATGTGTCTGTTGGCTGTATGAATATCTTCTTTTGAGAAATGTCTGTTCATATCCTTTCCCCACTTTTTGATGGGGTTGTTTGTTTTTTTCTCGTATATTTGTTTGAGTTCTTTGTAGATTCTGGATATTAGCCCTTTGTCAGATGAGTAGGTTGCAAAAATTTTCTCCCATTCTGTAGGTTGCCTGTTCACTCTGATGGTAGTTTCTTTTGCTGTGCAAAAGCTCTTTAGTTTAATTAGATCCCATTTGTCAATTTTTGCTTTTGCTGCCGTTGCTTTTGGCGTTTTAGACATGAAGTCCTTGCCCATGCCTATGTCCTGAATGGTACTACCTAGATTTTCTTCTAGGGTTTGTAAGTTTTTATGTTTGCTGACAATTCTGACAGTTAATCACTGTCTCATCTGTATATCAATATCTTGTATAAATTCCTGTTTCTGCATACCTCCTACCATTTTGCAATCATTGTTTTGTATACATGTCTGCCTCTGACACCAGACTGTAAAAATAGAGATAGTGTTTTATTAACTTTGCATCCCCAACACTTAGAACATATTCAATGCATGTTTGCTGACCAGAACTCCCACTTCCATAGGATTTGTTTTTCATTGCTTGAAGGCTATCTCCCTGAAGTCTTCACTCCTCCAACCTCTTCATGTCAGTTCTCTGTATCCATTTTCTTATTTCTAAAGTTACTACTAACCATTATTTCACCATTGGCTATAATGAGAAACAACCCCTGACAGTCATGTTAAATGTGCCTTCTAATGGGGTTTCAAGCCACAATATGAGGACAGCTTATCTGTAAACAAGATTTTAAGTGGTAAGAAATAAATTTCTCTGTTCATTCTTTCTTTTGACTATCCCTGCTTTGCCAACCTTTCTTAGCCTTTTTAACCTAAAACAATAGTGGGTCTGAGAAGCTGAGATCTTTTTTCTGATGTTTAAGCACAAGACTATGCTTGTCTTTTCCAGAGAGAGACAGCTGCCCTTGTGTTTAGAATAAGGACAGCAAGAAGCCTGCATATAGCCTGTGCTTGACGGATATTTATTGTTCAGCAAAACCTACCCTGTCACTAGAGTTTCTATCACTATGGCTATCAGCCTCTCAAATCAGACATCATGATAATTGATTGAGATCTGAAAGGCATGGGGGGACATTCTTTATAATTGATTGAGAAACCCATCACCAAACAATACAGTGAACATTATGGTCACAGCTTATATATTCTCTAATGAGGGCTTTTAATCCATACAACCATTGTTTTTCTAGAGATTGACTTCGAGCTCACTAGTTTGATAGGTATTTTCTCATGAAATCGTGTCAACTTGACCTGACCAGAGATTGAAGTTCTCCAAGACCCAAATAGCCAAAATGTTTCCATCTTTGAAGGAAAAATCCAAGACTATCAGATGACAAATTGGTGTTTTCCCAAAAGTATATCTTTGTGAGGAAAATTTTTCCCATCTATCTTTAATAAATGCTTTAACACAGTGCTATTCAAAGTGAGGTCCATGGACCAGTTTGTTACTGGTTTGTAATAAAATAAATACAAAAATTAAGAATGAACACTTAGAAAATTTTGCAGCAGCATGACAGAGTAATTATGTATCTGTGCAATCCTCATCATTAAATACAGGCCTTGATTTTATATTTCTTTGATATTTTATATTTTAATATTAACTGTATTGTATTTTACAAAAATATTAGTCCATAATGTTTGGATATGTTTTAAAAACTGGTCTTTAGCACACACAGTTGGAGAAACACTAATCTAAACACCATGTCTCGTCTCTACTTGTTTCTAAAGCACCATGTCTCATCTCTACTTGTTTGCTGGTCTTATTTGCCTTACTCCAGTTTTCAGGCTTCATCCTGTTTTATACTCACTGCCATTTTCTCTAAGCATGTAAAACTTAGGCTGTTTTCCCATCTCTAACCTTCAGGCAGTGGATGTGTCCAAGGTTTGAGGCACTGGTAGCCTCCTCTAAAGCCTCTCATATTTGGGGGTTCATTCTGGCCATGAAACTGAAAGAGCCTCCTTTTAGAGACTGTAGTAATGTATTTGTCATTTTGAGGGGAGAAGAGTTTGTTCCTGTTGGTTGTGACTTTGGCTTCTGGAATTATCAAGCTATAATAGGCTTTCGTAAATGATCCTCCACCTGCCACGTTCACAAAGACCACGTGGCCCTCAAGACACTGGAGAAGTTCCCCTTAATCCTCTGTGCCCTTCCAGCACTACCCCCACATCATCTCTGCACAATCCAATCAATGTCAGTTCTCCCTGAGTGTTATTTAAAGTGAACTGATATATCATTCATTGTTATATTTCATTTGATTCTCAAGCCAAGCAGTCAACCTGTCTCCAGGAGAACTATGTTTAACTGATTATGTCTTAACCTATGACATCATATTTTTTAAAGAACACGATTTGAAGACATTGATATCTATTGCCATTTACAGCTCTTTTTCATCCAGATTGATTATATGCTTATGACAGGAATATGAGTGATGGAATGGAGGGAGCAAGACCAGAATCAGGGAGACCAGTTGGGAGGTCACTGCAGTAATCCAGGCAAGAAATAATGAGGAGCTGATTCAGGGTAGCAACAGTTGAGGAGGAGAAGGGATGGGTGTGAATGATATCTAGGTGTTGGAGCATCAGGATTTTGTGACTAATTCGATGTAGGGGTGAGAAGAGGGAAGTGTTGATCATGACTCCCAAGTTTTTGGCTTGGGGTGACACAAGCCAAATGGTGATGATATGGGAAGTTACACAGGAAGAGCAAATTTGGACTGAATATAGTTGGGAGTGGGGATGGATCCAGCTTTGAGCATGCTGATTTTGCCATACCTGGACCATCTAGGCAGTTGGATAGATGAGTCAACTCAGGAGAAAGTTCTAGGCTAGAGATTTGGATTTTTGAAGTCATGGACATATGAGTAATTAAAACCATAGGATTGAGTGTAATATTTTAAAGTGTCTTAGAGTCATCTCAACCTATTCAATTTCCCTTTAAATGTAAGATTTTTATAGTTGTGGTTTCTCTACCTTCCATGTGACAAAATGGAATAACCTGGTTATATCTTAATGGTTTGTGTATGAAAACTGTGGGATCTTATGAAAAGGGAAGCCAATCAGAGAGGTCAGTTTAAATATTTCCTAAACTTGGAACTCTGTTCTCCTAGTGCCTAGCTCTCCTCATTACCAGTTAGTAAAAACAAGCAAATGAATGTGTTAGGATTCTACATGTGTTGACCCATTTGATTCAACTCAATCATCACATGATCCCATAAGAGGTATTGTTAAACCCATTTACAGATGAGAAAATAGGTTCATAGAAATTACATGGATGGAAAGTGACTAAAGTCACCAACCTTCAGCAGTGTGTACCTCCAGCCCTCTGTTATATGTGCTGCTGGACAGCAACATTTTCTAGGGCCCTACTTTGTACTAGTCACCCCAAGCACTGGTACCTCTGTTTACCTCAACCAAATCAGGCGCCACAAAAAAAATAGCCAATTTTTATCGTTCAAAAATTGGCTTCTTTAGCTGCATTCCCAAACACAAATAGCAAACACTAATGGACACAGGAGAGACAGTTGTCTTTCAAATGAATGTCTTAAAATTTTTTGCCATAAGTCTTACCAAGAGTGCGTCAAGAAGCCTAGACAAAGGACATGAACAGACACTTCTCAAAAGAAGGCATGGGCCACAAGCATATGAAAAAATACTCAATGTAACTAATCATTAGAAAAAGACAAATCAAAACCACAGTGAGATACCATCTCACACCAGTCAGAATGCCTATTATTAAAAAGTAAAAAACAAAACAAAACAAACAAACAGATGTTGGCAAGTTTGTGGAGAAAAAGGAATGCTTAAGCACTGCTGTGGGAATGTAAATTAGTTCAGCCCTTGTGGAAAGCAGTTTGGCAATTTCTCAAAGAACTTAAAACAGAACTACTGTTCAACCCAGCAATCTCATTACTGGTTACATACCCAAAGGAATATAAATTGTTCTACCATAAAGACACATGCACACATATGTTCATCACAGCACTATTCACAATAGCAAAGATATGCAATCAACCTAAATGCCCATCCACAGTGGACTGGATTTTTAAAAGTGTGGTACATATATACCATGGAATACTATGCAGCCATAAATAAGAATGAGATCATAGGGGGGCGGAGCAAGATGGCCAAATAGGAACAGCTCCAGTCTCCAACTCCCAGCGCGAGCGACACAGAAGACCGGTGATTTCTGCATTTTCAACTGAGGTACTGGGGTCATCTCACTAGGGAGTGCCGGACAATCGGTGCTGGTCAGCTGCTGCAGCCTGACCAGCAAGAGCTGAAGCAGGGCGAGCCATCGCCTCACCTGGGAAGCACAAGGGGGAAGGGAATCCCTTTTCCTAGCCAGGGGAATTGAGACACACAACACCTGGAAAATCGGGTAACTCCCACCCCAATACCGCGCTTTAAGCAAACGGGCACACCAGAAGAATATATCCCTCACCTGGCCGGGAGGGTCCCACGCCCACGGAGCCTCCCTCATTGCTAACACAGCAGTCTGCGGCGATCTAACCGCAAGGCAGCAGCGAGGCTGGGGGAGGGGCACCCGCCATTGCTGAGGCTTAAGTAGGTAAACAAAGCCGCTGGGAAGCTCGAACTGGGTGGAGCTCACAGCAGCTCAAGGAAACCTGCCTGTCTCTATAGACTCCACCTCTGGGGACAGGGCACAGCTAAAAAATCAACAGGGGAAGCAGCAGAGGCCTGAGCAGACGCGAACGACTCTGTCTGACAGCTTTGAAGAGAGCAGTGGATCTCCCAACATGGAGGTTGAGATCTGAGAACGGACAGACTGCTCAAGTGGGTCCATGACCCCTGAGTAGCCTAACTGGGAGACATCCCCCACTAGGGGCAGTCTGACATCCCACACCTCACAGGGTGGAGTACACCCCTGAGAAGAAGCTTCCAAAGCAAGAATCAGACAGCAACACTCGCTGTTCAGCAATATTCTATCTTCTGCAACCTCTGCTGCTGATACCCAGGCAAACAGGGTCTGGAGTGGACCTCAAGCAATCTCCAACAGACCTATAGCTGAGGGTCCTGACTGTCAGAAGGAAAACTATCAAACAGGAAGGACACCTATACCAAAACCCCTCAGTACGTCACCATCATCAAAGACCAGAGACAGATAAAACCACAAAGATGGGGAAAAAGCAGGGCAGAAAAGCTGGAAATTCAAAAAATAAGAGCGCATCTCCCCCTGCAAAGGAGCGCAGCCCATCGCCAGCAACGGATTGAAGCTGGTCAGAGAATGACTTTGATGAGATGAGAGAAGAAGGCTTCAGTCCATCAAACTTCTCAGAGCTAAAGGAGGAATTACGTACCCAGCGCAAAGAAACTAAAAATCTTGAAAAAAGAGTGGAAGAATTGACAGCTAGACTAATTAATGCAGAGAAGGTCATAAACGAAATGACAGAGATGAAAACCATGACACGAGAAATACGTGACAAATGCACAAGCTTCAGTAACCGACTCGATCAACTGGAAGAAAGAGTATCAGCGATTGAGGATCAAATGAATGAAATGAAGCGAGAAGAGAAACCAAAAGAAAAAAGAAGAAAAAGAAATGAACAGAGCCTGCAAGAAGTATGGGATTATGTAAAAAGACCAAATCTACGTCTGATTGGGGTGCCTGAAAGTGAGGGGGAAAATGGAACCAAGTTGGAAAGCACTCTTCAGGATATTATCCAGGAGAACTTCCCCAACCTAGTAGGGCAGGCCAACATTCAAATTCAGGAAATACAGAGAACGCCACAAAGATACTCCTCGGAAAGAGCAACTCCAAGACACATAATTGCCAGATTCACCAAAGTTGAAATGAAGGAAAAAATCTTGAGGGCAGCCAGAGAGAAAGGTCGGGTTACCCACAAAGGGAAGCCCATCAGACTAACAGCAGATCTCTCAGCAGAAACTCTACAAGCCAGAAGAGAGTGGGGGCCAATATTCAACGTTCTTAAAGAAAAGAATTTTAAACCCAGAATTTCATATCCAGCCAAACTAAGTTTCATCAGTGAAGGAGAAATAAAATCCTTTACAGATAAGCAAATGCTTAGAGATTTTGTCACCACCAGGCCTGCCTTACAAGAGACCCTGAAGGAAGCCCTAAACATGGAAAGGAACAACCAGTACCAGCCATTGCAAAAACATGGCAAAATGTAAAGACCATCGAGGCTAGGAAGAAACTGCATCAACTAACGAGCAAAATAACCAGTTAATATCGTAATGGCAGGATCAAGTTCACACATAACAATATTAACCTTAAATGTTAATGGACTAAATGCTCCAATTAAAAGACACAGACTGGCAAACTGGATAAAGAGTCAAGACCCATCAGTCTGCTGTATTCAGGAGACCCATCTCACATGCAGAGACATACATAGGCTCAAAATAAAGGGATGGAGGAAGATCTACCAAGCAAATGGAGAACAAAAAAAAGCAGGGGTTGCAATCCTAGTCTCTGATAAAACAGACTTTAAACCATCAAAGATCAAAAGAGACAAAGAAGGCCATTACATAATGGTAAAGGGATCAATTCAACAGGAAGAGCTAACTATCCTAAATATATATGCACCCAATACAGGAGCACCCAGATTCATAAAGCAAGTCCTTAGAGACTTACAAAGAGACTTAGACTCCCATACAATAATAATGGGAGACTTCAACACTCCACTGTCAACATTAGACAGATCAACGAGACAGAAAGTTAACAAGGACATCCAGGAATTGAACTCATCTCTGCACCAAGCGGACCTAATAGACATCTATAGAACTCTCCACCCCAAATCAACAGAATATACATTCTTCTCAGCACCACATCACACTTATTCCAAAATTGACCACATAATTGGAAGTAAAGCACTCCTCAGCAAATGTAAAAGAACAGAAATTATAACAAACTGTCTCTCAGACCACAGTGCAATCAAACTAGAACTCAGGACTAAGAAACTCAATCAAAACCGCTCAACTACATGGAAACTGAACAACCTGCTCCTGAATGACTACTGGGTACATAACAAAATGAAAGCAGAAATAAAGATGTTCTTTGAAACCAATGAGAACAAAGATACAACATACCAGAATCTCTGGGACACATTTAAAGCAGTGTGTAGAGGGAAATTTATAGCACTAAATGCCCACAAGAGAAAGCAGGAAAGATCTAAAATTGACACTCTAACATCACAATTAAAAGAACTAGAGAGGCAAGAGCAAACACATTCAAAAGCTAGCAGAAGGCAAGAAATAACTAAGATCAGAGCAGAACTGAAGGAGATAGAGACACAAAAAACCCTCCAAAAAATCAATGAATCCAGGAGTTGGTTTTTTGAAAAGATCAACAAAATTGACAGACCGCTAGCAAGACTAATAAAGAAGAAAAGGGAGAGGAATCAAATAGATGCAACAAAAAATGATAAAGGGGATATCACCACTGACCCCACAGAAATACAAACTACCATCAGAGAATACTATAAACACCTCTACGCAAATCAACTAGAAAATCTAGAAGAAATGGATAATTTCCTGGACACTTACACTCTCCCAAGACTAAACCAGGAAGAAGTTGAATCCCTGAATAGACCAATAGCAGGCTCTGAAATTGAGGCAACAATTAATAGCCTACCCACCAAAAAAAGTCCAGGACCAGATGGATTCACAGCTGAATTCTACCAGAGGTACAAGGAGGAGCTGGTACCATTCCTTCTGAAACTATTCCAATCAATAGAAAAAGAGGGAATCCTCCCTAACTCATTTTATGAGGCCAACATCATCCTGATACCAAAGCCTGACAGAGACACAACAAAAAAAGAGAATTTTAGACCAATATCCCTGATGAACATCGATGCAAAAATCCTCAATAAAATACTGGCAAACCGGATTCAGCAGCACATCAAAAAGCTTATCCACCATGATCAAGTGGGCTTCATCCCTGGGATGCAAGGCTGGTTCAACATTCGCAAATCAATAAACATAATCCAGCATATAAACAGAACCAAAGTCAAGAACCACATGATTATCTCAATAGATGCAGAAAAGGCTTTTGACAAAATTCAACAGCCCTTCATGCTAAAAACGCTCAATAAATTCGGTATTGATGGAACGTACCTCAAAATAATAAGAGCTATTTATGACAAACCCACAGCTAATATCATACTGATTGGGCAAAACCTGGAAAAATTCCCTTTGAAAACTGGCACAAGACAGGGATGCCCTCTCTCACCACTCCTATTCAACATAGTGTTGGAAGTTCTGGCTAGGGCAATCAGGCAAGAGAAAGAAATCAAGGGTATTCAGTTAGGAAAAGAAGAAGTCAAATTGTCCCTGTTTGCAGATGACATGATTGTATATTTAGAAAACCCCATCGTCTCAGCCCAAAATCTCCTTAAGCTGATAAGCAACTTCAGCAAAGTCTCAGGATACAAAATTAATGTGCAAAAATCACAAGCATTCTTATACACCAGTAACAGACAAGCAGAGAGCCAAATCAGGAATGAACTTCCATTCACAATTGCTTCAAAGAGAATAAAATACCTGGGAATCCAACTTACAAGGGATGTAAAGGACCTCTTCAAGGAGAACTACAAACCACTGCTCAGTGAAATCAAAGAGGACACAAACAAATGGAAGAACATACTATGCTCATGGATAGGAAGAATCAATATCGTGAAAATGGCCATACTGCCCAAGGTTATTTATAGATTCAATGCCATCCCCATCAAGCTACCAATGAGTTTCTTCACAGAATTGGAAAAAACTGCTTTAAAGTTCATATGGAACCAAAAAAGAGCCCGCATTGCCAAGACAATCCTAAGTCAAAAGGACAAAGCTGGAGGCGTCACGCTACCTGACTTCAAACTATACTACAAGGCTACAGTAACCAAAACAGCATGGTACTGGTACCAAAACAGAGCTATAGACCAATGGAACAGAACAGAGTCCTCAGAAATAATACCACACATCTACAGCCATCTGATCTTTGACAAACCTGAGAGAAACAAGAAATGGGGAAAGGATTCCCTATTTAATAAATGGTGCTGGGAAAATTGGCTAGCCATAAGTAGAAAGCTGAAACTGGATCCTTTCCTTACTCCTTATACGAAGATTAATTCAAGATGGATTAGAGACTTAAATGTTAGACCTAATACCATAAAAACCCTAGAAGAAAATCTAGGTAGTACCATTCAGGACATAGGCATGGGCAAGGACTTCATGTCTAAAACACCAAAAGCAATGGCAGCAAAAGCCAAAATTGACAAATGGGATCTAATTAAACTAAAGAGCTTCTGCACAGCAAAAGAAACTACCATCAGAGTGAATAGGCAACCTACAGAATGAGAGAAAATTTTTGCAATCTACTCATCTGACAAAGGGCTAATATCCAGAATCTACAAAGAACTCAAACAAATATACAAGAAAAAAACAAACAACCCCATCAAAAAGTGGGGAAAGGATATGAACAGACATTTCTCAAAAGAAGACATTCATACAGCCAACAGACACATGAAAAAATGCTCATCATCACTGGCCATCAGAGAAATGCAAATCAAAACCACCATGAGATACCATCTCACACCAGTTAGAACGGCAATCATTAAAAAATCAGGAAACAACAGGTGTTGGAGAGGATGTGGAGAAATAGGAACACTTTTACACTGTTGGTGGGATTGTAAACTAGTTCAACCATTATGGAAAACAGTATGGCAATTCCTCAAGGATCTAGAACTAGATATACCATATGACCCAGCCATCCCACTACTGGGTATATACCCAAAGGATTATAAATTATTCTACTACAAAGACACATGCACACGTATGTTTATTGCAGCACTATTCACAATAGCAAAGACTTGGAATCAACCCACATGTCCATCAGTGACAGACTGGATTAAGAAAATGTGGCACATATACACCATGGAATACTATGCAGCCATAAAAAAGGATGAGTTTGCGTCCTTTGTAGGGACATGGATGCAGCTGGAAACCATCATTCTTAGCAAACTATCACAAGAAGAGAAAACCAAATACCGCATGTTCTCACTCATAGGTGGGAACTGAACAATGAGATCACTTGGACTCAGGAAGGGGAACATCACACACTGGGGCCTATCATGGGGGGAGGAGGGATTGCATTGGGGAGTTATACATGATATAAATGATGAATTGATGGGTGCTGACGAGTTGATGGGTGCAGCACACCAACATGGCACAAATATACATATGTAACAAACCTGCACGTTATGCACATGTACCCTAGAACTTAAAGTATAATAAAAATAAAAAAATAAAAAATAAAAAGAATGAGATCATATACTTTACAGCAACATGGATGGAGCTAGAGGCCATTATCCTAAGCAAACTAACACAGGAGCAGAAAACCAAATACTGCATGTTCTCACTTATAAGTAACAGCTAAACACTGAAAACACATGGACATAAAGACAGGAACAACAGACACTGGGCTTACTTGAGGCTAGAGGGTGGGAAGAGAATGAGGATCAGAAACTACCTATGGGGTATTGTGCTTATTACGGGTGATGAAATAATCTCTACACCAAACCCCTATGCCACCCACTCTACTCATACAACAATCCTGCACATGTACCCCTGAACCTAAAATAAAGTAGGAAAGTTAAAAAAAAATAAAAGTGTATATATATATAAAGTATACACGAAAAATATTGTACTCATCTGTAGAGAAGTAAGGAAAAAAAATACAAGATAAAAAAAGAAGCCTAAAAATGGTCATCCTTTTGACCCAGTAATCTGCTTCTGCAAAACTACCCTAAAGAAATAATCAGAGAGGCACCCCAAATTTATTCATAAGTTTGTAGATTTAACAAATAGTTTTGGTGAGCATTTAGCAGTACCAGACGTTATGCTGGGGACTGGGAATACAGCTGTCAAAGAGATACAGTCTCTGTCCTGTAAGAGCTCACAGTTCAGCTCTGTGTTCCCCACGGTGATGGAGAACTTGACCAGGTATCCTGGAAACAGGGGAGAAGAGTGTCTCAGCAGCCTGGAGCAGGGATGGCTTCCTGGGTGAAGTGATGTGCAGATGGAGTCCGTTGTAGGTGTTAGCCTTGGGAAGATGGGAGTTAAGGACATCCCAGGCAAAAGCAACAACATAACAAAATCATAAAAATAAACTGCATTGGGGTCTTTCAGGAACGAGCAGTTTGGAGGTATCATATACCGTACTCAGAGCCTTCCTTTTACCCAGTAGGCCAAAGTTTCTCCTAGTGTGTTCAGAGTAGTCTTAGCATTCCTCAGAAATGCTTTAGGGGCCTATGTCAACGACGGTGGAAGAAGGGCTGGGAATTGGTCCAGGCTCTGAACCCCACCCCTGCTACAACCCAAGTTGCCTGGGAAGTTTTCCTTAAGATGTTTAACAAAAGTCTTCCGCTTCTGAAAAGAAAGTTTGAAAACCTTTGATGGGGAGCTACAGATTTCAAGCACAAGAATAAGCATAACGGATACACATTTCAGGTAGGTTACCGTGGTGGCTACGGGGAAGATATTTCACCTGGTGTTTAGGTGTTTACTTATAACTGGAAACAACCTAAATGTCCAATAATAAGAATGTGATAAAATAATAACAATAAATAGCTACCATTTATCAAGCATTCACTGTGTGGGGGCACAATGCTAAGTACATATATAAGACACATCATTTAACCTTGATAGAAACCACATGTGGTGAATATTATCAATATTTTGCAGATGTGAGGACTGAGGCGTAATGAGAATAAGTAGCTGGTTTTGCGTCACCTAGCTGTTAGAGGGGTGGGGCTGGAATTCTATCCCACGTCTCTCTGACTCTTAAGGGCAAACTATTCTGCCTCCTGAGCGATGATAAATCCATGTGGAATAATGTTATATGGCCCTTTGAAATCACATTTTCAATGACTGTTTAGTAATATGGGGAAATTTTGATAGAATAATGTCAATTTTTTTAACTCAAGTACAAAAAAATATATGGAGTCTCCCAATTTTATTAATCATGCCAAAATGTTAAAAATATTTATCACTAGGTAATGAACTGTAGGTAGTTTTAATTTTCTTTCTTACACTTTTCTTCCAAATGTTCTAGAATAAGCATGTGTCCCTTTAATCATTGGAACCATAACAAAAAGTTATAAAAAGGATTCAAGGTGAATTGCTGTCATCAGTCATTCTTACCCTAGACTCAAGAGGAAGGATCAGTTCTTTAACACATCTTTCAGAATAACAGTGCAGACTATCCTGTGTGCAAAATGTAAGGGAAATCAGCATGCTAATTATTAGCCATATAACCTTGAAGTTAACGTCTCTGAATCTCAGTTTCTTTTCCTATTAAATGAGGACATTAAGCTAAGTAGTCTTTACAATTCCTAAAAACACTAAATTTTATAGGTTTTTTTTTTTTTTTTACTACAAATGAAATCAAGCAGAGGGGCATAAAAGAAATATATTAAATTCTTCTTGGTTTAGTTAAATTTTCATGAGCATTTAGGGAGGGTGGGTTTTTTATTAGGTCTCAGCTATTTGGTAATATGGTAATATGCTCAGATGCATTTGACATCCAAGCCATGCCAAGTACTTTCATAAATTTTTTTCTCATCTCATCTTCGCTAAAACCTTTTTAGGTGAGCAGTATTATCCTCATTTTTGCTGATGGAGATCAAGGGGTTAAGAAACTTACAAAAGGTCTCTCATAACGTGTTGTGGTGAGATTGAAATCCAAACGCTTCTTTGTGAATCTCTAGAATATTGTTAGTTCAGATGTGGAATTGTTGTTTGTTTATCATTTCAACCACTTTATGTACTGGTTACCAAATAACATACACTTTCTGCCCTCAAATATTTTTTGTTCTAAGACAGAGACAAAATTCTTACAAAGAAACAATTCTGAAATTAAAATTAAAAATGATATATAATGGGGACAAATGGAAGCTCTTGGCAATGTGTCTGTATCCTTTAGTGAGACGCAAATAAAAGGACATTATTATAAAACTGCAAATGCGGGCAGAAACAGTCACTTGTCATTAGTGTCAGGGTCATTTTAATGAAAATTAACCCCGGAAATGCTTGACTAAGCAGTGGAAGCCTATGCACCACTTGGACCTTGACAGAACCAGGACAGTTAAATCTTTCCTACCTGCACATGAGCTTAAGAGAATAAATCAGTCCAAAGCTACTGGCCATGCTAATTGCTCTAATTATTATCACTGGAAAGGCTAGATAATACCTAGGAGGTATTGAAAGATAACCACAGCCCAGAATAATCTAGTAACCCAAGAATTCCCAGAGGAATACTCAGACACTGCTCACAAAGCCTGGGCCAGTCAGATTGGATAATAAAGCATACAAATATGTAGCTTGACAGAGAGGATGGATTCCATAGCATAGGGTGTAGTCTTCAGCTAGGGTTGACCATATTCAGTGGGAATAAAGCGCTGTTAGGAAGAATTGGGTAGGGAAACTCAGAAAGTAGTGTTTGGTAGCTTAGAGACGCTTTGGCTTCTAAAGACTGTTGCTCATTGTGTGTGTGTGTGTGTGCATGTGTGCATGCATGTGTGTGTGCGTGTACATGCACATGTGATGTCAGGAATAAGAACTAACCAATTTTTCATCTGCGACCTAGATTGATTTCTTCAAATGTGACTACACACCTAGCATCTATGGGCTATGTGAAAAGGATTATGTCTAAATAAGAGCTTCTAGGATTTTGTGAGGCTTTATTATTATTATTATTAGAGACAGTCTCACTCTGTCACCCCAGCTGGAGTGGAGTGACATGATCATAGCTTACTGTAACCTTGAACTCCCAGGTTCAAGTGATCCTCCCACCTCAGCCTCCTGAGTAGCTGAGACTATAGGGATGCACCACCACACTTGGCTAGTTTTTTGTTTTGTTTTCTTTTTGTAAAGACCCCATATAAAGACATGGGATCTCGCTATGTTACCCAGGCTGGTCTTGAATTTCTGGGCTCAAGTGATCCTCCCACCTTGGCCTCCCTAAGTGCTGGGATTATAGGCATAAGCCACTGTGCCAGGCAGGTGGGGGTCTATTGACTTCTTAATTTCCCTGCTGTCCTGAGATAAAAGAGTGACCTAAGGTGGTAAGCTTGACCTCGGAGACTAAGTGAAACAGGCATCTTGTGCATGACCAGCAGGATGTGCTTTCTGTGCATCATTTGGGGTGTGGAGAGAGCACATGGTTTCTCCTACTCAGACATTGCTTCTCTGATAGGCTCTTCTTTCAGGTGGTTCAAGAAGTAACTATTCTGAAGTGTTCTAGTTCTTTGAGGAATGCTGATGTATGGATAAAGTATGATGTATGGTGGGGCAAAGAACACTGGACCAGAAGCTGGGGAGGTGGCCTCAGCTTCACCACTGACAGAGAGGATGGATTCCATAGCATAGGGTGTAGTCTTCAGCTGGGGTTGACCATATTCAGTGGGAATAAAGCGCTGTTTTAATACACCAGTAAATTCATCTACAGGTACCATTAATTCTTCATTATTAAAGACAGAACTACATGCTTGCTTATTTAAGTAACTCAGAACAAAAAATATGTCAAAACACATAAATTTTATTGTTAGTAGAGTATGACTAAATTTAAGAAGCCCTTACCATGTGCAAAGTACAGATTCTGTGTGGGATACAAACAAGGCCTGTTTCATATCTTTAGGGATCCTGGAATCTTGGAAGGTGACAGACCAGTGCATGTATTGCAACCAGTTGAGGTGTAAGAGACAATATGATAATTGCTATGAGCAAGTTCATTCAGTCACTCAACAAGTATTCGCAGGCACTGTGTGAACTCTAAAAGCAAATTACTTCTCTCTGAGGCAGGCAAGGCAAGGTCACAGAAGCTTTATGGAACTGAGGATTTGGGCTGGTCTTTGAAGAGGAGGTTAAAATTTGTCCGGCAGAGCAGAAGGGAGGCAGGTGGGACAAAGGTCGTGTGGGAGTCAAAGGCATGGGAAAGTATAGGGTGTGCTTGGGAAATAGTGAGTAGTTGGGTTGGGCAAGAATCAAAAATGTATAATTAGAAAAGGAGGAGATAGGGAGAGATACGCCTGAAAAGATCAATTGTGGCCAGATTCCAGGTGGTAACGTTGAGAAGCTTGAACTTTATTCCGTAGACATCAAAGTCTTGGGGCACAGAAGTCACGTGGTTTCATCTATGCTGTAAGACAATCTGGCAGTCAACGGAGTAAAGGAGGAGAGACTGGAGGAGGGAAACTCAGGAAGAGGCTTTCACAAGAGCTCAGACAAGAAAGAGCCAAACTAGGGTGGAGTGGGATGGAAAAGAGAGATGGATATAGAAGACATGGAGGATGAAGAATCCACAGAACATGACACCGATTTGGACATGAGGCCAAGGAGAGGACAGAGTTGCTGATGAAACTTCTCAAGTGTGGCCATCAGCAGCCCAGCCCTGGACAAATTTTTGAAATAGGTTGGCTTTGTTTTTTGTCGCTTCGGAGAGCTCAGTGCAGTGCCTCTCTTCTGCAGACCAGGGTCACGCCTGTTTACTTCCTTTCTACTGTCAAATCTGTCATCTGGAAAGAGTGTGAAATTCATCCTGAAGGTAAGAATTTATAATGCTATCCTTCCAGGTATTTGCCTTTCAATAGATCTCTGGCCTTTAAGGTATAGATAGGAACCTTTAAGAAGGAAATTTCTATTCTTAGCTAGTCATTTTCCAGTGTGTTTCTCTTCATGTATTGTATTCCTTTCAGTATAAGCTTGAAGTTTCAGAAGGTAAGTCCTGTAGCCCCATCTTCTGATAGGTTTCCTGGTGCCTGTGACCATGCAACAGCCCTCCTTTGTCATGCCTACTAGTTTTTGTCCTTTTCCTGTTCAGGGTACTCTACTCAGCAGCTCTAGCTTGTTGGTCCTTACTTATGATTTGGGCAGGTGACCTGCTACCTAGGAAGTCTTTTATTCTCATGCTCCATATATTTCAAACTTTGCCTTGGTCCAGGGTAGTATTCAAAACACTGAATAATTTTACAGCCCAGCCACTGACTTGTCATAAGGAATACTGAGAGCACTGACTGTAAACAACTGTTGGGGCTCTATCAGAACAGCCAGCTGAGTATCCACTTGGATATTGACATCTTCTGGGTTACGACAGCCTTGCAATTAAGGATGAGCCAACAGACCTGTAATCGGGAACTACACCCAGTCTTTTAAAAACTAGATTGAAACAAAATGAAAAAATAAAATGCAATCCACTGCACTGTCACTGAATTTCCAAAGATTAGTAATGCCAGTCCACTAATACTGATCCACAACTGTCTCTTAGGCAAGGCAGGAAAGAGCCATGGAAATTCGGTGCTGTGACACACTCCCTCAGCTTTAACCTTTCTTCCTTGTGCAGGGTGGGATTTTTTTTTCCCCCAGTGCCTTTGAGATGTCCTGGAGAACAGGAAGCAAAACTTCCCCCCAGTTCTTGCCCTGCTATATCCCACTCCCATGCACAACCCGGGGCAGCATATTCATGACCCGGTGAGGCTGTGTGTCATGACAAGCTGGCTAGTCTTTTATTAATACCCAAGATTATTCACTCCCCTTTTTATTTGAAAAAGCCAAATAATTTTAAATACCACCCATAAGACTGCAGCTGTCCCCAGAAATGGAATTCTGATTGAATTCCTACTGCTCCTTTAAGAGTCAACTTAAATGTCACCTTTAAATAATATCTGCTGACATTTACCCAGAGCTTACTCTGAGCCAGGCACTTTGCTAAGGACTTCTCATGGATTTCTCATTTCATCCTCAAAAAAGGAAAAAAAAAAAAAACCCTCCAAGGTAAGTACTAGTACTCTTCCCATTTTACAGATGTGGAAACTGAGAGGTTAAACAACTTACCCAGCGTCTCATACCTGGTAAGTGGGAGAGTCAGCAGTCTGACATCTGGGTCCTCAGCACCGTTACATAGCAGGTATTCAGTAAATGACCTGAGGGATGGGTACAGTCTTTGTTTCCCTTTGTGCTGTGTTCTCTACAGTGGCCCTCACATTTGCAGTGACTTACCAGCACCCGTCTTCCCAAACTCAACAAGGCCACTGCTCTATTCCCCCAGACCTGATACCATGCTTAGCGTATTGCAAGCATGCAATAAAATATTTGTGGAAATAAGAGATAGAAGGAGGAAGGAGGGAAGAACAAAAAGCCTTTCTAGTTTGAGGCTTGGAAAATACAGTGACCCGAAATGAACTTTGGAATGAAAAGAAGCTGAGGGCTGCACTAGTCTTAGGTTTAACATGCCAGGGATATGCCAGGCATGGTGGTGAGTGCCTTTAACCCAGCTACTTGAGAAGCTGAGGCGGGAAGGTCCCTTGAGACCAGGAATTCGAGACCAGTCTGGGCAACATAGCAAGATCCAGACTCAAAAAACCCAACCAACCAAACCAAAAAACCCCACCAGGATTGAAACCGCAATTCTGCCACTTACTGGCCGCACAACTCCCATGCATATGGCTTTACTTTGAGCCTCAGTTTCCACATCTTGTAAAATGGTTTTCTTTTTTGGAGTTACGAAAATTAAATGAGATGACACATGTACCTGAGCCCAGCAAAGTGCCTGCTACTCAGTAACTGTTGTTAAGTGAGAGATAACAGGGAAGAGGTTGGCATATTTCGCCTCATATAGAGGAACATGTAGTCATCACTGATATATAAAATATTGCAAGAGACCAGTAACTGTTTCGAGTGATTCCACCAAATGACTATATATGTCTAAACATTAAAGTATGACATATGAAGTATCATCAGGAACATCAATTTTACGTCTCAATGCCAGCTTTACTGAGATGCATAACTGTTTATATTTATAATGCAAATGTATTGCACGATTCCTGGTCAGAAGAGTTTAAACGTCTGTTCTTTTCTCCACCCTTCCTCCCTCCCGAGAGTATATACTCCTTCCCCACACCGTCCCTCCAGCACCCTTCATCTGCCTGTCACTTTTCAAAGACAAGCTCCTCAGAATGAAATCTCTGCTGTCTTTGTTTTCCTGGTTTCCATTTTGTATCCTAAAATATTCACTCCAAGTTCCGCCTGACAGACGTCCCTAATCTAATCTCCACGTCTGCTTTCTAATTTTCACAGTCAGGATAAAACAAATAGGTTGGAGTTAATTGCCAGAGCAGCGGGCCGGAGCGCTGAGCTGTGATTTATGAGCTGAGTGCAGGCGCTCTGCAACACATTTTTCTTAATTTATTTTTAATGAGTCTCTCAATTAATTTTCTTGGAAACATCTTAATGATGTTGGAGGCGGGTGTTAATGAGGTCTGCACCAGCTCCTAATTTTGCATATTTTAAAGTGCCTAATGTCATCATGCACCCTTTCTTTCCATTTTAAGAAGAAGTGGCGGGGGTGGCGGGGGGTGAGGATTATTGTTGAATGGAGAATTTTCACTCTTCATTCCTCAGTCTTTGCTTAACCTTTCAGACTTTATGGGCTTTTGGTGTTCTCAGCGCAATCCCATGCCCCCTGCTCTCCTTCCCCACCTTGCTCTCTCTAGGCTCGCTTAGGCTGAGAAGCTGCAGCAGGAAAGGGAGGGAAAGGGCACAATCCTCAGGAAACTGAGAGTTCTGGGGAGCAGTCAGTGGCCCTAGTGAAGATGTCCAGGGGGTACTTTTGCTAGGTTGATTGACCTTTCCCAAAGCAGACTGTGATTAGGGAAAAATGCAACTGGAAGAAACAACTCGAGGGATGTGTTCTTACCATCTGGCCATTTGTTCAGAGCCCCTGGGTCCCCTCGATGTGTCTGCAGAGCCTGGGGCACCAGATCCACAGGACTGCAGCACTGTCCACCTTGCATCCTGCAAGGCCTGCAGGAAAATGCCCGAGTACTGTCTCTGAGCCCTCTCTCATACCTCCTGTCTCCACTAAGTCTTCATCATTCTTCACTCTGCATTTGCTAGTTGGAGCTCATTTTTCTGATTAAATAGTCGTTAAATGTTTATATAGGAAATCAAGGAAATGCAAAAGAATTTATAAATTAAGGGAAAACCAAGCTCTACTGCTTAAAGACAACCTCTATTCAAATTGTGGTGTGTTTCCTTCTAGATATTTTTTTCCTGTTCATGGGCTTTTGGTTTTTATTTTATGCATTTGTGATGATACCGAATATCCTTTTTTCCATTTAACATTATAACATTGGATAACATACCTTCTTCAAACATCGTTTTTAATGGCTGTTTAATATTCCATCTAACAGATTTGTCATAATTTACTAAACCACTCCACTGTAGTTGGGCATCTAAGCTAATTCTCAAACTGTTATTGCAAATACTTTGTGATGAACATCTTTGTACCAAAAGCTTTTTTAAAAAAATTAGAAATTAGTTTCTTTGGAATAACCTAAGGAATTATCGATTTAAAGAGTTTAATTCTTTTCAAGGCTCTTAATATATATTTCCAAGTTACTTTTCAAAGAGTTATGCCAGTTCATTACCAACTGCCATACATGAGTGTGTCTGTTTCTTCAATCTTGTGATAGTATGGAGAATTATACAATTGTAAAAAGTATTTGCTAAGCTGGCATTTTAAATGTATTTGTTTAATTTCTCCACAAGTCCCCTCTTTGAGTAATGTTTCAGTTAAACTGAAGGCTGCTTTTTCTAAAGAACTTTCTAGGCGATAAACCCTAACATGGCCAAGACCTGGATTCTTCTGGCGCTTAGCAGAGTCTAAGCAAATGTGTGTTATATTGACTTATCCACAAAACAGAAAATTGAGGACGTATCTCTCCTTTGGCTTCCCTGCTTTCCTCTGTGAAGGCTCTCTGCCCTCACTGCCTTTCTGCTGATAATTCCAAACCTGTATCTCATCCCTCTTCTTTTTCTGGAATGCCAGCCTCAAATTTCATACCATCTGGGTGTCCCACCTCCACCTGGATCTGCCAATGAGCTGTCTGGCTCAGCATTTCCAAAACTGAGTACACATCTCTTCACTCATGTTTTCTATCTGGAGCAAACAGGTCCCCCCCCACATCAAGCAACTCCCATGGGCACCAGACTTCAGTCTTCTGCTGGGCCCTGTCCTCACAGGCCCCCAACACATGCACATTCAGTCAGTGAGCAAGTCCTGTGGATATACCTGTCCACACCCTCCTGGGTGCCTCTTCCCTCCCATCCCTGCAGCCCTGCTTCAGACCCATCTCTTGCCCTACACTAGTGCAGAAGTCTCTCCCGTCTTCTGCCTGCAGTCTTTCCCTGTGCGTCTTAGCCCTTCACAGTGCCAGGGCACTTGCTAACACAAGTAAAAAGCCCTACGTCGATTCCCTCCTCCTTGAATAAAGAATACAGTTCACAAACCTCAATAATACATCATGGTGACTACAGTTCATAGCAATATATTGTATATTTGAAAATTGCTGAGTCAATTTTAAGTGTTCTCACCACAAAACATAAGTATGTGAGGTAATGTATATGTTAAATAACTTGATTTAGCCACCCCTCAATGTATTCATGTCTCAAAACATCATGCTATATATCATGAATTGATAGATTTTACTTAATTTAAAATACTTAATTACTTAGTTAATTAATTTTTTAAAAATCCACAGTATGTGATGAGGGGCTTTCATACCATTTGTCCCCTTGTGTATTACACATTTTTCAAACATTCCATGCCCTTTGTTAGGGTTACTTCCTAAGCCTGTGATGCCCTTTTACCCATACCCCATAGAACAGTTGCATGCAACCTTTTCCCTAAAGGTTTATTTACCACTGTGGTTTCAACACATCTAGAATGTATTTTGCACATGGTAGATGCCTAGTGAACTTTAGCGAGTGAGCGTAGGGATAAGGCATCTTATTGTGTGAAATGTGTGTCCTTCAAAGCTGTTACCCACTGTACTTTCTGGAATGTTTTGCACACGAGGTTAGAAGCTGATATTTGAAATTTTAAAGAGCCTTTCAACTTGAGGATTAGATGTTTATATTTAAAATGTTTAAGTATTAGACTGGGTGCGGTGGCTCACGCCTGTAATCCCAGCACTTTGGGAGGCTGAGGCAGGTGGATCATTTGAGGTCAGGAGTTCGAGACCAGCTTGGCCAACATGAGGAGACCCCTGTTTCTACTAAAAATACAAAAATTAGCCGGCGTGGTGGCTGTAATCCCAGCCACTCAGGAGGCTGAGGTAGGAGACTTGCTTGAACCCAGGAAGTGGAGGTTGCAGTGAGCCTAAACAGCACCACTGCACTCCAACCTGGATGACAGAGTGAGACTCAGTCTTAAAAAGAAAAAAAAAAAGTTTAAGTATTAAGAATCCTTCAATCTGGGAAAAATAGTTTTTCAAGGCATTTCTGTTTTCTGGTAGATTCCATTGATTTTTTTCCTGGACATTCATCAATTTCCATTAAAGGATCTATTGAGTGTCTCCCACTAATTCCTTGTGCTTAGTGTAAGTATTATCAGAAGGTTCCCTGAGAAAAGAGCACAGATTTTAGTTTTAGGTGCTAATTGGTTCAAATAAGATTTTGTATCCAGATGCAGACCTAAATATCTAGTAGTCTTAGAGTTCAAACAGGATCTTTCAAGCATTATCTTAAAGCTAAAGGATTTTTTTTTTAAGCCTTCTGACCAATAGCAACAATTCCACTACAACTGTGTGATTCTAGCCTTTGGCCCAAACATTTGTCAAATAAATTAATACACTACGAGTGAAACTCTAACATCAGAGGCATTGTTTTGGAGGTATTTTTAAGCCATGGATTTACACAGAGATCATCAATGGAAGAAAGCAAGATGGGAAGGCAAGGATAATGTCAATGGTTTTGGATAGGAGGTTGAAAATGACTGGCTTTGGATCTGATACATAACATTACTATTATTTCTAGTATTGACCATTATGTTTTAGAGTTTTTAAAATAGTGTCATTAAATTCCTTGTTTTATTTCTAATTTCTAAAATTTTCTAGCAAAGTATATTGTCATAATAAATTTTGCTGTGACAAATAACCTATTAAAGTCCTAATAGGTTTTGCTATAACAAATAACCTCAAATTTCAGAGACTTAACATGACAAAAGTTTATGTCTTGCTCACACCAAGTTTAAGGTAGACAATTTTAGTAGGATGGCACTTCCGGGCCTCTCCCTGGTGACCCAGGGATCCAGGCTCTGCTTTCTCCTATGGCAATCTTGGTGTCTTCTGCTGGATCCTCTGTGGTAGGCTAGCCAGTGAGTGAAGGAGAGTTTACGAAGGGCTATCCTGCAGACCTCAGGGGCCAGCTGTGGAAGTGGCATACTTCATCTTAGTGGTATGCCAGAGCTGACTCATTATAACTCTCAAGAGTCACTTGTTAAATTTTGCAAGCTGATTGTGAAACACAGGCATTATTACAAATTAAATTATATAAGTATACCATTAAGTAAAAATAAATAAATAAATAAAAAACAAAGGTAATGGAGGTTGAGTATCCCTTATCTGAAATGGTTGGGACCAGAAGTGTTTCAGATTTCAGATTTTTTTCAGATTTTGGAATTTTTGCATATGCATCAGGAAATATCTTGAGGAGTGGGCCCAAGTCTAAACATGAATTTATTCCTTTATGTTTCATGTATGCCATATACACATAGCCTGGACATAATTTTATATAATATTTTTAGTAATTTTGTGCATGAAACAAAGCTCGTGTATGTTGAACTATCAGAAAGCAAAGGTGTCACTGTCTCAGCCACCCGTGTGGACAGTGTGCGGTTGTTTGGCATCATCATCATTCCTGACTCTGACTTTGTATGCTACTGATAAATAATTGTTGTCTTACATTCATGCACACACAAGTACTTGACAGTAAAAAATAGGACGTACCATTAATTCCATAAAAAAATAATGTGTTCAGGGTAACTAAGCAGCTTAGTAGCATCCCCAGAATACCTGCATCAGCTCTGAAACAACAGCAGCAGCCAACAATGGCAGGCTTTCCGCCTCCACCTATGATGCTGTGTTTTGATTACAAGGTTACCATGCAGCGTTTTTTTTTTTTTTTTTTCCTTTTTTTTTTTACGTGAGAAGAAACATCAGAAGTAGTTAAGGAATCAGGAAATGTTTCCTATAGGGACGAGGAGGCATTCTGCTGGCTTTTTGAAATGTTTCCTCCAGAGTCATCTGCCTCATTAACAAGGGTTTTTGTCTTAGAAGTTGCTCTTTGAGTTTATAAACTGACATGATTTCTTGTTCTGTTATGAACGTATGCTGCTTTAAGTGCTTCGGGAAGCCCATCACACATTTTCGCCATGTTGTCTCTAAGCATTTTTTCTGCAGTGTTAACAATATCACGTTGGCTGGGCACAGTGGCTGAAGCCTGTAATCCCAGCACTTTGGGAGGCAGAGGCAGGTGGATCACCTGAGGTCAGGAGTTCGAGACAAGCCTGGCCAACATGGTGAAACTCCACCTCTACTAAACATACAACAATTAGCCAAGTGTGGGGGTACGCACCTGTAGTCCCAGCTACTCAGGAGGCTGAGGCTGGAGAACTGTTTGAACCCAGGAAGCTGAGGTTGCAGCTCAAATTGCACCACTGCATTCTAGCTTTGGTGACAGAATAAGACTCCATCTCAAAAAAAAAAAAAAAAAAAAAAAAAACCACAAAAATGTCATCTTCAACATTGCGTACCTGTGTTTTAACTGCAACCCATCAAATGAGGTCAGGTGTGGAATTTTCTACTCATGGCATCATGTCTGTGCTCAAAAAGTTTCAGATTGTGGATCATTTTGGATTTCAGATTTTCAAATTAGGGATGCTCAACTTGTGACTATTCAAGCGTCATCATTCGGCTATTATCTACACTTGAGATTATTTAGGCAACTTGTATGGATAAGCAGGAAATACTATATAGCAGTAGCTACTGTGAATTTCTTCCTGACCCCATGTTTGGAGGCATCATGTTGATAGTTTGAAATTGACCACGGTGGGGATATTTATACAATGGAAACAGGCAAACACTATAAATCAGAGCTTGACTTATTGTTCTGTTGATCTTCTAGGAACTTTTGTTTTTGAGACAAACTTTCACTCTTGTTGACCAGGCTGATCTTGGCTCACTGCAACCTCCACCTCCCGGGTTCAAGCAATTCTGCCTCAGCCTCCCGAGTAGCTAGGATTACAGGCGCCTACCACCACACCCAGGCTAATTTTTTGTATTTTTAGTAGAGACGGGGTTTCACCTTGTTGGCCAGGCTGGTCTCGAACTCTTGACATTAGGTGATCCACCCGCCTTGGCTTCCCAAAGTGTTGGGATTACAGGCGTGAACCACCGTACCTGGCTGGCCTAGAGACTTTTAAAAGTTATGAAGTATTATTAATTCAGATTAACTAAAAGCATGTTGTATCTGTAGCCATTACATTCCGAATAGCACAAAATATTGAGAGAATATCCTTACAGTATTTGAAAACTGTTAACTGATTCCACAAAGAAGTTGCCCACATTACCGATGAAGAAGTAAATTCTGACACATAAAAATCAACAAAAGCATTCTAAGAGAATCAATCTGCTGTATGGAAATGACAACAGAGTATTGTGTATTTTAAAATGTAATTATAATATTAACTATCAAAACTTGCTATGCAACCCTTATATTAGCAAATTTACCATAAATTTAATACATATGCATATGTTTTTTCTGGAGGGCCAATTGTTAAACTTTTACCAGCATACCCTTCCCTCTTCTTATGCTTCATTGGCCAGAACTCAATCATGTGGTTTCACCTAGATGCAAGGACTGGAGAGCAATTAGATTAGCTGTGTGTCCAAGAAGAAGAGAACCATCTATAGGACACACTCATCTCTCCCCAGGCAACACAACTCAAAGTCCTATCCAGTCACTTCATTCCAGCTAAAAGTCTGGGATCTCTGGATGATGCAAAGATCTATCATGTGACTCTTCTTGGCATGGCACCCAATGAACTAAACGAAGTTATATTTCCTCCCTTTCTTGCTTCACTACTACTTATACTGTAGTGAAGCAAGCTGCCTGCAATAATTGCAATTACAAATTCCCGGTCAGAAAAGGAACGAAAAGGGGGTACAGTGAAGTCACTCACTCTTAACAAATGCTGGAATCCTATGGGGCAGATCTCTGCTTGTTTCTCTGGGCCTTTGTCATTTATGCTCTACTGGAAGCAGTAAGTTTTTTCAACCCTTTGACTCAGCAAATGTCTGAACTGTTTGTATTCCCATTTATTTCTGTTTACAAACCTGCTAATTCTCTCCTGAGTTTATCTCCTTAATAGCTTAGCAAAGGCTGCCAATAAAAACCAACACACATTACTAATAGTCTGCTTTCTAGACCCCTCTCTAGAGCTGCCAGCTAGAGAGGAGACCTTATATCTAGTGAATTACCACAGGTGACAGTTTTACCACTGCATACTCTGGGGCTTTTCTTTCCAGCTGCTGCTGATGGTGTCATCGTCACTTACTGCCTGACCATTAAACCAATGCCACATATATTTGGTTTTTATTAGGGCGTTGTTTCACTTCCATTTCTGTATTAATCAAACAGGATAGGCTAAGCTGTGATAACAAAGAAATTCTAGCAGCTTAACACAATAAAATCATTTCTGCCTAATGGAAAGTTCATCCAGATTCTTGTCATAGGGCAACTCTCCTCTAAGTAATGATTCTGGGATGGAGGATTCTTCCACCCAGTAGTTCCATGTCCCCTGGGGTTTCCTCAGAGCCCTCAACACTCAGCTGACCATCAAGCAAAGAAAGAGCGAGGAGGCCCAGGTGTGCTTTAGGGGCTGGGCCTGGCAGGGGCATATCCCTCTTCCACCCCATGGGCCATTGGCCAGGACTCAGTCACGTGTTCCCACTTACATGCAAGATAGCATATGTGCTTTGGTAGTGTAGAAAGAAGAGAAAGGAAGAAGAAGAGAAAGAAGAGAGAGATTGGTGAACAGTAGCATCTACATACAGCCAAAGAGGGTAAAGGTATTTAGTGTATTTATCCTCTTCCTGACAAAAAGATCTTAAAATGCCTGAACTTCCCTCCTGACTTCTTCCACCCATCTTCCCTATTAGGATTTTCTAGTATTGTAGTTTCACCAACCTTTTGTATGAGCCAAATGAGGGTTTTTTGTTGTTGTTGAATGGGTGAGTGGTTAGTTTTTGTGTGTTTTTACAGTGAGTACTTAGTTATTTGATCAACACGTTTCACCTGCTTTGTTCACTGTTGCCTCCTGTGTCCTCTTCTCTTCTGGTATAATTTGCCTTCTTAAAACTATTTCCTCTATTCATTCTTTCTGCAAGGGTCTAAGACAAGTAAACTCTTCATCTTTATATGTCTGGAAATGTCTTATACAACCTCACTTTTGAATTATAATTGAGTTGGGTATAAAATTCAAGGTTGTCAATTATTTTCCCTAAGAATTTTGAAGGTTGTTCTATTATCTTCTGATATGATTATCCTGACAAAAGTTAGCTGTCAGACTAATGACTTTTCTTTTGTAGACAATCTTGTTTCTCTTTCTCTTTCTCTCTCTCTCTCTCTCTCTCTCTCTCTCTCTCTCTCTCTCTCTCTCTCTCTCTCTCTCTCTCTCTTTCTCTCTGGAAGCATTTATTACCTTACCTTTCTCTGCTTCACTACACTGTGTCTAGGTCTGGATTTATTTCTCTTTATTTTGTCATGTTTGGTACTCTGTATGCTCCTTAAATTTAAGGGCTCATGTCCTCCTTCAATTTTGGAACTTCTGTTTTCTCAAATATTGGTTCTTCTCCAATCTCAGTTTTCTTTCTCTGAAATTTCTATTAGACATGTGTTGGCGGGTTACATTCTGGGATTTCTCATTACTTCTCTTTCACATTGTACATTTACCTCACTGTATAGTATTTTTTATTATTTCCTTTGGTCTCTCTTCCGGTTTGCTCATTCTCACTTCAGCCATGTCTAATCTCTTTCACCCACCACTGAAGGTATATCTCAGGACTGATTTTTATTTCTGGAATTTATATATTTTTTTCCATGTATATTGGGACTTTCTTTTTTATGGTGCTCTAATCTTACCTTAGGTTTTTCTTTCATTCCTTTCATTATCTTTTTGAACCTTTTAGATACATTGCTAAAGTCCCTTTTATATTCCTCTAATTTCCATGAGGTCTTTGATATGATTTCTCCCTTTTGATGTACCTGCTGACATCTCTTATAATGTTGGATTTATTCCTGTGTTTTGTCACATTCTCAATTAGCCTATTTTGCTGGAAGTTATCTTTTGTGGGGTCCTACACATGCTCTGTATTGTGAATGTGTCTTTATTATGCATTTCCATCATTATGCTGGGAACTCTACAGGATTCAAACATTCCAGATCAATTTTTATGACAGTTTCTAGACTCTGAATTTCCATAGAGCATGATTAGTAATGGAATTTGGCCCCACATAAATTAGGAATACTAATTTCTCATCGTTCCTTCTACCCTGTGCCTGGAACAGGCAGCCCATCAGTGCTGCATCCTGAAGCTGACAGAGTTCTTCTGACTGCACCATCTTTTCACTGTTTGCAGAGAGACTCCTTCTAGGTTCCTCTCAGTACCTATCCCCAGATGGATCAAATCCCGGGCCTTAAGGCACATATGATTTCTGGTTACTTCCATGAGCCATATGACATCATGTGCTATGAATTATCTTTATTTCTGAGTCCTAGAATGTTAATTTTGATTTAAATTTTGCCTATGTAATATTTAAATTTATATTTATTTTTGCATTTCTTTGTGTTTGCATATCAGTCTAGATGGTCAAGTTGACATCAAAGTAATATATGCAAAATTAGGTATTCAAATAGTATCGAAAACTTATAATGGGCCAGGCGTGGTGGCTCATGCCTGTAATCCCAGCACTTTGGGAGGCTGAGGCGGGCGGATCACGAGGTCAGGGGATCGAGACCATCCTCGCTAACACGGTGAAACCCTGTCTCTACTAAAATACCAAAAATTAGCCAGGCGTGGTGGCGGGCGCCTGTGGTCCCAGCTACTCTGGAGGCTGAGGCAGGAGAATGGCATGAACCCAGGAGGCAGAGCTTGCAGTGAGCAGAGATTGCATCACTGCACTCCAGCCTAGGAGACAAAGCGAGACTCCATCTCAAAAAAAAAAGAAAAAAACTTATAATGAAAAACAAGAGACTCCTTTCTACCTGTCCCGCATGTACTGTCCTAGTTCTGCTCCACAAGGACAACCACTTTCAACTCTTTCAGCTGTTTCTTCTGATAGTTACCTCCACACTTAACACAATGTATTTAAACTGGTAATTTTTTTTCAATGTTAGAAATTATTCAGTGACTGCATATTATGATAAATGAGAACACAGTTATCTGATTCCACTTATCACTCCTTGTTTTGGTTATATACTCAATATTTGTAACAGGATGATTATGTTAATACTGTTCACTATGGAGCCAAATAGTGAACTATGATTGCATTTTCTTTCCAGTGCAACTTTGGAATTTTCTGTAAGTTTCTATTTGCTGTTTATGGGTAAAATTTGCTACCTACTAATCCTTGATCTCTTCCCCAAAATATTCCATCATATCAGTTTTTGCTCAGCTTTCTGTATTAGTTATCTTTCACTGTGTGTCAAATTGTCCTCAAAACTTTGCAACTTAAAACAATGAGCATTTATTATCTCACAATTTCTGTGGAAAAAAATCAGACTTGGATTAGCGGGGTCCTCTAATTCAGGATGTCTCACAAGGATGCGATTAAGGTGTCAGCCAGGACTGTAGTCCTCTCAAGGTTCAACCAGGAGAAGATCTACTTCCAAGCCCACAACAGTGATTTTTGGCAGGATTAGTTCCTCACAGGCTTTGGCCAGGCCCCTCCCTTGGTTTCTTGTCACATGGGCCTCTCCACAGGGCAGCTCACAACCTGGCCGCTGGCTTCATCAGAGCAAGCAAGTGAGAGAGCAAGATGGAAGCCAGAGTCTTTTTAAACCCTCATGTTGGAAGGAACACCCCATCACTTTTATCATATTCTATGAATTAGAAGCAAGTCACTAGGTCCAGCTCAAGAGGAGGGGATTATAGAAGAAAGGACTGCAGGGAGTCTGAGATCACTAGAAGTCTCTTTAGAAGATGCCTACCACACCTTTTCCCCACTCCCTGGTGCTCTTGCTCTAATCTGGACCAGTTAATCTCCAGTGAGAGTTCCTTCACCACTTTCTTAAGTTGATGTCTGTTTCCTGGAACCCATGGTCTCCTTTCTTGGTTTGCTCTCTCTCATTTTAGGAGAGCACATCTGTAGCAAGTGCTGTCAATTAAAGATACTGTGAAGATAAGTGTTCTAAGTCTTTTTGTGTCTGAAATGCCTTTATATTTATATTCCCTAACATTTGGATAGATATAAAATTCGAGGCCAAAAATTACTTTCCATCAGAATTTGTAAGGTGTTGCTCCATTTTCTTCTAGCATCAAATGCAACTATTAAGATGTCTGATTTTTCTTTTTTTTTTTTTTTTTTTTTTTTTTTGAGACGGAGTCTCACTCTATCGCCCAGGCTGGAGTGCAGTGGCCGGATCGCAGCTCACTGCAAGCTCCGCCTCCCGGGTTACGCCATTCTCCTGCCTCAGCCTCCCGAGTAGCTGGGACTACAGGCGCCCGCCACCTCGCCCAGCTAGTTTTTTTGTATTTTTTAGTAGAGACGGGGTTTCATGGTGTTAGCCAGGATGGTCTCGATCTCCTGACCTCGTGATCCGCCCGTCTCGGCCTCCCAAAGTGCTGGGATTACAGGCTTGAGCCACCGCGCCCGGCCTAGATGTCTGATTTTTCATTCCTCTATAAGTGATCAGTTTTTATCCCCCCTGGAAACTTTCAGGATCTTTTTTTTAACCCAGATATTCTGAAGTTTTACAGTGATATTATCGGTTTAAGGCTCAGTCTTCATTTATTGCGCTGGATACCCCGTTCACCTTTTCAGCCTGAGATTCATGTCCTTACATTTTGGGAATTGTTCTTGTATATTTTCTTTGATAATTTCCTATGTTCACTTTATCTCTTCTCTTTTTATAGAATTCCTATGAGTTGGATGTTGGACCTGCTAGAACAGGAGTAAGCAAGTTTTTTGGTAAAGGGCCGGACGGTAAATGTTTTAGGTTTGGTGAGTCACATGTGGTCTATCACATCGTCTTTCTTTTTTTTTTTTTTTTTTTTTCAATACAACCTGTTACAAATTTTAAAAGCACTCACAGCTTAAAGAACATATAAAAACAGGCCACAGGCTGGATTTGGCACATGGACCATTCATTGCCAACCTCTTCTAGATAGGTTTATCCTGTATATATCTTATCTGTTCTCTCCTATTTTCTATTACATCTTGCTATAATTTCTGGGAGACTTTCTTGAGGGTGTGGTAGGCATCTTCTAAAGAGACTTCTAGTGATCTCAGACTCCCTGCAGTCCTTTCTTCTATAATCCCCTCTTGAGCTGGACCTAGTGACTTGCTTCCAATAAATAAAATATGACAAAAGTGAAGGGGTGTTCCTTCCAATATGAGGGTTTAAAAAGGCTCTGGCTTCCCTCCTGCTCTCTCACTTGCTTCCTATTTTCCATTACATCTTGCTATAATTTCTGGGAGATTTTCTTGATGTTACCTTCCAACTATTTTACCACTGTTTTTTATTTTAGAAAAAATTTTTTTGATACAAGATCTCACTATCTTGCCCAGACTGAAGTGCAGTGGCAGGATCTCAGCTCACTGCAACCTCTGCCTCCCAGGCTCAAGCAATCCTCCCACTTCAGCCTCTCCAGTAGTTGGGACTACAGGTGCGCACCACCATGCCCAGCTAAGTGTTTTGTTATTTTTTGTAGAAACAGGGTTTCACCACATTGTCTACACTGTTCTTGAACTCCTGAGCTCAAGCAATCTAACCACCTCAGCCTCCCAAATTGCTGGGATTACAGGCATGAGCCCCTACGCCAGACCCTAGAAATTCTGTTTTTAAATTCTAAGAATTCTTTCTTATTCTACAATTGTTCCCTTTGCATAACATCTTCTCAAATCTCTCTAAAGATTTGAATTAGAAGGGTTTTTTCTTTTTTAAGTTTATTTTCTGTTTCCTACATTATTTCTCTTTCTGTTTGTCTATTTTTGTTTCCTTTCATTCAGAAGCTTCCCTAAAAAATTCTTGCCTAGGCCAGGCGCGGTGGCTCAAGCTTGTAATCCCAGCACTTTGGGAGGCCGAGACAGGCGGATCACGAGGTCAGGAGATCGAGACCATCCTGGCTAACACGGTGAAACCCCGTCTCTACTAAAAATACAAAAACTAGCCGGGCGAGGTGGCGGGCGCCTGTAGTCCCAGCTACTCGGGAGGCTGAGGCAGGAGAATGGCGTGAACCCGGGAGGCGGAGCTTGCAGTGAGCTGAGATCCGGCCACTGCACTCCACCCCGGGCGACAGAGCGAGACTCCGTCTCAAAAAAAAAAAAAAAAAAAAAAAAAAAAATCCTTGCCTGTCACTGTATTTAAATGTGACATTCTAAACAGGGGGCATTTTCTTTGAGAGTGGGAGCAGGGCTTGCCAACTAACAGGCTTCACTTTAAGGTTATTAAGTAGAGAATGTTTATATGGGAAAGTTTAGTCCCTAGGGCCATCTAGTTTATTCAGAGAAGAAACTTCTGGTTTTCTGCCTGGAGGACAGATGCCTTGCCTCTGGTGTTCTGTGCATTGAGACTGGGAGGTGGGAGGAAGACCAACTGTTCTGGTCACTGATTTTTATCCAAGCCCTTCAACCATATCACACTCACCACACATAGACTTAAGCCCCAGGCTCCAGGTCTAGTTTGTTTCGTAAGACCTAAGTCCCTATGTTGCTATGGGGCGTGAAGAAGACAACTTCTCTGAAAGCACCTAGCACACCCTTAAGTGCATTGTAGAATCTCTTTTCCTTCAGCTTCCCTTTACTAATCTGTCCTCTAAGGTGATAAAACCATCCCTTACCACCCTTCACCAACTGTTAAAGAACTTACCTAGTAAAGAATCCACTTGGCAGGGGACTATTTCTAGCCCCTTCTGGCATATGGTAGATCTTGGTAATCTTGGGCTACAGAAGAGTCGGCTACTGGATCTTTTTAGTAAAGGTAGCCATGAGACTAACTTAACGTGTCATTTGCCCTGAGAACGAACCCCTGGCTAGCGTCACTGTTACTGTACTAGGGAAGACTTCACCTCCTCAACACTCTATTTTGCTTTCAGTCAACCACTGGTGACCCAGTAGCCAAGGGAGTGAAATTGCCCCTGGTTTCCTCACAGCCTGTCGGTGTCTATTAAATCAGAGAAAGCTGAAAAATTGATTCTTTTTTGTCCCTGTCCAAATGTGGCAGCTGTTTAATTTCAATTAGCAAAGCTTGAAAAAGAATATTATGCCAGGAGTAATTAAAGCAGGAGGGGGTTCCTTGCTCACCTGCACTCATCCTCCTAATTGAGGATCTGAGGTGTCCCCCAGCAGGGCTGTGAAGTTTGGGTTCTCGGGAATTCTGGTGCCTGGGGCTTTGATGTAGCTCTCTCTTCAAACAAGTGACAGGACAGGAAGCACAAGCCTCCAGGAATGATTCATTTAACTTTTTAAAGTCTAAAAATTAGCTGTACAGATCAGACTTGTCTACACCAAAACGCCAACTTGTTCACTTCAAGCCCTTGCTTTTGCTCTCTACAAGTCATCTGTCTGCTTTCAAAGCTCCTCCTCCTCTCCTGCTGGGGAAGGCCAACTCCTTTCTCCTTTATCAAACAAGTGTTTGTTCTGGTTGACACATTTGAATCTTTACCAACACGTGAAGCAACCCCCTACCTGCAACTTCACAAGTTTCACTGCATCCATCAGAGTCCCGGGAGGAAACAGAGTTCACTCCTAATGGTACAGATGAATTTAAGGAAGGTGCTACTGACAAAGGAATGTACAGGGGTATGAGAACAAGCAAGGAAAGCTGTCCAGAGACTAGCAACACCAGGAAGCTGTTACTACCCATAGGGTGAAAGGAACAATGGAAGGACCAGAGCCAGTGAGAGCCGGGGGAATGGCCCAGCAGCAGCTGCAGTCATAGAAGGATGTGACCTTCCCAGAGAGGCTGAAGCAGGGTAAGAACAGGGAAGACATGCCCTGCTGCCTTTCCATCTTCTGCATGTGCCTCCCATGGCCAGCTAGCCAGGAGAGTTCATTGTCACTTCTCGTGTATGGGTCTTGTTTCCCAGCTTGTGTGTGGTCAGCCTGAGGGTCAATATTATGTCTTATAGTTGTTCTGTATCCCATGTGGCTTAAACTAATACTGAGCGCATGGTGCTTAACAAGTCCTCTGGTTAGATTATTTGAGTATAATTTATTATTATATTTTAGAAAAAATTGAGAAGATGTCTCCATATATTGTATTTTACATATATTATGATGACAATATATATTTAAGAATATGAGATACAGATATATATACATACAGGTAATACATGCATGGATTATTTATAGATAATATCATATATACAGATATCTATATACAAAATGATACATAGATAACTATATATGATAATATATAATAACTGAAAATATGTGTGCAGTATCATTGTAAATTAATAAGTGGGTCTCAACTGAAAATATAGAGATGACCTTCTTTAAAATAAAAGTAAGAAAACAGTGAAGTCAGTGACAAATGACAGCTAATGGGCATGTTTGGCAGCAACTTACATATCATGCAAAGCCAACCTACCTGGGATGCTTGGAGTAGAGATACAGCATGCTATGTATGTGACTTTCTGGACACAAGCACTATTTGAGGGCTATTTGTATGCTCTTCTTTAAGAGATTTAAGTGATGGAAGCTATGGGGTTTCCAGGAAGAGCGCTCACTAGGGCTGAGTGCCCAGGCCCACTGGCCCTGTGGGATCTGTCTAAGAGCAGAGGTATGTGGAGGAAAGGGAGCCACACTGGTGAAACATGAAACTAGGATTATAGCAAACCGTTTGCAAGCTCAAAAAGGATTTCATCACTCTTGACACTTAACATTCTGCAGAGTCTCAAGCCCTCCATTGTGATCATTGCACTGATCAGATGGGGACCAATGCAAGGACATGTCACTGTGCCTCGGCCAACTCACCACCTGCTCTAGCTGACACAACTGCAGGTTCTCTGGCTTCTTTCTGACCCATCTCGCACCAATGCCTGAAAGGTGTATTTCCGTGTATTTCTTTTAAGTAGACACTAAGGTGGTCAACACACTGAAACATCCATTGTTCTGCACCAATGTTGAAACGCCACGAATCACACAGAAAAATTAACTTTGATGATATCTTTCTAAGAGGCATGCATCTTTATCCACAGCACACTTTAGATTATGAACTGGATTATTCCTTTGCCCCAGAGCCCTTCTGAGCCACCTGCTTCTGCCAACAGTTGGCCTGCCTGCCAAAAATGCAAACTACTTTAAAGGTACCTTTGGGAAAATATAATTAGAATGGAAAATTGTATATTCAATTTAATAACCTGGGGGAAAAGGAATGACAGAACAAATGTCTACATGGATTAGCATAAAAGCATCAAGTCAGAAGGTCTCTTTTACCATGTAAAGAAATGTTGAGTAACCCTGCTGCCCATTCAGATTAGTCTGTGACTTTTCTACTTCTTTTGGCTGATAACATTCTCAATTGGGTGGTCTGTGTCTTCCTGCATCCTTTTCCCTACCACACATTTCTTCATTAGCCTTCAACAAGCTAACTTCATGGCACTGTGGTGGTGAATTTTGTGTGTCAGCTTGATTGGGCTACAGGGTGCCCAGACATTTGGCCACACATTATCTTGGACGTGTGTATGAGGGTGTTTGTGGATGAGTTTAACATTTGAATTGGTGGACTGAGGAAAGCAGATTGTCCTCCCTAATGTGAGTGGGCCTCACCTTATCAGTTGCAGTCCAAAAATTCAGACCAAAAAGGCCAAGAGGGAGCTTTTCCTGCCTGGCTGTCTGAACTGGGACATTGGCTTTTTCTGACCTTTGAATGTGAACTGAAACATTGGCTCTTCTTGGGTCTTAAGTCCGCTAGCTTTTGGTACTGAAATTTGTACTATGCTCAGGCATTTGGACTCTCACTGGAACTACACATTGGCTCTCCTAGGTCTCCTTGCTGACCGTAGATCTTGGGACTTAGCCTTCATATTCATGTGAGCCAATTTCTTATGATAAATTTATTTATATATATATATATATATATGTACGTGTATATCAATATGCACACACACACACACACACACACACACTCATGCCCTATTGGTTCTTTTTCTCTGGGGAATCTGGACTGTACTCTCAAATGTCACCAGTGGTCTTCCTGCCAGGCTCTATGAGAGGCTCTCCACATTCACCTTGTTGATGCTGGAATTACCTCTTAGTTCTCAGCCCTCCTCTCACAACCTCCTCTAATTCTCAATGCTGCAGTTCCCATTTCTCTACTGAACCTCAAGCTTGAGTTATTCTGTGTCCCAGCACAAGATCTCCTACTACCTATTAGCCTTGCAACTTAGTGCCCCTGTCTCTCCTAAAATTCAGTGGGTCTGAATCTTGTTTCTCTCAAAACCATTCCTTTTTCTTCTTAAGTCTCTTGCTTCTGGCTGAAAACCTCCATGTCTGCTTCTCCCACCTGAGGATCCAATTAATCACAAGCCCTGTGTCTTTTCCTTTCATTTCTGAGGCCATCCCCATCTTTTCATTCCCTCTTCTTCAACCCTAGCCCAGCCTCCTCCTCACGTGCAGCAGCCTTCTCATTGGCCTCTCTGTCTTCCATCTCCCTTCAACCTGCACTCTGCACTGTCAGCCTGATTGTAGCAGAACATTCGTTCATCCCATCTGTCTCCACTTGAAAATCTCCAGTGACTCAGGGCCAAGCCCAGACTTTGTTACTGAGTCTCTACGCCTCTCCACCATCTGACCCGCCATTCCAGGGTAGCTACCGAGACAAAATGGAGCTCCAGGCCACTGGAGCCACAGGGCTGCCTTCCTCAGAAAGCTTGTATTCCTTCCAACTGTGAAACATATAGTATGGGAAGGACTCATCTTTTCCCATTTAAAATCCCCTTTCTACAGGCATATTTTTAAAATTTTGAGATCACATGCAATCTGGGTGAAAATATGATTCACATGAAGTTCACTATAAAGCTTTTAGGAAGGTAAGCATTTCCTAGCCTCATTTGCTATTGTTACTTTTAGCTACTGTCATCATTGCCATGTTGAGTTCAGCTAAAAGCAGTGTGATGGGAAGCGATGATTAACAGTGTGGACTCTCAAACCAAACTACCTGGATATGAATCCCAGCTATACCACATACAAGCAATATGGCCTGGGGCAAGTCAGTTAACCTCCTGGGGCCTCAGCTCCATCATCTGCAATATGGAAATAACAATAATCACACCCATGGACTGTTGTGAGTTTCCCAGAAAGTGGTTAGATCAGTGTAAATGCACATTACAAAAGCCGTATGCATTTCAGCTATTATCGCATTGCTCCTGATGGTGAGCTACCAGCAGTATCAGAATTGACCCACCTGTGGAGCTGCCTTCCTGGAATGCTGATGTCATGGCCATGAGTGAGCATCCCAGTGTTCCTCCAAATCTTGGCTCACCTACAAAAGCTGTAAAGAGGTGCAGGTCACAGAGGCTCCTGACCCCAATGTGCCTTTGGTTCTATTTGTCAAATATCCTATGAGGACTGTCACATACATTATCTCATTTCAACTTCTCACCAACCCATAAAATGAAACAGAGACTCAGAGAGACTTTGCCCAAGTCTCACAGCCAGAATGTGAGCCCAGATCTAACTGTACATTTAACTCATGCCTCTGCTTCTGTCCTGTCTCTGCCAGGCCTTCCCAAGTCACTCTCACTCACTTTCCCAAACCCCCAGTCCATTTCCCAATAGCAAGCAATTATCTAGTCAGGACATTCATTCATTTTCCGTGGGCCCTAAATGAAGCAAAACAAAACGGTGAGGTTTCTCTCTGGCTCTGTGTGTGTGTTTGTTGTATTTGGAGCTTCCACTTTCATAGATGGTGACCCTGGAGCAGTAGAACAGGAAGAGACAGAGGCACTCAGAGCACTTGATGCTTCTAGAGCGTACCTGCTTACGTTATGCCAAGGGCGTCAAGGGTGATGGGCTGGGCTGAATTCTGTGGATAAGAATATGAGTGTGCAGCAGAGTGGACCAAAGCATGGTTGATGATCTCTAAGAACTCTATGAAAGAGATGACTATAAACAGAAGGGCCCTGCATGTGTGCTCTAGGAACCTCATGAAAGGAGGCCACTCTGCAGCCAGGTGACCGTATATGTGCACTAAGTGTGTGTGCCATGCTCCGTCTTGGCATCATTATCCTAGTTCTGTCCTGGCATCATACCCTTTTGTATGTGTATGAAGAGCTAGCAAAGTGGCCAGGCCTGAGGTGTGTTGGGGTCACCCTACCCACAGCAATCCAGGGTGCTCACAGGGGCAGTTTGCACTCTTGCTGTCCAGCTGCAATTGGACATACACATGTGGTTGCTGTAGGAGATGCCACAGAGCAGGACAAATATCCTCATGAGAAACTCATTATGCTCTCCAAAAGGAGCTATCCATTCAGGGCCAATTGGTAGCAGGAGGCTGCTCGACACAAGGCCAACCACCCTTCTAGCAATGTGCTGCCTCATGCTGCCACAGCACCACACCAATACATCAGCACTTCGGAGTGCAAGAAGCAGGCAGATTGCTTTTAGAAATTAGGGAAAAGAGTATTTGAGAGCTACTCATCCATTTTTAAAGTCTCCCCATGAAGCTTCCACAGCTCTGTCTTTCTCCTGCACTGTAAGGCCCTGGTCCTGGGCCAGAAAGTCAGAGTCACAGTCTAGACACACTGAGAATGGCATCCAGAGTGTCCTGGCCTGTCATCCTGTCCATGGCAGAATGAGTAGTTAGTACATAGGGACTGTGTGCCCGCCAGGCTAGGATGTGATTTGATGGCGCACTCTCCAGTATGGCAGCCAGTAACCTCAGTGGCTGCTTGGATTTAAATTAATTAAAATTAAATAAAATTTAAAATTCCATTCCTCAGCCATACTGGCCACATTTCAAATGCTCAATAGTCACCTGTGGTTAGGGGCTACCTCACCAGACAGATAAAACATCTCCATCATCACAGAAAGTTTTGTTGGGTGGTGCTGCTACTCCAGTGCCATCATTTAAACTGGCATGAGGTCTTTGAAAGGCCAAAATCCATGTGGAGGAAAATGAAAAATGATATATCAAGTCCTAGGCGGGGAGCACAGCTACCTGTACATCCTTTCCTGCACTCATTCGTGTCAGGAATGTCATCGTGTACCGGTATACATAAGGCACACCAGTGTTGACATACTCAGGACCTGCCAGAATGATCCAGACTATGCTCCTGCTCTTAAAGGACTAACCATTTGGTTCAGGAGATAAGAAATATGCACAATGGCCAGGTGTGGTGGCTCAGGCCTGTAATCCCAGCACTTTGGGAGGCCAAAGCAGGCAGATTGCTTGAGCCCAGGAGTTTCAGACCAGCCTGGGCAACATAGTAAAACCCTATCTTCACAAAAAAAACTAGCAAGGTGCATTGGTGCACGCCCCATCTCTAAAAATAAAAATATTCCCCACAACTCAAAAGGCTGAGGCAAGACAATCACTTGAGCCCAGCATGTTGAGGCTGCAGTGAGCCAAGATCCTGCCACTGCACTCCAGCCTGGGCAACAGAGCAAGACCCTGTCTCAAAAAAAAAAAAATGCGCACAAGTAACAATAACACAAGAAGAAAGTGATCATTTCATCATAAGAGAAGTATGCTGAGTGCTCACAGAGTTCAGACAAGAAAAATCTGCTTCCAGCTCAGGAAAAGGAGTAGCTTTCAAAGGAGAAACATGGAAGTGGAAGAAAAACTATCCCAAGCAGCGGGAAGGACATGAGCATGGCACAGAGGCAGACAGGGTCCTCCCTGGCAGAATGGTGGCCCTCCTCCTGGGAACATCCAGCCTGAGACTGAGGTAGGACCCCTGCTGACTGACTGATCACCTCAGTGCACCCTGCTCAGCAGTGGGGGATTAATGTCCTAGCCCAATTGCCCTCTGTTTTGATTAAGGGTCAGTCATAAGGAAGTTGTAGGGAATTCACTTTAGCAAGTGAAAGAGGGGTATTAAATGACTTACAAAATTACCAGGAGAGCTGAAGAAATAGACGCTAGATTGAGCTTTCAGGAATGGCTTGGAACACCAGGGCACCAAGGAAACTGCTGCCTCGGTGGTGATCAGGAAGCCACCAAGATCAGGAAGTGGTATAATTAGAAAGTGGCCACCATCCGTACTTGTCACAGACAACCCTAACACAATCGTGATGGTGCGGCCAGAGAAGCAGCAGCCCCAAAAACATGAGCTCTGACTCACTTCCCCTTCCACATTCCATCTGGGCACATCTGACTGGCAGAACTTAAATCACATCCAGAGCCCCAGGGAGAAACGCATCTGAAAAATAGAAAAGAATGTGGAAAACAATGGTTGCTAGTTTTCCAGACCCCAAAGTATAGAAAGGAACATTGGAAAAGTGGAAATCCATTTCACCTCCAACCTGTCACACCCTCCTACGTACCAGTGATGGGGGATTAAGTGACCAGTCATACTCCAGGGTGATTAGAGCAACTTTCAAAAGTGAGAACCTGAAATGTTTTCTGCTAAAAGCAAAAATCGGGAGACAACACTCATACAAATGCATTAACAAGGAAGAAAAGTGTGGAAAATATTTGAAGGAGACTGGGTGCCATTTAGAAACCCAAGGTTCCAGAACTGGGCAACCTCTTTGTTTCAATGCAGCCACTGTGATTCCTGGCTTTTTGCAAAGAACTGCAAGAATTAGCAGGGTTTTACAACACCCTAGACAGCCACACACTGTAAGGACTGAGGGAGGCCACAGGTGGGGTGAATTTCCAAGTCTGAAAAATACCAGGGAAGCCAAAGAAACAGACACTAGCTTGAGCTTTCAGGAGTGACTCTGAACGTCTGCACCCAGCTCTTGGTTTTGTTTGTCATACCAGTCCCTGCTGAGGAAAGCAAACAGCAGGTAACTGTAGAACACACCTGTCTATAGCAGCTGTTTGATGTTAGTAGGCTTTGATTGTCAACCGAGCAATTTGCTTAGGATTTGGAAACAAAGGAAGGAGATTGTCAAAAGCCCAAGGAGCAGGTGACATGCAGCATGCCTATGTGCTCCCAGCAGTCAGGAGGAGGATGCATGAGCCAGAGATTGGCACCAGAGCTAGTGCAGTTTGGGGAAGTGACAGCCTCCTACGGGGCAATAATGGGATCTCTGCAATAAAGTGCCAACTTCCTATCCCAATAAAGTGTTGATGTCAGCAGAGACCACAATACACGCAAACGAGTCTAACCAGTGTTGGGGTGGGACCTAGGGAGGAAAATTGCTCAATTCTTAGTATGGTTAGAGAAAAACTTCAGGGCCAGGCACAGGGGTTCACACATGTAATCCTAGCACTTTGGGAGGCCAAGGAGGAAGGATGGCTTGAGCCCAGGAGTTCAAGACCAGCCTGGGCAACATAGCAAGACCCCATCTCTAAAAATAAAATAAAATGTAAAAAAGAAATACATCAGTGAGGAGTCCGTGAAGGATGCCAGCCAGAATGATTTATAGTTCATAGTGACTAATCTATAGTCTATTGTGATTGAGAAGTGAATCAACCCTGCTGATTCTCGCAGTTCTTTAGACACTGAGGAGTGTCTAAACCAAACTGCCCTTTAAGATCCAGCTCCAATCCCAAGTCGACTCATTCACTCACTGATTCATTCAAGGGTCTCTACTCAGCACCTTTTGTGTACAAGATATACAATGAACCGTGCTAGTCATGGTGTCCACAGGGAGATGAATGAAAGTAATTTCTCTCTACTATGGTAGGACATGAATAAATAGCTCTAGTACAAAGTAGCAAGTGAAATAAAGTAATGTGAAAATTCCAGGATGGGACACTTACTTCAGTTTGGTGGAGGAAAATGAGAAGGATCTGGGAGGCCTTCCTGGAGGAGGACGTGGTCTTGGTGACTGCCTCGTGGAATTTGTTGCTTTCAATATATCTGAACTTTTCATTTATATCTGACTTAAATAATGAGCTTTGAAAGTATTTTTTAATGAATCAAGATAATGTATATAAAGAAAGGTGTTTAACCATATAGTGGATAATTAATCAATATTAGCCCTTTTCTGGGATGGAAATGGGCCCAGAGGGAAAGGTAAATGTTGTGGTTGAACATAAGTGGGAAATGCACTGCAGTGCCTTGAGCTACTTCAGTGTTAAAGGATTGGGATTGGCAGCTTTGCGGGAGTTCTGTGTTATTTGTTTTGGAGCCAGGCCCTTCTGTAACCTGGGAAAGTGTTCCCCATCGTATTCTAGAGAATTACTCTGAGCATCTCTGTTTGTTTCTAACTATAATATTCAGAAGAGGCATACAGGATTTTAACTGTTGAAAACAAGATGTAATGTGGGAAGTATGAGAGATATAATAACTGTTGGGAATGAGGAGAATGTATAATGAAAATGTGGACATAGTTCCTGTAACTTTTGCACCTCTCAAACTCCAATTGAAATTTAAATCAAAAATGCATTATTCTGAGGATAATTGTTCAGCATAAAATTATGAACTCAAATTAGTATCTCATCACCCTCTCAAAGGAAAGCCTGAGAACCAAGGACATAGAACCAAATTTTAGCTTTCCCATCAGACCCCTCCAGGTCAGTGTTAAAGCATTGTTGGGGGAGGGGGGAAGAACCAGGAAAGCAATGGCGTGGTCACACGTTATGCATCTGCACCAGTCTTGAGAGCTCTGCAAATCTGTCCTATGGGTGGGGTGGGGACGAGGAATTAATCACACTGTGAAACAATAAATGGGGAAACGCTGAGTGGACAATTGTCCAGGCAGAGAGTCATAACCAGGCTAAAGCACTCAGGGACCCCCTACAGCCAGTCTCTACGGATGTCACCAGCAGCATACACAGCAGGCAACTCCCTTTCTCCCCTGGCAGCACTGGACCAGGGTCCTAAGATCTAGATCTTGTCCTTACTCTGTGTTATTCTATTGTAGCCCCGACCTTTCTAGATCCAAATTTTCTCATCTTTAAAATGCACCTACCTACATCACAGGGTTACCATGCAGTTGAAATAAGGTAATAGTTATGAAAGTACTTTGAAAAGCTGTAAGAATTGTAATAATGTTATTCCTTGACTGTAGATTAACGAACATAATAAAATTGCTATTGCAGATATTAGCATAATAGCACAGATTGTCCTTCCCTTTAATGAAATTCATCAGGAATAAAAAGCTCCTGCTTTTTCCTGACATTCTCTCACTGTCTTTCCTCTGTAGGAGGGCATGAGGCTCAGTGGTCTCCAGAAATGTACCTCTGTGTGTGGAAATGTTCCAGAAGACCACTCTGTCTACAGGGCCATTGCTTCACTGCAGATTAGTTGTCCTCCCAGAACCTTCCAGGGCACTAATGGCCTAAACAGCTCTGGTAAGAGGATCAGCAAGTATTTTAGACTAGTAAATGTGGAAATTCTGCTCCAGTATAAATCAAACCAATTTTGATTAGGAAATATACTCTGTTTCCTGAACAGCTGGACAGTTTACTCTGCCAGTTAAAGGACAGTGCTTCGCCCATCCTAGCCAGAGGGAGCTTGCACTGGGTTGAAGTCCCTGATAGGAGTCAGAGGGCTGGCTCTATCTGAAGTCACCCTGCTCCCCTGCTCTGTGGACAGATGACGGTGGTTTGAGCCTGTTTGGCAAAGGCTGCTCAGAGGCTCCATCCCAGCAGGGCGGGCACAGAGCCTTGTGTGCTACCGACAGCTTGCCGTGTAGTTTTCTCCCTCCAGATCCCAATGTCACACTCAGACTGCTGACATAAAATTCACCACAACGCTTCCCTTCATTTCCTCTCAGGCTGCTTTTCACTCACAGGCTCCATGAAGATTTCCATAGTTACCAAGCTCTCTATGTAGAGTCAGCTCTGACCACCAGCAGCCCCATCTTAATTCCACGCTGCCATTCCCTCTCTTCTTGACTTCTCTCCACATTTCCTATTCCAGTGCAGCATTAGAACAATGGCTTGGTACTAGCTGAGTAAGTGATTTGCAACTACATTTCCCCCTCCCGCTAGAGGAACCAACCTGCTAAAGGAAGTCACTGCAGAAACTACCCCCTTTTCTTTTTTTTCTGAAAAGACCTCTCCAATAATCTCCCTACCTTTTTTTTTTTTTTTTTTTTCTTGAGACGGAGTCTTGCTGTGTCTCCCAGGCTAGAGTGCAGTAGCATGATCTTGGCTCACTGTAACCTCCACCTCCTGGGTTCAAGCGATTCTTCTGCCTCAGCCTCCCAAGTAGCTGGGACTACAGGCATGCACCACCATGCCAAGCTAATTTTTGTCTTTTTAGTAGAGACAGAGTTTCACCATGTTAGCCAGGCTGGTCTTGAACTACTGACCTCAGGCGATCTGCCTGCCTCGGCCTCCCAGAGTGCTGGGATTACAGGCGTGAGCCACTGTGCCCGGCCACATTTTTAATGTTCCTTTTGCATGACCTTCAATATGGACTTTCTGAGAACTGGGCTCTGCATTGTCTTCATTTAGCTCTTCACGCAGGTCTTTCGTCTTCTTAAAAGTGACATTCATAAAGCAGGGAGGTCAATGGAAGGCTAGGGCCATGCAAAGGCTGTCAGTCATGGAAGATGCTGCCCCCTGCCTCAGAACACAGGCAGACTGCTGACAACACCTGAACCGACAGGGGAGAGGTGACCTTGGGTTGGAAACAAAGGGCTAAGCCCTGGAAGCATGCTTCCTAGTTCCCTGCAACAACACATCCACTCACCCTAGGCAGCACAAGAGCACAGAAAGCAAAGCCTCATTTGGCATCTCTGATATCATCTTTGGAAGTGAATAAGACCAATAACTTAAAAGGTGCAGGGGAGATCGATGACGCTGCTAACTTGAAACTGTCCATATGAGAGGTTCTGATTTATCAGCCTTCATAGGAGCTGATAAGCTCTTGAAATGAGTGTTCTGTGATCGGTGGCCGTACCTCCTGGTAGTCTGTGTTGCTCTCCTGGTTGGGGTGGGTGGGAGTGGCGGGGATGTGACTGTGACAGGGACTGAAAATACACACTATGATTCCGTCATTCACTGATCCACAGGCTTGCCTTATTATGATTGGGCTGTTAATTGTGTCATCCCCAGGTATAGCCCAAAACTGGTGGGAATTATATTTCAGCACAGGTTTGGGGTGGGGGGAGAAAAAACTACTGCTAAAAGTGGAGACCTGTCATTTTTTAATTGGTATTTTTATGAAAGCTATGTTGCTTGCATTTAGCAGACGGAGTCAGAGAAACCGTGCAGCCATTCGGAAAGGAGGAGGGCAACTCTCCCCAGGGCAGGGAGATGTGCGGGATCCAGCAGGGAGAAGGAAGCTATTATTTAAAATAAGAATAAGAAAATAGAGCTGTAAAGTGGGTGAGTAGCCCTGCTGAATATTGGTGCTGAACAGTGTCTGAGAGCACTGGCTGGGGCTGCCTGAGTAAGATTAAAATCTGCAGGGAAATTTTGTTCCTTAGCACTGGCAGAAATTAGGAATAAATTCAATTGCATTCTGCACAATAGCTGGAAGCGATTGAGGTTAAGTGGCCCCGCTCTCTGATGTGTTAGTATTACTGAGCACTCTCCGCTCACGTGACTCGGTGCGAGCAGCTCTTGGAACACGTCGCCATGGCAACTGATGATTTCTATTACAGTACATTCAAGTTCACATTCTAGGCCTGTCACACGCTTGGAAATTTCCAGTTAAAATATTTATTTATGAAAAAGGCGAAAAGAAAAGAAAAGCCACCCCCAGACTCTTTCAGGGATAGAAAACAAAAAGGTGCCCTCAACGAAGAATGATTTATCTGCCGACAAGAAGGGAATGCTGCGTTTTCACTCAGCTGCTGCCGCTAAACAAAACATGTGCCATGGGGTGGCCAACTTTGTCAGGGAGGGGACAAGTTGGAATCTCAGCTGCTGTGGTTTGGTGTGCAGATGTGATGTCGCACTGGATGCAGAGTGACAGAAGTGGCCCTAAAAACCTGCAGAGTCTCCATTTGACCCTCTGAGGCACACGGCTCCAATTTCAGCTTCTTGCTGAGGTTCTGCACTTCATCTTAGTCAGCCCTCGGCAGGGAGAGAGCTGCACTCTCCCCTCAGCCACAAAGAAGGGGTGGAGGGAGCTCTCACTGGGTGGGTCAATATTCTGGGGTCCCTGGGGATTCCAAGGCTGACCCCAGTGGAGGAGGAGGGCAGACGGGGACATAACGTGGCAGACTGCTCTCTCGAGGAAGCCATAACCTTGTCCACAACAGAGTTCCATGTGGCTTTCTCTGTACTCCTCCCAGGCACTGCCCATGGAGCCCCAGGGACCCCCAGCCCTTTTAGGAAGACTACTATTTAAGTGTGTATATGCCCGCTGGCTTCTCCCTGGAGAAAGACAGCCAAGGGTTAAACTAAACCTCTCCTGAGAAAGAAAGCATTATTTCTTTGCCATGCATGATGCAGGGTTGCTAACAAGGCCTCCTGGCTTCTCATACTCTTTTTCCCTTAGTCAAGCACATTAAATATGTTAATAAAAGATTCCCCAATGCTTTCTCTATCAGAAGCTTCCAGGTGGCTGCAAAGACCATAGGTGCCCAGTTACCTGGTGAGGGCATCTCATGACTCACAGATGGTGCTTTCTCTGGCTATTAAAATCTCCATGATCTTTTTTTGCATTGTGGCTTCTGTTGAGTCTGATAGGACTCACACACTGGTTTGTAGCTGGAACCCACTTTGTACAGAGGGTCAGTGTTTCCTGGACTTGCTTGATCATAAGAGTCACTGGGCTGCTTGTTTAAAATGCATATTCCCAAGGGGACCTCAGACCTACTGTGTCAGAGTCTCCAGGGCAGAGACCTGGGAATCTGTATTCTTATAATCAAGCAATTGTAAGTCACACTGCACTTGGATTGTGGAGCCTATCAGCAATATTAGGGCTATCTTTCAAAAATTATCTTGCTGACATACTCCTAATGTCTCTCTATAAGGCATTGGGCCAGGAGTCTTCTGGGAAATTCCTAACCATTATAGGTGCAGAATGGGACAAGAGATTGGGCAATATTAGAGTGGATTGATGGTTGTGGTCCTGGAGATTCCCCAGTGGAGGCACGGATGAATTCAGTCTCGTTAATATGAATGTATTCTCTATGCAACCAAATAGTCATCCCGTATGTAAGAAAATAACTTCTTCAACTCAGATTAACCAATGTGCCTACCCAGCTGCTCCACGACAGGAGTGCTGTGCATGTAGAACAGATACCACTCTCTGGGGTGGGAATGAAATGCAGGGTTAGATTTTTAGTCCCACTCAGCAGCTTCGCATATGAGGATTTACAAGACAGGTGTTATGTTTACCAATTGCTAACTGCACACGTCGGAGGTTGGGGGTGGCAGCGTCAAAGATGGCAGTGTCAAAGAAAGAAACCTGGCCAGGGAAGTGCCTGTTCTGTACTACAGAGAAGACATCAAGCACAGAAGAAGCCCCCGTACCCTGTACTCTAGTCGTCTAACACAAATGCGTGTTGCCCGGACACACAACTCTTTGGAAGAATTCTAGATAAAGACTCTGGTGTCAATACCATTCGTATTGACCTTTCTCCCGTATCTGGGAGCAAGAGGTGGGGTTGCTGAACTTTCAGTTGTTCTGTGGATCCAAAAGTGTGAGCATTCATGTAAGGTGGACTCAGGGGCACCTGGAGAAATTAGAGCAACCAGAGTTAGTTTCTGAATCAGTTCAAGAGTTTTTGAAAACTCCTTCACTCTCTCTCTCTCTCTGTCTCTCTCTGTCCATCTGTCTCTCTCTCTGTCTGTCTGTGTGTGTGTCTCTCATACACACACACAACATACACACACACATTCTGTAAGCTCAGAGAGAGAGATTTAACACACTTACATAATTTTCTAGAGTCCAGACTCATGGATACAGAAACGACTTTTTCAGATTCTGGAGTGGATTGCAGACCTGCAGGCCCTACTCAGCCAAGGAAAGGCAGGACCCCCAGCCCAGGACGGCCCTGGCCAAGCCTAGCTCAGGCTGCAGGCTTTGTGTGGGACAGCAGCATCACCTAGTGCTGCTGAGGTTTAAGTACAAGCTTTTCCCTGAGAGGGCTCCAATGTGATCAAACTGTAACAAGATCAATTATCCACATTAAGGAATGAGAGTAGTAGTACATACAGCAATCCCAAACTGGAGACAACATCCAGGTCCGTTTTTTACTTAGCTTGGAATGTATTCAGTGACTATGTAGCATTTGAGTTTTCCATAAAGTAACATAAAAGAGTGTATAGCTGGGCTCATGCAGGCAGGATGGATGGGGGAGGTAGGAGGGGTTAGCAAGGTTAAAGCAGGGCTGGGTTCTTGTGTCAGTTCAGGTCCTTCAAGAAGCAGATGCTGAGATGGCGTTAGAAGTGCAAGACATTTAGTGTAAGATAAAGGGGAGAGGCAGCAGAAGCAGGCAGGGAAAGCCATCAGACTTCAGTGCAGGTCTGACATCTGTGAAAAGGAGAGGGGGAAGGAAGGAAGATGAGGTAGGAGGAGACTCAGACTGCAGTGTGGCTCGGAGAACAGCTTGACCAGCCCAACAGGACAATATGGTGCAAAGATCACCTATTGAGGAGTCCTGCACTGGCCAGAAAATGTGGGCCCTGGTGCCATCGCTGCACCCAGTCATTGGCTGGAAGCTGCCCTGAAGACATTGACAACTGGAGGCTGTCTGCTAAGTGCACTCCCTGGTGCAAGTTCTTTGTCAAGGGACACCTGAACAGCAAGCCTCCACAGCTGCTGCAGGTTGAAGGGAAGCTGTCTCAGATCACATATTTACCTGCAGATCCCCACATCCACAAACTGTCACAAACAGAAGGAAGGAACACGGTGGATTGATGCATCTAAACTGATGAGTGTAAAATCTAGCACTTGTTCCCATACCATTAACTAATGTAAGCCAGAAAGAACTCCTGAGCAGCCTTTATTAAGCATGGATTTTTATTTTTTATTTTTATTTTTTAATTTTTAATTTTATTTATTTATTTATTTTTTTTTTTTTTTGAGATGGAGTCTTGCTCTGTCACCCAGCCTGGAGTGCAGTGGCGCAATCTCAGCTCACTGCAAGCTCCGCCTCCTGGGTTCACGCCATTCTCCTGCCTCAGCCTCCTGAGTAGCTGGGACTACAGGTACCCGCCACCATGCCCGGCTAATTATTTGTATTCTTAGTAGAGATGGGGTTTCACTGTGTTAGCCAGGATGGTCTCAATCTCCTAACCTCGTGATCCGCCCGCCTCGGCCTCCCAAAGTGCTGGGATTACAGGCGTGAGCCACCACGCCCGGCCAAGTATGGATTTTTAAACAGCAAGTGGCCTGCCTTGTGAGGTGTGTTCTCTGCCCAGGAAACCAAGTTTAATGTCAACAACCTGGAACACCAACAGTGCCTTAGCTTCTTTGTCGAGGATGGATGTGGGTCTGAAAATGTCTATATCCTGCCCAAAGCATGAACAGTGACCTCACATCTCTACCAATTCTCTCCCTCCCATGAATGGTCTTTGCTACTATTGACCACAAGATACCACTGCCCAGATGATATGACCTGATCTCTCTATTTAAAAACATTAAGGAACTTTCTCAAGCTCAGAGATTTTCAGAAATCCAATTTGGGTGAATTAAGAAACGCAGATAGCACTACAGGCAAGGGCACAAAGTTTTCAAATAGCAGTCAAGCCACAAAGGCCCAGGATGCCTTAAATCAAAAATGCAACGAACTGCTTAACAAAGAATCTTGAAAAGATCTAAGGGTGGAAGAAAGCCCACTGCGAAAATAGAAAAAGGATGAGGAAGAGAAAAAAAAAATATGTATATATATATATATATATATATAAAATGTGCAACTCTTTCTAAGGCTCATGGAGGAAAGAAAGATAAGAGCAGCCGCAGAGAAAGCAGAATGAGTTAACACCGCCAAAGAGGTTCAGGGCAAGAAAAATTGGGCTGGGGAGGAGGAAGCCTGGCAATGAAGTGGCTAAACTAATAAATGAGAAGGGGAGTGAAATTCACAATGACTCTGAGTGGCAGAGCTACCAAGCTGCTCTTTTAAACTAGACTTTAACAAGAAAAATAAAGAAAGGGAGCATAGATAATTAGGAACTAATTAAGACTTTTAAATATAGATGTTGAAATAAACCAGGTAAGGGAATACTTGAAAACATGGTACAATATGTAAATCAGCAGGTCCAGAGAACGCACATTCCCCAACCTTAAGAGAATTAGATAATGAACTTGCTGAACTACTGACCATTATTTTCAAAGGCTTCAAGAGATCAGGGGACTATAAAATGAAAATATTTGACCAGTCTTTTACCAAATTAAAACAAAAAAAAGCAGGCTTGATAATTACCATACCTGCCACTATAGACTCTTCCCACCTCATGGGGAGGTTGTAATGACGAATGGAACTAGAAATATTAACCCACCCTGTGGAAAACATTGGGAGGTGTGCTTAGTTAGCAGTGGTATGTATGGGCCATGCTGATAGACTGGAGCCGGGCACATATGATTGGGGTAATACAGATGTTTGAATTTTTGTTCAATAGAATGCACTTGGGGGTTTTGTAATTGTATTTCTTTTTTTTTTTTTCCACACTGATAGAAAGTCAGTTTGCATCCCCAGAGAGCACAGCAAGGGAGAAAAGGTCTTCATAGTAGGTGTCAATCTATGATTTTAAATTTTCCATCCACAGATGCATAATGGAGTATAGGCCACATCAAAAATCTCCAAGCTTTCTCTTTAATAGACTAGTACAAGCTATTTTTCATTTTCATAAAATAATACATTACTCTTCTAGAAAGACAAAAAATACAGATAAGCAATAACGATAATCACCTAAAATATTGTCCCTGTTTATACGATTTGGTGTTTTTGCATTCACAATTTTTTTCATACATATAAATCTATTTATTTATTTATTTATTTAATTATTTATTTATTTATTTATAGAGACAGAATCTCACTGTGTCACTCAGGCTGGAATGCAGTGGCACCATCATGGCTCACTGCAGCCTCAAACTCATGGGCTCAAGCAATCCTCCCACCTCAGCCTCTTGAGCAGGTAGGACTACAGGCGTGCATCATTCTACTGGGTAATTTTTTTTTATTTTATTGTACAGACAGTCTCAGTCTGTTGCCCAGGCTGGTCTCAAACTCCTGGCCTCAAGTGATCTTCTCGCCGCAGCCTCCCATAGTGCTGGGATTACAGGTGCGACCTACCATGCCTGGCCAGAAGTTATTTTTATAAAAATTAGAATAGTCCTCCATATAGGATGGTCTATATAACTGTTGTTATTATATAATTGTTATGTATTATATAGCTGCTTTTTTCCCACTCACTATAACATGCACATTCTTTCATCATTGTAAATCACTGCATAGTTATTTAACCAATAACTTTTTGGACATTTAGATTATGTCTTCTTTTTCTTTTTGTTTGTTTGTTTGTTTGTTTGTTTGTTTGTTTGTTTTTTGAGACGGAGTCTCCCTCTGTCACCCAGGCTGGAGTACAGTGGCACTATCTCGGCTCACTGCAACTTCCACCTCCTGGGTTCAAGTGATTCCCCTGCCTAGCCTCCCGAGTAGCTGGGACTATAGGCATGCACCACCACACCTGGCTAATTTTTGTGTATTTTAGTAGAGACGGAGTTTCACCATGTTGGCCAGGGTGGTCTCGATCTCCTGATCTGCCTGCCTCGGCCTCCCAAAGTTCTGGGATTACAGGCGCAAGTCACCACACCTGGCCCTGCAGTTAACATCCTTAAACAAACATCTTTGTATACTTATTTTCTTCTTCCCTTAGAATAAAATCCTGTAAGGGGTATTGCTTAGCCAATTGTATTTTTTTAAGGACTTTTGTTCCATCCATATTGCTAAATTACTTTCAAGAATAAAAGGCAATTAACACTCTACAAACAATACATGAAGCTGCCGGTTCCCTTCTATGTGCACCAACTAGATTTAATAAATTTTAAAATTTTGATAAAATTTAATACATTTAATAAAATTTTAAAATTTTCAGTACAATAACATATTTAGCATCCTCTAACAGTTGAATGGGGACCATTAGGTGAAACAAAACAGCTGAGAACGTGTATATTTTCTAAAGTAACATGAAACTATTTGAGGGAATTCTGTCTCTCCTCTCAAACGTGTGTGTCTCTTCTTCCCTGTCTCTTCTTCCCTCCCTCCCTCCATCTCTCTCTTTCTCTCTCCTTCCCTCCCTCCTCTTAGGAGGATACATATGTGATATAAGTATTTTTTAATCACAGGTAAATAATAAACACAAAATTCAGGATGGTGGGGAGGGGCAGGGATCAGAGGAATGCCACAAGGAGAAACACTCAGAAGCCACATATTGGGAATGTTTCAGCTCGCAGGGGATCACACACATGCATTTGATCATTCTGCTTCATAACTTATGTATATGCTGTAAACATCTGAAGGTATTAGCTACAGAGTGGGGATTATGCATTGCACACTCAGTAGTTAGCAAATTTCATTTTCCAATATGTAAAATCGTGTTCTCACGTCCCCAAAGAGTGGAAGCAGTTTTTCACTGCTAAAACCAGGCCCGATACCTTACTAGCTGGGTGCCTGCCAGGACAGAGCCTCTCCAGAGGATTCCAGAATTCCCCAGAGAGGTGGCCATGCCCTCATACCTCAAGTGGAGAATTCCTCCCTACTGGCTAACCAGGAATGGAGAAAAATGAACCAGAACATACAATAGATGCAACTTCTCTGGGAATTACCTCAGGCTCAGGGCTATGACCTTACCCATTCTCATGTACTTTTCTAAAAATAGATCCCCAATTCTGGTAAACTGTGGAAGGAAAATAGCCTGTTTTTAAAGGAGAGCTCCTAAATAGCTACATCATTTTGCTTAAGCAATGAGCCAAGTCGCTTCTAATGAGGTTGTAGCATTACTGGAAATAAGATATATATTTAAATAAATAGTCCATACATTGCTCCAATAAATCACTTGAAAAATATTCTCGAATGTACTAAATGTATTTTTAGTGGCATGTGCCTGACCTTTCTGGAAGAAGAAAGATAATGCTAGAACATTTTGAGCATAAACATTTATCCAAATTAGTAGGCAAGACACTAGTAAAATTGTTCTACATTTTCTTAACACCTTTAACTATACCCTATGCTTCAGAAACAATTTATTTTTCCTACCTTTAATAAAATACAGAATCTGTCTGTAAAGTAGCAGGAATACAAGAGCAGAAAGTTTTTTGATGACCCAGTGAGAAATCCTATAATGGCCCTATTACCTCAAGGCCTCGGGCAGGATGGATGCATGTATTTGCAACATTTCCTGAAATGACTTGCAGGCCATACAATTTTCATTTTTTATGACTGTATTTCCAAGTGTTTTAAAATCAGTGCGATGTTCTTTTTTCATAATATTCACAATAAAAAATGTAAATAAGACCCATTTATTCATTCAACAAACACACTGAGAACCTTCTCTTTGCCTGGTACTCCGTTAAGGAAGCATAGGTCTTCCCCTCAAAGTCCTCACGATCTAAGGTCTCCCGTAAAGCTTCCTGTGTTAAACCTGCAACTGCACCTTTAATGTTATGCTTCACTGCCTGAAAGAAATAATAATTACATTGTACCCCAAAGAGTATGTGCTCAGATTGAGGTGTGCCAGAGAGAAGTTCTGATCTCGATCTTCTTCATCCGGTCTGCCTCCCCAACCCCACCTCTCTCTCACCCCCCAACTCTCTGCTCTCCCGCCTGCCTCTGACCCTAAGCTAGGACTCACTCTCTTCCCTTCCATCCCATTTCACTCCCTCTCTATCTCTCCCTTTCCCTTTCTTTTCTCTCTCTCCCCTCTTCCCTTTATTATATCTATATTATGTCTTCTAGAAAGACATTCACACCACTCTCTCCTCCCATCAATTCTTCATCAGTAAGTGTAACTGCAGTCCTCTGTTCTACCCACCCTGTGTTCACTAAGGTCAGCAGCAAAATCGCCTTTGCAAAGATTATGACAGTGAGAGAAAGCAAGCATGGCTGAATCCATGTTGCCTCTAGCTTCATGGGCTGGCTGTCCACACTCATTCCTGGGTATAGACCAAGCTAACCAGGGAGGAATTTTGTTTATGGTTTAACTTTGAAGCAAGGATGATAACAGTCTCTCCCTAAAACTAACCCCCTCCTTGCTCAGGGACTGAATAAAACTAACGAAAGCCCAGGAGATTAGGATTATGGGAGGAGCCTGAATTCTACTTAAAATGTAGGCATAGTTTCTATAATCCCTTACTGCTTAGGAGTCATGTAGCAAGAGGTCACAAGATTTGTGACTTTCCTTATTGCTCATATAGATAACATTGCTAGCGTAGAACCTAAGATTGGTTTTTTGAGATGTTTTTCAGACTTTTTCAGTCTAGCAACTGACTGCCTGCCTGCCAAGACCCATGACTCATGACTCAACCAGTCCCATGGCCCTCACCCAGAGGCAGACTCAGCGCACAAGGACCATTTTCTATACCCCTATGATTTTATCCTCAACCAGTCAGCAGCACCCATTCCCTAGCCTCCTACCCACCAAATTATCCATTAAAAACCCTACCCTCTGAGTTATATGGAGACTGATTTAAGTAATAACTGTCTTCCGTGTGACGAGCCTAGCATTAATTAAACTCTTTCTTTACTGCAATACCATGGTCTCAGTGAATTGGTCTTATCTTTGCAGCAGGTAGGAAGAACCCTTTGGTCTATTACAGCAGAGGCTCCTAATCTCCAAAAGAATGGCTTGGTTTTCCTCATCTTACTCGAACTTCTGTAGCAGCTGACACTGTGGACTCTGCCATAATTTATCTTTCTTCTCCCCTTTGGAGAGGCCCCTTCTCTGGTTTTCCTTCTGTGGGCTCCTTCTCAGCCCTCTTTGCCAGTTCTTTTTCTCTGCCCATTCCTCCAAGATTGGCACTCACACCCGAGCCAGCATCCCTTCTTATCCCACTGCTCTGAACACTGGATTTCTCCTTGTGGGCCACACGTGGTCACACATCAGTGCCCTTGAACAAGCTTGTCCCTTTACCTGGAATGCTATCCTTGATGTCCTCCTCTCACCTATTCCCCTTTTCTCTATCTGTCCAAATCCCATTCATCTTCCAGGGACTGGCTTAAAGGGACAGCAGCATGTGGTGGCTGAGGGCATGGACTCTGGAGCAAGATGGTGTGAGTTCAAATCCTGGTTCTGCATTGATGAGCTGTGTAGCCTTGGGAACATTACTTAACCTCTCTGTACCTTAGTTTCCTCAATATAGAATGAAAATAACAGTGTCAGCCTCTGGAGGTTATTGAGAGAATTAATGAGCTAATATTTGTAAAGTCCATAGAATGGTGCCTGGCACATCGTAAGTACTATCTGTGTATTTGTTTAAAAAAAAAAAAGTCAACACTAAAAGTATTTTCCAAATGCCCAAGCTTTTAATCATCTCCTACTGCCCGTTTGTCAACATGTGTTATACTTTATAGATAAGTGCCTCCCCAGTGCACTCTGTGCTCCCTTGGTCAGGGACCCCATCCTAGTCGCCTCTAAATCCTAGCCTGGCACAAGGCAGGTCTCCACAAATGTTTGCTAAATAAGCAGGAGGTCATAACAGATGGGTTTTCCATGGCCGCTGAACTTAATAGCAGATTAGGGAGTATGGGCATAGAATTTCCTTGGAAAGTATTTTGGCAGGGGTGGGGTTGGGGTAATGTTAGGCACCAGCGTTTTCCATTCCCACAACTTTTTCAGTCCAGTAAACTGATCAGCTGACAGGAGCCATAATCGTGCCAAGCCAAATTAATCCACACCAGAATGGCACACACTGTACCTTTCTGTACCCCATCAGTTGAGTTTTATTTTCCATCCTTCATACCTGTTTCCTTCTCTGTGTGTACTTTATGAGCTTTATATTTAAAGCATGAAAAATCCAATAAAACAGGAAAACCACAATTCAACAGTGCTTTGTTCAAGAATATTCCTATTAAACAAGAAACTTTCCCAAGTGATGCACTCAATCCACCCACCAGGTGCCGGGGGGCAATAGGTGCTTAGGGAGAGGGTTAGGGAGCACGTAAGAGAGAAAACTGTGCCCCTGGCCTTGGGAAGCTCTCAGTGCCATCTATGATTAGAATACACCATCCCCTTCCTAGGAAAGCATCTTTAGAAATCAAAGGTGTTCATAACCCACTAATGCCTCTGTACCTTTAATTAGCCTAATCGAGCATATAACTCGGAAAAATAACCTCTTTTGCTCCTTTCAACTAATTTCTGAACACTTCATTTTCTAGTAAGCTTTCACTGCATAAGAAGCAGTAATGAAATGACCAATATTAACCCATTGTTATATTAAACGAAATACGTCATTGGCTGATGGCATTCTATAGTCTTGGGGTTTGAAATGGGTTCCATCCTATGATGAAAACATTTGGTATCTGCCTAATGAGACCATTCTTGTACAAAGGAAAAGAGACATTGTATTAAAACATTTCGTGTTAACGACAGCATGTTCAGCACTTTCTGCTCACAGCCACATCTGTGGGTGAGGCAGGTTTCCCAATATTAAATGCTGCAGTTGGGCCCATATTCTTAGCGAGGTGTCTGATTGGCTACTCCCCAAATATAACTTAAATTGGCTTAAAATAGAACAATCACATGCTAACCCGGTAGCATTAGCAACTCTATTAACAGCCAATTTCACATCTACACCAGAGGGAGTAAAAGGTAATTTGCTCATTATCAACACCCTCCGGCAGTGGGAGGAAATGACTGTTCATCAAAAAGTATTTTCCAGCATAACAATAGCAGTGCCCATATGTAACCACCTCACTCTCCCTTCCCTTCCACGACTTGATCACTGAAGAACCACTACAAGAAAAGGACCTTGCAACATAAACAGGTTCGATATAAGAAGTCTCACCACTGCCCCTCCAAAATCAGCCCTACCATCATCTCACCTTCACTCTTTAGGGTTACAAGTGAAATGTTTGGCAAATCACCCTACACGGTACAGGGTGGATTCCAATATAATATTAGATAATAATCAAGTAGACATTGTCTAGACCAAAAAATTCCCCATCCCTATGACTTGACCAGTACCTCAGACTGCTTTAACCCAATGACTTGAACGTGGACAGTTCTTGGAGCCCACTGTAACCAAATCTATAATCTGCAGACTTATCTAAGGATGGAAGATACTGGACCATTCAAAATTGTAGTATTGTCCTAAGGATTATTTTAAATCTCATCCACTATCAATCTTTATTTAGTAAATGTTTCTTCAGAAGTTAAGTTTCTTTGTTTGCTTGTATTTATTTATTTTATTTTATTATATTATTATTATTTTTTTTGAGACGGAGTTTTACTCTGTCGCCCAACCTGGAGTACAGTGGCATGATCTTGGCTCGTTGCAACCTCCACCTCCCAGGTTCAAGCAATTCTCCTGCCTCAGCCTCCCCAGTAGCTGGGATTACAGGCGCACGCCACCACGCCCAGCTAACTTTTGTATTTTTAGTAGAGATGGGGTTTTGCCGTGTTGGCCAGGCTTGTCTCGAACTCCTGACCTCAGGTGATCTGCCCACTGAGGCCTCCCAAAGTGCTGGGATTACAGATGTGAGCCACTGCATCCAGCCTGTTTGCTTGCTTTTAATTGCTGCTTAATAAACTTCTATAGATGTGTTTATATATTTGGATATAATATACTATTACAGTAACAAATTAAAGAAATAGATTTCGGCCGGGCGCGGTGGCTCAAGCCTGTAATCCCAGCACTTTGGGAGGCCGAGACGGGCGGATCACGAGGTCAGGAGATCGAGACCATCCTGGCTAACACGGTGAAACCCCGTCTCTACTAAAAATACAAAAAACTAGCCGGGCGTGGTGGCGGGCGCCTGTAGTCCCAGCTACTCGGGAGGCTGAGGCAGGAGAATGGCGGGAACCCGGGAGATGGAGCTTGCAGTGAGCCGAGATTGCGCCACTGCACTCAGCCTGGGCAACAGAGCGAGACTCCGTCTCAAAAAAAAAAAAAAAAATAGATTTCACACCTATCACTCTGCTCAACTGCCTATTTTTATTTGAGAAGAGTCATCTCCTAACTCCTGTCTAGCTTTCTAGGCCTTCTGCTGTGCTTCCTATCTCTGTCTATTCGGTCTCCTACACAGAGAGGTCAGGCTAATGTACATGAAGCAATTGTTGATGTGTCTCTCCCCAGCTCGAAAATCTTCAGGGCTCCCTGTTGCCTCTAGATAAATTTCAGACTCTGAATTCTAGCATCTACAGCTCTTCACATCCCAGCCTCTCCTTCTCTTCCAGCTTCAGCTTGAAAATTTCATTTCTCCTCAACTTAGAATATAGCCCATCTTCATCTGTCAGAATCAAAAGTAGGATCAAATGCAACTATCTCCATAAAATATTTCTTGATTATTTGAATAGAAAATGATCCACGGCACCTCTGAATAGCAGAAGACATGTGGAACATTCTGCAACTTCAAAGTAGATTACAGGGGGGCTTCTTCCAGAACTTGAAAATGAAAGAAAGGTTATTCTGGGAGAGCTGAACCATATCCAGCATCACCTTAGAGAGGCAGGATAAATCTCAGGTCTGCAAAATTTGACTGGACCAGAGTAGTGTATGTAAGAAAGAGCTTATCAATCTCATGATGCAGACAAGGGGGGAACATATAGTCCCAGAGGGAATGATGGGTGGACCCCTCCTTGCTCTGTCCAGGAGAGAGGGAGCTTCAGCCAACAGACTGATTTTATCAGCCCCAAGATCTTTGCTCTCTAAGATAGTTACAAGATGTTCTCCTAGTCAGTTACAATTCAATATCAGATTATTTCAGTATCCCTTACTTCTGATTCTGTCACCCAAAACCCTCTTTGGCTTCTCATGTTGGTCTGCCTCTGGAGAGAATGTGTGCTGGTCATGTGGACTAAAAGTATTCCAGTTCCCATGACAGTGATCTCTTACTGTGAATTAGTTAATTTGGCTCTTCATTCTTTCAATAAATATTACTGATCATCTACTATGTGCCAGTTATTTCTCTACTCACTTCAGATAAGACGGTGAACAAAAAAAATACAGTCCCTTGATCTACGGACTTTGCAGTCTAGAGGGAGATACACACAAGTATGCCCACAATTCTTGTATAGTGTGAGGACTGCCCCGGTGGGGACATTCATATGGGGAAGGGAGCACATGCTTGGAGGAAGAACCCAGGCTTGGGGATTCAGAGAAGGCTTTGTAGAGGAAGTGACGTTTCCCTAAGTTCTGAAGAATCAGCTGGAGTTAACCCAAAGATGATGGGAGGAGAAAAATGGAATGATGCACATAGCCATAGCACAAGCAGAATGGGCCAAGGACTGGGTGTGTGTCCAGGAAACTGAACGTAGTTCCGTAGAGCTCTGGCGGGAAATGTAATGAAGGGCAGGGAGGAGGGTCAGAAAACAGGACACAAGGCTGGGCATGGTGGCTCATGCCTGTAATCCCAGCACTTTGGGAGGCCAAGCCAGGTGGATCACTTGAGATCAGGAGTTCAAAACCAGCCTAGGCAACATGGTGAAACCCCTTCTCTACTAAAAATACAAAAATTAGCCAAGCGTTATGGCGCACGGCCATAGCCCCAGCTACTCAGGAAGCTGAGGCAGGAGAATCACTTGAACCTGGGAGGCAGAGGTTGCAGTGAGCCGAGATTGCACCACTGCACCAGCCTGGGTGACAGAGCGAGACTCTGTCTCAAAAAAAAAAAAAAAAAAAAGAGAGAGAAGAAAAAGAAAACAGGATGCAGATCAAGAAAGGCCTCCTAAACCATTTAAGAGTCTGTACTTTACCTTGAGAGCAATGGATAATTATTAAAAGGCTTTAGGCAAGCAAATGACATGATCGTATCTCTAGTTGTTGGAGGAGTGGGCAGTAGTATTGGGTTTGAGGAGAAGAGGTCCAATAGAAGATTAATTGGGAAAGTCCAATAGGCAGGACATGGTAAGTGATGGAATGAAGGGCCTGGGAGTTGAAGTGAGTGAGAGAGAGAAAGATAAAGAAGAATCAAGATGATGCTTAGATATCTGTGCTGGAACAAACGAAGTAGATGGCAGTTCCTTTCATTGATGCAGTATTTAGTGGTTAAGAACAAATTCCAGAGTTGGGCTACTTGGGTTTGAATTCCTGCTTTACCACATACTACTCTGTGATCTTGGGCAAGTTTATTCACCTCTCTGTGCCAACAAAAATAACCACGGTACCTACATCATAGGGCTGTTTTGCAGATTACATAAATTAATAGTGAAGTGCTCGGAATTGTGCCTCTCCTCACACAATAAACGTTATGCAAGTTTGTTAAATACATTAAAAAGGTGATATCAGAGGAGAAGCAGGTTTGAAGCAGAGGCTTATGGATTTAGTGTTAGAGAGATTGAATTGCAGAAGCCTGTGGATCAGTGGAGCACACCTGTGTAGAAGGCAGTTGTTATCTAGATCTGGAGCTCCAGATGGAGAGCTGTGCTGGAGATGTTATTGTAGGAACAATCTGCCATGGATGATAACTGAAATCTGACAAGAGAGAACAAGACCAGGGAGGATGTAGAGTGAGAATGGGAAGGACAAGACCAGGAAGACCAGGAAGAACCTGGGACCATTTCAGGAATGGCCAGAAGGAGAGAACTTGCCAAGGAAGTGAAGGAGCTGTCAGACGAGCAGGAGGAAATCTGGGAGAGAGTCTCAGAAACCAAGGACAGAAAGCATTTCTAGAAGGAGAAAGTGCTTCTAGAAAATGTTTCTAGAGGTAGCCACTGATGTCAAATTTGTCAGACACAATAAGGACCAAAAAAGACCCCCTGGAGTTGACAACCAAAACTTGGACCTTGACAATTCAGAGTTGCTGCCACCAGGGTAGGGGTGACAAGGTGAGTGTGAGGAAAGGGGGATAGAGGAAATATCAAGAGGCAGCCAATGCAAACAATTCATCCATGAAGATGAGAAGTGAGGGACAGAGAGGAGAGAGAAGACAGTGGCTGGAGGAGGGCAGGAGAGGATTTTTTCCCCCAGTATAATAGAAGATTCTTGCTCATAGGTAACTGCTGTTATGGGTTTAGTTGTGTAGCCCCCCACCCCAATTCATATGTTAAAGTCCTGACCCCCCAGAACCTGAGAATGTGACCTTATTTGGAAATAGCATCATTGCAGATGTAATTAGTTAAGATGGGTCAACCTGGAATAGGGTGACACCAACATGACTGGTGTCCTTATAAAAGGGAAATTTGGAGACAGACATGCACATAGGGAGAACACTGTGTCTAGATGAAGGCAGATATGGGGATGATGAGTCTACAAGCCAAGGAGCACCAAAGATGGCCAGCAAACTGCCAGAAGCTAGCAGAGAGACCTGGAACCGATTCTCCGTCGCAGCCCTTAGAAGGAACCAACCCATCAACACCTTGATCGTGGACTCCCAGCCTCCGGAGCCACCTAGAGTGTGGTATTTTGTTACAGTAGCTCTAGGCAACTAACATGCCTGCAAATGAAACTTCCCGTTATTTACCTTATAAACTAAGATCCCACCAGGAAGCAGATGGCATGCTCAAGCTGAGTAATTTGTGGACTACTTCATAGAGGAACTAGGCATAAAGGTGTGGCCATGGTATAAGGAAGCTACAAGGTGGCATGCAGTGCCCAGGTGTAGTAAGGGCAGGCCTTGACCACCTCCAAGCCTCAGGCCAGGGGAGGGAGCAGACCTGAAATGGGGAGTGGAGAAGGCCCCAAGACCCTCTGGGCACCTGGCAGGGCAGAAGCTGATGACCCAGTCCCCTCTCCCACTGACCTTCCTGCTGATGTTCTGCACTGGTCAACCAAGCAGGAGCCAGAGAGCAGAGGGCAAGAGAGCTGGTTGATGCAGCTCATGGGGTACAGAACGGAGGGGAGAGAGGCAGAGAGTATGGGAGGGGCAAAGGAAAACCCAGCCCAACTCCTTATCACATTTTGAAACCAACAGGACTGTTACATATTCAAATGTTGAAATGTGAACATGCTAATAAGAAGAACCACTGGAGAGGGAGAGGCTACAGCACAAGGTAGCTCATTATAGGGCACCGGTATTTTTGGAGTTATACTTCTCATCGTACATTTCTGCTTCACCTGATGCATACTGGATTCTCAGCACTTTTGAATTAATAAGTAAGCTCATATTTATAGTCTCTGTTTATCATTTCATCTTTGGAAATAATCATTGAGAGAGACATTTCCTGCTATCCCCTAACCTCTTGGCCTTTATTTTTTTTTTTTCCGAGATGGAGTTTCACTCTGTTGCTCAGGCTGGAGTGCAGTGGCGTGATCTCAGCTCACTGTAACCTCTGCCTCCCAGGCTCAAGTGATTCTCGTGCCTCAGCCTCTCAAGTAGCTGGGATTACAGGCGTGCACCACCATGCCTGGCTCATTTTTGTATTTTTAGTAGAGATGGGGTTTCACCATGTCCAGGCTGGTCTTGAACTCGTGAGCTCAAAGCCATTCGCCCACCTTGGCCTCCCAAAATGCTGGGATTACAGGTGTCAGCCACCTCTTGACTTTTGAAGTGACTGAGGTGCACCTCCCTTCTAGAATACCTGTGAGATATGCCAGTGACCAGGAGAATAGGTCTGGTCTAAACTATGGGCTTATACGAAGCAAAGTGACTCCATGAGAAGCTTCTAAACCAAGCTTGTCTAATCCGCGGCCCATGGGCCACGTGCGGCCTAAGACAGCTTGGAATGCGGCCCAACACAAATTCATAAACTTTCTTAAAACATTATGTGATTTTTCTTGCAATTTTTTATACTTTTTTTAGCTCATCAGCTCTCGTTAGTGTATTTTATGTGTGGCCCAAGACAATTCTTCTTCCAATGTGGCCCAGGGAAGTCAAAAGATTGGACACCCCTGTAAACAGAAGTGTCAACACAGCACAATCGGTAAGAATCATTTCTTTTATCTGTGATTATAAACATTTATTTAACTAAACCTACTACAAAAGACTATATTATCTAAACTAATACATGTTGGCATGCTGTCTTCTCATATGCCTTTATGCTAGATTCAGCCAATGTTCTGTTTTATAATGAATATAATCAATTCATTAAAGAAGTCAGCACTGTAATCATTAATAAGAATAACAAGTCTTTTATAATGGACAATGTTCACACATTCATAGCAGTTCACCTTTGAGTTTTGCAACCTGAATAATTTTTTAATCCCACAAGGAAGGGCTAGCTTCGTGATAGTCTTTTGAGTCCCTGGATTGGGACTCAGTGTTTGAGATGACTCTCAGATGTTTGAGAAGTGGATAGCAATATAGGGAGAAAACTCATGAAGCAATGAGAAAAAGCCACAGATAGCTAAGAACTTTTTTAAAAGTAAAAATAAAAGAGGCAAGAAACAAAATGGAAAGGAAATGTGCAGTACCCAAGCTGTCTTCCAATAAAATGCACTTCTGTGATGACCCATAATCCTTATTGAGTATTTGATTTAATTTAATGTAATTTAATGTTTTATTTTATTTTATTATTATTTTTTTTTTTTTGAGACGGAGTCTCGCTCTGTCACCTAGGCTGGAGTGCAGTGGCTTGATCTCAGCTCACTGCAAGCTCCGCCTCCCGGGTTCACACCATTCTCCTGCCTCAGCCTCCCGAGTAGCTGGGACTACAGGTGCCCGCCACCACGCCTGGCTAGTTTTTTTATATTTTTAGTAGAGACGGGGTTTCACTGTGTTAGCCGGAATGGTCTCGATCTCCTGACCTCATGATCCGCCCGTCTCAGCCTCCCAAAGTGCTGGGATTACAGGCATGAGCCACCGCGCCCGGCCTAATTTTTTATTTTTGAGATGAAGTCTCACTGTGTCGCCAGGCTTGAGGGCAGTGGCTTGATCTCGGCTCACCACAACCTCCACCTCCTGAGTTTAAGTGATTCTCCTGCCTCAGCCTCCTGAGTAGCTGGGATTACAGGCACACACCACCATACCCCGCTAATTTTTGTATTTTTAGTAGAGACAGAGTTTCACCGTGTTGGCCAGGATGGTCTTGATCTCTTGACCTCGTGATCCACCCACCTCAGCCTCCTAAAGTGCTGGGATTACAGGTGTGAGCCACTGCACCCGGCGAGTATTTAATTTTTTTTTTTTAAGTCACACCCAAATGCTGCAGTGCACAGGAATCTTTTCATTTCTTCCACTCACTTTGGGGACGGACCTTCCCTTTGAAGGCTCCTGGTTACCAGGACCATGGGAGCACTGGGGTTTCCTCCCTCATCACCACTTGTGCAGTTGATATGCTCTTAGTTACAAAGCACCAGACTGCTGCTGCCTCAGTCAATCTGTTTAGCCAAAGGCCTCTGATTTGTTCACATTTACTACAACACATACAGAGGGCTGGAGAATTTTTTTTTTTTTTTTTTTTTTTACTATTGATCTGGTGCTTTAAGAGGGGAAAAAATCTCCTTGGCTGTCTAAACACTATCGATCCCTGCTTGGGAGTCGCAGCAGAAGTGTAGAAAGGGCGTGGATGAATTGAAATTTCATTTCCGACAACTTGTTCCTGTTATTTTTACCCTTTTGGACGGGGAGAAACACGTTGCTGCGGCTTCAGTCAATGTGGTCGATAGCCCCACTGAGAAACTCAACACGGCTTCTGCCAGAGGTTTGGCAATGAGACGTGATGTTGGATTTAGAGCGTATGAAACTGAAGGATGCTTGTGAAAAGTATGAGGTCTTAACACCGGTGGAGGCAGAACAAGTAGCTCTGGGCTCACTACAATCTACAACGGCTGTGGCTTTGCAGAAAAGCAGGATTGTGGAGACTAACACCAGTCCCATGTAGGAAGGGCCCAGAGTATGCACCAGAAGCTTCCCTGGCCTCTAAGTGCCTTGCTTCCTACTCTTAGCTGGCTTTCTGCAGGAACCATGGGAGAGGTACCCTCTAGCAAAGCTACATTTCAGCCCTCAAAGAAGACCATGATGTTGAGCCCTTACAGGAGGTTGCTCATGTACTGTGCGGGAAAGGACCCATGTAGAAACTGGAGCTGCAGGCCTACGGGGAGCTAGTGGACAGACTGGGCATGCAAGGATAGGTATCTGCAGCCAATGGCTTTGGGAAGCTCCCTCACCCCTTGAACACACCAAGTAGGAGATGTGGTTTGGTGCCAGCAACACCAGCTTTGTTCTTTTATTAGATGTTCAAAGAATACAGGAGAGAACCAGGCTTTCCTCCTAATGGCAACATCTGGCATTTATGTAGCCAGGCACCTTTGATCCTTAAGGATCCCAAAGCACTTTACAAACTGCTGTAGTGCTAATGGCCATAGCAACGATAGTACAGTAAACATGGCCAGATATTCCCCATACTGGTCCCCTTCTCTCGATTCTGCAGTGTACACACAGTTTTTCCTTCTGGAAGGAAAGATTCCAATTTGGATCTGAAACATCTCTTTTGTTTGTCATTTTTTGCTAAGTTTGTTCAGGACTGCCTTTTTTTTTTTTTTTTTTTAACAAAAATACTTCACAATCGTTTCTTAATAAACAGTACTTCATTTACATTTTCAATTATCTTATAAGCCCATTTCTGCCCCTCATCCTCATCCCTCCCACTCTAGAGAAAGATGGAAATGTTCTTCTCTCTTGGGAGTCAAGAATCTGCATGGCGGATGAGGTTGCAAATTCAGACACAATAAACAGAATTAAGAAAAACTGAGCTGGCGTTTGACAGAAATTGTAAAATGACACTCAGAAATGTTGCTCTTGTGGAAATTACTGATATTAAAATATAAATCAGTGTCTTGTGTTTCCCATAGCACCAGGGGCTCTATTAGGTTATGCAGTTTGATTGCTGAGCTGAACCTAAGAGACTTGGCAGTTCAGAGCTGAAGTTATCACAAAGCATTTAACCCTTCTTCTGCTGGAGAGCAGGCGCCTCTGAGAATGCCAGTTGATAATATCGCCCCCAAAAGGCCTTGCCTTTTTGGTTGAGCCCTTTGAAACCTGGGAGAAGGTGGAGGAGGGCTGGGTTGGCAAGAGCAGATAAAGGAATTTGGAAAATCTTTTCTTAAGCATCTTGTTTCATGGTACCAGCCCAGGGTAACTTAAGAAGCAGAATCTATGTTGGAGTTTATGTTGGAGAGGGCAAAGAAAAAATGCCCATTGGCGGGCGCGGTGGCTCAAGCCTGTAATCCCAGCACTTTGGGAGGCCGAGACGGGCGGATCACGAGGTCAGGAGATCGAGACCATCCTGGCTAACATGGTGAAACCCCGTCTCTACTAAAAATACAAAAAACTAGCCGGGCGACCTGGCGGGCGCCTGTAGTCCCAGCTACTCGGGAGGCTGAGGCAGGAGAATGGCGGGAACCCGGGAGGCGGAGCTTGCAGTGAGCTGAGATCCGGCCACTGCACTCCAGCCTGGGCGACAGAGCGAGACTCCGTCTCAAAAAAAAAAAAAAAAAAGAAAAAAAAAGAAAAAATGCCCATTAAAAATGTCTAAATATTACCCCATTACATTATTTATTTAATCCCCATATCAACCCTGTAAGGTAGGTATTATTGTTCCAGTTGTTTCCAAATGAGGAAACTGAGACTCAGAGAAGTTAACCTGAGTCAAAATGTGAGCCCTGACTCCATGAATAAGTGGCTGAGGCAGGGAAAAGTATAAGATGAACCTGGAGCATCTTGTACCCAAAAGGAAGGATGAGCTTAAGAATGGGTATTTTTGAAAGGGCCCAGGAACCAACCTGAAAGAACTCCCGTTGGCCAAAGCTGGAATGTTTGAGCAACAAAATAAATAACAGTATTAGATTATAGCCCATATAATAGATATCCATGAGTTCATAGTGATGTAAACAAAACATTATTTAAATGGGTGAGAAAGAGCACCTCTTTCTTACAGAAGAATTCCAGTGAATAAATGTAAAAGAAATAAAGGAAATAAAGGAAAAAGAAGACCCCCATTAGATACTACTATAATAATTATTGCAAGTGAGATCCACCTTACTAAAGATAGCAGGTGACAGTTTAAAGAACAACAGGATATTTGTATACTCTCAAAGTATCTCCCTCAAGATATTTATTAATTATAATGGGGAAAAATAATAACTTTATAGTAGATAAACCCAGTAGACACCAGCATAACCAAGTGACCAAGGCCAACATCATCAGGGATAAGATGCATGGATATCATGTATCCCCTGACATGATACACTGAGAAGGTGTATTATACACTTGCCCAAAATGCATAGCCTCAATCTCAGCACAGAGAAACATCAGGCACTTTGGGAAGCCAAAGCAGCCAGATCACTTGAGCTCAGGAGTTTGAGACCAGCCTTGGCAAAACCCTGTCTCTACAAAAAAATACAAAAATTAGCCGGGCATGGTGGTGAGTGCCTGTAGCCCCAGCTACTTGGGAGGCTGAAGTGGGAGTATTGCTTGAGCCTGGGAAGTCCAGGTTGTGGTAAGCTGTGATGACACTACTGCACTCCAGCCTGGGCAACAAAGCAAGACCCTATCTAAAAAAAAAAAAAAAAAAAAAAAAAAAAAAAAAAAAAAAAAAAAAAACAGGCAAATTCAAAATAAGGGGCATTCTATGAAATAACTTTCCAGTACTGTTTAAAATTCAAATTAAGGGGCATTCTATGAAATAACTTTCCAGTACTGTTTAAAAGTGTCCAAGTCATGGAGGACAAGGAAAGACTGAGGAACTATCATAGATTAGTGGAGTCTAAAGACCTAAGACAACTAAATGCAATATGGAATACTGGATCAGATCCTAGAATAGAAAAAGGACATTAGTGAAAAACTGGTGACATACTAACAAAGTACATAGTTTTGTTCATAGTTTTGGACCCATGTTAATTTCTTAGTTTTGATCATTGTATCATCATGTAAGATGTTAATACTGGGGAAACTACGGAAAGGGTATACAGGAACTCTCTGTACTATTTTTGCAACTTTTCTGGAAATCTAAAATTATTTCAAAAAGGCCTGTGTGTTCCTGTTCTTTCACCAGAATACGTCACTGCTACCTTTGGGGAGAGACAAGGCAAATCACAAACAACCATAATAAAGGCAGATCATTGTGTTAAAAGAGGTATAGGAAAAGGGCTGTAAGGGGGGAAGAGTACACACCTGGCAAGGCTGCTGTGAGGATTAGCTCTGTTATTTTATGTTCAGAACACTGCCTGGCATATAGTAGCTGCCATACAAGAGTTCATGTGACATGTAGTTTAGGGAAGGTGAAAGAAATGGCAATTGGGTTGGGTCTTGAAGATGTGTGACTTTTGACAGGCAGAAAGAATATATCTCATAAAGAAAGAGCAACAAAATGGGAGAATTTGCTCCATGTCAGTCAATGATAATGGCAACAAATATTAGGTGACTGTGTACTTCAAAATGGGAAATTTTCCAAAATGGCATGGGAGTAATGGTGGTGGCAGTGGGAGGGCTGAGATGTTCCTCTCTCCCTGACCCTGGCTCTTTCTACTCTATACAGCAAGTGGAGAAGGAGAAAGTGAAAACAAAGAATTGATGTCTCAAGAGAAAACCAAGGCAAGTTGAGGAAGGGAAGGGGCATTTGAGAAACCTATCTGTGGAATCACCAAAGAGCTGGTCCATAATGAAAAGGGGTTCCAAAATGTAGAGTAAAAGCAACTAGTGGAGGTGCTAGAAATGGTGAGTGAGTTGTAGAGAGAGATCTCTGAGAGTAACTTAAATAAGGGTGTTTTGTCAGTGTCAGCTTGCATCAGATTCAGGTGTATGAAACAGAAAAATTAAAAACAAAATCATGACTTAAGCAAGATAGATATTGCTCTTTCTATCCAGGGCTGACAATGGTGGTTCCATAGCATTAGGGCCTCACGTTCCAGATGGCTGCTGGAACACGAGGCACTAAATCAGCATTGCAAGCCATTAGAAAGGTGGGAAGAACAAAGAGCTGTGCACTACTTCTTTTTAAGAAGATTTCATGGACGTCTCTACAATACTTCCTTATATGTCTCGTTGACCAAAACTTAGACACATAATCATACCTAGCTGCAAGCTAAAAGGAGATAGAGTCTTTTAGATGAGTGCCTGGGCATCCCAATAAAATGAGCATCTGTTACTAAGGAAAATAAAGAGTATGGATGAATATGGATGTTGGGACAGACAACAAACAGCCTCTATGAAAGGTAGTAAAGGAGAGAGCCGGGGGAGAGGTTTTCATCTAGGACAGTAAGTCTCATAAATCCTGGATTCCTTCTCCTGCTCCTCCTGGCCCCTCATTTCTTCTGTCATCCAAAAGCCTCTTTCTGGGAGGACCCAATTAGCCCTACTTTCTCTCCAGAAGAACCTCAGTCCTGGAATTGGACTATGGCTCAGTCAGTGACATTGGTGTCAGGTTCCTATTCACTGTTACTCTGCAGAACCCCAAACCCTGGCAAAACCATCTCCAACATCATCTCCTCATACCTTCTCCCCCTACTGGTTATGCCCTACACTACCAGGGATTTTCTCCTTTAGAACTGGGTTTGGATTCAAAAGACAAACTCTCTTCATGCCAAAAAGCCTCTGTACATTGGCTCCAATTATACATTCTGGATAGAAATAATTTAGTATCCAATAAGCATCCCTGTCTGTTCATGGGGCTCACATATTTTTAAAAATAGAGAAAATGTTGAGCACCTTCTCATCATTTCAATAATGAAGAGCTCTAAGATTCATCACACTTTTTTCGTTGGTAAGAGATAGAACATTGGAGCCTAAGTTAGTTTGTATTATCCCATAAAGATAGCTTTAATTTTAAACCAAAAAAGCATCTTTCCTTGAAAACCCAGAAACATGTTTTAGATTAGGAAAAACAGACCCTTGATGTTCTTCCATCCCGGCCATGAAGGAAAAGGAATAGTCGGTGTTCCTTAGAGCAACAATGTCACCGTAAGGCCAGGAGTCAACCATATACCCAGGCAGTTACCAGTTCCTTGGGGAGGGAGTCAAAATTATCAATCTGTGATTACGGCATTGGGGTAACCTAATGTGGACAGGTGGTATGTGAAGTACTAACTGGTGTGTTGCACATCCTGGCCTGCTCAAACTGCACTTCAAAGAACTTGTTCACTTGTCCCCTTTTCGATCCTCTCTCCAAAACTAAACAAACACCCTCTGAGTTAGGAAAGAGGAGGAATAGGATTATTAGAACGTAAGCAGGAGAATTAGACCCTGGTGAGATCTATGAAATGGGGCAGAAGGGAGGGAAAACAATAGATTCCCAGATAGGTTTAGCAATCCAAGGGCAGAGGGACTTTTGATCAAAACCAGGAAAGTGAATGTCATGTCCCCTTTCTCTCAGAACCTTTCAAGGTATAATATAGAATGCCGATAGGACAGATCTAAAAGACGGTCTGAAACCACTCACATGTGGTGTGTGTGTATGTATGTGTGGTGCGTGTGTGCACGTGTTTGTGTCTTCATGGGGAACAGGGAGGAACATCTTCAAAGGATGAGGAAGGGCCAGGCGACCCAAAAGCCCTTAGGATGAGGAAGACACAGGATATAAGGTGATATGGTTTGGCTTTGTCATCTTGAATTGTAATCCCACAATCCCCATGTGTTGTGACAGGGAGCTGGTGGGAGGTGACTGAATCATGGGGTGTTTTCCCCCATGCTGTTCTTGTGATAGTGAATGAGTTCTCATGAGATCTGATGGTTTTATAAGTGTCTGGCATTTCCCCTGCTGGCACTCATTCTCTCTCCTGCCGCCTTGTGAAGAGGTGCTGTCTGCCATGATTGTAAGTTTCCTGAGGCCTCCCCAGCCATGCAGAACTGTGAGTCAATTAAACTTCTTTTTTTTATAAATTACCCAGTTTCAGTTATTTCCATATAGCAATGTGAGAACAGACTAATATTAATACATGTGGCCTGCTGACCAGGACAATGACACCTCAGCATACTCTAGCTGGGAGAGATGCCCATGACCATGGACCAGAAGCTTCCCCTGGTGCCAGGATCCAAACTGGGACCCCAAAATCTTAGGCAGACTCTGGAGAGGCCTTAAAGAGGTTGAGGGAATCATGAACTGTGAGGGAATCATGAACCGATTCATTTTTAACCTGAAAGTCATGGTGCTTTCTCAGAAATAACTAAGATTATGTTTTCTGCCATTTGGTGAAAATGGGGCTTAACAAAAACACTGAGTAATAGAAATATGTATTTTCTCTTTTTGCACACCTAACTTGATACTTGCTGCCTTAGTCACCCATTTGAGGTGTGGTGTTAGGTGTTTCTTTGGAATCTGCAAGGTGCTCTGAGAGTGGACTGAGGGGAGGCACAAAACATCACTAGAAGCTCTGACCAAGTTTTTGTTTTCACTACAATCACTTTTTTTAGGCACAGCTGTCACCAAGAGAAGGCCTACTTTGAAAAGCAGATGGTAGGAGTTTAGAATACAAGAAAGGAGCTCCCTGGGCAGATGGCAGCAACAAGGCATGAAGAAATAAAGGTCTCAACAGAGAGGCAGGAGGCGTCTTTGAGAACAAAGGTTTGAGAGGAGAGAGACATGAGCAAAGTCCTGGCTTCAGAGAGTCAGTAACCGGGGATCTGGTAGAGAGTCCCTCCCTCTGGGATGAGCCCTTCCTCCACAAAGTATCTGTCCAGCCACACTCCTCAGTCAGACAGCACTGTGAACATTCCCGTAAGCATTTTGTAAAGCCTGTGGGGCTCCCCCAAAGCACTCTTCCCTATCCATCTGGCAAACATTACTGTCAAATGCATCAAAAACTTATCATATAACACTTCCAGTTTTTTCATCATAAGCCCTTCCAAACTGCCCGCTGCTATTGTTAATGACTCAAGATTCTGACGTCTCCTTCATGCAACAAACTCCAGCTCTCTTTTTTTCTTCTTACCTTACTTAGTAAATTCAGTATGTTTTCATGCAAATATTAGAACCTATGCCTTCTATTTTGCTTCGAAATGCTCTTGGCTCTTGCAACTACAGCTGTGTAACTCCATAGTGGATGAAACTATCACAATCTAGAAAATAAGTTTTCTGTCTTTTGGACAAGATTTCATTTGATTTCAGAATCATCTCTTGACTATCCAGTGGGCTTGCCTGCAAAGAAGTATGATTCTCAAGGATACATTTGTTCTGTTACAACTTTTTGTATGATACTTGGGCTGAGTTCATAGTTCCTCCTACAGAAAGATGTCCATCATGGTAGAGCACTGAATCAGTGAACTTGAAAGCTAGGAAAGACTTCTAAAGGCCATTTATTACAGCTTCCTAGTTTACAGAAGCAGAAATGAAGGTGCAGAGATATGAAGGCCTTTCCAAAGGCCACTCCTCCAGTGAGCTGCTGAACCAGGTTTATAAGCTTGGTGGCCTAGAACCCTGTTTAGTGTTCTTTTATGCCACGCTATTTTTAATCTTCTTGCTTGACTAGTATGGAAGTCATTTGTGATGTTCGCCAATACAGGCATACCTCGTGTTATTGCTCTTCACTTTACCGTGCTTCACAAATATTGCATTTTTAACAAATAGAAAGTTTGTAGCAATCCTGCATCAAGCAAGTCTAATGGCGCCATTTTTCCAACAGCATGTGCTCCCTTGTGTCCACCTCAGCATTTTTTAGCAATTAAGTATTTTTAATTAAGTTATGCACCTTGTTTTCTTAGACATAATACTATTGCACACTTAGTAGACCACAGTATAGTGTAAACATAAATTTTCTATGCGCTGAAAAACCAAGACATTTGTGTGACTTGCCTCATTGTGATATTTGCTTCATTTTGGTGGTCAGAAACCGAACCCACAATCTCTCTGACATATGCCTGTATTTCTTTGGGGAGATAAAGGAAGAAGTTAGGCATGGCTATGTGACTTGTTTGGCTAATGAAATGTGAGCAGAAGCAAAGTGTTTCACTTCCACTTTAAGAACCAGTAGGTGATTCACCAAGTTCCCTTTCTGCTACCATGGCAACAGGTAACATACTAGATAATAGAAGTTCCACCAGCTGAGGACTATGAGGAGACTGAGGACGGACGATGTGGAGCAGAGCCCCAGCTGACTCATAAAGGACATGTAGCAAGAGTAAAAAATAAACCTTCACGGTTGTAAGCCACTGAGACTTGGGGGTTGTTTGTTGCTACACCATCACCTAGCCTGTCCCCACCAGGTGAGCCTGAGCCACACCTCCATTCCCACGACACACCTCTGTGCATGAAGACTTCAGAGGGTACACAATGCAGGAAATCAAAATTCAGCTTCATAAAACATTCCAGATTCCACACATCACCAACATTCTCTCTTCCTCTTGGCATATATTAGGGATAGGGGATGTGGTTTATTACAAAAGATGAGTATTTTAATAGCTTCTTATTCCTTGAGCTATTCTGCAGGTAAGTTCCTGGTGGAAATTCCTCTATTCTTAGGGTTAAAAACAGAATGAATGAGATAATTTTAATAAGCTCAGTGCATTATGACCTCAAGTGCATCATCCTGTACTTACACACACATACATGTGCAAAGACCTTTGGTTTCCTTGGAGGCTTTCTAGCTAGATAAGTCTCAGACTTCACAGGTTTCCTAACTTTATGAGCATCAACATTATAACAAGCTGATGCTTAAAAAACATCACATCATCAGATATTTCATAAGAATAGTTACAAAATTAATGGAAGCTCCTCATAGAGTAGTAAGAGAGCCTCTGTGACCTTGGGTAAGTCACTTAGCCTCTCTGGGCCTCAGTTTCCTTGTCTATAAATGAGGATAGTAGTAGTCCCTGCCTCCCAGGGTTCATGTGAGAATGAAGTTGGGTCATGCACATCATGTCTGGTTCACAGTAAGTACATAATGTTAACTCTATCTGAGCCATAGAGTACATAGAAATCCAAAAAGTAAACTCGATTCAGACTTTTTGCTTTCCAAGAAGGGTGAATTCAGAAACTGTTTGGTTCACCAATTAGTGGTTTTCTGGAAAAGATGTAAAACCATGGTCCTACCATCTGGAGGTTTTAACACACTTTTGAAAACACAAACAGATGGGTAGGCAAATGGGTATTGCTAACAGTTCGGGAAAATTTTCCAAACCTCTTGCTGAGGGCCTAGATCCAGCTGGGAAAATCTTTAAAGGGCAGGCTCATTTATACTTTTTCCATCTTAAATACTTGGACTTTTTCAGGTTTATAACAAAGCTCAGAAAATACTAAAGGTTAAAGGAGAACTGAGAGCTGCCAAGGAAATGAAAGATGAGGTAAGGCTCCTAACTCCTCTACATACGTGGAGTTGAATATTCATTACAAGGGACTTTTTTTCATGTTTTATTATTCAAAATTCCAGTAACAAGCATCACAAAATATCAGGGACAGAGGTGGGCAGCAGAGCATCGTGTTTAAGAGCCCAGACTTGAGCTGGGTGGGTCTGGGTCCATATCTATCAGCAGTATGATACTGAGTTTTTTGCCTACTTTAAGTTTCCTTTGCTTTATCTAGAAAATATGAATGATGATCACCTATTCCAAAGAGTTGGTATGAGGTTTAGCAAAGGTAGTGCATGTAGAAGGTATTTAATTGATATTAACTATTGTTGCTAACATTCTCTCTTTATCTGGAATGATATGAAGATGGAGTGTCTGATTAGTTTAATCTTTTGGTCAAACTGTGTTTATGGGGTCAGGCACAGTGACTCAAACCTGTAATCCCAGCACTTTGGGAAGCCAAGGCAGGAGGATCGCTTGAGCCCCAGAGTTTAAGACCAGCCTCGGCAACACAGTAAGACCCCTGTCTCTACAAAAAAAAAAAATTAGCCAGGTGTGGTGGCATGCTCTTTTGGTCCCAGCCACTCGGAAGGCTGAGGCAAGTGGATCACTTGAGCCTGGGAGGTTGAAGCTGCAGTGAGCCATGATCACACCAGTGCATTCCAGTTGGGGCGACAAAGACCCTGTCACAAAAACAACGACAACAGCAACAAACTATGTTTATGTATGCCCTACCTTGTTTCAGAAAGGATTTAAGGGGACTGTTTTGATGCGTAAAGGATTGTCCCACATACCATATGCTTTTTAACAGACCTCCTACCAAGAGGTGAGCAGATTCTGAAACAGGCAGTCCACTCCTTTCGTGCTGCATTACTGGAGCCATACAGAACTTGATACCAGTTCTGTGGGGAACAAGGATCTGGTATGGATTTTCTAGAAGGCTGTTTCTTCATTTAACTTATATCTGTGGATCTCCTTCAATGTGCCAGGCATTCATTGTTCTAGGAGCTGGGAATAAAGCAGTGAACAAAATAGACAAAGATCCCTACTCTCATGGAGCTTACCTTCTTGGTAGAATAATTTCTCAAATGATATGATAGTGAAAAGTCTGTGAAAATTGCCCAGGTGCCAATAAAAATCAGCCCACGTTCCATAGGTGGCTGATCTCCACCATATGTCGTGTGTATTCTACACTGTATACTTATGGCCAATTTTGTTTTTATGGCAAACACTAATCTAGCCTTCCACAATATGTGTCAGACAGTGTTCTAAGTACGTTGTATCTACCAATGCATTTAATCATCACAACAACCTTAAGGAAACTATAATTATCTCTATTTTATACATAGGGAAATATAGCCACAGAAGTTAAATAACTTGTTAATGAATATACAACTGATAAGGGAATCTCTCAGATATCTTTTTAAATTTGTTAATCTAAGTGTGTGCGTGTGTGTGTATGTGTGTTTAGCCTTCTTACATTTCATAATGTTTTCTTTTTTTAATCTTTTTTATTATACTTTAAGTTCTGGGATACATGTGCAGAATGTGCAGATTTGTTACACAGGTATACACCAATTTTTAAAGAATTTAGAACACCATAAAATACAGTCACTCTTCAGTATATGAACATAATTGGTTCTAAATGTTTGTTCACAGGCAAAACCTTGTATAAGTACCCATTCATTTCCATCATAAGTAATGCAAAAACTGTAATATTTCTATAAATGGAAAAGTCAACTGGTAATCAAGTCAGTAATATCAATAGTGTTTAAAATTACTGCAGATAACTGTAAACTCTACTATTACACAAGTAGAATGTAAAAATTCCTGAATCAATGTTAGTTTTTCAGGTTTCGTGATTCTTAAGGCATGACTCTCACCATAAATTGAATGGTTGTGATATTAGTGGTGGTTAAAAGTGGTTTCCCATTGATTATTGAAGATTTGTCCTTATCCTCAGACAAATAAGATAATATCCCAAAGATGATGACCTTTATGGTGTTATTGGTTGAATCCTAAATTACTCTGGATTTTCATGTTGAAATGCCAAATCCCTGGGAATGCTGCCATTTTGAATCTTTGCAATGCTCTTGGGCTCTGAAAATGCTACTGAAATCACGAGCTTCAATTTAACATTAGCTTCCCCCAAGAAGAAGCTTGAGACTGTCGATACTTGGAAACCTAGAGCAAAATGTCTTCTCCTGTTTTGAAATATATGTTTGAGATACCATGCTTTTTGACAAAAGACCCATTTAATCAATACAGAAAATTTGCTTCAGTAAATAACCTATTTTCTAATAGTTATCATGAATATGGTGCCACTGCAGTATCAGCACTTATCATTTTGCCTGTGGGTTGATAGCTGCTGCTGCTGTCATATGTTTCAAAGCAGAGTGACCAGGTTCCAACCTTATATAAGAGAAACCAGGTAACTAAGTACATGACTTATGTAAATGAAAACTCACCTGGCAGCAGAGACTTGTGATTTCAGCCATTGTTAATGACTTCCGATCCAGGACAGGATCAGATGTTGCCTGAGGGTCAACATTATGACTCTCGGTTCATCTCATGCCCCAGTAATGGTTACAGAACTATGACTGATGAAATGTCAGATTAAATCTATCCCTATTGCATGTTGATACTCAAAAGGCATCTGCCTGGGATTTAGCCTTCATAAAGTAGATAGGATTATAAATAGTTTACAGCTAATATCTGTGTGAGATACTAGCAAGAAATTAGGTTCACTGAGACCCCAGAAACATTGGCTTTTCTGGGGTTCTGAGGTGAGCACAGCCTTTTCTAATAACTCCCTATAATTAAAAATTGAACGTGGTTCTGGAAATCACCTGATGACTCTCCCAGCATTTTTACTCCTTTTCTGATGCATCAAAACCTCTTTATAATTTGGTTTCCAGGAGTGAATGGTTAAGTTTTGTTTTCAAAAGTGAATTTCACTTGACATCCATCAAAACATATTTGTTATTCAACTGGTTTAAGGAACGTTCAAAGAAATGATTTATTCCAAACCTTGTTTCGTGAATGAAGACATTTTCTCAGAGACTCTGAGCCAACGCTAAATGTACAAATTAGATGAGGTCATCTACATTGAAGATCCAATTCTGAACTTCTGGTGGTGCAAAAGAATTGGGCTATCAGGCCTTCTACTCAGAGGATATCCAAAACTGGAGGAAGAAAGGATATTTTTATTGGCCTGAGAGAGAGCACTTAACTTTTAATTTAGAGAAACTCAAGTGTGTATCATTGGTATTTTGTTAGTGAGCCTTCAGTGTACTAGTCTCCATGGGGAACAATCTGCTGTCAGGGTCCCTGCCTTAAGACACATATATTCAGCACCAAGGCAAGAGTATAGGGTATTTGGCTCTCTTGTGGAGCAGGCATCTTGTTGTCACCTAAATTGCTCGTAGATGCCAAAGAAAGACAGTCCTGTGGCCAGAGTGAAGAGGTTCCTTAGGGTCCCACTTCCTGGAGAGGCTCCATACCCTATTCCCAGTGTGGTAACCACAGGAAAGGGATCCAAAGCACCAGAATCAAACTACCACTCTTTATCGAGTTAAGCATTTTGTTTCCAAGTTAGAAAACAGTGTCTGTACACCGTTTTTTAAGGCCACTCTATACATATTCTCTTAAGAGAGTCCCTGGTAATTGTCTTAATGGTAATTACATGCTTAGGACAGTTGACATCCACTGTTATTTTTCTGGAAGTAAGGAACGAAGGATGGGAGCAAGAGAGGAGGAGGGAGAGTTTTGAGATAATGAAATCCTTTTAATGACAGAGCCATGCCGTTAACCTAATTAAACTGTAAAGTGGTTAAAAAAAAATCCAGGTACTAAATGGAAATGAAGAAATAAATCAGCGGAGACAGCAGCAGTTCTGGGAAACCTTCTGAATTCCGAATACTCTGACATTGCAATGTCCGATTCTCGCCGTTGTCCTCCGGCCCCCCTCGGCCTTGTGTAGGGGTCCTTTAAACTGACCTGTCCAGTAAGGCTTGATTTACGATGCCCATATCAGGTCTCCAGTTCCTCTGGGAATGTATGTTATGCAGCTCATGTATTTCAAAAGACAAACCAGTCAGTCGGATAGGATGGCACAGCACCAGCTACAGGGTCAGGAAGAACGTGCTCTCCTGGCCCTACTACTAACCAGATGTGAGACCTTGGGCACTGTGGCTTATTTCCCTTCACTATTTCTATGCACCTATCCCCTGCCTACTGCGCACTTTTGCAGCTGTAACTCTCTTAGAAGAATTGTCTTTAGACTACTGAAGTCACTGCCTACAGGGGCAGAGAGCTGGAAGTTCTTAGTTGCTTATAACCCATGGGATGGCCATTGGCCATTGACTGACTGATGCTGAGTTTGACAGCCCAGCTTTCACTGACACCAATCAGGACAGACTGTAAGGTGTAGCTTATATTCCAGAGTTTCCTGTATGAGCAGGCTAAAATTACTGCCCACAGGATTCTCTGAAAATGTACCTGTACTTGGTTTTTACCCCTTCCCTATCCTGCTTCCCCTTCTTCCATGCTGGTTTTTCTTGGGAGTGTTTCTTTAATAGATGCCATGAATCCTCACTTAAGAACCCTCTTGGTAATCTAACCTAAGAGATAGGTACTGTATTAGTCCATTTTCACACTGCTATAAAGAACTACTGGAGGCTGAGTAATTTATCAGGAAAAGAGGTTTAACTGATTCACAGTTCCACATAGCTGGGGAGGCCTCAGGAAACTTAACAATCATAGCAGAAGGCAAAGGGGAAGCAAGGCACATCTTACATGGCTGGCAGCAGGAGAGAGACAGTGAGGGGAAGGGCCACACTTTTAAACTTGTAAGAACTCACTCACTATTGTAAGAACAGCATGGGAGAAACCACCCCCATGACCCAATCACCTCCCACCAGGTCCCTCCCTCAACACGTGAGGATTACAATTTGAGATGAGATGTGGGTGGGGACACAGAGCCAAACCATGTACTTACCATGAAAGAAACAGCCTCAGTTCCTAGATTTGAAACTCAGCACCAGTAACACCTGTGCTCATGAGCGTTGTAGAAAACCAGCACAGTGACAGAAGTGAAGCACTACACAGGTTCACACAGGACTTCTTCCTCATTCCTTTTCACACCATTACCACCCACAACTCTGGGAGTGGAGGTGGCATCCTGGTGTGATAAAGCCCCACCCTCCTACAGCAGCTCTGCACCCGCACCCCCACCCAAGTTACTATGCCCCACACACTCTATTTATATCTCAATCACTACTTTCCATCCCCATCTAGCAACAATTAGCTAATTCTTTTCACTCATAATCAAAGACAGAACTTAGCCACCAGCCCAGGGATCTCACTTTTATTCCCATTGTGAATGCCTCTAAAGAAAAGCACTTTTGGGAGGCCGAGGTGGGCAGATCACGAGGTCAGGAGATCATGACCATGCTGGCTAACATGGTGAAACCCCATCTCTACTGAAAACATTAAAAAAAATTAGCCTGGAGTGGTGGCGGGTGCTTGTAGTCCCAGATACTCAGGAGGCTGAGGCAGGAGAATGGCATGAACCCGGGAGGCGGAGCTTGCAGTGAGCAAAGATTGTGCCACTGCACTCCAGCCTGGGTGACAAAGCGAGACTCCGTCTCAAAAAAAAAAGAAAAGCACTGGGTTTATAGGTGAGGGAGATCTTTTGGTAGTCTAGTGGGTAGAAGAGAAAGGTAAGAGACTTCAGAATCCCATATCAAGCCCATCATGGATTCACTATACTTGTCTTGACAAGTTCATTTGACATCTCAATATGTTCATCAGTGGCAGAGTCATTAATATTTATAGACAGTCCACTAGGTGCCTAGAATTATTCTAGGCACTGACTTCCTCTTGAAAAACAGGGGAATTGTCTGTGGTGCACCCTCAGCAGTGTGGTGAAGATTAATTAATATAAATCAGTAATTGTCTGAATAACACAGAGCGCTCAGACACCTGGCAATTGGAAACTGTGTAAATGTCACACAGGATGAGTAATAACAGCTAACGGTTGATGGACAAATTTCCAGCAAATTTCAAGTCTCTGTCAACCTGTTAAGTGAACGAAAGCAAGCACTTTCTTGATAGCTTATAATTGATGCTTTTGTTTTTCTGGCTGCCTAGGCGGGGGAGAGAGACAGAGAAGTGAGCAGCCTGAACAGCAAGCTGTTAAGCCTGCAAGTTGACATCAAGAATCTGCACGATGTCTGCAAGAGACAGAGGAAGACCTTGCAGGACAATCAGCTCTGCATGGAGGAGGCAATGAACAGCAGCCACGTAAGGGACTTGGCAGCGGCCGCTCACCCCTGCTCCCTCGACTCCTGCCTCTGTTCCTTTGGGCGGGAATAATAGAAAGTTCTTCCACTGTTCATTCAAGAGTACTTATTGAGCAAGCAATGAGAGATAATTAAGAGAATTAAACACGCACACCCCAACACACACACACACGGAAAATGCCATTCCTGCCTTCAGGATTTTTCCATCTATCTCCAAGGTCATGTACATCCTAGGCACAATGTTTTCCTTATCGGGCCTTTCACACCTGTATTTACAGCCCGTTGCCCTGAAAATATCAGATCATAGTGATACAAGGGGAGCAGCATCTGCTATGGATCTCAGACAAACTTCTAAGTCAACCATGAAAATAAAAACCATCGCACCTGCTCCAAGGTATCAGTGTGCATCGGGATAGCAAGGGATATTTATTGCTGCACCTGTGTCTTACTGCCTGTAAGCTTTTCTTCTGGATGCAGGAAACTGATAATAGGACAAGCTCAGTTTCTCAAGAGTGAATGCCTCTAGAAGCAACCTTCAAGCAATGTCAGATGAGGAGATGGTAGATTACATCTCCCACCTTCCTTTCTCCCTCGTCAGAGGTAACCCGAGGCATGCTGTCTCACAGACTTCCTCAATGCACCTGAGCCCAGTTGCTCACAGTGGTACCTGACTTGATGACACACTTTTTTTTTTTAACCCAGTGTTGTTGTTGTTGTTGTTGTTACGTAAGTTCTTTAGCGGTGATTTGTGAGATTTTGGTGCACCCATCACCCAAGCAATATACACTGAATCCAATTTGTAGTCTTTTATCCCTCACCATCCCCCAACCCTTCCCCAGAGTCCCCAAAGTTCATTGTTTCACTCTTATGCTTTTGCATCCTCATAGCATAGCTCCCACTTATAAGTGAGAACATATGATGTTTGGTTTCCCATTCCTGAGTTACTTCACTTAGAATAATAGTCTCCAATTCCATCCAAGTTGCTGCGAATGCCATTAATTCATTCCTTTTTATGGCTAAGTAGTATTCCATTGTATATATACACCACATGCAAAAATATGGAACCAGCCAAATGCCCATCAATCAATGAGTGGACACACCTTTTATCTGCTTCCTTCCCTTCCTTCAGTCTCCCACTCCCCAGTCAGAGTTTACTAAGACCACCTCCCACATCAACTACTACTTGACCCTCAGTTCCTTGTCACAGAGCCTGCTTTCAGGGCTGCCCGAGCCAAGACACTCAGTAGCACTGATCCTACGCATGTGTGAACATGCAGACCTCCTGGCATGAGCATCTTTCTTGAGACTGATTTTGGACTAATACTTATCTAGAGTCTAGGCTGTTCATCAGCTGAGGTAATTTCATTTCAGCCTGAGGTTTGCTTTCTTTGGAAGCTCTAAATCTAAGGTCTTTAAGTCAGTCTCTAAATTTATCCACACAAGCTGGGGAGCCAGCTGGGAGATATTTTCCCACAGTTCTCTGAACATTTTGGGTTTCCAAGAATTCTTTACTTGTGGTCTTCATTTCCATTTAGTGACTTGAGTTCTTGGTAAACAGAAAGCAGGTCCTGGCTGCACAGACCTGTTGCTGGACACCCAAAGTTAGCCTCTGGGCGGCTGTGAAGCCACCACCGTGTTCTTCACTGTTTGTGGTCAAGGATCTGGCCTCTTTTCATTGCGTCTATAAGAGTTCTCCCAGAACTTACCACCTCACTATTGAAACCACAAATTGTTCCTCTGCAATGCCCTAGAAATACTACCAACAAAGCATTTCTACTTCATCTTCTAAGCATTGCTTTCCTCAGGAAGTCACAAATAGAGAAAAATCCACTGGTTTCCTAAATGGATCTCAGGAAGAAGATTATCATAATTTACTTCTTTCTAAATATTAACATTTTAGGATATTTTCACCATTGCTGTCATGAGTTTACTTATTCCCCCAGTCAGGAAAAGCCATGTGGCTTATAAATGTACCTGGCAACTTGGAAAGGAGAAAGGTATTAAATTGCATTTTATTATTCTAATTGCCCAGAAGAAGGTCTAACAGCTTGAAACAAGCTTTAAAGCGGGCTCTTTTTTCCCCTAGCACTTAGTGCAGAATTTAAATAGCAGACTACGCATACAAATACACAATTAGCTGTAGACTTACACTCATCCGCCCAGAAAATCCCTTTAAGATCTGCCTTCCACATGGAAATGTAATATGGGAACAAAAGGGAAACCAGGACTTTCTGAAATTCTGACTACTCTCTAACAAGGAGCTGGGGAAACAAGCAGGAGATCAGAGTTTATGACCACAATTATGCAAAAAGATTAAAATATTACATTAGATGTTATGTATAATAAAAGGAGTGGCAGCTAAGGGGTGAGTGATATGACCTTGCAAATCAAAACTATGTTATGCTCCCAATCCCAGGAACAGAGCAGGAAATAGGGTGAAGCAAATGGGGTGGCTAAGGTGCAAAATTCATGGGCACAAGCTCTTCAGGTGCCAACCTGCATGTGCTCCACCTTGAGACTGAGTGCCTCCTTAAAATTTGCATCTCACTTGCCTCACCATAGTCCTGGGCCTGCCCAGGAATCAAAAGAGAATCTCAATTAAAGTGAAAGGAGAAAAGAACAACAAAGATATCATAATAAAATTATCAAACCAGAAAAGAAAGGGCCTTTTGAGCAATTTTCCCAGGCTCCATTCCCTGATGGTGGCATAGGGTGCATGCCCTGATATTCAGTAGAGCTCAGATTGCCAAACTCATCTTTGAAGTGTACAGAGGACACTATTTTTAGCATAAAGCTATATAAGGCGAGTTTGATTCCTGCGGATAAAAGTAATTTGTTGAAGATGTAAAGTTAGTAGAATCTTGATGGACATTATTACACAGTATCATTTTGAATCATTAGGAATGGAAAAAAAATATTTCACTGAATCTTCTAAATGCAATGTGAAATCCTGGATTAGATATTGGAACAGAGAAAACACATTAGTGGAAAAACTGGTGAAATCCAATAAAGTATAGTTCATAGTAATCTTCGAACATTAATTTCTTAGTTTAGACAAATGTACCCAGTTATTTAAGAAGTTTGCCTTAGGGAAAGCTGTATGAAGAACATATGGGAACTCTCTGGGCTACTTTTGCAATTTTTCTGTAAATCAAAAATTATTCAAACTACTTTTTTTTTAAGTGAATCTCAGGCAAGCAGAAGTCACTAGTGAGAAGAATATCAACATCAGAAAGATGCATCTAAAATTCATGTCTCTTAAACATACAGTTCTCTGTTCTACTAGTACAAGGAAGTACAAGAAATGCAACTTGTAGAAGACATAAAAAGTAAGAGATAAGTCCGGGCGCGGTGGCTCACGCCTGTAATCCCAGCCCTTTGGGAGGCTGAGGCGGGTGGATCACCTGAGGTCAGGAGTTCGAGACCAGCCTGGCCAACATGGCGAAACCCCGTCTCTACTAAAAATGCAAAACTTAGCCAGGAATGGTAGCAGGCGCCTATAATTCCAGCCACTCGGGAGGCTGAGGCAGGAGAAGTGCTTGAATCCAGGGCACAGAGGTTGCAGTGAGCTGAGAGCATGCCACTTCACTCCAGCCTCAACAACACAGTGAGACTCCATCTCAAAAAAAAAAAAAAAAAAAGCAGATAAACCTATCCAGTGATATAAGGCTAAACTAGAGTTCAAAGGAAATATCTCACCTCAAAGTTAGGAAAAGAAGTTCATGACAATGACTGAAAAAGTAAGTTAGTCCTCATCTGTGCTAATGGTTGCTGCTGCTACCTCGTGAACAAGGAGAAACTGATTCAAAAGCCAAATAACCCCTCATGCAATTCAGCTGAAAGTTTGCAGACTTCCTATGTTGTTCTATGGACCTGAACACCAAGAATACCTATCACAAATTTAATAGATCATGCTGTATCAAAAGGTCAAATATGAAGAACTTAGAATTTTTCAGCTATACAAATGTATTCTCTGGTTCTGCTGTGGCCCAGACAGTGTTAACTTCTTTTTTCTATTGTGGATTTTGGTACCCTCCCCAGGAAATTAATTCAGTTTGATGTATCCAAGTCTTAAGTTTCTCAATAAAGAAAAAATCTCCATTAAAAAAAGATAGTGAGACTTTTTGGTTCTTAAATGAAAAAAAAAAAAATCATTAGGGATTCAGTTATCAGAACAATGCCAACCTAGTCAGCGCAAACTAGAACAGGGAACAAAATGGTTAAAAAGTATTTTGAAAAGCCAGCTTTAGGCAAATCAGCAGGGCCTGATGACATACTTCGAAGAGTACTTAAGGAATTGGCAGGTGTTATTACATAGCTGCTAGTGATTATTTTTGAGAACTCAAAAGGATAAAGAAAGTCCCTGTAGACTGAAAAAGGGTAAATGAAGTGCTCATCTTTTTAAAAAGGGAAAAAGGACAATCCTTGTAATTATAGACCTGTCAGCTTAACTTCAGTACAAGGAAAATACAGAACTTAACATCAATCAATTAGCATCAACTTGAAAAGCACAAAGTATTGGGTGGAAACCAACGTGACTTTTCAAAAGGCAAATCATGCCAGGCCAATTAATTTCCTTCTGTGATCAAGTGGCCACATAGGCAAGGAAGGAGCAATAGCTATAATCTCTTTGACCACAAGTAGGGCTGAAAGGTTGACTAAATATGGGAACAGGTTCCTATGGACAGCCAGCAGTCCCCATCTTTTCAAGCAGCTGAGACCTGGATAGAAATCCAGCTGAGAAACCTGGTAGACCAGATGGCCTCCAGAATCACATCTCACTCCAGATGGTCATTTTAAGAACCAGTCTCACCTCTGTAAGAACTAGTCTTTCAACATGCTTATTTTCTTCAGATCTCAGTTTAAAAGTCAAAGAAGACTCTAATAAAATATCTGCGTCTTCATTAGAAAGAATGTTTAAAAAAAAGAAGACAAAGAAGCAATAGGAAATAAGTTGGTGCCTTTGAGATACTGCTCTTCAGCACATTTGTAAGTGAAGTGTAGGCTTAATCCATAGTGTGTCATTTTCTATTCCTTTAGAATTTAGAAAAATAAACTTTTGAATGCATAAGGATAAATAAGTAGAAATTTAATAGGTCTCAAATAAGTCTAGGCATTTCTCCAAGTCTTTGAAATTTGATTCCTCTAAACCCATTGATATCTATAGTGTGCAAATATTTAAAATTCCTATCCAAAGAACTCTAGTTTCTCTGCAGATAGAAGCAGTCCTTGGATCTTTATAACCAGGCAAATTAGATTGGGTGCTATATTTGTCCTGTACTGGAAGAGTTGCATGAACTTTCATCATCTGGCTAGCCCATCATGTTGCCTCAGACCAAAATTAAACCCAGAAGATTCAAGATGACCTCTGGGGAAGATTAAGCATTGACATCTCACCAGTATCCCTGCCAGACTGCTAAGCTTTATACACATCATTTAGGAAAAGACATTTATTTCCCACAGGAAGCTTTAAGGCCAAAGAGCAATTCTAAACACACCTAAGTATAGATGGGGGTACCAGGTACTAGAGGGGAAGCCCTAAAGAGAGAGAGAGTTTGACTTCTTTTAAAAGAAGAGCATTTCTCTCATTCTTCTGGGCAGTGAAGAAAAAATAGGGATGTGGAAGGAAAGAGAAGCAAAGAATGAATATGCAACAGGAGACCACGGTTAGTTTTCAGCAGGGTTATACACACTCAGCAGTGGACAGATGCTTACGAAGCAAAATAAAAAGGATTTTGGCAAAATCTGATAAAGATTTTTTTTGAGACAGTATCTTGCTCTGTTGCCCAGGCTGGAGTGCAGTGGTGTGATCGTAGCTCACTGCAGCCTCAAACTCCAGAGCTCAAGTGATTCTCTCGCCTCAGCCTCTCAAGTAGCTGGGACTACAGGCACGTGCCAACATGCATGGCTAATTTTTTTATTTTTTGTAGTGATGGGGGTCTCGCTATGTTGCCCAGGCTGGTCTTGAACTCCTCATTTCAAGCCATCCACCCACTTTGGCCTCCCAAAGTGCTGGGATTATAGGGGTGAGCCACCATGCCTGGCCTGATAAGAATTTTATTGGATATATACTAAAACAAGCCCTTCTGAATTAACCCTACCCCAGAATGCTCACTCCTTTGCATTAATTCTATCCACGTTAAGTACTTATTTGTGATCATGTTTTTTCCAGGTAGCTCCCCACCCTGTTAACTTACTGTATAAGAAGGAGGACTCAGGCTCTTCAGAAGCCCCTGTATCCGTGCATGTGCACGTACACGCACACGTGAGCACACCACACACGCTACTCCCAACTCTCTTCTCTCCAGACCTCATTCACAGATGAGTTGTGAGACTAGCAGTGTTCTTATCTTGAAAAGAATGAAAGCCCTAAACACCAACATTTAATATAAATGCTGGCAATTATAGCTACACAAAGTAAATACAAAATTTAGCTTTGTTCAGCTTAGAAAAGAGGTCTCATCAACTTTCCCCCAGTCACATACACTGGATTCAGGCCAAGTATTCAGCATGTCTTTGCCTAGGATTTCTTTTGCCTGGTGACCACAGTGGGTCCATTTTCTCTGTCTGTCTTCTCAATTCTGAGGCACTTAGGATGAGACACTTCCAGTAGAGCTTGGACAGGGTCATTTGGATTGTACTGACACAATCAGCTATCATCTTTCTGGTTCTGGACTGGGTTGAGCCTCCTTTACCTTCTCTGTGCTGCCATCACCACTCTCAGTAGAGGTTTTTTGTCTTTCAGGTTCCAGCTCTTACTGAATTAATCTCATTAAAATTCCATCTCCCCAGTTACTCAGACCAAAACCCTGGCATCATCTGTTATGGATGACCATCATGTCCCATCATCCAACCTGTAACCCAGCAGCAAATCCTGTGTCCTGTCATTTCAAGATACATCTAGAACCCAACCACTTCTCACACCCTCCATTGCTACCGTCTTGGTCCACACCATCATCCTTTGTCTGGATTATTGCAGTAGCCTCCTACCTGGTCTTTCTGCTTCTGTCTTTGCCTGCCTAGAGTTGATTTCCGATAAACAGCCATTGTGTCCTTCATAAAAGCTCAGGGAGATCATGCTGCTCCTCTGCTCAGTACCCTCCAAAGGTCTTTCATCTCCCTGAAAGAAGGTAAAGTCTCGAGAATGGCTATACAGTCCTAAAGACCTCACCTTCTTTTCCTATCTCACTCCATCAGATACAACTTTTTCCCCTTACTATCTCTGCTCCAGCCAGAAAAAAAAGTGGCTGCAACCCCTGGGGCTCCTCAAATATCACCAGGCATGCCTCCACCTCCAGGGCCATCTCTCCCTAGAGCATTCCAGATGCCTTCTTTTGCCTCCTTCAAGTTTTGGGTTAAATGTAGCTTCTCAATTTGGTCCTCCATGCAAACATTTAATTCAAAAATATAACCTCCTCCATCTTGGCATTCCTCATCTTCCTCCTCTGTTTCACTCTCCCCTATTGCATTTTGTCCTTCTAATATACTACATATATACTTGCTTAGTTTTCTCTCTCCCCATATTAGATGCAAACTCCACAAAGTTGGGATTTGTCTGTTTTATATAATGCTATATCCCCATTACCTAGTGTAGTTCAAGTTGGGATTTGTCTGTTTTATATAATGCTATATCCCCATTACCTAGTGTAGTTCTGGATATAGTAGGTGTACCACATTATTTGCTGAGCACATTAATTAAATGAAAATATCATACCCACACAAAGGCTAGTATGGTTAATGTTCATAGCAGCAGTATTCATAATTGCCAAAAACTTAAATAACCCAAATATCCATCAACTGGTGAACAGATAAACCAAATGAGATAGAGTCTCACTCTGTCACCCAGGCTGGAGTGCAGTGGCGTGATCTCAGCTCACTGCAAGCTCTGCCTCGGGGGTTCACGCCATTCTCCTGCCTCAGCCTCCTGAGTAGCTGGAACTACAGGCGCCCGCCACCAAGCCTGGCTAATTTTTTTTATATTTTTAGTAGGGACAGGGTTTCACTGTGTTAGCCAGGATGGTCTCAATCTCCTGACCTCGTGATCCACCTGCCTCGGCCTCCCAAAGTGCTGGCATGAGCCACACGCCCAGCCTCAAATACTGATTCTTGCTGCAAACTGGACGAACCTCAAAAATATTATGCAGCCAGGCACAGTGACTCACACCTGTAATCCCAGCACTTTGGGAGGTCAAGGCGGGCAGATCACATGAGCTTAGGAGTTCGAGACCAAACTGGCCAGCATGGCAAAACTCCATCTCTACTAAAAATACAAAAACTAGCTGGGTGTGGTGGTGCATGCCTGTAATTCCAGCTATTCGGGAGACTGAGGCATGAGAATCACTTGAACCAGGGAGGTGGAGGTTGCAGCGAGCCAAGATCACACCACTACACTCCAGCACAGGTGACAGAGACTCTGTCTCAAAATTTAAAAATATATATATATGCTAAATTAAAGAAGCCAAAAAATGACATATTATACAATTCCATATGTGAAACATCTAGAAAAAGCAGAAAATCCATAGAGGCAGAAAGCAGATTTGTGGTTGCCTGGAGCTGGAGGAAGGAGCAGGAGTGACTGAAAATGGGCATGAGGAAATTTGGGGGGTTGATAGAAATGTTCTAAAACTGGATTGTAATGATGGTCACACAATTCTATAAGTTTATTACAAGTCATTGAATTGCACACTTAACAATGGTTGCATTTCATGATATGCAAAGTATACCTCAATAAATCTGTTTTCAAAAAGTTAATTTAAAAATTGGAAAGCCACTGTATTAGAAGTACTCTGTTAATGAGGTCAACGCCACAGGCTCAAACCCTTGGAAGCCAATGAGATTGCTTGGACTCTATTTTCATTTCTTTCATTCAATACATAGGTATGTATGAATCTATAATCTAGGCCCCATAAGAGCAGACATGGCCCTGCCCTCCAGGAGTTTATAATCTAATTAGAAGTTAAAATGCACAGAAATAATTACAGACAGAATACAGAATACCACATTAAGGACATGCTAGCAAAGTCTGTGGTACTGGTGCAAAGACAACTTTGCAGGGAAAAAACAGGAAGGAGAGCAGGTTTTAAACAGAATCTTAAAGAATGAACAGGAGGAGAATAAGCAGGGTTGGATGCTAAGGACTGCCCACAGGCTACCCTCTTTATCCACCTTTCTCTCACATGTCATTGTCATAAGGGATGCTGGAAAATATAGCAAATATAGAAGCATCAGCAACACAGGGATGTGTCCTACCAGAAGAATACCTGGTACAACGGGGGTGCTTCGCCTGTGTCTATTAAGTGAATGAATGAATGAAGAATGAATGAACGAAAATGTAGGAACGAAAATGTAGATAAGATTCAGGAGAAGGAGACAGAGTCAGTGCCCAGATGTACCTGAACAATATCTCTGGCTCTCATTTTTCAGCATTTCAAAATCCCCAAGAACTCACCATTGACTCAATGTAATGCTCCTTTACCCAGGTGTTTTTAATACCAAGTTTAGTCCAAGAACCATGGCCAGAAATCCATTTCCTTCCAAGTCACTGGTGTTATCTTTATATGGGAAGGCAACACCTGAGCATATTATTACACATATCTCTCTAGGTCCTTTATGTGTATATTTTTTTCTTCTGACCTAAATAATAAGATTTTGGTGGATAAGAACCATTTTTTTTTCTTCTATTGAATTTGTCTTACTGAGTGGGAATACTAAGTGATACATTTCCTTGTGAATAGAGTGGGAAGTTCTCTGTAGATGAAGAGATAAAAAGGTGGATAGATGGATGTGAATGACTGAACAAATGAAAACAATCCTGGAACGAATATACATCCTGAGTGATGGCCTAAAGCCTTTTCTGTATGTCCTGTCTCTATTGTAGAACAAGCAAGCACAGGCATTAGCATTCGAGGAGTCAGAGATGGAATTTGGGTCCAGTAAACAGTGTCATCTGAGGCAACTCCAGCAACTGAAGAAAAAATTGCTGGCTCTTCAACAAGAACTGGAGTTTCGCACAGAGGAGTTGCAGACTTCTTACTGTTCTCTCCGCCAGTATCAGTCCATCCTAGAAAAGCAGACTTCTGACCTGGTTCTTCTGCACCATCACTGCAAACTGAAAGAAGATGAGGTATAGAAAGATTAACCATGGAAATACCCCCACATTCTTAGGTACCTGCAGAAATCACACCAAGCCCACTAGAAAGCAGATGTTGGACTTAGGAGAGCTTTGCAACATCTCAAGCAGGTTTTATAAACTTTCCCCTTTAATTCTTGATCTTTTTGAAGCTGAGCAGAAGAAAACTAAACTGAATGGTGTAACTGGGTGAGAGCTCCAGTATTCATGCATGTGGAATATGTGGAGTGTGTGTGTGTGTGTGTGTGTGTGTGTGTGTATAAGTCCATCTTCTCCATTCTATTACCACTGCAATTTAAATGCAAAAGACTGTAGGTCTCTGAGGGTTATAAAAGAGGTATAAGGTCCATTAAATCCACCATTTTTAGAAAAATAAGGTCTTGATAATATATAAATTCCTGGCACCTGCACACTAGATAAGATAACCAGACGTTGACTAGGAGTCGATCATTGAGAGTACCAGGTAATTTTTTCAGACTGGAGTTTTAGATCATATAGACTTCACTTAAGTATATTCAGGGCATTAATTCCCATTCATGTTCCAGGGTGGTATTTTCTAAGCCAAAGAGTAGCATCCCTGCAGAATCCCAGGTAAATTCCAAGGACCCAAAGCTGCAGCACTAAAACCACTTGAGCAGTGATAGCACTAGCTGCAGTAAACCGTGGGTTCTAAGTGATGGGACAGACATACTCTTCCATCCTGGGATTTCTCCTGGCATTTTCTTTCTTTAGATTTAAAGATAAAATTTCAAGGAGTTAGGTTCTATTGGAAGGACAGAGAAGAAAAAAAAAATTCAAAGAGTGTTTTGGATGGTGTTGTTGCTTAAGGACTAAATTTAAGGACTTTAGGAACGACCTTAAAGACCATAAACTTTTTAAAAAGGGAATATTGTCACCTAATGAAAATTTGCTGAAAAGAATTGAGAGTGGGAGGAACAAAGAAAGGTTATTCTAACCCTACAAATATAATCTGTGACTAAGCCTGTGCACACACACATAGTTTTAAAAAGACAGTGCAAGGCTGTGTTAAAACTTACTGGTTCAGTACAACTTAAACAAAAGGGTCCAGCCTGGATCAAGCGACCTTGAATGAGTTAGGATTCTGTTTAGCAGCATGTAACAGAAAATAAATAAGCTAGTTTATTTCTGTGTCATATTTAAAAAGGTCAGAGACAGGTGGTCTGTTGCTGTTATGGCAACTGCATGTGTCATCAGGTCTAAGGGTCTATCCTTGGGTTCCACCATCATCAGCTCAGGGCTTCCATTCTCTAAGTCACCTGAGGTGCCTCCTGGAGCTCCAACCGTCACATCCTTTTTTTTTTTTTTTTTTTTTTTTTTTTTTTTTTTTTTTTTTGAGACGAAGTCTCACTCTGTTGCCCAGGCTGGGGTACATTGGCCCAATCTCCGCTCACTGCAACCTCCGCCTCCCAAGTTCAAGTGACTCTCCTGCTTCAGCCTCCTGAGTAGCTGGGATTACAGGCACCTGCCACCACGCCTGGCTAATTTTTGTATTTTTAGTAGAGACGGGGTTTCACCATGTTGGTCAGGCTGGTCTTGAACTCCTGACCTCAGGTGATCCACCCATCTTGGCCTCCCAAAGTGCTGGGATTACAGGCGTGAGCCACCATACTCGGCCACATCCTTGTTCCAAATAATCCAGATAAATGGGCAGGGGACCAGGTGACAAGGGTGGAAAGGAAAGGCACACTCCCCTCCTTTGAAGGACACTTTCTGGAAGCCACAACACCTTCACTTAAATATCACTGGCCAGAATTAGTCATGCGGCAACAGCTACTTTCTAGGAAGCCTAGGAAATGTGGTGTTTTAGGAGGCGCATTGCTGCCCCCAGTACAGTCAAGGCTCAATTACTAAGCAAGAGCGGGAGAATCGATATGGGACTCAGCAAATAACAGTCACTGTCAAAGATCCCAAACTGAGAAAGCACTGAGAAAATTATTTTAGACATTCTGCCAAGTTCCCTCAATGTCTTGTTGCACAGCCTCATCAAACTTCTGTCTAAGGTTGGGTTCACTCAACAGCAGACCCTAAAACAAGGATATAAATACAAGTAACTAATTCCAGAGGTGATTCCTGCAAGCACACGAGCAAGTGAGTCAAAGAAGGACCGAAGCTCATAAAGAACATTGGTATTGAGCAGACTGCTCGCTTGGTCCCTCTGGGGAACTCTGGCAGATAGTGTAGGACATGCCTCAGAGTGAACCCAACACACCCCAGTCACTGGTTGAGGGCTGCTCCTGAGGGTGTTAACTCCCCAGCACTTCTAACCTACCTGGTCTTCCCTCTCTGGTTGAATGGGCTGCTGGTATCAGAGAAGTCCTCAGGCAGAGTTGAATATGCTTGCAGTGGGAATGGGTTAGCTTGCAAAGAAATAGCAAGTGCCCAGGGGATATGGGCTGGCCACTGATAGCTTCGGTTACAAATATTTGGATATAAAATATTCCTCTCCTCTTCTCCTTACATAGTAGATACCTTACACAAAGTTATCCTTTCCTGAGAAGAATCTCAAATGACAGGCAGCAAGTATAATGAGCTTCAACTAATGGAACATGTTCTATCAGCATTCTGCATTGGATTATTTAAACTAATATAAAGTCATCCTTGATGACTCTTCTGCTGTTAACTCCTTCAACACATCAGATTCTAGTCATATGATTTAGCACACTCAACTACCTACAGCTGTTTATTCATTTTAACTCTTACCTCCCCAAGATTGTGAAAGTTTTAAATTCTTTGAGGGGTGAGCATATGTCTAAATGTATATATCCCCTCTGCCCTTAACACAATGCTCATGAGCTTTCAATAAATATCTGTCCGTTGGTTGACTAATTACTTGATGAGGAAGAAAATAAATCTAAATAAGGATTGTGCAAATCCCAGAGGAACTTTGGGTCATGTTCCCCACCTCTCTTGGGAACTTTGTTGACATCGTCCTGTGTGCAGGAGGAAGTCTACATTTTCTAAGTTCAACTTCTAGAGAATGCCTGGAAAGGAAAAACTACCAGCATTTCAAGCCCTTAAAAAAACAGAGCTATAAAAATTCATTCCTCTTAGTCAACTAGCAAGTATTTACTGAGTTCCTACCACATGCTGGGCAGAATAGGAAATGGATATGGTCCCTGCCTTGAAGGAGCTTACCTCTAACTAGGCCACCTTTTTTTATTTCCGATCATTAACATCTTGACATTACATACTGTAGCTTTTAGATCTGTGCAGCCTCTCTTCTGTTCATCTGGTCTTCTGGTTTAGATACAAGACTTCTCTGCAGGGAGTCTTACAACTGCATCCTTTCCTCATTACATGCTTCCTTCCATGGGCTCAATGTGGATTTATTCCTACACCTACAGGTGATTCTTTATGAGGAGGAAATGGGAAATCACAACGAGAACACAGGGGAGAAGCTCCATTTGGCACAGGAGCAACTCGCCTTGGCCGGGGACAAGATCGCCTCCCTAGAGAGGAGCTTAAGCCTCTACAGGGATAAATACCAGTCTTCCCTGAGCAACATCGAGTTACTAGAATACCAAGTGAAGATGTTGCAGGGGGAGCTCGGCGGGATCATGGGTCAGGTAGGACTTAAGCCAGGCCATTCAATCCAGGCAAGTGGACGTGCTCCCAGGTGGTCCCCTCAGACCGTCCCAGCCTCCTCCACTGGAAACCCAAACCTTAACCCAAATGTCATTTCCTGCCCTTGATTTTGTAGCCCTCAGGTTTTGAACCCCCAGCTTTCACATACGCTGTAAGATCACTTCTTCACAACTTTGAGGCTCTTTAATTAATATAAAGAGCCACCACTTCAAATAATGCCAAAAGAGAATTACCAAATAAGCTCCAGCCCCGCAGTTCCCTGTGGGGTTGGCTGAGCCTTTGTTGAGATTGCATCACTGCTCATCTCCCTCTGCCCAACCTTGCTTCCTTCCTCTTCCTTTCACAGGTGTTAATACCAACAGCTCTCCCTAACAATGTCCAATCTTTTGTTAGTTCTCATGGGGGTCCAGCAGGGGGCTCTGCTAGGCCACAGGCTCATGCAAACCACAACTTCAGGATCAAATAGGAGGAAAAAGCTATGAAACATGGGAAAGAAGAGTCAAAACACCTGGTTTGTTTCTTTTTTCTTTTAACGGCTGTTTTTAATTACACAAGTAATACAATTATTATAGGCTTTCTAGACAGAAGTACAGAGATTAAATATGAAAGTCTGCCTTCAACCTCTTCCCCATCATTCTCCTCCTCTTCTTAGGTAATTACTTGAATCATGTGTTGAGAATCCTCTCGGGGCTTGTGCTATATACAGTTACATATATAAATGGGCGGGAGGTTATTTTTACCTAAGTGGTTATCAAAGTGGTTTTAAAACTTACTTTCAAAATGCCTTTTTTTTTTTTTTTTTTTTTTTGAGACAGTGGTACAGTCTCGGCTCACTGAGGCCTCCATCTCCCAGGTTCAAGTGATTCTCCTGACTCAGCCTCCAGAGTATCTGGGACCACAGTCACACGCCACCATGTGCAGCTAATTTTTGTATTTTTAGTAGAGACAGGGTTTTGCCATGCTAGCCAGGCTGGTCGCAAACTCCTGACCTCATGTGATCCACCCACCTCAGCCTGCCAAAGTGCTAGGATTACAGGCATGAGCCACTGCGCCCAGCCTAAAATGCACATCTTAACAATTTATTTTACTTACTACCTTGTATTCTGTAGTAGGGATGTACTACCTATTGACTTGTTTTTTCCTCTCTTTTACAAACAGGCTGTAATTAACTTCCTTATTTCTTTTGGATAATTCTTGAAGTGTGATTGCTGGGTCAAAGGATATGCTTAGTTTTATTGTTTAAAGATACTTCTAAATTGTATACCAAAAAGTTCTACCAGTTTACACTTTTACCAACAATAATTAAGAGAGTGTATTTCCCCACACCCATCCACACGGTATGTTTTCATTCTTTTAAAGTTGTGCTAAACGCTGATGGGTATGGGGAAAACGTTGACTGGTTACAATTTTCATTTCCTTGGTTCTAATAGCTGCAGTTTGAGTTACCCAGGAAGCCAGCTCGAAGACAGAGTAGTGCGCAGGACATTTTTAGGGAGAGCTCTTGGTGTTAACACCAGTGAAAGGAAGGAGAGGAAAGCAAGCTTGGGCAAAGAAAGAAGTTGAGCTGTGATGTAGTCTCAACAAAGGCCTCAGCCAACCCCACACAGCTAGATGAACCTCAGAGCCTTGCTAAATTGAAGGGAAGGGAGCTGGCCTTTAAGCCTCCATGTCATCAACAGTTATGGGATGTGGGCCCCGCAGGGAGAGATGCGTGGCCTTGGGCAAAGCAGTTTTCTTCAGCCTACACAATCCCCATAAAGGGCAGTAAGTCCTTCATTGCCAAAGGGGATCTGGAAAGCCCATCACAGTCTCCACCACACTTATGAAGTATTGAGCACTATTCATAAGCATATTGGTCATATGGATTTCTGTTTCATGAATTACTTGTTAACTCATTTTTTACTGGGTTGTTAGTCTTTTTTTGCATTGGTTTATAGGAACTTCTTAATACATTACAGGTAATAATGCTTCATTACGTATGTGGCAAATACTTTCTCCCAGTCTGTAACTTTTCATTTTACTTTATTAGTGGTATTTTTCACCATACAGAAGATTTTAATTTTTATTATTATTATACTTTAAGTTCTGGGGTACATGTTCACAACGTACAGGTTTGTTACACAGGCAAACATGTGCCATGCTGGCTTGCTGCACCATCAACTTGTCGTTTACATTAGGTATTTCTCCCAATGCTATCCCTCCTCCAGCCCCCCACCCACCGACAGGCCCTGGTGTGTGATGTTCCCCGCCCTGTATCCATGTGTTCTCATTGTTCAACTCCCACTTATGAGTGAGAACATGCAGTGTTTGGTTTTCTCTTCTTGTGATACTTTGCTGAGAATGATGGTTTCTAGTTTCATCCATGTCCCTGCAAAGGACATGAACTCATCCTTATTTATGGCTGCATAGTATTCCATGGTGTATATGTGCCACATTTTCTTTATCCAGTCTACATTGATGGGCATTTGAGTTGGTTCCAAGACTTTGCTATTGTGAACAGTGTGCCAATAAACATACATGTGCATGTGTCTTTATAGTAGAATTATTTATAATCCTTTGGATATATACCCAGTAATGGGATTGCTGGGTCAAATGTATTTCTAGTTCTAGTTCCTTGAGGAATCGCCACACTGTCTTCCACAATGGTTGAACTAATTTACACTCCCACCAACAGTGTAAAAGCATTCCTATTTCTCTACATCCTCTCCAGCATCTGTTGTTTCCTGACTTTTTAATGATCACCATTCTAACTGGCATGAGATGGTATCTCATGGTGGTTTTGATTTGCATTTCTCTAATGACCAGTGATAATGAGCTTTTTTTCCTAAGTTTGTTGGCTGTATAAATGTCTTCTTTTGAGAAGTGTCTGTTCATATCCTTTGCCCATTTTTTGATGGGGTTGTTTCTTTCTTGTAAATTTGTTTAAGTTCTTTGTAGATTCTGGATATTAGCCCTTTGTCAGATGGATAGCTTGCAAACATTTTCTCCCAATCTGTAGGTTGCCTGTACACTCCACTGATAGTTTCTTTTGCTGTGCAGAAGCACTTTAGTTTAATTAGATCCCATTTGTCTATTTTGGCTTTACTTGCCATTGCTTTTGGTGTTTTAGTCATGAAGTCTTTACCCATGCCTATGTCCTGAATGGTATTGCCTAGGATTTCTTCTAGAGTTTATATGGTTTTAGGTCTTACATTTAAGTCTTTAATTCATCCTGAGAGAGTTAATTTTTGTATAAGATATAAGGAAGGGATCCAGTTACAGCTCTCTGCATATGGCTAGCCAGTTTTCCCAGCACCATTTGTTAAATAGGGAATCCTTTCCCCATTGCTTGTTTTTGTCAGGTTTGTCAAAGATTAGAGGATTGTATATGTGTGGTGTTATTTCTGAGGCCTCTGTTCTGTTCCATTGGTCTATATATCTGTTTTGGTACCAGTACCATGCTGTTTTGGTTTGGTTGCTGTAGCTTTGCAGTATAGTTTGAAGTCAGGTACCATGATGCCTCCAGCTTTGTTCTTTTTGCTTAGGATTGTCTTGGCTATGCAGGCTGTTTTTTGGTTCCATATAAAATTTAAAGTAGTTTTTTCCAATTCTGTGAATAAACTCAGTGGTAGCTTGATGGGGATAGCATTGAATCTATAAATTTCTTTGGGCAGTATGGCCATTTTCATGATATTGATTCTTCCTATCCATGAGCATGGAATGTTCTTCCATTTGTTTGTGTCCTCTTTTGTTTCCTTAACGTTGGTTTGTAGTTCTCCTTGAAGAAGTCCTTCACATCCCTTGTAAGTTGGATTCCTAGGTATTTTATTCTCTTTGTAGCAATTGTGAGTGGGAGTTCTCTCATGATTTGGCTCTCTGTTCGTCTGTTATTGGTGTATAGGAATGCTTGTGATTTTTGCACACTGATTTTGTATCCTGAGATTTTGCTGAAGTTGCTTATCAGCTTAAGGAGATTTTGGGCTAAGACATTGAGGTTTTCTAAATATACGACCATGTCATCTGCAAACAGAGACAATTTGACTTCCTCTTTTCCTAATTGAATATCCTTTATTTCTTTCTCTTGCCTGATTGCCCTGGCCAAAACTTCCAGTACTGTATTGAATAGGAGTGGTGAGAGAGGGCATCCTTGTCTTGTGCTGGATTTCAAAGGGACTGCTTCCAGGTTTTGCCCATTCAGTATGATATTGGCTGTGGGTTTGTCATAAATAGCTCTTATTATTTTGAGATATGTTCCATCAATACCTAGTTTATTGAGAGTTTTTAGCGTGAAGGGCTGTTGAATTTTGTTGAAGGCCTTTTCTGCATCTACTGAGGTAATCATGTGCTTTTTGTCATTGGTTCTGTTTATGTGATGGATTACATTTATTGATTTGCATGTGTTGAACCACTCTTGCATCCCAAGGATGAAGCTGACTTGATCATGGTGGATAAGCTTTTCGATGTGCTGCTGGATTCGGTTTGCCAGTATTTTATTGAGGATTTTCTCCTCGATGTTCATCAGGGATATTGGTCTAACATTCTGTTTTTTTGTTGTCTCTGCCAGGTTTTGGTATCAGGATGATGCTGGCCTCATAAAATGAGTTAGGGAGGATTCCTTCTTTTACTATTGATTGGAATAGTTTCAGAAGGACTGGTACCAGCTCCTCTTTGTACCTCTGGTAGAATTCAGCTGTGAATCCATCTGGTCCTGAACTTGTTTTGGTTGGCAGGCTATTAATTATTGCTTCAATTTTAGAACCTGTTATTGGTCTATTCAAAGATTCAACTTCTTCCTGATTTAGTCTTAGGAGGGTGTATGTGTCCAGGAATTTATCCGTTTCTTCTAGATTTTCTAGTTTATTTGTATAGAGGTGTTTATAGTATTATCTGATGGTAGTTTGTATTTCTGTGGGATCGGTGGTAATATCCCCTTTATCATTTTTTATTGCGTCTATTTAATTCTTCTCTCTTTTCTTCTTAATTAGTCTGGCTAGCGGTCTATGTATTTTGTTGATCTTTTCAAAAATCCAGCTCCTGGATTCACTAATTTTTTTTTAGGGTTTTTTTGTGTCTCTTACCTCCTTCGGTTCTGCTCTGATCTTAGTTATTTCTTATCTTCTGCTAACTTTTGAATTTGTTTGCTCTTACTTCTCTAGTTCTTTTAATTGTGATGTTAGGGCGTCGATTTTAGATCTTTCTTGCTTTCTCTTGTGGGATTTAGTGCTATAAATTTCCCTCTACACACTGCTTTAAATGTGTCCCAGAGATTCTGGTATGTTATGTTTTTGTTCTCATTGGTTTTAAAAAACATCTTTATTTCTGCCTTCATTTCGTTACTTACCCAGTAGTCATTCAGGAGCAAGTTGTTCAGTTTCTATGTAGTTGTGTGGTTTTAAGTGAGTTTCTTAATCCTGAGTTCTAATTTAATTGCACTGTGGTCTGAGAGACAGTTTCTTGTGATTTCTGTTCTTTTGTATTTGCTGAGGAGTGTTTTACTTCCAATTATGTGGTCAATTTTAGAATAAGTGTGATATGGTGCTGAGAAGAAAGTATATTCTGTTGATTTGAGGTGGAGAGTTCTGTAGAGGTCTATTAGGTCTACTTGGTGCAGAGCTGAGTTCAAGTCCTGGATATCCTTGTTAATTTTCTGTCTCGTTGATCTGTCTAATATTGACAGTGGGGGTATTAAAGTCTCCCAGTATTATTGTGTGGGAGTCTAAGTCTCTTTGTAGGTCTCTAAGAACTTGCTTTATGAATCTGGGTGCTTCTCTCTTGGGTACATATATATTTATGCTAGTTAGCTCTTCTTGTTGCATCAATCCCTTTACCATTATGTAATGCCAGAATATTTTAATTTTTATGGAGTTGAATCTGTCAGTCCTTTATAAATTCTAGGTTTTATGTCTTGCTTAGAAAGGCCTTCACTGCCTTCAGGATTATAAAAGTTTATTGTGTATTTTCTTTAGCACTTTTATAATTTTGCATTTTTATGTTTTTATTTTTAGTCCATCTGGAATATATATTTTATATGTATAATGACATAAGGCTCTAATTTTATTGTTTAAATGGATATCCAGTGGTCCCAAAACCATTTATTGAACATCCCAGGCCTTCCACACTGGTTCAGGTACCAGCTCACAAACCAGTTCTTCTGTACACGGGACCTTCTCTGGACTCTGTATTCTTTTTATCTTTCTGCCAGTTCCTGTGCCAGTGTCAGAGTTTTTTAGTGACTTTAACTGGTAGCTTGTTTTAATAGATCCTGTTAGGACAGGTCCTCCTTCACTTTTCTACACTTTCCATTTTTTCTTGGCCTTTTGTTTATTTCTTCTCTTAATGCAATTTAGATTTATGTTGACTGACTTTCAAATTATGTATGAATTTGGGGGAAATTAGCATGCCCTATGGAATATAACATATTTCTACTTTTATGCAAGTTTTCTTGTGTGTCCTTCAGTAAGATTTTGTACTTTTCTCTGTAGACCTCACGTATTTCTTGCTATGTTTATTCCTAGACATATTTCAGTTGTTATTGGTTTTTTAAATGGGATCTTTTATACATTAAATTTTATTAATTTTTTTTTTTTTTTTTTTTTTTTTTTTGAGATGGAGTTCCACTCTTGTTGCTCAGGCTGGAGTGCAATGGGACAATCTCAGCTCACTGCAACCTCTGCCTCCCAGGTTCAAGCAATTCTCCTGCCTCAGACTCCCAAGTAGCTGGGATTACAAGCATGTGCCACCAGGCCCAGCTAATTTTGTATTTTTAGTAGAGACGGGTGTTTCTCTGTGTTGGTCAGGCTGGCCTCGAACTCCTGACCTCAGGTGATCCGCCTACCTTGGTCTCCCAAAGTGCTGGGATGACAGGCGTGAGCCACCATGCCCAGCCAATTTTTTTTGTTTCTGAGATGGAGTCTCACTCTGTCGCCCAGTCTAGAGTGCAGTGAGGCAGTCTCTGCTCACTGCAACCTCCGCCTCCTGGGTTCAAGCGATTCTTCTGCCTCAGCCTTCTGACTAGCTGGGACTACAGGCACCTGCCACCACGGACAGGTAATTTTTGTTATTTTTGCAGAGACAGAGTTTCACCATGTTGGTCAGGCAGGTCTTGAACTCCTGACCTCAAGTGATCTGTCCACCTCAGCCTCCCAAGGTACTGGAATTACAGGTGTGAGCCACCATGCCTGGCCTAATTGTATTATTACTGATATATAGGAAAACTTCTCTCTTATCCTGCTACCTTGCTGAGCTCTCTTACTAGATTTTCACTTGACTGTCTTGGATTTTCCTAAATTGCTTTCCCTTTCAAAATTTACACAACTTATTTTCCACCTTATTATATTGACCAGCACCTCTAGAGCCATGTGGAATTGTAGCCTCTTTGCCTTGCTCCTCATTTTAAAGGAAGTAATTCTAGTATTTCACCATTAAGTATAATGCCTGTTTTTGGCTTCTTTTCAATCTCCTTTCTCAAATTGGAAATATGACTGTCTATATTTAGCTTATCAAGAATGGTTATGAGGAATAAAGGTTGAATTTTATCAGATATTTTTATTAGCATCTATCCTTCAAGGAAGCAGATTACATGAATAGATTATCATATATAGTAACAATCTTTATGTTCCTGGAATAAACCCTACTTTATCATAATATATTATTAATAATTGTAATGAACTTTACTAAATTTGTTAAAAGTTTATTTTTTTCATCCATTTTCAGAAATGAGATTAGTTTGATGGTTTAAATGTTTGTGCTTTCCTCACGTATTGGTGTCTGGATTATGCCATCCTAATATAATGAGCTGGAAAGCTTTTTACCTCCTTTTAAATCTCTGAAACTGTTTATATAACATAGGAAATATCTATTTCTTTAATATTACAAATAAACCCAACTGTTTCTCATTACTGTGCTCAGCAGTCCCTTCACCTTTTCTACATTCTTGGAGTTTTCCTTTTGCTGTAAATAATTCCTTCTTAATTCTTTCAGAAACAATTGTGGGTGACACAATTTCTCAGTATTTCCATGTCTGAGCAAGGTTTATTTTGTCATCATCCTTGAATGCTAGTTTGGCTGTATATACAAACTTTCAAAAGCATCTTCCCTTAAGTCTTCGAAGATACTGCTGCATTTCCTTGTACCACCCAGTATTAGAGACGCATTGTTAGATGTCAATGTGTTTCTCATTTTTCGGAGATTACCTGTTTTATCTCTTTGAACACTAGAGGTTTTTAGGCTCAGGGGGTTAAGCCACTCAACAGTTCACTAACCCTTTTAGTCTGAAGATCTACATTTTTCTTCACATCAGAGAATATTTCTCCTATTCCTTCTAAATTAATTTCCATTTTTCATCTCATAGTATTAAGAAGATATTGAAAGCTGTAGATATCTTCTTCCTTGTTAGCTTTTCTGTTATGTTTTCCAGTCATTTGCCCCTATAGACTCTGCATTACCTACATGAACATTATTTACAGTCAGTTTTAGATTTCTGCCTGGCCTTCCTGCAGCTTGCTCACGGGAGGCTTTCATGCTCAGTGAACATGAAGTATTCCTAACTTTGCCTGAAAAAGCCCGGTTAGGGAGACAAGTTTAATGGGGAAAGGGTCTACCCTCCAAACTAGAACACTTTGCTTTTTTTTTTTCCACCATGTATATCAATTTACCCCCTTATAAATGCGAACCAATAAGAGGGCAGTAACCTCCATGCATGATTTCAAACGATCTAGGGAAAGACATTTAAAAAAAAAAAACAAATATGGTTCAAGGAAAATAGCCATACTAATGTTGATGACAGTGTTAAGTGTTAATTTCTTTGAAGCACAGTAGTACAATATCTAATTTTAAACATGATCTGGGAGTCCTACTACTATGAATTTAATGTACACAATTACCAGAATAAATACTCAAAGATTTATGTGCAAAAGTATTCATTTCGGCTTTGTTTCAGAAAAAACAATGTGGAAATAACCTATATTCTCATCAGTAGGAAACCAGATTCACACATTTAAAAGCAATTTAAAAGAACAAGATAGAAGCACATGTACTAGCATTGATAAATCTCTAACACATCTTGCTAAGTAAAAAAACATATTTTTTATGTTTTAAAAAGCCAACATAATTTATATTGTAGAGATTCATTTATATTATGTAAATATAGTATAAAGTTCTAGAATATGCACAGACTGTCATCTCTGGAAAGTAAAGAGATAATGAAATTAGAAGTGATGGTTGAAGAAAAATTCAGATCTGCCTGTAGTGTTACAATGTTTTAGAGAGACAATATAAATATAATTACTTGTGTAATTTGAAATTAATTTTAAAAGAGGAGTAAGATAGATCAATAAGTAAAAATATGAAAACTATCTTAAATAAATTGTCAAGTGAAAACACAATGTTTAAATATTGTATAGAAGACTCATTTGTCAGCCGGGTGTGGTAGCTCAGGCCTGTAATCCCAGCACTTTGGGAGACTGAGGCGGGTGAATCACCTGAGGTTAGCAGTTTGAGACCTGCCTGGCCAACATGGCAAAACCCCGTCTCTACTAAAAAATACAAAAAAAATTAGCCTGGCATGGTGGCGCATCCCTGTAATTCCCGCTACTTGGGAGGCTGAGGCAGGACAATCGCTTGAACCCGGAAGGCTGAGGTTGCAGTGAGCCAGGATAGTGCCACTGAGCTCCAGCCTGGGTGACAGAGTGAGACTCCATCTCAAAAAAAAAGAAAAAGAAAGACTCATTTGTGTAAGAAAAAAAGTGAGAGTTATATGCGTATACGTATATGCATATACAAATATGCATAAAATATTCCTGAATGATATCCAAAAAGCTGGTAACATGGATTGTCATCAAGAAGGGGACCTGAGTCATAGTTAGGATGGAGGAAGACTTATCTTTCAGTGTCTTCTTTTGTGAACCATTTGGGCTTTTTACCATGTATATGCACTAGTTAATATTTTTTCTTTTGTTAAAGAAACCATGATTTCCATATATGAACATACACCTTTAGAATATAGGTCTAGAGATTTTCCATGCTCATGGAATTCTGAAGTAACTCACAAACTGTAAACAAAACCAACCCATTATTTTTAAATCTCTCAGGAGCCTGAGAACAAGGGTGATCATTCAAAGGTACGAATATACACTTCTCCTTGCATGATTCAAGAGCATCAGGAGACCCTGAAACGACTGTCTGAGGTCTGGCAAAAGGTCTCTGAACAGGATGATCTCATTCAAGAACTTCGGAATAAGCTGGCCTGCAGTAACGCTTTGGTAAGTGCCTTCTTCTAGAAATGTCTCTGGGAGACCCTCAATCGAGACATGGGGAGAGAAAGGAGGGAAAAAGAGTCGCCTAAATTAATCTTTTTCACCAAGAATCCTCAAATGTCTGATATATACTTGCCTTCCCACTTTGTTCATATTCTCCATGATAATGCCTCTCCCCATCCACGTAGTTTGAAATTCTAAAGAATCTTAAAATCTCTCACACAACAACCTAAATGCCCATCAGTGGGGAAATGGTTAAAGAGATTAAGAGAAATAATTAAAGAGATATCCCTATTGTGGAATAATATGCAGCCAGTAAAAACGACTAAGCACATCTGTAAGAGCTGCACGAAAGGAGCTTTGTGACTTATTGCCGAGAATAAGTTGCAGAATTCCATGTATAGTTCAGTCCTACTTTTGTTTTATCTCTGATGATAATACTAATATGTAAGTACAAACTGAATTTTCAATACTGTCCTCTCCCTTAGTGGAAGCAAGAGGAGGGGAGTAAGTGAAGAGGGGTTTCACTTTTCCATGCTTGGGTTTTATTTGAATTATTTTCAACAAAATCAAAAAAGCATAAAATTAAAACCAAAATTTCATTTTTTTTAATTTTTGAAAAAAGAAATTACACACACAGTCACACACTCCATAAGGAACTTCCCTTTTTATTTCTCAAACTTCGTATCCTGTCCTCTGATAGATTAGGTACATCTCTCCATCACAGCCCCTGAAGAACCTTCTTCTGCCTCATCAAATGGACCAAACAGAGGTTTAGGAGAGAGTGCAAGTGTGGGCATTGATGAACTTGAGACAGATCACATATGCCTTAGGAAACCTTGATGTCAGATGGGGAGCTTAATTGCTTCTCACTACCTACCCCACAGGGAATGCCTGATAAATTGTCTAATTCTGCAACTAACTTATGCTGCAGAAAGGAACACTCTGAAATAATAGTCATGGTAACAAGCATGTTTCATTGATCATCCGGCATAACCGATCTAAGCTTATTTGCAGGTTCTGGAGCGTGAAGAGGCTTTGATAAAACTACAAGCCGACTTTGCTTCCTATACAGCTACCCACAGATACCCTCCTAGCTCCTCAGAAGAGTGTGAAGACATCAAAAAGGTGGGAGAAATTTGCTGATCTGTGCCTACCGGAATCAGGCTGAGCTGGGGTTGATTCTGGGCTTTCCTACTTATTTTTTATTTTTACATGACAGTTTACATTTTATTTTATGTCTGTGTGACCTTGGTTGGCCCTGCCACAAGGATACTGTGTATAATGTATGCCAAACCCCAAAGACAGGCTGCATTCAATTTTGGAATTGCACCTGTCTCTTAATTGCACCTGTCTCTAACAGTACACCTAAACAAGAGAATACTTCTGTTGCCTTGCTAGATTCAAAAGGACCGTCCAGCCTCCTAGTGTCTGGCTGGAGTTGAAAAGTAGCTAATTTAGGAGAGATTATTAATCCAAATTTATTCCCCCTGCTTTTTTTTTTTTTTTTTTTTTTTTTTTGAGAACTCTGTGTTTGCAAAATTCAAAGCAGTATCAAAAGTTGATTCTAATAATAAATAAGCAGTTAAACCATGTAAACAAATAGCAAGAATTGATTGGCCAGGTGTGGTGGCTCATGCCAGTAACCCCAGAACTTTGGGATGCCAAGGCGAGCAGATCACTTGAGGTCAGGAGTTTGAGACCCACCTGTCCAACTTCGTGAAACCCCATCTCTACTAAAAATACAAAAATTAGCCAGGTGTGGTGGCACATGCCTGTAGTCCCAGCTACTAGGGAGGCTAAGGCAGGAGAATCACTTGAACCCGGGAGGTCGAGGTTGCAGTGATCTGAGATCACACCACTGCACTCCAGTCTGGGCCACAGAATGAGACTCCATCTCAAAAAAAAAAAAAAAAAAAAAAAAAAGATGAACCAGGAGTTAAAACATGGCCAGGTGTCCTCTTAGGTGAGGTCCTGTTAAGTCAGCCGTGACTGAACTTGGTACCTGGCAAAGCCAGCCACAGGAGGCCACGCCGGGCAGGTGCTGGCATGCCTGCATGCCCCAAGACTGATGCCGAAATAGGGGTGAAGTGGGGTGGCAGAGGGAGTAAACAACACGTCAGCTCCCCAAGGGGTTCTCTGGTCGGGGAGGAGGAGACTCTCCTCTTTCCAGGACTTTCCAATCCCAGAAAGTTGGTTAAACAAGGGATCAATATTGAACTTTGTAATTCTTCCTTGGACATCTGTCAATATTTATTTTAAAGATCAGTTACATGTTATTCACATCCTGACCTAGAGCAAAAATCTCATAAGACTCCATTTTTTTAATGATACAAACTTCCCCAAGAAGCAGAGTACACCTTCCCCCATCGTGCTGTGTTTCCTTTCCAAAGCCTTCATGCTTCCGGGGCTCCATTAGGAACGAGAGACCCACGCCAGCTTTTTCCAGCAGGCCTCTCCTCCCGTCGGCCAGTGTGGCACAGTGTGGGGCTTTGAGTCCCTGCAGTGCCCCCTCCTGAGTCCTCTCCCCAATATCCCTGATGCCCAGGCAATGAATTACTCCTCCCCAGCCACATGCTCCTGCCTTCTTTTGGTGAGGAAGACAATCCCCTCTCCTTCAGGGTAGAAGCCAAAGGTCTTGCAGAAGGGCCCCAAGCCCCACGTGATGTAACCACCAGCTCCTCACCCCTCCTCCAGCTCTCCCCATCGCCTGCTCTGTGCCAGCCACGCTTGCCTCCTACATGTTCCCTCCACAGGCCTTGTCTCTGGCTAGTCTCCCCGCCTGAAAGCTCACCTCCAGCAAGTCTCAGCTGAGAGGCCACATTTGCAGGGAGGCCAGCCTATTGTCCTACTCAAAATTACAACATGCACCTCGCCCACCCATGCCCCTCCATTCCCCTTCACTCTTCTGTTTCCCCCATAGCACTTATCAACTGTTAACATTTTCTATAAGCCACTACTTATTATGCTCTTCATCTCACCCACTAGGTCAGCTCTGTGGGGACAAGGATTTGTCTGTGTCTTTTGCTCCACATTATTTGCTTTGAAAACATTAACAGAGTCATGCCCAGCACCCAGGACAGTGCCGGGCACACAGTACATTCTCCATAAACAACTGTCTGTCTCAGGGAGGAAGGAATACAGGGATGGCTGCTTTTATGTGTATTTCGTGTGAGCCTGAGAAGTCTGCAGTATCCTTTTGTTTTATTCTCTTTTAAAAAAAATTTAATTGAGATACAATGGACAAATTATAAAATTCACCATTGGTTTTTAGTATATTCACAACATTGGGCAATCATCACCACTACCTAATTCCAGAACATTTGTGTCACCCCAGAAGACACCCTGTACTAGCAGTCACTCCACGTACCCATCCCCTGGTACCCAGCAACCGTTACTCTACTACTCTGTCCCTACCGACTGTTGTGTGTGGCCACTGGGCATTTTAGAAAGCATTCTCCATTCTCTCTCATCTCCTCATCCTGCCCTATTCTTCCGTCTGCCAGATACTGAAGCACTTGCAGGAGCAGAAAGACAGCCAGTGCTTGCATGTGGAGGAGTACCAGAACCTGGTGAAGGATCTGCGCATGGAACTAGAGGTCGTGTCGGAACAGAAGAAAAACATCATGAAGGGTAAACCAGGGCGGCAAGCTGTGGCAGGGGAGCCAGAAGGAAGCCTAGCTCTCCCCTGAGCATAGACTCTGTCCCGCCCCTTGGTAGACATGATGAAGCTGGAGCTGGACCTGCACAGACTGCGGGAGGAGACATCTGCCCACATTGAGAGGAAAGATAAGGACATTGCCATCCTGCAGTGCCGGCTGCAGGAGCTGCAGCTGGAGTTCACCGAGACCCAAAAGCTCGCTTTGAAGAAAGACAAGGTAAAGTGAGGAACACTGGTTGGAGTTCCCAGTGGGGCAGGTGTGAGGCCATGCCCTGTCAGGAACCGGTTCTGCCTTCACCCACCGTGATTGCTTTGGGAGCATCAACACAAGCACAATGAGATGGTGGCTCTTCAGGCCAAGGTGCAATCCTAAGCACTTCTTTGGTATTTCTTATCATACATAATAAATGAATCTGATCATGCAGGGACCAAAACAGAGGCACTGACTTTTCCCAAGGCCCACAAGGTAGCAAGAGCATTTGGGACACACTTACTTGCATCATTCCCTTATACTCTTTTTATGCCTGATAGTGAAAGGAAATGATATAAAATAATAGATAGCCTTACGAAGAATTTCAAGTGAATTTCACTTTTAAAATCACAAATATCTGGCTGGGCATGGTAGCTCATGCCTGTAATCCCAGCACTTTAAGAGGCCGAGGTGGGGAGATCCGTTGAGCCCAGGAGTTTGAGACCAGCCTGGGTAACATGATGAAACCCTGTCTCTACAAAAAAATGCAAAAATTATCTGGGCACGGTGGTGTGCACCTGTAGTCCCAGTTACTTGGGAGGCTCAAGTCACAGGATCACGTGAGCCCCTTGAGCCCAGGAGGTGGAAGCTGCAGTGAGTGGTGATCATGCCATGCACTCCAGTCTGGACACTAGAATGAGACCCTATCTCAAAACAAACAAACAAATTACAAATATTTTATGAATATGTAAATAGGCAGTTTGAAAATATTAATGGAGCTGTGCCCTAAAAGAACTGTTACTGCCAACATAAATCAAGTTCTTAGAAAAGCCTAGAAATGGAACGAAGAGCAGAAAGGTTGTGAAACCAATGCAAGCTTTTGTAATCAGTACTATTCTGACTCTGAACTTCCGTCAGAGCTATTAAAAATAATCCAGCTGAGGACTGGGTGCAGTGGCCCACGCTTGGAATCCCAGCACTTTGGGAGGCCGAGGCAGGTGGATCACTTGAGGTCAGGAGTTCGAGACCAGCCTGACCAACATGGTGAAAGCCCGTCTCTACTGAAAAAAAAAAAAAAAAAAAAAAAAAATTAGCTGGACATGGTGGTGCACGGCTGTAATCCCAGTTACTTGGGAGGCTGAGGCAGGAGAATGATTTGAAGCCGGGAGGGGAGGCTACAGTGAGCCAAGACTGCACCACTGCACTCCAGCCTGGGCAACAAGAGTGAACTCTCTCTCAAATAATAATAATCACCATCATCATCATCCAGTTGATAGACTGGCTGGTCAGGAAAACCTCCTGTTTCAAGGCACAGAGGAGATATGCCCATCAAAACAGAGGCATTTGGAGAGATGATGACAAGGCACGGAGTCTGGGTAAACAGCTTTGAGTCATTTGTATATTCCATAAATATTTTTGAGCCCTGAGATATGCCAAGCACTGTCCTAGACACTAAGAATATAATAAAACCTGCAGCATGCCACCTCTCATGGAGCTTGCACTCCTGTGTGGGGAGACAGCCAGTAAACAAAATTAATATATAATACTGATATACCCACGTCAGACACTGATAAATCCCTCCAACAGCTTGGTGGCGGTTTTACACAGAGTGACCAGAGAAGTCCTCTCTGATAAGGTGACGTTCTGGCAGAGATTTGAACAAAGTGAGGGAGCCACCCAGGCAGAGGTCTGGAGGAAGAATATTCCAGGCAGAGGGAATAGCAAGTGCAAAGGCCCTGAGGTGGGGTCCGCTTGGAGTGTTCCAGGAGCTCAGCGGAAGCAGAGAGGGGTCGGGGTGGCAAGGGGTGAGGTCAGACAGGTAGCCTCAGACCAGACCATAGGGTGATTGTAAGGACTCCCTCCTTTTTCTAAGAGATGGAAGCCGGTGGAGGGTTTTGAGCTGAGGCAAAAGATCTGACTTGCACTTTTAAGATCCCCACCTCTAGCTGGGCACAGTGGCTCATGCCTGTGATCTCAGAACTTTGGGATCACAGGTAGGAGGATCACTTGAGCCCAGGAGTCTGAAACCAGCCTGGGCAACATGGTGAGATCCCATCTCTGCAAAAAGAATGTTTAAACTAGCTAAGTGTGATGGCCACCCCTGTAGTCCCAGCTACTCAGGATGCTAGCGGTGGTAGTTATCCGTATGGGTCTATAGCAACCTCAGATCTTGCCTCCTTAGAAGAAAGAATTTGACTGAGGGGCAGAAGGCAGAAGGAGAGACTGAGGCAAGTTTTAGAGCAGGCAGGAGTGAAGTTTTTTAAAAGTCTTAGAGCAGTAATGAAAGGAAGGAAAATACACTTGGAAGAGGGCCAAGCGGGCGACTTGAGAGACCGAATGCCGTTTGACCTCTTGACTTGGGGCTTTCTTACTGCAACCTCCTAGGTTCAAGCAATTCTCCTGCCTCAGCCTCCCAAGTAGTTGGGATTACAGGTACCCACCACCATGCCTGGCTGATATTTGTATTTTTAGTATGAGATGGGGTTTCACCGTGTTGGCCAGGCTGGTCTCTAACTCCTGACTTCAAGTGATCTACCTGCCTCGGCCTGCATATACTCCTGGGGTCCTGCGTTACTTCTCACCATTCTCCTAACTCCTGAGACCTTACCCAGGAATCCGCTGCTCACCAGTTTCAGGTGTTTTCTATCTATTAGGAGCCTGCCTTTCCCTGGCACCGGCTGTGACAAATTATTACTTTAGAGTGACAATTAACAACCTCCTGACTATCACCTGATGGTCGCCCGACAACCCTGGTGTATGTGGCAGGGGAGCCCTCTCCTGCCCTGCTCACACCTGACTAGCTGCCTGCTGTAAAGGGAGGCTGAGATGGGAGGATCGCTTGAGCCTAGGAGGTTATAGCTGCATTGAGCTATGATCATGCCACTGCACTCCAGCCTGAGCAACAGGGTGAGACTGCCTCAAAAACTAAAACTAAACTAAGATAATAAAAGGCCAGGCATGGTGGCTCAGACCTTTAATCCCAACACTTTGGGAGGCTGAGGCAGGTGGATCACTTGAAGTCAGGAGTTTGAGACCAGCCTGGCCAACATGGTGAAACCCCATCTCTACTAAAAATACAAATATTAGCCAGGCGTGGTGGCGCATGTCTGTAATCCCAACTACTTGGGACGCTGAGGCAGAAAAATGGCTTGAACACGGGAGGTTGCAGTGAGCCAAGATCATGCCATTGCACTCCAGCCTGGGTGACAGAGAGAGACTATGTCTCAAAAACAATAATAAGAATCAGAATAAGATTCCCTCTCTCGACGGTGTGGAGAATAGCCTGAGGGGAACAGGAGTGGAGGCAGGGAGGTTCGCCCAATGTCCAGACAGGGGATGCCAGTGGCTTGGATGAGGGTTTGAGACAACCTCTCATTGCCTTCATCCACCGCCACTCAGACCTTTCCCAGCATTTGCATTTTGCTTTCTTCAGTTCCTCCAAGAGAAAGATGAGATGCTGCACGAGCTGCAGAAGAAACTGACACAGGTTCAGAACAGCTTCCTGAAAAAGGAGAAGGAGCTGGAGAAGCAGCAGTGCATGGCCACAGAACTCGAAATGACAGTCAAGGAGGCTAAGCAGGACAAGTCCAAGGAGGTGGAGTGTGAGGCCCTACAGGCTGAGGTCCAGAAGCTGAAGAACAGTCTCGAAGAAGCCAAGCAGCAGCAGAGGCTGGCTGGTGAGGCCCCCGCAGGTGCTGTCCCCACCACACTTTTCTATGGGGCTAGTGCAGCCCTAGAGCAGCCACCTTCTCTCTCCCAGAGGCCACTTCCCCTCGCCCCCTCCAGTGTCTCACTGCGGACCTTCTCAGGGCCTCATCCTATACCTCACATCAGTGGCCAGCACCCTCTTGTATTCCTTCACCCACTCCCAAGCTCACCTGCCCTCTGGAGTCATCCACCTACCATTCTCCCAGAAGTCTTGCCTGAAGACCCTGGGCCTTCCTGGCCACAGGAAGGCAGGGCTCTGTCCTTTGCACCACATTCCTCTCCATCTTCTCCAGGCCCTCATCACACAATTTGCTTCTCCCTTCCCTGGCTTTTTATTCCCTTTCTCCTTTTTGTCCCCAAATACATTCTGTTCTGTGCAGCTTGTACTATGAATGATGTCCTTGTCCCTCCACAGAGCCTGCTTTCTCAGAGGTCACCAATAACTTCTTGCCTTGGGTACAGGGTTTCTCTGGGGGAGATGAAAATGTTCTGGAATTAGATATTGATGATGGTTGCATGACTTTGTGAGTATCAAAAAAACCACTGAATTGTATACTTTTAAAGGGTAAATTTGCCAGGCACGGTGGCTCATGCCTATAATCCCAGCACTTTTGGAGGCCTAAGTGCGCAGATCACTTGAGCCCAGGAGTTCAAGATCAGCCTGGGCAATGTGGCAAAACTTTGTCTCTACAAAACACAGAGATTAGCCAGGCATGGTGGTGGGCACCTGTAATTCCAGCTACTTGGGAGGCTGAGGTGGGAGGATCACTTGAGCCTGAGAGGTCAAGGTTGCAGTGAGCTGAGATTACGCCAATGCACTCCAGACTGGGCAATAGAGTGAGACTCTGTCTCATAAAAAGTGGAGGTGGGGGTGCTAAATTTATATTACATGAATTACTTATCAATTTATAAGATAAGATCCAAGCTTGGCTTCCTTCTTTACCCTCCTTTAATGCTGTGTTCCTTGATGCTATTGGCTACTTATGCCTCAAAGCTTGTTTCTCAGCTTTGGAGATATCACGGGTCCATCCTTCTCCCACAAACCTCCCCATTGTTCTCTTTTCTCTCCTGCTTTGACTGTAGTCATCAAGGACTCTCCCCTTCTTACTCATTCTTCAGTGAGCTCCCTCCTTTGTGTAGCTCCCTTTCTCTACAGGTAACTCCAAAACTTCAAGCCCCAGCTCTAACTTTGTAACTGCCTTCCCCTCATACCCAGTGGAAGCAAAGGCATGGGCTAGAAGAATATTGCTGGATGTTTTTCTCTATTCTAATGTATTCCAATTTTCCTGAAGCAGTTTTTCTTTTATGTCAGATTCCTGCTCAAGAACGCACTAAATCACATCTAAGCATTTCTCTTAGGCTTCCAAAGTCCTCCAAAGCCCCCACTCATCCATCCACTTACTCAACTCTATCAGCCACCATTCCTCCCCACTTCCCTTTCCAGTCAAACTGATGTCTTCTACCTTCCTCCCACACACCTTCCCCATTCTCCTCACCAGGCATTTGCTCTAACAATCCCCGCCCCTGGAATTCCCTTCCTCCCACTTCTTTTTCTACATCTCAGCTTCTGTTTGTCCACTCATCCATCTCCAAGCGCTCTGGCCCATGTGGATCTCTCTTCCTGAACCTGGTCAGTGTGAGTTTAACGTGACAGTGTTCTCTAGGATGGTGGGCCGGTAACCCTCCCTCAGGAGCCTCTAAACTCCAGGAGGGTCAGGATTTGTCCCCAATGACAGAATGAGTTGCACATGAGTTACTGAGAAATTTCTACCAATGTGTTTAATTTTAGTCCAGAAGGTGTCCACAGCTGAGGGGTAGACAAAGACAGATAATTTAATAGGGTTCTTTAGGACTGATCGTGAAATAGAGAAAAATAAGGACAGACTGGGAATTGAAGTAGAGCACAAAATGAAAGGAGAAACTCTTCAGCCAGGCTGATAAGAGTGTGATCTTCATACACCCTCCCTTCTCACATGGCCATCTCCCCGCTTCCGCAGCTCAGCAAGCAGCCCAGTGCAAAGAAGAGGCTGTGCTGGCAGGCTGTCACCTGGAGGACACCCAGAGGAAACTGCAGAATGGCCTCCTCCTGGACAAGCAGAAGGCAGACACCATCCAGGAACTGCAGCGAGAACTTCAGAAGCTGCAGAAGGAGTCTTCGATGGCTGAGAGGGAACAATCCTGCAACAGGTGCCCAGGCTCACCTCCAGAGAGAGGTTCTGTCCTTCTTGAGTCAGCCGGGCCCTCTGTGGGCAGCTGCCCAGGCATGGGAAAGCAAGGACTTCCCATGGGGTCAGCTCTGCAATCTGCCCACATGGGCACTGAAGTCTGTCCTCCTGTGGCTGTTATTTTGCTTTAGAAAACGGGTGGAGGAGCTGTCATCAGAACTCTCTGAAGCCCTGAGGAAGCTTGAAAATTCAGACAAGGAAAAGAGGCAGCTTCAGAAGACAGTGGCTGAGCAGGATATGAAAATGAATGACATGCTCGATCGTATCAAGCTCATTCAGCACCAGGTGTGACGGGCAGGCAGACAGCCCATTCAAGTGCTTGCTCTGCTTAAGATAAAACACAGGCCAGGAGCAGTGGCTCACACCTGTAATCCCAGCTCTTTGGGAGGCCAAGGCAGGCAGATCACTTGAGCCCAGGCGTTCCAGACCAGCCTGGGCAACATAGCAAGACCCCACCTTACAAAAAAAAATACAAACATTATCAGGGCATAATGGTACATGCCTGTAGTCCCAGCTACTTGAGAGGATGAGGTGGGAGGATCCCTTAAGCCTGGTAGATTGAGGCTTCAATGAGCTATGATCTCACCACTGCACTACAGCCTAGGTGACAGAGACCCTGTCTCAAAAAAAAGGAGAAAGATTAAATATATCAGTCATTATTTGGGAAGATGTCACTACCAATCCATGCAAATTAATTGACCAGAATTGTGTTAGTATGCTAAGCCAGCCACTCAGCACCAGCTCCCATTACCAGTAAGAAGCATTTTCAATGGTTAACCTTAAAATTAATCAAACAACAATGTTGTTCTTTCTAGGATTCAAAAGCTATTCTTATCAGTCAATTTATTTATTTTTTAAATAGTGCCCAGCAGCAGGAGATAATTGTCAGTCAATTTAAAGTCTTTGATCTCTGAATTACTCTTTTTATGCTCTTCTAAGATTTTTAAACTTCATTCAAAAAGGTTTTTGATAAAGATTTGGAATCTTCCAAATCTTTGGGAAGAATTGGTGAGAAATTGGGAAAGAAAGCGGTGCTTAGGAATTGGATCAATAAATAAAATAAATTGCTATATCTGACTGAACAAAGAAAAAATATTACAGACATTAGAGGAAACTTTTTATTTTACGTATGCTATATAACTAAGGAATTGTCTTCTTATTCATTCCAGCCATGCTCTGTGTGCAATTGTCTGTATTTTTCCCCCAAATATAATATAGTCTAAGACAGTCTTTCAGCTCAGTCTTTGTTTTTTCAGCACAGGGAGCAAGAATCCACCAAATGCAAGTTAGAAGATGATCTTCAGGAGGCCACAAAGCTACTGGAGGACAAACGGGAGCAGTTGAAGAAAAGCAAAGACCGTGAGAAGCTGATGGAGGAAGAACTTGAAGCTCTGCGGCAGGAATTTAAAAAGAAAGACAAGACGGTGAGTGGGAGAATCCCAGGAGAGCTGGGTCAGGAATCCAGAGTGGGACATGACCCCAGCCGGGCCTTGGGGGATGCAGAGGCAATGGATGCTCAGACCTTAGGAAAGACAGGAAGGACAGTGGGAAAGGCCAGCGAGGAGGGGAGTGAGAAGGCCTGAGTGCCCGCAGGGTGGAGATAGAGCTGGGGGAGAGGGAGGATGGAGTGGGGCTTTTACAGTTATCTGAGATTAACACCTCTTTGCTGTGCTTTGTTCTTTAACGAGGGAACAGTTGAAAGAGAATTCCAGAAAGTTGGAGGAAGAAAATGAGAATCTCCGAGCAGAGTTACAGTGTTGTTCTACACAACTGGAATCCTCTGTCAACAAATACAACACCAGCCAGCAAGTCATCCAAGACTTGAATAAAGAGGTGAGTAGACAGGAACCCCAAAGGAGTGAGGAACTTGAACCCGGTGACCCTTGACCTGAAATCTGTACCCACCTCTCCTCCACACAGAAATGCAGCTAACTGCTCAGCCAACTGCAGATCCCGGGCCACCTGCAGCTCCACTTCCCTCCCGGTTGGCACCTGGTTGCTGAGCCAGAGAAATGTTTCTTCCATATGTGGAAGATCTCATCTCATATCTGGTGGAGCCCCCAAGCTATTTGGGCTTTGTCATCAAGTCTTCCAATGTTCCGTTTTAGACCAGAGTTGAATGAATCCATTTCGGGGGGCAATCTGCTAGGGAACACTTCCAAAACTTGTCATGAAGCACAAAAAGGAGATGAAAGGGGGGATAGTTATTTTTCATTACACAAGTAAAAATGACAGAAAGGAGTAAATAGCATCTGACATATGCTAAGCACTGTGCTTGAATTCAGTCATCATTTATTTATCATCCACTTAAGCTCTTTACATGGCTTCCATCTGCTCTACAGCCAACATGAGAGACATGATAGAGGAAAGAAAGATGGAGGGCCAAAGTCACTGACCAGCAAGTGATGGGATGAACCACTATTTGAATCTGAATTATCCAGTTCTAACACCTCTTCCGTTTCTCCCTCATCATAAGCAGCCATCCTTTCTCCAGCTAAATCCTTTCCACCTTTCTGGGCAAGAGAAAAATATAACACCTTGGTAGATGGTCTCTTGGGCTACAAATGAAAGGCCAAGCAGCCCTTTCCTATTATTGACAGTAATTAATTTATAAAATACTGTGGAAATATTCTAGCATCAAAGAGCCCCGGTATAACTGAGGAACTGAATTTGTAATTGTAATTAATGTTAAGCTTATTTAAATGTAAATAGCCTCCTGTGGCTAGTGGCTACTATATTATACAGCACAGGCCTAAGGCACTGACTGTTCTCAGAGTTGTCCTCCAGAGATAATAATCTCTCCTTGAGTGTGATCCAGAGTTGAAGTCTGAGTCACTGAGATCCCTAAGGAACCTCCATGAACATATGGGATACTCAGATTCCTACGTGTTTAGTATGAACCTAGTGTCATATTTGCCGAAAGAAAGATAACCAAGTAAATGTGAAAGTAAAAACAATAATTTCAGATTACCTTTAATGAGAATCAGGAAGTTAAGGGATGTGTGTGTGTGTGTGTGTGTGTGTGTGTGTGTGTGTGTGTGTAGAAGCATCTTCAACTTTTAAAAACATACCTCACATATGGAAAACTTAATTAATTGAAATAACCATTAGAAAGAAGCTTTGATTATTTTTCTAGAATGTACTTCCTTTCATTAATATTCCATATTTTAATTTGAAAATTTTCCATTTGAAGCCAAGGCAATATACCTTGATATCTTTTTCATCTCTTTGATTCTAGAATATTTCCACAGTATTTTATAAATTAATTACTGTCAATAATAGGAAAGCTCATTTATTTTTTACATATTCAGTCTGTATTTGGACATTTTATTGAACTCACTTATAAGTTGTAATTTTTTTTAGTTACTTCTCATGGATTTTTTTTTTAAGTAGATGATTATATTATTTGCAAGCAACAACAGTTTTCTAATATCTCTTTGCAATATTTATATTTACTTAATTTTTCTTGCCTTATTGCATTGGACAGTACCTACAGTTTAATGTTCAACAGCAGCAGTATTGGCAGGCTTTTTTTTTCTGAATCTTAAAGGAATGCCTCTGTTTTAGTATGATGTTCCCTGTAGCCTTCTTGTTGCTGCCTTTAGCAATTTTTTTTCAGTTTCACATTACTAAGAGTTTTATTAATATGGATGCTGAATTTTATCAAATGCTTTTTTTAAAAAAATTATTGAGATGATTATATCAACCTTCTTAACCCATTTCCCATTTAGAAAGAAAAAAATTGCAGCTCACTGCTAGTGCAGTATTCTTGGGGCAAATGGGAAATGAGTTAAATAAATAATGTGGTGAATAAAATTAAGTAATTGATCCCAATTTTGGCCTACCCTTGCATTCCTAGTATGAGTCCTGATTGTGCATCATGTCTCATTCTTTTAATATAACATTTGGCACATTCTAAGAAGTGAAATAAGATCAGTATGATTGGAATGCATTGATCAAGGGAGACGTTGGTATAGAATGAGATTAGAAAGGAAGCAGGGACAGACATTATGGCCTCTGTTAAGAAATTTGGGGTTTTATTCTAAAAGCAACAGAAAGCCATTGATGGATTTCCTCAAAGGGACAGGGGAGGTGATTTGATCTAAGTTTGCAAAATATAACTTTGACTACTGTGTGGAAATGGATTGGAGGGAGTGGTAGGTATGGAAGTGAAGAGACCATTTAGGAAGCTATTTCTGTCCAGGCTAGAATGGTATCAGTGAAGAAGGAAGCGAGCAAATTCAAGATGTGTTTTGGAGGTCTAGCTAGAATTCACCAGTCTAGCTGATGGAATGGATGTGAGAGAAAGTGAGGAATCAATGATGACTTCATGAAATTCACCTTTAAAACCATCTAGACCTAATACCATTGACAACAGAGAGAGTAGGTATTTTATTAGAACTTTTACTAGAACTTCTTGAATTCTATAATTCACATATTTCTATATGTAGATTTTTAGAATCTTTCTCCAAGCTAAACCACTCATGTTAGCAAAATTTTTTAAAGCTTCCATTTTAGCTTCTAGCTTCACTGTCATTTTTTTTTCACCATCCTCAGTTTTAGTGTCTTACCTCTATACTGACATTTCTCATTCAGCCATCACTTATCAAGCACTGACAGTGAATTATAGTTTCTCCAGTGATTCCTCTGGTTTACTGGGCAGACCCTGCTGACTCCATGTTTTTCAGAAGTCCCCAGAAAAGATTCACTTCTGTTTTCAGAAGACCAAATTATTTCATCTCTAGGAATAGTTTCACCACCAGGGCATGTAAAATATAGTGTCAGAAGTCCAATCTACCACTTTTCGTCTCACTAATTCCCAGGGCCAAAGGTACTCAAAATTGTATCTGAAAAAGTAATAAACTTGAAGCACTGAATAGTTACTGGAGATAAAACAAGAAAACCCAAAAGAATGTGTTTCTGTGTGCATGGCCACTTTCGGATGCAGGTGTGCTAGAATACCAAAGAATACAAGTCAGGCATATGAATTTCTGCAGTCTCCCTCCAGCTTCCAGACTCAGAAGCAGATATCTGTCCTGTACTTAAAGTATATAAGGTGGCTAGTTTCTCTGTGTGTCTATGACAATAACTCATAGTCGTATAGTAAAAGAAAGCCCTTTGTACATGTATCACCTCATTTGATCATCATAAAAACTCCATGAAACAAAATGATTTCAATTTGTGGAAGCAGAAACTGAGGCTGGAGAAATAAGTAAATGATAGAACCTGGACCTCAACCCAGATTTTTCTGACTCCAGACCTCAACTTCCTTTTAACTATACCATGAATACTCATTACGAAGTTGAAAACAGACTTCAGTTTTTAAACACACTTCTACCAGACCTACATGTTCCCTAACATGTTGATCAATTGATCCCTAACTCCAAAAATGCAATATTTCACGTGATAGAACAATGGCCATTTCTGAGCATTTCCTGAACCTCTGTCATGTGCCATGCCCTGAGTTACAGCAATGGGGAAACAGCAGGAAACAAAACACAGGCACAGTCCTGCTTTCATGGTACATCAAGTCTAGTGAATTACATCAGGAACTAAGTGAGTCATAAAACACAAAGGAAACGTTGTTATCATGTTCACTAACCTCAAATCGGATTCCAGGTCTTTATCAAAGACTGCAGAGTATGTGAAAGGGACTTTTTTGTGTACTTGGTATATCATGCCCCAGCACGGCTGGTACTCCTGGTGTTTGAGGGAAATGCTAACTAGAAAGGAAAATGTGGCCGGGGGGTGCAAAAGAGCCTGGAAAGACAGCTCTACCTTTTACAACGGTGAAGTGAAGATGTGGGTGTTAACACAGACTCTGCAGGTTGTTGCAGACAGGAGAGAGCCTAGCTCTTGTTCCTTTCCTATAGGCACAGAGAATGCCTCTATGACCCTGAGCTGGCACCTTGACAGTTCTGCTCTCCCTCCCTAAAGATAGCCCTTCAGAAGGAGTCCTTAATGAGCCTTCAGGCCCAGCTGGACAAAGCTCTGCAGAAGGAGAAGCACTATCTCCAGACCACCATCACCAAAGAAGCCTATGATGCATTATCCCGGAAGTCAGCCGCCTGCCAGGACGACCTGACACAAGCCCTCGAGAAGGTGAGGCCACACCCTCTAGTCTCCAGGCCTGTTTTCAGGCAAGAAAATGTCAAGGTAGCGGGAGAGGCACAGGAGCCAATTTCCTGCCTATTGACTGTCACTGGGGCCATCACAAACCCTTATGTGGGCTGGGATGTCTGTGCAGAGAAGGCCTGCTTCCTCTTTGTGAGGCTTGGAGCTGGGTGGAGGGCGGAGGAAGAGGCCAAAGACCAAGGCCAAATCTGGCAAGCCTTTCTGCCCCTGGGTGACTCGGGGGCAAGGTTTTCCCGAAGTCTGGATTGTCAGGGAAATTCACGCCCCATCCTGTGCTGATCATGGCCCGGCCCATCAATTCATGGGATTGGAAAAGGAAGAAATGAGGGGAGTGGGTAGGGAGGAGAAAGCAGGGTACAGAAAACCAACCACTGTCATTTCCCACCCCCCTCTGGGAGACTAAGCAGTGTGACCATCTGTTTCACCCTGGGCAGAGGACAGGAAGGGACTGGAACCCTCCTCCATTCAGGACTCAGCAGAGAGGACCAAAGGCTCTGATAGCCATTCGTCCTCTTTGTCTTTTCCGGAAGCTCAATCATGTGACCTCGGAGACAAAGAGCCTGCAGCGAAGCTTGACACAGACCCAAGAGAGGAAAGCTCAGCTGGAAGAGGAAATCATTGCTTATGAGGAAAGGATGAAAAAGCTCAATATGGAATTAAAAAAACTGCAGGGCTTCCACCAGGAGAGTGAGCTGGAGGTGAGGAGCTGCTCGGGGCTTGGGCTGCCTTCCTCGTAGGGGTCCACAAGGTCACCTCTTGCATCCAGAATTATTTAGCACAAAGCTGTTCCCTTGGGCTGATAGGTTCCCTCCACTTTCTTGGCTCCCTGAACTTCAGGCAGAGGCGGCAAAGATCGGAGCATGGGTGCCCTCTGCTGGCTGCTGGGAAGAAAATACCCCCAACACGTCTCCCAAGGCCCAGGAAGCACCCTCCAGCCTTGTTGTGGGTCCTGGGGTCAGGGAGGCCAGCTGGAGTCCCCCTCCTCACTTTGCTCCCCTGAGTAGGTGCACGCCTTCGACAAGAAGCTAGAAGAGATGAGCTGTCAGGTGCTGCAGTGGCAGAAGCAACACCAGAATGACCTCAAGATGCTGGCAGCCAAAGAGGAGCAGCTCAGGGAGTTCCAGGAGGAGATGGCCGCCCTGAAAGAGAACCTCCTTGAGGACGATAAGGAGGTGGGCATGCCTCAGCTTCTGTGTGCCTCCTCTCTGCACCTTCAGGCACATCCTATGGCCACCCAAATGCCAGACAGCCCTTGGTGGGGGTGGGGGAGCCTGGGAGCAAAGGAAAGGTCACCCCCTCCATTTAGCACAAAGCAAGGGCCACAGCTGCTGGTTCAACTCACCCGTGTTCTTGTGGCTTTGTTGATAGATACTGAGCAGAATGAAGGCCCCATTCTAGAGAAGAGACTGTCAGGTACACCAGCTACCCCGACCTAGTCCACTGGGTGCCCTTCCAGAGTACATCCTGACACTTTTGGCAGCCCTGGACCCTACAGTAGAATGGGCTAAGTGACCTTCTGGGCTTGTCCCAGGCCCACCTCCCTGAGCAGTGAAGTTCATGGCAGGAGGCCACAGGACAGCTCAGGTGGTCACTGGGCCTTTACTCAAATTACAAAGAAGTCATCTTAGGCCAGGCACAGTGGTTCACACCTGCAATCCCTACGTTTTGGGAGGCCAAGGCAGGAGGATCGCTTGAATCCAGGAGTTTGAGACCAGCCTGGGCAACACAGCAAGACCTCATCTCTACAATAAGTTTAAATGTTAGCTGGGCATGGTGGCCTACACCTGTGGTCCCAGCTACTCGGCAGGCTGAGTGGGAGGATAGCTTGAGCCGGGGGGAAGTTAAGCTGCCATGAGCTGTGATCACACCACTGCACTCCAGCCTGAATGACAGGGCAAGACTGTCAAAAAAAAAAAAAAAAGAGAGAGAAAGAGAGAGAGAAAGAAGGCATCTCCTCCTCTTCCTCCAGATGTTTTTCTTCCATCTGTTAGAAAATTGGCTTAGCATACTTCTTTTTTAGGAGTCACTTTAATGCCTTCACACTGGAAACCAGGATTATAAACGTACGAATCTACTGTGTCTCTGCTATAAATGGTGCCTTCTCAGAAATGTCACCTTTGTGTGGGATGCCACACACACAGCCAGAGGGGGAGGCCTGGTGGCAACTCCACAACTCTGGCCGTGGGTTGGACAGCGGAGTCAAGTTTTCTTTTCCCAGGAAGACAGAAGAGGCCTGACTCGGAAGGAGGGATGACAGGCCTGTGCTCCCACCTCTGACTGTCTCGTTTTCTTTTTGTACCCAAGCCCTGCTGCCTGCCCCAGCGGTCTGTACCCAAAGACACCTGTAGGCTCTACCGAGAGAATGATCAGATTATGACCAGCTTGGAGCAATGGGCGAAACAGCAGAAGTGAGTATGAGAGGAAAAAGGAAGGCAGGGTCCAAGGCCTGGACTGAGCCGAGGAGCCACACGGGTGCTAAAGATTAGTCACACACACATCCCTGAACTCCTGGAAAACAGATCCAGTCTCAGCCCACACCCAAGGGATGGGAATAAGATGGAGAGGAGGGCTCAACCCTTCAGGCAGGTTTGGAGAGCGCTGCTGACCTGGAAACAGCAGCAGCAAGAAGGAAGGACTGCTTTGCTGTGGCTCAGATGTCCTCCTCCCGTCCCAGGATCCAGCTTCACTGCCTGGCCCTCTTGAACTCATTCCCTTGAACTCACCTGGGCTGACAGGGATTTTGCATAGGAGTTGAGTTCAGAGAGTCCACTGAATGCCCAGGTGCTAGGAAGGCCCCAACTCTGGGGACAGGGTGATGCATGGGGGGCCTGGGATGCAGCTGCCATCTTGCTGAGAACCCAGCGTCCCATTCAGCCCCTGCACCCTTGCTCACAGGAGGCTGGCAACTGGCCACTCTTTTCTCCTGTGATTTTATTACAGGGTCGCCAATGAGAAACTGGGAAACAAGCTCCGAGAGCAGGTGAAATACATCGCCAAGCTGAGTGGTGAAAAGGAGTAAGTCATCTTACACTACCCCGGCTGCTTCCTGGGAGCTGACTGGAAGGGTCAGCAGGGAGCCAGGGCTGGCTTTAGCCCTTGATAGGGGGATCAGCCCAGGAAAGTGCTTCGGAAAGACCTCCAGGTCCCGAATCTGCATCTGTGTCACCTTGGGCATATCACTTGACCTCTCAGAGCCTTAGTTCTCTCACCAAAAATCCAAAGGGAGTTTAGTGGTCTTTTTGTTCCTTCCTGCTCTCATGGTTCTCAGAGGTCAAGGGTGCTAAGCAGGGAACAGGCAGTGAAAGGCAGACTGGATTAGTTAGGGCAGGGGCTGAGCTGCTCTAACAGATCCCAAGTGAAGGCACAAACAAGGAACATCTCTTCGTGAAATCATCAAGTGAGCAGGCCAGGTTGGAGAAGCCCTTCTGTTCCACCTGGTCATCTGGGGGCCTGTGGTCTTACTTCCCCTCATGGTCAAAGCTGGGTCCATTAAGAGGGAGGTATGCGAGGAGTGTTACCAGTTTGAGAATGGAGGTGAAGGTATGAAGATCTAAAACTGAGATTTTGGAGGTGGCAAAGTAACAACTAACCACAAGCCTTAGGACAGCGCTTCCCATCCTTTCCTCAGGGAACACTTAGAAAACGACAATACCTTACATAACACCATGGATACTGTGCAGCTATCAAAAAGAATGAGATCATGTCTTTGTGGAAACATGGATGGAGCTAGAGGCTATTATCCTTAGCAAACTGACACAGGAATAGAAAACCAAAAACCACATGTTCTCACTTGTAAGTGAGAGCTGGGAGAGGGTGGGAGGAGGGAGAGGAGCAGAAAAGATAACTATTGGGTACTGGGCTTAATTCCTGGGTGATGAAATAATCTGTACAACAAACTCCTGTGACATGAGCTTGCTGATGTAACATGTACCCTGAACCTAACAAAAGTGAAAATAAAATAAAAGTGAAAAAGAAAATGACCACAGTTTAGGATCACTTGAGGCCAGGAGTTTAAGACTATCCTGGGTGACAGCAAGGCCCTGCCTCTACAAAAAAAAATTAAGAATTAGCCTAGCCAGGCGTGGTGGTGCACACCTATAGTCCCAGCTAATCGGGAGGCTGGGGCGGGAGGATTGCTTGAGCCCAAGAGGTTGAGGCTGCAGTGACCTATGTTCACACCACTGCACTCTGGCATAGGTGACAGAATGAGACCCCATCTCTAAAAAAGAAGGGTAAAAATAACCACATTTGTTTGGCATACTTGTGATAAGCTGACCAAGCAGTGGCTGCCCCAGAGCCTTGCCCCTAGGGCTGTGGGCATCTCCAAACACCTGGAATCCATTCGTGGCACCCCAGGTGGAAAGCCCTATTCTAGGCTTTGGCCTTGGGTACATGGCTGAGTTCAAGAGAAGGCTGAGACCTTTGGAATAAGGAGGCCAAGGAATTGAGAAACCAGGACGTGGATGGGATATTGAAGGCTTTCAAGATGCTGACAGGAGGGGCCCAGAGAGCCAGGGAAGGAGGGCACTGCTGAGACCCCCTCTCCAGACCCAGCGGCACTGGGAATGAGGCGCTGAGGGGTGGGGAAAGAGGCGTCCTCAAGGTTGGCCAGCTTTGTAGAGAGGAAAAGGGTAGAGCATATTGCCCAGAGAAGAGGTTGAGGATGAATTCTCTACTTGATTTCCTCTAGAAAAGAGCATGAAACTTTTTACTAGGGTGTAACTAAAAGAAAAGTTGTCAGACTGAAGGTAACAGAAAACTTCAGTCTTTTTCTTCTGTTGTGCCAAGTCCAGGAAGTTCTCTTTTACAAAGAACTCACTCTTGAGTTTTCCTGTTCTTATTTGAAAGAAAAGCATCTTTTAATGATAATAGTGGCTCAACTAATACATATTTTTGCTGTGTGTGAGGTACTATCTAAGTGTTAACACGTATGAGCTCATTTCATCTTCATAAGACCTCCTGCATTCAGTATAGTCATGAACCCCATTTATGGATGAGGAAAGAGAGGACCTGGGAAACTAAGTAACTTGCCCCTGGTCTCAAAACTAGTAAGTGGCAGAGTCACAATTCCAACGTGGGAAGTCTGGTTTCAGAGCCCACTTTCACCCACTGCCCTCAACATTCATTTGGAGACACACAACAGTGATAATACAAGTTGCCATTTATTGAGGCATAGGAAATGTGCTAAATTATCTTTCCCCTCCTCTGCATGGCAGCCTCCATTTCCTCATCTGTAAAATGGGGATAAGTAACTTGCCCAAGTTCTTGACAGAGCTAGGATCTCCTGTGCTCCTGACTCTTCAGCAAAGGGAAGTAGAGAGAATACGGGCTTTGGCATTGGTGCTGGGTGAGAGTGTTTCCAAGGCACGGCCATGAGAACCCGAGGACACCTGATCACAGTTGTCCCTATCTGGTTCTTCAAGTCAAATTTCTATCATTTATCAAACCAGATCCTCATATGAACCCCAGCAGTCAGGCCAGGCCTGACTGTCCCCATCTGACAGATAAGAAAACAGGCCCAGAATTGGCAGAGTTGGGCAGGAGTACCAGCTCCTGGTCTACTCAGACCCCAGGCCTGGGCTTCTTCCACAGTACACATGTAGGCCTCCATTTCTACAGAGCACATGTAACAGCCCTGCTCTGAACAGACGTGGGTGTCTGTGCTGTCTTCCCTGTGACACCTTTATCTGTCCTTTCTAGCAGGGAACCAAGCAGAACCAGCAGCCCCAACACAACCCATCCTTCCTCTTCTTCCCACAGCCACCTCCACAATGTAATGGTCCACCTGCAGCAGGAAAACAAGAAGCTGAAGAAGGAAATAGAAGATAAGAAGACGAAAGCTGAGAACACAAGGCTATGCACCAAAGCCCTAGGCCCAAGCAAAATGGAGTCCACACAGAGAGGGAAAGTGTGCGGCGCCTTGGGCTGGAAGGGGTTGCCCCAGGACGTGGGTCAAAGAATGGACCTCACCAAGTACATCGGGATTCCCCATTGCCTGGGTACGTCTGCCATTTGTCAATAAAATAAGTGTGTTTTTTTCTTTAAATCACTGGATTGAGAATTCAAGTAGGAAGAAGAAAATAGGCCTTTTGTGACCTCAAGTCATTTTCTTAGCTACTTGGGACCAAAGATTGTTGTTTTCACATCTGTAAAGGCAGGAGGCAAATTAAGACCCCTTCTGATCTAAGAACATCTGAAGCATACCCAAGTGCCTCCATCTCAGACCTGTCCCTTCCCCTGACCCAGACCGGTTTTAGGGAACAGGTAGTAGAGGCATCTTCCTTCTACATCTGGAAACCCTGTAAGAGCACCCCAGCCACCTACCCAGCCTGGGTCCACAGCCACCTTTCCTGCCACCTGTAAACTCCGTTACCCCAGAGGCAAGAAGTCACCTGCGGCAGTCACCAGGCAGAGCTGCCTGGCCATGCGGCCAGTCCTTGAGGAATCACCTGGTTAATTTCTCCTCAAATCAAAACTCTCATTTCCTCCCTGTTCCCTCAGGTTCCTCGTATTGCTAGAATCCACATCTAGCCATGAGCAGCATTTCCACGCGTGTTTCTTCCGAGGACAGTGAGTTCCCAGCCCTCCCTCTCTCTTGACCTGGATCAGCTCTTACGGGAATATATCATGGTCCCAGCCTATTTTGCAAGACACTAACGTTCATTGAGTTTTGGCCACTTCCTGCCATGGAGTGAGCTTTAGAAGCAGACGTCCATCTCCAGGCCCAAATATGAAATAAAGACATGAGCATGAGCACAGCGGTTGTGGTGAGCTCTTGGTGTCTTGCAGACATTTCTGCCCTGCAATCCCCCAGCAACATGTTCATCCTGTTTTTCTCTGGATTCTAAGAGATATTGGTCTCTTCCATATACGGGGAAGCCATAATCCCCAATGCAAGCTTCTGGATTCGTTTTTAAACTAACAAAAGTGATAAGTAGTGCCTTTTTTATTTTCTTTCCATTACTATCTGAAACTTAAAAAGAAAAAGTCTAAGAACTCCAAAAAGGAAGTAATCCTGAGACCCCAAAGAAAGGAAGAGCAATAAGGGCTGTATTTTTCAAATGGGGGAGCAAGAGCACACCACCTGCCCCCGCCCCGAGCTCCACATTCCATTCCTCCTTCTAACAATTGTGTTTTCCTCCCCAGCCACCTCAATACAAGTGAAATTCCATTATGACAAACTCCAAGGACAGCTAATATTTTATTCTGGTAGGATTTTGTTAAACTGAGTACATGTCTAGAATTTATATTTCTAGTCTATAGGAAGTGGAGACAACTCACTACCAGTGTAATATTGATATAAGAGAAAGAAATGAAAGATCTTATACTTCTGAGGGGGGCAGTAAAAGTGAAGGAAGAAACCCACTGGTTAGCAATGATTCTTCAATATTCTTCCTGGGCCTAATAAAGGTCAAGAAAATTCCCTGCTAATAGGAACACTAACAAGTTACATAGGATGCCCCTGATAGGACTTGGGAAGGGCAGTTCCAGAAATGCAGTGTGAGCTAGGAGTGACGGCATCTCTGGTAGTTTCTGTTACGATAGTTGTTGTCTGTTTAAGCTCTTTGAACTATGTTCCCTCATGTGGTTTAGAATATGGGTTTATTTTCTAGAGAAAACAAAGATTGAAAAATCTAGTACTAATCTAGCCTGTGGCTTACTTTATTCAAACAAAAGTTCAATGCCATTAAAATCCCCAGCCTAGTCTACTAAAAAGGGATTTTATCTCTCTAATTTACCAAAATATTTCATATATGTTGGCCAAAATGACAATCTCTGGTTTCTTTTAATGTTGTGCATCTTTCCCAAGTTATCTTTCACTTCCTGTGGAGTGATTACACCAGAGCAAAGCAGGTAGTCAGTTATGGAGAGCTAATTGGTGGCAGAGCCAGAAAAACATCGACATATTACCCAGCCATCTGACTTTGACAGCCCAGCCAGGCAGAAGACCTGGCGGAGTACAGGGGATGGACTTAGAGAACTGCAGTTTCTCTGAAGACAGGAGGAAGGGCAGGGAAACTGAGTGTTGCCTGCCTATAATTTGGTAAGAAATAACCAAGGAATTGAGTTCCTAAAAAGTAGTTCGAACAGCTGATGATAAAAAGAAATGGTTACAACAACACTCTTCCATGAATTTTTTTAAAAAGTACTCAATAAATGAAGATTAGAAGGAAACTACCTCAGCATAATAAAACCACATATGAAAAACCCAGAACAAACATCATACTCAATGGTGAAAAACTAAAAGCTTTTCCTCTAAGATAAGGAATAGGCAAGAACACCTACTTTGCCACTTCTATTCAGCATTGTACTGGCAGTTCTAGCCAGAGCAATTAGGCAAGAAAAAGAAAGAAAAAGGATTCAAATTGGAAAGGAAGAAGTAAAATTATCTCTGTTCACAGATCTTATATGTAAAAAACCCTAAAGACTCTACAGACCACCTCCCCTCCCAAAAAAAGCCTGGTAGAACTAATAATGAATTCAGCAAAGTAACAGGATACAAAGTCAACACACAAAAACGAACTGCAGGTTTATATAACAACAATTAATAATCTGAAAAGGAAATTATAAAAATAATTTCACTTCATTTATAATAGCATCAAAAATAAACAAATACTTGGGAATTAACCAAGGCAGTAAAAGACTTGTACAATGAAAACTGTAAAACATTACTGAGAGAAATTAAAGAAGACATAAACAGAAACACATCCCATGTTCATGGATTGAAAGACTTAATAGATGTCAATATACGTAAGGTGATCTACAGTTTCAATGTAATCTCTGTCAAAATCCCAATTATTATTATTATTATTTTTTTTTTTTTTTGCAGAAATAGGAAAACTCAACCTAAAACTCACATGGAATCTTAAGGGATCCCAATAGCCAAAACAGTCTCAAAAAAGAAGAACAAAGCTGAAGAACTTACTGATTTCAAAACTTACTACAAACCTGCAGTAATCAAAATAGTGTGGTACTGCCACATAAATCAAAAGACAGACATACAGACCCGTGGAATAGACTAGGAAGAATCTCAGAAATAAACCCTCACATATGTGGTCAAATCATTTTGACAAGGATGCTGAGACTATGAAATGGGGAAAGGATAGTTTTTGATTTTGTTTTCCAACAAATGGTGCTGGGAAAACAATATTTGCATGCAAAAGAATAAGGCTGTGCTCTTACCTAATACCATATACAAAAATTAACTCAAAATGAATCACAGACCTAAATGTAGCCACTAAAACTATAAAACTTATAGAAGAAAATATAGAACAAACCCTTCATGACATTGGATTTGGCAGTGATTTCCTGGGTATAACACCAAAGGCACAGGCACCAAAAGAAATAATAGACAAATTAGACATCATGAAAACTTTAAACATTTTGTGCATCAAAAGCAATACCAACAGAGTAAAAAGGCAACCCACAGAATAGGAGAAAATATTTCCAAATCATATCTCTGATGCTAATATCCAGAATATATAGAGAACTCCTAAAACTCAAGAAAACAAACGACCCAGTTTGAAAACGGGCGGAGCATATGCCGAAGAATGAAACTGGACCCCTATCTTTCACCATACACAAAAATTAACTCCAGATGGATTAAAGATTTAAATGCAAGACCTCAAACTATAGAAATCGTTACCGCCTGTAATCCCAGCACTTTGGGAGGCCGAGGCGGGCAGATCACGAGGTCAGGAGATCAAGACCATCCTGGCTAACATGGTGAAACCCTGTCTCTACTAGTAGAAAAAAAAATTAGCTGGGCATGGTGGCGGGTGCCTGTAGTCCCAGCTACTAGGGAGGCTGAGGCAGGAGAATGGCGTGAACCTGGGAGGCGGAGCTTTCATTGAGCCGAGATCGCGCCACTGCACTCCAGCCTGGTGACAGAGCAAGACTCCTACTCAAAAAAAAAAAAAAAGAAAAACAAAAAGAAATCGTTATCAGGTCAGGTGTGGTGGCTCACACCTGTAATCCCAGCACTTTGGGAGGCTGAGGCAGGCAGATCACGAGGTCAACAGATCAAGACCATCCTGGCCAATATAGTGAAACCCCGTCTCTAGTAAAAATACAAATGTTAGCTGGGCGTGGTGGCGCTCATCTGTAGTCCCAGCTACTTGGGAGGCTGAGGCAGGAGAATCGCTTAAACCCAGGAGGTGGAGGTTGCAGTGAGCCGAGATCAAGCCACTGCACTCCAGCCTGGCAACAGACCAAGACTCCGTCTCAAAAAAAAAAAAAATCGTTCTTGACATCCACCTTGGCCAAGAATTTTTGGCTAAGTCAGCAAAAACAATTGCAACAAAAACAAAAATTGGTAGGAGGGACCTAATAAACTAAAGAGCTTCTATACAGCAAAAGAAACTATCAGCAGAATAAACAACCTACAGAGTGGGAGAAAATAGTCACAAACTATGCAGCTGACAAAGGCCTAATATCTAGAATCTATAAGGAACTTAAATCAAGTAAAAAACAAATAACCCCATTAAAAATGGGTAAAGGACATGAACAGACACTTCTCAAAAGAAGACATACAAGCAGCCAACGAACATATGAAAAAATGCTCATCACTAATCATCAGAGAAATGCAAATCAAAACCACAATGAAATACTATTTCACACCAGTCAGAATGGCTATTACTAAAATGTCAAAAAATAACAGATGCTGGCAAGGCTGGTGAGAAAAGGCAATGCTTATATACTGCTGGTGAGAATGTAAATTAGTTCAGCCACTGTGAAAAAAGATTTGAAGGTTTCTCATATAACTTAAAACCGACCTACCATTCGACCCAGCAATCCCATGAGTAGGTGTACACCCAAAGGAAAATAAATCATTCTACCAAAAAGACACATGCACTCACATGTTCATTGCTGCACTATTCACAATAGCAAAGACATGGAATCAACCTAGGTGCCCAGCAGTGGTGGACTGGATAAAGGAAATGTGGTACACACACACCATGGTGTACTACGCAACCATGGAAAAGAATGAAATCATGTCCCTTGAAACAACATGGATGCAGCTGGAGGCCATAATCCTAAGCTAATTCATGCAGGAACAGAAAATCAAATACTACCTCTTCTCACTTGTAAGTGGGAGCTAAACATTGAGCACACGGGGACATAAACATAGGAACAATAAACACTATGGACTACTTGGTTTGGGGGAGTAGAGAGAGGGAAATGGGTTGAAAAAATACCTGTTGGGAACTATGCTCACTCCCTGGGTGATGAGATCCATACCCCAAACCTCCACATCACACACTATACCCATGTAACGAACCTGCACATGTACCCTCTGTATCTAAAATAAAAGTTGAAATTTAAAATTTAAAAAAAGCTACCAATGCAAAAAAAAAAAAAAAATGGGAAGAGGACTTGAGACATTTCTCCAAAGAAGATAAACAAATGGCCAATAATAAGCACATGAAAAGATGCTCAATACCACTAATTATTAGGGAAATGCAAATCAAAACTGCAGTGAGATAGCAGCCATTAGGATGGCTACACTAAAAAAATACAGAAAATAACAAGTGTTGGCCAGACTCAAGAGTCCACTGCAGGGCCATGGTGCTAGTTAGAGACCATGCTGTTGTCATAGGTATGCTTTTGTACCTCTAAAAAAACAATCAGTTGCCATCTGAAGAAAAGACAGAATCAGAATATTAAAGCTGGAAGGAACTTTAAGGAAGATATGAATGGAAAGGGTCAGTAATTTAAAAAAAATTCTGGAAACACAAGAAGAGACAGAGCCTCGAGCAGAAGCTCCAGTACCGCAGCCGATTCAAGGGGAGCTGCTGTGGGCAGGGGACCCTCCATTCCTCTTGTGGCGCCCACATGTACCAAGTATCCTTCACCAGGTGTTCCTTGCTTTTAAATAAGAAGGTTGAGTTGGACCCACTGTTTTAATAGCCTCTCTGACCTTATTTTTTTAATCTAAGGGACTTAGTGAGTTTGTGACCAAGGTCACAGCTTATTAATAACTGTTAACTGGAACGTCAATCTTTTTCCTACTCCATTGCCTCAGTCTGTAAATAGGTCACACATCAGCCAACTTCTCCTAGTCCTCCAACGTAGGGCCAAGATTAGAAGGCTTCCTAGGCAAAGTGCTGGCAGCCCTCTCTTCACTACGGAGCCCTGAAAAGCCCATTTCCACCTGCATTCCCCCAGGGGGGCTAGAGGTAAGGAGAATGGAGGTAGAGGTGGTAGCTGGTGCTGGCTGGCAAAGCTAGGCCTCTGAGCTCACCCATAAAATTGACTTACATTTTAACATTTATTGAGTTATAACATGGAAATGCAAATCCCAGGAACAGAGGGAGAAAGGGGTCAGAACAGCACAGCAGGCCATGCACCACAGGGCTCACGCCGGCACTGGCCTGGTATCAAGGTGCTTCTGAGCCCCAATTCTGTCTGTGACTCAACCCCAACACAGAACCTGCCAACCAGCACACCTGGCAGAAGCCCGGCCCGGAGGAATCACAACATAGAGACAATGGTTAGTGCAAAGGGCCAAACACCCAAAAAGCCACCTCAGCAGACTTAAGAGACTGCTTAAAAAGAGAAAAGACTAGTGATTCTGGTGTAAGGGTCACCTTTTACATGAAAATGAATAAGCAACATTTTACACTGTTTTTCAGTCAATGGACAACCCTTACCCTCTGCCATCCAGAGCAATCACATGGACCTCTTTCAAGCAGCCAAACCAAGCCGGGGAAGGCTGGGGTGGGGCGGACTCCTGCTCATCTCCCTCCCACGACCTGGCCATCAAGGCGGACCTGCCATTGCCCCCCAGTCTCAGGAGCAGCTGGGCACCCTCAGAGCTCGGCCTGCCTTGTGCAGAAACAAGGGTGGATCCAGGACGACCCATGCAAGGGAAGTCAGGGCAGGCTTCTGCCCCCCTCCCCTACTTTTACTACATGATTTAAGGGGGTGAAGGAAAAACTCAGACATGCAGTCATGTTTTACAAATAATAAATTTATTTCCAAATCCTGAATTATAACCAAATTACAATTCCTTTTAGGTCTTTTTTGCTGCTTTACACAAGGATTAAAAAAGACACAGCCACAACCAAGTCACACATACGCCAAGTGTCCTGGGTCAGTTTATTTGGATGCAATGGGTCCAGCCACCTCCCGGCAGCATCTCGGATGCTCTGCAGCCTGGCTCCTGCCATGCCACACTCCTGCATGGAAGAACTCCACCTCCTCTGCCACAGAGTCTAGTCCAGCAGGAACTGCCCTAGGGGGCCGTGATGTGCGCAGATGAAAGTGCTCAGATGAAAGGGCTTTGTCCGCAGCCTCAGGGCTCCTGCCAGAGGGCTCAGGACCCAATACCTGCTGCCATCCTCTCTGGGGACAGCCTCAGCTCACAGACCAAAGCGGGCTGGCGTGCGGCGAGGGGTCATAGGCTCCCCTTGCTCTTTCCGGCCTGGAGTGTAGATCTTCGTAGATCTGGAGACACAGCAGGAGGGATCAGGAAACACCGTGCCCTCACCCCCAGCAGGGAGGGCAGGAGGATGCAGAGCCCCAGGACTTACTGTTCCTAACCCGTGGTGGGGAGCTCTGGGGCCGAGGGATCTCCTCCCCGGCACATTCCCACTCCCCTGCCGCCCCCGTGTTCGACTGGGGATGTAATCAAGGAAGCTCACTCATTCCGAAATGCTTTAGATCAGATTTTAACAACTCCTCCCACAGCCCCTAGGGGAGCTACAAAAGCAGCTTCCCCCCACCTCACTGCCGCCACTCCAACTGCGCAGCAGCCTGCCTTTGTCCCCAATGCCTGGGAGGCAACTCTAAACCCTTGGAATTTCCCAAGTGACTGGAGTGTCTGCTATTCATGGGGGGCCCTCAGCCCTCTTCTGAGAGATTATGCTAATGAAGTGACTCTTGGTGAGCCCCTTGAGTTTATCCAACAAGATGACACAAGGCAGGCTGGTCTCTCGGCATGGGGTTAGCACTGGTGCTCTAAGCCACGTGCTATCAGCCTCACCTCTGGAGAGGAGAGGGGGCTCGAGGCTGAGCTCTACCACGTGACAATGATTCAGTCATTCATGCCTAAGTACCGGAACCGAACCCCGATGATAAGAACTCCGGACACTGAAGTTCAGGTGAGCTTCCTGGCTGGCGATAACCTGTCATACTGTCATGCATCAGTGTGCCATGTGGGGACGTGTTCCTGAGGACAAACGAGGCTTCACATTTGAGACCCTCCCAGACCTTGCTCTATGCATCTCTCCCTTTGGCTGCTTCTAATTTGTACCTTTTTGGTATAATAAATCTATATGGTAAGTACAGCACTCTCCAGAGTTCTGGAAGTCATTCTAGCAAATATTGAACCTGCAGGGGTCCATAGGGGTCACCAAATTTGTAGAGGGTTGGCTGGAAGTGAGGATGGTGTCCACACCTGCAGCTGGTATCTGAAGTGAGGGTGGTCTCACGGAGGACTGTGCCTGCGACCTGTCAAGTTTGGCCTAACTCCAGGGAACAGCACAGACACGGAAGCCCAAGGCGCACTTCTCCCCACTGCACTGTGGTTTCCAACCCTCTTGCTTGTGAGTAAAGCTGTGAGACCCACCCTGCTACTCCAGGCCACCTCAGGCCCTGAATCCCTGCCGATGACTGGGAGTTGCAGGCGTACAGTCGCCCCTTTAAAACTGTGGGGAACTCCTCCCACATGTCCAAGTGACCACCCAATGCACAAGCAACTTCTGTCACCAGTTCGCCTTCACACATGTACCTTCCCATAAATCCTGACCCTGCATCAGGGTCTGGTCTCTGGCAGCCTCCTGGGATGGGTGCCACCCCAGCCAGAGTCCCAAGGCTGGAGCTCACCTGACACTGCCCAGGGGGCTGCGCTTCTCCTGCTCCTGCCGCCGTGCTCGCAGCTGTTCCTCGGCCAGCGCCATCTCCTCCTCCATGGCAGAGGCTTCCTCTTTGGCCCGACGACGGTTCTCCTATTGAAGAGGGACAGACCTGGCTGAGCCTACTGGGGACCACTAAGGAAGGACGCTTTGTCAGCACCCAAGTCCCTGCAAAAAAACAGGCACTGCAACCACCAGGCCAGTGCTCCACATGGCTGCCTGCCCCAGTACCAAAGCCGCCTTCTCTTCTACAGCTGAGGCCTGCTTTTTTCATTGACTCAAGACTGACTCAAAACACAGGACAATCAGTCCTAACTCAGTCATCCCTCAGTCCAGTAAGTACTTACATTTCCTTCTTTTTTGAAAAATCAAGTTCACAACTATGCCAGGAAGTACAGAAAAACAGGGAAGATGTTACCTGCTGGCTGGAATGGACAGGCATAAGATGCAGGGGAGCCTGGTGTTGGGAGAATGATGCTACGAAAGGGGTAAGCCAAAGCCCAGCACCATTTTGCAACCCTAAATATGGATCTAGGTGACGGCCATCAACAGACACTAAAACCTCAAGGAGATGGAGGAGCAGTGGAAACCTATCAGGGAAGGGGCAGGCTGCCACCACTGTGGCCCCCCATCCATCCTCCCAACAGCAAAGGTGAGGGCACCAGACCTCACACACCTCCTGAAGGCATCTAAGAGGAGGTTCAGAGCGCCACATGCAGGCATCCCTGCCACACACAGCTGAGCCAGGATCTAATCGAGCAACTGGACTCATCACCAGCTTACAGCAAGTGCACGAAACACAGGCACAGGTTGACACCACTGTGAGCAAGCAATGAGGCAAATACATCATACGGACTATCTGACAGGACAAACGACCTGGCGGCTCCAATACATCAATGTCATGGAAAAAGCGTGGGGTGGAGCCTGTTCTAGAATGAAACAGTTAACACACATAAGCAGTTGCAATGTGTGGATCCTAATTCAAGCAAATCGATCGTAAGAAGTTATCTTTGAGACAAATGGAGAAATCCGAATGCAGACTGGAGACTTAGGTGACATTCAGTATTCATTTCTTTATGAGTGATAATGGCGCAGATGTTATATTTAAAATTTTAAGTCCTTTTAGTCAGAGACACATACTCAAGTATTTATGGATGAATAATATGATATATGAGATAAGCTTTAAAATATTCCAGAAAAAAAATGGATGTGTGTGGATGGGGGTAGGAATAGTGAAACTGAACAAATGTTGACAATTATAGAGTCACGGCATTGAATTCATGGTGGCCTGTTGTACTGTGTTTCCCAATTTTATGAATATTTGGACTTTTCAATAATGAGTTTTTTGGTTTTGTTTTTAAAGGCTCAGCCTACCAAACAACTGGAGTGGGTGGTGGGGAATCACAGACCAGCCTGCTAGATCGCAGCCTTTATGTTTGCAGAGAGAAGTAAGTGGGTTGGATGATCACAAGTCTTCAATACCAAGTGGAAGGAACATCGACCCCACAAGCAAACAGCACCCCTGCGGAGAGCACAGAACCTCACCTGCCGTGACTTGCCCGCCTGTTTCACGCTATAGAACATGGGGCCCAGCTCTGCCAGCCACTCCCCGTCCACAGCGGTCACGCACTGCATGTACTCCTGTGGGCAGAAGGGCAGGGAGGCGAGGGTCACAGGAGGGTCAATGTCCCCCCCAGAGTGGTTCCATAATTAGGAGCCACATGGGAAGGGGCCAATCCCTGACCCTGCAAGGCTGAAAAAAGGAAGGGAAAAACCCCAGATACTCCCATCCAAACTCCTCCACACCTGAGAAAATGCCCCCTAGTATCTAAGAGAAAAGGCCCAACCCCTCTGAAAATCCTACTGATGACACCAAGAGGGGTTGCTCATCCCAAGCAGCAAGTAGGGAACGATCCTGCCCACACAGCTGAGGTCACTGCAGTCTAGAGGTCAACCCTGTGCAGAGCCTCCCCAAGTCCCCAAATGAAAACTAACCTCACACACCCCGCAAAGCAACGCATGTGGCCTTAAGGCTCGCAGGCTAAAAGCTCATGCCAGAAGGCAGTGAAGGGTTTCAAAGCCTGGCCAGACAGGGGGCCTGCGTTATGCAAGTGCCTCGGAAAAGACTCACCTTGGTGGTCATGACCAACTCGTGATACACTATGTAATCCGGGGTGTAGCCCATTCCAAAAAGGGAGCTGGTGGGGTGCAAGTGGCAGGGCATCCCTGTGCGGATGTTCACGTACTCCCCGATTCCCTAGGGAGGAGACACAACAGGCAGCCGTGTCAGGAAAACACCACCCATTTGGGCAGCTACCCCATCCCTTAACGCTGTCTTGACACAGCCTTTGGGGGAAGCCCAGCTCTGCAGAACCGCACCAGGAGAAAGGATGAACTTTGCCCTCATACAGGTATCAGGCCGGGAGGGGCCCACTGGGCTCCTGGGCTCACCTTGAGCTTGGCTGCTTGGTGGAAATAGGCAGCACAGATGCACTTCCTGACGATGTCCCAGTCAGTGCCACATGAGGCCAGGCTCATCCGCTGCTGCACCATGATGTCCTTGAGTTGAGCTCGCACCTCCCGGACCTAGGGCAGGACACCGAGATGCCAGGAGGGACCTTCTTCCCTCCCGACCCTCCCCTCATCCCAATATCCTGCTCATCCACCACCCCTACCTTCCGCATGGCCTTAGCATGGATGAAATGATCGTTACACCAGATGGTAGAGTAATTATTGTTCTTCCACTGCAGGTAGACATTCAGGTAGGTCAAATGATCGCTCTCGGGGACAGCGAACTTCTCCCGGATTTGATCACTCTCCTCCTCTCGACCCTAGGAAGGGATAAAGAACCTTCACTCTAAGTACAGGGGGGTCCAAGCCCACTGAGCACATCCCAGAGGTTCTAACACTACCACCTACCCACACATAGAACTTCAAACATGTCAATAGGTTGCCCTGACAATTTGAGAAAAACAAAAATAATTTTTAAAAAGGTCTATTCTAAAACATGAGGGCTTAAGAGCAACCATACCAGAAGATAAAAAATGCTCTTGCAAATTTCCAAAGCATTCCCTGAGAACCACTGGCCCAGCCCTTCCTTTCCCCTACCCCAACCTGCTTAACCGAGAACAGCAAAATCATTCTTCAGAAACTTTGATTCCGCCCTCTGTTCCATTTCAGTTATACAGAGAGAAGCCATTCCCCTTTCCAACGCTTCCTCGAGCCCTCTGGGGAGAGAGGAGAGCCAGCCGCTGCCCCACCTTGGGCCTGTAGAAGATGGCCGGGACGGAGAGCATGGAGACGATGAGCAAGATCTCGGAACTGCAGCCCATGTCACAGGACACGATGAGCATCTTGGACAGGGCAGGGTCCAGCGGGAACTCCACCATCAACCGCCCGGTAGAGGTCAGACCACCTAGGAGAGATGAGCAAACCCAGATATTTGATGGGACAGTAGAGGGAAGAGGGAAGTCAAGCGCCAGCACCCATGAGGCTCCCGGGACCACTTCACCTGTGTTGTCCAGGGCCCCGAGGATCCAGAGCTGATACATAGAGTTGAGCATGTTGTCCTCCGGGGGCGGGTCCATGAAGTGGAACTGCAGCAGGTCCTGCACCCCAAGGGACTTGAGCAGCAGCACCACGTTGGCCAGGTTGGTCCTCTGGATCTCGGGCACTGTGGTGGTCAGGAGCTCATTCTTGTAGGCGCTCTGGGTGTAGAGCCTGCCAGGGAGAAGACCCCATCTTCTCACCACAAGGAAACCCCACAGCAAGCCAGTACAGATGAAACCCACAGGGAGGGAGGACATTCTCATTTCTTCTCCCCATCCCCCTACTTCAGTGACTCACTGACTTCCACCTATTCAAAACTCCAACCTTCCAATTCCTTCTGGGGCCTCTTACCTGTTTCATTTCTCGTTTTTTTTAGACGAAGTCTCGCTCTATCGCCCAACCTCTGCCTCCCAGGTTCAAGCGATTCTCCTGCCTCAGCCTCCCGTGTAGCTGGGATTACAGGCACCCACCACCATGCCCAGCTGATTTTTGTATTTTTAGTAGAGATGGGGTTTCACCATATTGGCCAGGCTGGTCTTGAACTCCTGACCTTGTGATCTGCCCGCCTCAACCTCCCAAAGTGCTAGGATTACAGGCATGAGCCCCCGCGCCCAGCCATCTGTTTCATTTCTGGAACCAATGGGCCTGGGACTGGAATCGTGGCTGGGTTTTATTTTCTTTATATTTTTCTATAGTCACTAATGCTCTATAGTGAATACACTTTTTTTTTTAAATTGGAACAAAGAAGCGGCACAGAGAGCCAGGCACAGTGGTTCACGCTTCTAATGCCAACACTTTGGGAGGCCAAGACAGGAGAATTGCTTTAAGCCAGAAGTTCACAATACCAGCCTGGGCAATATAGCAAGACCCCATCTCTACAAAATATGAAAAAAATTAGCCAGGTGTGGTGGTGCCTGCCTGCAATCTCAGCCATTTGGGAGGCTGAGGTGGGAAGCTCACTTGAGTACAAGAGATCAAGGCTGCAGTGAGCCGTGATTGTACCACCACACTTCAGCCTGGGTGATAGAGCAAGACTCTGTCTCTAACTGGAAAAGAAAGAAAAGAAAACAGGGAAAGAGAACAATAGAAATAAAGAACCAATGGCATCTTTTGTCCAGACCTACCCTCTGAAAGGAGGCAGGCTGTAATTACCTGCATGTCTGCCTACATCCATGTAAGTTGGCCTCAGACCTCAGAGCTCCCTGGAAAGCCACTCCTTCCTTCCTCAGTAGCATAGGATGAAAGGACTAACAAGTGGCAGCCCTGCCAGCAGCTTCCAGCCTTGGGGACCAACTCTAGGGCTAGCATCCTGCCCACCCCCACCCAGGTTCCATGCTCAGCAACCCCGGCGCTGCCCCGGAAAGCAGGCTAGCACAGGGCTCCTACCTGAAACACTGACCTGGGCCCGTCCTGCCGGCTCGCCCTGACCGCTGGTTGGCATTGGCCTGGCTAATGGGATAGATCTGCAGAGCATCCATGCCAATCCTGGGGTTGAAGACCTAGGAGGGGATGGCAAAGAGCTGACAAAGGACAGAGTGAAGGGAAAGTGGAGGTGGGCCTGAGACAAAGGCAAGCCCTGGATGCTACACATGGCAGAGGAAGAGCTAGGAGCCTCTAGAAATATTCTCATGAACACCTGAGAAGTCTTCCCCACAAACACCAGCTCTGTGAGCTCTACTGTTAAATTATCTACCTCATCGAGGTAGACGAGTTAAACGAACCAAGCACAGTGAGTCAATGTGAGCCTCCTACCACCACCACCACTTCCACGCGCTCCCCACATCCCAGGGCCAGAGCAAGGCCCTGGCTTCCCATCCCGCAGCTCAGTTAGCTTCCAGTGAAGACCCAAGCCCTTACTCCCATGTCTTCTCTTACCTTTAATTTGCAATAACCAGAATCGATAACAAACATGATGCCATCAACAGTCAGAGACGTCTCGGCAATGTTGGTGGCAACAATGCACTTCCGAACGCCATCTGGAGCCTAGAGCAGGACGTACAGGGAGGGAAAAATGAGTCCCTTGAGACAGGAAAGGCTCCACGAGGGGGAAAAGCCCACCTCCTAGCCCACCCCCTGCCAGGACAGTCACATCCCCTCTCGCTTCCTCTTTAGAGAACTCCAGGAGCCATTCCTGGACATTCCTGCTGTCACACCTTCTGGAAGATTTTGGCCTGGAGGTCAGAAGGCAGCTGAGAGTAGATGGGCAGCACGGCTAGGGCAGGTGCATTCTCCAGTTCCTCCAGATGCTCCACAATCTGGTCTGAGGTCACCTGAGAACCCAGGGAGAAGCTGTGAGACACTGGAACCCTCATCTCTCATATGCAGGACACACCCACTCATCACAGTTGTGACCAAGGCACGCACCTCAATGTCCTCCTGGCCAGGCATGAAGATAAGGATGTCCCCAGGGGCCCCCGACAGGTGTACCTGCAAGGACTGCTTCACTGCAGCCTCCACGTAATCCTCCTGTGGGGTCTGCAACAGCAGTGTGGACACAGTCAGAGGGAGATACTAGAAGCGCAGGCCAGGCATCCCCTGGGAGCCCTGTGGCCCAGGCACTGCTCTGGGCTGCAGCCATGGACTTTAAGGGCCACCTCCAGATGGGCCTGACTGCGAGGCCTCTACAAGAAGGCACAGCGCCTCCCTGGGCCCTGTACTTCAGCCCCAAAGAAACAATGAAACAAAACCTCACCCAGAGCAGAGTCCTTGGTCCCCCCTGAGCCCCAGAGCTGCAGGCTGCCCCATTTGCCCCATGGTCCCTAAGAAATCTTCTCCAACCCAGTCCCCTACCCACCCTCCACCCCCAGCCGGCTTCTCATCAGAGAAGTGCATGGCACGGAAGGGTCAGTTCGTAACATAGTGGCCTCAATACCTTGCTGAAGAGAATGTCAACAGGGAAGGTACGGCCAGGGATGTGGAAGATGGGGACATTCCCAAAAAAGGCAGCAAACTTCTCTGCATCCATCGTGGCTGATGTGACGATGAGCTTCAGGTCTGAGCGCCGAGCCACCACCTGAGAGAAGAGGCAGCTAAGAAGCCCCCATGGTGGGGACCCTTGGCTCCTGCCCCCTAGTCCCATCGGCACCACCCCCGAGGAAACAGAAGCCAAAGCTGACAAACAGACCTATTCGATTCTTACCAATCCTGAAGACTGAAGCAATGGAGCCACTGCCCAGAAAACCCCGAGTCACCCTCAGCAGAGCAAGAACAGCATAAACGACAACCCGAATATGAACTCTGCAACCAGAGGCTTCAGGAAACTCTGGCCTGCCAGAGAACCCCTCAGCCCACCTGGAGCACCCCACTAGCTACTGGTGGTGCACTGGTCAACACCCCATGCGCACAGAGACCAAACCACACAGCCCTCACCTCCCGGAGCAGCCCGAAGAGCACGTCAGTGTTGAGGGAGCGCTCGTGGGCCTCATCCATGATGATGGCGCTGTAGTGATCCAGGTCGGCTTCCCGGAGGGACTCTCGGAGCAGGATCCCATCAGTCATGTATTTGATCAAGGTGTTCTCTGAAGTGCAGTCTTCAAAGCGGATGGCATAGCCCACCTGGAGGTCAGAAAGATGGCTCAGACGCCCTGGCCACCAGCTCACCACCAGTACACCCCGTACTGGGGTCCAGGTCTTAGCAGATCACTTTGGCACAAATGGGTGGAAGCTACCAGGGAATAACCACATGACTCAGCCTCCACGCCCACTCACCTCCTCACCAAGGTTGCCCCCCATCTCTTCACTGACTCTCTTGGCCACTGACATGGCAGCTACACGCCGGGGCTGGGTACACCCAATCATCCCATAGTCTGTGTAACCATCTTCATGCAGGTACTGTGTCAGCTGAGTGGTCTTACCACTCCCTGTCTCCCCAACCACGATCACGATGCTGTTGTCTCTACAAGGACAAGCAGGCAAAGGACTTATCAACCAAAGTGGAAGGCCAATGCCCAGCCTTCGAGAAGACTCCGCTACCTCCTATCCCCGTGACTAGCTATCCAGGGAGCATGCCAGTTTAGAAGGGAGAATTCACTGGGAAAACAGCCTTTTACTGAGATACCACCAGAAACGTCTGGAATACAGTGAGGTTTAAACAGGTGAGCTAAAACAAAATGGTGCCATCCCGTTACTTTGTGCAGTGTACCCCAGGCATGAGGTCAGAGGAAAAAATTATTTCCCTTCTCCATTGGGTGCAATGCACAAAAGAAAAAGAGCTCCTGGGTAAACATGGGAGACCAAGGGCACCCCTGATTTGACACTAGATTCTTGGGCCCCAGGTGAAGTTACCTGATAATAGTGAGCAGCTCCTGCTGCACTGCAAAGATGGGCAGGTACTGCCTCTGCTCCAGGATGGACTTCTTCTTTGCAAATTCACTGCTGGCTTCACTCTTTTTCTTCATGTGATCTGCAAACTTCTGCTCTGTCCTAGGAACACATAGCAGCCTAAAGACCCTGTATGGTGCCCCATGCTGTCCTTCCTGATTGGGTTACTGCCCTCCTTCCTACGCTCAGGAATGAGGACTTCGGCAAGAGTCTGAGACACCAAAGCAGCCAGGGAATCTGAGATGGCTCTCATCGGCCTCAGGACTGAAACTGCTATGTGAGAATCCATCATCCACAACACACTCAACACCACAGGGTCCAACAGAGCTGAACATGGATCGGAGGAGTTACAGATTACCACGCTAGCAAACCCTCTAACCAAAACAGAGTGAGCAGAAGAGGAGTGGAAATCAATCCCCAGGTCACAAACTTTTAGAAAATACCCTCAGGCAATTTCAGCACAGCACCTAAAGGGCTAAAATAGCCACACAGGCCTTGGGAGGAGGTAAGGGTGCAGAGCACATGACATGGGTCCAACTTCCTCCCTCCTCTTGGCAGGACAGCAGGAAAGCACAGTCTGCATGGCTTCGTTTTCAAACAATTGTGAAAACAGCCCCACTCAACAGTAACCTGCAACCTCTACTGAAAGCTCTCAATGTCTGATATGTGAACACACCCGAGACACAGAGCACTGTCACTTTCTCAAAGCTGCCTGGCAAAAAGACACCAGTTCAGTGCTCCAAACTGTCCACAGACTCCTCCCCAACCCCTTCCCCAGAGACTTCCTGTCTGATCTGCCGCCCCATGCTCTGTTGAGCTTCCTATTTCTAATTTCACCCAGTCCCTCCTGGTCACCCAATAGCTAATACCTAAGGAATAAAGTTAACTAGAGATGAATAAGAGCTGATCAATAGTATCAACTTCTCATCTGGACATCTCACACAGGAGTAGAGAGAAATATTAATTCGGATGACTGCTCAGTAGAACATGAGGGCATTAGAAGAATGAGGATCTTGAGGGACAGATGAGTCCAGCCACCTATTTGCCCAACGCAGGAATCCCAACTCAGCATCTGCTTAGATGCCTCTATGAACAGAGAAGTCACTGGCCAATAAGATAACCCTTTCTATTTTGGAACCTCTTTTAAAAGCAGTTCTTATAGTGAACTGAAATCTAAGGGACTAAAACCCAGCAGCCCACGCTGAACTCCTGGGATGCACTTCAGCAGAGTGGCTCTGATGTGGGATGGCCTGGGTCTGATCCCGACTCCCTCACTGACGAGCTGGGTGACCTCAGACAAGTTACTTAACCTCCCTGGGCCTCCTTTCTCTCACAACACCAGTATCAGAGGAAGCAGTGGGGCAGCAGGAATCACATCTAGGAAAAGTGGAAGACAGTGAAGAGACCAGGAGGAAGGGACCAGAGAGAGTGGAAGACGCAGACAGGCATCCTAAGAGTCTCCCACTCAGGAGCCACAAAGTCGATGAGTTCTGCCGCGACTGCTTGCACGGGACCCTCATCTTTGGAACAAGGCTGCTCTGCTGCTGGCAAAGGCTGCCCACCTGTAGTCCACCTTCCCATCCTCCGTCACAGCTTTATCTGGTTCTTCCTCCTTCTTGACACCCATTATATCTCCCAGTTTGGTCCCAGCCAGTTCCCAGTGTTTGTGCTGAGCCTGAAAAGGAAAAAGGTCCGTCTGCTCCATCCTGTCACATGACTGTGGGCAATGGAAAATCAATCCCGGGGCAGCAGGCTTCACCATGCAGGTGATAAACTCCTCCAGGGCGCTGGTGGTACTGAGCCATGCATTCCAAGCCTCAAGCCTCCAGCTCTCCCAACACCAGGCCCCGCAGCTGTCATGACTAAGGACTTGATAGAGGGGACTCCTACCTTCTATCTGTGGGCCTAATAAGACTTTTGAAAAGAAAAAAAAAAGAAAAAAATACGCATAGACTTCCCGGCCCCGGTGACAAGAAACCAACCTTCTTGCGCTCCTTCTGCTCCCTGTGCTTCCGCACTGTTTGGCTGCCTTTCCGAGCAATGATGGCCAGGTCAGAAGTGGCGTCCTTCACTGGGATCACCGGCTCCGGCTGCAGCAGTGGGTAGAAAGAGCAATGCCCATCAAAATCAGCAAGAGCCCTACCTGTGAAAGGCACTGCCATACTCTCATGGTACAGGACTATTTTTCCCTTCTCTTTCTTGGAGTGCAGTGGTGTGATCTCTGCTCACTGCAGCTTCTGCCTCCCAGGTTCAAGCAATTCTCCAGCCTCAGCCTCCCAAGTAGCTGAAACTACAGGTGCCTGCCACCGCGCCCAGCTAATTTTTGTACTTTTGAGACGGGTTTCACTATATTGCCCAGGCTGGTCTTGAACTCCTGGTCACCAATGATCCACCCACCTCAGCCTCCCGAAGTGCCGGGATGACAGGCATGAGTCACTGCACCTGGCCCATATCAGGTCTCTCTGAGCTGTCTTCTCCCTGGCCACAGAGGAGCCTCACCTGCTTGGTGAAGACAATGCGCCCATCCAGAAAGGGAGGCACCAGATTGTGCACCATCAGATGCACCTTGGCTGCATTGTCCTCTTCAAAATCCTCGTCCACCTCCAGCCGATGGACCACCCCACTGGTGAGCATGCGGTTTGTCTCCCAGCGCTCGTTATCCTGTGAGGACACAATGGGAGCCATACTCAAATTTCCACCCCAAAAGTCGTCCTGAAAGGTTACGAGGTGTCCACACATCAAGTCCTGACAGAAGGCCACTGGTGGCTGCAAAGATGTCACAGGCCTCTACCCACAGCTCCAAAGACAGAAGAGGAACTGATCCCAAATCACCTGCAGGACTTTGTTCCAAGAAGCAGCACCTTTCATCTAAATCAGAACCTCTAGATGGACACATGAATGGTAAGCACCCCTAGGCCACATCAGAGACACAAAGAACACAGACCACAGAGGCAGGTCCCAACGCACCTGTTCCCATCAACAGCACCTCCCCTCAAGGAAGTACTGCAAAAGAGAGAAGTATGAGCCAGGGCTTCCCTTAAGCTACTAAAAGGCTCATCACCCACTCCTCTTCCACCTCCAGAGGATCTGGTCCTCTCGGCAATCAGGGGACAAGCTGTGCTGCCCTCACTTGGGCATAACCTGCTGCTTCCCCACGTGCTCTACCTCCAGATCTGAATCTGCTCCAACTTCTGCAGGCTGCCTCACCTCATTGATCTGTCTCCGCTGAGCTGAAATGCGCTTCTGCTTCTGTTTATGCAGGTGCTGCTCCCGCCTCCTCACATAGTCCTCAGAGGAGTAGGCCAGTGGGTTGTGGAACTCATCATAGCCCTCGTCCATCATGTACCAATCCCGATCGGCTTGCTGCAGGGCAGGAGGTGAAGCAAGGGAGTGAGGGACACATCAAGTTTATGCATGAGACATGGCCAACAGAGGAGGAGACGTGTGGTAGGAAGTCACTACTGCAGTGGAGCTACCCTTGTGGGGGTGCTGGAGAGGCCACCCTGCAGCCACATGCTGTCTGGAGGAGAACCACAGTGGGAGACTACACAGGACTGGAGGGCAGCCCATCACAACAGCACTTCTTAGAGTTACCACATGGTGGCACCAACATATAACAGAAAAGTTAGGTCAGCCTACTGCAGTGAGTGACAGGGTTCACCTGCCGCCTATGTCTCTGCAAAGAGACTCCAGGACATTGGGGCTGAACAGGGCTCAGGTGCACCCTCATCAAAGCCCAGTCCTGCTAGAGGGTCACCCATTTACAGACGGCCACCAGCCTCAATCAGCCCCTCAGAAGTATAAAGTTTTACCCTCTGGTCATCCTCCCACTGCTGCCGCTCCTCCTCCGTGTCAAATGAAATTCCTTCTTCGCCTTCCTCGCGCCTTCCTGGAGGAGCACAGGGAGCAGGTCAGTCCATGCCCTGGCCTATCCCCAGCGGCCCTGGAAAGATCTGCAGGGCCAGGCAGCTCCAGAAGGGCAGCCCCTGCTCATCCTCGCGAGGGTGAGCAAGCCTGCTCTTCCGCTCCTGCCCCCAGGCCTCACCTCGACCCCTGGACAGACGTGGGGTGGACCCCAAGTGTCTTCTGTCATCGGCCCACTCATTGTATTTGTAGGAGGGAGTTGGCAGAGGCGTGTCATCCGAGTACTTGCCCCTCACAGACCTGGGAACAGCAGCACCAGCATCACAAAACTGTCACTGAGCTAAGCCACGTCCTACTGGCCGCCATCTGCTCTCCCCGCCGAGGCTCCTTACCGCCACCCAGCGAAACTGGGCTGCTCTGCCCGGAACATCACCTGTCTCGATCTCGAGTGGACAGCCGATGGCTCCGCTCAGAATCCCGATAGGAAGGCGTCGGGGAGGGCGATTCCCACTGGGAGCGCCTTGAGGAGCCATAGCCACTGTCCTCTTCCTCCCAGGTAGACCTTGAAGGGGTGGCTGCATCTGGGGCCACAGAAGACACATCCACAGGAAACATCTCACTTAACCACGACATGGCTCTAGAACCAGTTGCCAAAAGTCAATTCCCCAAATTTACTTCTTTTACTATTTCTAAACCTTGTATGTATCTATAAGGGGTAAGATCGGTTTTGACAGTTTTTAAAGATATCTCAATTTTTAGTGGTCCAGGATATATTTTTCTTTTTGTTTTTTTTTTGTTTTTTTTTTTTTTGATGAAGTCTCGCTCTGTCACCCAGGCTGGAGTGCAGTGGTGTGATCTTGGCTCACTGCAACATCCGCCTCCCGGTTCAAGTGATTCTCCTGCCTCAGCCTCCCGAATAGCTGGGATTATAGGTGCCTGCCACCACCCCAGGCTAATTTTTGTACTTTTAGTAGGGACGGGGTTTCACCACGTTGGCCAGGCTGGTCTCGAACTCCTGACCTCAAGTGATCTGCGTGCCTCAGCCTCCCAAAGTGCTGGGATTGCAGGTATGAGCCACTGCACCTGGCCAATGGTCCAGTTTTCATTCTGTGTTTATGACAACATTTTAAGGGATATTTACTTTATCTCTACAAATACACCCCTCTGGGATATAAATAGTTCTTTTTAATAAACCCTTCTACCTCCAGCTCCCTATTCTTTCCTGCCATTTGGAAAACTGGCCATTCAGCAAACCAGCCTCTAACCTTACAGGAACCATATCCACCCCAAGTGCAAAGCCGTGCCCACCTGACTCAGAACCAACTATCCCAAGATGTTCATGGTGGAATCGGGAATTCTGACTTAATGCCTCAGCAATCTCACTGAAGACAAGAGTCACTCACTCTGCCTTTTATACACTGGAATCCTCACAAGCCATCAAAACAGTGAGTCTACCTTTAGGTCGATGTCGTGGGCTCTCAGGCTCATTTCTTCTGCTGCTACGCTCTGACCCTCCATCTCGCTCCGATCTGCTGCTGTGCCTACTTCTATCCCGGTCATCTATGAAGAGTCACACAAAGCTTAAAAACATGCACCCCATCCTAAGGTACACCCATCTTCACCCTAGAGAAAGGACACAGGCTGCCCACTCACTCACAGGTGCAACCTGCACTGCTTGAATGTGATCCATAGACTCCTGAAACTCACCTATGCCCATTCTCCCAAGGGGGAAAAATAGTTACTGCCTAGAAAGTTTCAACCCCACAGTAACAGTTATTTTCCAGCAAAAATTCAAAAAATAATAGTACAAGTTTACAATAAATCTTTTTTTTTAATGGTTACAATTCTGTCAGCTATAAAACTTAATACTGAGCAAGAACTGCATTGGATTTTTTTTTTGTCTAGCTTTGTTCCATAGCACTGTCCTTTCTCTATCACCAATACTATTAGAAACACTGGTCTCTTGTACATATTTACCCATTATCTCCTTTATCATAATAAAACAAAGACCACACACTCAAGGAGAGCAGCTATGTAAACTGCTATTCCCAATCCCAACAGGGTCAAAACTACTCAGGCGGACATCATGCAAACAGGACTCCCTAATTAATGGGTGTTGCAAAGACTCCTGCAACAAGAAAAAGGCTGACATGTTTATTCAAATGCTAATGGACAACAGGAAATGTGCTGGACAGTTTACCTCTGTCCCTCTTGCGGTCATAGTCTCGATCCCGCGATTTCTCCTTCTTCCAATCCTTTTCTTCTTTGGATGAGGCATAGACACCATGTTCGCGCCGCTCCCGCTCTCTCTGCCGACTGCGTTCCCAAAACTCTTCGCTCACACCCCCTGGATGGGATGGAGTTTCTACCCGAGCAGATCGATAATGTCTGAAACAGGGAGAGCAACTGGTAAGGGCCCCTCTATAGGAGAAAAACTCTGCCCTAAAACCTTTGGCTGTCCAAACAAGTGATCTCTCCTTTTCCACTTTCTCTCCCTGGGACAGCAGGTTTACATATGGCAACAACCCAAGGCATTTGTAACCTCTACCATCTAGTCTTTAGTCACCTTTGTTTTTCCCCACAAATTCCTACCTACCTTCAATATTACAGAGTCAAAATAAAATCATAAAGCTCTAAATCTCCAACAGGAAAACTGAGAGATAAACATGACCTGTTATTTTCCAGCCTCCATTTGCTTCCCTATGGGCTAACCCATCCTAAGGCCTTTACCTGTCTTTCCGGATATTTCGGCCAGCCTGGTCACCGCCCTCTTCCTCGGCATCCTTCTGGTCATCCTTACTCTCTTCCCAGTCCTTGTAGGAAGAGATTTTGGACTTCTTCTTGTCCTCCCCATCGTCCTTCTCCTCTCGCTCCCTCCGTTTCAGGGAAGCCAGCAAGTCCAGTCCCAGTAATGAAGGGCGGGGAGCAGGGGCCTTGAAGACATGCTGCTCGCTGGCCGCACTTTTGGTCTTGCAAATAAGACCACCAACCTGAGAGTCCAGATCAGTGCCTTCCAATCGATGGATCGAGGCATCCTCACTGGTGTCCCCCATCACAGGATCTGGGATTTCTCTGGAAGGAAGGCAAATCTTTGGTACTGGAAAAGGCTCAGCTCTACCATATCGCAGAATAAATGCAGTTATGGTTATATTTAGGTGATTAACCTTTCCCATCTCCCCCTAAGACCAGGACTACTTTTGCTGCCTCTCTCCAAGACTTTTCCATCAAGTCACTGACAATCTCCAAAGATCTTCCTATTCCAACCCCCAACAAACACCAAAATAGATACACACACACACCCCCCCCATACATTCCTCCCCACCCCCCACAAGGATCCAAGAGGCAATAAAAGGCCTCACTAAGGGATACTTTCTAGAGCCTGATGTCATCTGTAACAGGGGTGTAGGGAAAATACCACTAAATTGGAGTCAGAAACCTCAATTAGAAACCAGGCTCTTGACACTTTCTACCTGTATGATGGTAAGTAAATAATCTTTGTTTAACCATAATTTCATATCTATTAAATGGAAATAATTTTTACTTTATCTAATCCATGAAGCTATTGTGAGAATCAAACAAAAAGTGTATATGAAACCATAAAGAGTAGCTCTTTATGTAACCATAAGAGTTAACATAAATGTAACTGCTACATTATATTATTTGCTATCCTCCTATATACTGTTGGTCCCTCACCCATTCTTTACGTGAGTTCTACCTCTTCCTCTCTTTAAACAACAGGTACAGCAGCACAGAGATGGGGCAGAAGGCTACCATCCATGTTCTCCATACTTTAGTGGCTTTTCTTAGCCTAGCTGCGTTTTACAGAAAACAATTTACTCATAGCAGCCAAAATCAGTTTAATAACAATCTACGTTTACCAAAAATATTTATGAGAAATACTAGGTTAGGAAAAGGTGTTACTGAGAAGTATTTAAGCGGCTACAAGACTTCTGGCACTCAAGTTGGAACAAGCTTCTCTTTACCTCTCACTACACATCTGCCACTCATGAACATATACCAGTTGTGGGTGCTTGCATAATTCCTCTCATTCCAACAAGTTAGCAAAGCAAAGGAGGTGCCACCAGAATCCAGAATGTTTTACCAAACTCTAATTAAATGCACAGCTCTATAGAGTATTGCCAAACAGACTGGACACACAGTATTAATGCAGAAAAAAGAGTTACATTTTGAAAATGCCATCAGGCAGAACAGAAAAAAGAAAGCTGCATATTGGTGACGTCTGTATGCATACGAGGAAATCCACACAAGAAAGTAAAGATACACAGGCTCTGCTCAATAGTTGTCCAAACCAGGAAATGTATCCTGGACTGCCATTCTACACAGGTGAGAGAACACTGGATGTGTCGTTGACTGCTGTACCTCAATGTCTAGCAAAATAAGCGTTTGATAAATTTAAAAATGAATTAAACTTATTAAAGGAGAACAGGAACCCAAACATTTCTGGAGACAGCAAAGGAAGATTCCAGCAACACAGGACAAGGAGGGAGCCAGACAGGACTTAACTAGCTGCTGAGAAGAACAAATAAGAGCTAAAGAGCAAGACTCTTGAGAATAATTAATGGCAAAGAAACTACAAGGGGTACGAGAAAGCCAGGGAAGAAAGAACCTAGATTCACGCATTCAACAATTACTCACTGAGGGCGTCCCTGAGCCAATTGCTGTTCTCGGCGACAGCAACAGAGAAGAGAACAAGAAAAAAATCCCCGCCCACCTGAAGCTGACGTTCCAGTAGAAGAGATCGCCCACCAGATTGCCTGGTATAAATAACACTGTGAGAGAGCAGAGGAAGACACAAGGAGCCCTACTCGGGCTCGGAGACAGTCTGGGGTGGGTTACAGCGGAGGCCTGGGAGAGGGAGCAAGGCCACTCCAGGCAGCATTCCTGGATCTCAGGGAGGCCGCTCCAGGCAGCAGGATTTGACCAGAGCAAAGAGGAAGGCCAAGGCGGGCAGGACGGGTGCAGCATCCCCGAGGTGAGTAAGGCAAGGTGGGTGACAGGGAACTCCCCAAACTGGGGCCCGGACCTAAGCAGGGAACCAATATCTGCCGCCTGGAGCCGCCATGATTATAGAAGGGCAGGCCAGGAAGGAAGAAGGGACTCTCACCTCACCAAGCGCGACTCTTGGGACCCTTCTGTCCCGGATTCTGGGGCGCCGGCGCTGCCACCCCTCGCTTAGACAGGCTCAAGGAGCCAAAATCCACACCTTGAAAGCGGCCATTATTGTCCCTTAATACCTTGCGCGGCCCCCTCTATCCGCCCAAAGCTACCATAGAGAGCAGTCTGGAACACGCCGATTCCTGGATCCAAGTGAGGAATGGAACGCGAACAGGCTCTCAAGGCCTCCTCTGGGGCTCTGATCAGAGACACTTCCGAGTCTCCTTGTGACCAATCACTCTTAGTCTAAAAGACGACATCCCGCCTCTAGTCTGGGGGCAGGAAAAGGAGGGGAAAAAGGTCGACATCTTTAACACTGGCGGAGGTGACGCCTAGCTTCCGGTCAGAGCCGAGCAAGGTGGGCGGTGACTAGAAGCTCTTCTGTTTATTGGGCTGTTGAGCGGGGGCCGACCGACGACCGGGAGTTTGTTTTCTGTGCTTGTGCGTTTTCTATTCGGTTTCCTTCCCGCTAGCGGGGCCACGAGGGTTGCTAGGCAACAGGTCCTGGGTGACTTGGCCTTAGGGCTCGGCCCGGCTTGGGGCTGATGAAAGGAGCGGTCCGCGTCCAGGCTCTTCCGAGAAGGGGTTGCCGACAGTCACAAAGTGGAAGGGAGGGAGGCGGCGTGGACGAGTAAGGTAAGTGCTACGGTCCCTAGCGCGTGTGGGCCAGGAGCAGCGTAACACAGGTGACTTTAAATACGTATATCGGATATTTTGGAAAACAGCGATGCGCGCCCCGCTGTAAATAAAAATCACCCATGCCTTCATACGCAGAGGTGACCACTGATGGTGTTTGGGGATATTTATTTCCAGTTGTTTTTGTGGAATACGTTGTAGTAAGGTTTTGTACAAAAGTGAGTTCAAAGTTTTTTTCTTTTTTTGGTGTTTCTGCAGTTGTGGCGCGCGCCTGAGGTTCCAGCTACTCGGGAGGCTGAGGCGGGAGGATTGCTTGAGCCTGGGAAGTTGAGACCAGCCTGGGCAACATAGCGAGACCCCGTCTCAGAAAAAGAGAGGTAGAGAGGAAAGCAGTGGAGTTATTGGTCAAAGAGTATGTCCCCTTTCTTTCCAGAAAGATTTTGTGCCTGCATTCCTGCAGGGACTCCCTGTGTCTGTCCCTACATTCATACTCTTGCCATTATTGTGTGCCACCGTCTTGTTTAATTTTCGCCAATTCAGTGACTTTGTAAACATACCTTTTAATTTACTAGTAAAGCTTAACTTTTCAAATGTATTTACTGTCCATTTGTACCTCTTCTTTTGGACTAGAAGGTTGGTGGCCTGTATTCTAGTCTTTGTCATTGTAACAGGAAGTGCAACTGTAAGCAAGCTAGTTTGTAAAATGATGGGGTTGAATTAGGCCCCTTGTACCTCAGCATTTTATGATTTGTTTATGGAATTGTAGTTTTCACACACACTCCTAACTGATGTGTTTGTCATGTAATGAGGTGCACCTAGAATCTTTAAGCCAGGATTTGTAATAATACAATGTACACAATAAAGGACTGTTTAAAATGTGTAACAACACATGCAAGAAATAATATGCTGCCATGACAAAGAATATGGATGTTTTCTATATAGAGATATGGGACAATCTTCACAGGTTAGGTTTGAAATAATGAAAAGTGCAGAAGAGTAGATAAAGTGTGTACACTGAACATCAGCCATTGGTCCCTCCACAACCATTCTTCATCCTCCTCTAGACTGCTCTGGGGCGGGGAGGTTTGCCTGCCTCAACAGGCCCCTGCCCTCTGGTTCCAGTTGGAGTCAGCCAGTGGTTTCACAAGCAAAGGTCCGAGGGAGGGAGGACAGTGGCTGCAACACTTAACAGCAGGCCGCCCTCCTATACACTGTCCTCTCCACTCACCTATTTTTGCCACACAATTCTTATAACTGCTTCCTCCCATGGCTCCTTCCTCCTATGTCCTAGGGATGGGTACAGCATCCCGCTGTTACTAGCCCCAAAGTAGTACACTTTACCCTGTTGTTTTTCTACAACTGCCTTAATTAAACTGCTTTCAAATTACCAAAGTTGAGAGTGTCATCCCTTTCTTGCTGAAACACTGATACAATAGGCTATCTTTTAGGGGGAGAGAGAGGGAGGGAAAAAATATAGTAACACATATTTGTATTTTTTTGTGAATGCATAACAAAACTCTGAAAGATACATGAGAAACTAATGAACGCAGTTATCTGGCCCCGGGGAGGGAGCAATGAAAACAGGGCACAAGGAGCAGGGACAAGGAGAGGGAAACTCCATGATATTACCTTTCTATGATGTTTCTTTTATACCATGTGAATGCATTAGCTACTCTGTGAATTAATTTTTTTCAATGAGGGCTCACACAGTTAATCTAAACTATCTTTAAACATTGCACCTTTATTTCAGGAGTGACAGGATTCACTTGTGGGTTATCTCAGGATGAGCTTCCTACTGCCCAAGCTGACTAGCAAAAAGGAAGTAGACCAGGCGATAAAAAGTACTGCTGAGAAGGTGTTGGTTCTCAGGTTTGGAAGAGATGAAGATCCTGTCTGTCTGCAGCTAGATGATATTGTAAGTGACTGTCTAAGTGGTTTTTATTAATAATCTATATTCTTACTTCAGCATCTGAATAGTACATGAGAGGGAGTAGTCAGGGCTGGGTATATGGCTGGTCATTTGTTAGTTCACTAAATGCTGATTGTGTGCCTGCCGTAAGCCAAACCCCCAAATATGTGTGTGCTTAATCTGTCTTGGATGTCCTTACCCGCTAAAAGCTGTCAATGCTGTTTCACCAACAAGGCAATGGAAGAGCAGAAAACTATTAACAAGCATCTGTGAACACTATCTTTTCAGTGCTTGCAATAGTAAGATAATAGTAGCCCCATATCCCAGTGGGAGAAAAAATGCCAGAGAGGTCAAGTAACTTCCCACAGGCACAGATTCACTATATTGCAGAGCTGAGATTTGAACTCAGTTTTCTGTAGCTGCAAATAATCTTTTCTCGTGTGCTGCCTCCAGTATGTGCCTGATGCAGAGAGACCTAACCCAAAACTTAAGACCTCTTACCACCATTTCTACTGCTGCCATCCCGTGTAAGAGCTGAGTGTACAAATCCACATTTCCGTGGTTACTGTGAGGGTGTGATGTGTTAGCCCTGGGGAAAAAAAGATCAGAGGATTCTACCCTCAGCCATAGGGAGGAGGAAATACCACAGAGGTCGGTAATGTAGACACTGAAGCCACACTGCCAAAGTTCAAATCCCAGCCCTACTGCTTAGGAGCTGTATGACCTGGGGCAAATTACTTTACCTCCCTGTGCCTCAGTTTCCCTGTCTATAAAATGGGGACTCTAATAGCATATACCTTTTAAGAATGTTGTAATATTAAATGAATTAACAAATGTTAAGCACTTAGGACAGTCACCACATAGTAATGTCATGTAAGTGTCTGTTACTAATTATCGTGATTTTCATTTCTGGGAGGATTGGGAGGAAGGAGACATTAGGGAATTTCAGTATCCATATTACATATTTCTAAGTTGTGTTGTTTTAAATGAGCATGGGTTACTTTTATAAAAACATTCAAAGAAGGAAATTAAAGGAAGAAATAGATTCACAGTTTTCCCCAAGGATTTCTACGCTTAGCTCTTACATAGGGTGGCAGCAGTAGAAATGGCCGGAACAGGTCTTAGTTCTGGGTTAGGTCTCTCTCTGCAATGAATAAACAAGAATACTCCCATGCTGTCACCCTCTTAACCTCATACAGTTTCCCAAGGTTCCTTCCTAACCCCGTCTGCAGGTCTGCAGTGAATGAGACTCTGGAGGATGGGGTTACCTTGTGTCTAATGTGGGAGCCACAAGGGCTGCATTGTTGGCCCAGGAGTTTTTTCAAACAAAATACTCTGTTGTAGTAACAAGTTTCACAGAAGAAACATTAGCTGCCTCTCATATTGTAACCTTTGTCTCTCTCATTTGCAGCTTTCTAAGACCTCTTCTGACTTAAGTAAAATGGCTGCTATATACCTGGTAGATGTGGACCAAACTCCAGTTTATACACAGTATTTTGACATCAGTTATATTCCGTCTACTATCTTTTTCTTCAATGGGCAGCATATGAAAGTGGATTATGGGTAAGTGCAGTTGATCTGAAGTTATTGCAACCTTGTAAGTTTCCTTTGGTAAGCAGTTTCAGTGGCTTGCCTATTTGCATGTGATGTTGACTCTGTGAGTCTTATATCAGTAGTGTTTCCTCAATTGATGCACTGTCTAATTTTTTATGCAAAGCCTTGCTACAAAATGACAGTATTTCAGGTATGATTGTCAAATTTTATTTATTTTTTTAATTAAAAATATGGTGCATACACATGGTTTGTCAAATTTTAATTTCCAACTTAAGTATGAAGAAATAGTACAGTTTGCGAAGCACTACCATCCATAAGTCTATAAAATATAAAATAGCTATGTTAACTAAATAAAGAACTCTTAAAATTTTCCCAGGAATTTCATTTGAAACAAAATACGTAGTTGTTCTTAAACTTTTGGACTGATAAGTGGCATTTATAAAAGAAGCATTCCTTCCAGCAAACTAAGATGTGCTTCTCTCTTGCAAAGTTTCCTGCTTTTCACCATTCAGAGAATTTTAAGTCATTCTTCAGCAAAGCCTGTCAAGAATAAGTAACATGAAGTCTTATTTAATGCCTTCCACTCCATCCAGTTACCATCTCAATACTTAATATTGATGATTGGATGCATCCATGATCCTGACCATTTCTACTGTGGTTGAGGTGTCCACTTATCTAGATCTGTGTACCCTTTTTGTCTTTATTTGAAAGTGTGTGAAATATTATCTGTTTTAAAGTGCTTTAGGCTGGGCACAGTGGCTCACGCCTGTAATACCAGCACTTTGGGAGGCCGAGGCAGGCGGATCATTTGAGGTCAGGAGTTCAAAACCAACTGGCCAGCATGGTGAAACCCCATCTCTACTAAAAATACAAAAATTAGCCGGGTGTGGCCAAGCGTGGCTGGGCACGGTGGCTTACACATGTAATCCCAGTACTTTGGGAGGCCAAGGCAGGCAGATCACGAGGTCAGGAGATCGAGACCATCCTGGCTAACACAGTGAAACGCTGTCTCTACTAAATATACAAAAAATTAGCTGGGCATGGTTGCAGGTGCCTGTAGTTCCAGCTACTCTGGAGGTTGAGGCAGGAGAATGGCGTGAACCCAGGAGGTGGAGCTTGCAGTGAGCCGAGATCGCACCACTGCCCTGCAGCCTGGGCAACAGAGTGAGACTCCGTCTCAAAAGAAAAAAAAAAATTAGGCGGGCATGATGGTGGGCGCTTGTAATCCCACCTATTCAGGAGGCTGAGGCAGGAGATTCACTTGAGCCTGGGAGGTGGAAATTGCAGTGAGCAGAGATTGCAGCACTACACTGCAGCCTGGTGACAGAGCAAGACTCCATCTCAAAACAACAACAATAACAACAACAACAAACACAAACTATTTTAAAGCTGTTTATTCTACTGGAACACAGTTGATGTAAGTATTAATTTGGGACAACCTTTTAAGGGGGCCAGTTCAACATTATGTATCAAATACTTTAAAGTGTTTAAACTTTTTAACCCAGTAATTACACTTCCAGGAATTTAATATGATGTGGTAGATGCAGATTTAACAACTGAAAGAAATACATGTTAGCTAGAAAAAAGCATATTACTGAATAATTTGTATGACATAATTTCCAATGTTGGGAAAAAAGAAGTATGTATCTGCACATACACACACACACACACACACACACACACACACAATTGGAAGGATATACACTGAAAAGTGACCTCTGGCCTCATGGGTGATTTTGTTTCTTTCTTTGAAATTTGTATAGTAGCCTACCTGATGTTTGAGATACTTTTCTAAAAAAAATAATTTTTGATACCTACCACTCAAAAGTGTAAGTGACTAGAACTTAAAGGCCGTGAGTATTGAATGGGCTTTGCACGGTGCCCAGGCAAAAACAACAGCAAACGCAGAAACAGTGTGCACTCCAACACTTGGTGATACGAGAAGTGATAAAAATAGATTTTGTGATGACGATAGGTTTGAAGCTGAAGCTTTTCACGTGACAGAGCTTTCATGCTAGTGGCCCCCAGCACTGGGTTTAGTCACTTACTAAATGGAAAAAAATGATTGAAAAAAATGTTGGGCTTTATGTCTGAAGTCTCGTTGACAAGAAGAAAATAACAAAGCTGTTGTTCATTTTGTTTATCCTGAAAGTCTTCAGCAAGTGATTATTCAAAGTTCTTAGAGCAGTTGTTTCTCTTCTATGGTGTCTAGATCTCCAGATCACACTAAGTTTGTGGGAAGCTTCAAAACCAAACAAGACTTCCTAGATTTGATTGAAGTGATCTATCGAGGAGCAATGAGGGGGAAGCTTATTGTCCAAAGTCCTATTGATCCCAAGAATATTCCCAAATACGATCTTCTCTATCAAGACATTTAGTACATCAACTGCTGTCAAAGATGAAGAAAAAGGCATATCTTGACACAGTAACTGAATCCAGCTGTGTCCCAGACGAGAAGAGGTTATACTTGCATGTAGAAAACCTGGCCCCTGAGGAAAAGACCCCGCTGGTTCTCTGATGACCTGGGATGCCTGTCTACTCCCTGCAAGCCTCAGAGCAGCCAAGTCATTGGTGTTCATTTTCCCCATGGTGATTTTTGTAACTTCTCTTTCTAATGTTTTTCTTTATTCCTTTAATACAGAATCCTCCAAAACATTGGCTAGTACAATTTGATTTAATCATGTTCATTTGATACACAAGTGAACTGGAAAGTCACTTCCCATAGAAGCAAAAGTACTTATTTTCTACCCTAGCTGGCTGCATGCCTGCACACACACTCTCACACTCACACACACACACCCCTTTGCCCATCCCTCCACTCGTACATCCCTCATGCTTTCCCGTCTCCAGTCTGTATTACTGTAGTTTCTCTTCAAATAAATAATTGAGCAGACAAGTTTGTTTTATTTTGGAGCCTTTTTGGTCTGACTTTTAAACATTGTCCTGGTTGGCTCTTTTTTTTTTTTTTTTTTTTTTTTTTGAGATGGAGTTGCCCAGGCTGGAGTGCAGTGCCGCGATCTTGGCTTACTGCAAGCTCTGCCTCCTGGGTTCACACCATTCTCCTGCCTCAGCCTCCTGAGTAGCTGGGAATATAGGCGCCCGCCACCACGCCTGGCTAATTTTTTGTATTTTTAATAGAGATGGGGTTTCACTGTGTTAGCCAGGATGGTCATGATCTCCTGACCTCGTGATCTGCCCGCCTTAGCCTCCCAAGTGCTGGGATTACAGGCATGAGCCACCGCGCCTGGCCCATTTAATTATTTTTTATATTATAAAATTGAATATGAAAAGTGAGAATTTTAACCTTCACTCTCCACCACTCTATTCAGGTAAAACAATGCATGAGCCACCCTTAGCAGGAGCAGGTTTTTCCCAGAAGCTGCTGCCTCTTCCTGAGGCAGAAAATTGTATTACTAAGGCTCAAAACTAAAAGAGATGTCAGCATTGTTAGAAAGAAATGTCACCCTTAAGGGATTTGCCTGTTTTAATAACTTTGTGAGGAATTCTTACTTTTCTGGGGCGCCTGGTGCAACCGTGGGCAAGTTTCTGTCCCTCTTTAAACCTCATGGTGGTTATTGAAACAGATTTGTTAGAAGGAGAGGGTAGGCACAGAGCTGGAGAACCATGGTCGAGGCAGCTTGTGATCTGCCTAGCAGCCGCTGACCTCCTCGCCAGCAGAAGCCCAGTCCTGTTCAGAGCAGCACTGTCACTGCAAGTCCATCCCCCTTTGCCAGGGGTTCCATTCCACCCCTTTTCTGCAGGGAGAGGTGCCATGAGGCTTGCTTCTGGCTTATACAGGAGAGAGGGAAGGCTGCTGGGCACTGCTTGTGTTCCTGCCGATAAAAGGAGGGAGTTACTCCAGGAATAAGACAAAACGAGAGGAGGAGGCCATCACCTCTGTCCTCTTCCATCGTACACTTCCTGCCTCTGGTTTAATCATGATGCATGGAGCTACAACAGCCATCTTAGGCCCATGAGGTGCCCAGCATCAGGTAAAACATCAACATGCTAAGAAGAACAAAAAGAGCCCGATCCCTGATGTTACTGAACTCCTGCGTGAACTCAGCCTGCCTCCGTCAGATTTCTGTGAAAGAATAAAATTTCTTTTTGCCTAAGTCACTGTTAGTCGGGTTTTCTATTCTTCAGCCCAGTTCACACAGTATTTGGGGTATGGTGAGCACTCAGCCCACCAGCCAAAACTCAGAACCTGCATGTGCAAAATTCTCGTGTCTTCTTCCTCCTGTTAGAAATAAGTTCTTGGTGCCACAGAGGAAGAGCAGCACTCAGAAGAAAAGTTTCTCAGCAAGGCAAAGTTTACTTTGCAGAAGGGTGCTGCCCACGCCTATAGCAGTCACAAGAGCACACCTAACAAAGGAGAACAGAGGTTTTTAACCCTAACGCAGTTCCTGCTTCTTTGTCTTTCCCCCATTGGCTGGGGTTGGACTGCACAGTCTAGGCTGACCCCAATTGGCTATGTGCTTGAATCTTTCTCAAAAGGCACAGGGTAAAGGTTACAGGTTAAGGTTTGGAGGAAGGCAGTTTACATCCTATGACAAGAAAGTTGGATCTTTGAAGAGGAACCTTTCTTTTATGCTGACAATTTCCCTTTTTGTTTTTATAATTCTTCCTCTTCAAATTATTTTAGTAAGATTTGGCTTTGTTGCTCTTCTTGATTGTCTAGGTAAAAGTTTTTCTGAATATGGAGGGGGAGAGACAGAGGAGGTTTTAGAGCCATTTCTACGAGTCTGAACTAACCCATGAACACAGTGTGTGATGCAACAGCTTACAAGGATGAGTGCACTTGTAACGATTGCAAGGGAAGTGAGGATAGAGGCCATAAGTCCTTTCCATTTACCAAACCATCTTTCCAGTAAACCTGTGAAGGGATCGTGTTCCAGAATTTTCAGCCAGCTCATTTGCTAGGGTGTTGAGGCCTTGTAGAGCCTTGGTAATGGTTCCATCGGGAACTGTGTTATTTGGGATCAAAGTACAACATTGGGGTCTGATGATGATACAAACTCTGCATTTTTCTGCTAATATCATGTCAAGAGCTATCCTGTTTTCCCAGGCCATTTGGCTGGTAGGACCAAATTGCTCCGCTATCCCGTTAATGGCATCTCTGGTATAAATAACAAATCCTTGTTGATTGTAATATATATAATTTATCCAATCTACGTTTTTGTTTATAGTAGACCACCAAAGTAAGACTGACTAAAACCCAGCAGCTATTTGATTTCAAGCTTTAAATTCATTGGCTACTCCTCATGGTACTCCAATTGCCTCTATATAGACGTGGGGGTCGAAAGACCCTTGAGCTTCTCTTTTTTCCCAAGAGGGTGACTTTTTGCCGGACTGATGAAATGCCAGGGTGAAAGAGATGGCCAATTGGATTAGAGCACAAGTGCCACTCCAATTATTTGGCAGCATACCCAGTAGAGGTCCTCCACAATACCACCGAACATCTGCTCGTGGACAGACGAGGGCAGTCTGATTGGTGAGCTATGGAAAAGGCTTGGATTCACTGCATCCCATTAGATTCCTGGAAGATGCCAAGTTTTCCCCCTGTTGCGAGAGACACGAGGTAAAATTGGCATGAGAGGCCGGGTGCCGGATGGCCCTTAGGGGCTGACCGACAGAGCAGTCTTTGACTTTCAGGAAAAGCAGTGAGAGAGTGGTGCATGACTTACTACCCCCGGCTGTGGGATGCTGGAAGAGAGCTACCATACAGTCCATGCCCGGTTGGTTAGACCATCCAAGCGGAAAAAGAACTATTTGGATTTCTGGCCTGCCTGTTGCACAGGTGTAGTAGTCGCTTTTATTTAAAGTACAAACTGAGTATTTGATCGATTTCAGCCAGGCATTTGTTTCTTGGTATCTGATCTCAATAACCAGGGTGTGTTTTAGGTCTTTGACTTCCACTATGGCCACTTTAGTTTTGTCATTAGGTAATGGCAAGATAGTTGTTTGATTTGGAGGAGATCTTGGGGAAGGAAGGGGTGCTGGAGGGGTGACAAAACCAATCTCCAAGGATTCTATGGGGTCTTTCCCAGTAACATCTGCCCCTATACCATAAAAGCGACTTAGGGTGGGAATAGGGTTAGCGGAGATTGAAGTAGTAATAGAAATATGCACCGGGTTATGTCAGGTGTTGGCAGTTAAATGAATTATTTCGTTTAGTAAAATGGATATAAGGTTTTAGGGAGGTACAGCCTACTAGGGAAGTCCAGCCTTGGGACTGAGTGGTCCAGGGAATATCGTACCAGCAATGGCAGGGTAGCCAATTATAGGGAATCTTACAAGGATCAGATTGGGGGTGGGGTGAGTACCAAGGGCAAAGATACTTTTCCGAAGAGACTAGTTGCCTTTAACTTGGTAGGTCTCTGCAAGGTATGGCTAGGCAAGCATCAAACTCAACAGCTTGAGGGGAGGCTGATTTGGTTACATTAATAATGAAATGCCCCTGGGCAATTAGGAGGAAGAAGAGACAAATGAGACCTTTTGAATGTTAATTTTGAGGGAGTTGGTCCTGGAGTGGTGGTCCATGATTCCATAAGGGGTGGGGTCCTTTGTACCCGAGTGTGATGAGTCCACCCCTGTTCAGCTGTTGGGACTGCTGTTTCAGATGTTAGGAATATTAGATAGGGTCCCTCCCACGATGGTTCCAGTTTTTCTTTCTCCAGCTTTTGATGAGCACATAATCCCCAGGCTGATGTTGGTGTACTGGAAACTCTAGAGGTGGCGTTTGTGCTAAGAGGCCTTGGATCCTGAGGGAAGACGGGGTGGAAGACAGACGACATATATAGTTTTTAAGAAATTGATCTTTTGTTTCCAGTGTGGGGATGTCAGTGGTAGAATGTAAGTATGGCAATCTGTAGAGCACTTCATAAGGGGACAGGCTGATATCTTTTCAAGGGGTGGTACGAATTCTTAGTACAGCGATAGGAAGGCAGTTCGTCCATGGCAGTCGGGTTTCGAAGATTAGTTTAGTTAGGTGATTTTTTTAGAGTTTGTTTCATTCTTTCTACTTTTCATGATGAGGGTGGGTGCCAGGGAGTATGATATTCCCATTTTTTTCCTAGTGTCTGGGTTAATCCTTTAATGACCTGTGCAGTAAAATGGGTTTCATTGTCTGAGTCAATGTTCTCTATTAATCTGAATCTGGGTATGATGTCTTCTCTTGTGATACCTTACCCTGTTTTAATATGAATTGACTCTCCCTTAGCTGAGAAAGCCGGACAGACTCCGTTTGGCTCCTTCATTTGCAAGACATCAAAGGCTCCTTACTCACCCCTTCCTCAAGGATTTAACTTGTGCAAGCTAACTCCCAGCACATCAAAGAGTGCAATTAACTGATAAGGTACTGTGGCAAGCTATATCCACAGTTCCCAGGAATTCGCCTGGTTGATAGTACCTATAGCCCCCACGTTTGTGTCCGGTGGAAGCATCCAAAGCCCTTGCATCTGTCACTTTGTGACGGATTTAAAGCCTCTGCACCTGGAACTGTTTGTTTTCCTGTAACCGTTTGTCTTTTTGCTTGTTTTACTTCTGTGAGGTTGCTTCAGCCCGATTCCCGCTCCCCTTTCTAAACCAAAGTATAAAAAAATATCTACCCCTTTTTCAGGGCCGAGAGAATTTTGAGCACTAGCCGTCTCTCGGTCACCAGCTAATAAAGGACTCCTGAATTCATGTTAAAGTGTGGAATTTCTCTATAACTCGCTCAGTTACAACACTAAAGTACTACTACTAATGTAGTACTTTAGCTACATTATTATCAGTTGCACTTGGCAGGTGAATGACTTCCACCCAGTGAGGGAGATGGTCCATTATAAGTAACAAATATTGGAGACAGCCTATTTGGGGCATTTCGGTATAGTCTCTTTGGACACTTTGGAATGGCCTTAGCCTAGGATTTCTTCCCCCAAAGGGTGGTTTTTTTTAAGTTTGTTTATTGGTTTTTCTGCATACCATACGTCTGTGACTTGCCTGGTAAGGGTATAAATCCCTATACACCCGTAGGTTCTAAGAACTGTGTCACGCATGGCTTGGGGACCCCAATGAGTTCCTTGGTGAAGTTGTGCTAAGATTTCTCTCATTAGGGGCTTAGACAACATTTCTTTGTTATCTGGCAGTATCCATTTCACTTCTGAGTTTTCATTAGCGCCTATTTTCTTTCATTTTTCTTTATCTGGTTGGGAGAAGATGGGGGTTGTGGATGGGGAAGGGAGACAAGGGGTTAAATGGAAAATGGGTGCTTCTTGGGAAGCGACTCTCGAAAGAGGGACCTTTTTGGTGTCCTGGAACATAAACAATGACTGTATCCTCTGGTAGCTGAAGGTTTTCTAATACTTGCATGATTAACTCTTTGTGGACAAGGTTTTGGCCCTTGCTAGTAATAAGACCTCGTTCAGTCCAAATCTTTCCAAAGGTATGGGCCACTCCAAAAGCATATTTGGAATTGGTGTAAGTATCCCTTCTTGATTCTGCAGATATTTTAAGGCTTGATGTAGTGCGAACAACTCACATGTTTAGTTAGACCAGTTATTGGGCAGTCTCCCTGATTCTACTTCTGTGAGAGTTTCTCCACCAACCACTGAGTAGCCATTATGTTAAGTCTAAGCTTTTGTGCTCAGGGTCTCCCGCATTTGGATTTCCTGTCAGGAAGGTGGTGGGGTTGGCCAGGTGCAGTGGCTCATGCCTGTAATCCCAGCACTTTGGGAGGCCGAGGTGGGTGGATCACCTGAGGTCAGGAGTTCAAGACCAGCCTGACCAACATGGAGAAACCCCATCTCTACTAAAAATACAAAGTTAGCCAGGTATGGTGGCACATGCCTGTAATCCCAGCTACTCGGTAGGCTGAGACAGGAGAATTCACTTGAACCTGGGAGGCAGAGGTCGTGGTGAGCCGAGATTGTGCCATTGTACTCTAGCCTGGGCAAGAAGAGTGAAACTGCGTCTCAAAAAAAAAAAAAAAAAAAAAAAGAAAGGTGGCAGAGTTGAGCTCATTGTCAGTGGTTAGGGTTAAATCACCTTTTTCTAATAGGATAGCTTCATATTTTAGGATTCTTGAATCCGTAAGCCATCTCCCTGCTTTTTGGCTAAGAATGGTTTTAACCTGATGGGGTGTGCTTACAATGAGACTTCCCTTATAGGGTATTTTTCTACTTTTGTCAATAAAGCAATTGCTGCTATAGATTAGATACATTCAGGCCACCCGTGGGTTGCCAAGTCAAGAATACTTGACAGAAAGGCTGTGGGCTGGCGATGGCCCCCATGCTTTTGAGTGAGTACTCCTGTAGCTGCCTTATATTAGCAAAAAGGTGAAATGGCTGTTCTAAGGACGGCAGAGCTAAGACGGGCAGTTGTAAGTAGATGTTTTAGTTCCTCAACTTGCTGGACTTCTTGTGGAGTCCAGAGAAAGGGGTCGGGCCCTTCTTGGGTAAGGTTTAGATATAGAGGCTTTGTCTTTAAGGCATAAGACTCAATCCACAGGCAACAATTTCCATCTAGCCCCAAGAATTTTCTAAGTTCTTGTTTTGTCTCAGGCAATGGCAAGGATATGATCCCTTCAATTTGTTCGGGTCCTATCTTCCGCTTCCCTTTGCTTATTAAGTGCCCCGTGTATTTTACCTCGGGTTCTACAAGCTGGAGTTTATTTTTTGAGACCCATAACCGTTGTTTCCTTAGGAAATTTAGAATTGCGTTTACTTGGTCTTTGGTGCCTCCGGAAATGAGCAGGTCGTCCACATATTGGAGTAGACATAAGGATGATGAAAGAGTGAAATTCTCTAGGACTTGTTCCAAAATTTGACTGAATAGGTTTGGAGAGTCTGTAAACCCTTGGGGTAGAACTGTCCATCGGTACTGTTGCTTCCAACTGGAGTGAGGGTCCTCCCATTCGAAAGCAAATATGTCCCAGCTATCCTCAGCTAAGGGGCAAGCCCAGAAGTCATCCTTGAGGTCTATTACTGTGAACCACTGGCGGTCATGAGGGATCTTGCTGATAATGGTGTAAGGGTTAGGAATGACAGGGTGGGTGGTCTGGACTATTTGGTTAATGGCTCAAAGGTCTTGTAGTAGCCGATATGACCCATCTGACTTTTTTACAGGCAGTATTGGAGTGTTGTAAGAGGACATACAGGGTTTAAGAAGTTCTTCCTGAAGGAGACCTTCGATTATAGGTTATAAACCTATTCTGTCTTTCAAGGAAATAGGGTACTGTTTTTTCTTTACAACTTCCCCAGGATTTCTTAATTTTACATGGATTGGAGAAACTTGTAATTTCCCCCAATTTCCTTCCTCTGACTATACATCAGAATGGATTTGGCTCTCTAGGATGGTAAGTAAGTTTAAGGAAATAGAGAATTTTCCTTGATTAACATAGACCTATACCTAATTTTATCATTAAGTCCCTCCTGAACAGGTTTGTCCCTGCTTCTGGAATTAACAGGAATTTGATGCTAGCTAATTAGTCCTGATACGTGACTTTGCAGAAGCCCACAGGCTGAGGCCAGGAGGTGGTGCTGGGGAGGAAGGCAGAGAAGATGACTGATCAAGAGAATGCCACAGCTTTTCTCTTAACTGTTATTTTACCAGAAGCCACTTAATACAATCAGACAATTCTTTAAGAAAACTGAGACTGCCTTCTTCTTCCAAGAAACTTGGTACTGAAGAGAACTACAAGAGGAAAAGGTGTAAGTGACTGTGTTCTGAGAGGCATTTTTTAAGAGTTTGGTGTTTCCCAGTTTCTGGCTACTATCTCACAGGTTCTAGAATACAGGTCTTACTGGCCTACTAGCGCTAACCTGTTGAAGTTTATTGATGAATCTGCAGGGCACCTGTGAGGAGAGCTTCACAGAGATGGCTAGACCCTGGTGAGAGAGAGTGACATCAGTGTCGTTTTACACCCTGCAAATGAGGGGCCGTATTTTGGCATAAGAAGAAGGCGCATTGGTGATTGGTGGTATTGAAGGCTTATAGCAAGAGAAAGTTCCATTAGAAGAACTTCTGTTTATCAGAGCTCCAGAAACTTTCTTCTGGGAGACCATTGATAGCATGACCTGCCATCAGGAGAGGAGGCTCAGCCAGCTTGCATTTGATTCCTGGTGAAGAGTGGGGTTTTTTTTTTTTTTTTTTTTTTGAGACGGAGTCTCACTCTGTCGCCCAGGCTGGAGTGCAGTGGCCGGATCTCAGCTCACTGCAAGCTCCGCCTCCCGGGTTTATGCCATTCTCTCGCCTCAGCCTCCCGAGTAGCTGGGACTACAGGCGCCTGCCACCACGCCCGGCTAGTTTTTTGTATTTTTTTTGGTAGAGACGGGGTTTCACTGTGTTAGCCAGGATGGTCTCGATCTCCTGACCTCGTGATCTGCCCGTCTCGGCCTCCCAAAGTGCTGGAATTACAGGCTTGAGCCACCACGCCCGGCCGAAGGGTGGGTTTGTTCCAAGTAGGAAAAGCAGCTTCTATTGAGGCAGGGACTCTACCTCCCACTCTTTACAGAGTCCCAGAAGGTTATTGCTGATAGGGACATTACCCTGGCTCAGGTCCTTCATGGAAGAGACCGGGAACTGATGGCCAGGAAGCCTAAATTACCTAGCAGATGTTTGGGCCAAGCTGTGATTTGGACCCAGCACATCCAGAGATCCTGCCTTTACATCATCGTCTTTTGTTTTCTGGAGTGCTGGTAGGTTAGATCCCAAACTCTGAAGTACTGTCTGTGTCAAAACACTTTTTCCCCTTCCCACTTTGAGCTAGCCTCTTCCTCACCAGGCCCATGCCCTTTCTCCTAATTCACTTTGAAGAGGCAACAGCATGCAGTGAAAAGAGCTCTGAGTTTGTATCAAACAGGGCTGGGTTCAAAGTTCTGCTTCACTGTTTCATGGCTATGTAACCTTAAGCAACTCACTTACCATCTCTGAGTCTCTGTTTCCTTCCCTGTAAAACAAGGACAACACTTACCTTTCTGGGGCCTTGAATTCAATAGGCTGTCAATCAGTGAGCATGATTCCCTAAGGTGGAAGAGTTTGTATCACCTTCGGGATTTCCAGTGGGTTTGGGGTGTTTTCTGCCATAATCCCAGTAGACTCTATACCTTCTGACTACCCTGGACCATAAAGGAGTGAATAAAAAAGACTCAAGATTGTCAAAAGAAAGCTCTTTATTGATTGACTCGGCAACGCAGGGCTGGCACCCATCAGCTCCAAACCACATCTTATCCCGTCCACTCCCGTCCACTTTGCCCTCTTCCAGGTTGCAATCTTGCTTTCAGGCAAGGGCTTCCGGCCAGCTTTGCATTAGTTCTCGGCTATGGTTTTCTGAACCCAGTCCTGAATGGAAGTCACCTTCACATACACACCATACTCAGCCACACCACAGCTCTTATCAAAGCTTAGGATCCCAGCCGCGTACCAGGTATCCTCCTCCATGTCGTGAACGGCAAAGGCACTGCCCGCATCGCCATAGCAGGTGTCTTCCTGGTACTTAGACATGCCGGCACAGAAGGTGTGTTCGTTCAGTATGGGCTGCACCCCTACGGGGCTCTTCGGTGTCTTCTTTTCGGGGACTGTGCTGCCTTCATAGTGCTTTATGCAGTCGTATTGGTCAGCCACAGGCAGCATGACATACTTCAGATGGTCAGTAAATTTAAAATTGGCATTTCGCCCCCAGCCAGACACGTAACCCACACGCCCTACTTCTGCATAATCCTTTGAAGGCAGGCAGATGGGCATCACTCTCTCATTAACAGGCACCTTCTGTTTGAGTTTGATGAGCCCAATATCTACCTCGGAGTAGTTAGGGTGTAGAACCACCTTCTCAATCTCTACAAGCTGCTTTTTCCCCACATAGAGTGTTAAAGTAGGGGCAATGTCTTTCGCTGTTGCATTTTCTGAATGGTTCAGGAAGAGATTTTTCGCCGTGGTCAGCAGCCATTGTTCATTGATCAGCGTGGCCCCTGTGGTGAGATTATGGCGGGAGACCATCTTAGCCTGCCAGGGAAAGCTGCCTTTGGCATCCAGGTGTCCACCCAGGATCCGCTGCACGGGGTTTACCGGATTCTTGGGCTTCCCACATACTGTCAAGGAGAGCAAGACACAAGTGAGTGGAAATGTGCAAGAGCCTTTCCATCTGAGAAAGGGGGGTAAAAGCATGGGCGGCTGTCACTGCTGCATAAACTAGAAAGATTTAAATGCTTTGCCCTTACCACCTGCTCATCTCATTCCCAATAGTTGCAGTTTTAAAATAATTCTGTTTTTTTAATTGTTTACATTACAAAAAGCTCTATTTCCCACTTTTCTAACAAAGGAAATGGGAAATACTGAGATTTTGAGCCCTGGCTGGTGAACTGTATTATATTTAAACAGTTATCCCAACAAAGGAATTTCCACAATTCCCTGAAATTCATTGCAAGGGCTAGGAGCTACAATTATTCATTCTCTCTGACGAAAGAGGAATCTAGAGCATCATTGACTGGAGCCCAGATTTTGTAGATAGTGCAGTTATTATGAGGCAGGTTGGCAGTTCCACACCAGTAAGAGCCGAAGAGGCTGGGCCTTTGCCTCTGGTCCCGAGAAGGAAAGGAGAGTACAACAGCTCCTGCTAATAACGAGAAGCAGAAGTCCCAGCCCACGTCCAGCCTCCTTCTAGGCTTCCATGGATTAAGATTTTATGTTATCCCTTGACTTGTTCTCCCTGGAGCTTGCTTCTCCTTAGACCCAGGGCTCTCTAGCAGGTTCTCTGTATGCATAGGCTCTCCTGATCTGTGGGCAGTGTAGACAGTGGATTCAGCCAGTGCCCTTGAGGCCCCAATGATCAAGACCCTTAGACCCTTAGTGACCCTTAGGGAATTACCACCTAACTGCTTAAGTCTCTCCCTGGCCAGCTGTGGTTCTCCCACATCCCTCCTCCTGGCTCTTGTGTGCTCAAAGGAAGCCGCACTGGAAGGCTGTGCCTCTAGGACGTTCCCACCCAGAAGCCTGCCTGCACTGGTAAGTGTTCAGCACCCACCTGCTTCACATTCAGGAAGTTTATCTCCAACAACCTTATTTGTCCACTGCTTCTCATTGTTTAAGGTGTACACTCCTGAAACAAAAGGCAAGAAATGAGCCAAAGGAAAAGTCAAGTCTGAACCCCGAGCAGAGTGAGAAGGCATTTAAAGAGAAGAATTAAAAGCAAGAGGGAAAGGGGACAATAGGGAGGGGAAAAGGAGAGAGAATATGAGGAGGAGGGAAAGAGTACTGTGCTGGAAACCAAGTGCGTGGACTCCAGTTATGCCCAGCAGAACACACTGTGGTCATGTTGGTCACGGCCAGGCAGTACAGGGAGGGCTCGGGTTTCAAATCCTGACTGCGTCTTACAGGCTGCCTGAATTTGGTCAAGATACTCAACCTGTCTGTGCCTCCGTTTCCTTATCAGCAAAGAAAGAATGACAACCTCTATTCTGAGGGATACTGTGAGGACTAAGTGAGCAAATAAATGTGAAGCACTTAGAGCAGTGCCAGGACAGCAGGACTCACTAGGTGAGGGTGACCTGTCGCCATCAGCGTTCCTCCTTTTCCCACATCTCCCGCCGGAGATGGAAATCTGACTCTGAGATAGGGAGGCCGCATGGCATGGCCTCCCCTGAACAAAACAGAAAACTTGAGGCTGACGAAAGTTCGTCTGCCCAAAGGGCCACAGCTACTGGCAACAAAACGCTTATTAGAATCTAAATCTCCTGGCTCCAGGGAGAGCAATGAACTTTCTGGCGAATCACCCCAGCACCGCCCATCATGGAAATGTCAGAGCGGGGGTTGTATGTAGGGCATAGAGACAGTTGTCCAGGTCTTACCATCTCCTTCTGTGCGCAGCCTGTAGTAGTTCTTACACTGGTAGCGAACCAAGTGCTCCACGTAGCCATTTGCGATCATAGGGGGCTTCGGGCAGCCATCATCTGCAAAGAGAGAGAAGCCAGAGAGTTTACTATTTGGAAATTGTTCCCAGTGAACCATGAAAAGTCAGACGAGTGGAAGCTGCTCTGCACATCAATCTCCTTCCGCCCCAAATAGAAGCCAACGGAAGTGCACGCTCCCCTCATTTCTGGCAGGAACCCCAATGTTCTTCACGGTCCTGATAGCCCAGAGGTCAAGATAAGAAGGGGCAACTGGGTGTTCTCAGAGACAGAGTGCAGACCCGAGAGGGTCAGAGTGGGATGCGGCGGCGCGTGGGATGCGGCGGCACCCCGGATGCATGCTGCCACCCAACCAAAGACTGACCTGCGATATCCGTGACATCATTGCCTGAGTCCACTGCAAAAAGCTGTCCCCAGAGCAGGAGAGCAACAATAGCTCCCAGAGCACTGCAGAGAGAAGACAGGAAGGAGTGGAAAGCTGGTCTCCCTGCTTCACAGCACATGCATGCATCCACACACACATGCGTGTACCCACACACACGCACACATGCATACACACACTCCTCCCACTTAGCAGCCAGAAAGAAAATCAATATATGGACGTGCTAGGACCAAGAAGTTGCCCCCACCCCCGCACACACATGCTGTAGCAGCTTCTGAGCGTGCCAAGCTTCCAGCAAGCTCTGTCCTGCTGGGAATTCTGCAGAAGCTTCAGAGAGGGATAGGAAGGCACGTGGGTGTGGGGCGAGTAGGGGGCTCAGTTTCTGGCCGCATTCAGGAAAGTACATTGGCAATAATACAGGAGCCCTCCAGGAAAGAGAAACCTCCCTCAGGCACACCAAAGATACTGTTAATAAAATGTAGATAACTCAGAGATGGGAACTTAGGACTTTTTACGCTATTCCTCTACTTCTTGATATTTTCCATAATAAAAGGTTCCTTAAATACATAATTTATTTATTTTTTTTTTGAGATGGAGTCTCGCTCTGTCACCCAGGCTGGAGTGCAGTGGCATGATCTTGTCTCACTGCAAGCTCCGCCTCCCGAGTTCACACCATTCTCCTGCCTCAGCCTCCCGGGTAGCTGGGACTACAGGCACCTGCCACCACGCCCGGCTAATTTTTTGTAATTTTAGTAGAGACGGGGTTTCACTGTGTTAGCTAGGATGGTCTGATCTCCTGACCTCGTGAGCTACTGTGCCCGGCCTCCTTAAATATATACTTTTAAACATATGGTTATTTCTAGTATTTTATGATAGTTCATCTTTAGGAAATGGTATCTCAAACCCCAAAATGCCAGAAGGTTACCTGGAAGAGAACTGGTGTCCAAAAGCAGGACTGTGGCCATGGGCATTGACGCACAGGTGCCATCTGCCAGTTCACCATCTCGCTAACAGATGCTGACCATTCGGGCACTAATGCTTCTATTAAAATAGTTTCTAGGCCGGATGTGGTGGCTCATGCCTGTAATCCCAACACTTTGGGAGGCCGAGGCAGCCAGATCACAAGGTCAAGAAATCGAGATCATCCTGGCCAACATGATGAAACCCCATCTCTACTAAAAATACAAAAATTAGGTGGACATAGTGGCGCACACCTGTAGTCCTAGCTACTCAGGAGGCTGAGGCAGGAGAATCACTTGAACCCAGGAGGCGGAGGTTGCAGTGAGCCGAGATCGCACCACTGCACTCCAGCCTGGTGACAGAGTGAGAATCATTCTTTAAAACAAAAATGTTTCTAGTCTTATTATTTCAACATTTCAAAAAGTCTTTATTTTTATAAGATCTAAGTGCCTTAATTAGATGTATCCCAGGTATTAGTGTGTATCCCAGGTACTAGTCAATTAATTGTGTCATTCAAATGTGTTACAATTAGTCCTTCTTATTATACATTTTTAAAGAGGAAAATATCTGCTAATTAATATACTCAGAATGCCAGGAAGCCTACCACAGGAGCTGATGACATCCCCTACAAAGACAAAAATGTAACCTCAAGGAAAAAGACACTCCTGAGAGTAAATCTCATCTCCTGGGAAAGACAGCACTGTCTTCTATGGATGCAGAAAAGGAGAAGATTTAACACACTGAGCCCTTTAGTTCACTATAATTTAGCCCATTTGCCCTGTTTCTTTGTTCTATTTCTGCATCTCTACTGATGTACACAAAGAAGACTGAAATAAAGAACCAGAGGAAAGGCAGGAGGGAAAGCTATGGACCCACCTCATCTTGGTTGGTCTTGCCTCTGGAAGAGCAGTGCTGTGAGGCATCTGCTGGTCTTTTTATGCTGCCACTAGCTCACCTCTCCCCCTTCTCCATTTCGTAATTCCTGTGTCTACATAACTTTGGCCCTGGTAAGGTCACTATCTTTTCCAGTAACAAAACCACAAACAATACCCCTGTTAAGAGCTGAGCTCTTGCCTCACACTTGATTTTCTGCTGGTGTTCTATTACAAACCCCGAGAAACCTGGCACCTCTCTGACCCACGAACCTGCCAAAGTATTTCCCGAAATCAGCAACTGAGCAGGACAGGGCAGCAGCAGGAACCATCAGTCTCTTTATCTTGGAGGATTTTCATGCTGCAGAAGGCCTCACTTTGAGTTGTTTTAAACCCGTTGTAGACATTTCTGCAGCCTAGCTTAGATGGGGCTCTAAAGAAAGCATTCCCTTTTCACAGTAATTTTCTCCACCTTGTGTGTGGACATCTCCCTATTGCTTAAAAACTCTCCAGCCTGAAATCAGTAAATGTGTTTATTGTGTCTTCTCTGATTGTTCTTTGCAAGAAATCACACAACTAGTTAAAGCTATAGTGTAGACCGACACAGACCATACTCAATGGCAGTGGTTCTTATGGTTTTATAGTCTGTTGATTAGCCTAAATAGGCAGATGGGAAAAATCAGTATGTCTAAGTCAAATATGTCTGCACCTGTGTGTATCCCAGGTACCAATCAATTGAAATTTAGTAGCAACTCAATAAAAGGTTGATTTATTCGTTAAAAAGGGTTAGTGGTTCTTAAATTAGAGTGTACAAAAGAATTACTTTTGGATAATCATGGTGACACTGATGTAGCAGCAAAGTAACTAGAAACCAGACAAATGCCCATCAACAGGAGGAAGGGTCAATACTGCGGATATAACGGAATATCATACAGCATAAAATGAATAAGCTCTGCAAGAACATGGATAATCTTATAAACATAACTTTTGAAAGAAAACTACAAGTTTCAGAAGATTACCTTCAGTATGATAGCAGTCTTCTAGACATCAAAACCAAGTAAAACTTGGCAATGGATTCTTAGATATGACACCAAAATCACAAACAATCAAAGAAAAATTAGATAAATTGGGCTTCATCGGAATGAACGTTTGTGCATCAAAAGACATATTAAGAAAATGAAGACAGGTCAGGCGCAGTGGTTCACGCCTGTAATCCCAGCACTTTAGGAGGCTGAGGTGGGCGGATCCCGAGGTCAGGAGTTTGAGACCAGTCTGACCAACATGATGAAACCCCATCTCTACTAAAAATACAAAAATTAGCTGGGCATGGTGGCGCGTGCCTGTAATCCCAGCTACTCAGGAGGCTGAGGCAGGAGAATTGTTTGAACCCAGGAGGCAGAGGTTGCCGTGAGCCTAGATCGCACCACTGCACCCCAGCCTGAGTGACAGAGCAAGACACTGTCTCAAAAAAAAAAAAGGTGAAGACAATCTACAGAATGGGAGAAAATATTTTCAAATTATATATCTGATAAAGGGTTGTTATCCAGAGTGTTTCCTACTACAACAACAAAAAGACAAACAATGAAAGCGTGGGCAAAGAATTTGAATAGACATTTCTCCAAAAAATATACATAAAGTGCCAAAAAGCACATAAAAAGATACTCAAGGCTCAGGCGGTGGTTCACACCTGTAATCCCAGCACCTTGGGAGACCGAGGCAGGTGGATCACCTGAGACCAGGAGTTCGAGGCCAGTCTGATCAATATAAATATGGTGAAACCCCATCTCTACTAAAAATACAAAACTTAGCCGGGCGTGGTGGTATCCACCTGTAGTCCCAGCTACTATTTGGGAGGTTGAAACAGGAGAATTGCTTGAACCTGGGAGGCAGAGGTTGCAGTGAGCCGAGATTGCACCACTGCACTCCAACCTGGGCAACAGAGCGCGACTCCATCTCAAAAAAAAAAAAAAAAAGTCACTCAACACCATTGGAAAATGTCAATACGGAGATTTGCAAATCGAAACCGCAATGAAACACCACTTCACACCTACTAGGATGGCTACGAATTGTGTGTGTGTGTGTGAAATGTTGGCAAGGATGTGGAAGAGTTAGAACCCTGGTACATTACCTTGCTAGTAAGAATGTAAAATGGTGCAGCTACTATAGAAAACAGTTTTGTAGTTCCTCAGAAAGCTAAGCATAGAATTGCTATCTGACCCAGCAATTCCACTCAAGGTATATACCCAAAGAATTAAAATCAGAGACTCAGAGACTTTTGTACACCAATGTTCATAGCAGCATTTTCACAATAGCCAAAAGGTAGAAGCAATGCAAGCGTCCATCCACCGATAAATGGATAAACAAACCATGTTATATACATACAATGGAATATTATTCATGTATAAAAAGGAATGAAGTTGATACATGCTACAACATGAATAAACCTTGAAAACTTACTAAGGGAAAGAAGCCAGACACAAAGGGACAAATATTACTTGATTCCACTTATAATAAAGTATCTAGAATAGGCAAATGCATAGAAACATAAGTAGATTTGACTTTAGTGGGGACTGGGAGAAGCAAGAAATGGGAAGTGATTTCTTCATGGGTACAGAGTTCCTGTTTGGGGTGATGAAAAAACTTTGGAAACTGGTAGTGGTGATGGTTGTAGAACATTGCTAGTGTAATAAATGCTGCCGAATTGTACACTTCAAAATGGTTAAAATCAGAAATTTTGTGTTATAAATATTTTAGCACAAAAAACTCAAGAAGTAAATAAGTAAATAAACTTATTTTTATTGGAGTAAAAGAAAGAAAGAAACAAGCAAGACTCAGCACTATGCTGCTCAGGCATAAATAACAAAGAGTTAAAACTGTGTTTTTAAATTTCTTGTTGGAATGGAAAACCCAAAATATAAAATGTTACATCTCATGGGGAGGTATGAGGAAAGCATAAGAGAAAGACACTTAGGTAAATATAAATAAATTGTTAATGACCCAGCTTTTGGGCTGGGTAAGTAGTTCATTAACGTACATTATATTATTGTGCTTTATTTTTAATAAAACACATATATGCCCACACATATATATCACATATAATATTTTATAAGTATCAAACAAAATATTTTAAAATATAAAGGAGGGAGGGACTCACCCTAAGGACATAGTGAGAGGCCCCTTTTCCATGAGTTGGATCCAATAGGTCTGCGTGGGGATGTGAGAATCTACATTTCAAGCGTCCATAACTTCCCACCCTTGCAGGTATGAGGCAATAGACTGCAACTCTTCAGTCATAAGCAGGAGCCCATCTCTCCACCCCTGGAATCTGGGGTTGGCTCTGTGACTATGTTGAAATAGTAGCAGACGTAAAAAGGATAGTCTTGAAATGTGCTTGTGAATTGGGGTTTGCCTGCTTTTACAACACCTGGAATCTGGGAGCTGCCCTGTGAATGAGCCCAAGTTATTCCTCCATTGCTGGAGAATGAAATGTCCCCATAGAGCAGAACCCAGGCATCGTAGCTGACAGCCAGCCAGCCCCAAATTCCCAGAAGCCCTCCACAGGTGCATGAGTGAGCTCCTGCCAAGATCAGCTGAAACTGGTCCTGACCAAAACCACCTCCAGCTAAGCCCACATTGCTGACCCACAGAATCATAAGCTAAATAAAAGACGACTGTTCTAAGCTACAAAGCTTGGGGAAGACTCATTAGGTAGCACATGTTAACCAGTAGGACTGGTGTATAGAATGATGGAAATAGCTGCTCTGACTGAATCTAGGGTGAAGGTGTTAGAATTCTGCTCCCTAGGTCCCTGGGTTCCTGCTGTCCTCTGTCACAGCTTGTCTTTACCTGTGCTTTGCCACCCCGTTTTTCCTTCAATGGCCAGAAGGAGGGAGCTACACCCTACATTTTCCAAAGAGAACCTGCGCTGTAGATTATAAAGGATTCCACTAAAACTGGAACACTTCTGTCCTATGGCATCCTCATGCCCTCCCCCTCCTCCCAGCTCATCCAGTCCATCATCCCTCCCCACAGAAACTGTCAAACCTCAGCCTTTCACAGTCCTCTATCTAGAGTCTTGCAAACGTCACAGCCCCAGGCTTCTTTTTTCTTTTCTGTGCAGTTGCTGCTACTTTTCCACAGAGGGAAGAGATGGCCTCTATTTCTGCAGCTCTGTGGGTCGCTAGGGAAGTGGGGAGAACGTCGGTCCTGTGAAATGGAGGGAGAGACTTCCTCCTCGGACTGGTGCCCTCCTAGGGTGTCTAAAATGAACCATTTCTCACCACTGCTGTAGAACAATTGTTTACTCACCAGGTGCATGAAAATTCACATTCTTCCCCTGAACATACCCTGAACTCTATTACTCTGACCCCTTACCTTGGGCAACAGGGGAGCATTCACACAGCCTTCTTGCCCTGGGCGTCTTTCATTAACTTGAGAAACAGAATCCAGCCCCAAGGCTTCTCTCTTTCATTGGACAAGTCAAGATGAGAGATAGCAAGTCAGAAGACTCCACCAAGGAAAGCAGGAATGTATTTTGTTGGGAGAATAGAAAGCAGGAAAGCTTGAAATATTAATAGGCCAGGACAGCAGTTGACAGAGGAGCTTGAAGGGGAGAGTTTTGATTTTAGAAGGAAAAAATGATTTTTAAAAGTTCACTCTGCCAGCCAGGCACAATGGCTCATGCCTATAATCCCAGTGCTTTGGGAGGCCAAGGCAGATCAATTGCTTGAGCCCAGGAGTTGGAGACCACATGGAATAAAATGGGCAACATGGTAAAACTCTGTCTCTACAGAAAATACAAAAAATTATCCAAGCACAGTGGCACACGCCTGTAGTCCCATCTACTCTGGAGGCTGAGGGGGGAGGATTGCTTGTGCCTGGGAATTGACTGGAGGCTGAGGGGGGAGGATTGTTTGCGCCTGGGAATTGACTGGAGGCTGAGGGGGGAGGATTGCTTGCACCTGGGAATTGACTGGAGGCTGAGGGGGAGGATTGCTTGCACCTGGGAATTGACTGGAGGCTGAGGGGGAGGATTGCTTGCGCCTGGGAATTGACTGGAGGCTGAGGGGGAGGATTGCTTGCGCCCGGGAATTGACTGGAGGCTGAGGGGGAGGATTGCTTGCGCCCGGGAATTGACTGGAGGCTGAGGGGGAGGATTGCTTGCGCCCGGGAATTGACTGGAGGCTGAGAGGGGAGGATTGCTTGTGCCCGGAAATTGACTGGAGGCTGAGGGGGGAGGATTGCTTGCACCTGGGAATTGACTGGAGGCTGAGAGGGGAGGATTGCTTGCACCCGGGAATTGACTGGAGGCTGAGGGGGAGGATTGCTTGCGCCCGGGAATTGACTGGAGGCTGAGGGGAGAGGATTGCTTGCACCTGGGAATTGACTGGAGGCTGAGGGGGGAGGATTGCTTGCACCCAGGAATTGACTGGAGGCTGAGGGGGGAGGATTGCTTGCACCTGGGAATTGACTGGAGGCTGAGGGGGAGGATTGCTTGCGTCTGGGAATTGAGGCTGTAGTGAGCTATGATCGTGCCACTGCACTTTAGCCTGGGTGACAGTGAGACCCGGTCTCAAAAAAACAAAAAGTTCACTCTGCCATTACAAAAGTCTTGAAATTTTGTAAGCTACCAAAAAATAAAAATAAATTTTAAAAAAAGTCTAAGATAATTTCACCACCTCAAGACAACCAGTGGCCACTATGAACACTTTAGTGTTACTTCCACATTTTCTCTGTGTGTACTTTGACACAATTTTGATCATTCTTTTGATAGAATCTTTTGGTCTACAGCCTTTTCACCTGTTAGAAATGCAAAATGCTTGTTCCCCGGTGCCATAAAGAAATAGGACTTGAACATAAATTTAATTTTCTCAGCAAGGCAATTTTTACTTTCTGCAGAAAGGGTGCCCATTGCACATGGAACAAAGGCAAGGAGGTAAAAAACATTTATATCTGACCCATCCAAACCCTACTGCTGTGTCTTGATTCCATTGGCTGGTACTAGACCTCACAGTCTAGGCAGCACCCATTTGGCTAAAGGTTTAAAACTTTTTCTAAAGAGGTAATGGCAGAGGAGAACAAAGGAAAAGAGGAGGTTGCTTATGAAAAGACTTAGAAAAGTAATAACATTCTCAAATAAGGAAGGGGCATAGGCTGCAAGCCGGGGCATGCCTGTGAGCATCTTGGTTAAAGTACAAGGACATAGAATGTATTTATTTTCTTATATTTAACAGCTACATAGGATAGGGCTTAACAAAGAGTTATTAGCACAAAGCGAGGAGGCTTGGAGGAAGTTAGTTTTTAAAAGAAACTATTATTTCTAACACTTGTGATTTATTCTTTAACAAGAAGGGAAATTTTGAAGAGAAACTTTGTACTTTCTACATCACTCAATGTTGTAGGCATTTTCCATGTTGCAGCAAACTCTTTAAAACATTTTAGGCTGGGCGCAGTGGCTCACGCCTGTAATCCCAGCACTTTGGGAGGCCGAGGCGGGCAGATTACAAGGTCAGGAGTTTGAGACCAGGCTGACCAACATGGTGAAACCACATCTCTACTAAAAATACAAAAATTAGCCAGGTGTGATGGTGTGCGCCTGTAATCCCAGCTACTCAGGAAGCTGAGGCAGGAGAATCGCTTGAACCTGGGGGACGGAGGTTGCAGTGAGCCAGGATCATGTCACTGCACTCCAGTCTGGGTGACAGAGCGAGACTCTGTCTCAAAAAAAAAAAAAAAAAAAAAAAAAAATCTTAAATGCTATATTACACTCCTAACTTAAGGAGGTATCACATGTACTTTAATTTTGCTATTATTAATAGCTTACATACACACAGGGAAGTGAGGTAGGGAGACCACACTCATTTTACTCCATATGGATGTACAATTGATCCAGCATCATTTACTAAAAATACCAAATCTTAAGTGTCCATTTCAATGAATCTGTATAGTATGAAATATTTCTAGCACCACAGAAAACTACTTTGGGTTCCTCTCAGTCCACACCCTTCCCCTACCAAAGTGACCACTGTCCTGACATCTGTCATGATGGAATACTTTTCCCTGGTCCTGAACTTCATATAAATAGAATCAAATAGTAGGCATTCTTGGTTCCTGGCTTGTTTTTTGCAACATAATGTCTGTGAGAATCATCCATGTTGTCACATTGGTTCCTTTTTTATTGCTGAGAAGTGTTCCATTGTGTGACTAAAGCACAATTGATTCATCCATTCTCCTGTAGATATATATATGAATTAATCTCCATCTGGGGACCATTGTAAACCAAGCTGCTATGAACATTCTTGCATATATCGTTTGATGGTTACCTGCGCTCATTTCTCTTGGATATGTACCTGGTTGTGTCATAGGATAGACATATGTCTAGCTTTAATAGATTCTGCCAGTTTTCCAATAAACTCTCCTATCAGCAGTATATCAAAGTTCCAGTTGCTCTGCATCCTTGCCAATACTTTTTAAGTTTTGCCATTCTGCATATGTGTAGTAAAGTATAATAATGGAGGCCGGGCGTGGTGGCTCAGCCTGTAATCCTGGCACTTTGGGAGGGCAAGGCAGGTGGATCACCTGATGTCAGGAGTTCAAGACCAGCCTGGTTAACATGGCGAAACCCGTCTCTACTAAAAATACACAGATTAGCCGGGTTTGGTGGCACGGGTCTGTAGTCCCAGTTACTCAGGAGACTAAGGCAAGAGAATCGCTTGAACCTGGGGAGTGGAGGTTGCAGTGAGCCAAGATCACACCACTGCACTCCAGCCTGGGTGACAGAGCAAAACTCCATCTCAAAAAATAAATAAAATAAATAAATAAATAAAAATAATAATAATAATGGCTTTAATTTTGCATTTCCCCAATATCAAATGATGTAGAGCACTTTTTAGATTTGTGTTGGACCACATAGATATCCTCTTTACAGTATGTCTTCTCCTTGTAGATGTGTTGTCTTTTTCTAAAATATTCTGAATACTAGTCTTTTTTTGGATAAATGTATTGTAAACATGTTCTCCCATCCCATGGTTTGTCTTTTAATTCTCTTAATCTTGCATTTTGATGAACAGAAGTACAGAAGTTCTTAATCTGAAATAAGTCCTAATTTGTCCATTTTTTAAATTTCATAGTTAGTGATTTCTGTGTTTTGATTAAGAAATGTTTGCCTACACGGTTGTGACAATATTCTCCTATATGTTTTTCTAAAAGTGTATTGTTTTGCCTTTCAAATCTAGGTCTATGATCCATTTGGAATTAATGTATATGATATGAGAGAAAAGTTCATTTTTTCCATATAGACATGCAGTCGATCCAATATTATTTGCTAAAATGACCGTCCTTTGTCCCTGAATTGCAGTGGTGTCTTTATTATAAATCAGGTGATTATGTATGTGTTGGCCTTCTCCTGAATCCTCTATTCTTTTGCACTTGTCTATGTGTCTAATCTGGAGCCACTGTGATACTGTCTTAATAATATATGAAAGGGAGCCAGGCGCGGTGGCTCACGCCTGTAATCCCAGCACTTTGGGAGGCCGAGGCAGGTATATCACGAGGTTGGGAGACTGAGACCATTCTGGCCAACATGGTGAAACCCCGTCTGTACTGAAGTACAAAAAATTAGCTGGGCATGGTGGCGGGCACCTGTAGTCCCAGCTACTCGGAGGCTGAGGCAGGGGAATCGCTTGAATCCAGGAGGCAGAGGTTGCAGTGAGCTGAGATCATGCCACTGCACTCCAGCCTGGGCGACAGAACAAGACTCTGTCTCAAAAAAAATAAAAATAAATAAATAATAATAATAATAATAATAATAATAATAATGTGCTAAAGGAAACTATCTTAAAGCCCCAGAATCACTAAGCTAAAGGGAAAAGTGAAGCAGAGAACTGCGTAGGGCAAAGCTGCCCCCCATTCTCTTCAAGGCCACCCCTCTGCTCACTGAGACAAATGCATATCCTTTTGCCTCTTTTGGAGAGGCTCATCAGAACCTCAAAAGAATGCAGCCGTTTGTCTCTTATCTACCTACGACCTGGTAGCGCCCCCTCCCCCCCCCCCCCCCCCCCCCCGGCTTTGAGAGTTGTCCCTCCTCTGCGGACAGAACCAAAGTTCATCTGACATATGTTGATGGATGCCTCAGGTCTCCCTAAAATGTGTAAAACCAAACTGTGCTCTGGCCGCCTTGGACACATAGCAGGACCTCCTGAGGTTGTGTTGGGTGTGCGTCCTCAACCTTGGCAAAATAAGCTTTCTAAATTAACTGAGACCGGTCTCCAATTTTGGGGGTTCACAAATGGGAACCTTCTTTTGAGACAGGGTATTCACAGTCCCCCAGGTGGGAGTGCAGAGGCACGATCTGCAACCTCAGCCTCCTGGACTCCAACAGTCCTCCCTCCCGCCTCAGCCTCACGGGTAACAGACTACAGGGATGCGCGACCACGCACAGCCAATTTGTTGTAGCTGTAGAGATGTAGTTTTGCCATGTTGCCCAGGCTGGACTTGAACTCTTGGGCTCAAGTGATCCACCCACCTCAGCTTCCTAAAGTGCTGGCATTACAGGCAAGAGCCTCCACACCTGGCCAATAATGGGAACTTTATACTAAATCTTGCTCTCTGGTATTATAAGTTTTCCAACTTTATTTTCTTTCAGAGTTTGTCTTGACTGTTCTAGGTCTTTTCCATTTTACGTCAATTTTAAAATCGGCTTTCCAATTCTCACAAAACGTCCTGCTGGGATTTTTATTGGGATTACATTGAATCTCCAGATCACTTTGGGGAGAGTTGACATCTTGACTCTGTTGAGTCTTTCGAGTAATGCACGCAGCATGTCTCTTCATTTATTTAGGCTGTCTTTAATTTTAATGCCTTGTTCATATTGATACAGACCTCTGGCACCTCTTTCATTAGATTTATTCTTAAGCATTTGATGTTTGTGTTACTGTAAATGATATTTTATTTAATTGATTTAAATAGTGTGGGGATAAATACCTCAGTAGCCATGAAATGAGAACCTGGATTTTCCCAGGAGTATACATGACCTTCAAACAGAATGGAGAGTGGAGTGTTGAATTCAGAACAGCACATGTTGTTCAGAATTGCAGTTTATCTTGATAAGAAAATTAAACAAAGACATTCACATGATTACACCTATTTCTAGAATTTCTCCCTTTTTTCACAGTCACCAGGACCAGGGGCTACAGGGTCCCACGGTGCCTGGAACATAGGCATTGCTTCCTAGTTGCACTCCCTTACAGTCAGCAATTCTCTTCTCCAAAACTGAGCCATTGGCAGACATACATATTGATATTTCGTACCATACACATTGATATTTTAAACTTTGTGAAAGCTTCTTAAAAGTAGGATCCACCCTGACAGATTGTAAATGAGGAACTTCCAAGATCCAGGCCGCTAAATCAATTATCCTTAGACCAGCTTCCTATCAGCAAAGTCAACCAGCCAAGGTAGAAAACCCACACAGCCTGTCAAAACTTGCAAAGAAATGCTGCCTTTCCCAGCATGAAACTAGTCAGATGTCAAAGGCATGAGGACATTAGTGTGAGTGTAAAAACTGGCTCTATATTCAAAAGAATTCATATCAACCTTCCTCAATTTCTTCAACCTACTACATTTGTGGGATGGGACCTGGGAAACAAGGTAAGACCACGTTGGTGTTTTTTCATTCACCTTTATCTCTATACCCAGCAATGCCTGGCATGCAACAGAGGCTCAGTCCAGTTGGTTGAATCGAATGGGTGATAAACATAGCCTCTGCCTTCAAAGAGTTCAGAGTAGGGGCAGAAATAAAAACTGTAACACGAGTAAGTACTGCCTGTCTTGTCAGCTTCTATCTGCAGTGGAGAAGATCCAGCCCTTAGAAGCATAAAAGCTGTCTGCAGAACCAGCCCTGCAGGTACTTTAGGAGAAAAGCCAGTCAACTTCTAGTAATAACAGGTAACATTGGGAGGGTCCTATGTTTCAGGCACTGTACTGTGTGCTTTCTGTGTATTTATTCATTTAATTCTTCAACAGCCCATAAGCACTGGGTCTTTTCATTGTCTAACAACCCTATTTTTTATAAATGGGGCACAGAGAGGATGAGAAACTCGTTCAAGGTAACACAGCTAGTAAAGAGAGGAGGCAGGATTCAAACCGAGGCCAAGCCCTTGACCACCCTGGGGTGCTACCTCTCCCACATGACGAACTACACAGAATTTTCAAGTCTCCCTCACATGGGCTGGACACAGTGGCTCATACCTATAATCCCAGCACTTGGGAGGCCATGCTGGAGGATTGCTTGAGGCCAAGAGTTCAAGGTGAGCCTGGGCAACGTAGGGAGACCCATCTCTACACAAATAAAAAATAAAAAAATAAGAAGTTAGCCAGGCATAGTGGTATGCACCTGTAGTTCCAGCTACTCAGGGGACTGAGTGAGGAGGATCAATTGAGCCTGGGAGAGGCTGCAGTGAGCTCTGACTGTGCCACTGTACTCCAGCCTGGGCAACACAGCAAGACCCTGTCTCAAAAATAAGATAAAAAAGATTCCCTCACATAATCAGCACCAAGGGCTCACCATTAGAGTTGCTTTTAAGAGTCATCTGGAGACAGATCTTTCACTGGGTCAAGGCATTTCTTACCTGGAAGGGATAGCAAACTTGCTAGCTAACCACATTAGCCAGGCTAAGGGTGTCAATTCTGCGTGGCTATGGAAGCCCATCATGACTGAGGCAGTGATGCCCAGCAAAGAGGATAAGGAAGACCTTAAAGCATTGGCACCCAAGTCTGGAGAAGCCTGAGGCTGCAAAGAGTTGGAGGCTGTCTCCAAGCATGACCCCTGTGTTGGCCTTGGGGGCACTGGAGCAGACAGAAACCACGTGGGCCATGGCTGGGAAGCACATTAGGAAATAGATCAAGGAAACTACCTGACAAAGCATTTGGGCAAGAGTGCCCTGGGTGCCAGCCAGATGCAGAGAGGAGTTGAACCATCCACCCTGGTCATAGGACAGATCTCTCCAGAAGGAATGGAATTTAAATGGAGCTCTGCTTTTGAGCAGTCAGTGCAAGAAATCAAGGACTTGCATAAACTTGCCACTCCCCAAAGCAAATCCCCTCTCCACTAAAGAGGCTCTGGGCTTGTTGTAGGGTGTGATCCACTGGATGCTGGCAGGCTGTGTTTGTGTTTGTCTCTTCTGAGAGACTGAGAGATGCTGGAAAACTCAGCATCTCAGTGAATGACTAAAAGAATGAGGGAGTGAAAGAACATGAATGTGGACCAACCCTATTCACACGCAGACATATGTATGTGTGTTTAGATATTTGTATATATGGTTTCTATTTTTAAATGATTATTTCAGGGTCTCAGATAGAGGTGAAATTCTAACCTACTCAGAGGGATTTCTTTTAGGTTCCCAGACCTGGGATCTGCATTTTTTGCTCTGCTGAGGTAGGAAGGTGTCACTAGATCCATTAAGAACTGCAAATGAGGCCGGGCGCGGTGGCTCAAGCCTGTAATCCCAGTACTTTGGGAGGCCGAGACGGGCGGATCACGAGGTCAGGAGATCGAGACCATCCTGGCTAACACGGTGAAACCCCGTCTCTACTAAAAAAAAAAAAATACAAAAAACTAGCCAGGCGAGGTGGTGGGCACCTGTAGTCCCAGCTACTCGGGAGGCTGAGGCAGGAGAATGGCGTAAACCCAGGAGGCGGAGCTTGCAGTGAGCCGAGATCCGGCCAATGCTCTCCAGCCTGGGCGACAGAGCGAGACTCCGTCTCAAAAAAAAAAAAGAACTGCAAATTAAACATCTGTGAGAATGGTTGAAGCTCAAACGGCTGTTCAGCTTCTCAAATACCCAGTGACTGAAATAACTGGCCAACTTCTCAAATAGCCAAGGCAGTGCCAAGGTTACTACTCAGGAGAATGTCTTCCATGTGCCTGGGGCAGACAGGAAGTGTTCTGACCCTCTGCCCACAGCTGTGTTCCTGTACCCACCAACTCAAGTGATTAACAGGGTGGCAGGTGGTGCAGCAGCCAGGTGACCTTCACACACTGTAACTTGTTTTGTTTTCTAGGGGACACTTTCCAGATGGGGTTTTCAGCCCTCAGGAAACCTCTTCGTGGCTGGCATGAATGCAAGAAGTGCAGTGTTCATCCATTTCCTCTCCTGAAGCCCTGCCCTTTGGAGCCTCGTCCTTGTATTGCTGCCAAGGTATTTCACAAATTCCAGATCATTCCCATACTGTTCCTGCACACACACCACTATCCCCTGTCCCCTGCTGTCCTCTTGCATGTGACAAGCCACAGTGACTTTATTTCCTACATTTCTAACCACAAGGTTCTTACAGAAATTTTCCCTGGCTGCCAAGACTCATTCAACATCATAGGTGGCCCAGACTAGAGGGTAGGTAACATTATTCTCTCAGAACGTTCTTAGGGTGTGTTGGGACCAGAGATCTGCACCTGGAGGAAAGAGAAATCCTGAAACATGTTTTAGCCAAGTAGGAAGCACATAACATCTCTTCCAAGCAAATATAAAATAATAGTAGACCGGCCGGGCGCGGTGGCTCAAGCCTGTAATCCCAGCACTTTGGGAGGCCGAGATGGGCGGATCACGAGGTCAGGAGATCGAGACCATCCTGGCTAACATGGTGAAACCCCGTCTCTACTAAAAAATACAAAAAACTAGCCGGGCGAGGTGGTGGGCGCCTGTAGTCCCAGCTACCCGGGAGGCTGAGGCAGGAGAATGGCGTGAACCCGGGAGGCGGAGCTTGCAGTGAGCTGAGATCCGGCCACTGCACTCCAGCCCTGGCGACAGAGCGAGACTCCGTCTCAAAAAAAAAAAAAAAAAAAAAATAATAATAATAATAATAATAATAATAATAGTAGACCTCAATCTGGCTTATTAGCTAGGATTTAATTTGACTAAGTGACTTAACAGGGATTAAAGCACACAAGGTCCCAGCCTGGGCAACATAGTGAAACCCCATGTCTACAAAAAATACAAAAATTAGCCAGGTGTAGTGGCACACACCTGTAGTCCCAAGATACTCTGGAGGCTGAGGTGGGAAGATCACTTGAGCCCAGGAGATTGAGGCTGCAATGAGCCATGATCATGCCAGTGTACTCCAGCCTGGGTGACAGAGCGAGTGAGACCTTATCTAAAAAATATTTTTTAAATTCTTAATTAAAAACACACACACACAGATACACAAGGTTCTGTTTTCTCAAGTAAAAGGGGTGGGGAAGTAGGCAGACAGAGCTGGTATTGGTAGAAGCATTAAGCTCTTTCCAGCTTTTGCCTCCATCATCCCTGCAGGGTGACCCTGATCCTTAGGTCTAAAATGGATGCCAGAGCTCCAGCCATCATACCCATATTCCAGGCAGCAGCAGACTTTCCAGAAACTTCACACAATACTTTCACATATATGTCATTGAATAGAACTTGGTCACAGGACCACATCCAACTATACTGGAAATCAGGAAATGTCTTTATGCTGGGAATCCAGAACATGGAACCACTGATATGGTTTGGCTGTGTCCCCACCCAAATCTCATCTTGAATTGTAGTTCCCATGATCCCCACGTGTCATGGAAGGGACCCAGTAGAAGGTAATTGAATCAGAGGGCAGTTATCCTCATGCTGTTCTCATGATAGTGAGTTCTCATGAGATCTGATGGTTTTATAAGGGGCTTTCCCCCAACCTTCACTCTATACTTCTCGGTCTGCCACCATGTGAACAACATGTTTGCTTCCCCTTCCACCATGATTGTAAGTTTCCTGAGAAGTCCCCAGCCATGCTGAACTGTGAGTCAATTAAACCTCTTTCCTTTATAAATTACCCAGTCTTAGGTATGTCTTTATTAGCAGCATGAGAACAGACTAAAACAGCCATCTAGAAGATAGCCAGGAGAATGGCGTGAACCCGGGAGGCGGAGCTTGCAGTGAGCCGAGATCGCGCCACTGCATTCCAGCACTCCAGCACTCCAGCTTGGGTGACAGAGCGAGACTCTGTGTCAAAAAAAAATAAAAATAAAATAAAGAGAGAAAATAAAATAAAGAAAGAAACTAAAGAGGCATATGGATGAGCCTTGATTGGATATGGAAGATATTTTGGATACAACAGGAGAAATTTGAACATGAACTCAGTGTTAGATGATATTAGCAAATCATGGTTAATTCTCTTATGTGTGATTATAGAATTATAGTTACATAGGAGCATGTACGTAGATAACGCAGGTTACAAAGTACTTAGGAGTGAATCAAAATACACGATAAAAATAGGTTAAAAGATTGGCAGAGCCAACAGGGAAAAGATAGTAAGAATTACTGAGTGTAGGTGGAAGGAGTATGGATATCCATTATACCATTCTTTCAGATTTTCTGTATATCTAAATTTTTTTTTTTTTTTTTTTTTTTTGAGACAGAGTCTCGCTCTGTCACCCAGGCTGGAGTGCAGTGGCGTGATCCTGGCTCACTATAGCCTCTGCCTCACAGGTTCAAGCAATTCTCCTGCCTCAAACTCCTGAGTAGCTGGGACTACAGTCATGCGCCACCACGCTCGGCTGATATTTGTATTTTAGTAGAGACAGGGTCTCCCCCTGTTGCCTAGGCTGGTCTAGAACTCCTGGCCTCAAGTGATCTGCCCATCTTGGCCTCCCAGAGTGCTGGAATTACAGGCATGAGCCACCATGCCCAGCCTAAAATTCCTTATAATACAAATTATACAAATTACAGGAGGGTAATTATCTATTTGTGCTGACTGTTCCTCAGCTTTCTCATGTAAGGCTGATGGCCTCCTGGTGAAAATGAGTGAGGTTCCTGTCAGTATTCTGGAACCAGTCAATACAAAGGGTCTGAGAAGTGGGTTGAAGCCCATGGTCTCAGCCAGGATGGATCTCAGAGCTTGTGGATGTGGGGAGAGAAAGCTGCCCTCCAGCCTCAGCTTCTCCGATAGTCTTCTGTCATCACCCAGCACTGCTGCAAGGATCCACAAATCCCATCACCTATTTGAGATAGCAACATGGCAGAAGATAGAAAATGAATCTAAGACATCTTATATAGTGGAGACATCAGTACTCTGTCAGGACACGACTGGGTGGAGCAGAACAAATGCCAGACTTGAGATTAGGAGAATTTGTTGCCCCCTCCACCATTTCCGCCCATATCACCTTGGAGCAGGTGCTTAATCTGTTTCCTCAACTGTAAAATGGGGATTGTAATTGCCACCCTCACCTACTCCACAGAGCTGTCTGAGGCTTAAATAAGATAATGTGTATGATTTCTGGTAAATGTGCAAGACCATTTGGAAGAAAACCTTGCTTGTCCCTGAACTACTGCTTCATCCTGTTAGGCTCGCATGCAATTATCCACAGACCCCAGAACCAGGTGAACTTTTTCAAAACCCTGCTTGTGGTGGTTGAAAAATATCTCCACAAATTATTGGACATTCCTCCCTTCAAAAGTGGAAGCCACCACATTTTTCTCACCAGCTTGCTCGGAAAAAAAAGAAAACAAAAGTGGAAGCCTTGAGTGGTGGGCTGGACTAAATGACTTGCTTCTAACATAGGGTTGCCAGAGAAAATATATGATACTCAGTGAAATTTGAGTTCAGATAAACAACAAATAAATTTTAGAATAAGTATGTCCCAAATACTGCATGGGATAGACTTATACTAAAAGTGTATTCATTGTTTATCTCAAATTCAAATTTAACTGGGCATCCTTTTGTTTTAGTTTTGCTTAAACTAGCAACTCTATTCCAATGAGTAGAATGAGGCTGGGCACAGTAGCTCATGCTTGTAATCCTAGCACTTTGGGAGGCCAAATCTGGAGGATCACCAGCTCAAGTTCAAGACCAGCCTGGGCAACATAGTGAGACCCCATCTCTACAAAAAATACAAAACTTCACAAGCCCTAGTGGCATGTGCCTGTAGTCCCAGCTACTCAGAAGGCTGAGGTGGGAGGATTGTTTGAGCCTGGGAGGTTGCAGTGAGCCGTGATCATGCCATTGCACTCCAGCCTGGGTGACAGAGCAAGACCCTGTCTCTATAAATGAAATAAGAATAGAATGAATGTGACATAAGTAATTATGTGTGACTTCCAAGACTAGGTCATAAAGGCACTGTAGCTTCCACCTTGCTCCCTCTTAGATTACTCACTCTGGAGGAGCTGGACGCCATGTTGTGAGGACACTCAAGCAGCCCTATGGAGAGGTTCACCTGCACTTCCTGCCCACAGCTTGCATCGGGAGGAGATGCTCATACCCTGGGGGCTCCAGTTCTGTTGAATCCTAGCCTCATGGTTTAGGGAAGTTATTTAATCTCTCAAAGCACTTGTTTTATCTGTAACTATGGGTATACTAATATCTATTTTCAGGACCTATTTGTGATCAGAAATATAAAAAGTAATAGCTAACATTTATGAGAAATTAGAATATGCTAAGCACTATTGTAAGCACTTCACATTTAATCGACAAAGTAACCCTCTGAGATTGGTGCTGTCCTTATTCCCATTTTACACGTTGGAAAACTGAGGCACACAAAATTTACATGATCACCCACAGCTAATAAGTATATAATGTGACAGGCACATAATATGCATCTTGTTTTTTTTTTTTTTTTTTTTCCTTTCAGAAAGAGACTTGCTCTTGTTGCCCAGGCTGGAGTGCAATGGCCTAATCTCAGCTGACTGCAACCTCCACCCCCTGGGTTCAAGCGATTCTCCTGCCTCAGCCTCTGAAGTAGCTGGGATTACAGGTGCACGCCACCATATGCAGCTAATTTTTGTATATTTTGTAGAGATGGGGTTTTGTCATGTTGCCCAGGCTGGTCTCAAACTCCTGAGCTCAAGAAATCCTCCTGTCTTGGCCTCCCAAAGTGCTGGGATTACAGGGTTAAGCCACTGCATCCAGCCTGCATCCTTTTATTTTTTATTTTTTATTTTTTTGAGACAGAGTCTTGCTCTGTTGCCCAGGCTGGAATGCAGTGGCACTATCTTGGCTCACTGCAACCTCCACCTCCCAGGTTCATATGATTCTCCTATCTCAGCCTCCTAAGTAGCTGGGACTACGTGCAGGTATGCACCACCACACCTGGCTAATTTTTGTATTTTTAGTAGAGATGGAGTTTCATCATATTGCCCAGCTGGTCTCAAACTCCTGGCCTCAAGCAATCTGCCCACCTCAGCCCCTCAACTGGGATTACAGGTGTGAGCCACCATGCCCAGCCAATATTCATCTTTTTAGAAGTTGCTGTTGTGGCTGGGCACGCTGGCACATGCCTGTAATCCCAACACTTTGGGAGGCCGGGTGGCGGATCCCTTTAGGTCAGGAGTTCGAGACCAGCCTGGCCAAGATGGTGAAACCCCGTCTCTACTAAAAATACAAAAAATTAGCTGGATGTGGTAGCAAGTGCCTGTAATCCTAGCTACCCTGGAGGCTGAGGTGGGAGAATCGCTGGAACCTGGGAGGCGGACGTTGCAGTGAGCTGAGATCGCGCCGCTGCCTACACTCCAGTCTGGGAAACAGAGTGAGACTCCGTCTCAAAAAAAAAAAAAGTTGCTGTTAGCATATCATCGAACCTGCCAAACCACTGTTTCTACAGTTGAGAAAATAGGGCCTCAGGGAGGTGAGGTAAATCTTACAAGGGTGACTCCAGTGTCTATACTTCAACCCTACACCCAGTGAGTCTGGGGTCACTAGCACACCCCCTGGGGCCCTCCTGCCCCACCCCTGGATGGAATGGGCCACTTTCCTGATATACCCCTAAGTCCTCCACCAGTGCCCCTGGTTCATGGTCATTACTAATCACTACCAAGGGTTGGTATTGTCAAATTTTGCCCCCAGACAAGATCGACCTGAGAGATGCATCTAAATTAAACTATGCACACAATTAGAACAAAGAGGAGTCTGGACTTCTCAAAAATACTAAGAAGCTTTCCTTTGATCAGCATTTTTGAAAGCTCCAAATGCAACTGGCAGTCTCTAAATTGTTAAAGGAGACTAACCGGAACAATTAACCAATGTCTCTGAAAGCTTGAAAGACTCTCAGACCCTAAAACAGAGAGCCCTGTATCTCCCTGCTCCCCTACTTGCATTCCACCTCCATTTTTTCCCATCTCACCCCCACTCTTTGCCTGGAACATTGCAGGGACCCTGAGGGTACCAGCAAAAGCCCTTTGAGCCCCTCCAGCTCCTCCAAGATTGAAGACAACCGGGTGCCTTTCTCCTGAGCCTCAGACTTCCCACACAATTCCGGTGCTGAGTTCTGTTCAGCTGGATATTCTCACTCCTCGATGAAGTGGTGAGTTTTTCCTTGAGACTTTATCTTTCTCAGGAAGGGGGTAATCACTCCGGGGTTCTCCCCTGTGTGCACGTGGATAACTGTATGCCATTTCTAAAACTCTTTTGTGAGGTGATTTTTCGGTGAACTTTCAGAAGGCAAAGGGGAAGCTTTCCCTTGGACACTGCAGTTTTGGTGCTGTGGGCAGGCTCACCAAAGCCACTCTGCTCTTCTAGAAGCCACAGTTAAGGGAACCCAGGGCTTGACAACGGGCAAAAGGGTAAGAATTCCTCAACAGTCAGGTTCCCAGCCTGTCTTGCTGTGAAACCCAGTTGAGCAGCCAGGAAAAAATAACCGTTTATCTCCTCTACATAATCTCAATTAATGGGAGTGATATGGTTTGGCTCTATGTCACCACAAAAATCTCACCTTGAATTGTAGTAATCCCCACATGTCATGGGAGGGACCCGGTGGGAGGTAATTGAATCATAGAGGCAGGTTTTTCCCGTGCTGTTCTCCTGATAGTAAGTCTCACAAGATCTGACGGTTTTATAAAGGAGAGTTCCCCTGCACACGCTCTCTGTTGCCTGCCGCCATGTATGACATCCCTTTGTGCTTCCTTCATCTTCCACCATGATTGTGAGGCCTCCCCAGTCATGTGAAACTGTGAGTCCTTTAAATCTCTTTCCTTTATAAATTACCCAGTCTCGGGTATGTCTTTGTTAGCAGCAGAGAACTGACTAATTCAGGGAGAAAAGGATTTGTGTGACTAGTTTGGGGTGTAGAACTCTGGTGTGCTTTTTGGTAGTTTTTGGTATGAATATTCTTATTGTTTGATCCCTTTTCCTCACTGAAATAGTGTTTTCCTTTGTCTTCATCTTTCTGTGTCATTCTGTCACAAAGAGGGGTAGAACAGGAGCCTAAGCCCCTAGAAGCCCACTTACTCAAGCCAGCCCTGCAGACTGCTCAGTTTGTGGTTCCGATCAACATACTTTTTTGGAGGCAGGCTCTTGCTCTGCCACTCAGGCTGGAGGGCAGTGGCCCAATCATGGCTTACTGCAGCCTCAACCTCCAGGGCTCAAGCAGTCCCCTCACCTGATCCTCCTGAGTAGCTGGGACTACAGGTGGTTGCCACCACACCTGGCCAATTTTGAAACTTTTTATAGAGACAAGGTCTCTTTTCTGTCCCAATAAAAGTGCACACATTAAAAAAAAAACAGGGTCTCGCTGTGTTGCCCAGGTTGGTCCCAAACTCCTGGTGTTACCGGTTGAAGGTGTCCAGGTTCTTGGAGTCTTAAACAAAGAATTGGACAAAATGTGCAAGCAGAGCAAGGAAAGAATGAAGCAACAAAGCAGAGATGTATTGAAAATGAAATTACACTCCACAGGCTGGGAGTGGGCCGAGCACAGGGGCTCGAGAGCCCCGTTACAGAATGTTCTGGGGTTTCAATGCACTCTAGAGGTTTCCATTGATTACTTGGTGTATGTCCTATGTAAATGAACAGGATGAAGTAAAGTTACAAAGTCATTTACTCAGTGTATGCCCTATGTAAATGGAGAGGGTACTTCCTGTCATCACTGAAGTGTCTCTATTTGATTTAGTTCTAGGAAGTGAGCGTGAATCAGCCTTATGTTGCCTATCTCCAGACCCTATTCTTCTGCCTCACTGGGCTCAAGCAGTCCTCCCACCTTGGCCTCCCAACGTGCTAGGATTACAGGCATGAGCTGCAGTGCCTGGCTTCAACACACATTTTGTTCTGACTATGTCAAGTTCTTGGAGGAGTTTGTCTTAAGAAGTCGCTGTGGGGGCTGGGCACAGTGGCTCACACCTGTAATCCCAGCACTTTGGGAGGCTGAGGCAGGCAGATCATGAGGTCAGGAGTTAGAGACCAGCCTGGCCAACATAGTGAAACCCTGTCTCTACTAAAAGTACCAAAAATTAGCTGAGTGTGGTGGCACGTGCCTGTAGTCCCAGCTACCTGGGAGGCTGAGGTAGGAGAAATGCTGGAACCCGGGAGGCGGCGGTTGCAGTGAACCGAGATCACGCCACTGCACTTCAGCCTAGGCGACAGAGCGAGACTCCATCTCAAAAAAGAAAGAAAGAAAAGAAGAAGTCGCTGTGGGGCTTCTCTCATCTCAACCCCTGTTGCCTGGTTAGTCCTGGGAAAGTCCAATTCCAGGAGGCTCTGCCCAGTGTCACAGATTGACAGGTCTGTGACTAGCAACCCCCCACAGACTTGTAGGTTGCTGGAGGCAGCATATGTACAAACACCATCATCCTTGACCATCTGTGGCAACAAGAGTCTTTTGCCAACTTAGCCTATTCCTGGGAGTGAACTTTTTTGCGTAGGGGGATATTTGGCATTACCTCTTCTATACCCTTTCCAGGAAACACCTGTTTCTTAACTGGTAAAAAAATTTACTCTACACCTGGAAAATTACATTCTGGACTTTCCATAAAGAGGCTATTGGATTGTGCCATTACTGAAATGAGTACACCATTGAAAATTCTAAATGTCAATGGCCAGAAAACAGATCCTTTAAATTACCCTCCTAAATTTTAAAAATATATTAGAGATCTCTCATTCTAAACAAATGCCTTCTTTGTATTTATAAAAAGATTAAGTTAAAATATAAAGACACTTACTAGTTTCACGGCTAGCCTTAGAAATTCTCTTGACAAAATTAAAGAGCAAAAACATGATCTAAAACAAAGCTAAAATAATTTTTATGCTCAAACTGCCTGCTTTTGATCCCCTGTCGGATTTATAAAAAGCCCAGCTGGGTGCGGTGGCTCAAGCCTGTAATCCCAGCACTTTGGGAGGCCGAGACGGGCGAATCACCAGGTCAGGAGATCGAGACCATCCTGGCTAACACGGTGAAACCCCGTCTCTACTAAAAAATACAAAAAACTAGCCGGGCGAGGTGGTGGGCGCCTGTAGTCCCAGCTACTCGGGAGGCTGAGGCAGGAGAATGGCATAAACCCAGGAGGCAGAGCTTTCAGTGAGCTGAGATCCGGCCACTGCACTCCAGCCTGGGCGACAGAGCGAGACTCCGTCTCAAAAAAAAAAATAAAATAAAATAAAATAAAATAAAATAAAAAGCCCTCCACTCTATGGTCTAGTGGCTGAGATTCTGTGCTCTTGTGGCTGCAGCCCAGGTTCAATTCTCAGTCAGGGAAGTAATCCCGTTTGTTTTAAATTGTTTGACTCTTGACCTTTTGTGGGTACCCATTTGTTATTGATCCTTTTCCTTCCATGGACACTTAGGAGTGTCATGGATAGCCTTGGAAACTCTCTTGCCAAAATTAAAGGGCAAAAATGTAACCTAAAACATGATTTGATTTCCCGTCTTTTTCCTTCTATGGGGCATATGGGGCCTTTGGGCCTTTATGCATAGGTGCTCAGCTGAGAAGCTGAGATCCTAGAAAATATGGCCAGTTAGAAGAATAGGTTGTATTCCATTTGTGGCTAAAAGGACTTTTTATCTTTGAGCTGACTTTGGGGTAGTTTTGGATCTTGTGAGGACTGCTTTTTTGCACCTCTTGGAGATGCCTGGTTCATCTTTGACTAACCAAGTCATAACCTTGGTTAAGGGTTATTGCTTTTGGTGAACTATTTGAAAACGTACCTTTGGTTCAAAAGAAAAAACAAGCTAACTAAAGTGTTTATAAAAGATAGGCCCTGAGGCAAAAATAGACTTCCTAAGTCCAAGCATGGAAAAGGCTGCCTTTACCCTGTTAAAGGGCTCAATAATCTAATCAAGAAACAACCTAATTTAAAAAGACCAATCTAATTAGATTGGTCTCCAAAATATTTTCTGGAATTTAGCTGGCTATTTTGAAATTCTTCGTAAAATAAATGTACATATACAAAAAATCTCCATTTGTAAGGGCATCTGCATCCCCACACTTAAACCACTACAAACTTTCCAACAAGGAAGGTGTCTTAAAGTTTACATAACAAACCTTACATTTGTTTAAGATACTTTTCCTGGAAAGCTTGTCTTGACTGGGCTTTTACCTACCCCTTTCTGTCTTGACAAATAATGGTGTTTATATCTAAATTCTGTGTCTTTGAAATGTAAATTTTTACCAAAAAAGTCCTGTCTTTGAAAGTACAAATTTCAGGTTGCCTAGCTAACAACTTTTAGAGCTTGATAGTCTGTCTGCAGAGGGGAGAAAAACTATTTGAAAACTGGCAAATGAAGAATCTTGTAAAGCTATAAAATCTTCTGTCTGTGTGTTTATATGTGTCACGTGTATGTGATATTTCACTACCAAAATAGACGAAAGAGCTCTAATTAGTTGGGCTTAATGAAAAAGTAAGTGCTTAAATCAAAATACTTTATCAGAAAAATAGAAACTAACTCAGATGCTTTTTAGCTCATGTGACTCTAGTAATCTCTGGTAAGTAAAATTAGTTTAAATTGTTGGCAAAATAAAATTAAACGTCTTCAGAATTGTCCGTATTAAATTTGACTCAGACTTATTGCCTGAATGTACTGGTCAGACAGGTTTAGGTGGTTTCTGTAGATGTTTTTGTTTCCGGTTTTGTTTTTGTTTGTTTTTGTTTTTGTTTTTTTGAGACGGAGTCTCACTCAGTCACTCTCACTCAGTCACCCAGACTGGAGTGCAGTGGTGCGATCTCAGCTCACCGCAACCTCCGACTCCCTGGTTCGAGCGATTTTCCTGCTCAGTCTCCTGAGTATCTGGGACTACAGGCACATGCCACCACGCCCAGTATATTTTTAGTAGAGATGGGGTTTCACCATGTTGGCCAGGATGGTCTCTATCTCCTGACCTCATGATCCACCTGCCCCGGCCTCCCAAAGTGCTGGGATTACAGGTGTGAGCCACGGCGCCCAGCCTGTAGATGTTGTAAGGTCATAAAACTGTTGCTTGTTTTGTCTGTGAGCTAAAGCTGTGAGGGTTGGCTGTTGGGCTCCCCAAAGCCTTGGACATATCTTACTGTCAGCTTCTTTCTGGTTTTGAGCATATGGATTCTAGGGTCTGGACAGGTCAGCCATGGTGGGACCTGGGGACATGTCCTCAGTTCCTGACCACCAGCTGTAAGGCAGAACCAAGCCCAATATGGGCCCATCCTCCCTGGCCTAGCTTTGCCTCCTTGCCATGCTGGGATGGGTTGGATTCTCCGGGCATTATCTTCACGACTCTGTCCTGTCCTGAGCACTATACCTGGTATGTAAATTCGGGACCCCAACAAGACCTGCCCTTCATAGCTGTCCTTGGGTGCCACATGGGCACTTGAGACCCAAGACAACAGAAAAAAACATTAGGAAGGGTACCTGTGTCATCCTTTCAAATTATTAATTTAAAAATCTTAAAATCATGCTATGTTAAATAATAGGTAATCATAAAAGGCTAAGTCACCTATATGGTATAGAAAACAATATATTTAGATCTGTTAATAAAAAATTGAGGAAACAAAATGGTTTCATCTACAAATACTGATATAAAATAATTCAATATCACTTCCTAAGTTTTCCACTAGAAATTAGGGCTACTAAGAGTTAAAATTATAGTTAATATATATAAGTAAAACTACTAGATATGCCTGTAATCCCAGCACTTTGGGAGGCTGAGGCAGGTGGATCACCTGAGGTCAGGAGTTTGAGACCAACCTGACCAACATGGTGAAACCCCGTCTCTACTAAAAATATAATAATTAGCCAGGCGTGGTGGCGAGCACCTGTAATCCCAGCTACCCTGGAGGCTGAAGCAGGAGAATCACTTGAACCTGGGAGGTGGAGGTTGCAGTGAGCCGAGATCACACCATTGCACTCCAGCTTGTGCAACAAGTGTGAAACTCAGTCTCAAATATATATATGTGTGTGTTGTGTGTGTGTGTGTGTGTGTGTGTGTATAACAGGTATCTGCCCACTTTACACTCTGCTTAGCCCAAGTTGTTCAATTGTCATAAGTTTCTTAGCCACATGAGTCCCACCGAGGGACTAGATGGACCCAGGGCAGGTAGCCACACCACGCCGGCAACAATATGTGATAGAGCATAAATTGGTCATCAGTGCTGCCTATGGCAAGTTTCTACCAAAAGGGGGAAAATGATGAGTTATACCCCCAGCTGACAGACAAGATGGACTCTCTGAGGCTCAGAAGTTAAAAGCAGAACCAAGAGGCCATGGCAGGGTGAGGGAGTGGTAACACTGTGTCCTTGGAAAGTGTTGCAAAATCTGTTTTTCTGCAACCAAGTCAAAGAACAGTGCCTGAAAACAACCGTACCTGGAGATTCCCGAACTGACCACCAGCAGACCACCAGGTCCCAACTAACCAACCACCTGGAACCAGCCAATGAAGAGACTGGTGATTTGGGGCTTAAACGTCATCCATTCAAGACTGTTCCTGGCCAGGCACGATGGCTCACACCTGTAATCACAGTACTTTTGGAGGCTGAAGCGGGAGGATCACTTGAGCTCAGAAGTTTGAGACTAGTCTGAGTGAGACTCTATGTCTACAAAAAATTTTTTAAATAGCGAAGCATGGTGGTACACACTCAGGAGGCTGAGGTGGGAGGACTCTTTGAGCCTGGGAGGTCAAGGTTGCCATGAGCCGTGATTGCGCCACTGCACTCTAGCATGGGTGACAAAGCAAGACACTGTAAGATTCTGTTCCTCACTCCTCTCCTGTGGTTTTTTGCCTTTAAAACATCCTACTCTCTCACGCATTCTCAGAGCGCACTTTCATTTTATACCAAAGCCTGTGTCTCCCTAGTCTGCAGATTGCCTTCAGAAAACGAAGTTCTCCCTTTTGCCTCCGCAAATCTCATGGTCTTTTGTTAACAGTATGGATTTAAATTAGAAGCCCTAATTCACATATGGCCCACAAACCAGTTTCAGTGGACTGGCCCAATATCAGTTCATGTCTTAAAAACTGGAGGTGATCCACAAAACATGCAGATTTCTGCCTTCTCTTATTTTTATTTATTTATTTTTGAGACGGAGTCTCGCTCTGTTGCCAGGCTGGAGTGCAGTGGCACGATCTCGGCTCACTGTAACTTCTGCCTCCCAAGTTCAAGTGATTCTCCTGACTCAGCCTCCCAAGTAGCTGGGATTACAGGTACCTGCTACCACACCCAGCTAATTTTTCTATTTTTAGTAGAGACAGGGTTTCACCATGTTGGCCAGGATGGTTTTTTTTTTTTTTTTTTTTTTTTCTTTGAGACTGAGTTTTGCTCTTGTTGCCCAGGCTGGAGTGCAATGGTGCGATAGCTCACCGCAACCTCCACCTCCCATGTTCAAGCGATTCTTCTGCCTCAGCCTCCCTAGTAGCTGGGATTACAGGCATGTGCCACCATGCCCGGCTAATTTTGTATTTTTAGTAGAGATGGGGTTTCTCCATGTTGGTCATGCTGGTCTCGAATGCCCAACCTAGGTGATCCGCCTGCCTTGGCCTCCCAAAGTGTTATGATTACAGGTGTGAGCCACCGCGCCCAGCGGCCAGGTGGTCTTGATCCCTTGACCTTGTGATCCACCTGCCTCAGCCTTCCAAAATGCTGGGATTACAGGCATGAGCCACCATGCCCAGCCCACCTTCTCTTATTAAAGGCTGGCCAGCATTGTGGGCAGCAAACCAGCTGGAGTGCAAGAGCAAGGTCCTCTTCCAGATGGAGCCCGTGCCTCCCATCTGCTGCTGAGAGCAGAGCTGAGTGAGCCCTCAGTGTCCTGCCAACTTGATTTTCCTACCCAGGGGCACTGAGTAAGCACCACCAAGAAGCTACTGAGCTAGCCAAGTTACACCCTTGGCCTCCAAGATGGAAGTGAGCAAATTGTTTCTATGCTATGTCACAATTCCCCGCTTGTCCTTGAGACTGCCATTCTGACTGGATGTTTTCCTCGTGGGGTCTTCATGGATAACCAGACTAAAAAAAGTATTGGTGGGCTGGGAACCTATGCCCAGCCCACCAATACTTTTGTGTACAGGATTACACATGCCTGTAATCCCAGCACTTTGGGAGGCAGAGGCGGGCAGATCACGAGGTCAGGAGATCGAGACCATCCTGGCTAACATGGTGAAACCCTGTCTCTGCTAAAAAATACAACAAAAATTAACCGGGCATGGTGGTGTGCACCTGTAGTCCCAGCTACTCGGGAGGCTGAGGCAGGAGAATGGTGTGAACCCGGGAGACAGAGCTCGTAGTGAGCCGAGATCGTACCACTGCACTTCAGCCTGAGCGACAGAGCGAGACTCCGTCTCAAAAAAAAAAGGCATTGGCTACAGAACTTGACCCAGAAGCAGCCTATCAGAAAGTCAATGGGGAAATGGATTCTTTCAAAATACTGAGTGTATATGACCTGACGTACCTGCCCCTTTGAAGGAAGCTGGTGCATGTAGGAACCTCAGCCCTTTCTGATACAGAGCTGAGCCGATGGTAGGAAAGAGAGGAGAGAAAAAGAGACAGAGAAATGCATGTGGCAGTCACTCTGGCTGCAGCCCAAAGTAACTTGTTAAACCCTCCATTTCTTTTCTCTCTCTCTCTGGTTTTTTGTTTTGTTTTGTTTTGTTTTGTTTTGTTTTTAAACCAAGGAAGAGCCATAATGCAAGCTATTCCTAGTGGAAAAGTTGAGAAGGAAGAACAGCTTGTTCCAGACCAGTGAAATTGAAATTTCCATGTGGAACAACATAAGAGGAAAGAGGCCCTCCCTTACAAAGTTGGACAGCCCTCTCTCATGGCAATTTGGCAATAACTATCAACATGTTCAGTGTGTATAACCTTTGTGCAAGCAATACCACTTCTGGGAATCTACAGAAATTCTACCAGAAGACCACAAAGATACGTAAGCCCTGAGCACTGAAGCACTGTCTGATGTGAAAACCTGAAAATATCCTTTGTGTTTACCCATAAGCAAACATTGATGCGTTTATGCCGTGAAAAGGGCTGTTAGAGCAAGGTGGATCTGAGGGATGAATATTGAAGTATATCATTATGATGACATGTGAGAAGAGTAAGTCACAGAATAGGATTAGCTTACTGCTTATATTTAGCTGATATGAAATTGCCAAGCAAAGACAATTATGCCCTCCACAGAAAACACAGGAGTGATGTAAATAACATCTGGAATTCTGCACACCCTTCTGCCATCCTCAGTCCCAACGGCAGACGCAGGCATCATCAATCTCCCAGGTCTCCCAGCATTGAGAGCTGCTCTGGGGTCTGAGTGTGGCTTCCAGCATTAAGAAAAATACGTATCCTTGGGCCGGGTGCAGTGGTTCAGGCCTGTAATCTCAGCTCTTTGGGAGCCCAAGGTGGGCAGATTGCCTGAGGTCAGAGTCTGAGACCAGCCTGGCCAACATGGTGAAACCCCGACTCTACTAAAAAATACAAAAATTAGCTGGGCGTGGTAACAGGCACCTGTAATCCCAGCTACTTGGGAGGCTAAGGCAGGAGAATTGCTTGAACCCGGGAGACAGATGTTGCAGTGAGCCAAGATTGTGCCATTGCATTCCAGCCTGGGCAACAGAGCAAGACTCTGTCTCAAAAAAAAAGAAAGAAAACAAAAGAAAAGAAAAATAGGTATCCTTGCACCACATGGCCCCTGAATGCAAAGACAGCTCCTTACCCCAGTGCTCAAGCAGCCTCTTCCAGCTGTGCTGAGACAGAATGTCAGTCTCTCAAGCTGGGCGCGGTGGCTCACGCCTGTAATCCCAGCACTTTGGGAGGCTGAGGCAGGTGGAACAAGAGGTCAGGAGTTCGAGACGAGCCTGGCCAATATGGTGAAACCCCATCTCTACTAAAAATACAAAAATTAGCAGGGCGTGGTGGCACATGCCTGTAGTCCCAGCTACTCTGGAGGCTGAGGCAGAAGAATCCCTTGAACCCGGGAGCGGAGTTTGCAGTGAGCTGAGATCATGCTCCTCCACCCCAGCCTGGGTGACAGAGAGAGATTCCATCTCAAAAAAAAAAAAAAAGTCAGTCTCCCATGGAGAACCTTCCAAGGGCCGACTCTTCCCCCTTCTCCTCCACTCCTTCCCTTCCCTTTCCTGAATCGTTCAGTCCTAAAGCTATTAGGTGGGACAGAGCAAGGTAGATGCCTGTAACGTGGAGAAGGGAGGGCAGATGACTCACAGAGAGCATCCAAGCCCAGACAGAACGAGGAGGGTGTCCAGAGTATATGCGCTGGCACCTGACGTGGCATGTCGGAGCCCAGGCTGATGAGGAAAGTGACCCCGCGGTGGACTGGACAGCATGTGTCTCCTTTTGCCCATTCCCGTTTCTCCTTCAGTGCACTGCTCTTCCTGGAGTAAGGAACGAATATGGAGAAGCATGAGGCAATGAGCCAGCTTTTAGAGCAGCCAAGGCTTGGTCCATGGCAGAGTCATTCAGCACAACATGCTGTGAAAACACCGCCAGGCTTGAGGCCAACCAAGCAGCCTCCACGCAGGGGGACTGGACAATCAGCTGCCTCTCTGCCCGTTTCCTCATCTGTAAAGAGGGAACGTCAAGCCCTTGGCACAGCATCCGGCCCACAGTCAGTGTTTGGTGGACATGAGCTGCCTTCATGGCAGCTGTCTTCAGGCCTCACAGGGTAGCTTTGAACAGGCAAAGCCAGAGGAGCTGGGGATGTCTCCTCTGTTGCTGTCTCCACTGTGGGAAATGGGCAGCTTGAAAACCTGATAGGAGCAACTTGGCTCTATCTATCAGAATGTGAAACATGCCAGCCCCTTAGCCCAGCTGTCACGCCCCTTGGACCCTGCTCTGCACTGACACCGGAACAAAGGCACAAGCACTTTCACAAGATGTTCACCGAGGCACCGACGGTGATAGGAAAACACCGGAAGTTAGTGATGTGATTACCAACAGGGGACTGGCTAAATAGACCCCACTCAAAAGACTGAGGCCCAGCATGAACCATGCCCACATGAGAATAGTGAAGAAAGTCAACAGCAGAATTCTATTTGTGGGATGATATCATTTGTATGAAAATGTAAAGTGACTATACAGAAAACAGTGTGCATTCCATCGATAAATAGGTATACAAAAAATACAGCCACATATATGTCTGAGTGTATGTACAAAATGAACATCTTTTTTTTTTTTCTTTTTTTTTTTTATTATACTTTAAGTTCTAGGGTACATGTGCACAATGTGCAGGTTTGTTACATATGTATACTTGTGCCATGTTGGTGTGCTGCACCCATCAACTCGTCAGCACCCATCAATTCGTCATTTGTATCAGGTATAACTCCCAATGCAATCCCTCCCCCCTCCCAAAAAATGAACATCTTTATGCAGGGGGAAAAGTCCGGGAGGATAGACAGAAAGGCATGTCTGCAGAGTGGGGTGAGGAGAAACAGGAATGTTTACACTTCAAGAGTGCTATACCCTTTGAATTGCTAGTAAAGAATGCAGGTCAGGCCGGGCGCGGGGCTCACACCTGTAATCCCAGCACTTTGGGAGGCCGAGGTGAGCAGATCATGAGGTCAGGAGATCGAGACCATCCTGGCCAACATGGTGAAACCTCATCTCTACTAAAAATACAAAAATCAGCTGGGTGTGGTGGTGCACGCCTCTAGTCCCAAATACTCGGGAGGCTGAGGCAGGAGAATCACTTGAACCCAGGAGGCAGAGATTGTAGTGAGCCAAGATTGTGCCACTGAACTCCAGCCTGGCGACAGAGTGAGACTCCATCTCAAAAAAAAAAAAAAAGAATGCAGGTCAATTTTATAATCAAAAACTAACATCAGGATGCTTAGGAGATACAGACTGAAACACTTTAGAGTAAGGCACCAATGACTCAGCAATAATAAATACATAATACATGTGAATACTTTATCCATGTTATAGAGAGAGGGAGGGAGAGAAACGGGAAAAATTTTTTGTGTGTATGTGTGATGGAGTCTCGCTCTTTCGCCCAAGCTGGAGTGCACTGGTGCAATCTTGGCTCACTGCAACCTCTGCCTCCCAGGTTCAAGCGATTATCCTGCCTTGGCCTCCCCAGTAGCTGGGATTAAAAGTGCCTACCGGCCGGGCGCGGTGGCTCAAGCCTGTAATCCCAGCACTTTGGGAGGCCGAGATGGGCGGATCACGAGGTCAGGAGATCGAGACCATCCTGGCTAACACGGTGAAACCCCGTCTCTACTAAAAAATACAAAAAACTAGCCGGGCGAGGTGGCGGGCGCCTGTAGTCCCAGCTACTCGGGAGGCTGAGGCAGGAGAATGGCGTAAACCTGGGAGGCGGAGCTTGCAGTGAGCTGAGATCTGGCCACTGCACTCCAGCCCGAGCGACAGAGCGAGACTCCGTCTCAAAAAAAAAAAAAAAAAAAAAAAAAAGTGCCTACCACAATGCCTGGCTAATTTTTTGTATTTTTGGTAGAAACGGGGTTTCACCATGGTGGCCTGGCTGGTCTCCAACTCCTGGCCTCAGGTAATCCGCCCACCTCGGCCTCCCAAAGTGCTGGGATTACAGGCATAAGCCACCATACCCCACCCTTAGGTCTAAAATGTTTTAAAAATAAAGTTTAAAGCATTAAATAAATAAAAATAAAGATCAAATGAAAGACAGTCAGATTCCTCGGAAGCCCGCTGTAGATGCAGGCAGCAGAGGCCTGGAAGGACCTGCAGCGTCTGGACAGGGCCCGTGGCAAACCAGAAGGGGCTAGCGTTGAAACCCAGGTTCTAAATGGCTTCATTTTTTGCATGACTTTTTCCCCCTCATATTCAATGTGCTCGCAAGACTGTCGGATCCTAGGGTTTGAATCCACAAAGAATCACAAACGCAGTTTATAGTCTGACCAAGGGACCGAAGAAAGCCTGCGGTTGATCCTGGTGAACCCCAATTGGCATTTATGGTGCAGCTATGCCATGGCTGGGGGACATGGCTCAAGACAGAGTCCCTCTTCTCTCACGATCCAGCCACAAAGGCTTGCCTGAGTCCTTGGGAAGGTTCCAGATGAGGCTTCCCAACAGACGCTGTCCTCACCTCCGATGATCTGCTCCAATGGCATCTGTGACTCTGCCAAAGCCCTGCTCTCTGGAAAAAGAGCAAACAAAGCAATTTCAGCAAACAGTGGAGGACAGGCCCTGCTCTTACAGGAAGCCCATGTTCACCCAGAAACACATCATCCTGGCCCAGGCACCTCTGGTTTCCTCTACACTCTTCACCCAGGGATACAGGGATAGTTCTACCCAGGTAGGAACAGAGCGGGAAGGAAATTGCTTTTAAGTATTGACAGCTCCCAACATTGAACCAGTGTTGCTTAATTAACGGGAATGCTGACGGGATTCCTCAGGCTCCTCTCCCTCGAGCAAATGGACAACTCCGCCATACAAACACCGTTGCCTTGGAGGTTAATCCTCAGTTCTCCTTGTCACTGTCCTTCATCAAAAGAGTAACCCAGTTTCTCTCTCCTTTCAGAGTGTACCCCTCAACTCCTTTTTGAATGAGTAACAAACAGATCAACAGTATCTCCTTGACTTGAGTGATGCTGAATTAACCTCTGCCTAACTTCTGTTTCAAGCCACACATGACCTCACTCACTTCAGAAGGGCCTCCAGCTCCCGCTTAACTCTGCCCACGACAGGTGGCCCCCAGAAGGTGAGGGCCGTGTACAACTGCACCAGGGAGGCCCCTGCCCGGATCTTCTCCAGCGCGTCCTGCCCGCTGCTCACGCCACCAACCCCAATTATGGGAACTCGGCCTACAGAGAAGCACATGGTGACACCGTAAAGAAGGATGTGGCTTCTGCCCCAGAGTCCCCCACAATCAAGGCAGATGAGGGAATGATGATTCTCATCAGGACCCAGGAGCCCAAGCCACAGGCAGATCTGAAGACACAGATGCCAGAAGCCTTGCCTTGGGTGAGTGCATACATCTCCCGAATGGTTTGAGTTGATAAATCCCGAAGAGGCTTCCCACTCAGCCCTCCCGTTTCACAGCGCAGGGCACCCTGGAGACCAGCAGGGCGACTCACGGTGGTGTTCGTAACAATCAGCCCATCGATGCCCAGCTGCAGTGTGAGATGGAGAAAAAGCCATGAGTCATGGCACCGAAGGGCGCAGAGGCGCTTCTTTGGGGGTCAAAGGCAGCAGCCAGGCCAGGTACCCACACCTACAGCCCCCAAAGCAAGAGCTACACCAGACCTTACTACTCATCTTTTCCTCAACAAGTTTTAGAATGAGCCATAACGTGACAACAGCAGCCATCACACACTGACCACCCACAACATTCCCCTAGGACAGGGTCCAGTCCTTAAAACAACCCAATTATAGTGTCTTGTCTGAGGCCCTTGGGTAGTAAGTGGTGGAACCAGGATTTGAACCCATGACGGCCAGGCTCAGGCTATTTCCACTACTCTCCTATGCCACAGAGACCCGCTGTCCAGACAGGCTGGAGAGAGGAGTGAGGGAAAGAATTTTGAGTCCCAGTCAAGACCGGCCAAGGACCCAAGCTCAAGCCTTAACCTTGCTGGATGCAGATGAGGAGAGACAGGAAGAGGCATGAGAAAAACTCCTTCAAGCATTTATTCCAACATTCGCTTTTGACCACAGGGTGAGTTACACCATGACAGACACCAAACCAGCCTTCAATACCAAGGAGAGGAAATCACAAAGGCCGCCATTCTGGGCTAACCCAGCTGGCCAAACGACCTCTGCAGACCATGGGAGGCACACCCTGGGCCCGGGCCCTGACTCAAACCTCTTTGACCACACTGGCAATGTCCTCCTTGTCCTGGGCGGTGAGGTCAGGAGCGATCTTCACCAGCACTGCCGGCCTGTGCACTCCCTGCAAGCCGTCCCTCTCCTGCAGCACCTAGGGCGACACATGGCCAGAGCTGGGAACCCTGCAGACCGCAGCCCCGCAGTGCAGCTGTGACCTACACTGCAGGTCAGTCGGTTTCCACAAAAGCAATCAGACTAAAGCAGGAACAATTTCTCCTTTTCAGGAAAGCCAGCCTCAGACATGTGAGGAGCACCATACAGATGGATCCGATTCCATTCTTTTAGGCCAAGGGATCCCCATGGACATTGGCTAATAGCTTAAGGGTGTTTTAGACTTTTCTTTCTTTTTTTTTTTTGAGACAAGGTTGCACTCTGTCACCCACACTGGAGTGTAGTAGCATGATCATGGCTCACTGTAGCCTGCACCTCCCTGGGCTCAAGCAATCCTTCCACTTCAGCCTCCAGAGTACCTGGGACTACAGGTGTGCACTGCCATACCCAGCTAATTTCTGTATTTCTTGTAAGATGAGGTTTTGCTAAGTTGCCCAGGCTGGTCACAAACTCCTGAGCTCAAGTGATCTGCCTGCCTCGGCCTCCAAGTAGCTGGGGCTACAGGCTTGAGCCACTGTGCCTGGCTAATTTTTAAATTATTTGTAGAGACAGGGTCTTGCTCTTTTGCCCAGGCTGGTCTCAGACTCCTGGGCTATAAGTGATCCACCTGCCTCGGCCTCTCATAGTGCTGGGATTGTAGGCATGAGCCACCATGCCCAGCCTTTTTTAGACTTTTATTCCTAAAAGATAACCAGGAAATATTACCACAAGTGCTGGGTGAAGTCCTTCAGTTCACTCAGAGCTCTGGGTGCTAGGGTCAGAGTGACAAATGGGAGAGATGCAGTCTCTGCTCTTACAGACCTCGTGGTTTACAGCAGCAGGGACAGATGATTTGTCACTGTCACGTATAATCAGTGTCATGACAGGGGATCAGAGGGGACCCTGGGAAGGCATAGCCAGGGGTCCTACTGGTCCAGGTGCTAAGGGCAGCTTCTGAGGGTGATACTGAAGCTTCGCCCTGGAGAATGAAGGGGAGCGGGTGGGGCAGGCTGGTGGGACGGGGCCTGGAGAAGGGGTGCAGTTGCCCACCTTGGTCAGCAGGCGGCGCAGCTCGGCCTTTCCCTGAAGGCTCCGCAGCCCGGCCGTGTTGGGGCTGGACACGTTGACCACCAGGTAGTCGGCCAGCGGGCCCAGCACGCGCACCCCTTCTGCGTAGTCCTCCGCGGCATCCGCTGAGGTCTTGTTCTTCCCCAAGTTGACCCCCAGCGGCAGTCCATCTGCAAACGTCGCTGGTCAGGCCTGCAGCCCGTACACCATTTCCTGGGCCACCTTCTGAGGCTGTCCTTGACCAAACCACCGTGGACAGTCGCGCAGGTCTTCCCTCCAAACCTGACCTGCCCAACACCGGCTGACAGGTGCTCAACTGTGGCCTGGGCCTGCCTGCTGACCAAAACCACTCGCCAGCTTTGTCTAGCAAAGTCTGGGCAGCTACAAGGATGTTTTGCTGCATTTTGCCCTTTTTTTTTTTTAATGTTTCATGGAAAATGGACAAATTAGTGCAAATACTTGTGGGGCAAAAGATGGGCCTCATAAATTGAATAAAACTGAGGACAGAACTCAGTAGGCACGTCAGGCCAGCAACGCTCACCTCAAGGGATGCTTGTTGGCCTTGGCTCAGTTGACTGGATGTACAGTTGCGAAGAAAAAACAAAATGAAAGAATATGTATAAAATTCTGAAAAACAGGCCAGGTGCAGTGACTCACACCTATAATCCCAGCACTTTGGGTGGCCAAGGGTGGAGGATTGCTTGAGCCCAGGAATTCAAGACCAGTCTGGGCAACATGGTGAAACCCCGTCTCTACAATTAAAAAACTCAGCCAGGCATGGTGGTGCACACCTGTAGTCCCAGCTACTTGTGAGGCTGAAGTAGGATTGAGGCTCCAGTGAACCGTGATCGCGCCACTGCACTCCAGCCTGAGCAGCAGAGCAAGACTCTGTCTCAAAAAAAAAAATTATATATGTGTGTGTGTGTGTGTGTATATATATACATATATATATATGCATATATACATATATATGTATATATGCATATATATGCATATATGTATATATGCGTATATATGCATATATGTATATATATGCATATATGTATATATGTGTATATATGCATATATATATGTGTGTATATATGTGTATATATATATGTGTATATATGTGTATATATATATATACTGGAATTTCTTTTTCTTTTTATTTTTTTTTTAGACGGAGTCTCACTGTTGCCCAGCCTGGAATGTGGTGGCACAATCTTGGCTCACTGCAACCTCTGCCCCCTGAATTCAAGCAATTCTCCTGTCACAGCCTCCTGAGTAGCTGGGATTACAGGTATACGCCACCACACCCTGCTAATTTTGTATTTTTTAGCTGTGACCACTAAGTGCATCCTGAGAGCAAGTGAGGCAGAGGCCACAAAGAACACCCGCATTGCCGGAGGCACCTTCAAAAATGCATGTTGTGGCCGGGTGCGGTGGCTCATGCCTGTAATCCCAGCACTTTGGGAGGCCGAGGCGGGTGGATCACGAGGTCAGGAGATCGAGATCATCCTGGCTAACACGGTGAAACCCCATTTCTACTAAATATACAAAAAATTAGCTGGGCGTGATGGCGGGCGCCTGTAGTCCCAGCTACTTGGGAGGCTGAGGCAGGAGAATGGCATGAACCTGAGAAGTGGAGCTTGCAGTGAGCTGAGATCATGCCACCGCACTCCAGCCTGGGAGAGAGAGCGAGACTCCGTCTAAAAAAAAAAAAAAAAAAAAAGCACATTGTTTTTGGTTTTTCAGAGAAATGGGATCTCACCATGTTGCCCAGGCTGGTCTTAAACTCCTGAGCTCAAGCAATCCTCCCACCTTGGGCACCCAAAGTATTGAGATTGCAGGTGTGAACTGTGTCGAGCCAAAAATGAGCAGTTTCCAAAACAACTCATGAAGAATATTTTCCCAAATGCTAATATTAGTTATCCTTGAGTAGGGAGGAGTATCTGTTTCTTGAACTTTCTTTCTTTACGCTTCTCTGTATTTACTGTCTTCTGTAATTAATGAACATTATTTATACAATAGACGATTAAAAAGGGAGGACAGAGTGGGCCACAGGAAGATGACGTTCAAGTCCTGCTCCCGCCCTCCCTGCCTGTGTGATCACAGCCCAGCCACTTCGCTTCACTTGCTTTCAGGCCTCCCTAGTTACGGTAACAGGTTACATAACGAGGCAGAGGCAAAGGGAGTATTTGCTAAATTGTGAAATCCAGTTAAACTCTTGGAGGCTGTGTAGAACCAGGAAAATCCCTCTAGGAGAGGTGCCCTGAGGTCCTCAGTGGTTTCTGCTATTGCTCAATCATGTTTATTTCACTAGAAATGTTCCCAGTGTTTCTCCCACATTTCCTCCTAATAAGAAAGGCCCTCTGACACAACCCCACTTTACCTTCTGTGAGCTTGGCCTGCTTCTGCTGTCTGGCCCGTAACCTGTGTTCCACCACTGAAAGCCCGTGACTGTTAAATCCATACCTGCAGAGCCACAAGCAGATGCGAGGGGCAGAGTGAGAGGCACCATAGCCACTTCTGTACACTTAGGACTTTTTAAAACAAGAGAAAAAAAAAAAAATCACAGTTCTTACACTTCCAGGGTCTAAAGAGTCCTGGGGCTCCTAGAGAACTTGCCAGAACACCATCCAATACCCAGGGGAAAGATTAAAATTTGCAAATGCTCAGCCAACTAGCATTGGAAACAGCCCAGATGCAGCAGCAGCTGCCCCAGACCTGCTGGATCCCCACTCCTTACCCAGCCACTCTGAGAACTGCACGCTCACTTGCCACCTGCGTGGGCTCCCAAACAGCCTCCTGAAGCCCCTGCAGCCACTCCATCTCCCTATGCTTTCTGCCTGTGAAAATCACCTCTCTTCCTAGCTCAGAGCAAATGCTCCCTCTCCTCCTGCACAAAGCTCCCAGCTGCAAAGAATCCCTCATCCCCCTAGCCTTCATACAGAGCTTTGGACCTACCTTTCTCCTGGCACGGGATAGACACATACATATGTGCTTAAGGTCCCGTACTAGGTTACAATCTTCTTGAGGGCAAGCAACATCTCACACCTCTCTCATCCCTCTATCACTGTCACTAGACACTCCCCAAAGGCAGGGACCTCATCCCTCTTTCATCCCTGTATCCCCAGCCCCACTGTGGGTGTTAACTTAGTGGCCAGTCCCCTTCCTCTTCCTCCTTGCCAGTGAAACCCACCTGACCTGATACAGGGTAAAAATGCTAACGACTCCTTTCCCAGCCTTGCTGGCAAGTGAAGCAAAAGTGTGTGCCCAGGTGTAGACACTGAGACACAAGTGAGGCCTACTGGGAGCCTCTGAGAACATCCCTGCCCTTTTTCCTTTCTGCTCTTGAGCATCCGTGTAAGAACATAATACTCGCAGCCGAGGCCCAAAGAAGTTGGACCAGAGTCTCAACACTGCCCTGGTGCTCAACCAACCCTGGACCTGCCCATTGCACCTGTTATGAGAAGAAAATAGTATCAAATGTGCCTGTTGTTTAAGCCACTTTGTTAGAGCCAATAGCATCTATAATAACAGACACACTGGCACACATATCTGATGACTTAATAACTTAACCCATTCATTCAGCAAGTATTTACAGCACACTCACCACATGCCACACAGCCAGGAGGCCACACACACAGTGCTCACAGCACAATCTCACACCCCTGCTCACCTACAGGATTCAACAAGTACCATCATCCCAGCACCTGCAGTTATCTGTAGCAGCTGAATGATAAGCAAATATATTTTGCCTGGCCAATTCTGAAGATATTGATCCCCACCTGCAATGCAGCAGAAAGATCAATAACTTGATCTCTAATGCTGGAGACTTTCCCTGAAACAAGCACAAGAAAGCAGGAAGCGCGGCCAAGTAAATGTCCTACAGGTCCATCTCCCAGGAGGCTGCCAGTGACCCCAAAGACGCCCACTGAAATCTCCCCAAAGAGGCTCTTCAAAATCCTCTTACCAAAAAGCAGGCACTTCTTCACCTTTTGGGTTTGCTGCAGTAAAAATTACCCAGGGATGACAAAGGGAAGGGCTTTATACAGTCTAGAAGGATTTCTCTTACTAAGAGCAGCTGTGCATGTTGAATATTACATTCTCCTGTTTGCTAAAGGCTGGGGCTGTGCTGGCCAAAACACATCTGCTGGCCACATGTGGCTACTGGCTGCTGGGAATGCAGTTGGTCCAAAGGGAGAGGTGCTGGAAGTAAAATGCACACTGGCTCTTAAAGACTTGGTACAGGCAAAAGAAGGTAAAAACAGCGAATTAATACTTTTTATGGTGTTTTAAACACATGTTTTTTTAAATACTTGTAACATATTAAATATAACTAAATTATAATTTTAAGTAAGTATCAATTTCACTCATTCTGTTTACTGTGTTAGTGTGGTCACTAGAGCACTTTAAATTACACATGGGCTCACATTACATTTCTCTTGGACAGTGTCGAGTAAGAGTACTGGAGAAACAGCATGGACAGAGCACAAACTCTTAAGTCCAGTAAGCCCAGGCCATGCCCAAGCTCTCCTGCTTATTATCTCCGTGACCAAAGCAGAGTTATTTGGCTCTACGAGCCTCCGTCTACACAACTGTTAAATGGATGTAACAAAGCCTGCTTTTCAAGATAGATGCCTGGGGCACACAGTAGATGCTGAACGGGGTTCCTGAACATTCCAAATGACAGAAGAATGTCCACATTGTATGAGAGAAAAAAAACAGAGGCAGATCTTACATCTCTGAAAGCCCAGTTGGAAAGAGGGCATCCCCCATTAACTCTGGGCCGCTCACCTACCTGTTAATGACAGCTTGGTCCTCGGGAAGACGGAAGACTCTGGGTCTGGGGTTTCCTTCCTGAGGTTTTGGAGTCACACTTCCTATCTCAACAAAACCAAAGCCCATCTTATAAAGTCCGTCCACGGCTTCCCCATGCTTGTCAAATCCTGCAGCAATTCCTACTGGATTTCGGAATTTATGGCCCAGAACTCTCACTTCCTGGGAAGAGGAAGACAAAGTCAGAGGCACGCAAGGCTATCCTGGTGTTTCTCAAAGCATGGTTCCTGGCACAGCTACACCAGAATGACCCGGAAAGCTTGTGAAACCTCAGATCCCAGGGCCCACCCCCAAGGTCAAAATCTTTGGGGGAGGAATGGAGCCCTGGGGGAACCTATTTTTAACAGTGCTGGCTCTCCAGGGACTGTGACGCCTACTCGAGTTTGAAAACCACGGGGCTTTATTATTAGCAAGCCTGGGGGAGAAATGGTGTTTCCACCGTGGGTTGAACAGGAGACAAGCGCTGTCTTTTCCAATTGTGGTTAAGGTTCATACCTTCTTATCAACTAGCCTTGGTGGGAGAGAGGAGCTCGCTGGTGTCAGGCCCTAGATAGTGCTTCCCTGAAACCAAGGCATGGTAAGCAGCAAAACCCTTTAATCAGCTTAATAAGCATCAGCTCCAGCTGTGTCCCTCCTCATCCAGGCTGGTAAGAAGCCCCAGCCACGACCCCCAGCCTCCCACAGGGAACCAGAGGAAGGAAGGTGTTCAGCTGGGCAGAACTGACTAATGGGCTCCAGCGACCTTTCAGGAGACTAGCAAAGGCCTCCCAGGGTGAACACCATGGGATCCTGGAAGCAGGGGTTAAGAGAGATGCTCCAAGAAAGAAGAACAACAAATGAAGGCGAGAATGTTCGCAGCACCTCAGGAGACTGGGAGGCAAGATGTGTGTGGCTGGACTAGGGGTCTTCCTCCAGGACTGCGATTCTCAGCTCCAGCTGTACCACAAAAGCCCCTGGCAGCTTTCAGGCCCCACTCTCAGATGGGGCGGTGAAACTGGTCTGGCACCAGGCCAGGGCATCTGGATACTCCAAATGCAGCCCCGGGGGATTCGAATATGCCTGACGTAGGTGGAGGGTGGAGAGCTAAACCAGGAAAGCTGTGAAATCATCAAGAGTCCTGGCTACCAGTTAAAAAGTTTGAGTCACATTCTAAATGAGCTGCTGCAAGTGTGGGCACAGGCAGCGGTGTTTAGGACAACACCTCTGAGGTCAGGTTTGCCTGTCTCTGTCATCTGTGTTTTCACAGACACAGCCTGCGCCCTCAGGCACACCACACTTCCTTCTAAATTCTCCTCATCTCTGCATCCCACTCATTATTCACTCCCATTCACTCCAGGGCTCTCAAACTAGCAGTCTGGGGTGAGGACGGTTTAACGGAGTGCACTGTCTGAGCCTACAGTGCCTGTTAGTGTGTGAGCATGGCAAGTCAGGGGAAATGACACATCTGCTCAACACCATACAATCAGAGAGTGAAAAGGACTCTAAGGTCGGAAGGGGAAATGTGGTGAAGGCCCCTTTCATTTGTAACAGTGACCCCTCCTCACCAGAGTTCTGAGGGCTTCTTGTTTGCGTTTTCACACTCAAATCATTCTGATGTCCTCCCATTAGGGAAGAAGCCTCTCGAAAGGAAACTGCCGAGACTTCCATGAGGAAGCAGCTTCTATGAGGATGGGGATTCTTCTATTGGGTTTACTGCACTAAGCCCGGAAGGTTGCATGAAACAGAGGCCCTTAGCCTTCTGCTGACACTGGCCTCTACAGTTAGAGGCTATATCTACACTTCTGCCTACACACCCTTTTCCAGCCCTAAAGGCTTTCCTGGGACTCTAGGCCAAAGATTTCAAGCATGTGGAGAGGGCCCGTGTGCTAAACATGCGGCTGAGTGAGGCTGGGACCCAACGCTCCTGCCTCGCATGGTGCGCAATGACTGGCAGTTTCCCCATTTAGCCGAGGGGAAGACTGAGCTACCTGCAACCTCAGCAAGGCAGGACAGCGGCCAAGGGGCGGGAAGCCAGTTGTCAGACTCCATGGGTTTACATCCTGGTCCTGCTACCCCCTAGCTGTGTGACTGGAGTTCCTTTTTGTATTCCTTACTCTGTTTCTTGGTTTCCTGATCCATGGCTGGGGATGGTAACAGGATCCAGCTCATGCAGTAGCTGGGAGGATCAAACAAGAATATCGCCTAACACAATCCCATATATGTAATAGATCATCATCATTGCTAATTACATGACACAAAAAAATAATGCTCAGACTGAATTCCAAATCCCCACTGCTCACTTGGGGTTCTGGTGTTCAAAAAGATCAGTCCTAGCTGAGTTTAGGGGACTTCAGCCTTCGCCTTTGTATTTAATGCACAGGGTATCCAGGAACACCTACCAGCATGTCAGAGTCTTGAAATCTGGCCCGTGGAAGGAGCCCCAGGGAGGTGAAGCGAACGGCCAGTCTGTGGGCTGACTCCGGATCCAGCAGCCCCTGCAGAGCTGGCATCAGGTGTTCAGCATAGAAACGCTCATCTCCCGTGGCCATCAGGTAGGAGGCGAAGAGAAGTCCTCCACCCCCCAGGATGACCACAGCATCCTGGGCCCGCTTCTGCAAAAAAAGAGCCTATTAGGGGGGCCCTCCGGGCCAGGCTGCAGCACCCTCCCTGAGCCCTTCACACCCAGGCACGCAGAGGACATAACGACAGGTCACATGAAACAGACGCCCTTAGCCTTCTGCTAACACTGGCCTCTACAGTCAGAGGCTGTATTGACACTTCTGCCTACACCTCTTCAGGCCCTAAAGGCTTTCCTGGGACTCCAGGCCAGAAATTTCAAGAGGGACCATCCTGTCCCCTAGGGGGATTGTGGTGGATACTGCTGCTGGTTACAGTTAGAGGGTAATGCTAATAGATGTGGTGGGCAGGAATCCGTAAAGTCAGACATCCTTCTCGTCTTGAGACTATCTGACATGAACTGTCCCATTTCCTGTGTGACTTTTGAACATCCTACTGACATTCGTGTGGGTAAAAAATCGTATGTTCATATTATCTGAGCCAAACTATATTTTACCATATAAACTGTCTTTCTTGACCTCCTGGTCTCAAGCGATCCTCCCACCTCAGCCTCCCCAAATAACTGGGACCACAGGTACATGCCACCAAGCCCAGCCAATTTTTTGAAGAGATGGAGTCTCGCTATGTTGCCCAGGCTGGTCTAGAACTCTTGGGCTCAAGTAGTACTCCTGCCTTGGCCTCCCAAAGTGCTGGGATTACAGCATGAGCCACAGTGCCCAGCCATCACATGGTTTTCACATACAGTACAAGTATCTTGTAAATTGAGGGACAACTATACAGTGTCATACAGAACATTCCCAAGAATTGTTCATTTCAGAAAATCTCATCGGGAATGGTACAGTGCTTTGCTGGGGTGTTTGATAATATAACACACCTGTGCACTTGCATTTCTTTTTTTTTTTTTTTTCGAGACGGAGTCTCGCTCTGTCACCCAGGCTGGAGTGCAGTGGCCGGATCTCAGCTCACTGCAAGCTCCGCCTCCTGGGTTTATGCCATTCTCCTGCCTCAGCCTCCCGAGTAGCTGGGACTTCAGGCGCCCGCCACCTCGCCCAGCTAGATTTTTGTATTTTTTAGTAGAGACGGGGTTTCACCGTGTTAGCCAGGATGGTCTTGATCTCCTGACCTCGTGATCCGCCCGTCTCGGCCTCCCAAAGTGCTGGGATTACAGGCTTGAGCCACCGCGCCGGGCCGCACTTGCATTTCTAAGTAGAGGCTTAAACACAACTATCTCACTAGGGGAGTCAGCAATATTTACATACTGAAATACATGTAATTTTATTAATATAAACTACTTTTAAATTTTCTCCTTTATATTCCACTTAGGGTATTAATTATGCTGGCTTTTAAAAATTGCACACAGCTAGACTCATGCTTAGTGACTCATGCTTGTAATCCCAGCACTTTGGGAGGCTGAAATGGGAGAACTGCTTGAGTTCAGGAGTTTGAGACCAGCCTGGGCAACATAGTGAGACCCCATCTCTACAAAATATAAAAAATTAGCCAGGCATGGTGATGCACCTGTGGTCTCAGCTACTTGGGAGGTAGAAGTGGGTGGATCCCTTGAGACCAGGAGGTCCAAGCTGCAGCGAGCCGGCATCGCGCCACTGCACTCCACCTGCGCGACGGTGTGAAGACTCTCTCAAAAATATATACATACAAAGATATTATACATATATTCCATTTCAGGGGGTGTAAAATATAAAACAGAAGCTTCAGATCTTATTGGATCAAAAGTGGTGCACAATGCTTTTCTCTAATTATCACTGCCAGATGCTAAGTTATTCATTCATTAGTTCAGTCATTCATCAAATACTGATTGAGCAAAGATGGCAAAACAGATCTTGCCCCTACCCTCATGGAGAGTGTGATCTTATGAAGCGACAGACGGAAATCAATGATCATGCAAATATGTAGTCATGGCAACTGTGATGAAGGATAAAAAGTATAAGGTAATGAAAGTAGTCAACCTAATCTTAGAGGTAAGGAAAGGCTTCCTTAAGGAAATGACTTAAAGCTGATACTCAAGGGATAAACGAGTTGTTGGGAGTCTCTCTGAACCTATTCTGGTTCAATTATTTTAAAAAAGTTAACCAGAAGGCAGTAGGGAGAGGAAAAAGTGTAAAGGCTCTCTCAGTAGCAGAAGAGAATGAGAAAGGGAGAAAGTTTGGAACAGAGGAGTGAGGGAAAGTAAGGCTTAAGACGAAACAAGAGAAAAGAGCAGGAGTTTGGCCAAAATCAAGATGTGGGTTTCATTCCCTAAGCCAGGAAATGACACGATCAGATTTGCTTTTAAAGATCCTTCCAAACTGCTAAAGAGATGTAGATCAAGTATTCATTGGCTAGGTGCGGTAGCCCACGCCTGTAATCCCACCACTTTGGGAGGCTGAGGCGGGAAGATCCCTTGAGGCCAATAGTTCTAGACCAGCCTGGGCAACACAGTGAGATTCCATCTCTCTCCATATATTTATTTTAAAAAGAGACTCAGGCCGAGCGCGGTAGCTCACGCCTGTAATCCCAACACTTTGGGAGGCTCACGAGGTCAGGAGTTCGAAACCAGCCTGACCAAAATGGTGAAATCCCGTCTCTACTAAAAATACCAAAATTAGCCAGGCGTGGTGGCGCGCGCCTGTAATCCCAGCAACGCAGGAGGCTGAGGCAGGAGAATCGCTTGAACCCGGGAGGCGGAGTTTGCAGTGAGCCAAGATCGCTCCACTGCACTCCAGCCTGGGCGACAGACTGAGACTCCGTCTCAAATGAATAAATAAAGAGACTCAAGGTTTTCATTGCCTCCCTTGGAGACCGTACGCCTCCCCGCCCCAACCCCATGCCAATCAACAAATATTTGAACACCTACTACATACGGGGATACAACTAAGAACTTTTCACATAGAGCCCCCCGCCCTAACAAAACTTTACCTAAAAGGACTGGGACCATGTCCTACTCTAGTTTCATTCCCCATTGGATCCTGCACACAACGCTAGGCGGTCATGTGTTCACTAGGCATCCCTGTGCCAGGCTCAAAAACATGGCCCAGGCGCAGACACTCAGATCAGCACCCATCCAGACCTGCAGGCGCTGTCTGCTGCGCCTGACCGAGTCCACGTGCAAATGCACACGCGCGAGCATTTACAGGCGCCCCCGGAAACACGCACACGTCCTAGGGGGGCCCACACTCCCGGAGCCGCCTTCGGTCCATGCTTCGCCCGGTCTGACTCTCCGTTCTTGCCCGCCCGGGTCCCCAGTCCCCGGTCCCCGGTCCCCGATCCACACTGCTCACTCGCGGGACTCACTTTCAGGTGTCTCCACGCCATGCTCCTTCCGTCAATTAGCCCGCCCCTGTCTCCGTTCCATTGGAGAAGATGGCAGCGGCCCCTCCTATCTCCGCCCCTTAGCCGCCAGTCCACCAATCGCCGGGAAGAAGGGTTGAGCGGTCGCCTCCGCGCCGCGGGGAAGGCCCGGCATCACCCCCAGGGTCTGGTTGGGTGCGCGTGCGCAGTAGCGGCGGCTACACCTCTTCCGCTCGCCTTGCTCGCGTTCTGCCGCTTGGTCGCCGGCGGTTGGAAGAGAACTTAGTGTGCGGGGTTTGTCTGTGGTACCGCAGCGTCGAATCCGAGAGTCCGCTAGGAGTCGGGGCTCTGTGAGAAAGACAGGTGTTGAGGTCGTGCCACACACCGCTGCCTTTCTGCCGGGGCCGCGTCGTGACTTTTGTGGGCCCCTTCCTGAAGTTGTTTTAGTATAGACGTCAAAACGCTGTGTTTCACACCAGAAATATTTGTACAGTTTTTATCACTTTAAAAAATAAATTTTACCGCTGTGTTGATATAAAGATGAATATGTTAATATATAAAGTTTTTCAACTTAAAAGTTGATTTTTCTTAAGGTTTTTTAAGGAAATTAAAACATTTTCTTGAGGCTCGGTGGCTCACGCCTGTAATCCCAGCACTTTGGGAGGCCGAGGCAGGCGGATCACTTGAGGTCAGGAGTTCGAGACCTGGTCAACACCCAAAACCCCGTCTCTACTAAAAAAAATAAAATACAAAAAATTAGCCGGGTGTAGTGGCGGGCGCCTCTAACCCCAGCTACTTGGGAGGCTGAGGCAGGAGAATCGCTTGAACCCAGGAGGTGGAGGTTGCAGTGAGCCGAGATCACACCACTGCACTCCAGCCTGGGCGACAAAGGGAGACTCCGTCTCAAAAACAAACAAAGAAAAACAACAACAACAACAAAAGTTTTCTTGAGACCCTAAAAGTGTCAGAGGCCCTTCCCTGGCCCTGCGCCTGTTATGCCTCCTGGAGAAAGTGTCCCTGGTTAAACCTCGGCATTCTGGTGCAACAGATGTGGAGGTGTTTTTTTTATCTGTTTCTAATTAAGACCCTGAGTGTGCAGCCCTGTTGGAGTGTGGTTTACTGCGGTTATTTTTATTTTTATTATTTATTTATTTATTTATTTATTTTTTTTTTGAGACAGAGTCTTGCTCTGTTGCCCAGGCTGGAGTGCAGTGGTACAATCTCGGCTCACTACAAGCTCCGCCTCCCGGGTTCGCGCCATTCTCCTGCCTCAGTCTCCTGAGTAACTGGGACTACAGGGACCCGCCACCATGCCCAGCTAATTTTTTTGTATTTTTAGTAGAGACAGAGTTTCACCGTGTTAGCCAGGATGGTACTGTGGTGATTTATGATGACCTAATGTTTCACTGTGTAGTCCTCTGAAGCAATCGCGCCCTCACCAAAAATTTTGAAATGTCTTACCTAATGATGTCCTAATTGTTGGAGAATAGCCTTTGTAGACTTAGGTGTCAACAGCATTAATCACATACTTATTGTTTGGAGGCTCTACACCCATCCGTGTCATTTTTGTCCAGTTGCAGTGTTCCCGCCATCAGCTGAAATAGCTGGGTTACTGTAGCAGAAATTAGAGCAAAAGAAAGGTGTATGAAACATCTTGAGTCAAGCCATTTTTGAGCTTCATCAACCGTATGAAGCTATCAAATTGGAACAAATTCACAGACCCATTTACATGCTAGGTGTTTCAGTCTACATGCAATAGAAGTCATTGAAAGCATTTATCGAGGTAAAAGTTATGCTTATCAACCTGTCTTCCCTTTACACTTTAATGGAACAAGTTAATTCAGCATACCTTAGTCAACATAAATGATTACTCGTCTGGGACAAAAGGCTACTTACATGTTGATCCTCAGTTCTGAGCACTCTCTCACCAACTTTTCGATCGTTTAAAACTTTTATTGATAGAGTGCTTGTGTCTTAGATAAAGCATGTATTGAAAGAGTATATACAAGTACTTTACCCTTTATGAAAAGGATTGAAATGAAATTACAGCACTGTGTAAGATACCTGATTTGACTTTCAGAGATTTCATCAACATCAGATTTCATTTAAAAATGCTTGAAATGGTCCCAGCCAGTCCGGAGGCTGCGACTGTGGAAGTGTCACCTGTGGAGAAACTGCAAAGATGCTGTCCGTGTGTGTCACAGAGGCCGTGGCCTGCGACCTCCCTCGGTGGGCGGGACTGGTCTCCAGAAATGCTTTGGGTTCATCTTGCATTGCTGCAAGGAACCTCCATGCCTCTAACACTCATCTTCAGAAGACTGGGACTGCTGAGATGTCCTCTATTCTTGAAGAGCGTATTCTTGGAACTGATACCTCTGTTGACCTTGAAGAAACTGGGCGTGTCTTAACTATTGGTGATGGTATTGTCCGTGTACATGGGCCGAGGAATGTTCAAGCAGAAGAAATGGTAGAGTTTCCTTCAGGCTTAAAGGATATGTCCTTGAACTTGGAACCTGACAATGTTGGTGGTGTAGTGTTTGAAAATAATAAACTAAGGAAAGAAGTATAGTGAAGAGGACAGGAGCCATGGTGAACATTCCAGTCAGTGAGGAGCTATTGGGTCATGTAGCTGATGCTCTTGGTAATGCTACTGATGGAAAGGGTCCAGTGGGTTCCAAGACCCATAGGCGAGTTGGTCTGAAAGCCCCCAGAATCATTCCTCGAACTTCAGCGTAGGAACCAGTGCTGACTGGCATTAAGGCTGTGGATAACTTGGTGCCAATTGGTCATGGTCAGCATGAACTGATTATTGGTGGCCAACGGACTGGGAAAACCTCAATTGCTATTGACACTATCATTAACCAAAAACGTTTCAATGTTAGATCTGAAGAAAAGAAGAAACTGTACTGTATCTATGTTGCTATTGGTTGAAAGAGATCCACTGTTGCTCAGTTGGTGAAGAGACTTACAGATGCAGATGCCATGAAATACACCATTGTGGTGTCAGCGATGGCCTCAGGTGCTGCCCCACTTCAGTACCTGGCTCCTTACTCTGACTGTTCCATGGGAGAGTATTTTAGAGACGATGGCAAATATACTTTGATCATCTATGACGACTTACCCAAACAGGCTGTTGCTTACTGTCAGATGTCTCCGTTGCTCCACCGACCGCCTGGTCGTGAGGCCTGTCCTGGTGATGTGTTCTGCCTACACTCCAGGTTGCTGGAGAGAGCAGCCAAAATGAACAATGCTTTTGGTGGTGGCTCCTTGACTGCTTTGCCAGTCATAGAAACACAGGCTGGTGATGTGTCGGCTTACATTCCAGCGAATGTCATTTCCATCACTGACAGACATATCTTCTTGGAAACAGAATTGTTCTACTAAGATATCCGCTCTGCCATTAACATTGATCTGTGTATGCCTTGTGTTGGATCTGCTGCCCAAACCAGGACTATGAAGCAGGCAGCAGGTACCATGAAGCTGGAATTGGCTCAGTATCATGAGGTTACTGTTTCTAATCAAGACCCTGAGTGTGCAGCCCTGTTGGAGTGTGGTTTACTGCGGTGATTTTTTTTTTTTTTTTTTTTTTTTGAGACAGAATCTTGCTCTGTTGCCCAGGCTGGAGTGCAATGGTGCAATCTGGGCTCACTACAAGCTCCACCTCCCAGATTCGTGCCATTCTCCTGCCTCAGCCTCCTGAGTAGCCCAGTTTGGTTCTGACCTCAATGCTCCCACTCAACTTTTGAGTCGTGGTGTGCATCTGAGTTGCTGAAGCAAGGACAGTGTTCTCCCATGGTTACTGAAGAACAAGTGGCTGTTATCTATGTGGGTGTAAAGGGGGTTTCGTGATAAACTGGAGCCCAGCAAGATTACAAAATTTGAGAATGCTTTCTTGTCTCATGTTGTCAGCCAGCACTAAGCCCTGCTGGGCACTATCAGGGCTGACGGAAAGATCTCAGAAGACTCAGATGCAAAGCTGACGGAGATTGTAACAAACTTCTTGGCTGGATTTGAAGCTTAAACTCCTGTGGATTCACATCAAATATCAGTTCAGTTTTGTCATTGTTTGTTCTAGTAAATTAGTTTCTTTGTAAAAGGGTTACTCTCATACTCCTTATGTACAAAAATCACGTTAAAAAGTTTCCATAATGGGTTAAAAAAAAAAAAAAGAGGAGAGTTCCAGGGACCAGGCGGCCGTCACAGTTGAGCACAGCTGCTCCGTGCTGGAGTCCCTGCACCGCCGCCAGGATCGTGGTGTTCTACTTCACCAGCAGCAGCGTTAATTCATCTGCCTGCACTATTTACATGGGAAAGAATAAATGTGAAATAGAGACAGGGTTTTACCATTTTGGCCAGAATGATCTGGATCTCCTGGCCTTGTGATCCACCTTCCTCAGCCTCCCAAAGTGCTGGGATTACAGGCGTGAGCCACCACGCTTGCCCTTGGGTTTTATATCTCTCCTACTAACCCATAAATCATCATGAAGATCTGATCAAGCATGATTGGCCTCAAGATATCTGGTTTCATGTGGCCAAACTCTCTTTGACTCATGTATACCTTCGGTTGCACAAGGGAGAGAATATAGAAGACATTCCAAAGGAAGTGCTGATGGACTGTGCCCACCTTGTGAAGGCCAATAGCATTCAAGGCTGCAAGATGAACAACATTAATGTGGTATATATGCCGTGGTCTAATCTGAAGAAAACAGCTGACGTGTATGTGGGGCAGGCAGAGAGTATTTCACAGGCAGAAGGATGTAAAAATTGTGACAATGGAGAAGAAAGTAAATGAGATCCTAAACCGATTAGAAAAAAGCAAAGTGGAGCAGTTCCCAGACCTAGCAGCAGAGAAAGAACGCAGAGATTGTGAAGAGAGGAATGAGAAAGAAGCCCAAATTCAGGAAATGAAAAAGAGAAAAAGAAAAAATGAAGAAGAGAGAAATGGATGAACTTAGGAGCTGTTCATCACAAATGAAAGTTGAAAATATGTCTTCGAATCAGGATGGCAGTGATTCAGATGAATTCATGTAAAAGGAGAAAAGGACCTTTGAAAGATGTGAATGTAGAGACAATTGCAGACCTTTTGGTTTCATCTGTGTTCTGAAGTATAAAATACAACCAAAATTCTACCTTCATCCTACCCAGAAATGATTGATTTTGGAGTTTTAAAAAAATTTTACCTTTTTTGCTGACAGAAAAGGATCAGATATGTATAAAATAGTTGAACTTGACTGCATATAACTTAAAGTGAAAATGTTTTGGCTAGCACATGTCTTGGTACCTTGTGAAAGCCAGCTGCCCTTGTTCTTGAGATAGACTTTAAAACGAACTAACTCTGAAAAGTACTTCTGTTGCTGTGGTCTATCCCTGAAAACAGGTGTCTTGAAACACTTTTCATATTCTTAAAATAATCTTCACTTCTGTTAAGAACATGTTGATGGGTAATTATGCGAATGTTTCCCTGTCCCTGATTTCCCGGTGAGAAAAAATGGTGTATGAGTTTTGAAAAAGAGATTTCCAGAAGATTGTTGGCTTCAGTATTCACATTCCATCGTGTCATCTGGGTCTGTTAGTATAGTGACCCTGCGCGCAGCCTGTCCCAGCTTTTACGTCCTTGCTTCCTCTGAGCAGGGGACTCCATCTTAGTATCGCCATATTTAAATAAATCGATGGTGTTCATCAAGGTGGGGCCTGTGGCAGTTGTTGCCTGAGCACCAGGTCACCCAAGTCACCTGTGCAACAACTTCTGGGCTCAGGAGTCATTTCTCAGCACTGAGGGTAAAATAGGAAGGAATGCTCTGTTGATCATTTGGGAGATGTAGGTTACCTCATTGGTGCCTTGGGATGCAGCATGAAGCAGAAGTCCATATTGCAATTATGATTTTAGAAGGAACTAAGCATTTCACCAGCCAGCCAAGTAATTATTTTCTTTACCTTGAAATCATATTTGAGTTGTAACCCCAGAGTTCAGTTTCTCATTGTAAATTCAGTAACTTACTGTATAACATTACTTCTCACTTGAACCTTTCACTATCTGTTGTGATTCTGAGCAGAAGATGTCTTTTGATTGCAGTATGTAAGGCAACCTCTGTAGAAGGAGACAAAACAAGGAGAAAGAGAACAAAGCCTGCAGGACTAGAGGCATACAGATGGACATTTTACTCACACCCACAGCAGCAAGAATGACCTCCTGCAGCATATACTCCACCTGTAATAGCACTTTGGAACTGTGGGCAAAACCAAAAGGCTAGTGTTTCCATTTAAGTATGGGGTTGAACTGGAAAATTCCCTGAGGCATAATTCATTGGACAAATTTTGAAAGGGTATAGAAGATGACTTTAGAAATTAATGGTTTTGTGTATGTGTCTAATGATATTCAGCCTGACGTTCTGCAATTTTAAATGTTATAATAAAGTATTTTTTAATCTGGAAAAAAAGCTTGAAACATATGTGTGGATGTATCGTGTATTTATTTTTGTACGTATATAAAGATGTTTAGAAGTTAAGGCTCTGTGAACTTTGAAAACAAAAGCATCCCGCATCCAGATGATTCCATTGCCACACACTCTTGTAAGGGTGGACTACTCTGCTCAGAAAACTTCCAAATAAACTGCAAACCCTTTTTCTTGGCATTGGAAACACTCCTATTTTCTGGTTACAGTTCCCACTACTATTCCACCAAGTACCCCCTACACACACACACACACACACACACACACACACACACACACGTATTTCTTTCTCTTTATCAATACCTTCCACTTTCCCACCTCTGTGTATTTATTCACAGCGACTCCTCTGCCGAGATGTCCATTTCATCTGTCTAAATATTGCCATCTTTATGTGTTCATTCCAAAAGCTGGAAATAATTTCTTCCTTATCTGAACCTTCACAGCAGCACCTAAGCTGTCCCTCTAGGCTGGCAATCTTCACTGCCTATATTAATTACAATTATTATGCCTTTTCTTCCTTAATTGGACTTTTTGAAAGTGAGGATCATACTGTATTTATCTTTCATTTGATTGCTGCAGTGTTTTGGTTTTTTTGGTTTTGGGGCTTTTTTTTGAGACAGAGTCTTGCTTTGTCGCCCAGGCTGGAGTGCGGTGGCTCTATCTCAGCTCACTGCAACCTCCACCAACTGGTTCAAGTGATCCTACTGCCTCAGCCTCCCGAGTAGCTGGGATTACAGGCACGGGCCACCACGCCCAGCTAATTTTTGTTTTTTTAGTAGAGACGGGGTTTCACCATGTTGGCCAGGCTGGTCTTGAGCTCCTGACCTCAAGTGATCTGCCCACCTCGGCCTCCCAAAGCGCTGGGATTACAGGTGCGAGCCACCGGCCTTGGCTGATTACTGCAGTGTTTTCCAAACAGGATGTATTCTTGCAGTCTGTGTTTTAGAGAATTTCACAATATTGGTGGCCACTTCTGCACTGATTTTTAGAGTAACATAAGCATCATTTGCACTATCTGGATAACCATCTTAACCCTGAAACCTGCCAGGCGGTTCAGTGCCCACATTTGCTTGAGTTTATGATCACTTTTTGGCACCAAGAAAGAACCAGCTGTAATCCACGGGGTGGGTATGCAACAGGTGGAGACCAAATGACCTGCTGTGTGAACAAAGGGTTTTTTTGTTGCTTTTTTGTTTTGTTTTTTTAGTGAGTCAAATAAAGAAACGTGTTATCAGAACTGAATCCTCCCCATATCATAAAATAGCATGCATGCCAGATTCAAAGGAACCTGAGTAGTCATAGGCCAGAACCCTGTTTGTCTGCTATTGAACTTGGCAAAACTTGGATCTCATTGGTTTTCAGTATTTACTTTGTATTCATTCTTCCATTTAATATTGTTTGGTTTTTATGACTGTGTAAGAGCTTTAAGATAAAGTTCATGAACCAGGGGCGGTGGCTCACACCTGCAGTTTGAGAAGCCAGGGTGAGAGGATTGTTTGAGTCCAGGAGTTCAAGTGTGCACTGAGCTATGATCATGCTACTGCCCTCCGGCCTGGGTGGCATAATGAGACCCCATATCAAAAAAAAAAAAAAAAAAGAGTTTATGTCTAGTTCTGTTTGCATGTACTTAAGAGACAGAATACAGTAATTTAAATCAGTCCTGGTGGTAGCAGAGATGTAGGATGAACAAGTCGAGAGATTTAATGTACAACTTGAGGACTACAGGTAATAAAACCATACAGTAGACAGGATTCATGCTGGATAAGATTTTAGCTGCTCTTGCCACAAAAACCAAAAAAAGTGGGTAACTAATGTGAGGTGTTGAATATGTTTGTTTTACTATAGTAACCTTCTTAATATCTATATGTATCCCATAACATCATGCTGTGTGCCTTAAATATACACAATGCAATTTACTTTTTTTAAAAATGAGGCCAGGTGCAGTGGCTCACATCTGTAATCCCAGCACTCTGGGAGGCCAAAGTAGGTGGATCACCTGAGGTTAGGAATTTGAGACCAGTCTGACCAACATGGTGAAACTCCATCTCTACTAAAAATACAAAATTAGCCGGGTGTGGTGGCACATGCCTGTAATTCCAGCTACTTAGGAGGCTGAGGCAGGAGAATCGCTTGAACCCAGGAGGCGGAGGTTGCAATGAGCTGAGATGGCACAATTGCACTCCAGCCTGGGCAGCAAGAGCAAAACTCTGTCTCAAAGAAAAAAAAAAAAATCAATCCTAGAGGGTCTGCAAGAATGATTTTCTTTAAAATATATATATATATATATATGGGCCGGGCACGGTGGCTCAAGCCTGTAATCCCAGCACTTTGGGAGGCCGAGGTGGGCGGATCACGAGGTCAGGAGATCGAGATCATCCTGGCTAACATGGTGAAACCCTGTCTCTACTAAAAAAATACAAAAAACTAGCCGGGCGAGGTGGCGGGCGCCTGTAGTCCCAGCTACTCGGGAGGCTGAGGCAGGAGAATGGCGTGAACCCGGGAGGCGGAGCTTGCAGTGAGCTGAGATCCGGCCACTGCACTCCAGCCCGGGCCACAGAGCAAGACTCCATCTCAAAAAAAAAAAAAAATATATATATATATATATATATATGGCTGAGTGTGGTGGCTCACACCTGTAATTCCCCAACTTTGGGAGGCCGAGGCGAGCAGATGTCTTGAGCCCAGCAATTCGAGACCACCCTGGGCAACACAGCAAGACACTATCTCTAAAAAAAAAAAAGAAGAAGAATTAGGTGGGTGTAGTGGTGCGCTCCTATAGTCCCAGCTACTCAAGAGGCTGAGGTGGGAGGATTGATCACTTGAGCCTGGGAGGTCGAGGCTGCAGTGAGCTGAGATCATGCCACTGCACTCCAGCCTGGGCAACAGAATGAGACCCTGTCTCAGAAAAGAAAAGCTATACTTATTAATTTTTAGCCACAATAACTTAGATGTTAGATATTCATCATCCTCTACCCAGTGCAGTTTAGACTCAGCTTTATAATCTATCTCTACTTGCTAAAGTCATATTTAGTAGGTAGACACAGATGGTGGGGCCCCAGACACAAAGGGCCATTGCTTTATTGATCTCTGCTATTTGTTTTCAGCTTGTAGGAACTGCACCTGGGTCCTCAAAACAAAACCTTTTGTATCCTTGGTAAATTGTTCCCAACTCATAAAAGAAGAACACTAATAAGACAAACCCGTCAATATATATATTTAAAGGATCAGGCAGCTGCTAAACCCCCACACTTTCTCTTGCTGCAATTCAGAGAACATGTTCTTTAAAGGAGGAAGCTGGCTTTGGTTATACATCAGAACAAGTATCATTCTAGGAAGTGAACTAAACAGCCCAGGGCCACATAGGCAAAATAATTGTTACCAGTTTAACAGAATTCACTGCAGCTTTGAGGAAGCAGAGCATTACTGTCAGGGGCAGAGAGGATTCCTAGCTGACATTTGGAAGCAGGAAGTTCAAGATCTCATCCGGGACTTTCTGGAAGAAGGAAAGAAGTGGTGGATTGGGCAAAATGTAATGCCACTGAAAAAGCATCAAGATGAAAAATACCCAGGTAAGACTCTAGGGTTTGGTGTTTACGAAGGAAACTTTCTTATATTTTATTCTGGGACAGAAAAAAAGAAAAGAAAATCTTAATCTTTCTGCTTTTGTACACAGAAAAACCAGTCACTTTACTTCATTACCATCTTTCCTCTGAAATATTTCCATTTTGTGCTACAGCCTTCGATTTGTCCGTGTAGCAAAAGTGATGCGATTTTTCCTAGAACCCATCTAAAGTTAACTTAGCTAACCTTCCACTAAAAGAATTGTGCTAGGTTCGAAAGACAGAAACCTTTGATGGTCATTTTTTTTCCTAATAAACATCTCTTCATTATTCTGATCTCCAAGTTTTCTAACACAAAACTAAGAGGAAAATTATCTACCTGTTGTCTTTCTTACAATGTTTTCAAAGCTATGCACCATAATCTTGAAGTTTTAGAGACAAATCCAAGCCATTATTATATCATTCTCATCATCCTCATTAATGTGTAGGTAAAGTAATACTAAGCCTCATGGTAAGGAACACATACGAAAAAAATAAACTATAATGTATGGGAGGAAATTCTACATTTTTATCTATTGGAAGCCAACCAAATTTGGCTTTCATATTTACTTTTTAAAAATGCCTGGCAAGGCGGGCGCAGTGGCTCACGCCTGTAATCCGAGCACTTTGGAAGGCGGAGGTGGATGGATCACCTGAGGTCAAGAGTTCGAGACCAGCCTGGCCAACATGGTGAAACCCCATCTCTACTAAAAATACAAAAATTAGCCAGGCGTGGTGGCGGGTGCCTGTAATCCCAGCTACTTGGGAGGCTGAGGCAGGAGAATTACTGGAACCCGGGAGGCAGAGGTTGCAGTGAGCGGAGATTGCACCACTGCACTCCAGCCTGGGCGAGAAAGTGAGACTCTGTCTTGAAAACAATAATAAAAAATAAATCTAAAAGCCTGACTTTCAAGTATAAGGCTCACCTGGGTCTGATCTCCACTCAGCAGATGTTGCAGCCCACGGGGCCCCAAAGCCCCCCAGCTGCACCTACCTGTCCAGAAACGTCAATCGGATCTCATCCAAAGAGGGCAAGTGCTTCCTGAGACACTATTTCATTTGCCAGACTGGTAAGTGATAAAGTTATGCTGCCAAAGACCTACATTTTAAAAACTAATTCTAAATAAGGAGTGCATGTGAGAGTATTGGTTAAATAATCTGTGAGTGGTAGACCATGGGATGATACAGGGCTTTTGATTTTCATGATACTGATTAGCATGAGAAACTCATCTAGAGTGACTCCCTTATCCATCCCCACTGGGAGTTGAAAGAGTTGCACCTTGATGTTCTCCTTGTGTTTTGACTTAGGCAGAGTGTGAAAGAAATTGTATTCGTGACACCATTTTCCACACGCACACTCACAATTCAGTCAGCATTTGGGCTTCCAAGGGAAGGATGGGAAAGAGAAGGAGGAGAAAATAATACGGCAGAGGAAGATGAGAAGGCGAAGGGTGACAGGACTGTTATCTGAGGTTCGCTTCTGCAGAAGTAGATCAGGATTAAGCTCTGTGTGTATGTATGCATTTTTGTGTGTGTAGTTGTTGTATTTATTTATTTTTTCCAAGATGGAGTTTTGCTCTTGTCGCCCAGGCTGGAGTGCTGTGGCGTGATCTCGGCTCACCGCAACCTCCGCCTCCCGGGTTCAAGCGATTCTCCTGCCTCAGCCTCCTGAGTAGCTGGGATTACAGGCATGTGCCATCATGCCTGGCTAATTTTGTATTTTTAGTAGAGATGAGGGTTTCTCCATGTTGGTCAGGCCGGTCTCGAACTCCCAACCTCAGGTGATTCGCCTGCCTCAGCCTCCCAAAGTGCTGGGATTACAGGTGTGAGCCACCACGCCCAGCCTATTTATTTATTTTTTTATATGGAGATGGGGGTCTTGTTATGTTGCCCAGGCTTGTCTCGAACTCCTGGACTCAAGCAATCCTCCCACCTCAGCCTCTCAAAATGCTAGGATTACAGGATTAAGCTACTGTGCCCGGCCTTGGTGATTTCTTTAAAAAAAAAAAAAAAAAAAAAACTACCATACAATCGAGCAGTTGCTGGGCATTTATCGCAGAAAGAGAAAACCTGTGCTCACATAAAAATATGTATATAGATGCTTATAGCAGCTTTATTCATAATAGAACAAAACTGGAAACAATTCAGATGTCTGTCAACAGGTGAATGATCCAGCCATGGCAGTCACACTGTTTCCACCCTCCCTGGTGACTCTTTCCCACTTCCCTCTCTCCACTCAGCCTCCAACAACTGGGAGCCTCCCTCAGTCTCATTCTCAGGTCAGGTGATAACCTTGCTTTCTAACTCAAGGAGAAAATCAAAGCAATTTGGAGTCTGTCCAAGGCTCAGACTGCCGAATCTAGCCACCTACCAGCACCTGTTCCTGTAGCAAGATAATGCCTTCTCTCATGCTGCTACACACCTTCGTACTCCTACCCAAAGTGAATCCCTCTGATTGTTGAATTGGATTCCATGGAGTCCAATTCAGTAATAAAAAGAAACAAACTATTGATACACATAGCAATCTCCAGAGAATTCTGCCAAGTGAACAAAGCCAATCTCAAAATGTGATGTACTCTATGGTGCCATTTATTGAGCATTCTTGAAATGATAACATGATAGAAATGGAGAACAGATTAGTGGTTGTCGGGGTCTAAGAAGGGCATGGGGGCAGGAAGGAAGTAGGCATGGCTATAAAAGGGCAATGTGGGCCGGGCACAGTGACTCACACCTGTAATCCCAGCACTTTGGGAGGCCAAGGCAGGTGGATCACGAGGTCAAGAAATCGAGACCATCCTGGCCACCATAGTGAAACCCCAGTCTCTACTAAAAATACAAAAATTAGCCAGGCGTGGTGGCACGCACCTGTAGTCCCAGGTACTCAGGAGGCTGAGGCAGGAGAATGGCTTGAACCTGGGAGTCAGAGGTTGCACTGAGCCAAGATTGCACCACTGCACTGCACTCCAGCCTGGTGACAGAGTGAGACTCTGTCTCATAAAAAAACAAAACAAAAAAAAAGGGGGGGGGGGTCAATGTGAGGGATTCTTACAGCAACTAAAAAAAAATTTTGACATGACTGTATCCGTGTCCATATCCTCTTGTTACCCTTGCAAGATGTTACCCTTGGAAACTGGATACAGGCATCTCTCTGCATTTTCTCTTACATCTGCATGTGAATATACAATTATCTCAAAATAATAAGTTACATTTTTAAAAAAGAAAAATGCCCTGATGTAAGCGTACATATCACTTACACAGTATTCTTGCCAAAAAAAAAATAGAGTAATGCAAATTAAAAACAAACTGAGATACCCTTTCCCATTTATCAGATTGGCATAAATCCACAAACTTAACAACATATTCCGTTGGCAAGGCCTTAAGAAAATAGGTACTCTCATAAACTGCTAGTGAGAATGCAGTAAAATATCTCTATGTGTTTATAAATAAAGGAGAATTCAGCAATATCTAGCAAAATTACATATACATCTACCCTTGAACCAGTGTCCACTGCTAGGAAACTATCCCAAAGTCAAACCAGCAAAAGTACAAAAAGATGCACGCATAAGGCTATTTATTGTAGCTCTCTGTGATAGCAAAAAAGTAGGAATAATCCACATGCCCATCAAGAAGGAACTGGTTGTAAAAAGCAAATAACAACGATCTCCATATACTGCAGTGGGGTTATCTCTATGATGGATTTTTTTTAGTGGATAATAAAGGTACAGAACATATATATTTGCCTATATACATACATGTACATATAAATATAACAGAAGGAGAAACAAAAACTAATGGAAATGGTTACCTATGGGAGAGAGAGAAAACAGGGCAGAAAGGATGAAGATGGAAATGAGACCTTTCAAAATGTACCTGGTTTTATAGTTCAGCATAGGAACTCTTTCAGTGTTTGCCATAATTATTGCTATGGTTTGAATATGCCGCTTCCAAAACAGGTGTTGCCAATGTGACTGCATTAAGAGGTGGGGCTTTAAGAGGTGGGTTGTCCTACAGGGTTCCTCCCTCGTGAATGGGATTAGGTGTCCTTATAAAAGGAGCTGGCAGAAGGCGGGCTTCTCTTGCCCTCCCACTTTATGAGGATGTAGCCCTCATGCAACTGCAAGTGCCAGTGCCTTCATCTTCGACGTCCAGCATGCAGAACTGTGAGAATTAGATTTCTGTTCTTGATAAATTACCCTGTTTGTGATATTCTCTTACAGCAGCACAAAACAGACTAAAGCAATTATAAAACAATTTACGTCAACTGTTTTTTGTTTTGTTTTGTTTTTGAGATGGAGTTTCGCTCTTGTTGCCCAGGCTGGAGTACAATGGCACGATCTTGGCTCACTGCGACCTCCACCTCCCAGGTTCAAGTGATTTTCCTGCCTCAGCCTCCCAAGTAGCTGGGGTTACAGGCACCCGGCTAATTTTTGTATTTTTAGTAGAGACGGCGGGGGGGGGGGTGGGGTTCACCATCCTGGCCAGGCTGGTCTAGAACCCCTGACCTGAGGTGATACACTCTCCTAAGCCTCCCAAAAAGCTGGGATTACAGGCGTGAGCCACCGCGCCTGGCCTGTCAATATTTTAAAAAGCAATCCCTAAAAGTAGGGAAGGAGAGGAGAGAAGAATTGGCGCTAACAAGTTTGGACAGTTTTTAAGGTAATTTTGCTCAAGAGCAGAAAACAGCTGGGGCAATAGTTCATGAGGCCATTATAAGTTGTTGGGTTTTTTTTTTTAAGACAGAAAAAAATAGCATGCAGGAATGATGTACTTAATCTGAGCTACTAAACAACTAGAGGGATTCACTTTGGGTAGGAGTAGGAAGATTTGTAGCAGCATGAGAGAAGGCATTGTCTCTCTACAGGTACAGGTGCTGGTAGGCAGCTAGATTTGATGGTCAGAGTCATGGAAGGACTCTAAATTGCTCTGATATTCTCCTTGAGTTAGAAAGCAAGGTTATCACCTGACCTGAGAATGAGACTGAGGAAGGCTCCCAGGTGTTGGAGGTTGAGTAGAGAGAGGGAAGTGGGAGTCACCTGGGAGAGTGGAAACAGTATGACTGCCAGGCAGTGTGAAGGCAGGCCGCCCGAGCTTCATGATGGTGAATTTAAGCAGAGCCATAGTCATCGTGGTTATGATTTTCTCTAGCCATGTCCAATAGCGTGTGTGAGAAACTCTTGCTCACTCATGTATGCAAAGAGGCATGTTCAAGAATGTTATTGCCAGCTGGGCGTGGTGGCTCATGCCTGTAATCCCAGCACTTTGGGAGGCCAAGGTGGGCAGATTACCTGAGGTCAGGAGTTCAAGACCAACCTGGCCAACATGGTGAAACCTCGTTTCTACTAAAAATACAAAAATTAGCCAGATGTGGTGACACGTGCTTGTAATCCCAGCTACTCGGGAGGCTGAGGCAGGAGAATCACTTGAACCCGGGAGGTGGAGATTGCAGTGAGCCAAGATCACGCCATTGCACTCCAGCCTGGGCAACAGAGCAAAAACTCCATCTCAAAAAAAGAATGTTATCACCCACCTTCTGAACTGTTTTATCTCTGTCAATGAGAGTTAAAGAACACAAAGGAGAATATTACACTTAGTATGGAATTTTCCATTTATGCTGGAGGTTGCAAACTTTTTGGTGAAAAATCAGACCCTGGCGATGACCTTAAGCAGTAGGATGTAAATAGCTCCACAAGCTTAGTGTTCCAACAATGGAACACTGGGCATAAATGGGTTAATGAACTTCTCAGTGTTGACCCAACTAGTGGGCTTAATTTGAAATGTGGGACACCATAATGTGATGTGAGCAGGCTCCAGAGCAAAAGGGCTACTGCAGAATTCTTAGTGTCCTTAAAAAACTGGATAGGAATTTTTAATTTGTGTTTTCCTAATTATCACATAAGTGCGTGTAATGATGGTTTTATAGACTTGTAGCCATAACTATCACCTATAAATTGTGTATTGGCTTCCAAATAGATGGCATTTTGGACAGAGATGCCCATTATGAAAGAAATGGAAATGATTCTCATTTGTACCAGAGACCCGAGAAGACAAAAAGAGGAGTTGAAATAGCAAGAGACAAAACGCCCCCAGGTAATGCATTACTTCTCTAGTAACCTTAAAAATCCATGGAATCAGTTTCTGCTAAAGGAATGCACGAGACTGAATTAATGCTGAAATGTATTATAGCACGTGCCCAATATTCATTGCATCCTATTCTGTCTGACCTTAATATGGCAATCTTTGCCTTCATTTTATATATGTGTTTTCTTGATACGCCCTTGGCCATCTTCTTTTCATATATTCCCAAATAAAAGACAAGGTTTTATTCCCACAAAATTTTTCATCAACAAAGAGAAAGTCGTCTTAAAGTTCTTGCAAAGTCTTTCAAATTATGGTGTTAACACTTGTTTAGTTAATTTTGAAAACCAAGTACTATTTGGGAAGGATGCATTAGCCTGAAATGATAGCAATCATATCAGTGGATGGCTGGTTATAGAGATCAACGGAAAGAAAGAAGTAAAACAGATCAATTTAAAGTGGATCTCGTGATCATTCCTCAGGGTATGACCTCACAGTGCAAGTGTTAGACGTCCTGGTCAACAAACCCTTTAAATATCACTTAGCAATTTAGAAAGTTTTATTTAGAGACATGAATATATATTTGAAGAACAAATGTAAAATCCAACTTTGCTCAATCCTTTGTAAAAGGGGACTTGTGAGTTGTAGGAAAATGCTTAGTGATAGCATTAGGTGGAAGTAAAGATGACGTATTTTGGAAAACTGTTAAATCCAAAAGTTGTTCTGATGATAATTAATGCAATGATGTTAAAGACGCATTTGAAATGTTTAAGCTGTGTCATGAAATGTGAGTTTCGTGAGAGCAATGCTTCCAATATTACTTTATATAACATGTGGCTTAAATGTCATAGTAAAACTAAATTACTGAATTAAATAGCCATGTGACTATTTCACCTACATCCTTTAAGTTTATATTGTCAAGCTTGCCCCAGAAATGCTTTTTAAAATCTCCTCATTGGGAAAAATGTAGACTGCCTTATTGTGGGGCAATTTACCTAACAAGCAATATGCCTAATATTTATGTATGCAGAATCCTTTATAAAGTTTGCGGGCTGGATCTCCCCTCAGCAGACTTTGGCTCACACCTGTAATCCCAGCACTTTGGGAGGCTGAGTTGGAAGGACTGCTTGAGGCCAGGAGTTCGAGTCCAACCTGGGCAACATACTGGGTCTCTGTCTCTACAAAAACTTTTAAAAATAAAAATTAAAAAAAACTTAGGCAGGTTTGCTGGTGCATGCCTCTAGTCTCAGCTACTCAGGAGGCTGAGGCAGGAGGATAGTTTAAACCCAGAGTTAGAGGCTGTTAGAGCCATAATCAAGTCACCGCACTCCAAGCAGCCTTTTAAAGTCTCTATCAGATTGTTTGTAAAAGTTTTTTGTGATTCAAAAATTTTCTTAGTGTGCATCTAGGTTACTTTTCACTCATTGTGCCTAGAACATGATGCTGCATACACACATCTTTCTTGAATCAAGAACATCCTACGTATCACTTCTATTTCATTTGTTCTGGTTCTGTCCTTAAGAAATATCAGGTATCTATGTGCCGCATTGCTGCTTCCTATCCTCTGTGTCTTTCCTGTACTCTCTTTAGATGAAAGGAATGGTTTCATGTTGATCACCCTTTCTGTTGTTAGAGGAGGGCACCTTACATTTATCTTCCATATCAAGGACTAATTTTTCCACATCTGCTCAGTATTCCCTCCCAGGTGGATTTTAATTTTTGTACAGTATTTTTTTGTCATCTTGAAATCCTTTGATATCATTTATTTTTCTTTTAATGTACCTCATTCTGGCGCATGTTAGCTTCAAATGGTTTATCCTTACGATTTTGTTTGGTTCCCTCTACCCTTCTCCATCATCCTGGTGGCTGTGGTTGACTCGGTTTCTTGCCATGTCTTCTCACAAGACTTTCAGAATCAAGTGATCCCTGGCCAAGAAATAAAAGCAAAATCATCGGATTCCCCAGTGGATGATAAAATCACATACAACTGATAAAATCAGGTACAACTCCAGGAGGAGACACTGGAGAAGAGGCATGCTGGGTCTGTAAGGAATTGCACGTTAAGATGGCACATGTACTTATGCTGTATCAATCAAGGTCATCTCTATATCAATCACTGTCACCTCACCATTTCAAGCTGAATAAGTCACCACATTTTCAGGCATGTTTTATTGGGAAAATGGTTTTTCTCTTTGTTTCTATGCTCTTCACTCGTAAGCTGATGCAGTAATAAATATGTGAGACCTTTTATTTGGGGAAATAACCTTTTTCGTTCCTATTAAGGACGTATTTACAGCTTTCTGAACTTTTTTTCTGGATTTTGCTGTTAATAATTTTCAGGGCTGTGCTTTTCTTGGAGTCCTCTGGATTCCATTCCCAGGTTCTTGAGTGATCAGCATAGGTTCCCTTTTGTCTTTCCTTCCTTATCTTTATTTTTTTGCGGGGGGCGGGGGTGGTGTGGAATCTAGCTCTGTTGCCCAGGCTAGAGTGCGGTGGCACGATCTCGGCTCACTGCAACCTCTGCCTCCCAGGTTCAAACAATTCTCCTGCCTCAGCCTCCCAAGTAGCTGGGATTATATGCACCTGCCACCACGCCAGCTAATTATTATGTTTTTAGTAGAGATGGGGTTTTACCACGTTGGCCAGGCTGGTCTCAAGCTCCTGACCTCAAGTGATCTGCCTGCCTCATCCTCCCAAAGTGCTGGGATTACAGACATGAGTCACCATGCCCGGCCTTGATTTTCTATGTAAAACAATTTGCATTATTTTTTAGCCATGAATAAGAAGTCCTCAAGTAAAACAAATATTTCTGTCTTAGGCTTTTACTTGAACTTAGTCTGCCTTCTTTTTTCTATAGGACCTGGTCCTCTTTCAACCTCATGTCACCATCCTCTTCCTGCTCATCTGGTAAGTACTTCCCCTGACAACATACATTGTGAAATGTTGATCTCTTTGTCATACCTGGTAGATCTGGTCAGAGCTCGAGCTTCTTTTTTTTTTTTTTTTTTTTTTTTTTTTTCTTTTTTTTTTTGAGGCGGAGTCTCACTCTGTTGCCCAGGCTGGAGTGCAGCGGCCGGATCTCAGCTCACTGCAAGCTCCGCCTCCCGGGTTTACGCCATTCTCCTGCCTCAGCCTCCCAAGTAGCTGGGACTACAGGCGCCCGCCACCTCGCCCGGCTAGTTTTTTGTATTTTTTTAGTAGAGACGGGGTTTCCCTGTGTTAGCCAGGATGGTCTCGATCTCCTGACCTCGTGATCCGCCCGTCTCGGCCTCCCAAAGTGCTGGGATTACAGGCTTGAGCCACCGCGCCCGGCCCGATCTTCTAAAGTGTTCTGAATACAGTTTTCTAATAAGGAAAATAAAGTACTTACATGCAGGGAAAAAAAAGGGCTTAATAGGTGCTTCAAGGATTTATTTTTATTTTTATTTATTTATTTATTTTTTTGAGACAGGGTCTCACTCTGTCACCCAGGCTGGAGTGCAGTGGTGTGATCTTGGCTCACTGCAACCTCTACCTCCCGGGTTCAAGTAATTCTCCTGCCTCAGCCTCCCAAGTAGTTGGGATTACAGGCCTGTGCCACCAAACCCGGCTAATTTCTGCGTTTTTAGTAGAGACGAGGTTTTGCTATGTTGGCCAGGCTGGTCTCAAAATCCTGACCTCAAGCAGTCCACCTGCCTCAGCCTCCCAAAGTGCTGGGATTACAGGTGTGAGCCACCATCTCCAAACTTGTTATAGGAATTTCTAAAGCCTATCTTTCTGGCTTTCATGCTGATGTAATTATCATGTATTTGTTGGTTGGGTGTTTATTCCCTGCTTCGTTCCAAAAAGGACTTGTGGCGTCTTACAAAAACACAATGCAATAAAATGTAAACATCAAACAGAAAGGGAAAGGAAAATAAAGATGGAAACTGGGCCGGGCGCGGTGGCTCAAGCCTGTAATCCCAGCACTTTGGGAGGCCGAGACGGGCGGATCACGAGGTCAGGAGATCGAGACCATCCTGGCTAACACGGTGAAACCCCGTCTCTACTAAAAAATACAAAAAAACTAGCCGGGCGAGGTGGCGGGCGCCTGTAGTCCCAGCTACTCGGGAGGCTGAGGCAGGAGAATGGTGTGAACCCGGGAGGCGGAGCTTGCAGTGAGCCGAGATCCGGCCACTGCACTCCAGCCTGGGCTACAGAGCGAGACTCTGTCTCAAAAAAAAAAAAAAAAAAAAAAAAAGTGGAAACTGTCCACACAATCTATAAAGTTTCACCTTCAAGAAATCTCTCAGCATTCTTGCCCTTGTGTCCTATGTAGAAACCCTTCAGTTGATGCCTAAACACAGATACGCATTTGTTTGACTCAATGCTTACTGCAAAAATAAGTGTCTCTAACGGTGTAAAAGAACAGGGGCCGGGCATGGTGGCTCACACCCATAATCCCAGCACTTTGGAAGGCCGACGCAGGCAGATCACCTGAGGTCGGGAGTTCGAGACCAGCCTGGCCAACATGGTGAAACCTTGTCTCTACTAAAAATACAAAAATTAGCCAGGCGTGGTGGTGCATGCCTGTTATCCCAGCTACTCAGGAGGCTGAGGCAGGAGAATTGCTTGAACCCGGGAGGTGGAGTTTGCTGTGGGCCAAGATTGTGCCATTGCACTCCAGGTTGGGTGACAGAGTGAGACTCCATCTCAAAAAAAAAAAATCGGGATGAAGTAAAAAAATCCCTCACATCAGTATTCCCCAAGCTGTGTTCTGCAGAACAACAACCACTAGCCCTTGAAATTGAAAGGGTTAAAAATATGCCACTCTGGTATATTGATGCTTTCAGTTAAAGGCATTTGAAAAACGGCAGGTGCAAAAACAGCACTCTGACCTTGGTACTGTTTCTTAAAAACAGGAGATAAAATTCTCATGTAGAATATGCAACTTTCTTATCCTCCAGGAGCAGAAGTCAAGACCGAGAGAATCTGCACAGACCTTGTTAAGATAATGTTATCTTTTAAGCCTCCCCACATAATTTTGCTTCTTCACAACTAACTACTCTTTGTCCAATTCAGCACAGGAGAGACGGACTCTAACTGCTGCTTCAGGTCTTCATTTTCTTATGAGGACGCCTGTGCCACGTAAAACTTGGACTCAATGAATGTGTGTGCTTTTCTCCTGTTTATCTTATGTCAGTTTAATTCTCAGGCCCAGCTGGAGTCCTAAGAGAATGGAGGTGAAGTTTTGCCACCCCTATAGTATGTTATCAGAAGAGAAGAAAACAAAGGCTTTTGACTATAGACTTTGCAGTCTTTCACAGGTCCCAAATGTAACCCCTTTCTCACTGTCGTCACCATGATCACCACACGGTACAAGTCACCATCTCCCATCTGAACTTTCACATTTGCCGGCTGGGTGCAGTGGCTTATGCCTGTAGTCCTCGCACTTTGAGAGGCCAAGGTGGGTCGACCACTTGAGGCCAGGATTTCGAGGCCAGCCAGGCCAACAGGGTCAAACCCCGTCTCTACTAAAAATATGAAAATTAGTAGGGTGTGATGGCGGGCGCCCATAATCTCAGTTACTCGGGAGGCTGAGGCAGAAGAATTGCTTGAACCTGGGAGGTGGAGTTTGCGGTGAGCCAAGATCACACCACTGAACTCCAGCCTGGGTGACAGAAGAAGACACCATCTCAAAAAAAAAAAAAAAAGAAAGAAAGAAAAAATGAATGTTTACATTTGCCTCCTACTGATCAGCTTCTACTCTTGCCCCTTTTTCTGACCCTTCTCAACAGAATGGTTGATCATTTAAAACACAGAAGGATCCGTTAAAACAAAGTGAAATCATGCCACTGTTCTGCAAAGCCCTTTGTCTTCCTGCCTCATTAAAAATAACATCTGCACCAGGCACGGTGGATCATGCCTGTAATCCCAGCACTTTGGGAGGCCGAGGCGGGTGGATCATTTAAGCTAGGAGTTCGAGACCAGCCTGGGCAACATAGTGAAATCCTGTCTATAAAAAAGTGAAAAAAGGCCGGGTGCAGTGACTCATGCCTGTAATCACAGCACTTTGGGAGGCTGAGGCAGTGGATCATTTAAGGTCAGGAGTTTGAGACCAGCCTGGGCAACGTGGTGAAACCCTGTCTCTACTAAAAATACAAAAATTATCCAGGTGTGGTGGTGTGTTCCTGTAGTCCCAGTCACTCAGGAGGCTGAGGCAGGAGAATTGCTTGAACCAGGGGGAGGAGGCTGCAGTGAGCCGAGATGGCGCCACTGCACTCCAGCCTGGGTAACAGAGTGAGACTCCATCTCAAAAAAAGGTAGCCAGGCATGGTGGTGTGTGCCTGTAGTCCCAGCTACTTGGGAGGCTGAGGCAGGAGGATCACTTGAATCCAGGAAGTCAAGGCTGTAGGGAGCCATGATTGTGCCAGTGCACTCCAGCCCAGAAAACAGTGACACCCAGTCTCAAGAAATCCTCTCCTTACCACTGAACACCCTCCATGATATCCACTTTCTCTCTGCTTACCCTTATTTTCTTCTTCATAGCACTTATTTAATACATGACATAATTTATCTTTCTGCCTCTACCACTAACACAGGCTCAACAAGGGCAGGAACTTGGCTCCTTTTGCTCATTGCCATATTCAGTTCTCCAGAACATCCTCAGCAGCTTATAGATGTGTAACAATTTGTTGAATGATTGACAATAAATACTCTAATATAAATCATGAATCTTAAGTAATATGCAGCTTTCTCAAAATTTCAAAATTCAAAATTTCAAAATTCTGAGCACAGAATTTTTGAACAGAAATGCTTATTAATATCTCATAGGACAGAGTTTCAGAGCATTTGGGGAAATGCTGCCTTAATTATTAAATGGTAAATCAGATTCAGCCTTTTATTTTACTTATTTTTATCTTTTAGTCCAAGACCCTGTGTCATCCCATCAGCCCGTTTCCTTCAGTACTACAAAATATCACATCACAGGTAACAGCCACATCTGAACCCAGCAGCCAGCCTCTGCCTGTGATAACACAGCTCACCACGCCTGTGTCTGTCACACATGCTGGGCAATCTATGGCAGAAACAACTTCAAGCCCAAAGGAAGCAGCTCATCTGAATACCGTCACCTCTCATTTACAAGTGTCATTGCATAATGCATCTGGTCAGGTAAACGTGGGAAATTCAAGTCACAACTAGGTAGCTTTGTGACCCCAAAAAAGTACTCGGTTTACCATTTGCCTCCCTGCAGAACTGCACCTAAGAATATCTGACAAATCAGCATATATGCCAATCCAAAGAAAAACTAAACAAGTCCTTGGAAATGGCCAATTTGACGGCACATACACAGCCCAGCGTTTCCTTGATGATGCTCTTGTATTTAATGCTTCAGATGGGGAAGAGGTTTTGTTCACCTACCCTGCTTTTTCAGCAGCAGCAAACTTCTAGACAATTCCTCCTACTCACTGTCCTCTCTTTTTGCCTTGTTTCCTTCCTCCCGAAAACATAGACAACAAGGCAGCCAGACTCAGTGAGTCACACCTAAAATCCCAGTATTTGGGAGGCCAAGGTGAGAGGTTCACTTGAGCCCAGGAGTTTGAGACCAGCCTGGGTAACATAGTGAGACCCTGTCTCTATTAAAATTAGCTGGGCACAGTGACTCACGCCTGTAATCCCAGCACTATGGGAGGCCGAGGTGGAGGATCACATAAGCCCAGGAGTTTGAGACCAGCTTAGGCAGCATTATGAAACCTTGTCTCTATTAAAATTCAAAAAAAAAAAAATTAGCCAGGTGTGGTGGTGTGTACCTGTAGTCCCAGCTACTTGGGGGGATGAGGTGGGAGGGTCGCTTGAGCCTGGGATGTCCAGACTACAGTGAACCGTGATTGTGCCACTGTATTGTAGGCTGAGCAACAAAGCAAAACTCACCCAAAAAAAGGCAAAGCCCCTTTGACAGTATTGACTGAAGAAAATAATCCTGCTTCCCCCATGCTTTTGTTCCCCTAAATTCAAGCGAGCCCTGTTTATATGCAGTTGAACATTTCCCTGCAGAAACATAATCCTGTTCACTCTGGATCTGCCTGCAAGGGTAATGGAAATTTGGTGTTCTACTGGGGGGAGAAACTGACCTACAGGAGTTTAAGCAAAGAGTTTTTTTTTTTTTTTTTTTTTCTTAAATAGAAATCCTGAAGTGTAGAATATCCAAAAGAATCTATAATAAATTATTAGAAATATTAAGAGAATTTAGCAGTGTTCAGCATTTAATCAAGATTTCTTGACTATGTGATTGAATTAGGCTGTGAGTGAGCTGTTCTCCAGAAATGCACCACGGAGTTGGCATTAACGGTGATCGCCTGAGGGTTGGACTTCAAGGGCAAGTGCAGTGGCCGCTTAAGCTTTGGGACCGCGGCCACTTGCTCAGTTTGTTTCTTAGGGGAGGGAGGTTTTCTGCTTCCCACCTCCTGTTTTGAGTCATTTTAAGTCATTACCTCTTGAATATGAACTCTTGTTTGTTTTTTGAGACAGATTCTCACTCTGTTGCCCAGGCTGGAGTGCAGTGGCACAATCTCTGCTCACTGTAACCTCCACCTCCCAGGTTCAAAAGATTCTCCTGCCTCTGCCTCCCGAGTAGCTGGAACTACAGGCGTCTATCACCATGCCTGGTTAATTTTTGTATTTTTAGTAGAGACGGTTTTGCTATGTAGGCCGGGCTGCTCTTGAACTCCTGACCTCAAATGATCTGCCTGCCTTGGCCTCCCAAAGCACAGGGATTACAGGCGTGAGCCGCCACGCCCGGCCTTAAATATGAACATTTGGATGGAGAGAAACACGCACAGAGGGAAACCTGACAGGAAAACTTACTTCTGAATAGAAAAGTTTAGTTTTGGCTTTTTGATTTCCAAGTTTCCCTCATCTTTGCTCATGGCCTTAAGACTTAAAGTTACTGCTATAAATCTTATTTCCAGATTCATTTGCCCTTGGAGCAATCATTGTCTAACCTCGTTATTCATTTTCTCGATCGTATGGAAGAAGTAAAGCTTCTGAAAGTAATCACTGTTTCAGAGAGCTGTGATTCATAGAGTTTATAACGTTATCCAAGGTCAACTTTGATTAAAACAATCTCCCCGACTACTACAGCACAGTAATCTTGTAGAAGTAATTTTGACAACTTCTTTGTTCCCGGTAGGTCGTAGATGAGACAGCAGGGAACTTCAGCAGAGCAGTTCATGGTTTGCAAGCTCATAACAAACTACAGGAAGCTTGTGAGTTCCTCCAGAAACTAACAGCCTTAACCCCAAGATTTGTTAAGCCAGCTCAGGTAAGCAGAGGGTGACTGGGAGGGAAGAAGATAGGAGAGAGGGAAACATGGAAAACAGAAAAAGAGAATCTGAGGCTGGGTGTGGTGGCTCACGCCTATAATCCCAGCACTGTGGAAGGTTGAGGCGGATGGATCACATGAGGCCAGGAGTTCGAGACCTGACTGGGCAACATGGCAAAACCTGTCTCTACTGAAAAAAACAAAAATTAGCTGGGCTCAATAGTGGGCGCCTGTAATCTCAGCTACTTGGGAGGCTGAGGCACAATAATCGCTTGGACCCAGGAGACAGAGGCAGTGAGCCAAGATCACGCCACTGCGCTCCATCCAGCCTGGATGACTGAGAGACTGTGTCTCCAGAAAAAAAAAAGAAAAGAAAAAGAGAATCTGGATATTGTGCCTTATGCCAAGCTTAGCATTATAAAGACTATATTTAAATTTTAGCAAGCATATTTGTACCTTTAAATCTGGAAAGTTATGAATTAAATTGATCAGTAGTGACATTCTTGGATATACTGTGTTTGTTCGTTTGTTCATTAATCAGTTTACTGCCTTGCTGATGTATTTGTTAGAAGTCTGGGCATTCAGTGGGACACGGTGGCTCCTACCTGTAATCCCAGCACCTTGGGAGGCTGAAGCAGGTGGATAGCTTGAGCCCAAGAGTTCAAGACAAGCCTGGGCAACATGGTGAAACCCTGTCTCTACCAAAAATACAAAACTTAACCGGGTGTGGTGGTGCACGCCGGTAGTCAGAGCTACTTGGGAGGTGAGATGAGAGGATGGTTTGAGCCTGGAAGGTGGAGATTGCCGTGAGCCAAGACTCTACCAATGCACTCCAGCCTGGGTGACACAGCCACACTCTGTCTCAAGTTAAAAAGACAAAAAACTCAGCATTGGTCTTATCTTCATTCCTTTTCTTAGTCTGGTGGTGTTAATTGAATGTTTGGTCTACTTACCACTCAAAAAGAATTGTTAGTTCATCAAAATAACATGAAATATGAATCCTCCCTTATAGGTTATATGAAATAATATATTCTTCCCTGTCAAATTGTAACTTTTTAAATAAAATGTATTTGAAATGTATAAAGAATATTAAGCTGCTAATAAGTATGCAAATTTTAAGCAATCATGCGCTAGGTATATGGCTCATGCCTGTAATCCAAACACGTTGGGAGGCCAAGACAGGAGGGTCTCTTGGGGCCAGGTGTTTGAGACAAGCCTGAGCAACACAGTGAGCCCCCACCTCTACAAAAAAATTTTAAAAATTAGTCAGGCGTGGTGGTGCACACCTGTGTCCTAGCTACTGGGGAGGCTGAGGAAGGAGGATTGCTTGAGCCCAGGAGTTTAAGGCTGCAGTGAGCCATGATTGTACCACTGCACTCCAGCCTGGGCAACAGAGCAAGACCACATCTCTTAAAATTTTAAAAAGCAATCATAGGCTGAGCATGGTGGCTCACATCTGTAATCCCAGCACTTTGGGAGGTCAAGGCAGGAAGATCACCTGAGGTCGGGAGTTCGAGAGACCAGCTTGACCAACATGGAGAAACCCTGTCTCTGCTAAAAATACAAAATTAACCAGGCATGGTGGCTCATGCCTGTAGTCCCAGCTGCTCAGGAGGCTGAGGCAGGAGAATTGCTTGAACCCGGGAGGCGGAGATTGCAGTGAGCCAATTGCATTCCATCCTGGGCAACAAGAGTGAAACTCTGTCTCCCAAAAAAAAAAAAAAGAAAAAGAAAAAAAAAAGCAATAATAAACAATTCAAGGATGTATGTTTGCTTTCTAATACTCCCAGGTTAATCTCATCAATTCCCTTATTTACCTGAGTGAGGAGTTACTCAGGATCCCATTTCTGAACAACAGCAGTCTGGACTTCAAAGTTCATGCGACTGTCTGCCCCTTTCATTCCTGCAACGATGTCATCAAAGCTGAAGAAGGAAGTTGGCTGGAATCCAAGCGTGATACTGAGCAGGTAGGTGCCAGATATGCAGGTGGCCAGATCTGCTTAGAAGCATTTTAATCTTGACAGGTCCAGGTATCAGCCTCTCCCCAGACCTTTAAAGAGAATCTTGCTGAAGTATGTGCTGCAGAAAAACCACTCTGCCAAGCCTTCTCTGGGGTCTCCCTCCCCACCTACCAGTGAGCCAATACTCCCTAGTGCTGTAATCAAGTGAAAAGGACTTAGGGGCTGGACCCGGTGGCTCATGCCTGTAATCCCAAGACTTTGGGAGGCTAAGGCAGGCAGCTCACCTAAGGTCAGGAGTTCGAGACCAGCCTGGCCAACATGGCGAAACTGCATCTCTACTAAAAATACAAAAATTAGTCAGGCGTCGTGGCACGTGCCTGTAATCCCAGCTATTCAGGAGGCTGAGGCAGGAGAATCACTTGAACCCGGGAGGCAGAGGTTGCAGTGAACCGAGATCGTGCCACTGCACTCCAGCCTGGGCAACAGAGTGAGACTCCATCAAAAAAAAAAAAAAAAAGGAATTTAGGAAAGTGTTGGCATAAGGCAAATACTCATAGGTTATGTTTGCTATTCACATGAAAAGATGCTCAACTTCATTGGTCATTAGGGAAATGCAAGTCAAAACCAAAATGAGATGCTGCTTCACACCCAAAAACAGAAAATAACAAGTATTGGCAAGGATGCAGAGAACTTGCAACCCTATCCGTTGTTCAATTGTAAAATGATGCAGCCACTTTGGAAAACAATTTGGCAGTTGCTTAAAATGTAAAAAATAGAATTACCATGTAACCTAGCAATTCTACTCCTAGCATCTACCCAAGAGAGTTGAAAACATATGTCCATACAAAAACTCGTACGCTCATCTTTGTAGCAGCATGGTTTAGTAGCTAAATAGCCAAAAAGTGGAGATAACCCACACGTCTACGATCTGACAGATGGCTAAGTAGAATCTGGTCTGTTCATACAATGGAATATTATTCAGCAACAGAAAGGGATGAAGTCCTGGTACATGCTCCAACATGAGCTTTGAAAACATTATGCTAGGTGAAAGAAGCTTGTCACAAAAGACTGTATGTTGTGATTCATTTATATGAAATGTCCCAAAGAGGTAAATCTATAGACACAGAAAGTAGAATCGTGGTTGCCTAGAGCTAGAGGGACTAGGGATGGGGAAATGGAGAGTGACTGCTAATGGGTACCAGGTTTATTTTATTTTGAGACAGAGTCTCGCTCTGTTGCCCAGGCTGGAGTGCTGTGGCGTGATCTGGGCTCACTACAACCTCTGCCTCCCAGGTTCAAGCTATTCTCCCATCTCAGCCTCCCGAGTAGCTGAGACTACAGGCGCACGCCACCATGCCTGTCTAATTTTTTGTACTTTTAGTAGAGACAAGGTTTCACAGTGTCGGCCAGGTAGGTCTCAAACTTTGGACCTCAAGTGATCCACCTGCCTCAGCCTCCCAAAGTGCTGGGATTACAGGTATGAACCACCGCACCCAGCCACCAGGGAGGTAGATCACCTGAGGTCAGGAGTATTTATTTTAGGGAGGATGAATCCTAAAATTAGATTGTGGTGATGGTTGCACAACCCTGTGAATATACTAAAAAACATTAAATTATATACTCTTAGTGGATGAAGTATATGTGTGAAAGTTATCTCAATAAAGCTGTCATTTAAAAACTCTATCATGAGCGGGTCTGGGGCAATTATATGATGGGGCAAAGGCATATTTCCTTGGCAGGCCCTCTTAGTTTGGTTCAAAGGACGGTAAGTCTTTAGCCAGGTTGCAGGTACTTTGAGAGTCCAAGGCCCTCTCTAAGGAATACCACCCTTCATTACGTCACTGTGAAAATTCCTTTTCCAGTCTTCTCCAAAACATTTTACTAACATAAGACACTGAGGTTTTACAGGTGACACAGTTTTCCTCTCCATGCAGGTAGAAGACATCCTGGAAATGTCCTTGGCAGAGCTTGGGAATATCGGGGAAGCATTTCTAGAGCAGAACCGGTCTTCCGAGTCTTCAGTGACTTTGACCTCCTCCATTGCTAGTCTGCTGCTGAGCAGGTTAGTGAGAGGAAGGAACAGGGAGAGTTTCACTGTGGTTTTCACTTTCAGAGAACATACAAAAATTGACTTCCATTTTAACTTTTCTCATTAGACAAAACACATCCACCTTACCACTGAGCTCTTACACTCTGGGTCACCCAGCCCCTGTGAGATTGGGCTTTCCGTCGGCTTTGGCTTTGAAGGAGCTCTTGAATCAACACCCAGGAGTTAATGTCCAAGTGAGTGTGAAATTGATCGTGGTCAGAATGAACATGGGATCTGATGGCCATGGAGGCATTTGGGTGAAAGTAATGTACCATGAAATGTAAGCTGAACAGACCAGATCAGATGAGAGAGTTGATGTGGCATTCGTTTTTATTTTATACTGGCAGGGATAGAGGCCTCTTAAAAACGATCCACTGTAGAAGTTGGGAGCATTAAGCAGATTTCTGGATTTAACTAAATTTCTGTGCTGTGATTTGGATTGATCTCAACTCTGCAGTTTGTTTTTTGTTGTTGTTGTATTGTTGTTGTTGTTGTTGTTTTCCAGATGGAGTCTCAATCTGTCACCCAGGCTGGAGTGCAGTAGCGTGATCTCGGCTCACTGTAACCTCTACCCCCTGGGTTCAAGCGATTCCCCTCCCTCAGCCTCCCAAGTAGCTGGGATTACAGGCGCCCGCCACCATGCCTGGCTAATTTTTGTATAGAGACGGGGTTTCGCCACGTTGGCCAGACTGATCTCGAACTATGGACCTCAAGTGATTGGCCTGCCTAAGCCTCCCATAGTGCTGGGATTACAGGTGTGAACCACCATGCCCGGCCTCTGCACTATTTACTAAAAGCTGGGACTGTCGAAATAATTGTTGACTCAGTATACCAACCCAGTCATATCAATATATTGTATTTCTTTCAGCAGTTACCTGACAAATAAAAGTAGCATTGTTGCCTTATCCTGAAGAGCAGAATAGTTACTTCCTAGTAAAATAGAATCCTCTAGATATAAAGATTAAAAGTAATTCTGAGGGTCCCAAGTATAATTCATCTTTAATTTACGATTTCTCGTAGAGGCTATAATGGGGAATGTTACTTCATTTGTAGTATTAGTAGGGGCACATCCCAGTGTTTACTTTAATATATGATATCCAGCTGGGCGCAGTGGCTCACGCCTGTAATCTCAACACTTTGGGAGGCCAACGCGAGTGGATCACCTGAGGTCAGGAGTTCGAGGCCAGCCTGGCCAACATAGCGAAACCCTGTCTCTTCTAAAAATACAAAAATTAGCCAGGCGTGGTGGTATGCACCTGTAGTCCCAGCTACTTGGGAGGCTGAGGCAGGAGAATTGCTTAAACCTGGGAGGTGGAGGTTGCAGTGAGCCAAGGTTGTGCCACTGCACTCCAGCCTGGTTGACAGAGCATGACTCTTTCTCAAAAAAAATATATATATATACATATATGTGTGTGTGTGTGTGTGCGCGCACACACACACACACATGTATATACATATTATATGTATGATATGTCTTTCTATTGGAGTCATTTAAAAATATTTCAGCAATGGATAAAACTGGACTTTTCCTTGTCTCTAGGTAACAGGACTAGCTTTCAATCCCTTCAAGGATTTGGACCACAGAAACGTTGTTGGAAGCGTTGGAAGTGTGTTACTAAGCGCTAATCGCAAATTGCTCCAAGTCCATGATTTAGTGGAGGACATTGAGGTAGGAACTGATTCTTAGGGAATAAAATAGAAGAGAATGGGATATTCTGGAACAGGATCGAAGGATGCAACAACTTAAAGGGAATCGTGTTAGACCGATGACTGTGCCATTGTTTTGTTATTAACATATTAGGAACTTTTACAAAGAGGTACACCTTACCCTTAGAAAAAGTGTTTTAGAGGGCGGGGTGCATTGACTTACGCCTGTAATCCCAGCACTTTGGGAGGCAGGCAGATCACTTGAGGTCAGGAGTTCGAGACCAGCCTGGTCAACATGATGAAACCCCGTCTCTACTAAAAATACAAAAATTAACCCAGCATGGTGGTGGGCGGCGGTTATCCCAGCTACTCTGGAGCCTGAGGCATAATAGCTTGAATCCAGGAGGTGAAGTTTACAGTGAGCTGAGATTGTGCCACTGCACTCCAGCCTGGGCGACAGAGTAAGACTTAGTCTCAAAAATAAGAAGAAGAATAAGAAGTGTTTTAGGTCTTGGACTATGTACTTACCCTTAATCCCAGCAGTATTAGCTACTGACATCCAATGAAGAAGACCTGGCTGGGCACAGTGGCTCATGCCTATAATCCTAGCATTTTGGGAAACTGAAGCGGGAGGATTGCTTGAGATCAGGAGTTCAAGACCAACCTGGCCAACAGGACCAACCTGTCCTCCACTAAATCATGGACTTGGAGCAATTTGCGATTAGCGCTTAGTAACACACTTCCAATGCTTCCAACAACGTTTCTGTGGTCCAAATCCTTGAAGGGATTGAAAGACCCCATCTCAGAAAAAAGGAGGAAGACCTAGGAAGTTTCCTTACCTTATCAATATAAAGGATTTTGAAAGGCATCAATGAATGGACCATTATAATGATTAACTGTCTCTTATTCTAGATTATGCTCTGGAGAAACATTAGCATGGAAACCCATCCCACCAGCTTCAACATGAGCACAGATCAGCTTACAATCACAGTGAACATCACCTCCTTGGAGAAATCCCTGATAGTGAGCATAGATCCTGACAGTCCCCTTTTAATGACGCTCTACCTGGGGTTCCAGTATCAGCCTAACTGTACTCACTTCCACCTGAACATCACCCTTCCGAAGGACAAGGTGTGGCAAAAAGGTAAAACCCAATCAGCTGTCAGAAACTTGCTTTGATTTTGTTTTGCCTAGGATGGAGTGCAGTGGCACCATCATTGTTGTTCACTGCAGCCTCAAAATGTCAGGCTCGAGGGATCCTCCTGCCTTAGCCTTCTGAGTAGCTGGGACTACAAGTGCACACCACTACGTCTGGCTAATTTTTTTCTTTTAATTTTGTAGGCTGGGCGCGGTGGCTCACGCCTGTAATCCCAGCACTTTGGGAGGCTGAGGCGGGTAGATCACGAGGTCAGGAGATTGAGACCCTCCTATCCTGGCTAACATGGTGAAATCCCATCTCTACTAAAAATGCAAAAAAATTAGCCAGGCATGGTGGCGGGTGCCTGTAGTCCTAGCTACTTGGAAGGCTGAGGCAGGAGAATGGCGTGAACCCGGGAGGCGTAGCTTGCAATAAGCTGAGATCGCACCACTGTGCTCCAGCCTGGGTGGAAGAGCGAGACTCTGTCTCAAAAAAAAAAAAAAAAAAAAAAAAAAAATATATATATATATATATATATATATATATATATTTGTAGAGAAAGGGTCTTGCCATATTGCCCAGGCTGGTCTTGAACTCCTGGCCTCAAATATTGTTTGTCTCAGCCTCCCAAAGTGCTGGGATTACAGGCATGAGCTACTGTACCTGGCCACATTTTTTTCTTTTTTAAAAAAATTTTTATTTTCAGATAATTGTAGATTCGCATGCAGTTATAAGAAATAACAGAGACAGGCCAAGCGCAGTGGCTCACACCTGTAATCCCAGCACTTTGGGAGGCCAAGGCGAGTGGATCACCTGCGGTCAGGAGTTTGAGACCATCCTGGCCAACATGGTGAAACCCCGTCTCTACTAAAAATACAAAAAATTAGCTGGGTGGGCATGGTCGCGGGCACCTTTAGTCCCAGCTACTTGGGAGGCAGACGCAGAGTTGCTTAAACCTGAGAGGTGGAGGTTGCAGTGAGCAGAGATCACACCATTGTACTTCAGCCTGGGCTGCAGAGCAAGACTTGGTCTCCAAAAAAAAGAGAGCGAGCCTGGGCACTCAGGGGTTCCTGCCTGTAATCACACTATAATCCTAGCACTTTGAGAGGCAGACGTGGGTGGATCACCTGAGGTCAGGAGTTTGAGACTAGGCTGACCAACATGGTAAAACCTCATCTCTACTAAAAATACAAAAATTAGCTGGTCATGGTGGTGGGCACCTGTAATCCCAGCTACTCAGGAGGCTGAAGCACAAGAATCGCTTGAACCCGGGAGGCAGAGGTTGCAGTGAGCTGAGATTGTGCCACTGCACTCCAGCCTGGGTGACAGAGATTCTGCCTCAAAAAAAAAAAAAAAAAAAAAAAAAAAAGGAACAGAGACAGCTTGTATATGTCTCATCCAGTTTCTCTGAATGGCAGCATCTTGCATAACTATAGTATATCACAACCAGAAAATAACATTAATACAATCACTGATTTTATTCCGATTTCACCAGGTTTACAAGCACATTTCTGTATGTGTGTGTATTGAGTTCTGTGTGGTTTTGCCACATGTGTAGACACATGTGACAATGAAATGCACTTTTTTTTTTTTTTTTTTTTTTGAGAAGGAGTCTTGCTCTGTCACCCAGGCTGGAGTGCAGTGGCCAGATCTCAGCTCACTGCAAACTCCGCCTCCCGGGTTTACGCCATTCTCCTGCCTCAGCCTCCCGAGTAGCTGGGACTACAGACGCCCGCCACCTCTCCCGGCTAGTTTTTTGTATTTTTTTAGTAAAGACGGGGTTTCACCATGTTAGCCAGGATGGTCTCAATCTCCTGACCTCGTGATCCGCCCGCCTCGGCCTCCCAAAGTGCTGGGATTACAGGCTTGAGCCACCGCGCCCGGCCTGAAATGCATTTTTTAAAAGATTGATTATGGGATGGATAAGGATATGTACATAAGGAAGTAGATTCAGTAAGATGTTAATTGTAGAATCTAGTTAATCGTTATATGGTTATTCCCTGTAAAATTCTGTCTGTATTGTTGAAGATTTTCCTAATAAAATGTTGAGATCCACAGCAGAAGTTGCGTTCACAGCACCATGGGTTACATGTACTTCACATTTATATATTACAGATGACTATATATGAAATATGTTGTTTATATTTCAACTTTATTTCTAATCTAAGATTTGAGGAAGACGGTCCTGATGATATCTCAATAAGTCTTTGTATAAGACCAGAATGACTGTACTGTAGTTTAGAAAAGTTAAGAATTTCTGAGACATAACATTAAAGTTAAAAACGTCTAGCCTGGTGTAGTGGCTCACCCCTGTAATGCCAGCACTTTGAGAGGCCACAGCAGGAGGATCTCTTAAGCCCAGGAGTTTGAGACCAGCCTGGGCAACATAGTGAGACTCTGTCTCTATCAAAAAAAAAAAAAAGTTAGCCAGGCATGGTGGCGTGCATCTGTAGTCCTAGCTACTTGGGAGGTTGAGGCAAGAGGATCGCTTGAGCCAAGGAATTGAAAGCTGCAGTGCGTTTTGACGATACGACTGCACTCCAGCCTGGCTGACAGAGCAAGGCACTGTCTCTAAAAACTAAAAATTCCTGATAGATAGAAATAGTGCCCAGATACACTGGATCAAAAACATGCTCTGTGGGTATCAACTTTAAACGTTTTACTGAAAAGTCTTAATAAGAGTTGGCTGGGCGCGGTGGCTCAAGCCTGTAATCCCAGCACTTTGGGAGGCCGAGACGGGCGGATCACGAGGTCAGGAGATCGAGACCATCCTGGCTAACACGGTGAAACCCCGTCTCTACTAAAAAAAAAAATACAAAAAACTAGCTGGGCGAGGTGGCGGGCGCCTGTAGTCCCAGCTACTCAGAGGCTGAGGCAGGAGAATGGCATAAACCCGGGAGGCGGAGCTTGCAGTGAGCTGAGAACCGGCCACTGCACTCCAGCCCAGGTGACAAAGTGAGACTCCGTCTCAAAAAAAATAAAAAAATAAAAAATAAGAGCTACACTTTTGTATTTGTTTTTACGTTGGGAAAAATCTGAATGGAGAAAGCATGCGACAGTCTCCCGTCATGACCACGACCACCTTCCATGTTGAGAGAACTTTCTCTGGCTCTGGCATGGGCCCTGCTCACACAGGAACAATCACTTTTAAGTTCTTGCTTTTAAGCAAAGTCCCTGAGGCAGCCATGCTCACTACCGGGCTGCCCACTACAGAGTTTGCATGAATTGCCAACGGGCCCTTTCCCAATTCCAGAGGGGTACTCAGTTTTGTTTTTGTTTGTTTTGAGACGGAGTCTCACTCCGTCGCCCGGGCTGGAGTGCGGTGGCGCGTTGCCGGCTCACTGCAGCCTCCACCTCCTGGGTTCAAGCAATTCCCATCCCTTCACCTCCCAAGCAGCTGGGACTGCAGGCACGTGCACCACCACGCCTGGCTAATTTTTTGTATTTTTAGTAGAGACAGGGTTTTGCCATGTTGGCCAAGCTAGGTCTCGAACTCCTGGGCTCAAATAATCCTCCTGCCTTAACCTCCCAAAGTGCTTGGATTATAGGCATGAGCCACTGTGCCTTTCCATGCACTCAGTTTCTCTTGCTGATCTTGGCAATGATGTCATTGAGAGCTGGAAGGGACCTTCGAGAGCCTTTGTTTGACAGACAGGACTATCTGAAAGATGAGAAAGCTTGAGGCCCAGAGAGACTGGGTGACTCGCCTTAGCCCCTACCAGCCAGCTTGTGACAGAGCCAGGCCTGACCTCAGGTCCCTGGCGTGCAGTCCTGGACTTTGTTCCTGAAGCCACCCTATTCCTATCTTTGCTTCACCCTGGGGCTTCATTCGTTACCTTAGTCTTCTATCTGCTAACTTAGGTGTGTGATCATTTCATTTTTCTAAATGTCATAATGCATTCTAAATCATTAGGCCTAAATGTTCACATGCCAAAATAATATAATTCTTTTTTTTGAGACAAAGTCTCACTCTGTTGACCGGGCTAGAGTATAGTGCTGTGATTTCAGCTCACTGCAACTCCCACCTCCCAGGTTCAAGCAATTTTCCTGCCTCAGGCTCCCAAGTAGCTGGGATCACAGGCACCTGCCACCATGCTTGGCTAATTTTTGTATTTTTTGTAGAGACGGGGTTTCACCATGTTCACCAGGCTGGTCTTGAACTCCTGACCTGAAGTGATCTGCCTGCCTTGGCTTCCCAAAGTGCTGGGATTATAGGCATGAGCCACTACACCCAGACAAAAGAAAATAGTTCTTTACTGGAACAGCAGTAATCCAGAGCCCGGGACTGTATCACTGGTCATTTTCTTTCCAATCATTTGTGACTCTAGGTTTATCATGGTCTCATTTGCAAAATATTAATAGATGCTTTAGAAGAGAGGTTCTAATGGTGTTTTTGTTCTGTTTGATATACAAGTAAGCACTCTTCTTTCTTCTAAGATGAGGAGTACACGTGGGTGCTGACTCCTGAGCATCTACAGCACGGGATTGGCACCTACTGTATAAGAGCTGTGCTGAGTGAGAGCCAGAAGGGTGCTCAGCAGACGCCCAGCTTGGTCTCGGTCATCACGGCCGTCACTCAGTGTTATTACTGGGAGAGCCACAACCAGACATGGAGCAGCAACGGATGCCAAGTAAGAAACTGAGCCGCTTCTTGGGCCTCTCTCCTGCCATCGCTGCTGTTAAACCCAATGCATCTCATTTGGGGCAGCCCAGAAAGAAAAATAGGAGGTTTCAAATAACTCTGCCTAGGCCAAAGGAGGAGGAGGGTTGTGTGTGGTGGGCAGGGCGAGTGTGGCTCTTCCAAGCAGGAGCAGCTTTGTGCTTTATCTTTGTAATTTCTTTCTCAAACACAGTCCAGGGTATATCTGACAACTGTGGATAAAATAAAACAGCATGCGGAAGCCATAAAATTCTATAAGAAATATGTTGTGGGTGGGTAAAATGAAACCTCTTGCTAAACAAAAGAGAACTTTCATAGCTCAAGAAATACGTTCTCAGATTCTTGTACATTCCAGGCCAGGTGAGGATAGGTTGTCACTTTTGTAATGATCACCTTGTTCCTGATGTCCAACTGCTTTAAACCAGCACTATTACGTTTGTACACTCGTGATTCTGTGAGATCCTGCCTGATGAAAGTCCTAGTTCGGTTGCTAAAATAATGTGGTATAAGGTCTTGCAGATCATGAAGTTGTTCTAGAAAGAGCTGAGAACGTACCATCTAGATTGGGAAGAGAAGGAAAAAGAATTTTTTTTTTTTTTTTTTTAAGATGGGATCTCATTCTGTCCCTCAGGCTGGAGTGCAGTGACGTGATCACGGCTTACTGCAGCCTCAACCTCCTGGGCTCAAAAGATCCTCCTGCCTCAGCCCCTCAAGTAGTGGGGACCACAGGCATTTGCCACTACACCTGGCTAATGTTTTAGATTTTTGGACAGACAGGGTCTTGCCATGTTGCCCATGCTGGTCTTGAACTTCTGGGCTCAAGCAATCCTCCCACCTGCACTTTGGGAGGCCAGAAAGAGGATTATTATTATTATTATTATTATTATTATTATTTTAGATGGAGTTTCGCTCTTGTTGCCCAGGCTGGAGTGAGATGGCATGATCTCGGCTCACCATAACATCCGCCCCGCTGGGCTCAAGCAATTCTCCTGCCTCAGCCTCCCCAGTAGCTGGGATTACAGGTATGCACCACTATGCCCAGCTAATTATTGTATTTTTTTAAATTATACTTTAAGTTCTAGGGTACATGTGCACAGCGTGCAGATTTGTCACATATGTATACATGTGCCATGTTTGTGTGATGCACCCATTAACTTGTCATTTACATTAGGTATATCTCCTAATGCTATCCCTCCCCCTTCCCCCCTCCCCACAATAGGCCCCGGTGTGTGATGTTCCCCTTCGTGTGTCCAAGTGATCTCATTGTTCACTTCCCATCTATGAGTGAGAACATGTGGTGTTTGGTTTTCTGTTCTTGCGATAGTTTGCTGAGAATGATGGTTTCCAGCTGCATCCATGTCCCTACAAAGGACGCAAACTCATCCTTTTTTATGGCTGCGTAGTATTCCATGGTGTATATGTGCCACATTTTCTTAATCCAGTCTGTCACTGATGCACATTTAGGTTGGCTCTAAGTCTTTGCTATTGTGAATAGTGCTGCAATAAACATATGTGTGCATGTGTCTTTATAGCGGCATGATTTATAATCCTTTGGGTATATACCCAGTAATGGGATGGCTGGGTCAAATGGTATTTCTAGTTGTAGATCTTTGAGGAATCGCCACACTGTTTTCCACAATGGTTGAACTAGTTTATAGTCCCACCAACAGTGTAAAAGTGTTCCTATTTCTCCACATCCTGTCCAGCACCTGTTGTTTCCTGATTAATGATTGCCATTCTAACTGGTGTGAGATGGAATCTCATTGTGGTTTTGATTTGCATTTCTCTGATGGCCAGTGATTAGCATTTTTTCATGTATCTGTTGGCTGGATGAATGTCTTCTTTTGAGAAGTGTCTGTTCATATCCTTTGCCCACTTTTTGATGGGGTTGTTTGTTTTTTCCTTGTAAATTTGTTTGAGTTCTTTGTAGGTTCTGGATATTAGCCCTTTGTCAGATGAGTAGATTGCAAAATTTTTCTCCCATTCTGCAGGTTGCCTGTTCATTCTGATGGTAGTTTCTTTTGCTGTGCAGAAGCTCTTTAGTTTAATTAGATCCCATTTGTCAATTTTGGCTTTTGTTGCCATTGCTTTTGGTGTTTTAGACATGAAGTCCTTGCCCATGCCTATGTCCTGAATGGTATTACCTAGGTTTTATTCTAGGGTTTTTATGGTTTTATCTAACATTTAAGACTCGAATCCATCTTGAATTAATCTTCGTATAAGGAGTAAGGAAAGGATCCAGTTTCAGCTTTCTACTTATGGCTAGCCAATTTTCCCAGCACCATTTATTAAATAGGGAATCCTTTTCCCATTTCTTGTTTTTGTCAGGTTTGTCAAAGATCAGATGGCTGTAGATGTGTGGTATTATTCCTGAGGACTCTGTTCTATTCCATTGGTCTATATCTCTGTTTTGGTACCAGTACCATGCTGTTTTGGTTACTGTAGCCTTGTAGTATAGTTTGAAGTCAGGTAGCATGATGCCTCCAGCTTTGTTCCTTTGGCTTAGGATTGTCTTGGCAATGCGGGCTCTTTTTTGGTTCCATATGAACTTTAAAGCATTTTTTTCCAATTCTGTGAAGAAAGTCATTGGTAGCTTAATGGGGATGGCATTGAATCTATAAATTACCTTGGGTAGTATGGGCATTTTCACAATATTGATTCTTCCTATCCATGAGTATAGTATATTCTTCCATTTGTTTGTGTCCTCTTATTTCACTGAGCAGTGGTTTGTAGTTCTCCTTGAAGAGGTCCTTTACATCCCTTGTAAGTTGGATTCCTAGGTATTGTATTCTCTTTGAAGCTATTGTGAATGGGAGTTCACTCATGATTTGGCTCTCTGTTTGTCTGTTACTGGTGTATAAGAATGCTTGTGATTTTTGCACATTGATTTTGTATCCTGAGACTTTGCTGAAGTTGCTTATTAGCTTAAGGAGATTTTGGGCTGAGACCATGGGGTTTTCTAAATATACAATCATGTCATCTGCAAACAGGGACAATTAGTAGAGACGGGGTTTCTCCATGTTAGTCAGGCTGGTCTCAGACTCCCGACCTCAGGTGATCCACCTGCCTTGGCCTCCTAGAGTGCTGGAATTACAGGCCTGAGAGAAAGAGGATTCTTAGGGAGGTATCTGCACCATTTATAGCCTCAGCAGTCATAGCTGGACAATGGCTATCAAGCAAATCTATAAATAGCCTGTTAAAATGTAGATTCTGGCCAGCGCAGTGGCTCAAGCCTGTAATCCCAGCACTTTGGGAGGCCGAGACGGGCGGATCACGAGGTCAGGAGATCGAGACCATCCTGGCTAACACGGTGAAACCCCGTCTCTACTAAAAAATACAAAAAACTAGCCGGGCGTGGTGGCGGGCGCCTGTAGTCCCAGCTACTCGAGAGGCTGAGGCAGGAGAATGGCATAAAAACTCGGGAGGTGGAGCTTGCAGTGAGCTGAGATCCGGCCACTACACTCCAGCCTGGGCGACAGAGCGAGACTCCGTCTCAAAAAAAAAAAAAAAATGTAGATTCTGAAGCAGTAGCTCTGGTCAAGCCTTTCTAACAAGCTCCCAGCTGGTCCCAGTGCTGCTTGTTAGGCAAACCATACTTTGAGAAGAGTAGCTTGAGAGCTTTTCTCCTCTCTCAGCACACATCTGTTGATTGCAGAAGGCATTGGATATTTCCCACTTCCTTGAAGCTCTTTGAAGTGCTTGGACACCATGAAAGGAATTGACCTGCCCCAAGTACAGCCCAAGAGTTCTTCCAAAGGTGGACTAGCTTGGGCCTCCAGGACTTAACCCTGTGCCATGGAAAGAAGTAGTCATAATGACAATACTGGAGGCTTCTCATCCACGAAACCAAACACAGAATTGGTAGCTTCCATGTAATCACCTATTGACATATTTTTAAATATTATGCAGAAATGTTCTGACATATGGAAAGTCATATGGAATAATAAAAAACATTGAATGCACATTCAGCTTTATCAAAGTTAGTATTTTGCTCTGCTTCAGATTTTCTTAAATAATAAAACACTCAGGAATAATTGAAGCCCTCTGTGTATCCCTCTCCAGTCTCTCTCCTTCCTTCCCTTCCACCAAAGCGTAACTACTGGCCTGAATTTGAGGGGGGAATTCATTCTTTCAGCAAATATTTATTGAGTGTCTTCTACGTGCCATGCCCAAGTCTAGGAACTAGAGATACAGCAATGAACAAGACAATATCCTCATGAACTGACATTCTGGAGAGGGAAACTGACAATGAATAGATAAATAAGTGTTTTGCATGCTTCTTAGGCTTTGTGCAAGTGGCATTATACTGTACATATCTCTTATTCACTCAGCATTTATCCATGTTGATACATCTACCTCTAATTCATCCATTTTTTTAAATTTTATTTATTTATTTTGGAGACAGAGTCTTGTTCTGTCACCCAGGGTGGCAGTGGTGTGGCCTCGGCTCACTGCAACCTCTGCCTCCCAGGTTCAAGCAATTCTCCTGCCTCAGCCTCCCAAGTAGCTGGGACTACAGGCGCCCACCACCATGCCTGGCTAATTTTTTATATTTTTAGTAGAGATGGGGTTTCACCATGTTGTCCAGGCTGGTCTCAAACTCCTAGCCTCAGGTGATCTACCTGCCTCAGCCTCTCAAAGTGCTGGAATTACAGATGTGAGCCTCCGCACCTGGCTAATTCATTCATTTTTAACTCCTGTATAGAATTCCATCAGTTTGCCTCTGCTTACTTATGTACCGTTAATTTGTATGTTCTGTTATTGAACATATAAGTTGTTTCCTATTTTTGATAATTATCAACAAAGGTGACAAAACATTCCTTTTCGCATATCTTTATACACATGTGCACAGTTCCCCTAGAACATATATACACTCAGAACTGGAACTGCAGGATTCAGAGAGTTTGTGCTTCTTCAGCTGTACTAGATGTTGCTAAATTGCTTTCCATATTGGTTATACTAATTTACGTCATCACCAGTGGTGAATGAGAGATCCAGGCACCTCTTTCCATCTCTAAATTGCTGGTGTCTGTTTTATGTCTGTCCCCTCCTTAGCACTCTGTCCAACTAGAATCAACGTCTTGATTCTAATTCCAGGTTGGGCCACAGAGCACAATTCTGAGGACACAGTGTCTCTGTAACCACCTGACCTTCTTTGCCAGCGACTTCTTTGTCGTGCCCAGGACCGTGAATGTTGAAGACACGGTGGAACTGTTCCTTCGCGTGACTAACAATCCTGTTGGGGTGTCACTGCTGGCTGGCCTTTTAGGATTCTATGTGATCACAGTTGTGTGGGCTTGGAAAAAGGATCAAGCAGATATGCAGAAGGTAACGAGACTTTGAGTTCAACAGATTTGCCATGATAGTCTTGAGTAATTAAATAAGATGGGGGGAAAAACACAACTTTGTCAAAGCCTGGCACTGGGAGGCATAGAAATTCAAGTGGAACTTTTCTTACATTTATCTTCATGTCTACTGTCTGAAGACCTAAGAACCTTTTCTCTCCATTTTTGTTTCCTTTGGTTCCAAGATTGGACCCTTGTGGGACTCCTTCTAGGACAGGAATGAGCCAAAAGAAAATACTAGCCAGGTGCAGTGGCTCATGCCTGTAATTCCAACATTTTGGGAGGCCAGGGCAGGAGGATCACTTGAGCTCAGGAGTTGAAGGCAAGCCTGGGCACCATAGCAAGACCTTGTCTCTATTAAAAATTAAAAACAAGATGAGCCAGGCATGGTGGTGCATGCTTGTAGTTCCAGCTACTTGGGTAGCTGAGGTAGGAAGATCACTTGAGCCCAGGATCGTTGAGGCTGCAGTGAGCTATTGTCCCACTTTACTCCAGCCTGGGCAACAGAGACCCAGTCTCCAAAAAGAAAAAGAAAAGACCTAGAGAGCTTAACTAAAGTCAAATGCAAGTTTATCTTACTTTATACATTGGATGTGAAAGTTATATGTAAACTGGCCAGGTGCAGTGGCTCACACCTGTAATCCCAGCACTTCCAGAGGCCAAGGCAGGTGGATCACTTGAGGTCAGGAGTTCGAGACCAGCCTGGCCAACATGGTGAAACTCCATCTCTACTAAAAATACAAAAATTAGCCAGGTGTGGTGGTGTGAACCTGTAATCCCAGCTACTTGGGAGGCTGAGGCAGGAGAATTGCTTGAGCACAAGAGACAGAGGTTGCAGTGAGCCGAGATCATGCCACTGCACTCCAGCCTGACTGACAGAGTGAGACTCTGTCTCAAAAAAAAAAAAAAAAAAAAACAAAACTTACATATAAATCAAATTATAACTTAATGTAACTGGCTGGGTGAGGTGGCTCACGCCTGTAATCCCAGCACTTTGGGAGGCCGAGGTGGGTGTATCACTTGAGGTCAAGAGTTCAAGACCAGCCTGGTCAACATGGTGAAACCCCATCTCTATTAAAAATCCAAAAATTAGCCAGCCATGGTGGCTCATGTCTGTAGTCCCAGCCACTCAGGAGGCTGAGGTGGGAGGATCACTTGAACCTGGGAGGCGGAGGTTGCAGCGAGCCGAGAATACAACATTGCACTCCAGCCTGGGCAACACAGCAAGACTCCATCTCAAAAAATAAAAAATGTAACTATATACAAGAAACTTGTATGTTTTTAAAAACAAAAATATTTTGACAGCCTCTTCTTTCCATGTGTTTGTTCTTCCTATGTTTTCTTGCACTTGGAAATTCTAGAATACGCTAAGTGTTCATTTCTTGTTGCCCTGAGTGTAGGGTTGTCCGCGTTAGTAAACAGAAATACAGGCTACCTAGTTAAATTTGCATTTTAAATAAACAGTGCATCTTTAGTGTAAGCATGCTCCAAATTATTCATAGTTTATCTGAAACGCAAATTTAGCCGGGTATTCTCTGTTATCTGGTGACCATACCTAAGTGGGAGAGAGGTGCAAGGATTTAGAGGCTCAAGACCTGATTGGGTGATTCTATGACTATTTCACTTGACAGATACAGGCCCTGGAGGTTCAGGCCTCATTCCCACTTTAGTGGCTTAGGTCTGCCCATGTGTCTGTCTGCTGCCCACACCGCAGCCCTGCTTTCTGTAGGGCTGCCACACCTGCCAGAGTGCATCCTCCTGCTCCTCAGTTGGAGGAGGCAGGAGCTATACTACATGGAGGCCTAGTAACTTGGTTGGTTCTGCTCTTCTTGCAGGTGAAGGTCACTGTCCTGGCTGATAATGACCCCAGCGCTCAATTTCACTACCTTATTCAGGTCTACACCGGATATCGAAGAAGGGCTGCTACAACAGCTAAGGTTAATGAAATAAATGTTCTTCACTTGTTCTTGCTTTGTGTCTTCTGCCACATGAGACACACTCTGAGTTGGTGATATCCTGGCAACCAATAGCACTTTAAAAGCTATTAGAGATTGGTATTTTCTAGTTCTAAACTGTACATGTGGGCCACGCATGGGGGCTCACACCTGTAATCCCAACACTTTGGGAGGCCAAGATGGGGAGGTCACCTAAGGTCAGGAGTTTGAGACCAGCCTGGCCAACAAGGTGAAACCCCTTCTCTACTAAAAATACAGGAATTAGCTGAGCGTGATGGCCCATGCCTGTAATCACAGCTACGCAGGAGGTTGAGGCACGAGAATTGCTTCAACTCGGGAGGCGGAGGTTGCAGTGAGCCAAGATCACACCACTGTACTCCAGCCTGGGTGACAGAGCAAGACTTCGTGTCAGAAAAAAAAAAAAAATACTGTGTATATGAAGAATTCTCTATGCTTGTCTAAGATCCGAAAGACTTTGTCTAAATACAGTTTTCTATGGCTTCATCTTTCTCCTTAGGGATAAACCCAAAGAATCGTGTTAAAATTGCCTCTACTGGCCGGGCGCGGTGGCTCAAGCCTGTAATCCCAGCACTTTGGGAGGCCGAGATGGGCGGATCACGAGGTCAGGAGATCGAGACCGTCCTGGCTAACATGGTGAAACCCCGTCTCTACTAAAAAATACAAAACACTAGCCGGGCGAGGTGGCGGGCGCCTGTAGTCCCAGCTACTCGGGAGGCTGAGGCAGGAGAATGGCGTGAACCTGGGAGGCGGAGCTTGCAGTGAGCCGAGATCCAGCCACTGCACTCCAGCCTGGGTGACAGAGCGAGACTCTGTCTCAAAAAAAAAAAAAAAAAAATGCCTCTATTTTATCTTTCCCTGTCTCATGGTAGGTTGTCGTCACCCTCTATGGATCAGAGGGACGGAGCGAGCCCCATCACCTCTGTGACCCCCAGAAGACAGTCTTTGAACGAGGGGGCCTGGACGTCTTCCTTCTCACCACTCGGTCCCCTCTAGGGGACCTGCACAGCCTTCGGCTCTGGCATGACAATTCCGGCGTCAGTCCCTCCTGGTGAGTACTTATATCCTGTTGGCTGTTGCTGCTGCTTTGTGGATCCAAGAGAGAAGAAGGAAGATCACCACAATAAATCACAGTAAAGCTTTGAGCCCCAAATAGTAACAAACGACTATTAGATTTCAGTTTTAAAGCTATCTACAAAGAATAAGCCCTGAAAAGAAGTGTGAGAGATTAACTATGATTTTTTTTTTGGATAGTAGAGTAATAGATGCTTTGTTTTCTCTAATTTTATTTTCATTAAATGTTATGATTGTGAACAGCAAATAACACCAATGAAATATTCCCTGAAAGTGCCACAAATTAAAAGTATTTGTAAATATGAAAAGATATCCTTAAAGACTAACTTTAGTAAACAACTATCTACTGACAGTCAAACTTTGAGTCAAACTTAAGAGCTTAAGGACAGGGCATAGCAGCTCACACCTGTAATCCTAACATTTTGGGAGGCCAAGGCAGGAAGATCACTTGAGGCCAGGAGTTTGAGAACAGCCTTAGCAACATAGGAAGACCCTGCCTCTACAAAAAAAAAAAAAATTTGCCAGGCATGGTGGTGTGCACCTATAATCCCAACTACTCAGGAGGCTGAAGTGGGAGGATCACTTGAGCCTCAGAGGTTGAAGCTGCAGTGAGTATATCTGCACCACTGCACACCAGCCTGGGCAACAGCAAGACCCTGTCTCGGGGGGAAGGGAAAAAAAAGTCAAGATCTTAAGGAAGGAGAAAGGTTAGAATTACTGTATGAGATGTGCCTGAGGAGTTAGAGAAATAACTAGACAATGATAAAGTCCTTGAACCTAACATATGTTAGGTTCGAATGATTCAGCATCTTTCTTTAGCAGCACCCAGAATTAGGAGAGGTGCTAGAGAAAGTAGATGATGCAATTAATTAAGAACAAAGATTACTGGTTCCTTGGAGTTAGGAAAAAAGAGAAAAATGAAGTGGAGTCTCAAGGCTCAGGCATTCAATCTGTTGCTAAATGTTGCCCACCTGCAAAGAGCATGTGGTCTGCCTAAATTTATTAGCAAAATACATTTTTCCCCCTAGGCTAGATATACCAGCCACTGGGTCAGTAGAGCCTAATAACTTTCTTGCTGCTTCTGTTCTGTTCCAGTATGCACAAATCAGCTTGTAAACCATCCTTCCAGTTTTATTTAAAAAGGTGAATAATGTATAGTAAGCACTTGAAAAGATGTTCAACATGATTAGTCATCAGTATATGAAAATGATAGAGCACTAGCCACCCATCAGAATGGCTTAAATTAAAAATTCTCACAAAAGACCGGGTGCAGTGGCTCACGCCAGTAATCCCAGCACTTTGGGAGGCTGAGGCGGGCAGATCACTTGAGGTCAGGAGTTCGAGACCAGCCTGACCGACATGGTGAAATCCTGTCTCTACTAAAAATACAAAAATTAGCCAGGTGTGGTGACAAATGCCTGTAATCCCAACTACTGGGGAGGCTGAGGCAGGAGAATTGTTTGAACCTGGGAGGGGGAGATTGCAGTGAGCCGGGATGGTGCCACCGCACTCCAGCCTGGCAACAGAGTGAGACTGTCTCCAAAAAAAAAAATTCTCACAAAACCAAGTTTAGGGAAGGATGAGGAGCAACTAAAACTCTCACACACCCCTAGTGAGAGTGTAAAATGGTATGGCCACTTCAGAGAACAGCTTGCCAGTTTCTTGTGAACTTAAACATACACTGACCATGTGACCCAGAAAATCGCACTTACAGGTATTTACTCAAGATAAACAAAAACATGTGTCCACTGCAAGACCTGTACACATATGTTCATAGCAGCTTTATTAATAGCCCAAAACTGAAAACATCACAAATATCTATCAAATGAATAAACAAATGTTAGTGTATTCATTCAATGCAATACTACTCAACGAAAAGGAAACTATTGTTACATATAACTACATGGATGAATTTTTTTAAATTACGCTTAGTGAAAGAAGCTGTACATAAAGAATGTATAGGCCAGACACTGTGGCTCACACCTCTAATCTCAGCGCTTCGGGAGGCCGAGGTGGTTAGATCACTTGAGGTCAGGAGTTTGAGACCAGCCTGGGCAACATGGTGAAATTCTGTCTCTTCAGAAAAATACAAATATTAGCTGGGAGTGGTGGCTCATGCCTATACTCCCAGCTACTTGGGGGGTTGAGGCGGGAGAATGACTTGAGCCGAAGAGGTGGAGGTTGCAGTGAGCCAGGATCGCACCACTACACTCCAGCCTGTGCAACAGAGCGAGACCCTGTCTCAAAAGAAAAAAAAAAAAAAAAAAGCATATAGCATATGATTCCGCACATGTGAAATTCCATAAAAGGCTAACTATTCTATAAAGATGGAGGACAGCAGATCATTGTTCTCCTAGGGCCAGGAGTGAGGGGACAGGAGGTGACTGGAAGGAGGGATAGGGAGCTTTTGGGGGTGATATTTTGATGGTGCTGGTGTATAAACATTTGTCAAAATGCATTGAACTGGCCAGACATGGTGGCTCACGCCTATAATCCCAGCACTTTGGGAGGCCAGGGTGGGCGGATCACAAGGTCAGGAGATCGAAACTATCCTGGCTACAACATGGTGAAACCCCGTCTCTACTAAAAATACAAAAATTAGCTGGGCGTGGTGGCTCGTGCCTGTAGTCCCAGCTACTTGGGAGTCTGATGCAGGAGAATCACTTGAACCCGGGAGGCGGAGGTTGCAGTGAGCCAAGATCATGCCACTATACTCCAGCCTGTGTGACAGAGTGAGACCCCATCTCAAAAAAAAATGCATTGAACTGTGCATTTTAGGGTCACGTGTCATCAGGACCTCCTGAGGCTATCATAGGTACACATCCTTAACCTAGGCAAAATAAACTTTCTAGACTGACTGGGACCTGTCTCAGATACTTGGGGTTCACATTTTGGTAACCACGAAGGGATTCTAAGTGGAGGAGCCCTAATCTTTGACAAATCGATCGGTGCTTGGTGCCAGCTTGAGCTACCTTTGTGGCTCAAACCAATAGGACAATTTGCTGAGGCCTGGAAGCACCCCCTCCAGAGAATCCCTGATCGCCCAAAATTTGGTCGAGATCTAAAGTTTATTTTGCTGTACAACTCCTTTTTCTGGAGTTTGCTTGCTTCCAACAAGGAAAGCAAGTTTTCCTGCCTTCATGACCATGGGAGGCAGGTAACTCCTTTCTAGAGTTTGAGCTCACTTCTAACAGGGAAGGCGAATTTGAGTTTTTTCCTGCTTCTAGGGTAGTAGAGAGCAGTATTCAACCTGAGACCTATCCCTAGGTAAGTAGCTGATTTGGGGTTTTGCCTTGGCTAAAGTTAAGATTAACAACCAGCTGGTCTTAATTTCTCCTGACCATTAGAGCCCTCAGTGATCATAGTTTTGGGTTTTTGTTGTTGTTGTTTGTTGCAGTCTTCGTCCTGTCAGATTTGACCAACTGTACCTGACGTGGTCAAATCCAAATGAGAATTCCAAATTATGGGTATTGAATTGGTTAAAGTTTGTCACAGCTGCAAAAGAGGGAAAAAATGCATTGAACTGTACATTTTAAATGGGTACATTTTATCACGTATAAATTATACCATGATAAAGTTGATTTAAAAAAAAAAGTAGGCCGGGCACGGTGGCTCAAGCCTGTAATCCCAGCACTTTGGGAGGCCGAGACGGGCGGATCATGAGGTCAGGAGATCGAGACCATCCTGGCTAACACGGTGAAACCCCGTGTTTATTAAAAAATACAAAAAACTAGCCGGGCGAGGTGGCTGGCGCCTGTAGTCCCAGCTACTCGGGAGGCTGAGGCAGGAGAATGGCGTAAACCCGGGAGGCGGAGCTTGCAGTGAGCTGAGATCCGGCCACTGCACTCCAGCCTGGGCGACAGAGCGAGACTCCGTCTCAAAAAAAAAAAAAGTGGCCAGGCACGATGACACATGCCTGTAATCCCAGCACTTTGGGAGGCCGAGGCAGGTGGATCATGAGGTCAGGAGTTCAAGACTAGCCTAGCTAACATAGTGGAACCCCATCTCTACTAAAGATAAAAATTAGCCAGGCGTGGTCTCACATGCCTATAATCCCAGCTACTTGGTGGCTGAGGCACAAGAATTGCTTGAACCGAGGAGGTGAAGGTTACAGTGAGCCAAGATGACACCATTGCACTCCAGCACTTCAGCTTGGGCAACAGGACGAGACTCCATCTCAAAAAAAAAAAAAAGTATGCAGGCCAGGCACGGTGGCACACGCCTGTAATCCCAGCGCTTTGGGAGGCTGAGGAGGGCAGATGACTTGAGCCCAAGAGTTCAAGACCAGCCTGGGCAACATGGCAAAACCCCATTTCTGCAAAAAATACAAAATATATGTGTATACACACACACACACACATGTATAATGTCTATATATGTATGTATATATGTATGTATGTATATGTATATATGTATATGTATATATGTGTATGTATATGTGTGTATGTATATATGTGTATATACTATGTGTATATATATGTGTGTGCATATGTATATATGTGTGTATACATATAGCACCAGGCATTATTGGGGGAACCAGCCCCCAGTATTTCAGTGTAGGTTTTCTATTTTCCCTAAGTGTCAGCCAGTGTGAGAAATAAAGAGAAAGAGTACAAAGAGAGAAATTTTAAGCTGGGCCTCTGGGGGTGTCATCACATATTGGTAGGACCGTGATGGTGACCCCAAGCCACAGAACCATCAAGTTTTTATAGGGATTTTTAAAGGGGAGGGGGTGTACAAACAGGGAGTAAGTCACAAAGATCACATGCTTCAAAGTGCAATAAAGGTCACAAGGCAAGGCAAAATTAGAATTACTGAGGAGGGCCTATGTCCCATTGTGCACACATTGTCTTGATAAACATCTTAACAAGAAACAAGGTTCGAGAGCAGACAACCAGTCTGACTAGAATTTACCCGGCTGGAATTTCCCCATCCTAGTAAGTCTGAGGGTACTGCAGGAGGCAGGGCATATTTCAGTCCTTATCTCAATCGTGTAAGACAGACACTCCCAGAGCAGTCATCTATAGACCTACCCCCAGGAATGCATTCCTTCCCCAGGGTCTCAATTATTAATATTCCTTGCTGGTAAAAGAATTCAGCAATATTTCTCCTACTCACACATCCGTTTATAGGCTCTCTGCAAGAAGAAAAATATGGCTGTATTCTGCCCGACCCCATAGGCAGTCAGACCTTATGGTTATCTTTCCTCGTTCCCTGAAAACCGCTGTTATTCTGTTCTTTTTCAGGATGCACTGATTTCATATTGTTCAAACACACACATTTTACAAATTTATACAGTTAATGCAATCATCACAGGGCCCTGAGGTGTGACATACATCCTCAGTCTACAAAGATGATTGGATTAAGAGATTAGAGACAGGCATAAGAAATTACAAGAGTATTGATTGGGGAAGTAATAAATGTCCATGAAATCTTCACAATTTATATTCAGAGATTGCAGTAAAGACAGGTGTTAAAAATTATAGAAGTATTAATTTTGGGAACTGATAAATATCCATGAAATCTTCACAATTTATGTTCTTCTGCCTCAACTCCAGCCGGTCCCTATGTTTGGGGTCCCTGACTTCCCACAACAGTCCATGGTGGCACATGCCTGTAGTCTGAGATACCCGGGAGACTGAGGTGGGACAATCATTGAGCCCAGTGGTGGAGGCTGCAGTGCGATGCGTTTGCAATACTGCACTGCACTCCAGCCTGGGCAACAGAGTGATACTCTGTCTCAAAAAAAAATAAAATAGACCGGTTGTGGTGGCTCATGCCTGTAATCCCAACACTTTGGGGGGGCCAAGGAAGATGGATCACAAGGTTAGGAGATCAAGACCATCCTGGCCAACATGGTGAAACCCCATCTCTACTAAAGGTTTAAAAAATTAGCTGGGTGTGGTGGCACGTGCCTGTAATCCCAGCTACTCGGGTGGCTGAGGCATGATAATTGCTTGAACCTGGGAGGCAGAGGTTGCAGTGAGCCAAGATCACACCATTGTTCTCCAGCACTCCAGCCTGGGTGACAGGGCGAGAGACTGTCTCAAAAAATATATATTATATATATATTTTTTAAATTTATGTATGTATATATTTTATGTATATATATTTTATATACACACACACACAGACACAGGCCAGTCATGGTGACACAGGCCAGTCATAGTGGCACACGCCTGTAATCCCACCACTTTGGGAGGCTGAGGAGGGCAGACTGCTTGAGCCCAAGAGTTCAAGACCAGCCTGGGCAACACGGCAAAACCTCATTTATGCAAAAAATACAGAAATATATATAGCCGGGCATGGTGGCACATGCCTTTAGTTTGAGATACCCAGGAGGCTGAGGTGGGACAATCATTGAGCCTGGTGGTGGAGGCTGCAGTGTGATACATTCACGCTGTTACACTCCAGCCTGTGCAACAGAGTGAGACTCGGTCTCAAAAAAATAAAATAGGCCGGGAGCAGTGGCTCAAGCCGGTAATCACAGCACTTTGGGAGGCCGAGGCAGGTGGATCACGAGGTCAGGAGATCAAGACCATCCTGGCTAACATGGTGAAACCCCGTCTCTACTAAAAATACAAAAATTAGCTGGGTGTGGTGGTACATGTCTGTAGTCTCAACTACTCAGGAGGCTGAGGCAGGAGAATGGCTTGAACCCGGGAGGCAGAGTCTGCAGTGAGCCAAGATCGTGCCACCGCACTCTAGCCTGGGGACAGAGTAAGACTCTGTCTCAAAAAAAAATGAAATAATAGAAAAGTATGTGTATAGGAAAAGGTCTAGAGTATATATAATACGTTTGTTTTTTTTTTTTTTTTTGAGATGGAATCTTGCTCTGTCGCCCAAGTTGGAGTGCAGTGGCGTGATCTCAGCTCACTGCAAGCTCCGCCTTCCAGGTTCATGCCATTCTCCTGCCTCAGCCTCCCAAGTAGCTGGGACTGCAGGCAACTGCCACCATGCCGAGCTAATTTTTTGTATTTTTAGTAGAGACAGGGTTTCACCGTGTTAGCCAGGATGGTCTTGACCTTCTGACCTCGTGATCTGCCTGCCTTGGCCTCCCAAAGTGCTGGGATTACAGGCGTGAGCCACCACGCCTGGCCAATAAATTATTGTAGTTATCTCCAGGTAGCAGGATTATAAATTTTTTAAATGTTCCTCAGTGTACTTTTAGGTATTTTGAAAAAATTGAATGATGGATGTTATTTTATAATCATAGCAAAATAATTTTAAAATTTAACTCTTTCAGAGGATGCACCCAAAGAAATTTACATCACTGTAATATTTTCTACTTTTCTCACAATTTCTTACCACTGGTTTATATTGATCCTAATTCTAGATGTAGTCTTTGATTATAATTCTATTATTTTTTAGCTCACAGTGATTTCATGCTCCTCGAGGATAAAGATACTGTCTTATTAATATTCTATTCTCAGCAGCTAGAACAGTGCCAAGATTATAGAGGAACTGGATAAATACTTGTTACAATTAATAATTATAATTAATATTATAACAATAAGTATTCGTTACAATTAAATTCTCAGAATTATGTGTCACCTCTAGAGCTTCCTATCAGGTATTATGGCTCTTTTTTGTTGTTTTGTTTGAGACAGAGTCTGGTGCTGTCACCCAGGCTGGGGTGCAGTGGTGTAATCTCAGTTCACTGCAACTTGTGCCTCCCAAGTTGAAGTGATTCTCGTGCCTCAGACTCCCGAGTACTTGAGACTACAGGCGTGCGCCACTACACCCAGCTAATATTTGTGTTTTTAGTAGAGATAGGATTTCACTGTGTTGGCCAGGCCGGTCTCAAACTCCTGGCCTCAAGCAATGCACCCACCTCAGTCTCCCAGAGTGTTGGGATTACAGGCGTGAGTCATTGCGCCCTGCCCTTAAAGCTCTTTTGAAGGCATTCTCTAGTCACCATTTGATTTTCTTTTCATTTCTGTTTTCTTCATTGTTGTTTGAGGCAGGGTCCTACCCTGTTGCCCAGACTGGAGTTCAAACCTCCTGGGTTCAAATGATCCTCCCACCTCAGCCTCCCAAGGAGCTGGGACCTCAGGTACACGTCACCACACCTGGCTAATTTTTCTTTTTTTTTTTTTTTTTTATAGAGATGGGGTCTCCCTGTGTTGCCCAGGCCAGTCTCAAACTCGTGGGCTCTAGCGATCCTCCTACTTTGGCCTCCCAAAGTGCTGGGATTGCAGGTGTGAACCACTGCACCTGGCCTGTTTTTATGTTTTTAATTGCAAACATTATATGTGCTTTAATGCAGAAAACTTGGAAAGCACAGAAAAGCAAAAGAATCACCTCCCATAAAAAAGACTGCCAGTCCTTTTTTTTTTTTTTAGCAAATGACAATTTTTTCCATAATATTTCTGCTAATCATAGTGAATGTCTCAACTAGACTTTCCTAACACTCACTTTAGATTCTCTACTTTTTCTTCTATTTGAAGGAATATAAGAGTAAAAGTTACACTGGACACACAAAAAGCCTGGGAATAGTTTCTCACCAATCAGAAAATAAATATTTTCTTTTTTATTTTGTTTTTTTCTGCTTTTATTATACTTTGCTTTTATTTTCTTATTTTCCGAGACAAGGTCTGGCTCTGTCACCCAGGCTGGAGTGCAGTGGCGTGATCACAGCTCACTGCAACCTCTGTCTCCCGGGCTCAAGTGATCCTCCCACCTCAGCCTCCTGAGTAGCTGGGACCACAAGCATGCACCACCATGCCTGGCTAATTTTTGTATTTTTTAAAATAGAAATGGGGTTTCACCACATTGCCCAGGCTAGTCTCAAATTCCTGAGCACGAGCAATCCACCCATCTCAGCTCCCAAAGTGCTGGGATTACAGGCATGAGTCGGCACCCCGGCCCATATTTTGCTTTTAAGTGAAAGCTTTTTATGTATAAAATGCACTCTCTGGTTGAATCAAATGCAACTTAGTCACCTGTTGTTTTATAAACTGCTTCAATGAGACAGTCCCCAAAAATACTTTAGGTTTAAAGGAGTCTATATTCCCAACACAGAAAATAACTTTCAACTAAAGATTTTGACAAGAGAAATTTAAGTGGTTTCATGACAGTAAACACAGACCCTTGGGGAAAATAGCATCATTCCAGTAAAGGAGGAGGTTTGCTGACTAGTTGTGAGGTGAAATCAAATAGGTTGTACAGTCAGGTGCCCCAGAGGACAAGTGTGTAAATGGGGGAAGTTAGTGGAGAAGTTAGTGATAAAACACTGTGGTTGGAAAAAGGATGAACTCTCAGGGCCTGTGGCTCTGTGAAGTGGAGATGAGGCCTGTGAAGCGGAGATGAGACTAAGTAGAGTGAGAAGTCATTAATGTAAACGTTAAAGACTACACCCCATTTATACCCCCTGATGATGAAAGAGAGGCAGATGGGATATTTGAAAAGGTGGCAAGCCACTGTCACATATGGGACAGAGAAAGGTTATAAAAAGTATATATACATACTGAGCTATTCATAGGTGAGAAAGGTTTGCAGTCTGGTGTCTAGTACGTGAACTCCCTTAGAAGTTGGGAAGGGAAAGATAAGATCTACTCTCGTTTCTTGGTTTTTATTTTTCAAGACAGAGTCTTAGTCTGTCACCCAAGCTAGAATGCTGTGGTGCAATTTCAGCTCACTGCAGCCTTGACCTCCCGGGCTCAAACAATCCTTCCACCTCAGCCTCCCAAGTAGCTTAGGACTACAGGCACACACCACCACGCCCAGCTAATTTTTATATATTTTTGTAGAGATGGGATTTTGCCATGTCGTCCAAGCTGTGCTCAAACACCTGCACTCAAGCAATCCACCTGCGTCAGCCTCCCAAAGTGCTGAGATGACAGGCGCGCACCACCATGTCTGGCCTCAACTTTCCTTCCTTTCTTTAGTTCTTGCCTTGCAATGAAACAGTTCATTTACTTGGAAAGTTTACTAATGGTCCGAGATTACGTCTTACTACAAACAACTGCTTCAAGCCCACTTCCCTAATGTGATTATCTTCGTTTTACTATAGGTATGTCAGCCAGGTAATTGTCTGTGACATGGCAGTGAAGAGGAAGTGGCATTTCCTGTGTAATTGCTGGCTGGCTGTGGACCTTGGAGACTGTGAGCTTGACCGGGTCTTCATCCCAGTTTCAAAGAGAGAGCTCTTTTCCTTTAGGTACTGTTGGAAAATTACTATTAACAGTGAATATTGATGTTCACTATTAATTGAATTGTTCATTGTTGAATTGTTTTTAATGCAAATTAACATTTTATTAATACATTATTTCAAACATACGTAAGCTTTACTGTTGTGGTTGTAAATGGTGTAACCATTACCTTAAAAATCAGAAGGAAAACAAAAAGACATTTGCAGTATAAAAATTATAAATATTGCCCTTATTTTCTGAAACTGTTTACCTAGAGAATCATTTATAAATAATTTACTGAGATACATAGGAATAAAACAATCACTCAGATCAATAGACTATAAAAAGGATACCACTACTTTTATTTATGAGAATAAAATATTAAAATTAAGGAAAGTATGAGAGGGCTGTAGCCTTCAACTGATTTTCAAAGACACTAGTAAACTGGCTGGGCACCGTGGCTCACACCTGCAATCCATGCACTTTGGGAGGCCAAGGCAGGCAGATCACTTGAGGTCAGGAGTTCAAGACCAGCCTAGCCAGTACGGCAAAACCCTGTCTCTACTAAAAATACAACAATTAGCTAGGCGTGGTGGTGTGCACCTGTGATCCCAGCTACTCAGGAGGCTGAGGCAGGAGAATTGCTTGAACCTGGGAGGTGGAGGTTGCAGTGAGCTGAGATTGCCACTGGGCGACGGAGTGAAACTCCATCTCAAAAAATACAAAGATACAAGTAAACCAAAATAATTCAAGCAATGTGGTACTGGTAAATTCACAGACAGACCAGAACAGTATAATGTGCGTATCGACTTCTGCATCTTTCTAGGTATCCATGTATCTTTCTATGTCTCCTGAATGCTAAAGATGAGAATATGCCTAGGAGAATATACCTCTGCTATCTGACATTCTTCTTATCTTCAGCTTTCTGGTTCAATATTAGGGCTCTCGGCTTTTTCCTCATGGGAACAAGATGTCATTTTTCCTCATGGGAACAAGATGATTGCAAGAGGCCCAAACGTCATGTCCTGGCTGGGCATGGTGGCTCACACCTGTAATCCCAGCACTTTGGGAGGCCGAGGTGGGCAAATCACTTGAGGCCAGGAGTTGGAGACCAGCCTGGCCAACATAGCAAAACCCCATCTCTACCGAAAGTACGAAAATTAGCCAGACATGGTAGCATGAGACTGTAGTCCCAGCTACTTGGGAGGCTGAGTCAGAAGAGTGGCTTGAACCCGGAAGCGGAAGTTGCAGTGAGCCAAGATAGAGCCACTGCGCTCCAGCCTCAGCGACAGAGAGAGACCCTGTCTCAAAACAACAACAAAACCAACCAACAAACACCATGTCCTTACATGAAAATGCCTAAAGGCAAAAAACATGGAGCTGTTTCTTCTGAGACCTGACTCCTATCCCGATCTTGTGTGACTGAGTAGTTAGGATGTCCAGAACAGCAAGAAATGTCTATTTCTTTATTAAGATCTGCTCCAATGACAATTGCTGCATAACAAATTGCTCCCAAAACTGAGTGGATTAAAACAACCATTTTACTTTTCTCCTGGTTTTGTGGGTCAGAAATTCAGTAAGGCTGGTGAGTTTTCCCTCAGGCTCTTTCATCCTGGCTGGGTCTGTAAGCTCCTGTTAGATTTCCAAAAATGATTCGCTCACAGGGTCAGCAGGGGGCGCTGGCTGTCAACTGAGAGCTTATCTGTGGCTGTCAACAAAGCACCTACGCATGGCTCCAGCCTCAGGAGAGTGGCCTTTTTCATAGGGTGGCTGTCTCCCTCCAGAATGGGCAGTTCAACAGAACTAAGTAGGGGCTTCAGCCTTTTATGTCCTAACTTTGAAAATCAGATTCAAGGGGAAGGGCTGGGTACGGTGACTCACTCCTGTAATCCCAACACTTTGGGAGGCTGAGGTGGGCAGATCACCTGAGGTCAGGAGTTCGAGCTCAGCCTGGCCAACATGGTGAAACCCCTTATCTACCAAAAATACAAAAATTAGCCATGCGCAGTGGTGCACGCCTATAGTCCCAGCTACTGGGGAGACTGAAGCACGAAAATCACTTGAACCCAGGAGGTCGAGGCTGCAATAAGCTGAGATCGTGCCACTGCACTCCAGCCTGTGCAAAGGAGCAAAGATTCCATCTCAAAACAAGTAAGTCTTGAAACAAAATCAGGGACTCTCAGCAAGCAAGAAGTGGGAAAAAAAAAAAAGAGTTCCTGTCTCCAAAACAAATATATATTTTAAATTGTGTGTTGCTTGCGTATAGGAATAAACTGGCAGAAATTTTCTCTCCTTTATGAAAACTTAAGGAGTAGTGAATACTATTTCCCCTCCCTGGACCCGATGCAGTTCTAGGTTTGTTTTGTTTTGTTTTGATTTTTGAGATAGGGTATCACTATGTTGCCCAAGCTGGTCCCAAATACCTAGGCTCAAGCAGTCCTCCCACCTCAGCTTCCTGAGTAGCTAGGATTACAGGCATACACCATTGCATCCAAAGTTCTAGTATTTTTAAAACATATATAGGTATATTTATTCAAACATTTTTGTTGTTGAAATGTGATTTTTTATCTGTTTAATCTCTGTTTCCAATAGAGGAATGACTGAGTTTAATTCTCCTTCAGTTACATAAGTTTTTACCATACAGACATATTTTATGTGTCTATTGGATATTTATTAGGAGCATTTAAGTGCATGTTATTTCTTCTGGAGACATTGGGTTTTTTTTATTATTATTATATAGATCTCCCTTTGATCCTGTTGACACTTTGTATCTTAAATTCCATTTTATATTAACTAAAGAAAGTTGACATACTGATACTACTTCTATTGTGTGTTCTTATCTTTTTACTTTCAGCCTTTTTTATGGTTTTGCTTAGAGTTATGTCTTGCAAGCAACATATAACTGGATATTTACAAAACCAGATCTAATAATGTCTTTTGATACATGACTTTACTATGTTTACATTAATTATGATTACTGATCCATTTGGACTTACTTTACCATATTATTTTGCATTATTTGTTATAATCCATTCTCTTTACTTTCCACATTGTCAAATTGACAGGTTTTGTGGGTTTTTTAAGGTTTGTTGCCTCTTGTTGGTTGTTTTTTGAGATGAGGTCTTGCTCTGTCACCCAAGCTGGAGTGCTGTGGCATGATCACAGCTCACTGCAGTCTCAACCTCGCTGGCCTCAGGTGATCCTCCCACCTCAGCTTCCTGAGTAGCTGGGACTACAGGTGTGTGCCACCATGCCTGGCTAATTTTAAAACTACTTTTTGTAGAAACAGGGTCTCACCGTGTTGCCCAGGCTAGTCTTGAATTCCTGGGCTCTAGTGATCTGCATGTCTTGGTCTCCCAAAGTGCTAGGATTACAGGTGTGAGCCACCATGCCTGACCACTTCTTGCATTTTTTAATCTTTGCTGATTTAGAAACTATGCATTGTATTTTTTGCTCTTTCTCCTCTTCTTTTTCCACTTCCTGCTTCTGTTCCTCCTTTTCCTTTTCTAACTCTTTTTATTGGTTACTTTTAATTTGTAACACGCTTTTTCTCTATATTAATTTTCTAAGAATGTTTCTTCTGCCGGAACATGACAAAGAATTAGCAATGCTAGGCCGGGCACAGTGGCTCAAGCCCGTAATCCCAGTACTTTGGGAGGTGGAGACGGGCGGATCACAAGGTCAGGAGATCGAGACCATCCTGGTTAACATGGTGAAACCCCGTCTCTACTAAAAAATACAAAAAAAACTAGCCAGGTGAGGTGGCAGGCGCCTGTAGTCCCAGCTACTTGGGAGGCTGAGGCAGGAGAATGGCATGAACCCGGGAGGCGGAGCTTGCAGTGAGCTGAGATCCGGCCACTGCACTCCAGCCTGGGCGACATAGCGAGACTCCATCTCAAAAAAAAAGAAAAAAAAAGAATTAGCAATTCTTTAACCATTCTTGAGTAACCTCTCTCCTAATTCCCATGTTTTAAATTACTCTCTAGTGGTTTGGTTTTACCATTATGTTTTTAGATGCACAAAAAAGGCTTTTCCTTTCATAATTCATAGTTAAATATATTAATAATATAGTAATTTCTCTGTTTATTTTAGTTTTCTGTATTCTTTGTTTTTTGTTTGTTTGGTTGGTTGGTTTTTGAGACGGAGTTTCGCTCTTATTGCCCAGGCTGGAGTATAATGGGGCTATCTCAGCTCACCACAACCTCCGCCTCCTGGGTTCAAGTGATACTCCTGCCTCAGCCTCCCAAGTAGCTGAGATTAGAGACATGCACCACCACGCCCAGCTAATTTTGTATTTTTAGTAGAGATGGGGTTTCTCCGTGTTGGTCAGGCTGGTCTTAAACTCCTGACCTCAGGTGATACACCCGCCTTGGCCTCCCAAAGTGCTGGGATTACAGGTGAGGGCCACCACACCCAGCCTAGTTTTCTGTATTCTTTTTGTGGCCTGTTTTTTTTTTTTTTTTTTTTTTTTTTGGAGATGGGAGTCTTGCTCTGTCACCCAGGCTGGAGTACAGTGGCACAGTCTCAGCTTACTACAACCTCCGCCTCCCAGGTTCAAGCAATTCTCCTTTCTCAGCCTCCCAAGTAGCTGCGATAACAGGCATACGCTGCCACGCCTGGCTAATTTTTTGTATTTTAGTAGAGATGGGGTTTCATTCTGTTGCCCAGGCTAGTCTCAAACTCCTGCTCTCAGGCAGTCTGCACGCCTCACCCTCCCAAAGTGCTAAGATTACAGGCATGGGCCACCGTGCGCGGTTTTTTTTTTTGTTTTTTTTTTTTGTTTTTTTTTTTTTTTTTTTGAGATGGAGTCTCACTGTGTCACCCAGGCTGGAGTACAGTGACATGATCTTGTCTCACTGCAACCTCCACCTCCTGGATTCAAGCAATTATCCTGCCTCAGCCTCCTGAGTAGCTGGATTACAGGTACCCACCACCACGCCTGGCTAGTTTTTGTATTTTTAGTACAGATGGGTTTCACCATGTTGGCCAGGCTGGTCTCGAACTCCTGACCTCAGGGTGATCTGCTCACCTCAGCCTCCCAAAGTGCTGGGATTACAGGCGTGAACTACGCGTCCAGCCAGTTTTCTGTATTTCTTATTGTTACTCTGGGCTTTTTTCTTCTTGTTGAAGTAGCTCTTTTAATAGTTCTAATGAGAAGTGTGTGTCCATCTTTACTCTTGACTCATAGTTAGCTATTTAACGGGCTAGAAATTTTTTGTTATTTTTTCCCTTAACACTTTGAAGATTTTAATACATTGTCTTCTGCCTGTGGAGCAGTTCCTAAGTAGAAACGCTGTGACAGCTATATGGCTGGCTGGCAACACTTCCATTTGACTTGTAAGAAGACAATGAGCACAGGCGAATTTATCTTCTTAATAGACTGACCCTTTAATAAAATGTCCTTTATCTCTAGTAATAATTCTTGTCTTGAAATATATTTTGTCTTATATTAGTATAGCCACTCCAGCCCTTTTTTGATTGCTGTTTACATGGAATACCTTTTTCCATCTTTTTAGTCCAGTGGCGTGATCTTGGCTCACTGCAACCTCCCGGGTTCAAGCAATTCTCCTGCCTTAGCCTCCCGAGTAGCTAGGACTACAGGCACGTGCCACCGTGCCTGGCTAGTTTTTGTGTTTTTATTAGAGATGGGGTTTCATCATGTTTGCCAGGCTGGTCTCAAACTCCTGCCCTCAAATGATCCTCCCACCTTGGCCTCCCAAAGTGCTGAGATTACAGACATGAGCTACCACTACCTGCCCATCCTTTTAATTTCAGTTCATTTGTGTTTTCATATCTAAATTATGTCTCTTGTTGACAGAATACAGTTGGATTAGGCATTTTTTGGTCCATTCTGCCAATCTCTATCTTTTAATTTGTGAGTTTAACCTATTTACATTTGATATAATTACTAATAAGGTGAGGCTTGTATCTGCCATGTTGCTATTTGTTTTCTGAATGTATCGTATCTTTTTTGTTCCTCTGTTTCTTTATCACTGCCTTTTTTTTGTTTTATCTCCATCACAAATGGAGTTCAACAGTTACCCACACCTACTAGCATAGAATCTCCCAGTGGGCATCACTGCCTTCTCTCTGTTAAATGGATATTTTCCAGTCTACCATATTCGTTTGTCATATCTTTTACTATATCTTTTTAAATTTTTTCTTTATGCCTCCTGGGGATTATAATTAAAATTCTAATTTATGACAACCTAGCTGGATTACTATCAACTTAATTTCAGTAGTATACAAAAATTTCACTCTTATAGCTCAGTTCCCTTCCTGCTCCTTTGTGCTACTGTTGTCATACAAATTACATCTTCATGTGTTGTGTGTCCATAACATAGATTCATAATCACTGCTGCATGTAGTTATTTTTTAAGGCAGAAAAGTTGCAAGCTATATATTTATTTATGTTTATGTTTACACAATTTTATTTTTTTATTTTATTTTATTTTTTTTTTTTGAGACGGAGTCTCGCTCTGTCACCCAGGCTGGAGTGCAGTGACCAGATCTCAGCTCACTGCAAGCTCTGCCTCCCGGGTTCACACTATTCTCCTGCCTCAGTCTCCCGAGTAGCTGGGACTACAGGTACCCGCCACCTTGCCCGGCTAGTTTTTTGTATTTTTTTTTAGTAGAGACGGGGTTTCACCGTGTTAGCCAGGATGGTCTCGATCTCCTGACCTCGTGATCCGCCCGTCTCGGCCTCCCAAAGTGCTGGGATTACAGGCTTGAGCCACGACGCCCGGCCATGTTTCCACTATTTTTACAATTTTTAAAGTTATGGCAAAAACCATAACATTTACCATCTTAACATTTTTAAGCACTCAGTTCAGTAGTAGTATATGTATTCACATTGTGCAACAGAGCTCCAAAACTTTTTCACCTTGCAGAACTGAAACTCTACACCTGTTGAACAACTTCCTGTTTCCTCCGCCTTCCAACCCTTGGCAACTATTCCTTTTCTGTACATTTCATTACTTCACATTCCTCATGTAAGCAGAACCATACAGTATTTGTCTTTCTGTGACTACCTTATTTCATTTATCATATGTCCTCAAGGTTGATTCATGTTGTAGTACGTGCAAGAATTTCTTTCCTTTTTGGGCCGGGTGCATTATGGCTCACACCCGTCATCTCAGCACTTTGGGAGGCCAGGACAGGTGGATCACCAGAGGTCAGGAGTTTGAGACCAGCTTGGCCAACATGGTGAAACTCCATCTCTACTAAAAATACAAAAATTAGCCAGGCATGGTTGTGGGTGCCTGTAATCCCAGCTACTTGGGTGGCTGACACAGGAGCATTGCTTGAACTTGGGAGGTGAAGGTTGCAGTGAGCCAAGATCACGCCATTGTACTCCAGCCTAGGCGACAAGAGTGAAACTCTATCTCAAAAAAAAAAAAAACTGCCTTTTTAAAGCTAAGTGATGGGCCAGGTGCAGTGGCTCACACTTGGAATCCTAGCACTTTGGAAGGTTGAGACAGGTGGATCACTTGAGCTCAGGAGTTCAGGACCAGCCTGGGCAACGTGGCAAAACCCCATCGCTACAAAAATTAGCCAAAATTAGCCAGGTGTTATATTTAGTACATTCTCATGCTGCTATGGAGACATACCTAAGACTGGGTAATTTGTAAAGGAAAGATGTTTAATTCACTCACAGTTCAGCATGGCTTGGGAGGCCTCAGGAAACTTACAATCATGGCAGAAGGGGAAGTAAACACATCCTTCTTCACATGGTAGCAGCAAGGAGAATGAGTGCCCAGTGAAGTAGGGAACACCTTACAAAACCATCAGGTCTTGTGAGAACTCGCTCACTATCACAAGAACAGGATGGGGGAAACCAACCCCATGATTCCGTTACCTCCACCTGGTTCCTCCCATGACAGAGGAGAGGATTTGGGGAACTACAATTCAAGATGAGATTTGGGTGGGGATACAGATAAACCCTATTAGATGTGGTGGTGTGTACCTGTGGTCCCAGCTACTTGGGAGGCTGAGGTGGGAGGATCACTTGAGTTAGGGGGATGGAGGTTGCAGTGAGCTAAGATCTCACCACTGCACTCCACTCCAACCTGGGTGACCCAGCAAGACCCTGTCTCAAAAACAAACAAAAAACTAAACTAAATGATATTCCTTTGTGTGTGTATGTTTATATACACCACTTTTTTTTGTTCGTTTTTTAGATGGAGTCTCTCTCTGTAGCCCAGGCTAGAGTGCAGTGGTGCGATCTTGGCTCACTGCAACCTCTGCCTTCTGGGTCCCATTACATTAATTTCTTTTGGGCTGGATTATTATTTTCCCTCTCCCTCCCACTCCTCTCCCTACCACTGCACCTCCACACACACACATCCCTCCCACCCCTTCCACCACAAACACCATCTCTGACTGGTTTTGCTACTGTTTTCGTTCCAACTTTTCACATCTCTGGTCTAGAACTGGGCTTCATTATATGGAACTTTGGAGCTCCTATTTTTCAGTGAAATTAATGAAACTAGGAGTATTGCAGATCTTGTCATGAGTCTTGGATCTCTTGACTCAGTTGCCGGTCATGAAGCTGTCCTTTTTTTCCTCACCTCCTTGCTATAAATGTGTAGCCCTACAGAGGTGGTTTTGTTCTGACGTATCCTTTCATGAGCTGCAGCCTCAACCCTAGCTTCTAGCAGTGAAGTTGGTTTTGTCCCGCCCTTTCCTGCACCCAGTGAAACATTTTGAGTTTCAGTTACCCTACAAAAGTCAAGCTCCCACTTTTGTACTACCTTCTTCCACATCAGGAGCTCAGTAATCCTGTGGCTTCTACCTCACTCTCACCACCTTGTTCTCTCATTCTGCTTCTCTTCCTCAGAAAGGTTTATTTTGTGTTTAAGCCCAGCAAAATCTTTTTGGTTTTTTCTTTTTAGATATTATTTATAGTGCCTCCATATTTGGAGTAGAGAAAGTGCTCAGTGTATGAATTTACCAAACTATTTTGAGCAGTAGTTTAATGTAAACTTTTGAAGAGTAAAATTTATCAAAACTCTTATAAAGCTAAAACAACCATTTTTAATTCTAAACTCGCATACCGTATAAATTATCCTCAACAGCCTTTTATCCTAAAATAACAAAAGAATCTTACATGGACACATTTGTGTGGTGGTAAAAGAATTTAAATAAAAGAATTACAGTATCTGAAAGTTTATTCACAGAGGTGTTGAATAGAGGCTTGGGAGTTGTTATGTTGCTTGTTGCTGGGCAAATCACGTCTTAAACTGGTGCACTTCCAGAAGAAAATCTCATGTATTTCCTCTTCTAATTTCTCTTTTCAGACATCTGTTTTCCTCCATGATTGTAGAAAAGTTCACCCAGGATTATCTGTGGCTTTCAGTTGCAACTCGGCATCCCTGGAACCAGTTTACAAGGGTCCAACGGCTGTCTTGCTGCATGACACTGCTACTCTGCAACATGGTCATCAATGTTATGTTCTGGAAGATAAACAGCACCACTGCCAAGAGAGATGAGCAATGTACGGATAAGCCCTGATGTGTGTTGTTTGTAGTAAGCAATCCTTTTTTTTTTTTTTTTTTTTTTTTTTTGGACAGGGTCTCACTCTGTTACCCAGGCTTGGTCTGGAACTCCTGGCCTCAAGTGATCCTCCTGCCTCAGCCTCCTGAAATGCTGGGATTACAAGCATGAGTCACCATGCCTAGCCTACTATGTAATACTTTTACTGTACTCCATTCTCCTTACTTTCAGGGTTAGAAACAGAATCATGTTGTGTGATATGGTTTGGCTCTGTGTCCCCACCCAAATCTCACGTCCACGTGTAATCCCCCTGTATTGGGGGAGGGATTATGCTGGGAGGTGACTGGATCATGGGGGCAGTTTCTCCCATGCTTTTCCCATGATAGTGAGTGAGTTCTCATGAGATCTGATGGTTTAATTGCTTGAACTGAACCACGGAGGCAGAGGTTGCAGTGAGCCAACATTGCGCCACTGCACTCCAGCATGGGTGACAAAGAAAAACTCCATCTCGGGGCGATAAAAACAGTGTGTGGCAGTTCCCCTGTCACTCTTCTGCCGCTGTGCAAGCTGCCTTGCTTTGTAAGGCATGTAAAGTGTAATGCCACGTAAGGTGCTTTGTAGTGCTTTGTAATGCCATGTAAGGTGTCTTGCTTCCTCTTCACCTTCCGCCATGATTGTAAGTTTCCTGAGGCCTCCCCAGCCGTGAAGAACTGTGAGTCCATTAAACCTCTTTTCTTTATAAATTACCCAGCCTCAGGTAGTTCTTTATAGCAATGTGAAAACAGACTAATACATTGTGCCTTCATTTTTCTTCCACTGCCCTGACATTAGAATACTCGAACAAATGTTCTCGGTGTTCTCATTCATTAACAAATGAAGCAGTGTTAGGAACACAACATGGTCTTTACTGCCATGATAATTTTATCCCGAGATAAATGTAGTTAACTTCCTCAGTGAATAGTTAAACCTAGGAGAGGAATGACTTTGCGATTATGTTAATTGTTGACGATAAAAGTTGACGTCATGCTTTTCTTTCAGTGGGTCCATTTGCTGTGGCCTGGTCTGAGCTGCTGATCAGCATCCACACTGCTGTCATCCTCTTCCCCATCAATCTTGTCATTGGGCGGCTCTTCCCGTTGATTGAGCCACAGGAGACTCTGCCCCTCTTTCCTCCCGTCCAGGCCTCCTGCCTCTCAGATGCTTCTGTTGAGCCTCTCTCTGCCACAATGGTAGTTGAGGTAAGTTTGATATCAAATTTTATTTTATATTTTATTTTATTGCTTGCTTATTTGTTTTGAGATAGGATCTGGCTCTGTTGCACAGGCTGGAGAATGCAGTGGTGCAACTTCAGCTCACTGTGGCAGCCTCAAACTCCCAGGGTCAAGTGATCCTCCCACCTCAGCCTCCCAAGTAGCTGGAACTACAGGCATGTGACACCATGTCTGGTGTCATGTTTTTTTTTTTTTTTTTTTTTTTTTTGTAGAGACAGGGTTTCACCATGTTGTCCAGGCTGGTCTCAAACCCTTGGGCTCAAGCCATCCTCCCATCTTGGCCTCCCAAAGTGCTGGGATTACAGGCGTGAGCCGCCACACCTAGCCAGTATCAAATTTTACAGATAAGTTATATGCTCCCGGCCGGGCATGGTAGCTCACACCTGTAATCTCAGCACTTTGGGAGGCCGAGGTGGGCAGATCACAAGGTCAGGAGATCGAGACCATCCTGGCTAACACGGTGAAACTCCGTCTCTACTAAAAAGATTAAAAAAAAAAAAATTAGCCGGGTGTGGTGGCATGAGCCTGTAGTCCCAGCTACCTGGGAGGCTGAGCCAGGAGAATTGCTTGAACCCAGGAGGCAGAGGTTGCAGTGAGCCGAGATCGCGCCACTGCACTCCAGCCTGGCGACAGAGCAAGACTCTGTCTCAAAAAAAAAAAAAAAATTACATGCTCCCCTTCCCTACGCAGTGGAAGAGAACAATGGGAATAATCTCATGGGAGGCTGTCAGGGTCCTGTTAACCTGTAATACATTTTTCCCAGTTCCTATCCCCTGAACTGTGATCAACCACACGCTTAGCTTTTACTCTTGATGGTTAAGTATTCTGAGAACTGAGAACTAAATGGGAGTGCATGGGCACTACTCTGGCCTTGCTTTAGTCTTTGATGTTTGATCAAATTGTCTCTATTTTCATTCTGTATTCTCTCATAAAACTGGTATTGAAGCTACCATGAGCTGTGAGGTGACTGCTTTCTGAAAAATTCAAGGAACATGAAAAATTGTGGTTCTTCATGCTAAGCAAATCCCCTTCTGACTAAAGGAAACGGCCTTACCACCTGTAATTGCTACAAATCCTGGGTTAATGAAAAACAGGGTGATTTTTCTCATCTTGGTCCTACATTCAGGAATTAAAGGAAACTGTGAGATTCCTGCTCAGGAGAAATACATACCTACTCTCCAAGTGTGAGCAGCCGCCATGGAGTTCTTGTGACATTACTAAGCTGGTGAAACTTTTATCCAGCCTCATATCGTCTCACTTGGAGGGTCAAAGCTGTCATCAGCAGACAGAGCGCCACTTGGCACGTGGTAAACTTCAGTAGATTTCAGTAACAATCTTCCATCTGCCTCCCACTCCCTTGCATGTCTCTTACTTTCTTACTCATTCATAACCGACAGGCCTGATACAACCTTCTGGTTGTTTTAATTTCCTTAAGCTTCTAATATAGAGTTGATAGCTTTGTTCCCCTTGATGATTTCTAGACAATCTGTCTCTATCTGGTGATACAAAGTACAGGATTAAGTAAAAAACACAAGCCAGGCACGGTGGCTCACGCCTGAATCCCAGCACTTTGAGAGGCCAAGGTGGGCGGATTACCTGAAGTCAGGAGATCAGGGCCAGCCTGGCCAACATGGCGAAACCCTGTCTCTACTGAAAATACAAAAATGAGCTGGGCGTGGTGGTGGGCACCTGTAATCCCAGCTACTGGGGAGGCTGAGGCAGGAGAATTGCTTGAACCCGGGAGGCAGAGGTTGCAGTGAGCTGACATCGCGCCACTGCACTCCAGCCTGGGCAACATAGTCAGACTCCGTCTCGGGGAAAAAAAGAAAAAATCACAGGTTGGGCAGGGTGGCTCACACCTGTAATCACAGCATTTTGGGAGGCCGAGGCGTGCAATCACCTGAGGTCAGGAGTTCAAAACCAGCCTGATGATGTGATGAAACCCTGTCTCTACTGTAAATACAAAAATTAGCAGAGGGTGGTGGCACATGCCTATAATCCCAGCTACTAGAGAGGCTGAGGCAGGAGAATCAGTTGAACCCGGGAGGTGGAGGTTGCAATGAACCAATATTGTGCCACTACACTCAGCCTGGGCGACAGAGCAAGACTCCATCTCAAAAAAAAAAACAAAAAATGTTTTCTGTATTAGACCCACATATCCTATCTGCTTTGTCGAAGACTGTTGAAACTTGTCATCCTTTTTCTTTTATGAGATGGTGAGATTATGGAATTTATGGATTCTCAAATACGGTTTGAGTCTCCTGGGCACTTACTAGTATAGGTCACATGTACTGCCATTCTGGTGAAGAACTCAGTAAAGAGGTTTTAAAAGTCTTTAGATCAAAGCTTAGAATTTTACAATTGCTACAAATTCACCGACCTCCTCAGAGAAGATGGTAGTACTGCAAGGGGTTGGGTACAGTCCAATCTTTACTAGTGGGAAAATACAGCCTCAAATCAATTAATGAATTATTCGTCTCTACCACTAATTGCTCCTTATTGAAATCCACTTGTGATGGGAGCTGCCCTGACTCAGGCTGGTTGCCCTGGCACTCGGGGAGGCGAGGCTACACGTTCGAGGCCAACCTGGTCAGCACTGATTAAAAAAAAAAAAAAAAATCCACTTGTGAGAGTGTCAACTTGAAATATATTTTCAGTTGTTCCTGAAAACCACCATCATTTCTGCTGTTACCTGCGTAGAGTTCTGCAGAGGCTGAAATCTCACTTAGGCACGCTGGGTCTCACCCAGGGTCACCAGCCCTGTGACTTCCTAGATGCAGCCAGCCAACTTCAAAAACTCCAGGAACTCTTGGAAACACACATTCTTCCCACAGAGCAAGAGCCATCCAGGTAATGCACCACACCAAGCCTTCTTTATCCCCTGTAATCTTCCTCATCCTCTCTCTCAGCTGATGCATATGAGATTATTCCTTCAACTTTTGTGCTTCAGAGAAGTCACCAGTTTTGCCATCCTAAGCTCAGAAGAAGGAAAAAAGTTCATCTCTAATGGCCTGTCCAAATGGTTGACTGCAGTCTGCTGGCTCCTCCTAGGTCTCACTAGCCTGGCTTCAGCCTTTTTTACAGCACTTTATAGCTTGGAATTGAGCAAAGACCAAGCCACCAGCTGGATGATTTCAATTATTTTATCAGTGCTTCAAAACATCTTCATCAGCCAGCCAGGAAAGGTATGTGTGGGACAGGAAGAACCTCTGGAGTTGCAGAAGTTAGGGACGCTGAGGTCCCTGGGTGTCAATCCAAGGTGCCTAGTGGTTTTGACAATGCAACATAACAAAAAACAAATAGGCAAACCAGGCTGGGTGTAGTGGCTCATGCATGTAATCCCAGCACCTTGGGACACCAAGGCAGGCAGATTGCTTGAGTCCAGGTGTTTGAGACCAACCTGGGCAACATGATGAAACTCCAAGTCTACAAAAATTAGAAATGATTAGCCAGGCATGGTGGTGTGCTCCTGGAGTTCCAGCTGCTTGGGAGTCTAAGGTGGGAGGATGGCTTGGACCAGAGGTTGAGGCTGCAGTAAGCCGTGATTGTGCCACTGCACTCCAGCCTAGGTGACAGAGCAAGACCTTGTCTCAAAACTAAAAAACAAAAAGAAAAAGGCAAACTGGCATTTGTTAGGGATACGTGAAATTCATGACAGAAAAAACTAAGAAGTATGGCAGAAAAGGATTGAGGAGCGAAGAGGACAGTAACAAATCAACAACCCAAACCACTTTGAAAAAATAACAAAAAACTTAAAATGTTTTTAATTAAGAAAAATGTCAAACCTACACAAAAGTGTGAAGACTAGTATAATGCATTCTAAAGCCCCACCACTCAGCTTCAACAATAACCATCTCGTGGCCAATCTTGTTTCATCTGTTATTTGGGGGAACAATATCAGACTTCATATCATTTTATCCATTTCATGTATTTCAGACTTTATATTTCTAAAAGATATGGACTGTTCCTTCTAAAACATAAATATAAATACAATGGGACAGCCTGAGGGAATTTTGGGGGTGATGAAACTACTTGGTATCTTGACTGTAGTGGTGGATATACAACTCTAAGTATTAATCAACACTCGTGGAATTATACACCAAAAAGCAAACTTTTTTTAACTATATGTAAGTTAAGATATAAATTTTTTAAAGCAAAACCTGTGATTGCAGTGGCCAAAACACATGTAAGAAATTCAGCTTTGCTAGTCCAATAAAACTATCATATTGCATTTTTGTTTTAATAATGGCAAAGAAAAATAATAATACACAGTAATGCCAAGGAAATGAACAGCCAGTCCTGGTTAAGGAAAATCTGGCAATATATAGTGACAACCTGCAAATTCTGCATCCTTTTGCTAGAGAAGTTTCACATCTAGGGATCCATCTCCAGAAAATCCACAGTGGCCAGGAGCAGTGGCTCACGCTTGTAATCTTAGTACTTTGGGAGGCCAAGGCGGGCAGATCACTTGAGGTTGGGATTTCAAGACCACCCTGGTCAACACGGTGAAACTCTGTCTCTATTAAGAATACAGATATCCCAGGCCAGGTGTGGTGGCTCATGCCTATAATCCTAGCACTTCGGGAGGCCGAGGTAGGCGGATTACCTGAGGTCAGGAGTTCGAGACCAGCCTGGCCAACATGGCAAAACCCTGTCTCTACTAAAAATACAAAAATCACCCAGGTGTGGTGGTGAGTGCCTGTAATCCCAGCTACTCAGGAGGCTGAGGCAGGGGAATCATTTGAACCCGGGAGGCGGAGGTTGCAATGAGCCGAGATCGTGCCATTGTACTCCAGCCTGGGCAGCAGAGCGAGACTCTGTCTCAAAAAATAATAATAAAATAAACTGGGTGTGGTATGCACCTGTAGTCCCAGCTACTTGGGAGGCTGAGGCAAGAGAATCACTTGAACCCAGGAAGCCGAGGTTGCAGTGAGCCGAGATTGCGCCACTGCATTCCAGCCTGGGTGACAGAGCAAGACTCTGTCTCAAAAAAAAAAAAAAAAAAAAGTCTGGATTTTCATCAGACGTCTTCCAAAGATACTGAGAGATGTTATTGAATAGACATCACAAATCATTTGATGGTAGCAGCTTCTCCAGCCAACCAGATTAAGAACTATAAGCAAAAAATATGAATATTAACATTATTTAGAGTCTGATAGCCCTTCTCCTGGTCCCCATCATTGTGCAAAAATTACTGTGAAATTAGTTGTTCATTAACATGAAGAGCCAAATAATTGAAGTTTTTCATGAGTGCCCACCTCTTCCTTTACATATGGTGTTATCTTCCTGGGTCTGTAACGTCTGCTCAAGATGTTCTCCTGTGATTCTCCTGCCTAGGTGGTCTTCTTCACATTCTTATACTCACTGATGATAAGCAGGATGCCACGGCTTAACAAAGAGAAGGAACAACAAACAAAGAGGATCTTGGCGCTCTTGGGTAACTCAAGTAGTTCTAACAACTACCTAATTTTGAAAAAAGCAAATTAGATCAGTGGAACTCTGGCCACCTTGCCATACTTGATATCCCCCCTCCCCCTCCCCGTCCTCCCTCTCCCCCTCCCCCTCCTCCTTCTCCCCCTCCCCCTCTCCCCCTCCCCCTCTCCCCCCTCCCCCCTCCCCCTTCCACTCCCTCTCCCCCCTCTCCCCCCTCCCTGTCCCTCTCCCCCCTCTCCCCCTCCCCGTCCCCTCTCCCCCCTCTCCCCCCTCCCAGTCCCCTCTCCCCCCTCTCCCCCCTCCCCGTCCCTCTCCCCCCCTCCCCCCTCCCCTCTTCCCCCTCCCCCTCCCCTCTCCCCATCCCTGTCCCCTCCCCCTCACCTTCCCCCTCCCCCCTCCCCCTCCCCTCTCCCCCTCCCCCCTCCCCTCTCCCCTTTCCTCCCTCCCCTCTCCCCTTTCCTCCCTCCCTCTCTCCCCCCTCCCTCTCTCCCCCCTCCCTTTCCTCCCTCCCTCTCGTCCCCCCTCCCTCTCTCCCCCTCCCCTCTCCCCCCTCCCCTCTCCCCCCTCCCTCTCTCCCCCCTCCCTCCTCCCCCTCCCTCCCTCCCCTCTCCCTCTCCCCCTCCCTCCCCCCTCCCTCTCCCCCCTCCACTCGCCCCCTCCCTCCCTCTCCCTCCTCCCCCCTCCCCTCTCCCTCTCCCGCCCTCCCTCTCCCCTCCCTCCCTCCCCTCTCCTCCCTCTCCTCCCCTCTCCTCTCTCCTCTCCTCTCTCCCCCCTCCCTCTCTCCCCCCTCCCTCCCCCCTCCCTCCCCCTCCCTCCCCCTCCCCTCCCCTCTCCTCCCCTCTCCCTCCTCTCCCTCTCCCCTCCTCCTCTCCTCTCGCTCTCCCTCTCCCCCTCTCCTCTCCCCTCCTCCCTCTCCCCTCTCCCTCTCCCTCTCCCCTCTCCCCTCCCCTCTCCCTCTCCCCTCTCCCCCCCCTCCCCTCTCCCCCCTCCCTCCCCCCTCCCCTCTCCCCCCTCCCTCCCCCTTCCCTCTCCACCCTCCCCATTTCCCCCCCCCTCCCCTCCCCTCTCCACCCTCCCCCTCTCCCCCTCTCTCCCCCCTCTCCCCCCCCCCTCTCTCCCCCTCTCCCCCCTCCTCCCCCCCCTCCTGCTCCCCCGTCCACCTCTCCCCCCCACCTCTCCCCCCCCCTCCCCCTCCCCACCCCCTCCCCCTCCTCTCCTCCACCCCTCCCCTCCCTCTCTCCACCCCTCCCCCTCCCCTTTCTCTCCACCCCCCCCTCCCCCCTCTCCACCCCTCCCCCTCCCCCCTCTCCCCCTCCCCCCCCCCTCCTTCTCTCCCCTCCCCCCTCTCCCTCCCTCTCCCTCTCCCCTCCTCCCTCCCCCTCTCCCTCTCCCTCTCCCCCCTCTCCCCCTCTCCCTCCCCCCCTCTCCCTCTCCCCCCTCCCCTCCCCTCTCCCCTCTCCCCCCCCCCCTCCTCCCCCCTCCCTCCCTCTCCCTCTCCCCCTCTCCCCTCCCGCTCCCTCTCCTCTCCCTCTCCTCTCTCCCTCTCCCCTCTCCCGCTCCTCTCTCCCTCTCCCCCCTCCCTCTCCCCCCCCCTCCCTCTCCTCTCCCCCCTCCTCCCTCTCCCCCTCTCCCTCTCCCTCTCCCTCTCCTCCCCCCCTCTCCCTCTCCCTCTCTCCCTTCTCCCTCTCCCCCTCTATCCCCTCCCTTCCCTCTCCCTCGCCCTCCCAGTCCCCCTCTCTCCCCCCTTCTCCCCGCTCCCGCTCCCTCCTTCTCCTTCCCTCTCCTCCCTCTCCTCTCTCCCTCTCCCTCTCCCTCCTCCCTTCCCCTCCTCCTCCTCCCTCTCTCTTCTCTCTCGCTCTCCTCTCTCCCCTCCTCCCATCCCTCTCGCTCTCCTCTCCCTCTTCTCCTCCCTCTCCTCTCTCCTCTCTCCGCCCCTCTCCCTCTCCTCTCCCTCTCCCTCTCCCTCTCCTCTCCCTCTCCCCTCTCCCTCTCCTCTCTCCCTCTCTTCTCTCCCTCTCCTCTCTCCCTCTCCCCTCTCCCTCTCCCCTCTCCCTCTCCCTCTCCTCTCTACCCTCTCCCTCTCCCTCTCCTCTCTCCCTTCTCCCTCTCCCCCTGTCCCCTAGCTGGGACCACAGGCATGTGCCACTATGCCTGACTAATTTTTTATTTTTTTTGTAGAGACAACGTCTCACTATGTTGACCAGGCTGCTCAACTCCTGGCCTCAAGCAGTCCTGCTGCCTTGGCCTCCCAAAGTGCTAGAATTGAAAATACAGGCATGAGCCACTGTGTTCAGCCTAGTAACTCATTTTCACTGTATTGTACAAAAGTATCAGTCCCCAACTGATTGGAATTTTTTTAAAAACAGGTCCTTTATAATAGAGAGTTTAAGAAGCACTGCATGGGCAGTTTTACTCCTTGTTTAACATTTAAAAGGAAGTGCGCTCAGTAGATGCTCAGTGAATGGTGAGTGGCCGCTTAATGAAATATAACATTTCTTTGGTCTACATTTGAATTTTTGACAGCAAAATGTTCTTCGTCAGTACCAGGTTCAAGAGATAAGAACAACCCTGTCTATGTAGCCCCAGCTATGAATAGTCCAACTAAGCGTCCAGAAAGAACCTTGAAAAAGAAGAAACTCTTCAAGCTGACTGGAGATATTTTGGGTATGGAGAGGAAATGGCTACATATTGATAATACAGCACCTTTTCGAGAAGGGAAAGGAAGAGAGAGAATAAAATGGAAAGTAAAGAAGGGTTGAAAAGCTGTCTTTTAAAATCTTCACCTCGTGAGATTTGGGATTCCAGTAAAGCAGGTGGGAAGGTAACTGGACAGACCCCTGACCTTGGAGTCTAGAGGTTTCATTGTGTGCTTGAGTAAGTCACTTTCTCTACCTGCAAAATTTAATAACACAATTTGTGGAGGGAAAATGAAAATGCTTTGGCAAACGGCTATTCTGTAGGTGCTAGTTGACTGGCTTCAACACTTCTAGTTCATTACTGGATTCCCTAATCCAAAGAAAACAAATTCTGTTTTTATCATGACTTTGCTTCTTGTAAACATAATCACATGAGTGAAACAGAGTGAACACCATATTTCTTGTGTGGGATTTTATGTATCTTTCTCTTTTTCTTTTTTCTTTTTTCTTTTTTTTTTTTTTTTTTTTTTTTTTGACACAGTCTCACTCTGTTGCCCAGGCTGGAGTGCAGTAGTGCAATGTCAGCTCACTGCATCCTGTGCCTCCTGGGTTCTAGTGATTCTCCTACCTCGGTCTCCTGGTTAGCTGGGATTACAGGCACACACCACCACGCCCAGCTCATTTTTGTATTTCTAGTAGATAGGGGGTTTCACTATGTTGGTCAGGCTGGTCTTAAACTCTTGACCTTGGGTGATCTGCCCCTCTTAGCTTCCCAAAGTGCTAGGACTACAGGTGTGAGCCACTGTGCCTGGTCATAGCCAATGTATCTTATTTTAAGTAAAATGTATGATTAGTGGCAGAATAATTCTGGGAAAGAAATGTGTATGTGTATATTTATAATTATTAGACTGAACCATATGAAACTGCCAATTTTTGACTGATTTTGACCTGCGTAAGTCTATGGACTTAGGAAAAATGAAGAAAAAGACATAGAGGATTTCTAAGTTAACCACTCAACTATGACATTTTTTTCCTCTTCTAAACTAGTACAAATCCTTTTCCTTACCCTATTGATGACTGCAATCTGCTCTGTAAAGGACTCCAATAGATTTTACCTCCACCAAGCTATCTGGAAGACCTTTTCGCCCCGATTCTCGGAAATCAAACTTCTTCAGGATTTCTACCCCTGGGCTAATCACATCCTCCTTCCTGGCCTGTATGGGGATTACAGAGGTAAGAGTGCAGTCCTGAAGCCCAGTCATTGCAAATATGGGGTACAATTAATTTTCCAAATACCCTGTACCACGATCTATGAGAAAGTGAAGGAAGGTCAGCTGGTGTTTTCTGATATGGCCGTACCTGTGGGCATCCCAAGAGCTTGTTCCCTGGACTTCATCTAAGGAGGTTCAGTTACATCTGTTCACCCAGGCCCAAGGGGCCGATTCCCTGCTGATGAGCTTCACAAAAGGCTGACAAGCAAGAATGACAGTGGATTCAGTTACATCATGAGAAGTAACTGGAGTGACCCCTGGGACTCAACCACACATAGCAGAGAAGGCTGTTCAGTAAGTGCAAAACCAGTAATGTGGGTTCATTGGAGGATCTCCACATGAGATGCTATTTTGGCCTGAGCCATCTTTCCCAGGTCTGTGAGGATGTCTGTGTGACTTTGCTTGCATAGGTATCCAGTTGAGCCCCACAAAATGCATTGAACTTCTCTAATATGCTTGGAACTGTCCTAGGAGCTAACAGTGAAAAGATGGACCACGATATGGTTTGTGTCTTCAAGGAACACCACCATGCAGAGGCGTTAGCATGCCTTGCTGCGGACAGTGATGAAGAAATGCTAAAGAATGACTTTCTTAAGGATCGCTTTTTTTTTTTTTTTTTTGAGACAGTCTCACTCTGTCACGCAGGCCAGAGTGCAGTGGCACAATCCAGGCTCACTGCAACCTCCACCTCCCAGGTTGAAGCAATTCTCCTGCTTCAGCCTCTCTAGTAGCTAGGATTACATGCATGCACTACCACACCTGGCTTTTTTTTTTTTTTTTTTTTGAGGCAGAGTTTTGCTCTCATTGCCCAGGATGGAGTGCAATGGCATGATCTTGGCTCACTGCAACCTCCGCCTCCTGGGTTCCAGCGATTCTCCTGCCTCAGCCTTCTTTAGTAGAGATGGGGTTTCACCATGTTGGTCAGGCTGGTATCAAATTCCTGACCTCAAGTGATCCACCCACCTCGGCCTCCCAAAGTGCTGGGATTACAGGTGTGAGCCCCCGCACCTGCCAGGAACGTTTCGTATTCAATATTTTTCCACCAGTTACCAACACTGTCGTTATTTAACTTTAGATCTTGTTAAGTAAGCTGCATTCTGGAAACTGTTACATTCATTTATCTCAGGATTGGTGGCTTCCTGATGAGATTTGGATCATCTCCTAGGTTCCTGAAAAAGAATCTAAAATGCATTTTTATCTCAGCAAACATTTACAGTCCTAAAGGAGTGGTTAGTGTATTTGGGCGAGTTTTTATAGATGACAACTCCTATTTACTGCATGTTGAATCTATTTAGTTCAATTTTTGTTTAATTTTACTTTTAGAATCAGGGTCTCAGTCTCCCACTCAGGCTAGAATGCAGTGACATAATCTCATCTCACTGCAGCCTTGAACTTGTGGGCTCAAGCACCTCAAGTTCCCCCACCTCAGCGTCCTGAGTAGCTGGGACTACAGGTGTGTGCCACTATACCCGGTTAATTATTATTATTATTTTTTAGAGTCAGGGTCTCACTATGTTGCCCAGTCTGGTGTCCTTAGTTCAGTTTTAGGTGGTGACAGTTCTGGGTTCAGGACACGTTCTTTTTTTTCCCCCCCCGAGACGGAGTTTCGCTCTTTCGCCCACGTTTGAGCAAAGTGGTGTGATCTCGTCTCACTGCAACCTCCATCCCCCAGGTTCAAGCGATTCTCCTCCCTCAGCCTCCTGAGTAGCTGGGATTATAGGTGCCCCATACCATGCCCAGCTAATTTTTTCATTTTTAGTAGAGACGGGGTTTTGCCATATTGACCAGGCTGGTCTCGAACTCCTGACCTCAGGTGATCCACCCGCCTCAGCCTCCCAAAGAGATAGAATTACAGGCATGAGCCACTGCACCTGGCCCAGGGTACATTCTACTTGCAGTCTGTAATTGTACCTTGTCCTGAACAAAATACTAAATCAAGGTGACGGGGCCAGGCACGGTGGCTCACGCCTGTGATGCTAGTGCTTTGGGAGACTGTAGCAGGGGTATCATTTGAAGCCAGGAGTTCAAAACCAGCCTGGGCAACATGGCAAGATCCCATCTCTACAAAAAATAAAAAATTAGCTGGGCATGGTCGCACATGACTATAGTACCAGCTGCTTGGGAGTCTGAGGCAGGAGGATCATTTGAGCCCAGGAGTTCAAGGCTGCAGTGAGCTATGGTCTCACCACTACACCATCGTCTGAGCAGAGCCAAGACCCCATCTCAAGAACAAAAATAGTGACTGGATCTGTGGCTGAGGTCTGCACCATCACGGCAGGCATGGTCTCTCTTGCACTCCTTGGCTCCTGTAGTATGTAGTGTCTTGGCTGGGCACAGTGGCTCATGCCCGTAATCCCAGCACTTTGGGAGGCTGAGGTAGGCAGATTGCTTGAACCCAGGAGTTCAAGACCAGCCTGGACAACATAGTCCTCATATCTATTTTTTAAAAATATAAAAATTTTAAAAAGAATAATTTTGCAAATCAGTAAAACATGAGTATGAAGAAAATCCAGCCAGGCACAGTGGCTCATGCCTGTAATCACAGCACTTTGGGAGGCCAAGGCTGGAGGATCACTTGAGCCCAGGAGTTCAAGACCAGCCTAGGCAACATGGTGCAACCCCATCTCTACAAAAAATATACAAATTAGCTGGGCATGGTAATGCAGACCTGTGGTCCCAGCTACTTGGGAGGCTGGGGTGGGAGAATTGCTTGAGCTGGGAGGTGGAGGTTGCAGTGAGCCAAGATCGCATTACTGCACTCCAGCCTGGGTGACAGAGTGAGACCCTGCATCAAAAAAAAAAAAAAAAGAAAAGAAAAGAAAATCCAAATGTACAACTAAAGGGTGTATTGTGCAGCTCTTCCTTGTCCCCTAGATCCCCTTGTCTCCTCTCAAGAGACAGCTACAGTCCCAATTTATTATATATATTTATTATATATTCTTTCAAAGGTAATGGCCGGGCGCAGTGGCTCCTGCCTGTAGTCTCAGCACTTCGGGAGGTGGAGGTGGGTGGATCACAAGGTCGGGAGTTCAAGACCAGCCTGGCCAACATGGTGAAACTCCAACTCTACTAAAAATACAAAACATTAGCCATCCGTGGTGGTGGGCGCCTGTAATCCCAACTACTTGGGAGGCTAAGGCAGGAAACTCACTTGAACCAGAGAGGTGGAGGTTGCAGTGAGCCAAGATCACACCACACTGCACTCCAGCTGGGGCAACAGAGTGAGACTCTGTCTCAAAAAAAAAAAAAAAAAAAAAAAAAAAAAAAAGCATTTTGCTTTTTTCCCTTAACAGTTTATCTAGGGCTTGTTCTATCAGCATATATGAAGATGCCCCTATTGCCCCTATTATGTTTTATTCACTTACTGTATAGTATCCCACTGCATGGATGTACCATAATTTATATACCCAGCTCCCTACTGATAGGTCTTTAGATCATTTCCAGGCTTATTGTTAGCAAGACTATCATTAATATCCTTGTACGTACTTAATTCCACAAAGATGCAAATCCATCGAAACATAAATACCTTGGAAAAGACTGCTAGGTCAAAGTATATATACATTTTTCATTTAGAAAGATATTGCCAAATTGTCCTAGTATACCAATAAACACTGCTATTAGCAACATATGGCTGGGTGCAGTGGGTTACATCTGTAATCCCAGCACTTTGGGAGGCCAAGGCAGGCGGATCACTTGAGTTCGAGACCAGCCTGGTCAACATAGTGAAACTCCGTCTCTACTTAAAAAAAAAAAAAACACACACACACACACACACACAGACACACACAAATTAGCTTGGCCTGGTGGTGCATGCCTGTAGTCCTAGCTACTCAGGAGGTTGAGGCAGAAGAGTTGCTTGAACCTGGGAGGCAAAGGTTGCAGTGAGTCAAGATCGTCCCACTGTACTCCAGCCTGGGAGACAGAGCAAAACTGTCTCAAAAAACAAAACAAAAAAACCCAGAAGCAATATATGAGAGCACCTGCCCACATTCCCAAGAGACAGCCTGGTGAAAATTTGGTGTTTTCAAACAATTCAAGTGTCCATGAAATATATGAAAGACTTTGTAACTGCACCCAGAGAAATGAAGGTTTAAACTAAGACACGCCTTTTCCCTTTTCGTAGGGGCAATACTTGCTCATACGCTTTTGCCTTTTTTCACTCAATCCTCCTCCCCGTATTCTTTTCTTTTTTTTTTTGAGATGGAGTCTCGCTCTGTCGCCCAGGCTGGAGTGCAGTGGCCGGATTTCAGCTCACTGCAAGCTCCGCCTCCCGGGTTTACGCCATTCTCCTGCCTCAGCCTCCCGAGTAGCTGGGACTACAGGCGCCCGCCACCTCGCCCGGCTAGTTTTTTGTATTTTTTTTAGTAGAGACGGGGTTTCACCGTGTTAGCCAGGATGGTCTCGATCTCCTGACCTCGTGATCCGCCCGTCTCAGCCTCCCAAAGTGCTGGGATAAAGGCTTGAGCCACCACGCCCGGCCCATGTCTAACTTTTGACTCCTCAAAAACTTAACTACTAATAGCCTACTATTGACTGGAAGACTTACTGATAACATAACAGTTGATTAACACATATTTTATATGTTATGTATATTAGATACTGTATTCTTAAAATAAGCTAGAAAAAAGAATATTAAGGAAATCATAAGGAAGATAAACTAATTTACTGTTCATTAAGTGGATCATGACAGAGATCTTCATCCTCATTGTCTTCACATTGAGTAGGCTGAGGAAGAGCAGAGGGGTTAGTCTTGGTGTCTCGGGGGTGGCAGAGGTGGGAGAAAAGCTACTTATAAGAGGACCTGTGCAGTTCAAACATTTGTTGTTCAGTGGTCAGTTTTTCAGTCGATTCTCTTAATTCATCTAGATTGGACATATCATTTACAAATTGTGATAATTTCACTTTTTTATTTTTTTATGTCTCATTATTATTTAAACATTTTTTTTTAATATAAAGATCATGTACCCCTGTGTTGCCCAGGGTGGTCTTGAACTCCTGGCCTCAAGCCATCCTCCCGCCTTGGCCTTCTAAAGTGCTGGGATTACAGGTGTGATGTACCATATCCAGCCTTACTTCTTTTTCTTACCTGATAGCATTATCTAGAACCTCCAAAACTGTTTTCAAACCTAATGGTGAAAGTTTGCATGTTTTCTCGTTACTAACCTAACGCAGCACTTTTTACATCGTTTCTTTTTTCTGCATTCTGGATGTGCTGGAAGAAAAGATTTTTTAAAATATATAAACAAAACTGTTTCTTTTACTTTCTCATTAGGATTTATTGCTGATGGGAACTCCTTTCTTTTGGGCAATGTTCTGCTGCGTCAGATTCGCATTGCTGATCCTGGACTCTTCCCAACTGGAGTATCTCCCCGGGAACAAGTGAAGCCACCTCACCAACATCAGGAGGATACAGAGAACTATGGGGTTAATTGGGGCCCCCTTGATACAAACATCACCAAATCAGATAGCATTTGGCATTATCAGAATCAGGAGACCCTGGGTGGTTCTCCCATTCAAGGGGAATTTGCCACTTACTCAGGAGGAGGATACGCTGTGAAACTTGGAAGAAACTCCAGTACTGCAGCCGGGTGAGTAAGCCTGGGCCCTGAGCAAGAGAACCAAAATATTTGCTTTTGGCCATTCATAGGACAAATAGGAATTTCAGACCCATTTGAGTAGTTTGACAGCTACTATACTGTCTGTAACTCTTATGGATACTTTTATTTTAGACTTCTAAGGAAATATACCCTTTGGTTTAAAAATTCCTTGCTCAACTTCAGACTACAGGTATGTTTTGGCTTGGCAATTTGCCAAAATTCATTTTGTAGCTGGAAAAATACCTATCATTTTCAATCCTAGCTGAAGTTAAATTCAAGTAACCGTAGCTTGAGCAAACTGTAATCTTAACATATAAAGCAAACATTGCCGTTCATGAGCCAAAATACAGGAACCCAAAAGTTCAATGCCAAAATTAAATTTCCTGAGACTTATAGAGTGGTTTAGTATGCTGAGAATCTCTGTCATTACATGAGAAAAAGTCTAAATAAAAATAATTATCTCTTCATTTAAATGCAAGGAATTCATTATTCACAAACAACAGTGCCAACTGAATAATGACATTTATACGCCTCCTACCTCCCAAAACTGAACAGCTGGTAGTCAAGAGTAGCATTTAATACTTCAAGTAGAAATACTTGTCATAGCATGAAATTCTACTTCAGACTTGAAATGCCAAGTATATTTTTCTGAATATTTAACCTTGTTGTGAATATTATTGTAAAAACGTTCATTTTTATGGTCTACTAAATTTAATACCAGTGAAAGTTTGGGCATTAGTAATCATAAAATATTTCATAGGAAAAGTAGATTGGGAAATGTAACATCTTACCTGGTATATGACAGCAATATTTGAAACATCAGGATATTTTCCCCCTTTGCAGTATTGGAGAAAACAGGCTGACCCTGTCCTCTGTTTACCCAGAGTTCTACAGCATCTTGAACAGAGGCATTGGCTAGACCAACGCACAAAAGGCCTCTTTGTGGAGTTTGTGGTCTTCAATGCTAATGTGAACCTATTCTGTGTTGTGATCCTGATGTTGGAGTCCAGTGATATGGGTACGAAGGCCTCTCTCTTCTCTCCTCTCTCTATGATCTTGTGCTTTGGGTTGGATGTTTGTCCCCTGTAAACCTCATGTTGAAATTCGATTCCCAGCATTGGAAGTGGAGCCTGATGGGAGGTGTTTGCGTCCTGGGAGGCAGATCCTTCATGGATAGATTGATGCCCTCCCTTAGGAGTGAGTTCTCATTCTATTAGTTCCCAAGAAAGCTGGTTGTTTAAAAAGAGCCTGGAATCTCCCCCACCCCTCTCTTGCTTCCTCTCGTTCCATGTGATCTCTGCACAGGCTGTCTCCCCTTCACCTTTGCGGTTAGTGGCAGCAGCCTCAGGCCCTCACCAGATGCACACGCCCAGTTTTGAACTTGCCAGCCATCAGAATTGTGAGCCAAAGACACCTTTTTTCTTTATAAATTACTCAAGGCTTGGATATTCCTTTATAGCAACACAAAATGGACTAAGACACCTGAGTAGCTCAGGAAAAGTCCCAGTTTCTTTCTCTGTCTTATACCATTAATTTAAATATATTATTTTAATTAAAGTTATTATATTTAAATATAACTTTAAAAGTCAAATAGTTCAAGGGAAAAACAGGAGTCCTCAGTTCATCCCTACCTCATTCCTACTCCCCAAAGGCTACTTTCCATTTTTTTAAACTAGATCTTTCAGAATTTAAAAATTATTAACATGGGCCGGGCATGGTAGCTCATGCCTATAATCTCAGCACTTTGGGAGGCCGAGACAGGTGGATCACCTGAGGTCAGGAGCTCGAGACCAGCCTGGCCAACATGGTGAAACCCCATCTCTACTGAAAATACAAAAAAATTAGCCGGGAGTGGTGGCAGGTGCCTATAATCCCAGCTACTCGGGAGGCTGAGGCAGGAGAATTGCTTGAACCCAGGAGGCAGAGGTTGCAATGAGCTGAGATTGCGCCATTGTACTCCAGCCTGGGCACCAAGAGTGAAACTCTGTCTCAAAAGAAGAAAAAAAAAATTAACAAGATTATTGTCTATTTCATAAATTTTCAGTTTTAGGTATTATCTGTTTCTGTTAGGATGAAAATTTAGCCTTTTTTTTTTTTTTTTTTTTTTTTTTTTTGAGGCAGAGTGTCACTCAGTCTCCCAGGCTGGAGTGCAGTGGCGTGATCTCAGCTCACTGCCACCTCTGCCTCCAGGGCTCAAGCCTTTCTCCTGCCTCAGCCTCCTGAGTAGCTGGGATTACAGGCGCCCGCCACCACACCCAGCTAATTTTTGTATTTTCAGTAGAGATGGGGTTTCACCATGTTGGCCAGGCTGGTCTTGAGCTCCTGGCCTCAAGTGATCCACCTGCCTCAACCTCCGAAAATGCTGGGATTACAGGCATGAGCCACCTCAGCCAGCCGGAGGTAGCTTTCTTATACCCACATATATCTCAAACACATACACATCTTTGATCTTTTCTCATTCTCCCAACATAGTAATAAAATTTATTTAGTTTAATATTGAGCATTTCCATTATGTTTTTCAAAGATGAGACATTAGTATATTATGATTAGATTTCCTTTCTTATACATCCTTTTGTTTTCTCTAGAATATTACTTTTTTAAAAATGTGCTTGGTTTTCTATGTATGTCACTGATTAATCTTCAAATTCTTCCTAAAAGTAGAAATCTCTCATTCTCTTAGAGTATCATGTAAACTATCATTTTATCTTCTTGGAGACACCTTCCCTGGAGCCCTCCTTCTTGGGTACAGTCTGGATTGATTATTCTCTAGGCTGCTGTACAGCTCTCCTCCAGGACTCTCCCTTCACCATTACCCTGGGATTATCTTTACCTCTCTCCTCTACTGAATTCCCTTTCTTCTGGATTCCATGTCTTCCTTTCTTGGCTTACTTGCTCATTTTGCTAGAACACATGCTCTGGTAACTTCCTGGAAGAGTACGAGGGAGGTAAATGTGTTGGAGACTTACATCTCCAAAAGTGTTTTTATTCTCCCATCACATTAGATTCTAATTTATCTGTATATAATTTCTTTCTTGCAGGATTTTGGTTTGTTTGTTTTGAGATGGGGTCTCGCTCTGTCACCCAGGCTGGAGTGCAGTGGCACCATCTCAGCTCACGTACACTCTGCCTCCTGGGTTCAAGCAATTCTCTCTGCCTCAGCCTCCCAAGTAACTGGGATTACAGGTGCCCGCCACCATGCCTGGCTGATTTTTTTTATTTTTACAATTTATTTTATGGGGTTTCATCATGTTGGCCAGGCTGGTCTTGAACTCCTGACCTCAAGTGATCTGCCCACCTTGGCCTCCCAAAATGCTGGGATTACAAGCATGAGCCACCATGCCCGGCCAGAATTTTGAAAAGTATAGTTCCATTGCTTTCTAGTTTTTCATGTTAGTGTTAAAAAGTATTATGCTGACATTCTGATTCCCAGTCCCCAACCCCAAAAGTTTTTAGGTTTTTTTCTTTGTCCTCTGGGTTATGAAAGAATGTCATAGAGGCCGGGCGCGGTGGCTCATGCCTGTAATCTCAGCGCTTTGGGAGGCCGAAGTGGGTGGATCACGAGGTCTAGGAGTTCGAGACCAGCCTGGCCAATATGGTGACACCCTGTCTCTACTAAAAATACAAAAATTACCTGGGCGTGGTGGCTCACGCCTGCAGTCCCAGCTACTTGGGAGGCTGAGGCGGAAGAATCACTTGAACCCAGGAGGTGGAGGTTGCAGTGAGCCGAGATGGTGCTACTGCACTCCAGCCTGGGTGACAGAGCGAGATTCCATCTCAAAAAAAAAAGAATGTCGTAGAATGTTCTATTATCTGGAAACGTGTCCTTAAGTTCTGAGAAATTTTCTTCATTTTTCTTTGTTAATTTCTTCTCCATTTTCTCTGTTCACTTTTTCTGATTTTCTAGCATTTTGACATTATAACTCCTGGAGTTCTGATTTTCTTATATTTTTGCTTCTGTTTTCCATCTTTTTCATCTAATATCTGCAATATTACTTTAATTTTTATCTTCTAAACTATTTTTTCTTTCTATAATATTTAATTTCCAAAATTGTTGTTCTCATGTTTTTTTCATAGTCTCTTATTGTTCTTTTATGGATGCAATATCCTCTTAACTCTGGTATATTACAGTGGGTTTTCTTTCCTTCTGATCCTTTACTGTCTCTAATTCCTCTGAACTCCTTTTTTGATTTGTTGTTTTTGATCTACAGTTTTCAACGTTAGAGATTCAAGTGCCTGGCTGTCCTTTTAGAGAAAGGCAGGCTGGGTGCGGTGGCTCAAGCCTATAATCCCAGCACTTTGGGAGGCCAAGGCAGGAAGATCACTTGAGTCCAGGAGTTCAAGACCAGCCTGGGCAACATGGTGAAACCTCATCTCTACCAAAAATATAAAAATTAGCCTGGCATGGTGGTGTATACCTGTAGTCTCAGCTACTTGAGAGGCTGAGGTGGCAGAATGGTTTGATCCTGGGAGGCGGAAGTTGTAGTGAGCCGAGATCATACCAGTGTACTCTAGCCTGGGTGACAACCAGACCCTGTATCCCCCCCCCCAAAAAAAAGGGCAATAAAAAGCAAATAAATGCTAATTATAAGATCTGTGCCTGGCTGGGTGTGGTGGCTCACGCCTGTAATCCCAGCCCTTTGGGAGGCCAAGGCAGGCAGATCACCTGAAGTCAGGAGTTTGAGACTAGCCTAGCCAACATGGCAAAACCCCATATCTACTAAAAATACAAAAATTAGCCAGGCGTGGTGGCACATGCCTGTAATCCCAGCTACTCGGGAGGCTGAGACAGGAGAATTGCTTGCACCCAGTAGGCGGAGGTTGCAGTGAGCTGAGATCACACCACTGCACTCCAGCCTGGGTGACAGAGTAAGACTCCATCTCAAAAAAAAAAAAAAGCTCTATGCCCATGCATAGAGCTTATCAACTGGTATCTAAGTCTCTCTTTTTGGGCAGTCAGTTTTTAGAGACCCTCCAAACTCCTACCTTGAGAGTATGAGCCTATTATACTTACCAGAGTGAGTTGAGGGAAGGGATCTGGGAAGTGTCTCACTATGCAGCATGTAAACTTTTCCTTTTCCAGTAAACCGTTACTTTCAGATGTAGCTGGTGTCCCCAAGTCCAGATTCTCTCATTCAGCATCACTAGGAAACAAACCTTTAGTTGTGGGGTGGTAGAAGGCAAGATGGGTAGCAAATATCTGGTTGTGAATGGTGAGGGAGGAAATTTGGAATCTAGTTGTTGTATATATATATATTGACTTTCAGTTGACGCTATTTTCAGTTCCATCTGAACTTCTACCTTCAAAACTACCTGATGCCTGCAATTTCTGAGGCTTTCCAGGGTTTCATGGTTAGAACTGGCTTGCTTCCGTGTTTCCTGTACAGCTGCCTTAGATTTCAGCTTTCTTGAACTTGCTAAGTCAGTGTGATTCCTCTACTTTTCAGCTTCCAGCAGTTTGTTGATCTCATCTGCCCTCCTTTTCTTCATCTATTGAAGTTTTTACTTTATCCTTTCACTTTCATTATAGTGGCATTTTGTAAGGGATTGGAGTTAAACTGGTCCATTCAGTTCCCCCACTTTCACAGGATGTCTGTCCTCATCCAATTTCTTCGCTTTCTTCTTTCTCCCAGAATTGGCTCACAAGTATCCTTCCATTTCCATCACATCTTTCTCCTAATCAGGATTTTTCTCCTCTCAGACCTGCAGAGCAGACACCTTCTCTTATGCTTGTTTCTAATGAAGCATAAAGGCTTCCTGAGGGTCTTCACGGGTTTTTTAGTTACTAACAAAATAAAGACCGGGATTAAAATAAACATGGGAAAAGTTCCAGTCTTGAGAGCTTGCTAGGTGAAATAGGAATTCCTTTTGTTCTTAAATGTCTTTTTTACCTACAAGGGGTACATCTTAGTTCTAATGTCACAGCATCCTTAGGGTGTTGCTTTGCCAGCCAGAAACGTCTGTGGCTGCAGCACCTTCTGCCTGAGTATTGCTTGTACCCACTGGGCTTGTTCTGCCCACTTGGCCTGGCAGCCTGTATTCGGCTCCTGCTACTGGCCTGGATCCCACACCTGCCAAGAGAGAGCCAGGCACGGAGCAGTGAGGGATCTATGGATGAGCAAGCATGGGGTCCAGCCACAGCACACAGCCAGGCACACTGGCTTCTGCGGTGAGGTGGGAAGCTCTATGTGCTGGCACAGGTGCTGGCTCCCTGAAAGGCTGAAGCTGGACCAGATGTACTGCACATGGTTCCCGCTTGTGGGTACCTATGTCTGAACAAGAGGAATGCCATGGTGCTCAGAATCTTGGAGATGCTAGGAACCACAGAGCCCCAAAGAGGGTGTCACAGCCCTGGCTCAGGGAGCCTGTAGGTCTGGACTGCCCCAAAGAGCCACAGCTCTTCTCTCCTTCTCGTCGCCTGCAGTGTGGCAAGCGAGGGGGTGTGTTTCAGCCCTGTTTGTGTTACAGCTCTTTTAGTCCCACCACTCAGTAGGTCCCAAGTTCTTGTCCTGCATCCTGGAAGAATGAGGTACACAGACAACTAGAGGGTGAGAGAGGTGGAGAGGAGCTTCATTGAGTGACAAGACAGTTTTCAGGAGATCTGGAGTTGGTAGCTCCTATCCACAGGCAGATCGTCCCATTGTTTGTGTAGCCCTCAGCGGAGAGACCTGGAGTGGTAGCTCCTATCTGCAGGCAAGTCATCCTACCATCTGCCCAAGTCTGGCTGAGTCTGGAGGTTTTATGGGCTTCAGAGGGGAGTAAGTGTGTGCTGATTGGTCCCTGGGCAGCCATGGATGGGCCCAGAAAAACTGCCATAAGTTCTCATTCGAGTTGGTGAAACTGGCAGATTCCAGAACTAGCAGCCCAGCCTCCCGGCTTCAGGCCATCCCTGGCTTAAAGGTGAGGCTTTACTGGGGACCCGCCCCTTTCTGCCCAGGAGCCTGTCTGCCTCCTGCCGCCATCCATGTCACCCATGGTGCCCAGGCTGTGTCAAGGGGCACCTGCAGGTCCATGCCAAGCTGCCCTCAGTGCCCCCTCACCCTCCCTGCCTCCCATGCTTGTATGTGTCCAAAGTTTGGAGAGGGCCGAGGCAGTAGGGGGCTACTTGTCAGCACTGCCCCAAGCTCACACACACCCAGCTGGGTCATGACGGCACCCAGGCTTGGCCAAAACTTTGCTCCAAAATTAGAGCAGGTGCTGGCAGTGCAGAGGCCATGCAGCGGGAGCAGGCACTTCTGAACCTGCAGGGGCAGGGGGTGCTTCCTGAGCCCCCAAGAGTGCAGGGATGCTCAGGTCTGCAGCTGTGGCTGGGTGGCTGCAGCTGCACCCAGGAGAGTGGGGCTCCCAACCTTCCACCTCAGAAGGGGGCAGGGTTCACACCTGTTACTGGCTCCCACGGCTCAAGAGAGCACAACGCCCCGGCCACACCTTGCCCACTGCAGCCAGTGTCATGGCAGCAGCACTCCCAGACAGGATGCTGCTGCCATCACTAATATTTTGAAGCTTTATGAAAGGTTTATATTCACAAGACCTTTCATGATTTTATAAATGTCAACATTTTCAATGTCCTTCCAGGTGAAGGCTGAAGCCTTTTAGTCTATCCTTATGTAAATGACTGAGTATCCATGGGATACCATTAGTACTCATGGGGTATCAGTGCTTTAGACTTCTCTCTGCAGCCATTCTGACATGGTTAGGGTAACATCTATAATAGCTGTTAAGCCACCAACACCTCCCTTCAAGGTAGGGTCAACAGCATATCCTTTCCCACTACTGACTTCTGTAAAACCAGTATTTCTCCAATAGCTTTGCATACATTATCTCATTTAATATTCATGACCGCTCTGAAGGAAATACTAAGTGGAGCACTGAGACTCAGAAACATTTGATGATACAGGAAGAGTTGGGGTTATTCAAAGACAAAGTTTAACGAGAAGACGGCAAAAGTTTTAGACTCTTGACTCCAGGTGTTCTTTGTCATTCTCAGGTGCTTTCTTCACCTCGGTGAGCCTGGAAAGCTTCACTTCCCTTCAGATGTCAAAGAAGGGCTTTGCCTGGTCTGTCATCTCACAAGTCATCTATTATCTACTGGTCTGTTACTATGCCTTCATACAGGTGAGTCAATAATGTTAGATGTCAGCCTGGGCAACATGGCAAAACCTCATCTTTACCAGACTTCAAAAATTACCCAGGTGCGGTGGCATGCACCTGTGGTCCCAGCTGCTCGGGAGGCTGAGATGGGAGAATTGCTTGAGCCTGGGAGGCAGAGGTTGCAGTGAGCTAAGATCACGGCACTGTGCTTCAGCCTGGGTGACAGAGCAAGACCCTGTCTCAAAAATAAGGATGATGATGATGGTATTACATATGAGAAATAAAGGTTGCCACATTTTATTTGGGAAGCTCTACAATGATGTGTTACTAGAATTATGGCTATGATTTTGGTCCTTTTCAGAAACCTGAATTCAGTTAAAGGTTGACTAGTTTCCCACCAAATAGAGTGGCTCTTTCAATTTTCAGGAGCTAAAGAATTAAGTCTATAGAAATAGTACTTTTGGCCAGGCGCGGTGGCTCAAGCCTGTAATCCCAGCACTTTGGGAGGCCGAGACGGGTGGATCACGAGGTCAGGAGATCGAGACCATCCTGGTCTACACGGTGAAACCCCGTCTCTACTAAAAAATACAAAAAACTAGCCGGGCGCGGTGGCGGGCGCCTGTAGTCCCAGCTACTTGGGAGGCTGAGGCAGGAGAATGGCGTGAACCCGGGAGGCGGAGCTTGCAGTGAACCGAGATTGCGCCACTGCACTCCAGCCTGGGCGACAGAGCGAGACTCCGTCTCAAAAAAAAAAAAAAAAAAAAAAAAAAAAAAGAAATAGTACTTTTGTAGTTTTATTAGCCCTATATGCCTATATGAAGTAATACCAAGCAAGTATGATGAACAAAGAGCAAGCACTCAAAAATACAAATGATTGGCTCATGCCTGTAGTTCCCACACTTTAGGAGGCCAAGGCAGGTGGATTACCTGAGGTTAGGAGTTCGAGACCAGCCTGGCCAACACGGAGAAATGCAGTCTCTACTAAAAATATAAAATTAGCTGGGTGTGGTGGCGCATGCCTATAGTCCTAGCTACTCGGGAGACTCAGGCAGGAGAATCACTTGAACCCGGGAGACGGAGGTTGCAGTGAGCTGAGATTGCGCAATTATACTTCAGCCTGGGCAACAAGCAAAACTCCCTCTCAAAAAAAAAAAAAAAAAAAAAAAAAAACACAGGCACAGTGGCTCACGCCTTTAATCCCAGCACTTTAGTAGGCCAAGGTAGGTGGATCACCTGACGTCAGGAGTTCAAGACCAGCCTGACCAATATGGTGAAACCTGTCTCTGCTAAAAGTACAAAAATCATTTGGGAGTGGTGGCGGGCTCCTATAGTCGCAACTACTCGGGAGGCTGAGGCAGGAGAATTGCTTGAACCTGGGAGGCAGAGGTTGCAATGAACCAAGATGGCACCACTGCACTCCAGCCTGGGTGACAAGAGTGAAACTCTGTCTCAAAAAAAAAAAAAAAAGAAAAGAAAAATACAGATGATTACACTCAGAAGAAAATATATTTATACCTTAAGCCAAACACAGTATTTTTTTCTCATTCTCAGGCTTGATAACTAATTTAGAAACTTTTGCTGGGCATGGTGGCTCACGCCTGTAATCTTAGCACTTTGGGAGGCCGAGGTGGGCAGATCACTTGAAGCCAGGAGTTCAAGACTAGCCTGGGCAAAATGTCAAAACTCTGTCTCTACAAAAAAAAAAAAAAAACTTAGCTGGGCATGGTGGCATGTGCCTGTGGTCCCTGCTACTTGGGAGGCTGAGGTAGGAGGATTGCTTGAGCCTGAGCCTGGGAAGTTGAGACTGCAGTGAGCTATGATTACACAACTGCACTCCAGCCTGGGCAACAGAGCGAGACCCTGTCTCAAAGAAAGAAACTTTTGTATTTATTTTTAAGTGACAGTTTATGATCTCCAAGAAAAAGAATAAATGTATCCAATGGAAGTTGTATTCGAAGATAACTTCTGTAAGCAGCATTTCTGAAGACTACAGAGCTGAACTAAGACCATAACCCATTTGTCCAAGTGAGATCTGATAAACGCCTGGCAGTGTGCTTTGCTCATAGACATCAGCTGCGTTCATCACACTTGAGCAGGGAGAGACCTAGTTAATCTCTCAGACAAGCAACAGTGACTGTGCTGTCTATGTTTAGGGTTGTCGGCTGAAATGGCAGAAGTGGAGGTTCTTCACTGGGAGAAGAAACATTCTGGACACAAGTATAATCCTCATTAGCTTCATCATCCTGGGGCTTGACATGAAGAGTATTTCTCTACTTAGGAAAAACATGGCACGATACCGCGATGACCAGGACAGGTGAGAGGAAGCCTGAGGGGCACAGCATGTTCCTACGTATCATGGCTGAAGTTGCCCGGTTATACACAAGTATTCTTTCAGACTTCCCTTCCTTCACTGCCCTACCAGATCTGTATTTGCATAATATTAGAGTTAAAATAGAACATGGACTCATGACCACAGCAGAGATAACAGTGAACTAGAAGCCATTTAACTGCTGGTCACATTGAAGATCTCTTCTGTCTTCATTAGTGCTTAGGTATGTGCTTAAGGATAATGCATTTAAATTTCAGAAAGGCCTGGAATTGGTCATTATTTTGCCCTCTGGCGAAGGCATAAAGCCTAACGCAGGACAAATAATCCTTTTTTTTTTTTTTTTTTTTTTTTTTTTTGAGACAGAGTCTGGCTCTGTCGCCCAGGCTGGAGTGTGGTGGCCGGATCTCAGCTCACTGCAAGCTCCGCCTCCCAGGTTTACGCCATTCTCCTGCCTCCGCCTCCCAAGTAGCTGGGACTACAGGCGCTCGCCTCGTCACCCGGCTAGTTTTTTGTATTCTTTAGTAGAGACGGGGTTTCACCATATTAGCCAGGGTGGTCTCGATCTCCTGACCTTGTGATCCGCCCGTCTCGGCCTCCCAAAGTGCTGGGATTACAGGCTTGAGCCACCGCGCCCGGCCAAATAATCCTTTAAATAAAACCACAACACATAGTCCATCCTTTAAATGCAAAGGGAGCTGCTTTCTAGGTAGGGATGTTCATCCATTCACTCATCCATACTAAGAGATGTTTGCTGCCCCTTTGGGCACCTTCTCTGGTTTTTCCCGTGGAGAGGAACATCTATGTTTCCCATGCCAAATGTTGTCAAGTGGTGCTTGGCTAACCTTTTCATCAGTGGCCAACAGCCTGGGCAGTGATCTGTGTAACTGTTCCTGAGGCATTGTTTCAAGTAGGCCTTATGGAGAGCAGTTTTATGCAGGTACAGCGGATCTGTGCAGGGCACCAGTTGCTAGTGTCTGTGGGGCTCCTTCCGAGTAACCTGGTTGCTGCAACCTAAAATTATGAATGTATCTCTCACAAAACAAAATCTAATTGCTGAGCAACACCCCTCACCTCTAGTCTACCTTCCATCATTTTGTTCTAAGCTTTATTGCACCTATTACATCAATCCTGTACTGCAGAGAACACAGAATTAGTGTGCCACAGAAAACAGACCAGCAGCATGGCTCCTCTCTCTGGGCTGAGTTAATCTCCTTTTGAGAGGAGAGATTTGGCTCAGAGCAGTGCAGGAGGCTAGTTTTGCTTCCCAGGATGAATTTGGAATAAAGAAATCAGCTAGAGGTCACATTTTAAGGTGACATTTCTTCGGCACAGCTTCCAGCGCAATCTGCAACGGGTAGACCGCTTGAATAGTCCGTGGCCTTCTGTTATTCCCATATCCACAAATCACAGGAGGCCACACTAGAAAGCAGTTCTCACATCAACAAGCATTTGACCTCACAGGACTCAGGGCTGCCGCGCTCAGCAGCAGGGGTGCTGGGGAAACCGTGGCATAGGCGCATGCTTCCTGCTCAGTAACTGTCAGCTTTCCTTGGTGCAGGTTTATCAGCTTCCACGAGGCAGTAAAAGTGAACTCTGCTGCGACTCACCTTGTGGGCTTCCTGGTTCTGCTGGCAACCGTTCAGTTATGGAACCTGCTGCGTCACAGCCCCAGGTTGCGGGTCATCAGCAGGACACTGAGCCAAGCCTGGGACGAGGTGGTGGGCTTTCTGCTGATCATCCTAATCCTGCTGACAGGCTATGCCGTTGCCGTAAGCCCCCACGTTGCTGTCTCTTATTCTTCGTGTGCTGTGGTCTTAGAACCGCATCGCTTCCCATAGAAACAGTTGCAACACAGAAACCCGAGGTGGTAGAGTAGGAAAGCCGGGTTTAGTTCTAGTTCCACACTTAACTGGTATGATTTAAACCCACACGTTTGTCTCTAAAATGGGGATAAAACTTAGCTCACATGGTAATATAAAGGTCAAATAAATTTCTATGAAAACACCAGGTTATTACAAAGGAAGTTTATTCTTTTGGCATAATTTGGCCACAAGGAATTTCTTTCCGTTCCATTGGTTCTATGTTGGCCACATCGCCAGGCACCTCAGGACAGAAAGATGTGCGCTTGGCTTGCACTAACTGGCCTTTCTCCTTCTGTTCAGTTTAACCTGCTGTTTGGATGCAGCATCTCTGACTACCGGACATTTTTCAGCTCAGCAGTGACTGTTGTTGGTCTCCTGATGGGAATTTCTCACCAAGAGGAGGTAAAAATAATAATTTGTTTCCTCACAGAATTCTATTTAATATATCGAACAAGGAAAATTGGGGGGTCCTTAGGAAAACAGCCCCCTACTGTAGACTGCACACTGGAAAGGGGGAAAATTTCAGTCCTTTGCTCTTCTGCTTTAAGGTACTGCCTATGCACACAGCATTACATGGCTGTTGCTTTCAGAAATCTGCCCTTTCCTAAGCACTCAGTCCCTCCTTCCTCACTTCTTGTGTCCTTAATCTTACTGGCAAAGGACACTGGGACGAAGCTTGTGCTCTTGTGCTTGGCCAGATTAACATGATTCTCTGCTTCTCAATGGCCCTTTGAAAGTGCATTAACAGTGTAAGGTAAGTTGGTTCAACCCATGAGAGGCCAAGAAGGAGAGGACTGCTTGAGGCCAAGAATTTGAGACCAGCCTGGGCAACACAGTGAGACTCTGTCTCTACTAAAAATAAAAAATAAAAATTAGCCAGGTGTGGTGGCATGCACCTGTAGTCCTAGCCACTCAAGAGGCTGAGGAGAGAGAATTCTGTGAGCCCAGGAGTTGGAGGCTACAGTGAGCCATGATCATGCCACTGTACTCCAGACCCTATGTCTATTAAAAAAAAAAAAAAAAAAAAAAAAAAAAAAAAAGCCAGGTCTGGTGGCTCACACCTGTAATCCCAATACTTTGGGAGGCTGAGGCCAGCGGATCACTTCTGAGGTCAGGAGTTCAAGACCAGTCTGGCCAAATTGGTGAAACCCCATCTCTCTACTAAAAACACAAAAATGAGCCAGGTGTGGTGGTGCACACCTGTAATCCCAGCTGCTCAGGAGGCTGATGCAGGAGAATCACCCTAACCTGGGAGGCAGAGGTTGCATTGAGCTGAGATTGTGCCACTGCACTCCAGCCTGGGCAAGAGAGTGAGACTGTGTCTCAAAAACCAAAAAAAAAAAAAAAAAAAAAAAAAAAAAGGGACACAATGGAAGTGACAAAGAATTAGGAAAAACCTGCCATTTAAGCAGTGAAAGTGGCAAGATTTTGATCATGGTTGATCATTCTGATGATCTAGAATTCCAAAATTACTAATTAAAATAGGTAGGTTCAGTTTATAAATGTTGCATCCGCAGGTTCCGCATCCACAGCTTCAACCAACCCCAGAATGAAAATATTGGAAAGGTAACAATAAAAAATAACACACATCTTAAAATACAGGAGGAGTCAGGCGTGGTAGCATGTACCTGTAGTTCCAGTTACTTAGGAGGCCAAAGTGAAAAGATTGCTTGAGTTCAGGAGTGAGGCTGCAATGAGCCATGATTGTGCCACCGCCCTCTGAGCGAGACTGTCTCCCACAGAAAGCCACAAACTGTTATAACAACTATTTTACGTACCATTTACACTATATTAGGTACTAGAAGTAATCTAAAGATTATTTCAAGTATAGGAGAGATGTATATAGGGTTTATGCAACTACTATGCCATTTTTAAAATGGAACTTTCTAGGCTGGGCACAGTGGCTCATGCCTATAATCCCAGCACTCTGGAAGGCCAAAGGTGTGGCTGATCACTTGAGGTCAGGAGTTCAAGACCAACCTGGCCTACATGGTGAAACCTCGTCTCTATTAGAATACAAAAATTAGCCAGGCATGGTGGCAGGCACCTGTAATCCCAGCCACTCGGGAGGCTGAGTCAGGAGAATCGCTTGAACCTGGGAGGTGGAGGTTGCAGCAAGCCAAGATCACACCATGCACTCCAGCCTAGGTGACAGAGCTAGACCCTGTCTCAAAAAACAAACAAGGTGAGTGGGGAAGACACTTTCTTAACCTGTATGGAAGCTTGCAATGAACAAAAAAAATAATAGGCCGGGCGTGGTGGCTCACGCCTGTAATCCCAGCACTTTGGGAGGCCGAGGCGGGTGGATTACGAAGTCAGGAGATCAAGACCATCCTGGCTAACACGGTGAAACCGCGTATCTACTAAATATACAGAAAATTAGCTGGGCATGGTGGCAGGTGCCTGTAATCCCAGCTACTCGGGAGGCTGGGAGCTTGCACTGAGCCGACATCATGCCACTGCACTCCAGCCTGGGAGACAGAGCGAGATTCCGTCTCAAAAATAGTAATAATATAATAATAATAATAATAATAATAAAAACAAGGGACTTAAGCATCCTCAGATTTTGGTACCTGTGGGGGCCCTGGAGCCAATCTCTCTCAGATACTGAGGGACAATTGTAACTGCTATTTTGGCGAACTAGGCTGTTCTGTTGTGGTTCTAGCTCCAATAACTAGGGGATGAGCCTTCACCACTGGAGCACTTCATATCCTAAAGCTGTGAAGGAAGTAATCAGAATAACAAACTTGTGCTAACACCTGCTTTTTGGGGAAAAAAGCGAACTTTTCTGCTTTGGATGTAATTGTACATAAAAATAGAGTAAAAATAGAGTAAACATAAAAATAAAGAGTAAAAAACATAAAAAATAAAGAGTAAAAAACATAGAAAATTAAAAAGAGTAAACGGAGTAAAATTGTACATAAAAATAAACTAATTGGAAAAAAAAAAGTCTTGTAGCACAAACTGAGATTGCCCACATTATCTGGTTGACCTGAAATTGTTTTAAGTATTTTTAAGTAGGTAACAGTTTGGTGCTTAAAAATATTTTGTCATATAGGAGATTGCCATCAGGGTGTTATTATAATCATCCCCTCTGTTGGGATATTTTTAAACAGTGCCTAGTGGCAACTATGAATAGGCCAATACCAAGGGAAAATAAATACCATTTGTTGAGAACATCTAAATTTTTAAAAATTGTTATGGGAACCATTTTAGGAAGCCCAGAACTTGATATTTACTTATGCAGAAAAGTAAAGAAAGGCAGAACTCAATGCTTATACCTTTAAAAAGGACAATGGAAAAAAAGAAGTACTATAAAGCCAGTTTTCTGTGGCCAACCTGTTAACTTTTATTGGAATGCTCCTGTGTTTAGGGTTGTAGTTTCTTGATATGGCAGAGACAGTTTGCATTCTCACTTCCGGTATGCATTTATCCTTTCAATGTTTGTGACCCCCCTTTTAGCTTCCATGAGTAGATGTATTTTCTGGAATTGCCAAAATTCATGTGACATTTGAATCATTTCCAATTCCACTGCAACTCACCTGTTTTCTTGTGAAAGCCCTGTAGTCAAAATTATCTTAACCTCCTTAAAATCAGTCATTGCTGCTCTTCTGTCCATTTAAAAGTATTTTCCTTCTTAGTATCTTTGTGCCTCTCTCCCTAAGTTTCCATTGGATAAGCTTTTCTTCTGGAAAGATCCCAAACGTTAGCATGTAGCTTACGTTTGTAAAGTAGAAACTAAATTGTCAGTCACTGAAAGTGTTCTTGTTTTCCCAGGTTATCGATTTAGACCCAGTCCTGGGCACCTTTCTGATTCTCACCAGTGTCATCTTGATGGTACTTGTGGTAATTAATCTTTTTGTTTCTGCCATTCTCATGGCCTTTGGAAAAGAAAGAAAGTCGCTTAAGGTAGGTAACTAAAAGATAAACTAGCATTATATCACTAGCTGTTATATCACTGGGAAAGCTCCACCGTAACTGCCCCTAAGATTACAGGCTGACATAACTTAAAATGCACAGTATCATATTCCCTTTATTAGTTTCAAAAGCTCCGCCAGCTATCTTCGTAGGAAACCCAATTTATAAGACTACATAATATTCTATAGCCACTGTCCTATAAATAGCTGGCTGTCAACCATTGATTAGTGGAAACACTCCAATGCCTGACTGTAAATTATCAAAGAAATATATCTTTACATTTACTAATTTTTAAAAAAATCTCTGGTACTTTTTTCACTCCAGTATTAGCAGTAATTTCAATTTTCTCACTTTTTTCTTTTCGTCTTCAATACTCAGAAAGAAGTTGCACTAATAGATATGCTGCTACAGAAGCTCTCAAATTTGTTAGGAATCAGTCGGCCCCAAAAAACCTCATCTGAGCAAGCAGCCACGACAGCAATGGGCACTGACACTGGAGTTTTAGATGAACTACCTTAATCCTGTTATCTCCTATTTGGCTATTTCCTAGCCTATTACTACTTATCTTTGCATGGCATAGCTTTAAAATTATAATTACTTTGTTTTTAATTCTGTAAGTTAGGAATCAAAATCCCCTTGGTCCCAAGTCCTTACTTAGGGATCTTGGCACTGTCAAGATAGGATTAACAATGCAAGAATACTACGAGACAAACTAGCTCTGCTGCCAAGCAGCAAGTAACAGAACACTCATCACCCATGGCCCAGGATGGCTGTGGGAAATGAAGGAGTCAGAACTGAGCTCACTGCAACTTACTAAAAATAAACATCCAAGGATGAGGCATGGCAGATGCAGAGCCCTGCCACGGAGGAGGACAAAGCAAATTCAGATGCTATCTGGACTATTTAAACACAGATCAAAATGAGCCCTGCACTGCTCCAGGAATCCTGACGGTAAGGGCTGGTTTACATGCATCACTTGGTTAAAATATTCTCCACTAAAATCCAGATTTATACTTCATCATCTGACCAAACAGTAAAGAAAGCAGGACACAGGATCTTTAACTTTATTAGCAGCTACTGAGCTACAGAATACAAACCAACTGAAAACATTAAAGGCTGCCTGAAGCAGGTATGTACAGGTATACTACACAGAAGCAAAAGCTGTATCATCCAATCCCAAAGCCACCCCTGTGGGGGAGGATGACCTTAGCTATGGGCCAAAGGAGTACAGAAGTTACAACATGAGAGTCCCATCCATCCAGGAAAGCAGTGAACAACTACAGCCACATGGGCACCAAAAATTTATCTGAGATTAGTTTTAAAGGTTCCATGAATCAAAGTTTTCAAATGAAAACAGGTACCCCTCTTTTCCTGTAGACTTTCCAGCTCTACCCAAAAGACTTGAGTACTTCTATTAAGGCAGCTGGAAGCCCACCCTAGACTTGAATGGCAACTTGTCCTTTCTCTGCCAGTAATGCAATCCAACAGAATATTCTACGGGGAAAACAATTTCCACAGTGCCGCCCTCTGGTACAAGGGAAACACAGCACTCAAAGCAAAAAGGCCACAGAGGGCTCCCTGAGAATCCAGTACAACTAAGCGAGGCCTTCAACTGTGGAGACAAACTTTGCAACTGGATCCCGGTGGGACAGTGTCCTGCGGCGAGGAGTAGTGTATATGCCAATGAGAGGGCCCAGCTTCCAGGAACAGTTACAATGGTGTCCTGAGGCACTTTCTCTCTCCCACTTGCCTTCGAGAGTGAGAAAACACACACTGTGGCCTTGATTCTCACTCACAATCTCCCTGTACAGAGAGGTTTGTTTCTAAGTCTGAAACCTCAACACGAGGCTGGGATGTTTCATGACGTGCTCTCCCACTGTCCAGCCATCTTTGGTGGTCTCCCCACAGTACTTCCTCATCCTCTCATGTTCCTGTGGAGGGACCATGGGACGGGCCAGGAGGAAACCTGGGATCACTCTGACAGGAAACGGACAAGCACAGCTGCCAGGAGTCAGATGCTCCAGCCTCAGTCTCCAGTTGTTAGTCTCAGGATCAACAGAGAACTGGAAAGCAGCAGAATCTGGAGGAGCAGGAAGAGAGCCCAGAGGAGGAGTGTTGTGCTCAGTGACGGTTAACAGATGAAACGGAATTTCATGGAGATTCTTTGTTACAAGGAGAAATTGCTCAGTCTCAACTCCCAGAATGTGAAAGTTGCCTGGTTTAAGAGACCTATGTTTTCTTTTTCAGCTCTTCAAACCTTCGGGAAAGATCATCAAAGTCAATGTCTTCAGATGCTGAGGTGCTGGCACCAGCAGATGCAGTTGGTAGTGTGTCTGGCACAGATGGCAACTCTGGTAGGACAAAGTTGTCATAGTTATCCGCAGGTCTGGAAGGAAGCTTTGCAGAGGCTTCTGGCTTGGGTCCAGGACCTAATTAGGGCAAGGAGCACAATGTTACAAACACCAGAGAAATGACTCAGATCCCCTTTGGCAGTAAAAATAAAATCAAAATACAGAAGAAAACCTTAGTTCAAGAACTTTGAGTCTCGCTCCTGTCACTCAGGCTGGAGTGCAGTGGTGTGATCTCAGCTCACTGCAACCTCTGCCTCCTGGGTTCAAGCGATTCTCCTGCCTCAGCCTCCTGAGTAGCTGGGATTAAGGCGCACACCACCACACCCAGCTAATTTTTGTATTTTTAGTAGAGATGGGGCTTCACCATGTTGGCCAGGCTGGTCTTGAACTCCTGATCTCAAGTGATCCACACACCTCAGTCTCCCAAAGTGCTGGAATTACAGGTGTGAGCCACCACACCTGGCTAAAGAAATTTTATTTCTGAAGGCTAATAAACACCTGAATGACAGTTAACATCTACAGTTTCTTTTTTTTTTTTTGAGACGGAGTCTGGCTGTGTCTCCCAGGCTGGAGTGCAGTGGCGTGATCTCGGCTCACTGCAAGCTCCGCCTCCCGGATTCACGCCATTCTCCCGCCTCAGCCTCCAGAGTAGCTGGGACTACAGGCGCCCGCCACCTCGCCTGGCTAGTTTTTTATATTTTTAGTAGAGACGGGGTTTCACCGTGTTAGCCAGGATGGTCTCGATCTCCTGACCTCGTGATCCACCCGCCTCGGCCTCTCAAAGTGCTGGAATTACAGGCTTGAGCCACCGCGCCCGGCCACATCTACAGTTTCTAATTAGAGTTGAATGCTATCTGTTTTACTTTCCTGTGGTAAGAAAAAAGTTTAAGGGAAATCAAAGTGGGATACATGTGGCCACATCCACAGAGCAATCAACTGTTCCCTTTCATAAGGTCTGCTCCTTTACCAACCAAGTCCAAGGAGTGATAATAGGATTCTGCTAGAACAAACATTGCTTCCTTAAGAACCAACATTCTTTAGGGATTGAGGGGCAAAGTTTTTTTAAAGGAATATAAAGTCCAAGTTATCTGATATAATGGTCTGGTTTCTGTAAGTTCTAGAATCAGGAAAACTAAATTACAAAAAAATCAAAATAGTACTCTGACTCTGGAGGGAAGGGCAGAGTTGACTGGAAAAAGGGAACTTTGAGGTAAGAGTAACATTGCATACCTTGATCAGAGAGTGGAATTTGTGTGTGTGTATACACTTAAAATCTATGGGTTTTTTTTTTTTATGTAAATTATATCTCCATAAGACAACTGTCTAATTTTATTTATTTTTTGAGATGGAGTCTCACTCTTGCCCAGGCTGGAGTACAGTGGCACAATCTCAGCTCACTGTAACCTCCGCCTCCCGGGTTCAAGCGATGCTTCTGCCTCAGCTTCCTGAGTAGCTGGGATTACAGGCACCCACCACCACCATGCCCAGCTAATTTGTGTATTTTTAGTAGAGACAGGGTTTCACCATGTTGACCAGGCTGGTTTTGAACACCTGACCTCAGATGATCCGCCCATCTTGGCCTCCCAAAGTGCTGGGATTACAGGTGTGAGCCACCGCGCCCGGCCTCTAATTTTAAAAGTATTCTTCCCTCTGGTTTTTGCTGGTAGGTAGTATCTTAATTTTTGTTTTTTAAGACAGGGCCTTACTTTGTCACCCAGGCACCCAGGCTGGAGTACAACGATAGCTCACTGTAACCTTGAACTCCTAGGCTTAAGAATGCCTCTTAAGTAGCTGTGACCACAGGTCCACAACCACCAAGCTGGGTTTTTAAAAATTTTTTGTTGAAACAAGGATCTTGCCCAGGCAGGTCTCAAACTCCTGGCCTCAGGTGATCCTCCTGCCTCAGCTTCCCAAAGTGCTTGGATTACAAATGTGAATCACCATACCTGGCCAGTACTTTTTTTAATTGAGTAGATAGCTACATGAACATGTTTGCTTTGTAAAATTCACTGAGCTGGCTAGGCATGGTGGCTCATGCCTGTAATCTCGGCACTTTGGAAGGCTGAGGCAGGCAGATCACGAGGTCAGGAGTTCAAGACCAGCCTGACCAACATGGTTAAACCCCGTAAACGAAAAATACAAAAGTTAGCTGGGTGTGGTGGTGTGCACCTGTAATCCCAGCTGATACTCAGGAGGCTGAGGCAGAATAGCTTGAACCCGGGAGGCGGAGGTTGCAGAGTCAAGACTGCACCACTACACTCCAGCCTGGGCAACAGAGCCAGATTCCATCACAAAAAAAAAAAAAAAAGAAAAACAGCTATACACTTAGCATTTGACTACACTCCAGCCTGGGCAACAGAGCCAGATTCCATCACAAAAAAAAAAAAAAAAAAAAAAAAAGAAAAACAGCTATACACTTAGCATTTGTACTTATTTTCTCCTCAACATCTCTTTAATGCCCCAACTTAAAATTTGGTATTTTGAGGCACAATGGAAGTTGAAGCAGCAGTAACATAAAGAAGTCAAGCATGACTGAAAAAAACCAGAAGGATGAAAAAGAATAGTGATACCACTGACAAAGAGGGAACATGGGAACTTCTTTTGGGCTAGGGACAATCTTTTATCTTTGGAAGCAGGATATCCTGAGTTCTATTTTAGCATTTGGGAAGAGAACAGGGCATGTAAATAGAATTCCATGGACTTGGAAACAGTCTCTAAGGGAGGAACAATGAGAAAATAACAGAGGGTTTAGCACTGAGCCCCGAAGGTTTCTGATTGACACTACTCACCAACAATCTGTGCAGAAGAGATATTCTTATCAGCATTAACGTCATCTACCTGAAACACACAAATTGTTACCAGAGGAAACAGCAATGGCATCACTGGAGAAAGTACTGGTATAAGCCCCTGTGTTTCCAAAAGCCAAGGTGCTCACCAAATACAACAGAGCCTGTTCCAAAGAAACTGCCCCTGCATTTCTTCCGATCCTTTGATTGGAAGATACCATGTTGAACTCCTTTGATTTTAATTGAGACAGGGTCTTGTTCTGTCACCCAGGCTGGAGTGCAGTGGTACAATCACGGCTCACCACAGCCTCCACTTCCTGGGCTCCAGCCATTGCCCCACCACAACCTCCCGCATAGCTGGGACCACAGGTGTGCAGCACTCTGCCTGGCCAATTTTTGTATTTTGGGTAGAGACAGGGTTTCGCCATGTTGCCCAAGCTGGTCTCGAACGCCTGCCTAAGCCTCCCAAAGTGCTGGGATTACAGGCGCGAGCCACCACACCCAGCCCCATGTTGAACTCTTAACTGCCAAGCAGAGAAAAAGAAAATCCTTACTACACTATGACAACGTTAATGATACTTTCACCTTTGGGCAAAGGGAAAGCATTCCTGAATATATCTGTAAGAACCAAGTCCTCAAATAATGAAGATTTTCGACCTCATTCCTACAAACAGCTGTGGGTTATGCTCCGATGCATGCAAAACCAAAGCATAAGAAAAACTCAGGCCCAAGGTAGAACACATGAGCTACAGATGGGAACCAAAGGAAAGAACAGAAAGCAAGCTCAGGAACAGGAAGATCTTCTTAGATGAGTAATTTACATAGCAAATGCCACACCAATTTGTTTCTCAGTAAAATACTAGATGGAGACAGGTCTCAAAAGGCCTACAGTAACTGAAGAAACAAGGCTGGTCAAAAATAAGTAACCTCAACCACCTACAGTTAGAGGTATTAGCTATTCATTAGCAAGTTTTAACTAGAATACTAAAATGTGAAATCAATGCTATCAGCCGACATGTAACTGGACATTTCTGATTATTCCTTTACATGTGTTGAGAACATGTAAGACTAATATTTTAATAATGATACTTTAGCATCACAACTATATCAGCTCAATGTGAGTATCTGCCTAGTCGGTCAAAACAACTGGTTAAGTCCCCTCATAGAGCACAACTTTCTAAGAAATCTGTAGTTCCTTCCTGATTCCTGGCTCAAATGCAGACAAAGCATTGCTACCAATGATACTGCCATCACCACCATTCCCCATTTCCAGGGTAGTGTTATAAAGCAACATAAGACTCCCAAAGCAAAAACGATGACAGTACTAGGAGTTGATCAAAACTCTGCCTTCCCTGTGGTCATTATTTTGCTCCCTCTTCATGGCATTCACTCTCCTGTTGCTTATAAAACAGGCTCAGGCACTTACAGATTCGTACGATGGGGGAGTTGCTGGTATCTGAGGTGGATGAATATTGGGAAAGGCCTGAAAAGTCCCCATTGGCAATCCATTGAAATCTGACTGTAAGAGGAGAAAGGCAACATCAGAGACACTGTCTCCAGTTTGCAATCTTGAAGGTTTGAGTATTGGAAGGGAGAAATAAATACATGTATATTCCCATACTAAATATATATAAATATTCAAGATCCTTAAAAATGCCCAAAGACCACATGTGGTCAGGATTCCAGATTTATAAAGATCTATAGCCAAAGGCTATTTAATCAAGTGCTTCAGTGTTTACAAGGGAAAACTCTAATGAGACTTTACTAGCAATGACCATCTTATCTACAAAGGTTTTTCTGCCTGATAATAATTGGTGATTTATTCATTTGTGGAAAAAGCTACTAGTATGACTATAACAGATCCCAAAGATATTCAGTAAACCTATATGAAAAGTGTTTTTCTGACACCATCTCTATAGATTTTCCTACAGCTGAACTAAAAGATCTTCTTTGAATCCAATGATTTTTTCCCCACAAGATGACTGCCAGCTAATACCAAATGTTCTTACTGCTGACTGCTCCTGACAACCTACAATTCCTGAGTGTATTCACAGAGCCAGCTTGTCATCCTCTATAACATTTTCTAAAGCTCATACCCACACTTATGTATACTTACGGGTCCCTTTGGCAGTGGATATGAGAAAGGCGTATTTGCAGATGGCATGGGCATGGGCATTGGCATTGGCACCGTTCCATCAGGTCCACCAACTGGTGCTGTGAACCCACCACCCCCTCCTCTTCCAGGGCCTCCTTTCTTCACATCATCTGTGAATCCAACATCAATAAGATCTGTATCTACCCCAGGAGGAGCTTCTGCCTGAGACAAAAAGAGAAACCCATGTCATTAACACATGTCCAAGACCCGGTTCCCCAGAAAGCGGACTCAGATGGAGATTAGCATGAAGCAAGTTTACTGGAGTGCTTCTGAGATCACCATGTGTGAGGGAAAAGAAGGCAGAGTTAGGTGGAAGGAGAAGTTGGGCTGCAACAAAGGCCTCACAACAAAGGCCTCAGCCAATTAATTCCCCAATGACATCTACAGCTGGAATGGACCTGATGGTGTCTCCAACTGGGGGTAATAGGGATGTCTGAGCAGTACACACCAAAGCATCCACCAGACCCCACTGACCTTAACTGGTGGATGATTTTATTTTATGTATTTATTTTTTGAGATGGAGTCTTGCTGTTGCCCAGACTGGAGTGCAGTGGCATGATTTCGGCTCACTGCGAGCTCCTCCGCCTCCTGGGTTCACACCATTCTCCTGCTTCAGCCTCCCAATTAGCTGGGACTACAGGCACCTGCCACCACAGCCAGCTAATTTATTCTATTTTTAGTAGAGACAGGGGTTTCACCGTGTTAGCCAGGATGGTCTCAATCTCCTGACCTCATGATCCACCCGCCTCAGCCTCCCAAAGTGCTGGGATTACAGGCGTGAGCCACTGTGCTTAGCCAACTGGTGGATGATTTTTTATCCCTGTATCCTCAGCTTTCTGTGCACTACCTGACACATGGTGGGTACCTAGTAAACGTTTCGGGAACTGTTTGGGCCTTGGGGCATTTCTTGCTATCTACAGGAGGTTTCTCAATTCTGAAGTTCACCAAAAAGTAGCAATAATAGTGCCATTTTACATTTGTATCAAGGTTTGGACCTTCTCAGTGTTGTTATTCATCTAATTCCTTAAGTTCCCTGTGAGATATGCAGGCACATTTATTGTCAAAAAGCTAACTGGACGAAGGCTTAAACTCACACAAATTTAAGTTAATGCAAAGAATATGGATTTTTTTTTTTTTCAAAGAAGGTCATACCTACAAATTCATTTTTCTTTGTATTCTGGGATAAACTTACCATGACCACAGAGTCAGGTTCATAGGGTACATTGTAATTCTTGGCAATTTCAATCAGGTATCTCTCCACCAGGATTTTGGGTGGGGCTTCCACACTCAGCTTGTGCATTAGCTATAAGTAGAAAGTAAGATGCATCTATACCAACCAGCCTAATCCTAACCTCACTATGCAAAGTTAGCTCCTCTCATTTTACAGGTAACATTGAGGAAAAAAAGGTTCAGAGCAGTTAAATTTTTTTCAGAGTCACAAGACACATCAGAGGACCCAAGTCTCTTCACATTCTCATTACACATGACCCAGATGCTGGTAAAAGACAAGACTGCTGCCTTCCACAGTTCAATTCATCCACCACCCTCCCCACCTCACTTCCATCCTTCACAAATGACATGAGGCATACAAAGTGGGGAAGTGGAGTCAGGAATGACAGCAACCAGAGGAAATCAGCAGGTGTAAGGATTGGACCACACTGCCAGCCACACAGCTGAAATGTGAAACCCTATACTGAGCCATACAGTGGTACCCACTAGAATTGCCACAGGCAATACAATAAACTGCTCCCACATACTGCTTTCATGTTTACCAACTATGTTCATTACCCTGTCATTCACAGTTCCAATCTGGTTGGTCCTACATAGCTTGCCATATTCCTTGCTATACTTGGCACAGAGCTGATCAGCAACCTAAAAAGAAAAAGGACAGTAAATAAAAATAGAGACCACTCCAACAGACTGCTCTATGCTTCTTCCTGGCAACAGTAAACATGCGTCTATTACAAGATTTCCAAAACACTGGAATCTGCAAAACCTTAAGGGGTACGCATTAATCCACTATTTGTTCATCCATCCATCCAATGAGCAGCACTCAAGTGCCAAACACCATCATGAGTGTTATACAATATAAATAAAAGGAACAAAATAGATACTGTTCCTACTCTTACAGTCTTATATTAATCAAATTGTACAAAGAAAAAAGTTTCCTCTTCAAAGTTTCCCTTCTTAAAGAATAAATCATAAATGTTAGAAATGTTTCTTTTGAGGCCAAGTGCAGGGGCTCACGCCTGTAATTCCAGCACTTTGGGAGGCCGAGGCAGGCAGATCACAAGGTCAGGAGATTGAGACCATCCTGGCTAACATGGTGAAACCCCATCTCTACTAAAAAAAAGAAATGTTTCTTTTAAAGACTAACTTCCTTCAAGCTTCCTTGCTTTGTGCTAATAACTCTTTGTTAACCCCTATCCCATGTAACTATTAAATATAAGAAAATGAATACATTCTATGCCCTTGTACTTTAACCAAGATGCTCACAGGCATGTCTCAGCTTGCAGCCTACGCCCCTTCCTTATTTGGGAATGTTACTACTTTTCTAAGTCTTCTCATAAGCAACTTCCTCTCTTCCTTTGTTCTCCCTTGCATATACCTATTTTTAAAAGTTTTAAAACCTTTAGCCAAATGGGTGCAGCCTAGACTGTGAGGTCCAGTTCCAGCCAATGGAATCAGGACACAGCAATAGGGTCCAGATGTGTAGAATATAACTATTTTTACCCCCTTTCTTCAGTGTGCTCTCGCTATTGTTCCATCTGCGAGAAGCACCCTTTCTGCAGAAAGTAAAAACTGCCTTGCTGAAAGAATTAAATTTATATTTGAGTGCTATTTCTTTGTGGCACCGTGGAACAAGCATTTCTAACAATAACACAGATAAAGGCACAACTGCAGCTACAATAAGTGATACCAAGTGAAGGCACAGCATGCTATCACCAGCTTCTAACAGCAGAATCAAATCTGATCAGAAAAGTCAGGAAAGGTTTCCTGAAGGAAGTAATGCTTTGCTGAGATTTAAAGGATGACTAAGGTCAGGCATGGTGGTTCATGTCTGTAATCCCAACACTTTGTGAAGCTGAGGTGGGCAGATCACTTGAGCTCAGGTGTTCAAGACCAGCCTGGGCAACATAGCAAAACCCTAGCCTCTATTTTTAAAAGACACAAAAATTAGCTGGGCATGGTGGCGTGCACCTGTTTTCTCAGCTACTCGGGAGGCTGAGGTGGGAGGATGATCAGTTGAGCCCAGGAAGCCGAGGCTGCAGTGAGGCAAGATCATGCCACTGCACTCCAGCCTGGGTGACAAAGCAAGACCCTGTCTCAAATAATTAAGAATGACTAGGAGTTAACTAAACAGGGAAGGAAGAGCATTCCAGGAAAAGAAAACAGCAGTGCAAAGCCCCCGGTGGAAAAAAACAAAGTCCTCAAGCCTGCAATCAGCCAGTGAGCCTCTAGTACAGAGGCCAAGGAGTGTGGTAGGAAACGAAGAAGGGGAGGTGGGAGCCAGACAACGCAGGACCATGTAGGCCGTATAAGGGAGTTTTTTTCTATCACAAGAGCAACAGAAAGCTACTGATGGGCTTTAAAGCAAGAGGTCATGACAGGATCAGAGCTGTTTTGGACAAAACCCTCAGGTGGTTCTGATGGAATAGCGAATAGATTTAAAAAAGCCAAAGTAGGAATAGGAAGAATACTCAAGAAGCTACTCTCACTTTCCAGACAGGAAATGATATTGGACCAGAGTGGTCCCAACATTCCAGGAGCCCAGTAGGAGAGTTCTCACTGTTCATTATGAAGACTTTCAGTGGTACCTGGCACCTATGATTTAAATGGCATTTGTCTTTTATGGTTTTTGTTTTGGCTGGTTTATACTATACAGAGATTATTTTTATTCACATTAATGTATCACTCTGTTTATAGCTTTTGAATTTTGTAACATATTTAAGCCTTTTCCGAGATTAATTTTAAAGGAGTACAGAAGAGACCAAAAACGGCCGGGTGTGGTGGCTCATACCTGTAATCCCAACACTTTGGGAGGCCGAGGCAGGCGGATCACAAGGTCAGAAATTCAAGACCAGTCTGGTCAACATGATGAAACCCTGTCTCCACTAAAAATACAAAAAATTAGCCAGGCATGGTGGCAGGCACCTGTAATCCCAGCTACTTAGGAGGCTGAGGCAGGAGAATCGCTTGAACCCAGGAGGTAGAGGTTGCAGTGAGCCAAAATTGTACCACTGCACTCCAGCCCAGGCAACAGTGTAAGACTCCGTCTCAAAAAAAAAAAAAATCTACATAATAATCAGTTGCCTCTATTGTCCCTCTTCTCTGCCCACAAAACTCAATGACTATCCCTGGCACCCTACTGGACTATCTGAGGTTTATTCTCTGGGGAGACTAAACTAAAGGAACTCGAGTCTACACACAGGAGACAATAGTGATACTTACAACAGAAGAATTAAGTGTAAGTCTTCTATATATCAAATAGATTTTTGGCTTCCTTCTCCACTGGGCTCTCAGAAATGCTGGCAGCCAGCTTATACACTCTAGGCAGAAAATAGGAGGATTCTGGAGAAAACGACCAACCCAAGGAAAGATGACTAGTTCCTCACAGTCTGGAATTCCTCCAAATAAGAGCTTAGTCAGATCACTCAGCAATGAAGGCATCTGGCAGTAAAAACCCACCCATGCACACAAGAAGTTCCAATCTCCTTTTTAGTGCCTCACTCTAAAATGTAAACCAACACCCAAGGACCACTAAATCTTTGGAAAAGCTTCTACTATAAAAACTAAGAAATATGAAAAATGAACTTGAGAGAAACAAACATGACAGAAGTTTAAAAATTAACTATAATTAATATCCTCAGAGACTCAGAAAACATTGTAGCCATGAAACAAACAGTATGAAAAATATTCAAGAGAATTTTTTTAAAACCGCTCTTGAAAAAAACCTAGAAAACAAGGAAATCTCAGTAGATGGGTTGGCAGATAAGAATGAGACAATTCCTAGGAAATAAAACAGAAAGGCAAAGATGTAGAAAATAGAAAACAACACAACTGAATTTGTATCCTAGGAGTCAGTACCATATCCATGTTGTGATGTGCAATTTTCTGGTTAATGTCTGTCTCTTCTGCTAGACTCTAAGCTACAGGAGTACGGCTGGTGCCATATTTTGCTCACCACTATCACCCCCAGCACTCACACAGCTCATACAATTTACTTAATAAATATTTGTGGAATTAATAAATACAGCAAAAACATCTGTCACCTTAATGTTATTTTAACTTTACTCGTTTACACTTGTATAAGAACTTTTCTATTTTCATAGAGTTAAATAACATTAAGACAAAACTGGAGAACATGAAACTTTGCTCCTTAAAAAAATTACTCAAGTTTGCAAAACGCTGTTCTATTCTACTATATAAGGCTGAAAAAGAGAAACACATTTACAAAACCTATTTCAAAAGCAACATAAGAAGGGTACAAAATATCTGGTCAAATCGGCAGAAGTACCTTATATTAACCAACCTTTCTAACAATATGAAAAGCTACAGACATCACTGAAACTACTTGTACTCACTATTTTCAACTCAGCCACTTCTGACTGGAGTCGAGGAGCAGCCCAGATCAATGTAGACACAGATTCAGCCAGACCAGAATCTAGTTCCCTAATCAAGGAAAAATATTTTTTTAAAACATTCTTTAAAACAAACCAACAAAATCCTAGCTTTTGTTTCATATACTTTATAGCCTCTGAAGCTATTTTGTGAATCTCACTAGATTCTCACAATAACTCTAGGCTTCTAGCCATTTTCGTGATCTTATTTTACTTTTGGAGAAACTCAAGCCCAAGGCCATGAAGTCGGAAAATGGTTGAGCCAAGATTCAAATCTAGGCTTCTCAGTTTCAGATTCTGTATTTTCGTTTTAACAGTTATCTACGCTGAGATCAGGCCTTTAAGCAACTGTTAGGAAGCAGATCCTTGGGCATGTGAAATAGTCCCTTAATGCAGAAAAAGACCATATTACTCCTTTCTCAAATTCCAGAAGTCATTTAGGTCTTCGAATCAAAGTATCTTACTTCATAGACTGGATAAGGCCAAACCGAGCCAGCAGCAGGTCACAGTACAGCTCCAGGATCTCCATGGCCTCCACGAGGTAGTCTTCCCGGATAATGTGCTCAACACGGATCCGAGCTCGTTCATCTTTCCCAGCAGCCAGATAGTCAGCAATCTCCTTTCTCGCTTTCTGGGCCAGTTCCGCTAAGACACAAATCCCACTCCAGTCTCACAGTAGAGCACTGGCATCTGGCCTACAGGCCAATCACCCCCCCAGCAAGAAGAACTGGGTGGTTTCTATTATATCCTAGCTCCTCTCCCTTAGCAAATCTAATCCTATCCCATCTACTGTAGAATTTGCTACTCTGTCTAGGTGAGAAAATATAGTTCATGTGGCTTGACATTTCCAACTCAGGAGTCAGGTAACCTAATTCCATAACAACAGAGTATGTCCCTTTCTCTGCAAAAAAGGTACTTAGTCTATTAGTCACAAAGGACAGAAATGCATCCAAAGCTTAAAAGATATGATCCCAGGCCAGGCATGGTAGCTCATGCCTGTAATCCCAGCACTTTGGGAGGCCGAGTCAGACGGATGGCTTTGAGGTCATGAGTTCAAGACCAGCCTGGCCAACATGGTGAAATCCCGTCTCTACTAAAAACATGAAAATTAGCCAGGTGTGGTGGCACATGCCTGTAATCCCAGCTACTTGGGAGGCTGAGGCACAAGAATCACTTGAACCCTGGAGGTGGAGGTTGCAGTGAGCCGAGATCACACCACTGCACTCTATCCTGGGCAACAGAGTAAGACTGTGTCTCAACAAAAACAACAACAAAAAAAGATACGATCCCTAAGACTTCATAGTACTGGCCTCAAAGATCCACTACTGGGGTGCTAGTATCCAGTGATGTATTTTGGAGAAAAAAAGTACACTACTCACTTTTTTTTTTCTCCAATAGTTTAAGGCGATTTATGACTAATCTCAAATTCACTCTTAAGCGCTCAGCTTTAAATCCAGAGCCCAGCATGCTGTGCTGTTCCTCCTAGAAACAGAAGAAGCACAATGACTATTTTCAAGTCAAAATTAGTTCAGGAACTAAAGCCTCTTAAGGGGTGAATTATGTGAAACAATAAACCAGAGTGTTTTTCTAATACAGGAAAATGACATGCTCTAATTCACATTTTTTACAGATTGTTTTGGCTGTTGTAAAGAAAACTGATTGGGGAAGGATAATACTGGAAGCAGGAAGACCAATGGGAAGGATATTATTATCATCCAGATAAGAGATGGTAATGGCTCAGACTAGGGTGGTTAGCAGTGTCAGCAACTGGATTTGAAATCTACTTTGAAGGCACAGCTGAAAGAATTTGGTGACAGATGAAATTAATACCTAGATATTGGCATGGGGTGGTGTGATAAAAAGATAAAAAAGCAGAAGGGCTCCCTGCTTCTCCCAAAAAAATCTCAACAGGGACGGCAATGGGGAAAGATGATCGAATTTAGACCCATAATTGAAAATATTCTCATCTTAACTCCCCAAATCCTGCCAACAAGTCTCAGTCTTTGGGGAAAAGTTAGTACCCAAGAAATATCATTGACATCTACTCATGTACAGAGTTACACAAAGGGGTGAAAAGTCCAAGAAAAAAACTGCTCTACAAAATTCTACAACAGACGGCTCTTTACCAGGAATTTCACTGAATAGTAGAGTTACAGTCAACAAAACCACCCCTCCTCTACCCACAAGACTTTAGGGTATACCATTGTGCATTGACCACTGTGCATTCTATTTCAAAACAGCACAATTTCTATTTCTCTAAATTTAAATTCTGGACTCAAACTTAAAAACATGTAATATCCAAACAAAAGAGAGGTCAAACAAAGTAACTGAGGAACAGACAAATCAAAAGAGCACCAAAGAAAGAAAAAACAGTAGGAATAGTACTTGTCTACTAGTGAATTAACCACTAATAAAAAACATCAGATGGGTTTTCCTTTTGTAAAACTGCCCCCAAAAGCCTTTACCCTACATTTAAGAATTAACCTAAGTCCCAGGTTAAAATGGGGCTTTTATGTCATCAAGTATCTGGAATCCAGCAATTGAATTACGTTCAATCCATGCAATAAGTATTTACTGATTACCCGTATGTCAGGCGTTGGCTTGATGCTGGAGATAAAAAGCATAAATTAAGTACAGTCCTGGCCAGGTACGGTGGCTCACACCTGTAATCCCATCACTTTGGGAGGCCAAGGTGGGCAGATCATGAGGTCAGGAGATGGAGACCATCCTGGCTAACATGGTGAAAGCCCATCTCTAATAAAAATACAAAAAAAAAAAAAAAAAAATTAGCTGGGCATGGTGATGTACACCTGTAGTCCCAGCTACTCGGGAGGCTGAGACAGGAGAACTGCTTGAACCCAGGAGGAGTAACAGTGAGCCAAAATCGCGCCACTGCACTCCAGCCTGGAAACGGAGTAAGACAATGTCTCCAAAAGAAAGAAAGAAAGAAAAAAAAAGGTACAATCCCTGTCCTCAAAGGAACCCGTATTCTACTGGAAAAACAACAAACAAACAACAAAAACAACCCCAGCACTTTGGGAGGCCTAAGCGGGCGGATCACCTGAGGTCGGGAGTTCGAGATCAGCCTGATCAACATGGAGAAACCCTGTCTCTACTAAAAATACAAAATTAGCTGGGTGTGATGGTGCATGCCTGTAATCCCAGCTGCTTGGGAGGCTGAGGCAGGAGAATTGCTTTAAGCCAGGAGGCGGAGTTTGCAGTGAACCGAGAACACTCCATTGCACTCCAACCTGGGCAACAAGAGTGAAATTCCGTCTCCAAAAACAAAAAGCTAAATAGTAGGGTGTGAGTGTGGTGGCTCATGCCTGTAATCCCAGCGCTTTGGGAGGCCAAGGCGGGAGGACTGCTTAAGCCCGTGAGTTCAAGACCAGCCTAGGCAACATGGAGGAGCCCCATCTTTACAAAAAAATACAAAAATTAGTCGGGCATGGTGGCATGCACCTGTGGTCCCAGCTACTCAGGAGACTGAGCCAGGAAGACTGCTTGACTTCCAGAAGCAGAGGCTGTGGTGAGCCAAGATCACACCACAGTATTCCAGGTATGGTGAGAGAGCAAGACTCTGTCTCAAAAACCAAGAGCTAATTACATATAAAGGACTCCTATAACTCAACAACAACGTGATTAAAAACTGGGCAAAAAACTTGGAAGACATTTCTCCAAAGATGATATACAAACAGCCAACAAGCATATCAAAAGTGCCAATATCATTAATCTCTAGAGAAAGGCAAAATGAAATCACAATGAGATACCACTTCACACCCATTAGGATGGCTACTATCAAAAAAAAAGAAAGAAAATTTCAAGTACTAATGAGGCTGTGGAGAAAACGGAACCCTTGTGCACTGTTGGTGGGATTGTAAAATGGTACAACCATTACAGAAAAACAGTATGGCAGTTCCTCAAAAAATTAAAATTAAAAATGTAACTACCATATAATCTAAAAAATCCCACTTCTGGTATATATCTAAAAGAACTGAAAGCAGAACTTCAAAGAGGTATTTGCATACCTATGTTCCCAGCAGCATTATTCACAATGGCCAACAGGTGGAGGCAACCCAAATGGCCACTGAGGGATGAATGGATAAACCAAATGTGGTCTACACATACAACAGAGCACTCATCAGCCTTAGAAAGGAAAGGAAATCCTACCCATCACATGCTATGGATGAACTTTGAGGACATCATGGTAAGTAAAATAAGCCAGTCACAAAAAAAAGAAACACTGTAAAATTCTACTTGTGTGAGGTATCTAAAATTAGAGAAACAGAAAGTAGAATGGTGGTTGCCAGGGTCTGGGAGTAGGGGGAAATAGGGAACTGTTTCATGAGTACAGAGTTTCAGTTATGAAAGATGAAAAGTTTATGGAGATCTGTTGCACAACTATGTGAGTACATACTACTGAACTCTACACTTAAAAATGGGTAAGTTAGTAAATTCTGTCATGTTGCCATGTGTTTTTCACCACAGTTAAATTTTTTAATTCTCAAGAGCTAAAACAAAACTATTAACATATTAGGATAAACATAAAAGAATATTTTATAAAGGAGAAAGAACAGACCTTTTTAAGAAGAGACAAAAATTATTTTGTATGGAAAAATTACTTAAACTATAAAAAAATTAAAAGGTAAGCAATATTTGGGGGGAAATCTGCAATGGAGATTATTCTAAACTTGATCATGATGACGAGTGAGAAAACTGGTGCATTCTCAAACTCCTGCTGGCAATGTAAATTGGTACCACCTCTCAAGGTCACTCTTTCAAACTTCCAAGTTTAGCCGGGAGCAGTGGCTCATGCCTGTAATCCCAACACTTTGGGAGACAGAGACTTGAGCTCAGGAGACTAGCCTGGGCAACATGGTGAAACTCCAACTGTACCAAAACTACAAAAATTCGCCAAGACATGGTGGTGAGCGCCTATAGTCCCAGCTACTAAGGAGGCAGGAGTGAGAGGATCACTGGAGCCTGGGTAGTCGAGGCTAAGGTGAGCCATGACTGTGCCACTGCACTCCAGCGTAGGCAACAGAGCAAGACCTTGTCTCAAAAAAGAAAAAAAAAAACACAAAACAAAAATTCCAAGTTTAAATGTCTATCCTGAAGAACAGTTCACATTCATGTGTATACAGAGGGGAATGTACAATGACAAAATCATCTAAATTCCAACAGTTAGAAACTGATTAAAACACATCTAATTTTATGGGATACATGGCAGTAGTTTTGTTTTTTGGTGGTTTTTTTATGGTTTCTGAGACAGAGTCTTCACTTTGTTGCCCAGGCTGGAGTGCGGTGGCGTGATCTTAGCTCACTGCAACCCCTGCCTCCCAAGTTCAAGCAATTCTCTTGCCTCAGTCTCCGGAGTGGCTGGGATTACAGGCATGAACCACCACACCCAGCTAATCTTTGTATAGCAATAGTTTTTTGTTTTGTTTTCTTTTTTTAAAAAAGGTAATGTAGCATTCTAAAACATTTTAGCACAAAGCAAGCACTCAGATAATAATTGCTGAAAAAATTAAAGGGAGGAGCTCCAAGATGTGTTACTTTTATTGTTTTGTTTTTGAGATAAGAGTCTCACTCTCGCCCAGGCTGGAGTGCAGTGGTGCGATCACAGCTCACTGCAACCTCTGCCTCCTGGGTTCAAGCTATTCTCCTGCCTCAGCCTCCCAAGTAACTGAGATTACAGGCACGCGCCACCATGCCTAGCTAATTTTTCATATTTTTAGTAGAGATGGGGTTTCACCATGTTGGACACGCTGGTCTTGAACTCCTGACCTCAAGTGATCCACCCATCTCAGCCTCCCAATGTTTTTTTTGTTTTGTTTTGTTTTTAAATCAAGCTGAAAAGTAGCATACACATTATGATACTACTTTATACACATATATAAATGCATGGAGAAGGCACCTATAAAAACAGGTATTAACATTTTAATGGTGTTAACTCTGGAAAGTAAAGCTGAAGGGAAGCCTCAGTATTTTCTCCTATATACTCCAAATTGATGAATATTTACAAAAATGTATTCACATATATTTGAGTAAGAATATTTCTATTAATCCATAACCACCCTTGCCCTTATGAAGTACAGTAGTACCCCCTTATCCAAGGGTTACGTTCCAGGACCCTAGTGGATGCCTGAAATTGCAGCTCATACCGAATCCTATACATAGTACCATGTTTTTCAATCTGATATCCAAGGGGGCTAAGTGACTAGTGGGCAGGTAGCATACACAGCGTGGATACGCTGGACAAACGGGTAATTCAAATCCCAGGTGGGATGAACAGGATGGCACGAGAGTTCATCAAACTACTTGGAATGACACACAATTTAAAATGTATGAACTGTTTATTTCTGCAATTTTCCATTTAATATTTTCAGACCACACTTGACCAAAGTAGCTGAAAGCCCAGACAATGAAAACATGGATAAGGGAGGATGGCTGTACATCAAGGCCCTTTATTGTATAATCAAGATAACAAATCAACTCCCATTATCACTCCTGAGTAGCTGGGACTACAGGCACATGCCACCACACCCAGCTAATTTTTGTATTTTGAGTAGAGACGGGGTTTCACCATGTTGGCCAGGTGACTGAAATTAGAAGATATTAACCCAAAGAACATTATCCAACTTGCCGTTAAATTATTCAGTATACACTTGATTAATAAGGTAACTAGGTTTAAAAAGGTACAAAAAATATTCCTGAGTATTTCTCTATCACGGGTCCTACAAAGATCTTGCCCTTAGTAGACAATTATTCCAGCTTAAACATGGATACACCAAACTTGTCAAGTAACCAGTTACATTTCTTTTTTCTTTTTTTTTTTTTTTTGAGACGGAGTCTCGCTCTGTCGCCCAGGCTGGAGTGCAGTGACCGGATCTTGGCTCACTGCAAGCTCCGCCTCCCGGGTTTACGCCATTCTCCTGCCTCAGCCTCCCCAGTAGCTGGGACTACAGGCGCCCGCCACCTCGCCCGGCTAGTTTTTTTGTATTTTTTAGTAGAGATGGGGTTTCACTGGGTTAGCCAGGATGGTCTCGATCTCCTGACCTCGTGATCCGCCCGTCTCGGCCTCCCAAAGTGCTGGGATTACAGGCTTGAGCCACCGCGCCCGGCCAACCAGTTACATTTCTAAGAGAAGGATAACCTAAGGAGTTATTCTCAAGTTTTCATTTACTATTTTGTATGCTCCTAGAAGTTAATATGGTAACAAAGATAAGATTATACCTGTCAGATTGGCAAAAATTAGAAGTAGGCTTTCAAATAATGACCAATATAAATGTACAAATTGATATGACCATTTTGGACACTAATTTGGTAGTATTTAATGAAAAGTATGCTTTAATGAAAGGTATCCATATACCTTAAAACACAGCAATCCCATTCCTGGACATACACCACCACAGAAATTTGTACACAGCACCATGAAGACACATGTATGCATTTTGTGGTAGTAAGGAAGTAGAAGAATGCTAAGTGTCCATTTCAAGAGGACAAATGAGGCCAAGTATGGTGGTCCATGCCTATAATCCCAGCAGTTTGGGAGGTCCGGGCAGGAGATCACTTGAGGCTGGAGCTCAAGACCAGCCTGGGCAACATGACAAGACTCTCTCTACAGAATATTTAGAAATTACTGGGCGTGGGGGTGCATGCCTGTAGTCCTAGCTACTTGGGAGGGTGAGGTGGGAGGCTCACTTGCACCCAGGAAGTCAAGTCAAGGAGGCAACAAAGAGCTGTGTTCATGACACTGCACTCCAGCCTGGGTGACAGAGTGAGACCCTGTATCCAAAAAAAAAAAAAAAAAGACAGATAAAATGTGACAAAAACATGACAGAATACTATGCAGCAGACAAAATTAATTAAACAGCTGTACTTAGAGCAACATGGGTGGTCCTTAAAAATAGAAACAAAAAATACAAGGAACAGGGTTCTAGGTTCAGTGTCTCTTTCACTGAATGAAGCTATAAAACCTGAACAGAATGCATTTAGCAGCTATCTGAGAACTATGAAAAATAATAGCAGATGGACAAAGAAGACCACAGTTTGAAGTACCAATAAACTGGGATCGAGTTTATCATTTTTCCCTCTGATGTTTCCCAGCCTGGATGCACAGCAGCCTGAAACCCAGAAATCAGCATCAGCAGAGAGAAAGCGCATCAAGAGCTGTCTAGTCCTGGTTTGAGGAACTAGAAAGGGGACCCCTGGTATAGACAAAGAGTGGGTGAAATACCCACTGGGAAAATCTCAGCTCACACAATCAACCTGAGACAACACGGATGTTGGAATTAACTGACAAAGACTTTAAAGCAGCTACTATAAAAATGCTGGCTGGGAGCGGTGGCTCACGCCTGTAATCCCAACACTGTGGGAGGGGCTAAGGCGGGCAGATCATCTGAGGTCAGGTGTTCGAGACCAGCCTGGCCAACGAGGTGAAACCCTTCCTTTACGAAAAACACAAAAATTAGCCAGGCATGGTGGCACATGTCTGTAGTCCCAGCTACTCAAGGGGCTGATGCAGGAGAATCGCTTGAACTGGGGAGGCGGAGGTTGCAGTGAGCCAAGGTTGTGCCATTGCACTCCAGCCTGGGCAACACAGCAAGACTGTCTCAAAAAAAAAAATGCTGCAACAAGTAAGGGAAATTTATCCTTAAATGGAAAGATTAAAAAGTAAAGACAGGCCAGGCGCAGTGGCTCATGCCTGTAATCCCAGCACTTTGGGAGGCCAAGGTAGGTGGATCATGAGGTCAGGAGTTCAAGACCAGCCTGGCCAACATGGTGAAACCCCGTCTCTACTCAAAATACAAAAATTAGCTAGGTATGGTGGCGTGTGCCTGTAGTCCCAGCTACTTAATAGGCTGAGGCGGAGAATTGCTTGACTCGGGGAGGCGGAGGTTGCAGTGGGCTGAGATCACACCACTGCACTCCAGCTGGGCGAGAGTGAGACTCCGTCTCAAAAAAAAAAAAAAGAAAAAAAAAGTAAAGACATAAAGAGGAAACAAATCTTAGAACTAATCCTTGCTTCTCAGGGGGCTGAGGCAGGAGGACTGCTTCAGCCTAGTTTAGTTGACTAGCCTGAGCAATATGGTAAGATCCTGTCTCAAAGAAAAAAAAAATTAGAATAAAAAAATACAAACCAAAGAAGGAAACTGCATGGACTAAATACCAGAATGGAAAATGACAGAGGAAAAAGCCAGGGCACTTGTAGGTAAGTCAATAGAAAGTATCTAATCTGAAAAACAGAAAGAAAAAAAATTGAAAAAAGTGAACAAAGCCTTACAGATCTGTAGGCCAACACCAAGGGGTCTTAATGTCTTAATGACAGTTGGGTCATTAAATCCCATAAGGGGGCTGGGCGAGGTGGCTCACACCTGTAATCCCAGCACTTTGGGAGGCCAAGGCAGGCAGATCACAAGGTCAGGAGATCGAGACCATCCTGGCTAACAAGGTGAAACCCCGTCTCTACTAAAAATGCAAAAAATTAGCCGGGCACGGTGGCGGGCACCTGTAGTCCCAGCTACGCGGGAAGCTAAGGCAGGAGAATGGCATGAATTTGGGAGGTGGAGCTTGCAATGAGCCGAGATTGTGCCACTGCACTCCAGCCTGGGCGACAGAGTGAGACTCTGTCTCCAAAAAAAAAAAAAAAAAAAAATCCCATAAGGATAGGAGAAAGAATACTTTTATTCTTTTTTTTTTTTTTTTTGAGGCAGAGTCTTGCTCTGTCGCCCAGGCTGGAGTGCAGTGGCCGGATCTCAGCTCACTGCAAGCTCCGCCTCCCGGGTTCCCGCCATTCTCCTGCCTCAGCCTCCCAAGTAGCTGGGACTACAGGCGCCCGCCACCTCGCCCGGCTAGTTTTTTGTATTTTTAGTAGAGACGGGGTTTCACTGTGTTCGCCAGGATGGTCTCGATCTCCTGACCTTGTGATCCGCCCGTCTCGGCCTCCCAAAGTGCTGGGATTACAGGCTTGAGCCACCGCGCCCGGCCAATATTTTTATTCTTTAAAAGTATTTTTTTAAATATTGCCTTTCTCAGAGCTCAAGATTTAAAAGAAAAAATACTGCCTGAAAACTTCCCACATTCAGCAAAATATATTCTCTACAGACTCAAAAAGCTTAGCAAACTTGATTCACACAAAACCCAAAGAAATTCATGTCCAGACTTATAATCAAACCGCTAAAACCCAAAGACAATTTTTTTTTTTTTGAGATAGAGTCTCGCTCTGTTGCCCAGGCTGGAGTGTAGTGGCACGATCTTGGCTCACTGCAATCTCTGCCTTTCAGGTTCAAGCAAGTCCCCTGCCTCAGCCTCCTGAGTAGCTGGGACTACAGGTGTGAGCCACCATTTCCAGCCAACAATTTTTTAAAATATTGAAAGCAGTCAGGGAAAAATGATGCATTACCTACAAGGGACCTATTTAATAACTGTAGATTTCACTTCAGAAACCAGGGAGACCAAAAGGAAGCAAAACAACATTTATAAAGTGCTGAAAAAAAAGAACTGTCAACTTAAAAGTATCTATCCAGTAAAAATATCCCTCAAAAATAAAAGTCATTCTCAGATGAGGGAAAACTAGTAAGAAAATTTGTCACCAACAGACCTGCTCTGTAAGAATTGCGGGCCAGGGGCCCGGCGCAGTGGCTCACGCCTGTAATCCCAGCACTTTGGGAAGCCAAGGCGGGCCGATCACAAGGTCAGGAGATCTAGACCATCCTGGCTAACACGGTGAAACCCTGTCTCTACGAAAAATACAAAAAATTAGCCAGGCGTGGAGGAAGGCGCCTGTAGTCCCAGCTACTTGGGAGACTGAGGCAGGAGAATGGCGTGAACCCAGGAGGCAGAGCTTGCAGTGAGCCGAGATCGCGCCACTGCACTCCAGCCTGGGCGACTGAGCGAGACTCCATCTCAAAAAAAAAAAAAAAAAAAAAATTGCAGACCAGGTCTGGTGGCTCAGGTCTGGTAATCTCAGCACTTTGGGAGGCCGAGTCGCGTAGAACACCTGAGGTCAGGCCAACATGCTGAAACCCCATCTCTACTAAAAAAAAAAAAAAAAAATATACAAAAAATTAGCTGGGTATGGTGGTGGGCGCCTGTAATCCTAGCTACTCAGGAGGCTGAGGCAGGAGAATCGCTTGAACCTGGGAGGTGGAGGCTGCAGTGAGCCAAGATCTGACCATTGCATTCCAGCCTGGTCAACAAGAGCAAAACTGTGTCTCAAAAAAAAAAAAAAAAAAAGGCCAGCATGTAATCCCAGCACTTTGGGAGGCTGAGGCAGGCGGATCACAAGGTCAGGAGATCGAGACCATCCTGGTTAACACAGTGAAACCCCGTCTCTACTAAAAATACAAAAAATCAGCTGGGTGTGGTGGCGGGCGCCTGCAGTCTCAGCTACTTGGGAGGCTGACGCAGGAGAACTGCTTGCACTCAGGAGGCAGAGTTGCAGTGAGCAGAGATGGCGTCACTGCACTCCAGCCTGGGTGACAGACCAAGACGCCATCTCAAAAAAAAAAAAAGAATTGCTAAGAAGTTTTTAATGTAGAAAGGAAGTGATAACCAGAAGGAAAACTGGAATATTATAAAGCAAGAGTTACAGAAATGGCGAATATCTGGTTATAGATGGCTCTGCAAGTCTCTTAAAATATGTTTAACAATTAAAAACAAAACCAGTACTGTCTGATAGGGCTTTCAATGTATGTAAATGTAATATATAAGATAACCACAACATTATGGGATAAAGGGAAGAAGGGTAAAGAGATCATCTATAGAATAGTAAGGTTTTCATGTTCCATGAGAAGTGGAAAAACATGACTCTAAGTAGCCTATGAAAAGTTAAGTTCGGCTGGGTGCGGTGGCTCATGCCTGTAATCCCTGCACTTTGGGAGGCCAAGGCAGGTGGATCGCCTGAGGTCAGGAGTTCGAGAACAGCCTGGCTAACATGGTGAAACCCCATCTCCACTAAAAATACAAAAAATTAGCTGGGCATGGTGGTGGGCACCTGTAATCCCAGCTACTCGGGAGGCTGAGGCAGGAGAATCACTTGAACCCAGGAGGTGGAGGTTGCAGTGAGCTGAGATGGTGCCATTGCACTCCAGCCTGGGCAACAAGAGTGAAACTCTGTCTCAAAAAAAAAAAAAAAAAAGAAAGAAAGAAAGAAAGAAAAGAAAAGAAAAATTAAGTTCATCTATTGTAATCCCTAGAGTGATCACTAAAAAATACTATACAGCCGGGCGCGGTGGCTCACGCCTATAATCCTAGCACTTTGGGAGGGCAAGGCGGGTGGATCACGAGGTCAGGAGTTCGAGACCAGCCTGGCCAACATAGTAAAACCCTGTCTTTACTAAAAATATAAAAATTAGCCCGGTGTGGTGGCATGCACCTATAGTCCCAGCCATTTGGGAGGCTGAGGCGGGAGAATCGCTTGAACCCAGGAGGCGGAGGTGGCAGGGAGCTGAGACCACGCCACGACACTCCAGCCTGGGTGACACAGTGAGACTCCATCTCAAAAAAAACAAACAAAAACACTATACAAAAAAAGCAAAAAAAACCAAAAACATTTTAAACTGGAATTTTAAAATGTGTTCAAATAGCCCAAAAAGCAGGAAACAGAAACAAAAATAAGAGGATAGAAAATAATAAAACATAAACCTAAACTCAAACATTCAAAAATGACATAATTAAATGAAAATGGTATAAACACAATTAAAAGACAGATATTGTGGCAATGAACCAAAAAATGATCCACTATATACTGTCAACAAGAAACTCACTTCAAATATAATGATGTAGGGAGTTTAAAAAGTAAAGTATAGGAAAGGTATATATGCAAACACTAATCAAAAGAGTGGTTCATGCCGTAATCCCAGCACTTTGGGAGGCTGATGTGGGAGGATCGCTGGAGCTCAGGAGTTCAAGACCAGCCTAAGAGCAAGATCCCATCTCTACAATTAAAAATAAAAATTAGCGGCCGGGCGCGGAGGCTCATGCCTGTAATCCCAGCACTTTGGGAGGCCAAGGCAAGCGGATCACGAGGTCAGGAGATCGAGACCATCCTGGCTAACATGGTGAAACCCCATCTCTACTAAAAATACATAAAGTTAGCCGGGCATGGTGGCGGGCACCTGTAGTCCCAGCTACTCAGGAGGCTGAGGCAGGAGAATGGCGTAAACTCAGGAGGCAGAGCTTCCAGTTAGCCGAGAACACGCCACTGCACTCCAGCCTGGGCGACAAACGGAGACTCCATCTCAAAAAAAAAAAAAAAAAAAAAAATTAGCTGGACATGGTAGCATGTGCCTGTAGTCCCAGCGACTTGGGGGGACTGAGGTGGGAGAATTGCTTAAGCCCAGGAGGTCAAGGCTGCAGACAGCCATGTTTGTGCAAGTACACTCCAGACTGGGCAACAGAGCAAGATCCCATCTCAAAACAACAGGCTGGGCGCAGTGGCTCACGCCTGTAATCCCAGAACTTTGGGAGGCTGAGGCAGGTGGATCACCTAAGGTCAGGAGTTCAAGATCAGCCTGGTCAACATGACGAAACCCCATCTCTACTAAAAATACAAAATTAGCCAGGCATGGTGGCATGAGCCTGTAATCCCAGCTACTTGGGAGGCTGAGGCAGGAGAATCGCTTGAACCTGGGAGGCAGAAATTGCAGCGAGCCAAGATCACACCACTGCACTCAGCCTGGGCAACAAGAGCAAAACTCCGTCTCAAAACAACCACCACCACCAAACAAACAGAAAGTTGGAGGGGTTACATTAATACCAGACAGACTTTGGAGAAAGGAAAACCAGGGATACAGAAGGACATTACATAAGCATAAAAGGGTGAAGTCACCAGGAAAATACAACTATCCTAATTGTGAATGCACCCAACAACAGAGCTTGAAAAACACAAAGCAAAAACTGTAACACAAAGGAAAGGAGAAATAAACAAATTAATTATAGTTAGAAGCTTCAACATACCTCCCACCATAATTGATCAACCTAGTAGACAGAACACAAATAAGGACACAGAACTGAACACCACCACCACCTGATGGCATCTCATTGACATTTATAGAACATACACCAAACACAGCAGTGCACATGGAACGTTCATGAATGCAGGACACACCTGGGGTTCTAAAACCAAACTTAACAAATTAAATAGGACCAGGCATGGTGGCTTTCATCTGTAACTTCAGCTACTTGAGAGGCTGAGGTAGAAGGATCATTTGAGGCCAAGGGACCAGCCTGAGCAACACAGTAAGACCTCATCTCTATTATATTACATTTTTTAAAAAGAAGAAAACAAACCCCAAATTAAACAGAACTGAAGTCATACCAAGAATACTGTAATGGAATTAGACTAGAAATCAACAGAAAATCTCAACATTTGGGAATTCAACAATATACTTCTGGATAAACTGCTTGGAGGTCAAAGAGAAAGCTTCAAGTGAAAAAAAAATTTTTTAAAGATTTGTACTAAAAAAAAACCATATATATATGTATTTAACAAAAATTTGTGGTATGTAGCTAAGGCAGTGCTTAGAGAAAAATTTGTATCATTAAGGTTTTAATTAGAAAAGAAGAGGCCAGGTTCAGTGGTTCACACCTCTAATCCCAGCACTTTGGGAAGCCAAGGGGAGAGAATCACTTGAGGCCAGGAATTTGAGACCAGCCTGGACAACATTGCAAGACCCCATTCTCTACAAAAAAATTAAAACATTAGCAGGGCTTGGTGGCACACACCTGGAGTCCCAGCTACTTGCAAGGCTGAGGCAGTGAGCACAAGAGTTTGAGGGTGCAATGAGCTATGATCATGCCAGTGCGCTCTAGGCTGGACAACAGAGCAAGACCCTGTCTCTCCAGAAGAAAGGTCTCAAATTACTAATCTAAACGTCCACATTAAGGAACTAGAAAAAGAGCAAAATCAAACCAAAGTAAGCAGAAACAAACAACAAAAAGCAAAAAATCAATGAAATTGAAGAAGAAATAGAAAAAAAAAAATCAGGGAAACTAAATGTTGATTCTTCAAAACTATTTTTTAAAAACTGACATATCTATATAACAAATTCACAAATAAAAGGAACATATAAATTATCAGTATCAGGGATCAAAGGGTGAGTATCACTACAGATTCTAAAGACGTTTAAAGGGGATATTATAACCAACATACATCTATATATTCAACAATAAAATGAAATAAATCCCTCAGAAACTCAAATTTACTAAATTTGACACTAAGAAATAGAAAATATAGCCGCACTGTATCTATTACAAAAACTGAATCTAGGCCGGGTACAGTGGCTTATGCCTATAATCCCAGCACTTTGGGAAGCCGAGGCAGGCAGATCACTTGCGGTCAGGAGTTCGAACCCAGGCTGGCCAACATGGTGAAACCCTATCTCTACCAAAAATACAAAAATTAGCCAGGCGTGGTGGCAGGCATCTGTAATCCCAGCTACTCGGGAGGTTGAGACAGAAGAATTGCTTGAACCTAGGAGGTGGAGGTTGCAGTGAGCCGAGATCACACCACTGCACTCCAGCCTGGGGTACAGAGCCAGATTTTGTCTCAAAAAAAAAATTAAATCTAAAATTAAGAACCATTCCAAAAGAAAATCCAGGCCCAAGTGGCTTCTCTGGCAAATTGTATCAAACATCTAAAGACAATTAGTACCAATATTACATGAACCTTCACACTTCTTGGGCTGGTATGAGAATTAAATGAAAATTTGTAAAGAAATTAGCACATTGTGTTATATGTACACAGTAAGCACCATGTAAACATTTGTTAAATAAATTCCAGTCAACGGACCCATATTTTAAAAAGTCTTAGCTCTTCATCTAAAGATTAGCTAGCCTTTCTGTGTGTTTTATGTTAAAATAAAATGTTTAAGGCATGCTTTATATATTTTTCCCCCGGTTTAACAACTTTGATTAATCTGTTTCAATCTCACTGCAAGACTTCAACTGTTTCTTACATGTCACTGTCACCCCCACACTGCCTAGCACAGTGTTCTGTACAAAGCTGTCACTCATGTATTATGTTAATTAGTAGAAAACTGAATTAAAAACCACATGCTTTTAAAAAATTCTACGAACTTACATAATCTAGTTTTGCTTTAGATTTAAGGAAAGAAAAGCAATTTGCTAAACTGTTTTGTACGTACTGAGGATTTTTCAACTCCTATTCAACAGATCCCCATCTTACAAAGAAACTAATCATTAAAGACAATGACAGTAAATCACAAAAGTAACAACTAAAGGATATATCCTAAATGATTACCAATACATTAAATAAATTAGACTAAAACTGAATTTAAAGCAAAAGACTAGGCTGGGCGCAGTGGCTCACACCTGTTATCCCAGCACTTTGGGAGGCCGAGGTGGGCGGGTCATGAGGTCAGGAGATCGAAACCATCCTGGCTAACACAGTGAAACCTCATCTCTACTAAAAATACAAAAAATTAGCCAGGCGTGGTGGCAGGCGCCTGTAGTCCCAGCTACTTGGGAGGCTGAGGCAGGAGAATGGTGTGAACTCAGGAGGTGGAGCTTGTAGTGAGCCGAGATTGTGCCACTGCACTCCAGCCTGGGCGACAGAGTGAGACTCCATCTCAAAAAAAAAAAAAAGGCAAAAGACTGACTTAATCACTGTCTCAGAATTTGAACCTGTTTTCAAAGCTAAACATAACATAAACTTTGTTATCTTGTATGATCAGGAATATTAATTTTAGAGATAATAACCTAAAAGTTAATAAAATATTCTAGTTAACGTTTACTATTTATAGATACATTAACAAACATATAAACCAATTTTTATACATATGTGATTACATACACATCACATACTAACATTGTACAGTAAGTAATGTAAAATTCTTTTTGGGATTCAGAGGTTACTCTAATATCACTGTGTACTTCAACATCTTTACTGTCATTCACTCACTCACCAAGTATTTGTTGAGTGCTATACTATCGAGCATTGTGCTAAGCCACTGTCTACAACAGACATTCAAATGAGAGATTCCCTAGCCTTCAAGGGGCTCACAACCAAATGGGTATAGCTGACATAAAAACAACTAAAAGACAAGTAAGCAATTATAACATAAACCCTAAAAAATGGTTCTGAACTAGTGACAATACTAGTTCTCAGTATTCTGCTTATATACATAAATATACTTATCTTTGTTAGTGTAACACCATTATTTTCATTAGTGTCACACAGGCATCAGCAGCCCAATCCTTCACTTTACTTCAATTCTTAACACTGGCACAGCAAACCCATCTCGTTCCTCTTTTATCGCTCAGCTCGCTGAGACTTTGGGAGCTAGACAGCCTCTGCATCCTGAATAATCAAAGTAAAACCGTGGACTGAGTCCCTCCTCTTAGGATATTTGGGGGAGGAAAGGAATCAGAACTGCTGCCCAAAATAGTGAAGCTGCCCAGAGGTAGTGATCCTGAAAGCTCAATTCAAAGTAGTAGTAGCTAAAAGTAGCCAAAAAAAAAAAAGACTTCCTACGGGAGCAACTTCAGTGTTTGTAGCTCTAAAAGTATGAAGTGAGGAGAGGAGACAGCGGGGTCAAGAGTGGCTACAGACATTCCAATACGTACAAAAGCTTTTGGGTTTGAAATGTATGTGATCTTTTTCTTTTTTCTTTTTCTTTTTTTTTTTTGAGACTGAGTTTTGCTCTTGTTGCCCAGGCTGCAGTGCAATGGCACGATTTCGGCTCACTGCAACCTCTGCCTCCCAGGTTCAAGTGATTCTCCTGCCTCAGCCTCCCAAGTAGCTAGAATTACAGGCGTCTGCCACCAGGCCCAGCTAATTTTTTCTATTTTTAGTAGAGATGGGGTTTCACCATGTTGGCCAGGCTGGTCTCAAACTCCTGACAACAGGTGATCCACCCGCCTTGGCCTCCCAGAGTGCTGGGATTACAGGTGTGAGCCACCTCTCCCGGCCCGAGTGTTTTTTATGTTCTTATAAAAGAAGTAATTCAAACAAATTTAGGTATGACCACTGTATTAGTTATGAAGATGTGACGTTAGAGTAGAAACAGACACAATGAGGTGCTAAGACACATCTCCAAAATAATACAGCCCAATTCCTTTATCTTTTTAAAACTTTTTATTAGCAGAGATGGGGCCTTGCTATGTTGCCCAGGCTGGTCTCCAACTCCTGGGCTCACCAATCCTCCTGCCTCAACCTCCCAAAGTGCTGGGATTACAGGCATGAGCTGCCACACCTGGTGGTCCAATTCCTTTAGAAGCATTACATGTACAAGTGGCACAAAGTTTACTGTGTATTTTCACACTATAATCAAATTTCACTGGCCAAAGACTGAAAATTTAATTTTAAAAAAGACTGTAAAATCAATAGCATCATGTGTTTGTTATTCAGAGGAAAAAAAAGCTTCAGAATTCAGAGACCATCAAAATTTTCTTGAAGAAGCTGTAAATACTGAAATGCACAGGCATTATTACCAAAGTATCTTTATCTTCTTTCTCAATAAAATTGAGTTAAAAACATTATGGAAAGTTCATTGGGACTTTTACCAAGTGTTCTTTTTTTTTTTTTTTTTTGAGACAGCGGCTTGCTCTGCTGCCCAGGATGCAGTGCAGTGGTGTCATCTCAGCTCACTGCAATCTCCGCCTCCCGGGTTCAAGTGATTCTCCTGCCTCAGCCTCCCAAGTAGCTGCGAGAAGAGGCACCCTGCTAATTTTTGTATTTTTAGTAGAGACGGAGTTTCGCCATGTTGACCAGGCTGGTCTCAAACGCCTGACCTCATGATCCACCTGCCTCAGCCTCCCAAAGTGCTGGGATTACAGACGTGAGCCACCACTCCCGGCCTGAGTTTCTTTTTTTGTTGTTTTTTTAAGACAGAGTCTCACTCTGTGGCCCAAGATGGATCCGCCTCCTGGATTCAAGCAATTCTCCTGCCTCAGCATCCCAAGTATCACAGGTGCCTGCCACCATGCCCAACTAATTTTTATATTTATTGTAGAGGGGGGGTTTCACCATGTTGGCCAGGCTGGTCTTGAACTCCTAACCTCACATGATCTGCTCACCTCGGCCTCTCAAAGTGCTGGGATTACAGGCATGGGCCAGTGCCCCGTCCCAGGTGTTTCTTTTTTTTTTTGAGAGAGAGAGAGGGAGTCTCACTCTGTCACCCACGCAGGAGTGCAATGGTGCAATCTTGGCACACTGCAACTTCCACTTCCTAGGTTCAAATGATTCCCCTGCCCTGACTTCCCAAGTAGCTGGGATTACAGGTGCCCACCACCACACCTGACTAATATTTTTGTATTTTTAGTAGAGAAGGGGTTTTACCATGTTGGCCAGGTTGGTCTCGAACTCCTTACCTCAAATGATCTGCCTGCCTCAGCCTCCCAAAGTGCTGGGACTGCAGGCGTGAGCCACGGTGCCTGGCCAAGAGTGTTTCTTAAAGCATATTTTTACAAAGCTATACTCATGGACCAAGCAATATAGAATCCTCATCGTATCTTGTTACAGTCTAAAACCCTGTAATAGACGCTGTCTAATATTCCACTCAGTAATAATTTTCTTCCTTTTTTTTTTTTTTTTTTGAGCCGGATTCTCACTCTGTTGCCCAGGCTGGAGTGCAGTGGCATGATCTCAGCTCACTGCAACCTCCGCCTTTCAGGTTCGGGCAAGTAATAGTTCTCCTGCTTCAGCCTCTGGAGTAGCTGGGACTACAGGCCACAACAACACTCCAGGATCATTTTTGTATTTTTAGTAGAGACCAGGTTTCACCATGTTGGCCAGACTGGTCTCAAACTCCTGACCTCAGGTGATCCACCCGCCTCAGCCTCCCAAAGTGCTAGGATTACAGGCGTGAGCCACCGCGCCCGGCCTCCACTCAGTAATAATTTTCTTATCAATTCTCCAAACTTTTGACATGTGTATCACATAAACAATGCTGAAATAAGTATTCATGGGCATATGACTTTTCCTGAATTTGGAATGACTAATTGTAGTACTCTTTCTTTTTTCTAGTTTTATTGTAAAACCCTGGGACTTCATTCTGATTTTATAAGAACCAGAGCTTAAATCAAATAAGCTAGAGACAGAGATTCTGGAGCTCCTTATAATTTAAAAGTCAGTGACATAGGAACAAAGAGGGAGAATGAAAACTTATTTGGACAAAATAATAACACTATTTTAAAAATAAGATATACAAAACTAGATGACTTTAAAATGTAACACTAGGCCGGGCGCGGTGGCTCAAGCCTGTAATCCCAGCACTTTGGGAGGCCGAGACGGGCGGATCACGAGGTCAGGAGATCAAGACCATCCTGGCTAATACGGTGAAACCCCGTCTCTACTAAAAAATACAAAAAACTAGCCGGGCGACTAGGCGGGCGCCTGTAGTCCCAGCTACTCGGGAGGCTGAGACAGGAGAATGGCGTGAACCCGGGAGGCGGAGCTTGCAGTGAGCTGAGAGCCGGCCACTGCACTCCAGCCTGGGCGGCAGAGCAAGACTCCGTCTCAAAAAAAAAAAAAAAAATGTAACACTAACACTGGGCATTCAAAATACTTCTAAACGCAGCACTTCGGGCGGATCACTTGAGCCCATGAGTTCAAGACCAGCCTGTGCAACATTAAGAAACTCCATCTCGGCCGGGCGCGGTAGCTCACGCCTGCAATCCCAGCACTTTGGGAGTCCGAGGAGAGTGGATCACGAGGTCAGGAGATCGAGACCATCCTGGCTAACACGGTGAAACCCCGTCTCTACTAAAAACACAAAAAATTAGCCGGGCGTGGTGGTGGGCGCCTGTAGTCCAGCTACTCAGGAGGCTGAGGCAGGAGAATGGTGTGAACCCGGGAGGCAGAGCTTGCAGTGAGCCAAGATCGCGCCACTGCACTCCAGCCTGGGCGATAGAGCGAGACTCCGTCTCAAAAAAAAAAAAAAGAAAAAGAAAAAGAAACTCCATCTCTCCCTCCCCACCTCGACCAAAAAAAAAAAAAAAGCCAGGTGTGGGCCTGTAGTGTCAGCTACTACTCCTGAGACTGAGGCGGAAGGATCACTTGAGTCCTGGAGATCAAGGCTGCAGGGAGTGCACTACCGCACTCCAGCCTGGGAAACAAAGTGAGACCCCCGTCTCCAAAACAAAACAAAAAACAAAACAAAGGAAGTGTTTTCTTTGTCTTTAAAAAAAAAAAAAAAAGAAAGTCTCACTCTGTCCTCCAGACTGGAATGCAGTGGTGCAATTACCGACTCACTGTAGCCTCCACCTCCCAGGCTCAAGCAATCCTCCTACCTCAGCCTCCCGAACTATAGATGCGGGCCTCAACGCCTGGCTATTTTTTATTTTTGTAGGGGTTTTGCTATGTTGCCCACGCTGGTCTCCAACTCCTAAGCTCAAGTGATCCTCCCATCTAGCCCTCCCCAAGTGCTGGGACTACAGGGCTGAGCCACCACATCTGGCCACTTTTATCTTCTAATGACTATTATCAAGTCCCCCTATCCCAGAAGTTCTTAGGAAGCAAATTTCCCACAAACTATTGACTTGTAGTACAAAAGCCAAAAAGCTTCTACTGGGAAAGGAGAGGGAAATATATACGTATATATTTCAACTATTATTTTGTTAAATTAGAAAAATACAGACATAGGAGGGGTATAGATAAAACAAGATTAGGCAAGAGTTGATCGTGTTTGAAGCTGGAGAGGATTCATTGTACTCCTGTCTGCTTGAAATTTTCCATAATAGTTAAAATATTACACATAATTTTAAAATTCAAATTTCCCCTAAAGATCTGTTTAAGACCAGACTTTAAGTTTACTACGACAGAGAGTGAAGCTACTGTGTCTTTTGTAATTAAACCTACAGCTCCTGGGTCCCGACCCTAATCAAAGTTTACGCTGTTGAGTTCCAAGAGCTCACCTCCAGCACCCCGGAAGAGGAGCGCCGACAAAAACAAAGAGGAGAGGCGCAAGGATCCTCCCAAGATCGCTCACCACACAGGCAGGGATCCGAGAAAGCGGGCAGAGGCCGCTCGTTGCTTCAACGAAAGAAAATGTAATTTTCTCCGGCCAAAGTGGACCCAAGTCCGGCCCCCCAGCCCAGGAACAAGCCCAGGAGGCCACCCCGCCCACTGGAAGCGTCCCGGATTCGGGGGCATCTGCCTCTCGCGGCACTGGAGGCCCCGACCTTCCCGAAGTCTCTCCAGGCCAGAAAAGACAGGGTAGGAGTGTCGCCGAGGAGCCCTCGCCGAGGCCGCGGTGTTTCCGCCCCAGGGAAGATACACCTCGGGGCAAGAGTACTACGGGAAAGTTAAGCGGCTTCGGGTATCCAGGACTAGCTGCCTCCGAGCCGCTCGCGGTCCTGCCACGCCCCCCCACCCAGGCATGGGCAGCCTCCTACGCCGCGGGCCCTCCAGGGCCTGACCCCCGGTCTGACCCCTACTCCCACGATCCTTCCCTTTCTCCTCAGCTGCCCCCTCCGAAGTCGTTTGAATCCCGGGCCCTAGCGCTAGTTAGAGACCGCTAAGTCCGGAGCGCAGAGGGAAGAGGAAGAGGAGACCTCTGACGCCTAGGATGCCACACTCACCTAACCGAATCCTGCCGTGAACACAGCAGACACCGACTTCAGAATCAGGGTTCGGCATCCAAAATGGCGGCTCCTCGGCCTCAGCGAAGCAAGCACGAGCGGAGGGATCCACGGGGCCGAGATAGCCACGCCCTCCTTTCTAGGGATTGGCTGCGCGATCGCCGCTGCCGGGACCTACGCGCTGACTCGGGGCACCTTCCCTTGGTTTCCTTTGGAGTTGGTGCGGCCGGGGACTACTTCCCGTGGCGGAGGCACGGGAGACGATGGCAGACGCGGCACGCCGACTGAGTCAGCTGTTAGGGCGCGCCCTTAATTTCGCTCTGGGGCGAGGTGAGGCCAGCAATGGCTGCTGGTTGTCGGACTCTGTGCCTATGGCCTCACCGCGCCCAGTGCCTTGCTTCCGGATTCTTCCATAACCTGCTCCCAGTACTGCCTCTCTGACGCCAGGAGTTGCTCCCTGAGATTTGTTGCCGCCCTTCGCTGGACTTTCGCCCTGGGTGTAGCGGCCGGGCGGGTTTCGAAGCCTGCGTATCCCTGACTCTTCATCCAGAGTCTCCGAGTCCCTCTACTGTCTCTTCGCGTTCCCCTGCCCCGCTTTTAAGCCGTCCGGTTGCCCTTTCAACCAGCCTCGCTCCAGTCTATGTGGTGTAATTTAGTAGTGTTCCCTCAGCACCACATTCTCTGGCGATTTCCCTAATTTATCTCGGTATTCAAAGAAAACTTTTTCTCTGGTTACCTTTCAACTTACCTCTACTTAAGTTTGGAAGGGGCCTTCCCAGCACTTTGAGAGGCGGGGCGGGAGGATCTCTTGAGCCCGGGAATTGCAGACCAGCCAGGGCACCATAGTGAGACCCCATTGCTAAAAAACAAAACAAAACAAAACAAACAAACAAAAAAACAGTTAAAAATTAGGCAAACAGCAACGCGCACCTGTGGTCTCAGCTACTCGGGAGGCTGAGGCAGGAAGATCGCTTGAGCCCAGAAGTTCGATGCTGCAGTAAACCGTGATCACGTCACAGTGCTCTAGCCTGGGCTACGGAAAAAAAAAAAAAAGGCCGGGTGCGGTAGCTCACGCCTTGTAATCTCAGCATTTTGGAAGGCCGAGGCAGGTGTATCACCTGAGGTCGGGAGTTCGAGACCAGCCTGGCCAACATGGAGAAACCCCCGTCTCTACTAAAGATACAAAATTAGGCCGGACGCGGTGGCTCAAGTCTGTAATCCCAGCACTTTGGGAGGCCGAGACGGGCGGATCACGAGGTCAGGAGATCAAGACCATCCTGGCTAACCCGGTGAAACCCGGTCTCTACTAAAAAACACAAAAAACTAGCCGGACGAGGTGGCGAGCGCCTGTAGTCCCAGCTACTCGGTAGGCTGAGGCAGGAGAATGGCGTAAACCCGGCAGGCGGAGCTTGCAGTGAGCTGAGATCCGGCCACTGCACTCCAGCCTGGGCGACAGAGCGAGACTCCGTCTCAAAAAAAAAAAAAAAAAAAAAAAAAGATACAAAATTACGCGTGGTGGCCGCATACCTGTAATCCCAGCTACTGCGGAGGCTGAGGCAGGAGAATCACTTGAACCCGGGAGGCGGAGGTCACAATGAGTCGAGATCGCGTGATTGCACTCCCGACTGGGCAACAAGAGCGAAACTGCATCTCAAAAAAAAAAAAAAAAAAAAAAAAAAAAAGGGTGGGGGGAAGAAAAAGAAATGGGCCTCCAGAAGGAAGTCATCTGCTCCCTGCTGTAGAGGCTGCATCTGACTCTTGAACCAGGGCAGTCATATGACGAGTAGGTGCTAGCCGTTACCATAAGATGTTGATGTGAATTTGGAAATACTGTATCTTTATTTTATTTATTTATTTTTTTGAGATGGAGTCTCGCTCTGTTGCCCAGGCTGGAGTGCAGCGGCCAGATCTCAGCTCACTGCAAGCTCCGCCTCCTGGGTTCACGCCATTCTCCTGCCTCAGCCTCCCGAGTAGCTGGGACTACAGGCGCCCGCCATCACGCCCGGCTAGTTTTTTGTATTTTTTTAGTAGAGACGGGGTTTCACCGTGTTAGCCAGGATGGTCTTGATCTCCTGACCTCGTGATCCGCCCGTCTCGGCCTCCCAAAGTGCTGGGATTACAGGCTTGAGCCACCGCGCCCAGCTAAATACTGTATCTTTATAACCATTTGCAACATTTCAAGATAAAACTAGGTTCCATGCCGGGCGCAGTGGCACACGCCTGTAATCCCAGCACTAGGGGAGGCTGAGGCAGGTGGATGACCTGAGGTCAGGAGTTCAAGACTAGCGTGGCCAACATGGTGAAACCTCGTCTCTACTGAAAAAAAAAAAAAAATACAAAAAACAAAAATTAGCTGGGCGTATTGGCGCACACCTGTAATCCCAGCTACTCCAGAGGCTGAGGCAGGAGAATCGCTTGAACCCAGGAGGAAGAGGTTGCGGTGAGCCGAGATCTCGCCATTGCAATCTAGCCTGAGCGATAGAGCAAGACGCGTCTCAAAAAAAAAAAAAAAAACTGCGGATATTTTTGGCTGGGCGTGGTGGCTTATGCCTGTAATCTCAGCACTTTGGGAGGCCGAGGCTGGTGGATTACCTGAGGTAATGAGTTCAAGACCAGCCTGGCCAACATAGTGAAACAGTCTCTACTAAAAATACAAAAACTAGCCGGATGTGGTGGCAACACACCTGTAATCCCAGCTACTTGGGAGGCTGAGGCAGGAAAATCGCTTGAACCTGGGAGGCAGAAGTTGTAGTGATCTGAGATTGTGCCACTGCACTCCAGCCTGTGCAGCAGAGTGAGACCCTATCTCAAAAAAAAAAAAAGAAAGAAAAGAAAAATTTAAAAAGTGGACCAGGCGTGGTGGCTCACGCCTGTAATCCTAGCACTTTGGGAGGCCAAGGTGGGGGAATCACCTGAGGTCAGGAGTTTGAGAGCAGCCTGGCCACATGGTGAAACCTCATCTCTACTAAAAATACAAAACATTGGCTGGATGTGGTGGCTCACGCCTGTAATTCCAGTACTGTGGGAGGCCAAGCCGGGAGGATCACGAGGTCAGGAGATCGAGACCACCCTGGCTAACACAGTGAAACCCCGTCTCTACTAAAAATACAAAAAAAAAAAAAAAAAAAAAAAATTAGCTGGGCGTTGTGGCGGGCGCCTATAGTCCCAGCTACTCGGGAGGCTGAGGCAGGAGAATGGTGTGAACCCAGGAGATAAAGATTGCAGTGAGCCAAGATCGCGCCACTGCACTCCAGCCTGGGTGACAGAGCCAGACTCCATCTAAAGAAGAAAAAAAAAAAAAAAAAGGCTGGGCACTGTGGCTCACGCCTGTAATCCCAGCACTTTGGGAGGCCGAGGTGGGTGAATCACTTGAGGTTAGGAGTTCGTAACCAACCTGGCCAACATAGTGAAACCCCGTTTCTACTAAAAATATAAAAAATTAGCAGGGCGTGGTGGCGGGCGCCCGTAATCCCAGCTACTTGGAGGCTGAAGCAGGAGAATCGCTTGAACCCAGGAGGCGGAGGTTGCAGTAAGCCAAGATCATGCCATTGCACTTCAGCCTGGGTGACAGAGCAAGACTCTGTCTCAAAAAAAAAAAAAAAAAAAAAAAGCCGGCGAGGTGACTCATGCCTGTAATTCCAGCTAATTGGGAGGCAGAGGCAAGAGAATCGCTTGAACCGGGGAGGGGGAGGTTGCAGTTAACCAAGATCCTACCACTGCATTCCAGCCTGGGCAACAGAGAGACTCCGTCTCAAAATAAAAAAATTTTTGGCCAGGCGCGGTGGCTCACACCTGTAATCCCAGCACTTTGGAAGGCCGAGGTGGGTGGATCATGAGGTCAGGATCTAGAGATCATCCTGGTTAACATGGTGAAACCCCGTCTCTACTAAAAACACAAAAAATTAGCCGGGCACCTGTAGTCCCAGCTACTAGGGAGGCTGAGGCAGGAGAATGGAGTGAACCCGGGAGGCGGAGCTTGCAGTGAGCCGAGATCGTGCCCCTGCACTCCAGCCTGGGTGACAGAGCGAGACTCCGTCTCAAAGACTAAAAAAAGGTAAGCTGAAAGTATCATTGAGCCCCACCTAACTAAAAGTGACATAAATCTTTTTTTTTTTCTTTTTTTTTTGGGACGGAGTTTCACTCTTTGTTGCCCAGGCTGGAGTGCAATGGCGCTATCTCAGCTCACTGCAACCTCCGCCTCCCAGGTTCAAGCGATTCTCCTGTCTCAGCCTTCCAAGTACCAACTAGCTGGGATTACAGACGTCCACCACCACGTCCAGCTAATTTTTTTTTTTTTGAAATGGAGTCTCGCTCAGTCGCCCAAGGTGGAGTGCAGTGGCTCAATCTCGCTCACTGCAAGCTCTGCCTCCCAGGTTCAAGCGATTCTGCTACCTCAGCCTCCTGAGTAGCTGCTATAGGCCCGCACCACCACACCCCGCTATTTTTAGTAAAGATCAGGTTTCACCATGTTAGTCAGGCTAGTCTTAAACCCCTGACTTCGTGATCCGCCCGCCTTAGCTTCCTAAAGTGCTGGGATTAAAGGTGTGAGCCACTGCGCTCGGCCGATTTTTTGTATTTTTAGTAGAGATGAGGTGTCACCATATTGGCCAGGCTGGTTTCGAACTCCTGACCTCAACTGATCCACCCGCTTCAGCCTTCCAGGGTGCTAGGATTACCGGCGTGAGCCACCACGCCTAGCCGCCATGATTCCTTTATTCGTTTAGAAAAATTGCTTTCCACTCAGGGGTTGTGAAGATTTAGCGATCATCACCTGTGTCCTGGGCTTTAACAAAACCTATCTGTCTATTTAGATTCTGTAATACATCAACTGTGAATTGTATCCCAAGCAGCCAATTATTCGAAACAGTATCTCTGAGGGAATAAAAAAACACAACATTATCTCTGTCCCTGGCTGAACAGACAAGTTTCATTCAGAAGCTAAACGTACTCAAAAACAAACACTGTTTCCCTTGAAAATCCTGTTTTGCTGTTGGGACAAATGTTAACACGTAACATTTCTTTGGTAACTAACCAGGTACTTTTTTTGTGTAAATGACTATAACTAGTAGTTGTAACTAAAACCAGATACAGTGTTGGAGCCCAATAAAATAAGAATCTATAACAGGCCTGCAAGCCCTAATCAGCCAGCCTGTTTTGTATACAGCCTCTCCAGCTAAGAATGATTTTTATATTGTTAAAAAGTTTAAAAGCAGGATGGGGAGGAGCATGAATGTGTGACAGTGACTTTATGTTGCCCACAAATCCCAAAATATTTACTATGTGGTCCTTTATAGAAAAAGTTTGCTCACCTGTAATCCCAGCACTTTGGGAGGGCAAGGCAGTGGGATCACTTGAGGTCAGGAGTTCAAGACCAGCCTGGCCAACATTGTGAAAATCTGTCTCCATTAAAAAATACAAAAATTAGCCAGGTGTGGTGGTGCACTGTAATCCTAGCTACTCAGGAGGCTGAGGTAGGAGAATCGCTTGAACCTGGGAGGCAGAGGAGGCTGCAGTGAGCCGAGATTGTGCCACTGCACTGCAGCCTGGGAGACAGAGTGAGATCCTGTCTGGAAAAAAAAAAAAAAAAAAAGCAATGGAAAAAAGTTTGCTGACCTGCAATAAAAGTATTACACATTGTGTAAGAGAAAGAAGGGAAAGATGATGGGAATAGAGTTATTTCCTTTAACTATTAACATTTAGACTAAAGAGTATACAATGAAAGAAAAAAAGAAAAAAAATATTTAAAAAAAGAATATACAATGATATAGGAACTGCTCTGGACATCTTCCTAAAACCTAGGGGAAAAAAAATCAAGATTACTTGTTAAAGAACCTATGAAACAAGTCTTCAGAGAACTTATCAATATAACTAATTAGGGCTATATACAAATATTAACTTATCTTTGTGGCATTTTACAGTTTACAAAGCACTTATAAGTACATTATCTCAATTTCAGGCTGACATTTCTGTGAAGCAGCTGCAAGTCAAAAATCATTTTTTTGTTTTTGTTATTCTTCTGTTTTGCCTGAGACAGGGTCTCACTGTTGTGCAGGGTAAAGTGCAGTGGTGCAATCATGGCTCACTGCAGCCATGATCTCGGGCCCAGGTGATCCTCCCACATCAGCCTCCTGAGTAGCTGGGACTACAGGCACATGCCATGCAACCACACCTGGGTAATTTCTTGTATTTCTTTTGTAGAGTTGGGGTTTTGCCATGCTGCCCAGGCTGGCATTATCAGGTCAGGTTTTTCGGGGTTTTTTTTTTGTTGTTGTTCTTTTTTTTGAGACAAAGTCTCACTCTGTCTCCTATGCTGCAATGCAATAGCACCATCTCAGATCACTGCAACCTCCACCTCCCAGGTTTAAGTGATTTTCCTGCCTTAGCCTTCCAGGTAGCTGGGATTACAGGCATGCGCCACCACACCCGGCTAATTTTTGTATTTTTGGTACAGACAGGGTTTCACCATGTTGTCCAGGCTGGTCTTGAACTCCTGATCTCAAGTGATCCACACACCTCAGCCTCCCAAAGTGCTGGGATTACAACAGGTGTGAGCCACTGCACCCGGCCATGATCAGTCTTTATAGGAGGAAAGTGAAGCTTAAAGTTATGAAGTGACCAATCTAAGGTCAACAGCTATAAATGCCAGGATCAGATCTTGAACCCAGACTTTGACACTCAACATCATATATTTTCTTTTCATTCATTTACTTTTTATTTTAAGACATAGTTTCACTCTGTCACCCAGGCTGGAGTGCAAGGGTACGATCACAGCTCCCTGCAGCCTCAAACTCCTGGGTTCCCATCTCATCCTCCTAAGTAGCTTAGCCTGGCTAATTTTTCAGAAATATTTTTGTAAAGACAGGATCTCACTATGTTGCCCAGACTGGTCTCAAACTCCTGGCCTCAAGTGATTGTCTCACCTCAGCCTCCCGAAGGCATGAGCCACCTCGCTTGGCCCAATTATATACTTAATATATATATCCATATTTCCATAATAATTTCCATCCCTGTTTTACTTTCAATTTGTGTATATGGAGTTTATCACTACGTGAAAATAAAATGCATTAAATCACAGTTATTACTGTGATTTGGGTTCATATATAAGATCAAAAAAGTTTTCTAAATCAGGTTGTTTTCACATTTATCATCATTGTAATCATCTAGAAAACTTAAATTTTCCTTAGATGAACTCAAAGGCATGAAAACTTGTAACTCTAGATTCTAAATATAAACACAAAAGTTTAAACATTGTCCTTTAAAATATCAGATTTTCAGCCGGGTGCGGTGGCTCACGCCTGTAATCCCAGCACTTTGGGAGGCCGAGGAGGGTGGATCACAAGGGCAGGAGTTCAAGACCAGCCTGGCCAAGATGGTGAAACCCCATCGCTACTAAAAATACAAAAAATTAGCTGGGCATGGTGGCTGGCGCCTGTAGTCCCAGCTACTGGGAGGCAGAAGCAGGAGAATGGCATGAACCCGGGAGGCGGAGCTTGCAGTGAGTCGAGATGGGGCCACTGCACTCCAGCCTGGGCGCACAGCAAGACTCTGTCTCAAAAAAAAAAAAAAAAGTTGAACATAGAGTTACCATCATTTGACCAAGCAATTCCACTCTTAGATATATGTATGTACCCATGTACATACATAATTTAAAGACATATGTTTTCACAAAAACTGTACACAAATGTTTGTAGTAGCATTATTCATCATAATCAAAAAGTAGACCCAAGCCAAATATCATTCCACTAATGAATGGATAAATAAAATGTGGTATATTCATACAACAGAATATAATTCAGCCATAAAAAGGAATTAAGTACTGATATATGCAACAACACGAATGAACCTTGAAAACCTATTAAGTGACAAAAGCCAGATACAAGAGGTCCCATATTGTATAATCAATCACATTTATATGAAATGTCCAGAATAGGCAAATCCATACAGACAGAAAGTAGATTTATGGTTGCCAGGAGCTGGGGGAAGGAAGAATGGGGAGTTACTGCTACTGGGTATGGGATTTCTTTTTGGGGTGATGAAAGTATTCTGGAATTAGATAGTAGTGATGTTGTCAACCTTGTGAATGTACCAAAACCCACTAAATTGTACACTTTAAAAGCATGAGTTTCATGGTATGTGAATTATACCTTAATTTTAAAAAATTTCACATGAGGTTCTTAAAATCCTCCTACCTTTACTGTTGGAATATAGAGCCCTAACAAGGTCACTGTAGGAGCCAACAAATATAAAATGGATTAGGAAGATATTTCAAGTGGAAAGTTAAATACTTGAAGTGGCAAAATGATGACATAACTGAGTAGATTGAGAAAGTAGAAAAAAAGTGAAGCTAAAAAAACTATATGTAGTTTTTTTAGTAGATGTAGAACAAGTTTAGGTGAAAGCAGAGGAAAAATTAATTCTTCTTTTTTTAAAGAGACAAGGGTTTCACTATGTGGCCCAAGCTGGCCTCAAACACCTGGGCTCAAGTCATCTCAGCCTCTTGAATAGCTGGGACTATAGGTGCCAGCCACCATGCCTAACTTAAACTAATTCTTTATTTAACACTTTTTTCATTATTTGGTTGTAACCCTGAGTCACAACATCTCTGAGACACTTTTAGAGCACAGGAAAGTTATAAGAATAGCATTATTATGATCTCATTTTATTTGGAATTCAAGGAGATGGAACAAGCTGCCCAGCATTACATAATAACTTAATAATGCATCCAAGAAATTTCACTGGAGGCAAACTTTACCTGTTAGCTACTTTTCTGTTGAAAATGTCAACTAAGTCAGCTTTAAAGTGACATAATAAAGCCATACTTGTATCCCTCAGTCTAAACTGGTCAAGAATTACTGTTAAATATAAAAGCCAGTGTGTATTCTAGGTTGTCTTCTTACAAAAAATAGTATAAAAACTTGCTTGTTGCATGATAATATTCCATTTTCTGTCTACTTGGAAACTAAGTTTTTAAATGAAATTAAAATGTTTCCTTGACCGAAGTTAAACAATAATAATTTCTATCTAAGTATCCCAATCACAATAAATAAATGAGTGAATGATGAATGAGCCATTTATCACAGAATTGTGAAGGACCAAGATCCCTCAATGTAGTCCTTCTATTACATTGAACACAAGATGCAGACAATGAGATCATCTCATAAAAGATTTTGGGGAAAGACAATGTATAAGAATGTCCTATGCAAATACTAGGATTTGTCACTTTATCAGCAAATGTCAGCATCCTCATCAGCCCGCCTTTGTGGGGCCAGTAATCACGAAAAACATTTTGCATGACACTTTTAGCCATTTGTTTTACTTAACGGGCACAATAACCCACTGAGAGTAGAGGCCAGGAATTATTGCATCATTATCCATTTGACATCTTCGGAAGCAGAGGCTCAGAACAAGGAAGTGACTTGCCCAAAGTCAACAGGCTGGTCGGTGGCAGAGCTGGGGCTCAAAGCCAGATCGCCTAATACCAGATCTCATCTTCTTTCCTCTGCATTCCCTACTTCTCCAGGTAAGTGATGTCAGGGCAGGCTCAGGCATTCTAGAAGATAGGAAGAAAAGAAGGCAACAGGAACTAGGAGAGAGAAGGACGTGGACAGGAGGAGGTGTTTGACTAGAAATGCGTCCAACCAGGCCGGGCACAGTGGCTTATGCCTGTAATCCCAGCACTTTGAGAGGCGGAGGCGAGCGGATCACCTGAGGTCAGGAGTTCGGTACCAGCCTGACCAACATGGTGAAACCCCGTCTACTAAAAATACAAAAATCAATTGGGCGTGGTGGTGCACGCCTGTAGTCCCAGCTACTTGGGGGTCTGAGGCAGGAGAATCGCTTTAACCTGGGAGGCGGAGGTTGCAGTGAGCCAAGATCGCGCCATTGCACTGCAGCCTGGGTGACAGAGGGAGACTCTGTCTCAAAAAAAAAGCATCCAACGGCTCTCCATTGCCCCCAAACACCCTTCACATGACAACAGTGCCACAAGTTTCCCTGCCCCTGGGTCAGCAGCCAATGTTTATCACTTGAGAATCATGTCAGAAAATTAAATACTCACAAGAACTCTCAAGATTTCCCAGCTCTGAGGTTCTGACAGCTGAACTTGGCCCCTCCCACCAGGGCCCATGGTCACATTCAAAGCCTCGGGAGTCGAAGCCACTGCGACGCGTGGGGGAATGAGGCGAAGAGGGTTTGTGACGGTGGTGGGGATCCGGGCTAAGGTCGGGCTAAGGAGAGGGGGAGCCTGCGGCGGAGCTGTGGTTGGGGGATGTGGGTTTTGTGGCTGAACTCGATGGTGGGGTAGGAAACCAGAATCGGGGCTGGGTAGGGTGGCGTTTACACGTCCAGGAAGGTCTAGGGGAGCTGAGCGGCTGAGACAGCCAGAGAAAGACCTGGGAATGGGCGAGGCAGGGGGTCCCGAAGTCCTGCTAGGCGGCCGAGCCCCTCTGGGGCGCCCGGGATTGGGCGCTCCCCGGAGCCCCTCTCCTCAGGCCCCGCCCACAGCGCCGGGCGCGCGCCGAGCCGCGGGGAGGGGGACCTGGCCGGCGCGGGGGAGGGGGAGAGGGAGGCTCGTGCACGCGCATCACTGACTGTGGGTGCGCGAGCCGCGCGTTCCCGCCGCCCGCGTCGCCATCTTTTTCCCTCTCTGTCTGTCTGTCTGCCGTTGGCTTTGTCCGTCTGCAGCGCCGCCCCTCGACTCCCCGCCACCGGCTCGGCCCGGATCCCCTTCCGCTCGCTGGGGCCCAGTCCCGGAGCGCCCCGGCCCGGCTGGCTTGGGCTGCGGTCCCGGGTCCATTGTCCGGCGGTCCGTCTGTCCGGAGGCGGGGCCCAGGGACCCAGAGCGCAGCGCAGCGCCGAGGCGCCGGGTAAAAAGACCCCTGAGCCCTCCCTCCGGGTCCGGGCTGGGGATGCGGGCTCCTCGCCCCCTCGCGGCCGCCGGCTGTCGGTCCTTTTGTCTGCACTGGGGAGAGGGCCGGGGGCCAGCTCCGGCCTGGGGTGCAGCCCGAGCTCACCCTCCCCGCTCCCACCCCGATTCCTCCCTGGCCGCTCCTCCTGCTCTCCTCGGCGCTCTCGGGCGCGGGGCGCGGGGTGCGGGGCCGGGGGGGCTTTTGCGCGGGCCGCAGGCACCCCGCCTCCTCGGGCCCTGGCGGGGACGGCCCCGGCGTCTGACAGCCTTGGGTGGAGCTGGGGGAGGGGAGGATGGGCGTGGGCGTGCAGAACGGGGGTTATCAGTCCCCGCGTCTGGGTCTCGCAGAAAAGCTTCTAAATTTAGATTTCAGAGATTGTGTTGTCTAAGGATTTGTCTGAGCCGCCTCGGAAGACCTCCGGCTCTTGTCCGGCTCTTGTCTGGTAATTCCTGGGAATTTACCTGGGCTCGTGCTTGAAGAAACAGAGGGACCGTTTCGGCTGATTAGACACACGCCCCAGACCCAACCCCAGGGGTCAGGTGAACAACCAGGCGGCTAAGTGACCAGCTTTCTTGTCCTCTCCTTTTTGGCAGATACAGATCACTTGGATTCAGTCGAGTTTGCTTTGCTTCGTGGGAACTGCACCAGAGCTGGAGGTGGGAACGCACTCTCTTTTCATCAAGCTGGGATTTCACCGTTTTTTTGGTTGCTAAAGTCTGTGGTGTGCACTAGACGCTGCAACCTAATACCTGTGGGAGAGCAGAGACAGTGTTCAGGGGAGACGTTACACCTTCCCAAGGACTCTTAACCTTGCTCTGAAGACGGACAGAACTGCCTTCCTCTTAAAATGGAATCCGTTTAGATCTGAGTCTCACCGTTTACCTATCTTCCCAGCACATGTTCAGGCAGCTATTTACATTTTTGGTTTGGTTTCAGATTTTAGCTTGGAAATTGAGGCAGCGTTAAAAGTAAAACAGAATGAGTGACCTTTAGGGCTGTATGTCTGTGGGTTTTATTAGCTTTAACTGCCTATAAAACAGTCATCTGGCCTCTTGAGATCTTGCTTTGTGGTCAAGAGTGTCCTTTCAGAGCCATTTATTTATTTACTTATTTATTTTCAACAGCCCATGACCCTACAGACCTGTTTTTGTGGGTGTTTTTGTGGTTATTTTCGTTTTGTTGTGTGGGAGGGGACTGCAATTGCTTATTTTTCTCTTAATCACTCAGGTGTGAAGTCCCATTGGGTACCATCTGGTCAGTTCCCCATTTGGCCACTAGGAGGATTATAAGATGCAGTGGGCACTGCTGATTTAAATATGCAGATACTCATCTCTGTCTTTTGACTTGCAGCTTTAGCATTGAAATGTTGCCTGATTCAAATTATTTGGCCTTCCTTCAGAAGGGACTTTATTACCTTTATCTTACAGTTTCAATTTCTGATCTTGAAGAGAGAAAATAAAAAATTAGTCAAGATTCTGTTTTTCTCTTCTATAATAGAGTATCTATATATTTAGCCTCAATAGATTATCACATTAGAGGAGTATATTTTATTTTTTTTTAATTTTATTTATCTTTTTTTGTTTTTTTTGAGATAGAGTCTCGCTTTGTCGCCCAGGCTGGAGTGCAGTGGCGCGTTCTTGGCTCACTGCAACCTCCACCTCCCGGGTTCAAGCAATTCTCCTGCCTCGACCTCCTGAGTAGCTGAGATTACAGACATGTGTCACCACGCCCAGCTAGTTTTTGCATTTTTAGTAGAGATGGGGTTTCACCATGTTGGCCAGGCTGTTCTCAAACTCCCAACCTCAGGTGATCCACCCACTCGGCCTCCCAAAGTGCTGGGATTACAGGCGAGAGCCACCGCGTCTGGCAGCTATTTATCTTTTTTTGAGATGGAGTCTCACTCTGTCGCCCAAGCTGGAGTGTAGTGCCTCCATCCCAACTCACTGTGACCTCCCCTCCCCAGGTTCAAGCAATTCTCATGCCTTAGCTTCCTGAGTAGCTGAGATTTATAGGTATGCGCCACCATGCCCAACTAATTTTTGTATTTTTAGTAGAGGTTTCACCATATCGGCCAAGCTGGTCTCAAACTCCTCGCCTCAAGTGATCTGCCTGCCTTGGCTTCCCAAAGTGCTGGGATTACAGGTGTGAGCCATGGTGCCTGGCCATGTTTTTAAAAATATTAATAGAGCCTGCATTTCGTTACCTTTCCACTTGGTGATTCCACACACATATAGGAAATCCAAAGTGTGATATTCATTCACTGCTTCTATTAAAACAACTACTTGATTAGAAAAAAAGTCATACACAAAACTTAGAGAACATACCCTATCAGCACTCAGTATATTGCCCTCTAAATAGTTAAAATCGATTTTTATTGTATACATTTAGAGTTTTGTTTTTAATTAAAGGTCTGGAAAAGAACTGTGTTTGATATGCAGATATGCTAGAAGACTGCCTGAAAGCTGCTTCCTTTGCCACTTCCTGTGGAGGCCTGTCTTTGCCATTTGCGGTTTCTTTCTTCTTTTCGTAAGGGGAGGCAGGATCTGATTATAGGTTTGAGGTTCTTCTAGCTCCATAGAGGAGTTAGTTGGCATAACAGGAGGTGAGTCTTCATTAGCTAGTGTACAAAGTATAGCTAGCAGTAGTCTCCCATAACTCCTCTTAAGGCAATAAACTATGATTTTATATTTGCTTATTCAGTGTGAGTATAACTCAAGAAGGCAGGAACTGAAAGAAAACTTAGAGTGTGACCAGATCCATATTCCTGTCTTTGGTAGGAAAGACAATCCCTTTTTATTCTATGTCTTTATTTACTCTATCTTTCTAAGAAAATGTCACAGCTATCAATACTAATCCATTTCGGATTCTCTAACAATGCTTAAGGCTGGGGCACTCTTTCTGTAGTTCATCAGGATCCTTCAGGCTTACGTATATATCCCCTCCTATACGGGGTGGGGAGCAGATGTACGTCTTGGCAGCATTTTTCATTTGGGGAACTTTTCTCTTTGTTCCTCCCACTGGTCTCTTCACTATCCAGAGGCTAGATTGAGAAGAGCCTCTAAAGTTATTAACTTTGACCACCTCTCTGGAATGTGTGAGGAGGGCCAGGTGATATTCCACACTGGGGTGTTGAATTAGTACTCATCAATGTGGATGGCATGTCTCTTCTGGTGAGAGCCCATCTTCAACATTAGAAGTTTGATTTGCTTAGTGCCATGTCCTCCACAGTGCAGCATAGCATTGCACCTTTATCACCAGATAGAGGCTTTATGTCCCGTGCTGTTCTCATTTACAGATGCCTATTTGAGACGTTTTCTGTTTCGCAGGGATGTGATGCCTTTGCTACCTCTAGGCAAGACATCATGAAAAATCCGCTCTTGTCGACTGCAGGGCTTGACTTCCAGTGGGCATGTGACATGAGAGCTGCCACCCTCTTTGGCTTCCTTTTGCTTCGTTTTGCAATTCATGGGGGTTATCCCCTTGAGTCCATAGTACTTCTAACTCTGGTTGCCTGAGTTTTGCTTCCTCTTTTATCCTGTGACCTTGATCGTGATCACTTAACAGTATTCTGGATTCCAAAGATGGACTTATAGTATAATTCTCTAAATCCTCCGAGGGAGGCCCTCTTAAACTTTCTGGGACCTTGACATTAGGCTAGAGGTTTATTCATTTCTCTTTCTTTCATTAGTTCAATTATTTATAACTGGTGAGTTTTATATGCTCAGGAGCTGTTTTTTAAAGACATTTTATCTTTAAATTTTGTATAAGTGCTGGGGAAAATGACATGTGCTAACAATAACCTTTTTTATTGTAGGTTAGCATCTTGCAAGGAGGTAGTAACATATCCAGTCGTGAAACTGGGAAAGACCAGAGCTCTTGCATCAGGGAAACATGTCCCGTCGGAAACAGACGAATCCAAATAAAGTTCACTGTGAGTATCGGACTTTGTCTTCTGGAACCTGGGAATGCTGAGGGGTGGAATGGAAGAGTAACCTGAATTTAGGGGAGAGGCTCACACTAATTTGTGAAGAAGAAAAGATTAAATGTAAAACACAGTTTACTGAGCAGAAGAGAGAAAAAGAAAGAAAAAGGGTTAAAGAAGTTGGATATGATGGATTTAAAGTGTGTCCGGTTGCTGGGGGAGGTGTTGAAAACCTATCTTAGGGGTATATGCACTTGATTTATATTTAATATCACGTTAACAAACAATTATAAGATACCTACTCTGTGCAGATCCTTGTGCTAGATGTCAGGGCTATAAAATAATATAAGATTTATAAGACTGTATTGTAACCTCAGATATATAAATATGAAGGATAGTATATGTTAAGTGCCAAACAGATGCTGCAGATTGTATGTACTAGAGAAGTTAGGAGGAAGGAAATTAAGAGAGCCCTGTGGACTGAAGTAGCGAGGGGAATGCTTAATGGAAAAGCCTCTAGACCATGCGCCTGAGCTGGGCCTTAGAGGGTAGAAATGGATTTGAAAAAAAATTAAAAAACAAGAGGCAGGGAGAGGGAACATCAGGTAGGGAAAGTGAAGTGAGCAAAGACAGAAGCGGGAATCTATATGTTCAGAGGACAAGGAGACTTTATATGAAGCAGAGGTTTCATTTGTTCAAAAGTCAGAAGATGTGAGCTTAGAGATGCTTAACTCTACACTGTGGAAGCCTGAATGCCAGGCTAAGTTTAAAGTTCATTCTGTAGTCTGTAGGGAGCTACTGAAGGTTTTTAAGCAGGGAGAGGGGAGTGACATTTAGAATGCAGCGTTTTGGTACTATGAAGCAATTTGTGGGATGAATCACAAGAGGGAGAGGCTAGAAACCGGAAGACCAAGTATACACTATTACCTTGTGTTGTTTTCAACAGTTTCACGTGCATGTTTTTCTTTTCTTTTTTCTTTCTTTCTTTTTTTTTTTTTTTGAGACAGAGTTTCACTCTGTCACCCAGGCTGTAGTGCAGCAGTGTGATCTCTGCAACCTCCACCTCCCGAGTTCAAGCGATTCTCCTGCCGCAGCCTCTCGAGTAGCTGGGATTAAGGTGCTCACCACCATGCCCAGCTAATTTTTTTGTATTTTTAGTAGAGACAGGGTTTCACCATGTTGGCCAGGCTGGCCTTGAACCCCTGACCTCAGGTGATCTGGCCACCTCGGGCTCCCAAAGTGCTGGGATTACAGGTATGAGCTACTGCACCTGGTGCATATTTTATTTCAGTAATTGCATAGTGAACTTCTAGAAGGCAGAGACTATGTGCCATATGTGTTTCCTTATATATCCTCTCTACTTCTAGCACTGCTCATGGAGGGTGTGTTCAAAAAGTGCCTTCTTAAATTGACATTAATATCTATGCAGATTTGAGATAATTAGCCATTTTCCTATGATCTGGGAAGATAAGCATTCCCACCCAAATGTTCGTTAAAAAGACAAATAGTGGCCAGACACGGTGGCTCACGCCTGTAATCCCAGCACATTGGGAGATCGAGGTGGTCCATATCACCTCAGGTAAGGAGTTCGAGACCAGCCTAGCCAACATGGTGAAAAACCCATCTCCACTAAAAAGGCAAAAAAAATTAACCAGGCATGGTGGCAGGCGTCTGTAATCCCAGCTACTCTACTCGGGAGGCTGAGGCAGGAGAATCACTTGAACCTGTGAGGTGGAGGTTGCAGTGAGCCAAGATCATGTCACTGACTCCAGCCTGGGCAAACATGGTGAGACTCCATTAAAAAAGAAAAAAAAAAAAAAAGACAAAGAGTTCCCTATTATTATGGACTGATTGAGTAAAGTGCAGCAACATTTGAAGAGAATTCAGAGGTATAACAGATGAAAAGTTTGTAAAAAACAAACCTATATATATGTGTGTGTGTATATATATAAAATATATATTTTTTTTATATAATATATATAATTTTTTTTTTTTGAGATGGGGTGTTGTTTTGTTGCCCAGGCTGGAGTGCAGTGGCGTGATCTCAGCTGACTCACTGCAACCTCGGCCTCCTGGGCTCAAGTGATCCTCCCACCTCAACCTCCCCAGTAGCTGGGACTACAGGTGCATGCCACCACGACCGGCTAAATATTTGTATATTTTGTAGAGACGGGGTTTCACCATGTTGCCCAGGTTGGTCTTGAACTCCTGAGCTCAAGTGATTATCTACCCACCTCAGCCTCCCAAAGTGCTGGGATTATAGCCATGAGCCACTGCAGCTGGCCAAAACCCTACAATGGTATTAGTCAAGTAGTTGACAAGAGAACTAAAATTTATTAAAAACAAACTATATAGGCTGGGTGCAGTGGCTTACCACTGTAATCCCGACACTTTGGGAGGCCAAAGCAGGAGGACTGCATGAGCCCAAGAGTTTGAGACCAGCCTGAGCAACATGGCAAAACCCCATTTTTACAAAAAAATACAAAAAAACTAGGCCTGGTGGCATACACCTGTAGTCCCAGCTACTCAGGAGGCTAAGGTGGGAGGATGGCTGGAGCCTGGGAGGTTGAGGCTGCAGTAAGCCAAGATTATGCCACTACACTCCAGTCTGGGTGACAGAGTGAGAACCCGTCTCAAAAAAACAAACAAAATCCAAAACACTATATCCCAGGCACTATGCACTTTATCTGAATTTTACTGGGTTACTTCAAAAGTAGAAGACAAAATAGTATGAACTGAGGAATTAAGAGGGTTTTGACATTTTATACATTAATGAGATTACAATAGCAAACCTCCATATACAAATCTTTCTTCTGTATAAGTCCTGGAAAAGTATAAAATGGAACCAGTTGGATGCTTCTAGGAGTATATTCTGGAATGCGGATGTGCAAAGGCTACTTAATATACAGATGAGTGGTTTAGGGAAGATTTAGGAATTGCTGCTAAAACAGCAAAATGCAGCGGGCTTGCACGTGAGGATTGTCAAGGAAGATAAAATGAAGTATCTTTAGCGGAGCTCGGTGGCTCATGCCTGTAATCCCAACACCTGGGGAGGCCAGTGCAGGATAACTTGAGGCCAGGAGTTCAAGTGCAGCCTGGGCAACAAGGCAAAACTCCATCTGTACCAAAAATACAAAAATTAGCTGGGCATGGTGGCACACACCTGTAGTGCCAGCTACTTAGGAGACAGAGGTGGGAGGATCGCTTGAACCCAAAAGGTCGAGGCTGAAGTGAGCTGAGATCATGCCACTGCACTCCAGCCTGGGCGTCAGAGTGAGATCCTGTCTCCAAAAACAAAAAAAGAAAAAGAGAAAGAAAAAAATGAAGTATTTTAGCATAGGCCATCCATCCCAGGGGTTTAGGATTGTTTTTCCACTCTGGTTGATAAAAGACACAAGTGGTCAGGCACAGGTGGTGCATACCTGTAATTCCAGCACTTTGGGAGGCCAAGTGTGGTGGATCATGAGGTCAAGAGTTTGAGAACAGCCTGGCCAAGATGTTGAAACCCCATCTCTCCTAAAAATACAAAAATTAGCTGGGTGCAGTGGCGGGTGCCTGTAATCCCAGCTACTTGGGAGGCTGAGGCAGGAGAATCGCTTGAACGCGGGAGGCGGAGGTTGCAATGATCCGAGATAGGGCCGCTACACTCTAGCCTGGGCAACAGAGCAAGACCCTGTCTCAAATAAATAAATAAAATAAATAAATAAATAAATAAATAAATAAAATAAATTTAAAGACACAAGTGTGACCCCCAAGAAGGCATCTGGAAATGTACTCTTAATAGAGATGATAGGTTCACAAACAAGGCAAGTATAGGAGTTGGGTGTTCACCTACAAAGCCATCTGTCCAAGAGCCTGATTAGATTTGAGGAAAGTTGCTGGTAGGGTGATGGTGTGATTGTAGTAAGGCCAGGGGAGCCACTTCAGGCTTGTGTGGCCAGTGTCTATGCCCATGTAGCATATATCCATCAGCTCTATCTCCCTGCACCATAGTCAAAGCCAAGATGAGCTAGTAATGGAGTTGAAAAATAGATGGAGGCCAGGCGTGGTAGCTCATGCTTGTAATCCCAGCACTTTGGGAGGCCAAGGTGGGTGGATCACCTGAGGTCAGGAGTTTGAGACCACCCTGGCCAACATGGTGAAATCCTGTGTCTACTAAAAATATGAAAATTAGCACCGGGTGCGGTGGCTCACGCCTGTAATCTCAGCACTTCGGGAGGCCGAGGCAGGTGGATCACGAGGTCAGGAGATTGAGACCATCCTGGCTAACACGGTATAACCCTGTCTCTACTAAAAATACAAAAAAAAAAAAAAAAAAAAAAAAAAAAGCCGGGCTTGGTGGCAGGCACCTGTAGTCCCAGCTACTCGGGAGGCTGAGGCAGGAGAATGGCGTGAACCTGGGAGGTGGAGCTTGCAGTGAGCCGAGATTGCGCCACGGCACTCCAGCCTGGGTCACAGAGTGAGACTCTGTCTCAAAAAGAAAAAAAAAGAAAAGAAAAAAAAATTATCTGGGCATGGTGGGGCACGCCTATAATCCCAGCTACTCGGGAGACTGACGCAGGAAGATCACTTGAGCCTGGGAAGTGGAGGTTGCAGTGAGCCAAGATCACATCACTGAACTCCAGCCTGGGCAACGGAGCGAGACTCCATCTCAAAAAAAGGGGAAAAAAGGAAGAAAAAAAAAAAGGAAAAACAGATGGAAAAACAGGCCATGGAGGTGGGGAGAATATCACACATCTACAGTTTCAGAAATGAAGTTGCAGAGTCAAGCGAAAGAACATTGTTTTGAGGTGGAGTAGGTGGGACTTTGCAGGCTCTTCGGAGGTGGCCATTATAAGGGCCTTTACTGTGGGGCTGTGAGCACAGATGTTCAGCTACAACTAAAGAGCAGACCCCTCGGGAGGGGCTGTTTTCAGTGACGCATTTGATCAGGGAGCCATGAAGGCTTCGCAGGTGATGCACTAAGCTTGACTAAAGAAGAAAAGACACTGAGATTTGCTAGTTGCAGAGGACCTTCTATTTATTTGTTATTTGGGGACTGAAGCTGACCCTACCCTTTTCACAAAATCATCTTTTCATTGTGCATGACAATAGTGGCAAGTAGAAATATATAATTTCATTTTCTGACCATATGAGTCTCCTGTCACCTTGCAGTGAAATGGAACCAACTAAATATATTTAATTTAATGCTGCTTGTCTATTAAAAGTAAATGAAATGGGGCCTAGCATGGTGGCTTATACCTGTAATCCCAGCATTTTGGGAGGCCGAGGCAGGCAGATCACTTGAGGTCAGGAATTCAAGACCAGCCTGGCCAACATGGTAAAACCCCGTCTCTACTAAAATCCAAAAAAATAGCTGGGCATGGTGGCACACGCCTGTAATCCTAGCTACTTGGGGGGCTAAGGCAGGAGGGTTGCTTGAACCCAGGAGGCAAAGGTTGCAGTGAGCTGAGATCACACCATGGACTCCAGCCTGGATGACAGAGTGAGACTTGGTCTCAAAAAATAAATACACAAAATAAAGTAAATGAAATGAACTCAAGGTCTGCAGGGCAGGAAAGTCTGCATTAAGCTTTGCTTAAATATCAAAGCTAATTGACATTTGATCAGAGTAATAGCTGAGCTTCATTAGATCTGCCTTCTGGGAAGACAAAGATCGTGTGGCATGAAACTAATAGGCTACCTAAAGGGATATATTAAGAACTCCCAGGCCGGGCTCAGTGGCTCATACCTGTAATCCCAGCACTTTGGGAGGCCGAGGCAGGTGGATCACCTGAGGTCAGGAGTTCAAGACCAGCCTGGCCAACATGGTGAAACCCCATCTCTACTTAAAAAATACAAAAATTAGCTGGGCAGGGTGGCGGGCGCCTGTAATCCCAGCTACTCGGGAGGCTGAGGCAGGAGAATCGCTTAGACCCGGGAAGTGGAGGTTGAGGTGAGCTGAGGTGACACCGTTGCACTCCAGCCTGGGCAACGAGCAAAACTCCATCTCGGAAAAAAAAAAAAAAAAAAAAAAGAATTCCAGCCGGGCATGGTTGCTCACACCTGTAATCTTAGCACTTGGGAGTCTGAGATGGGAGAATTGCTTGAGGACAGGAGTTCGAGACCAGCCTGGGCAACATAGTGGGACCTGATTTCTACAAAAAAATTTAAAAATTAACCAGGCACAGTGCTCATGCCTGTAATCCCAATAGTTTAGGAGGTTGAGGTGGGAGGATTGTTTGAGCCTAGGAGTCCAAGGCTGCAGTGAGCTATGATTGGACCACTGCACTCTAGCCTGGGTGACCGAGCAAAACCCTGTCTCCAAAAAAAAATATATATATATATATATATATATATATATTTTTTTTTTTTTTCTTAAAGAATCCCACAGGCTGTAACCCAGCAACATTTGATGGATCCACATTAGAAGCCAGTGGGCAGCTGCTTTGGTACTTACTGGGTTTTTATCAGGACTGTTTTTATGTCTAAATCGCTGGCATGATCCTTTCCTCAGAAATATCTAGATAGACTCTTATATTTTGCCCAGTTCACTTCATTAATAGACTCGTTACAGAGCTTTTGGAATAAAAGTCCAAAATTGTCCTCAATTACGGAAAAATTGCTGATGGGCTGAAATCTGTTTTAGATCTTCTCCCTACCTTCTTCCCCATTTTACCCCTTCTGAGTACAGTTTTTTTTTTTTTTTTTTTTTTTGAGGTGGCGTCCCGCTCAGTCGCCCAGGCTGGAGTGCAGTGGCGTGATCTCGGCTCACTGCAACCTCCGCCTCCTGGGTTCAAGCGGTTTTCCTGCCTCAGCCTCCCAAGTAGCAGGGATTACTTTCATTCACCACTATGCCCGGCTAATTTTTGTGTTTTTAGTAGAGACAGGGTTACGCCATGTTGGCCAGGGTGGTCTCAAACTCCTGATCTCAAGTGATCCGCCTGCCTCAGCCTCCCAAAGTGCTGGGATTACAGGTGTGAGCCACCTTGCCCAGCCCTTAGTACACATTTCTGTCAACTACTTGTAGAAAGGCTGAAAATATAGTCCCTTGCACACTTTCATTTAGTGTGTTTGAACTAACCAAACCACTAAGAAAATTAAAACTTCTTTTACTTGAGAGACTTTTGCTTTCAGATTGCAAAACACATGAGTGACTTAAACCTCTCAGCTTCAACTAAAAGCTTTACAAAGACAAGGAGGAATAAAAGCCTTTGAAGTCCTTTCTCTTATAAAAAGCGCAACTTACTTTGTTTTTCTTGTTCATTCTGTTAGCATCCTCATGAACTAAATGGCTAGGTTCCCCACCTGTGATAGCACTGTAGGTTACAAAGACTGTCAGCTAGAAATGAAATCCTAAGCTCCTCACTCCCAATACTAGCTCGTTTTTCCTGAACTGGATATCTGCTCTCTTTGTTTTTTTTTTTTTTTTTTGAGACGGAGTCTCGCTCTGTCACCCAGGCTGGAGTGCAGTGGCGCGATCTCGGCTCACTGCAAGCTCCACCTCCTGAGTTCACACCATTCTCTTGCCTCAGCCTCCTGAGTAGCTGGGACTACAGGTGCCTGCCACCACGCCTGGCTAATTTTTTGTATTTTTTTAGTAGAGACAGGGTTTCACTATGTTAGCCAGGATGGTCTCGATCTCATGACATCGTGATCCACCCACCTCAGCCTCCCAAAGTACTGGGATTACAGACGTGAGCTACCACGCCCAGCCTATCTGCTCTCTTAAAAAATGTTCCAGCTGCTTTACTTAATTGTAGTCAGCTTGAAATAACATTTGTTTAACTGCACCGAGGACCCAAGAGAGAACTGTAAAATCTTTGCCTTTCTGATTACTTTCATCTCATTCCTCTCATCTGTTCTCCAAACTTGCTTGCATGGCCTTGTTCTTATCTGGTCTGAAAAACCTTAACCAGGCCGGGCGCAGTGGCTCTCTCCTGTAATCCCAGCACTTTGGGAGCTCAAGGCGGGTGGATCACCTGAGGTCGGGAGTTTGAGACCAGCCTGATCAATATGGAGAAACCCCGTCTCTACTAAAAATACAAAATTAGCTGGGCGTGGTGGTGCTTGCCTGTAATCCCAGCTACTTGGGAAGCTGAGGCAGGAGAATCACTTGAACTCAGGAGGCAGAGGTTGCAGTGAGCTGAGATTGCGCCATTGCACTCCAGCCTGGGTGACAGAGCGAAACTCTGTTTCAAGAAGAAGAAAAACCTTAACCAAATCGCAGACAAAAAGTATTTTCTTGATTTTGTATCCAAAAAAGAAAGAAAAAAAAAGAGAGAGAGCACCTTGGTTTTTATTGTGGGAGTGTAGCTGACTCTTAGCTATTAATAGACAAATACCCATATTAAATAAGATGGTTGCCCTACATTAATATCTAGGGACCAGAGAATTTTTTAAAACCTACTCCAAAGGTCTCAAGACAGAAGGGAATAATAATTCTAACATTATAAAAATAGGCAGTTCTGTAACACTTCTTAATCACTAGTATCTCCATGGATCACATTATATGGCAGTTAACATGACATGCTTTTAGCAAGTCTCACTCCCTTCTTATGAAGGGATAATTCTGGAGAATTTTATTTGGAGATTAGGTAAATAGTAACTAGTGGAAGATAATTCACATATCTTTTCATATGAGGTCTGCTAAAATGGCTTCTTTTTTATGGTTTTTATGTATTTTGCTTTATGGTGATGTTTAAAATAGGAATAGTCCTGAGGAATAAAGTTCACCTTATTCTTTTTCCCAAGTCAGGAATAGACTAAAATATAAGAGCACAAGCTTTTCTTTCCAAAGTGCCAAAAAGGAATGACAGAATTAACTTATCCCGGTTACACCAGGTGAGATTGCCTAAGAGTCCTAGATAGGCAAGTTGTATTGAACAGACTCCTCTCTGTTCCATGAAAGCCTCAATATTTAGACAACATCAATAGAAGAAAATAAATTTTGAGCTCAAGTTGGAGACAAAACTGAATTACTGACTCATCTTGAAAGGCATATATCCTTTTTTTTTTTTTTTTTTTTTTTTTTTTGAGACGGAGTCTTGCTCTGTCACCCAGGCTGGAGTGCAGTGGCCGGATCTCAGCTCACTGCAAGCTCCGCCTCCCAGGTTCACGCCATTCTCCTGCCTCAGCCTCCCGAGTAGCTGGGACTACAGGCGCCCGCCACCTCGCCCGGCTAGTTTTTTGTATTTTTAGTAGAGACGGGGTTTCACCGTGTTAGCCAGGATGGTCTCGATCTCCTGACCTCGTGATCCGCCCGTCTCGGCCTCCCAAAGTGCTGGGATTACAGGCTTGAGCCACCGCGCCCGGCCTGCATATATCCTTTTAGATGTATTTTTACTAATCCAATGGTGAATCCAAGAAAGAGGATAGAATGTTTATTCTTAGTATGTTCTAAATCTAGCTGGTTTCTAAGTTTCTTTGGAGACCAGAAGTGTCGCTGATGAGAAAGGTCTTCCCCTTGATAGTTATATGCTAGTATATAACTTGTTCCTTAGTGCTATGTCTTCCTATAGCTCCTAAGTCTGAAAACATCCACCTACCCCAAAAAATTCAGTAACTATTCCAGTTGGCCCTTGACCAGGCACAGTGGCTCATGCTTGTAATCCCAGCACTTTGGGAGGCCAAGGCGGGTGGATCACTTGAGGTCAGGAGTTCAAAACCAGCCTGGCCAACATGGTGAAACCCCATCTCTACTAAAAATACAAAAATTAGCCGGGCATGGTGGCACGCACTTGTAATCCCTGCTACTCAGGAGGCTGAGGCAGGAGAATCACTTGAACACAGGAGGTAGAGGCTGCAGTGAGCCAAGATCACGCCACTGCACTCCAATCTGAGACTCTATCTCATTTAAAAGAAAAAAAGAAAAAAGAAAGTATCAATTGGCCCTGGTCTTATTGCACTGTAACCAACACGGAGATATTAATTAAGTATTTCACTTCTGCAAAGGATGAGGAAGTACTCCCCACTGAATTCATTTTTTTGCTTTCTCTACCCAGTGATTTATATCCAATGTGTCATCTTGGATATTGTGAAGATGGACTTAAAACAGCTTATTTTTCCTTTCCTTGAGGGATAGGTAGCTAAGAGTACACTTTGACATGAACCATCTCCATTCCCAATCACAGTATGAGTCATAACAGCCATAATGTTAGTTACTCGAATCCAAGCATGATAACTCATAATGTGATATCAGAACCATCATTTTTCCTTTGGTCATATACTGGCCCTGACAACATACTTTTGCTATTTGAGTTGTATGTATCAGTTTCTCATGGTATGAAGGAAACACTAACAATAGGATCAGAGCCTTTCTCACACAGAGATAAGTGTTTGTTTTTAGCAAAACCATCTGAAGAAGCTTCTAAACTTCTAATTACATCTCTACTAGAAGGCGGTTAAGGAATATAGACATTAGGCTGGGCGCAGTGACTCACACCTGTAATTCCAAAACTTTAGGACGTCGAGGTAGGGGGTTCCCTTGAGAGCAGGAGTTGCAGACCAGCCTGGACAACACAGTGAGACCCTGTCTATACAAAAAATATGTATATGTTAGCCAGGCATGATGGTGCACACCTGTAGTCCCAGCTACTCTGAAAGCTGAGGTGAGAGGATTGGTTGAGACTGGAGTAAGCTGTGATCACACCACTGCACTCTAGCCTGGGGGAGAGAATGAGACCCTGTCTCAAAAAGGAAAAAAAAGGAGAAGGACATTAGAGTTAGACCTGTGTTTGAATACTTGGTTCCACTGTTAACCTTCGTTTTCTCCTAAGTAAAGTATAGGTAGTAATACCTACCACATAGAGTTTTGCAGAGAATTTAGGTGAGGTGATAACTATAAAACACTTACCATAGAGCCTGGAACTTGCAAGTGTTTGGTAGTTGGTATATAATAGAGGCCCAATGAATATTTGCTGAACGAATGACTAAGGGGATCACATGAAGCCTACTCCACATCAAGTCTTTCCCTCCCCAAGCTGCAGGTCAGCTCACCATTTAGTTCCTCCCACATCATTGTATCTAATCTCAGAACCTGAGCCTGTGTACTTTCCTTCCTCTCTTCAGCAAGAAAGGGCCTGGCTGTTGTCAGACATTTCACTAGGGCTTTTTATTATTCCCTCTTGCTGGCTGGTGAATGGAGACTGTAGTTTCTACTCTGACTGAGATAATAGAAACCTCAAGAAACCCAACTCTATTTTCTCCTTATGCCTGGTCTCCTGGAAATAAAAGGGCACTGTACTAACTCTTCAGTAGCCACATGGATCCCAAGCAGAGGTCACGAGAAGTAAATGCAAAATCAAGGATCGGTTCGGGGCTTTGGGATACTACATTAAAAAAAAAAAAAAAAAAAAAAAAAAAAAACTGGACTGGCCGGGTGCGGTGGCTCACGCCTGTAATCCCAGCACTTTAAGAGGCCGAGGTGGGCAGATCATGAGGTCAGGAGATTGAGACCATCCTGGCTAACACGGTGAAACCCCATCTCTACTAAAAAAATACAAAAAAATTAGCCAGGCGTGGAGGTGGGCACTGGCACTGCACTCCAGCCTGGGTGAGAGTGAGACTCTGTCTCCAAAAAAAAAAAAAAAAAAATGGGCCAAGAAGACTACATGAATATTCTTTGTTGTAAATTAGTGTGTTTCAGGAAGTTTGTTCTTCTGCAGTAGTGAGTTCATATCTATTCTTCTAGTCTACTAATCAACCGGTTGTTAATTTTCTCATGGCTAATTATGATAAACATTAGAAAGAAAGTCAAGGAAGAACTTTCAGAGTATGTTTTGGAAAGAGAGTGGATGAAAGATGGGGTTAGAGAGATTGTTATTTAGAAGGATGATTTGAAGCACTTGTTTGTAGTCAGAGATAAGACACTGAGTCAAGACCATAATGCTAGTACATTAAGGTACAGAGACTTGGCCCAGATTTGTTGCCCTGTCTTTATCCCATCACTTTGCCCCTTCTTGCCTCTATCCTCCCAGTCCTGATGGAAGGTTGTAAATGGATTTGACAGTCTGCAGTTACATTTGTGAAGTAGCAAGTTGATCACCTTTTGAAAGGAGTCAAGACTAGGAGGATTTAAGAGGAGCAAGTGATGCTTTCTAGAGCATCTGGCTTACTGCCCAGGAAGAGCAGCTGCACCCAGAAGCTGTTGAAGGCAGCAAGCTGACTTGGAGATGAATGACTCCACCACAGGGTACCTGCCTGTCTCCTACTTTTGAATGGTCTGACCTTCCAACCAGCTTGCCTGGGGATATGCTGCCCAGCTGGTGGCCTGACTGTTTTTCCTTGTGACCACCAGGGGACCAAGTATTTGCTGGGCTAGAAGAGCAAGCCCGCCAGGCGATGATGAAAACTGATTTTCCTGGAGACCTTGGCAGTCAGCGACAAGCTATCCAACAACTAAGAGATCAGGACTCCAGTAGCAGTGAGTTCTGCACCTTCTGGTAATGACTCAGGGCAATGGGAGAAGAATTATCAGAGTGTGTGTGCTCTGGGGATTGTGCATGGGGGTTGGGAGAAAGACATGAAAAAGGAGATATGTGGCTCTTCAGTGTCCCCAAAGGTGGTCTAAGGTGTGTGGGCATATGTTTATCCAGAAAAAGAGGACAGGTTTGGCATTTTATTTATATATATATCTAATTTTTTTTTTTTTTTTTTTTTTTTGAGATGGAGTTTCGCTCTTGTTGCCCAGGCTGGAGTGCAATGGCATGATCTCAGCTCACTGCAACCTCTGCCTCCCAGGTTCAAGCGATTCTCTTGCCTTAGCCTCCTGAGTAGCTAGGATTACAGGCACCTGCCACCACTCCCAGCTAACTTTGTATTTTTAGTAGAGACGGGGTTTCTCCATGTTGGTCAGGCTGGTCTCGAACTCCCGACCTCAGGTGATCCACTTGCCTTGGCCTCCCAAAGTGCTGGGATTACAGGTGTGAGCCACCATGCCTGGCCAATGTGTATGTTTTTAGCTTAAGGACTACAGTACTTGGCACAGTGCCACATGCAGATAGGTTTGTTGGTTGTGATAGGCAATGACATAGGAATAAATAGTGCTCTAGCAGTCCCTGGGTTAGGTCAAATGACAAGAAAAAAATCCCTGTCTCCTAGGATCTATGTATTTGTAATCAATAAAATATAAGGGTGGCATTAATGAAACCTTGCTTGAAGGCCCAGTTTTAATGTTAAACAAGAAGATTTGCTTAGTAATGAGGTTATGCAGTATACAAAATGCTAACGTCAAGGTCTTCCTATACCAGTTCCCTAAGAAAATCCCTGTGGTTAAGACATTAGCTGTTATAAGTTGAGCCTCATGGATTGTCTGTCTGTCCTGTGACCTGTCTGAACAAACACGTCTCGAGATGTGTTTTCCTAGGAAGATTTCAGCACTTTCCCCACCTCATCCATTTGATATAGGTTATTATTAGTATGAATTCAGAATGACTTTTCCAATTTTTTATCACATTTGAGGCTGGGTTGGGTGAAAACAGAGAAAGGACTCTGTAACCTTCTAGGAACTTGTTTCCACCCAAGCTAATAATTAATCAACATCAACAACATAAAATAATTTAGCAGTTAATTGCTCGGGCACAGAAAAATGAACCCAAACCTGTGGAAGCCACCACTTTCTTGAGTAGCAGGTAGGAATTACAATATCTGCAAAAGTCTAATAGGTTTCCATTCTGAAGGATGTACTATCTCTCTAGACAGTACACATTTTTAAAAACATTTTCTAGTAGCGAGATATATTTGGATTATTGCAAAATTACAAAAATATGTTCGATACATCACTTTATATTATACTACGTTTACAAGTATTTCAAATAAGCTGGTGAGAAAACATGGTGTGATCTAATCTGTGCCCATCCTTCATTACTGAGTTGGATTCAAATGAAAGGAACTTTGGGCTGGGGAATAAGACACACAAACCATAGCTCTTTCCAGGCCCCAAATCCCGTCCACCAATTGCCTTGAGTATCTAATAAGGACACATGTAACTACTAGCAGATGATTTGGTTAGACCTTCTCATGAAGAAAGGGAGTATAACTAGTTTTGCCAAAGAAGAAGGGAAGTATAAGGGGTGTTGCTCACATACTGGTGGATTTAGATATTATGCAAGGGGTAGTAGGAAGACAGGCAGCACTGTTAGCTAGGAAATCTGAGTCTCATGTGGACAGCCTGGTGAGACTCTGCCCTATATTTCTCTCTTGCTCACATCAGGCCCAAAAGTCCAGGATCCAGGTGGGGTTGAGATAGGGCTGGAGTGTGACAGCTTCCCTAGGCTTGGCTACTTCTTGTGATCTTCAAGGTACTAGCACTTGATTTGTTTCCCTTTCAGAAAGAACTACATTTGTTACTTGTTTTCCGGATCCTTTTTCATTTTCTATTTTATGAGTAATAGAGAAGAAAAATCAGCTCACATAAACCTTGCAGATTCCCCAGCCACAGGCAGACCTCCCCAAAGTCACATCCTACCCCTAAAACTAAAACTTAATTCCTATGTTAGTCACAATAAATTACATTTCATCCTAAAGAATGGCCCGTTCCTTCCACTTAATGCGTGGAGTTACCCATCAGATAATCCAAATCATCAACAAAAACAACGGATTTCCTTAGTTCAGAATGCCGTGTTACAATAGTAGAGTAAGAAGAACCGAGTGAGTCGGATACCACTGCAAAGTGCCTGAGGTTGGTTGCTGTGCTAATTTTTCCACTGTAATGAGCAGCCCTTTCCCTATAAAGTGACATCATTTCAAACTAATTTCCTACTGCTTCCTTTGCTGGTAAGAGGGAAGAAAAACTTGATGTTTCTGTAAGTCTGCCTTGGGGTTTGCTGGGAAAGAAGAGATTAGTGGGGTTCAGAGTAGAATAGTATAGTGACACCATGGAGAAGTTGTGCAGGGGGCTCATGGCGAAATCAGTGGAAAGTGTTGGTAAGTCAGAGGTGGTGTACAGTGGGAATGAGCTCGGTGTAAGGTGCTTGGGGGGTGTGATTTGAAGTGTGAGATATTTGAAAACCATGAGTCAGGAAGATTATTTTTATAATCATATAGAGGGCACAGTAACCATTTCCAATGCAGTTTTGCCTCACATCTTCCCTTTACGTGTATATGGCATAACAAATGACAGCTATAGCTGGTTTCCACTTGACATAATATGTACCCCAAAAAAACTATATAAACTATATTATGGAAGATCTGAAAATGTTTTCTATTATAACTGCCAACTGTAGGGTGGAGAGCAGCTCAGGATGTATTCATGCAAAAATCAGAACAAGTGACCAGTTTGTATGTTCCAGGTGACAGTGAGGGTGATGAAGAGGAGACCACACAAGATGAAGTCTCTTCCCACACATCAGAGGAAGATGGAGGGGTGGTCAAAGTGGAGAAAGAGTTAGAAAATACACAACAGCCTGTTGGTGGGAACGAAGTGGTAGAGCACGAGGCAAGTGACAATGGCTCCTGGGTCCAGGTCCAACAATGCCCTACCCTTCTGCCTACCCTTATGCTGCTCACCCCTGTGGCACAGTCTTTGCCTCTGATGGTCTCCTGGGCCTGCACAGGAGGCCTCTTCCTTCATGGCACCAGAACCCACACCTCAGACTCTCAGTTCTCACCACATTCAGCTTTCCTTTTCCATCCATGAATCACTGCGCTCATGCACAGCTCTCTTTCCTACAGCTACCCACGTCTTTCCAGACAGGAGAGCTACTTTGGTGAAGTAGAAAGCTGACTTCCCAAGGTGGACTCTTGATGTGCTTGCAAATCTCAGTCAAGGTGTCACCTGGAGTGCCACCTTCTCACTAACTTGTTTCTTGAGGATTCCTGAAAGGAACATGACAGGAAAAACACTACCCCTGTCTGCAGAGTTTATGTTCAGGGAAAAAAATAGATTGACTCTGTCTGAGGCAATCCTGTGTCCTCATGGCTGAAAGCCATAATTCCCTTTCAACTCTTACTTTTTCCTTCAGCCCACAATGGGAAACTAAGAATAACATGTGCCATCAGTCTGGGTTCCTTTTAACAGGATACCCTGTTTAAAAAGCTGGGGCGGGGAAGAGATGAGTCCTAATAGTCCTAATGAGTTGCCTATTTGTTGAATCACAGGTCACAGGGAATTTGAATTCTGACCCCTTGCTTGAACTCTGCCAGTGTCCCCTCTGCCAGCTAGACTGCGGGAGCCGGGAGCAGTTGATCGCTCATGTGTACCAGGTATGCATCGAGGAGCTGTGTGCTCTGGAACACAAGTGTGGGCAGCTTGTCTGTAGCCCAGCTCCTGGTTTGGCCTTTGTCTCCCTCTGGCTTCTGAAGGAGTTGTGGGTTGTCGCTTCCATTAAGATTCGTCTTGGGGAGGCTGGGCGCAGTGGCTCACGCCTGTAATCCCAGCACTTTGGGAAGCCGAGGCGGGTGGATCACTTGAAGTCAGGAGTTCAAGACCAGCCTGGCCAACATGGCGAAACCCTATGTCTACCAAAAATACAAAAATTAGCCAGATGTGGTGGCATGCACCTGTAGTCCCAGCTACTCGGGAGGCTGAGGCAGGAGAATCGCTTGAACCCAGTAGGTGGAGGTCACAGTGAGCCAAGATCACACTATTACACTCCAGCCTGGGTGACAGAATTAGACTCTGTCTCAAAAAAAAAAAAAAAAAAATTCGGCCCAAAGCCAGGCGTGGTGGCTCACACCCAGAATCCCAGCGCTTTGAGAGGCTGAGGTGGGAAGGATTGCTTAACCTCAGGAATTCAAGACCAGCCTGGGCAACATAGCAAGACCCCAGCTCTATAAAAAATTTTTTAAAAATTAGTTGGGCATTGGCCGGGCGCGGTGGCTCAAACCTGTAATCCCAGCACTTTGGGAGGCCGAGATGGGCGGATCACGAGGTCAGGAGATTGAGACCATCCTGGCTAATACGGTGAAACCCCGTCTCTACTAAAAAAAAATACAAAAAACTAGTCGGGTGAGGTGGCAGGCGCCTGTAGTCCCAGCTACTCAGGAGGCTGAGGCAGGAGAATGGCATAAACCCGGGAGGCAGAGCTTGCAGTGAGCTGAGATCCGGCCACTGCACTCCAGCCTGGGCGACAGAGCGAGACTCCGTCCCAAAAAAAAAAAAAAAAAAATTAGTTGGGCATGGTGGCATGCACCTGTAGTACTAGTTACTTAGAAGACTGAGGTGGGAGGATAGCTTGAACCTAGGAGGTTGAGGCTGCAGTGATCATGCTTCAGCTCAGGTGACAGAGTGAGACTGTATTGAAAAAGAAAAAAAAAAAAAAAGATTCTGCTCCAAGCTTCCAACATTTTAGAAAATACATGAGATATATTAGATAAACACGTTCTGGGTTTCCGGGTAGACACACTGTGAAAATTAAGTGATTTTTTTTCTAAATTATTTAATGCATATTTTAAATAGTGAAATATAAACTAATGTATACTAATAATGAGGGCTTTGTGTTAAAGAAAAGAAAATTAGTTAGCATGGGCCAGGCGCAGTGGCTCATGTCTGTAATCCCAGCACTTTGGGAGGCCAAGGTGGCAGGATCACTTGAGGTCAGGAGTTCAAGACCAGCCTGGTCAACATGGTGAAACCCTGTCTCTACTAAAATACAAAAAAATTAGCCAGCTGTGGTGGCACGCGCCTATAATCCCAGCTACTCAGGAAGCTGAGGCAGGAGAATGGCTTGAACCTGGGAGGCGGAGGCTGCAGTGAGCTGAGATTGTGCCACTGCACTCCAGCCTGGGTGACAAAACGAGATTCCGTCTTAAAAAAAAAAAATTAGTTAACACAAATGGTATGTTAAAAATTGGTGTGAACCAGTATTTCTTCAGAAGGCTATCTTCAGAAGATTGAGAAAGCAAGATACAAATACCTGTTGCGTACCAGTATTCTAGGCCAGCTTCAAGATTTGGCCTTTATTGTTCCCTTAACTCGTATTTGTACCTGCGTAGTGTGAGCCAGGAAGACAGAGAGAAATTATTCGAGACATGAATTCCTCTCAGGCTCTGAAGAGGGCCCTGGGGCCCCACTGTTTCTTTTCTTTTTCTTTCTTTTTTTTTTTTTTTTTTTGAAACAGAGTTTCGCTCTATTACCCAGGCTGGAGTGCAGTGGTATGATCTTGGCTCACTGCGAACTCCACCTCTCAAGTTCAAGCAATTCTCCTGCCTCAGCCTCCTGAGTAGCTGGGACTACGGGCGCCTGCCCCTACACCCGGCTAATTTTTGTATTTTTAGTAGAGATGGGTTTCACCATATTGGCCAGGCTGGTCTCGAACTCCTGACCTTGTAATCCACCTGCCTCGACCTCCTAAAGTGTTGGGATTACAGGCATGAGCCACCGTGCCTGGCCCCCACTGTTCCTTAAGTCAGCCACATGTCCCAGAATGTAGGCAGAGCTTAAGCTAATGAAATCTAAGCAGTGGTCTAAATGGCCAGGGCCTCTAATGTAAGAGACTGACTTTTCTAGGGGCTAAACAGAATACTTGCAAGTTCCTTATTCTGAGACTAAAGAAGGGGGACATTTCCCAAAAGTCATTTCTAAGTGGGTGCAGATTGTCCTGGAGGTAGCACAAGACTGACAGATCAAGGCTCTGTTTTACAGCACACTGCAGCAGTGGTGAGCGCCAAGAGCTACATGTGTCCTGTCTGTGGCCGGGCCCTTAGCTCCCCGGGGTCATTGGGTCGCCACCTCTTAATCCACTCGGAGGACCAGCGTTCTAACTGTGCTGTGTGTGGAGCCCGGTTCACCAGCCATGCCACTTTTAACAGGTCAGCTGGGCACTTATCCCTGTTGTGCTGGGAGCAAATTACTGGGTGTGAGTTCTGCTTTCTGAAGTCAAAGCGAAGGCTAGGCATAGGTAATGCAAAGGCAGCTGATGCATGCTCCTTGGAAGTACAAGTAAGAAGGCTAGGAAATATGCCTTTTCCATCACATAGCCCCAAAGGAAAATCAATTCCCATTTCTTTTCCCATCAGAGTATCTTCAACTAGAAAGCGATGTAGGCAGTTCCAAGAACACTCATGATAAAGCATGGAGAAAGAAGTTATAGGGTGGAGAGGACCCTGGCATGAGGATGCAGTCTCCTCCGTGTCCTAGGAAGACTGGAACGTTGTGTCCTTGTCCCGTTTGTCTAGTGTACAGTGCAGTGTCTGCCTTTGCATGCAGGCAGTGCGCGGGAAGGAGGTGAGTTGGTGGTCTGCACCTTGCCTGAAGGAGGTCTCCACCTCCAGGAGCCTCCATTCCCACAGCAGGACTGCCCCTGCAAAGCTCTTATCAAAACCATTATTCTGACTTGAGTGAAAACGCCAAGGGTTTGTCTGATTTCTGGTGCGTTGCTGTGGCAGGTGGCTCAGTCATTAACTCCAGATGGGCTTTAAGAGTTAGTAGACACCCGGCCTGGTGCGGTAGCTCATGCCTATAATCCCAGCACTTTGGGAGGCCTAGGCGGGTGGATCACAAAGTCAGGAGTTTGAGACCAGCCTGACCAATGTGATGAAACCCCATCTCTACTAAAAATACAAAAATTAGCCAGGCGTGGTAGCAGCCACCTGTAATCCCAGCTACTCAGGAGGCTGAGGCAGGAGAATGGCTTGAACGTAGGAGGTGGAGGTTGCAGTGAGCCGAGGTCGTGCCATTGCACTCCAGCCTGGGTGACGGAGTGAGACTGTGTATCATAAAAAAAAAAAAAAAAATAGAGTTGGTAGACAACTCTTGAGCAAAGAGAAGGGATGGAGCAGTAGAAGAGGTCCACCAACCATTCAAACTGACCCCTTGTGGTGAATGTGGAGCCACTGGCCTCATAGGAAAAGAATAAGGCAGGGCTGGAGTCCCAACTCTTGCTGGAAGGAAACACTAACCATCCAAAATGTTTGCTTTCCAGTGAGAAACTTCCTGAAGTACTCAATATGGAATCCCTACCCACAGTCCACAATGAAGGCCCCTCCAGTGCTGAGGGAAAGGACATTGCCTTTAGTCCTCCAGTATACCCTGCTGGAATTTTGCTTGTGTGCAACAACTGTGCTGCCTACCGTAAACTGCTGGAAGCCCAGACTCCCAGTGTACGCAAGTGGGCCCTACGTCGACAGAATGAGCCTTTGGAAGTACGACTGCAGCGGCTGGAACGAGAGCGCACGGCCAAGAAGAGCCGGCGGGACAATGAGACCCCCGAGGAGCGGGAGGTGAGGCGCATGAGGGACCGTGAAGCCAAGCGCTTGCAGCGCATGCAGGAGACAGATGAGCAGCGGGCACGCCGGCTGCAGCGGGATCGGGAGGCCATGAGGCTGAAGCGGGCCAACGAAACCCCGGAAAAGCGGCAGGCCCGGCTCATCCGAGAGCGAGAGGCCAAGCGGCTCAAGAGGAGACTGGAGAAAATGGACATGATGTTGCGAGCTCAGTTTGGCCAGGACCCTTCTGCCATGGCAGCCTTAGCAGCTGAAATGAACTTCTTCCAGTTGCCTGTAAGTGGGGTGGAGTTGGACAGCCAACTTCTGGGCAAGATGGCCTTTGAAGAGCAGAACAGCAGCTCTCTGCACTGAACCACACCCTCCTGCCTGCCCTCCTCCCCACCTACCTACCCCCCCCACCCACACCCACAGCCACGAGGACCAGTGCTGCTGCCACCCACGAGGCCCTGTCCTTGCTGCCAGAGGCAGGCCTGGGTTTGTTGCAGGTGGACCTGAGCGGCCCTTGCATGTGGGAGCAGGATGACAGGGTCAGGAGGGACCTGGCCCAAGGCAGCTCTGGACAAGGGAGCAGGCAGTCCAGAGAACTGGCCTCCCCAGCCCACTGCCACAGGCCGTGCTTCTAGGACTGTGGGGCTCCTGTATGGCCCATGAAGTTGTGAGGTCAAATAAATTAATTTTATCTTTACTGCCTGCCCCTTTCTTGCTTTTCTCTTAATGTCATTCTAGCAAATGAAGTGATCTAGGAGAAACCTGGGTGGAAATTTTCAGACAGTGGCTTCTGGTGGCTTGCCCTTTTCCTAGGGAGGGTGCTCCTCAGCTTAGGCTGTCCAAGCAGAGGTCCTCATTTGGGTCTTTACACGTTGCCAAGGAATTAGCACGACGCCAGAGAACCGATGTTGACTGTGATGATTATTCCCACAACCATAATGAAGATACCTGTGGTCCCAAGGGCTATTTAAACCTAGCTTCCCTTTTCCAAACTCAGAAGTCTCTCCTCATAACTGGTGTTTTCTGAAGACTATGCAATACCTTCCACTAGGTGTGCAACTTTTCCCAGCAATACTGTTTGTTGAACATTTACAATTCTAGACAGTAGCTGCATCTAGGAATAGGCTCATAGAAATAGCTGCAATATTAAGGTCCACAGCACCAAGAAACTCATGTTTGCATTTTATTTATGTTTTATTTATTCACCAGAGGCAAGGCAGGAAAATAAGCTCACTGAAGAAAATCCAGAAGTAAGGTGGTAAGAGCTCAGGTCAACAGTGGTTAAGGCTAGGGCAAAATGATTACTCTGGCAGGTTATATGGCTGCCAAACCATGGAGGAGACAAGAGCTGAGGTCATTTCTAAAAAGTTTCTGTGATGGTACAGAACAGGCACAGAACCTTCCTAGCCTGCACCAAAGGTTGTGTTCAGTTTAGATAATTATAGATCTTGAGGTCCAGAAGGAAGTGCCCTAGTTAAATTGTAGCCAGAAAAATAACTATGCCAGTAATGTGGACTTCTTCCAATATCTTAACAGGGAAACTTGGATTCCTCTCTGACCTCCATAGGTCCAAGGCTGTTTAAGTGTCAACTGACCCCCACCAAACTAGGATTTTTTTTGTTTTTTGGGTTTTTCTGTTTGTTTTTTGCGATGGAGTCTCGCTCTGTTGCCCAGGCTGGAGTGTAATGACGTGATCTTGGCTCACTGCAACCCCCGCCTCCCGAGTTCAAGTGATTCTCCTGCCTCAGCCTCCCGAGTAGCTGGGATTACAGGCACGTGCCACCACACCTGGCTAGTTTCTGTATTTTTAGTAGATACAGGGTTTCACCATGTTGGCCAGGCTGGTCTTGAACTTCTGACCGCAGGTGATCTGCCTGCCTTGGCCTCCCAAAGTGCTGGGATTACAGGCGTGAGCCACTGCGCCCTGCCTGGGGTTTGTTTTTTTGAGAAAGGATATCACTACATCACCTAGGCTGAAGTACAGTGGCAAGATCATACCTCACCGTAACCTCTAACTCCTGGACTCAAGTGATCCTCCTGCCTCAGCCTCCCAAGTAGCTGGAACTATAGGTGTGCGCCACCATGCCCAGCTAACAAACTAAGGTTACTTTCACCAGGCAGGCTAAAATATTTGTTTTGAAAAATACATTTAAAAGAAAATACTTAGTTGACGTGCTTGTAATCAATCCCAGCTACTCGGGAGGCTGAGGACAAGAAGATGAGAATCACTTGAACCCGCAAGGTGGAGGTTGCAGTGAGCTGAGATTGTGCCATTGCACTCCAGCCTGTCAACACAGTGAGACTCTATCTCCAAACAAACAAACAAACAAACAAAAACCTACTTAATTGACCCAAATGCCTTTCTCTCAGAGCTCCATACTGGAGTCCTACTTGGGATGCTTTAAAATGACTTGAGTCCTCATTATGTGCCAAAGATGATTCTGAGCGCTTTACATAGATGATCTCAATCTTCACAAGAAACTCTGAATTCATACCAACTCAGGAGTTGCATCTCTGGGTTCAGAAGTACCCTGCCACTTACTAGCTGTGTAACTTTGGGGAAGTAGTACTTAACCTCTATGTCTTGGCTTCCCCATCCACAAAATGGAAATAGTAGCAACAAATGCTTGTCCGTATAGAGAAAGCACTTAGGATATTCTGTAGCACATAATAAGTGTTCCATAAATGCCACTTACTAGTGGCAAGCTTTCTAAATTTTAGGCAGTAGCTATGATTGGGGCTGACTTATTCCAACAATTTCTCGCAGTATTCCTGAGTAAAGAAATGGGGAGAAGGCCAGCAGTGAAGGTGCCTACAGATCCTTGTGATTCCACTAGAATCTAAGTCTTCAGGTAGACTTCTGGGTCTCTGAAATCCACACCAACAGAGGGGAGAAACCATGCTTGAGGACAAGATCATGCCATCTGCCTTGAGCTCACCGCACAATATAGGCACCATTTGTGCTCCATTACAACTGCTCCCACAAAGGTTTCTATCGCCCACCCCATGGCCACCATCTAAGGCTGGGATAGGAAGAAGGCGCAAACACCAAAAGGAAAAGCTAGTAGTTTATATAGATAGATATATAGATATATAGATATTGATAGATATTGTGTTTACATAGTCCACAAGTTAAATGCAGGTATCCATAAGAAGAGCATTAACAATAAAAATACAATCTGTGTGTAGCCAAGTACAGAGACTTAAAATGGTAAAACAGCAAAAAGGATCTCACAAAAGTACAAATATACAGTACAAATTGATTTATTTAAAACAGTTACAAAAAGCACAACAAAATAGAGATTATCCTTAGAATTATTAATGCTTTGTTAAAGATCAGGTAGGATTAGAGGGTAAGAAATGGTATTGGGTGGAGGGAGCACCTGACTAGTTCTAAGGCTTTAGATACAATGCAGTTGATTACATATTAATTCAGCCATTACATACTGGGGATAGTAGATGGGGGATCAGTAATTTATCTACAGGGAACTCCTACACAGATCCATCCAGACCTCCCCAGTGCCATCCTTCTCCACTCCTTAGGACCCTAAAGCCACCTGGATGACAACATTCCCATCCTTCTTTCTCCACCCCATTCCCTATCCATATATTCTTCCCTCGCCTAAGGTGCTGTGCAAGCTGAGAGCAGTCTGCTCTCTGCAGCTGGATCATATACTGTTTTGGCTACAGGGATCCTGTGTGACTAAGAAGGTTGTAGGGGACAGCCTTATTTTAATACTTTAAGTTAGCCATGAGTACAGTCAGTCCCTCCCCCAACACAATCTAGATTCTCTTGAATGCAAGTATCAATCAAGTGAGGGATCAACCCTGCCTTCAGCAATACCAGCAATGCACTAACCACTCACAGCTCACAACTACGTGCAAACTCCCTGTCCAGGGGGTGGGTATAAAACCACTGTGTCATCAGCTCACTCTCTCTCTCTCTCTCTCTGAAGAACCTCAGTCCCCATGACAGTCATAAAGACAAATAAATGCTTGCAAGTTTGACAATAGGTAAAGGCACATGGGCTGCTGCCACACACACTGCAGGCAGGAACCCAATTTGAGGCCATCTTCACTGCTGGGCATTTGCAGTGGAATGGCTTTGGGATCACAAAGACTTTGAGTTCGCAATCTACCAGGGGGGATCTAGGTTTTACTGGAGAACTAATAAAGAAACCTTTAGTGTGAAAAGTGCATTTATGACTATTGTTCCTGCTGGGGAGGCAGCAGGGCAAACCCCAACACCTCTCCTCCTTCCGCCCCAGGCACTGTGCATAGTCTGCAGCTAAGGAGAGAGTGCAGTCGACTCTAGCATCTCTGGGGCCAGTGTCATCCTAGGCCCAGACCAGGCTTCTGGTCCAAAGATGGATCCTAGAGTTGAAAGAGCAACTGACAGCTGCAAAGACCCAGATGCTTATTTTATTATTGCATAATGTGGGAGACCTTCCCTACCCCAGGGAAGATGGAGGGTGAAGGCTTCCCAGCAAAGGGCAAACAGGTTCCTGATCAACATCCAACCTAATAAGGTTCAGCTCCTCAACTGTAGTGTACACTTTTGCCCATCTGGAAGGTACTGTAGCTTCAGTGTGGTTTAGTAAACTTAGCCTAGGAGGCCAAGATGTCTCCCTAAAACTTAGTCTCTGTCCTATTTACTTTGTTTATAAGACTGTGACCTAACTTCCCATGGCCAATTCAATTAACCAGGTTGTCTTTACTCCAATGGACCCAGGCCTTTTCCCAGTCAATCCATGTCCAACCCTTCATCTCCAGTGTGATCACTCAACTCTTCAATATGCCTGCTTACTGCAGGTTTAAATCACACCACCATCCTGTGCTTCCCCCTAAATCGCTCATGATGCCCACCAGTAAAAATAAAACTAAACCCCACTTGAGGTGCTATTTCAGCCAAACTTTAAACCCTCTTCAAACTCCAGAATCCACCTAACTGGAGCTGGACAAACTTCACTGGGATGCTGGCATGGTCCCCTAATGTGGTTCCCTTCATTTAGTTTTTAAAACAGGATACAAGATACCACAAAGGAAAGAAGTTAATTAACAGAAGACACCACGAGTAGAAACCTGCTTGTTTCTTCCTCAAGATAGTCAGACATTTGGAGCCAAAAGGCTCCCAACAGCACTGAAGCCATATCCCTTTGGATTCACCAGTCCACCAGCAGCATTTCATACCATCCCTATTCAACATGACTTTGCTATAAAATAATGTGGCCTAACACAGGTAAGAATGAACCGGACGCCTAGACTTAATCTACATGGCCAAAGACATGGAGGATAGGGAGCTGTAGAGGGCAGCAAGCAGGACAGTGAGCAGACAGCAGCAGTGGCAAAGCAGCGCAGAGCAAAGCCCTTGGTGGTATGACCAACTGGGACCAAGAATATAGAAGGATCAGCCCAGATCGGCTGAGGCCCCTCCCCTCAGGTACAAGCACTCAGCTCTGAACTCCTAGATCCTCTTCCCCCCATGCCACCTCTTCCTCATGTACACTAATCTTGATAGGAATGATTCAAGACTTGGCTTATTATCCATCCATGACTGGGTTCCCCTATTCCCAAATTGGTATACACATTTTTATACAGTGCCAGACAGTCAGCAGTCCTCCTTTCTATTCCTAAGAGCTGGAAACAGGCTCTGACAGGCTCTGGCCCTCGTCAACTGCTCATTCCTAAAAAGTTGACAACTTCCCACTAAAATACTCTCTAAAAACTGCTCTCATGTCTCCTGCAAACTCAGGAAATTCCTATAAGGAAGAATGGACACACCACAGGTTAGTCATATTTTTCATGCCTGGAGGAAAAGACTAAACTAGAGGTTAAAGGCAAGGGGAAGACCACAGCTCTGACCGAGATTTAGAGCACAGAGCTTCTTTTCCTGGGGACCATAGTTTATGAGATACCTTTGCAGCTCAGCAAAATCAAGTGTTAATATGTTATATATGCATGGAACGATATTGTGATATTACAGGAGCTGCTGGTATTGCTTCACCAGCAAGAGACAAAAGAGGAGCAGCAACAGAAAGGTCAGGGCCCAACCTGCCAGGGTCCTCAAGAATTTCTCTTTTCCAGAATTCCGTGGAAGTTAACAGGTTGGAAAGTCACAAGTAGCCCAAGTGGAGCGTTATTTGATTTAAACTAATTGGTCTGTATCTGGTTAGATATAGGTTTGCCCCATAAGCAGAAAGCTCAGCTTGTGTCCTTGCAGACACTGCTTGAGCATCTTCTGTGTACATGTCACTAAATTCAGTTGATGAACCTTCCTATGAGGAAGGACGCTTGTGAGAAACCCGTGCAAACAATGAACTCTAGGAATGAGTTGCTCATGAAACAGCCAGAGATGAGGCCTTCTCCCAAGGCTCTCATTTGAGGAGATTCCTCAAGACTCAACCCCACAGGCCCCCACTGTAGGAAACAAGCCAGAGAAAGCAGCATTCAGAGAATGGGGGACAGAGAAGGGGAAAGATATGATCCCAAATGCAGTACGCAGTTGGTGTCTGGTTCTGATACAAACCAGATACTGAAGCACTCGTGGTCAGGTCAGCAGCTTCCTTTGATGGACCCCCAAAAGCTGACTGACCAGGCGACTGCTTTCAAGGAATGAAAGAGTGGAGTGTAGGGCTTGTAGCAAACAAGCCAGTTTCAGTCACTCTGTTCCCCCAGGAGAACAACCTTTAGCACCTGAACACTAAGAATGACTCCATTCTCAGAACTTCCCCTCCCCCCAGGAGGTAGGTAAGATTATTTATCCCCATTTGGCAGGTGGGGAGGAAGTGAAAGAGCCAGAGGTCACGAGACTTGCCGAAAGTCCTTGACAGAGCAGACATCAGACCTCAGAGGTTTGGACTCCTGATGCCAGGCCAGGTCGCGGCCAATCCAAGTACACCTTATAAAGGACATGACAGGATCATAGCCTGGGAGAAGTCTAACCAGAGAGCTGGGTGGACAATACCCTGAGTTGCCTTCAAGAGTCTAAAGACCCCCAAAAAACAAACAAAAAAAACTCACCCACCTGAAAGCTAGTGGGGGAGCCTAATTCCCAATACCCAATGGAACCCCACGGTCTGAGCTGATGCTAAAACTTGTGAAGAAAATGTGGGATTAAGACATTGGCGGGGGCTGGGGGGGTGCAAATGCAACTAAGATTGAAAATACTTTTTGCAGAGGAATATACCACCACAAAATGACATCTATTCAGGTATTGAAATGTTATCAAGACTATCCTAGAATCTTAGAGCTGGTAGTGGGAGGGGATGGCTTGGAGACACCAGAATGCTGGGAGAAGCAGTGGAATAAGACGTGAGGGGCATATGGGACGTGTGAAAATGTATGATGGGCCCTCCCAGCCATGCATTAGCCCTGGCCCAGGGCATAGTTCCCTTCTTCTTTCTCCACCAAGCTGTTTGGCAGTGGAAGTGGAGGGGACATGATTTTGAGATTTTAAAAATAGAGATTATAGCTGAAGGGGAAACCAGAGAGACCCCTACCCACCAAAAACTAGAGGTCTTGGTCAGAGTGGACAAAACCAACTTTGCAGACAAGGAAAGGCAATGCAGCTACAAATGAGGCCCAGGTCACAACACCATGCAGAGGTCAGGGCGGCAGGAGGGTGGGGGTGGCGCAGGCACTTAGGCACAACACAGACAAAGGTGGGGGATCAGTGCCTGGGAAAAAAGGGTCTACCAGTTCTTTCTAAAGTCACCATTACCAGCAAGATTCTGTGAGATTTCAAAGTGAGTCTGGCATGCTGAATTGGAGGAGCTTTGTTAGGTGAGCTACCTTTCCAGAGGCCCTGCCTAGAACCCAGTCAGCCTGGCTATCAAGTCTCTCTCCCAAAGTCTCCTGACTGAATCCCTGGCAAGGTAGTACTTCACTCTGAACCCTGAAGGGGCTCTCCCTCTGGGCCCCCGTGCTGCTAGAAGCCTTGTAGGCGGAATGGTGAGGAGAGATGGGGAAGAGCTATGAAGCAGAGGATCAAGCAGAGTCCTGTAGATCAGAGTGCTCCTCCCCTACACACTCAGCCACAGACATCTGGAACAAAATCACCCTTTAAAGTGCGCATCTCTCACAAGAAGGGTTCTGGGTGGGAACCCTCTTATTTCCAACCTTGGGGCCTCCTGGCCTTCCACCACAAAAAAAGAAAAAAAACTTCTGACAGTTTAACTGCTACTATAAGCTGTGGATCATCATTTTTGGCTCTCTTTACTCCCTCCCTCTGCCATCTGCTCCCAAAGCCTGGACTTTCTCTTGCAGGAGCTAGGGATGGGGAGGAAAGAACAGGGAGGCCCTGATTTTGGAATGTTTCTTCTCCTGTGTGCACCCCCTTCCTTCCTTGCCCCAGGCCTGCTGCTCCCTATCACAACACCCTCTGGGGTTGTCCTGAAAGGACACCATGGGGTAATGAGCAACAGATCCTGCCTTGGGAGGCTGACTTCATGCCTCCCCTTTCCCCCAAATCTCACTGCCAAGAAAGCCATTCCCTGCTCGGCGTGTGCAAATCCTCTGCCTGCTCACGGTGGCGAGGCAAGGCTCTGGGGTAAAGCCCCAGTCCTGGTCTGGGAAAGAGGTTCATTTTCCCGCATTGGAACGCCCTTCAATGGACAGCTTTACCTCCTGTGGAATGAAAGAGGGACGGAGCAGCGCAGCCCGTGCCTCCTCCCCTTGCATGCCGTATCTTTGGAAGCTCGGGGTTGGCCAGCAGGCCTGAGCACCAGGCTCAGGCTGGGAAGGCTCTACCACATGGGAGCCCTCTCCTGCCGGCTGGCTCTTCCCCTCACTGTCACATAGCTCTCTGGGTCCCAAGACCGTCCTCTCAGGCCTTTCTCGGGGGGGACCCAGCTGGCCTGGGGGAGCACAGCTGGCCTGAGACACTGAGTTACTGTTCAAGCTCTGTAAACTGATAGAGATGCAGACATCTCCCACCTGTAGCCGATGGCAGGGCAGAGAGAAGAGTTGTGTCGTCCGCCCAGGGCTGCAAGAGGACCAACCCTGGCCATATACAAAGAAGGGGTGCTCGGGGGGCACCTCGATGCTCACTTTGCTCTGCTGCTCACCAACCACAAAATGTAGCATGACAAATCCAGGCCATTGGCTCTCCTGAATGTCCACGACCGTGCTAGAGTCAATCTTCAGCCCCCCACTCACTTCGGCACTGCGCACAAAATCCTGGGTCTGGAGGTCCTCCACCCGCTTCAGCTCTCCCGTAGCCAGCTGGATGATGGCGCCTTTCATGAAATGGGAAGGCAAGTGGGAGGAGGTAATGGGGGGCGGCGTTGGCTCTTTGTCTGGGAAGGTGGCTCTGGCCTGCACGTCCAGACTTGATGCTACCAGGATCTCCGAGCCCACAGGCAGCAGGCCTGAGTCAGTTCCAGTGGGCACCAGGTTGCCATTGGCTACAACCATTGCTTTGGGTAAAGGTCTATGTTTTACTGGTTCCTGATGGGACTGAGGGTAGAACCCACGGGCCTGATTTTTCTCTGCCAGCTCCGCAGGGTTCCTGGCTGACCCTCGCCCCTCACCCTGATGGTCGGGGGGATGATGGGATAGGTTGAGGGGGCTGGGTTCCTCCTTCCTCTGAGCTGCCACCACACAATAGTCCTGAGAAGCTAAAGCGCCAACCACTCGCTGGACCTCAAGGTCGGTGTCCGGGGTCCCCCGGTGTGCTGGTGCCGCTACCTCCACCCGTGGAGTCTGAGAACCTGAAAACAACTGTCCATCCACCACACATTCTACCACTGGCCCCAGTCCCTGGCCTTCACCCTTGCTGTTGGGGGAGTCAAGGGCTTCACTTTCCCGTCTTACTAAATTTCGTTCTCGCGGTCTCTGTCCTCCATTTGCAGCAGCTGCTTCCAGAGCAGACTGGCTCTCCTGAGGGGTAAGAACTGGGCTGGCGCCTGCTGGAGGGGGTTCATGCAAAGTATACCCAGCAGGTAGCCTGGACATCTGATAATAAATGGGCATCCGACCTGGAGCAAGGTCCAGCGGCTGAGTACTTGAATGATGTGGCAATTGCCCAGGTGGGGAGGTGGCAGAGGGAGCTTTGTTAAATGAGTGGGCCGGGGAGGGAGCCTGTGGGGGAGAAGTGGCTCCTTCTGCCAGAAGTGAGGCATATGGCACAAAGTGTGGAAGGTGAGAGGTGGCAAGGTTGGCAGAAGGAGACAGCAGGGGACTCGGTAGGAAATTAGGTGGCACAGCATAGGGAAGGCTATAAGGAGACCCAATGAACTGCAGTGAGGTGGATGGGAGCTGAGCATAGTGGATTGGGGGATAGTGGATGCCTGGATGTTGAATTAGTGAAGACGCTACATTAAACGTCGGGGGCAAGGGGCTCATATTCACCACAGACGGGAGGCCAGTTGGTGAGAAGGTGGCAGGTGGCACAGCCACCTTATACAGCATGCCATACTGGTCCACTGTCAGACCGGTGATGGCCTCAGCTCCATCACCCCCCAGGCTGACTCTGGTTCCTGCCTGGCTCTGCCCAGCCACCACAACCCCTCGGGACCATTCAGAAGCATCACTGGAGGGTGTGTGGTTAGCGGAGCAGCTGGTAGTTCTCCCCATATCCTCGCTGGTCACGGGGAGGTCTCGTTTCTTTGGTGGAAGGCATTCCTGACTCCTCTCATGAACAGGTTTCATATTGCTCTGTGGTATTCCTGGAGCCTGGAAGGAGTCGGCTTGCTCCCTGGGGCATCAGAAGGGGCTTCTCTGTAGCTTCCCTGTACCCCTCTCTGCTTCTGGCTGGGGCGCCCACATCTGCTAGGGAACAAATCAGAGGCAAAGAAAAGTAACCTAGGGATGAGCCAAGACAAAGGAAATACAAAGAACTGTGCCATGGAGGAAGATGTAACAAAGGGGACTGTTAGAAAATAAGGAGGAAAGAGAAAGGGGCAGATAAGGAGGCTACCCCCAACTCATCCAGCCTGGGACATGAGAGAAACACAAGGCTCAAAGAGCTATAGAGACAAGCATTCACCAATGCACAAATAACCTGTGGGCTCCACAAGCCCAGAGAGACCAACAGCTTCACAGTTAGTCATGTGTCTCATGAGCCATGAGCACCTTGTCTCTTTTCTGCCTTCTTCCCAAAGGGGGCTCTGAACACATGGTCTTTCCTGCTGGCTCTTTTGGTTTTTTTTTTTTTTTTTTTTTTTTACACACATGGAGTTTTGCTCTTGTTGCCCAGGCCAGAGAGCAATGGTGCAATCTCAGTTCACTGCAACCTCCGCCTCCCAGGTTCAAGCAATTCTGCCTCGGCCTCCCGAGTAGCTGGGACTACAGGCATGCACCACCATGCCCGGCTAACTTTATATTTTTAATAGAGATGGAGTTTCACCATGTTGGCCAGGCTAGTCTTGAACTCCTGCCCTTGGGTGATCTGCCCACCTCAGCCCCTCAAAGTGTTGGGATTACGGGTGTGAGCCACAGCGCCGAGCCACCTGCTGGCTCTTTTTCTTAAGTTTCTCCTTTTGCTACCAAACATGAATGTGCCACCTTCTTTCCTGAACACATGACCTCATCCTTGCTTCCTTTCTGTAGCCTAATTTGGGTTATGATCTCACCTACCACTATCCCAAGCCTGGCTAAAAACTCTCTTCCTCCTTTGCCTCATATCATCAGTACCTCAAGGACCTAGGTGTCAAAATCCTCAGGTCTGCTTGTGTCTTTTTTTTTTCAAACTTTGCTCCCTAACCAGGTTATGAAAATTAACATCTTTGCCCCATGAAATAATACATTTTAACTCAGCCTCTATATAGTGAGAGTGATTAAACTAGTTTGCTGTCAACTTGTTTCTCCTCTTCACCAAAGAACAACAAAATTCTTCTGACCTTACGTACACTTCCGGTTCCCTAGTCTCAAAAGGCTTCTTTTCTTCTCAGTGATCACCTTCAATTTGCCTTCTCTATCCATTCCCTTTCTTTTTTCTTTGTGCTTTCTTTTACTAATAGCTCTTTATCCACTGTAGGTCTGCTCCAGGCACCACTCCATAAAATTCTGGTTCCATTCCTCTAAACATGCCTGTTTTTTTCCCCATATCTGTATGATTCATAAGAAAGTTCTCTTTCCCCTTTCTCTTACTGTCACCTTTTACAAATGCTTCTGTCCATTGTTATAAAGCAACTTTTTGGTCTGAACACTTCAGTACACATGAACTTTGCTGCCTATTTCTTCCAACCAGGTTCCAGTTCTTTGGATCTGAAAAGAGCTTTCTATATTATATTCTGTTCTGTTTTTCCACTGTGACATCCCAGATGTTTTCCTGAAACAAGGAATTCAAAGTGCTGGTATTACCTGAGTTTCCAGTGGTGCTTCTGAGCAGCTGTAGTAAGTGTCCTCCCGGCTGGCTCGGGAGCCTAGAAGATAGAAACAGGAATGGAGTAAGCGGCTGCCTGACCTCTGTAATTCCAAAGCATTACAGTATACACGTCCTTGCCTCATCTTCTTCCCCACAGGTAAACGGTACATTTACCCAGAGTGCTCAGGCAGTTGAACAGAAAGAAAAACATCTCTAATGTTCCAACTTGTAAGAAGTCATCCCTGAAAAAAAATTTTCATGTATCACATTTCATTAGTTTTCCTTAACATCATTTCCCTAACATCTACCTGTGCCTGTTCCCCAAAGGTTAAATTTGCTTCCAATACAAATTTCAGATAAATGCAAATAAAAACGGAAGCTTTAACACTGTTCCCATATGAACAGTGGGAAGCAGGAAAAATCAACTCCATGGATTTCCCCTTTATTCTGGGCCTGTGAAAACATAAATATGGCGTTATTTAAATGAAAAAGGCAGCACTAGATGAAAAAGAACAATTATTTATGTTTCTGGGGCAGAAAAAGAGGTCAAGGGGTAGTCAGTCACTCAAGGGGAAGACTTACTAAGAGATTTTCAGGGTTAAAAAAAAATGAGCGTGTGTGTGTGTGTGTGTGTGTAAAATTTTCTGAGTGACTACTTTATACCAAGTGCTGAATCAGGTATGAAATAACCGGAAAATATTGCCTTGGTCCTCAGGTGGCTAACATCGGTGAAACAAAACTACCGCTAAACCACCAGTATGTGAATCTCCACTTGCTAGAAACGCAAAGCGTGAAAGAATGGAGCCTTAACCTCTGAAAACAGAGAAAGTAGTACAGATGAGTGAGTGCTCTGAGAAACTGACTATCCTGTCCAAGTCCTACAGAACACTCCAAGCCTCAACCCAAAACAAATGCAACATCTCTCTTGAGATTGGCAAGGTGCAGGTGCATACAAAAGGTGGAAGGATAGGAAAACATAGTGGGAAGACAAATTCCTAATTCCACACATATTACACAGTGGCATAAATGATGCCTCTTTTCTCCACCAGCAGTTTTAGTAACTGAAAAGCAGTTTGCTTTCTTCTTCATTCCCAACAGAAACTGGGGTCACATCTTCAATCCCAAAATGATCCTTGCTTTCTGTAACGAAAACTTTAAAGAAAACCTGCCTCCAGGTCACCCAGAGTTTAGCAAATATAGACTAGTAAAAGGACCGAAAGAGGCAAAAGGTCTGCAGAAAGGACAACAAAGAGCCAAGCCTGTGCGCCAGATTCCCACCACGCAAAACACACTTAAGAATCCGAAACCTCAGCCTCTCGAGAACCTCACTGAAGATCTCAAAGGGAAAACGTAGCTTGTGACCCCAACCGAGCTAACAGGCTGTTAGGAGAGTTGCCAACGCTGCTAGCAGAGCCCGGAACCAAGCTCCTCATCACGCTTGGGTCGGAATCAAGGGGCTGAACCCAGCTGGAGACTCAAACCTCTGCTAGAGGTGCGAGACTAGGGTTATGGCTCCCAGTGGTCCCGCAATCCTTGTGCCAACAAGGGTAGGGCTCGAAATTGGGAGTTCTGCGTTTAGAGAGTAAGGGGTCCACCCTTCACCAAGGGGGCAGGGGCGAGGCCCGCAGGCGACGCTTCCTTGTTTGGGGGCCCTTCCCGCCCCGCAGACTCTGACACCTTGGCTCGCAGGGACACAGCCTTCGGGGCGCCGGGGCCTGAGGCCGCCTTTCAGGTCAGGCCAGAGAGAAGCGCAAGGGGGTCTAGGTGCGGCCTCTCCCCTCTGTCTGTCTGCGGTTCATGGGCCCCGGCTCGGCGGAGCAACGGGCTCCTGAGGGCCACTTCCTCAGAAGCACCGAGCCCAGGCCTGCCTGGCCCCGGCGGCCACCACTTCCAGGGACACTCACCAGCCCATTTCACAGCGCTTCCCGGGATCCACCCGCTCGTCCCGGAGCGGCCGCAACCGCGGCCGCCGCCATCCCCGGCCCCGGAGCCGCCCCACACCCAGCGCCCCCCCAGCCGGGCGCCCGGAGATGGCGTCAAGCGCGTCCCGCCCCTGGCGCGGAGAGATTGCGTCGCGCCGGGGTGGGAGAGCAACGCCCAGGACTCCCCGGGAAGGGAGGGTGCCACACTCCCATCGCGTTCGGCGTTCCCTCTGGTGGGTGAACAAACTCTTCTCCCTGGGACCGGGTCACGTGAATAGGTCTGGGCCCGGCCCCCTCAGCCTGACCCCATAATGACCCCGCAATCGTTCCACCTCAGTATATTTTGGGGTTCCCAAACAGCCCCGGGGCGTGGTCATCGGCGACCCCCCATTTCCTGGACTTCTTGTCCTGACTTGTGCAGCCTTTTCTGAGGAACTTCAGGGAACCCCGAGGTGACCTAGGCTCAGGAGAAAAGGAGATACCTCTTGGGGACCCAGGTGGAGATAGGAAGTCTTTGTGTGTGTGTGTGTGTGTGTGTGTGTGTGTGTGTGTGTGTGTGTGTGTGTGTGACGGAGTTTCGCTCTTGTTGCCCAGGCTGGAGTGCAATGGCACGATCTCGGCTCACCCAACCTCCGCCTCCCAGGTTCAAGCAATTCTCCTACCTCAGCCTCCCGAGTAGCTGGGATTACAGGCATGCGCCACCATGCCCGGCTAATTTTTTGTGGGTTTCTCCATGTTGGTCAGGCTAGTCTTGAACTCCCGACCTCAGGTGATCCGCCCGCCTCGGCCTGCCAAAGTGCTGGGATTACAAGCGTGAGCCACCGTGCGAGGCCAATAGGAGCTCTTTAAGTGTTGAGAAGTGGCCCCTGAGGGAGGTAAGAGAGTGAACCCCACTCAGGATCTAGGGGAAGGTGACAAGGAGTGGAACACCTGAAAGTTTATAGAGAGGCCGGAGTTTAGTACAGTGAGAAGCAGCTTGGTTTAGTGGAAAGAGGGCTTGACTACTCGGTGAAATATTAGGTCACCATTCATTACAAATTAACTAGTCAACTTCATAGTAACATGAACATCTGATTAACTTAAGTGAAAACAAAATTGAGCGCCAGTTGAATTTATGTTTGAATGACAACTGGTTTTTTTGTTTGCTTTTAAAGTATTATGTTGGTGCAAAAGTAATTGCGGTTTTGGCTACCGAAATGGAGACTTTCAGTTTCTGCAAATTCTGTTCAAGAAATAAAATCGAGCCGGGAGTGGTGGCTCACGCCTGTAATCCCAGCACTTTGGGAGGCCGAGGCGGGCGGATCTCGAGGTCGGGAGATTGAGACCAGCCTGGCTAACATGGTGAAACCCCGTCTCTACTAAAAATACAGAAAATTAGCCGGGCATGGTGGCGGGCGCCTGTAGTCCCAGCTACTCGGGAGGCTGAGGCAGGAGAATGGCGTGAACTCGGGAGGCGGAGCTTGCAGTGAGCCGAGATGGCGCCACTGCACTCCAGCCTGGGCAATAAAGTGAGACTCCGTCTCAAAAACAAACAAACAAAAAGATATATAATTGCAGTTTAGTGCGTGTGTACCTATATATATATATATTTTTTTTTTTTTAACCCTGTTGCCCAGGTTAGAGTGCAGTGGTGCCATCTTAGCTCACTGCCTCCTCAAATTCCTGGGCTCAAGCAGTCCTCCCACCTCAGCCTCTGGGGTAGGTTGGATGATAGGCATGCACCACCATGCCCAGCTAATTTTGTAAAATTTCTTGTAGAGACAAGGTCTTGCTATGTTGCCCAGGCTGGTCTTAGACTCCTGTGCTCAAGTGATCTTCCCTCCTCGGCCTCCCAAAGTGCTGAAATTTCAGGCATGACCCTACCACACCCAGCCTCGGTTGTATGTATTTGTGTGTACAGAAAAGGAGTAGAATACATAACTAATTAACATTGGATATTTTTGGAAAGGTAAGTGGAATTGGGTGGTGGTCAAAAGGCAAAGAACTTATATTATTGTTTGAATATTTAGGAGAATATTATCTTAGAAATAAAAAAAGTAAGTTAAGATACAGATACAATGCATGATCTCTAAGAGTCTTTCTAGGGAAGCCTTAGACCTCAATTATGTTTTCTCACCTGGATGGGCACATAAGGCCATAAAAAATTATCAAGCACCACACACACACACACACACACACACACACACACAGCACAAATGGGAAAAAACATAGTGAAGTTACTGCTGTCATCTAAATCATCAGAGTGTTTTGCTTCATTAATATTAATATTGTTCATGACAGTCTCCTCTCTCAGTTTGGCCAAGAAGGAAGTCCTGTGGTCACTCAGTGTGTCCGTTTTAGCACTAACTGGCATTCTGGTTTCTAGTTCATTTCTTAGCTCACTAAACTGGCATTGAAATCGTCAAGATAGGAACCCTTGGACTATCCAAGCTTTTCAAGGATAGCTAGTTTCTGCCAGATCAAGATACACACTCGGAGCTGGATTTTTTGTACAAATTTGAAAGAGTAGATACAGGTAGATGTAAGCAAAAAAAAGTTTTATAGCTACCAACCATTAACATAATGACATATGTGATACAAACCATGTCCATTAAAATATAAAAAGCAGGATGTTCTGATTGGTGAAACACAGGTGATTTCCGGGTTTGGCACTGCAGTCCCAAAAGGGTGGGTTATATCTCCGCAGTATCCCATTCCAGAACTCTTTACTACTCTGAGTAATCCTTTTTTCTTTGGTTGTATATCTTGATGGTAGAAAGCTCCATAGCAACAGTTTGACAGGTATATTAGTGATAAGTAAGCTAATAAAGTTTTTAGATTTATGGCACAAAATCTAGGTAACCAAAAGTTACCTAATTTATCCAAATATCTGTATTATTTTCTGGAATCTGGATAATGTCCCTATTTAAGCTATTTATAGTCAGTAAACCAGGCCAGGTATGGTGGCTCACTCCTGTAATCCCAGAACTTCGGGAGGCCAAAGCAGGTGAATCGAACTCCTGAGGTCAGGAGTTCGAGACTAGCCTGGCCAACTTGGTGAAACCCCCATCTCTACTAAAAATACAAAAATTAGCTGGGCATGGTGGCCCGTGCCTATAATCCCAGCTTCATGAGAGGCTGAGGCAGGATAATCGCTTGAACCCCGGGGGCAAAGGTTGCGGTGAGCCGATATCGCGCCACTGCACTCCAGCCGAGGCAACAGAGTGAGACTCTGCCTCAAAACAAAAACAAAAACAAAAACAAAAAACTGATAAAGTAAAGGGTTTTTTATTTTTGATGTGTTTTAGGTATTTGGGGTATTTGGAAAATGAAAAGTTAAACTTCAGTCTGTTTTGTCCACTTCTTCCCTTTCCCTGGATTCCTATTGAATTCCATTGTTGTGTATAGATTGAATTTTTGTGATGGGAGAGCTTGAGCTGCTCTGTTGGAAGGAAAACAAAGATAAAACCCTGTTATGTGGGTTATTTTTCTCCCTGAGCAGTCAGGAGTTGCAAACCAGCTCTCTGTGTTACCTAGTTCTCACTGGTGATATTTCTTGTCCTGTAATACAGGGAGGGGAAACTCAGGAAACTACCCCAACTCTTTTTGACAATGCAGATCAAACCAGAGAGAAGCACTGGTAACCATGCGTGTCATAACAAGAGGAGTAGGTGGTGTCTTTCATACTGTCATGTCTTCCTGTTTGTATACTTGAGTATGTCAAGGTGTCGTTTTAGGAAAGGAAATTTTATCTTTGGGTGCTAATTGCAGAGACAACAACAAACCAGCCGGACGCGGTGGCTCAGGCCTGTAATCCCAGCAATTTGTGAGGCCAAGGCAGGCGGATCACTTGAGGTCAGGAGTTCAAGACCAGCCTGGCCAACAGGGTGAACCCTCTCTCTACTAAAAATACAAAAATTAGCCAGGCATGGTGGCAGGTGCCTGAATCCCGGCTACTTGGGAGGCTGAGGCAGGAGAATGGCTCGAACCCAGGACGCACAGGTTTCAGTGAGCTGAGATTGCACCACTGCACTCCAGCCTGAGTGACAGAGTGAGACTCTGTTTCCAAAAAAAAAAGAACAGCAAATCCCAAGTATACATTGAAATTATATTGATACTCTAGAAACGTATTGGTGCCTGGTATTAGATTACTTTTTTTTTTTTTTTTTTTTTTTTTTTTTTTTTTTTTGCGATGGAGTCTTACTCTGTCTCCCAGACTGGAGTGCAGTGGCGCAATCTAGGCTCACTGCAACCTCCACCTTCCAGGTTTAATTGACTCTCCTGCCTCAGCCTCCCGAGTAGCTGGAATTACAGGTGCCTGACACCACGCCCAGCTAAATTTTGTATTTTTAATAGAGACAGGGTTGTTGCCATGTTAGTCAGGCTGGTCTAGAACTCCTGACCTCAGGTGATCCCCGCCTCAGCCTCCAAAAGAGCTGAGATTACAGCGGTGAGCTACCATGCCTGGCTTTAGATTACTTTTCAAAAGCTTTTCTAGATATCCAAATGGAGAAATAGGCAATTCTCAAGTTTCTGTTTTAGCTACTTCTCTGAACAATTCTGTGTCCTCATTTCCACATGCTTTTAATGTTGTATGTGACCTTGCCAGATTCCAAAAGGGATTTCCCTTGAAAGTTCATAATATTTTATTTAGAAGGAGGTCTTATAATTTCTCTGTAAGTGACTACTATTTCCTTTGGGGAGGGGGATCTCCATCTCTTGTGTATTTCTTCAGACACTTGCCAGTGACTTTTGTTTTTGTCAGAAACTTCCTGCAGAACTCTTAAAGGTTACAGTAGAAAGACTGACCACTGGAATAAACTGAAGGAAAACTAACTGTTATTTGCACTGTAAGAGTCATATCTGAGGAACTGGTCTACAGAGAGGCAAGTGCATTCAGGCCATTGCTGAGTGGCCAGAAGTTCCCTACAGGAGGCTTGTTGAATGAATAAATTGGGTGTGGAAAAACTGGAGCCATTCGTAATACTAATAACTTTCTCTGGGAAGCTTGCTCAGCAAGGTGACTTGTGAGCTGTTGTATCTTGTGATGAAATGTTCAGCTTTACCTGCAAAGTTAACTTTGTAGTTAATTTGCAAGTATAAATCGCCTATAACTCCTGGGAAAAATGTGAGTAAATACTCCAGGCAGCATGGCAAGCTGCCTTTCAGATCACTGCACAATCCTCTAGGTGATACATCACCTAAGACCTCACTTAGCAATTTTGGAATTTAAAGGAATGTTTCTGACTTGTGAGAATGTGGTAATAATTATGATAGTGATCAACTCATTTTAAATGTTTCCAAAGACTGGACGGGCACGGTGACTCGTGCCTGTAATCCCAGCACTTTGGAAGGCCAAGGCGGGCAGATCACTCGAGGCCAGGAGTTCGAAAACAGCCTGGCCAACATGGTGAGACCCTGTCTCTACTAAAAATACAAAAATTGGCCAGGCGCGGGGGCTCATGCCTGAAATTCTAGCACTTTGGGAGGTTGAAGCGGGTGGGATCGCCTGAGGTCAGGAGTTTGAGACCAGCCTCGTCAACGTGGTGAAACCCCGTCTCTACTAAAAATACAAAACTTAGCCCGATGTGGCGGTGGGCACCTATAATCTCAGCTACTCGGGTGGCTGAGGCAGGAGAATTGCTTGAACCCAGGAAGTGGAGGTTGCAGTGAGCTGACATCACGCCATTGCACTCCAGCCTGGGTGACAAGAACGAAACTCCGTCTCAAAAAAATTAGCCAGGCATGGTGGCAGACACCTGTAATCCCAGCTATTCCAGAGGATGAGGCAGGAGAATCGCTTGAACCTGGGAGGCGGAGGTTGCAGTGAGCCGAGATTGTACCAGTGCACTCCAGCCTGGGTGACAGAGGGAGACTCCATCTCAAAAAAAAGAAAAAAAAAAAAGTTTGCAAAGTCTGTTCTGTATCTTGATCGTATCAACATCGAGATCCTGGTTGTGATATTCAGCTACACCTTTGGGGAAAGACAGGGGAAATGGTACTCCAGATTTCTCTGTATTGTTTCTTACAATGTGTGGATTACATGTGAATCTACAATTGTCTCAAAATAAAAAGTTTAAATTAAAAAAAGTTTCTGAAGGTTTAAATGTAAAACAATGTCCAGGATGGGCGTGGTGGCTCGCGCCTGTAATGCCAGCACTTTAGGAGGCCAAGGCCGGTGGATCACGAGGTCAGGAGTTCAAGACCAGCCTGACCAATGTGGCGAATCCCCATGTCTACTAAAAATACAAAAATTAGCCAGGTGTGGTGATGCGTGCCAGTAATCCCAGCTACTCAGGAGGCTGAGGCAGGAGAATCTCTTGAACCTGGGAGGTGGAGGTTGCAGTGAGCTAAGATCTCGCCACTGCACTCCAGCCTGGGCGACAGAGCAAGACTCTGTCTCAGGAAAAAAAAAAAAAAAAAAAATCCAGATTACCAGATTTCTCTCCACAAAGGCAGAGAACTTTATCTAGTCAGTCTTTTAAATTGTGCAATAGCTATTGAATTTGAGCCCTCTGGGCAAATTTCTCTGGAAGGGCTCCTTTACCTTTTTTCAAACATGCACACACAATGCTATTCCTTCTGTCAGGTGACAGCTCAAGTCCGAGTACACCCATGAGCAGGGGTAGTGCTCCAAGTTGTTTTTCTTAAGTTCAACTTGTTTTCTATTGCCTTTTGCTCTTTCCTCATTCCCATGGGTCACATGAGTCATTAACCCCTCAATAAACTAAAAAACTGATTCTCTCTCCTTATGAGAAGGGTTCAGGTGAAATAAATATTGCATTATGTTAATTAATTGCAGTTCCCTGCGTCTACAGTTAACTGCCCTGTTGATTTATCATCATCTATTAGTAGGAACGTAGCTGTCGCTCAGACTTTCAAATTGATTTTTGGGCTTCTTTAGCCAGGTCTTAAAGATGTTTGTGCATTATTTAGACAATAAAGACCTAAGGAAAGTATCCAAAACACATGACATTTATGCAAACCCACTGGTATCCATTATTATGACCATGAACAATGAGAATGACATTGATGGTATAAATAGCCCTTGTAAATTTTAAACTGCAGGCCGGGCATGGTGGCTCACACCTGTAATCCCAGCACTTTGGGAGGCTGAGGCAGGCAGATCATTTGAAGTCAGGAGTTCAAGACCAGCCTGGCCAAAATGGAGAAACCCCATCTCTACTAAAAGTAGGGGAAAAAAAAAAATTAGACATTGTGGCGCATGCCCGTAATCCCAGCTAGTCTGGAGGCCGAGGCAGGAGGATCGCTTGAATCCAGGAGGCAGGGGCTGTGGTGAGCCAAGATCACACCACTGCAGCCTGGACGACAGAGTGAAACTGTCTCAAAAAATATTTATACATATATATTTTAAACTGCATGTCCACATGTTCTTTTATTTGATCCTGACAATCTGGGGACACATATTATCCAAATAAATATTACCCTCTTTTTACAAATGAAGAAATTTAAATGAAGCACCCTAGTGATTTGATATAAAACAAATTAGCCCTGTCTTACCGAAGTTTATTCCTTTTTTGAAAGGAGATAATAATCTTGACCTATCTCACCAGAGTTCTATTTGTAACACCGTTCTGTTACCTGGGTACACAATAAATGTGTGCGGATATTGGTATTGGTGTAACATTGGCTCAGCATTTATCTGAAACAAATCTGGTATTACCATAATTTCTTTTCCCTGAGCTGTCTAGTGGAAAGAACATTTTCCTCCTTTGGACTTAGCCACGCTCCCTTTCAAGCACTGGGCCTTGTGTTTATCTCAGATCCAAATGTAGTCTCATGTCAGCATGTTTTGCAGTGACAGAGTAACTCTGTCTATTCATGATTAGATGGTAAACATCACATGTTAGGGTATGGCACATAGACAGCATATGTAATTTGGAGGCTCACAGGTTTTCTGGGCTTGTGAAAAGACCATTTCCTCAGGACTAAGTCATCAATTAATAACACAAAGTAGAAATACTTTTTTTTTTTGAGACGGAGTCTCGCTCTGCTGGCCCAGGCTGGAGGTGCACTGTTGCGATCTCCGCTCACGTTGCAAGCTTCGCCTCCTTCTCATCTCACAGCATTCTCCTGCCTCAGCCTCCTGAGTAGCTGGGACTACAGGTGCCTGCCACCACGCCTGGCTGATTTTTTTTTTGTATTTTTAGTAGAGACGGGGTTTCACCGTGTTAGCCAGGATGGTCTCGATATCCTGACCTCGTGATCCGCCTGCCTTGGCCTCCCAAAGTGCTGGGCTTACAGGCGTGAGCCACCGCGCCCGGCCCAGGATAATTTTAAATTATTTGTAGATGGCCAGGCATGGTGGTTCACGCCTGTAATCCCAGCACTTTTGGAGGTCGAGACAGGCGGATTGCTTGAGGCCAGGAGTTCAAGACCAGCCTGGCCAACATGGCAAAACCCTATCTCTACTAAAAATACAAAAACTAGCTGGGCGTGGTGGCACACACATGTCCCCGCAGCTGCTCGGGAGCCTCAGGCAGGAGAAATGCTTCAACCCAGAAGGCAGAGTCTCAAAATTTTGAGAGTGAGGCTCAAAAAATAAATGAACAGGCCAGACACAGTGTCATACACCTGTAATCTCAGCTATTTGGGAAGGTGAGGCAGAAGAATCGCTTGAACCTGGGAGGTGGAGGTTGAACTGCAGCCAAGATTGCACCACTGCACCCCAGCCTGGGCAACAGAGTGATACTCCATCTCAAAAAAATAAAACAAAACAAAACAAGACCAAGATCCAGGGAATCTTGTTAATGAATGTGCCAATGTGTTGAGGCAAAGAACATGTATGCACAACTACTAGTTTTATGTCCTCCCAGTGACTGGTATCAAAGTTCTTCATTAGGAAACTTGTGGGCAAATTAGAGGGAGGTAAAGGAGTTTTCTTGATTACCTCCCAGAATTCCTGCATCTGTTGCAGCACACGACGGGTTCTGACACGACTTTGAAAGCTTCAGCAATGTTAAGGCCATTCATTGCTCCTGCAAGACGGTGTTGAGTTTGTTGATCGCTGGATAAGTGGTTTGCCTAACTTTAAGTTTCATTTTTTGAGGCTATATACAGTGGCTCATGCCTGTAATCCCAGCACTTTGGGAGGTGGAGGCGGGTGGGTCACCTGAGGTCAGGGGAGGCTGAGGCAGGAGAATCGCTTGAACCTGGGAGGTGGGGTTGCAGTGAGCTAAGACTGTGCCATTGCACTCCAGACTGGACAAGAAGAGCAAAACTCCATCTCAAAAAAAAAAAAAAAAAAGTTTAATTTTTTATTTTTTGGATCCAATTCACTTGATTTAAATCTTTTTTTTTTTTTTTTAAGACAGACTCTCGTTCTGTCGCTCAGGCTGGAGTGCAGTGGCACAATCTCGGCTCACTGTAGCCTTCGCCTCCTGGGTTCAGGGGATCCTCCTCCCTCAGTCTCTGAAGTAGCTGGTACTACAGTTGCATGCCACTGTGCCTGGCTAATTTTTTTTTTTTTTTTGAGACGGAGTCTCATTCTGTTGCCCAGGCTGGAGTGCAGTGGCGCCATCTTGGCTCACTGCAAGCTCTGCCTCCCGGGTTCGTGCCATTCTTTCACCTCAGCCTCCCGAGTAGCTGGGACTACAGGCTCCTACCACCATGCCCGGCTAATTTTGTTTTTTGTATTTTTAGTAGAACGAGGTTTCACCGTGTTTACCAGGATGGTCTCGATCTCCTGACCTTGTGATCCACCTGCCTCAGCCTCCCAAAGTGCTGGGATTACAGGCGTGAGCCACCGCGCCTGACCTAATTTTTGTATTTTTAGTAGAGATGAGGTTTCGCCATGTTGGCCAGGCTGGTCTTGAACTCCTGACCTCAAGTGATCCACTTGCCTTGACCTCCCAAAGTGCTGGGATTGCAGGTGTGAGCCACTGCACCCGGCCTTTATTTTAATCTTTAATATTTTACTTAAATACTTTAATCAGTAACTTGCTAGTCTCCATGGTATTCAAGTGAGAAGGAACATCTCCCCAGCGCCAGTTCTCAAAACTCTAGAACAGGGATGCAAAGGCATAGCCATTTCTTTTCTGAGCATAAACTTCTTCAATAGAGCAGAAGACAATGCTTGGTGTGGTTACCACCATTAGCACGGATTCCACAGATTAGCTGTATATCAGTCAGCCAGAGAATGCTGAGAGGTACTCCAGATGTCCTTTCCACACTGGCATTTTAGAAGAGATCTTGATCTTGTTACATTTTCCTCAAACCCTTCAGGGTGTGATTAACCTGCAGGCTATTGGCTCTAGTTGCTGAAGTTTCCTGACAGCACCCCAGGGCACTTGACTGATTGGAGATAGTCACCACAATGAATTCTGCAGATTCTCCTTTAAAATACCTTGTATTAGAGTTCTCTTAGAGGGGCAGAACTCATAGTTTTTATATATGAGAGTTTATGAAGTATTAACTTACATGATCACAAGGTCCCACAATCGGCTGTCTGCAAGCTGAGGAGCAAAGAGTGCCAGTCCGAGTCCCAAAACTGAAAAACTTGGAGTCTGATGCTTGAGGGCAGGAAGCATCCAGCTTGGCAGAAAGATGTAGGCTGGGATGCTAGGCCCATCTCTCCTTTTCACGTTTTTCTGCCTGCTTTATATTCGCTGGCAGCTGATTAAACTGTGCCCACCAGATCAAGGGTGGGTCTGCCTTCCCCAGCCCGACTGACTCAAATGTTAATCTTTTTTGGCAGCACCCTCACAGACACACCCAGGATCAATACTTTGTATCCTTCAATTAAGTTGACTCTCAGTATTAACTATCATACGCCTTCTAAGCATTTTTTTTTCCGAAAGTTGTGCAAGTAAGCCAAAACTCAAGGATCATCAAATAGACTGTAACAAATTGGGCATATGAGATCTTTCAGCACCTCCATCACATACTTTGTCCCCTGCCAACAGATGTGTTCAGCAGGGTTACCATCTCCCAGGCAAAGCAATCACATTTATCTCCAGATCTAGACATAAGAATTGTGGTGTCTCTCCTTTCAGTCCCTATATATGTAACTGTATGTAACATACACAAGTGTGTAGATACAGGTATATTAATATATAGGTTTATGTTTCAATTTTAGTTTTTTTTTTTTTTTTTTTTTTTTTTTTTTTTGAGACGGAGTCTCGCTCTGTCGCCCGGGCTGGAGTGCAGTGGCCGGATCTCAGCTCACTGCAAGCTCCGCCTCCCGGGTTCCCGCCATTCTCCTGCCTCAGCCTCCCCAGTAGCTGGGACTACAGGCGCCCGCCACCTCGTCCGGCTAGTTTTTGTATTTTTAGTAGAGATGGGGTTTCACCGTGTTAGCCAGGATGGTCTCGATCTCCTGACCTCGTGATCCGCCCGTCTCGGCCTCCCAAAGTGCTGGGATTACAGGCTTGAGCCACCGCGCCCGGCCTCAATTTTAGTTTTTAAAACTGATTTAACATTATATTGTGAACGTCCTCCATGGGCTACTCTTGAAGCAAGGAAAAGAGGGAAACATAAGGCCCCAAATTTCATAATATTGCGCTTTCCTTAGGGAACTAGACTATTGTCTGGCTGAATCTGTATCTGTACTAATCTGGGCAGTTGTCAGTAGCATGTAGAGTTGCCTGAGTTTGACCAGTTCTTTTTTTTTTTTTTTTTTTTTTTTGGGAGATAGAGTCTCGCTCTGTCGCCCAGGGTGGAGTGCAGTGATGTGATCTGGGCTCACTGCAAGCTCTGCCTTCCGGGTTCACACTATTCTCCTGCCTCAGCCTCCTGAGTAGCTGCGACTACAGGCGCCTGCCACCACGCCCGGCTAATATTTTTGTATTTTTTTAGTAGAGACGGGGTTTCATCGTGTTAGTCAGAATGGTTTTTATCTGACCTCGTGATCCGCCTGCCTCGGCCTCCCAAAGTTCTGGGATTACAGGCATGAGCCACCGCGCCCAGCCGAGTTTGACCAGTTCTAACTCTGCACCATAATTGTTTTTTGTTTGTTTGTTTTTAGGCAGAGTCTCACTCTGTCACCCAGACTAGAGTGCAGTAGTGTGATCTCGGCTCACTGCAACCTCCGCCTTCCAGGCTCAAGTGATCCTCACACCTCAGCCTCTCAAGTAGCTAGAACCATGGGTGCATGCCACCACGCCCTGCCAATTTTTGTAAAGACAGGGTTTTGCCATGTTGCCCAGGCTGGTCTCAAACTTCTGAGTTCAAGCGATCTGCCCACCTTGGCCTCCCAAAGAATTGGGATTATGGATGCGAGCCACTGTGCCTGGTGTGTCTGTGCCATAATTTTATATGAGGGTATTCCTAGTGTTACTTGTTTGGAATTGTAGGATTATTTGGGGAATTCTTTTTTCTCTTAAGGGATAACCAAAAAGTATTTCCTTTTATTAGTCTTTTTAAAAAGTGAAAAAGAAATACTTTATTATGGCAATGGTATAAAAACTAAGCTTTAACTAAAAACAAAACAAAACTTAAAAACTGAGTTTGTTTAGAATTAAAGGTTTTTTTGTTTGTTTGTTTGTTTGTTTTATTGACAAGTCTTGCTCTGTTTCCCAGGCTGGAGTGCAGTGGCATGATCTCGAGTCACTGCAGCTTCCACCTCCTGCGTTCAAGTGATCCTCTCACCTCAGCCTCCGAAGTAGCTGGGACTACAGACACACCACCACACTGGGCTAATTTTTTGTAATTTTTGTAGAGATGGGGTTTTGCCATGTTGCCCGGGCTGGTCTTGAACTCCTGGGCTCAAGTGATCCACCCACCTCAGCCTCCCAAAGTCCTGGGATTATAGGTGTGAGCCACTGCACCTGGCCCCAGTTGTTCTTCGTCTAAAACAAATTCATCATAACTTGATGAATCTTGCCTTTCTTTCTTTCTTGGTGATGGTTTGCTGCAGGTATCTAATCAGCTGTGTGCCAAATACAGCCAAGAATATAATCAATGAGATTGGAATTGTCAGCTCTCAAGTAGTACTATTTCTGAAGACACATATTTTTTTTCTTTTTTCTTTTTCTTTTTTTTTTTTTTTTTTTTGAGATGGAGTCTCGCTCTGTTGCCCAGGCTGGAGTGCAATGGCATGATCTCATCTCACTGCAACCTCTGCCCTCTGGGTTCAAGAGATTCTCCTGCCTCAGCCTCCAGAGTAGGTGAGATTATAGGCACTCGCTACCACGCCCGGCTAATTTTTTTGTATTTTTAGTAGAGATGGGGTTTTACCATGTTAGCTATGCTGGTCTCAAACTCCTGACCTCAGGTGATCCACCTGCCTTGGCCTCCCAAAGTGCTGGGATTACAAGTATGAGCCACTACCCCAGTGACACATATTTTTTCTAAATGAAGAAGTCTGGGAAAAGCTGAGTAACTTAGAACACATAATTTGGTGCAGACAGAAAGATGTATAGAAATAAGTTTTGCAATGGAGGCAAAGCAACTTGGATAAAGGTCTCAGGCTAGGGAATTGAACTTTATAAAAAACTAATGCCGCCAGGCATGGTGGCTCATGCCTGTAATCCCAGCACTTTGGGAGGCTGAGGTGGGAGGATCACTTAAGGTCAGGAGTTCAAGACCAGCCTGGCCAACATGATGAAACCCCATCTCTATTAAAAATACAGAAAATTAGCTGGACGTGATGGCGGGCACCTGTAATTTCAGCTACTCAGGAGGCTAAGGCAGTAAAATCACTTAAACCCGGGAGGCGCAGGTTGCAGTAAGCCAAGATCGCACCATTGCACTCCAGCCTGGATGACAGAGTGAGACTCTCTCTCGCAAAAAAAAAAGCAGGTCAAGAAAACTGAGCTGATTTCTTTTTAAAGAAAGTACACATTGGCCGGGCATGGTGGCTCACGCCTGTAATCCCAGCATTTTGGGAGCCTGAGGCAGGTGGATTACAAGGTCAAGAGATCGAGACCACCCTGGCTAACATGGTGAAACCCCACCTCTACTAAAACTACAAAAATTAGCCAGGCATGGTGGTGCATGCCTGTAATCCTAGCAACTTAGGAGACTGAGGCAGGAGAATCACTTGAACCTGGGAGGTGGAGGTTGCAGTGAGCTGAGATCGTACCACTGCACTCCAGCCTGGAGGACAGAGCGAGACTCCATCTTAAGAAAAAAAAAAGAAAGAAAAAAAGTAAAGTAGGCCGGGCGCGGTGGCTCAAGCCTGTAATCCCAGCACTTTGGGAGGCCAAGACGGGCGGATCACAAGGTCAGGATATCGAAACCATCCTGGCTAACATGGTGAAACCCTGTCTCTACTAAAAAATACAAAAAACTAGCCGGGCGAGGTGGTGGGCGCCTGTAGTCCCAGTTACTCGGGAAGCTGAGGCAGGAGAATGGTGTAAACCCGGGAGGCGGAGCTTGCAGTGAGCTGAGATCCGGCCACTGCACTCCAGGCTGGGTGACAGCGAGACTCCGTCTCAAAAAAAAAAAAAAAAGTAAAGTACACAGTTTCCTAAATGTAACTGGCTTAGTAATATAAAGGAAGCTAATGAAATTTAGAAGTTTCATTGTTCAAACATCTGACATCATGACCACATTTACGTAATTCAAAACTGACATTCAATGGAACACAGAGATCTGGCCACAGCAGTTGCTTCAGGCTGGTGGACATTTTTTGTCATTCAGGGTGTCCATTCGGATTGGCTAGTGCCATGTTGTACTGGTTCTTGAATATGTTGACTGTCACCCTTGACATAATTCAAATACTTATCACAGAATCAGAACTGTTGATTCAGTTTGGATTTTTTTTTTTTTTTTTTTTTGAGACAGAGTCTTGCGCTGCAGCCCAGGCTGGAGTGCAGTGGTGTGATCTCAGCTCACTGCTGTATTTTTAGTAGACACAGGGTCTCACCATGTTGGCCAGACTGGTCTTGAAATCCTGGCCTCAGGTGATCCACCCACCTTGGCCTCTCAAAGTGCTGGTATTATAGGCATGAGCCACCACGCCCGGCCTTTTCTTACATTCACTTTCTTCCTCATATTATGCTTGGTTTGAAGTTCTCTAACTCCAGAATAGGGCTCTCTTATACATTCACAAGCAAGGCCCCTTTTTGTTGCTAAATTATACATCATCTAAAAAAATTATACAGTAGTCCCTGCTTATCCGTGGGGAACACCACCAAGACCCCCATTGGATGCCTGAAACTACAGATCGTACCAAACCTGAATAAGTTTCTGTACATGTTTCTCACCCCCAAATTTAAGGCTTTTTCCATCCTAACTAGGCATTTATCACTCTCTACAGCCAAAAGTTTTGCAGTTTGTTTGAGCTGCGACAGCCAAACTAGCATGAATTTCTTTTTTCTTCTTCACAATTTCACAGATAGAAGATTCATTCTTGGCTGGGCACGGTGGCTGACACCTGTAACCCTAGCATTTTGGGAGGCCAGGCAGGTGGATCACTTGAGCCCAGGAGTTAGAGACCAGCCTGGGCAACATGGTGAAACCTAAACCCTGTCTCTACCAAAAAATAATTTAATAAAAAATTAGCCAGCTGTGGTGACACATGCCTGTAGTCTCAGCTACTCGGGAGGCTGAGGTGGGAGGATACCTTAAGACTGGGAGGCAGAGGTTGCAGAAAGCCAAGATCCTGCCACTGAACTTCAGTCTGGGTGGCAGTGAGACCCTGTCTCAAAAAAAAGAAAAAAAAAAAGAAGAAGTTTAATGCTACCCATAGATCTTTGCAACCTTACCATATGATTTCTTTTCTTTCTTTACACTTTTTTTTTTTTTGAGACAGTTTTGCTCTTATCGCCCAGGCTGGAGTGCAATGTCATGATCTCAGCTCACTGCAACCTCCACCTCCCAGGTTCAAGCAATTCTCCTGCCTCAGCCTCCCAAGTAGCTGGGATTACAGGCGTTGCCACCATGCCCAGCTAATTTTTGTATTTTTAGCAGAAATGAGATTTCACCATATGGGCCAGGATGGTCTGGATCCCCTGACCTTGTGATCCGCCCTCCTCGGCCTCCCAAAGTGCTGGGATTACAGGCATGAACCACCATGTCTGGCCCATGGTGAGTACTTTTAAGATGGGAAGATTGACTTAAAGCTGAGGTTTTTATTGTGCACTGAAAGACTTTTTTTTCTACTTAGTGATGTGGCTTCTAGAGTAGTTCTGGAAGAATTGTAAAGCAGGTAAAATTTGTACTTTTTCTCAGCCCACATACTATCCCTAACAGACCCTTATAAGTGGTTAATAATAGAGTAGAAAACAAAAAAACGAAAGTACCCAAAAGTGTTATATCCAGAAGGGTGTGAAACATTTTTAGTTATTGTCTCCCCTGTCCTCTACTAAAAATAGAAAAAAAAAAAAAATTAGCTGGGCGTGGTGGCGCATGCCTATAATCCCAGCTACTTGGGAGGCTGAGGCAGGAGAATCGCTTGAACCTGGGAGGCAGAGGTTGTGGTGAGCTGAGATCACACCATTGCACTCCAGCCTGGGCAACAGGAGCGAAACTCCTTCTAAAAAAAAGAAAAAAAAGAAAGAAGAGTATGAGTTCAGGAGTGCAACGATCCATATTCAAATCCTTGCTCCACCATATATTAACCGGGAGACCTCAGGCAAGTGTCAACAACTCAGTTTTCTGGGTTGGGGATAATAGTATTTCCTAACTCATAAGTTTGTTGAGATGACTCAATTAGCTAATACACATAAAGAATTTAAATGCAATGTCTGGAACGTAACAAATGTAATCAAATTTTGCTTTTGCTTTTTGTCATTGTCATCATTATCATGGGGGGTGAATTAAGCCTCCAGAAGGTGGCCATGAACTGTCTTAGGACAAGAGAGATTTTCCCCTAATGCATCTCAAATCATTTCATGTAGAGAGCTACTTGTGTTAGTGATTGATTAAGCTGTCTCTGGAGACTTCTTTATAAAGGATGGCTTCATACTTGGGTGCCAAACTTCTGCTTAGTGCAGGCATGAAGCAAAAAGTCTGTTCCATCTCCTGTGTTCCCACTGCTCTGCTTTCAGATTGCTGGATGTATCATGTTGGATACCATAGAAGGCATTTATCTTTGCTGATGATGGTTTCCTGATAGGGATTCTTTTTTTTTTTTTTTTTTTTTTTTTTTTTTTTTTTTTTGAGACATAGTCTTGCTCTGTCTTACTCCCAGGCTGGAGTGCAGTGGCGTGATCTCAGCTCACTGCAAGCTCTGCCTCTCAGGTTCACACTATTCTCCTGCCTCAGCCTCCCGAGTAGCTGGGACTACAGGTGCCCGCCACCATGCCCGGCTAATTTTTTTCTGTATTTTTAGTAGAGACAAGGTTTTACCATGTTAGCCAGGATGGTCTCGATCTCCTGACCTCGTGATCCGTCCACCTTGGCCTCCCTAAGTGCTGGGATTACAGGCATGAGTCACCGCGCCTGGCCTCTGATATGGACTCTTTACTCTTGTTCTCTTCCAAAGAGTTACATAGCTTGTTGAAAAATGACACATTGTATACATTTAAACAATACAGAAAGGGACTTTAAAGAAGTAAAAGACATATGAAATGTCACTAGAGATGTGCTCAAGGGCTTAGTCTTTGGACCTCCTCCCAACTCTTTAGCTGACTTCATCCAACCTCATGTTTTACAATACCTTCTTTATGGTGGGGGCTTCCACATGTATAGTGTTACCTAAGGCTTCTCAGTTTACATGAGCTCCAGGTTCATATATCCTCCTGCCTTCTTGACATCTTTACTTGAGTGTTTTGTAGACATCTCCAACTTAACATGTCCCAGAGTGCTCTCACCCCTTCCAAAATATCTATTCATTCTACTGTTAATGGTAATTCTATGCTAGGACAAAAATACTGATATCTTCCTTGACTCCTCCTTTTCTCTTAACCCCTACCCACCTAGGCTGGAGTGCAGTGGTGCAATCTTGGCTCACTGCAACCTTTGCCTCCTGGGCTCAAGTGATTCTCGTGCCTCAGCCTCCCAAGTAGCAGGGATTACTGGCACACACCACCACGCCCAGCTGATTTTTAAATTTTTAGTAAAGACAGGGTTTCACCATGTTGGCCAGGCGGTCTTCAACTCCTGACTTCAAGTGATCTACCTGTCTCAGCCTCCCAAAGTGCTGGGGTTACAGGCGTGAGCCACTGCACCTGGCCTCCAGTGCGTTTTTATTTTTATTTTTTTATTTTTTGCTTTGAGATAGATTCTCGCTCTATTACCCACGCTGGAGTACAGTGGCTCAATTTCAGCTCACTGCAACCTCTGCCTCCTGGGTTCAAGCAATTCTCCGGCCTTAGCCTCCTGAGTAGCTGGGATTACAGGTGCCTGCCACCACACCCGGCTCATTTTTTATATTTTTGGTAGAGATGGAGGTTTCACTATGTTGTCCAGGCTGGTCTCGAACTCCTGACCTTAAGTGATCTACCCACCTCCACCTCCCAAAGTGCTGGCATTACAGACGTGAGCCACCACGCTTGGCCATATTTCACTTAGAATCACAGGCAAAGTCTTTCCCACAACCCATACCTTCCCTCCCCATCACTCTGACTTCATTCCCCCCAACCTTCCTCCTTGCTTATTCTGCCTTAGCCACACTGGCCACTTTATGCTTCTTCAAATGCCTGAGAAGAGTCCAGCCTCAGGGACTTTGTATCTCCTTCCGGTATTCTGTGTTCTCTAGATATCTGCCTGGTTCCTCCCTTACTTCCTGGAAGTCTATACTTAAATGTTCTCTTCTCTGTGAGGCCCTTCCTGGCTATCTTCTCTAAAATGTCAACCTCCTCCCTCTTCTCTGCTATTTTTTTTCCCTCTGTAGCACTTATCTCTATCTCACATCCTGCATAGTTCACTTAGTGATTGTGTTTATTATTTGTCTCCCCCACTAGAATGTCAGTTCCATGAGGGAAGGGACTTTTGTCACGGTTGCATCCCCAGCTCTGTTCCTGTCTGTTCATTTTGTCAAATGAATGAATAAATCTGGAGTTTACCACTGCTAAAGTTTAATAAACTTTCTTGTAGACCTGTCTATGCGTATTTACATTTAGCTCTTAACAGTTTGTGTGCTAGTGTCTAACCTCATAGGTACTCAAAGCATAGGCATAGAAAGAGAGAGAAGGAAGAAGCCTGTGGACTGGAAAGGCCTAAGTTTGCTTTTAACTCTCATTGACTAAACTATAAGCTTCATGAGGGCAGGAACCATGTCTCTTTGCTCACATTTCTTCCCCGGTGATTCCAGGAATGTTTGGCATGTAGTAAGCATGCAGTAAACCAATGTACAAAAGATTCAGAACCTGGCCAGGCACGGTGGCTCACACCTGTAATCCCAGCACTTTGGGAGACCAAGGTGGGCAGATCACCTGAGGTCGGGAGTTCGAGACCAACCTGACCCCAACATGGAGAAACCCTGTCTCTACTAAAAATACAAAATTAGCCAGGTGTGGTGGTGCATGCCTGTAATCCCAGCTACTTGAGAGGCTGAGGCAGGAGAATTGCTTGAACCCAGGAGGTGGAGGTTGTGGTGAGCCGAGATCACACCATTGCACTCCAGCCTGGGCAACAAGAGCAAAAAAAAAAAAAAAGAAAGAAAGAAAGAAAAAAAAGATTGAGAACCTAGTGGAATTCTTACCCTCTTGGAAGGCTGAAGCCCCAGCAGACCTGGTCAGTATTCGATTTACCTGATGATGCCAAGAAAGATGACCTTGGCAGAGGAGGCGGTACTGTAGTAAGAACTGGTGATCAACTCAGTGTCTCAACAATGTTTGCACCAGGACCCTTACATGTCATCTCCAGACCTTTGTTGCTCTGTCCTTCCTCCTAAAAGACAGATCAGTATGGATAGGGAAACAAAATCTGGAAGGAGACTATGGGTAGTGACAAAATACATTTTTTTTTTTGAGATCGAGTCTTGCTCTGTCACCCAGGCTGGAGTGCAGTGGTGTGATCTCGGCTCACCAGAACCTCTGCCTCCTGGGTTCAAGTGATCCTCCCACCTTAGCCTCCCAAGTAGCTAGGATTGCAGGTGCACTCCACCATACCCAGCTGATTTTTGTATTTTTGTAGAGATGGGGTTTCATCACATTGGTCAGGTTGGTCTTGAACTTCTGACCTCAAGTGATCTATCCGCCTCAGCCTCCCAAAGTTCTGGGATTACAGGCATGAGCCACTGCACTCAGCTACATTTTTTTTTTTTTTTTTTTGAGACGGAGTTTCGCTCTGTCGCCCAGGCTGGAGTGCAGTGGCCGCATCTCTGCTCACTGCAAGCTCCGCCTCCCGGGTTTACGCCATTCTCCTGCCTCAGCCTCCTGAGTAGCTGGGACCACAGGCGCCCGCCACCTCGCCCGGCTAGTTTTTTGTATTTTTTAGTAGAGACAGGGTTTCACCGTGTTAGCCAGGATGGTCTCGATCTCCTGACCTCGTGATCCGCCTGTCTCGGCCTCCCAAAGTGCTGGGATTACAGGCTTGAGCCAACGCGCCCGGCCTTTTTTTTTTTTTTGAGACAGGGTCTTACTCTGTTGCCCAGGTTGGAGTTCAGTTGCATGTTCTTGGCTCACTGTAACCTCTGCCTTTCGGACTTAGGCAATCCTCTCATCTCAGTCTCCTGAGTAACTTGGACCACAGGTGCACACCACCGTGCCCAGCTAATTTAAAATTTTTTTTATTTTTTTATTTTTGAGACGGAGTCTTGCTGTGTTGCCCAGGCTGGAGTGTGGTGGCCGGATCTTGGCTCACTGCAAGCTCCGTCTCCTGGGTTCACGCCATTCTCCTGCCTCAGCCTCCCCAGTAGCTGGGACTACAGGCGCCCGCCACCTCACCTGGCTAGTTTTTTTGTATTTTTTTTAGTAGAGACGGGGTTTCACCGGGTTAGCCAGGATGGTCTCGATCTCCTGACCTCGTGATCCGCCCGTCTCAGCCTCCCAAAGTACTGGGATTACAGGCTTGAGCCACCGCGCCTGGCCTTTTTTTTTTTTTGAGACAGGGTCTTACTCTGTTGCCCAGGTTGGAGTTCAGTTGCATGTTCTTGGCTCACTGTAACCTCTGCCTTTCGGACTTAGGCAATCCTCTCATCTCAGTCTCCTGAGTAACTTGGACCACAGGTGCACACCACCGTGCCCAGCTAATTTAAAAATTTTTTGTAGAGATAAGATCTCATTATGTTTCCCAGGCTGGTCTCTGAACTCTTGAACTCAAGTGATCCTCCCTCCTTGGCCTCTCAAAGTGCTGGGATTACAAGTGTGAGCCACTGCATTCAGCCCAAAATACATTTCTTTTTTTTTTTTTTTGAGACGGAGTCTCACTCTGTCACACAGGCTGGAGTGCAGTGGCGCGATCTCTGCTCACTGCAACCTCTACCTTCTGGGTTCAAGCAATTCTCCTGCCTCAGCCTCCCGAGCAGCTGAGACTACAGGCACGCCCAGCTAATTTTTGTATTTTAGTAGAGACAGGGTTTCACCATATTGGCCAGGCTGGTCTTGAACTCCTGACCTCAGGTGATCCACCCCCCCACCTCGGCCTCCTGAAGTGCTGGAATTACAGACATGAGACATTGCACCCGGTCTGATCTTTGTAATGTTTTTAAGGATGGAGGGATATTTGCAATCATTTAGTTGATATGCGATGTATTTTTACGCTTAAATCATAAGAAAAGAATGCTATAGTCTCTCAGCAACCTCTAAACAATAAAACAGTACAGACTGCAGAGAACATTTTTATGAGCTGGACAAATTTGAAAGTCTTAATGTACAGTGATTTAGACTCATGTTTTAGATTAGATATATTCAATTCATGTAATATGGAGAACAATTTACTTTTATGTTGGAAATAGTATTAAGTCTGGGCGCAGTGGCTCATGCCTGTAATCCCAGCACTTTGGGAGGCAGAGGCGGGCAGATCACCTGAGGTTAGGAGTTCAAGACCAGCCTGGTCAACATGGTAGAACCCATTGCTACTAAAAATACAAAATTAGGCATGGTGGCACATACCTGTAATCCCAGTTACTCAGGAGGCTGAGGCAGGAGGTGGAGGTTGCATTGAGCTGAGATTGCATCATTGCACTCCAGCCTGGGCAACAAGAGCAAAACTGTCTCAAAAAAAAAAAAAAAAAAAAAAAAAAGAAAAGAAAAAAAGAAAGAAAATAGTATTAAAAACTTTGGGTGGGTATGGTGGCTCACACCTATAATCTCAGCACTTTGGGATGCCAAGGCAAGATAATCATTTGAGCCCAGGAGTTTGAGACCAGCCTGGGCAACATGGAAAAACTTCATTTCTACAAAATATAAAAACAAATAAGCTGGGCATGATGGTGTGTGCCTGTGGTCCCACCTACTGTGGACTCTGAGGTGGGAGGATCCCTTGGACCCAAGGGGTCAAGGTTGTGGTGAGCCATGATCGCGTCACTGCACTCCAGCCTTTGTGACAGAGCAAGACTTTATCTCAATAAAAAAGAAAACCTCACAAAATTTGTATACATAAATCTGAAGAGGTCAAATAAATAAAAACTAAAGAGCTGTGGGCACTAATTTTCTTTACTTTTTATTGCTTCAGCATAAATATAACTTCTTTGATTACTTTGCTAGGCTTTTTTTTTTTTTTTGGTTTTTACTTCAAAATTTTCCTCATTACTTGCTAGACATTTCTGAGCCTGAAGCTCTTTTTCTGAGACTTTATGTTTCATACATAATCTAAGTCTGATTTTCTTGTTGAAATTATTTGTCTCAGCCACACCTTGTATATTGCTCAGCTTCTATTCTTGAAATTTGAGTCCTCTGATTTAAAAATAAAACAAAGAAAACCTTATTATGGAAAATTTTAGATACTGCATTTACAAAATTACATATGAACTCCCATGTACCTATCATTCAGTTTCAATTGTCATCAATATTCTGCTGCTCTTATTTCATCTATCTCTTCTTAACTTTTCTGGGGGAGAAAGCAGAGGAAGAATTTAAGCAAATGTCAGAAATTATATAATTGCAACTGTAAATACTTCATTACATATCTCTAACACATATTCTTCGTTTAACATAAAACAATGTCATTATTCTCATTATAATGAAAAGAAGTCCTGGCCAGGCACAGTGGCTCACACCTGTAATCCCAGCACCTTAGGAGGCCAAGATGGATGGATCACGAGGTCAGGAGTTCGAGACCAGCCTATCCAACGTGGTGAAACCCCGTTTCTATTAAAAATACAAAAATTAGCTGGGCGTGGTGGTGCGTGCCTGTAATCCCAGCTGCTCAGGAGGCTGGGGCAGGAGAATCGAAGTGGAGGTTTCAGTGAGCCGAGATCATGCCATTGCACTCCAGCCTGGGTGACAAGAGCGAGACTCCATCTCGAAATAAATAAATAAAATAAAATATAAAGAAAAGGAAAGAAGTTTTAATATCATGTAATATTAATCTATATTAAATTTATCCAACTATCTCAAAAATGAATTATGCAGTTATTTTGTTGAAGGCAAGATACAAAAAGATCCACATATTGTATTTAGTTGCTATGTCTCTGAGGTCTTTTAATCTTTAACACTTCCTTTTGACCCCATTGCTCCTTTTTCCCTCTCTATTTATTTATTGGAGAAAGCGTCCTCTGATTTTTTTTTTTTTTTTTTTTTGAGATGGAGTTTTGGTCTTGTTGCCCAGGCTGGAGTGCAATGGCGCGATCTTGGCTCACCGTAACCTCTGCCTTCTGGGTTCAAGCGATTCTCCTGCCTCAGCCTCTCGAGTAGCTGGGATTACAGGCATGTGCCACCAGGCCTGGCTAATTTTGTATTTTTAGTACAGACGGAGTTTCTCCATGTTGGTCAGGCTAGTCTCAAACTCCCGACTTCAGGTGATCAGCCCGCCTCAGCCTCCCAAAGTGCTAGGATTACAGGCCTGAGCCACCGCGCCCGGCGGCCTCCTCTGATTTTATTAAACAAACATCTTTCACAAACAGCATCTCCAGGCTCAAAGATAAAACATTTCCTGGGTTCTTATATGAGGCTATAGGTGACAGAAGCAGCAAGACCTATGGTCACTGTAAGGCTAATTGTTAGAAAGCACTAAAAAACAAAACAAAACAAAACAAAACAAAACAAAAAACTTCACCCCAAACAGGGTGGGAGCGGTGGCTCACGCCTGTAATCCCAGCACTTTGGGGGGCCGAGGCAGGCGGATCACGAGGACAAGAGATTGAGACCATCCTGGCTAACACGGTGAAACCCCGTCTCTACTAAAAACACAAAAACAAAATTAGCTGGGCGTGGTGGCGGGCGCCTGTGGTCCCAGCTACTCGGGAGGCTGAGGCGGGAGAATGGCGTGAACCTGGGAGGCGGAGGTTGCAGTGAGCCGAGATCACGCCACTGCACTACAGCCTGGGCGACAGAGCGACACTCCATCTCAAAAAAACAACAAACAAAAAAAAACGAGAAACAAAAAAAAAAACTTCACCCCAAACAAGAAGGAAGCTTGACAGTGATAACGGGTAACTAAATTTCTATTCAAGAGATATTTATTGAAGGCCTACTATGTGCAAAATATGCATTTATAACTCAAACCAATTACTTCCCAGTGATCCCATCCTTTCCCTTCCCTCCCCTCCCCCCACTTCTCTTCCCTTCCTTTCCTTTCCTTTGAGACAGGGTCTTGCTCTGTTGCCCAGGCTGGAGTGCAGTGGCACAATCTTGGCTTACTGCAACCTCTGGCTCCTGAGTAGCTGGGATTACAGGTGCGTGACACCATGCCCAGTTAATTTTTGTATTTTTAGTGGACACAGGGTTTCACCATGTTGGCCAGGGTGGTCTGGAATTCCTGACTTCAGATGATCTGCCCCCCTCAACCTCCCACCAGTGATCTTTTTTCTTTCAGAATGATGACTGGAAGAATGATTTCCTTCCTTCATTGGTTCCTGGTAATTATAGAGAATGTTAGTAGAAGTTGGAGTTGTTTAGTATTAATTGAAGATATATATATATATATATATATATATATATATATATATATATACACACACACTTTTTTTTTTTGATATGGTGTCTTGCTGTGTTGCCCAGGCTGGAGTGCAGTGGCATCGTGATCTCAGTTCACTGCAACCTCCACCTCCCAGGTTCAAGCGATTCTCCTACCTCAGCCTCCCAAGTAGCTGGGATTACAGGTGTGTGCCACAACGCCTGGCTATTTTTTGTATTTTTAGTAGAAACGGGGTTTTGCATGTTGTCCAGGCTGGTCTCAACTCTTGGCCTCAAGTGATCCTCCCACACTGGCTTCTCAAATTGCTGGGATTACAGGTGTGAGCCACCGCACCTGGCCTCATTGAAGACATTTGAGTTGTTATAAGACTATTTACTTTGTCCACATACTGTTTCTCACGCATATAATCCCTGCACTTTGGGAGGTCAAGGAGAGATAATTGCTTGAGTCCAGGAGTTCATGACCAGCCTGGGCAACATGGTGAGACCCCATCTCTACAGAAGAATTAAAAAACAAAAATAGCTGGGCATGGTGGTGCACACCTGTAGTCCTAGCTACTTGGGAGGTTAAGGTGGGAGGATGGCTTGATCCCAGGAGGTTGAGGCTGCAGTGAGCCATGATTATGGCATTGCATTCCAGTCTGGGCAATGAAGTGAGACTCCCTTTCAAGAAAAAAAGAAAAGAAAAAATAAATTATATATATATATATATATATATACTTCTTTTTTTTTTTTTTTTTTTTTGAGACGGAGTCTCACTCTGTCACCCAGGCTGGAGTGCAGTGGCCGGATCTCAGCTCACTGCAAGCTCCACCTCCCAGGTTTACGCCGTTCTCCTGCCTCAGCCTCCCAAGTAGCTGGGACTACAGACGCCCGCCACCTCGCCCGGCTAGTTTTTTGTATTTTTTAGTAGAGATGGGGTTTCACTGTGTTAGCCAGGATGGTCTTGATCTCCTGACCTCGTGATCTGCCCGTCTTGGCCTCCCAAAGTGCTGGGATTACAGACTTGAGCCACTGCGCCCAGCCCTATATATATTTCTTTAGCACTTAGTATGTGCTCAACAAATATTAGTTTCCATTATTTCCTATATTCTAGTGGACTAAATGTTGGTGATTCTGTGAGACTGGAGAGGCCAGAAAAGAAGGCCAAATTATTATTATTTTTTGGTTTCTTGCATAACTAGCTTTTGTTTGTTTTTATTATTATTTTTTTGAGACAGGGTCTTACTCTGTCACCCAGGCTGGAGTGCAGTGGCTCGATCACTGCTCACTGCAGCCTTTATCTACCCCAGCTCAGGTGATCCTCCCATCTCAGCCTCCTGAGTAGCTGGGACTACAGGCACACATCACCACACCTGGCTAATTTCCTTCTTTCTTTCTCTTTCCCTCCCTCCCTCCCTCCCTCCCTCCCTCCCTCCCTCCCTCCCTTCCTTCCTTCCTTCCTTCCTTCCTTCCTTCCTTCCTTCCTTCCTTCCTTCCTGTCTCTCTCTCTCTCTCTCTTTCTTTCTTTCTTCTTTTTTCTGAGATGGAATCTCGCTCTGTCTCCCAGGCTGGAATGCAATGACTCGTGATCTCCGCTCACTGCAAGTTCCACCTCCCGGGTTCACACCATTCTCCTGCCTCGGCCTCCCAAGTAGCTGGGACTACAGCCGCCTGCCACCACGCCCAACTAATTTTATGTATTTTTTAGTAGAGACGGGGTTTCACCGTGTTAGCCAGGATGGTGTCGATCTCCTGACCTGGTGATCTGCCTGCCTCGGCCTCCCAAAGTGCTGGGATTACAAGCATGAGCCACCGTGCCCGGCCCCATTTTTCTTTTCAATATACTTTATTTTTAAGATTCATTTTAGGCTCATACCCAAAAGCCAAGTTAATTTTTAGATGTAATTACTGGTTATGCAAAATCTTTAGTTCAGAATTCTCTTTTATGTATCCCGGGAGTATACATTCCTCCTTTTGCATATGAGGTGATACCTATAAACCAATGACTCTTTAAAAACTCGATTTGGGGCCGGGCGCCGTGGGTCATGCCTGTAATCCCAGCATTTTGGGAGGCCAAGGCAGGTGGATCACGAGGACAGGAGTTGGAGACCAGCCTGACCCACATGGTGAAACCCCTGTCTCTACTAAAAATACAAAAACATTAGACAGGTGTGGTGGTGCACACCTGTAATCCCAGCTACTCAGGAGGCTGAGAAAGGAGAATAGCTTGAACCCTGGAGGCGGAGGTTGCAGTGAGCCGAGATTGCACCACTGCTCTGCACTCCAGCCTGGCGACAGAGCGAGACTCCATCTCAAAACAAACAAACAAACAAAAAACAACAGTTTTGTCTTGAATGCTTCATTCTAAGATTTTCCACTCCTCATAAAAGACAAATTTATTTAAAGAATATGGAGTTAGAGAGATCTTTAGGTCCAGGCCAGGGACCCACTTGCATAGCAAACTGCTTGCCTCTCCTTAGAAGTAAGACACCTCACTCTTGGCACCTACTTGGGTCCTGGACCATCAGCTGGCATGTGCGGACGGCTTGGCGAAGGAGTTTGTTGTTCCCTGAGCTGGGCACCAGGGACTGGCTGCCCCAGTTACTGCAGATGTCTTTACACTTCTTGGACGTCCCAGGCTAATTTTAAAGCAACTGATATAACTGATTTTGGAAGAACGAGTTTAAAACTATGCAATTAAAGGAAAACAAAAACAATTTACTATAGATTTTTCTAGACAAATGATGGTGCCCATATTTATACATATTTTTGAGATGAGGTCTCACTATGCTGTCCTAGCTAGTCTCAAACTTCTGGGTTCAAGCGTTTTTCCTGCCTTATCCTCCTGAGTAGCTGGCACTACATGTATGAGCCACTGCTCCTGGCTCAGTGATATCCATATTAAGGAAATAAAATTACTTGAGTAGAAAACAATGGACCAGAAATCCTGCTTTGTTTCTAGATGGTGCATTCTCTTCTAGTGACCTTAGTTTTGTCATTCCTCACGGGAGAATGGTACCATTTCCTCAATTTGCAATTTAAGTTGATTGCAGTCTCATACCTGGTAAAGTTTTTCCCTCCAAAGGTACCAAAATAATACTGAATAATTTACAAGTCAAGAAAAACTACTCTAGGAAAAAGAAGATATTGTGACATAAAGCATCTCAGGTGGCACTCTGGGCTGCCTTTTTTTTTTTTTTTTTTTAATCTAAGATGGAGTCTCACTCTGTTGCCCAGGCTGGAGTGCAGTGATACAGTCTTGGATCACTGCAACCTCCACCTCCCGGGTTCAGGTAATTCTCCTGGCTCAGCCTCTGGAGTAGCTGGGATTACTGGTGCCTGCCACCATGCCTGGCTGATTTTTGTAATTTTAGAAGAGACAGGGTTTCACGATGTGGGCCAGGCTGGTCTCGAGCTCCTGCCCTCAGGTGATCCACCTGCCTCGGCTTCCCAAAGTGCTGGGATTACAGACGTGAGCCACCACGCCTGGCCTAGGGCTGCCTCTTTTGAAAAAAATTTCTGAAACAAAGTAGCAGCTTGGCAGAAGCTAATGTCCTCTGGGCTTTGGTCTTTACTCTTTTACCTATAGCAGAGTTCCTAATGCTCTTGGTAAGAGGTCAAAGAGTGTGTGGAGTTGGCTGCTTGAATTTTAATTTTTACATCCTTTCTGGCTTTTATCATAGGTGAAAGATGAATTCCTAAACTCTTGTCTCAGGCCAGCATACATTGTGATTAGGGACTGTGCTTTAAAAGAATTGTGAAAATGCTTTTTGTGAAAACATTACATAAACAGCAGACAGGCTAATTTCTCTCTGACTTTCAGTCTTATTTATAGATTCGTGTGACTCAAAGGATAACAAAACAGGCCAGTGGAGCCGCCTCTTTGACTCACGTCACTGTGTTTCTTACACGGCTGTGCCCCTCTTCACTCTCCTTTCTCGGTTGAGATCTCTGGCACGTGGAGTGGCAGGAAGGGTTCCTTGTGAAAGATGCTGACCGCATTTCTTCAGAGAGAGCTTTCCCCATATGCTCTAAAGGTCATATGGGCTTCAACTGCTGATACTGACCGAATCATTTAAGAAACTCACTGTTTCGGATGCAGTGGCTCAAGTCTGTAATCCTAGCACTTTGGGAGGCTGAGGCAGGCGGATCACGAGGTCAGGAGTTTGAGACCAGCCTGGCCAACATGATGAAACCCGTCTCTACTAAAAATACAAAACTTAGCTGAGCGCAGTAGCACACCTGTAGTCCTAGCTACTCAGGAGGCTGAGGCAGGAGAATTGTTTGAATCCGGGAGGCGGAGCTTGCAGTGAGCCAAGACTGTGCCACTGTACTCCAGCCTGGGCGACAGAGTGAGACCCTGTCTCAAAAAAAAAAAAAAAAAAAAAAAAAAAAAAAGAAAGAAAGAAAGAAAGAAAGAAAGAAAGAAAGAAAAGAAAGAAAGAAAGAAAGAAAGAAACTCACTGCATCCCTAAGCCCAAACAAGACAGTTCCCCTCTAGTACCCCAGATTCTACCAGATGCCATGTATTCCAAAAGCGTTCTTTCACTGCTCTGGCTCCCAGCGACCTCTCCTTTTTCTGCTCCTTCTGAACTAGGACTTCAGCGACCTCTCCGTTTTCTTCTCTTTCTGAACTAGGACTTATCTGCTGAATGATATCACTGGCTTATTTTATATTTGTGGATTTAAAAAAAAATCTTGTTTTCCTCAATGAGATTGTAATTATCTGGAGGGTAGGGACAGTCTCTTTTGTTAGGTCTATTACAAGATTCTGGTGCACCCAGGACAGTGTGGCATAGGGGAAATAATCAGGTAGCCTCTTTGAATGATTACTATATGGGTTAGAAGACGAATCCAGAGTTGGAAGCACTAAATTTGAATCTGGTCGCTACTGCATGAAAGTGTGACTGATCATTTAATCTCTCCTCCCCTCTCCTCCCTTCCCCCCCTCCCCTCCCCTCCCCTTCTCCTTTTCTTTCTCTCTCTCTCTCTCTCTTTTTTTTTTATATATATTTTTTGAGACGGAGTCCTGTTCTGTCACTCAGACTGGAGTGCAGTGGTGCAATCATGGCTCACTGCAGTCTTACCTTCTGGTGTCAAAAAATCCTGCCTTAGCCTCCAGAGTAGCTGGGACTACAGGCACATGCCACAATGTCCAACTAATTAATTTTTTTTCTTTTTCTTTTTTTTTTTTTGAGACAAGAGTCTCACTCTGTCGCCTAGGATGGAGTGCAGTGGTGCAATCTTGGCTCACTGCAACCTCTGTCTCACGGGTTCAAGCAGTTCTTCTGCCTCAGCCTCCTGAGTAGCTGGGATTACAGGTGCATGCCATCACACCCGGCTAATGTTTGTATTTTTAGTAGAGACGAGGTTTCACCATGTCAGCCAGGCTGGTTTCGAACTCTTGACCTCAGGTGATCCACCTGCCTTGGCCTCCCAAAGTGCTGGGATTACAAGCGTGAGCCACCGTGCCTGGCCTAATTAAATTTTTTTTCTTTTTCTTTTTTTGTAGAGACAGGGTCTTGCTATGTTACCCAGGCTGGTCTTAAACTCCTGGGCTCAAGTGATCCTCCTGCCTTGGCCTCCCATAGTGCTGAGATTACAGGTAGCCTCTGTTTTCTTATCTCTAAAGTAAGGATGATAATATTTATCCTAAGTAAGCTAATATTTATTGTGTCCTTACTATGTGACAGTCGCTTTTCTAAGTGCTTTAAGTGTGTCAGCTCATTTAATTATCACGCCAGCCCTAAGATGCCAATGCTAGTATAAGCCTCATTTTTCAGATGGGAGCACTGGGTTCAGAAGTGTTCAGAGATGTTAAGTAACTTGTTGCAGGTCACATAGTAAAGAAAGGAAGAGCAAGGTTTTAAGCCCAGGTAGTCTAGCCCCAGAAACTTACGCTCTTAACTACTATGCTATAATGCATGTGTGGTTTACAAATTCATGGTGTATGAGGAGCAAATGAATGGATGTATATGAAAATACTCTTTTTTTTTTTTTTTTGAGACAGAGTCTTACTCTGTTGCCCAGGCTGGAGGGCAGTGGTGTGACTCTGGTTCACTGCAACCTCTGCCTCCTGGGTTCAAGTGATTCTCCTGCCTCAGCCTTCCAAGTAGCTGGGATTATAGGTGCATGCCACCACGCCTGGCTAATTTTTGTATTTTTAGTAGAGATGAGGTTTCACCATGTTGGTCAGGCTGATCTCGAACTCCTGACCTGAAGTGATGCACCCACCTTGGCCTCCCAAAGTGCTGGGATTACAGGCATGAGCCACTGCGCCCAGCCTGAAAATACTTTTGTAAATGTAAGACATACTGTACCACTGTTATTTATAAAGGGCAGTCAGTAAATGCTTTAGTTGAATTATGAGGCGGCACAAAAATTTCAATATTTACATTCTTATGATGCTTTAGGCTTTTCAAAGTGCTTTCATGTAGCTGATCCCTTCTGGATAACAAGCCACTCTAAATCCATTTTGTAACAGGCAAGACATAAATAAATATTGGCAAACTGAGTAAATAGGCTCAGAGATGTTTAACACCTTGCTCTGGGCAAAAAGTGAATGAAACCTAGCCAAGACTGGCATCTAAGTGATCTGACTTCTAGCCAGTGTTTCTTCAGTTTTATTTTTTGTTGTTGCTCTTTGTTAAATTGTTGTTATTAGTGCTATTTATTTATTTTAGAGATGGACTCTCGCTCTATCGCCCAGGCTGCAGTGCAGTGGCGTGATCTCGGTTCACTGGGACCTCTGTAATTTTCAAGTGATTTTCCTGCCCCAGCCTCCCGAGTAGCTGGGATTACAGGTGCGTGCCACCACGCCTGGCTAATTTTTGTGTTTTTAATAGAGATGGGGTTTTGCCATGTTGGGAAGGCTGGTATTGAACTCCTGACTTCAAGTGATCTGCCGGCCTCGGTCTCCCAAAGTAATCACGATGAGATTACATGTGTAAGCCACTGTGCCCGGCCTATTCTTGTTAAATTGAAGCAGTTCTCCATAGTAAACAAAACCATAAAAATAATAATATTTGGCCAAGCACAGTGGCTCATGCCTGTAATTCCAGCACTTGGGGAGGGTGAGGTGGGAGGATCACTTGAGCCCAAGAATTCCAGACCAGCTTGGGTAACATAGCAAAACCCCGTCTCTACAAAAAAAAAAAAAACAAAAAAAATTTTTAAAAATTAGGTGGGCATGGTGGTATGCACCTGTAGTCCCAGCTACTCAGGAGCCTGAGGTAGTTCAATATACACTTTTGCAAGCTCATTTTATAACGTTGTTTTATAACATTTCCTTTTAAAGTCTGCCATACTATAATAATAAAGTTTTCATTTTATTGGTAACATAGTATTCCCTTTTATTGATGTGCTGTAATTTATTTATCTGGAATTAGGGATTATGTTTGAGAAGATGGGGAGTAAGCCTTCCTAAACTTAAATCGCTAGCCATGGAAACCAAAGATCCCAAGATAATGTGACTATGCTACATACTGCGGCAATTGCTTTTATTTATTTATTCTATTCATTCATTTAAAAGATGAAAAGGTAGGGTGTGGTAGCTCATGCCTGTAATCTCAGCCCTTTGGGAGGCCGAGGCAGGTGGATCACCTGAAGCCAGGAGTTCGAGAGCATCCTGGCCAACATGGAGAAACCCTATCTCTGCTAAAAAATACAAAATTAGCAGGGAGTAGTGGCACATGCCTGTAATCCCAGCTACTCGGGAGGCTGAGGCAGGAGAATCGCTTAAACCCGGGAGGCTGAGGCTACAGTGAGCCGAGATTGCGCCATTGCACTCCAGCTTGGGCGAGAAGAGTGAAATTCTGTCTCAAAAATAAAAGTAAAATAAATAAATAAATAAAATATGGGGTCTCACTATGTTGGCCTGGGCTGTTCTCAAACTTCTGGGATAAAGTGATCCTCCCACCTTGGCCTCCCAAAGTGCTAGGATTACAGGCGTGAGTTACTGCGCCCAGCCGGGGCAATTGCTTTTAATTTTAGTTGCATGGAAGAAGCGTTTGGTACTAAGATAAATGGGCTGGGCGCGGTGGCTCACGCCTGTAATCCTAGCACTTTGGGAGGCTGAGGTGGGTAGGTCATGAGGTCAAGAGATCAAGACCAGCCTGGCCAACATGGTGAAACCCTGTCTCTACTGAAAACACAAAATACAAAAAAATACACGAGAATCACTTGAACCCAGGAGGTGGAGGTTGCAGTGAGCTGAGATTGCGTCACTGCATTCCAGCCTGGCGACAGAGCGAGACTCCATCTCAAAAACAAAAACAACAAAAAAAAGGGAAATGTAAGTTAAAAAAAATACTGAAAACGAGTTTATTTTTAATGTTTAAAACTCTTTAATGCTATGCACTTGGCATGGTAGAAAAAAAGCTCTTTTTTCCTTAGCTGGCTTAATTTTTCTTTTGTGGTTCACAATGATGTACATTTAAATTTGACCTCTAAGCAATTTTTGTGGTGTTCCAAACGGAATACTTTAGCTAACTCTGCTTTGCAACCTGCAAACTTCTTATGTGGAAACCCCAAACTAAGTTTGGCCTGTGTTCCCTACATACCTCAGAGGAAATTGTGTTTTGGCTTCATTCCACTATTTACTAGCCTTGTAGTCCACGGTTGTACCCTACAGTAGCAGCGTGGCAGGGGATCTGAATTCTGTAAACATTCTGTTCTTTAAACCACTCGTTGGTGGCTGACTCCATCCTGAGAGTATAGGTGTGTGTGTAGGTAGGTAGGTAGGTGGGTGGGTAGGTAGGGGTGGTGGAAGTTGGTGGTACCCTATGCTAATTTATAAAATGACACTCTGACCTGGCACGGTGGCTCATGCCTGCAATCCCAGCACTTTGGGAGGCTGAGGTGGGCGAATCACCCGAGGTCAGGAGTTCGAGACCAGCCTGGCTAACATGGTGAAACCCCCATTTCTACTAAAAATACAAAAAATTATCTGGGCATGGTGGCGCATGCCTGTGTAGTCCCAGCTACTTGGAAGGCTGAGGCAGGACAATCGCTTGAACCCAGGAGGCGAAGGCTACAGTGAGCCGAGATCGTATCATTACACTCCAGCTTGGGCAACAAGAAGGAAACTGTCTCCAAAAAAAAAAAAAAAAAAGGCCGGGCGCGGTGGCTCACGCCTGTAATCCCAGCACTTTGGGAGGCCAAGGTGGGCGGATCATGAGGTCAGGAGACCGAGACCATCTTGGCTAACATGGTGAAACCCCATCTCTACTAAAAATCCCAAAAATAGTCGGGTGCGGTGGCCGGCGCCTATAGTCAGTCCCAGCTATTCCGGAGGCTGAGGCAGGAAAATGGCGGGAACCCGGGAGGCGGAGCTTGCAGTGAGCCGAGATCCAGTCACTGCACTCCAGCCTGGGCGACAGAACGAGACTCCGCCTCAAAAAAAAAAAAAAAAAAAAAAAAAAAAAAGGCACTCTTTTAGCCAAGTCAGTTTCTTGGAGCCTGTTTCTCCTTATTTGTAAAGCTAAGTTACTTATGTTTGCCTAGCCTGCCTCAGGAGGTTGTCCAGAGGGTCAGATTAGATTACACACATGAAAGTGCCTCATGAACAATGTGATATCAATATTTAATAATAAAAACGATAATTATTATCGCACGCATGGCCTCATTTCTTTCTAGCCACTTGGCATGCCCCAGTAGTTCAGGGACAAAATTGTACAGATGGGCCTGCTTGGTTCAACTTTTTTTGTGTGTTTTTGAGACAGGATCTCACTCCGTCGCCCAGGCTTGGCTAACTGCAACCACTGCCTCCGGGGTTCAAGCGACTCTCCTGCCTCAGCCTTCCAAGTAGCTGGGTTTACAGGTGCCCGCCACCATGCCCGGCTAATTTTGTATTTTTAGTAGAGATGGAGTTTCGCCATGTTGGCCAGGCTGGTCTCGAACTCCTGACCTCGGGTGATCCGCCCGCCTCAGCCTCCCAAAGTGCTGGGATTACAGGCGTGAGCCACTGTGCCCGGCCTACTTAGAGCAATTTTTGTAAAGTGTTTTGAAATCCCTGCATGAAAATGACTAAGGAAAAAGGTGCAACCTTCTGTCTATGACACCCAGGTCCTAAACTCAAGATTTGTGGTTAGTTCTGGGCAGGCTGGTGGCTCACACCTGTCATCTCCACACTTTGGGAGGCCGAGGCAGGCGGATCACCTGAGGTCAGGAGTTCAAGACCAGCCTGGCCAACAGAGCAAAACGCTCTCTTTATTAAAAATGCAAATATTAGCCGGCTGTGGTGGCGGGAGCCTGTAATCCCAGCTACTTGGGAGGCTGAAGCAAGAGAAATTGCTTGACCCTGGGAGGCAAAGGTTGCAGTGAGCCGGGATGCCGCCTCTGCACTCCAGCCTGGGCAACAGAGCGAGACTCTGTCTAAAAAAAAAAAAAAAAATTGTGCAGTTGGTTCTGTTCTCTTTGGCACCCAGCCTGGTGCTGTGTTGTATTGTACTTTGTTGCCAATCTAGCGGAAGGATTTTAGTCTAGGTAGGTCACCTTTCCTTTAAACAGGCCAAGGTATCAGGCCCCCTTTACATTCACACGGAAAAGACTCGCGTCATATGTTAGTAATTATTTATCAGGTTAGGAACTGTCTGGTTAGACTTTCTTTGGCCTTGGTCGTTAATTCATGGAGTCATAGACCGAAAGCCCATTCCGTAAGGGTTTCAGCTAACATGAGTCCAAGTCTTCTTTCTACATACGAGGAAACTGAATCCCTGGAGTCTAAGTGACTTGAGCTGTGCATGAACCGCGGTACTGGGCGTGGAATCCATTCTTGTGAGTCATCCTCTTAACTCTTCATATGTTGCAAAGACACCATAAAACCATAGAATACCACCTGGAGCATGCTCCTTAAATTAAAAAGAAAGCAAAAATCTTACAGGAGACAGCAAAGAGTTTGGGATGCCCGTGGATGAACACCATTTCAGCCCTGCTATCTTCTCCGCCCCGCTCTGCCTCGCCTGCTCCCACTTCCTGGGCTACCTGACCTAGCTCCGCCTCCTCCAGGTGGCCCCACCGCTTCCTGGTAGCCCAGCCCCTCCCCCGCCTCCCGCCAAGCGGAACCAATGTCTGTCCGCTCCGGGGTCGGCCGGATCTTTCTCGCTCAGACTCTTCGCAGCGGTGACTCGGCAGCAGCGTCTCGCGTCATCAGTGACAGCCCCGACCCTTGCTACGCTTTGCGTCGCTCTGCCAGAAGCAGTCGCCTCCTCCTTGGCAAATAGTCCTCGGCAGGGTCCGAGTTCTTGGTTAATCCGAGAGGAGAGGTACTAGAAGTTGCAGTGCGGCGACACGGAAGCGACCAGACGAGTAGGCCAGGGAGCAAAGTTTCCTCAATAGTGTGTGAAGTTAGTTAAAAACTCTCTCCTTCCTTAGGATCCCTCCGCCTGCAGTAGCGGTGGTGAGGCCGAGGGAGCCGCCATTTTGGATGTTCGGTTCCTGCTGCCACTGCTGCCGCCGCCCCCGGAGCTACTGGTTTCATTCGAGGTTTCGGGCCGGTGAGTGTCACTGGCGGCACTGAGAGCATATTGCTGCTTTTGCCCCGCCGCTGGCGCGGGCGCTCGACCGGAAGCTTCCTGTCAGTTTCAGGGGTCCGGTCCCAGGCTGTGGGTGTTGAGAAGAGAAGACAGAGAGGCTGGGCCAGGAGGGGCCGGGAGCCCCAGGGGCTGCTCCGACTTCTGGAGGGCCGACCTCGAGGCCTCGGACCGGGAGGTTCCGCGCGCAGCGGTGTTCCGGGTAGTGGCGTTGCCGCGCGGGTACGGGCCTCCTTGAACCTTTGACTTTCTCAGGCTGCGATCTTTGAGGGCTCATTCAGGGAGCCTGGGGTTTAGCGCGGCGGGCCCCACCCCCGCGTGTCTTCTCTGAGCCACGTATCAGCGTTCTTGTGTCTTGTACCCGTGTCAGGTCTCTCAGATAATTCTCAGCATTTGCAAATGCCCACTTAATCGCTACCTGCCCCTGCAGTGCCGTCCTCTCGGAACCAGACATCGGCCTCGCCTCTCCCTAACCTTCCGACCAACTTCTTTCCCAATTTTCCGCGCGCGCGTGTGTGTGTGTTTGTTGTTGTTTTGTTTTTTCAGCCTACCTGCGAGTGTACTGTTTACCCTTTTCTCAGCTCCTGGGCCTGCGGACGTCAGCGTCTAATAATTCTCCCGGGCTTCCTGATTGCCTGAAAGAGTCGGGACGATTCGGTTGATTGTTTCCCGGTTAGGAGACTTGGTGTAGGAGATGCATCGAACCACTCGCTCAGAGTGTGCTTCAGCAGTAATGTTTATGAGGCAGATTAAATGGCTTTTGGGAGGCAGGAGCTGTCAAATGTTTTCTCATTTGTGGATTCCCTCCCTGTGCTGAACACTTAGCTTTTTGGTACTCACTGACACTTGTGTGGTGTTTTTTTTTTTTTTTTCTCCTCCCCTATTACATATCCCTGAGCATGGAAATCTGTCCATGGAGAAAAATACTAATCTGAGGTAGGTAGAAAGGAGAGTTGGGCTGCTTTACAGTGATTCGTTAACCTAGGAGAGGAGTTAGTGCTTTCTTAGTGACCTTAACTTTGAGGTGTTTGTACAGTAATGATCTTTGCTGACTGATTCTAAAAAATACTTGTAATAACTTCATGTATTGGGTTTTTCTGGGGATAGTTGAATTTTAAATATTCACTTCCACCCTTCCCTAGAATACTTTGTCAAATACCTAGCTTGTCATACAGCCTGACTTTCAAGTTTGAAAAATATGAACCCTCTAAGTACTCGTAATCTAGTCCTTTTATTCTAAAAGCATGTTTGCAGTCTAGCATGCTTGAATAAAAAGTATTTCTTTGCTTCAATTATTATTATTATTATTATTTTTTGAGACGGAGTCTGGCTCTGTCTCCAGGCTGGAGTGCAGTGGCACGGTCTCGGCTCACTGCAACCTTCGACTCACTGCAACCTACGCCTCCCGGGTTCAAGCAATTCTCCTGCCTCAGCCTCCCAAGTAGCTGGGACTACAGGTGCACGCTGCCACGCCCGGCTAATTTTTTGTTGTTGTTGTATTTTAGTAGAGATGGGTTTCACCATGTTGCCCAGGCTGATCTCGAACTCCTGAGCTCAGGCAATCCGCCCGCCTTGGCTTCCCAAAGTGCTAGGATTACAGGCGTGAGCCACCACGCCTGGCGAATAAAAAGTATTTCACAGTAATTCACTGATACATTTCCTACGTTTGAAGTTAGGCGAGTGTGATTGAATCACCCTTATTTCATCTCAGCCTGGGTTTTTACATCTGCAAAAGAGAAGTTAACTTACTTGAGATCACAGTCTAGTGGATGAAATTTAAATTTATAACTTGAACTGAGTCAAGCTTTTTAATACTGCTAAGCCACGTGGATATATAGATGCATTATTCTTATCAGATTATTGAAATGAGATTGTAGATAAATTCCTGTATAGGTCATATGGTGTCTCAGGAGAAAACAATATTTTCAGTGTAAATAGTGATCTTGTTATTTGTTTTAAGGAAATTTTTCAAAAACCTATTAGTTACTATTAGATATGTGAGTTCTGTATTACCTTGAAGCTATGTCATTTTCTCTTTTGGTTTAAAGGAACTGTCAAACACTGAACACCTATGTAATGATCGCTCATTTACTAAGTATGGCCTCGCAGTTACTACTGAAATGTGCCATTTCTGACTTAGACTTTTCAAGTAAGGTGTTAGCAGAGCTATCACATAGATGTTAGTTAACTCAGTGTTTTTCATGCTTTAATATATTGGTATTTAAATGTCATTCAGGCGGGTGCTCAGTGGCTCATGTTTGTAATCCCAACACTTTGGGAAGTGGAAGGTGGATCCCTTGAGCCCAGGAGTTAGAGGCCAGCCTGGGCAACATAATGAGACTCCGTCTCTACCTAAATATTTTAAAATATTAAACTTTTAAAAATTCATTCTTAGATAGTTTGCGTTCACTGGGGAAAGGGCCCTTTTGCCTTAACAAATTCCTAGCGAAGTGTTGTTTAGTGCACCATTGATCAGTGCATATTTGAATGTCTGCTTTGTGTTTAGGAAACCTCCACTTCTTTTGGGAGCAGTTGCTTGTTCTTTGGTCTGACCTCTGTCATTGACAGCAGTTCTAGATTTGAGGGCAGATTTTAGAGTGAAACTATAAAGTACAGAAATTGCCAGGCATGCCTTGGTGATATTTCACCCCAGTGTTTATTTTAAAAAGGAGTTTTAAAAATCAGTGGTATGCAAACCAAAACCAACTTTATGATTTATAAAAACTGTTATTTTCGGCCAGGCGCGGTGGCTCAAGCCTGTAATCCCAGCACTCTGGGAGGCCGAGACAGGCGAATCACGAGGTCAGGAGATCGAGACCATCCTGGCTAACATGGTGAAACCCCGTCTCTACTAAAAAATACAAAAAACTAGCCGGGCGAGGTGGCGGGCGCCTGTAGTCCCAGCTTCTCGGGAGGCTGAGGCAGGAGAACGGCGTAAACCCGGGAGGCGGAGCTTGCAGTGAGCTGAGATCCGGCCACTGCACTCCAGCCCGGGCGACAGAGCGATACTCTGTCTAAAAAAAAAAAAAAAAAAAAAAACCTGTTATTTTCTATTATTTTTATTGTTTGAACAGGGTCTCACTCTGTTGCCCAGGCTGGAGTGCAGTGGTCTCTGCTCACTGCAGCCTGGACCTGCTGGGCTCAAGCGATCCTCCTGCCTCAGCCCTCCACGTAGCTGGGACTACAGGCGTGTGCCACCACGCGGGGCTAATTTTTGTATTTTTTGTATTGATAGTATTTTGTCATGTTGCCCAGGCTGGGCTCAAGCAATCCTCTTGCCTCGGCCTCCCAAACAAAGTGCTGGGATTACAGGTGTGAGCCACCTCACCTGGCCAAAACTCTTTAATTTATACAAATTAAAAAAGTTGAATGAGTATTTTCCAAGAGATTATTTTTAATTAAAAAAGTTGAATTGGCAACCTACATACCAAAACAGATTTTCTACAATGCTTAATCCCCTTATTTGCATTTGATGAGGATTTTAAAATTTTGTGTATATAGCAGGACTTAATTGCAATCAAAACTTTAAAACTCTTACTTAGAGCTTCAGAAAATTAAAAAATACTGTTTTAAGTGCTTGTAATTTAGTCTGTCCTTGCTTCATGAATTGTTTTCAGTTCTTGTTGTTTTGTTTTGTTTTTTGAGACAAAGTCTTGCTGTGTCTCCCAGCCTGGAGTGCAGTGGCTGGATCTCGGCTCACTGTGCAACCTCCACCTCCTGGATTCCAGTGATTTCTGCTGCCTCAGCCTCCCAAGTAGCTGGGGTTACAAGCGTACGCCACCATGCCCAGCTAATTTTTGTGTTTTTAGTAGAGGTGGGGTTTCACCATGTTGGCTAGGCTGGTCTCGAACTCCTGACCTCAAGTGATGCACCCACCTTGGCTTCCCAAAGTGCTGGGATTATAGGCGGGAGCCACTGCGCCCAGTCTGTTTTCAGTTCTTGATTTTGGCTTTCTTTATTCCCTGTTGCTTTTACTCAGTTTCTAATGCAGAATAATGTTGAAAGTAGCAAACAATTTTTTTTTCAACTCCTCTCAGCTTATAACTAACAAGCAATTTTATTTTTATTGATTTATTGATTGAGACGGGTTCTCACTCTTTCACCCAGGCTGGAGTGCAGTGGTGCAATCTCAGCTCACTGCAGCCTCGCCCTCCTCCCAGGTTCAAGTGATCCTCCCACTTCAGCCTCCTAAGTAGCTGAGACTGTAGGCGTGTGCTGCCGGATTTATTATTATTATTTTTTGTATAGATGGGGTTTCGCCAGATTCCCCACGCTGGTTTCGAATTCCTGGGCTCAGGAGGTCCTCTCACCTCTGCCTCACAAAGTGCTGGTATTAAAAGTGTGAGCCACCATGCCTTGCCCACAAGCAATTTTAAACTTAAGAGAGTAGGCCGGTGCAGTGGCTCATGCCTGTAATCCCAGCCCTTTGGGAGGCCGAGGCAGGCGGATCACTTGAGGTCAGGAGTTTGATACCAGCCTGGTCAACATGATGAAATCCCATCTCGACTAAAAATACAAAAGTTAGCCGGGCATGGTGGTGCTCATCTGCATTCCCAGCTACTTGGGAGGCTGAGGCAGGAGGATTGCTTGAACTGGGAGGTGGAGGTTGCAGTGAGCTAAGATCATGCCACTGCACTCCAGCCTGGGTGACAGATGGAGGCTCTGTCTCAAAAAAAAAAAAAAAAAAAAAAAAAAAAAATTAAGATAGCCTATAGGTTTATATAATCTTTTGTATTTCTTGGATTACAGGTTTTGAAATTATCTTTGTTGGCCGGGTGGCTCATGCCTGTAATCCCAGCACTTTGGGAGGCCGAGGCAGGCGGATCATGAGGTCAGGAGATGGAGACCATCCTGGCCAACATGGTGAAACCCCGTCTCTACTAAAAAATACAAAAATTAGCTAAGCGTGGTGGTGCGTGTCTATAGTCCCAGCTACTCGGGAGCCTGAGGCAGGAGAATCACGTGAACCCGGGAAGTGGAGGTTGCAGTGAGCTGAGATCGTGCCACTGCACTCCAGCCTGGGGACGGAGTGAGACTCGTCTCCAAAAAAAAAGAAAAAAAGAAAAAAAAAGAAAATATCTTTGTCAAAATGTAGTAGCATTTTTCCAGTTGCCTTTTTGTATAGAAAATTTTATTTCAATGAGGTCAAGAAAGAGAAAAGAGAAAAAAAGAGTTGTCTTTTTTTTTTTTTTTTTTTTTTGAGACGGAGTCCCCCTCTGTTACCCAGGCTGGAGTGCACTGGAGCGATCCCCGCTCACCACAACCTCTGCCCCCGGGTTCGAGCAATTTTCCTGCCTCAGCCTCCCGAGTAGTTGGGACTACAGGTACGCACCACCATGCCTGGCTAATTTTTGTGTTTTTAGTAGAGACGAGTTTCATCCTGTCGGCCAGGCTGATCTCAAATTCCTGGGCTCAAGTGATTCACCAGCCTCGGCCTCCCAAAGTGCTGGGATTACAGGCGTGAATGCGGTGTCATTTTTACTTTGAAGATACATGTGAAGTTTTTTTCTTCACTGACAAAGTAACACAATACACTTAATATGGCCTGAGTTTTGGTTGCTGGAGAAACTGGTTAAAGTTTGAAGGGTCCAGAAGTGGGAGAAAAAAAACACACCTGCCAAATGTGTTGAGTCAGCATTGACACTTTAGCATAAAAGTGCAAAGTTTAGGATCAGATTGAAAATTTTTTCACTAGGTACTCGGAAATTTTACTTTTAAAAAAAGCCTACTCAGACCATTGGAGAAATTTGATTAGTAAATTATAAATGTTGGCAAGAAATTAAGTAGGTTTAGAAGGAAGAAGTCAGTTTTTTAAAAGATGAGGAAAAAATACATGTGATTTTTGTAACTTATGATTTAAAACATCTTATTTTTTATTTACTTTTTTGAGACAGGGTCTCACTCTGTCACCCAGGCTGGAGTGCAGTGGCACAGTCTTGGCTCACTGCAAGCTCCGCCTCCCGGATTCCTGCAATTCTCCTGCCTCAGCCTCCCTAGTAGCTGGGACTGCAGGCACCTGCCACCGCACCTGGCTAATGTTTGTATTTTTAGTAGAGATGGGGTTTTGTCACATTGGCCAGGCTGGTCTCGAACTCCTGGTTCACTTGCTTCAGCCTCGCAAAGTGCTGGGATTATAGGCATGAGCTGCTGAACCTGGCTGAAATATTTTAAATATTTCAAAGCTATGTAAAGATGTTACACGTTTTCTAAACCTAAAAATAAACTTCGCTGGCCAGGCCTGGTGTCTCATGTCTGTAATCCCAGCACTTTGGGAGGCCAAGTCGGAAGGATCACTTGAGGACAGGAGTTCGAAACCAGCCTGGGAAACACAGTGGAACCCTGGCTCTATGAATTTTTTTTTTTTTTTTCTTGAGACAGAATCTGCCTCGGTCACCCAGGCTGGAGTGCAGTGGTGCGATCTCGGCTCACCTCAACCTCCGCCTCCTGGGTTCAAGCGATTCTCCTGCCTCAGCCTTCGAAGTAGCTAGGATTACAGGTGCCCGCCACCATGCCCAGCTAATTTTTGTACTTTTAGTAGAGATGGGGTTTCACCATATTGGCCAGGCTGGTCTTGAACTCCTGACCTCGGGTGATCCACCCTCCTTGGCCTCCCAAAGTGCCGGGATTACAGGCATGAGCCACCGTGCCTGGCCCAAAATTTTTTAAAGTAGCTGGATGTGGTGTCTTTGCCAGTAGCCTTAGCTGCTTGGGAGGCTGAGGCAGGAGGATCACTTGAACCCAGGAGTTCAGGGCTGCAGTGAGCTAGGACTGTGCCACTGCATTCCAGCGTGGGTGACAGAGATAGACTGTCTCAAAAAAAAAAAAAAAAAGTAAAAAACACTTCTTTTGCTTCCTTTTATGACTGAACAATTTCTCAACAGTGAGGTTTAAATAGGTTCACTAACTTGAGTTGTAAAAATACTAATGGACCTCCTTTTACTTTGTGTTGTACAACTGTATAATCATTTATATAAGTTAGCTCTTTCAACCAAATACACATTGAGTATCCCTTATCTGAAATGCTTGAGACCAGAAGTGTTTCATGTTTTGGAATTTTTTGGATTTTGGAATTTTGCCTTACACCAGTTGTACATCCTTAATCCTAAAATCCAAAATCTGGAACACTTGAAGAGCATTTCTTTTTTTTTTTTTTTGAGACGGAGTCTCACCCTGTTGCCCAGGCTAGAGTGCGGTGGCACGATCTCGGCTCACTGCAAGCTCCGCCTCCCGGGTTCATGCCATTCTCCTGCCTCAGCCTCCCGAGTAGCTGGCACTACAGGCGCCCGCCACCACGCCTGGCTAATTTTTTGTATTTTCAGTAGAGACGGGGTTTCACCGTGTTAGCCAGGATGGTCGCGATCTCCTGACCTCGTGATCCGCCCGTCTCGGCCTCCCAAAGTGCTGCAATTACAGGCGTGAGCCACTGCATCCGGCCTTGAAGAGCATTTCTTCAAGCATCGTGTCAACAATCAAAAAATGTCAGGTTTTGGAGTATTTCAGATTTTGGATTAGGGATGTTTACCCTATAGTGTTACATCATCTATTCTATGACAGTCGTAATTACCCAAAATTTTAACAGATTATCAACGAATATGCTTCAATGTTTCTCTCAGTGCTTAGTTAAGTACTGTATATACTCATGTAAATGTACATATGTAGGATTTTTTTGTTTTTACTAAAGAGAGATCCTATTATTTATATTACTCTATAACACGCTTTTTTTTTTTTTTTTTGAAATATGTCATGATCAGTAAATATAATTCTTTTTCTTTGTTTTGTTTTGTTTTTTGAGACGGAGTCTTACCCTGTCGCCCAGGTGGAGGCAACCTCCACCTCCTGGGTTTAGCGATTCTCCTGCCTCAGCCTTCAGAGTAACTGGGATTACAGGCACCTGCCACCGCACCCAGATAGTTTTTGTATTTTTAGTAGAGGTGAGGTTTTGCCATGTTGGCCAGGCTGGTCTCAAACTCCTGACCTCAAGTGATCTGCCTGCTTTGGCCTCCCAAAGTGCTGGGATTACAGGCATGAGCTATCACGCCCAGCCAATATAATTCTTTTTTGTTTTGTTTTGTTTTTTTTGAGACAGAGTTTTGCTCTTGTTGCCCAGGCTGGAGTGCAATGGCATGATCTCAGCTCACCACAACCTCCGCCTCCCAGGTTGAAGTGATTCTACTGCCTCAGTCTCCCTAGTAGTTGGGATTGCAGTCATGTGCCACCATGCCCTGCTAATTTTGTATTTTTAGTAGAGACATGGTTTGTCCATGTTGGTCAGGTTGGTCTTGAACTCCTGACCTCACATGATCCACCTGCCTTGGCCTCCCAAAGTGCTGGGATTACAGGCGTGAGCCACTGCACCTGGCCAATATAATCTTTCTTACTATTTTTTTAAATAAGAGATGAGATTTTGCTGTGTTGCTCAGGCTGGTCTTAAACTCCTGGGCTCGACCAGTCTGCCTGCATCGGCCTCCCAAAGTGTTGAGATTACAGGCGTGAGCTACTGCACCCAGCCACTATAATTCTTTATTATTATTATTATTATTATTATTATTGTTGCTGTTGTTGTTTTAAGATGGAACTTCGCTCTTTTGCCCAGGCTGGAGTGCAGTGGCGTGATCTCGGCTCACTGCATACTCCACCTCCCGGGTTCACGCCATTCTCCTGCATCAGCCTCCCGAGTAGCTGGGACTATAGGCACCTGCCACCACACCTGGCTAATTTTTTGCACTTTTAGTGGAGACGGGGTTTCACCATGTTAACCTCATGATCCGCCTGCCTCGGCCTCCCAAAGTGCTGGTATTATGGGCATGAGCTGCTGCACGCGGCCAATTTTTTTTTTTTTTTTTTTTTTTTTTTGAGACGGAGTCTTGCTCTGTCGCCCAGGCTGGAGTGCAGTGGCCAGATCTCAGCTCACTGCAAGCTCCGCCTCCCAGGTTCACACCATTCTCCTGCCTCAGCCTCCCAAGTAGCTGGGACTACAGGCGCCCGCCACCTCGCCCGGCTAGTTTTTCGAATTTTTTGGTAGAGACGGGGTTTCACCGTGTTAGCCAGGATGGTCTCGATCTCCTGACCTCGTGATCCGCCCGTCTCGGCCTCCCAAAGTGCTGGGATTACAGGCGTGAGCCACCGCGCCCGGCCATTATTTTTTTTAAGAAGAGATGAGATATTGCTGTATTGCTCAGGCTGGTCTCGAACTCCTGGACTTGAGCAGTCTGCCTGCCATGGCCTCCCAAAGTGCTGAGATTACAGATGTGAGCCACTGCACTAAGCCCACAGTAAATATAATTCTATCTTGTTCTTTTAAACAGTCCTATTGTGTCTTGTAGCATAGATGTACCGTAATTTATTGTTATTTTCCTGTGAACATTTAGATCATTTCTAGATTTTTGCCACTTAACAAAGTGCTACAATAAATATCCTTGTACATGCCACTTTATTTGCTGATGCTTTTGTTTCTGTAGAGTCTCCAAAGTGGGAATTCTGGGTTAACAGAGAAATATATTTTAAACATTTTTATTGCTAGATTACTCTCTAAATAGGTTATCATAATTTTCATCCCAAGTAGCATTGACTTCTCCATGTCATCAAACCACTGGGTGTAAATACATAGTTTAATTTTTACTAGTCTGCTAGATGATAAATGGTTCATGCAGTTTGTCTTAATTTTAACTTCCCTGTTACTGGGGCTAGCCTTATTTGATATGTGTAATGGCCATTGGATTTCCTTTATTCAGAATTGTCTGCTCATGTCCTTGGTTCATTTTTCTTTCTTTCTTTTTTCTTCCTGTAGGAGCACTTATGGAATATTAATTCTTTGTTATATGGCATGTGTGTTTTTCTTGTCTTTCATTTATCCTTTTTTTTTTTTTTTTCTGAGAGATGGAGTTTTGCCCTTGTCACCCAGGCTGGAGTGGTCTCAGCTCACTGCAACCTCCGCCTCCTGGGTTCAAGCGATTCTCCTGCCTGAGCCTCCTGGGTAGCTAAGATTACAGGCGCTCGCCACCATACCCGGCTAATTTTTGTACTTTTAGTAGAGATGGAGTTTTGCCATGTTGGCCAGGCTGGTCTCAAACTCCTTAAGTGATCTGCCCGCCTTGGTCTTCCAAAGTGCTGGGATTACAGGCGGGAGCCACTGTACCTGCCCTCATTTATCTTTTAACCTTACTTGTTTCACAGACATTTTCAGGTAATTATATATATTCCTCTTTTCCTCTTTGGTTTCTGAAACTGTCTTAGAAGAGTCCATTCCAGCTGGGTGCAGTGGCTCATGCCTCTAATCCCAGCACTTTGGGAGGCCGAGGCTGGCGGATCACGAGGTTAGGAGATTGAGATCATCCTGGCTAACACAGTGAAACCCTGTCTCTACTTAAAATACAAAAAAATAAGCTGAGCGTGGTGGCACGCGCCACCGGGAGCCTAAGGCAGGAGAATTGCTTGAATTTGGGAGGCAGTGAAGTGAACTGAGATTGCGCCACTGCATTCCAGCCAGTGGGACAGAGCAAGATCGTCTCAAAAAAAATTGTTTATTTTCTTGTAGACACGGTCTCACTGTATTGCCCAGGCTGGTTTCTAACTCATGGCCTTAAGTGATCCTTCCACCTTGGCCTCTAAAGTGTTGGGACTACTGGCGTGAGCCACCGCACCCGGCCTTAACAGTTTTTGATGATAATTTTGTGTGTGTCTATTTGTTCAAGTTTATTTTAGGTCTTTCAACAAATACTTTATAGATTTTATATTTTTTTCATATAGTTCCTATACCTTTCTTACTAAATTTATTCCTATGTATTTTATTTTGACACTATTGTCAATGGGACTGTTTATCCTTAATTTCTAACTAGTTAATATCAGATACATCAATTAAAAGTAAATATTATACCATCTTTAATTTTCTGTGGACAACTCCCCCACTCTCCTTGTATATCCAGAATTAATAGAACTTGGATTCATGAAGAATATGCTAGGGAAAATTTGTCATCTTAGTATTATATTAAGTAACTTTTTTTTTTTTTTGAGATGGAGTCTTGCTCTGTCACCCAGGCTGGAGTACAGTGGCACGATCTCAGCTCACTGCAACCCCTGGCTCTCGGGTTCAAGTGATTCTCCTGCCTCAGCCTCCTGAGTAACTGGGGTCACAGGCGCACGCCACCACGCCCGGCTAATTTTTGTATCTTTAGTAGAGATGGGGTTTCACTAGGCTGGTCAGCCTGATCTTGAACTCCTGACCTCGTGATCTGCCCGCCTCAGCCTCCCAAAGTGCTGGGATTACAGGGGTGAGCCACCTCACCTGGCTATATTAAATAACTTTCTAATATTTCTGCTTGTTATCCTAGGGAAGAGTACCCTTAGATACATTTTTCTGGAATGAATGACACCTTACTAACTTTGAAAGTTTACAGTTGCTTTATTTATACGTTTTTGTTAATTTGTTTGATTCTTTTCAAAGCAAGTTTTATTCCAAGTTTTACATGCTCATTACTTGAAAGATAGCAGACTATATAGAAGTTAAAAAGGCATCTATATTTACATCAGATAACATCCTTCAACATTAATTATACCCTTTGGGTGATGTTTTTAAGCCAAATTTTTGTTTTGAGAGTTTGAAGATACTTCTTGAATTGAGAGTACTTTAGCATGGTTTTGCTAATAAGATTACGGTTGGGAGAGTGAAATTTTTTAAAATTTCATTAGTGTCAGATTAGATGTTTGTTTTGTTTAGCTATCATTGTTTACTGGCCTTTATTGCTTTTCATGCATATATACGTATATATATGTAAAGTTTTTTAAGAGTCAGGGTCTTGCTGTGTTGCCTAGGCTGGTCTTGAACTCCTGGGCTCAAGCAATCTGCCCTCCTTGGCCTCCCAGGGTGCTGGGATTACAGGTCTGAGCCACTGCGCCCAGTCTGCTTTTTATGCATCTCAGTGCTGTTGAATTGTTAGTAGGCATGTTTGCATTTACAGGCATTTGCTTTTTAGATCTCAGTTCTGGTGAATTCTGGTTATGGATAATTAAGCATAAAAGATTTCTGTGATTACTGTGACAATTTAGGGAGAATTGAACTTAAGTCCTCTTAGAGGGATGCCAGCTGGCTGCCTAGACAGGGTGGAGTGATAGCTCAATGTGATCATACGTTCCACAGCCTATTCTTTAGCCTTGAAGATCCAGAAATTCCATTTTAGTAGTTCATCTCCTAGGGTTGATTGAGACCAATCAAACACACTGATTGGTAAGTTATAATAATACTGTAGTATTGTAATTCACAAGGAGGGGATATGCTTTTCTCCTGAATTATCTGTGTCTGCATTCCACAGGACCCTATTCCTTATATGGAAGTACTTGGGAGTTGAGGCGCTTAAGAAAGTTGCACTGTGAGCCTAAAATCAGAGCATATAAAGTTGGTCTTGAGTGTTTCATCATTTTAGGCCATGGTGAAACCTGATTAAAGAATTATGCTTGTCTTACAGTGGTGTTTGCCTCTCTAATGACCAGAGTACTTATCCCCAGATTTATTTCATTTTATCATTATTATTTTTGAGACGATCTCACTCTGCAACCCCGGCTGGAGTGCAGTGACTCGATCTCAGCTCACTGCAACCCCTGTCCCCTGGGCTCAAGTGATCCTCCCACATCAGCCTCCCGAATAGCTGGGACTACAGACGCATGCACCACCACGCCCAACTAATTTTTGTATTTTTAGTGGAGACTGGGTGTTGCCGTGTTGCTCAGGCCAGTCTTGAACTCCTGGACTTGAGCAGTCTACCTGCCTCAGCTTCCCAAAGTGCTGGGATTACAGGCGTGAGCCACCACGCCTGTAATCTGGCCTGTCCCCAGATTTAATCTCTCCTGTTCAAACAGTGAAGTTCTAACTCTGGTCTTTTCTGTTTATTCACTCTGTAGACCATTTCCCTTCTGTGAACACATTTCTTCATATAGGGGAAATAGGTGTGCACCCCTCCCCTCAAAAGAAAGAAAAGCACAAAAACACAGGCAGTGAGAAAACCAGCTAGGCTAGACCAGTGTAATCATAGCCAGAATATCTAAGATGTATTGTAAAGTAAAAGTCTGATTGAAGCATAATACAATCAGTTGATTTGGTTTAAGCTTTCCTAGTGTCACGTTCTAGTCATAGTATTTTGCAAGTTGTAAATGCGTTAAAGCAACTCAGATATACATATGAAATAAAAATCTGAAATAGGGGTTCTGTATGGCACGTAATATAAAAATACAGGCCATCTGGAGAATGCAAGAGGGAAAGCATTGGTAACTTCTTTGGAGGGTTTTGCCTGATGTTAACTTATATCCCTTGAACATTCTCAGCCATACTTAAAGTCTGTTACTGACACAGTAGTCCGTGGTGAAGTTAATTGAAGTCTCATTTATTTGCTTGAGTCTTTTCTCATTGTTTAGCCAGAAAGACTTCTTCAAGTACAGTCTTTGTTGGTTAGGAAAATAGGTGATTTTCATGGTGAAAAATTAAGTTTTAGAATTTTGTTTTTAGATTTAGAGCTCAAATAACCTGAGATCTGTTAGGGGAAGACAGACCACATAGCTGCAGGAGCTCCAATTTTTTGGTTGTGTGCTTGACGGTTGGCTATCAGTAGCTAAAAGTGCACAGTGAGCAGTGTGAGTTCTGAAACAGGGAGAATGTTATCTGGGCAGGGTAGAAGAGAGAACTGGGTTGAGTTCTGACAGCCTTTTTCCATAGATGTTGGTGAGCAGCCAGTACACTTTTATTTTGTGTGCTTTGGAAAGGACAATTCAACTTTTTAAAAAGATATTTTAGCATTTAGGATTTAATAAATACAGTATTTATCAAGTTTGTAGGAGGATACAAGAGTGAATAAGGCAAATGAGGATCTAGCCTTAGGGAGCTTGTATTTAGTGGGAAAAATGGACATTTCAAAGTTAAAAAAAAAAAGGTACTTCTCATGGCCTGAGAATGGTATTGCTGTATGAGAAAAATCTTTATCCTTAAAGGGATTTGTGGAGATGTTGGAAAATAGCCATCTTCCCCATTTTGGCCATAAATTTTGGGGAGAATTGAAACACGCACACATTATTTTTTCTTCTTCTGTTTAATTTTTTTTTTTGTCCTTTAGTTTGTTTATAATTTTGATTCTTTGGGCATGTAAAGTAATCTTATTTAGTTTAAGCTTCAAAACCCAATTTTGCTTAACCATTTTGGGTAGAAATTTTTCTAAAATGAATTTTATGTTTCCTTTTTTCCTCTGTTTTTATCATTATTTATCATATAACTGTTAATGAAAACTGAAACACATTAATCTATAATCCGTGTCCCTTAAGTCAGACTTTTAGTATTTTTGTGTTCCCTTTCCATCCTTGTTTTTTTTTTTTTTTTTTTTTTTTTTTTTTTTTTGAGACGGAGTCTCGCTCTGTCGCCCAGGCTGGAGTGCAGTGGCCAGATCTCAGCTCACTGCAAGCTCCGCCTCCTGGGTTCATGCCATTCTCCTGCCTCAGCCTCCCGAGTAGCTGGGACTACAGGCGCCCGCCACCTCGCCCGGCTAGTTTTTTTTTTTTTTGTATTTTTAGTAGAGACGGGGTTTCACCGTGTTAGCCAGGATGGTCTCGATCTCCTGACCTCGTGATCCGCCCGTCTCGGCCTCCCAATCCATCCTTGTTTTAAGAGATGTTTTTATTATTTGGTTTAAAAAAACAGGACAAAGAGGGACACTTTATTTTGTTAGAGTGTACAAACCATAATGATATAAAATATGGAACACTTAAGGGTAGAATGAAACCATTGGCATACTAAATGTAAGTGGTTATATATAAATGGAGAAATTGAGAGAAACACAATCATAGTGGTAGAGTTTAACACACTTTTCTCAGTCTTTGATGGGTCAGGTAGTTAAATTAGTAAGGGCAGATGGTGTCTGAACTATAAAATTTTTAGAACTTGGTTATAATACAGATATAATTTTGTATTCATGTTTTTTCCCTATGCATTGAATGTTAAATGTTAATCTTATTTTAACCACTTCTTGGAGAATCAAGTTCTTTTTGTAAAACCACATTATGGACCGAGTGCGGTTGCTCACGCCTGTAATCCCAGGACTTTGGGAGGCCAAGGGGGGCGGATCACTTGAGCTCAGGAGTTTGAGACCAGCCTGGGTAACATAATAAAACCTCATCTCTACAAAAAATAAAAAAAATAGCCTGGTGTGGTGGCTTGCGCCTGTGGTCACAGCTACTTGGGGAGCTGAGATGGGAGGATCGCTTGAACCAAGGAGGCAGAGATTGCAGTGAACCGAGATCCTGCCACTGCACTCCAGCCTGGATGGCACAGTGAGACCCTGTCTCAAAAAGAAAGCAAAGAACAACAACAAAAACTACATTGTGGTACTATTTATAATTTATTGGTGCTCTTAGGACCTTAGTGGGAGTTGGCTACTTTTTGGATATACACTAAGTAGCTCCAGACTGTTTTAAAAATGCTTGTTTCTGCTGTATGTAGGTTTTTATTTATTTGTTTGTTTTTGTTACTGCTTTTGTTTCTTCCCTTGGTGTTGGGTGACATTTTTAACTATCATAGGTGTCCTTTTCTAAAGCAGTTTCTATCTCCTGGGTCCACCCTCCTCCCCTCTTTCACTTACAGTTTTCTGATTTGTAGCTTCTGTTCCAGAACAGGCTGAATGAGGACCTCTATTTGGAGTAAAGTAGATGTTTTAGTGTGTTGATGTGTCAGTCTCTATATTGGCTGCTTGAGATAATAAAAATATGTTTTTGGATTCTCAGCTATGTTCTGTATAGTTTCATTACTGTGTTCAGCACTTTTTAAAAAAAGGTTAGAGTTTGTTATTTCTCTTGTTTGTTTGCTTTTTCTGTTTTTGAGGCAGGGTCTTGTGCCATTGCCCAGGCTGGAGTGCAGTGGCCCGATCTCAGCTCACTGCAGCCTCACTCCTAGGCTCAGGTCATCCTCCTACCTCAGCCTCCCAAGTAGCTGGGACCACAGGTGCATGCATGCCATCATGCCTGGTTCATTTTGTTGATGTTTTGTAGAGACAGGGTTTCAGCATATCGCCCAGGCTATTATTGAACTCTTGGGCTCAAGCGATCTGCTCGCGTCTGTCTCCCAAAGTGCTGTGATTACAGGTGTGAGCCACTGTGCCCAGTCTCACTTGTAATACTTGTAATTCTTTTTTCTTTCTTTCTTTCTTTTTTTTTTTTTTCTTTTTTTTTGACAGAGTCTCACTCTGTCGCCCTGGCTGGAGTGCAGTGGTGCGATCTTGGCTCACTGCAATCTCCACTTCCCCGGTTAAAACGATTATCCTGCCTCAGCCTCTGTAGTAGCTGGGATCACAGGCGTGCACCACCATGCCTGGCTATTTTTTGTATCTTTAGTAGAGATGGGGTTTTGCCATGTTGGGCAGGCTGGTCTTGAACTCTTGACCTCAGGTGATCCACCCCCTGCCCCATGCTCCCAAAGTGCTAGGATTACAGGTGTGAACCACCGTACCTGGCCTCCTCACTTGTAATTCTTTAACTTCCTGTTACTTCCAATGCTTGGTTCCTGTGGTGTGCCTCCTTCCTTTCAGTGCTTTGGCCAAAATAAGGACTCACATTTCTTTGTTTTTCAGGGTTGGAAAAGGCTGAGATTTTCAGAATAGACTTACTTATATATCTAGGGGTAGAAATAAGGAAAAGTTCCTGAAGATTTGTCCTTGCCCTTCTCCACATATGTGAAGCATTGTCTTCTCTTTCGGTTTGATTTTACCAGTTTAGAATGCCAAAAGGGACATAGCTTAACAGGTGGCTTTTTTGACCTGCCTGTGTTTGGAGGGCGCCGTCTTTCAACCTACCATACAGAAACTCCTGTCTAGACATCTTGACACCTTTATGGTTCAGATTAATAGAACCTTTTCTAGCCTTCCATGCCCCATAGTTCCCGTCTCTAGTTTACTGACTTCGAAAATGACTTCATCTTTGAGGGAGACTACCTTCAGCCATCCCTTGTATAAGAGTTTAGTGTTGGCCTGGCGTGGTGGCTCACACCTGTAATCCCAGCACTTTTGAGAGGCCAAGGCGGGTGGATCACCGGAGGTCAGGAGTTCGAGACCAACCTGACCATGTAACATGGTGAAATCCCCTCTCTACTAAAAATACAAAAATTAGCCAAGGATGGTGGCACATGCCTGTAATACCAGCTACTCGGGAGGCTGAGGCAGGAGAAGTGCTTGAACCCAGGAGATGGAGGTTGCAGTGAGCGAGATCGCGCCATTGCACTCCAGCCTGGGCAACGAGTGAAACTCTGTCAAAAAAAAAAAAAAAAAAAAAAGAGTTCAGTGTTAGCTTTTATAGGCCCAGCCGTATGACCATATCTTAATACATCCATTATACACAACTTTTTTTTTTTTTTTTTTTTGAGACAGGGTCTCACTCTATCACCCAGGATGCAGTGTCACAACTTACTGCAGCCTCAACCTCCAGGGCTCAGGCTATCCTCCTGCCTCAGTCTCCCAAGTGGCTGGGACAGTAGTCGTGTGCTACTATGTTCGGCTAACTTTTTTTTATTATTTGTAGAGACAGAGTTTCCCTATGTTGCTCAGACTATATACAACATTCTTCACAAGATTTTACAATAATGTTTTGTTACTTGAGTGGTTAAATATGCCTTTAAGCAGGTTAGAACAATTAGTAATTTTCTCAGGCATATATTCTATTTTTTTTTTAATTTTTTTATTATTATTTTTTGAGACGAAGTCTTGCTCTATCGCCCAGGCTGGAGTGCAGTGGCCGGATCTCAGCTCACTGCAAGCTCCGTCTTCTGGGTTCACACCATTCTCCTGCCTCAGCCTCCCAAGTAGCTAGGACTACAGGCGCCCGCCACCTCGCCTGGCTAGCTTTTTGTATTTTTTTTTTAGTAGAGACGGGGTTTCACCGTGTTAGCCAGGATGGTCTCGATCTCCTGACCTCGTGATCCGCCCATCTCGGCCTCCCAAAGTGCTGGAATTACAGGCTTGAGCCACTGCGCCCGGCTCATATATTCTATAACTGATCAAATAGGTCTTAATTGTTTAGCTCAAGGCCTTTTTTGTTTACTTTAAAATAAACTCTTTAAAGTTAACATATGGTAAAATTGACTCTTCTGGTTTGCTGTTTTACAGTTCTCTGAGGATTTTGTTTTTGTTTTTTTGTTAATTTTTTTTTGTTTTTTGTTTCTCTGAGACAGTCTTGCTCTTGCTCTGTTGCCCAGGCTGGATTGCAGTGGTGTGATCTTGGCTCACTGCAATCTTGCCTTCCAGGCCCAGGCAGTCCTCCTGCTTCAGTATCCCAAGTAGCTGAGACTACAGGTGTGTGCCCCCACGCCCAGCTAAGTTTTGTACTTTTTGTAGAGACAGCATTTTGCTATGTTGCCCAAAATGATCTTGAACTCCTGGGCTCAAGCAATCTGCCCACCTTGGGCTCCCAAAGTGCTGGGATTACAGTCATGAGCCATCACATCTGCCTGGTTCTGTGAGTTTTAATTCATGTATAGATTTATGTAATCATCACCACAGTTAGGATATAGTTTATTGTCTCAGAAAAATTCTTACTGCCCCTTTTCAGCCATCCCCTAACCCTAACTACTGGCAACCACTGATCTGTTCTCCATTGCTGTAATTTTATCTTTTCAAGAATATCATATAAATGGAATCACTCAATACATAACCATTTGAGACTTTATTTCAGCATAATGCTTAGAACTGTGTATGTTATGGTGTGTGGTAATAGTTTACTCCTTTTTATTGCTACATAGTATTCCATTTTATAGATTTACCACATTTTGTTACAGTTTTTGGCAATTATGAACAGAACTTCTCTAAACAGTTTATGTACAGTTTGTGTGAACATAAACTTTCATTTCTCTAGGGTAACTTCTGATTGCTGGGACATATGCTACATGTATGTTTTAGTCCATAATCAGCTGCCAAACAGTCTTCTGGGGTGGCATTATCATTTTGCATCCACACCAGGAAATATTTGAGAGTTCCAGTTGCTCTGCATCCTCCCAGCATTTGATATTTAGCCAATCTAATAGGTGTCAAGAGATTCTTATTGTGATATTAATTTGCATTTTTCTAATGCCTAATATAGTTGGGTATCTTTTCTTTTTCTTTCTTTTCTTTTTTTTCTTTCGTGATGTTGTCTTGCTCTTTCACCCAGGCTAGAAAGAAGTGGCACGATCTCGGCTCACTGCAACTTCCGCCCACAGGATACAAGCGATTCTCCTGCCTCAGCCTCCCGAGTAGCTGGGATTAATAGACGCCTGCCACCATGCCCGGCTAAGTTTTGTATTTTTAGTAGAGACAGGGTTTCACCGTGTTGGCCAGGCTGGTCTCAAACTCCTGACCTCGGGTGATCCATCTGCCTTGGCCTCCCAAAGTGCTGGGATTACAGGCATGAGCCACTGCGCCCGGCCTCGAATTTTTGTGTTTTTAAAATTTATTTATTTTTGAGACAGAGTCTTGTTCTGTTGCCCAGGCTGGAGTGCATCTCGGCTTACTGCGTCCTCCACCTCATGGGTTCAAGTGATTCAAGCAGTTCTCATACCTCACTTCCTAAGTAGCTGGGACTGCAGGCATGCGCCACCACGCCTGGCTAATTTTTGTATTTTTAGTAGAGACAGGGTTTTACCGTGTTGGCCAGGCTGGTCTCGAACCCTTGGCCTCAAGAGGTCTGCCCGCCTCGGTCTTCCAAACTGCTGGGATTACAGGCATGACCCACTGTGCCTGGCCTAATTTTTGTGTTTTTGGTAGAGACTGAATTTTGCCTTGTTGCCTAGGCTGGTCTTGAACTCCTGAACTCAAGAGATCTGCCCACCTTGGCCTCCCAAAGTACTAGGGTTACAGACATGAGCCGCTGTTCCTGGCCGTGTTCTGTTCTTGTTGGTTGGGGTATTCTACAAATGATAGTTTTGTTAGTTAATGTTAGATACATTTAGTTGGTGCTGGTCTTCAGGTCTTCGTATTCTTGCTGATACTCTGTCTACTAGTTCTGTCAATTATAGAGGGAGGCATGTTGAAGTCTTCTAACTATAATTCGGTATTTGTTTATTTTTCCTTTTATATCTATTTTTGTTTTATGTATTTTTAGCTCTATTGTTACATACATTCACAATGAGGATTTGTTGTTGTCGTTTTTGGTGAATTCTCTCTTATCAATCAATGGGTGGATAGAGAAGAGAAAGGAGAGTGACTTGTCCCATGTTATTGGGATTAAGCTCCATTGATCAGAGAAAAGAGGTCTCCTTCTCCAGTTTTTAGTGTCTACCTGTCTGTCACTGTTATTGCTGTTCTGCTACAGCCATGGCTATTGCAGTATTGCCTAGGGGTAGGGGGGAGGGGGATGGAAGTGGTTGGGGGAATAAAGGTCCAAAGAGAGAACTTCTGTTGTCCTTGATCTTCCTTTTCCTGCTCCTTGTACCAGAAATGTTTTTTTCTTTGAGCTCTTTCTCTCTGCACCCAGTGAGTACTTCTTGGTTTTGGGCTGCTGTTGGGTTCCGGCTTGACAGCAATACTAGGGGAAAAATGATGATTTTTTTTCTCCAGTCCACTTTCTGTTACTTACTTTTCAGAGTCCTCAAGAAGCTGTGGCATACATTTTGTCTAGGATTTATAGTTGCATCCAAAGGGAGAGACAAGGTGGAGTGTGCTTGTTCCATCTTTCCTAGAACCAGAACTTTGATCTTAAAATGTTTTTTCAATGCTTAATTTTTTTCTTTTTTTGAGACGGAGTCTCTGTCGTCCAGGCTGGAGTGCAGTGGCATGATCTCTGCTCACTAACCTCCGCCTCCCGGGTTCAGGCACTTCTCCTTCCTCAGCGTCCCGAGTAGCTGGGATCACAGGCACGTGCCACCACGCTTGGCTAATTTTTGCATTTTTAGTAGAGATGGGGTTTCACCATGTTAACCAGGCTGGTCTCGAGTTTCTGACCTCAAGTGATCCGTCTACCTCGGCCTCCCAAAGTGGGCATGAGCCACCGTGCCTAGCCTCAATGCTTGCTTCTTTACTGTATGTTAACTTTTGTTTTTCATCCATGCCTATTAAGATATTTTCTGATGATAAATAAATCAAATAGTAGTAAGTTATCAAAATTCAAAGAAAAAAATTACTGCTTTTCTCTAAGCTAGAGGCAGCCTATTATTGGAGGAAGAGGACTGAATTGGGGCATCACCAAAGGTGAGTCAGGCCAGTAACTAACTCTGTGACCTTGTACAAAGTAGTTAAAGCCTGTATCCTCAATTTCCTCCATAAAAAGCTAGTGGCAAGAACTGTATTTCTGTGATTCTGTGAGTCATAGCTGGGAATTTACTCTAGATAACTTGTTTTTCTCTCAGCTGGCTTAAAACTGTTACGATTGTTTTCTCATTTGTCTGCATGTTTTAGGTCTAGATTTAAGCTTTTTTCCAATGGTCTTTTCGTTTAGTTTGTAGGATCATTGAGGCCTCGGTAGAGAAATGTTATTTTCTTCTTCTTTTTTTTTTTTTTTTCTGAAATGGAGTTTCACTCTTGTTGCGCAGGCTGGAGTGCAATGGTGTGATCTTGGCTCACCACAACCTCTGCCTTCTGAGTTCAAGTGATTCTTCTGCCTCATCCTCCCGAGTAGCTGAGATTATAGGCATGCGCCACCACTCCTGGCTCATTTTGTGTTTTTAGTAGAGACGGGGTTTCTCCATGTTGGTCAGGGTGGTCTCGAACTCCCGACCTCAGGTGATCTGCCTGCCTTGGCCTCCCAAAGTGCTGGGATTACAGGCGTGAGCCACTGTGCCTGGCCTGTATTAGGCCATTCTTGCACTGCTATAAAGAAATACCTCAGACTGGGTAACTTGGAAGAAAAGAGGTTTGCTTGGCTCATGGTTCTTCAGGATTTACAGGAAGCATAGTGCCGGCATCTGTTTCTGGGGAGGCCTCTTCTTTACTCTTGGCAGAAGGCAAAGCAGGCAGAGAGAGAGAGCGAAAGCAGGAGCAAGAGAGAGACCGTTGGTGGGGGAGATGGTGCCACATACTTCATATGAACTCAGAGTGAGAGGTCACTTATTGACAAGGTGATGGCTTATGGTGCCACAAACATTTAAATGACCATGTCTCATGTGAACTCAGAATGAGAGCTTGCTTATCAATGAGGGGATGGGCCAAGCCATTCATGAGGGATCCCGCCCCGATGATCCAAACATCTCCCACCAGGCCCCACGTCCAGCATTGGGGATTACAATTCAACATGAAATACGGGCAGGAGCAAGTATCCAAACTGTATCACTGTCTTATCACTGTCTCCTCTCTCTCTCCTCAGTATTTTTTTTTTCCTTGAGTATTTTAAAACCCAAGCAATCATATAATTTCCTCTGTAAATGTAATGTACATTTTTATAATATTGGGAGAACTTCAGCCTTGGAGTTCTAAGACCTGGTTCAGGTGTTAGGTTAGCTCTGTCCCCTATTACCTTTGTGATCTTGAGGAAGTTGCATAATTGCTTTGAAATGAAGTTTCTTCATAGGAAAAATGGGGATAATGATCTTTACTCTTTTTTTTTTTTTTTTTAACGGAGTCTTGTCAGCCGAGCTGGAGTGCAGTGGTGTGGTCTCTGCTCACTGCAACCCCCACCTCCTGGGTTCAAGCAGTTCTCCTGCTTCAGCCTCCCGAGTAGCTGGGAGTACAGGCGCATGCCACCACGCCCAGCTGACTGTTTTTGTAGTTTTAGTAGAGATGGGGTTTCACCATGTGGGCCAGGCTGGCCTTGAACTCCTGACCTCAAGTGATCCACCCGCCTCGGCCTCCCAAAGTGCTGGGATTACAGGTGTGAGCCACCGCACTCGGCCAGTGATCTCTACTCTTAACTTCAAAATAGTCTAAAGGAACAAATGAGATAATGAATGTAAAAGTATTTTATAAACTTCAAACGCTAGACCTTTGAGTATTTTTATTAAAAACTAACAAAAACAGCACTATACAGATAGCTTTACATAGTAGTTTAAGATACACAACCTTAAAGGAGATAGTATATACGGCTCCTCTTGGAGGAGCGTATCAGTACCTAGGGAGTTTTTCTAAATCCGTAATGCGCTAATCCGTACTTTGAGGATTAATGCTATACTGACTGGGATATCCTGGTATGTTGGGTTACAAAAACATTGAGAATCATTGACTTAAGGATTCCACAGGTAATAAGTACTGAAAAGGATTGTAATGATATCTTCATCAATTTTACTATCATTTAAAATGTTCTTAGTCAACATTGTTGACTACACATTATACACAGTGATGTGTTTTTTGTTTGTTTGTTTGTTTTTTAATTGAGAACAGAGTCTTGTTCTGTCACCCATGCTGGAGTGCACTGGCACGGTCTCAGCTCACTGTCAGCCTCTGCCGCTGGGTTCAAGCGATTCTCGTGTCTCAGCCTCTGGAGTATCTGGGATTACAGGTGTGCGCCACCACGCCCAGCTATTTTTTTATTTTTAGTAGAGACGGGGGTTTTGCCATGTTGACCAAGCTGGTCTCGAACTTCTGACCTCGGGTGATCTGCCTGCCTCAGCCTCCCAAAGTGCTAGGATTACAGGCGTGAGCCACTGCGCCCAGCCACACAGTGATGTTTTTTCCATCACTATGGATTAGCTTTGTCCTAGAATTTCACGTAAATGGAATCATATAATATGTACTGTATTGTGTCTGCTGCCTTTGCTTAGCAGAATGTTAGCTTAGAATGTGTTTGAGACTCTTTCATGTTGTGTATAACGGATTCTGTTTTATTCTGATAAATATTCCATTATATGGGTATACCATCATCCATTCACCTGTTTATGGGCATTTGGATTGTTTTCAGTTTTTGGCAGTTATAAATTAAATTTCTATGAACATTTTATGTACAAGTTTTGGTGAAGATACATATTTTCATTACTCATGGGTAAATACTTCTCTTGGGTAAACATTGAGTAGATTTGCTGAATTATGTGCTAAGTGTATGTTTAACGTCATAAAAACCTGCCAAACTGTTTTCTAAAGTAGTTGAACCATTTTTATTCCCATGGGCATTTTATGGAAGTTCAGTTGTGCTATATCATTGCCAAGTCTTGGTATGGCAAGTCTTTAATTTTAGCCGTTTTTGTGGTATCTCATTATGGTTTTCTTCTTCTTTTTTTTTTTTGTAACTGCAATGATCTGTCATCATGGTTTTAATTTGGTTTTCCCTGCTAACTAATGATATTAAGCATCTTTTCATGTGCTTACAACCATTCGTATGTTTTTTTGAGAAGTGTTTGTTCTAATATTTTAGCCTTTTTTGTTTGTTTACCCACTTTTTTTTTTTTTTGAGACGGAGTTTCGCTCTTCTAGTTCAGGCTGGAGTGCAGTGGTGCAGTCTCGGCTCACCACAACCTCTGCCTCCTGGGTGCAAGCAATTCTCCTGCCTCAGCCTCCAGAGTAGCTGGGATTACAGGCATGCACCACCATACCTGGCTAATTTTTTGTATTTTTAGTAGAGACGGGGTTTCTCCATGTTGATCAGGCTGATCTTGAACTCCTGACCTCAGGTGATCCACCAGCCTCGACCTCCCAAAGTGCTGGGGTTACTGTCGTGAGCCACCACGCCCAGCCTTTTTACCCACTTTCTAATTAAGATTGTCTTATTACTGAGTTGTAAAAGTTACATATCCTGAATGCAAGTCTTTTGACAGGTATGTATATTGAATATTTCTCCCTTTCTGCGGCTTGCCCTTTCCTTCTTTCTGTTTCTCTCTCTTTCCTTTCTTTCCTTTCCCTCCCTCCCTCCCTCCCTTCTTTCCTTCCTTCCCTCCCTCCCTCCCTCCCTCCCTCCGTTCCTTCTTTCTTCTTTCCTTCCTCACTCACTGCAGCCTCCGCCTCCCAGGTTCAAGCACTTCTCCTGCCTCAGCCTCCCAAGTAGCTGGGATTACAGTCATGTGCCACCACACCTGGCTAGTTTTATATATATATATGTGTATATATATACGTATATATATGTGTGTGTATATATATACGTATATATATGTGTGTGTGTGTATATATATGTGTGTATATATATGTGTATATATATATGTGTGTGTATATATATATGTGTATATATATATGTGTGTGTGTGTGTGTGTGTATATATATATATATTTTTTTTTTTCTTTTGAGACGGAGTCTCGCTCTGTCGCCCAGGCTGGAGTGCAGTGGCGGCATCTCGGCTCACTGCAAGCTCCGCCTCCCGGGTTTACGCCATTCTCTTGCCTCAGCCTCCCGAGTAGCTGGGACTACAGGCGCCCGCCACCTCGCCCGGCTAGTTTTTTGTATTTTTTTTAGTAGAGACGGGGTTTCACCGTGTTAGCCAGGATGGTCTCGATCTCCTGACCTCGTGATCCGCCCGTCTCGGCCTCCCAAAGTGCTGGGATTACAGGCTTGAGCCATCGCGCCCAGCCTAGTTTTATATTTTTAGTAGAGACAGGTTTTCATCATGTTGGCCATTCAAACTTCTGACCTCAGGTGATCCTCCTGGCTCAGCCTGCCAAGGTGCTGGCATTACAGGCATGAGCCACTGTGCCCAGCTGGTGTGCCTTATTTTCATAATGATGTCTTTTGACGAGCAAAAATTTTAGACTTTGATAGGGTCCAGTTATCAAGTTTTTCTTTTATACTTCATGGTTGTGTGTGAAGTCTCTCTGTTTAACCTGTTTGTAAAGATTTTCCTCTTTGTTTTCTTCTGGAAGATTTTTAGTTTTAGCTTTAACTTTTAGGTTTGTGATCCATTTTTAGTTAATTTTTGTGTATTGTGTGCAGTTAGGATTGAGATTAATTTTTTTGCCCCATGGAGAGATATAGTTGCCAGCACCATTCATTGGAAGACTATCTTGCTCCTATTCAATAATTCTGGTCTCTTTGTTAAAAATCACTTGTGCATTTTTTTTTTTTTTTTTTTGAGACGGAGTTTCACTCTTGTTGCGTAGGCTGGAGTGCAGTGGTGCGATCTTGGTCACTGCAACCTCCACCTCCCGGGTTCAGGCGATTCTCCTGAGTAGCTGGGATTACAGGCATGTGCCACCATGGCCAGCTAATTTTGTATTTTTAGTAGAGATGGGGTTTTCTCCATGTTGGCCAGGCTGGTCTCAAAACTCCCGACCTCAGGTGATCTGCCCGCCTTGGCCTCCCAAAGTGCTGGGATTATAGGCTTGAGCCACCGTGCCTGGCCTGCTTCAGTGTATTCTTAAATTCAGTTAGTTCCACATTTCCCTGATTACTATAGCTTTGTAGTAATTCTTGAAATTAGGTGGTACACATTCTGTTTGTTGTTGTTGTTGTTTGTTTGTTAACAATTATTTAGGCTGTTATATGTCCTTTGTTAACTTTTTACTTTTAAAAGATATTCATGACACTAATAGCCTTGTTTTCTGTGATTGGTTTATTTTTTCCTCATCACATTTTCAAAGTATATGCAGTGTACTGAGATGATTACAGTTTGTTGAATGTGTTTTAATCTGACAATTGGTCTTCTCAATCTCTCATATTTTGTTGAATTGAGCTATGATTGTGACCGTATTTATTTTTGTTGAGCTATGTTGTGTTTAACAGCAGTTGAACAGAAAATATCTATCTTTTTTAAGGTTAGGCATAGACCTTTCCTTAAAGATTTGAGTTGTATTAGTTTCTGAGATATTTTGATATTAGTGATGGACTTTACATATTTAGTGTATTCTTTGTCTTATTTTGCTTAATGTAATACTTAACCATTTTTGTTTGTAGCCTTTCCAGAGGCTACAAAAAAACAAAATGTACAGAGTTGAGAGGTCTGTATGTAATAGCTTTGCTGAAGCTTAACAAGCTTTGTTTAGCTTAGCTGAGCTGGATTCGGCAAGTCTTGAATTCTTAAAAACTAGTCAAAAACTTAAATGTGAAGTTACGTGAATAGCTTTGGTCGTAAAAAATGTGAACATCTCTATTTAATGTCTTTCCATATCCAGAGGATGCCAGCCCCCATCAGATTGCGGGAGCTGATCCGGACCATCCGGACAGCCCGAACCCAAGCTGAAGAACGAGAAATGATCCAGAAAGAATGTGCTGCAATCCGGTCATCTTTTAGAGAAGAAGACAATACATACCGATGTCGGAATGTGGCAAAATTACTGTATATGCACATGCTGGGCTACCCTGCTCACTTTGGACAGGTAGGCTGGGCTGAGACTACATGTAGCAAGGGTATTCTTTGACACTGTTGCTCAGGGATTATCCATCTTTTTCTGGTGGGGAGGTGCTTTTGATAGCCTTGTAGTCTAATTATTGTGGAACTGAGGGTAAGATTGAGAGAGCAAGCTGCAGACCCGGAAAGGCATGATACTGCCATCAATTATCCTTTCCATTGGGAGTCTCATTATGCGGATGAGAGAATGTTTTGATGGTGATAGCTAGCTTGCTTAAAGATTGACCAGGATTATGTGATTGTTCGGCCAGAGTGCCTGGACTATAATGAATATTTAAGAAAATGTTTCGGCCGGGCGCAGTGGCTTGTGCCTGTAATCCCAGCTACTTGGGACACTGAAGTGGGAGAATCACTTGAGACCAGGAGTTTGAGATCAGCCTGGGCAACATAGTGAGAGCCTGCTCTTAAAAAAAAAAAAAAAAATGCCTGGTATAATAGAGCATGCCTTTAGTCCCAGCTGCTCAGGAAGGTAAATCAAGAGGATTTCGAGTGTCGAGGCCTCAGTGAGCTATGATTGCACCACTGTGCTCCAGCCTGGGTAACAAAGTAAAATCCCATTTCTTTCTTTCTTTTTTTTTTTTAAAAAGGCTTGCTAAATGTCGTCTTAATATTTTCTCTGGGCACAATGTTATGTGGAGAAGTTCACAGTATTTTTTTTTTTTTTTTGAGATGGAGTTGTTTCACTCTTTTTGCCCAGGCTGGAGTGCAAGGGCACGATCTCGGCTCACTGCAACACTATCAGGAATGTACAGCACTATCAGGAAAGATAGCCAGCAGCTTATTTTCTGTTTAGGTCAGTAATTTCAGTGGAAGGCGATCTCCTGCCCCCAAGTTAAAACAAAAAAGTACTGGATTTAATGTTACCAGACTGACTTGGGTTTTATGCTCATCTTCGGGTTTGGAGTGGGGTCAACATCTTTAGAAATATATGATCGAGAGTGGGAGTCCATTAGTTTCCCAAAATAAAATTGATGTGTTAGTATCAGAGGAAAGGGGACTGGATCAAAAGAAAAGGGGCCAGGCAGAAGCAACTGCCAGTTCATCAATATATTAATGTATTTGGTTTGGGACAGAATTAGTGTCATAATAGTATTCTTTTTCACATGAATAGTTTCTAAAATATAATACATTCTTTGAAATATATTTCATATTTCATTCATAGAGTGTTAGAAGTAGAATTAAACCCTGAAGCTCTCATGTTTCAATTATAAGCTTTATCACATCAAAAATTGATCCAGGTGGTTATCCATATAGTATGTGTCATAGTATAAAGCAAATTGATGCCCATGTGTTCTTGTTGATTGATTTTAAGTATTAGGTTAGATTTACAGAAATCTGATATATTAGAAATTGGGCTATAAAAAAGTCTTGTGAGGGGGAAGACTCTTAATTCCTCAGCGATAACCATTATTAACATTTTGTAAGCAGTACATTTATATATTCCCAATTAAGTTCTTTAAGAGCATATTCTTTTTTTTTTTTTTGTTTGGAGGCAGGGTCTTGCTCTGTGGCCCAGTCTGTGGCTCTGTGATGGCTTACTGTAGCCTCAACCTGCTGGGCTCAAGCTCTCCTCCTACCTCTGCCTCTCGAGTCACTGGGACTGCAGGTGCGTGGCACCACACCTAGCTAATTTTTTTTTTTTTGGAGATGGAGTCTCGCTCTGTTGCCCAGGCTGGAGTCCGGTGGCGTGATCTCAGCTCACTTCAACCTCCTCCTACCGGGTTCGAAAGATTCTTCTGCCTCAGCCTCCCAGGTAGCTGGGAATACAGGCGTGTGCCACCACACCTGGCTGATTTTTGTATTTTTTGTAGACATGGAGCGTTACCATATTGGCCAGGCTGGTCTCGAATTCGTGACCTCCTTATCTGTCTGTCTTGGCCTCCCAAAGTGCTGGGATTATAGGCGTGAGGCACTGCTCCCAGCCCCCCAGCTAATTGTTTGAGACAGAGTCTCACTCTGTTGCCCAGGCTGGAGTGTGCAGTGGACACCACAGGCTTACTTTCTGTGAGCCTGTGATTACGCCACTGCACTCCAGCCTGGGCAACACAGCGAGACTCCATCTCAAAAAAAAAAAAAGAAAAGTGGCTGTTATCATACACTAGATGAAAATGGCACTGTGATTCATACATGCAGGTGACAAAACCTAGATATGAACCTTTCACAGGCGTATTATAAAGGTAATTCCAACGGATGGGGTACCAAATTACTGATATGAACAAGATGGTGACTCATTTAAACAGAGGAAACAGAATAAGAAATTAAAATTATGATTCCTAGTCCCATTCAGAAAAATATTTTATGATAAAATTTTAGCACAGTTTTCTTGAGCATTTACACTTTCTACCTAAGAATTAAATATTTTATCAAATAATTAAGTCCCAAAATACCCCGAAATGCCACCTAACCCTAAAAGCACATTCTATTTAAACACATTAAAGAAATGAATCTTAGAAAATATATAGAGTTTTTTTACAAAATGAAATATCCCCCAAAATCTTATATCTACTCTGATTCCAAATTCAAGAATTTGCCCTTAGTAACGGGACTATGGCTCTCACCTATAATCACAGCACTTTGGGAGGTTGAGGCCCAAGGACCACTTGAGCCCAGGAGTTTAACACCAGCCGGGGCAATGTGGCAGAATCCCTACTCTATAATTTTTTTTATTTTTTTATTTTTTTGAGAAGGAGTCTTACTCTGTCGCCAGGCTGGAATGCAGTGGCACAATCTCAGCTCACTGCAACCTCCACCTCCCGGGTTCAAGCGATTATCCTGCCTCAGCCTCCCGAGTAACTGGGACTGCAGGTGCGTACCACCATGCCCAGCTAATTTTTGTATTTTTATTAGAGATGGGGTTTCACCATGTTGACCAGGATAGTCTCGATCTCTTGACCTTGTGATCCGCCCACTTCAGCCTCCCGAAGTGCAGGGTTTATAGGCGTGAGCCACCACGCCCACCCCAATTTTTTTTTTTAATTAGCTGGCCAAGCATGGTAGTGCACACCTGTAATCTCAGTACTTTGAGATGCCAAGACACGTGGATTGCTTGTGCACAAGAGTTCAAAATCAGCCTGAGCAACACAGCAAAGCCCTGTCTCTACAAAAAATACAAAAATTAGCCTGGTGTGGTTCCCAGAAGGTCGGGGCTGCAGTGAGCTGAGTAGAAAGTAAGCCTGTGGTGTCCACTGCACACTCCAGCCTGGGCAACAGAGTGAGACTCTGTCTCAAACAATTAGCTGGGGGGCTGGGAGCAGTGCCTCACGCCTATAATCCCAGCACTTTGGGAGGCCAAGACAGACAGATAAGGAGGTCACGAATTCGAGACCAGCCTGGCCAATATGGTAACGCTCCATGTCTACAAAAAATACAAAAATCAGCCAGGTGTGGTGGCACACGCCTGTATTCCCAGCTACCTGGGAGGCTGAGGCAGAAGAATCTTTCGAACCCGGTAGGAGGAGGTTGAAGTGAGCTGAGATCACGCCACCGGACTCCAGCCTGGGCAACAGAGCGAGACTCCATCTCAAAAAAAAAAAAAATTAGCTAGGTGTGGTGCCACGCACCTGCAGTCCCAGTGACTCGAGAGGCTGAGGTAGGAGGAGAGCTTGAGCCCAGCAGGTTGAGGCTACAGTAAGCCATCACAGAGCCATGGTGACTCACTGAGTGAGTCAATAATCACTCAGCTCCACCTCCCGGGTTCACGCCATTCTCCTTCCTCAGCCTCCCTGGTAGCTGGGACTACAGGCGCCCACCACCACGCCTAGCTAATTTTTTTGTGTTTTCAGTAGAGACGGGGTTTTACCATGTTGGCCAGGCTGGTCTCAAACTCCTGACTTCAGGTGATCCACCTGCCTTGGCCTCCCAAAGTGCTGGGATTACAGGCATGAACCACCACGCCCAGCCTGCAGCCACTCTTTAATTGCATTTTATTAGTTAGATGCGGTGTTCATTATGGTAACCAGTAGCTGCATGTAACTATTGACCTCTTGGAATGTGGCTGTTTCAGCTCAGGTGAATCCTAAAGGAAAATAAGGTTTTTTTTGGTAGTTGATTTAGTTATTGGAAAACTTTTTTTTTTTTTTGAGATGTAGTCTTGCTCTGTTGCCCAGGCTGAAGTACAGTGGCACGATCTCGGCTCATTGCAACCTTCACTGCCCAGGTTCAAGCGATTCTCCTGTCAGCCTGCTGAGTAGCTGTGCTACAGGCACCCGCCACCACACCAGCTAATTTTTGTATTTTTGGTAGAGACGGGGTTTCACTATGTTGGCCAGTCTAGTCTTGAACTCCTGACCTCAAGTGATCTACCCGTCTCAGCCTCCCAAAGTGCTGGGATTACAGGTGTGAGCCACAGCACCTAGCCTAGTTATTATTGGAAGACTTTTAAATGTGTTTTAAACAACTTGGGTGTGGTAGTGTACTTTATAAACAGTAAATTTTATGAACTCTAAATACAGTTCAGCTATTTCTTTTTTTTCTTTTTAGTTCAGCTATTTCTGATGAAAATGTACAAATTGAGATGTGCAGTAAGTGTAAAGTACGTATTATATATAGAAACTTTAGTGGAAAAGCAAGTGTAAAATACCTAATAATAAATTTTGTGTTGATCATATGTTGAAATGATATTTTAGATATATTGATTAAAGAATATTATTAAAACTAATTTTACCTTTTTAAAAACTTTTTACTGCAGTATCTAATATGATGCTGATAGAAATAAAATATAAGCCACATTAGAAATTTAAAAATTTCTAGTAGCTGGCCGGGCGCGGTGGCTCAAGCCTGTAATCCCAGCACTTTGGGAGGCCGAGACGGGCGGATCACGAGGTCAGGAGATCAAGACCATCCTGGCTAACACGGTGAAACCCCATCTCTACTAAAAAATACAAAAAACTAGCCGGGTGAGGTGGCGGGCGTCTGTAGTACCAGCTACTCGGGAGGCTGAGGCAGGAGAATGGCGTAAACCCGGGAGGCGGAGCTTGCAGTGAGCTGAGATCCGGCCACTGCACTCCAGCCTGGGCGACTGAGCGAGACTCCGTCTCAAAAAAAAAAAAAAAAAAAAAAATGTCTAGTAGTTATATTTTATAAGTCTTAAGTTTTACAGTAAAACTTAAGGAGTAGGGTAGGATGGACACGGTGACGTACGCCTGTAATCCCAGCACTTTGGGAGTCCAAAGTGGGGGGATCACCTGAAGTCAGGAGTTTGATACCATCCTGGCCAGCATGGGGAAACTCTGTCTCTACTAAAAAGACAAAAATTAGCCAGGCGTGGTGGTGAGCGCCTGTAATCCCAGCTACTCGGGAGGCTGAGGCAGGAGAATTGCTTGAACCTGGAAGGTGGAGGTTGCAGTGAGCCGAGATCATACCATTGCAGTCCAGTCTGGGTGACAGAGCAAGACTCTGTCTCAAAAAAAAAAAAAAAAAAAAAACTTAGCCCTTCCTTGCTGTACAAAGAATTTGAGATGGCATAAACTATCAGCATCTACATTAAAGAGAAAAAAAATAGTAGAAATTGAGAGTTGGAAAAAGGAAGCATTTAGAGCATAAGGCATGTGTAGTTGCTGTTGGCGTGACAGCTAAGGCAAGAAAAGAGACAGTCACCTGTTAGGTAGTTGTTATTGCCAAGATGGAAGAGCAAAACTATAGAGAACCAGACTGCCTGGATGTGACTTCTGACTTTGAGCATGATCTTTAACCTTTCTGTGTCTCAGTTTCCTCATCTGTAAAATGGGGACAGTCTTAATGCCTACTGTATAGTGTTATTATGAAGAGTAAGTTAGTAAGTGTTAGACACATATTTTGTATATAGAAAGCCTCAAATGTTATGCATTTTACCGTTTGCTAAAGGACAGCAATGTTTTTTGAAGCACTGAATTCTAAGAGATTTTTTTTATATGGACCTTTGGTCTAGGAGTCTCTTAATAATGTAAGAGACAGTATCCTCACCATTTTTATAACAAAAGTGGTCATAGATTTCCTGTAGTGTGTGTAACCTTTTTCCGTGTGTGGGTTAAGCACAACCCAGAAATATTAATGAATTATCTAAAGAAGTAGGTAGATTGCAGGAGTAGAAAACTGGTGGCTCGGGGCCAGATTCTTCCACAGATGCGTTCTTTTTTGTCCTGTATGGTATTTAAAATGGTTTCTGCCAGTACGTAAGAACAAAAAAGAATTTCTATAGAAATCTGGATTCCTAATTTCTCTTAGAAAAATAATAAGATTTGTGGAATGGAAATCTACGTTACCACATGTCAGTAGTATGCTGCTTCCAGGCTGGGCCTGATTCTGTTTTTCCCCAGTTCCAGCCTTGCTTGCTATACCCAATTACCTGTGTAGGATATTCTTCCTTTCCATCTGTGTAGCATAGGACTGCACTTCTTTAGCTTCTCTAAATTTTACAATGTTCTCCATAAATTCTTATACATCTTTTAAAAAAATTTTTTTAAAAATTTCGCTTAAAACACGGGATTTTTAAGTCTTTTTTTTTTTTTTTTTTTTGAGGCGGAGTCTCGCTCTGTCGCCTGGACTGGAGTGCAGTGGCCAGATCTCAGCTCACTGCAAGCTCCGCCTCCCGGGTTTACGCCATTCTCCTGCCTCAGCCTCCCGAGTAGCTGGGACTACAGGCGCCCACCACCTCGCCCGGCTAGTTTTTGTATTTTTAGTAGAGACGGGGTTTCACCGTGTTAGCCAGGATGGTCTCAATCTCCTGACCTCGTGATCCGCCCGTCTCGGCCTCCCAAAGTGCTGGGATTACAGGCTTGAGCCACCGCGCCTGGCCGGGATTTTTAAGTCTTAGACATCTTTGGAGAAATGTATTTGTAGGTTCTTTAGAGATCTTGTTTCTGTTGCAAATAGTATCCTTTAAAATTTTAAGGCCGGGCTTGGTGACTCAAGCCTGTAATCCCAGCACTTTGGGAGGCCGAGATGGGCGGATCACGAGGTCAGGAGATGGAGACCATCCTGGGTAACACAGTGAAACCCCGTCTCTACTGAAAAAAAAATACAAAAAACTAGCCGGGCGAGGTGGCGGGCGCCTGTAGTCCCAGCTACTTGGGAGGCTAAGGCAGGAGAATGGCGTGAACCCGGGAGGCAGAGCTTGCAGTGAGCCCAGATCTGGCCACTGCACTCCAGCCTGGGCGACAGAGCGAGACTCCGTCTCAAAAAAAAAAAAAAAAAAAAAATTACATAAATAAATAAATAAATAAATAAATAAAATAAAATTTTACATAATTATGTTTTAGATCTATAGTGATACAATTGATTTTTAAAAATATTTATCTACTTTGCCACATTATTGAACTTGGTGCTAAGAGTCTCTGTAGATGTCATTGTTCCCATGTAGTCAGTACTACTATTGTCTGCAAACAATGGCAGTTCTGTTTTTTTCCTTTGACATCCTTATACATTTTCTTATTTTCTTATTACACTGTACAGGTAGTACATTATTGCAAATAAGTGATGATAATAACCACTCTTGTTAAAGCTGTAAACAAATGCTCTACAGTAATATGTGGGTGATTCATATAGGGTTTAGTAGACATGCTTTTTCACACTAAGGAATTTTTTCTTAAAGTGCTTAAGCTGGTGCTATGCCTTGAAAAGCCTCAGAATTAATGACCAGACCCATAGCAATGAGCTATCCTTAAGCCTAGATTGTGGTCTCCAAATACTATTTTCAGCCCATTTGAAAGATGGCTGATCCCAAATCCAGGGTAAGAAAATGTACAAAATAACGATATTACTATGCCGGAAAGCAGGAAAGACTGCAAAGATCATGTCAAAAGGTTTCAGTAGTCACCAGAAGAGGCTGTCATACCCCCAAAAGAGATACTTTGAACATTAGTAAGAATAATAATCGCCTGGGCATGATGGCTCACGCCCGTAATCCCAGCACTTTGGGAGGCCGAGACAGGCAGATCACAAGGTCAGGAGTTCGATAACATCCTGGCCAACATGGTGAAACCCCACCTCTACTAAAAATACAAAAAATACAAAAATTAACCGGGCGTGGTGGCAGGTGCCTGTAATCCCAGCTACTCAGGAGGCTGAGGCAGGAGAATCGCATGAACCCGGAAGGTGGAGGAGGTTGCAGTGAGCTGAGACTGCGCCACTGCACTCCAGCCTGGGCAACAGAGTGAGACTCCGTCTCAAAAAAAAGAAAAAAAAAAAAAAAGAATAATAATAGTAGGCGGGGTGCGGTGACTAACACCTGTAATCTCAGTCTTTTGTGAGGCTGAGGCAGGCAGATGGCTTGAGCTCAGGAGTTCGAGACCAGCCTGACCAACATGGCGAAACCTCATCTCTACTAAAAATACAAAAATTAGCCAGGCATGGTGGCAGATACCTGTAATCCCAGGTGTTCCAGAGGCTGAGGCTTGAGAATCGCTTATACCTGGGAGGCGGAGGTTGCAGTGAGGCGAGATCGCACCACTGCACTCCGTCCTGGTTGGCAGTAAGACTCTGTCAATAAAAAAAAGGATAATAATTGTAATTGATTGAAATAAACATGTGTATTACCTTTCCTTAGCAATAGTATGGCCTTTCTTCTATATAGAGAAGTTTCTTCTTAGAGCTGTAGTCCAACTAATAAATTAAGGAAAGAATTCAAATATAATCATTTTGCAACCCATGATGATCATCAGTGCTGCTAAAGTCACAAAAGAGAGACAACTACCAGAAATAATTATATGCCTCCTGATGAAAGTTCATACCACTGGCTCTAAGTGGTGCATATTTGCAAAATGAGATCACAACAGAACAAAGCAAAACCTGAAAAATCTGAATTTGATCAAGCCTCCTTAGGTATATAACCTAGATAAACTGTCCAGTATACAAAAAGTACTTAAGCTGGTACTGTGCTGGGGTACTACCCCCCAGGTGGATAAATTGTCCAGTATACAAAGACATGTATGTATAAGAGTATTCATTTCAGCAGTGTTTCTAATAATAAAACATTGCAAACAATCTCTTTGTCCTCAGATGATAGGTAAGTTTATATTCAAAAGTGGGATACTATGTAGCAATGAGTTTTGACTGAATTGGAACATCTTGTCTTGATGTGAGTAATACTCAAAGCTGTTGAGCGAAAAGAGCAGGAATACAGTTTGATATTTATTTAAAGTTTAAAACATTTCAAACCACCTGTCTCTCCATGTGCAGTAAGAATATATGGCATGGCAGTCATGAGCAGCAGTTTGGGGTTTTGATTACTTCTGGGATGGAGAAATGAGATTGAGGCCCCGTACACAGAGGGCTTCAGTTGAATCTGTAATGTTAAAAACTTTAAAATAAATAGGGTGAAATGTTAAGATTTGATAAAGCCGCTGGGTGGGTCAGTGACTGCTAAGTGAGTTTTATGTATTTTGAGTGGAATATTTCATCATTTTCTCAAAAGAAAAAATTGGATTCACGAGGAATGTCAGGTTTTTGTTTTTTTGTTTTTTTCCCCGAAGAATGAAAACACAGACTCTGCTCTATATAGATTTTGTGTTGCCAGGCCTACATAGTGGTAGTGCAGTTATAACAAGCTTGCTTTTCAAAAATTATGATTTTAGGTGTGTGTGTATAAACCAGGCAGTTATTTCTGAATATTAAAAAGAAATAGATTGGGTATGGTGGCTCATGCCTATAATCCCAGCACTTTGGGAGGCCGAGGTGGGCGTATCACTTGAAGCCAGGAGTTTGAGACCAGCCTGGTTAACATGGCAAAACCCTATCAATAATAAAAACACAAAAATTAGCTGGGGTTGGTGGCACGCATCTGTAGTCCCAGCTACCTGGGAGGTTGAGGCACGAGAATTGCTTGAACGCGAGAGTCAGAGGAGGTTGCATTGAGCTAACACCACTGCACTCCAGCCTGGGTGACAGAGTGAGACTGTCCCTCCTACCCCCCAAAAAAGAGAGTCATCTAGAAAAATTTTGTAAAAATTAAATTGTTGGTGTCTACATCAAATTTACTCCATCATAATATCGGCAGGAGTGGGGCAGGGGCGGTGACCCATCATTTTCAAAACTCTCCTACCTGTTCTGACTAGTTAAGTTTGGGAACCACTTCTTCAGGCACTGTATTTGTTACAAAGGGGGCTGAAAACTTCAATCTCTTAGGCTTGTTGCTAATCTCTGACTAGAATGCTTCTGCTGTGAAGTAAAAGTTTTCCGTTAATTGTGTGGAGTGTGGATATGAAAGCTGGACTGTTTACTCTGGTCTTAAAGCGTCTGCTAGAGTTGTAGTTAGAAATGTTTCAGGTGGGTTTTTCAAGTAGCTTTAAGTGGAGTAGTAGTACTCCACTGAAATATTTGAGATTGTTACCTAAGGGGCAGATGCATGTAATTGATTACTTTTTTCCTTCTGTTCTTTAACTCATGCAACAGTGTGGAGTTTTACTTTTGGAGATTTGGAGATTGCTGTGGAAAAATGGATGCCCTCCTTTTGCGTGCATCTCCCCCATTGTACTTTTTTCCCCTATCCTTTATCTTTCTTTTTCAACATTTGAAAACTGATAACATTTTTTTTTTTGAGATGGAGTCTCGCTTTGTCGCCCTGGCTGGAGGGCAGTGGCCCGATTTCAGCTCACTGCAACCTCCGCTTCCCGGTTTCAAGTGATCCTCCTTCCTCAGCCTCCCAGGTAGCTGGAATTACAGGCGCACGCCGCCACGCCTGGCTAATTTTTTGTATTTTAGTAGAGACAGGGTTTCACCGTGTTGCCCAGGCTGGTCTAGAACTCCTGAGCTCAGGCAATCCACCCACCTTGGCCTCCCAGAGTGCTAGGATTACAGGTGTGAGCCACTGCGCCCGGCCTTGATAACAGTCTTAAAGATTAAACATGGTATATTCTTAGCACTGTTGCTGGCCACTTAAGTATAAAGTGTGATCAGAGTTAATGCATCACTGGAGTGTATATATCAGATGCTATTTCCAGTCATATAACCTTACGTTTTCCCTTAGATTTGTCACCTTCAAAAAGCAAATGCTTGTTTTTGAAGCAAAGTCCCTGTATAAATGGGGGAATATTGAAATAATGCTTGCCCCTTTAACTTTTCGTTTTTCTTTTTGCTGTTTATGTTTTAGGTAAGGGTTTTTTTTTGTTTTTTTTGCTTGGTTTTTTTGGTTGGTTGTTTTGTGTTTCCCCCTCTATGCCTGCTGCACACAGAGAGAGGGGGCAAAGTTTAGGTATGTCTTAAACAAATGTCACAAAAAACAACAGCTTGTATGCATTAGTCACTGATGACTTAGTGTGTCTATCTTAAAACTTGACCCAACTGAGCAGCCACTGCTGCTGTTGCTGCCACAATGCCAGGTTCCAGCCTCAGTCACCGTCCACTGCCCAGGACCCCTCTTTCTTGGCACTGGGACCCTAGCTCCCTGCTAGCCCCAGTTCCAACACCGTGTTGGAGAAAAGTGTGGAGGCAGTGGCTCAGTTGGGCACCAAGGACATGAAGGAGAAGGTGGAGGAGAAGGCAAGCCAGAAAGAGTGAAAGAAGGAAGTGGTGGAGGAGGAGGAGAACTGGCCCAAAGAGGAAGATGATGGTGATGAAGGGCCCGAGCTGAAGAGAGCTGCTGAAGAAGAGGATGAACCGGATCCATAGCAGCAGAAGACAGAATGGGGCATTGGCATGAGCCCCTACCAACAGGCTGGGGATGGGAGGCCTCTCTGGGCCTGGAGGTTGGATGGGAGCAGACAAGTGCAGCCACTCTTCACCTGGCTCCCTGCTCTGGGCCCTGCACCAGAGCCCCCACCCTCTTCTTTCTACCCAGCTTTCTCATTTCCACCTCTCCAGACACTGACCCCTCCATCCTCACTCTGCCATTGTTCCACCTCCTGACCTGCTCCATCTGAGCTCCCCAGCTGGCCCCAGTTGCTCCTCTCTCTTCGTTTTCTTCTTGCCTCCCTCCCATCACCCCCAACACCCCCCCACCCTGTAGCCTCTCCTGCCTAATCTCTGCATCCCTAGCCTCATGTCCTGCCCCAACCCTATCCTGCCTGGGATCTCCCTCAGATTCCCTCCTTTCAGACAGCGCCAGTCTGGGGGTGGGACCAAACCCCACAGCTGCCCCCCTCCCCTCCCTTTCTTGTATAGTTGTTTTTTTTTTTTTTTTTTTTTTTTTTAATTATAAACAGAGTTTGGCTCTTTTGCCTAGGCTGGAGTACAGGGGTGCGATCTCAGCTCACTTCAACCTCTGCCTTCCAATTTCAAATGATTCTCCTGCCTCAGCCTCCCAAGTAGCTGGGATTACAGGCGCCCACCACCACACCTGGCTGATTTTTGTATTTTTATTAGAAACGGGGTTTCACCACGTTGGCCAGGCTGGTCTCGAACTCCTAATCTCAGGTGATCCACCCACCTCGGCCTCCCAAAGTGCTGGCATTGTTACAGGCATGAGCCACTGCTACCAGGTGCCTTTTTTGTATAGTTTAATAAAGAAACGGTCATCCTTAAAAAACAAACAAAAAAAACACTTGACCCTAAAACCACAAAGTATTATTAATGCCTAAGAGTATGTCCTATTCCTAATAAAATGTTTTTGGATAATTTATTTGTGCAATGCTTGGAGTTTGTCAGAAGTAGGATTGAATGAGTATGATGAAAATTCTGATATCTGATTCTTGGAACATTTGCTTTCACTACTAAAATATTTACAGAATTATGAAACGAGAAGCTTGAAAAACCAGTTTGAAAAAGAGTAAGATTTGTTTGATAATATTTTAGCTTCTGATTTTCTCGTTCACCTTAGTAAATTTTCTGTTGACATTGTAAAGATGACTTTCGTCAACTTCTGTTTCAGAAATTGCTTTTTAAATTTTAATTGAATGTGAAGAAAGGGAAGGTTTGTTACTTACATAATCTTTTCAATTTCACAAGACATTTATGTTTTCCTTTTTGATCCTGGTTATTTTCCTTGGAGACTTCTTTGAAATGCTCGTGATAGTATTCAGCTAACTTAGATGTTTTTAATGCAGGTACATTGAGAAAGCAATTTTTAAATAGCTTGAAACAACTCTGTGGAACTGTTTTACTTTTCTCAATTTCACTTTCGAATTTAGTAGATAAATTCATAATGGAAAGTAGTCTCACGTGATTTTAACTTCCTGTTACACAGGTCTCCATTTGAGCCCCTTTCCTTGGGATGTATGATTCTAAAGGGGATCATGGTTTTTAAAACTCTTCTTTGTTAGTCTGTCTTGTGTTCGCCCTTTGAATACTGCTGTAAAGGTAATGTTTTGGCCTTTTCCATGTTTGTCAAGATGGAGTGATAAAGTATGTCAGTGATTTTGAAGGTGTTTCAAGAAAGGCCAGATCGAGGAACAAACTAATTTACAAGAACTCTTAAGCCGTAAGAAGCTATTTCTATCAATGATGTAAAGAAGAAATCATGTAAATCATTTTAGCTTAATTCCACTACTGAGTTCTCCTGTTTTTTGTTTTTTCTGTATTGGATTCCTAAACCCTTGCCCTCTCCCATAGTACTTGGATCAAGCTCTAAATGTACTTGATTCACATACTTTCCACATTATATTAAACTTAGTTATTGCCTCTCTTTTTTTAAATTAATTATACATTCCTTATGATTAGAATGGGTTGGTGTATTTCCAGTTATTAAGTTTTTTAATTCCCAGAATGGAACCATACCTTAAACACACGTTAGGTGCTCATTTAATGTAACTTGGAGATTAAGAATTTGAGTTGTTAATCTCTTATTATAATACTTCTAGTTTATGTTTGTGTGAATCTGCAAAACTAATGTAAAACTGAGAGATTATTTGAATGGCAAATATCATGAGGCCTTGCTAAAATGATCTGTTCTTGAACTTGATTTCTATTAAGATATGCAAAGGTCTTAAATCTTTGCCTTCTAAAAAGATGTAGGTAGTTTGGCCAGGCATGGTGGCTCACGCCTGTAATCCCAGCACTTTGGGAGGCTGAGGCGGGCGGATCATCTATGGTCAGCAGTTCGTGACCAGCCTGGCCAACATGTTGAAACCCTGTCTGTTCTAAAAATACAAAAAAAAAAAAAAAAAAAATAACCTGGGTGTGGTGGGGGGGCTTGTAGTCCTACCTACTCAGAAGGCTGAGGCAGGAGAATCGCTTGAACCCAGGAGGTGGAGGTTGCAGTGAACTGCGATCGCACCACTGCACTCTAGCCTGGGCTGTAAGAGCAAAACCCTGTCTCAGAAAAAAAGAAAAGCCAGGCGCAGGCATGGTGGCTCACGCCTGTAATCCCGGCACTTTGGGAGGCCGAGGCAGGTGGATCAGCAGAGATCAGGTGTTCGAGACCAGCCTGATCAACATGGTGAAACCCCGTCTCTGCTAAACATAGAAAAATTAGCCAGGTGTGGTGGCTAATTCCTGTAATCCCAGCTACTCGGGAGGCTGTGGCAGGAGAATGGCTGGCACCTGGGAGGCAGAGGGTGCAGTGAGCTGAGATTGCGCCATTGCACTCCAGCCTGGGCAACCAGAGTGAAACTCCATCTCAAAAAAAAGAACAGAGTTAGGTAGTTTGATGAAACGCGTTTGTACTTTAGCCAACTGGGGACTCTGGGTTAAAAACATTGCTTTTCTAGATTATGGTAGCAAGTTCTTAATTTCTTTTTTTTTTTTCTTTTTTGCAGTTGGAGTGCCTCAAGCTTATTGCCTCTCAAAAATTTACAGACAAACGCATTGGCTATTTAGGGGCAATGCTGCTGTTAGATGAAAGACAAGATGTCCATCTTCTCATGACCAACTGTATCAAGAAGTGAGTCTTACTTTTCTTTCTTCTAACAACTATTAAATACTTTGTTCTTTTTTGTATTTTCTTTGAGATGGAGTCTCGCTCTTTTGCCCAGGCTGGAGTGAAGTGGTGTGATCTTGGCTCACTGCATCCTCCTCTGCTGCCACCGCCCTCTCCCGCTGCCCGCCCCGACCTGGGAAGTGATTCTCCTGCCTCAGCCTCCTGAGTAGCTGGGATTTTAGGTGCCTGCCACCACGCCTGGCTAATTTTTGTATTTTTAGTAGAGACGGGGTTTTGCAATGTTGGCCAGGCTGGTCTTGAACTCCTCACCTCAGATTATCCACCCGCCTTGGCTTCCCAAAGTACTAGGATTATAGGCTTGAGCCACTATGCTTGGCCTACTTTGTTCTTTTAAGTCTTTTTTGTAATATAATATCAAGAACTTCTATTTACTGAGTTTATATTTACTTTCCAGAGTATATTTGAATTGCTCTTAGTTCAGTAGTTTATACGTAAAGAGGTTAAGCAAAGGATTAAAATTTGTGTAGGGGGCTGGGTGCGGTGGCTCATGCCTGTAATCCCAGCACTTTGGGAGGCCGTAATCCCAGCACTTTGGGAGGCCGAGACGGGCAGATCACGAGGTCGGGAGTTCAAGACCAGCCTGGCCAATGTGGTGAAACCCCATCTCTACTAAAAATACAAAATATAAAACTAACTGGACGTAGTGGCACGCTCCTGTAGTCCCAGCTACTCGGGAGGCTGAGGCAGAAGAATCTCTTGAACCTGGGTAGCTACTTGGCCTCCCGAGTAGCTGGAATTATAGGTGCCTGCCACTATGCTTGGCCAGTTTTTACAGTTTTAGTGGAGATAAGGTTTCACCATGTTGGCCAGGCTGGTCTCGAACTCTTGACCTCAGGTTATCCACCTGCCTTGGCCTCCCAAAGTGCTAGGATTATAGGTGTGAGCTCCCCCCGCCACCCACCAAGTTTGCTGAGTTTTCTTAAGTGTATGTCTTTGACATCCAGTAGATAACATGTTTTTCAACTTCTACTGCTTTGGTACCTGAAAACATTGGCTTGTAAGCCTATAGGAGGGACTGTCAGTCTGTTTACTGTAATGATAATATGTAATAAATTTGGGATAAACATTTTCTGCAATAAATAATTTCGTTAGTTGTTTTTGTTATTGGAGAAATCTTGAGTTATTCTGCACTAGTTTGAAATTGTGAAGCTGCTTCTTGGGGAGCACCAGGCAGAGCATGCTTGTTCCTACCTTCCTCTTTTCTTTTTCAGTGATCTTAATCATAGCACGCAATTCGTGCAGGGGTTAGCACTTTGTACCCTCGGCTGCATGGGCTCCTCAGAGATGTGCAGAGATCTTGCAGGAGAGGTAGAGAAGCTCCTGAAAACCTCCAACTCTTACTTAAGAAAAAAGGTAACTTTTAATGAACCAAATGTCTGTTTGGATTAGGGAGTATTATGGAGATCAGAAGGCAGATTACTAATTTTTGAAAGATCTCATGATAATGTAAAGTCATTTTTCCTGTGCAGTAAATCTATTTTACATGATTGTATATTAACCTTAATTCCTCTTTTTTTAAGGAAATGATTTATAAACAAACAAATGTTACTGGATATATCCTAGGTGGCATACCAAATTCCTAAGTTATCTGATTCTAAACAGTAATACAACAAGGTGATTATGAACAGATTTTTATGAATTTACTTTTGTCCTAATAATTAGTGCCTATATCTTTGTATTAGTGCCTTTGTATCTCTGGAAGGGCAGTTCCATTGGTACCTAGATAATTATTAGGGAATGATGTAGAACCCACTTTCCGAATGAATTAGTAATAGAAGAGAATTAGTCTTCTATCTGATTTTATTTGTTGATATAAACATTTTATTGAGTTTTTAAAAATTGCTTGAACCGGCCGGGCGCGGTGGCTCAAGCCTGTAATCCCAGCACTTTGGGAGGCCGAGACGGGTGGATCACGAGGTCAGGAGATCGAGACCATCCTGCCTAACAGGTGAAACCCCGTCTCTACTAAAAAATACAAAAACCTAGCCGGGCGACGTGGCGGCGGCCTGTAGTCCCAGCTACTCGGGAGGCTGAGGCAGGAGAATGGCATAAACCCAGGAGGCGGAGCTTCAGTGAGCTGAGATCCGGCCACTGCACTCCAGCCTGGGTGACGAGCGAGACTCGGTCTCAACAACAACAACAACAACAACAAAATTGCTTGAACCTTACAACCTTTGAAAATGAAGTGTATGGAATTTAGAAGTCCAAGAAATGAACATAAACTGTGATCCGTTTGGCATTTACTGTGCCTATCTATTAATGGTGTGGGAAAGAGGCATTGAAAGGGCCAAGCCATTTCCTAGGATGATATGCAGTTAATGATGGCTGCAAACAAAGTTAAATTATCTTTTTTAATTTGTAAGCTGGTCCTTTTTCTTAAATAATATGTGAGCTACTCTTGTTCAGAAAGCTCATTATCATATTAAAATGAAACATACCTTCAGGTTAGAAAAAAAAATTATTTTTCCTCCCAAATATAACATGGGTGGAATTAGTAGAATTTTTTTTTGTTAATATATCTAACTTTTATGGTATTTGACTGAAACATTTAGTAGTTATAGTTACTTTGCGGAATATGCAAAATCAGTGTTTAAATGTACTTTTATTTTCCAGTGAACAAACTAGTAAGACCATCTTTAGTAGAGACTAAGTATTTTTGAAATGATTTTCTTGATGTCAGCTGAGTCATTTGAGGGCCACATAGATATTATTAAACATAACAGATTTATAGCATTTACAGTATGTATCTTTCAGTTGTGTGATGTTTTTTAGCCTGTTAGTCATCTTACTCAGAGGTATGATTATCACAGATTGAGATCCTTATCTATTTTTACTTCCTCAAAACTCCACATAAGTTATGTTTAACTTGTTTGATAAATTCATATTAACCATACATAGTCTAATGTAGGAAGTTTTTGCCTGCTTGTCTAGGCAAAAGGGAGAGGTGAGCTAGAAGACCTTTTTAATATAACAGTATAAACTGGAAATCCCCAACCAGTTAATAAATACTTTTCTCTCCTCTTAATTTTTTTTTTTTGAGACGGAGTCTTGCTCTGTTGCCCAGGCTGGAGTGCAGTGGCTTGATCTTGGCTCACTGCAAGCTCCGCCTCCTGGGTTCACGCCATTCTCCTGCTTCAGCCTCCCCAGCAGCTGGAGTACAGGTACATACCGCCACGCCCAGCATATTTTTAGTATTTTTAATTTTATTTTTAGTAGAGATGGGGTTTCACCATGTCAGGCAGGATGGTCTCCATCTCCTTTACCTTGTGATCTGCCCGCCTCGGCCTCCCAAAGTGCTGGGATTACAGGTGTGAGCCACCACGCCTGGCCTCCTCTTAGTTTTTTTTTAAATAGAGGCAGGTTCTTAATGTGTTGCCCAGTCTGTTCTTAAACTCCTGGGCTCAAGTGATTCTCCTGCCTTGGGCTCCCAAAGTGCTGGAATTATAGGAGTGGACCATCACCGTTACCAGCCGTAAATCTAATATCTAACCTCTTTCTTCTTTATTTTTCTAGTGGATGAACAAGTTGGTGAGATTTTTGTGTTGGTGTTTTTTTTGTAAGATTGGTTGCCCTGGCATAATTGAAATAAACCTTTTGTTCTTTTATTGTTTTTTTTATAGGCAGCACTATGTGCTGTTCATGTCATCAGGAAAGTTCCTGAACTTATGGAGATGTTTTTACCAGCAACAAAAAATTTATTGAATGAGAAGAACCATGGTAATGTAATTTGGATGCATTCATGAAGTATTGAGGGAGAAAGGGAAAGAGAAAAGGCTTAAGGCTGTGTTAGTCCTGTGTCTCTCAGTATAGTAGAGTCACCTTTCTGCTGTGCCTTAGACACTTTTCCAGGAAGGTCTGGTCTGACAAACCTTTCTACTCACATATCCTAGTTTTATATTAGAGATTGATTCTTTCATAGTAAACTTATCTTTCATCTCTGGTCTTCTTTTACTATATAAAAAATATTAAGTTATTAATATCTAGTGTAATATACAAATGAGCCTACCCATAATTTTCATGTGTAAAATCCTTTGATTTCTTGCCTATTTTACAGTAAAAGAAAAAATTTCATTATCATGTGGTAGGAGTGTAAGATTTGTGCGTCTGGGCGTAGTAGTTCATGCCTGTAATCCCAGCAGTTTGGGAGGCCAAGGTGGGCAGATCACTTGAGCTCAGGACCAGCCTGGGCAACAAAGTCAGAACCCATCTCTGCAAAAAATACGAAAATTAGCTGGATGTGGTGGCACATGCCTGTGGTCCCAGCTACTTAGGAGGCTGAAGTGTGAGGATGGCTTGTGCCTGGGAGGCAGAAGTTGCAGTGAGCCAAGATTGTACCACTGCACTCTAGCCTGGGCTACAGAGCCAGACCCTGCCTGACTCAAAAATTGTGAAAATTCTTTTGGGTTTTTTCTGACAGAAGCTTGTATTAGGTACTCAGAATCTTTATATAAAACAGAGGAGTTAAATGGAATGTGGCTGTTCTTTTTCCCAAACATTTTATTCTTATTTGAAGTCAGTGAAATAAGTTTTTGAATAGAGAAAATTCATGTGTCTTAAATGCTAAGAGAAAAAATTGTGTGGTATATTTAATTTGACAAATTCAGTGCTGTGCCCAGAATGCTCCAAATATACTTGTTGAACAATTGAATTATTTAGAGCACATATTTATTACTTAGTGAAAAGCATTGTGAGATTGTTTTTACTGACTCTGGAGCAAGTAAATTTACTTTATCATCCACAATTAATCTCAGAGTTTTGATACATTTTATCTGGAAATTTAAAATCTTACTAAGATTTTTGCCTCTTGAATTATCTGTTAGAACTCAGATAATAGCTTATTGATTAAGTATAGAACAGATGATACCTAGATAACATTGTATGTTTTTATGGATATTCTCAGATGGAGAGACACATGTATTGGTCGTCACTTTTTAATAATTATTTTGGTCACATAATTGTTGAAAACATTTGGATTTTACTGACTTGGCCAGTTTTAAATCAGGCATCTATTAAGTTCCTCCTTTGTATTCACTTCAATGCTTAGATTCTTTAGGGGATTAAAAAGCAAAAGTAGCAGCTATCCTTTTGGAATTGACCTTCAGGAACTCAAAGCCCTGTTCTATAAAATTGAATAATAGGCCTCATTTTTAGTTTTCCTTTGATCTTTTCTTTCAGGTGTCCTCCACACATCTGTAGTCCTCCTCACAGAAATGTGTGAGCGAAGCCCAGACATGCTTGCGCATTTCAGAAAGGTAGGTGCCATTCTGTATGCCTAAGCCTTTCTTGATTGAAAAATGATTTTCCTGAAAAGGACATGATTTTCTTATTTATTTTTTTGAAAGCAAGCTATGGATCTGAATAAGAGTTTTAACTAGCCCTGCTGTGCAGTTGGGCTGGAAGCCAGATTTAGGCATATAAGTAAGAGCTGGCACTAGTATTGTGTTTTTCTTTGCATGATAGAAGTTTTCTCTCATTGTTGGCAGACACACACATTTCACGTGTTTTATCTGCTGTTTCCACATTTGAGTCAGGAAACATAATCTGAGGTCAAATTAAAAATAGGAGTTTTGTGTGTGTGTGTGTTTTTTTGTTTTTGTTTTTTCGAGACGGAGTTTTGCTCTTACTGCCCAGGCTGGAGTACAGTGGCATGATCTCGGCTCACTGCACCCTCCGCCTCCTGGGTTCAAGCGATTCTCCTGTCTCAGCCTCCCGTGTAGCTGAGATTACAGGCATGCGCCACCATGTCCATCTAATTTATGTATTTTTAGGAGAGACGGGGTTTCACCAAGTTGGCCAGGCTGGTCTTGAACTCTTGACCTCAGGTGATCAGCCCGCCTCAGCCCCCCAAGGTGCTGGGATTACAGGTGTGAGCCACTGCTCCTGGCCAGTTTTTTTTTTTTTTTTTAAAGACAGGAATTTCTTTTCTATTTTTTTTAAGGTTAAAACTAAAAATTGTTTTATTGCTTTCCCCCTACTGTTCATTTTAGGCCATTGACTCCTGTGATGGAAGTCCTAGCTATCTTAAGTACCCCCTTCTCTCTCCCTCTTTTTTTTTTTTTTTTTTTTTTTTTGAGGCAGTGTCTCGCTGCGTCACCCAGGCTGGGGTGCAGTGGTGCAATCTTGGCTCACTGCAACCTCTGCCTCCTGGTTCAAGTGATTCTCCTCCCTCAGCCTCCCGAGTAGCTAGGACTGCAGGTGTCCGCCACCACGCCCAGCTAATTTTGTTTAGTATTTTTAGTAGAGACGGGGTTTCACCATGTTAGCCAGGCTGGTTTCGAACTCTTGACCTCAGGTGATCCACCCACCTCAGCCTCCCAAAGTGCTGGGATTACAGACGTGAGCCACTGCGCCCGGCCTTTTTTTTTTTTTTTAACTAGTATTTTAAAGTGGACATTTCTATTTCTCCACTTAATTTTAGAAGACAGTAGTAAGGAGGACTCAGAGGAAGACTGTTCTTTGGGTAGTTATATGTGTTGAACTTCTTTTATAGGATGCTGGTCATTCCATAAATAGGACTCGCTTTGTACTTTAGATCTAGTAAGGCTCTAACAGGAGTTCTTTTTTGGCTTTTTTCCCTTAGATGTTCATGTCTTGATTAAATTATTGTAATATAGTATGAGACCCGTATCTGTCCCTAATGCTTGCTTTGTATGTTTTGTTCCTGTTGTCTGTTTGGAATCCTGCTGTATGTTAGAATGAAAAGGTAAGAATTAACCCTCTTTTAGATGGTGCATGCTGGCATTAGGTCCTTAGTAGCTTTTGTGTATCCATCCACAAATGTGGCTTTTAAAATATACTAATGCTGAAGCTGTGCTTAATACTGTGAGTTATTGTTCTAGCATTTTTGGCTAACTTCCTAGTCTAGTTTTTGTTTCGTCACTTAAACTCCTGACTCCAAAGTCAGCCTTGGATTTCAGTTGCAGCCTTTCCTGAATTGTAAACCTTCTTCTCTGCCTTTTCTTTATCTTTACTTGAGAAACTTTGAGCAGTTTTCCAGTGGCTTTGGTGATGGCAGTTCCAGATCAGTCTGGAGCTTTGACACAAAATGCTGCTGCTTTTTGAAGTAGATATTTTAGAACAGTATGTGGGTAACCTCATACTTTAAAAAGCTCTGTATGTACTGCTGAGCTTTCAGTTCAGACTTAGAGCTTTTATTTCTCCCTTACCCATACTTACTCTTACATAGAAGTTTTGGAATATTAAAAGGATTTTGAGGTAGAGTAGTGGGCACCAACTGATTTTCATGGCTGCAGCCTTTCCCTATGTCATCTTATTTTGTTTGTCCTGTCATCAGTTTTAATAATTTGCATTTTTGTCTGAAAAATGAAACTGGGTTCCAAGAATTGTATGCTGAACATTCAGACATTTGTGCTCTGTGTCCCAGGGTAATCTTATGTGATGTGCTGGCCTTTTGGCAGTGGATAAAACAGTTTCTGAATTTAGTAGCCCAAGGAAAAATGACTTTTCCAAGAAATAAACCAGATAAAAAATAACTTGGATTATATGTAGTACAAAAAAGCAGACCATTGGGAAGTGTGCAAAATAAACTTGGTAACTACTTGGTCTTCATTTTATTACAAAAATATTGATTTAAAGCGGTTTTAAAAGGTATATTATTATCTCTAATATAACCTTGCCCATAGTTGACAGATGTAATGAATTTACAGATCTCCATGGCTTAGATTTGTCTTATTTGGAGTTGTCCAAATTAGACTTTTGTTTAGGTGACTTATAAGAATTAATTCCGAACTGTTATGGCTCAACTTACTTAAATTCATACATATTGTGTTTTCTTGTATTTAGAAGTGGCCTTAATGTTTTGAATGCTTTGAGTGCATGCATTGGATATAGCTTGGCTTTTCATTTCAGTCTTGATCCCCTTTTAGGCTTGAGGAGTAGGGAAGGGACAGAGTCTAAATACAGTGAGAAAAATAATTGAGTTGCAGCAGAGTTGTAGCTAAAATTGCCTGCAAAAGAGATGCAATGCGGTTCACTTTGCACACTTTTTAACTAATTTTTGGTCATTAAAGTTGTTTATATAGCTAAAAATTGGGTTTTTAGTTGGAAATGTAAAAAGTTCCTGTTGTGGCAAAACTTTTGTTTTAATATCGAGTAATTGATCAACAGAAATGAAATGAGTGCCAATATTTAAAGCATCTTCGGCTTGACAGTAAAATTGCCTTTACAATGTGTTAAGACTCTTAATGGATAAAGTAAAGGAAGGACAGGAAGGAAATTCCTGATTATAAGGAATGTATAGTCTCATTGAAAAGATAAGAAAACAGACCACAAAGCCGTATATGTAAATAAGTCCTGAAATTTAAAAAAATTGTATCATATGAGTTAAGAATAGGAAGAGGAAATTATTCATAGCCTTGATATCTCTTAAGATGAAAGATGTAATTTTTTCATGTGTCTTTTCCATTTGATTACTGTATTACTGTTGTCAGCTTTGATATTCCCTGTTGTTTGTTGGAAAAGGGTATAACTCTTCTATGTTAAGAGTTTTTTTTTCTCTATTTGAGGTTGTATGTTCTAAAGCTATAATGTTAATAAGATCACTAGTTGTATTTTGGTGTGATGACATGTTATATGCAAATGTTTGAATGGATGAAAACTGAACATGTTTTTGCCACCTAGGCATGTCAAGTTCTGCAGAAGTAGAAATGCAGTATGCCCCACAGGCATCTGTTTTACCTGGTTCCCATAGGCTTTCTGACCCAGTATTATTTGTAATATCTTCACATATAACTCTGGCATAAAAAAGTCTGGTTTGGTTTTATCCAGATAAAATACATGTTTCTTCTTGAATATTGGCCTAATTTACTCCTAAGTTTATCAAACATCTGCAGTATGCTAGTATATTAAATCAGTAGAATTTGCTTGGACTTGGACCCTTACACCCTTTTTCTAAACCAAAGGACCTGCTTATTCATGAGATATTCTTCAATATTCACTGTTTTTTGATGCATCTTTCTCTGCAGCTTGTGCCCCAATTAGTTCGTATTTTAAAGAACCTCATCATGTCCGGATATTCACCAGAACATGATGTTTCTGGTATCAGTGACCCCTTTTTGCAGGTGAGGTTGAAAGAATGTTTTAAATAAATGTTATATGAATTTAATATATTTTAAGTAGACCATTTCCTTCCTCTTAAGTTTGTGTTGAGTAGAAATTTGGTAGTTAATTGATTAATTATATTAATGAATAGTGACACAATTCTGTATTAGATTATGAGGATACAATTACAGGTTTGTTCTTTTTTTTTTTTTTTTTTTTTTTTGAGACGAAGTCTTGCTCTGTCACTTAGGCTGGAGTGCAGTGGCACAATCTTGCCTCACCGCAGCCTTGACCTCCCAGGGTCAAGTGATCCTCCCAAGTAACTGGGATTTCAGGTGCACGGCACTGTGCCTGGCTCATTTTGTATATTTTGTAGAGACAGGGTTTTGCCATGTTGCCCAGGCTGGTCTCAGACTCCTGGACTCACGCAACCTGTCCACCTCAGCCTCTCAAGGTACTGGGATTACAGGCAAGAGCCACTGTGTCCCACTTGAAATTACAGTTTTAATAGTCAAAATCATTTACTGTTTGAATTATTTACTATAGCTCTGCAGGTGGTAGTATGTGGTAGTGTCCTTTAGCTGTGGAGTACTGAAGTGTGGGTTATCTTATAATAACTTTATTAGATGTAGAAGCATTTATAGCTTCTCTTAAGAAAATGTTTTCAATTCTTCTGTTTGATTTTTGACCATTTCTGATATGAATAAATGGTTCCAAATGAAGTTCTAAGACTTCATTTAGTCATTTGAATTTCATACCAAGATGAGATTTCTTTGTGTGAGACATAATTTGTTGACACCTGTCATATTTTGCACATTAGGTACGCATTTTGCGGTTATTAAGAATTTTAGGACGAAATGATGATGATTCAAGTGAAGCTATGAATGATATATTAGCACAGGTGAGTAGACCAAACTTAAATATTTATTTTAGTTTCGCAGGGAGTAGAATGATTATGGTTATGTGGAGCAGTTTTTATTTGTGTTTCCTCATTCATAGCTGTAATCAAAATGCCTCTTGTTACCTGTGGATATTTTTTGGAAGCATTGTTTTTATCACTTACGTACTGCCCTCGATATGTCTTTTCAGGTTGCCACTAATACTGAGACTAGTAAAAATGTAGGAAATGCTATTCTTTATGAAACGGTTTTGACTATCATGGATATTAAGTCAGAGAGTGGATTGCGAGTAAGTCGTTTTAAATCTTTTCTTCCCCCTTAAATGTTTCATTTAGAATGGTTGACTTGGACTGGAGTACTTCAGAATTGTATTCCATTTGGAACTCAACTTTAAGAAAGAATGATGCAAAATGTGGAATGCTTGATTTTTGGTATCTGAAATACCATTCCTTCCTGCTGAAGGCTTAACATTGATTATAAGAAACTTTGGGAGATCTTAGATGTAGCAATATAGTGAATATATTTGTCTTATCATTGTTGATGTTAACCTTGATCATTTGGTTGAGATGGTGTCTGCTGGGTCTTTCTACTGTAAAGTCATTATTTTTTCCTTTGTAATTAAAAATATTTTGGCAGATATTTTGAGACTATGTAAACATCCTATCCTCAGATTTTTACCTATCAGTTCTAGTATCCACCAGAGGATCTTGCCCACAGCAATTATTAAGATGGTATTCTAATGACAAATTTTCCATTTCCCTCATTTTTTTCCTCATTAAATAATTGGAATTCTTCTATAGAGAGGAGTTGTCCCTTCTCCTTCGTGAATTTGTTCATTCTGTCATTTATTAATATTAGAACTGTTAGCCCATAGCCTTGTAAAAAACAAATGTACTAGAGTATAATATTCATGTACAGTTCTTTTTGTCTTTAGCATTATAGTATCTAGTCAGATAACCAAAGTAATTTGGGTTAAGTTCTTTTCCTCTCCCCACCTTTCAAACAGAATGGTAACATACCATATATATTGTTCTGCACCGTACTTTGTTCACCTAACATTATCTTGGAGCCAATTCCAAATTAATGTATAGAGATAAGTCTTGTTCTTTTTTTCTTAATTGTGATAAAATATATATAACACAAAATTTACGATTTTCAGCATTTTTAAATGAACAGTTAGTACACTCATCTTGTTGTGTAACCAGTACTATAGTTTATCTCCAGAACTTTTTTGCCTTAAAGTCTGTATCCATTAAACAATAACTCTCCATGCTGTAACTACCTCTAGTCCCTGGCAACCACCATTCTACTTCTGTCTGTGAATTTGACTACTCTCAGGTACCTCTGAAGAGATATAAGAAAAAACCCAAAGTATTTTTTCTACTCTTTACTGTCTACCCTCACAGAGTCATTCAACACTTCACTTCTTTTTTGTTTTGTTTTAGAGAGACGGGGTCTCTCTCGTTCAGGCTGATCTTGAACTCCTGGCCTTAAGCAGTCCTCCCACGTCAACCTCCCGAGTAATGTGAGCCATCATGTCCAGCTCCAACATTTCACTTATGACACCATATGTGTTGGGGCTATTTCCCTATACATCAGGTGGTTTTCTGGTAGATACCAGCTGGGTATCCTCTAATTGAATTCAATTCTGACACTGTCTTCCTGGAGATAAGGTGTCACATCCCGCCGGGTGCAGGCCTGTAATCCCAACACTTTGGGAGACTGAGGAAGGTGGATCACAAGTTCAGGAGATTGAGACCATCCTTGCTAACACAGTGAAACCCTGTCTCTACTAAAAAAAAAATACAAAAAAATTAGCCGGGCGTGGTGGCGGGTGCCAGCTACTAGAGAGGCTGAGGCAGGAGAACGGCATGAACCTGGGAGGCGGAGATTATAGTGAGCCGAGATCGCGCCACTGCACTCCACTGGGCAACAGAGCGAGACTCGTCTCAAAAAAAAAAAAAAAAAAGGTGTCACATCCCACAGTTTGAGGGCTCAGTCCCACAAGACTGACCCCTCCCAACCCCAACTTCAGATGCCACTCCCAAGCTCAGGTTGTGACCTGTGCTTCTAACCAACCAGCTGTAAGTCAGGGTTCCCACAACCCCCTCCTCAGGTTTGGTTAGTTTGCTAGAGTGGCTCACAGAACTCAGGGAAACACTTCACTTACGCTTGTTGGTTTGTTATAAAGGATATAGATGAACAGCCAGATGGAAGAGATGTATAGGGCAAGGCTTGTGGGAAGGGGTTGAAAGCTTCCATACCCTCTCCAGATATGCCACCCTCCAGGAAGCTCCACATATTCATCTGGAAGCTCCTCTGAACTCTGTCCATTTCAGATTCTTGGAGGCCTCATTATGCAGGCATGATTGATTAAATCATCGGTGATCAGTTTAACCTTCAGCATCTCTCCCCTCCCCAAGGTCGGGGGATGGGACTGAAAGTTCCAACCTTCTAATATCATGGTTGTTCCCCTGGCAACTAGTCTCCATTCTGAGGCTATCTTAGGAGCCCATTGAGAGTCATATCATTAGAACTAAAGATGCTGTCACACAGGAAATTCCAAGGGATTTAGGATTTGTATGCCAGGAAACATGGACAAAAACCAAGTATATATTTCACCATATCACACTACCTCATATAAGTAGAATCATACAGTTTTTATCCTTTTGATAAGCATATTATTTAACATAATGTCATCAAGGTTGAACCATGTGTCAGAATGCATTATGTCTTAATGGCTGCGTGACATTCCATTGCATGGGTATGGCATAGTATAATTAGCAAATTTGCTATTAACGGAGTTTTAGGGTATCTCCTATCATTTGCAGTTATCAGTAGTGCCACAGTAGACTTTGGTCTATATGTACAGTTGTTTGGCAGATCAGTTCCTAAAAGTGAAATTGATAAAACAGAGAATATACTTTCACTTTAAATATAGTTATTTCCAGATTTCCCTCTAAAGAGGCTGTACTAATATTATTTTTCCACTAACAAAACGCTGTCAAAACATTAAACGACCTTCCAGCACTTACCTTTAGTGTATGATTTTAAGAGTTTGCCTTTAGATTTTTCCTTTTTTTTTTTTTTTTGAGACAGAGTCTTGCTCTGTTGCCCTGGCTGGAGTACGATGGTACGATCTTGGCTCACTGCAACCTCCGCCTCCCAGGTTCAAGCGATTCTCCTGCCTCAGCCTCCTGAGCAGCTGGGATTACAAGCATGCAGCACCATGCCCAGCTAATTTTTATATTTTTAGTAGAGACGGAGTTTCACCATGTTGGTCAGGCTGGTCTCGAACTCCTGACCTTGTGATCTACTGGCCTCGGCCTCCCAGAGTTCTGGGATTACAGGCATGAGCCGCCGTGCCCGGCTCCAGTTTTTTTTTTTTTTTTTTTTTTTTTTTTTTTGTGTGTGTGTGTTGGCTAGCAGTCTGTGAAGCACCAGAGGCCAGAAAGTTATCCTTTAAACACAGGAAACAATATAAAACTTTAATTTTCCTAAATTTTGACCTATGCTATTTCTCTTTAGGTCCTAGCCATAAATATCCTGGGTCGTTTCTTATTGAACAATGACAAGAATATTAGGTAAGTGAACTGAAGTATGTCTTTTATCTTGGATATTGTAAGCCCAGTATTTTAAGAGTGATTTTGCTCAAGATTACACATGTATTGAGTCACATATCTAGAACTTTTAGCTCAGAATTTTTATGTTTTTCTGGTCTTAAAACTACTGTTTTGTAAAGACTTGAGGATTTGTCTCATGGCATATATTCCTATTTGTTCTGTAAATCAGGAGTAAGCAGAATTTTTCTGTAAAGGGTCAGATGGTAAGTATTTTAGACTTTGTGGGCCATGGAATCTTTGGTAACTACTTACCTCTGCCCCTTAGCATGAAATTAGCCATAGACAATATGTCAATGATGAGTGTGGCTGTGTTCAATAAAATTGATTTACATCAAACTTGGGAACTAGTATGAAAAAAAATTTTGATATACAAAAACAGCAGAGAGCTGGATTTTACAGGTAGGCTGTAGTTTGTTGACTGACCCCTGCTCTAAATTAAGAAAAATGTAACATTTCGGGTAGCAAATCTGGAATGTCTTTGTGAACTCCAGCTAGTTTTAGCTAGTTTTTTAGGTAAATGAATTGATCAGTATTATCTTTTATTTTGGTATTTTCCTGTATGTAGTACGTATTCCTGCTTACCTGTTTTTCTAATCAGGAGAAGTTTTTCTTATACTAAACATGAAAAGATGTGGAAGCTAGGTGTAGTAGCTCACACCTGTAATGCCAACACTTTGGGAGGCAGAGATGGGTAGATCATGATGAGCCCATGAGTTCGAGACCAGCCTGGGCAACATGGCAAAACCCTATCTCTATATAGAAAAATACGAAAAATGAGCCAGGTGGCTTGGTGGTGTGCCCCTGTAGTCCCGGCTACTCTGGAGGCTGAGGTGGGAGGATCACCTGAACCCAGGAGGTTGAAGCTGCAGTGAGCCGTGATCATGCCACTGCATTCCAGTCTAGGTGACAGAATGAGACCCTGTTTTTTTTTTTTTTTTTTCTCTTGAGACAGAGTTTCGCTCTTGTTGCCGAGGCTGGAGTGCAGTGGCGCGATCTTGGCTCACTGCAACCTCCGCCCCCTCAGTTCAAGTAATTCTTTTGTCTCAGTCTCCCGAGTAGCTGGGTTTGCAGGTACACGTCACCACGTCCAGCTAGTTTTTTGTATTTTTAGTAGAGACGGGGTTTTACCATGTTGGCTGGGCTGGTCTCTAACTCCTAACCTCACGTAATCCACCCGCCTCGTCCTCCCGAAGTGCTGGGATTACAGGGAGTGAGCCACTGCACCTGGCCGAGACCCTGTTTCAAAAAAAAAAAAAAAAAGATGTGGAAATAATTATTGTGGCACCCTGAATTATCTTCTCCTTCTAAAGAACACTTGGATTGCCAGGCGCGGTGGCTCACACCTGTAATCCTAGCACTTTGGTAGGCTAAGGTGGGAGGAACGCTTGAGCCCAAGAGTTTGAGACCAGCCTGGGCAACATAGCGGGGGACCACATCTCTATTAAAAAATAAATACATAAATAAAATTTTAAACCTTAACATACTAAGTTAAACACGTGGATTTTAAACTCAAATTTTTATAGAGGCAGTTTTGGTACCAGTATCGAATAAAAGCAGAGAAAACTCAAATGGTAAAATTAAAATTACATTATGAGGCAAAGGCAGCCTTAAAAGGCATATTATATGCTCTCTTTGTTTTACTATTTGGAAAACTTTAAAATAATTGAGTCAATCACTTCTATTTATTTTATATTTAATTTAATTTAATTTAATTTATTTTTTTTTTGAGACAGAATCTCGCTCTGTTGCTTAGGCTGGAGTGCAGTGGCATGATCTCGGCTCACTGCAAGCTCTGCCTCCTGAGTAGCTGGGACTACAGGCGCATGCCACCACGCCTGGCTGATTTTTTGTATTTTTAGTAGAGATGGGATTTCACCATGTTAGCTAGGGTGGTTGGTCTTAACCTCCTGACCTCGTGATCTGCCTGCCTTAGCCTCCCAAAGTGCTGGGATTGTAGGCATGAGCCACTGCGCCCAGCCCCAATTTTATTTTTTTTGAGACAGAGTCTTGCTCTGTCGCCCAGGCTGGAGTGCAGTGGCGTGATCTCAGCCCACTGCAACCTCAGCCTCCCATGTTCAAGCAATTCTCGTGCCTCAGCCCCCCGAGTAGCTGGGACTACAGGCACCTGACACCCATGTGCCTGGCTAATTTTTATATTTTTAGTAGAGATAGGGTTTCACCATGTTGGCCAGGCTGGTCTTGAACTCCTGACCTCGGGTATCCTCCCGCCTCGGCCTCCCACAGTGCTGGAATTACGGGTGTGAGCCACCATGCTCGGCGTACTTTTAGAAGTTTAAATGGACTCGACCATGAATGCAAATCTAAAATCCAGAGCTTCTCCAGGTTGCCATTTTTTTAGATTATGGTACTGCTTATACCTTTGAAATACTACTTTTATGCTAACTTTCTTTTAAATATTTAAAAATGTATGCTTTCTCTTATCCATTAGACGTCTTTCTATTATTTAAAGAGAGAAAACTATCCAGAATTTTACATTTTAACTCTGTTATTTTGCAACTGTTTCATCTAGATACGTGGCTCTGACATCTTTGTTGAAGACTGTACAGACAGATCATAATGCAGTACAGAGGCACAGAAGCACAATTGTGGACTGTCTTAAAGATTTGGATGTCTCAATAAAACGGTAACAAACTGAGAGCCTTTCTCAGTCTAGTGTTTTTGGTAAACTGAGTGACAGATTATTGATAGTTCTGTGCCCCTGCCATGTGATACTTTGTAATAGTTTTTGGAGCAAGAGTGTTGACATTTGTGTATTTAGTCATTATGTTCATAGATGGACTCTGCTGAGTGAATCCTTTTTTAGAAAGGATTGGCAGGGAGAAGTTTAGTTTATTAAGGAGGCCAGTAAGAATACTTAAGTGCACACTGAAGTTGTCCTTGGCTCTTTGATAAGTATAACAGGCACAGAGAATCTTGGCAAAAGTTTACCTAAGGGAGGTACTGTGCTTTGTGTGTTGGAGGATGAAAGTACAGAGTGATCCATCGGCTAAGTGTCTTATCACAATGCTGACACTCAAACTGCTGACAGCACACGTTTTTCACAGTACTTACCCCCAGGATCCTGAAGGCAGCGTGTTTCTTAGAACTGTGTATCCTGAAATGACTGTTAGGCAGCAGATAGCACTCTCAAAAAACATAAATCCCTTCCCTCAATGGAGTAATTCTACTGGATCTCTTCTTAGAACTCTAGGTGTTTGTAGAACCTAGCTAAAGTTGGCCTCTGAACTTTTGGTTGTATGTTCAAATCTAGAACAAAGTATATTTAAAGTGATCTCTGAAACCATTCAGTCAGCAAACATTTATTGATGCTGAGTTCCTTTGATTTGCACAGAACAGGTACAAATAAAAGGTGCTAAGTGCTTGAGCAATCTAAAGATAAGACCTAAACTTAATAACACCAACTTTTATGTAGCACTTTGCAAAAGATTTTTTAAGTACCCTCTCAGTGGGTTCTCAGAGCAAGCCAATGAGAGAGCCTAAACAACTACTTCTATCCCTGATTAACAGGTTAGTTAAAATTCGGTCCCACAGGGATCAAATGACTTAACCTAAACCTTAATCCTTGTAAGGGGCAGTCCTGGGAATAGATATTAGCCTTCTGACTCTTTTTGTGTTGTTTCTCTCTAGCTCATTACTGGGTTGTGAATTTCAAAAGAAGTGAAACCTGTGTCTCTTTGACAGGATATATAACAGTAAGAGCTTAGACTCTGGAGCCAGACTGCCTCATTTCATATTCTGACTCTGTCTTTGATAGACTGGGTCAAATTACTTAAACTTTCAGTGCCTCAATTGCCTCATAAGTAAAATGCAGATAGAAGGGCAACCACTTCATAGGGTTATGCAGGATAAATTGAATTAATATATGTAAATTACAGAAGCACCCTATAAGTTATTATATCTAAGGATTGAACTTTTGCTACTTATATGTTAGCTTAGCTAAGATGAAAGTATCCCCTACTTGTTAGATAGGGTTTGTTTGTTTTTATTTTTTTTTGGAGACGGAGTCTTGGTCTGTTGCTCAGACTGGAGTGTGGTGGCGCGAACTTGGCTCACGGCAACTTCCGTCTTCTAAGTTCAAGTGATTCTCCTGTCTCAGCCTCTTAAGTACCTGGAATTATAGGCGCCTGCCACCACGCCCAGCTAATTTTTATATTTTTGGTAGAGACGGGGTTTTGCCATGTTGGCCAGGTTGGTCTTGAACTCCTGACCTCAGGTGATCTGCCCGCCGTGGTGTCCCAAAGTGCTGGGATTACAGGCGCGAGCCACTGTGCCCAGCCTCAATTGTTACTTTTGAAAGCCATTGTACATACAGTGTTTGATATTATTGACCAAGTATGGAAAGATGATAGTAACCTTACAACTTTTACATGTTAAACATTCCTATTTTTCACTTCACTGCCAACTTTGATAGGCAGTTATAGAAACTCTTATTTGTCCTCATAGCACATGCCATTTTTTTTCCTTCTCATGGCCCTCATTTTCCCTTTGAAAAATTTTTTTTTTTGAGACAGAGTCTCGCTGTGTTGCCCAGGCTGGAGTCCCTTGCCTCACTGCAATCTCTGTATTCCGGGTTCAAGCAATTCTCCTTCCTCGGACTCCCTAGTAGCTGGGACTAGAGGCACCCACCACCATGCCTGGCTAATTTTTTATTTTTAGTACATAAGTGGTTTCACCGTGTTGGCCATGCTGATCTCAAGCTCCTGACCTCAGGTGATTCGCCCACCTTGGCCTCCCAAAGTGGTGAGAAAACAGGTGTGAGCCACTGTGCTCGGCCTTGAATTCAGTTTTTAATCTGAATTTCTGCATACCTTTTGATAGAAACTATGTTACATCATCTTTGGACAGAGTAGGGTGTAATAAAAGGAGAATATGGTGACTTCACATGTCACATTTTTTTTTTTTTTTTTTTTTTTTTTTTTTTTTTTTTTTTTTTTTGAGGCGAAGTCTCGCTCTGTCGCCCGGACTGGAGTGCAGTGGCCGGATCTCAGCTCACTGCAAGCTCCGCCTCCCGGGTTTGCGCCATTCTCCCGCCTCAGCCTCCCGAGTAGCTGGGACTACAGGCGCCCGCCACCTCGCCCGGCTAGTTTTTTTTTTTTTTTGTATTTTTAGTAGAGACGGGGTTTCACTGTGTTAGTCAGGATGGTCTCGATCTCCTGACCTCGTGATCCGCCCGTCTCGGCCTCCCAAAGTGCTGGGATTACAGGCTTGAGCCACCGCGCCCGGCCACATGTCACATTTTTAAGGAATGAGACAGAGGTATTATTATTGGGTAATACATTTGCCCCTCTTTTTGAGACTCTTAAGTATTCTAACTTCCACATTTGTAGAACAGCCTGTTGAACCCAAACTGCATGTTTGGACTTTAGTGGTATATCTCATAGGGACTTTTGAGGAAAAATATTGCATGAAGATTCAAAATATCAAAACTAACTTTGATTACATAAAAATACATCTCCTTGGTTATTTTGTGTGCAAAGATTGGGATCACAAGATTGTGCAAGGACGTTAGCACATCTGGCAGTGCTTGGTGTTCACGGAGTGCATACCTGGGTCTTTGTTTCATTTCCACTATAAATTTTGTAACTGTTTTTAATTTTTCCCTTCTGCAAGGCGTGCAATGGAATTGAGTTTTGCCCTGGTAAATGGGAATAATATCCGAGGCATGATGAAAGAATTACTTTATTTTCTGGATTCGTGTGAGCCAGAATTTAAAGCAGACTGTGCATCTGGAATCTTTCTTGCTGCAGAAAAGTAAGATTTAATTTTTACGTTTATTGGTAAAGTCTGCTTGGAACTTTTGGAAGTGTCTTTAAAACATGGGGAGGGGGCTGGGTGCGGTGGCATACACCTGCAGTCAGCAGTTTGGGAGGCCGAAGCAGGCGGATCACGAAGTCAGGAGTTTGAGACCAGCCTGGCCAACATGGTGAAATGCTGTCTCCATTAAAAATACAAACATTTGTTGGGCCTGGTGGCGCGCACCTGTAGTCCCAGCTTCCCGGGAGGCTGAGGCAAGAGAATCACTTGAACCTGGGAGGCAAAGGTTGCAGTGAGCCGAGATTATACCACTGCACTCCAGCCTAGGTGACAGAGCAAGACTCCATCTCAAAAACAAAACAAAACCAACAACAACAAAAAAATGGGGAAACGACTATAAATATGTTTAAGACACATAACATTTATTTCAAGCTCTCAGCTGAGACCAAAAAAATTTTACACTTTTTTTTTTTTTCTTTTGAGACGGAGTCTCACTGTGTTGCCCAGGCTGGAGTGCAGTGGCCGGATCTCAGCTCACTGCAAGCTCCGCCTCCCGGGTTCACGCCATTCTCCTGCCTCAGCCTCCCGAGTAGCTGGGACTACAGGCGTCCGCCACCTCGCCCGGCTAGTTTTTTGTATTTTAGTAGAGATGGGGTTTCACCGTGTTAGCCAGGATGGTCTCGATCTCTTGACCTCGTGATTCGCCCGTCTCGGCCTCCCAAAGTGCTGGGATTACAGGCTTGAGCCACCGCGCCCGGCCAAAATTTTACACTTTTATGAAATCTTCTCGTTTATCTGTTCTTTAACTTCTAATCTCTGATGCTGTTTTTTGTTTTGTTTTGGTTTATTTGTTTTCGTTTTTTTTTTTTTTTGAGACAGGGTCTCACTTTGTCACCTAGGCTGGAGTGCAGTGGCACGATCTCCCAGCTCGCTTCAACCTTGACCTCCCAGGTTCAGGGCATCCTCCTGCCTCAGCCCCCCAGGTACCTGGGACTACAGGTGTACGCCGCCACACCCTGCTAATTTCTGTTTTTTTTTTTTTTTTTTTTTTTGGTAGAGATGGGGTTTCACTATGTTGTCCAGGCTGGTCTTGAACTCCTGGACTCAGGCGATCCGCCTGCCTCAGCCTCCCAAAGTGCTAGGATTACAAGCATCAGCCACCACACCTGGCCTATGGTGCTGTTTTAATAAAGGGAATAGAAAAGTTAAAACATCTGAATTGCCGCTCTATGCAGAATTTTGAGGAAGTACCTTATGATTTTAGTAGTATAGCCATTCTTTCTCTTCTTTCCACACTGAATTTAAGGAAACAAATTTTTAGTTCTAATGTTGTTGTCTTGGTCTGAAAACAGTTCCTTTTTTTTTCTTTGTTCTTTATCCTCTCCTGCCCTGACTGAATGATCATTTTCTCTGAAACTGAAAACAAATCTCATTTCTCAGCTTAGCAACTCTTATTGCGATCTTATGGGAAAGATCTGAGTTTGACTACATACTCTCTTTTTTTTTTTTTTAATTTTAGAAATGGGGTCTTGCCCTGTCAGCCATGCTGGAGGGCAGTGGGCCAGTCATAGCTTACTGCAGCCTGGACTTCTGGGCTTAAGCCATCCTTCTACCTCAGCCTCCTGAGTAGCTGGGACTATAGGCGCAAATCATCATGTGCTACTAATTTTTTAATTTTTATTTTGTAGAGATGGGGTCTTGCTGTATTGCCCAGGTTTGTCTGGAACTCCTAGCCTCAAGCACTCCTTCCTCCTTGGCCTCCCAAAGTACTGGGATTATAGGCATGAGCCACTGAAGTCAGTTGACTGTATACCATTTTATCACTCTCTGAAATGGCATTTGTTGCTAGATTTGAAGTTGAAATGTTTCCAGATATTTCACTTATCCAGGGAACCTAGAAAAGACTGTAGGACAGGATTTTCTTTTCTTTCTTTCTTTCTTTTTTTCTACAGTGAGCCGGCTCACTGTAGCCTCAACCTCCCAGGCTCAGGCAATCCTTCCACCTCAGCCTCCCAGAGTAGCTGAACTACCAGTACCCACCACCACACCCAGCTAATTTTTGTATTTTTTGGTGAGACAGAGTTTCACCATGTTGCCCAGGCTGGTCTCGAACTCCTGAGCTCAAACGATCTCCCACCTCAGCCTCCCAAAATGCTGGGATCACAGGTGTGAGTCAACCTGCTTGGGCAGGATTTTCTAGTCACTGAAAACAGTATATTTTGCTGGTTCCAATTGTCCCTTTCCGTTGTTTTTTTCAGGTATGCACCTTCCAAACGATGGCATATAGACACAATTATGCGTGTTTTGACAACGGTAAGTACTTTTTTTCAGACAGCACATACAGAGTGCTGGGGATATACTAATAAATGTGGCATACAAATCCTTTGTTATCATGAGGTTAATGTTCTAGTCAGGGAGGTAAGAAATTCACAAGTAAATAGGTAACATTAATGTCAGTTAAGAATAAATGCCGTGAAGAAAAACGTAAAGCAGCATGGAGGAATATAATGATGGCAGGATAAGGTGGGATATAGGTCAGCTGGCCAAGTGTTTTAGATTAGCGTAGTCAGGGAGGTCTCTCAGAGGAGATAACGACATAACATTTGAGTAGAGACCTTAGAGACGTGAGGTACGAGCCATGCAGAGATCTTGAGGAATAGTGTACCATACAGAGGGAACACTAAGTGCAAAGACCAGAGGTAGGAGCAAGCATGGCTTGCTTGGAGAGCAACAGAAAGGCAAGTAAAGCTGTAAAGTGAGAGAGGCAGAGAATGGTAGGTTGGACGTCAGAGACATAAGCAGGGGCCAGACTATATAGGCCTCATGGGAGCTTGCATTTTATTTTGAATATGTTAGGAAGCCATTGTAGGGTTTTGAATGGCTAAAGTTACTCAGGATTTGAAATCCTGTTTTGGATGGGATCCTTTCTTTGGCGTTCTTGCAGAAATTTGGGGTTCCTGTGTTTATTATTCAATTAGTAGGCAAGGATTAGGTATTTAAGAGTAAAAATGCAAGTGCAGTGACATGTAAGAAAAAACGATTTCCATCTAATTCACTAGAAGTAGATACTGTAAAGGAAAAGTCACAAATTTAACCATATTAAAATTAAAAACTGGAATAACAAAAAGGGGAACAGTCTACAGATTTCAAAGGCAAATTAGGCCGGGCGCGGTGGCTCAAGCCTGTAATCCCAGCACTTTGGGAGGCCAAGATGGGCGGATCACGAGGTCAGGAGATCGAGACCATCCTGGCTAACACGGTGAAATCCCATCTCTACTAAAAATACAAAAAACTAGCCGGGCGAGGTGGCGGGCGCCTGTAGTCCTAGCTGCTCGGGAGACTGAGGCAGGAGAATGGCGTGAACCTGGGAGGCGGAGCTTGCAGTGAGCTGAGATTGCACCACTGCGCTCCAGCCTGGGCAACAGAACGAGTCTCCGTCTCAAAAAAATAAATGAATAAATAAAAAATTTAAAAAAGGCAAATTAACAACTGGGGAAAAAGTGAGGTATCATTTTTTCACATTTCATAATTTTTAATCTAATTCCCAGTATTAGAAAATAGAGAAACAGGCAGTACTCTTCACTTTATGGGAGTGTGGGATGATGCCATCTTTTTACTGTGCAGTTTGGTAGTATGTAGGAAAAACCTTAAATTGTACCCTTTAATTAATTCAATTTTTAGGACTTTAGCCTGAAAAAATAATAGTACAAGTACACAAATGTGTGTATGTAAAAGTATTCATCCTAATCTTGTTTATAGTAGGAGAAAACCAGAAACAACTAGTAGTTCCCAAATGGGGATTAAGTAAATTATGATACATCTGTAGGGAGAGCATGATATCATTGAAATTATGACTTAATGTATTTGTTGACATATGAAATTATGACATGTATTTGTTGCTGTGGAATTCTCTCTGGGGTGTACTCATGTTTTAGTTTACTTACAATGAATTAACTTGGTAAAAGGTTAAAACTTAATAAATTTGATTAACAAGGGGAAAAATTATAATCTAACAAAATGTAATGAACATAATGATGAATCAGGACATATTTTCCTAGTTTTCACGAGGCTTAAAAGAAGGGAGAAATGGGCACTCCTGAAGGAAAGTGTTTGTAAGAATTCAAAACCTTTTTTTATATGCGCCTGATTTTATTTTTCTAATTGACTTGTCTTCTCTTATTATGATCATGTGATTTGTTTTCTTTAGTCTGTTATGTGCTGGGTTACATTGATATTTGAATGCCTAACCAGCCTTACATACCTGGGATACATGGTCAGGGTATATTTTTTTTTATATATATTTGTTGGGTTTGATTTGCTAATATTTTGTTATTTTTATATCTATATTCATGAGAGAGATTGGCCTATAGTTTTCTCTTATAAAGTTGTTTTTGACTCATGTGTTATTTAGAAGTATGTTCTTTTAATCTCCAAATATTTTGGCATTTTTTTGCAGCTGTCTTTGTGTTGCAGATTTCTAGTTTAATTCTGTGTGGTCTAAGAACATACTTTGTATGATTTATGTTCTCTGAAATTTGTTAAGATATTTTTTATGACCCAGAAGGTGATCTTTCTTGGTTCAGTGTTAAGTTTGAGAAAAATGTGTATTCTGCTGCTGTTGAATGAAGCAGTCTTATTATACATGCCCATTAGATCACCCTGATGCTTTCTTGTATTTAATGCACTCTGCTTTAGGGAAGGATGTAAATAAGCTGTACTGCAAATTACCTGCTTTTTAGCTTCTCACCTTTCCTTTTGACCATTTTCCCAAAATTCTTCCTCTTTGTGTTTCTTAACCATAGTGGCCTGATAAAACCCTGATCACCTGGCTGTTTTTTTCCTTTCCAAAATACACATGGTTAGGACTAGTCTCAGTCTTATAAATTAAGTCTATTGTTCTATTTAGGAATGGGAGATTGACCAAGGTTGGGTGATAAAGTTTTAAACCTTTACATCATCATCATCATCATCATCATTAGTACTAGTACTAGTAGTACTAGTAGTAGTAGTAGTAATAGTGATGGAGTCTTGCTGTGTGGCCCAGGCTTGTGTCAAATTCCTGGCCTCAAGCAGTCCTCTTGCTTCAGCCTCCCAAAGTGCTGGGATTACAGGTGTGAGCCACTGTGCCCAGCCTTACTTTTAATTTGGACAAAGAGAAAATTTTAAAAAATAAAATTTAAAAATTTCACATATTTAAGTAAGACTTTGAAGTTTGAGCTGTTATGAACCTGAGAATTGGAACCAAATTTATCTTTGAGGGTGTTTTGTAGAATTCTTCTTTTAAAAACAATAATAATAGCTGGGCGCAGTGGCACACGCCTGTAATCCCAGCACTTTGGGAGGCCAAGGCAGGTGGATCATCTGAGGTCAGGAGTTCGAGACCAGCCTGACCAACATAGTGAAACCCCATCTCTACTAAAAATAGAAAAATTAGCCAGGTGTGGTGGCATGCGCCTGTAGTCCCAGCTGTTTGGGAGGCTGAGACATGAAAATCACTTGAACCTGGGAGGTGGAGGTTGCAGTGAGCCAGGATCGCGCTATTGTGCTCCAGCCTGGGTGACAGAGCAAGACTCTGTCTCAAAAAAAGAAAGAAAGAAAAAAGAAACACACAGTAATAATAATAGCTAACACTTGTTATCATCACTGCTGGGTGTTTCTAGGGGTAATTGTCTGCATTTCCTTTTAGGCAGGAAGTTATGTTCGTGATGATGCAGTCCCCAATTTAATCCAGTTAATAACTAATAGTGTGGAGATGCATGCCTATACTGTCCAGCGCCTGTACAAAGCAATTCTTGGTGATTATTCTCAAGTAAGTACTTCATTCAGCTATTTTAGCTATGAGGTAATTTTACTCTCAAATTTTCTGGTATATTTTTCTTCTTTTTTTTCCCCTCTCCCCTTTGGTATGTCTTTATTTCTAATACTCTAGATATGCACAGTTTTGATCTTCATTATGAGATGACCTATGATTTGCATTAAATAACTTTGGAAAAATTGAAGTCCTTAAGAAATGTTGACTTTTCTTTTCACAGCAACCTTTGGTACAAGTGGCTGCATGGTGTATAGGTGAATATGGTGATCTTCTTGTATCTGGCCAGTGTGAAGAGGAAGAGCCTATTCAGGTACTCCTTGTCACTCTTGATTAAGTGGGGGAAAATAGTGGTTTTGGTTTTAGGAGAGTAGTGTTTAATGGGGAGTTGAGGTTGATTCCTTGAAAACTTTTTAGGCCAGGTGTGGTGGCTCATGCCCATAATCCCAGCACTTTGGGAGGCTGAGATGGAAGCATTGCTTGAGCCCAGGAGTTTGAGACCAGCCTGGGCAACGTGGTGAAACTCTGTCTCTACAAAAGACACAAATATTAGCCAGGTGTGATGGTATCTAGTCCCAGCTACTCAGGAGTGAGACCGTGTCTCAAAATATTTTTTAAAAACCCAGCTTTTCAAAGAATCGAACTAGAATTATATTGGAAAACCTGCCATTTTTTGAGATGGAACTTATTGAGCCATTGTGAGATTTTTTTTTTTTTTAAAGACAGAGTCTCACTCTGTCACCCAAGCTGGAGTTCCATGGCAGGACCACAACTCACTGCAGCCTTAATCTCCTGGGTTTCAAGCGATCTTCTCACCTCAGCCTCCTGAGTAGCTGGGACTATAGGCATTCACCACAATGCCTGGCTAATTCTACTTTTTGTAGAGACAGGATTTCACCATGTTGCCCAGGCTGGTCTTGAACTCCTGGACTCAAGCAGTCTGCCTGCCTTGGCCTCTCAAAGTGTTGAGATTAACAGACGTGAGCTACTTTGCCCGGCCCCATTGTAAGATTTTAAAACCACTTTAGGTCCAACTCCCTGTCCTAGTGGACTGAATTATGTTTCTCTTACCTTCTGGCTGATAAACAAGAAGAAATGAGACATGTGTCTATGTTCTTATTTGCACATTAAAGGACTGGCTTTAAAAGGGAAAATTGTGGCAACAACACTTGAACTCTGTATGTTTTTCTTTTCTTCTTCTGTTTCTGCCACTTGAAGTTCTAATATTGCTTCTTAGCCCCAGTGGTCATTTTTCACTCTTTTTACCCCCACCTACTCTGTTAATAGAACAGCTTGGACAGTTACCCTGGTAAAGCACAGGTTGAGTTAGAGGCTTTTGTAATGGTAGGATTGTCTTTCTGGCTGCATCCCCTGACTTGATACCAGATTTAGATGCTTAATCGTGCTACTTACTCTTCGTCGTCGTCTTTTTCCTCCTCCTCCTCAGGTAACAGAGGATGAAGTATTGGATATTTTAGAAAGTGTCCTAATCTCTAATATGTCCACCTCTGTGACACGAGGTTATGCCCTCACTGCCATTATGAAGCTTTCTACTCGATTCACTTGTACTGTAAAGTGAGTATTGAAGAAACATAGGGTGAACAAGTTTTGTAATTAAAAAAAAAAAACAACAACAAAAAAAACTTGATATCATGGAAAATTTCAAGCATAGACAAAAGTAGAGGGAATAATAACACAAATTTGCGTTACTTATTTCTCAGCAGTCACAATGATCAATTAATAGTTAATCTTTATTCATCAGCACTTTGTTCCCTTTCATTCTTTTACTCCCTTGTGGATTATTTTGAAGCAAAAAAGTTAGGGAGTTTTGTTTGTTTGTTTGTTGAGACAGGGTCTTGCTCTCTTACCCAGGATGGAGTGCATCATAGTTTACTGCAACCTTGAACTCCTGGGCTTAAGGGATCTTCCTGTCTCATCCTCCCGAGGAGCTGGGACTACAGGTGCACACAATTGTGCCTGGCTAATTTTTAAATTTTTTTGTAGAGAAAAAATTTTTAAATGTTTTAAACATTTTTAAATGTTTTCGTTTGTTGCCCAGGCTGGTCTCGAACTCTTAGGCTCAAGCGATCCTCCTGCCCTGGCCTCCCAAAGTGCGGGGATTACAGATGTGACCCACTCCACCTGGCCTAAAAGTTACGTTTTTAGAATGAGATTTCTAATACCTTTTTTTTTTTCTTTTTAAGTTGAGAATCTACTTCCCCACATAAAGGTTTTGGTTTATTTGTATTTTATATTTCATTTTGTTTTATGACAGTCTTGCTCTGTTGCCCAGGCTGGAATGCAGTGGCATACGATCTCGGCTCACTGCAACGTCCACCTCCAGGGTTCAAGCAATTCTCCTGACTTAGCCTCCCGAGTAGCTGGGATTACAGGCGTGCACCACCATGCCTGACTAATTTTTGTATTTTTTTTGGTGGAGATGGGGTTTCACCACTTTGGCCAGACTGGTCTCGAACTTCTGACCTTGTAATCTGGCCAAGGTTTTGGTTTATTATATTTTGACATGTCTTAATAGGAATACAATCATGAATGTTTTGGTGATTAAATCTTTTAATTCTTCTCTTTGCTATTTTTAATGAAGTAGATTTTCAGGTCAGTTTCCCACCCAAGCATATTTAAGGCAAACTTAGTTCTTGTAGTCTTCCTGCTTCACTTTTAAATGTGAAGTCTTATAAAAAATGGTATTGAATTACTTTTAAAATTCTGAACTGGAAGAATGTGGGGTCAACATTTTGATGCTCTGACCCTTTTGTAGATTAAAAATTATTTAAAAATTATCAAAGAAGAGAATGAACAGTACAAATTTTTTTTGTGGCAGAGTAATAGTTGGTACTTTTGTCTAGCAAAGTTTAGGGAGTGGCATATATATATGTTTTTTCTACACCATCATTGCTGCAGAATGGGGGTGGCATGTTTAACAGACAAAAATCTAGTGTTGCAATGAGAATAGTATCATGTGAATGTCAGAGAAATGGATAAAAATGAAGTGTTTTGTTTTTGAAAAATTATATAAATTAAGAAAAGATGAGTATTTCAGTATTATAACCAGAAAATTCTGGCTTATTAAACATCTCTGCTTATTTGTGAATTTTCTTTTGGGTATTTGATTTTGTTTGTCATTTTATCCTATAGCCGAATTAAGAAAGTGGTTTCCATCTATGGAAGCAGCATTGATGTGGAACTCCAGCAGAGGGCAGTAGAATATAATGCACTTTTCAAGAAATATGACCACATGAGGTGAGCGAAAGAAACTAAGCAATGCGTGTATATCTTAGCATCCTGACTAAATTGTCATGGTAATCCATAAAGAAGATTCATTCCTTCTGCTTTATTAATTGGTCCTCATATCCCTATTTAGTTCTAATTGCTTGACTGCTTCTGTTTTGTCCATCTTCTGTTCTGCCTAGTCTCTAAAGAAAGAAATTAACTCCCTTCTTTCTTTGTACCTCCAACTCTTACATTTTTTTTGGTATGGAAAGTTTGCTTTATTTTCTATTTTATTTAGTTAAGAAGTGGGAGGCCGGGTGTGGTGGCTCACGCCTGTAATTCCAGCACTTTGGGAGGCCAACGTGGGCAGATCACGAGGTCAAGAGATTGAGACTGTCCTGGCCAACATGGTGAAACTCCATCTCTACTAAAAATACAAAAAAATTAGTTGGGCGTGGTGGCGCAAGCCTGTAGTCCCAGCTACTCGGGAGGCTGAGGCAGCAGAATCATTTGAACCTGGGAAGTGGATGTTGCAGTGAGCCAAGATCATGCCACTGCACTCCAACCTGACGACAGAGTGAGACTCTGTCTCAAAAAAAAAGAAGTAGGAGTTGTATTTTTTCAAGACAAATAATCTCATTCAAATTCCATTACTGTTAACATTTTAGTGTTTGTCATCTTGTTTTCTTCTATTATGCAGTATCTTCTTGACTGTTAATACCTATGGATTTACCTTTCTTTCATCTCAATCTCCCTACCACTGAAATATATGCTTTGGGATTTAGCTGGACAGTCTTTTTATTCAAGATTTTTTTGTCTGCCCTTAATCCAGCCAGAAATTTAGGTCATGTATTCTTGTAATCTACCTTCTATTTTAGTGTGTGTGTTGGATGGGGAGGGGAGATGGATCTCCATGCCTGGGCTCAACATAGTTAATGGTGATTATTTTAGGTAGGGAATCTAGGTTAACTGCCTAGAATTTAACCACTTCAGATTCTTCTAGGTCTGCCCTACTTGAGAGAATGCCTGTCATGGAAAAAGTGACCACAAATGGCCCTACTGAGATTGTGCAGACAAATGGAGAGACAGAACCAGCTCCGCTAGAGACCAAACCGCCACCCTCTGGGCCACAGCCCACCAGCCAGGTAGCCAGCCTTTCACTTGCTCATCTGGGGCTTCTTATGATTTTATAGTCCCTTATAGCTTATCTCTTAGCTGAGTCCCTTTAATGTTCCTAGGTTGGTTGATGATTTCCTTCCTTATTTTTACAAACTGAAAGAGCTTTGCTTTAGATGTAAACTAGACAAATAATAATGAATTGAGGTGTTGTTACCTTGTTTAGGCCAATGATTTATTGGATTTGTTGGGAGGAAATGACATAACACCTGTTATTCCAACTGCACCTACAAGCAAACCATCTTCTGCTGGTGGAGAACTTCTTGATTTGCTGGGAGACATCAACCTTACAGGTGAGGCCAGTCTGGAGCTATTTAATACCTGGGAAAAGATAGAGGCCTTGGGGAAAAACTAAACTGAACCCAGACTTTCCAGCATGTGAATTATTTGAAGATGGGAGAGGCTAAATGAGAAGCAAGAGTCAAATCTTCACAATATCCGGGTTATACGTTGTCATGCTAATGCTCTTAAGATAATTTATAGGGATTTCTTAAAGGCAAACTTCTAATTTTGGGTGAATAAATTATTCATAGTTTTTTAAGATAGAAACTACTTTCCTTGGCCGGGCACAGTGGCTCACGCCTGTAATCCCAGCACTTCGGGAGGCTGAGGCAGGCAGATCACCTGAGGTCAGGAGTTCCAGACCAGCCTGGCCAACATGGTGAAAGCTGTCTCTATTAAAAATACAACAGTTAGCTGGGTGAGTTGGTGCATACCTATAATCCCAGCTACCCAGGAGGTTGAGGCAGGAGAATCGCTTGAACCTGAGAGATGGAGGTTGCAGTGAGCTGAGATTGTACCACTGTTTACTGCAGCCTGGGTGACAGAGCTGCTGACTCTGTCTCCAAAAAAAAAAAAACTACTTTCCCTTTCAAACTCAAAAAATATATCCTGTATCACCTTTGCTTTTAGTGTCCCAAGACATGACTTCTTCTTGGTTCCTTCCCACTCATGGTTAGTTTTCAGTAGCTGTGACCGTTTGTGGAGAGAACCTACTGCCTACCTTTTATCTTACTTCCCTTCCACACTTTCTGTAATTAAAGCAACTGAAGGAGCAATCACTCATAATATTCAAACATAACTTTTCATTTGGGAATATTTTTTCTTTTGTTCATGTATAACATTCATTTGTAATCGACATGTTCAGCAATATGATAAACCTGAGTCCAATACAACTTTTTTTTTTTTTTTTTTTGAGATAGAGTGTTGCTCTGTTGCGCAGGCTGGAGTGCAGTGGCGCAGTCTTGGCTCACTGCAACCTCCACCTCCTGGGTTCAAGCGATTCTCCTGCCTCAGCCTCCTGAGTAGCTGGGATCACAGGCATGCACCACCGTGCCCTCCCTAATTTTCGTATTTTTAGTAGCAATGGGGTTTCTCCATCTTGGTCAGGCTGTTCCCGAACTCCTGACGTCATGATCCACCTGCCTCGGCCTCCCAAAGTGCTGGGATTACAGACGTGAGCCACTTTGCTCTGCCTTTTTTTTTTTTTTTTTTTTTTTTTTTTTTTTTTTTTTTTGAGACAGTCTCACTCTGTCACCTAGACTGAAGTGCAGTGGCGTGATCTCAGCTCACTGCAATCTCTGCCACCCGGGTTCAAGCAGTTCTCCTGCCTTAGCCTCCTGAATAGCTGGGATTACAGGTACCTGCTACTGCACCTGGCTAATTTTTGTAGTTTTAGTAGAGACAGGGTTTCACCATCTAGGCCAGGCTGGTCCCGACCTCGTGGTCCACCCGCCTCAGCCTCCCAAAGTGCTGGGATTACAGGCGTGAGCCACCGTGCCCAGCCCACAACTTCTGTCCTAAATAGCAGTGTAAAGTATAGCTGAAAGGTTAAAGTGTCTTTTTTTTTTTTTGAGACATAGTCTTACTCTGTCAGCAAGGCTGGAGTGCAGTGCAGTGGCACGATCTCGGCTCACTTCAAACTCTGCCTCCCGGGTTCAAGCAAACCTCCTTCCTCAGCCTCCCGAGTAGCTGGGATTATAGGTGAATGCCACCATGCCCGGATACTTTTTTGTATTTTTAGTAGAGACGGGGTTTTGCTGTCTTCTTTAAAAGGATAATGGAGAGTTAAAGCATACCTGACCTTGAGTAAAAAATAGACATAGGATAACAAGTTGGATGGTTAGCTAAGCTCATTCCCACAGGCTGATTTCTTTTTTTTTTTTTTTTTTTGAGACGGAGTCTTGCTCTGTCGCCCAGGCTGGAGTGCAGTGGCCAGATCTCAGCTCACTGCAAGCTCCGCCTCCTGGGTTTACGCCATTCTCCTGCCTCAGCCTCCCGAGTAGCTGGGATTACAGGCGCTCGCCACCTCGCCCAGCTAGTTTTTTGTATTTTTTTTTAGTAGAGACGGGGTTTCACCATGTTAGCCAGGATGGTCTCGATCTCCTGACCTCATGATCCACTCGTCTTGGCCTCCCAAAGTCCTGGGATTACAGGCTTGAGCCACCTCGCCCAGCCCTGATTTTTTTTTTCCCCTAATACAGTGGAGTCACAGAGTATAGGATTTATATCTATGTCTTAACAAAATGTCAAAATGTTACTTGTCATGTACTTATGAATCATTTATAAATGGTCAATTTCAAATCCTCAAATGCCAAAGCTATACTGGATAACTGGCAAAGAAAAACCCCATAGTTAAACCATAGCATATACTTCACCAAACATGTTAGTATTTCCATGTTAGTATATAGCCTTCATAATTATAATTTTAGGTGACTAATACTTTATCAACAAGTTTGCACTATTGTTTACTCAGTTCCTTAGTGTTGGGTAGTTTGGTTTTTTTTTTTTTTTAAACAGAGCCTCGCTCTGTTGCCCAGGCTGGAGTATAGCAGCACAATCTCAGCTCACTGCAGTCTCTGCCTCCCGGGTTCAAGTGATTCTCCTGCCTCAGCCTCCCGAGTAGCTGGGATTTATAGGCATGTGCCACCATGCCCATCTAATTTTTGTATTTTTTTTAGTAGAGATGGGGTTTCACCATGTTGTCCAGGCTAGTCTTGAACTCCTGACCTCAAATGATCCGCCTGCATTGGCCTTCCAAAGTGCTGGGATTACAGGCATGACTCACCGCGCCTGACCAGTATGGGGTATTTTGTTTCTAGATTTTTCTTACCTAGTGGCCTCAACAAATATTACATCAATTTGTTCTTATTTTAGATTAATTTTGTAGACTAAGTAACTCTGAATCTGGTTAAAATTAGGGTGATTAATACTTACTGCATAAGGTATTTGTGAGGCCCATTGACCTATTCAGTGCATGATACATAATAGTCACTTGGTAAATATTATTTACCTTTTCCTCAATTTATATGTTTAACTGCACAGTCATAAGCATTGTATATTATTATTTTTAAAAGCCCTATTGGGGGAAAATTTGGTCTTATTATATTTTATTTTTATTATTATTTTTTAAATTTTGTGGCCCTCTGCCGGACTTGACCAGCAGGGAGGGGCCCTATTATTTTTTGATCACAGGGAATGTTTAATATTTATTCACATATTTGTATTATAGATGAGGTTCCTTTCTGAACATTCTCCTTGTATCCTTAACTCATTTATTGTGGAGTCTTTTCTTTTTGTTCCTACTTTCTTGTTTTCCTAGTGTTATATGCTAAAGCAAAATGATAAAATATTAAAAAGTCTGGGTTTTCTTTCCTTATTCATAATGTGTTTTAAAGATGTTTTTCCACTTTTTACATTAAATTTTAAAATTTTGAATTCTAGATCTCTTAATTTATCATTACAGTTTTACCCCATTATATAGAAATTTAAGTCAGTAGAAACTCAGAAGTAGATTTAGCATGTGTTTTTAAAGGATTTGGAGCAGTAAGTTTCTGCTCTTCTCCCGAACTACTTTGCTATACTTTTACAGGACCAAAAAAAGTGAAAATTTGAGGTAGTTGGAGACCTATATGCTGCCTGTATATCTTGAGTAGCCTCTGATTTTCCATGAGAATACATTTCTAAAATAGTTTCGAAAATGGGAATTGGGGAAAATTTTCTCGATTAGATTTTTTAGACTAGGAGAACCATAGGAGTATTTGTTTGTCTACTTCATTGGTAATCTGCTGGACTGCACAAATGGTGTTTGCATTTATTTTAGCTTCTTGTGCTTGCTTAGCCATCTGTATTTCTGTTTTCTTTGCTAATTTTTAGTATGTCATTTACTTTTTTTTTGTTTTTGAGACGATGTCTTGCTCTGTCACCCAGGCTGGAGTGCAATGGCGCGATCTCTGCTCACTGCACCCTTCACCTCCCAGGTTCAAGCCATTCTCCTGCCTCAGCGTCCCGAGTGGCTGGGACTACACGTGTGTGCCACCACACCCGGCTAATTTTTGTATTTTTAGTAGAGATGCTATGTTGGCCTGACCTCAGGCCAACTCCAGGAGGTCAAACTTCTGACCTCAGGTGATCCACCTGCCTCGGCCAAAGTGCTGGGATTACAGGCATGAGCCACCACGCCCAGCCTGTCATTTACTTTTCTAGTGTTCTTTAGTATCTTTTTTCCTCCTCATTCTTGCTGTCAGTTTCTTAAAAAAAAAAGATGATATTCTAGCCTTCCTTTATTTCATTGTGTTAATGCTTTTGTAAATGGCATATTTGCAGTTAATTTCACAAGTAGTTTGAAATCTATTTAAATATAAAATACATTCTCTTAGTTTTGCTGTATTTTCTTATGCTGCTTCTTCGAATCTTGATTTCCCCCATGTTCTACGAATTATCTTCTATTGTGTGATTGTCAAGTTGTTCTTACTTGGAAAGATTAAATAAGAATGGTAATCTATTTCTTTTTCCCACCCCACTTTATACCACCCCTCACAGGGTGTGTGTGTATGTGTGTGTGTGTGTTAAATTTTGTTATACAGCATTTAACATCTACAAAATTTAATGAGTGTTTTGATCTACCTAGTTTGTAAAATAAAATATTAAGAGGGTTGATGTTCGTTGTGTATTTCCCTCTCATCCCATTTCTTTTTGATTCCAGGGGTAACTACTGTCTATCCTAAAGTAATGTTTACCATTGGTGTTTGCCATTCCTGTGCATTTCTTGATAGAGTAGATAGTATTGTTTTGCCAGTTTTTACCTTTTTAGACATGGTATCCAACTGAATGTGTTCTTTTCTGCACCTTTTTTGCTAAACATTGTAATTGTGAGAATGAGTTATCAATAATCCATGTTAAGTGTATTTCTAGGGAACTCACTTTTTACTGTTGTACATGTGTAGTATTTTAGTATATCAATATATCAGTTTACTTATTATCAAGATGACATTTTGGTTGTTTCCAGTATTTCACCATTAGAAGTGTTCCTGCTATGAATGCTTTTGGATGTATCTCCTAGTGAACACATGCAAGAATTAATTAAAAGCATTCCTAAGAAGGGGTAATGGGTTTTCAACTGGGGAAGATTGTGCCCTCCAGAGGTTGGCAGTGTCAAGATATTTTTGGTTGTTACAACTGGGAGGATGCTACTGTCTAATGCGTAAAAGCCCAGGGGTGCTACTTAATATCCTACAATAAACAAGGCAGCCCCCTACAACAAAGAATTAGGAAGCCTAAAAGCTGTTACTGTCAAGGTTGAGAAACCTCAGTTTAAGGATATACTGATGTTCAACTCTACTGTTGCCAAATTACTCTCTAGATTGGTTGTACCAGTTCACCTTCCTATAGCAGAGCTTAAAATTTCCCATTGTTCCATGTTCTTGCCAACATCTGGAATTATCAGGTATCGAAATTTTCACCATTCTGATAGACATGAGGTAGTATCTCACTATAATTTTAAATTCCACTTCCATCAATACTGGTAAAATTGAACATCTTTCTGTAAGATTCCCTTTTCATTCAGGTTTCCTCTTTTGTGACTTGCTTGTTTTTATGTCTTGACACTTTTAAATTGGGTTATCCATTTCTTATTGGTTTATAGAAGACAGTATCGTTTGGATACTTATCCATTCATTACTGTATAGCAAACATTTTGTCACGTCTATGGGCTCTCTCTCTTTACCATTTTTTTTTTTTTTTTTTTTTTTTTTTTTTTTTTTTTTTGGTGACAGGGTTTTGCTGTGTCCCCCAGGCTGGAGTACAGTGGTATAATCACAGCTCACTGCAGCCTCAACTTTCCAGGCTCCAGTGATCTTCCCACTGCAGTCTCCCAAGTCACTGGGATTACAGGCGCACACCACCATGCCTGGCTAATTTTTGTATTTATTTATTTATTTATTTTGTAGAGACAGGGTCTTGCCATGTTGCTCAGACTGTACTTTTTCTTACAGTATTTTTTAATAAACAGAAGTTGCTTGTTTTAAAGTACTTGAGTTTTTAGTTCTTTCTCTTTGTGGTCTGTGCTTTTTGCATCTTGTTTAAGGAGTCTTTTCCTCAACCTGAGATTGAAGTAATTTTCCCTATAATTTCTTCGTAAGCTTTGTCATGCTGTCTAAGGTTAACTTTCCATTGAAATATTTCCTTTAGGTGCTCCAGCTGCTGCTCCTGCCCCTGCCTCAGTCCCACAGATATCCCAGCCCCCCTTCTTGTTGGATGGGCTTTCATCACAGCCTCTCTTCAATGATATTGCTGCAGGTACGATGACTGTTGTTACCATCATTACATGGAGCACTGAGTAATGAGGTGGTTATTAAGAAAAAGAAGTAATAATTCTGCAAGCATTAGGCTGACTACAATAAGACTTATCTCCCTGTACTTTCTCAGGCATCCCCTCCATCACAGCATACAGTAAGAATGGCTTGAAGATAGAATTCACCTTTGAACGGTCAAATACCAACCCCAGTGTAACAGTGATAACGATACAGGCCTCCAACAGCACAGAGCTAGATATGACGGACTTTGTTTTCCAAGCTGCAGTACCAAAGGTACTACAATGTCTTCTTTAGATGTTTCCTTTGATTAAAGATTGGCTGATTTTTTTTTCATGTGTTTGGTAAAGGATATGTTTTAATTTTTACAGACTTAATTCAAACTAACAATAAGTTACCTGTGGTTCACGGAAGCATATCATTTTTAGTGAATAATTTTTACTAGGTTACAAGTATTCTGATGGTTAGTATTGTAGGATAAAGAAAAACAATTCTAATAGTAGTGAGAGCAGAATTCTACGAGGTGATCAGTTAATGCTCAGGGCATTGAGGATAGGTTAGGCTTTAGTAATACAGTGTTAAAGACCTAAAAACATAAAATCTGGCATAGGATGAAAGTTAAGTAAGATGAGAGACTTTGTCTATCTGGTATTATCTTCTAGTTAACCAGATCAGAATTGAACTTTTTTGTGTCTTGATACGTAAGTGAGAGAAACATTCCTCCTTCATTAACATCCAATTTATTATAGATATAGTAACTGTTTTTGTGAATCAAAGTTTGGTTTACACCAAATTTTAGTTTAAGGATATTTATGTTCATTTTTCAATAGTGAAAAGTCTTGAAGCCGGGTGCAGTGCCTCACGGCTGTAATCCCAGTACTTTGGGAGGCTGAGGCAGGCAGATCACTTGAGATCAGTAGTTCGAGAACCTGGCCAACGTGGTGAAACTCTCGTCTCTACTAAAAGTACAAAAAAAAAATTAGCCGGGCATGGTGGCGGGTTCCTCTAATCCTAACTACTCGGGAGACTGATGAAGCAGGAGAATCGCTTGAACCCAGGAGGCTGAGGATGCAGTGAGGTGAGATTATTATGCCACTGCACTCCAGCCTAGGTGACAGAGCGAGACTCCATCTTAAAAGAAACAAACAAAGAATTCTGAATAAAGAAAAGTTGAGAATGAGGAGTGGGTAGTTTTTCTTAAAAAGATGAGACAGTAAGTATTTTAGGCTGCTATCTGGTCTTTACTGGTACTCAGTTCTGCTCTTACAGTACAGAAACAGCTGTAGATGACATGTAAATGAATGAACATAATTCTGTTCCAATAAAATGTTATTTGTAAAATCAGATGTTGGGCCATTCTTGGCCAGTGGGCTATAGTTTGCCAACCACTGGTTTAGACTGCACTAACCTAATCTTGGCAGTGGCATGTGAAATACGGCATTTAGACATTCTGACAACACACTTTTGGAAACTGAGGATGTTTTATTTGTTTGTGGGTACTGCTGATTTGCACTCTTTTTTTATTTTTTCCCCATCCTCTGACTCTCATGCAAGCTTCTTTGCTTACACTTTGTAGGAGCCAGAATAATTTAGATGTTTAAGAAGCAGTTAGCTGGACAGGGTGGCTCACACCTGTAATCCCAGCAATTTGGGAGGCTGAGGAGGGTGTATTGCTTGAACTCAGGAGTTTGAGACCAGCCTGGGCAACATGGTGAAACCCCATCTCTACCAAAAATACAAAAAATTAGCCAGGCGCGATGATGTGTGCCTGTGGTCCCAGCTACTCAGGAGGCTGAGGTGGCAGAATCACTTCAACCCAGGAGGTGGAAGTTGGAGTGAGCCAAGATCGTGCCACTGCACTTTAGCCTGGGTGATAGAGTGAGACCCTGGGTGATAGAGTGAGACCCTGTCCAGAAAAAAAGAAGGAAAAAAAAAGGGGGAGCAGTAGTGTCAAGTGGTGAAAGACCACTAATGAACTCTAGAGCCATTCTGTTTGGATTTCAATAATAGTTGTATGACATGAAGAAAGTCACTGAACCTCCATGCCTTGGTGTCTTCATTTGCAAAGAGAGTGGTGATAAAGATAGCTACTTCCTAAGGTTGCTTAAAGGAATAAATAAGTTTTTTGAATTAGGCACTGTTTGAAGCACTTTTCATCTGTTCCATGCTCAGTATATTTAGGTGCTGCAACTTAGGTTTTATACTTGTTACTTTAGGCTGCTGCTCCAGTGACTTATCACCTCTGCTATTAAAACATGACCTTATTTTTGGTGGTATACTGTACAGTGCAGTATGATAATGTATTTTCAACTTAAAATGTCATATTTTATAGGTTCTACTATGTACTATTTTTGTGTTTTAATGTTTCTGAAATTGGGGTATATTTTAAAATTGATACCTTGTCATAATTCAATGGGCAGCATGTTTTCTATCTCAGGGGTACATAAAATAATGTTGTGAATTACAATTGATGGTATCTTACATTTAATGAAATGTAGTAATGAATAATATTTTAGCTTATATAATTTAATGTGGCAGTAGAATTATGAATAAGACCCAATATTTTTATATATAAAAAAATTTTTTTTTTTTTGAGACAGAGTCTCACTGTGTCACCCAGGCTGGAGTGCAGTGGCCGGATCTCAGCTCACTGCAAGCTCCGCCTCCCGGGTTTATGCCATTCTCCTGCCTCAGCCTCCCGAGTAGCTGGGACTACAGGCGCCCGCCACCTCGCCCTGCTAGTTTTTTTGTATTTTTTAGTAGAGACGGGGTTTCACCATGTTAGCCAGGATGGTCTCGATTTCCTGACCTCGTGATCCGCCCGTCTCGGCCTCCCAAAGTGCTGGGATTACAGGCTTGAGCCACCGTGCCCGGCCTTTTTTTTTTGAGATGGAGTCTCACTCTGTCACCCAGGCAACCTCCGCCTCCTGGGTTCAAGCAAATCTCTTGCCTCAGCCTCCTGAGTAGCTGGGATTACAGGCAGGCGCCACCATACCCGGCTAATTTTTGTATTTTTAGTAGAGATGTGGTTTCACCATGTTGACCAGACTAATCTAGATCTCCTGACCTCAGGTGATCCGCCTGCCTCGGCCTCCCAAAGTGCTGGGAATACTGTGCCCAGCCCCTAGTGTAATATATCTGTACATTGAGAGTGAATCTTCACTCTTGTAACTTTTAGCCCTAGAGAAGACTAGTGTCTCTCTCTCTCTTAAATATTTTAAAAGTTTAATCTACTTTAGGAAAGATTTTCAAATTCTAGTTTATAGAATAAGTACATAGTATAGTATGGTTTACCTAGCTTGCCCTATATAGCACTTTTTTTTTTTTTTGAGATGGAGTCTTGCTGTGTTGCCCAGGCTGGAGTGCAGTGGCACAATCTTGGCTCACTACAATCTCCGTCTCCTGGGTTCAAGCAATTCTCCTGCCTCAGCCTCCCAAGTAGCTGGGACTACAGGCATGTGCCACCATGCTCAGCTAATTTTTGTATTTTTAGTACAGATGGGGTTTCATTGTGTTGGCCAGGCTGGTCTCGAACTCCTGACCTCGTGATCCACCCGCCTTGACCTCCCAAAGTGCTGGGATTACAGGCATGAGCCACCACGCCCGGCCAGCACTTTCATCTCTTATTTCTATAAGTAAGCAAATAATCCCTACCAGCATTCAACAAAGTAATAGTGTTTGGCTTATCTAGGTCTTTTGCTGTATAGGCTGGTTCTGCAAGTCTTTCCTTTCCTTCTGTCATGTGGAGAGGAGGCTCTGACACATTCTAGATTATGCAGGCTTTAAAAAACAAAAGTTCAAGTCTCTGGGTCCCAGTCATCCAATCACACAAAAGCTTAAAAGCTCATAGCTGGTGACCCGTATGTTGGTTTGCTATTTTTGGAAAGCTTTTCTTTTGGTTTCTGCCTGTTTTTTAAGCCAAAAGCACCCATATTTTACTTGCATAGTTGAACAGTTACTATTAAGTGAAGTTGCCAGAACAAGAATTGGTCAGCTTCTGAAAAGAGGTGGGCTAAAATTCCTTCTGCCAGAAAGGAGAATGTGGTTTATTGCTAGTGGTCATGATCAAAGAACTGAACAGTGGATTTTTACAAATACCACAGTGAGTCAGCTCACGTGCTGTGAATTCCTGATATCTAGAAAACAAGTAGTAGGCAAAACTTAGTAGTAGTGAAATCTGTTACTTGACCCATCATCTGGCTGTTTAAATGTTTTTTGATATCTCTGACCTAGCATTGTGTATTTCTTTTTCTGAAGAGTGCCCTTTGTTCCCCCCTAGACATTCCAGCTGCAGCTTTTGTCTCCTAGCAGCAGCATTGTCCCAGCATTTAACACGGGGACCATCACACAAGTCATTAAAGTTCTGAACCCTCAGAAGGTGAGTAGCACATTTGTAGCCAGTATCTGAGCTGAAGTGTAAGCATATTTCCTGAAATAAAATTCTGCTTTGTTTCTTTCTTCTGACTCATAGTTAGAGAAGAGATCAATGAAAGTGCCTGGTCTAACTTCCTTGCTGTTTTGTAAATAACAAATGGAACCCAGAGCCATCAGATGGCTTAGTGGCATCTTATTAAAATGCAACTTCAAGAAAAGCTAGATTAAAGGTCTAGTTTTTGGGGGGTAGGGGAGAAGCTTAGACATTGTAATTTATACACAAGTTGAAATCTGAGGTAAGAGCATTTGTTGAAACCAAATATCTACATTTACTGCTACAGTTATTAAGAATGAATAGCAAAAATGGAGGCATTTTAAATGAAGCAGCCAAATGAAAAATAGCTTTAGAAACTGAAATTAAGCAATATTTTTATTATCTCAAAGAAATAAACTCACCTTAATAGTAATCAATTGGTTTTCAAACAGTTTTTGAAAATGGTTCAGAGAATTTCTTTAATAGAGCTCTACTAGTTGCTCATAAATAACAGTATACTTTCCTTCTCTTATAACACTTGCCTTTTCTCTGCTATTCACTATATTTTGAGCATCTGCCTCTATAGTACAAGCACAAATTCCTTTGACCATCTGAAACAGAGTAAAACATTTCTTAGTGCATTTGTATTTGAAATCTGCCACATAAAGTAAAAAGTACCTAATTGAGTTCTTTTAAAACTACTGTTGTTACCTGTGAGTTAAGTCATTTTTAAACATTGTATGCCTTAGGAACAAAAGGCACATTCACATTTACTGTAGGTTTTTCAGATAAAGCAACAGTATATCTGAATGGAGAGCATACGATGAGTATATGTTCATCTCATTTTTTAAGAGACTTGGATACAAGGTTTGAATCTTTTTGAAAAGGACTCAGCAGAATGTTACTAGGAAAATGCTTCCAGTGGCTCACGCCTGTATTCCCAGCACTGTAGGAGGCTGAGGCGGCCGTATCACCTGAGGTCAGGAGTTCGAGACCAGTCTGGCCAACATGGTGAAACCCCGTCTCTACTAAAAATAAAAATATTAGCTTGGCGTGGTGGTGGGCGCCTGTAATCCCAGCTACTCTGGAGGCTGAGGCAGGAGAATTGCTTGAACCCGGGAGGCAGGGGTTGCAGTGAGCCAAGATCGTGCCACTGCACTGCAGCCTGGGCAATAAGAGCAAAACCCTGTTTCCAAAAGAAAAGAAAAAATGTTCCTGAGGGGTTCTGTCCTTTTAATGCAGTTCAAGGATTAAAGCTAACCACGTGTTCTGGAGATGTGCTTTCTCTACTTGGTGGCATGATGATGTTAGCTTCTTGACTGAAGCCTAGAGTACTGGGTGTTTTTTGTTGTTGTTGTTGTTTGCCTGTGTGTCATTCTTAACAGATAGCTTTACTTCAAGTTTTGACCTCTAAGATTAAAAGTCTATTTGTGGGCTGGACAGATGCTGGAGATTTTATTTCAATATATAATTTGCACTTCTCTTTTCCTCTTATAGCAACAACTGCGAATGCGGATCAAGCTCACATATAATCACAAGGGCTCAGCAATGCAAGATCTAGCAGAGGTGAACAACTTTCCCCCTCAGTCCTGGCAATGAGGGTTTGGCACCATTCTCATTCTTATCCCACTCAATCAAAGGAACTCTGGGAAGGAGGTTGTGATTGCTGGCAAGTCCCCCCAACTGTACCACGGGCATGAGGAGCTGAAGAGAACTGCTGAGGAGGATTTTCCTAAAGTTACTGCTGACCTTGAAGCATTGTTAAAGACTAATGTCCTCTCCTCCACTGTTGAGGCTGGCTGCTTCTGGAGGCTACTTTGCACTCTTCCTCTTCTTCTCCTTTTTCCGCACTGCTCCACCCCTCCCACATTTACAGCCAGAATCAACATTCCCTGGGCCCCTGAGGAAATAAGCAGCTGGTCTGGAGGAGAGGACTGCAATCCATGGCGAAAAACACTCACTTTGTCTCTGCAGCAAAGAGTTGCCCCTTCTTTCTACTGTTATTTCTCTGTGGACTGGGCAAGGTGGGGTATTTATTCCTCACTAGCTGGGTTACCATCTTCAGGCGCTTTCAACATCTGGTATTCAGAATGGAAATGTAATAATGGACATTAGGGAGCCCTGCCTTTTTCTACTGGTTCCCCCAATGTTTGAAAGAGGCATTAGGCTCCTGGTAGCCTATTCTGTGCATTGCTGTATACACACAGACACATGTATGTTTGTTATCAAGAACTGGTCAGACCTTGCGAGTTTTTGTAAACACTGGACAGATGGAGTTAAAAAGAGCTTTTGTTGAGATTTGGCATGAAGGATATGGTGCTCTATTTGTAATAGAAACTTCCAAGGCTCTTCCAGCTTCCCTTTCGCTCCATTCTTTAGCTGTAGTCATGAAGTTTCCATGATACTCAAAACTGATTCCCTTTAAAATACAAAATGGTCACCTTCTAAAAGATATATTCATAGTTATTAATGACCCTGTTCCCACCGCAAATTTTAAAGTGCTCCTAAGCCCATAACTTGCCTGTTTGAACTATGGTAATGGGTGGAAGAGGAGTTCACCAGTTTTAAAGATCAGACTCTGTATCAAAAGTACCTTTGCCCTTAGGAAGAGTGAGTATTGGAGTGATCTGTTACTCCAAACCTCCCTTTTTATTTCCTGAGCCTGGCTTGGACCTTGGCATTCCGTTTGAATTCCTTCTAACTGGAACATTTGTGTTGTATCTGTAACACTGGCACTGAAATAAAGACCACACGGTTAAAGAAATCTTTCCTATATTGTACTTTATGGTGTTGGAGTGAAGCCTTGTAGCTTCCATACCCCTATGTCAGAGGAGGTCTTACAGACACCATAGGGTAGGAATAACCTTTCCTCAGTCTGAGAAATTGGTCTCTTTTAAAAGACAAATCTCATGAGTATCCACATCAAAGACTTGAGCTTTTTAAACTAGTGAGAGTGCCAAGTGCTTTTAAGAAAGGACCCATGTGTTATCAAACTTTGAAATTGAGTAGCTGGAGTGAAGTAGAGGTGACTCTCTCTGTGGTACACGTTGAATGTACTATGTACGTTCAAGTATTCAGGCGCCATGTCTTATATACTGAAGAAAGAAAAAGTGAGGCCCACCTTGCACTTACAATGTTTGCAATTGTTACTGTATTGAATACAGTATAATGACTACTATGGCTTCAATCTTAAACCTGGAAACAAATACCTTTTTTTTCTCCTTCATTTCACCAAGCCTTTACTTAAAATCTTCAGTGTCTTGTCAAATCTAGCTCTGTATCAGATGCTGGACTATTCCTAACATTTGACAAACTGGAGTTGAACTAAAGGCTCCACAGGGGAAAGTTCCTGGTCTGATTAGGATGTATGAGCAAGATCTGCTAAAACTTACTCCAGTGGGTAAATGGTTGACCGAGTCAAAAACAGGATATTATCTCCTGCATAGTTTTCAGTAATGTAAGTGTGGACTAGTGCATATTTCAGACAACTGCTCTGCCTGTGCAATGAAAAATAGCCTTTAAGGGTTTCTTTGCAGACTGATTTCTTTGGATGGATACTTAATGCTGTGAAACATGATAGGATTAACATAATGTTGGTGGATTTCTTGAATAGAATTTGTCTTAACATTCCTCTTTGTGTAGAGGCTTTATTTTCTCTCTTATATTTGTAGCTAACCAGCTCAGGTTTTTTTATTTGAACTGGGTTGAATTTCTGAAGAAATCTGTTCAAGACCATGCTATAAGACACTGTCAGCTAATGGAGCTGGGAAGGGTCTACTCTGCTGACAAAGCATTTCCTTGGGTGATCATAGTTTTGAGGTAGAGTTTATGATCATTCATAGCTTTGTCTAGAAGGAGTAAAATATCATGGCCTTAACACAAAGGGTGCTGCGTAGAATATGAATTGATTTCGGAATCTGAACACAAGCACCATACTGAAGGACTAGCAGCCAAATAACTGCCTAGGATACTGATGGTTGTGAAGACTGTTCCAAATGATTGGATCTTTGAAAGCTTCAGCGTGCCTTAGTTTCTAGGATCAGAATTAGTTTTCCTCTCACTTGGCCTTGCAGCTTAATGGAGAAATGTTTCAATTTCTGTGAATACTTGCACATTTCAATAATTCCTTTCCCGAGTATAACCACTCAAGGGGGAGCAAATTGGGATGGATTTACAACTTCAGAGGCATTGTGAGGAAAGAGCGTTTTCCAAGGCTATTTTAATAACCCTGGGGTGATAGGCAGTGAGCCCTCACACACTTTGACAATTTCACATGCACTTGTACCTCATTATTTCCCTCTTCAAGAGTCGATTTATTCTAGTCTGTGCCCCATCCCGGGGAATCCTAAGGGAGAATTAATTCATCTAAGTAATCTCAAAAAACTGTAGGAAGGGTGCTCTCCCAGAGAAGCTTCTCCCATAGTGCTTTGGTGCTGTTTCCTTGAGGTGGTTAGGACAGTCATGGAAGTTTTAGGCTGTGCATAGTGATCATCTGTTAATTTTAAGGTCTTTCTCATTTAAAGAAACATTCCTCAGTGTAACATTTGTGGGGGATTCTTTCCTCTTGCTGGTTTAAAGGTGTGATTCGTACTCCTTGTTTGTCCCATTCATATATGAAAATAGACTTTTAAAACTGTCCAACACTAATGATTTCTATAACATGCTTCCCATTTTTTTTATGTCGTAGAAGAGATTGGAAGTTAGGGAGTACTGCTTTCAAGGTTCAACTTCATTGTCTTCTGCATTGGAAAATATTTGGGCCATCAGAACTAGGGGAAAGGAGTTTGAATGTGTATATTTTTTTCTCGTGAATGTATTTTAACCACAGTGTCCTAAACTGAGAAAGCTAGAGAGGAAAAAGTGGGTGTTCATGAACTTTGTGGTTGGGAGAGTGGTTTTACATGTCTGTGTATTCATGACTTTCGGAGTGGGGAGGATCATTGGAGAGAGAATTGCACAGAAAGTCCTGAAGTTTAAAACACTTTTGACCAGCTTTGGCTCGGGAGAGTGGGGCTGCTTATAGAACTGGAAGTGAGTAACTTTTTCAAGCAATATCAGTGAGTGGGTCCCATTGACAGGGTTCCAGGACCTGGAACACTTTAACAGAAGGAAATGCTGAAGCAGCTTGCACAGTTGCTTTACAAACTTCCAAGACGCTGATTCTGGCTTCAAGATGGAGCATTGGAGTTGGTTCTTTGTTTTTTTGGTTTTTTTTTCCTCAAAGAACCTGCGGTTGCGCTTTGTGTGTTTTGTTTTTGTTTTTGGTTTCTATTTGGGGGCCCCATGGGAAAGAGCTTCTGAACTCTTTCCTTTATGAACTCCCACTGTGTTCCTATAAAGTCCCTTTTCTTTCATAGTGTTGTAAGTTACATTTTCATTATGCCCCATCACATCTTCTTTACTGTAAAAATATTAAGAAGCTGTTTCCAAGTGGGACAGCTAATGAAGCTCTAATTATTGCAGACATATTTTTGAGATGTAAAAAAAAAATTTAAAATTAAATGATAAGTCTTAGAGGCGAGTGAGGAATAAAATGGATGTAAACATTTACATGGGATGCATTAGAATTCTGCTGTGTGTATTGTCTTTTGGTTGAAACAAATTATGAACAGTGACTAATAATAAAAAGTCAATACTCAATGATTTAAAATTTGCTTCCTTGCTTCTTACAATTGGATTAGAAGACTTAGACGAATTCTTATTCCAGAGGTTGAGCTAAACTTACTGACCTGTTAGTATTCCTTTTACACATAAGTCTCACCAAGAGATGAATTTGAAACACTTCAAAACTTGTGGTAGTTAGGCGTGGTGGCTCACGCCTGTGATCCCAGCAGTTTGGGAGGCCGAGGCGGGTGGATCACCTGAGGTTGGGAGTTCGAGACCAGCCTGACCAACATGGAGAAACCCTGTCTCTAGTAAAAATACAAAATTAACTGGGCGTGGTGGCGCATGCCAGTAATCCCAGCTACTCGGGAGGCTGAGACAGGAGAATTGCTTGAACTCGGGAGGTGGAGGCTACGGTGAGTTGAGATCATGCCATTGCACTCCAGCCTGGGGTGACAAGAGTGAAACTCGGTCTCAAAAACAACAACAACAACAAAAACTTGTGTTATAGACACTGAAAAAGTCCTAATTGCAATTGGACATTTTAACTATAATATGATTAGTTTCATGCTTAATCTTCTATATAGGTGAACTCTCAAGGCAGAGAAATCAAGATGAAATGTATATTAAGGGTGGTTTGGGTTTTATTTATAAGCTGTTTTTTGTGAATTGTTCACATGTACCTGTGACTGGGCAGAGGAAGGCTTGACCAGTCAAAATGAGCTATATTTCATGGTCTTTTATATGAACTGTGTATTTTGTATATATTAATCTTTGTAGAGTTGTGGTCTTACTGTGTTGCCTAGGCTGGTCTCGAACTCTTGGCCTCAAGCAATCTTCCTGTCTCTACCTCCCAAAGTGCTGAGATTATAGGCATGAGCCACTGCACCTGTCTTATGAACTCGTTTTGTTTTTTTAAGACAGAGTCTCGCTGTGTCACCCAGCTGGAGTGTAGTGGTGCAATCACTGAACACTTCAGCCTTGACCTCCCTGGTTCAAGCAATCCTCCCACCTCAGCCGTTCTAGTAGCTGGGACTACTGGCATGCACCACCATGCCTAATTTTTATATATTTTTTTTCTTTGGTAGAGACAGGGTCTCACTATATTGCCCAAGCTGGTCTGAAACTCCTGGGCTCAAGTGATCCACTAGCCTTTTGGCCTCCCAGAGTTAAGGGATTCACGCGTGAGTCATCGTGTCTGGCTGCCAACTCTGTTTTCTGGAGGTTGGAAGCTTTAGATTTTCTGTTACTCTGATGATCCCTGACAGTCCCTTGACTGAGAGAGGGGAGGGTGTGATAGTCCTGATTGAAAAGGAAGGGTGTAGGCCCTGGCAGTTATCTAGTTTATGCAGAAGTGCCCTTTGGTACTGTTTGATAAGCAACATTTCTATAATCTTATGTATGAGTTAGTTAAAATTCATAGTTGTTTCTAATATTAAATGTATTTGGCACCTTCATGTAATATAGAGGAAAATATAAAAGCTACAATAGAAAAGTTCAGCTAATAATAGACATTTATTTAACAATACAACAAATAAGCTGGGCGCAGTGGCTCAGGCCTATAATCCCAGCACTTTGGGAGGCTGAGGCAGGTGAATCACAACGTCAGGAGTTTGAGACCAGCCTGGCCAACATGGTGAAACCCCGTTTCTACTAAAAATACAAAAAATTAGCCGGGCGTAGTGGCGGGCGCCTGTAATCTCAGCTACTCGGGAGGCTGAGGCAGGAGAATAACTTGAACCTGGGATGCGGAGGTTGCAGTGAGCCGAGATCACTCCACTGCATGCCAGCCTGGGCAATAGAACGAGACTCCGTCTCAAAAAAACAAACAACAAAAAAACAATACAACAAATGGTATTCAGATTTGAATTTCAATTCAGAAGCAAAAAAAAAAAAAATTAATTTTTATCATTTTTAAGGGTTTTCTATCCTATATCCTCTCCCCAGTTCAACTGTCCCCATATTTGAACAATACCAAAATGTTCACGGAAAAAAATTTCTCCAAACTTTGAAGCTAGGTAAATACTGCCTGTTTATTTGGAACCAAAATTAGGAATATCCAAATCTGTTCAACCTATTGGTAGAATAACAGGATTTAGGTCTAAAGATGACTGTGGATCACTGGAGTAGGTACTAGATACAAATAAATATAAGTCTTTTATGGTTCCTCTCCCAACGTCTGATAGGAATGAGCTTTCCTTCTCCAGACTTCCCATTTTGTAGTGAAGATCTGGAAAAGCTCCTGGCATAAAGAATGTGTGTGTGTGTGTACATACCAGAGAGATGGAGAGGGGAAGCACAGCTGCTATAGGAAGGAGACAGGAGAGATCCTGATGACTTCTCTGTCTCTTGGCTTGATCTAAACAGTGAGTTTTGTAATGATGAACCTGCAGTGAGGGCAGATGGATTTTCGCATAAAAAAATCCCAGAGGAATTTATTTTTAGGGTTAGTCTCAGCTGTTTACCATTTCCAGAAATTGTAGTTACATAACCCTTGGCATACATAATGCACACTGCCTTGAACTGGGGGAGAACATCAATATGTGACCTTTGAAACAAAGTATAAAATGTTAATGGCACTACATGATTTGAAAAAAATCAACTGGTTGTCACTACTGAATTGGATCTTAAATCATGGGAACCATTAAAGGTAGTTACAGCATAAATTAGCCCCTGAAACTTTTGGATGGATGGATTTTTTTTTTCTTTCATGTTTTCCCTTTTGAAAGAGGGACTACTGTTGCCAGAATGAAGAAGTAAGTAACAATGCTTTTGCCCACTATTCCTTTAATTAAACAATTATTCACCACTGCTGTTCCCCACCATGAGCTTAAACTTTAGTTATGGAACAAGATCTTTCCCTTTTGTGTAGTCAGTCAATAAAGAGCTTCTACTCATGAAATCTGGAAAAAGTAATGTATAATGCCTCAAGAAACAGGCTCTTACAGCCAGGTGTGGCTCACATCTGTAATCTCCGCACTTTGGGAGGCTGAAGTGGGCGGATGGCTTGAGCTCAGAAGTTCGAGACCAGCTTGGACAATATGGTGAAGCCCCATCTCTAAAAAAAATGCAAAAATTAGCCAAGCGTAGGTGGCGCTCACCTGTGGTCCCAACTACTGGGAGGCTGAGGTGGGAGGATCACCTGAGTCCGTGGAGGTTGAACCTGCAGTGAGCTATGATTGTACCCATACTGTACTCCAGCCTGAGCAACAAAGCGAGACTCTGTCTCAAAAATAAAAAAATATGGTCGGGCGCGGTGGCTCAAGCCTGTAATCCCAGCACTTTGGGAGGCCGAGACGGGCGGATCACGAGGTCAGGAGATCGATACCATCCTGGCTAACATGGTGAAACCCCGTCTCTACTAAAAATATACAAGAAACTAGCCGGGCGTGGTGGCGGGTGCCTGTAGTCCCAGCTACTCGGGAGGCTGAGGCAGGAGAATGGCGTGAACCCGGGAGGCGGAGCTTGCAGTGAGTGGAGATCCGGCCACTGCACTCCAGCCTGGGCAACAGAGTGAGACTCCGTCTCAAAAAAAAAAAAAAAAAAAAAAAAAAAAAAAATATATATATATATATATATATATATATATATATATATATATGGAAGGCTTTTCAGAAACACTTTTTTTTTTCTTGAGATGGAGTCTCCCTCTGTCACCCAGACTGCAGTGCAGTGGCGCGATATCTTGGTTCACTGCAACCTCCACCTCCCAGGTTCACGTGATTCTCCTGCCCAGCCTCCTGAGTAGCTGGGCCTACATGCTCGCGCCCCCATGCCGCCTAATTTTTGTATTTTCAGTAGAGACGGGGTTTGCCATGTTGGCCAGGCTGGGTTCGAACTTCTGACCTCAGGTGATCTGTCTTCCTTGGCCTCCCGAAGCGCTGGAATGACAGGCATGAGCCACTGCGCCCAGCCAGAAACACTTGTTCTAAACCACATTTCTTATCACTGCTTGTCTGCCCTTGGTAAAACTTGCTTCTGTCTCCATATTGGTGCCTATTCGTTATATACCAGTCTTCCTGTTGGGAGAAATTACCCAGTAAGCACTGAAATGGGAATCCAACTACTTTGAGTACCTTTCTTGAACATAATTTCAAGGTGGAAGGAAAATCCAGGAGGTGGATGACCTAAGAGTTTTCTCCCCCCTTAAACCAGGCTCACAGTGACAAGTCGTTTTTAATGCATTAACATGAGACCAAGAAATGAAGATTACTGGAGATTGGAAGTTTGGTATATACAAAGCTAACTCGTTAAGGGAGAAAGTAGGTCAGAAAGGGGTCGGAACCTGCAAGAGCCAAATTTGGTCCTGGCATTTAAAATTATCTCCAAATGGGCCAGGCGCGGTGGCTCAAGCCTGTAATCCCAGCACTTTGGGAGGCCGAGACGGGCGGATCACGAGGTCAGGAGATCGAGACCATCCTGGCTAACACGGTGAAACCCCGTCTCTACTAAAAATATACATGAAACTAGCCGGGCGTGGTGGCGGGCGCCTGTAGTCCCAGCTACTCGGGAGGCTGAGGCAGGAGAATGGCATGAACCCGGGAGGCGGAGCTTGCAGTGGGCTGAGATTGCGCCACAGCACTTCAGCCTGAGCGACAGAGCGAGACTCCGTCTCAAAAAAAAAAAAAAGAAAAAAAAAATTATCTCCAAATGGATACATATCTCAGATGGGGGACACAGACTGCCCTGCTAAATCTAAAAGTCTTGTACTATGCCTGCAATTAAAGTATTCTAGACATACAGTTAGTCTGAATGAGGCAAACTGAAGCAATGGATTTTTTTTTTTTTTTTCCTTTTGAGACAGGGTCTCGCTTTGTCGCCCAGGTTGGAGCGCAGTGGCTCGACTGGCTCACTGTAACCTCCGCCTCTCGGGTTCAAGCGATTCTCCTGCCTCCGCCTCCCAAGTGGCTGGGATTACAGGCGTGCGCCACCCTGCCCAGCTCATTTTTTTGTATTTTTGGTAGAGAAGGGGTTTCACTATGTTGGTCAGGCTGGTCTCGAACTCCTGGCCTCAAGTAATCTGCCTGCGTTGCCTTCCTAAAGTACTGGGATTATAGTTCTTCAAAAGTAAAGAAATTACTAATTTTTTTTGCTATCTAATTTCTTACACGTTACTTGAAGATTCAACAACCTGTGTACCAGGTGAAGCCCTAAAAATCCGCAAGTCTAGAAGCCTTCCTAGAAAAATTTAGGAGGAATTCAGAGTACTTTCCGAGAAACCGATTGGATCTTCAATTTAGAATTTCAGAATTATAATGGCTATTATGAATCCCCACTATACGTTAGGCACTTTGTATGCACTAAATCTTCATAACTACTTGGCAGATTTTAATCTCTCACAGCTTAAGAACGAAAGGCTTAGATCAAGTAACTTGCACAGGGGTATAGAGCTAAAGAAGGGCAGAGTGGAGATCTGGAATCAGGTTGGCTGACTCCAAATTTGGTTCATTGGCCACAAAACTACCATCACTGAAAGAACGAACAGAAAAATACAAAACAAACAACGAAAAGAAAATGTTACCTTTTAAAAGTTTTTTTTTTCTGAATCAGCCTTGCAAATAAATCATAAAACGGCTCACAGGCCATATTACTGCTTGAAGCAGAGCACTGAATTCTGATCATTTTGCTCCAGGAGGAGGAAAGGGAATTAAAACACGGCTGGGAGGTGAGCTGACGTTTTGTACGAGGTTGAGTTGAATTTGCTTAAGAAGGTCGCACGCATCTCTGATAGGGAAGAGGAAAGGGCTTGCCAAGGTGAGTATTCTCAACAGTTCGTTCAACGGCTTGGCAAGTGAGGGAAGTTAAAAGAGCCACCCTGGGCGGAGGGCAGCGTCCTGTCACAATTGACAGGTGCCAGCGCCACTTTCTTCTTCCTCCCGCGGGTTTTTTAGAGGGCAGGGAAAGCAGCAAATAACCCTCCTTGCGCTCTAGTCCTCCAAGCCTAGGGCGGCGGGCAGTGGAGGCCCCGCGCCCTGCGGTGGCGCCAGGTTACGCCACGCGGGCCGCCGCTGGGATGCGGCTTGGCGGCGGCGCCCGGGCCACTCGGCGCCCGCAGCTACGCAAGTCCAGCTGGGCTGCGGAAGGGGCGGGTCCGGCATGGCTGCGGGAGGGGCGGGGCTGGCGAGCCGCCGGAGGGGCGGAGCCGGCGGGTCGCCGGCTGCTCGCGCGCGCCGCCGAGGTTCCGCACGCCGTCGCGCGGGCCCGGCGTCCCTGTGCAGTCTGGGCCGCCGATGGGGGAGGTGGAGCCGGGGCCCGCGGGCCCGCTGGAGCCCCCGGAGCCGCCCGAAGCGCCGGCGAGCCGCCGGCCAGGAGGGATCCGGGTCCTGAAGGTGAGGCAGGCGGGCGGACGGACGAGCGAGCCGGCGAGCGGGCAGGCAGACTAGGGAGGGAACGAGGGAGGGCAGAGGCCGCTGCCGCCCCCGCCCCGCGCGGTGGCTGAGGCAGCCGGCGACCCCCGCCCGACGTCAGTCCGTCGGCCGCCCCACACCCGGTGGGGACGCGAAGGCCTCCGCGCCTCGGCCGCCTCGGTCGCCTCGGTCCCCCGCTGCTGCCCATCCCTGGCCGCGCGCCGCCCGCCTCGCAGGCCCACGCCTTCGGGCTGCCGGCAGCCGTCGCCCACCCGGACCCTTCGCCGCCCCCGCCTGCCTCACCGCGCTCGGGGCCCGGAGGCCGGCTCCTGGCACAGGAGCAGGGCTGGAAGTACGCCGGGCTTTTTCCCCTCCGGACACCTGAAGACATCACCCCAGCGGGAGGATGGCGGCGGCGATTGGCCGGCGCCGCGGAGGGCTCGGGGCCGCGCCGGATGGAGCCGGCTCCTCTGCCCTCGGGGCTCGCTACCCGAGGTGCGGGCCGGGAAGGAGGACCCGCCCCGCTTGGAGAGAGAATTCCAGCTGGAGCTGCGGCGCGGGGACTCGCTGGGCGTGATGTGGAAGGGAGGAGGGGCCGGGCCGAAAGGGGCATTCCTGCTCGCGGGAGCGGGGCCCACTGCCCAGGGAGACAGAATGGGGGAGCCGTTATGCAACAGGCAGCTAGCGGGGCTTCTTGGCAGGAACTGGGGGAGTGGGAGGATATGAAACAGATGCAGGCAAGAGGGAAATGGAACCTTGAAGGTGATGATAAGTTTAAATACGAAGGAATGCACAAGGTGGGGTGGCGATAGTGGGGAGGAGAAGATGGTAAAAGGGAGGGGTTGTGGGAGGCTGACTGGGTGGAGTTTTTTACTAGCATTTGACAGAGTTGCAGAGAAATTTTTCTGTAGGTCAAATATGTAAACTAGATGTCCTTACGCAGGTGGAATGGAATTCCTTATAGAGTTCTACATGAGGAATTCAGGATATGAAACTTGCCCAGTAGAAGGATGGAAAGGAAAGAAAATTTAGATTTGATGTGTTTCAAAAATACATTGCAAAACAATGATAACGTGTGATGTTAAAAATACATTAGTAGTTTGTTGGGATTGAGGTTGAGCAGTATTTCCATGTTGTGAACGTTGTTAGTAAGATGTCACAAAGATGGGAACACGGAAAAACAATAATAAACCTGGTGAATCCATGGAAAACCATAAACTAGAACTCTGTAAAATTTAAAACATTTTTTGTGCTACTGCCTCTCAACATTTTTTTTCTTTTATTTATTTATTTTTTTTGAGACACCTCACTCTGTCACCCTGGCTGGAGTGCAGTGACTTGATCTCTGCCATCTCTGCCTCCAGGGTTCAAGCGATTTTCCTGCCTCAGCCTCCTGAATAGCTGGGATTACGGGTGCCTGCCACCACATCCCGCTGATTTTTTGTATTTTTAGTAGAGACAGGGTTTTGCTATGTTTCCCAGGCTGGTCTTGAACTCCTGATCTCCAGTAATCTGCCCGCCTTGGCCTCCCAAAGTGGCTGGGATTACAGGCATGAGCCACCGCGCTCGGCCTCATACAGAAGTTTTCTTAAGTAGCTGAGTGGTTGAATTTTGTGCCAAGTGATGCTGGAAAAGAAGTAGTACAGTAGAAGACTCTGAATTGGAAAGAGTCATCTCCCACCCATTTTTCTCCGAAGACCCTTCAAAAACTTCGTTCTTTTTTGTAACTCTTTTATACCTCATACCAAATCATGAACATCATTATGGTCAAATAATACAGATATTCGTCAAAAGACTAATATAACTAAGCCAGTCTAAGCCAGACTAGATCCAGTTCCATCTATCCTGGGATACTGGAAAATTGCCTTCAAAATGTGCCCCCAGATTTATTTAGTGAATTGGTGGACCATATGTTTGTAAGTTTTCCAGATGTTTCCTACAATTTGGGGTTTATGGTTTTTTTTAGTAATGATTAACTGTTTTTTACTCAGCTTATAGAAGATATGAAGTTACAACTAATGTCGGTGTGTGCCATGAGATTCATTTTTTTTTTTCAATAATAGTTTTGGGTGTTTAGCAAAGTATGTATAAACAATTAATGCCAAAAAATAAACTTAAAAAGGTTTTTTTTAGAGACATAGCCTTATTGTGTAGCACAGGCTACACAATAGTTCAGTGGTGTGATCACAGCTCACTGCAGGCTCAAACTCCTGAGCTCAAGTACCTCAGCCTCCCAAGTAGTTACGACTATAGGCACATGCCTGGCTCATTTTTATTTTTATTTTTGTACAGATGGGGTCTTGCTATGTTGGTCTCAAGTTCCTGGCTTCAAGTGATCCTCTTAACGTTGGACTCTCAAAGCACTGGAATTACAGGCATGAGCCACTGCACCCAGCCCAAAACATTATTATTGTTATTATTTTTTTGAGACAGAGCCTCTCCTGCCCAGGCTAGAATGCAGTGGCGCGATCATGGCTCACTGTACCTTCTACCTCGTGGGCTCAAGTGATCCTTTTTCCTCAGCTTCCTGAGTAGCTGGGATCACAGGCAGTTTTTTTTTTTTTTTTTTTTTTTGAAGTAGAGATGAGGTCTCACCTTGTTGCCTAGGCTGGCCTTGAACTCCTGCGCTCAAAGGCTCTCTCACCTCGGCATCCCAAAGTGCTGGGATTACAGGCATGAGCCACTGCACGCTGCCCCAAAACATTTTTAAAGCACTGACATATTCTTCCTCTATCTCATCCCACCCCTCCGCACCCCTTTCACAATATTTCATAACGTGTATATTCCCAGATATAATAAGTCTATATTGTTTTACAGTTTCAAATGCAGAAACATCTTCTACCTAAGAGTATTTAACATTTTTTTTTTCTTTTGTTTTGTTTTTTGTTTTCTGAGATGGAGTTTCACTCTTGTTGCCCAGGCTGGAGTGCAATGGCATGATCTTGGTTCACTGCCTCCCAGGTTCAAGCAAGTCTCCTGCTTCGGCCTCCTGAGTTGCTGGGAGTACAGGCATGTGCCACTGTGCCCGTCTAATTTTGTATTTTTAGTAGAGACAGGATTTCTCTATGTTGGTCAGGCTGGTGTCAAAGTCCCGGCCTCGGGTGATCCCCCCGCCTCAGTCTCCCAAAGTGCTGGGATTAAAGGCGTAAGCCACTGCACCCGGCCATATTTCACATTCTTACAGAACTAACTGAATATGGAGAGTTACTTTACCAGACCCTGTTTATACCATGTATATTTTTTTATTGTATGTGAATGTGTAATAGTATATCACCTTTGGACTGATCATTGCCCTCATAGATCACCTTTATTTTTAGATTTAAAAGTATAAAACTGGGCTGGGAACAGTGGCTCACTTCTGTAATCCCAACACTTTGGGAGGCCGAGGCGGGTGGGTCACTCGAGGCCAGGAGTTTGAGACCAGCCCAGCCAACGGAGTGAAACCCATAGTGAAACATAGTGAAAAAAATATATATTATTTTAAAAATTAGCTAGGCATGGTGGTACACACCTGTAATCCCAGCTACTCAGGAGGCTGAGGCAGGAGAATCGCTTGAACCTGAGTGGCGGAGCAGTGAGCCGAGATCACGCCACAGCACTCCAGCCTGGGCAACAGAGTGAGACACTGTCTCAAAACAAACAAACAAAAGCATAAAATTGAAGCAGTGGGTACTTAATTAATGGTTTACCCTCAAGACTTTTGCTTTCTTTTTTTTTTTTTGAGATGGAGTCTCGCTCTATCGCCCAGGCTGGAGTGCAGTGGCCAGATCTCAGCTCACTGCAAGCTCCGCCTCCCGGGTTTATGCCGTTCTCCTGCCTCAGCCTCCCGAGTAGCTGGGACTACAGGCGCCTGCCACCTCGCCCGGCTAGTTTTTTCTATTTTTTTTTTTTAGTAGAGACGGGGTTTCACCGTGTTAGCCAGGATGGTCTCGATCTCCTGACCTCGCGATCCACCCATCTCGGCCTCCCAAAGTGCTGGGATTACAGGCTTGAGCCACCGTGCCCGGCCCAAGACTTTTGCTTTCTAGAAAGATTTTTTTTTTTTCTGTGACGGAGTCTTGCTCTGTTGCCCTGCTGGAGTGCAGTGGCGCAATCCCAGCTCACTGCAAGCTCCGCCTACCAGTTTCATGCCATTCTCCTTCCTCAGCCTCCCGAGTAGCTGGGACTACAGGTGCCTGCCACCACGCCCAGCTAAGTTTTTGTATTTTTAGCAGAGACGGTGTTTCACAGTGTTAGCCAGGATGGTCTCGATCTGACCTCGTGATCCACCCGCCTCGGCCTCCCAAAGTGCTGGGATTACAGGCGTGAGTCACTGTGCCCGGCCTTTTTTTTTTTTAAGACCAAGTCTCCCTCTGACACCCAGGCCGGAGTGCAGTGGCATGATCTTGGCTCACTGCAGTCTCCACCTCCTGTATTCAAGCGATTCTGCTGCCTCAGCCTCCAGAGTAGCTGGGATTACAGGCATGTGTGCCACCACACCCGGTTAATTCTCTTGTATTTTTAATAGAGACAGGGTTTCACTATGTTGGCCAGGCTGGTCTCGAACTCCTGACCTCAGGTGATCCCGCCCGCCTCAGCCTCCCAAAGTGCTGGGATTACAGGCATGAGCCACTGCACCCGGCTAGAAAGATCTTTAAATCTTAAATATGCTCTTTGTATACTTGTTTGATGTAAGAGGTGATTGTAATTGTGTTCCCTTTTAAATAAATTTGTGATAACAGTTCTATAAGAGTGAGGGGAAAATAGTTTTCTCAGCCTAGCAATTCCAGTAGAATGGTGATTCCAAAAGTTGAAAGCACCTCAGAGGACAGTGTCATCTGCAGTCCTGGCTGCTAGGAAGGTTTTTCTAGCAGTTCACTGATGTATTAAGCAGTGGAGCAAGACATTCTTGAGAAGAAGGAAACACTAGGCAATTCAGCAGTGGCTAACAATAGCTAAACAGTCCATCTAGATTGTTGCTATAAGCCTTTGCTTTTCTTAATATCTAGGCTTTTTTTTTTTTTTTTTTTTTGGAGACGGAGTCTTGCTCTGTCGCCCAGGCTGGAGTGCACTGGCCAGATCTCGGCTCAGTGCAAGCTCCGCCTCCCGGGTTCACGCCATTCTCCTGCCTCAGTCTCCCGAGCAGCTGGGACTATAGGCGCCCACCACCACGCCCGGCTAGTTTTTTGTATTTTTTTAGTAGAGACGGGGTTTCACCGTGTTAGCCAGGATGGTCTCGATCTCCTGACCTCGTGATCCGCCTGTCTTGGCCTCCCAAAGTGCTGGGATTACAGGCTGGAGCCACCGCACCCGGCCAATATCTAGGCCTTTTAAGTGCCCATTGGTCAGGTTTAAGAGAATGATATATACTGAAATTGTAACTTAGCAGTTTATTTTCTTAGGGTGGAGTATATCATGTAGACAGGAGATAGATCCTTTGAGGTAAATGATGACCAACAGCATGTATATTTTGTTGTTGTTTTAATCTTTATTTTATTTCATTTTAATTTTTTTAGAGACGCAGTTTCACTCTGTTGCCCAGGCTGGTCTTGAACCCCTGGCCTCAAGTGATCCTCCCGCCTTGGCCTCCTGAAGTGCTGGGATTACAGGCATGTGTTTTTTTTTGTTGTTGTTTTTGTTCTGTTTTTTGTTTTTTTTTTTTTTTTTTTTGAGATAGAGTCTTGTACTGTCGCCCAGGCTGGATTGCAGTGGCGTGATCTAGGCTCACTGTAACCTCCACCTCCCAGGTTCAAGTGATTTCCTTGCCTCAGCCTCCCAAGTATTTGGGATTACAGGCACCTGCCACCACGCCCAGCTAATTTTTTTGTATTTTTAGTAGAGAGGGGGTTTCACTATGTTGATCAGGCTGGTCTTGAACTCCTGACCTCATGATCTGCCCGTCTTGGCCTCCCAAAGTGCTGGGATTGCAGGCATGAGCCACTGTGCCCAGCCGCATGTATGTTTTGATAATGTAAAGTTCCTTAAGGAATTTATAATCTAGGGTAAATATTTATGTGCTGAAAATGACTGTTAAAAATCATCACAGGGCCAGGCGTGATGGCTCATGCTTGTAATCCCAGCACTTTTTGAGGCCAAGGTGGGTGGATCACGAGGTCAGGAGATTGAGACGATCCTGGCTAGTACGGTGAAACCCCGTCTCCACTAAAAAAACAAAAAATTAGCCAGGTGTGGTGGTGGGCACCTGTAGTCCCGGCTATTTGGGAGGCTGAGGCAGGAGAATGGTGTGAACCCAGCAGGCGGAGCTTGCCATGAGCCGAGATTGCGCCACAGCACTTCAGCCTGAGCGACAGAGCGAGACTCCATCTCAAAAAAAAAAATTTCTCACAGAAGAAAAATCAGGCCTGGTGTGGTGGCTCATGCTTGTAATCCCAGCACTTTGGGAGGCTGAAGCAGGAGGATTGCTTGAGTCCAGAAGTTCAAGACCAGCCTGGGCAACATAGTAAGACCCCATTTTTTGTATTAAAAAAATACAAAAAATGAGCTGGGTGTGGTGGCGTGTGCCTGTAGTCCCAGCTACTCTGGAGGCTAAGGCTTTAGTATCACTTGAGATCAGGAGTTCGAAGCTGCAGTAGGCTATGATCACGCCATTGTAGTCCAGGCTGGGTGACAGAGGGAGACCTCATCTCAAAACAAACAAAACTTCCTGGGGTCTTCCTTGACTTTTCTTTTTTTTTTTTTTTTTTTGAGACGGAGTCTCGCTCTGTCGCCCAGGCTGGAGTGCAGTGGCCGGATCTCAGCTCACTGCAAGCTCCGCCTCCCGGGTCCACGCCATTCTCCTGCCTCAGCCTCCCGAGTAGCTGGGACTACAGGCGCCGCCATCTCGCCCGGCTAGTTTTTTGTATTTTTTAAGTGGAGACGGGGTTTCACTGTGTTAGCCAGGATGGTCTCGACCTCCTGACCTTGTGATCCGCCCGCCTCGGCCTCCCAAAGTGCTGGGATTACAGGCTTGAGCCACCGCGCCCGGCCCTTCCTTGACTTTTCTAAGATTTAGAAGTGGACCATTATTTGACCTTAGAAAGTTTTTCTTTTTTTTTTTTTTTTTTTTTATTGAGACAGAGTCTTGCTCTGTCGCCCAGGCTGGAGTGCAGTGGAGCCATCTCAGCTCACTGCAAGCCTCGCCTCCCTGGTTCACGCCATTCTCCTGCGTCAGCCTCCTGAGTAGCTGGGACTACAGGTGCCCGCTACCACACCCGGCTGATTTTTTTTGTATTTTTAGTAGAGACAAGGTTTCACCGTGTTAGCCAGGATTACCTCGATCTCCTGACCTTGTGATCTGCCTGCCTCAGCTTCCCAAAGTGCTGGGATTACAAGCGTCAGCCGCCGTGCTCGGCAACCTTGGAAAGTTTTCTGAAGAAGACTTTTGTTGATTGTGTGGAACAGTGTCTGCTTATTCTTTCTTCTCCACTGAATACAGAATGCAGAGCTTCGTGTAAATATTGCTGCTGTACTATATGGAATACTGTTTTCAGATGGTCCAGTTAATCTTTCCAAAGTATTAAAAAATAAGGAATATTTAAAATTTAGCAGTATTGGCCGGGCGCGGTGACTCAAGCCTGTAATCCCAGCACTTTGGGAGGCCGAGACGGGCGGATCACGAGGTCAGGAGATCGAGACCATCCTGGCTAACATGGTGAAACCCCGTCTCTACTAAAAAATACAAAAAAAACTAGCCGGGCGAGGTGGCGGGCACCTGTAGTCCCAGCTACTCGGGAGGCTGAGGCAGGAGAATGGCGTAAACCCGGGAGGCGGAGCTTGCAGTGAGCTGAGATCCGGCCACTGCACTCCAGCCTGGGCGACAGAGCGAGACTCCGTCTCAACAACAACAGAAAAAATATAGCAGTATTTACCTGCTAAATATTTAACTATTAGTAATATTTGACTATTCAGTGGTTAAAATTATTTAGTAGTACAAATACGATGGTCCCTGTGTTTACGCAGTGAGCGCTTGAAAGCCCTTTCATTCTGAGATGTTCAGCTTTGAGAAAATGCATTTGATGAGAAAACTAGTTATCACTTATAGCAGGGGTTTATCCTACTTCTCTGAAGTTAGAATCAATAATCCTCATGGTTTTGAATAGCAATGCCCGAATCCCCAAGATCTGCAAAACAGTCAGTTTTCCTGAGTTCGTCTGCATTTAAGCAATAAAGTCATTCTTACTTTGGTTTTTCTTTCTTCCCACGTAGAAATACCTGCTAACTTTTCATTCCTCTTTCTCCACCGTCTTTAGAAATGTGTTACCCTCAAATATTTAATTTTAGTAATTATAAAAATAATATTTGCTGTATTTATAGGTATTTCTATTTTCCAGTGAGGAATACTACTGAAAGTATTTTATTTACTCCCATTCACTTTGCAGCTGCTGCAGATATGTAGGGTTCTCCATAGAAATGGGGACTTTTTTCCCCCCAAGTTGGTTCAGCTTCTTGCCAGAGCTAATTGGACTAAAGTACAGATTGGGAATAAATTTCTCTGATGTCAACTGAGTTCTACAAACACTCCTGTGTCACCCAGGTGTTGACATGCTAGAAGTGGAGAAGAGGAAGAAAAATAAATAAACCCATTGTCATAGATGTAGCATTAAAGGTGTACTCAAGGTGAAGAAGTTCTTTATTCTGTCTAGGTAATTCGCTAATTCTATCTAGTAAAAATGTCTGGTAGTCATTAATTCTGTTTAGGGAGAATGAGGATAGGAGATATGGAAGGCTCCATAGAGAAAGAAGGTGATGCCTGAGTAGGATTTTGAAGAACAACTTGTCATATGGATGAGGTGCAAGTTGGAGAAGGACATTTTAGACAAGCCACAGCATTGTGGTGTACTTGATGTGTCTGGAGAGCTGCAAGTAGTTGGATGTGATTGAAACATGGAGTAAAGGGCAATAGTAGGGAATGAAGCTGGAGAGGTGCAGCTGTGGAAGTGTCAGTGGAAATTTCTTTTTTCTTTTTTCTTTTTTATTTTTTTGAGACGGAGTCTCGCTCTGTCGCTTGGGCTGGAGTGCAGTGGCTGGACTTCAGCTCACTGCAAGCTCCGGCTCCCGGGTTTACGCCATTCTCCTGCCTCAGCCTCCCGAGTAGCTGGGACTACAGGCGCCCACCACCTCGCCCGGCTAGTTTTTTGTATTTTTTAGTAGAGACGGGGTTTCACAGTGTTAGCCAGGATGGTCTCCATCTCCTGACCTCGTGATCCGCCCGTCTCGGCCTCCCAAAGTGCTGGGATTACAGTCTTGAGCCACCGCGCCCGGCCTCCAATTTCTTTTTTATCAAAAAGAACAGAAATAGCCCATCATAAAAATAGAGCAGGCAAATATTGATCTTTAGAAACTTGTTATATTACCTGTAGATATTGTTTTTGCTTTGAGATAACTTCGCAATATATGAATTTCACATACCTAAATTATCAAATGCGACATTAATTTGTTTTAAACAGTGCAAGAATAGAAAGTATATTTGTGCAGTATTGTGCTGACATTGCACTTGGCTTATTTAGGATGTAAAGCAAAGTGTTAGGACCCTAGAGAAACACACATTTTCATAAGGAGACATGTACAAAAATGTTTATTGCTGAATTGTTTCTAGCAGTGAAAAATTGGAAGCAAACTAAATGCTGTCAGCAGGAGAGTGGATAAAGTTTGGTGTATTTGTATAAGGGAATATTATTCAAATGAATGAACTGGGTATATTAACACAGTTGTATCTCTAAAGCAATATTGAACTAAATAAAATTACAGGGTGAAGCATAAGTATTGTTAAGGATTAGATGAAGTTTAAATTAGATAAGACAATACTATGTGTGGTTTATAGATAAAAGTTGTTTTTTTTTTTTTGAGGTAGAGTCTCACTCTGTCACCCACACTGGAGTGCAGTGGCACAATCTCGGCTCACTGCAACCTCCTGGGTTCAAGTGATTCTCCTACCTCAGCCTCCCAAGTAGCTGGAATTACAGGCACGTGCCACCACACTCGGCTAATGGCTAATTTTTTTTTTTTTTTTCGTTTTTAGTAGAGACAGACAGGGCTTCACCATGTTAGCCAAGCTGGTCTCAAATTCCTGACCTTAAATGAATTACTCACCTGTGCCTCCTAAAGTGCTGGGATTACAGGTGTGAGCCACCTTGCCCAGCCTAACGTTTCTTTTTTTTGAGATGGAATCTTGCTCTGTCACCCAGGCTAGAGTACGGTGGCACTGTCTTGGCTCACTGAAACCTCTGCCTTCCAGGTTCAAGCAATCTTCCCACCTCAGCCTCCCAGGTAGCTAGGATTACAGACGTGTGCCAACACAGCTGGCTAATTTGTTTGTATTTTTTAGTAGAGATAGGGTTTCACCATGTTGGCCAGGCTGGTCTCGAATTCCTGACCTCAAGTGATCCACCCGCCTTGGCCTCCCAAAGTGCTGGGATTACAGATGTAAGCCACTGTGCCCAGGCAAAATACTAAAATTTCTATTTTTGTGAGGCAAGGTCTCGCTCTGTCACCCAGATAGGATTGCAGTGGCACAATAACGGCTCACTGCAACCTCAACCTCCCTGGCTTAATCTCTCCTCCACCTCAGCCTCCCAAGTAGCTGGGACTACAGGCATATGCCACCATGCCTGGCTAATATAAAAAAAAAATTTGTAGAGATGGGATGTTGCTATCTTACCCAGGCTAGTCTTGAACTCCTGAACTCAACAGTTGAGTTCTCTCACCTTGTCCTCTCACCTTGTCCTCCCAAAGTGCTGGGTTTACAGGCCTGAGCCACTGCAACCCGCTGTTTTGTTATTCTTGACACGTTTTTGAAAACAAGAAAAAGAGAGGGTCAAAGAAGATGATGGATGGAAACACAGCAGTAAAGAAAATTAAGTTATCTGAGTTAATAACAAATGAGCATGACAGCTGTAAAGTGCTCCACAAAAGGAGGGGATACATGAACAGAGTGTTGGGGAATATAAAGTAGAGAGAGGTGGGGTGAGGACTGAAATGTCTAATTCAGTCAGGTGTTCTAGCTAACGATTTCTTTCTCTTGATATTTTTTAGAGAAATATGAAACGCAATGGGAGCAGAAATTGTTTGAATAGGAGAAGTAGGTTTGGTTCTCGAGAAAGAGACTGGCTAAGAGAAGATGTAAAGAGAGGCTGTGTTTACCTTTATGGAGCAGACAGTACCACTGCCACTACAACCACCACCACCTCTTCCTCTTCCTCCTCCTCCTCTTCCTCTGACTTACATCTCGTCCTTTGCACTGTAGAGACACCAGCATCAGAAATATGTGCTGGAGAGGGAAGAGAAAGTCTTTATTTACAGCTTCATGGAGACCTGGTCAGGTGAGGTCTCAGTTTTACTACTCTAATTCTACTGTAATATAAATAATGTTTCTGTTTAGAACTGGACTTTAGGATTTTAATTCTGCTGGAACTAGTGTTGGTTACGGACTCACTGGGCCTCAAGATTTGTCCTTGGAAGGCTGACTTTATGAATCTTGAATTTAAAAACTACTGACCAAGGAAAATTTGAGAGTTCTTTGATTTGGAATACACCATAGGTCAGATATCTAAATTTAAAAATAAGTATTTTAAAAGTTAAATTTCTTTGGCTGGGTGCGGTGGCTCATGCCTGTAATCCCAGCAGTTGGGGAGGCTGAGGTGGGTGTATCACTTGAGGTCAGGAGTTCGCGACCAGCCTGGTCAACATGGCAAAAACCTGCCACTACTAAAAATATAAAAATTAGTCAGGCATGATTACAGGTGCACACCTGTAATCCCAGCTAGTCAGGAGGCTGAGACATGAGAATCTCTTGAACCTGGGAGACCGAGGTTGCGGCGAGCCAAGATCGTGCCACTGCACTCCAGCCTGCGTGACAGAGCAAGACTCTATCTCAAAAAAAAAAAAAAAATAGTTGTTTTTTTTTAAAAGTGTAAATAGAATGAAATTTTAAAAAGGATATAGAGTGAGATGTACTTTTCTGTCCCCCATTCCCCAACTACCCAGGCCTGTTTTTCAAGATAGTTATTACCAGCTTCTTATGTATGCTAGGAGTATTCTGTTTAATTATAAGCATATATGTGCCCATGCATGAGTATGTCTCTGTACATGTATTATAAATTTTAAAACTCTGGTGCTATGTGCAACACATTATTGACTTAATATTTTTTAGATATCTTTCCATGTTAATATTTATATAGTTGTCATTTATTTAATGGCTGCAATAGTGTTCAATTTTGAGTCCACTATAATTTTAGCCAATCTTCTATTAATGGACATTCAGGTTGTTACCAGTTCTTTGCTACTACAAGAAGTGCTGCAATGAGTATCCATGTACCTGTGGTATCTCTCATATGTGAAAGTCTGTATGATAAACTTCTGGAAGTGGAACAGCCGGGTCAAAGGATATGAACATTTTTAATTTTCATAGTTACTGTCAAATTCCTCTTCATAGAGGTTATATTTCCATCAGAAATATGAAAGTATATCTGTTTTCCCCTTTCTCAAAAACATGTTAGTATTAAATTTTATATATAAATAGGGACGTACACATGCATGAGCTCAGACTTGCTCGTAAATAGAAATGATTGTTAACAGTTTTAAAATTAGAGAATCATAAAGTCAGCATTCCGGGCCAAGTGACTTAGAGTTCTGCAAATGTGATAGGAATTTTGTTGTTTTGTTATTTTAATTTTCATTTATCTTAACATATTTTCGTGGGTTTAAAAGCCATTTGTGTTTTGAAAAATTTCTATATAAATGTGAAGGAAATATTTTTATAACAGTCTTATACTATGCATGTGAACTCTTTGATTCAGCTTTTTAAAGAAAATCGCAAATCTTTGAATTAGATGTCAAATAAGAGCTCTTTAAATGCCTGACCATGATTTTTCTCTCCTCCCCATTTCCTGTCATTAAAAAAATGTCTTGAAACAATTCAAAGCTGTGGATTTAATACTGTTGAAAGTGAAAAGGAAGCTCCCACTTACACCTTAGAAGTGTGGTAATAATAGTAACACCTTTAGCTGAGCTAAAATTTGATGTCATTTTTAAAGTCTAAACTGAGATCTACTATGTGTTCTTTTTAGGATTTAGGCTAATTCCTGAAAAAGTAGATTAGCATTTGAATGTTTTCCTTGTTCACCAGTTAACTACATTTGCTAAATCCATTTGTAAAACGAAAGGATCAGACTGGGTGATCCTTAGGCTTTTCTAAATCTTAACACTGACTCTGATCTAATTTTATCAGGTGGAAAGCCTTGACCTAGATTATATCTGGTAGTGATTGATTAACCTATTTAAGTATATGATGTATTCATTTGTATAGTAATGTTTATGTATACAAAGATATTAGAAATATGAAGAAAACCCCACTGGAATTGACTTGCTACTAGTAGTTGTATAGTTAAGAATCTGAATGTGATAGTTTATTTACTTATGTGAATCTAAACTGTACTTAAAAGTGAGGAGGCTGTTTCTTTTTAGCCCTGTAGCCTTCATCATTTATAATGAAATAGCCCTTTGAAGGTGTAATTGATTAGAAAATAATGAAAACACTATTGAACTGTGGTTTCAAAGAGTAAATATATTTTCATTGCTGGAGTAGGAGCTCAATAACTTTTATCCAGCTTAAGGATGATGATGATGGTAGAGTTCAGCTAACATTAAGTGCTTTCATGTGTTAGTGTGCTTCGTGCTTTATGCGCATTTTCTCATTAAATCTTCACAGTAACTCCAAGGGAGTTAGTATCATTGTTTTTAGATGAGGAAGATTGAGTCCTTGAGAGAGATTCAGTAACCTGCTCAGGGTCAGGCAGGTACTGCCCTGCAGTTGGAATGCCTGAATCATTCAAGGTAGATGATGGACTTCGTTCTAAGTAAAGGCCAGCTGTGACAGAGGAACTGGCACAGCAGCGACCCTTCCTCAGTTTCACTATTTAATCGTGCTTATTTCAAGATCTTTTTTAGATCTATTACTCAGCTGTTTCTTGTTTATGATCAGTCTTACATTATCTAATCAAGGGAGTAAGTACTTTCTTCTGATAGCCCTTTATCAGCTAATTGACAATCTAAGGCATTATCTTTTTTTTTTTTTTTGAGACGGAGTCTCGCTCTGTGGCCCAGGCTGGAGTGCAGTGGCCGGATCTCAGCTCACTGCAAGCTCCGCCTTCCGGGTTTACACCATTCTCCTGCCTCAGCCTCCTGAGTAGCTGGGACTACAGGCCCCGCCACCTCGCCCGGCTAGTTTTTTGTATTTTTTAGTAGAGACGGGGTTTCACCATGTTAGCCAGGATGGTCTCGATCTCCTGACGTCGTGATCCGCCCGTCTCGGCCTCCCAAAGTGCTGGGATTACAGGCTTGAGCCACCGCGCCCGGCCGGCATTATCTTTTTAAGGAACTTTTTGCTGATTACTGAAGTATGTTTACCGAAGAAATTTTGGAAAATGAAAAAGCATAAAGAGAAATGATAATAATCAATGCTTATGCTTTATGTAAATTACCTCATTTAATCCTCACAACCATCTTGTGAGGTAAACACTGTCCCCATTTTATAAATGAGGAAAGTAAGATTTCACAGGGTTAATCATCTCGTCTAAGTGCAATCAGCTACTAAGTGGTAGAGCTGGAGTATGAATCCTGGCATTCTGACACTACATCTGTCTTCTGTATTGCCTCCCCACAGTAACATTATTTTTCCCCAGATCTTTTCTCAGTTCCACATACTTTTAAATATTTATGTATTTGGGCTCATATATTCAGTTTTACATCCTGTCTACTTAGTGGATCATCTTAATTTCTTTTTTTTTTTTTTTTGAGACCAAGTTTCACTCTTGTGGCCCAGGCTGGAGTGCAGTGGTGTGATCTCGGCTCACTGCAACCTCTACCTCCCAGATTCAAGTGATTCTCCTGCCTCAGCCTCCCAAGTTGCTGGGATTACAGGCATGAACTGCCATACTTCGCTAATTTTTTGTATTTTTAGTAGAGATGGGGTTTCTCCGCGTTGGGCAGCCTGGTCTCGAACTCCTGACCTCAGGTGATCTGCCCGCCTCGGCCTCCCAAAGTGCTGGGATTACAGGCGTGAGCCACCGTGCCCGACCGGATCATCTTAATTTAATGGTGTCATTAGAAATTAGACACCAGTTTTAATAGTTACAGAATATTCTTCTGTATGGATACACTATAAGTTGAGACATAATATGCAATAATGGTTTAGAGGTTGGATTCTGGAATGAGAGTGTGTGGGTTCAAATCCTGGCTTTGACAGTTACTATGCAGGTTATATATAATGTTCTGTGCTTCAGTGTAGTAATCTGTAAAATGGAAGATGGTAATATTTACATTATTGAGTTGTCATGAGGATTAAATTAATTATATGTGATATGAAGATTAAATGAATTAATACTTGTAGTGCTGCTTAAACTGTCTACCTGTGGGGCTTGTTCACATACAGATTCTGTTTCAGTAGGTTTAGGTGGGACCTGAGAATGTACATTTCAATTAAGCTCCTAAGAGATGTGCTGTACTTCAAATAGCAAGGAAGTAAAGTACTTCGATTGATGTCTGGCACCTAACAAGTGCTCAGTAAATATCACCTATTTCAGTTGTTTGAAATCATGCAACCCTTAGAAGTGGTGTTGCTTTGACTAAACCATTGCCCATGAATTGTCACACTGCTGATTTCCTTAGGCTAGGTCCTGGAAATGGGATTACTGGGATTAAAATTACCCCACATTTTCTTTGAGTTATTCATTACTACTTTGTTTTTTCCAACCATGAGTTATCACTCAAATATAACTCAAGATTATTACTAATTTATAGAATTTTAGCGCTTGAAGAAACCTTAGAGAGACCATCTGCTGGTGAAACTAAATCTACCCTACAACCGTCCCACCTTGCCATTTGGAAATGTGTGTGGGGACAGGGTTTTTGGGTTGTCATAACTGCTGGGAGGAGTTACAGAATTTAGGTGGCAAGGGCCAGAGAGGCTTATTGAAATGTGTGTGTGCTAGGTGCAGTGGCTGAAATCTGTGATCCTAGCACTTAGGGAGGCCGAGGCAGGAGGATCGCTTGGGCTCAGGAGTTCTAGATCAGCCTGGGCAACATGGTGAAACCCTGTTGCTACCAAAAATATTAATACAAAAAAATTAGCCAGGCATGGTGATGCACACTTGTGGTTCCAGTTCACGCAGTACTTGGGAGGCTGAGGTAGGAGAATCGCTTGAGCCTGGGAGGCGGAGGTTGCAGCGAGCCAAGATTGCACCACTGCATTCCAGCCTGGGCGACAGAGAGATCCTGTCTCAGAAAAAAAAGAAAAAGAAAAATGTGTGTCGGACAGCCCTGTACAGCCAAGGATTTTCCTGCCCCAAAAGTCAGAAACTTCCCCATTAGGAAACACTGAGGCCATTTCCTTTTGTTCAATAGATGTGAAAATAGACTCAGAGGGTTCAGGTTGAAAGCACATTCCTGCAGCTGGCTGGTGATAAATTGGTCTTGTCTCTCAATCTGCTGCTGCTTACAATTAAAATATTTGGCTTGACTTTTCTATTGAACTGTTTTGAGTGATAAAAATGACTCACTAGTGAAACTTAGTGTAATCATTGCCTCCTGTCTGAGAAGTTAAGATCATTTGTGATAACATGGATTGCCCTTTGGCTGATGGTCATATACTTTTATTCTTAGTCATCAAAATAACCAAGAGTTTTTCTTTTTTTAATTTTTATTTTTTCATTAATCAGATGAGAAGAGAAACTAAGATTTCTGAATAGTCAGTAGCTATCTTTTAAAATTAGTTTAGAACCAATAGGGTGTGTATAACAGAAAATAGCACCCTTGGGATTTGGGATGCTGAGTTCTGATTCCCGTTTGCTGAGTCACTAAAATTTTGTTTGCCGTATTTTGAAATTACAAAGGTGGAATGAAAAATTCTGTTTTAGGATATGTACTGAACTGATTACCACTGAATAGGGGAAAAGGAGTTTTTTCCCCTACATATTTTTGTACTATTTAAAAATTTTTTTTTTTTTTTTTTTGAGACGGAGTCTTGCTCTGCCGCCCAGGCTGGAGTGCAGTGGCCGGCTCTCAGCTCACTGCAAGCTCCGCCTCCCGGGTTCACGCCATTCTCCTGTCTCAGCCTCCCGAGTAGCTGGGACTACAGGCGCCCGCCTCGTCGCCCGGCTAGTTTTTTGTATTTTTTAGTAGAGATGGGGTTTCACCGTATTAGCCAGGATGGTCTCGATCTCCTGACCTCGTGATCCGCCCGTCTCGGCCTCCCAAAGTGCTGGGATTACAGGCTTGAACCACCGCGCCCGGCCTAAAAATTTTTAAAGAGTGCTTTATATGTTACAAAATTGGAATATAGGTAAATAATTTTATTTTGAAACATTTTTTATCCATTTTAAAACTTCCGCCGGGCGCGGTGGCTCAAGCCTGTAATCCCAGCACTTTGGGAGGCCGAGACGGGCGGATCACAAGGTCAGGAGATCGAGACCATCCTGGCGAACACAGTGAAACCCCGTCTCTACTAAAAATACAAAAATCTAGCCGGGCGAGGTGGCGGGCGCCTGTAGTCCCAGCTACTTGGGAGGCTGAGGCAGGAGAATGGCGGGAACCCAGGAGGCGGAGCTTGCAGTGAGCTGAGATCCGGCCACTGCACTCCAGCCTGGGAGACAGAGCAAGACTCCGCCTCAAAAAAAAAAAAAAAAAAAAAAAAAAAAAAAAAAAAAAAAAAACTTCCGAAATCAGCATATATATTAGAGTTGATGGTAGGTTACAGTTTAATTGGCAGAATTTTTAAAATTTATTTTTCTTTTTTTAAAAATACAGAGATTGAATCATGCTATGTTGTCCAGGCTGGAGTACTGTGGCTATTCACAGGCCCTGTCATAACACACAACAACCTTGAACTGGGCTCAAGTGATTCTCCTGTCTCAGCCTCCTGAGTAGCTGGGACTACAGTGGCACGCTACTGCACCTGGCTAGATTTTTCTCTTTTTTTTTTTTTTTTTTTTTTTTGAGATGGAGTCTCACTCTGTTGTCCAAGCTGGAGTGTAGTGACACAATCTCAGCTCACTGCAACCTCTGCCTCCTGGGTTCAAGTGATTCTCCTGCCGAGTAGCTGGGACGACAGGCGCGCACCACCACGCCTAGCTAATTTTTGTATTTTTAGTAGAGATGGGGTTTCACCGTGTTGGCCAGGATGGTCTTGATCTCTTTGTCAAGCGCATCTGTGTGAAGAGACCACCAAACAGGCTTTGTGTGAGCAATAAAGCTTTTTAATCACCTGGGTGCAGGTGGGCTGAGTCCGAAAAAGGAGTCAGCAATGGGAGATAGGGGTGGGGCAGTTTTATAGGATTTGGGTGGGTAGTGGAAAATTACAGTCAAAGGGAGTTTTTCTCTTGTGGGCAGGGTTGGGGTTTACAAGATGCTCAGTGAGGGAGCTTCTGAGAGTCATTATCCACGAGAAGGAATTTCACAAGGTAATGTCATTAGTTAAGGCAGGAGCCGGCCATTTTTACTTCTTTTGTGGTTCTTCAGTTGCCTCAGGCCATCTGGATGTATACGGGCAGGCTTGGGCTCAGAGGCCTGGCATTCTGGTCTTCTTATATTAATAAGAAACACAAAACAAAATAGTGGTAGGATGTTGGGGTGGCAGAAATTTTTGGGGGTGGTATTGTAGCAGGATGAGCCATGGACAAAACCCCTCAGACACTGAGGTAGTGAAGGGAATGGCTTTAATCAGCTGGGTGCATCGGCAGGCTAACGTCTTAAAATCCGAGCTCGTCAGGTGCTCAACTTCTGTCCCTTTTAAGGGCTCACAACTGAAAGGGGGTCCGCGTGAGAGGGTCATGATCGATTGAGCAAGCCAAGGGGTATGTGACAGGGGCTGCAAGCACCGGTGGTCAGAGTGAAACAGAACAGAATGGGAGGTTTCACGGTGTCTTTACATACAATATCTGGAATCTATAGATTACATCAGTTGCTAGGTCAGGGATGGAATTTTAACTACCAGGCTTAGGTCAGGCAGGCCCAGGCCTGGTTTCCAGTCTGGTTCCTAGGCGCCGGGCTACCTGCCTTTAGTTTTGCTTCTCTTTCCTTTTCTGAGTATAAAACAATATAAAACAATATGAGAGGGTCTCTCTCTTCCCTCAGTATGGAGAGATAATGGGCGATGTTTCTCAGGGCTGCTTTGAGCGGGATTGGGCGGCGTGGACACCTTAAAGAAAGGCTTTGACCTCGGTAACCTTGGGATTCGCCCACCACTGCCTCCCAAAGTGCTGGTATTACAGGTGTGAGCCACTGTGCTTTGCTGATTTTTCTTTCTTAATGGTTTTTCTGACACCAGCTGGCTTGCTGTAATACAGTTCTGACACTGACTGCCAGAGTAGTGCAGACTTCACAAGTTAAAGGGCAAGGTCCCCAACAAGACTGCCCTTCAGACTCCAGCTGCACTTCTGACCAACTGTCTACAAAGAAGAACTTGGCAGAATTCAGGAAGGTGCTATACTTACAATTACAGTTGTAGCTTGATGCAAATCAGCACCAGCCAACTGAAGAGACACATAGGGTGAGGTCTAGAAGAGTCCCAAATATGGAACTTTGTGCCCTCTCCCAGTGGAATCAAGGCCTGTCACCCTCCTACCATATTGAACAGTTCATCAACTAGAAAGCTCCACTGAGCTTCAGTACAATGTTTTTATTGGGGATTCTTTATGAATGCATGATTGGTTGAATCTTTGACCTCATGATTCAACTCAATCTCCAGCCCCATGTGCTTCCTTACCCAGGTCAGGGTGGCTCAGAGCCCCAACCCTCTAATCACATGGTGGTTGGTCTTTTCTGGTGACCAGCCCCTGTCCTGAGTCTTCTCATCTCTTAGCATAAACTGAGGGGTGATCCAAGGGGCTCATGAATAACAAAGACACTCCTGTTATTCAGGAAATGCTGAGGATTAGAGTATTCTACCAGGCACCAGGGACAAAGACCAGCTGTATTCTTTATTATTCAGCAGTGGGGCGTAAAAAATAGTCTATCTCTTTAAAACATAACTCTTTTTTTTTTTTTTTTTTTTGAGACAGAGTCTTGCTCTGTCGCCCAGGCTGGAGTGTAGTGGCCGGATCTCAGCTCACGGCAAGCTCCGCCTCCCGGGTTCACGCCATTCTCCTGCCTCAGCCTCCCGAGTAGCTGGGACTACAGGCGCCCGCCACCTCGCCCGGCTAGTTTTTTTGTATTTTTTAGTAGAGACAGGGTTTCACCGTGTTAGCCAGGATGGTCTCGATCTCCTGACCTCGTGATCCGCCCGTCTCAGCCTCCCAAAGTGCTGGGATTACAGGCTTGAGCCACCGCGCACGGCCCTAAAACATAACTCTTTTAGGTTTCTTTTTTTTTTTTTGAGACGGAGTCTTGCTCTGTCGCCTGGGCTGGAGTGCAGTGGCCGGATCTCAGCTCACTGCAAGCTCTGCCCGCGAGTTTACGCCATTCTCCTGCCTCAGCCTCCGGAGTAGCTGGGACTACAGGCGCCCGCCACCTCGCCCAGCTAGTTTTTTTTTTATTTTTAGTAGAGACGGGGTTTCACCGTGTTAGCCAGGATGGTCTCGATCTCCTGACCTCGTGATCCGCCCGTCTCGGCCTCCCAAAGTGCTGGGATTACAGGCTTGAGCCACCGCGCCCGGCCAGGTTTCTTTTTTTTTTTTTTTTGAGACGGAGTCTCGCTCTGTCGCTCGGGCTGGAGTGCAGTGGCCGGATCTCAGCTCACTGCAAGCTCTGCCTCCCGGGTTTACGCCATTCTCCTGCCTCAGCCTCCCGAGTAGCTGGGACTACAGGCGCCCGCCACCTCACCCGGCTAGTTTTTTGTATTTTTTAGTAGAGACGGGGTTTCACCATGTTAGCCAGGATGGTCTCGATCTTCTGACCTCGTGATCCGCCCGTCTCGGCCTCCCAAAGCGCTGGGATTACAGGCTTGAGCCACCGCGCCCGGCCTCTTTTAGGTTTCTTGGTGTGAATAAGTTAACACATAAAGTGGTTTGAGCTCTCTTCTGTTTAAATTATTTTAACTATATATAAAATAATTTGGTTTACCTAAAAGGAACCTAGGTTTTATGAAACCGACACAGGTTCCTACCCTGATGTCGTTATGTACTAATTGTGTGACTCTGAATCTCATTTTTCTTATTTGCAAAATATACATAGTTTTGTAATAAACACTTTCAGCAAAACTAATATACATAGTTTTGTAATAATTAAACACTTTCAGTTTTGTACTAATTAAACACTTTCAGGTATGAAATAAACATCGAAATATCCCTATTGTTTCTATTTGTATTATCTATATTATTGATTTTAACATTTGCAGATTTTACTTTTATAGGTAAAGGATTATAGGCAGTCAAGGATTGAGTTTTAATCTGAATTTGATGTAGAACATGGTACTGTACTTTGTTAGGGTCTTTGATTCGATGTGTTTGATTTTAATAGTGTATGGTTTGGCGCCCCCCACTATTAACTAAAACTCTTGTGAAATGATACTTGGAATGAAATTTACTCTTCTCTTCTTACGTATATCTTAACTACAGGGACTGCTTAGAATAAATAATACAGAATGATACTAGTCTTGGCTAAGAGGTATAATCTGCTGTTAACAGCATTGCTGTGTCTGTTGGCTGGTTTGGAGAGAAATTACCATATGCACATATATTCAAATTTACATATACTGTAGTAGCTCTTACAAGCATTTGAAGCAAACCGAAACTGTTAACCCCAAAACTATTGTCTCCTTAAAGCAGTAGTAGAAGTAGTTCAATTGCTGAATAGAACTTTTTGTTGCCAGCATTACTTTCTCTCACACCTGTTTTGCAGTATATAATTTCCCTTTGATTGGTGAGAGATTTAACAAATAGCTAATTACCAGACTCTTAAACTTTTGGAACTTTGAAACACAAAATTGAACTGTAAGCACATTAGAGCATTTCCCTCCCCAATACTGTCTACTTTTTTCAGCAGATGAGTTTAATGAGTAAATGGAATTAGTCCTTCATTTTACTTGTTTTTGTACTTCTTGAAATACTACTCGTTTACTTAGAAGAAAGAAAATACTTTCTTAGGGTAGATATGTATAAGGAGGTCCGGGTGTGGTGGCTCATGCCTGTAATCCCAGCACTTTGGGAGACCAAGGCAGGCAGATTACGAGGTCAGGGGTTCGAGACCAGCCTGGCCAGTATGATGAAACCCAGTCCCTACTAAAAATACAAAAATTAGCCAGACGTGGTGGCGTGGGCTTGTAGTCCCAGCTACTTGGGAAGCTGAGGCAGAAGAATTGCTTGAACCCGGGAGGTGGAGGTTGCAGTGAGCCAAGATTGCACCACTGCACTCCAGCCTGGGCAACAGGGTGAGACTCCAGCTCAAAAAAAAGAAAAAGAAAAAAAAAAGACATGTATAAGGAGGGTTTCCAAAATCTACAGAGCCTTTTTAGGTCAAGACATTTGGTCGTGTGAAATATGTCAGAATTAGGATGCTTCCATTTCTCTCAGTTTTCTAAAGAGAAATAGAAAAATAGAGCACATGAGATTTAGCCTGAAAGTGTAATTATTTGTTGGTCCTGAATATGTGATCATTCTATGAAATGATAGTGTGTAAATACATTGAACTGTAGGGGTCAGGTAGAATTTGTATTATATTAGGAAGGTATCTTAAGATACCTCATAGACCCTTGATTTCTGAGATGCTCTAAAGATCATCTGGCCCAGTTTGATTCTCACAGGTGTTTCTTCTAAAATATCTGTGACAGATGGCTCTCCAGGTCTCTCTGAGCAGTTTTGAGAGGCAGTTCGTTTCATGGTTGAGCATCTCTAATCGTTAAAATTCTTCCTCATATTTAGCTTAAATCTACCTATGCACCTTCTCATGCTTCCGAGTCCCATTCTTTGGAACAGTACAGAGTAAGTCCAATCCGTCTCAGTATTTGAAGATCTGTCTCTTTGTATCCTTACTCTCCTTGTCTTCAAGTTAATCCTCCATCAGTTTATTCATATTGTATGGTTAGTTTACCTCTCTCCAGGATACAGTTTATGAAAAGTCCTCCTTAAAACATATCTTTCTCAGAAGAATCCCGTCATTGTGCTAGGAAAATGCCTAACGTTGTCATAGACAATGAGTTTTGTAAATTTTGGTTTTTGTTTGGCTAGGGATTAGTTGTAATTGATGTCTACATAATCGGAAAAGTTTATTTCCCATTTCTCTTTAGTTCAGTCTTTATTGATCATTACAGGCTTTTTGTTCTTTGATCATTCCCCATGTAGCAGTTCATTCTGAGTTTATTTGATAGTTTCTGGAAGCTAAACTACTGAACTGAGCAGTCAGGAGAGGCCAGGTAGTTGTTTTATTTTTGTCTTTTTTGTTCATCAGTATGATTTCTGTTCCTAAATTATCATTTTGTTACAGTTGTTTATGTTCAGCTTTGTAGTTGTGTATGTTCAGCTTGTTGCCAACAGCATTTTCTAGTTCTTCAGCTACAAAATGCAGACATTGTTCATACCTTTTGTCACGATGGGAAATGCATCATGTTTCTTGTAGTTATTAATAATGTAATTTTTAAGTATTCTTTTCTTTTTTTTTTTTTTGAGACGGAATCTCACTCTGTTGCCCAGGCTGGAGTGCAGTGGCATGATCTCGACTCACTGCAAATTCTGCCTCCTGGATTCACGCCATTCTCCTGCCTCAGCCTCCTGAATAGCTGGGATTAGAGGCGCCCGCCACCACGCCCAGCTAATTTTTTTGTATTTTTAGTAGAGATGGGTTTTCTTTTTTTTTTTTTTTTTTTTTTTGAGGCGGAGTGTCTCTCTGTCGCCCAGGCTGGAGTGCAGTGGCGTGATCTCCACTCACTGCAAGTTCCGCCTCCTGGGTTCACGTCATTCTCCTGCCTCAGCCTCCCGTGTGGCTGGAACTACAGGCGCCCGCCACCACACCCGGCTAACTTTTTTTTTGTATTTTTAGTAGAGGCGGGGTTTCACCATGTTAACCAGGATGGTCTTGATCTCCTGACCTCGTGATCTGCCTGTCTCGGCCTCCCAAAGTGCTGGGATTACAGGCGTGAGCCACCGCGCCCGGCCAGAGATGGGGTTTCACCGTGTTAACCAGGGTAGTCTTATCTTCTGACCTCGTGATCCTCCCACCTTGGCCTCCTAAAGTGCTGGGATTACAGACATGAGCCACTGCGCCCAGCTATTCTTAAGTTTTCTAAACAGAGTTCTTTAAATGTTCTTTTAGACCTTTTGAACACATACGGACTTTCCTGTGCTTGCTTTTGATTGTTGTTTGAGATGGCAGAAATATTCTATTTTTATTCTAACTAAAATTGTTAATCTTAAAAGTTTTTAGAATAATAATTGTCAACATCCTACTGAACACTTACTACATATGAGATATTTTGCTAAGCACTTTTCATGCTGTATAGTATCTTGTTGTAAGTATATAAATAAATTTAAACATCTTATGAGTTAGGTATTATTGTTATTCCCATGATAATGATGAGGATTTAAAACAGTGAGAGTAAATAACTTGTACTGGGGCATGCATTTGGTAAGTGGCAGGACTAAGACTTGAACCCAGGCAGTTGACTGTTGGAGCCCATATATTTAGCCACTGTATTTATAACTGTTTGGTTTCTGGTAAAAGCATTATGAAAGAGCTGTCTTGCTATTATGACTGTTATAGCCCCTTCTATCAAAATACACATTGATCCTTTTTTTTATTTATTTAATATTTTTCAGTATTTTAAGTCTGTGATTTAAAATACAGTGTTACCAGAGGCCACAAGTGATTGCAGGACATTCTGGTTTTACCTTAGCTTTCAATTAGGACCACGTAGTAGAATGATTTTTAGGGAGTTATTTTAAAGCGAATAAATAAATGGAAATTCTCAATTTTAATTTCTAATTTGGTAAATATCAGTAGATATAACACATGTAAACAGAAGCTCTTTGTGATACCCAAAGTATAAAGGGGTCCTGACACCAAAAACTTATACTTGTTTAGATTAGTTGTATCATAGAATATTAAAGAAAATCTTGACCTAGGAATAAAAATCAAGACCAGATTTTGTATATTGAGTTACTACTTAGCCATGAAAAGGAATGAAGTCATGTCTTTGCAGCAACATGGATGGACCTGGGAGTCATTATCTTCAGTGAATTAATTCAGAAACAGAAAGTCAAATACTACCTGTTCTCTCTTACAAGTGGAAGCTAAATAATAGAGTGTGGAGTAATAGACATTGGAAAAGCAGAATGGTGTGAGGGTGGGATGGGGATGAAGGATGAGAAATTACTTAATGAATACAATATACATGATTCGGGTGAGGATTACAGTAAAAGCCTAGACTTCGCTACTAAACAGTATATTCACGTAATAGAATAACACTTGTACCCCTGAAATTTATACAAATAAAAATATTAAAAAATTAAATGAACCATTTTTATTACTTACCAAATATATGTATTTTTTTGAATTGTGTAATCAGGAGACTGGAACCTACTGAACGACCTCTTCAGATCGTTTATGATTACTTATCCAGGCTGGGATTTGATGATCTTGTGCGCATACAGGAGGAGGCTGCAAATCCTGACCTCGGCTGTATGATTCGATTTTATGGTGGTAAGAATTTATCAGTGGCTTTGTATGTTAACTACTTTTAAGTTGATCATTTGTGCCTCTATCTGCCGTCAGCTTTTTAAAAGTATTTTATCAAAATCGAGTTTTAAGCCAATTAACTAACGTAGTTAACACCAACCAAACAATAATAAAAACCAAGAGGTCAGGGGTAAGGGAACACTTTAAAAATATCTTCTCTTTTTATTTTTACTTATTTTGCACTTGTATTTTGCTAACTTACTAGCATTATTTTATACCTTTGCCAGAATCTTGACTGGATCATGCTTTAGTAAATTATTTTTTCAAGCGCCTGGTAAAGCCTGTAAACTTCTGAATAGCTCAAAAATATTGAGAGTAAGTAGTTATTATCATATATGACTTGACGTTGATGAATATACCTGTCAAATTTTGTATATTGGTGAATTTAGTGGGGTTTAAATCTAGGATTTTTGACTCTTCTGAGAAAAATATTTTAAGATGAATTTGAAGAACACAACCCGTCTATCACTATAATAGTTAGAAAAACAAAAACTTGGAACACAGCAATTTTCTTATTTGATTGTGGTTGAACCCTAGTTCTGCATTATGGTAGCCCCCCCTTGTCCATGGGGATTATATTCCAAGATCTTTAGTGGACAACTGAAATCACAGATGGTACTGAACTCTATATATACTATGTGTTTTCCTGTATACACATACCTGTGGTAAAGTTTAATTGATAAATTAGGTAAAGAGATTGACAGTACTTAATAATAATATAATTATAGCATTATACTGTAATAAAAGTTAGTGAATATTCTCTCTCTCAAAATATCTTGTCCTATACTTACCTATTTTCAGACCATGATTGACTGCAGATAACTGAAACCTTGGAAAGCAAGACCACAGGTGGCGAGGGGGCTACTGTGTATGTTTTTGTTCTAGAATGAAAGTTGAACCTTTCTTTTACATGCAGTTATACTGCACAGTGGTTGGCTCTGATGCCCCTACTTTTCCTACCACCACCTGATAAATTATAGCATATGCAGGATCTTAATATACTATACCCTTAAGAGGATATTTCCAGTAGAGTCTAAAAGAGTACCAGTTTGTAGTACTTAAATTTTGAGGGGTTTTTCCGAAAGTGAACTCTGTTGATGTAGAAAAGCTGGTATAGTTTGAGTGAGAAAATTAAGTTTGGGATGAAACTTAGAAAGTTAATAATCTTTGAAAATAGGCAATAATGCACCTGGTACCAAAAAACAGAATGTAGATAGATCGATAGATGAATTAGTTATCTGTTGGCTCTGTAACAAATGGCCTCAAAACTTAGGACTTAAAATGGTAATAAATACTTAATAATTATGTAGTTTTTTGTGGGCTGGAAATCTAGGAGCAGTTTAGCTGGAAGGATAGTCCTGGCTTGGGTTTCATGAGATTTTGGTCATCTGAAGGCTTGAGTGGGGCTGGAAGATTCACTTTCACATGGTTCACTCACCAGCTGCTGGTAGGAGGCCTCAGTTCCCTCTTCTGTGGATCTTTCCATAGGGCTTCCTAGGTGTCTGAGGCAGGAGAATGGCATCAACCCAGGAGGTGGAGCTTGCAGTGAGCCGAGATCACACCACTGCACTCCAGCCTGGGTAACAGTGAGACTCTGTCACAAAAAAAAAGAAAAGAAATGAGTCACTAAACACAGCCCATACTATAGAGAGAGGAATTAGCTCCCGTGTTTGAAAGGAGTGTCAAAGAATTTGTGGGTCTATTTTTTTTTTTTTTAATTTTTTATTTTTTTTGAGACAGGGTCTTACCCAGTTGCCTAGGCTGTATGTAGTGCAATGGTGCCATCATGGCTCACTGCAGCCTCAACCTCCCAGGCCCAAATGATTCTCCCACCTCAGCCTCCCAAGTAGCTGGAACTACGTGCACACACCACTGCACCTGGCTAATTTTTGTATTTTTTGTAGAACTGAGGTCTCGCCATATTGCCCAGGCTGGTCTCAAACTCCTCAGCTCAAGTGATCCTCCTACCTTGGCCCCCTAAAGTGCTGAGATTACAGGCATGAGCCATCATGAGCAGCCAGATCTATAATAAAACTGATGCAGGATTTTTTCTTGACCCCTTTATGGGACTTGTGACAGTGGTGCCCCATTTACTCAGCCCACCCTGCTCATCTCTTGTGGGAAGGGAATGTGCAGGTGAATGAGTGTGGGAACTGACTAGCTGATTGGATACTGGTGGGAACAAACCGTTTTCATTGGGTTCTGTTGTACTCCACCCTTTGTGGGATGTAGCACATAGAAGAGTGAGTGCAGGAAATGGCTGCCTGCTTTAGCACCAGCAGGAATAGATTCTGTGCAGGCTTGTGGCAGCGTCCAGGTAGGGGTGTCTGTGATCCCAAGGCCCCAGAGGACGTGTTATAACGCTCTCTTAGCTCTGTCATCTGCAGACAGCAGTGTGTTATCAGCTCAGTGGTCCCTTTGCCTTGTTGCATAGGGCAGCTGGTCTCCACCAGCGAGGGCAAAGAGCCAGTGTGACAGTCTTTTTGAATACCAGCGCTTGGTGTGTCTTGAATTCTTGTCTGGTGCCCAAGAGGAATGAGGTCATGTGGACAAATTGAAGGATGGTGAATGCGGAGAATTTTATTGAATGAAAACTGCTCTCAGTGAAGAGTGGAGCTGGAAAGGGGATGGGAAGGGCAGGTCGCTCTCCCTTGAAGCTTCTGTCTTCTGAAGTCAAGTCGCCTCTCCCTGATGTCCGGCTGCTTGTCTTCTCTGCTGGCTGAGTCTGGGGTCTTTATAGGCACAGGATGGAGATGCTGTAGATAGTTTTGGAAAAGGCAACATTTGATTGGTAAAAAGACATTATTCAGAAAGAACCATTTGGGAGAGAGCAGACAAATAGGGATGGGAATTCTAACTTTGGCCACAAGTTTCAGGCTTTTCGGTGGGGTTTTGCTGGGGACTCACCTCTGTCTGCCTAGAATTTCTCTGCTTCCTGCCTCTATCAAAACTGTCATAGAAAATATGCTTCCCTCTCACCTTTTTCCTCCAACCACCCAGTTCCTCAAACCAGACACAACTATTGTTAACCGAAGGAAAGAGTTGAAGTATTCTCTTTGAAGTAAATAGCTTAGTAATCAGCTTTAAATATTTTATGTGTAGAATTTTTGGTGCATTATCTTAGTTGGATTATAGTGTTAATAAGGTCAAGGTCATAAGGGCCTGAGTGCAAACCAGTTAATGTTGTGTTCTCTGGTTATAAAAGGTCACTGGATAGTGTCCCAGTCAGCCATTATGCAAATACCAGTTATCAGTCTTGCTGGAGAGGGAGTGCTGGGGGAAAAGGGAGTGGAATGACTCTCTCAGTTCAAATTCATGATATAAAAGCTGTGGAAATAACATTTCACTGAAGTCAGGTTGAGTAGGTAGCATGATTAATCATGGGATTAAGAGAACATATAGCCAGGCGTGGTGGCTCACGCCTGTAATCCCAGCTCTCAGGGAGGCAGAGGCGGGAGGATGGCTTGAGCCCAGGAGTTCGAGACCTGCCTGGGTAATATAGCGAGACCCCATTCTCCACAAAAAGGAAAAAAAAAAAAAGACAAGAGAACATATAAATCCTCTGCAGCCAATTAAGCCAACTGTGTTCCTTTCCTCATGGGGGCTCTGTGTGCAGTGGCTGCACACAGCAGCTTCCTTGGTAGTGTACTCAGCCTGTTTCTTGTATGGGTTGCTCTAAGGGACCTTGGAGACAGGCCTTTCAGATGGATGTTCATGTCTCTGACTTTGCACTATCCCCAGTCTAGGCTCCAAACAGGTATGCGAGGTGCCTTTGGAAAGCCCCAGGGCACTGTGGCCGGGGTTTACATTGGCCAAATTATCATGTCCATTTGCACCAAGATGCAGAACAAGGAGCACGTGTTGAGGCCCTACGCAGGGCCAAGTTGAAGTTCCCTGGCCGCCAGAAGATCCACATCTCTAAGAAGTGGGGCTTTACCAAGTTCAATGCAGATGAATTTGAAGACATGGTGGCTGAGAAGCAGCTCATCCCAGATGGCTGCGGGGTCAATTACATCCCCAGTAGTGGCCCTCTGGACAAGTGGCGGCGGGCCCTGCACTCGGGAGGGCTTCCACTGTGCTGCCCCCTCTTAATGCTCGCCAGTAAATCCTACTTCCTGTTCACCTTAAAAAAAAGAGAGAGAGAAAGAGCAAACCCCTTATTTGTGTTGGAAAAAGTGGCATACAGAGAGTGTGATTTGTTAGGGAAGTGGTAGCTCTGGGACTGTATAGCTCAGGTAGCACAACTCCATGCCTGAACATTTCTCTGTGTACTACATTCTCTGCGCACATTGTTTAAAACAGCTTTGTCAAAAGAGCATAAATACAAACAGCAGAAGCCAGATGCAAAATAATTATATCGTATGTTTCCATTCATTTAAAGTTCAGAAAACGGGCTAAACACAGCCATATTGTTTTGAAATGTGTGGCAATACTATTCTTTATCAAAATCTGTTCTTTCATAATAACAAAATTGTAGTGGGGCATATAACTGCCTGGTTACAGCCCATTTTGCAGCCTTTCTTGTGGTTAGATGTGGACATGTGACAAAGTTTTCTTCCATGGTATGGAGTGGACTTGATGTGCGCCACTTCTACCTGTGCGCACAAACCCCCAGTGTGTGCTTCTCAGGGCTCTAGTGCTCTTTTCCACTCTGGTGGGCTAGGATGGCAATAATCAGAGCAATAATTAAAGTCAAGTGTGGAAAATTGCAAACCCTGAGTTACTTTTAAATATATATATATATATATATATATATATATATATATATATATATATATATTATTTATTTATTTTTTGAGACAGAGTCTTGCTCTGTCACCCAGGCTTGAGTACTGTGGTGCCATCTTGGCTCACTGCAGCCTCTGCCTCTCAGACTCAAGCAGTTCTCCTGACTCAGCCTCCTAAGTGACTGGGATTACAGGAACCCACCACCACAGCTGGCTAATTTCTGTATTTTTAGTAGAGATGGGGTTTCACCATGTTGGTCAGGCTGATCTCGAACTCCTAACCTCAGGTGATCCACCCACCTCGGCCTCCTAAAGCGCTAGGATTACAGGCGTGAGCCACTGCGCCCCGCCACATTTAAAATTTTGACTCAGCATTCCTAAATTGCACAAATAGGTGTTACTAGTGTTACGAGTGTGTACTCGATTTGCTAGAATTTGAGAGTACTTATTTCCCTACACCTTTGACAACATCAGGTATCATTGTTAATCTTTGCCCCAATTGCAAAAATACTATCTCATGTTACTATGCATATTTAAAGCTTCTTTGTTAAAATATAAGAGGAACGTGGTAGAAAAACATTGCACCACCCTAATACAGTTACTTTTATGATTGCATATTTTCTTAGTCTTATTTTATATGCATATTTTATATTTTTATTCATATATTTTTGCTTTTCAAACATTTGGTTTTTAACTACACAAGTGTAATATGAATATGGTGTCATTATCTGTGGTGTTTTAATTTGTTATAATTACCTCCTAAGTCCGTTAACTGCTCTATAGGGAACCACCGTCAATTTGGTGCATACCTGTTCAGAATTTTCCAACTTGATTATTCCTATATACTATATATTCATAGAACCATTTGGATTTTGTTTACATAAGTGGTGTTATTTGGTATTGATCTTCATGCTTTTTTCACCCAAGAGTTTGTCTTGGGAGATCTTAACTTGTCAGCATTTGCAGAACCATCTTCTGTATGCATATCTTTTTTCTTTTTTTTTTTTTTTTTGAGACAGAGTCTCACTCTTGTTGCCTGGGCTGGAGTGCAGTGGCATGACCTTGGCTCACTGCCACCTCCGCCCCCTGGGTTCAAGTGATTCTCCCCCCTCAGCCTCCCAGGTAGCTGGGATTACAGGTGGCTTGCCACCACACCCAGCTAATTTTTGTAGTTTTAGTAGAGGTGGGGTTTCACCATGTTGGCCAGGCTGGTCTTGAACTCCTGACCTCAGGTGATCTGACGGCCTTGGCTTCCCAAAGTGCTGGGATTACAGGCATGAGCCACTGTGCACGGCCCTGTATGCATTTCTTAAAGGGGCATAGTATTGAACATCATGTATGCATTATAGTCTGTGTAACCATCTCCTTAGTGATGGATATTTACTTTGTTTCTGGTTTTGGATGGTTAAAACAGCCATGTTAGTAAAATTACTTCTTTGTACACCTGCGTTCCTTCAGAGTGATCTCTAAGCATGAAATTATTGGGTGATAGGTTACTCACATTAAAATATTAATGGTTACTACTGCAGAACACTTTTATATCCTGTCAGTATAACAGAGTACCCCTTTGCCTCCAATATCACCTTTCAATATTATTAGGCTTTAAAATTTTTACTAATCTAATAGATAAAATGATGGTCCCTTTGTTTAAATTTCTTTTTCCCTGATTGCTAGTGTGGTTGAGAATTATTTCATGTTTTTATTGGATCTTTTGGTTTCTTTGAATTACTCATTGATATTTTTGTACATGTTTCTGTTTCTCTTTTTTCATATTGATTTAAATGACTTCTGTGTGTATTCTGAATATATATCCTCTGGGTACTGTATTTGTGACTCAGTTTTTTCCAGCCTGTAACTTTTTATTTTATTTATTGCTTTTTATGGTGCATGTGTTTAAAATTTTTCTTTAGTCTAAAAAATTTATTTAGTCTATTTATTTATTTATTTAATTTTTGAGATGGAGTCTTGCTCTGTTGCCCAGGTTGGAATGCAACGGCATGATCTCGGTTCACTGCAACCTCCGACTCCTGGGTTCAAGTGATTCTCCTGCCTCAGTGTCCTGAGTAGCTGGGATTACAGGTGCATGCCACCACACCTGGCTAATTTTTGTATTTTTAGTAGATATGGGGTATCACCATGTTGGTCAGGCTGGTCTCGAACTTCTGACCTCGTGATCTGCCCGCCTCAGCCTCACAAAGTGCTGGGATTACAGGCATGAGCCACCGCTCCCAGGCAGGCATGTTGAATTTTAAGTGATGGTAAACTTAAATGGCAGTTGGAGATATCTGGATAGTTGAAAATGTGGAACTAGAGCTTAGGGATACAGATCTGGGAGAACCAAACTCTCTGAGGAAGGTGGAATTTAGAAAACAGTCAGCCGTCCATATCCAAAATGGATCAAAAATATAAAAAACAAACAAAAAAGACTGTAGTATAACAACTATTTACTTAACATTTACATTGTTTTAGATATTATAAGTAATCTAGGGATGATTCAAAGTATACAGGACCTTGTGCGTAGGTTATATGGAAATACCATTTCATTTTATGTAAGAGACCATAGCATCTGTGGATTTTGGTATCCTTGGGGGGGGTCCTGGAATCAATCACTTGCCAATACCAAGGAATGACTGTATAGATGAAAGGATTGGCCTAGAATAGAAGGAGAAATGCTTATTCCATATAGTGTATTAATAGACAAAGTTTTATTGAATAATACAATTTTAAGGCTGAAGTAATCTAACTCATTTCCTCATATTATACATGAGAAACACATGGTTAAATAGGCAAAGTGATACCTAAGCTTGTATAAACAATTATGTGATAATATCGGGAGTACAACCCAGTCTTTCCAACTTCTGGGTTACTGTTTGGACCACCTCATACTGCTGTTCCTGCTCATTTCTGTGTAGTTAGTTGTTTTTTTTTTTTTTTTTAAAGACAGGGTCTTGCTATGATGCCTGGGTTGGCCTTGAAATCCTGGGCTCAAATAGTCTTCCTGTCTCAGCCTCCAGAGTAACTGGGACTACAGGTGCACACTTCTTTTAAAAATAGTGCTCTTACCAAGAACTTCACGTCTTTTCTGTTTTAATGTGCTGTTTTGTTCACTGTATCTCAGTCATATGAAGGCCTCTGATGGGAAGTAGAATTTCCACCACCATGATCAGAATAGTTGATTGAAGTACTAACCATAAGCTTTTCCGTATTAGTGGCAGAGAGATGCAGGATTATAGTTACTAATATGTTTCTTCTAGAGTAGACTGATGATAATAGTGGTTGTCATTTATTCCATGTTCTTTTTGTACCTAAAACTGTACTTGGTAGTTTATATTCATTATCTTACTTAGTTTTTATAAGAATCCCCAGAAGGTAGGTTGTGTTAAGATTCAAACTATATAAATGAGTAAAGTAAAGCTTAATGAGAATAAATAGTTCAAGGAAACAAAGTGATAGAACCAGCATTCATGTTCAGGTGTATCTGACTCCAGAGTTCATGATCTTAACCACTCTACCATGCTGCCTTTCTCTAGGTACATAGGAGATATGGGTGTTGGAAGAAGGGTTAATTTAACAATAGCATCCAAAGTAAAATTTTGCTTCGTAGACCAAAACTCACAGGTACTCCTACTGTATATAATTAAGTGATGGATAGTATGTGAGGACTAGATCTAATTTTGTCATAACTATATTGCTTGGTTACTTATATCTATGAATAAGGTTGCTGAATGTTGACATATTTTTCCCTTTCTGTATTCCTATACTACTTTAATGGTGGATTCTGAAATATTGTTTCCTTTTCAGAAAAACCATGCCACATGGATCATTTGGATCGAATCCTACTGTCTGGCATCTATAATGTACGCAAGGGAAAGACCCAGCTGCATAAGTGGGCTGAGCGCCTAGTTGTCCTCTGTGGTACCTGCCTTATCGTTTCCTCAGTGAAGGACTGTCAGACTGGAAAGATGCACATTTTGCCTCTGGTTGGTGGAAAGGTAAGACTCATAAAGTTAAATTATTTTTCATTTGATCATCTTAATTAAGAAAATAATCACATACGCTTTTCATAGCTTTTATTCATATCTTTTCAAAGAAGCCAGTATGGGCATTATTAAAGATGATATCAGAGACTCTCTGAGAGGTTCAGAGGCTATTATGCCCCAAATCCTGTTGCTGAACCATCTGTTCTAGACATCCCCACCTCCACTGCTAGGCACTAGATTCTGGGACTGACAATAGCCGGAGTCGACAGTGGATGCTACCATTAAAAGTTGCCTTTGGAAGTTAGAAGTAGCTGCCAGCATCTGTCACCAAATAGATTCTTTCTGGGTTTTTTTTTTTTTTTTTTTTTTTACCCCAATTAAATTAAAACTCAGAGTCTGAGGTAGTCATAAGATGTGATCCAGCAGCCAGGGAGCCATGCCATTTCTTCCATCTGTCCTAGAGGAGTCTCCATTCCCAGGAAAGGAGTTCACTTGTTAGTCAAACAGAATGAATGACAAATGACCAAAAACAGATATACTAATATTTATAGAAGGTATGTATATATGATTTTACTCTGTTTTGAATCTTGAATGTCATAAACCAATCTGAGTTCAGGAGGACTTCCAGACAAAATTACCTCATGAATTCACACTTCGGATCAGGCATCCAATCTGATCCAAATACACAGCAATATAGATAGAACACATGTATTAAAAAGATAAATAAGCTGGGCGTGGTGGCTTGTGTCAGTAATCCCAGCTACTCAGGAGGCTGAAGTGGGAGGATCACTTGAGGCCAGCAGTTTGAAACCAGCCTGAGCAACATTAGCAAGACCCTGTCTTGGCTGGGCACAGTAGCTTATGCCTGTATTCCTGGCACTTTCGGAGGCCTAGGTGGGCAGATCACTGAGGTCAGGAGTTCAAAACCAGCCTGGCCAACACGGTGAAACCCCATCTCTACTAAAAATAATCTTAAAAAATTAGGTGGGCATGGTGATGGGTGCCTGTAATCCCAGCTACTTGGGAGGCTGAGGTAGGAGAATCACTCGAACCTGGGAGGTGGAAGTTGCAGTGACCCAAGATCATGCCGTTGCACCCCAGCCTGGCAAACAGCAAGACTTCGTCTCAAAAGAAAAAAGAAAAAAAAAATTAGGTGTGGTGGTGCGGCGCCTGAAGTCTCAGCTGCTTGGGATGCTGAGGAGGGAGGATGGGTTGACCCCAGGAGTTCAAGTTGCGGTGAGCTGTGATCATGCTACTGTATCCTAGCCTTATGTGACAGGGTGTGACCCTATCTCTTAAAAAAATAAAAATAGGCCGGGCGCGGTGGCTCAAGCCTGTAATCCCAGCACTTTGGGAGGCCGAGACGGGCGGATCACGAGGTCAGGAGATCGAGACCATCCTGACTAACACAGTGAAACCCCGTCTCTACTAAAAATACAAAAAAAAAACTAGCCGGGCGAGGTGGCGGGCGCCTGTAGTCCCAGCTACTCGGGAGGCTGAGGCGGGAGAATGGCGCAAACCCGGGAGGCGGAGCTTGCAGTGAGCTGAGATCCGGCCACTGCACTCCAGTCCGGGCGACAGAGCGAGACTTCGCCTCAAAAAAAAAAAAAAATAAATAAAAAAAATAAAAATAAAAAAATGAATGAATGGATGAATGAATGAAAAGAATTAACTGAGCTTAGAAATACAGAATAGAAACATAAAATGATCAGAAGGTCTGAGTCTGTGGGCCTCCTGGGCTCTGGGTCTGAAAGGTTGTGGCAGCCCAGGAGTTCGGCTCTTGTAAGTATTTAGGTCTAATAGTTTGCTGTTCATAATGGGGGTCCTGGGTTAGGCTTATGGCCTAAAGCCAGGCTGATTGGTATTTTTTGTTTCTGAAAGAAAGCTAAAACAAAAACTGGCATTAAGCACTGACTGGAACCAAGGCTTATTTCTAGCTGTGGTCCTAAAGAGGTGGGAGAATCCAGTTATATGGCCTATGACCAGGAAAATGAATGAAATCCGTACTAGTTTAATGAATGAATGTTTGTAACTCCAGTATCAACCATGGGGCAGGAACCCACCACTGTCAATATGAGGTCTTGGGGGCTGAAGAACAAAGTGAAGAAAGTAAGTAGAGTTGTTTGAGAGGGAAAGAGTGAATGAGGACAAGGTTGGGGATTGGTGGAGATGAAGCAGCAGATAGGGTAAGAGAGAAAATGAACCTACCATTCAAGTGAACCTGAAACGTAAACTCCCTCTCACACACATCAAAAAAAAAAAAAAAACAAAAAAAAAACAAAAAAAAAAAAAACGCACAGAGAAATTTAATACTAGGGAGGATTTCCATAACCTCAACCATCACAAGATAAACTCACTTCAGATTGAAATGGAAATAAATGAACGTCCTGAAAAAACTTGAAAATAAGTGTATTTAGAATTTTCTAAGAGAGAATGGAAGAACAAAAATGGAAAACAAATTCAGAAATCAGAATGTCTGCCTATGAAAAAGCCAAGTAGAATATTGGAAATAAAAATACAGTTACTAAAATTTAAAACTTAAGTGGTTAAACTCTAGATCAGACAAAGAATTAATGAAGAGTAATTTTGTCTATTCTGTTTGCTAGTAGAATTTTGTTTAGGGTAGCAGTATGCCTAGGATCAAAAACTAAATCTTCCAGCCCCTCTTGTAGCTACTGAGATATACACAGAAGTTTCCTGGAAGGACTTTTGGAAAAGCTCTTTAAAATGGATAGACTTTTAAAGAGCTTGACCTTTAAAGGTCATAAAGGGATGGATGGCTTGACCCTTTGCCAGTCCCTCAGTGTCAGAGGTGGAGCAGTCATACGATGACTGTGAGTTGGCAAGCATATGTCAACTATGGCATTTAAGGAAGAAGCAGCCTGGGTCCTTGCTGGCATATGGAGCCGTTAGCCTAGTCCTGGACTGACACCTCTATTTTTTTAAGCCACTGTTTAGTAGCTGAATGTAATTAATTGATGTACTGAAGAATTTCACAGATAAAAAAATAATAAAAGAACCTTTCAGAAAGGCTCTAGTATACATCTTACAGGAGTTCTAGAGAAGAGAGAGGAAGGAAAAAGAGAAGTAATATCTAAAACAATAATAGCTGAAAATTTTCTAGAAGTGAAGACAAACATGAATGTTTAGATGTGGCAATGTGTTATTAAGTGAAGTGTGATGCACTCTTGGGATAAGAGGATAGAAACATCAAATAATCTTAAAATTTATTAGAAAAATTAGAAAAATTTAACAATAGCCACTAAAATTAGAGGAGGAAAAGAGAATATGGCAAACTTTGTAACACTAAAATAAGGCAAGAAGAATTGAGAAAAAGGAGCAAAATAGCATGTTAAATTATCACAAATTATAATGATAGTAATAAATCCGAATATATCAGTAATCACAATGATTGTGATAGTCAGATGTTATTTTAAATAGTATTTGCTGTTCATAAGAGACATAATTAAAACTTACTCTTAGAAAGTTGAAGGTGAAGTGATGAAAGAATATATACTCGTCAAATAGCAATCAAAAGAAAATTGGTGTGGTTATATTAATAGCATATGAAACATTTATATGAAAGTTTATGTGCAACAAAGGATTTGTATTCAGAATATAAAAGGAACTTTTGCAACTAAGTAACAAAAAGACAAACCCAGTAAAAAACTGGGCAAGAGATTTGAAGAGACCCGTCATCAAAGCAGATATACAGGTAACAAACACATGAAAAGATCTTCAACCTCATTTGTCATTAGGGAAATGCAAATAAAAATCACAGTGAGATACTGCATACCACTAGAATGACTAAAATTAAAAGACTAATTAATAACAAGTTTGGCAAAGATGCGGAGCAACTGGAACATTTATACATCATGGTAGGAATGAAGTTACTTTGGAAAACAGTTTATTCATTTTTTGTAAAATTAAACATATGCTTTTCAAATGACCCTGCAATTCTATTTCTAGTTTTTTATCCAAAATAAATGAACATATGTTCTTACAAAGACTTGTACATGAATGTTCATAGCAGCTTTATTCATAATGGCCAAAAACTAGAAACAAATGTTCATTGACTTGTGAATTGATAAACAAATGTGATATATCTATACCAGGAAATACTGCTAAGCAAAAAAAAAAAAAAAAAAAAAAAAAAAGGAAAGAATGCTAATACAGGAACAAGGATAAATCTTTTTTTTTTTTTTTTTTTTTTTTTTGAGACGGAGTCTCGCTCTGTCGCCTGGGCTGGAGTGCAGTGGCTGGATCTCAGCTCACTGCAAGCTCCACCTCCCGGGTTTACGCCATTCTCCTGCCTCAGCCTCCCGAGTAGCTGGGACTACAGGCGCCCGCCACCTCGCCTGGCTAGTTTTTTGTATTTTTTAGTAGAGACGGGGTTTCACCATGTTAGCCAGGATGGTCTCGATCTCCTGACCTCGTGATCGGCCTCCCAAAGTGCTGGGATTACAGGCTTGAGCCACCGCGCCCGGCCAAGGATAAATCTTGAAAGTATAATTCTGAGTGAAAGAAGCCAGATACAGAAGTCTATTTATTGAATTATTCCATTTATATGAAATTCTGAAAAAGGCAAAAAATTGTAGGGTTAGAAAATAGATCAGTGGTTGGCCAGGGCATGGTGGGGAGGGGGCTGACTGTGTAAGAACACAGAGGGAAGTTTGGGGGCCATGGGGTTGCACACTGTATTTATTCATTTATAAAAACTCATGAAATTGGTTATTTATAATCAGTGAATTAAAAAAAAAAAATCAAGGCCAGGCGTGGCACAGTGGCTGACACCTGTAATCCTAGCACTTTGGGAGGCTCAGGCAGGAGAATTACTTGAGTCCAGGAGTTCAAGACCAGCCTGGGCAAAATAAGTGGGATTCTGTCTCTACCAAAAAATGAAAATTTAGCCAGGAACGGTGGCAGACACTTGTAGTCCTAGCTACTCAGGAAGCTAAGGCAGGAGGATCACTTGAACCTGTAAACTTGAGGCTGCACTGAGCCATGATCACGCCATTGTACTCCAGCCTGGGTGAAGCATGACCTGTCTCAAAAAAATAAAAACCAGTGAATTTTATTTTAGGTTAGACCTCAATAAAGCTAATCCCCAGAAAGACTTTTTTGTGTGTGTATTTGAGACGGAGTCTCACTGTGTCACCCAGGCTGGAGTACAGTGGCACGATCTCGGCTCACTGCAACCTCCGCCTCCTGGGTTCAAGCAGTTCTCCTGCTTCAGCCTCCCAAGTAGCTGGGCCAAAAGGACTTTAATGCAAAAAGCGTTAGTAGGGATAAAGAGACTCATTACAAAATGATAAAAGGAACATTTCACCATGAATATTTAATAGTTCCAAAGTTATACATATGTAAATATAATATCAACGTCTGTAATACAGAGATTAAAATAATTACTCCAGGAGGTTGACAAATTATAGTGAGATTTACAGATCTTTCTCAGTGTTTGACATTATATGATTCTCTGTACTTTTCTGTGTCAAGCATTCCAAAATATTTAAAAGATCATGCTAAAACAATCAGTATCTATTCTTCATTTCAATAATATTCTTTATTTTGACACAGACTCATTCAGTTGCAATGATTTGTTACTAATGAAAAATGGTTATGTTGTATCACAATTTAATATTGTGAAAATTATTTAATTTTAATTAATCTTTTTAATATTCTCTTTTCTCGAAGTATTTTGTTTCTGCTGCTTGGTTCAATCTTTAGTTGGCAAAGAAACGTAATGTAAGTTTCCATCTGATTTGCCAAGCTATGACATAACAAGTGAGATACTAGACAAAAAGATGTAAATGGTTCTGTAACTATAAAAAGACTGCTTCCTTATCAAAGCTATATAGGTTTAGTTGTTGGGATTTGGGGGAGAATTTTTTTTTTTGAGACATAGTCTCACACTGTCACCCAGGCTGGTATGCAGTGGCACACTCTTAGCTTACTGCAACCTCTGCCTCCTGGGTTCAAGCGATTCTCCTGCCTCAGCCTCCCTAGTAGCTAGAATTACAGGAGCCCGCAACCACACCTGGCTAATTTTTTGTATTTTTAGTAGAAAAGGGGTTTCACTGTGTTGACCAGGCTGCTCTCGAACTCCTGACCTCGTGATCCCCCCGCCTCGGCCTCCCAAAGTGCTGGGATTGCAGGTGTGAGCCACCACGCCAGGCCAATAATTTCTTTAAGGAGCTGTTTTTGTGTTGTGAATTCCTGCCACCACTCCAAATAGGAATGGGGGAGGTTTTTGCCTCTTTTCTCAAGCCTAGTAAAAGAGATTTGAATTGGACTGAAGGGGACTTGGTAAGAGTTCCATGCAGTAAGGGGGACATAGCAGACTGGTATCCTGCTTCCTGACCAGCAAGTTCTAAGGACGAGAGGTGCTACCCAGCTGCTGATGATAGAGCAAAAGCACAGCCAATGTGTTGGGATCATTGTGTACTCCTTGGGTGCGTTCATGTGTGACCCATTGGCAGATGGAGGGGGACAAGCGGGGAAAGAGAAAAAATAAAAAGTAACTCTATTTTAAAAAATTCAGTTGTTCGTCTTGTGATTGCCTTTTGCTTTTTGACTAGGATTTTTTTTTTTTAGTGGTTCTGGTTTTCTCCCCTCCTCTTCTCCAGATAGAAGAAGTGAAGCGACGGCAGTACTCCCTTGCTTTCAGCTCAGCAGGAGCCCAAGCTCAGACCTATCATGTCAGCTTCGAGACTTTGGCTGAGTACCAGCGATGGCAACGGCAAGCATCCAAGGTGAAAAGTGGTAGGATGTTCTGATGTGTAGATAAGAATAGAGAACCCCAGGCCGGGCGCAGTGGCTCATGTCTGTAATCCCAGCACTTTGGGATGCCGAGGCGGGCTGATCACCTGAGGTCAGGAGTTCGAGACCAGCCTGACCAATATGGTGAAACCCTGTCTCTACTAAAACACAAAAAATTAGCCATGCGTGGTGGCGCGCACCTGTAGTCCCAGCTACTCAGAAGGCTGAGGCAGGAGAATTGCGTGAACCTGGGAGGCAGAGGTTGCAGTGAGCTGACGTCGTGCCACAGCATTCCAGCCTGTGACAGAGCAAGACTCCATCTCAAAAAAAAAAAAAAAAAAATAGAGTACCCCAAGAGAAATGTATTTTGAAACTGATGGCCGGGTGCAGTGGCTCATGCATGTAATCCCAGCACTTTGGGAGGCTGAGGCAGGTGGATCACCTGAGTTCAGGAGTTCGAGACCTGCCTGACCAACATGGAGAAATCCCATCTCTATAAAAATACACAATTAGCCGGGCGTGGTGGTGCATACCTGTAATTCCAGCTACTTGGAAAGCTGAGGTAGGAGAATCACTTGAACCCAGGAGGTGGAGGTTGCAGTCAGCCAAGATTGTGCCATTGCACACTCTAGCCTGGGAAACGAGCAGAAGTCCGTCTCAAAAAAAGCAACTGAACTTATTCCCAAGATGGCAAATTATAATGATAGCAAATTATAATTTATAATTTCCTTTCTAGGCCTTTCCTGAGTATGTAGTGAGTAAAATCATGGAATTCCACCAGGTCTTTAACTTATTTGTACATGCATAGTACAAAATGCTGTCAAAAATGTTTGCAGGTGCATTTTCCTCTGTACTATCTCTGGGAGGTAGGGCCTTAGAAGGAATTAAGACACAAAGAGATTTGACCCTTGAAGGAAGTGAGATACAATGAGATTTAAATGACCTTCCCTTGACCGTAGTAGTCAGTGATAGATGGATGCATTCCATAACTTGTGTCCCAGTGTTTCTCGGTCTGCATATGTTCAGAACAGCCTTGGTGAACCACTTCAAGTGTGTAGTTATTGATGATGGGACAGTGACCTCTAATGCCGTCACAAACCATTATCCCTATATGCCAAGGATAATTAGTCTTTCAACATCATTTCTGCTCTTTAGCCTTTAAAGAACAATAAAGTGTATTGTGATTTCCAGATTCTCTTTTTCTTCTAGCTGTCTTTGCAGGATTTTGTATAAGAGATTGTTATAGTATAAGGACATACCATCAAAACATGAATGACTTCCTTTTTTTTTTTTTTTTTTTTTGGGAGATGGAGTCTTACTGTCACCCAGGCTGGAATACAATGGTACAGTCTTGGCTCACTGCAACCTTTGTTTCCCGGGTTCAAGCAGGTCTCCTGCCTCAGCCTCTGGAGTAGCTGGGATTACAGGTGTGTGCCATCACGCCCAGCTAATCTTTGTATTTTTAGTAGAGACAGAGTTTCACCATGTTGACCAGGCTGGTCTCAAACTCCTGACCTCACGTGATCTGCCCACCTTGGCCTCCCAAAGTGCTGGGATTATGGTGTGAGCCACCACGCCCAGTCATGAATGACTTTTCTAGTGATATATTGTTTCTTTTTTTAGATCAATTTTTATAACCCATATTGGCATACTGTTATAGAACTATAAAGCTTGTTTTGATTTTATTATTTTATAGTTATATTGTGTTGGCTATAAAATCTGCTCTGAATAAAACTGGTCCCAGTTTTAAGTGGCTATTCCATTCTTCTGCCCTTTTAAAGAGAAGTTAATTTTTTTTAGTGTCTTTTGCGTGTTTAGCAGTGTGCTGTGTGCTTGGTTATTTACTTTTATCCTCAAAGCAGATGAAGAAACTGCTGATAAGTAGCAGAGCTAGTGTGGCTACAAAAGGCCATGTCTTTTCATACCACACTGCCTCTTAAAGTTTTTTCCAGTTATTTTGAATCATCTTAAGATAACTCCTTGCGGCCAGGCGCTGTGAATCAGGCCTGTAATCCCAGCACCTTGGGAGGCCGAAGAGGGTGGATTACCTGAGGTCAGGAGTTCGAGACCAGCCTGGCCAACATGGTGAAACCGTCTCTACTAAAAATAAAAAAAATTAGTCTGGCCTGGTGGCACATACCTGTAATCACCGCTACTTGGGAGGCTGAGGCAGGAGAATTGCTTGAGCCCAGGAGACGGAGGATGCAGTAAGCCGAGATCATGCCACTGCACTCCAGCCTGGCTGACAGAGCAAGACTGTCTCAAACAAACAAACAAACAAACAAACAAAAAGATTACTTCTTGCATGAAGTGTTAACTTTCCATCTTTAATGATATGTGTTTTTCTTTTTTTACCTTGTACTTACAGAGACTTTATAACTTGTACCCTTGTTTTTCAAGTAGCTTATGGTTTTAGGAAAAAGTAAAAATTAAACTGGTATTTATAAATGAATAATTGGATCTTACTGCCTTTTTTTTTTTTCCTGTCTTTTTAATTAGTGTCTTTTTGTGTAAATGCCGTTCCATTCTTTGCTGGGTGATAGACATCCAGTACTAGCTCAGAAAGCTCTTCTCTTTGACGTTATTCAGGTGGTGTCTCAGCGAATCAGTACCGTGGATCTCTCGTGTTACAGCCTCGAGGAGGTTCCTGAGCATCTCTTCTACAGTCAAGATATTACCTACCTCAACTTGCGACACAACTTCATGAAGTTAGAAAGACCCGGAGGCCTTGACACATTCTACAAGTATGTGGAGAATGGGTTTCCAGACCTGTTAAAATCAACTCATAATCAGTATCTTATGACTTCTACCTGCTACTATTGGATGTATATTCTAAAATTTCCCCTCCCTTTTGAAGAGGAAGTAAAAATTTTTATGCACAGAGTTCTCCTACCTGCCCTTTCCCCCCATAAAAGAGAAGATTGATGTAAAGTTCTGTGAGCTTCTGTTGATCTGGGTAATCTTTTCATGTAAATCATTGACACTGATGCGTGATCTCCCTCCAAGTTACATCAAGAGATTTAGTATATGGGAAATTTTTGAATTAGAAGTATAAAATTTAACTAACGTAAAGGAGATAGGCCTAATTATAAGAATTTCACTCTGAGAGACAAGGCTATATCTTCCCTTTGGACCTTCCACTGCCAACTCTTAAGTGTTTAGTCAGCTGTGATGCTTCTCTCTTCTAATACAGGAACCGTTGTATCCCTACAGTGCTATGACCTACTTGTTATTCCATCTTCTTTATTAAAATATATACCCTATTCCCACCCTCCACTCATCCCACCTCACTTCTCCACTTAAAAATGGACGCAGTGAATAAATATGTGTTGTAAGTAATTGTCTGGGCTTCTGCAGGAGAAGGTAGAAATTGGAAATTAAAGCATTCAAAGTGATTTAAATTAGATAGTGACTAAAAAGATAATATACATTAAAATTACATATTTTACATCCTTCCTTAAGAGCTAAGTCCAGAGTAATGTCCAGAAAATGTTGTGTTTTGTTATCTCATCTGATAATTGTTTTAGAAAGTTTTTCAAGTGTAAGCCTCTACTTAGTAATGAGGTAGTTATTTTAATAATATTGGCTTGTAAAAATGAAAACAAGCAATAATTTTAAGGAAGTTGGTTTCTAGCATTTCTTTGTGAGTTGCTATGAAAAAGAAGTAGTCCAGTTTGAGGGCTGAATCATAAATTCTGAATTTAAAGCACCAAGCCAAAGGAATAATCAGCAATCACGGTTAGGTCATCTGAAAATCACAAGTTGAAAATTTGAAAAAGAGAAGCATTAGAGTGAGGTACTGGCCGGGCACGGTGGCTCAAGCCTGTAATCCCAGCACTTTGGGAGGCCGAGACGGGCGGATCACAAGGTCAGGAGATCGAGACCATCCTGGCTAACCCGGTGAAACCCCATCTTTACTAAAAAAAAAATACAAAAACACTAGCCGGGTGAGGTGGCGGCGCCTGTAGTCCCAGCTACTCGGGAGGCTGAGGCAGGAGAATGGCGGGAGCCCGGGAGGCGGAGCTTGCAGTGAGCCGAGATCCAGCCACTGCACTCCAGCCTGGGCGATAGAGCGAGACTCCGTCTCAAAAAAAAAAAAAAAAAAAAAAAAAAAAAAAAAAAAAGAGTGAGGTACCAGGGATTCATATCTAGAAGCAGGTGACTGATCATCATCATGGAGAACATCTCAGCCTTACCATCTTGCACTTGTGTAATAACAAAACACCCTACTCCCTAGTGGAATTAGCAGAGTCTCTCATAAAAAGTTCTTGCTAATGAAACCTTTAACATCTTAATTATAATACAATGGATATCAAGAAGAAACCCAAGAGATCCATTTTATAGCAATGCTATCTCTAGGTAAGACAATATAGATAATTCTACTTCCATGAACAAAATAGAAGCACTAAAAATTACTATTTTGTGTATCAGGTCACATAATGGTAAAATGCTGTCACATTCATTATTTTCAAGCTCTAACTGGTTTATTCATTTTATGTGACATTTGAGCCAACATAATTTCAGTATGAAAAAAAGAAGTTGCTTATTAAAAATGGGATTTGATCTACGTATTTGTTAGCTGTTGCTCTATGAGTTGATTAATTCTTGCAAGGCTTTTGTTTATTACATGTAGAAATTTAATAATGGAAAAATTTCAAGCATATCAAGTATGATGAAATACAAAATAATTATACCAGCATGAGCTGTTCTTCAAGATTGTCTACCTTTTTAAGGAGAAAAGAGAGCTCCTGTAATGCTAGACCTGGTTTCCTTCATCACATGGACTGTGCATTAGTCATCTTGGTGTCCTCTGTCCCCACTTAATGTTTGATTTGTAGCAAGTGCTCAATAAGTATTTTTGGAATAAATTCTATTAGACATTTAAAATAGATTATCAAAGGCCATTGATGTCCCTCGTAAAGATATAGTAATAGATGTATTGAAATGCAATATCCATTTTTGCCTTTGCTCTTTAGATTTTCTCAACTGAAGGGCCTGAACTTGTCCCATAATAAACTTGGGTTGTTTCCTATGTTGTTATGTGAGATCTCTACCCTTACTGAGCTCAACCTTTCCTGTAATGGATTTCGTGACCTACCAAGTCAAATTGGCAATCTGCTAAAGTAAGTAACTTTTACTAGATTCATCTTTTCCCTTGCAGGATAAGGAACTTGCCTGGGGTTTGGAATGAAGGTAGTACCATGAGCTCTTGCAGTGAAATAAATCGTGTATTTACTAGGATTCTAGTCAGCAGCAGTTTTTGACATCATAGATCTACCTGCCTATAGCAGGGACTGATCCCTCAGCTTCAACAGCAGAGGTCTTAACTCTTTTAATGTTGGGGTGACCATTTGTGTAAGTCATCTATTAAGTCTGTATAGATGGAGAGTTAGGACACTACTATTTTTGGATTGATAATTAATTAGTGACATAGATCAGAATCCCGAACGCTGATTTTGTGCATTCCGGTGAAACCTTCCATAAAGTAGACTTGTTTTATTTTCTTCCTATAGTCTTCAAACCCTCTGTCTTGATGGCAACTTTCTGACTACTTTACCTGAAGAATTGGGAAATCTACAACAGCTTTCCTCCTTGGGAATTTCCTTCAACAACTTTAGTCAAATTCCTGAGGTTTATGAGAAACTCACTATGTTAGATAAAGTGGTTATGGCAGGAAATTGCCTGGAAGTCCTGAACTTAGGGGTGCTGAATAGGATGAACCATATCAAGCATGTGGATTTAAGGTAAGGTTATTCTTTACCACAGCTTCCTTTAAATTGACTCTGTTGGACCTTTATGTCTTCTTTTTATGAAGATTTGTTTAAGACATTAGGGTTTTTAAAATTTTGTTGTCGTTGTTTTGAGACAAGGTCTCACTTTGTCACTCAGGCTAGAATACAGTGGCACAATCTCAGCCCACTGCAGTGTTGACCTCCTGTTCTCAGGCGATTCTCCCACCTCAGCCTCCCCAGTAGTTGGGACTTCAGGTGCGCACCACTAGGCCTGGCTAATTTTTTTTCTATTTTTAGTAGAAACGAGGTTTCACCATGTTGTGCAGGCTGGTCTCAAACTCCTGGACTTGAGCAGTCCACCCACCTCAGCCTCCCAAAGTGCTGGGATTACAGGTGTGAGCTACCACGCCTGGCCCATAACATTAGGTATTTTGAACAATGTAGAAATGTATATTTTCAAAGGTATAGTGAGACTTTAATTATTCAGTAGCAGAGAGATTAAGGATCATGTAGTTGTACCATGTGATAGAGACTATCAAATTGCCTTTGACAGAGGTTATTTTTGCTTACCTTCCCATCAATGTATATTTTTTATTTTTTAAATTTTTTGTAGAGACGGAGTCTCACTGTGTTGCCCAAGCTGGTCTTGAACTCCCTGGCTCAAGTAATCCTCCTGCCTAGGCCTCCTAAAGCGTTGGGATTACAGGTGTAAGCCACTGTGCCTGACCCCTCCAACATTGTAGGAGAATTCCCATTTTCTCGTATCTTTGTCAGTGTTGGCTTTTAGCATTTCTTTTTCTTTATCATCAGTCTAGTAGATTGAAACAAGTATTTCATTGTTTTTTTTTTTTTCTTTTCTTTTTTTTTTCTGAGACGGAGTCTTGCTCTGCCGCCCAGGCTGGAGTGCAGTGGCCGGTTCTCAGCTCACTGCAAGCTCCGCCTCCCGGGTTTTCGCCATTCTCCTGCCTCAGCCTCCCGAGTAGCTGGGACTACAGGCGCCCACCTCATTGCCCGGCTAGTTTTTTGTATTTTTTAGTAGAGACGGGGTTTCACCATATTAGCCAGGATGATCTCGATCTCCTGACCTCGTGATCCGCCCGTCTCGGCCTCCCAAAGTGCTGGGATTAAGTATTTCATTGTTTTAATCAACATTTATTTACATAGCAGTGAGGTTGAACATCTTTTTATATGTATATTAGTAGTTTGTAGATTTCAATAAATGACATTTTTCTGTTGAGTCATTGGGTTTCTTCTTGATATCCATTGTATTACAATTAAAATGTTAAAGGTTTCATTACTAAGAACTTTTTTTTTTTTTTTTTTTTGAGACAGAGTCTCGCTCTGTCCCCCAGGCTGGAGTGCAGTGGCCGGATCTCAGCTCACTGCAAGCTCCGCCTCCCAGGTTCACACCATTCTCCTGCCTCAGCCTCCCGAGTAGCTGGGGCTATAGGTGCCCGCCACCTCGCCCGGCTAGTTTTTTTTATTTTTTAGTAGAGACGGGGGTTTCACCGTGTTAGCCATGATAGTCTCGATCTCCTGACCCAGTGATCCGCCCGTCTCAGCCTCCCAAAGTGCTGGGATTACAGGCTTGAGCCACCGCGCCCGGCCACTAAGAACTTTTTATGAGGATTTTATTTTCTAGTCATAACCTTTTCCTAATTGAAGCTGGTAAAAAGACACCTATTCGGTGTTCTGTAGTTTACAGTAAACCATTGATGTACCTTGTAAAGACAGTAACAGAGAGTTTTTGTTTTTTTTAACCACACTGGAGACTTGAGAGATTTATAGAAATACAGGAAAGTGAGAACAGACCTGCATAAATTAAATCATATACTTGTACAGAAAAGAACCCAGAGGTCATTTTGTATAATTTACCTTTGAACTCTTCCATATATGTGTGTGTGTGTATATATGTGAGTGTGTGTGTGTGTGTATATATATATATATACACACGCAGATTATTTCCTTGTCTGTTAATTAATTTTATGTGAACCTTAGCACTAGAGATAGAGCAGGCATAGCAATAGGAGGAAGTATGGTTCCATCCTTATACTCTGGACATGGTACTGTTGTGATTGCTTTGCTACTCACTCACTCAAAAGGTTGTGTTCATCTTCCTGTTCCTTTGTCCTACTTAGTGCCCACCTGACCTTATTAGGTGTTTGGATATAAGTGTTTAACTTGTTCGTAGATATGTCCTCTTTTTTCCTTCTCTTTATTAATTTGTATATGTACTTGCCAGTCTGGATTGTCTGACTTAGCTGTACCTTGAGTTATTCATCAACTGTAGTTATTTATGTAGTATCTTGCAAAATGAGGCAAGTAGTGAAATTCTTAAATTGTTTAGGAAACAGAGAAAGGGAGCCGGGCACGGTGGCTCACACCTGTAATCCCAGCATTTTTGGAGGCTGAGGTGGGCAGATCATCTGAGGTTAGGAGTTCAAGCCTGGCCAACATGGTAAAACCCCATCTCTACTAAAAATACAAAAAATTAGCTCGGCATGGTGGGGGTGCCTCTAATCCCAGCAACTTGGGTGGCTGAGGCAGGAGAATCACTTGAACCCGGGAGGCGGAGGTTGCAGTGAACCGAGATCACGCCTTTGCACTCCAGCCTGGGCAACACAGCGAAACTCTGTCTCAAAACAAAAAGAAAAGGAAACGGAGAAAGGGATCATGCCTGTCCTATTTTTTATTCTGGTAAGCACATTTAATAGACTCTTGTTTCTGATTATTTTCTTGTTTCTGCCTATTAAGGATGAACCATTTGAAAACCATGGTTATTGAAAATCTGGAGGGAAATAAACACATCACCCATGTGGATCTGCGGGACAACCGACTGACTGACTTGGATCTTAGCTGTTTATGCAGCTTGGAACAGCTGCACTGTGAGCGGAACCAGCTGAGGGAGCTGACACTCAGTGGCTTCTCCCTTCGGACCCTCTATGCCAGTTCCAACAGTGAGTTTTCTATCCAGCCTTTTGTTTTTTCTCTTTCAGCTGTTGTCAGTGCTTTCTAAGAACAGTGGCATCTGTGGTGTTCCTCAGCCACTCTGCAGGATGGGGTTTGTGGCTCATTGAGGCAAAGCTTTATCTTTTCACTTTGCTGTCAATACTTAAGTGGTTGCAGTGTGCATAAAAAGACATGGCAGGATACTTTGAGCTTTACTAATTGAGCATAATAAGAGGCATTCCACAGAGTAGTGGTGGTGGGGAGGTGGGCAAGCAGGTTCAAAACAGAGCATCAATAATGGTCTAAAACGGGTTGGCAAACTATACCCCAGGACTGCATCTGGCCTGCCACCTCTTTTTGTATGGCCCATAAGGAATGGTTTTTACATTTTTCTAGTGGCTAGGTTAAAAAAAAAAGTGAAAAGGAGAATTTTGTGCCTGAGCATGGCGGCTCATGCCTGTAATCCCAGCACTTTGGGAGGCCGAGGTGGGCTGATCACCTGAACTCATGAGTTTGAGATTAGCCTGGGCAACATGGCGAAACCCCATCTCTGCAAAAAATACAAAAATTAGCCAGCATGGTGGCACACCTATGCTGCTAGCTACTCGGGAGGCTGGGATGGGAGGATCACTTGAACTTGGAAGGCAGAGGTTACAGTGAGCTGAGATCATGCCATGTGTGTTCTCATGAGAGAACTGGGTGAGACTTGAGAGACCCCATCTCAAAAAAAGAAAGAATAATAATTTTGTGACATGTGAAAATTACTATGAAATTCAAGTTTCTATGTTTCTAAATGAAGTTCTACTAGAATGCAGCCACAGTAGTTTGTTTGCATATTATTTATACATTCTTGCTTTTGTGCTACAGCAGCAGAATTTCTTGCTTGGGATATATCCCAGAGACACCCACATGTGCAAAGGAGATATATACCAGATTGTTTATCACTTTTTGTGAGCACGAAAAAGTAGGATTTTGAGACGGAGTCTAGCTCTGTTGCCCAGGCTGGAGTGCAGTTGCCTGATCTTGGCTCACTGCAACCTCTGCCGCCCAGTTTCACGTGATTCTCTTCTCTTAGCCTCCTGAGTAGCTGGGATTACAGGAGTGTGCCACCATGCCCATCTAATTCTTATATTTTTAGTAGAGACACGGTTTCACCATATTGGCCATGCTGTTCTTGAACTCCTAACCTCCAGTTAGCTGCCCACCTCAGCCTCCCAAAGGGTTGGGATTACAGGCGTGAGCCATTGCACCTGGCCTAAAAGTAGGATTTTTAATAGGAAAATGGGTAAATCAATAGTGATATATTTATGCAACAGAATATTGCACAGCAGTGGAAATGAATGTACTAAACTAAAGCTTTGTATGGTAGTATGGATAAATTGCAGACTTTTTTTTGAGCAAGCAAAAGTGCATATATTGTGATAGTTATATCAAAATTTAAAACACAGAAATACTGTTTTCTTAGCTATAAGTATGCTATTAGTATGAAAGAATACATAAGAGTGATGAAAACCATATTCAGGATGATGTTTACCTCTTGGTATGTGTGGTATTGTAATTATTTAAAAAAAAAAAAAAAGTCTGGGCTGGGCACGGTGGCTCAACCCTGTAATCCCAACACTTTGAGAGGCCGAAATGGACGGATCACCTGAGATCAGGAGTTCGAGACCAGCCTGGCTAACATGGTGAAACACTGTCTCTACTAAAAATAGAAAAGATTAGCCAGGCGTGGTGGCACGTGCCTGTAATCCCAGCTACTCGGGAGGCTGAGGCAGGAGAATTGCTTGAACCCGGAAGGTGGAGGTTGCAGTGAGCCAAGATTGCACCACTGCACTCCAGCTTGGGCAACAAGAATGAAGCTCCGTCTCAAAAAAGAAAAAAAAAAAAGGTCTACAGCATACAAAGCAGAAAGTAGATTTGTTAAAAGCTATGATAGGTGAAAGAGGGTTCATTATTTTATTCTCTTTATTTTTCTGTATCTGTAAACTAGATTATACAGATAAAAGTTGAGGAGTTCTATTTGCATTGCCTTTTATTATGTTATAGAAGCTTCAAATTGTAGCTTAGATTAATTGCTTGGTCAGAAGAGTGTTAAAACTGGTGAGTGTTGACTTACGGTGTTTATAGATGCCTGACGTAGTAAGTTCGAGCCGTGGAGATTTTTGTTATCAGGCCCATCCCTATCCTTAATGTGTCTAAAGAGTCTGAATTCCTGCCTTACTGGAAAAGACCTCATCAACAGGTGTGCAGTCCTAAATATTTACTCTTTGTAAATATTTAAGTATTTACAAATAAATTAAATATTTTAATTGTATTTAAATACTTAAATACATAAAAACTTGCAGTTTTGATGCCTCAAAGTCAAGAACTCTGCTTTACAGAAAGAAATTATCTAAATGTGGTCAGTTAATATAGGGAAAGCACTGAACTTGACTAGTCATCAGGGATATGCAAATTGAAACTCCTATGTGGCACCACTACACACCCACCAGAATGACTAGAATGGACTAAAAATCCCAGGGGCAGCTGTTGGAGTGTAAATTGGTATAACCGCTTTGGAATACTGTTCAGTAGTATCTCCTAAGGTGAACAGAAACATAACCTGTACCTAGCAGTGCCTCTTCTAGGCTTATGCTCAAAATAAGGACTTACATTAGTTCACAAAAGACATGGACAAATATGTTCATATACTATTCATAGTAACTGCAAACTGGAAAAGACATGTCCATCAACTCTAAAATGGGCAAATAAATTGTGGTATATTCACATAAAATAATTTTATACAGGTATGAGAATGAATGAACTATAATCACATGCAACTGTATAAACAACTCCTGTAAACATACTGTGGAGTGAATGAAGCCAGAGAAATGAATTATACATACTGTGTGCATATATTTATGTAGATAGACAGAAGTAATTATACCTACTGCATGCATATATTTTTGTAGACAGTCAAAAGCAATTTGGTTCTTGGTCAGGATAATGTTACCCTTGAGGGGCAGTGACTGGAAGGGGAAACATGGGGCAGTTCCCAGGGAACTGGTAATGTTCTGTTTCTTGATGTGGGTGTTGGTTCCATTAGTGTGTTCAGTTTGTGAAAATTTACTGAATTGTTGCACTTTTCTGTATTTATGTTATACTTCAATTAAAAGTCAAAATATTTTCTGTTAACGTTTAACTACTGCTTAACCTTGTATAAAGGCAGTGCAGTACACAGGATTCTTCAATTAGCTGTTCCATTTGTTTTTCAAGACAAATTGGGATCAAACAGTTAGTCAAAGTGAGTTTTCAGTAGTTTTTGTCTTTAACTCATTTTAGTAGAAGACATCAGTTTTCTCTCTGGTGATTTCACTAAGCTACTTTTCCCTTGTTAGCTCTCAGTTACTTTCTTTTTTAGAGGATGTCACTAACACCTGTTTGTTTATGGATTAGGGCTGACAGCAGTGAACGTCTATCCAGTACCCAGCCTACTCACTTCCTTGGATCTCTCACGGTGAGTGTTGCTGATGAGGGTGGTACTTGTTTCTTACCATTTAAGAGATACATGTGGATTCTTTGGCAGTTTTGATGTACAAGAAGTCTTTCTTTTTTTTTTTTTTTTTTTTTGAGACGGAGTCTCGCTCTGTCACCCAGGCTGGAGTGTAGTGGCCGGATCCTGTCTCACTGCAAGCTCCGCCTCCCGGGTTCACGCCATTCTCCTGCCTCAGCCTCCCGAGTAGCTGGGACTACAGGCGCCCACCACCTCGCCCGGCTAGTTTTTTGTATTTTTTAGTAGAGACGGGGTTTCACCATGTTAGCCAGGGTGGTCTCGATCTGACCTTGTGATCCGCCCGTCTCAGCCTCCCAAAGTGCTGGGATTACAGGCTTGAGCCACTGCGCCCGGCCCAAGAAGTCTTAAGTATTTTGAAGTATTTGGATAACCTGGAAAAAGGAGAAAGGATGAGTGGATCAATAAGTTTAATAGCCTTACTGTATGAAGGAAGGATTCTCTTGAAATAGTAAGGTGTCTATGAATTACTCTTTCTTAAAGACTATAGATGTAGGATGAGATGCAAACAAAGAAAACCTGTTATCTTCATGGCACTGATTCCCGTTTTGTCAGTTGGACTCAGATAATTCTTGATTTTTAGATAATGGGTTTTTGTTTCTTTTTGGTTTTGGTTTTGGTTTTTTGAGACGGAGTCTCACTCTGTTGCCCAGGCTGGAGTGCAGTGGCGTGATCTCGGCTCACTGCAAGCTCCGCCTCCCGGGTTCACGCCATTCTCCTGCCTCAGCCTCCCGAGTAGCTGGGACTACAGGCGCCGCCACCTCGCCTGGCTAGTTTTTTGTATTTTTAGTAGAGACGGGGTTTCACCATGTTAGCCAGGATGGTCTTGATCTCCTGACCTCGTGATCCGCCCGCCTCGGCCTCCCAAAGTGCTGGGATTACAGGCGTGAGCCATTGCACCTGTCCAGATAGTGGGTTTTAAAATACTATTTATTTATTTTGTACTTCTATAACTCATATTGGTCTCATTTTTGAAGGGATATTAATTATATTCAGGATTTTATTACTCCTCTCAGTGGCCAGAAACAAACATAAATGAGGTTTGTTTTTCTTTTATTCATTTTTGACAACTGTTGGGCGTTCTGGGTTCAGTGGTTGAGTTTTGCAGTCTAGTGGCGAGATGAACAATCGAACAAGCAGTGACAGGGCAGCATCCTAAGTGCTGTGAGTACAGGATGCCCAGAGCAGATCAAAGGGGCACTGGGCAGGGTCCTATGTGGTCAGGGCTGTTGTTAAGACTCAGTGAGGTGATAGATGCAGAATGCATGGGATAGTACCTGATGTGTAGTCACCCCAAGAAATACTAGCTATTGTAACCAGGTTTCTTTTTGTTGATTTCATTACTTTATCATTATCATTTTGAGCTAATGTTTTAGACTCCATTTCTTTCTGCTTATCTTCCCAGCAAAACCCCAGCATGGATCAGTACTAAAATTTTACCTTTTCCATTGAGCTTGATTGTTGCCAAAGAAAATCACATCTGAGTAGACACCACTGCAAACTCAAAATTTCCAACTTCATCTGGAGCTCATTGGTTCTTTTTCTTGCCAGCTCCTTCCAGTGTCCTCAGCATCTACCTCCCTCAGTGTCCCCCTCCCCAGTCTCCTCCATACTGGAACTTAGCTTCTTACTTGATTGGGAAAATAGAGGCCATTGTGGGTGGTTTCCCTCAGCTTCTGAACACCCACCTTGCTTGAATTTATATAGATGCGTTTCATTCTCAGCTTCTCTCCTCTGTTCATGGCCAGTCTAGCTGTCTGTGCCTGTGACCCCTCCACTCCCACTGCCCTGGACCTTGCTCTGTTCGTCCTCATTGTCCTCCTCCCTCCTCTTCCCCTTTCCCTCCTCTCGTGTGTGTGTGTGTGTGTGTGTGTGTGTGTGTGTTTTCAGCCTCTTTTTTCTTACTCTGTACACACACTTTATCTCTTCTGTCATAACAAAGTTCCCTTTACCTCACAACCCCCCAGCTATTGTCTTAATTCCTTTCTTCCCCGTTTTGTCCAAATTTCTCAAGAATTATGTGCATTTGTTGGCTTAGTTTCTTCAGTCTCCATCTGCTTATCCCTCTAACAACTCAGTTTAGTTCTGCTTTTATTGGAACTTTTCTGTATTGACACAGTTAATTTTGCTCTCTTTTCTCCAAACATGCTTTTTCCTTTACTAGCTAATACAGTCTGATTGTCTTCATGCCACTTTGACCATGTTTCTTTTGCGTACCCTTCTTCCTCAGCTAGCCCTTTAAAGGTTGATTATCCCCAGGGTTCTCTCCTTGGTCCGCTATACTCCATTGGACGCGACCTCATTTACTCCAGTTATTTCAGCTACACTCACATCTCCAGCCCAGGCCCTCTCCTCCGGGTGCTCCAGCATCACCAAGCTGCATGTTATTCCCCATACACGTCATGTGTTTCTTCTCTTGCCTCTGTGCTCTAGCTCATGTTGCCACCCAGTGCTTGTAATGTGCTCCTCACCTCAGGCTATTGTATAGCACCTTCATATTCTAACCCACATATTTCTTAGAGAGCTTGTTTTGATCCATTTTAGGTAAAGGGTTTCCTTCACTAAGGTATAGCAATATGTGTGTTTCTCTTACATAGTGCTACTTCATTCTGCCTCATTATATCACTCGATAAACCCATAGATATCTTGAGGCCTAGAGAAGCTGTCACATCTGAAAAAAGATTCTCTTTACTAAATATCTGCATAGTGCTCTACTGATTATTTGAGCTCACGTTCTAAATGGTTTGAAACTTTTCCCCCACTAGTTATCTGTTGGCTTTACTGTCTCACTTTTATTCGTTCTGTTCATTTTCCCTGGAATTTGCTTCTTTTCTTACCCAGTCATTACCTGTGGAAGTCTTAAGTCATCTTTGAAGGTTTGTTGATTATAATTCCTTATCTTTTCCTCATCCCATCCCAAGTGTGCTTTTTTATTGTAGGAAGCCTTTTTATCTTCTTTGCGCATACAGCATGATTGATCCAGTATTATACATTTTCAAGTACTTGTCTCTCTTCTCCCTTCTAAGTCAACAGCATTCATTGAGCACCTACTGTATTCCAGGTAATGTACCAAGGGATGCCTTGGAGACAGTGTCCATGCCCTCAAGGGCTCACAGGCTGGTTAATGGATACGTTACAGTCTAGTGAAATGAGTTCCACTTGTCATCTTAAATGTTGCCATTTAATTATTTATTTTCTGCAGAAACCTGCTAGAGTGTGTCCCTGACTGGGCCTGTGAAGCAAAGAAGATAGAAGTGTTAGATGTGAGCTATAATCTTCTCACAGAGGTTCCCATAAGGTATGTGTGCCTGAATGCATATATTACGTATATATGTATGTATGTACTAACATTTACGTGTGTGTGTATTTAATTTTTTTTCTAGATTTGGGTTGCCTTTTATTTGTTCAGTGAATGTTGAGTACCTGTTGAGCATGAGGCAGTGTGATGTGCTGTAAGGAACATAGTAAAGGCTAAAGCATGGACTTGGCTTGCAAGAAACTTAATGAGAAGATAGTATAACATACGTGGATAACTGTGATGAAATAAATATACTAAGATTGCTGTCATAGGTTGGTGACATGATAGTAATAATGGTTAATTTTTTTAGGATGAGCTGTTACAAGCTGAGCAATGTTGTAAGAACATCACTTTTATGATCTTACCTAATCCTTTAAAAACCTTATTATATATTTAATAGGTACTCTTATCTTCATCTTAGAAATGAGGAAAGTAAAGCTTAGAGCAGTTAGGTAACTTGTTGAAGGTTTCATTTAACCAGGAAGTGATGGGAGCTGGCATTTGAAGGTAGTCTTTCTTTTTGGGAGGCGGGGGTGGGGGACAGAGACAGGGTCTCATTCTGTCACCCAGGCTGGAGTGCAGTGGCACAATCACTGCTCACTGCGGCATCAACCTGCTGGGCTCAGGTGATTCTCTGGCCTCAGCGCCCCCCTCCCAATAGCTGGGACTGTGGGTGCACACCACCACACCCAGGTAATTTTTGTATTTTTAGTCGAGACGGGGCTTTGCCATGTTGGCCACACTGATCTCAAACTCCTGGGCTCAAACGATGGGCCCATCTCAGCCTCCCAAAGTGCTGGGATTACAGGCATGAGCCACCACACCTGGCCTTGGATATAGTCACTTTTACTGCAGAGCTTTCACTCTTAATCACTACACTGTATAAATTAAATGGAGAAAATCAGAATAAATTTGAATAATTAGGGAATGTTTCATAGAGAAGATGGCATTTGAATTGACCCTTACCAGATGATGGGATTTTTTTCTAAGTGGTGGGAGAAAGAGAGTGGTGCTTGGTGAAGGGGGCAGGGAATGATATATTCAAAACCATTGAGGTATAAAATATATGGTTATTACCTATGGAGTCTTTAAAATTAAACTACAGGCATTTAACATAGTAAATATGAACATAATCTTTGGAGTCAAAACTTAATTCAAGTCCAGACTTTACTATTTACTATGCAGTGTAAAATCTTAGGCAAATCAAAGTTACCAAACCTTTCTGAATGAACTTCATTTTAATGAACTTCATTGTTAAGTGGCTTAGCACGTTTTAAGCACTCAAGAAATAGTAGTTTTTATTGTAGTGAAATGTTATGAATTTATTCACAAGATGTGTTAATATACTGAATTTTTGGTGCTGCTTAGACTTAAAATCTAAATTGATTTATTCTAAAAATTGCCCTTTTAGTTTAGATCTCCTCTGTGCTGTTTGCCTTTATTAATTCACCTTTTCTCAGAATGACCTTAATGACTTCCTGGTGGGTGGTAGGTAAACATATGGTCATAGCTGCTTTCTTGGCTCAGGCACTTGTCAGTGAATATACAGTCTAGGAGAATATGTTTCTGTAAGTTAACTGAGTTCAGTTAAATGGGCCAGGACAGCCTCAGAAAGAATGAGTTAACTAAGTTTTTTATTTGTTTGTTTGTTTGTATGTTTCCCCCCTAGAATTCTGAGTAGCTTGAGTCTTAGAAAACTGATGCTGGGACACAATCACATGCAAAACCTCCCAACACTGGTAGAGCACATCCCCCTCGAGGTGTTGGATCTTCAGCATAATGCACTCACGAGGCTACCAGACACCCTCTTCTCCAAGGCCTTAAAGTAAGTACCATAGGATTTTTTTCGGAAGAGCAGAATCATTGGCTGAACAGACTGCAGTAGCTTATCATTGAAGTGACCTTTGGAACTGTACAGAGAGTTTACGTATAGTCCAACTATGGGTAGAGACTTATTTGCAATTTTTATGAAACAAAATATGACACTGTTTTATGAGGCAGTAATTCCTAGTTGAAATAACTGTCAAATCCTTAAAGAGGTTTCTGTGTCGTAAACAATTTCAGAAAGGTTGAGAAAATTCAGGCTTTCATCTCTGAAAACGAATACAGTTGTGGTATTTAAAGATAAATAACATTCTGCTGTGGCTTTTTTGGGCAATTTAGAGCTTTTGCATTGAAGAGAAAAGGACATACCACTAAAGTTAATTTGGTTTTTGCTTCTAGCTTTACCAGACTGCCTTTGAATTACAGTCTTTATGTGCAAGCTTTTTGGGTACTTTTTGAAAACTATATTTACAGGTAATGTCCTTCAAAAAGGTGTCATTTGCCTTCTCACTATAAATTAACAAATAGATGACATGTCTTCCTATTTTAGGCCTGTAATCAGGTTTACCTAATGTGTACATCACCTTTAAGTGAAAGCTAGTTTTGTGGGGTTGGTTTGTTTCTGTGGGGTTTTTTTTTTTTTTTTTTTAAGAGACATGGTTTCACTCTGTCACTCGGGCCGGAGTGCATTGGTGCAATCATAGCTCACTGCAGCCTTGACCTCCTGGGTCTAAGTGATCCTTCCTCCTTAGCCTTCTGAGTAGTTGGGACCACAGTCGTGCACCACCACACCTGGCTAATTTTATTTTTTGTAGAGACAGGGTTTCACCATTTTGTTCAGGCTGGTCTCAAACTCCTAGACTCAAGTGATCTGCCTGCCTTAGCCTCTCAAAGTGTTGGGATTAACAGGCATGAGCCACTGCACCCAACCTGAAAACTAGTTTTTGGTTTTTTTTTCAAATACGGAATGGTTCACAAATTTGCGTGTTATACTTGCTCAGAGTCCTTGCTAATCTTCTCTATATCGTTCCAGTTTTAGTATATGTGCTGCCAAAGCGAGCACTGAAAACTGGTTTTTAATTATATTTTTCTACAACATGGAGAAGGCAATATTGTTTTCAATTTAGAAATGGAGAAAACAGAGATGAACAGTAGTAAATGAACAGGAGACGTAAAAAACTGTTCAGCCCACAGTTGTCTGGCTTGTTCTGTCTTTAGCAGCTTATACATCTCAATGTATAATACAGTTGGTTGCATATTCTTCAGAATAAAATCTTTGGAAATTCTAAAAAGTATTTAAAGGAAATTTTCTTTATGTAACATTTATATGGAGTCTTGATGCAGTTGTTAATCTACAAATGTTTGTTAGCGATGCATAATGCTGCATTTGGTCCTCATGATAGTCTGAATAAAATTAGTTTACAACCTTAGAATCTGTAGTGAGTAACTTAGCTGTAGTGAACTGTCAGTGGTATTTATTTAATGCTAACTCTGGACAGAGCTTTGTTGAGACCACAACACAAGCAGACACACAGTACCTGCCATTAGCTTAAAAGCTAATTTGTTATGTAAAACTTATATTTCAATATAAAAAGCAAATTAGGGATTATGGATCATACAACATGAAGAAGACCTGAGAACACACAAGTTTAATAATAATAGCTGCCTTTTATTGAGAATGTTCTGGACCGGGCGTGGTGGCTCACACCTGTAATCCCAGCACTTTGGGAGGCCAAGGCAGGCGGATCACGAGGTCAGGAGATGGAGACCATACTGGCTAACACGGTGAAACCCCATCTCTACTAAAAATACAAAAAATCAGCCGGGCGTGGTGGCGGGCGCCTGTAGTCCCAGCTGCTCAGGAGGCTGAGGCAGGAAAGTGGCATGAACCTGGGAGGCGGAGCTTGCAGTGAGCCGAGATCGCGCCACTGTACTCCAGCCTGGGTGACAGAGTGAGACTCTGTCTCAAAAAAAAAAAAAAAGAGAATGTTCTGTATATACCAAATACTATGTTAGGCGAATTTTTAAATTATTCCATGTTTTGTCTATTAGATTGGCAAAGATTAAAATGGATTTGTAATATTCAGTGTTGACAGTTGACAAATGTGTGGCAAACTGGCATTCTTAATAGTCTTCTTGTGGAAGTATAATTTCTTTTTTTTTTTTTGAGACAGAGTCTCGCTCTGTCACCCAGGCTGGAGTGCAGTGGCCAGATCTCAGCTCACTGCAAGCTCCGCCTCCCGGGTTCACGCCATTCTCCTGCCTCAGCCTCCCGAGTAGGTGGGACTACAGGCGCCGCCACCTCGCCCGGCTAGTTTTTTGTATTTTTAGTAGAGACGGGGTTTCACCGTGTTAGCCAGGATGGTCTCGATCTCCTGACCTCGTGATCCGCCCGTCTCGGCCTCCCAAAGTGCTGGGATTACAGGCTTGAGCCACCGCGCCTGGCCTTTTTTTTTTTTTTTGAGACATAGTCTAGCTCTGTCACCAGGCTGGAGTGCAGTGGTATGATCTCGGCTCACTGCAACCTCCACCTCCTGGTTTCAAGCAATTCTCCTGCCTCAGCCTCCTGAGTAGCTGGGATTACAGGAGTATTCCACCATGCCCAGCTAATTTTTTTATTTTTTATTTTTTTAGTAGAGACAGGGTTTCACCATGTTGGCCAGGATGGTCTTGATCTCTTGACCTTGTGATCCGCCCACCTTGGCCTCCCAAAGTCCTGGGATTACAGGCGTGAGCCACCAGGCCCATCCCAGACAAAAGTTTTTCTAAATGGTGTATTCGTAGTTCAGAAATATGTGAACATGATATTCAGCAACATCCTTTCAGTAGGCAGTTTGACAGTAAAAGATGAAGTTAGGTTAGAATCAGGCACTCCAGAAGCCTGGGAAAACAACCAGGCTTGTACTTTTTTCTCTCTACTTGGTTTGCATGAATTGAGTAAAAGGAACTTTGGGTTGGATAGGATCAATTAGAGAAGAACTACTTGGAGAATGTTTTTTTTTTTCCATTTGGGAGCTTGGAATCGCAGCATTCCATACTGAGGTGACATGATGGTTTCTATATAGGAAGGCAACAAATGAAGGAGGTGATGATCTGTGTGTGTTCTGTCAGTCTCAGATACTTGAATGCATCTGCAAATAGTCTGGAGTCTTTACCATCTGCCTGCACTGGCGAGGAGAGTTTGAGTATGTTGCAGCTGCTTTATCTGACCAACAATCTCCTGACGGATCAGTGCATACCTGTCCTGGTGGGGCACCCGCACCTGCGAATCTTGCACCTTGCAAACAATCAGTTACAGACCTTTCCTGCAAGGTAAAATGAATGCAGACTTTGTTCATTTCAAATACACAACGTTAATTCTACATTTGTCAGAAAAAACATAGCCATCTGACTATGACTCTTTGTTTACGTTGACTGACTTACAGATGCTATGATTTTACTAGTTGAGTGGCAAAATCTCATCTTAATAGTTAGTACCCTGTTGCTAAGTATCAGTAACCAGGAAAATTGGTTAAAATATGTTTTATTTTTAGTTGTGACTACTTAATTATGGTCTAATAATCTAGAAAAGTACAGGCTTATGAAACAAATTCTGAAGACAATTTTTTATTTTCTCTTGTCAGCATTGTTTTATAAAATACTGTTATTTATTCATAGTACAAAAATGGAATGCTTACTGTAGGTCAAGTATTGTGTAACAGTTACAGTCTCTGTCCTCTAGGAATGTACAGTCAAATTGGGGAAATAAACAAGTGGATAGGCAGTTGCAGTGCAGTCTAAGAAAGGTAGGGTGTTTGGCCGGGAGTGGTGGCTCACGCCTGCAATCCCAATATTTTGGGAAACCAAGGCGGGCGGATCACAGGTTCGTGAGTTTGAGACCAGCCAGGGCAATATGGTGAAACCCTGTCTCTACTAAAAATACAAAAAAATTAGCCATACGTGGTGGCACATGCCTGTAATCACAGCTGTTCAGGAGGCTGAGGCAGGAGAATTGCTTGAACCCTGGAGGCAGAGGTTGCAGTGAGCCAAGATTGTGCCACTGCACTCCAGCCTGGGCGACAGAGTGAGACTCTGTCTCAAAAAATTACTAAGTAAATTAAATAAATAAATAGAAAGGCAGGGTGTTGAAGAAGATTGCATGTCACGTTGCACAGAGCCTGGGGATGGGGTTAGGCTTCCTGAAGGAAGAGATGAATCGTAGTTAGCCAGGCTACACCTATAAGAACACGTAAGAAAGATGTTTAATGCTGTCAAAGTTTGAGACGGTGTGAGTGAATAAGTAAATACCTTTCAAAATACATTTGGTTAAAACAGCAACTTTAGAACTTTTTTTTTTTTTTTTTTTTTTTGAGACGGAGTCTGGCTCTGTCACCCAGGCTGGAGTGCTGTGGCCGGATCTCAGCTCACTGCAAGCTCCGCCTCCCGGGTTCACGCCATTCTCCTGCCTCAGCCTCCCGGGTAGCTGGGACTACAGGCACCGCCACCTCGCCCAGCTAGTATTTTGTAGTTTTTTAGCAGAGACGGGGTTTCACCATGTTAGCCAGGATGGTCTCGATCTCCTGACCTCGTGATCCGCCCATCTCGGCCTCCAAAGTGCTGGGATTACAGGCTTGAGCCACCGCGCCTGGCCTAGAACTTTTTTTTTTTAAGAGATGGGATCTCATTACGTTGTCCAGGCTGGTCTCAAACTCCTGGGCTGAAGTGATTCTCCTACCTCTGCCTCTCAAATACCTGAGACTGCAGACGCATGCCACCATGACCAGCTAAAACTTGGAAAATTTAACACCAGAAAAATCTATGTCATGAAAGTAGTCATTAAAAATAATATTTTCAAAAACTAAGAACATGGGGCAATGACATGTGATATTAATAATTTTTGATGAAATTATATATATGTAAATTATAAAATTTTAATTTTTATGTACATTTACCATTTACAAAGTGAGATAGAGCTTAAGAAAATACACAGGGGAAACTTGATTGCAGTTCAGGTGATTCTCCTGCCTCAACCTTCCAAGGAGATGGGACTATAGGCATGCACTGCCACACCCAACTAATTTTTTTTTTTTTTTTTTGAGATGGAGTCTTGCTCTGTTGGCCAGCTGGAGTGCTGCGGTGCGGTCTCAGCTCACTGCAACCTCTGCCTCCCAGGTTCAAGTGATTCTCCTGCCTCAGCCTCCCAAGTAGTGGGGATTACAGGCATGTGCCACCACACCCAGCTAATTTTTTGTATTTTTGTAGAGACAAGGTTCCACCATGTTGACCAGGCTGGTCTCGAACTCTTGGCCTCGTGATCCATCCGCCTTGTCCTCTCAATGTACTGGGATTACAGGTGTGAGCCACTGCGTCCAGCCCATACCTGACTAATTTTTTAATCAAAAACTTGTAGAGGCCAGGTGTGGCGGCTCACGCCTGTAATCCCAGCACTTTGGCAGGGCGAGGCAGGCGGATCACGAGGTCAAGAGATCAAGACCAGCCTGGCCAACATGGTGAAACCCTGTATCTACTAAAAATACAAAAATTAGCCAGGCGTTGTGGTGGGTGCTTGTAATCCCAGCCACTCAGAAGGCTGAGGCAGGAGAATCACTTGAACCCAGGAGGCAGAGGTTGCAGTGAGCTGAGATCACACCACTGCAACTCCGGCCTGGGAACGGAGCAAGACTCCATCTCAAAAAAACAAAACTTGTAGAGGTTGGGCGGGGGGGGGGTCTCGCTATGTCCAGGCTGGTCTTGAACTCCCGGCCTCAAGTGATCATCTCACCTTAGCCTACCAAAATGCTGGGATTATAGGTGTGAGCCACTATGCCTGGTCAGCCTCCTTGAAAAAAATCAAACAATAACTTTTTACTTTTTATTATTATTATTTTTAATGACTTCTAAAATGAATGCAGAATCTTAATTTCAGGGTGTGGTAGATCTCTTGAAATGTTACCAGATTAACCTAATTGACCTCAAATATGTTCATATAAAGTGAAAATAATGGACCACTGACATATTATATTAGTTTATGTTTTTTTTGTTTTTTTTTCAGAATTTTTTTTTTTTTTTTTTGAGACGGAGTCTCGCTCTGTCGCCCGGGCTGGAGTGCAGTGGCTGGATCTCAGCTCACTGCAAGCTCTGCCTCCCGGGTTTACGCCATTCTCCTGCCTCAGCCTCCCGAGTAGCTGGGACCACAGGCGCCCGCCACCTCACCCGGCTAGTTTTTTGTATTTTTTAGTAGAGACGGGGTTTCACCATGTTAGCCAGGATGGTCTCGATCTTCTGACCTCGTGATCCGCCCGTCTCGGCCTCCCAAAGTGCTGGGATTACAGGCTTGAGCCACCGCGCCCGGCCTATATTAGTTTATGAAGCTGTTGGATGATACATAATTAGCTGCATAATGCTGTAAAACTATGAATCTCACCTAATTTGATGACACTTTTATTGTTGGAGGAGTCAAAAGCAGGTTGATATAAAACTTATTCAAAGAAAATGAAAAAAAGTTAGTAATAAAGACAAGAATTAGGCTGGGCACAGTGGCTCACGCCTGTAATCCCATCACTTTGGGAAGCTGAGGTGGGTGGATCACTTGAGATCAGGAGTTTAAGACCAGCTTAGGCAACATGGTGAAACCCGTCTCTACTAAAAATACAAAAATTAGCCGAGTGTGGTGTTGTGTGCCTGCCTGTAATCCCAGCTACTCAGGAGGCCAAGGCATGAGAATTGCTTGAACCTGGGAGGTGGAGGTTGCAGTGAGTGAGATCGTGCCATTGTATTCCAGCCTGGGCAACAGAGCGGGACTCCATCTCAAAAAAATGAAAAAGACAAGAATTAACATCACAAAAAATAGAGTAATCTGAATATATATAATAAAACTGAGTGGAATTTAGGAACAATATATTTTTAAAAATGAGTGTTCTCTACTAAATAGTAAATCCACTATCAGTTCATTTCCTGAGCAGTTATAATTGTATAGGCACAATACAAATCTTGTTTGTTTCTTTTGAACTATTTTCAGAATCTAGCACAGTTCTGGGTACTGAGTAAGAAACTGAGTGAGGAGGCTGCATTTCTGTTTACAAGTCAGAAAAATCCAGGCAGGATAAGGGAAAACAACATGAGATTTGGACATGGAAACACTTTAAAAATATATTGTTAAGTAAAAGAAAGTCATAAATACAATGTATATAATATAGTATCTTTTTTTGTTTTTGTTTTTGAGACAGGGTCTTGTGTCGCCCAGGCTGGTGTGCAGTGGTGCAGCAATAACTCATTGCATACTTAAACTCCTGGGCTCAAGCGATTGACCTGCCTTAGCCTCTGAAAGTACCGGAATTACAGGTGTTACAGGTGTGAGCCACCACACCTACCTGGCCTATAATACCATTTTTTAATTTGAAAAGTATAGTTTCATTCCTTAAGAAACAAGAATACTATCTACCAAAATGTTATCAGAGATTATCTTTGGCAGTAGCATTAAAAGATTTTTTTTCCTGTTTGTCTCTATTTTTCAGTTTTTTTCAGTGAGTATATATTATTATCAGAAAAAATAATTGTAATTTACAAAGCTTAGTCATTTAAAAATATGAAATTTCTAGGAGTAGGAATTATGATATGTTATATGAAAAAGGCAAGATATAAAATTTATGTAAAAACAAATATGAAAAATTTGGTAGGAAATTCAGCAAAATGATAAAAGTAATTCTTTCAGATTGCTGGTATTGGCGATTTCTTTATTTTTCAAACGTTCTCTCCGTGTTAACAGCAGTTGATTATTTTTATAATTTTTAAACCAATAAATCAAAATAAATTAGAACAATTTGTAATAACCTAAAGGTGTTAGTCTTACTTAAAGTATTTTGCTTACCATGTAGAAAGCTTTGCTCAGTCATGGAACAGTGTAAATCACTTGCCTCACAGCACAGTGCTGTGTGTATAGTAAGAACTTGATAGATGTTTAGTGGAGATGAGTTCATGTCATGAATGGGTAAGTGTAGAGATTTAAAACTGAAAGGAATCTTAGCGATGGGCTGGGCGTGGTGGCTCACGCCTATAATCCCAGCACTTTGGGAGGCTGAGGTGGGCAGATCACTTGAGGTCGGGAGTTCGAGACCAGCCTGGCCAACATGGAGAAACCCCATTTCTACTAAAAATACAAAATCAGCCAGGCATGGTGGTGCATACCTGTAATCCCAGCTACTTGGGAGGCTGAGGCAGGAGAATTGCTTGTATCCGGGAGGCAGAGGTTGCGATGAGCCAAAATCAGACCATTGCACTCCAAACTGGGCAAGAAGAGTGAAACTCCGTCTCAAAAAAATAAAAAAAGAATCTTAGTGATGATTTAGTACAACCTCATGTTTTACAGCTGAGGGTATTGAAGACTGCTGACATTGACTTACTTAGTATTTTGCTGCTAGTTAGTGGTAAAGCAAGCAACAAAACTAATCCCCCAATTTGAGGCCACTCCTTTTCCAGCCACTTTCTTTACATTAGGTAACAGGAAGATGTTCCTGCCCATAAGATCCAACAGTCCTTGAAACACACTGAGGGAGATCAGGCTTAGTTATAGCAGGAGTAGTTATCTTCTTGAGCCACTGCCTTTCCTGGTATTCCTGGTGTCGGTTTCATTTCTCACCAGTCATCTGGCAGTGGACCATGTCGGCCTTCTGTACTCTGAATAGCACTTCCTTGGCAGCTGCTCAGTCTGGGTGCATTCTAGTATTCTAGTGTTTCTTTTTCAGCAAACTAAATAAATTGGAGCAATTGGAGGAGCTGAACCTAAGTGGCAACAAGCTTAAAACCGTTCCCACAACCATAGCAAACTGCAAAAGGCTGCACACCCTTGTTGCACACTCCAACAACATCAGCATTTTCCCAGAAATACTGCAGTTGCCTCAGATCCAGGTACTTCTGTGTGCTGGAATGATGTCCTTATTGGGGGAAACGGCAGGAGAGTGAATGAGGTTATTCTCCTTTTATAAAGAAGAAAGGAGTGTGAATGAGATAGTTCTCATAAGAAAAAATATTATTGTCTTCTCATGTATTCTGGTTTGGGACCAGAGTGTATGTAATGAATTCCTGGGAAGAAATTAAGTTCCTCTTTGGGGATATAGTAAGAGATTGGACACTTGGGAGTAAAGAACTAAGTCTCTATGATGTATTTTCTTTTGATTTCTCAATTTTTTCTTAGTTTGTAGACCTAAGTTGCAATGACTTGACAGAAATCCTGATTCCAGAGGCTTTGCCTGCTACATTACAAGACCTTGACCTGACTGGAAATACAAATCTGGTTCTGGAACACAAGACACTGGACATATTTAGGTAGGAAAAAATTTGAAATGGAATCTGCATGTGCTCTTAGGCCCACCAGCCATGTGTAGGTCTTCCTTAGTACTGTGGAGATCTCTATTAATGAAAGGAACAGAATGAATTTAGGCCATAAAGCCCCTAGGTTCTCTTCTTTGATTAAGTTATGAATAGATGTTGTATCCAATAGTCAATCTGTTTGTATTAGGACTACTCCATGGCTACTACCCACCCACATACTGAATATTTTCACAAAAGGCATAGACGTTTTAGGTGGCACAGATTATATAACATCTAAGAGACAATACAAGTTCATCCATTGTACCAAGACTTCATTGTATCAAAATACTTAACATAAATAGATGGTTGGCTAAAATTTGGAAATCTTTGTTGTGCTTAGTTTTTGATTGAAACTCCTACCCCTTTGAACCTCCTACCCCTTTCCTTTCTCTCCCCTCCTTCTTTGCCAGTAGTTCAGCATACTACTTTCATCAGTCTTTCTGGAAATGAATCTTAGTCTGTCCATAGATTATTTTATTAAAAGATATATTATTGTTGGCCGGGCACAGTGGCTCACGCCTGTAATTCCAGTACTTTGGGGGGCCAAGGTAGGTGGATCACCTGAGGTCAGGAGTTCAAGACCAGCCTGGTCAACATGACAAAACTCCATCCCTATTAAAAATACAAAAATTAGCCAGGTGCAGTGGCTCACACCTGTAATCCTGCACTTTGGGAGGCCGAGGTGGGCAAATCACTTGAGGTCAGGAGTTCGAGACCAGCCTGCCCAACATGGTGAAACCCCATCTCTACTAAAAATACAGAAATTAGCTGGTTGTTGTGGCAGGCGCCTGTAATCTCAGCTACTCGGGAGACTGAGGCGGGAGAATCCAGGAAGCAAAGGTTGCAGTGAGCCAATAGTGTGCCACTGCACTCCAGCCTGGGCAACAGAGGGAGACTCTGTCTCAAAAAAAAAAAAAAAGAATAAAGAAATACAAAAGTTAGCCAGGCATGGTGGCATGCACCTGTAATCTCAGCTGCTCAGAAGGCTGAAGCAGGAAAATTGCTTGAACCTGGGAAGCAGAAGTTGCGGTGAGACAAGGTCACACCACTGCACTCCAGCCTCTGTGACAAGAGGAAGACTCTGTCTCCAAAAAAAAAAAATAAATAAAATAAAAGAATACTATTGTTGGGATAGTTTTTTGTAAAATACAGAAGAATATGTGGTTTAATCTTCCTTCACCTCCCACAGCCATATCACAACCCTGAAAATTGATCAGAAACCTTTGCCAACCACAGATTCTACAGTTACATCAACTTTCTGGAGCCATGGACTGGCTGAGATGGCAGGGCAGAGAAATAAGTGAGTATATTGGCCGTGGAGACTGAGAAGGAAGAAAGGCAGCCCCTGGCGTCTGAGAACTGGCCTGATGCTCATAATAGCTAGGCCATGTTGTTCTGTTGTACATAAACAAATCATAGAACGTCAGTGTCGGATAAGATCCCTTTGAGATCATGATAAAGTTTTAAGACAAAAACAACACGAATGTGCAGTCAACAGAATACCAAACACCCTCTTTCATGGCTGAGATGGGTAGATGCTGCTTTCTGTACCAATTACAGCTTTATCCTTCTGCTAATTTTCCTTCCCTATAGATAAGATTTATACCCAGCCATAGAATAGGGCTCCACTTTCTGATGACACCTTGTCTGGTATGATCCTCTTCCTTAGACCCTGCCCAAAGTGACCGAACCAAAGTCCAAACCCTGTAGTGGGTTCTTTTTAGCATCCCTTACCTGTATACCCCAAGGTTCCATGGGGTGCACTCTCATTTGCTATAAGGAGTAATAAACTCAACTTTTTCAACCCTAGGTGTGCTCTGGTGGTCTTTGGCTGATGGGCCTTGACAAAAGTAATCCTTAGTCACTACTAAGAGCAAGTGTTTTATCTTACCAGCCTTTGGCAGCATTGCAAAGCTAATATGTACTGCCCATGAATGTGGCTGTTTTCCCTTTCCTTAGGACATTAGCTCTTTCAGATGTAGCTTAATTATCATGTCTGGGGACTTTTCTTATGTGTAGATTACGATTTGCTTCTAGTCTTCACCACCTTTAGTTAATACTTACTTTTTAAAAGAATGCTTCCGGACAGGCATGGTGGCTCACACCTGTAATCCCAGCACTTTGGGAGGCCGAGGCGGGCAGATCACAAGGTCAGGAGATCGAGACCATCCTGGGTAACACAGTGAAACCCTGTTTCTACTAAAAATACAAAAAAATTAGGTGGGCACGGTGGCTGGTGCCTGTAGTCCCAACTACTCAGGAGGCTAAGGCAGGAGAATGGCATGAACCTGGAAGGTGGAGCTTATAGTGAGCCGAGATTGCCACTGCATTCCAGTCTGGGCGACAGTGCCAGACTCCCTCTCAAAAAAAAAATCTCAAAAAAAAAAAAAAAAAAGAATGCTTCTTGAAGAATAATATTTTACCAGTAACTTTTTTTGATGATTGTGTTTCTCATGCTTCTGTTATAGGCTGTGTGTCTCAGCGCTTGCTATGGATAACTTTGCAGAGGGGGTGGGAGCTGTGTATGGCATGTTTGATGGGGACCGAAATGAGGAGCTCCCACGCCTGCTGCAGTGTACGATGGCAGATGTGCTTTTAGAAGAGGTACAGCAGTCAACTAATGACACAGTTTTCATGGCTAACACCTTCTTGGTATCTCACAGGTAAGCAGGTGGGTTGAAAAATCCCTAACTCAGTTCTACATTTGGAAAATACGTCTTTCTAAACCAAAAGGTTAGGGTCTAAATTAGGGTCTAAATTATGGATACAGGATCAAGCAAAGAACTCACGTTGTTGTCTTCTATGATCATTCTCTATATGAGCATGGAGTGTGGGGACTTTGGCTCTTTCAAAAGTCCATGGGGTCATCTGTTTTCTCTGTTGAATCCAAAGGCTGCTGAGGATCTGGGAAGCCCAAAATTTATGTGCAAAAGGTTGTGTGTGTATATATATGTGGTTGTACATTTTGAGGAGGAAGGTGGTCAGCTTTCATAAGATTGTCCAAGGAGTCAGTGACCTACAAAAGAGTTAACCACATACTTGTGAGATTCATCGGTTTAGAATACCTCTTTCTGGGGTTTTACCGAACTCATCTTCTAAGTAAAGTCTAAGCCACTTAAGGGCAAAAACCCTATACAGATGCTCCTCAACTTCGAATAGGGTTACATCCTGATAAACCCATCATAATTTGAAAGTGTGGTAAGTAGAAACTACATTTAATACACCTAACTTAGCAGACATCATGGCTTCACTTAGCCTACATTAAATGTGCTTGGAACGCTTACCCCATTAGCTTATAGTTGGGCAAAATCATGTGGTGACACAGGGCACTGTATTGGTTGTTTACCCTTGTGATCAAGTGGCTGACTGGGAGCTATGGCTCGCTACCTCTGCCCAGCATCATGAGAGAACATCGTACCACATGTCACTAGCCCAGGAAAAGATCAAAATACAAACTAACAGTTTCTACTAAATGCATGCAGTATTGCTTTTGCACCATCGTGAAGTCAAAAAGTCTTAAATTGAACCATCGTAAGTCGAGGATATCTGTATAACCTAACTGTAATGGAGCATTTGCATATCAGGTGGACTGATAAAGGATATGAACAACTGAGAGGTTGTTTGTAAACTTGTATAATCCAGGTTGAAATGGAACAGCTTGGAGCTTGAACTAGTTTTTTTTTTTTTTTTTCTTTTTTGAGACGGAATCTTGCTCTGTCCCCCAGGCTGGAGTGCAGTGGTGCAACCTCGGCTCATTGCAAGCTCCGCCTCCCGGGTTCACGCCATTCTCCTGCCTCAGCCTCCCGAGTAGCTGGGACTGCAGGCACCCGCCACCACGCCCAGCTAATTTTTTGTATTTTTAGTAGAGACGGGGTTTCACCGTGTTAGCCAGGATGGGCTTTAACTAGTTTTATCTGTGATAACAAAAGCGAAGTGTTAGGAAGGAGTCTCTTTTTCAGTAGTATAATTGAACTGGAAACTTTGCAAAATAAAGGGTTTAGGAAAGGGAACTCAATTTATGAAGCAACTCTTGAGCCAGGAACTGTAGCAAGTATTTTTCATGCTATATATTTTATCAGAGAAATTTCCTGGAGAAATTGCTTGCTGAGGATCTATAGCCAGAAAATGGCAGAGCTGGGATTTGAAACTAGATCTTTTGCTAGTGTCTGTTCCTCATTAACATTGTTTCCAAGTACAGATGCGTGGATGCCCTGCATATGGGGGAAATGCAAGAATCATGGTCCTTCCCTTGAGGAACTTAGAACCTAAGTGAGTGGTTCTCAAAGTGTTGTTCTAGGACCAGCAGCCTCAGAATCACCAGAAATTTCTTGGAATGCAGTTTACTGGGCCAGCCTCTTACCCACTGATTCAGAAATTCTGAGGCTAGGGCCCAGCAGTCCCTGTTCTGACAAGCCCTCAGGGGATTCTGATGTGCTAAAGTTTGAGAGCCCCTGAATGAGGAAGTCTTTGATCAGACACAAAAGCTGTGGAGAAAGATGCAAAAGGGAGATTCTCTCCCTTTCGTAAACCTTTTCCTCAGCTGAGAATGGAAGGCAGAACTGTCTTCACCACCATCAGCCACAGCAAGTCTGCAGTTAGGTGGATAGGGTCAGGCTGGTTCACGATCACATGGCAAAAAAAAAAAAAAAAATGTACGTGCAGGACCACCACTTTCTTCTAAAACTAGCCACCACATCTTCTTTTTCTTTCTTTCTGAACAGGAAATTAGGAATGGCTGGCCAGAAGTTGGGCTCCTCCGCTCTCCTGTGCTACATTCGCCCTGACACTGCCGATCCAGCAAGTAGCTTTAGCTTGACTGTAGCCAATGTTGGCACTTGTCAAGCAGTCCTGTGCCGAGGTGGGAAGCCAGTGCCCCTCTCTAAAGTCTTCAGCCTGGAGCAGGACCCAGAGGAGGCGCAAAGGGTGAAGGACCAAAAAGCCATCATCACAGAGGTGTGTTCCGCTCCCTGCCAGTCACTTCTACTTCCCCCATCCAGTGGAGGCTGCTTTGTGTAGAGGTGATGAATGCCCATTTTCTTCCTATCACGCCCTATAAATTGTATCCAATCCAGATAAAAGTTCAATTCACATGGTTTCAGCTACAGTACTAGAAGAAAATCTGATCAGTGACTAGCACAGAGAAGAAGCAAAGTGAATTAGAAATACAAAATCTTGATTTGTCATCCTGTATATTGATAGCTAGCTTATAAAATGGATGTTAAATGTCCCCCTTAGCTAATTTCCAGCTCATCTGGTTTGTTATTCCAAATAGAAGAAAGAGTTCTCTAGTTTGACATCTCCATTCTGAAATGCAAAGTTTCAAAATGTTCTGTGTTTATACTCTATATGGTGTAGTATGCTCTGGTGTTCTGTTTTGGTAATGAAACATCAGTGTTTCTACTGTTTTATAGCTTTTCTCCTTTTTTAGAAATTAACATTTTGCTCTCAGAGAAACTTTAGCAATTACTTGTGAACATTGTTTATCACAAAGCGGAATTCCATTCAGATCTTTTGAGAACTGTAAATTGGATTGTTTGTTTCTGTATTGTTGAGTTTTAAGAGTCTTTGTAGGCCCGGCGCAGTGGCTCATGCCTGTAATCCCAGCATTTTGGGAGGCTGAGGTGGGCGGATCACCTAAGGTCAGGAGTTTGAGACCAGCCTGACCAACATGGAGAAGCCCCGTTGCTACTAAAAATACAAAAAAAAAAAAAAAAAAAAAAAAAAAGGCCAGGCGTGGTGGTGCATGCCTGCAATCCCAGCTACTCGGGAGGCTGAGGCAGGAGAATTGCTTGAACCTGGGAGGTGGAGGTTGCGGTGAGCTGAGGTTGCGCCACTGCACTCCAGCCTGGGTGACAAGAGCAAAACTCTGTCTCAAAAAAAAAAAAAGAAAGAAAAAAAAGTCTTTGTATATTTTGGAAACAAGTTCTTTATCAGATACATGTTTTGCAAATATTTTTTCCCAGTCTGGGGCTTGTCTTTCCATTCTTTTAACAGTGTTTTTTTGCAGAGATTTTAGTTTTAATGAAGGCCCACTTGTCAGTTTTTGTCTCATGGATCATGCTTGTGGTGTTGTATCTAAAACTCATGGCCAAACCCAAGGTCACCTAGATTTTCTTCTATGTTATCTTCTAGAAGTTTAGTTTTGTGTTTTACATTTTGGTCCACGGTCTGTTTTGAGTTAATTTTTGTGAAAAGTGTAAGCTCCCTGTCTATATTGGTGTTTTGCATGTAGGTGTCCACTTGTTCCAGCACCATTTGTTGAAAAGACTATCCTTTGTATGGCCTTTGCTCTTTCTTCAGAGATCGGTTGACTGTATTTGTGTGGGTCCATTTCTGGACTGTTTTGTCAGAATTCTGTATTAAAGTTCATCTAAGGAAACAAAAATAAAAAACCATCATTATTAAGTGATCGATACTATTAGGATTCTGGAAATATGAGACATTAGTTTTGGGAAGCTCAGTCAAAACAAATGAAAGATAAAAGATAGCATTTTAAATTTTTAGTTATTTTTAGAGACAAGGTCTTGCTGTGATACCCAGTTTGTACTTGAACTTCTGGATTAAGTGATCTTTCTGCTTTAGCTTCCTGAGTAGCTGGGACTCTAGGCACATACCACTGCGCCTGGCTTCAGATAACTTTTTGTTTGACTTGTCTTTTTATAGAATTTGGATAATGTTTCTTCTTCTTCTTCTTTTTTTTTTTTTTAGGCAGAGTTTCATTCTTGTTGCTTAGGCTGGAGTGCCATGGCGTTATCTTGGCTAACCGCAATCTCTGCCTCCCGGGTTCAAGCGAGTTTCCTGCCTCAGCCTCCCGAGTAGCTGGGACTGTAGGCGCCTGTGCGCCACTATGCCTGGCTAATTTTGTGTTTTTAGTAGAGACGGGGTTTCTCCATGTTGGTCAGTCTGGTCTTGAACTCCCATCTCAGATGATCTACCCACCTCAGCCTCCCAAAGTGCTGGGATTACAGGCATGAGCCACCGTGCCTGGCCAATGTTTAGATTTTTCTTAGGGGATTGTAGACAAGTAGGAAGTATTTTTATAAATGTTATTTTAACCACAAACATTTATTGTTTGTCCATTATTTGCCAAGCACCATACCTTTATTATTTTACTTAATCTTAACAATAACTCCCATGAATTGGTGGGCCCTAGCCCCAGAGTTTCTGATTCAGTGGGTAGTTGTTAAACTCCCATTTTCATTTTTCAGATGAAGAAAGTACAGTTTAGAGTTTATGACAAATTCCGGCAGATAAGGTCAGGTCTTCTCCCAGAGGGTAACTGCAAACTGAAATTATTGATGACTTTAGAGTTTTGTTTTGTATTTTTTTCTTTTCTTGAAAACAGTACTACAGAGTGTCTGACTTGTGAGCATTCCCAGCCTGCAAGCAGGGTTGCTCTGTTTCCTCTAAGTTTGGAATTACAGGGATTTTGATTTGATCAGCTGTTAATTCTTGATGCAGTCCCCAGAGCATAGGTCAATGATGCTGCACATCTCAGACTCCCCCTTTTTAGGCTGAATAACCTTAGAGATTATTTGATGCCTTAACTACCAAGATTGTCTTTACCGTTGGTATCTTTTCAGTCCCAGCTAATATCCCTTTAAGTGAGAAATCACTTTTAGTGACCTTTCTGTTTCATCCTCTCTGAGAATACTAGTGATAGAGAATTAATGATAGTTCTGCTTGTTGTTTTTCTATCATGTTTCTCTATTTATAGACATACTGAGGCCTGTTTTTCATGTTAAAGCAAACATCTTTTGGGATGGTGGTGCCTTTTAGTCAACTATTTTTACTTGACTCTATAATAACCATATAGTATTTTGTCTTTTAAGACTTCTCTACATTTATTTCTGTGCATCCACTTAAAATTACACTAATCCATAGGAAAAATCATATACAGTTTTATTGTAGATCCCTAAGCACTGTGATCTAGAAAGATATCAAGTTGCCTATCATTGTTGCTTGTTTCTCAGAATTTGTGTCCTGGTCTTCTCTAGGACAACAAAGTGAACGGGGTAACCTGCTGTACCCGGATGCTGGGCTGTACATACCTCTACCCTTGGATCCTCCCCAAGCCCCACATATCTTCCACTCCACTGACCATTCAAGATGAGTTGCTGATTCTGGGAAACAAAGCATTGTGGGAACATTTGTCCTACACAGAAGCTGTCAGTGCTGTACGTCATGTACAAGACCCATTAGCAGCTGCTAAGAAGCTGTGCACATTAGCACAGAGCTATGGCTGTCAGGACAACGTAGGGGCGATGGTGGTTTATTTGAATATTGGTGAAGAAGGCTGCACTTGTGAAATGAATGGGCTCACCCTCCCAGGTCCTGTGGGATTTGCTTCAACCACCACTATCAAGGATGCCCCTAAGCCAGCCACTCCATCCTCTAGCAGTGGGATTGCCTCTGAGTTCAGCAGTGAGATGTCCACCTCAGAGGTGAGCAGTGAAGTGGGGTCCACTGCTTCTGATGAGCATAATGCTGGGGGCCTGGACGCTGCCTTGCTTCCGAGGCCAGAGCGGCGCTGCAGCCTCCACCCAACACCCACCTCTGGGCTGTTTCAGCGCCAGCCTTCTTGTGCTACCTTCTCCAGTAACCAGTCTGACAACGGCCTGGACAGTGATGATGACCAGCCCGTTGAGGGGGTCATAACCAACGGCAGCAAGGTAGAGGTAGAAGTAGACATCCACTGCTGCAGGGGGAGGGATCTGGAGAACTCACCCCCTCTCATAGAGAGTTCTCCTACCCCGTGTTCTGAGGAACATGCTAGAGGGTCGTGTTTTGGGATCCGAAGACAGAACAGTGTAAATAGTGGCATAGTCCTGCCAGTGAGCAAGGACAGGATGGAGTTACAGAAGTCTCCCTCCACCTCCTGCCTCTATGGGAAGAAACTCTCCAATGGCTCTATTGTGCCCCTAGAGGACAGCCTCAACCTCATTGAAGTGGCCACAGAAGTGCCCAAGAGGAAAACTGGCTATTTTGCTGCCCCCACTCAGATGGAACCAGAGGACCAGTTTGTTGTACCTCGTGACCTGGAAGAAGAAGTGAAGGAACAAATGAAGCAGCACCAGGACAGCCGGCTCGAGCCTGAGCCCCACGAAGAGGATCGGACCGAGCCTCCGGAGGAGTTTGACACAGCACTGTGACCGCCCCACTGGGCACAGTGTGGGAGGAAGCTGTGCAGGGTTGGGGTAGGAACCTGCCAGAGGCATTCTGCCTCTACGTTTCTTTTTGTTGGTTTGGTTTTTTTGTTTGTTTTGTTTTTGAGATGGAGTCTCGCTCGGTCGCTCAGGCTGGAATGCAATAGTGCAATCTCGGGTTACTGTGACCTCCGCCCCTGGGTTCAAGCCATTCTCCTGTCTCAGCCTCCCGAGTAGCTGGGATTACAGGCACCTGCCATCATGCCCAGCAATTTTTTTTTTTTTTTTTAATATTTTTAGAGACGGGGTTTCACCATGTTGGCCAGGCTGGTGTTGAACTCCTGACCTCAGGTGATCCACCCTCCTTGGCCTCCCAAAGTGCTGGGATTACAGGCGTGAGCCACCACGCCCAGCCCTGCCTCTACATTTCTAAACCATAGCTGTTTGAGTTTGAACTCGGAGCCAAAAAGAGTGAGAGCCATCAGTGGCTGGCTCTGGATAAACTAGTAGCTACCATCAGTGTTAAGTTTGATATTTAACCTGCATTGGAATTCCCAGGGGTACTGGGAAGAAAGCAGCTGTTCTGTGTCAGTCCTGCCACCTGCCATTAACCCTTTCTCTCCTAGGATCATTTTGAGAATTTGCCTGCCTGGGCAGGAAAGGGACTATTTCTGTGGAGGAAAAAAGTGAAGATCGATTCTCTTTACTAATTGCTGCTGATGGATCTCTGTGACAGAGAAATCACCTTATCTCAGACTAATGGGGTGTGATGTGACTAGTCACATGGCTTTTCATTCTTCTCTACGAGAATACAGCCTATCAAAATGATGTCTGTTGGAAATGTAGAACCAATCAAACATAATTTATGTATGTAATGTAATAAGAGCACTTTTCATTGACTGTGAACTTTTTATTTTTGAATCTGCACTCGAGCCAATCTTCTTAGAGGCAGCCCGGCACCTTCATCCATAGGCAGAGAGAGAATTGGGTGTTGGAGCCTTATCCGAGGGTATAGGAAGGACCCTGTGAAGTTGATTTAACTGTTGGATGTCAGACTGTGAAAGCTCCTGAGAAACTTGGGGTAATAGTATCTTCTTTTGGGGATGAAAATGGGGAAGGAGTGAGGACCAAGACTACTTCTTCCTAGATCAGAAAAAGAGAATTACCCCTTGACACATATGATACCTGCTCGGTGTTTCCCAAGGAAATTGAGGGATTGGCCTCTTTCCTTAGCACGTGGAGGAATTGGCAGTCAGCTTCCTAAGGGGGAGGGTCAAGGCTGACACTGCTTGCATCCACGTGACCTTAAGTTATGGCAGATGACTCTGAAATGGACTGAGGCCAATTAGAACAGATGAATGGAGCGCTCAGGTTAGACTTGTTCCATCTGTGCTGGAGGAGAGGGATGGTTCTCTAGAATATTGGAAATGAGTTGAGGGCTCGCCTCTTGAATGTTGAACAGTGTACTCTTCTGAAAACTGCATATTCTATGTGGTTTTAGAATACTGGGCTCAATACTAACATAAGAAAGACACTTCATTGAGAAAATTCTTAAGCTTACAGAAAACCTGTATTTTTTGCACATTCCACATAACCCTAGCAAAATGCAGTTTCTTCATATTTCTGTCACTTTTTCCACTTGAAGATTTGCTTAGGAAAATTCCTGTTCCCACAAAATGTTGGCATTGCTTGATTTTACCCAATGGGGAATGTGCTTTGAATTTTTGGAACACTTCTACAATTAAAAATAGAGTAGAGCCATTTTTTATTTGTTTCATCGGAAACAATACGTTAAAGAGAGGGTTAAATATAAATATATTTTCGTGTGTATTTTTGGGAAGTTTTTGTTCAAAGCAATAGTCAAAAACCAGATGACCTGTCCATAATAATTGTATGTCTTCATCTTCTCAGAGGCCCCGTGCCCATATGCACGTGTCATTGGGGTACACTCTTGGGAGATTTGGTACACTCTAACGGATGTCTAATGTTCAACCCCTCGAGAATCTGAACTTGATTCCCCAAATTGTGAAACTACTGGTCAGCTATTGAAAAATTTTAGAACTCAGGTCTTCGATTTGAAGTAGGGAACATAGTGGCTCACGCAGAGTTTAGGTGCTGTTAGAAAGATGGGAACCAGAGTGTTTTGCCACCTTATTTTTATATGGGAATTTTTTTTTTAATGAGGAAAAAATGAAAATGAAATAACCCAGGATGATAGTGATGAGTCATGTAAAACATCTTACTCAGACGGCAGAACCTTCAGGCTGTAGAATAGTGATGTCCAAAAATTAAAGTTATTTTGGGAATACACCACTTTAATAGTATAGTCTCATAAAAATTATTATTTATGGTGAACCCCTTTGTCTGCTATTCATTTCCCACCCTACTTACTGGAACCTCCTCAAAACCCAGTTCTGAAATCACCTTACCAAAAGTAAATATATTTACTTTTTAGTCAGTAGAACTCTGTAATTCCAAATGTTCTATGTGCTAGAATTATTTTCAGGAACCATTAGGTTGTATTGAAAATCTTTATTATAGGCAGTACCAAAACTGATTATTCTTTTTTTTTTTTTTTTGAGACGGAGTCTCGCTCTGTCGCCCAGGCTGGAGTGCAGTGGCCGGATCTCAGCTCACTGCAAGCTCCGCCTCCCGGGTTTACGCCATTCTCCTGCCTCAGCCTCCGGAGTAGCTGGGACTACAGGCGCCCGCCACCTCGCCCGGCTAGATTTTTTGTATTTTTTAGTAGAGACGGGGTTTCACTGTATTAGCCAGGATGGTCTTGGTCTCCTGACCTCGTGATCCGCCCGCCTCGGCCTCCCAAAGTGCTGGGATTACAGGCTTGAGCCACCGTGCCCGGCCTGATTATTCTTTTTTTGCAGTCTCCTTTAATTCATGTCCTTTTGTAGTTGCTCTGTATTAAAACAGAGGGTAAAAAGGCCATAGCCCATTATGAAAAATATCATACAAAACTCTTTGACCTATGAGGTAATTTACAGACATTGTGTTTTCTAAACAGGCTGTCGGTGAAAGCCAGTATCTGCTTCCAGGTGAATGTAATCTACTTCCGAGTACTTTATCCAGAGGATGTGTTCCCCGGGTGGGCAGAGTACAGTTGATCTAGCATAGAGATTCTGGCCTCTGCATATTCTCAGGTCTCTGTGTGTACCTCCCATTGAATAGAGAAGCTTAAGATAATTTCTGAGAGAAGAACACTGCTGATTATGGGAGCAGTTTAGGAGTCCATGGAAGAAAGAAAAATACATGTGTCTTGGCAGCCACCGTATATTTTTATTCAAATGGATTGGAAGGATATTTGAAAATTTGAATGTGGGTATGACGTAAAGCTGCAGTGCACTATAAAGTCAAGTCATTGAATTACCACTCCTGATACAGGGCTTTATTGTACTACTGTGAAGTGTATGTGTGCAATACATTGGTGAGTTCATTTACTGGTGTACGGAAGAGCCAGCAGGAGCAATGTGGTCATTGCTGGGTGCTATTACAGGTGCTTGCAGTGAGTGCTTCTTTCCAGGAGATGGAGCCAGTTGGGTGTGGCAGATCTACTGAATATCAAATGATGCTCTTCCTGTATAGACCTTTAGCGAAAGCTGGTACTTGGAAACCACAGGCTCACCTTCTCTACCTATCCAATAATTATTAATGACGAGACCTCCATAAGGGAGCAGCTGGCTGTTATCGATAAATGTACCAATTATTAAATAATTAGTCTCCAAGCCATTCAGTGATGTCTTCAGCATCACTATAGAACTGTCTTGTGTCACTTTTTACTTCCTTCTGGGTGGAGGCTTTCAGACTCCCGATCATGAAGGCAAGTTATTCTTTGATCCAGTTAGTGACTTTTGCCCCATAGTTGGGTAAGCACTTGCTAGACTGAGAAAAAGCAGCTACAGTCAATCCTGCTCTGTTTCCCTCATTTGGTGATCAGTCAGTCACACATAAGCTCCTTGTATTCTAAATTTCATGCACTTCTCCCAGATGCTATAGGGTTTTCTCTCACTGTTGCCAATGGATGTCATCCAGACAGTGGGCTCATATCTTATGGTTTTGTGCAATCACTGTCGTATTGTAGTCCTAAGACTCATTATAGTGTATTTTTGATATTTTTGAAATGTGTTAACTTTTTTAATTCAATAATATGAGCCAGAGCATGTTGCAGCAAATCTATTGTTTGTAAAAATAACAATAACAATAATAAATAAAATAAAGTGGAATCTCTTTTTCATGGCTTTGTTTTAAAATGGAGTGCTTGTTATTTCGTAAGTATTTTAGCATGAAGCTATAATTTCCTCTCCTAACTTGTTTGTAGAATTGGGTTCTTAACCAAAAGCACCTGCAGGATTTTCCTGGGGAACATAAGTGAGAACAAGCACATTAAACCACATTCCATGACACTGCAAAGCTATGAGTTAAGGCAAGAATAAATATTTTTGATCAGCTTTTAAGCTGAAATGGCAATACAGATTTTTACTTCATGAAACACTATGTTTTGCCTTGGTTTATGTGCTTACAGAAATCACAAAACCAGGAAAAAGGAAAAAAATCAAGAAACACTGTCCTTATTGACATGCAGGTTATTAGCTGACTACCAGAAACTCAATTGTAAACAATCCACAGCTCCGTCTAAATGACAGCTGATGACATCGTGGAAAAGCCGGTCACGTTTTTCATGACAGCTTTGGTGTAAGAAGGAACTTCAGAGTCTTGGCTCATGAGCTACTTAGAATCCAGTTAAGCCTCTAAATTGTTGCTTGCCTACCCCCACTCCCGTGGGTGTCTCCCATAATCTCTGAATTTGGAAGCAAGAGTAGCTACCTCTCAACTGATTGATTGATAGGTTGAGTCAGGGTCTTGCTCTATTGCCCACGCTGGAGTGCAGTGGTGTGATCATGGCTCATTGCAACCTCTACCTCCCATGCTAATGCGATCCTCCCACCTTAGCCTCCTGAGTAGCTAGGGCCATAGGCAAGCACCATCACACACAGCTCATTTGTAATTTTTGTAGAGACATGGTTTTGCCATGTTGCCCAGGCTGGTCTGGAACCCCTGGGCTCGAGAGATCTGCCTGCCTTGGCTTCCCAAAGTGCTGGGATTACAGGCATGAGCCACTGCACATTGCCTGCTACCTCTCATTTTAAATAAAGGTCAAGATAAAGTCATGTGTAGGTTTCCTCTTCATCTGCCAGAAGGAACTTTATTTTTTGAGACAGAGTCTTGCTCTGTCACCCAGGCTGGAAGTGCAGTGGCGTGATCTTGGCTCAGTGCAACCTCTGCCTCCCGGGTTCAAGCTATTCTGCCTCAGCCTCCCAAGTAGCTGGGACTAGCGCTGCCATGCCTGGCTGATTTTTTGTAGTTTTAGTAGAGACAGGGTTTCACTGTGTTACCCAGGTGGGTCTCGAACTCCTGAGCTCAGGCAATCTCCCCTCCTCGGCCTCCCAAAGTGCTGAGATTATAGGCATGAGCCACCGCGCCCGACTTGTTTATTTTTTTTGAGTCAGAATCTCGCTCTGTCGTCCAGGCTGGAGTGCAATGGCATGATTCCAGCTCACTGCAACCTCTGCCTCCCAGGTTCAAGCGATTCTCCTGCCTCAGTCTCCCAAGTAGGTGGGATTACAGGCATGTGCCACCACACCTAGCTAATTTTTGTATTTTTAATAGAAACGGGGTTCCACCATGTTGGCCAAACTGGTCTCGAACTCCTGACCTCAGGTGATCCACCCGCCTCGGCCTCCCAAAGTGCTGGGATTACAGGCGTGAGCCCCCACACCCGACCAGAAGGAACATTTTAAACACTTGGTTCAACAACCATTTATTGAGCACCTTCAACATGCTTTTATACCTCAGTTCCACTAGACACACACCTCCCTCAGCCAGCATGGCAGAAATGAATGAATGTCATGCGATATAAATTCCCTTGTACACCAAAGGCCACAAGAGTATGTCAGTCACTCAGAACACCTTCCAGTGTGTGATTCAGTGGGACTGAGTTTTGCCTCTGCTACTTAAAAGTTTTGTGACTTCAGGCAGTTACCTAACCTCTCTAAGGCTGTTTTTCTCATTAAATGTTAATAATATCTTTTATCAAAGGGCTTATCATGATACTGTACATACCACCTAACCTTGAACCTTGTCTCCTCATCTGAAAAGTGTGAACAGTACACCTTGGCCTGTCTGACTGACAAGTGGTAGTAAGAGAAGGTTTGCTAAAGCATGGTGAACGTTATAAAGCCGTAAGAAGTGGGAGTGTTGTTGTTACAGTGATGGCTCCATTCCCTTGAGAGGAGCTGCCTTCTGGAGCAGTACTGGAGCTGGACCTGGGCACAAGGTTGGGGTCAAATAGGCCAGAGTCTCCATTTTATCAAGCACAGGACCCAGACGTGGGCAAGGATCTAATAAGGACCTATTCCAGGGAATATATGCTAGGTGAGAAGAGTGGCTGGGCTTGGTGGCATTTCTCTGGAGGGTAGGTGGAGAGTGGGTCGCTTGATTCTGGCTGCAGTTATACTTCTCATCTACCACTCAGTGAAAATTGTGTGGGACTTAGCCACTGTCTTGGGCTAAGGGTGATGGAGTGGAGATACTTTTCTGTGGCACCACCACTTTTTTATTTTTTTATTTTTTTTTGAGACAGAGTCTCACTCTGTCACCCAGGCTGGAGTGCAGTGGCACGATCTCGGCCCACTGCAACCTCTGCCTCCCAGGTTCAAGCAATTATCTTCCTCAGCCTCCCGTGTAACTGGGATTACAGGTGCCTGCCACCAGGCCGGCTAATTTTTTTTTTATTATTTTGTAGCGACAGGGTTTCACCATTTTGGCCAGGTTGGTATTGAACTCTTGACCTCGTGATCCACCTGCCTTGGCCTCCCAAAGTGCTGAGATTACAGGCGTGAGCCACCGTGCCCGGCCAAGGCACCACAACTTTTAACTGAGCAAATGCAGATTTCCAGTTGATTATTTTCCAAGCTTTATTTTTATAAAAGTACAATCTCGATCTTTTCCACTTAGGTAGGAGGCTTAGCTTCAATCCTTTGTCCTGAACAGGTTCCGTAAGAATTCACTAGTAAAGAGCAAGAGGACAATTAGAAAAAAGAACATAATGAGAATGTATATTTCTAGTTGCATGTGATTTGAACTAATATATTTGGGACTAGCTGTAAAGTATAAGAATAGGTATAAAAGATGCAAGATTAAAATTACTAAAAGAACTTTATTTTTAAGATTTAGTGTTAGTGATCTATTTCATTATGAGAACAGTCCAGGGTAATGAGATTACTAGCTACCTTTGAAGGCCTACTCTATGGAGCACTGTCAGGAAATGCAGAAATGAAAAAGCCTCTAGTATCCCTTCATGGTCTAATAAAATCAAGTGTCCTATCTTTTTTGTTGTCATTGTCGTTGTTTTTGAGACAGAGCCTCGCTCTGTTGCCCAGGCTGGAGTGCAGTGACGTGGAGTGGAGTTTGCTCACTGTAACCTCTGCCTCCCAGGTTCAAGTGATTCTTGTGGCTTGGCCTCCTGAGTAGCTGAGATTACAGGTGTTCGCCATCAAGCCCAGCTGATTTTTTTTTTTTTTTTTTTTTTTTTTTTTTTTTTTTTTGAGATGGAGTCTCGCTCTTGTTGCCCAGTCTGGATTGCAATGGTCTTGGCTCACTGCAACCTCTGCCTCCCGGGTTTAAGAGATTCTCCTGCCTCAGCCTCCAGAGTAGCTGGGATTACAGGTGTCCACCACCATGCCCAGCTAATTTTTGTATTTTTAGTAGAGATGGGGTTTCACCATGTTTGCCAGGCTGATTTCAAACTCCTAACTTCAGGTGATCCGCCTGCCTTGGCCTCCTAAAGTGCTAGGATTACAGGCGTGAGCCACCACGCCCAGCATTTTTTTTGTATTTTTAGTAGAGACAGGGTTTCGCTATGTGGGCCAGGCTGGACTCAATCTGCTGACCTCAAGTGATCTGCCCACCGCAGCCTCCCAAAGTGCTGGGATTACAGGCGTGAGCCACCATGCCCAGCCTCAATTCTTTAACTTTGCTGCAGTCCAAAGAGAGCATTTGTAAAGTCAAGTGTGTGAAAACCATAGTTGTCTAATGTGGGGTTCTAAAAGACCTGTCTTTTTAAGAGAAACAATGTGGGTTCACACTTAGGTCCCGGAAGATCTCAAAGTGTTCCAGACCACAGGTATTCCGGTGCCTCACTGTAACTTCTGGGCTGTTCTCGGCTGCCTTTGTAGCGCTTCTGTTCTCGGTAGCTACGCAGGGCCAGCACCACGCTGGCGCCGTACATGATCACTAGAAGACAAGCAAAGGTGGCTGCTGCTCCGTCGGTGCCTGCCATCTGGCAGTTCATCCAGGTGAGACCCCTGCGGGCATAGAGCCTCTCTCTTGTTTTGCAAGTGTCGGTGCTATTGATCTGCATAGCCACGTGGAGGTAAACACCAATGCCTGTGCAGTAGCCCACTGCCGCTAGGAGGCTGAAGGCGGCCTCCGTGAGGAGCCACTTCCCTGACAACATTGTTAGACTCTTGGCTCCTTGGAGTAAGACGCCCACGGTGAGGACCCCCAACCCCAGAGAAACAGCCACGCCACCATATATCAGGGGCGACCGGAGGATCGTGTATTGCTGGTCCAGCTGCCGAACCTGCTCTAGCTCAGTGCCCTCGAACGGTGAGTAGTAGTTGTTCCCAAAGCCACCGCCACTGGAAAAGCTGGCACTGAATCCGGCAAGGACAAAGTAGGAGGCCACGATGCATATGAGAACCATCCCATTCAAGACCACCTCCACTATCTGCACCACACCTAGGAGAAGAGAGATTCGGGCTTTAACACTGACATTACGCATCCTGGCCAAGCCAGAGACATACCACAGGCCACCTGATTTTAAGGACATGGTCGATTCAATGTCAACATTTTTTTTTTTTTTTTTTTTTTGAGACAGGGTGTTACCCTGTCACCCAGGCTGGAGTGCAATGGTGTGATCTCGGCTCACTGCAACCTCCACCTCCTGGCTTCAAGCGATTCTCCTGCCTGAGGCCCCCAAGTAGCTGAAACTACAGGCACACGCCACCATGCCTGGCTAATTTTTGTATTTTTAGTAGAGACAGGGTTTCACCATGTTGGCCAGGATGGTCTCGAACTCCTGACCTCAAGTGATCCGCCTGCCTTGGCCTTCCAAAGTCCTGGGATTACAGGCGTAAGCCATCTCACCCAGCCTCAACGTCAGTACATTTAATTTGTTTTGCGTTTTTGTTTTGTTTTTAATCTATGTTTGAAAAATCGAAGGACCACTCTGAAAAAATTGGGGGCAGTTTCTTAAAAAATGAAGTTTCTTTAAAAACTTACCATGTGACCCTGCGTTTATACTAAAGAAACAAAAACTTATGTCCACACAAAAACGTGGACATAAATATTCATTGTAGCTTTATTTATAATAGCCAAATATTGGAAACAACCCCAATGCCCTTCAGTGGGTGACTGGTTACACAAACGGGTACACCCATACCATGGGCTACCCTACTCAGCAATAAAAAGGAACGAACTCCTAGGCTGGGCGCCGTGACTCACGCCTGTAATCACAGCACTTTGGGAGGCCGAGGCGGGCAGATCACTTGAGGTCAGGATTTGGAGACCAGCCATGCCAACATGGTGAAACCCCATCTCTACTAAAAATACAAAAATTAGCCATGTGTGGCAGCACGTGCCTGTAGTTCCAGCTACTCCGGAGGCTGAGGCAGGAGAATTGCTTGAAACCAGGAGGCAGAGGTTTCAGTGAGCCAAGATCATGCTACTGCACTCCAGTCTGGGTGACAAAGTGAGACTCCATCTCAAAAAAAAAAAAAAAAAAAAAAAAGGAATGAATTCCTGATACATGCAACAACTTGAATGGATCTCAAGGGAATTGTGATGCGTGAAAGAGAATCGATCTTGGCTGGGCGCAATGGCTCATGCCTGTAATCCCAGCACTTTGGGAGGCCAAGGTGGGTAGATTGCCTGAGGTCAGGAGTTCATAACCAGCCTGGCCAACATGGTGAAACCCCATCTCTACTAAAAATACAAAAATTAGCTGGGTGTGGTGGCAGGTGCCTGTATCCCACCCACTCGGGAGGCTGAGGCAGGAGAATCACCTGAACCCGGGAGGCGGAGGTTGTGGTGAGCCAAGATCGTGCCGTTGCACTCCAGCCTGGGACGACAAGAGCGACACTCTGCTCAGAAAGTTACATACCGTGTGATTTTGTGTATGTAACCGTCTCAAAAGGACAAAATTATAGAGAAATCCAGATTGGTGATCAACAGGGGATAGGAATGAGTAGGGATGGGGGAGGGAGGAAGAAGATGGGTGTGACTCTGAAGAGTTAGCACAGGGATGTCCAGGGTGAGGGAACAGTTCTGGATGTTGTTGTGATGCCGCTCACAGAAATCTGCACATGAGATAAAACTGCTTAGAACTAGGAACACATACAAATGTGTGCAGGTAAAAGGGGGAAATCTAAATGAGCTCTGTAGATTACTACTTTCCTGGTCTTGATATTGTACTAGTTATGCAACATACTATCATTAGAGAAAACTGGGTTAAGGGTACACAGGAGTACTCTGCACTGTTTTTGTGACTTCTTGCAAATATATATTTCAAAATTAAAAGTTTCTAAAAAATTGAAATGACATAAGGTATAAACTGAGAAATTTCACTCATATCCAGTCTCTATTGCCAACCACTTTCATTGGTTTCTAATATAATTGTCCAGTGTTCCTTTATGCAAATAAAAAGCATGTTTAAATCTGCATTTCATTCCCTTCCCTGCATTTTTGCACAAAAGTAAGTGTACCACGTACACTGTTCTGCGTCTTGATTTTTTCATTTACTATATCCTCCAGATGTTTTCAGATCAGCTCCTACATGAGGAGCCACATTTTGTTAAGTGGCCTTCGACTTCGTTGTATGGATGGATTCATCTATTCAGTGAGGACCTTACTGATGGATACTTGGACTGAAAGGAACCCACAAATGGCACGAGGTAGAGGAAGCCAATGGGCCAACAGACTGAAGATCATCTTGTCCGAGGTGAGCTTTTATTTGTTACTGACAGAGACCCCAAACCCTTCTTAGGTGTCCTTCTGGGAGAGGGTCTCCTGCCATTCCCTTGGCGTTCAGGGATGAGCATGAAGAGAAAAACAAATGAACCGAGAGCAGGACCACCAGGTTCAAATCCCCACTTTTTACTGCCTTGTCATGTTGGCCAAGCCATTCAGTCCTTCTAGGCCTCAGACAATCTGACAAATGAAGCTAAGCCTGCCCATCTTCACCCACAGGGATGTGGGGAGGCTCAAATGAAAGCTGTGTGAGGGGAGGCTCAAATGAAAGCAGCTGTGTGAGGGGAGGCTCAAATGAAAGCTGTGTGAGGGGAGGCTCAAATGAAAGCAGCTGTGTGAGGGGAGGCTCAAATGAAAGCAGCTGTGTGAGGGGAGGCTCAAATGAAAGCAGCTGTGTGAGGGGAGGCTCAAATGAAAGCTGTGTGAGGGGAGGCTCAAATGAAAGCAGCTGTGTGAGGGGAGGCTCAAATGAAAGCAGCTGTGTGAGGGGAGGCTCAAATGAAAGCAGCTGTGTGAGGGGAGGCTCAAATGAAAGCTGTGTGAGGGGAGGCTCAAATGAAAGCAGCTGTGTGAGGGGAGGCTCAAATGAAAGCAGCTGTGTGAGGGGAGGCTCAAATGAAAGCAGCTGTGTGAGGGGAGGCTCAAATGAAAGCAGCTGTGTGAGGGGAGGCTCAAATGAAAGCAGCTGTGTGAGGGGAGGCTCAAATGAAAGCAGCTGTGTGATACATCGGTGTTGTGTGGGAAGTTAACAACAAAAAAAGCAAGTATGTGAAAATACTCTAAAAATAAAATATTATACAAATGGATGGTGACGCTACTCAGCAATGTTTCCAAAATGGAAGGGGATTGGTGAGAAACATAAGCAAGAATGGGATAAATGTCAGAAGAGTGTGGCTCCCCAGAAATCAGGACAACCCTCTAACACACTAAGGGGTACCATGATGTTTATAATCACGGCAGTGAAAGACTCTAAAGTACTTAGGCAACAGCTACTCAGCTTGCTAATCCTATCTCCTGCTGGGCCCACACGAATTCCTAGCGGTCCACAGGGACATAGCAGTTGAGGGCTCTGATAGTTGAGAAGCTACATTCCTCTAATTTAAAACTGAAAATAACATCAGACTAAAACTGTCCACTCATCACTTAGGCACGGTAAGCTACTGGTTTACATACACTCTCCCTACAGCAGAGCAAGTGACTTGACCGAGACATCATTCTAATTCATAGGGGTTAGTGGACCCAACACCTTTCTCTCCCTTGGTTTTCCTTCTGCATGGACGTTAACATTTCACCCCCTGAAGGGAAACAGAAATACTCTACTAAAAATGCAGAAGAGTGGGACATTTTCCTCTGGGACGGACTCGCAACCCAAGCAGCGTCTATCTCTTAGGCTACAATGGAATAAATCTAGATCTTGCCAACCACCCATTGACTGCACCCATTGACAGGAATAATGGTCTTCTGCCATTATTTGTGTTGGGACTGTTGAAGGAATATGGCCAGGGAATATTATCCCAGGTTCCAGTCAGGGTTGGCCTGGCTTAGCTATCAATATCAAGCAGGCTCAAGTATTTCCAAGCGTGCTGTTAGTGCAGAAAGACACACAGGGCAGGGGAAGGGGACAAGGGTGGTGAGCAGAGCTAGCAGTAGTTTATGGTGGGATGGGACAAGTCTCCGGAAAGACAGCAGAGGGTTTGGTAGAGCGAAGCAGAGATCCTGAAACGACATGAGATCTTTGTTGTAAATAATGTCTTTCTGGGTCTGGCATGGTGGCTCACGCCTATGATCCCGGCACTTTAGGAGGCTGAATTGGGTGGATCACTTGAACCCAGGAGTTCGAAATGAGCCTGGGCAACATGGTGAAACCCCATCTCTTCTAAAAATAAACAAATTAGCCAGGCACAGTGTCACGGGCCTGTAGTTCCAGTGACTTGGGAAGCTAAGGTGGGAGGATAGCTTAAGCCCAGGAGGCAGAGGTTGCAGTAAGCCGAGATCCCGCCACTGCACTCCAGCCTGGGTGACAGAGCCAGATCCTGTCTCAAAAATAAGAAATAAAAAAAATAAAAAAAGTCTTTCTGGGTGAGGCTGTTTTTGTGGCTGATTATTTAATAATCTGCTTAACTATATACCTATACCTGCCTTTGAACTTTTTTTTTTTTTTTTTTTTTGAGACGGAGTCTTGCTCTGTCGTCCAGGCTGGAGTGCAGTGGCCGGATCTCAGCTCACTGCAAGCTCCGCCTCCCAGGTTCACGCCATTCTCCTGCCTCAGCCTCCCGAGTAGCTGGGACTACAGGCGCCTGCCACCTCGCCCAGCTAATGTTTTGTATTTTTTAGTAGAGACGAGTTTCACCGTGTTAGCCAGGATGGTCTCGATCTCCTAACCTCGTGATCCGCCTGTCTCGGCCTGGGATTACAGGCTTGAGCCACCGTGCCTGGCCACCTGCCTTTGAACTTTAAATGTGGTCCTGAAAAAAACTGAGGAGAGCAAATCAACGTTTTACTTTTTATTTTTCTAAAATTAATACATGTGCAGTCAAGCCATGCATAAATAAAAAGTCCCCTTCTCTTCAAAAGCAAAACTGTTAATACTTTCTGATGTTATTCTTGAAGAAATTTTCCAATCATATACAAGCATATATATATATATTTCCTTTTCTAAACCCAAACGGAACTCACCTTTTAAATGTGACAAATGGTCTGTGTTTAAAAGAATATGATAAATGTATTGTAAAGAGGACATCAACTTCAAATTAAAATTCTTTGGATTTTTTATTGGATTCACATAAAGCAAAGAACTTATTCACTGGACTGAGAATAGATTGTAATGTTCCATAAGTCATAATTTAATGTGCAATAAGAACCCATGAAGTTGGCCAAAAGTAACACTCTTCTGTTGGGGAAGGTTTTGCATTCTTTTATTCTGGATGGATCCTGAATTCTAGATGTTGGGTTTAATGCTTCACACAATGGCACATTTACAAGAGGTACAAAACACTTATTGAGCTCTCAGGGCCACTGTGAGGGGCTTGCAGAATAGCCTCTTTGCAACCCAGAGAATTAATCTGATTCCTCTTTCCTCAGCCCACGCCTACCTCCAACTTAAATTTTACATGAGTAGTTTCCCAAGAGTCCCCACCTCCTCCATTTGCAGAATTAAGGAAGTGGAAGGACTGGAGAGTTCAGTGTGGAAAAACATGTGGGCTAATCTGCTTGAGACAGCTGTGTTTAGAAAAATTCAGGCTGAAGTGTGGTCTCATGTCTATGCGGCTCTCCATGAACTTTTTTTTTTCCTGGTATTTTGGCAATAAGGTCTCGGTCTGTTGCTCAGGCTGGAGTGTAGTGGCACAATCATAGTGCACTGCAAACTTGAACTCCTGAGTTCAAGCAATCCTCCTACCTCAGGCTCCGAAAGCTTTGGGATTACAGGTTTGAGCCACTGTGCCTGGGAACTTTGAAGATAAGGTTCATCAAATTCTCTTGGTGACCCTCCTTTTACTGAATGAAGAAGTGCACTCTGTTGTAGCACATGCCTTTTCCGTGTGGCTCTTGGGCTCCGGGTTTTTGCTTTTTTTTTTTTTTTTTTTGAGACGGAGTCTCGCTCTGTCACCCAGGCTGGAGTGCAGTGGCGCAATCTCAGCTTACTGCAACCTCCACCTCCCGGATTCAAGCAATTCTCCCTCCTCCCAAGTAGCTGGGATTACAGGCGCCTGCCACCACACCTCGCTAATTTGTTTTCTATTTTAGTAGAGACGGTGTCTCACCATGTTGGTCAAGCTGGTCTCGAACTCCTGACCTCAAGTGATCCACCCACCTCAGCCTCCCAAAGTGCTGGGATTGCAGATGTGAGCCACTGAGGCCGGCCAATTTTTTGCTTTTTGAAAAATGATTTTGGTTGTTCCCTCACTCACAGAGGACTCCAGAAGCCAGGGTCTGTTGCATCCATGGACACCGCTCCACGCGACTGGAAGCTCCGCCCACCACACCAACGCTGGCTCGCTGCTTTTCCAGCATTGGAAAGTTCCACAACGAGGGATTCTTAGAAAGACAGTGGCTCAGACTAACTTCCACCACCACTTGCATCTGGCAGAGTGTTTTAGAAACCCTTAAAACTCAAACATTTCTGCTGGCTTCTCTTTAAGCTTCCTGACTTTTCGGTAACCCTTTATGGCCAGGACAGCCCCCAGGGCAAAGACCACAATGCCCAGGGCAGCGAAGATTCCAGCTCCTATATCTGCCCCGTGGAAACTGCAGCCGAAACCACTGTAGCCTTTGCTTTGGTACAGCGCCTGCCTCTCTTGACACACAGGAGAGTTGTAGGCAGCAGAGAGGTAGTGGAAGTAGAAGTACAAGGCTGGGATGTACCCCCCTGAGATAAGCACGTCCAACAAGCCTTCAGTCACCAGCAACAGCGGACAATGCCGCGGGACTTGCAGGACACCCATAGCAATGAAGAGGCAGCAGAGGGCCATGAGGGCTCCACTGCAGGCCATGGCCGCAGTGACCGTGGGCAGCTTTAGCTGGTAGAACTGGACATCCAGCTGCTGGGCTTTCTCCCCGTCAGCACCATCAAAGCCACTGTAAGCTCCTCCGAACTGGTAGTAGTAAATGCCCCCTAAGCTGGTGATGCCCGTGTAGCCCCCTGTGGAACTGTAAGACACAGAGCTGCAGGCCAGGATCAGCAAGTTCAGGAGAACCTCCAGCATTTGGCAGCAGGCTGCAAAAACAGGGTGTTACTATTTTTGAGTGATGCTGTTTGGCACCAGGAGACTCTTCCACCTGAGGCCCACCTTCCGCACAGGGCTCAGACCCCTGTAGGCTTCTGCCCCTGTGGAAGGCCCAAGGCCAAAGCAGCACGATTAAAACTAGAGGGCAGCCGGGCGCGGTGGCTCAAGCCTGTAATCCCAGCACTTTGGGAGGCCGAGACGGGCGGATCACGAGGTCAGGAGATCGAGACCATCCTGGCTAATATGGTGAAACCCCGTCTCTACTACAAAAATACAAAAACTAGCCGGGCGACGAGGCGGGCGCCTGTAGTCCCAGCTACTCGGGAGGCTGAGACAGGAGAATGGCGTGAACCCGGGAGGCGGAGCTTGCAGTGAGCTGAGAGCCGGCCACTGCACTCCAGCCTGGGCGGCAGAGCAAGACTCCGTCTCAAAAACAAAAACAAAAACCAAAACAAAAACAAACTAGAGGGTAGCAGGGAACTATGGTCTCCAGAAATGGTGCCAGAAATACTATGGACTCAGAGGGGTGACTCTCAAAAGAGCAAAGCAGTCTGCCCTGAGAGAGGAACAGGAGGATGGTGGGAGAGATCAGGCCAGTGAGCAGAAACAAAGCCATCCTGGATGGAAGGGCAAGAACATGCCACCTTCCACCACCAGAAAGATGAAACAAGGCCGGGTGTGGTGGCTCACGCCTATAATACCAGCACATTGGGAAGCCAAGGTGGGAGGATTGCTTGAGCCCAGGAGTTTGAGACCAACCTGGGCAACATAGTGATACCCCATCTCTAATTAAAAAAAAAAAAAAAGACTGGGTGTGGTGGCTCACGCCTATAATCCCAGCACTTTGGGAGGCCAAGGCAGGTGGATCATTTGAGGTCAGGAGTTTGAGACCAGCCTGGCCAACATGGTGACACCCCATCTTTACTAAAAAATACAAACATTAGCCAGTAGGCTGAGGTAGGATAATCGCTTGAACCTGGGAGGTGGAGGTTATAGTGAGCTGAGATCGTGCTACTGCACTCTAGCCTGGGCGACACTCTGTCTCAAAAAACAAAAACAACAACACAAAAAACTAAACAAGTTATCTCTTTTTTTTTGAGACAAGGTCTCACTCTGTCGCCTAGGCTGGAGTACAGTGGCACGATCATGGCTCACTACAGCCTTGACCTCCTAGACTCAAGCAATCGTCCTGCCTCAGCCTCCCACATAGCTAGGACTACAAGTGCATGCTGCTGGACCTAATTTTTGTATTTTTTCGTGGCATAGGTCTTGGTGTGTTGCCTAGGCTGGTCTTGAATTCCTGGCTTCAGGTGATCCTCCTGCCTTGGCCTCCCAAAGGACTGGGATTACAGGTGTGAGCCACGGCACTGGTCATTATCTCCTCTTTATATATGTTTGTGGTGAATACAATTTGTAAGGGGAAAGTTCTCCAAGTCTGAAGAAAATCACAGAGCTTAAAAAATGTAATAATTCAGAAAAAAACCATGGAAGTTATACATCAAAATGTTAACTGTGGTTCATGTATTAGAAATAAGAAAAATTGGCCAGGCCCGATGGCTCACACCTGTAATCCCAGCACTTTGGGAGACAGAGGCAGGCAGATCACCTGAGGTCAGGAGTTCGAGGCCAGCCTGGTCAACATGGTGAAACCGTGTCTCTACTAAAAATACAAAAATTAGCCAGGTATGGTGGTGCATGGCTGTAATCTCAGCTACTCAGGAGGCTGAGGCGGAAGAATCTCTTGAACCCAGGAGGCGGAGGTTGCAGTGAGCTGAGATTGTACCACTGTATTCCAGCCTGGGTGACAGAGTGAGACTCTGTCTCAAAAAAAAAAGAAACAGAAAAAATTAAGTTAATTAAACCCTTAGTGCTTACTGAATTAAAAAAAAAATTTGTTTTACTGTTCTTAGACTTTAACTCATAAGTATGTCTTAAAGTTTAATGCTGTTTTATTTAGTTCCCTAAAGAGTGTATCTGGGCTGTGATATTTTCCCAGACCTGCATTTTTCCCGGGCCCTTGGCTTCTTTATCTTGGAAAAGGAAAACTGGCTGCTTTCCTTAAAATCAGCCTTAGTGAAATATAACTTATATGCAACAAAACGATCCACATTAAGCATACAGCTTGATAAGTTTTGACAAATGTATGTACCACGTAACCATGTAAACATAATCAAGACACAGAACATTCTCATTAGCCCAGAAATTTTCCTAGTGATGCTTTGTAGTCAGTCCCTCACTTTCCTTGTCAGCAAACCACTGATCTGCCCTCTCTCGTTAGAATCTAGTTCTGCCTTTTCTACAATATCATATAAATGGAATCGTACAGTTATGTGCTTTTGTGTGTGTGGCTTCTTTTGCTCAACAACATATAAGCTGGGTGCTTCTGAGCTGGAAATTGTACATGCTGCCAACACTGGCCTGTCAACATCCCCCTGATGTTTGATAACCAGATTTTATGCCTGGTTCCAGTTGGTCTATTCATGAAACCAAGCTACACATTGTCTCATTGAAATGATGATGCTCTCTCAAGTGTGATCTTTATACTGTATAATTTTCCCCCAGAATGCAAACAACATTATTGTTTTCTTTCTCTTTTTTTTTCTTTTACACTCTGTCATCATTTTATTTATGAAAGTTATACAGCCAGGCGTGGTGGCTCATGCCTGTAATCCTAACAGTTTGGGAGGCTGAGGTGGGCGGATCACGAGGTCAGGAGTTCAAGACCGGCCTGGCCAACATGGTGAAACCCCGTCTCTACTAAAAATACAACATTTAGCTGGGCATGGTAGCACGCGCTACCTCCCAGCTGCTTGGGAGGCTGAGGCAGGAGAATTGCTTGAACCGGGACCTGGAAGGCAGAGGTTGCAGTGAGCCGAGATCATGGCACTGCATTCCAGCCTGGGCTACAGAGCTATACTCTGTCTCAAAAAAAAAAAAAAAAAAAAAAAAAAAAAAGATAGTTATACTTACTTATAATAACAAAAAAAGAAAATGTGGACTTAAGAAAACATGCATGTAACAATCGCCTATAATAACCAATTAAAAAAATCACTGTGAATATATTTTTTCCTGAACTTTATGCATACATTCATAATTTTTGTTGTTTGCTCTCAATAAAAAAAACAGTTCTCTGGATATCTTACTGTACTTCTCTGAAGCTCAGGAGCTGTTGACAGAATTACAGGCCATGAGGTTGTACCAATATCTGCAACTAGAGTAATGATCCCTGTACCTGATCATCCTTGTAATGAGCCCTTTCCTCAAAGTTCCTATAATCCTATAATCATATGCATCTTTGGAATCACCCCGAGATTACCTTGTCAGGTATGAGCTCCACGAGTTCTCTCCCTTGGGCTGGAACGTTTTCTCCCTTAGTCACAGTAAACCTAGAAACATTTCTCACCAAATCATGTGAACTGTAAGCTCTCACCCAGACAAACCAGATTTTCTTCATTGCTGACAAGGCCAAGACCGCTAGAATGGGGAACCTGGGGACGCCACATTTGGGGTGGATACATGATAGGATGGAAGTGTTTTTCAGACTGTGGGTCCTAAATAAGTATGGTTTTTAAAAAATGATTTTGTTTTTAATGAATGGGATAGAAAATATCAGAGTACTTGGTAGATAATAGGGTCAGTATGGTTTCACAACATTTTTGTTTCTGTGTGTGTGTGAACTCAGTCTTAATGTAAAAAAATATATATTTAACAACCTTGTGAATATATTGTGTGTGTGTATATATATATATATACACACATATATATTTTTTTCATTTTTAAATTAATTTTTTTGAGATGGAGTCTGACTGTGTCACCCAGGCTGGAGTGCAGTGACATGATCTCTGCTCACTGCAACCTCCTCCTCCCAGGTTCAAGCAATTCTCCTCCTCACCACGTTAGCCAGGCTGGTCTCAAAGCCCTGACCTCAAGTAATCCACCCACCTTGACCTCCCAGAGTGTTGGGATTACAGGTGTGAGCCACTACGCCGGCCTTTTTTCCTTTTTTTTTATCTTAAACTAGAGATGGGGTATTGTTATGTTGCCCAGGTTGGTCTCAAACTTGTGGGCTCAAGAGATCCTCCTTCCTGGGCCTTCCAAAGTGCTGGGATTTCAGGCATAAGCCACCATGCATGGCCTCAGTCAATAAAGTTAAAAAGCCACTGATCAAGTGTTGGGCGTCAGATCTTCAAGGAGAACAGGTGCTGCAACTTGGCTGCCCACGCCAGGTGATTTTCCCTCTCTGTTAATTTAGCCGCCTCGCCAGAAAATATCTCCTCTGACAGCTGGCAGCTCATAGCCAGTTCCACCTACGGGCCTCTGCACTTCCACCTGGAGTCTGAAAGCTGCAAACATGGCTGCTTGCCTCTGCAAACCCAGGGCACGTTTAAGGAGAAGCACAGGAAATCTAACAGCTCTTTTGAGGCATTCAACTTTTTTTTTTTTTTTTTTTTTTTTTTTTTTTTTTTTTTTTTTTTTAAGAAAACAAGAACCTCACAGGTACAGAAGTGAAAATGCTAGGAACCCACAAGGGAATGTGCTTAAATTTTTGCTTCACCAGCTCAGACCATCCCTTCCAGAACCACCAGTGAGAGTAAATGATCAAACAGCCTGCAAAACAGCTCACCTCTCCCAGTGCACAAGTATTTGCATTTATGGCATTCCAGGAGTCCTTCTGCCTCTGACTGGTAATATTCCACCTCCTCTCGTCCAGGCCTGGGGGTCGAGGGCAGATATCTCACCGAAGGGGGTTCACTATAACTAAAAAGCATACGCGGCCATTAGGAATCTCTCATTCAATAGTGTTCAGGATTAGAACTCCTGACTCCTTGTGCTGGGCCCAAACATTAAAGACTACACAGAAACAGAAATAGAATTTGTCCCAGTATTTTAAACTCCAGAGAATTCTCTGGTTTAGTGGCCCCACAGGACATCCGAATACTTGGCCCAACTCCGCTAACTAACCACGTGACAGATGCTGTGATGGGTACCCTTAGCACCACCTTTGATGGTTTGTCTGCCACTGGGAGCTGTCTAACCAGGTAGCTGCGAGCTGCCTTCCTGTGCGTGTGAGTTCTCAGTTCAGCATGCACCAGGACTCTTCAAAACCAGTTTGCATTCACATGACTCCGATGCCCATCACATTATTTCTTCCCCTGCCAACCCTAGCATTTTTTGTCCCTTCTCTCCTCGCTTTATGCAGCACATCCTAGGCTTTGTCTGAGATTCAACAGGGGGCTGCATTCTACTTGCTGGGCTCCCACAGTCTTTCTAGAACATCATGTCTCTCTTAGGTTTGAAATTTTAAAAACTTTTAGCATGCACAGGAGGCCCCTGTTCACCTCTCTACACTCACAACCTTGGGTTCACAGACCCAGCCATAGTGAACTCTCCTCTTCCCCTCAAAAGATGACCGCTTTCCCATGCCTCTGGGTTACTACAGAAGCTATTCTGCTTGCGACACCTTTCCTCTTTCTCCCCAGTCTTGTTTTTTTTTTTTTTTTTTTTTTTTTTTTTTTTTTGAGATGGAGTCTCACTTTGTTACTCAGGCTGGAGTGCAGTGTAGCAATCTCAGCTCACTGCAACCTCCACCTCCCGAGTTCAAGCAGTCCTCCCACCTCCGCCTCCCGAGTAGCTGGGATTACAGGCATGTTCCACCGCGCTCGGCTAATTTTTTTGTATGTTTAGTAGAGATGGGGTTTCGCAATGTTGGCCAGGCTGGTCTTGAACTCCTTACCTTCAATGATCGACCCGCCTCGGCCTCCCAAAGTGCTGGAATTACAGCCGTGAGCCACCACGTCCGCCTCGCACACTGGTTTTTAAAGAAACCTAAAAATGCAGCTCTGAATTCTCCCAGGTCCTGCAGTTGCAGTGCAATGGGCTTTAGTCAGGGAAGCAACAGCCGTTTCCCTGGGCGCAGCTTTGACTGTATCTGGGCGCACCCTTTGTCATGCTAGTTGGTTTTAGATAATGTAACATAAACTTAGGATAGGAGCTCTCTCGCTGTGTGGACATAGCAGGGAGAGAGACTGGGCTCAGCCTCCAAGTCCCCGGGAGAGGGGAGCCTGACTCCTCCCCAGAGAAGAGGGCAGGTGTCAAAAATCAGAACACCAGAAGTAGTCGTCACCCTGGACCTGTCTCCTGTTGGAGCCGGCAGTGGCATATCCCGTCTGCTCACAGTTCACCGTGGGGGGCACATTATCTGCGTATTCAATGGATGGAAAAAAAACACCAGGTCCCTAGGAGGGAGTGTGGGGCCCAGGTCCCCTCGTCTTCCCTTCCACCCCCACCTTCCCCTAGCTCAGAGTCTTCCAGTACACCCTGAACCTTTCTCCTTACAAGGGGCTTATGGGAATTCTGTGCGAGGCAGAATTCTGTGCAAATTTTTTTTTATTAGGAGGGTGGGGTCTCAAGCAGCTGTGGGATTCGAATGACGCTGCCTAGAGAGACCTCACTGGCAAAAGGGAAGACAAACCTGTACCCTTCAGTGGGGGAATTTTACGTAGACTTAGTTCTTTGGTTAAAAATGTAGCGTCTCCCACCTTTTTTTTTTTTTTTTTTTTTTTTTTTTTTTTTTTTTTTTTTTTTTTGAGACAGAGTCTCACTTTGTCGCCCATGCTGTAGTGCAGTGGTAGGATCTTGGCTCACTGCAACCTCCGCCTCCCGGGTTCACGCGATTCTCCTGCCTCAGCCTCCCAAGTAGCTGGGACTACAGGCAACCGCCACTACGCCCGGCTAAGTTTTTGTATTTTTAGTAAAGACGGGGTTTCATCATGTTGGCCAGGCTGGTCTCGAACTCCTGGCCTCAGGTGATCCGCCCGCCTCAGCCTCCCAAAGTGTTGGGATTACAGGCGTGAGCCACCGCGCCGGCCCACCTGTTTTTGAAGGCCCATGTTCCTGGGAGGGGTAACATTAAACTATTAAAACTCTTCATTGGGCTTCCCAAGTGGGCGGCCCGGCCACAGGTAAGGGGACTTTGGAGTCGGGAAGGCCTGGCTCTGGAACACGGGACAAGGGTCTGAACCCCAAGGCGCAGTCCTGTGACCATGCGGGGCGGGCCGGGGAGGAGCCTGGGGTGAACCCCACCCGCCTGGTCTCCTCCCACCCCTCCCTCTCCGGCCCCGGGCCTCTTTCTCTTCTCCAGGCCCTCCAGTCCGGCCACTGCTCACACTGGGGGGTTTTGCTTTGTTAATTGGGTTCAGGCCACAAGAAAGGGGAACCTTAAAGTTTTCCTTCCCTGCCAGGTCGCCTCTGAGAGCGCAGAAGGGAGAAACGGCATTTGTTCCTTTAAATGGGCTCCGAGAACGAGAACCCGGGGACGCCAGGGCCTCGTGGGCCGGCCTGGGCCGCAGGTGTCCCCGGCGCGGAGGTCGCAGCGCCCCGGCCCCTCTTACCTTTCGGGTCCGCGGTACCCGGGGCCCCCCTTCCTCTCCGTCTGCGGCAGCTCTGGGACTTCCCAGGGCGCGGGCCCAGGAGGCGCGGCTGAGTCCCAGGTCGGTCCCCGGGCTCCGTCCCGCGTCCTGCTTTGGCGCGGCTTTTCCCAAACTCCGTGTTCACCTGCGCGAGGGCCCGCGTCCCTGTGTCTCTCCCGGCGGGGGCCTCGGTCCGGGTCTCTCTTCCTCTCCCTCTCCCTCTCCCGGTCCCGATCCCGGTTCTGGTCCCTCTCCTCGTCTCTCTCCCGGCCCCGGTCCCGGTCCCGGTCCCTTCGCCGGTTCCCGTTGCTGCTTTGCTCCCTGCGCGTGTCCCCGGGTCGGTCCCGCTGTCGATCGTGGGCGCGGTCTCGGTCCGGGTGGGGGCGCCGTCCCGGGTCCCGCTCTCTCGGCCGGGCCCGGGGCTCGTGAGCCCCCGACGGATCTTCCATGGCCCGGTTCTGTGTCCCCGCCCGGGAGCGACCCGAGGGCAACAACCAACAAGTTTCCTGGGCAGGTGGCCAAACCAGGGGGTGGGGCCGGCACTCACCTGTGCGCGTGCGCGCAAGTGCGGGTGCGCACCTGAGCACGGGCGCCGTCAGGGGGCGCCCTGAGCGCGGCTGGGGCCAGGGCAGGAGGGGTGCCTGTGTGCTGGGTGGGGGCTGGGGTGCTGCTGCTGGAAACCCGGGCGGGGCGACCCATAGCCGCGGCTTTCTGTCCCGAAGTAACCCTTTGGTGACCTCACAAGTTGGGTGGCCTAGGGGAGCCAACTGTGGCCACCTCCCCCGGCTCAACTTACACAGTAACTTGGATTTACCTTCCCAGAACGTACCCATCCTCTCACGCACTCAGCCAGCCATCCATTCATTCACCCACCCACCCACTACCCGCTCATCCACTCACCCACCCATCCACCCACTCACCCACCCATCCACCATCCATCCATCCATCCATCCATCCATCCACTCACCCACCCATCCAACCATCCACCTATCCATCCACCCATCCAACCACTCATCCATCCACCCATCTATCCACCTATCCACCTATTCATCCACCCATCCAACCATCCACCCATCCATCCACCTATCCATCCACTCACCCACCCATCCACAACCCATCCACCCACCTACCCACCCTCCATCCATCCATTCATCCACCCATCCACCCACTCACCCACCCACCCACCCACCTGCCCATCCATCCACCCACTCACTCACCCATTCACCCACCCATCCACTCTCACCCACCCTTCCACCATCCATCCACCCATTCACTCATCCAGCCATCCACCCCCATCCACCGTTCATCCACCCACCCACTCACCCACCCATCTACCAACTCACCCATCCATCCACCCATTCACCCATCCAACCACCATTCATCCACTCACCCATTCATCCATCCATCCACACACTCATTCACCCATCTACCCATCCATCCATCTGGCCACTCACCTACCCACACATCCACCCACTCACCCACCATCCACCTCTCCCTCCACCCATCCACTGTCCCTCTTTCTCCCTTCTCCTGTTTTCCTTATGCCACCTATGTTGTAAGGGGCTTGCAGCCAGTTCACCTATTACAATAGTCCTGGGCTTACAAATAGCCCTGTTTTTAAAAAATGGGGACTTACACAAAATTGGCAGCTTTTAATTCTGCCAAGTAAGGATATTACAAAATATATACAATTGCCATCTGGTAATTAATTCTTTCAGCAAATATGTATGAGCACCTGCTTTAGCAGGTACTGGAGATATAGTGTAAACTTTGCTTGCAGGGCGATTCCATTCTAGGGTTTCAGGAAATGGAAAACAGGTAGTAAACAAAGAAATAAGACAGTGTCTAAAGTTTAATGGGCAGGGCAGGTTTCCTTACATAGACCTGGGAATATGTCATTTGAATTGAGTTCTGGATGACAAGAAGGCTAAGAAAATGTCCCAGAAAGAGAGAAGGTTGAGGAACACAGGAGCTGGACAAGGAGGTCCCTGGGAGTAGAGTTGGAGGGCACGAAATGAGGCTGGAGAAGTGGACCAGGCAGATGGTGTAGACGACGACAGTGTGCGTTTCTATTCTAAACAATGGGAGAACATTGAAGATTTTGAGGAGGAGAGTAACTAACCTTTTCTGACTGATATTTTTGAAAGACCACTCTGGCTTCTGTGAGGAGGATGGATGATGGGGCCCAGAGTAGAGGGAAGAGATCAGTTATGAAGCTGCTGAAGGAGTCCAGGTGAGGGTGACGGTGGCCATGCAGACAGTGACAAGTGGACAGGTCCGGGTTGTAGTTTTGGGGAAGAATTTACAGTATGGATCGGATGTGGGGGAATGAGGGGAAGGGAGGAGTGACCAGGTTGATGGTGGCGTTTTTTTACTGAGACAAGGGAGACTGGATAGAACCAGGTTTCTGGGGACATTAGAGAGTTCCATTTTGAACATGCTAAATTTGAGATGGCTATCATTCATCCAAGTGTAGATGTCTAATTGCAGTTGAATATATGAGTCTGAAATATGGGGAGAGGGTTGGGCTGGAGATGCTCCATGGGAGTAGAGAAAGAGAAAGTAGAATGGAAAAGAGACCTTGGGCAGAGCCCCCGGGGAATTCTAACTTTTAGCGCTAAGACTCAAGAGGATTAAGAAGTAATGAGTGAGTAGACGGGAAACCAAGAGGGTGGGGGTGACCAGACATCAACCTCCAACCCACAGAAGTGCTGCTGTGAGCCCTGAGCCTCTCTTCCCAGAGTGGAGAGGATGGGGCCAAATTCTAGGACCTTCCACAATCTTTATTGAGCAAAGCCCTGTTTTGAGCCCGGGACAACTATGGATGCAGAGGAAGCCTGGTGAACAAGCAGACACAGGATAGTTTGTGGAACGGCATAGCCATTCCTCTCATACCTTCCTTCTTGACCTCTGCAGACCTCTTTCAGAATAAACAAACCCTCAAACCAGCTTGCCTTTTTTTTTTTTTTTTTTTTTTTTGAGACAGAATGTTACTCTGTCACCCAGGCTGGAGTGCAGTGGCACCATCTCGGCTCACTGCAACCTCTGCTTCCTGGGTTCAAGTGATTCTCCTGCCTCAGCCACCTGAGTAGCTGGGATTACAGGCGCCCACCACCACGCCCAGCTAATTTTTGTGTTTTTAGTAGATACAGGGTTTCACCATGTTGGTCAGGCTGGTCTCGAACTCCTGACCTCATGATCCGCCCACCTCGGCCTCCCAAAGTGCTGGAATTACAGGCATGAGCCACCATGCCCGGCCCCAGCTTGCCTTTTAGTTTCATTTCTCTTTGTTTTGTATCTTTATACACAAATTATTATCATTTTGCCACATTTATTCCATCTCTATATGGATGTAAACTTTAAAAAATGAAACATTTGTGCTAAATTCCAGACACATGGCTCTCCCCCTAAATACTTCAACATGTTTTTCCAAAGAATAACTTCCTCCTACACAGCCAGATTACAGTGAGCACAATCCAGAAATTTAGCATTGATATAATATTATCAACTATATCCTCTATAACCCAATTCCCTTATTATCCCAATAATGTCCTTTATATATGCTCTCTCCCCACTTAAAATCCAAGGATTCAATTAAGGATTATTCATGATATGTGAATAATGCATTGTCACGTCATCATCATCATGTCTGTTTAGTCTCCTTTAAGTCTCTTTCAATCAATAAGTTTCCCAACATTTTTTTTCTCTTTCACGAAAGCACTGATTTTTTTTTTTTTTTTTTTTTTTTTTTTTTTTTTTTTTTTTTTTTTTTTTTTTTTAGACAGAGTCTCACTCTGTTGCCAGGCTAGAGTGCAGTGGTGCGATCTCAGCTCACTGCAACCTCTGCCTCCTAGGTTCAAGCAATTATCTGCCTCAGCTTCCCAAGTAGCTGGGACTACAGGCGTGTACCACCATGCCCAGCTAATTTTTGTATTTTTAGTAGAGACCGGGTTTCATCATGTGGGCCAGGCTGGTCTTGAACTCCTGACCTCATGATCCACTGGCCTCTGCCTCCCAAAGTGCTGGGATTACAGGTGTGAGCCACTGTGCCAACCTGCTTAGGTAATCTCTAAGAAGGTTGAGGCTTTCTCTACAGCTATCCTCTCCTTCTGATCCCTCACCAGAACTGCCCTTTACAGTATGTTTATGGCAATATAAGATTTTTCTAGTGTGCTCTTCCAAACTCTTCTAACCTCTGGCCACTACCTAGTTCCAAAGCTGCTCCCACATTTTTAGGTATTTGTTACAGCAGCACCCCACTTCTCCTACCAATTTCTGTTCAGTCCATTTGGGCTGCTATAACAAAATACCATAGACTGGATAATTTGTAAAGACAGAAATTTATTTCTCATAGTTCTGGAGACTAGGAAATCCAAGATCAAGATGCTAGCAGCTTTGGTGTCTGATGAGGGCCTGTTCCTCATAGATGATGGCTTCTAAGTGTCCTCACATGGTAAAACGAGCAAGGAAGCTCCCTTCAACCTCTTTTATAAGGACATGGATTCCATTCATGAAGGCAGAGCCCTTATTACTTCATCACTTTCCCCAAGGCTCTGTCTCTTGATACTATCACATTGGGTATTGGGTTCCAACATATGACTTTTGGGGAACACTGACATTCAGACCATAGCATACCCTTTCCAAGTCAGGTGGCCCTCTGTTGGTGGCAGGCAATTCCCCAGAGAAGGAACAGCTGTGACTTGCTGTCAGTCAGTGTCATCATGGCTGGGGGATGGGTATATCAGCAGGAAAAGGGGATCCAGAGCCCCTCTCAACAAATGATCATTGCAATGATTTCCTTGTGAATTGTTCTAGGGTTGGATTCACATAAATACAAGCAGAACAAATCTATATACACTTCTTCCCGATTCACACAAAAGCTAGTATAGTTTTCTCTGTTTTGTGCCTTGCTTTTTTCATGTAATTTTCTGAAGATCTTTTCATATTGGTAAATAAAAAAGTTTCTCATTCTTTTTTTCAAGCTGCATAGTGCCCTGCTGTATGAATGTATCATAATTTATTTAATTAGTCCTCTCTTGATAGACATTTGGATTATTTCTAATCTTTTGCTACTATAAAGCTGTATGAATGACCTTGTGTGTTATTTTGCATTCTCACATGTACATCTGTGGTGTAAATCTCCAAAAGTTTAATGTCTTAAAAGTGACCTAGCCATCCAAAGGTGGGAGAATCACTTGAATCCGGGAGGCGGAGGTTGCAGTGAGCTGAGATCGCGCCATTTCACTCCAGGCTGGGAGACACAGCAAAACTCTGTCTCAAAAACAAAAAAAAAGAGCCTGGTGTATTGTATCTGTAGCCTCAGTGGTGATCATGGCAGGGCTTGGAATAGAGTGAGTCTTTAATGAAATGGTGAAGGGACCAGTGGTTAATGTCTAAAAAGTGACCTAGACATTAACCTTTTTTTTTTTTTTTTTTTTTTTTTGAGACAGTCTCATTCTATCGCCCAGGCTGGAGTACAGTGGTGTGATCTCGGCTCACTGCAACCTCCACCTCCGGGGTTCAAGTGGTTCTCCTGCCTCAGCCTCCCGAGTAGCTGGGACTGCAGGTACCTGCCACCACACCTGGCTAATTTTTGTATTTTTAGTAGAGACAGGGTTTTGCTATGTTGGCCAGGCTGGTCTTGAACTCCTGACCTCAAGTTATCCACCCACCTCAGCCTCCCAAGACATTAAACTTTTGACAGATTGCCAAATGTCCTCCACAGGAATTATATAGATTTGTATTCCCAACAGTTATACATGAGAGTGTCTATTTCCCCATAACTTCATCAACAGCATGTATTACCAAAATTTTGTGTTTTTTTTCCCTAAACTAAACGTCCTTTAAAATCTAGGTGGAGGTAGCCATGGCCCCACAGCTCTTGCACTCTGTACATTGGTGGAAATGTGATTAAAATCACTTTCCCAGTGATTTTAAGAACCGTTTTTTTTTTCTGATTATAAAAATAATACACAGGCTAGGCATGGTGGCTCACACCTGTAATCCCAGCACTTTGGGAGGCTGAGGCAGGAGGATTGCTTGAGCCCAGGAGTTCAAAACCAGCCTGGGCAGCATAGGGAGACCCCTGTCTCTACAAAAAACATAAAAATTAGCTGGATGTGGTGGTGCGCACCTACAGTCCCAGCTACTTGGGAGGCTGGGGTGAGAGTCTGGCTCTCTATCCCAGGCTAGAGTGCAGTGGCCCAGTCTCAGCTCATTGCGACCTCTGCCTCTCGGGTTCAAGCGATTCTCCTGCCTCAGCCTCCCAAGTAGCTGGGATTACAGGCGCATGCCACCACGCCTGGGATAGAGAGCGAGACTCCCATCTAAAAAAGAAAGGAAGGAAGGAAGGAAGGAAGGAAGGAAGGAAGGAAGGAAGGAAGGAAGGACGGAAGGAAGGACGGAAGGAAGGAAGGAAGGAAGGAAGGAAGGAAGGAAGGAAGGAACTCTCATATAGATATAAAATGAACATGTTCAAGATTTTCTTTAACTCAATGATCATTGAAGAAATCAAGCAGATATTATAATAGGTTCAAAAAAGAATATGAAGAACAGACCCATTTGTAGACCAGGAATAATGAAATAAATGTGCAAACGGAGGCAAATTTGTTTTGTTTTGTTTTTTGTTTTTACAGAGGGAAAACAAAATCAATCGACTTTCTACTAGACAGAACATAATTTGCATGTTTATAGACAAGAATTTTTTTTGCATTGCGACCAATTAGCTATTTTGTAAAATAGCTCAAAGTCAATGAAAGACTGGAGTCAGATACCCTGGAGGAGTGTTCTCTAGACAATGAAGTTTTTCACTGAAGTTCAAGTGGAAAGGCATTAGTTTTCTTCCAACTGGAAAGGTGAGATGTTAAATGGTCTGGGAGCTTTGGGGTTTGGGAAAATCTGGGTTTGAGGCTAGTCCGGAGAAGTCGCGCCTCCCGATAGTTCTGCTTCAGCAGGCTGGGAACCGAGCCCGGGCACCTGTGTTTTCGAATAGTTTCACGAGGCACCCTAATTAAGAACCGGTGTGTTAATTTAGCACTCACTATTCCATCCTAAAGGAGAGTCTAATGTAAGAATAATCCAAATACTTACCTAGGTTTTTCTTTAAGCAAATAAACATTTCTATTGGTTTTGGGTACAGGCAATGGCATCTGGGGACACAGAGTTGACTTTTTCCATTTGGTTTCTTTGAGTGGTTTCTTTCAGCCTTCGCTTATGAGGGAGGCAGTCCTTAGCTATGTGGGTCAAGGGGGAAATCCCTGCACACTCTCCGCGAGATCTTTTGACTCTCTTTCCCACTCAGCACATCCTGTGCTTGCTGTCAGAGCCTAGACTCAAGCTCTGGCGGCAGAGGGGACTTCGGGCTGGGTTAGTTCCTACGCAGGCGCTCTAGGTGGGAAGAAAGTGAGCCTGCAGGTGGCGCAGAGCTGGCCAGCAGGGGGCAGCACAGGCTCAGGCTGGAGGCGCGGGAGCCCATACAATAGTCTTTCTCAGTTTTGAGAATCCCCTCCCCCGACTCAGCCGGGGTGACCAGAGTTCTCTCATCCAGCTGTGAAACAACGCCTGGACTTCGCTATTTAGGTTTACTAAATAGGTTCATTACTTCCTGAACTTCGCATAATACATAGGTAAGGCTGAGCTAGGGAAATTACTCACCCTCTCTGCCCCAAATGCAACCCTCTCGCTTGCAAAATGGGGATAATTGTACCTACCTCATAGGCTTAAATAAATACTGTGCATACCACACTGGAGCAGTGCCTAACATATATTTATACTACACATGTATTCACTATTCTTTTATTAAAAAAAAATTTTTTTTAGAGACGGGGGACTTGCTATATTGCCCAGGCTGGTCTTGAACTCCTGGGCTCTAGCCATCCTCCTGCCTCAGCCTCCAAAGTCCTGGGATGACAGGTGTGAGCCCCCACGCCTAGCCTGTATTAGCTATTGTTATTGCATTGCTATTGCTTATCAGGCACTGTGGATGCCATTGTGATGCGAGGAAGAGAAATAAGATAGTTGTGCTGGCAGAGAGCTCACAGCCTCATGAGAGAGGCAGCTAAGTAAATTCTTTGTGACACTGGGAAGAAAAAGATAAGCATGAGGTGGGGCAGGGTATGGAGGCAGAAGTAACCAAAAGTCTTTGGGAGGCTGAGGCAGGCGGATCACCTGAGGTCAGGAGTTCGAGACCAGCCTGGCCAACATGGAGAAACCCTGTCTCTATTAAAAATATAAAAATTAGCTGGGTGTGGTGGTGTGTGTCTGTGGTCGCAGCTACTCAGGAGACTGAGTCAGGAGAATCGCTTGAACCCAGGAGGTGGAGGTTGCAGTGAGCTGAGATGGCGCGACTGTACTCCAGCCTGGGCAACAGAGCAAGACTCTGTCTCAAAAAAAAAAAAAAAAAAAAAAAAAAAAAAAGAAGAACCAAAAGTGACAAAGGAGTGAAGGGAGAGCCTTCATCCTCTGAAGGGTCACTGAAAATTAACTGACAAAAGGCAGATTAATAGGAGAAATAGAAATTTATTAATGTGTAGGAGAGTCTTACAAAATATAAGATCTCAAAGAAAGGGAACAAAGTTGGATGCTTTTTTTTTTTTTTTTTTTTTGGAGATGGAGTCTCCCTGTCACCCAGCCTGGAGTGCAATGGTGTGATCTTGGCTCACTGCACCCTCCGCCTCCCAGGTTCAAGCAATTCTCCTGCCTCAGCCTCCGAGTAGCTGGGACTACAGGTGTGCGCCACACCACCTAATTTTTGTATTTTTAGTAGAGACGGGTTTTCACCATGTTGTCCAGGCTTATCTGAAACTCCTGACCTCAAGTAATTCACTCACCTTGGCCTCCCAATGTGCTGGGATTACAGGTGTGAGCCACTGCATCCGGGCTGGGTTGGATGTTTTTATACCATCTTGAGGTTACAGGAAGAATAGGGGCTCAGACTCTGGCAAAACAGGTTGTGGGAGAAGGAAAGGAGGACTGGCTAGCGAAGGTGGTCTTGTTATGTAGCTAAAACTTCACAGGTAACCACTCTCAGAGAGAATAGATATGAATGTTTCTTTCAAACCTTTATTTTTTATTTTTTATTTTTTTTTGTAGAGATGGGGGGGGGGTCTCACTATGTTGCCCAGGCTGGTCTCGAACTCATGGGCTCAAGTGATCTGCCAGCCTCGGCCTCCCATACACCCAACCCCTTTCAAACCTTTAAAGGTGTTAGACACTTACTTAACCTTCACTAGATTTGGACAAAGGAGGGCTTCAGAGAAAGCCTGGCTGCATCAAGGCAGATTTTTTCTATAGATAAAATCTCTCCCACAAAAGACAGCTTTTCAGCTATTCTTGTATTTCGATTTCTTCTGAATAGCCAGCTTGAAATGTATCAAAGAAGTCTATTTTGGGACAAAATATTTTTGTTTCCTTTAGTGGCTTCCAGGAGAGAGAGTGCTTAAGCAGAGTTTTTAGGAATCAGTAGGACAGTAATCCTTCCTTTTTTTTTTTTTTTTTTTTTTGAGATGGAGTCTTGCTCCATTGCCGAGGCTGGAATACAGTGGCATGATCTTAGCTCACTGCACTGCAACCTCTGCCTCCCGGGTTTAAGCAATTCTCCTGCCTCAGTCCCCCGAGTAGCTGAGATTACAGGCATGTCTCACCACACCCAGCTAATTTTTGTATTTTTAGTAGAAATGGGGTTTCACCATGTTGGCCAGGCTGGTCTCCACTCCTGATCTCAAGTGATCCACCCACCTTGGCCTCCCAAAGAACTGGGATTACAGGCATGAGCCACCACTCCCGGCCCTGTAATCCTTACGTTTGATTTCACAAGGGAAGAAGTAAAGGGGAGCAAGGGAAGAACTAAAGGGAAAAAAGGCAGAAGAGGGAGGCAGGGTCAGATTATAAAAAGCCTGGAAGGCCAGGCATATGCAGTTAGTCATTTCTCCTACTCTTCTCACCCAAGACACAGTCTGACTCCTTCCTAGGAACCTGAAAATGATCTGTCTAAGGTCATTGACAACTTCCAAACACAAATGACACATTTCGATCTTGAACTTACTCAGCTTCTCTGTAATAAAAACATTATAGCTACCAGTATCTGACATTCATTGAGCACCTGACGTTCATCGAGTATTTTGAGCATCTGTAGTTCACTGAGTATTTATTTGACCATCAGTGACTCATTGTTCTCAGGCAACGAGTCACTGATCGTGTATTCTCTCTGGGTCTGTGGTCTCCAAGCAGGTGCACACACCCTCTCACTGTGGTGAAGGGAAAAAATCCGAGACCTCTCTTTAGTCTGTAATTATTATCTTTTTGGGAATCTCTTTTTGTGTATCTGATTTATAATGTAAATAGCATGTTAGTACAGCTGTTCATAGATACAATTTATAAATACATGTATTCATGTTGGGATTAGGTTTGAGAGTACAGGCTGTATGGAGCCACCAGAGATGGCTTTTAATTAGAGAAGCACCTCAGTCAAATTTGTTATAAAAATAACATTCCAGGCCAGGCACGGTGGCTCACACCTGTAATCCCAGCACTTTGGGAAGCCAAGGCGGGCGGATCACGAGGTCAGGGGTTTGAGACCAGCCTGGTCAACATGGTGAAACCCTATCTCTACTAAAAATACAAAAATTAGCCGGGTGTGGTGGTGTGTGCCTGTAATCCCAGCTACTCGGGAGGCTGAGGCAGGATAATCGCTTGAATCCGGGAGGCGGAGGTTACAGTGAGCCTAGATGGTGCCATTGCACTCCAGCCTGGGTGACAGAGCAAGACTCTGTCTCAAACAAACAAACAAAAACCAAAAATCAATCCAGGCTAAGCACATGGTAGCTCATGTCTGTAACCACAACACTTTGGGAGGAAGAAGCAGGAGGATTGCTGGAGACCAGCCTGGGCTACATAGGCAGACCCCCATCTGTTAAAAAAAAAAAGTTAGCTGGGTGTGGTGGTGTGTGTCTGTAGTCTCAGCTACTTGGGAGGCTGAGGTGGGAGGATCATTTGAACCCAGGATGTTGAGGCTGTAATGAGTCATGACTGCACCACTTCACTCCAGTCTGGACGACAGAGTGAGACTCTGTCTCAAAAAAGAAAAATAAAAAATAAGTAACTTTCCAAAATACTCTGGAGGGAGAGCAGGTCCCAGCTGAGGCCTTGGGAGGGAGAAAAAGTGAACGTGAGAGATATTAAGAAGGGTAATTACATAAGCAAGAAGGAGCAGGTGATCAATATTGAACGAGAACAATAAGTCACTGATGGTTCAATAATGAAGTACAAATGCTGAAAATACTCTCTACCACACTGCGGATCAGAAATTCAAGAGTGGCTTGACTGTGGGTCTGTGAGTCTCCCTCGACATTACAGTCAAGAGGTTGTCAGGGACTGTAGTCATTTAGGCTTTAATGGGGCTTATTCTGTGGAAGGGCTGTGTATGCAAAGCAACTCCCAACCACAAAAGGAGCCAAGAAACTAAAGCACAAGGCAGGTGAATCCAGTTTGTCAGTAGAGGATGAATTATTGGGGAATTTACAGGTGGAAGTGTGGTCTTGGATGGCAGCAAGACAAGTAGATCACTGCGCCGTTACTTCCCGGAGGGCTTATACACCAGAGGGAAGGGGTGCATATGCCTGCCGTATAGATGCAATTAAAGAAATTAGGCCGGGCGCGGTGGCTCAAGCCTGTAATCCCAGCGCTTTGGGAGGCCGAGACGGGCGGATCACGAGGTCAGGAGATCGAGACCATCCTGGCTAACACGGTGAAACCCCGTCTCTACTAAAAATACAAAAAAATTAGCCGGGCGAGGTGGCGGGCGCCTGTAGTCCCAGCTACTCGGGAGGCTGAGGCAGGAGAATGGCGTGAACCCGGGAGGCGGAGCTTGCAGTGAGCTGAGATCCGGCCACAGCACTCCAGCCTGGGCGGCAGAGCGAGACTCCGTCTCAAAAAAAAAAAAAAAAAAAAAAAAAAAAAAAGAAAATTAAAGGCAGCCCTCCAGAGCAGGCAAGAATGCTATGTGTGTCACAGCCTATAATTTGCTCTATAACATCAAGGTTGCTTTGGCTTAAAGGCAGGATTTATAGTGAGTACATATTCTTACATAAAAGGCAGTAAACAACATTGGAATCAGGAGGCACTCCTGGGGCCTGGGGTTAATCAGAAGTCAGCACGATGGATTAGCATCCAAGATGGAGACACTTGAGTCTTCACAGGGCTTGAGGATCTGCTCTAAAGCTGGCTTGCCCAAGGTGAGCCTCTCCACAGGACTGCTGTGGTGTCAGCAAAATATGGCAGCTGACTTTTTCCAGAACAAGAGAGCCAAGAGACTAAGATGGAAACTCAATGCCTTTTTAAAAAAAAATTTTTTTTTGAGATGGAGTTTTTGCTCTTCCAGGCAGTGGTGCAATCTTGACACTGCAAACTCTGCCTCCCAGGTTCAAGTGATTCTCCTGCCTCAGCCTCCTGAGTAGTTGGGATTACAGGTGTGCACCATCACGTCTGGCTAATTTTGTATTTTTAGTAGAGATGGGGATTCGCATATTGGCCAGGCTGGTCTCGAACTTCTGGCCTCAAGTTATCCATCTGCCTTGGCCTCCCCAAGTTCTGGGATTATGGGTGTGAGCCACCGCACCCGGCTGCAGTGTCTTTTTTGACTTTTACCTTGGAAACCCCGTGCTATTAGCTCCACAGTATTATATTGGTCACAGAAGCCAGCCCTGGAATGTGGGAGGATCACGACAAGGCCGAAATCACAGAGGGCAAGGATCGTAGGGACTGTCTTGGAGACTGGCTATCCCACATGGGAATTATAGTTTTTTTTGGTTTTGTTTTTTTGAGATGGAGTTTTGCTCTTGTTACCCACGTTGGAGTGCAATGGCACGATTTTGGCTCACTGCAACCTCTGCCTCCCAGTTTCAAGCGATTCTCCTGCCTCAGCCTTCCTGGTAGCTGGGATTATAGGCACCTGCCACCATGTCCAGCTAATTTTTGTATTTTTAATAGAGATGGGGTTTTGCCATGTTGGCAAGGCTGGTCTTGAACTCTTGACCTCAGATAATCCACCAGCCTCGGCCTCCCAAAGTGCTGGGATCACAGGCGTGAGCCATCGCGCCTGGCCTTTTATTTTTTTTAATGAGATGAAGTTGATGTTGTGCTATGTTGCCCAGGTTAGTCTCAAGCACTTTTCCTGCCTCAGCCTCCTGAGTAGCTGGGATCATAGGCACATGCCACTGCACCCAGCTTTATCACTCTTCTTTTGATATATGATATCCTTAAGAATTTTCCCAGATTGTGAAGACATTTTCAGAGCATCCCCGGTTTTCAGAAAAGGTCGATACAATCATGTATATATTAACTTTATTTATTTTTTTAGACAGATTCTCACTCTGTTGCCCAGGCTGGAGTGCAATGGTGGAATCTTGGCTTACTGCAACCTCCACCTCCTGGGTTCAAGCGATTCTCCTGTCTCAGCCTCCCAAGTAGCCGGGATTACAGGTGCACACCACCACATCCGGCTAATTTTTGTATTTTTAACAGAGATGGCATTTTGCCATGTTGGTCAGGCTGGTCTTAAACTCCTGACCTCAAGCAATCCACCCACCTCAGCTTCCCAAAGAGCTGGGATTACAGGAGTGAGCCACTGCACCTGGCCTTGTTAATTTTAAAAGTAATGTAATAATGTAAAAAATAACTCCTCCCCTAACTATATACTAGTTTCATTTTTGCATATCTTTTTTTTTTTTTTTTTGAGATAGAGTCTCGCTCTGCCGCCTGGGCTGGAGTGCAGTGGCTGGATCTCAGCTCACTTCAGCTCACTGCGAGCTCCACCTCCCGGGTTCACGCCATTCTCCTGCCTCAGCCTCCCGAGTAGCTGGGACTACGGGCGCCCGCCACCACGCCCGGCTAGTTTTTTGTGTTTTTTTAGTAGAGACGGGGTTTCACCGTGTTAGCCAGGATGGTCTCGATCTCCTGACCTCGTGATCCACCCGTCTCGGCCTCCCAAAGTGGTGGGATTACAGGCTTGAGCCACCGCGCCCGGCCCATTTTTGCATATCTTATAAAGGCTTTGTCTGCAAAAATATTTACATGTTTTATTTTATTTTATTATTTTTAAATTTTACTTTAAGTTCTGGGATACAATTGCAGAATATGCAGGTTTGTTACATGGGTATACATGTGCCATGGTGGTTTGCTGCACCTATCAACACATCATCTAGGTTTTAAGCTCCGCATGCATTAGGTATTTGTCCTAATGCTCTCCCTCCCCTTGCCCCCACCCCCCAACAGGCTCTGCTGTATGATCTTTCCCTCCCTGTGTCCACATGTTCTCACTGTTCAACTCTCACTCATGAGTGAGAACATGCGGTGTTTGGTTTTCTGTTCCTGTGTTAGTTTGCTGAGAATGATGGCTTCCAGCTTCCTGCAAAGGACATGAACTCATTCTTTTTTTATGGCTGCATAGTATTCCATTTTACGTGTTTTATATTATTGTAATCATAATGTGCATCATGTTTTGCAGTGTGATGATGAGCTTGAGGCCATGGTCTCTGGAGCCAGATTGCCTGTGTTCAAGGCTTGATTTTGCCACTTATTATCTATGTGACCATGAGAAAGTAACAACCTTGCTTTGCCTCAATGTCTTTATCAGTAAAATGCAGATAATAATATCTCATAGGGTGTTGTGCAAATTAAATGAGTTAACATATTTAAAGCATTTAAAACACTGCCTGCTACTTAGAAAGGGCCGAATATGAGTTTGCTGCGATTATAATTTCTCTTAGCATTATGTCATAAAACACTGTTATGGGTTGACTTGTGTCTTTCCCCCAAAAATATATGTTGAAGTCTTAACCCCCATTGCCTCAGAATGTGACCTTATTTGGAGGTAGGGTCTTTTTAAAGGTAATCAAGTTACAATGAATTCATTATGGTGGGCTAATCCAATGTGACTGGTGTCGTTACAAGAAGGGAAATTTGGACACACATAGAAGGAAGATGAGGTGAAGACTCCTAGGGAGAAGACAGCCCCTTACAAGCCAAAAAGAGAGGCCTGGAACACATCATTTTCTCAAAGCCCTGAGAAGAAGCCAACCCTATCAACCTCTTGATTTCAGACTTGTAGCCTCCAGAATCATGAGACAATACATTTTTGTTATTTAAGCCACCTAGTTCATACTACTTTCCTACAGCAGCACTAGCAAACAAATATACACACTTTCTTTTTTTTTTTTTTTTTGAGGCAGAGTCTTGCTCTGTTGCCCAGGCTGGAGTGCAGTGGCATGATCTTGGCTCACTGCAACCTCCGCCTCCCAGGTTTACGCCATTCTTCTGCCTCAGCCTCCTGAGTAGCTAGGACTACAGGCACCTGCCACCATGCCTGGCTAATTTTTTTGTATTTTTTTTTGGTAGAGACGAGGTTTCGCTGCGTTAGCCAGGATGGTCTCCATCTCCTGACCTCATGATCCGCCTGTCTTGGCCTCCCAAAGTGCTAGGATTACAGGTGTGAGCCACCACGCCTGGCCTATGCACACTTTCTCATGATAGTATATAGTCTTGATAATTGTTATTATGGCTGGGTGCAGTGGCTTATGCTTGTAATCCCAGAGGTTTGGGAGGCTGAGGTGGGAGGATCACTTGAGGAGTTTGAGATCAGCCTGGGCAATATAGCAAGACCCCATCTCTACAAAAACAACAACAACAAATTCGCTGATTGTGGTGGCATGTCCCTGTAGTCCTAGCTACTTGGGGAAGCTGAGGTGGGGGGAATCACTTGAGCCCAGGAGGTCGAGGCTGTAGTGAGCTATGATGATGCACTCCAGCCTAGGTGAGAGAGTGAGACCCTGTTTCTTAAAAATTTTTTTAAAAATATATAATTATGATCATAATGGATACCTGCACCTTTGAGTTGATGTTATCACAATTTGCTTAGCTGTTCCCCAATTGTGGGCATTTAGAAAATTTTCAGTGTTTCAGTACTAGTGCTCATGCACAAATAAACATATTAGTAATGACAATGGCAGCTGGTAGTGTCCTAGAGATGGCTTGCACTGGTTCACAAGAACTGCTTGTGTATTTCTCCAACTCAGCATTCAGTGACAGCATATTGGCAGCTTGAAATCAGCCATGGTGGAATATTTATGCCAAAGAAATTGCAAACATTGTAAATCAGGGACTTACCACTGTGAGAGCCAGTTGTTAAATATTCATCCACACACCACTGATTGCAACCAATGTATATTGTTTACTAAGAGTTTACTATGTGCTGGGCTCTATGCACTGTTTTTTTTCTTTTGAGAACGAGTTTCACTCTTGTTACCCAGGCTGGAGTGCAATGGTGCAATCTCGGCTCACTGCAACCTCTGCCTCCCGGGTTCAAGCCATTCTCCTGCCTCAGCCTCCCGAGCAGCTGGGATTACAGGCATGTGCCACCACGGCCTGCTAATTTTGTATTTTTAGTAGAGATGGGGTTTCTCCATGTTGGTCAGGCTGGTCTCAAAACTCCCGACCTCAGGTGATCCTCCCACCTCGGCCTCCCAAAGTGCTGGGATTACAGGCATGAGCCACCGTAACCGGCCTTCTATGCAGTGATCTTTAGTGCATTATCTTACATATTTCTCAAAAACTCTGTGAAATAGGAAGATGATGATGATGATGATGATGATGATATTATTATTATTTTGAGAGCAAGAGGGATCTTGCTATTTTGCCAAAGCTTATCTTGAACTCCTGGGCTCAAGCAGTCTTCCTGCCTCAGCCTCCCGAGTAGCTAGGATTGCGGGCACATGCCACCATGCCCAGCTCAAAGTAGGAAAACGATTATCTTCATTTTGCGGGTGAAGAAGTGGAAGTTAAGTAACTCATCCAAGGTCACACAGTTGGCTTAAGTGGCAGATACTGGATTCAAAATCTGGGTTTCTCTAATACTGAAGTCCAGGATTTTAAACACTATAGACCAAAGATTTATTTCCACTTCACTTAGTTATTTTTTTAGGGTACATTCTCAAGAGTAAAATTCTTGGACCAAAGAATAGAGATCTTTCTTTTCTTTCTTTCTTTTTTTTTTTTTGAGACATTGTCTCGTTCTATTGCCCAGGCTGGAGTGCAGTAGCACTATCTCGGCTCACTGCAAGCTCCACCTCCTTGGTTCATGCCATTCTCCTGTCTCAGCCTCCCGAGTAGCTGGAACTCCAGGCGCCCGCCACCACACCAGGCTAATATTTTTAGTACAGATGAGGTTTCACCGTGTTAGCCAGGATGGTCTCGATCTCTTGACCTCGTGATCCGCCCGCCTCGGCCTCCCAACGTGCTGGGATTACAGGCGTGAGCCACTGCACCTGGCTGAGATCTTTTTGTGTCTCAATGTGTTTTGCCACTTTGTTTTTCCAAACAAAGGGAACTGTTGTGGCCTACGTCTGAAACATAGCCATAGCAAATTGGAGTCCTGTGTAATTATTTGTTTCTCTTCTGGGCCTCTCCACGGTTTCAGGACTGCACAGTGCCCTCTGAACATCGTTTTGTTTACTATCATAGCACCCAGTGATGAAGTCCAGGAGGTGCTGGAGAAAACTGCGGTTCTCTAGACCTTAAGAGGTCGGTGATGACACGTGTACAGTCCTTGCGAAGGAATGGCACCTGCATCAGCCCATCTGTGGGCCCGGGCTACCTTCCGCACGCTGACGTCCCCTGTGTGCCCTATCCTGCACTCAAGCCCTGCCTCCCTGAGTGGTGCCCTGGTGTTGGTGATTCCCAACTTCGGTCTCACAATCTCCCAAGGAAGGCGGATGAAAGAAAGAAGTAGGTTAGGACCAAGAAGGGTGGAACTCTGGAACTCTGACTCTAAGAGTCAGTTTCCAGTAAAATCTGGACACAAACAAAGCGTGCTGCTCACCACGTTTAGACTTCTCCATTCAGCATCCATCATTTCCTTCTCTGGGAATGCATGTCACCCCCCAGCAGGCTGCAGTCTCTACCTCCACATCCCCTATCCCCCAGAATTTGCTCCAAGTTAACTTTTACACAGAGGAACAAATGATCTGTTTCTTTTTTTCTGTTTCTGAATTTTTTTTATTTTCTTTTTTAAATTTAGAGACAGGGTCTTGCTCCGTGGCCGAGGCTGGAGTGCAGCGGTATGATCATAGCTCACTGCAGCCTCAAACTCTCGGGCTCAAGCCATCCTCCCACCTTGGCCTCCCAAGCAGCTAGGTCTGTCTACAGGTGCTAATTTTTAAATTTTTCTTGTATTTATTTATTTATTTATTTATTTATTTATTTATTTATTTTGAGTCAGCCTCACTCAGGCTGGAGTGCGGTGGTGTGATCTTAGCTCACTGCAACCTCTGCCTCCCAGGTTCAAGTGATTCTCTTGCCTCAGCCTCTGGAGTAGCTGGGACTATAGATGCGTGCCACCACACCCAGCTTATTTTTGTATTGTTTTGTAGAGACAGGGTTTCACTGTGTTGGCCAGGCTGGAGCAAAAATTTTTTTTTTTTTTTTTTTTTTTTTTGAGGCAGAGTTTTGCTCTATTGCCCAGGCTGGAGGGCAGTGGTGAGATCTCGGCTCACTGAAAGCTCCGCCTCCCGGGTTCACGCCATTCCTCCTGCCTCAGCCTCCCGAGTAGCTGGCATTCCAGGTGCCCGCCACCACCCCTGGCTAATTTTTTTGTATTTTTAGTAGAGATGGGGTTTCACTGTGTTAGCCAGGATGGGTCTCGATCTCCTCACCCCGTGATCCGCCCGCCTCGGCCTCCCAAAGTGCTGGGATTACAGGCGTGAGCCACTGCGCCCGGCCTGGAGTAAAAAGTTTTAAGCAATGATGAGGGAGAGAAATGTGACACGATCAGAAAATACTTTGGGATGATATTACTCTGGCTGCAATATGGAGAACAGATTAGGATGAGGGAAGATTACCAGGGAGGCGATTACAAATTGTTCTGCCAAGGGGTGATGGTGATGTAGCTAGGGCTAGGAGGAGATGAAGAAACAAGGAGAAGGAAATGGGTTCCAGAGATATTTAGGAAGTAATTTTTATTTTGTTTATTTTGTTTGTTTTTAAATTTTTCCAAAAGTTATCGGGGTTCAGGTGGTATTTGGTTACATGAATAAGTACTTTAGTGGTGATTTGTGAGATTTTGTGCACCTATCACCCATGTGTACATTGCACCATATTTGCAGTTTTTTATTCCTTGCTCCCCTTCCACTCTTTCCCCCAAGTCCCCAAAGTCCATCGTATCATTCTTATGCCTTTGTGTCCTCGTAGCTTGGCTCCCACATATCAGTGAGAACGTATGATATTTGGTTTTCCATTCTTGAGTTACATCACTTAGAATAATAGTCTCCAATCTCATCCAGGTCACTGCAAGTGCTGTTAATTCATTCCTTTTTATGGCTATGTACTATTCCATCTATATATATACCACAGTTTCTTTATCTAGTCATTGATTGACGGGCATTTGGGATGGTTCCATGATTTTGCAATTGTGAATTGTGCTGCTATAAACATGCGTGTGCAAGTATCTTTTTCGAATAATGATTTCTTTTCCTTTGGGTAGATACCTGGTAGTGGGATTGCTGGATCAAATGGTAGTGCTACTTTTAGTTTTTAAAGGAATCTCCACACTGTTTTCCATAGAGGCTGTACTAGTTTACATTCCCACCAGCAGGGTAGAAGTGTTCCCTGTTCACCACATCCGTGCCAACACCTACTGTTTTATGAATTTTTGATTATGGCCGTTCTTGTGGGAATAAGGTGGTATTGCATTGTGGTTTTGATTTGCATTTCCCTGATTATTAGTGACATTAAGCATTTTTTCATATATCTGTTGGCCATGTGGATATCTTCTTTTGAGAATTGCCTATTCATGTCCTTAGCCCACTTTTTGATGGGATTGTTTGATTTTTTTCTTAGTGATTTGTTTGAGTTGGTTGCAGATTCTGGATGTTAGTCCTTTGTCAGATGTGCAGATTGTGAAGATTTTCTCTCACTCTGTGGGTTGTCTATTTACTATGCTTACTGTTCCTTTTGCCTTGCAAAAACTCTTTAGTTCTATTAGGTCCTAGCTGTTATGTTTGTTTTTATTGCATTTGCTTTTGGGTTTTTGGTCATGAAATCCTTGCCTAAGCCAATGTCTAGAAGGAGTTTTCCAGTGCTATCTTGTAGAATTTTTATAGTTTCAGGTTGTAGGTTTAAGTTCTGAATCCATCTCGAGTTGATTTTTGTATAAGGTGAGAGATGAAGATCCAGTTTTATTCTTCTACATATGGCTAGCCAATTAACCCAGCACCATTTGTTGAAAAGGGTGCCCTTTCCCCACTTTATGTTTTTGTTTGTTTTGCAAAGATCAGTTGGCTATAAGTATTTGGGTTTATTTCTGGGTTCTCTATTCTATTCCATTGGTCTATGTGCCTATTTTTATACCAGTAGCATGCTGTTTTGGTGACTGTGGGCTTATAATATAGTTTGAAATCAGGTGGTGTGATGCCTCCAGATTTGTTCTTCTTGCTTAGTTTTGCTTTGGTTATGTGGGCTCTTTTTTGGTTCCATATGAATTTTAGAATTTTTTTTTCTAATTCTGTGAAGAATGATGGTGATATTCTGATGGGGATTGCGTTGAATTTGTAGATTGCTTTTGGCAGTGTGGTCATTTTCACAATATTGAGTCTACCCATCCATGAGCATGGGATGTGTTTCTGTTTGCTTGTGTTGTCTATGATTTCTTTCGGGAGTATTTTGTAGTTTTCTTTGTGGAGGTCTTTCGACTCCTTTGTTAGGTATATTCCTAAGGTTTAAAAAAATTTTTTTAAAAATATTTATTTATTTATTTATTTGCAGCTATTGTAAAAGGGGTTGAGTTCTTGATTTGACTCTGCTTGGTCGCTGTTGGTGTATAGAAGAGCTACTGATTTGTGTACATTAATCTTGTATCCAGAAACTTTGCTGAATTCTTTTATCAGTTCTAGGAGCTTTCTGGAGGAGTCCTTAGGGTTTTCAAGGTAAACAATCATATTATCAGCAAACAGTGACAGTTTGACTTCCTCTTTGCTGATTTGGATGCCTTTTATTGCTTCCTGTTATCTGATTGCTCTGGCTAGGACTTCCAGTACTATGTTGAAGAGGAGTGGTGAGAGTGGGCATCCTTGTCTTGTTTCAGTTCTCAGAGGGAATGCTTTCAACTTTCCCCATTCAGTATTATGTTGGTTGTGGGTTTGGCATAGATGGCTTTTATTATATTTTGTGTGCTGATTTTGCTGAGCATTTTAATCATAAAGACATGCTGGATTTTGTAGAATCCTTTTTCTGCATCTATTGAGATAATCATGTGATTTTTGTTTCTTAATTCTGTTTATGTGGTGTTTAGTTAGTTAGTTTAGTTAGACTTTTTGATGTAGGCATTTAGGGATATGAACTTTCCTCTTAGCACTGCCTTTGCTGTATCCCAGAGGTTTTGATAGGTTGTGTCATTATTGTAATTCAGTTAGAATAATTTTTAAATTTCCATCTTGATTTTGTTTTTGACCAGTGCTCATTCAGGAGCAGGTTATTTAATTTCCATGTATTTGCATGGTTTTGAAGGTTCCTTTTGGAGTTGATTTCCAGTTTTATTCCACTGTGGTCTAAGAGAGTGCTTGATATAATTTCAATTTTCTTAAATTTATTGAGGCTTGTTTTATGGCCTATCACATGGTCTATCTTGGAGAAAGTTTCATGCACTGTTGAGTAGAATGTGTATTCTGCAGTTGTTGCATGAAATGTTCTGTATATATCTGTTAAGTTCATTTGTTCCATGGTATACTTGAAATCTGTTTCTTTGTTGACTTTCTGTCTTGATGACCTGTCTAGTGTTGTCAGTGGAGTATTTTTTATTTGTTTGTTTTTTGAGATGAAATTTCACTCTTGTTGCCCAGGCTGGAGTGCAATGGCGCAATCTTAGCTCACAGCAACCTCTGCCTCCTGAGGTTCAAGTGATTCTCCTGCCTCAGCCTCCTGAGTATCTGGGATTACAGGCATGCATCACCATGCCTGACTAATTTTTTGTATTTTTAGTAGAGACGGGGTTTCTCCATGTTGGTCAGGCTGGTCTTGAACTCCCAACTTCAGGTGATCCACCTGCCTCAGCCTCCCAAAATGCTGGGATTACAGGCATGAGCCACTATACCCGGCCTCTAGTAATTGTTTTATAAATTTGGGAGCTCTAGTGTTAGGTGCATATATGTTGAGGATTGTGATATTTTCTTGTTGGACAAGGCCTTTTATCATTATATATGGTTCCTCTTTGTCTCTTTTAACTGCTGCTGCTTTAAAGTTCATTTTGTCTGATACAAGAATAGCTACCTCTGCTTGCTTTTGGTGTCCATTTACATGAAATGTCATTTTCCACTCCTTTAAGTTTATGTGAGTCCTTATGTCTTAGGTGAATCTCCTGAAGGCAGGAGATAGTTGGTTGGTGAGTTCTTATTCATTGTGCAGTTCTGTATCTTTTGAGTGGAGCATTTAGGCCATTTACATTCAATGTTAGTATTGAAATGTGAGGTATCATGCTCTTTGTTGCCTGTGTACTTTGGTTTTTGTTTTTTGTTTTTGCTTTTTTTTTTTTTTTTTTTTTTTTTTGAGACAGAGTCTCACTCTGTCACCCAGGCTGGAGTGCAGTGTTGGGATCTCAGCTCATTGCAACCTCTGCCTCCCGGGTTCAAGTGATTCTCCTGCCTCAGCCTCCCAAGAAGCTGGGATTACAGGTGCATACCACTATGCCTGGCTAATTTTTGTATTTATTAAAAATATCTCCTGCTATACCAACTATCTCCTGCCTTCAGGAGATTCACCTAAGACATAAGGACTCACATAGTAGAGATGGGGTTTCACCATGTTGGCCAGGCTAGTATCGAACTCCTGACCTCAGGTGATACACCTGCCTTGGCCTCCCAAAGTATTGGGATTACAGGCATGAGCCACCTTGCCTGGCCCTTATTTATCTTTTTTTTTTTTTTTTTTTTTTTTTTCTGTTTTAAAGAAAGGAAATAGGGCAGGGCGCGGTGGCTCAAGCCTGTAATCCCAGCACTTTGGGAGGCCGAGACGGGCGGATCACGAGGTCAGGAGATCGAGACCATCCTGGCTAACACAGTGAAACCCATCTCTACTAAAAAAAATACAAAAAACTAGCCGGGCGAGGTGGCGGGCGCCTGTAGTCCCAGCTACTTGGGAGGCTGAGGCAGGAGAATGGCGGGAACCCGGGAGGCGGAGCTTGCAGTGAGCTGAGATCCGGCCACTGCACTCCAGCCTGGGCGACAGAACGAGACTTCGTCTCAACAAAAAAAAAAAAAAAAAAAAAAAAAAAAGGAAATAGGAGTTCCTGGGAGACCCCAGAATAGCCAGCATTCACATTTCTTATAGTTATTGATTGTTGCTCTGACATCAGGCAATATTACATCACCATCTCTGCACTTTCTGTGGGCTTTTGTACAAGGAACTTTGTAGGATCAATCGCTGATCATTGTTTGTTGGTTCTTTCGTCACCCTCTTGCATCCCTGGGTGGCCCCTAGTTCTTCCCCATCTCATTTACAGGGATTTAGCTTTGCTTTGGCCACCTGATTCTCATTTGTGGAGGGAGAAGGGGTGAGGGGGATGAATAGATTAATCCCTGTGGCACACGCAATAAGGTGCAACACTAAACTCATCGAGCTCGACATTTCCCAATATTTGCTCTGGCAGAGGTAGGGAGCTAAAGCTGATCTTTTGTTCCAGGGGACCAAAAACTATTTTGTAAAGAGAGGGGAGCAAATACACCCAGCCTTAGGTCGAGAGGGCAGGAGGTTTGGAGGGCAGTGCGACCAGTGTTCCTTTGCTTGTCCACTTGGCAAACTGTAATTCCTCCTTCAAGTTTCAACTCAAGGATAGACACAGTCCCTTCTCTTCCCCCAGGTTCATCCTGAACCTCCTATAGACCTCTATGGTGAAAATAATTTGTTTACTGGCCTCTCACCTCTGTATTGGGAATGCCTTATCTACCTATCCCCAGCAACTAGCACAATGCTTTTCACATCAAGGGCACCCAGCAAATGTCAATAAAACAAAAACCAACCAGGGCAGGATGACTTGGTCTTACTTTTGCCTCTTGATATTCACCAGCCAGAAAACAAAAAAGCCTAATCAACTGGGGGGCTGAAGGGAGGTCACTTTGGTCACAAAAGTTAATAATTTTTGTTGCTTTATTGATTTCTTAAGTGCCACTTAAGTACTGTACCAATAGAGAGAGAGAGGGAGGGAGGAAGACACATACACACACACACACACACACACACACACACACACACACAGAGAGAGAGAGAGAGAGAGAGAGAGAGAGAGAGAGAGAGAGAGAGAGAGACAGAGAGAGAGAGACAGAGAGAAAAGAAAAAAGATCACCTCCAAAAAACAAAACAAAGCAAAAACCTGGTTGAGAAAGGTGCCACTGAATCTCAGTCCCATATCTGACCCTTCAAAGTAATTTTGCAGAAAGAGGTGGAATGACATTAGTTGGAGGGTGTCTTATTGGTCCTTGCAGGTAACTATCCTTTAGGAACAAAATCTATTCTGTATCAGGAGGACAGCAGCTTGGTGTGGTTTTGCCATTAGGAGTCTCCCAATTGAGGAATGTTTGCAAGCAGCATAAACCAGAACCAATTTAGGGGACACAAAAATCCCTGTCCTCATCACCATTGCAATGTAAACTCAACTGGATTGCTCGCCCCTGGAGCCCATTCTCCATGTTTCATTGCCAGTAAGATCTCAAACTTCACACTCCTCCTTTAAATCTTCAGAGGGATTTACCTTGTACTTGGAATAAAATCTAAACTATCCAGAAGGCTCCCCCGCCACCATTCTACCATATTCCCCCCAACTCTCCAAGCTTGGCCACACCAGCCTTTTGGGTCCCATTTCACAGGGAAGCTGAGAACTGTTACAGCAGAGGAATAATCTCTGCTCAGTCTTTGACTTCCAAAAAGCATTCTTGAAATCCATTTTAGAAGTAATAGTTGTAAAAGTCAGAGCTTTTGATTCTCTTCACTTTAGAAAAGGAAAGAAAAAAGGCTTTTGGCAAATCAAATAAAGGAAAGTTCATAGTTTACATGCAATGGATTGAAAAGACAGCTCAGATGAAAAAGCAGAACAACTCTTCCCTAAGCAGGGGATTACAACTGGGACATGGGAGGAGGCAGAGTGGCTGGGAACTCTGTTGCTCTCATAGTCCTTCTGCCACCCTCCTGCAGATGACTTCCCACTTTAGAGACCAAATTTGGAGACTCATTGAACTGCCCTGCGTAGACAACCACTGTCCAACAGCCAGTGACATTCACTAAGCTCAGGATACAGAAGGTGGGCCCAGAACATGGGATGGAGAGGAGGGAGGAGAAAGGGAAGTTGTCTAAGCTTGGATGGGAGAAGCCCAGGCCCAGCACTCAGTGCGGTGGGGGGGATGGGGGTAGATGAAAGCCAGTTGGCCCCAGATAATTTCCTCCCAAATTGTGACAGTCTATGATTGCCCAGTTCACCCTTGTTAAACCTGATTAAGAGAGAAATCCTATCTAGCAGTCAACTGGTCTAAAACTAATTTCTAGAACAAGACTGAAACCAGTGCGGTGGCTCAAGCCTGTAATCCCAGCACTTTGGGAGGCTGAGGCAAGAAGACTGCTTGAGGTCAAGAGTTTGAGACCAGCCTGGGAAACATAGTGAGATCCCATCTCTACCATAAATAAATAAATAAATAAATAAATAAATAAGCCAGGCACAATAGGACATGCTGTAGTCCCAGCTACTCAGGAGGTTGAGGTGGGAGGATTGCTTCCTAGCAGTTCAAGGCTACAGTGAGCTATGATTGTGCAATTGCACTCCAGCCTGGGAAACAGGGTGAGTCCCTGTCTCTAGCAAAAAAATAAAATGAAATAAAATAAAATAAAATAAAAATAAATAAATAAAAATAAAGAGTGGGATATTAAATAATTAACTAATAGCTTTCAAATTCCTCTTATAGAACCCATCAGAGGCTGAAATCATTGTTCTTTGAAACCATCTGTCCATAGGACTCTCAGAGAAGGGCCAGGAAAATGGCTAGATTTGAAGGTCCTTTGGTGAGATGAGTGTGTGTGAAATCCCTATGCTGGGAGGAGTGCAGAGCCCTGGTTCTGTGCAGATGCGAGCAGAAGGACAGCCCTCATCTGCATCTGTGTTTGATCCCACAAGTCTGAGCCCAACTCCCACAGAGTAGGGTGACCCTGCTGACCTACTCTATTAGCAGCACATGCCTACTATGGATTTTATTATTTTAGTTTCTGAGTGGGGCAGACACACTCTCCCGTCCCTTCATGTCCAGAGGCATTCATAGGTGACTAGTTGACATCTATACAACTGGGGACATGAAAACAAATTGTTCTGTGTTGAACCAGTAGCACTTGTTCATCCTCTTGGAAGCAAGACAAAGCACTTTCTCTCTGACATCATCCCTGCCACGTTCTGCTTTGCTTACCGCAGCCTCCTTGGCTGGTTGTGCCCTGAGCACACCAAGTGCAGTCCCACCCCAAGGCATTTGCCCCTGCCATTCCCTCTGCCTGGGGCGTTGTTCACCCAGTCATCCACAGGAATCATACTCCTCTCCCATTAACCGTCACTACCTTAGGGGACCATTCTAGTGATCATACACAAAATACTACCCTTTTTAACCCCACATCTTGCTTTATTTTTCTTTGTGGCATTGGTGCCTTCTAACACCTATTTCTCTGTTTATTACTTCTCTCTTCCAACAAGAATGTCAGCTTCATTAAAGTAGGGCTTGGTTTGGTTCTTTCATTGCGGTATCTCCCGCATTCAGGACAGAGCCTGGCTCATAAACAGTTACTGAATGAGTGTATTAATGAAACATGGTTGCAGGACTCTTGCCATGGAAGAGCTTTAAATGACAAGTAGGCACAATGTCCCACCTCTCCTGTCCCACCTCTCCAGGTTTGACTTGGTTCAAACCTGAACCCTCTTATTTGACTTGGTTCACTCTTATCCCATCTCATTCTTTTTCATTCTCTCCCTACCAGTCCTCCCACGAAACATATGTACTCATCTTCTCCAATCCTGGAGATCCCATTGTGTCTCATCTTTGTTTTGCCCATGGTGCTGCGGGAACTCGATGTTCCCAGACTTGGGTAATTCAACTGTCATTTGGCCCCATCAATGGTACTCTCCCTTCTGCAGATTCTGGAAGTGAATCTGGATAAAGTTTGCTGAGTTGCATCACCTCTGGCACTTGTTTCCAGGCAGAATAGGGAAGGAGTGGTCTTGAGGCCTCCCTGTGGGATGGTCATGACAAACCCTTTTACCTTTGGAACATTTTATGCTTCTTGGTTAACAGAATTCTTCAGAACTACAGACCATGGGAATCTACTCAGGCCTCTCTACAGCATAGACGCTAAGCTCAGTTCCTGTCTTGTATGGAAGGCAGACCTTGTATTACCCACCAAAGCACAGAATAGGGAATGCTTCAATATACTGTGCTACTCCAAGATACTCTTCCTCATGAAAAGCCCTGTCTTGTGCTCAGAGCTCTCACTGCAGGGGGAAATGTAGACCTGAGTAAAAGGCCAAAGGATGGAACTCCCAAGGCCAGGGATCCCAAATAGGTCAGCAAGAGAGAGAAAGGTTTTGTATTTCATGTCATTATTTAAACCATATTTTTGGTTGATTGCTCAGAAATCAGGCTTGATGGGAAAATAATCTCTTTCTTTCCCTTTGTACATATATTATAGGTACATCTATATATCTTCCTCTTATTTACAGAACTAGTTAGATATTTACAAGAGGAACTGGGGTCCATTTTGTGTACCAACATTCACGAAATTTTTCCAGGAAGGACAAGGAATAATATACAAGGGTTGACCAATTATGGGACCTTGGAGGAAGCTACAAAAAATTGATTTGTTTAGCCTGGAAGAGAAAAAACAAACGATGCTTTCTTGAGAGTATAGGTAATTCAATATGTAGCAGGATGCTACCTCTGCTCTTGAAAGTGGCTTGTGAAAAGTCTTGAGATTTAAACACTGAGGTTCTGTGTTTAAAAGAGGGTGAATAGAGACCCATGTATGCAGGATGACCTAAAGCTGATGGCTTTTCAGGATTATCCCAGTCTCTACTATTCATGGGAGCCTGTGATCCAGGTGAGAAGTGAGGGGTGAGATTTTGGTTTCCAGACATTTTTGGTTGTGGTTTGGGGTTGTGGTTATGGGGTCCCAGAAGGAAACAGATGTCGTGCACAAACTAGGCAATTTGAATGGAAATTAATAAAGGAAACTTATGCAAAGATGTTCTGGCATAAAGTAATTTACTTTTGATGTCTTGTACTTCTGAATATTGACTGGGAATATTTGAGTGAATCTCACTTGGGATTTCTCATGCAGTTGCAGCCATCTTGGTCTGGTGTCATCTGAAGGCTCACATGGGCTGGACATCCAAGGTAGCTTCCTCACTTACCTGTCTGGTACCTCACTGCTTCTCTCTGTGTCCTCTCTCACCAGCAGAGAAAACTAGATTTCTTACATGGATGCTCAGGGTGCCAAGAGCGGGAAGCAGAAGTTGGCACGGTAACGAGCCTATCTCTGGAACTGTCACAGCACCACCTCCCCCAACTTCCATTGATCAAAGTAGCCACAGAGATATCTATATATCTGTTTGGCTATATGGCTTGAATCTGAGAGAGCCAGATTCAAGAGGGTAGAGAAATAAACTCTACATCTCAATGGAGACCTGGCAAGGTTGCATTGCTGAAGAGCATGTGGGATGGGAGTGTTGCTGCGGTTATTTTTGGAGACTAAAGTCTGTGAATCAATTACTGCATGCATCTGATAGAAAAATCAGCAATGGTTTCTGTAAAGGTGATCTTTTGGTGTTCCTGTGTGTTTGTTTTTAGCTATTGCCACTGTTTGGCTGTATTTTGTTTATGGGCTAGATATGGGGTTGAGAAGGAAGACACGCTGTGACACCAGATAGTCAATTAGGAAATGAACCAAATTTCCATTAGCTGGTGAACAGATACACAAAATGTGGCATAGTCCATGTGAATAATGGAATATTATACATCCATAAAAAGGAATGAAGTGCTGGTACATGCCATAATATGGGCGAACCTTGACGACATTATACTAAGTGAAAGAAGTCAGATACAAAAGATCATATATTATGTGATTCCATTTTTATGAAGTGTCTGGTATAGACAGATCCATAGAGGTGAAAGGTAGATTAGTGATTGCCAAGGGCTGGAACAGAGAGAAATGGGTGTAACTGCTGATGGGATAGGGCATGGGGTTTCCTTCTGGGATGACAACAACGTTCTGAAATTGGATAGTGGTGATGGTTGTATCGTTTTGTGAATATAATAAAAGCCACTGAATTGTACTCTTGAAGAGGATTAATTTTATGGTATGTGAATTATACTTCAATTAAGAAAAACACAATCAACAATGTGTTACTACAAAAATAACAAGACATTGTGGTCCAGAGGTAGGCTGATAGGTTGGACCATGGTTTGGACTCTAGGTTATTCTGAATGTCAGAATGGCAAAAATGCAGAACGATTTCCCAGGAACCTAAGTGTATTTTCTTGGTGGCTTCCTCTGTGAGTATAAATGACACCCTTTCTTGATGAACGCTAAGAACTAGAGTGGGAGTCAGGTTTTAACCATTCACAGGTGAAGGAACACTAAGTTCCAACTAAATGAAAATGACTGAGTTAATGGCCATGGTTTAAATGGTTATGCAAAGCACAAAACAAACAGGATGATGTTATTTGCTAAGCTTCATGAGAAAGTGGCCCGCAAGCATTTCAATCAGCAAACAGATGAAGATTCTATTTTTTTTAACCTTTAGAGCTCTGATGTGGAATGAGTGGCTATAACTTTAAAAACTCAACTGGTCTTTCCAGAACCCATGAGAAAAATATCAGACAAACCCAAATTCAAGAATATTCTATACCAAAACTGCCAAGGTCATGAAAAACAAAGTCCAAGAAACTGTCACAGACCAGAGGGGACTAAGGAGACATGACCACTAAATATAATGTGATATCCCAGATGGGATCTTGGAACAGAGAAAGGATGTTAGTAGGAGAAACTAGTGAGATCTGAATAAAGTGTGGAGTTTAGTTAATATTAATGGGCCAATGTTTGTTTCTTAGTTGTGACTAAGAATTTACCATGGCAAATATAATATGTTTAAACAGGGAGAAACTGGGTGAAAGGTATGTGGGAACTCTACTATCTTTGCAGCTTTTCTGAAAATCTCTCTCTCTCTCTTTTTTTTTTTTTTTTTTTTGAGACAGAGTTTCACTCCATTGCCCAGGCTGAAGTGCAGTTGGCATGATCTCAACTCACTGCAACTTCTGCCTCCCAGGTTCAAGTGATTCTCCTGCCTCAACCTACAGTGTAGCTGGAATTACAGGCACGTGCTACCACGCTCAGCTAATTTTTGTATTTTTAGTAGAGACAGGGTTGTTGCTCAGGCTGGTCTCAAATTTGTGACCTCAGGTGATCCGCCCATCTTGGCTTCCCAAAGTGCTAAGATTACAGGTGTGAGCCACCACCTAGCTGTGAAAATCTTTAAATAAATAGTTTCACTAAAAAAAAGAAAGCTCAACCAGGCTCACCTCTCTATTCTCACAGCCTTCTCCCTGTCTAGCTTACGGCATATGTGTATGTTTGAGAGAGAGAGTGAGAGAGAGAGAGAGAGAGAGAGAGAGAGAGAGAGAGAGAGAGAGAGAGAGAATGACATGAGATAATTGAGGTGATGAATGGGAGATCAAACCACAAAGCCCTGTATAAATGTATGGCATTATACATTATCAAAGTCCAACCTGGTCTCTTAATCCCTCCTAAATTCTTCACCCTACCATCTACAAATACAACAAACATGCAAAGACTTTGGTTTCCCTTCAATTACCACTTCTTCCACCATTTTTACCCCTCTGGATTATGTACTGTAATTCATTGCCAACTGGCTAATGAGTATTGAACACGGCTTCTGTAAAGTGCTGGGCCAGACATGAAGGAGGATGTTGAAAGTATTAGGAATGTCCCCACTGTGCACTTCCTCACATAACATACAGTCGGCTAGGGGAAGTCGAACATGTACATTCTCTGTACCCAACAGTCGAGTGATAACTAATGATAATTCAGGGTACAAAGATACAAAATAATTAATAAAGATGAGCAATAAAAGGTCGGAGAGTAGTCCATGCTCAATCCACATAGTTAATTCACTATTTTCTTAAGGCTTTCCCAGTTGGTTCTGTCTTCATGTTTTTTCTTTTTATACTCCTTAGAGAAGAAAAGACTATGCTTCTTAACTTACTTTGTCCTCTAAAGAGAGGCAGCCTTGTGTAGTGAGATCTGGAGCCAGATTATGAAGCTTGAACTCCATCTCACCACCAATTACCAATGTGACTTAGCTTTCATTTGTAAAGTGGGAATGAAACAGGCTCTACTTCTAGGACTGATGTGAAGATTACATGACTTGATTCAGGTTCAAGATGCCAGATAGGGCTAGGTGTGGGATAGATGCCCAATCTGCATAGGTGGAGAAAAGAAAGGGTGTGGGAAACAGGTTTGTAAAAATGAGGGCCCTGGGGTTTTAGGCGACTGTTGAAAAGCAAGTTTACAAAAATTTTTATAGTCTTAGGAAAATGTTCACAATATATTGTAAAATGAAAACCATGGAATAAACAACTGTGTATCTAGAAAAAAGTAGAAATTTCAAGATGTTAATTGTGGGCAAAATGGTTAACAGTGGTTATCTCTAGGTGATGGTGTTATTTCACAAATACTTTTCTATCGGAAAGTAGAAAGGTGGTTGTGAAGGGCTAAGGGGAAATTGAAGGAGGAATTCGTGCTTAATGGGTGTAGAGTTTCAGTTTCACAAGATGAAAGAGTTCTGGAGATCTGTTGTGCAACAATGTGAATAAACTAAACTGTACATTTAAAAATGTTTAAGTTGGCTGGGCATACTGGCTTATGCCTGTAATCCCTTTACTTTGGAAGGCTGACGTGGGAGGATCACTTGAGGCCAGGAGCTCAAGACCAGCCTGGACAACATAGTGAGATCCCATCTCTATGATAAAATAAAAAATTGGCAGGGGGTGGTGGTGTGCATCTGTAGTCCTAGCTGCTCTGGAGGCTGGGGTATGAGGATCACTTGAGCCCAGAAGTTTGAGGCTGCAGTGAGCTATGATCACACCACTGTACTCCAGCCTGGGCAACAGAGCCAGGCCCTGCCTCTTAAAAAAAGTTAAGATGGTAAATTTAATTTTTTTTTTTTTTACCACAATTAAAAATTTTTAAATACAAAATGGCAAACAACAGTTTTATGCTTTAGAATAAAAAAGGCCAAGCCGGGCGCGGTGGCTCACGCCTGTAATCCCAGCACTTTGGGAGGCCGAGACGGGCGGATCACGAGGTCAGGAGATCGAGACCATCCTGGCTAACACGGTGAAACCCCGTCTCTACTAAAAAAATACAAAAAAACTAGCCGGGCGAGGTGGCGGGCGCCTGTAGTCCCAGCTACTCCGGAGGCTGAGACAGGAGAATGGCGTAAACCCGGGAGGCGGAGCTTGCAGTGAGCTGAGATCTGGCCACTGCACTCCAGTCCGGGCCACAGAGCTAGACTCCGCCTCAAAAAAAAAAAAAAAAAAAAAAAAAAAAAAAAAAGGCCAGGTGCGGTAGCTCAGGCCAGTAATCCCAGCACTTTGAGAGGCTGAGGTGGGTGGATCACCTGAGGTCAGGAGTTCGAGACCAACCTGGCCAACATGGTGAAACCCTGTCTCTACTAAAAATACAAAAAATTAGCCGAGAATGGTGGCGGGCACCTGTAATCCCAGCTACTTGGGTGGCTGAGGCAGGAGAAACGCTTGAACCTGGGAGGCGGAGGTTGCAGTGAGCCGAGATCATGCCATTGCACTTCAGTCTGGGCAAGAAGAACGAAACTTTGTCTAAAAAAAAAAAAACAACAGCGAGTGTTTCTACAGTTTACTGGGTCCTGACTTCACTGTAAAGTTTATCTGGCATCAGGAAAGCTTCCCAGGTACACTTGGGTCCTCTCATGTTCTCTCTGTCTGCTTTTTTTTTTTTTTTGAGATGGAATCTCGCTCTGTCTCCCAGGCTGGAGTGCAGTGGCGTGATCTTGGTTCACTGCAACCTCCGCCTCCCAGGTTCACGCCATTCTCCTGCCTCAGCCTCCAGGTGGGACTACAGGAGCCCGCCACCACACCAGGCTAATTTGTTTTTTTTTTTTTAGTAGAGACGGGTTTTCACCGTGTTAGCCAGGATGGTCTCGGTCTCCTGACCTTGTGTTTCCCCGCCTCGGCCTTCCAAAGTGCTGGGATTACAGGCGTGAGCCACCGCGTCCGGCCCTTCTGTCTGCTTTTTACTAAGGGAAAACATTAGCTGCAGAAGAGCGCGTGACAAAAGCTTGTTTGCCTTGTCTGTTTTCCCTCTGATTTAGGTTTCGTTGTCAGCTGCCAAAGCCGCCGCGAGGGTGTGTCCATGGTGATGACTTCTGGTACAGCAGCCCTTGTCCCCATCACACACCCCTTGGCCCTGCAGATTCTGCGTCAGTGGCACTATTTGCAGGACAACCTGCCAAAATTTTGTGCTGGTTGCTGTTCTTTGATATGTAAACCCGAGTCTCAGCCAGTTAGGTTGACACAGAGGAGACTGGGCCAGTGATCTCAAAGCAGCTGTCTTGTTGCTTTGCAGTGGCTTCCTAGGCCAAAGTCCTACCTACGAAAAAGATGAGTCCCCCTGTAGACAGACGGGTGAGGGACATGAACAGACAATTCACAAAATGGGAAGAGCAAAGAAACATGAAACATGACCACCCTCGCTAAAATAGAGGGGACAGAGTTAACAGAAATAACAGCAGCACTTGGATATCATTTTTCCTCCATCAATCAATTTGGTAAAGGTTTTTTTTAAAGAAAATAATTCCCAGGGTTTGCAAACAATTACTGTTAGAAAGGTAAATGGCCTTTCTTAAAGCAACGTGGCTGTGTGTATGAAGAACTGTAAGAATGTTCATTCTGGGATAGAATATTCTGGAATAGCATATGCCAGAAACAGATTCAAGAAGATATAGGAATTTAGTACAAAGTGACATTTTAAGTAAGGAAGAAGACAGATTTCCTTTTCTGACTATACTGAAGACAGGATAACCTAGATAATCTTCAATTACAAAAATATTTAGACATGCTTGATAAAATATAACAAAATGCCTGAGCTCCCAAGATAAAAAGGGAAGACCCCAGGGGTCACAACCTATAAGGGAATAATCTAAGTCTCCTGGTCTAATGTCCAGTTGGAGATAGGACACCAATCTTACAGGCTGTGTGAAAGTGGGAGGGGAGTTGGATCTGAGTCTCCTTGAAAATCTGAACCTTGAGGCCAGGTGCGGTGGCTCACGCCTGCAATCCCAGCACTTTGGGAGGCCGAGGCAGGAGGATCACTTGATGTCAGTAGTTCAAGACCAGCCTGGCCAATAGGGTGAAACCCCATCTCTACTAAAAATACAAAAATTAGCCGGGTGTGGTGGTGTGTGCCTGTAATCCCAGCTACTCGGGAGGCTGAGGCAGGAGAATCACTTGAATCTGGGAGGCGGAGGTTGCAGTGAGCTGAGATAGCCCCATTACACTCCAGCCTGGGTGAGGAGGGTGAGACTCCGTCTCAAAAAAAAGAAAAGAAAACCTGAACCTTGAGTGACAGAAATCAGTCACAGTAGCCTTCTCACATTGAGAAAAATCTGATCCTTGCTTGATCTAACTCTTCTAAAGACCAATGATCTCAACCTCTGACAAAGATTCTCTGATTGACCAGACTTTTGTCAGGCTTCTGGATCTTCTTCTAAGCCCATCTGCACTTCCTTGCAAGATCCAGTTTTAGCAAAGAACCCTGAGTTATTATGGCAAGATTTCCCAACCTGCATATGTGACCGGGTTCCTCATTCTTCGCCGTCCCCCAGGGAATGTTTGATCACCATGACCTGTCTTCAGCAGGACGACACTGACACTGGCCTTCTAGGTCAGTTTAGCAGAATCTCCCTTATTCCTGATGATTCCTCTTATTTTTTCCATCCTTGGCTATAAATCCACACTTGCCATCACCATATTTGGAGTTGAATCGAATCTTTCTTCCCCACTGGAAAATCCATTGCTGTGGGCCATTTAGCTATTGGAATGGTCCTGAATAAAGTCTGCCTTACCATGCTTTAACAAGTGTTATTGAATAATTTTTTTAACACCTCTGAGTCTCTGTCCACCTGGAGAACCACTACAGTAACACTCAGTGGGGTACCTGTGTCATCTCTAAAGCACAGTATATTGTCATGACAGATAGTCTGAACTCCAAGAGGTTGTTCAAATTAAACATATTTGCATTGCTTTCGTCTTTGTATAGTCCGTCATTGATCAATTTGGCAGCAGGTCTATCAGTATTTGGAATGTGACTCCACATCTAGGAAACTATCCTTCAAATAACAGGATATGCATAAAAGTTCTCTATCAATCATAAATGTACAAGGACATTCGATATGCCTTTATTTATTTATTTATTTTTTGAGATGGAATCTGGCTCTGTCGCCCAGGCTGGAGTGCAGTGGTGCGATCTCAGCTCACTGCAAGCTCCGCCCCCTGGATTCATGCCATTCTCCTGCCTCAGCCTCCCGAGTAGCTGGGACTAGAGTAGCTGGGACTACAGGCGCCTGCCACCACACCCGGCTAATGTTTTGTATTTTTAGTAGAGACGGGGTTTCACCATATTAGCCAGGATGGTCTTGGTCTCCTGACCTCGTGATCCGCCTGCCTCGGCCTCCCAAAGTGCTGGGATTACAGGCGTGAGCCACTGTGCCCGGCCTTATTTGTAATAGGAAAAAATATTGGAAGCTGCCCCATGTCTGATGAGAGTAGAATAAACACTATGCAGACATTAAAAAGAATGAAGTTGATCCCTCTGTATGAAAATGGAAAAGCTGTTCACACAACGCATTATTTACTTATTTTTATTTTCTGAGACGGAGTCTCACTCTGTCTCCCAGGCTGGAGTGCAGTGGCACAATCTTGGCTCACCACAACCTCTACCTCCTGGGTTCAAATGATTCTCTTTCCTCAGCGTCCTGAGTAGCTGAGATTACAAGTGCGCACCACTGTGCCTGGCTAATTTTTGTATTTTTAGTAGAGATGGGGTTTCGCCATATTGGCCAGGTTGGTCTTGAACTCCTGACTTCAGGTGATCTGCCTGCCTTGGCCTCCAAAGTGCTGGGGTTACAGGCATGAGCCACCACGCCCGGCCCACACGTTATTAAGATTTTTAAAAAAGCAAGCTACAGAATAGCCCTGTCCAATAGACAGAATGCAAGCCACACAGTGACTTCAAATTTCCTAATAAAAATATTTTAAGACATAAAAATAAATAGGTGAAATTAATTTTAAGAATGTATTGTATTTTATTTTACTCAGTACACCATATATATATACATATATATACATATATATACACATATATATACATACGTGTGTGTGTGTGTGTGTGTGTGTGTGTGTGTATATATATATATATATATATATATATATATTTTTTTTTTTTTTTTCCCTGAGGCAAGGTCTCATTCTGTCACCCAGGCTGGAGTGCAATGGCATGATCACAGCTCTCTGCAGCCTTGACCTCCTGGGCTCAGGTGATCCTCCTACCTCAGCCTCCCAAGTAGCTGGGACTACAGGTGCATTCCACCATGCCTGGCTAGTTTTTGTATTTTTTTCTACAGACGGGGTTTCGCTATGTTGCCCAAGCTGGTCTTGAATTCCTTAGCTCAAGTGATCCATCCACCTTGGCCTCCCAAAGGGCTGGGATTACCAAAGGTGTGAGCCACCACACCCGGCCCCAAAATATTCTTTAAACTTGTAATCATATAAAATTATTATGAGATCTTTAATTTTTTTTTATACTAAGTCTTTGAAACCTGATATGTATTTTACAACAACACATCATTTTTTTTTTTTTTTTGAGACGGAGTCTCGCTCTGTTGCCCAGGCTGGAGTGCAGTGGCATGATCTCGGTTCACTGCAGGCTCCGCCTCCCGGGTTCACACTATTCTCCTGCCTCAGCCTCCCGAGTAGCTGGGACTACAGGCGCCCGCCACCATGCCCGGCTAATTTTTTGTATTTTTAGCAGAGATGGGGTTTCACCGTGTTAGCCAGGATGGTCGCTATCTCCTGACCTCGTGATTCGCCTGCCTCGGCCTCCCAAAGTGCTGGGATTAGAGGCGTGAGCCACTGCGCCCAGCCACAACAACACATCTTAATTCAGACCAGCCACATTTCAAGTATTCAACAGCCACTTATGACTAGTAGCTATGATATTAGACAGTGCAACTATAGACCACTTTTAGTCTCTATTTTTTTAGCAACTCCCAAACCAGCTATATACGTATTGTAATAAACATAGAAAACATTTGGAAGGATACACAAGAAATGACTAGAAATGTTTTTTTTATATGAAATGGGAATGCAGGGAGGGAAGGTGATCAGGGTTTAATTCATGTATATCTATCTCTATTTGAATTTATTATATAAGGATATATCATATTTACTAAAATCATAAAAGAGAAAATGCTTATTCTTTTCAACACAGTCCATGTATAGAAATCTGTCTTAAGGAAATAATAAAATATGTAAACTAACATTTATGACAAGGATGCCCTTGGCCCAAGACGTGAATAATTTTGTCTAGTGTATCCATGCTATAGACGTTACCTGCCATTACTGTATAAGAAAAACATAGCGTACCTAGGGTTCAGTACTACCCATGGTTTCAGACATCTATAATTTCAGGCATGCACTGGAGGTCTTGGAGTGAGCGCCCTGTGGATAAGGGAGGACTACTATATTCAACCCCACTGGAGGCTTGACTCCCTGAAAAGTGGATGGAGAAGAACAAACTGATGTGAAAAATCTTTGTCTTCCAACAAATACACAGATAGGATCTCAGCCCTGGGGAGACCACTGAGGCTTCTCCTAACCCTTCAGTGGGTGGTAGTTTCCATCTGCTTACAGGAATGTTGAGATTTTGGCTGTGGACCTTGTGTTTTGCTTAGCAAAGTTGTTTTGTGTAGATCACACCTGACATTTTAAATTCTTCCAATAACCATAGGAGGTAAGTGAAGAATTCACGCGCAGTGCAAGGATAAAACTGCACAGGTTTCCGCTGCCTTGGAAACCCTGTGCTTTTCAGATATTTGTTGAATGGAACTTAAGTGCCCAATTTGTTCTGATTGGAGCAAAACTTTGTGGATTGACAAGGAGGGGTGTCCAAGATGTAGGAAGTAAAAAAAAAAAAAGTTACCAAACAAGGTGTAGAGCACGATCCTATCTGCATTTTGAAATCTATAAAATTATGTATCTATGCACCTATATCTAATGTATCTATCTCTGAATGGAGAGAAAGAGCCTGACCATTACCACCCTCTACCCCTGGGAGCGAGAATGAAGTGTACAGGGAGCAGGTGCAAAGAAGAATGCTCACTTCTTACTTTATATATTTCTGTACTGTTAAAATTTTAACAGGCTGTTTTGTAACAATAAAAAAATTTTAATAAAAGCTATCAGCTGTAATAAGAACTACCCTCTGACAGTAGATATTCTCAAATCATCTCACCAAGTGCCCAGAAAGAGTTAACACAGGAGAATTCCAGATGCTTGAAGTGAGGACAAATTCCTGCTTTGAGGGTGAGAGGTGGGCTTAGGGATAAGAGGCAATGAGGAGGGGAGAGGAGGAAAGAAGCTGAGGGGAGGGCTGGTTGCTGAGCTCTCATTCCCAACCAATGGCATGACAGTTTCAGGCTCAACGCCCGTTTGTGGAGACTATTTCAGGAGTCAGGATTTGCATCTGAGTTCATTGCCACTGTAACCTGTCAAAGAAGAGCTAAGGGGGCTTTCAGGGTTCGCTTCTTGGAGGCTGCTTTCTCCTTTACTTGGAAGGTAAAAATCTCAAGCCCAAGCTGATCAGGCAGTGGCGATTGATTAGGCTGTTCACTTTTTTCTTTTTGGTGTATTGATTTCTTTTTCCAACTAGGGCTGTAGGATCCTTATGGGATAAGGTTTTACTTTTACTAACAATGATATTTACATGGAACTTCTAACAAGATGGAATGGTTCTTCCTGGTTCTCTGCAGATGACAAGAAGCATTAGGTAGATTTTCTTGGATAGGCTCGCATGGAAAGGAGGGAGCACCTATGCTTTGATTGATGAACAATTTTCATGTTATTCCTTCTTGGTTTCACATAGAGCATGGCTAAGCTTTGACAGGAATTGCAGATGCATGTAGCAAATCTTACTTAAGTATGATGGGTTCTTGCTTTATTTTCCATCTCAGTAAAAAGTCTTAAAACTCCCCTCATTCATAGTAAAGCTACTTTATGAGAGAAAGTAGAAAAAAAAAAAAAGAGAGTTTGGAAAGACACTTTTAGTGAAGTCACCCCAATGTTTAGGTCCAAAATGTAGCTCCTCTCTCCCAGGGCTATGTTTTCAACATCACAGGGACCTTCTTTCCCCTTGCAGGCTTCGCTAGTGATGGACCCATACGTGATTCAGATGAGCAGCAAAGGCAACCTTCCCTCAATTCTGGATGTGCATGTCAACGTTGGTGGGAGAAGCTCTGTGCCGGGGAAAATGAAAGGCAGGAATACCAGGTGGTCTGTGAGGCCCTCAGACATGGCCAACAAAACTTTCAACCCCATCCGAGCCATTGTGGACAACATGAAGGTGAAACCAAATCCAAACAAAACCATGATTTCTCTGTCCATTGGTGAGTTGGGGGACACTACCGAGGGGCTGTCATTGTCCCCCTCTACTCTCATGTTCACAGGCTGGTTGGAGGAGATGGGAGTTGGGGGTGAGTCTAAGTACTGAATATGGGAGAATAACCTCTTGGCTCCTTTTGTTTTTTCCTCCCATAAAAAGGGGACCCTACTGTGTTTGGAAACCTGCCTACAGACCCTGAAGTTACCCAGGCAATGAAAGATGCCCTGGACTCGGGCAAATATAATGGCTATGCCCCATCCATCGGTAAGCCCCTCCGACACCCCATACCTGGTGGCTGCCAAATCTTTAGTGCTACAATAACAGGACCAAATGTCTAGTAATTCTCTTCACTTTCCTGATGCATAATTCCTAAGGAGAGGCTAAGATTACATGGCACTTTGGATTTGGAAAAGGGGTCTCGGAATGCTTAAATACAAGGCATCAAGGTCCAACTTCTTTCCTGGCTTTCTTTAGCATATGGGCACTTCCCCTCTGGGCTCCCAAACATACTTATTTGTCAAGTAAAGTGCCTATCCTATCATTACTAATTCTAATTTGAAGGTCTTGAGTCTGGCAGGAGCTTCGTGTTTGCTGAGCCTCTAGGTCCTAAATGGATTTACTTATTTCCCTGTGTACATAGCTCCTTTGCTTCATTTCTGCTTCTCTAGGTATTGAAAGCCTATTTTCCTTATGGTCCTGAGCACACTGAAATGCAATTGTTACTATTTAAGACTAAAGAGGTTAAACAAACAAATAAACAAACACCCAAGAACAACAAAAAATGGGCTGTCAAACTGAAGGATAGAAGGTTGTTTCTGATAGATTGAAATGACTCCTTTTTAGGTTTAATTCTCTCCATCTATTAAAAATTTCTACCCTGAATATTTTGGTAAAGTACATGATTGCTTGACTTTCAATGTTGAACATTTTTTTCCTTATGTGTACATAGAAACATATTCTTAATGCAGAATAAAACTCCAGTTTCATGATAAAATCAAATTTTAAAAACACTTTAAAGAATTATATCGGGGACTTCATGGTTTTTCGGTTGATTACTTACATTTTATAAAGTTTCATACAACAAAAATAAAAACAAAATCAAGACCAAAAGTTAAGTTATAAGAAAAGTTTCTAATGACTTTAATATCCAAAGTATTAGGAAACTGGTTTAACCTGAGAAACCAAAACCAAATCTCCATTTGACAAATGTTCAAAGGTTCTGAACATTTCATTTCAAAGGAGATACAGGTGTTAATATATATCTAAAAACGTGTTCTTCCTCATTAGTAATTAAAGAAGTGCTGATTTGTATAATTTTGAGAGACCCGTCTGTACCCATTAAATTAGTAAACATTATGAAATAGTGCCTCTAGCCTTGCTAACTTGTCTTTTTGAATATAAATTTTGCAAAATGTTAGGATGGGCATGAAACTGCTGATACTTCAAGCTTGTAAGCCAACATTTGGAAATATTGTACAAAAATAATTTGAAATAAAAATTTGTACAAAATACTGATAGGAATATTACATAACATAAAAAACTTAAAATGGACCACATGAATTGAATGCATTGATTACAACTTCTTTTTTTTTGCTCTTGTTGCCCAGGCGGAGTGCAGTAGCGCGATCTTGGCTCACCGCAACCTCTGCCTCCTGGGTTCAAGCGATTCTCCTGCCTCAGCCTCCTGAGTTGCTTGGATTACAGGCACGCGCCACCATGCCCAGCTAATTTTTGTATTTTTAGTAGAGATGGGGTTTCTCCATGTTGGTCAGACTGGTCTCAATCTCCTGACCTCAGGTGATCCACCCACCTCGGCCTCCCAAAGTGATGGGATTAGAGGCATGAGCCACCGCACCCAGTGATGACAACTTCTTAAAAAATACAGTCTGTAAAAAAGATTTAGGAATAATAGAAATCCTTATTTTACACAGAATAAAACATAATCACAGAAATCAAGATGGTGCAGAGTATTTGGGGAGCTCTTCCTTGTTATCGTTTATAAATTTGTGCTTATACTAAAATTGTAAAACATAAAATGTGAAGTGAATCTCCTTTATCCACAGTGGCTGACAGCTTAACTAAATAGAATGCCCTGTGAGCAGGGGCAGAGGCAGCCTGAAACCCATGCTGGACCTCCAGGGCATAGCTGTCAGTTCGGGGATGAAAACTTCATCTTCTGGCCAGGCACGGTGGCTCACCCCTGTAATCCCAGCACTTTCAGGAGGCTGAGGTGGGAGAAGCCCCTGAGCCCAGGAATTTGAAATCAGCCTGGGCAACAGAGGGAGTTTCTGTCTCTACAAAAAAAAAAAAAAAAAAAAAAAAAAAAAAAAAAAAAAAAAAAATCAAAAATTAGCTGAGTGTGGGGGTGCACAACTATAGTCCCAGCTACTCAGGAGGCTGAGGTGGGAGGATCCCTTGAGCCCAGGAATTTGAGGCTGCAGTGAGCTATGGCTGTGCCACTGCACTCCAAGCCCAGGTGACAGAGTGAGACACAGTCTCTAAAAACCAAAAAAGCTCCACTTTCCACTCTTTTCTTTCAGGCTTCCTATCCAGTCGGGAGGAGATTGCTTCTTATTACCACTGTCCCGAGGCACCCCTAGAAGCTAAGGTGAGCCTTATACAAAACACCAGCTCTGAAGCAATTTAGGGTAAACTATCCCCTCTTTTCCTAGTTTCTGTTCCACAAGAAGTACAGGTGTCAGAGGGGGAAAAGCTGAGAATAATTTCCCTTTAGCAATTTGAAGAGACTTCTCATATAGTGGGGTCACTAATCAGTGATTACAGTTAATGTCATTACAGTGTGATAATGACCATCCCATACAACTTAATGTGGTGTCTGTCTCAAGGAGGCTGAAAGGATCCAGAGAGCACCTATATTTGATTGTCTGTAAAAGATCATTTGAGAATAACTCATAAACACCAAAAAATTATTTTAAAAAATTTTACCAATAGGGTCTTTAAAAAAAAATTGTAGCTTTTCTCATTTACTGTAAGGTCATTTAGAGAGAAAGATAGAAGTACCAGGACATGCTGAATTGATGGCAGTGCCAAGTTTAAATGATGTCCTTCCCTCTATAGTCTACTGTGTGGGGTCAGCATTTTCTAACATAATATGTGTCTGTCCCTCTATGTCAGAGAAGAGCCAGGCTTCAAATCTCTGGCCAAAAGTAAATAAATAACCAGGCGAAAAAGGTCCAAGGCCAGCATGCTCTCTCATGGAAGTCTGCTGAGTCACAGCCAACCTGTCCTTTTTAAAGTGATTTGTTTAAGTGGCCAACATATATAAATTTCTTTTGGTTTTGGCTTAGTACATTTCCTACTACTTACAACTTGTTAAAGGAAGTTCACAATTGCTCCCAATTCACCCACCTGACAACTTCTTTTCTCCTGTTGCTGTTGGAATCCCTAATGAAATTAACCTTTTATTTGCTTCACAGGATGTCATTCTGACAAGTGGCTGCAGTCAAGCTATTGAAATGTGTCTAGCTGTGTTGGCCAACCCAGGGCAAAACATCCTGGTTCCAAGACCTGGTTTCTCTCTCTACAGGACTCTGGCTGAATCTATGGGAATTGAGGTCAAACTCTACAATTTGTTGGTAAATGACTTTTTAATCTTAGACTCAAATGCTCAGTAACTAACCTGTAAAAAATATATGACCATTACTTCAGCAGAGGAAGGTCTCAAAGTGGTGGCTGAAGCCAGAGACAGACTTTATTGCTTACACTGGACCCTTGAGATAAGTGAGGATTCCCCCTAAATGTTTCAGAATCATCTTAGTCTCATCCTTTCTTTCTCTTCAGCCAGAGAAGTCTTGGGAAATTGATCTGAAACAACTGGAATCTCTGATTGATGAAAAGACAGCTTGTCTCATTGTCAATAATCCATCAAACCCCTGTGGGTCAGTGTTCAGCAAACGTCATCTTCAGAAGATTCTGGCAGGTATGTCCAGCAGACTTCACAGAGGACGAGGTGGGGACAGAATCCTTCAGCTGTTGTGTGAAATGACAAAAGCAGTCAAGTTCCAACCCTGGGGTGGAGGTGGGGAGCTCCACTGATGTCGCTCATCAATACTGTGCAATAGGAGTGGTAGGGCTTGCCTAAAAGAAGAAATCCTTGTCTCTTTATCACTCCCAGGAGAAAAAAGAATAATACTTGCCTCTTCATCACTCCCATCATGTTGAAGATAGGGTCTGAAATATCTAGTTACTTAAATGGCGAATTCAGGCTCTGCACTCTGGAAGAGTATATTAAGAATTTACAGTTCTTAAATAGGAAGACAAAACACACAAACATCAAATGGGAAGCACACTTTGTGCTTTTTGTCTTCCTCTTTAAGAATGGTAACTTCTTAATATTACGGGATAGGGAAATTACATGATATTATGTGACTATTACATGATAAAGCAATTCACATTAAAACTGATTTCAGCATGTTTCTTTTATTTTTAGTGGCTGCACGGCAGTGTGTCCCCATCTTAGCTGATGAGATCTATGGAGACATGGTGAGTCTTGATCAGGATATATCACTACAATAATCTCAAATTATTTTATGAAAACTTTAGAAGTGGAATAATCGGAAGCAACTCCTAATTGTTTCATTACAGCAAATCAGTATCCCTGCACTTTTAACAAACATACAGACCCATAACTCCTTAGCCAGTTTTTCGAAACCCAAAGAACTTTGGAAATCCAAACATTCTTGGAATTCATTTGGTTGCAAAACCTGATTTGACCTGATATTTGTAAATTTTTATTTTTCCCATTTATGGATCTATATATTTGTTAAGAGTGTGGGGAAAATGGCAGAAATGTCAATATTCTTGATTCGGGTTACTATCCTAGACAGCTCTGGGAGTGTTACATAACATACGGTAAATGTGCTACATGGCCTTTCTAAAGCCCAAACCATTCTGGATTATGAAACATACCTGGCCTCAGGAATTTCAGATAAGAGATTGTGGACTCATATTTTAAATCTCTAACTCCTATAGACAGGAATTTCATAGAGTCAGCTTCATAGAGTTGTAAATATTACTGGGCTAGGTTCAGTTTCCTTATTTTAGGCTTCCTTTAATCCAGTCCAGATACCAAATTAAATGTCTTTGTGTAGTCCCCTTTGAAGCCTCTTGCAATCCCAATTATGCTTCAGGGTAGGGATGATCCCATTAATCCAAGGACCTGTCCCTAGTGATAGAAGGAAACGGGTGGGAGGCATGGGATCTGGGATTGCAGTGAGTAGACAAGAAAACAACCACAACCAGTACCTCTTCTCAGGTGTTTTCGGATTGCAAATATGAACCACTGGCCACCCTTAGCACCGACGTCCCCATCCTGTCCTGTGGAGGGCTGGCCAAGCGCTGGCTGGTTCCTGGCTGGAGGTTGGGCTGGATCCTCATTCATGACCGAAGAGACATTTTTGGCAATGAGGTAAGAACAATATGGTGAAACAGTATGTGTGATTTGGGGTATATATTTACTTCATGAGCACAGTGGAACAAGGGAGGCTTTTTTTCTTTTGTTTTCTCCTTGTCAGTCACACAGCAGGTGTGTGGCAGAGCTGGGCTATGAACCCAGAGGGTCTGATCTAAGAACGCCACTAGACACCATCACTTCCCAATATTAAAAATCTGATAGAAAGGTCAGAACAAGAAATCCTAAGACAGGGATGCTTAAGAAAAGCTAAACAACATGTTTCTTGTGTCTTTTAGATCCGAGATGGGCTGGCAAAGCTGAGTCAGCGCATCTTGGGACCCTGTACCATTGTCCAGGGAGCTCTGAAAAGCATCCTACGTCGCACCCCAGAAGAGTTTTACCACAACACTCTGAGCTTTCTCAAGGTACGGGCAGCTCCTGCCCTCCACTTGGGGAGTTTGGGAGTCAGAGAATGCCACCTGTGGAATTAGGAATAATTGGTTCTCCTTTCTGGAGCCATGTTCCAATATTAGGAAATGGCATCGGTGTAAGCATCCACCCACATGTTTCTCACTTCCGGCCATTCTCTCTGCCCCTGGTGAAAAGCTTCAAGTGATAGAGCTTTTTCTTTTTCACTCCTTATGCCAGAACATCACGTCTACATTCTCAGTCTTCAACGAGGGGTCTATTTTTAATGACTTGTCTTTTACTTAAATTTTGATCCTTGATTTCTCCTTGCCTCCTCTTGTAGTCCAGTGCTGATCTCTGTTTTGGGGCATTGGCTGCCATCCCTGGACTCCGGCCAGTCCGCCCTTCTGGTGCCATGTACCTCATGGTGAGTATGTGGGTGGCAGGCCCTAGATCTATGCATGTTGTAAGGCAAAGGGCAGTCATTCAGCAGAATTGCCACTACGCAGGGTACAAAGACAACCAGCTAGCCTCCTGCGCCAGGCAGTTTAGGAGTTGTCTTATTCTGAATTGTCCCACTGAAGTAATTTAGCCTCTATCAGTTCTCATAAAACTCTTTAAATGACTGAATTAGGCAGGGCATAGTGGCTCACGCCTGCAATCCCAGCACTTTGGGAGGCCAAGGTGGACGGATCACTTGAGCACAGGAGTTAGAGACCAGCCTGGGCAGCATGGTGAAACCCTGTTGTCTCTACGAGAAATAAAAAACATTAGCTGGGCGTGGTGGCACACTCCTGTAGTCCCAGCTCCTCAGGAGGCTTGAGATGGAAGAATCACTTGAGCCTGGGAGGTCGAGGCTGTAGTGAACCCTGCTCATGCCACTGCACTCCAGTCTGGGAGACAGAGTGAGACCCCACCTGAAAAGATGAGAAAAAAAAAAAAAAAGATTTATTTCTTCAGTACAGAGAATCATTTCATATATGTAGATACAGGGAAGATTTAAGACACAAATAAGAGGCTTTTTATACCATTGTAATTCTCAACTAGGAGTGATACTGGTTCCCTAAGGGTATCTGGGAATGCATGGGGATTTTGTTTGTTTTCAGAATGACTAGGGGCTGCCATTTTGTGGGTCAGGGATGTTAAATACCCTGCAAGGGGTGGGCTAGTCTCATGCCATAAAGAATTGCCTGGCCCTAATGCTAATAGTGTCTCTTTTGAGACATACTAGCATTCTATTTCCAGCTTTTATTTATCAGCGTCTAGGAAGAAACTCTTTAATAAATTATTAATAAAAATATATTTTCTCTTCCCTGAGAAAAATTCTGTATTAGCCCTCTTATTTACCAGGGATCAGTAGTACAGTTCCAAGATATCTTTTAAAGTAGCCCCTATCTTAATTTCTGGCATAGGAAATTGGCCTGTTCTCCCTCCTTCTGATAAGTTGGCCTCTCCCTCCTGTTGGTATAGGTTGGAATTGAGATGGAACATTTCCCAGAATTTGAGAACGATGTGGAGTTCACGGAGCGGTTAGTTGCTGAGCAGTCTGTCCACTGCCTCCCAGCAACGGTGGGTGCTTGTATCTCTCAGGACATTCTCAACAGTTTCTAGAGCCCCAGGAGCAAGCTCTGAGCTGGTTTTTAGCCTGACCTTTTCTCCTCCAACAAAATGTCTTCTCATTTGAAAAGATTCAAACTGATATGTCTCACTGGAGCCTATTTAAAATTTGCTTCTCCCCCCGATCATAATTCCATCCATATTGGGAAGAAAAGTTGTAAACAAACGTTCTAGGTGAGAGGAAATCGAGCCTGTCCCACAAGTCCTTTTAAGATGAATGAACTCAGTCGCTGACTTAGCATTCCAGTGATGGGAACTGAATGAACTGATGGCCCTGATGAAATGGTACCACTTCTTGTGGATCAGGGTCCTGACCATTTTAGGGTCGTCCAGTACCAGACTCAATTGCTCTGAAAGTAACAGACTTTTCTTTTAGTGCTTCGAGTACCCGAATTTCATCCGAGTGGTCATCACAGTCCCCGAGGTGATGATGCTGGAGGCGTGCAGCCGGATCCAGGAGTTCTGTGAGCAGCACTACCATTGTGCTGAAGGCAGCCAGGAGGAGTGTGATAAATAGGCCTGCATCCATTCTCCTGAGGATGTGTCCCATCTGGGGAGGGCTGGACTAGGCCTTGCGGCTCCTCAGGGACTCAGGTGGCCCTACTGGGAGAGGGGCCTCAGATGCACCATGTCAAGAGTTTAAGATTGTTCCTGCTTTTCCCCAAGTACGATCACATCCCAGATTCTCCCTTGCTCGGCGCTGCTGGAGTGACTCACTAATTCATTAATCTGCTTCCCTGTCGTAAGATTTCCTCCTTTTTTTCTTGAAAGTACCAGGTGAACAAAGTTTACCAGAAAGCAGTTGAGACAAGAAAATAAGAGCTCAGGATGAGGGAAAATAAAAAAGATCGAGAGAACTTATGCCCCCAACCATTTCCTCAGACTCTAAGAAAGAACACACTCTCTCCAGGCAGGTCTGAAGGTCAACGCTCTTACTGCCTCACTTCAGGTATACCTCACTTTATGCAATAGAATTACAACTGGAAAGAAGTTGGGGACACATGTATTTGGTTAATTACATTTTAAACACATTAGGAAACGTTGCTATTTTAACTTTTTATTGATTTTTGGGGGGAGTAAAGAATTGTGATGCAAATGAATATCCTTTAATTGATTGACCTCCTAAATTTAGATTTGTGTGCATCAGGCTTTCTTTTTTTTCTCTTTTTGGAGACGGAGTCTTGCTCTGTCACCCAGGCCGGAGTGCAGTGGCGTGATCTCTGCTCACTGCAAGCTCCGCCTCCCAGGTTCAAGCGAGTCTCCTGCCTCAACCTCCCGAGTTGCTGGGACTACAGGTGTGTGCCACCATGCCCGGCTAATTTTTGTATTTTTAGTAGAGACAAAGTTTTACCATGTTAGCCAGGCTGGTCTCAAACTCCTGACCTCAGGCAATCTGCCCGCCTGGGTCTCCCAAAGTGCTGGGATTACAGGCATGAGCCACCACGCCTAGAGGCATCAGGCTTTCTTAAAGTGATAGCACGTCTGTACTAGAGCAAGCAGGAATCAGAGACCTTCCAGAAATACTACTGTGTAAGGTCGAGAAATATCTTCACTTGTCCTTGTTATATGATCATTATTACTTTTGCTGTAATGTTAATATTGATTTATTAATATATATTATATTATCTTTTCATACATTTTCTAAGAAACATTTATATTGACGAGATCTTTTATTTTGCCGAGGGCATACATTATTGTTTTTCTTTTTTTTTTTTTAATAAACTTTACTAAGTATGACTCTTCTGTGATGTGTTTTTTTCTCCTCTGTTTGGGAATTTCTAATCCCAGGCACTGCTCAGTCTCATTGTTTCATTACCTATGAGGTTTCATTTACTTTGTAAATGTACTGGCTTCTGGAGTTAAGAAACACAATTCCTAAAACATTTTATTTGGGAGCTCAACTTCTGGCTTCCTACTTACAAACAAGGCAAACCAAGAGGCAGTAAGTTATAACCTCTGGCCTTTGTCTTTAATTTTCAACTTTTTGGATCCGTAATCTCTGGTCCCAAGTTACTACCCTTGCCTAGATCCACTAACCACTCACTAGGTCACAAAGTTGATGCCTCTGGCTTGACCCCATGAATGAGAAGTGTCCTATTTTTTTTTTTTTTGCAAATCTTTGTAGGCACAGTTGCCTGTTTAATTATTTTCCTCAGTCCTTCCCTTAGAGTAGGGAGCCTTAAGTTACCTTTCAAGGTTGGGGGTTAGGAATCTATCACAACCAGTCTAGAGATTTCTCAGCAAGGGAAATTTTCCTTATCTAAAAGAGGAACTTCAGGACTCAACCCTGCCAATTAATGTCCTTCACAAAAATAAACAGCATATGTTCCCTTTCAATTGATGTTTGAGTTCACTGAGCTCACAGCAAAATTTACCTTTTAATTTTCTTCAGCAAATCCAAAATGAATATACAAAGGATGAGATGAGATAAAGATTTCAGTTTCCTGTATGTCACCGCTGCCAATTTTCCAAAAAGCCAGGCTCCTCTTTTCCTGTTCCTCCATCCAAGCTCCCAAAGATCTCTAACCAGAAATAAACAGGAAGACTCCGTGATTTACAAAAGACGTTTTAGCTTCACACGTACAGAAACTTCTACCCAGCATTACAGAATCCTACTGAGAGTTCTTAAATTCCTAAGTTTCCTTGGTATGTACAATTTGATAAGGGAGCCAACGGCTCTTCAAACATTTAAAAAGAACACATGCACACTGGGCAATTTCAAACGATACAAAAAAACGCAACTGTCCTTTCTCATTCCTGTCCTTCAGCCACCCACTTTCTTCTCCCCTGAGGAAATCAGTTATCAGTTGCTGGTCATACTTTGCGATTATCCTGTGCCTAAGTGTGTGTGTGTGTGTGTGTACGCACTTTTCCTTTTTTCAAATCAACTATTACTCAACTTTGTAGTTCTGCGCGCTATGGAGGTCAAAGGAGGGATGGCATTGCTGGGGTGTCCCCCACGTCCCGGGTGTCTCTAGATAAAAAAGGAACTACCGGGAGGCGGCTGCTTCCCACACAAGCTTAAAATTCCCGAGAGTCAACTGCCAGTTGCTTTGGGTGGTGGCGTCAGTGTCTTCAGATAACACGAAGAATGCGTGTAAAGATCGGAGACGGCCGGGCGCGGTGGCTCACGCCTGTAATCCCAGCACTTTGGGAGGCCGAGGCGGGCTGATCACTTAGAAGGCTGAGGCAGGAGAATCGCTTGAACACGGGAGGCAGAGGTTGCAGTGAACCGAGATCGCGCCACTGCACTCCAGCCTGGGTGACAGAGCGAAACTCCGTCTCAAAAAAAAAAAAAAAAAAAAAAAAAGGTCGGAGAGAGGAGGGCTCTCAGCTGCGAATTCACCTTTTCTTTCTGTGACCGAGACCCGCCTACAGGGTAATTGGAGAGTATCAACACGGGGTGGTACCAAGCGCCTTAACGGCAGTCCCCGGCCGACTTCAGCATCCCGACCCTGGGCGACCTGCGACTGCGCAGGCGCGGATGCGTGTTTAGGGGCTCGCGTTGCTCAGTGTGCATGCGCCGTCGCTAGGCAACAGGGCACTGCTCCGGGCGCCGGCGTAGAATCTGAGCTGCGGGCGAAGGTTAGTTCCTTTATTCCGCCCCTACTTTCTCTTAGGATGTTACATTTTGTTTCCTTTTTCAGCCTGTCTACCCTGGTCACACCCTGCTTCGAGTTTCTTTTCCTCCTTTGCCCCCGGTTTGGGCTCTGACTGGTGGAATTGTTCCAGGAAGTTGACAAAACATCCTCGGCTTTGTAATCACCTGTTCACCTTTCCCAGCTCTAGATCAGAACCAGCAACTTCCATGAGTTGTGACGCAGAGCAGAAAATCCTTTTAGCTGGTGTTAGTTTCCAATGGTATAGACCCCTGGAACTTTTCTCCAAAGAATCGTGGCCCTCACTGTCCGCAGTGCCTGACATTAGGATCTCTACTCAGCCAGAAAAAAAATCCATCCCCGTGCTCTTGTCAAAGACAAAGCAGGACAGTAAAGTGATTAGGACAGGTTGTAACCAGTAATATACTAATGGAATAGGGAAGAGTCCAGCACGAACTGAACTTTGATTTGTACAAATGTTACTCAGACTTTAAAGGAAAAATGGGGGAATAGGGAGGGGGAGACGAATGAGGGGGCGCAGAAGAGTGAGGGAAGTGAAACATTACAAAAAGTGCGAAGTGGGGGTTAGTCCGCGTGAAACCCATCTGGGTTTGTTAAATGGTGTTTCTGGAAGTTAGGTTCTTATCCTCCCACAGAGGCTGGGAGACAGGGACCATATCTTAAAGTGTAGGCTGGAACAATAAACTCCTTTGGCAGCCTGAGTTTTTTTCAGGCAGGCCCTTTAAAGCGGGGCTGTAGTCATCCTAGAGATGCTACCTTGAACTGTTAGAGACTGTGTTAGAGTTTTGTTCAAGTCTGTTGAGGTCTAGTCCACAAATGGCTGAGGAGCCTGGCTAGAGTTTGGTCAAGGAGATAATTTTTGTTACTCCTCATGTTCTGCACATTACTCTGCACGAGGTGTTGCAGTTTACGTACTGTCTGGACAGAGGGAGGGAGGGAACAAAAGAACAAAGGGACTAAAATGGCGCATTTCCAGGTTCTTCGTTGTCAACTTTCCCACGCCCTGGAAAGACACAGGTCGACTGCGCAGGCGCAGTCTGACGTCTGACGGAGAAAATCGAAACCTACCTAGCTGCGCCTACCGCCCTGCCCCTGACCCGCCTATGTCCCGCCCACTGCCCTCCCACTCCCAGGCCCAGGACATAAAAGCCGCTCCGGGGAGGGTGCACGGTGCGAACTTCCTTGGCCCCTGCTCGGGTGTGGACCTAGGAACCTCGCCCGAGAACACAGGAGCGACGTCGTCGGCCTCCACCGCCAGAGACCGGTGAACCTCGCCCCCCCTTCACATTGGCAAGTTAATAAAGTTTTCTTTTACCCTGTTTACTTGCGTATTCTTTGGCACTTACTCTGGTGGTCGTCTGGAGCAAATCACGTACCCTAAAGTCTGAATTATTGCATATGTTGGAAAAGAACTGAATTCTCAGTACGTATTATTTATATCCTTATTTATTTTAAACAATTTAGGTTTATTTACAAACAAGTTTCATATAATATTATAGAACCAGCAAATACAGATGCTCTCTATAGGCCAAATTGTTTCATAGCACCTTCCAAAGAGTCAGTCAGTCATTTGCCAACATTAAGGTTAAAGTATACTATATAGGAGGAGGTGATGCCCAATTCCTCAAAGAAAACAATAAACAGACAATAGCACATCTGTGTCTTAATTTTTGTGTGTTTCAAATGTAGAAAAGAATTCTTGGTCGTTAACTCATTTGATAGCCTAAATTTAATGTATGTTTACATTATACCATATTTAAAAAGTAAAGCTGTGGGAGTGTTCCCTTTGGCAGTGCATATGCTAAAATTGGAGCAATACAGAGAAGATTAGCATGGTACTAGCAAACCAAATTCAACAGTATGTTACAAGCATTATACACCATCACCAAGTGGGATTTATTACTGAGGTGCAACATATAAAAATCAATCAATATAATATGCCACATTAACAGAATGAAGGACAAAAACCACATGATCATCTCAACTGATGTAGAAAAGTTAGTTGACAAGATTTGACACATTTTCATGATGGAAACATTCAACAAACTAGAAACAGAAGGAATCTACCTCAAGATAATAATAAAAGCCATCTATGAAAAGCTTATATCGGCTGGGCATATGGCTCATGCCTATAATCCCAACACTTTGGGAGGCCGAGGTGGGTGGATCACCAGAGGTCAGGAGTTCGAGACCAGCCTGGCCAACATGGCAAAACCCCATCTCTACTAAAAATACAAAAATTAGCCAGGCGTGGTGGCACATGGCTGTAGTCCCAAGCTACTCAGGAGGCTGAGGCAGGAGAATTGCTTGAACCCGGTAGGCAGAGGCTGTAGTGAGCTGTGATCGTGCCACTGCACTCCAGCCTGGGTGACAGAGCAAGACTCCATTTCAAAAGAAACAAAGAAAAAAAGGAAGGAAGGAAGGAAAGAAGGAAGGAGGGAGAAGAAAAGCTTATATCGAACTTCATACTCAATGGTGAAATACTAAAATCTTTATTTTTAAGGTCAGGAAAGAAGCATGGATGCCATGCCACTTTCACCACTTTGATTCAACATAGTATTGGAAGTAGTGGCCAGAACAGTTAGACGAGAAAAAGAAATAAAAGGCATTCAAATTGGAAAGGAAAAAGTAAAATTATCTTTGTTCACAGATGACATTATCTTTTTTTTTTTTTTTTTTTTGAGACGGAGTCTCGCTCTGCCACCCAGGCTGGAGTGCAATGGCCGGATCTCAGCTCACTGCAAGCCCCGCCTCCTGGGTTCACGCCATTCTCCTGCCTCAGCCTCCCAAGTAGCTGGGACTACAGGCGCCCGCCACCTCGCCCGGCTAGTTTTTTTTGTATTTTTTAGTAGAGACGGGGTTTCACCGTGTTAGCCAGGATGGTCTCGATCTCCTGACCTTGTGATCCGCCCGTCTCGGCCTCCCAAAGTGCTGGGATTACAGGCTTGAGCCACTGCACCCGGCCGACATTATCTTATATGTAGAAAACCTTAAAGATTCCACAAAAACTCTGTTAGAACTAATAACCAAATTTGGCAAAGTTGTAGATTACAAAATTGATATGCAAGAGTCAGTTGCTTTTCTATACACTAACAATGAACAATCCAAAAAGAAAATTAAGAAGACAATTCCACTTACAATAGCATCGAAAAGAATAAAATACTTAGGAATAAACCTAACCAAGGAGGTAAATGATTTGTACAATCAGCTGGGCGTGGTGGCTCACGCCTGTAATCCCAGCACATTGGGAGGACAAGGCGGGTGGATCACGAGGTCAGGAGTTCGAGACCAACCTGGCCAACATGGTGAATACCCATCTCTACTAAAAATATAAAAATTAGCTGGGCATGGTGGTGCACACCTGTAATCGTAGCTACTCAGGAGACTGAGGCAGGAGAATTGCTTGAACCCATGAGACGGAGGCTGCAGTGAGCTGTGATCATGCCACTGCACTCCAGCCTGGGCGACAGAGCGAGACTCTGTCTCAGAAAAAAAAAAAAAAAAAAGATTTGTACAGTCAAAACTACAAAACATCGCTGAAAGAAAACTAAAGGAGACACAAATAAATGAGAAGACATCCCATACTCATGGATTGCAGTACTATAATGCTGTGAAGATATTCATGCTACCCAAAGTGATCAATAGATTTCAACACAATCCATATCAAAATCCCAATAGTATTTTTTTTTTTTCAAAATAGAAAAAAAAATCACCCTAAAATTCATACAAAATCTCAAGGGACCCTGAATAACCAAAAAAAATTTGAAAAGGAAGAATAAAATTGAAGGAGTCACACTTCCTGATTTCAAAAGATATTACAAAACCACAGTAATCAGAACAGTGTGGTATTGGCATAAAAACAGATAAATGGGTCAATGAAATAGAATAGCTAAGAAATAAACCCTTGTATATATGGTCAAATGATCTTTGACAATGGTGCCAAGATGACTGAATGGGGAAAAAACAGTGTCTTCAACAAATGGTTTTGAGAAAACTAGATATCCATATGCAAAAGAAGCTGGGCCCTTATATTACACCATATATAAAAACTCAGAATAGACTAAAGACCTAAATGTAATACCCTAATCTATAAAACTCCTAGAAGAAAACATGGGAGGAAAGCTTCCTGATATTGGATTTGGCAATGATTTCTTGGATATCACACCAAAAGCATAGGCAACAAAAGCAAAAATGGACAAATGGAACTTAAAAACTTTTGTGCATCAAAAAACATAATCAAAATGAAAAGGCATTTTCTTCTCCCTGTGGAATGGGCGAAAATATTTTAAAATTATATATCTGATGAGGCATTAACATTCATAATATATAAAGAACTCCTGCAACTCAACAACAAAAAGTCAAATGACCCAATTTACAAAGGGACTTAAATAGGCATTTCTCTGAAGACGATACACAGATGGCCAACAAGCCTATGAAAATATGCCCAACATCACTAACCATTAGAGAAATTCATACCAAAACCACACTGAGATATCACCTCAGGATAATAGGATGGCCATTATTTTTTTAAAAAACACCAAAACCCAGAAAATAGCAACTGTTGATGAGGATGTGGAGAAACTGGATCCTTTTGCATTGGTGGTGGGATTGCAAAATGGTGCAGCCACTATAGAAAATAGTATGGTAGGCCAGGCGCAGTGGCTCATGCCTGTAATCCCAGCACTTTGGGAGGTCAAGGCGGGCAGATCACCTGAGTTGGGAGTTCGAGACCAGCCTGACCAACATGGAGAAACCCTGTCTCTACCAAAAAAAAAAAAAAAAAAAAAAAAACAGCTGGGTGTGGTGGCACAGGCCTGTAATCACAGCTACGTGGGAGGCTGAGGCAGGAGAATCGCTTGAACCCGGGAGGTGGAGGTTGTGGTGAGCCGAGATCGCAGCATTGCCCTTCAGCCTGGGCAACAAGAGTGAAACTCCATAAAAAAAAGGAAAGAAAATAGTATGGCAGTTCCTCGAAAACTGCCAGACTACCATATGATTCAGCAATACCACTTCTGGTTATATATCCAAGAGAATTGAAAGTAGAGTCTCAAAGAGATATTTAAGAGATATTTGTGCTCTCATGTTTACAGCAGCACTATTCACAGTATCCAAGAAATGGAAGCAACCAAAGTGTCTACTGAGGGATGAATGGATAAACAAAATGTGGTATATACATATAATAGCATATTATTTAGACTTTTCAAAAGGAAGAAAATCCTGTTACATGCTACAACATGGATGAACCGTGAGAACATAATGTTAAGTGAAACAAGCCAGTCACAAAAAGACAGATACTGTATGATTCCATTTATATGAGTTATCTAAAAAAGTCAAATTCATAGAAACAGAAAATAGAATGACAGAAACTAGGGTCTGTGGGGAGGAGAAAAAGTGAGTTGTTTAATAGGTTGGCAGTTTCAGATTTGCAAGATGGAAAAGTTCTGGAGATCTATTTCACAAAATGTGAATATGCTTTACTGAATGATACACTTACTATGGTTTAGATGGTAAACTTTATATGTGTTTCTAAAAGTCACAATAAAAAAACCCCATAAACCCATGTAAGCTCCATGATGACAATAGTTTTTTGTCTGTTTTATTTTCTTCTATATAATTAGTGCTTAGAACAGCATCTGGGACAGGGTAGCCTCTCAGTACATATTTGATGAATGAATGAATGAGAAAGTACAAAGACTAATGTGTTGCCATTACTTTTTACCCTCTTGTTAAGTGAACTACAGCAAGGGGAAGTTAAGTTTAACTGAAGCTATTATTAGCATAGATGAAAGACACAGAGACAAAGGCATTTAGAAATATCACTTTCAGAGAGGAGAAAGGAAAGTTGATAAACACTTGAAAAGTTGTTCAACATCATTAGCCATTAGGGAAATGCAAATCAAAACCACGAGATACTTCTTCATGCTTATAGGATGGCTATAATAGAAAAGTCAGACAATAATGAGTGTTGGGAAGAATGTGGAGAAATTGAAATCCTCATACACTACTGGTGGGAATGTAGAATAGTGCAGCCACTTTGGAAAACAATTTGGCATCTCCTCAAAAGGTTAAAAAATATAGTTACTATATGACCCTCAATTCTCCTCCTAGAGAAAAGAAAACAAGAGAAAAGAGAACATATATTTTATAAAAACTTTTACACAGCTGGGCATGGTATTGTATGTCTATAATACCAGCTATTCGGGTGGTGGAGGCAGGAGGATTGCTTGAGCCCAGGAGTTTGGGACCAGTCTGGACAACATAGGAAGACGCTGTCACACACATAAAAATCTTTAAAAAGCCAGGTGCGGTAGCTCATGCCTGTAGTTCCTGCTACTTGGGAGACTGAAGTGCGAGGATCACTTGAGCTCAGGATTTTGAGGCTGCAGTGAGCTGTGTTAGCACTACTGTACTCCAGCATGGGTTACAGAGCCAGACCCTATCTCTTAAAAAAAAGTCCAAAAAACTTTCACATAAATGTCCATAGCCATATTATTTATAACAGCCAGAAAAAAAATGGAAACAACCCAAATGTTGGATAAATAAAATGTGATACATCTATATAATGGAATATCATATGGGAGTGAAAAAGAGTGAAGTACTGATTCATGCTACTATAGTACATGGAAGAATCTTGAAAATGTTAGTAATCAAAAATACTATGTATTGTGTGATTCCATTTATATAAATGTCCAGAATAGGCAAACTCATTGTATTGTTCCATTCTTGCACTGCTATAAAAAACTACCCGAGACTGGGTAATTTATAAGGAAAAGAGGTTTAACAGTGCTAAGAGTTCTGTGGGCTGTACAAGCCTCTCCTTTTGAGGAGACCTCAGGAAACTTACAATAATGGCAGAAGGTGAAGGGGAAGCAGGTACATATTCACTTGGCTGGCAGGAGGCAGAGGAAGGCACTACACACTTTTAAATGAGCAAATCTTGGGAGAATTCTATCACAAGAACAGCAAGGGGGAAGTCCACTTTCAAGATTCAATCACCTCCCACCAGGCCCCTCCTCCAGCACTGGGAATTACAATTCGACATGAGATTTGGGTGGGGACACAGAGCAAAACCATATTATTCTGGCCCTGGACCCTCCCAGATCTCATGTATTTCTCACATTGCAAAATACAATCTCTCCTTCTTAACAGCCCCCTAAAGTCTTAAATCATTTCAGCATTAACTTAGAAGTCCTCAGTCCAAAGTCTCATCTGAGACAAGGCAAGTCTCTTCCACCTATGAGCCGGTAAAATAAAAAGTTAATTACTTCCAAGATACAATAAGGGTATAGGCATTGGGTAAATACTCTCTTTCCAAAAGGGAGAAAGGCCAAAACAAAGGGGCTACTGGTCCCATGCAAGTTCAAAACCCAGCAGGGCAGTCATTAAATCTTAAAGCTCCAAAATTATCTCCTTTGACTTCATGTCTCACCTCCAGGCCACATTGATGCAAAGGGTGGGCTCCCAAGGCCTTGGGCAGCTCTGCCTCTGTGGCTCTGCAGGGTACAGCTGTTGTGGCTGCTTTCAGAGGTTGGTGTTGAGTGCCTTCAGCTTTTCCAGGTGCATGGTGCAAGCTGTCAGTGGATCTACCATTCTGTGGTCTGGAGGACGGTGGCCCTCTTCTCATAGCTCCTGTAGGCAGTGCCCCAGTGAGGACTCTGTGTGGGGGCTCCAACCCCACATTTCCCCTTGGCACTCCCCTAGTAGAGGTTCTCCATGAGAGCTCTGCCCCTGCAGCAGACTTCTGCCTGGATATCCAGGCATTACCATACATCCTCTGAAATCTAGGCAGAGGCTCCCAGGCTTCAACTCTTGCCCTCTGTGCACCTGAAGGCATAACATCACATGGAAGCAACCAAGGTTTTTGGCTTGCACCCTCTGGAGCAGTGGCCTAAGATATATGTGGGGCTATTTTAGCCATGGCTGGAGCTGGAGCAGCTGGGGCACAGGGCACCATGTCCCAAGGCTGCACAGAGCAGTGGGGCCCTGGGCCCAATCCATGAAACCATTTTTCCCTCCTAGGCCTCTAGGCCTGTAATGGGAGGGGCTGCCATGAAGATCCCTGAAATGCCTTGGAGACATTTTCACCATTGTCTTGGCTATTAACTTTCAGCTTCTCTTTACTTATGCAAATTTCTACAGCCAGCTTGAATTCCTCTTCTACCACATGGCTGGGTTACAAATTTTCCAAACTTTTATACTCTGCTTCCTTTTTAAATATAAGTTCCAGTTTCAGATAATCTCTTTGTGCATGCATATGAGTGTATGCTGTTAGCAGCAGCCAGGCTACATCTTGGAACACTTTGCTGCGTAGAAATTTCTTCTGCCAGATACCCTAACTCATTTCTCTCAAGTTCAAAGTTCAACAGGTCCCTGGAGCAGGTGCACAATGCTGCCAGTCTCTTTGCTAAAGCATAGCAAGAGTAACCTTTACTCCAGTTCCCAATAAGTTCTGTGAAAGAAAAATACACTTTGGGGCCCCAAAATCACTAAGCTAAAGGGAAAAGTCAAGCTGAGAACTGCTTATGGCAAACCTGCCTTTCATTGCATTCAAAGTCATCCTTATGCACACTGAGATAAATGCATATTTGATTGCCTCCTTTGGAAAGGCTAATCAGAAACTCAAAAGAATGCAATCATTTGTCTCTCACCTACCTGTGACTTGGAAGACCCCTCCCTGCTTGAGTTGTCCTGCCTTTCCAGACAGAACCAATGCTTATCTTACATATATTTATTGATGTCTCATGTCTCACGTCTTCCTAAAATGTATAAAACTAAGCTATGCCCCAATGACCTTGGGCACATGTTGTCAGGACCTCCTGAGGCTGTTCATGGGTGTGTGCCCTCAACATTGGCAAAATAAACTTTCTAAATTTACTGAGACCTGTCTCAGATATTAGGGCTTCACAGTTTCTCATCTTCATCTGAGACCTCCTCAGCCTGGACTTCACTGTCCATATCACCATCAGCATTTTGGTCACAATGATTCAACAAGTCTCTAGGAAGTTCCAAACTTTCTCCCATCTTCCTTTCTTCTTCTGAGTCCTCTAAACTTTTCCAACCTCTACCTGTTACCCAGTTGCAAAGTTGCTCACACATTTTCAGGTATCTTTATAGTAATGCCCCCTTCTATGGTACCAATGTTTTGTATTAGTGCGTTCTCACAATGCTATGAAGAACTACCTGAGACTGGTTAATTTATAAGGAAAAGAGGTTTAATTTTTTAGTTTTGCAGGCTGTATAGTTTTCTGCTTATGGGGAGGCCTCAGGAAACTTACAACATGGCAGAAGGTGAAGGGGAAGCAGGCACATCTTCACATGGCCAGTGGGAGTAGGAGGAGGTTCTACACACTTTTAAACAAGCAGATCTTGGGAGACCTCTATCACAAGAACAACAAGGGGGAAATCCACCCCCGTGATTTAATCACCTCTCACCAGGCCCGTCCTTCAACACTGGGAATTACAATTCGACATGAGATTTGGGTGGGGACACAGAGACAAATCATATTACTCATAGAGACAGAAAATAGATTAGTTACTTCTAGAGCTAGGGGTGAGGCCGTTTGTGGGAGATGGAGAGAGATGGTACAGAGTTTCTTTTTGGAGTGATGAATACATTCTAAAATTGATAATGGTGATGGTTACACAACTCTAGAGAAAGTAAAAACCATTGGATTGTACAATTTAAGTGGGTTGAGTTGTGTGGTATGTAGATCATATCTTATTAATACTGTTTTTTTGGTGTGTGAAAAACAAGATATAAAGGAGTCAGACTTTAGGAAGATCAACTCAAATATCTGTGCAGCATTTAAAGGATTTTTAGGTTTTTAAAGAAAAGAAAAAGCATGTAAGATTGCCAGTTTGTATCTATCTGTTCATGGTGGAAAATAGTAACTTTTTATCATGTTCATCCTAGTCACAAACATTGTGATGTTACTTCATACATAATCATTCTAAAACGCAGAGATAAACTTCATTTTTTTAAAGATAAGGAGTGCACACTTACAGGAATTACTTAGTTTGGGGACTAGAACTAGATGGGGTGACCTCATCATTGTTATTTCACCTAAGGGTACAAAGTACTTATTTTTCCTGACTCTGGTATTTCATAATGGAAGCAGGGCAAAGTGTCAGTTGGGCTTCTACACTGGGAGCAATAAGAAATTTCTAGAAAAACATCTGAGATGTTTCTGTAAATAGCAGAATTAGCATGTGTGCTAAACTAGTGGTTTTTATACTTTTTTTGTTCATGTGTTCCCTAAAATAATTTAAAATTCTTGACTATGAAAATTCAAACATATATAAAAGTAGAAACAGTAGTATAATTAGCACCAATATACCTGTCACTCAGATTTCATGACTCTCAAGATATTGCCATTTTTGTTCCTTCCTTCTTTTTCTTGTTTTCTTTTCCAAAAGATTGTAAAGCAAATCCTGGACATCATGTTAGTTCTCCCCATACGCCTCAGTATACATCTCTAAACACATCATTTCTTAACCACAGTGCTACATCACATCAAATAGTAAGATATTTTTGGTTGCCTCCAAAATGTCTACTTATAGTTGGTTTATTTGGATCAGGATCCAAACAAAGTTTAAGCATTACTTTTTAGTTTTATGTCTTAAGCTTAAATATCTCTTACTCTAGAGAAGGCCCCTGTTTTTTTCTTTTCTTTTCATACCATTGACTTGTTGCAGGAATGGCTATCTTATAGAATGTTCTACATTCTGGATGTGTTTGTTTGCTTCCTTGTAGTGTCATTTAACTTGCTCATTTAACTAGAGCATGCATTTTTCAACAGAGAGGATATTGGATATTTACTAGAAAATTACCTTCTTTTTTTGTTGTTGTTGAAACAGGGTCTTGCTCTGTTGCCCAGGCTGGAGTGCAATGACATGATTACAATCACAGCTCACTGCAGCCTTGACCTCCTGGGCTCAAGTAATCTTTCCACCTCAGCCTTCCCAGTGGCTAGGACCATAGACACATGCCATCATACCCGCCTGATTTGTGTATTTTTTGCAGAGATGGGGTCTCACTATGTTGCCCAGACTGGTCTCCTGGGCTCAAGTGATCCTTCTGCTTTGGCATCCCAAAGTGCCAGGATAATTTTCTTTCTTCACCTTGTATTTCTGTTTTATGTTTTACCCCAGTTTTACGTTAACATTATCCTTATCTTTGAAAGTATTTTATTGATCATACTTCTTTGCCACAAAATTACTGACTAATATGGCAGGTTGCTAGATGTTCCCTAATGCCTTTCTCTCCTTCTTTTGTAGTATTAAAACAGCTGATGAGGCTGGGCGTGGTGGCTCACACCTGTAATCCCAGCACTTTGCGAGGCCGAGGCAGGCAGATCACCTGAGGTCAGGAGTTCAAGACCAACCTGGCCTTCATGGTGAAATCCCGTCTCTACTAAAAATACAAAAATTAGCCAGGTGTGGTGGCAGGTGCCTGTAATCCCAGATGCTGGGGAGGCTGAGGCAGGAGAATTGCTTGAACCCGGGAGGGAGGTTTCAGTGAGCCGAGGTCGCACCATCGCACTCCAGCCTGGGGAACAAGAGCAAGACTTCATCTCAAAAAACAAACAAACAAAACAAAACAACAACATCAAAAAATAAACAAACAAAAAAACTGCTGATGGAATGGATCAGGATCACTTTTCAGTGAATTTGTCAACTTTGGGGTTTCCAGACCATACAGGTAGGTTACATTTGAGCACTAAACCCATGTAAAGGAATGCCTATGCTTACAAACTGTCATGAGAGAGTTTTCTTTTTTTCTTCCTAGGGGCCAGAATAAGAAAGATTTCTTTATAATCCATCTTGTTACTCAACCTTAACATTAAGGGCTTGGCTTTGTGGAGAGGTCTAAATTTTAAATTCCTACCTTACATGGGTCTAAGTCCTCCTCCGCTAGTGTTAAACTTTAAACCCATGATTACTGAGATAGTACCAGCATAAGCATACTCTTATTTTCCAAATTTTCAGGTCTCTCTTTGTTTTTGCTTCTTTGGGGAATTCCCTTACTCTCTTGCAAGCGTGGCTCTGAATTTGAAAATACATTTGTTAGATTTTATCCATAATATCTAGATGTTTTGAAGCCCAAACATTTTCGTATGATCTTTCTTGTGATGTTGCTTTGGAAGTCTCCATACTTCTCTTATATCCCTCCTTCTGTTCTCCTCTGCCCAAAATATTTGTTCCATAGCAGGTACAATTATCTGCCATTATCAAACTGTTTACTTCTTTTCCTTAAGTGTAATTTGGCTCTTCCCCTAAAATCACTGTTCACTGTTTGTCCTTTTTTTTTTTTTTGAGACAGAGTCTTGATCTGTCACCAGGCTGGAGTGTAATGTTACCATCTTGGTTCAGGGCAACCTCTGCCTCCCGGGTTCAAGTAATTCTCCTGCCTCAGCCTCCCAAGTAGCTGGGATTACAGGCACGTGCCACCATACCCAGCTAAGTTTTGTATTTTTAGTAGAGATGGGGTTTCACCATGTTGGCCAGGATGGTCTGGATCTCCTGACCTCATGATCCGCCCGCCTCGGCCTCCCAGAGTGCTGGCATTACAAGCATGAGCCACCATGCCTGGCCAACTCACTGTTTGAAATAGTTTTTTTCCCACATAGTCCAGACTCTAACTTACTGTCTTTTTTCATATCTATACTCCCCCAGACTCACACAATAACCAGCTTCCTTTAAAACATGTGCTGAATTACTTTATATCCTTTCTGTGTACACTCCCTTATTTATTTAGGGCCTGATATGTGGGAAATTTCAACATCTCTGTGGATGGCCTCACCCACACTCCACCCTCAAGGCCTCTTGCTTATTCCAAACATGAGGAGCTATGCAATCTACCCCATGATGGCCACCCACTCCCAAAGCCACACCTGTGTTCCTTGTCATCACCTGAACTAGACTATTTTAGGATTCTTAATTCCTGACATATAATTTACTAACCGCAAGCTGCTCACCCTCCAACCGACTCACAATCTGACACCTGGACATTATTCGGCCCTTTAATCTCTTCAAACATTTCCCAAGTCCATTAACTCCCTTGCATTGTTCCACTTCTTTTTTTTCCCCATGGTGCTATACTCTGCCCACATTCCTGCCAGCGACCTCAACTTCTTAGCTTCCTAATCATTCCACAGCATCCACTGTGCACAGCCTCTACATGGTATTGATCTGATCCTGAACCTTCTCAATTTCTATACTTAAAGTAAAAATAAAGGTAAATGGGTGCCACTGGTACACGGTCTCTGGCCTCGCTAGGGTCTCAGCACTGTTTTGGTAATCCCAACACTGGACCCGTGCTTCCTTGAGTTGAAGATGGCAGGCCCATAGAATGAGAGGAGCCTGGGTGCTTCAATTACTGCTCAGAGAAGAGCTATTTACTGACCATGTTGGTCTTCATTTGAGCAAGAAAAAAATTTCAATTGTGTTTGAGCCATCAAGCATTTGGTATCTGTTTGTTGTAACAATTACTATTACTTTAATGAATACAAGGAGATAATGTTAATTTTCATCAGCAATAAGAGAAAATATTATTTTATTTATTTATTTTTTTTAGATTGAGTTTCGCTCTTATTGCCCAGGCTGGATTGCAATGGCACAATCTCAGCTCACTACAACCTCCGCCTCCCAGGTTCAAGTGATTCTCCTGCCTCAGCCTCCCGAGTAGCTGGGATTATAGGCACGTGTCACCATGCCTAGCTAATTCTGTATTTTTAGTAGAGAGGGGGTTTCACCATGTTGGTCAGGCTGGTCTTGAACTCCTGACCTCAGGTGATCTGCCCACCTCGGCCTCCCAAAGTGCTGGGATTACAGGTGTGAGCCACTGAGCCTGACTGAGAAAATATTATTTTAAACCAGCAATATAAAATTTCATTTCTTTCTTTTTTTTTTTTTTCAGGCAGGGTCTCACCCTGTCGCCCAGGTTGGTCTCGAACTCCTGGCCTCAAGTTATCCTCCTGCCTCAGCCTCCCAAAGTGCTGGGATTACAGGTGTGTGCCACCACACCTGGCCTAGGAAGTGTCCTTTCATTTTTGCTTCTCATCTCCCTGGTCCTACCTGCCTTATCCCCTATAGGGCTCACTAGTTTTAGTTTCTCATGTATTCTTCAGAGTTTCTCTATGAGTATATAAGCAACTTTGAGTATAGTTTTATTCTCCCTTAAAACAAAAGATAGCATGTAATCCCAATTTTATACTTTCCTTTTATTTCTCCTTTTCCTTCTCCTTCCTCTTCCTCTTTCTTTTCCTCCTTCTTCCCCTCTTCCTCTTCCTCCTCCTTCTCTTTCTTCTTTGCCTTGCTCTGTTGCCCAGGTTGGAGTGCGATGGTATGATCATAGCTCGCCACAGCCTTGAACTCCCGGGTCAAGTGACTCTCCTGCCTCAGCTTCCCAAGTATCTGAGACTACAGGCATATGCCACCATGCTCAGCTAATGTTTTTAATTTTTTTTTTTTTTTTTTGACGGAGTCTTGCTCTGTTGCCCGGGCTGGAGTGCAGTGGCGTGATCTCGGCTCACTGCAAGCTCCTCCTCCTGGGTTCACGCCATTCTTCTGCCTCAGCCTCCCGAGTAGCTGGGACTACAGGCACCCGCCACCACGCCCGGCTAATTTTTTGTATTTTTAGTAGAGACGGGGTTTCACCGTGTTAGCCAGGATGGTCTCGATCTCTTGACCTCGTGATCCACCCGCCTCAGCCTCCCAAAGTGCTGGGATTACAGGCGTGAGCCACTGCGCCCGGCCCTGTTATTTTTAAATGTTTTAATAAAAATGAGGTCTTGCTGTGTTGCCTCAGCTACTTTCAAACTCCTGGTCTCAAGCAATCCTCCTGCCTAGGATTCCCAAAGAGCTGGGATTACAGGTGTGAGCTGCCATGCCCAGCTTGCCTTTTTGTCTTTAACAAATATATTGGGGAATTGGGGAGTTTTCCATATGTACACAGAGAAATTTCTCTCTCTGTCCAGCTGCACAATATTATAGTATGGTTATACCATAATTTTTGCCAATCACTAAGAGATTGGTTGATAATTGCTTAATAAAGAAATTAGGGTATACTTTGTTTCGTAGCTTTGGGGAACAGAAGCCCGAGGGAAGAGCAGCTTGCCCAAGAAGCAGTAGCAACAGACACATGCCTGGAGGGAGCATGATAGCATCTGCCACGTGGAGGAGAGCATGAACCATTCTCTAGCACTAGAGAAGATGGCACTGCAGCCAGCAGGAATGTGGCATCATTCTAAAAACAGTGAGAATGATACTAACGCTGTCCCCGAGTTCACCACTTCCCTCTCAGGCCTGCACTCAACCCCTCTACTGCTTATTTCCAGTGTTTCTGCATTACCTACCACCTTCTTTTTAAGAACCAATGAATCTCAGAGATTCCCATGGCCCAAACTCTCCCTTTCCAACACCATCTTAACCGTGCTTCAGTAAACATGAGTTGTCAACTCTTAAATGTGCATCTCTAGTCTAGACTTCCCTTCTGAACTTTAGACTTGCACATCCAACTGCCTTCTCCCATCTGCACTTAGAGGTCACTAAAGTTTTACCAATTCATCATTTCCACGCTCCCTCCAGGCACCTATCTGTTGCCACTGCTTCCTGGGCAACATGATTCCTTAGGACTTTCTACACATAAGATTATGTCATCTGAAAATAGAGATCATTTTACTTGTTTCTTTCCAATCTGGATGCCTTTTATTTCTTGCCCAATTTCCCTGGATAGAATCTCTGGTATGATATTGACTATAAAGGTGAGAGTAGACATCCTTGTCTTATTTTTGATTTTGGGGGAAAAACATTCATTCTTTCATCATTAAGTATGATGTTAGCTGTGGGGTTTACATAGATGCCCTTTATCAGTTTGAGGAAGTTCTATTGTTGATTTTTAAATCATGAAAGGTTATTAGATTTTGTCAAGTGTCTTTCTGCATCTATTGAGATGGTCAAGTGGTTTTTATCCTTTATTTTATTAACATAGTATGTTATGTTAATTGATTTTACAATATAAAACCAATGTTACATTTCTGGACAATTCCCAGTTGAAAATGGTGTATAATTCTTTTTACATGTTACTGGATTCCATTGACTAGTATTTTGTTGCTTTTACATCCATAGTCATAAGATATATTGGTATGTAGTTTTTTGTGTGATATGTTTGTCTGGTTTTTGTATCAAGGTAACATTGACTTCTAGAATGAATTGGGAAATGTGTAATATTTTTCTGTATTTTGGAAGAGTTTGAGAGGATTTGTAGAAATTATTTAAATGTTTGTTAGAATTCACCAGCAAAGTCATCGGGGCTTGGGCTATTCTTTATGAGGGTGTTTTATTTTATTTTATTTTTTTAGACGGAGTCTTGGTCTGTCACCAGGCTGGAGTGCAGTGGTGCAATCTCGGCTCACTACAACCTCTGCTTCCCAGGTTCAAACGATTCTCCTGTCCTAGCCTCCCAAGTAGCTGGGACTACAGCTGCGCACCACCACACTCACCCAATTTTTGTATTTTTAGTAGAGACAGGGCTTCTCCATGTTGGCCAGGATGGTCTCCATCTCTTGACCTCGTGATCTGCCTGCCTTGGCCTCCCACAGTGCTGGGATTACAGGTGAGAAGTTTTAAATTACTAATTTAATCTCTTTACTTGTTATAGATGTTTTCAGATTTTCTATTTCTTCTTGAGTTAGTTTTGGTAGTTTGTATCTTTCTAGGAATGTGTCCATTTCATCTAAGTTATCTAACTGGTTGTTTTTAGTATTCCCTGATAATTCTTTTTTATTTTTGTAAGGTCAGTAATAATGTCCCTCTTTCATTTCTGATTTTAGTAATTAATCTGTTTTCTTTTATTGGTCATCTAGCTAAAACTGTCAATTTTGTTGATCTTTTCAAAGAACCAGATTTGGTTAGACTGTTTTTTTTTTTTCTCTCTCTCCCCCTTCTCACTCTCTATTTCCTTTATTTCTGCTCTAATTTTTATTGTGTCTTTCTCTCTCGCTCTCTATGTTTTTTTTTTTTTTTTTTTTTTTTTTTTTTTTTTTTTTTTTTTTTATGAGATAGGGTCTTGTTCTGTTGCCCAGGCTGGAGTGCAGTGGTGCAATCATGGCTCACTGCATCCTTGACCTCCCAGGCTCAAGTGATCCTCTCACTTTAGCTTCCTGGGATTGCAGGTGCACACCACCATGGCCACTAATTAAATTTTTTTTTTTTTTTTTTTTTTTTTTTTTTTTAGAGATGGGTTCTCACTATGTTGCCCAGGCTGGTCTCAAACTCCTGAGCTCAGGTGATCCTCCTGCTTTAGTCTTCCAAAGTGCTGGATTATAGGCATGAGCCACCATGCCTGGCCTATTGTTTCTTTCTTCTTGCTCTGGGTTTAGTTTGATTTTCTTTTCTTGTTTTCAGGGTGGAAGTTTAGTTTATTGATTTGAGATTTTTCTTCCTTTTTTAACATTGACATTTATAGTTAAGTACTTCCCTTTAAGCACTATTTTAGCTCTATCCCATAAGTTTTGGTATGTTGTATCTTCACTTTCATTCATTCTTTTAAAAATATTTTCCATCTCTTTATTGATAATATTTGTTGGATGAGACGTTGTCAACATACCTTCCTTTCATTCTTTAAGCATGATGTCCTTTAGTTCTTTGAACGTATTTACAATAGAGGCTTTGAAGTCTTTGTTAAGTCCAACATCTGGGCTCCTCAAAGGCATGTTCTATTGCCTGATTTCCCCCCTTTTTTTGGGTCACACTTTTCTATGTCTTTGCAAATCTCATTATTTTTGTTGAAAATTATGCATTTCAGATAAATTTTATAGATTCTGGATAATAATTCCCCTCTCACCTGGGGCCCATTATTTGCTTTTTTATTTCTTTAGTGACTTGACTGGAACAGATTATTGAAATCCATTTCCCTCATAGTGTAATGTTGCTCCTTAGAGAGTGAAGCCTTGGCTATGCACATAGTCCCTCTGATGAGCTAGATGACTGGAGTTTTAGCAGGGTTCTCTTTAATTATGTCTTCTCTGGTCCCCTGTTAAGCTTCTTTCTGGGCTGACTTTATTGGTAACATATCCAGCTGTTAGCCGCCAATAACTGCTAGCTGGTTGCTCTATTTTTTTCTTTCTTTTTTTTTTTTTTTTTTTTTAACAACGTCTAGGGCATAAATTGCTCCATCACCTGATTCAACTAGTCAGGTCCCTTTGCTGGGGCAGTCTTTGAGGCTTGCTTCGAGCCCAGGAGGGCTCTGCTTAGCTGTCTCTTTCCCTGGTTCTCTGTTAAACTTCTAGCTGGTCTACCATTTTATTTGTTGCTAGTAGTTTAATGGAGCTAAGAGCCTCCTCCTAATTGTTTACCACCAAAATCTCCACTGTTTTTGACAGCACACTTAGGCATGAACTTCCTCACATTTTCCTCTAAATAAAGTGAGTCCTTTTCATTTCATTTCATTTCAGACAGAGTCTTGCTCTGTCGCCCAGGCTGGAGTGCAGTGGCATGACCTCGGGTCACGGCAACCTCCATCTCCCGGGTTCAAGTGATTCTCTTGGATCACCCTCCCGAGTAGCTGGGATTACAGGCGTGTGCCACCATGCCTGGCTAATTTTGTATTTTTAGTAGAGGTGGGATTTTGCCATGTTAGCCAGGCTGGTCTCAAACTCCTGGCCTCAGGTGACCTGCCCCCCTCGGCCTCCCAAAGTGCTGGGATTACAGACATGAGCCACTGCACCTGACTCAGTAAGTCCTTTTAGAAAAAGTCTCTGAGTTTTTTATTCTTATGGCCTTCTCTCCCCCTGGACAGTATCTCTAACACTACCTCAGAGTAGGGGTCCACTTCTTCTGAAATGATACACCTGCCTTGCTCCACAAGTGGAGCCTTGGAATTGGATGGTAGCCCCTAGTCTTTCTAGCCTGCTCCTCCTGGCATAAAACCTATGAGTGAGCTGGTGTGGAGGTAATTGAGACACAATTTTCTGAGCCTTCTGTGCCTGGGAATAGCTTCTGCCATACAAGTGGGGACTGGCTTTTGGAAGGAAACCCCAATTGAATCCCCTGCCTCAACTTCTGAATAGTAAAAGAGCTTCTGAATAGTAATGGAAGGTGAAGTATGCTGAAAGAAAAGAGATGAGAGACCAGTTAGGAGGCTCTTGTAGAAGTTCAAGAGAGATTTGAGGTTTCTTTGGATTTGAGGTTGGATTAACACTGTAGCAGTAGAGATGGTTAGAAGTGGTCTGATTCAGGGTATATTTTGAAAGTTGAGCTCACAGGACTTGCTGATGGATAGAATGTAGAAGGTGAGAGAAAAGATCAAAGATGACTATTCTCCCAAGCCATTCCTTTAACCATACTTGGCCATTATGAGAGTGGAGAAAGAAAACAAGCCAGAAACTTTCTTCTTGGAGATCTGGCTAAAAACCAGGTTGTAAAGCAATCAGTCAGCAAGTATTTGCCAAATGCTTGCAGATGGCAATCGATTAGTTTATAAGCTTCACCCTGTGAACACATGTGTTGCCAGAAAGGGGTCCTGATCCAGACCCTAAGAGAGTATTCTTGGACCTCATGCAAGAAAGAATTCAGGGAGAGTCCATAGAGCAAAGTAAAAGCTAGTTTATTAAGAAAGTAAAGGAGTAAAAGAAGGGCTACTCCACAGGCAGAAGAGTGGCATGGGCTGCTCCACTGAGTATACTTGTAGTTATTTCTTAATCATATGCTAAACAAGGGGTGGATTATTCATAAGTGTTGCGGGAAAGGGGCAGGCAATTCTTGGAACTGAGGGTTCCTCTTCCCTTTAGACCATATAGGGCAACTTTCAGACATTGCCATGGCGTTTGTAAACTGTCATGATGCTGGTTGGAGTGTCTTTTAGCATGCTAATACATTATAATTCATGTATAATGAGCAGTGAGGATGATCAGAGGCCACTTTCGTCACCATCTTGGTTTTGGTGGATTTTGGCCGGCTTCTTCACCACATCGTGTTTTATCAGCAGGGTCTTTGTGACCTGTATCTTGTGCTGACCTCCTATCACATCCTGTGACTAAGAATGCCTAACCTCCTGGGAATGCAGCCCAATAGGTCTCAGCCTTATTTTGTCCAGCCCCTATTCAAGATGGAGTCACTCTGGTTCAAACACCTCTGACACATGCAGCTCTTCAGAAAACCAGCCATCATTTTCAGCCTCTCTTGCCACAATAATGTTACTATTAAAAATACAAGTCAACTTCACTTTTTGAGTCTCTGCTTTGCCCACCCCCTCACTTGTGCTAACCTACTCGACCTAGCACTTTTGAGCTATTGGCTTTAAGATTCAGCTTCCCTTATTTCTCTCAAAGAGGAAACTTTTAAATGGTGGCTCTGTCTTATCTGGATCTGTAAGGATGTCACTGTGTTTCCCAGAGTAAAAGCTTCTGTTATTGGCTGAATATGCCCTTTTCCCCCCAAATACTATATAAAGGATGAGCCCTTTACATATAATGCAGATAGAATCAAGGTCTTCATTCACTAAGCAAACATTTATTGAGTGCCTACTATGTGCCAGGTACTGTGCTAGGCATTGATTATACCATAGCAAATAAGACAGTCTTTTCCCTCAGAGAGTTCAAAGAACATGCAAATGGAATGGTTTTATAACAGTGTTATATTATATAAACTATGATTATATAAATCGTATAGCAGTGGCTTCCAACAGGGAGTGGGGAGGCAAGGCAGGCAAGACTTTCAGAGATGTTGAAACATGGAGGACCAAAAATATTAGCCAGAAAGGTTGGGAGTGGGACAAAGTAGGGTACTCCACGTAGGGGAAATAGCGTGATCTAAAATCCAGAGGAAGATGTATATATGGTAACTTGATAGATCTACAAATATGAGTTGAGTAGAAAGTAGAGTCTAAGAAGGAGGGATAAGAGAGGGAGACAAGGGTCAGATCATGAATGTAGCTTTCTAAATGACATTAAGCAATTTAGACTTTCTGAATTTTTAATACAGTGTAGATACTGGATTGATGTTGGCAGTTTGGAGGCAGGATGACAGTCATTGGTTCAGGGAAGAGGTGATGGTGGCAGAAACAAGGCAGGGAGGAGGAGGTTAAGGAAAAAGAGAAGCAGATGAACTTAAATGCTGACCAGGTAGAATTAACAGTTCTTGGTGAATGACTAGGGGAAGAAGTCAAGGGTAAAGTCCAGGTTTTGGATTTGGCAAAAAGTTGGAAGGTGGGAAAGAGACCCAGGAAGGATGAGGAAGCTTGGCATGGTCTGGTCTGGAGGAGGGAAAATCATGAATGCAGTGTTTGGACACTGAATTTGAGGGTCTTTTGAGATGTCAAATCAGTGATAGGATATACAGATCTGGAACTTAGAGAAGCCTGAGCTGGGGATATACATTTGCAAGTCATCCACATGTAAGTGGTGTTCAAAATCATGGGCATGGATGAGATTGTCTAAAGGGAAAGCCTACAGTGAAAAAAGAAGAGGCTCTTCTATGCCTAGGCCTGAGGAACTCCAACACTGAATAGCTGTGTAGAAGAGGATATTCTATAAAACACTGAGAAGTATCCATAGAAGTGGAAGAAAAATTGGGATACAGTGTTTTAAGGAGAAAATGGTCAATAAGGTTAATTGTTGCTGAGAGTTCAGGTGAAGTGATTGGAAAATATCTGTTGGAGTGAGTGAGCACCATGGAATTTAATTTTTATTGTTTCCTGGAGCTGGTTCAGGGGACAGAAGGGAGCAAAATCCAGATTGGAGTGGGTTGAGGAGGAAGTGGAAGGTGAGAAAATAAGGCCCATGAATGCAGACAACACTTTAGGGCAGTTTGGCCGTGAAGGTGAAGAGAGAGAGGCTAGTAACTGGATCAGGATATGGGAACGAGGGTGGGGGCGGGGTGGGGGGGGTTCAAGAAGGAAGATCATTAGGTTAAAAAAGCCAAAGAGAAGGATTTAGTGGAAGAGAAATTCAGCAGAGAAGAAGCGAATAATAAAAATGTTCAGTTTTGAGAAGGTAGGAGAGGATGGAATGCAAAGCCATGATGGTGGGACTGGCCGCCAAGACGGGCTATGAAGGGAATTTATATGTTTGGCATTGGAGAGTTGAGAAGTTCCTGTCTAATGACTTTTTTTTCCCCCTCTGGGAAGGAGCAGAAGAAATGTGGTCAGGAGATGAGGAATGAGATGATCCATAAACTGAGGTAGGTGATCATAAGTTCCTTGTGAAGTAAGCTTCCCTTGCATGTGGGTCTCTGTATTCAGCATTTGCCTTGCTGGGGCTTAGGAGAAGACAGGGCGTTATGATTCATCCAGGGTTATGATTGCTGGAAACAATTCAGCATTTCCCAAACGAGTCTTTCTCAAAATACTCTCCTGACAGATTGTAATAGGTATGTTGAGAAAACAAAAAAAGTTCCCTGGTCAAAGTTTGGGAGAATGACTCTATTCTCTCTCTCTCTCTCTCTCTCTCTCTCTCTCTCTCTCTCTCTCTCTCTCTCTCTCTCTCTCTCTCTCTCTCTCTTTATTTCTCTTCTATTTGACAGAGTCGTGCTCTGCCACGAGGCTGCAGTGCAGTGGCCAATCTCAGCTCACTGCAACCTCTGCCTCTCAGGTTCAAGCAATTCCCCTGCCTCAGCCTCCCAAATAGCTGGGACTACAGGCACGTGCCACCATGCCCAACTAATTTTTGTGTTTTTAGTAGAGACGGGGTTTTACCATGTTGGCCAGGATGGTCTCAATCTCTTGACCTCATGATCCGCCTGCCTCGGTCTCCCAAAGTGCTGGGATTGCAGGCGTGAGCCACTGCGCCCGGCCACTCTACTCCTTACTTAACTCCAGTTAAATTTAATATAATCAAGTTTTTCAAGTTTATTTGCGTCCAGATTGATTTGTGTGTGTTGCATCTGTAAAGGCCTCATAGCTTAGTTTATGATACATCATAAAAGAACCAGGGGCCTTTTTTCCTTTGAACATGTTTCCATCATCAGCACTTAACCATCGAAATCCACATTGATTTAGGGCAGAGCAAGAGCTAAGGCCTGAAAGATGCCTCATTCTTTTTTTTTTTTTTTTTTTTTTTTGAAATAGAGTCTTGCTTTGTCCTTCAGGCTGGAGTGCAGTGGCGTGATCTCCACTCGCTGCAACCTCCGCCTCCCGGATTCAAGCGATTCTCTTGCCTCTGTCTCCTGAGTAGGTGGGATTACAGATGCCTGCTACCATGCCCGGTTAATTTTTGTATTTTTAGTAGAGATGGAGTTTCACCATGTTGGCCAGGCTGGTCTTGAATTCCTGACCTCAAGTGATCCATCCACTTCAGCCTCCCAAAGTGCTGGGATTACAGATATGAGCCACTGCGCTGGCCGGTACCTCATTCTTCATGAAGAGCAGCTTCATGTGTTTACTGCACGTACGTTTCTGTCATTAAAACACAAACAATAAACTAGCGTCCTTATTGCCCTTTTAGGTCCATAAGAAGCCCGCTTGAAAACTGGTCAGGGGACGGGCACAGCGGCTCATGCCTGTAATCCCAGCACTTTGGAGGACTGAAGCAGGAGGATCACTTGAGCTCAGGAGTTCGAGACCAGACTGGGCAATATAGGGAGACTCCCCCATCTCTACAAAAAAGAAAAAAAAAAAAAAAAAAGAAAGCTAGCCAGGAAAGCAAGCCTATGCCCATCCCACATGGTTAGGTTGAGGGTTGGGGATGGGGAGAGGACATTAGTCAGAGTTACTTGTATTGTTATTTTTTTTTTTATTATTGAGAGAGAACCTCCTGCTGTCACCCAGGCTGGAGTGCAGTGGTATGATCCCAGCTCACTGCAAACTCTGCCTCCCAGTTTCAAGTGATTCTTCTGCCTCAACCTCCCAAATAGCTGGGATTACAGGTGACTGCCATCATGCCCTGCTAATTTTTATATTTTTAGTAGAGATGGAATTTCGCCACATTGGCCAGGCTGGTCTCGAACTTCTGATCTTAAGTGTTTCACCTGTGTCAGCCTCCCAAAGTGCTGGGATTACCAGCATGAGCCACCGCACCTGGCCACTTGGGTTATTTTTTTACTACTGCAACTAACTGACGTTGTCATAGGTCTTTACGGTTTGAAAATTGCTCTTCTATGTGTGACTTACTTAATCACAATTAATTATTGTTGAGCAAGGAACATAGTTGGGGGTTTGACAAATGAAAAGGTATGTTGAGAAAAAAAGAGAGGGAAGGAGCTGAAAATATTAGGGACAGTGGATTCATCATACATTCTCAAGGGAAGTGACCGTGGAGTGGTAAAATTGGTTCTTGGGCAGGGGGCAAAAACCCTTAGATATTACAATGGTTTATAGTCCTTCAAAGGGCCACAATACATAAACAAATCGACAGTATATTTGTTTTGTTTTGTTTTGTTTTGTTTTGTATTGAGACAGGGTCTCACTGTGTTGCCCAGGCTGGAATGTAGTGACACAATCACGGATCACTGCAGCCTCGACCTCCCAGGCTCAAGAGATCCTCCCACCTTGATCTCCTGAGTAGCTGGCACTACAGGTGTGCACTAACACGCCTATCTAATTTTTGTATTTTTTTGTAGAGACAGGGTCTCACCGTATTGCCCAGGCTGGTCTTGAACTCCTGAGCTCAAGCGACCCACCTGCCTCAGCCTTCCAAAGTGCTGAGATTATAGGCGTGAGCCACCGCGGGGCCCAGTGGTATATTTGTGATATTAAAATTGTGTATGGGGTGGTGGTGGCCTACAAGGCTTGCTGGAGTGGTGGTTGGGGATGATAATGAGGGAGAAAAAAATAAAAGGTTGAGAAACACTGGTCTCAAGCCTGCAGTGTCTACAGAGCTTTTTGGCATTCATGAATGGTGTCTCTGTTCCCAGTCACTTATACATGTTTGTCTAGCACATTTGCTTCAGACTTCATTCATCCTGCCCATTTTACCTGAGGCCCTAAATGATCACGTTTTGCTTCTTTAAACCCTTTCCTCTTCTGGCCACAGGTGCCTGAATTAGGGTGGACATGAGCCATGACTAGTTAAGGCACAGCAAGTGACTGGTCCCAGGAAGGCTGACTGCACCTCACTTCCTCTCCTCAGTCTTTTCTTGGTTCACCTTGTGTGATGCAGCTCTGTAGTTTTGTAATAGCTACTCTACTACTCTCCTCTTGAGATGGTTACCAATGGAGTGGGTATCAAAAAGCCCTGCTTATATCTCCCCAGTCAGGACATTTGGGCTGGTGGCACATCCATTTGAATGAGGTTGGATGAGATGAAAGGGAAATCTATTTGAGTCATCAGCTCTTTATCCTTATCCCTGGTTGGTGTAGAGTGGGGGTTTTCAACTACTGCATGATTGACATTTTGGAACAAATAATTCTTTGTTATAGGAAACTGTTGTGTGCTTTGTAGGATGTTTATTTAACAGCATCCCAGGCCCCTACACAGTAGATGCCAGTAACACCGAACCCCCGCTCTCCAGTTGTGACAATCAAAAATGTCTACAGATAAATAGATAAAATTATTGTCAATTAAAAATAAAATATAGTCGGGCTTAGTGGCTCATGCCTGTAATCCCAGCACTTTGGGAGGCTGAGGAGGGTGGATCACTTCAGGACAGGAGTTCAAGACCAGCCTGGCCAATATGGTGAGACCCCGTCTCTACTAAAAATACAAAAATTAGCCAGGCGTGGTGGTGCACACCTGTAGTCCCAGCAACCCAGGAGGCTGAGGCAGGGGAATTGCTTGAACCCGAGAGGCGGAGGTTGCAGTGAGCCGAGATCACATCATTGCTCTCCAGCCTGGGTGACAGAGTGAGACTCCATCTCAAAAATAATAAATAATAATAATAATAATAACAATAATAAAATAAAAAAGTCTCCAGACATTGTCAGGTGTTCCCTGTGGGACAAAATTGCCTCCAGTTGAGAACCACTGTTGTAGGTAGAGAACCTAGAAGATCAGGAAGTATAAATCTCATCATTTCAGTATGATCAGAAATGCCATAGAGGGGTTCAGATCAGAAATGGGAGAAAAGCATTATAACTATGATAGTCACAGCTAATGCTGAGTGAGTGCTCGCTAAGGATGTTCCACACATTGACTCATTAGCCCTCCCAGCAACTCCAAGGAGTCGTCCTGCTGTTATTCCACTTGTTCTATACTTGAGGGATTTAAGACATGTGGATGTTGAGGAACTTGCCTGAGATCACCTAGCTGGTAATAGTGGAGTCACCCAGGCAGCACGGTTCCAGTGCCCAAGTGCTCGCAAGTGCATAACCTCTCCTCTTACTGTCACGGTTCTACTTCCTTATCCTCCAGGGGGCGCAACACAGTACCAAGCACACAATAGGTTCTCATTAGACTCATTGATTCTGTCCATACTGACTTTAGCATCTACTGGGGCACTCTGTTCCCAGATCTCTGCATGGCAAAAGCTCCCTTACTTGGAGGGGGTCTCTGCTGCAATCTCACTTTCTCTGCGAAGAGGTCTCCTATTGCCTCTGTAGAATAGCACCTTCCTTCACTGCCAAGCCCCTTCCCTTTATTTTTCTTCATAGTACTTAGCATCTGACATATATTTTTTGTTCTCTTGCCCCCAACAGACTAAAATGTCTGTTGTATGAAAGCAGAGGCTTTGCCTGTTGTGTTTGCTGCTGTATCCACAGCACCTAGAAGATTCCTAGGCATATAGTAGATACCCATTAGTTGTGTGGAAAAAATGAAAACATCCCTTAGCCGAGTGCTGTATTCAAATGTCCTTACTCTGGTTATTGTTTACACTTTTCCTTGTCACTGCATTGAAAAAAACAAAGCAAAACAAAACAAAACAGAAAACACAAAAAAACCTTTCTCTGAATGACCAGGGACCTTTATCCAGAAGTGGGGCATAACCCTAGACACAAGGGAGTGTGTTGGGGACCCTCAACTAATGCCTATCAGAGGTCTACTGTTAACTAGACTAGGTCACTCAGAGTTCATTTTTAATTTTGCTTTGTTGGTCTGTGAAAGTAATTCAACAGAGTCATGATAATGTACATAGTTAATGAAGTTAATTTATATTTAGCTTGGGTATAAATCACATAGTAAATTATAAATGATATTTTGAGAAACATATTACAGACAATTCAATGGCAGATTTTTGCATAAAAATTAACAGACATTGATTCTCTCTGTCTCTCCATAACCACTATTCATAAGTTGAAAAAATGTAGTTTTAATGAAAGTGTATTAAAAACTTAGCAACTGCTCTCATTCTATAGAACATGAAGTCACGGCTGGACACGGTGGCTCGGGCCTGTAATCCCAGCATTTTGGGAGGCCAAGGCAGGCGGATCACCTGACGTCAGGAGTTCAAGACCAGCCTGACCAACATGGCGAAACCCGGTCTGTACTAAAAAATGCAAAAATTAGTCAGGCGTGGTGGCAGATGCATGTAATCCCAGCTACTCAAGAGGCTGAGGCAGGGAGAATTGCTTGAACCCAGGAGGCAGAGGTTGCAGTGGGCAGAGATCATGCCACAGGACTCTAACCTGGGTGACAGAGCGAGACTCCATCTCAAAAAACAAACAAACAAACAAACAGAAAGAAAGAAAATGAAGCCACATAGTAACTATAGATAGAAATGTAGTTAAGTTACTATTGACACACCTTTGCCTAAAACCTATTCCCTTTTCACCATCCAGATAATTATTTATACATTTTGAGACCTCCACTCCCCGACTCCCAATTACAAACAGTAGGACTTGGAGCAGTTGCCTAGTTTGGCATTTTGTAAAGAAATCTATTGCTGTACTGCAATTAGGCAATTCAGGCTGTTATGGTTACACTAGACTTGAGAGAGGCTCATTCCCTAAACCCTCATTAGCTTTGAGAAATTTGATCAATTCACCCCTAATCTGGGTTTAAACTCATGTACAGACTCTATGCAGCTAGACAGGCTGAGGTGGAAACACCTTTCTGTTGTTGGGGGTTGGGGATGGGACAGACATCTCTGAATTAGGAAGGATGTCTTGCAGAACACCATCCTGTATGCTTGTCACCAGTTCTCATGTCCCCAGACGCCTCATATCTCACAATTGTTGCCACTCTCACCACTGAATCCCGGTTCCAGCCTCCTGAACACTTCAACAAGAGACTGTGCCATTGTTCACTGCAGTCTTGTTCAACACTGGGTCGGGCTTTTAAGATTATATAGCATGATTTTTTTTTTTTTTTTTTTTAGGGAGTCTCGTTCTGTCACGCAGGCTAGAGTGCAAAGGCGCTGTCTCAGCTCACTGCAACCTCCGCCTCCTGGGTTCAAGCAATTCTCCTGCCTCTGCATTCCGAGTAGCTGGGATTACAGGTGTGCACCACCGCACCTGGCACATTTTTGTACTTTTAGTAGTGACATGGTTTGTCCATGTTGGCCAGGCTGGTCTCAAATTCCTGACTTCAAGTGATCTGCCCACCTTGGCCTCCCAAAGTGCTGGGATTACAGGCATGAGCCACCACACCCAGCCTATATAGCATGATTTTATATTATACACTCTATGCTATATAAAAATACCATGATATTATATATTCTTTAAACTTTTTGGCCTAGGAGGATGGGGCTGAATGATTAGATGATACACATATAAAAATGAATTTAGACCAGAATTGTCCAGTCAAACTTTTGCAATGGTGGACATTATATCTGTGCTGTCCAATATAGTAGCCATTAGTGTCACGTGGCTATTGGGTCCTTGAAATGTGGCTAGTGTGACTGAGGACCTAAAAATTTATTAAATTTTAATTAACTTGAATCTAAACAACTATTGGTGGCTAGTGGCTACTCTTATCAGAGAGCACAGATATTTTCTTCAAGGGTGTGGCTCTTAGATTCTGGACCTCATTGGATATCTCAGACTTGGAATGCAGGCAATTTAAAGCTGTTCTAAAGTGGATCTTGAATAAGACTCTGAGACTTCTGTGTGGCTAGTCTCTTTTCTTGTATCAGGATGGGGTGATCTTTTTGGAGAAGGACAAGCAGGCATCACATAGGGATGGCTCATAAAGAGGTTGCTAACTTTAAAACAATTCAGATAGAGACCAGACTTTCAGAAGGGAAATCAGAGGTGGTTGAGTCTACCACTGTTTCCTCACTGGCCCTCTTCACTCTGTTCACACCATCATCTGCTGTTCTGCTCTTATTTTCAATGCTGGGAAATTTTACTCTGACATTTTTTAGGGGGTAAACATTTGCCTTGTAGAGGCAAGCATTTGCCTGGGAGATCCTAGGCTCTTAGGAGTTTTTAAAGATTTGGGCATTAGAATAAATTAGCTTCTTTAAAGCCACATATAAATTAACTTCAAGAGACCCAGCTGGGAAAAGTAGCTACTCAAGTATCTCAGGCAGTGGAGAAGCTCAATCACTACTCGGCCGAATGGAGTTTACAATCTCTCAGACTTGGACAAAGTGAGATATTTAAAAAGTCAGGACTCAGAGGTCCACGGAATTCCAGACATATAGGGAGCTTCTTTCTATTCTTTCCAACACACGGACGTCACCCGTGTCAAGAGCAAGTGGCATACATACTCTGCGTTTGTGGAAGAGTCACCTTTCGTGGAGCAAGAAGGCGAACAGTGTTGCTGCCTGGTGCAAGGTGTGTTAGTGCCAGGCTGGCCATGGAAGAGTCACCAGAACTCCAGCCCCCATACTGGGGGATTCTGATTCTAGCAGATTTGAGGTAGTGCCTGGCAATCTGCATTTTTTAACAGGTGAGATTCTATTGTAAAACTAGATCTGGGGGCTCCTGCCAAGATTGGTAGTAACAACTATTCTTATTGGGAGAAGTGGCCAGGAGGAGCTAAATAGCACCAGTCATACTAGAACTGAGGTCCTCTGGCTGAGGGATCAGAGTAAAAGAACTCTCTGCCCAGACCCTAGGGTGACACATATGGCATTATCACAACTTATACCTCACACAAGAAAGAAAGGGCTTAGCTGCTGATTGTCTATTTTCCATCAATTCTTGAGAGGGCATAGACTTAGTTCATCATCTGAAACCAAACATTATCTTAGCAAATTTCCATATAAATTGGTGATAGATAATAGCAAAGGTGTTTAAAAAAGCCAATAAAGATGATTACATCTATTCTTAGCTTAGGATCCCATAAGAATGAACATTTACTGCTAATAATTAAGAAGCATAAAAAGGGACATTCTAAACAGAATCTTATTTTGGAATTTTAGTATTAACAGATAGCAGCTTCACAGGTCAAAGTCTCCTATGTGATAGGAAAATGCAGAGGGGAAGTGATATTCAAATGCAGCCCAGGCACCCTGTGAACTTAAGAGCTTGCTCTTTTGTGCGGAGATTTTGTTTCATATTTCTGATTACCGATAGCTGTGATGATCAAGCTCACAAGTAGGCATTCAACCTTGTTCCCACTTCCTTCCTTGAATCCACTGGGAACTCTGAGGGCTCAGAATTTGCATCTCTGTGGAAAATGCTGGTGAGCTCTTTGGTGAAAGATCCATTCTCCATTGGGCAAGATGTGGACAGGGAGGTTTATGGATCAATTCCACTGATACTGTGTCGTGCTTAATAGGGCTCTAGGTCACAAAGTCTCTGAAGTCTGCCCAGACAGGAAGATCAAGAAAAGAAGAAGAGCAATACCCTGTTTCACTGGTGGGATGTGTTGCTCACATAAGGTTCCGGAGTCTGTTTTCTAGACACAAGCATGGACACAAAAATCCTTCTGTGGCCGGGCGCGGTGGCTCAAGCCTGTAATCCCAGCACTTTGGGAGGCTGAGACGGGCAGATCACGAGGTCAGGAGATCGAGACCATCCTGGCTAAGCCAGTGAAACCCCGTCTCTACTAAAAAATACAAAAAAACTAGCCGGGCGAGGTGGCGGGCGCCTGTAGTCCCAGCTACTGGGGAGGCTGAGGCAGGAGAATGGCATAAAGCCGGGAGGCGGAGCTTGCAGTGAGCCAAGATCCGGCCACTGCACTCCAGCCTGGGCAACCGAGTGAGACTCCGTCTCAAAAAAAAAAAAAAAAAAAAAAAAAAAAAAAAAAAAAATCCTTCTGCTTGAGCATATGTGGGCACAACTCACACTCAGTGTGATACCCACAGACATGTAGTTAAGGCTCAGAGATGTAGGCAAGGCTCAGAATCATTCAGAGAAAGTGACTGAGGCTGACACCAGGTGGAGGCAAAGCCTTCTCAACCCTCTTAGTGGTTTTGCTCAGGGACAGTCCAGGTAGACAGAAGATCCAGCAACAGGTTTCTCTGTTCTTGTTCAGATCTGACGTGGTGGTAGCCCAGCAAATTCATGGCATTGCCACAGGCTTTCTGAAGTCGAGAAACCTTTTCATAGGGCAAAGACCAGCGCCAAGCCTGGGAGACATTTAGGGCATTCCTGGCATTTGTTTGGAAGGCATGGTCACCCAGGCCCTTGCCTTGGGTGATGTTAAGCACCCAGGTCTGAAGATGGGGCAAGAATTCCAACCCCACGAATTCATACATTCGGGAAGTCTGGGCCACAGGGGCTCGGACCAGGTCCTCATAGCGCACAAGCAGGTAGCGTTCCTGCAGGGCCTTGGGCAAGGACTGGATGGTCTTGTAGATCTCCAGTTGGCTTTGGCAGATGACCTGCATCACATAGTAGGGTTGTTCCTCCTTGTTGAGTTTGTGCTTATGCTGCCCCATCACAATGCGACTGTCAATCATGAGATCTCCCTTTGTGTGTTCTCGGGAACGGAACACGGCCCGGGGGTCCCGGACCAGGTGCACGATGTGCAGGTTGAGGGAAGGGTCTTTCAGCAGCGGGTAGAGGGACTGCAGGTTGAAGAAGCGCACCTCCTTGAGCACCACGTGGCTGTAGGAGTGGCAGGCCTTCTCTACCACCTCAAAGGGCTGTTGACTGCACAGGAGCCTGCATTGAGCCTGGGGGATGATTTCTTCTCGTGGGATGATGTCACAGGCAGGTGCGGAACACAGGGCCCGGCTGGTCTCCCACTGGAAGAGGCTGGACTGTCTCCGGGGACCAGGTTCCATGTAGGCATCAAAGACGCTCATGTCACACAAGAACACGGCCCGTATCAGATCCCGCACCGCCATGTGAAGCGTCCAGGCGGTGCTCTGCTTGAAGGTCATCCACACATGCCAGGCGGGCTCCATCAGGTAGAAGACATCTGGGTGCTGCCCAAAAAGCTGCCCCACAAAAGAGGAGCCAGAGCGCCAGGAAGACAGAACCAGCACGTGCACGTGCATGCGCTTGGGCTGTGCCTTCATAGACAGGGAGCTGATGTTGTGGCTGTACATGTAGAAGAATAGAGCCAAGATGGCCGTCTGGAAAACCAGAAATAGCAGGAGCTTCATTTTTTTAGGCAGTAGCATTGTGCTAAAGTGGCAGACCTTTAAGGAACAAACAGAAAGGGTGGGGTTGGGCTGCTGTTTTACTGTTTGCCTTCTATTCCCCTTCTGGCCAAAGCCACCTGCTCTCTGACCCTCCACCAAGGAGCAACATGGGAAGCCAGAGGATTCCTGCCAACAGTGGTGCCAATTCCTCTCCAAATCATTTCCTGTCCTTTACACTTAGTGTGTTGATACATTCTCCTTCAGGGTCTTTAATTCCTCCTTCCTGGTCTTTCTAAACCAAGCCGCCTTGCCCATTGGTTTACCAAAAATATCTGAACTGAGCCATATTTAATCAACACAAGGAAATGGCTCCATCATGGTGCCCTGCCGACAAGGATGTCTTCAGACAGGCCATGTAGGGGAGGCTTTACCTCAGTCTAACTCAAGTCTTGGTTGAATGCCTTGTGATTCCTGCAGAAACAGAGGGAGATAAGCCACCTAGTGGAGAACTGCCTCGAGGCCACTGCTTACTCCTCCCTCCATCATAAGGGAGACTGCAGCCAAGACTGTGTCTCATCTCCCTCCCTCACTGCAATTAAGCACAGGACTTTCCACTCCAGTCCCTCAAAGGATAGGGCTGCAGGCTGTACAACTGCTTGGCTTTAGTTGGAATTGTCTCCTCAAAGGCAGAGCCAGGTGCTCATGGTGCCTGTCACCTATTTATCTGCTATCTGGTGTTCTGACATTAGTATACAGCGAAAAGTCTACTTCCAGCACCTGACCTCACCTGCCCATTTCTTTCCCTGCCCTAGATAGCACATCCTTCTGATTTGGTGTCATCCCATGGGACCAAGGCCATGGGGAGTTGATCCAATGTTGACCTTGTATCTGTGTAGGTAATAAACTGTCTACTCTATTTGAGCTGAATTAGAGTTATTTGAGCTATTAGAGTCTCCTTACCTGCCAACTCTAAGAAAGCATGGCAAGCCAACCTAAGTGCCACAGATCTCACAGCTGTGTCACTCTCACTGGTGATACCTGTGACCCGTGACTCCCACACTGCTGCTTGAGGCATGCTTGATTACGTGGGACAGCCTACTCAGGCTCAGTAGAGTTGGGCAAGCGTGTATCACACAACCCTAGGGAGTGCCATCCCATCAAGAATTTAGATATTTATTTTCAAAATGTTTTTTTGTAGGTGACGGTAAAGTATCTTGGTCCAACAAAATAAGTATATTAAGGCCAGGCGCAGTGGCTCATGCCTGTAATCCCAGCACTTTGGGAAACTGAGCTGGGCAGATCACTTGAGGTCAGGAGTTTGAGACCAGCCTGGCCAACATGGCAAAACCCTGTCTCTACCAAAGATACAAAAATTAGCTGGGTGTGTTGGTGCATGCCTATAGTCCCAGCTACTTGGGAGGCTGAGGCAGGAGAATCATTTGAACCTGGGAGACAGAGGTTGCAGTGAGCTGATATCACGCCACTGCACTCCAGCCTGGGTGAAAGGCTGAGAGTCCATCTCCAAAAAAAACCCACAAATAAAACAAAACAAAAAAAAAATAAGTATATTAAGATGGTTTTCCAGTTGATAGACAGTAAATATCTAGAGAAAGGAGTCTCACTTTGTGATTCGTACAAAGTCTCATACTGACTGATGGCAACATTTTGCAATCAGGGCTTGCTCTGTGTGAAAGGACCATGGTTCCCAGTGCTATGCTAGAATGTTATTCCAAGGGAGATTTTAACCTCCTTCCCACATGACTTTGTCATTCTGGGTGACCTTCTGACATAAATAACTATTGGGAGAGAAAATAGCTATTGCACATAGTAAAATATTCATAGTAGTAGTAAGGTGTTCATTTGTATATCACCATGTACACAAGAAATTCTCCCTTCTGGCTTTAGTAAAAAATAGAGGCTAGATTTCCAGATGGTAACTGGGGCTGGATTTGGGGGTCAGCTATTTTTGTGGTAGCAGGTCTTATACCATTTTTTAAAAAAAGTTTTTATTATTTATTTATTCTTTTGCAGAGATGAGGTCTTGAAATGTTGCTCATGGCTGAGCACAGTGGCTCATACCTGTAGTCCCAACACTTTTGGAGGCCGAGGCAGGTGGATCACATGAGGTCAGGAGTTCAAGACCAACCTGGCCAACATGGTGAAACACTGTCTCTGCTAAAAATACAAAAATTAGCTGGACATGGTGGCTGGTGCCTGTAATCCCAGCTACTTGGGAGGCTGAGGTAGGAGAATCACTTGAATCCAAAAGGCGGAGATTGCAGTGAGCTGAGATTGTGCCATTGTATTCCAGCCTGGGCAACAAGAACAAAACTCCGTCTCAAAAAAGAAAAAAAAAATGTTGCTCAGGCTGATCTTGAATTCTCGGCCTCAAACAATCTTCCTGCCTCAGCCTCCCAAAGTGCTAGGATTACAGGCATGGGCTCCATGCTCAGCCTAAAAAGTTTTTAATAGGTAATAGTCACATGATTCGAATTGTTTTGAAAAGTATCTACAGACTTGGAATTTAAAACAAGTGCTTTCTCAGATTCAGTGTGCAGGAGGGAGAAAAGTGCCTGCCAGCCTGCAGCCCAGCCTGACACATCCCAGGCTTTTAACATATGTCACTGTGGGCGTGGCGCGGTGGCTCAAGCCTGTAATCCCAGCACTTTGGGAGGCCGAGACGGGCGGATCACGAGGTCAGGAGATCGAGACCATCCTGGCTAACACGGTGAAACCCCGTCTCTACTAAAAAAAATACAAAAACTAGCCGGGCGAGGTGGCGGGCGCCTGTAGTCCCAGCTCCTCGGAGGCTGAGGCAGGAGAATGGCGTAAACCCGGGAGGCGGAGCTTGCAGTGAGCTGAGATCCGGCCACTGCACTCCAGTCCGGGTGACAGAGCGAGACTCCGCCTCAAAAAAAAAAAAAAAAAAAAAAAATGTCACTGTGGAGGGGAAATCTTTTTTTTTTTTTTGAGACGGGGTCTTGCTCTGTCGCCAGGCTTAAGTGCAGTGGCGTGATCTCGGCTCACTGCAACCTCCTGCTCCCGGGTTCAAGTAATTCCCCTGCCTCAGCCTCTCGAGTAGCTGGGACTATAGGCTCGCGCCACCAGGCTCGGCTAATTTTTGTATGTTAGTAGAGACGGGGTTTCACCATATTGACCAGGATGGTCTTGATCTCCTGAACTTATGATCCACCCGCCTCAGCCTCCCAAAGTGCTGGGATTACAGGCGTGAGCCACTGCGCCCAGCCAGGAGGGGAAATCTTATGACAAGCACTTGTGCCTGTGAGGGAGTCCTGTAGTCAGAAATTAGGAACTTCTAGAGCTATTTGTCAACATGGGTAGTGACATATCTTTAAAGGGGTCATAGTATTTTTCCAGAGGAAAGAAAACCTAAGAATTTTACTAGCTGACAAATCAGTCCTCTCTTCTTTACGTACTGATAGCTGCTATTTATCTGCTAGCTGGTGTTTTGTCATCAGTGTACAGTGAAAAGTCTACTTCCAGCACCTGACCTCACCTGCCCATTTCTCATCTTGCCCCAGATTGCAACTAAGTTTTTTTTTTTTTTTTTTTTGAGACAGAGACTTGTTCTGTTGCCCAGGCTGGAGTGCTGTGGTGTGATCTCGGTTTGCTGAAACCTCCGCCTCCCGGGTTCAAGTGATTCTCCTGCCTCAGCCTCCTGAGTAGGTGAGACTACAGGCGCACACCACCACGCCCAACTAATTTTTGTATTTTTAGTAGAAACGAGGTTTCACCATGTTAGCCAGGCTGGTCTCGAACTCCTGACCTCAAGTGGTCTGCCTGCCTCGGCCTTCCAAAGTGCTGGGATTATACAGGTGTGAGCCACTGTGTCCAGCCTAAGTTCATTTTTTAATGTGCCTTTTCAGTTGCTTTATGTGTACACAAGAACATTCAAATGTGTATGTGTTCTTAATTTTTTTCCTCTTTAAAATGTAAAAAAAAAAAAAAAAAAAAATTCAAGTTATCTGTTCTGTGCTGCCCTTCATTTTTACTTGTCAATATGTCTTAGGGAGCATTCCAGGGCAGCTCGTAAAGCAGTTCCTCGTTCCTTGTTGCTTCGAAGAAGTATTCTATGGATTAACCACAGTTTATTTAATCAGTTTCCTCATTGATGGGCTTACAAGTTGTTTCCAGTCTTTTGCCATTTCAAATGCTTCAGTGATGACCTTTATGTTCACACACCATCACACATGTATGTAAGATCACACATGTATGAAGGCAGCCTTCATACTGATCAGAAACTATTATCTAGGTCCAGGGCTCCAGAGACCTGTGAGAGTGGATTTTAGGAGAGAAACTGGGCAGCCGCAAAGGAGACTCTTGGCCCTTGTAGCTTTCTTCCTGAAGGGAGAGCACGCTTTGCCAGTTCGTGGGTTTTCCTTGGAAGTCCCCTAAACCTTCTGGGAAGTATGAAATGACTCAAGCCAAACCTTGGGTGCAATAGCAGTAAAACCCCTTTTCTTCCATTCATAATAACAGTGCTTTTCCTCTGGATGTGCCAAAAAGATCCAATGAGGATCATCTCACCTTCATGCCTGAAAATCACTTGCTATATGGCAAGAAAATGTCAATGAGTGGTAATTCCTGCCCTGTAGTCTTAGTCCTGTAGATTAGAACAGGACCGGCTAGGCTGTGCGTGGTGGCTCACGTCTGTAATCCCAGCACTTTGGGAGGCTGAGGTGGGTAGATCACGAGGTCAGGAGATCGAGACTATCCTGGCTAACACGGTGAAACCCTGTCTCTACTAAAAATACAAAAAATTAGCCAGGCACGGTGGCGGGCGCCTGTAGTCCCAGCTACTCAGGAGGCTGAGGCAGGAGAATGGCGTGATCCAGGGAGGCAGAGCTTGCAGTGAGCTGAGATCGTACCACTGCATTTCAACATGGGTTACAGAGCAAGATTCCATCTCAAAGAAAAAGAAAAAAGAACAGAACCAGCTAGGATGTGCTCCTAGTTCTTAAAACTTGAGTGCAAGAGGAAAATGATTAGAAACTAGGCTATTATTATCATGGTCCAAGGATGTCCTTCCTCCCCGCAAAGACTGAAGAGGTGACTTTAGCAAGAGGCTTCTCCTAAGGGCAATGTGAGTACGAGAAAATATTTGGAACAAAAATAGGAAGCAATAGAGCAAAACCAAAAGGAGAGGAAAATGAGAAGAACTTAACCTGTATACACTTATAAGGAAATGGTGATAGAATTTTATAAGCAGGGCTTATAATTAGGAAAAAGCTAACATTTCCTAGGGATTAGGAGAATAGACCTTTCAAAGCGACACCCTCCCTTCCTCCATCCAACTTGGGGCCAGTTCTGTGTCCTGTGCGGGGGCTTGATGGCTATGGGCCCTCCTTGCCTGCCAATTGCTGCTGGCCTGAAGCCCATTTCCTCCCCAAGCTGGAGCTGGGCCTTCTAACTGCCCCCAGTTGTTCTCAGGTGTTAGTTGTCCACAGTTCTGAGGCACTCCCGTGGAAATCCTCTGACTTATTTTTCTTTCCGTGAGCACTTGCCCTGGCTAGAAAGCGTAGCTTTTGTGAAGCAAGTTCCATCCCTTGTCACTGAGCCTCAAGACACATCAGGATCTAGATGACACATGATGGGCTGGCCGGAGAGCCAGGGGATACTTTAGGATGTGTCTTGGGCAAAACTCGTTTCTGAAGACTGTAATGAGCAGCAGAGGCAGATGCTCCTGGGCCTGGGCAGAAGTGAGGTGATGCGAGTCAGGGCGCTTCATGGAAGGGGACTCTTCAATAGTGTCCTCGAATCCTGCTCTCCCATTGCCAGAATTCCCAGCTGTTTGTCTCTAGGGTGGCCTTTGACGTCGACCTTTCTATTCTGTCTCTCAGCATCTCCCCATCACCCATGGCTGCCCAAAACTACCTTTTACATTTTTAAAAAAATTACTATTTTTTTTGAGACGGAGTCTCACTCTGTCAGTGATCTCAGCTCACTGAAACCTCTGCCTCCTGGGTTCAAGTAATTCTCGTGCCTCAGCCTCCCAGGTGACTGGGATTACAGGTGCCCGCCACCATGCCCAGCTAATTTTTGTGTTTTTAGTAGAGACAGGGTTTCGCCATGTTGGACAGGTTGGTCTCAAACTCCTAACCTCAAGTGATCCACCAGCCTCAACCTCCCAAAGTGCTGAGATTACAGGTCTGAGCCACCACGCCTGGCCCAAAATCTTTTTTTATCTTTTTTTTAGAGTTGGGGTCTCACTCTGTCGCCCAGGATGGAGTACAGTGGCATGATCATAGCTCATTGCAGCCTTGAACTCCTGGCCTCAAGTGATTCTCAATCCTCCTGTCTCAGCCTCCCCAGTAGCTGGGATCACAGGTGTGTCCAATCACACCCAGATAATTTTTTCATTTTTCACTAGAGACTGGACCTCGCTATATTGCCCAGGCTGGTGTCAAACTCCTGGCCTCAAGCCACCTTCCAGCCTTGGCCTCCCAAAGTGCTGGGATTACAGGTGTGAGCCACTGCACCTGTCCAAAAGTATCTTTTTAAAGCAAAGTCTATCAACTTCCTGCCTAAAAAATCCTTCAATAAATTTCCAGTGTATATGGGATTAAATAAACATCCCCACGCTTTGCACCTGGGATCCTTCATGGTCTAGTCTTGATTTCCCATCACTCCCCTCTGTTTTAGTGCCTTAGGCTCCCAACTTTCAGTTCTTCCAAACTTGCCCTGTGATTTAAAAGCCCTGAGATTTTTGCAGGACAGCCATTGTTCCTTCAAGAATCTGACCACAGCCTGCCTTCTCCCTGAAAGAAATTCTGTCTCTTCCTCCTGAGATTTTTTTGTTTTAATTTTATTTTTTAGACAGAGTCTTGCTCTGTCACCCAGGCTGGAGTGCAGTGGCACCATCTCGGCTCACCGCAAACTCCGCCTCCTGGGTTCAAGTGATTCTCCTGCCTCAGCCTCCCGAGTAGCTGGGATTATAGCCATGCCCAGCTAATTTTTGTATTTCTAGTGGAAACAGGGATTTGCCATGTTGGTCAGGCTGGTCTCAAACTCCTGATCTTAGGTGATCCACCCGCCTCGGCCTGCCAAAATCCTGGGACCACAGGTGTGAACCACCGCAACCGGCCCCCTCCTGAGATTAATTTGTTTCCCAGCCCTTCTGTTAGCAGCCTTCCGTCTTGACAGTAAAAGGCTGTATGAGTGCCTCTCTTTTCTCTGGGCCACTATAGCTTAAGGGAAAGGCTGTATCTTATCTTACAGATAAATAATTCTGCAAATGATCAGGGCTCGGCTCATTAAACACTTGCTAAGTAAATGAGTAAGTAAGTAAATGGATGAGCGTGGGCTCAATCTCCTGATCAAGATCGCGCCACTGCACTCCAGCCTGGGCGACAGAGCGAAACATCGTCTCAAAAAAAAAAAAAAAAAAAAAAAAAAAGCCGCCACACAGTAATTGCTAGAAAGCAGAAAACCAAAGGAGCTCCTTTAAGAGAATGAAACGTAAGTATCCTTTTCTGAAATGCTCACGGACACTCTTCAGCATCACTGACTAAAATTTAGGCTACTGCATGGAGCAGTGAGCACATAACCCATGCCGTCTCAGTTACTTGGACCAAGCTACTAATAAAGTCAGAGGCATGGGTTAGATGCAATATGGCACAGTAACCCTCAGTCCAAAAAACAGTTACTATACCAAGCATGCATGAATTAAAACCAGGAGGGAAATTATTTTTCCCTGCCTGTATGAAAATTAGTTTTAGAAAACATTTAAAAAATAAAAACCTCATTGCTGGGTGACAGGCTACCTTGCTTGAATCTACTCAGTTACTAGGCTGACAAAGCAAAAGGAAAAAACAGAGCAAAACAAAAAACAAAAACAAAACAAAAAAACCCAACCTCAGCACATTCCGTCATTACCACCCCAAAAAATTAATTTAAAAACATGTTGCCCCAGTGATAGGTGAGCGGTATCATCTTAAAACACAAAGGACAGCCATTTCTGAGGAGTCAAGAGAACCTTAGGATCTTGAAACCACCACCAAAGGGGTGGTGAGAAGGGAGAATCTATGTTTGGCACAGGAACCACGAAGGTGCCGGATGGGTTACCTCAAGCAGCAGCTGATTAGAGAGGGCTGAATTATAGATGTCCCCCAAATCAGTACCATGTAGCCTTGTAGAGACAAAATGGGAAATTCTGAGGGGGGGGGGGGGCAGGAAACCAGACAGATATTAATTTGAGAAGTCTGGATTCCAGTCACTGGATCCATTCCTAACTTACACTTCCCATGAGATTATGCCCCTTACAAGTAGAAATTAGATACAGCAGAAGATACCTTGAGCAAAGAGAGAGAGAATGGGGTTGGATTGGGGAAACTGGCATCCTCACAAATAGCCTGAAGACCTGGGAAACCTCTGGATATAGGCACCTGGGTAAAGGGTGTCCATATAGCAAACTCTCCCTAGACAGTGTCAGGAGGATTGGACCTGGGTCCCGCCAGGGCTGTGTCACTAGTGCCAAGGACAGTGCATGGCACATAGTAGGTGCTCAAGGAACATCTATCAACAAATGACAAGTGAACATATATTGTACAGTTTTTTTTTTAACTATATGAAACCCAGAAAGGAAGATTGAGCAAGATATTATAAACCAAAAATAAAATTCTAAGTCCCCCCAACCATCTGAAAGGACTTCCTCCTCAGCCAGGACTCTTTTTTTTTTGAGATGGATTCTTGCTCTGTTGTCCAGGCTGGAGTGCAGTGGCACGATCTCAGCTCACTGCAACCTCAACTCCCCAGGTTCAAGCGATTCTCCTGCCTCAGCCTCCCGAGTAATTGGGATTATAGGCACGCGCCCATGTAATCCCATGCCTGGCTCATTTTTTGTATTTTTAGAAGAGACGGGGTTTTGCCATGTTGGCCAGGCAGGTCTCGAACTCCTGACCTCAGGTGATCCACTGCCTCAGTCTCCTAATAGTGCTGGGATTACATCCGTGAGCCACTGTGCTCAGCCAGGGGTCTTTTTAAAATTTAACTTGAGAGACTGTTTCAGGCCATGACAAGAAGTGGGGGTCTGACATACCTCATTATACCTCTCCAGCATTAGCACCAACACAGACCTTAAGTCTGATAAGAAACATTTTACAACCTATTCTCTCTGAAGCCTACTACCTGAAGGCTTCCTCTGCAAATAAGAACTTGGGTCTCCACAATCCGTTATCTTAACCCAGACATTCCTTTCTATTGATCTCAGGTCCTTAGATAAACTCAACCGTCAACTAGAAAAATTTTAAATCTACTTCTAAGCTGGAACCTCCCACCTGTACTTTTTTTCTTTCTTTCTTTCTTTTTTTTTTTTTTTTTTTTTGAGATGGAGTTTTGCTCTTGTTGCCCAGGCTAGAGTGCAATGGCAGGATCTCGGCTCACTGTGGACTCCACCTCCCAGGTTCAAGCGATTCTCCTGCCTCCACCTCCTGAGTAGCTGGCAGTACAGGTGCCTGCTACCATGCCCGGCTAATTTTTTTTGGTATCTTTCGTACAGACGGGGTTTCGCCATGTTGGCCAGGCTGGTCTTGAACTCCCGGCCTCAGGTGATCCGCCTCCCTCAGCTTCCCAAAGTGCTGGGATTACAGGCGCGAGCCACCGCACCTGGCCAGATGTATTTCTTAAATGTATTTGATTGAAGTCTCATGTCTCCCTAAAGTGTATAAAACCAAGCTGCACCCTGACCACCTTGGATACATGTTCTCAGGACCTCCTGAGGGCTGTGTCACGGGCCATGGTCCCTCATATTTGGCTCAGAATAAATCTCTTCAAATATGTCACAGAGTCTGACTCTTTTCACTGACAATATTACATTTATTTTACACATAGAAAAGTATTTCAGTTCCAATTAGAAGTTTCAAACTTGTCCAAGGCCATGCACGATAGACGTATCTTCTACCTTAGCTGATATGCTGGCACCATAACTTAATCATATTGCACATGGGCATGGTGTTCCACATTTTTAAAGCCCTTTTAGCTGCAGTTGTGATAATGATCCAGTTAGATATTTTAGACAGTGATGAGCCATTTCCTCATTTTTCAGAATAAATCAACTAAATTTTAATTGATTGGCTTAGCCGGGATAATAGCCCTTTCTGAATCAGAACCCAGGTTTTGGGGGTCCCAGGGCTGAGAGTTTTCAATGATCACACTATCCCTCACCTGAGCTAGAGAAAACCTACAGTTCCTTACACCTCCTGCCTTCCACTCCCCAGCAGAAAACAGAGGAGAAGCTGCAGGAAGTATAGAAATGTGAGCTCCAAAGCCAGGATCTGAACGAGTCCGTTGCACCAGGGGACAATCTACAAAATATACATCAGAACAGCCTGACCTGCTTTCTGGGCTCTTTTGGACCCATTTAGGGATACAGCTGGTGGGGCTCGGGGCTGCTGGTGAGCAGCTTGTGTTTTATTTTCCCCAGAAAATTCCCCAGGTGATCTGATTTATCCCCTCTACGCAAACCGCCTTCGCCACTGTAATCTACAGCTTAGCTGCCAGAGGTTATCTGTTACTCTTGCTCAAGCAGCTCTGGGATAATGGCTCTGCATTGGAGTCGTACACAGAAATTCTCTCCTTACCTTGTGGCTTGGGCTTCCCTGCTGCTTTTGAGAGGCTCACTGCTAGCCGGGCCGTGCGCTTTTCTCCTCTGACTCACCAACTCCCCTCTTGGCTTCCTCCTCCTACTTGCTTTTGCATAACCGTCCCTACTCAGAGCACATTTCACTGTCCTCTCCCTTCTGCCAAAAACAAAAAAGGACCCACCTTGCAAGACGGGCTTGAGAAAGCACTCACTCCCAAGAAGCTGTGAAAGTAACAGCTTTAACACTTTAACGAGGTGAGACTCGAGGGGTGGGGAGACTGCTTGAGGTGGGCTGGAAGAAGCAAAGGAGGAAGCATTTTCCCCCAGACTGGAGGCATCCTGGAATGTTGACTCCTGAAAACTGTGAAGGTCAACTCCCTTGGGGGAGAGTAGGGCGGCCGGGGGGGGGGGGGGGGGGGGGGGGGGGGGGGGGGAAAGGGAAAGAAAGAGGGAGAGAGACCCAGGAGAGCTAGTAGATGAGGCTGATAGGGAAATTTCTTGACACTTACAACCGGACAGGCTACAAAATCTCAAACCTGATTCCTAGACCTTATCTTATGTCCGAGGAGAAAATGTGAAAGTTCTTTCTTGCATTGCACTTGCCTGTTCTCTCCACCCTGGGTCTAGGGAGGTAACACTTCTCAGCCCCTGTGTCGTATTCAATATCTTCACCCTTTCTACAAGAGGTAATAAATATTTTCTGGGAGGACATAGATGTACTGGCTTGGTGGTACAGGAGAAAAAAAAATCCCATTTAAGGAAAAAAGAAGCTATCATTAAAGATTACAACTTCTCCCTTGCTGTGTGCCCTTGGGCCAATCACATACCTATTTTGTGCTACTTTACACGGTTATCATGAGTCTGAAACAATGGATGCCCAAGAATAAACGTGAATTGTGGTAGAGAATGGAAGCCTCAGACTTTCAAGTCCAAGATCTTGCCGGGCAAGTCATACGACCTCTTTGAGCCCTAGAATATTATCAGTGTTAAATAAGGGTAACAATATCTATCTTACAGTATTGTTGTCAATGTTAGGATTAATGCATGAAGCTCCTAACACAATATTATGACAATATAAGAGTTAAAAAGTGGTTGTTATTATCGAATAATAATGCCTCCCCACCCCTGCACAACTCAGCTGCCAGTTGCTTTTCCAGACCTTGGAAGAGAGAGCAGGCAGGGATGTGTGAGCTCTGGGATGGTCTTTGCCGATTTCCATCAGCTGAGTCCACTAAGCACAAATGACAAGAACCTGTGGTGCTTGCCGTGAATTGATTTCAATTGTGTGGCTCTTCCTCCCTTCCTGTTTCTCTCTGGCAGAGAGAAGAGAAATTTCTCTTCCTCCAGTGAAGGACTTTGGGCAGAGGTGTAACTGGAAGCGCTGGAACTGGGCAGTTGGTAGTTCTGCTTTTATGGACAAAGAGATGATTCAGGTGCTGGCACGACAGAGCGAGATGGCACAAGGCTTCATCACGCTACTCAGAATAGTATGTAATAAATGAAGTTTCTTTCTGGAATTTTTCCACTTAATATTTTCAAATCATGGTTGATGATGAGTAGCTAAAACTGGGAAGCAAAACCGTGGATAAAGGGGGACTCCTGTAGTTTTACTCCAGCCCTTTCTAACGTTCTTTTCATGTTTTTTCAGAACCTTCCTAAATACAGTGAGGTCACTCAAATACACCATAACCCCAAGTAATTCCGATCACCTGCCATCTTTCCCTTGCTAGGAATTCATACTGGCAGAATGTCATCAGCCAAAGAAAGGCATCATCTGGTCACTAGTATATGATGGTGACCAGCATATTCAGATACTGGACTTCCAAGGGTCTACCACATTCCACAGCACTGGGAAGAAATTTGAATGTTGGTGTCTGATATCCAGGCCTTCCTGTGGATGTCCTGCAGTCCACGTCTCTAAGGCAGCACTGTCCAATAGCAGTCTCTGTGATGATGGAAATGTTCCATATCTGCACTATACAGTAGCCACTGCCCACCTGAAACGTGCCTAGTGCTACCATATTGGATCATGCAGTCAAGTAAGAGATCTAATCTTTTTATTTTTGAGTTTCCAAAATCTGATAACAGATATAGACCTCTGTAGAAAAATGTACAGTTGCTCATTTACAAACGCAAAATCATGTGCAATGCCAAGGAATCCCAAGTTTAAATTCCCCACAAAAGGCTGTGTGTACTTGAAGTGATTTAGACAATTGTCTCCTGGGGACCACTATTCAGCAAAGTGGCTGTTCTCATCTTTGCCCTTGGAAGTTTACCATCTTTACTGTCTGGGGACCCACCTGAGTGGTGAAGAGGCCTGGGGTCAGCTACTGACCTAGACTCTGATTTTCTCAGGGGTCAAAAGGATCTTTCTGCTGATTACACTACCTACTTCTGCTACCTTACCCTGACCATCACTCTAAATGAGAATGCAGTTTCTTCACTTCCACACTTACCTACATATCTTTTCTGTCCCTATTAACACTAAAAGGACAGTGATGCCTCCTTGAGTTTCTTTTCATGTAGGGGCTCTAGCATTCCTCATTTTTTTACTCTGAGCATCAGCCTGCAATGCAGATGTCCGGGTCTGAAACGGTTGAGGAACATGTCACCCCCTACATTGGTCACCAACCCTGTTTTGCTTACCAAAGCCAGTGTCAGGCCTGAGTAGGTCACTGGCTAAGTGGCTGAGTTTAGAGAATAGATTCTGGAGGGCTTTGTAGTTTGGCTAAGTTTCTGAAGGCTGTAGAGACTGGATCTTAGCATCATAGGGAGCCAACGCCTTTGGAAGAAGTGTCTGCAAGCCAGGAAGGAAATCTTGGTAGCTGTAAATCCTGTTATCAAATGGGTAATTGCTTTCAGTAGAACTTGCTTCCTTGAGCTGGGCCCTGGTGGTGGACATCTGTGTAGGGAATCCTCCAGCAATAGGATGTCCCTTATCTGTGTTAGAAATATTTGTTTCAACAGTGGGAGAATAAGTTGGACTAGAATAGATCAAGATTAGCAGAAAAATGAACACAGTCTTAAGTTTTTCACTGGTTCTTGCTTTCTTGTTGCTCCTCTGAAGGGAAGAGAGGATAGGAAAATAGGAAATAATGAGCCAGGAGTTCCTAGTAAAGTTCAGGCATCCCTTGTATGTCTTTAATGGTTCAGGAACATAACATTGCTGCATAATTGTGGCTTTATCTGGAATCACTCTCCTGAAATTCTATTCCTTGTCTTCCAAAAACTGTCAGAGACTGCTTCAGGTGACCCGTGATGATTTAGTCAAGGAGTTTCTGGAGAGGAAATCTGGGGAGAATATCAGTGTGTCTTCCGGTGGACTGTCACCTCATGTATCACATTCATCACCAATGTCTGTCTGAAGGTAAAATAGCCTTTAAATAGCTGTCAAATTTGCCCTCCTTCTTTTTTTGTCAACAGCCACTGTCTTCGGTCTCCCTTTCCATTTTTTGTTTGTTGCTTGAATTTCTGCCAACAGCCTCTGACTTTTTCCCATATCTCCAATCTTACCCCCTCCAGCCTTCCCACTCTACCCTGCAGCTAGAGTGATCTTTCCTAGGATGGATCGGATCCCCAGCATTGCCCTGATGCAAATGCTGCAAGGGAGCTCATTAGAGACACAGTACAAATTCCTCGAGATGCTTAGTTAGGCACCTTTTAAGAGTTGGTGTCTCTCGGCTGGGTGTGGCGGCTCACGTCTGTAATCCTAGCACTTTGGGAGGCCGAGGCGGGCAGATCACCTGAGGTCCGGAGTTCGAGACCAGCCTGGCCAACATGGCGAAACCGCGTCTCTACTAAAAATACAAAAATTAGCTGGGCATGGTGGCATACACCTGTAATCCCAGCTACTCAGGAGGCTGAGGCAGGAGAATAACTTGAACTCGGGGAATGGAGGTTGCAGGTAGGTGGGTAGATGATGTGCTGGGAATTTGTAGAAATTCCCTTCTTATTGCTTTTATTTTCCTAGTGAGTGAGAGGATAAGGTTGTCAGCTGAGACTGAGGATGGGGAAGGAGTTATGGAAGCTTGAAGAGAGAGAGAGGAAGATATGGAATGGCAATCTGTGAGAATACGTCAGTGACTGTGCTAGGGTAATGAAGTAAGATAGACACGTGAAGCTGAAGGCCAGTGGTCATAAACTTAAAGTGAAAGCGGATAGCAGAGGTGTGTAGTTTTTCCAACCATGTTTGGCTACTACTTCTTGTGTGGGGATAGGTGGAGAGTTAGATTTAAGTAAGACCTCCGCGTTTCTGGAAAAGTACAATGAAGTATTAGAGAGGCAAGGGAGCCTAGGGGATATTCAAGGGTATAATTATAATAATGAACCATGGACTCTAAGATGGTTAAGAGGAGAAAGAAGGACAGAAAGTTTATAGCTGAGCTAAGTTGGAGGGCAAGTTGCTTGGGAGTGAGGAGGTCAAGGATTTGAGACATCAGGGCTTTGAAAGTATCATCTCTAAGGATATTGAGTTCACGCAGAATTGTCCCAGGAGTAGAGTTGGAGAGTGGCAGGGGTCATATGACTGTAATGAGGGCAGTATAATCTGGTTAATATCAGAGTCAAAGCTGGAAAGGTTTAAGAAGGAGGGAGCCAGAATAATCTGGAAGCAGCAATGAAGAACAAGAACACCTATTCCACTGTGGAGTGTAAGAAAGAAACAACCACCACCTGAGAGGACTGCAGAGAAAGCAGTGTCTTCAAAGGAGACCTAGTTTCCTTTAGAGCAAGAAAGTGAAGAGGAAATGAAGAGACTTTGAGAAAAGATGGATTTTGTGGATCCCAACAATGACTTATTGAGGGTGTCAGGGGATGGGGAGGGTGTCAGGGGATGGGGTCAGAAAATGAGATGTTTGGAGCCATTTGGGATTTGGGATGAAACACAAAGGATCCTGGGCTGCTTGTGTGACTGGCATAAATCAGAATAAAGGAAATAACAGATAATGAGGGCCTCCAGGAAGATAGTGGTGGCCAAACTGAAAACTTGGGGAAGGGAAGTGTGAAGAACCTGCCGGGAGAGGCTAGGGTGCTCCCTCTTTACTCTTGGCAATGGTGATGTGGAGGCCAGGGTAGAGGTGTTGTTGAAACTCTAGACATTGAGAAACCACATCACCACTTCTCCAAACAATGCAAAGCATCTGGAGTCAGCTTGGTTGAAGGAACAAGAGCTTTGGGCCAGGCACAATGGCTCATGCCTATAATCCCAGCACTTTGGGAGGCCGAGGCGGGTGGATCACGTGAGATCGGGAGTTTGAGACCAGCCTGACCAACATGGAGAAACTCCATCTCTACTAAAAATACAAAATTAGTCGGGTGTGGTGGTACATGCCTGTAATCCAAGCTACTTGGGAAACTGAGGCAGGAGAATTGCTTGAACCTGGGAGGTGGAGGCTGTGGTGAGCCGAGGTCATGCCATTGAACTCCGGCCTGGGCAATAAGAGTGAAATTCAGTCTCAGAGAAAAAAAAAAAAAAAGAGTTTTGAGGAAGAAAGAGGAGATAGATCACGGAGCACTGAAGGACTAGGTAGTTCTCCAGGGGATATCACAGGAGTTCCTGGGTGTTGACCTATGTGACATGAAGTCATGTAGTCATACAGTTGGGGCGGATACAGTGGCTCAAGAATGCCATCGGGTGACTTATTTCTACAGACCATCAACTTCATGCTTATTGCCTCATGGCCAGGAGACAGCTGTGCACATCTAGGGCTCACATCTACATTCCAGACAGGAAACTGCAGAAAGGTTAATAGCTGCAGGGCATATGCATCACATAAAGTAAAGATGTGAAAGCACTTCAATCTCCAAAGCTCTTGGTTCATGTGGGTTGCTCTGCTTAAAGCGCCCTCTCTTCATTATGGCCTGGCTAACTTGCATCTTCTCTTTCAAGATTCAACTCAAGTCAGCATCACCTTCTCTGGGAAACCATTCCTTATGTCCCTAGGCTGAGTTAGGCACTCTGGTCTGTGTGTGGCAGATTGCCATGATTACCTCCATTCTCCCATCTTTTTATCCATGCCCTATGACATATAACTCTGCCTGGAGTCTCAGCTATGCCACTCGCTTTGATGGTTGGGATTTTTTTTTTTTTTTAGATGAAGTCTCACTTCTTTACCCAGGCTGGAGTGCAATGGCGTGATCTCGGCTCACTGCAACCTCTGCCTTCAGGGTTCAAGCAGGGTCCTGCCTCAGCCTCCCCAGTAGCTGGGATTATAGGCATGTGCCACCACGCCCGGCTAATTTTTGTATTTTTAGTAGAGACAGGGTTTCACTAAGTTGGCCAGGCTGGTCTTGAACTCCTGACCTCAAGTGGTCCGCCTGCCTTGGCCTCCCAAATTGCTGAGACTACAGGTATGAGCTACCACGTCTGGCCTGTTGGGATGTTTTTAAGCAGAGGCTTAAAAGTAACTTGTGCAGTTGGATGTGTTCTTGCTCTTGTATCTAAGTCACTACCATGAGATCATGCCTGCTGGATGAAAAGCACGGGAAGCATATCCAAATTACCACAGTTGTCCTAGCTGAGGCCATCCTAGATCAGCCAATGGCAGCTAACCACCAGACACTTCAGTGAACCCAAGCCAAATCAGCAGAACCACCTAAGCGACCACCCTAGATGCATGAGAAATGAGATTTTTATTGTATACCACTGAAGTTTCATGGCTGGTTGTTACTCTGCATTCTGGTAGCCTTAGATAATTGTTGCAGAGTCCCTTCAGCATAGCCCTGTCACAAGCCTTAGCCATGTCTGTCTTCCCAACTCACGTTGGGAGAGAACCACCTTTTATCTGTGTATATCCCCTCTTGTCTGTGTATATCTAGCACTCAGCACAATGCTTGGCCCAAAGAAGGCGCTTGGTGAAAGTCTGGGAAAGGAAGGAATGAATGAGCTTTTGTTCAACCTTAAAAAAGGAAACTTTTTTTTTGAGACAGAGTCTCACTCTGTCACCCAGGCTGGAGTGCAATGGCATGATCTCGGGTCACTGCAACCTCTGCCTCCTGGGTTCAAGCAATTCTCGTGCCTTAGCCTCTCGAGTAACTGGGATTACAGGCATGTACCACCATGCCCAGCTGTTTTGTTTTGTTTTTTTTTGAGATGGAGTCTTGCTCTGTCATCCAGGCTGGAGTGCAATGGCGTGATCTTCGCTCACTGAAACCTCCACTTCCCGGGTTCAAGTGATTCTCCTGTCTCAGCCTCCTGAGTAGCTATGACTACAGGCACCTATCCCCACACCCAGCTAATTTTTCTATTTTTAGTAGAGACTGGGTTTCACCATATTGGTCAGGCTGGTCTTGAACTCCTGACTTCAGGTGATCCACCCACTTTGGCCTCCCAAAGTGCTGGGATTACAGGCATGAGCCACCTTGCCTGGCCTAATTTTTGTATTTTTAATAGAAACAAGGTTTTGCCATGATGCCCAGGCTCGTCTCAAACTCCTGACCTCAAGTGATCTCCCCACCTTGGCCTCTCAAAGTGCTGGGACTACAGGCATGGGCCACTGCACCCGGCCAGAAAAGAAAACAAAACAAAACATGAAACTGCAGAAAGGTTAATAGCTGCAGGGCATATGCATCACATAAAGATGTGAAAGCACTTCAATCTCCAAAGTTCTTGGTTCATGTGGGCCACCGCGCCTGGCCTTTATTTTTCATTTTTAAGACAGTCTCATTTTGTTATACAGGCTGGAGTGCAGTGGTGCAATCACAGTTCACTATCACCTTGACCGCCCGAGCTCAAGTGATCCTCCCACCTCAACCTCCCAAATAGTTGGGACTATGTGTTTTTATTTTTTGTAGAGACAAGGTCTCACTCTGTTGCCCAGGCTGGTTTTGAACTCCTGGGCTCAAGTGATCCTCACGTCTTGGCCTCCTAAAGTGTTGGGATTATAGGTGTAAGCCACCGCATCTGGTTGCTTTCAACCTTTGAGCAAGGGAATGACATAATGAAGTGTTGGGTCAATCTAGCTGCTAGATTCTAGCAGTATGGTGGAATGGTTTTTGCAGAAACATGTTTAACGTCATATCAAATAATTTAATGCCAAAATACTATTATGCAGATGTACCCATTTATTTAAAAATCACGTATCTCTTAAAGTCTAGATTGATGCAAGGAGGCAAATGAACAAGAAATCATTTTAAGATCATACGGTTTACTCTTCTCTTCCTGACAGTCATCTAGTTTGTGGCCTATTGTGAGTCCATGAATTACTTGTTTTTTTTCTGGGTATTGGGTTGTCCTCATTTTCCTTTGTTGTGCCTTTGATACTCTCCCTTGGGTCCTGTTGGTCTAGTTCCTTGAAAAAATAATTATAGTCAGGGGTAGAGGTCAGAAGTAAGAATGAATGAGACTCCATGAAGCCAAAACTAGAATCAACATTGGGATAAACTGTTCTAAGCTCCGTTTCCAAGAACACAGTTCACCCGAGTTATTATAGCATTTACCTTTTGGGTGTGAGGATATTATTTTGCCTTTGAAGTGTGTTTCATAATCCACTGATTGGACACATTGCTATATTGCTATCACTATTTCTTTTTATTCAAGAGGAACTTACAGTTAGGAAGGATAAATAACTTTATCTAAGTTATTTTGTTATGTTAGTCACAGAAGCATGTCTTTTCATACTCCATGCCTCTCTAAGACCTGCTGTTTCTTCTAGAATGTTCTCTTCCCCACCTGACTCTTATGCCACCTGCCAAAAATTCAGCCTTCTAAACCCGGTTCAGACATGCCTTTCCTGCGCAGCCTTCCCTTCTCCCCATGCCAGTTCTTTCTCCCTGCCCCCCAAAGTAAATTGTGCAAACCTCTGTAATGATGCACATGCGTTTAATAGGGGTCTTCCCTTTTGTGCTCCCAGCACCAGCATCTAGTACACAGTAGGTGCTTAATTAATGTCGGATACAAGGGGAGAGAATCTAAAGGCAAAGAGGGAAATTTTAAACTCTTCCAAAATCTAAGCAAAAGATAAAAGAGGCAGCACCTAACACCAGTACCTCTTGGATTAATTTTTTTCTTTAAGATATTGGGGAAGGAGGCTTCGCAGTCCTCCCGCAGCCATCAGGGGGTCGTCGTGAGGTCGCTTTCCCGGCTTCACCTCAGGGGCTCCCACACGATCTCCGCAGCCTCCCTGGCACCTCACCAGGGCGTGACCTCTCCCAACACCTCCCCGCAGCCCCTGTGCTCTACACAGTGTGCATGCGCTGTGCGCCTTGTTGCGTTTCACACGCTGATGCACCCTCTTCTTTACTCCTCTTTGTCCTTTTCTCACATTTCCTTCGCCCAGGAACTTTGTTTTCACCCGTAGAGGACATCTGCCTTTCTGGCCACATCCTCCACCCAGCGCCTCCCTGGAGAGCTGGCAGAGCCCCACTGCAGCGCCGGGAGGGGGCTTCTGAACCCTGCCTGGGCTGTGCTTTCTCTTGGCATGAGGCGTTTTCCTTCCAACTTCTCTAATGCTCAATCGGGCAGTGAGGACTGAAGGAACGTGACCACAATTTGGTTAGGGGGCGAGGAGGAGGCCTACCCTGGCAGGCAGGCCGGCTTTTCCAGCTGCTTCTAGCTCCTTGCAGACAAACCACTGGTCCCCCAGGCTTAGGGCTGAATCCTGTAGGTGGATAGTCCTGGGGTCTCACGCACAACCCATGCCAGAAGAATGTTTTCATTTTCTTATTTTTGCTCACTTGTATTTTTTGGGGGGTGAGGGGGTAGGGTCTTGCATTGTTGCCCAGGCTGTAGTGCAGTGGTGCTGTCATAGCTCACTGCAACCTTGGACTTCTGGGCTCATGTGATTTTCTTGCCTCAGCCTCCCAAGTAGCTGAGCCTACAGGTGTGCACCACCACTAGAAAGAACATTCTAGAAGAAACACCTGGCCCCCTCTTTTTTTTTTTTTTTTTTTGTAGAGATGTAGTAGTCTTGCTATGTTTGCCCAGGCTGGTCACTCCTGTATTTTCTAATTTTTAAAAGTGCGCATGTATTTCTTATGTGATAAAAACCCTTAAATGCAAAAATATATTCTTTGGAAGTAGGGATCCTTTGTGCAGTAGACTTGGCGGAAATCTCAAATATTTGTTGAGAGCGCATAAAAGAAAGTGCACATCAACTTTATCCCGAATCCTGCCTCTTCTGAAGTTCTAACTCAGATGCAGCCTTCTCATAAAACATTTCCTTATATCCTCAATTACATGGGCCTATAAAACCTTATCTGATTTGGCCACGCCCAGCCCATCCCTCACTTACCCTCTCACCTCCTGCTGTTTCTCATTCCCAAGGGTCTGAAACGTTGGCCTGTTCCTCCCGGTTGTGCCTGGCACACTGGAGAAAATCGATTAATATTTGTTGAATGAGTGAATGAATGTGACCTCTTCCTGGTTTGTATCATTCGGACAAAATCTGTTCTGTTCTATAATTAGGTATTTGTCCTATGTCCCCTACTGTTAAGCAACTCGGGCCCTCTTACACCCTGTAGTATGACTCACGCGGTGCCTGGCACAATGCTTGGTATGTAGTAATAACAAATATTAACAATAACAGTAGGAAGAGTTGTTACTTGAGTGATTACTAGGGGCCAAGTACTGTATTAAACATTTATAAGTATTACCTCATTTATATATTTAATGACCATGAAACCCAGATTATAGGAACGTATACAGCCATAAACGTAGACTTCTATTCTTAGTGCTGCTTTACAGTGGAGGAAGCTGAGGCTTAGAGAAGTTAAGTAGCTCACCCAAGGTCACATTGCTAAGATGTAGCATTACAGGAAAATGCAATCCTAAATTATTATCAGATCCATAGTTTTCAAAGTGTGGTCCAGAAACCACTGGCGTCCTCAAGACCCTTTCAGGAGGTCTGTCGGTGCAAAATCATTTTCATAATCATGCCAGGACATTGTTTGCCATCTTCATTCTCGTGTGTGTGTATGGTGGTTTTCCCGAGGCTATGTGTCATGTGATATCAAATCACCTTGAACGTAGAAGCAGAAAGGAGAATCCAGCTGTCTTCTATTAAGGCAGACATTAAAGAGATTTTCAAAAATGTAAAATAATGCTAATCATTCCACTTAATTTTTAAAAGGTAAAATATAGTTATTTTTAATAAAAGCATTTATGTCAACATGTAATATGTTCATAATTGTCATTTTTTAATAAATTAATAAATATTTAAAAATTGTCAGTTTTGATTTCCAATGTGGTCAGTATCTATAGAGAGGAGCCCATATAAACAAAAACACTATAGGATTCTCAGTATCTTTCCAAGTATTAAGAGGCCCTGAGACCAAAATGCTTGAGGATAGATGTATTAGATAATATTTGTTTCCTCACAGCTCTAAAATTTAAAGGTTCTCAGCTCCTGGGGCAGTTTAGATAATTTGTAACTGGTCTAAATTCTGAGTCTGCAGATCAGCTTGGAAAAGAGGGGCAGCCCTGGGGTCTATCTCCATGCCTAGTCCTGAGTGGTCTTGGCTACCTGGATTTATTCTGGTCTTAACTCCTCTGTGAACTTCTGGAAACTCCCATTCCTGTCTTGGGCTCACACATAGCTCCCGAGTAGACTCATTATTTCATTCCTTTATCCCCCATATCCCCCATTCTCTTTTATGCTTATGTGACATGTCAGATTTTACCTTAATCCTGGAATAGACCTTTCTCCCAACTTTCTATACTGTCTTACAGAACAAAGATTTTTTGTTTTTGTTTTTCCAATATCCAAACACTTTCTGGATTCCGGATAAGCCCTGAATGGCTTATTTCCTGTTGCCATGGCATGTACAGAATTATAACATATCTTACATTCTAAATTATTTCTCATTGATTACCTCTGGGAAAAGGAACTGGGTGGCAGGAGAAAAGAAGTAGGAGGAAATCTTACCTCTTGCGTAAAGCTTTTGTATTACAGAAATTAAATTTAAAATTTCCAAGCAAAGCAAAAACAACAAACAACAACAACAAAAAAAAACCATACACAAATATCTCCTGAAATGTGATTATGTCTGGAACTTCCTTGTTTGGTGGGGCACTCCTTTCAGGAGAGGATTGTTTTACAGGGTGGATTCAGAAGTACAAAGCATGTCACAGGTCACTGGACTGTGAAGAAGGAGGTGCAGTTTAGAATGGAGACTGCCTTTGGGAACTTCAGGTTTTGGGTTTTTTTTTCCCCCCTTCAGATATCTGAATCATAGTTTCCTGGAATAAACTAAGAATATGAATTGGCCTCTCTTTATGAACATTATTTTAAAAAATCTTCGCCCAGCCACAGTGGCTCACGCCTGTAATCCTAGCACTTTGGGAGGCCTAGGCAGGCGGATTGTTGGAGCTCAGGAGTTCAAGATCAGCCTGGACAACCATCTCTACTAAAATAGAAAAAATTATCTGGGTGTGGTGGTGTGTGACCGTAGTCCCGGCTACTCAGGAGGCTGAGGCACGAGGATTGCTTGAACCCGTAAGAGCGAGGTTGCAGTGAGCCGAGATCGTGCCACTGCACTCCAACCTGGGTGACAGAGTGTCTTAAAAAAAAAAAAAAAGTTTATGTACTATAAATTTAGATATACAATTGCTTCTTGGCCTTTTGGCTAACATCAAGTGCAAACTTAGATATAAACAGTACTATATATTACATATAACCTACATCCTGAATCTACTTTATACTTTTTATTTATTTGTTGGTGTTTAATTTAATCAGTGATTTCTTCAGGTTTTGCTTTTATTGTTTTCTTCGTATTTTCCTGTGCTGATGCATTTGGAGAAAGCAGGTAAATGCAGGTTCTATTCCCAGCCAGGTCACCTATTTGCTGTGTGATCTTTGGCAAGTCTCACCATGGGTCTCTGTGACCCACACCTATTGCACAAAGGTGAGACTTACCTTTGAGGGACAGTTGAGAGGGAAACAGAAGATCCAGGCAGCAAAGTCATTCAGAAAGGCAAAAGTGCTATTCAAAACCTAAGTAGTACTGCTAACTCTTCTTCATGCTGAGGACTAAACTCTGATTTTTAAATCTTGCCCAAATTCCTATCTAAGAGTTCTGAGAATCATGCTCTACAAACCATAAATTCTCATCAGATGGGTTTTATTTAACTTTATATATCGTGACTTACTTTCCAATCTGATTGTGGCATAACATTATGTGACAAAGAAGAAAGTCAAAATATTTTACCCCAAAACTCGTTTCTTTGCCATGTTTTGAAATGGTCCTGCAAAGCTGTCCTTTGTGGGGGAAAATGTGCATCTAAAGAATCTCTATTAACATAGTTAGATCTTTTTCTTCCAGATCCTCCCAATCTTGAAGAGATTAAGTAAGAGTCTAGCACCTTTTAAAGGTCTGAATAGGAAACAATTTGTCATCTGTTGTCTCTAAGGGCAGCCACTATAAGACTTCAAAAGAACCTTGGTCTCCACAATCTTTTATCTTAACCTGAACATTTTCTTTCTATTGATCCCAGGTCTTTAGACAAACTCAACCAATTGTCAATCAGAAAATGTTGAAATATACCTTTAGCCTGGAAGCTTCCCACCTCTCAAACCGCTTTGAGTTGTCCCACCTTTCTGAACCAAACCAATGTATTTCTTAAATGTATTTGATTGATGTCTCATGCCTCCCTAAAATATATAAAACCAAGCTGCACCCCGATCACCTTGGGCACATGTTCTCAGCACCTCCTGAGGGCTGTGTCACGGGCTGTGGTCACTCATATTTGGCTCAGAATAAATCTCTTCAAATATTTTACAGAGTTTTGACTCTTTGTGTTGACAATGCTTAATTCTCGAAATACCTTGAGAAAGAAACAGGAAACTAGGTATTGATTCCAATTTCAGATTAGCACAGTAAGACATTAAGGAGTGCTCTCCAAGTTTCAAAGCAAGTCAGTAACGGTTGAGACCGCTGTTATCTGCCTTTTTCCAGTCTTTTGAGGAAATATTCTCAAAGCAAGGGGTCAGCAGTCAGTGGTCTTCAAAGTGGGAAAAGCAGAGTGATGGACAATTCTAAGGGACTCCAGTTTTAGATCCTCAGCTTCATGTGTGGTCTTCTGGGAATGGCCCTGGTTGCTTGTGCAGATGCTCCTTTCCCAAGTACCTCCTGTAATCTGTTCTTCTCTTGCTTTGCAAAAAGAGTGCATACCCTTACCCTGCCCTGAATTACCCCTGGGAGGCAACAACTCTGGGGCACCAAACAAAGGGACACTTTCAAATATGGACTTCTGAAAAGGCTCCTTTAATAATCAAAGGGGAAGAGGGGAAAACTTGCCTACCGTTTACCTTCCATTGTCTTGTACATTTTCCTATTGGGAGGAATTGGCCTGCAAATGGATATTCTGAATTGAATATTGTGGAGTAGGAATAGTGGAATAGAAGTTATTTCATCTCTTCTGAGAGAGATTCCAAGATGGCTGAATAGGAACAGCTCCAGTCTACAGCTCCCAGCTTGAGCAATGCAGAAGATGGGTGATTTCTGCATTTCCAACTTAGGTACTGGGTTCATCTCACTGGGGCTAGTCAGACAGTGGGTGCAGCCCACGGAGTGTAAGCCAAAGCAGGGCAGGGCATCTCTTTACCCCAGAAGTGCAAGGGGTCGGGGAATTCCCTTTCCTAGCCAAGGGAAGCCATGACAGACAGTACCTGGAAAATCAGGACACTCTCACCCTAATACTGCACTTTTCCAATGATCTTAGCAAATGGCACACCAGGAGATTATATCCCGTGCCAGGCTCAGAGGGTCCCATGCCCACGGAGCCTTGCTCACTGCTAACACGGCAGTCTGAGATCGAACTGCAAGGTGGTAACGAGGCTGGGGGAGGGGTGTCCACCATTGCTGAGGCTTGAGTAGGTAAACAAAGTGGCTGGGAAGCTCGAACTGAGGGGAGCCCACTGCAGCTCAAGGAGGCCTGCCTGCCTCTGTAGACTCCACCTCTGGGGGCAGGGCATAGCTGAACAAAAGGCAGCAGAAACTTCTGCAGACTTAAATGTCCTTGTCTGACAGCTTTGAAGAGAGTAGTGGTTCTCCCAGCGTGGAGTCTGAGATCTGAAATGGACAGACTGCCTCCTCAAGTGGGTCCCTGACCCCTGAGTAGCCTAACTGGGAGACACCTCCCAGTAGGGGCCGACTAACACCTCATACAGCTGGATGCCTCTCTGAGATGAAGCTTCCAGAGGAAGGATCAGGCAGCAACATTTGCTGTTCTGCAATATTTGCTGTTCTGCAGCCTCCACTGGTGATACCCAGGCAAACAGGGTCTGGAATGGACCTCCAGCAAACTCCAACATACCTGCAGCTGAGGGTCCTGACTGTTAGAAGGAAAACTAACAAACAGAAAGGACATCCACGCCAAAACCCCATCTGTATGTCACCATGATCAAAGACCAAAGGTAGATAAAACCACAAAGATGGGAAGAAACCAGAGCAGAAAAGCTGAAAATTCTAAAAATCAGAGTGCCTCTTCTCCTCCAAAGGAACGCAGCTTCTCGCCAGCAACAGAACAAAGCTGGATGGAAAATGACTTTGATGAGTTGAGAGAAGGCTTCAGACAATCAGTAATAACAAACTTCTCCGAGCTAAAGGAGGATGTTTGGACCCACCACAAAGAAGCTAAAAACCTTGAAAAAAGATTAGATGAATGGCTAACTAGAATAAACAGCATAGAGAAGACCTTAAATGACCTGATGGAGCTGAAAATCATGGCATGAGAACTATGTGATGCATGTACAAGCTTCAGTAGCTGATTCGATCAAGTGGAAGAAAGAGTATCAGTGATTGAAGATCAACTGAATGAAATGAAGTGAGAAGAAAAGTTTAGAGAAAAAATAGTAAAAAGAAACAAACAAAGCTTCCAAGAAATACAGGACTGTGTGAAAAGACCAAATCTGTGTTTGATTGGTGTACCTGAAAGTGACGGGGAGAATGGAACCAAGTTGGAAAACACTCTTCAGGATATTATTCAGGAGAACTTCCCCAACCTAGCAAGGCAGCCCAACATTCAAATTCAGGAAATACAGAGAACACCACAAAGATACTCCTTGAGAAGAGCAACTCCAAGACATATAATTGTCAGATTCACCAAAGTTCAAATGAAGGAAAAAATATTAGGGGCAGCCAGAGAGAAAGGTGGGGTTACCCACAAAGGGAAGCCCATCGGACTAACAGTGGATCTCTCAGCAGAAACTCTACAAGCCAGAAGAGAGTGGGGGCCAATATTCAACATTCTTAAAGAAAAGAATTTTCAACACGGAATTTCATATCCAGTGAAACTAAGCTTCATAAGTGAAGGAGAAATAAAATCCTTTACAGACAAGAAAATGCTGAGAGATTTTTGTCACCACCAGGCCTGCCTTACAAGAGCTCCTGAAGGAAGCAGTAAACATGGAAAGGAACAACTGGTACCAGCCACTGCAAAAACATGCCAAATTATAAAGACCATCAATGCTAGGAAGAAACTAATGAGCAAAGTAACCAGCTAACATCATAATGACAGGATCAAATTCACACATAACAATATTAAACTTAAATATAAATGGGCTAAATGCTCCAATTAAAAGACTCAGACTGGCAAATTGGATAGAGTCAAGACCCATCAGTGTGCTGTATTCAGGAGACCCGTCTCACGTGCAGAGACACACATAGGCTCAAAATAAAGGGATGGAGGAAGATCTACCAAGCAAATGGAAAACAAAAAAAAGCAGGGGTTGCAATCCTAGTCTCTGATAAAACAGACTTTAAACCAACAAAGGTCAAAAGAGACAAAGAAGGCCATTACATAATGGTAAAGGGACCAATTCAACAAGAAGAGCTAATTATCCTAAATATATATGCACCTAACACAGGAGCACCCAGATTCATAAAGCAAGTCCTTAGAGACCTACAAAGAGACTTAGACTCCCGTACAATAATAATGGGAGACTCTAACATCCCACTGTCAACATTAGACAGATCAATGAGACAGAAAGTTAACAAGGATATCCAGGAATTGAACTCAGCTCTGCACCAAGTGGACCTAATAGAACTCTCCACCCCAAATCAACAGAATGTACATTCTTCTCAGCACCACATCACACTTATTCTAAAAATGACCACATAATTGGAAGTAAAGCACTCCTCAGCAAATGTAAAAGAACAGAAATTATAACAAATTGTCTCTCAGACCACAGTGCAATCAAACGAACTCAGGATTAAGAAACTCACTCTTTGTGGCAATAAGATACCAGATTATAAACAGGACCTAATGCTGTGCCAGGCAAGGGTTAAGTTATGCACTCCTACACTTAAAAAATCAACTATGTTCTAACTGACACAAGTTTTTCTTTTTCTCTGGCAGTTAAACAAGCACTGGCCTCAAGATGAGCAATGTTAAAATAATCTGCAGCTCATCCACCACCAGGCACCAACTTACTGAGTCCACCTAGTCCACAAGCCATAACTACAGCTTTGATTGGACAAGAGGCTGATTGTAGTAACTTTCCCCAGCTAAGAGATCACAGACCATGGACTGGTTCTGGCTGGTTTACAGAGGTTGTGCACTTGAGGGCCTTTATGTCCCAGCTTCACCTTTTTATGTAACTGTAATAAATTTAAATGTTAAGTCTCCACCCCAAGGTGAACATGGGTCATAAGTTACATGCATGTTTATTCAGTATGCATGCATTAGGATCACCTTCATGAATATCCATAGCTCCTCCAGTAACCTGTCGAATATATGTAATTGGCCAACCCACTCAGCTCAAATTCCTGCCTTATCCCTCCCTTCCTCAAAATGCCTGCTTCTGGGCTTTGACAAAGGCTACATTTCCCAGCCTGTTAGGATGCAGGCTGTAACCATTTATAAGAAATAAAGTCTCCTTTCCAAATTTGGAGATCTTATGATTTTTCAGTTAATACAGGAAAGATTAAAATAATGTAGCTCTTGCTGGATGCAGTGGCTCACACCTGTAATCCCAGCACTAATCAGTCAGTCTTATGATCTCGATCTTAATATTAATGCTGGTCAGTTGTGAATAAACTACAAAAGGGAGGGGATAAAATGGGGCACGTCTGACCTCTCTTGTCCCATCATGGCAGGGAACTCAGTTTTTAAGATTTCTCTGGGGTCCCCTTGGCCAAGAGAGGGTCTGTTCAGTGGTTGGGGAGTGATATAGTTTGGTTGTTTGTCCCCTCCAAATCTCATGTCAAAATGTGATTCCTAATGTTGAAGGTGGGGCCTGGGGGAGGTGTTCGGGTCATAGGGGCTGATCCCTCATGAGTGGTTTGGTGCTGTGCTTTCCATAGTGAGTGAGTTCTCATGAGATCTGGTTGTTTAAGAGTGTGGCACCTCCCCTCTCTCTCTTGCTTCCAGTCTCACCATGTGATATACCTGCTCCTGCTTTACCTGTCACCATGATCATAAGCTTCCTGAGGCCTCACCAGAAGTTGAGCAGATGCCAGCACCATGCTTCCTGTACAGCCTGCAGCACTGTGAGCCAATTAAACCTCTTATTATTTAAAAATTACCCAGTCTTAAGCATTCCTTTATAGCAACACAAGAATGGTCTAATACAGGGGGCTTAGAATTTTTTTTAGTTTAAATTCCTCCCACTTTTATTTTTTATTTTATTTTTTTTGAGACAAGGTGTCACTCTGTTGTTCAGGCTGGAGTGCAGTGGCATGATTTCAGCTTACTGCAGCCTTGACCTTCTGGGCTCCAGTGATCCTCCCACCTCAGCCCCCCAAGTAGCTGGGAGTAGAGGTGCATGTCAGCTCATCTGGCTAAGCTCTCCTTTTAGTAATGTATCTTACAAGATGTGTTCCATAATTTATTTCTCAGTAATTTTAATAGTATTCCTCAATAATGCCTATTAACACTTTGCTATAGTTCGTTTTCCCTCCAAATCTCATGTTGAAATTTGATCCCCAGTGTTGGAGGTGGGATCTAATAAGAGGTGTTTGGGTCTCGAGGGCAGATCTCTCATGAATAGCTTGGTGCCATCCTCAGAGAAACGAGTGAGTTCTCGACCTCTGGATTTCTGCAAGAGTTGGTTGTTAAAAAGAGTCTGGTCTCTCCCTCTCTTTTCTCTTGCTTCCTTTCTTGTCATGTGGTCTCTGCACATGCCAGCTTTCTTTTGCTTTCTGCCATGACTGGAAGCAGCCTGAAGCCCTCACCAGATGCAGATGCTGGCATCCTGCTTCTTGTCCAGCCTGCAGAACTGTGAGCCAAACAAACCTGTTTTCTTTGTAAATTACCCGGCCTCAGGTAATCCTTTAGAGCAACACAAACAGACTAAGACACACATTTATTTGAATTTTAAAAGTCAGTGCCGGGCGCAGTTGCTCACGCCTGTAATCCCAGCACTTTGGGAGGCCAAGGTGGGCGGACCACCTGAGGTCGGGAGTTCGTGACCAGCCTGACCAACATGGAGAAACCCCATTTCTACTAAAGCTACAAAATTAGCCGGGCGTGGTGGCGCATGCCTGTAATCCCAGCTACTCAGGAGGCTGAGGCAGGAGGAGGCGAGGTTGCGGCGAGCTGAGATCGTGCCATTGCACTCCAGCCTGGGCAACTAGAGTGAAACTCCATCTCAAAAAAAAAAAAAAAAAAAAAAAAAATATTCAGAGAGAAATTAACTCTGATTATTTTATTGGTTTGAAAATGAGGATCAGAGTGTCCAATTAGGTTACATGCTGGGTATTTTTCATAGGTGAAATGAAATAGATTTCCAAGACTTTTTAACAAGAATGTATTTAAAACATGGGATGAGATAAAAATATTTTTATTGAAAAAATATTAAATTGGTGATGGTGGTTTGATATAAATATTTTGATTTTCCAAGATGTTTTTGAGGATTATCAGGTTAAACAAGGTATATCTTAAGTGAAAGAATAATAGCAGGCTGATGCACTGTAATCCTAGTGCTTTGGGAGACTGAGGTGGGAAGATTGCTTGAGGCTAGGAGCTCAAGGCGAGCATGGACAACATAGTAAGACCCCATCTCTACAAAAATAAAAATAAAACAATTTAATGGGGCGTGTTGGTGCATGCCTGTAGTCCTGGCTACTTGGGAGGCTGAGGGAGGAGAATCACTTGAGCTCAGGAGTTCAAGGCTACAGTGAGCTGTGATTATGCCACTGCCCTGCACTACAGCCTGGGTGATACACAAGACCTTGTCTCAAAAAAAAAAAAAAAAGAATAACCGGTATAATTAATTATAGTTTCCTGTCTCAAAATTAATAATTAATAAGTCTAATTAATAAAATAACTCAAAATTAATAATTAATAGAATAATGATAATTTCTGAAGTTGAGTATACTAGTTTCTAAAAATTAAGAAAGTGATGACTCTAACAACTAGGGAACAAATTCTTTTGCAGGTTTCCATTTACTGACTTTCATGAAAATTGAAGGAGGATCTCCATTTCATAATGATGGATCCAGGTCATGTCATTGATACTGCTGAAACCATTAGATGAAAAGCTAATAACACTGAACCCACTGCACATACCACCTGGGAAGGATTCTTGCTAAAGTATAAAATCTGAATCTGACCAAGCCTTGAGATCTAAAGATCAATTTTCAGGAAATTCAGGGGCCAGAAGAGCATGTTAAACAGTAAGCCAAGGAGATGCAAAGAGACTTAAGAGAAATATCAGCCAAATGCAATTTGTGGGCCCTGTTAGGGTCTTGAGTTAAAAAACCAACACTAAAAAAGAAAAGAAAAGAAAGAGAAGAAAAACCAACACTAAAATCTAAACCAAACCAAAACAAAAATATGTGTGAGACAATTAGGGAAAATTTGCACGTTGGATGGATATTGAATGACTTGCATTTCTTAGGTGTACTGGTTTATAGTTATGTTTTCAAAACATCCTTATTTTTAAGAGATATGCATAAAGTATTTACAGATGAAGTAAAGGTGTGTAACCTGGGATTTGCTTCAAAACAGTTCAGCAGTGATGAAGTGACGTGTGGTGCAGAAGAGATGGGAAAGGTAGAGATAAAACAAGATTGGCCATGGGTTGATGATAACATTGTTGACTCTGGTGATGGGCACATAGGGATTCTTTTTATTCTTCTATATTTGTGTAGACTTGAGCTTGTCAATATAAAAATTAAAGAATAAATAAAAACAAACCTAAAAAACAAATTAATGCATTGAAAGAATACCTAATCTAGCCATGAGCTGATAGATCACTAAAGATACATTTTTGAGGAGGGGTGTGGTGGCTCAGGCCTGTAATCCCAGTGCTTTGGTAGGTGGAGGTGGGAGAGTCACTTGAGGCTAGGAGTTGGAGACCAACCTGGGTGAGACCTCTGTTTCTCCAAAAATCTTTTAAAAATTAGCTGGGTGTGGTGGTGTGTGCCTGTAGTCCCAGCTACTTGGGAGGCTGAGATGGGAGAATCGCTTGAGCCCAGGAGTTCGAGGTTACAGTGAGCACCACGGCACTCCAGCCTGGGTGACAGAAGGAGAGACTCTGTCTTAAAAAAACGAGATAATTTTTTTAATGATTAACAACTGTGTGATTTGAGGCATACAACTCAAAAGGATTGAGTGACTGACACTGATATCTCAAAACTCTCCATTTCCATCTTGTTTGTGTAGACAGTGCTTATATTTCTAGAAACAAAATTTAAAAATAGAGTTTATGCTGAACTCTCATTCTAGCGTAATATTTATCCACAAATGTGTAAACAAACAGAAAAAAGCCCCACCCAACCCATTAAAACTACCGTATTTTAACAAATTTTTTATTTTTGTGTTTAATAATTATTTATGTTATTTATCTAATACCAATAATAATAACCAATCCAGAATAAGTTTCCACTATTTGAAGAGTGTGGTGTCAGTAGAGTTTTTAAAGGTTTCTAATTTAAATTATATACATATTTTATATATGGTAAGATAATTGGGAGAAGACTTTCAAACCTAAAAAATTATACAAGGTTGAAAGTTTGTGGAGAGGTGTAATGGAAACATAATTTCAAGGAGGAAAAGGAATGATATAAAATGACAGTTAAAGAAAAGATTGTTCATATACTTTTTAAAATAGGCAATCAAGTCTGAAATTAATAGTGCATTAAGATTGTGTGGCTATATTTAAAAGAATGATGCAACAGTTTTATTTTAAATTACATCCTTTGCAACTATTTATACTTATGTTTGAAAATATTAAATATTAGCTAAAAACACATGGGGGATCTGGGTTTATTTTCTTTTATGGATTTTTTAAATTGACTAAAATTTACATAACATAAAATTAACCATTACTATTTCAAAGATTATAATTCAGTGACATTTAGTACATCCACAATGTTGTACAACCATGAATACACCACATTGTATTTGCTCATCAGTTGATGGACATTTGGGCTGTTTCCATCTTTTCGCTATTGAGACTGGTGCTTCTGCAACAAACATTCCTCTACAAGGTGTTTGTTTGAATACCTGTTTTCAGTTCTTTTGGGTACACAGTATTCCCCCTTTCTGCTTTTTCAGTTATCCTTGGTCATCCATGGCCTGAAAATATTAAACAGAAAATTTCAGAAGTAAACAATTTCTAGGTTTTCAATTGCATGTCACTCTGAGTGGTGTGATGCAACCTCTCCCTGTCCCACTCTGTCCTGCCTGGGACATGAGTCACACCTTTGTTCAGCGTATCCAACTGTTGATGCTACCCACCTGTAAGTTACTTGGTAGCTGTTTTAGATATCAGACTGACTGTCATCACATTGCAGAGCTTGTATTCAAGTAACCCTTATTTAATGGCCCCAAAATGCAAGAGTAGTGATGCTGGCATATTATTATTATTGTTCTATTTTATCATTGTTGTTAATCTCTTACTGTGCCTAATTTATAATTAAACCTTATCATAAGTATGTATGTATAGGGAAAAAACATGGTGTACTATGCACGATTTGGTACTATGCACGATTCCACGTATTCACTGCGGGTCTTGGAACCTATCCCCTGAGGATAAGGGGGGACTACTATATACTTAGCAGTGGAATTGCTGGTAATTTTATGCTTAACTTTTTGAGGAACCACCAAACTTTCCCACAGTGATTGCACTGTTTTACGTTTCCACCAGCCATGCACAAGGGTTCCAATTTCCCCACATTCTCCACAACTCTTGTTATTTTCCATTTTAATTATGGCTGACCTAGTGGGTGCGAAATAGTATTTCTCTTTTTTTTTTTTTTTTTCTGAGACAGAGACTTGCTCTGTTGCCAGGCTGGAGTGCAGTGGTGCGATCTTGGCTCACTGTAAACTCCACTCCCCGGTTCAAGCGATTCCCTTGCCTCAGCCTCCCGGGTAACTGGGATTACAGATGCCCACCACCACGCCCAGCTATTTTCTTTTTTTCTTGTATTTTTAGTAGAGATGGGGTTTCACCATGTTGTCTAGACTGGTCTCGAACTCCTGACCTCAGGGAAGCCACCCACCTTGGCCTCCCAAAGTTCTGGGATTACAGGCGTGAGCCACCACGTCCAGCCTCCGTTTTGGTTTTGATTTGCATTTCCCTAATGACTAATGACATTGAGCATCTTTTCATGTGTTTGATGGCCATGACTACCTAAACTAAATTTTTAATGAAACTGTTTTAATTGGTATGAAAGCAAAAAAAGGTTGCAGACCATGGCTTATAAGTGAGAACATGTGGCATTTGGTTTTCTGTTCCTGTGTTAATCTGCTTAGGATAATGGCCTCCAGCTCTATTCATGTTGCTGCAAAAGATATGATCTCATTCCTTTTTATGGCTGTGTAGTATTCCATGATATAGATGAACCACATTTTCTTTATCCTGTACAATGAAATTTGAATGCCAAAATGAGTCCCTTGCACACAGTGAATGTTTCCCATACTGGTTTGTTGGTTTGTCATGACAACCAGAAGGGACCTTCTATCCTTGCAGATATTCTTTAGTGAGAGTTCACTGGGAAAGACACTTCTATGTCAGGCTGGAGGAAAGTGAGGGAACCAGGAAGCATGTGGGCAAATGGATTTGTGGCTGGCCAGAGTTGTGAAAGTAAGAAAGGAGAGTCTCCAGACTCTAGGAAAGCAGGGAACACCGTGAGTGGCAATCTCCCCAGGTGCATTGCTAGATCGCTGGATAGCATCCTACTCCTATATCCCTACGTGCTCCCTAACACGAAATCTGGTGCATAGTAGGTACAGGTGTCTGTTGAATCAGGTTGGTCACTGTTGATCTCTGTCCTGTGATGGCTCTGTCGACTCCCCCTTGTCTCCTTGATAGGAATTAAGAGGTAGACATCTTGGGTGCTGCTCCTACTCTGCCCTCATCCCTGCCCATCTCAGTCTGACATCCTCCATGTTTCCCTATGAGTTCCTATCAGTGTGTCCCTTGGATCATTAGTTTTAGTGCTAAATATCCCCGATACTTTTGATCATTATTTCTAGAAATCCTCTTCTTCCTTGTCATTTCTATTATGTTTGTGCTACCTATAGGTGTGGCTGTGTTTGGGATCCTAGAATCACACCCAGTCCTCTGTGGTAAAGAAGAAATTGTGAGACTATGGCATTTTTTTTTTTTTTTTTCTGATAGACCTTTACTGCAGATGTTTTGTAGGTTTATCTGGGGTTATTCACTGCCTCTAAGGCTCCTCTGCAGAGGGTATAAGCCTGCTTGATAGCGTTTTGAGAGCCAGGTGGGAGAATGGGGCTGGGGCAGTGGAAAGGCGTTGTGATGTTTGTCTGTTCAGCATGCACACTTTTAATCATCTCCTTGTTTTAAATCCACTGTCTCCATCTGGCCCTCTGCTGGTTTTTTCCCCAGAGAATAAAGCTCCTGTATTGCACGGTTTGGGAGGAGAGGTCTCTGGCCTTTGTAGGTGGGAATGAGATCGGCGGGTCCAATTGATCCTTATACATCTGTCACATGGCTCGCCTCTGCCTTGTGAAGTCTCTGATGCCTGATCCCTGAGCCTTTCCACTGGGTGAATCAACTTGCTTCCTGGTATCACCCAAACTGTGTGAACATCTCTCATCTGCATTTGTCTCCTTTCTCACTCTCTTGTCCTTGTGAATCTGCAGCCTTTTTGTCCTTTAAGTGTCATGTTATGGGGCTCAGGAAATGCCCGTGTTCATCCCACTCATATCTAATATGCAACTATTCCTTAAAATCAAGTCCATGCAATGTAATATTCTGCAGCTGTTATAGGAATAACATATATCTACATGTCTGGACATGCTAAGTGGGTAATACAGAGCATTAAGTGAAAAAAGCAAGTTGTAGGTTGGCTTGTATAATACGACACTATTTGCATTACGAATTTTAAATATTATCTATAAATACACATGTGTATACATATAGTGTGTATATATACATATATAGAGAGTAACATATATTTTCCTAGCAATATCTGAGATAATATAAATAAATGTCAAAGTACATATGGAGAGCTAGTGGAATATTTTCATGTAGCCAAAATATTTAAATATTTCATGTAGCCTGGACTGGGCCAGGCGTGGTGGCTCATGCCTGTAATCCCAGCACTTTGGGAGGCTGAGGCGGGAGGATCACTTAAGGCCAGGAGTTTGGGACTAGCCTGGGCAATATGGTGAAACCCTGGCCCTACCAAAAAATTAAAAAATTAGCCAGGCAAGGTGGCATGCACCTGTAGTCCCAGCTACTTGCAAGGCTGACAGAGGACTGCTTTAGCCCAGCAGGTCAAGGCTGCAGTGAGCGGTAATCGTGCCACTGCATTCTCCAGCCTGGTCAATAAAGTCTCTCTCTCTCTCTCTCTCTCTCTCTCTCTCTCTCTCTCTCTCTCTATATATATATATATATATATATATATATATATATATATATGGGACTGATTTAAAAGGCTAGGCATTCTGTGAATGTAAAATTAACTTTGAGGGTCATGCAGCCTGGGAGCATCATTCACATTGTGTTCTATATGCCTGGTTCCCCCTAGAGTTTCACAACTGCAGTGGCCCTTCCTGGGAGGTCTCCAGTGGGAGCTGTCATTCTGTGAAACATTAGGGAGTGTTCATTTGCAAAGGAGTTGCTTCTCCCACATGTGATTCCGAGTGACCTGTGCCCCAGGATGTGTGTGTTTCACCGTGGTTAATGATCCTCTTGAGCTATGCCAGGGAGGCCAACTCACAAGGTAAATAATGACAGCTAGACTTCTATTTACAGAGATACCAATTCTAGCATGTTGTGGGAAACCTAGATTTTCTCACAAAAGCAACTAGCTCTTCCTTCCTCCAACCACCCTCACCTCCCAAACAAACAACTCCCATATCAAACAAGAAGAAATGGAAAATTTTCAGTTCAAGCTCAATGGCACGAGGTTGAGAGGAATTTAGCCATATAATTGAATGTTCTCTAGGAACAGGTCTCTAGCAGTGGTTCTCAAGCTTTACTGCATAGTATAATCACCTGGGGAGGTTTCAAAAATCCCATGCCCAGGCTGAATGCATATGGAGAGTTGTATCTTTGGACAGGGTTTTTCCACATTGGCACTATAGACATTTGGGAACAGATAACTATTTGCTATAGGAGCTCTCCTGTGCACTGTGGGTTGTTGAACTGCACCCTTGGGCTCTACTCACTAGATGCCAGTAGCACACTTACCTAGTTGTACTGACCAAAAGACATATCCATGTATTTCTAGTAGTGGGGCAAATCACCTAGTTGAGAATCACTGTTTTGTGGGGTGGGTCCCAGGCACTATGTTTTTTAAAAAAAAACTTCCTAGGTGATCCCAATGTGCAGGCAAGTTTGAGAACAAGTGCTCTGATGGATTTTTCCCTTCAGAAGCATAGCCTGGTGGTAAGTACCAGGAATTTTGGAGTACGTTTTTATAAACTGTGATATAATATTGATTCAATAAGAATGGATATATTCTGAGCCAGATGAGTGGATCCACTCATCCCATCTAGTAGACATCTGTTTCTTTCCATCAAGGGGAGCATGGAAAACAAACAGGCTGTGAACAACTTGATGAGCCAGATGAAGGGTGTCATGAGCCAGATGAGCTTATAGAAGACAGAGAACCTTTACAGCGAACAAGGTATGCAAACTAATGAAAGGTCTAAGCAATACTAGAAAACGGCAGGGGGCACGTTATTGGTGACAAGATAATGTCTATCACTGACTGGAGGTCCCCTGTGGAGCAAAGTCTTCTGCTAGAGAATCTATTTACATGTCATCAAATAAGAAGGAATCTAAGTTAATAATAATAGTAGTAGTAATAATAAATAGAGCTGATGTAAAGAACACGCATGTCAATACTTCTGAAACATGCTTTAACCTTAACTGTTGTGTATAAGCACTTATGTAATTTGAGTGCTTCTCAGTCTTACTGTGGCAGGAATTGTAGATGGGCTCACGCAACCCCCCCCTTTTCCATCTTCTCACTGCTATGGAAGCAAGAAAGTAAAAAGACTTGCCTTTCAGATTCCTCTGCTGTTAGGAGCAGCCATGTGACATAATTTTGGCTATTAAGAATGTAAGCTCTATGAGGACAAGGGTTTTTTTATTTTTTCTATTTTGTTCTCTGCTGGCCAAAACTCATCACATTGTACACTCTAAACATCTCTGGTCTATTGTACATTAATTTTTAAGAGCAATTGTTAAGAAAATCCAAAGGCAAACTACAAATTGGAAGGAAACATTTTCTTGGCCCTGAAGGAAGTTGAGGTAAGGATCCTGAGGCACTGAGACCGTGTGCTTAAATTTCAGGTAAATTGCAGAACTAGCTGAAATTTATCCTGCTGACACTAGATGTCACCATTGTGCTATGTAAATGTAGCTGCTGTTCAGCGTGCTGTTTAATATTCAGGATAGAGTCAGGCTCTTCAAATGGTTGAAGATTGTTAATTTTTATTCCCTCTTGATGCCAGAATATGGACTGGTTCAAAAATGATGACGCTAATAATGATGGAGGAGAGCAAAGATCACCTGGTGGCCATCAAGCAGATCATCCAGAGGCAAAACTCCTTGTCTGAGGAATTAGGAAGTAATTAGACTTCACTATTATCTAAAGCTGGCATCTGGTACCAGACTTCTTCCCCTTAAATTTATAAGTAACCAGGAGTTCTATACATCTCCGAAATCCATGCACGTTGAAACTCTAGCACCTAATGTGGTCCAAATTACCCTTAAGCTCCTGCTTTAAGGTCCGTAAATACCGCTACGGAAAATCCACCAGCACGCTCAGTCCTCTCTTGCTGAAGTGCCCCACTGCACTCTTCTGCAGTGTTCTTCTATCTCATAAAACTTTCCGTTTCAAATCTATACTGTAAATTCTTTTTTACCACCTGCAAGCCAACCACTTTCCATTGACAGGGCTCTGATACCTCGCCTGGCAGGGATCAGAGAAGTTTGTACAAGGAGCAACAAATAAGATAATTCTACCCAGTATGAGACCACATTTACATTATTAAAGCAAATAAATATGCAAAAAAGATTCAAGCTATGTTGGAAAAGACCCAAAATTAAATATTTGAGATGAAGTAGGCCGGCCGTGGTGGCTCACACCTGTAATCCCAGCACTTTGGGAGGCCGAGGCAAGTGGATCATGAGATCAGGAGTTTGAGACCAGCTTGACCAACATGGTGAAACGCTCTCTCTACTAAAAATACAAAAATTAGCCAGGCATGGTGGTGGGCGCCTGTAATCCGAGCTACTTGGGAGGTTGACACAGGATAATTACTTGAACCCAGGAGGCAGAGGTTGCAGTGAGCTGAAATCATACCACTGCACTCCAGCCTGGGTGACAGAGTGAGACTCGGTCTCAAACAAACAAACAAACAAACAAAAAGAAAACAAAAAAAAGATGAAGTAGGGCATAACATTGCAAATCACTAACTAGATGCAAACTTCAGGTGTGCTTGGGGAGAAGAGAAGAGGGAAGAGAAAGACCTCAGGAATGAACAAAGAAGCTCAAGGGAAAAGTAACTCAGAACACCACCAATGACAATCAAGTAAAATAAGGAAAAGTATGAGGATGGTTAATTACTACTTCAAGGTAACAGACTTAGGAGGGAGAAACAGATTAAAATGGCATGTTGAAATTCTGAATGAAGTTGCTAAGACACTTGAACAAAAATGCAGTAAATTCACAGAATTGCAGAACTTTGTGTGCAGAGTGAAAAGATGGGAAGAGAATAGTGCTAGCACACTGCGTTGGGCTGTTCTTGCCTTGCTATAAAGAAATACCTGAGACTGAGTAATTTATACAGAAAAGAGGTTTAATTGGCTCACGGTTCTGCAGGCTGTACAGGAAGCATGATGCTGGCATCTGCTCAACTTCTGGGGAGGTCTCAGGAAACTTACAATTATGGCAGAAGGTGAAGGGGGAGCAGGCACATCACATGGAAGGAACAGGAGCAAGAGCAAGAGACAGAGTGAGGAGGAGCCATATCCTTTTAAACAACCGGATCTCAGGAAGACTCACTCACTATGGCAAGGACAGCACCGAGGGGATAGTGCTAAATCATTCATGAGAACTCCACCCCTATGATCCAGTTACCTCCCACCAGGCCCCACCCCCACCACTGGGGATTACATTTCAACATGAGATTTGGGCAGGGACAAGTATCCAAACTATACCAAACACCATCTTTAGAAAACAAGGCACTGGAGCCCAAACTCCAGACATGCTAACTCTCCATGAACTGCCAATATCTTCAAGGAGCCACTCACTCTCTCACTTGCAGGTCTAGCATCCAAATCTGCACATGATAGGGATCTTCCACAGGACGGGAGCATGAAAAAGAAATGTAAAAAATAAAAAACAAGAACGTATAAAAATAAAAGCTAATGTACTTAGCTCAGAACAAAGAACTAAAAACCAAGGTGTCACTTTGGTCTGAAACGTCTTTTTTCTTTTTTGATGGAGTTTTGCTCTGTTGCCCAGGCTGGGGTACAGTGGCATGATCTTGGCTCACTGCAACATTCACCTCCCGGGTTCAAGCCACTCTCCTGCCTCAGCCTCCTGAGTAACTGGGACTACAGGTGCACACCACCATGTCCAGCTAATTTTTATATTTTTTATTAGAGATGGGGTTTCACCATGTTGGCCAGATTAGCCTTGAACTCCTGACCTTAAGTGATCCGCCCGTCTCGGCCTCCGTAAGTGTTGGGATTACAGGCATGAGCCACTGCGCCCAGCTGGTCTGAAACTTGCAGGACAAAGATGTGTAATGAAATCTCTGCAAGTGAACTGACCAAAGGCCCTTCCTTCTGTTTGGTGTTGATTAGATTCCAGAAGATTTTTTTGGGGGTGTTGTTAGATTCCTGTAGCTCATTTTCATTTTATTTCACCTTACTATATGGATGTTCTCTGTGAGTAAGCCAAATCCTGAGGATAAATTATTTCAAAGGATCATCTTGGCATCAGAAGAAAACTATTTGGTAAATTTCGGTTATAATACACTTAATCTGATTCCAGTGCTGAAGGGCCTAGTCTAGGGTTTTCAACTCTAACTTTTGTGTTTGTTTGTTTGTTTGAGAGACAGAGTCTCGCTCTGTTGCCCAGGGTGGAGTGCAGTGGTGTGATCTCGGCTTACTGCAAACTACACCTCCCAGGTTCAAGCAATTCTCCTGCCTCAGCTTCCCAAGTAACTGGAACTACAGGTGTATGCCACTCCGCCCAGCTAATTTTTGTATTTTTAGTGGAGATGGTGTTTCACTATATGTTGGCCAGGCTGGTCTTAAACTCCTGACCTCAGGTGATCCGCCTGCCTCGACCTCTCAAATCAACTCTTACTTTTTAATAGAGGCTTTTACTGGTATAAGCAGAAGAAAGAGAAAATAATTTTTCTAATACTGTCTGATTTCATTTTTTACATTTAAGCCTACCGTGATAATTTATTTAGCTGTTAAAAAGTCTTAGTTTTTCATAAACTTCCATAATTTTATAAAACTTACAGTTATCTTCCAAAGTTAATTTGGAAATTAATTTTACACCCCAGAATGCTATTTCCAAGTGAATTAGCATCCTAGGTGGTGGTTAAGTCCCTACATGGAAATGAAAATCAGTTTTTCCATAATGGAGCAATTTTGTTATATGTATATGTCAGTGCAACAAAACAATTACAATATTAGCAAATGCCAAGTACAAAGTTTCTTCCATTTCCTTCTCTTTATGAAGACAGCAGGTATAATGCAAGAGAAATTAATTACAATATAGTGCAAGTTCTATAAATGTAAATATTTTTTGTCTATTTTATTCACTGCTCTATCCCCAGAACCATACCTGGCACATAACCAGTAAAATCTTGATAAATATTTGATGAATAGATAGCCATTGGAGAATTAGGAGTTTATTGAAGATGTTATGGAGGACGCCTCCTGGGAATGTCTAAGGGCTTTAAAACTTGATCTCTTAAACTATAGTCATTAATAACAAAATACAGAGAGAGCCAAAGGTTGGTTAATGGATACAAAAGGAGAACTAGATAGCAGGACTGAGTTCTATCTTTCTAAAGCATAATAGAGTGACTATAATTAACAACAATTTATTGTATAGCAAATAGAAGAGTGGATTTTGAATGTTCCCAGCACAAAGAAATGATAAATGTTTGAGGTGATGGATATACTAATTACCTGAATTTGATCATTACATATTGTATATATGTATTGAAATATGACATAGTATCCCATAGGTATGTACAGTTATTATATATTAATTAAAACTAATAACAAAAGCAAAAATATAGTTTTCCATTCCACATTCAAGTTTTATCTCTAGTTCGTCTACTATAATTACCCATTACCAAGGTCTTTTTTTTCTATCCAACACATTTAATGAAGAGGCAGAGAGGGAGACTGAGTTTTCTGAGAATATTTAGTAAATATTGAAAAAGAGAAAAGGGAGAACAAAGATGTTTAGGAAGAGTGTGCGAGGAGTCCCTAGAGTTGGACTTGAATAAAATAAAATCAAGCTCCTGGATCAAACTACCAACTCATACTAAGCATGGTGGGGAACAAGGCAAGATGTTAAATACCACTACAGCCAAATACAGAATGGGAGAAATTCTGTAGGACAAATAGCCCAGTGTCTTCAAAGAACAAATGTCATTTTTAAAAGGAGGACAAATTGTTACATATACTTAAGAGACTTAAGAGACATATTGCTAAATGAAGTATGATGGCCTTGTTTGGATCACGATTAGAAAGAGCACCTGTAGACCGGGCTAGGTGGCTCACACCTGTAATCTCAATACTTTGGGAGGCTGAGGCGGATGGATCTCTTGAGGTCAGAAGTTTGAGACCAGCCTGACCAACGTGGTAAAACCCTGTCTCTACTAAAAAAACACAAAAACATTAACCGGGTGTGGTGGTGCATGCCTGTAATCCCAGTTACTTGGGAGGCTGAGGCAGGAGAATTGCTTGAACCAAGGAGGCTGAAGTCACAGTGAACCAAGATAGTGCCATTGCACTGCAGCCTGGGGAACAATAGCAAAACTCTGTCTCAAAAACAAACAAACAGACAAAACAAAAACAAAAACAAACCCACCATAACAAAAAACAAACAAACAAAAAATCCACCTGTATAAAGACATTTTTGAGACAATCAGGGAAAATTGAATATGGCTGGGTATTAGGAGGTATTAACAAGTCTTAATATAATTGTATTATCTTTATTCTCTTATCTTTATCTCCTAGAGAAACATAGTGAAATACTGACAGTAGAAATTATGTGATGTCTGAGATCAACTCCAGCAAAACAGATAAACAATAACAGCAAAAGTGTGTGTACACATGTTTACGTGTGTGTTTGTAGGACCAGATGCAATGAGATGGGCACCACTGTTGAAGCTGGTGATGATGGATGGGCACCAGCGGGTCCATTATTCTACTTTACAGTGTAACGTTTAAAAATCTAAAATTAAAAGTTTAAAAAATATGGGCCAGGCACGGTGGCTCATGCCTGTAATCCCAGCACTTTGGGAGGCTGAGGCAGGTGGATCATCTGAGGTCAGGAGTTCGAGACCAGCCTGGCCAACATGTTGAAACCCTATCTCTACTAAAAATACAAAAATTAGCCGGGTGTGGTGGCGGGCGCCTGTAATCCCAGCTACTTGGGAGGCTGAGGCAGGAGAATCGCTTGAACCCGGGAGGCGGAGGTTGCAACGAACTGAGGTTTTGCCACTGCACTACAGCAATGGGGAACAAGGATGAGACTTCGTCTGAAGAAAAAAAAAAAAAAAACTTAAAAAAATAGGCTGGGCATGGTGGCTCATGCCTGTAATCCTGGCACTTTGGGAGGCCAAAGTGGGTGGATCACCTGAGGTTAGGAGTTCGAGACCAGCCTGGCCAACATGGTGAAACCCTATCTCTACTAAAAATACAAAAATTAGCTGGGCGTGGTGGCACCTGTAATCCCAGTGACTTGGGAGGCTGAGGCAGGAGAATCTCTTGTACCCAAGAGGTGGAGCTTGCAGTGCTGAGATCGCGCCACTGCACTCCAGCCTGGGTAACAAGGGTGAAACTCTGTCACAAAAAAAAAAAAAAAAAAAAAAAAAATTTAAATAGTAAGGAAAACAAGAAAGAAAAAAACTCCAGGCAACTCTAAAATAATAAGAACACACCCAGAACCATATTTAAATATACATATTTTAAACGTGGGCATGTGTATATTTGTGAGAAAGGGACAGAAGTGTGGCCTCAGAGCTTCCAGTTGTGAAAGGTCAAAGAACATAGGCAAGAGGAGCAAGAGGACGGACGGCTGATTACATCTCCCGGAAGTTTCCACTAGGTGGTACTGTTGTGGTCCTTATTTTATTAATAGAATTTTTATTAAAACTGCTGGTTTGACGCAGTTGAACTCCCATTCCATAAAACCCTACTTCTGTGTCTTCCAAGATTCTACGTTCTCCTGGTTCTCCTCTCTTAATTTGAGCCTATGTCATGAGAGGGTTCCTCTTCCTGTTTCCTCGTAAAATGTCATTGCTTTCTAGGGTTCCTTCCTTAACCCACTGCTTTCGTCCGTGGTGCTCAAACACTAAAGTGTGTCATAATCATCCAGGGTACATATGAAAAATACAGAAACTTAGGCCCCTATTCTATTTAAGTGAACCATCTGGGCCTTTGAAATTGTAACCGAAGGCAGGTCTGGTCGCTTGTTGCTTGCAGAATCCAATAACAAGAGCGAGGAATGATAGAAAGAAAGTGACATTATTTACCAAAACTTGCGGTGGGGAAGTGGTCGGATTCACATCCAAAGTAACCACTTCAAATTTTAGGCTGAGGACAAGGGCTTAAAAAGGGGAACTTGGAATGGGAGGCATGTGAGAAGGGTACTGAGTACAAGATCTGCGTGTCTTGTTCCAGTGGCTATCTTGAGCTGTGGTCCACTTGGAGTGTGGGCTGGTATCATCTCAACAATGGCCAGGTTGTTGACTAACTGCCTTGAATTTCTGGAATTTCGCCTCTAGGTCCCTATGCTTGGTCTGTTTCAAGATTAGCCCCTGGAATTCCTAAGTAATCACATAATTAGATACCAGCATATAGTTAGATAAATGTGCATGTTGTAAGGAAATGTATGGTGAGAAAGCGAGGGACGTGGTGTTTCAAAGAAAGTAAATTTCAAGGCTATATTTTAAGACTAAGGAGAAGAAAACAATGATACATGCAGTAAGCTTCAAGGTTATATCTTCTTTATTTTTTGAGACGGAGTCTCACTCTGTCGCCCAGGCTGGAGTGCAGTGGCACGATCTTGGCTAACTGCAAGCTCCGCCTCCTGGGTTCATGCCATTCTCCTGCCTCAGCCTCCTGAGTAGCTGGGACTACAGGTGCCTGCCACCATGTCCGGCTAATTTTTTTTATTTTTAGTACAGATGGAGTTTCACCTGTTAGCCAGGATGGTCTCTATCTCCTGACCTCGTGATCCACCAGCCTCGGCCTCCCAAAGTGCTTGGATTACAGACGTGAGCCACTGCGCCCAGCCAAGGTTATATCTTGAGACTAGGGAAAAAACAGAAAAAAGAAAGAAAGGTTTTAAAATCTATTTTCAGGCTAGGCTGTTTGGTTACAAATTCTCTGTTGGCTTGGTGTGATCCCATCTGGTCTTACATCTTTATCCACCCATATCACCACCTCTGCCCTACACTTTCCCCTGGGCTTCAGATGATATGTCCAACTAGATGTGTTTCCATGCAGACACCAAAAATTCATTATTGCTTGTCCACCTCTCCCTTTGAAACCTCACCATCTACTCAGTTATCCCAGACAAAACTCAGTATAATTTTAGCCTTCCTCCTCTGATTCACCAAATAATTAGAGTTACAATTCTGATAATGGTTTTATTAATTGAGTTTGATGTAGAACAAGTGTACTCTCACATGCTGCTAGTAAAGGGGAAATTGGTACAAGCATGCTGAAAACCTGCATCTGACACAGAGACTTAAGAGACATATCATTAAATGCAGCGTGAGGACCTTGTTTAGGTTATGATTAGAATAAACCACCGGTAAAAATATATTTTTGAGACAATCAGGGCAAATGGATTATGGCTGGGTATTAGAGGATATTAAGAATTGTTATTAGCTGGGCATGGTGGCTCATGCCTGTGATTCCAGCACTTCGGGAGGCTGAGGCAGGGGATCGCTTGAGCCCAGGAGTTCAAGACCAGCCTGGGCAACATAGCAAGGCCCCATCTCTAAAACATTAAAAAAGAAAAAAAAGTATTAATAGTAATAAAGTTGTGTTATATTTTTGCTTATACCACCTGGTCTGGTGTCAGTTATTGACTGAGGCAAAATGTGTGATATCCAATGACTCAGCAAATTCACTTACAGGTATGTTTAAGAAAGATAAGAGCTTATGTTCACCAGATGTGTGAAAATTTTTATTGCAGTTATTCATAAATAATCTTCAAGGTTATTCATAAGAGCCAGAAAGTAAAAAAAAAACTAAATGTCTATCACAGTAGATTTTTTTGGGTAAAAAAAGTGTGGTTTATTTAACAATGAATCATTAAACAATGATAAAAATTAATGAACGATAGTTATATCCAATAAATGAATCTCAAAGATATTATATTAGATGAAAGAAACAAGCTGCATGGTTCTATTACAATGTGATTCCATTTATACAAAATGTAAAAACAGGTAAAGTTAAGGTGATGGAGGTCAGAATAGCGATTATTTTGGGGAGGCTATCAACTAGGAAAGGGTATAGGAGAGAGGTTTCTGGGGTGCTGGGGACATTCTATATCTTGATCTGGTTGGAGTTACATATATAAATATTCATCAAGTTGTACACTTAAGATTTGTACTCTTTACTGAACTTAAATTATACCTCATCTGGGCACAGTGGCATGTGCCTATATTCCCAGCTATTTGAGAGGCTAATTGGGGAGAATCACTTGAGCTCAGAAGTACAAATGCAGCCTGGGCAACATGGAGAGATCCCTACTCTAAAAAATAAAAATAAACCTTGATAAAAATGAAACAATCAATTAATTAGAAATGTAGTAAATGTTTACAATAAGTTAGACATGAAAATAAGTTATTTTCATATGTTGTTTAATCCTGTCAACAGCCTACAAAGTAAGTATAAATATTGTACTTATTTTATAGGTGAGAAAATTGAAGGCACAGAGAATCTAGGTAGCTTGCCCCAAATCACAGTTAATCAATGGAGTCTTGGAAACATTAGTTTGACTTAACATATTTCAACTACTTCTTCACTATAAGACAGAACTACATATCTGAGGCAGTGATAGAGTGCTTATGTGTGTATACTGAGGCCAAACTATCATGGTTTGAATTCTGGCTCTGCCACATAGGAGTTGTGCATGACTTTGAGCATGTTATTTAATCTTTCTGTGTTCAATTTCCTCATCTGTAAAATGGGAATGGTGTCATCTTATATGGTTCTTTGGCCCTTATTTCAGAATTTGATGATTTTTCCTCTTACCGTTACTGTTGCTCTTCTCTCTCTCTCTCTTCCTGAAGGGACTGAGGTCAGAGAGCTTGTGTCCATGGTGTGAGAGCATGAAAAGGCATATTGGGACTTGGAATACCATCTAGTATATTGTTCTGGAAAGCCAGTTTGACATGGTGGAAAGAATCTAGGGTTTAAGTCTTAAGTCTGCTACCTATTATATGCTGTGGCCTTACTGAAACTCTTTGAGTCTTGATTTTCTCTTACTGATGATTCATTCTGCATTGAGTGCCTATATTATCCGTCTCACTCTCCCTTACAGTAAGGGAGTATAATCATTTATGTCCAACTCTTTATTCATCAAAAAATGCTTATTGATCATGAACTGTGTTATAAACACTATTCTAGAAACTCGGGATACAGTCACGGCCAACATAGAAAAGCTTCTTTGTTGAGGAGTTTACACTCTGCAGAAAGCCTGAGGGTTGCTCTTGAAGACCTGGTCATGGTCCCATTTGTCTGGACTTGTATTGCAGAAGTCCCAACCAAACAGCAAGTCCAACTCGTCATCCCCTCATCCTGGAAGTCGTCAGCTCATGATGAGCTAGCCATTTTGGCACTCTGATCTCCTAAGAACCAACCCTGAACTGCTACCAGGCTTTGCTTATACTATCTGGTCTGGTAGTAACAAGTGTACAGATGCCCAAACCCATTGAGGTTTATAATCATTTTCAAATGTTTTAATAAAAAAGGTTGAGCACTGGATTAACTCCAGAGCCTATTCAGGCTCAATTCCTAAGCTATTAGTAATCACTAATATCTAGTGAATGTGATAATTACTAATATCTAGTGAGTGTTTAGTATGTGCTAGACACTGTACTGATTTACATGTACTAACATCTAATCCTCACAACAATCCCGGGAATAAATATTATTATTATCCCGATTTGAGAAATAAGGAAATAGTGACATAGGTTAAGTAATGTACCAAAGGTAACAGAGTGGTCATTTGGCCTTTGAAACAAAGCATCCTGATGCCAGGCTGTGCTCCTTACCAATGTGTCATACTGTTGTAAAGGAGATGGGACTGAGAAACTCTAAGTCCCCTGTTTGTTTTGTAATTCTGTGACAGTGATCACAAACATTTTGACAGTCCAGCAAAATCCTGGCCAGAGTTCTCTCTTTTTTTTTTTTTTTTTTTTTTTTGAGGCGGAGTCTCGCTCTGTCGCCTGGACTGGAGTGCAGTGGCCAGATCTCAGCTCACTGCAAGCTCCGCCTCCCGGGTTCACGCCATTCTCCTGCCTCAGCCTCCCGAGTAGCTGGGACTACAGGCGCCCGCCACCTCGCCCGGCTAGTTTTTGTATTTTTAGTAGAGACGGGGTTTCACCGTGTTAGCCAGGATGGTCTCGATCTCCTGACCTCGTGATCCGCCCGTCTCGGCCTCCCAAAGTGCTGGGATTACAGGCTTGAGCCACCGTGCCCGGCCCAGAGTTCTCTTTTGTGGACCCAGAAAGCCATAGGCATTAACACTGTAGAGCTATCTCTCTTACCAAGCTTGGGATAGCATATGCCCTGTGCTTTTGGCATTTTCTTTTTCATTTAGAGGGGAAGGAGGGCAAGGGTCTGAGGAGCCTTGAATGTTGACTTGGACTCCAGGGGTAGTGGCAAACCATTGGAGGTTACAGTGCATAGAATTAAAGACACCCCGAATGGTATAATCTGACTGGTTCATTTTACAGAAAACAAAAGCTGCTTAGAGACACGAGGGTCTTCCTCAATGGCCTGTGAGTGGCAGAGCTTGTAAAAGGAAGTTGATTCACTGCGAGTGAACCAGAACTCAGGAACACCAGTAAGTATCCAGGAAGCAACGATACCATCTAGGCCTGTGGTGACGGCGGTATTATCATGAATTCCTTCCTGACAGTCAAATGCTTCCGGGCAGAGGCGATAGTTTTCCTGACCCACCCAAATGGATAATGACCCAGGCGTGGCGTTCCTCAGGAGAGAAAAAGTGTGTGCGAGGAAAGGAAGGGGATGTCTCCCAATCATAAACACCCAGATGCGGACAAGTTGCACCTTAGAAAGAGTAGCCGTGCGTATGACGCACTTCTGGCCTCCAAGCGACCCACGCGCTTGACGCACTTTCGGCCTCCTAGTGCTTCTCGCTAGTAGTGCACTTCTGGCCTCTGTTTTCAGTACGCGCCCAAAGGGGCCAAGGTACAAGGACTCACGGTTCGGCGGAGCTTGGGTTGGGAGTGAGACAGCACAGCAGTCCAGACTGGTCCCTTGAGCATAGCTCAAAGAAGGGGACGGGGAAGGGCGTCACTGTACAATTGTGGCTGTGTGGGACCTGGGTTTGCCTCTTGGAGGCTGTACAGCTGCAAGCTTTACTGCGCACACACTGGAGCTGGAGAAAGAAGCCCCCAAGGATGGGAGGATGACAGAAATGTCTGCAGATGACACTGGGGCCAACTAAGAGATGGCCCCACTCTTAGTTGGGGACGCCTTAAGTCTTTAACCAAGGCTGTTACAGTGTCCGTTTCTTTTGAAGAGGTAAATTTGGAGACCTGTGTCCTAACAAATATCATTGTCCCATAGTATTTTTTCTGTTTTTGTTTGTTTTGTTTTGTTTTTGAGACCAAGTCTCGCTCTTGTCACCCAGGCTGGAGTGCAATGGCACCATCTCTGCTCACTGCAACCTCTGCCTCCCGGGTTCAAGTGATTCTCCTGCCTCAGCCTCCCGAGTAGCTGGGATTACAGGCGCCTGCCACCAGCGCGGCTAATTTTTGTAATTTTAGTAGAGACGGACGGTGTTTCACCATGTTGGTCAGACTGGTCTTGAACTCCTGACCTCAGGTGATCCGCCTGCCTCGGCCTCCCAAAGTGCTGGGATTATAGGTGTGAGACACTGCGACCGGTCTGAACTTACTTTTGATTTTAGGAGCTTGTTTTGTAGATTCTTTGGGACTTCTTATATAGATAATCATGTCGCCTGCAGATAGTAACAGTTTTGTTCTTTCTAATCTGTGTGTCTTTTATTTCTTTTCTTATTCTTTCTCTTTTTCTCATTCTCTCTTTCTCTCTCTTTTCTTTCCCTCCCTCCGTCCTTTCTCTCCCTCTTCTTTCTCCTTTCTCTTTCTTTCTCTCTCTCTCTCTTTCTGTCTGTCTTTCTTCTTGTCTCATTCTAAGGAAGGAGACCACTACTACTCCTGCTGCCCTCCTCCCCCCACCTTGCCTACTTCACAAGACAGGAGGACAGTGAGAAAGAAACAAAAGTAAGATAAATAGCCAGACAACCTTGGCACCACCACCTGGCCCTAGGAGTTAAACAAAGTAATAATAATAACATCAACCCCTGGCCTAAACTACTTGTGTGATCTGTAAATTCCAGACACTGTATGAAAAAAGCATTGTAAAACTTCCTGTTCTGTTAGCTGATGCATGTAGCCCCCAGTCACGTTTCCCACGCTTGCTCGATTTATCACGACCCTTTCACGTGGACCCCTTAAAGTTGTAAGCCTTTAAAAAGGCCAAGTATTTCTTTCTCGGGGAGCTCGGCTCTTAAGACGCAAGTCTGCCGACGCTCCCGGCCGAATAAAAAACCTCTTCCTTCTTTAATCCGGTGTCTGAGGAGTTTTGTCTGCGGCTCGTCCTGCTACATTTCTGTCACCCAGGCTGGAGTGCAGTGGCATGTTCTCAGTTCACTGCATCCGCCACCTCTGGGGTTCAAGCAATTCTCATGTTTCAGCTTCCTGAGTAGCTGAGATTACAGGTGCACACCACCATACCCAGCTCATTTTTGTATTTTTAGTAGAAATGCAGTTTCTCCATATTGGCCGGGCTGGTCTTTAACTCCTGGTCTCAAGCAATCCACCCTCCCTGGCCTCCCAAAGTGCTGGGATTACAGGTGTGAGCCACTGTGTCTGACCTATGTGCCTTTTATTTCTTTTTCTGGCCTTGCTCTTGCTAGGACTCCCAATGTGATGTTAAATAGTAGTGGTAAGAGCAGACATACCTGCCATATTCCCAATCTTGGAGGGAAAGACATTCTGTCTTTAATCATTAAGTATGTTTTCAGCTGCAAGGAGAGAAGAATATTGAATTATATGCCAGTATAGCTACTGCAGCACAATATTTAGCTTAACTACATATGTTTTTGGCAACCAAGGCAAAAATGACTTTGTGCATGAAAGTGAAGTTCCACCACAGCCTCAGCCCATTTGTGGCTGGGATTTTCAGAGATTTGGGAGAGAAGTTAGTATTTTCAAGTCAGGAGTAACAGTAAATATGCCATGATTGGGCAGGGCACGGTGGCTCATGCCTGTAATCCCAGCACTTTGGGAGGCCGAGGTGGGCAAATCACAAGGCCACAAGATGGAGACCATCCTGGCTACCATGGTGAAACCCCATCTCTACTAAAAATACAAAAAATTAGCCGGGCGTGGTGGCAGGTGCCTGTAGTCCCTGCTACTCGGGAGGCTGAGGCAGGAGAATGGCATGAACCCAGGAGGCACAGCTTGCAGTGAGCCAAGATCATGCCACTGCACTCCAGCCTGGGCAACAGAGCGAGACTCTGTCTCAAAAAAAAAAAAAAAATGCCATAATCATATACCATACTCTGGGTGTCATGATGTGATAATACTCATAGCTTCAGTTAAAGATAGTGTAGGAGTTAGAGGGAGAGCTGGATAGTTAGGCTGTGAGGTAACCAGAAAGAAAGGTGGTTCCCATTGGAATCTAAGGAATGGTCGAACCTTGAAAGTAATTATGTTTGACACAGTAGAGACTGTGACAGACATGAGTATGAGTATTGTATTAGTTCGTTATCACGGTGCTATACAGACATACCTGAGACTGGGTAATTTATGGAGAAAAGAGGTTTAATTGGCTAACAGTTCCATGGGCTGTACAGGAGGCATGGCTGGGTAGGCCTCAGGATACTTACAATCATGGTGGAAAACAAAGGGGAAGCAGGCACAATCTTCACATGGCCACCAGGAGAGAAATAGCAAAGGAGGAAATGCTACACACTTCAAAACAACCAGATCACATGAGAACTCACTATCATGAGAACAGCAAGGGGGCAATCCGCCCCCATGATCCAATCACCTACCACTATCCTCCTCCCCCAACACTGAAGATCATAATTCAGCATGAGATTTGCCTGGGGACACAGTGCCAAAACATATCAAGTATACATTTCCTTAGAGGCGATACATCGGCTGGGGAGACATGTTGATGTGAATTAGCTATTATTATTAATGATCTTGAAAACTCTCTGGGAGACTTTCTAGACAAATGAGAGTGGAAATTTTCTTCCTTCCCACTCCCTGCAAAACAAAAACAAGTTATTCCCAACTCTTTTTGTTTTTTATTTTAGTGCTCTCATCTTCTGCCCAAGAATATGTTCTTCACCAAGTAAACACACAGGTTGCCATGTTTCTAAAGCCTAATAAAATTAACAGTAAAGACTTGTTTTTGTTTTATATCCAGACTTAATAGTCATTTATGTAATGTAAATATCCAGAATAGGCAAATTTATAAAGTAAGAAAGTGGTTGTCTAGAATTGAGGGAAGAAGAGAGGTGTGGACATGTGTGTCTATTAATTTTCTATTGCTGCTGTAACAAATTGTCATTAGTGGCTTAAAACAATACTAATTTATCTTAGAGTTTTGGAGGTCAGAAATCCAAAGTGGGTCTCACTGGTATAAATTCAGGATTTAGACTAAGGAGAGAATCTATTTCCTTGCCTTTTTCATCCTCTGGAGGCTACCCACTTTCCTTGACCCTTGGCCCCTTCCTCCATCTTCAAAGCCAGTGAAGTTGGGCCAAGTCCTTCCTGTGCTGTTATCTTTGTGGTTCTCTTTCAATTCCCTCTTTCAGGTTCAAGAACTCTTATGATTACTCTGGACCCACCTGAATAATCCAAGATAATCATTTTTTTAAGACAGGGTCTCGCTTTGTTGCCCAGGCTGGAGTGAAGTGGCTCAATCAAGGCTTACTGCAGCCTTGACCTCCCAGGCTCAAGTGATCCTCCCAACTCAGCTAGTAGCTGGGACTGCAGGCATGTGCCCACACCTGGTCAATTTTTGTTGCTTTTTGGAATTTTTTTTTTTTTTTTGGTAGAGACAAGGTTTTGTCATGTTGCCCAGGCTGGATTGAACTCCCAGGCTCAAGTGATCTGCCCACCTGGGCCTCCCACAGTGCTGGGATTACAGATGTGAGCCACTGTGCCTAGCCCCGAGATAATCTTAAAGTTGGCTGACTAGCAACCTTAATTCCGCCTGCAACCTCAATTTCACTTTGTTATGTAACCTAACATACTCACAGGTTCTAGAGATCAGGACATAGACATTTTTGAGGAGAACAAAACGCCATCTGCTTACCAGAGGGAAAGTGAACAGTGACTGCTGATGGTTATGCGGTATCCTTTGGGGAGATGAAAATGTCCTGAAATTGATTGTGGTGATGCTTGCACAAGTCTGTGAACATACTGAAACCTACTTAATTTTATACTCTGCATGGATGAATTGTATGGTGTGTGAATTAAATGTTAATAAGGCAGGTGTGTGTGTGTGTGTGTTCAGTATTTCTAAAACTAAATTCTTTCCCTTTCTTGCCTGAAACCAGCTCCTCTTCTTCAATTCCTGATCTCAGCTAATGGGACCTTCATCTATCAGGTAATCCAAAATTCATGGCCATCACAAATTTCTCTGGCTGCCTTGTATTCAGTCATTTTAAAAAATGTCTACCGTTTTCACTTCCTAAATAGTTACTTAATATATCCCTCTTCAGACCTGGTCTTTTTTTTTTTTTTTTTTTTTTTTTTGGAGATGGAGTTTCGCTCTTATCGCCCAGGCTGGAGTGCAATGGCGCGATCTCAGCTCACTGCAACCTCCGCCTCCCAGGTTCAAGCAATTCTCCTGCCTCAGCCTCCCGAGTAGCTGGGATTACAGGCACCCGCCATTACGCCCGGCTAATTTTTGTATTTTTAGTAGAGACGGGATTTCACCACGTTGACCAGGCTAGTCTTGAACTCCTGATCTCAGGTGATCTGCTGGTCTTGGCCTCCCAAAGTGCTGGGACTACAGGCTGAGCCACTGCCCCCGGTCCGCTGACCTGGTCTTTCTTAACGTGTCTGGGTCTTTACCTCTAAGGAGGACAGCTTTTTTGTCCAACTTCCCTTTGGCAATCTGATGGCACCTTCAAAACCAATGAAAATACAATTAAACAGTTTTTTAGAATTTGTGATACAGAAATGTAAGTGCATCTTTACCAACGTGATGAAATGAAATGACAAGACTTAAAGGTGGGCCTCTAACAACAAGAATAATTTCAAATTAGTGACGAGAATAGCCATATTCTGAGATCTGCATCAACTGTAATGTGATATGAAAATGTGATTTCTATCGGTGACAGTCACATGTGCGGCCGATACTACTGTAGTTTGTTGCCAACATATAACAGAAGAAAATGCTAAATTTCGGTTAGAGATTAGCGAAAACAATGATACACTTTCTTTCCTATTCAAGGTCTCCGAGGATCCCCGGGGGTGAAACTCCTCCTGGGCGTAAAAGCACACAACCACTGAGAAGAGCGCTGCGGCATCCTAGAGAGGACGCGTGTGAGGCTGGGTGCAAGGCCAACGTAGTGACGCACTTCCGTTCACGGACCGCTTTCTGTTTTTCCTGAGGTGAGTGTTGGAGTTTGTCGCCCAGGAGTCCTTGCTAGGCTCAGGCACTTCACCTGTAGAGAAAGCAGGCGGCTTCGTCCCTGATGCCTCAGTAGAGGGAGACAGGACGGCCCCTCCAGGTCCCGGCAGAGGAGGCTGCTCGCGGCCCGTCCCGGTCTCCATCTGATGCCTTCGGTACCCCTCGCCCGCGTCGGCGCCTTGGGAAATGTAGGTTGTGGATATGGGCGGCTGGATTGAAGGGACGCCTGTGTTCTCGACGCCACCCAAACCCCATCTGCTCATTGGGCCACAGCTGCTTGCTGAGGAGCAATGTGCCAGTTGCTGCTCTAGATTCCCGGGATGCAGCGGTGAATGAGGCGGGGCGTGGGCCCCGCCCCCAGGAAGCTTTCCGCCCAATGGGAAAGTCATGTATTAATCAAATCTGGTCATTTCACTCCACCTGCCCGGGACTTAGTGCATGTAGATCGACGACCAAGTTCTTGACCTGCGCAAAGCGTGGCTTTGTCCCTTGTGACTTCTTCAGCAACATCTAGCAGCACACTCTCCCTTGACTGCTACTACAGTCTTCTTAATCCTTGACTTCTAGAACATGACTTTTGCGTATGCTGTTATTTTGTAAAGATTTCCTTCATACCTTAGTTAATTTATATTCTTAAGCTTTCCCATCCAGGTTAGTTTCTCCTGGCAGTGATAAGTTGTGAACTTAAAAGTTATTTGAGAGAATCTTGATTAATTTCCTTTAGACTAAGCTCTGTGCGGGACGGGGTTGTGCCCCTTCTCTCTACTTCATCTCTTGTGTGTCACACGTGGCCTTGTATGAAATATGTATGAGATAAATATTTGTGGAATGAAGAAAGCACAAATCAATATATAATTTCAAACTGGGTTAAGTGGTATATAGGAAAAGGAATACGGCACGAGTGGAGCGTTTAACAAGGGCACCTGACCTGGTCTGTAGAGAGATCATGATGTGAAGATGAAGGGTGGCTAGATTACTGGAGAGAATGGCAGGCGGAGAATCTCAGTTACAATGGTTCTGAGGTTGGAGAAGAGTAGTTCATACAGAAGAAACAGCAGGTATGAAGGTCTTGAGTTAGCATAGAGGAAACTGAAAGAAGGCCATTGTAACTAAACTAAGGGAAAAGAGGAGGGTGGCGCAAGATGAGACTCACAGAAAACAGCATCATGCCTTGAGTCCCTGTAGGGAAGATAATGACTTTTTATAGAATATTGCTGTTTAGAATACAAAGTGTCTGTAAGAGATGATATAGTTAAAACAATAACCCAGATGTTTTAGTGTGTTGAGGTGGCCCTTCAGGGTCCTTTGGTAATCAGTTTCTGGTTTTCACAGCCCTTGAATGGGGCAATGAACAAAAAAGATGCCTGCTCCGGGTCCAAGTAAAGGAAGACTTACTCTGAGATTTTTTTCCTGAATTTTCTTGGCCATTCTTGTCTATTATTTTATATTAACCTTAAAATCATTTTGCCAGGTTCTAAAAGCATTCCTGTTAGGATTACTATTGGATAGAATTTAGTATAGTTATTAAAGGCATGACTTGACGGGGTGCGGTGCCTCATGCCTGTAATTCCATCACTTTGGGAGGCCGAAGTGGGCAGATCGCTTGAGGCCAGTAGTTTGAGGACTAGCCTGGGCAACATGATGAAATCCCGTCTCTACTAAAATTACAAAAATGAGCCAGGTGTGGCAGCACATGCTTGTAATCCCAGCTACTTGGGAGGCTGAAGCAGCAGAATTGCTTGAACCTGGGAGGCAGTGGTTACAGTGAGCTGAGATCGCGCCATTGCACTCCAGCCCAGGTGACAGCAAGACTCTTGTCTCAAAAAACAAACAAACAAACAAACAAAAACATGACCTTTGAAGCCTGGTAGATCTAGTGTGGGATCCAAGTTCATCCATTCACCAGCTGCGTGATCTTGGTAGAAGAAATTATTCTGTTAGCCTTGTCTTCTCATTTGGGAAAAATTAAAGGTTCAAAAGATTGTTGTGAGGACTAAATAAGAGAATATGTATTTTTCATCCAAAAACATGATACTTGCTGTTTTTAACCTTTTATGTTCTCAGTCAAATTTATTTTTAAAAATAGAGGTCTGAGATTCTTCTTGTTAGGTTTTGCTCTGAGTTTATTGGTGTCTTTTGCTTGTTTTGCTCTTCATTTAGCTTGGTGTTGGTGAGGACATGCTCTGGTGTCCTAGGACAAGTTACTTGTTCTTTCAAAATCGGTTTCCTCAAAATTGCAAACCTCATGGTATGATGTGGATTAAAAAGTACATATTTATACACCACTTACCCTGTGAGCATTTAGTAAGTGATTGCTGCTTGTTATTGGCAAATTTATTGCTTTAAAGAGGGCATTTTACTGGGCTGAGCTCACTGTTGGTTCTCTCTGTTTCTTCCTTCAGCCTTTGCCTGCTAGAGGGAGCCCAGGTCATGGCAGCCATGCCTCTGAAAGCTCGACACCAGGTGAGCTGTGGATTCCTAGGTCAGCTTTATGGAGGTCTGATTTGAAGGAAATGAGGGGTGGTGGAAGTTGGATAAAGGTGATTCTGGCAAGTCTTAGGGCCAAAACAGTAGGAAAACCCCTGAGCCCAGGAGTTCGAGACCAACCTGGGGAATGTGGCAAAACCCTGTCTCTACAGAAAATACAAAGATTAGCCAGGCATGGTGGTGTGCACCTATAGTCCCAGCTACTCAGGAGGCTGAGGCGGGAGGATCACCTGAGCTGGGAGGTCGAGGCTGCAGTGAGCTGAGATTGTGCCACTGCACTCCAACGTGGGTGACAGAGCGAGACACTGTCAAAAACCCTATTTTTTCTGTTCAAAAAAGAGCAACAACAACAACAAAAAAGAGAACCGAAACCAAAAGAAAAAAAAAAAAACCCAAGAAGCATGAGGCTTGGTTGGCAGAAGCTGTTACAGATTGTCTTGGAGCTATAAAGATAAGGAGCTAAAAGAGCTATCCAGCAGCAGTTTAATTCTAGAAGCATTTTCTAGGAAAAGCCACGGAGGAGCAGAGTGGATTGTGCCAGGAGAGTCTGAGCTCCCTCTACAGGATGCTCTTGAGCACAGGTAGCACAGCCCTTTATACAAGAATCAAATGGGAGTTGGATGAGATAGGCCCATCAGTGCAAACCATGACTCTGTGCTTGTTTCATGGGCATAAGGTTTGGGGCAGGGTGAACAAATGTGGGGAACAGATAGATTGGCTGGGAATAGGGAGTACCTAATAGGAACAGGTGGGTCCTGAGATACCATTTGAAGCAAATTGTCCGCTTGTAGGTACAACACTAAAAGACTGAAAATATTTACTAAATCAAAGAGATTTTTGCCCTAGAAAGGTTAACTAATAAGAGACTTTTTTCCTAGGGTTCAACAAATGTTAAATAACATTTTATGACAGTAAATTTTATATCCTAATGGAAGCTTTTCTGGTAGTGAGAGAAGTTCCAGATTTTTCGTTGTAAAAATAGTCATATAATGGTCTAATATCCAGTTCTTTCACCTTTTCTCATTACCCATCCCTCACAGGACTTTCCCTCAAGCCCCTACCTGTCCCCTCTGCCCCACACTCTGGCCCGGAGCCAGAGGATTGGCTCCGTGGCAGCAGGAACCTGTTGTTTTAGGAGATGGTGACCTTCGAGGATGTGGCTGTGCACTTCACCAAGACAGAATGGACTGGCCTTTCCCCTGCCCAGAGGGCCCTGTACAGAAGTGTGATGTTGGAGAATTTTGGGAACCTGACTGCTTTGGGTAAGGCCATTTTCCTCCTAGGACTCAGATCTGTACTTTCCCAGTTTCCTTCCTTCTTTTACAGCCTGGGGGGAGGGGTGTGGAGTGGAGAGGAGAGGTTGTCTCTTGTGTCTTCAACTGAGTGACTGCAGAGCTGAGGCTCAGTGACCAACTTCAAAGATTGCTGGGTAGGGAGAGGTCTTGGGTCACTTTGGTCTCCCAATGAAGGGAATTACTGTCCCCTGGTAAGAGTATGTCCCATCTTCCAAGGGCCTTCCAAGGTAGTAGTTGTTGTCTGGGGAAGGGCGTGTCCCCTTCCTGTGTTTGCTTATACCTTGTGGATCTCACTGACTTACTTATCCTTGAGTGTTTTTTTTAGGAAGAAGTAACAAATGATCAGTTTCCTCTTGATCAGAATCTCTTTGCCCTTCTCCAGTCGAGAACCCTCTTCTATAAGTCTTATTCTTACTGAGACTCCTGGGATTTTCCTTCTTTTGACACAGCAGATACAGGGCTGAAAAGTACCATTTTCTTCCTGTTTTCAGGGTACCCAGTTCCCAAACCTGCACTGATCTCACTTCTGGAGGGAGGGGATATGGCTTGGGGCCTGGAAGCACAGGATGATCCCCTGGCAGAGAGGACCAAAAACATCTGTAAAGGTAGGTGAGGCAGATTTAGAACCAACAACTGTAGAGTTTTACGGAGCACTATATTTTAAAATGAACCATGCTGGGCAGGATTTAAATAAAATAGATGATTTCACCTAATAGGTAAAATATGAAACCTTTTTCACCAATCTTAACTCTTACCAACATGTAATCACTCAGTATGTCTCATCTGCAATCCTTGAATCCATTGCTCCTTTCTGAGTTTCAACATTGCCTACCTTAGTTGTCCTCCTTGGTTGGGATGGATTTATTCAGGAGCAGTGTTTGAGCAACTTGCCATGTACCGAACTTTGTTTAAGAAGTTCTGGAAGATACAAGTTATGGAGACAGATGTAAAAAGCAAAAAAGAAAAGTATTAAGTGCTATTGGGAATGGGATGGAGAATGTGAAGGTAAAATGGGCCAGATTTTCCCAAAAGTTGGCCATAAATGGGGAGAGTTGAGTCATATAACACTGGGAAGTCATGGCATGGGAGGAGCTTTTTGAATTCATAGGAATTCAGAGCTGAGCACAGAGTGTGAGGTTCCTTTAGGCAAGTGGATAACTAGAGCAGGCCATTGAGAAGGTGGGTGGAGAGTCTGAGATAAAAGGCAGGTCTGAAAGGGTGCTCTAACATAGCTGGGTTGAAATGACCCCCAGGAAGAAAAAAGGAAGGCTGAATCTTAACCATTAAGAGATACTTAATTTCAGTGAGAGAAGGAAGAGAAAGTAGACAGTCAAATAGTCTGATGGGGGCCACCAAGAGCAAACAGTGAAATTGAAGGCAGAGGCAGGAGTTTCAGAGCAGGTGGTTTGCAGAGAGCAAGTAACATGGAAAACGGTGAAGCTGGCACAGCACTTCAGCCTCTTATTCTAAGAATCTGAAAAAGAATCATCAAGACAATTGAGAACCTGGTGGTCTGTTCTCACACGCTTCCTCTCTGGTGATGATTCTTTTTCAGACTCTTGATTACCATGTTTCCTTCAATCTCAGATTACTCCTCTCCCAACATTCTCCTTCGGGGTTCCCTTACCCACACTCGTACAATGAACTTGATTAACCATCACATGAGTCCCAGGTAACCCAAATTAATGTTAAAACCAAGCCCAACATTTCATATAAAATAGATTGACTTTAACTCGTTCAAAATGTCATCCAATCTTGAGGAACACAAATGCCATTTTATGGGCTGTTTGTCTCCTTTTTGCTGATAGGAGAAAGAATACTATCAGTCTAGGTGTGTCTAAGTAAACTGTTCATCCCTTTTCAAATAGTCTAGGACAGTAGTTTCTCTGCATGTTTGAGGTTCAGCAGTTTTAGGGCATTTCCTCATCGTATGTAGTCCATCTGTGGGTCTGCAGTGAAGAACCTCTGGACTAGGTAATCTTACAACATATTAAGAATAATGCTTTCTGACCATCCTGGCTAACGCGGTGAAACCCCGTCTCTACTGAAAAAAAACTATCTGGGCGAGGTGGTGGGCGCCTGTAGTCCCAGCTACTCAGGAGGCTGAGGCAGGAGAATGGTGTAAACCCAGGAGGCGGAGCTTGTAGTGAGCTGAGATCTGGCCACTGCACTCCAGCCTGGGCGACAGAGCGAGACTCCATCTCAAAATAATGATAATAATAATAATAATAATAATAATGCTTTCTAAGCACTTCTATGTTTTTCTTTTTCTCTGTCTTGCCACAACCCAGTGTCCTTAATGTTCAATGTCTTAAGTCTTTTGGGACATCTGCAGGGTATGAGTTTTTAAAAAGAATAACAATTCATCCTTTGCCTTTGCTTTCTGATTGATGCTGTTCTGTTTCACTTTCTGATTCTGAGTCTTGCCAGCCCCAATGTCAGTACTTGTTCTTAAGACCTGTGCCTATGGCATTTTGTAGGCTGTAAGTAGCATCAATTCAAAAGATATTAGATCATGCCAGGGACGACCAGAAGTCATTCAAATATTAGAGTGGAAAAGCTTAGGAAGGAGTCTCATGTGTGATGTGTCCACTGATACTCTGTTCCATCTCGATGTTCTCTGCCTGTGTGATATTTGGCACTTTCATTTTAACAGACTTTTCTTCCCAGCGTGCTGATGTGAAAGTTGAAATTATCTCTTTTAAAGTCTTATCATTTTCAATGTTCTATTGTTTCTAGTATAGTTCTCAGGTGGCATTTTTTGTGTTTTCTATCTCTTATGTCAGATGTTGAGACCAACATTGACAGTGAGTCCACATTAATCCAGGGAATTTCTGAAGAAAGAGATGGGATGATGTCACATGGTCAGCTGAAGAGTGTCCCTCAGAGAACTGACTTCCCAGAAACATGTAATCTGGAAAAGCACCAGAACATCCCCACAGTGAAAAATACCCAAGGAAAGGTTCCAAGAATCCCCTGTGCAAGGAAACCTTTCATATGTGAGGAGTGTGGGAAATCCTTCAGCTACTTTTCTTACTATGCTAGACACCAGAGAATCCACACTGGGGAGAAACCTTTTGAGTGTAGTGAGTGTGGAAAAGCCTTTAATGGCAATTCTTCATTAATTCGGCACCAGAGGATTCACACTGGAGAGAAACCCTATCAGTGTGAGGAGTGTGGGCGAGCCTTTAATGATAATGCAAATCTGATCAGGCATCAGAGAATCCACAGTGGAGACAGACCCTATTACTGTACGGAGTGTGGAAATAGTTTCACCAGTAGTTCCGAGTTTGTTGTACATCAGAGAATCCACACTGGGGAGAAACCCTATGAGTGTAGTGAGTGTGGCAAAGCTTTTGTTGGTAATTCACCCCTACTTCGGCATCAGAAAATCCACACTGGAGAGAAACCCTATGAGTGTAATGAGTGTGGCAAAAGCTTTGGAAGGGCTTCCCATCTAAGCCAACATCAGCGTATTCACACAGGGGAAAAGCCTTATTCTTGTAAAGTATGTGGACAAGCCTTCAATTTTCATACAAAACTAACTCGACACCAGAGAATTCACAGTGAGGAGAAACCCTTTGACTGTGTAGATTGTGGAAAAGCCTTCAGTGCTCAGGAACAATTAAAAAGGCATCTGAGAATTCATACTCAGGAGTCTTCCTATGTATGTGATGAGTGTGGAAAAGGCTTCACTAGCAAAAGAAATCTTCATCAGCATCAAAGAATCCATACTGGAGAGAAACCCTATGAGTGTAGTAAGTATGAGAAGGCCTTTGGGACTTCTTCCCAGCTAGGTCTCCTTGAGCATGTCCACTCTGGAGAGAAGCCTGTGCTGGACATTTGTCATTTTGGCCTCCCAGAATTTTTTACCCCCTTTTACTGGTAATAGTACACTCCAGTGAAATGTACTGAGTGGATTCCATCTTCTACTCAGGAACGGAATGTGTGACACAGGCCTGACTCAGCCTCTGATCCATCCCTCAAGCCACAGTTACTGATTCAGATGTCAGTAGATGGTCCAGTTAGAGTCCCAGGACTGCAAGAGCTAATAGGAAGAAATACTCTCCGTGCCCCACCACCCTCATTGGTTTTAACGCTGAGAAGAACTCCTAGACTCTCATAGAGGCTGAGAATGAAGTCCTCACAGCAAAAAAGGCATCTGAGAATTGGAGAGCAGTCAAAGACTGAAGATAATGTTTGAACAGCCACATTAAACCATGCCTGAAACTAAAAATACATATGGGGTTTTGAATTGCAGCAGCCAATAAATTCCATTTTCGTTTGTTTGGTTTTGGCTTTGGCACATTTGAGTTAGGTTTTCTTCCTTTGGAACAGAATTTTGACTTAAACAGTGTTGTCAGTGTAGCAGTTGTTTGAAGTCTTCAGGGATAACATACCCGATGGAGAAATGTTTTGTGTGTATGATATGTGGGAAAGTCTTTAGTTATAGTCATGGCAGCTCCTAAACCCCATGATTGTGGTGTGATTGGGAAGCCCGTTGTAACACTGGAGAGCCCAGGTTATATCAGACACCACCAGTAGATAGAAGTTCTAACAACTTGAGCTCTGTAACAAAAATCTCATTGTACTACAAAATTATGTCTGCACCAGTGACTCCATTCTCAGGAAAAGTCTTAACTAGGAAACTAAAAGCTTTTACTCTTAAAGCTTTCATTTTCTGTTTATTCAGTTTTTTATTTGGAATAGATGCTACTCTAGGCCTTAAACTGGGAAATGCCAGGCTATTGTAGCTATTATAGCTTGGCATTTGCCATTTTAGTTCCTAGGACAGCCTGCCTGCTTTGCCCTTTGCCCTGGCTAGGGAGCCAAGGAAATGCCACGGTTCTCGGTCATAAGACACACTGCAGAGATCTCTCAGTAGGAAAACAGAGCTGGCCCTTTTCTTTGGTGATGATTGTAAACTGCACCCTTTTTTTCTCACGTGTGCCCTTCTGCTGCCAGCCAGTGTTGGAATCTCCCTGCCCAGTTCCAGACTTATTACTCAATCTAGCACCTGGGTGGCTTCACCACCTCTTCCTCACTTGTAGCAGATGGATGAGCAGTTGTATCATGTGCTTGGGTTGATCAATGAATGATAGACTTGGGGAATTAAGTAAACACTTTTTAATTGAAGTGTAACACAAACACAAAAATGCATGAGTCAGCCAGGCACAGTGGCTCACACCTGTAATCCCAGCACTTTGGGAGGCTGGGGTGGGCGATTCATGAGGTCAAGAGATGGAGACCATCCTGGCCAACATGGTGAAACCCCGTCTCTACTAAAAATACAAGAATTAGCTGGGCGTGGTGGTGCGTGCCTGTAGTCCCAGGTACTTGGGAGGCTGGGGCAGGCGAATCGCTTGAACCTGGAAGGCGGAGGTTGCAGTAAGCTGAGATTATGCCACTGCACTCCAGCCTGGCGACAAAATGAGACTCCTCAAAAAATAAAACCATGAGTCATGGTTGTACAACTTGAATTTTTACAAAGAACATAGCCTTATACTCACCAAGATAAAGATAGAACACAGCACCTTACAAGTCTCCCTGTACCTTACTATAGTCCTTACAGAACCTCTACCCTGACTTCTATCACCAGAAATTATTTTGCCTGTTTTTGTTCTTTTGTGTCAATGGAATCATCAGTACAGATTCATTCTCATTGCTATGTAGTATTCCATTACATGAATATACCACAATTTATTGCTTATTGTTGGTGGGCATTTGGGTTATTTCTAGGGGGATGTTTTTGAAGGCAGAAAATCTAAAAGCCACTCAGAAAAAAAAAAAACAGTTAAACTAACCATGGTTAGGGACTGCTTCAAATGGTGCAGCATCAACCCAGCTGCCCTGTAGTAAATACCAGCAGATATATATACATATATATGTACATATAAATGTATATATATATCTTTTTTTGGCACTTAATATGTGACAGAGACTTTTCTAGTCACTACACACATTTGCTCAATATAACTTTATGAAGAGTGTGCTATAATTAGCTCCATGTTACAGCTGAGAAGACATTAATTAGGTTTCCTAAGGACACAGTAGTGGAGTAGGTATTCAAACACAGGCAGTCTGGTTTCAGAACTCATGTTCTAGCTGTTGTGCAGTATGGCCCTATAGAAGTTGTATATAAAGTATGTGACACTGTGTCTTGGTAAAAGAAGAGAGATTGTTGAAAGAAACAGATATAGTCCTTAGGGGTGGAGGAGAATATTAGGATCAAGTCAAGATGGGGAGGCTGCATTTGGCTTCACACAATGGGAGGTGGAGAATTGGCATCAGAGAGGAAATGATAGGTTGAGATAGAATCATAAAATATGTCCAGTACAAGCTGTTCCACTAGAGTTGTCGTTGAGGGAGGTAGCATGCCTCTAGTAGGGAGAGGATCTGGTTCTTAGCACTGCCTCCCTGTCTTACTGGCTGTGTACCTCTCAGCACCGTCTGAAAATGGGTGTCTTCATATCATGTACCTGAACCAGAAAGCTGGCTCCACTGAGGTCCAAGTGAGCTTTGTAGCCCCCCGCCACCCCACTTCAGCTTTGAGGTGTAGGGATAGCTGAGTGAGGTTTGTTTCCTTTTCTCTGTTCTTCACTACTGAGTAGTTAGCTCCCTTGGCCCCAACCCCAGTGCCACTGTCAGGAAGCCCCCTCGAATTGAGTAACTGTCCTTGAATCAGTTATGATTAATGTATTAGTTTGCTTTGGCTTAACAGAAATCGATTCTGACAGTTCTAGAGGCTAGAAGTCTGAACACAATTTCCCTGGGCAGAAACAGTTTGTCAGCAAAGCCACACTCCCTCAGAAGGCTCTAGGGCAGAATCTGGTCTTTCTTTAATCTGCTGGTGGCTGCCAGCATTCCTTAGTGGCAACATCACTCCAGTCTCTGCTGTCTGCACATCACCTTCTGTGTGTCCAATCTCCCTGGTCTCTCTCTCATAAAGGCATTTGTGATAGCATTTAGGACTCATCCAAATAGTCCTTATCTTAGGACCCTTAATTTAGTGACACCTGCAATAACTTTGCCATTTAGGGCAACATTCCCAGGTTCCAGGAATCAGGACCTGGTATCTTTGGATGGCTGTTACTCAGCCCACCACCATCACTGAGGTTCATCTGTATATATCAGAAAACCCCTAAACAAGACACCCTAATACAAGATAGAATTTTTCTCAGGAGTCTCGAGATAGCCCAGTGCAGCTAAGGCAGTTCTACAATGTTAGTGGGGACTGAATCTCCTTCCAAAGTACCACTTGGCCATCCTCAATGGGGCCATTATCCTCATGGTCCAAGGTGGCTGCTAGAACTCCAACCATCAAGGGCTTGTTCCAGACAGTAGAGGAAGGGGAAGAAGAGCATGCCACTTTGCCTTAAAGAAGACTTTCTGTAAGTACCACAGAACACTTCCAGTTAGATGTTTATTTCAAGAACTTAGTCACATGACTATACCTGGCTCCCGAGAACACTATATCCTTCAGTTGAGTGGCAGTGTATTACATCAAATAACTTCGAGATTTTGTTTAGGAGGAGGAAGGAGAACAAGTGTTTGAGTGGGTAGCTAGCAGCCTCTGCCATGGCGCATGACTGCCATCGAATTCTACATGTCTAAAAGCTTTGGATAAGGAAAAAAAAATTGGTGTACAGCTGGCTGTGCTATTTGAATTTCAGTGTGCATAACAACTCTAGGATAGGTGCTATATTTATCCCCAGTTTACAGGTTGGGAACAGTGAAATCCAGCAGATTGATGGGAGAACAGAGCAGATGCCTCTGAGATGCATGCCAATCACTTTGGCACACCTCTCGCTTTTGCTGTAGCTGTGGTGAACAGTTGTATGTGAACTTCGATCTCCCCTTGCACTGCTCAGACACTCCACATGCCTTCTGACATTCTGCCTCAGGCACTTTTCCAGAGCCCACTCAACTAGGAAGTACAGCCTGTGAATACACAGGACAAGTTAGCAATCCCAGAAAAACCCTTAATGATGCTGGACAAGAGCTTGAGGACAAATGTTCCAGTTTCCCATCTTTCAAGTGGACAATTAGAGGAGGAATTCTTTACTCTTTTCTGGAGGTCCCAGTACTCATAGCATCAACCTTTAGAACACTTTATATTGTCATTTCCTCCTATCCTGTCTCACTCCTTGGGTTCTTTTAGTCCTGCTTCCTGGGATCATCTCCTGAATAAATGTGCATTCGAGTCCTTGTCTCAAGCCCTGCCTTCAGGGAAACGCAAACTAAAGGAGTGAGACAGAACTTTCAGGCAATAAGAATGTGTCTTATATTCCAGTAGTGAATATTAGTCTACTCAACTGAAATTCTTTCGATGTTAGAGGATGGCCCAGATGAGCATTTTTGTGATGAAATCCCATTCTGTTTTCAGTGGTGGCTGCACATTTCTGATTTCTACTTCAAAGAAGCTTCCTCTCAGAGCAACTATGCTATGGGGCACAAAGTCTTTCTGTGTGTCACCGAAGTGCATAATCTTAGATAGACTAAGTTGTTTATATAACTGTAGCTCTGTGTGGCCAGGAGTTAAAACATGGTAAATATCACAGTTATCAACTTGTAAGGAGGACCTGGCAATGCATGTCCCTCAGATTATCAACTAAAACAAGCACTTGGAGCCATGCAGATAAAATAATCCTTAGAAGTGTGCCACATACAATAAATGGTTTCATTAATTACTCACTTTTTTTTTTTTTTTTTTGACACAGGATCTTGCTTTACCACCCAGGCTGGAGTGCAGTGGCACGATCATGGCTCACTGCAGACTTGACCTCCCAGGCTCAAGTGATCCTCGTACCTCAGCCTCCCTAGTAGCTGGGACTACAGGCATGTGCCACCACACCCAGCTAATATATATATATATATATATATATATATATTTTTTTTTTTTTTTGAGATGGGGTCTCACTTGTCGCCCAGGCTGGAGTGCAGTGGCATGATCTCGGCTCTTTGCAACCTCTGCCTCCTGGGTTCAAGCGATTCTTCTCCCTCAGCCTCCTGAGTAGCTGGGACTACAGGCAAGTGCCACCACGCCTGGCTAATTTTGGTATTTTTAGTAGAGATGGGGTTTCACCCTATGGGCCAGCTGGTCTCGAACTCCTGACCTTGTGATCTGCCCACCTCGGCCTCCCAAAGTGCTGGGATTACAGGCATGAGCCACAGTGCCCAGCAGTTTATATATTTTTTGTAGAGACAGGGTTTCACTATGTTGCCCAGGCTGATCTAGAACTCCTGAGACCAAGCAATCCTCCCACCTTGGCCTCCCAAAGTGCTGGAATTACAGACATGGGTCACTGTGCCTGGCAACAATTATTTATTTAGTGACTTCTGTGTGCTAAACAACATACTAGATGATAGCACATGATGACAGAACATGTTACTGATGAGCAACATGGAACTGCTCTCCAGTTCCTGGTGCTACTGCCCTGTTCTGAGCCACCAACATTTCTTTCCTAGACTACCACAATTGCTCATAAGTAGTCTCCCCACTTCTGCTCTTCAGTCTTTCTAATCTATCTGCCAGTCAGCAGCCAGAGTGTGCTTTTAAAAATATGAAACATAGCATGCTTTTCTTAAAACATTTCAATGGGTTTCCACTGACCGTGGAATAAAATCCAAACTCTTTAACATGGTCTGCAAAGCTCTAATGACTTTGTGGCATAGCACTGCATCCCTCTTCTCTCCCCATGATGTGTCAAGCTTTGTTTTTTTTTCTTTCTTTTTTTTCCCCCACTGAAGGGCCTACACATGTTATTCCTCCTGCCTGGAATGCTGTCTCTTTGATTATGTGCCCAGATATCTCATTCTTATCTTTCAGGTCTCAGCCCAAGATCACTTCCTCAGGTCTTTCCTTACCTCCAAGTTAAAATGGTATTCCCTTCATATTTCCTAAGCAACTTGCTCTTTACCATCCTCACACAAATGAACGTTTACAGTAATATATTTATCCAGGTGTGGATTTACTTAAAACTTGTGTCTCCCACTACACTCTGTGTTCTACAAAGACTGTAACATGTAAGCTTTGTTTTTCTTCATCTACAAAATAGACATAATACCTTTTGGATCTTCTTCAGTATGGATGTGAAGAAAGCATTACATAATAAACATAAATGTGTCTAATAATAAGGTGCAATTCCGATGAAAGATGTCTTTGGGCCAGGCACGATGGCACATGTCTATAATCCTAGCACTTTGGGAGACTAAAATGGTTGGATCACTTGAGGCCAGGAGTTCCAAACCAGCCAATGCAGCATAGCGAGACCCCATCTCTACAAAAAAGAGAAAAGAAAGAAAAATGTTTTCATGGCTCAGAACACCTGAATACAAGCTAACTCACTAGGAAAGGAGTGTAAGGTAGTTGAATAAAGCAATTGGGACACACGAAGTTTCAAATTTTATTACATTTTTGTTATGTTCAAATAGTGTTGAGGTAATTTATTGTTAACAACAAGAACAATACATAGTTCCTTGTCTTTTAGATCTTTCAAATACAAATAATTTATGTTTACAAAAATTTTTACGATGTAAGAAAGCTTCCCAAAAGAGCCTCTCTTAGCCATTTGGGTCCACAATAAATTCTCATCCTTGGAATCTCTGGATTTTGAGGCAGAGTGATAGAGAAGACGGTAGGAACTGGGGCACTGGGTGATATGTGTCAGGTTCTGACCAAATGAGTTCAAAGACAGGAATAGGGTGAGATTAAGTATCTGGATATCAGGCTTAAAATATAGCCAGCGGGAGGCCGGGCATGGTGGCTAATGCCTGTAATCTCAGCACTTTGGGAGGCCGAGGTGGGTGGGTCACCTGAGGTCAGGAGTTCGAGACCAGCCTGACCGATATGGTAAAAACTCATCTCTAGTAAATGTACAAAAATCAGCCAGGCGTAGTGGCAGGCGCCTGTAATCCCAGCTACTCAGGAGGCTGAGGCCAGAGAATCGCTTGAACCCGGGAGGTGGAGGTTGCAGTGAGCTGAGATTGTGCCACTGCACTCCAGACTGGGTGACAAGAACAAGACTCCTTCTTAAAAAAATAAAAATATGCCTTAAAGTGCCAGGGAGAGGAGGGTGGACGGGGACCACTCCAGAATTGGCCGCTGGCGGTATCATGGCAACCCAGAACCCCCCTCCCCAAGAATATGAAAGTGATGACGACTCGTATGAAGTGTTGGATTTAACTGAGTATGCAAGAAGACACCAGTGGTGGAATCGAGTGTTTGGCCACAGTTCGGGACCTATGGTAGAAAAATACTCAGTAGCTACCCAGATTGTAATGGGTGGCATTACTGGCTGGTGTGCAGGATTTCTGTTCCAGAAAGTTGGAAAACTTGCAGCAACTGCAGTAGGTGGTGGCTTTCTTCTTCTTCAGATTGCTAGTCATAGTGGCTATGTGCAGATTGACTGGAAGAGAGTTGAAAAAGATGTAAATAAAGCAAAAAGACAGATTAAGAAACAAGCAAACAAAGCAGCACCTGAAATCAACAATTGAAGAAGCAACAGAATTTATCAAGCAGAACATTGTGATATCCAGTGGATTTGTGGGAGGCTTTTTGCTCGGACTTGCATCTTAAGGACATGAATATTCTCCCATAGTGGATTCAACTATGAGAAGAGAAGTGGCAGCAATAAGGCAGTCTCTCAACAGTCATGCTGCCAGAGTCTCTAGGGCAAGGAGAAACAACTAGCTGGACAATACTCAATTCACAACTTAGCATTTTGCCATCTGAAGCTTGGCAAACTAGTATCTGCTGTAAAATAACCTGTATGGTATGTGAACCATAGTATTCCTGAGCAAAACATGGCTTTCACTGCTTTGTAAAAATTTGCATCTGTTTAGAAACTAGCCTATAAAATATCACCATTGGATGTAGATATGGAGAGAAAAGAAATATGTTGGGTTTATTGCTTAGTGAAATATTTTCTTTTTGTTTAAGTAAAATGTTCATTGTGTTTTAAAAAAATAAAAATAAAAAAATAAAAATATATATAGTAAGAGGGGACCAACACACCAGGTTGGAGGACAATGGTTCTGAGGCCAGCCCCAGAACCTTGGAGAGCTCCACAGACACCCGACTGAGTCGGAGCTAGCACCTTGGACAGCACCACGGTTTCTCTGCTGTCCTTTGTACCTGGATGACACTATAAACACACGTTGCAGTGGTCACTGTTAATTTCCTGGGACTTTCGACTCCTGTGTACCTGGCAATTGTAATCCTCTAAAATCAGCAGTCTTTTAGAAGGTTCTTTATGACAAGGTGGGGGTTGAGATTCTTTCTCTTCCTTCTAGGAACTTCAGCATCAGAGCTGATAATTGGACCAACTCCCTTGGGAGGTCTATGGGATTGGTACCTAGTATCATTGTTATTCTGGAGGCCAACGTCCTTCAAGTTGGGGGAAAATGTGTAATACCTGGTTGTACTATGTAAGGAAGAATGCTCAGGGCTCTTCCTAGGGACATATAAGCAAACTATCAGGCAATGCACGTGAGAAAGATGGTATGTTGTATTGATTTGGAGACAGGCTGCTTGATTCTTTTTCACACCCTCTCCTCACCTGTTAACCCCAACCTGTTAACCTATTTTCAGAAACATACAATGGATTGGATCTGCTTTCTCTGTGGTAAAAAGCTTCTGAACTTGATTGTTGTTAGCAAGTTTCTGTGAAGTTATGCACAAAAAACTTTGAAGGAGTTTGGCACTGTAGGTCTTTCTCCTAGTTATAATATGTCATATTTACAAACTTATGCATTGCTAATGTCCTTATTGACAAATAAAAAAGTGTAATCAGGTCCACAAATAATTTAGAGGAGGGGAAAAGTTAACATTAATTGAGCAACTACTGAATCCCGGTCCCTGTTATATGTACTTTAAGTAAAAAAATATATGTAGTATTTACAGCAACTGTGCACTATTATCTCATTTTTCAGATGAATCAATGGAATTTCAGAAACGCTAAGTGGTTGTCCAAGGTCTCATAGCTAGTAGGTGAAGAAATCAGGACTTCTCAGTCCTGTACATTTATTTTTAATTTTCTTTTCTCTGTGTTTCTTTTTGAATAGTTTCTATTGCTATGTCTTCAAATTCACTCATCTTTTTTCTATAATGTCTAATCTGCTGCTAATCCCATCCAATGTATTTTTATTGCACATTATAGGTTTCCATCTTTAGAAGTTTGATTTGGGTCTTTTTTATATCGTCCATTTCTCCACCAAACTTTTACATGTATCAGATGTGGTTGTAATAACTTTTAAATGTCATTGGCTATGAGTTCTGTTTTGACTATTTCAGAAGTCTCTCAGGATTAGTTTTTAATGTAATTTCTTGAATTGTAAGTTACTGGTCCAAGTAGGTAGTATTAATTTAAACTCTATACTTAATGATGCAAGCTATGATTATAAATTTTTAGAAGACATTTGTACTACCACTTCAAAACTTAGGCAGGGATCATAAGATTCTTTGTTATCTCTCTTTGTTCATGAGATTTTTAAAAAAATTATCCTTTCATGAGTCCAGGCATTTGGATGAGTATATGTGTGTGAGAAAAGTCTCTGTTCCTATTCCTTATTCCTATAATATGCCTCCTGCATATTGTAATTCTGCTTTCTCAGATATCAAGACTTACAACTCTTCACCATTCCCACTCCTGTTGCCAAAGCATCAGCTGAGCTCCTCAGTCCAAACCAACCCCTCTGGTTTTAGTTTCTTGTTTGGTTTTGGTACCTGGGTACACTTTCCTGTGAGTTAAGTATTTAAAATCATGTTGAATGTTATATCTTATTCTAAATTTCTAGATTCTAGTTTATATTATTTGCTACATTGCCCTCAATAGAATTCTGCCTAATAATATTTATTGTCTTAAACTTATTGTTGTGAGATACTAATATAGCTATGCCATTTTTCCTTTAACTTAATACTTGTCAGATATATCTATTTTCCATTCTTTGACTTTCAATACTTGTGCATTCCTAAGTTTCAGTAGTACCTTATAAGCATCTTCCTTCCTTTCTTTCCTTCTCTTTTCTTTCTTCTCTTCTCTTCTCTTCTCTCTCTCGCTCCCTCGCTCTCTTTTTCTTTCTTTTTTTGACAGAGTCTCACTCTGTTGCCCAGGCTGGAGTGCAGTGGCATGATCTTGGCTCACTACAATCTCCGCCTCTTGGATTCAAGCATTTCTCCTGCCCCAGCTTCCCCAATAGCTGGGATTACAGGTGTGTGCCACCACGCTGGGCTAATTTTTGTATTTTTAGTAAAGACAAGGTTTCACCATGTTGGCCATGCTGGTCTCGAACTCCTGAGCTCAGTTGATCCATCTGCCTTGGCTTCCCAAAGTGCTGGGATTATAGGCATGAGCCTCTGTGCCCAGCCACTTCTAATATTTTTTCTACGTAAACTTTAGAATCATTTTCACAAGTTTTAAAACAAATCCTATAGGGGTCTTATTTAGTATAACGTTGGACTTATGGATTAAATAAAGAAAACTATCCTTGTTACTGAAGGATTACCTGTGCCTTTCCATTTACACAAGGGGTTTTCATTGGTTTAGTCCCCAAATGTTTAAAATTTTCTTGATAAATGTCTTATACATTTATTCGTAAACTTATTCCTATATATGTTTGTTTGCTTTGAGAATAAGACCTCACCCTACCCTAGTACATTTCTCCACATAGATTAAATAAATTTATTTATTTAATTAATAAATTAATTAAATAATTAATTAATTATTAATCCACATAAATAATTAAATGATTAGTTCACAGAACTCACAACATCAATAAGTAAGTAAAAATTTTATAGCATGAAAACAGCCTTGAACTCCTGGAACAACCAGACTGTTGTTTTGCCACAGTTTTAACGAGAAGAAGCAGGCAAAGCCATCTTTACTCTGTCCTGTTAAAACTGGAAACAGGCCGGGCGCGGTGGCTCAAGCCTGTAATCCCAGCACTTTGGGAGGCTGAGACGGGCGGATCACGAGGTCAGGAGATCGAGACTATCCTGGCTAACCCGGTGAAACCCCGTCCCTACTAAAAAATACAAAAAACTATCTGGGCGAGGTGGTGGGCGCCTGTAGTCCCAGCTACTCGGGAGGCTGAGGCAGGAGAATGGCGTAAACCCGGGAGGCGGAGCTTGCAGTGAGCGGAGATCCAGCCACTGCACTCCAGCCTGGGTGACAGAGCAAGACTCCATCTCAAAAGAAAAAAAAAAAACAAACTGGAAACAACAAGAAAGGTTTTTTCTTTTTTGAGACGGAGGTTTGCTCTTGTTGCCTGGGCTGGGGTGCAATGGTGCAATCTCAGCCCACCACAACCTCCGCCTCCTGGGTTCAAATGATTCTCCTGCCTCAGCCTCCCGAGTAGCTGGGAATACAGGCATGCGCCACCACGCCCAGCTAATTTTGCATTTTTAGTAGAGACAGTTTCTCCATGTTAGTAAGGCTGGTCTCGAACTCCCAACCTCAGGTGATTCCCCCCACCTCAGCCTCCCAAAGTGCTGGGATTACAGATGTGAGCCACCACGCCCTACCAACAAAAAAGATTTTTTAACGTGAGAAGATTGTCAGCTTTCCCTGGTGGTCAGAGAGGAAGGGCTTTGGGGAGGTCTTGGGGCTGCAGGACAAAGGGTGCAGGAGAAGAAGCCTTAGAGCTGAGCAGGAGGAAACTGATACTACATGGCTGCAGGCCTGGTGTAGAAATGAATTTCTAGAATGCTGTGGTCGAAGAGCCAGCTTAATTTTTTTTTTTTTTTTTTTTTGAGGCGGAGTCTTGCTCTGTCGCCCAGGCTGGAATGCAGTGGCCGGATCTCAGCTCACTGCAAGCTCCGCCTCCCGGGTTCCCGCCATTCTCCTGCCTCAGCCTCCCAAGTAGCTGGGACTACAGGCGCCCGCCACCTCGCCCGGCTAGTTTTTTTTTTTTGTATTTTTAGTAGAGACGGGGTTTCACTGTGTTCGCCAGGATGGTCTCGATCTCCTGACCTTGTGATCCGCCCGTCTCGGCCTCCCAAAGTGCTGGGATTACAGGCTTGAGCCACCGCGCCCAGCCCAGCTTAATTTTTTAACTGTTGTGTTATGTGACTTTTTCATCCTTCCTCATTCTAGGGGTATTAGTTAGACTATGGGCTTGGAAATTAATTTGAAGAGCCCAAATAAATGTGGTTTAAATTTGATAAAAGTTTATTTCTCTCTCATGTATCATCAGAAAATAAGCCATCTGGGGCTGATGTAGCAGCTCTGTGACTCCTCCTTTTGGTTGCTCTGTCATCCCCAGCAGCCACACCCTTATTCACATAGTCCAAAATGCTCTGATGCTCTCCCTTGTCTACATTCCACCGGGTCGATGAAGGTTTGGGGCCAGGGAGGGCATGTCCCTTGTCTTTAAGGACACAGCATCACATTTTCTTACGTTTGCCAGAAGTTGGTCACATGGACACACTTTGCTTTAAAGAATGCTGGGAAATGTGTGCTTTTTCCCTGACCTCTTACGTTCCTTGTTAGAAATTCTGTAACCATATAAGAGTGGAAGAACAGGGGTTGACAGACGAGAACTGATCTCCATCTCTCCAGACCTACCGTCTGGAGAGAAATTTGGTTTGTGCATTATTATCTCATTTTTCTGACATGTCTGAAGTAGAGTTTGAGTTTTGTGGTTATTTAGAGAGCTTTATTTTCTCATCTGTAAAATTATGCAATGGGTTTGTGATGCAAACATTTGGGGCCAGCATTTATGTGATCTGCTGATTCCATCCTATTTCTTTCAACAAGTCCTCACTCCTGATTTCTGACCCCAGAAAGATGTGAAAACCAGAAATTATTGACAAGAGCAACATAATCCCCAGCTATTACTCTGCCCAGTCATTTTCTTAATGAGCTCATTTTGGAAAACAGTGAAGATCAGGGTCAGGCCAAGGCAGAGAAGGGCACCTGGCCATGGTCACTGTCATGGTCCAAGGCATAAGATATATCCTACCCTTGGGGACACACAAAGTAGGCTTCTGCCTAAGAGTTAGGGCTGGAGCCTTTGGACCATTGTCAACAACAAATGTTTATTGCTCTCCTTTCTGTCAGGTTATTCTCTAGCTGAGTATGATGATGTTGAACAAGATAGACATAGTGTCTGTTCCCTGAAGCCACCAGAGAAGACAGACATATAAATAAGCTATCACCATTAAATAAATACACAATGCTGTGATGGCACATAAGTGAGTGTCCTGCCTTATTCTGGATGATCAGGGAAGGCTTGCTTCCCATGCAAAATGGAATTTGAGCTCATACTTCCAGTAACAGTCAAGATGGAGGGTAGGAATGGGAAGGGAAGGGCATTCTAGATTTAGAGAACAGCACTTTTAGCATGCAGGGCTGAAGTGGAGTCAGGGAATGAATGGGAGTGATAAGAGGCCACAGAGGCAAGTGGAAGCCAAATACCGGTCTCCCAGCAGCGTTGGATGGATCGGTGCTGGAAGGAAGAAAAGCCTACCTTACCAGGGTTGCGGGGTGTGTGAGGGGGTGGGGAATTTAAGGGTCGTTCAATCCAGTGGCTTTTAGTACTGTCTGCCTTTCCCCAGAGCTCATTTTGGAATTTTATGGTAGGTATTTTGTTATATTTGGTGTCAGTGGTAACGTTGCTACTAGCGTTGTGGATGGGAGCCAGGATCCTGCAATGTACAGGACAGTCCTCCCCATTGAAAAAATGTTCACACTTTCTTTTTTTTTTTTTTTTTTTTGAGACGGAGTCTCGCTCTGTCGCCCAGGCTGGAGTACAGTGGCGCGATCTCCGCTCACTGCAAGCTCCGCCTCCCGGGTTTACGCCATTCTCCTGCCTCAGCCTCCCGAGTAACTGGGACTACAGGCGCCCGCCACATCGCCCGGCTAGTTTTTTTGTATTTTTTTAGTAGAGACGGGGTTTCACCGTGTTAGCCAGGACGGTCTCGATCTCCTGACCTCGTGATCCGCCCGTCTCAGCCTCCCAAAGTGCTGGGATTACAGGCTTGAGCCACCGCGCCCGGCCCACACTTTCAAATGTCTTGAACATTCAGGTAGGTGAAAATTCTATGTCTAAATTATCTGAATCTAAACCTGTTTTCTGGATAAACATGTATTTTTGCACAGTTTTAACATACACTGATGTTCCAGGAATGTAATTATTGTATAATCAAGAGACGATTGTCCCGTGTTTCATTCAGAACTTCACCAAAACGTGTTTGCCATTTTGGATCACAATTTTGTGATTTTTGAAACAATATAAGTCATAGCTTTGTGGCTGTGGCATTCAGACAACGTCTATGTATAAAGGCGACCTAGGTCTCCTGCGGCAGCCAAGACCAAACACATTGAAGTATGTGACAGATGACATTCCTCTTTTTTTTTCTCTTTCATTACACTTAAGGCATAACGTTAGTTTTTAATATGTAGGTGTGTATGTTATGTATGATTTTCTAGGCCATTAGGTATGAGTATCAGGTCACGAGAATAAGATGGACATTACAAACTATTTGTTAGCAAAAGGGGGCAGTGGGTGTGAGTGACAGCGCGCCATCCACTGGTCCAGTTCCAAGACTCCCACACGTGGCCGCACCTGCAGCTTCACCTCCCCAGGCTGGGTCACTGCTTGGCTCTAATTCTTACCTGCCCCATTCCCCAGGGGTAACAGTCCGCGTGGACCAGACCTGAGCTAGCCGCCCGGGCTGCGGCCACAGCTGGCCGGGCGTGACCACCGCCGAGGCGGAGAGACCTTGCTCCTAGAGAGGCCCGGCCGCCTGGTGACGCACATCCGGCAGCGCCGGGGAGCAACCCGCTGCGGAGGTGAGTGCAGGGCTCTGGGCGCCGTGGGCCGTGCCCTGTCCCACAGGCTCTGGGTCTGGCTGAGATGCACTCCCACCCTGGGTGCAGCTGGGTCTCCGGTGGCCTACGCTGCCAGGAGGCCCAGGCTGGGAGAGGGAGCAGGGCGGCGGCCTGGGGTGGTCTTCCGCGCTCCTCGACTCCAGCTTTGGGCTTTGTGGCTCAGTAGGTTGCGCCCATTGGTAGGGGAAACCCATGTTGCTGTCCCATCCACGAAGCCCCGAGCATTTAGCACTTGATCAGCTGGGGGAAGATGTGTCGGTGCAGCTAAAGGGTGGAATATTTGCGGGCATGAAGCGGCCCGAGGTGATACCACAAGTCGTTTGACATGCTGAGGTCTGGCGGGAACATTAACCTATATGCATCCCAAGTATGGACCGTGTGCTCCCAGGCTCCTGACATAGGGTCAAGAATTAGGGCCGCGTGGGAGCGCAGAGCCCCTCCCAGTCACCCGGCAGCAGAAACCCGGCTTTTGGAGGACACTGTCTCCTGGAGCAGTGTCGGCCGTAAAAGGTAACTCAGCCCTACTTCTCTCGGCTCTGGGGTGACAATGACCTGGGAATGACTTCTACAACGTAGTTACGAGTTCACTCAGTTTTAGAATATATTTAATAGTTTCAGAATCGCTAATTCACACCCCCATGAAAAGCAAATTTACTACCTAAAGTACAGTACTTGAATACAGGTCTTTTTGTCTTTAATCTTACGGTGTTTAGTCAAAATACTGTTTTCCAAACTTGCTTATCCCTTTTGTTTCCTACCACTTAGGTGTGGTTATGTTCATTGTAGTATAGTTAGGCACATTGGCTGTTCTTTGTATTACATTTTGGGTCCTTACTTTCACCCTATCCTTGCTGGTTTATATATTTATTTAAAATATATATTTATATGTTATATATATAGTAATAAAAAGCATCCATGAACATACCACTCAATTAAGAAAGATTTCCAGTACTGCTGAATTTATCAATGTGTTCCTCCTCCTCAACCCATTCGACCCCTAGAGGTAACAGTTATCTTGAATTTTGTGTTAATTGTAGCCCTATTATTTTTAAAAATAAGTACATATGCATGTATCTGTAAGCAATGTACTTAAAATTTTTTTTTTGAGCTTCATATAAATGGCACCATTGTTTGTATAAGTCATCTGGGACTCTAATAATTCAATGTTAAGTTCCCAAATTCTTTCTGTGTGTAGCTTCTGGGTAATGTTCCATTGTAAAAACTATGGAAATTTATCGATGTATTTTCAGTGAACATGTGGGTTGTCTTCAGTGTTTTGTTATTAAAATGTGCTGATAACGTTTTTGTACATACCTCCTATGTATGAGAGTTTCTCTAGGATGTAAATTTTTAAAATTAGGCACAAATGTTGAATTATGTTAAACACCTTTGGTATCTGTTTTGTTTTTTGTTTTGTTTTTTTTTTGAGACAGAGTCTCACTCATCGCCCAGGCTGGAGTGCAGTGGCACGATCTCGGCTCACTGCAAGTTCCGCCTCCCGGGTTCACGCCATTCTCCTGCCTCAGCCTCCAGTAGTTGGGACTACAGGCGCCCGCCACCACGCCCGGCTAATTTTTTGTACTTTTAGTAGAGACGGGGTTTCACCGTGTTAGCCAGGATGGTCTCGATCTCCTGACCTGATGATCCGCCCTCCTCAGCCTCCCAAAGTACTGGGATTACAGGCATGAGCCACCGTGCCTGGCCTGGTATCTGTTGAGATGGACAGTGGGTTTATCTTTCTTTGATTTATTAATGTGAAAAATATACTAATTAGTATCCTAACGTTGAGGTTTGTTTATCTTCGTGGGATAATCCTACTTACTCATGATGTATTTAATGAACTACTGGAGTCTATTCCTTGATAGAATTTTTGCATTAGAATTCATAAATGAGACTAGTCTATAGTTTTGCATCAGTATTGTGCTGGCACCATAAAAAGAATTGGGAAACTTACTTTGCTGTGCTCTGCTACGGTTTACATAGTGTTAGAATTACTCATTTCCGAAACATTGAAAGGATTTGCTCATGACACATCTGAGCTCAGTGTTTTGTGAGAGTTGCTTCTTCACTGGCCATCTTGGTTTAATTAGGTAAAAGTAATCAAGGATTATGTAGAAAATTTGTATAATGTCATAACAGGAAGAAACCCGGAATCGTATTTAAAAAAAACTTTCCCCTTGGGAGGGAGCCAAGAGAACAAAGAATGCCTTGGACAAGTCCAGCTTGGCAAGTAGATGAGTTTATCAGTACTTACATACTTACTCCTGGATGGCAGCAGGACAGCTTTAGAGACCTGTGCTGCCCCTCGTCTCTAAGTACTTTTAAGAGAATTTTCTGGCTCTTTGTCTACTGCATTTAAACGAAGAGACTTTTCTTGGTAGGTTCTCAATACTTTCTAGGATGTTTACGTTCTTGCAAACACCTGCTCCTCTGCTGAGCCCCATGGTCTTGACTCACTGCCCGGCCTTCAAGGTTCAGGCAGCGGGTATGCACCCTTGACTCTACACCCTTGACTAGCTGAGTGGGGTACCTATCACACACTACATATGTAACTGGTAGAGTTGGTTTATCTAAAAATGGAGTTGTATATTCTCCCATCACAGAATAAGTTTTCTCTTTAAACACCAGATAATATATTTTTTTAAAGGGACACGAGTCACAAAAAAATCCTGAAAAATGTGTAAAGTAGAAGTTGGTAGATTGAATTATATAACCAGCATGCAATAAAGCCAGAACTTATTAAACAGAAGAAATTAGCAACAGCAAATGATCCTAAGCAATTAGTAGGTCAGAGACAAAACAGAATTGCTGACTGACTATAAAACAGTAATTAAAACATGAACTATAAAAACCTCTGGAATGTGGCAAATAGTGTATCCTGAGGAAAATTTGTGGCCTTATCGGTTTTAATTGCCAAACAGGAAAGAATAAAAATAAATGAGTAAGTCAATAGGAAAAAAGCCTTTTGTAGTCTTAAGTTTCCCCAAAAGCAGAACTTGGAACAAAGATTTGTATGTAGGAATTTATTTAGAAATGTGGTCGCAGGGGCAGAGTGAAAGACAAGGGGAGTGAAACAGAGATGGGAGAACTGGTACAAGGATGCACTGGTATGCTCGGCCCTCAACAGGCTCTGCTTTGCAGGGCCTTTGAGGAGCCTTGGAGTCTTAAGGCTGCCCCGCTGGGGGCTTGACGGGGAAAACATTTATTCATTGGTTTCTCTCTGCTATTGGTCAAGGGGGTCCCACAGGTGTTTACGCCCCTGCACTTCAGGGCCCAGCAGATGTCCACAGGTGTCCCACATAGGACACTAGAGAAGCCCCAGGGCAGGAACCAGGTATAGGTGATATAGGTGCTTGTGAAGGTTCCTGTAGGTTGCAGCTTCATAAAGCTAAGGCCTCTGTAGAACTGGACTAAGGACGAGACAAGAGGTTTGGAGTGGTGCTTACACTGCCCCTTACAGAGTTGAAGGAAGAAACTAAGACAGCAGAATTAGTGAATTTAAAACAAATAGAAGAAAGTAGTGTTGCTCAGCTAGAAAAGCTGGTTCTTTGAAAACAAAAGGAAACCACATTAAAATAAGTAAACCACTGCTCAGCCTAACTGTATTAGTCTGCTTGGGCTGCCGTAACAAAATACCGTAGACTGGGTGGCTTCACCAACATACTTACTTCTCACAGTCCTGGAGACTGGAAGTCCAGGATCAAGGTGCCAACTGATTTTGGTTCCTGCCAGGGCTGTCTTCCTGGCTCATAGATAGTAGCCCTCTCGTTGTGTCCTCACATGGGGGAGGTAGGGGGTGAGTGGGTGTGTGGGCTCTGGGTCTCTCCTTCTTGTAAAGGCACCAGCCCTATTGGACCTCATTTAACCTTAGGACCTTTAGTCCCACCCTTAGGACCTCATTTATCCTTATTACGTCCTCATAGGCCCCGTCTCCAAGTACAGTCACTTGTCTCATGAAGCTAGAGCTTCAACATATGAATTTGGCAGGGACTAAAAAGGTCTAGAAAGCACATATATTCAAAAGAAGAAGTGGGAAAAGCAAACTAGCTCTGGATATGGAGGAAATGGAAAGAATCATGAACCAGTATTTTCTGCAACTCTGTACTTTTAAAGTTGAAATCCTGGAAGAAATGGATGATATTTTTTAGGAAAATGTAATTTCAAGAATGACTTTAAGGGCAGTAAAAGTCAGAAAATCACCAGTCCCTATGTTTTTGAATACAGTGAACAAGAGGTGCTGGGTCACAGGACTGGCTGCTACAGTGATCTCCTCTCTCAGGAGCTGAGGCAGAACTGCAGGCCTTGGCTCATTCACTATCAGAAGACTGGAAAGTATGGGAAACAGCCTGGTCCCTAATTTCCAGCTCCCAAGACCTCTCCAGAGGTGTTAGGATTCTTGAAGACATTCAGAGCTCTGAGGAAATGGGGCAGGATACTGGGGGGCAGCTTCCCTCTTCTCCAGGTGCTGCCTCCCTGAGGCTTGACTCCCCAGGCCTGTGTACTGGGGCTGCAGCCCAGCCAGCCCAGCTTCTCCTGCTGTGATACTGAAGATGATGCTTGTTTTGAGAAAGAGAAATAAGTCAAAGATCTTGGTATTGTCCTTTTTCTTGAACTGAATTGTTGATACATGACTCTTTGCTTTATTTTTAGGTTCTGCCTACATTTTATTTTATTTATTTTTATTTTTTATTTTTTTGAGACAGCGTCTCACTCCCATCACCCAGGGTGAAGTGCAGTGGTGTGATCTTGGCTCACTGCAGCCTTGACCTCCCAGGCTCAAGTGATCCTCCTACCTCATACTCCTGAATAGCTGGGACCACGGGCACGTGCCACCACTCCTGGCTAATTTTTGTATTTTTTGTAGAGACAGGGTTTTGCCATGTGTCCAGGCTGGTCTTGAACTGAGCTCAACTGATCCACTCGCCTTGGCCTCTCAAAGTATTGGGATTATAGGCACGAGCCACCGTGCCCAGCAGGTTTTATATGCACTCTTCTTCTTCTTATTATTTTTTAATTTTATATATACACTCTTCTGTGTGTGTGATATGTATCAGAATTGTAAAGTCCTAGGGTTCCTGGCAGTGAATTTCAGTGTCATAGCCTGGAGTCCTAGGCACTGAGCCAGTGAACAGATCACTCCCTTCTTGGGCAGCTCCTGTTCGCACTCTTATTTGGATGCAAGCTGCCTGTGTCTTGCATTTTCCGTGAGGGGCTGTGTTGCTCTGGTGGGGGTGGCTTGCCTCACACTTGTCTCTCGTTGTGTTTCTCCTTAGCTCCAGTCCTTCTCTGAGAGGGGGACCAGGGGATGGCAGCCATGCACCTGACAGCCTGGCCCCAGGTGAGCTGTTGGTCCTTCAGCTCTTCCTCTGGGCAGTTTCAGATTGAAAAACATTGAGAAGGGGAGCTGGTGAGCCTCGGGATGACAGCTGCTTCCACCTGCTGGACTGGAACTTACGGGAAAGAGGTGTTGTATGGGGAGGGTGGCAAAGACCAGGACAGTAGCGAGTGGAGGCAGCGGGAGAGTGAGCAGGAGAGCAGGAGGGTGGTGGTCTTCTGCACACTGAGGGTCTCTGCTCCTCTCTACAGGAGCACCCCCAGCATAGGGCTCTGGGTGAATGGGGACTTGGAAGCTGCCCCTGTAGGATGTTCTTTGCAGGAGTGTGAGTGGAGGACAGTCACAGAGGATTGGACTATCTGTGGTGGGGATGTAGGGAAGAGGAATAGCAGGACCTGATCAGAGAAGGATGGCTGTGCCTCTTAATTCAGGGGTAAGGGAAGGTCACAGGGAGTGGAGTCAAGGGAGGGGGAAGAGAGTCACATGGGATGAAATATCTCATTGTCCTTGTGAAGCTTTCAAAGCTTAGCATGCAGACTTTAGGTATCTGAGAAGAGCTTTCCACCCTGTCCTGCAGAAAAATAAACCTGCAAACCAAATTTTCCATACACTTCCAGGGACTTCACGGATCCCCTGAAGCTCATCCATGGACTTCCATGGACTTCCGTGGACTACAGGTTGAGAACAGTCATAGCCACAGTCACACCAGTTGTATCGTTGGAGGCTTACTATGCTCCAGGCGCCATGCTAAGCCCTTTGTACGGTCATTTGGTCCTGACAGCCACCTTCTGTGATAAGTGCTGTGTTGTACTCTTTCCACCTAAAAAGAAGAGGGAAAAGGGGAGTAGAGTAACTTGCCCAGGATCACAGAGTTATGTGATTCAGAACTGCTCAGCCATAAGGCAGCTGTGGAACCAGTGATGTTAACTTGGTCAGATTTGTGATGTGTATGGAATAACTGGTAAGGAAGATTCAAAAGCACAGTGACCACTTCACAAAGAAGAATCCCACTGGTCCTGTGACATGGGCTTCATCAAGGAAAGCCATCATTAAAGAGGGATCCAATTCAAGTAATGCTTGAGAGAAAAATCATGGCCGGGTATGGTGGCTCACGCCTGTAATCCCAGCGCTTTGCAAGGCTAAGACGGGTGGATCACTTGAGGTCAGGAGTTCAAGACCAGCCTAGCCAACATAGTGAAACCCTGTCTCTGCTAAAAATAGAAAAATTAGCTGGGTGTGGTGGTGCATGCCTATAGTCCCAGCTACTCAGGAGGCTGAGGCAGGAGAATCGCTTGAGCTCGGGAGGCAGAGACTGCAGTGAGCTGAAGTCACGCCACTGCACCTCAGCCTGGGTGACAGAGTGAGACTCCATCTCAAAGAAAAAAAAAAAAATCTTTCAGACATAGAGAGTCAAAGGATTCATGGTAATAAGGAAGGTGGGAAGTCAAGAACAATTCCCAGGTTTCTGACTGGGGTTTCTTGTATGGATGATTCTGACCCCAGCTGAGGTGTAAATTCAGAAGGAAGTACCAACTTACTGGGGTTGTGGTGGCAGCACACAGTGAAGACATTGTATTTTGTGCACAGAGGTTACTTGTTGAAGGTCACACAAAGAAGACTCACAGAAACACCTAGAGGTTGGACTAGAATTGCTGTTGGGTGGAGGTCAGTAGACTCCAGGAAGACACATCCTGGCAGAGAACAGTTGAGCAGCAGATCCCTGCCAGTGAGCCCCTATGGTTGTTAGAGCAGGTTGAGGTGGGCAGAGGGTGAGCCTGCCACAGGCTGGAGGAGTGGTTGGGCCTGAGAGCGACACGCAGCATCCCTGAGTGATGGAGCTTGTGCCAACCACATAGCTTAGTGATGCAAAGGGGAGAGTAGCTGGCCAGTGGGAAGGCCGATCTCCCTGCTTTCCCAAATGTTCTTGGAAAAACAGTGAAGCTTTCGGAGAAGTTGGAAAGGATGAGACTTGAATAGGAGAGGGTAAGGAAAATTCTGGCTTTCCAGGAAGACCCCACAGCCTGGGCAGCATGGAGCATCCATGGTTGGAGGTGCTCAAGCAGAGGCTGCACAGCCCCTTGTTAGGGCGTGTGTGAGGGGAATCCGGTGGGGCTGAATGAGACAGAAACCGTGGCTGATCTTTGGGGGTGGCTTGAGCTGTGAGGATGAGGGCGATGGGTGGGCAGCGGAACAGGGCTGAGGTTAGGCGCAGGGGAGCCAAGACCTCAGGGGAATGGTGTGGGAACTGCTGGTGGATCTGCCCCGAGTTTGCCGAGAGGGAGCAGCTTATCTAAAAGAGTGGAGTTGGCTTTAGAGAATTTGCTTATGGAAATTTTTTTTCTTTCAGCCTGTCTTATGTTACCTCTTATTCGTGTGAAAAATGGCATGAGGTTTCCCTGCTGTGGGAGAAGTTGGATACTCTGTAATTTACTTTCTCGATGTTTTTTCTGAGGTCTTTCCCTTGTTGTTAATGTTTTGTGCTCTCACAAGTACCCTCCCCAAGCCCTTATACTGCCCTCTGCCCCTCACTTAGGGCCTGAGCCATGGAATTGGCCCTAGGGCAGCAGGAACCTGTTGTTTCAGAAGTTGGTGACCTTTGAGGACGTGGCTGTGTACTTCACCCAGGCGGAATGGGATGGTCTGTCCCCTGCACAGAGGACCCTGTACAGGGATGTGATGCTGGAGAATTATGGGAATGTGGCCTCCCTGGGTAAGTCCTCTCTCCCCTGGGAACCTGGACTCTGCCAGTTGGGGTTCCTGGCTTGCTTCTCCCTCACAGGTTACTGGGGGGATCTCTGGTAATCCTTTACTGAGTGAGAACCCCAGAGCTGTTCCTAATTTCCTAGACTAAGAGGTTACTGGCAGGGGCAAACGCCAAGCCTTTTGTAGGCCTATATAGGACTTTGCTTGGAACTGGTATGCACTGTTGATCCAACCCATGAAAGCTATATTCTTGAAACACTGGAATCCAGTGACTTTCTGTTCCACAGTGGCATCTTCAGTTCCCCCCTCATCTTACCTATCTTGAGTCTTTTCAAGGATCTCAGTGTACTCTGGATATTTCAGGCCAAGGTCGAAAAGTGGTATCCCTTCGGGCAGAATCTCCGTGCTTGCCCTGCATGAGGTCTCCTAGGCCTACAGTCTGGGCCCTTCCCAGGCGCTCCCACACTTTCCCAAGCCTTCACTCCCAACCCCCACACTTACCTCCCAAAGCCTTAGACGTCTCCAAGGTCTCTCTAGTCCTTCCTAAGCCCCACAGTACTTTCCTATAGTCCTGAGGCTTGGGACCTCCTGGGGTTCTTACCTTCTCTCCCCATTGCTGAGACAATCTGAGAAGAGGCTTAGGAATTTATCTGTGGGAGATTATTCATCTATTTCTCCTATTTACCTCTCCCAAACCAGGATTTCCACTTCTCAAACCTGCTGTGATCTCACAACTGGAGGGAGGAGGTGAGCTGGGGGGCCCATCTCCACTGGCTGCAGGAACAGGCCTCTGGGGCCTCCGGACTGGTAAGGAAGGTACATATTTCCCATTCTGTTGGAATTTAGCACTTGAGGCATAAAGCCAACTTTAGCAACATATAAACATACTATGTTTATTGGCCGGTCATACGGAGTAAAGTTTAAGTAAATTTTGATGATTCATAGAGATAGGTAGTCCTTATCTGTCTTCAAAGTTTGTTGTCTAATTCCAAGAACAGATCTTTTTTCAAACCCTTCATTCTGACTCTTTTCAATTCTAATTTTGGAATCGTGCCTTTCTCAGACAAAATTAATGGACTCAGTAATTTGGGGGTTCCTTGGCATTTCTAAGCATTGTTCACATAGTGTGGAGGATACAGAATTAACAGCCTTTTCACACAGACAGAAGTGGTTAAAAGCACAGTCTTTAGAGGAGACTTTTCTGAGGTCCAGTCCCAACTGTGTTGCTTCCTAATTTGCATGACTTTGAGTGGGTTATTTGAGTGTTCTCATCTCTGAAAATGGGTTAATAATAAAATAAGGTAATAGTACTAGTCTTGTGGGTTGAGGATTAAATGAGATAACACATATCAAGTGCCTAGCTTATAGTGCATGCTCAGTTCAATATTTTTATTTTGGTGTTGGGGAAGACAGCTGTACACAGGGAAGGTAATGTGGAAGGGAGGAAGTGCTCTTGATTTTTGCTTCTTAAATGTGAATGTGTAAATGAATCCTGAGGTCTTACAGATATGCAGTAAGTGCGGAGTCTGCATTTCTATGAAGTTCCCTAGTGATGTGGCGATGCCAGTACTTCTGGTTACTAGACCACACTTGAAGGAGCAGGGCTCCAATTGGTGCCAGCAGAGTAGCTGCCAAATGACTTCTCATTCCCCCGAGGCCCCCTGTTATTTCTTGCCTTTAGGGTCTGTGAGATTCTCTTCCATTTTTCAGTGAGTCTTCACTTTTCTTAGGTGGTTTCTGTGGGTTTTTATTCCCTTTGATCATTCCATCAGATGATACCTGACCAAGGAAGGCATGCTTTGGAAATGGAGAGGTTGCCATATAATGGGCTTGACAAATACAGGAAAAAAAGTGATATTGTGAGGTCCTTAATCAAAGGACCCTGTATTTTGTCCTGTAGGCAGCTGACTGTCCTGAAGTCTTTGACTTTTCCAGGAAGCCCATCATGGTCCTAGCTGGGGATAGAAAGATTAATGTAGTCAATGTGTGTGGGTTAATTGGGATGAGGAATCAAACAGGCTCTAGGCAGGCAGAAGGGAGGGCAAAGGGCATGAGGCCCATGGCAGCAGTGTTGACTTTCTTTTTAAAAATCTTCAGAAGCCCACTCAGTGATACCTGTTTAAGACTTGTTTGCTGGAACTGTGTCAAATGGCCATCCTCACTGCAAGAGAGGAAAATGAAAATAAGGAGAGAGATTTCACCTATGATATTGAGAATAATTAAATTATATTCAGTGTTGGTGAGAATGCAGCAAAACAGGAATAGACTTCTGGAGAGGATGACTAGACATCTGATAGAATAGATGTCTTAGTCAGTTTGGGCTACAATAACAGACTGCCATAGACTGGATGGCTTATAAACAACAGAAATTTATTTCATACAGTTCTAGAGGCTAAGAAGTCCAAGATCATGGTGCAGGCAGGTTCCTTCTGGCAAGGGCCTGCTTCCTGGCTAATAGACAGCCATCTTCTCACAGTATCCTCGCATGGTGGCAAGAAAGGGAGCTCTCTGGGATCTTTTTTAAGGTCATTAATCCCATTCATGAGGGTTCTGCCATAGCCCAACCTCCTAATACAGTCACATCAGGGGTTAGGATTTCAGAGTATGCATTTGTGGGGAGGACAAACATTCAGTCTATAGCAACAGATGAGTATTATTTTTTTAGTTGGGAAGAGACCAATATTATTTAGAAAGTGCTTGATGGGGAATCCAGGCAATTGGAGGGGCTTGAGAGCAATTATGAAATATTGGGGCAGGGGGCATATTACATATGGTTGAGGAGTGATGAAAGATGAAAAAATATGAGGCAGCATTTTGGGACTCAGCTTTTGAGAAAGGTGGGAACAAATGCAGAGATCAGTAGTTCTAGTTGTAAAGACTACTGGTATTATAAAAAGACTTCTAGGGAATGATCAAGTTCAGGATTGGAGGAAGAAGTGAAAGGAAAAGGCAAGGTTAATGCAGTATTTGGAGGGGAATAGGAAGAGATTGGATGAGATGACCCTTAAATAGAACCTGTCTAAAGTAGAAATGAAGTTGAAGGAGGAATTTTGGAAAGCCCACAGTTAACGTTCTAAGGAAAGAAACAAAATTATTTCCATTTTGCTCCCTGGTGCTGCTGACTTTTGTCATCCCCCAAGTTGCCACATCCTGTTGGATCCTGTGCCTTTTCCTTCTTCAGCATTTTCTTTTTTTTTTTTTTTTTTTAAAGTAAGGAATTGAGTGCCATAGGAACAACTAAGAAGAAACTGCAGGGTGTAGAAAAGCATGGTGGATTAAAGAATGCTGATCTGGTGGACAAGACCTAGAATTTTATTCCACTGCTGTCACTGTTTTTTTTTTTTTTTGGGGGGGATGGAGTCTCGCTCTGTCGCCCAAACTGGAGTGCAGTGGCATGAACTTGGCTCTCTGCAACCTCTGTCTCCTGGGTTCGAGCAATTCTCCTGCCTCAGCCTCCTGAGTAGCTGGGACTACAGGTGCGTGCCACCATGCCCGGCTAATTTTTTGTGTTTTAGTAGAGACAGAGTTTCACTGTGTTGCCCAGGCTGGTTGCAACTCCCAAGCTCAGGCAATCTGCCTGCCTCAGCCTCCCAAAGTGTTGGGATTACAGGTGTAAGCTACCGCGCCTAGCTGTCACTTTTAACCTTCATGTGATTGGTTATGTTCTCTACAATGGCCTTGCTTTAGGCACAGTGAGACTGGTGATTTTTTTTTTTTTAATCATTACTTTCATTGCTTTATAATATTGACACCTACTCAACAGTACAGAAAGTGTATAAAGTGGGGAAGCAAGTCCACCAAACTTGCTATGCTAGTTTGTTTAGTTTCTTATGGATTCTTCTAGAAGTTTTCTGGATATGTACAAGTATATATATCTGCCTTTTATATTTTTCTTTACACAGATGAAAATCTATTCTATATACCGGTTTTTCAACTTGCTTTTCCATTTGATTGTATCTTTGATATCTTTTTATGTCAGCATGTATGGATTTATTGTATTCTTTTACTAGTTACATATTAGTTATTCCACCTTATGGAGAAACCCTAGGTTTTTTGACCTAGTCTGATGATTTTAAGGAGCCCCCGATTATTATGGTCTTTTATAGCACAGTTCTCTTCTTTTTTCTAACATGGTTCTTACATGAGATTTTGTTTTCTGTTTTTTATAGTAGATATTCAGACTGACAATGATTTGACAAAGGAAATGTATGAAGGAAAAGAGAATGTATCTTTTGAACTTCAAAGGGACTTTTCCCAGGAAACAGACTTTTCAGAAGCCTCTCTTCTAGAGAAACCACAGGAAGTCTACTCAACAGGAAATATAAAGAAGGAGAAGAGCAACACCATTGATGGAACAGTGAAAGATGAGACAAGCCCCATGGAGGAGTGTTTTTTTAGTCAAAGTTCAAACTCCTATCAGTGTCATACCATCACTGGAGTGCAGCCCTCTGGGTGTACAGGATTGGGGAAAGCCATCAGCTTTGATACAAAACTCGTTAAGCATGAAATAATTAATTCTGAGGAAAGACCTTTCAAATGTGAAGAATTAGTGGAGCCCTTTAGGTGTGACTCTCAACTTAATCAACATCAAGAAAACAACACTGAGGAAAAGGCTTATCAGTGTTCGGAGTGTGGCAAAGCTTTCAGCATTAATGAGAAATTAATTTGGCATCAAAGACTTCACAGTGGGGAGAAACCCTTCAAATGTGTGGAGTGTGGGAAAAGCTTCAGCTACAGTTCCCATTATATCACACATCAGACAATCCACAGTGGGGAGAAGCCCTATCAGTGTAAGGTGTGTGGGAAGGCCTTCAGTGTTAATGGAAGCCTAAGTAGGCATCAGAGAATCCATACGGGAGAGAAGCCTTATCAGTGCAAGGAGTGTGGAAATGGCTTCAGCTGTAGTTCTGCGTATATTACACATCAGAGAGTCCACACTGGGGAGAAACCTTACGAGTGTAATGACTGTGGGAAAGCTTTCAATGTTAATGCAAAATTAATTCAGCACCAGAGAATCCACACTGGAGAGAAGCCTTATCAATGTAATGAATGTGGAAAAGGCTTCAGGTGCAGCTCCCAGCTTAGGCAGCATCAGAGCATCCACACAGGAGAAAAGCCCTATCAGTGTAAAGAGTGTGGAAAAGGCTTCAATAATAATACAAAACTCATTCAGCATCAGAGGATCCACACAGGTGAGAAACCCTATGAATGCACTGAATGTAGAAAAGCCTTCAGTGTCAAAGGGAAGTTAATCCAACACCAGAGAATTCACACAGGCGAGAAACCCTATGAGTGTAATGAATGTGGGAAAGCCTTCAGGTGTAACTCCCAGTTTCGGCAGCATCTGAGAATTCACACTGGGGAGAAGCCCTATGAGTGTAATGAGTGTGGAAAGGCCTTCAGCGTTAATGGGAAACTAATGCGGCATCAGAGAATTCACACTGGGGAGAAACCTTTTGAATGTAATGAATGTGGGAGATGCTTTACTTCTAAAAGAAACCTACTTGATCATCACCGAATCCATACTGGAGAAAAGCCCTATCAATGTAAGGAATGTGGGAAAGCCTTCAGTATCAATGCCAAACTAACTAGGCATCAGAGGATACATACTGGGGAGAAACCTTTCAAATGTATGGAATGTGAGAAAGCGTTCAGCTGTAGTTCTAACTATATTGTGCACCAGAGAATTCACACTGGAGAGAAACCCTTTCAGTGTAAGGAGTGTGGAAAAGCCTTCCATGTTAATGCCCATTTAATTCGGCATCAGAGAAGCCACACTGGGGAGAAACCCTTCAGATGTGTGGAATGTGGCAAAGGCTTCAGCTTTAGTTCTGACTACATTATACATCAGACAGTCCACACTTGGAAGAAACCCTATATGTGTAGTGTGTGTGGGAAAGCATTCAGGTTTAGCTTCCAGCTCAGTCAGCATCAGAGTGTCCATAATGAAGGAAAATCCTAATAATGAGAAAGATGTAGAAAACTCTCAAGATTAATGCCAAAATGGATCAAGTATCATCAGATTCACCCATTGAAAAACCCCCAAGAGGGAACGAATATGGCAGAGTCTTCATATGGAAAGAGTTTTTATTCTATTCAATTTTTAATCAGGAAAGGATGACTACTTAAAGAGAGACAGCCAAAATTAAATAGCTTTGTTTTGTACCAACAGGAATTAGAAAATATAATGAAGGAAAAGATTTCATTCCCAGCAGCATCAAGAAAAGTAAAAAGTAGATTTTCTAGAAATAAACAGTTATGGAGGACTTGTATGGAGAAATTTAAGTCTTCACTGGGAGCCACTTTCTTAGAAAGGAAATTTGAATAAATGGAGAGAGAGAGAAGCCTTGTTGTTGGATAGGAAAACCCATACTAAAGATACTCTACCCACATTAATTTATTTGTTTAGTTTTTGACAACAAGCATGTATTACTTTTGAAAAGATGAAAAATAAAGATTTATTTAAAAAAGGAAAAAGATATGAGTACATTTTAAATTTTCATGTAATTGAGAAAACCTTTCTAAGCATTAGATGAAAGTCAGAAACTAGCCACAGTGTATGTACTGATAAATTGACTACTCAAAACTAAATATTCCTATATGTTTTTGTTTTAAAGTTTAAAAGATAAAGCACAAAATGTGGAAATACTTTTGTAAAATTTGTGATATAAAAGTATAGTATTTGGGCATGGTGGCTCAGATCTGTAATCTCAGTGCTTTCGGAGGCTGAGACCTGAGAGGCTGAGATGGGAAGATTGCTTGAGGCCATGAGTTCCAGACCTGTATGGGCAACATAGCAAGATCCCATCACTACAAAAAATAAAAAAAGTTAGCCAGGCATGGTGGTGTGTGCCTGCAGTCCTTGCTGCTTGGGAGGCTGAGGCAGGAGGATCACCTGAGTCCAGGAATTTGAGGCTGCAGAGAGCTATGACCACCACTGCCCTCCAGCTTGGGTGGCAGTGAGACTCTGTGTCTTAAAACATTAATATCTAAAGATAAGTAATTTAGACACTGACACTAACAGGCAGCTTTTAAACAGATATAAAAAAATGACTGTTAAGAAGAGATACTCAGTCTTGGTAGTACTCTAAGGAGTGAAAATTAGTAAGTTTTTTTGCATATTACACTGTTATATATGCATACATGGGATACTATGCAGCTGTCAAAAATGACATTTACTATAGATGCCCTTTATGTAAGTATAAAATATAGTCAACAAGATAGCATGTTACAGCGTTTCTATTTTGTAATAACTGGAACTCTTGCATAAATACATGGCTTTTCAGGTCCTGAAGGAAGGTGGCTGCCTTGGATTCCCAGTGTCATTGATGGTTTTCAAGGTCTCTGATGAAAATCTTGGAAGCCTCAAGATACTCTTTAGAAGGGAATCTCTCAACACTTAAAAAAAATCTAAGCAACGGGCCGGGCGCAGTGGCTCATGCCTGTAATCCCAGCACTTTGGGAGGCCGAGGTGGGCGGATCACGAACTCAGGAGATCGAGACCATCCTGGCCAACATGGTGAAACCCTGTCTCTACTAAAAATACAAAAATTAGCCGGGCGTGGTGGTGCATGCCTGTAGTCCCAGCTACTCAGGAGACTGAGGCAGGAGAATCACTTGAACCCAGGAGGCGGAGGCTGCAGTGAGCCAAGATCATGCCACTGCACTCCAGCCTGGGCGACAGAGTGAGACTCTGTCTCCAAAAAAAAAAAAAAAAAAAAAAAATTCTAAGCAATAATAGGAGCAGGCAAGCTAACTCTCAGGAAGCTGGAGAACAGCAGGCCCAATAGTAAGTAGTAAGAAAGGGACCAGAAAACACAGGCAAGGAAAGGACAAGATAAATTCTGCCATCCCCCAAGTGCCACACACTCTCTCCTCACCATGCCCACCTGTGAGCTCTGTAAGGCATATGCTGTCTCTGGCCCCCAGGCTCCTTAGAACAGAAGCTAGTCTGCATTTAGTTTAGAATGAGGTTCAAAACCACTGGAGGTTTTCTGAATGTGGGACAGTTATTTAAGATAATTGGACTGGGAGCATCATTGTTTCTTCAGATCCTCATGTTCCAGGTCTTCTGACATGCCACAGATAAAAACAGGAGAAAAGCAATCGCTAGTAAATGAGACTTAACCATCACCAGCAAACTCCAAATCCTCATAAGCATTCCTGCAGGCCCAGGGATACTCAAATGTCCTCAAAGTCAGATAGATGAATGAGGCTGCTCAGTGACAATAAGGAGTAGGCAGGGTGGAGAATTGAAGAGTGCATGTCCTACCTAAAGAAGGCAGCCTCTACTCAGCTGTAGCAAATTCTGGATAGGCAGCAAAGCAATTCCAGTAATGCCAAATAGATCTGAGTCTTCAAGAAGTTAGAAATTGGATTTTTAAAAATCTGAAATCTCTCTCTCTCCCTCTTTTTGCATGTTAAGATGAGGACTTATTGTCCCAGAATCCTTGAACAATTTTTAGTAAAAGTCCATTTCTAGGTGATGGTTTCCTTCAATAAATCCTACGGCAGAATCTATTTGTGGACACCAGGACAGTATAACTGAGTATGGAGAAAATAGGGTCATCACCTGTTACTGGTAGTAAAGAAAAACTGCTTTTCACAAGACCTTTGATACCAAATGTGTTGGTTTTTCACACGATTCTCCAATTCTCTGCAGACACCGACTGGGTGTCCTACAGTTTTAACAATTGACACTTCCAGAGTTACTGAAGACACCACAGGTTAAGGGCTCAGTTCCACATGACTGCCCCGCACTTCAGACACAAGTTACAAGTAAAGGGTCCCCAGATTACCCATGCTTCTGTGTGACATGGCTAAAAATTGAGGGTTCCCATGACCCCTTCTTCCAGTTCAGTAATTTGCTAAAACAGTGCACAGAACTCAGGAAAACACGTTACAATTACCATTTTGTTGTAAAGGATACAAATGAACAGCCAGATGAAGAAGTACGTAGGGTGAGGACTGGAGGTTGGGTTATCTTCTCAATCAGACAAATGATGTCCCACCCTTAAGTTTGCTGTGAATTTGCTCTAAGTTCACAGGGCTGTGAAAGGGCGGGGCCCCAATCAGAGGTAGTCAAACTGAATTTTATCCCTGGGAGAGTCCGAGGACAGCTGGGGGAGAAATGCGTAGAAAATGTACACTATATACTTTTAAAAGCAACATAATCATTTTGCCCATTTCCAAGTTTTGGATATCTTTTTTTTTTTTTTTTTTTTTTTTTTTTTTTACACAGATGAGAAAACTGAGGTCTGAAGTGTCTTCACATCTCTGGGCCTCCATTTGATCATCTGTAAAACAGGGTAATAGAGAACCTGCGTCCCAGATATGGTTGTGAGGCCTGAATTACTTGCTGCCGGGAAAGGCTCAGCCGGAGCCTGGCCCAGAGGTGGTGAAGGGGGTGGTGGTTTGAGTGCGTGCACATCTGATGTACAGTCATGCACAGATGCACACATGCAGGAGGTCCCCAAATCCTTCTCCCATGGGCACAAGCAAGATGCACACACAGACCCTCCCACAGACACAACACACAGTGTACCCCACAGACTTCCACATACACAGACACACATGGACACACATGGACCCCCCACATACATAGACACACACAGTGCACCTTGCAGACCCCCACATCCACAGACACACATAGATCACAGATACCCATGCACACAGGCACACGCACAAGGACACACACAGACCCCCCCAACATACATAGACACACACACACAGACACACATGCACACACACATACAGATCCCCCCACAGACACACACACACACAGACACACAGGGACCCCTCCCATACCCCTAGACACACATAAGATGCACATGCACACATGACAAAGACACAGACCCCTCACATACATAGACACACACACAGGGAGTACCCCACAGACCCCCACATCCACAGACACACCTAGTGGTACACATGGTACACCCTGCAGGCCACACCCTCACACAGACAGTCCTGCACCAGCTCTCTGCAGCTCGAGGGCTGGTGTTGGCCAGGAGTGCTGCCTTGAGTATTTCAAAGGAGCCATTCCTATCCGAAAGGTTGTCACGTGGCACGGGACCTCGGTAGAGTGTCCTAGGGATGCCATCGTGTAAGTCTGCCCCACCCCAGGCATCCTGGGAGCTGGGCATGGGAGGAGGCAGCCCCTGGAGCCCCCAGACCACACCTTGGGGAGAGGGGAGAGCAGGATTCTTCTTCCTTCTTCCCTTTGACCAGCCAGCCCTGTTCCTCTGGGCTGTTCCAGACCACGCACTGAGACCCTGGAGGGACCTGGCCACGGGGTCCAAGTCCTGGATTTACATTTCGAGAAACTGAGGCCCAGAGATGGATGGGATGACCCCTTGGTCATGCAGCAAACCAGGGGCTGATGTGGTCTCTCACCAGGGCCAGAGGAGAGTTCAGAAGGCCAGGGCTCACCCCAGCCTTTCCAGTTGATGGACAGCTCTGCAGGTCTCTGAGACATGACAGTCCGTAGAGAGGGACAAGAAGTCCTGCAGCCCTGGCTTCCCACAGGGTCCACAGTTTCTTTGCAGTGGCAGGGTCAAGGCTCGGACTCATGGAGGATTGAGACTCCCAGAGGACATAACCTGATATCTCAGATCTGCCATCAATGTCCCATGTGACCCTGGGCCTCAAGCTCCTGGTCAGTGCAGGGTGGGGATGGTCCCAGGACTCTGATGGTTTTCTCCCTCTCCATAGACTTGTTACTGTCCAGGGCAGGTCATCTGCTCAGACCCCAATGACCAGAGGGTGAAGAAGGCAGTCAGACACCTGCAAAGTCTCGTGAAGTCACGTGACCCCACCACCCAGGAGACCTTGTAGCTTTGGTGTTCACCACACCAGTCTTGAGCCATGTGGGTGCAGTGGAGGCCTTACCAGGACAGCAAGAAACCTGAGCACAGGAGACTCCAGTACCCCGCACAATAGCACTTCTGCTTGTCTTAACTGGAGCCCTGGGCCTGGAAGGGGGAGGATTAAAGTCTTTCTCCTTCAGTCGGGATCTGCAAGTTCTGTCCCTGCAGTACAAGGTGCACACACCCACCTCAGCCTGTCACATTGGAAGGGACCTCAGAGAACACCTGGGCCTGCTCTGGCCAGGTCAGGAGGAGAAATGGAAGCTCAAAGGAAAACATGGCTGTCCTGTCTCAAGGCACCCGCAGGTAGAGAGGAGAGCCTGGTGAGAGGCCTAAGCAGGGCGTCCATGTGCTGAGGAGCAGAGCTCCTGTGTCATCTGCACAGCCTCCCGGAGGCCTGGGGGTCCTCTCTCTGCAGGGGCTGCGGGTTCTGGGAAGAGGCTTCTGGATTCTCTCCTGTTCTCTCTGTCTCTGAAATCTCCACTCCTGCACATCTGTCATCTTCTGGCCTGGAGAGGATGAGGACATCCTCGGACACATTCCATTGCACTCCATTCCATTCCAGCACTGTCTGCAGGCCCCGTCCACAGGCCAGGGCTTGACCACCTGCTGGGGAACCCTACATGGGCCAACCTTGGCCTTCTCCTGGGGAACACCCCAGCCTGGGGGAAGGCGGGGATCCCTGTAGCCCCTTCCGCTAGCTCGCAGGCCCGGAGACTCACTACAGACCAGGTGGTCCTTAGCACATCCTGTACCGGCCAGGGTCTCAGAGGCTTCCCCTACACGGTCTGGGCCACCTCTGCTCGCTTTCCGGCTTTCTCCTCCTTCTGGATCTCCCATTGTGCCGCCTGTTCCCCAAGTGGCTCCAATGCTCCTGAGGCGTGGCCCCCACCCCCTACCAGGCACCGAAATCCCACCCACCCTCGGCTCAAGCCCAGCCTCCAGGAAGCCTTCCCGACTGCCCTGCGGCACCGAGCCTGTGTCCTCTGGTTGCCCCGAGGGACCCCAGCGCCCCCGCCACGGTAAGGGGCTGTTCTGCCGTGGATCCCCGCGCGTCTGCTGGTCCCCACCCCGCCATCGGCCCGCAGCCCCGCGGCCCACGTGCTCCCAGGCTGGGGCCTCCCGCGGAGGTGCTGGCGCCGGCGAGGCCGATTGGAGTTGGAGACTGCGCGTGAGCGCCCGAGGGCCCGTCTGCCCTTGCGTCGGTCGTGGGCCCGCGCTTCTGACCCTGGGCCTCCGCTCCGGCCTCGGTGTGGAAGCGGGCAGGGGAGCGGCGCCCTGCGTCCGGAGGTCTGCGCCCTGCGCGGTGGGTGGAGAAGCCAAGAGGAGTCTTTGCCTCCCCCGGCCCTTGGTGCCCCCTGGCGGCCGGCGCGCTCGCTGCACCCCTGCCCGCTTTCCGGGAGCGCGGGAGGAAAATCCAAAAACCAGGCCTTGGGGCGCTAGCCAAGCGAGGGCTCGACCCCGTCCGACCCAGAGGAGTAGCTCTGTCACAGCTGCCCACGGCCGGAGTCTTGGGGTAGCGGGGCCGAGCTCCTGGTGGAAAGCTTCCCGTGGATCCTCCGGGCGTGGGGGCATGGGAGTCTGTGCGGGCGGAGATGACCTCGGAGACCCTGACCTAGGAAGCCCGGCCGCGCACGCCGCGCCCTGCAGTCCAGAATCCCAAGGACGCTCTGAGCAGTTGGTGCAGCCATTGCAACGCGGTGGCGCACGCCTGTGATCCCAGCACTGTGGGAGGCCGAGGCGGGAGGATTGCTTGGGGCCAGGAGTTCAAGACCAGCTTCAACACAGTGAGACCCTTGTCTCTACCAACAGCAACAAAAAGTACCCTTTTCTTACAAAACAAATCGAGTGAAATCCTGTTCTGAGGCCCACATTGTAGAGTTGCTGTCGAGGACTGTGGGGGAGGCGGAAAGTTGCCGGCGGGCTCCTGAGAGTGACTGAGCAGGGGGCTTTGGTAACAGGTCCCTGGGGAGATAAGAGATGGACCCAGGACAGAAATCAGAATGCAGGACTTGGAATGCAAGCTCCCCATGGCAGGGACGGGACGCGAGGTAGGTGGGAAGAGCAATGCACGATGCGGGAGACGCCACCGTGCTTGTGGGAAGGGCAAGGCCACCATACTTGGCAAGGAATGCGGAGTTGGGGCTCCCCGTGACAGGGGGGGAGGAGGTGGGAGGAAGCGTCAGGGACTAGGGGAGCAGCGAGGAGGGGCCTGGCCATGCATTGCCTTTCCAGGTGCCCGCCAGAGGGCGCGCCAGCCCTCAAAGATCTGGAGGCTCACAGTCGCAGTTCTGCCCAGATGACCCCATCTCTGGCCTTTGTGTTGGCCCACTAGGTGCTGGGCCCCCACCCGCCATTTGACTACAGCTGCCCATAGCCTCCGGGCTGGGGCACCTGCAGCTGAGTGGCTCTTCTAGGGGAGCAAAGGGAAGAAAACCACCAGCTAAACTGCCTGGAGTTTCCTAGCTAAAGGGGAAGAAGGAAAAATGCTGTTGGGATTTGCAGGACCCCTAACTCATGACCCCATGTCTGGTTTTGGGTCTTTCTTGTAAAATACACTTAACATGAAATTTAACATTTTAGCTTTTTTTTTTTTTTTTTTTTTTTTTTTTCTTCTAAGGCGGAGTCTCACTTTGTTGCCCAGGCTGGAGTGCAGTGGCCGGATTTCGGCTCACTGCAACCTGTGCCTCCCGGGTTCAAGTGATTCTCCTGCCTCAGCCTCCCGAGTAGCTGGGATTACAGGTGCCCACCACCACACCCAGCTCATCTTAGCTATGTTAAAGTGTACGATTCAGTGGCATTAGTTACATCACAATGTTGCACAACCATCACCACCCTCTAGTTTCAGAACTTTTTTGTCACCCCAAAAGGAATTCCAGACCCACTAAGCAATGGCGTCCCACTCCCCTTTGCCAGCCCCTGGCAACCACTCACCTGCTTTCTGTCTCTAAGGATTGGCCCTTTCTGGATATTTCATGTAGATAGAATCATGCAGTATTGGCCTTTTGTGTCTGGCTTATTTCACGTAGCGTAATATTTTCAGGTTCACCCTTGTGGTAGCGTGTATCAGAGCTTCATTCCGTTTGATGGCTGAGTAATGCTTCATTGTATGGTTACACCACATTTTGTTCCATTCTTCAGTTGGTGGACACTTGGGTGGTTTCTTTTTGGCTATTGTGAATAATGCTTCTGTGAACACTGCTGTACAAGAAATGTTTAAGTCCCTGTTTTCCAGTTTTGGGGCATATACTTACAAGTGGAGCTGCTGGGTCAGATGTTTAACTCTGAGGAGCTACCAAACTGTTTTTCACCGTGGCTGCCCCGTGGCATTCCTATCAGCAACATAGGAGGGTTCCACTTTCCCGACATTCTCACGGAAATTTGTGATTTTCTGTGGTTTTGGTGGCTGTCATCGCCATCCTGGGGTGTGTGAAGTTATCTATTGCATGTGGCTTTGATGTGCATTTCCCGGATGACTGGTGATGTGGAGCATCTTTCTTTTAGCTGGGTCCCAGCCTCCAGTATTGTTCCCTCCCCCACAGTCGATCCATAGAAGAACAGGCCAAGTCCTTCTTCTGAAACCCAACTCTGATTATGTCTCCCCAGCTCAGAACCACCCCCAAATGCCTTCCAAATCTCTCTGGAAAGGAGGACACATTCTTGCCCACCCTGCCTCCAAAACACACACCCTCTGTGCTCCAGCACCTAGAAAATTCTCCTAACTGCTAAAATCCAATCCTTTGCTTCTGCCCTTCTGTCTGCCTGGAACATTCTCCTATGCTCTCTGCTACCCTGCTTCCCCCGCTGAGTCCTTCCGACCTTACCTACTCCCTATCACCTTTCACTTCCAGGTTATGTGACTTTCTCTGGGCTCACACACCCTGCCCCTCTACAGCCCTCCTCCACCATGTCACTTTCCATTCTAACTTGTAATCTCCAGTTCAATGGTCAGTTTCCCTCAAAGAGGGAATTCCACACGGGTTATGGTCAGCACTGTGGGCCCAGCCTTGTCTCCTCAGTGCCCAGCACAGCGGGGTCAGTAAGACTGTGCCAACTGACCACGGGAATGGAAAGGTGGTGGGGAAGGGGCACAGGTGTGTTTGATTACTATCATCAGCCCTGTTTGCTTTCTCTGCGTGGAATCAACTTTACCCTGATTCTGACAGTTTTGGTCAAGGGAGGGTCCCACCTGTTGCCCACATACACCTGAATTTCAGCTATGGCACATCCTGAGCTCAAGCTGGGTCCCTCTATCCACAGCCAAGGGACAACAGGATGCACTGTCTCTCCATCTGGTTATTTCTAAAGCACCAATTGCCTTTAACTTGCCTCTGGGTTTAAGAACCACGGCTCTCTGACTCTTGCAACTCCTCAGGCTGTCCCCATTTTCACTTTTTTTTTTTTTTTTTTTTTTTTTTTTGAGACGGAGTCTCACCCTGTCACCAGGCTGGAGTGCAGTGGTGCGGTCTCGGCTCATGGCAACCTCCGTCTCCCGGGTTCGAGCGATTCTCCTGCCTCAGCCTCCCGAGTAGCTGGGATTACAGGTGCCCAACACCACGTGCTAATTTTTGTATTTTTAGTAGAGATGGAGTTTCACCATGTTGGTCAGGCTAGTCTCCAACTTCTGGCCTCAAGTGATCTGCCCACCTTGGCCTCCCAAAGTGCTGGGATTACAGGCATGAGCCACTGTGCTGGGCTGCCATTTTCACTTTTATTCAAATGTGTCAGTTGAGTCCCCTACCCCCATGTCCCCCAAACCCACTTCCATGTCTTTTCAGCATCGGACACTTCCATTCTTAGCAGTGTATAGTGTCTGGCCCAAGAGTGTACAGAAGCCGCCCTGTCCAGATTGTTGAAGGCAAATGGCTCAGTTCCTTCCGCTCCTCTCCCTGCAGCCTGTAGAGGGCCATGTGGGGTTGTGGAGGCCTGTGCTCAAACCCTAACTCCACCACTTCCTTGCTGTGTGGCCTTGAGCAAATTACTTCAACTCTCTGCACCTCAGTCAGCTTAAATGTAAGCTTCCCTCCCAGGACAGCTATGAGAGTAGACTACGAGAATTCAGACAAGGCCTGCCAACCATGATCCATACCCGATGCCCCTTCTAGAAATATCTTCTAGGAACTGCCCTCACTCACTATAAGGGCCCTCTCACCAGCCTCACTTTACTTTTTCTCCTCTGAAGCCCCAGATAATTTCCAATCCTTAGTGAGCATTTACTTTTTAAGAATAAATTTTATTTTTCATTGTACCTTGTCTAAGAATTGAGCGTTTACTTGAAATCCAGCGTAGTCAAAGGACTTATTAACCTCTGGGTCTAACTACAGCTTCAGGAAGGATCTAATCTTGTCAACACCATTTCACAGATGAGAAAACTGAGGCAGCGGCTGGTAATCCATCGAAGCTCATACTGCTTGGAGGTGGCAGGCCTGGGGTTCTCACCACCATGCGTGCTGCCTCTGCTTAGGCCCAGGATGCTGTCCTGTGTCCTTTGTTTTCCCTGCAATCTATTTCAGATATTGCCAATGTCCTGAATTTCATAGACATAAATATGAAAGGTAAAATAATGAAGCTTCAGGAAGAAAACCAAGGAGCATATAGCTTCATGATGTTGGGATCTGCAAACGTTTCCCAAATAAGACTCAAGAATTCACCATAAAAGATAAACAGTAGAATTAAAATTAAGAATTTTTTTTCAGTTTTTTTTTTTCTCACATGTGCGGAATTTGCAGGTTTGTGACATGGGTATACATGTGCCATGGTGGTTTGCTGCACTTAGCAACCTGTCATCTAGGTTTTAAGCCCTGCATGCATTAGGTATTTGTCGTAATGCTCTCTCTCCCCTTGCTCCCCACCCACTGACAGGCCCCAGTGTGTGATGTTCCCCTTCCTGTGTCCATGTGTTCTCATTGTTCAGCTCCCACTTATGAGTGAGAACATGCAGTGTTTGGTTTTCTGTTCCTGTTACTTTACTGAGAATGATGGCTTCTAGCTGCATCCATGTCCCTGCAAAGGACATGAACTCATTTTTTTTATGGCTGCAAAATTCAGAATAATTATTCATCCAAAGACACCATTAAAAGGCAAACCACAAACTGGCAGGAGATCATTGTCACACGAGTGTCTGATGAAGGATTCACACTCAGAATAAAGAACCCCTGTGTTAAGGGTCGCTCATAAACACACATTTTTAAAAAGTCCTACAGGCCCGGATTTGTAGCCTAGCTTGCTCTTCTGCCCATTTAGGGAGATCTTGGACAAGTCTCTTTGAGGGACTGAGCCCTCAAATTAATTATCCCATTTCCAAATTTGGGGATAAGACCCGTGCTTTGTGTGCCTCACTGTTGTGTTTCTTATGAGAATGAAAAAAGAGAGAATGCACCAGAAATGGATCATGTGTCAGGATGGGGATTTATGTGTATGTGGCCCCTCATCCCTACTCTCAAATTGGAGCTCCTCAAGGACTTGGGCTGGGCCTTAGCCCGATGTCTGGTCCCTGGTACCTGGCACGAGCCTGGCCCAGAGTGCATGGAAACATACATGTGACACATGTCATGAATGGAATCATACATGTGACCCATGAGTGGGCAATGAACAGTATTCCTGTATGAGGGAAGCACATGAGCAAAGCATGAGTGTGGAAATGTACAGTTCAGTCCATTGGGAGTGAGCTTTGGTGGAAACAGAGTACAAGCTAGGGACGAGTGGATGGGGATGGATCTTCCATACCAGGCTCAGGAGTTGGGGTTATTGTTAGAGGAACCCTTGCTTACCAGGCCTCTGGTTTAATAAAACATGACTAAAGTGACTCCATTCTTGAAGTGAGCAGCTTAATGCTTATGGTCTGAAAATAGCCACATCCAAAGCTGACCATCAATTATAATTACAGAAAATTTATAGCCATGGAGAGCATCTCCCACTAAGCCTGCAGAATGTCCAGGTGTCCTAAGAACACAGCCCACTTTAATTAAGAGTAATGTTAACAAGTGTGTTTAGGTTGAAGGGTTAATGGTCATTGATAGCACCAATAGCCCTTACCTTTAGCGAGCACATCTGCACATTCCAAGTTTAATTACAGCTCCTTATGGTTTCTTTTCTTTTTACTTTTTTTTTTTTTTTTTTTTTTTTGAGATGGAGTCTCGTTCTGTCACCCAGGCTGGAGTGGAGTAGCACAATCTTGCTTCAGTGCTCCGCTTCCTGGGCTCAGGTGATTCTCCTGCCTCAGCCTCCCGAGTAGCTGGGATTACAGGCATGCCACCACGCCTGGCTAATTTTGTATTTTTACTGGAGACAGGTTTCACCATGTTGGCCAGGCTGGTCTCGAATTCGTGACCTCAGGTGATCCACCTGCCTCAGCCTCCCAAAGTGCTGGGATTACAGGTGTGAACCACTGTGTCCGGCCACTGCTTATGGTTTCTTATAAGTAGAGACACTAACAAAAGATGGTGTGTTCTTCCTCCTGGTTTCTGAGGATGCTCCACTCTACAACAGAGTGGTTTCTAATAAACTTCTTTCTTTCATACTGCGCTCTGGGACCTGCCTTTAATTCCTTCCTGCATGAGATCCAAGAACTCTTGGGGTCTGGATCAGGACCCTCTTTTTCCAGCAACATTATCTTGAAGGCAATAGGCAGCCACAGATGTTCTGAGGATAAGGGGTGTGTAAGTGAGGTGGAGGGGAGAAGGGAGAGACGGAGAGCTTTGGAAATTGGGGATCAGGGTTAGTAAAAGATTCCTCTGTAAGTAGCAGCCATCTCAGGACTTCTTCAAAAGAAGGAAGCCAATGAATGAGAAAGAAGCCAGAGGAGAGGAGAGAGTAGATTCAGTAGGGGAAAAGGGGTGATCAGGGAATGGAGGCAAAAGCAAGGAGTGGAGGAGGAAAGAGGTCCAGCTTCATCACCCCTTCCTCTCCTTCCAGAAAGGGACCATCAGACCAAAGGGTTCCCCCAGTGCCTCTCAGATGCGGGTCCCCAGCCTGGTGTCAGCAGCAGCAGCATCACCAGCAGCATCGGGAACTTGTTAGAAGCACAGTCTCGGGCCCCACCCCATGCCTACTGAATCAAAATCCCTTCCCTTCCCTCCTTTCCCCTCCCCTCCCCTCCCCTCCCCTCCCCTCCCCTCCCCTCCCCTCCCCTCCCCTCCCCTCTCCTCTCCTTCCCTCTCTTTCCCTGCCCTTCTTCCTTTCTTTTCTTTCCTTCCTTCCTTCTTTATTTCTTCCTTTCCTTCTCTCTCTCCTCCCTCCCTCCCTTTCTTTTCTTTTTCTTTCTCTTTTTTTTTTTTTTTTTTTGAGACAGAGTCTCATTCTGTCACTCAGGCTGGAATGCAGTGGTGCAATCTCAGCTCACTGCAGCCTCCACCTCCCAGATTCAAGTAATTCTTGTGCCTCAACCTCCCAAGTAGCTGGAATTACGGGCACTCACCACCATGCCCAGCTAATGTTTGTATTTCTAATAGAGACAGGGTTTCACCATGTTGGCCAGGCTGGTCTCAAACTTCTGACCTCAGGTAATCCACGTGCCTCAGCTTCCCAAAGTGCTGGGATTACAGGCGTGCACCACCATACCCAGTTAATTTTTGTATGTTTAGTATAGACAGGGTTTCACCATGTTGGACAGACTGGTTCTGACCTCAAGTGATCTGCCCACCTCGGCCTCCCAAAGTGCTGGGATTATAGGTGTGAGCCACCGTGCCCAGCCCTGAATCAGAATTTCTGGGAATGGGTCCACCACACTTTTAACAAGGCCTGCAGGGGATTTGGTGTGTGCTGCAATGTAAGAACCACTGGCTGAGACAGCCATGAAAAAGAGAGGGTTCCTCAGTCTTTGCTTTCAGGGACACTGGTAAAAGATGGGAGGCCCAGAGCCAGGCAAGTTGGGACCAGATCAGGGGAGGAAGAGGAAAATGGCCCCATGTCCCTCCCACAATCACCCACTATTGGCTTCAGGCCAAGATCAGCCTTCTCAGGCAAAGGAGATTCACCTGGAGCTGAGAATCTGACTCTTGGCTCTGGCGAACAGCTCAACTCAACTCCTCATCTTTGCACAGACACTGGCTCTTGTACGGTGGTTTGAATCCAGTCCAAAGACGTATCGCCCTAAAAATGTCTCCCTCTATCTTGCCTTCTGCCATGAAAATACTTGGTGGATCCCTGTCTTACTACCCCCAATTCAAGGATTCACAGGTTAACTTGAGATACCACCAACAGCAGCTTGGCTCAGCTGGGTTGGTTGTGTGACAACACCTGGTGATTGATTGACAGCCATTCAGGGCCAGGATACCTGACTGAGGTTCTGACCCAGGGGTGGATGATCCATTAGGCCCACGTTTAAAAACAGCAGCACCGCAGGATAGGGGCAGCACCTGGGTGTGGAAGGGAGGGTCTGGGGCTGGGAGAGGGGGTGGGAATTCTTATGCCTGGCTGGGTCTTAGCCTGGCTGACTTCCCATGTCTAGGGTTTGACCTTCTTCCTTCAGAGGTGAGTTTCCTGCCATGGGGGTTTGAGTGAGCCCCCAGCACCAGCATTTTGGGGGCTTTGGAAAGAGAGTTGTCTGGTAAGGCGGTGGGGATCTCTGTGTTCCTAGCTCTGGGAGAGAGAAGAGAAGGGAATCGGTGATATTGACTCTTCTTCCTGCTCTTTCTAGAAAGCCTTGTTTTATTCTTAGGGTGAAATTCTGGCGAATTTGGAGTCTGAAGCCCTGGTTAAATAGCTTCACTGCTTTTAAGCTTTATGTAGCCTGCAAAAGGGGGTCTGAGCAGTGGTGGTCTCTGCTGGGAGTTTCTCTGCTCCATACTCAGTCCTGGTGTCTCCAATTAGAGGAGCCTGATGCAAGTCAGGCAGAGTGTGTTAAATTATTTAAACAACTAAGAATCAGGAGGATCAACATTTGGGGCAAGATGAGAAAGGCTCCAGATCCAACCATTTTTAACATAGGTTTGAATATCCAGAAATGCAGAAAAGGTACTGAGTTATGCAGTGACAAATCTCCCTCCCATGCTTCTTTCCTATTTGCCAATTTCCATCTCTGAAAGGCAACCACTGTTTCTAATTTCTTATGTACAAAGATAAATTTAATTTCCATTTTTCTTTTACATACAAGTTGCACCTTTGGCACATTTTTCTGAACCTTGCAGTTTTCACCCACTTATTAATACATCTTGGAATATTCTATATCAATGTATGTGTCCTTGTTATTTTATTTTATTTTATTTATTTTGAGACAGAGTCTCACCCTGCCACCCAGGCTGGAGTGCAGTGGCGCAGTCTCGGCTCACTGCAACCTCCGCCTCCCGGGTTCAAGCAATTCTCCTGCCTCAGCCTCCTCAGTAGCTGGGATTACAGGTGCGTGGCACCACACCTGGCATATTTTTGTAGTTTCAATAGAGACAGGGTTTCACCTTGTTGGTCAGGCTGGTCTCGAACTCCTGACCTCATGATCTGCCTGCCTCAGCCTCCCAAAGTGCTGGGATTACAGGTGTGAGCTACTGTGCCCAGCCGTGTCCTTGTTATTTTTAATAGCTGCATACTATTCTACCATACGACTATACTCTAACTTACTGCACCAGTCCCCTCCCATGGCCATTTGGGCTTTGGCCAGTCATCTGCCAAATCCCAGGCTGGAATGCAGTGGTGCAATCTTGGCTCTGCAAAGGTTATAACAAACAAACAATGTTCCAACATTGTCACAAACAATGCTGCTGTTCTCCAGCTGGTACATCTATTATTTTGCATATATCCAAGTGCACCTCTAGGGTACATTTTTAGAAGAGGAAGTACTAGGTTAAAGGTCACTGCATTGGTAATAATAGTGGATATTGCCTTCCTTCTAATAGGGAGGTAGGAAAGGAGGTGGTTTAGAGCTATGCAGGACAGGGTTCGAACCTCCTCTCTGTGTTTTCTCACAGTTTGATCATGGACCCAATGCTCTCTGAGCTCCAGTTTTAAAAAATCTATAAAATGGGGCCCATATAGTTGTGAGCATAAAATGAGATCAGCTATGTAAAGCATTTAATTCAGGGCCAAACACACAGAGAAGTAAAACTCTCCCCTGCATCTTCCCAAGGGCAGGCAGCCTGGGCCCCCCGCCGATGCTTGCCATAGAGTTTGTGGGTGTTTGAGAGGCAGCTATTGAGCCTGGCTGTCAAACTGGTGGTTCTTACTGGAAGATCCTTTCCCCACCCATTGTCTTGTCCCATCCCTAAGGCTCCTGATATGCTCTGTTCCTAGAACCCTGGGTGTCTTCAGGGCCTTCCTAGGGCTGACTGTTGGTCAGGAGCCTTCCTGAAGGGAGGGTGTTTGGTCTGCTTAAATCTTCAAAGCTCTGGTCCCTGACACAGGCCTCAAATAAGTGTACTATCTTCCATTGATTGTTTACCACTAGCCTTGTACAATGCCGAGTATTCTATTTGAGTGATTGTAGCCAGTTCTCAGAATTATCCCATAGTGTAGGAAATAGTAATCACCTCCAAGCCAACTTCATCATTAGATAGCCTTGCCCCGTCCAAGTAGGATACCCTATATTCTCATGGTCTCTTGGGGTTTCCTCCAACCCGTCTAGGAGGTGAGAGACACATGGTGTGTGTGGAGTTTCCTGTTGCCTTATATTTTATTTAGCTTAGGTATGAGCCCTCACTGGAAATATGTACAGCCCGATGAAAAGGTGAGTTTGATTTTTTTGAGACAGAGTCTTGCTTTGTTGCCCAGGCTGGAGTGCAGTGGTGCGATCTCACCTCAGTGCAACCTCTGCCTCCTGGGTTCAAATGATTCTCCTGCTTCAGCCTCCCAAGTAGCTGGGATTATAGGCATGTGCCACCGGGCCGGCTAATTTTTGTATTTTTAGTAGAGATGGGGTTTCACAATGTTGGCGAAGCTGGTCTCAAACTCCTGACCTCGTGATCCGCCTGCCTTGGCCTCCCAAAGAGCTGGGATTACGGGCATGAGCCACCGTGCCCAGTCAGTGAGTTTGATTTTTAAATGACCAGAAATGCAGTCCATGTGCATAAAAGGAAAAACTCAATGCCTGGCTCTAACATCTCAAAGTGCCTGTATGACGCTTTCACCCTTAACGTCATTGCCGCCAACACCTAATAGAAAAAGTTAGTTGGCAACCAGTCTTGTGAATCTTTTCATCAAAGGAGGCATTCTCTGCCCGTTCTAAAGAGACCCTACAGAGCACATGCGCATAGCTGCCTCTCCTTTTTTTTCACCTTACAGGGGATCAGGACACATTGGGAACCCGGGATCTGTTTGGCGGGTCTGTTTCTCAAGACCTAGAACCAGGTGGTCCAGGCACCTCACTGATCTAAGAACGTGAGGGGCAAGAAGGAAGAGGCATCGTTCAGAATGCTCAGGGCTGATGGTGAGCCAGAGGAGAGGAGGGATGTACCAGAAAGCTCTGGCGTTTCCTCTCAGCCTGAGCCACAAGTGCAGCACCGACTGGGCAGTCTGTATGGAGTGCCCTGGCAGCCCCCGGGCCCCCCAATACAGCACAGCCCTGCTGATCAAGAGACAAGCACGGTGACCCAGCAGCAGTGGCACCTCCAGGGCCTGGGTAGATCTGAGCTCCAGGCCGCTGGGCTCCCTGAGGCACAACTAGGAGAAGCAGCAGAGTCCAGCCCAAGCAGGTCTTGCTTGAACACGACTGGGTGGGGATGGCAAACTGGCCTGGGGAAAGGGGATCCCAGCAGGAAGCTCTGTGGCTCACGCTCTGTCTCCCTCCCTCTCTCCGTGTGTCGTAGCTTCCTACTGGGTTCTGAGGTTGGTGAGTACCAGTCATGGTGGTGCATGTGGTCCCCCAAGCTGGGCCCCAGATGGGGGACTGGGAACGGGGGCCTGGCGTCAACAGAGCAGCCTCCTCCCTGAAGCGTGGGACTCTGAGCAGGTCGGCATTGCTCTTTCCCTGCAGGCCAGCCTTATTCTTCTTCCCCTCCCAGTGAAGAAGTCCTGTCATTGCTCAGAGCAATTGTAAGTGTCTCGTTTTGTTTCATACTCAGGATATTTCCTTTCCCACCTACCCCCAATCAAGAAACCATGTGTCCGCACTTTCACTCTCTCTCCCATAGGTAGGGGGGTGTCCTGGGCTCCTGCTGCTTTTGAGCTATGTTCCCTGTTCCCCCATCCTGAGAAGTAGGGTCTTCAGCTCAGTGTCATTTCTTTAAGAGCTGTGACCCTGGGAACCAGGGGCCAGGTTCTGCGGTTGGGTGGGTGAATGGGTGGATGGGTGGATGGACGGGTGGGTGGTTAAGAATCTACCTGGAAGACAGGGGTGGACTGTCCTATTAATGATAGCAGGTCAGGGCCACTGCTACCCACCCTCTCCTTGCCCAGCCTCCCATTCCAGATGAAGTTGTGGTCAGGCAGAAGAGGGCCCCACACGGCTCCTGGAAGGTTGGCACACTCCTCCATGGAAAGAGAGTCTACGCTGTGGCCATCAGCGGCTCAACCCACCATGTGTACACGTGTGGCTCTGGCTACATCAGGGTGTGGGATGAGAGTGCGCTGCAGGCGGGGAACAAGGCCCCTCAGGCCCAGCTGGATTTGCAGGTGAGGGGGATCCAAAGCAGGACTCAGGGAACTCTGACAGGGCCTCTGATTTGAGACCCAGGGTCAGTGCCCTGAGGGGATACCAGTGTGTGAACCCTTCCTACAGGATCCCCAGGACTGTGTTGTCACCTGCAAGCTGTTCCCTGATGAGCAGAGCCTGATCACAGGGGGTGCATCCCAGGCCGTGACTCTCTGGGACCTGGCACCCACCCCCCAGGTCAGGGCACGGCTGACCTCAACGGGCCCCACGTGCTATTCTCTGGCTGTCTCCTCTGATGCCCATATCTGTTTGGCTTGTTTCCATGGATTTGTTGAGATCTGGGATTTGCAGAACCAAATCTTGATCAGGTATGACCTCCCTCCAGAGCCACTCAGGTGTACCTGGGGGAGGGCTTGCCAGTGAGGCTCACTCTCCTCTCTTTGCATTAGGGCTCTTTGCGTTAGGGCTGGGCGAGTCAGTGTAGAGGATAAATCTGGGGTAGTCCTAGGGGCTTCCTGACCCTGAAACTTCCCGGGCGCCCAAACCACTCAGTGACCGTCTGAGTTGTTTTTCCACCCACCAGGAAGCACGAAGTTCCTGTATACGGGTCGCGATGTGTGGACATCACCGGCAATATATTCTGGACAGGAGGTGAAGACACCACCCTGTATTCCTGGGACCTGAGGAACTACCAGAGGCTGCACCAACACGACTTACAGAATGAGGTGCCTGGCTGGCCACCACTGGCAGAATGCCACCTGCAGTGGAGTGATGCATGGAGGCAGGGGTGGGAGTGTGAGCTTGAGAGGTGGGCACAAAGCATGGCATTGGCAACTTTGAGTGCTGACCTCAAACCTGCTTCCACAAACAGATCCTCAGCATTACCCATGACCCCGGTGAAGAATGGGTATTGGCGGGCTTGAGAACAAGTGATATCGCATTCCTTCACACTCGTCGGAATGAGCAGTTTAAGGCTCTCGTGAAAAAATACACCCGTCACCACAGCCTCAAGTTTGCCTCCTGTGGTGAGTAAGAAGCCAGGTGACACCTCTGGGTGTCCGATTTTGGACTTGCTGTCGTCTCTTCTTTCTCTATTCACCCCCCTTTCCTTTTCTGGCTCCCTCCGTAATGGGAGATCCTGCACAGAATGTTAGCCGGAAGACGCAGGCAGACTGAAGAGGCATGAACCCAATCCGATTGTTCTGTTGTTCTGTGATAGCCATGATCCTGTGTGTGGTAGGAGGGTGGGGGCAGATAAGGGAATGGCTTGGGTTGTGTGTCTGATTTTCATAGATAGGGAAACTGAGGCAGAGAAAGACTTGCCCTTAGTCTGGTTGGGGACAGTGCTGGAACTAGAATGCAGGATTGGTCTCTGGCCTCTCATCTGTTCGTTCCTTCACCAGGGAGCTATTTTGTGACTGCGATAGATACGCGCCTCAGTGGCTTGGAGGCACCTTCTCTACAAAAGTTGTTTCAGGTACTGAACACAGAGAGATGCCTGAACCCAGGCACTCGTAGCTTATAGCTCCAGGTCCCAGTTGGTTGGATTCCAGTGGGTGTTGGAAAACACCTCTGAGATGGCACCCAGGGCCATTTTACAGAGTAGAGGAAAGAGGATTTCAGATCCTATGAACTCCCAAGTCACCTTGAGCCCTGAGACTTGGCCCTGTCCTCCACCTGAGCCTTAGGTCTACACTGAGCCTTGAAACAGCCCTAAATGAAGCCTCCATGTCTGGCCCAATCCTTGCCCCAAATGTGATCCCTTTTTTGGCCCTTCCATCCATCTAGATAGAGGAGTCTTCAGGTATCCTGTGCTGTGACGTATCCTCTGACAACCAGTATCTGGTCATGGGCTCCAAAAGCAGTGCCACGGTCTACCAGCTCTTGTATTAAAGGTGGCATGGCATGGTCCTGCCAGTGAAGACCCAGTCTTTGGGCTGGTTTGGCTGTGAGGATGGCTTCAGGGTGCTGGACACCTCTAACACCTGCCATCCCCTCTGCTTTAGCTTGGGTGGCAGGTCATTCCTCCCCTCCAATACCCCGCTTTCAGCCCACACTCCCAGATTTTAATCAGATGGCTTGGAGCTTTTTCCTTTGTTATCTTTCTACTACTGATTTCTGGGATTTGGTGGGAAACTTGAGATCCCTTTGTAATGAATAAAATAGCAAAGCAGAAAGCAAAATGGCCTGGATATGTGTCCCTTTCTTTCAAGTCACAAACTCATTGTGATGGATTGCTTATGCCTTCAGCAAATTCCAGGGTGGGGAAGGAATTGTAGACCAGACTTAATTTTGTTTGTAAACTTTTTTTTTTAAGTGGGGAGTTTTGGGAATCTTAAAGCTCAAGAAATGTAAGACCGCGTACCAACTTTCAGACTGATAGATAGACCAACAATGCTCAACTCTTGACTCAGGTAAAACTCCTAGAGCTGGTCTAGCCATGTTCTGGGGACAGGTTCCCTTTTTGTGCCTAATTTCAATGATGGAGAAGCTCCTTGCTTCATGCTACTTCACTGTATTTGACTTTTTAAAAGTCCTGATGCTAATTCTGGTGTTTGGTGCTAATCAAAGCTACGTAGCTCACTGTTTCAGGACAGTTTCCTCATGTTTGAAAATGTGACAGTGTAGTAGTTTATCTGGGCTTCACTGGGCTGGAAAGGCCCCAGCTCCTGGAAAAAAAAGCCATAAGGCCTGCTTTCTAGTCTTCTTCCATCAGCATCCTCTTTTTGGCTTGGTGTTTGTATAGCTGAGACTGCCAGCTGCCCACTGAAGTTCATGGCTTAGAGTTTTCCCTGGGAGGAAGCTGCAATGCCAAGGGCCAAGTTTGCCATCCTTTGCAACATGTAGATGTTGTCAGGAACTTAGTTCTTGCCAGTGGATCATGAGTGAATAATATGTGTCAGCTTTGGGCTAGGCCTAAAGAAGTAGGACTCTTCCCTCCAGGGTCTCCTTCCACTTCTACCAGCTCAAGGCAAATGATGTGGAGGCCCCAGGGCACTGCAGAAACACAGGGTAGAAGCAGCCTCTGTCCATGAGTCAGACATCGAGATAAGTTGTTCACTTTGGACTATTGCATGGAAGAAAACAAACCCAAAGGAGATATCACTTACCATCTGTTAGGATGGCTAGAGTAAAAAAGACAGTAACAAGTGTTGACAATGATGTGGAGAAATTGGAATCCTCATATATTGCTGATGGGATTGGAAAATGTTGCAGTCACTTTGAAAATGTTTGGAAGTTCTTCAAAATGCTTAACATAGAGTTACCATATGATTCAGTAATTCCACTCCTATGTCCAAGAGAATTAAAAATAAAGACACACAAATTGGGAGGGTAATAATTGGGAGTGGGAATACAAGAATTTTAAAATGCTTTCTGGAAATAAGAGTCCTAATTAATAGCAGTGTTGATAAATCAAGGAGTAGCATTGTAATCTCTAGGTTAATTGCTAAAAGAATATTAAACAAGTGTATAGCTTCCAAGCAAAGAGGTAAAATATTGGAATAATATATAATAATAATCCAAAAAAAGAGGGAAAAGGAAAAAAGGAACAAAGAAGAACCTGAAAAGGAAAAGCTTACTGAAATGATAGATTTGAATCCAAATATAGCAGTAATTACATTAAATGTAAGTGGTTTAAATGTTCCTATTAATCTGTAGAGATCATATAACAATTTAAAAAATCACAACTGTGTTTGAAAGATACATTAAAACATAAGGGCACAGAAAGTACGGCATAATGAAGATACTTTCTGCACAAATCGAAGAAAGTTGATGTTAATATTAGACAACATATAAAACAAAAAATATTTGAGATAAAGGTGAACATTTAATAAGTGTTCAGTTCAGGTTCAATTCATCAGGAAGCACAATAATTCTATTTTTATGTAGTTGTTATTGTAGCCTCAAAATACAAAAAGAAAAATCAACAAATTAAGACAAATTTATATCTCACAGTGACCAGCAGTTCAAATAGACAAAAAATTTATAAGGGTACAGAAGCTTTGAATAACATGATTAGAAAACTTAGAACAAGGCATACATCCACTACAGAATAAGCCCCCACCCCGCCCACACACACAGCATTTACAAACCACCATATACCTGAGCCATAAATTTCAAAGGATTTAACTGTTACAGAATGTATTATTTGACCACAATGCAATTAAGATATAAATAATAAAAACATAACTAGAATTTTTCTATTTTGGAAATTAATAAATATACTTCTAAATAACTAATAGAGAATAAACTACAAAATAATTAGAAGGTATTGTAATGAAGAATACAGAAGGATTCAGCTAGAGATAGAATCAGAGCTTGTCATTTAAGTCACACCCCATCCCCCTCTCCTGGATCTCTTGAGGCTGGGCGCTGACTGCCTGGGTCTTCCTGGCTCTTGGAAGCTGGGTCTGCAGTGAGGGTGGAGACAAGGCCTTTCTCCTAGGCGAGGAAGGTCGGGGAAAACAGATTGGAAGTGGTCTAGGAGACTGATTTTCACAGATGTTGTCAGAGGAATTGGCTCAATTTAGCTTTCAGCAGCGCTTAGTGTCCATTTGCCTACATTCACGCCAACAGTGTGTGTTTTCTCATTTGTGGAGGGTTTTGTTTTGTTTTGTTTTGTCTTGTCTTGTTTTGTCTTGTCTTTAAACCCAGGCTGGAGTGCAGTGGTGTGATGATGGCTCCCTGCCGCTTTGACCTAAGGGATCCTCCCACCACAGAGGTGCTGGGACCAGAGGCAGTTGCCACCACGTCTGGCTCTTTTTTAAAATTTATTTTTATTTTTTGTAGAAACAGGGTCCCAGTATGTTGCCCAGGCTGGTCTCTAAATTCCTGGGCTTAAGCTATTCTCCCATCTTGGCTTTCCAAAGTGTTGGGATTACAGATGTGAGCCAATGCACCTGGCCTCATTTGTGGATTTTAATTCCTGGGAGAGGGGACAATAGCCGTTCCTGTGGCTGTGATCTGAGTTTCTTTTGTTATGAGCGAGGTTGAACCATTTGCGAGTTGACATAACAATGTATTTATTATGCAGCCCTGTGGCGGGGTCCCCTGCTTCTGTACACTTGGCTTTCAGGTGATGACACATCCTTACCCTCTGGTCCCTGACAGGAACACCTACTCTTTGCCCATGGTCCAAAGTGCTTTGCTTCTAGAAGCTTCTGGCTGCTTAGAAGCTTCTGGCTGCTTCCAAGCATCTTTGCTGCCATCGTACACAACAAAACAGGTGCCCTCTCTGAGGCTCAGAACTCAGGACCTTCAGATTATGAGACTGACGTGCTGCCCACTGCGCTAAGAGGGCCTCTGATTGCTCTCTCAAAGGGCCTCAAAGGTTTCTACCTTTCGTAATAAAACGCCTGCAGCCCCTTGGGCTCACAGCGTTGCCTCTGCAAGGTCAGCCTCTGCAGGGAGCAGCCCCTGGTCTCATCCCGGGCTTGTGCGCACACCTGGGGACACGTGGGTGGGAAGGTAGCTCTTGCGGCGGCCACGGAGCCGCCTGAGCTCAGGGAACGAGCCCCGCGCAGGGAAGAAAGCTGCCTGCCGGTCCCCAGCGCAGCCTCGTGGGGACCGGGACCCGAGCCACCACAGCTCACCGAGAGGCGCTGAGATCCTGCGGTGTGTGTGGGATGCCTGGCGGGCAGACTCTGGGCACGGCCAGGTGGGGACAAGCTCCGAGGTGTGACCAGGCCGGGGTGCAGGGGAAGCGGAGGACGAGCGCTTGGGTCTGGTGCAAGCGGCGGGGATGGCGAGGACAGGCGAGCACCGGAGAGGAGGCTGCAAGGGGTGACCCCAGCAGGGGTCCTCAGTCTCCAGGGCGACAGCCGCTTGATTGGGCTGGAGATGGGCTCGCGTGGCTGCCAGGCAGGGTCCCAGGGTGGACTGAGGCTGGAGCGTGCGACGTCAGCCGCGGGTGGGCGTCAGGGGCGACCCCGGAGCGAGGGGTGGGTAGGGCCCTGGGGAGCAGGAGGGCGTGGCAGACGGGCAGGAGGGCGGAGAAGGGGTCTGGGGTATGAAATCTCCAGGCCCAGGCCCTGGAGTCGGGGTGGGGTGAGGTGGAAGCAGGGAGGGAAGGTTCCAGAAGATTCTTGGACGTGAATTCAGTCGGCAAATGGAGGGAAGAAGTCATGGTTGCCTCGGACTTGCCAATTCTTTCTTTCTCCTTCCTTCCTTCCTTTCTCCTTTCCTTTCCTTTCCTTTCCCCTTTCCTTTCCCCTTTCCTTTCCCCTTTCCTTTCCCCTTTCCTTTCCTTTCCTTCTGCATCCCGCGCTTTTCTTTTTCTCTCTTATTTTTCAAATACTCTTGCTTCCTGGTTACACATATGGGCCTCTCATTTTGAAGGGCAGCAGAGTCGCACTGCTCGCTCCGAGCAGGGCTCTCCAATTTATTGTCACATGAAAAGATGACAGGAATAAAGGGTGTGGGGAGGGATGGGCGAGTGCATGGGTGGGTGGAGGGAACTCTCCCCATCTCAAGATTCACTCCTCACTCTTTCAGGAAAGTTACTGTCACAGGGAGTCTTCACCCCATCCCATTGCCCAAAAACCATCCTGGGTAAGATGACGACGTTGAACTTGCCAGCTTACTCATTCTCTAAGCCCTTGTGGCATTTTTGCTTGTTTTCACCAGATAACCAATCATATATTTCAATACCTGATAGGACTAGTCTCTTCTACCCCCAACCCCCAACGCACACACCTGCTCTTCTGTTCGGGTTTCGGTGCTCCTTTGGGAACTGGTTTCGGGTGATTTCTTGCACAGTGGTCACTCTGATTCTTCCTTCTCTGATCTCCTAGGGCACGTGGTGACTAGCACATCCCAGGGTTTGAGAGGGTTCTCGATTGTTCTCTGTGTGTCAGTCCTGTCTTCTCCATTAGGCTGGGACCTCTGCGATCCAGTGACAGGATCTGAGCCACCCCTGGGCGGGCCACATTCCACATGCCCAGAGGTATGGGGAAAGGGGGGCTCTGGATCCCATCCCCAAGTCACCCTCTGCTGCTGTCTCCATTCCAGGTTCAGCGCAGGAGGGAGAGTGTGAAGGGAGGAAAGCACTGCCCGGAGTCTGTGTCCTGGGTGTGGTTCTCTCTGCCACTAGCCAGCCTTGAATTTGGGGCTCCCCTCCTGTTCATCTTGGAGTCATACACACACTGCCCTGGGGAGCTGATGAACAGGCAGCATCCCCAGTAAGGGTAGTTCCCAGGTGCTCTGAAAAGCTGCTCAGCCAGAGAAGCTATAGAGGGAAGGAATGTAGTTAGTTTTAGCAATCCCTTTAAACACATTTTTCAAGATGTCCCCACTCCTAACCTTGAGTGGGTTCCCCCAGCCTTTGGGGAAATATTCCACAGGGCCCTGCAAGGACAAGGCCAACCCACACTCTCCCACCCGGATGAAACAGGCCATGCGCTTCCACGGACCCGTACAGAACTTTCCTGCCATCCTCCCACTTACCCAGCCCTACTCCAGCATTCGTCGTCCACAAAACCCCTTCCTTCTGGGTTCCCTTTGCCACAGTGGCCTAAAACTAGCAGGGAATGTTCTTTCTCTGCTACTTCTTTGTGCCTTTCCTCTTTCCCTGAGCTGGCTTCTCTTTCTTAGGGGCAGAGGCTGGTATGGAGTTTTCTGAATCCCTTGCAGCATGTATGCAGGAGGAAGCTTTTGCGTATTGATTTGTGAAATGTGGAGATTGTAGACAGTTCTATGTAGGAAGCAGAGATCTGACCGTTCAGTGTTAGGGGTGGGTGTGTGAGGCTGGGCGCATGGTAAGAACAGGAGACATGGACAATGCCAGGTGCAGGGGTGGCTGTGAGATGAAGCTGGCATGATCAACAGGGAGGGGGGAAGCAGTGGAAGATCGGAAGGAGTCGGCCATTAGAGCAGCCCCAGGACTTTGGTGCGCAGGGAGGGAGGAGTGGAGGGGAGGCAGCCGGAACAGAGACCAGTGAGAAAGGCACCGGCCATGCCTTCTCTGTCTCCCCAGGCATTTCTTACTGTCTTCTTTATGCCTGAAGCCGTTCACCTTTCACACTCAGCTCAGATATGATCCCGACTGTGAGGAGACCTCACTTCTTTGGCTGACATTTGTGTGTTTGTTTTTAGACAGAGTCTTGCTCTGTTGTCCAGGCTGGAGTGCAGTGGCATGATCTCAGCTCACTGCAACCTTCGCCTCCCAGGTTCAAGTGGTTCTTGTGCCTTAGCCTCCTGAGGAGCTGGGATTACAGGCATGTGCCACCACCTCCAGCTGATTTTTGTATTTTTAGTAGAGATGGGGTTTCACCCTGTTGGTCATGCTGGTCTCGAAGTCCTGACCTCAAGTGATCTTCCCACCTTGGCCTACCAAAGTGCTGGGATTAGAGGTGGCCCCTGCGCCCGTCTTTGGCTGGCATTTGGTCCTTTCCCTGGCCTATCCCAGCTCTCTGCTCACCAGATTGTGCATCTGAGACATCCAAGAAGTCATAACTTTTGTGAGGACAGACAGTGCCATTCACTCAGGTTTTGTCTCTATTGCATCCATCCCAATGTCTCTGACATGGAAAGCCATCTCTCTCTAGGTGTTGTTTTTTTTTTTTTTTTGGTTTGAGAGACAGGCTCTCAAGCTCTGTCACCCAGGCTGGAGTGCAGCAGGGTAATCACTGTTCACGGTAGGCTTCAACTCCTGGCCTTAAGCAATCCTCACCCTTGAACTCCTGGCCTCAAGCAGTCCTCACCCTTGAACTCCTGGCCTCAAGCAATCCTCCTGCCTCAGTCTCCGGAGTAGTTGGAACTACAGGTGCACACCACCACACCTGGCTAATTAAAAACTTTTTTTTTTTTTTTTTTTTGTAGAGACAGGGGGTCTCAAAGTGCTGAGATTACAGGCATGAGCCATGGCACTCGACCCTTTCTTTCTTCTTTTTTGTTAGGGACTTCCTGGAACTTGAATCTGTAGGTCTTGAGAGAGTCAATGATTTCAGTCATGTAGTGAGAGGAAAAATTCCCTTGTGTATACGGGGCCCCTGATATGACTTCACCAACAGGGTCCTGAAGATTCCACAGTGGGGCACTAGTAAGACAGGAGTGCAATGCAGTGGCTCACGCCTGTAGTCCCAGCACTTTGGGAGACCAAGGCAGGAGGATTGCTTGAGCCCAGGAGTTTGAGACCAGCTTGGGCAACAAAGTGAAACCCCCATCTCTACAAAAAAAAAAAAAAAAAAAAAAAAAAGTTAGCTGGGTGTGGTGTCATGCACATGTAGTCTCAGCTACTTGGGAGGCTGAGGCAGGAGGATCACTTGTGCCCAGGAGTTTGAGGCAGCAGTGAGCTAAGATCATGCCACTGCACTCCTGCTTGAGTGACAGAGACCCTGTTTCAAAAAATAAAGGCTGGGCGCAGTGGCTCACACTTGTAATCCCAGCACTTTCGGAGGCCGAGGCGGGCAGATCACCTGAGGTTAGGAGTTCGAGACCAGTCTGGCCCACATGGTGAAACCCGTCTCTACTAAAAATACAAAGGAATTAGCTGGATGTGGTGGCACATGCCTGTAATCCCAGCTACTCAGGCGGCCGAGGCGGGAGAATCACTTGAATCCAGGAGGCGGAGGTTGCAGTGAGCCGAGATGGTGCCACTGCACTCTAGCCTGGGTGATAAAATAAAATAATAAAGTAAATAAAAAAGAAGAAAAAAGGAGAACCTGCTGGGGCAGATCACTAAATCCACCATCATGCAGAGTGAAGCTGCCCAGGGCCTCTGGTAGGGCTGTCTGCAATTTCTGGCCCTTCCTCCAGGGGGAAGCCTTGCATTGCATCTTACACCTCAATACATGGCCGTGGATGCAAAGGGCCCTGCGTAGGAGACCTGGACTGGCTGTGTGACCTTGAGAATGTCTCTTCCCTCTCTGGGCTTGTTTCTTCTCTATGAAATGATGGGGTCAGTCCTGGAAACAACTGTGTGCAGTTGCTGGAGTGATCTGTTCATCCCCAGGTCTGCCATGCATGGCTGTGAGTCCTTCGACAAGTATCTTAACCTCTCTGTTCCCATAAAATGGTGATCATACCTGAATCTACTTCACTGGGCTACTGAAGGGAGGTTATATTATAGAGTGGACAGAATGTGCCTAGCACGGGAAGGCAGTGGCTGATTACTGATTGTCACTGATCACTGACTTGCGGCCACTTAGAGCCGGAGGATCCCTCCTGGCCTGGCTGAGCCCTCTCTCCTCACCACCTGGTATGGAGTGGGTCCAGTTATTCTCAAGACCCTCTGCTAGGAAGTAGGAGCGGCTTCCAGGCCCGTCTGTTATATTCCCATGGTTCCCACCAGGATAACTGAGGAATGCCTGCCACTCACCCACAAAAAAGGATTTATTTACAGTGTAAAATTCATCATACATTTCTTTTCTTTGAAGTGAACATAACCTCAAGATTTTATTGTCTTCATAACAAAACAAAAGATAAATTTAGAACTGAATCACTTGGCCTTTTCTCTTCTTATCTCCTCCCAGTTCAAAATGCTTGCATGTCCTCATAGCCAGCATTGTCTTAGATCTGCAGCTGGGCTCAGCACTCAAGCCTCGGCACCATCTCCTTTGTAGTTTTAGCCTTTTTCTGGAAAATCAGCTTACAGAAATCAATGGCCTTGATATACACAAACAATACTTAGGTTAGAGGACTTAAGAAAACCCCATGTATAATAGCAACAAAGAAGATTAAATACTTAGAGATAAACTTAATAAGAAACATGCAAAATCTATAAAAGGAAAATTTTACAACACTTCTGGAAAACACAAAAGCACATGGAGTGGGAAGACATCCCTTGTTTTTGGCTATCACAACTCATTATCAAGATGCCCATTCCCTCCAAGTTGATTTATAAATTGAATGCCATTCTTATAAAAATACCAACAAGCTTTGTTTCATGGAGTTGGTAAGTTGATACTAAAGTGTCTATGGAAAATAAACATACTGGAATAGCCAGGGAAAAACTGACACAAAGTGGGGGCCTAGCCCTATGGGCTATTAAAACAAACTATAAAGCCTCTGTAATTAGAACAGTGTGGCATTGGCTACATGAACAGGCAGACAGACCAATGGAATAGGAAAGAAAGTACAGAATAGACCTAAGTACAAATGGGAATTTAGTATATGATAAAGGTGGCATGTCAAATCTCAGAGGCAGTGATGAACTTTTTATATTTATTTATTTATATTTTTTATTTATTGAGGTGGAGTCTTGCTCTGTCACCCAGGCTGGAGTGCAGTGGCGCGATCTCGGCTCACTGCAACCTCCACCTGCTGGGCTTAAGCAATTCTCATGCCTCAGCCTCCTGAGTACTCAGCCCAAGATTGCCGCTCTGCTTCCTGTCATGACGCCACTTTCCCTGTGCATACACAGCATCCTTGCCCTTCCTGTCCTGTGCCACTTTGTGGGGTTGGTGCTTGCCACACTTCTTACAGGAAGTCTGGAAGGCTTTAGGAACATGCACCACATTGCAGGAGCCCTATTGCGTGGAAAGCTATTGTTAATTTCTAAGTCATTTATGCTTACAGAGCTGATAGGAGCTAAACTAAGACATGGGTTATTCTGTAGGAGGAAACAGTTTGGAGAGTAGTCTACATAGTGGTCAAGAGTTTTTTAAAACTCCAAACCTCAGATTGTTGTCTGCATATACCCTCTTGGGGAAAAGGTAGTTCTTATTTGGAGAAAACATAGATTGTATTATCTTGAGAAGATCTAAAGGGAACCACAGAGGGAGGAAGAGGCGACACAGGAAGTCTTCCTAGTTAGGACAGTGGTCTCCCTGGTGGGGTGGACACCGTTGTCTTGGTGTGATCATAGAACTCATGGAAATGACAGGTGGCCTGTGACACCAACTTTTTAGAGGAGAAGGGTTTCTTGCATGTATTGGTGGGGCCTCAGCTGTATCTAATAGGAGGTATGCACTGCACTGGAGGTCTCAGATGGCCCTAGGAACAAGTCTTGAGGCCTCCAGTCTACACTGGGCTCCTCCAGCAAGAAGAGAAAGACCCCATGGGTTGGCTGGTTGGCGGTAGTGGGAGGAAACCTGGTGTGGGAATGAGGGTGGGGCCAAAACTGGTGATTGAGGGTGTCTTATAGGAAGTCTCTCATGACTGTTGCTTCTCAGGGCTGTTTTGAGGGACACGGTTGATTGAAGAGTCTCCCTTCCTCGGTGTGTTTACCCTGAAACGTGTCTCAAGTTGGTAGTACCTACCTGCTCTGTGGCAAGAGCTTTTTTTTTTTTTTTTTCCTGAGACGGAGTTTCGCTCGTGTGCCCCAGGCTGGAGCGCAATGGTGTGGTCTTGGCTCACTGCGACCTCTGCTTTCTGAGATCAAGCGATTCTCCTGCCTCAGCCTCCCTGGGATTACAGGCATGCATCACCACACCCTGCTAATTATATATATATATATATATATTTTTTTTTTTTTTTTTTTTTTCGAGACAGAGTCTCGCTCTGTCACCCAGGCTGGAGTGCAGTGGCCAGATCTCAGCTCACTGCAAGCTCCGCCTCCCGGGTTCATGCCATTCTCCTGCCTCAGCCTCACGAGTAGCTGGGACTACAGGCGCCGCCACCTCGCCCGGCTAGTTTTTTGTATTTTTAGTAGAGACGGGGTTTCACCGTGTTAGCCAGGATGGTCTCGATCTCCTGACCTCGTGATCCGTCTGTCTCGGCCTCCCAAAGTGCTGGGATTACAGGCTTGAACCACCGCGCCCGGCCTAATTTTATATTTTTAGTAGAGACGGGGTTTCTCCATGTTGGTCAGGCTGGTCTCGAACTCCTGACCTCTGGTGATCCTCCCACCTCGGCCTCCCAAAGTGTTGGGATTACAGGCGTGAGCCACCGCACCCGACTGGCAAGAGCTCTTTGAACATCCTGTGCCATGAAGGAGAGTTCATGGGCATTCTTGTTCAGAGTGCAACTCTGGATTGTATAAGGCCTTTCTTGTTTTTCTCATTTTAATCCAGGTCTTGGAGTTTTGGTTATTTTCTTTTGGGGGAAAGATTTTGCCACTTCCCTTCCTGTTCTTTTCGTTGCTAAGCAAACTGGTTTTGGAGATTCCGTTTGCTGACAGCCTTCATTAAGGCTCTGTGGTTTTTAGGTTGATGTTCCAGGAGAGGCTTGGTGCCACAAAGTAAGTCAATGTTACCTTTCACTGTGGCAGTTGCTCTCCCAGCCCCTGCCTCGTGGATACTCTTCTGAAATGTGTTTGGAAGGCTGCATCTCGCTTCCATTTCTTTCTCTTCCAGAGTCACCTTGCTTTGCAGGGCTGTGATTTTCTGCTCATGCTCTGCATGGCTGTGCAGATGCACGTTGATCTTTTCAGGAGAGTGTTGGCCTCATGCAGTGGATAGTCACCTTCTTTCAGCTGATTTACTGCAATGTGGTGCATGTTCCTAAAGCCTTCCAGACTTCCTGTAAGAAGTGTGGCAAGCACCAACCCCGCAAAGTGGCACAGGACAGAAGGGCAAGGATGCTGTGTATGCGCGGGGAAAGTGGCGTCATGACAGGAAGCAGAGCGGCAATCTTGGGCTGAGTACTCAGGAGGCTGAGGCATGAGAATTGCTTAAGCCCAGCAGGTGGAGGTTGCAGCGAGCCGAGATCGCGCCACTGCACTCCAGCCTGGGTGACAGAGCGAGACTCCACCTCAATAAATAAAAAATATAAACTGTTCTTCCAGATGTTGCTTGTCTGACACAACTTCTTTCTGTGTTGCCTGGAAGTAGCCTGTGCTTTTCCCCATCGTGGTTAACGAAGACTGTCAAAGTCATCTTGTCTGAAACTGCGTCTCATCACTTTACTGGCCTGCTGGCGCTTCTCATGGTGTAATGTGATCTTTTAGATGGGCGTTTTCTTGTGTCTGGCAAAAAAGGACTTGGAGGACTCTCTGAGATTGCTCATGGCATTTGATCAAGTCATTAAAGGCGGCACGTTGGTATCTCTGTGTCTCTTTTTCCTGTAGGAATTCTGAAGCCTCATATGTTCTCCCCAAGCAAGACAGAAGTTAGATCCATGTGTCTCCTTTGCATTTAAATTCTTTAAAGCTCTTCTTACCTTGGAAAGTGTTATTAAATCTCACATATGGTTTGGTAATATTTCACATTGTCTCTGTTTTCTCTTGTTATCCTGACTCCAAATTAACAAGCAGATTCCTCACTAGAACTTAATTTGATCTGTTGAAACCCAGACTCTTCCTCTGACTGATTTCTGTTTTGTACTCTGATGGCCTCAAAGAATGTCCCTGAACTTTTGATCTTTTTGTTCAGAGTCGAACAGTGTATTTAGAATGTCTCTCATTCCTTCAGATACATTTTTAGGAGTCAGTTGACAGTCTCTGGGGCAGGAAGGAAAATATACTCCTGGCCTCTCAGCTGAAGCCCAGGCACTAGGCTGGGTCTGCAAAAGCTGGGGGTGGGGTCTTTGGGGAAGCCTCTTAGATTGGTGAGGAGGATATGGTCCCCCTGTGTCTCAGGTTTGGATGGCCTCTGTTCTGGGTGCTCCCTTCCAAAAGAGAAGGCTATTCCTTGGCCTGGGGGGGCAGCAGCTGCAGGAGAGGAGTCTGAAGTGGGGGTCTCCTGTGTCCCTAGCCTTTTTCCTGGTGAGCTATAGCCTCCAGAGGGAAGTGGCAAAGGCTGTGGTCCCTGCAGCACTCCACTATGTATAGTAGCAACAAAGATGATTAAATACTTAGGGATAAACTTAGTAAGAAATGTGCAAAATCTATAAAGGGAAAATTTTTCAACACTTCTGGAAAACACAAAAGCACATGGAGTGGGAAGACATCCCTTGTTTTTGTCTATCACAACTCAACATCAAGATGCCCCTTTTCCCCCAAGTTGATTTATAAATTGAATACCATTGCTATAAAAATACCAACAAGCTTTGTTTCATGGAGTTGGTAAGTTGATACTACAGTTTCTATGGAAAATAAACATGCTGAAATAGCCAGGGAAAAATTGACACAAAATAGGGGCCTCGCCCTACGGGCTGTTAAAACAAACTATAAAGACTCTGTAATTAGAACAGTATGGCATTGATCACATGAACAGACAGACAGACCAATGGAATAGAATAGAAAGTACAGAATAGATCTAAGTACAAATGGGAATTTAGTATATGATAAAGGTGGCATGTCAAATCTCAGAGGCAATGATGGACTATTTATTTATTTATTTATTGAGATGGAGTCTCACTCTGTAGCCCATACTGGAATGCAGTGGCATGATCTCAGTTCACTGCAACTTCTGCCTCCTGGGCTTAAGCGATTCTTGTTCCACAGCCTCCCAAGTAGCTGGGATTATAGGTGTGCACCACCACCCCTGGCTAATTTTTGTATTTATTTATTTATTTATTTTGGTAGAGATGGGGTTTCCCCATGTTGGCCACGCTGGTCTCAAACTCCTGACCTCAAATGATTCACTCATCTTGGCCTCCCAGAGTGCTGGGATTACAGATATAAGCCACGTGTCTGGCCCAGACTTTTTAATAAATGGTACTGGGATAATGGGGTAGTCTTTTTTTCTTTTAAAAAAAGATAAAATTAGATCTATTGTTCAGAGAATATATAAGAATGAACTCAAATGGATCCTGAATTTAAATGTAAAAAATGAAAACTTGTAAGTACTTGGGGGAAAAAGTCCATGGGTGAGTTCCTCTTAACCTCAGTGTAAGGAAAGGATTTGAAAGCATCACTCAGAATCCAGAAGCAATGACATAAAATTCTGGCAAATTGGACATGGCAATAAAATAAAATAAAATAAACCCAAACCACAGAACACCAAAGTAACTGAAAAATTGAGAGAAAATATTTGTAACACATACCACAGACAAAGGGCTAATGTCCCTAATATATACAGAACTCTTAAAAATTGAGGGACAGAGGATGAAATATTCAACAGAAAAATGAGAAAAGACTTGGACAATTCACACACACATTAAAATTGTCCTCAAACATATGCCAGTTACTGGGACAGTACTGTGGGGACAAAAATACGTAGACACAGTTCCCTCCCCCAAGGAGTTTCCAGTTCATTGGGAAAGTCACACACTGGAAACTAGCTTGAATAGGGGCAAAGTATGGTTAAATTTCAAGGGGTAGGCTGGGCGCAGTGGCTCATGCCTATAATCCAAGCACTTTAGAAACTGAACCAGGAAGATCGCTTGAGCCCAGGAGTTTGAGACCAGCCTGGGCAACATGATAAGACTGCATCTGTACAAAAAATTTAAAAACTAGCCAGGTGTGTGGTGCACGTCTCTAGTTCCAGCTGCTTGGTGGGGGTGAGGTGGGAGGATCACTTGAGCCAGGGAGGTTGAGGCTGCGGCAAGCCATGATCATGCCACTGCACTCCAGCCTGGATGACAGAGGGAGACCCTGTCTCAAAAAATAAATAGGCCAGGTGTGGTGGCTCACACCTGCAATCCCAGCACTTTGGGAGGCTGAGGCAGGCAGATCACAAGGTCAGGAGATCGAGACCATCCTGGCTAACACAGTGAAAGCCCGTCTCTACTAAAAAAAGAAAAAAATTGGCCGGGTGCGGTGGCTCAAGCCTGTAATCCCAGCACTTTGGGAGGCCGAGACTGGGCGGATCACGAGGTCAGGAGATCGAGACCATCCTGGCTAACATGGTGAAACCCTGTCTCTACTAAAAAAATACAAAAAAAAACCTAGCCGGGCGAGGTAGCAGGCGCCTGTAGTCCCAGCTACTCGGGAGGCTGAGGCAGGAGAATGGCGTGAACCCAGGAGGCGGAGCTTGCAGTGAGCTGAGATCCGGCCACTGCTCTCCAGCCTGGGCGACAGACTGAGACTCCGTCTCAAAAAAAAAAAAAAAAAAAAAAAAAAAAAAAAAATTAGGCGTGGTGGAGGGCACCTCTAGTCCCAGCTACTTGGGAGGGTGAGGCAGGAGAATGGCATGAACCTGGGAGATGGAGCTTGCAGTGAGCAGAGATCACGCCACTGCACTCCAGCCTGGGCGACAGAGCGAGACTCTGACTCAAAATAAATAAATAAATACAATAAAAAATAAATAAAATAAATGGGTGGGGTTGGATTTCACCTGAGCCTGCTGGAGGGCCGGGAGGAGCAGTTGGTGGGGTGGAATGTGGGGAAGTGAACAATCTAAGAGGCAGTTGGAAGTGGCTCTGAGCAGAGAGGACCATTGAGGGATGAGGCAGCTGATGGAGAGGGATGGGTCAAGGGATGGAGGGTAGCACTGTGAGCTGAAATATGTGAATTGGGAGGGGATGCTGGCTAGAGAAGAGGTAAGTCCAGCACTTACTGTGCTTGGGGCTATGAGAGGCACCTGAGGACAGATTCCTGCCCTCCAGGATCCCACAGTCTTGGGTGAAAACCAGCAAGGCCTTGAGGAACTAGACTTCCGGAGAGAATGAACTTAGTACTCTAGTGGAGGGACCAAGGGCAAGCTGCCCAAGGCTCAGACTAGAGTTGGGGCTGGTTGGGTTTCAGGGGAAGACAGACATCCATGTGGATTTAGCCCACTGGTCTCTGGACATGTGGCTGTGTTGGTCAAAGGAGAAGACCAAGGCTCAGAACAAAGACTTGAGATTTGCTCCCACAAGTGTCAGAGAAGGAGTTATGGAGGGAGAGCATGGCCTGAGGGTCATGGAGCAGCTGGCAAGAGTCTTGGGCAGTCTCACATTGGAGGCCACGAGAAAGAGTAGTTAGGAGAGGGGTGCTTGAGCCAATAATCAGATTCAAGTCCCTGTTATGCTCATGTGCCAGCTCTGCCCTTGAGTTTTCTCATCTTTAAATTGGGGAATAGGGCCGGGTGCGGTGGCTCACAGCTATAATCCCAGTATTTTGGGAGGCTAAGGCGGGCGGATCACGAGGTCAGGAGTTTGAGACCAGCCTGGCCAATGTGGTGAAACCCTGTCTCTGCTAAAAATACAAAAATTAGCCAGGTGTGGTGGCAGACACCTGTAATCCCAGCTACTTGGGAGGCTGAGGCAGGAGAATCGCTTGAAACCAGAAGGTGGAGAGGTTGCAGTGAGCCAAGATCACACCACTGCACTCCAGCCTGGGTAACAAGAGCAAAACTCTATTCCAAAAAAAAAAAAAAAAAAAAAAAAAATGGGGAATGAATCAAACCCATGTCAAGGCATGACTGTAGGACCAAATGAGTTCACATGTGCAAAGTGTTTTAATATGGTCAAAGCACTCAATAAATGCTGCTGTTAATTAGGAGGCAAGAAGAGATTGAAGGAAAAACTCAAGGGGCTCCAGAGAATACTACGATGGTGCAAAGTCACGGAAGCCCTGGGAAGAACAGGTAGAATGGAGTCGCTATGACATTGAGCCTCATCTAGATGCCAGGTAGGTAACACGCATTATCACAGGTGAGTCTCACTGTAATCTCACGGGGGAATGTCTATGGTCATCCCCACCCCACAGTGTAACAAGCTCAAGGTCCCAAGAGTATGACCTACTTTCCCTGTTCTGAACCTTAAGGTTTATTGATTTATTAATTATTTTACTTTTTTTGAGATGAGGTCTTGCTCTGTCACACAGCCCAAAGTGCAGTGGTGCGATCCTGACTTACTGCAACCTCTACCTTCCAGGCTCAAGCAATCTTCCCATCTCAGCCCCCCAAGTATCTGTGAGTACAGGCATGTGCCTCCACACTCGGATATATATATATACATATATATATCCTTTTTTTTTTTTTTTTTTTTTTGGAGATAGGGTTTCACTAGGTTGCCCAGGCTGGTCTCAAACCCCTGGTCTCAAGTGATCCACCTGCCTTGGCCTCCCAAAGTGTTGGGATTCCAGGCATGAACCACTGTGCCCGGCCTGAACCTTAAGAATGAAATCGTCCTTGGGTTACAGGCTGGTCTCCCTTAGAGATGGTCATTTGCAGGGTACCTTCCAGGGGCTAATGCTCTGGCAAATGCTGGTGACCTTGAGATGAATGAGCCTTGATCCATGTACTCAGTGAGCTTCAGGATGAGGGTTCCTATAGCCTCTCTCTTCATTTCATCATCTCCAACACCTGACAGGACTGATGCTGGAAGGTCTTTCCCAGGCCCAGATTCCTCTCCTGGCTCAAACACTTTCCTCTGTGGTCTCCAGCCCAGGGTCTGAATTCACTCTACCTGGCCAAGTGCTCTGCCTGCTTTTAGGGTCTGGTCTGTGCCCTGAGCCCCTGTCCCATCCCAGCTTTATCTCTCACAACTGCCCAGCCCTTACCTATACCCTGGTCATGTGGATCCTTTCCTGAATATCAATACCCTTCATTCATCTTGGTCTTTTGGTCTGAAATGCAGCCCTTCCCTCCACTAGCTCCTGAAACCTAACCCACCCTCCTCCTGCACCGCCTGGACTGCAGGAAGCCTTCCTGGCTACGTATGCAAACTAGTCTTTTTCTCCCTCTTCTGTTTTCCTAGATTTAGAGATGGTTCTAGTACGTGACTCAAGATAAGAGGTTGTGTTTGGCTGATACCACGTGTGTCTGTCCGGAGCTAGATATGAGGATAGAAGCTCCTTGAGCCAGGGATGGTATCTTAGCTATCCCTGGGATCCCCATGGGACATGTGCTAACAGGGAAATTCAAAGACCCCACCAAACTCCTGCCACCATTTCCTGCCCTCTTGTGCCCAGGCCCACCTCTGAGTTGGAGGAGCAGGGTGCTGTGGGAAAAGGTGCAGTGGAGTCAGGGTCTTCAGGTCTGTGTCATCCCACTGAATACATGGCCAATGACCTTGGGCAAAGGGACACCTCCCCTTGGGGCTTTAATCTCTGTATCCACAGACTGTACATATGGCATTGGACCAGGACCTCCCTAGTGCCTTTTTGGTAACGAGGATCATAAGTTTCTTAGACTTTTAATATGCACATGAATTCCCTGGAGAATCTGTTAAATTGCAGATTCTGACTCTGTAGGTTTGGGGCAGGTCCTCATTTCTAACAAGCTCCCAGGTGACCTTGATGCTGGTGGTCCCTAAGCCACGCTTTGCATTAACAAGGGTCTAGCCCAGTGGTCCTCAGCCCTAGCCCGAGAGAAGAATGGCCTGAGAGGTCGCTCCTTCCCTCCTCCACTCCCTTCTCCATTTTAAATTAAAGTTTCCCTTGGGAGACTGTAAAAAGATGTTAGGATGGCACCCCAGGGACATTAGCCCAGCATTTGTAGGGGTGGGAACTTGGCATCGGTAGTGTTTAAAGCTCCCCAGGTGAATCCAGTTTGCAGCCGGGACTGGGAACTGCTCTACCTCGCGGGTGAACTTGAGCAAATGGTTTTCAAGCGAAGTTGTTTGTCTCTGCTGCCCCCTTGTGGCCACCTTGTTCACTCACAGAGCGCAAGCCCCATTCCCAAGAGAGACGGGAATCGCAGAACAATTAGGAAAATAATGTCGCTGCCATTGGTGGACGGGCTTCCCTGAGACCCCAGCACTCACCCTGATATGGGTGGGCTCCTCCTCTGCCGTGATGCTGAAGACGATTCCTTAAACAAGGGCCTCACTCCCAGTGTCCTGGGGGTAGCCCACATGAGTAGGAAAAACTCTGGGTGGGCCAGGAACTGGGAACAGCAGGGGGCCCTGTAGTCGGCAGCTGAGATAGAGGTTGGAGAGAGCGGGTCCAGGAGAAACTTCCTAGGAGAAGGTGTGCCCTGAACCCAGCGCCAACCCAACTCTCCTGGGCGGCAGCCACAAGAAATCTTAGATGCAGACGTGAGGTTTGGGTTGCTTGGCAGTCAGCCAGCAGGGGGCCCTCTGGCGCCACGTAGAGTTCCCAGGTCGGGTCTCCCAGTCTTCGTCCTCTTGACTGGGAACTGTCCACCCCGGTGCAGGATGGCCCAGATGCAATGGAGCAGCTCAGAGCCCCAGGGCTTGACTGTCCGCAGCTGGCTGGCTTCCCTCTGTGCTAGGTGCAGAGTCAAGGACATATCCATGCACACAGCCTGCTGTCAGTGGGATGAGGAGTAGGAAGGTTCTGTTGCTGCTGCCCATTCAGAAATGCAAAATCGCCCAGTACCTTGAGCACAGGTCTAGTCCCTACCGTGTCCTGCCTGGCTGTGTGATCTTGACACATTCATCTTCCCTTTGTGGGCCCACTTCTCCCTCATCCAGTGCATCCCCCAAGCCATCCTGGGCTGTGGTGCTGCTCTCCAGACAACAGGGAGTTGGACTCATGGTTTTGGGGGCTCACATTGCTCTTAGGGGGCCAGAGTCAAGGGAATCACCTTTTTATTCTTTTTGCCTTCTGCTGTAGGGCCTGGTTCTGGGCTGGACTTTTCCCATCCTCTTCCTGAAAGCCACCCTTGTTCAATCATGGGGACAAGATCCAGTCCAGGAAAGGAGCTAGTACCCTCCTAAGAGATGAACCTGAATAGGGCCCAGCTGTGGACAGGAAGATCTCTTTTCCAGTCAGGCGCGATGCTTCATGCCTGTAATCCCAGCACTTTGGGAGGCTGAGGTGGGAGGATCACTTGAGGTCAGGAGTTCAAGATCAGCCTGGCCAACATGGTGAAACTCCGTCTCTACTAAAAATACAAAAAATTAGCTGGATGTGGTGACGCACGCCTATAATCCCAGCTACTTGGGAGGCTGAGGCAGGAGAATCACTTGAGCCTGTGGGAGGTGGAGGTTGCAGTGAGCCAAGATTGCGCCTGGGTGTTAGAGTGAGATTCAGTCTCAAAATAAAATAAAATAAAATAATAAAATAAAATCACCAAATCCCTTTTCTGTTCGTTGTCAAACACACTAGACATCAGGACACAGTGGTCCTGGCTATATGACTGACTTGTAAGAGTGAGAAATATCCAGAGACAGAATGCACATTAGAGTTGAATGGGGTTTGTCCTGGGAAAAGAGGGGACCCAAAAGAACAGCATGAGGGTGGGGAGCTTAGCTATAAAATAATGTTTTGGCTGGGCATTGTGGCTCATGCCTGTAATCCCAGCACACATGCACCTCTGAATGCAGTCTGGGTGAATGCAGTTTCTTGAGTGTCAGAGGCTTCCGACAGAGTTGCAGGTGTTGTATTGCGTGGTTTGCAACAGCAATCAGACCAAAAGGGTGACTCCTAGCATGTGAAGACAGAGGATAAGCTTCCTGGGCTCAAATTCCTGAGCTGGGAGTCAGTTCCAGGCCATAGTGTCCAGCCAGAGGAGGACAGCAAGCTCGACTCCTGTGTGATCACTAGCTCACCTGGTCTAAATGTAGCCTCTTGCTATGAAACAAAGGCAGAGAGAGACTGAAGGAACTGGAAAGAGGTTCAGTGGAGGAAAAATAAGGCAACCTCAGGGATTCACTTTTACTCTCATTTCATTAAGTTCCAGATATTGGCAGACTGCTGGCCTCCCGAGGAGCACAGGAAGGGGCCTGACAGACTGGTGATCCTGGTTGGAGATGAAGAGGGGCTGATTAAGAGGAGCTGACCAAGTTCCGGAGGTTTCCTACCCGGGAGTGGTGAGCCTGTCAGAGCTGCACCTGGGCCTATCTGTACCTAGGAGAGAGTCAGGGCGTGGTTGGCTTCCTGCAAACACCTGGGGCTCGAGGAGTGCACTGCCTCTGTTCCACGCCTGATGTCGTCCACATCCACACCCACGCATCTGGCCAGGAGAGTGACTGTCACTGATGAGGTCAGTGTGATAGTACCTCTGATGGTTTCTCTGAGCTCAACCTTTGCACTTCACCTGTGTGGGCCAGATGGAAAGCCAGGGTGGAGATGGAGCATCCTGGGTCAGCTGGGATCCCACTGTGCGATTCCATGCCACAGGGTGTCAGAACCTGGAGTGCTGGTGGTGGCCAGGGAAGGGGTGGGGTGGCATTCCTGTGGCTTTGCCACTCACTGGCTGTGTCACCTTGGAAAAGTTATCTAAATCCCTTGGTGCCCCAGTCTTCTTCTCTGTCCATGGCAATTCGAGTAGTCCTGACCTGGTTGGATGGCTCTGAGGTTTCAATGAGGTCATACATGCAAATGGTTTTTTTGGAGCAGGGTTCTTTTTATTTAAAAAGATTTTTTTTTTAAATGAGAATACTTGCTAAAAAAGAGTACCTGACTTCAGCTGGGCACAGTGGCTCACACCTGTAATCCCAGCACTTTGGAAGGCCAAGGCAGGTGGATCAGGAGGTCAGGAGATCAAGACCTGTAGTCCCAGCTACTCAGGAGGCTGAAGCAGGAGAATCGCTTGAACCCAGGAGGTGGAGTTTGCAGTGAGCTGAGATCATGCCACTGCACTCGAGCCTGAGTGACAGAGTGAGATAAAGAAAAAGTGTCTGGGTGTCTAGGATTGAAGGGTGTTCCTGAATGGGCATCAGTGATTGATGAACGCTTGTGTAAGAGTTAAAGAAAGAGGAAAGAAACATGAAATTTTAAAGACAGGTTACTTTAGATGAAACCTGAGAGGGGCTTCTGGCTGATTTTGGTCAGGAGCACTTTCTCTTACAGACTAAGAGTATATATTGGTTTTAGGGTGAGGGGGCTTATCACAAGCTTGGAATGTTTTTGGGTCAGGAAGAAGTTTATAGCAGGGTCGGAATGTGTCTGGGCAGAGGAGAGGTTATCTCGGGGCTGACATCTTTATGGCAGGAGGGAGGTTAGTTATCTTGGAGCTGGCATCTTCCCAGCTGGAGGGGGTTATCTTGGGGCTAGCATGTCTCTGGTTGGGGAGTTTGGAATGTTTCTGGTTGGAGATGTTATTTGTGGGTTATGATCATGCTGACCTTAGCCTTTAGGCTGATGCCTTTGGCTTTAGGCAGTTTTTGATTAAGAGGAATTTTAAAATGAGGTGCTTGTCCATGATGGCAAGGCCCCTGCTCTGTCACCTTGCCCCCCAAAATTGCAAAGCTTTGTTTCTGTGTATGTGTGTATAAATATTTTTTTTCCCTTAGGAGTAAAGGCAATAGCTTAACTAAGATGTTCAGAGGGATCATGGCATAAAGACTGGATGCCTGAGGTTGGGGTCGCGGGCGTGTTTCAAGAGCCTTTATTTCAGACCAGAGTTTACCAACATGGGGAATCTTGCCATCTGGGGCCAAATCATTCCTTGTTGTTGCAGACTGACTTGTGCATTGCAGGGTGATTAGCAGCATCTCTGGCTCTACCCTCTAGATACCAGTAGCACCCTCCACCTCATCCCCACCTTAGTTTCACCAATAAAAAATGTCTTCAGACGTTGCTCAATGTCTTTGGGGAGGTAAGAGGGGACAAAATTGCCCCCAATTGAGAACTGCTGCTTTGTGATGTTCCTAGTAGGGTGAGCCCTCAATAAGTGGTTATTATTTGCTGTGTTGAAGTTTGGCAAGATTTCTCTTCTGGGCCTTGCTGATGTCTTCCTATTTCTGTGCACTGCTTAAAGGGAAAGTCGACGACAACAGGGCTTCCAAACTCCAGCCGCGTTGGATATAAAGTACTAGTTCCTTAATCTGGTGGGACAGCCTGATCAACTGGAACTTGGTTCTTACTGTGTTTCTCATTATGCAAACCTAAAGGAATCCAGCCTGGGCAACATAGTGAGACCCTGTCTCTCCAAAAAAAAAAAAAAAAAAAAAAAAAAAAAAAAAAAGAGAGAGAGAGAGGGAAAAAAACAAGGCACAAAATTCAGCAGAGCCCAGTGGCACACCCCTATAGTCCCAGCTACTCAGGAAACTGAGGTGGGAGGATTGCTTGAGCCCAGGAGTTCAAGGTTGCAGTGAGCTATAATTGTGCCACTGAACTCCAGCCTTGGTGACAGAGTGAGACCCTGTCTCTAAACAAATGAACAAACAAACACACACCCTAAAGGTTTTTGAGAGCATTAAGTGCAACATAAATCTTTCAGTCCTTTACTATTAGTTAAAATATGAGCTACAATTAAAATGAAACGGTTGATTTTGTGGGGAGCAAGATCTTGAGGTAATCTTCATTTGTGGTGAATACATTTCTGTTTAACCACAAGCCTCAGAATTAGTAGTTCCTCATTCAGGGGACAGATTGGAGAAGGGTCTTATGGAAAAGGACCAGCAGGAGACAGAGGTGGAAGAGTTGGATGCATTTGAAGTCTCCACTATTTCGGAGGTGACCTAAAAGATCCTGGGGAGTGCGTGGGCACCTCCTTTTGGTGCCCTGGATGTCAGGAGGGTCTCCAACACTGATTTTGGCTGCTGCTTTGTTGCACCATCCTCTATGGATGGTTTGGCTCTTATCTTGTTTGACTTCTTATACACCTGCTCTAAAATCTCCGCAGGAATTCCATATGGTTCATGGAAGTGTTGCTGCTCAGGAGTGAGAAATGTCCCTCCAGATTTTGGAGAAGCTTTCTTTCTGGATGTCTCCAGAGCTTGCTTTGGGGCAGCCCTTCAGTCACAAGTTTGGCAGCATAATAATTCCTCCTTGCTGAGGTTGTCCCGGGAATGACACAGAGCGTCAGAAGCAAGCTTTGGAAACACAGCTGGTGCAACATTAGGAGCGCCTCCATGCCTCGGCGTAGAGAAGCAGGTTCTAGTTTTTGCCCTAAGTTGGTTGAGGGCCCCAGGTATCACATGGAATATCTTTCTATTACAAGAATCAGCATGGAGTTGAATTCTAGGAGAAACGTCTCAATGGTGTGGGGCACGACCATTGGAGCCTCCTTTCTGATCATGTAGACCTGGGCCATCATTTGCACAGCTGGTCCTGTGAACTTGGTGCTTAAGATTCCAATTAGCACCTTTGCGATACCATAGTTGTGCCACAGAAAAAGGTAACATAGGCGGAGATGTCCAGAGTTGGGTGAGGTGTGTTTACTGTAGAAATGCTGCTGGCTGTTTTCAAGGTATTGAAGAAGCTCTCTGCAGAGGTGGCTATTATCCTGGGACTCTCTAAATAATGGTACTAGATTGTTGGTTGCAGCATGATGAGACCAAATCAGAGTGGAAAGTCATCACTGTTACAGAGATTCTGGTTTCCCGTGGGTTTCGTGGTCACAGTGCTGGGGTTTCAGATTTGGAGTCAATTGCAAACATGCCTCCAAGAATACCTCTCTTAAAGCCAGGCACACTGCACAGAGGATGGTGGTGTGGATTATCCTAGCAGTGTTGAGTCCTCTCATTTGCTGTGTACACAGACAGAATAGCCAATGTTGAAGCGCGTCCAGCCTCCACAGGTGGAACCCCAGTCTCCTGAATCTAACTCAGGAGAGCCAGGGAGGGATGCTGAGGGCTGATGATTGGGCTGACCCTGGATTCGCCATCATTTTGGGAACCGGGTTGGTTCCTCTTTGATACTTTGATACGGTACCTTTTGTGTACTTCCCTGCAGAAGTGAAGGTTGCAGCAAAGCACAGATGCAAGGTCAGGAGAGACCCCAGGTGAGCCCTGGGACAAAGTGGAGGGGCTTCCCCAGCAGGCACAGTCCCCAGGTGAGGCAGAGCATTGCAGAACAATGACTTGCTGTAGACGGCCTCCTGAAGGCTTGTGTGAGGTTCTTCTTGAATTTTCGGGAGAGCATTGGCTGTACCTGGGCCTCCCTTGTTCTCCTGGCTGTGGTTCAGTGACACCTCTTCTTTCCATCTGGAAGGAAAGAGGACCGCCTCTTTTAAACCACAATGGACAGTGTTTTGCCCTCTGGGTTCATCATGAATGGACGTGTTAGACTTTGTTCTCACCCTGAGATTCAACTGCTTTCTGACTTGTGGTGCTTTGGATGCTGGGGAGGGTGAGGCGGGTGAGATGAGGGTAGTGAGTGATGGCAAATGGCACCGAAAACTGGGGTATTGACCCACCAGCTCCTGTCTCTCATTGGTTGTGTTGGATATAAAATACTCCAGGAATAAATACTCGGCGCTGGGAAGTAAAACCACACTCAGGCAAAAGTTTAATCCTCTCAGCAAGGCAATTTACTTCTGCAGAAGGGTGTCACTTGTGTCAATCAAGATCCCAAGGGCACAGAACAAAGGAGACCAGGGGTTTTTTATCCTTAACAGTCCCTATCTCTGTGTCACTCCCCCGTGGGCTGGGGTTGGACCACACAATCTGAGCTGACCTGATTGGCTACTTGTACATATTTTCCTAAATATGGCAGAGGAGGGGGACATGAGGTACAGAGGTGGAGCGTGTGAGATGTGCAGTTTCTGGGGAACAATGGGTACAGGTAACCAAGGGAACAGATGTGAGTTATTGATTAGAGCTGATGGGAAGGGGTAGGTTGTTTATGGTAACTAGGGCCAAGGAAGAACAAGAAAGTTGAGTTTGAGAACAAAGGATAAGGAAGTTAACAGGCTAAACCTTTTGAAAAGAAACTCAGAAAGATTTATTGTATCTTACAGTTGAGACACGCTCTGGGTGAGGGGGCCTCCTCTCTGGGATGTGTGGCCTCCCTGCCCTCTTGGGCCATCTCTTTCCCCTGCTATACTTTTGCCTATGTGTCTGCAACTTCTTAACAATGACTGTGGCCATGCTTTTAACTGCTTGGTTCTTGATTAAATATTCTGTTTTCTGAGCAAATATCCTGACTTCAGTGATTTTCATAAAACCAGAGGTTAAGGAAAGTCACAGTGGAAAGGGAGTCCATTGCAGTCGCCTCCCCTAGGACTCCCAGCGCCGCCTGGTGAGTGAGGTGTCTCTCCCCAAGGTGGTGTCTCTGGCACAGCTCACAGCCCTTAGGCCTCTGCCCTCTGGGTGCCCACAGCAAGCCCTGGCTGACCCTCCACCCTGTCCCACCGTCCCTGCCTTGGGGGACCGAGGACAACTGCAGCAGTGCCAAGGGCTCTTGGGATTTAGGGTGTAGCTCTGTGGTCAGGCAGGATTCTTTAAAACTTTAATTTTTAAAACTCATATCTAAAACCCTGGCTTCTCTTTCACCTTGCATTTCAGTTTGCAATTTCTGTCCTGATGAATTTCAGCAAGCTCTTCGTGTGGGGCTGATGAGATTCTGGATTGCTTTGAGAGCAGTTAGTGATGAGACTGACGACGTCCTCTGCTCACAACAGGACATGTTAATGGGTCCCAGGTTGGAGATAAACTCCTGTCTCCACATTCAAGAGGGGGCAGGGCTGGCTTCTGGCCCTGAGCTTGGTTTAATGCTCTGCTGCTGCCTTAATTATTAATTAAATGATTATTAATCCTTTAATGTTTGATGACTTTTGGAGAAGAAGGCCCCACATCTTCTCTCAGCACTGGGACTTACAAATCATTTCCCTGGTCCCAAAGAGGACAGTCCCAAGGCAGAAGCCTGTCCTGGGCTGATTGCTGGGGGTCACGAAGGCCACAGGGAGCAGCTAGGCCGAGACGGAGGCTGGGCTTGAGGAGAGAGCAGAGGGGGACAGAGGGAAGATGACGAAGTGGGGACAGAGGGGCTTGCTGACCAAAGGGGATGGATAGGATGAGACGCCGGCGTTTCAGGTGGGATTCCAGAGGGCAGGAGCATTGCTGTGATTATTTGCCATCTCGCCAGATGGGGCTCATGTGTGCGGGCAGGGGTCGGGCTGCCTTTGTTCCTCACTGTACCCCTGGGTGTGAGCACAGCACCATGCACAGCCTGTACTAATGCTCAAAAAAAAGTTGTCATATGACAACTCATGACAAAAAAAGTCATATGAGCAATGTCGCAGCCATACCGTATGATAGTAAAGTATGTTTCTTTGACAAGCAGCTAGTTTCTGGACAGGAGTGCTGGTTACGCGGAAACCAGGGGAGTCGTTTGGTGTTGATGGTGAGTGTCTATCTCCATTGCTGGCTTAAAGCGAAGGAGCATGTGCCTTTCGGTCAGTGTCGGTGGGACTGGACCCTGTGACTACTCTGTGCCTTCAGAGAACTTTCTTCTCTGGACTCCTGGCCCTTCACCCTGGCTTCTTCATGTGTCGCTGCTGGGTTCGTTGTTCCTCCCTCCCCATCACCCTGGGTACAGGGCTGTCCAAAGCATGCACCTTGAACATGTGCCCTTACCAGGAGGAGGGTGTGGTGGGTCCCCCGTCCACTTCTGTCTCCTTCTGCCTGTGTCTGCATTGCTTGTCGTGCTTCCCTTTCGGCCAGCGCTCCTGCTCTGTGTCTGCAACTGACCCAGTCCTTTAGTCAATGTTGGTGGCCACTGACTGACCGGTATGCTCGCCTTGCCACCGACCTTCCCTATCCTGCAATGCTGCTCCTTTGGAGACAGACTTGCCCCTGCTCCTCACCTTGTGTGGGTTTGCTGGAGAAGATCCTCCCAGATGATGCTGGGATCCCAGGGAAGGGTCTCTGGATGGCGTCAGCTCTGTCCTGGGGAACTGCAGCTGCAGCAGGGCGGAGGATCCAGGGGGCTGTTGTCCTGTGGGAGGGAGGGCGGAAGCCTCTGGTGCAGAGGGTGAGTTAAGCACACTCCGCAGTGCGTGGTAGGCCACGATCAGGGGGTCTCCGTGAGGTCTCCCTCTTGTTTTATTCCCTTTGAATGAGATTTCTCACTCCTAGGCCTCCCTCTCCCACTGCAGGCATCATTCTGCTTTGTCTTGGGCGCCTTTAGAAAAATGCTCTAACAAAGCACTGTGGCTGTTTTATGTGTAGGTACTTTTACTTCACATAGATGGTATCATTCTGCCATTTCTTCTCCTCCTTCCTTTCTCAATCAATGCTACGTTTTAAGGTATGACCTTCCTTTCTACGGTCTTAAAACTTACTGAGATTTCCCAAAGAGCTTCTGTTTATGTGGGCTAATGCTATTGAGGTTTACTGCATTAGAAATGGAAAGGAGACACTTAAAAGAATTTGTTTGAAAGTAGCAGTGATGGACTCATTGAGTGTTAACATAAGTAACATTTTGGCATTATTATGAAAATTGTTTTGACCTTGCAGAATTCCTGTCCTAGTTAAGTGTCAGTTTGTTTTAGAATGTGAAAGGGCACCGTGAAGGACAAAATTTGGAAAGTGAATTTTATTCACGTTGTTTTATAATACCTGATTCTGGAAAGAAACTATGAAATGTATTACATTTTAGTAAAATCTGCTCTGGTTTCATGAGTTTGCCTCCTTGGTTGCTGATGGATACCACTGCCTAGAACAGGAAAGGTTATTCTGGATAGCAAAGATTCTGTGTCATACCAGAATACTTAATAGTGTTTTATGTTTAACTTGTAATGCCCTAGAATAGGGCACAACAAAAAGTCCTCACTCATGAACAAGCTGTATGTAAGCTTCTTTCTTTATTTTACTTATTTATTTTGCAATTCATGTGTGCATAGGCTTTTTAAGAAATTGAGATCTTGTTTGCCTTTTTAAAGAGTACGGGTCATTGGTTTTTAGTATATTGCTGGGCTTTGCAAACACCACCACCATTTACTTCTAGAACATTACAGAAGGAAAGCCCACGCTCATTAGCACACGCTTCCTGTTACTCTCTCGCTACCCCTAACCCCTTGACAGCCCCTGATCTACTTTCTGTTTCTACGGATTTTCCCATTCTGGCCATTTCATAGAAATGGAATTGTACAATACGTGGCCTTTTATGTCTGGCTTCTTTCACTTAGCATAATGCTTTCAAGGTCCATCCATGTTGGAGCATGTATCAGGGCTTTGTTCCACTTAGGGCTGATGGACACTCCATTGCATGGGTATACCAAATTGTGTTTTTCCAGTCATCAGGCGATAAGCATTTAGATTGCTCCCACTTTTAGCTATCATGAGTGATGCTAGGAACATTCGTGTGCGAGTTTTTATGGGGACGTATGTCTCTTCAATACTCTTGGGTCTGTTTATTTTTAAATGCTTTCTTATCACTTAATTAAGTGAGTCGCCAAAGATTGTTTCTCAGCCACCCATGAGCATATGTTGATCAAGCATCTAAATCTCTGACAACTCTTTAGATGTTGCCTTGCGAAATTAGACAGGAAAGAAAAAATGAAAAGGAATTTTCGGGAGATCTTTTACACCTGCAGTAATTTCCCAGAGGAGCTTTGGAAAATCGCAGAGATTTGTTCTTCCACCTTATAAAAAGAAAGACGCTGGGCCGGGCGCAGTGGCTCAAGCCTGTAATCCCAGCACTTTGGGAGGCCGAGACGGGCGGATCATGAGGTCAGGAGATCGAGACCATCCTGGCTAACACTGTGAAACCCCGTCTCTACTAAAAAATACAAAAAACTAGCCGGGCGAGGTGGCGGGCGCCTGTAGTCCCAGCTACTCAGGAGGCTGAGGCAGGAGAATGGCGGGAACCCGGGAGGCGGAGCTTGCAGTGAGCTGAGATCGCGCCACTGCACTCCAGCCTGGGCGACAGAGTGAGACTCTGTTTCAAAAAAAAAAAAAAAAAAAAAAAAAAAAAAGAAAGAAAGATGCTAGGTTTGTTTGATTGTGTTCCTATTATAAGATTTACATGAGAAGAATTGTCAGATTGGAAGAGATGCTCAGCCTTCCCCAGGTTAAAGTTATATAGACAAAATGTTATTAACGAATTATTAAATATTTTAGAAAATGTGTGTTTTATGGGAAGTCCCTGGCGATTTGTCGATGCCCTCACTGCCCAGAACTTCACCCTCAGGAAAAACACAGATCCAGACTGTTGTGAAGCAGTTTAAAAGAATTCGTGGCCGGGCGCGGTGGCTCAAGCCTGTAATCCCAGCACTTTGGGAGGCCGAGGCGGGCGGATCACGAGGTCAGGAGATCGAGACCATCCTGGCTAACATGGTGAAACCCCGTCTCTACTAAAAAATACAAAAAGCTAGCCAGGAGAGGTGGCGGGCGCCTGTAGTCCCAGCTACTCGGGAGGCTGAGGCAGGAGAATGGCGTGAACCCGGGAGGCGGAGCTTGCAGTGAGCTGAGATCCGGCCACTGCACTCCAGCCTGGGCGACAGAGCGAGACTCCGTCTCAAAAAAAAAAAAAAAAAAGAATTCTTTTGAAAATAGCAGTGATGGGCCCATTGCATGGTAACATAAGTAACATTTTGGCATTATTATGAAAATTGTTTCAACCTCGCAGAATTCCTGTCCTAACTGTCAGTTTGTTTTAGAATATGAAAGGACATGGTGAAGGACAAAATTTGGAAAGTGAATTTTATTGATGTTGTTTTATTATACCTGATTTTGGAAAGAAACTATGAAATGTATTACATTTTAGTAAAATCTGCTCTGGTTTCACGAGCTTGCCTCCTTGGTTACTGATGGATACGACCTAAGAGAGAAGTTTACTCTCCTCCATTCTGACATTATTGGTGATGGTAATAAACTAACCACAGCTATGAAGTCTCTGTCATCTATAGATTGTGTTTGTTTTTCTCTGATGCTTGCTTGAAGGTTCTGCTCTAAACTACAGGCTGCAGTTGGTGTCATCAACGAAAAAGAACAGTTTTAGAGCTGGTGGTAAGTGACTAGACCAGATACTTCCAATTGTCTGCATTTTATAGACTTGTGAGCACAGGCATCTGAACTGACATCACTTAAGCAGCTCTCAGATTATAACAGCGGACTGAGTCAGGATTTCTAGGACTCTTTTTTAATCCACAAGCAGATGACTTCATGAAAGCAGAGAATGCGGATCCGAGATCCAGTGGAACAAGAATTTATTTCATGGGACTGCATGAGGTGCTGTGGGAATTTCATCATAGTTATTTCTTTAAACTCTTGTTAATGTTATTCCAATGTTCTATCTTCAGGCTCTAAGGGGAAACCTTTTCTCTTCTTTGGCTCCCTGTAACCCATCACAATTTAGTGGACTCTGCAATACGACATTTTAAAATGAGACTTGGCTCTGGCTGGTGTGCAGGGGTATCTCATTGTGGTTTTAATTTGCATTTCCCTAGTGGCTAATGATGTTCATCGTATTTTATGTATTTGTTTGCCACTCGTTTATCTTCCTCATCAAAGGGTTAGGAAGTAAGATTCTTTTCTTTTCTTTTCTTTTCTTTTCTTTCTTTTCTTTTTTTGAGACAGAGTCTCGCTCTATTGCCCAGGCTGGAGTGTAGTGGCATGATCTCAGCTCACTGCAGCCTCTGCCTCCCAGGCTCAAGTGATCCTCCTGTTTCAGCCTCCTGAGTAGCTGGGACTACAGGGACGAGACACCACACCCGGCTAATTTTTTGTATTTTTAGTAGAGACAGGATTTCACCATGTTGGCCAGGCTAGTCTCGAACTCCTGACCTTGGGTGATCCACTGCCTTGGACTCCCAAAGTGCTGGGATTACAGGTGTGAGCCACGGTGCATGGCCTAGGAAGTAAGATTCCGAAGGACACTTTGACGCTATCTGTACCAAGCTCCCCATTCTACAGATGGGGGACTTGAGATCCGAAAAGAGATGTCTGGCCATTTTCCCACAGCCCACTGTGGTCTCTGAGTGGAAACTAAGGACAGATGTGGGGAGGACGGAGCACACTGAGCCGGGCCTCTGGGCAGTCTCTGGAGCCCCCGTCTGCCCCACTGTGGGATTGGTATGTGCAGGTCAGCTCAGCACAGCTGCTCCTTGGCATACAGTTCAGAGGATTCACGCTCGCTAAGCAGGAAAGAGTGTACCTGGTAGGCACCTTGTCTAAGGACTTCCAAACATGGAAGTACCTGAGTTCCTGTGAGCCCTGGAGCAGCCACAGAACATACACCCGGAAGTTGAGGCAGCATCTTCTGATCCGGAGGTCAGAAGTCCAAACTGGATCTCACTTGGCTGAAATCAAGGTCTTGGCAGGGCTGTGTTCCTTCCGGAGGCTCCAGGGCAGAGTCTCCTTCCCTGCCTTTGCCAGCTTCTAGACACCACCTCTTCCATCTTCAAAGCCTATTATGGCCGGTGAAGGCTTTCTTCCATCGTGTCACTCTGACCCTGACAAATCTGCCTCCCTCCCTCACACAGAAGGGCCCCTGTGATTACACTGGCCCACCCAAACAAGCCAGGATAACCCCCTATTTTACAGGCATCTTATTAGTAACCTTAATTCCCTTTTGCCATGTGAGATCACGTATTCACCACGCACCGGGATTAGGACACAGCTTTGGTGGGGGGGATTATTCAGCCCTCCACAGCTTGTTTGGCCCCTGAGACTTGATTGTTCTGAGGAGGAGAGGGGTACTCGGTGAGGAGGAGCCCTGGAAGGGGCAGGCACTCCTAGGTGTGTGGGTTCAGTGGATGTAGGCAGGAAGAGCAATACATGAGTCAGCAATCCCTTGTGGGCTTCTACTGGCAGAGCCGCCAAAACCTATCTCACATGGTCAACGTCCTATGGAGAAAAATATGATGGGGGAGGTTGTAGAGTGTAGGGGGTGGTGGAAGGCTGCAGTTTAATCAGGTTTCAACGAGAGAGGTGACATTTGAGCCAAGCCTGGAAGGGGAAAAGGAGCCACGCTGCTGGCTGGGGAAAGAGTAAAGTCCAAAGACCCAGCAGGCCTGCGGGGCCCTTCATGAGCTGGTCCTGGCTACCCTTTGAGTTTTATTTCTTGCTTCTCCCTCTGAGCTTCCTCTGGGTTGAGCGGCTTGCAGTTCCCTGACACAAGCCAGGGCACCTCTGGCCTTGGTGCCACTGTTGATGCTATTTTTTTTTCCTGCTTGTATCAGTCTGTTCTCACGCTGCTAGTAAAGACATACCTGAGAGACTGGGTAATTTATAATGGAAAGAGGTTTAATTGACTCACAGTTCATCGTGGCTGGGGAGGCCTCAGGAAACTTAATGGTCATGGCGGAAGGGGAAGCAAACCTGTCCTTCTTCACATGGCAGAATCAAGAAGTGCTGAGCAAAAGGGGAAAAAGCCCCTTATAAAACATCAGATCTTGGGAGAACTCACTATCATGAGAACAGCAAGAGGGTGACTGCTCCCATGATTCAGTTCCCTCCCACTGGGTCCCTCCCACGACACGTGGGGATTACAGGAACTACAGTTCAAGATGAGATTTGGGTGGCAACATAGCCAAACCATATCACTGCCTGAGATGGTTTTCTTTCCTTTTACCCCTTCTCCCGACCAAATCCTACATTACTTCCAGGTCTCTGTTTATTCATCACCTTGTCCAGACTTCAGCCCTACTCCAAATCTAGGTGAGGGGTCTCTTCCTGGGCTTTCTTTGGACCCACTAGTATCATCACACTGAGTTTCTGGTTTCCTCTTCTCAGTCTTTAAGCTTCCAGCAGCCAGAGATTGTCACATTCACTACTGTGTCCCTAGCATCTAGCCTGGGGCCTAGATCATAGCAGATGTTCAATAAATATCTCAGGTGGATGAACACTCTCTACTATTTATTCAGCCCCTGTACTGAAAAGTACAGCCACTGTGAACACAAGTCATGGGATCAAACTACCTCTGGTTGAATTCCGACTCTACCACTGACGTGCTGTGTTACTTTAGGTGAGTTGCTTCACTGATCTGTGCCACTGTTTCTATAAAGAGAAGACAATAGTAGTACCTTTCCCACAGGGCTGGTATGAGGATCAAGCTAGCCAACCCCAGGAATATGCTTAGGAGAGAACCCGACACAGGGTATGTGACCCCAAAACCTGTTATAATGGTATCACCATGTATTGGTCTCTAATATTTTGTGTGTATGCTTTTAGCTACTCAACTTTTGGCCATCAATTACCCTGAAACAAAACAAAACAGGGCATGAAGTCAAGGTCCAAAATACTTTGATCATCAGAAGAGGAGCCTTGTTGAGGGATTCCATGGTTCTCTGTGCTAGGTCATTTTCTATTTCCTGAGCAGTTTTCCTGATAGGACACTTGGAGACACCTTCACCCCACATGTTCTTCCTGTCTTTAGCTAGGAACTACACCTCGCCACTATACCTTCAAAACAAGAGTCCCTGCCTATATGTGTGTGTGGCTCCTGACCCAAAGCCCATCCGAAAACGTAATGGCCACTCCCTCTCTGGTCTGTCTTCTCCATCAGATATAGTCAGTGCAGTGCTCAGCAGCCAGGCCACTTTAAGGAACACACAAAAATGTCCTAATTTCTTTTTAAAAGCTGAGGAAAGATGACATCTTAGGTTGAATAAAATGTTTTAGCACACAATACCAACATATTCATCCTTATACCAATTCAGTCATGCAGTATATTTTACAATACTTTTTATGGAGAAAGGTGTTCACCAAAGCAAAAGTGCCCAGGGCCCACAAGAGTCAAAACACAGCCCCCTTCCCTCTGTTTCTCTCTTCACCCTTACCCAGAACTAGAATAAGGAGGGCTGAGAAGTTTCTAATTTGTTATGACTCCAATAGGACACAAATATGCCTTGGGAAGAAGGGTTTCTTCTGGATGAAGTTTCAGTCTCACTGTATGTACCAATCCCGTGCCCCTCCACATCCACCGTCAGTCCTGAGTGGTCTCCCAGACCCCTTGTTGGCTACTTGTGTACCTGTGCATGCATTGACATATGCATCCCGGGCCCTCTTGCAGGTTCATTTACATACATGCCCATGTATTGACATATGCATCCGGTCCTTTCTTGCAGGTTCACTTACATACATGCCAACATGTTGACATAGGCATCCTGTTCCCTCCTGCAGGTTCACTTACGTACATGTCCACGTGTTGACATATGCACCCCATCTTCCATATGCATCCAACATCCCTTCCCCCGAGTTTTCAAGTTCTAACATGTTAATTTCTGTTGTCTTGCCCTTTCCTCCTTCAATCCTTTCCTACTGTCAGCGGGCCAAGAGTGAAGAAGACCTGGACTCCAGTGCTTGAGCTAAACGTGTGGCATTCTCTGCACAGCTCTTTCCTTCTGGGTGGTCTTGTGATCTGGGGAAAGATACTTAAACTTTATGGCCTCAATTTTTGTCATTTGTAAAATGGGGATTTGTTGGGTGACCACTGTTCCCTGCTGGGGACTGGATCACTCATCTACTCTTTGAAATTCCCATCCCCTGTACCAGCTGTCTGACTCTAAGAGGATCACCCCACCTGCTGGCCATGGGTGATTGGTCAGAGGTGAACATGTGACCAAAGGTGGGTCAATTAGAGCTCCTCCTCCATGGCATTTTGAACTAGAACTAAGGGAAGAGAAACAGTCCTTTGCCAGATGTGTAGCTTGGAGCCAATGAATTCATGTGACAAATGTTCATTGAGCACCTACTGTGTGCTTGGCATCGTTCTAGATGGTGGGGATATAGCCAGCTAAGGTCATGTTTCCTGCCATATGGAAGACATCAGTTTGAGAAAATAAAGCCATCAGTTACAGCAAAGCAGAAACAAGAGAGAGAAGAGTCGTGGCAGTATGTGAGTTCCCAGTTCAGGTTGTCCAGGAGGCGCTTCCAGACATATGAGATAGTCCAGCTTCTATCCACTAATTCTCTGTTTTGCCTGAGCCAGTTGCACCTGGATTTCTGTCACTTTCCAAAGACCTGAGTACTGCAAAGGTAACATTCTGACTAGCTCATGTCCCAAGGTTCTTGGAGTTGTTATTATTTTATCATTCCCTAAAGGGTTTCTAAAGTTCAGGCTCACACCCACCCTCTTTCCCTGATGGTGGAGTCACTCATTCATTCATTTGTGCACTCTTGTGGCCATGCACTGCTCAAAAAATACAGCCCCCACCTCTAGGAGTTCCCATTATCTTTTTGGAGGACTTGGATAAGGAGACAACCAGGCTTTGAAATCTCAGCCCTCATACATCTCAGCAGTATCTGATACCTTTGATCACTTACCTCATTTTCAGACACCACTTTTCACTTGTCTTTCAGGAAACCATACCCTCCTGGTTTCTCTCTGCCTGCCTGGCCATGCCCTTTTCCCTTCCAGAGCTCTCACTATGGGAGGACACAGAGATCCTATCTCAGACATCCTTTCTAGTATCTCCTGGGGGAATCTCATGCCATTCCCACCACCTTAAAACCCATCTTTGCACAGATGTTTTACAAATTCATATTTCTAGCCCTGACATCTTCCAGAACTTCAGGTTCACATATTCAGTGCCAACTGGTGTTTCTAGTTTCTGAGTATGTTGGGTGTGTCCTCACTGACCCTCTTCATCACTCCCCACCCTTCCCTGCTTGTTTTCTGTCCTTGAGGCTGGCCTATGTGGACTCCATTAGTAGGCTCCTTGCCCTCTGGCTTCAGGCAATGTGGAGCCCTAGAAGGAGATGGGAAGGAAGCAGGGAGGAGGGGGCATGTGTTTACTCCATAAGGGTTAACCTGGGCTTGGCCGTGTGCTTGAACAGAACATGTGATATTCCTTGGATGACTCTTCCTTTCTGAGTTCCTCTCATTCCTTTGGGCCTAAGTGTGGTGACAGCAACTTCCCTGTCACTAGTCCCTGGTTCACCACTATCCCTTATGAGTCCTTTATATTTCACCCACATGTATATAAAAGCTGTTTGTGAACAAATCCTCCTTGAATATGACTGGAAGGTGCAGTCTGTTTTCTATGGGGATCTACACTGAATTAGTAACTGGTACTGGAGATGGCCCTAGGAAACAGGATCTGGATATTCTGGGGTTGGGTTGATAAATCACTCAAGAAAGACAGGGATGGCCTTTTTGTCAGAGGGAAACAGAACATGGATTCTTCATCACAGGTGGTGTCATCACAAATCCTCAAATGACTACTGGTAGGGACAGGGAAAATAGGTGGGTAGAGTGTAAAGCACTGAGGTTTCAAATGGTGCGTCAAATGGTTGTGGTACTTAGTTCCTATGGCAACCAAAAGGAATTTAAAGATTGTGGGGTCATCTGGATCATTCTTGTGGCTCTAGAGAGTACACATAAGGAAAAATATTATTTTTTGAAACAAGGTCTCACTCTGTCACCCAGGCTGAGTACAGTGGCGTGATCTTGGCTCACTGCAGCGCCTCGACCTCCCAGGTCAAGCAATCCTCCCACTCTCAGCCTCCCGAGTAGCTGGGAGCACATTTGCATGCCATCATGCCCAGCTGATTTTTTGTATATTTTGTAGAGATGGGGTTTCACTATGTTGCCCAGGCTGTTCTCGAACTCCTGAGCTCAAGCCCTCCACCCGCCTTGGTCTCCCAAAGTGCCGGGATTGCAGATATGAGCTACCTTGACCAACTGAGAATTTTTAAAACTAAAAATATACAATTAAGGGCATACATGAAGATTAAGAAGACCTCTAGGATGACCTGGAAGGAGTTCCTCATCTCCTGTGGTCCAAGGGCAGATATGGCTGAACTGACAAGGGCTGCAAGTTTGCAGAGGCAAAGCTCCTACCCCAAGGTAAGGGTGCCAGTGGGGGAAACGTGGGGCCCTGAGACATGAGGGAGGCAAATAAATTTGAGTCCCTAATTTACCCCCACCCCATCCCCTAATGTCTTTGAGCCTTAGTTTCTTTATCTGAAAATAGTATCCATCTTGTAGGACTGTTGTGGGATTAAATGAAGTAGTGTTGTTAAAATATGTCTTATAGACAATCAATATGTGACAGCATGAAAAAAATCAGTCATCTCTCTATTCTCGGATCTAAGAGCTCTGTGGACTCAAGCTAGCCCTACCCCAAGAGGCATGCGATCGGGTGTTGGGTAACTTGCACTTTGAGGAGGAGAAGTTAAGTTCTGGTGGTCTAGAGCTTTTGGCTGAAGGTCCTTCCTACTTGGTGGAAATCACCTAGTCCCAGTGGTAGGGACCCCATTGGTATAAAGTGGATCCAATCTGCTGAAGTCATACTCTGGCTCTGCCCCAAGTGGCCAGGGTTCGTTACTAAACCTTTTTATTTATATATTGGCTTACTTATCTATTTTTTTAAATTACTTTTTGAGACAGAGTCTCAGTCTGTTGCCCAGGCTGCAGTGCAGTGGTGCAATCTTGGCTCACTGCAACCTCTGCCTCCCGGGTTCAAGTGATTCTCATGCCTCAGCCTCCCAAGTAGCTGGGATTACAGGTGCACACCACCACACCTGGCTAATTTTTTTTTTTTTTTTTTGAGACGGAGTCTCACTCTGTTGCCCAGGCTGGAGTGCAGTGGCACGATCTCGGCTCGCTGCAAGCTCCGCCTCCCGGGTTCACGCTATTCTCCTGCCTCAGCCTCCTGAGTAGCTGGGACTACAGGCACCTGCCACCACGCCCAGCTAATTTTTTTGTATTTTTAGTAGAGACGGGGTTTCACTGTGTTAGCCAGGATGGTCTCGATCACCTGACCTGGTGATCTGCCCGCCTCAGCCTCCCAAAGTGCTGGGATTACAGGCTTGAGCCACCGCACCCGGCCTAATTTTTGTATTTTTAGTAGAGATGGAGATTCACCATGTTGGCCAAACTGGTCTTGAACTCTTGACCTCAGGGGATCCGCCCACCTTGGCCGCCCAAAGTGTTGGGATTACAGGCGTGACCCACCGCGCCAGGCCCAAAACCTTTCTAATCTTCAGTTTTCTTGCCTGGACAGTGGAGACAATCACAGCACCTCTCTCAAAGGATTAAGAAAGATACTCCAGGCCAACTGTTGAGCCCAGTACTAATACCACCCTTAGCAAGACTTCCATGAACTTGTAAGTTATGTTATAATCTCAAAGATACAGAAACAAACATGAAACAAAGAAGTGACTCAGGTTGGTGAAGAGACAGGCAATGAATGGTGAGTGAAAGCCATAGAGTCTTGAGGGTCCTATGCCCCACGTAGGTGGGTCCCATTACCCTCCTCCACCCATGTGAGAATAGGCCCTCCCTTTGTCAAGCAGAGCTGCTAGCTGCAGAGAGAAGCTGACCACAAGACAGGACTGGGTAAGCTTCCACAGCAGAACCTTTCCATTTTATTGTCTGTAAACTCTTCTTTGGTAAACAAGAAACCCAAAGAGAAAAGGAGCACGCCAAGTAAAGAAGGCAAGGAAAGGGCGGGCGCCCTCCACACACAGGCGTTCTGAGAGGACAGCTACACCATTAGCAAAGTGGCAGATGGAACCTGGAAGTTTGGGGTGGGTGGTGGCATGGGGGACCGGCAGGGGGGAGCGAGAGGGAAGAGTCCACTCTGTTGGACATAGAAGCCTAAATCATACAGCAAGGGAACTCATGCATCACAGCGAAGAGAATTAGGGACCCTCCACCCATGCCCCCATCACCTTCCGTGTGTGTGATCCACTGAGGCAGAGTAGTCTGCCTGGGCAGGGGTGGGTGCAGGGGGCTCAGGATGGCCCCCCAGCGGCCCATCCTCCATCTCTCCTTTCCTGCTCTGCAGGCAGGTGTGTGCAGGCTGCAGGGGTGGGGGCGGGGCGCTCACGGTCTCTGGGTCTGGGTAGAGGCATCAGGGCAGCAGGAGCAGGGTTTGGGGGAGGTGGAGAAGCAGCCCCCATCCCCACTTTACATGGGGGGCTCGCTGCAGAGCACAATCTCCAGGTCCTTGCGGTAGAGCTTCCCCGCCTCCGCCAAGGACATGACGCTCTTTCTGTAGTTGGTGAGCTGTTGAATATTCATTTCCTAGGAGATACAGGGAGAGGGTAAGAGCAGGTTCAGGGTATGGCCCCGACCAAGGAGCCCACGTCCACATTCACAAACACCCGCAACTTTCCCTCATCTCATCCCAGGATAAGTGGCTTAGATGAATGCAAAGCACAGATTTTGGAGTCAGACCGATGGAGTTTAGTTAAAGCCTCTCGTTCACTTACTGGCTGCACTGCTTTGGGGAAGGTAGTCAACCTTCCTGAGACTCAGCTGCCTCACCTGTAAAATGGGTACACTAAAAGTTCATGCCTCATTGAGGTGTTGCGATGATTATATGAGGGAATGAATATAAGCCACATCAGCAAGCACTTGAAAAATAAAAGGTAGCTATTGTGACAGTCATGATTGACGTATAACTTGTATATATTCCTCAACCTCATTGGGCCTCTGTTAACTCAAGGCCAATCTGGCTCCCTGCTGGTGATGAAGAGAATGCCAGGAAAGCTCCCTGGTCTTGCCTTCCAGCCTCCTGGAGCACTCTTTTCGTAAGTCTCATCTATTTAAGCAAGGAATTCTTTTTTTTTTTTTTTTTTTTTTGGAGACAGAGTCTTCCTCTGTGGCCCAGACTGGAGCAAAATGACGCGATCTCGGCTCACTGCAACCTCTGCCTTCCAGGTTCAAGAGATTCTCCGGCCTCAGCCTCCCAAGTAGCTGGGATTACAGGCACCTGCCACCATGCCCAACTAATGTTCGCATTTTCTTTTCTTTTCTTTTTTTAGTAGAGATGAGGTTTCGCCATGTCGGCCAGGCTAGTTTCGAACTCCTGACCTCGGGTGATCCTCCCGCCTCCACCTCCCAAAGTGCTGGGATTACAGGTGTGAACCGCTGCACCCAGCCATTATTTAAGCAACAAATTCTAAATCCCAGGTTCTCCAACAATAAAGCTTGCTAGCCTCCTTCTTGTTCACTGGCTTCTTGTGGTGTTTAGGGGCCAATGAGACAGGTGAGCCATGAACATATGCCCATTGTCTCATATAAATGGAGACCCATATTAAATACCGACACCTGATATACCTGATGTTAAATCCATGCTTTACAATCATTGCTTCGGATACAAATAACCAATGGGTCTGAAATATAGCAAGGTCATCATCAACACTGGAAAATCACATAAACAACCTTTTCTTTCTTTCCTTCTTTACTTCTTCTCCTCCCCCACTCCATCCCTTTTTATTTACTTATTTTTTTTTAAATTCTTTTTTAGACAAGGTCTTCCTCTTGTCACCCAGGCTGGAATGCAATGGTGTGATCACAGCTCACCGCATCCTTGACCTCCTGCGCTCAAGCGATCCTTTTGCCTCAGCCTCCCAAGTAGCTAGGACTATAGGTGGGTGCCACTACACCCAGTTCTTCTTACTTTTATTCTTTTGTACTGAAAATGTTGGCAGATACTTAAATTTTTTTTCCCTTCTAGGCTGATGGGTCATTATCTCCATCCTGCTAATAAGAAAAGTGAGGTACAGTCATGCTCATGCATATCTGTAATCTAATCATGAGCCCTGAAGTCTAATGATTCACTGTGCACTATTCTGTCACCTCTTTTTCAGGGCTTGAGGCCAGTCTTTTTTTCCCATTGTGCCAGGACTTCTCTTTTTATGTCATTAATTTCTGGTTTGGTGCCATGAAAACCCAAGGGCACTTTGCAAGCATGTCTAGCTTTGAGAGGCATTTTCCCTAAGTTGTGATGTTCTTGGAAATGTCACATAACACTGGTGTGCACCTGAGATATCTGCCACTTAATCAGGAGCCAAGGAAGTGTTGGGCCTCATCTATCAACCCCAAGCTTGGGACAACTTCCACAGTGAACTGTGGCAGCGAGAGACTTAGCAGCATGGGGGGAGGGGCTGCTTCCTTCCTATAAGTTTCACTTAAAGCTGGGGAAGGCTCTAGCAAGTTGCCATGGCCTCAGGAGTGCTAAGAAATACTGAAGTTCAATCCCATCAGCTTGTCCCCTCCAGGTGCCTCAAACATTAATCTGCTCAGAAACCCTTATCACACTCCATGCAGGCACCATCCAAATGGAATGCAAGCATCTATGTGGGTTTACAAAAAATGGCCCTTCCCTTCCAGCACAGGTGCTGTGATTTAGAGTCATGCAGCTCTCTCTTTCTACTCATTCACTCTCTCAATCCTCAGGTGCCAAATCTGAAACTTGGTACAGGTGGAAGGCTCTCAGGTAAATAGCTTTGTTAATATTCTTGCTCTCTGACCCTCAGAGTGGCTTCTGAATCCCAATAGCAGCATCTTTTGTTTCCATACCTGGAGTCAAGCTGTGCAGCACCACAAGCTGTCCTTTGCGTGAACCAAGGAAGAGCTTAGTGAGTTGATGACCAGGAAATTCAGGTCACTCTGAGATTTAATGCATGTCTTCAGGGTTTATCCACCTCACGTATAAGGCAGAGTCTCATGAAGACAAACTATGCCTCATTCATACAATTACATGTAAAGATATTTTCCACTATGGTGCCCAACATTCCTTGGATGCATCAGGGCACACACATAATTTTCTCCTAGAATTTAGTGCCAAGAAAAAGTTTGCCGAGTTCAAACACCTGGTGAGTACTTCCTTCTTCCCGGGAAGTATTTGCTTCCTTATCATTTATTTTCTGCCTCTTTCAAGAGTTATTGTAGGTAACATTTAAATAAAAAAGATGAAACAAATGAGAGATGATATTTAAGACAAAGAGATCAGAAAGCACTTGGAAAGAGAAATAAACAGACTCAGAGGCTGCAGATAATTTTTTCCTGAAATTGAGCATTAAATTTAGCTCTTGCTTGTCAGCCAAGGTGGTGAGACAACTCAAGGAATTGTGGAGCTTTCATTATCTAATTAAAGAAAGCAGCAAAACCATTTGCTCAGAGAAAGACTTTTTCCGGGTGGTGAAGGAAGACAGGTGCAAAGTTTTGGCTCCTGGCTGCCGTTCCACCTGACTCCTCCACCCAGGGACCAAACTGAGCCCATGGGAGGGTCTCCCGGGGTATTCCCAAGAGGTAACATCAGGCAAAATAATGGAGTTCACTTCTTTACCTTTTCTTTGAGAGGAACAAACTCTTCAGTGGCTCCTTTTAACCCTTCCCCCAGCTCCTGATTCTGCAGTTCATCAATCCAGACTAGCCCTTCCCCTCTCACTGGCCCCTGTCCTCCAAAGTCTCTCTTTGGGTGGAAAGTGTTTTTTTTGGTTGGCAATCTGGCTAACACTTTCACACATCAACACTGTCATGGCCTCACAGCAGCATCCCCCACAACAGTCAGCAGATGGGTGCGACCTAAGCGTCCACAGAGGAGAATGGGTAAACAAAATGTGGTATATTTATACGATGCAGCATTATTCAGCTTTAAAAAGGAAGGGAATTCTGACACATGCCACAACATGGATAAGCCTGCAAGGACATTATGCAAAGTGAAATAGGCACAGAAAGATTATACGATTTTCTTTACATGAGGTACCTAGAGCAGTCAAATTTACAGAGGCAGAAAGTAGAGTGGTTGGCAGGAGATGGGGGACAGGGGAATGGAGAGTTATTTTTTAATGGGTACAGGTTTTGGCGTTGCAGGATGAGAAGGTGGCCATGCATGTGCAATATTATGAATGTGTTCAGTGCCACTGGACTGTACACTAAAAATGTGAAGATGGTAAGCTTTCTATCCTGTGTTTTTTGCCACAATTAAATTTTAAAGAGAAACATCAATTAATCAATCAACCAACCAGAAATTAAAAAACCTAAAGCAAACCCACAAAATGGCTATTGCCTTGCTGTGGCAGATCAGAGGGGAGCAGAGAGCAGAACCAGGCACCTCTCCCCTCTTCTCCCACAGAAGCCTCTCCCGTGCCCTGGGGACGGTGGCCAGGCCTCAGGCCCAGCTGCTCACCTTTTTGTTTTTCTCATACAGATCCTTCAAAAGGGCATCCAGCTCATGCTCATCAATGTAGCCGCTTCCGTCCTGGGGATGGGAGCAGAGTCAACCCAGAGCTCTCAAGCCTGGGCCCCTACTGTCCCGACCCATTGCAGGGATGTCTAAGAGTCTAGCCTCTCCATTACTGTGTGCAAAAGGGGGTGTTCAGATCGTGTAATGACAAAATAATGCATCCCTTCTGCCTTGACCAGTCATGGCAGGAAGGTGGCAGTGGGCGCAAGCTTTGGGTAGACTTTCATTGTGGTGCTTTTCATCTGCATTGAAAATACAAGTGAGGTTCAAGAAGCATGTGGTTAACTCCCTGAGTCCGGGGGCTATTTAAAGTTTACCTCCAATACTTTGGTTATGAAGAAGACCACTGGAGTCATGTGGGCAGGGGACAGCCAAGGAAGGGGTGGGTATAGAGGTCATCCAACTTCCAACTTCCCAGAGAAAGACCTGGCCCTGGGCAGGATTGTGATCTGGCACCAGGGCAGTTTTGAGTGTCTCTTCCCTTTGGCTCCTGACAGCATGGTAACACCCTAGTTCTAAGCACAGTCCTCTTCTCCCAACGATTCTTGGCTGCATTCTGCAGAAACCAACCCCTTGGGCTCCATAGGCCACCGGTGGAGAATGACATTTGCCTTCTAATACAGCAGAAGATGCGGCAGGAAGAAACCACACGGCCCAGGCCGCCCCTGGAAAGCTGTCTCTTCCCGTGGATGCAGCTGAGCCCTTCTGGCCTGGCTGACGGGCTTATGAATTTCCCTCCCATGCCGACTCCCCCTCTTACCTTGTCGTAAAACGTGAAGATCGCATTAAACTCCTCTGAGGTCAGCTTCATGCCCTGCAAGAACCAGGGTATTAAAGACAGAAGCAGAAGCGCAGTGGTGTGTGTGTGTGGGTGTGTGTTTATATGTGTGTGTTTATGTGTGTGGTGTGTGTGTCGTGTGTGTGGTATGGTGTGTGTGTGGTGTTTGTGGTGTGTGTGTGGTTTGTGTATATGTGTGATGTGTGGTGTGTGTGGTGTCTATGATTGTGTGGTGTGTGTCTGCGGTGTGTGGTGTGTGTGATGTGTGTGTGGGGTGTGTGGTGTGTAGTGTGTGTATGGTGTATGGTGTGTGTGGTGTGTATGATATGTGTGGTGTGTGGTATGCGTGTGGTGTTTGTGTTGTGTGTGTGTGTGTGTGGTGTGTATGGTGTGGTGTGTGGGGTTATATGTGTTGTGTATATGTGCGGTGTCTGTGGTATGGTGTGTGTGGGTAGTATGTGTTTTGTGTGGTGTGATATGTGTGTAGTGTGGTGTGTGTGTGATTATGCGTTGTGTGTATGTGTGGTTGGTGTGTGTGGTGTGTGTGTGAGATGTGTGATGTGTGGTGTGTGGTGTGGTCTGTGTGTGATATTTGTGTGGTGTGTGCACATGTGTGCTGTTTGTGGTATGTGTTGTGTGTCGTGGGTTGTGTGTATCATATGTGTGTGGTATGTGGTATGTGTGATGTGTCGTGTGTGGTGTGTGATGTGCATATGTGCGATGTGTTGTGTGTGTGGTGTGTTGTGTGTGTTGTGTGGTGTGTGTGGTGTGTGGTGTGTGGTATGTGTGATGTGTGGTGTGTGGGGTGTGTATGATGTGTGTGTGATGTGTGTATGATGTGTGTGTGGTGTGGTCTGTGTGTGGTATTTGGTTGTTGTGTGTGTGGTGTGTGGTGTTTGTGTGATATGTGTGTGTTGTGTGGTGTGTGTGTGGTGTGTGGTCTATGTGTGGTGTGTGGCCTGTGTGTATGTGTGGTCTGTGGGGTGTGTGGTGTGGTGTGTGTGTGCTGTATGTATGTGATGTGTGTATGCGGTGTGCATTGTGTGTGTGTTGTGTGTAGAGTGTTTGTGGTGTGTGTGGTGTGTGTTGTGTGTGTTTGTAATGTGTGGTGTGTATGTGGTGTGTGGTCTCTGGTGTGTGCATGAGGTGTTTGTGTATATGTGTGGTGTGTGGTCTGTGTGTGTTGTGTGTGTGGTACATGGTCTGTGTGTGTGGTGTGTGGTCTGTGTGTGTTGTGTGTGTGGTGTGTATGTGGTATGTGTGGTAAGTGGTCTGTGTATGTTGTGTGTGTAGTATGTGGTATGTGTGGTCTCTGTGTGATGTGTGCGTGAGGTGTCTGTATATGTATGTGGTGTGTGGTCTGTGTGTGTTTGTGTGGTGTGTATGTGGTATGTGTGGTAAGTGGTCTGTGTGTGTTGTGTGTGTAGTATGTGGTGTGTGTGGTCTCTGTGTGATGTGTGCGTGAGGTGTCTGTATATGTGTGTGGTGTGTGGTCTGTGTGTTGTGTATGTGGTGTGTGGTCTGGGTGTTGTGTGTGTGTCGTATATGGTCTGTGGTGTGTGTGTGATGTGTGTGTGTTTGTGGTGTGTGGTCTCTGTGTGCTGTGTGATGTGTCTGTGTATGTGTGTGGTGTGTGCTGTGATGTGTGGTGTGTGGTGTGTGGTCTCTGTGTGATGTGTGTGTGATGTCTCTGTGTATGTGTGTGGTGTGTGTGTGATGTGTATGTTATGTGTGTCTGCGTGTGTGTGGTCTGTTGTGTGTGTGTGTTGTGTTTTGTGTGTGTGGTGTGTAGTCTGTATGTGTGATCTGTGTGTTGTATGTGTGGTGTGTTTTGTGTGTGTGTGGTGTGTGTATAGTGTGTAGTGTGTAGTGTGTGGTGCACTGGGGAAAGGAAGGTGCAGGGCCAGGCTCAGAGGGATGAGGGAAGGGGGAAGAAAGGAAAGCAAAGTTTTACCTGAAATTTAAGCAGGAAGTTTTCCTGGACAGGCAAGAGTCTGGGGAGAAAATGTTAGAGCAGAGGTGAGGAGACTGCACAGGCAAGGGCAAGCGGGAGGGGGGAAGGCAGAGGCTGCGCCTGCAGTTACAGAAACGATTTCTGAGCGCTTCATACATCATAAGGAATCAGGGGGAAGTTCAAAAATGAGGGAGACAGACAAGGTGAGGTATCAACGGTCACAATTCTGTCTCGCTTTGTCTTGAGCTTCTTGACACCCACACCTGTCACTTTCCCACCAATGGATCTCAGTGATGGATGGTAGCACAGGAATGACCTGCGGGAGTCAGTATCACCCCGGGGGTGAGGTGCTTACCGGGACATCTCTGAGAGGCCCAATTTGCCATCCCCGTTCAAGTCAAACATCCGTAGCTGTTGGGGACAGAAAGAGGTGCCTGGGTTATTTGCTGTGAATTTCTCTGACCTGACATCCCCTTCTACTGGAGAGGACAGGAAGGAGGACAGGTAGCACCTGCTCACGGTTCCTCTGAGGTCCCTGGGGGCCAAGGACCAACATGGCCTAAATCAGTCACGGGGGTCCCGTGGGGGGACCACAGGGACTCGTTCACTGCTCATCTTTCCCCTCCTCAGGGACAGGGGCCTCTGGGGTACAGCAGGCCAGCACTAAAGGCCCACTCTCTCCAAGATCATCCTCTCCTGGAGCTGCAGAGGTTGCCATGGAGACAGATGCTCACGTTGGCTCACGAGTCAGCTCACACCCAAGACCTCAAAGGGTGTGTGAAGCCACTAACTAGCATCCCTTTTTGACAGCTGCCACTGTGAATCACTTCCCCTGGGCCTGAAGAATCATCAAACAGAGACCCTGCACACCAGAGCCACAGTGGCTTGGGGCCCAAGTCCTGCACCCTGAGGGAGAGGGACACTTCTGTCCACTCACTATGGTTTGGGTGTATTCCTGGAGCTTGGGCTCGTCATACGGCCGGTTTGCCTTCTTCAGCAGGTCTGACAGGAATCCCTGCAACACAAAAGGTCTCTTTAGTACTCCTGACTCAAGCATTCAGTCCCTCATTCATTTCCTTACTTGCTCATTCAGTCTCTCAATGTGTGTGCTTGTGTGTGTGTGTGTGTGTGCGTGTGTGTGTGTGTGTTTTCAGGTCTACCAGTTCTATGACTCAGGACCCTCATAATTCTTAACTCTTGGGGAGTGACTTCAAAGGCTTTAATAGCTGGTGGTGCAATCCTGCTCCACAGAATAGGCGTTAGAGATTAGCTCTGCCTCCTTGGAGCCCAGTATATGGAGCTAAGCAGTGCCTGGGGAATCACTGGGTGATAGTCAGAGGAATTTGGAGGTGGACCTAGGAGCCAGAGGCCAATCTTCTGGAATTGCCTGGAAGACACCTGTCCCGAGCACGGAGGTGCAGAAGAGCTGGGTTTGGTTGAACTCTACAGCCTGGCGGCTCTATGTTACCAATTTCCCGACCTCTCTAAACAAGTTCAACAATTCAGTGCCAGGTCTGAGTATTCCTAAGTAGCCCGCAAACCCATGCCCCTCATCCAGCATCTCCTCCCTCCCCAGGTACCTTAAGCCCACCGCCACTCTGGCCTCACACCCTCCCCAAGGCCCATCCTACCTTGAGCTCATTGGCTTCGATGTAGCCACTCCTGTCTGTGTCGTACTTCCGCCAAGCCTGCAACAATGGGAATGTCAAACTCCTTGCAAAGACGTATCAAAATCTACCTGCCTGCCTTCCATTCCCCTTTAATGGGCCAGCCAGGGTCTTGATCTTCAAGAATATCAGAAGGGGACGGAGACATGGAGATGATGTAGCCCAGACCCTTCAAGGTCACAGAGAAGGAAATGAGGGGAAGTATCTCGATGGTGATCTCATGAGCGCCTGAGCCAGAACCATGCGGCTAAGCTGTTTCCAAATTCCTGACCATAGAAAGTGGGATGTAATCAATGCTTGTTGCTTCAGGCTGCTAAGTTTTAGGGGTAGTTTATTACACAGCAATAAGTAACTCATTCAATGGTCCTGTATACAACTGCTGTGACATCCCTGCCTTTTACCAAGTCATCTGGTGGAGAGCCACAGGAGGGGCAGTGGTGCAGGGGAGGGGACTGCCCACATCTGTGACAAAGATGCCTGGAGAACCATGTTCCCCTAAATCTTTGGTCTGTTTGGTGCCACATATTCCTAAGGATATTTGAGATGGGGGGCCCTCAAGAAACGTCAAAGGGGAGGGAAGGAGGCAGGAAGGAAGGAAGGAAGAAGGAAGAAGGCCTTATTCGGTTAGTTCGTTATGGATGTATCGTGTGCTTTCTTTCTTTCTTTCTTTCTTTATTTCTTTTTTCTTCTTTCTTTTTTCTTTCTTTCTCTTTTTCTTTTCTTTCTTTCTTTCTTTTCTTTCTGTTCTTCTTTCTCCGCTGGCTCAGCATCCCCATCCCCCTCTCTCCTCCCCCTCGCCTCCTCCACATTTCCTCCTCCCCCATCCTCCTCCCCCTATCCTCCTCCCACTATCCTCCTCCTCCTCTCCTCCTCCTTCTTCTTCTTGTTCTTCCTCTTCTTCTTTTTTGAGACAGGGTCTCACTCTGTCACCCAGGCTATGGTGCAGTGGCATCCAGAGCTTACTGTAGCCTCTACCTCCCAAGCTCAAGTGATCCTCCCAGCTTAACCTCCCAAGTGCCTGGGACTACAGGCGTACACCACCACACCCAGCTAATTTTTTATGTTTTTGTAGAGATGAGGTCTCACTATATTGCCCAGACTGATCTCCAAACTCCTGAGTTCAAGTGATCCTCCTACCTCAGCTTCCCATAGTGTTGAGATTACAGGCATGAGCCACCATGCCTGGCTCCTAGGTTCTCTTTCAAGTTTTGTTCCCCTGACTTTTCTTCCCGTCTACCCCAGCTCCAAACTGCACACCTGAAGACCAGCAACAACTGATTTTCTGAGAGTCAGTAACCACTAATCCTTCTCCTACAGCTTATCCCCCACCTCCCCCACTTCTCCACCGCATGTGCCCCTTTTATTGTCAGGAGTGTTAGAGTTTATGGACATTTAGAGTTTAGTTATATTTTACAGAAAAGGTATCTTTTTAAACATCAGCAAACAAGGTTATGTAATTTTTATGGTGACAGGGCTCAGAAATTTTGGTCCTGATTTTTTTTTTTTTTTTTTTTTTTGTTACAAGACAGGAGCAAATCCCAAGGAAAGGGTAGATTTGTACTACATGCAACTCAGGTCGATGGTATTTGATTACAAGAGTGTCTTTTCCCTGCAGAAAAATGCCTTAGACTCTTTGAAATACTCCTTCCCATGGCCCGAAAGTCTGCCCTTGAAAAGGTACTAAAAGATATGTGAGCATTTCCAAATATGACTTCACCAACAACCCTCAGGCACTTACTGCATTAGAGTTTAGTTCGTCTAAGCTGAGTATTTACTGAGAAGAGGAAGACACGCCCTCCAAGTTGCCTGAAAGGGCAATAACCTGAAGGAACCCCAGTCCCTGCACAGAGCAAAGCACCAGTGGCTGCTTTTCCAAGCCGTCTTGCCAGCGGGTCCACTCCCGACCATGCACCCCCACAGGATGCCAGCTCTGGGCTCCCCCGCCTGCCTTCTCTCCCCATCCAGCACTTTGCTCATCATCATGTGTGTCCTTTCTCTTCTCATTCAAGGAAAAGAGTTCAAGAGACCTGGGCTTTGTGAAATCTCAAAGAAATCCCGAGGCATCCCTAAAATTAGAAGTTGTGCTGAGTGCTGGGATGGGAGCTACCTGAGAGCACAAGCCTTTCAGGGCTACCGAGGGACCATTTCAGGCTTCCGGCTGGTAAAAATGGAACAAATGGAACAGACCTCAGGAGGGGACAGTGGGATGGTACTGTGGGAGGGTGGGGTCCCAGAAACCTTGGCAGGCATGTCTCCTCTGCAGTTATGCTGGGGCTTAGAAGGACAAATGCATGTAAGAATATGAAATCCTGAGGCTGGGCATGGTGGCTCACGCCTGTAATCCCAGCACGTTGGGAGACCGAGGTTGGCAGATCACCTGAGGTCGGGAGTTTGAGACCAACCTGACCAGCATGGAGAAACCCTGTCTCTACTAAAAATACAAAATTAGCTGTGTATGGTGGTGCATGCCTGTAATCCCGGCTCTGCCGGAGGCTGAGGCAGGAGAATCGCGGGAACCCGGGAGGTGGAAGTTGCGGTGAGCCGAGATCGCGCCATTGCACTCCAGCCTGTGCAATAAGAGCGAAACTCCGTCTCAAAAAAAAAAAAAAAAAAAAAAAAAAAAAAGGAAGGAAGGAAGGAAGAAAGAAATCCTGTCAGTTACACAGAGAGAAGCCACTAATGGTTTTGAGAAAGAGAAAAGGGTCCGGGCAGATGCTTTTAGCTCCTCTGTGAGCCTCCCTGCCCACCTACAAGCTGCCCCTTCCCTGCTTCCAGACCAGAGGTGGAATAGAGGCCAATTTTTGGCTGTCTCTCTATCAGGAAAGGAGTCAGGCATGATGCTCCCTTTTCTATAGTTGGAAAACTTGATACAAAAGCAACACCCTGACAAGTTATAAGGATGCACAGAACTTTTTTTCTCCCAGGCAGGCTAGCGAAGGACTAAGAACAGAAGCCAGAATGTCAATGATCAGCTTGTGGAATCTTGCCATCTTGAAAAAACTGGAGAAAAATCTTTTAAAGCACCATAAAATTAAATCCATCTCTGATGCTCAGGCAAGCTGTCACTTAAAAAATGACTCTTCTACCCTGAGAACTGGTTCTTTCTCACTGACTGTCTGCCCAGGAGGGGAGCTTGCTACAAGCAAGTTTCTGGGCCAGCTTTCCAGTTGTTACAGGCAGTGGATCACGGAGAAGGGATTACCGGTGGCTGGAAATGGATTTAACCCTGATGAATGGCAAAGAGAGTCACGTTGAAGGCCAGTCATTATTTATCAGAACAGGCAGTTCGTGAGGTGGGTGTGGGTTGAATCTCACTCTGAGGGATGCATATACTGAAGGGTTAGAGTGCAGAGTCCCAGAAAGAGAGCAAGAAATAATTGGCAGTTTGCTGGACATCAGGATTAGTAATATATTTGGTTTAACCACATAGAATTCCCACATTTTGTAAGTAAAAAATTGTTAAATATCAGCAATTTCATATGGTTCCATTTATCAGGTGAATATTACTTAAGAGGCATGAGTTTGAACATCATATTTTACATGAAGATCTTAAGGAAATTATATTGCTAAGAGGGGAATGCTAATTTTATTTATTTATTTATTTATTTATTTATTTATTTATTTATGAGACAGAGTCTTTGTCACCCAGGCTGGAGTGCAGTGGCGCCATCTCGGCTCACTGCAACCTCTGCCTGCCTAGTTCAAGTGATTCTCCTGTCTCAGCCTCCTGAGTAGCTGGGATTACACCACCATGCGTGCACCACCATGCCCAGCTAATTTTTGTATTTGTGGTAAAGATGGGGTTTTTCCAAGTTGCCCGGGCTGGCCTCAAACTCCTGACCTCAAGTGATTTACCTGCCTTGGCCTCCCGAAGTGCTGGGATTACAGGCATGGGGCACAGTGCCCAGCCAGGAATGCTAATTTTAAAAAGAAAAACCGAAACCTTATCATAGTCAAAGATGAAATGTGAAAGATACCAGAAACTGGAATCCTCACTGGACTTTTCTAGCTATAGAATCGTACACAAGTCCATCTTTCCCAAGCTTGCTTCTTGGAACTCTGACTTGGAGAGACACATTATTATTGAGTGGCATGAGATCCTGGAGCCAAACTGAGTGGCACAGTTTTCTTTATTGCTTGATTTCTCAGAGCCTGTAATATGCAAATGACCACAACAAATCCCCAAACGAGAGATGCATGTACACAGTATTTCTCAAGCGTACTTGGCCCAAGCTTACTTCTCATCTTATTCCCTATATTTTAATGTGCATACGCATCATCTGGGAATCTTGTTAAAACGGAGCTTCTGATTCACTGGGTCAGGGAATCTGTCTGCCTTTTATTTTTTTGTTATTTCTTTGAGATAGGGTCTTGCTCTATGGCCCAGCCTGGAGGGCAGTGGGGTGATCTTCAGCCTTGAACTCCTGCTCTTCCTGCCTTAGCCTTCCTGAGAAGCTGGGACTACAGGTGTGCACCACTATATCCCACTAAGTTTTTTATCTTTTTTTTTTTTTAATCCTGTTCACTATGGTAGCTTTTTATTTTTGTAGAGACAAGGTCTCACTATGTTGCCCAGGCTGGTCTTGAACCCCTGGCCTCAAAAGATCCTCCTGCCTTAGCCTCCTTGAGTAGGGATTACAGGCCTTTCTCCCTTTCTTTCTTTTTTTGAGATGGAGTCTCTCTCTGTCACCCAGGCTGAGAGTGCAGTTGTGCAATCTCGGCTCACTGCAACCTCTGCCTCCCAAGTTCAAGTGATTCTCCTGCCTCAGCCTCCTAAATAGCTGGGATTACAGGTGCCTGCCACCACGCTAGGCTAACTTTTTTTGTATTTTGGTAGAGATGGGGTTTTGCTATGTTGGCCAGGCTGTTCTCAAACTCCTGACCTCAGGTGATCTGCCTGCCTCAGCCTCCCAAAGTGCTGGGATTACAGGTGTGAGCCACCATTCCTGGCCCCTTTCTCCTTTTCTAACAGGCACACAGGTGATACTGATGCTGCTGGTCCACAGACCATATTTTGAGTAGCAGAGTTCTAAGGGGTTTAGCATCTCCCAGGGACCATTACCAGGCAGGAGGGTGGGCCTGGCTCTGAACACAGGAGGAAGGCAGGTCCCAGTGCTTAGAAAGAAGGTGGTGCCTTGACCTCACCTCCATAAACTCGGCGCTGGAGCCCACGTGCTGCCTGAAGCACAGAAGGAAGTTCTCTTCGGTTGGCAGGATCTGCGCCAGCTGTGAAGATACAGAGAGCGACACTAACGTTACGGAGGGACTTGCCAGCGAGCAGAGCAGACTTTCCCCTAAGAAGGATGGAAAGGGCCAGTGGCGAGGCAGTGTGGGAATTGCATTTTGCTTCCTTCTTTGAGAACGAGTGCTGGCAGTCCTTCAAAGGGAAAGAAGGATGTTCAGAGAGGTGCTTTTGAGTCACCCCAACCTTAGGGGATGAAAGTGGTGCTACTTTAAAATGCAAGCACCCAGACTCAAACGAATACTTAATAGATGATTCCATGTATGTACAATTCTGAAAAATGAGAACTAATGTAAGTAGATGGGTGGTTGCCTGGGGTAAGAGGGCCTGCACCAGGCTAGAGGAACATTTTGTGGGGGAGTAATAGAAAGGCTATATCTTCATTGGGGTGGCGATTTCATGGCCTAAAATCTAAACTCAAGGAATTTTACACTTCAAATTGATGCAGTTATTGTATGTAAATTGATACTGCAACAATTCGATTTTTGAAAAATGTAGGTACCCTCTTGCAGTAAGCACTGCTGGCTGCCCACCCAACCAGCCTTGTCTGCTTCTTTGCTCCTGGAATGCTTATATCACAGGCCAATCCTGATGAGTCTACGCTGGTGAAGTGTGAGCCTCCCATTCTTGCCAGTGATTGGCTTACAAGTAGGCACGTAACCCAGTTTTGACCAATGAAATGTCGGGGAAGGGCTGCCGTGGGTACTTCTGGGAACATTTCCTTGCACTTAAGAAGGGCCCTTTCTGCAGCTGGACAGTGGTTGTATATGGATGTATGTGGATGTAAGTAGTTGGATGTGGTTGTACGTGGGTGCATGTGGTTGTATGTGGGTACATGTGGGTGCATGTGGATGTATGTGGGTGTATGTGATTGTATTGGATGCATGTGGTTGAATGTGGATGTATGTGGTTGTATGTGGATGCATGTGGTTGAATGTGGATATGTGTGGGTGTATGTGGGTGTATGTGGATGTATGCAGGTGTATATGATTGTATGTGGATGTATGTGGGTGCATGTGGATGTATGTGGGTACATGTGGATGTATGTGGGTGTATATGGACGTGATTGTATGTGGATGCATGTGGTTGAATGTGGATGTATGTGGGTGTATGTGGATGTATGTGGGTGTATGTGGATGTGATGCCTACGGCCGTGCTACTGTGGCCATCTTGCTAACAACCTGAGGATGAAGGTATTTTGAGGGCAGAGAACAGAACCAAGAGAACTGCAGGGAGCAGAGCAGGAGCCCTGACTTCCACCTGGAACCAACCCCACCCCTGGCCTTTCTTTTAGAAGCCTCTCATGGTAAGCTATGGCCCTCAGGCCAGGTATGGCCCAGAAGTTGTTTGTAAAGTTTTATAAGACGTGACCACACCCACTCATTGACATAACACCCATGGCTGCTTTTGTGCTACAGTGGCAGAGCTGAAGAGCTGTGGCAGAGACTGGATGGCCCACAAACCCTAACACACTTATCTTTATCTGTAGTTTTAGAGAAAAAGTCTGCCAACCCTTGGTTTAAGCCCTCTTATATCAGCATGGGCATCTACAGTGGCCACTCTTGGTGCCTCTCCCTGCTCCTCTGTAACTAAGCTGGGTGGCCATCCCTCAGCTGCTATGAAGTCAGACTGCTAATAGCTCACCCCTGCCCCTGCACGAGAACTGCCCTCAGTCAGACCAGAGCTGCCCTGCTCGGGAAGTTCCACAGTTCTCCTCCTTGCCCAAAGAGGGGCAGCCTGCATCCAAATGACTGATTGACACAGGGGCACAACAGATCAGCCCCCTTGCCTCAAGGTGGGACCCACTCTGTGGCACAGTCCACACTCCGGAGTCCCTGTAAGCCTAGCCAAGGCAAGGCTCCAGTTGAGATCACATCCTTGCACAGCACCATCCCCTGCCCTTTCCTGCTGCCCTTTTCTAGAGAGTTCTGCCTCAGTAAGCCACTTCCACTCAAACCTCTGTCTCAAGCACCCAACCTAAGGTAGCATCCCAACAATATACCCTGGGTGGAGCTCTGCCCTAATGCCTGTACCACCATCATCATTCTTATTTATTTATTTATTTATTTATTCATATGGTTTGTCACGACAGGGTCTTGTTATACTGCCCAGGCTGGTCTCAAACTCCTGGCCTCAAGGGTCCTCCGCCTCAGTCTCCCAAAGTGCCGGGATTATAGACATGGGCCATGGAGTCCAGCCAGCACTCTTGAGCCCTTGACCATGGTCACTGATTATCAGAGGTGTTTAACATGCACCTGTATATGAGTATGTGTGAATGTATGTATGTATGTGTATATATGTGTGCATATATGAATGTATATATATTTATATATGGATACGTGTAAATTGTTATATGCAAATCATGTTTATGTAAATTACTGATGTGAATTATAAATGTATAGATTATATGTGTATGAATTATGTATGTAACTTTTAAAAATTATCCTTTGGATGTCTTTAGGTGGGACATGGAGTCTCTTGTTCACCTGTCTTCAGCCTCCCTAGTGTCTTCAGCTAGGCTTGCCACTTGGTTACAATACCTGTTGGCCCCTGTGGGCATTTAAGGTCTTCACCCCTATCTTTGATCATTGTTTGTCGCTTCCTCCTTCCTTGGGTGACACACAAGAAAAGCCCCTGCTATTCTCTTTGGTCAGCCCAAGTGCTGGGGGTGCAGGAGCTTTGAGGCCCCCACCTCACTCCAATTCTCAGCAGGATGCTCATGCCTGGGAGAGGCACAGGGACCCAGGGCCCCTCCCACACAGCTCTTAACCATCGAAGCAGGGCTCACCTCTGCCATCTCGATTTTCCCATCCGAGTTTTTATCATACTTCTGCATGAACTCCTTCATCTTTTCTCCAAAGTTGTCACTCTTTGACATCTGTGGAAAGACAAAGGGGGCTGATTTTTGCTGCTGTATCTCATGTGAACCATGATCTCAGAGCAGCAGGCTTGGAAATCATTTCCATCCTGGATAAGTGGGTGCAGCACCAGGTTCTGCTGATGCTCTGATTGATCCCAGCTGTGTTGTTTTCCTTTCCAGGTCCCCTCCAAATCAAGTCATCTCTTCTTCAAGGCTCAGTCATACAGATTTCAAAGGACACGTGGCCATGCTCCATACCACATAATCAAACATGCCCTGCTGCCTTTGAGATGAATTAAGCTACAACTGTGTAGGAAGGGTTTGGACTTGTTCCCATCACTCAGATGTGAGAACTAAGGCCTCAACACTGTACTGAAGCAGCTTGTAATCAAACTGAACTTAATCCAGTGCCCCATAATAGGTTAGCACTTCATTATAGCAAGGTGGATTGCTCATTTTCTTCTTTAAAGACTAACTGGCAATTCCACACTATTTTCACTCCAGATTTTCATGTCAGGAGGAACATGAGGAGGAGGTCGTCATGTAGCTGAAGGGTAATTTAAATAGTCCACCCCATTATTCTGACTACTAGAAAGCAAAGAACTTAAAACATTCCTTCAGGCCCACAGCTGCCTATTTTAAATATGGACTTGAAGCTCTCGAACCTTCCCCTGATTTGAGATAGTGCTGATTAATTATTTGCATTAAGGAGCTCTTCCTTCTCCCTAATCAATGATGAGCCCACCTGGCATGGCTGATGCTCCTGCGTCACTCACCTGATGACTTCCACATGAATTGTGTGCTCCCCAGGATTGGGCCAAGGGAAATTCTATCACTTATGAGAGTCTCCTGAATCCCTCTGATTGCTTTTTACTTTTCGAATTAGTATCAGTTTGTCAATATTTATTTGTTTATCAATATTTATTTATATTTACAAAAGTACATAGTCTGATCCCAGGCACTTGTCACAAATGTGGCCATCTTTTTTAAGTTTTACAATAGCTCCTGTGAAGTTAGTAGCCCTTCCATTTGACACACTAATGGAGGTTGAGATGACTTCTCTAGAGGGCACCCAGTGAGTATAGTCAGAATTTGAACTCATGGCTTTTGCTTCCAAGGCCCATATTCTTTCTACCATATAACAGCTGCTCTGAGAACCAGTCCTGGATGACATCAGTTGGGATTGTTGACAGACTTGAAAATTACCCCGATGACATCTGAGGAAGGGAATGACTAAGAGAAGGATTTTAGATGCAAAGCACTTCATAAAAACACATTTCTCCAACTAGCCCATGATCCCAGAGTCAGTTCTGAAGCCCATGCTTTCTGTGATCCAGGCTTCATTATCCTAAGAGTTGATGGGAGAACTGTTGATAAACAAACCCATGAATCGCCTCCAACCCTTTAAGCCCGTCACTTTGACCTCCTTCTCATTGGGGCATTTGGCCGAGCTTTGAACCAGGAGCTCACTGGCGGATTTGTGACTCATCTCCCAAACTGCTCCCTGAAGAGCTGCAAATAAACAGTGGATTGGCCAACAGACACGCAGCAGGGGACAGTAGAGATACCTCCAGAGGACCCGAGGGAGTTGATGGGAGGGTGTGGGGCTGACTCCATGTACTCCAGAACCAGACACAGGAATCACAGCAGACTAGTTCCAATCACCTGAGCTTTGCAATATTTCACATACCTCCCCCAAAAGCCTTTAGTAAACTCAGTAGTGCCATGTTAGCACCAGGGAAAGCAACATTCCTGTCACTAAGGGGCTGGGATGTGATCTGGAGTCACTTTGGGCAGGCTTAGAAGGTTGTGACACCACCACGAATGAGGCCAGCCAGTGCCGTCTGGTTCAGATACTGGCTGAGAGCAATCCTTAATTTTCCTCTAGTTCCTTGCTGGGGATTCTAGCCTGTGTTGCTCTAGAACAGTAGTTCTCTTCTGAGGACGATTCTGCCCCCAATCTCTTACCAAGGGGACATGTGGCAATGTTTGGAGACATTTTTGATTGTCACAGCTTGAAGGAGGATGATAGTGGCATCTCACGGGTAGATCCAGGGATGCTACTAAACTCCTACAATGCACAGGGCAGCTGCCACAACAGATTATTCAGCCTCAAATGCCACAGTGCCAAGGACCTCCTAGGCATCCACTCTGGAATCATGACCCCTAAGCACCTTAGGGCAGCTATGGACTCTGTCCCTAGGGAAAAAAATACTGCATCTATATTAATATATACATACACAGACATAAAGCTTTGCAGTTTTGCAGGAGGGTTCATCAACCCCTGGTGTCTATTTATGAATAGCCCCCAATTCTAGACACCCAAGGATATTGAGATAGGGTACTCTTAGGTGATAGCCTATTTTTTTTTTTTTTGAGATGGAGTCTCGCTCTGTCGCCCAGGCTGGAGTGCAGTGGCGCGATCTTGGCTCACTGCAAGCTCCGCCTCCCGGATTTACGCCATTCTCCTGTCTCAGCCTCCCGAGTAGCTGGGACTACAGGCGCCTGCCATCTCGCCCAGCTAGTTTTTTGTATTTTTTAGTAGAGACGGGGTTTCACTGTGTAGACCAGGATGGTCTCGATCTCCTGACCTCGTGATCCGCCCGTCTCGGCCTCCCAAAGTGCTGGGATTACAGGCTTGAGCCACCGCGCCCGGCCGATAGCCTATTTTTTTATCCTTACAAATAAAATGCTGTGTCAAGACCAGCGATATGAGGCCTGTTTATGGCATACATAACTGGGACAGAGCACGCTCAAAGGCATAGGTCAGGAAAATCCCAAACAATGGGAGACAGGGCTGGGCTTACCATGCCAGAGCCTTTTCTTGCCTTCTCCAGCTCTTGGAAAAAGTTTTCTAGCTCTTTACCTTCAATATACCCATTTCCTGGAAAGAGAGAGAGGAAAAAATCAATCTCAGTGCTAAATAGTAAGGGGAGCATGGGGTGGGCCTGTCAGGGGCTTCGTGGAGAATGTCTTCTCCCAGCTGGCCCACAGGCAGGTGTCTAGGCCAGTGGAGCTAGGGGTGTGAGTCCAGCCCCCAGGGCATTTGCACCTAGAGATCCAAGATGAACAACATACATTCAGCAGCTAGAAAATACTGGGAGGAACTAGCACAGGGTCCGAGAGGACAGAGGAGAGCAGAAGCTGGCAGCTTCTGTATCTGTCCCTAAAGCCTGGGCAAGCACTAGGTGGTGGAGGTGTGACAGGTCGTCAGCAAGTGGTGGGCTCTGGTCAGAGCCAGAACGGGGTCCCTGGGGTTCAGAAGGTGTAGTGGGTTGGAGTGCTCCCCCAGAATGGGACCTTATTTGGAAACAGGGTCATTGCAGATGTCATTAGTTAAGATGAGTCATACTGGATTGGGGTGGGCCCTAAATCCAGTGGTTGGTGTCCTTATAGGAAGGCCTCGTGGAGACACAGAGACCCCGGAAGACCACGTGAAGATGGAGACAGAGGCCAGTGTGATGTGTGTTCAAGTCAAGGAATACTGTGGGCTGCCAGCAATCACTAGAAGCCAGGAGGGAGGCAGGGAGCAGATTCGCCCTCAGAGTTCTAGCAGAGCCTGTCGACGCCTTGATTTCACACTTCTAGCCTCTGGAAATGCGAGAGAATATATTTCTGTTGTGTTAAGGCACCACCTATGACAGTCCTAGGAAACAAAAACAGAAGGGCCCAGAAAAAAGAGAACCACAGGGCATCTGTCCTATGGGATGTCACCTCCCACCCCGCACTTCGTCACAGGAATCAAGGATAGGAGAGGCATCCCACCTGGTAATGAAGAGAGGAGGCTCTGAGGCCTGTGGATGCAGATTCAAAGCCTGGTTCTGCTGAACTTACCAACAGTGTGACTTTGTGACTGTTATTGAACCCATCTCATCTGCAAAGTGGGTTATTATAATTAAACAGGATTTTGTATGGAAAACCCGTCCTCTAGTCATTATGAGTGCAGCATAAATGTTGTTACTGAGTTCCATTACTAGAACCCGTGTCTAAGGTGGGAATGAATCTGTGGGAAAAGTGCAGTGATCAGAACCAGGTCCCGAGGTCACAGCCTGACTTGCGAGATCACATAAGTAGTGGGAGGTCCTTTAGATTCTCACACCTTCAGCCTGGGTGGTCTAGAGACCAGGACTGAGCTGAATGCATAGTCAAGGTCACCGGTCAGTGCTGTGATGGGGAAGGAGGCATTTGTGGTTGGGAAATCAGGCAGGGCTCAGGCAGTGTCTCCTAGACGTTGCTGTGGCAAAGAATCTCCTGGGAATTTTTCCTTTTTTTTTTTGAGACAGGCTCTTGCTGTGTTGCCAGGCTAGAGTTCAGTGCTATTCATAAGTGTGATCATAGCACACCACAGCCCCAAACTCCTGGGTTCCAGTGATCCTGCCTCAGCCTCCCAAGTAGCTGGGACTACAGGTACCTGGCACCCAGGGATCTTTAAAAAATATGGATATCTGGCCCCCACCTCTAGACTTTCTGATGCAATTTGTTTGGGGTGTGAACTAAGCACCATGATTTCTTTTTTTTTTTTTTTTTTTTACACTGCCAGGTGATTTCCTGTGCAACAAAGTTTGAAAACCACTGACCTAAAGTCAAGTTCCAAATCTGATCTAAAGCCATTGAGGAAGATTCCCATAGAGCAGATTCAACTCAAATGGGAAGGGAGGTGGTAGCTTTCACCAAGGGCAAATGGAATTACCAACGCAACAGAGAAAATAAAGGAGCATTTACCCTGGCCTTTGTGAGGGCTTGTGAGGGGAGGCTTTTCCCAGCCTCTCCTCCTAGGGTCCCCTGGGAATTTAAATTCTGAATAAACTTAGAGGCACTCTCAACTGAAGAATATGCCACAATAAATATTGTATGGCAAGAATCACATGAGATAAATTATATATTTTTGTCTGCAGGGAAAAGACGTGATTGTAATGGGCTTGCAGAGTGAGACTTGAGTTCCCTTTTATCCTAGAATGGGGTGGTTATCTTCCTTCTAGGATGTTTGTAAAGCTTCTTAGGAGAACTGGAATTTCAGAAGAGCGTGGTTCCTGTGAGGCCGGCTAAAGTAGGGGAGTGAGGGAGAGGGAGATGGGCTTTCTAGGCAAAAAGACATTCATCTAGTTGATGATACTCTGAGTTGGAGAATGAGGAATTTTTCTCTTCCTGGTTACTCCCTGCGGCGATCTGGCTATTCTCGTATCGCTGAGGTGCAATTTCTTCTCGACTGAGAAGGCAAAGTCACATTCTTCTCCTTGGAGGCTTTGTAGAGTCAGACGGGGAGGTGGAAAGCTGAGCTCAGCCCTGGGTGCATCTGTGGCTTCCAGAAGCCCAAGGCTAGGGCAGGAGGTGGGGGCTCAGAGCTGGCACCATGAATGTGTGGCACAGTTCAGTGAAGCAGAGACCACAGGAGCCACGGCTGGGCAGACACAGGAGCGAGTATGTGTCTGTTTCATAAGTGTATCAGGAGGTGGCTGAAAGGAACTGGGTTGGGGGAGCCCGCAGAGCAGCATGGTATGTTTCCAAGAGCTGCCTCCACTTAGCTCTGAACAGTGTCCCTCATTCCTCTGTGGAGCCCTGTTTTGCACCAGGTCCTCGATGTTCTGCCATTTCTTCTCTGGCCCCCTCACCTACCATTTCAGGGGTCGGCAGAGTGACCAGCCTTTCTTGCTGAGGCACCGACACCTGGTTCTTCTCCTCCCTCTGTTGTACCCAGATCAGAGGACACCACCTCTGTGAACCTCAATTTCTTCTCCTATGAAATGGGGACAACGATAGCACCCTCCTCATGCGGCTGCTGTGAAAATTAAAGAGGATAATAATACACTTGCCGCGCTGGCCGCCTCAAACATGCTGGCAGACATTGCCATTATGGCCGCTGTTTGTGCCTCCCGTCCATGCTGCAAACACCTTGACCCTGGGCTGCTTTCTTTAGGTTGGAAAGATTTAGGGGCGCAGAGGGAGGCTAGAGCAGGCAAGGCCAGCACGGAGCCCCGCTCCACTGAACACTCTGAATCCAAAGAAAAAAAGTACAGCTCTCTAGGGGCCACCTTTTCCTTGGAGTTTTTCTGGGACTTAGAAAGAATAAGTATTTATTTTTACTCCATCTTTTTTTTCTAGAAAGGTTTGAAGGAGGTTTAACAACCTCAAGAAACTCAGACAATCAGCCAGTGCCTCATCCAGCAGGAAAGTTCTGAAGGTCAATGGAATGTCTGTAACTTTTCAAAGCGATTTTGCCCTCTTGCTTTGCTCCAGCTGATAATCTGAGCCCTCACTATGGGTAAGGCATGTAAGGGTTGCTGTGGGGGAAACGAACCCACACACAATGTTTCCAGACACACGGGCATGGCAGAGTAGAATCCTTTTCTGCGGACAGAAGACATTGAGGCACACAACAGAGAAGGCAAGCAACTTGCTCAGGACCACACAGCCAGGGAGGACCAGAACGGAAGTGTCCTAATTCCTGATCCTGGCTTAATTCACTGGTTCATTCATTTGAGGAATTTTTTTTTTTTTTTTTTTTTTTTTTTTTTTTTTTAGACAGGGTCTGCTCTGTCATTCAGGTTGGAGTGAAGTGGCTGGATCATGGCTCACTGCAGCCTCAATGTCCTGCATTCAAGCCATGCTCCCACCTCAGCCTCCCAAGTAGCTGGGACAACTAAACAAAAAATATTTTTTGTTTATTTGTTTTTGGTAGAGACAGGGCTTTGCCATGTTGCCCAGGCTGGTCTTTAACTACTGAGCTCAAGCGATCCACCTGTCTTGGCCTCCCAAAGTGCTGGGATTACAGGTGTCAGCCACCGTGCCTGGCCCATTGGAGGAACCTTTGTTGAGCATCTGCATTCTGTAGGCACTGGAGGTGCAAAGGCCAGCTAGGTCCTGCCATGGTGGGACTTATGCTGTAACAGGGTGTGGGTGGGGCAGGGGACAGACAATAAGCAAGGATATGAATTTAAACATGGTGTTTCCAGTGTCGAGAGCAATGAAGGAATGATGGTGTCACAGAGTAGATATCGACTTCCAGGGCTTCTTGGAAAGGACGAGCAGGGAAGACCTCCCAGGAAACCTCAGCCTCCGGGAAGGGGGTAGAGAAAGGAAGGAGGAAAACTGGAGGCAGGGAAAGAGGTCCAGTAGCTAGAAGGGCAGCTGTGGAGAGAAGCCACTTCCCTGAATTCAGCTTGAGCAGCACAGGCAGCAGCAGGTTTCCGGGGCAGGAGGAACCCCCCTCCCCACACTAGGAATTCCACCACCTCCCTCTGGGCACCTCAACAAAAGGACAGAAATGTGGTTCAATGCAACGAGCCTTGATGTTTTTGAACTGAGCCACATTTCCACCTTGTGCCTGGTGCTCAGGGAGCTATCACCAAGGTTTAGATGTGGGCCCATTCCCCAAAAGCACCAGTGGTCAGCCTGGGAGAGGGAGGCAGACGGGCAGCTGACGGCAGACAGTGAGGAGCAGAGGAGAGACTGGCAGGTGGCGCTGCAGGGCCCAGAAGGGACACTCCACACGCAGCCCTCCATTGTGGATGGAAAATGGCCTTCGTTGCTCCAGCTTCCCTCAAAGCAACTCCCCATCCATCTCCAGGAGGCCCTTATCACTGGAGGCTCGGGTAGAGGAGAGGCTCGTGGACACCCTTCTAGGAGGACATTAGCACTGGATGAATGGTCTGCTGTTTCTATGACCCTCTTGCAGCGAGTGGGGTGACTGGTCACCAAGCAAGGTTCATGCAGATGGGCAGTGATAAAGATGTGGTTACTGTGGCAACCGTCACTTCTAACCTGTTGTCAGACCACATCCTGTGAACATGAGGGAGCAGAACTGAGGTGAGACCAAGGGACCCTGCTTCCTTCCTTACTCTACTCTTGCTACCATTCTTCATCACCACCATGCCTCGGTTTCCCCCAATTTAAAGTGAGACAATACTACTTTACCTTTCATCTGGCCACAGACACTTGGGAAGCCATGCCTGGAGGAGGCTTCACTCCTCAGTGTAAAGAGACCTCAGGGAGACCTTGTTCTCCCTAAGCCTTGTATGTTAGATTTTCTAGGAGTTGAACAGGTAAGAGGTACCTGAGTAAGTGGTATAATATTAATAATTCTACCACCTGCTCTATGACTGTCCATGTGATGTTGGGCAAGTCAATCTCTCCGAGCCTCAGTTTCTTTATCTCTAAAATGGATATAACTATTTATGCCCTCTCTACTTTACAGAGTTATGGTGAGAGCTGTACAAGGTAACGTTGTGGAAGCACTCTGGAAAACGTAAAATCTCACATAAATGAAAGGAACAAATATTGCCTTCCATTTATAGTCTCTCCTCTTAAGTTCCTCTAAATCAATTTATAGATGAAAACTCATTAACCTGAAGAGTTCCAGCACCACTGCTTTCCTTAGAATACTGGTTCTCAAGCCAGGTATGGTGGCTTACGTCTGTAATCCCAGCACTTTGGGAGACTGAGGTGGGTGAATTGCTTGAGGCCACGAGTTCAAAACCAGCCTGGCCAACATGGTGAAACCCCATCTCTACTGAAAATACAAAAATCAGCTGGATGTGGTGGTGTGTGTGCCTGTAATCCCAGCTACTTGCGAGGTTGCGGCACGAGAATTGCTTGAACCCAGGAGGCGGAGGTTGCAGTGAGCTGAGATTGTGCCACTGCACTCCAGCCTGGGTGACAAAGTGAGACTCTCTCAAAAAAAAAAAGAAAAAAAAAGAAAAGAAAGAAAAGAAAAAAAAGAAAAAGCCAGGTGCGGTGGCTCATGCCTGTAATTCCAGCACTTTGGGAGGCCGAGGCGGTTGGATCACGAGGTCAGGAGATTGAGACCATCCTGGCTAACACGGTGAAACCTCGTCTCTACTAAAAATACAAGAAAATTAGCCGGGCGTGGTGGTGGGCGCCTGTAGTCCCAGCTACTCGGGAGGCTGAGGCAGGAGAATGGCATGAACCTGGGAGGCGGAGCTTGCAGGGAGCCGAGATGGCGCCACTGCACTCCAGAGCGAGACTCTGTCTCAAAAAAAAAAAAAAAAAAAAAAAAAAAAAAAAAAAAAAAAAACGAAAGAGAGAAAGAAAGAAAGAAAAAATACTAGTTCTCAGTTGAGGCTGTGTATTAGGATCACCTGGGAAGCTCTGACAACAACACTGTTGCCTTGGCCCCATCCCCAGCATTTCTCATTTAATGGATGAGGGGGAAGGGGGTGTTTTCAAAGTTTTGCAGGTGATTCTAAAGCTCAGAACAGTCAAGGTTCGGAACTGCTTCAGAGCAGCATGTCTCAAACTTTAGGGTATATAAAAAGTACCCAGGGATCTTATTAAAGTGGAGATTCTAATTCAGTAGGATTGGAGCATAAGGGCGTGCTGTTCAAAATGCCGTCTGTGGACCAGCAGCGTTGGAACGACCTGCGCGCTTGTTAGGAATGCAGAATCCCAGGCCCACCTTGGACCTGCTGAATCTCTTTCTCTGGGGGGTGGTGCCCAGCAATCTATTGATCACACTGTCTTGGTGATTCATCAATATGCTGAAATCTGAGAAGCAATGGCTCAGTGGTTTTCAAATTTTGGTCTAGGCCAGACACATCAGTGTCACCTGGGGGCTTCTTAGAAATGCAAATTGTAAGGACTGACCCAGGACCTACAGAATCTGAGTCTCTGGGGATGGGGCCCAGAAGCCTGTGTTCTAACCAGCCCTCCAGCACACTCAAGATGTTGCATCCAGTTGCTTCTAGTGCACCAGCCTGTGTAGCACTCCGCGGTCCATAGATTAGCGAGGTCAAAGGAGGGAAGGTTCGCACCTTCCGAATTTCCTCGTTAAGCTGCACCAGAAGGCATCTAGGAGGCCAGGCCACTTGTTGGTCTATCTGGAGTTGGAATTGACTGAAGGCGAACAGTCCTTTAACCTCCATCTGGACCACCCTCTGGGACAGTCAAATCCTACCCTTTGAAAGGTAAGAAATTGGCTTCCCCAGGCCCTGCCCCAGTATTAATCTGGCTTCGCATGGTGCGCATCATTCACAAAGAGCTTTCCGCTTCCCACCTCATCTGTTCTTTACCACCCTGCCCGGTAAGCAGTTATCAACCCCATCTTAGCAAGGAGGAATCAGAGGGGGAAGGAGATTCAGCCACAGCTGACAGAGATCCTGGCCTCCTTCTATTTGTCTCAGGGACAATGTTTGTCCATATCTGCATTTGTCCTGGCTTCTCACTCTGGCTCTGTCTCTCTTTCTCTCTCTCTCTCACACACAGACACGCACACACACACACACACACACACATACACACACACACACACACACACACACACACACTTCTTCCAGTGGCTTCTGGAAAAAAGAATAAGCCCCAGAGTGAAGAGCTACCAGCTACCAGCTGAATGCTTGGGCACTTGAATTTCAATCTGTGTTTCTGGGCTGTGCTGCTTTGGACCAGTGGCTCCGGAGCTGGGCTGGGTCCCCTGAACCTGTGGACATCTGGCAGCCTAACGCTGGGCTGAGTCCCAGGCATGAGGGAGGCCAGAAGGATAGGGCAGATTGGGTGAGAGGGGAGATAGTGGAGAGCCAACAAGGACGGGGGAGGGCTGAAGCCAGAGGCCCCAGATGGGCCAGCTTGGCAAAGGAGGGCCTGTGATGCAATCTGCCGGCGGGCTGGGGCTGGAGAGGGACTGCTCTTGAAGAGCCTCAGGCCTGCTCTATTAATTCTGGCTCCCTTGGTGCTGGAATTGATTTCCCTGAGGGGGTCTCCTTAGCCCTGGAAACCTCCCCCAGGGGCTTGGCTGGTAAAGCTGCTGAAGTCTGGAGGGGAAGATACAAGCTGAGCAGGGCAGGGACAGCTGGCCGGGCCGGGCTGGTAGCTTCCCTGGCAATGCGGGGCTGGCGTCTTGTTTGTGAAACGGGTCCCTTAGGCAGCCTCCCCTGGGAGCCCCAGCTCTTCACAGACCAGCTGCTCCCCGCTGCCGGCTGGTGCAATCAGAGTCAGAAGCAGAGCCATAGCGGGCAAGAGCCCACTTGGAGGTTCCTGGCGTAGAGCTGGTGCGCGTGGACACTGTTAGTGAAACAACTGGGGAGTTGGGGGTGGGAGCAGAGGCAGGGGTGGGGGACATTTTCCAGGGCCTACCCCAGATGGGTCAGGCAGCTGTTCCCTGAGAACCTCATATCCTGACATCACGCCACGCCCAACTGAGAGGTACACAGACCCCTAGAGGTTCACTAATGGGGTCAGAGAAAGCTCTCCTCTGACAACTTTCATCTCGGTTCCCAGTGTCAGACCCTGTTGATTTTAATGGGCCAAGACCCAATCGTTTTGATAAATCCTATGATTACCTTATAAACGTCATAGGTATGCTGCATTGTAACTGTTGTGTCATTTATATAAACACTTAATATACATCACGTGTGTTGTGACCCTGTTTCAGCGTGTCTTTCGTTTTGGTATTGCAGGACCCCTCATGCAGCCACCCGAGGCCAGTTGCCCAGGTTTCCATCCATCTCTGAGAGGTGTTGATGTTGTGAATTTCCTCCCCATTCCCGAAACCAGGGACAAACAAATGAGCAGTGGCCTGTGCTCTGGAAGAGCCTGCCTGGGCCCTGCAGTCTGGCCCTGAGTGGTCCTCAGTGTTGCGTGGGCTTAGAGACGACTTCCACCAGGTCACTGGGTTTCAGAGGGCGAGGATGGGAGCCTGGGCAGAGCTATCCTCAGCCCTTTGTGGCTTCTGTTGTTATTTTCAAAATCCTCAGGGTCCACATAGATAAGGAGCAGGACTCAGTCCCTGTGAGAGGCTTTGAGCACCCCCTGCATCACCTGGGCCACTTGGAGGTGAATAGGAGCCTAGAAGAGTCTAGACAGATCCCCCCACCTGGAGACATATACATATTTCTTACAAGGGAAGAAAAGGTGTCTATCACATTGTTTTCTTCTTATATCTTTATTTATTTAGTTAGTTATTTTTTTAAAGATAGGGTCTGGCTCTGTTGCCCAGGCTGGAGTGCAGTGGTGCGATCGTAGCTCACTGCAGCCTTGGACTTCCTGGGCCCAAGCCATCTTCCTGCCTCAGCCTCCCAAGTAGCTGGGACTACAGGCATGCACCACCACACCTGGCTAATTTTTAACTTTTTAGTAGAGCAGAGGGTGGGGAGGTCTCACTGTGTTGTGCAAGCTGGTCTCGAACTCCTGGCTTCAAGTGATCCTCCTGCCTCGGCCTCCCAAGGTGCTGGATTATAGGCCTGAGCCACTGTGCCTGGGCTCCCTTCTTATATCTTTATTGTTTTGCTGACTACACAGGAAACAGATACTCTTGTAAAATTTTCAAGTGTTACAGAAATTAGAAAGTAAAAGAAAATCCCCTTTCATGTGGCTCATCCACTCTTCAGAGAGAACTGCTATTATTCAGTTGTATTTTTCTAAATATCCTGCAACATACATACGTCATTTATAATAAAAATGGGCTTATATCATAATAGTGTTCTGCTACAGTTTTAAACAATGTCTTAATAATACATCTTGGACATATTGCCATGTCACTACAAAAGCTTCACTTTGCCCTATCATACTCCATCATAGAGATGACCATATTTATTTTTCTGTCCCCTGGTGAAGCACATACCCCCATGCCTGTTGAAATTGTTAGTAATTCCAAAGAACACTGTAATAGACATGATTGTTCGTATAACTTTTTGCGCACATACGAGTATTATCTATGTAGGCTAGATTCTTGGAAGGGAGTAGGATGTTCAACTTGGCCCCATGAATGTCCCCTTGCTCCTGGAAGAGAACTCATCTTATCTCTACACTCTTAGTTGCTTTCAAAGGGGTAGCAAAAGCTAAGGCACTTCTCTTCGGAGCTACAACTTTGCTGCTTGCAGATGGTCAGTAAAATAGGAGCCTGCTGGCCTGTCTAATCAGAACCACAAATAAAGGACAGTGTGAACTCTGAACTGGGCATCCCTCAGCCACCTGGGTCCTTTAGAGGGGGAAAGTTCCTGATACAGAAGCGATCAGGAAGCAACAGGGCAATGGGCTCGGATACATAAGGCTGTGTCGGGGCCACTCGGAGCATGGAGGTGATGTGTGCAAGAGCCCTAGACCCCACCAGGGTCAATGGGTGGGCTTGGCTGTTATCTTCCCTACCTCAGCCTTTCAGAGACAATGTTGGAACCCTCCCAAATGCATGCTCTTGGCTGACTGCTGAAGCAGAGTTGGTGGAATGGTATTGTGGACTAGGAGACCAGATTCCTGGTTTCCCCTTCACGTCTTCCTGCTTTGCTGTGTGATCTTGTGAAAAGAATTTTGCCTCTTTGAGTCCTAGTTTCTCACTCTCCAAACACACACGTCTTCCTTTCTCTACCACAAGGCTAATGAGAATTTTGAAAATAATCCAACTCTTTAGGGTGATGGTGGCTTTTTCCATTTTGAAATGGGCTAAGGTTCCTCCTGCCCCCATCCTCCCTCTCGTTGGGATTCAGCTGCCTCCTAAGATCTCTTCATCTTTGTTTACTACCAGCCAGCATCCAGAAGGGGTGGGGAGGTGGTTCCCACTCTCTGGGGGCTGTCGTTAATTGGGCTCCAGCAAGCTCACTCCAGGGACCTGGAGAGCTGCAAGGGAGAGTTCTCTCAGGCGTTTTTAAGATTGTGAGTGGTGGGGGGCACTCTTAGAATTGGGAAGAAATCCCATGTTGAAAACGGAAACCAGAATTGGTGGGAGAGAGGCCTAAATAGGGCTGGGAGCACCTCAAGCACTGTGGTGTTGGGCTCATCTGCAGCCTTTGGGTGTTCAGGAGGAGAGGAAGGTCACCTAAAGCCTAATTCTGGATCCTTTTGTGGAATTCCAACTTGGCTGTATACATATTTTCCTAAGTCTCCTCTCTCTCATCTCTGGTATTTTAATCCTCATTGCCTTCCTTCTCTGTTGGGTCCATGGCCCTTCCTTGGGACTTCCTTGAGGCTGTGATGCAGAGATGGCAGTAGGAGCCTGATAGACAAGGAAGATGTAAGCATCGAGCTCCCCCTTCAACCCAGAGCAGGAGGGAGCCAGAGGCACAATGACTTTGGGAGGCTTTGAAGATCTTGGGTTTGGTGGTAGCTTAACTACACTCTAGCCAAGCCAAGGATCCCATTTTGGGATACATGAAACTGCCCAACACCCCCAAGGGTGGGATGGGGGCTTTTCTTTGGGGGAATGGGAGGGAGACGTGTACCTATCATCATGGAAAAAAACCCTCTTCCAAACCAAGCAGGTGTCCAGGAACCAGAGTGGGGGAATAAACGCTGGCCAGGAACCAGTCCCACCAGTAACTTGCTCCATGACCTCAGAAAAGTCAACCCCTGTGTCTATTTCTTCATCTGTATAAGGGGAGTCATGGTCTGCCCAGCAGCCTCACAGCTTGAGAAGGTGCAATTGTGCTTAAGTACAATGTCTCAGATAAACGTAAAGATCTGCATGGTTATAGACAGTGCTCTTGGTTGTCCCTCTGAGAATGGGGGAACATAGAACTGTAGAGTCCTCTGTTTATAGCTGACTCATCTACCAGGAAGCCAGTGGTGTAACCTTGGCTGCTTGGTAACTTTCCTTGAATCATGCAAGTCTCTGGTGCAGATAAACTGGCAGGAGCCTCCTTAGGGAATGTGCATGTCATCTGGAATACTAAAAGGCTGCACTTCTCTTAGGAGAGCCCTTTGTACCAAGGGAATTTTATGGCAGGAGCTGGGGATTAGAAATACAACCCCTTCTTAGCCCCATTTTACAGATTTAACAATCTACCCACCTCCGTCAGTAATTCATAGGTAGATCACAATCCTAACTCAGGTATTCAAATGCCTAGTCCCCTACCCCTTCAGCTTTCTCAGTTGGCTCCAAGGAAACAAAATTTCACCCATTAGCATCCCCAGACATTAACCCCTGCCTCCCCATAGCACTCTGGGCAGAGGATCTCTGTTCAGCCACCTCCACACCCTGCCAAGGCAAGGAAGGGAGGAGGGAAGAATGGAGTGAGGCACACCTGACGCCCCTCTGTTTTCCATCCTCCTTGCTCTCAGACCCCAGGATAAACTCCCTGAGCCACCACTCCGTCACCCCACAAAGATCTGGGCCAGGGGCCTGAATGACAGGTGTCAGAGCCCACAGGACTGAGCCTGGCCCCCTGGGGGGCTGTGCAGTGCAGTGGTTAAGAACTTGTGTTCTGGAGATAGCATCTGTCTTAGCCTTTCCCATAGGCCTCCCTTTGGGGTCAGCCCCTCCAGGAGCCATTAGCTATCACAGGGGAGGGTAGCTACAGACACCACAAAATGTCTGAGATGCCAGGACATTTTGGATGCTCATCGTAGCCAGGTCTGTGCGTAGAGAGGGAAATCAGATCACTTACTTTTTCGAAGTGACAGAAACAGAGTCTCTAGTGATATCAAAAGCCTCTAAAGGGGGACCACCCTTTATGCCTGAGTCAGACCACCACAGACTCTCGGAATCCCAGTGCTGGGGGCTACCTCCAAAGGTCATTCTGTCCGGCCCTTGCTTTTTGGTGGAGTCAGCGTCAAGACCACACAGAACAGAGGGTTGGTCACTGAGGCACTTAGGGTGGTGCCTCCCCCTACCCAGAGATGAAGTCACCGAGAGCACCAAGGATGATCACTATGAGGGAACAGGTCTGGCCTGGCACCCCAGCGCTGTCCCCACCACACCCACTGCTGCTGTGTTAGGAAACCCACATGCCCATGGCGGCTGGAAAATGGACTAAGGAAGCCGGGGGGTGTTCAGGGTCCCCAATGCCATTTTACACTCCTGCTCCCAGCCATTCAAGCTGGGGAGGCCAAGTTTCCCTTCAGGATCCCCTAATTGATCCCAGCCTCCAGCAGTGTAAGGGGGCTAACCTGACATTCAACAAAACGGGAAGAGGAGGAAAGAAATGAGTGGGCTTCTGAGACCTGTGGCTGGAGCAGCTGAAGGCAGGGGAGGTGGGGGAGATGGCAGGGGGAACCTGGAGGCCTTCCCAGCCCAGCCCACCTCTCTGAGAAAGCTCCCACTTGCTCAGAATAAAGCTGCAAATGCGGGTGGGCTCTGGGTCATCTGTGTTAGGGAAGAAAGTTACTGACAGTTGTGCCCAGAGCAGCCGGATGTCTCCCAAACTGGGGACCCTACCCCAACAGGCTCTGCGACCAGGCCACCTCCTAAGGGCAAACGTACACCTGCCCGCATTCAGCGCCGCCCCCTGTCCCCTTCACCGCAGGTCCCCTGGGTGCCAGTGGGCACAGAAGTTGGGAGCTTTACTAACCGTCTGCGTCAAAGTGCTTCCAGATTTCCAGGAACTGGGACGCCGTCAGCTCGGCCAGGTGCAGGTAAGGGGGCTGCTGCTGCGGGCCAGCCATGGCGAGCCGCTCGGAGACCTCAGCCTGCACCGCTCCCGCTCCGCGCCGGCTGGGCTCTGGCACTCGCGCTGGGGCTGTGCGCCACGCTGCCCTTATATACGCTCTGGAGCCTGCGCCCGCGCCCGGCTGCCAGCAGGGGGCGCGCTCGCTCAGGGAATCCGGCCGGGGCGCGGCGCGGCGCGGCGGGGGCGGCGGCACCAGAGGCTCGGACTCGCAGGGGGCCCTTACCTCTGCGCTGAGACCCCTCGGCGCCGGGCCAGGGACACCCGGAGGCTTTTCGGTGAAAAAGAGGGAGAGGCTGCCCTTGCCTTCCCTCCCGACCGCCTTGAGTACATCCACCACTTATTATTGCTGGCAGTAGCAATAATAACAGTAGTAACAACACTAATACTGATACTAACACAAATTTGACAAATATTTAGCACTCGGGCTTCGGAGTTCTCTAGGTCTCTGTCGTGCCTCCTCTCTCCTGATCCTTCCACAGCAGGAAGAGCAGGGACCACTTTTCTGATGAGGTATTTGTGACTTGAGATGATTGAGTGACTGGCCCAGCAAATTAGTGGCAGGGCTAGAATTTGAACTCAGCACTCTTTCCATGTCGCACGTGGCTCCTTCATGGGGCCTGGTCTTGCAGAGCAGCCAAGAGTTCTCAAGGCTTTAGTGGGGAGCAGCTAGAATCAGTAGTGCTCCGGGAGGATTCCGATGGAAGTGGCGTGGGGGTGGGGGTGGGGGGCTTCCACTGTCTGTCTGGGTCCGGGTATATCCGTCCCCTTGGAGCCTCCCTCCACCCCTGGTACCTGCCTCACCCTGGCCATGCTCTGGGGGGCTTTTAGACATTTGGCCAGGGGGTGGCAGAACTAGATCAACCCGTACCAGGTCTTAACCACGCCCACCTAGGGACATCGTGGGAATGTGCCTGCTCCAGTGGGCAGAGAACAACGTCCAACTCTATCTTGGGGATGTTCTGAGCTGGTGTCAGAGAAAATAGACGCAGCTACTGAGCGCACATCCGGAGGGCAGCAGACAGGACTCCCCAGCAGGGAGCTGGTCCCTCTCCCCATTCTCTCCTGCGGTCTGAGCCCTTGGGGGTCTGTCCTGGCCTTGTGGTAAGATAAGACACCTTACCCACAGAGTGACAGCATCATCCCTCCTTTCTCCCCTCTCCTGCCACGGAGTGACTGAGACATGAATTGACGCTCATTAACATGTGCTAATAAGTGTTAGCTGAACCACCTTCCAAGAGGAGAGTGAAAGGGAAGGAGGTAAGTGAGAACGAAAAGGAGGTCGCTGCAGGACAGGGGAACCCAGGAGGAGACAGCGAGGGGGTTGTCCCTTGGAGAGAGGGCCAATCCCAGAGAGAGTCTCAAAGGGGCAACAGAGAATGCAGGTTCCAAAACCACTTGTTCTTTGGCCAGGGTGAATGTGTTCAGAGTTTCTTGCAGCAACAGACTAGGAGGGAGAAGTCATCAAAAGCTAGCTTTAGAGGTACCCACGCCCCTTGCTGAGAGATTCCCAAAAGCCCCGAGGAAGGCAGGATGGCTCAGTGGTTAAGAGTAGACCCTCAAGAATCAGGCTGCTTGGGTGCGAATCCCAGAATCAGCTGTGTGACCTTGAGCAAATTACATAACCTGTCTCTGCCTCAGTTTTTCTCTTCTGCAAAATGGGCATGTGGGCATATGCCTCTTAGAATTGTTAGCCAGGTTCGGTGGCTCACACCTGTAATCCCAGCACTTTGGGAGTCTGAGGAGGGCAGATCACGAGGTTAAGAGATTGAGACCATCCTGGCCAACATAGTGAAACCCCGTCTCTACTAAAAAAAACCAAAGACAAAAAACAAAAAAATAAAGTTAGCCAGGCATGGTGGTGCATGCCTGTAATCCCAGCTGCTTGGGAGGCTGAGGCAGGAGAATTGCTTGAACCCGGGAGGCAGAGAGGTTGCAGTGAGCCGAAATAGCGCCACTGCACTCCAGCCTGGGCGACAGAGCGAGACTCTGTCTCAAATAATATAACAATAATAATAATACAATTGTTCTGAGGATTAAATGAGTTAGGGCTCCTGCTGCCCTTCATGGAGCCAGTGATCAATGGTTGGCTTGGCAAGAAATTTCTCAGTCAGCATCCCCTCCCCTGGGGTAGCTAATGGCTCCTGGAGGGGCTGACTCCAAAGGGAGACCAACGGGAAAGGCTAAGACAGATACTGTCTCCAGAACACAAGTTCTTAACCACTGCACTGTGCAGCCCCCCAGGGGGCCAGGCTCAGCCCTGTGGGCTCTGACACCTGTCATTCAGGCCTCTGTCCTAGATTTGTGTTGGGTGAGAGCTCATCCCTGCTTCTCCAAGAAGCAAAGCCAGTGTCTCCATGCTACTTTGGTTTTCCTGGTGAGGAGTCAAGAGTGAAGCTCCTACCTCCTGCTTTCCAGAGCTGTTGAGATCAAGGGACATGGTTCTGGGTGTGACGGTAGGGTGGCCACAGCTACCTTTAAACTCTCTACTGGGACAGTCTTGCATTGTTCATTTCAGATGCACAGTTAATCTGTTTCTGGAAGGCCCATTCCCGGAGGACCGAGAAGCCCAGGCCGGTGCCTTTGTGCTTTGTCTCCAAGTTGAGTCCTGCAGCAACAGCCACATTTAGCAGCTACAAGTTCCTGCCCTGGAGTCAGATAGATACGGGCTCAAAATACTCTTGCTGGTTGTGAGGCCTTGGGCAAAGCTATTTAACCTCTTTGAACCTTAGTAAAAATCAAGGTAATTAGTCTCACAAAGTCAGTGTAAGGACCAAAAAGAATGTAATCAAGGGGTTAGCGAGCAAGAAGCCCAGCAGCTGAAGTGCTTAATTAATAGGTAGGTATTCTTACCAATGCAAGGATGTGAGGAGGAATTTTTCTTGTTGTTCTGAAATAGTGGCACTTAGGCCACATCTGGAATCATAGGAATCGGACACGTTGTGTCTTCCTGGCTTGCTCAGCCTGCCTGCCACCAGCCACCAAGACCAGGGATTATCAGGGGAGATGTCTGGGTGCAAGAGAGAGGAGCATTGGCCTTCGGGGAGTGCAGCATTTGTGGCTGTCCTGAAGTCAAGTCTTGTTGGAGGAACCCCCAGAAATCCTCTCCAGGTTGTGGGGGATTTCTGCAGTAAGGAGAAACTAGGAGATGCCACCTGGCTCCAGAGTGGGCTGGGGTGAGCAGTATTCTGGAGTTTGGCCCACATATGAAGATGGACTGGCACTTGCTTCTGACTCAGAGCTGTCCGAAGGCCTATGAAAGCAGCCTAGACTGCCCTGTCCTGCGTCTAGAAGGAAGATGGGAGCTACCATGGTTCTCTGCAGCCCTTGGGGGTTGCTGTGGCTCCTGGGAGAGGTGCATATAGTTTAAAGGGGGTGCCGAAGCCAGATACCTGCTGGTGTTTATGATATCCTCAGTGTTTAGGAAGCTAGAGTGGAGCTGAAGACTGCTCCAAAAAACCTTCACTCCCCTGTGCACAGGCCCTCAAACTCCTCAGAGACCAGCAGCGGGAGCCAGAGCCTGGGATGCTCCTACAACCCACAAGGGACCAGAGAGGTAGGAAGATCTCCTGTCCCTCATTTCTCCTTGCAGCTCCCTCTGCCCTACCAGAAGGGGATGTCTTGGAGCCAGCCACCCCTTCTCTCCAGGCTCAGCTCCAGACCCAAGCTCCTAGTCCAGTTTGCAATGGGAAAGGAGAAGAACTTTGCATTGAAGAAGAGACTGGAGTCTTAGTTGGACTGGTCCAAGTTTCAATAACCGAATGTGTGAGGAGAAACATGGACTCAGATAAGAAATCATTCAGGGATAGGAAAGAGAGGTTCGATGAGCATATTTTAAAGCAGTGACGGTAAAGACAGAACACTTTTATAAGCACATCTCCATTAATTGAGGCTCTTGTAAGTAATTTCAGATGTCTGGGGTTCTGCTTCCCTTCCAGGACTTCCTCTCAAGTTTTATTATGATAATGATAATGATGATGATGATGACAATGATGGTGATAACCATGAGGATACCTTTAAATGCCTTGACAGAGAGTTTTGATGTGTCTTGCTTTGTTTGGTCCTCACAACTACCCTATCAGATGTGCAATGCAATAGTTTGACCCATTCTAAAGATAGGGAAATCAAGGCTCAGAGAGATTAATACCCAACCAAGACCTGGGAGGGATGGGGTGTCAATAACATTTTGTCCCTTTAGTTTCCATGGTATATGAAGTCTTTGTGGACCAGGTGCCAAGCTCCTGGGCACTATGTATGAAGTTCTTCCCAGACCCTGGTCACTGGAGCCACAGGGCCCCTCCCAGTGTTAAGGAGTAATGCCAGGCCCACTGTTCCCAGGATGCCCCCCAGTTCTCTGATGGCTGGTTCCTCCCTTCACCAAAAGGGCAAATTGGGGACCACCTTCACTTTTGCATCCCCAGCCCACCAGCTCATCCTGAGTGCCGTGATCTGACACCAAGGACTGGCAGGGAGACTTGGCCAACTGTCCCTCTGCCCCAGGACCCTAGAATCACTCCCTCAAAAAGGGAGGGAGACCTGGTGACTGACGTGGTGAGATGTCAGAGGAAAAATGACAAACAACTTTCCAGCCAGGATCCACTGGGCTTCGGTAATTGGCTGAGCTCCTCAGAGCACCTGGTGTTGTTTTGGGGCACTTCAAAGGGAAAAAGCAGCAGCCTGACCTGGTACCTCACTGTGCCTAGAACGGTTTCTTCCAGATATTGCTTCCTTGGTTTTTATAATGGTCAGGCCTGGCTACCGGAGTGCTGGAGAGCTGGCCTTGCTTCCCAGAAAGGAGGATGAAAGGGATGCAGGAGCCCAGCAGTTTCCATGGAAACGGACTGAGGTGGTGGAGAAAATAGAGAAACCAGAGGCACCCAGAGGTGGAAGCAGAACTTTTGAATAACCCAGTCTGAAGCTTGAGATCTACGGACAGCTCCCTCTGTGCAAAGGATTTGGGTCACCAGGAGGTGAAATAGCAGTAGCTGGGGACAGTTGGGTGATCCTCCCTCCGCAAGCAGGGACACAGGGACTGAGGGCTCAGGCTCCAGAATGCCACAGGCCCCTTTCAGCTCCTGGATCTGCTGTGTATCGGCAGTTCTACTATGTGTTGGTTTTGTAACCCTGGGTAAAATATCGACCCTCTCTGAGCTTGTATTCCCTCATTGGTAAAATGGGGATAACCCTAGTAACTGCCTCAAAGCCTTTGTGAGCATTAAGAGAGGTAATGCATGTTAAGAGTGATGCAAGGCCTGGAACAAAATAAGCATTCAAATGTTATTACAGGGGAGAAAACCGAAGGCAAGTGATGGCGAGTTTAATCCAAATGAGTGCAATCCATCTCCACCCTGGCCAAACCAACTGGTTCAGGGATAGGCAATGAGACATCATATCCCAGAATGCAAAGGAGCTACTGGGACCCCCTCTCTATTTGCACAGTCTGATGTGAAGCTGTGAGGTCTGGAATCATTGCAGCTATCTTGACACCACTGAGTGCAGAGCCTGGGGTGAGGGAAATGGGAGAGGGCACAGAGTAGACACTGAGGATGAAGCCAATGTTTCAAAAGACAGAGCAGAGAGACTGCAAGAAATCAGGTCACAAGTGACATCATTTGAACTGCTGGATCAAGCTGAGCCTGAAGTACCTTTGGACTTCTCAGTTGCACAAGTCAATATATACCCTTTAGTGTTCAAGCCCATTTATGGTAGGTTTTCTTTCATTTGCAACCAAAAAGGTCTGACTGATAATCCATGAAGAGGACAACTGTCCTTGTGGGAGCTGGAAACAGGAAACCTTTTGGAACCAAACTTCTCTCTCCCTCTTTCTGTTAGAGCACAGGGCCACTCTTTCACAGATTGTCTGTGTGTGCTCTGTGCCTCTATTTTCTTCTCTCCCTCCCAGCAGGCATCCTTACAACCTTGCCTTTTACAGTCACCAGCTACAACTTGTCCCCAAGACTCCTCTACCTTTCATTTCCCCTGACAATCTTGCCCCTGTTTCCATATTCCAGACTCCTGAGAAAAGAATCTGGTTGGTCTAGCTTATCTTTTCATGTGAAGCCATTCAAATCATTGGCTGCTGTCCTGTCTTGCAAGGTCACCTAGGGTTGGGCACCCATCTCTTAGTCCAATCAGCTGTGGCTGGGGACAAGTCTCAGGAGGGCGGTGGGCAGCACTGAGAGGGGCCTGTTTCCCTTAGGAACACCTATGGGCATGGTGGAATTAACTGACACCTCTAGTGCTGGGTGCTCAACACAGAAAATTCAAACAAGCTGTGGAACATGTTTGCTTTAACACTGGGTAAAAAAACATTTGGACCAACGAATTCAAATATAAAAGGGAGAATCTGGGGGAAGGGTGTCATCTAAAACAGGGGCTGGCAAACTTTTTTTTGTAATGGGCCAGATAGGAAATTTTGGCGGGGGGTGCTTTGTGGGCCTTAGGTTCTCAGTCTCAACTACTCAACCCTGGTATTATAGTGCAAAAGCAGCTGTAGGTAATATGTAAACAGAGGAATATGACTCTGTTCCAATAATACTTTTAGTAATAATAATAATTTAAAAAAATGTGGTGGGCCTAATTTGGCCTATGGGATATAGTTTACTGACCCTCATCTAGTAAATGAATTCTAGGTTCTCTCTAACCCTAATGAAACCTATATAGAAGGATTGTTGTAATGATTCTATAAAATAATCTATGCAAATTACTTAGCACAGTGATTGGCTCAGGGTCAATGGTGTTGGCTGTTGTTGTTCTCTTTTTTGTCCAGTGGGCTCTGGGAATAACTGGGTTCCAGATCTACCAACATGCTTGATTAATCCATTAGAGTCCCTTCATCTTCTCTGAGCTGAGCTGGAAGCTGATCAGGTCCCTCCGTATAGTGAGATGGGATTTCTAAGGAAAGGAGTTGCAGGAGGAAAAGAAAGGTGCAGGCAAGGAGGACAAAAGGAAATGTAGCGTGCATGAGTCCAGATCCACAGGGCATCCGTGTGAGGCAGGCTTGGCTCTGCCTGGGGGCCTGGCAGGGAGCCCTGGGCTTGATTTGCAAACAAATCTGCTCTATTTCCTGCCAGAACAGGACTTCCAGGTGGCCAGGAATTTGGACTCTTTTACCAAGTATGGGAAAAGTGTCCCTAGGGGGTCAGTGTCCCACTTCCAGGATTCCCCATAATGCAGCAGGGATGTGAGAATGAGATGCTCAAAGATAAGGGCTGCATTTCATTCACTCATGAATTCATTACAAATGTTATTCATTCATGCTGTGGAAAAAATATTGATTAGCCAGCTACTTTGTGCCAGGCACTGTACTAGGGCCTAGGGATTCAGTGGTTAGCAAAACAGAAATGGTTCCTCCCTTCAGGAGTTTAAAGTCCAGAGGGGGAGACAGACATTGATCAAACCACACAATCACACATATAAGTGAAAACAGAGTGAGTATCAGGGAGTGACCTTATCTAGCATGGGTAGGAGGCCATCCTGAGAGGGAACTAACCAGGAGGAGGCAGAAGGGGAGCATTCCTGGATTTAAACCCCATGCACCAAGACTCCATGCTGGTGGAGCTGTAAGAAAGCCAGAGGGATGGGAGAGCAGTGGGACGAAGGGGTGCATGGTGGAGGTGACTCTGGAGAGGCTGGCAGGGCCAGACCCTAGAGCACTGGGAGGTATCAAAGGGCTTTCTGCCAGCAACAAACATAACCAGGATTATGGTCTCCCTCTGGCTCCTGTGTAGCGGGTGACTAGAAAGGAGTCTAAGTGGACACAGGGAAACCTATCAGGTGACTCCTGCGACTGCCCGGGAAAGACAGCCGTACCTGGGCCTCCAGAGGGGGCAGTGGTCATGGAGCAAAGTAGTCAGGAACTATGTAGGCAGAAAATAGGATCTGACCATGAGTTGGATATGGACGGTGAGGAAGAGGGGGATTCACTCTTGGTATTGGCACCTGGGAGAAAAGCAGACACTAACTGAGATGGGGGGTGCTGGCAGAGGACTAGATTTGAGAAGGATACACTCTGCATTTGTTGGAAGTATCCTCTGAGTTGTCTTTGAAACAATCTACTGTGGACAAATGTTTGTATCCCTTCAAAATTCAGATGTTGAAAGCCTAACCCTTGATACGATGGTATTCAGAGTGGAGTCTTTGGGGCATGATTAGATCATGAGGGTGGAGCTTTCATGAATAGAATAGGCTTAAGGCCCTTGTAAAAAGAGGAAGAGGCCGGGCGTGGTGACTCATGCCTGTAATCCTAGCACTTTGGGAGGCAGAGGTGGGCGGATTACAAGGTCAGGAGTTCAAGACCAGCCTGGCCAACATGGTGAAACCCCATCTCTACTAAAAATACAAAAATTAGCTGGGCTTGGTGGCGGGCACCTATAGTCCCAGCTACTCAGGAGGCTGAGGCAGGAGAATCACTTGAACCGGGGAGGCGATGGTTGCAGTGAGCTGAGATCAGGCCACTGCCCTCAAACCTGGCCACAGAGCTAGACTCTGTCTCAAAAAAAAAAAAAAAAGAGGAAGAGACACAGGATCTCTTTCTGTGCCCTCTGGCATATGAGGATACAAGAAGCCGGTCATCTGCAAACTAGGAAGTGGGTATTCACCAGACACTGGATCTGCTGGCACCTTGAACCTGGACTTCCCAGCCTCCAAAATTGAGGGAAATAAGTTTGTGTTGTTTGAGCTACCCAGTCTATGGCATATTTGTTATAGAAGTCTGAGCTGACTACAACATCATCTAAGGGAAGGCACAGACCAGGTAGGGGGATTTAGGGACCCAGAATTTGGAGGAGAGGTCTGGGTTAGAGAGGTAAATTTGGGAACCCTTGGGTGTTGAAACTGCACCGGGCCTGGCCTTACACACTTGGCTAGTGTTTACCTCGGGGGTCCTCTGGCGCTGTCTCCAAGCCTGTTTCCCACTGCTCCCGTGCCCAGTAGCCACTCAGGGCAGAGGCAATGGTTCCAAGGTTGAAGGTGTCCGTGGCTGTGCTCTTCAAGTTTCAGATCCATGAGTCTCACTAAAAGAGAAGGTAGCTCCTTCTAAGATGGACATGTTGGCTAGAACCATAAATAGGTAAGTTTAAGATATTTCTTCACCTCATTCCCCCCTTCCCTTGAAGAAGATCAGATCAATTACAGGAAAACAAATGAATGATATTTTCTTTGCACATCTATCAGAGTGAATCTGTGACCCTACTGTGCTCAGTCTTATTTGTCTCCCCGGCTAGAATGGAGGTAGGGCCTTGCCTACCTTGTGTGTTTTGCTCCTCACTTTTCTTCTCAGCTTGCAACACCATTCACGGGCCATATGCACTCAAGGGATCATTGTTTTGTTTGTTTTGTTTTTGTTTATTTGTTTTTGTTTCGTTTTGTGTTTTGAGATGGAGTCTTACTTTGTTGCCAGGCTAGAGTGCAGTGATGCCATCTTGGCTCACTGCAACCTCCGTCTCCCGGGATCAAGTGATCCTCCTGCCTCAGCCTCCCAAGTAGCTGGGAGGTTTGTGCCACTATGCCCAGCTAATTTTTTGTATTTTTAGTAGGGATGGGGTTTCACCTTGTTGGCCAGGATGGTCCTGATCTCTTGACCTCGTGATCCGTCCACCTCGGCCTCCCACAGTGCTGGGATCACAGGCATGAGCCACCGGGCCCAACCAGGATAATTGTTGAATGAATGAAAGACTGAATGAAGATCAGAGGAGTGGAAAAGGATGTTTCTGTGTATAGAGTCAAGACCCCTCTGGAAGCTCTAGAAATGACCCCTTGCACGCACTGGGACAGCTCAACTCCTGGCAAGCAAGTGCCAGGCAGCAAGCCCACTTGGGCTGCCATCCTGAGGGCAGCTGCTCGCCCTGCTGGGGGCCGCGGCACCGTCTGGTCAGGAGGAGCTGCCTGCCTCATAGCGGCTCCCTGAGTTGCCTTCCTGAGCACGTCAGTGGGAATCCCCTCACAGGCAGGCCACAGGATGGGGCAAGTGGTGAGCAGGCCGAGGCCAGAAGAAACCAAACTAGGGTGCTTCCTGGAGTCTGCAGATCAGTTGTCATTGCCGATGGTCTGATACAAGAGCCAGAAGCCTGGGTGCAGCCCAGCCCACCAGGTAGAAGATCAAGAGGGAAGAGAGGAAGACGGAGGTGGAGGGTAGGAAAGTGAAAGGCATGTGATTTTCGAGGGATTGCAGAGCCCGTTAGTGATACCTGGGCCTCCTGGGTCTCCCACTCATAGTAGATGCCAATGGCACCTGCCAAGATCACCTCTGACAATCGTGCACCATTCCCCGGCTGCTGTGGGTGTTGGGGGCCAAGGCTCAGACCTGGACCATTCTCTGGAGAATTGTCACCTTGCACAGAGGTGCTCCTCCCACCCCAACCATGGGATAATCCATAGCCAATGACTGATATATAAGGGGTATAGGGACTGGGTGCCTTGCCTTGAGGTGGGAAAGCCCTGCAGTACCATTCATGCCCCACAGCTCCCTGTAGGATCCAGCTGGGACCAGACTTCAGCAGACCCTTCACCTCCACGTCTTCCTTGCCCTGCCTTCTCCTCTGCCTCTTTACATGCTTTAGAGCCCTTTGGTGATAACACACCTGCACAAGCCTTTTCCAATCGACACAAGACATGCTCTCAGGCTACAATTTGTCTCTCACTACTTGTTGAAGCCCCAACCCTTCGTTTAGGGCCCAAGTTTCTGAAGCTTCCAGAAACGTGCATTTTCACATACAGGCAGGTACCCCTACATCTCTCCATACCAGTGGCGTGCCAACAAAGCATTCTCACACCACCCTTTATCCACTGTATGAACTTGGACTAACACTTTGACTTCTCTGAGTTTCTATTTCTGCATCCAAAGACCTGGAATCCTAATACAATCTTGCAGAGTGGCTGTGAGACAGGGAGAGGCAAGGGCACCCGGTGACAAAGAACCTGGCTTTAGAGTCACACAGACCTGCCCAGCTCTGTGACCTTGGGTGTTGTGAGCTTCTCTGGCCTCCGTTTTCTCATCCATGAAATGAAGTTAATAATAGCACTGGAGCCGTAGGTGCCTGAGCGCACTAGTTGCATGCAAAGCACTTCACACGGAGCCTGGCCCACTTAGTGAATACGACCCAGAGAGCTTAGCTCTCACCCAGCACAGACTAAGTACTCAGTAAGAAGTGAGTATTGTTATTTTTATTAATGGGAATGATATGTGTAAAGTCAGGTGGTAATAATGACAATAAATACCCTTTGGATTTGTGAGAGGTGCCTGAAGAGTGTCCCAAAAGTGTGGCAGATGGGCCTGATGAGGCCTGATGCATGGGATGTGGGCTGGGGAGTGGCAGGCAGACGGAGCCCACTTGGGCTCACTTCTCAGTCAACTGGTGTGAACCCTACAGCCACTGTTCTATGGCAGCCCGCCGCCGGTGGCTCACCTGCACGCCAGCCATTTGTCACCCTGTCATCGCCTCCACACTTGAAAGCAGATCCTCAGGGATCATGGACAAAGCACACAGAACAAGGAGCCACTTTTTTTCCCTCTAGGCCTGGAGAAAGGGAGGTGAGGACGGCACCCAGCAAAGAAAGGCTGAGGGCTTGTCCTTAGGGAGAGGGCATCTCAACACAATGGGAAAGGGGTCAGGGCTCACAGGCAGATCCAGCCACCTCGTGTGTGTGTGTGTGTGTGTGTGTGTGTGTGTGTGTGTGTGTGTCTGTGTGTGAGAATGGCTTTTGCATTTGTAAATGGCTGGAAAAAATCAAAAGAGGAATAATACTTTGTGAACATTATATGACATCCAAATTGCAGTGTCCATAAATAAAGTTGTTTTGGAACACAGCCGCCCTCATCCCTTTGCTTATTGTTTCTGGCCACTTTTGTGCTACAACGGCAAGGCTGAGTGGTTGTGACAAACTCTATGGCCTGCAAAGCTGAAAGCATTTGCTATCTGGCCATTTTCAGATGAAGTTTGCTGACTCCTGACGAAGAGCACTGGGCTGACCAAGATTGGGTGGAAAGGAAAGTCACATCCCTCCTGCCTACAGTCCCCTCTCTCCCCACCCCTGCCAAAAATGCCATCCCTTTTCAGTAAGCTTTCTCCTCAGATCATTGGTATTTTCTTAACACCTGGCTGATGCAGAAGGAAGGATCTGATTAACAAATTCACACTAAGGTGTTGGTGACTTCATGTATTATACCCTCCTTCTCCCAGGAGGTTGGACTATAGGAATAAATCTTTCAGTGGTGGCATTTGAGGAACTGTGGAACGTGTCTGATTGTACGTGTGTGCGTGCACATGTGCTACACACACACACACACACACACACACAGATTTGTAATTATAAAGGGTGGACGCTTGGATGGTTCAGGGCCCAGGACCAAGGGAAATAGAGAAATAGATTATTTGGGGGATGAACCATCTGGGAATGGGTAGTATGCACACCACATTATTGACTCCCAGAACCTCTAAGGGCAGGTTAGAAAAGGTGCCTCCCTTCTTGATGTGAACTCTAAGCTTCTATGGGCCGGGCATGGGAGCTCGTGTCCATAATCCCAGCACTTTGGAAGGCCGAGGCAAGAGCATCCCTTGAGGGCAGGAGTTAAAGACCAGCCTAGGCAACATAGCAAGACTCCAACTTTACACAAAATGTTTTTTAAACGAACTAGGCATGGTGGTGCACACCCACAGTCACAGCCACTCAGGAGGCTGAGACAGAGGATTGCTTGAGCCCAGGGGTTCGAGGCTGCAGTGAGCTATGATTGCGCCACTGCACTCCAACCTGGGCAACAGAATGAGACCCTGTCTCTAAAAAATAAAAATCAAAACCCAAAAAAACCAAATAGGATGATGAGTACACAAAAAGGCAAACTTTACCGCTATGCAATATATCCGTGTAACATAATTTTACTTGTATCCCTAAATCCATAAAAATGCACAATTAAAAAATAACAAATAAATCAACCTCTAGTACAAGTCTCCTTTGATAGCACTGGGGGGTCTGGGAATCTGTGAACAAGTCATGACAATGGGGGTACTGTTCCCCCAAGGAGGTGGCCAGGAGGCCAGTACCCCTTGGCTTGGCCCAGAGGACAGGTGACAGCTGGCTTTGTGCCCTTGCTGGCCTTGATGTTAGCTGTGCGGGCCTTTGGTGCCCTGGGTACCAGCTGTTTGCCTTTCCCCAGCGGTGCACCTTTGTCCTCTTCCCTCTGCTGCCTGCATCTGAAGGTCAGTCACAGCCGGAGAGCGGGGCCTGGTCAGCCTGACTGCCGCTGTTCAGCATCACACAGACTGCGGCATCAGCCATTCTTCCTACAGGGCGTAATTGGCTGGACAGCTGCAGTAGGCTCTCACTCCAGCCTGCCACCTCCAGCCTCTGTTCTCTAAATTGTGCTCTCAACCAAAAGCAGGACGAGCATTCCAAAATGCCAGTCTCACTGCAGAACTCCTCGTTTAGAATCTTCATTGGCTCTCCATCCCCAAGGGTGTACTCTCCTCCCGCCCGGCCTCATCTCCCCTTACCACCCCTCTCAGTCTTCACTCCACCTACTTGAACTCCGAACTCCTCAAGGCTGCTGGAATGTGTCCGTTGTTCCCCACCGCCTAGCTTTTGTGTTGCTGTGACCTGTGTTGGAAAAAGCTCTTTCCCCAACTTGGCAACTCCCACCCCTCTTTCAAGATTCCCCAGAGCCTCCTTCTCTGACCTCCCTGATAGGATGACTGACTAGGGCTTTGTTAGAAGTTCCTGCTAGTTACATGCTAGATTCCCTATGACCCCTGTGTTCCCCAGATTCAGTGCACGACCACCTTCCAGACACATCCAGCTTCCTCTTAGTGAGTGCTTTCTGTGGGGTTGGTGCTGGGCTGAGTACTTTGTCTGTGTGATCTCATTTCATTCTCAGCGGCAAAGTGGGCCTCAGGTACTTTCCACCCCTAAGGTTGTGGCAAGGAGTAAACATGGAAATGTAAGTTGGCCCAAGTCCTCATCCCTGTAAAAGCGTTCTAAATTGGAGCAGTTATTAACAGCTGAGGCCAACCCATCAGAGCTCTGCCCAGATCCCCTGCATTCCCAGTTACACGTTCTGGGCCTCCCCGCTGAGCTTCTGTGGCTTTTGCTCCTCCCAGCTCACACCTGCTGCCTCTTCAGGGCCTGCCTGAGTCACTTCACCTGCACGGGACCCAGAAGGTCTCCCACAGGAGCAGGCTGGGGCGGGACGTTGCCTGACATCACACCCTTGGTGGCCTCTTTTCCTTCACTGTCCTGCCTCCCTTGCTTTCTCCTTGGCTTCTCCTGGTCGCGCTTGCTTGGTAAGTCGTTTATACCCAAATTCTCATCTCAAGCTCTGCTTCTGAGGGTCTGATCTAAGGCAGGGTTGGCAAACTTTTTTGGTAAAGGGCCGGATAATATTCTAGACCTGGCACAGTGGCTCACACCTGTAATCCCAGGACTTTGGGATGCCAAGGCGGGCAGATCGCTTGAGCCCAGCAGTTCGAGACCAGCCTGGGCAACATGGCAAAACCGTCTCTACTAAAAAATACAAAAATTAGCTGGGTGTGTTGGCACGTGCCTGTAATCCCAGCTACTTGGGAGGCTGAGGTGTAATCCCAGCTACTTGGGAGGCTGAGGCTGACCTCTTAAGCCCAAGAGGTCAAGGCTGCAGTGAGTCATGAATGTGCCCTGCACTCTAGCCTGGGCAACGGTGTGAGACCCTCAATCTCTCTCTCTCTCTGTCTCTCTCTCTCTCTCCTCTCTCACTCTCTCCATATATATATATATATATATATATACACACACACACACACACACTATATATATATATAATATATATATATTCTAGGCTTTGTGGGCCATGTAGTCTCTGTCACAACTACTCAACTCTGTAGCACAGAAGCAGTCATAGGCAATATGTAAATGAATCTGCATGGCTGTGTTCCAATAAAACTTTATTTATAGAAACAAGAGGTGGGCCAGATTGAGTCTGAGGGCCATAGTTTGCTGACCTTTGACTGAAGACAACACCCCTGGAAGCTTAGTGCTCTGAAGATGAAATACCCCACCCAAGGTCACACACTGGTGAGCAGCAGGGCCAGCAGATTGGCTCAAGCTCCTCTGCTGAAATACCCCCTGCAGCAGGGGTTTAGTACGCTCTGGTCAGTGAGTGGCTCCAGGTGTCTCCAAGGATGAAAGAAACGATGCTGCAGGTGAGAAAGTTCTGACTGGCTTAATTAGAAGGAAGGGTAGCAAATATATGACGGGGTGAACGCATCTTCTCCTAAAGCTCTGGGTGATTTCCACTAAATTATTAAATGGTTCATTTGCCTTCCTAGAGCACTGGGTGGACTGAGAAGAACTCCTGGAATCCTTTATGAAACCACATGTGTTGGAAAGATTTTAAAAATAGCACCAGGCCCTTTGACAAGTCGAGCGCTAATTACCCTGAATCTCTGGCACCCCTGCTGATGTGCCACCGAAGCTTCTGCGGCGATCCTGCACCCTTCCAAACCCCAGCTTTGCATCGTGAAGTCCTTGTTGAGAAGGGAAGTGAGGCTACCAGTATGTCCTAAATTTTCCTGCTCTGGCCAGGGACCTGCCTCATTATAGGGGTCTCCAACCTGGGTGGGACTTTAATGGTAATGTGCAGAACCTCATTTTCTGCACATAGTGGAGTGTAGGATGGGGGTGTAGAGCAGCTCAGGCCCCCTGTGCCCAGTGGCTGGCCAACCTGGAAAGCTTTCTGGTGAACTGTGTGTGTGCACATGTGTGTGTGTGTGTGCCTGTGTGCATGCAAACTTTTTCTTTGCAAAAGTCATTTTTTTTTTTTTTTTTTGAGACAGGGTCTTGCTCTGTCACCCAGTCTGGAATGCAGTGACGTGATCATGGCTCACTGCAGCCTCAACCACCCAGGCTCAAACAATCCTCCTGCCTCAGCCTCCCAAGTAGCTGGGATTACAGGCATTTGCCACCATGCCTAGCTAAGTTTTTGATATTTTCTGTAGAGAGGGGGTTTTGCCATGTTGCCCAGGCTGGGCAAAAATAATTTATATTCATTGTAGTAAATATTGCTAAGCAAAACCAAGACACACCACCCACAATCCCACTCCTTGCGTTAGCCATTATTAACATTTTGGTTTATTTTTTTCCAGTCTTTTGCCTCTGCATACATTTACATATTATTTATTACAAAACATGAGATTCTACTATATGTATTGCTTAGTTTCAGTGACATATTTTGACCATCTTTCCTTGTCGTTGCACACTCTTCTACAATGTCTTTAAAAATGACCATGCATCATTCATCTTTTGCATGCATGTATTATAACTTAATTTTCCAGTTGCCTATTATTAAGGAGAAGCTGTTGTCTAGTCATTTTGCTATTACAAACAAAGTAGCTAAATCTTTGTTCAAGTTCTTCATGGTCTTCTTACATTTTTAGGTGTGGAGTTGCTGGGATTTAGGGGAACTTTGGGGGAGGTTGGAATCTTATTACTCTGTTTTAAATTATCCATAGCTCCTTGGCACAGACACGCTAAGGAAATAATTAGAGGCACATGATTAAAGATTGAGTGGCTGGGTTTGAATCCCAGCTCTGCCTGGCAAAGGTTTGGGACCCTGGGAATATTCCTTAACCTTGGTTTCTTCATCTGTAATGTGGGAACAACAGCACCCCACTCTGTCGTGTTGCTATGATGTTGATGTGACTGCCTGGCCCCTCTCTGAGCTGGTCCTCCAGCTCTCACCTTGTCCCTGCTCCCCAGCCTCACTGATAGAACATGGCAGTAGCTTGTCTGCCACAGGAACTTTGCACTTGCTGTTCCCACAGTGTGACACCTTCTTCCTCCAGATTCCGCGTGGCTCTCTCCCTCCCCTCACCCAGGTCTCAGCTCAGATGACCCCCTTTCTGACCCTCTTCCCTTGCCCTCATTCTCTGTTACTTTACTGAGTTTGATTTTTCTTAGACTACTTGCAACCTCTTGTCATCTTACATATCTGTTTGGTTTTGTCTATCCCCCCCTTCCCAAGAATATAAGTTCCTTAAGGACAAGGAGTTTATTTTTTTCAAGGGCCATGTCACCAGTATCTGAATTATATAGCCTGTTGCATAGAAGGTGCTCAAACATGACTTTAATTTTTTTCCCTGGAGCTACTAAATACTAAATATCTGCTTCGTTTTCTCTGTACCTATTGCTAATACTTTCCACACTCATAAAGACTCTGTCAGTATAATTTCCTACAATGTTAAATTTGGTAGTTGGATTCTCCCCCGCCATTCCCATCCAGAGACCCCTGTTAAAGGAGAAGTTTAGTTACTCTCTAAGCTGGCTACAAAGCCATCATTCTCTGATTTTTTTCTTTCTCTTTTTCTTCTTCTTTTTTTTTTTTGAGAAAGGGTCTTGCTCTGTTGCCCAGGCTGGAGAGTAGTGGCATGATCTCAGCTCACTGTAGCCTCCGCATCCTGGGTTCAAAAGATTCTCATATCTCAGCCTCCTGAGTAGCTGGGATTATAGGCGAGCACCACCATGCCCGGCTAATAGTGACGGGGTTTTGCCAGTTTTGAGATGAGATCTCAAACTCCTGGCCTCAAGTGATCCACCTACCTTGGCCTGCCAACGTGCTGGGATTACAGGCGTGAGCCACTGTGCCCGGCCCTAAGTTTCTTTCTTTCTTTTCTTTTCTTTTTTTTTTTTTTGAGACAGGGTCTCATTCTGTCATCCAGGCTGGAGTGCAGTGGTGCAATCATGGCTTACTGCAGCCTCAACCTCCTAGGCTCAAGTGATCCTCCCACCTCAACCTCCCGAGTAGCTGGGACCACAGGCATGCACCACTATGCCTGGCTAATTTTTAATTTTTTGTAGACACAGGGTTTCACCATATTGCCCAGGCTATCTTCAAACTTCTGGGCTCAAGCAGTCCTTCCCATTTCAGCCTCCCGAATTGCTGGGATTAAAGGTGTTAGCCACTATGCCCATCCTCAAATGTGATTTCAAAAATGAATGGATTTTGCATAGGAAGTACTGAGCACAGTGCCACTCCTGGGTTCATGTGCAATAAACTATTATTCACCCCCTAGAAGGGTTGGATGGAATGATCTGGAAGTTGCCATGGCATGATCCTATAGATTTAGGCAGCAGAGATGCTCTGAAGCAGACAGAAGGTGGGAGAGGGGGGACGTCCTGTTTGATTGCTTCTCCAGCTCGTGGTTGAACAGGCAATGGGGGGCTGTGGCCACAGTGCCCCCGCTTTACTCTCTTAGCTCCTTTCTTCTTGAGGATACTACCCCTTCTCCCTCAAAACACAGAACCTCCTCTTAGCTAGTTCTCAACTAATTTCTTCCTGGGCTGTTCTACTTTAAATGGAAGCCAGGCAACCAAATGCCTGCAGAGAAGCAAGGGACCTTCCTTTTTCTGTCCCCACATTCTTCTTGAGCTGCAGTTCTTCTTGTCTTTGCCTTCATCATTCATTCTGAGCCAGTGACTGAGCTACTCTTTTTTTTTTTTTTTTTTTTTTTCCTGAGATGGAGTCTTGCTCTGTTGCCCAGGCTGGAGTACAATGGCACAATCTCGGCTCACTGCAACCTCTGCCTCCTGGGTTCAAGTGATTCTCCTGTCTCAGCCTCCTGAGTAGCTGTGATTTCAGGCGTGAGCCACCACTAATTAACCTGGCTAATTTTTGTGTTTTTAGTAGAGACGAGTTTTTACCATGTTGGTCAGGCTGGTCTCGAACTCCTTACCTGGTGATTCGCCTGCCTTGGCCTCCAAAGTGCTAGGATTACAGGAGTGAGCCACTGTGCCTGGCCGACTGAGCTAGTCTTGAGGTGCCTTGGATGGAATGCTCTTCCCCCTGTTGGGTTTTTTCATATGGGTCTTTGCCCAGGGCCCTTTCATCCTTCCTATGCACTCCCTACACCATCCCAGCTACACCTGCTCAGCCCTCAAGACTTAGGTTTCACCTGGAAAACACCCTTGACCCCATGCCTGGGCGGGTGCCTCTGCAGTCCCCACACGTCTGCTGTCATGGTTTTAATTTTCTTCTTATTATTATTTAAATCACACTGGGTTGCCATTCTCTGCTTTTTTATCAACTTCCTCATCAAACTTGCCTTGGTGACCACAGGAACACAGCATTATTCACCATTTAACCTCAGTACCTTGCTTGACACAGAGAAGGTGCTTGATGTTATCTAGTGAATGAATGGATGATGATGACATAGGCCCTACAAGTGTCAGCGGGAACACATTCTGGGTAGGATGCCTGTTCACAGTGCATTGGTGCGAGGACCTGGAGTCTCTCCCTCTCAGACCAGGTGCTCTCCATGGTTTCTGGATAAAGCATCCTTTGTGTCTGGGGGAGTGACATCCTCTGCTCGGTGACCAGACCCCATCAGATTCAAATGTTTTCAGCCAGTTTCTATAAATGGGAATGTTTTGATTGGACAGCAGCTGCCATGGTAACTGGTTGATTTTTAGAATGTGGGGACTGGGGACAGACCGGAGACCAGGTATCTTTGAAGAGGCTCTTTTTGAATTATTCTGGTGTTTGGAAGCTCATCAATGAGAACTGACTTTGCCCAAGTGCTCCGTGATGCCAACGCTCGGTGCTTTCCTCTCTCTGGGCAGGGGTCTGAAGCGCTTTCGTGGGTCATATTTGTGATATTTCCAGCTTATCCTCTTGGATCCCAGGTTGTTTGAGGCTCAGATGAGGCAGGCTGAGATTTTCTTTGGTATACCAAGGTAATAAGATTGGCAAGGAGGTACAGAAAAACAAGGAGAGGAAGGTCACTTTCACCTTTAATATTTTGCTCCAAACATCCAAATGACCCTCCAGACTCCCCATCTGGAGCTTTATTAAGTGGCAGGACAATGCTTTTGAAGCCCTAACTAATGTTATTTCCCCAGCGGAATTTATTTTCCCCATTCAGAGTGTATGGCTATGTGGTCAACATTTCTGCAGCACATACAGCTGTACATACCCATACTGCTGTTCAGGTAGTGCACTGAATAAGTCCACTCAGGCTTTGTGCACAATACTCCCTGGAATTGCACAACATGGTAGCCCTGGTAAGGGATGTAGTAACAAAGCAAAAGGGTGATGCTTCCAAAATTTTGCATACAAAATCCTGGCCTTAGGGGGAACAAAAGGAACTGGTAGCATAGATTATTGGTAACATTATTATTATTGTTATCATTATGCCATCTGCTAACAGATATAAATATAAATAACATATAATAAAAAGGATGAGAGATATTGGCTAATTAAGAACAAGGATACTTTAGCCCAGTCTACATAAAGATTCCTTGGGCTGTAGAAAGGAGAAGCAACAAGTGTATAGAAGTTAGTAGTTCACTGAGAAGATGATCCTGCATCTTTGCTCCCGGGGTGAAATCCAGGTTAAGGCAGGTGGATACGGCAAAAGTCCTCAGGTCAGTTTGTGGAATGTAAGAGTCACAGCAACTCATTTCCCATTTCTGGGTGGAACTCCAGAAAAAGAAAGGGTTGTATGGTAAATCCAATCTAAACAGCCAGGGCTTCTGAGGGTGTAGCCCCGTGGGATGACTTCAGTGCTATGGATATGACATCAGAGCTGGCCAGGGAGCTGTGGAAACGGAACGACCCTATGGCCAGAATGAACCATGACTTAGCAGCAGCCTTCTGTGAGACCCAGCAGTGAGGGTGGATGAGGTGATGGCTGAATCAGATCTCCCTCTACCCCCGCCACTCAATGCTCCTGGGAACTTAGAAGCGTATGTGGGGAAGTGGGGTTGGGGGTCATCATTTTGGCCGAGATTTGGCATCTGTCTTCTGGTGCAATAAGAAATCAGAACAGGCCGGGCGCGGTGGCTCAAGCCTGTAATCCCAGCACTTTGGGAGGCCGAGGTGGGTGGATCACGAGGTCAGGAGATCGAGACCATCCTGGCTAACACGGTGAAACCCCGTCTCTACTAAAAAAATACAAAAAACTAGCCGGGCGAGGTGGCGGCGCCTGTAGTCCCAGCTACTCGGGAGGCTGAGGCAGGAGAATGGCGTAAACCTGGGAGGCGGAGTTTGCAGTGAGCTGAGATCCGGCCACTGCACTCCAGCCTGGGTGACAGAGCGAGACTCCGTCTCAAAAAAAAAAAAAAAAAAAAAACAGAACAGATTAAATTGTAGTAAAGAAAAATATGGTCATGTTTCTTGCCATCCTGAGTCTTGGATGCAAGATTTGCTCCCACAACAACAAGCTGCTTTGACATTCTCCCAAAGAGGCCTGCTTGGGTGTCACTGGCTTAAACTAGTGATTTGTCCACCAGACTGCTGCTCAGAATCAGCTGGGAAGCTTTGCCAAAACAGATGCTTGGCCCCGCTTCAGACGTAGAGCATCAGAGTATCTGCAGTTGGGGCTGCCCTGTGATAGCTATTGGATAGATCAGTGCCTGCAAAGTAGCTGGTTGGAATCTTGGCTGAATTTGCTCTGTGCTTTTGTGAAATTTTTTTCCTCTTTTCCTCTTTCCTTATCCATTAAATGGGTAAATCCTATCTCTATTTGTAAACGACTCTGAACACTCAGAAATTATTCAGAGGAAAGATCTTAAAAGAAACATAGCAATGCTGTTCACTTAAAAGCATTTCATGATTACTGTTTAAAAGCAGAAATCTTTCTTTGCCATTTGGAAATGCATTCTTTTTATTTATATTTTTATATTTTATTTATATTTATTATATGTTATTATATTTATATCTGTTAGCAGATGATATAATGATAATAATAATAATTTTTGAAAAACTAGTTGTCTATCGGGAGAGGGAAGGAACAGGTGGAGGGAACAGGGACAGAGATTAGACTTCTTGGAATGTACCCTTTTTTTTTTTTTTTTGAGATGGAGTCTCACTCTGTTGCCCAGGTTGGAGAGCAATGGTGCGATCTCAGCTCACTGCAACCTCTGCCTCCTGGGTTCAAGCAACTCTCCTGCCTCAGCCTCCTGAGTAGCTGGGATTACAGGTGTGCGCCACCACACCCAGCTAATTTTTGTATTTTAGTAGAGATGGGGTTTCAACATGTTGGTGAGGTTGGTCTCGAACTCCTGACCTAAGGTGATCCACCTGCCTCAGCCTCCCAAAGTCCTGGGATTACAGGAGTGAGTCACTGCACCTGGCCTGGAATGTACCTTTTCTGCAAATTTAACTTCCATGATTACAAAACATAATTAAAAATGAAAATAACAATCCCTGAACCCCAAAAGAAATGTGAAACATGCAAACCTAATTGTGTGTTCAGTTGGAGGCACACAAACAGAGATAATTTCAAATGACTTTTAAAACACAGTAATTTAACTGTGCATATGAAGTGAAATACATTCTGAGGACAAAAGAACTAAAAATCAACTATTGTCAGTAAAAATATCATTAGAAATAATATTAATATTATTATTCTAAGATTATTCCGGCCAGGCGCGGTGGCTCACGCCTGTAATCCCAGCATTCTGGGAGGCTGAGGCGGGCAGATCATGAGGTCAGGAGATCGATACCATCCTGGCTAACACAGTGAAACCCCGTCTCTACCAAAAAATACAAAAAAATTAGCCTGGCGTAGTGGCGGGAGCCTGTAGTCCCAGCTACTCAGGAGGCTGAGGCAGGAAAATGGCCGTGAACCCGGGAGGCAGAGCTTGCAGTGAGCCGAGATCGTGTCACTGCACTTCAGCACTCCAGCCTGGGTGACAGAGCAAGACTCTGTCTTAAAAAAAAAAAAAAAGACTATTTCACACACACAGACATTTAGTAAAATGAAGCAAGTAGATAACGATGTAATTAGAAACCAAGATTTTCAACATAAAAGAGATGCAAATATAAAATTAAAGAGTTCAAGTAAAAGTTTTGTAATTTAAATTTTGAATTAGAAATATCTGTTTAAACTTACACTGTAGCTTCTGTTTTAAACATACACATACAAACACACATATACACACAGTTTGTATTTCCTACTTCTGTAAACCCAAGAAGTCCTAGAAGCAGTGACCAGCTCTATAGCAATGAGAAATCCAGAATCCAGTTTATAGTCTCCAAATACCATTTCCCACAAAAGTAGGATGTTTGAGCAAAATGCAATGTGTGGACTTCATTTTGGACTTGATTTGAATACAACTATATAGAAACATTTATAAAATGATGAAGAAAAATTGAAGGCCAATTTGATATTTGATGAAATTAAGGGATTATGAGAATTGTATTTTGGCTATGTTCTTAAAATGATACATTATATTTTTAAGATATATACTGACATATTCACAAATGACACATCTTGGATTTGTTTCAAAATAATTTGGTAGGACCCATTAAAAAATGAGCAAAAGACATGAACAGACTCTTCTCAAAAGAAGACATACAAGCCACCAACAAACATGAAAAAATACTTCACATCACTAATCATCAGAGAAATGAAAATTAGAACCACAATAAGATACCCTATCACACCAATCAGAATAGCTATTATAACAAAGTCAAAAAAACAAAAAACGAAACCCCACAGATGTTTGTGAGGCTGTTGGTGGAAACGTCACAGTGGAAAGCAGTTCAAAGATTTCTCAAAGGACTTAAAATAGAACTACCATTCAGTCCAGCAGTCCCTTATTGGATATGTATCCAAAAGAAACAAATCATTGTACTAAAAAGACACATGCACTCGCTGCAATGTTAGTTGCAGTACTGCTCACAATAGCAAAGACATGGAATCAACCTAGGTGCCCATCAATGGCAGACTGAATGAAGAAAATGTGGCACATATACACCATGGAATACTACACAGCCATAAAAAAAAATGAAATCATGGACTTTACAGCAACATGGATGGAGCTGGAGGCCACTATTCTAAGCAAATTAATGCAGGGGCTGAAAATCAAATACTGGGTGTTCTCACTTATAAGTGGGAGGTAAGCATGGGGTGCTCATGCTTAAAGATGGCAACAGTAGACACTGGCAACTCAAAAACGGGGGAGGGAAAAGTACAGGGTTGAAAAACTGTTGGGTACTCTACTCAGTACCTGGGTGATGAGATCATTTATACCCTAAACCTCAGCATGGTGTATTAAACCCATGCATGCACATGCACCCCCTGAATCTAAAATAAAAGTTGAAAAATAATAATCCAGTAGGAATGGGGAAAAACTGGGTGGGTGTGTAGGAGGAAAAAGGATGAAATGTGTTGATCATTGTTGAGGTTACATAGGGGTTCATTATATTATTCTTTGTCATTTGTTGTATGTTTGAAAATTTCCATCAAAAAAAAAATATTCGAGTAGAAAGACAAGAAAAGGAGGAGAAGGAATAGAGGGAGGAAGAGAAGAAGGTGGGGAGTGCATTTTGTAGACCCTCAAGTTGAAAGCATTTTGGGTTGTCCACCAAGAAAGAAGGCAGACAGCTCCAAGGAGCACAGCCACTTCCCTCTGCACCAAAGGTCATAGTGCCCCCTGGGCAGAGAAACCCATGATTGGTGAGTTAGGAAGTGATTCAGAAAATGTGGCAGTGAATTGAATAATCCACTTACAGGCAGCTGGCTGAGCTGGCCTGGTGGAAGGCGAGCTGGCCCAAGCAGGAAATGGGGGCCAGCTATGGCCCTGACCCCTCTTTTCTGTGGCCATGACATTTGAAGGAAACAAATTCTAGTTTTAAGGTGGATTGGTCCTGCTTAGAAGGTAACAGTTGGGAAGGTGTCAACTGGGTCAGGTTGAGGAGGTCCTTGTGTGATTCCAGGTTTAAAATATTTTACAACATTAATGAATTTTTTTATATTAGGAAAATAACGTTCTTAAAAAACATGTTGAAAGAAAGGCGTCAGACCCAACAGAACACAGACTATGTTATTCCATTTATATAATATTCAAAATGAGCAGAATTAACCTACATTTTTTCGAGATACATGATTAGATGGTAATTTTAAAGGAAGACAAGGGCATGACGACTTGGCAGTGAGGAGAACAGTTATCTTTACGTGGGAGGGAGCTGTGATCAGACAGGGCTCCTGGGGTGCTGATATAGATGATGGTTCCATGGAGTTTATTCTATGGTATATTAAGCTATAAATTTATGCTTTATGCTTGCTTTCTAAATGTGGTATATTTCACAATATAAATATAAAGTAATATACCTTGCTTGCAGAAAATTAGGGAAGAATACAAAATAGTACAAAGTACAAAATAGAAAATCGTTCCCTATGATCGTTCCACCTGAAATTAACCACTGTTGACATGTTGGTATGAATCATTTTGTAAGGAGTTGGGCTTGGTGATTAAGGAGATGGACTTTGGAGTTTAACAGACCCAAGCAATGTTCAAATCCTGGCACTGCCTCTTACTAAATGTGAGAATGTGGGTAAGTTGATGCAGTTCTTGTCTGCAAAATCAGGATAATAACAATACTTGTTTTAAAGGGTTGTCGTGGGGATAAAAAGAACTAATGAATGAAGAACACCCAGAATGCAATACATCTTCAATCAGTGTTAACTATTTTTAACTCACTGAAATCTTTTAAAAAACGTATGTGTACTATATATATGAAATCTCTTTATTATATATGTATAGATATTTATAGTCTATATATTTTTATGAAACTGTGATTGTAGTTCTTAGCAATTATGACTTGAAACCATTTTTTTTTTTGAAGTAATGATCCCTTATTGAACTTCTCAGAGGTACAATTCTACGTGATAATGCCTGAATAATCTGGTACAACATCCAAAGCTGTCTGTAACTCATGCTACTCCATCTTACTCCAAAATTGATTATTTCCCTGTGCTGGTGCTTTGTCTGGTCTCCTTACCCCTTTTTGCTAGTTGAAATTCTTTTTTTCTAATTATCAATGATGCTGAGCTTTTTTTCATATGTTTCTTGGCTGCATGAATGTCTTCTTTTGAGAAGTGTCTGTTCATGTCCTTTGGCCATTTTTTAATGGGGTTGTTTGTTTTTTTCTTGTAAATGTGTTTAAGTTCCTTGTAGACTCTGGATATTAGACCTTTGTCGGATGGATAGATGACAAAAATTTTCTCCCATTCTGTAGGTTGTGTTTTCACTCTGATGATAGTTTATTTTGCTGTGCAGAAGCTCTTTAGTTTAATCAGATCCCATTTGTCAATTTTTGCTTTTGTTGCAATTGCTTTTGGTGTTTTTGTCATGAAACCTTTGCCCATGCCTATGTCCTAAATGGTATTGCCTAGATTTTCTTCTAGGGTTTTTATAGTTTTGGTTTTTACATTTTAGTCTTTAATCCATCTTGAGTTAATTTTTATATAAGGTGTAAGGAAGGGGTTCAGTTTCAGTTTTCTGCATGTGGTTAACCAGTTCCCAGCACCATTTATTAAATAGGAAATTGTTTCCCTATTGCTTGTTTTTGTCAGGTTTGTTAACGGTCAGTTGCTTGTAGGTGTGTGGTCTAACTTCCGAGTTCTCTATTCTGTTCCATTGGTCTATACGTCTGTTTTTGTACCAGTACCACACTGTTTTGGTTACTGTAGCCTTGTAGAATAGTTTGAAGTCAGGTAGCGTCATGCCTCCAGCTTTGTTCTTTTTGTTTAGGATTGTCTTGGCTGTGTGGGTTCTTTTTTGGTTGCATATGAATTTTAAAATAGTTTTTTTCTAATTCTGTGAAGAATGTCAATGGTAGTTTAATGGGAATAGCACTGAATCTATAAATTACTTTGGGCAATATGGACATTTTCATGATATTGATTCTTCCTATCCATGAGCATGGAATGCTTTTCCATTTGTTTGTGTCCTGTCTGATTTCCTTGAACAATGGTTTATAGTTCTCCTTGAAGAGGTCCTTTGCTTCCCTTGTTAGCTGTATTCCTAGGTATTTTATTCTCTTTGTAGCAATTGTGAACAGGAGTTCATTCATGATTTGGTGCTCTGCCTGCCTGTTGTTGGTGTACTGATCATTAGAGAAATGCAAATCAAAACCACAATGAGATACCACCTCATGCCAGTCAGAATGGCGATTATTAAAAAGTCAAGAAACAACAGATGCTGGTGAGGTTGTAAAGAAAAAGGAACACTTTTACACTGTTGGCTGGAGTGTAAATTACTTCAACCATTTTGGATGACAGTGTGGCAATTTCTCAAAGATCTAGAAACAGAAGCACCATTTGACCCAGCAATCCCATTACTGGGTATATACCCCAAGGAATATAATAATTCTATTATAAAGATACATGCGCATGTATGTTCATTGTATCATTATTCACAATAGCAAAGACATGGAATCAATCCAAATGCCCATCAGTGATAGACAGGATAAAGAAAATGTGGTACGTATATACCGTGGAATACTATGTAGCCTTAAAAAGGAATGAGATCCTGTCCTTTGCAGAAACATGGATGAAGCTGGAAGCTGTTATCTTCAGCAGACTAACACAGGAACAGAAAACTAAACACTGCATGTTCTCACTTGTAAGTGGGAGCTGAAGGATGAGAACACATGGACACATGCGGGGGAAACAACACACACTGGGGCCTGTCAGGGGAGTCGGGGGAGGGAGAGCATCAGGAAGAATAGCTAATGGATTCTGGGCTTAATACCCAGGTGATGGGTTGATCTGTGCAGTAATGCAGTAAACCACCATGGCACTCTCTTACCTAGGTAACAAACCCGTACATCTTGCACATGTAATCCGGAACTTAAACTAAAAGTTGATGAAAAAAATTAGAAAGAATTCTGTGAGAATCAATTGGCTACATTAAAAGTACTACATATTTTTTAAAAGAAATTCTTTTTTAAAAATACCCAAAGTTTCCCACACTATTAATTATTATCATTATTGTGATAAATACAGTTAACGTAAGATCGATCTTCTAGTATATGTTAACTATAGACATTGCTGGATAGTAGGTCCCTTGGACTTCTTAATCTTCTATAACTGAAACTTTGTGCCCTTTGACTAATATCTCTTCATTTCCTCCTCCTCCTATCCCCTGGTAATCACTATTTTTTACTCTCTGTTTCCATGAGTTTGACTATTTTATATTGATCATATGAGTGGTTGTCCATCATGTAAGTATTTGCCCTTCTATTTTTGGCTTATTTCACTTAGCATAATGCCCTCCAGGTTCATCCATGTTTTCCCAAACAGCAGAATTTCCTTCTTTTTAAGGCTGAGTGATACTGCATTTTCTTTATCCATTCATCTGTCACTGGACATTTAGGTTGTTTCCACACTTTTGCTATTGTGAATAATGCCACAGTGAAAATGGGAGTGCAGATCTCTTCAACATTCTGATTTTATTTTCTTTGGATATATAACCAGAAGTAGGATTTCTGAATCATATGGTAGTTCTAGTTTTAATATTTGAGGAAAACTCATATTGTTTCTTGTAGTGATTGCACCAATTTACATTCCCATAGACTGTGTACAAGGGTTCTCTTTTCTGCACAACCTCACCAATATTTGTTATTTGTTTGTTTTGATGATAGCCATCCTAACAAGTGTGATGCCATATTTCATTGTAATTTTGATTTGCATTCCTGATGATTAGTGGTGTTGAGCACCTTTTCATACATCTATTGGCTTTTTGTATATATTCTTTGGAGAAATGTCTATTCAGTTTCTTTGTTCACTTTTTAATTGAGTCCTTTGTTTTGTTTTTTGCTGTTGAGTTGTAGGAGTTATATGTTTTGAGTATTAGCCCTTTGTCAGATACGCAGTTTGCAAGTATTTTTGCCCATTTTGTAGGTTGCCTTTTCATTTTGTTGATTGTTTGCTTTGGTATGCAGAGCTTTTGGTTTGATGTAATCCCACTTTTCTATATTTGCATTTGTTGTCTGTGCTTCTTGTCATAGCCAAGAAATTATTACTAAGGTCAAAATCAGGAATATTTCCCTCTGTGTTTTTCTTCTAGAAGTTTTAAGGTTTCATGTCTTACATTTAAGTGTTTAATCCACTTTGAGTTGATTTTTATGTATAGTGTAAGATAAGGGTTCAATTTCATTCTTTTGTACGTTGATATCCAGTTTTCCCAGCATCACTTATTGAAGAGACCAACATTTCCCCATTGTGTGTTCTTGGCACCCTTGTCAAAGATGTGTTAACCACATAAGCATGGGTTTATTTCTGGGCTCTCTATTCTATTCCATTGGTCTATATGTCTGTTTTTATGCCAGTGCCATGTTGCTTTGATTATTGTAGTTTTGTAATATTTTTTGAAACCAGAAAGTATGATGCCTCCAGCTTTGTTCTTTTTGCTCAAAATTGCTTTGGCTATTTGGGGTCTTTTGTGGTTTCCTATAAATTTAAGAATTGCTTTTTCTATTTCTACAAACCTGTCAATGGGATTTTGGTAGGGATTACATTGAATCTATAAGTAACTTTGGATAGTATGACCACTTTAACATTATTAACTCATTATTAACTCTTCCAATCCATGAACATGGGATGTCTTTAATTTCTCTCATTAGTGTTTTATAGCTTTTAGGGTACAAGTCTTTGACTTTCTTGATTAAGTTATTCCTATTTTATTCTTTTTGGTGCTATTGTAATTGGAATTGTTTTCTTATTTTCATTTTGTATAATTAGTTGTTAGTGTTTAGAAACACAACTGATTTTTGTATGTTGATTTTATATCCTGTAACTTTGCTGAATTTGTTTCTAACGATTTTTTATATCCTGCAACTTTGCTTAACAATTTTTATGAAGTCTTTTAGGGTTTCCTACATATAAGATCATAACGTATGCAAACAGGGATAGTTTTACTTCTTCCTTTTGATTTGGATGACTTTTTTTTCTTGCCTAATTGCTCTGCCTAGCACGTCCAGTACCATGTTGAATGGAAGTGGTGAAAGTAGCATCCTTGTCATGTTCCAGATCTTAGGGGAAAAGCTCTCAGTCTTTCACCATATGATGTTAGCTATGGATTGTTCATATACGAATATATATTGTGTTGAGATAAGTTCCTTCTGTATCTAATTTATTGACAAATTTTATTGTAAATTATGTGTTGAATTTTGTCAAAAGCTCTTTCTGCATCAATAATCATGGGGTTTTATCTCTCTTTTGTTAATGTTGTATATCACACTGGTTGATTTGCATATGTTGAAGCATCCTTGCATCCTAGGAATAAATCCCACTTAGTTGTGGTATATGATCCTTTTAATGTATTGTTAAATTTGGTTTGCTAATATTTTGCTGAAGATTTTTGCATCCATATTCATCAGGGATATTGATCTATAGTTTTGTTTTTTTTTTTTCTGTTGTGCCTATGGCTTTGATATCAGATGACACTGGCCTTATAACAAGTTTGGAAGTGTTCTCATGCTGATGGAAATTCTAATCATTGTTTAAGACCTAGCCCCCAAAATGAAACCCTCCATGAAATTCTCCTTGGTTCTTCCAGTTGGAATAAGAGAGAGTACTTCTCTACTTGAAGATTTCTGTGTTATAAAACCTCAGCAGAGAAGCTAACACTACCTCCTGCCTCCAAGGTGTGGGTGGAACCTTAATCAATATTTACCAGTAATGATGATGAACACGTTTCCAAACTTGCCTCCCACTGATTTGAAAGCCATTAGTAATGAGGCTCAGCTCAGGGCTCAGGCTGGGAATAACCTACTAGGCACTAGGCCTCTGAACAGAATTTTAAACAGTTGAAGTTAGTAAGACTTCTTCCTGCCATATAAAAGCTGGAAACAATACAGATTTAAACATATAATGGTTTATTCTCTTATGTAGAAAAAGTCCAGAGGTGATTGGTCCAGGCCTGGTAATGGAGGCTGTAGACTGTCATCAGGCAGAAATCCTCTCTCTCTGCTTTGCTACCTCCAGTGCATGGCCATCCTGAGTCACCTCTTAGTCTAATATGGCTTCTGGTGCACCGGTCAGTGGATATCCATGCCAGGCAGTGCATGGCCATCCTGAGTCACCTCTTAGTCTAATATGGCTTCTGGTGCACCGGTCAGTGGATATCCATGCCAGGCCCGCCTGGTCATAAAGGGGGAAAAAAGGGAGAAATAACTTCCTTTTCAAAGAGTTTTTGCAAAAGCTCCATAAACACTTCTAGTTACATCTTGTTTTGACCACAACATAGTCACCTGGCCATATCTAGATTCAACAGAATCTGGGAAATATTGCTGCTTAAATACAACTGGCATCCTTTTATAAAGGAGGAAGGTGAGAATGGTTGTTGGCATAGCAACAAGCAGTCCTTGCCATAGCTGGAAGACTGATGACAAGCAGTGTTACCAGCATGACTCTCACCTGTAAAAGGAATTGTATACAACGGGCATTTTTGGGGGTGACCGTGGGGTGAGGTGGGGAGCATCAAGATCACAATCACATGGAAAACACCTGGAGTCCCGGAAAGTGGCCTGCCCTGCACTGCAGGGTGTCCTTGGGCCTCCTATATCTTGCCCTGGAGTGTCTTTCTTTGGATCCCCCTCCAAGGGTCTTTCCTAATCCCGGCTCCAAAATGTGGTAGACTGATTTCCAGAAGGCTTCAGAGTCTTTTCAGTCCTTCATACTTTTCAAAGCACTTTACACACATGGTTCTGTTTTATTCTTACCAAAGCCCCATTTAATAGTAATAGGCGGTGTTTCCTGATCTTGCTAGAAGCCATTCAAGTGCTAAACACTTCTACGTGCATCATCTTGAGTCATTTTCACAATGACCCTGAGAGGCCAGAATTGCTGGAAGCCCATTTTTCAGATGAAGGAATGGAGGCTCAGAGAGGTGATGTAATTTGCCTGAGGTCATACAGGACATAGGTGGGAGCTGAACCGAGTTCTGCTTAATTCTGAATCTCCAGTTCCTTAGTCATAAGGCAAGAGTGGCTCTTATTTCCATTTGACAATTGAGAAAAAGAGCCTGGGGAGTTTAAGTGTAAAAGGTCATAAACAAGTGGATGATGATGTCCACATGAGGACCCAGTTCTCAGCCCTCTCACCACGGAGCTGCCCGGCTTCATTGCCTAGGACCTCTGAGCACACGTACATGCGCCAGTCCATGCCAGGCATGCAGCCCAGATTACCTTTAGATCCTTGCCCCCTCCATACCATTTCCAACCTAGAAGCATCCAGGCTAATCAAGATCAAAGCAGGATTTGTGAGGTGTCTGGGAGAGGCTGCAGATTTAGCAGCAGGAAGGGAAAAACATCTTTTGATTTGTGAGCTGAACCCCTCTGATCTGAAAATCAATAGGAGTAAATTGGTTAGACCCAGGGAGGCCTTTCCCTGCTATGCCCTGCTGCAATAGCCCTTGAACGTGCTGCTGTCCTGCTGTTCCCGGCTGCAGTAGCTCTTGAACTTGCCACTGTCCTCCCGCATTCTGACTCCCTCTGGGATGGCCCCTGCAGCAGCCCCTGTGGAAAAGCAGCATCAGATGAAGTTATTATTCTGCCAGGGCCAGACAAGTGTTTTTTTTTTTGTTTTGTTTTGTTTTGTTTTTTTTCTGGTTCCAGCCCATGATGTGACTTTGATAGCTCTTCTTTACTGTTTGTCAGGGGCAGCTGTCCTGGAGTCTCAGTTGCAGAAGAAAGGCCTGGATTTAATAAGTTTTTGTAGCAAATGCCAACTGGACCTATCAAAGCTGCCTGGAGACCCCACCGGGCATGCCATGGGCCTCTTTCAAGACTCCTCAGCTCTGTTCAAGAGCTGAGCACTGTAGGCATCTCAGATGCGTGGACCGCTAGAGTGAAACACAGCCCAGGAACTTGTCTCTCCTGTCAATCACTCTGGGCAGAAATTACCAGGGGGGCACTCACTGGCCTCCTAAGCAGTTTCAGGAGCACCCAGGATCATTAGACCCAAAGCTGGAAGGGAACGTTATCATCATCTTGTTCACTCCTGGATCTCCAGGCTGAACCATGGTAAACCAGACCTACGGGGAATATTTTCCAGTTGTAAATAATTTGGTAGAGGGCCTTGTACCCTGCCTCAGTGCTGGCACACCCTAGGTACTCTATGAATAAACATTGATTGAATGAATAAATGAATAAATTGTCTCTATAACTAATGACTTTAGAGCCAGGAAGTTCTTCAGGGAACTCTGAGAACTCACATTTAATCATCAGCTGTACAGGAGTTTAGAAAAGTGTGAGCTCAAAAAACTAGCACCTAGGTGTTCCCAGCACTGTGCCTCCTGAGCACTGACCTGTTACTCCATCCCTGCCCCATCATAGGTGGGTTTCATGGGCTCTGACTGCTGTAGCAGGATGGTCAAGCCTTAGCATCTGACAGATCTAGGTTCAAATCCAGATTCTGCCACGTGTTAGCTACTTGACTTTAGGCAAACATCTTTTGGAACTCACTTTTTCTCATTAGTAAAATGAGGCAGCAATTTTATCTAACCCTTGGGCTGTTTACAGGTTGCCCGAGGAAATGCATGTGAAGAGTGCCTGTCACCTGGTAAAGAGATCACAGTAATGGTTACTGTGACATCACCGTGACAGTAGGTCCCTGGATCATTCTTTTCTGTCCACTCCCACCCCGCATCCAGTCAGGTTCTCCCTTCTACAATATAGACCTCACCTTTTCCCATTTTGCCAAGGCCAGAATTGTACTTGTGGAGCTTCACTAAGAAAAGAAAGATTGATAAACCCTTCTATTACTCAAAACACTTATTTTCCTTAAAAAGTTCAGGAAATAAACATTCACTTGCCCATAAGTTGGATTATTAGCTTACCTGAGGTGCAGTCCTAAAACACTTCTATTTCATCATACTTGCCTCAGGATCCTTAATAATACTGATTTATTATTGACAGATTGACTTATTATTTATTATATATTTGTGGTGATCCAGGCTTGGGGAATGGAGTGCTGGGTTAGACGGATAATAAATAGTTAAATATTTGGAACACCAGAAGGTTGTCAATGCCCTACAGCCAAAGAGCAATGGGATTTTACCTGTAATTGAGTGAAGCTGCCTTTATTGGCTCTTGGCAGTGAAAGAGAATATATGCTGGGGAGCTGCATTATCCAGATGTCTTTAGTTTTTACCTAGTGTTCCTTTTTCATTCTAGGATCTCATCCAGGATACCATTTTCCGTTAGTCCTCACATCTCCTTAGGGTCTTCTTGGCTGTGACTGTTTCTCGGACTTTCCTTGTCTTTGATGACCTTGACAGTTTTGAGGAGTGCCAATCAACTATTTTATAGAATATCTCTTAGTGAGAGGTTAAGAAGAAATAATGATAGGACTTGGAGTTGTGTTGGGTGATTTGGGGGAGGATTCAAGGAAGTGGTTCTTTGCTCCAGATTGGATGCTTCCAGGAAGCAGGGGTCATTCTGTATCTGGGTATCTGCATTAGTTTCCAACTGCTGCCATAGTGAATCATCATAAAGCTAGTAGCTTAGAACAGCAAAAATTTATCTTACAGTTCTGGAGGAAGAAGTCCAAAATCAGTTTCACTGGGTTAAAAGTGAAGGTGCCAGCAGGTCTGGTTCCTCTCCCCTGGAGGCTCCAGGGGAGAACCTGTCTTCTTGCCATTCCCAGCTCTGGATGCCACGTGCATTCCTTGGCTTATGGCATCTTCCTTAATCTTCAAAGCCAGCAGCATGGTGTCGTCATATCTCCTTCACTGACTCCAACCCAACCGTCTTTGTCTTACAAGAGCCATTGTGATTACATTGGGCCCGCCTGGATAATTCAGAATAATCTCCCCTTCTAAAAATCTTCAACTTGGTCGCACCTGCAAATCCCCTTTTGCCATATAAAGTGACATGTTCACAAGTTCTTGGGATTAGGATGTGACCATCTCTGGAGGGGCACTCTTCTGCCTATCACAGTACCTCAACAATTCTCATCTAGAAGGCAAGGCGAACAGAGCAAGGCCAAATCTATCATTGGTGAAGCAGCAGCAGTCACTCCTATTAGCAGAATATCAGGATGTTTAATCGCTGCTGTGTTCTGGACAATGCTCATGTTTTTGTCTAGGTTCAAACATGATTATGGAGTGGTCTTGTTTTTGTTTTGATCCATCATGGTCACAGAGGGGTCTTGTCTGATCTTGTTCTGTGAAGTTGTTTATGTTCAACAGGAGAACACCCCAGCCTAGCTGAAGGTGTCAGGCAAGCTCTTCACTGTCAGGGACTGCTTTTTCTTTGTCATGATGATAAATTCTATGAAGAACAGTAGGACAGTTTGAGGGGGATGGGTCATACTGTGGTGGAGTGTTCTCTTATTTTACAGGCACAATCAGGAAAGGCCTCAGTGGTGAAGTTGACAATTGAAGTATATGAAGGAAGAGGCTATGTGATCATCTGGGGAGAAAGAATTTCAGGCAGAGAGATCAAAAGGTGCAAAGCCCTGAGATGGGAGTATGTTTGGATGTTGGGTACTAGGTGTAGAAAAGATAATGTAGCCAAAGATGACTCCAAAAGTTTTGACCTGAGCAACTGGAAGAATGGAGTTCCCATTTATTGAGGTGGAAAAGACTGCATTTTATTCATTTTATTGTAGAAGGAGTTTAATTTTTTATAACCTTTTGGTTTTAGGAAAGTTTTAGATTTACAGAAACATTGTGACAGTAATACAGAGTTTCCATATATCTCACACTCAATTTCCCCTATTCTTAACATATATTAGTATGCATTTGTCACAGTTAGTGAAGCAGTATCGATGGACTATTAATAACTGAAGTCCATACATTATCCGGATGCCCTTAGTTTTTACCGAGTGTTCCTTTTTCGTTCTAGGATCCCATCCAGGATACCATATTCCGTTAGTCATCATGTCACCTTAGGCTCCTCTTGGCTGTGACCGTTTCTCGGACTTTCCTGGTCTTTGATGACCTTGACAGTTTTGAGGAGTGCCAATCAGTTCTTTTGTAGAATATCCCTCAATTAGGATTTGTCCAGTGTTTTTTTTTTTTTTTAATTTTTTTTTATTGTGATTAGACTGGTGTTGTGGGCTTTTAGGAGAAAGACCCCAGAGACATGGTACCCTTCTCATCACATCATATCAAGGGTGCATACTGTCAGCGTAACTTACCATGTTGGTGTTGACCTTAAGCATCTGGATAAGGTAGTATTTTTCAGGTTTTTCTACTGTGACATTATAGTTTTAACCCCTTTCCATGCTGTACTCTTTGAAAGGAAGTCCTTATGCACAGCCTACACTTAAGGAATGTAGATACTCTACCTCCTTGGTGGAGGAGTGTCTACATACATTATCTGGAATTCTTCTGCATTCATCTGGTCTCCTCCATTTACTTACTTATTTAATCATTTATATCAGTATGGACTCATAGACTTTTATTTTATACCTTGGGTTATAGTCTAATACTACTTTATTTCATTGCTCAAACTGTTACAGCTTTGACCATTGGGAGCTCTTTCCTTTGACTCCTAGGTGTTTTTCTGTTTGTTTTTGTTTTTGCTTTTGATTTTTGAGATGGGGTCTCACTCTGTTGCCCAGGCTGGAGTGCAGTAGCATGATCTTGGCTGATTGCAACCTCGACCTCCCAGGCTCAAGTGACCCTCACACCTTAGCCTTCTGAGTATCTATGACTACAGATGCATGCCATCACACCTGGCTAATTTTTGTACTTCTTCTTTTTTTTTTTTTTTTTTTTTTTTTTTTTTGTGGAGACGGGTCTTGCTATGTTGCCCAGGTTGGTCTCAAACTCCTGGACTTAAGTGATTCTCCCACCTCAGCCTCCCAAAGTGCTGGGATTGCAGATGTGAGCCACCGTGCCCAGCCTTGAGGTCTTTTTGACATACCACATGTGTGTGTGTGTGTGTGTGTGTATGTGTGTATGTGTGTGTGTAGCACTTCCATACTTTCGGGCACTAGAATATGCTCCAGGCTGGTCTTTTTTTATTTTCTGCCTCAGCCCTAGAATCAGCCATTTCTTTAAGGAACCCTGGTTCCTTTTATTGGAGAATGATACTTGAAACCAAGGTACAGGGTACAGTTGCCAGGTTTTCCCTTATTGCTACTGGGATGCTATTGTTTCTAATCCAAGAGTTCCATTTTGGTAATATTAAGCTGAACCCTCTCATTTTACATGCAAGTAGATATATATACACAAGTGGTAGTTCTATAGAGAGGGCTGGAGTTCAGGGGAGGGTCTGGGCTGGAGATAAACATTTGAGAGTCATCATAATGAAAATGGCAATAAAGTCATAAGACTGGATGCAATTTTCTAGTAATCAGAAAACAATTATCAATTGCAAGATGACGAGTGAGCCAAGAAGGTTCAGGAGTGGCCAGTGAGATAAGGTGAGTGGATTCCAGGAGGCAAGTGAAGAAAGATTTTCAGGAAAGAGAGAGAGAGAGATCATCTGTGTCTACGATCCAGTGAAATGATAACAGAATTGATCAGTGGATTTTGTCATGGGAACATCTGTGATAATCCTAACCAGAGCTCTTTTAGGGAAGTAGTAGAGATAAAAGCCTGACAGCTTCAAATGAGAATGGCAAGAGAGGATCTGGAGACAATGAGTTTGAATAACTTTTATTTGGAGAAGTTTTGTTCTAATAAAGAGCAAAGAAATGGGATGGTATCTGGAAAGGGATATGGATCAAGAGATGGATTTTTTATTTATATATACATATATTTTTAAAACAGGAGCTATTGCAATGTGTTTTATTCTTAAGTGAGTAATCCAGTAGAGAATAAAAAAAATGATGTTTCAGTAAAAAGAGGTGACAATAATTACAATGTGTTTTAAGATGTTACTATTTGCCTTCACTCTGCTAAGTGCTTTATATGAGTCATCTCGTTAAATACCCACACAAATTCTGCAAGGCAAGCATTATCCCACTTTAAATATTAGAAAACTGAGGCCCAGAGAGGTAAAACAATGTAGCCAAGGCCAAACAGAACCAAGATTCAAATCCAGATTGTTCTAACAGCGATGTCCATGGTCTTAGCCAATGTGCTCTTAAAAAAAAATCTTTGGGGAACTCTCTTTTCTTTTTCCTTCATTTGCTTCTTTCCTCTTCAGGAAAAAGAGTCTTTAGGACAGTGGATATAGCATAGGGTAATAACCCTTTCTTTGGCTGGGCTTCGGGGCCCCTGTACTTCTCCAGAGCCACACTGACAAGGCAGTGGTGTCTGATGACTTTGAAGCATTCCACATGTTCCCCTCTCCAATGAAGGGCCCAAGATCTTTTTATCTACCTCCTTCTCCCTCCTTCCCACGTGTCCCCTCTCTATTCATCTATTCCAGAAGTATATTAAGCACCTGATATGTGTGAGATGCTGGGGATATAATAGAAAATAAAATAGACAAAGAGGTATATACACAAGTGGCAGGTCTATGCTTGCCCTCACTGAAACTTACCATTTCCACGTTGAGTATGTTTGGACAGATGTGGCCAATTCCACGATGGGAAGTAACAGTGACCTTTTACCATTCTCTAGTCTCAGGCTGGTAATACAAGGAAGGCAAAGAGGTTGGGCATAGCACAACAGAGGTAGGTGGGGTCTGTGGCCACCTGGAAAGCACGTGGCCCACCCAAAGGTGATAGTCATTTCTCAAATCGAGCTGACTGTGGTCCTGAGCCCAGTGTTGCCAGGTATTTACATTTTGTCACAAGAAGATGGAGATTAACACTTTCATGTGAGAACTCCTAATTTTAAGATTTGGACAATTTATTTTAATAAATCCTCTCCTGCCTGCCATTCCACACTTCCTCTTCTATGGGTCTGATCCAATCTGTGGGCTGTCAGTTTACAATTTCTGCTGTATAGCACTTCACTTGGTTAGATAAAGCATGACAGTTTCCATTTAACATCTTGTTGCTTTCTGGTCTATTAAACAAATCCAAGATTGGAACTTTAGTCCTAATATCACCCCTTAAAAATAATTTCTCTGAAATATGCATTTTGCCTAGTAAGATGACTAAAGTGTGCATAATGAATGTATGTGTCAACTTACATTCAGCCACGTGAATGTTCCTTTCATTTTTAAAGCCATCTTGCTTATGAAAACTCAAAGGAATTTATTATAGGAAACCTCTTTGGTATTTTGGAGTCTACTTTTACATGAACAATAGAAGCAAAGGAATAGGAAACACAACTCAGAAATTTGGAACTGGGACACACACAGTCTTTCAGGTCTAGGTCACTGAATGGAATCCAGCCCAAGGCAAAATTGTCTAAGCATGCAAGCATCAACAGCTGCTCAGCAGACCATGTGCAAGGGACTCAGGATCTCAGTTTGCTGTCATCGCTGGGTTTTCTATACCATGCTGTGGCTGTGCTTAGGTGCTGCCCTTCATAACAATTATGTGAATACTGCTAGCATTGTCATCCCTGTTTAGTGGATGTAGAGACAGAGGCAGAGAGAGAAAAGGGGAGGCTATTTTGGGAGGCCTGAGAAGAAGCCAAGATTCAAGTCCTCATCCTGAGTTTAGATTCTTTGTCTACCATGTGTTATACAGTGTTTCTTAAATGTTAGGTGTTCTTATGCTGCTGGAATGACTCTTACTATATCTTTGTACCACCTGCACTCTTATTTATGTAATTTTTAAAAATGCACCCACATTTTCACTCACATAATGTGTTTTATAAGGAAAATGGCCAGTGCAATGGCCTGTAATCCCAGCACTGTGGAAGGCCAAGGTGGGCAGATCACTTGAGGTCAGGATTTCAAGACCAGCCTGGCCAACATGGATAAAACCTGTCTCTACTAAAAATACAAAAATGAGCCATGCATGGTGGCATATGTCTGTAGTTCCAGCTACTCAGGAGGCTGAGCCACGAGAATCACTTAAGTCCCAGAGGTGGAGGTTGCAGTGAGCCAAGATCATGCCACTGCACTCCAGCCTGGGTGACGGAGTGAGACTCTGTCCCCTCCCCCCCCCCAAAAAAAAGAGGCTAGGTGCAGTGGCTCATGCTTATAATCTCAGCACTTTGGGAGGCCAAGGTGGGCAGATCACAAAGTCAGGAGTTCAAGACCAGCCTGACCAACATGGTGAAACCACATCTCTACTAAAACTACAAAAATTAGCTGGGCATGGTGGCACATGCCTGTAATCGCAGCTACTCAGGAGGCTGAGGCAGGAGAATCGCTTGAACCTGAAAGGCAGAGGTTGCAGTGAGCCGAGATCATGCCATTGCACTCCAGCCTGGGTGACAGAGCGAGACTCTGTCTCAAAAAAAAAAAAAAAAAAAAAAAAAGGAAAAGAAAATTTATTTCATTACCATTAATCAAAAACCAATATTACTTGCCATAAACAGGAGGTAACAAAAAAGTGATAATGTCACATCATTATTATCATTTTATCAATATTTGTCTATGTATTAATTACACTTGTCTTGCAGGTCATTAGCAGAATACATGAGGCTAAATCCTTCTGTGAGGAAAGAAGAGTGTGCCCAGCTCTGGATTATCCATAGGTGGCAGGTCAGATTTACCATTCTCCTATGTCTTTTTCTGGGGAACTGTCAGTTCATTAATTTATTCATTGACTCAACATTATTTAAATCTCTTTTCTGAGCCTGGCAAAGGTCCCCATCCCTGTGATTCCTTCTAAGTGAGATTATTTCTGTGGGTCACGAATGCTGGGGTGTTTTGGCCTGGGTTTTTGTTGTGCTTCTTTGGCTGCAAACTGGGCTTATCTTTAGCCAAGACACACCAGCACAGTCACACCAGATCTATGGCTGGAACCTGTTCTAATTGCTTAGTGCATCTGGTTCAGATGGAATAGTTTTTCAATATTTTGAATACCCCCCTTAGTGGCAGGCAATAGAAACAGATTCAAATTAATTTAAGCACAGGGGAATTCAATGGGAGGAACTGAGAGCTCACAGATTTTTTTTTGAAGGCTGAAGAACCAGGCTGGGGACAGGGCAGAACTAAGGCCAATCTGGAGAGCAACAGTGCTGGAGTCCTCAGCTGATTAGAACATGGATGCTGGTCAGGGATGGACCCCACCAGGATTAGTCTCTTTGGCCCTCTGCTCATGAATAAAATTCTAGGGAAGGAGGGTCTGACTGCTGAAGGCTGTGGTCACAAGGACACAACTTGAGTGGCAAAAGGAAAGACCTGAGTGCTTGTATCCCAAAGAGAAGAGGCATATTTTCAAAGGAAACAGGAGTGTTTTTAGAAGAGAGAAGTGGATGCTGAGTGGTCAAAAGGCAACACATATCCAAATACATTGCCTTTTCAGATATGGGAGAGAAAAATGTAGGTCTCTTGCTAATTAGTAGAGTAATTGTGGGATGGAAAGATGAGTTTTGCCATAAATAATCATTGAAAAATGTTGGCAATATTTATGCTCTAACCATTTATGAGAAAGAAGTGTCTTTTTCTCTTGATCATTACATATGTCCTTATTACACAATTATACTAACTAGGCTTGTATATTTAATGAGAAGGATCATTGTACCTGGAATGAAAGATTCTCATTTTGCCTTTGTTCAACTCTGAGCTTAGTATAGGGAAAACACACACCCCAAACAGAAACAAGAAAAAACAGAACAAGACAATAGGTTCATCAAACAATACTTACCCTGACTATGTGCAAATACACTATGCATTTTTATTTCATTCTTTCCTTCTTTATTTTATTTTTAAAGTGCTAGTCACAGCACTTTAGTATTGATTTTGTATAGCCCCACAGTTTTAAAAACACTGACATAGCCGGGCACGGTGGCTCACGCCTGTAATCCCAGCACTATGGGAGGCCAAGGAGGGCAGATCACAAGGTCAGGAGATCGAGACCATCCTGGCTAACATGGTGAAACCCCTTCTCTACTAAAAATACAAAAATATTAGCTGGGCGTGGTGGCGGGCGCCTGTGGTCCCAGCTACTCGGGAGGCTGAGGCAGGAGAATCACTTGAGTCTGGGAGGCGGAGCTTACAGTGAGCCAAGATCGCACCACTGCACTCCAGCCTGGGCGAAAGAGCGCGACTCCGTCTCAAACAAAACAAAACAAACACAAACAAACAAACAAAACCGCTGATATAGATGGTCTAATTTTGAAGCCAGCTCCACCTGCCCTTATTTGCAATTAATGGAGCTGTCCACAGTACTGATTTCTGCCCACTAAATTGACTTGGTACATAAGAAAAAAAAAATCCTAAGACCTTTTGAGAAAGATGCACTTTTATGCTCAGATTTTTCTTTTGCCCATCCTAGAATATATTCTCTGTCTACAGTGCTGGATATATCAGTGCAGAATTGTGTGCAAGTGTGTGACTTGCTAGCAGTCAGCCACTGTCCCATGCACTTTGCATATAGTATCTCTTTTAATTCTTATGATCACCTCATTCATAAGAGGTAGGCAAGCTTTCTCAAGGTTAGCTGGGCATTGCAATATGTTACAATCCAGACAACTGGCATGAACCAAATGGTCTCCTTTTTCTTTTATAACAATGTGTTTACTTCTTCTCATCCTCCATCTGAGCAAAGGCTCAGCTCTCCATGATTCCTTGACTTCTAATCCTCATTGTTGGCCAGTCACCCACTCATCCTCATTTTCCAGATGAGTAATCTGATGCTTAAGGATATTGTATAACTTGCTCGAGATTACACAGTTACATAGAGTGGAGTGGAGATTTAAGTCCAGACCTCTTCTGACTTCAAACATTTTTAGTAAAATCTTCTCTTAAGATTTGTAGGTATGCAGGCTGAATAATTTAGATCAGTACCAGTGCACAGTATTTACTTTTGACAGACGGTCTTAGTTTTCTGTCCAAATAACAGTACTCACCCCAGGGCCCAGAGCTGCTGATGGATTGCCACAGTGCACAACTGCACGTGATGCTCAGTGTGGGTGACTGGCCAACACTGATGACTGAGCCTTGCTGATGGCCAAAAACACATTCCTCTGAACTCCAAGCACCCTGCCATCTGGAGAAATGCTTCCCTTATGTTTTGGAGGATTGCTAAACACAGCAGACCCTCCATAGCCGCAAGTGTACCTTCCACATGCCTATATGTTGATTTAGAGCAAATTCAGCCAACTAGAACACAGCCAATTCAAGAAAGCAGGAAGAGAGCACACATGTTCAAAGAGCACCTATATTTGCAATCCCCATAAATACACTCTCTAGCTTAAACCAGAGAGTTTAATATAGCTACTTAAATGGTCAATGTTATACCAGTGCAAGCTTTCTCAAGGTCAGCTGGGCATTGCAATATTTTACAATTCAGACAACTGACATGAACCAAATGGTCCCCTTTTTCTTTTATAACAATGTGTTTACTTCTTCTCATCTTCCATCTGACATTTATGGAGTACCTGGTCAGATGAGCAAAGAAAAATAAGACAAAGCTCATCTACTGTTGAAGCTGATGCAATCTTCCTTCCAGAACTGCTTATTATGGAGCTTTGCATATTGCCTGAGGCTTTACCTTTCTCTTTCTGTTCTTTTCTTCTGTTTCTGCAAACTCCTCCTTGCTCTCCTTGGGGATAAACACAAATTAATGTGTGTATTGGAAGTCAGCACATGGTGACATCAGGATTTTAAGGAAGCCAGTTTTCTCTGTGTAGAAATGAGAGGCTCAGCTCTCCATGATTCCTTGACTTCTAATCAAACGTGCTAATTAGAACCCCATAAACAAGCCAAGGCTCAGAAGAGGGTAGTTTCAAACAGGGTAAGTGTGGAAAGCTATTTTGAATTCCACTAACACTGTGGGTTAATACTTCTTACCATTTTTTTTCCCATCAAAAAATACTATTCTGCTCATTCAACCTGCATTCTCTTAACTACTATACAAGATAATAATCTCTACTTTTTTTCCTGAAACTATTTTACCATCATCTTTATCATGGTTGACAAGTAACACATAATTTTGGTGTTCAATTAATTGATACTCTATGAGAGTAGGTATTGATATCTCTTTTGATCGTCCTTTGACCTTTTACGGTAGATGTTGAATACATGTTTGTTGAATTCATTAATGAAAAAACGATGTGGGTAAGTACGCAAGTGATACTCATAGTGCAAATATTTTCAATAAATTCCGGATTCATCTAGAAACCTTTCATTGTTCCTGGGTGGTATATGATGGAACATTCTCGAGAGAAAATACTTATGGGAACTCTGACAGTCAACAAACATCTCTGGATTTGGGGCAAAGTTCACATCAGCCAGTTAGTTGATCACAACCATCTTTTCTGATAATGCCTTTGTGCTTGTGATGAGATGTGATCACAGAGCTATAAAGAAGTGAGAAAGTTAAACCTAAGAGAGACTTGTGAAATATTACAGTGAGATAAATTTTGGGGACATTTGGATAAAATGTATCTTTTTTCAGTTACATGGAAGATGACTACAACTTTGTTCTCAGATCTGGTAAATATCATAAATAGCATGTCCTAGGATTCTGCAATCCAGACCTTTCTCTCATCTCTCTGTTGGCTTAGGACCCCAAAATGCCCTAAGATTATTGGAATTTAGAGCTAGAAAGAAATTTCAATATCACTGTATCCAAGTTACTGTGTTTCATAAATGAGTCTTGAGCCAATAAATTCCTTCATTTATTCATTACTTCAACATCTATGTATTGAAGATCTCTTGGATGCCAGGCGCTGAACTCATGGACTGCAATATCACAATTAAAAAGGTTCTCCTGACCACACTCTTTGCTCTTATGTAGTTTGCATTCTGGTAGAATGACACAGAAGAGAAAACTAGTCAATAAATAAATGAGTAACATAGTTTCAGATAATGGTGAATACTGTGGAGAAGATAAAGCAAGGGATGGACACAAGAATAAGGGAACACAACTTGACAAGGAATGATATCTGAATTGAGCTCTGAATGACAAGAAGGAGCCAGGCTTGGAGAGTTCAAGGTGAAGGATTTTCTGGCTGCTTCTCTGGCAAATACCACAAGGGGGGAATAAGTTGCTAAATTCAAATCAGAAAGCCAGTTTGCCTGGATCGTAGTGAGGAATGGTGAGGAGAGAGACACAGTGGCTGTGTCAGGTATGGGTAGTGGTTGTGTCAGGTGTAGCTCTGTAAGTCAGGCCAAGGGTTTTGGGTTTCATTCTTTGTGTGATGGGAAACCACTGGAAAGCTTTAAGTAGGGAAGTAAAGTGATATATTTATTTTTAAAAGATTACTCTTAGCTGTCCAAGGAGAAACTAGTCCATTGGGGTTGGCATGCAGGAGAAGTATAGGTAAGAGGCTATTCTATGATCCAAATGAGAGATAAATCCTCAATCGTATAGTGACTTACTGGCAGATCCTAGGGTAAAAATTCAGGTTTCCTCCAACAACAAATGAATTCAATCGAGTTAAAAAATATTAAATAAAAGAATAGTTAATATTTATTAAGTGCTTAGTGTTTGCCAGGTCCTTTATAGGCATCACTTTAATTGACTGCTTTCTAAGCACCATTTTATTTAATATTTGTCATAATTATCTGAGGTGGATTCTAGTCTTTCTATTTTACAGATGAGGAAACTGAAGCCTCAAGAATTTAAGTATGTTTCCCATGTTTACACAGATAGCAAGTGACAGAGTGGCAGGGTGGGGGCTAGAACCTAGGCTGGCCCAGAACCCGTAAGTCTCAAAGACCAGTCTCACTAGTTGTAGTGAGAGGCAGATAGTAGAGTGGTCATGCAGGTAGGTATTGGGGCCAGAAAGCCTACATTCAAATCCCAGCTCTCTTGCTTATGAACCCTGTGATCTTGGGTGAATCACTTCATTAACTTCTCATTGACTTTATTTCCTCACCTATAAACTAGGAAGAAGAAGAAGAATAGATTATGCTTCATAGACTTATTGATTTAACATATGCACAGAGTTTAGAATGGTGTTTGGCACATAAGAAGCATTTAGCAAATACTGTCATTGTTATTTAGTCACACCATGTGAATGTGAGCCACATTTTAGACTCTAATACAAAGAAGGCTCCTCCTTTCATCTTCTGGGTAACTGAAACGCTCAGCCCAGACCAGGGGCTCAAGAGACGTTTGTTTGAAGTTATTGTTTTCTTGAAGCCAGATGAACTTCTTACTTATTTGGATTCCAGGTGAGCTGGGAGGAAGTACTCAAGTGATCCACCTCTGCTAGTGTTCCCTAGTTTTGGGTGTGTCCCCCTTGGAAGCTCTGCTTTGCTAGGGGGCAACTGAGTATCTGCCACAGTTTCATCCTCAGAACAAGAGCAGGGGAAAGAGACCATCTAGGAGGAAGTGAGTCCTGGGGATCGAGTTTCACGTCAGTTGGTGGTTAGGGAAGTTGTTTAGAGAGGTCCCTCCTCAGGCATAAAAACAAAGAGAAAGATATTAAAGGCTTTCATTTTCAGGTAACATTTCAGGGAGAGTCAGACACTTTAGATTCAGAACCAAGACAAAGATCCAATGACCTAACGAGATTCTAGAACTTTTGTAATGTGGTTTCAAGGTTTGCTACATTGCATCCCCTCCCCTCCCCATGTTCCCATGGTGATTAGTATTATAATAAAACTCGGGAAAGAAATATGACCCCTGAGCTTTTGTCTTCGCAAAGGATGGAGAAACGGGGAAGCTGGGTCCCATGTCACAGCCACAGTTTATAGAATGGATATGGCAGCAGTGCCTGAAAGAAAGGGAAAACGCTGATTCTCTGGCTCCCTGGGGCAAAAGATAAAGGAAAGTGGGGGAGGGGGAGTTTCATTGAACTTAGGGCTAATAAGTGGCTTTGAGACTGGGCAGGCAGAAGTCCTCATAGGTTCCTTGGTACATGTGTGGTCTAAAAGACCACCAGCCTCTCACCCCCTTGCAGCCTCTGCTGGTCTCCCATACCCAAGTTCATTATTTCAACCGGCTGTCGGCCGTCTGTGCTTTTACACATAATGGTCAGCAGGGGGCAGTGTAGCCAACATATTACTTGTGAGTGAGGGGCTGTCTGCTTTTCACACGAGGGTCTGGGGAAAAAGTTTATGCAACCTAAAACTGCGCCTAATTGCGCAGGCTGTTAGTAGAAGACTCCACCCTTTCCCTTTCTTGCCTCCAGGATTCTACTCTTCCCTCTTTCACTCTTGTCTATTGTTCTCTTTTGCTTCCTTGCTCTCTCTGCTCAGCCGCCTACCTTTTATCTGTGCAAAGCATGCTCACACCCACTGCCTTCTTGGGTCCTCCCAGATATTCTGTGAGAGATGGGGCCAGGTTAAATATCGAACATTTTGCTGATGAAGAAACAGAGACCTAGAGAGGTGCCTGGTCCCTAGCCCCTGTTCTTTCTTCCCATACACTTAGGGGACGTGAAAGCCAACAGGGCAGGTGTAAGTTGTTTTTAATTGCAGAGAAGGCTCTTCTACCCACCAGGGGCACTGCACACACACGTTGGAATTAGAGCAAGAGCTGCCAAAGTAATAAATTGAGAAGGGGCTTGTTCAGAGGCACGGACTCTGGGGTACTGTCAATTTCATCAGGCCCTCCACGGAAAGGATGAAAAGTCAAAGGACTATATAGCCTTTGAAGACACACTTGGGACAAAGACAAGGTGGGAAGAGATCTTTCTTTGTGCTTGTTAAGGAAAGATGTCAACAGTACTCCTGGATCAGGGCTCGGTGGCTGGACCGAGCCAGCGAAAGCTAAGACTACATCCTCCATACAGGAGTGTGAGGCTGTGAGTACCTTTCTCCATCTCTTTAAACCTTCGTTTCATCTCATAGGAGGGGTGATTGTAACAGTGTTGATCTCACAGAGCAGTTTTGATGGAGTCCTGCACATACTCTGCATTCAATCAATATTGCCATTAGTATCAAAATAAGAGATTGACTGTTTTCATAGCTACTCTGTGTGAAAGATCGATTATATTGATGGCCTTGGTTAATGCCTGCTTGTAGTTACTCTTTGTTATGGCACTTTCTAGTCTCTGCCCACTCTGAGTCCAGGCTGGATTTGGGTCTTGCTTTGGCCAAAGGGACTCTTTGATGGTTTCAAGCCTGGCCTCCAGGATCCTTGAACTCTTCTGTTCTCTCTTGCTTGCACTTGAAACATTGCCGCCACTGTATGGAAAAGCCCGGGCTAGCCTAGTGGAGGATGACAATGACATGGGGCAGAGTGAGTCCAGTTTCCTAACTGAGGTTATTATTGGATCAGGCTCAGACACTGGACTTCCCATCATGTGGGAGAGCCTAGCTAACATCAGCAGAACTACCTACCTGACCACAGCTGACCCCAGGTACATGAGTAGGCAGAAGAACTCAGCTGACCCTTACTGATTTGGGAACAATCATAAATACTTATTGTTTGATGCCACTTAGTTTTGAGAGAGTCTGTTTCACGGCAATAGCTAATGATCCACTAAAAGTTTTACATAGCTTCATTGAAGGAGGGGAGAAATGCTGGGTAGGACTATCTGAAAAGTGACCAACGTGTTAGCTATATTGCTAAATACTTAAGGCAGTAGTGGTATTTGTAAAGTCTCAAGTTTAATGATAGGTGCATGATGATTCAGAGTAAACACTGGAATAAGACAGACCTGATTCCAAATGCCTGCTCCACCTTTGGCCAAATTTCGGAACTGCTGTATGCCTCAATCTCCTCTTCTGCAAAGTGGGGATAATAATAGTTGGTGGGTGGCCGGGCGCGGTGGCTCATGCCTGTAATCCCAGCACTTTGGGAGGCCGAGATGGGTGGATCACAAGGTCAGGAGATCGAGACCATCCTGGCTAACACGGTGAAACCCCGTCTCTATTAAAAATACAAAAAATTAGCTGGGCCTGTTAGCGGGCGCCTGTAGTCCCAGCTACTCGGGAGGCTGAGGCAGGAAAATGGTGTGAACCCAGGAGGCGGAGCTTGCAGTGAGCCAAGATTGTGCTTGCTACTGCACTTCAGCCTGGGTGACAGAGCAAAGACTCCGTCTCAAAAAAAAAAAAAAAATGTTGGTGGGAGGAATTGTGGTGGAATTACATGGGATAATCTATGTAGAGTGTTTAGCCTGGTGCCTGGCACATAGTGAGCACTCTATAAATGTTAAGCATTTTTATTAATAGTGATGAATTAAATCTTCAAAGAACATCTCTACACACCACCATGTGTTTGCTGCAGATCCAGTTGATAATCCAGGACAGAATTTTGCAATTAATACATTTAAAGCTTTGAAAAAAGAAGAATTACAATGACATATATATTGTATATGTATGTGTGTGTATATATATATTTGCTTCTTTAAAAAAGTAACATATATGTTACTATATATATTCCAACATATATACACATTTCCTTTCTTTAATTAAAAAAGTAATGTATACTATATACCTTAATCCAAAATTTCTCCTACAGCAAAAATGCTGATTCAAAACAATTTAAATTGTGAGTTATGACTTATAATTATGAAAATCGAACTCCACTTCATTGCATTGAGGTCAACTTTATTTTCTTAGGAAAAAAACGTGCACACTGTGCTCTTCTGTTAGATGACAGCATAAATCTCTTCGGGTTGTGAGTGGTAATGATTTACCTTACATTTTGTTGAACAAGGAAGCAGAGCAATTATCCACAATATCTCAGGTGAGAAAAAAATCTTCTGACTAGGTAGCTGTTGTGTAAAGGTTTAACTCATCAGGAGATCTCAAAAGGAAACTAGACTTAGGTTGAATTCAAATTCAGGGTGATACTTCAAGGAGCAATACCTTACCAGCTTTCAGATTGTACATGGTGTTTATTCCTAATGGAGAGGAGAAACTGGGGAGCAGATAGGAGTAATGGAGAAATTCTGCCAGTTTACAGAGGAACGCTGTGTCAACTCCTTGTTCCTGGACAGAATTACGCTGTGTGAGCAGTCACTGATTTTGTTGATTCTCAGTTAATTTAAAAAAAAAAAAAAAAAAAAAAAAAACAGGGAAAATAAACTTGACCCTCTCCCCAAACACTGGCTCTTGCATTCTTTTGTCTTATCTTGGTCCTGCCTTTGGAGTCCTGTCGTGTCCTATCTGGTGTTAGCTACATGCTTGTGGATGTTGCACATGAGATCAAGGGCTTTCTGATCCACAGACCCAGGTTGTGGGTCCTGTTTTAGAGGAAGTGGCAAGTTTCTTCCAGCCCCTTCTCACGCAGATCAGATGTAGGCTTTTCATCCCTGTCTAGGGTACTCGTGTGTGTTCTTTGGGGAATCACAGTGAGCGAGCCAGAAAAGCACTGGACATTGTCTGAAAAGCCTCTGCTGTGAGTTGTCTGCCAGAGATACTGACTCCCCAGTGGGTTACACAGCAAATCTGTAGTCACATTGAGGTTTCTGTGCTAGGCCACCGTGACTCACTGCTGGTGATCTGAGGTTCTTAGGCCCCACCTTTCCCCAGCCTGCCTGCCTCCAGGCTGCAGTGTGGTCGAGGCCAGATTACAGTGGCCTTGGGATGGCAGACAGCTGGTGGGTACCCAGCATTCAGCAGTGGGACCACACCAGCTGTTTATGGTGAGCTCCTTCTGGATTGGTTGGTATTTGGACCTTATTGGTTGTTAAATGTTAACATTAATTCATCTAAAGCTTTGAAAAAAGAAGAATTATAATTGCATATATATATATTCTCTTTTTTTGTTTAGTTAAAAAAAGTAACATATACTATACACCTTAATTCGAAATCACTCCTAGGGCAAAATTGCTGATTTAAAAAAATGGGAATGTAAACCCCGGTTGCATGTGACGGAAACCTAGTTTTTATTGTACCTTTCCAAACTCACGGGAGGAACCACAACCATCCTCTCTGTCTCTCTCTCTGTCTCTGTCTCTGTCTCTCTCTCTCTCTCTCTGTCTCTATGCTTCTCTCTCTCTCTCAATCACATCCAGCCATCTCTACTTATCTTTGAACACTGCAGAAGATGGCTGTCCCAAAGCTCCCAATTATTTCATTTCAAACCTCTAGCAGAAACTAACCAGGGTCTCTGAATTGCAATTCAGAATTCCTGAGGGAGAGAATCTAATTGGCCTAGCTTGGATCAGGTGTCCATCTCTGGTCCAGTCAGCTGTGGCTGGGGGCGGGGGGTCACAGTCACAGAACACAAGCACGCCATTTAGCCTGCCCTGGGAGTGAATGGGGCGGGCAGTTGTCTGAGAAGGGCAAAGTGGTAGGCGGCTTCTAAAATGCCTCCCAGTGATCCTGACCTACTGGTATCCACACCACTGTGTAATCCCCACCACTTAAGTAAGGGCTGGACCTGGTAACTCACTTCTAATGAATCAACTCTGCCAATAACGAGGAGCTGTCACTTCCAAAATTAGGTTACAAAAGACCATGACTTCCATTTTGCACAAACTTTTTCTCTCTGGCTCTTCTTGTTCACTTGCTCTGAGAAGGCAAGCTGCTGTGTGTGCCCTGGGGAGAGGTCCATGTGGCAAGGGACAGAGGGTGGCCTCTGGCCTAGTGCCAGTGAGGGACTAAATCCTGCTAACAACCAAGGAGAGAGATTGGGAGTAGACCCTTCCCCACTCCAGCCTTGAGATGGCTGCAGCCTTGCCTGTCACCTTGATAGTAGCCTCATGAGAGACTGTGAGGTAGAGGCACCCTGCTAAGCCATGCACAGATTCCTGACCCACAGAAGCTGTGAGATAACAGATGTTGTTTTAAGCCACTGAGTTTTACCCCACCATTCCAGAAATCCTGCTCCTAAGCTACTAAATGTTGGAGCAATTTGTTATGCAGCAATAGATAACTACTACAGGTATTTCATGATTGGAGAGACTCTGAGGTCAGATGCCAGTGTATTGTCCTTGCTTTGTCATGTACCAGCTGTGGTCTTGTGCAAGTCATGGATCCTATTCAAGCCACATTCTCCTCTGTAAAGTAGAGATAATAATAACAATATGGTTGCTGTGAGGACTAAATGAGATAATATAAACCCAGTGCTTCCACTTAGTTTAGGTATATTAATATTGACTAATTAAAATGAATATTAGCAGTATCAATAAGGCTTAGCTATTGTTAGTGAGCTGTCACAGCTCTTCTAACCCTACACATTTGGGTCATTGGTGCCCGAGTTCCATCTTCAAAGAAATCTGGAGAATTTTATGCTCCTTACAGAAATGATATGGAAAGAAACATAAAATATCCAAAAATCTTGAAGCAAATGTCTATTTAACTACTAAATATAGAGAACTATTTTCATTTAACTAATTTTGGTCATACAGCAAGGAACAATTGCATATCATGGAGAGGACAGACAGAAATTGAACTAGTGCTCTCAGGTTTGAAATGTAAAAAACAATTTGAGTTGATGGAATAAAATTTGTTTTTGTAGTTTCCTCCCACAGCAAGGCATCCGACAACTTTCTGCTGCCAATTATTTTGTGTATGGAAATACCAGGGCGCTGTGCAGGTGGCAATCCACCACAGAGATGAGCCTGAAGATGAGGGGCACAGGTGTCGTCACTGGCACTTTCAAGGTTTCTGCCTTCTGAGGCCAAAGCCCATGATGTCAAGGGTTTGATGGGATTTGCTTATTAATTCCAAGCACAAATGCTCAGTTCCTGTGTTTCCACTCCTCCTTGGGATGTTGTCTTTCTACCCCTGGGAGCTGTAGACGTTGTTTGGTAGTGAGAGAGGCTAGATTTGCAGATCCCCTACCCCACCTCACCTTCATCCTTTCACTGCTCCAGCCCAAGGCCACTGTTGGAGCCCAGAGTTCCTACCCGCCATGGCTGTGTATTTGTTCCAGGAGCCAGGAGCTCAGCCTACTGGCCCCCTCTTCTCCATCCATTCACACCACTGTGCCTGTTCCTTCCTGAGTCTGGCTGCTGGGGGTGAGGGTGGTGTAGGTAGCTTCCTTGGCTCCCCTACTTTTCCTGTCTTAAAGTCAGGCACAACAGAAGCCCTTTCTGTGTGAAAAGCAGCATTACTCCTTGCTGAGAAAACAAAGGGCAGCAGAAAGGTTGAATGAGAAGTATGGTGGGCAGGTACGCTTTACAAAAAAATACCAAGTCCCCTGAGGACAGACTGCCTCTGCTATGAAGCTGGGTGCTTCTGGGGTCTGGTGGGGGTCACTGCATTTCATCTCCCTCACCCCAACCCTGTCCCTAAGGATGCTAGAAGAAAATTGGCAGTATGTGTGTGTGTGTGTGTGTATATATATATATATATGTATATGCCTATATGCATATATATATGTTTTTGCTTCCTGAATGAAATAAACCAATTTTAAAAATTAATGAAATAAACCAATTAAAAATTACTCAATGAAATACACCAATTAAAAAAATTACTCAATGAAATAAACCAATTAAAAAAGTTACCGGTAACAACTAGAAAAGGCAAGAGGCGATCCTTTTGCTATAAACTGAAAAGTGTCCAACAAGAAGAAAAGCAGGAGATTTTAGTGTGACTTAATGCAGCCCCTCTTCCTACAAGATGATACAAAAGGAAGTGAATTGCAAAACCTTGAAAATTCTCACCAATACCCCCTGATTTGGATAGAAGCAGACAAAGTTGGGAGTAGGGGCTTAGAAAAAAGTCAAAGAAATCTTCCTAAGTGCAGAGGCTCCTATGTGTGGTTTCAATACTTCCTGACTCAATTCAAATTGAGCCAGGAAAAACCCCAAAATGTTACCATCTTCCAGGACCTGGTGCTGAATCTGGGGACTGATTTGAAGCCTGAGAATACCCCCACTCCATGAGAAGAGGGAGTACCCCAAACTGGACATCACCAAAACGTTAGAAGAGAGGGTAAGCCCAGTAGCATACCAAAGGCTGCAGAAAGTTTGCCAAGCTCTTTCCAGGTTCCTGTCCCCAGGCATTAAAATAGTATCTGGAAGGGAAAAAAGACCCCAGGTAAAGTTGAGAGGGTTTCACTGAGAATCACTTTTCTTTTTGTCAGAGCCAAAAGAAAAACTGGACAGAGCTGTCTGCTTGAAGCATGAGCAAGACGAAAAGAAGCAATGTGGTAACTAAGCAAGCATTTTGCAGGAAAATACAATGAAAGCAAAGACTTAAATGAGCATGGCAGGCATAAAACAGAGGACAGAGTGCAAGAAACAATAACCCAAGGAACCTAGGAAAAGTTTCTTGCAATTGCTTTGAGCTGCAGAGGAAATTATTAAAAACATGAATTCAATAAGACAAGAGCCAAAATCAAATCAAAACAAAACCCAAATACTTCAGTGATGAAATTCAACAAACCAAAAGAGAAACAGAGAGGCCAAAGAAAGAAGAATGAATGCAACACTCATTCCCAGGCAATCATGGAGCAACTGCTGCAAACCTACGGGAGAAAGAAAGTATAAATGTCCTTTGGGATAAAGGCAATAGGAGACATTTATTTTTATTTTTTAAGGCAGAGTCTCACTCTGTCACCCAGGCTGGAATGCAGTGGCGTGTTCATAGCTCACTGCAGCCTCGACCTCCAGGGCTCAAGTAATACTCTCACCTCAGCCTCCTGAGTATCTGGGACTACAGGCACGCACCACCATGCCTGGTTAATTTTGTTTATTTTTTTGTAGAGATGAGGTCTCACTATGTTGCCCAGGCTTGTCTCGAACTCCTGAGCTCAAGCTATGCTCCTGCCACGGCCTCCCAAAGTGCTGGAATTATAGGTGTGATCCACCATGCCTGGCCAACCGGAGACATTTTAAGCTTGCCCAAACTTGGCATCTATGAACCCTCTTGAAAAAAGGCAACAGTCTTGAAACCATTTTTTTTTTTAAAGCATAAATAGAGAAACCATAGAGCCCTTTTACTAAAGGACTCAAAGTGAATCAACTTTTATATATGATGACAAAAAGATGTGCATCTGCACAACTGGGAGAATGAGTTACCGTCTCATTCCAGTCCCAAACAGTTGACTGTGGGAGGCTATGGGTGGAAGAGGTGTTTGGAACTGAAATTCAATTTTAACTCCATTTGAGAAGCTTATGAGGCATCCCAGGGAAGATGTTGAATAGATAGTTGGAGGTAAGAGACTAGAATTTGGAAGACGGGTCTGGGATGAAGATATACATTTGGGAGTCACAGACATACAGGTGGTATTTAAGGCTTGAGAGTGGATGAGATCACTCAAGGGGTGAGTGTAGAGAGGAAGGCCAAGGAATAAGCCTTTGTTCACTCCAATATTAAGAAATCAGACAGAAGAAGAGGAATGAGCAAAGAAGACTGAGGTGGAAAGTCAGTGAGGAAGGAGGAAAACCAGAAGAGGGTGGTATCTGGAAGGCCAAGTGAAGGATGGATATCAAGAAGAAGTGCCATCAGCTGTATCAACTGTGGCTGAAAGATCAAAGTAAGGTGAGACCTGAGAATTATCCACTGCTTTTAGCAATGCAGAAGTCACGGGTGACCTTGACAAGAGTGTTTCAGTGGAGCTGTCTAGCTGAAAGCCTGCTTGGAGGGAGTTTAAGAGACAGAGTTGGAGAGGAATTGGAGCAGTAAATATAGACAAGTTTTTCAAGAAGTTTTGAAGCAAATGGGGCAGAGAAATAGGTGATAGCTGGCTGGGGTGGTGGGGTCGAGATTATTATTATTATTTTTTTTTGAGACGGAGTCTCGCTCTGTTGCCCAGGCTGGAGTGCAGCAGGCGCGATCTCGGCTCACTGCAAGCTCCGCCTCCCGGGTTCACACCATTCTCCCGCCTCAGCCTCCCGAGTAGCTGGGACCACAGGCACCTGCCACCACGCCCGGCTAATTTTTTGTATTTTTAGTAGAGACGGGGTTTCACCGTGTTAGCCAGGATGGTCCCCATCTCCTGACTTTGTGATCCGCCCGCCTTGGCCTCCTAAAGTGCTGGGATTACAGGCGTGAGCTACCGCGCCGGGCCAAGATAATTATTTTTTTAAGATGGAACTGCATGTGGTGATTGAGGCTAAGAGGGGTGATTTCTAATTCTGTTAGGCAATTGCCCCAGCTGATTCTAGCCTCATGATGAGCTCTGGATTGGAAAAATAAATGTGAGGATCATCATTGTATTTAAAATTGCCTAGAGATGGCCCAGTGCAGTGGCTCATGCCTGTAATTGTAGCACTTTGGGAGGCCAAGGCAGGGGGATCGAGCTTAGGAGTTCAAGAGCAGCCTGGGCAACATAGCGAAACCCTGTCTCTACAAAAAATACAAAAATGAGCTGGGCATGATGGCGTGTACCTGTAGTCTCAGCTACTTGGAAGGCTGAGGTTGAGTGGGGGTCGCTTGAGCCTGGGAGGCGGAGGTTGCAGTGAGGTTGAGCCGCTGCACGCAGTCTGGGTGACAGAGCCAGACCCTGTCTCAAAAAAAAAAAATGCCTGGAGATGAGATGATATGTCCTAGGGGAGCATGTAGACTAAGAGTCGAGGGCCTAGCAGAGAACTCTGAAGATACAGATTTTTAAGAAATAGGCAGAGTTATTTGTTAAAAATTTGTATCTTCAGAGTGTTGGGGGCATGGTTTCCTCCTATGGTCATTCAGGCTTCTTTGTAGCCAACAAAGAAGCCTAAAGGAGAATGACCACAGGAGGAAAATCAGGAGATCATGTTGTCACCAGAACCATGGAAGAGAATGTTTCATTTCAACAGGGTTGACAAGCACCAGAGATTTAGTAAAGAGCAAAGAATTCTAAGGTGGATGTAACACCACAGGAAGTTATTTGGGATCTTAAATGAGAACGTTTCAGGAATATAATGGAGGAGAAGCAGATTTGTCATTAGTTGAGAAATTATTGGAAGATGATGAACTGGAGACAGCAAACACAGAACCCTATTAAGAACTTTGACTATGAAGGAGGTAGAGGGAGAGAAAGGGCAACAACTGGGGGAGGAGAGACTTATTTTCAAGATGGTAGAGCTATGCATGACTAAATGTTGATGGAAGGTTTCCAGGAGAAAAAGAGAAGAAAAGAGGGGAGCGTGGGGAGAGGAAGGCAGGGGAGGAAAGAGGAAGGGAGGAGGGGAGAAAGAACTCTGAAACTTCCTCCACATATAAAATAACAAACTATCTGAAATCAGTTGGAACCAATATGGAAATGGACTGAGCTTGCTGACATCACAGCCTGAATTTCCGCTGTATACTTTCCCATCAGGAAGTATAAAGCATGAACTGCGCATGCCCAAGGACTTTCCAGCCCTCCCCTTTCCTTCCACCAATCACCGGCTAATCCTAGAATCCACCCCCAAACAGTTTCTAATGCAATTACTGCCTGGAAGCCAGCACAAGAAGACAGATTTGAGTTGGACTACTCTCTTCTCGTCTGTCAACTTGTAATAAAAGCCATTCTCTTCTCAAACACCCAGTATCATAGTATTGGCTTCTAACACACTGAGCATCGAGCCACTTTTTCCAGGTAACAAGAGAATGTTCAACAAAGAAAAAGAAACTAGACATGCAAGAGTGTCTATTTATCATCTTCTACAGCAAGAGTCCACAAATAAGGCTCCACGGGCCAAATCCAGCCCACTGCCTGTTTCGTGATAAAGTTTGATTGCAATCCAGCCACACCCACTTGTTTACACATTGTCTATGGCTGCCCTACAGCTACATCAGGGTTGAGTGGTTGTGACAGAGACCTTATGATCTGCAAAGATGAAAGTTTTACTATCTGGCCCTTTACAGAGAATTTTGTCAATCCCTGTTCTACAGGAAAGATGGGAAGGTTTTGGAGAAAGGGCAACCTTCAGAAAAATCCAACTTCTGAGTCTGTTTCCTTTTCTGCAAAATAAGAACACCATTCATTAAATCAGTCTTTCATTTCACAAACATTTATTGATTGCTACTATGTGCCAGAAGCTGGGAGTGCAGAGATCAATAAGATCTAGTCTTGTCCTTTCAAAGCCCATGGTCTAGTAGCAGAGATAGATGGATAAACAAATAGTTGGAATACTTAGAGCTAAATTCTATGTGCATGCTGTGCAGATGAAGGGGAGGCATTTTACCTGGCTTGGATGGGGCTGGTAAGGAATCATTAGCATATGAGGTTGCTATGGCTGAGAATGAAGCCAGTCAGTGATTAGTATGGCACGAGTAAACCTCAAAGAGAATTAAAGAGGAAGAATTCTGCAAAGCACTAAGATAGAAGGGCTAAGGGAAGGGAGACTGAGAAGGAGCAGTGAGAGAGGTAGAAGGAGAATAAGGAACGTGTTCCTGGTTGATTTTAGAAATGTAGCACCCTACCTTCCAAAAAAGAACAGATGTTTTTTTCCAGAGCAGCTAACATTTATCAGATACTGGCTAAGTGCAAGAACCTGTTCTCTACTTTACATTCATTTGGTAATCCTCAATACAAGCTGGTGGGAGGGGGGTGTCTTCCTAGCCCAGGGTTATACAGCTAGTAGGTGAAATATCAGTGGGACACACGTAGGGTACCACTCCATCACTCTGCCCTTGACACACCTCCCTAGCTGATCATTGCCCTCCCTGCTGAGTCTAGATGTGGCTTCACAATGTGTCTCAACAGAGCTTTCTGGGCAGCCAACATCAATCAGTTAGAGTTGGCCCCTGAGATGAAATCTATTTGTTATCCCCTGTCTTAATGCATACACAAGCACTTTGTTAAGTACAAAGCACCCCCACCTAAAAATGTGGTATTACTATTACTATTGATTGTTAATAAAATTAAACAAAATAAAAACCTAATAATGATATGATAATATGTGTGTCATTCAACCCAGATGTTTCAGAATCTGGAATATATTTTGGCAATGTAAACATAACACAAATAAACAACCGATCTTTTGTAGATTCTTTATACTGTTTTCAAATTGAGTCTAGGATGCATACTCATTCCTGGAAATCATTCCTACATGTAATTTAACCGAGCAAATAAGGAATAAGGAATTTCTAAAATGTACGGGAGATTGAATGGATTTAGGAATGGGGCAGATAGTCCCCTTTATTATGTTTAACATTTTAAGGAAATATTTCAAACATTCAGTAAAGAGAAAAGTATAACACCCATGCATTCTCTACCTAGATTTTAAAAGTAGACATCCCTCAGTATCCATGAGGGATTTGTTTCAGGTCAGGACCCCTATACCAGCATATTAAATCCATTGATGCTCAAATCCTTTACATAAAATAGTGGAGTATTTGCACATAACCAATGCACTTCCTCCCATATACTTTCAGTCATCTCTAGATTACTTGTAATACCTAATACGATGTGAATACTGTGAAACTGGTTGCTATGCTGTATTGTTTAGGGAATAATGATAAGAAAAAGAGTCTGTACATGTTCACTACAGATGCAACATGGATTTTTTCCTCCAAATATTTTCTGTGATTGCCAGAATCCACAGATGTAGAAGCCAGAGATACAGAGGGCCATCTGTACTAGCATTCTGCCATTGCATCAGAGATTAATGAAAAGAATACAATTATTACAGATACAGTTGGTGTTCATTTTATGCCTCCTTCCCATCCTGAATTCTCTCCTTCTCCCTGGAGGTTACCACTCTTCAGAGGGTGTTGTGTATCCTCTTCATTCACGTTTTTATATTTTTACTATATTTATATAAATGAACACTAAACAGAATTGTTTCACATGTTTTTAAACATTACAAAAATGCTAAGGCAATTAAAATTGTTCTGCAACTTGCCTTTATCGTTCCATACTATGTTTTTGAAATGCCTTTGTGTTGATTTCTGTGTTCATTCATTTTATAGCCTGTCTTCTTTTTATTCTTTGAAACCTGCCCAAATTGTTGAAGACAGAAAGCAGATATATCTGACAGCTTTTCTGTAGCAGATGTGAAATCATTTGGCCTCAATTGTTTTCTGTTTTTTCCCTTTTTCCTTCTTAGTCTCTCCCCTCCCCTTTCCTCTTCTGCTCTATTAAGGATTTTGAATATAAAAGGAAATAACAGGAGAGAGAAAACTCTACATGGAGGGTCTGAATTTAGCACCCTATCTTCCAAAAAAAGAACGGACATTTTTTTTTTGGAGCGGCTAACATTCATCAGATACAAGCGAAGTGCAAGAATCTGTTCTAAGCACTTTACATTTATTTGGTAATCTTCAATACAACCTGGTGGACAGAGGTGTCTTCCTAGCCCAGGGTAGGTGGTGATTTTAACCCGAGCATTGAGATGCCAGAGCTGATGTCCTTCCCTATTCAAAATAAAAAGTCATATTGATCCCAGCCTCCCGCAGTGTTAGGCAAACTATGAACAGCGAGAGTCCCCAGGGCTAGTGCTTTAACAATTTTGGGTATTGATTCCACTACTAAATTAAGTATCATAATGAATGCTAATAATGAATAATAATAAAGTAGGTACTTGAAAATCCACAGGGCTGGGTGTTACCTCAGTTCAATGTTCTCACCTGAACTTTAGTCACCCATTGACTTCCAACTCTCCTCTGGATATTTCCATTTGACTACACCATGACTCTTCCTAACTCTGTAAGAACCAAGCTTAGTTATTTCTTTCCCTCTTGACCATTTCTTATTGCAGCACATCTGGTGCCTCAGTCTGCCTTCCACGGTCTTCTGTACCCTGGTTCCTCAGTACCCACTAAAGACTGAATCCCACCACCTTCCCAAAGTCATATGTTAAGGTCCTAATCCCCAATGTGATGGTATTTGGAAATGGGGCCTTTGGGAGGTAATTAGGTTTAGGTAAAGCCAGGAGGATGGGGTCCTCATGATGGGATTGGTGCCCTTCTTGAAGAAGAGACAAGAGAGCTTGCTTTCTCTCCACCATGTGAGAATACAGCAAGAAACTGGCCATCTGCAAGTCAGTAAGAGAGCCTCGATCCCGAACTACCAATCTCCCAAACTTGAGAAAATAAATTTCTGATGTTTAAGCCACACTCTCTGGTATTTTGTTGTAACAACCTGATGTGGTTTGGTTCTGTGTCCCCACCCAAATCTCACTTTGAATTGTAATTGACAGAGCAGGAGTATTGCCATCTTGGACAAGGACTGTCATTTAAAAATTTACCTTAATCAAAAACCGCCTAAATCCAAAGGCCATCAACCTAATGGCTAAGGTCAGCATGACCATAAACCACAAATAACATCTTCAAACAGAAACATTCCAAACTCCTCCCCGATCAGAAACATGCTAGCCCCAAGATAAGCCCCCTCTGGCCAGGAAGATGCCAGCCTCGAGATAACTCCCCTCTGGCCAGGAAGATGTCAGCCCCAAGATAACAGAAACATTCCAATCCCACCATAAACTTCTCCCCCAACCCAAAGAAACATTCCAAGCTTGTGATAAACCCCCTCACCCTAAAACCAATATATACTCTTAGTCGGTAAGAGAAAGTGCTCTTGACCGAAATCAGCCAGAAGCCCCCTCAGGTTTTTTCTCTAAAATAAACCTGTCTTTGACGGTTAAGCCTTGTTTCATATTTTTTTCCTCTTTCTTTAACTCTTAAAGTAATAATCTCCACATGTTGTGGGAGAGACCTGGTGGGAGGTAATTTAATTATGTGGGGTGGGTTTTTCCCATGCTATTCTCATGACAGCAAACAAGTCTCATGAGATCTGATGGTTTTATAAAGGGGAGTTCCCTTGCACAATCTCTCTTGCCTGCCGCCATGTAAGACATGCCTTTGCTTCTCCTTTGCCTTCTGCCATGATTGTGAGGCCTCCCCAGCCATGTGGATCTGTGAGTCCATTAAACCTCTTTCCTTTATAAATTACTCAGTCTCAGCTATGTCTCTATTAGCAGCATGAGAACAGACTAATACACAGCCCAAGCTAAGACACTATATATAGCACCTAAGCCACCTATTTAGCATTTAAACGTATTAACTTTCCAACCCGTTTCTGCGAATCTACATTACCTGTCCTCTTGCCTGTTTTTTCTCTCATGTTATTTTCCTGAACTAGGCTGGCACTCCCCTTCCCCACATAACTTCACCATTAAAAGGACAGAAATTAAAGTTTCTTTTTCCCTAGTCTTTTCCCATATTTTTCCTACTAACTTCACTAACTTCACATTTTTTTTTTTTTTTTTTTTTTGGGGGGATGGAGTCTCGCTCTGTCGCCCAGACTGGAGTGCAGTGGCATGATTCTGGCTCACTGCAAGCTCCGCCTCCTGGGTTCACACCATTCTCCCACCTCAGCCTCCCGAGTAGCTGGGACTACAGGTGCCCGCCACCGCGCCCAGCTAATTTTTAAAATATTTTTAGTAGAGGGGTTTCACCGTGTTAGCCAGGATGGTCTCGATCTCCTGACCTCGTGTGAGCCAGGATGGTCTCAATCTCCTGACCTTGTGATCCGCCCGCCTCAGCCTCCCAAAGTGCTGAGATTACAGGCATGAGCCACCGTGCCCGGCGCCCATGCTTTCATCATTTTTAGAAATGCTATTTATTGCTAAACATCTTGTGTCTGCAATGAAATGATAAACTCTTCAAGGGTGGGCCACATATTGCATTCTTCTTTCACGTAACAGTGTTTCCCAATATTTTTAAATGTCTGAGCCCATCTCATAGCAATACACATTCTCTCTTTTGTTTTCTGTTCTTTTTATTATTATTTAAGTTTTGAGATACATGTGCAGGTTTGTTACATAGGTATATATGTGCCATGGTGGTTTGCTGCACCCATCAACCCGTTATCTACATTAGGTGCAATACACATTCTCTATTAAACTCTTACGATGTTTTCTTCAAAAGTCATATTGGTCATTTTTGCATGAAAGAAAATAAAGAAGTGTGTATTAGTCTGCCTTGACTGCCATAACAAAATATCACAAGACACAGCAACTTAAACCACAGAAATTTATTTTCTCACAGTTCTAGGGGCTACAAGTCCAAGATCAAAGATCCAAGTGCTGGTAGGGCTGGTTTCTAGTGAGGCTCCTCTTCCTGGCTTTCAGACAGCTGTCTTGCTGTGTCCTCACATGGCCTTTCCTCAGTGTGTGTGGGGGGAGGGGGGGGGAGGGAGAGAGAGAGAGAGATATTGAGATTTCTGGTGTCTGTTCCTCTTTTTATAAGGGCATCAGTCCTATCAGGTTAGGGCCCCACCCTTAGAATCTTTGTAACCTTAATTGCCTTCTTTAAGGCCCTAGCTCCAAATCCATTCAGGAGTTAGAACTTCAACAGAAGCATTTGGTGGGGGGCACAATTCAGTCCATAAAAAACTAATTTAAGTAAAAATATATTTGGGGTCAGCATATTAGTAATGACTGTATTATAAATCTTATTTTAAGATTAATCTTAAACATAATCTCTAATGATATTTATAACATATAAAATACACTTTGAGTTTTTTAGTGACTCACACTGTTTAGTTAACTTTAAATTCACTATATAAGAAAAAAAACATGAATTACTGAGAAATAAATTTTAAGAAAGACATTTCACATTGAATTTTAATCCTGAATGTATAAAGTGCAAAATGAAGTTTAATTGTGTGTTACAGCGTTAAAAGTAGACAAAAACTGCTTTCATGACCTGATGTTTAGAATTCTTGTATTTATCCTTACACATCAATTAATTTGTTTTCATAACTTTTGCTTCTAAATACTAAGAAAAAAGATTCAGGCTTCTGCTTACAAGCACTTTCCCACAAATACCACAATGTAGATGTTCTACCCAATAGTATAACACACGAATTGGTTATAATTTTTACTATATTTTATCTTAACATTGTGTTTTGATATCGTAAGTGCTATGTGAAAATTTTGATCAGAATGCTATATAAAGATCTAGTGAAGGGCTGGGTGCAGTGGCTCATGCCTGGAATCTCAGCACTTTGGGAGGCCCAAGCGAGACGATCCCCTGAGTCCAGGAGTTTGAGGTGGCAGTGAGCTATGGTGGTGCCACTGCACTCCAGCCTGGGTAACAGAGCAAGACCCTGTCTCAAAGAAGAAGGAAGAAGGAAGGAAGGAAGGAAGGAAGGAAGGAAGGAAGGAAGGAAGGAAGGAAGGAAGGGAGGGAGGGAGGGAGGGAGGGAGGGAGGGAGGGAGGGAGGGAGGGAGGGAATGAGGGAAGCGAGGGAGGGAGGGAGGCAGGGAGGGAAAATAAAGAAAGAAAGGAAGAAAGAAGAAAAGGAAAGGAAAGGAAAAGAGAAGAGAAAATAAAAAGAAAGAGAAAAGAAAAAGAAAGAAAGAGATCTAATGAAGCTCTTAGGGAGACTGGAAGAATTATCAAGTTCAAAATTCATATCAACTTCTGAATTTCAACATTAGTGTTCCCTTAGGAGCACTGTCTTTGCTGCCTTTAACCAGTGGTTCATTCTATGCAACAAGAAGAGAGTAAATGGAACACCAGGTGACAAAGAATAGGAACAATTTAAGATTGTATAACAGCCAAAACCAATGCTGTGTGGTGTTCCACTGAATCAGACAAACAGATCAAACAAATGAGCTATAAGAACATTCCTCTTGTCTCCACCAAGTCCGATGCTGTTCACTCAATGCTCACTCAGAGCTCTGTTTTATATGTTAATGGGAAATAGTAGACACATACAACAGCATGGATAAATATTTAACTGAATCTAAAGGGGCTGGAAACAAAAAGGCCTAAGCTGTAATGATTGAATTTATATAAAATGCTGGAATAGGTAGAACTAAACTATGGTGATAGAAAACAGATGGGTGGGTACTTCTTGAAGGTGGGAGATGGATTGGGATGGAGCGCAAGGAAACTTTCTGGAATATTTAATAAGCATTTGTCAAAAGGACAAATTAATGCTTATTAATTAATAAGCATTTGTCAAAAGGACAAATTAATGCTTATTAATTAATAAGCATTTGTCAAAAGGACAAATTAATGCTTATTAATTAATAAGCATTTGTCAAATAGGACACTTAAGATCTGAGCATTTCACTGTACATATGTACACCTCAAAAAACTGAAATATAAGAACAACAACAAAACAAAACAAACAAACAGAAAACAAAGAAAAGAAGAAAAGGCAACCAACCAGTGAGTCTAGAAGATCATTTTCCTTAAAACAGTTTTTCAGTGGTTTCTCTCCATCTTCCCTAACACGTTTTCAGTCTTTCTCATTTTAGCCATTCTGGTGGGTGTGCAATAGTATCTTATTGTGGTTTTGGTTTGCATTTTCCTAAAGCCTAATGAGGTTTAACACCTTTTCATATGTTCATAGGACTTTTGGATATATCTTTTTGAAGTGTCTGTCCATTTTTCTTTCTTTCTTTTTTTCTTTTTTGAGACAGAGTCTTGCTCTGTCATCTGGGCTGGAGTGCAGTGGTGTGATCTTGGCTGACCGCAACCTCTGCCTCCCGAGTTCAAGAGATTCTCCTGCCTCAGCCTCCAGAGTAGCTGGGTTTATAGGTGCCCACCACCAAGCCCAGCTAATTTTTAAAAATATTTTTAGTAGAGATGGGGTTTCGCCATGTTGGCCAGGCTGGTCTCTAACTCCTGACCTCAAGTCATCTGCCCACCTCAACCTCCTGAAGTGCTGGGATTACAGGAGTGAGCCACCACGGCCAGCCTGTCCATTTTTCTGCTGTATAAATATATGTAGTTACACACACACACACACACACACACACACACACACAATCTTCTCCCACTCTGTAGGTTGCCTTTTCACTCACAATGGTGTCTTTTGATGAATAGATATTTTTAGTTTTAATATAGTTCAATTTATACATTTTTCCTTTATGATTAGTGTTTTGTGTCCTGTTATAAACTTTTTGACTACTTCAAGGTTGCAAAGATGTTCTTTTACGTTTTCTTATTAACTTTTAAAATACAGACTGACAATCCAAATGAAATGTATTTTTGTTTATGATGTGAGGAGGGTCCAAATACAATTTTTTTTCCATAGAGAGATGCAAATGACCTAGCACTATTTTGTGAAAATATAATATTTTCTCCATTGGTCCATGTTCTGTAAGACTTGTAAAAAATGAATTTTACATTTATGTCTATATATGTTTACACAAATGGTTAAAAACTCTACACATAGTTCTAATATTCTTCTATTTTCATGCAATACTGTTGACACATATAGCCTATTAATGGCTGCATATAATGCATATATGTGCATTATATAGATATACTGTAAATAATTTAATTAATTTTCTTAAAGTAAACATTTAGAGTATTTCCATTTGGCTATGTTATTCAGATGCTGAAATGAACATTTTGTCCAAAGTGAGTGCCAGTTGTTTAATTATCTCCTAAGGATAAATTGCTAGGAGGAGGAATTGCTGGATTAAAATGCATGTCTTCTTTTTTTTTCCGAGACAGTCTCGCACCGTCACCCGGGCTGGTATGCAGTGGCGTGATATCGGCTCGCTCCAACCTCAGCCTCCTGGGTTCAAGCGATTCTGCTGCCTCAGCCTCCCAAGTAGCTAAGATTCCAGGCGCCCGCCACCACGCCGGGCTGATTTTTTGTATTTTTAGTAGAGACGGGTTTCACTATGTTGGTCAGGCTGGTCTTGGACTCCTGACCTCGTGATCTGCCCGCCTCGGCCTCTCAAAGTGCTGGGATTACAGGCGTGAGCCACCTCGCCCGGCCACAATACATGTCTCTTTTTAACGTTTGCTTTCTGGGCTAGGCGGCGTGGCTCATGCCTGTAATCCCAGTACTTTGGGTGGCTGAAGCCAACGGATCGCTTGAGTCCAGGAGTTCCAGACCAGCCTGGGTAAGATGGGGAGATGCCATCTCTCTAGGAGGATCTCTTGAGCCCGGGGAAGTTGAGGCTGTAGTGAGCCGAGATTGAGCCACTGCACACCAGCCTGGATGAGAGTGAGACCTTGTTTCAATAAACAAAGTTTGCCTTCCGTAAGGTTTATAATAACATTTTTCTTCCATCCGCAGATATTAACCTGTTTCCCCACAGTCTCACCAACAGTGGCCATTACCAATGTTTTACATCTTTGCTAAACCGAGTAAAAAGAAAGCTTACTGTTTTCATTTCCATTCTTGTCTAATAATAGTTTAAACAGCTTTGTATATCCTTACTATTTGTTTAACTTTTTTGTTTTTTGGGAGGCCTGTTCTAATCTTTGCTCATTTTCCTTCTCGGGTTGTTGGCCTTTTTCTTACTGGCTTATTAAGTAACATAATTAATATATATTATGTCATGTATATATAAACAATCTTATCTCGCAGTTCCCTAGTTTGGCTTTTAACCTCCTATTGTCTTTTGAGAGGCAGTTTTAACCCAGTCTGTATAGGAACTAACATCTGTCCAGAAGCGCCTGAAAGCCTCTGGGGCCAGCGGCCAGTGGGCGGAACCAGCACGTCCTGACAGATCTGCCCGGTCCCTTTCCTCCCTCCCCTTCCCCTCCCCTTCCCCTCCCCTTCCCTCCCCTTCCCCTCCCCTTCCCCTCCCCTTCCCCTCCCCTCCCCCTCCCCCTCCCCTCCCCTTCCCCCCCTCCTCGGGGGCGGAGCCAAAGAACGCTCCGCCTGCGCGCGCCGCTTCCGTTGCCATAGCGGCTGGGGGAGGGAGGCTCCTGCTTCTGTACCCCATGAAACAAAACCTAGGGAGCTGAGGCCTACGCGAGGCGAGAGTCGCCGGCGTGCGTAACGTCGGCGCACGTGACTCCGGCCCGGGCTACAGGGCGCGTGCGCAGTGAGACTTGAGCGCCCCTGGTCCCTGTCTGGCGGCATTCGGCGGCTGCGCGGCCCTGAGGTGGGACCGGCTTCCCAGTGCCGCGAGGGCGCGACCGGACAGCCTTCCCGCCCGTCCAGCGCACCACCTCCTTGCCTTGTGGCTGGAGGGACCGCGGACCCAAAGGGAGCGACCATTCCGGGAAGCAGCCCCGAGAGCGGAAGTGCAGAATGGCTTCCTCGAGGGAGTAAAGTGCAGCCTCCCCAGACACTGGGGCCCAGGTGGGCGTGGGCGAAGGTAATCCAGGCCTGGGTACGATTCCGGGCCCTCCTTCGACTTCCCAGCGGGTGAGCCAGGGGCTGGGACCGAATTTCCTCCAGGTCAGGGACCGGGCCTCTGGAGTGGGGTTTGGGACTTGACTAGATGAAATGAGATCTGGGGTGCCCAGCCCAAAGTCAGCCTTGGATACTCACTGGCCGTTGTTTTCACAGTTGCTAGTAGGAGGAGTTGGCGCAAGCACTTGGAACTCCTTTGTGTCAGTTGAGAGGTGAAAAGTGTTGATGAGATCTTGTGGGTTTTGTTTTGGGTTTACGAATTTTACAAGTATTTCCTTGCGCGGGGGCTACATAACTGCCTACTTGAGTTTGCAATATGAGAATGGTAGTAGCGACCCACTTAGCAGAGTTATGATGCCACAAAGCTCAATGGGGTGTTTAATGAAAGGCTCAGAGGATCATATACTGGAAAATTTTCCCACACACGCTGTAAGCCACATAGTTTTTTTTGTTTTGTTTTGTTTTTTTGTTTTTTTTAAGTCATGCATTTAAGTGCTGAAGTGAAGTTGAGGTGCACTATTATGACTCATATTCAGAACCTGAAGAGAGAGATACCTTTTGTGGTAAGTATGATATCCACTCATTTATTCAGTAAATACTTACTGAGTGCTTACTGTGTACCAGGCAGTGTCCAACTTCTTGGAATGGTTTATGTGTAAACAAAACAAAGATCTCTGCCCTGAGGAGCTTACATTCTAGTTTGGGGAAGACAAATAATAAACAGTAAACATGAAGCAAGTTATAGGTTGGAAGGACATGAATACCATAGGAAAAAAATACAGCGAGGTAAGAGGCATGGAGAATGCAAGATGCAATCTTAGGTAGGCTTCACTGAGAAAATGACATTTGAGCAAATTTTGGAAGGAGGTGAAGGAGTTAGCTGTGCTGATAGCTGGGGAAAGAGCATTCCAGGCGGAGGGACAACCAATGCAGAAAGACTTTTGGCTTGGAATGTGCTTGGTGTCTTCAGTGAACAGCAGAAAGGCCTATTCGGCTGGAGTAGTGAGTAAGGGAGTAGTAATAAAAATTAGGTGGCAACACAGCAAAAGTATAGTCAGAACGGTGGAGTGTCTGAATCACTTAAGTTGTCCTCATGTGAAGGTAATTACCTATTAGCTTAGGTAAGATTTCACAGCTTAACTACAGCCATTAATTAGTATGTGAAGTTAATGACTAAAATTAGACTTTTTCCAAAATAGAATATAGATGAGATCTAAACATGGCTGTCGTTTCCAGCAAGCACAATGCAAATTAAGACAGAGGAACTTGTTGTAAAAAACTTTTATTTGCCCTTATTTAAGATTTTAATGAATGTGGAAACACCTCAATTTTGTCTTCCTTTAGAATTTTGTCTAAATATAGCTCTACCAGTAAAAAACAAACAAAAAACAGGCATATAGTGGCTGACACCTGTAATCCCAGCACCTTGGAAGGCTGAGTTGGAGGGACTGCTTGAGCCCAGGATTTTGAGACCAGCCTGGGCAACAGAGCAAGACCCCATCTCTACAATTTTTTTTTTTTTTTTAAGCTAACTGGGTGTAGTGGTGCACGTCTGTAGTCCCAGCTACTTTGGAGGCTGAGGTGAGAGGATCCTTTGAGCCTGGGAGGAGGTCAAGGCCTCAGGGAGCTATGACCTGTGCCACTGCGCTCCAGCCTGGGTAGCAAAGTGAGACCCTGTCTCAAAAAATTTTTTTTTTAAATCTAAATATACTGTGGTAAACAAATGACTAAGAAGACACCTGTTACTTCAGGGAAATTACAGACTGGTAGAGTAGACTTGCAAATAATTTAAACATAAAATAAGAAAGAATGAGAAAAGTGTGCTAAAAGAACAATACAAAGTAAATGCTAAAAGAAACATAATTTGGATATTATTGTATGTATTAACGGCAGTAGTTCTCTTTATTTCTCATTTTGTCCTTGAACATCTGCTTTTCTGGAATGATGATTTGATTGTCAATTGTTTCATATTTAACAAATTTAGATTTTTTGGAAAATCATTTGTAGAACGCATTGTATATGCTAAATAAGTGCAGAATTTATGAACTAGAGCATCTATTGATTAACATTACACTAACAGGTACCATGTAATACTCATTGCTCTCCCTGCTGGAATTCATAACTTTTCCAAAACTCTGCCATTAAGCCATACTTCTCATATCCTTTTTCCTCTTCAGAAGGAAGAGGTTTCTTTGTTTCTGGTTTCTTTGGCAGTGTTGACTGCCAGAGTATGTAGAGTGACTATTTGTAATTTGTATATTTAATACGTATATTTCTTCAGTATAAAATTCTGCTGTCCAAGTGTTAAGAAGTTTTAGTGGCTAGAAGAAATAATGATATTTTATGGTGGAAGTGTGGAGCTGTCTGAACCATATGAAAACCAGGGATCTGTAGTTTGAGACATACCAGGGTAAACTGTCAGTTTCAGCATCAAACAGAAAAAGGCTAACCACTCAAGTATAGCACAGTTTACAAGCAGTATGGTGATGAACATTAGTTGATGACCTATATAGGTGATTGGTACCACCAAGGTGCTTGTCTTAGAGAATGAAATCTGGACAGAGGATGTATTCAGCAATCCTACTAGGAGGGTAAGTGGCTTGTGACAGGATCAGTACTGGGTTCAGGTACATGATCCTTTCCCTGAAGGAGGTAAGGTATGATGGGAACTAAAAAAAACAAAAAGTCACATGTTGGAGCTTGAACAAAGGTCATGTCCAGGAATGAACCTCTAAGGTGTGTGTGTTTGAGGTCATGTAGGTGTTGTCACAGCCATTGGTGTGAAGAACTTTGGGGAAGAGTTAAATGGGTTACTATGAAAATCAGAGCTGTCATTCACTGACAATTATTCTGTTATTTTTTTTATATGCTAGTATGTTTTATCTTTTTCTTAAAAAAGATAGGCTTTTTTTTTTTTTTTTTTTAATGAGAAGAAACCAAATCCCAGAGATGGAATTTGCCCGAGGCTGCTTATTAAGCCATAATTAGCAAAGCTGGAATTTGAACCCAGGTCTTGGATATCAAAACTTTTTTCATTATTCCAAATTACCTGGTTAAATAACAGAGTATGCTGACTTTAGCCTTCACATTTTATGGAATTTGTCATGAGTGTGATCATATTTACTGCTCATGAGATTTCACTCACTAAGAAATTTGATTCATTTAATTATGTGTTTTCTCTTCCTAGATTTTAATTTGATTTGAAAATGAGTAAGTGCAGAAAGACACCAGTTCAGCAGCTAGCAAGTCCCGTGTCATTCAGCCCAGATGTTCTTGCTGACATTTTTGAACTCTTTGCCAAGAACTTTTCTTATGGCAAGCCACTTAATAATGAGTGGCAGTTACCAGATCCCAGTGAGATTTTCACCTGTGACCACACTGAATTTAATGCATTTCTTGATTTGAAGAACTCCCTAAATGAAGTGAAAAACCTACTGAGTGATAAGAAACTGGATGAGTGGCATGAGCACACTGCTTTCACTAATAAAGCAGGGAAAATCATTTCTCATGTTAGAAAATCTGTGAATGCTGAACTTTGTACTCAAGCATGGTGTAAGTTCCATGAGATTTTGTGCAGCTTTCCACTTATTCCACAGGAAGCTTTTCAGAATGGAAAGCTGAATTCTCTACACCTTTGTGAAGCTCCAGGAGCTTTTATAGCTAGTCTCAACCACTACTTAAAATCCCATCGGTTTCCTTGTGATTGGAGTTGGGTAGCAAATACTCTGAATCCATACCATGAAGCAAATGACGACCTCATGATGATTATGGATGACCGGCTTATTGCAAATACCTTGCATTGGTGGTACTTTGGTCCAGATAACACTGGTGATATCATGACCCTGAAATTCTTGACTGGACTTCAGAATTTCATAAGCAGCATGGCTACTGTTCACTTGGTCACTGCAGATGGGAGTTTTGATTGCCAAGGAAACCCTGGTGAACAAGAAGCTTTAGTTTCTTCTTTGCATTACTGTGAAGTTGTCACTGCTCTGACCACTCTCGGAAACGGTGGCTCTTTTGTTCTGAAGATGTTTACTATGTTCGAACATTGTTCCATAAACTTGATGTACCTGCTGAACTGTTGCTTTGACCAAGTCCATGTTTTCAAACCTGCTACTAGCAAGGCAGGAAACTCCGAAGTCTATGTCATTTGCCTCCACTATAAGGGGAAAGAGGCCATCCATCCTCTGTTATCTAAGATGATCTTGAATTTTGGGACTGAAATGAAAAGGAAAGCCCTCTTTCCCCATCATGTGATTCCTGATTCTTTTCTTAAGAGACATGAAGAATGTTGTGTGTTCTTTCATAAATATCAGCTAGAGACTATTTCTGAGAACATTCGTCTGTTTGAGTGCATGGGAAAAGCGGAACAAGAAAAGCTGAATAACTTAAGGGATTGTGCTGTACAATATTTTATGCAAAAATTTCAGCTGAAACATCTTTCCAGAAATAATTGGCTAGTAAAAAAATCTGGTATTGGTTGTAGTACAAATACAAAATGGTTTGGGCAGAGGAACAAATATTTTAAAACTTATAATGAAAGGAAGATGCTAGAAGCCCTTTCATGGAAAGATAAAGTAGCCAAAGGATACTTTAATAGTTGGGCTGAAGAACATGGTGTATATCATCCTGGGCAAAGTTCTATTTTAGAAGGAGCAGCTTCCAATCTTGAGTGTCACTTATGGCATATTTTGGAGGGAAAGAAACTGCCAAAGGTAAAGTGTTCTCCTTTTTGCAATGGTGAAATTTTAAAGACTCTTAATGAAGCAATTGAAAAGTCATTAGGAGGAGCTTTTAATTTGGATTCCAAGTTTAGGCCGAAACAGCAGTATTCTTGTTCTTGTCACGTTTTTTCTGAAGAACTGATATTTTCCGAGTTGTGTAGCCTTACCGAGTGCCTTCAGGATGAGCAGGTTGTAGAACCCAGCAATCAAATAAAGTGCCTGCTGGTGGGCTTTTCGACTTCCCATAATATCAAAATGCATATACCATTGGAAGTTCGACTCCTAGAATCAGCTGAACTCACAACTTTTAGCTGTTCATTGCTTCATGATGGAGATCCAACTTACCAGCATTTATTTTTGGACTGCCTTCTACATTCATTGCGGGAGCTTCATACAGGAGATGTTATGATTTTGCCTGTACTTTCTTGTTTCACAAGATTTATGGCTGGTTTGATCTTTGTACTCCACAGTTGTTTTAGATTCATCACCTTTTTTTGTCCCACATCCTCTGATCCCCTGAGGACCTGTGCAGTCCTGCTATGTGTTGGTTATCAGGACCTTCCAAATCCAGTTTTCCAATATTTGCAGAGTGTGAATGAATTGTTGAGCACTTTGCTCAACTCTGACTCACCCCAGCAGGTTTTACAGTTTGTGCCAATGGAGGTACTCCTTAAGGGGGCACTGCTTGATTTTTTGTGGGATTTGAATGCTGCCATTGCTAAAAGGCATTTGCATTTCATTATTCAAAGAGAGAGAGAAGAAATTATCAACAGCCTTCAGTTACAAAACTGAACATGTTCTTTCTGAGCTTTAACTTTATGACTTCTTATAATTTGCCCAGTATTGCATCCTGTTGTTCTATTAATTTAAAAACCTTTTTATTTTGGGGGAAGGCCAACGTTTGCATCATTCGAAGTCTCCATTCTGGAAAACCATCCATTCTCATCCCTAGGGTATATACACCTACAGGCATAGAGCTCTTCCACATGGTGGAATCTATGCAATGATAGATATTTACACTCTAAATATGAGGTGTGTGTATATGTGTATGGGTGGACACAGCCATGCTTACATATGCTGTTTAGTTGGTCTTACTTAATCTGCTTAAGATTTGCATCTGTGTGCCTTTGTTCAGATTAGTTTTTTTTTTTTCCAGCCGATTTCCTCTTGGTGGCTAATGCTGTTAGTGAATTTTCCAACTAATTTTCACTCATTGGTTAATGTTGTTAATGAATTGATAGAGGTAATTGAGGAAAGGAAATGAGTGAGTCACTATTCAGCAACACTGATTTCTGTTAACACATCAGTTATGAATTTCAGGGAATTCATCTCGCCAGATTCTTGATAACATGCCGTTCATTGCCTTTAGGGGATTGACCCTATTTTCTTATATGGCTCAAATAAAACTAGTGTGCTGTTGTATGAATCTTTTACTGACCACACCGTCCAACTAAAAAAAGATAACGGGGCAGCTTTAAACCAAAGATCATGTTTAGAACAATGAAAATTATTTGTTGTATCTAATACATGCCTGTATCATGAAAAGCTTCATTTAGCAATGATGTAATAATTTTTAACTTCCAGGAAATAATCTGTGAATGGAAAGATTTTTTTTAAGATTTTGAGATAGTGTTTAGTCTCATGTTGGGAACACATGAATGTGATGAACATAGTGAATACTAAAGAAAACTCTTCAGACTTTCAGAATGATGGTTTAGAATTTAAATTTTTAATCTTTACTAATTTCTTTTTTTCAGTATGAAAATAGCACTTTACCAAAAGATTAGCCATGAAATGGTTATTTTGCCAGTTGCATTTGATTTCTTTTGTATTTGTAATGTAATGAGTCCTTTTATTTCTTCTGTATTTGCAGTATAATGAGTTTTTGTGGCAAACTGTATTAAGCAATTTTTCATTATCTTGAAGTTCCATAAAGTGGAGAATATTTATATTCTCACGTGCATTTTAGGTACTTTTGTTATGTGAAAATGATGTATTTCTGATGCATTTGGTTAATAAATATTAATCTGAAAATTTTCATGTTCTTTGCTATTTTGAATTCTGTTATAGATTCATGAATAAAGTCATTACTAGAGAGATTTTGTGTTCATCTTTTTTAAAGGGAATTATGGAAGAAGTTAAAAATATAAGCTAGAAACAGACATTTTTAAAGGGAGTTTTGAATGACAGTTAATGTTCTTTCATTTTCTCTGATTTGCTTTCATTAAAATTTAGTCCTTAATATTGTAATATTTATGGAAGATCTACTTCAGGAAAGAAACTGAATACTTAAGGGGGGTTGGGAGAGGAGTGTGTGGAGGCCTGGAAGTGGATTTTTGAAAGAAAGCTGATTTCCTACTGGTGACTCTAGGAAGCAATTCCAGTTGTATGATAATGGAAGTCTGATAGAAGGTTGATTACCGGGAGGAAAAAAAAAAACACTCTTAGAAAACCATTTTGCACTTAATAATCTTTATGCCTTGCTAAGTGGTATTCAATATACTAATAATGCAGCTTATTTTTTGCTTATTTTAACTTTGATAAGAATGAAGTTGAAAGCATGGGTCCAGATTCTAGTATTATGACTATCTTTAAGCCCTTCAAATAAGTATTGAATGCTTAGTGTTTTGTTGACTCTAATCTGTATTGGACTATGTAACACTGGAGTATTCTCAAATGTACTTTGCTTTTTAACATGGCTTTTGGAATCAATTGCTCATCTGATTCATTGGATTCAAATTGCCTTAGAGGTAGACATGACTTGAGGAAGGTTCAGATTGAACTGGATGTATTAATAGATGACAGGTACTAATGATTTATATGAATTTCTCTTTGAGAGAAAGGAGAGGAAAAATGCTATTCAAAAGATGAATGGAAAAGTAGAAGAGGACAGGAAGAGATGAGAGTATGCATGTTTTACCAAGGTAGACTGTTCTTAAAACTTTTTTCCACAGGTTTTGAGATTTTTAATTTGTAATGTCTATTAAAAAACAGATACCAAATTAATTCCTTTGTAATCTGTTTAATTTCAACAAAACATGCACTTAATGTAAGTATTATACTCTTAAAATGATGACAAATTATTATATGGAGATGGGACAGATATGCAAGACCTGGCTGCAAATTTATAGTTAACACTGAAAAGAGAGATTCAATTATTTTATAATAGGCTTCCCACACCTTTTAAAAAAAAACTGGATAAAACATTTCAGGGTGATCTTAGGAACAGAACTCACTATAAAACAAAAATTTCAATATTGAAACAAAATATGAATATTTCAAATTCAATATTGAAATGGAAAATGAATTTCCATTTCAATTGTAAGCATTTTTTAGGGTTGGCCTAATGGGCCAAGTAGCAAGTAAACTCAAAACTTGACACTACATATGGTAACTCATAGTATGTAGGTATGTTTTAGGACATGTAATTAAAAGAATAATCCTCAACAGATGTATAATGGGTTGTTATTATTTTGAGCCTCTAATGCATTTTTTAGTTTATATAAAATTGCAGGCCTTGAATAATGAGTTCTCCCCTGTTCCCTTATACTCTTATTGTTTGTTTAATATTTGCTTTTTCTTTGTTGGCCAAAACAGAAATGCAAATAACTTATTTTTGGTAACTCTAAGTTTATACTGGAATGACTTGGGAGGAGGTGAAGCTTCTTTATGACCATAGATACATGAAAGTGCATTATTAGTGAAAAGATTTAAAAGTTATCTGTCATTAAGCATAGTTAGCATTTAATTTCACTCAACCCAGCCTGTGGCTGATAGTGTGGCTGAGCAGTCTAACTTCACTCAACTGAAAATTTTAGTCCAATCTGCTTGTGTTCACATATAGGTTGTGTACTCATTTACAAATTGTATCCATGATAATATTTCTCTGAATTTTTTGAGATCTTGATCTTTGTGTCTTTTCAAAGCCGTATCAACTAGGTGTGATCATTCTGTGTTCATACCAAGTGCAGCACATCAATTTAGCTTGTTATGGGACAGGTAGTAATTAATGTTGTGGCCATATTTTAATTTATGACTTAGATTGTTGTGATTTAAGGAAAACATTTGTAAATAATTTTCTTTAAACTATTTGTGTTCATTACCTTGAAATACTCTACTGATCTTTGCTGATAAACATATTTTATGTGTTTCTGCATTTTTTTGCTATTTAAGATTGTGCTTCAACACCAAATTATTTTACTGGGCAAGACAGATGTGTTTTTTCTATCTACTTTTGAGAGTTTCTATTTTGTTTCCATTGAGTCCCAGGATTGAAAAATCTGTATCTATAGTAGAATAGCTGGGAAAATTGAAAACAAGCAGAAATATTTTTGAGTGGATTTCGTTTTAGTAGGGTAAACAATACCCCTGCAACTACAGTAATGTTAATCCTTGTGGAGCTATTTCTCTTACTGCTTGCATCATTCAGTTTGAGCATTACTTTGAGTGATCTTACGTTGTTGTGTCTTTTTAAATTTTTTTTAGGATTATAAATTCATCAAGCACATGTGCTTATTGTGAATAAGTGTATGACATGTACTTATTTTGTATGCCGTATCAATATAGGTTTCTACAGAATGCTATTTGATTTTGTTTTTATTATAGAAAACCTTCAAACATACACAAAATTAAAATAACAACCCCCACCCCCACCCCATGTACCTGCAACCCAGGTTTCGTAACTATCAGCATTTTACTGAACTTGTTTTACCCTCCACTTTTTTCTTGGAGTATTTTAAATTCATGGAATATATATCTCTACATACATACAGACATGCAAATACATATCTTTCACAGATAAGCAATTTACCACACCTAACAATATCACCCAATACCCAGTCCATGTTTAATACCCATTTTCAATATCACCCAATACCTATTTTCTGGGTTGTCTCAGAAATACCTTTTTATCATATTTTTTTCCTTTCAGATAAGGAGCCAAATAAGGGTCCTTGTGTTTATTTGATGTCTCTGAGGTCTCTTTTAATCAATTTAGTCCCTGTCCCCGAGCCCAGCCCCAACATTTTGTTTGCCATGCCATTTAAACTGCTGAAGAACTGGTTATTTGTCCTGTAACCTTTTTTATAATCTGAATTTGGCTGATTAGTTATTTGTGATTACTTTTTAATTGCATTTCTATGCCACAGATTTCCTATAGATTGGTAGGTAGATCTGCAGAATTGATTGCTTTTGGCAAGAATAGTTCATGAGGGTGGTGTGTACTTTCTTTTCATCACTTCACAAGCACAAAATGGCTAGCTGCCTCTCAGTGATATTAAGGTTAATCAGTTTAGATATTGTCAACCTAATCCATCAGTTAAGTTTTCTATCTTTCACTTAATAGGTTTAGCATTCACTGAATATCGATACTAGCTCTATTTATTAAGGGTTGCAAGCAGTGTTTTCCTAACCATATTCCTTCTGAATTAATTGAACTTTTATGAAGATGACTTCATCAACTATTTTTTTCTGAAGTAGTTTCAGAAAGATAAATTTGTATCTTAGCAACCTTGAAAGGTGACCAATGAGATTTCTTTGTCGTGGCTGTGGTTGTTTTTAAACTCTCTAGGAACTCATGGTTGGTTGTATACTGGATATATTTTAATCAATTATGACTATTCTTACTTGATGTTCAAATTACTCAAATTTGGCTTGGGTGGGTAGGGGAAGGGCTCCATGTTGATGCCTGTGTCATTTTTTAAAATGTAATTCAATTGTCTGATAGCTTTCACACATTCTGGCATAATATGCATCTGTTTCGTTGTGTATATTTTCTTCCCAGAGCTGACATCCCCCTGATTTTAGTGGCTATAGTGCAGTGGATCTCAAAATGTTAGGCCTCAAAATTTAGTCTCTCAATAGTTATCAAGGAACCCAAAGAGCTTTTGTTTGAGAGTTATATCTGTTGATATAATTCATGTCAGGAATTAATAACAGACATTTTATTAATGTTAATATAACAATGATAAAACTATTACATATTATAAATAATTTTTTATGAAAAATCTTTCAAAACAATAAAATTTAGTGAGAAATGTGATATTGTTTACATTCTTACAAATCATTTTTATGTTTTTATAATAGGAGACAGCTGGATTCTCATCTGATTCTACATTCAATCTGTCAGAATACATTGTTTTTGTTGAAATATTTAAGAAAATATGGCCTCATATAGATATGAAGTTGGGAAAGGGAGGAGTATTTTAATAACCTTTAAGGTAATTATGGATTTTTTTGATGTTACATCAAAATTTGGCAGGTAGTAGTTTCTTAAACATTGGTTGCAATGAAGAATCAAGCTATACTATGAATTTTTTGGACTCTTACACTAAAATCCATTGATCTGTCTTGCACTTTGAATGGATCATTTACCTTTATGTGGTTTTTTTAACACTATGAATTTGTCATTTGAAAAATATTGGTTCACTGAGTTATGCAGATCATGCAAATGTTGACATATTGATTATACATTATGCAAAAAGTTACATTTTAAAACATCACCACTGATCTCATCAAACAAATCTAAGTTTGGGAAGCTGTCAGGCTCAGAGTGATGGACACAAGTTTTATAAAATTCTAACTTCTCCTTGAATGCTCAGATTTTATCATGTCAAAAAATACAGTTGTTTTCCTTGAAGTGCTTGCTCACTTTATTCATTTTTGAGAAAATATCTGCCAAATACTCAAGTTTTAATAAATATAGTTTGCTAGTTTTTCTTTCCAGTAAAAATGGTGTTTCATGAAAAATGCAGCATTTGACTTTGCAACTCAATTACACAAATGCTTTTCCTGGAGGCACGCATTCTACTTTGGTGTGCAGCAAGAGCTTTATGTGTACACAACTTTCCATTTCTTCACCAATATTATTAAAGTCATGTACTCTTGAGAGCAAGACTTAATACAATTAATATTTTTTGCTACTTCATCAAGGACCTTCTTAAGTAAAAATGGCTCCCGCTGACCCCCATTATGAGCATGTATGATGAAGAATATAATGCCTACTAGTATAGTTTGGTGCCCTGCCTTGATATGTGCTAAGGCAACAGCAGTTTTGCTCACCACTTCTTTGCACCATCAGTACAACTACTGACATTGTGAAAAGGGGAAATGATGCATAATGTCTTGGTTTCAATGCAGGCAAACCCCAAAATTGGGGCTTAGCCTAGGAGGGTTCTTGGCTTCACACAGGATATAATTCATGTGTGAACCAACAGTGCAAAGCCAAAGCAAGTTTATTTGAACAACAGACAGCAGCAGCAGCCCTGTGGATTGCTGGCTAGCAGTATATATGGCTATTCCTTGACTATATGCTACATAAGGGGCACGTTATTCATGACTTTTCTAGAAAAGAACTGGGGAATTCCTGGAACCAAGGATTTCTCCCATTTTAAACCATATAAGGTAACTTCTAGGGGTTGCCATGGCATTTGTAAACTGTCAAGTCACTGATGGGAGTGTCTTTTAGCATGCAAATGCATTGTAATTAGCATATAATGAGCCATGAGGGCAACTAGAGGTTGCTCTAGTCACCATCTTGGTTTTAGCTGGTTTTGGCTGGTTTCTTTGCAGAGTTGGGTGCTGGGAACACAAGTCCTGCTGATCTGTCTCAGTTTTACCATGAAAATAGTTTTGATCTCACAGACCCTTGAAAAGGTCCATGGGCCACACTCTTAGAACTGTTACTTTAGTGTTTCCCCATTAGGTGCTGATTTTTTAGTTTACTATTTTTATTAAGGAGGTTTTCCTAATTTGGGGGGTTTTTAAAAAACATAAATGTTTGTTTAAATGTTTCCATTTTTTAAATAAGTGGATATGAACATATTGTCTTTAATTCTATTAATATAATTAATTGTTTTATTACATTATTTCTTTGCTTTTCTTGTCTAGGGACTGCTGTGAATGTATGCTGTATATTAGCACCTGTCTTCTGTATCTGTTACTTTCTCTTAAATTATTTTTTATCTTTTTATTTTTGTTTGATTTTTAATTTCCTTTTTCTATTTCTATTACTGTTTTCCATTATGTATGTTAGCTCTTATGTTTAACATTTATACGTGAAGTAATTGGTTTCTTCTTCTTTCGTTACTGATAAAAGAAAAACTTCAGCTGAATTAAATTTAAAGGAGTTTAATTCAGCAATAGAAAATCTGTGAATTGGGCAGCCTCCTGAGTCAGTAGGCTCAGAGACTCCAGTGCAGCCATGTGGTGGAAGAAGATTTATAGACAGAAAAAGGAAAGTGATATACAGAAAATGCGAATGAGGTACAGAAACAGCTGGATTGGTTACAGATTGGCATTTGCCTTATTTGAACAGGGTTCAAACAGTTGGCTACATTTGATTGGCCAAAACTCGGTGACTGGCACAAGCGTAAGCTGTGGTCTGTTTATACCTCCACTTGTTACAGTTCATGATGTACAGAGAAACCTTTAGGCCAAACTTAAAATATGTAAGGTGGCAGCTTCAGGCTAAACTTGATTTAACATTACTGAGCTCTATTTTTTTTTTTTAATCTTCCTGCTGACTAATCATATAAACTGTATTTTTCTATTTTAATTTATGTTGTTCTTTTAGAGCTTCTATTTTCTTCTTTAATATCACTTGAATCCATCTTGCGACTTTTTTTAGTGTGTTTTCTTTTTTTTTTTTTTTTTTTTTGAGGCGGAGTCTTGCTCTGTCACCCAGGCTGGAGTGCAGTGGCCGGATCTCAGCTCACTGCAAGCTTCCCCTCCCGGGTTCCCGCCATTCTCCTGCCTCAGCCTCCCAAGTAGCTGGGACTACAAGCGCCCGCCACCTCGCCCGGCTAGTTTTTTGTATTTTTTTAGTAGAGACGGGGTTTCACTGTGTTCGCCAGGATGGTCTCGATCTCCTGACCTTGTGATCCGCCCGTCTCGGCCTCCCAAAGTGCTGGGATTACAGGCTTTAGCCACCGCGCCCGGCCTAGTGTGTTTTCTTTGTGGTATGTTTCTCATATCATTTTCTGCCTTTTCCTTGCAATATCACTATATCTAGGTTTAATTACAATCATTTTCTATGGCTCTTATTTAAATGAGATGCATTTTCCTGAACTTTTAGGAACTTTTATGTTCCTGTGTGATAGTGGAAGTGGACCAAAATAGACAGCTTTCTTAGCACAATATTTTCAGGGCTTTCTCCTTTAGTGTTACTTTAAAAGATTTTAAAATATGCCCTCTGTGTGTAGCCACCTTTATAGTGCTTTTTAAGCTCTGTCTTCCCTGGTTCCCTCCTTCACTAGTATCTGAACCTTCTCTCTCTCTCTCTTTTTTTTTTTTAACCTCGTCTAAGTCTGGTTTCTTTCACTCATTATGTTTGTGAGATTAATTTATGTTGTTTCATGTATAGGATTCTATTATATAAATACATTACAACTTATTTATTCTACTATTGCCTGACACTTGGGATATTTTCAGTTTGGGCTGCTATAAACATTCTTCTGTATACCATTTGATGCTCATATGAATGCATTTCTGTTGGATATTGGATTAATTATCTGGGGCCGCTATAACAAAGTACCACAAACTAAGTGAATTAAACAACAGAAATTTATTATCTCACAGTTCTGGTGGCCAGAACTCCAAGATGAAGATGTTAGCCAGGCCTGTCCTCACTCTGAAGGCACTAGGGAAGGATCTGTTCCAGGCCTCTCTCCTAGCTTCTGGGAATGCTTTGACTTGGAGTAGCGTAACTCCAGTTTTCACAAGGAATTTTCCCTATGTGAGTGATTCTGGGTTCAAATTCCCCCTTTTCATAAGGACACCAGCTATCTACATTTGCAACAACTACTTCCAAATAGGGTCACATTCTGTGGTACTGGGGTTAGCAGTTCAACATACGAATTTTTGGCAGACACAATTTAGACCATAACAGATATGTACCTAGAAGTGGAATTGCTAAATCATCAAGTGGCTCGTAGATACTACCAACAGTTTTCCACAGTAGTATACTAATCTACACTCCTAGTAGTCATGTGTCAGACTTCCAATAGGGTATAGTAATTTTTGGCAACTTACTTAGTTCAGTATAATTTCAAAATGAACAGAAGAATTGCAAGAATAGTACAAGTAACTCCCACATATCCTCTATCAAGATTAATCAGTTGTTTACGTTTTTCCCCATTTGCTTTATCATTCTGTGGGTGCATGTAATTTTATTATCTGAACCATTCGAGAGTAACTTGGAGACATTTTGCCCCCTTAAATACCTAGGTATACATTTTCTAAAAACAAGGATATTCTCTTATATCACCACAGAATAATGATCAAAGTCAGACTATTTAACATTGATGGAGTACTATTATCTAATTCATAGTCCATATTTAAATTTCAATAAGTGTCTAATTAATGTTCTTTATAGCTCCTCTGCCCCTCTGTCCCTAGTCCAGATCCGATCCGTGGTCATTCATTGTATTGGTTTTTATGTCTTGTTTAGTCTATTTGAATCTGGAAGAATTTCTCAGCCATTCTTTGTCTTCTTGGCCTTGGCATTTTCAGTGTTTAGGTCAGTTATTTTATATATTGGCTCTCAATATGCATTTGCTTTATGTTTCATCATGTTTTGATTCAAGTTACAGATTTTTGGCAAAAACCCTATAAAACTGATAGTATTTCCTTTTCAGTGCATCATGTCAGGAGGCACAGGATGTTGGTTTTTTCCCAATGTTAGTAATATTAACTTTGATCACTTGGTTAAGATGTTGTCTGCCAGGTTTCTCCATGACATTACTATCCTTGAGTTTACTGATTCTTTTTTGTGCCATCTTCAATCTGTTAATTCCATCTAGAAAAATTTTCATCTCAGATGTTTTAGTTTTCAGTTCTGTGATTCCCATTTGATCCTCTTTTATAGTTTCTATTTTTCTGCTGATATTCTCCATATGTTCATTTCATATGATCATATTTTTCTGTAAGTCTTTTAACTTACTTAAAATAGTAACTTTAAATTTCTTTTCTACTAATTCTAGCAACTGGGTCCTTTTAGGGTCAGACTTTATTGACTGATTTTTCTCTTAACTGTGGATTACAATGTACTGTTCCCTCACATGTCTAGTAATTGTTTTGGCCACCAGACATTGTGGGTGATATGTTGTGATAATTTCTGAATCTCTTGTATTACTCTGAAGAGTGTGGATTTTTGTTCTAATGGGCAGTTAACTTGGCTAGCTCAAATTCCAGACTCCTCCCATGTCTTGGGCAGCCCCTGAAAGTTCTGCTTAGTTTTTTCAGCCTTTCCAGCTGTTGTCATTTGCTGGCAGTCTCATAGTCTTCTCTGTGTATTTGTAGTTCAAGGGTTCGTCAAAGATTGGGTAGGAAATATAGAGAGATTTTAGAACTCCTATATGACCTCCTTCTTATTGGGATTCCCCCCTTTTCAGCTACGATTGGAGACCCCAACTCTATTATCTGACTCAGTAAGCCAATAGGATTACAGATTTTTGCTTGCATTTTAGCCTCCCCATGGGGAAAAGACTAGAGATCACCCTTAAGCAAAAAGCCTTTGAAATACAAATATTCCTCCGTCTTAGTTACCTTAGTTTAGAGGTCAATTCCCCTCTAATTTCTGCCACCTTTTGGCCTGTCTCTCTCCAGTGCCTTCAAATAACTGTTTTCAAAAAACATTTCGTTCACAGTTACAATTATCTGTTAGAGAGAGTTAAACCTATACAAGCTACTCCACTATAAATGCAGAGGTATTTTAGAACAGTATTTGTTTTTAGCTTCTCTATACTTAAATTTAATTACAGTAATAAAAGTGGTTTTATTAATATAGTTCACACCTGGCCTAATAGTCACTAATTAGTCACCAAGGAACCTGTGGTATTTGAACACAGTTACTAATGCCTGAGCACGTCAGTTTTAGGAATATACGTATTTCTGCTAATGTTGATTAAATCTCATATGAAAATTGAGGTGGTACAGAAAACTTGGAGTTCATTTCAGGCTAAATAGGTCTCTGTGTGAAATAGCTGTATTATTGTATTTCTGGTTCCTAAATCAATTAGCAGAATAAGGGGCAAGTAATTAATGCTTTTTAATTTCCAAGGTTCCATTAACTAGACTTCCAGAGTTACATTGTACTTTGCTTACTGAAATATTATTTCTGCCCTTGTGCTATTGAAATGGCAGATAATATTAAATAATTTTTTTTCTGTAAACTCTGCAATTAAGGGGGTGAATTTTGGAGACTCTTGATAGTTAGCAGGGGAATTTCAACTAGGATTTCAAAGACCAGGAATACAATAGTATACAGGAAAGTTGTGTTCTAATCTTTGTATTTTGTTTAAAATTGCTTTGACTCACAAAGAGTTCCAAAGTATGTCATCTGTAACATGTGTTCAAGAATGTATAATTCAAGATATGCACATTTCTTTTTTTCCCTCCAACTTTATGTTTTGAAAAATTTGAAACCTACAGAAAACATTCAAGAATTGTACAATGACTGTCTTACATCCTTCATCTGGATTTATCAATTTTCAACATTTGGAATTTATTGGTCAATTAGTTTTTACATATGGATAGAGGCTTATTAATTTTGTTCCTGGAGAGAAATGTCAATAATTGCTAAATTACTCCCCATCACCTTTTAGGATTTGCCTGCCTAATTCCTGTTGCTTAAACCTTGTGACCTTCTTACCTTCCAGCCCACCCTCTCCCTTATCAGTTGATTGGAACAAGTTTGGTCAGCTATCTGGAATGTAAGACCAAAAGATGATTTCAGCTGATCAGAGTCTTTTGCAATTGGAGAACTTAGAGAGAGGCAGTGAGAAGTGAGCTCTGAAGCTGTAAGTTTAGGAGCTGAAAAATCCTGGATAGAGCATAACATACAAATTCATTGTGTGTGTGTGTAATTTTTTTTTTCATGGCTGGCTTTACTGTATCCTTAAAATTTCAGCTCATCTTCTCAGAAAGGCTTTCACAGATCACCTAAGCCATAGCCCCATTCACCTTCCCTGACCATCACCATTCTGTAACACAGAATCTGGTTTTGTTTTTCTTAGTTTGAGTCGTTTATTTGTGTACTTATTATTTCTTCCATTCCAGTCTCTCTGTTTTTTATTTCATTTTCTTGCCATTTTGCTCTAGCTAGAACTTCCACTATGATGTTGAGTAGGAGTGCTGTGAGGAAGTACTTCCTTACCTTAGTCCTAATCTTAGGGAGAAATTGTCTTTTATCATTATGGTATTAGATATAGGGTTTTTCAGTGAAAGTCCTTCATCCTATTAAGAAAGTTTACTTCTATTCCTATTTTTTTTTGAGATTAAAAGAAAACACATGAATGCATGTTGAATTTTGTCAAATGCCTTTTCTGTAACTGTAGAGGTGACCATGTGGTTTTTCTTCTTTAGACTGTTAAGATGGTGAATTATATTGACTGATTAAAAAACAACTTTTTTTTGTAGAGATGAGGGTCTCACTGTGTTGCCCAGGCTGGTCTTGAACTCCTGGGCTCAAACCATCCTCCCTGTTGGCCTCCCAAAGCACTGGGATTACAAGCGTGAGGCCACTGCACCCAGCTGTATTGGCTAATTTTTGAATGCTGAATCTGCTTTGTATTCCTGGGATAAACTCCACTTGGTTATATTATCACTTTCATATATTTCTAGATCTGATTTGATAAATTTCTTGGAGAATTTTGATATCTATGTTCATAATAAATATTTGTCTGCAGTTTTCTTTTCTTGTAATGTCTGGTTTTGGCATCAGAGTAATGCTGGCCTCATAAAATACTTTGGGAAGTATTCTCTTTTCTATTTTCTGGAAAAAATTCTGTAGAATTGATTTTTCTTTCTTAAGTGTTTGGTATAATTCTCTATTATTATTTTTATTCCATTTCTAGCATTATTTGTTTCTTCATCTAAATCTATGTATCTGGTATCAAATTTCTCTTTTCTGAAGAATATTCTTTAAATTTTCTATGGTTTAGTCCTGATGACAATTAATTTAATTAGTTTTTTTTTTCTAAGAAAGTCTTTTTATCCTTTATTTTTGAAAGATATTTTCACCAGGTAGAGAATTCTGTATTGACACTATTTTTTCTTTTAGTCCTTTAAAAATGTTACTCTATCATCTTCCCACTTGCATGGTTTCTAATAAGATGGCTATTTATTTCTCTGTGTTAATGTGTCTTTTTTACCCCTGCTGGTTTCCTTCAAGACTTTGTTTGATGTTTTCAGAACCTGAATATGATATGTCTATCTCTGGCTTGGTATTTATCTTGGTGGTTGGTTTGGATCTGTAGTTTAAGGTATGTCATTAATGTTGGAAATTCTCAGGCATTTTCCCTTCTTATATTTATGCTACCTCATTTCTCTCTTTTTCCTTCTGGAATTCTAGCTATACATCTGTTAGATCATTTTATGTTGTCCTATAGTTTCTGGATGCTAGGTGCTGTTTTTATTTTTTGCTCTCTATTCTCTTTCAGTTTGGATGATTTCAAGTTCACCAATTCTTCCTTTAGCCCTGTCAAGTCTACTGATGAGCCTGTCAGTGACAATCTTGATGTCACTTGATCTTGTTACTGTGTTTTTCACTTTAAACAGTTTCATTAGATTTTTTTCTTACATTTCTCATTATCTCTACTGAAATTACCCATCTGACAATGCATGTTGTCCACTTCTTTCGCTGGAAACTTCAATATGTTTGTCATAGCTATTTTAAATTCCTTATCTAATAGTTCCAATATCTGTATCGCATATGAGTCTGGTTCTGTTGATTGCTTTGTCTCTTGGCATTGTGGGGCTTTTTATTTTTGTTTTTGCTTTATATACCACGTACTTTATTTACTTTTTATTGAACACTGGACAGCACTGATTGAGGTAAATAGTTTTTACGCCTGCAAATGGGGTACATTTTTTCTTTTTCTAGATTTTTAGTGTGGAATGTGCATCAACCCAGACAGGCACTGAGGTGGCTTTGGGGGTTTGTTGTTCATAGGGGTATCCTCAGTGTACCAGAGACTTCAAATTCTTCTAGCAAAATGTTGTATTAGGAGCAGGGCTGTTTTACACACTGCATAGACTTTTCTCAATGTCGGACCTACCCTTAGCCTTACACTTTCTCCTTATGCAGTGACCCCTAGAGAGTTTCTCTCCATGTCCTTGCTTCTCTCTGGGCCCTCTCAGCAGTAGTCTGCTGTTGCTGTGTGATGCTTCTTGCTCTGGTGGTGGCAGGTGAAGGAAGCGTTCCCTGTTGTTCTGATTAAGCCTCAGTGTTGAGTGGATACTGTGTCTCTGGGTCTCAGGAATGTGACCTTTTTCATGCTTGTGTTTCTCCCCAGTGCTAGTTCTGAGCCCAGCATATACTCCTGCTCCTCCCTGAGGTGTGGAGGATTTTTTTTTTTTTTTTTTTTTTTAACAATTTTCTTCCCAAAGCTGCAGTTGGTATTCAGGAGCAATAGTGTTTGTTGCCCTTATTCCCCACTCTAGGTGAAGTTGTTGTGTTTTCTTGTATTGCTTTTGTTTTAATAGGGGAGATAGGGAAGAAGGATCTGGGCAGGTATCCGTGCCCTTCCTGCAGCAACTGCTTCTCCCCTCCCCTAAGCATGTCTTCTCAGCACTGCTGCCATCATTGTTTATGAGCACCCACTAGGGCCTGTAGAGAGAAGCCTTTGAGTGGTGTAAACTCCCTTTGTATCTGAGGCCATATTCTGTCACCTGCCAATACTCAGATTCCACCAGTTTCTTCACAGTTCTTCTGGGTGTTCATCTGCCCCATGTAAACAAATGCTTGCATCTGAGTATTCCTGTAGGCACTTCTCTTTCCTTTGATTTTGGGCTAGTTGGCGCTTCTTCAAAGAAACTAGTTGTTTCTTTAACTCTTTGATGAATCCAAGAAAAGCTGTTAACTTTAAGTTCGTTCAAATTTTTATTTATTTATTAATTGTAAGTGTGGGAGAGGTATTCTTTTTTTGTGTGCGTGTCTTTTTTTTTTTTTTTTCCTTTTTGTGGAGAACGGGGTCTTGCTATATTACCCAGGCAGGTCTTGAACTCCCGGGCTCAAGCTATCCTCCCGCCTCTGCCTCCCTGAGAGCTGGGATTACAGGCGTGAGCCACCACGCCTGGCGGGAGAGGTATTCTTTCTAGTTCTTTTCCAGCACCCCAGCTCCAGAGTTGAAACCAGAAACCTTATCCTCCTTTTTACCCCTAATATCTTCTATTCATAGGGTGACTGTTCGTCCTGGTTTACACCAGTATAATTGTTAACAGCACTCACTTTTCACTCAGTTTCTCTGTTTGCATGATAAATTGTATGATCACCTTTTCTTTTGGTAGTTTGTCCTTGAAAATATTATATAATGAGGTTTCATCAGCAGCATATGCTAGGTTTGGACAGATTTAGTTACCCTGGATAAAAATCAAATATTGAAGATCATTTTGGTGATATTCAAAAGGACATGGAGAGAAAAGGTGTAAGTGAAAGACATATCAGCGATATCTAATGTGTAGACCTTGTTTGGATCCTATTTCAATCGAAAAGGATTTTTTTTTTTTTAGAGGATCAGGAACATTCGAACTTGGGCTAGGGATTACAAGATATTAAAGAAATATTATTATTTTGTTAGATATTACAATGATATTATAGTTATGTTTTCAAAATCTTATTTGATGGATTTGGAGGTTAAATGGTATGATAGCAGAGATTTTTTTTTTTTTTTTTTTTTTTTTTTGAGATGGAGTTTCGCTCTTGTTGCCCAGGCTGGAGTGCAATGGTGTAATCTTGGCTCACTGCAAGCTCTGCGTCCTAGTTTCAAGTAATTCTGCTGCCTCAGCCTACCAAGTAGCTGGGATTACAGGCATGCGCCACCATGCCCAGCTAATTTTGTACTTTTAGTAGAGACGGAGTTTCTTCATGTTGGTCAGGCTGGTCTCAAAGTACCGACCTCAGGTGATCCGCCCCCCCTCTGCCTCCCAAAGTGTTGGGATTACAGGAGTGAGCCACCACTTCCAGCCAGAGGTTTATTTTAAAATACTCAAACACAAAAAGAAAAGTGAAGGGAGAGAGAGAGAGAAAGGTGGTAGGTAAAGACAAGAACAGCAAAATTTTGATAATCACTGAAGCTAAGTGATAGGTACTTGGGGATTCATTATCTTATTATCTCAATTTTTTTTTTTCTGTTTGACAATTTCCATAATAAAACCTTTTTGTTTTGAGAGAAAGTCTCACTCTATCACCCAGGCTGGAGTACAGTGGCACGATCACAGCTCACTGCAGCATTGAACTCCTGGGCTCATGCAATCCTCCTGCTTTAGCCTCCTGAGTAGCTGGGACTACAAATGTGCACTGCCATGCCTGGCTAATTTTTTACATTTTGTAGATATGGGATCTTGATATGTTGACCAGGCTGGTCTTGAACTTCTGGCCTCAAGTGATCCTGCTCCCTTGGCCTCCCAAGATAATAAAAACTTTTAAAGAGAGACAAGGATATGATCAGGAAACTATATCTTTAAAAAAAAATAATAAGGGCCGGGCGCGGTGGCTCAAGCCTGTAATCCCAGCACTTTGGGAGGCCGAGACGGGCGGATCACGAGGTCAGGAGATCGAGACCATCCTGGCTAACACGGTGAAACCCCGTCTCTACTAAAAAATACACAAAAAAAACTAGCCGGGCGAGGTGGTGGGCGCCTGTAGTCCCAGCTACTCGGGAGGCTGAGGCAGGAGAATAGCGTGAACCCAGGAGGCGGAGCTTGCAGTGAGCTGAGATCCGGCCACTGCACTCCAGCCTGGGCGACAGAGCGAGACTCCGTCTCAAAAAAAAAAAAAAAAAAAGATTATTCAACCATTTAAACTAGTAAGGTGATTTTTTTCTTGTGGCAGAGGCTAGGCAGCTATGCCTCCAAAATTCATTTGAAAAATTTTGGTTCAGTGATTATTCAGCAAATCAGATGATCTATGATATGGCAGGTCAAGGAGAAGAGAAAGAGGTGAAATGCCATAGTTTCAATGCAGTTCAGTCCTGCGGACCCACTCTGGACCAGGATGGGGGAAAGTGCCTTGCAGATGTCTTCTTAAACCTGACTCAACTTACTGTGTATTCTGTGCAAACTTCAGAGGGAGAACGCTGTGATTTTCTTCCCTTTTATCCAGGTCCTCATTATCGTTTCATTATCTCCTTCTCATAATATGTAGAGACAAATGCCTTGGGAGGGAAGTAACAAGGCTGTAAATCCAATGGAGGAAAGGACTGTTCACTGTTTTGAACAGTGAACGATACACTTACTGCCATTACTGGCACATAAAAGACATTAAATAAATACTGTATGAAAGAATGAATGAACAAATCCATATTTGCTGCTTGCTACATAGAAGATAAATAAATAGTGTCTACATTGAATTGAATTGTGTGTGACAAAATTGAAAAAAGAGCTTTAGAGTTTATGTTGGACCATTTAATGTCAGACCTCTTCAAAGTCTTTTGGAGATGTCCAAATGGACAAAATCAGCCAGTGTGATGTTCATGACCAGGCAAGGGAAGCCAAAATGAAGGGCAGCTTTATTTAAAATGAACAGAACAAGATATAGTTACATACATGCCACTGTTCTTTTAAAATATATCCATAGAAATGATTAGTCCTTTAAAAGTCCTCATGCCACAGTTCTGCAAAGAAATCAGGAGACTTTGTAATATCCTGTCCGCACAAAGTTAGAATGACAAGCACCCTTAAATAAACAGGAATAATTAATCATAGTGTGGTTGTTTTGATGAGCATGCAAGAGTGACAAGTTAATAAATCAGCAGTTCATACAGGGAAAGTGGCTAAGGAGGCGCTATGGTTTAATTTACATCTTTGGAAGGCAACAAAGATTTAATAATCTCCCTGCCTCATACATCAAACGAATACCCCTGAGGCAGAAAAGCAAAACGTTTTTAACTGTTAATCTGAGAAGCAATAAAATCCTGCCTTGGGTCACAAATAAACTGAGTTTCTAGTGGTCTCCATGGACCCCTAGTATGTGTGATTTATTCGGATTCTAAAGCTACTCAGGACCACTTAAAGCCTTGGGGGAATGCCATGGGAGTTACCAATCTAATCAGAAGTTCTAGACTAAGGGCAATGACTGATCTTAGCTTACATCTACCCAATAATTTATTTTACCTTCTTGGTCAACTACAAATAGATTATGAACTACAAGCATATGAATTTGAGATTCAGTTCTAAATGACTGTTTTTAGTTGGGGTTGTAACTATCTTTGTGCTTATGTAGTAGGTGTGTTTAAAAGATCAGAAACTGTTTTGAACTTTCTACTTTCTAAGTGTAGGATTTTCACTGACTAGAGAAACTGGGATGCCAAAAGGGAAATAACTTTCCATGGCATCACGAGCCATTTGTGAAATCTCAATAATTTTCAGGTTTCCAAAGCAACTTCATTTCTTAAGCCCCTAAGCTATGGGGTATATTTGTTACTGGAAAGTGGTCCCAATCTTGACCCCCAAGAAAGGGTTCTTGGATATCGTGGAAGAGAGTTCTGGGGGAGTCCGTAGAGTAAAGTGAAAGCAAGTTTATTAGGGAAGTAAAGAAGCAAAAGAATGGCTGCTCCATAGAAAGTGGGTTGGCCATTTTTATGTTTATTTCTTGATAATATGCTAAACAAGGGGTAGATTATTCATGAGTTTTCCAAGAAAGGGGTGGGGATTTCCAGAACTAAGGATTCTTCCCATTTTAGGCCATATAGGGTAACTTCCCAATGTTGCCATGGCATTTGTAAACTGTCATGGTGCTGGTGGGAGTGTCTTTTAGCATGCTAATGCATTATAATTAATGTAAAATAAGCAGTGAGGACGGCCAGAGGTCGCTTTTGTCCCCCTACTGATTTTGGTGGGTTTTGGCCGGCTTCTTTACCACATCTTGTTTTATCAGTGGGGTCTTTGTGACCTGTATCTTGTGCCAATCCCCAGTCTCATCCTGTGACTAAGAACGCCTCACTTCCTGGGAATACAGCCCAGCAGGTCTCAGCCTCATTTTACCCAACCTCTATTCAAGATGGAGTCACTCTGGCTTGAACATCTCTGACATATTGATTTTATTAATTTGGAAAACTTTACCCTTATGAATATTGACATAGAAAATATTACCTTCCTTGTTTAAAGGACAGGCAAGGATGGTTTCAGAGAAAGGAGAAGGTAGAGTTATTTGCATTACATATATATGTGTGTATTTGTTTCTCCAGTTTGTCATGAAATACTTTTATAAAGGAATTCGATTGTGAAATATGATCTCTGCTCATCTTTTTACTAATACTGCTTATAATTTCAACTGGATCATTTGTGATGCCTAATGCAATGCTGTAGAAAATGGACAAAAAGGTCCTAAGTTGTTGATATGAAAATATATAACTCTCTTTCTTTGACCTACCTCCACCCTTGGAGCTCTAAATCACAGCTGTAAATTAGGTTTCTATTTTGTCATGTCTTCCAGGGGTACAATGACTGACACAAAACATGGTTCAGACTATAATTAGCTCATTCATCCAACTTAGCAATAAGGAAAAGACATACCAACTCAGATTTACCTGGGCTGCTCCTGCCTGCCTCTCTCTGAGGTAGGCTGGATTCTCTTGGTTAGGAGTTTAGGTTGTGCCAGGCAGGAGAGGGCTTAGAGGAGAATCTCCTCCTTCTTCAGCAGTTCACTTAGCAAACATTCATGGAGTGCTCTGCATGTTGGGCACTGCCTTAGGTCCTAGGGTGTAAGGATCACAGAATGACAGAGGCAAAGAGCACTGCATCTGTTTCCTATGGATGCTGTAACAAATTCCCATGAACTCAGTGGCTTAAAACAACACAAATTTCTTATCTGACTATTCTGAAGTCCAGAAATCTAAAATCAAGATGTTAGCAGGACTGTTTCTGTTCCCTTTCTGGAGGTTCTAGGGAAAAATCTGTTTCCTGGCCTTTTGTGGCTTCTTGAGACCATCTGTATTCCTTGGCTCATGGCTCCATCATCACTTCAACTTTTGCTTGTCTCTTCTCATCTCCTCCTGCTCAACCTGACTTCCTGCCTCCCTCTCAGAAGGACCCTTGTGATTACATTGAGCCCAGTTGGATAATCCAGAATAAACTTCCCATCTCAAAAATCCTTAAACACATCTGCAAAGTCCCATTTTCCATATTAAGTGGTGTTCATGGGTTTCAGGAACGAGGATGTGGACATCTTTGTGGGGCCATCAATCAGCACAGATTTGGGCATTGGACTGCTCTGTCACTCTCCAGTTTAATATGGCTATTACGTAAATTTCTTAACCTTCCTGCAAAGTGGAATAAATAATGCCCATCTCACAGAGTTGCCTGACAATTAAATGCCTGAAAGCAATTAGCACCATGTCTGACTTGCATGACAAGTTCAATGAATGGGAAGTTCGGGAATTATTGTTCTTGTAATTCAGTGATGAAAGGGCACAGTCTCCCCTCTTGGAGGACTTCAAGTCTGGTGAAGAAGATGAACAAGTACACAAATAACTAAAACTCAGTATGAGACAGTGTGATAAGGGCTATATTTGTCTGAAGTCACAAGGGTTCTCCTCACTTGACTTCAATCAGTCTCTTAGAGATGATCAGCTAACTCTTGAGTTTCGAGGTGAAGGAAGGCAAAACAAAACATTGTCTGAAGCTATGGTTGATATAAAATGCCAGGTACTGGAAGGCTGTGTATTTAAATTTTGATGAGGTCATATTTTCTTTTTCTTTTTTTCGTTTCTTTTTTTTTGAAACGGAGTCTTGCTCTGTCGCCCAGGCTGGAGCGCAGTGGCACAATCTCGGCTCACTGCAACATCCACCTCCCAGATTCAAGCAATTCTGTGCCTCAGCCTCCCCAGTAGCTGGGATTACAGGAGCCTGCCCCCATGCTGGGCTAATTTTTGTATTTTTAGTAGAGATGGGGTTTCACCATCTTGGCCAGGCTGGTCTTGAACTCCTGACCTCGTGATTCACCCACCTCGGCCTCCCAAAGTGCTGGGATTACAGGCGTGAGCCACCGTGCCCGGCTGGTCATATTTTCTTTAAGAGAAAATTATATCCTGGTCTTGAGCTATTATGTTAACTCCTTTGGGCTTAGGGAATATGCTATTTAACATGTGAGGGCCTTGGAGGGCTAAGACTATGTTGGGTGGTAAAAGGAAAGGCAATAATGTAAGAGAAAGTTGAAAGTTCATTCTGTTCCTCTTTCCTCTTCTTTCCTGTTCTACTGCTGACTTTCATACCCTCCCTCCCCAAGGGGAAGGAGTGCCAATATGATTGGAAATATTGCAATATTCTGGTTGGGCCAAGTTTCCTAGTGACCAGAGTCCCTCTGTATAAAAAATTCAGCACCCTGAGTGGGTGCCATTCATGTGTTTCTTCTATAAGTTTTTGCTTTGTTTAGTTTTGTTGTGTTTTGAGACAAGGTCTCCCTCCATTGCTCAGGCTGGCATGCAGTGGTGCAATCACAGCTCATTGCAGCCTCAACCTCCAGGCTCAAGCAATCCTCTCATCTCAGCCTCCTGAGTAGTTGAGACTACAGGTGTGTGCCACCACTCCCAGCTAGTTTTTCTATTTTTTTTTTGTAAAGATGGGGGTCTTACTGTGTTGCCCAGGCCGATTTTGAACTTCTGGACTCAGGCGGTCCTCCCATGATCTCAGCCTTCCAGAGTGCTGGGGTTATAGGTATGAGCCCGTGCACCCTGCCTGTCTCTCCTGTAGTAAGTACCAGGGTCCACATTCTTCCTTCTCTATAGCAGCTGGCCTGAGCACATATGCTGTCCTTGTTCTGTCTTGTTTCCTAATTTGATCCCCATCTTACTTAATCATGTAGCAGCATGTGACACAAATTCTTGTCTAGAACACCATTTTCTCCTGTTTGCCTCCTATCTTGTGTCCACTGCTTCTCAGTCATCTCTGTTGGGTCCTCATTTCCCCAACTTAACATTCAAATACCCCAAGGCTCAGTCCCAAGACATCTTCTCCCTTCTGTCTCTAATCATTCCACTCTTATGGACTTAAATATCATCTCTATATTGATAATGTTGGCATTAATTTTCAAGAGTGGCTTAAAACGACATGAATTCCCCTTACAACTTTTAGGTCACTGGGCTGAAATCAACCTGTCAGTGGGGCTGCCTTCCTTTCTAGAGGTTCTAGGGAAGAATCTATTTCCTTGCATTTTTCAGCTTCTAGATGCTACCTGCATTTCTGAATTTGAGGCTACCTTCCTCTATTTTCAAAGCCCACAAAACCTTATCTCTTGGAGCCTCCTTTGGCCACAGTGGGAAGAGTTCTCTGCTTGTAAGGACCCATTTGATTCCACTGGGCCTGCCCAGAGAATCCAGGATAATCACCCATCTCAAGGTCCATCCCTTTAATCACGTCGGCAAAGTTCTTTTGTTGCCATATAAGGAAATATATTCACAGGTTCTGAGGATTAGCCCATGAACATCTTTTGGGAGGACACTGTTCTGCCTACAACAATGGCCAAATATATGTCTCCAGACTAGACTATTCTCCTGAACTCCAGAACTGTATATTCAATCATCTACTTGGCATCTCCGTTTGGCTGTTTGGTAGACATCTCGAACCTACTTTGTCCAAAACTGAGCTCTTGAGCAACCTCCCCAAAACCTGCTTTTCCCACATTCTTCACCATGTCAGTGGATGGAACCTCTGCCCTTCAAATTGCTCAGGCCAAAAGTCTAAGGATTACCCTTGACTCCTCTCTTCCTTTTGCTCCTATATCTAGTCTTTCAGAAAATCTTGTTGGCTCTACTTTTAAAAGTTATTGATAATGTGACAACTTTTCCCCTCCTTCACTGCTATTGCCCTTCCTTAGCAACCATCACCTCCCATAGACCATTACAATAGTTTTCTAGTGGTGTCTTTGTGTCTGTCTTGCTCCCTTTCATTCTATACCCAACATAGCAGCCAAAGTGATCTCATTGAAAAATAAGTTGGGTGAAGTCATTCCTCTGTTCAAAAACCAAAGACAAATTTCCATGTCACTTGGAGCAAAAGTCCAAGTCCTTAAAATGACCTACAAGACACTAGGTGCTTTGTGTCCCCAGCCCTCACATTCTGTCTTTGGCCTTCTCTCTTCACCTTGCATGAACCACCCAGCCACAGCAGTCTCCTTACGATTTCACAAATATTCAAAGCACTTTCACATGTCAAGATCTTCACACAAGCTATTTCCTCTGCCTGGAACTCTCTCCCTCTAGAAAACCACGTGGCTTACTCTGTCACCTCCTCCAAGTGTTTGTTCAAATGTCGCCTTTTTAGTGGGGGCCACCCCAAAACCTTTTATTTAAAACTGTGTCTCCCTTGCATTGCCCTTTTATGCTTTGTTTTTCTTGCACTTTATAATTTACTTATCTATCTTGCTATGGTCTATTTCCTCCATTTGAAAGTAAATTCCACAAAGGAAGGAGTTTATTCTTTGTGTTCGCTGCCATGTCCTTAGTACTAAGAACAGCCCATAGTGGATTCTCAATTAAATGGGTGTGTGAATGAGTAAATGAATTCTCTCTAGCATCAGTGAGTGGATTTTGTTTTCATCTTCATTCTACTAATATAATGAAGACCTCACTTGATCACTGGGAGGCTAGGATGAACAATGCAACACTGGCCAGCTCTCGTTTTAGGATGAGAGGCTTTTGAAAATTGACCTGCTACTTGTACATGTTTTTTACTGAAGAAATAAAACAAACAAGTCAACTCACTGATCCGTCCCTCAGTGCTTGCAATGAGAAAAATTATAAAATTTAATCACTGTCTGTCATTTCTGATTCAAGGGAGTTAATAAAAGGATTAGATTAGTCCTCCACCAGCTTCCCCCCACACTAAGAAGCAGGTGGTTGTCATGCCCACAGAGTCTGACTTGGAGTAAGCTCTTTTCCGTGTGCCATTCCTCTTGGAAGAAGTTCAAAACTAGTCAGACATTTGAGGGGAAAAAAAGAAAGGGAGTGGAGAAAATACGGTGTTCTAAATTTTTTTCTCCCTATTGCTTTGTTTCCCAGGCTGACCTTGAACTTCTGGGCTCAAGCAATCCTCCCAGAGTAGCTGGGACTACAGGTGTGAGCCACCATGCCCATCTACTTTTTTAAAGAGGAATTAGTTAAGTTCGTTTAAAAGGGAAGGAATTCTCCTCTGAATTCAAGGTCTAAAAATTTATTCGAGGTTTGGGATAGGAAATGTAAATGATGAATCTGGAACCTCTTGTTATGTTCAGGAAGGAAGAAAACCATTGACTGCCAGAGTTGTGGTGAATGGAACAGGAACAATTATGAGAATCAAAAAGAATAATCACTGCAACTGACTGAAGCATATCAAACATAAAAATATCTGAGCTTGTCCGGGCGCGGTGGCTCAAGCCTGTAATCCCAGCACTTTGGGAGGCCGAGATGGGTGGATCACGAGGTCAGGAGATCGAGACCATCCTGGCTAACATGGTGAAACCCCGTCTCTACTAACAATACAAAAAAAAAAAAAAAAAAAAGCTAGCCGGGCGAGGTGGCAGGCACCTGTAGTCCCAGCTACTCGGGAGGCTGAGGCAGGAGAACCGGGAGAACCCGGGAGGCGGAGCTTGCAGTGAGCTGAGATCCGACCACTGCACTCCAGCCTGGGCAACAGAACGAGACTCCGTCTCAAAAAAAAAAAAAAAAAAAAAAAAATCTGAGCTCATACTGATACGTTAGAAAACTGTCTTCATTGTAAAATTCTATGGCACCAACTCATTACTCTGGAAATTAAGGAAGGTTCAGAATCAAGAAGTTATTCTGTTTTTTCTATATGAACTCTATTCAGGGAAAAATAGTTGATGAGGCAAGTTATTCTTTTTATTTTTTATTTTTTATTTTTTTTCTTCTGATTTTGAAAGTTACTGAAGATGTCAGGGTAGAGCATAAGAAACTACTTTTTTCCCCCTGGGCCATTTGAGAGTCAGTTACCAACCTGATGCCCCATCACTCCTGAACACTTCAGTGTGCATTTCCTACAAACAAGGACACTCTCTTAGATGACCATGGTCCAATCAATAAAATTAGGAAATTTAACACTGCTAAGCCAGTTGTTCCAATAACATCCTTTATAGCAAAAGGATCCTTTTTATGCAATCATGTGGTGCATTTATTTGCTACGTTTCTTTAGTCTTTTTCATTCTGGAACAGTTTCTTAATCTCTGACTTTCATGACCTTGGCACTTTTGATGACTACAGGTCAGTTACTTTGTAGACTGTCCTTCAATTTGGATTTGTTTGATGCTTCCTCGTGATGAGATTTTGGAAAGAATATCATAGAACTGAAGCTGTGTTGTTCCTTTTGCATCTTATTATCCCACGAAACATTGTTTTGGCGTGTCCCATCTCTGATGAGGTTCACTTCGATCACTTGATTAAGGCAGTGCCTGTCAGCTTTCTTCACTGTGAAGTTTCTCTTCTCTTTGTAACTAACAAGTATTTTATGAGGAAATACTTTGAAAATATTTAAATATCCTGTTTCTCGTCAAACATTCATTTTATTCATTTATTTATATCAGTTGGACTCATGGATTCTCATTTTATTCAGTGAGGTGTAGATAATTTGTTACTATCATTATTGATTTTGATGCTCACATCTCTCAGGTTAGAAATGTCAGCCATCCATCAATCTGGCTTCTGTGTCCACTTGACACACCCCGTCTTTCTTGGAGTGCATGAGTGCATCCTTGCTTTCTGGCTCAGCATGTTCAGGCATATCTGGTATTCTTTTTACTCCAACTCTTGAAACAGACATTTCTCCAAGGACTCCTGGTTCCTTTTAGTAACGAATAGTATTTAGAAACCAAGATCAGGTGTCATTACCATTAGGGCATTATTGCTCCCAGCCCCTTTTACACTCCTAGTGAATAGAGCTAGAGAAAAATATGTAAGTGTGTATGAGTGTATGTGTGTGTGTGTGATGCAATGAGTGAACCTTGTGTGTATTCTGGTTCAAATGAACCAATTATAGAAACACATTTTGAGAGAAGTGGGGGAAGTTTATATGAACTGAGAATTAGATGATATCAAGGACTTGTTAATTTTGTTATACATGACAAAGTCATTGTAGTCATGTTAAAAAAATAAGTCCTTATCTGAGAGAGACAGCTGACATATTTACAAGTGAACTCTACCTTCAAGAGGAGTAAGTGAGATACAGGTGGAATATAGAAAGGACTATCTAATTTATTATTCCATATATATACACACACACACATACATACACACATTATATATACAGATACAAAATGTGAGATTCAACTTGAGCTTATTATACGTTATATATGTATAATGTGAGATTAAACTTGCGCTTATTTTACAAGTATCTGAAGTCTCAGCGCTTTACATGCAATGTTTGAGCTTATTTAAACCAAAAGCTTCCTGTTGAAAGTAAACTTGAATCACAAGCCCCATTTTATAAGACCCAAAAAGGCTTTGATCATGTCTGGAGTAGAAGACTTGTCTCCTGACCTTGAGTTTAGTGCATAATATACATCTTATCCCAAAGACAGAGTTGATACTTTGGACTGTCATAATGTATTCTTGGCTTTGGCTCAGGTTATATGACATTAAAAGGTTACTTAGGACCAAATGCAAAACGTATCCTTCATAATCCTGTCTGTGAACTGTTGCTGGTGTGAGCTGAGGGGCTGATATAGACATAAGGACATCTGTCCCTCGCTGGGCAGGGGAGCTGGCCTCTAGCCTCTACAGCTGTTCCCTGCTGGAGCGGCCATAGTTCAGTAGTGCTTATTAACATTTTGAGCAGCTGTGGCAGCAAGCAATTTGGTACAAAACAATCCATCAATTAATCTCTTTGTTATTGGACACTTCAGACGCTTGTGCCGTGGTTAATGCTGTAAAAGGGTTGAGAAGGGCGTGACTCTTGTCTGTTACAGACAGTGACCCCCCAGGAAGCTTCAAAGCCCGGAAAAGAGTGACAGTGTCAGGAGGTGGCAAGACAAATAGTGTGTGGGTTGTACACAACTTGCTGAGCCCTAACTGGCTGTGGCTTTGTCTCCCACCCCAGGAAGCACATCAGAATGGCAGTGAGGAGACAGTCAATCTCAGCTCCTCTTTATAAAGAAAAGTAAATTATTGGAAAACTTTAATACTTGGAGCATTGCTAACAAACTCATGTCAGAATATCATGGTTCAGAGGTACTGTTCTAGTGGAATACTTTTAATAAAGAAAAGAAATGAAAAACAATCTCTACATGCTTCCACAGAATTGTCCAGAGGCCTGACTCTTGCCAACGCTGAAAAATCTCTTGGAAATCTTCAGCTTTGCACTTAATTACCACCTCCTTTGGCTGTCTGTCTTTTACTGCTTTTCTCTCCTTCCCCTGTGATTCCCTTCTTGTTGCCAAACACACTTTCTCTTCCAGACACCATCTGCTTTCAGAATACATTTGCATTTTCTTTTTCCTACTCAAAGTGGCCCTACTCTAGGGCCTACGTTTTTCCCTTTCTGGACTGCTGCTACTGTGTTAGCGCCTGGGTTGGTGGGAAGCACAGCTGTGGCTTGCAGAATTGAAATATAGTTGGGAACCCAACAGAGACATTGTTTTCCGGCCTGGAAGTATGATTTATGTTCCTGGTACCCCTACCCTCTTAAGAACCTCAGGGCTCAGGGATTGGTTTGTGGTATGTCTTTAAATATATTTTGTTTGTTACACAAATTCAAGGAATTCCTAAGCATAGAAAGGAGGAAGTGAAAGTAATTCTCTGCAACACCAGTCACTTTCCCTAAAGGTAAGTGACACGCACAGAGACCCTAGGGACTATTCTCCAGTGTCATGCATGGCCTTCGGTCTTTTAGGTATGCATGTATCAAAATGTGTAATATAAATACATAGAAATGGGATCATGCCATATATACATCTGCAACTTGCTTATTATTACTTTTAATAAATATCCTGGGCATCTTTTCATGTCAGTATACGCACATTTTCTCGTTACGTTTAACAACTGGTATTCCACAGTGTGCATATATATGGCTTATTTACTCAGTCCGTTACTGATATATATTGTTTCCAGTTTCTCATTATTATTACCAATGTCTAGCACATTTATCTTTACACATGTACAACTGTATCTGTAGGAGAGTTGGAATGGCTGCATCGAAGGGTATGGTATGTGGATTTTAAACATTGGTAGATACTGTCCTACACTTTATATCTAATCACTAAAGTGTTTTCTCCCTGAAATTATCAGAGATTATTTGGGATAAATGATAATTGATGTGTAAAGTCTAAAGTATTTTACCAAGTATTTTTGTTCAATTTATTTAACACTCACAGGTATTCTGTGAGGGAGTGTTACGGACTCTGTTTGTGTCCCACTTACCCCCCAAATTAATAGGTTGAGATCCTTGGCACCAATATAGTGGTATTAGGAGGAAGGTCCTTTGGAAGGTGATGAGGTTATAAGGGTGGAGCCTCATACATGGGATTAAGCCCTTGTGAAAGAAACCTGAGAGAGTTCCCTCACTCCAGTGAGAAGATGGACATCTATGAACCAGGAAGTGGGCCCCCACCAGACACCAAATCTGCTGTAACTTGGGTCTTGGACTTCCCAACCTCCAAGACTATGAGAAATAGATGTTTGTTGTGTAAGCTGCCCAGTCCATGGTATTTTGTTATAGCTGTCCAAATGAGCAGTCATCGAGGGTGGCAATGTTATCTCCAGTTTACAGGTGAAGAAATTGAAGCTCACTGAGATGAAGTCATTTTCCCAAAATAACATAGCATAGCCCAGAGCCCAGAAGCAGCAGAGCTGAGCTAAGCTCCAGGCCCTCTTCTCTCTCTCTCTCTTTTTTTTTTTTTTTGTGAGACAAAGTCTCACTCCAGCCCAGGCTAGAGTGCGGTGGCGCGATCTCTGCTTACTGCAGCCTCTACCTCCTGGGTTCAAGCAATTCTTGTGCCTTAGTCTCCTGAGTAGTTGGGATTATGGGCACACGCCACCACACCTGGCTAATTCGTGTGTGTGTGTGTGTGTGTGTATACGTATATATATACGTATATATATATATATTTTTTTTTTTGGTAGAGACAGGGTTTTGTCATGTTGGCCAGGCTGGTCTTGAACTCCTGACCTCAAGTGATCTGCCTGCCTTGGCCTCCCAAAGTGCTGGGATTACAGGCGTAACCACCGCGCCTGGCCCTCCAGGCCCTCTTCTGTCTCCAAACCTGAGATTCCTTGTCCTGCACCTACTGCCTCCCCATGAACGTGCACTGAGCCTTCTGCTGTGATGGATCCATTGAACGCAGGCAGAGATGAGGCTATGGAAGGAATATTGGCCAGCAAACTTCATCCTGGTGTAGCACAGCTATGGCCATACAGACATTTCTCTCTCTGCTGTCACTTCCTTAGTGATCTCATCTGGTCATAGCTTTAAATACCATTGATACATCATTGACTCCCAAACTTCTGTTTCCAGCTTAGAACTCTTTCCTTACATATCGTATGCTGAACTTTTGATCTTTCATCCTCAACCTGCTCTACCTACAGCCTTCATCATCTCAGTGGGTTACTTAGCTCTTCAGGCCTGAATCCTTGATTCCTTTCATACACCTCACTGACAGGGAATACACCCAAGCCCATACTGCCAGGTGTGAACTGAAATCCAGGCATGTCTTGCTGTAAAGCACACCTAGATTATACTGCCTTATTGTAACCCCTTATTCTAACTGAAAACAGAATTCAGACCCAATCCCTGAAATGTGTCCTCTAATTTGGGAGTCAATGGGCTGAGTGAATGTTTAGTGATGAGATCATGTTCTTAATAAATTTATTTCTACTGGTTTGTAGGACCACAAAAATCCAGAGTCTGAGTTAAACATACTGAAGACATAATTTACTTGCAGCTGAACTCAGTGGACACAGTCTCTTGAAAGCACACAAATCTTCCTAAGATCAGTTTTTCCACATTGCATGCAAATGGAGTGGGGGAAGAATGGCAGAGAGAGAAAAATGGAGGGGAGGTAGTGAGTCTGGGAAAGGAGCTTCTTGCAATTTTTTATTATTTTTTTATTTTTTGAGACAGAGTCTTGCTCTATCACCCAGGATGGAGTGCAGTGGCCCAGTCTTGGCTCACTGCAACCTCCACCTCCCAGGTTCAAGTGATTCTCGCGCCTCAGCCTCCTGAGTAGCTGGGATTACAGGTGCGCACCACCAGGCTGGCTAATTTTTTATTTTTAGTAGAGACGGGGTTTTGCCTTGTTGCCCAGGCTGGTCTTGAACTCCTGACCTCAAGTATCTGCCCGCCTTGGTCTCCCGAAGTCCTAGTAATATAGGCGTGAACCATCGTGCCTGGACTGCCTCTTGCTATTTATTCTTTCTCTCTCAAAATAATCAAGGTCAGAAGGAATGTCTTTCCACAGAAAGGCTGCTGAGTTAGGGGGTTTGGACAGGAGGTGGCAAAGCCATGGCTCCTTCTCAATGCACAAAGGAAAGAAAACTCTTAAGTAAACTGTGGTGAAACTGAAATTCTGGACCAGGAGGGGGATTTCACTTGTTATGACACACTTAGCATTTGAGCATATACTTTTGGTATTTGTGTTTCTGTATATATGTTCATGTGTTGAACATTGTCAAACCCAGAAACCAAAAGTTGAACAGTCTAGGTGCCATTTTAATTATAATTCAGTTATCAACTGAACGTCCTTAGTCCTAAGAAATTTAGATAAACAAAACTCAAACCTTCAATTGTACATTCTGGCTATAATTTGCCTGGGACAGAGGGGTTTCCTGAGTTGTGAGACTCTCAAGGCTAACACTGGAAAAATCCTGGACAAACTGTGACAAGTTGGTCACCCTGAGCTTATCTGAATCCAGAGCCCTCACCACTATTTTTGCTCATTCTGAACAGCTTAATTTTTTTCTGTCCCCTTCTTTGTAGCTCCTGTATTCAGGCTTTCTTAAATTCTACCTCTGGGGGACCTGCATGCAAAGCTGAATTCCTTCATGGGTTTTTGCAAAAGATTCACTCCCACTCTGCATTTAATGAAGCAAGCAGCTTTCTAGGAGACTGAAGGGGGTCGCAGATTCCACTGAACAGCCTTTAATCATCCATTCCACTTCTCACTGTTCCTCTTTTTCTTTCTCCTCCCTTCAATCTTTGTCGCAATCAGGAAATTTGTTCTCTATCTTATCCGGAGTATTCCTGCCCCCCAAGGTCCCTGGTAGCAGGGGTCCTCACATTTTATTTCATGAGGAGATTATACCAAGAAGTCTTCCCAACAAAGTTGGGTCTCACTAAGAGGAATTCTTAACCCAGTGACTAAGATAATAAAATCATATTTATTACATAACATAATGAAGACTATTTTATATACACATGGATATAAATTTTTGACCTAGTTTGGGAATTATTAAGCTGGCTTCCTTTTCTCTCTTTCACAAAGATTCTGTAAGATGTAACTCCACCCCCAATTACACAATGCTGGTTATTTTGTTTTCTCTGGAGTTTACCAGTGGGCGCTAAACTGAGGGTGCAGCTTAACTGTCTTTTGGTTTTGGGGCCAAGGAATTTTCCTCAGAGGTCCATGGTTTGATGCATTAACAAATCCCTCAGGATACTGGCTCTGCAAGGGGAATTGTGTGTGCATCCTAAAAACCAAGCGATGCATCTTTCCTTCCTAACGGAAGGCATTAAAGATGCAAGTCAGACTTGGATAAGAGGCCCTAATAATGAGAAAGTTGTCAAAACCATTCATCAGGAAGAAGCTAGAGGGAGTGGGGCCAGATAGATGAGATTCCAGGTGGTTTCTGGGGGAGGATCCTTTCTGCTTCTTTTGGAGGTGACACATCTGTGAAGCAGGGGAACCTGGTTGGGGGGCAGGTCGGAAGTTTCACCTGGCTTTCGGTTCCTGTTATTCAGCATGTCTGCACTCTGGGAGAGGCTAGGAGTGTTACTTACAGAGTAGTTAACCAAGAGAAGAGGGAGGCATAGGGAAATGCACACATGGATGATAATGGTAGGCTAAGAAAGTTTAACATTTTAAAACCTTCCCCAAGTCTCTGCCCATGTCCCCATTTGAAAAAGTTGAGTTTCACTGATCAGAGAACAACAGTACTAATGATAATAGCTAACATTTGTTGAATGCTGTGTGCCAACACTGTGTCTAGTCCACACACGAAAAGGTGTTCAACTTTATTGGTCACCAGGGAAATGCGAATTGCAGCCACAATATGATAGTGCTACAGATGCACTAGAATGGCTAAAATGAAAACATCAGAAAAATGCTAAGTGTTGGTAAGGATGTGGAGCAACTGAATTCTCACACACTGCTAGTTGGGATTTAAATGGGAACCATCACTTTGGAAAACTTGCTGGCAGCATCCGCTAAAGCTGATACCTTCTGACCCAGAAATTGTAAATGAGTGCAATAATTTTTATAGCACCACTATTTGTAATAGGTCCCAAACTGGAAACAATCCCAATCTTCATTAACAGTAGAACGGATAAATAACTCATAGTGTATTTGTAACATGAACTATTATATAGCAATGAGAATGAATGAACTCTAACTACACGTGACACTATGGACGAGTCTCATTTACTCCTTATAGTAACCCTATGAGGCAGTTCCTATGATTACTCCCATTTTACCGACAAGGGAAGCTGCTTACTTCATTAAATGCATAGTGAGAGTGAATATTTTGCAGAAATCCATGAAGGAAATTAGTTTTGCATGCAGGTCCCCCAGAGGTAGAAATAAGAAAGCCTGAATACAGGAACTACGAAAGAGGGCACAGAAAACATTAAGCTGTTTGGAATGAGCAAAAATGGTGGTGAGGGCTCTGGATTCCTCATTTGTAAACTAGGAAGTGCAGTAGCTAGGATTCAAACCCTGGCTGTTGAGTTCCAACCCTTCACCAGGATGCAGCACTGCCCCCGGGCCTCTACTCATACAAGCAGCCTGCATTTGGTATGTGTGTGGGGGTGGAAGTAGTGCAGGCTGACTTTGCGAAAGGCATCTATCAGCTAACTTTGACTACCATGTGCTAGGCTTTGTATATTAACATTACTTAGAGCATAAGGTTTAATCCTCGCAACAGCCCTTTGCAGTGGGTTCTATCATCATGCCCATTTCTACAAAAGGTAAAACAGATGCAGAGAGGTGAAGTCAGTCATCTGAGGTTGTATGACCTTAGCTACCTCTCTGCATCTAGTATGTGATGGAGCCAGGATTCAAAGTGAGCCTTCCCCATCCCACTACCTGGCTCTTCTCAGCACCAGCAGGACAGCAAAGCCATGGGGCCACAGTGCCAACAGGAACCATTGTACCCGATCACAGGGCTTGAGTTCCTTGAGCTATGTCCCTTGACAACAACAAAGGAGATTTGAGACTAAACCCTTGAGGTTTAATGAGGCCACCTGGCTTTTGAGCAAACTCTCTGCCATAGGTTGTCTTCACTGTTTTCAGGAGAAGAGGAAACCTGCATGTCCATGGCGCTATGTCTTACTGGAAACAAAAAAGACTGTTAGTCAGTCCTCTCTACAGCTTCCCAGCTTCAAAATTGTAAATTATGTTGAAGTGCTTCCGGAAAGGCTGCTTTCTAGCAGTTCTGCCTGCTAGAAAGGGCCCCTTCTAGCAGGCAGAACAGAGAGGACTTGTACTGGAGAGAAAAAGTTACCTAGCAGATGGTGGGCATGTGCGTGGAATTCCCCAGTGAGCTCTGGAATGGGCATGGGCCTGTACCTTGGGGCTCTCGAAGAAGAAGCCTGGGCCCTGCCAACCTCTGGCTTCTGCTGCTCAAGAAACAAATGTTAGGCCTTCCTGCATTGCCAAGAGCAGAGGCCTTTGGGGACTCAAGTTTGTTTAACTTGAATGTGTTGGTGGAGAAATGAGAAGGTAGGAGTGAAGGCGTCTTTTAACATTATCCCATGATTGTAGAACTTCATCCTCTCCAGCCTGAATTATGACAGTAGCCTCCTCCCTGGTCTCCCTAATTTCAGCCCTTCTTCTCCCTAACAGAACTTTCTCACAGCTCCCAGGTTGTGAATCCCTTGCCGGTTGCTCCAGCTGCCACTTACCTGAGCAAATAATGCTGTTGAATGTCGTTGTGTTTTGCAAATGTTGAATCATCTGCCTACAGTACCTTTCCCACTCAACATGGCAAGAACCTACCTATTTTTGGAGGCCCAGTTCACGAGATCTTTCTTTGGTGTTGCCTTCTCTCACCACCCTTTCCGGTAGGGTTCATTGTTCTTGTCTTAGCACTTCCAAAACACTCTTTTTCTTTTTAACACAGAACATCCTGGCTCTAGCAATGTACTGTAATTATTCGCCATCCTGTCTGTAGAATAGACTGTGAGCTCCTCATGGGCAGCGAAGTGGCTCATTCACATATTTATCCTCATATCCCTAATATCTAACAGTACCCAGCTTGCCCAGGAGGTGAGTGTTTGCTGGATGAAATCCAAAGGCCCAGAGATCACACACCCACCCACCCACTCATCCCCTCCCACTGCCACGCACATGGGGCGCAGTGGCTCATGCCTGTAATCCCAACACTTTGGGAGGCCAAGGCAGGAAGATTGCTTGAGCCCCAGAGTTTGAGACCAGCCTGGGCAACATAGTGAGACCTCATCTACACATACACACACAGAGAAAGAGAGAGAGGGAGAGAGAGAGAAACAAACAAACTCAAAGGCACAGTTTTGAAGTATGAACTCATAGTACCTTTGCAGCCCCAACTCAGCCATTGAAAAAAACATGTCCTTCTCAGGCTGGCTTTCCCCTCCATGGTCACATGGCTATGTCACTCATACATGCCCCTTCTGGCCATTTCAACATCAGTACAGGAAACTGTAGCTTTTACGCAAAGGCAAGGAGTTGCTTTCTGCCATCTCGGCTTTCTCATCCAGGTAGGTGGTCGTTATCAGTGATGTGGTCTACTCTGTAATGGAGTAATTGCAGATGGGGAATAAGAGCTTATTTAATCTGTGTCCCCCAACTCCCACGATGGGTTACCAGATATCAAAAGGTATTATTATTTTTTTAGATGGAGTCTTGCTCTATACCCCAGGCTGGAGTGCAGTGGTGTGATCTCGCCTCACTGCAACCTCCACCTCCTGGGTTCAAGCAATTCTCTGCCTCAGCCTCCCGAATAGCTGGGATTACAGGCGCCCACCACCATGCCTGGCTAATTTTTTGTATTTTTAGTAGAGATGGGGTTTCACCATCTTGGCCAGGCTGGTGTTGAACTCTTGACCTCGTGATCCACCTGCTTCGGCCTCCCAAAGTGTTGCGAATACAGGCATGAGCCACCGCACCCGGCCACAAAAGTTTTAATAATGGCTGGGAATGGTGGCTCACACTTACAATTCCAGAAGTTTGGGAGGACAAGGCAGGAGGACCATTTGAGGCCAACCTGGGAAACACAGTGAGACCACGTTGCCACAAAAAAAATGTTAAAATTAGTCAGACGTGGTGGCATGCACCTGTAGTCCCAGCAACTCAGGAGGCCGAGGAAGGAGGATGACTTGAGCCTGGGAGATCAGGGCTGCAGTGAGCTGTGATGGTGCCATGGCACTCCAGCCTGGGCAACAGAGCAAGACTTTGTCCCCCAAAAGAAAAAAATATCAACTAATCAAACAAACAAAACTTTAATAAGCAAGCCCCCCACCCACAGAATTCTCTCATAGGTTCTCCCCAAATCCCACTCTCCACAGTTTCTCCTGTTATTAACATTTTACATTACTATGATACATTTGTTGCAATTAATGAACCAATACCGATGCATTATTATTCATCCAAAGTTTACAATGTACTCAGATTTCCTTAGTTTTTACTTAATATCTGACCTTCTCTATTCAAGGATCCCCTCCAGGGTCCCACATTGCATTCAGTCATCCTGTCTCCTTCGGCTCCTCTCTCATCTGGCAGTTTCTCAGACTTTTCTTGCTGACCTTGACAGTTTTAAGGGGTACTGGTCAAGTGTATTATAGGGTGCCCCTCTATTGGAATGTTTCTGTTGTTTTTCACATAATTAAACTGGGGTTATGGGTTTGGGGGAGGAAGATCATAGTGGTAAAGTAGTATTTTCATCCCATCATATCAAAGGAGTAAGCAAATTGTTTAAAATGTGAGAGTATGATCATTTTTCCCTCTTCCTCAAACTTGTGTTCCCTCCTATAGTCCCTGTTTCTATTAATGGCCTCATCACACACACATTCATGAAGGCTAGAAATTGCATCTACTCTTTCTTCTCCATCCTCCATCCACCTAGTCAATTTCTAAGAAGCCATTGCCCCAGAGCTTCCATATTCTCCCCTTCTCTCATCCACACTGCCTCTGGTTAACCCTGTATTATTTTTTCTATACATGATTACCATAGCCCCAACTGGTTTGCCAGGTTCTACTTCCCTACGTCTCCATTTTATTCCTCTTAATAGTTTCAGCTTACTAGTGGTTTAATACTAACTCCATCTTCAGAAATCTTAGAATGGTTTTCTGTCACATACAGAATAATGTTCAAACTTCTCAGTATGGAATTCAACCTCTTCAGGTGCTGGCTCCAAATTACTTCATGGTAAACATTAGTTGCCTTAATCTATAACTAATGGGTTATAGGCATTTAATTAGCTCAAAAAGAAATTGGCATTTTCTTAAATTGTTTTCTCCAGAAGAGTTAATGAAACTGTGTGTATATTTGTGTGTATGCATACATGCACATCTCACTGGAGATGCATATCTGTCTCCAGGTACCCATGGCCCAAAGGGTGGTGAACACACCCTGCCCACTTGCTGCATTGTTTGTATCAAGTTAGAAAAGCTGAGAAGATGGTAAGGAGAAAATATACTTGCCCCGAAGTGTGTGTGTGTGGATGTTCAGCAAGATTCCTACTCATTTTTTCTCTTTTAGTGGCTTAAAACAAGAACACCTTTTATCTCCTGGTTGCTGTGGGTCAGGAATCCCCTGCACAGCACGGCTGGTTCCCCTGGCTGAGGGTCATTCACAAGATCCTTCATCGAGGTGTTGACTTCATTCTTTTTTGCACTTCAATCACAAACACTTCTGAAAATTCACTGGCCAAACCTCAACTTCTTGAAACTTATATAATGCAGAGAGCCTCTGTCACACTCTGGGAATGGCATTTAAATGCAAATTGAATTCCTTCTTTCATGGGATAGCCAGTTGCCTGTGTCACAGGATGTAAAAAGAATTCATCATGCTTGATTGTGTAATACGGCTGTCCTATATTATACTTTAATGAACAAAAATTGGCTTTCAAATTCCATCTGTCGCTATTCACGTAAGTCCACAATCTTCGTTATTAAAATTTAAAAGTGCATGAGGAATTTGTGAAATTCTCATAGGCAGCCTGCTGGAGAATGTGGGAACAGTCTAGACTGGGGACCCCTTTTGTTATACGCTGCCCAACAATAGATGAAGAGAAGGGCTGACCCAGATGGGGAAACCAGAGTGGAGAGAATAGGAGCCATGGGTCCAAGAGCACTCATAAGCAAGAGCTTGGATCAGTTACTGGATTAATTAATCAGGAAGATGAATGCTGTCTTTGCATATTTATGAAGACTGAGCTGTTACCAGCTCAATGAGGCTGTGCTATGGGAAAAGGCAGAGACTGTGCAGAAATAGTCACCACTGATTTGGAAACTGTTTCATTTCCTGAGCTAATAACCAAACTCTTTTCTGAGAGAGGAACAAAAACTGTTATTCTGGGATGGGAAAACATCCATGGATCATCTGATACGAGCAGCAGCTGTAACCAAACCACTGGTATTGTCACCCTCTTTGGGAGTCCCATTTTATTGTCACCCTCTTTGGGAGTCCCATTTATTCATGGTAGAGAAGGTTTCAGCTTTCCATGGCTCTTGATAACTCTGGCAGTTAGAGTTGCCAGTAGCGTAAGTTAAGACTGTTTATTAAGGGTTTTGTGGCAGGGTGCAGACATTGATAGACAAAGTTGGTCAGAAAGGGGAAGAACATACAGGAAAACATGGCATGTATTCCACTTTATGTGGATTTAGGTTCGTGTCCTCATCTTCACCTCGGCTCTCAAGATATGCATGAGCATGGGCGTGTGCGTCGTGCACACACACATACACATACACACACGTCAGCCACTATATTCTTCCACTAGACTTCCAATTTTCCCCTCAATGGAACCACTAAGAATATTTTGAAAAAAAATTTTTTTTTTGGTGTTTTATTCACGGCATGACTAACTTTCTTAGTGCAGGTAGGCAATATTTAACAAACAGTCTGCAACATTGCTATTATTCTGTTTTAATTTTTGTTTCTCCTGTTTTTGTTCTATTCCTATATATGGGAGTTATTTTTCTTTTTTCTTTTTTTAATTGTAACATCATTTTAGAGTTTGCCTTGTTCATTCCCCACCAAAAGTCAGTCCTTCAGTTTTCAAAGTCATCATCATCTCTGGAGGGTCAAGAGCTAGGACTAAATCAGATCAGGGTCATCACTGGCTGCTATTAACCCCTCTGATACATCCATCTGCTTTTCTAATGAGCCCAGAGGCCTGATGACTCACCAAAGCCTCAGGCTTGGTCTACTGGGAGGATGAGGGTAATGGGGTGCTTTTAAGTTTGACTTTCTTGTTTTCTCCTAATATCCATCCCAGTTAATTTATGAAAGATCATTGACTCTGTCTGCCAATTTCTGGCCCCCACATGATTGTCACCACATCTGGATAATGAATCTGCAGACAGCCATGCATCCCTCAGTCAGCACAGGGCAAGATTGCCAGGTGGGAACTTTGTAGTTTACAAAACGCTTTCATGTCCATGACCTCCCTCGAACTTACAAACATTTTGGAATGGGAAAGGCAGTTATGACTAGACTTACTTTATAGACTTCAGAACTAATATTCAGAGAGGACAAGTGACGTGCCTGAAATGACTTGGATAATAACTAGCAGAGCAGGACTTGAAGGTCTAGGACTCCTTCCATTACATCATGGCTTTTGGGGCAAGGCCTATCTCTTATTAATCTTTGTATTCTCAGTGCCTTTTACAGCATCTGGACCCAGAAATATTCAAAGAACACTGACTGGATCAATAAATGAATGAATGAAAGATTCCTCCGATAACCCAGGGTTTCCCCTTGAGGTGCCTACAGAAACCTTAAACTTTTCAAAATGTACTTTCACAAACCATAAAGCACCACAGAAAGGAAATTATGTATTGTGATTCTTCTTCCTTTTCCTCTAGGCCGAAGAGAGACCAGAGCCCACAGGGTGCCTGTTTGTGCAGGAGTGAGTGCATTCTCCCAGAAGTTAACATTCCCATTCTTGCTGTTGCCTTTGCCCATCAGTGCTGGGCTGGTCCCTTTAACTCAGTTGTGGAGAGTGGCTCAGTAAATGAATCTTTCTCTAGAGTGCTTTGCTCATCTTTTCATCTCAGTTCTTGATGACCCTCTCCCTAGTGACTTTTCTTAACTATTTATTTTTTCTGTTAATGAGGGAAGACCATGAGTCTTGGGACTCCCATTGGGTTTCACTTAAAAGACAGGCCTAGTGCTCAGCCTCATGTGAGACAGGGCTGTGTTCAATAAGTTATAAGCAGCTCCATTAATCAGGCTGTTAGAGGCCTCCTGTGGCCTCGAGGCTTTCCTGGGCGTGAAGTGTTATTTAAAGATAAGAAAATGTGGAGGAGGCTGGCCTTTGGACCTGTGGACTGCAAATTCCATTCTGAGTTCCCCTACTAAATAATGCTGGGATTTGGTCAAGTCCTTGATCCTGTTTCTCCACCTTTAAACTGGAACTAACCTCACTTGCCCTGCATTACTTCCCAAACTGAGTTGTAAGGATGACCTACTTTATGATGACAACTACAAATGGGATGGAAATAAGGATGAATTTCTCAGGAAGTGTGGCCAAGGCGCTATTACAGAGACTATCCCCCTTCACGTCTAGTCTAGCTGGATAATACAGAACTGAAGATTTTCCTCTCTGTGCCCACACAGGTATGTGACATAGCTGATATGGCCTTGAATGCCCAGTGTCTGGGGATATGTGCTCACATGAATGAAGGAACGAGTTCTCGCATCTTCCTCTCCGTTTCTGTAACGGGGATACTGTAATTATCAGAGGAAAATTCTTATATGGGCTCAAACATTTCCTTCTTCTTGTCTAGGTCATCTTGTCTGGGCATTTCGCAAATCCTTCCTCAGTTTCCCAGAAAAAGAAAAGAGAAGCAGATGTGTCTCAACCACTTCCCTCCAGACTCAAAGAGGTAGCCCATCATGAATTTCCCCTTTGTTTAGTGCTTGATGTTTTTTGTTTGTTTGTTTCTGCTTTCCAGACTTATGTTCTCGTCTCTAAGATTTAATTTTATCTGAAATTGTCATCTTCACCATGGGTGAGCCCTGATGAGCTGCTTACAGATATGTCACACTCTCCCTGCAAATCTGGAAGCCTCACCCCTTCTTTCCTCTGTGCTGGTGAGCTCTAACTTGTTCACCATCATATCCTCAGTGCCTGGTATGGAGAAAGTGCTCACTGAATAGCACTAAAGATGTCAAATAAATAAATGGAGGGGGCTGAGGGCTTTCAGTGGCCCTACAGTAGTTGGCACAATCTGCTCTCGAACAAAAATCAAATATAATATTTGATGAATCAGTCAGAGAACATATTAGTAAGTGAATCATGATTTCACTGGTGGCCACCTCAGTGGCCACTCCGAGTTCAACCTCCCCTGAAACCTTCCTGATAACTCTAGCCAACCATGGTCTTTCCCTTCTTAACCACTCTTGTGTTTATTGATTTTTATTTTTTATTTTTTTGAGACAGGGTCTTGCTTTGTCGCCCAGGCTGGAATGCAGTGATGCAATCTTGGCTCACTGCAACCTCTGCCTCCCAGATTCAAGCAATTCTCGTGCTTCAGCTTCCCAAGTAGCTGGGATTACAGGCATGCACCATTACACCTGGTTAATTTTTGTATTTTATGTAGAGACAGGGTTTCGCCATGTTGCCAGGCTGGTCTTGAACTCCTGGCCTCAAGCAATCCACCTGCCTCGGCCTTCCAAAGTGCTGAGATTTTAGATAAGAGCCACTGCGCCTGGCCTATTGAATGTTTTTGTGAGTTATCACAATGTATTGTCTATTAATATTTGCATGTCTGTGTGCCTCCCCTACCCTTGATTATAAGTTCCATCCAGGGGCTAATTCAGATTTTGGAGGGTTTGAAGCTTATACAGTTCTGGGGGGATAAAAGGATAGTGCATCTCTAATTGTATGCATTACAGTATCAAGTATTTTCCTAACAGAAAACAACTGTGCCTTTGCCTGGGTATTGGAAAGATCAAATCCTCTTGCTACATTTGTACACACCTGATCCTTGACTGGAAGAATTTTTGACAGTGTAGCTTCTGGCTCCACTCTCTTTTCACCTTAGATCTTCTCAGCCAGGTGCTTCCAGTTCCAGAACCCTATGGCATGGTGACAGCATGAGTCAATCTAGGATCCTGGGTGTTTGTGTCTACTGCTCTTTACATTTTGTCCCAGGGCCATATCAGACACAACAAGGGTCTGGTGTCTCCTTTTGACAGGTGTTTCTCTCCGGCTCTCCCCTTGACAGTTAATCACTGATGGTATAGTCTTGTTGGCAGTCCTTGGATTTGCATTTTTAGGAAGTTCAAAACAGAATAAAATCTGCTTTTAAACTTTCTTCCAACCAGACATAGTCCATATTTACTAATTGGACATAAAGTAAGATATACTTTCCCTCTGTAGGCAAGAGAGTGGGTAATTAAACCTGGTACCCATAGCTTCTGTTCCTAGGCCCTTGTGCAAGTATTATAATTAGTTTTTTCCTTGTTGAACTTGAGTCGGATGTTCTAGCAACATAAGTCCAGTTCTACAGGTTGGATGAAGATGTCATTGATAGCAGAGGGGCGGGTGTGGAAGGATGGAGTGCTACAAAGAACAGATGGTGTTGGGAGAAACTGGAGGTTGTGTTATCTTGATTAAGACATTAGACGTGAGTTGGACAGACCTAAGTCCTGCCTTTTAAAACCTGGGTGATTTGAGGCAAGTCATGTATGCTTTCTGAGCCTTAGTTCTTCATTGGTGAAACGGAAGAGAATAACCCCATGAGGATGGGAAGATTCATGAGCATAAAGCTCTTAGCACAGCCACATCTAGTAAGCATTTCAGAAATGTTAGGTATCATTTCTTTACTTCCAATATTTCTCTCTTCTAGGTCTGTCTAGATATCTAGATATCTGATGTCTTTGGTTGTGTTCACCTTCTCCCAGAATTCAACCTCTTTAGCTGTTTTCTAAAGACAACTCTTTTTGACCTCTGGGGCCAGAACTTAGTCATTTTCTCCTCCTACTTGCCTAAAAGAAGTGTCTTGTACCTAATAACCCCTCCCATTCATTTAGCAGTCTGTGATTTACAAAGTCTTCAAAACGCCCCATGGGGGGTTGCGTCACCTTGCGCTCGCTGGCCTCTGCCTTACTGTCCTTGCTCCTCAAGCTCCTGCTCAGCAAGGAGGCTCCATGCTGGGGGCTCCTGGTCTGTGAGACTCCCCCATGCTGACCCTTGACTCCTCATTCAGACCTTACCACTGGGGTTACTGCAGAGAGACCTTGAGCTTCTACCTCCTAGTCACTCTGCATCATAGCACCTTATTTTACTATTTCATTGCATTTTCCACTCTCTGATATCTGACTTATTATAATCCAACTTCTCACCTTAGACTATAAGCTTTGTAAGGGCAGCAATTTTGCCTGCTTTGTCTCCTCAGGATGTGCATTATCAGCAGGGGCAATAGCACCCTTAAAGGGGCAAAAGTTAGTTCTTGAGGGGCCAAAACCATCTTCCTTTTTAAAAAAAAAGTTTAAAAAATTTTTGGTTGGATGCAGTGGCTCACGCCTGTAATCCCAGCACTTTGAAAGGCCAAAGCAGGTGGATCACTTTGAGCTCAGGAGTTCGAGGCCAGCCTGGGCAACATTGCAAAACACTGTCTCTACAAAAAATGTAAAAATTAGCCAAGGGTGGTGGCTTGCTTCTGTGGTCCCAGCTACTCGGGAGGCTGAAGCTAGAGAATCGCTTGAACCTGGGAGGCAGAGGTTACAGCGAGCCGAGATCATGCCACTGCACTCCAGCCTGGGCAACAGAGTGACACCCTACCTCAAAAAAATTAATTATTATGGCTCCATGATAGTTGTATATATTACTCTTTTATGTATAAAGCACAAATACAGCACGCAAATAGGTATATAGTATATATATAGTATTGGCATTTGGGACATAATGAAGACAAAAATATTTTAAAAGGCTCCTTAGGATAATGAAGAAAAAAAAAAAGGTTGAGTACTCTGTCTAGTCCTGAGCATATAGTAGATTCATCAATAACATCTTTTTTTTTTTTTTTTTTTTTTTTTTTTTTTTTTTGAGACAGAGTCTCGCTCTGTCGCCCAGGCTGGAGTGCAGTGGCTAGATCTCAGCTCACTGCAAGCTCCGCCTCCTGGGTTCACGCCATTCTCCTGCCTCAGCCTCCCAAGTAGCTGGGACTACAGGCGCCCGCCACCTCACCCGGCTAGTTTTTTGTATTTTTTAGTAGAGACGGGGTTTCACCGTATTGGCCAGGATGGTCTCGATCTCCTGACCTCGTGATCCACCCGTCTCGGCCTCCCAAAGTGCTGGGATTACAGGCTTGAGCCACCGCGCCCGGCCCAATAACATCTTTTAATGATTAAACATACCCTTTAATAGCTGCAAAAACTGAAGTTCAGAGAGGTGAAGTAGCTAGCCTCCGGGCATAAGGTTAATAGACAGTAGAACTGAGTCTCCAACCTCTGTTTCCCCTGAGTCTCATGATTTTTATTCTAAGCTACCCAGTAAATGCTCCATATGTGCTTTTTGAATTGACTTGAACATATTAGACATTCCCACAAGAGGAAGCAAAGAAAAATTGTATTTTCTAAGTGACACAACAAATGATCTCAGAAAGTCATTCTCTTCAGAAGAGTCCAGCTAATCTTCTTTCTCAGGGGGCATTAATGATGGGTTATACATGGCTTACCCTTAAAATGAGAGTCAGTTTCATCTCCTACTCTCAATAAAATAAGAAAAGGTGAGTAATGTTTTTAGTGTCTTAGTAATTGTTTCACAGCATCTCTGAGCAAAAGAAAGAACTCACAGTTCCATTTATGAAGTAGTCAGGTCGAAATAGCTTAGTAAGAATTTATATACAAACAATTTAGTGCCTGTTGGACACTGCAGTTTCTCATGCCTTGGAATTTGATCAGACAGCATCACTCTCATTTCTTGTTCCACACTGATTTTTTAGGGGTACTTGCCTTTCATCGCAGCCATTGCTGGAAACCCAGCTTTGAAGAGATTTGATGTCATTGGAAGAAATATAATAACCTAATTTTGAAACTACGAACTACCTCAAGTTAGTAGTTTGTATGGTGTCTGACAAATGTTGCTGTGATTCCTTTGAAAATCCAAAACGTCCTGAGCCACTCCTTTGAGTTCACTGTACACCCTGAGGTGCCCAGTGCAGTTTGAAAACTGGCAGGGGAGCAAGGCAAGGTACAATGCTGGTGAGAGGTAGAGCAGTGGCAGAGGAGTTAAAAAGAAGTTAAAAAGAAGGGAAATTTTGAAAAATATTTACAAGTGAAAAGTTGGAGGCAGGGAGAACTGGTCCAAAAATGCTGAATGAACAGGATGTGGAGATGGAGGAAAGAAGTTTGGGAAATGGAGTTTGAACCTGGGTGACTGGCCAGCTCCAATGTAGTAGGCAGCTCTTAGCTCCACTTCTACTTTCTTGAGAACGACACCCATCTTCCACATAGGAATGGGCCCTGGCAGCCATATTAATCTCATGCGACTCATCTCTCTGGCAGAAGATAATTGGACCAGGGGATCTGTTGCATTTGAGTCAGCCTAAACCAATCAGATTCTCTCCAAAGAATCTGCAGTTAAGACTTGTTTGAGTTTTCTATGGTTGCTTCAGGAAATGACCACTGACTGGCTGGTTCAAACAACAGAAATTTATTCTCTGATAGTTCTGGAGGCCAGAAGTCCATACTCAAGGTGTCAGCATGGCTGCACTCCCTCTGGAAGCTCTAGGGGAAAGCCCTTCTAAGACAGGAGGCCAGACTCAACTCTGGAGGCAGGACTCCACTCTGGGGGTGGCGCTTGGATACCAGAAAAAATGGAAGGCTAGCTAAAACAGGGACACAGAAGCACCTTTCCGTAAGACATGCCCATCAGTGTGCCATGTCAGTTTACCCTTGCCATGGCAACACCTGTAAGTTACTGCCCCTTTCCATGGCAACAAACCAATGATCTGAAGTTACCACCCTTTTTCTAAAATTTTTGCATAACCTGCCCCTTAATTTTCACATAATTTAAAGTGAGTATAACTACAATTGCAGAACTGCCCTGGAGCTGCTACTCTGGCCACACTGCCTGTGGGGTAGTCCTGCTCTGCAAGGAGCAGTACCTTTGCTGAACACTGCTACTTCAGTGAAAGTTGCTGTCTAACACCATCTCCTCATCTTTTAATTCTTTCCTAGGTGAAGCCAAGAATCCTCCCGGGCTAAGCCCCAATTTTGGGCTTGCCTGCCCTGAATCACTTCCTTGCCTCTTCCAGCTTGTGGCTGTTGGTGTTCCTTGGCTCCTGTGGTTGCACTTCTCCAGTCTCTGACTCTGAGATCACATTGCTTCCTCCTTATTATGTGTTTGTCTTCTCTTATTCGGTCTCTTACAAGGTCACTGGATTTAGGGCCCACCAAGTAAGTAATTCAGAATGATCTCATCTCAAGATCCTTATCCTAACTACATCTGCAAAGACCCATTTTCTGAATAAAGTAACATTCAGTCTTGGTATCAGGCTGTAGACATCTTTTTTGGGGCCACTGTTCAATCCACTGTACTTAGAGATGCATGTGAGAAGACAGATATGTGGGGGACTGGGATGACTATTTTGCAAGATTTAGGTAGAGAAGCAGAGAAACACAGTTCTAAGGTGAAGGAGAAAAGTGATGTAGAGAGAGAAGCAAGAATAAAGGGACATTTGAGTGCAAAGAGAGACAAGAGACAAGCTCTACTTTGGTTCTGTTTAACTTTCCAGTTCTTAGTATCAGTCTCTCAGGAAGCCCAGCCATTTTCAGGTTCCACAATTTACTTGAATTTTTCAGCAAATTTTTCCATTTGCTGGTTTGAGTGGGTTTCTGTAATTTATAACAATTTGACTAAGACAAAATAGAACAGCTGGACAAGTAGGGAAGTTGGTGAACCTTCAATCTTCTTAAGACTGTAATTAACGCCACACAAACATCAACAGAAAATTCTGATAGTGGCTACTCACAAAATAAGGATGAGTAAAAAAATTTTTTTTGTTTTACACAAAACAGAAGTTGTTTGTTTCTAGAAATAATATTGCCAGAAATCATATCACATGAGAAGCTGCTGAAGATGCTTGGGAAGTTTACCCCAAAAAACAAAGGGCCGTGATGGATGGTTTTTGAACTTGAAGGACCGTCATATATAAGAATAATTAGATGTTTTATTGGGAGTCACATTCTGGGTTAATTTAGGAAGACGTTTCCAAAAATTTTAGCGGTTCAAAAATGAAGCAGCCAGGTACCTGATCTTAGATTTGAGAAAGTGTAACAAGTAAGCATCCTAAAAAAAGACCATGAGGCCCTTGAGGTCAGGGACTGTGTTTTGTTCATCTTGGTATTCTCAGTACCTAACACAGGGTCTAGTGCTTAGCAGGTTTTCTGTCAATGCTTGCTTAATAAATGAAAGAATTAAGAGCAGAAGTTTTAACAGAGGCTGAGTGACTATTTGGGGTGATGTCAAAGAGATAGAAGACTGGACTGAAGAATAGTGATTAATAATAATAATGACAGCTTTCATTTGTTAAGCCTTTGGTTTGTGTTATCTTATTGATTGATTGATTGAGGCAGGGTCTGGCTCTGTTGCCCAGGCTGGAGTGCAGTGGTGTGATCTTGGCTCACTGAAACTTCTACCTCCTGGGCTCAAGCAATCCTCCTACCTAAGCCTCCCAAGTAGCTGGAACTATAGGTATGCACCACCACACCCGGCTTATCTTTGTATTTTTTGTAGAGACGGAGTTTTGCCATGTTGCCCAGGCTGGTCTTGAATCCCTGAGCTCAAGCCATCTGCCCACCTCAGCCTCCCAAAGTGCTAGGATTACAGGTGTGAGCCACCATGCCCCGCCATTATCACCTTATTTAATCTTCAAGAACTTTATATGGTAGTTGCCCCTGTTTTACAGAAGTGGGAACTGCAGCACAAGGAGGTTAAGTAGCAAACTCTACACAAGCTTTGTAGTGGCAGAATTTGAGCCATCTCCTAATAGTCAGAAAAATTATTGCACATGTATTGAGCAACTACTATGTTCTAAGAGTTTTATACACATTGATCTCTAAGGTGTTTCACAATGATGAGTCTATGATTTCTTGATATCTGCCACCCATGTTCTTGCCCAGGACCCTCCTCTGCCTGGGTAAGTCAGAGGCTTGGGGCCCTCAGCGTAACCAGCTTCTTTTACCATTCTGAAGTCTGAAGAAGCTCAGTTTTCACTGCTCATTGACTCAATTATCTGCTCACACCTTAGAAAAAACCAGGCACTGGCCTCATCTCTCCAACTCAATCCAAGTATGCTGTTCCTTAGGAGTCAGGCATCTCTCATTAAGAATGGAGAAGTCTTCATCCTTTCAGTTAGCCTCTTTAATTTAGGGGAAATGTGAACTAACAACAACAAAAAAAGATTTTCAAATCTGATTTACTCTATAATAGTATAATTAACCTTCAGTGGGCTATCCATTTCTAGCTGAGTGACTTTTTTGTTTTCGTGTTGCTTTTCCTGGGAAGGCTGCATGCCTGTCTGCCTGTCTATCTGACACTAAGAACATACCAGCCCTCCATCATTAGGAAGTTGCTGCGAATAGCCTCAGAAGAGCAGCCCCATAGCTGCTGGCTGCTGGTCTCTGCAGCCTCAGCACCCCTAACCTCCTGGGGATGGGAGATTAAACACTGATCTTAGGTCTGAGGTGCAGGTGCTATATGACTTCAGATAATCCATATTCTTCCCTGAAATAATATGCACTTTAATATTTAACTTTATACATCTTTTACTGTTCGGTATACTTCAAGATGAATACATGTTTCTGTCTTTATTTATAGCCTCTTTCATATTTTTAGGAAGCCCTTGAGCCAAACAAGCATGACTTGTGGGTAGCAGTCATAAAGCAACTTAATATTTGTCTTCTAGTCTCTCTTTAAATTTCCTCTGTGTGGCCAATTATTTCTCTGCCCGTGGGTAAACTCAGTTAGGTGCTGAGACTTTTATGGACCTTTGTAGGTGTTAAAACACAGCCTCAATACAATTGCTCAAATGTTCTGTCTAAGGTGATAATCAAAACTGTTAAAAGTTGCAGCTTCTCTCCTCTTTTATTTTAGGCCTGCTGCAGACAAGAGACCTACAGTTGGAGAATGGAAGCACAGCCACCTTCTTCTCTCCTTTCTGTTGCCTTTTTGTGGGTTGATTGACATCTCTACACCTGTACCCTCAGCTGGAGAACTGTTTCCTGGCCTCTCTGGCATTGGGGCATGGGTGGAGGAGAGGAAAGGACAATTAGAAAGTTTTTACTTGTTGGATACTGCTGTGATTAAGCTGATACATCCTCTGGTGGAGCACTTTCAAGAGTCTTTCCAGACTCTTGAAATTTCCTTATTGATGGAAATCTGTATCCTGCAGTTCTCTTACTGGGGCATCTTTCTTTTGGCTGGTTCTTTGCTTTTTCTTGATCCCTGGGTAACTAGCAATACCCTCAGTATGTTAGTCAGTTTGTGCTGGTGTAACTTTTGTACTCAAAACTGGGTGATTTATAAAGAACAGAAATTTATTTTTCATGGTTCTGGAGGCTGGGAAGTCCAAGATCAAGGCAACAACAGTTTTTTTGTTTGGTGAGTCTCTGCTTCCAAGATGGCACCTTGAATGCTGCATCCTCCAGAGGCGGAGGAACACTGTGTCTTCACATGGCAGAAGGCAGAAGAGTAAGAGGTGTGAACTCCCTCTGTCAAGCCCTTTTGTAAGGTCACGAATCCCATTCATGCAGGAGGAGCCCTCATGACCTAATCACCTCTTTAAGGCCTCACCTGTTAATAGTTACCACATTGGCCATTGAATTTCAACACATGAATTTGGAGGAGACACTTTCAAACCATAGCACTCAGTTTCCCTTTTCTGAGACCTCTTTATCTAACAAGATGGAAAGGGTCTAAAATGACCCTGTACACTCTCTTGAGTGACCTTCATCTCCTTCATAGAAAGCACTCACACATCTTTTATCTATAAATCCTACGGGAAGAAGGAGGGTTGTTCCTAACCAAACAGTTCTTCCTTTGCTCTGCTGTCTGCTGACTAGTGAGCATATCTCTTGCCCTTTAGAATTTCCAGGTGGGATTCAGACACAAGCCCACTGTGCCCTCTGAACTGCAGGTGCCACATATTAAACATCCAGTGGCTTCCTCAAAGCCCTTTTCTTTTGACTGGAGATTTGAAGGTGGGACTCACAGCTCAGCTCTTTTTGAAGAAATCCTTCATGAAGATCTTTTTTAGAAATCCTCTTCAATCCCCCCCTCCTGACCACCCCCCACCCCTGCTTGGTTGTTTTTGTTTTTTTGAGATGGTGTTTTGCTTTTGTCACTCAGGCTGGAGTGCAATGGCACGATCTCGGCTCACAGCAACTTCCGCCTCCTGGGTTCAAGCTATTCTCCTGCCTCATCCTCCCAAGTGAGCTGGGATTACAGGCGCCCCCCACCATGACCAGCTAATTTTTTGTATTTTTAGTAGAATGGGATTTCACCATGTTGGCCAGGCTGGTCTCGAACTCCTGACCCCAGGTGATCCACCCGCCTCAGCCTCCCAAAGTGTTGGGATTACAGGCGTGAGTCACTGCACTCGGCCTTCTCCTGACCCTTTTATACACTCAATGTGCAGAAGATTTAAGAGTTGCCTAACTTGTTTTATTTTTAAATTCTTTATTTGAAATTCACTATTTATCATGCCTCTACTAAAATGTCTCCTTTATCATCTGTAACAAGAGTTCACTTGTTTATTCAAATAGCATTAAGTTCCCACTAGACCAGCACAGTCTACTAGTAATATAATACAAGGTGCTTATGTAATTTAACACTTTCTAGCAGGCAGATTTTAAAAAAGAAAAAAACAGGTGAAATGAGTTTTAATAATATATCTTATTTAACATATCTGAAGCATTATCATTTCAATATGAAATCAATTTAAAAATACTAATGAGATATTCTACATTCTTGTTTTGCACTAGGTCTTTGAAATTTGGAGTCTACACTTACTCCACATTCCATTTAGGACCAGCCACGTATTCAGTGATCAATGGCCACAGATGACTAGAGGCAACTGTAGTGGACAGTACAGCAGTAGACTGTAAGTTCTGTAGGCAAAGTTGGTGTCTGTCTTGTTCATTGCTATAAACAACAGTGTTTGGCGTAGAGTAGGCATTCAGTATTTGTGAAACTGAACTGAAAAATAAGTGAAAGAATGAAGAAGTTACCAAGCGAATCCTTCAATGTCTCCCCATAGCACTTAGAGTCTAAATTATTCAATTCTGCTCGCAATTAGTTGGCCCACATAGTTTGTAATTAAATTATTCCACAAGCATTTAAGCTTCACAAAGGCGGAAGCGTCTTCATCTTGTCATCTATTGTATCTCCCAGTCAACCACAGTTCCTAGTATTGTGATGTGTAGATTCATGCAATCAACAAATATTTATTTAGTGTCTATGCCGGGCCAGTCACTATTTTAGGTGCTGAGGATACCGTAAGGGAGACACAGTCTCTGTTCTCATGGAGCTCACAGACAAAAAGTTACAAGAGCTTTGATGGAAATAAATAAGGTGATATGAGAGGGTGTGATGGAGGACGGAGGAGCAAGGAAGTAGGGAGGAGAAGGAGACAGTATTGTGAAGAGCCAGGGAAGGGCAATCTGAGTGTGTCTCTTTGAGGCAGTCACACTGACTTTTCATTTTCTTGAATGCTCCAAACTCATTTCTGCCTGTAACTTTGTTTCTTTTTCTTGTGCTGCCCACCCTCTCCCTTGCTCTTCTATAGCTGGTATCTTCCCACTTCTCAGCTCAAACGCAATCGTCTCCTTAAAGACACCCTCCCTAACCGCCTGTCTACTGGGCTCATCACCCTTGGCACTTCCTATCACATCCTGACATTTTGTTTAGTACCACAATCTGAAATGATCTTGTTATGCATCTGTTATCTCCCACATCAGAAGTAAAGCTCTAAGAAATTGCCTTGACAACTACTGTCTTTCAATGCTTAGAAAAGTGTCCCTATGACAAATATATGACCCAAAATTAGTGATCAATTTTATTAAATGAATGAATGAATGAAGGTCAAGAGTTAAAGTCTTTGGTCGATGTCTCAAGTCATGATTTGAATAAATGTAAATGAAGTCTAGGAAGAACCACACTCTATTTGTCTTGTTTCTCTGAGAAGGAAGATGGGGTTAATGGATGTGGGATTTATACTCTTGCGCCTTCTTGGGCATCGGGCAGCCTGAGTTTTGGTTCCAGCGCCTTTGAGAATCTACAGCTGTGGACCATCTAACCTGGTAAATGGCCACAGACTTTTGCTTTTAACTTAAGGGGGTTCGTGGACCTCCTGAAGAGGTCAAAGGACCACAGGTTAAAAATTCCTGTAGAGATGAGAGATTCCCACAGCAACACTGGGAGGCAGAAGGCAGGTGTTCAATGAGATAATGCACGAAGCATCTTTAAAGAACTAGGCCCAGCGAAGTGTGGCTTTGGGGAGAGGTGGTGTCGGAAGAAACCTTGGAAACCAAATTCTTTTGCACCTAGCAGCTGGGGCGGCGGTTGCTATGAACGCTTGCCTCCTCCAATCATCGCGCGGCTTGCTAGACTGTGCGGCTCCGTGGTTACCGTGGCAACGGACGGCAACAGCTCCTGCGGCGCAGCGGGAGCGCGGGCGGCTTCAAGCTGGGTATGGAGCTCCTCAGCGGCGGCGGGGTCTGTGAGTTGGACGCGGGGTCTTGGTGGGGAATGGAGGTAGAATAAACGTGGGACCCGGAGTGCACCAAGGTCAGAGGTCCTCGCAGAGATTGTGGGGTTAAAGTGTGGGGGACATGGGGATTGACCGGGGCGTCCCCTCTTCTCGTCCTCGCCCTGCGTCCCAGGGGTTCTCCAGGCTTTGCAGACCCCTCCCCTCCTCAGCCGTCCCTAGCCACTTCTCACTCCCATGAAAGTTACGGGACCTCAGATTTTTGTTCTTGGGATTCCCCTGCCAGATAGGTAGCCTGAAGGGCGGAAGGCCTGAGGTGCTGCCTTGCTTCCAACTTCGAATTAGCCCTAGGCCTTGGACGAATCATTTCCCGTCTTACCTGGGAATATGGTAAAATTCACCTCTTTTAGGTGTACAGTTCCAAGAGTTTTGAAAATATAAAATTTTGTACTGTATTAGTCTGTTATCATTCTGCTAATAAAGACATATCTGACGCTGGGTAATTACAAAGGAAAGAGGTTTAATTGACTCACAGTTCCACATGGCTGGGGAGGCCTCACAATCATGGTGGAAGGCAGAGGAGGAGCAAAGTGATGTCTCACATGGCGGCAGGCAAGAGAGCATGTGCAGGGCAACCTCCCCTTTATAAAACCATCAAATCTCGTGAGATTAGTCACTATCATGAGAACAACCCAGGAAAACCCACCCCATGATTAAGTTACCCTCCATGGGGTCCCTCCCATGACACATGGGGATTATGGGAGTTACAATTCAAAATGATATTTGGGTGGGGACACAGTCAAACCATATCATGTACTTTACACAATAATATGTAGAATGAGTCCATTAGCTCAGAAAGTTTCTCTTGTACCTCATTGTAGTCAATACCCCTTCCCCACTTCAAGCCCATAGCAACTAATGAAATGATCTGTTTTCTGATTCTACATTATCCAGAATGTCACATAAATGGAATTATGACATACAAAGCACTTTTTGTCTAGCTTGTTATACTTAGCATATTGCTTTTGAGATTTAACCATGTTATCGTATGTAACAGTAGCTCATTTCTTTTCATTGCTGTGTACTATTCTATTGAATGGATGTACCATCAGCAGATGGACATTAGGATTGCTTCCAGTATTTGGTAATTATGAATAAGTAGAACTGTTATAAATATTCCCATACAGGCATTTGTATGGACATATGTTATTATTTTGATAAGTAACTGGGAGTAGGATCGATAGGTTATATGGTGAGTGTTTTACAAGAAACTGCCAAATTGCACCCTTGTTAGCAGGTGATCATTTTGCTAAGTTTAGTTATTCTTATAGCTGTGTAGTGATATCTCATTCTGCTCTTAATTTGCATTTCCCAGTGATTAATGATGTTGAATAATGAGCTTATTTGTTATTGTATCTTTGGTGAAGAAGTTTGGTGAACCTGGTGAAGTTTCTGTTTGTATCTTCTGCCCATATCATGTCATACTTCTATTTATGTGACATTCTGGATAATGTAGAATATATATATACTTTTGAGACAAAAGTCAGATATTTAATTTGCAAATACTTTCTCCCAGTATGTGACACATCTTTCCTTTTTAAAACATTTTGTTACTGAAATGCCAGGGGTTTGATCTAGATCTCATTGTTTACAGCACAGAAAGCCAATCACTGGAACAAAGAGTACTACCAGGGAAGAAGGCTTTATCTGGGTGCTGCAGCTGTGGAAATGGGAGAGAGTCTCAAATTGTCTCTGTCTAACTGACTAAAGTTGGAGATTCAAATACCAGGGAAAGAATGTAGAAAACAGGAATTAGGGAGGGGTAAGGAAGAGGAATTTGGTCTCTCACTGTCTGGATGCAGTGATCTGGGTGAGTTTTAGTTCCTTTGTACTACCTGGGAGGCCCAAGGGTCAGTTTTCTAAGAAAGGAACTCAGATAAGATAAATTTCAGTTTCAAGCTTAAGACCAAGAGGGCCAATTTCTGTTTATTTACAAAGACCATAAACATCAGTTCTAGGAGGAAATTTGACTGGTTTCAATTTTCATCATAATGTCTTTGAAGTCAAAAGTTTTGATGAAGTTTAATCTTATTAATTTTTTCTTTTATGTTTTTGTGTGATATCTAAAAACCTTTGGCCTAACACAAGGTAACAAGATTTTCCTCTATGTTTTTTTCTCAGAGTTTCATAGCTTTGGGTTTTACATGTAGGTCTTTGATGGATTTTGAGTTAATTTTTATGTATGACGTCAGGCAAGAGTTGAGGTGTATTTTTTTCATAAGGGTGAATGTTCCAGCCCCATTTGTTAAAGAGACTCTCCTCTCTCCACTTACCCGGGCACTTTTGTCAAAAATCAATTGACCACGTATGTGTGAATACATGTTTCTGATTTATCAATGTAACAGAATATTCCAGAAAAATATGAATAATTTTTTTTTTCTCAAATGAACTGCCAGTCATTTTAACAGCATAAAATTGATTTCTTGATAACTTTACAGTGTATTTTGAAATCTGGTAGTTCGAGTCCTTCTACTTTGTTCTTATTTTTCAAAATTGAATTGGCAACACTCCTTTACCTTTCCATACAAACTTTAGAATTAAAGGTTGATATCTCCAAAACTATCTGCTGGCATTTTGATTAGATTTCACTGGAGTATAGATTAATTTGGGGAGAATTGGCATCTTAGCAATATTGAACCTTCCAATTTATGAACATGGTATACCTCCTTCGATTTAGGTCCTCTTTAATTTCTCTTAATGATGTTTTATAATTTTTAACATGCAACTTTTGCACACGTTTTATTAGTTCTGTATTTATTTTATGTTTTTTGATGTTATTGCATATGATACTGTTTTAAAATTTTCAGTTTCCAATTCTTCATTCCTTGTTTCATACCCAATCAAATGTTAAAGCTCATTCAAACGTCTTGAGGGGGAGAACTGTGCTGTGTTTGTTGCAAGCCCCTCCTCCCTCTTTCTTAACCTCAGGTTCTAAGCACCGAGAGACTATAGCAGATTTCACTCTGTGTTTCATCCCACAATACCTGTGGCCAGAATCACCCCAAAATAATGGCAGGAGATTTCCCACAAGGGAGTGCCCCAAATTGTCCAGAGATGGGGCCGGTTGGGATTCCAAAGAAGGAAAGACCAAATGCCAGAGTGGTCAATCCAAAGCATTTATTAGGGAAACTTACAGAGTGCTGCAGCAGTCCTCAAAACGGACCGCAAGAGAAAACAGGTGTTCTACCTAGCTGTGACTACAGTGAGGGGGTCAGGGTATGAGTATTTAAGGAATTTGGCTCAGGGCCAGGACTAGTTTCTTTTTCAGTGTTGTGGGCAGCAACCTAGATACCTTTATCAGTGGCTAGGAATGTTCAAGGCCAAGGTTTGGGTGCAAGTCTGCTACAAAAAAGCTGCCACTGGCTAGATCACAGAGCAGTCAGGACACAGAAAGAAAGTAGTGGGGAACGGAGAACCCTACACTCTTTCTCATTCAACTTCAGAACTCTCATGCTGTTCCACTTCTCAGAAAATCACCCATAGGGGAATCTGGCCCTCGCTTTTTAGGTTCCTGTTCATTTTGGCAGATTTTACAACCATCAACTATTCTGTTGGTGCCTTCTCTTACCTTAAGAATCCTCTGCCTGAGCCAAGCTGGATTATCTCCCTGTGCCTAGAATTAGCAAATGTCCTCAGAGAAAAACACAACCAGTAACCTCAACTCATTGATGACAGGCCATTTCCCTTCTGAAATTTTAGTTCTTCTAGTCCATTGTTAAAAGAAAAAACTTAGCCAAATTAACAGAGTTTAATTTAATTTAAAAATGATTCATGAATCATTTCACAGCAAAGAACAATTTGCAAATTGAGCAGCCTCTTTTTAAATAATTTTGTATTTCAATCATTTTTGAAGTACAGGTGATTTTTCGTTACATGGATGAGTTCTTTAGTGGTGAATTCTGAGATTTTAGTGCACCTGTCACCTGAACAGTGTGCACTATACCCAATATGTAGTGTCTTACCTCTTACTCTACTCCTGACTTCCCCAACTGAGTTCCCAAATTTCATCACTCTGTATGTCTTTGCATCTCATAGCTTAGCTCCCACTTATGAGGGAGAACATATGGTATTTGGTTTTTCATTCCTGGGTTACTTCAGTTAGAATGATGGCCTCCAGCTGCATCCAAGTTGCTGCAAAAGACATTATTTTGTCCCTCCTTATGGTTGAGTAGTATTCCATGGTATACACATTTTACATTTTCTTTATCCACTTGTTGGTCAGTGGGCACTTGCGTTGGTTCCATATCTTGGCAATTGCAAATTGTGTTGCTATAAACATGCATGTGAATGTGTCTTTTTAATATAATGACTTCTTCTCCTTTGGGTAGATACCCAGTAGTGGGATTGCTGGATGAAATGGTAGATCTATTTTTAGTTCTTTAAGGAATCTCCCTACTGTTTTTCATAGTGGTTGTACTAATTTACATTCCTACCAATAGTGTAGAAGTACTCCCTTTTCACCACATCCCCACCAACATCTATTGTTTTTTGGCTTTTTAATTATGGCCATTCTTGCAAGAGTAAGGTGGTGTCTCATTGTGGTTTTAATTTGCATTTCCCTCACAAACTAGTGATGAGCATTTTTTCATGTTTGTTGGCTGTTTGTGTATTTTCTTTTGAGAAATGTCTCTTCAAGTTTTTAGCCCACTTTTTGAAGGGATTATTTGTTTTTTTTTCCTTGCTGATTTGTTTGAGTTCCTTGTAGATTCTGGATGCTAGTCCTTTGTTGGATGCATAGCTTGCAAATACTTTCTCCCACCCTGTTTACTCTGCTTACTATTTCTTTTGCTTTGCAGAAGTTTTTTAGTTTAATTAGGACCAATTTCTTTGTTTTTGTTTTTGTCACATTTGTTTTTAGGGTCCTAGTCCTGAATTTCTGCCTAAGCCAATGCCAGAAGAGTTTTTCCAATGTTATCTTCTAGGATTTTTATGGTTTCATGTCTTAGATTTAAGTCTTTGATCCATTGGGAGTTAATGTTTTTTATAAGGTAACAGATGGGGATCCAGTTTCATTCTTCTACATGTGGCTTGCCAGTTTCCCCAGCACCATTTATTGAATAGGGTGTCCTTCTCCAATTGATGTCTTTATATGCTTTGTCAGATATTTAGCTGTAATTATTTGGCTTTATTTTTGGGTTCTCTATTCTGTTCTATTGGTCTATGTGCCCATTTTTATACCAGTACCATGCTGTTTTGGTAACTGTAACCTTGTAGTATAATTTGAAGTCTTGTAATGTGATGCCTCTAGATTTGTTCTTTTTGCTTAGTATTGCTTTAGCTATGTGAGCTCTTTTTTGATTCCATGTGAATTTTAGAATTGTTCATGTTGTTCTGTGAAGAATGATATTGGTATTTTGATGGGAATTGCTTTGGGTAGTATGGTCATTTTTACAATATTGATTCTTCCCATTCGTGAGCATAGGATGTGTTTCCGTTTGTTTGTGTCATCTATTATTTATTTCAGCAGTGCTTTGTAGTTTTCCTTATAGAGGTGTTTCCCCTACTTGGTTAAGTATATTCACAGGTATTTTGTTTTATTTTATTTTTTTGCAGCTGTTGTAAAAGAAATTGAGCTCTTGATTTGATTCTCAGCATGACTGTTGTTGGTGTATAGCAGTGCTACTGTTTTGTGTACATTAATTTTGTAACCTCATACTTTACCAAATTTGTTCATCAGATCTAGGAGCCTTTTGGATGAGTCTTTAGGGTTTTCTAGATATATAATCATATCACTGGTGAACAGCAACAGTTTGACTTCTTTTCCAATTTGGATGCCCTTTATTTCTTTCTCTTGCTGGTTGCTCTGGCTAGGACTTCCAGTATTATGTCGAATAGAAGTGGTGAAAGGGGGCATCCTTGTCTTGTTCTAGTTCTTACAGGGAAGGCTTTCAACTTTTTCCCATTCAGTATGATGTTGGCTGTGGGTTTGTTGTATATGGCTTTTATTACTTTGAGGTAAGTCCCTTCTATGCTTATTTTGTTGAGGGTTTTTACCATAAAGGGATGCTGGATTTTTTCAAATGCTTTTTCTGCATCTATTGAGATAATGTATGGTTTTTGTTTTTAATTTTGTTTATGTGATGTATCACATTTATTGACTTGTGTATATTAAGCCATCCCTGCATTCCTGGGATGAAACCCACTTGATCATGATGTGTTATCCTTTTGGTGTGCTGTGGGCAGCCTCTTGAGCCAGAGTAGGTTCAGAAAGACTCCAGTGGAGCCATGTGGTAGAAGGTGATTTGTGGATTGAAAAAAGAAAGTGATGTACAGAAAATGGAAGTGAGATACAAAAATAGCCAGATTAGTTACAGCTCAGTGCTTGCCTTATTTGAACACAGTTTGAAAAGTTGGCCACCTTTGGCCAAAACTCAGTGATTGGCACAAGAGTAGGCTATGGTCTGTTTACAGCTTCATTTAGGTTATAGTTCACAATGTACGGAGGAACCTTTAGGCCAAACTTAAAAAATGTAAGGAGGCAGCTTTAGGCTAAGCTTGATTTAACACTATATTTCTTCTATACCTCTCTAATGTCTTAAAATATATGAATTTTGTAATTTATCTATTGTATTTTCTAGTTGTTGAAGTAGATGCAAGGGTCCCCTACTATCAGATACATTCTTCTTATAGTTAGGTATTCTATTCATTGAGTTTTAATTTTAATTATTTTAATTTTCATTTCTTGAATTTCTTTTCCTACAGGATGTTTTTGCTGGTTCTTGTGCAGGGTGCTTTTCCCACCCTCTTAGTATGCTTGTTTATTTTGACCAAGAGCTGCTTATATTCCTTGGAAAATTATTTATAGGAAGTATTTGATGACTAAGTTGAAGGAGAACCTCAGAGAGGCCCTCAGAGAAGGAGGGTCATCAGGAGGGTTTGCATTTGCCTCTGTTAGGTACCTCAGGGAACTACCTGTCCAGGCTCATTTTAAAGTAGAAATCACACTTTGAGGCTTTTGGAGCTCACAGGTGATATGAATTTGGACTGTACATCTCTAAGAGAGTTGGCTGTGATTCTAACCTTTCAGGTTTTTTTTTTCTTTCTTTATACCTTTCTCTCTGTTAGGTGCCAAGGAATCTTCCCCTGCATTCAGTTGGGAATGGTGGGATAGGAAGGCTTTATTTTTGACCCAAACATTGAAAGTGTACGCCTTTGGAGTGGAGTGTCCTATCAGTCTCCCCACCTTTGATGGGCCCTGGATGTTGACCTTTCCTGGAAGCCCTGGAAGACCTTTCCTGCAGCCACAAGCAGAGCTCAAGGTGTCCTTGTCTAGAGGATGATCTCCTACCAAATTTGTTTCAGTGCTCTACTTACCTTTCTGGGTTCCTGTTTTCAGTTAGATGTTGGCTAGGTAATTCCTTATGGTCTTGTTAGATTTTGATGTTTTTGAGAAGCTTAAAAAATATTTTAACCAGCATTTTTAGTTGTTTTCAGCAGGAGAGTTGGTTCAAACAAACCAGCATAACCTATATTAGAAAACAATGTATTACTTTGTAATCTTATTTTTTAGCACATTTACATACTCATTGTAAAAAATTAAATACCTTAGAAATGCAAACATGAAAGGCTTCTCATTACTGCACTCTTTCTCCTAGTCTGGTTCACCAGAGATAACTATTCTTAATAATTTTTGTATTGAATTATTTATTGAGAGCATCAGAGTAAATCTTACATGAAACCTGGATGTATTCGCTGTATACATATGTGACAAAGATGGAAAAATTCAGGTTTAGCAAATGCCAGCTGAAGAATATATACATGCAGACTAGTGACTTAAATATTTTCTTTTTATGTGAAGTGTGTATTTTATTCTATATTATATCTAAAGATGTGACAATGAACGCATGACTGAGAAGCTCTTAGAAAATGATACTTGTATGGTGATATTTTATTTTATGTCTTGTATACAAGGCAAAGTTAGAGTTATCTGGGGGAAGGAATACTTCTGGCTTGTGTGTGAGAATGATTTATGCAATCACAAAATAGAAGGAAGTTATTACCCCTTAGTAGTTATATAGTTTCACAGGCTTCAAGAATAGTTTTGAGAATGTTTCTTCACTTTAGCAGCAAAAACGTTTAGAACATGAAAACGCTCATCAAATTGGAAAGAAACTCTCATAGCCTGTTAGTATTAAAACCATGTTTTAATTGGTACACATTCGGGATCTGTGTAATAGATTCTTGACCCTGGATGTGTCGGCCCTCAGATTTTATGTTTATGTTAATATTTTGGGGAATAGTGTTCATAGCCATCATCAGATTCCCGGTAGGACCTGGACCACAAAGGTTAAAGATCACTGGTTTGGGATGAGCACATTTCAGAAAGCAATGGACCGAAATATGCTCAATCACAGTTACCATCATTAAAAGTGAAACGGCAACTCATTCCTGAGGGCAAACTTTTCCTTTCAAATAATTTCTTCCAAGATCTGTTTCCTCATTAACACCGCAGAAGCACTTAACATTTGGCTGCTCTTCATACAAAATGTCTTTTGTGAGGGATGGGGGCTTGAAATAAGGCAAAAATAATTGTAGGATCATTGCTGGAAGAGTTTCAGGTTGGGCAGAGAAGGAAAAGTGAGGAAAATGGACATATCATAAAATGCCTCTAATGTAATTTAATTTGAAAAACTGTGCTGTCAATCTTTTAATTTATTTGGATTTAAAGTGTTTTAGTTCTCTGAATTTTTTTTTTTTCTTTTTTAAAATTATACTTTAAGTTCTAGGGTACATGTGCACAATGTGCAGGTTTGTTACATATGTATACATGTGCCATGTTGGTGTGCTGCACCCATTAACTCGTCATTTACATTAGTTATATCTCCTAATGCTATCCCTCCCCGCTACCCCCTCCCCACAATAGGACCTGGTGTGTGATGTTCCCCTTCCTGTGTCCAAGTGATCTCATTGTTCAATTCCCACCTATGAGTGAGAAGATGCGGTATTTGGTTTTCTGTTCTTGAGATAGTGTGCTGAGAATGATGGTTTCCAGCTGCATCTATGTCCCTACAAAGGACACGAGCTCATCCTTTTTTATGGCTGCATAGTATTCCATGGTGTATATGTGCCACATTTTCTTAATCCAATCTGTCACTGATGGACATTTGGGTTGATTCCAAGTCATTGCTATTGTGAATAGTGCTGCAATAAATGTACGTGTGCTTGTGTCTTTATAGCAGCATGACTTATAATCCTTTGGGTATATCCCCAGTAATGGGATGGCTGAGTCAAATGGTATTTCTAGTTCTAGATCCTTGAGGAATCGCCACACTGTTTTACTGATTTTTTAAAAGGGTCATATTTATCCCTTGAGGTGGTAGGGAGGAAAAGTAGACTTTTAAAAATTGTTCTGTGCTTGATAGAAAGGCTTGTTAGAAAGTATTGGTTCAAATAAACCAGCATATCCTATATTAGATCCTATATTCTTTTTTTTTTATTATTATACTTTAAGTTCTAGGGTACATGTGCAGAACGTGCAGGTTTGTTACATATGTATACTTGTGCCATGTTGGTGTGCTGCACCCATCAACTCGTCAGTACCCATCAATTCGTCATTTATATCAGGTATAACTCCCAATGCAATCCCTCCCCCCTCCCCCTCCCCATGATAGGCCCTGGTGTGTGATGTTCCCCTTCCCGAGTCCAAGTGATGTCATTGTTCAGTTCCCACCTATGAGTGAGAACATGCGGTGTTTGGTTTTCTGTTCTTGTGATAGGTTGCTAAGAATGATGGTTTCCAGCTGCGTCCATGTCCCTACAAAGGACGCAAACTCATCTTTTTTTATGGCTGCATAATATTCCATGGTGTATATGTGCCACATTTTCTTAATCCAGTCTGTCACAGATGGACATTTGGGTTGATTCCAAGACTTTGCTATTGTGAATAGTGCCGCAATAAACATGCGTGTGCGTGTGTCTTTATAGCAGCATGATATATAATCCTTTGGGTATATACCCAGTAGTGGGATGGCTGGGTCATATGGTACATCTAGTTCTAGATCCTTGAGGAATCGCCATACTGTTTTCCATAATGGTTGAACTAGTTTACAATCCCACCAACAGTGTAAAAGTGTTCCTATTTCTCCACATCCTCTCCAGCACCTGTTGTTTCCTGACTTTTTAATGATTGCCATTCTAACTGGTGTGAGATGGTATCTCATTGTGGTTTTGATTTGCATTTCTCTGATGGCCAGTGATGATGAGCATTTTTTCATGTGTCTGTTGGCTGTATGAATGTCTTCTTTTGAGAAATGTCTGTTCATATCCTTTGCCCACTTTTTGATGGGGTTGTTTTTTTCTTGTAAATTTGTTTGAGTTCTTTGTAGATTCTGGATATTAGCCCTTTGTCAGATGAGTAGGTTGCAAAACTTTTCTCCCATTCTGTAGGTTGCCTGTTCACTCTGATGGTAGTTTCTTTTGCTGTGCAGAAGCTCTTTAGTTTAATCATATCCCATTTGTCAATTTTGGCTTTTGCTGCCGTTGCTTTTGGTGTTTTAGACATGAAGTCCTTGCCCATGCCTATGTCCTGAATGGTACTACCTAGATTTTCTTCTAGGGTTTTTATGGTATTAGGTCTAACATTTAAGTCTCTAATCCATCTTGAATTAATTTTCGTATAAGGAGTAAGGAAAGGATCCAGTTTCAGCTTTCTACTTATGGCTAGCCAATTTTCCCAGCACCATTTATTAAATAGGGAATCCTTTCCCCATTTCTTGTTTCTCTCAGGTTTCTCAAAGATCAGATGACTGTAGATGTGTGGTATTATTTCTGAGGACTCTGTTCTGTTCCATTGGTCTATATCTCTGTTTTGGTACCAGTACCATGCTGTTTTGGTTACTGTGGCCTTGTAGTATAGTTTGAAGTCAGGTAGCGTGATGCCTCCAGCTTTGTTCTTATGACTTAGGATTGTCTTGGCAATGCGGGCTCTTTTTTGGTTCCATATGAACTTTAAAGCCGTTTTTTCCAATTCTGTGCAGAAATTCATTGGTAGCTTGATGGGGATGGCATTGAATCTATAAATAACCTTGGGCAATATGGCCATTTTCACGATATTGATTCTTCCTATCCATGAGCATGGTATGTTCTTCCATTTGTTAGTGTCCTCTTTTATTTCACTGAGCAGTGGTTTGTAGTTCTCCTTGAAGAGGTCCTTTACATCCCTTGTAAGTTGGATTCCTAGGTATTTTATTCTCTTTGAAGCAATTGTGAATGGAAGTTCATTCCTGATTTGGCTCTCTGTTTGTCTGTTACTGGTGTATAAGAATGCTTGTGATTTTTGCACATTAATTTTGTATCCTGAGACTTTGCTGAAGTTGCTTATCAGCTTAAGGAGATTTTGGGCTGAGACGATGGGGTTTTCTAAATATACAATCATGTCATCTGCAAACAGGGACAATTTGACTTCTTCTTTTCCTAACTGGATACTCTTTATTACTTTCTCTTGCCTGATTGCCCTAGCCAGAACTTCCAACACTATGTTGAATAGGAGTGGTGAGAGAGGGCATCCCTGTCTTGTGCCAGTTTTCAAAGGGAATTTTTCCAGGTTTTGCCCATTCAGTATGATATTGGCTGTGGGTTTGTCATAAATAGCTCTTATTATTTTGAGGTACGTTCTATCAATACCGAATTTATTGAGCGTTTTTAGCATGAAGGGGTGTTGAATTTTGTCAAAAGCCTTTTCTGCATCTATTGAGATAATCATGTGGTTCTTGTCTTTGGTTCTGTTTATATGCTGGATTACATTTATTGATTTGCGAATGTTGAACCAGCCTTGCATCCCAGGGATGAAGCCCACTTGATCATGGTGGATAAGCTTTTGGATGTGCTGCTGAATCCGGTTTGCCAGTATTTTATTGAGGATTTTTGCATTGATGTTCATCAGGGATATTGGTCTAAAATTCTCTTTTTTTGTTGTGTCTCTGCCAGGCTTTGGTATCAGGATGATGTTGGCCTCATAAAATGAGTTAGGGAGGATTCCCTCTTTTTCTATTGATTGGAATAGTTTCAGAAGGAATGGTACCAGCTCCTCCTTGTACCTCTGGTAGAATTCAGCTGTGAATCCATCTGGTCCTGGACTTTTTTTGGTTGGTAGGCTATTAATTATTGCCTCAATTTCAGAGCCTGCTATTGGTCTATTCAGGGATTCAACTTCTTCCTGGTTTAGTCTTGGAAGAGTGTAAGTGTCCAGGAAATTATCCATTTCTTCTAGATTTTCTAGTTGATTTGCGTAGAGGTGTTTATAGTATTCTCTGATGGTAGCTTGTATTTCTGTGGGGTCCGTGGTGATATCCCCTTTATCATTTTTTATTGCGTCTATTTGATTCTTCTCTCTTTTCTTCTTTATTAGTCTTGCTAGCGGTCTGTCAATTTTGTTGATTTTTTCAAAAAACCAACTCCTGGATTCATTGATTTTTTGGAGGGTTTTTTGTGTCTCTATCTCCTTCAGTTCTGCTCTGATCTTAGTTATTTCTTGCCTTCTGCTAGCTTTTGAATGTGTTTGCTCTTGCCTCTCTGGTTCTTTTAATTGTGATGTTAGAGTGTCAATTTTAGATCTTTCCAGCTTTCTCTTGTGGGCATTTAGTGCTATAAATTTCCCTCAACACACTGCTTTAAATGTGTCCCAGAGATTCTGGTATGTTGTATCTTTGTTCTCATTGGTTTCAAAGAACATCTTTATTTCTGCCTTCATTTCGTTATGTACCCAGTAGTCATTCAGGAGCAGGTTGTTCAGTTTCCATGTAGTTGAGCGGTTTTGATTGAGTTTCTTAGTCCTGAGTTCTAGTTTGATTGCACTGTGGTCTGAGAGACAGTTTGTTATAATTTCTGTTCTTTTACATTTGCTGAGGAGCGCTTTACTTCCAATTATGTGGTCAATTTTGGAATAAGTGCGATGTGGTGCTGAGAAGAATGTATATTCTGTTGATTTGGGGTGGAGAGTTCTATAGATGTCTATTAGGTCTGCTTGGTGCAGAGATGAGTTCAATTCCTGGATATCCTTGTTAACTTTCTGTCTCGTTGATCTGTCTAATGTTGACAGTGGAGTGTTGAAGTCTCCCATTATTATTGTATGGGAGTCTAAGTCTCTTTGTAAGTCTCTAAGGACTTGCTTTATGAATGTGGGTGCTCCTGTATTGGGTGCATATATATTTAGGATAGTTAGCTCTTCCTGTTGAATTGATCCCTTTACCATTATGTAATGGCCTTCTTTGTCTCTTTTGATCTTTGATGGTTTAAAGTCTATTTTATCAGAGACTAGAATTGCAACCCCTGCTTTTTTTTGTTCTCCATTTGCTTGGTAGATCTTCCTCCATCCCTTTATTTTGAGCCTATGTATGTCTCTGCATGTGAGATGGGTCTCCTGAATACAGCAGACTGATGGGTCTTGACTCTTTATCCAGTTTGCCAGTCTGTGTCTTTTAATTGGAGCATTTAGTCCATTAACATTTAAGGTTAATATTGTTATGTGTGAACTTGATCCTGCCATTATGATATTAACTGGTTATTTTGCTTGTTAGTTGATGCAGTTTCTTCCTAGCCTCAATGGTCTTTACATTTTGGCATGTTTTTGCAATGGCTGGTACCGGTTGTTCCTTTCCATGTTTAGGGCTTCCTTTAGGGTCTCTTGTAAGGCAGGCCTGGTGGTGACAAAATCTCTAAGCATTTGCTTATCTGTAAAGGATTTTATTTTTCCTTCACTTATGAAACTTAGTTTGGCTAGATATGAAATTCTGGGTTTAAAATTCTTTTCTCTAAGAACGTTGAATATTGGCCCCCACTCTCTTCTGGCTTGTAGAGTTTCTGCTGAGGGGTCTGCTGTTAGTCTGATGGGCTTCCCTTTGTGGGTAACCTGACCTTTCTCTCTGGCTGCCCTTAAGATTTTTTCCTTCATTTCAACTTTGGTGAATCTGGCAATTATGTGTCTTGGAGTTGCTCTTCTCGAGGAGTATCTTTGTGGTGTTCTCTGTATTTCCTGAATTTGAATGTTGGCCTGTCCTATTAGGTTGGGGAAGTTCTCCTGGATGATATCCTGAAGAGTGTTTTCCAACTTGGTTCCATTTTCCCTCTCACTTTCAGGCACCCCAATCAGACGTAGATTTGGTCTTTTTACATAATCCCATACTTCTTGCAGGCTTTGTTCATTTCTTTTTCTTCTTTTTTCTTTTGGTTTCTCTTCTCGCTTCATTTCATTCATTTGATCCTCAATCGCTGATACTCTTTCTTCCAGTTGATCGAGTCGGTTACTGAAGCTTGTGGATTTGTCACGTATTTCTCGCGTCATGGTTTTCATCTCTGTCATTTCATTTATGACCTTCTCTGCATTAATTATTCTCGCTATCAATTCTTCCACTCTTTTTTCAAGATTTTTAGTTTCTTTGCGCTGGGTACGTAATTCCTCCTTTAGCTCTGAGAAGTTTGATGGACTGAAGCCTTCTTCTCTCATTTTGTCAAAGTCATTCTCTGACCAGCTTTGATCCATTGCTGGCGATGGGCTGTGCTCCTTTGCAGGGGGAGATGCGCTCTTATTTCTTGAATTTCCAGCTTTTCTGCCCTGCTTCTTCCCCATCTTCGTGGTTTTAATAAGCCTCTGGTCTTTGATGATGGTGACGTAGTGATGGGGTTTTGGTATAGGTGTTCTTCCTGTTTGATAGTTTTCCTTCTAATAGTCAGGACCCTCAGCTGTAGGTCTGTTGGAGATTGCTTGAGGTCCACTCCAGACCCTGTTTGCCTGGGTATCAGCAGCAGAGGTTGCAGAAGATAGAATATTGCTGAACAGCGAGTGTACCTGTCTGATTCTCACTTTGGAAGCTTCCTCTCAGGGGTGTACTCCACCCTGTGAGGTGTGGGGTGTCAGACTGCCCCTAGTGGGGGATGTCTCCCAGTTAGGCTACTCAGGGGTCAGGGACCCACTTGAGCAGGCAGTCTGTCCGTTCTCAGATCTCAGCCTCCGTGTTGGGAGATCCACTGCTCTCTTCAAAGCTGTCAGATAGAGTCGTTCGCGTCTGCACAGGCCTCTGCTGCTTCCCCTTTTGTTGTTTCGCTGTGCCCTGTCCCCAGAGGTGGAGTCTACAGAGACAGGCAGGTTTCCTTGAGCTGCTGCGAGCTCCACCCAGTTCGAGCTTCCCAGCGGCTTTGTTTACCTACTTAAGCCTCAGCAATGGCGGGCGCCCCTCCCCCAGCCTTGCTGCTGCCGTTTCGGTTAGATCGCAGACTGCTGTGCTAGCAATGAGGGAGGCTCCGTGGCCGTGGGACCCTCCCGGCCAGGTGTGGGTATAATCTCCTGGTGTGCCCGTTTGCTTAAAGCACAGTATTGGGGTGGAATTACCCGATTTTCCAGGTGTTGTGTGTCTCAGTTCCCCTGGCTAGGAAAAGGGATTCCCTTCCCCCTTGTGCTTCCCAGGTGAGGCAATGCCTCGCCCTGCTTCAGCTCTCGCTGGTCGGGCTGCAGCAGCTGACCAGCACCAATTGTCCGGCACTCCCCAGTGAGATGACCCCAGTACCTCAGTTGAAAATGCAGAAATCACCGGTCTTCTGTGTCGCTTGCGCTGGGAGTTGGAGACTGGAGCTGTTCCTATTCGGCCATCTTGGGGCTGGATTCTTAGATCCTATATTCTTAAAGTGGTGATCTTCATCTTAATATGAATACCAAATCCTATACTAAATCCTATATTCTTAAAATGGTGGTCTTCATCTTAATATGAATATGAAAAAGTCAACTTGGTTGACTTTAAAGAAAAATTAGTGTGAAATGACTAGAAAAAAGGAATCTTTTGTAATTTCATTGGCAATTCATAAATTCCCCTCTTATTTTATTTTAAAATGGCATCTTCGTGCTTTAATAAGCTATCTAAAATGTCCTGAATGTAAGGTTGCTCTAATAACATTATGATCTGACTGTATCTGTATCTGTTTTTATTTCTTTAAAGTGCTATTATAAGCCTAAGTTAAACAAGTTTGCCTAATTCTGTGTTCTGTACAACTATGTTGTTGATGCTCATTTTTATTATAAACAATCCACCCAAGTTTGCAGCAGTGGCTTTGAAAAATCCCTAATTAAAAGAAATTTCAAGGTTAAGCTATTTCTATTGATGTCTGAAAACAATTACCAGTACTGATGACTTTTAAAATAATAACAGTGTGGGAAGCATATTTCAAAACCAGGAAAGCAGAAATTTGTGTTTATGAAAGCCAAAAAGTAGTCTTGCAATGCTTTGGAATATGCCTGGTAATTAATTATGGATGATGTGTATCATATGAAACCTCAAAGATTTTGGTGGGAGATGGAAACAAAGGGGCCTTATGCGTTTCATTTCTGATATAATCCCTTCACTCCTAGAGGGAATTATGATTTAATAAAAAGCAATAACAGGAGGATGTAATCTAAGAATACTAATTAATACCTTTAGCTCTACCAGAATGAGATTCTGTAAAAAATGGTAGGTTGTCAGTTGCCAAATCATGAAATATTGCAGGAAAAGGCAACGTACTCTTTCACAATATGGCTTGTTATGTTAAAACTGTTAGTGGTAGGGAATTTTGTACTTGTTAATCATTTGCGTTTTTACGTCGCTGTTTGTAATTACAATTAAACAGATGGTTCTGAAAAAGATAGTGTGTTCTTAGCAATTAAAACCATGGCAAACAGCTTTTCCTCCTCCCCAGTATACAATTAAACTGAATAGAATCACATAACCCAGTGGGTTCTTCAGAAGAAAGGTTCTGTGTGGATTCCAGTAGATTAGTATTCTGCTCCCCAGCCCTGCCATCTTGACCTCTTGCCCAACTGAAAGCTTTGCAGCTGGCTGAGGACTTCCAAACATGGGTTTTATGGAGTAGTTATCCCTTCTCTGTTTTCTCCCTATATCCTATTCTTACCACATTGGGATTAATAGAATATGTTTTAGAATGGATCTTTGGAACAGTCTCTAACAACCACTGGGTGTGTTGAATCTAATACAGCTTGCTAAATTCTAGGAGCTTGGCTAGTACATGAAATTCCTCAAGGGCACAGGAAAATTGGTCTTTTTTTTTCTTATTCAGAAAACTAATGTTGAGATGTTTGTTTATGAAAAAAATCATTTCAGGGTTTGTAATCAAAAGAATATAGAATTTACTTTGGGTGCTAGGGAAACCAAAGTCTCACTTTATTGACTGATCCCCTTATTTATATTACAACAAATTCAGGAGATTTTTCAACAAGGATTCGGCACCCCAAGAAATATTTCACCAGTTGATATTGGCTTTGTGGCCAGTCATCCCTCTCTTGGACCAGACCTCAGCAGCATGAATGGCTCTCCCCCAAAGCAGGGAGTTGGAGCTGGCTGTGATCTGTTAGCAGATGAAACCTTGGAAATGTGTTTTGTTTGCCATGAGCATAAATAGTCCCAAGTATACTTTCAATGATTTTAGGTACAGGCTTTTGTGCCCACAAGTAAGCAGTTATTTGCTGGTGCAATTAACCATCTGCACCTTATTATGAGGGTGCAGCTGGCTAATTATGCTCGGCTCCATAGGGCAGGTTCAACTTCTCATCTGCATAGGGACTGTATTTGCAGCAAAAGGACACTGACCTTTAAAAATGAGTCCTTAAATTTAACCAGTTCATTTTGAGGTCACCACTCATGGATTTTTATTTTGGTTTGTTCAGAAGTGAAATTCTTATATAGGTAGTGTATTTCTACTTGGGCAAAGTAATTAATACAGGACTGTAGGACAGACATTATCATGAGTCAGGGACAAATGAGATCTCTGTTTAATTCAAATGATTTTGGCTCCTCATTTTGGAGAATGGTCCATCAATATAGAGGTAACTGTATTCATGAACTTGACTGAATGACAACTTGGGGCATCACTGAGACTTAAAATGGGGGTAAATTTGTGCATAAGTCAGTTCAAAATCATTTTTGGCAATAGTTGTGATCTATTGGATGGATTTGAGAGAACAGCAGAATACTGGACAGGAGAACCTTAAATTTTAATGTAGGTCAAATTAACAGTCAATGCAAGTTTTCTGGATAGTAAGCATCATTTAACTGGAGACTTACGGGAACCTGTCCCTACTGCTATCACTTCGTGTGCCAAACCTGTGAGCCTGCTGGCTGTAAAACTCTTTTGTAGGACAAGAGTTGGGCCCAAAGGCAAGGGATGTCTAGTCCTCACTGATACAGTGGAGAGAGACTTGTGGTGGGATTGGGAAGCACAGGGCAAATGCCTTAACCACCCATGGAATCTGGACTCAGCTAAGAACTTCCCAAACCAGGGGACCTATTTGAAAATACCAGTGCCCAGGACCGACGGTCGATTGACTGATCAGCATCTCTAGGGTAGGACTAGGTGATCCTGAGGTGATGCTACCTTGGGAAAAACGGAGTTGCAGAATTTTAAAGATGCTTCCCAAATTTTAAGAAATGAACTCTCCTTAGAATTTTAGTTGTGAAATAGAACATACATGTAAATGTATGAAACACATTGAACCATTTAACAAATAAAGGGAACAGATGTATAACCACCACCTGGGCAAGGATTAGGATGTGGGTATCCCAGAATCCTTCTCCATTAGAGCCCTCCTCTTCCCCACCCTAGAGGTAACTGCTATCCTGACTTCTACAGTCATTCTTGGGTTCTAATACAGTTTTGCCATTTTTATATACATTCCTAGAAATATTGTTCAGTCTTTCCTTTGTCTGTACTTTATATAAATTGAATCACACTGTATGTATTAGTGTTTCCTGTTGCTTTTTTTCCCCTCAACTTGTAAAATTCATCCATATTGTTGGTCTCTGGGCAGATCATCTTTGTTGATTTATGATATTCGATGATAGGAATATAGCAATTTTTTCTATATACTACCAATGAAAACGAGTTGTTTCCAATATTTCACTATTATGAATAACACTACTGTGAGCAGGCTTACTCATATGTCTATAGCATGTGCATACATTTCTCTGGACTGTCTACCAGGGTAAGACTGCTGGGTCATCAAACATACATATCTTTAAGTTTACTAGATGATGGAAAATGTTTTCTGAAGTAGTTTTGCGTAGTTACAGTCTCACCAGCAAGTGCTTAGCATTTCCCATTACAACACAGAGGAGCCAATATTCAGAATTATCAGACTCAAATTTTGCCTATTTAATACATGTGTAGGGGTATCTTGTGGTTTTAATTGCATTTCCCTGTTTTTTATTAGTTTGGGCATGTTTCATGTATTTATTGGCCATTTAGATATTCTCTGGTAAACAGCCTGTTCTTTTGCTTTTTTTTTTTCCGTATTGGATTGTCTGTTTTTTTAATATTGTTTTGTAGGAGTTCTTTAAATATTCTGGTATAGGAGTTTTGTTGGTTATGTGTCATAAGTACGTTTTCCCATTTTAAGATTTGTCTTTTCATTTTTTATATGGTGTCTCAAACTCCTGAGCTCAAGTGATCCTCCTACCTCAGTGTCCCAAAGTGCTGGGATCACAGGCATGAGCCACTGCACCTGGTTAGGTTTTTTTTTTTTTTTAATGGTATTAAGATTGATTACAGGATTTACGTGTTGTCAGCCAGATTGATTGGTTATAATGTTCCCCATCAAGATTTCACCCCAAAGTTTTAGCATAAGAGCTTAAATCCTTTCAGTAGGAGTGGCAGTGTGATGATTTTCAAATAGTACTATCATTTGTTGTACATTCATTCATCAGCTAGAATTTTTCTGTAAAGAACTTTTTCTCATTTACTATTTTGCTACCATGAAATACATTTTATACAAGAAAGACATGAATTCCCTCCCTCCCTCGCTCCCTCCCTCCCTCCCTCCCTTCCTTCCTTCCTTCCTTCCTTCCTTCCTTCCTTCCTTCCTTTCTTCCTCCTTTCCTCCGTTCCTCCCTCCCTCCCTCCCTCCCTCCCTCCCTCCCTCCCTTCCTTCCTTCCTTCCTTCCTTCCTTCCTTCCTTCCTTCCTTCCTTCCTTCCTTCCTTCGTCAGAATAATGACTTGGTGCTCTAGTGTCCTCTAAAGGTGACTAATTAGTTTTATCCTGTCTTTGGCCAATGGGAGAACCCTGCAAGTTGGCCTCTATACCATTTGATTTATTGATTGATTGATTGCATAGTCTGTGATAGTATCCTTGCTTTCAGGCATGACCAGGTGTTTCGGGCTCATCTTGTCTATTTCCTGCCCCAGACTTGGCTTTATAATAAGCGTTGATGTCTGATAGAGCAGGCCTTTCCTCTATCTTATCCTGGATCTCTGCCAAGGAGACAGAGCTTGAGTCTAGGACTTGAGTGTTGGTAGTTTATTTTTGCTAAGTGATTGTGGGGGAGGAGTGAGGGACTGAAAAAATGAGGCAGGGAAGGAAATAAAAGCAGTTTGAGGCTGTGTTCTTAAGTTGGCTATCAATGTGGACAACTGAGGTTTTGTCCCACTGGGACCCTCTGAAGAGCCTTATAGGAAGTACCTCAAAATTGTCTGTCCAAAGAATAGAAGAATGTAGCTTTTATGCACTGACTTCCATCTATCTCCCAGTGGTCAAGGAATATGTCCTTCACACTTCCAGGCTGCATATGTGTGAGCACTAGGAGGTTCCTATCAGATAAACCAAGGACGAAAAAAGTGAAATAATGCAGTGCAGCTGAGTCGGTGCTTCCAACTTACACTGTGGGAAGCTATTGGTGGGCTAGAGGATGTGAGGTTGGGTTCAAAAATCCTCCAATAATTTAATTTGTTCTTCTTCAATATAATCTTCGTTATTCTTGGCCCTTCTCATTCTCATAAAAATCTTAGACTTAGCATGTCAAGTCCCATCAAAAATTCTAGTTTTTTTGAGGACTAAATGTTTTCAAGTTTTGATTTATTTGAAGTTCCATTTCCAGTTCAATCTGGAAAAAAGATATCATTACAATATTGAATTTTCTAATCCATGAGTGTGGTATATCTTTTATTACCTAGGTCATCTTTAATGTTTCTTAATAATGTATTATCATTTCATCTGTGTTATAGCCCTAGGAATTTGAACTTGGTTATGGTATTGTAATTAACTCTTAGATTGATTTTTTTAAAACTTATTTGAGTATATAGAAATGCAATTTTTGGATATATTTATTTTGTATTTAGCAATATTGCTAAACCTATTGATTCTAATAATTTATGTTAGCTTACTGGATTTTCTACAAAAGTTATATATTCATATTATCTGCTAACAATTCGAGTTTTGTTTTGTCCTTTCCAATTTTTCTTTTTTTCTTTTTTGTCTTCCAGCATTAGATGGGACCTTAAATTTCTGTTGATTGGAATGGTGATAATGGGTATCAATAGATAAGGATCTTGTTCTTGATACCAAGTGAAATTTTTCAGTGTTTATTGATTAAGCATTATGCCTACTATAGATTTTTATACATTTGTAGACATGCATTATTAGGTTGGGGAAGTTACTTCTATTTTTAATTTGCTAACAACTTTAAAAAATCATGAATGGCTTTGAATTTTATCATATTCTTTTTCTGCATCTATTGAGACTATTATATAATTTTTGTTGAATGTTGAAATACATTGTTTTGCTAATGTTAATATAACTTTACATTCTTGGTTGAATTCAACATATTTCAATATATTGTTGCTGGATTAGTATTCTTTTTACTATTCAGTTTTTCCCTCTTCTAGTTTGGGCATTGTCACTCTCATTCTATTAATTTAGTACTTCCTTCAGAATCCAACATGTATGTATTAAGTTAATGAAAACTGTTCTATTTCTCCTGGACATTAGAGAGATCTCAGAACTCTTGAACTCCATGTGCCCACCTCCTGACTTAAATGTTGATATTGTGGCCGGGCACGGTGGCTCAAGCCTGTAATCCCAGCACTTTGGGAGGCCGAGACGGGCGGATCACGAGGTCAGGAGATCGAGACCATCCTGGCTAACACGGTGAAACTCCATCTCTACTAAAAAAAAAAAAAAATACAAAAAACTAGCCAGGCGAGGTGGCGGGCGCCTGTAGTCCCAGCTACTCGGGAGGCTGAGGCAGGAGAATGGCATAAACCCGGGAGGCGGAGCTTGCAGTGAGCTGAGATCCGGCCACTGCACTCTAGCCTGGGCGACAGAGCAAGACTCCGTCTCAAAAAAAAAAAAAAAAAAAAAATGTTGATATTGTTTACTTTAAAATCTATTTAAAGCCTATTTTTACTGTTAATATTATAAATGCTATTATTATTTTTTAAATTCATGACAGCACTCATGTTCATTTTAAATCACTTCACTGTTGACCATGTTTCCCCTGCCATTTCTTCTTGCCTCTGAGATTTTTCCATTTGGGATCACTTTTGTTTTGCATGAATTGCATCCTTTAGATTTTTCTTTATTGAGAATCTGCCAAGATGAATCTCCCAGGTTTGTTTATCTTAAATTGTCTTTTATTTGCCCTTATTCTTGGGAGATATTTTCCCTGGTTTTAGAATTAAAAGATGACAGTTTTTTCTTTCAGCACATTTGAATGCATCATCCTACTGTCTTCTGGCTTCCAGTCTATTGAGAAGTTAGCTCCCAATCTAACCATGTCTCATTTGGAGATTATTTTTTTACTGGCTCTTTTTGTAATTTTCTCCTTATTTTTGGTTTTCTTCACTGTCACGAGGATGAGTCTAGATACGACTTTTTTCCCCATTTATCTAGTTTGAGATGTTTTGGTCTTCTTAAATCACCAATGGTAGACTCGATAAAGAAAATGTGGTACATATAGACCATGGATAATATTGGTTGTTTTCAACACTTCAGTAAATTCTCAGCCATTATTTGTTACATATTACCTCTGACTCATTATCTCTCTTCTCTTACTTCACTCAAACCTTCAGTGATGTCAGATCTCCATCCTCCATGTTTCTTAACTTGTTTATTTTTTATCTTTTTGTCCCTCCATATACTGTCCTGCATAACCCTTCTGATCTATTTTCTACTTTAATAATTTTTCTCTTCAGCCATTTAAATAATTTTTTCAAAAAATAAACCCCTGAATTAATTGATCTTTTATATATTTTTTTGTATTTCTATCTCCTTCAGTTCAGCTCTGATTTTGGTTACTTCTTGTCTTCTGCTAGCTTTGGGGTTGGTTTGCTCTTGCTTCTTTAGTTCTTCTAATTGTGATCTTAGGTTGTTAATTTGAGATCTTTCTAACTTTTTGATGTGGGCATTTAGTGCTATAAATTTCCCTCTTAACACTGCTTAGCTGTTTCCCAGAGATTCTGGCATGTTGTGTCTTTGTTCTCATTAGTTTCAAATAACTTCTTGATTTCTTCTTGATTATTTACCCAGGACTCATTTGGGAGCAGGTTGTTTAACTTTCATATAGTTGTATGGTTTTAGTGTTTTTCTTGGTTTTGATTGCTATTTATATTGTGCTGTTGTCTGAGAAATGTGGTCAGTATGATTTTGTTTTTTTGTGTGTGTTTGCTGAGGATTGTTTTATGTCAGATTGCATGGTCAATTTTAGAATATGTACCATGTGGTGATGAAAAGAATGTATATTCTGTTGTCTTTGGGCAGAGAGTTCTGTAGCTGTGTACTAGGTACATTTGATCTAGTGTTGAGTTTAGGTCTTGACTTTCTTTGTTAATTTTCTGCCTTATCTGTCTAATGCTGTCAGGGGGTGTTGAAATCTCCAACTATTATTGTTTGTGAATCTAGATCTATTTGTAGATCTCTAAAAACTTACTTAATGAATCTGGATGCACCTGTGTTGGCTCTATATAGATTTAGGGTGGTTAGGTCTTCTTGTTAAATTAAACCTTTCATCATTATGTAATATCCTACTTTGTCCTTTTTGATCTTTGTTGGTTTAAAGTCTGTTTTGTGTGAAATTAGTATTTGTCTGCTTTTTTTTCTGTTTCTATTTGCTTAGTAGATTTTTCTCCATCCCTTTACTTCAAGCCTGTGGGTGTCATTGCATGTGAGATGGGTCTCTCGAAGACAGCATACCATTGGGTCTTGTTTCTTCATTCAGCTTGCCATTCTGTGCCTTTTAATTGGGGCATCAAGCCCGATTACATTGAAGGTTAGTGTTGATATGTGTGGATTTGATTCTGTATCATATTGTTAGCTGGTTGTTATGGAGACTTGTTTGTGTGGTTGCTTTATAGTCTCACTGGTTTGTGTAGCTAAGAGTGTTATTGTAATGGTTGGTAATGGTCTTTCTATATTGACTGCTTTTTTTCAGGAGCTCTTGTAAGGCAGGTGTGATAGTAACAAATTCCATCAGCATTTGCTTGTCTGAAAAGGATCTTATTTCTCCTTTGCTCATGAAGCTTAGTTTTACCAGATATGAAATTTCTGGTTGGGATTTCTTTTCTTGACGAATGTTGAATGTAGACCCCCAATCTCTTCTGGTTTATAGGGTTTATGCTGAGAAATATGCTGTTAGTCTGATGGACTTCCCTTTGTAGGTGACCTATCCTTTATTTCTAGCTGCCTTTAATATTTTTTCTTTCATTTCAGCCTTGGAGAGCTCATGATTATGTGTCTTAGGGATGATCTTCTTGTGAAGTGTCTTTTGGAGGTTCTCTGCATTTTCTGAATTTGAATGTTGGCCTCTCTAGCTAGGTTGGGGAAGTTTTCATGGATGGTATCCTGAAACACATTTTCCAAGTTGCTTCCTTTCTCTCAGTCTCTTTTGTGGTCACCAGTGAGTCATAGATTTGATCTCTTTCCATAATCCCATATTTCTTGGAGGTTTTGTTCATTCATTTTTATTCTTTTTTCTTTATTCTTGTCTGATTGTTATATTTCAGAAAGTCAGTCTTTAAGCTCTGAGCATCTTTCCTCAGCCTAGTCTATTCTGCTATTAATACTTGTGATTGCTTTATGAAATTGTTGTAATGTGTTTTTCAGCTCTATCAGTCAGTTACATTCTTTTCAATACTGGCTATTTTGTGTGTCAGCTCTGTATTGTTTTATTGTGATTCTTAGCTTCCTTGGATTGGGTTTCAACATTCTCCTGAATCTTGATGATCTTAGTTTCTTTCCATAATCTGAATTCTATTTCTGCCATTTCAACCATCTCAGCCTGGTTAAGAACCCTTGCTGGAGAACTAATGTGGTTGTTGGGAGGAAAGAAGACACTCTGACTTTTTGAGTTGCTGGAGTTCTTGCATTGGTTCTCTCTCATCTGTGTGGGCCAATGTTCCTTCAGTCTTTGTCCTTTTGGATGAATTGTTTTGATTTTTATTTTCTTTGATGCCCTTGAATGTTTGATTATGGTATAAGGCAAGCTTGATTGACTGGCTTCGATTCTAGTCTTCTGGGTCTTAGAGGAGCCTCCTACAATTACTGTCTCTGTGTCTGTGTTTCTTTTGTTGGGTATTCTGGTCCAGAGGGTTCTCTCAGGCTGGGGCTGCAGTTAGCCAACAAGACATGTCCTTGCCAGGTCAGCCCTAATCTTCTGCCCATGTGCTTCCTGAGGAAACACAGGGTCATGCCCACCCACAGGGTTCAGGTGGAAGTGGGACTGCTGAGTTGGAAACTCTAGTGCGTGTGGCCCATCTGGTTATGGGCCTTGGGGTGGGTAGGGTTGCCAGCCCTACTGTCTGAGTGTTTCCAAAGCAACAGGAGGCTGCACCTCTCAGCAAATTCAGGGAGACATAGGACTGCTGGGCTAGAAGCTCTAGCAGGTGTTGTCTGTCTGGCATCAGTGGCTGAGGTCAGTAGGGTCACATGCTCTGCTGTCCAGGACAACAGGAGGCTGTGTTCTTTAGCTGAGTTCACACAGAAGCAAGACTGCTGGGCTAGAAGCTCTAGCAAGCATTGCCCACTTGGCTACCTGTGGCAGGGGTGGGTAGGGTCTTCCTGTGACAGCAGGAGGCTGTGCCCTCCAGCTGAGTTCACACAAAAATGAAACCACTGGGCTGGAGGCTCTAGCAAGTGTTACATAGCTGGCTACCAATGGTGGGGTAGGAAAGGTGGCCAGCCAATTTCCGGCTGAAGGTGGGCCAGAAGCTGGCACTGAGCCCTGGCTGTCAAGCAGTGGCAGAGCAATGTTAGTGCTCCCAGGAACCACAACTGTGGCCTCTGTTGGAGCTGTGACACTGGTGCTTGTCTGCTCTGGGGCCCAAGGCTTGTGGAGGTCCCCTTGGACTCTGGAATTACCCCTGCAAAATGCTGGGGTAGCTCTCTGCCTCATTCTATAAGTTTTGGGGATGGGTTTCAGGGGGACAGGATGATTCCCTCATTCCCAGTCTTGCACAGGCCTCTGTGGAGAACATGAATCTCCCGGGGTACTCACTCACTTACCCTTTCTTGTGTTGGAGAGCCTCTCCTGGCTCCATGCTGAGCCCAGACAGGCTGGTGCCCAGCTTTGCTCCTCTCTATTCTCTGTGTTCCCCTGTTGCCCCGATGCATCCCAATGTGGTTTCTCAGATGATCACTCTGTAGGGTCCATATTCATTGGCCTTTTTGTTCCTTCTCTGTGATAGTGGCACAGGTGAGCTCCTTTTGGTCTGCCATCATAGTGCCTGACTTCTATCTCATCGGCTGGTAAGGCCACCAAAACCAAGGCCCCAATTTTTCTGCATCAGCAAATGCACTAAGGGCAAAAGTGACTATGGTATTCCAGGGCTTTGCTTACTTCTGTGGTGCTTGATTTCTTTTGTGGTTTGGTCTGGTAATCATTTACTATCTTGACAGCTCTTTAAGATTAATTTTTTTTTTTTTTCACCTAGAGCTTTTCATTGTGTTCACGTGGATGGTTGGTTCAACTGACTGTTACTTGCCATTACTAGGAGTGGAAGTCCTCTTTAATTTTAGAAGAATATCTTATTGTTTTCCTTATTAGGGATATAGAGTGGATACAGATATTTTTCATGCTTTTAATGGGAATTGATCTGGCCAACCCTGTGAAAGCAGCACACTAAGAATTTCCTCTCAATATTTACCAATGTGATAACTGAAAGAAGAAAAATGGCCCTGTTATATGCCAGACAGCTCAAGTACAGTGTTATACTATATAACCAATCTCTGTCATTGGTTTTCATTACTGAATTCTGTTATGACACACATCCAATATGAATTAAAAGAATTACATTTGACATTTTAATAAAAGGTAGACATGTAGCATTTAACAAGTATCTGCTCGTAAGGATGTACTAGCCAGTGATCAATGCTGAAAGCACTCAATCGGGAAGGGTCAAACTAGCTTGCTGTTCACTTGCTTCTGGAAATTGCCACATCTCTAATGGCTGGTGGAGATTGATGAAAGCACTGGTCCCTTTCTCTACTGATTACAGTTGGAGCCATGAAAGTGTCAGTGAGTAAATCCAAGTTTGCTCTTATGTTATAGCTGATTTTATTAAAAGAATTCTAAGCATTTTTTCTGTGAAGGGAAATCTGATTCCCGGGTGTTACTTTTTTGTCAGAATTTGGTTAACAAATAAGATCAATTTTTAATAATGTTTGCAAAAATATTAATATGTTTAATAATGTTTGCAAAAATAACTCACATTGTTAGCACTTGGGGGAAAATGTATGTACAATGTGTCAGTTTTCCAGTCTCTAGAATGAAATATTTTCATTCTGATGTGAAATATTTTCTTTTCTTTTTTGAGACAGAAATATTTTCTTTTCTTTCTGATAATGATATTTTCTTTTCTTTTTTGAGACAGAGTCTGACTCGGTCACCCAGGCTGGAGTGCAGTGGCACGATCCCAGCTCACTGCAACCTCTGCTTCCCAGGCTCAAGCCATCCTCTCACTCCAGTCTCCCAAGTAGCTGGGACTAAAGGTGTGCCCCACCATGCACAGCTACTTTTGGTATTTTTTGTAGAGATGGGGTTTCACCATATTTCCCAGGCTGGTCTTAAACTCCTGGGCTCAAGTGATCTGCCCACCTCGGCCTCCCAGTGTGCTGGGGAACTATTTTCTATTATCTGTTCTGGTCTCACACATTTGGGATGACCAGAATTCTTTGGACCCACATGAGCCTCTGCAAAGACACTGGTATGTGCTGGTCATATTCAAATGTGAGCTTCATAAGAACAGAATAATTTGTGCATGGAATTACACAATTACCTAATTGTAACCTAATCCAGAGATGCAGCAATTTTTCTTAATTCCTAAATTTCCAGGCATTGTAAAGCATACTTAACTGTCCTTGGCACAGATTAATTAGTCTATATATTAGATAGAGGTACAAAAAGTATAAGCTTATTCTCTCCTATTCTAATAGAAATGAGGCATTTTTAACTTGCTTGGAAATAGAAATTCATGCCATTGCATAGTAGTTATTTGTAAATCTTCCTAATAAACTCCAGGAATAAATTTCAGGTAAATGTATGATGCCTACAAATATAGTAATTATCATAGAGAATGCTAGATCTCAAGTGACAGAAACTTACTTTAATACAGCTTAATCAAAATAAGAAATTTATTAGTCCATTTAGTTAGGACACTAGGGTGGCTCACAGGATCAAAAGATGAACCACAGACATCAGGGTCTCAAAGTTTGGAACTGCTATTGATGTCTGCTATGATTCACTTGTATTCATCTTTCTGACCTTCTTCTATCCGTCTATGCATCCATCCACTCTGCTCACATCTCTGCTTTTATATACTTGGCTTTGTTCTACAGAAGGACTTCTCCATGTGATGGGGCTGCCAATACCTTTAAATTCATTTTTGGCCCAGCAAGCCCAAAGAAAGAACTTCTGTTTCCCAATGTCTAGCCATCATTCAAGGCAAGGATTATGATTGGCATTGTTAGGGTCACATGTACACCCCCAAGAGCAATCAGAGCAGAAGAGGATAGGATACTATGATTATCTATGTCTGCCTACCTCTCTGGAGAGGGCAGTGGGTTCTTACCAGAAGGAGAATAGGGGAGGGACAAGGGAGAGGAAATTATACTGGATGGCGAAAAGAAGTATTTTAATAGATTGTTAAAAATGGTTAGGAGCAGTTAAAGAGTATATTTAATTAAAAACACAAACTTGAATCTAAGCAAGATAAATAGGTTTGAGAAAATGATCTACTAAATTCATTATATATGCATATAAGAAGACATTTTCTCATGTTAGAAAATTCTGTAGATTAGGAAAACTGGTACAACAACTGGGTGAAAGGATGGATTGTTGCAGGTGTTAGGAAAAGAAATTAATATGCTCAGGGATTTATTTTGCTTAGATTTCTTTTATAAAGAAGTCACTAAGAAATGGTAGACTGCAGCTTATTTATTTATTGTTAAACAAGCAAAAGAGGGCCATTACATCTCTTGTTTACATTAAAATATGAATAAGCCTTCATTGATTTGATGGTTGCATCCAAAGTAAGGATTTTTAGTTATCAATAAATGGTAATTTCATTACCTGTCCTTCATTGTAGCAAATGTGTAAACAAATGTGTATTTAAGAATTTGCTGCAATGAAAATAATATGAATTGAGTAGCATTCATAAGAATCTTATAAAATAGATTAGCTTAAGTGGTGTGTATACGCATGCACATACCATGCATGTGTCTGTAATAGTTGAAGCAAATTCTCCAAATGAACATTCATCATGTGTAATGGCTGCAGAAACAAAAGGTGTTCTCACTGTGTGCTCGTGAAATCCTACCAGTCTTTCAGACTCTGGTGTTGACAGAATCAAAGGCATACAAGATAGAAGTTATTATATTTTAGTAAGGGAAACATGGCTTTAAAATAACTTGTCTGCCATGTTTAAATTAGCATATTAGACAAATTGAAAAAGATCATCAAAAACTGCTTTTGCAAGTCACAGTCTGGATGATTATTCAAGTTATTCATGCTATGATAATACATTACAAATAATAGATGGGCTGCAATTATTTATAAGGAATTCACTTTGTCAGGATACTCTGGTCACAGCATACAGCTCAGATGACACTTGTGTCAAAAAACATTGACTGGCTCAGATGACTCAAAAGTTCCTGGCTGGATCTAAGAATTCAAATGATGGCCTAAGAACTCAGTCTCTTGGCACTGCTGTCATTTGTGTGGCTTCGTTCTCAGACAGCCTCTCCCCTCCTAGGGGCAAGATGACTGCCAGCAGCTTCAGGCTCAAATCCTAATTTCAGCACCTCAATACAAAGAAAGCATTGCCTCTCTTGCAGCAGGTTCCCCCCCAAAATCAGAATTAAGCCTCATTGGCTTTGATAGGCTTGGCTTGAGTCATGTGCTGTGTTCTGAACCATATAGCTAGGGAGGTGTAATACTGGGATAGTCCGCTCCTGGATTGGAGTGAGGGGTTTCCCTAGGAAAATCCATGACATTGTTCCAGCAAGGCAGTAGGAGGGTGGATGCAAGATAGTAAAAACCAATAAATATCTGCCAAATTATTCTTTTTTAAATGTAGATATCTTTGAGAAGGAAAATGTAATGAACAGATCAGTGATTCAGCTGTCAGTCCAGTCATTCAACAAATATTTATTGACTCTATGCCAATCACTATGCAAGGCATGTATAACAGCAATGAACAAGATGGTTGAGATCTGTGACCTCATGAAGCTTACTCTCTGGTAGGGAAGGAAGACATAAAAATTTAGTTACATATTTATATCTTATGTGAAAAGTGCATTGCTCTGAGGACATATAAGAAGATCTCATAAGAAGGGGATGTCAGAGAGGTCAAGGGTCTAGAAAGCCTTTAGAGAAAGGATTTCTAGATTAAGTGCTGTTTCAGCTGAGATCTGTGGGATGAGTCTAAGCATGGACAAGGGGGCAGGATGGAAGAAGAAAGTTCTAGGCATTTTACCCTTAAACAGTTTGATCAAAGGAAACAGGGAGAACCTAGACAGAGGAGGGAGAGAGTGTACAAATTGGGTTAATGGACTTGGAAGGAGAGGCTGGATGTTTCAGAGATAAGTACTGTGCCTTTCCCCAGGGTGTCTGAGGGTGTTCATGATAGTGAATTTCCCAGTCTAGATCCATGCATTGATCAAGACTCTTTCTGAAAGAAGATCAGTGGCCCAGGCTTGAATCTGATAAAGTTCAGAGAACCTCAATTTTAATGTCTTTTCAAAAAATGTATTGTTCTTTTGTGTTCTTCAAGTGAGAAGGGTCTGGAAAATGTGCCCTTTCTTGTTTGGTAGATAAATAAAAAATTCACTTTTGGCCACTGTAATCCAGCCATTCAGTGTTGATACACTAAATGTCCATCTCAGCTAGCAGGAATTGTATCTCAGCCTGATGCCTAAAATGAAGCAATCAAGATGTCAAGACTTCAGCTGTACAAGTCTTGGACTAGGTGGCATGAATCGATGATCCAGGTTCATTTCAGAAATCTGAGCTGTGCGCTCAGTAGACTTTTACTAGTCCTGGCCACTTCCTGTGTTACTGGAAAGGGGTCCCGATCCAGACCCCAAGAGAGGGTTCTTGGATCTTGTGCAAGAAAGAATTCAGGGCAAGTCCATAGAGTAAACTGAAAGCAAGTTTATTAGGAAAGTAAAGGAATAAAAGAATGGCTACTTCATAGAGCAGCCCCAAAGGCTGCTGGTTGCCCATTTTTATAGTTATTTCTTGATAATATGCTAAACAAGGGGCAGATTATTCATGCCTCCCCTTTTTAGACCATATAGGGTAACTTCCTGATGTTGTCATGGCATTTGGAAACTGTCATGGCGCTGTTGGGTGTAGCAGTGAAGACGACCAGAGGTCACTCTCATGGCCATCTTGGTTTTGGTGGGTTTTAGCTAGCTTCTTTACTGCAAACTGTTTTATCAGCAAGGTCTTTATGACTTGTATCTTGTGCTGACCTCCTGTCTCATCCCGTGACTTAGACTGCCTTAACTGTCTGAGAACGCAGCCCAGTAGGTCTCAGTGTCATTTTACCCACCTCCTACTCAGGATGGAGTTGCTCTGGTTCACATGCCTCTGAAACTTGTATTATTCATTTTTGTCATTTTTTCTTCAATTTTTTTTAGAATTCCTTTTCTGAATTGGAAAGTTATTTAGGCATGGATTAGTATCTCTCCCTGTATCATGTTATAAATGGGGGATTTCTGCTTCTGATAATGGTAGGCTAGGTAATTCAGGTCCACCCCACTCCTGAGGGTAACTAGAAAGGCTGGACAGATTATAAACAAAAGCTTGCTTCAAGGCTTTAGAAGGCTTACAAGATGGTGAAGGATTACTAGGCTAAGTCTAGGGGAGGGTAGAGGCCCAGGGAGGTGAACCCCAAAATTGGAGCCCCTTCTTTCCCTGAGAGCACGTGAAAATTTCAAGGAAGAGCTGTGAGACTATGTGGATGGGCAGCCTTTTGGGGCTAATGCAACAGGGATTGGTGACCAGAGCCTAGTGAACCCCCATCTATTTGGGTTTCTATTTCAAAGGGCTGCCTCGAAGGAGTAGGAATAAACTGAAAGTAGGCCCATGAAGCTTTTTAAAATGCAAAAACAAGCTGTAGAGTGAGAAAAGATATTTGTAAAAACATTTAACTGACAAAGGGCTTCTATTTAAAATATTTAAAGGACTTCTACATATCAGTAAGAAAAAGACAACCTAATAGAAAAAAGCCAAGAGACTTGAACACTTCACAAGGCATCTCACAAAAAGGGAGATCCAAATGGCCAACAAATGTATGCAAAGATACGCCATCTCATTAGCAATCAGGAAAATGCAAATTAAAACCACAATGAGCTATCATGCACATCCACCAGATAGCTAAAATTAAGATTGCCAATAGCAAGTGCTTGCAAGTTCGGATGGCAACCAGATCTCTCATATACTGCTGATGGGAGTATAAATAGGTACAACCACTTGGGAAAACTATTCAGTCTCAACTACTATAGCTGAAGATATGCATACTATGAAGGAGATTCACTCTGCACCGATTACCAACTTGTCTGAGTTTGTTCAGACAGAACACTCACATACAAGAGATTACATGAAGTCAGTTTATTATAAGGGATAATAGAAACCCAGGAACCCAGAAACCCAGGATTCATTGCAGGTGAGTCCCCCAAGGCTCAGGAAAGCTGCCCAAGGCGGATGGAGTCTCACTTTGCCCCATAGCTGAGGGACCCTGGAAAGTAGCCCTCCCTGGTTTTTATACCCTGGGATAATATGACTCACTGGGCTAAAGCATTGAAAGACATCCTGTTCTCGGGGTGGGGGTAGTAGACCAGAGCCCAGACAGTTCCAGCCGTTCCCTTTCCATCTCAGGATGTTGCATTCCTAGCACATTCTACAGTTATTCTTCAGAACTACAAGCAAGAGATGGGGGAGGACAGAGTCAGTCCAAGACCACACAGAGAGCCTATCCTGCACATACTCTATGATCCAGCAGTTTCTTTCCTAGATATAGACTCTGATTGCCTTTGTGCATGGAAAGACATTTGCAAAAATGTTCATAGCATCACAGAATAATAGGAAACAACCTCAAGTTGGAAACAACCCAAATGTTAATCAGTGGTAGAATGGATAAATAAATTGCAGTAAATTCAAACAGTGGATTATTATACATAAAATGGACTACAGCTATATGTAATAAAATAGATACATTAGAGTAAAATAATCTAGACACAAAAAGTACATAATATGTGATTCCATTCATCTAGATATTAAAAGTCAGGCAAAACTATAATGTTTAGGGATGCATACTTAAGTCATAAAAGAGAATTAAGGGGCCAGGCTCGGTGGCTCATGCCTGTAATCCCAACAATTTGGCAGACCGAGGTGGGCAGATCACTTGAGGTCAGGAGTTTGAGACCAGCTGGCCAACGTGGTGAAACCCCGTCTCCACTAAAAATACAAAAATTAGCCAGGTATAGTGGCGGATGCCTGTAATCCCAGCTACTCGGGAGGCTGAGGCACGAGAATTGCATGAACCTGGGAGGCAGAGATTGCAGTGAACTGAGATTGCACCACTGCACTCCAGCCGGGGTGAGTAAGACTCTGTCTCAAACAAACAAACAAACAAACAAAGAGAATCAAGAAGTGATTTCTACAAAAAGTGAGGATAGTGGTTACTTTTAGTGGGGAGAGAGGGTCTACGAATGAGAGGGGCCTTCTGGGGTGTTGGCAGTGCTCTGTTTCTTAACCTCCGTGATTATTATACAGGTGTTCACTTTGTAATAATTCTTTATGTGAGGCACTTTTCTGTATGCACATTATATTTCACAATAAAATCTTTTAAATGGTCATATCACTTTATCTCTTATCTACCTCATTGAAACTAAAATTAAAATTGATCACCTGCTCAATCAAACTGTAACAATGCTTTTCACTTAGAGATGTGAACCAAGCCTGAATGTAGGCAGATATGCAGAGTCAAGGTCAAAATTCCGTTGGGTTTCTAGGTGCTTATTACCATATGCTAGTAACCATATCACTAAGTTTCATCTTTACTCCTCAAAAACAGTATGTTTTTATTTAGAATTAATTAACATAGTTATTTGCGTATAGTAGATACTGTACTAAGTCAGGGTTTTCTAGGGAAACAGAACAAATAGCATATCCATATCTGTATTTATATCTATATCTATATCTAGGAAGACATTTACAATAAGGTATTGATCTGTGGGATTATGGAGGCTGAGAAGTCCCACAATATGTTTTTGGAAAGGGGTCCCAATCCAGATCCCAAGAGAGGGTTGCTGGATTTCACACAAGAAAGAATTCAGGTCAAGTCCATAGAATAAAGTGAAAACAAGCTTATTAGGAAAGTAAAGGGATAAAGAATGGCTACCCCATAGGCAGAGCACCCCCGAGGGCTGCTGGTTACCCATTTTTATGGTTACTTTTTGATTATATGCTAAACAAGAGGTGGATTATTCATGCGCCCCTTTTTTAGACCATATAGTATAACTTCCTGACATTGACATGGCATTTGTAAACTTTCATGGCACTGGTGGGAGTGTAGCAGTGAGGATGACCAGAGGTCACTCTCATCACCATCTTGGTTTGGTAGGGTTTAGCCAGCTTTATTTACTGCAGCCTGTTTTATCAGCAGGGCCTTTACGACCTGTATCTTGTGCTGACCTTCTGTCTCATCCTGTTACTTAGAATGCCTAACTGGCTGGGAATGAAGCCCAGTAGGTCTCAGCCTCATTTTACCTAGCCCTATTCAACATGGAGTTACCCTGCTTCAAACTCCTCTAACAAATATACCATCTGCAAGCTGAAGATTCAGGAAAGCTGATGGTGTGGTTTGAAGGCCTGAGAGCTGGGGAGTCAATGGTGTAGATTCCAGTTTGCATATGAAGGCCTGAGAACCATGAGGTCTGAGGGCAAGAGATTGATATCTCAGCTCAGGCAGTCAGGCAGGGAGGGCAAATCCTCCCTTCCTCCAACTTTTTGTTCTATTCAGGCACTCAGTTGATTGGATGCTGCTCACTCATATTGGGGACGGTAATGAACTTTACACAGCCCATTGATTCAAATGCTAATCTCTTCCAGACACATCTAGATAGACATACCCAGAAATAACATTTAGCTGGATATCTGGGCATCTCGTGACCCAGTCAAGTTGACACATAAAATTGCCTATCACATCTACTACTTATTACATTATAAAATAAGATAATTGAATTTCCTTGTGACAAAAGTAGTCTGTTTTGAAACTATAATAGTTGGAGATTCTTGGTATGAGTCATGAAAATGATGTAAATTGGGGCTCACAAATAATAAGCACTTTTTGCAACCATACCTTTCTCTGTTTCTGTTTTTTCCTTCTTGCTACATGGTCCTTAGTTGGCTATTTGATTTTTTCTTTGCCTGTGTCTGACCTGGAAACTTCTACAGTTTGAACAAGTGTCCAATACCTGATACTTTCCTTTGGAGAAGCAGTTCATTTTGTAATTTAAGGCCTTGGAAAAACTACTTTTCATTATACATCTGCATTTTCCTTTTCTTTAACATGGGTCAAATAAGTGAATTCTTAATGGAATTTGTCTTTCTTTTATCTACCTAAGATATAAGAAGGCACATATCCTGCAGAGACAGATTGTTTTCAAGAAGCTTTTCAAGGAGAAGACAGCAGAGGCCAATGTGAAACCTATAAAACCTGAAATAATCCAATTTTAAAAAGATCAAATAAATAGAAAAACATAGCACATAACAGTTTTAGAGACAGTAGAAAGCTAGAAGATGAAGCAGGATTAAAATGTGAAAATTAATTCTTATACTCAGTGAATGCCTAGAAAACCCCCCACTGACAATCAAAGTCATACGGTATTTGAGTATTTCCTTATTTTTAATTTGATATTTTCTTGTAAAAATGGTGTTTTGGGGTAAAAATAATACTTATCAACATTTCAGAGTATAGTAGCCCTTGCCCTCACGGTAGCAGAAGCAGAAGTTGAAGACGTGGACAGTTTTATGCATTCACATTTACTTCCAGAAAACAAGGTTAATTGCATAAAAATTCCTTTCGCTTTAGTTTTTTTTCTTTTCTTTTTCTTTTTTTTAAAACCAAACTTTCTGCTACTAATAATACCAATTAACAATTATATGCCAGGCACTGTGCAAAGTGAAGTGCTTTACAAACATTATTTCATTTAATCTTCCTAATAAATGCATGAGATGGATGTGATAGATGGATTCCAAGATGGCTCCAAGTTATTATCACTTTCTGGTATTTACATTCCTGTAAATGTGACTTCACACACTGTCAAAAAGAACACTGTAGCTTCTCCCATGGTCTCTTGGCTTGCTTACCCTGGAGGTAGCCAGTCATCATGCTTTGAGGACACTCAAGCAGCCATGTTAAGAGACTTGTGAGAGGAGAAACTGAGTCCTCCCACCAACAGCCAGAACCAATTTGCTGGTCATGAGCCATCTTGGAAGTGTATTCTCCAACCTTAGTCAATCCTTCAGATGACTCTAGACCTGGATGTATCTTTGACTACAATCTCATGAGAGACTCCAAGCCAGAATCACATAGCCAAACTTCTTTTGAATTATTGAATCATGGAAACTATGATAAATAAGTAGTGTTTATTATTGTTGTTTTTAACCACTAAGTTTTGGGGCAATTTGTTAGATGGCAATAGGTAATTGTTAGAGTAGGCTCACTCTTTTTATTGTTATCTCCATTATTTAGGTGAGGAAAATGAGGCTTAAAAAGATTTAAGCCTAGGTCTGATGACCCCAAGCCTTTGGTCTTTTTTTTTTTTTTTTTTTTTGAGGCGGAGTCTCGCTCTGTCGCCCGGGCTGGAGTGCAGTGGCCGGATCTCAGCTCACTGCAAGCTCCGCCTCCCGGGTTCACGCCATTCTCCTGCCTCAGCCTCCCGAGTAGCTGGGACTACAGGCGCCCGCCACCTCGCCCGGCTGGTTTTTGTATTTTTATTAAAGACGGGGTTTCACCGTCTTAGCCAGGATGGTCTCGATCTCCTGACCTCGTGATCCGCCCATCTCGGCCTCCCAAAGTGCTGGGATTACAGGCTTGAGCCACCGCGCCCGGCCAAGCCTTTGGTCTTAATGCAAATAAAATAGTTTCTCAGAGTTTTGGTTTATTACTGCTAACAGCTCTTTCTAGAGAGGAAAACAAAAATTATTTTATTTTATTTTTGAGACGGAGCCTCACTCTGTTGCCAGGCTGGAGTGCAGTGGCATGATCTCGGCTCACTGCAACCTCCGCCTCCCTGGTTCAAGCGATTCTACTGCCTCAGCCTCCCGAGTAGCTGGGATTACAGGCACGCGCCACCATGCCCAGCTAATTTTTGTATTTTTAATAGAGATGGGGTTTCACCATGTTGGCCACGATGGTCTCGATCTCCTGACCTCATGATCCCTCCGCCTCGGCCTCCCAAAGTGTTGGGATTACAGGCGTGAGCCTCCGTGCCTGGCCCCAAAATTATTATTATTATTATTATTTTAAATTATACTTTAAGTTCTAGGGTACATGTGCACAACGTGCAGGTTTGTTATTTTTTTGAACTGGGGGGAAAACATTTTTATCAAGCAATGTTTGTATTTATTTAAATGTGTTAAAGGTTCTGGGCTACTGTAATGCGTGTGTAAATAGAAAAGGCAGTGTTTGACGTTAAAGTTCTTTAAAATTTGTTTACATTTTATATGCTGTGTACTGGGTAGAAAGAATTTTAACTGGCCGGGCGCGGTGGCTCAAGCCTGTAATCCCAGCACTTTGGGAGGCCGAGATGGGCGGATCACGAGGTCAGGAGATCGAGACCATCCTGGCTAACACGGTGAAACCCCGTCTCTACTAAAAAATACAAAAAACTAGCCGGGCGAGGTGGCGGGCGCCTGTAGTCCCAGCTACTCGGGAGGCTGAGGCAGGAGAATGGCATAAACCCGGGAGGCGGAGCTTGCAGTGAGCTGAGATCCGGCCACTGCACTCCAGCCCAGGTGACAGAGCAAGACTCCGTCTCAAAAAAAAAAAAAAAAGAATTTTAACTTGTTCAGAGATTTAACTGGGAGAAAAATTGTTTTTGCTTGGCTTTTCTGCAAAGAAGGGAGGGGCTTGGGAATAGAAGATGACAGGAAAAAAATGTATAGGAAATGAATTTTTTGAGACATTTAGGATAAAGAAAAAGCAAAGAGAGATGATAGAGATGGGGGTGAGGGTATGATTATGATGATCATGATAGTTATTAATGTGACATGTACACATCCCTGCAGCATCTGGAGGCATTCACTAATTTAATAATACACATTATGAAATTCTTCTTTACCAGGCTGCAATCTACTCTAAATTCAAACTCTTTTAGACTCAGCTCCCTTGTGAGTTCCTAGAAGTGAACAGAACTCAATTCCCCACAGAAAAGGAATTTTGTGCTTAAGGATGTCTACTCCAAAACATTTCTTCTTTTTTTAATTGTTTAGAATTCAATGGTGCAAATCTATAAAGACAGAGCTTTAATGGCAAACCCTATTCTGTCTGGTTCTCCTTCTTAAGAGTTAGCTGAGAATATATTTTTCTAACTTTTCTTTTTAATATTCTCTGAAAGAAGACATTACATCACAGATACTGAACTCTTACTTAACCTGGACTCTGTTAAGTAGAAACATTGGAAGGAGCCAAAGATTGACATTTTAAATTAAGAAAAACAAACCAAATGAGCAAAATAGTTCCTCTGAGAAATGTTTTGGCCTAGTGAAAATTCTCTTTTAATAAATGCAATTTAACATTCATTCAACAATTATTTACTGAGCTTCTTGTATGTGCCAATTACACATGATCCCTACAGGCAAGAAGCTTACATTCTGGAGGTAGAAACAGGCTTGTAAGCAAATAATTACAATGCAGTGTGTTCGATGCATTTAATTAGAAGGGCATATGCAAAGGACAGAGTTATAGCACTCCTCGAGTGCCCTAGAGAAAGCCTTCCTTCTGCAGATTCTTGAGATGGGTTTTGTAGGATGAACAGAAGTTTGCTAGGCAGATGGGGATCAGGATGTGAGAGGAAAGGATGAGGCTGTTAGAGGTGTGAAATGGGCTGGCACATTCGGGGATTTGGGAAAAGTCATTTTGATGGATGGATTAATTAATTAATTAACCATATTTATTAGATTAGTATGTGTATGAGGCCCTGTACAAGGTGCTGGGAATACAGTGATGAAAAAGACAAAGTTCCTTTCCTCAAAAAACTTTAGAGTCCGGGGGCAGAGAGATGGATCAATAACCATGATAGGAGTGAGCACGAGGACCTGCAAGATCATAAGGAGCGGGCAGCCTTGGGAGTCATTCGCAGCTTTCTGAAAGAGGTCACAGCTGAATCTGGAAAGACAAATGGGAATTAGCTGCCATGGGGTGGGAGAGCAAGAAAGGCATTCCTGGTGTTATGTGTGAGTCTCTGGTGTGTGAGCACAGGACACATTCTGAACTGCTGGCTGGGCATCAAGTGCAAGACGGGCAAGTTCCAGGGATGAACGGCATGCTAAGGAGTGTGGAGAGTGTTCTGGACTAAAGGATTTTAGGCAGGGAAATGGCATAATCAAATTTTCCCTTTGGAAAGGTCACTGTGGCTGCAGCGTGGAGAATGGCTAGGGTATGGGAGGGGCATGATTCTGGAGGTGGGTAGGTAAGTTAAGCTGTTGCAGTCATCCAGGCAAGATGTGATAGTGACATTAACAAAGGAGGGGCAGCAGGGATGGAAAGGAGTGGTGAATTTGTGAGATACTAAGGAGGTAGATTCACAAGCAAGGTAAGAGCAGAATCATGTCATGATAAAAAGCACGGACTCTGGGACCACAATGACTGGTTCTATTCTGGGCTCTATGCTTTGCTACTGTGTGAACTGGGGCAGGTTACTTACGTCCTCTGTGCCTCAGTTTCCTTATCTGTGATATGGGAAGGGTAATAATACCTTTATCTAAGGTTGCTATGGGGATTAAAGTAACTAAAACATATAATGCTTGGAACATTGTCAGGCACATATTAAGTGGTCCACAAATACGTTATTTTACGGTTACTTTGAGGAAAGAGAAGTCATAGGTGATGCCTGTACTTGGGATATGGGCAATTGTGTGAATGATACTTCATTCACAGAGGGAATATAGGGGAAAGCAGAGCTGGGGGAACATGCTGAGCTTGAGGTGCCTGTGGACACACTAAGTGGAAGCATCTTGTAGACAGTTGGGTCGATGGAGCTGGAACTCAGAAGAAATTCAAGTGGGATAAACCCTCTAGAATGGCAGGAAGAGAAATAGCTGCCGGGAAAAAGACTGGTAAAGGAAACAGATGAGGTGGTCTGAGGGGCTCAGCAGAGGCTGCAGATGCTGAATTTGCAAGGTTGTGAGTCTAGGCTGCTGTGTGGTTTTCTCTGGCAGTCCTAACAGCCTGGGTGTAGTAGAGAACTGGAACAGTTGGATTGACCAGTGTAAGGGTTTTGCTGGCGATGGCAGCAAGACTTGGAATCAGGACGTTGACAATATTGCTTGGACATGGTGACAAAACTGACTATGAGATCTAGGCTGAAGAGGGAAGAGAGTAGACATGAGATGGTTGAGTGAGCCAAAGAGGGGCCAGGAGATGAAAGGGCATGAGGAGACTGAAGCCATGTGTAGTGGAAGAGAGAGAGAGAGCGCTGGAAAGTGGCAGCTCAGTATCATGTATATAGAGAGGGGTGCCCTCTCCACCTCTCATCACAGTGTTTATTATTTTTAAATGTAAAAAGTAGCGTGTGTTTTCTGTAAAAACTTCAAACACTTTAGAAATATCAAATCCATTTAGGAAGTAAAAGTCCCTTATGATTCTTATAGTTTGTTATGATTGTATTGCTTTAAATGTATTTTTAATAGTTTGGGATATCTTCTTCAGTATTTTTCCACCCATTAGTTCTTAGTATTGTTTCAGAAATGAAATCTTACCATATATACTGTTCTGAAACTTGCTTTTCTTCTCTTATGTCTTGCATGCAATAATTTCTTGTTACCGGCTGGGCGCGGTGGCTCAAGCCTGTAATCCCAGCACTTTGGGAGGCCGAGACGGGCGGATCACGAGGTCAGGAGATCGAGACCATCCTGGCTAACATGGTGAAACCCCGTCTCTACTAAAAAAATACAAAAAACTAGCCGGGCGAGGTGGCGGGCGCCTGTAGTCCCAGCTACTCAGGAGGCTGAGGCAGGAGAATGGCGTAAACCCAGGAGGCAGAGCTTGCAGTGAGCTGAGATCCGGCCACTGCACTCCAGCCCAGGCGACAGAGCGAGACTCCGTCTCAAAAAAAAAAAAAAAAAAAAAAAAAAATTAATAATAATAATAATTTCTTGTTACCCATAAATCTTTGAGAGTGGGCTATTTGAACTAAAGATTATATTTAGATAGAGAGCAGCATCTGGCAATGATGAGGTCTAGAGGGTATCTGTGGGAACGCAGATTGAAATGTAATGGAGGTGAAAGTGTCTTGATTGGGTTTTTAGCTACATAGTTGCTGCAGTCACCCGGGACTGTAGCAGGAGTTGAGAGGCAAAGAGCAGTGTGATCCATCTGGCAGAATCATCAGTGAGTGAGTGTGAAGGTGTCAGTAGATGGAAGAGGTGAAGGCAGGGAAGCAGGTGTAAAGCTGAGTGGCAGGAGCCGCCATGGAGCAGTATGGTTGAATAGTATGTCTCCCCCTGCCAAGGAGACAGGAACCAGATAGGAAATGAACCTTCTGTGTCATTTAAGAAGGATGGACTTTATTCTATAGGAAATGGGGTGAAAGGGGAGTAGAATAGGACACTTACATATTTTAAAGATTTTGAGGGGTGAGAATATGAAGACTAGAGGTCTGCAGCCCAGTTGGGATACTGTTGTACTAGTCTTGGAAAATATATGAGGGCTTGAGGATGTTCACGAATCCAACTGGATAGCACTTCATGACTGATGGGGAGGGGGTGAGGGAGCAGGAGGGTTGAGGAAGATTCTTGTACTACTGACTTGAGAGATGACAAATTGAGATTATGAGAAATAGAGGAAGAGGCAGAACAAGGAGTGTGTGTGTGCTTACATAGGGGAGAAGGGGTGCAGAGGAATAGAATGGCTATTTAATGAAAATATAATTCTAGGAGTTTGTGAAATTAACTTTAAAAAATAAAAATTTATTCTAGATGGAAACTGAAGTTTTTGAGATATGTCTCACTGGTACAGTAAATGTCCTATGAAAAGTAGGTGCCTTGCCAACAGGGTGACTAGAGTCAACAATAATCATTTGATTGTATTTTTAAAAATAACAAAAAGAGTATAATTGGATTGTTTGTAACACAAAGGATAAATGCTTGAGGTGGTGGATACCCCATTTACCCTGATATGATTATTGCATATTGCATGCCTATATCAAAATATCTCAAGTACCCCAGAAATACAGACACCTACTATGTACCCACAAAAATGAAAAATAAAAATTTTTGAAAGTAAGTACTTTGTTATCCAGACCTTTTTAGCTAAAAAATTCTTTGGTTCATGGACACTTTTACTATATCTTGACCTGAGCAAGGTCTTTAAAAGCAGGGTGTTCAGCTGACCTATGGATTAATGCATGACCCAAGGCATTCCAGAGACACGCAGGCATGTGACCCACTTGCATCGATTCAGTTCTTTGTTAGATATTGGAGCAGTGGACTAGGTGACTCATTTTCAAATAATTTTTTACCCCTACTCCTGAATGTTGACTCTGTCTAGCCTACTGGTAGATTATTCAGTAGATATTCACATACATCCATTATAGACAAGTCACTATGCATTACGGTCTTTACCTCGAGGAGTTATAAAGTCTGTTAAGATTAGAATAAGCACATATATAACTGCCAAGTAGGTGCTATAAAGGGGAACAAAAAGTAAGCAACTAGAAGGTCAAAGAGGCTGAACAATCACTCTCAGCTGATAGAATCAGAAATTGCTTTAATAAGGAAATTTAGAATCAGAAATTGCTTTAATAAGGAAATTATGTTTGAATCAGAGAGGAATCTGTACAGATGTGGAAGGACATTGTAGTCGGAAGGAGCAAGCATGAGCACAGTTTTAGGGAAAATACCTTAATCCTTGATACAGAGCTGCAAAAGCATTATCTAACTACTACAGGCTGAAATTGCGACATATGGTTAGTGATCAGGTACAAAAGGAAAGTGGCCCCATGCTTTAAAGTACTTAAGAAATAAGTGAGTTTTGATTAAAAAAATACCTTGGTCATCAGATTTTAACAAGATACCTATATTTTGGTTTGATAAAAGGAGGACATTCTGTTCAATTAGAATGGCCAGTTTAAATTTACAACAAAGCTTGTGAATACAACTTTTCATATTTGGGATAAATTCTTGTCATGATATCTATGCATCAAAGGATATGCATAGTTTTTAAAAATTGCCAAAAGGAGGTTACTGATTTACATTCTACCTATAGCATACGAGAGTGTCCACCTTAAACATCCTTGTCAACAAAGTTTTGCCAGTCTTTCTTTTTTCTTGAAAAATTAAAAATATTGAAAGAGTTATAGGTACACAAAAAGTTGCAAGGAAAGTACAGAGAGGTCTCTCATACCCTTGACTTCCTATTTCCTCCAATGATTATGTCTTGTATAACTAGTACAGTACCAAAAGCAGAAAATTGTCATTGGTTCAATGTGTGTGTGTAGGTCTATGTCAGTTTATCACAGGTGTAGATTTGTTTAGTCAACACCACAATCAAATACAGAAAATTTCTTTATCGGATTCAGTAATATCATAGAAATGAACTCATAGCTTATAGGAAGTGAAAATTTTCCTACTAGCCAATTTTCTTTTTTTTACCCCAACGCGTCAAGACTTTGTCTGTCATTTTATTTCTTCTTTGTGTGTCTGTTCCATCACCATAAACATCTCCTTGGTGCTATCCCTTTATAATCACCTCCTCACCATCCCTAATCCCCAGCAACCACTAATTTGCTCTTCATCTCTATAATTGTATCATTTTGGGAATGTTATATAAATGAAATCACATGTTATATAAATGACCTTTAGAGATTGGCTTTGTCTCTGTTTTTGCTTGAGATGCATCCAAGTTGTTGTGTGTATCAATGGTTCATTGCTTTTTATTGTCAAGTAATACATAGTTTTCTATGTATTACTTCATTGAGTAAAGTAATCGTTTTCTGTCTTGCTGGACAGTTCTTTTTCTCTCTCTTTTTTTTTTTTCTAGAGAGAGCATGAACTTTTGGGAACTTCTTTTGTCATATTTGTTGATCTTTCCAAACTGTTGGCTCATCCAATACAAAGTCTGGGGTAAATGAGGCAAAAGAAAACTGAGGGAACTCATCAGTCTGTTTTTCCTTGGATCTGAGGTTCCTAGCTAGTCTGCATTCTTTTTGGAAACTTTCAGTCTTCTTTTGCTTATTATATGTATAAAATGCCTATAATTTTTAGCTATTTTTAATGGAAGGAATAAGTAAAAATATGTCTGCTCTATTTTGTCAGTAGTGGAAGTCCTTTGCCAGTTTTAAAAATGGGTTTAGTATATTAATATTTTTCATTGTGAAAATTTTAAAACATGCAAAAATTAGAGATAATAGTAAAATCTGGCTTCAACAATTCCCAACATTCCTCTATTCTTATTTAATCTGTCCTATACATGCATATAGACACACACATTTATTTAATTGTTATCACAGATATTTAATGAGTAAAAAATATAAGTGATCTAAATATTGAATATTAGGAAAACACGTACATCGATTATGGTTGACTGATATGATAGAATATTATATAGGTATTAAAACTGATGTGTTTTCATGTAGTTTTTTTTATTTTTCTATATATTTTTTAAGTTCTGGGGTACATGTCCAGGATACGCAGGTTTGTTACCGAGGTGAACGCAAACACACACATTTTTTCCTGTAGTATTTTAAAGTATATCAGACAAGATTTATTTTTACCTGTAAATAATTCACTAAATGTCAGATAATAACTTTTACAAAAAATCAGACCCATAATACTATTATCCTTCCCAACAAAACTGATTTTTAAAACCATTTTATGTTTATTAACATACTTAGCAAATAATAACAACAATAACAATAGCACCTTTAAGTTTTTGGAATGGCTATAGTTTGATAGGAGTATTAATTAATGAATTAAAAACAAAAATGTTTAATCTGATGAACAGTAATTATTTTATATCATCCATTATTCAGTTTTAAAATCATAATCCAAACAAGGTCTACTCTTGTATTTTAATTCATAACCTCTCTCTCTCCTTCCCTTCCTTTCTCCTTCTCACCCCTCTCTCCTCCTCCTCCTCTCTCTTTCATGCTATGTTTATTATGAATAAACTGAGTCATTTTTCTATAACATTTTTCACATCCTGGATTTAGATTTGTTGTATTCTTACAGAGCATATATGTTCTTCCTTTCCCTCTATCTCTTGCAGTTGGGCTGGTAGGTCAGAGGCTTAGTTAGATTTAGGTTTCGATTTGTGTCCATAGTACTACATAGGTGGTGCTGTGTACTGCGTCACATCAGGAGGCACATAATGCCTGTGTTTCACTCTTTTAGTGTTAGGATTAATTTGGAGGACTCAGGTGTTGTCAGCCTGATTGAGCCATTATCAGGTTCTTCATCAACATCTTACCTAATTATTTTAGCACTGATAATCCTTCATTTCATTAGGGGCTGTAAAGTGGTGATTATTTTTCTGTCATTTTTCTGCATTTATTAGTTGGAATTCTTTTATAAAGAATAATTTTCTTTCATCAACTATTTGGTTAACCTACAATGCAATTTATACAGTAATAGTGCAGAATAAATGGTTGATTCTTTCCTTTTATTATTTCCAAAGTAATTAGTTTGGTGCTTTAGCAACTTCCAAAGTTGACCAATTATTTTTTTAAAGTATCATTTAAATTCAGATTTAAAAAATGAATCCATTGCTGACTTTTTTTTTTTTTTTTTTTTTTTTGATGCTGAAATTGTCTCATCTTTGGTTAATGGGAATGCTTTCAAGTTGCTCTGGATCCCTGGCAACTCTGGTGGCTCTTGATAACATCTTGTTTTATGGTATGAGACAATGTGCCAAGTTCACTGTATACATTTTGTACCCTTGTCCTCAAATTACCTGTTTCTCCAAGGAGTTGTGATTCCTTTCAGTGGGAAATGGTGCTTGGAGACCACAATCTAGGTCTCGGCACTGTCATTGCCACCAGACTTTCATTGCTTATGGGCTTTTTCAGTGGGCAGGTTATTTAAAAAGAGAAAATCATCACAAGCTTGTATTTATTTTCAATTCAAATGTTAAGATTATAGGGTTTCTTAATATAAAAACTTTTCTTGGTTTATACTTCTAAAGATACTGAAATGCTTGGTTCCTAACTATATTGATGTAGCTACTTACTTGTTTTAAAAATGTTATTACTAATATCATGACCAACAGCAAGACTACTGGATAAATAAGATTTCTCTGCTTTTTCCTGTGTTTTGACAGCATATCTCATTAAGAATACAGTCAAAATACATATTTTTTTTGAGGCGGAGTCTTACTGTGTCACCCAGGCTGCAGTGCAGTGGCACGATCTTGGCTCACTGCAACCTCCACTTCTCAGGTTCAAGTGATTCTCCTGCCTCAGCCTCCTGAGTAGCTGGGACTACAGGTGCCTGCCACCACCACGCCTGGCTAATTTTTTGTATTTTTACTAGAGACCGGGTTTCACTGTGTTAGCCAGGATAGTCTTGATCTCCTGACCTCATGATCTGCCTGCCTTGGCCTCCCAAAGTGCTGAGATTACAGGCGTGAGCCACCGCACCCGACCAAAAATATTGTATTTTAAGGTTGGTTGGAATAATTGTTTTCTCTCTGTGGTTATGGCAGCAGCTGGATATACAGCAAGGTTCATTTGTTTCAGTTTTTTTTTTTTTTTTAAGAATTGATTTTCCTTTCACGTTTCTTTTTTCATTTTTGATATGTAAAACACTTACATGGTTCCAAATCAGCACTATATAGTGAGGTGCATTCAGAGAAATCTCTCTTTCATTCCTGTCTCCTCTACCCTGTTCCTTTACTCCTCCTGTAGGTAACCACTCTTATTGGTTTATGTATCGTTTCATATTTTAGCTAGTGTATCATTTGGATAGATTCCTAGAATAGGGGTTGCTGAGTCAGATGTATGTGCATATGTAACTTTGCTAGATATTTTATAACACCATATTTTTAGCTCTTTGTAACTGTAATCATATAATCAAAAATGATAATGTAGCTTCTTCCTTTCATGGATTTTTACTTTATGTTGTCCTTTAATAGAAGGCTTTAAAATTTCCAGGAGAATGGACCTTCCTGTTTCTTTGTTTTGTTTTTAAGTTTCTAGTTTTGTTGTATTATGATCAGACTGTTGTTTGTAATATTTCTACATTCAGAACCACTGGTATTTTCTTTGGTATTATATTTTTAATATATAACCAAAGTTTTGTGACCATTCCATTTGCTGTTGAGGAAGCATATTTTCTATTATTAGGATGTAGTGTTTGATATATATTCCTAAACCTATTCAATGTGTTATGTCATTAAAATATTTTATGGTCTTACTTATGTTTTTGTCCACCTAACAGGTCTTACTGAGAGTAGTTTATTAACATCTCCTAATATTTGTGCATTTGTTTTTCCTTGCATCTCCCATAACTTCTGCTTTATATGGATGGTTTCTGTGCTGTTTTGGTGCATAGATAATAATTGTTGCATCATCATTTTGAATTATGGTGTTTCATACTCTAAAATATTCTTCTTTGTCTTATTAATGATTTTTAAAAAATCTATCTTAAAATCAAGACCACGATCTATGCTTTTTTATTGCTGCTGTTGTTGTCACCACCCAGCTCTGACAGAATGGGCTCCCCAACCAAAATTTGTCTTGGATGTCAAGATTGGTGATGCCACTCATGCACCTAGAAGATATGAAAAGATTATGGTTCACATAAGGAGGCTTTCTGTGAGAGCAGGGCAGGCTCCTAAACAGGTTCAAAAATAGCTTGAATCCAGTAGTGCCAGCTGCTTGGGAGGCCTAGGTTGGAGGATTGCTTGAGCTTAGGTGTTCAAGACCAGCCTGGTCAACATAGCAAAAACCTGAGTGTGGGGAAAAAATAGAAATCCTCTTGTTGGGAAGAAATATTTTTTAAAAATAAATAACTTGAGAATAGGGAAAAGATACTGGTTTGGCTTTTATTGTGGTTAAGGGTGGGGCTATAATAATAGTTCTTATGCAGTCTGGACCTTGTGTTGTTTGAACTTTCCACTGGTACCAGAGGAGGGAACACCTGAGTTTTCTTACCAGCTTGTCCAAAGGTAGGGGAATATTAATTTCATTCCATTACTTTATTTTCTTCTTAATGAGCTCCAGTTATAGCATGTTGGATCTTCCTTGACTGTCTTCTGTTTCACCGATTGCCATCTTAGAGGCTTTCTGCCATAACGACCCCTTTTTTGTTTTTTAAAATTTCATATTCATTTCCTTTGGTGTTTTACTGGTTTATTTCAGTGTGCCTTATTATATTTTCCTTCAAATCTGCTTTCCTTTATACAGCTCTTCCTCCTATGTGTTGGTCTGGTATTTCCTTACTGTCTTGTGAGGTTGTTTTTTTTTTAATGGTTTTAGGGTTTTTAATTTGATATTTTATCAAGAATTTTTAGTTAGTTCTAATTTTTAGCACAATGATTGGATAACCTAGCCTGCTATTAATAAAAATAGAAATCCCTACCTAGTCATAGATGGTTTTCTGAAGTTGCAAGTGTTCTGCCAGAAGCCTGAACAAGAATATGCAAAAGGGAGATGCCATATTTCTTTGATTCAGAGATATTGGGTGGCTATTCACTGGCTTATTTATGACTATAAGCTTTAAAACTTTTCCCAGAAATTTCCTTTCCCCATCTTATGTCATGCTATTTTGAACTCTGTCCAGCTGTGAAGGCCTGTGACCTTGTGTTTATTCTGTTTTGAAGCGCTGATTCTCATAAGAGAGAGCTTTCAAATATGTAGATAAATTATCAAACTATTTAGTATGTTTATTGGGCAGCGTTTGTTTTTCTCATTGGGAAGATAAAAGGGGCAAAATGTAGAAATAACTCGTGTTTCCATGTCTTCCTGAGCTTAGTCTAGAATCCCTTATTTTGTCTAAAATGGATTCTAGATCTTGGGAGGAGGATAAATCGAGTCACATGGACTAGAATCCTTTGTTAAGATATTTGTTCCAAGCATTTGGATTTTGGAAGATCAGTATTTTCTAAACCTTCCTATATTTGAAAAAGCTTAAAAAAATTGTGGCCTGTATTCAGGAATTAACTGTATTTGTTCTAAGACTTTTTTTTTTTCACTCTTAGGTGAGAAAAAAAATTACTAAAAATGACAAGTAGAAGACTTGAGGAGTCCATGGGGGCCGTTCAGATGGGATTGGTCAATATGTTCAAAGGATTTCAAAGCAAGGTTTTGCCACCCCTGAATCCAAAGGTGGTTACAGAAGAAGAAGTAAACCGAATGGTAATGTATCAGGGAATTAATATGTAAAATACTTAATGCAATCTCCTTAGGAGAATGACAATTGCCACTTGGCATTCTCAGAATGCCAAACAGAATTACTGACTGATTAATATCAATTTAGTTATAATGGTAGCTTTCTAATGTTATAACTATAATCAATTTAGTTATAACATTTAGTTATAATGGTAGCTTTCAAAGACTATAAAGGTAGGTACCTTTTAAAGTCTGAGAAGTTTTGAAATTGCATACATACTTCAAAGTAGAGGCTTGATTTGCTTAATCAGTTGAAGTAAGACTTCACAAATGAACTCTTAAGATTTTCTAAGTATTAGGTAGCACCATGACAAACCGTCATTTGTTTAGTTCAAAAACCGTCAAATATCAGAATTTCATAGGATTCAACCTAATTATTTACTACCTACTGATTGTCAAGAGTAATTTTTGTTTGTATATTTATAGAACACGGAGCATTAAAATAATGACTAATTGGTATTTAAGAAAAATACATATTTTTCCTATTCTTTAAAATAAAACATATTTATAGCTTTAATTATTTATGATTGGTGATAATTTAATTATGAACCACATGCTATAGAAAATATTAGTAAAAATGTATAGTGCCAGGGATAGTATTCACTACATTTAAAAAACTAATCTTAAGTTGCATTCCAATTAGAGAAATAAAATCAATCATTATTCTCTTTTGTGGTGGTGGTTGGTACATATTTAAAGAAACTCCTGGCATTTTGCTTGTAAGACCTAATTGTTTTAATTTAAATCACAATATAGCTGATACCTCTTAACATTTTATTATCCTTATCTGGGTTCCAATCAAAAAGAACTTAACCAAGTTGAAAGCTGTATTAGAAATATACCTTCATTTAAATGGATTCAATCACAGAAATAAAATTTGTAGAAAAATAAGCATTCGTAAAGTACATTGTGTTTAACCCAAGGCAACATAAATCAGCTAAGTTATATACCCTCAAATGTTATTAAAAAGTCTTCGCATATACTTAAGCATTATGTAGCTGCCAATGATCATAATCTCCCTGCACATAAAGTAGGAACATTCTAGAACCACAATAACTATAATTGGTTCTGGGTAACTAATCCCTTGTTGGGTTAGTTTTATTTAAATGCTGGGTTACTTTTTCTTTCTCACAACATTGGAAAGGGTAAAAGCATTTTGTCTTCTTACTGGGGTGTGTGAATGTGACTCGCTGTGGGATCTGCTGATTAGCTCAGAGCTCTTTCAAAGCGAGGTCTAAATGTGCTCTTGTGACGTCTCTAAAGTTCAAACTCATTCCTAAGTGATGCAGTCACACTTCCTAGAAGTGATGCAGTCACACTTCCTAGATAAGATTTCTCTCTAACATCAAATCGTAGTTAATCACCCAGAAGCTTTGTTTGCATATTGTAATGTTAGTTGAGAAACAGAGGTATTTCAAACTCCTGATTTTTGAAGCCCTTGAGTGACTTTACAAACTGAGAGTTTTATGCACAGATGCCTCTTCTGAGCATAAATGTTAAGCTCTTTGGACATGTTCCTGTGCAATTTCTTGACTTTTTTCTCTCAGGTTCTTTGGTGTGATTCCTTCAGAATCATAAGGAAACAGCAACCACATGTCATTTTCAGTTACTGTGCAAAGACCTCAAAAGTGTATGGGTACTTCTCTTATATAATTTACTTATTTTAAATATTTTATAAGGGAACTTAGTGGCATTCCAGAATTATCCTGAAAGCTGCAAACACAAATTATTAATTACTGGTACTTATGAAAACACTTTTTCAGTACAACCACTTATGAATCTTTGGTTCTTATTGTTTTACATTCTAGCTTACACCCTCAGAGTTCCTGAAGGAAATGTCCCTCACCACCGAGCAGAGACTGGCAAAAACACGTTTGATGTGCCGACCACAGATCATCGAACTCTTAGATATGGGGGAAACAACACATCAGAAGGTAGCTGCTCTCTGTCATACTTGCATATAAAGTGGGCCCTGGCACAACACGAAAATTCCAGAACAATAACTAAGTAAAATTTGTTTCCTGGCTACCTAATCCTTTATTGGGTTTGTTTTCAGTCCTCCTTTTCTGCCTCTGAATATCTTCATATCTTTGATTTGGTATGGTGAAGACTGCAATACATAAGTGCAAACCTCTTTTAAAATAACTTTTGACTAGTCATACTTCTTTCTTAGCTATTTCTGAATACTATTTGACACCATAGTTTATACAGGGTAGGAGTAATTCTAAGAATTATATTAGTCAAGCCCAATTAAGTTATTGTCTTAGTGTAACAAATAATCTCTCCTTATGTGAGCTGTCCACTAGAAAAGGAGTTGGAATTTTTAATTAAAGTAGGCATTCGTTGTCTGTTCTGGCTCATTTCCAATAACATGTATCCTTTTAGTCTCCAAAGAATAGCGATTTTATCATGTTTCTATATTCGAATGTAAACCATACATTCCAGGCTTTAGGAGCATATGATTATAAAAGGTCTGGTTTCCTATTTTTAAATTAATTTATTACATTAAAAACAAATTAATTAAATTGTTAATTAAATTAACAATTAACTAAATTGTTAATTAATTTAACAATTTTAATGGTGGCTTAAACTGGAATGGTGGTGGAGAATATGGTGAGAAGTGGTATGATTGAAGATACATTTGTGAAGGCAGAAATGTATCTTTACTTTTTTTTTACTTTAATGTGTCTTTACTTTTTTAAATCTTTTACTTTTAATGCACAAATTATGGTATGAACCTCCAATAGTTGGGCTGCTGGGAGATTAACTTCTTCTCAAAGAGTTCCCCAGAACTTTCCTCTGAAAATTCCTGAGAGTTTTTCAATGTTATGTTCCTCATGAAGAATGAGTGAGGCTTGTCTGCTCTTACTGCTACACCATTGCTTCCCTTGTCTAGGATTTGCATAAACTTCACCGTTCTGAGCATTGCTAACTTTTTATTGCTTTGTCTGTTCCCCACAACCACCCTCCAAATTTGAGGGGAGGGAACATAGTCTTTTCCAAGACATTTCTTCTAATTAAGGGCCATTTCCTCTTTTTTGAAAGTATAACACGTATCAGGCTATGCGGAGTTTTTCATGTGTACTACTAGTGTATGTATTTTAATGTGTTTTGACTCTGCTATAAATGATGAGGCAATCAGATACTTTACATTACACTTTCTCTCCTCTCCTCTTTAATTCAGTTGGTTATTTTTAATTTATATTCTGAAATTTAATCATTTATCTCTTAGATGGGTGACAGTCATCTACTAATTTCTTCAACAAGAGCTTATGAAGACTGTATTTCTTTGTTTTATGTGTTTTATAATATTTGTGTCTTGCCTTTATACTGAACTGCAGATTTGTTACTTATGAAATTCTTGGGCCACAAATTTTCATAACAGTTTTGCAGGCATTTTCTCCACTACCTTCTGACTTTAAATGATGGTATGTAGAAGTCAGAAACCAGCTTGATTTCTCCCCCTATAAGTTAATCTTTTAGCTCATGTGCCCAAAGATTGATTGTTATTATTTAAAGTTCAGTATTAGGATACCACTACATTTTTCCTGAGGTACTGTGGGCGTTTATTTTATTTTTAGAAAGTTTTTCTTGAATTATCAAGTTTTTTTATATCATTTTTCAATTATGAATATGTTGGACCTTCTTTGTCTGCCCTTCTTCTGAAGCTTGGATTTCCTCGCTCGTACATTTTTAACTTTCTGTTCATTTCCATTGTATTGTCATTACATTCATTAGGCTATCCTCTGTGTCCCTTACTTTGAGTTATGTATATATTTCTTTTATGCTTCATTTTTGACCAGACCAGACCTGGTTCAACAGACCTCTTGAATCATCCCACTTCTCACCACTTCCTCCACCACCATTCCAGTTTAAGCCACCATTATCTAGAATATCAAAATTGCCTCCGTTTCCATCTCGTTCTCCCCCTGCCCCCATTATCACAAAGCAGTAAGAGTGATTTTTTAAAATGTAAATCAGAACATGTTACTTCCATGTTTAAAACCATCCAGTGACGTCCCATTACTCGCATAATAAAATCTAAACTCAGTGCCATAACCTCTAAGGTCCTGTACCATCTAGTCCTGCCTCCCTCACGGACCTCTTTGCCTTCTTTGTTGTTGTTGTTGTTTTGTTTTGTTTTGTTTTGAGACGGAGTCTCACTCTGCCGCCCAGGCTAGAGTGCAGTGGCGCGATCTCGGCTCACTGCAAGCTCCGCCTCTTGGGTTCACACCATTCTCCTGCCTCAGCCTCCCGAGTAGCTGGGACTACAGGTGCCTGCTACCACACCCAGCTAATTTTGTTTCTGTATTTTTAGTAGAGACGGGGTTTCACCATGTTAGCCAGGATGGTCCCGATCTCCTGACCTCGTGATCCGCCCACTTCGGCCTCCCAAAGTGCTGGGATTACAGGCGTGAGCCTCTTGGCCTTCTCTTCTGTCTCTCATTCTCACTGTATTTCCCCTATGCTGCTCTTCAGACACTCAAAGACAATTTCCACCTGAAGCACTTTGCACTTGCTTTCCCTTGTAACTGGAGTGCTATTCTAAAATCTTAGCGTGACTCGCTTCAGACCTCTACTTAGAAGTCATCTCAGAGAGGCCTTCTCTTGACTGCCTATCTAAAAGAGCAGCTACCTGCCAGTCCCCTACCTCCTTGTCCTGCTTTAGCTTTTTTACACAGCCTTTTCACTACCTGACTTTATGTGCTGTATTTCTGTATTTTTTGTATGATCGCTTGAGCTTCAAGAATGTCAACTTCATGAGGTTAGGGCTTTTTTTGGCTTTATTCACTATGTTCAGCATACAAAAAAGAACGTGGCACATGTTGGAAACTCAATATTTATTGAATGAGGACATGAATTTTTAATCTCTCCTAACTGCTCACTTCTTTACATTCTTAAATATTTGCTTTGTGCTCTTTGATTTTTTTTTTCCATTATGCTCTTTGAGCTTATGGTGAAATGGTGTAGTTAAGACTGATTGCTTCATGGCAGAAATTTGATTAGCCAGAAATTAAAGAGTATATACTGTATTATTCCACTTATATAATCAAGAAAACTAACCTATGATGTGAGAAGTAGATTACCTGTGTTACCTTTGTCATAAATCAAGTGACCATATATTTAATAATTGGTTTGGAGGCTTTCTAATCTGGTACATTTATTTTTATGATAAATCTTGTGCTAACATCTCATTATTATTACTGTGGTAAGTAACAGTATATGATATGTAATAATATAATTATCATGTTGTACTACATGATATAGCAAATCCTCCTATCTTGCTCTTCAAATGTATCTTGTCTATTCTTGGTCCTTTGCATTTCCATATAAATTCAATCAGCTTTTTTGTTTCAAAAAAAATCTGTTGGGATTTTTTAAAATATATTGCATTGAATTTTTAGATAAATTTGGGGAACATTTGACATCCTGAAAATATTGAGTCTTTTAATTCATGAAAATAGTATATTCCTGCATTCAATTAAGTTCTCCTTAATTTCTCTCAATAATGTTTTTAGTTTCTGGACAAAGGTCTTACACATCTTTCATTAGATTTATTTCTGTGTGTTTTACATTTTAGGATACTATTTTAAGTAATATTGTTTATAAATTTCATTTCCTAAATGTTCGTTGCTAGTACCTACAGATAGAATTTGTTTTTGTATGTTGACCTTGTACTCAGTGACCTTGATAAATCACTTACTAATTCTAATAAGAGAATTATTAGAATGATTTATTTGTAGGTTATTTTGAATTTTCGAAATAAACAATTACTTTGCCTGGGGAAAATGACAGTTTTGTTTCTTCTTGTTTGAGTTCCAGTACTAAAACAACCTTGAATTTCTGAGATGAACCCAGCTTGGTCATGATGTGTTATCGTTTTTATATAGTGCTGGTGCCGGTTTCAGTTTCAGTTTGCAAATTTTTTTTTCCTCTCTCTCTTTCTTTGTTTCTTCTATCTATCTATCTATGGTTTATGAATGAGATTGGCCTATAGTTTTCTTTTCCGTTAGTGTCTTTCTCAGGTATATAAAGGAGGTTATGTTAACATTATAGATGAGTTGGGAGACATTTCATTTTTTTGTTTTTCTTTTCTTTGGGACAGTTTCTATAATACTTGAGTTGTTTCTTTTATGTTTGGTAGAATTTGCTTGTAAAGCTGTCTGGGTTTGGAGTTTTCTCTGTAAAAGGTTTTTATTTACAGATCTAATTTCTGTAATAGTTTTAGAGCTATTCAGATGTTCTGTTTCTTCTTGTGCCAGTTTTGATACATTTTTATTGCATTTTTCTAGGAGTTTGTATTTTTACCTATATTTTCACATTTATTGACATAATAGTTATTTATTATCTTTTTACTGAGTTCGGGTTCTATTGTAATATTCCCATTTCCATTCTTTGTATTTGTTCTTTGTGCCTTCTGTCTTATTTTCTTGATCAAACTCACTCGGTATTTTGTCAATTTTATTAATCTTTTTAAAGACCTGAATTTTGCTTTGTTGTTTTTATAGTATAGTTACTTTTATTTCATTAATTTCCTCTCTTGTTTTTGTCATGTCGGTTTTTTTCTTTCTTTGGATTTATTTTGCTATTTATTCTAACTTGTTAAGATGGATACTTACAGCTACAGTTTTCAAACTGTGTGCCAAGGTGCCCCAGGGTGCAACCGTGAACTCACAGGGCATCATCAGATAGTCTGAATTTTCAGGGGAAACCTGGCAATACCCAAAATCGATTGGATGCTAAACAGGATCCTGTACACTTTGATGATGTCATGCTTTACAAACCTAGCTCCTCAGTGGTTGATCAAATAAAAAGCAAGTACTTTGTGAAAATCAAAATAGAACAGGAAATGAGGGGTGCAAGACCAATTTGGTTCTGTTGTGCAGTGCCCAACCAGCGCACACATCCCATTAGTAAGCTAGTTATTTGTATTATTATTTTGTATGATGAGAATTTATTTAGAGTAACCACATATTTACCCCTTTATTACTCTCCTTTCCTTCCTGCATCACTGAACTTCTAAGAGAAATTCTCTTCTCTGTAAAGAATACCCTTTGGTATTTTCTTTAGAAGTTGGTGACAACATTTTTCAATTTTTATTTCTCTGAAAATGTGTTTATTCAAACTTCGTTTTTGAAGGGACTTTCCCCAGGTAAAAAATACTATGCCTGCAGGGTTTTTTTTTTCAGGATTTACAACATTTTATTCCTCTGCCTTCTGACTTGTGTTACGTTGAAAAGTAGGCATGCACTTTTGCTCCTTGAAAGTTAAATATTCTATTTTTTCCCTCTAGTTTCTTTTACACATTCTTTTGTCCTGTGTTTTCAGTGCTTTTACAATGATGTACCTGGGTATGGATTTCTTTTTGAATATTTCCTATGTTTAGTTTTAATATCCATAGATCTATGTAGTATTATCTTCCCCAGTCATTTTTGTCAATGTGTGACTGTAACAATAATTTACTCTTTCATTTGCAGTTTTCAGGAATTGACCTGAATCAGGCATTATTCCAGCCCTTTCCATCAGAAATTATATTTCAGAACTACACTCCCTGTGAAGTCTATGAAGTTCCACTGATTTTGAGGAACAATGACAAAGTGAGTATGTTCACTGGGGTGGGTGAACTCTTCCAGGATATATGAGAATGGGTTATAGTAAAGTGGGATCTTGAGGGATCTTTGATAAGTTCTTTAATTTGATAGACTTAGGAAAATAGTATGAAAACATGTTCTTTCATTGTAAACTTAATGAAGACAAGGCTGTGTCTGTTTGTTGCTATATGTTGAGTCCTAACCAGTGCCTAACAAGTAGTGAACTCCCAACATGTGCACTAACTTTTGTTGATTAAAGGATTGACCAGATGAATGTCACAGGGTTCTCATGTATGACAAATTGGGCTAGGTTTTTATTTAAGACAGGGAAATTACTATTAATGCTTATGTAGTCTTCATTAGAGACACCATTTCCCCAATTCAAGATATAAACTCTACTCCTGAGAATTGCAATTGTTGAGCATATATGTATGTATATATGTGTGTGTGTGTGTGTGTGTGTGTGTGTATATATATATATATATATATTTTTTTTTTTTTTTTGGAAACAGAGTTTCGTTCTTGTTGCCCAGGCTGGAGTGCAATGGCATGATCTCGGCTTACTGCAACCTCCACCTCCTGGGTTCAAGCGATTCTCCTGCCTCAGCCTCCCAAGTAGCTGGGACTATACATGTATGCACCACCACACCCAACTAATTTTGTATTTTTAGTAGAGACAGGGTTTCTCCATGTTGGTCAGGCTGGTCTCGAACTCCTGAACTCAGGTGATCCACCCACCTCAGTCTCCCAAAGTGCTGGGATTATAGGCGTGAGCCACCGTGCCTGGCCAAGCATTTATATTTATATTCTCCAACGCATTTATATTCTGCAAATTGTACCTTTTAAAACTCCTTCTTTTCACTTCTAAAAAATGTAGGTCCCTTTCTTTCTTTTCTGTCTTCTCCTTTCTATAGAAGATAGCCTTCAGAGTTTGTCTACAGTCAGTTTTGGAAGGCTTCTCTCTGTCTGTCTTGTCTCTTTGTGATTGTAACGGAAGATTTCTTTTTCAGCCTTATGACTTTTTCTTTAGAGATAAATTAGGGTTTCTTTCAAGAAAAGATATTAAATGCCTGAAGAGTTTCTTGACACTTAACAATAATGAAAGAAAGAGTAATGCGGAAGTTCAGCATGAAGCACACTTGAGTGTGAAAAGTAATCAGATGGGGAGGAAAGCATTGGAGAGATGGGAAATCTGGGTGTAAAGACAAGGAGGAATACTTTTAGGGGTCTAAGAATGTGGAGGCAAAAAATTCTACTTATAAGACAAAATGGAAAATAAGTGAAGACTATGCAAGAATCCAAAGCAAATGGGAAGACTTGCAGTTATGTTTGGTACAGCCGCTCATTAAGGGAATCAGCAATGCCTTGCAGAGATCAATGGGGTGACTTAGTGACAGCAAAGCCAGACTCTGGAGAAAATAGTCTGTTTCATTTTTTTCTGCAGTGGCGTTAGTAAGAGAAGCTCATGGGACAGAAGTGAAAGAGAAAGAAAAGAACCGGAGGCGCACAAGGTTGTGTTCTTAGACCTCTAGAAGAGGTGCATTGCACAGACAGTAGGGCTCTATCTTTTCATGCACTTCAATTCTCACTTCTGACTCTCTTTTTCCATTTCTATATTACTTTTGACTCTTGCTGAGGTATTTTTAGGCTGCTAAAGTGGTACAGTCCAAAGCATCCTTTGGTCACCCCTCTCTGACCTTAAACAAGAAATGGTCATCAGTGGTTGTTTAATAGCAAGTCGGGGTAAAGGGCATATGTGAGTTTTGTCTGCCAGATGCTCAGTTCTCATGGATGACACAACATCTCTTGATAAGATGCAGCCAGAGTGCTGGCCACATGGAAAGAAGGTCCCATCCTAGGAACGTCCAGCTACTAACAAGCAGACAGTTCTCTCCAGGCGAGGCAGCCTTGTCCTCTGGTGACTCCAGGACCCTCATACCAGGTGGCTGATGTAACCCTGCTCCTCTGCTTCCTTAGTTCACAGTCTCATAATTGAGAAATAATTTTCATAATTTCTCATAGTTGAGAAAACTGAAGTTCAACCCTGACCAAGGTCACATGTCTAGTAATTAGTTGATGGAGATTTCAGTCTATGTTTAACTCTCTGCTTTTTCACATGCACAGTGTTTATCATCATGTTTCCCTGCAGATTCCAAGGTTGGTGAAAGTTGTGGAAGAAAGTTCACCTTACTTTAAAGTAATCAGCCCCAAAGATATTAGCCACAAAGTGGCTCCTGGAGTGCCTTCCATATTCCGAATCCTCTTTACTCCAGAGGAGAACAAGGTAATACCAGGACTGGCAAGACATTGGACACTTGTACTGGCAGATTGAAATTCAATTCTGAATATTTACAGAGGTGGTGGTGGTGGTGGTGGTGCTGGTGGTATTGGTGGTGGTCTTGGTGTTGATATTTGTGTTGGTGTTGGTGGTATTGGTGGTAGGTAGTGCTGGAGGGTGGTGGTGGTGGTGGGTAGTGGTGGTAGTGTTGGTGGTGTTGGTAGTATAGATGGTGGTGATATTGCTGCCATTGATGGTGGTGATGGTGTAGATGGTAGTGGTGGTGTTATTGATGTTGGTACTGGTATTGTTACTATTAGTAGTGTTGGTGGGTAGTGGTGGGTGATGGTGGTGGTGTGTGTAGATGGTGATGGTATTAGTAGTATGGTAGTATAGTTGGTGGTAATATTGTTGTCATTGATAGTGGTGGTGTGGTGGTGTAGATGGTGGTGGTATTGTTGTCACTGATGGTGGTGGTAGTAGTGTTGTTAGTATTTGTAGTGTTGGTGGGTGGTGGTGGTGGTGTAGACGGTGGTGGTATTGGTAGTATTGATGGGTGATGGTGGTGGTGGTATAGATGGTGGTGGTGCTGTCATTGATGGTGGTGTAGGCGATGGTAGTCGTGAGAGGAGTGCTGAGACAAAGGATAAAGATTTTGGCTTCTAGGAAGTTTGGGGCCTTAGTTGGTTATGACTTTCCTCCCCACATTCTAACTAGTTTGCAAAAGAGACCCAAGACTCAAATATAATATCATAGTATCGGCCTCAGTAATGGTAAAGCTAGAGCTGAGAGCAGAGGCCTGCCTGGCCTGCTCACACCGTCAGCTCACAGGCAGTCTAGGAAGAACCTACAGTCAAAAAGGAGGCCATTTTCTGTCTGCACCACTGCAGTGGTGGGGAGGGGAATGGAGCCCAATCTCACTCTCCTCAGTCATAGAAATTCCAGTTCCTCCTAGGAGGGAAGGAGCAGATATGGGGGCCTGAGGGTGGAGGCTTCCTCCCTACCCCTTCTCCAGGGAGTAGAATCGTTGGTCAAGTTTTCTTCTCTGTGGGCCTAAATGGGGACTTATGAGGAGGAAAAAAGAGTTTTACCAGCATGATTGAAGGAGTGAGGACAGAGAACAAGTCTTAAATATGCAGAACAAAATGCAGGCTGTATATCATATTAATAGCAGGCATGCTTATCTGTGTTGCATTCTTATGGTTGGAATCAGTAGAGCACAGTGGAGTCAGACAGAACTAGCTTGGAGTCCTTGCTTCCCCACTGCTAGTACCTATCGGCTGCTGTCAATATCATTACCAGTATTCCTTCTACTATTGCTGTTGTTACTACTTTTCTGGAGAGCAAGGATAGAGAATTTAATGTGGCTTGTTAAGTATGTACTCCTTGTGGTGAGTGGTTAAAAATACCATTATAATAATACCATTGTTATAATTTTGCCACTTTGTAGTATTACTATTTATATCTTAGGTTGTGTTTAGGAAACTACAATTTTGTTTGAGGTTCTACTGAAATAAATAAAAAGATAAATAACTCCAGATGTAGGGCTTTTTGTTGCATATTGTTGAAGTCCTCATTTTTTCTGGAGGCTCTATATCTGAATACTGTCTGTGGGGAGAACAGGGTCTGGATTTACTGTGGGTGTGAGACTCCTACACCGTCATTTCTGTAGGAAGCTGATTATAATCCTTTGTGCAGCTTGAAATACAAAGCATGCTGGATTTGAGGAGGTGGCTTTCCTTAGTTTTTTTCTGTGATGGAGAAAATATGTCTTCTATTGGATAAGTATCATTGTATCTGCACCTAGTCTGACTGAAAAAAGGGTACACAAGAGTTTCTGGAGATGGAATGTTCTATATTGGCATGAGGATTACATGGCTGAATTCATTTGTCAAAACATTTAATATTTGTGCTTTTCAATATATACTTAAGTTTTACCTAAAAAAACTTGTATAACAATAGAAGGGGGAGGGAGTGGGTAGAGGTATCGAGGGAACCAGAATAATGGAATGTTAAGAGTTGTTGAATTTGAGTAATGGGTACACTGGGGGTTTCTCATGCTAATCTGTCTTCTTTGTGCATGTTTTAAATTTTCCATAATCAAAAGCCAGAAGAAGAGAGATATTTTATTACTGTTTATCTATCCAGCAAAGAAATAGTTGAAATGTATTTAAAGTATGTTGCTATGTAGTTTATAAATATGAAATGCTAACATTCCTGGTGAGCATTATTGCTTCACTGTGTTTTGTAGCTGCTTATCTTACGCTCAGCTCTTTTATTCTTTCTTACCATTCCACTTATCCAGCATTGCATGTCTATTGAGGAACCCCTAATTTAAAAAAATTAACTAAGTTAAGTGTTGTTATACTTTTACTTCTAAATATCTGAAAGTTATCAAAAGCTACGTGCATGTTTGAGGAGACATAGTGAGGATAATGGTTACTTATGAGAAATTCAGCTATCCAATTTTGGAGACACTAAGATCTTGTGTTGGACTTGGCTCTAAACTCTATATAGTTTATTTCCAAAGACAGAGTTTTTTTCTCATTTTGCTGGCTAGCTAACACGATGGTGGCATAGTCAGTTATCTACATTCGCTTTCATTGTTGGAAAGTCGACAGGGCAGTGCGCAGAATGACCAGCTAGGGTTGGGCATGCTGTCTTTCGGGCTGCTCCAGAATGCAGCCAACAAGTGACTAGAGCCAGATTTATTTTAGGAAAAAAAAAAGTAATTCATTTCACCAAGTGTCAGTGTTTCTTCACTTGGCCAAATTGATAGCCAAAGTACATACTTTTTTCCTTCTTATCCCCTGCCGATCTCAGCACACTCCATTCTCATTTACCCTCCTCACATCTGGAGGGTGAGATATGTAAATTACAGCATGCCACAGTTAATAAGCCAGCCCTCTTTCAATTGGATTTTCAGTACCCATGTATATTAGCACGTCGAAGATGATAATGCAATTCATCTATTAATCTGGCTGCCTGGGGATGGAACTTGTTAAGAATGCCAAATGCCCAGATAACAAGTGCAGTAAATTTACTTTGGCTTTCTTTATCTTTCCTCACTCAGACTTTTTAAAAAATGATTGGACATGTTATTAATATAATAATCCTAGTGTACATATCATATACTGTAGAAATATAATAGCCAGTATCATCATAAAATAACACTATACAATTTTAGAGCCTGACATTTTTCTTGACCTCTTAAATTTGTATCTTTACCATTAAAATGAGAATGAAAAATATTAGGCTTTTGTGGGAAAGCAAAAGAGAGTACTTCCTTGGACTTAAGAAAGCATCTGTTTGCAATGTGTTGTCATATGGAAAAGGCAGCAAGCTTTGAAGAAAGCATGCAGTGATGCAACTGGGTGGCTGAGTTATGGTTTAAGAAAATGTCTAATTTGTTGTCAAAATGGTTTTTCCAATTTGTCACCATGAAATTTAGAAACCATAGCCCAAGAAGAATAAAAAATGTGAAATGTTTCATGTTATCTATGTATACAATAATAATAAAACTATATTGCCAGCAATTTGAATTTAAATGTCGGTATCATACAAGTGGCCACAATCAATGCCTTTTGTTGGCAAAAATAATATTAGGATTTTTTTTTCCTTCTGCCTGAAATTCTCGCTCCCCAGTTCTATCTGGATCGCTCTTATAGGCCCAGTATCTGGCACAGGGCCTGACACATAGAAAGGGTGCAGTAAATATTTGTGGAGTGAGATAAGTAAAAGTTAGTCTAAGAAAATATAAAGAAGTTTCTTTGACTTGAGGTTGGCCTGCAGATGTTAAGAGCATGTAAAAAGGGCTCAATTACCTTTTTGTGTCATGAATATATTAGATGTTAACTTTCTTCCTTGTCATTTCAATTAACAGTAAGGTGTCTGAGAAGTCTTCTCTAAGAAGAGTTTCTCTTTATTTTGTTTCATATTTCCAGATAGTAACATCCATACTTTTTAGCTTTATGGACCTCATAAATGTAATTTGATAATAAGGCTAACAAGGATTTTAGGAAATTTCCTTATAAAAAAAACTCTTGATAGTGTTGTACCCAGATAAGATATTAAAAATAAATAATATTCTTCCATTTACTCAGTGCCAGGCCCAGTTTTCTGAGCCAGATCCAATGGAGAATAGAACAAGCTTTGGCCTTCATGGAGCTTACATTTCACAATGAATAAATAAACCAACAAACAAATATATACAATTTAATGTAGGAATTGACATAGTAGAGGGTAGGGAATAATAAGGGCTTTGCTTTCTTCCAAAAGTAAAGTCAAGGAAGCCTTCTCTGATAGGAAAGTCAAGGGAAGACTCCTCTATTGAGGTGACATTTGGGCAGAGAACTAATTTAAGCCACGCAAATATCTGAGGGATGGGCTGTCTAGGAGAGGGAACAGCAAGTGCAAAGGCCCTGTGGCAGAAACATGCTTGGCAGTCAGCTCGGGAAAGTATGCGAAGGCCAGTGGGGCTGGAGCAGAGGAAGCTGTTGGAAACATGGTAGGAAATGAGATTCCAGAAAGTGAGCTCATGAAGGATCTTAGAAGCCATACAAAGTGGGATAGGAAGCCACCATAAAGTACTTCAAATATTTTTATTATGGAAGGCTTTATTTTCCTCATATGCAAAAGTAGAAAGAACAGCAGAATGAACTGCCATCATCCACCTTTTCAAATCTCAGCACATGACCAGTCTGGCTTCATCTGTTCTGCCCCTTCCCCCAGTAGATTTTGAAGCAAGTCCCATATAGCATGCAATTTCATCTGTAAATATTTCATGATTTTTCTCTGAAAGATAAGGGCCTTTTTAAAAGTTAGCATAACCACAGTACCATGATCGTGCCTAAAAAACCACAGTCACTCCTTAATATCTTCACATATTCAGTCAGTAGTTTGGATCTTGATTTAAGAAAACCAACTTTAAAAAGTTGTTTTTTTAAAAAAAACCATTGCGTACTAAGTGCAACAATGGTTCACAATTAAGAAAAAGTTTTTTTTTTTTAAAGTTGGTTTTCTTAAATCAAGATCCAAACAAGGTTTGCTGATTGCATTCCCATCACGTCGTTTAGAATGGCCCCTTGCCGCCTGTTGCCTGTAACTGATAGTTAGATCTATAACGGTGATTAGATTCATTTAATTTTTTCTTTTTTCTTTTTGGTCAAGAATCCTTCACAGGTGATGTGGTACTTCCTAGTGCATTACTTCAAGAGGCACACAATGTCTGTTATGTTTTGTTTTGTTTTTGTAATGATCCAATAAAGATCATTCCCTACATCACTGGGGTTAAGTTTCTAATTCCATAATTTATTTTGTACTTACTGGTTGAAATTATTCTAAAAACAATAACAACAGCAAAACCAAAACTTTCCCTCACCAGCTTTTCAGCTCCCCTGAGGTATAGTCCATTCAGGAAAGATAGGAGAAATGCTTGATCCTCTCCTTTTATCCAGCCTGATGGGTTGTGATTAGGGATGACACAGTCTGACTTACATTTTAGGAGCACTCTGGCTGCCAAGTAGAGAATAGACTGAAGCGGGGGCATGTGAGGCATCACAGCTAGTGGCCTCCCCTTGACATTGATTTTCTCTTTCCTCATTGGTAAGAGAACCACAATTTTTAAAAAAATTGTAATTGACAAAAATTGTATACATTTGTAGTGTTCAACATGAGATTTTAATATATAAATTGTATACATTTGTAGTGTTCAACATGAGATTTTAATATATATACACATTGGAATGGCTAAATCAAGCTAATAAATATATACATTATCAAATTAATATATATATATAACCTCACATACTTATAATTTTTTTGTAGTGAGAACATTTAAAATCTACTTTCTTAGCAATTTTCAATTTTACAGTACATGGTTATTAACCATGTTGTATAGTAGGTCTCCTGAACTTCTTGTCTAACCAAAATTTTGTACCCTCTGACCAGCATCCCCCAGTTTTCCAACCTCAGCCCCTAGGAATCACTGTTGTACTCTCTGCTTCTATGCATTTGACTGTGTTAGATTCCACATATCAGTGAGATCATGTAGTGTTTGTACCTCTATGCCTGGCTTATTTTTCTTAGCATAATTGCCTCCTGGTTCATCCATGTTGTCACAAATGATGGAATTTCCTTCTTTTTTAAGATTACATAATATTCCATTGTGTGTATATACCATATTTTCTGTTTTCTTTCTTTCCTTCCTTCTTTCCTTCCTTCCTTCCTTCCTTCCTTCCTTCCTTCCTTCCTTCCTTCCTTCCTTCCTTTCCTTCCTTCCTTCCTTCCTTCCTTCCTTCCTTCTTTCCTTTCTTTCCTTTCTTTCTTCCCTTCTTCCCTTCTTCTCTTTCTTTTCTTTTCTTTTCTTTTCTTTTCTTTTTTTTTTTTTCTTTCTTTCTTTCCTTTCGTCTCACTCTGTTGCCCAGGCTGGAATGCAGTGGGACCATCTCAGCTCGCTGCAGCCTCCACCACCCAGGCTCAAGCAGTCCTCCCACCTCAGCCTCCCTAGTAGCTGGGATTATAGGCGCTCACCACCATTCCCAGCTAATTTTTTATTTTGTTTTATTTTTAGTAGAGATAGGGTATCTCCACGTTGTCCAGGTTGGTCTCGAACTCCTGAGCTCAAGTGATCTGCCCATCTTAGCCTCCCAAAGTACTGGGATTCTAAGCATGAGCCACTGTGCCCGGCCAACATTTTCTTTGTATGTTCATCCACTGATGGACACTTGGGTTGATTCAACATGCCGGTTATCGTGAATAATGCTGCAGTGAACATGGGGGTTCAGGTAGCTCTTCCACATACTGATTTCATTTCCTTTGGATATATACCCAGAAGTAAAATTGCTGGATCATATGGTAGTTCTATTTTTAATTTTTTGAGGAACTGCCATACTGTCTTCCCTAATGGCTGTACTAATTTACATTCCCATCATCAGTGTACAGGGAGAACCACAAATTTCGATTGGACACTTCTGCCTGAAATAAGAGATTACATTTCCCAGCCTCCTTCACAGCTGCGTGTAAGTGTCGGCCAATGAGATGTGAGTAGGACTCCAAGGCACTTGCTTGAAGAGAGCTGACACAACAGGAGGTGCCCTGTCCCTTCTACCTTCCTCCTTCTGCCCTGCAGCTTGGCTGTGAAAGAGTTGGGTCCCAGGAATTGCTCTGCCCCACAGGGTGGCATCGAGGGTGAGAACTGCATGCTAGAATGGTAGAGCAGGGATTTAGGAATTTGGGTCTCTGATGACACTGTTGAGCCACCCGGCCGAGCTAGCCTGCCTACCTCTGGGCTTCTTTGTATAAGAGAAATAAACTTCTACCTAGTGTAAACTGCTCTGATTTTGCTCTTTTTCCTGTTGTAACATAGCTGACTGATCCCTGATGCATACAAGGGGCAGAGGCTACTATAGTAGTTCAGGTAAAAGATAAGGAAGTTTGGATGAGGGTGGTGACAGCAAAGGTGATGAGAAGTAGGAGGAGTAAGGACGTATACTTTTTTCTTTCTTTCTTTTTTTTTTTTTTTTTGAGGCAGAGTTTTGCTCTTGTTGCCCAGGCTGCAGTGCAATGGCGTGATCTCTGCTCACTGCAACCTCTGCCTCCCAGACTCAAGTGATTCTCCTGCCTTACCCTCCCGAGTAGCTGGCATTACAGGCACCTGCCACCACACCCAGCTAATTTTTTGTGTTTTAGTAGAGATGGGGTTTCACTATGTTGGCCAGGTTGGTCTCAAACTCCTGACCTCAGGGGATCCACCCACTTCAACCTTCCAAAGTGCTGAGATTACAGGCATGAGCCACTGTGCCCAGCCGGATGTGTACCTTTATTGTACAGCTGCCAGGATTTACTGATGGATCGATGAAGGATACGAGAAAGAAATGCACCTAATTTGAACTGTAGGATTTTGGCTAACAACTGGTCAAATGGTGGTATCATTTACAGAGACAGGGAACAGAGGAGGAAAAGCAGGTTTGTGAGGCTGGGTGTTCAGTTCATCAACTGAAGTGACTGCCTAAGCCTGCAGGCTGTCAGAGCCTCCCAAGTCATAACATCTGAATTAGTTGTAAGCCAGCAGAGCAATATATAATGATGTATAATCTAATATAGTCATATTGAGTGCATAACTTCAGAGATTGGAATACATTGTAAGGGACTTTAAAGAACCTTATATTCTTTTATGGGTGTGTGAATTGATTATGAAAAAATTTATAATTCGAATCAAACTTCAAACCTTCCTCATTTGGGAACTTGAAAAGGTCTGAAAACATCTCTCTCAGTATTTCAATTAGGTTCCTAAGCTATTTACAGCTGCTTTTAATTCCTTCTAGAACAAGGCAGCAGATATGTGAGTATAGAATAAAATGAGACAAACACTTCAGGATCTCCTCTTATCCTGGATTCAGCAGCATCTTTTGTTCTAGCTCTCAATGCCTCAGTTAATGCCCAGTCTTCACATGTGCCAGGGGCTTTTCAGTTTATAATTCCCAACAAAACGTGTGCTGGCTGGATTTGATTTCCTAAGAAAAAGCGAAAATAGTACTTATCTCTTTAGGACTCTGTAGGAATCAGACTAGGCTGTTGCATTGTTGAATTCTGTGGGGTTTTCTAAGATCAAGTGTGCTTAGTGCAATTTGTACTTCCTCATGTCTGGATAGCATAAGTTTTGAGTCTGGCATTACCATCTGGAAACCAGAATCAGTTGCAGAGATAAGAGCCTAACAACTCAATTTTTTAAATTTTATTTTTATTTTTGTTTTTATTTTATTTATTTATTTGTTTTTTTGAGACAGAGTCTCACTCTGTCGCCCAGGCTGGAGTGCAGTGGTGCGATCTCGGCTCACTGTGGCCTCCATCTCCCGGGTTCAAGCAATTCTCTGCCTCAGCTTACCGAGTAGCTGAGACTACAAGTGCAGGCCACCATGCCCAGCTAATTTTTGTAGAGACTGGGTTTTGCCATGTTGGCCAGGCTGGTCTTGAACTCCTGGCCTCAGGTGATCCACCTGCCTCAGCCTCCCAAAATGCTGGGATTATAGACCTGAGCCACCACGCCCAGCCATTTTTTAAAAAATATTTTAAATAAAAAGAAATTTTTGTGGGTACACAGTAGGTATATATATTTATGGGGTACATGAGATGTTTTGATGTTAGCATGCAGTGTGAAATAAGCACCTCATGGAGAATGGGGTAGTCATCCCCTCAAGCATTTATCCTTTGAGTTACACACAATCCAGTTACATTCTTTAAGTTATTTAAAAATATACTAGCAACCCAGTTTTAATCAATTTCATGAATCCTATTTATTCCTTTTTATGACTCACTCCTGCCTTAGGACTTGTATGTTTGCAATTCCCCTTGGCAGGAACACTCTGTTCCTAGATCTCACCCAGCTGGCTCCTTTTACTGTTCAGGTCCCCATCCAAAGGTCACCACCTCAGGAAGACCTCCTTAGTTGTTCTAACCTGAATCAACCCCATCTGATATTATCACTTTCCTGTGCTTTATTTTCTTCGAAGCCCTCATCACTTTCTGAAATTATGTTGTTCTATTATTATCCTTATGAGTATATGGATGGCTAGATGGCTCCCTACCAACGAGAGTAAACATATGTTGAATTTTTCCTATATGCCTTACACAAATTGTACTTAATACAAAAGTTTGATAAGGACAACTAACACTTATCAAGTACTTACTACTTGCTAAATGCTAGGCTAAGTACTTGCCCACACAAGTCCACATCTGTGTCGTCTCATGCCTGGACTACAACAGTGTCTTCCTAACTGGCCTCCCTCTTCCCACTGCAGTCCATGGCCCACATAGCAGCCAGCGCTTTTTCTAAAACGTTACTCAGGTTACATCAAGATCAGCTTTCAGCCTCAGGAATGCCTTCAGCCCTCTCACGTCCTAACAATGGCTTACAAGATCTGTGGGATCTGGCCCCCACAACCTGCTGGCCATGTGTCTAACCACTTTCCTTCCCTTGCTCCCCTCTGGCCACAGGTTCCAAATCACACTTCCCCCAGACAGCCATCCATCCATATGGCTTCATTTGTCACTCATGTCTCTGCTAAAGTGTCACCTCCTCATAGAGGCTTTTCCTGACTATCCCCCCCGCCCCGCCCCATGTGAAAGAGCTCTCCAGTCTCTCTGTCTCCATATCATGATTTGTTTCCCGTCCCTCATCACTACCGAATGTTCTGTTACTAACTTTCCTTCCTTCGGGAAGTATTTGTTGAGTAGTTGCTGAGTACTAGGCTCTGTTCTAGCTACTGGGTATACAGAAGGCAAGAAGATGGGCAGATCCCTCTTGACATGGAAATATGGGGGAGACATGCAGTACACTCACTGGAGAGGTAGAATATACGATATACCAGACGGCTCTGGGCAAGACTGAAGCTGGACAGAAGGCAAGGGAGTGATGGGGCAGGAGAGGGAGAGTTCCATTGAAAATAGGGCAGTCAGGGGAGGCCTCAGGGAGAGAGTGGATTGCTGTGCCAAGCACTGAAGAGGTGAGGGGGTGAGCACCGTGAATAAGTAGAGGGAAGGAGAACATCATGTGTGAAGGCTCTGAAGGGGAAGCCTGTGGCTGCAGGAGGACCCAGGGGAGAGAAGGAGATATGGCCAGAGAAATGATGGGAGCACCAGGCCACCAGACCCTCTATAGTACGCCAGCCTCAGCCTAGGTGCTTTTCAGCAGAGAAGCAGCCTGAGCTGACTTACATTTTTGCTGGATCCCTCTGACCCTTGGGTGGAAAATAGACTTTAGGAGAGCAAGGGTTGAAACAGAAAGTCCTGTTAGCCTGGGGAAGATCGGAGTGGCTAGGACCAGGGTGGCAGGGGTGGAGGTGGTGAGGAGTGATTGCAGTTTGGATATATTTTGAAGGTAGATCCTATGGATTGTATCAAGAAATTGAGAAATAGAGCATGAAGGGATGCCTCATTTCAGGGTTCTAAAGCCAGACCGCTGGAGGGATGCAAATGCCAGTACTGAGACCAGGAGGCTGCAGGTGGAGAGAGGGTCAGACCTTAGCTGTCTTTGTGGAGCCTTTGTGGGTACTAGAAAAGGTTCCCCCTCTGGGCTGAAGCTGTTTTGCCTCCATTCCTGGCCCTCAGCAGAAATCTTTATGCACGGTAGCAGGCAGTGACATTCATCAGGAGCTTTGGTTTGGGGCATAAGTTTATATCCAATGAGATGCTGACTGGGCAGCTGGTTATGAGTTTGGAGCTCAAGGGGACAAATAGAACTACAGGCTTAAAGGCTATTTGTGAGCATTGGCAGTTTAAGCTTTATATTTATTTGTATGTGAGTTGCACTGTGTATTACATATCCTGTATTCATCTGTTCATCGTCTCCTCCATCCTGATGTGAACTGGAGAAGGACTGTGACCATGTCTGCATTTCCTAATTGGTTGTATTGCTAGACCTAACACAGTGCCGTGCTGGCACCTGGGCACTTAGTGAACATGGTTGAATAAATAAACTGGGGATGCCACTGCTTTATGCTTGTTCTGTGGCTTCATGAAGTTGAGTATGTGGCCAGCCCTGTATGCCAATTTGTATGCCAGATGGTTCCATTCTTATTCTATGCCCAAAGCCCAAAAAGAGCTTTTGTTAAAACCTCCACCACTTACTACCAGTTATCACATGGTTACCAAAAGGAAATTTATGTTCAAAATGACTTTTCATTAATCAAGATTGCCTTGCAGCTAAAACACACAATAAAAGGATGAGAAAGCTTAAAATGAAGGAAAACAAAGCTTTTTTTAGATATCAGGTACCTTTTATGGTGACTTAACTTTTTCTTTACTACATTGCAGGCAAGTATTCTATTTCTGTCTTACGAGATGGCATAAAGAGTGACTTTATTCAGCATTTCTGTTGCATTTAAACTCATTACTGGGGAAGAGAGATGCCTAGGGCCTCAGCATTTTTATTTGGAGTGGTCAGAAATGGCTTTGTGCAAGAAGTGAGGTTTCAGCTGACTTATGCATCAGTTAGGTATTGCTGTATAATTACAAACAATCCCACATTTAGTGGCTTAAAATAATAAGCACTTATTATAGCTCACGAGACTATGGTTCAGCTGGGTGGTTTTTCAGGGTCTTGCCTGGGCCCTCTCATCAGGTAGGGAACTCTGTTCATTGTAGCTGGGCTCACATATCTGGGGATCAGCTGGCTCTAGGCTGGTCTAGCATGGTCTTGGTTGGAGCATCCAGGGGCACATCCTGCAGTAGGCTGGACCAGGCTTGTTCACATGCCATTGGCAGGGTTCCAAGAGCAAGACTGGATAGGCCCAAAGCTTCTTGAGGTCTTAGCTTGAAACTGGCATAGCATAACTTCTGCCACCTTTTATTGCTGAAAGCAAGTGGAGTGGAGGCTTCTTTCTTGATGGAGGAGCTGCAAAGTCACATTGCAAAGAGTATGGGCAGAAAGAGGCCATTAATTAGAAACATCATTCTAATACATGGGCTTGAAGGAGAACTAGGGTTTGGAAGGAGGACCTGAGGGAACTGTTGTGGATCTTCTTGGATCTACAGGAGAAATGGGCCTGGCCTGCCACCCTGCCACTGACCTTCATCCTACCTCCTATTGCCTGGGAAACACATGAAGCATAGTTTCTCTATCAGCTGTAGGTTTTAACACTAGATCTGTTCTCTCTCTCTCTCTCTCTCTCTCTCTCTCAGAAAAGACAATCTCATTGAAAATACTTCTGTAATTGTCTTAAGTTTTCATAGAAATATACTAAAAGTTGTTTTGCAAAATGCCTCTCATCGATGCTTTTTCTTGCACGGTTATCGTGATCATGTTGTTTTTTCCACAAATAATTATTGTACCCTTCCCTTGTAGGATTACTCCCATACGTTGACCTGTGTTACTGAAAGAGAAAAGTTTATTGTACCCATCAAAGCCAGAGGGGCGCGAGCCATTCTCGATTTTCCTGACAAGCTGAATTTTTCCACTTGTCCTGTCAAATACAGCACCCAGAAGATTCTGCTGGTACGAAACATTGGCAACAAAAATGCTGTATTTCACATCAAAACTTGTAGGTATGCATGCCTTTGGCTCTTGTTTTTGATTGATTATAGCTAAATCTAGTCAGCTCAAGTAATCTGCTACCATAACATTGGGGGTGGAACTGCTTGTTACAATCTTCAGTTGCAAAGCTGGGAGACCTCAGTGATGTAGGGTAGACTTCGTCTTTATCCTCAGAGGAAATTAAAATTCAAGGTTTAATATCTTATATCCATATTATACTAAATCCTCTTACCTGTTTGGTTTTTCAAAATGTTGGATAAAAGTGCTTCTTTTAGTACAGAGAATGGCCCATGAGAATATAGAAATAAATTTGTCTTGACTGAGAATTTTTATAACTGGCTTGGTTAGTTTTCTGTTGCCATTGTAACAAATTGTCACAAACTCAGTAGTGTAAAACAACACAAATTTATTTTTTTATTTTTTATTTTTTATTTTTTTGAGACAGAGTCTCACTCTGTCGCCCAGGCTGGAGTGCGGTGGCACGATCTCGGCTCACTGCAAGCTCTGCCTCCCGGGTTTATGCCATTCTCCTGCCTCAGCCTCCCGAGTAGCTGGGACTACAGGCACCCGCCACCTTGCCCGGCTAGTTTTTGTGTATTTTTTTAGTAGAGACGGGGTTTCACCGTGTTCGCCAGGATGGTCTCGATCTCCTGACCTCGTGATCCGCCCGTCTCGGCCTCCCAAAGTGCTGGGATTACAGGCTTGAGCCACTGCGCCCAGCCAACACAAATTTATTATCTTACATTTCAGTGGGTCAGAAGTTGCACTGTGCTAAAATCAAAGTGAGAGCAGGGCTGCATTCCTTTCTGGAGGCTTCAGGGGAGAGTACATTTCTTTGCCTTTTCCAGTTTCTAGGGACCACCCACATTCCTTGACTTGTGGCCTTCAGGTTTCTCCTCTGAAAAATGGGGAAAAGTACACCAGCCAATTCATAAGGTTGTTGGGATAATCAACAGAAACTGCTGGTATATATCAAGTGCTGTATAATCGGTGTTTGCTCTTTTCTTTTGCCTTCAAATGAGCTATGGCCAGTGTGGTAGACAGAATGATGACTCTCCAGATATGTCCATGTCCTAATCCCCAGAACCTGTGACTGTATCAAGTTGTATGGCAAAGGGGAATTAATATTGCAGATATAATTAAAGTTGCAGATCAGCTAATGTTAAAATCGGGAGATAATCCTGGATTCACTGGATGAGCCCAATGTAACCAACAAGGACTTTTAAAAATAGAAGAGGGAAGCAGAAGAGTTCAGAGTGATGAGCCGTGAGAGGGATTCAACCTGCTGTTGCTGGCTTTGGAAGATGAGAAAACTGAGGGATAGAGAGGTAACATCATTTCCTTAAGAGCACAGAGCTAGTAAGTGATAGAGCTGGATTTTAATGTGAATATTTGTGGACTAACCACAGTGTAGACACCATGGGACGGTATAAAGCAGGGGTCCCCAACCTCTGGGCCATGGACTGGTACCGGTCCGGTCCATGTACTATTTGGAATCAGGCTGCACAGCAGGAGGTGAGCGGTGGACAAGGGAGCAAAGCTTCATCTGTATTTACAGCTGCTCCCCATTGTTTGCATTACCGCCTGCGCTCCACCTCCTGTCAGATTAGCCGTGGCATTAGATTCTCATAGGAGCACACACCCTATTGTGAACGGTGCATGTAAGAGATCTAGGTTGCGTACTCCTAATGCCCAATGATCTGTCACTCTCTCCCATCACCCCCAGATGGGACTGTCTAGTTGCAGGAAAACAAGCTCAGAGCTCCCACTGATGTACATTATGGTGAGTTGTATAATTATTTCACTATATCTTACAATATAATAAGATAGAAATAATGTGTGCAATAAACGTAATGTGCTTGAATCATCCTGAAAACATCCACCCACTCCGCATCTGTGGAAAAACTGACTTCCATGAAACTAGTCCTGGGTGCCAGAAAGGCTGGGGACTGTTGGTATAAGAATGATGAGACAATCCCATCTCTCAAGGACCTCTCTTATCAGATGGAAAAGAAGGATTTGTTCTGGGGCATGAGAGCAAGTGACTGACCAGTGGGGTCTTAAAAAGAACAACCATCTTGGGAAGACAGGAAGCAGGGGTTCAAGTTCTTTTCCATAAAAAGTAGTATGTATATACTGGATTTAAGTTCTCTTTTTAAAAAGTAGTGTGTATATACTGGATTTAAGTTCTCTTTCAGAAGGGCCTTATCTGTGGCATCCTTTGCTGACTTAATGACTCATTTGTCCAAAAGGGATTAGAATTTGCTTCTACCTGGTTCCCAAAAGTTAGGCTACCATGGGGTACTCTTTTGGTAATTTCCTGCCTTAGGAGTTCCTGGACTGATAGCTCATATGCAAATCCCACACCTTCATAAGATACAAGTTCAAGTTATGAATGTCCTAGAGAAACATTGTTCCTTTAATTAAAAACTCAGACACTTTTTCTTTTGCTGATGGGAGTGTGTTGGGGACGTTCTTTGTATTTCTCAGGTTTATACAGGGATCTGGTCCCAGTCCCCTAACTTGACCATTGTGAGGCCTTGTCTCCTGCTCCAGTGGGGCTATTAAAAACCCAGTCTTCTGGGCTACTGGGAACTCAGGGCAGACCTATCATTAGCTCAGTGACTTCCTGGTGTGGTTCTTAGGTTCCTCTTTGTTTTGGAATGATATGAGTTTTTCTGATTTTGTGCATGCTCAGTTATGCATTTATTTACATTATCTTTTATCCAGTCTTTCTAGGTATTTTCTGGTGGGAGAGTTTTCAAGTGACCCAGTTTGCCATACTGTAGGGAGCAGCACTGCTATATTGCCAGTTGAGGGCACATCCTTTGGGAGGGAATTTGTGTTTATTTCTCTAAGTATTCTAGGTGAATCACTCTCTCTGAACTATTTCATGTAGATCCATGTTTCTGTCTGATATCCTATTTTTCCTGGCCTAAAACTACCTTTAATATTTCTTGTAGCACAAGTCTACTGTAAATTCTCTGTTTCTGTTTATCTGGAAAAAAAGTATTTTTCCATCATTTTGGAAGATATGTTTTTCACCATATAGAATTCTGGGCCAACAATCGTATATAGGTTTTTTCCCCAGTACTTTAAATATGTCTCTCAATTGTCCTTTGACTTACATTTTTCTAAAGAGAAGTCCTCTGTGATTCTTATTTTTGTTCCTCTATGTGTAATTATCTCTTTTTCTTGGGCTACTTGCATGATTTATTTGGTTTTTGCAGTTTGGAAATGATATGTCTAGGTGTACGTTTGTTTATGTTTTGCTTTTTGTTTTAAGGATTTTGTTTTGCTTTTGCTTGGTTTGGGTTTTAATTTTGCTTGAGGTTCTCTGAGCTTCCTGAATCTTTCATTATTTTTGGAAAATCTCAGCCCTTATCTCTCCACATTTTTTGTTGTAGTTGTTCCACCCCCTTTCACTTTTTCTTCCACTTTTTCTTCTGCTTGCGGGAAAGTTCTGCCTGCCATAGGTAAAAGCCACAGTCTGAATTGTATGTACATGTCCCATCTGCCTTGGGGGAAACAGGTTGTCTGTCTTTAGATTGCAGGCTATTTGATGTGCTACCTCAGCTCTCTGACAGGCACAAGAAAAGTTGTGATTTTGTTATTATCTCACTTTCTCTCATGGTTAGGGTAAAAGAAACATTCTTTCTAGCTTTCTGCATCCTGGGTAGGAGCAAGATTCTCAACCACTTTACATAAATCAACCACTAGAGGCAAAGGAAAAGTTCTTTTGGAAACCAGTGTTTCCTGACATTGTTCATAAATGCTCTACAGCCCTTGTTTGTCATCTCATGGCAAGCTTCACATATTTTGATGGAGGGAGAAGGAAGCAGGTTGTTCAACTGGTTTCCCATGAATTAGGGATAACCCATCTCGTCCTGGCATGGTGGCTTATGCCTGTAATTTCAGCACTTTGGGAGGCCAAGGTGAGTGGAGGACTTGAGTCCAGGAGTTTGAGACCAGCTTGGACAACATGGTAAAACCCTGTCTTTACAAAAAATACAAAAAACAAAAAAATAAGCTGGGTATCCTGCAGTTCCAGCTACTTGGGAGGCCAAGGTTGAGCTCAGGAGGTCGAGGTTGCAGTGAGCCATGATCATGCCACTGTACTCCAGCCTGGATGACAGAGAGAGACCCTGTCTCAAAAAAGAGAAAAAAAAAAACAAAAACAAAAAAAACCCCGTCTTTTTCCGTTGAAAAATGGTCTCCCACAACCACCATTCACAATACCCATGAAAAACTGTTACATTGGTATTTTTTTCTATGAAAAGAAAGAATCTACCTAAGGTGGAAATGCAACTGCAGGAACATATCTTCCTGGGCTGTTTGGCTGAATCTGAAAAAACCACCCCAAAATGGCAATTTTGTGTATTTTAGATTCATGTAAATGTGAAGCAAAAATCACTTCACAGATTTAATAGTGTGAAGTTGCAAAAAAAATCTAAAACCTTTCTATCTATCTACCTTTGAATATGAATTATCATGTTTTCCTAATATAGAAACAATTCTAAGGTAAAATGGGAGGCAACTCAGGGACTGGCCAAGAATTGTCAACAGTAGACATGCTGGCCCAGCATTCCCATTTTACAGTGAAGGGAGTAAAGCCCGAGGAGTGAAATTACTTACCCAAACTCCCCCAGTAAGTTAACATTAAAACCTGGATTCATGCAAACATGGGCCAGCTCTGGGCTTGTTTGCCCTCAGGTCCATGTCTCACCATTCCCCTGCGCTGCTCAGTGTCACTGTGGGGCTTCATGAGTCTTCCTAGCCTCCTGGCTCAGCTGGATTCCAGCTAGGTTTGACCAGTCAGGGACACTAGCAGGAGACTGGAGAGTAGGAAGAACAAAGAAGCCTCCTCCCTCTTTGTCTTCAGCAGAGTCCCCAGCCTCCACTGCATCTCCTCCATGGTTCTAGCCACTGTCAGGCTGGCCTGCCACGGTTCTAACTTCTGCCAGTTGACCCTGGTCCCCAGGATCTGATAACACTTCCTCTTCTCCTTTTGCTTCCAGTCCAGGGGTGGAAAAAGCTTACCGCCATTACGAATCTTAGAGCTGTCTCACCTTCTTCAGCTGGGTTTCTCGCCTCTCCCATCTTCTGTGTAACCAAGTCTCTCAAATTCCCTGTTTGCAAGTATTTTTGTTTTCCTGTTTAGACTCTTCATGAAATAATAGCTTTATGTTTTCTCCACAAAATACATGTTTTTCAACCATCATTGCTTCTGTGAGTTGCCTCAAGTCCTTCCAGTCAGTCCCTTTTCTGTTTAAATTAGCCACAGCTGGCTTCTGTTGTTTGCAACTGAGAACACTGATGGCTTCAATGAGAAAGAATGTGGTTGAATTTGTGGTCACATCCTATTGAATTAGAATCTCTAGGGAGATCCCCTGACAAGGATCCATACTAAAAACCACACAGATGATTCTGTTCCTAGACAGTGTTCTTCAGTTAATGTAGTTGTGAATAGACGTGGCAGAGCAGTGAATATAGTCTGAGAATTTAGAGAATTTAAAGCCCATGATCCTGCCACTTTTAGTGTCAATATACAGCTAGAAATAATGTCCCACAGGAAATTGTTTAGAAAAACAGATCATCCTTTTCTCATTGAAATAATGATTTTATTAGTGGTTAAGTTTATAAAATGCTTAGGTTCTTATAAATCACAAAAACTAGAACTTTCTTTGCATGTCTCTTATCCTTATTCGAATGTGAGCTTCTCAAATGGAAGGATTGTATCTAACTCTTTTCATTAGTACGTCCCCAGCATCTGTCTAGAATAAATAAGCACCCAATAAATGTTTATAAGATGCCTAACCAACGGTATATCACAAAGGCAAAACTACAACTATAAACCTCTACAGTAAAATAAAACATGCTCTCCAAGTACTATAAAATAAGCATGACGTTCTACAACCTCTACAGTAAAATAAAGCATGCTCTCCAAGTACTATAAAATAAGCATGACGTTCTACAACCTCTACAGTAAAATAAAGCATGCTCTCCAAGTACTATAAAATAAGCATGACGTTCTACACTAATAAAAGAGGCTGCCATGCGCTATAAAATGTACGAAGAACATAAGCAATTATTGTTAAATCTGACCTAAAACTCTAGTAGGTATCAGAATAACTTTGATGATTAAAGTAGGATTAACATTGGAAGGTGAAATAGGATTAAGAAGCAATTTCAAAATCTAAAATCTCAAGGAATTAAACAAGAAAGATCATCTGAAGAATAAATACTAATGTTATATTCAATATTTAATATTGTAGGATCAATATTTAGTCTTCTGCTAAAGTATTGAATCATTTGGATAGTTTTAGTTCTTGAGAAGAGCTCATAATTGATTGAAAACTCAAATCTTTCTCATGGCTCATGATTTTTCACAAAACCAAACTCCCTCCATAATTATTTGGTATTAATCAAGATATGATATCAGAACCAAATATTTTGATAGACTGAACCATCCTTATACCCTTGAAGAACAACACTTTCTACTTCTTTGTAAGAGCATTTTCTGATACTTGGTATTTTCTAGCCCGTTCAGCCTGTCTGCATTTTAGTAAAGTGAAGTACAAAATCAAATTATAGACAATGTATAACCACCAGAACTTAACACACTCTACCCAATTAACATCTGTTAGGCAGCTCTAAGTTAACAGTGGCAATCCCAGGTGATTATAACTACTGAAGAAGTTTGTGTAACCTAAACCCAACGATTAGCACAAAGGCAAAGTAACCGTTACCACTCCACGGAACTTGGATTCCTGGAGGTCGTACGGATGGGATACTAGTGCCATTTTCTCCATAAAAATTATTATTAATAGTTTAGGTACTGCAATATAATAATACCCAATTCATTTTAAAGCTATTCTTTTGCTACCAATAAATATTTGAAAATAAAATGAAGGAAAATATTAGGAAGTAGGGAGGCAAAGGATAGAAGTAAATATTGTGGTGGTGTTCCCAAAGCCAGGAAACTGGGCCCGGTTCTCACTTGTTCTGATTATTACTGAGGCCGTAAGGAAGGAAAGAACTTTGAGACTGGGAGACTCACTGTCACTTCCCACAAGGCACGGTTTCTACTGAAGGTTTGCTCCTTTTTGTTCCACCACGATGTCATAGATACTGATGGTTCATTACAAATATTTTTGTTTTACCTTTAAGAGTTTATTGTAATTCAATTAAGCAACCTCCTCTGAGAGGCTCCTGAGTAAAGCACCATGTATGGGGTGATGAGTAACACAAAAATAAATTTAACCACATGGCTTCCATGTTCGGAGTGGTTTGGGGTGGGCAGAAAGAACAGGGACTTCCCTCCTGGCACCACCACTGAGTTGGGCAACTTTGGGCAAGTTGCTGCCCTTGTGAGCATCTGTTTTCCCATGTCTGAAATGCAAATAGCAATATGGACTTTCTAGGGGTTTGTTTGAGGATTAGGAGAATTGCTATATGTAAAGCACCCAGCGTAGGACCCAGCATAGAATATGTGCTCGTGATTGTGTTTTCCCTTCCCCCTCTTCTCAAGAGTTTCTAGCTATTGGGAGAGGTAGGCATGAAAACCAACTCAAGTACAAAGTAAACCACTGTAAAAACTAAAAGGGAAGTTATAGTCTCTGAGAGGAAAGAGATGCTATTTACAAAAGGGAGAATCAGGAAAGATTCTATTTAAGAAGTGACTTTGAGTCTGGGCTGTGAGAAGTGGCTTCAGAAGGAGTATGGCATGTGGGAAATGGCACATTTCATACACATCATCTGATGTGATCCTAGCAGTTCTGATTGTCTACGTGGGGGCCACAATCTGGTGGGAAGAGAGAGCAGATGCAGTGCTGGGGGAGGTTGTAGGTGAAGAGACTAAAGCCTGCCTCCCATCCCACCCCAGCGCTGACTTGGAACATGACAGGTGTGTAGGATATTTGGACAGATGTATGTGTGTAATGAAAATGCAAAAACCTGTTGGGGACAGATTGTGTGGGACCTGAAATGCCTAGGGGTTTGAACTTGATTGCACAGGTGATGAGGACCACTGAAGGTGTTTGAACAAGAGATTGATGTGTTATGACCTGTGTGTGTGTTTTACACTCTCTCTAGAGCAGTGTGAAGGAGTGAGGGGAGAATGATGAAAACTTGAACTCATCGAAACACCCAAACACATCCATAGATTCATCACGCAGCATCTAGAGGCTGCCAGTGAGGGAGATAAAAATAGCCATAACAAAAAGAATAATAAACACTTGTATAGTATTTCCTGTGTGCCGGGCATTATTCTAAGCACTTGACCTATATCAACCCCTTTAGTCCTCACTATAACCATATGAAGTAGGTGCTATCATTACCGTCCTTTTAGAGATAAGGAAACTGAAGGTTAAGTGACTTGCCCAAGGTCGTGGCAGAGCTGGGTTTTGAACTTGTTCGGTTGGCTCCAGAGGTCAGGCTAGTAACCACTGCCCCAGAATGCCTCTGCAGCAATGCTTGGGGTTCACTGGTGGATCGGTACCACAGGCATGGGGACAGGGCAGAGGAAAGGAAGCAGGAAAATCAAGAAGTGAAAGGAGAGGAGATCCACTTATTTGTGGGATCTAAAAATCAAAACAATTGAACCCATGGGCATACAGAGTAGAAGAATGGTTACTGGAGCCTGGGAAGGGTAGTGGGAGTTGGGGGCGGGAGACTTGGGGAAGGTTAATGGGCATTAAAAAAATAGTTAGAAAAAATGAGTAAGACCTACTATTTGATAGCACAACAAGGTGACTGTAGTCAATAACTTAATTGTACATTTTAAAATAACTAAAAGAGTGTAATTGGATTGTTTGTAACACAAAGGATAAATGCTTGAGGGGGTGGATACCCCATTCTCCATGATGGGATTATTTCACAATGCACGCCTGCATCAAAACATCTCATGTACCCCATAAATATATGTACCTACTATGTACCCATAAAAAACTAAAATTTTTTTAAAATTAAAAAAAAAAAAAAAAAAAGAAAAGAGAGGAGAGGAGATCAAGTAGAAAGCACCAGAGAAAATAACCAATTGCTCATAGTAGGGAGCACCTGAGGTCCTGTGGTAATACTCTCAGATGCAACCCAGTGCTACCCTTGACATAAACTCTGTGTCCTTATAGCAGAAAACTTAGATTTTCTGAAATTGAGTTCATCATCTAAGGTAAGATTTAAGGAATGACAACTCTAAGAACTGTTGTGATCGAAGTAAATAATCAGAAACAGCTCGGTCTGCCAGATGCATTACACAACACATTACTTTGAAAAACTAGCAATTTAAAGAAGTGAAGTGGACCATGAAAATAATTAAATGGGCTGAGTTTCCTATTTAGGAAGAACTCTCTAAGTTATTTAAGGTATTTCACCATCAGATCCAGTTTCTCTCTTAACTATTCCCTTCCAAAACAATTAAACTATTTCCTGTTTCCAAATCAACCCTCACTCCCCACAATGTGTGCATCCCAAATTATATTTTCAAGACACAGAATTTGTCCTCAGTTTGCCTTTTCAAATGCACTCTCCACCCTTCTTCAGTTGGCTCTAGCCCCGGAGGCTGGCTTCTACAGCCTGGGTCAACAGCCCTCGACTCCCATTTCTGGCTCTGGTTGTGTTCACCCAGTGAGGGTCTGGTAGACAATGAGATAGGAGGGGATATGAGGTCAGGATATTTTTTCCCCATTGTCTTCCCTGGGAGACCACCTGGGCTGCAGTCTCCCTTGGCTCCATCTCCTTGCTCCCCATAAGGCAACCTTCTCTTAGGCCTCTCCTTGTGGATTTCAAAACCATGCCTTCTCCATGGCTCTTTGGTGGCAGCACTACTGTTATTTACCACCTGGGCTATTGCATCATCTCCTGTAGTTCCTCTACACCCCTCCCACCCTTTTAAAATAGACCCTCTGTTCATCTGTCCTTAATTATCCTAAGGAGAGTGAGGGTGCCATCCCTTTCCTTTTGGGGCTCTGATGTGTTTTTCCACTATGATGCCCTCTCTCCTGTGAACTCTCACAAAACTCGATTTTTATCCCTTTGAAGGCATTGTTCTTTTGAAAATGACAATATTTGCATACATATTTTAAGTCTGTTCCTTACAGCAATCTCAGTGTTTGAGGACAAAGGCTGGATTTGATTCATTTGCAGTCACCCTAACTCGAGTGCCTGAACCCAGCAGGGATACTCAATGAATGTTAAAAGCAGGGCTGAATGGCAAGGATACAAACAAGAATACTGTTGCATCATTTAAGTGGCCCTTACACTTGCTAATCTAATACTGTCATTTTAACATTAAGACTAAAGTTCTTTCACATTAGGTAACAAAAGTCTACTTCACTTCTGGATCATGAAATTGCAGTGCTGGGTCTGAGCTGTCTGCAGAACTAGAACTCCCGTCTCCTCTCCTCCCCCTCTCACACTAGTCAGAAATGTGCTCTGATGATGTGCCTCTCTGTGTGTTGCAGGCCTTTCTCTGTAGAACCAGCTGTTGGAACTCTTAATGTGGGAGAGTCCATGCAACTGGAAGTGGAGTTTGAGCCACAGAGTGTGGGCGATCACAGTGGAAGACTTATCGTGTGTTATGACACAGGTATGCAGTATTCTTCGTTAAAAGTTCTACATGTTAAGAAAGGTCAGATGGGCATGTTCTCACTCATAAGTGGAGCCAAGCTATGAGGATGCCAAGTCTTAAGAATGATACAATGGATTTTGCGGACTTGGGGGAGAGGGCGGGAGGAGGGTGAGGGATAAAAGACTACACACTGGGTACTGTGTACACTGCTCAGGAGACGGGTGCACCAAAATCTCAGAAATCACCACTAACGAACTTATTCATGTAACCAAACACCACCTATTCCCCCCAAAAAACATTGAAATTATAAATAAATAATAATAAAATCAATTTTAAAAAATTAAAAAAAGAAAGGTCACATGGGAAGTATGATAAAGCTGAATAGGAAATGGTTATTTTGGCTGCATTTGAGTAAGCTAAGATCCACAAGATAAAAAAAACAACAACAACAAAAAACAAAAACAGTGAATGCCTCCATTAGAAATGGTGTGGAGTCAGATGGAAATCCCCTAACAGGTGTCCCCAGTGCTTGAAAGCCTGAGGAATACAGGACACAAGAAGGAGCCCATCCCCATCCCCAGAAGCCACACTGGTGGATTGAGGTTGTCCGTATATTAAAATTTGCAGGTAATTTAATGCCCCATGGGTTTTCCATTTGATTTATTGTGATATTTGTCTAACATTTTAAAAATGTAAACCCTAATTCAGAATGTTCTTGAATGTGCCCACTAGTCTATATAAGATCTGTTACTTTCATCCTTAGAACATGCAAATATCTTACATAACATCTTACAGGAATATAGGACTGTGTCTGTTGCCACTAGCATTTTCTTAAAGGTCACACCCTCCATAATCACGAAAATTACACATTGTTGCAAATTTTTAATTTATGGTCATGTAGATGGCATATACGTTATGCAGTCTCCAAAGTTGGCTTCCAAATTAATATTTTACATTGCCATTTATTATTTTATGCTTTTTCTCATTTCCTTCTCACTTCTGTTTTACCCATTCATGTTGGTGGACCCAGATTATCTGCAGAAGGGCATTGTAGGGAGAAAACAGAAGTACACAGCCAGGGAAGAAGTAAGCTAAGATCCACAAGATAAAGAACCCATAGAAATCATGTTGAGTCAGATAGAAATCCCACCTAACTTGTGTCCCTAATGTTTGAAAGCTTGAGGAATGCAGGGCTCAGGAAACAACCCATCCCCAGAAGTCACACTGGTAGATTGGGGTGATCTGTGTGTTGATAGAAACTTGAAGGTACACCTAGAGAAGGGGCAGCACAAGGCATCTAGGGTACAGGTCAGAATTGCTGGCTTTGTGGACCCGTATCTGAGCAGGATGACGCAAGCCCTTGCCTTAGGACCCATGGTTAAGTGGCACTAGCTCCACATTGCCCAGCAGAACAACAGCCACAGACCAGCCAGTGGCGTGGTCTATCTGTTTTATCTATTTGTTTTAGCCACACTCACTGGCTGCTAGCAAGAGAAGCTAGCTTAAGCAAAAGGGGGAACGTTTGACCCATGTAACCAAGGGATAGAAGGCTAAAAGCACAGCTCATAACATATTGGGGCATCAGTTTTCCAAGATAGTTGTGTCATTTTACATTCCCACCAGCAAAGCATGAGAGTTCTAGTTGCTTCATGTCCTCACCAACATGTAGTGCTGTTTTGTCAATTTCAGACATACTAGTGGGATAAAGTGATGTTTATCAGTGGTTTTAATTTTCATGTCCCTAATGATTAATGATGTTGAGTGCCTTCTCAGGTGCTTACCGGTCATTCATGTATCTTTTTAAGTATCTGTTCAAGACCTTTCTTCGTTTATTCTTTTGTTATTAATGTGTAAGTACCTTTTATTACTCAGTATTCTAAATACTAGTTCTTTGTCAGATATATGTATTATTACTATTTTCTCCAAGTCTGTAGCTTTCCTTTTCATTTCCTTGATAATACTTCTTAATAAGCTGCAATTTTGAATTTTGTTGAAATCCATGTTATCAGTTTTCTTTTCTTTTAAGATTAACACTTTTTGCCTCCATGCTAGGAAATCTTTGCCTTCTGCAAGATCATGAATATATTCTCCCATGTTTACTTCTGGAAGGGTTATAGTTTTAGCTTCTGTGTTTAGGTTAATGCCTTATCTTTTATTTAATTTTTGTGTATGTGTGATGTAGAGGCTGTGTGTCGTTGTTTCCCCATATGCATTCTTTGCTATTTTCCATCTTGTTCTGGAACACGGAATACTCTGTTATTCCATTACTTAATCTATTATTGCACTGTTATTCATTCATTTTTACCTCTATATTTTCCATTTCTTTTCCTCTGTAGACTGATCTGGGTACTTTCTTCTTAATCATTATTCCATTCAATAATCCCCTCTTCAGTGAAGTCTCTCACCTGCTGAGTTTTAACTTTTTAATTATTATTATTGCTTTTATTTCTGGAAGTTTTATGTGGTTCTTATCAAATCTGACTGCTCTCCCCTCTTTTATTTTTCAAGTTTCCCTTTGATTTCTTAAATATATTAAATGTGATTATTTATATTCTGTATCTGATAATTCAAAGAAATTAAGTCTACTTATTTAGTTTGCTGTTTATTGTTTCTGCTGATTTTCAGCCAGCGTGTCTTATGTCTTTTTGTGTTTTGTAATTTTTTTCCAACTCTGGGCAGGCCCTGGACTTTATCTCCTGTGCTCGGCACATAACGCAATCTTTAAAGCAGAAGTCCAAAGGTTCACAAAAGCCATTAGGGCAAAGGCCAGCCTTGACACTAGACTATTTCTTGGTATGCTTGCCTTCACATTGATGTCCTTATTGTCCTATCAGGTTAGTGATCAATTTAAAAGTAGTTGTAAAAATACTTTCTCAGCCAGCTGCAGTGGCTCACCCTGTAATTCCAACATTTTAAGAGGCTACAGCAGGAGGATTGCTTGAGCCCAGGAGTTTGAGACCAGCCTGGGCAACACAGCCAGAGTTCGTCTTTACAAAAATAAACAAAAATTATCTGGGTTTGGTGGTGCATACCTGTAGTCCCAGCTATTTGGGAAGCTGAGGTGGGAGGATTGTTTGAGCCTGGGAGTCGAGGCTGTGGTGATCCTGCCACTGCACTCCAGCCTGAGCACCAGAGTGAGAGTCTGTCTCTAAAAATAAACAAGTAAATAAATAAATAAATAAATAAATAAATAAATAAAACAAATAAAAATATTTTCTCAAGTATTTTGATGAAGTCTCTAGTTCCATTGACTGCCTGGAAGTGACTCCAGTATATGCCTTTTTCACATTGTTCATTATTATTTATAGACTCGTTCCTTCTTTCCTACTACTTTATAATCCTGTCTCTCCATCATGTTATAAACATAGTTTATCCTTCCATGTATTTGGTTTTCTTTACTTTTTCTCAGCAGTAGTTTTCTGTGTAGAAGCCTTGAATATTTTCATTAGCTCTACTCCTATTCAAGTCCTTTCTTCACTTGTTCTTTAATTATTAATTTGTAAGCATTCAGTGGTTTTTGATGTTAGTATAAGTGGTTTTTAATTATATTTTTACTGATTTAATTTAAATATAATTTATATAAATATAATTTAAACATAAAATGCACAGAGTGTATACAGTTTGGTAAGTTTTGACAAGCATAACTACCTATGTACCCACTGCCCAGTTCAAGAGACTGAACAGCTACTGCCTCATGCTGATTCCCAGGCAATCCCTCCATCCCCCACCCAGAGGCTCTGATTTCTATCCCCCTATATTAGTTTTCCTTCTTCTTGGACTTCAAATAAATGCGCTCATACAGTATATACTCTTTTGCATCTTATTTCTTTCCCTCAGCATAATGTTTTTGAGATTTATCCATGTCGTTGTGTATGGTAGTAACTCCCTTTTTATTGCTAAGAAGTATTCTTAGCATACTTATGGTATGTATTATATGTAACATAATGTATGGTTACATATAATTTATTCATTTTCCTATTAATGCAAATTTGGATTTTTGAATTTTTGGGCTATTATGAATAAAGTTTTATAACCATTCTTTGGGAGGCCGAGATGGGCGAATTACCTGAGCTCAGGAGCTTGAGACCAGCCTGGGCAACATGGTGAAACCACGTCTCTACTAAAATGCAAAAATATTAGGCAGGCATGGCAGCATATGCCTGTAGTCCCAGCTACTTAGGAGGCTGAGGCAGGAGAATTTCTTGAACCTGGGAAGCAGAGGTTGCAGTGAGCAGAGATTGCACCACTGCACTCCAGCCTGGGCAACAGAGCAAGACTCTGTCTCCAAAAATAAAAAATAAAATAACCATTCTTGTACACATCGTGTGTGTGCGTGTATGTGTGTGTGTGTGCAGATATACATATGTTTTTATTTCTCTTGAGTAAATATTTAAAAGTAGAATTGCTGAGTCATAGAGTCATCATATGCTTAACTTTGTAAGAAACTTCCAAATGGTTTTCTAAAGTGGTTGAACCATTTTATTTATATTCCCATCTGCAATGAATGTATGAAACTCCACATTCTCATCAACTCTTGGTCATGTCAGTCTTTTAATTTTAGCCATTCTACTCAGTATAAAGTGGTACCTTATTTTGGTTTTAATTTGCATTTTTCTAATAATGAATGATGTTGAGTCTCTTTTCATGTACTTTTGCCCATTTTGATGTCTTTTTTTCTGAAGTACATGTTTAAGTCTTTTGCCCATTCTTTATGGGGAGTTTATCATTTTGTTGTTGACTGGCAGTTTTAAAAAATATATTCTTGGGCGGGCGTGGTGGCTCACGCCTGTAATCCCAGCACTTTGGGAGGCCGAGGCGAGTGGATCACGAGCTCAGGAGTTCAAGACCAGCGTGGCCAACATAGTGAAACCCCATCTTTACTAAAACTACAAAAATTAGCTGGGTGTTGTGGCATGCACCTGTAGTCTCAGCTACTCAGGAAGCTGAGGTGGGAGAATCGCTTGAACCAGGGAGGCAGAGGTTGTAGTGAGCCGAGACCAAGCCATTGCACTCCAGCCTGGGTAACAGAGTGAGACTTCATCTCAAAAAAAAAAAAAGAAATATATATATATTCTTTATATAAGTCTTTCAGAAATAATTATTGTGAATGTTTTCTCACAGTGAGAAATTAATTTTCTTAATGTCTTTTTATTAGCAGAACAATTTAATTTTGATGAAGTACATTTTATCCATTTTAATTTTATAGCTAGTGTGTTATTTTTTCCTAAGTTTATTTTCTAAATTTATGTGGCTTTATTGAACTACAGTTGAGTTTTGTATATTGAGCTTTTATCTGCAGACTTTGCTAAATTTACTTCTGACTTGTCTGTAGATGATTTTGGGTTTTGTATATACACAAGCAGGTCATCTGCAATTAATAACAGTTTTTATTTTCTTCAATCCTTATACTCTTCATTTCTTATTCTTTCTTCCACAGGCTAGACATTTAGTATGCTGTGCATTGGAAGTAATGATAGCAAATATCTTTCTCTTGTTCTCAGTCTCAGAAGAGAAGTGCTCAGTATTTCATCATTTAATATGATGTTTGCTATAGGTTTTTAGTGGGTACTCTATCAGGTTAAAAAAATTTCCTTCTATCTCTAGGTTTGTAAGACTTTTAATCTTGAATGGATATTTAATTTTATCAAATATTCTGCATTTGTTGACAAGATTGTACATTATTTCACCTTTATCCTTCTAATGCGATGATTGATTTTGAAATGCTAAATTCCTGCTGTATTCTGGGATAAACTCAAGTTTTGTATATTGTCATTTTAATAAATCATTGGATTATATTTGCTAATATTTTGTTCAAGAATTTGGTATCCAAATTCATGAGAAAGATTGGCCTATTATTTTCTGTTCGTGTAATGCCCTTGTCAGAACAAAACAAATTGGTCTCGTAAAACAAGTTGGGAATTATTCTCTCTTTGATTCTCTAGAGAAATTGTTTTAAAGATTCAAGTTATTTCTTCCTTAAATAATGGAAAATTTTATTCTTCAAGCCATTTGTTTAACCTCACTTTTTAAAATAGGAGCAGCTCTTTAATGATTGGTTCTGTTAAACTTTTTCAATAAACTTTTCCATTTGATCTAAAATCTTAAAATTTTGGCATACAGTTGTTCAGAACCCTTCCTAATCATTGTTTGCTATAGGATCCTTGGTGATACCTCCTCTTTTCTCATTGGTAATTTGTATCCTCCTCTTTTTTTTTCTTAATCTATATTGTTAGGGCTTTATCAGTTTTTTTAGTTTATTCAAAGAACCAACTCTTAGTTGATTATCTTTATTGTTCACTTCTCAATTTCATTGATTTCTCCTCTTCATTTTTTCAGTCCTACTTTCTTTAGGTTTGATTTGTTACGATTTTTCTAGATCTTAAAAGGGATGCTCAGAGTATTGATGTTCAACCTTTCTTCTTTTATAATACATGCATTTAAGACAATACATTTTCCTCTAAAATTGACTCAATCTTCAGCCCATATGATTTTACATATTTTGTTTTTAACACTTGATTGAAAATATTTTAGAATTTACATTTTTATTTCTTTTTTGATCCATGGGCTATTTAGCAATGCGTTGATTGATATTCAAACATTAGGGAATTTTCTAGGTCTCTTTTTGTTATTGATTTCTTGTTTAATCCTACCAGTGACAGAAAGCAAGTTCTATACGATTTCAGGCCTTGAAATTAGTTGAGACTTACATTACGACCGAAAATATGTTCCCTATTGGTAAATATTCCCTGTACACTTGAAGAGGGTTCACCTTCCATAAATGTCAATTCGGTAAAATTTGTTAATAATGATGCCGTTCAGTCTGTATCTTTACTAATCTTTTGTCTCCTTGTTTTATCAGTTATTGGAAGATGTCGTTAAAATCCACAACTACAATTTAGGTGTTCCTGTTTTTTGGTGCTAACAATTTTCATTTTATATATTTTGAGGTCATGATACTTGATATATACACAAGTAGGATTATTATAACTTCCTGTTGAGTTAACCATTTTGTCATTGTAAAATGTCTCAATCTTTAGTGAGATTTATAACACTAAAGTCTACTCGATCTGATATTTATACAACATAGAAGTTTTTTTTGATTAGTGTGGACATAGCACAATCTGTTCATCCTTTCACTTTCAACTTTCCTCACATTTAAAGTATGACATTTGGAAGCATCACCAATGAGGCTAATTATTAAATCTGGTCTGAAAATATTTGTCTTTTAATTGCACTATTCACTCATTTTATGTTAAATGCAATTACAGATATATTTGAACCTCCTGTTTGACTATTAAGTAATTATTCCCATTATGGTAAAATTATTAGCTGAATTTCAGCCAAAACCATTGTGTTATTGGTACTGATAGTGGATGAAACTGAAGAAACATATGCCTGCTAATAAATATGGTCAGTGATACATTTTTTTTTCTGTCTGGATCTCCATATCTTTGTTGATTTTGCGTACATCTTATATCTTATATCCTTGTTGATTTTGCTTATGTTAGTTGCTGAAACTAAGTATCAGAATAAATGTGGCCTTAGAATTACATTTGGGTCACTGTATCACAAGATTTTAAATCAGGAGTTTAGAACAGAATGAAGCGTAGTCAACCCTTTTACTCTTATTAAAATAATTCATTGTTGATAAACAGTGAATACATTATCTTTAAAATAATTGTTTTTTTCATCTTTATCTCATTCCTTCAAACATTTGGGGGTATTTTAAATATATTTGACATGAGCAATCGAGCAATCTAGCATATGGGTATAATTTATAAATAAACAACTCTACATATGTTGGGGTGTAATTTCAAAAAATGCTATTTGGTTGGGTTTTGAGTTCAGCTGATTTAGAGTGCTTATAGATCAATAGAATCAAAACTTGAGTGACGACTTCAGTGATAACCTCATCCAACCCTTAGATTTTACAGATAAACTGAAGCCCTAAGAAATTAAGTGGCTCACCCAACGTCACAGAACTAATCAGAAGGCCAAATGGAAGCCCAGTTAGAAGCCGGACTAACTCTTAACTCCTAGGCGGTGTTCTTTCTTCCGTATGACTATATGTGCATTTTTGCTCTCTTGATCTGCTGCCTTTGAAATGCAGCTGCATTTTCCCAGCCTCCCTGGATCTCAATGTTACTTTTATATAAGTATTTGGAATGACACCTATGCTTACATATATACTGCTGTGCTAAAGGAAAGATAGGATGAACCACAATAAATATTTGTGTATTAAAATTTAATCATTCAGCTGGGCATGATGGCTCATGCCTGTAATCGGGAGGCCGAGGCAGGCAGATCACAAGGTCAGAAGATTAAGACCATCTTGGCCAACATGGTGTGAAACCCTTGTATTTTTAGTCTCTACTAAAAATACAAAAATTAGCTGGGTGTGATGGCACGTGCCTGTAATCCCAGCTACTTGGGAGGCTGAGGCAGGAGAATAGCTTGAACCAGGGAGTTGGAGGTTGCAGTGAGGCAAGATTGTGCCACTACACTCCAGCCTGGCGACAGAGCTAGACTCCGTCTCAAAAAAAAAAAAAAAAAAAAAAAAAAAATTAACCATTCATAGAATAGTTGGTTTCTACCCCCTGAGGTTCTGATGTCGCCTTTGGTGAATGAATAAAGTCATATTCTGAAGATTGGAGAGGTAAACTGTCTTACAGAATTTTTCCTTACATGAAATGGACTGCTACTAAGAATATGCTTTCAATCTTTATTGTGGGTTATTAATGACCAGAATCCATAACCTTCCATTACTGAAAAATGCTAATAACTGCCTAAACACAATTAATCATGAAGCTTTTCCAAGCAGCCATGATCATTGGCTTTTCATTTCATCAAATAAGCATCTGATTGAACTTTCTGCAGCTGTTTGAAATATGAATTTATTTGGGGAAGGAAATTTAACATGGGCTGTTGATGAATCTTTTCTTTATAATTCCTAAAACAATGTTCTAGAAGAAGCAGCATTGACACTCCTCAGCAGGAAGTACTCAATCACGTTGCTAACAATAATGTCATTTGTTCCTTCCATTTCTGGCCCTCCACTGGATATATTCTTGATTAAATGAAGCTAGGAGATTTCTTTGCTTTTTCTGACAACCAGAGTTTGAACTAGTGCTTGAGCAATTAAGGAGATTGAGTATAAAGTTTTAGCAGTATCTAATATTTTACCCATTAATGTTTTCCTGAACCAGAATTCTCCCCTCCTTTCTCTTTTCCTCTTTCTCCCTGTGTGTGCCTGCGTATAGTAAAATCAAGTTTGTTTAGGCAGTTGATTTTACCTGAGAAATGATTTAGTTATCTTTTTTATTATAGAATTGAAAAAGAACTGATGTAAGGTGATACCTTTTATAAACTCATCCCTCCAGAAGAGATTAAAAATACAATTACACAAGGTTACATTGATAACAAAACCAAGCCAAAACTAATCCAAAACCGAACAAATAAATGGAAGTATCATTTGACTCTGAAGAGACAAACAAATGGTTAATTGTTTAAGTTTTGCGCTTTTCAACTGAGTCTTGAGAAACTAAATATAATCACAGGGTTCAAGGAGATACTACTATTCAGAACAGCATTTCAAAAAAGACATTTGAACAAAATTTTAAAAAAGAAAAAAAAGACATTTGTATTGACACTTTGGTTACTAGAATGAGTACCACAAATAGTAGTGTAGGGGGTTTCTTCTTCAGTGCCTGGTGAGGTTGCTCTTCTCACTTTAGAAGTGACATTAGCCATTGGCATACTCAGGAAATGGAGATGATGCACGTATTCAGCATTTTTAAAAGTATTATGTCTCTTACTAAAGAGGAGATACTTTAGGAGTCAGAAGTTGGCAAGTAACCTTTTTCCCCAAAGGTGTGATGATGTGTTATTATTAAATATACACACAGTCATAATATAGTGCTTCACACGGCAGCTTTATAGTACTTTACATATTTTACTCTAGTAAGCTTTCTAAAACTATAAAGAATTTTTCTTTTTTCCTCATAAAGGCCAATAGAGGCATACCAAAATATAATATAGTCAGTAATTGAGTGTGATGTTGCTACTTTGCAGTTAAAATGGCTAAATAATGTCTATCTGAATCTATTAATATCTATGTAAACTTACCCACATCAACTTTGTTTCAATGGTGGGATTATTGTTAATTATAAATGTATGCTGTTATAACTAGAAAATCTAGCCACACACAGGTATTGTAAAAGAAGCAAATGTTTTAACATGGCTTTAGAAGCAATGGAAACATTGCTTGACCTTGTTTTCTTTGTTTCTTATTCCATAGCTTAGGATAGGGAGTAGCAGAAGTTAAGACACTCAGATTGTCAGGGATTTAAATGTTTAGGGAAGTGAGATAAGGTTTCCATAAGTTCATAGCAAGTGAAGATTTGCAAGTTACCAGGTGTTAGTATTTAAAGGGACATTTCTTTAATTCCCTTCATTTTAGTGATAAGTAAACTGAAGCCCAGAGACGTTAAGTGACTTTACAGCTCGCTAAAGCTGGAATTTGAACCCAGGTCTTCGGGACCCCCTGAGACCAGTACACTTTCTGCATCTCACACTGCCTTTTGTGCAGATTCAGAGTACCGGTTTTGGCATTACCACTGACAACCAGCAATGTGTATCTACATGTTTAAATCTTCAAAACAACACTGAATGAAAAAAGCAAGTTGGAGAATTGTATGTACAGTATGATACCATTTATTGTTACGTAAGTGTTGCTTAAGTTTCCCGAACAAAGAGCACTTCCAAAGAAGTTTGGTTCAGCAATGCCCTACCATAGTGAATTTGACCCTGTTGTGACCAAGTGATGAAAAACTTTCCATCAACTTGTTAGTTCCCTAGAAAATCTGTGGTTCCACTCATATATTTAATTTAGTGTCCTCAGTTTTCTGAGAGTACTGAAACCACAGTATGAAGTGTATTGTGTATATAGTTAGCTTCACATTCATTTTTGTAAAATTAGTTTTGTTCATATTTGTTTTCACTTGATTGATGGTAGCAAAACTGGCAAGAGATAAATGAGACCTTCCACAAAATATATCTGTACGGTGATGTAATAAAAGATTGTTCCTAAGCCCATCTACGATGACTGCAGCATGCAACAGAAACCAAAAAGGTACCAGTGCGGGAACAGGTCCTCCAAGGACACAAAAAATGCTAATGTTGAGGAACAACTTCCCCATCCATTCCTGGAGACATGACACCACTTCCATCCTGTCAGTCTTCAAAGTAGCTAAGGGTTGGGGAGCCTTTTTAAGGTTGTCTCTATTAAAAGTAAGTATTATAAAAACCAAGTACTTCAACAGCTTTGGAGATAAGAGAAGAGTTATTGCTTCCTTCGCTTTGTGGAGCTGATGAGTTTTGGAAGATAGTGGTGAAAAAAATCAATATTAGATGGTTCTTGAAAAAAATAATAACTTTTGCTATATTTCTAGGAAGGAAGATTTTTGCAGTGAGAAGCTCAAATTAATGACATTAGTCTGTCTGACCCCTAGGTTGCGTGAAATAAGCCCTTGGATCTTTTATTCCCTTTGATTAATTTTTTAAACAATTACATATTTCAGATAACCACAAAAGCACAGAGAATAATATAATCAACACCTGTTATATTTAACACATCTCAACCTTTTGCCATACACATTTCTTTCTAGAGGTTTTATTTATTTATTTTTGGATAATCAAACTGATTACAGACCTGAAGCCACTTTGTTACCTTTTTCTGATCTAATTCCCCTGTCTTGCTCCTCAGAGGAGCTTTATTGGATGCGTTTTAATGCTATTCCTACATATTTACTTATCCATAAACAATATATAGTATTGTCTCGAGCAGTTTTAAAGTTCACATAAATGGTATCATACTGTACATACGATTCTCCAACTTGCTTTTTTCATTCAATGTTGTTTTAAATATTTAAACATGTAGATACACATTGCTCTGATTCATTTTAATGAATGTACCACATTCCAGTATGTGAACATTGAAGATGTAACTTCTTTGCTATTACAAACAGTGCTGCATTGAGCAGCTTTGTACAGGGTCTTCTTGGGCAGCTGTGTGAGATTTTCCTTTAGGATAAATACCTACAAGGGCAATTGCTGGGGTATAGGGCAAAATTATCCTGAGCTTTACGGGATACTAGATTGGCTTGTCAAGTTGTTGCGGCAATTTATACTTTCATCAGAAGTATACAAAAATTCTTTTTCCATATTCTTGTCAATATATTGCTAAAAGGGTATCATAAAACTGTTTGATTTTTGTTAATTTGATGGTCATGAGATGATATTTTATTTTATATTTCTTTTATTACTAGTGCTATCTTGCAGCTGTACATGTTTCTTGGAGGTCCTATATCCTTTTTATATTCAAGTTTTTGGATGGGTCATGTATTTATTTCTTTTGAATGAATTTGTTTTTTATTTTTAGATAATCAAATTTCTTAGTTTTTTAGAGGGATCTGGATTTTGAGTCATAGTTAGAAAACTTTCCCCTCTCTGAAGTTATGAAGAAATTCTCATTTATATCATTTTATATATATGGCTTTATATTGAACATTTAAATATTTGACTCACTTGACATTTATTCTGATATAAGATATGAGGTATATTTTTTCATATGGCTATGAAGTTGTCCTAACAAAATTTTTTTTTTTTTTTTTACGAAGTCTGTATACCAATGATTTGAGATACTGTCTTTATAATATACTAAATTTCAGTGTACATTTGGGTCTGTTTTGGCTTCATTCTATTCCATTGATCTCTCTCTCTTCATGCACTGCTACCATGCTATTAATATTTTAATTACTGAGACTTTGCTATATTTTAATTCTATCCCTGTTTTATAGATGTTTTTAAAATGCATTTTGAATTTTGTCAAATTCATTTTCAGCATCAGTGAAGATCATATCATTTTGTTCCTTAGATCTGCTACATAAACAGATTTCTAGTAGTGGGACATTATTGTATTTCTGGGATAAATTCCACTTGGTTATGAAGTATCATTCCTTTAATGTGCTGACATATTATGATTAGCCATTTTTATTCAGAAATTTTACATTGTTATTCAGAAGTGCAGTTGGCCTATAGATTGGCCTATATCATTGTTATATCTTTATCAGATTTTAATAACAGTGTTATACAGAAAAATACAGTGTTGGAAATTAAGAACTAATTGTATGACATTAGCAGCAAAATAGATACTGCAAAAGATAGGATTAGTGAACCGGAAGACAGATCAATAGAAAATACCCAAAATGGAAGTACAGAGAGAAATAGAAAAGAATGGGGAAAAAATAGAACAGAAAGAAAAAGCCAAGTGAGACACAGTCAAAAGGCCAAAATACATGTAACTGGAGTCTCAAAAATAGACGAGGAAGAATGGGGTCAAAAATATTTTAAGCAATAATGGCTGAGAATTTTCCAGAAGTGATGCATGACTTTAATCCAGAGGTTTACAAACACTTAGCAAGCCTGTGGTGATACAAGTACAAAGAAAACCAAACGTAGGCATATTATGGTTAAATGGCTGAAATTTAAAGCAAAGAGAACATTATAAAAGTACCCAGAGAAAAAAGACACATTACCTTAACAGGAACACTGAGAATACTGATGGCAGAATTTTCTGCTGAAATTATGGAAGCTGGAAGACAGTCAGATGGCATTGTTGAAGTGCTGAACGAAAACAATGCTAATTTATGCCACTGAAAGTATCCTTAAAAAGTGAAGACAAAAGAAAGATACTTACAGACAAAAAAAAAAAAAAAGCTGGAAAATTTGTGTAGAACTCTTGAATGGCATTGTTTTCACTTTTGTATCATTCCATTATTTTTTGGTTTCCATTGTTTCAGTTCAAAAGTTAGGTGTAATTCCAAGTGTGGATCCTTTAATAATAATGTTTTTTTTTTCCGTCTGGCTGCTTTCAGGATTTTTTCTTTGTCTTTGGTTTTCTTCAGTTTCAGTGCAATATATTTAGGTCTGATTTTTTAAAAAATTATCCCATTTGACTTTCACTGGCCTTTTGAACTGTGAACTGATGTCTTTAATTCCAAACAAAATTCTTAGCCATCATCTTTTGAAATACGGTCTTTGCTTCATTATCTCTTTCCTCTCCTTCTGAGTGTTTCCAATTCAATACTTTTAGACCTTCTCACTTTATCTTCCTTGTATCTTATCCACTGTATTTTTTCTTTTTTTATTTCTTTATATTGTCTTTTGTATTTTCTGAACTACCTCCCATTTCACTAATTTGTCATATAGATAATAAAATTATTTTATTAAATATATATTTTGAGTTTTTTATAGTTTAGGCTATTTTATTTCTATAAGTCCTCTAGAGTGTGACTTTTTTCAAATTTTTAAAAGATCTTATTGATTTTCTGTTTTCTACATATGGCTTCAAACTAATCCATTTGTTTCTTTAAACATACTATGTATAGGTTCATAGTTTCTACCTGATGATTCCTACTATCTGATATTTTGGGGGGCCTATTTCCATTTTTCTTTTATCTGCTGGTTCCAACACATGGAGTTTTATTTCCTTGCATTGCATCATTATGTTTTGGTTATGTGCTTTTTAAACAATGTTGAAAATTTTGAAACTTTGGATGCAAGTACCTTTCCCCACCCCAAAAAATGAGTTTCTTTCACCAAGTGTCTCAGGGCATAACCAGTCAATAATTGTCAAATTCAAGGTTTGAAGTTATTTGCAAGACATAGGCAATTCCAGCATGATATTCAACTCTGAACTAAGGCTAATCTACTTCCAGTTCATCCTCATCTTGAAGGCACAGTTCCTTTTTTTTTTCTTTTTTTTTGAGACAGAGTTTTGCTCTTGTTGCCCAGGCTGGAGCGCAATGGCACGATCTTGGCTCACCACAACCTCTGCCTCCCGGGTTCAAGTGATTCTCCTGCCTCAGCCTCCTGAGTAGCTGGGACTACAGGCATGCACCACCACGCCAAGCTAATTTTGTATTTTTTAGTAGAGATAGGGTTTCTCCATGTGGATCAGTCTGGTCTTGAACTCCTGACCTCAGGTGATCTGCCTGCCTCGGCCTCCCAAAGTGCTGGGATTACATGCATGAGCCACCACAGCCAGCAGAAGGCATAGTTCTTTGAGTATTAGCTTATTTGGAGGAGGGGTTTTCCCTTTGATTTAAGCCAATTAATTTATGAAAGGGTGTTCACCACCATCCATAATTAAGAATATTCCAATTAAAGTAACAATGAGTTTTCACTTGTCAGATTGTTACATTTCACTCAAAGAAAGTTTAAAAGTTGACAAGAGTGCATACCTTTTTTTGGAAAGGATGTACACAAAAATATTGACAGTTCTTACCTCTAAAAATCAGACCTGGAGTTAGGTGAAGGCGAGAAATATATTTTTTAGTTTTGTTGTATTTGCTTTTATAGTACTTGAAATTTCAACTCTCTATATGTTTTTTAAATAAAAATTTTAAAGTCAAATGCCTAGATGCTTACTTTTTCTTTCTTTGGGGAAAGTTTTTTCTGCATCCAAATTTATTGAGCCTAAAGAACATTTAAAATGTATCAAGGGTTGTTGATTTCCTGAATGACTGGTTCATACAATAGTGAATGCAGCAGAAATGTTTGCTAAAAAATAAGATGCAAGTAATGATGCTTTAAAACTTTAGCAACATAAGTCAACAAAACATTTATGGTATTACAATATTTATTTTTTCTATATGATGTCAGAGTAATGTACCTACTGTGACATTGCAGAGATCAAATCAAATATAGTTTATAGGTTTGTGTCTTCTTGAAAGCTCACTTATGTACTTAGAATCAAGGTAATTGGTGCATCCTGAATAAAGTCAGGGGCTTACATTGCTATACTGAATAAAGATATTCCTAATATTTAAAAATATTTAATTTTAAATACAATTTTTGTCTATTTTTGTTTTCTTTTTATGTAGTCACTATCCAGACATGTCGGGGTGTGTGTGTGTGTGTGTGTCTTTTGTTTTGTTTTGTTTTAATTGCTGTTTAGGGATGTGGTTTCTTTTAAATAGTCAGTTTTCTATTTTTGAAGTTACTGTATTTTCCCTTCTGATCGGTGTTCTCAAATGGACTTAAATTCTCTCATGTTGAGCAGCTCTTAAGTATACTTGGTACAAGCATTTTAAGAATGACAAATCAAGCTCATGCATGAGCTAAAGATGAGGCATAGAGTAAAATTCTATAACTCGATTGCCCTCCTGGTCAGGCTGTAGGATTGAAAGCTATTTACAAAGAAGAAAAAGTTTTGGAGTGCCCACAACAACAATGCATATTTTATATATTTATTGCAATGACCAGGCAAGATAGCTTGATTTTTCTCTAACTGCACCAAGCATAGTATTGTTTTCTGATCGTATCTCATCTCTGGACTGATGGGGGTACAGTGGAAAGAATGAAATCCTGATGCTTATACTATTTTGCCTAACTTCATCTTGAAAAAAAGATAGCCTAGGCCTGTCATTTTAGAATAAATCTTGAAGTGTGTTTGTACTTTGTTAATTCCTAGGTGAAAAAGTGTTTGTGTCTCTCTATGGAGCTGCCATAGACATGAATATAAGGCTGGATAAGAATTCCTTGACCATCGAGAAAACCTACATATCTCTGGCCAATAAGCGAACTGTAACCATTCACAACCGCAGTAATATCATTGCCCATTTCCTGTGGAAGGTATTTGCTACCCAGCAAGAAGAGGACAGAGAAAAGTATAGGTCTGTAACAAAAATCACCTATATGCAGTAATTTGAAGCGGGGGGGGGGGGGGGGGGGGGCGGGAATATAAAACTATTATGTAAAATCAGTGAATTTTGTGTTAATTTTTAGCCAGCTCAACCAATGTCACATTTTTCTAACTTGGTTCTGGTGTAAGATCCTCTTTTGAAGCTGCTCATCTGAACAATCTAAGCTGAGCTATGTGGAACAGAATGTCCATCCTGAGTTAATGTAACCTGGTTATAGTTTAGAAGTAATGGAATGCCTAGATTTTGAAGACCAAACCTATCATTCTTAACTATTCTTTCAAAACAAGTCTCCCTGTCTCTATTACTTTTCATAACCCTAACCAGGTTGATCAGCTTTTTCTTTTTCTTTTTTTTTGAGACGGAGTCTCGCACTGTCACCCAGGCTGGTGTGCAGTGGTGTGATCTCAGCTCACTACAACCTCCACCTCCTAGGTTTAAGCAATTCTCCTGCCTTAGCCTCCTGAGTAGCTAGGATTACAGGCTCCCACCACCACGTCCGGCTAATTTTTTGTATTTTTAGTAGGGACACAGGGTTTCAATGTGTTGGCCAGGCTGATCTCAAGGTCCTTGACCTCATGATCGCCTGCCTTGGCCTCCCAAAGTGTTGGGATTACAAGCGTGAGCCACCACGCCTGGCCACGTTGATCAGCTTTCATAAAGAGTTCATAAAAATACTCTATTTTGGATTGGCATCAATGCGGAATTTTTTTCAGTGAAAAGATACTTCTAGAAAATATGAAGATTGAGGAAAAAGAAGGGCTTAGATATAATGGCTTTTATATTCTTGGTTTTAGTAGCATTGCTCAGTCCCTGCAAACTATATAATTTAATAATGATTTCTTATTGGTATCTTTAATATTATTATGCTTTTTAAAATGGCACGTCAGGCATTGGAGAAAATTAATAAAATGTAAAACCAAGCTGTTGTAGCTAATCTCATCACTGTTAAATTTTGAAGATTTCTTTTTACTGAATCCATGCTTGCCTCTTTTAAGCTCCATTTTCATTTTTATCTCCTTCCAGCCTCCCTGAATTAACACTTCTGCTGCTTTCATTGGAATTTATTTCAGCCTTTTTTATTTGCCTTTCCATTTTCATTAAAGATTAGCCCTGGGAAGCTTCAAAGCTTTGTTTAAAACCAAGTTCATATGTGATAAAAATAAGTCTTAGGTCCGTGGAAACCAGGAAGAAGCCCCCCCAGTGTGCAGTGCCTAATTGAATCAGAAGCCGCGACAATGACAGGACACAGTGGACCAGAAGCTTTGTCATTCAGACAATGAGCTTTAATCACTGAATCACCACTGTGCCATTTTTTAAAAAATGAGGAAAGAAAAACAACTTATGCCTAAAATCTTCCTCTGGCCTTATGGCATAGAAATATCTGTGGTTTTAAAAGGCACAAGGAAAAGGATCTGCTACTGCTTCCTTTGCCCTGCCTGGTTCCCTGGCTCACATATGCTCACCAGCGATCAAAATGGCCCAACATGCTTGAAGGGAAAGTGGGAAAGGAGATCCAAGTAAAGAAAGTCAAACAGCAAAGTAGTGTTTCAGTATCATTCTTGTCCTATGGACATAAACCTTTGTGGAGAGTGAGTACACATTGTAAGAAGGAAAGCCAGCTTTAATTTCAGCCATGTCTGTGTGTTTGGCTATATGAATAGTATGTGATTGATGCCATGCCAATACTAAAAAGTATGTAAGGAGGTTAATTTCAGCCCTTAAACTCTAGAAAAATTAAAACCAATGGTTATCAGAGATGCTTAACTATAGGGAATATAATTCAGTCCCAGTGGATGGACATTGATTTTCGTTTTTTTCCCACTTCACCTGACACATCCCTCTCTCTTTAATATTGTCTTTTATTCTTCCCTTTCTCTTGCATCATTTTCTTTTACTGTCTCCCTTGCTCTTTCTATTATTTCTCCTGGCAACTTCTTTGTAACAGGGGGAAAAATATAGGATAGCATTTCTATAACCATGATTGGAAGCCTTTATCATCTAGAATCATGACCCTCTTTTAACCAATAGACTTGAAAAGCAGCTTCACATAAATAAGAATATTACCACTTTCACTCTGGGTGACGTACAGGCCCAGAACACCTGTTTCTCCAAACTGTATTGCTTTCTCTCTGTAAAGAGTCTACGATGTGCTGTCCCTTCGCTTCCTCCCACCTCTCTCCTGAGTTCCAGGAGCTCGGCCAAGAGGGAAAAAGGATACCAGTCATGCTGATCTCTTGTCACACCAGGGTGGCACTTCTTGCTCTTCTCTCCATTGTTCCTCGATACGGCCCCAAGCATAATAATAAGAAAGCAAACAACTTTCCTATTATAAGCCATGAATTCTTGTCCTTGAAGTAACTGTCATAAAATGCCCAACGTCTTGGAAAGGAAGGCAATACAGACAAGTTTGCCCTTTACTAAACATTTAACTCCTGCCTTCTGGACAGGGCAGTGGTGCTCTTGCTGTGAGTGTAGACCCCTCCTCCTCCATGTCACAAATTCTCAGATTGTGTCCCAGGCCACACATCAGGGGTCAATAAAGCAGAATGTTTTTTGGTAACTTGCTTATGGGCAGAGGTCCGCCCATCCCTGAAAAGCAGCAGCGAGATCTTTAGCGAATGGGGTGAATCCTCTCTTGAGCACCCCAGCAAGGCCTACAGAGCTGAATCAGACGTTATCCTCTTGATGTCTGACTCTCTTGCTCATGAAGGGGTGCACCTTCTTCCTTTGTTCCCCCTCCTTCAGCAACCTCTATGGTTAAAAGGTTTAACTTCTGTGTAAACTTTCAGGTCAGATTCAAGAGGCTGCCCACTGTTTTCCTGGCATTTTAACATGGCTTAAAGCGTGTCCTGTGGCATTCATCTCCAGGGGCTGAACGTTGCTCAAAGGTGGCTTCAACAATGCTGATAGCTCTAACAGATACACTCAAGTCCCATTCTAGCCATCAAGGTTTCTTGTCCTCTTGTGGCAAAGACTTGGATATCTCTTCTTCCAGTGGAGGAATTTCAGCCCCAGGAATCCCTATTTGTTTCCGGCAGTTTACTGTTTGGCCTTCCTCCACACCTACCTCAAAGTATCGCTAAAAACTTTGGGACACGTGTCCAGGTTTGGGGGTAGAAGGTTGTTTCCATGCTACACTCTTGGTCAATGATGTTCCTCCCCCTAGGAAGAAGTTCTGTGCTTTAAAAATGTTTTCTTTTTTTCTTTTTTTTTTTTTTAACTTGAGAATGAGATGTATAGGGACCTCTAAAAGATCACCTTTTAGTTCTTCCTCTTGATGTTTTCCTGGGACTTGCAGAAAAATGAATCTCTTCAGAAATGGAGGCTGCATTCATCCCTCCTTGCTTCCTCAACCTTGTCCTGAGGGATTTTAAAACATTCTGCAAGATTCTTTCATACTCATTCTTATCACGTTCGCTGTATTCGGCGACCTGGCATGGGCTTTAAGGATTTTTGCTCCCCGTTTCCCCAGCAAGGTCACAGCCATTTTTTCAATAGCAGCTGGCTCTAATTCTAGATTTGCTCTGTATAAGAGCTCCTACAATTCTGAATGCAGCCCCCCAGGGTGGTCAGCATGGGTTTGTTCTATAATATGCAGATGTAGGAAATGACATGTTTCCTTAGATAAATCAGTTTTAATTGGGCTTTGAGCCTACCACCTGAATCATAATAAACTGAATCTCAGTTATGGTTAGAGGCCCCTTTCCTTCCCTATGGTTTATACAAAAATCTGAAGATTTACATGGTACTGCCAAACAGGGAGAGGATCTCTAGTTCTTCATTTGTAACATCCATCACAGAATTGCTAACTGTTCAGAGTCACATGGTTCGTTTTCCGTTTGAAGGTGGATGGCTCCATTTGTTCCAGGTCAAGTGTGGACATGGGAGTATTTCTTCCAGCTCTCAAGACCATGGCTCTTGGTTTTTAATCCCCTCAGCCTTCAGTTGGCATCTCTTGTGGGTGGTGAAGGGAGCAGGTTACAGGCCTTGAGTACCTGAAGATGAGGGACTATTACTCGTTCAACCCTGCTTCACCGGAGACACACGTCTTCCCCATTGACTATTAAAGGTGCTGGTAGCTACTAGACCATTTGTAAAATGGGTTAAGTCCATGGTTTTACTGAAGAGAGGGGCTGGCCTGCTGTTATGCTGTCTGATGAAAGGTCTCCTCATCTATAAAAGAACAAGCTCTGAGTGCAAGAAACCATGACGATCAGCAGGACAAAATGGCAGAACACTAGGACTGAGATCTATGGAAGCCCTTGTTGGAGCCAGGCTACCTGAAGGTGTGGCTATACACCTCCTCCTCGACTCTCAGTCCTGGCTCCAATTCTCCATCAGAGGGCAAAGAGGAAGAACCCAGTACCCGCTTTCCTCCCTTTGCCTTCTACTGGCTCTTACCAATTTGGAGTTTCAACAGCATGGGAGAAGAGCAGCATTTTGGAATTTGTTTTGTTCTCTTTGCCTTCTGGTGCAGGGATTGCATTTCTCATACTCCTCAGTTCATGGAGCATTATCATCCTCATCTTTGGTCCACACAAAGAATTTTATTTATTCTCTTACATCCCCACACCCCACTCCTATTAATTCCCCCAAAGATACCATTCTAATTTGTTAATGTATCTATCTTTTTGTGTGAATCTGTTCTTTCAAAATGTATATTGTCTTGGGGGAGAGACAGAGAGAAGTCATATTTTGTATTCCGTTTTCTCCTTTTTCTCACAAGGCTGTGTGCTTAAGATCCATTCATGTTCCTATGTGTACATCTAATCCATTGCCTCCACCTTCTGCAGACCAGACCACATTGTGCCACCCTCACATTTCACCTGTGCATTCTTCCAGAGGTGGCATCCACAGGCTCATGCCAATGCAGGCATATTAGGCAAACAGGTCAAAATCTTAGTGCCTCAGCCTGAGAATTAATTAACATTTAATTTCTTAAATGACTTGTTTTCTGGTTTAAAAAGAAATACATTGTGCACTAATACAATTTAGAAAATATTAAGACAAGCACAAAGATGAGGGCAAAAGTCCATTCTAATCCTTCCAACTAGGGAAACCACAGTCAATATTTTGGTATGTCTAAATCTGTTTTTTTCCCCTAATAAGTATGTATTTTTCTTTTGCTTTTTTATTACAAAAGTGGGATTATTGTATATGTTACATTTTGCCACTTTGTTTTTCACCTTAAAATATTTCAGACATTTGAAAATGATGTTAAATATTCTATTTAATACCACTTTACTAGCTGCTTATTATTGCCTAATATTCTCTGGATTCCTGGGAGGCAGTGTTCATATTGGTTAGCACCAGGGGATTCAAGCCTCCAAAGACCCTGAAGTTCAGGCTATCTTTCAGCTACATGATCCGGGACGAGTTACGTAACCTTTCTAAGCCTCAGTTTCATCATCTATATAGTGGGAATGATGATCATAATGCTAATGGCCCTTCTGGTAGTTATGAGTATTAAATCATATGATGCATGTGAAAAGTTTGACAAGTGCCCAATAAATGTAATGTTTATGATTCCCATTTTTGTTCAACCAGTGCTTCATTGTCTTACATCAAATTTACCCACTTGATCTGGTAGCATTCCAGCACTTTAATGGACATCTTTGTAGATGTGTCTTTGTTTATATCCATGATTATTTTTAAGGATCTGTTCCTGCAAGTGGAATTTTTTGGTTTCTAATATAATCTGTAAGTTTTCCAGATCAGTATCAGATAACAAAATATCAAACAAAAAAGAAATGGACTCCTTTCTTTCTGCAAACTGAACTGTCTTTAATTTGCACTGCTGTGCCCAGCAGGGTGGAGGGAATACTGCCAGTCACCTTGGATACTGCCTCCTACCTGGCAATAAAAAATCAAGCACAAGATGCTTTCTTCCTCGGAACCAGAGCACACTGAGCCCATTTCTTTGACTTCTTTTTGCAGTGTGACCAAAGCACCCTGAACACATATGTTATTTAAAAAGAGTTATTTGTCAATACTGACAAGAGTTGGAACTGGGACAGGAATTCAGTGATCCTGGACTCCCACTCAGCACTTACGTTGCTAAATAATTTGTCTCTCACCCCTGGTAATACCAGTACATTGATGAGAATGTGGTTGTATGTCCTGGGAGGAGATAAAATTCAGCTGCAAAGTTCAGGAGAAATGTGAACACAGCTCTGGTGGGGGCAATGAGTGGAGGATTGGGGAAAGCTGCTGTTCTCACTTATCATGACGGATATTAAGAGCAGGAAAGAGAGAGAAAAGGAGGTGCCTTAAGGCATAGCTTGAGCATTTTGTAAGCTTGACAGCTTGGTGATTGCCTATGGTTGACAGAGGGAGAAAACCGGTATGTATGGAGTTGCCAGCTTTGTCCCAGGAACTGCACTAGAGCCTTGATTACATTTAACCCTCAACACATCTTTCTGGTGGAGCAGCTTCTATGGTCTCTAGAAGGAGAAGGCACTGAGGCTTGGAGGAATCGGGGAACTCCCAAAATCACAGAGCTAGTAACAGATCATAGAATCGGTATGCAAACCTAGTCCCTGCTGGCTCCAGGTTCTATTCTCCAGGTAACTAACAGCTAAGAAAGAATTAAAGCTAAGCAAATTTAAAAGGAACAAAATTGTCCTTGCCATGTGAGGGGCAGAATAGATGTTAAATATTTAAAAAGCAGCCTGGAAAACACAATTACCTGAAAGAAAATATTTGTCCAGATACACATAGGGGCTCAGGAGTAAAGCAATGAGTATTGAATAGGAGAGGAATCCAGGGAGGATCTCTTAAAGAAGGTGGCTGAAGATGAGCAAACGGAGGCTCTGAGAGGTCTGAGGACCGAGTGCAAGGGCAGCAGGTTACAGACTCAGGGCAAGGAGGGACCACCCCAGGGTGAGGGGTGAGGACAGTTCCAGGAGGAAGGACTGGAGGGAAGCCAGAGTTCTTCATGGGAGTACCCACATGAATCTCACATTGCCTGTTTTCTTTAGGGCCTGTGATGACCTGATCAAAGAGGAGAAGGATGAGACTGATGAGTTTTTTGAAGAGTGCGTTACTGATCCTTTACTCCGAGAACGTCTTTCTGTTCTTTCCCAAACCTTTATGAATCAGAGGAGGCTGGTGCAGAGAGACAGCGTGCTCTTCTTCAATAACATTTTCACTGTGGAGCCCCTGGTGAGCATATAAATAAAAGCTGACCATACAGGAAACATAAGTGGGAGCACAGGGCTTGCTTTGAAAAGAGCGCTCACTTGGGGATTGAGACAGTGAGTTGCAAGAGAGTGAAGAGTCCACCTGAAGAACTTCACCATCACTGTGAGACGTTATATAGACGGTACTGGTAAGAATGTCATGGGACACGTATATAGGTCACGATTTCCACACACCAGTGGCTGTGTTAACCACTTCCTAGGGATTATGCAGTTCATCTCATTTGAATATGTATTAGCTTACAAGTGTATGATACAAGATCCCATTAGAATCCCATTCAACAGATGAGGAAATTAAGACAGAAATGTTGTGACTTGTTCAAGGCCTAACAGCTGGGGTCAGTGGTTAGAAATTCATCCCTGATTGGCCTGACTGTACAGCAGGACTTCTCAACCCTGGCACTGTTGACATTTGGGGCTGGATCATTCTTTGTCCTACACATTGTAGGATGTTTCATGTAAAGCGTCCTTACTTTTACCCACTAGATGCTAGTGTGACAGCCAAAACCGTTTCTGTACACTGCCAAATACGCTTTGTTGGGCAAAATCACCTGGGTTGAGACCTGCTTTGTCCTTCATTCATTCATTGAATACTCATTGACTGCATGGTCCATATCAGGCACTGTTGTGTATACCAGACATTGATGGATAAAACAGACATGATCCTTGACCTCATAGTCTATCTAGTGAGAGCTGTGCCAGAATTAAAATGGGATCTGTCTGATTCCACAGACTAAACTCTTAAGCACTCTTTCTCCCTACTGCCCCCAAATCAAAGAAGCTAGCAGTTTTGCTATTTACTGTATGCTGGTGCTGTGCTACAGGCTTCCTGTGCATTAGCCCACTCCCGCCAGGCAGAGAGTGATGTGAGGATCAAAACAGTGATAGGAGGTGAGGAAGCCCGCAGCTGGTTAGAGCTGCCGAGTTGTTGCCATTTAAATCAGATGGAGAAGAGACATGGACATGAGAACACTTTAGAATACAAGTACACTTGTGAGAAATGCTACTGACTTATGCAGGCTCATTTTCCTTCTGTCTGTACTTCCAAATTGTTTTTAAAGCATATAACATGGAAAAGGAGTTCCATGGCTAAGTAAGTTTGAGAAATACAAGGCTCAATATTGTTTGAAAGGTTTCTTGGTTATAAAACTTTGGAAAGCCTTTAGTATGCTAATGTGTGTTGTTAATCTCCAAGAGGGAGCTTTTCCCTTGGAGATACCCTCTGGGACACTGTTTTTTGGGGCCAGCTATGTGAGTCACTGGAGAAGACAGTAAGGTATTCTAGTTCAGAGGCTGAGGTGATTTTCATAGGCAAAGAAGTTGGAGAATGCTTCTTGAGAGAAGAACCTGGGCCTGAGTCTCCCAGGACAGGCCTTTTGGAGAATGAAATTGTGAACCATGGCATGGTTCACCCAAGGCTCCACGAGTAGACTAGTTTCTTGAAGTCAAGGGTTCACATAGGGAAAGAAGGTTGGAGATGTGTGTCAAGGCTGAGACTTCTGTCATGTCAGAGGACTACCCAGGGCTCAGGTGAGCAAAGGGATCTCCAAATATAATGGGTTAGATCAAGATGAGGACCAAAAGTGAAAATAGGTCAAGCCCTGAGATATGGAAAAGGTCAAGAAGGAATTATTGATGGGTGCATGCAAGCAGGTGGCTGAGCTGGGCTGAGGCAGGGAAGAGCCATCAGTTGTGGTAATCTTAAACATACTGGTAAGGTCCATGTTGTCCAAGACTGTTCCCAGCTGCACTGGACATCCAGGCTGATGACTGCTTCTCCTGGGCAGCCCTGGGACCACAACATGGTGGTCAGGAGGAGGCCAGGGATAAGCCATAGGTAAGTCCTGCCCATTTCTATTTCAGAAGTAGGAACACTGGAATTACCTCCGATGAGCTTCTCCTCATGCTTCCTTCCATAACCCATGGTTCAATGAAGGAGATGTATGTGTGTGAAAATATGGCATCTAATATGATAGTTTTTGAATTCCAAGTGGGAACTGAATTGAGCATTCTTATCGTGAGGCATCTTTTCATCCTTAGGAAGAAAACGTTGTAGTAATACACAGAAATGGTACCAAAATAATGAGACTAATTTTACTTGTATTGTGGGGGATACCAGAAATAAGCAAAAATATTCGCTTCCAATATAAATGGTCTTTATGGAATATATCATGATTTTGTTTTCTTCCTGTACTATTTAGTCTTTCTTCTCATAATAATATTCATTAGCTGGTTGACAATTTTTGCAAAGTGAAAATGAAGACATGAAACTTTCCTAGTTTTTCCAAAGTTATTCTGGTCAAAACAGCAGAACTCAGTATCAGTTATAATGAATTCTTTATTGATGTTAAATCTCCTTACTTAAAAACTATAGTTCCTGAAAGTTTTATGTAAATACATTTCTTGTTTGTGAATGTACTATAATCTTACCTTGTACATTACTTCTAAAGGTATTTAATGGGAAAATTCTACCGTTTCACAGACTTCTTGGCACAAATGTGAGCCAAGAGAGCTTTTTACTGTTGAAATTTTGGTTTTCTGATTCAGGTAAATAAATGCTACAGTAGTCTCAGATGAGGGAGTTGGGAAAGGATTTTTAGGAGAGATGAGATCTGAACTGAATATTGGAGGAAGGGTAAGATTTAATTAAGTGGAAAAGGAGACAGAGAACATTTCCAATTGGGAAAATTACAAAAACAAAGAAACGTATCTGAGGTAATTCTATTCTTCCTGCTTCTGAAATAGAAATGGGCAGGACCCACCGGTGGCCTACCCCCAGCCTCCTCCTGACTGCCATGTTGTGGTCCCAGGGCAGCCCATCCTCAGGAGGAGCAGTCATCAGCCTGGATCCCCAGTGCAGCTAGAAGAGTCTCGGCCCAGTACGTCTAAGATTACCACGACTGACTCCTCTTCCCTGCCTCAGCCCAGCTCAGCCACCTGGCGGCATGCACCAGTGATTCCTTCCTGACCTTTCCATGTCTCTGGGCTTGACCTTTACATTTTTGGTCCTCATTTTCATCTAACCCATTGTATGTGGAGATCCCTTTGCTCACTTGAGCCCTGGATAGCCCTCTGACATGATGGAAGTTTCAGCCTCGACACACATCTCCAGCCTTCTTTCCCTGCATGAACCCTTGACTTCAAGCAATGTTGGAGAATGTTTCCAATTGGGAAAATTACCAAAACAAACCATTAGGGAAGGAGCTACCTGACCAACCCACTGTGCTTTAGACTGCAGGCTGCCATCTCCCACCATGCTCTAGGGGGTGGTCATGTGCGTTCCTTGCAAAGAGGGAGTTCTGTGGTCAAATAAGCTTAAAGAAATACTTGTTCAAGTGACTCTCCAAGCAATGGATTGCAAGCAGCATTTCCCTATGACCACAGACCCCCCTCCACAGGCATCCACTGGGGTCCATGTTCTGTGGAACATGGACACGACAGAGGGTGAGATGGGTGGTGCAGGTCAGATAGTGGAAATGTCCAGTGCAGGAAGGGTCAGGGAGACTGACCATCTCTGCAGGCAAAGTCGGGTGATGCATGAGGATGCTGCTGACCTGGAAAAGCCCAGGGGTGGTCAGAAAGGAAGGAAATGGCAGAAATCCGAGATGTTCAAAAGAAAGACACAGAAGTGGTTTTTGATCAAATGGCTGTTGATGGTGAGGTGAGACATTGTGAGGAATTTCATTTGTGTTTCTCCAAAGCTGTACTGAAGATATTGGGAGAATTATGATGTCTGATAGAAATGAGCAAGTCAGGAGTCCTGAGTTTACCTGCTAGCTTTGCCAATAGCAATATAAGCTTAACAAGCCATTTGATCTCCCTTGGCTTCAGTTGCCTTGTACACAAACAGGGTATTGCAGTTAAGTCAATTTGATCCTTTTAGATCTACAAGTTCTGACTTTCCAATTTAGAATCAGACTCTGAGCTTCTTGAGATCAGGGAGGTCCTTATCCTCATTTGTGGCCAGTGCTAATAAACGAATGAATGAATGAACAAATGTAAATCAACAAATGATGATGAGTTTGGCTCTGAACATGTTGAATTTGAGATGACTATAGATATCCAAAAAGTTTGGCAAATGCAGGACTAAAATTTGTGGAAGGAGATTCAGGACTGGAAGCAAGATTTGTGAGTGTGCTGTGGAGATCTTCATTGAAGCCATGAAAAGCAGATGAAAACTCTAAGAGCAGAGCAAAAAGGAAATTGCAGAGGGCTGAAGAGGACCTCCAGGCACTCACATTTAGAGTCTCTGCAGAGAGGAGAGGCTGTGACTTCACAGAGAAGGCATCAGTAGGCGCGCTGGCCAGTTGAGAGCCTGTCATGGCTTGTATCTTTGTCTACACCTTCTGTGCATGGTTCAGCACCACTTGCTTCTGAAGGTCTCTTCTGAATCTTGCTCACTATCAGGTCAGTTGTGCCAAGTGACTACTACTTAATTTCTGACAGTGGAGCTATGTGTCAGTGATTGGTTGTTTCTTAGGGTGTGATTTCTTTTAATTAGCTTGTTGGTATTAGTTGAGTTCACAGTAGAAACAGAGGAGATTGGAACCAAGCAGTGTTTCCTGCTAATCTAATAATCAATCTCTAATTGATACTCTGCTCAAAAAATAAAAAGAAAAGAAAAGGGTGATGAAGAGGCTTAGAGACCGCCTTGCTTCCTCATGGACTCTTCAGCTTCTGACCACTGAGGAAAGACATTGTGTTCAAATGAGATAAACTTAAAAAGAAAAACTAAAACTATTACCTCAAGGTCTGGAAAGAAATAAGAAACATAGGCTTACTTTCTCAGACCTATATCTGTCTATCTCACTTCTTCAAATGCATCAGGGAAAACAAAAGATTAGTTTAGTCCTGGTTGTGTTCCCTGCATATCAACTATTTTATGGAAGCATTGTTCCTGTTTCAGAGGCTCTTTCAATTTAAAGCAAGGAGATTCAAGATCAAGAGATTAGACCCTGTTCCTAAATTGCCAAGAGGTGATGATTGAATTTAAATAAAATCTTGTGAATAGTATCATGTGAGAAGCAGTTTGACTCAATGTTAGAAGAATGACAGACTCAAACCTCTGGAGCTACAAGTCCTTCCTCTGTCTTACCACCTGCCAACCATGTGACCACAGGTTGTGTCCCTTCCCTCACCTTCTCATCGTGCTCATCATTTAACAAGGCTGTAGGGTCCATTGCTCAAGCCTTGAGGAGTTAGTCTTGGGCATCCTGGGCACTGATGTCACTGCACAGTACCAGGCCTCCTTGCTTCCCTCTCTTCCTTGTGATCTGAACAGATAGAGGCTGGTAGCTGCTCCAGGGCTCAGAGGTGGGAGTTTGTCTTTTGAGAGACCCCAGAGGTGTTCATTGGTGGAGAAAGGGAGAGTAATGACCCAGAGTATATTAATCTGTTCTCACGCTGGCAATAAAGACACATCTGAGACTGGGTAATTTCTAAAGGAAAGAGGTTTAATGGACTCACAGTTCCACGTGGCTGGGGAGGCCTCATAATCATGGCAGAAGGCGAAAGGCATGTCTTACGTGGTGGCAGACAAGAAAAAATGAGAACCAAGTGAAAGGGGTTTCCTCTTATGAAACCATCAGATCTCATGAGACTTATTCACTACCATGAGAACAGTATGGGGGAAACCGCCCCTATGATTCAATTATCTCCCCCCAGGTCCTCCCACAACATGTGGGAATTATGGGAGCACAATTCAAGTTGAGATTTGGGTGGGGACACAGCCAACCCATATCACAGAGTGACCACAGGCAGAAGAAAGTCCAGTACAGAGCGCTGGGAGGAATTTTTTAAAATCTTTACTTGATAGTTTATTTATATTGTTGAAGCATCCAAAGAATTGTTTTTCTAGTCATTAAAGCATGGGGTGTGTTATCATTGTTTATGTCAAGTTTTTCATTAGCCTGAAGTTTTCCATTTATTCCTTGCCTAGGGAAGGTAATGGGTTCTGTAGAATACTGATCATTCTCAAGCCACCTGCTTCCATATGGGTTTTTTCCCCCTTTGGAAAAGAACTGCAAAGCTGAAGTTCTATTATGCATGTTTTGTGCCTTCCAGAAAATCAAGTGGAATTGGCTACTTTCAGAAATATAATATCCTATTTGTATTGGATGGACTCTGGCTTTACAGAATTTTGACAGTCTCGTTCTGTTATTTTTTCTGCTTGGGTCTCTTGGGTACCCTGAGAGAGAGAGATTCAAAGACAAAAAACAGTCCTGAGAATTGAGAGGCCAAGAGTATCATAGGGCAGAAAGAGAGAATTAAGCTTTTGCTTTCCATGGGCATCGAGGAGTCCTCTGAGGAATGGCAGCACAAATGTGCTGGCCTTGTATCTGAACCCTGATGCTGCTGGCTCAGGTCATGCTTTGAAGATGCAGCAATTTTCTGAATACTGAACCCTTGATATTTTCTCAAAAAGAAAGGTCTGAGAATTTAAAGGTATTTACCTAAACTGCTCCTAGCTGATTGGCGGACATTAGCGAGCAGGGGAACATTTCTGCTTCTGTTAGCAGGTGTCTCCTGGATCAAAGAAAACTTCATCCAGTATCCCTAGGGAAGCTTAAGCTTAATTTAACTAAGCCTTAAAAAGAGAAAGAAACTTGATAATTTCTTTATTACCATATAAGTAATAGTAAACGATGCTTTGTCGTCATCTAAGCCTGCAGAAAACCTGCTGTTCTAGCAATTCATACTTTGAGAGCACAGCTCAAATTTAGTTTACTTTATTTTTTCCAAGTGGGCATAGCATGTGAGCTCAGCAGAACCAGGTTGGGTGGAAGCCCAGATGGCTAGCAAAGAAGAAAGACCCAGCTTTTCACTACACACTCCTTCCACTTCTCCTACCATTATAGCCTTGAGTCACATTGCAAACATGTGGAAGCTGACTCTTTGGAAATGGAAACCAGAAAGGAGAAAGAAGGACAGGAATCTGCTGAGAGCAAACTGTCCTTGACAAGTCACAGCTTCTCCATCAGTGTGGTTTTCCCACTCATCAGCCTTTGTTTATCAGGATCATCCTTTCAGATCCTTATGCTCAGCAACACTTTTTCCATTTGTTTGGTACATTCGCTGTTGTATTGGAGTACCAGTATAGGTGGCAGGAGGCCTGGGAAGCCTTAGAAACAGCATGGTTCCTCAGGGCTCATTAATTAAGCTAACAACCTTCCCTGCTAGACAAGACACAGTTCTGTTCTCTCCAGAGAAAGGCATGAACATCACACACGACTATCTCCGCGCTATAGAACCTCAGTGCACTTTTCACTGTATTTGGTTTGGAGGTGAGATCAAGATAGAATACTCCTTTTGTGAAGCTTCCTCTGACAGAAGGTGAAATCTTAGAGCCCTCTCTGAGAAACTTTTATGGTCATTATTTTGAGAATCATAACTTAACTTGATTCATAGTTTCTTGTCCCAGGAAAATAATGAAGCAGAAAAATCTCTTTGCGTATCGTGTCAATTCGAACTTTTCTCAATGATAACTAGGATAGTTTGGCTTCAGTTTTTTAGCTTCTGTTTATTTTTCTGTTTCTCTTTGAGACAACTGCTGTTTGCCCTGGGTGAATTTATAGAGAGCCATGATTTCTCTTACTGATCTGGAAGGATCTAGATGAGCAATTGAGGGTAATGAAACAGATTATAGCTTCTGTAATCTGTGGTTCTTTTTTCTTATTCTTTGATAGAAATGTGGCTTTTGGAGCATGTTTTCATTTCCCAAGAGAAATTTTTTATGTTGATATTTTTTCTAATATTTTAAGGAAAACTATTAGACAGCTGAAAATATTTGTTTATGTGGTCAAGAACATTTCCATTTGGGTGAAACATGGTAGAATTCATCACCTATTATAGTTACTCTTGACATCATTATTCACCCCTACTGCTGTGAACTGACTGGACCCTGACCTTCACCACACCAGGATAGCTTGATACAGATCTACCATGCATTTCTCAAGAGCTGCAATGTACTAATGTTGACTTTGTCATCCAAAGGAACCTCCCATGTGTCACCTTCCAGAAGTGACTGGAAGGATGCAAGCATGCAGGGTGCCGTGCTATGTTTACCAGACAGGAACACCAGGTCTTACGAAGCCTGCTTGAATTGTAGTATTTTTCAGTTTCTTCTGGCCTTTTTTTATGATATTGTGGAAAAGGTGAGGCCTAACTCTTTTTATAATTGCCGTGGGTTTAGGGAAGTTAGGGAAAAAAATATTACAGAATCTTAGCTCTGCCACTTACTATTGGTCTGGCTTTGGGTAAGATACTTCTTTTTGCCTTGATTTTCTCATCTTTAAAGTGATAATACTACTTCACAAGGTGGTAATCATTGAGCTAGTTAATGTGTATAAACACTTAACACAGTGGGGGGAACATGAGCTCTCAGTGGGTGGTTACGAATATTATGATTTGTAGTTAAATACATTTGTCTCTTGTCAGATTAGAGAGTATGATTGGAAAGCATAGCATTTGAGTGGGCAAACACGTGGATCATTCTTCTAAGTGTAAGTTGGGAACTAGAACATAACTATTTTATTTGATAAATGTAAAAGTTGAGTCATATTGTAAACTACTTTTTAGATAAGCCAGGTAAATTAAATATGTATGTAAGTTTCTGTTCTTGAACTTTGTTTTTTTTTTTTTTTTTTTGGCAAGATTTATAAGAAATAATCTTTAAAGGAAGTAAGGAAGGAGGAAGTAAGGGAGAAACGAAGGAAAGGAGGTAGAGGTGTAATAGAGGGGAAGGAAGGCAATTTTTCAAAAAGATTTTTAAGGATTTTCAAGGGAGGTTTTTTAAAGAGCCCCTTTAAGTATTGCTGACATAATTTTTAAAAGGTGAGCACTTTTAAATGACACCTTTCTCGTGATCATATTTATCATCTATCACAAACCAGTGGCTGTTTGTTCATAGACAGTTTTCAGAAAGTCTCAGAACTGTGGCCGTTGATTCACTTGGTTGTTTATTCTTGTTCCAGAAGGAAGCATGAAGTTCCATGTCCACAGATATTTAATAATTTGGGTAGAAATCACAGTGTGGGAATTAGCTTTAGGCTTGAAAATTTGAAGTTGATTTTTTTCTAGCAGGTCACTTTATTAATAAGTAAAATGCAATTACTTTACTCATTACGGATCTGAAGGAAAACATTAAGACCAAGAAGGAAGATAATTACAATAGAACTGAAGGCCATTTTGATAATTCTTTTCAACAAACAAGGTCATCGTCACTTAAGATTCAATCCTATGTACTCAACCTCTCATTTGGAGCAGGAAAATGGGCAGTCATGGGAGAGGGGTCACATGTAGAAGGCTGGCAGAATGGGGGACGCAGATCTGTGGGATGAGGCAGGTTTTGTAGAACTGGGAAGAAGGGATATTGATGTCAGAGCCAGGAAGGAAATTTCTGGATATTTTGATTTTCAGAAGTGTTAGAACTGAGTAGTAAAGAAAGAAAGATTTTTTTTTCAGAGACATAAATGACATGGAATTTAATTTCAGAAGTGTTAAATAAGTCATATGAAATCTTTCAAATATATGAAACTGGAAGTGGGGCCTGAAGTTGAGGCTTATTACCTATTTCTGAGGTTTGCTCTTCTATTTGATAGAAAATGCTATATTGAGTTTTTGCTGTAAGGAAATAGAAGTTCTTTCTCTTTTACTTAAATCCCAACTGAAAAGTAGAAATATCTTACATGTTCCTAACTCCTTCAAATGAAATAACATTGAAGCATCCCTCTGTGAGAGGAAACTGAATGAGCATGCTGTTTTCAGATACACATAACCCTCTTGATACACAGTACCTGCTCCAAGCCCAGGAGAGGAGTTTATAATACATAGGGTTTGTCCTTCCTTTATCTCTCGGGCTCAGTGAAGGCTGCAAGTTACAAGTGGATGTCGCAGGCAGAATAAGACAGCTGCAGCCCACAATAAGTAAGCACTGAGCCCACAGCTCCATTTGCTTAGTTTGAACCCTGTGGATTCAGATTTCTTTGCGCTGGTCTTCCCACCAAGCAGAAGGGCTTCTCCATCTCCCAGGAGCCTCCATAATGGATGATCTCTCACTGATGGCTTCTGAATGTCAACGCTCCCTCCCCTGGGGAGATTCCAGTCCCCTCTCTGAAGTGTGTCTCCCCACTCACTCACATCCCTCCAGTTCTGCTAATCAGACCTCTTTAATGATGGCAGTCCAAGAGTGTTTCTGAGAGAAACCGAAGTGTATTACCTTCTTCTGCACATGGACTCTGGATTGCTGGGATCATACTTTTGAAAGCATTCCCAGTCCTCTTCAAACCATAAGACCCTTGACTTGCCCATTTGTACTGAGCTTATGTGATTTCCAGTGGGGGCTGCTTCCTACAATTCTGGTGAGACTTCCCTAGCCTGGGTTCCCTCAGGATCTAAGATAGCCCCTGGCCCTTTGGTCAATCCATTTGTGTAGGAGCAGGTTAGCTGTGTCCATTCTGTTTACCCAAACAGAGCAGAGTATAAACCCACCAAAGGAATGTGTTTGTGTCACGGGTGAGTAAGAAGCCCAGGATTTCAGTAGTCCTGAGATGAGATACCTACTGATACACCAGTTATTGGCTGAGCTGCCTCATCTCCCTTAGTCAAATCTAGCCATGAGTGTTTCCAACACTCCATATCACTAAAACCCCCAACACCAGTCAAAAGGGGCCAGGTATTTATCATTTATCAGAAGAAAACAGATACTTATTTTAAGATTCGGAAAGGCGCCACAGTGAAATGCCGAAATAAATGAAAGTGCTCAGGACTTCTCTGTTCCCCATATGATCTCATAGGTGTCTTTTGGCTCTACAGTTGTGTGACTTTTGAGGTTCTGGATGAAGAGAAAATGGTAGAAGTAGGTTGCAGAGATGAATAGGTGTCTGCTACTGACTACACAACATGCAAACTGAGTAGATATGGCAGATTCAACAAATATTTATTGAGCACCTGATAAGAGCCATGAAGAATGAAGTTTCCTTGAGGGTAGTTGCTGTTCTGCCCCTACCCAAACCAGGGATGGCTAACTGTGGTCTGGGTTGGGGTAGAATGGCAACTACCCTTAGGGAGACTTCATTCTCACAGGCTGATCTGGGGATGTGAGATCTAATGGAAACTAGGATGTATAAGACATTTTTAAAAGTATATTGAGTGACTGTTCACTGTCTACCCAATGTGTTCCCAGTACCAGGGCTTTAGAGCAGCAGAAAGATGTGGACCGTGACTGCAGGGAACTCATACCTTAGTGGGATGATAAACATGTACACAAACATTTTACAGTATATGTGGTAAGTGCTGTATCTATATAAATACAGCCCAGAGGAGTCACAGAGGATGAAGTACTTGACTTCCTTGGTGGAGGCACCATGTTCTTAACTTTTGAGGTGACAGCATAAGGAAACATTCTTATTCTATAAAAATAGAGCAGTGGCCCGAGGTATCATACCTACATGATTTTACAGCCCTCTCTGCTACCCCTTAAGCCCTTGTGCCTCCCTCATTCTGAAGTCAGGAGAGACACTGCCTGCAGAGTACACTGATCAGACTGATTGTGTTAATAAATAAACCCAAATTGACTCTAGATTTTTATTTTCCCCCTCTTGTTTGATGTCTGCATTTTTAAACCATTTTATTCTTTTTGAAATTATTTATTCCAGAAGTATGTTCATTTCTAGCCAGACTGCAAATAGAGAATGCACCAGGGACTGTCTGGAGCTGGAGCCTAATTATTTATCAAGTTGTCTTTCCTTAGTTTTCTATTTAGCTGGCGGGACTGTTTATAGATTTCTGGATGTGTTGATCATTTATGCTCATTTGGCCCTATTTACAAAAATTATACAAAAAACACACACATCTTTTCCCCTTTTCAAGACTCATCTTAGTCCTTCTAAGTAGTGCAAAAATAACATCGATCATAGTAGTCAGTTATTTACTGAGTTCTGACTGAGCATGAGGCAAAGTGTTTGACCTGCATGACTTCGTCAGACCTTAGGAACCCCTTTGAGGCAAGTGCTATCAGGATCTCCTTTTACAGCCTTGAGAAGCTAATGCAGAGGCCGCAGATTACATAGTTAAAAAAATTAAAGTATACCTAACAAGGAGATTCTGATACATTGCATTTTGCATTACCATTTTAAAACTTGGTTTCCTGATTCTGACTTTTGGGTGGTTCCAATTAAAGGGAGAAATGCCACACTGGAGTAGAAGCAGGGTTTGACCGAGCTATTCTTCTACCTCGGGCCGTTGCTATGTTTTTATAGAATAAGAATGTTTCCTTATGCTATCACCTCAAAAGTTAAGAACGTGGTGCCTCCACCAAGGAAGTCAAGTACTTCATCCTCTGTGACCCCTCTGGGCTGTATTTATATAGCCACAGCACTTACCACATATACTGTAAAATGTTTGTATACATGTTTATCATCCCGCTAAGGTATGAGTTCCCTGCAGTCACGGCCCATACCTTTCTGCTTCTCTGAAGCCCTGGTACTGGGAACACATTGGGCAGACAGTGAATAGTCACTGAATATACATTTTAAAATGTCTTATATGTCCTAGTTTCCTTTACTAACTCATTATATGTTCATAAATTCACTGAAGTTATCTTTGAAGTTTGTTTCCAATTTGTACCACCTCATAAGTTTTCAAGAAGTATGTTTACTATCTGCTGGGTGAAAGAATGCTTTCTTGTATTTATTAGAAAAACGTTCCCTTTAAGTTTCCTGGAATTGAACCCTTGTACACTGTTGGTGGGAATGTAGATTGGTACAGACATTATGGAAAACACTATAGAGATTCCTCAAAAAAACAAAAATAGAACTGTCATGTGATCCCACAATCCCTCATCTGGGTATATCCCCAAAGGAAATGAAATCAGGATCTCGAAGAGATCTCGGTACCCCCATGTTCATTGCAGCATTATTCACAACAGCCAAGCTATGGCAGCAACCTAAGTGTCCAGCAACAGATGAATGAAAAAAGAAGTGTATACATACAATGGAATATTATTCACTCTTACTAAGAAGGCGTTCCCGCCACTTGTGACTACATGGATGAAACTGGAGGACATTGTGCTAAGTGAAATAAGCCAGACACAGAAAGACAAATACCACATGATCTCACTTATTTGTGTGTGAAATCTTTAAAAAAAGGTCAAACTCATAGAGAGAGTTTGGTAAGAGATTGGTGGTTACCAGGCATCAGAGGGTGGGGTGGGGGGGAAATGGGGAGATGTTGGTCAAAGGGTACAAACTTGTAGTTATAAGTTCTGGAGACCTAATGTAGTGCATGGTGACTATAGGTAATAATAATGTATGATATGCTGGGCACTTTCTAAGAGAGTAGACAGACCAGGTGCTCTCACCACAAACACATTAAGTTAACTATGTGAGGAGATAGATGTGTTCATTTCCTTGACTGCAGTAATCATTTCACTATGCAAATATATATCAAAACATGTTGTATACCTTAAACATATATAATTTGATGAAAAAAATTTCATGGAGTTATAATATAATAACATTTAAAAGCAGTGTCTTTCTTTTTTTTTTTTTTATTATACTTTAAGTTCTAGGGTACATGTGCATAACGTGTAGGTTTGTTACATATGTATCTTGTGCCATGTTGGTGTGCTGCACCCATCAACTCGTCAGCACCCCTCAATTCATCATTTATATCAGGTATAACTCCCAATGCAATCCCTCCCCTCTCCCCCCTCCCCATGAAAGGCCCCGGTGTGTGATGTTCCCCTTCCCAAGTCCAAGTGATCTCATTGTTCAGTTCCCACCTATGAGTGAGAACATGCAGTGTTTGGTTTTCTGTTCTTGTGATAGGTTGCTAAGAATGATGGTTTCCAGCTGCATCCATGTCCCTACAAAGGACACAAACTCATCCTTTTTTATGGCTGCATAATATTCCATGGTGTATATGTGCCACATTTTCTTAATCCAGTCTGTCACAGATGGACATTTGGGTTGATTCCAAGTCTTTGCTATTGTGAATAGTGCCTCAGTAAACATACGTGTGCATGTGTCTTTATAGCAGCATGATTTATAATCCTTTGGGTATATACCCAGTAGTGGGATGGCTGGGTCATATGGTACATCTAGTTCTAGATCCTTGAGGAATTGCCATACTGTTTTCCATAATGGTTGAACTAGTTTACAATCCCACCAACAGTGTAAAAGTGTTCCTATTTCTCCACATCCTCTCCAGCACCTGTTGTTTCCTGACTTTTTAATGATTGCCATTCTAACTGGTGTGAGATGGTATCTCATTGTGGTTTTGATTTGCATTTCTCTGATGGCCAGTGATGATGAGCATTTTTTCATGTGTCTGTTGGCTGTATGAATGTCTTCTTTTGAGAAATGTCTGTTCATATCCTTTGCCCACTTTTTGATGGGGTTGTTTGTTTTTTTCTTGCAAATTTGTTTGAGTTCTTTGTAGATTCTGGATATTAGCCCTTTGTCAGATGAGTAGATTGCAAAAATTTTCTCCCATTCTGTAGGTCACTCTGATGGTAGTTTCTTTTGCTGTGCAGAAGCTCTTTAGTTTAATCATATCCCATTTGTCAATTTTGGCTTTTGCTGCCGTTGCTTTTGGTGTTTTAGACATGAAGTCCTTGCCCATGCCTATGTCCTGAATGGTACTACCTAGGTTTTCTTCTAGGGTTTTTATGGTATTAGGTCTAACATTTAAGTCTCTAATCCATCTTGAATTAATTTTCATATAAGGAGTAAGGAAAGGATCCAGTTTCAGCTTTCTACTTATGGCTAGCCAATTTTCCCAGCACCATTTATTAAATAGGGAGTCCTTTCCCCATTTCTTGTTTCTCTCAGGTTTATCAAAGATCAGATGGCTGTAGATGTGTGGTATTATTTCTGAGGACTCTGTTCTGTTCCATTGGTCTATATCTCTGTTTTGGTACCAGTACCATGCTGTTTTGGTTACTGTGGCCTTGTAGTATAGTTTGAAGTCAGGTAGCGTGATGCCTCCAGCTTTGTTCTTTTGACTTAGGATTGTCTTGGCAATGCGGGCTCTTTTTTGGTTCCATATGAACTTTAAAGCAGTTTTTTCCAGTTCTGTGAAGAAACTCATTGGTAGCTTGATGGGGATGGCATTGAATCTATAAATAACCTTGGGCAGTATGGCCATTTTCACGATATTGATTCTTCCTATCCATGAGCATGGTATTTTCTTCCATTTGTTAGTGTCCTCTTTTATTTCACTGAGCAGTGGTTTGTAGTTCTCCTTGAAGAGGTCCTTTACATCCCTTGTAAGTTGGATTCCTAGGTATTTTATTCTCTTTGAAGCAATTGTGAATGGAAGTTCATTCCTGATTTGGCTCTCTGTTTGTCTGTTACTGGTGTATAAGAATGCTTGTGATTTTTGCACATTAATTTTGTATCCTGAGACTTTGCTGAAGTTGCTTATGAGCTTAAGGAGATTTTGGGCTGAGACAATGGGGTTTTCTAAATATACAATCATGTCATCTGCAAACAGGGACAATTTGACTTCTTCTTTTCCTAACTGGATACTCTTTATTACTTTCTCTTGCCTGATTGCCCTAGCCAGAACTTCCAACACTATGTTGAATAGGAGTGGTGAGAGAGGGCATCCCTGTCTTGTGCCAGTTTTCAAAGGGAATTTTTCCAGTTTTTGCCCATTCAGTATGATATTGGCTGTGGGTTTGTCATAAATCTTATTATTTTGAGGTATGTTCCATCAATAACGAATTTATCGAGCGTTTTTAGCATGAAGGGGTGTTGAATTTTGTCAAAAGCCTTTTCTGCATCTATTGAGATAATCATGTGGTTCTTGTCTTTGGTTCTGTTTATATGCTGGATTACATTTATGGATTTGCGAATGCTGAACCAGCCTTGCATCCCAGGGATGAAGCCCACTTGATCATGGTGGATAAGCTTTTTGATGTGCTGCTGAATCCGGTTCGCCAGTATTTTATTGAGAATTTTTGCATCGATGTTCATCAGGGATATTGGTCTAAAATTTTCTTTTTTTGTTGTGTCTCTGCCAGGCTTTGGTATCAGGATGATGTTGGCCTCATAAAATGAGTTAGGGAGGATTCCCTCTTTTTCAATTGACTGGAATAGTTTCAGAAGGAATGGTACCAGCTCCTCCTTGTACCTCTGGTAGAATTCAGCTGTGAATCCATCTGGTCCTGGACTTTTTTTGGTTGGTAGGCTATTAATTATTGCCTCAATTTCAGAGCCTGCTATTGGTCTATTCAGGGATTCAACTTCTTCCTGGTTTAGTCTTGGAAGAGTGTAAGTGTCTAGGAAATTATCCATTTCTTCTAGATTTTCTAGTTGATTTGCGTAGAGGTGTTTATAGTATTCTCTGATGGTAGTTTGTATTTCTGTGGGGTCCGTGGTGATATCCCCTTTATCATTTTTTATTGTGTCTATTTGATTCTTCTCTCTTTTCTTTTTTATTAGTCTTGCTAGCGGTCTGTCAATTTTGTTGATTTTTTCAAAAAACCAACTCCTGGATTCATTGATTTTTTGGAGGGTTTTTTGTGTCTCTATCTCCTTCAGTTCTGCTCTGATCTTAGTTATTTCTTGCCTTCTGCTAGCTTTTGAATGTGTTTGCTCTTGCTTCTCCAGTTCTTTTAATTGTATGTTAGAGTGTCAATTTTAGATCTTTCCAGCTTTCTCTTGTGGGCATTTAGTGCTATAAATTTCCCTCTACACAAGCAGTGTCTTTCTTTTGTCATATGATTTTTCAATGATTCTTTCATGTTTTTCAGGAAGGTGATGTCTGGCCCAACTCATCAACTGAAATCACTGTGTACTTTAACCCACTAGAAGCCAGGCTCTATCAACAGACCATTTACTGCGACATTTCAGGTAGTGACCTCCTCCAAGTGGTAAACTCAGGTAACCAGGCACCCAGAGCATAAAGTGTGGTGCCTGTGTGTGTGTGTGTGTATGTGTGTGCGCGCGCGCATGCGCATGTGCATGGCAGAGCACGATATTGATTAGGGGAATTATGGAGCCAAGCTCTGCCCCTCTCACTTCTTTCTAGAACAGATCAAACTTTAAAGTACTTCACAATTGTGGTGGTGTGTAGAGAAAATGGAAACTATATTAGTCCATTTTCATACTGCTGATAATAACTGCCCGAGACTGGGTAATTGATAAAAGAAAGAGGTTTAACTGACTCACAGTTCAGCACGCCTGGGGAGACCTCAGGAAACTTATAATCATGGTGGAAGACAAAGAGGAAGCAAGGCAACTTCTTCACAAGGCAGCAGGAGGGAGAAGTGCTGAGCAAAGGAGGAAAGAGCCCCTTATAAAACCATGAGATCTCATGAGAAGTCCCTATCACAAAAACAACATTGGGGAAACCGCCCCTATGATTCTGTTACCTCCACATGGTCTTTCCCTTGACACGTGGGAATTATGGGGATTATAATTCAAGATGAGATTTGGGTGGGGACACAAAGCCTAACCGTATCAGGGACCATGACTGTTAGAGCGGTAAAAATATTGCTTGTGACAAATTCCCACAATCTCCTTTTTTATTCCTTTTATAGTATTGGGTTACTAATTTTTTTGTTTTTAAGTTTTACCAAAATAATTCCAAGTGGCATGGGAAGGCAGCCTGGCAGAGGCCAGAGCAACCAGAAGGGTGCACAGGTGAGATGGCAACCTGGAGACTTGATACATACAAGGAAACAAGCAGAAAAGTCAATACATTGAGGATGATGGGAGCCAGTATTTCTCACTCTTGGAGGAAGCAGATACAAACATGGAAAAGAGGGTGAAGCCAAACCCTTTTAAATTGGAATGGAATTAGAGTTGTCAATGTGAACTCAGAGTTGTTGAGTTCATACTGACATGTATGGATAGATATAAAAATAAATATACATATAAATGTGTGTATATGCATGTGTACATGCCTATGTGTATATCCTAACTAGGTCCATTGAGAAGTCCTGGAAGCTTTGAGACTCTATAGCAGTGAGCACACCAATCACCTAAAGCTTGGTTTCTAAATGCCACTCGTCAGTAAAAGGAACTGGTTAACTCCAGGACCAAGGTAGGGAAAGAACAAGATGAGCCGGGATTATCTCCTTTGCTAGACAGTAAGGAAGTGCTCAAAGAATGATAGGCACATGTTGAAATGACACAGAAGCCAGCAAAGAAACTCCCACTGACCATATTTGGAATGAGTCAAAAATCAACATAATAATACTAATAGATTATTATAATCCATTGAATAAATAGAAATCTTTGAATCCATTTAATGTACCATTTGGCAGTCATCATTACAATAACCAATTCAGGTAAAAAGCATCAATGGATATTAAGAAAATGGGTGAAAGTGGAGCATGGAATAGTTTCAAAACATCTTTCCTCAAAATGCTTTTATAAAGGGGAGAAAACTAACTTTGCAGTGAAGAAGTCTGGGAGATGCTATCTTAGTTTATCCCAGTAAGCAATCAACCTCTCAGACCACACGCCAGGATGCAGTGAGAACACAGCGTCCCATCTATGACATCAAGGCCAAGATACATAATTGGATCTAATCAGGAAGAAGCATCAGGCAATCCCAAATTGAAGAACAAAATAAAATGACCAGCCTGTAATCTTTAAAAATATCAAAGTCATGAGGGCCGGGCACAATGGCTCCCGGCTATAATCTCAGCACTTTGGGAGGCTGAGGTGGGAGAACTTCTTGAGTCCAGGAATTCAGGATGGTCCTGGGAAACATAGTGAGACCCTGTCTCTACAATAAATTAAAAACGTAGTCAGGTGTGGTGGCACATGCCTGTAGTCCTAACTACTTGGTAGACTAAAGTGCGAGGATCACTTGAGCCCAGAAGTCTGAGGCTGCAGTGAGCTGTGATTGCACCACGGCATGCCAGCCTGGATGACAGAGTGAGACTTTGTCTCAAAAGAAAAAAAAAAAAAATCAAGGTCATGAAAGCCAAGAAATCCTGAAGAACTGTTCCAGGTTGAAGGAGACTAGAGAGATGTGGTAATTGGGTGCAATATGTGATCCTGGATTGGGCCCTTTGCTATAAAGGACATTACTGGGCATGGGATAGATATTTAATAGAAGTTCTTGTACTACTCTGGAAACCTTTCTGCATTTTAAAAATGTTTCAGAATTGTGTTTAAATGCCAATGCCAATAAATAAGTAAAACATGTAGATAGTAAAATTATGAAGCTAAATAGTAGTCTGTGCCACCAGTGCTACTTCCAAGAAGTTCTTTTGGCTGTTTCTTGTGATGGTGGTTTCCCTTGCCAGCTCTATGCTTGTATTGCAATTGGTGGATTTATTAACTTTGTACATTTCTTTTGACTCCCCAGTGTGAAAGATGAGGGTTTAGTTCACTTCTCGGTTCCTAGGTTTTCCCCTTCCTAAGTTTATTGAGTTAGGATTTACATGCAGTGAAATTCATCGTTGTTTGCAGCATGGTTCTGTGAATTTTGACAAACCTAAATAGTCATGTAACCACCAAAATCAAGATGTAGAAATGTGTATCTGAGATCACCCCATAAAGTTCCCTATGCTCCTTTGCAGACAATCCTGTCCCCCAACCTCAGCCCCTGACAACCCAATTATTTCATTTTATTTTATGAGCTTTATTTATAGCCTTAAATAATACACTTAAACTTGTATTTTTTGTTCCATCAACTTTACATTATCTCTTGATATGTAAGGATTTTGGTGCCTATGATTAGGTTAGCCCTGACCGGTCCACTGGCCTTCTCCCTCTAGCCTCTGCGAGCTGTTCCATTTTATATAATCATTATTGATAACCATTGTTAAGTCTTCTTACATAAATATTATATATCGAAGAGCCAAATAGGTTCTGGGATTACATTTTAACCTGTTTGTTCACTGCTCTGGTTCCTAGTCACTCAAAGGTCTATGTCAAGTATTTTTTCTTTACCAATTTATCAGTTACTCACAATTATGCCTCATTTTAGTTTACTTTTTTTTTTTTTTTTTTTTTTTTTTTTTTTTTTTTTTTTTGAGACGGAGTCTCGCTCTGTCGCCCAGGCTGGAGTGCAGTGGCCGGATCTCAGCTCACTGCAAGCTCCGCCTCCTGGGTCCACGCCATTCTCCTGCCTCAGCCTCCCGAGTAGCTGGGACTACAGGCGCCCGCCATCTCGCCCGGCTAATTTTTTGTATTTTTTTTTAAGTGGAGACGGGGTTTCACTGTGTTAGCCAGGATGGTCTCGACCTCCTGACTTCTTAACTGACTCTTTTGTACAGCTTTTGATTCCCGCCACCCCCCGCCCCCCGTGGTTTCTCATTCCTCATTTCTTCACTCCTATCTAATTTTATAATTCATTCTCTTCTTCTCTTTGAAGACACTGATCAGAGCCTATCAGCTTCTTGTTTTAACTCAGGTCAGTCACCTCCTGAACGAATAGTTGTTATCCAGGAATTTAAAATATTATTTCTATGTGTTCAGTCACACCTTTTCATTCTCAGTCTGCTCAAGTAACTTCCTTAGAAATGATATATATATATATAATGTGTATATAAATATATGGAGCTGGAAACTTTGGTCCTTGAATGCCCAAAAATACCTTATTTTGCCTTCATACTCACTTGGTAGTTTAACTGACTATAGGATCCCAGGTTCAAAATCCTTTCTCCTCAGAACACTGGAGACCTTGTGACTACTTGATTGTAAAAATTCCAAAGCCTGAGGTCATCTAATGTCCATTCCTTTATAGACAGCCTCTTCTTTATCTCTGGATGTTTTGGGAGCCTTCTGTCCATATTTGGGGTCTGAAATGTGATGAAGTCATGTCCAGGAGTGGGTTTTTCTTATTCATCCTCCTCAGCCTTCTACGGGCCATTTGAATCTGATGACTCCCATCACTTCAGCTCTAAGAAATTTTATTGTGTTGGCCGGGCGCAGTGGCTCAAGCCTGTAATCCCAGCACTTTGGGAGGCCGAGACGGGCGGATCACGAGGTCAGGAGATCGAGACCATCCTGGCTTACACGGTGAAACCCCGTCTCTACTAAAAAAATACAAAAAACTAGCCGGGCGTGGTGGCGGGCGCCTGTAGTCCCAGCTACTCAGGAGGCTGAGGCAGGAGAATGGCGTGAACCCGGGAGGCGGAGCTTGCAGTGAGCTGAGATCCGGCCACTGCACTCCAGCCCGGGCGACAGAGCGAGACTCCGTCTCAAAAAAAAAAAAAGAAATTTTATTGTGTCTTTGATATTCTTTCCTCCATTTTTTTTTTTTCATTTTATTCATCTGGAAAACCTATGAATCCAATGTTAGACCTGGAAGATTGATCATTTGTTGTCAAAGAACAAGATTTTAATCATCAAACACTACTAAGAAATGACACTAAATATAATTCAAGGCTATGCCTAGAGAAATACTGATGTCATGAATCAAGAAAGATGGCAGGTGCATGCTGTGTAGCTGCAGCTCTCTGCAGCCACCAGCAGACCTGTGGCCAGCACCTGTGGCGTCATTCCTGGTGTGCAGAGCCACTGCCCTGAACTTAAATAGTCTGCTTGGTACCTTACTGCTATTCAGTTATTAAAATGGCAGTTTTCCCTTTTATACGGATGAAAACAACAAACCCAAATTACTGTGACTCAAATTGTTTCCCTTTGCAGTTGAGACTTTCCTTGCCTGTCTTGAACAGGTTCAAGAAAGCATTTTGCCATGGTGGTTTCAGGGCATTTTCCGTTTTGGAACTTTCTTGGTACCGCTTGCAGAGGTACAAGCGGGTGTTAATCAAAAACTTGGAATGTTTTCTTTTTTGCAGTCAAGGTCAAGCACTGAAATTTAGTGTTTGCCAATTGGTTTGCAAGATACGTAGCTCAGTTTTTTCTGAATACTTCCTAGCAATCTTTCATTTCTGCAATAGTATTTTCAATTTTCAAGACCTCTTTTGTTCTGTATTCCTGTTTCATAACTAAGTGTTCTTTTATGGATGCAACTTCTTCTCAATATGGGGTAATCATTTGAATTTTAATTTCTTAAAAAATAGATCTTATGTTCTCCGAATTGCCCATAATGTCAGCTGTTTGTCTTTCATGCATTCATGGGGTTCCTTCCAATGCCTTCTGTTCCATGGTCATTCATTCGTATATAAGAATGAGAAAATGGCTTTCATGTTGATGGTAGCTAGTGCTGCTTACCCCTGCTGTTGTATATCTAGGTTTCCCAGGAAAGTATGGCTGATGTGTTTGTGAAGAGTATAAGAGTGCACTGTCAGCAAGAATGCACATCATTTGCATCCTTCAAGTGCAAAAATTCCCCTGTTCTGCCACACCCTGCTGTTTTCAGTCCATGTCTATGCAGTCACTTTTTTTCTGTGTAAAAGAGGCTCAGGCAGTCTAAGAATGTGCAGAAGGATGGGCTCCCTGGCCCAAGCCTGTACTACCCTGCACCTCCCCCAGGTGTGTGTCTTCTCCCAATGATGTTTCCCTCACCTTCCCTCGATATAACCATCACCTCGACTTTTATGATAGTCGTTTTCTTGCTTTCATGTATAATTTTACCACCTACATATTCATCCATAAGCAAAATAGTATATTTTTGCCTGTTTTGGAAATTGATATGTTGATATGTATTTTTGAAACTGATACACATATATACAGGACTCATCCTGTATATCTTATGCTGCTAGCATCAAGAAAATAAGGCTACTCAATAAATGTTGATTAAATAAATAAGCAAATAACTGGGAAAAAAATGACTGAGTGAGTGAATCCCGGTTTGATTTGACCTCTCCCTTGCATGTGAGTGTAGAATTCTCCAGAAGTCCCCAGAATGAATGCAGAATGGACTAGGAGTTTTTGGATTGATGTGAGTCTGTCTGCATCCTGCAGACCAGCATCACCTGCAATGGACAACCTAATAGGGTCTAGAGGAAATGTTAGCACAGCAGTGTCAGACGTGGGCTGGAAATGCTCCAGTGGCCCCCATGGCACAGGTGGTGGGACCTCCCTCCCATCTGCAGCTCCCTGTGGACGTCGTGCTTGGCCTTATTCCAAGGGGTTGGCTACTGTCCAGGAGGTTCCCAATCATTACACAACAAGTGAGATTTCCCTATTGTTTCGTTTGTAATTCTGAATTCTCCCACACAATTCACATCCTGGGTAAGCTGAAAAGTATAATTTTCCATCTGCATGACATTCTTCTTTATTTTATTAGTGGATTATTAAAAGATACGCTTGCCAGGGAAGGGCTTCGCTTACATAGTAATTCCATATTATCTTCCCTGTAAATTCTGTGCAATTCTCTGTGTCTTTTCAAGAGCTGACGATGATTCCTTACTATTATCTTCAACGAGTTGGTAAAACCTGTTGGTCTTAGGTCACTAAGAAATACTTGTTAGATAGATAAAAATGCTCCTTCCCTTGTTTTGTTTTGTTTTGCTTTGCTTTAAGATATATGTGGCATGTGGAAGAAAATACATATAAATAAAGCTTTCCTCCTCATGTCGTTTTGCATAAATGACAGTATACTTTACATAATGGTTTTAACATTGCTTTTAAAATATTTCCCAGATTATACATAACACTAAATAAAATATTTCATTCTTTTCATGATTGCATCGGAATCCTTTGTATTTATATACCACAATTTAATGTTTGACTTTGTGGCATTATTGAATAGAATACAGATTCAGAAATTACATAATACATTTAGTGGGAAGCACAGAAGTGACCTCCCAAAGATGTCCAAGTCCGAACCCCCAGTATCTGTGGACATGTTACATTAAATGGCAAAGAGGAATCAAGGCAGCAGGTGGAATTAAAGTTACCAATGAGCTGACTTTAAGTTAGGGAGACTATCCTGCATCATGTTGGTGGCTCAGTATAATCACAAGGGTCCATAAATGCCGAAGAAGTAGGCAGAAGGATTGGTCTCAGTGTCAGAGGGCTGTGATACGAGAAAGTCTCAACCAGTCATTTCCAGGCAGTAAAGATGGACAAAGTAAGGAATTCAGGGAGCCTCCAGAACCTGGAAAAGGTAAGAAAATGAATTCCTCTCACCCCAGAGTCTCCAGGAAGGAATATAGCCCTGCGAATACATTGATTTTAGCCCAGTGAGAGCCACCGTGGACTTTGTTTATAGTTGTGTCTTCATCTTGTAAAATATTTTTTTAAATTGACAAATAATAACCATACATATTCATGGGTTACATAGTGATGTTTCAATATGCATAATGTACAGCAATCAGATCACTTTGAACTTTTGATGTCCAGAACTTTCAGATAATACATTTGTACAGTAAGCCACTAAGTTTGTGACAGTTTCTTATAGCAACAATTGGAAACTTATACACATACCAGTACATTATAACGAATAATTGTAAGGCAAACACTATGTTATTGCCACCAAGATCAATAATAGAATATTTTCAGCCCCTAGAAGCCTCAGTGTGTTCCTTCCCAATCACACTCCTCTCACTGCAGCCTCCCCTGAAATCACTACCATTCTGTTCTTGATGACCATCAGGTCCTTGCTTTTGTTTTTTGTTTTTGTTTTTTTGCTTATGATTTTTTAAAAAATTCTAACTTTTATTTTAGATTCAAGGGTACATGTGCAAGTTTGTTTATGTTGTATAGATTTTTGTCTTGTCACACCGGTTCTAAGCCTAGTACCCAATAGTTATTTTTCCTGATCCTCTTCTTCCTGTCACCCTCCACCCTCCATTAGGCCCCAGTGTCTATTGTTCCCTTCTTTGTGTCCGTATGTTCTCATCATTTAGTTCCCACTTATAAGTGAGAATATGCAGTATTTTGTTTTTCTATTTCTGCATTAGTTTGCTAGGGATGATGGCCTCCAGCTTCATCCACATTCCTGCAAAGGACATGATCTCATTCTTTTTTATGGCTGTGTAGTATTCCATCATGTATATGTATCACATTTTCTTTATCCAGTCTACCGTTGATGAGCATTTAAGTTGATTCCATGTCTTTGCTATTGTGACTAGTGCTGCAATGAACATGTAAGTGCGTGTTTTCATGGTAGAACAATTTATATCCTTTTGGGTATATACCCAGTAATGGTATTGCTGGGTCTAATGGTAGTTCTATTTTTAGTTCTTTGAAGAATCACCACACTGCTTTCCATAATGGTTGAACTAATTTGCACTCTCACCAACAGTGTATAAGTGTTCCCTTTTCTTTACAACCTCACCAGCATCTGTTTTTTTTTTTTTTGTTTTTTGTTTTTTTACTTTTTAGTAATAGCCGTTCTGACTATATGAGATGATACCTCATTGTGGCTTTGATTTGCATTTCTCTAATGATCAGTGATATTGAGCTTTTTTCATATGCTTGTTGGCCACCTATATGGCTTCTTTTGAAAAGTATTTGTTCATGGTTTTTTTTGCCCACTTCTTAATAGGATTGTTTGGTTTTTTCTTATAAATTTGTTTAAGTTCTTTATAGATGCTGGACATTAAATCTTTGTCAGATGCATAGTCTACAAATATTTTTTCCCATTTTTTGGGTTGTCTCTTTAGTCTGTCCATAGTTTCCTTTGCCGTGCAGAAGCTCTTAAGCTTAATTAGATACCATTTGTCAATTTTTGCTTTTGTTGCAATTGCTTTCATGTATAGTTTTTACCCCATGTATGTATCTCTAAACAATACAATTTAGTAATGCCCGTTTTGAAATGTACATACCTGAAATGAGCCTACATGTCTCATCTATGTTGCTACTTTTGCTCTAGTTGTATTTCATTTTCATTGTTGTACAATGTTTCATTATGTAAATATATGTTCAGAGACAGGAAATAGCAGGGAAGGCTACTGGTCATAGGGGAGGCCTCTGAGGATGCGTGAGATTTAACTCACATCTCCAGCTGCAATCCTCTTTTCTTTTGAAAGCTTTTGATATCTAGGAACCACGAGTAGAAAGAGGTACAAAAGCACAGTTCCTGCCCTCAGAGAGCATAGAATTCAGTGGAGGAAACCGACACATAGTCCAACAGTTACAGTGTACTGCTACACAGTGAGTGAATGAATAATATTATAGAAGCGGAGACAGGGTACACAGCTCAGGCTTGCGATGTCAAGGAAGGCTTTCCAGAGAAAGTGAGCCTTGAAGTATTTGTTAAGCAAGTAAAAACAAAAACAAACAAAGGCTGGGCATGTAAGGCAGGGAAATATTTTGTGAAAATACATAAAGAAGCATTATGTGAAAATACGTAGCAAGAACATCAAGAGGCAAAGCATTGCAAGTTCTTAGCGTATGACTGCCATGGAGATTGAGAGAGAGAGAGAGGGAGGAAAGGAAAAAGAAGCTGAAGGCTGGAGTGGTAGGTAGGATCCATTCATAAAGGGCTGCCCTTGGATGCCAGCCTAAGGACATTGGACTTTCTACTGAGTGCAGTTGGCAGTCACTGAAGCACCCTAAGCAGGGAAGTGACTTGCTCAGGTCTGAATATGGCAGATATAACATCATGAAAAGCCTTTCCATTAATCTGAAACTGAACAATTTTTCTGCATTTTAAGTCATTCTGTTTTCTTAGAAGTAGTTAAATCTGTATGCTAGATATTTATAAAGACTTGCTGATGGTTTGATCTGGCTCTCGAAACTGATCTTTCATCTATTTTGGCTTTCTAATGGAATGTGGAAATGCCTAACTTAATCATGAAGATTACCTTTTTAAAAAAATGCAAAGGGAAGCTACACATCATTTGGTTTGGATCAGCATATGGGAACTTCAAAAAGAAGTAACACACTCTAATTTAAACTGTGAAATGTATTGCTAGGTAACATTGATAATGGGTGCCTCAGAATCAAATGCAGAAAAGCAGCATGGTGGAAATGATTCCAGATGCTCCCACTTCCTTCAGAGACCCAATTAAGATAAAACCTCATTGTCCATTTGTTTTCTGTGCATCATAAAAGGGAAAATTTTGAATTTTTAAGATAATTTGGGGCTTCTGATTTTTATCTTAATTGAATTAAAGAATAGACATTGAATTAGATTTATTAAAAAGAAAATCACCTCCAATCATTGAAAACATTTTTGAGTTTTCAGAGTAATAAGTAAGTATTCTACATATTGGAATATGTAGAATATTACTCATATTATGTTACTCAACATCTCTCCAGTGTTGTTTTCCTCTTATCTCAAATTTCTCCTTTTGGAATGTTTTTAGATATATTATTTCCCGTGGAATTACCATTATCTCTTTGCACATTTCTGATCTCCTGGTCTCACTATGATGCATTCTGGGTATTTTCCTAAGATCTTTCTTCTAGTTGACTAATTCTTTCTTCAGCTATATCTACTCTTCAATGTATTCATCTATTCAGTTTTTAATTCATTGACTTGGCTTTTTATTTTTATATATATATGTTATATATAGTTTGAATATTTTCATATTTTGTTCCTTCATTATGGTTTCTGTTTCTTCATTTATCTCTTCAAAGATTTTTAAGAATGCTATATGAGAGTTTTTTATTACCTCAGACTCTTAGGGTACCAGTTCACATGTTTGTAGTAATCACTGATTTTCCTCCTACTAGATTGTTTCTTCAGATGATTTGAAATGTTTGTATTATGAACTCAATTTTAGCATGGGGTACCGAATTATGAAACTATTCCCTCAGAGCAGATTTTTATTTCTTCTGCTAAGGGTCCTGTGATTTTTTATTTTCTCAGCTTCTGATTCTTGCACCTATCAGATAGTGTAAGTTTGGATCTCATATGTGTACATGGGATTTTGATTTATCATAGGAGGCTCTTCCTCCTATTCAGAATTCTAAGTAGAAGACAGCCTTCATCACTGCTTCCCTAGACCAATGAATAGAATTATTCTAGTTGCCTTTGTGAAAAGAGGTAGTCTTTCTATGGTCCTGGATTTATGCTAGAATCTTAGTTTAATTCTCCATTCCCAGATAGGAACAAGGCTGTGTCCTCTCTCTGTGAGGATATGACTGGACCCACTAAACCATAAGGCCTGTATCTGGTCTACAAATCTCTGGGCCTTCTTTGGGTCATCTCACTAATTTACTATGCTAGCTGAGTTCCCTTTTTATTTCTAGAACCTGTTATTTTCTTTCCTTTATTTTGAACCTGGAAAAGCAATACAAATATATATTTGCCATTTTTAAATCAATGTTTTTTTTTTTTGTATTTTGGATGGAAGAATAGACTGTATCAGTTAACTTGGACATACCATCAGAAGTTAATGTTATTAATTTTCATATACTTCTCAAAGTAATGTCCTTAGAGAATCTGTATCAGAATCCCCCTGGCTACTCATTAAGAATGTGATTCTTGAGTTTTATCTATGTTTTATTGAATCAGAATCTGTGGAGATCATGCTGGAGAATATTCATTTTAAACAAAGACTACACAGTAAGTGTAGTAACTGGTACAAAGTTGCAGGATATGAGATCTATATAGAGGATTGAAATTTTAAAAGGCAGTACCACTTACAATAACATTGAGAAATATAAAATAATTAGAGATAAATTTGACAAAAAGTGTACAAGACCTATATACCGAAAACTATGAAAGATTAATGAGAGAAATGAAAGACCTAAACAAATAGAAAACTATAGCTTGTTCATAGATTGGTAAATTCAGTGTGGCTATTCAATAGCATGTTAATGACATCTTAATGCCATTTCTCCCCAAATTCATCTATAGATTTAATTGAAATCAAAATTAAAATCCAAGATGGTTTTTTTATAGAAATTAACAAGCTGATTCTAAAATTCATATGGAAATGCAAACAACCTAGAATAGTTGAAACAACTTTGGAAGAGTAAAACGAGAGGACTCCTACTACCAGAATTCAAGGCGATTTTTAAGCTACCATAATCAAGATAATCCAGAATAATCTCTCCATTTCAAAATTCTTAATCACATCTTTTGACTTATGAGGTAATATTTACAGATTCAGGAATGCGGATGTGAATATCTTTGGGGGCCATTATTCAGCCTGCCATAGATCTCATGTGGATTTCTGCTGTTTTAGCTCTTTACACTAAATAATCCATCTTTTCTCACTGAAATTCAACATCAGCTCTCTCTTAAATCAAATTTACGTAATAATTTTGTGTTCACATTATACTTTATGAACACATTTGTATATAAACACGAAGACACTTGCATATTAATCTCATTTGTGTCTCAATAATTCAGTAAGGTAGGCTGGAATTATTTATTTTACAGATGAGAAGGCTGAAGCTTAGAGAATTTAGGTGAGTTGTCTGTGGGGCTTCTTAATCCAAGATTTGAATTCTATGTTGTGACAGTCCTGGTCCCTGTCCTGTATCACACTACCCCATAAAGACATGGTTCCTCTGAAATAGTGCAACCCATATTCCATTCTTACAACTCTCAGAAACAGTCAGGTTCTCAGCCCATCCAGAAACTCTGTCCAGATTTTCTAAAACATGTTAAAACACGTATATAACAACTCATCAAAGATTCCTGTATAACACAAGGCATTTAAAACATTCAAATTACCTCTATAATGCTTAAATAAGTAAGTATATACATGGGTGTATTGGTTTGTAGCATGTAAAGATATTGTACAATTTTAGACATGAATTCCATTTTCTTTCTACACTGCTGTAAACATGAACTGTAATACAAACAATAAAATAAGTGTTAAAGATTCTAAAAGTCTAGGATCTAAAGATTTTATCTAAATCATTCCCTGATTGGTGGTTGCCCTCAGTACCTGGCAGAAACAAACTCCAGGACCCATGAAAGACTAAACCATCAGGGAAACTGTGGGAAGATGAGCTGATAATGCATAACACATTTTAAATAAGGGAAGTACGAAACAAATCTATCTTGTCAGAAGAGCTGAAAGTCAGGCTGTAACACACACTACATTTTACTGCTGAAACTCAAGCAAACATAAATGGTTTTGCTGGCACATGCATACATTTGTATCATAATTATAATATTATTTTCATTTAGATAGTGAATTTAGGTAAAACAACTTAAATCATATTATTATTGAATGTGAAAATTCTGATAATGAGCTTTGGGGTTCCAAGAAATACCCGTATAATAAACAATTTTGTGCACACAAACATACAACAAAATGTATTAGTTAACATTTCAGCAAGTTTTGTTTTGTGTTTTTAAAATTTATATTAAAATTATACAAAATAATATTTGTATTATATAGGTAAGGTATAAGGAATAATAGTAAGATAAACAACCATGAACCTGTCACCCACGTTAAGAAATGGGACTTTACCATATCTTAGAAGATCTATCTGTGTCCTTCTCTTTCCTGCATATAGGTAACTATCCATTTAAAATTTTGTGTGGTCAATCATTTCCTTGCTTTTCTTCATACTGCTTTTTAGCCATATGTGGGTATAACCCATAGCAATATATAACTTGTTTTTGCATGTTTTAAACTTTACATAAATATTATCATACTATATTTGTTTTTCTGAGATTCACTCATGTCATGCATGAGGCTATAGTTTAACAGTTAATATTCTATTATTTGAATATGTAAAAATTCCTCTCCAGTTGGACATTCATGTTGTTTCTGACTTAATGCTGTTATGCTATTGAGAATAATGCTCTTATGAACTTTCTTGAACATGTTTTCAGGTACATGGTGCCAAATTTTCCTAGGATATATCCCCAGGAGTGGCAACTCCAGGACATACAGGATGTACACACTAAGGTTTACTAGGTAATCAGACTTCTCCAAAGGGGTTGTGCTAGTCTACTTTCCTACCTGCAGGAGATGTGCCTATAACCTTACTCCATAACCTTGACTACTCTTAGTATTGATCAACTTTTAAAATTTTGCTCCTCCGCTAGGTGTGAAGTGGAATCTCACTGTGGCTTTGATTAACATTTCTGCAATTATGAATTTCATTATATTGATGAAAATAGCATGTTATATTGACTGGCCATTTGTGTTTCATCTCCTGTGAAATTCCTATTTGGCCTTTGCCCATTTTTCTATTGTGTTGTCTTCATATTGTTAATTCATAGGGGCTCTTGATGTATTTGGGATGTAACTGGCTTGATATGTCCTGCAAATATCTTCTCCCAGTTTTTGTGTCTTATCTGTTCACTCTCATTAAGGTGATTTTAGTGAACAAGAGTTTTAATGCAATTGCATTTGATATCTTTTATTTTATAATTTGCTCACTTTGTATTGCTAAAATCCCTTTCTCTACACCAAGTTGGTAAAGAGATCATTCTGTATTGCTTTCTAAAAAGTTTTGTAGTTTACTGTCACATTGATCCAACTTCAGTTGACTTTTGTGTAGAGCAGATGGGTGGGACTCTGTTAATTTCTTATTGCTGCTGAAACAAGTTATGAGTAACTTAGTGACTTTAAACCACACACATTTATTCTCTTACAGTTCTGGAATTCAGAAGTCTGAAATCAGTTTCACTGAGCTAAAATCAGGTGTCAACAGTGCTGGTTCCTTTTGGAGATTCCTGGGAAAAATTTGTTCCCTACCTTTTCCAGCTCTTAAAGCTGCCAGCATTCCATGGCTTGTGGTTGCATCACTCTAATCTGCTTGCATCATTGCGTTGTCTTTTCATCTTCTGTGTCGAGTTTCCCTCTGCTTTCCTCTCAAGGACATTTGTGATTATATTAGGTCCCACCAAGATAATCCAGGATAATCTCCCCCTCTCTAAATTATTAATTTAATTACCTCTTTTGACATATAAGACAACATTCACCCTTTTGCCATATAGGGCAATATTTAGATTCAGGAGTGAGAATGTAAATATCTTTGGGGGCCATTATTCAGCCTACCACAGATCTCACGTGGATATCAACTGAGGTAGCTCCCTACGGTGTGTGCACTATGTAGTCATCTTTCCTCACTGATACTCAGCACCTGCTCTGATATAAATCAAATTCACATGTATTTGTGCATCTATTCTGTGTTTTCTCTTCTGTTTCCTTTGTCATTTTGCACTTTCTGCCCCAGTACCACACTATCTTAATTATAATAGCTTTCCACTAGATGTGAGTTTATGAAAGGGCAAGTTCTCCCAACTTATTCTTCTTTCAGCATGTCTTCTATTTATTGGCCCTTTGATTTTCCATTTAAATTTTGAAATCAACCCACTACACTCCACCAAATTCTGCCTGCTGGCGTTTTGTTTAGCAATACATTGAATTTATAGATATAAATCTGTTGGGAGAAAATGGACACTCGGTGACATTGAATCTTCCTTTCCAAGAATATAGTCTAGTTCTCTATTTATTCATTCATTTATTTAAATCCTTGTTAATGTCTTTCCATAAAGTCTTACAACTTTTGCTTTGAAGGTTTCAAGTATATTTTGTTGATTTATTTTTACGTACTTTATATTTTTGTTGCTATTAAAAATAGAATCTTGAAAACTAAATTTTGCTGACTGTTGCTGGATATAGAAATACAGTTGACCTTTGTAGATGTTTGCTAATCCTGAATCTTACTCTCTTGTTTATTTTATTTTATTTATTTTTTGAGACAGCTTCTTGCTGTGTTGCCCAGGCTGGAGTGCAAGTGATGTGATCATAGCTCACTGCAGCCTTGAACTCCTGGGCTCAAGTGATCCTCTTGCCTCAGCCTCCCAAGTAGCTGGGACTACAGGCTCACTCCATGATGCCTGGCTAATTTTTTTTTTTTTTTTTTGAGACGGAGTCTCGCTCTGTCGCCCAGGCTGGAGTGCAGTGGCGATCTCAGCTCACTGCAAGCTCCGCCTCCCGGGTTTACACCATTCTCCTGCCTCAGCCTCCCGAGTAGCCTGGCTAATTTTTTTTAAAAAGTTGTAGAGACGAGGTCTTGCTATGTTGCCCAGGCTGATCTTGAACTCCTGGCCTCAATTGATCCCCCTACCTTGTCCTCTCAAAGCACTAGGATTACAGGCATGAGCCATCATACACAGTCCCTCTCTTATTAATTTTAAAATTTATTTATATATTCTTTTTTTCCAGGTTGACAGTCTTACTATGAGTAAATAATGGCCGTTTATTCTTCTATTTATACTTTTTTTCCTCTGAGTTTTTTCTTACTGCACAGGAATGGAAGTCAAGTATAATACTGGAACATCTAGGATATCTTAGATGGTATTTTAGTCCGTTCAGGCTGCTATAATAAAATGCCATAGACTCAGTGGTTTATGAAAAACAGAAATTTATTCCACACAATTCTGGAGGCTGGAGAATCCAAGATTAAGGCACCAGCAGATGGTGGAAGGGGCAGACCAACTTGCTGGGGTAGCTTTTGTAAGGGCACTAATCCCATTCTTGAGGGCTACACCCTCATGATCATATCACCTCCTAAAGGCCTCATGTCTTAACACCATCATCTTGGGAGTTAAGATTTCAACATATGAATTTGGGGTTCCGGGGACACTAACATTCAGACCATAGCAGATGGATAGTTTTTGAAAGCCCACAGTTTGCATTTTCTCGTACGTAATGCAATGGGATCTGTTGCATTTGGGGCTTCAGGATTATTAAAGGGGTTCTGTAGTGCATCTCCCTATTTCTCATGTGTGAAATCAGAACACTACAGTCATAGATGAGAATTGCTCTATGTTTTAAAATATTTTGGTCTTTTAATAAGGAGTCTGCCCTTAAAGTTTACTAGTTCCTCCATGCTTGTATCTCTTGCTGCCTTTTGCCAAGACAAGAAAAATATCTGCTTAGAAAATCTTGTGGAAATGTAGCATTTGTAATGTGACCCTAAAATTTAGACTATCACTTAGAAACTCAAGGCTGAGCATTACTTGTACTCCTGTTCTGGGTGAGGGAAGTGGCTAGCTACAAATAAGACAAACTCCTTTGAAGTAATTAATAAGTACCAAATAAACATTGGCTCACTGCTTTATTACAACACATCTCCTTGTTTTTAAAGAAAGGCAGTCAAGGTAACAGATGGAGAAAGTTTTAGGCATGACAGTTATAAATAGTCCTGCAGTTTATTGCATGATATATTTGCAATTCTCTTTCTTTGCCATTCTGAAAGTTGGATCTCAATCAAAATGCTTTTCTCTTGACCAAAGAGTGTACATTATTCCCAATAGTCTAGACCTCAAAAATAATAGAGTAGAGTAACACCATTTGGGCCCTTTGAAAGTTTTATTTATAGTCTAGAGTATTGCCACCACTAACACCTGATCTTTAGAGGAACGTCTTTTCCAGGGATCGGATGGAGCAGGGGAACCCTTTGAATAAATCAGTCATCCCAAGTATGGCTTTTGCTTCTTGTAATCAAAGTAATGCTTGTCGAATGACCACTATGTTGCCAAGCACTAGAAGGAACACAAGGACAAGTATTCTGTCTTTAAAGGACATTCATGGGGAAAAAGCATTAAAGATACAAAAGCTAAACAGCAACAGAAGACGGTGGAACATAAAATGTCACAAGGCATTAAAATGATGATAATAAATTAGAAATATCACTTGGCTATTCTAAGCGTACTTTCTGTAATACTGAAAACTACATCAACAAAGCATTAAAAGTATTTTGAACATTCAAAATGTCCATACAGAGCAAATATATCCTGTTTCCTTAGAGAACTTGAAATTATATGATATACATTTAAGGAAAACCATAGAACTATCAAAGATTTCCAAAGTGGTGATATCCCCACTGCTGGAGAGAATGTGGAGAGAAGGAACCCTTAAATACTACAGATGTTTGTGTGGAATTAGCACTATCCTTGAGGGCAGTATGGCTATAGCTATCACAATGTCAGATGTGCATCCCTTTGTTCTGGAAATCTTTCATAAATGATCAGCTGGGTAATTTGAATTAACTCTCTCTCTAAGAACACCTAGGAAAGCAAGGCAAAATTTTTTTTTGAATCTGTTTTTTAAGGCAAGAGAGAACTGCCAGAACATGGGCCAAGATCCAAAAGAAGGAAATCAAGACCATCAGACTTTGGGGGTCACTTTATCCTTAAAGACACTGCCTTTTTGGTAAAAACTGCAGAGAGGCTAACAAGTTAAGTAAGGTTAAAGAAGAAAACAAAAGTCCATGGTATGTCCCAGGAGGAAAGGCCCTAGTAATCTAATCCACCAGGCTTTAGAGTAGGACCCAGTGAATTAGAAATGGGCCAGTCCTCAAAGAGACTGAAGTTCAGCAAAGAGACTGAAGTTCAGCTTTGAATAATTATTCAGTTATTGGCTTAATTCCAAACAGTTTTCCACTTGAGATCCAGAAGATAATTGATCCCTAGTGTTCTAAGATATCTATTGTTTATGAGGAATTAATTTATCTCTGTTATACCTACCCTTCTTGGGAGAGTTGAGAAAATAATCACTCAAATGATTTGCTGCAGAGCTTAATTCTCTCACAAAACCTTAGCTGAGAACAGCTAAATTAGGTTGTCTAGGATTACTAATGCCCCCCAGTCACCAGCTAGAAGCCGGAGGGAGATATCTTCTTATGGCTTTAAATTATGTCTATAATTTTTATATATACTGATCAGCACTCAATCAAAAAATGACCAAGCACATGAGGAGGTAAGACAATCTGATAGAAAACCAGAGTAAACAATAGAAACAAGCCCAGGAGAACCAGATAAAAGAATTTTCAGACACAGATTTTAAAAACGTTTTTATCAAAATTAAGCAGAGATCTGAAAACTAGAAACGCTCTAATGAAAAGTCTAGAACTGAGAAGTTATAATAACAAATTAAAAACTCAGTGGATGAATTTAACTGCTTGTTAGGTATAGCCAGAGATAGATTTTGTAAACTGGAAATTAGATAAATCAAATAAAATATCTGAAAATACTGAAGCATGCAGAGACAAAATATAGAAAAAGAACACACACATACACAGAAAAGACAGAGAGGTGAAAAGTGGAGAAGAAACAATACTTGAAAAGATAATGACTGAAAATTTTTCAGAATTGATGAAAGACATTTATTCGCATATTCAATAAGTGCTACAAGTCCCCAAAAGGATAAATGCAACCATGCCTAGGAACATTATAGTAAAATCACTGAAAGCTAAAGATAAAAATAATATGTGTGCATAAAAATTAAATCTATCAGAAGACAAGATAGATTGTTTCAAATGAGCAATAAGACTATGAGCTGACTTCTCAACAGAAACAGTGGAATGCTATAATATCTTCAAAGTGCTGGAAGAAAATATGGAAAAATTGTTCACAGATACATGTTTGATGGTAGTAGTTACACTACAAATTGTAATGAAAGGTTGGAAGCCACTTAAATGTCCAATAAGAGTTTTAGAAGTATTTGCCTCCCAACAGTGGACCACATAACCATTAAGAAGAATAAGGTAGATCTTTAGATATGATATGTTAATGATATGTTAAAATGTTCCAAAGGTATTATTAAATGAAAAAAAGCAGGTTGCAAAATAACATAGTATGCATTCCCATTTGCATTAGCAGTATTGTGATACAATTAAATATAAAAAGATAGGCACCAACATATTAACAGTAGTTATCTTTGGATGGTGCAATTATAAGATAATTTTATTCATATTCTCTTTAAATTTTGTAATGATCATGTATTATCGAACAAAGATAGTTTCATTTTTAAAAGGGGGAACAAAACCAGTCAGTACTTCAAAGGTTGTGTGCTCTGTATTGACCGTGGGTTCACTGTAGATGTGTTATAACGGATATTGTTAAGTGCATTTCATTACCTCTACATGGAAGAAATTCAGCAAAAGTAAGCATCAGGTAAGACCCCTAGACTCAGATCCCTAATATTCTGGATCTTCCTAAATCTAAGGAAGAGCTAGGTGAATAATGTCGCTTGGAGCCCCACATTGGCTCTCATTTTCTAAGAAGCATCAATGGTCACCCTTCTCTGATTTAGAATTACTTTTCTTTGTAAGAAACTTTGAAATAATGTTAAGAATTGGGTTAAAATTTTTAAATTTTTTTCCTGCTAAAATGTAAGCCTAAATTGTAATACAGTCTGCTCCCTAAAGATAAGAAACTAGCAGTATTCTTACTTTCTTAAAATGTTTGGATCACAATACCAAACAACACAATTCAAAATGCCATAATCTTGAATCTTGAGTTCCCAAAAGATCAAAACCCCTAAGGATCAAAATCCCTAAAGTCTAACATCCCTGGTGTCTAAAATCCCAAAAATCACAGTCCTGAAAGATTAAAATCCCAAATGTTGAAATCCTGAAAACCAAATTCTGGGGAAGGGGTTAGTGTGTTTTCAGTTGCACATGGGATAGTTGCATTATGCTGATTGTACCATGTTAGGTGGAACAGTTACTCTGTTTCTGTATTGGGAAATTTAGTATGGTTTAACACATGGGTGCGAGGTTGACAAGGCGTGGGCTTGTGGTCTTAAGTTTAGATGTCAACTTGACCAGTAAAAATTGTTGGAAACCTGATAGAGCATAATTTTGAGTTTATCTGTGAGAGTGTTTCCAGAGGAGATTTGTGTGTAAGTCTGAGTGGACTTTATGGGAAAAATCTGCCCTCAGTGTTGACAGGCCCCATCCAAACCAGCCAGGGACTTGGGAGAGAACAAATACAGAAGGCACATTGGTTTGTCTCTGATAGCTGGGACAGACTTTTCCTCTGCTGCCTTGGACATTAGAAATTTGACTCCATGAAAGTGCATTATCATGACTTGTCTTTGTGCATAAGTATTGTGTGTGTGCGTAAAAATGCAGACACTTCCTCAATACATGAAGAGATATTCTTTTTGTACATCTGAATTTGTGAGAGATAAAGTTTCTGGAGATCTCAGCTCTTTGGGAAACTGCCTAAGTAGGGGTGACTCACCATGGTTTTTTATCTATCTTTTCAAAAGACTTAGGTTGTTTATATGGTATATCAGGTGATCACAGTTATAAAGCTGGGTGCCTGCAGTTACCAATCCTAATGACATGCATTTGTACATTGCCCTTTTTCACCTGTTCCTTTGTAAATACAGTTTATGTGCTCATAACTGTTATACCCACATGACTGTTGTTAGTCTACTTGTGTCTATGCTTGCAAAAATATGTATTTTGTTGCCTATTTTATTGCATAAAGTGGCCTTTGAAGTATTCTGTTGTGTTTTTATGTTTCTCAAGTAAATCCCTCTTTAAAATGTAAATAAATGTATTGTAAAAATGTCTTTTGTTTTTCCAGAATTATATCTTTCACAGTTTCAGCAGTCAGGATTTTGGCACTCAGGATTATGATTGGCTCCCAGATAGGGTGAATCTTCAGCATTAAATTGCAGTTCCCTCGGTGCAGTGCAGGGAGCTATTTAATAATTTTGGTTATTTATATTGGTAACGTACATGAGGGAACATGATTTGGGGTAAATGAAGCACCATTTGGATGATAAAGTCAGAATTGTTTTTCTAGGTCGAGAAATCCGTCTGCCCCTCCGAATCAAAGGGGAAGGCATGGGACCTAAGATTCACTTCAACTTTGAATTGCTGGATATTGGGAAAGTTTTCACCGGATCTGTACATTGTTATGAGGTAAGCACTAGAGTTGTTCGCTGAGACTTCAAACAGTACTTGGCTTTTTGGGTTTGTTGTCTCTTATGTGTTTTTATTTGACAGAAAGTGTGTGCAATCACATTCATTCGCCATTACTCATCCTTGTTGAGACCCCGGAGCGCTCAGATTCTTCCTCCTCTTGCCTGGCCATCGTGAGGGAAACAACTTTTTATCTTCATTAGCCCTCCCTCACTTTAGTAAAAGCTAAAAAGCAACAGAGCCATAGTTTAAATGGTTTTATCCTCATCATTTTGTAGATTGCAAAGGGAAAACCCATAAATACATCTCCCCATCTGTTTAGTGCTTGTTCTCTGACAACACAAATTCCACAGATCAGAGGATGGAGAACCTTTTACATTTTCTAGAACGTCCTAATGAGCATAGCTCTTTTCACACTTCAGAATTTTCTCTTAATGCACTGGTCTCCAATCTATGTTTTAAAAACCAGTAATAGTTTCTGGAAGAGACTTTCCTGCTTTATCTTTCCAATTAATTAGAAAATGAAATTTTACAGGATGTCTGCATGAGTTCTTCAGGATCAGTGTTTACTTCAGTGTTTCACCATCACTAAATTTGTATCTAGGGCATATTTTTTACACTGTGTCAGACTGTAACGCTTGAAACTTCATTTTGGAAAGGTTCCTTCATTGTATATGTTTGTATTTTTATAGAGGTATTCAAAGCAATTATTTAATGAGTGACAAATAGATGTCAGGTTCATACTTTATTGTGTGTGCATATCTATGTGTCTATGTGTGTGTGTGTGTGTGATTTCTAATCCTTACCAAATTGTGAAAGTTAGGCTTTATTACATCTATTTTGCATATGAGAAATGTAGATCGCGTAGTGGTTAATATCATACACAACATCTCCCTTAATGTGTGTTGAGCACAGTGCTAGTGCTTTCACATTCACTCGTTCATTTAGTTCTCACAAAAACCCAATTTGTATCCTAGCACTTTGGGAGACCAAGGTGGTGGATCACTTGAGGTCAGGAATTCAAGGCCAGCTTGGCCAATGTGGTGAAACTCAATTGCTACTAAAAATACAAAAATTATCTGGGTGTGTTGGTGGGCACCTGTAATCCCAACTACTTGGAAGACTGAGGCAGGAGAAGCACTTGAACTCAGGAGGTGGAGGTTGCAGTGAGCCAAGATCACGCCACTGCAGTCCAGCCTGGGCAACAGAGTGAGATTCTGTGTTGAACAAAAAACAAAAAACAAAAACCACCCCCAAACAATAAAACCCTATTTGTGAGAACTATTTGTGAGGTACAATTAACTATTTCCATTTTGTAGCTGGGTAAACTGAGGCTTAGAGAAGTTAAGGTAGTGCTAGATATTGTAACAAATAAATACAAAAATACATAATGTCTCAAATATTCTAGAAGCTTCTTTTATACCTTACATAAAGTCCAAAACAAAGGTTTCTAGTGAGCAGGTGCTCTCTTCCAGCAGAGAAGCTGGAACATTTCATGCTTGGCCACCCCTACCACGTGGTCTTCAAGATGCAGAAGGGGAAAGGGCATGGGAGAATGTATATGATATTTTTATAGATGGTAGCGCATTTCACTTACATTCATATTCCATTAGCTGTATGCACAGAAAAAGAGGAAATGCATTCAAGGAATGGCAACCTGAATGCCAGGGGAGTTAAGTAACTTGGCAGGGTCCTGCAGCATATAATGTTAGTGAGTCCTGGGGGACTAGGGCTGTCTCTCCTGTTCTGGGAAGAGAAGGCCTTTGCTGGCCTCTCAGCCCTTCAGGTTCTCAGCATCCCACCCTCTCACCTTGGGTAAACCCAGCCTCCAACCCACTTGGCTCTTAGCCCAGCCTAACCTGGTGTGGGGACAGTGCCCTGTGTCTCCCACATTCACAAGGTAACTGTGGCCTAAATGGGATGATGCAGAAGGTAAACAGAGATGTTAATGTCACAGTGAGATGGACTATGCATAGGAACACAGTGTAAATGAAGAAATCAGTCACATGGCTGTCATGAAATGACAAGTGACACAGCTATATCCCACACTGTCCTGGATTGCACTTGTGAGGTCACTTAGGGGAGAAGGAAAAAAAGTCCAGTAGCTCTCATTAAACTGATATTCTGTCTGCAGTTTATCCAGTGTGAATTTCCTTTACATCTCACAGACTGAACTTACGAGTGCCACATCAGAAAAGAACCTTTAATTCTGATGCAAAATGGATAGGGTTTCCCTGAATGTAAATTTAGTGGAAGTGTGCTCGAGGCCACCACTTCCCACCCTCCCTAATTTTAATAGTAAAACAAACCACAGCCAGTTAAATAAGTGTTAAATGAGGTGATGCATCAGATTGGACAGTTTGGAGAGCTGTGCAGTGGCAGAGAAGGACACGGTAAGATGCTTCTTATGGGAATATTTTGCACTCTGTATTTAATGCTGATGCTTCATTGCATCTCTCTTTCAATTTATTGCATTACCTACTTGAGACAAATTTGAATAACTAGCTATTGCCCTTAGTCATTGCTGAGCATAGCAGATACATAAAGAATAAACCATAACCCCAAGAGTATACACTATTCCCCAGTGTAATTAAGAAGGAAAACAAATGAGAGGCAAAGTTTGATTATAAATTTTCTTCTCTCCAAGGAGCTAGACCTCAAGGAAAGAGTATTATCAGTAATCAAAAGGCCTCTGAATTGTGTCCCAAAACTATTGCTGGTTTCTGTATTCGTAAGTGGGTGCTTGTTTGTCAGGAGGAGAAGAATGATGTCATATTCTTAAAAACGGAGGAATGCTCACCATACAGAAAATATGGGCAAAATGTTTCTGCTAACCAAAAAAACTAAAAGGCAATCCATGCATCTTCTGAAAGAAAAGAACAAGGTCCTCCAAGTTACCACTAATGCCTTCAATTTGCCTTCATGTTACCACTATACGTATTAGTCACTTCTTAAGCACAGGTAAAATTTAAACCCATCCTGTTTGGCACTGAGGATATAAATAGCAGTCACTGACTATGTGTGGTGTCTCACATCTGTAATCCCAGTGCTTTGGGAGGCTGAGGTTGAAGGATCACTTGAGCTAAGGAGTTCGAGACCAGCATGGGCAATACAGTAAGACCCCATCTCTACAAAAAAAACCCACAAAAATTAGTTGGGCTGATGGCACATACCTATAGCCCCAGCTACTCAGAAGGCAGAGGTGGGACGATCACTTGAGCCTAGGAGTTCAAGGGTACAGTGAGCTGTTATGCACCACTGCACTCCAGCCTGGACAACAGAGCCAGACCCTATGTCTTAAAAAACAAAAAACAAACAAACAAAAACATATCAACAGTCTCTGTCATTTTTAAGCACTATTTGCCAAGTACTATTCTAAAAATTTCATAAATTAATAAATTTAATTTTACAGCAACATGAGAAGTTGGAAGTTCTGGCTAGGGCAATCAGGCAAGAGAAAGAAATCAAGGGTATCCAGTTAGGAAAAGAAGAAGTCAAATTGTCCCTGTTTGCAGATGACATGATTGTATATTTAGAAAACCCCATCGTCTCAGCCCAAAATCTCCTTAAGCTGATAAGCAACTTCAGCAAAGTCTCAGGATACAAAATTAATGTGCAAAAATCACAAGCATTCTTATACACCAGCAACAGACAAGCAGAGAGCCAAATCAGGAATGAACTTCCATTCACAATTGCTTCAAAGAGAATAAAATACCTAGGAATCCAGCTTACAAGGGATGTAAAGGACCTCTTCAAGGAGAACTACAAACCACTGCTCAGCGAAATCAAAGAGGACACAAACAAATGGAAGAACATACCATGCTCATGGATAGGAAGAATCAATATCGTGAAAATGGCCATACTCCCCAAGGTTATTTATAGATTCAATGCCATCCCCATCAAGCTACCAATGACTTTCTTCACGGAATTGGAAAAAACTGCTTTAAAGTTCATATGGAACCAAAAAAGAGCCCGCATTGCCAAGACAATCCTAAGTCAAAAGGACAAAGCTGGAGGCGTCACGCTACCTGACTTCAAACTATACTACAAGGCTACAGTAACCAAAACAGCATGGTACTGGTACCAAAACAGAGATATAGACCAATGGAACAGAACAGAGTCCTCAGAAATAATACCGCACATCTACAGCCATCTGATCTTTGACAAACCTGAGAGAAACAAGAAATGGGGAAAGGATTCCCTATTTAATAAATGGTGCTGGGAAAATTGGCTAGCCATAAGTAGAAAGCTGAAACTGGATCCTTTCCTTACCCCTTATACGAAGATTAATTCAAGATGGATTAGAGACTTAAATGTTAGACCTAATACCATAAAAACCCTAGAAGAAAATCTAGGTAGTACCATTCAGGACATAGGCATGGGCAAGGACTTCATGTCTAAAACACCAAAAGCAACGGCAGCAAAAGCCATAATTGACAAATGGGATCTAATTAAACTAAAGAGCTTTTGCACAGCAAAAGAAACTACCATCAGAGTGAACAGGCAACCTACAGAATGGGAGAAAATTTTTGCAACCTACTCATCTGACAAAGGGCTAATATCCAGAATCTACAAAGAACTCAAACAAATATACGAGAAAAAAACAAACAACCCCATCAAAAAGTGGGGAAAGGATATGAACAGACATTTCTCAAAAGAAGATATTCATACAGCCAACAGACACATGAAAAAATGCTCATCATCACTGGCCATCAGAGAAATGCAAATCAAAACCACAATGAGATACCATCTCACACCAGTTAGAATGGCAATCATTAAGAAGTCAGGAAACAACAGGTGTTGGAGAGGATGTGGAGAAATAGGAACACTTTTACACTGTTGGTGGGATTGTAAACTAGTTCAACCATTATGGAAAACAGTATGGCAATTCCTCAAGGATCTAGAACTAGATGTACCATATGACCCAGCCATCCCACTACTGGGTATATACCCAAAGGATTATAAATTAGTCTACTACAAAGACACATGTACACGTATGTTTATTGCGGCACTATTCACAATAGCAAAGACTTGGAATCAACCCAAATGTCCATCTGTGACAGACTGGATTAAGAAAATGTGGCACATATACACCATGGAATACTATGCAGCCATAAAAAAGGATGAGTTTGCGTCCTTTGTAGGGACATGGATGCAGCTGGAAACCATCATTCTTAGCAAACTATCACAAGAAGAGAAAACCAAACACCGCATGTTCTCACTCATAGGTGGGAACTGAACAATGAGATCACTTGGACTCGGGAAGGGGAACATCACACACTGGGGTCTATCATGGGGAGGGGGGAGGGGGGAGGAGGGAGGGATTGCATTGGGGAGTTATACATGATATAAATGATGAATTGATGGGTGCTGACGAGTTGATGGGTGCAGCACACCAACATGGCATAAGTATACATATGTAACAAACCTGCACGTTATGCACATGTACCCTAGAACTTAAAGTATAATAAAAAAAAAAAAAAAAAAAAAAAAAAAAAAAAAAAAAAAATAAAGATGGGGAAACTGGAACACAGAGAAACTAAGTAGATTGTCCAAGGTTACCGAGCTAGTAAGTCAATGGCAAAGCTGAGATTTGAACCCAGGCAGTTTGGCTGCAGAGTCGCTGGCCATAATCACTTTTCTACATGGTCTCTTTAAATGGAATGAAGGGTGAAGCCTGGTTCCTACTACCAGGGAGCTTAGAATGAGGAAGATGGGGAAGAAACAAAAAAGATGAATAAAATAGCAAGCAGCAATTATTTATGCTTCTATTTTGGTGCATTGTCCATCTTCTCTTGCAGAAGAGGCTGTCTTCCTCTGCTCTGCCTCTGCTGCCGACTCTTTCTCTCCACCATATGTTCTGGATGCCCTCTTCCCTGCAACCTGAGCCCCTGAACTCATCCTCCTCTGCATCCACTCAGACCCCATTCCCTTAGTTACCAAGGTCTCTTTTCTTACAACAACAACAGGCAGCACTTTGGCGAGTGCTTCCTCTAGGCTGAGCACTAAATATGCATTATCTCATTTATTATAAATATGCTTTCTCCTCTGCAGTACCTCCCACAGCCTTGCCACTCCCATTCTCACCTTTCACCACTCATCTTCTCAAAACATGAATCTAAAATAGCCACTATTTCCTGTGCACCCACTCAATCCCCTAAACATTTGTCCTCTGGATTCTGCAATCATGCCCCACTGGGATTACTCTCTTCCTCAAGGTCAGGGATGACAATAATCTCTAAATAAAAATAATAAATCTATAACCTTTGCTCTGAACTTACTCTCCTGACCTCTGTCTGCATCTGACTTCATCTGGGAATCCTCCTCCCTCAGCTTCTGGGTTCCTGACACACCTCACATTTGCCTGCTAACCTTCTGAAAGTTTCTTCAAGATCTCTTATGCTCTTTGTCCTCCAAAGCCTTAGGTGTAGGTTGAGGCTGGTTCCTATATAAATCAGGAAAACATGCTGTTCACCCTCTAGGAGTAAGGACAGCATTGGCAAGGATCAGAGGTGGTGTCTTTGGAAGCCAGGATAGAACAACATGGCTGTAGTCAAGGTTCATGCCCAAGAATTGTAGGGACACTAGACTGAGGCCTGCCATGTAGGATGCCAAATGTCATGAGTGTGCATGAAGGAGCTCAGGCATGAGCTCTTTACATGCACACACGAAACCCAGTGCACAACCACATATGGGTAATAATACGCTTCCAGAACACTAGCATATAGGAATACAACTTTTCTATAGTAAAACAGTTGCTTGCATAAGAATCTCAAAGCAATCGTCCATCCAGTAGAATTTGAGATGAAAGTATCTCAATAGGATGAAATCTGATAGCACAACAAAGAGAACCCTTGTCATCTGGGATCCACAATGATGTCTCATTTACATTCTTCAAGCTACATTATAAACATAGGTTTAGGTAATTCTCACTCTGCTATTCAAACTTGCTTTTTATTTTTAAGTATGCTGCTTAACCTCAGCCTTCTCATGCATATAAGAGAAATACTTACTTTCCCTTGGTTACTTTATAGAGAGTAGCAAAAAAAGGGGGTATTTTAAGGTTCTTCATCAGTATATGTGATTAAGATCAGTCTTTATAGCACAAGCATAATATATATAACCAATTTCATTTTAAAGAGGAGACTAAAAATGTAAAATTACTTTCTGGCTTGGGAGTTCTATCTTTGAACACTCAAGGCATCAGACTGTTCATTTGTCCCTGAGTGTTCTTTGGTTCTAATTCCTGCAACTTTCCCTTTGTTGCTGTTAAACAGTACAGACACATGCTTATATGAAAATAAGTCAGAGGCCCATTGACCTTCACATTCTTGCCTTTTATTGTTATAGGCAATACTGTACAACAAAGGCAGCATCGATGCTCTCTTCAACGTGAACCCTCCAACTTCAGCTTTGGGGGCCTGCTTTGTTTTCTGTCCCAAGGAAGGCATCATTGAACCAAGTGGAGTCCAAGCTATCCAGATCTCCTTCAGTTCTACCATCCTGGGAAACTTTGAAGAAGAGTTCCTGGTCAATGTCAATGGGTCACCTGAGCCTGTGAAACTGACCATTAGGTAAGGTGCATTTATAACTAATGTAGAAACTAACTGAAGTTTGAACCCGTTGCCTTTTTAACTTTTTAAATAGATCCTGTCTGAATATTCATAACTGTCTTTGTTGATATGAACACATCAGCATAATAGAGTGTGTTAAATTTCCATCAGTGTTTCCCTAGTGAACATGTGTGAGTTATTATAATATAGATACAGATGCTGTTTGGAGATCTAGTTTTTCTGCGAGTTATAATCTTATAAAATAAGGATTTAGACATTAAACTAGCTTCTAGTTACTCTCTATGTCTTAGGATGTTTAGAGAAAATAAGTTATTACAGTAACACCTGAATAAAATCATCTGGGCTAAGCTTTGGCCATTATCATAGTTTCTCTAAACTTTTGTCTTTTGTTCTTATTTTAAGGAAATTATTTACATGATCTCACTATCATGTCTTCAAACATTGTAAACATATTGCTCTGACTCTATTTGGATTCCCACAGCAGCAGGTTGTTAATTACCATGGCAGTTTCTCTTATTCTGGTAACTGCTAGCAAGACCTCCCTCCATCTACAAGCTGAGGTCTCCCTTGGGGCAAGCCCTGGGGATAACATAGAAAAGAGATAGAGACATATGACCTGAAGGATCCAAGAAAAATGTACTGATCTCATGATATATACTACACATTCAGAATCTCAAGATTAGCTGAAAGGTGATTACTATTTAGTCTCAAACTCTTGCACCTCAGTGTCCCTGTTATGCACTGAATTGTTTCCCACAGAATTTATATGTTGAAGTCCTAACACCCAGTACCTCGGAATGTAACTCTTCTTGGACATAGGGCCTTTAAAGAGGTAATTTAGGCAAAATGAGGTCATATGGGTGGACTTTAATCCAATATGATTGGTGTCCTTATAAGGAGAGGACATTAGGACACAGACATACTCATAGAAAAGGGCCATGTGAAAAAAATAAAGAGAAGCTGAAGTGAGAGACCCTCAGAAAAAAATAACCTTGCAGTCACCAACCCTTCTGACAGCAACAGAAATAAACTGTTGTTTAAGCCACCCAATCTAGGGTACTTTGTTATGGCAGCCTTAGCAAAGTCATACAACCCCCAACAACTAAGGAGTGTGAATGTGTGTGCCTCAAGGGTTCTGTGGCATGGCCAAAGCAGCCTGTCATCATCATAATCTTTTTTTATTTTTAAGTCTCAAGACTTATCTGAAACATTCACAAGACATTTACATTCTCTACCATAATACATGTGTTTGTTATAAGAGAAAAATGAGGGTTGTTTTCCAAATATTTGAATAACATTGACTCTTCACGAATATGTGTCATACTTATCCCAGCTGACATCCTTTGCATATGTATACAATATGAGAAGGGTGGGAATACATTTTCATATTATATGAACTTCAGCCCACTTCCTATCTTCATAACATCTCATCTCTCATGACAAGCAGTGAAGGGTGGTTATCTGAAGAAGTAGGAAGAACAAACTTGTGAATGTAACCGTGTCTCCAATTCACGGATCCTCTGGTCCCATAAGGGTCTTTGATAAGATCCAGCAGATCAACCATTGGAAGCTTTCTGACTACTGGGCATCAGGAAGTATTGCTCTGAATCATAAGTACCCTTGACAACATCCAGTATCATAAGCAAGCCTTCATACATAAGCAGCAAAGATAAAACCTTTAAGCTCTGCTCTAAAAATATTTAAGATAGAAGGAATAATGGCCCTGTCTGTAGGAAGGAAAGTATAGGATAATAAAGGAGCAGTTTTACTTTTCAGGTAGACAATAGAAGGAAAAGTGCTAGCTAAGGAAGGCTAACTGTCCCTCAAGTTTAATAAGAAAGCTCATCCCAATTTCACCTGGCCATTCCCCATTTTAAGTTCAGGCCTAATAATTAATACTGTGTCTTACCATCAACATACATACATAGCTACCCTTTTTAGGAATAATTATGTATTTTGGATATTGGTTTGATAAACTCTTATTGAGTATCTCCTTCAAGCAAGGTTGTATATTAGGTGCAAGAAGTCATGTATTTGGGTTTGTTAGACATTCCTGATGCATGACTACTACTGCCCTCACTTTTGACTCTGAATTATTTATCCAAATTCAGGATTGCCCATTCTCTAAACTATTCCCTAAACTAACTTAAAAATACAGTAAAAGAAATAACAAGGGAATTTAAAAGGGTAGAAAATATCCATTTAACACAAAGAAAGGCAGTCATGGAGGAATAAAGGAACAGAAAAGACATGAGACATATAGAAAATAAGTAGCATGAGTCCTGCCCTATCAACAATCACATTAGATGTCAATGTATTAAATACTTCAATTAAAAGTTAGAGAATGGCAGAATGGATTAGAACAAAACAAACAAACCCCCCAAAAATGATCTATCTATATGCTTTTTACAAGATACCACACTTTAGATTTAAAGATATGAATAAGTTGAAACCAAAAGGATAGAAATGTCTATATCATGCAAACAGTATCAAAAGAAAGCTGGAGAGACTATGTTATACCAGACAAAATAGAAACAAAATTTGTCACTCAAGACAAAGAAGGGCATTTTACAATGATAAGATAGTGAATTCATCAAAAAGATATGGCAATTACAAACACACATCTAATAACAGAGCACCAAAATATGTGAAGTGCAGACAGACAGAATTGAAGGGAAAAATAGACAATTCAGCAAAATAGCAGGGGATGTCAATACCCCACTTTCAATAATAAAAAAACTAAGCAGAAGATCATAAAGGAAATAGAAGAGTTGAACACTATAAACCACCTAGACCTAACAGACATCTACAGCACACTCTACTCAACAGGAATAAAAGAAAGGACATTACTGCCAACCTTACAGAAATTAAAAGGATTAGTGGATAATGCTATGAACAATTGTATGCCAAAAATTAGATAATGTAGATGACATGAACAAATTCCTAGAAAGACATGAACTACCAAAACTGACTCAAGAAGAGATAGAGAATCTGAACAGACCTGTAATATATTCCAACCAAAAACAAACAAACAAAAAACAGGATCAAGTGGCTTCACTGGTGAATTCTACTGAATGTTTAATGAAGAATTGTCGTAAATCTTTCACAAACTCTTCCAAAAAATGAGAAGGTAGGAACACTTGTCAACTCATTTTATGAGGCCAATATTACCCTAATACCAAAACCAAACAAAAACATTACAAGAAAAGAAAGCTAAAAACCCATAACCTTTATGGATTTACACCCAAAATTCTTTGACAAAATACTAGCAAACCAAATCCAGCAACATGTGGAAAGGATTATACCCCATCACCAAGTGGGATTTATCCTAGGAATGAAAGGTTGGCTTAACATATGAAAATCAATCAATGTAATACAACATATTAATAGAATAAAGGACAAAAACCACATGATTATTTCAATAAACACAGAAAAAGCATTTGCCAAAATTCAGCACCCTTTTATGATTAAAAAAAAAGTAACAAACTAGGAGTAGAAGGGAACTGCCTCTACATGGGTCAAAGACTGAAATGTAAGGGCTGAAACTATAAAACTGTTAGAAGAAAACATAGGGATAGGCCCGGCGCAGTGGCTCATGCCTGTAATCTCAGCACTTTGGGAGGCTGAGGCAGGCAGATTACCTGAGGTCAGGAGTTTGAGACCAGCCTGATCAACATGGTGAAACCCTGTCTATACTAAAAATACAAAAAAATTAGCTGGGCATGGTGGTGTGTGCCTGCAATCCCAGCTACTTGGGAGGCTGAGGCAGGAAAATCACTTGAACCCAGGAGGTGGAGATTGCAGTGAGTGGAGATTGTGGCACCGCACTCCAGCCTGGGTGACAGAGTGAGACTCTGTCTCAAAAACAAACAAACAAACAAACATAGGGATAAATGTCCATATCCAAAAACCAAATAAGCAATAGTTTTCAGATAATCAGCATCTAAGCACAAGCAACCAAAGGAAAAATAAATAAATTAGACTTCATCAGAATGTAAAAAAGTTTGTGCTGCAAAGGGGATACTATCAAGAAAGTGAAAAGACAACCTACACAATGGGAGAAAGTATTTGCAACTCATATCTGATAAGGGACAATGATAAATTACTAGACGATTCTAACTCAATAAATAATTCAATTTAAAAATGGACAAAGCGTTTAAGCAGACATTTCTCAAAGAAGATATACAAAAGGCCAATAACACATGAAAAGACTGTCAACATCATTAATCCTCAGGGAGATGTAAATCAAAACCCCACAATGAGACACCACTTCACACTCACTTGGATGTCTATAATCTTAAAATGGAAAATACAGTAATTCCCCTTTTTCTGCATTTTTAGGCCCCAAAGTGCAAAAGTAAAATTAGCGTTACTCAAACACAAGCACTGCAATACTGTGGCAGTTGATCTGATAACCAAGACAGCTACTAAGTGACTAAAACAGAGGGTAGCATCATGCAGCATCGATACACTGGACAAAAGGGTGATTCATGACCCAGGCTGGACAGACAGTGGATGACACAAGACTTCATCACACTACTCAAAATGACAGGCATTTAACAATGTATGAGTGATCTATTTCTGGAAATTTTTTATTTAATATTTTTGGACCGTGTTGACCATAAGTAACTGAAACAACAGGAAGTCAAAACTACAGATGAGGAACTACTGTAAGTGTTGGCGAAAAGGTGGGGGAATGAGAACCCCCATGCACTGATAATTAGGAATGTAAGACATGGCAGCCACTTTAGAAAATGGTTTATCAGCACCTCAAACAGGTAAACACTGAGTTACCATATGACCAGCAATTCCATTCCTAGGTATATACCCAGGAGGAATGAAAGCATATATCCACACAAAAACTTGTACATGAATATTTATAACAGTATTATTCATAGTAGCCAAAGATAAATGAAATGTGGCATATCCATACAATGGAATGCTATTTGACCATAAAAAGGAATGAAAAAAAAATGAAGCACTGATAGATGCTACGACACTGGTAGCATGGATGAACCTTGCTACCACGGTCTTTTGTGACTACTTCTTTCCCTTGTGATAATGTTTTCAAGGTTCAGCCATAGTGACACCATTATAAACCTTGAAAATAAGGTTCATCCATTATGAACCCTGAAAACATTATGAAAAAAGCCAGTCATAAAAGACAACACATTACATGATTCCATTTGTATGAAATGATCAAAATAGGCAAATCTATATAGATCTGAGTTGGATTAGTGGTTGCTTAGGGCTGGTGGGTGCAGGATAGATTGTGACAGCTAAAGGGCATGAGGTTTCTTTTTGAGGTGATGAAAATGTTCTCAAATTGACTGTAGTGATGGTTGCATATATTTGTGAATATACAAAAAACATTGATTTGTACACTTTAAATGTGTGAATTTTATGATGTGTGAATTATATGTCAATGAAGCTGTCATTTAAAGAAAAAAAACACAGGAGCCTGTAATAGTGAGCAATACTTCTGTAATTTCCTGGTTGAATTTTTTAAATCTCTGATCTCTTCTCCTAAAGATCCCAGAGTAGTCATGCATGTCACTTGCAATGTCTAAATAAGTTAAGGTGTACTTGGGTTCTCCATTGTGAATAATAGGATTTAGGGATCTCCCAGAAATCTGCTCACAAGTGAACTTGGACTAGTTAGTACTCCACCTGCACTGTGGAGGGTAAGCCTCCTGTTCTATCTTCTGGACATTTCCATTTACCAAAATTCACACACCACTTCTTGATTTTGGATGTTCAGTTTCTAGTTTCTTTCAACAGAACCTGACTATGGAAAGAATCTTCATGGGGATTTATCACCAAACTCATGATTGATTGCTAAGAGAAATAGACTTACCTAAATTTCCTCCTCAGTTCACTTCCTTTAAAGCTTAGTGTTTCTTGTGTTCAATAATGTTGCATTGTTAGTGGTTTCTAGCATTTCAAACCACTAGCAATAATTTTGAAAACCTGCTAAAAATCTAGTGTCATTAATAAATGTCTATTCATAAAGGGTAAAAATGCATGTATAATAATACATCATCTGTTCTCAGCTCCACACGTTAGCACTGACTTGACTTGTTATTTTACTTTGTCAGAAATACTTTCTTGGGCCTCATAGCCCAGGGAATGTCTATAAAGTTAATATTGTAGGTTCTGGAATTTTGTTTCTTTTTTATTGCCAGGTACTCATTTCTCAATACCGCATAAGCTAGTATTTTAGCTAGTATGCCTTGAAAGATCATAACAAATATAGTTTTACTCTTCCTATTTACTCTTCCAATTCATGACACAGTATTTTCAGTGGTTGGATAAACAACACTGTAAAATTAGTGTGATTTTAAAAAATTACCCATAAGCAATTTTCTTCCCTCCTATTTTTACATATGTGATTTTATAAAGTTTGAACCATAGCACAGATATATTTTGTATTCAACTTGTCTCCTTACATATTGTAATAATTGAATCATTCGCTCTCTTTTCTTTCAAATTATAGTTTTAACAGACCCCTGCGTTGATTTATGGCACAACCTTGGCATAGACTGTCCTAACATTCTGAATCCCTGTGAGAATTAATGTGACCATATCTAAGTCCAGAAGGGATTGTTCAGCCACAGTTCCCTCAGTTACATGTGCCTTTGGACAAGTGTCATGTATCTCTGGTTGTTTAAACTTCTGCATTGATTAAATGTCTGCTTCGTGTACATTTTTTAAACTTCTTTCCTACTTTCTTTAGCATCTCGTGCATGTCAGACAGACACTTTTGGTCTGTTTGTTACTTTGGTCCCTAAAAGCTTCTTTTCAAGTGAAGCATAGAGCCTGTCGGCCTGTTTGTTGACTTCATTCTCAACTGGATCCTAATTCCTGGCTGAGTCCCAACTACTCCCTTTAAAATCACTTTCGATCATCAGCGTGAAATATAATAAATGCTCATGAGAAAGTTACACTTGAAACTTGTTGCAGTGAGTCTTTGCTGTGGCCATTCCTCCCAGGCTTACAACAACCTCTCATCACATTATGGTCAGAGCTGGAGCAACTGGAAGAACCACTAAGACACCATCATATTCTGCATGGTATGACACATACAACATCTGGAGCTTGGTGAATTAAAAGATTCTTGCTTAATGTGTTTTATGCTATCTGTGTGTCTATAACATTTAAAAGTTTTGCCACACAGATGGGACACTTTTCAGTTCTTGCTTTTGGCCTACAGATAAAGACATGGATCATGGAGAAAAATAATTGTTTCTCTGAAGGTAAACAAGATAACTTAATAGATTAGTTTTCTTTTGCTGTTGTAACAAATTATCATAAATTTAGTAGCTTCAAACAACACATATTTAATATTTTACAGTTTTATAGCCTTAATGCAGGTCTAGCTGGGCTAAAATCAGTGTTGGCAGGGCTGTGTTTCCTTCTGAAGGCTCTAGAGGGGAACCCATTTCCTAACCTTTTTTGGCTTTCTGAGGCTGCTCACATTCCTGGATGCATGGTTTCCTTCTTCTGTGTTCAAAGCCAGGTTGAGTTCTCAGATTGCAGCACTCTGACCTCTTCTGTCTCTGTCCTCTATTTTTAAAATCACCCTTGTGATTACAATGGGCCTACCAGGATAAGACAGGATAATCTCCCCATCTTAAATTCAGTTAATTAGCAACCCTTATTCCATCTGCTACCTTAATTCCTCTTTGCCATGTAACCTAATATATTCATAGGTTCTGGGAATTAGGGCATAGATATCTCTGGGAGCCATTATTCTATCTACCATGCCTTCTAAGCTAGAAGTCATAGAATCTCTCTATTATTTATTTTAAGCTAGAGCATCTCTCCAAGATCATGAAACCTTGCACTGAGAGAGAAATAGACCAATATTTACAGTAAAGAGTCATTCAATGTCACCTAGTCCAGTCCTCTTTTTTATACATGAGGAAGAGAAACAGAAGCTGATAGAGATAAAGTGGCTGGCCAACATCACAGTGAGTAAATGTCACAGTGGTAGGAATGTCACAGTGGTAGGAGCGGAATTGGAACAGTTTATATGACAGCATGGACAGGGATAACTAATAGAGTGATAGTCTTTGATGTGTATTGCATGATTAGACCTATAATTTTTATTTCTCGACACATTGATAACTTTATATGATGTGTGTCTCATTCAAAATAACAACATTTTGTGCCCTTGTTTGATGATCCATCTGCTCTGCCTCTCACCTATTCATTGGTAGAAATAAGACAGTAAGTTAACCACAGCATTGTTTGTCAAAACCCATGGTTTGAATCATGAAAGAGAATTTTAAGAACCACTGTGATAGACCATCATGTCATCATTTCTTTAAATCCTGGATACTATAATTGACATAATGTCAAGCTATGGTTTTTGTACTTATCCTTGCCCCACTTCCTGATTGTGACTCTGATTCACTGGGTTCTCTCCTTCTCCCCCACCTTGTGTTCCTCCTTTCAGAGGCTGTGTCACTGGACCTAACTTCCATTTTAATGTTCCAGCTCTGCACTTTGGTGATGTTTCCTTTGGTGAGTAATTTTCCATTTTAAATTAGAAATTGAATAGGATTCCTTTTCTCTACATGGAAGGAGGAAGGTTTACAAAGGACCCCCCTTCCACATCCCTGGAATACAAAGTCCAGCACAAGGACATTCAGAACACATGCCCTATATCTGATTGCCCTGCGTAAGGAAACAGAGTCCACACAACCATCCCAAGTCAGTTACCACCAAGAAATCTCATACTGATTCATTGTTTGGAATCTACTCTATTGTTCAGCTCTGAAATGTTAATGTAAATGCTATATATCAGTGGTAAGCCCACTACTGAGCTCCAAGAATATCTGAAACTCTTTTATCTAGAAGTCAGACCCTTAGAAAACATCAAGGCCCCTAATATAGTACATTTCAGTAGAATATGGCAAAGGAGAAGCCTATTCCCAAGATGCCACTGATTTTCTCAAAATGCTCTTCTGCTTTGAAGTACCTACAGTTTCTAGTGAGTGCCAATGGCCATAAATACATCACAAACACAGGGCTTTTAAAGTGCAGGTATTGATTTTTATAAATGGGGCTACTTCTAACATGAATCGCTTCATTTAATGTGCTCCACGTTGAGTAGTAGAGGTCACTAGTGATTTCAAGTTACAGTTTTAACAGTGGTGGCAGCAGAAGCCACATTGTGATAAGATAAAAAATAATTGGTAAAGATACTCAAAGTAATATATATTTGACAAAGTGTAGTCACTCTCTTAAATATACCTATGGGACAGATTTTGTTTATAAGAAATTATCCTCACTAACTAAAGAGTTTTTATGGTAGCTCTGTAATTTAAAAATAAATACATTTATTTTGAACATTTGATATGTTCCTTTTGCATGATCCTTAGATGCGGCCTGAGTTTTAGATCCTAGATGCAGCTGTTCAATCCCCATCCATTACCTACCCTCATTCTACACAGCTTGGCAACTATGCTTCTCCCACACTGGCATAAGACTAAATATTTATACATGAAATGGATGAGCCAAAGGACTTATGGATTGCTGGACACCGGGTGTAGCTGAGAGTAGGAGTATTGTATTGATATCAAGGAATTAAGTACAAGTCAGCATCATAAACTGTGAGACTCCTCCATGCCCTACCTGTCCCTTCCACTTGAGCTCCCCAAACACTGACAGACATAAAACTTATATATTGACAGGTAACTAATGTTGAGAAATTCATCCAGAATGTGGCACTGAAAGCAAAAGAGTTAGACTATATGAAAGGGAAATAAAGGGACATGGAAAATAAGATTTAAAAGTTCCAACTAACTTGTATATAATAGATACAAGTTCTAAGTTTAAAAGTTCTAACTTGTATCTAATAGAAATTCTAGATGGAGAAAGAATGAAAATGGCCAAAGAGCAATATTTGAAGAGATGGCAGCTGAGAATTTCTAAACTGAAGAAAAACATTTGTCCTTATGGTGTGCAGCTGGTTGCTTCTTTGATTCTGTGGCTCCACCATAGGTGGCATGTAGCTTCTATGTCTTGGTCAAGATTTCTGCTCTAACCTTAGCCATCATACTCACATTCCAGCCAGCAGAAAGGAGGAAGAGACAGGAAGGTCTTAAAAGAAAGGGTACGCCCCATTATATCCCATTGGTGAGTACTTATTTGTGTGGCCACAACCAAGCTGCACATAAGGCTAGGAAATACAGCCTCACTCTGGTTGGCCACATTCACAACCAGAGCTTAGGGATTTCGTTACTTCCTGAAGAAGGAAAAGGATAGTGGGAGATAACCAGCAATTTTGCTGTAACTTAGCAAATCTGGGCAACATCAGCCAGGCGTAGTGGCTCACATCTATAATCCAGGCACTTTGGGAGGCCCAGGAGTTCAAGACCAGCCCAGGCAACATAGCAAGACCCCATCTCTACAAAAAAAAAAAAAAAAAAAAAGCAATCAGCTGAGTGTAGTTGTACATACCTGTGGTCCCAGCTACCTAAGAGGCTGAAGCAGGAGGATCTCTTGAGCCCAGGAGTTGGAGGCTGCAGTGAGCTGTGATTGCACTACTGCACTCTAGCCTAGGCAAAAGAGCAAGACCTTGTCTCTAAAAAACAAATAAACAACAACAACGAAACCCTCATAACTCTCGTTAGGAACCAGGAAAGAAATAACAATTGCAGATATTTAAGGCAGTAAAAACAGATAAGAGAATGCTTTAAAAATAGGAGAAATGGATGAGTTGGAGGAAAATATATGTTATTAAAATTACCACAAGGAGGAGACCCTGAATAGAAAAATAATCATAGAATATACTGAAAAAGAAACCAAGTATCCACCCCTGAAGAAAAGACACTAGGTCAGACAGCTTTACAAGGGTGTTCTGCCAAATGGTGAAGAAATGGATGAATCTCACATCACAGAAAAATGTAGAAAGCTATTAACTCATTTTAGGAGACAAATAAATTCACAGTAAAACAACACAAGAAAAGAAAAATATAGACCCATCTCTCTTATGAACATTGATTTTAAAGCATTAGCAAATCACATGCATAGAGATGCATTTTTAAAATTACATCATGACCAAGTAGAATTTATCCCAGAAATGCAAAATGGTTTAATAACAGGAAATCCATTCATGTAATTTACCACAATTTATATCATCGCAGTTCATGCTGAGAAAAATATTCCACAGAATCCAACACTCATTCATAATTAGAAATAAAAATTCTTAGAAAACTAGGAGTAGGAGGGAAATTCCTTAATATGATGAATGAAAAATAGAAAAAACCTATAGTGGGAAAATGTATTTAATGGGGACCTTTGTTCACGTAGTAACGTACATTTAGTAATATTAATTTATCTATGTTCTAGACACTATTCTGGGGACTGGGATATTACAATTAAATGTTGAAAGCATTCTCATTCATTTTCAGAGGCAAAAAAACAAAACCAAAAAACTATTCTCAAGCTATCATATAACATTGTCCTGGAGGTCCAAGCCATTATGATAAGAAAATAAAAGGAAATAAAAGATAAGTAGTTGAAAAGAAAAAAACAAAACTATCATAGTTTGTAGAATGTATTATTCTCTACCTAGAAAAACTGTGGTAATTAACTGACAGGGCATTAGAACTAATAAGAGTTTAGCAAGGTATTCAAGCAAAATATTATTAAAAAGTAGATTTTTAAATATATCAGCAATGATTAACTAGAAAATATAATAGAAAAATGTCATTTAAGAATATAAAACTATATAATAACCTAACAATAAATGTGCAGACACTACAGGAAGAAGATAATTGGCTAATTCCCTGGGGAAAAATTCACGGAAAGAGCCAATAAATTTTTGAAACAAAGACCAATGACTGTGGACTTTATCAGATATTAAAATGTACTTTAAAGCATAGGCAAATAGACTAATAGAAACAAAGCCATGACTCCAGGGGAATTCACACATGCTCATTGTGAAATTTCAGATCAGTGGAGGCATGAGCTGCTTCATAAAAGGCGGAGAAACAATTGGTTATCAATGGGAAATAATAGAAAAGTGAGACTTTTACCTCAGATCTTTCACAGAAAAAAATCTCAGCTCTATTACACAGCTAACTGTGAAAAAGAAACTTTTTAAAATATCAGGAGAAAATATAGGTAGTTATGTTTATATGCTAGCAAGTGTGAAGGTCTTAAACAAGATGCCCAGTGCAAATGCCGTAAAGAAAAAGGTTGGTAAGTGTGGCTCCCTAGCATTAAGCAAATTTCCAAACAAAAGATTTCAGGAATACAGTAAAAAGACAATGCTTGCAACATAAATAATAGGCAAAGTATTAAAACCAGAATACATGAACCTTCAGAATATGTGAAACTAACTCCTGCTAATCCATGAGGAAAAGTGAAATTATCCAATAGAAAAATTGGCAAAATAGATGAATAGGTATGAATCGGTAAGTGTATAAACAGAATAGAAGGTCTATGAAAGACATATTAAAAGATGCTTAATCTCAATCATCTTAGATGTTTTTTGTGAAGAAAATATGAATATTTTTTATAATCCAACTAGTATTTCTCATGTGTTCCCACTCTACCAAGCAAGCATGGCAGGAGTTGGGGAGCACTGAGACACTGGCCTGTGGGTGCCTCATCTAGCTAACCACTTACCCGTGGTGCTCATTTCCACTGAGGTATTGTGGGAACACTGATGGCTTGTCCTTTTGGCTCCATCAGAGCCAACACTGACTTGGCTTCCACTGACTCCATCCTCCCTAGAGCTAGACCTGTGCTTCCCCCATGAAGCTACTGAGCACACTGAGATGTGCTGTAAGTGTAAAATACTATTGATTACATGTTGAAATGATATTTCTGACATGTTGGGTTAAATATACTATGTTGTTAAAATTAATGTCACCTATTTGTGTTTTGCATTGTATTTCCATTGGACAGTGTTGGCCTAAACTCTCCTCTCCCTTCATAGCCATTGAGGTATGGTTGTCTGGCCTCTTGCTATGGCAACCCTGTTGTAGACCCATGGCAAGGTTCACTGTTCTCAATCCAACTACCTTCCAGAACCATGCGTGGGAGGAAGGGTGCCATGTATACATGTGTAATGCCTGGGTCCTTCTCCAGCCACACAGGAACTGAGAGATACTTGAGTACTAAGATTCCCTTTTGACCTAAGCATACCATTTTTATCCTGAGTTAGCTGCCCCAGGCAGGTATGAGGATGTTCTGTGAAGTGGTCTGCTCTGAGATTCCCAACTAGAAAGCTAGGCAGAAGACCCTTTGCTTCCAGCATCCCCTCAACCTATTTAGCCACCCTATCCCTGAGATTCTGGCATCCCCTCAACCTATTTAGCCACCCTATCCCTGAGATTCTGGCCTGTAAGGCAGATGCCATGATGTACACATCTGGCTTCTCTGTTATGCTTCCGCTTCCCACACTCCACTGAGACAAAAGGAGTAGCCTTTCCACTTCCTCTTCCTGTTTGCCAGAACTCTGGTATCATCGCCTCCTTTTCCTGTATGCTGTTTGCCAAATAAGAGAATAACCTGTGTGTCCATTTAAAGAATAACCTGTGTGCCAATTGAAAGGCTCTTATTCATTTTCAAAACAATGACACTGATAACATTATTCTTCATCAGATCTAGAATGGGATTTTTGATGTTAGGGAGCTCTGGGTCACACAAAACCAGGTACGCATGCTCCAAGGTTAGATAGTTTTTTCCCTTAACCATCTTCTATTTGGGCCTCCTTTATTAGGACACAGGAAAGATTATCATTGGGTAATTTATCCATAGTTTCCTTGAGCTATAGAAATAAAAATCAACAGCTGTTCCTCATAGCTGGTTCAGCTGAAAGTTTTGGTAATTAGCTTAGCTGAAAATTAGAAACAATTTACTTTTCTTTTGTTGTATATATCTTATTGAACCATTTGATGATATAGCAGCTATACAAGAGGCCAGAAGACACTGCAGAACCATGTCCCCCAAGATTTCCCAAACCTCAGACATGGAAACTTATCTCAAAAACCAACTTAATGTGCCTTCAAAACCCAAGTTATATTTTCTTTTAGTTTAGCTATGAATGCTATAAATTCTTTAATCTTCTCTGTATTGTGGCAGGAAATGTCAGCAATAACATACCTTTTGGGCTTGCCAACAGGAAATCTAAGGCAATCTGGTTTTCAAAACCACATGGGTCAGTGGATTTAGGCTACTTTGCTTTGCTTCTGGAGTCTGCACTGCATCAACCAAAGTGAGGGACAATTTTGTGATAATTTCCAATTATATGACCCCCACAGTTGAAGCCTCATGACTCCAACAAAGTACCATTATTTCCCCAGGTGGATTGGTCTCATCAGTCAGACACAAAGAAGCATGGTGGCCCTGGAGGATGTGGAGAGGCATTTGAAACTTTGAAACTTCCTTGCTTCCTTCCTTCCTTCCTTCCTCCCTCCCTCCCTCCCTCCCTCCCTCCGTCCGTCTCTTTCTTTCTTTCTTTCTTTCTTTCTTTCTTTCTTTCTTTCTTTCTTTCTTTCTTTCTTTCTTTCTTTCTTTCTTTCTTTCTTTCTTTCTTTCTTTCTTTCTTTCTTTCTTTCTCTCTTTCTCTCTTTCTTTTCTTTCTTTTCTTTCTTTCCTTTTTTGTTTTTTTTTGAGACAGTCTCATTCTGTTGCCCAGGCTGGAATGCAATGGCATCATGTTGGCTCACTGCAATCTCCACCTCCCAAGCAAGCAATTCTCCTGCCTCAGCCTCCCAAGTAGCTGGGATTACAGGTGCCTACCACCACACCTGGCTAATTTTTTTTATATTCTTAGTAGAGACAGGGGTTTTACTATGTTGGCCAGGCTGGTCTCGAGCTCCTGACCTCAGGTGATCCACCTGCCTCTGCCTCCCAAGTGCTGGGATTACAGGTGTGAGCCACCATGCCTGGCCACGTTTGAAGCTTTCTAACTATTACCCCACATGTGCAAGTAGGAAGGCGTTAATGAGACAGATGAGCATAAGCTTGTTATTAGCTCAGGAATGAAAGACTAATAGGGATGCATATGGTTCCTGATGCAAAAATGAGACTGATCGTTCCAGAAGTAAGCCAAGAATTGGAGGAATATTTTAGTTGTTTCAGAATGACAGACATATTGGGTGGGGTTTAAAAAGGTTTGCAGAGGCTAATATAGTGCTGGGGAATACTTGAAGCTAACTAAAGTTGACAGTATTATCCCTGTATTGGCATTAAGTTCCAGTCCTAAAAAGTCTGTTATAGATTAGGGTTGGAGGTGTGGCATTCATTTGCTTGGTGGTGAAGATATAGATTTTGCATCAGGGTCTGCTGGAATTGATGATGATGTGATAGATGGGTGGTGGGTAAATAGTACTATATGTTGGTTTCTGAAATTTCTATGGCCATAAGATTTTTGATGGTAGGATTGGATGTTGGATGACATAACCAGTAATTAGTTCTGTTGACTACAGCTGCAGTAGCATGAGAGAGTCAGATAATAGAATTGGGTGGTGATTGTCCTTGAAGGAACATTGAGATACAGATGAATCCTTGGATGGGTCAAAGAATAAATGGACCAAATGACAACTGGCATGCTAGCTGATGCACTAAAGGCCCAGATAAATATCTGCAAACCCACTATTTTTCAGGAGGTACAAGGATGTGTTGAATGAAAATAAGGAATTTGAAAACCTCCAAGTATTTATTGAACTCGGCCATTGAATAATGTGGACAGAGAAGTTATTACAAAATATGATAACCTATCTGGGATTTGGGGACAGAGTTGTTCAGATAAAGCATTGAAAGATGCATTACCGGTGTCTCTTCTGTGGCACTGATATAAACTGGCAGTATGTAGCTCAAAGAGAAATATCTAAGTTGACCTTAGGAGGGTGTAAAGTAGGAAGTCAGGAGCAAAACCAGATTGTAATGATCACAGAATGATCTTGGAAAGGTTGGCAGAAGAGATCATAGTAGGTGTGAGCAAAACATGCCCAAAACAAGTTGTCGATAACAGTAAGGGAGACATCACAGGGTGTATCAAAATTGTATAACCTTAAGATAGGAAACAAGGAGTAAAAAGGCAAAATGATAAAAACAAAAGTACACAAGGGAGAGTGTGAGAATCAGTAACGTCAGGCATCTAACAAAATCTCATCCCATCAGTCTTGAGCAGAAGCTATCGGCTGTGGGTAAAGTCTGCTTGTTCTAAGGGACTTGAAATAGCAGTCTATTTCTGAGGGTCATCTGCTTCTGAAGGTTTTTTCTGTTTTTTAGAAAACCTCTATTTGAGATCTCCAGTGAGAGTATTTTTCAACATGTCTTCAGCCAATAATTTAGCTTCCATGGGCATCTTTTTCCTCAGATATCCACCTCATAATTTAACTGCGAGGTCAGTTAGAAGGCTCTGAAGAAGACCTTCATTGGTGTATTTTTCAGGGTACTCATTCTTCAGGTAGAAAGAGGGGAGGACTTCTGAGGGTGGGATTGTAGGATTAAGTCTTCTTAAACTTAGAGATGAGCTGGTTCTCACAATATTTTGTTATGTCTGCATGAAGCAAGGTTGACTCAAATTGATGAAATACTTGTAATCACATGGATCTTCTAGTTATTATTTCATAAAGTGAATAGTCTATGAGTTACAGAGGGAGCTAATCAGATCCGATGGCCATCAGAGCTAAAGGTAAAATTCTTCATCAAGGAATGATGAGAACCTCAGAGAACTGGGGCAACTTAAGATCAGTAATACTATTTTTATGCTTTACATTTCCCAAAGATTGTGGATTGTGAAATTTTTATCAAAGGGCTAACACACTATAAAATTCTTTTAAACTCTTGTCGTATAAGGTGGCATTCCCCAGGTGGGAAAATTATAGTCTACAATTTATTAGTCACAGTCATAGCAGTGATCTTTCTGTACAGAAAGGCTCAAACCCATCCAAAGAATTTACAATTACAAGCATATATTCTGAACTTTGTGATTTGGGCCCAGTCCACATATATTCCAGAGACCCACAACCCACTTGTACAATGTTTCTGGATATAGTAGCAGGAAGTGAGGCAGGAGCCAGCCACATCCCCAGCTACAGAGGAGAAATTTCCCCATTGATTCTTATTCAGAGATTATTTCATCTCTTCTATTTTACCATAGGTAAAACATTTTTGTCAAAGACCGTCTTAGATTTGGGGACATAGTTGGTATTCCAGAGACCATTGGAATGAACAGAGGTTCCCAATGTTAGGCAATGTTGTTTTCTAAATCTGAGGCTAAATTTTATATGTCCAAAATGAGTTGGATATATGTGCTTATTGATCTCCCATATTCTGAATTATGTCTATGGACAATGACAAAAATGCCACCTGATTTGCATAATGATCTGCCAACACAGTTCCCTTTGCTTTGTGGAGATTTTTACTCTACTAGAAAAATTAAAAATCCATTGTCTAAAATATTCCATGAATCCCTCAAAGTCTCTCAATTATAATTTAGTGTTTAGTCCTGCATGTTGATGACTCAATTTAATACTCTCATTAGATAGGGTCCATTCTTTAGTAGAAAGGTCATGTTCCAAATAATAGACCATATTTTTAAAGAACTGTAATTTTTCCTTCACAGCCTTGTGATCTTCCACTGCTAGTTTCTGCTGCTCTTCTTCGGGGCTTTTTAGGTCAGGTGAAAGTAAGCATCTTGAAGGAGAATTGAACCTCTTGAGAATGTTGTGTTTTAAATCATTATACAAGTATTGGGAGAAAGATCAGGTGCCTCTGTGAATCCTTGAGACATTCTGTGCAATTATGTTGTTAATTATTTGCGTAGAAGGCAGATAAATATTGACTTTTTATTTACTAGACACTGAAAAAGGGAGCATAGAGGTCTACAACTGTAAAGTACTTGCATTCAGGTGGATCTGTAGATAGAATAGTATTAGGATTGGTTGCAACTAGAAACCTAGGAATAACGTGCTTATTAATGACCTTCAGTCTTTAACAAATCAGCATCCCCTTCCTTTAGGCTTCTTGACAAGCAATATGGGATATTACAGGTACTAGTACAAGAAATTGTTGTAATTAGAAGGTCATAATTGGCTTTATTCTGTGAAAAAGTTCTGGCTTTAAGGAAGCAGTCTGAGCAATGGTTTGGAAGACCCACGTGAATCTTTATAGAACCCACTTTCCATAATATGCTCCACATTCACAGAACATCTAACTCACAAATGGTCAGATCAAATAAGGGTAAGCCATCTACATTTTCAAGAGTCGTTATTTGGTAAGTTCAGGAAACTCACATGTAGCATGATTGTGAAACTGACTTTCAAGCAATTCCTCTGGAAACCTCTGGAATTTCCAAGAATAACCCTTCAAGTGCACTCAATCTCACAGTTCTTTTTCCGTGAAAGATATCTTCCAAGTAGGTTGGCAGGAGTGTTATCAACAAAGGATACATGAATGTGTTTCCTCCAATGGCCTAATGTGTAGACAAAAACTGAGACATGAGGCAGAAGTAGCTTAACTCAAAATACCCCTGACAGCAACAGTCATTACTCCAAGAGACCAAGTACATTTTATTACAGCAGAGTTCAAGGTAGAAGAGTAGCATTTCCATCCAGTAGAAATACACATTTTTGTTCTTCTGTGTCTATAGATTATTCTTCTTGTTCTGAAAGTGGTATCAGATTCAATAGCTACCTCGGGAATCAAAAATCAGAGCTTAGTGGCTGGACACTGTGGCTCACGCCTGTAATCCCAGCAGTTTGGGAGGCTAAGGCAGGTGGATCACCTGAGGTCAAGAGTTCAAGACCAACCTGGCCAACATGGTGAAACCCCGTCTCTACTAAAAATACAAAAATTAGATGGACGTGGTGGTGCATGGTGTCACATACCTGTAATCCCAGCTACTCAGGAGGCTGAGGCAGGAGAATCACTTGAACCTTGGAGGTGGAGGTTGCAGTGAGTTAAGATTGTACCACTACACTCCAGCCTGGGCAACAGAGCAAGACTCTATCTCAAAAAAAAAAAAAAAGAAAGAAAGAAAAGAAAAGAAAGAAAATCAGAGCTTAGTGTATGCTTGCCAAGCAAGGAAGATCCACATCTCAAGAGAGGAGCCTCATGGAACGAAGCTGAATATGATGACAAAGCAGCTTTGTCTAAGAGAGGTAAAAGCCAGGTGTTAGTCTCTGGCTGGCTCTAAAGCAGTTCGTAAAGTCTCTCTTGGGAAAGGCTATTTTTTGTTACCGTGTCGTCAGCCCTATGAGTGTGATCCCCAGTCAGGTCCAGGACACACTCTATCATGTCTTGGCAAGCTCTGGGTCACCCAGCAGGCAAAATCATGCAGGCTTTTTCTTTCACACACTGGCAAATAAAAAGAGCAAGCATCATTCCATGCAAAACTATATATTTTTATGTAAGAAATAAATGCAAAATATACTTCTGCAAGACTACTCAGCAAACTACTAACAGAGGCTGCCTCCCCAGAAGGGCCTGGATGGCAATCAAGGGGCTTGTTTTGTATCTGGTGTTTAACCTCCCACATAGTAAATGCATAGCAAATATTCATTAAGTGAATGCATAAATAAAAGAATAGATATGTTAATGAATGAAAATGTGTTAATGGAATGAAACAATAAAAATATTATTTAGGATGAGTTAGAGTTAAGTAGCAATGCATTGCATGGACAGTTCATTCAAGAAGCTTAGCAGTCTCTAGGGGAGATTGAGGGTCAAGGGAGGTGTTGGGGGGCTTTTATTTCTCACGTCTTATTTTATTTTCCAGGGTTTCCTCATACCTTGATATGTTCTCTCAATAATACCTCTTTGGTCCCCATGACTTTCAAACTGCGTGTCCCTGGGGATGGCCTTGGCCGTAAAAGCATTTCATATTGCGAGCAGAATGCAGACCACAAAAGATCGTCTTGGACCAAGGAAGAAATATCCTCAATGAAACCGAAAGAATTCACCGTCACTCCTGACTGTGGCACCATTCGCCCCCAGGGATTTGCTGCTATCAGGGTAAAGTGCATAGCCTTCCTGCACACACAGCCAAGCAGCTGAGCCTTCAAAATAGCCACTGGGCCCTCATCCCCTCCTGCTGTCCAGTGTCAGCAGGAGGGGATGCCTGTCAATTTACAGGGAAAAGTGAGCCTATAAGGAAATAAACCAGACACAAATACATTGGGCAAAGCAATGGGCACTGCGCCAGTGGCTTTACCTTAATCTAGATGCACTGCCTTCACCACAGGAGTGGATTCTAGGTATTTCTAGTGAAGCCACTGCTATCCAGACAGTACACCCATCGGTAATAATATAAACAGATTTCAGAACTTATTGATACTTAGGTTTATCTTTCCTTCACACTCAGATCCTTTAGATACCAATATATGGCCACTGTTATGCCAAAGATGATATCCAGTTTATTCAGCTTTGTGATCCAAATCTGGACTTCATTCATGGTGGATGTGGATGTGGTATCACTAACAGTGCCTTATCTTGAGTTCCACAGGAAAAGCCATGAGAATTCAGCTTCCTTATACTGAGGAATACTCATCCTTCCATGTTTTGTCTGCAGTCAGGATAGTGCTTTGCCTTGGTTATGGCCTCACAGTGCCACCCGTGGAATTATTTCACCCTTAACTGTCTTCCCTCTTTTCTTCTGCTGTTGTTGTTTGTTATTGTTGTTGTTGTTGTTTCCCAAGTATCTCAGGAAGATTTTAAAAGATGTAGCGTCTTGCTAGCAGCCTTCTGCCAAAACCACTTGTTCTTCCTTCTAGCCACAGCCCAGATACATAAACAGGGGGTTACAGTCACACTAGGATTCTCTGTTTCTTTCCAAATCGATGACTTCATCTTCACTTTATTTTTCCTTTATATTTGGAAAAGCTTTCTCCAAGCTCCAGTTTTCCTCCTGATCTGCATTTCAGCCAGGTCTTTGTGGATTCAAATTTAAAGCATCCAGTGATCCCCTCTGCAACTGAAAACATTTTAATTAGTACCAGATACATAATTTATAGAGAGAAAAGCCTTAACCCATGCCAGAAGCTGTTTTCTAGACTTGCAACTATCTCTTCCAGTACATATAATTTTGAAGCAATTAAAAATTGTAACAAGGCTTCTGAAAGCCTAAATGTACAGCTTCACAGCAGCAAATAAAAACACAGGGTAAAATGTTCTAAGCCCCCCAACAGCCTCCCTTGACCCTCAGTCTCCCCTAGCAACTGCTAAACTTCTTAAATGAATTGTCTGTGCAATTCATTACTACTTAACTCCAACTTGCTAGAATTGGAATCTAAGTACCAATGAGTTCTGAAATCTGTTAATGTTTTGACCACATTCTATTGTCCTCAAATAGACCTTTCTTTGGAACTTTCTATTTTCTGCTGTAATAAAGAATGTGGGATGGTGGGGGCAAGATTTTGGTAAAGCAGACTAACTGCTTTCTTCCACCATTTTCTGGAACTGGCATGGTTATTGCCACTTATTTTACTGTAAGAGAACTTGAGCTATAGTGTTTTACTAGTATATTACATTTGCATAATTCATATAGCCCAGAAGTGGGGGACAATTTAAATTGCAGTAATTAAAGTTGGCTTGATATTGCTCATCGTTCATGCTTATTTTTCCCTTATGCAGGTATGTGGCTTATTTGACAAAACCCCCTCAGAAATGAGCAAAGCCATTGTACTAAAAGTCATTTGGTTTCTACCCTGGCCTTTGAAAACACCCAGCATGTCCTGACCCCACAATGTAACTTGTTCAACTAAAAATGTAAAATACTATATATCCATAAAGCACTTAGAAACCACACCGATCAGCATAGTCCTCCAGGGGCTCCTCTCCCCCCTGCAGAGAGATCGTGCTTTTTAGAAACTCCCCCCGTAGAGAGAACGTGCTTTCTAGAAGAGCAACTTGCCACCTTTTTCTTTCCAGGTGACCTTATGCTCCAACACTGTGCAGAAATACGAGCTCGCACTGGTCGTGGACGTGGAGGGCATTGGAGAAGAGGTGCTGGCGCTCTTAATTACAGCCAGGTATCACTCCCCAACTTGCTCTTCTCCCAAGTCTCCCCTGAGCCTCCAGTCATGGGCTGCCTCGCAGAAGGCAGCTCGCCTGCCAACCCAAGCACACTGGGTTTGTCCTGCCTTCCTGAGAATTCAAATGACAAAGTAGCAAATGTTTCTAACGCACCTTTAGTGGAGATAAGAAGTGTGTGTGTCTTGTAGAACTTAGGCAAAGAATCCTGAGAATAGTGAAGAAATGGGTCAGACCCTCTCTAATGGGTCTGACTTTCAAAGTATGTAACCAGAAAGGTTTTAGCAGGAAGAGGTGAAGAGCTGCTCGTTTTTGTTTTCATCTTTCAACATAGCGCTCCAGAATTATGCAACAGGAAGGTGTTGCTGTCAGTCCTACAATGGAAGATTGTAGAGCCAAGAGGTCCTTGCCCTGGGACACTGTGGCCGTGACTTGAATTGCAGGATAGGAGTGGGCCCCCAAGATGGGACTCATCTTTAACAATGCATCCTCCTCAGAACCATCTCCAACTCCTCTCTCTTTTTTAGAGAGGCAGCTGGGTTCAAATCCTGGCTCAGCCATTTGTTGACTGTGTCTTTTTGACCAAGCTACAGTCATTGCAGCAGTGCTGATCAGGGTAGTGGTGTCATCGACTAATAATGATGTGATCCTAAGTAAAATCCTGGGGCCGCACTCTTCCCAAAGCAATCGGTGTCCAGATCTGGGACTTTAAGGTGTATGTATGAAAATGCTATATATAGGAAATAGAGAAAATGACTGAGTAAAACTGATAATTATGCTAATATGTCAATCTCTGAAATTCAGATCTCTTGTAAATCTTAGTAAGACATACACTTTAAAGATGGGGCAGATGTGCTGGTTGGTGGGGAGATAACCGACACCATTTCATGTGTCTTGGGCTTGGATGAAGATAAATAACAGTGCAGAAATAACTTAAATTAGGGTTCCCACTGTGTTGCCTTGACCTACTTAGTATTCCTTCAAGACCTAATTTTTTCCTTTGTTTACAAACAGTAAAAACCCTAATGTGGTCCTTTCTATGCCCAGGTTTGCCTTTCAGTCTAGTCCTGCATTTCTTTTCTATGCGGGCTTATTCAGATACTTCCAGCCCCTTTCCCTACAACTATCAATAGGAAATCCTAAATTTAAAAAAAAAAAAAAGTTCTAAAGAGGCTGTGAGTTTTCTACTTATATTCTGTGACCCAAGTCAAGTAGTATAAGCCCCTCTCAGTCACAGTATTTCAAGCAGTAAAGGATTAGCTTTAAGAAAGTCACTGGGTCAACAGACAACTTCCATTCCAACTAAAAATGAACACTCATGCAAAATCACAAACTTTGGGGTTAAAGAAAGGCTCTTTCATTTCCTTATTTTTGGCGTAATCTATAGAAACTACTCACTGACTCTTAAGAGAAGAATTGCTTTTAGAACTGCAGCCTCAAGTAACTCTCCAGAGCCAGCAGTGACAGCCTGCCATGATTCTGCCACAGGCTCACTTCCTCTTACTGGGCACTTACCTGGTGCTGGGCTGTGCTCTTCCAACACCCTAAGAAGAGTTTATAACGCCAATGTCAGTCCCTAGAATTATCCTCGTTTTACCAATGAGAGAAATGGGACTCTGAGACAGAAAGCAGCTTGCCCAAGGTTGCACAGGTTGTACTTAGTAAGGTCAGTCTTTGAAGCTGGCTCTGCAAATTCAAAAGCTGTTACTCTTCACCATTGCACTATACTGAAACAATGACATAGGGTAGAGTAGACATTGAGAGTCACAGACAGCAAATAAAATCCAAGTCACCTAATAATAGAGCAATGGCAAACACAGGGCTTCAACTCCTCTCTTTCCTGCATACAACCCTCCCTCCCTCTCCCCCCACCTCACCCCCTCCGTGTTGGCACACTGACAACCCTGTCACAGTGCCAGTTCTGGACCAAGCAGCCACCTGAGCCTCTGCATCCAAGACAGCTGTTCTGCATAGGAATTAGCATTATTACTGTGATTTAGATGGTGTGAGCTGTCGCTAGTCCTTAGGGGGCTTTCTGACTGGCCCAAAGTGTCACAGCTACTTAGGACCACATGCTGGTGGCATTGACCCTGTTTGGCATGGAAACAGATTCATTACCCTAAGGATCTTGCGCCATGGCACCCCTTGCCCAAAGAAGGCCAAATATATAAAACAATGGAAATGTGAGTCATTACCCACCAGACAGCTCTTCAAGGAGTTCTGCCTCTAGTCCTTTTTTGATTAAAAAGTGGTGACTGGGGGCCAAGAGACAGGGAAGAGAGGAGGAGAGAAGCTTTGAAAGTGACTAATGTGGTTATTAGAGAAAAACTACTATGTGACACTGACAAATGTATCTCACTTGGGGCTCTATGTTTTCTGTATGTAAACAAGTTCTCTGTTTTGAAATGTGTGATGGGCTTCTGTGAGCAGGTGTGTTGTACCTGCCCTCCACCTGGTCAACACAGAGGTGGACTTTGGGCACTGCTTCCTGAAGTACCCGTATGAGAAAACACTCCAGCTTGCCAATCAAGATGACCTCCCAGGATTCTATGAGGTCCAGCCTCAGGTGAGTTCCTTTCTCCTTCTTCAGTATTAATTCTTCCATTGGGTTCCCTTGATGAGAAAGAGAAATCCCTCTGAAGTGCCACATCCCTGAACACATGACCTTAAGTAATGCTGATTTTTAACCCTTAGATAGTCGTAAGGATGGGGTTATAAAGTCATAGTTGGATTGCTAGCTGCATGCCTGGACAGCTGCAGGTGTAAACTGTTGTTAATTTCCCAGGGAAATTACCCTTGATAAAGAAGGGAAAGTGTCAATTAAGCCAACATGCAGAATTGCACCTGCAAATAATTGCCTGTGAACTAACCATGCATGGGAAATGAGCTAGGAGTTTTCATTATGTCCATGGCTGTGATTTGAATGGCATCAGTAAGTAATGCAATATTTATAAGTAGATTTGTTGGACCAGAAAGCTAGAGACAATACAGGAATAAGAAAGGAGGAATTGTCTCTTGATGTTTTATGAAATGCGTCTGTCCATATGCCACTACACCCAGTTAGGTGGGAGACTAAGCAGTTAAACACAGATGGATAAACAATTTTTAAAAAATCTGTGCAGATTAGAGTAATGGAAGGTTACTACTGAGATGCAGTTTACCAAGAATACATTTGGGTATAAAACTCAGTTATATAAGTACAATATTCTAACTAAAATGTATGCACAAATATCATGTGGGGGTTTATTTGGCTACAAAATCAATGGGAGTTAAAACAGCAATATGAAGGCCACAGAACCGAGGCAGGTTTAGGCTCCTGCAGAGAATTACCACATTCAGATAAAGGAAGGAGATAGCTGCTGGTCAGAACACAGCCAGAATTTTGTCTTCAGATGTTGTCATTGTGTTTTTCTAATGGAAACTTGGAAAAAAAGGCATCATGTTCACAGTAACCAAAATGACAATCCATGGCATCTGCAAATCCAGTCATGTGTGTGTTTAATCTGAAACAGAATAAATAGACTTAGCTAGGATAACACAGCTACCTTTCATGAGTCACAGGGCTGTTATGTAAGAGATAAATAGAATGGTTCTATGAGTTTCTCTGAGACAGAACCAGAAGCCAAGGGTGAGGGTGAGGGGAGACAGGGTCTGACACCCACTCAGAAGCGCCACAGCAGGTCAACCCTTCTCAGCGCATGATCATTTCAAGAACTCAGAGTGGAGCCTGCATCTGGGGTCAGGGGGAGTTGCTTCTGCACAGCAGGGCTGGGCATAGGATGAGGCACTTGCCTTGGGCACAGAATTTAAGGGAAAGCCAAGCACTCAGTCAAGATACTTAGTATTTCTATGCCATATTGTAAGAAATCAAAATTAATTCCAAAAAAATCCATAATGAGCAAGATATCAAAACCTAGGTAAAGAGATCAGTCTGACCTCAGGCTGTCATAAGGCTCGGTGGAGCACTGCGCCACAGGGAGGAGTTAGACTGGGCCATGTTAGGCCAGACCAGATGCAGAGAGACTGTGGTGTACCCCAGGCAGGTGACACCTGTGTGCTCTGTCTTCCTCCCCAGCAGCAGAGGCTCTGGAAAATGGTTCCCAAGATTATACAGTGGCATTTAAATTTTTTTATTTGTGTTCTTGTTGCATAAAAGCTGGTAATATGCTGCAGAACAGGTTTCTGAGAAACACAAATTGGTCAACACTGGACACTTGTTCATTCGTTCATCCATTCATTCATTCCTCACTTTAAAAACTGAGCATATGCTTTGGGTCAGAAAGTGGGCATGTAGAGAGGAGAGGCCCCTGCTGTGTGCTAAGAAGTTGTCAGCGGGACATGCAGGTGGCATGGTGCTGTCCAGTGCATGCTGTGGAAAAGGACTGCACAGGATGCTCCCTGGGGACAGAGGAAAGGTTCCCACCCTAGAGCCCTTGAGGAATGGAGGGAGAATTCAAGAGGAGTGTGCCAGATGGGTTGATGGGAACGGACATTCTAGGAGGAGTCACCACAAGTGCAAAGGATTGGAGGTGAGAAGCAGCATCATGGATTCAGGAAACACTAGCGGCCTCTATTGATAGAGCACAAAGGGCGAGGGAGCCGGGACGATGCGTGAGGGTGCAGAGGGCCAGGTTAAGGAACTTGGAAAGTGGAAAGTGGACCTTTTCCTTTTCCTAAGGAAAGTGGAAAGCTGTTGCCCTGAACTTATTTGTGTTGTGGATAATTCTGTATCTTGCTGTGTTGGGCACTTTGAATTTTGGGCCTCATGCACACCTCACTTAACCAAACTTCCTTTTGGCCCAATTGGGGTGCTCTTCCCCATTTACTGGCTTGAATAATAAGGCATTTCTAAAAGACCTCTATGGACTCAGGAAAACACTTACTTCAAAATAAGCGAATACACTATTTGCTCCATGCTGTGCTGTCCTTACCCCTCTGGTTTTCTCTCCCCCAGGTGTGTGAGGAGGTGCCTGCTGTGCTGCTTTCCAGCCCCACCCCTAGTGGGGTCATCCCCCCTAGCAGCACCATCCACATACCACTGGCCCTGGAGACCCAGGTCACTGGAGAACACAGATCCACGGTTTACATCTCGATCTTTGGGAGCCAGGACCCCCCTCTGGTGAGAGTCCATTTTCAGAACTGCAGTTGAAATTGCTGTGCTTCTTCTCAAACATTTTGAGCTTTCTCATTTAAGGCCCACACCGTATTCACATATGTCCCAGTTTCTTGGAGTTGTAGGGTTTTATGTTTTTACTATGCAATGGTAAAATACCAGTGCAATGTGACTTTATGGAATCTGTTTGTGGCTACATCTAATAGAAGCAGTGTTTTATAGCAATCATCCTTAAATCTAACAGGATACCAGGAATCTCTCTCTGTCTCTCTCTCTCTCTCTCTCTCTCTCTCTCTCTCTCTCTCTCTCTCTCTCTCTCACACACACACACACACACACACACACACACACACACACACATTCCCACCCGCCTGACCCTTCTCTAATCCTTTTATTTTTTTATTATTTTTTTTTTTTTTTGAGACAGAGTCTTGCTCTGTCCCCCAGGCTGGAGTGCAGTGGTGTGATCTCGGCTCACTGCAAGCTCCGTCTCCCGGGTTCCTGCCATTCTCCTGCCTCAGCCTCCCGAGCAGCTGGGACTACAGGCGCCGCCACCACGCCCGGCTAATTCTTTTGTATTTTTAGTAGAGACGGGGTTTCACCATGTTAGCCAGGATGGTCTCGATCTCCTGACCTCGTGATCCGCCTGCCTCGGCCTCCCAAAGTGTTGGGATTACAGGTGTGAGCCACCGTGCCCAGCCTCTCTAATCCTTTTAAATCAGAATCTCCAAGGGGAGGAAGCCAGCACATCTGTACAGGAGCCAGCACATCTGTATGTTTAATAAGCTCCTTGGTTGTTCCTGGTGCAAAGCTGGGTTTGGGTATCACTGGTTTGTCACCTATGGGCTGGGAGATCAGTTTCTTTCACTGTTCGCCTGAGTTTTTCTTGTATATTGACTTGACTTATGGCTCATATTAGCCTACTCAAGTCAAGCTGTTAAGAGAAATAGTCTCTCCAAGAGGAAGAGGGATTCATGGAAAGCTCTCCACTGCTTAGGCTGAGTTGAAGGATAAACATTGAATCCTACAGGAGGTTGCCCAACAGGCTCTGTATTCCTAGACATGTGGTTTTCTTGGGAACTAGTGATGTCACCTTACATTTCTTTGACGTGACTCTGAGTGCTTAGAGAGCGTAAAACACTAGGATTTTGCTTTTATCTCTTCCATATAAGATGCCATAGATAAGCCACCTAACTTATAAAGCAGCATCACCAAGGTAGGCCAACCCCAAAACATGCCACCAGTTCAGGTCCGCCACGAGGCTCACTGTGCCCCTCCCCTACCCTCCTGCACAGATGCAGCCCATGAGAGGGTAGCTTGCTGAGCAGCCAGAACTCTGTGAAAGAAAAGGGCCACCTTCCTCAGGCAGACACAGTGCCTGGCTCAAGGGACAGGGAGAAGAGAGCAGAGCAAAGTGGATTTCAATCTCCAACCCTCACAACTATGTGCAGTGGCCCTGCCCTACCACACCACTTGTAAAGCAACAGAACTGGAACTCAAACCCAGCCACAGTGCTGACCCTTAACCCTGTACTAAGTGTTGTTGAGGCTGGAGTGCTGTGTGGGATGGAGGGGACCCAGAATCTGGTTTCCCCTCAGTGCATAGCTCTGGGCTGACCTGGGAAGCTGCACATCCTTTCTGGGGAGGAAATCCAGGCTGGATTCACAAGTCTGACCAGCATGGCCCTCGCTATGTCCCTGAGACCACAGCACACCAGTGGGAAGGGGCACCAGTTCTCATAAGCATCCTCTTATGCCCTTGCTTTTTATTGAAGGAATGGCTAAAAGTGGCTAGCCATTTCCAGCTGTTCCAGTGTTCTTTCTCTCTGGCGGAACTCAGGTATGTCACTTAAAGAGCACTGGAGAAGGCCCAGTTATCTATGTCCATCCCAATCAAGTGGACTTTGGCAGTATCTACGTCCTAAAAGACTCTTCCAGGATTCTCAACCTATGCAACCAGTCCTTCATTCCTGCATTTTTCCGGGCATGCATGGTAAGTCACGGGACATGATAAAACACAGCTTTGGCTTATAGGCAATGGCCCTATTTTTGCAACATGTCTTTGAAAATGATCACCAGAAGCAGAGATTTGCATGGTTACGTTGTTGCATTAAACCACGTCATTCCCATCCCCAATTCTTGTTTATTATAATGAATTATTAACATAATAATTTATGCATCAATTAATAATTTTGTTGATTAAGGGATGCCTTAGCTTAAGGGATACCTATTATAATACTTTTGTTGATTAAGAAACACAGTGTGCATGTGTTTTGGTAAACAGGCAAGTATAATCAATAGAATCCCAGTTCAGGAAGATGCTTCAGAGGTCAACAAGCTCCTCTCCTGGACTGTACCTAAGCCCAGCTCCAGCCCTCAAAAAAAACACTTTTTAGATGTCTCTTTAACTAAAAGTGCTGCCTTTAATTTGAGTCCTTTTGGATACAAATGTGTTGGTGTGTTTATTCTATTTTTGTTCTCTTTTCCTTCTAGCAGTATTTTAAGGTAGTTTGTAAGGATGTGTGAAATACAGGAGAGTATTCACCAAAAACAGAAATTAAAGTAAACAGCAAAGACAGATACAAAATAGATGTAAAATGGTTTTAGAAATCATTTTGTCTCATTTTTATGTACAGTTGACCCTTGAACAATGTGAGGATTAGGGACACCAAACCCCCACGCAGTTGAAAATTCACATATAACTTTTTTTAAAAACTTTTATTTTAGTTTCAGGGGGTACATGTGTAGGTTTGTTACATAGGTAAATTGTATGTTACAGGTTTGGTGTACAGATTATTTTATCACCCAGGTAATAAGCATAGTATCCAATAGGTAGTTTTTATATTTTCTCTTCCTCCCACCTTTCACCCTCAAATAGGTCCCAGTGTCTCTTGTTCCCTTCTTTGTGTGATATTTGGTTTTCTGTTCCTGCATTAATTTGCTTAGGATAATGGCCTCCAGCTCCATCCATATTGCTGCAAAGGACATGATTTCATTCCAGACACATAGACCAATGCAACAGAATAGAGAGCCCAGAAATAATGCCACACAGCCTGCAACCATTTTATCTTCAACAAAGTTGACAAAAGCAATGGGGAAAATATTCTCTATTCAATAAATGGCATTTGGATAATTGGCTAGTCATATGCAGAAGATAGAAACTAGACCCCTTCCTCACACCATATGCAGAAATCAACTCAAGATGGATGAAAGACTTACACGTAAAACCTAAAACTATAAAAATCCTGGAAGATACACCGGGCGCGGTGGCTCAAGCCCGTAATCCCAGCACTTTGGGAGGCCGAGACGGGCGGATCACGAGGTCAGGAGATCGAGACCATCCTGGCTAACCCGGTGAAACCCTGTCTCTACTAAAAAATACAAAAAAAACTAGCCGGGCGAGGTGGCAGGCGCCTGTAGTCCCAGCTACTGGGGAGGCTGAGGCAGGAGAATGGCGTTAACCCAGGAGGCGGAGCTTGCAGTGAGCCAAGATCCAGCCACTGCACTCTAGCCCGGGTGACAGAGCGAGACTCTCTCAAAAAAAAAAAAAAAAAAAAAATCCTGGAAGATAACCTAGGAAATACCATTCTGCACACGGCCCCTGGCAAAGATTTTATGACAAAGATTCTAAAAGCAATTACAACAAAAACAAAAATTGACAAGTGGGTCCTAATCAAAGAGCTTCAGCACAGCAAAAGAAACATATAACTTTTGACCTCTCAAAAACTTACTGCTAACAGCCTACTGTTGACCAGAAGCCTTTCCAATAGCAGTCTATTAACACATATTTTGTATGTTATATGTATCACATACTGTATTCTTACAATAAAGTAAGCTAGAGAAAAGAAATGTTATTAAGAAAATCGTAAGGAAGCAAAAATATACTTATTCATTAAGTGCAGGTAGATCATCATAAAGATCTTCATCCTCATCATCTTCACATTGAGTAGACTGAGGAGGAGGAGGGAGAAAAGGGGTTGGTCTTACTGTCCCATGGGTGGCAGAGGTGGAAGAAAATCCACATATAAGTGGACCAATGCAGTTCAAGCTCCTGTTGTTCAAGGGTCAACTGTATTTCGTAATGACGTTTAGACCTGCTTGTCTTCTTTAAGCTAATTTTTACTTTTTTTGCACAAGAACAGACATGAAATGATGGGGGTTTTGTAGAGTTTAGGAATTTCTAATTCAATAATTGAAAGTATTCTTGATTTTAGAAATAGTTTTCTGAATTTAAATATAAAATGTTTAATTGTATAGCCTTCTGCCTATCATCAAATTATTGCATTTGAATGAGAACGAACATTTAGTTTCAGCATTTGTCAGGTATTTCTGAATAATCAAGTATTATTAATTTCATAAAATTTAAGGAATGTCATTTTCTGCTGACTTGTGACAGCTTACCAGAGACATTGGTCCCAATTAGCAGCCATTTATCATCATTATTTATTTTTAATATCATCTATCTTTACTCATTATGAAGGCAGCCACATTCACATACAGTCACTGGTCTTTTTAATAGAGGTTTTCACACAACCCCAATCATGCTGTAGCACTGTGTGAATCTCATGTAAAGAATATTGTTTCATAATGTTTAAAGAAAAATCCTATAGAAAAGACATTTTTACTACTCTTTATCCAATTAGTTAATTGATATGTTTGGTAGAAAGCACAGGGTACTGCTTAGGAAGTGTTGCTTCCTGGTTCAGTGTTGAGTTGATGCTGGGAGAGGAAGAGTCAATCTCTGTCCAGTGAGCTGAGATGGCACCACTGCACTCCAGCCTGGGTGACAGAGCGAGACTCCGTCTCAAAAAAAAAAAGAAAGAAAACAAAAATGGAAAAAAAGAAAAGTGGTTTCAACTCCAAGTAGTTCTCATAGGGGAAAATTAAACTCTTATTTCAGCTGAGATTTTTGTTGGATGTCCTAGTAAATATGATATGTATTAACGTTATAAAAATTGAATTATGCTAATTTGAAATTAACTACAGTGGAAGGAAACTGAAAAATTTCAACTTGATGTACAGTACCAAACCTTCAAACACATTCTTACAGGAATTACTAAGCATTAGGAGAGAGCTTCAATTAATAGTTTATTCCCCAAGCCTATTACAAATTCAGGTGCTGGAAGTTCTTCTCTTTTCTTGTTGGATGCTGTGACAGGAGGGGCCATTCTCTCTCCTCTTTTGGCCATGGGTGAATGTCAGCCCTTCCCAGATGTGGCAGTCACTGTCAGCCACCTGTCACACTCAGCCACATGTGTGGCCACACAGCACAGCACCACAGTGATTAGATTCACCCTTCGCATGAAGCGTCTGTTTGTTATCAGCCAGAGGTGTCAGGAGATGGGAAGCTGGAAGCCTACCTCCACAGTGATGTTAGAAAATAAATGACACTTAGAGCAATCTGTAATTTCTCAGAAACAAACACTATACAGAAAAAAATGATTTTTAAAAACACCTGGGACCTCTTCATATAGTATGGAAGGAAGAAACAGTGAAGATTATATTTTTTATATTCCATTAAAAATTTATTTTGATTGTAAAAAAAAGTTGATTAGTACAAGGAAGAGTATTTTGTGACCTGGAGCAGTAGGCTCTCCTTTGCTTTGGAATGCCTGTGCCTGGAATATCAGCCTCCACCAACAGTTCCCAGCAGGCTGACTTATTTGGAACAATCGAATAAGGCACCTCTGGTTTGGAGGAGAGAAAAAAAAAAGTCAGAATGTGAGAATGGAGAATGGAAATGCCCTGTTGGCAGGAGAATGTGGACTCTGCTTGTATGCAGGGAGCTCTGCCAGGAAGAGAGACTTTCCCCTCCCTGTGAGCGGCGGAAATAAGGGTGCGGATGCAGCAGTGCCCCAGGGCCCTAGGGACCTCAGCACTGGGCTGGAGGACAGACGCCTCCTTTTAATGGGTGCCCCTTGCTAGGCAGAGGAAGTGCCTTGCTCGGCACTTGTTTGGAAGCATCTGGAATCATTTTCTTTTTGCTCTTGGCTCTAATTCAGCCTTGGCTACCTTTAGCTCAAACCTTGGGTCCAGATGTCAGTGCCACCTTGGGACTCAGATGGCACCAAGACATCTTTGTAGCGGCCTTCTGCCTCCGTGATCTGCAGGGAAAGGTCATTGTAAAGAGAAACTTAGAATTCCTGGATTCAGGAAATAGGAATTCAGATGCCTCATCCAAGCACGGTTCTTTTAAAACACTTATTTTTCTTTGTCACTTGCCACAGCCATACACAGTGATACGGCAGCAAGGGAGAATTATTGGGCTTTCAAAGCTTCTTCAGACCCTCAGCCACTGGGTTATTTCCTCATTTAAGTAGGGACCCGCTTTCTATATGTATTTGTTGATGTGTCTGTCTCCTTTAAATGACAGTAGTCTCTGCACTGACTTTCCAGCACTTAGCAGCTGGCTTAACAATTATAATGATGACAATATGGTGACACTAAGTTAATTCTGACTAGCATCTATTTCATTCTACCTATTTGTCACTTTATATACAGTATTTCATTTACTACAATTCTGTGAGAAAATACTGTTATTATCCCTTTTTAACCGGGTAGAAATAGGTTAAGTTAATTGCCACAACTTGTAAGTGACAGGCCTGGTTCTGGCGGCAGTGGTCTGACTTCCGATTCCTTCTCTTTTCCTCTGTGCTAATGAACTGCCTAACTTTACCCCAGCAGTGATTATGAAAAGGGACTTGGAAATGGTGAAAGGAGCCTGGTTTCATGTTCATAAATGACCCTTTAAGGTAGACACACCTAGAGGAGTAGGATTTGTTAAAAGGGCAGGAGAAGAAATTACGGAGTATTTCTGAAGTAGAGAAAAGGACTGGATACACTTCATTTTATGCAGAGAGGTGTTGAAATGTACATATACAAATTATCTCCACAATGCCATTTTTCAGCCAACCAAAATTCCTTCAATTGTATATCTGAAATAAAGACACATAATTTACTTTTTCACTTTCTTTTTTATCCTTTGTGGTATAACATAGAGCATTTAGTTATGTATGTAAATGTGTGTAAAAATTCTTCACTAGTATAGCTAGTAGAAGTTTAAAATTCAAAGTTATGTCCCCTACTTTAACAAAAGAAATAGAGAAACTCAGAAAGAAACTGGCTGGCAGGCATTTAACATCAAGGGAGATTGTCAGTGCCGGACTCTATCCATTTTCGGAGAGTGAAAACTGTGGCTATTACCAGAGAGCTCATTTTAAACTTCTTGTAGCAACTGGTCTGTAGAAAACTGCAGCTATGCCTCGTACACTGCATCACCCCTGCATGGAGCTCACTGTAGATCTGAAACTCTGTCTTCTCCTTGGGGAATTGACTGTATTAGAAGATTCCATGCTAGAGACATTTCTAATGGACAAACACTAAGACTCCAGGGCCTTTTGACAGATGACATCATTAAGCTATTCCACCCCACACTGTGTGTGAAGAGGAGATAGAATGGGCTGTTTCTCAGGCTTCAATGAGTGGATCAGCTCTGCCCTCTAAATTGTTACATCTGTGGAGGGAAATGATGAGGAAAAAGGCATAAGGAAAAAGGAAAGAAACGTACATGAATCAGAGACCAACTACAGTTGTTAAGCCTCCTTATATTCTTTTTGTTTCTGATGGATTTTACAAAATAGTAGCTTTGTTTCCTAAGATGTATTTACAGTATACTATTTAGTTTTTAGCTCACAGCCCAGCTCTTGTGTTAATGTGATTCATGCCTAGCACGTGCTGTGTTCTCAACACATACCCACCCGCCTTAAGGTCTGCAATGTCCTCATTCAGCAGATCAGATAACCGAGATTCTTTTGGTTAAGAGAATTGGCCAAGGTTGCATGATAAAAGTCAGTCATCACTCAGCTTCTCTACATTTTAGTCTATTTTCTGTTTATTCCACCATAGAATTATTTAATTCTGGAGGTCAGACACTATGTATATGAAACATATTTTAATACAGAAAAAATCAAGAGATATACTTGACATAAAAATTAACACATGTTAATCTTTCCCCACATTTATTTGCCTCAGATCCTTTACTTAAAGAAATCAAATATTAATGTTAATGTCTATGGAGTTCCATAGATTCTCCTTGCCAGTCCTATGTCCTTTCTCTCTGCCCAGAGGCAACCGTATCATGAATTTGATGTGTGTCCAAGCCATGTCTTTATATTTTATTACATAACATATATTATATGTATTCATAAATACTATATTGTGACATTTTGTTGCTTCTAAAATGTATGTAAATCATATCACTGCATGTGACATTCTGCAGCTTATTTTTCAGGCTCAAAATTATGTTTCCAACATCTATCCATGTTAATGCCTATACATCTAGTTATTTCATTTTAGTTGCTGTGCATACTCCATTTACCATTTATTATGTTTATTTCTTTGCCTACTTGTTGACAATTGGGTTACTATAACAATGCTGCAGTGAATAGAATACTTGTCTCCTTGTGTACACAGGCAAGAGTTTTTGGGTGTATGCAAATAGGGAGTATATCTAGGAGTGGAATTTGTTGCCTCTTCAGGTAGGTACATTTTCAGCCTCATTAGATCTTGCCAAATTACTCTCCAAAGTGATTATATCAATGTGCTCTTCCAGGAGGGTTTGAGGTATCTATTTATGTAGTGGCTAAAACTTAGTGTGGTCTGACTCAAGTTCTTGTCAGTCTGAACATGAAATGATATCTTATTGTAGTTTTAATTTGCATATCCCTTATTAATATTACTTATTACTGTTTCATTCAGGTGTCCTCTTCTGTCAGTTATCTATTATCAATTATTTGTTTATAGATGTTATATATTGTGGATACTAGCCCTTTCTTTGTAATGAAGTTTTGGATTTTTTAAAGATATTTTTAGTTTTGATGTCAATGTTATGAATCCTTTTCTTCACTGTATCTGTTTTCTTTCTTCTTTCTCTTTCTCTCTCTCTCTCCTCCTTTCTTTGTTTCCTTCTTTTCTTACTTTCATTTTTTTTTCAGGTTCTTATCCTGTCACCCAGGCTGGAGTGCAGTGGCACAATCACAGCTCACTGCAGACTTCCACCTCCCAGGTTCAAACCATCCTCCCACCTCAGCCACCAAGTAGCTGGGACTATAGGCACACGCCACCATGCCCTGCTAAGTTTTGTAAATTTTGTAGAGATGGGGTTTCATCATGTTGCCCAGGCTGGTCTCAAACTCTTGGGTTCAAGCAATCCACCCACCTCAGCCAATGCTGGGATTACAAGTGTGAGCCACTGCGGCCAGCCATATCTGTTTTCTATGTGTGGTTTAGGAAATCCATCCCTGTCCTCCTTTTTGAATAGGTTTCGACTCTTACTTTTCATGCCTTTAATCCAGCTAAGTTTATTTTTTTATCTAAGACAAGTAAAGTCTGTTTTTTTCATGAAGAAAGCCATTCATCCTATCACCAGTTCTTGCTACTCTTTCCTTTTTTCATGCATTAATATTGCTTCCTCTGTTATGCTTCAGATTTCATATGTGCCTAGGTAGGTTTCTGAGCTTTCTGTTATATTCCATTTATCTATCTCAGTGTCACTATCCTTACTGTCTTAAAAGCTACAGCTTAATAATAACAATAATAACACTTGTTATATATCAGGCACTGTTCTAAGTCCTTTTGTATGTATTATTTTACATGATTCTCAACAACTTAATTAGGTAGATTTTATTATTATCTCTATTTTACCAATGTGGAAAATGAGGCACAGGGATGATAAATAAGTAGCTCAAATTTGCACACCTAGAAAATAAACACTGGAACTTTACTATGAATATCTACTAGGATTTCTTTTATGTCCTTTAATTAAGGCTTATAATTTTCTTCATAAAGGTCTTAAACGTCCTTTGTCATCTCTCCTAAGTTCCTTTTTGTGAATGGTACCTTTATGGCATTGCATTTTCTAACTAGATAATAATTTATAGGAACACTATTGAATTTTCTTGTATCAGCTTTCAATCTTGCCACACATCTCTTCATTGGTTCTGTTTGTAGATTTTTATCTGCAAGTTTCCTTTCCAATCCTTAATTCTTTGCTGCTTTTTCCTGACTCATTGCATGAGATAGGCTTTTCAATGCAATGCTGAATAGTAGAGGTTATATAAGACATCTCTGTCTTATTCCCCACATTAATCAAAAAGCCTCAAATGTTTCATTTTAAGCATAACATCTCTTATAGACTTTTGGTAAATGCCTGTCACATTAAGAAAGTTCTAATCGTTTCTTATTTGTTGTCATTAACACATGCTGAAATGTAATGCATTTCCTGTATCTATTCAGATGATTTATAGCTTTTTTTCCTTACCTGTTAATATAACAAATTCAATTAACAGATTCTCTGGTTGTGAATCACTTTTACATTCCTGGGGTGAATCCAACCAACCATAACATACTATTATTCAAGTATGCTATTGATATAATTGCTATCATATTACTTACATTTTTGCATTTGTTGTTTTACATTTTTTATGTTACATTTCCCTGGTTTTGATATCAAGAATACTGCATTCTTATCATGTGAGTTATCCTTACCTCTTTTTTTCATCTTTGGAAAAGATCTTATATAATCATTATATAAAGTAGGATCCATTGCTTAATGATAAAACCATTTAGTCTCAGGATCCTGGTGTGTCTATGGATGTTAGGAGATTAATGGAAATGTATGGAAATTGTGACCAATGAATGATTTTCCATAATGACTATTCAGATTTAAATTTTTCTAGACTTTTTAAAATTTTATCAAAGTTTGCAAATGTATTGGTATAAAATTATTCCAAATACTGTCTTATGATTTAAAATGGTAAAAAACATGGAGGAAATTTAAATGCATATTACTAACTGAAAGAAGCCAACCTGAAAAGGCTACATATGTATGATTCCAATTATATGACATTCTGGAAAAGACAAAACTATGGAGACAGTAAAAAGATTAGTGCTTGCCAGAGATTAGTGGGAGGGATGGATGAATAGGCAGAGCACAGGAGAATTTTTGCCCTGTGAGTCTATTCTGTATCACTCACTAGTTACCAAAATAGTTGGTTGATTTTTTTCTTCTTTTATTTCTTGTATTTCTCTGCTTTTTTTGTGGTTATGTTTCTTTTTACTAAATTATGTCTTTCTAATGCTAGAGGTCCGTAGTTTATGATGCTTGGTTTAGCTGAGCATATGATTCTCTTTGATGGTTTTTCTCTTTTCTTTCCACTCTTTGAAGATTGACCTCTGGCATTAATTGTTGGTGATAAAAATTTTGCTGTTAGTCTGATTATTGTTCCTTTATAAGGAACTTGTCTTTTCTCATTAGTTTCTCTTAAGATTGTGTTTTTATCCTTGATTTTCTTAAATTTTCTCTTTAATGTATCAGAGGATTTGAGCCTTAAATTCTGGAATGTCTCAGCCATTATCTCTTCAAATGTTTCTTCTCTGACATTCTTTCTGTTACCTTCATTAAGAAAACATACACATGCACACACACACACACCAGTGTGTGTATATTATATATATATATATATATTCTTGTACTATCCTACATGTCTATTTTTATTTTACTTCTTTTTTTTTTTTTTTAGGTTATTCTTTTTTTTTTTTTTTTATACTTTAAGTTCTAGGGTACATGTGCATAATGTACAGGTTTGTTACATATGTATATTTGTGCCATGTTGGTGTGCTGCACCCATCAACTCGTCAGCACCCATCAATTCATCATTTATACCATGTATAACTCCCCAATGCAATCCCTCCCCCCTCCCCCCTCCCCATGATAGGCCCCAGTGTGTGATGTTCCCCTTCCCGAGTCCAAGTGATCTCATTGTTCAGTTCCCACCTATGAGTGAGAACATGCGGTGTTTGGTTTTCTCTTCTTGTGACAGTTTGCTAAGAATGATGGTTTCCAGCTGCATCCATGTCCCTACAAAGGACGCAAACTCATCCTTTTTTATGGCTGCATAGTATTCCATGGTGTATATGTGCCACATTTTCTTAATCCAGTCTGTCACAGATGGACATTTGGGTTGATTCCAAGTCTTTGCTATTGTGAATAGTGCCGCAATAAACATACGTGTGCATGTGTCTTTGTAGTAGAATAATTTATAATCCTTTGGGTATATACCCAGTAGTGGGATGGCTGGGTCATATGGTACATCTAGTTCTAGATCCTTGAGGAATTGCCATACTGTTTTCCATAATGGTTGAACTAGTTTACAGTCCCACCAACAGTGTAAAAGTGTTCCTATTTCTCCACATCCTCTCCAACAACTGTTGTTTCCTGATTTTTTAATGATTGCCATTCTAACTGGTGTGAGATGGTATCTCATTGTGGTTTTGATTTGCATTTCTCTGATGGCCAGTGATGATGAGCATTTTTTCATGTGTCTGTTGGCTGTATGAATGTCTTCTTTTGAGAAATGTCTGTTCATATCCTTTGCCCACTTTTTGATGGGGTTGTTTGTTTTTTTCTTGTATATTTGTTTGAGTTCTTTGTAGATTCTGGATATTAGCCCTTTGTCAGATGAGTAGATTGCAAAAATTTTCTCCCATTCTGTAGGTGGCCTGTTCACTCTGATGGTAGTTTCTTTTGCTGTGCAGAAGCTCTTTAGTTTAATTAGATCCCATTTGTCAATTTTGGCTTTTGCTGCTGTTGCTTTTGGTGTTTTAGACATGAAGTCCTTGCCCATGCCTATGTCCTGAATGGTACTACCTAGGTTTTCTTCTAGGGTTTTTATGGTATTAGGTCTAACATGTAAGTCTCTAATCCATCTTGAATTAATCTTCGTATAAGGAGTAAGGAAAGGATCCAGTTTCAGCTTTCTATTTATGGCTAGCCAATTTTCCCAGCACCATTTATTAAATAGGGAATCCTTTCCCCATTTCTTGTTTCTCTCAGGTTTGTCAAAGATCAGATGACTGTAGATGTGTGGTATTATTTCTGAGGACTCTGTTCTGTTCCATTGGTCTATATCTCTGTTTTGGTACCAGTACCATGCTGTTTTGGTTACTGTAGCCTTGTAGTATAGTTTGAAGTCAGGTAGCGTGACGCCTCCAGCTTTGTCCTTTTGACTTAGGATTGTCTTGGCAATGCGGGCTCTTTTTTGGTTCCATATGAACTTTAAAGCAGTTTTTTCCAATTCTGTGAAGAAACTCATTGGTAGCTTGATGGGGATGGCATTGAATCTATAAATAACCTTGGGCAGTATGGCCATTTTCACGATATTGATTCTTCCTATCCATGAGCATGGTATGTTCTTCCATTTGTTTGTGTCCTCTTTTATTTCACTGAGCAGTGGTTTGTAGTTCTCCTTGAAGAGGTCCTTTACATCCCTTGTAAGTTGGATTCCTAGGTATTTTATTCTCTTTGAAGCAATTGTGAATGGAAGTTCATTCCTGATTTGGCTCTCTGCTTGTCTGTTACTGGTGTATAAGAATGCTTGTGGTTTTTGCACATTAATTTTGTATCCTGAGACTTTGCTGAAGTTGCTTATCAGCTTAAGGAGATTTTGGGCTGAGATGATGGGGTTTTCTAAATATACAATCATGTCATCTGCAAACAGGGACAATTTGACTTCTTCTTTTCCTAACAGAATACCCTTGATTTCTTTCTCTTGCCTGATTGCCCTAGCCAGAACTTCCAACACTATGTTGAATAGGAGTGGTGAGAGAGGGCATCCCTGTCTTGTACCAGTTTTCAAAGGGAATTTTTCCAGTTTTTGCCCATTCAGTATGATATTAGCTGTGGGTTTGTCATAAATAGCTCTTATTATTTTGAGGTACGTTCTATCAATACCGAATTTATTGAGCGTTTTTAGCATGAAGGGCTGTTGAATTTTGTCAAAAGCCTTTTCTGCATCTATTGAGATAATCATGTGGTTCTTGTCTTTGGTTCTGTTTATAAGCTGGATTATGTTTATTGATTTGCGAATGTTGAACCAGCTTTGCATCCCAGGGATGAAGCCCACTTGATCATGGTGGATAAGCTTTTGGATGTGCTGCTGAATCCGGTTTGCCAGTATTTTATTGAGGATTTTTGCATCGATGTTCATCAGGGATATTGGTCTAAAATTCTCTTTTTTTGTTGTGTCTCTGCCAGGCTTTGGTATCAGGATGATGTTGGCCTCATAAAATGAGTTAGGGAGGATTCCCTCTTTTTCTATTGATTGGAATAGTTTCAGAAGGAATGGTACCAGCTCCTCTTTGTACCTCTGGTAGAATTCAGCTGTGAATCCATCTGGTCCTGGACTTTTTTTGGTGGGTAGGCTATTAATTGTTGCCTCAATTTCAGAGCCTGCTATTGGTCTATTCAGGGATTCAACTTCTTCCTGGTTTAGTCTTGGGAGAGTGTAAGTGTCCAGGAAATTATCCATTTCTTCTAGATTTTCTAGTTGATTTGCATAGAGGCGTTTATAGTATTCTCTGATGGTTGTTTGTATTTCTGTGGGGTCGGTGGTGATATCCCCTTTATCATTTTTTATTGCATCTATTTGATTCCTCTCTCTTTTCTTCTTTATTAGTCTTGCTAGCGGTCTGTCAATTTTGTTGATCTTTTCAAAAAACCAACTCCTGGATTCATTGATTTTTTGGAGGGTTTTTTGTGTCTCTATCTCCTTCAGTTCTGCTCTGATCTTAGTTATTTCTTGCCCTCTGCTAGCTTTTGAATGTGTTTGCTCTTGCCTGTCTAGTTCTTTTAATTGTGATGTTAGAGTGTCAATTTTAGATCTTTCCAGCTTTCTCTTGTGGGCATTTAGTGCTATAAATTTCCCTCTACACGCTGCTTTAAATGTGTCCCAGAGATTCTGGTATGTTGTATCTTTGTTCTCATTGGTTTCAAAGAACATCTTTATTTCTGCCTTCATTTCGTTATGTACCCAGTAGTCATTCAGGAGCAGGTTGTTCAGTTTCCATGTAGTTGAGCGGTTTTGATTGTGTTTCTTAGTCCTGAGTTCTTGTTTGATTGCACTGTGGTCTGAGAGACAGTTTGTTATAATTTCTGTTCTTTTACATTTGCTGAGGAGTGCTTTACTTCCAATTATGTGGTCAATTTTGGAATAAGTGCAATGTGGTGCTGAGAAGAATGTATATTCTGTTGATTTGGGGTGGAGAGTTCTATAGATGTCTATTAGGTCCTCTTGGTGCAGAGTTGAGTTCAATTGCTGGATATCCTTGTTAACTTTCTGTCTTGTTGATCTGTCTAATGTTGACAGTGGAGTGTTGAAGTCTCCCATTATTATTGTATGGGAGTCTAAGTCTCTTTGTAAGTCTCTAAGGACTTGCTTTATGAATCTGGGTACTCCTGTATTGGGTGCATATATATTTAGGATAGTTAGCTCTTCCTGTTGAATTGATCCCTTTACCATTATGTAATGGCCTTGTCTCTTTTGATCTTTGATGGTTTAAAGTCTGTTTTATCAGAGACTAGGATTGCAACCCCTGCTTTTTTTTTGTTCTCCATTTGCTTGGTAGATCTTCCTCCATCCCTTTATTTTGAGCCTATGTATGTCTCTGCATGTGAGATGGGTCTCCTGAATACAGCAGACTGATGGGTCTTGACTCTTTATCCAGTTTGCCAGTCTGTGTCTTTTAATTGGAGCATTTAGTCCATTTACATTTAAGGTTAATATTGTTATGTGTGAACTTGATCCTGCCATTATGATATTAACTGGTTATTTTGCCCGTTAGTTGATGCAGTTTCTTCCTAGCCTCGATGGTCTTTACATTTTGGCATGTTTTGCAATGGCTGGTACCGGTTGTTCCTTTCCATGTTTAGGGCTTCCTTCAGGGTCTCTTGTAAGGCAGGCCTGGTGGTGACAAAATCTCTAAGCATTTGCTTCTCTGTAAAGGATTTTATTTCTCCTTCACTTATGAAACTTAGTTTGGCTGGATATGAAATTCTGGGTTTAAAATTCTTTTCTTTAAGAACATTGAATATTGGCCCCCACTCTCTTCTGGCTTGTAGAGTTTCTGCCAAGAGATCTGCTGTTAGTCTGATGGGCTTCCCTTTGTGGGTAACCCGACCTTTCTCTCTGGCTGCCCTTAAGACTTTTTCCTTCATTTCAACTTTGGTGAATCTGGCAATTATGTGTCTTGGAGTTGCTCTTCTTGAGGAGTATCTTTGTGGCGTTCTCTGTATTTCCTGAATTTGAATGTTGGCCTGCCCTACTAGGTTGGGGAAGTTCTCCTGGATGATATCCTGAAGAGTGTTTTCCAACTTGGTTCCATTTTCCCCCTCACTTTCAGGCACCCCAATCAGATGTAGATTTGGTCTTTTTACATAATCCCATACTTCTTGTAGGCTTTGTTCATTTCTTTTTCTTCTTTTTTCTTTTGGTTTCTCTTCTCGCTTCATTTCATTCATTTGATCCTCAATCGCTGATACTCTTTCTTCCAGTTGATTGAGTTGGTTACTGAAGCTTGTGGATTTGTCACGTATTTCTCGTGTCATGGTTTTCGTCTCTGTCATTTCGCTTATGACCTTCTCTGCATTAATTAGTCTAGCTGTCAATTCTTCCACTCTTTTTTCAAGATTTTTAGTTACTTTGCGCTGGGTACGTAATTCCTCCTTTAGCTCTGAGAAGTTTGATGGACTGAAGCCTTCTTCTCTCATCTCGTCAAAGTCATTCTCTGACCAGCTTCGATCCATTGCTGGCGATGGGCTGCGCTCCTTTGCAGGGGGAGATGCGCTCTTATTTTTTGAATTTCCAGCTTTTCTGCCCTGCTTTTTCCCCATCTTTGTGGTTTTATCTGTCTCTGGTCTTTGATGATGGTGACGTACTGATGGGGTTTTGGTATAGGTGTCCTTCCTGTTTGATAGTTTTCCTTCTGACAGTCAGGACCCTCAGCTATAGGTCTGTTGGAGATTGCTTGAGGTCCACTCCAGACCCTGTTTGCCTGGGTATCAGCAGCAGAGGTTGCAGAAGATAGAATATTGCTGAACAGCGAGTGTACCTGTCTGATTCTTACTTTGGAAGCTTCCTCTCAGGGGTGTACTCCACCCTGTGAGGTGTGGGGTGTCAGACTGCCCCTAGTGGGGGATGTCTCCCAGTTAGGCTACTCAGGGGTCAGGGACCCACTTGAGCAGGCAGTCTGTCCGTTCTCAGATCTCAACCTCCATGTTGGGAGATCCACTGCTCTCTTCAAAGCTGTCAGACAGTGTCATTCGCGTCTGCTCATGCCTCTGCTGCTTCCCCTGTTGTTTTTTTACCTGAGCCCTGCCCCCAGAGGTGGAGTCTATAGAGACAGGCAGGTTTCCTTGAGCTGCTGTGAGCTCCACCCAGTTCGAGCTTCCCAGCAGCTTTGTTTACCTACTTAAGCCTCAGCAATGGCGGGCGCCCCTCCCCCAGCCTCGCTGCTGCCTCGCGGTTAGATCGCCGCAGACTGCTGTGTTAACAATGAGGGAGGCTCCATGGGCGTGGGACCCTCCCAGCCAGGTGAGGGATATATTCTTCTGGTGTGCCCGTTTGCTTAAAGCGCGGTATTGGGGTGGGAGTTACCCAATTTTCCAGGTGTTGTGTGTCTCAGTTCCCCTGGCTAGGAAAAGGGATTCCCTTCCCCCTTGCGCTTTCCAGGTGAGGCGATGCCTCGCCCTGCTTCAGCTCTCGCTGGTCAGGCTGCAGCAGCTGACCAGCACCGATTGTCCGGCACTCCCTAGTGAGATGACCCCAGTACCTCAGTTGAAAATGCAGAAATCACCGGTCTTCTGTGTCGCTCGCGCTGGGAGTTGAAGACTGGAGCTGTTCCTATTCGGTCATCTTGCTCCGCCCCTCGTAATCTTGTTTTTTCTATTTTACTTCTTATATATATTTTTCACCTCTTCATCTCTCTCTGTTGCCTCTTCAGTATGTTTCAATTTACACATTCTGATTTTGGCAAGTCTAAAGTTTATTCCATCTATTTACATTTGCAGTTTAATTTTAATGACTACATTTTTCAATTCCAAGATTTATAATTGGTTATGGCCACTTATTCTTGAGCCTTATCTCACTGTTATGGTTTCATAATCTTTGTTTTATGTATATTATCCTATTCTGTATCTCTTTAAGAATCTTGGGTGCATTTTCTAATCAATTTCAGTTTGCACTATTGATTGTTCCAGAATGAATTCATTACCTGATTGTTTGCAGCTGTTCTTCTGAGCATTTGGAATTTTAAATTATAAATCAATCTGATATAGGGGATGTTTCTCTCTCCTTCTCAGTGCTCACACCTTCTTTTCTAGCATTTTTACATTTGCCTTCAGCCTAGACAGTGACCACTAATCCAGAATTAAATTTGACCTCCTCCCATGGCGATGCTGGAGAAATCACAGATTCAGTCACTGCATTGACCAGTGGCTTGGCCTCAGGTTTGTCTACGTAGCAGTCTCTACTTTAGCACCACCACGTCCACCACCACTGGCACAGTCTGTGTATAAGGTATAGCTTCAGGAACATCACAACTTTGTTCAGCCTTCTTTCAAATGCCGGAGGCTGTCTTAGCAGGGGACATTAGGCCTCATTCCTTGCTTCCTGCAGGATCATTTTGGTTCCTGTTTTTCTTTCTCAAGCTACCTCTACTGGCTTCAGAACTTAGAGCCCAGTAAGTCTGTAGGTTTGGGCCTGTCTATGGTTTCTGTTCTACTTGTGGCTCATGTGGTGTTTATCTTAGTTTGGAGTAAAGCTATACCTAGTTCTTCATTTTTTCAAAATTGTGGCTTTTTTTCTATGTAAGGGACATGTTTTAAAGCTTCAACTCGTTGATTTATAGTCAGCCCTTGTAACTACTTTTTATAGTGTTTTATGTATTATCACATGAACACTTACAAAAGGATAGTAAAATGTGTTTTCAGTTGGCATAAGAGAGCAGAGTTCTTTTAACTTTTACTTTAGATTCAGGGGTGTATATGCAGGTTTATTATATAGGAAAATTATGTGTTGTGGGGGTTTGGTGTACAGATTATTTTGTCACCCAGGTAATAAGGTAATATCCAATAGGTAGTTTTTTAAATCTTCTCTCCCCTTCCACCCTCCACCTCAAGTAGGTTCCAGAATCTTTTGTTCCCTTCTCTGTGTCCATGTGTACTTAATGGTTAGCTCCCATTTATATGTGGTATTTGGTTTTCTGTTCCTACATTTTTTATCTTTGCCTTAATAGTGAAAAATCTATAAAAGAAATTCACATGCATATCAAAACAGTGAGCTATCATCTCACCCTAGTTATAATGTCTATTATTAAAAGGACCAAAAATAACAAATACTGGCAATAATGCTGAGAAAAGTGAACTTCTATCCACTGTTAGCAGGAATATAAATTAGTACAACTACTATTGAAAATAATATGGAGACTGCTCAAAAAACTAAAAATAGAACTCTCCTATGATCCAGCAATCCCACTACTGGGTACTTATCCACAAGGAAGGAGATCAGTGTTGCAGAGATGGCTGCAGCCACATGCTTACCGCAGCACTGCTTACAAAAGCCAAGATGTGGAACCAACCTAAGTGTCCATCAACAGATGAATGGATAAAGAAAATGTGATATATAGACACAGTATAATACTATTCAGGCATTAAAAAAAATGAGATCCTGTTATTTCCAGCAGCATAGATGAGCTTGGAGGATATTACATTAAGTGAAATAAGTCAGGCACAGAAAGATAAATACCACATGTTCTCACTCATATGTGGGAGCTAAAAATCAAATTGAGATCATAGCTGGGCGCGGTGGCTCACGCCTGTAATCCCAGCACTTTGGGAGGCCGAGGCGGGCAGATCACGAGGTCAGGAGATAGAGACCATCCTGGCTAACATGGTGAAACCCTGTCTTTACTAAAAATACAAAAAAATTAGCCAAGCATGGTGATGGGCGTCTGTGGTCCCAGCTACTTGGGAGGCTGAGGCAGGAGAATGGCGTGAACCCGGGAGGCAGAGGTTGCAGTGAGCTGAGATCGTGCCACTGCACTCCAGCCTGGGCAACAGAGCAAGACTCTGTCTCAAAAAAAAAAAAAAAAAAAATGAGATCATAGAAGTAGAGAGTAAAATTGTGGCCACAGAGACTAAGAAGGGTAGAGGGGAGGTGGGGAAAGGAGAGGTTGGTTAACAGATACAAAATTACAGCTAGGGAAGAGGAATAAGTTCTAGTGTTCTGTAGCACTGTGGGGTGACTGGTTAACAATATTTCATTTATATTTTCAAATAACTAGAACATAAATGTTCTCAACACAAAGAATGATAAATGTTTGAGGAGCTTGATATGCTAATTACCCTGATTTGATCATTACACACTGTATGCATGTATCAAAGTATCATACCCCATAATATGCACAATTATTGCATGTCAAATAAAAATGAAAAATACATCATTTAAAAGAGAAACTGACAGGAATAAGGGAATAAGAAGAGAAGAAAATTCTAGTTTATCTTGGTGGACATCTATCCTTTTGCCACATAAAAGTCATGGTCATTCCAAAATGGATTGGGTTTTTCATGAGCCATCTGAAGTAACCCATTTAGTGCCAAAGAGGGTAACAGTGATAACAGTAATAATAGTATTAAGAGACTTCCAGAAGCAAAGGTTTGTGCTTAACAGAGAGCTGTACGCCCCTCACCCCCACCCCCAACCCCCCCGAGACCTTTTTCATTTTGCCAAAGCTAAATGTAAAACCCAAAAGATAGATTCCAGCAGTTTATATATTGATTAGAAGCCACAGTGAGAGAAGGAAAGCTGTTGATGGAGTGTTACTTCACATGGTGGGTCAGCACCTTCCTTGAATTTAGAATGAAAGCTCTACTGATTGCATATGATTCATATGAGAAAAATTAAAGGAGGGAGTTTGGTTTCCTTGTCACTAAGGGCTGTCCAGAAAACAACAAAAGGAAAATACCTTGGTCTCCTGCATGCCTTGTAAGCTTGTCCATCTTCATTTCATCTGTCTCAGCTCTTAACTAGTTTTTAAAAATTATTTTTTCTAACTAAATTATACAGCTAGCACCTATCATTACAAAAGGAAATTAAGGTAAAGCTTCCTTTTATGGATCTAATGTGGGGGTTTTTTCTTTAAATCCCACCTTCTCTCCCCCATAAAAATTTCTGTTTCTTCCTCATTACCAGCATCATCATCAACCCAATTTATGTCACTTTTAAGAGATGGCTGTCATTGAGTCATCATCAGCTAAAGCATTTACTCTCCCTGTTTTGTGCACTGATAGTATATAGTCATATTCAACATTAACTCAGTAAAAAATCAAATAAGTGTTTTTACATAATGAACAAAAACAAGAAGTAGTACATTAAGTAGCTTAGTATAGAGGTTTATTAATGATATTAAATCCCCAACACAAATCCTTCTAGGTTATATGATGTTTATCAGGGATAAAATTATATTTTCTCCCTCTGTTTCATTTTCTCTTCCCTGTCACAAACAAAAGTACAGAGACTGAAGAAGGGTATGCGACATGATAGAATTCTATGTAGGATAGCACCTGGAATGTGTCTTCTTTTAATGTCAGTTGCAGTGAAATTGCATGCGACAATACGTTTCATGCTTTGGAGGAAAAAAAAATCTCCCTCTGGGGTGTTAGGACATTGAATTGGGATGCATCTCAGAGGGAAGAGCAACATTGTCTCAGGGCAGATATGATCATGTGCCATATACAGTTGCCTTACATATGGTAGTCATTCAACAAACAGTTGTTCAGTGTATGAGTATACTGTACCATCAAAGGTGAGGATGTTGTTTTCAGACATAGCTGAAATTATCCTGGTTCTGCATGTACTAATTCTAGGCAAGTTATTTAACCTTTCTGAGCCTTTGGTTCCTTCTCTTTAAATGGAACTAATAATGGCATTTAGGAGATTAAATATGTGAATGTATGTAAAAAGTACCTGTTGAAAAAAATAAGCATTCAACAAATGGTAGCTTTGATTATTAATGTTGACAGACAAAAAGAGCCAAGTGAAATGGCTTGTGAAAAGACATCACTTTTTGTGACACTATATTTGAAGATCTTTTATTTTTCTCAGATAAGTAAAAGGACAAAAGGGACATTCAGAGAGGCCTTAAGGTTTAGAACAAACTGATCCACATAGTACAGATCTCTGTGAAATGGGAGTTCTAATGCTGTCTTTTCCATACTCTTGACTTGTTTCTCTTAATTTTTGACAGTGAAGCCATCTTATAAAATATAAAACGTCTGTATTGATGAATGCACATATGTCCTTCCATAACAAAGAAAATGGGTTTATTAGGAAATCATTTACTATTTAGAAACTTTAGGCTCATTAACTTTCTGATTTTCTATCTTCTTGTAGCTTACTTGTTTGTAAAGATGCTTCCTAGCACTGTGTAAGTCGTGCCTGCGTGCTCAGGAGCTCTCCTGTTTCCTTTTATTTAACCATTTTTCCTTTCGTTTTAACCATCATGCCTTGCATTTGATCTGACACCTTTCATTGAGTCTTGGGAAGACGATGACTCTCAAAAGATGGTGGTCTTTGTTCAAGGATGCTAAGCTAGTAACCTAAAAGATTATTGGTACATATTACTTGAAAGCAACGTGAATTAGATATACTTGCCTCCCTAATAATCAAAGTCAGTTAGCCTCATAATTCTTACAGACTATTTGTTCAACAAATAGAGAAATCAAGCAGTAGAACAATTGCTTGACCAAAAGGGACTTTCAGCACATCAGTGATCAAGGGCTTTCTATTCAATCTGTCATTCCAAACTCTTTCCCTCTAAGAACAAGGAGAAAAGCTGGACAAAATGAGAAAATCATGAGCTTGAGAAACCAGGGAGCAACAAAGCTAGTGACAACACAAAAGGAAAAGAAAATCAAGAGATGTATGCCCAGCATTTGGGATTGCTTTTCCTATATGCCTCTAGAAGACATTGAAAAGTTAAAAGTAGCTTTCTGAAGACCTACCTGTCCAGGGAGATAAAAATTGGAGTCAGGTCAGGCTAGGGAGATAAAAATTAGAAGAAGATGGGCTCTGGTAAAACGTCTGGACTTTTGGTTGGGACTCTGAAAGGATGCACACTAGGAACAAGGATAAACTAGAACAGACCCTCAATTCAAATCATGTCAATCTCCACCTGAAAGATGAAAATGCTAGTTCCCCCCATAGCTTTCCCAGAAGCAAACGTATATCATCACGGGAAGAAGAAAACTATTCTAGGCCTCAAAATACCTCTACAATTTGTGTACACAATATCCAATAGTTAATCTTAAAATAACTAGGCATATAAGGAGACAAGACAACTTAGTAGAAAACTGAAACATGCTCAGTAAGTTCAATGAAATAAAAAGTAAATTTTAGAAATTTGATGGAGTTCTGGAGACTATAAAAAAGAACAAATGAGAGTTGTAGACCCGAAAAATACAATCGAAATTAAGGCTCAACAGATGAATTTAACTGTATATTAGATCCAGATGAATAGAGGCTTGTTGAAGTCAAAGATAGGTCTGAAGAAACTACCAAAAATGAAACATGCAGAGATAAAAGGATGAGAAATACAGAATAGATGATAAAGCAAACAAACATGGGGGTTATGGTTACTGGAGTACCAGAGAAAGGAGAGATGAGGAAGAATAGATAAAGGCTGAGACCAAGCCATCAAAATGCATTATGAAAACCAGGCAAGATAAAACCACAAAACCACATCTAGGCACATTCTTGTAAAGATGCTGAAGATCAAAGAGTAAATCTTAAAGCATCAGGGGAAAAAAGGTTGTTTACCTTAAAAGGAATAATATCAAACTGAGAGCTGATTTCACAGACACTGCTGAGGGCAGGATACCATTATGAAAACAAATGAACTACAAAAAAGTCTTCACACTGAAAGGTACAATTCTAGCCCCCTTCTCCCCCAATTCTCAGAATATGGCCAGAAAAAGGGAAGGTTCTTCTGTGGACAATTTGACCAGCCACAAGGAAAGGCAGAAAGGCAGAAATAAACTGTTAGTTGGGCATCTAAAATGTCTAGTGGCCTGTGGTGGACTGGCACCCAAGCACACAGTGGCTTTAGTCTCTCTCTCTTCCCCCCCCTTCCTACCTTCTTTCCTTCCTTCTTTCCTTCCTTCCTTCCTTCCTTCCTTCCTTCCTTCTTTCTTTCTTTCTTCTTTCCTTCTTACCTTCGTCCTTTCTTCCCTTCCTCCCTTCCTCCCTTTCTTTCTTTCTCTTTTTCTCTCTCTCTGTCCTTCCTTTCCTCTCCCTCCCTCCCTCTCTCTCTCTCTCTCTCTCTCTCTTTGTCTCCCTTTCTTTCTTTCTTTCTTTCTTTCTTTCTTTCTTTCTTTCTTTCTTTCTTTCTTTCTTTCTTTCTTTCTTTCTTTCTCTCTCTCTCTCTCTCTCTTTCTCTCTTTCTCTCTTCCTTTCTTTCTCTTTCTTTTTCTTTCCTTTCTAGATGAGATCTCACTATGTTGCCCAGGCTGGTCTTGAGCTCCTGGGCTCAAGTGATCCTCCCACCTTGGCTTCCCAAAGTGCTGGGATTACAGGCGTGAGCACTGCACCCAGCCTTAGTGCTTTACTCTTAAACATAAGTACTTAACCAGGCTCCACCAGGAAAGCCTGTAATGCAGAAGAAAGAAACCAAAAACATAAAAATGAGAACTTGGAGAAAACAAATACAATGCAAGAAGAAGAAAGTTTAAAATAAAACAAAATGATAATTAAAAATCTCAGGAAAGTAAAGATGACTTTGTATCCATGAACAAGAGCAGAGTGATATTTTTTAAAAGAACAAAAACAAAAGTATGCTTATAGATACTAAAAATATAAGCCAGATATTTAAAATTTGATAGAATATCTGGAAAATAAAATTGAGGAATAATCAGAAAGTAGAAAAAGAAGAAAAAGATTAGAGAAGGAAGAGAAAATTAGACAGTTTGTTCAGGAGTTCTAAGACCCAATATGTGCTGCAAAAAAAGAGCAGGTTCTTAAATGCAGATAAAAAAGTTACCCAAGAAATAATTGAAGGAGTGTTTTTAGAACAGAGGAAAGTAATTTAAGGAGAAGGTTCATCAAATATGCTGCCTGGTGGATGGAAACAGGCCCATGTCAAGGCACACCGTAACTAAGTTCCAGAACACTGGACACAAAGAGAAGGCTGCAGGAACTTCCAGATTAAAAAAAAAAAAATCATGCTCAAAACCAAAAAATATATGGACCGAGTGGCATCAGACTTCTTGACAGAAACACTAGAGAAAAAAAAGTTACTTTCTGAAGGAAAATAAATCCTAATCTTAAATTCATCATCTAGCCAAAAGACTAAGAAAATCTGGGGATGAAATACATTTCAGATATAAAAAATCTCAAAAAATTTACATTCCACATACCTTTTATCAGGAGGCCACTGAAGAGTGCTGCACCACAGTTAGGAAGGCGTGGATTCAGCAAACAGGGGCTCAGACACAGGAGAGAATGCCGAGGGATGCACAGGATGATGCTGCCTGCCGGTCCTAGGACGCCAGCCACATCGCAGGCCCAGAGGGCAGCCTGCCCAGATGGGAGTTGGAGAACAGGCAGCTCCAGGAGAGATTTGTCTCCAAGAAGATGGAGCCTGTGTAGAAGATGTTTCTGAAAGTACTGAGCGGCAATTTGCCTCTTTGGTTGAGGGGATGAGTTTGTGATGAATGTGATGTCCATGATAGATACATGAAAACCACATGGAAACAATTCCTGGAAACATGAACCTTGTATAAGAAAGGAAACATCATCATAGGCCATTTTTTTTATAGCTCAGCTGAGTTTAGTATTTGCATACTCATGATGGTACAAATCCAAGTATCTATCTCACCAAAAAATAAATGTTAACTATATTGGGATGATGAAGAGAAGAAAGTGAAAGAGAGAGAAAGAGAGACACGGAGAGAGGGCAAGAAAAAAGCTATTAATATTTACCATGGGGAGAAATAAATGAATACTGTGCAAACTGAAAACTTAAGAAGTAGCAGTAGGGTTCTTCGCAATATAGAGGCAAATCCATAAAGCAAAGGCTAAAAGAACTGAGAGTGTTTGACTGTGTTAATGGTCAAGGATTTGCACCATGGGGAAGATGGGAGAGTGGAGTCCAAGGACTGCTGCTTTTCACAATATGCCTTTTCCAGAACCTTTTGAAATTGTGTGTATGTATACCTTTGATACAAATTTTAAAAATTTAAATCACAGTGCAGAACAGTCTGTATTGTACCATTTACGTAAGGAAAAACATGTATGCAAATATTGATCATAAAGTATATCTGGGAAGATCCTCAGAAAACTCTTAACAATGGCTACCTCTGGGGATGGTAACTAGTGACCATGCACCGGCAGAAGAGAGACTCTTCACCCTTTAAATCCATTTGAATATTACACTGTCTACATGTATTATTTATTTTTTAAAAAGCTTCTAAGAAACAAACTGGAAATGAGACTGCAGCAAGAGAGCAAATATCCTTTTTTTTTTTTTTTTTTTTCTTTTGAGGCGGACTCTCGCTCTGTCGCCCGGACTGGAGTGCAGTGGCCAGATCTCAGCTCACTGCAAGCTCCGCTGCCTCCCGGGTTTATGCCATTCTCCTGCCTCAACCTCCCGAGTAGCCGGGACTACAGGCGCCCGCCACCTCGCCCAGCTAGTTTTTGTATTTTTAGTAGAGACGGGGTTTCACCGTGTTAGCCAGGATGGTCTCGATCTCCTGACCTCGTGATCCGCCCGTCTCGGCCTCCCAAAGTGCTGGGATTACAGGCTTGAGCCACCGAGCCCGGCCAACCATATCCTTTTAATATGAGTTATTTATATGTCCTTGTTACACAAGTAACATTATAGAACAAATAGAAGTTAAAGATAACAAAAAAAAAATCACTCGTCATCCCATCATGCAAATAACCACTATTAAATTTTTGGTGTGTATCTTCTGAATTTTTTACGGTACGTGTGGTGAGTCTGTATTCCTACTCCCTCCCATGGGATAATACTATTTTGTTACCAGCTATTTTCACTCAACAGTATATTGTAGTCACCTAATATGAATTATTAAGGAATATTCGTCTACAGATCATTTTTACTGGCTAATTTTATTGCATCATTTGACTCTACCACAGTTGATTTAACTAATCCCCTACTGATAGATTGTTTCCAGTTTTTCACTACTATAAGCAATGCTTGTGTCTCAATTTTGCTGACATCTGTAACTGTTTTCATTGACTAAATATCTAGAAATGCAGTTGCTGGGTCAAATGACATGTGTGTAACTAAGTCTTGATACATATTGTGAATTCTCTCCCAGAGAATTTGTAAATTTAGATCCTACCCCCAGCACTGTTTAAAAATTTCACTCCTAGATTCTTGCTAACATTTTTGTGGATTTTTTTGGCCAAGTCTGACAGATGAAAACATATTTTATTGTTATTTAAGTTTGTGTTTATTTGACTTACTGGTGAGGCTGGACACCTTCCATATATTTACTGACCAACAAATAAATACTACTTTTGAGCCCTTTTTCTATGCCTGGTACTAAGGGGAGAGATAGAGGGTAAATAAAATGGTTTCCTTCTTCAGAGAGGTTATAATCTCATAAAAGAAACAAATATACAAACAGTATGGCTGGGTTATAATGTGAAGTACAGAGGAGGAAGTGATTCATTCTCTTGTCAAATTGAAGTTTTTCATGCGTCGGAACATTTGAGTGAAGACTTGAAGGCCGAGGAGAAGAAAAACAGAGAGATGAGGATACACTTTCTGAGAGCAGCATATTTAAATGCAGATGACGCTTCGAACACTTGGGAAAGGTAAATGACCTGGTGTCCTGGAAACTAAGCCTAGAAAATGCAGTGGGGCCCTCTGACGAAGATTTGGGAGTAGATCCTCCAGGCCAGAAGCTCCTCTGGTACTCCAGTCTGGATTGTGGGCCGCCGTGTTTGCAGAGAGTCTGGGTGACTTCTCAAACGGCAGTGACAGCCTGCCTCCTACCAAGATTCACACAAAATGATGGATTCCCCAGATATAAAAAGTGAGTCCACATATGGATCAAACAGAAAAAAGTGGGGTCCCTGAATTCTGGAACTTGTATGTAAAGTTGTGGTGGGGGGAGTGTGTGTATGTGCATTTTTTGATGACGGGGTTCCATGGCTTTCTCAAAGAGGATAAAAAGACTCATTGCCTCTCATCCAGACATTGGAGAGCCGTGCAGAATCCCCAGCAGGAGAGCAGCAGGATCAGATCACTGAAAGATAAACCTGTTGAAGCAGGATATTTCCCTGACCCCTTCACGGGACTCGCAAAGGGAGTGTCTCCTTTATTCAGCCGGCTGCTCTCAACACCTTGCGGGAGGGAGCGTGCGAATGAGGTGGGAACTGGAGTGCATGAGTGGGGAAACCAGCCAACCGCGTCAGCACCAGCAAGATCAAACTCTACTCACTTGGACCCGCTGCGCCCCACCCCTCACAGGTGGGAGTGCGCAGGTGAGTGGGTGCAGGAGCCAGAGTGAGCACTCCTGGGTGTCAGCAGGAGTAAACTACATGCAAGCCCTGTGGCAGCATCTTGGGGGTGGGAGGTCGGGTGGGGGGCGGGGGGCAGTGCCTGAAATCCCTGAAGCCCCAGAGGGTGTGTTACAGTGCTGTTTTAGTTCTGCTGTCTGCTGTGGACACGTTAGGTATCTGTGCCAACCAGGGCAAAGGGCCAGCATGACAGCCTTTTGTATCTGCACTCAGGGATCCCGAGCTCTTGTCCTGCAGCCAGGAAAAATGAGGCCACATGAACAAATTTAAGGATGGTAAACGTGGGAGATTTAATTGCCGATGAAAGTGGCTCTCAGGGGGAGAGGGAGCTGAAAAGGAGATGAGGCAGGTAGGTGATCTTCCCCTGAAGTCCGGCCATCTGCAGCCGGATTCTTCTCCAGAGTTATTCCATCAAGCTGTCCTCTCTGTAATCCCCAACATGCAGCTGCTTCTCCTCTCTGCCAGCTGAGTCTGGAGTCTTTATAGGCACAGGCTGGGGCATGGGGTGGGGCAGTGGGTGGTTAAGGGAAAGGCAGCATTCAACTGGGAAAACAGGGATATAAGTTCTCACTTTGGGCCATGGGTTCAGGCTTTTCAGCTGAAAGGTAGAATTTCACCAGGGACCCACCCTTTTCTACCTAGAATTCCTCTGCCCCCAGTCCCTATCACTGTCAGTCATGTAGACTGGGGAGGGTGCCAGCAGGAAGAAGAACTGAATGGGAAGTTTGGAAAATAACGTTAGTAGCAATCACCACTGACTGAGCATGTAATCTATGATAGACGAGGTGCTAGATGCTTAGCACCCTTTTATTTTATCTTCAAGTTAACATTTAACATAAAAGGAAACCAAAACCTAGATTTTAAAATTAGTGCAAGGTCACTTGGCTATGAATGGCACAGTCCGTAGTTGACTACCAGGTCATGAGACTCTCAAGCCCACACTTCTGATTGTGACCTTAAATTGCCTCCCGTGTAAAGCTTTACACCATTTCTTCTGCATCTCATCTCCTCATTTTCAGTTAACTCTCTTAAGCAGCAAAATGACTCACTTCAGGGAAAATAACTGTTATGACAAGAGACCCCATTTAGAAGACAAAAAGGAGAAAGGGACTGTAATCCCACCACTTCGGGAGGTTGAGACGGGCAGTTCGCTTGAGGTCAGGAGTTAGAGACCAGCCTGGCCAACATGATGAAACCCCGTCCCTACAAAAAAATATATAAAAATAAGCCAGGCATGGTGGCACACGCCTGTAATCCCAGCTACTCAGGAGGCTGAGGCAGGAGAATTGCTTGGACCCAGGAGGTAGAGGTTGCAGTGAGCCAAGATCGTGCCGCTGCACTCTAGCCTGGGTGACAGAGTGAGTGAGACTTCATCTCAGAAGAATTTTTTTTTAAAAAAAAGGCCTTGGTGACCCTTCATTGTTCTTGTTCCACAAAGTATTGGTCATCTGCTGAGATAATAGTGTAACTCCAAAGAAATCCCTCACTCTGCACATTGCTTCCTATTGTTATTTGCTCTCTTTATTTCAAGGAAGGAGATTCTTGCAGATTTCAATTGGCAAATGAGTTATTTGGAAGAAAAGCGCACAGTGCTATTTTCTTCAGGCTTCCTAGTTATTAGCACTACAGAAAGCAAGTCTGTGTGAGCACAGCCACACCCCCGGTGATTGTTGAGGTGACATGTGCAAACAATGGTATTCACTTCTCCCTTTTGTGGCAAATATTAAACACACAATAAGGAAACCTATAAAAGCTCTGGCTGCTTTACCTTGGGAGCTGAGCACTGCATAAGTGTGCTGCTGCCCTATTGTCAAATAAAAAGCAAATGTTATCTTTAGATATGTGAAACCTCAGAGGGGAGGGCTTAACACTCATCACTGGTGGTCACAGAATTCTGAATTGCAAAAGATCATAAATTTTCCGTCTTTCACACAGTCATGTTCCCTGCAGGCACACACATACCTCCTGTACATGTTGTTTATGAGCTGCTCAAACGACTCTGGCTTTCTAGCCCCAGATTACAGAAAAAGCAAAGGCAGGTATGGCTGACATTTTCATGGAAAGCTTAGGAAGGCTAATTTTTTTTTTTATCATCCTTGGAACAAATAGATGGAACCCTGTATTAGGTTTCTCTTGCTGGGTAGCAAATTACCACAAACACAGCAGCTCAAGGCAATACTAACTTACGATCTCAGTTTCCGTGGGTAAGGGGTCCAGCCATGGTCAGGCTGGATTCTCTCCTTAGGATCTCAAGAGGCTGAGATCAAGGTTAGCCAAGCTCCATTCCTTTTGGATATCTTGGTGGGGAAAAGATCCACTACTGGGCCCCCCAGGTCATTGGCGGAACTTTTTTCCTTGCAGTTGAATGACTGAGTCCCTCAGTTTTTTTGGTGGCCCTCAGGGACTGCTCTCAGCCACTTTGGAGTTCCTTGCCATGTGGCCCGTCCCTTAGGCCCTCTGTGCTTGGAATCTTTTCACCAGGAAGAGTATAGTCTGGTTAAGTCACGACCGCTGAGGATAATCTCCCTATCTTAAAGTCAACTGATGCCGGGCATGGTGGCTCATGCCTGTAATCCCAGCACTTTGGGAGGCCGAGACAGGGGGATCATAAGGTCAGGAGATGAAGACCATCCTGGCTAACACGGTGAAACCCTGTCTCTACTAAAAATACAAAAAATTAGCTGGCCGTGGTGGTGGGCGCCTGTAGTCCCAGCTACTTGGGAGGCTGAGGCAGGAGAATGGCGTGAACCCAGGAGGCGGAGGTTGCAGTGAGCCAAGATCACACCACTGCACTCCAGCCTGGGCGACAGAGTGAGACTCTATCTCAGGGAAAAAAAAAAAAAAAAAAAAGGTCAGCTGATTTGGGACTTTACCCACATGTGCTAAATCCTTCACAGCAACACCTGGATTTCTGTTTGACTATGTAACTGAGGGAAGATAATCGTGCTCCAAGAGGTGGAGAGCCTGGAGGCCAGCTTAGAATTCTGCCTATCACAGCCCCACAGCCTCTCCTTTTCTGGCAAGAGTCTTGTATGTTAAATGCTTCCTTAGCATCCATCTTTGTTTTCTGTTTTGTTATTTTTTATTTTTTTATTTTTTTATTTTTTTTAGCAAATACTATTGAACTCATAATTGTATGTCACGTGGGGCATTTCAGATTTGGGGAAAATGATGACAATAGTTTTCATTCTTGAGGACTTGCTTTGTGCCCAACACTGTGCTGAGATTTTACCTGCACTCTCACTCATCCATCCCCACAGCTCTATACGGAAGGTACAGTCAATATCCTGAGCTACAGATGAGAAACCTGAGACCAGGCATACATGGTTAGGAGACATCCCCAAAGTTCCACATCTGGAAAGCAGCAGAGGAGGGACTCAAATTTGCATCCCTTTGCTTCAGCGCCCTCCCTCCCACCCTATTTCCATCAGCTACTATTTTGCCCTATTGTGGTTCTGAAAGAGTTACGAAATGCCCTCCACAGCTGAGATGATTATCATTCGTCCTTTCCTTTTTTAGTCAAATTTTCCATTTAATAACGGAAAATGTCACGCTGACCAAGCCCTCCCTAAAAGCAAGGGATAGCCCTAAAAGTCAACCACCAGAGAGACACAAGGATGATAGAGTAGTTTCAAGGCTGACTCATGTAAGGTAAGAGCAGTCCAGTGCCTTAGCATCTGGCATTTTAATGTGTCTTGGTCTTGGATTCTATGATATATTTTCCTGTCTGGTTTTATGCCAAGCATTGATTAATAAGCTTCATCAGAAAACTCACCAATTCAGCCCTGAAGAACAACTTCAGGTCTTTCCAGAAGAGCCAACCTATGTCAGCAGGAAACAGAAGAGAAATGGTACACATCCATTGAAAACTAATGTCCCCTGACTTGAAAGACCACTTATGCTGATGACACTCTCACTTTATCTTGAGCAGAGGTTTGGCCTGTGCTACCAGCTAGAGGAGGAAAACAAATTATTGGAATAGGAAAGATGACATTGATGATACTCTCTCTCTCTGCAAGGCATTTTGCTTTTTGATGAAAAGACAAAAATGGCATTATCTCACAGGGTGAGATGTCAAACATAAATGGCATTATGTTTTCATTGTAAGCTGAGTCACATAAATGAGCACAGCTATGTAGGATGCTAACAGGCCACCAATTTGGGAAGAAGGGTCAACACAGTGAGATCTTCTTGCCCAGAACTTTCTTAGTTTCTCTCTAGCTGCCCCTCCATTTGTCCTAAAAGCAGATGGATGTGAACTCTAACCCTGCAGTTCCCATAGGATCTGAAAGGCAATTCCCATAGGATCTGTGTTCTGATGGAGTAAGCTCTTCACCTTTCAAAATATGAGATCTGGGAGAGTTGGGGGAAGATCTGAGGATGTGGCAGTAAAGTGAACCAACAAGGAAACTTTGGCAGACAGCAGCTAGCAGCTCAGCACACTCATCTCTCTTTACTCTAGACCCAGGGCTAGACTACATTTCCCAACCTCCATTGGGGTTAGGTTGCATTGACTCAGTTCTGGCCAGTGGAATTGAACAGAAGTGATGTGCACCACTTCCAGGCATGGTGTGTAAAATCCTAGCACACAACCCTCCTTTCTCTTTCTTCTCTTACTGGCCAGATGGATGTCAATATGGATCTCTTAGAAACCAAGAGTTAAATATGTCGGAATCTGTTTAGCAGACATCCTTGAAAGACTAAATGGAACAGAAGCCCATCCTCACACCTGTCACCAATTGGAATTCACTTGGGCCGGAAATAAGCTTCTGTTGTATAAAGCCATTGAGCATCAGGGGTCTTTCTGTTACAACAGCTACCACAAACTTATCTATAATAATAGCCTAGAATTTCAGAACAGCAGGTAGGGAAAACAGTTCTAAGAAAGGAGAAGGTCTGGTTACTCAAGCATGAGAAATCTATTTCCATCTATTGCTTTGATTGTGTATGCCCACTGAAAATGATAAAAGTCAAAGATTCCTATCTACTGTAATATAAATTCAAGATGAAATGAAACTACCTTGATCCATTTTAAAATGTCTACAGAAAATTGAATTTGCACTTACAGCTCTTTTAGAACACATTTTTATGTCATTTTCTGTGATTAATGTGTTAGAGGATTTTAGTGTTGTCACTTTGAGGCTGTTAAAATGTTTCTTTTGATAAATTAGGAAGATGCATCAGAAATTATTTCTTTGAACCTAAGTATGGATAGAACACTGTAACATTCAATCCTTATAGTTTCTCTTGGCAATAATAATTGAGCTACAGTCCTGAAAATTAAATGTATAAGGATTATTACCTTTTACTAATATTTTAATACAAAATTATAAACAAATACAGATTAATGCTCTGGAGAGACAGAGACTTTGTTTACTGTTTTCTGATTGTTTTCGTACTCTGCTAGAACCAAGTTACTTTAAGTAGGAAAGTTATCGAGAAAATTCTGAAAAATAGATGAGTCTTTCAAGATTCATCATTTTTTTCATGCGCATCCTTTGAATACAGACAATGATCATACAAACATCTCCATCCAGGTCGTACTTTATCTAGTGTGGTATTTAATGTTTAATTGTTTTTTTTTTTTTTTTCTGTTTCTATGTCGCTTTGGGATTTTCCATATTTGAAGATTTATGAGTAATAATAGGACTCTTGACTTAGTTATATCTATAGTTTCCATTAATGCCAAAATTAAAATTTCCTCATTAACATTCATCTACATCCTCATTTATATACAATTTAAAATCTTGAAAAATGTTCTTCTTTCCTTTATTTAATTCATTTAAATTTTAAAATGCAATTTACTTATTTCCCATGTAGATTTTCAAACCAGGAAGAAATGTAACTAGCCTTTCTGCTCTGTCTTACATTTGTCCTCAATTATAAATTGGGAAATTGACATTTTGCTTTAAATATTAGATTTTCCTTATTTAAGTACCTGTGAGCCTATTCCTAAGAGTGACCATCGGGCCCACTGACCGAATCTATTTTTTTAATCTGCAGTGGCGCCAGACCAGGATTTTGGTGACATTCCAAGGCACTGTCACCCTGTGAGATTCTGCCTGGATGAAATCTCTAACTCTTGCCTGCAATCTGCAATGTACATTTATGTCACTTACAGAGATCATCAGTGTAACTCTGACCTAAGTTTGTCAGGAGGTTTCCAGTCCATGGTACCTAAGCCCCCACAGAGCTACATGTGTTTTTACATTTCTCCTTTTTTTTCCTTTTTCTAGAAGAGGTATATCATAGAATTAAGTGAAAGAAGGATAATCTTAGACTGGAATGTCCTCTAGAGTCCCGCTCAAATAGTAAAATTTGCATTTGTTTTCAAATCCATTGTTTTCTACTGAATGCATTTCTTTGGAGGGCTTCTTCTGTGGTACCAAACTCAGGGAGCTTCACGAAGCTTACTGGGAGATTCACAAGGAAGATTCATGAAGGAATAATCAAACTCTTTTCTGATGAACTGGAGAGTGTGGCTTTTCCTCTCAGTTATTATCCTGGAAGCATCTAAATACTCTCCACATCTCTTCTTTTGCAGCTTTTTCTCAGTGCATATTGGTAATAACTAAATATTTTCTATAAAGATTAATCCACATAAGTACTTCTGAGTAATGTCTTTCCCAAAATAAAACAGGACTTTCATAATTGATCTAAATGATAAGCCATCAAAATGGGGAAAGGATTTATTTTAAGTTCTGGGGTACATGTTCAGGATGTGCAGGTTTGTTACATAGGTAAACGTGTGCCATGGTAGTTTGCTGCACCTATCAACCCACCATCTAAATATTAAACCCAGCATGCATTAGCTATTTTTCCTGATGCTCTCCACCCCGCTGCCTCCCGACCCCTGACAGGCCCTGGTGTGTGATGTTCCCCTCCCTGTGTCCATGTGTTCTCATTGTTCAGCTCCCACTTCTGAGTGAGAACACGTAGTGTTTGGTTTTATGTTCCTGTGTTTGTTTGCTGGGGATAATGGCTTCCAGCTCCATCCATGTCCCTGCAAAGGACATGACCTCATTCAAAAGGATGTTTTTTATTTGATGCTCTTTATTAACTTTGAGATAGTTGTTTATATAGGCAATTAAACAGATTAGAATTTTAGTAATATTAATAATATAGTGCCATATAATTAGGAATCACACCACCTGATAATTAAGCCCAATTTCACATTTGGAGGGAAAAGAAAATGTGTGTGGTACATTTGTCAGACATTCAAAGGGTTTCAACATCCTTTGCTCTTGTTCTTTAGATTCCCCTGAAGCACTTTCACTCTGGCCTCCTTCTGAATTCCATTTTTGTTGTTGAAATATTGGTCTCACTAGTGTCATTGCTGTCAGCTCCTCAGGGTGTTATGTATTTCCCACAACACCTGGACCTGAGAGCCATTGAATATGTATTTGTTATATTTACTTGAGAAGTCCAAGAACAATTTGCTCATTAAATTTGTAGAAGACTTGGAGGGGCTAGGAGGAGGGGTCCCTAATTATTAGTAGTAGTAGCTAGTAAGTTGAGTGTCATAGTCAGAATTATAAAAGTTCTCAAAAGATGAAAACCTTGTAAAAATAGAAAATACCAACACCTGAATTCAAGAATACAGAAATCAAAATTAAGGAGAGAATAGATGTGTTTAATAGCATATTACACATCACTGAAGAGAGAGCTAGTGAACTGGAAGAGAGCTCAAAAGAAAGCATCAAAAATGAATCACAGAAAACAACAAACAGAAAATGCAGATGAGGCTCAGAAACAGAGATAGGTTGAGATATACAAATACTACAGTGTTACAGTTGCCTACAGTGTTCAGTACAGTAACATGCTATACAGGTTTTCAGCGCAGGAGCAACAGGTTATATACCATGTCACCTAGGTGTGTAGTAGGCTCCACTATCTCACTCTACAATGTTCACACAGCAACGAAATCACCTAATGACACATTTCTCAGAATGTGTCTCTGTCGTTAAGCAACACATGACTGTATTTCAAAAATAAGTTTGCAATTTTACCTAATGAGATTCTGATGAGGCTAATTATTAATTATTATAAATTAGTAGAAATCCAGATGACTTCTTATATTGTATTTATTAATGAAATTGGTTCATCCTCACTATAACACTAGAAATTTTGCATTTGAAAAACGTTTATTTTAAAAATTTCAAACTCCAAAAAAAAAACAAAAACAAAGGAAAAATAAATAAGAATAAAAAATAAAAATTTCAAACTCCATAAAGAATATTGTGCCTTCTTTGGTGTCTCAGAATCTGGAGATTATAGCAGATAATAATTATAAGCTTGTTGGAGAATTGGGCTGTTACCTTGAGAAAGAGATGTAAAAATCTTCACAGAGCATTCAAAAGTAAAATCGTAGGTTTGCTCTTCAGAATCAGATTGCTTTTTGAAAAAAGAAAAACCAACAAACATCCAGCTGCTTTAATTCAAAAAATAATATTTGTCTCTGATGTTGAATTCCACAGTGCCACCCATTTGAAGTGTAGAGGGCTTTGACATCTATAGAATGAAAAGCCGAGAATATCTTCCCTGTGAACTTGTACTCTTGTGTTGCAGGCACACAAAAAATCCCTTTGGACGATTGAACCCAATGAAGGCGTGGTTCCTCCAGAAGCTGATATTCAACTGGCACTGACCGCCAACCTGAATGACATACTGACATTCAAAGACTGTGTCATTTTGGACATTGAAAATAGCAGTACCTATCGGATTCCTGTTCAGGCTTCTGGAATTGGTTCCACTATTGTTTCAGATAAGCCCTTTGCTCCAGAACTCAATTTGGGCGCACATTTTAGGTAAGGAAATACCATGGACCAATTTTTGTAGATGTCACATATGTTGCATGTGCTGAGCATCACCTCTACTTTAGAAAATTATTTTAAGTAATTAAAACTAGCCACCTCAGTCCCTCTCCTTTCCCATCCTCACTCTTCTGCCTCCTGATGGGTATGTCAGCAACAGGAAGACATTTTCTAGCCATAACTTGGTTGCATTCTCTAATCTGTGTCCCTTTACATGCGAGAAGAATATGGTTTGTAGGAAATGCATTCTTCTCTCAAACTGGCTACTCTGATTAATTTAGACTCTCAACCATAATTTCTCCTCTTTAATTCTAATACACTGTTAATCCCTCTCCATAAATATAGAAAATACAGATACAGCTTAGTGGTAACCTAAGCAGAACATACCTAGGAAGGTAAAAATTTACTGCAAGTGTATTTTATCAAGTATTGCAGAGCCAGCAGCTTTTTCGAAGCTTATGTCCTCTACTTGACTCCCCACCATAGCACCAACAACTGAGATGGTTTCCATTGGCTTTGCGTGATTACCCAGGAAAAGCTAGAGGGTCTAAATATTTAAATAAGATGTGGTACAGTATAGACACCACTGAGCAGAACAATCTAAATGTGGATATAAAAATCAGATTTGGGCCGGGCACGGTGGCCCAAGCCTATACTCCTAGCACTTTGGGAGGCCAAGGCGGGAGGATCACTTGAGCTCAGGAATTCAAGACTAGCCTAGAAAACATGGGGAAACCCCATCTCTATAAAAATACAAAAAATTCTGGGCGTGGTGGCGGGTGCACGTAGTCCCAGCTACTCAGGAGGTTAAGGTGGGAGAATCACTTGAGCCCAGGAGGCTGAGGTTGCAGTGAGCCAAGGTGGCACCACTGCACTCCAGCCTGGGTGACAGAGTGAGACCCTGTCTTAAAAAAAAAAAAAAAAGAAAAAAGAAAGAAAAAACACACACGTATACATATACACACACACATATATAGATATATATGAGGAGATATATATATTTATAGGGCTGGGAGCAGTGGCTTATGCCTATGATCCTAGCACTTTATACTTTGGGAGGCTGAGGTGGGAGGATTGCTTGAGCCCAGGAATTAGAGACCAGCCTGGGCAACATAGGGAGACCCCCCACATCTCTAGAAAATAAAACATATTAGCCTCGCATGATGGCACATGCCTGTTGTCCTACCTACTTGACAGGCTGAGGTGAGAGGATTGCTTGTACCCGGGAGGTTGAGGCTACAGTGAACTAGGATCACACAACTGCAACTCCAGCATGGGCAACAGAGCAAGACCTCATCTGAAATTAAATATGTATATATATATGAGGTTTGAGTGTTAAGTGTAGAGGGTATGTGTGGGGATTTATTCTTGATTCCTCAGGAAAGTCATGTAGCTATCACTAGTTGGCTTCTGGGGGCCAGTTGAATTTGAACTTACCTGTTGCAGTACTGTGAACAGATCTCAGAAGGGTATTCCCCCTGCCTTCTGGGCTCACAGGCCCTGAAATCAAGTTATATATGCTGTGCTTGGAGATGTGACTGACATTAATCAGTTAGGTGCTTTCCCCAAAATCCTTCCCTCTGCTCCATCTACAAAATATGGGACTTGATTGAAAGTGCCGTAAACTAGTAGAAAATTAAGTAAAAAGCAAGTCACATGGTTGAATTGCATGCTTTTAGACAAGTATCCAATTATATTTTTTGAGTCAGCTAAATGTAAGAATCCTCCTCTCTGCCTGTCTGTTGGCTGTAAGCTAGGGTAGTTTGTCATTGCATACCAGTGCTTCTAGTTTCAAATTTCTTTTCGTGCACTCAAATATAATTGTAGAAAACAATACATGGCAAACCAGACCTAATTACATGTTCTTTTAAATCTACAAATAGTGTCAAGTAGCCTTCGAAGGATATTCTGACACATGGAATTGGAGGGTTAGCTAACAGTTTTCTATGAATATAAAAGCAAACTGTAGCTTTTAGTTGCTAATTTGACCTCTGCCTAAACTTTTTTACATAAAATCACTATGCCCGCAATCTCCAGAAGAATTGCCAAAAGCAGGGCTGGGTAAACTACATCTCTCTGCCTGCTTTTGTCAGTAAAGTTTTATTGGAACACAGCCATGCCCATTTTGTAACGTATTGTCTATGACTGCTTTCACACTACAAGGGAAAGTTGAGTAGCTGTTACAGAGACTATGTGGCCCCAAAAGCCTAAAATATTTGTTATTTAGTCCTTTAAAGAAAAAGTTTGCCAACCTCTGGTCTAAAGAAATAGCCATATGCTGCCGCTTCTAATTGCATATTTTTAGACAACTCCCTTAGGTTTTCAGAACTTCCATTTCTTGATCTATAAAATGGTAGTAAATATACTTACCATGACTGGATTGCTGTAATGATTGAATGATATACTGTGAATAAGTAACAGACATCCTGCCTAGTAATCAGTATGTGTTTTTTATAAACAGTGTATGTTGTTTATTATTTCCCCCAAAAGCCTACTGTTAGCCATAAACTACCAAGTAAAGTAACTCCCTTGAGCGTGCCCCGTGGACACAGATTCACAATGTATTTAGATAGAAATGGTTATACCTGACAACTAGCAAATATTCCTTCTGATTATTTATTTGATGGTTCAACTTACCAGGCATGATGTCATTTCCTAAGGAAGAATAGATGGGATGAAATCTCAAAGCCTAATAAAATTTAAAAATTAAAAAACAGTCCTGAGATGAGTTTTTCCCTAAGAATAAATTTTAAAGTAAGCCTGTGGGGGGAAAAAAAATCCCAAACAAACAAAAACACATTTGAACCATATCCAAGATCTTAGAAATCCCAGTTTTTTTTAGCAAATAGCCAGGCAATCAGAACGTTCTTAGTAAATATTTGTGGAATATATGAATGCATGATGAACAAATGAATACATGAAATTGCAACATCTTTAAAGCACATTAGTCTGAGATAGGTGACCAATCGCGGTGGTGTTCTGGCCCATTGCAGTCCCCCTGGCCTTTGTTAAAGCTTAGAGGATATGCATGGTTTTTCTTCAAAGCTTCCTTCAAATTGAGCCCATCATTACGGGACATTCCACTCAGTCAGTAGTAATTTTCTCAGCACAGCTTGAAACCTGCTTCTCCTCCAGTAGGTATTTTGCTTTCCTTTCACTCCCCAGAGCTATTTCTCTTTAGAATTGCTTTTCACGTGAACTGAATGTGTCCTGCAGTGTGTGGGGCCTACAGGGGAAGATTGACGGGGAGTGGAGATTTTCCACAGCCCCTGACATGGTGGTGCCGACTCTGGGACCAAACCCAGGTCTGTGATTCCACACCTGTTGGCCCCCTGAGTAGATACTACCTTGTCCCATCACTGTTAGTTCCTAGTGGCATCGTGACTTAGTCTTCCTACATTAAAAAAAAGTCTTATATTGTGGCTCACTTTTGAAATCCTTCCGGAAGAGTAAATCCCAAGGGTGTAGAGCTGAACAGAACATACCTAAATGGAATCCCCTCAACACCTGCCTCTGCTTTTTCAGCCTAGATACCCATTATTACCACTTTAAGTTGATCAACAAGGGACGTCGGGTCCAACAGTTGTTCTGGATGAATGACAGCTTCCAACCCCAGGCCAAGCTGAGTAAGAAGGGCCGCGTTAAGAAGGGACATGCTCATATCCGGCCCCAGCCCAGTGGCTCTCAGGAGCCCAGGGATCCACAGAGCCCTGTGTTTCATCTTCACCCCGCCAGCATGGAGCTGTACCCAGGCCAGACAATCGATATGATACTCGAAGGCTATTCTGCTACTCCCAGGGTAAGGGGACAGCACATTTGGAAACTATTGTTTTTTCCTAATTAAATCTCTACTATATCTATTTCTTAGGAAAGTCCCTTGGCATTTATCTGAGGAAGGATATGGTTTCTCAAGGATTGTGTACAGTCCTGAGTTACCATGGTAGCATCTGTTGCTTTTGGGGTACAGCTCTGCTCAGTCGTCGATTTGTTTGTATAGCCACTGTGAACCCAATCTTAAGGGAGGTTCTCATGCCCAGGGTCCACAGTGACAAGCCAGCAAGTCTCTGGTAGAAAAACATCCAGTTTTTAGCCAAAGCAGATTATCCTATTAACATTTAGCAGGATTAATTTAATATTCATTCAAAAAGGGTGTTTATATCGATACTCTGGGCTGCCTCTCTTATTCAGGTATTGGGACATCCCTGTTCCTTTCTTTCCAGACTGACTACAACTCACATTTCAAAACATCTTCTTTTTATGCATTAATAAAAGAACCACATTTATCTTCAGCAACTCTGATTCCCTGCTTTCATTTACATGATCTCCATACATTCTACGTAAAACATTTCAGTAGATCCAAATCATGTGTCTGTTTATCCCAATTCTCTCACAGTGTGGAAATCGTTAAAAAACTAAAGGAAAGGCTTTCAAAGTCACTTAAGAGTCTCTCTCTCCCCACAAAATGCAGACCTTATAGATGAGAAATGATGCTTGCTTAAGATCCTGCTTGTTTCGCCAAATTTGGAGGTAATACTGACTTTTCCCCACATGAAATAGGAAGCAAAAAGAACTTTGTCTCCCAGTAGACACAGCTGGAAAGCTAGTCCCTTGCTTAGCTTCTCTAAGGTCACAGATTCCACTTTATTTCATTAGATTATTTCTTCATAGAGCATTTTCAGGTAAAATGCATCCTCAATTCCAAAAAAAAGGGGGTTATCTCTCATTGTGAAAAAGGTAATGTGTTCCTTCTCTCTGTTATTCAGGTGATCAGCCAACTTTTATTGTGTGTATACCAGTGTGACAAATACTGTGCTAAGCACTGAGGATGCAAAGATGAATAGAACACAGGCCGTTATCTCAAGACACTGACAGCTGTTGGAAGAGCATATTTATAATGTGGTTATCAAGAGTTGTCCATATTTTTGAAGGCATTAATTCTGAGCTGCTGGGGGACTAAACTCAGCTTAAGCTTTACTAAAAGCTTCCCTGAATGTTCTTCTAAATCATGCTACATAAATGAGAAGAGACTGGAATGCATTAACATCCCTAACCTGGGCACTCTTCAACATAACCTATTCATGCTACAAATTCACTTTTGATCTTTCTGCTTTATAAAAATCTACGCTTTTTGAGTCCAAAGAAATATTAATTCCTAATGCATGATTTTTAAATGTTTAAGTATAAAAGGCCAAAATTTGGCTGGGCACAGTGGCTCACGCCTGTAATCCCAGCACTTTGGGAGGCCAAGCTGGGTGGGTCACCTGAGGTTGGGAGTTCGAGACCAGCCTGACCAGCATGGAGAAACCCCGTGTCTACTAAAAATACAAAACTAGCTGGGCATGGTGGCACATGCCTTTAATCCCAGCTACCTGGGAGGCTGAGGCAGTAGAATCACTTGAACCGGGGGCAGAGGTTGCAGTGAGCTGAGATTGCACCATTGCACTCCAGCCAGGGCAACAAGAGCAAAACTCCATCTAAAAACAAAAAAAAAATAAAAAGGCAAAAATTTTCCAACTACAGTTTTCAATAGTTTAATAAGAAATCATATAACTACCATTGAACTATAAGCCCCAGGAAAGATTTTATCTGTCTCATTCATCAGTATTTTGTACTCCCGGCACCCAACACAGCTCCTCATGCATAGAAGATCATAATATAACTATACCTATGTATATAGAACCGAATGTAAGTCAACTGCCTCAGGGCAGTCAGAAATAAATACAGAATCCATCAAAGCCATGTTTAACTAACAAAAACATAATCATGTGACAAAGAGCAGCCCCTGAAGCATGCTATTCATAAGTGTGCTCTGCCTTGTGTCCCCAGGCAGGTAGTGGGAAATCCATTTTCTCTCAGTGGGTAAATAAGTATTCTGAGTAAGTATTAAGTTATAGTTGTTCCCCAAATGCTGGCTTATCTCATTGGCAGATAGTTAAAGAGAAGCTGGTGTGCCACGCCATCATCGGGACACAGAAAGGGAAGAGCTTGTTGATGGCTGTGAATGTCACCTGTGAGTTCGTTGCGCCTCTCATCCAGCTGTCCACCAAGCAGCTCATCTACCGACTGGAGAAGGTCAGTGGCGTGTGCTGGCGAGGGCTGGGTGCTCCGACTGGGGTCAGCATGTTTACATTTTCATTTCGAAAGCTGAATTAACAGGCATCCTTTTCCATGCATTGCTCAGCCCGTGTTTTTTAAGCTTCAGAGGCCAGTACACATTCAACTAAAAATTTTGAATCTAAACCTACAATCCTTTGACATGTAAGTTGCTGTGGAAATTCTATTTCCATCATTCCTGATATCTAAGACCTAAGGGAAGTGGTATTCCAGTGCACTGAATATGCAGTTTAGTCAATCATCTTACTTTAACCAGGTAAAATAAACTCAAGGCAGAGGAAGGACTGGAGTAGAATTATCGATAATTATAATTATCAGTAAGAATATCTACCACTGATTGATTAGTATGTGCTAGACATGGAGCCATGTTCGTTACATACATTTACCCAGTAGTCCCTCACAGCAACCGTATGCAGCAGATTCTGTTATCATTCTCATGATGCACACGAGGAAACTGAGATACAGGTTAAGCTGGAGAATAATCAACTTAAAGTATTAGATTCACATTCTTTAACTTAAATGGCTCTACATAAGGGCAGACAGTATATGCCAGAGTCAGGGGACAAGGGAGAGAAGGTAGTGGCTGCTGCTCAGGGCAGGGGGTCAGGATAGTGAGGAGGTGGGGTGGAGGAGATATCACAATAGGCTTGACCTGCCCCTAGACATCCTTCCATCCAGAATTAATTACCATTCAAGACAGTGTAAGGAATGTCTGTTCTGAGTTGGGGATTGAGCTGGTACTGGAAATCTAGTGAACCAAACAGACATAACCAAAGCTAAGCTGGTTGACTTTAAACAAATTATTAAAATGTAATTGTTGAAGTCACCATTATAAACATTGCTATGAGGAAGAGGTGCAAGGTGCTGGGAGGGCATGTACTGGGAGACATGATCTTGTTCGTCCATGTGGTCATGGATGGATTTCTTGAGCAAGTGCCTCAAGTTGAGACTCAAAGTAAAAATAGAAGCTAGTCTGGTGACAAGGGATGGGGAGAAAATTGCAGGCAGAGGGAATAGCTCACGCAAAGGGCTCAAGTTAGGAAAGGCCACCTTGGACAGAGAATGTGCCAAGGATGGCAAAAGTCCATCTGGCGATGTGCAGCCTGCCTGGGAGGCATCATCTGAACTTTGGGTTTTGTTCCGGATAGCCATTGGAGGGCTTCCAGGAAGGGAGTGACATGGTCAGATTGATTCACTGAAACCATCATGCTGGCCGCTGAGTGGAATGTTTATTAAGGCCTCTCATGTGCCAGGCACAGTGTTGGGGGCTAGAGATACAACAGTGAGAATAGTCCTCCCTGATAAATGTCACAGCCTGCTGAGAAGAACAAGCATTAAGTCACGGCCCCACAGTGTGATCTTTGTTGTCACACAAAAGCTCTGGGTGTGGCAGTGCCTACCCAGTCATGAGGAATCAACTGGGCTTCCTTTCATTACCTGGAGGTTTGCAGAAGAATGTTCAAGACCATTTATTTTGGTAGTGGATTCCATCATATTTTGTTCATTAAAACAAATTAGTATCTATTGATTATCACCATGGAAAAGGTGTTCTGCTAGGAGATGAAAAAAGGAGCCTGTGATCCAGTAGGAGAGGTGTGAGGTAAAAGTTCAATTCAAATCAACAAGTAACTTTTGAGCAGGTGCATCAGTCACCTACAATATATAAGCAGAAAAGACACAGCAGAGACCATGGCTTATCATTCTCAGGAAACTTAGACTGGAACAGAAAACCAAACACTGCGTGTTCTCACTCACAAGTGAGAGTTGAACAGTGAGAATACGTGGACATGGGGAGGGGAACATCACACACTGAAGCCTGTCGTGGGGTCGGGGGCAAGGGGAGGGAGAGCATTGGGACAAATACCTAATGTATGTGGGGCTTAAAACCTAGATGACAGGTTGATAGATGCAGCAAACCACCATGGCACATGTATACCCATATAATAAAATAAAATAAAAGTAAAGTAAAGTAAAATAAAGTAAAGTAAAATAAAATAAAATGGCTTAACAAATGAGTGGGGAAGGTGGACGTTGTTAGTTTAGCTTCCTGTCACTAAAACCCAAGCTAAACATGAAGCCAACAAGCTCCGTGAGACATGTAAAAGGAAAATACGACAAGAATTCCTGCTACAGTTATTAAGCTTTATTGCTGCATTTTAAATTCTTCATTTTTAAGTAATCAGGAAAGATGTTTATTGGCAACAGCTGCACTGAAGTTGGTGGCTTTATATTTTCCCTGAATGCTGTTATTGGGAGAAAACTCAGTGAATATTTATTGAATTGCTATTCTGGGCAAGATGTTGTAATGTATGTTAAATATGCAGCCTAGTTTCTTTTTAGATTTCTCTAAGCCCATAAACACTCATAAAAATGTGTGGGTAGCGCTCTTTTTCTTCTCTTTATATACTTATGCCTTTTGCGGGGGCGGGGGTGGGCATGTTTTTATTTAAATGTCTATTGTTTGAATTTATTACTAGATTAAAATATGCACATATTTTGAATATGGTGGTAACTTCTTATTGAATTAAAAAGTGAATTGAGCTACAGTTCCCTGCTTACTTTTTTCCACCCTTCTCTCTTTCCCCACAAAGATGAGAAGTTTGAAATCTGTCCTACTACTTACTGTATTTTTCATTTTCATTTCCTGCTCACATTTAATCCACATCAGGGACAATGAAGAAATGCAACTTCATTACCCAGCATGTGCAAGAGACTTGTTAGGTCTCAGTATTCAGATTTAATTGTATAACATCCAATTATCTGTTCTGTCTCCCTGTTTTCAGCTCAAGGCAGTGCATCTGATTTGGTACATTAGAATATAATTATACCAACCCTGTCTATGGGAAGAATTTTTCTATAGCTGTTTCCTCAGATTTGGTCTACTTTATAACTATCGTACCATTCATAAGCCACGGAGATGAAACCACATCTCTGTGGGATCAAAAAGGTCAACTGAAACTAGCAGCCACTTTTCTTCATGAAGTTCCAGCAGCACATTATGTCTGCTGATATTTGGGGAGACGAACAACTCAAAGAGAAGGGGTCATTTTAAAATAGAATGGCCTCTCTGTGCTTGACTCCTTCTCATCAGTAGCCTCTAAATGGCCTCTTGCCAAAACCAACCAAGTGTGGCTTCTGCACTTCAAAGCCATCTGCGGTGACACAGCAGCCTTCAGGGAAGGTCGCAGGGCGGACGGTTCTCCATGCAGCCTTTGTAGGGCTCAGAGTACTGCTTCATCCCTCCCTAAACTGTAGTATACAAACCACAGAGGCAAGGTGAGTCCAGTTCCGTGCTACCCCATATTAGAGGGAGGGAAACAAAGGCTGGTGTCTCCTGGTAAATGCCAGACCTAACCCGTAAAGTCACCTGGCAGTGCACAGGGAGACTCATGGAGTACAACCAAGGCATGAGGCTCGAGCCAAGGGACACTGGTCACCCGAGCTCACCCAGGAACCACAGTGGAAGGAAGAGACTGTGCTAGGCATAGAACTGGAAGACAGAGTCATATCAAAGTAGAAAATTAGAAGGGTTTAACTGACATTGGCACAAAGAGAAAAAGCAAATGAAAACAAGAAGGCCTAGGAAGGACAGGCTAGAGTTGTCAGAAGACCCAGGGGATGATTGGAGGGAGGTTCTTTTTGGAGGCCAGAGATTGAGGCTCCTGGTCACCCCCTGATGATACTAAAGAACCCCCTTTCTAGGAAATACAAGAAATAATGTGGGCCCCAACATCAGCATGAGAAAAGTCCAGTCTAGCCAGAAACTCTCAACTCGAGATGCATTTTCGATGCCTTCTTGAGTTGAAAAATTAAATCTGGGCTGGGCATGGTGGCTCACACCTGCACTTTGGGAGGCTGAGGCGGCTGGATCATGAGGTCAAGAGATCGAGACCATCCTGGCCAACATAGTGAAACACCATCTCTACAAAAAAATACAAAAATTAGCTGGGCATGGTGGCACGTGTCTATAATCCCAGCTACTCGGGAGGCTGAGGCAAGAGAATCACTTGAACTCAGGAGGCAGAGGTTGCAGTGAGCCGAGATCACACCACTGCACTCCAGCCTGGGCAACAGAGCAAGACTCTGTCTCAAAAAAAAAAAAAAAAGAAAAATTTAATCTAACATATCTAACAGAGTAAAAAGATGCTTCTAAATCAACTATCCTGGTATTATCAGGAAAAGTTTATAGGAAATAGGTCTGAGCTTTTGTCAATATAACAAGATATTTGCAAATTGGGTGTTTTAAGCCTGGAAAAATATTATACAAGGGAAACATGTTTTATTAATTATAATGATAGCTATATTTATGCATAAGATATAACTAACTTTTTAGACTTTGTCTTATGACACAGTGGAAGCCCCTATAATAATAGTTCTATCCAGAAGCCTGGCTTCTGTAGCTTTTCTCAATTAGGCACCAAGGAGGTAAAAAAATCTAATCTGTGTTGTCTGGGCTATGTAGGTCCACTTTTCAGTAGTTCACCGTACATCATTCCACATGATTTATCTTTTTTTTTTCCTTGAGACTGAGTCCCACTCTATTGCCCAGGCTGGAGTGCAGTGGTGTGATCTCGGCTCAGTGCAACCTCCACCTCCTGGGTTGAAGTGATCCTCGTGCCTCAGCCTCCGAGTAGCTGGGATTACAGATGCCCACCACGATGACTGGCTCATTTTTGTATTTTTAGTAGAGACAGGGTTTCACCACGTTGGCCAGGCTGGTCTCGAACTCCTGACCTCAAGTAATCCACCGGCCTTGGCCTCCCAAAGTACTGGGATTACAGGCATAAGCCACTGTGCGCGGCCTCCACATGATTAATCTAAAGTTCTACAAGGGAGAAAAATGTATGTATACATCTACATATATATGCATATATATATATACACACAGAGAAAGAAAAAGAGAGAAAGATCAATAAATTTGTTCTAAACAATTAACCTGAGACTTGTTGCTAAAAGCTTACTGTATTTACCATAAGTTGATTTGTTTCATCTTTTTCTGTTTTTGCAGAAACCTAACAGTATCCTGAAACCTGATTACCAGCCCTTGGCCATAAAAAACATTTCCACCCTGCCCGTGAATTTGTTGCTATCAACATCTGGACCCTTCTTTATATGTGAGACTGATAAATCCCTGCTGCCGGCACCTCCTGAGGTACCTTAATAGGGGGCTGTTCTGGCAAGCTGTTGGGGGTGGGGCGGGGTGTGATAAAGGAAGAGAAGAGTAACGATACGCCACCCAACTTCAGCTCAGAAAGATGGAAAGGATCCAGGAAGCAAACAGGGAGGACTACAGAAAATTTAAAATGAGTGGTAAATCCATTCCAATATCAATCTGTAGAAACACTGCCATTCATGGTGAGAGCTTCAGCTCATTATAATCATCCTTCTCTCCTGCCCATTCCAATGAAGCCAATCCACAGAAAGCAGTAACTTCCTACTGATGATAGTAAAGATCTTTTCATTCTCCTCCCTCGAGTCCAACCAAATCTCCATGCTGAAGGAAATGAGAAAATAGCCAAGTCCAGTCCCCAGACCAGTGAGCCCACCTCCGGATACTGAGAAGTCTGAGTCGGGCTGAGGGAGGAGGCTGAGGGCTCACCCCGGCCACCAGTCTGCAATGGATTCAGTGTTCTCTAAACAACCCTTCAAGATTGTCCCTGTGATCCTTTGCCGGGTGTGAGGACACCAATGGGAAAGTCAGGTCCGTGGGCCAGTGACACTGTAGGAGAGGAGGATTGAAGGAGAAACCAGTCCCCACATGCCATTTTGCTCATCCTCTCTCTCTAGATAAACAGCTAATGAAGATGGGGTATGAAGGGGCGGGGGCAGGCAGCAATCATGAGATCTCAGAAGAGGGAGCCTGTTACTTAAGGAGATTTACTGTGAGCCACAATCAGGGAGATGGATCTTTGGGGAGAGCAGGGACAGCGTACTTGGTGACAGGGTGTCCCAACAGTACCCAACTGGAGGCTGTGGACTGTGCCCCGCCCCTCCACCACAGATGTTTTGAATGAATAGGTCTCATTCAAGCAGGAGGTGAGACGAAACCAGTCAAGATCTTTGAATGGAGAAAGAAAAAGAGGAAATGATTATAAGCAAGAGGCAGATGAAAACAAACTGCAAGGAGATGCACCCAAGGAAGAAGACCAGAAGCACAAATATGTGTTCCCTACAGTCTCACACAAATTACAGATAACATCGCCTGTCCTTAGAAAGAGCCCAAGTAGAAGATGCAGGTATTGAAAGAGGAGATGCAGAGTGAACTCACAGAGCACAGGAGAACAAATGGGTGGGAAAAGGAAGATTCAGACATGCGCACCTTTCTCATTCTGGGTGGTAGACAAGACCCACTCGTATCCCTCCTGAGATCTTTTTTTTTTTTTGAGATGGTGTCTCACTCTGTTGCCTAGGCTGGAGTACAGTGGCACAATGTCAGCTCGCTGCAGCTTCAACTTCCTAGCTCAAGCGATCCTCCCACCTCAGCCTCCTGAGTAGCTGAGACCATAGGTGCCCACCACTGTGCCCGGCTACTTTTTTAATTTGTCGAGAGGAAGTCTTGTTATGTTGCCCAGGCTGGTCTTGTTGAACTCCTGGGCTCAAGTAATCCTCCCACCTCGGCCTCCCAAAGTGCAGGGATTACAGGCGTGAGCCACTGTGCCCAGCCCCTTCTGAGATCTTACTAGGATAAACGTAGAAATTTTCAAAAGAGAAGGAAGCCAGAGCAGTAATATAAAGGGGGAGGAGGATGGGCATCACCAAATAATGAGAGATTGAAGCCAACTTCTGGAAGATAGAATGAGGTTGGGAGTGGGTTGAAAAGAAGACACAAAAAATCTGCATCTCAGAAAATGTTCAAATGAAGTCATAAAAGATGAAGGAGTTGTTTTGCCCAGTGGTGTGGAGTAGCTCCGGGATCACAGGCAATAATTATGAGAAGAGGGCAACAATTATAGGGATTCTGTGTGCACCAGGCCCCATTCAGGAAGCGTGGACAGCTGGCTTTTATCTTAAGAAAGAAAAAAATAGTGCTCTTCTCCAAAGAAATTGGTTAAAATGTCTGGGGAAATCTAGCGCTTCTAATGTTGCCAGTATTGACACCCCAGAATAAGCCCTCCTCACTGCACATTCGGATATCTGGGTGTGTCCACAGCTTGATGGCCACCTCTCTGCCTAAGGAAATTATTTCCAAGACAAACCCTACTACGAGAATTGAGAAACTGGTGGCCTCTGAGTTGGTGGAATGACACAGTGGGTCAGGAACTACTGTTTTTTATAATAACTCTTACAGTACAGTTTCACTTTATATCATTTGCACGTATAATTTTAATAAAACCACACACATAATTAAAAAAGAGCTTCTTCAAACCAACAAGAAAAATACTAACAACCAAACAGAAAAACAGGCAAAAGAAAAGAGCAGGGGTTGACAAAGGGAAAATAAAATAGCTTTTAAATGTGAAAATATGCTCAACTTTATTCACATGAATGAAAATACAAACTAAAATGACCATGAAATACATTTTTTAACCTATCAGACCGGCAAAGAGCAAAAATTGGCTAGTGCTGTGTTTTGGAAGGGCGTGTGGAAACAGTCTCTTGCCGCACCGGACAGTGTATGTCGTACATTGGAAGGCAATATGGTAGTAGCTATCAAGAATTTAAATGCTCATACCATTTGACCTGGAAATTTCATTCCTGGGAATTTCTTCTGCAGACATAAACACAATATACAATATGACTTATATACAAGGATAAAACTGCAATGTTGATTATAAGGGCAAAAGATTGGGAACTAATATCCATCAGTAGCACATTGGTTAAATAAACGGTGGCAGAATAATATGATGGAATGAAATGCTGCTATTAAAAAGAACGAAGCAGCTTTATATGCACTGATACTGAGTGATCTTCCAGTGAGAAAACCGAGCTATAGAACAGTGTACGTGATATGCTATCATGTGCAAAAAAAATAAAAGAATATATATAAATGTGATATTATGTTCATAGAATATCTCTGCAAGGGTAAATGAGATTCTTTTAACCTTGGTTTCCTCAGGGGAGGGAAACTATTGGCTTACGTAAGAGATGGGGAGATGGGCACAAAATCAACTTGCTTTTCATTGTTCTGTCTATCCAAAATATCAATGAAATATTTTTTAAAGATTTTTAGAAATAAGGCTTCACCTTGTCCAGGGACAAAATGATATAAATATTTTTAGAAACAAGGCCTCACCTTGTCCTAGGACAAAATGATATGGAATATTCAAGAGTGAGACATATTTTAGTGAAGTTACAGGACTTCTTGACAACCAAGGAATTCTATGGCATCTAAGCATAAGAGACCAATCAAGGGAAGATTTTGGACTAACCTCAGCCTTACACTTTAATGCCACATGGCAACAGAACAATGACTACAGAGTTTTGAGGGAAGGAAAGTTGACTCAAGAAGTTTATAACTAGCTAAAGTATCCTTTGATACTATTTAAGTGTAAAGGCAACAGACACTTTGAGTGTAAAGATAACAGACAGGGATGCTCAAGATGCAAGGAAATGTTTTCATACCTGAGCATTTTATTTGATTCTTCTAGATGATTGCGTGTCTTCGGCAAATTAGTTTTTCCAACGGGTGCATGAGTGCTGTATTCAGCATTCCCTTGCATCTTTGAATTCCACACTCATGCACCCCTGTTGGAAAACTAATTTGCCAATGACATGCGGTCATCTAAAAGAATCAAAATAAGGTACTCAGGAATGAAAAAAACTGAGGAAAAGACGGATAGGAGGACTCAATCCAGTTAACTGTGGAACTGAGACTACACAACTTTGACAGAATTTCAGAGCAGAATGTTTTAAACCTCAGCTTTTAAAATTCACTATAGCCAATTAAAACTGGGAGGTGAGGGAAGCATGGGTGTACTGATTTCATTCCTTTTACTTTTTGAGACAGAGTCTCGCTCTCTCACCCAGGCTGGAGTGCAGTGGCGCAATCTCAGCTCACTGCAACCTCCACCTCCCAGGTTCAAGCAATTCTCTGCCTCAGCCTCCTGAGTAAGTAGGGTTACAGGTGCCTGCCACCACGTCTGGCTAATCTTTGTATTTTTAGTAGAGATGGGGTTTCACCATCTTGGCCAGGCTGGTCTTGAACTCCTGACCTCATGATCCACCCACCTCGGCCTCCCAAAGTGCTGGGATTACAGGTGTGAGCCACCATGCCCGGCCGATTTCATTCCCTTTTACAGCCAGGTGTCAATAAGAGGTTGTCTAAAGTTGAAACTGCTTAACATTTAGCCATCTCTTTCCTTTATTGTGAAGGGGTAATAGTAATAGCTACCATTTCAATACCTTGCACTATGTGCAGGGCACTGCCCTGAAACACCTCACATATACATTAACTAATTATATCCTCATAAGAAGAGGCAGGTACTATTGTTACCCTTGTTTTACAGATGGAGAAACTGAGGCCCGGTATTTTGCCCAAGGTTTCACAGCTAGTAAGTGGCGGAACCAGGATTTGGACCTAACTACTCTAGCTCCAGAGCCTTTAATCTTAGGAATTAATATCCCTTGTATATGAAACATTTCTTCAAGTTTTTTTTTAAGAAAAAATTCAAACATGATGTTTTTTAGAAAATAATGTAGTCTAATTCCATTTTTGTAAAATCCTATTATTCCTCTCTCACATCTGGACTAACATCTACCAAATGATAACTCTGAGAAATAATGTATTGTGAAATATGGGATAAATTTCTCATTTCTTCTTTGTACTTTTATATATAATGTAAATTTTTGTATCACTTCTATAAAGAAATAATGTCATTTCCCTGAAAAAAAAATTAAGTCAATCTTCAAAACATGTAAACATGAAGTGTGGCGATACCGAGTGCTGCAGTTGCCATGATTACAGGGGTGGGTCCTAACTTATGCCCAGCCCCTTGTGCCAGTGGTAAGATCAAAGGCCAGGTGGCTGGCCTGGCTTTCAGCTGGGATTAGGGCAATGCTGAAGAGTCATTCCTCTCTCTCTGATTGTTGAATGAAGTGAGTGGCTTTATCATCCAAAACCATCTAATCACGTCATTAAATGTATAGTTAAATACCAGAATCCTTTAAGCCCAGTGGAAAGATGAGGCGCACGCAAAACAGATTCATTCCTGTGTTCATTCTTCCCGACTGCCTCAGGGTACTTGCTGCAAAACCATGAGGTGGCTTTCATGCCCATTAAATGTGGGAATTGAGCAATGCCTAAAAAAGCCAACTCATAGCCAGCCTTTCTATGGGAAGGTGTTACTGCAGACACTGGCATCAAGGAACACATAGGGATTGGAATCAAAGACAGAAAAGAACAAATAAAATGTACTGAACAAATGCTGTACAGCTCTGGACTGTCATTTTAAGTTGAATAGAAAACAGCAGAAAGTGGATGACACTGTGCTTAAAAGTTAGGATTGCTGACATTGGAAAAGAAATTAAATTACCTAATCTGTCCCTTTCTGGGTCACTCTCTACAGAGCCCCCCCACCCCCACCCCCCAGTGCTTTAGAAAACTCTTTTAAAAATTTCTTAAGCAAAGAATTTTTCCCACTTGCCTAAGGGCATTTCACAACAGATTTATTTTTAGTTACGAATATTTTATAATAGTTATTCATTGTAGACTTTTCGTTTACAACTCCTCAATTCTTATAACCCCACATAACACTCATCAAAATCTCTTCCTTTAAATAATTCCAGATTTTCGTTGCTTTCATTTTCAACTAATAAAATGTATATCCATATACGTAAGTATCTATAGTTAGATGCAGTAGCTGTTTACATATGAATGTGTATATGTGTGGTTTTCATACTAATATGTGTGTATGTGTGTGCATAAATACGTGTGTATCTGTGTGTGTGCATAAATACATGTAATGTGTATGTGTAAATACCTGGCTGCCTGTTTCATGTACCAGGGTGGAAATGCATAGTACAAAAGTTAGTAATTTCCCCATTATCTTGTTTGTAGCCTATTAAACTGGAAATTGATGAAGGAAAAAACCTGCTGATCAAGTTTGACCCCTCCTACAGAAACGATCTGAACAACTGGGTGGCAGAAGAAATTCTAGCAATTAAGTATGTGGAACACCCTCAGATAGACAGCCTGGACCTGCGCGGAGAAGTACATTACCCCAACCTCAGCTTTGAGACGATGGAGCTGGATTTTGGCTGCATCCTGAACGATACCGAGCTCATTCGCTACGTTACCATCACCAACTGCAGCCCCTTGGTTGTGAAGTTTCGCTGGTTCTTCTTGGTGAATGATGAGGAAAATCAGATAAGGTACCCCTAGTGTAGAACTCTCACAGAACTCTGCTTTTCATTTGTTTTCTCTTTCAGGCTTTTCACGGGGTTTTCTATTTTCCATGTACTGGCCACTCATGAATATTTTCCATTTTGACCACTAATTACTGAGAGAATTAACAAGGAGCTTAAAATCACAGTCCATCCTAGATTTGCTAACAGGAAACATAGATAAAACATCTTTGAAAGTCCCAGTCACCACTGAATTAACAAAGCAATATCCATAAGCCCACTTTAATTTTGAATCTAGTGATAAGATCATTAGAAATTCATCACTAAAAAAATAAAGTCTTTGTAGAATTTTTTAAATTATTATTTTATTGTGATAATATATATACAACTTAACAAATTTTTAAGTGTACAATACAGTATTATTGACTATAAGTAAACCAGATTTCTGGAAGTTATCTTGCTGCACTGAAACTGTATGCTTGTTGCCCATTCTCCTTTCTCCCCAGCCCCTGCAACCACTATTCTATTATTTGATTTTATTAACTATTTTAGCTACCTCATATAAGTGGGATCATGCAGTATATTAGTCTGTTTTCATACTGTTATAAAGATCTGCCTGAGAATGAGTAATTTATGAAGAAAAAAGTTTTAATTGGCTCACAGTTCTACATTGCTGGGGAGGCCTCAGGAAATTTACAGTCATGGCAGAAGGTGAAGGGGAAGCAAGGCATATCTTTCATGATGGCAGGAGAGACAGCAAGTGAGAGGGGAACTGCCAAACACTTTTTTTTTTTTTGAGACAGAGTTTTGCTCTTGTCACCCAGGCTGGAGTGCAATGGCGCTATCTAGGCTCACTGCAACCTCTGCCTCCCAGATTCAAGCGATTCTCTTGCCTCAGCCTCCCGCGTAGCTGGGATTACAGGTGCCTGGCTTTTTTTTCTTTCTTTCTTTCTTTTTTTTTTTTTTTTTTTTTGGTATTTTTAGTAGAAATGGGGTTTCACCATGTTGGCCAGGCTGGTCTTGAACTCTTGACCACAGATAATCTGCCCATCTCAGCCTCCCAAGGTGCTGGAATTACAGGTGTGGGCCACCGCACCCAGCCCTGCCAAACACTTTTAAACCATCGGATCTCATGAGAACTCACTCACTATCATGAGAACAGCATGGGGGAAGCCACCTGCGTGATCCAGTCGCCTCTCATCAGGTCCCTCCCTCAGCATGTGGGGATTACATTTCGAGATGAGATTTGGGTGAGGACAAAGAGCCAAACCATATCATGCAGTATCTTTCTATGACTGGCTTATTTCGTTGAGCACAATGTCCTCGAGGCTCATCCATGTCATTGCATATTGCAGAATTTCATTCTTTTTTGAGGTTGAACAAAATTCTAGCCCCTTGTATGTATGTATATCACAAATTTTCTTTATCCATCTACCTGTTGATGGACATTTAGCTTGTTTCTACATCTTGGCTATTGTGAATATTGCTGCAATGAACATGAGAGTGCTAATGTCACTCTGAGATTCTGATTTCAATTCTTGGATAAATACCCAGAAGTGGGATTGCAGAATCACATGGTAGTTTTATTTTTAATTTTTTAAGGAACTTCCATGCTGTTTTTCATAGTGGCTGCACCATTTTGCATTCCCAGTAACAGTGTGCCAGGGTTTCAGTTTCTCCGCATCCTCACCAACACTTGTCTGTCGTTTCTTTAGTAACAGCCATCCTAACAGGTGTGAGGTGATATCTCACTGGGATTTTTATTTGCATTTCCCCGATATTTAATGATATTGAACATTTTTCTATACCTGTTGCCATTTGTTGATCTTCTCTGGAGAAATGTCTATTTAAGTCCTTAGCCATTTTTAAATTAGGTTATTAGTGGTTTTTTGCTATTGAGTTGTAGGAGTTCTTATATATTTTGGAGATTAACACCCTATCAGATATCTGGTTTGCAAATATTTTCTCCCTTTCCGTAGGTTGAATTTTCATTCTATTCTTTCCTTTGCTGTGCAGAAGCTTCTTAGTTTGATGTGGTCACATTTGTTTATTTTTGGTTTTGTTGCTGTTGAATTTTCTTGAAAGCATTTCAAACTCAAAGCACAGACTGAGTAGGACCCTACATTGAGTATGTGCGACACTGAGCTCCATGTTGCCTGTTTTACATATTTCAATGGGTTTCTGTTCTGATTCATTTATGTATATGTATAGACATACACATAATTATAAAATAGTGGGAGGCAGCAATTGCTGCATTTTCTTCTTGGTTGGCAACCAGAACTAATGGGCTTTATATATTTCCTTGTTAGATGCTGTGACACTCAGTTTTTAGCATGTGAATATTGAACGGCCATTCTTAACTGAGGAAAACTTGTGTTGTTTCCTTAGGGGTTTGTCAGTGCTTCCTGTCCATAATCCTCATCTTATGTATGACAGTCACCCTTTTCTCTCCTGCACTTGTTACCACGGTAACGATGGCTCGCTCTGAATGTCTTCCGTAGACATCTAACGATGACCTAGCGAAGCATTGAAGCCGGCAGCCAGTCCTGGGCCTGAGCATTGGAGTCAGCTCATTAAGTGCCAGGGACTGTTTGGGTTTGGAATGAAATTCTGTAGATGGTGAACATTTAATATAATTATGGGAAAATCAGCCAACCCAACCTAATGCACTTCAAATACCGGATTTTGTGAAGTGATTCTGATGTAACATAGCTAAATGAGTTTATTCCATCTGGGAGCAAGGACATGTTTCATTTATTTTTTTATTTTTGAGAGGCTACTTTCATAATTAAAGGGATGAAATTTTGAAAATGTACTTGGCCACTGCTGAAGATGATACACTTAATTTTTCATTGGTTTAAGCATTTATTTAACCATTTTTCTCTTTCTTCAGTATCTTCCTATGTCTTGATATTGAGCCTCTGCTTATAACTTGTTCGTTCTTTCATTTATTCAATCAGAGAGTCAGTCAGAAAACATTTGATAAGTGATTACTGTGAGCCACATATTGAGGAATCGGCAATATAAAAGTGAACAAGACGTGACCCCTGTCCTCAGGCCAGTGGGGAAAGCAGACGTGTACCAAAGTGGACTTGTGGCCATGCTGGGCTCTGTGGGTGGGAGGCCTGTGCCCAGGGAAGTCAGAAAAGGCTATGCTGAGGAGCCACAGTTAAATGTTCCAGATGGAGAGGCAGGAAGACATTCTGAGTAACAGGAAAAGCATGTTATCTATTAGTTAGAATTCATGTGTTCACTCTGTTGCAAGTCATTGAAAACCTGACCCTAAGCAAAAATTAAAGGAAAGGAAATTCTTTGGTTTTCACAACTCAAAATTCCAGATTCATTTTGGCTTCTGGCCTGGCTTAAAGCGAGGATCATACAATGTCATCATTGGAGCCGGGTTCTCTGCCTCTCAGCTCTGCTCAGTTTCATGTGTTAACCTCATTCCCAGATTAGCTTTTCTCTCCTAATCACTTAGTGGCTGCCCGCACTGCTGGGGCCATGTCCTTTTATACTCTGATCCACTGGAAAACAGTATGAGGTCTTTCTCCCACAACTTCCAGGAGATTCACTCTGATCAGACCAACTGAGTCACATTTCTGTCCCCACTCCTCATCAGTCACTGTCAGGGGAGGGTGACGCCCTCATCATGGTTGACCTGGCCACATGCCCCACACCAAAGGCTGTGAATCATGATCTCAGAACCAGATGGACTGGAGAGGGTGGGAATGGGGTAGATCACCAAACAAAAACTGACAGAGGGAGAATCGATGCTGGAGAGCAAATGACACGCTCCTACCATGGTGTTGGCAGAGGGTATGTCAGTGTGGCTGGTGGGCAGACCTCACTGGGTGGGAGAAGTTATGGGAGATGAGTGTGGAGAGGCATATTGGCAGAACTGTGTGAGAGGCCTGGTATTCCAGAAGGAATTAACGCTCTTTCTTGGAGGTAATGATGAGATTTGTAATCAAGAAGGTGACAGAGGTTTTTTCAGAAAGATAACACTTAGCAGCATTCAGCACAGCGACCAACCCCACTTTCCTGAAATACATTCCTTTCTCAGCTTGCAGAGCACCGTATTCACCTGCTTTTCCTCTTGTCCCCTCAACAACTTCTCAGTTCTCTGCCAGCAACAAATCCACTGGAGTAGAAGGATGGAGGGCTCCATCCTAGGCTTTCTCCTCTTCCTAGAAATTGACGCACCCCCATAGCTCCAGTCAGCTTCTTTTGCCGAGGCTTCCCAGTGCCTATCTTCACCGAGCCCCCTCTGCTGAGTTTCAAGTCTGTTGCCTTCTTGACATCTCCTCCTGGACATCCCTTGGATGCCTCCCAGGTGATCTATGCCTAATGTGTTCTACATAAGCTCTGTTCCCTCCCTGCCACCCCCCAACTCTCCTCCAGAGCACCCTGTCCCAGTAAACGACATCACTGCTCTCCTGGGAGGCATTAGGATTTCTTCCTCTCTCTAACCCCACCCACCCCATCAAATCCACCACCAACTTCTACCTATTCTGCCTTCTGAAAACCTCATTCTCATTTCCACTGCTGTTACCCTGGCTCAAGCCATCATTGCCTGTTGCTGGGACCATGGTCATAGCCCTACCTGGGCTTTCTGCTTCCATGCCATGCACCAGAGCTCCTACTCCCATCAGTAGCCATGACACTGCCATGGCGTTAAGCCTTTCATAACTACCCGTGCTTCTTGGAATCAAGTACAGAGTACTCTGTTCTACAAGGCTCAGCATGTGCTGGTCCCTGCGTTCCACTCCAGTTTCGCTCTCTTCTTCCGGCACCGACCTTTCTGTTTACCCAACACACCGGCCTCTGTCCTGCCCAGTGCTGTTCCTGTCCAACTGCCCCCTTCTTTGCTGGAAGCTCCTCCCCAGCCCTACCTACTTGTCCCTGCCCCTTCTTCAGACTTCAGCTTCACCATCCTTCTGCAGGAAAACCTTCTCCAAGACCCATCCTTAGGCCAGAGCCCCTATCATGGACATTGGTACCCCCATCTCCTTGGTGACTCACATCACACCTCTACTTATGGCTCAGTGTCCATCTTCCCAGCATCTCTTAATCCCTGTGAGGCCACCAAGCACACCTGCCCTGTCACCTCTGGAGCCCCAGAGCCCAGCACAGTCCCCAGCACAGAGTACGTCCTCAAAGGGTGTTTCTTGGTGAATCAGCTGCTCCCACCTTGGTATTTGTAGAGAGAAGGAGATCATTTCATACCTGGCTTGAGATTCCTCTCTCTCAGCTTCCTGGCACCTGCCAAATAGAAAGGTTCCAGGCATAAATGTCACCTAGAATAGACAAAAAGAGAAAAAAAAAGCCACCTGGTTTCCAGACAGACTGTCTCTGTGTAGGACATCTGAAAAACATAAACCACTCTGACTAAAGGTCACTTTTATCAGATATACACCAACACTAACCTTTCTTATCCAGTTAGGATTCTTCTAAGCCTTACAGTCAGCAAAAGAAACAGAAGTGTAAGAGAGGGTTTTCTTTTTCTTTTATTGGGCAGGTCTGAGGTTGCCTAGACACTCTCATGTTCCTTCACAACACAATACATCTGCAGTGCGTGTGCATGCATGTGTGTGCATGTGACTTTGTAGGCAATTCTCACTCATCTATTTAAAGCATCCCTCTTGTTTGAGCACACATTTTTTCCCCAAGTTGGCCCTCATGTCACATCTAAGAACAAAGAAAGAAGTAAAATGGACATGCATGCTAAATAAGTCCTCGGTAAGAGGAAAAGGCAGCCCTTGCCTTTGAAGCCTATGAGTTTGTGCCCGTGACAGGAACCTGGGTCAACCATGGTGGATGGCAGTCTCCCCCCTCCCACATCTGCATGTAATGAGAAAGCTGGCAAGAAGTGCCAGGGCTGGGCATTCATGCCCACAGAGCCGTTGCTGCAGGAGCCACCCTTTTATTAGGTCCATCTCTTCGATCTAACTGATCGGCTTGATAAGAACACCATGCTTCATGGCACCTGTGTGAAAGAGAAGTGCAAGGAAACAGTGCACTTGAACCAGCTTTTACCTTTAAGAGGCCAGACTAGAGAGCCAACCCTCAGGAAGCCGAGCGGCCTCTGGCTTGGCTGGCATCTCTACCCAGTCTCAGAGCGGGGGAGCTGAGGCTGCGCTAGAACCTAGAACATGTGGGCCAAGTGGTCTCCACGGACAGCTTTGGCTTTTCGTTTCCGAATCAGATTGTAAATAAATCGAATACAAAGGCCTAAGGGGAGCCAAGTCCTGCAGCAAAGGAACATGTTATTCTCACATTGATTTTTCTATGATGAGCGCCAGCCAGCCAATATGGAGATTGGAAGAGGAGGGTGGAAGCCCTGGAAGGAGGCTGGAGGAAGAGCCTCATTTTCTGGATGCTTCCATCTGTGTCGTCATCATTCCTCAATTTCTGTTGCTTCAAAAGTGGATTTTTTTTTTTTAAACAAAGTCTCACTCTGTCACCCAGGCTGGAGTGCAGTGGCACAATCTTGGTTCACCACAGCCTTAAACTCCTGGGCTCAAGCCAAGGACTACTGTAGCTGGGACTACAGGCATGCACCATTATACCTGACTGATTTCTGGTTTTTTGTTTGTTTGTTTGTTTGTTTGTTTGTTTTGTAGAGACAGGGTCTTGCTATGTTTCCCAGGCTGGTCTCAAACTCCTAGGCTCAAGTGATCCTCCTACCTCAGTCTCCCAAAGTGCTGGGATTACAAGTGTGAGCTACTGTTCCTGGTCCAAAAGTGGAACTTTTCTAAGATGTGGTGTGTTAGTGGTAGTTGGGGTCCTGGGCTGCAGAGTCAGACGTGGCTAGTTAGAATCCAAGCGCTGTGCTCCTAGCCATGTGACCTTGTGCCGCGGTTGACTCACCTGTAAAATGGTAGTCTAAAAGAGTTGCTATGAGGATTAAATGAAGTGTATCTATAACATGCATATGTCCCTGAGACATGCCAAGCACTCCCAAATTGGTGGCTGTTTTTAGGTTCTCTAAGGGTGCCTTCCTTTGTACCAAACGCTGCTAAGTGAAGCAGTCCCAGAATCCTATAGGGCCTCCTACAGGTCCTCCTATAGGAGCTCTGGGGTCCTTAGACAACCACAGATGGACCCAGATTCCTTTTACTTCCAACAAACGGTAGAAAATCCTTTCCTTATACCAGGCTGCATTAATCAAGGCCAAAGCCAGGCTTTAGCCAAACTTCACCGTGGCCTGTGTGTGGCTCAAGGGGGCCAGGGCCAGGTAGGCCTCCCCTCCCTACCTATCACTCCTCTCTGCAGCCAGATAAGGCCAGACCTTGGCTTAGAGGCAGTTCCTTGCTCTGCCCAAGGGCCCAATAAGAAAATAAAAATGTTTAGGGAAAATGTGATTATTTTTTTCTTTCAGAATAAGCATTGTTTTATTGAACCCCACAAGGGCAGGCACTAAGTACTCTTTAAACCACAGCTGTCCCCAGGTAGTTCAGGGTGCTGGTGTGCGAGTCAGACTTTAGCTCAGCCACCTGCCCCATGTGACCCTGCTGGGTAGCTGAGCCTTCCTGAACCTCGGCTCTTGTGTGAAATGAAGGAGGATAATAATGGTGCCTTCCATAGAGGAATGTGGTGAGGATGCTAACAGCCACTTTGTTATTGAAGAAATTGAGGAGATGAGTGCCTCTCTGATGTTGATACCAGGCCATATTTGAGCACCCCAGAGGCAACTTTGAGATCTTTTCTCCCACAATCAGTCTGAGGCCATTTCAGGATGTGGGGAAGCCTCACAGGGTCCAAGGGCCACAGGTGCCTCTCACTGATCTAAGCTTTTGTCCCTTCTATAAACATCCCTGTCTTCCTCACCAGCTCTGTACCTCTCAGAAGGCTGTGAGCTCGAGTATTTGCGTTTTTCTTTTTCACCTCCCAGAGAAAAGTTTGGATTGGAGCCAAAAGTAAGCATTTAGCCTTGGGGCCAGAGGGAAGACAGCCCTGAGGAGGGGGCAAAAGGGTCACGAAGGGGAAACAGAATCGGGGCCACAGTCCATTTTCTGCCCCCTCAGCCCCCTTTCTTCCCTGACTCTCTCCCTACTGTGTCTGAGCCAGGATGACAGACTTACAGCCCCAAGAGTGAGCCCAGTGGGAATGGGGCCCTCCCCCTAGCAATTTCCTGTGGCTGCTGCAACAGATCACAAGCTGGGGCCATTGGAACAACACAGATCTCTTCTCTTCCTGTTCTGGAGGCCGTAAGTCTGAAATCAGTTTCACTGGGCCAAAACCAAGGTATGGACAGGGTCATTCTCTCTCTGCTCCCTCTGGAAGCTGCAGGGAAAATCCCCTGCCTTTGCTGACTTCCAGAGCTTTGTTCCTTTCATTCTTTGCATTCCTAGTCTCTGGCCTTTCCTCCACCTTCAAAGCCTACTGCCTAGCATCCCCTTCTCCCCTCTCTGGAGGAGCATGGCCCTCTGCCTCCCTCATATAAGGGCACCTGTGGTTAGATCATTGGACTGACTCATATATTCCAGAATGATCACCCCTCCTCTAGATCCTCAACTTAATCACATATGCAAAGTCCCTTTTGCCATATAAGGTAACATTCACAGGTTCCAGGGATTCAAACATTGACATCTTGAGGATGTCCCTTATCCCACCTACTCAGAGCCTCCAACATTACCAGCATTGAGTTCTTGTGCTCCCTTTACTCTCTTCCACGCCAAGCAACCTTTTAAAAATGGATCCTATATTAATGACCATATCATTAGAAGCCTTTGATTGTAAGCAATAGTAATCCTGACTCCAACTTACAAAAAAAAAAAGAAAAACAAAAACAGAATTTGTTGGTTCATGCATCTGGAAAGTCTAGGTTCAGGCTCAGGCACAGCTTGATCCAGGACTTGAATAACATCACCTGCACCTAGTGTCTCCTCCATCATCCCTCGGTTCTGCCCTCTGCCATATTTCCTCCATTCTCAGTCAGGTCCTATACGCACATGGTTGCAAGATGACTCAGCAGCTCCAGCTCTTCATATGCCAGGTTCCAGTCTAGCGGGAGGAAGTACAGTCCTGGGAAAGGTTTTGCTGTAACTCACTGGCTCTGGTCGAATCCTATGTCCCTCAACTATGGTCTGGGGGACTTACTGCTACTCCTGAGCCAGGCTGAATGTCAGAGATAGGCTAGTTCCCAGAGGGAAATGGAAGGTCCCCGACCAGAGAAAGGCAAGTGGATGCTGGGCAGCAAAGAACCAAGATTCCACCTTCATGACTGATCAGGCCCATTGCATTTCCCTTGCTAGTCCTAAGCCAAAGAGATGGACATCTAATTATGAAATTAGGTGCCACCTGTGTGGAAGGGTATTTGAGGAACAAGACCACCTTACCAATGCCCTGAAACATGATAAGCTGTTTTACTCCTCAGGCACTGTGGAAAAGAAACTCACAACCAGACTTCGTTCCCAGAACAGCCCCGTCACCGTGCAGCCCTAAGCACCAGCTGTGCAGGCACCTTCCTGTTTTCTGTATGAAAAGCAACCTGCCTATTTTTGAAGCCTTAGAGTAAGACCATCGGTACAGTGTGAACAATTCACATCTTTACCTAGGGAAAATCTCTTAACAGCTTTCCAGAGCACAAAGAATATGTCCAAGTAGGAAATATTTCCTGTAGACAGATGTATATGGCCAAATCTTCTACATGGAGCTATTAGGAGCAATGAGAGGAAGCTTCCATAATCTTGACCAATAGCAATAACAATGATTGAGTACCCACCATGTCAGGCGTCATTCTAACTCATTACATGTCATGCAGCAACCCCAGAGAGTGAGGATGAATACCTGCTTTTAGGGATCCAGGCACCTGAGTCCACACAGCAGATCCCAGACCCCATTTCTTTTTGTTAATAATTTCAACTTTGATTTTAAATTCAGGGGATACATGTGCAGATTTGTTACATGGCAATATTGCATGATGCTAAAGTTTGGGGTATGGATCCTGTCACCCAGGTACTGAGCATACTACCCAACAGGTAGTTTTTTAACCCACGTCCCACTCCCTTATTACCCCCTCTAGTAGTTCATAGCGTCTATTGTTCCCCATTTGTGTCCATGTGTGCTCAGTGTTTAGCCCCCACTTATAAGTGAGAACATGTAGTATTTGGTTTTCTGTTCCTGCATTAGTTCACGTAGGATTATGGCTTCCAGCTACATCCATGTTGCTGCATGATTTATGGATGCATAGTACTCATGGTGTTTATGTACCACATTTTCTTTATCCAATCCATTGTTGATGGGCACCTGGATTGAGTCCATGTCTTTGCTATTGTGAATAGCACTGCAGTGAACATATAAATGCATGTGTCTTTTTGGTACAATAATTTATATTCCTTTGGGTTTGTACCTAGTAATGGGATTGCTGGGTCAAATGGTAGCCCTGTTTTAAGTTCTTTGAGAAGTCTCCAAACTGCTTTCACATTGGCTGAACTAATTTACATTCCCACCAACAATGTGTAAGCATTCCTTTTCTCCTCCACCTCACCAGCATGTTATTTTTTTAATAATCGCCATTCTGACTGGTATGAGACATTATCTCATTGTGGTTTTGATTTGCATTTCTCGATGATTAGTGACGATGAACATTTTTTCATGTTTCTTGATCACTTCTGTATCTTCGTTTGAGAAGTCCAAGACCCCATTTCTGCACTGACTGACCATAAAGCCTCTGTTTTAACCACTGCCTTCTACTGACATATCAAAGCCCATTTTTTCTGTATATCTTATTACTATATATCTATTTTTAAATCACCCTTCTCTGAATACTCTACGTGAACACTGTGCTATGTGCGATGGGGACTACAAAGATAAGTAAGACTTATTGCTGTGCATGAAATTGATGAGCCCCCAAAGACAAACATGGAAACTGCTCATTGGGAACAAGGTGGGTGGATAAGCAGTGACTGTGCCAGACATTTCCAAAGATGGCTTCACTTCATATTCTCAGTAACCTTATTTACATGGCAGCTATTTAGGAAACACTATTATTATTGTGATTTTACAAATAAGGGAAGGGAAGCACCCAGAATAAGCACTAGATAAAAATGGGAAGGAAGGAAGGAAGGAAGGAAGGAAGGAAGGAAGGAAGGAAGGGAGGGAGGGAGGGAGGGAGGGAGGGAGGGAGGGAGGGAGGGGGGGGAGGGAGAGAGGGAAGGAGGGAGAGAGGGAAGGAGGGAGGGAAAGGGAGACAGAGAAGAGAGGGAGAGAGGGAGGGAGGGAGGCAAGAGAAAGGGAGAGAGGGAGAGAAAGGGGTGAAGTGGGGACAAGTAGGAAGCACAGTCTTTTCCCATCAAGAGTTTATAAGCTGAATGAGAAAACAAGAGGCTCATAAAAATCCACAGCTACTGTTTGTTCCACAGTTCAGCACTTTGCCCTCTACTTTTCAGCCTTGCAAATATTACCCAGTGAAGAAATCTGGTGGGAACACTGATGGGGGTCTGCTGGGCGGGCTAGATGATCAGTCCCGGCATGATGAAGAGACGCCTGCTGCCCCTAGAGGCCTGAGTGCAGGGTGGAGGGAAGGAGCCTGTGGGTGGTGGCTTCCAGCCTTATTCTGAGTCCCTGAATGTGAGAGCTGCTAGAGGTGGGGGATCTCATCCTGAGACTGTGCCCTACAGGGGGTTTTTAGTGATAATCACACCCCAACTGCCTGTGATAGCCAGTGGTTCCTGATTCAGGCAGGAACTGAGGATTTCCTTGGCCTGGCTGGCTCCATACCAGAGTCATCAGGAACCTCAGGGATCCTCTTAGTTTTTGCCTTAACCGGGTGAGGCCCCACCAGAGAGCATGTTGGCAGCAAAGCCTGCTTCCTGTTACTCTTTCCCATTGACCTCTTTCTTGAGGCCACAACACCATCACAGGAGGGCAGTATTCTCTACTTGTTGCCACAGACTGGGCAGACTGTTCCTGTGGGGCTGTTGTCTTGCCATGAGGTTCTGCCCACAGGTTCATCATCAGCTTCTAACTGATCATCCTTTAGGGGAGGAAGTAGGTAGCTCTAGGAGAAGCCATCCTGCATCTGTTCAGAAGGGCTTGAAACCTCTTACTCTGTCCTTCTATTAACAGGTTTGGAAATTCAAGTTCAGCCCCGTGTCATAGGAGTGGAATTGTTTTTTCTTCTAGACATCATTCCTACAGCTTGGTTCACTGCCACTGAAGGAAGGGCAATATCGAATAGCTAAGATCTGTAGATTTACTCTGCTCCTTGAGAAAGAATATCACTTATTTAGATAAACTGGAAATATATGTATAATTATAATTGAATATAATAGATGTATTACATGTGATATATAAATTAATCAGGTTGGCGATAAAGCAAATTCTTAAATAGACACAAACACATATATATATGTGTTATTTAACACAGTGGTGTTCTGGCTTTTTACAGCAGAACACTTTTTATGTCAATCACTTCAGAACAGAGATGCTAAGTGAAAGAAAGGGTAAAGGAGTCCTTCTTTCTCCTTCTTCCCAGCCTCATCAGTTCCTGGGCTTCCTCTGAGGAACCCTGACATCTGTAGCTATGGCTGAGTTGGCTGATGCCTAATTACTATTTAAGAATTACGTTAAGTCACAAAGCAATGTTGAATTTTCTACACTTAAGTATAATGCATTACACTATATTACTGAGCTCAGGCTGCCATAACAAAACACCATAGAGTGCGTGACTTAAACAAGAGATATTTATTTCTCAGTTCTGGAGGCTGGTAGTCTGAGATCACAGTGCCAGCATAGTCAGTTTTGGTGAAGGCTATCCTCCTGACTTGTAGACAGTCACCTTGTGATCACATAGCAAAGGGAGAGAGAGAACACTCTGGTGTCCCTTCTTATAAAGGGCACCAATTCCATGAGGCTGGAATCTAAACCAAGTTACTTCTCAAGTCCTTGATGACCACATGTGGCTAGTGGCTATGTAATGGACATAACAAATAGAGAATATTTCTATCATTGCTTAAAGTCCTAGTGAACAACACTTATAGACAATTTGAATGCATTAATAGGCTTAATATAATTGACATATGTAGAACACTAAAAAAAATCTTCTGGCTCCATGGAACAGTTAAGAAAAATTACTGTATACTAGGGCTTAAAGCAAATCTCAGCAAAAAATCTGTTCTGTCAGAAATCAATAGCAAATAGATGACAAGAAACAAACAAGTAAATAAAAACACAGGCTTAGACATTTTAAAACATACTTCTGAATAACCTTAGATAAAATGGATAAATTCTTAGAACAATACAACTTGCCAAAACTAACTTTTTTAAAACAAGAAATCCAAATGGTCTTATAACCATTAAAGAAATAGTTTCAAATATCCTCATTTTTAAAAACCCACTAAGCCCTGATAGATACAGAAAAGTTCTTCCAATGATTTAAGAAATAAATTATTTCAAACTTAAACTCTTTTCAGAGAAAAATATAAAAGACAGTATTACCCAACTTATTTTATAAAACTAACTTAATTTTTATACCAAAATCCATTAAACCCGGTTAGGGACATAAAGATTTCAGGCCATTCACACTCATTAATTCAAAAATCTAAATGTAAAACATTCACCAAAATATTAGCAAACTGAATCCAGCAAAGCATAAAAAGATAAGATATAATGAGGTTGAGTTTATTCCAGGAATGCAAGGTTGGTTTAACATTACAAATCCAATAATTCAATTTCCTATACTACCCCATTAAAGAAGAAAAAAACATATGATCATCTCAATAAATCAAGGAAAAAAATCAGTAGAGCCAAACAACTATTCATGTGAAAATTCCTTAACCTGATCAAGGATAACTTTTTAAAATAGGAAGACATGGCCAGGCATGGTGGCTCAAGCCTGTAATCCCAGCACTTTGGGAGGCCGAGACGGGAGGATCACGAGGTCAGCAGATCGAGACCATCCTGGCTAACACGGTGAAACCCCGTCTTTACTAAAAAATACAAAAAAAAATTAGCCGGGTGAGGTGGCGGGCGCCTGTAGTCCCAGCTACTCGGGAGGCTGAGGCAGGAGAATGGCAGGAACCCGGGAGGTGGAGCTTGCAGTGAGCTGAGATCTGGCCACAGCATTCCAGCCTGGGAGACAGAGCGAGACTCCGTCTCAAAAAAAAAAATAAAATAAAATAAAAAATAAAATAAAATAGGAAGACATGTTAAAGTCATCTCCTTTAAAAATCAAAAATAAGATGAGTTCTATTTCTTTTTTTTTTTTTTCTTTTTTCTTTTGAGACAGAGTTTCACTCTTGTTGCCTTGGCTGGAGTGCAATGGCGTGATCTCGGCTCACCACAACCTCTGCCTCCCAGGTTCAAGTGATTCTCCTGCCTCAGTCTCCCAAATAGCTGAGATTACAGGCATGCGCCACCACGCTCGGCTAATTTTGTATTTTTAGTACAGACAGGATTTCTCCATGTTGGCCAGGCTGGTCCCGAACTCCTGACCTCAGGTGATCTGCCTACCTCGGCCTCCCAAAGTGCTGGGATTACAGGAGTGAGCCACTGCACCTAGCCAAGAGTTCCATTTCTATTCAACAATTTACTAAATATCCTAGCCAGTGTAGGAAGATAGGAAAGTAAATAAAAGAGACTAGATTTGGAAAGGAAAAAACAAAAGTCATATAATAATTACATGGAAAACACAAAATAATAAACAGACAAATTACTAGAATTAATAAAAGAATTGAGTGAGGAGGATGGATTGATACAAAGTTATAAAATTCAATTGCATCACTTTTTTTTTTTTTTTGAGATGGAGTCTCGCCCTGTCCCCTGGGCTGGAGTGCAATGGCGCAATCTTGGCTCACTGCAGCCTCCGCCTCCTGGGTTCTGGCAATTCTCCTGCCTCAACCTCTCGAGTAGCTAGGATTACAGGTGCCCAGCTAATTTTGTATTTTTAATAGAGACAGGGTTTTACCATGTTGGTCAGGCTGGTCTCGAACTCCTGACCTCAGGTGATCCACCTGCCTTGGCCTCCCAAAGTGCTGGGATTACTTACAGGCGTGAGCCAACGCACCCAGCCTCAATTGCATTTCTGTATAGCAGCAACAAATAGAAAATAGAATGCAGTTAAAAAAAAAAAAAAAAGTACTTAGAAATAAATCTAACATAAAAATACAATATTTATGGATAAATGATAATTTTATTTAAAGTCATTAAAGAAGGCCTAAGTAAATGATGAGACACACTTGTTTCATTGATTTAAAAGACTCAGTTCAGTAAAGATGTCATTTTTCCCCAGAATGATCTATAGTTTAAATGTACTTCCAATCAAAATCCTGACAGGTTGATCCTAAACTTTATATAGAAGAGAGATGAGACTACCCAAGCTCCTAGATATCAAGCCTTATTGTAAAAATACAATAGTTTAAAGTGCGGTATTTGTGCACAGATAGGCAAATAGAATAAAGGAACAGAATAAAGACCCCAGAAACAGGTCCTTACATGTGTGGAAACGTGACAAAATTGAAATATTTGAATAAAGGAGAAGTGATGGCCTATTCAGTAAATGATCCAGAAAGAATATGTCATCTATATAGAAAAAAGCATAAACGGATCCCTAAACTCACACTATAGAAAATCACGCCTGTAATCGCAGCACTTTGGGAGGCCAAGGCAGGTCACACAAGGTCAGAAGTTTGAGACCAGCCTGGCCAACATGGTGAAACTCCATCTCTATTAAAAATACAAAAATTAGCCGGGCATGGTGGCATGTGCCTGTACTCCCCGCTACTCTGGAGGCTGAGGCAGAAGAATTGCTTGAACCCAGGAGGCGGAGGTTACAGTGAGCCGAGATTGTGTCACTGCACTCCAGCCTGGGCAATAGAGTGAGACTCTGTCTCAAAAGAAAAAAAGAAATTAATTTCAAATGGGTTAAAGATATAAACATGAAAAGTATAAGTCAATTTTTTTAATTTGAAGAAAATGTAGGGTAATGCTTTGATTATCTCTGATTCTGAATAAGGAAGATTTTTTTTAAAACAGACAGGGTCTCACTTTGCTGCCCAGGCTAGAATGTGGTGGCATGATCATGGCCCACTGCAACCTCAAACTCCTAGGCTCAAGTGATTCTCCTGCCTCAGCCCCCACGTAGCTGGGACTACAAACACATACCACCACACTTGGCTGATGCTCTTTTTAAATTTTTTGTAGAGATGGGGGTATCACTATGTTGCCCAGGCTGGTCTCAAACTCCCAGCCTCACACAATCCTCCTATCTTGGGCTCCCAAATTACTGGGATTACAGGTGTGAGCCACCTCACCTAGCCTCAGAATTTCTTAAACAAGAGACAAAAAGCACAAAATCATAATGAAACTATCCATAATCTCTATGTTGAAGCTGAGAACTTTCTTCATCAAGAGATACCATTAAACGAGTACAAAGACAAGGCACCAACAGAGAGCAGTTTTGGCATACAGACTGCCTTCAGATGATCAGTCTGCATACTGCATGAAGAATGCCCTTGAAGGAAAAGACAGAATTCAACTAAAACCCAGGAGAGAAGAATGAGCAGTTATTTCACAGAAGAAGAGATATGAATGGCCAATAAAGAGTAAAAAGATGTTCCACCTCATTAGTAATCTTGTAAATGGAAATGAAAACATTTACAGCTAGACACCATTACATACCCACCAGATCGGACAAAATTAAATATGATCATACCAAGTGTCTCCACCAGCTTTTCCTCCACAGTGTCTCCTGGATCTGCCCTGCCTTTCATCGTCTTTCCCAGGAATTCTCCCTCCAGGCTACCTAAGTCACTCTGCTGGTGGCTTGCTTCCCTCTGGTCTCCCCTGGCTGTAAACCAACCTGTGATTACTTTTCTTAAGGATGTTGCTTTCACCACCCCATTTCCTTCCCTCTGACCCAAGAGGAAGATGAGCCCTTCGCTTTTTAGAAATACATGAATGTTTTTAAATCTACAGTTGTCTCTCAGGTATCCACTGAAGGTTGGAGCCCTTGAGAATACCAAAATCCACAGATGCTCAAGTCCCTTGTATAAAATGGTGTTTTATTTGTCTATAGCCTTCCAACACCCTCCTGTATACTCTAAATCCTCTCTAGATTACCCATAATAGCTCATGTAAATCTATGTAAATACTTACAGTATTGTATTGGTTTTTTATGTGTTGGGTTTTTTTTTTATTATTATTATTGTTATGTTGTTGGGTTTTATCGTTTTTCGTTTCTCAGAAGTTTTTGATTCCTGGTTGGTTAAATCATTGGATGCGGGACCCACGGATGCAGAGAGTGACTGTACAGAAAAAAAGCATCTGTTGCCTTTCCAGGCCAAGCTTTCTGTCTGTTCTCCTCTCTAGCAATAATCTCCTCACACTCTCAGTATCTTCAAGCTTCCTATTCCTTTGCCTACAGTACAAGTGCTTCACATCTTAGAAAACCCGTCTCTTAATCCTCTTGCATTAATCACCAACTCTCTACCAGGGAATGGAAAAAAACAGAGTACCCTGGTTGCCTCCATTCATTCCCCAACCCAATTTAAACTGACTTTTGGCCTCCTCACTTGACTGAAACTGCCCCTGCAGAAAGTCAGCAATGATTTTATTATTATGAAACTACATTGTATGTGCAAAAGTGTTTGTAACGTAGATACATAGTTTGAGAAGCATAAATCAGTGTCCGTGCCTCATGATCCCCATTACAAGTAGGATACTGTTAGTAAATTTGAAGTCCCCTGAGAGCAGTAGACCACTTTACACTCCATCTCTGGTGTCCCCAGAACCTTCCCAGGGCCTTCATCATCCAGGCCTCCTATAGCCTGTTCATCTAGAATCTCCTCTTCTGCTGCGATGGGTCAGCTAATTTATCTGACCGGTGGGGGGCGGTCAGATTACCCACTGAGGCTAATGAGAGGGCTGTCTGCCATCTCTGAAATCTGAGCTTCCAGAGACAAGTTTCCTGCCTTTGTAGTCAACCTGCAAGTGACCCAGGGCCAAGCACAGGGAAACTTAAGGAGCAGGTTAGGCCTTTAGCTCTCTTTATATTTAACTTAAAAGCTATCTCCATGTTAGGGCCCATACAGTCTGCTTCTATTTGCAATTCAGCTTAGTCTCATTTCCTGAGTTACCATATCCATTACCCCATAGATAACTGAATTGGACTGTTTTTCATTTCAATTGTGAGTGTTATAAAACTTCTTGTCCTGCTTTTGTGTTATTGTAGAACTCTAGTCACCTTGTTATAGCTTCATTCTTTTTAAGACATTTTCCCAATGTTTCCAATATCAGTGGAAGGCATCAGCCCTCCAGAGATTCAGTGTGAGCTAAGCCAGCTTCTAATGAAATCAGCGGAAGCTATCAGTGCATATCTGAACCTAAGTCAGGGTTGTGTCCGCTTGGTTCATGGAGTGATGTTCGTAAAAAAGGCTCATTTGACGAGAGATTGCTGAGAGGCTGAAACTCAAGTTACTCAGAGCTTAGGAGATGAAAATCATCTTTTTAAAAGGTTCTACATCTTCATATTAATTAAAATCCTCCCAAAGCTAGCTACATCTACTGAAAGCTAGACATTAAAAGAAATTGACTTTAAAAACCATCCTGTTTTGAAAGTATTCCTGAAGAGCTTTGAAGCTGATTATAAGGGAGATTTCACAGCCTACCTGTTTGGCAGCCTTTCTAAGATCATGTAGCAGTGGGGACACCTTCTGGAGCTTTATAGAAGTGGCGTTTTTACACAGAAATCTCTCTAGACTAGAGCGCTTCAAGGTAGATTCTGGGCACATTCCTCCACTACTCACCTAACAGCGAAACTGTTTCTGCAAAGTTACTTCAAGGGCAAGGTCAATGGTGTCTTGCTCTTTCTCATTCAGATTCCAATCAGGATGGGTTCCTCTGCTTTCAAAGATTCTAGACGACACATTGTATATTCCTTGTGTTATGGGTTCCAATTACTTTTGGAATGAAAAGACCTGCTTTGGGAGTCACTGTCCTGGGTATGGCTGACATGACGGGACCCAGGAGAAGCCCTCACCTGTGGATTGGCTGGACTCTCCAGCAAAGTCACTAAGAGCATGAGCTTTGGTGTGGGTCGGATGCAGCCACTGACCTGTCCTCTGAGCCTCGGTTTTGTCATCTGAAGACAGGATAATCATAGTGGTTTCCTCCTCAAGCTGTTGTGAAGATTAAATTAGGCAGTGCATATCAAGTGCTTCATAGTTCCTGGTAGGGAATAGTGATGAATAAGGTCAGCTGCAGTTACTTAATTGGGGCTCTTACTTGATACAGTTGCTTTACCACTATTTTCTTCATGACCTTCTCACTACCATCTTCTAGGTCAGTGGTTCTCAGCCATGAATGCACATTGGAATCACCTTGGGAAGTTTCAAATAGATTGAAGCCAAGTAAATCAGAATCTCTTTGGTTGGGATGCAGGCTTCAGTCTTTCTTAAGGGTCCATGAAGGATCCCAATGGCCAGCCAACACTGAGAACCACCGTTCTAGAGGCTCCAATTGCAACTCCTTTTGAGAACCTTTTAAAAAGATGATTTTCATCTCCTAAGCTCTGAGTAACTTGAGTTTCAGCCTCTCAGCAATCTCTCGTCAGTTTCCACCTTAGCACACGTGGCCAGTTGGAAGTATTCTGTGGTATAATAACATCAGAGGGCTGGGGGATGGGGGGCTTCTTTCCATAATAGAGACATGTCTTTAGTTGGCTTCCCTTTCTCACGTGGCAGAGCTAGACCGTGCTGGTAGGGAAGGCACTGGGCCAGCCCATCTGTTTCCATCTGTCATTTGCTTCCCAATGTAGGAGGATCAGCAAGTGTAGGACCACAAATCCAGACAATAAATATGGAAACATGGCAGGGACTTTGTGTTTGCACCAAGAGGGGCTTAGAAATATGCTCACTTTTAATATAATTTAAAGCAATATTATAATCTGCTCCCTTTAGAAACAGCAGTCAGGGGCTTGCCTAATCTGGAGCAGATTTGCAATGTGTAGAGACAGAAGAAGGAAGGGAGGGAGGAGGGAGGGAGGAAGGGAGGGAGGGAAAGAAGGAAGGAAGGAAGGAAGGAAGGAAGGAAGGAAGGAAGGAAGGAAGGAAGGAAGGAAAGGGATCAGGGGGTTTACAAAATGAGAGAAGCAAAGTCAGATAGCTGAGAGCAAGAATAGGAATTTGGGAAGCCACCTGATAAGATCTGATAAGTAAAGATGCGTGGTTTGCACCAGATTATAAATTAGGAACAATGGAAATATGAGATTGGAACTGCAGGAGAAAATAATCTCAGCAATGAAATTAATTCACAGAGGCCACTAGCTCACATTCAGACCTTCAGAGTGCTGGATACTCTCAAAACTGGACCTCTAACCGTGCAAGGCACCAGTGGCTACTGTGGATCACTTTCTCATTTTGATACCAGTGATATATAAGGATGATGACCAGCCTGTGTGGCTAAGAATATTGACATTTTCTTTCCATACTTGAAATGTTTTCATTCCACTTGTTCATTCTGTAATTGTTTATTGAGGGTAATTGTGCAGGGCACTGTGCTAGGGAGAATAAAACCAATCTGTATATGTTAGCTTTCGTCACACAACAAGATACTCGAAACATAATTGTCTAAACAGAAAATGTGTATTAGTTCTCATGAATCTGTGAATTGGCTAGGTGGTTTTCAAGTTGCCGTTTGCATCACATTTTCGAATGCCTCATTGGCCAAGGAAGTCAAGCCAAGCCCAGATGCAAGGCCTGAAGAAAATAGAATCCATCTGTTGATGGGAGGAGAAGCAAAGTTGTATTACAAACAGTTGTGCTTACAGGAATTGGAGGGATTACTTTTTCACAAATAGTAGACCATCTGATACAACATTTGAACAAAACAAGATCTGTATAACCCTTTTTACTACAGGGAGTTAACTGCAGTACTCCTGACTAGAACTTCATTCAACAAATGTCAGGCTTGACTCTAAGCTTGGTGTGCTGCCCAGTGCTGGAGACCGTGGGGAGAGAGGCAGACGTGGCTCCTGCCCCTGCTGATGAGTCAATTACAATGTGGGGTGTAGAAGCATGGAGATGACCCCTGAACCTGGACTTGGGGGTCAGGGAAGATGTTCCAGTGAAAGTAACATCTAAGCTAATGCTGAAAGGTTAGGTAGATGTTAACTGCTCAATGCCAAGAGGAAGAGGTGCATAAGAGCAATCAAAGTGACTGCTGGGGTCAGTGCCAGCCTGCAGTGGCAGTTGGGGCATCAGCCCCTCCCCCTCTCCATGGCTACTATCTCCCTTCTTGTCATGCCTGACCCCAGTGCCGACCATCACTGACCCCACCTCATTGCTTCTGTATTCTTCATCATCATTGTCATCATCATCACCTGCTTCCATTTGGCACCTACACATACGCTGCGCCCACAACAGACTTCTTCCCTGTCCCTGGGGAATCCACATTCTCTCCATCCTATTTCCTTTGCAGCAGGGGTTCTCAACCCCCCACATGACAGCACCAGTTTGTGGCCTGTTAAGAACTGGGCCACACGGCAGAAGGTGAGCGGCAGGTGAGCAAGCGAAGCTTCATCTGTATTTACAGCCACTCCCCACCACTCACATTACCACCTGAACTCCGTCTCCTGTCAATGCAGCGGCATTCGATTCTCACAGGAGCACAGACCCTATTGTGAACTGCACATGTAAGGGATCGTAGTTGCATGCTCCTTACGAGGATCTAATTCCTGATGATCTGTCACTGTCTCCCATCACCCCCTGATGGGACTGTCTAGTTGTAGGAAAATAAGCTCAGGGCTCCCACTGATTCTACATGATGGTGAGTTATATAATTGTTTCGTCATATATTATGATGTAATAATAATAGAGGTAAAGTGCACAGTAAATATAATGTGCTTGAATCATCCTGAAGCCATCCCCCCCACCACCCACACCCATCCATGGAAAAAATTGTCTTCCGTGAAACCAATCCCTGGTGCCAAAAAGTTAGGGACCGCTGCTTTGCAGGCACCTTTCCCTCAGCCTAAATGTTCCTTCCACTCTTCACTTGAAAAGAACCATTCTTTCTTTCAGGCATAGTTAGACCATATCCTCCTCCATGAAGACTTCCGTATGCCTCCAAGACAAGTTAGCATCTCCCTTGTTTGAATTCCAAAAATGATGATAATCCTCACCAGCCCCACACAAGAGCGGCTCACACTTACTGGACATTTGCTATGACCCAGCTTCCACGGGGCTCCTTACATGAACTACAGCTCACCGCAATCAGATGCAGAGGGTTCTCTTACTAACACAGCCCCCAGGCCCATAGTGCACAAGTGGGGAAGCTGGAATTCAAACCCAAGCCCTCTGACCCCACAGCCTTGCTTGGAACCCTTGTGCACTGCCTGGCTCCCTGCTGGAGAATTTGTACCCTAAAGCACAGCCATTCCTGTGGCTCTGACTCTGATCCACTGGCCTCTTAGCTCCTTGAAGCAAGGGTTGGGTTTCTCATCTTTGGAATCCTACAACACTATAGTGGATTCCCTAGAAGGAGAGCCCGAGAATGTAGTTCTTGAGGTGATTTATTGAGGGAGGGCTCTCAGGAGAAACTATAAGAAATTAAGGGAAGCAAGATAGGGCTGGAGGAAAACTAGAGGAAGATGTGATTTCAGAAGTCTAACCTCTGCCTGATCCCATGGGGAGCTGTGGAGTGTAAATTACATCACAGTTTGTCCCACTCAGAGACAAGGAGGCTGGGCTCTCATACTCGCCACCCCTAGCAGTCACTCCTTCCTGTAAGTCATACCCTAATGAGAGGGAAGGCAGCTCAGGGTGGGTGAGGCATCTCCCAACAGGCCAGGGCAATGCTCCAGAGGAAGGTACAGCCACACACACAGCACCTGGGTGCATCACCCTAATAAAGTGCACCTGCAGCACCTGCTGCAGTCATCAGTTTTTAAAAAGTATTAAACGGCATATGCAGGCCCTTCTTGTCTAGCCAGTGGCTAATTTCATCCTCTGTAGTGGACACTCCCAGAAGCCAAGTCTAATGAATCAATGAATTAGAAGTCATTGAGTCTCCTGCAGGGCTGCCCACCCCCACCACCTTTTCCCACAAGACTGCACTGCACAGACCTCAATGGGTGTCCAGCATCCACCATCCCATCTGCAAAGATCATGGAAGCTGCAACACAGAACATCAACTGAAATACAAGCTTGTTCATTAGGGTTTTATTTTAGCACCACACTGCTTCCAGTGAAGAAAGAACAGGAAAAAAGTATGGTGGGTTTTGTTTTTTTTTTTTTAACTTTGCAGCACAAAAGATTGTGGTGATCTTTCCCCCAGAGTTGAAAATAAACCATGAGGAGGGAAGCCACTGCCCCTAAAGCCAGTGCTGCTGATCAGCGGGTGTCTGACGTGCATGTGATTCTCTGGCAGCTACAGGGGGCATTTCTCTCCTGGCTTCTCCCGTGATTCCGATACGAGGAGCTCTGGAATTGGAGCAGTATCGATTGTTCCTGTTTGCTATGCACTCTCTTTTAAAAATAACTGAATCTACTCCTGTTAGAGTCAGCATACCAGGAAAGGAATCGTCTGTTCCTGAGGGTAAAAGGAAATCTGATCCAAAAACCTCTACCAACATTCTATTTCAATATTTTGGAGCAGGTTTTCCAGTTTTAATAACTTAAAGCCCTCATTACGGTAAATGTTTCACTGTCTCCTGTGGCTCAGGTGGCGAGCAGAGAGGGCTGCTCTGCCTTCCTCTGTTGATTTCCACAGAGACCTCTCACTTCCCAGTTGTCCAGGCAGCATTGTCCACTGAGGTGTTGTTTTTCCTCAGGTATGAAGACCCTCTACAGCTTCGTATTTTTCCTTTACAGAAATTCCCATGTGCTTTCTCTTTATGCAGCACAACATCTCACAGGGGTGCAAAGGCTAGATGGGAGAGTGCTATTATGTGGGGCAGCGAGCCGGCAAAGCCTCCCCAGGCGTCTCTTCTGACCTGGGGTGATTTAATAAGTGTTCAGAATTGTCCTTGGCTGATTTTCACTGTCCCGAGCTGTTAAGGCTGCAGTGATAGCCCCATATTAATTATCAGCTCCATCCTCAGCTGTCATGTTGCCATTCCTACCCATGGCAGCTCCTAAATCTGGCTGCCCATTAGAATTGCCTGGGAAGACTGCTAAAAATCTGACTCCTGAGACCTGCTGAATTGTAATCTGTCGGAGGACGAGGTTCAGGAATCTTTATTTTAACGACCTTCCCAGGAGATTTTTTAGCACCCAGCCCAACATGTGTTCTCTGCCCCTAATGGAGTGGTTTCAGCCAGAGGTAAAGTCAGCTAGAGACATCTGGCCTGGAACAAGTCAAATGGAAGCTCAGGCCAAAAATGAAAAGAGTTTTTCCATACTCTGTGACTTCTCCATGCTTTCCCATCCCCACTCTTTATCCCAGGTTGGCAGAGAGGGTGCAGGATAGTCAGATGCTGACTATTCTGCATAGTGAATGCTCCATGCTATTCAACTGTTCTCATTCAACAGTCCACATATCCATCCATCCATTCAATCAATCAAACATCTGTTGAGTTTGGGCTCTATGTATGAGACCCTGTGCAATAGGGCCTGTAAAGAGGAGACACCGTGGATCCTTCTTCCATACAGTAATAAGCCCAGCCAAGATCATGCCGGCCCAGTGTTTTCCCTTCCTAAAAAGAGCAACCAGAGCTCAGCTCAGAGCCTTCACCAGGCAAGAAAATAATTACATTGATTTTTTTCTGTTGTGTTGATTTTTCTAAATATGAGAGATAATACTGTGTTTTTATTTATAGTAGTGACATAGCCTATTAATGAACCCCACAATGTGATATCACCATATGCTCATTTGAATGGGTAAAATGTAAAAGACTAAATACCAAGTGTGGATGAGAATGCAGACCAACTGGAACTCTCATACAATGCAGGTGGTAGTGTAAAGTGGTACAACAACTTTGGAAAACTGGTTGGCAGTTTCCTGTAATGTTAAACATACATATACCATACAACCCAGCAATTCGCTTCCAAGGAGTTTACCCAAGAAGAATGAAAACATATGTCTACAAAAAGACTTTTACACAGATGTTCATAGCAACTTGATTCATAGCATCTACAAGCTAGAAATAGTCGAGGTGTCCATCAACAAGAAGGTGGGAAAACATCCACACTATGGAATACTGCTCCAAAAAAAAAAAAGAACAGTTCACTGCTACATGCAGCAACATGGACGAATCTCAAAAACATCACGCCAAACAGAGGAAGTCAGACACAAATTTGTACATATTTCCAATTCCATTTCTATGAAAGTGCAGGCAAATTAATCTCTAGTGATATTAAGCAGATGAGTGTTTGCACAAGGCAACTTTTTAGGATGATGGAAACATTCTGTGTATTAATGTGGTGATAGTTCCACAGATGTGTATAAAACTCATCAAACTATGTGCTTACAAATCACGAGGATGGTAGTGGGATGCCTGAAATTTAGGAAATGATACTCTAGGATGTGGTTAGAGTGGACAGGGTCCTAAAAGAAGTGCAGCTGAAATGCTGTGAAGCTTCCAAGGGAGGGAGATGGGCCAGTGGTGAAAGCTTCACATAGTAGATGACATTTGTGCTGAGCCTCTGAGTACAGATGGGGCCAGAATGAATATATAAGTGAAATGGATTGAAATTAACATCAAGGGCTTGAGATAGGTTGGGGAGGGGCAGAGATGGGTCCAGAAAAAGCCACGTACCAAGGAGAAACAGGAAGAATGGGGGTGACCCCACCACCTTGGCCTTTGTGACATCCAAAGACCTTTTAATCACTGGAACCTGGACATATGGGCTTCAGCACCAGCCAGTACAGTTGCTTCTTTTTCCCTGGGTTCCTCTGCTCAGAGAACTCATGTGACAGCACAGCTTAGTGGTGGGACCAGGACTAGGGTGTGGCGAGCAAGGCACTGAGGTCACATTTAGGAGGCAAGGTCATGTAAGAAACCCAAGCCTGCACTTCCAGGCCCCTAACAGAGAGTGCTTCCCAGGCCTCAGCTGAGTCTTAGCCCTGCTTTCTGGTGATCTGGGAGCAGGATCCCTAGTGGTTCATTCATTCAAGACCATGCCGACTACTTACTCCAGGCCAGGCTCTGGATTAGACACCATATTGGATACCAGTCATCAGCGAGTCCACATCTAGCAGGGATGGTAAAAGTAAGTGTGAAAGGGGAAGCCTAGGGGGCTGTGGATACTCAGAGGAAAGAAATTGGCCCGAGACTGGTAGTCAGAAAACTTTTTAAGAGCAAGTGAAACCTTAGCTGAGATTTGAAGAAGGCAAGTTCAAGGGAGGGTATAAGGTGGTCCCTGCTAGACCTGCCTGGTCTGGGATTTGGAGTTTGGCCTTAGAAACTGAGAGCCCACTGAGCACTGATTTTCAAAAACTGATGTCTCCTGTCTCCCCCCATTTCCTGTCCCATGCCTTGGTAGGTTTGTGACGTTGCCAAAGAAGCCCTACAGTGCCCCACTGGCCCAGATGGAGTCCATCCCAGCAACCTCAGAGACTGCCAGCTCACCAGCAATCCCCGACATGGATTTAAATGATTTTAAGTAAGTGCAGATGCCCCGAGATGGATTTAAATGATTTTGTTAAGTAAGTGCAAATGCAAAGCCAACATGGATTTCTTGTAGTAGCTTTTCTTTTCTTTTCATGGTCTTACATTCTCAATATTCATCCCTCATTGGTTCATTCATCCAGTCCCCAGTCAACAGTTTAATAAGTGTCTTCTATGTGTAGGCCCCAGACTAAACATACAGGATAGGGAGGGGGTACCATCATGAGTCCTGGGGGACTGAGCCCTTTCTATCATATTGTCCAAGGTCTACATATGTCCAAGATCTACAGCCAGGACTGGGTCCAGGGTAGCAAGCAGGAAAGGACATAACAATTCACCAAACATTATATCCTCACAATAAAATGCTCCAATAAATAGGGAAACAACATTAAGCACATAGGGCACCCACATTGTCTGAAGAATTGCTAGAGCTTCCTAGGACTTTTTGTAAGTTGGACATGGGCTTGATGGGCCAGTAAAGAAGGGTTGAGCCCCGTGAAAAATTGACAAGTTCAGTGGCCTAGACCACATGTTTGGGGGCATAGGGCAGCAGAGCCCTGACCAGCTGACCTCTTGAGAAAGGTGTCCCTTGATTGAGAAGCCCCCTTACGTTTGGGGGTGTGGTAGAGGGAGAAGAGGAATACAGGGCAGTTATGCACCTGAGACTGTAGTGATGACGGCCCAATGAGTGAATCTCTGCATCTCATTAAACTTCTCAGGACTATCCTTGTGGATGAAGATGCCAGGCCTGAAGAAAAAGAACCAAGAAAAACGAAAGCATCCAGTGTGATCTCAGATGTACGGTGTCCTTTCCCTGGGGAGGGTAGGCAGGTCAAGGGTCCTTCCCATAAAACAAAGGCAGAACCAGGAGCGGAGTGGCCAGTGCAATGCTTGCGTTTAGTTGAGACAAAGCCGTATAGCTTTACCCACATTTCTTCCCAGCCAAACACCCCAGAGCCAATACTCAGTGAGAGCCCAGGACACCTCAGCACATATATCTTCTCTACAATGGAAAAGCCAGTTATCCCTAAACCTTGGTGATCCTGTGATGTTCCTACACCCTAGATAGAGGATACTAAAGGGAAAATATTTTCTTAATAATTCTGTAGCAAAAACAGAGGGAGCTTAAAAATTAATACCCTTAAATTCTCCTTCTAGAATGATGACCTAAGCAAACTATTGGAGATACAAAGACGTGCATACAAAGATGCTTGTTACAACATTTAGAAATAGAAAAAAATGAAAAAAATAATGAAAGATAAATTGCTTTATGTCCATGATGTGATGCAATCTTTTAAAATAGTGTTGAGCGGGATTTTCCTACGGTGTGGGTAGGAATATGAATTGGCATAACCTCTATAACATACAACTTGGCAAGTATATCAAAATTTAAAATGCATTGTCCCCCTTCTAGAAATTATCCTCCAGATACACCTCCGCATTTGCATAAAGCATGTAACCATCGTTGTACGCTGCAGCTTTGTTTGTAAAAGCAAGAAATATTGGAAACAACTTAATTTCACCAATAGGAGACCATCTGAATAAACTAAATTACATCTGCACAAGGCAATACTATGAAATTCTTTTTAAAAAATGAGAAAGTTCTCTACATACTAATTTGGCACAATCTCTGATATATTAAGGAAAAATACTCAGTACAAAACAAAACAAAGTACATTGTGTGCTGCCATTTGTATGAAGAAAAATGTCTATTAAAGCAACCAACACTTATTGAGCACTGATATAAGCTTTGGTTTTTTTGTTTGTTTTTGTTGTTGTTGTTGTTGTTGTTGTTTGTTTTTTGTGGTTTTTTTGAGACAGAGTCTCACTCTGTTGCCCAGGCCAGAGTGAAGTGGCACCATCTTGGCTCACTGCAACCTCTGCCTCCTGGGTTCAAGCGATTCTCGTGCTTCAGCCTCCCGAATAGCTGGGATTACAGGCACCTGCCACCATGCCTGGCTAATTTTTGTATTTCAGTAGAGACAGGGTTTCACCATGTTGCCTGGGGTGGTCTTGAACATCTGAGCTCAGGCAATCCACCTGCCTCAGCCTCCCAAAGTCCTGGGATTATAGCCATAAAGCAGTTTTTTACATTAACTCTTTTACTTCTCCCAGCATCCCTGTGAGGTGGGTACCACCATCTTTCCCCATTTTACCAATGCAGGGACATGTCCATCAAGCCATGGAGCTAGAAGACTTGACCATCTGGCTTACTCTTAGCTACTGTGTTACCTCTCAAACAGTTACATAGGTATCTTTGCTTGTGCTTGGAATATCTCTGGAATTTAATCTTCATGAGGGCAGGAATTTTTTTCTGTTTTGTTCACTGTCATATACTCAGGATATAGAACTGGTTCTAAGTAAGTCCCCAGTAAATATCAGCTGAATGAAGAGGAATAACTAATTGAACATATAGGAAACTGGACAGTGGGTACCTTAGGAGGGGGGAACCGGAGAACTGTAGGGGTAGGAGTCTTTTTTTTTTATTTTTTACCATATATTCTTTTGAATATTTTAAATTTGTATCGTGTACAATCAACTTTCTAAAATACTTTAAGTGATGTTTGTGAAGAATGATCAGTCATATGGAAAGATGGCACTCATATTAGGTCAACTGAAAAATCAGAATACAAATATATATGCACACATAATACACAGTGTATATATACATATATATTTATAATATATTTTATATATACATATATACCTATATAATATATATTTTATATACATATATAATATATAATAATATTTATCTACAGTATAACCTGAGATGGATTTTTCTTTCTTTCCTTGGAGCTTTCTGTATTTTAAAATTTTTTTAGAATGAGTATGTGTGAGTATGTAAAACATTTGTCTTTTAAATGTTAATTCTTCTTTTTCTATTTTCAAAGATGCTTGTCATAGAAAACTCAAGAATAGGCCAGAAACAGTGGTTCATGCCTGTAACCCCAGTACTTTGGGACCCAAGGCAGGAGGATGGCTTGAAGCCAGGAGTTCAAGACCAGCCTGGGCAATATCACGAGACCCCAGGGTGTGGTGGTACACGCCTGCAGTCCTAGCTACTTTAGGGAGGCTGAGGTGGGAAGATCACTTGAGCCCAGGCATTCAAGGCTGCAGTGAGCTCTGATTGTGCCACTGCACTCCAGCCTGGGTGACAGTGACAGACACCTAGTCTCAAAACTAAACTATATGTGTACAAATATATGTACGTATGTATACATATAAACTCAAGAATACAGAAAAATTAAAGCAAACATCCTCAAAATTCCTATCTTCTTTCTACCCCACTGAGAAAAATTCTAATGAAATTCTTAGCAAACAACTTCCCAGATATTTCTATTTGCCTATGCAAATCTCTGAAGGAATTTACACACACACATCTTCAGACACATGAGGCATATGTAATTTCACATGAATGGAACTGTTGTCACTCAATAATATATTGTGCATATCATTCGCATCCATAAATATACATGCATTATCCTTCATAGATAGACGTACCACACACACTTCATTTAAAGTGACCGCCTATTGATGGGCACCGAGTTGTCTTCCAAAGTTTTGCTGTTATAAATAATGCTGCCATAAACATCCTTGTATGTACATTATAGTCACTTGCTCAATTATCTCCCTGGGAAAAAAATGTACTATTTTTATAATCGTATACAACATACTTTATTTTTCTGTCAATTGATGATCCATTTTGAATGCTTGCCAGCTTTTCCTCACATCTTTAATTTCTAGGAAATAAAAATTAGCTCTGCTGAAATAGAAAGAATATACTCAAGCCAGAGCCAGGTGGAGGATCAGGAATCCCTACAGACCTGTGAACAGAATGAGATGCTTTCCATCGGGATAGAAGAAGTAAGTGACACAGTGTGAATCCTGACCTTAGCAGGCACTAACTTTTCTTTCTAACTGAGCACCTGCCCCACATTAGAAACTTAAATCTCACCAGAGCACTGTTACCATCGTTACCATTGTGTGTTTTCAGGGTGCCGGGCTACCTTCTATCAAATGAGTTAAAGATTGGAATTAATGTGTAAATTGACATAACTTTCACTTACCCTTGGCAGGCATTCATCCCATCAGCTGCTCTCTTATAGAATGACTTTCCCTGCAGGTGTTTGATATTTTGCCCCTGTTTGGAGTGTTGCAGCCACACAGTAGCCACCAAATGTCATTCACCTTCTATGGACACGCTAACATCATTGCACAAGCTAAAGCTCTGTGTGAAGTAGAAGAAGGACCCACCTACGAAATAACACTAAAGGGAGAGGCGTCCCTGGTCAACTATTCCTTTGACACCAAGGATATTCACTATGGATTACAGGTATTGCAAACCATCGGGTGGAGATTTTCTGGTTTTGCCTTAAGCATCTTAAACAAATCTCTCCTGAACCCCAGTCATCGTAGTCTTGCCATCACCCCTGTCCTTGATCTCCCATCTGCCTCCCTAACCCTGACCATCCTTCTGCTGCCAACTGTTTGCCAGATACTTGCATTTGCTTTTCTTATCATCTCGTGAAACTGAGCATGTTAGATGCTCAAGGTCACTTCTTCACTTGCAACCCAGGAGCCTGTTCCAACTTCTGCATTTCTTTCAATAGCACTACCATTTTCTCCACACTTGGGTTCACAATCTCCAAGGCTTTTCCTCTGCACTCTCTCCTTCACCTCTCCACATCCTTCTAAGCATCCAGGATTTGCTGACTCATCACCAGCGTCCCTCTCTGAGTCAGTTTTCTCTTCCCATTGCCACTGATATCACATCGCAGGGTCTCATCAAGCCATGCCTAAATTATTACAGCAGTTCCTCCCACACTGTAATGTGCCTATGAATCACCTGGGAGTCTTGTTCAAGTGCAGATTCTGATTCAGTAAGTCCAGCGACATTTTCCAAAACGGTGTTGTCATCCCATCAGTCCCTGACCCATTAAGCCCAGCAGCATTTGGCAAAGCAAGGTGATATTGACCAAAGAGCATGGTTTCGTATTCCGGTTTCACTTCCTCTTCGTATTCCGGTTTCACTTCCTCTTCGTATTCTGGTTTTACTTCCTCTTCGGATTCCAGTTTTACTTCCTCCTGACTGCATGACCTTGGGCACATCACCTCTCCAAGCCTCAGTGTCCCTCATCTATAAGGTGGGAATGGAGTAGCAGGCCTATCCCACCAGGAGTTGTCATTACTTAAAGCGTCTGGTCAGTGCTGTGCTGGGTCAGAGTTGGCTGTCCATTGTCATGAGTTCCTTTGGGTCAGAGCCCATTCCTCCACCTGGGTGAGGCTATCCTAAGCCTCTCTATTAACTGGTGATCTTTACACTGTAAGTTTTACTTCCCATAATTCCCTATTATAGTCCATACATTTCATTGTGGCCAAGCTGGTCTATCCACTGGCCCCAGTGCACCCCAGCCTTTCATGAGGTTACACTTTCTCTTACCTTTTCTTTCCCATCCTCCACTCTACCAAGCCCAAACCTCTATATCCCATAAGACCCAGCTCAGCTCCTTCCACAGTTATCTTTTACTTTACATTCCCTTGGCACTTAATGATAATCTTTGCCATAATATAATATACTTTCCCATTTTTGTTTTGGAATAATTGTCAATTCCATCAGTACACATTCTCTTCCCAATCAGATTTTGTGTTATGCACTTGGAGACCATATCTCCTACCAAATTTCAATGAGGATTGAATCTCCATTACATAGCTCCTTCATGTATAATTACTGAATCGTGTGCATGCATGTGTGTTTATAGATCAAAGATTGTGCCTAAAATCTGATTCACCTAGCACCTACTGAGACCATCTCCATGATGCTGACCAAATAGAATTCTCTTTCCTTCCTCGTCTCCAGGGTCCTTTGGGCACTTGGTTTTGGCTCATCTCTGAGTATAGTCTTTGAAGCAGTCAGTCCTCACCCTAGCTTTTCCTAAGGACCCCCAAAGTGGCCTGTTTGTGGTTACTGGGCCTGCTAACCCAGCTGGTGAATTATGTTAGCAAAATTCCAAGAAAAAGAACATGACTGGCCTGTTACACCCATGGTTCTTCATCTGAATGGAAAAATTCATTCTAGAACATTCTAAACTCAAATCTTTTGTTTTTCTTACAGTACAGAATCCAGAAGGCAAATGTTTTTAATGTAGAAATCTTACTTTAAGATTCTCTATTACAAATTTCTGTAGTGAAAAAACTGAGACCCAGGAAGGTAAAATGCTCAGCCCCACAGTCATACCTAAACTAAATCGGTTCTTAGAAGAACTAACAGCCAGGTTTCCAGAGTCTAGTGCCCCAGTAGGCATTTGTTGTGATGCTGAGATGTAGATTGACCAGTCTTTATATCAGGATCTGTCACACCTTTATCCATGAGGCCTGTTTCTGCACCTTTGTCACGATCAAAGCCACGTCCCAAGAGTGGGTGGCAAAGGAGTCACTCATCTCCTTCTCTTTCAAGCTGTTTGACCACGTCACAGAGAGGGAAATCATGCTGACGAACACGGGGAAAGTTGGCTTTGAGTTCAAGGTTCTGACTGACCCCCAGTCTTCTCCAGACAACCTTCTCCCTGGAGTGCCACTAATCCTGCCTCTCTCCGTAAGTAAACAGTGGGAGGGGCCCGAATTCAAACCTACAAGCCCTACCCCGATGCAGGTGAGTATTCATGGCCAGGATTACAAGTGTGACTTTTTCTTTTTATTAAAACTGAAGAACTCTCAGAAGCAGAAAAAAAATAATAAATCCAAGCCACTTCACTCATTTATTAAACAAATATTTAGTCCCTCAGTAGCCACTTTCCAGGCACCAGGGATATAGCAATCAACAAGACAAATGCAACCCATGGATTTATTTTCCATGATAATGAGACTAGTTTATTTCCACCGATGTCTTCACACTGCCCTTGTAATTCCCGAGGGCTTCCTCTCCACTGACTTCAGCAGCTATGAAACACCAGCAGACTGCGCTGAGCCAAACTGGTTTCAGAAGCAAACAGAGAAAGTGGTTCCCTGTTCATATTATGTTGATCGACCAGTTTTAAGGAACATTTGCTGAATTTTTCTCATTATGAAAATAGCACATAATTGTTATAGAAAAAAAATGGAAAATATTTTTGAAGTGTATATATTCATAATCTTATAAATCCAAAGATGATGAGCACCATCATCTTTGATGATAAAGTCTGTTCTTCCCCTAAATTATCTCACATATTTGGGTTTACTGCTGCTCTCTTTATTCTTCATTGCTCTGTCTGTCCCTACGTTAATGCTATACTATTTTAGTTGCTATGACTTTAAAAATACATCTTAATATCTGTTAGGTCAACTCCCCTTTTGGTTTTTTCCCAATTTGTCTTAGCTAATCTTTTGAATTCACTTTTTTTGTTTTTTTGTTTTTTTGTTTTTCTTTTTGAGACCAGGTCTGGCTCTGTCGCCTAGACTGGAGTGCAGATCTCAACTCCCTGCAACCGCTGCCTCCTGGGCTCAAGCAGTCCTCCCACCTTAGCCACCCAAGTAGCTGGGACCACAGGCATGCACCACCACACCCAGCTAATTTTTGTGTTTATTTATTTATTTATTTATTTATTTATTTATTTATTTTAGAGACAGGGTCTTGCCATGTTGCCCAGGCTGGTCTTGAACTCCTGAACGCATCCCATAGTGCTGGGATTACAGGCATGAGCCCCATCTCACCCAGCCCAAATTCACTCTTGTGTTTTGTTTCTCTAACTTCCTGACTTGAATGCCTACTTTTATTTTTTTTCTTAGTTAATAATGAAAAAATGTAAGACTATCCATTTGCCTAAGGACACCTTTGGCCTTATCCCTTATATTTTAAGAAAATTACAGATAAAAAAGTAGATGTCAATTTTATGTGTTTTATACATGTTAATATTTAACTATTATAATTTTCATTATCTAAATTATAGTTGTCTTAAATTATAGTTTTACTTACAAGTGTAATTTAAAATGCATTTTTCTTTTTTTATTTTCCAAATGATTAAGATTTTTGCTTTTGTTATTTAAATTGTTACTAATATTGAGGATTTTTTGAATCATGACCAGATAATATGGTCCTCTAAATTCCTACTTAGTGAATTTATTAATATATTTTAATGACCTAAAGTGATTTTTAATACTAATAAATGTTTGAAAATAATGTTACCTGGGCTATAGAATCCAGATTATCATAACTGGAATCTCTACTAAATTAACCTGAATAATTGTAACATTAAAATCTTCTGTATCTTTTTCTGTTTAATTTTTCTAAGACTCAAGAGTGGTATATAAAACTTTTGTCCATTTCTCTATTGTTTTCTACAAATACATGCACCTTTTTGTTTTATACGCTTTTGTTTCTGTGTTGACACAGAAGATCTCATGACTATTAAGTGTTCATGATGGACTGAGTGTTCTGTCTGCCTTCAGCTGCCTTCTTGTTCCCTTTGAATGCTCTGCTTTGAAATCCGCTTTGTTTGGTCTTAATATTGTGATTGCTGCTTTCTTTTTGCCTTACATAATTTGCCCATAGTCTATGTCATTTTGTTTTAGGCTTATCATTCATAAAACATATGTATTGGGATTTTGTTTTTTAATCTTCTCTGAGAGTCCTTAAGTTTCAGTAGGAATATTTAACACATTCTTATGATGAGCAAAACTGAAATGCTTGCTATTATTTTTTTGTCATATTTCATTTGTCTATTTTTAAAATTTCCTTAGAGTTTTGTTTCTATTCCATCTTTTTGTCATAACTGCTATATTTTCCTTGCGCTTTTCTAAAGTTTTTTAAAGCATTTGAATTTACATTGCTGCAGTTATTGTAAATTGATAACAACTCTGTGGAGAATAATTTGGCCTTATCTATCAAAATTACACTTTGACCCAGAAATTTCATTTCTAAGAATTTATTCTACATACGTTTTCCCACGTTTGCAAAACGATGTGTTTATAAGATTATTTCCTATATAATCTGTAATGGCAATAGCAAAAGGTCAGAAACAAACTAAATGTCTGTCAGTAGGAAACTAGTTTTTAAAAATATATTAAAACTATGTAATGGAAAAATACATAGCAACTAAAAAGGATGGAGCAGCTCTAGATGTACTAATATTGAATTAATTGTAAAATATATTGTTAGGTAAAGTGAAAGGAAAAGGAAGACAAAAAAACTCTATATGCTACCATCTGCATTTAAATATACATATATTGCTGGGTTCACTTAGCTAACATTTTACTTACAATTTTTGCACCTTTGTTAAGTGATCGTTGGTTCATAAATTTCCTTTTTCATGCTGCATTTGATCAGTTTGGATATCAGAATTAAAAAATGGGCGTTTCTGTCTTTTCTATTTCCTGAATGGCTCGTAAACTAAATTGATTATATGTTTTTTGAAGGAGTGGCAGAACTTGCTTCTAATGCCGTATATTCCTTTGTCAGGGTAATTATCTTCACTTTTCAGCTTCTATATACGGTACAGATCACTCCAGGGTTTTTGAGTTTCGTTATTCTTTTTTTTCTAGGAAATTGTTAATTTCACAAAAATGTTTTAATATACTGACATAAAGTTTTCTCATAATCATATATGATTTATGTAGTTTTACTATATATTTATGAACCATTTTTCTTTTTACATTTTCGGTGACTTTTCTCCTTCTTAATCAGTCTTGCCAGTTTTGTGTATTTTATTCGTCTTTTTTCAAAAAACCAGTTTTTGGATGTATGAACCTCTTCTGTTTCTTTGCACTCTATTTCATTAAATCTCTTACTCCTTTCCTTCTTTTCTTAGGTTTACTCTGTCATTATCGTTGTTGTTTTAAGTAATTTAATGAGTTGAGCCTGTAGCACATTCGTTTTCCCTTTCCTGGTCTTTCTACTGCGTAGGGCTTTATCAGTTCACATCAAGAGCAGGCATTGAAAGTTTACTACCTTCCTGGAGTTCCTGAGGTCTTTAAAAGGAGTTTCCAGATACAGATCGCCCACCTGGACCCAGAAAATATCACTCTGAGTGGAGAGGGAATCTTTCCCCAAATCTGCCTCGATCTCCCCAGGAACCTCACAGGTACTGCTTCACACTGGAGTAGTTCCCCACTGGGGGACAGAACAAACATTTTAACTTTGCTTATTGGAAGGTTGCTGGCTACTTACTTTATTTGCTTGGAAATCCCCAGTGGTTCTCTTCCATGTCATTCCTCAATTGCCAAATTGGTGACCTGAGTTTGCCGAGATAAGAAATGGTCTATGGCAGCCCCAGATGAAGAACCGTGGCCAATTTAGCCATTATTGAATTACTGACAGAGGGATCAGGAAATTTACCTCCAAAGGCTTTTCCTCCTCCCATGCACTTTCCTTCTGGCCCCAGTCTCCTTTCCCTGTGACATTCTCCTAGACACCACTGGGAAGGTGAGAGCCAATGAGCTTCCAGGCGTAGAATTCTCAAAGTATAAACTGCACAGAAAGGCAGGCACAGATTCTGAGCCCTTATGTTGGCATTACACAGGGTGAAGTCTAAATTAGACTTTAGTAATTGTCTTCCCACTTACATTTTCCAGTTGTATCTGGACCCCAGGACTAGCCTTTTGTACCAGAATATTTCTGTCTTGGCGGATTCCAAACCTCAGCTGAGCAGCCCTTTTAGCTACAGACTGTCTCTGGCTCTTTGTTCTTGACGTCAGTTATAGGACGATGGGTCAGGGAAACCTCTCACTCTTTATGAATCTCTCTTCAAGCTCCTTGAAATCTACTTTCCCTAAAAAGCTTCAGACTAAGTCCTCCCACCCAGCCTTTCCTCTTACCCCATTCCATGCAGTCACTAACTCTCCTGTTCATAATCATCCACTGAATTCTAGTTGTCTGTTCCCTGAAAACTTGAAAAATATATATATATGTGTGTGTGTGTATATATGTGTGTGTGTATATATATATACACACACACAACACCCTGTCTCTATTTAAAAAGGGTCTCTCTCTGTTACCCAGGCTGAAATACAGTGGTGCAATCATAGCTCACCGTAATCTTAACTCTTAGGCTCAAGGGATCCTCCCGCCTCAGCCTCCTGAGTAGCTGGGACTACAAGTGTGCACTGCCATGCCTGGCTAATTTATTTTATTTTATTTTTTTAAGAAGGGATCTCACTTTGTTACCCAGGCTAGTCTTGAATTCCTGGTCTCAGGTGATCCTCCTATCTCAGCCTGCCAAAGCACTAGGATTACAGGTGTTGAGCCACAGTGCCTGACAATAAATGTCACTAACACTAAAACCATGTTACACTCTCATATATAGAGTTCCAGCCAGATGAGGGTTACTCCAGCTCCACATATAATTTTCAGGAAGGAAAACCTTTGCCTTACGGTTGAAAACTGGGCACCCAGCTGGCCTCATCAGGGCAGTAGACATGGTTTGGCCAGTAAGGGCTTTAAAATAATTTAAACTTGAACACCATTAGTTGGGTCTTCTGTTCTCCAGCTCACTATATTCACAGCATTTCCTCTTGTTTTATAATAGGCTTTTAAAAATTTTTTTATTTATGCATTTATGTATGTATGTATTTATTTATTTATTTATTTATTTTTTGAGGCTGGAGTCTCGCTCTATCGCCCGGACTGGAGTGCAGTGGCCAGATTTCAGCTCACTGCAAGCTCCGCCTCCCGGGTTTACGCCATTCTCCTGCCTCAGCCTCCCGAGTAGCTGGGACTACAGGCGCCCACCACCTCGCCCGGCTAGTTTTTGTATTTTTAGTAGAGACGGGGTTTCACCGTGTTAGCGTGGATGGTCTCGATCTCCTGACCTCGTGATCCGCCCGTCTCGGCCTCCCAAAGTGCTGGGATTACAGGCTTGAGCCACCGTGCCCGGCTGTATTTATTTATTTATACAGATTCTTGCTCTGTCACCCAGGCTGGAGTTCAGTGGCAGGATCTCAGCTCACTGCAACCTCCACCTCCAGGGCTCAAGCGATTCTCATGCCTCAGACTCCCCAGTAGCTGGGATTACAGCCATGCACCACCATGCCCAGCTAATTTTTTGTATTTTTTGTAGAAATGGGGTTTGCCATGTTGCCCAGGCTTGTCTTGAACTCCTGAGCTCAGGCAGTTCACTCGCCTCAGCCTCACAAAGTGCTAGGATTATAGGCGTGAGCCACCACACCTGGCCTATAGTAGGCATTTTAAATAACTTTCCTACCTTGCCTTTGAAAGTATTTGAATTTGCAATGGCGTAATGGTAAATTCAGGTGGGAATCTCTCCACTGATTACCTACCCTCCCTGATTCAGGATGACGTGGCATATTTAGTGTTAATTAAAGCAAATTGACCCAAACATATTTTTTGTTCATTGAGATTTAATAAACGTAAAAAGTGACTTAAAGGATGACCGGCTGTCTGGGTTTGTCCAGCACTGGCAGAGCTCCAGGGTGTAGGGGTTTAAGTGCTAGAACCAAGAAAGCCCCAAGCAAGCCAGGATCAAGTGGGTCACCCTACGAGTGGCTTCGAATGTTACTGCCTTCAAGTTCTGGAGAACCAGCCAGTCATTCAGTAAAGCCTAATCTCGTTGAACTCAGTGAGATCTCTGATACAAATTCAACTCTCAAATCACCCCACCCTCTGAAGCAGGGCAAGCAGGGCAGACGAAGTATCCAAAAGTCCGCTTCCCTTCCCACCTTACCAGGGGCTGAGAGTCTGTGTTTGGGACATCATTCATATTTTTCTGACCTTCCTGATTCTGCTCTCCTTCCAACCCCCACTCCCTACCCCGGCACAGCGAATGAAAAGTATGAAACATTCTTGAATCAAGCCAGGAAAAACACAGACAAAGACTATAACAAATGTGAAACGCTCGATCACTTTGACATAATAACTGAGGAAGTGCCAGAGGATGAGCCTGCTGAGGTAAGGCAGCTCCAGCCTGCGCAGGATGCCTGTGCAGAAGGGCGGTGTGTGCAGAGTGCACAGGAGGTGTGTGCAGAAAGGCGCTGTGTGCAGAGTATGTGGGGTGCATGTGCAGAAGGGTGCTGTGTGCAGAAGCCCAGGGGCAAGAACATGGTCTCTGAGGTAGAGAAAGGAGAAAGACAGAGATAAGGCAAAGAAGCAGGAAGCTAGGAGAGGCAAGATGAGCCCAGGAGGTGAGCTATCAGGTGACTGACCTATTAAGGTTTTTGGACTTCATCCTGAGGGCAACCAGAGGTGTGGCCTAATCGACTTCGCATCTTTAAGAGATCCCTCTGGCTGCCTTGCGGAGCTCTGAGGGGACAGGAACTTGGGGATGATGAGAGTAGATTCGAGAGATCAGTTTTTTTAGAAGCTGTTGCAGGGCCAGGTGCAGTGGCTCATTCCTATAATCGCATTACTTTGGGAAGCCAAGGATGGCCTGAGGCCAGGAATTTGAGACCGGCCTGGGCAACATGATGAAACTCCATCTCTACAATTTTTTTTAAGCTGATGGAGTAATTCTAGGTGAGAGATGGTAGTGCTGTAAGCAATGGTGATGACAGTGGGGACAGGGCAAACTGGTTCAAGGAATATTCCAGAAATAGAATGGTCAAGACTTAGGCATTGACTGGATATGGGCTTGGGGTTGAGGGGACCTCTAAGTCTTGCTTGGATGACAAGGTAAGGAGAGGGGACTGAGATAGGAAACTCAGGAGGAGAAACGAGGTCTTGGTGGGAGGGGAGGGAAGAGAAAGGAGTTCAGCTGCTTCCCGTGGCTACCGAATGTGAGATTACTGTGTATCATCTGTGAAGAGCAGCCAATAGGGAACCAGAACCACTGCTGGGCACCTCGGAGAGAGAGAGAGGTTGGAGAAAGTGACTTGAGAGTCATCAGATGATCATTGCAATCACAGGAAATGGGGAGATTCCCTAGGAAGTGTGTCTAGTGAGCAGGAAAAAAGGCAGATTCAGAATGGAGCCCTAAAGTACCCCAGCATCTGAGTGGGGGAGAGGGGTGGCCAAAAGGTTCTGGAAAAGTCAGGAGCATGTGGTGCCACAGGGGTGGGAGCCAAGTGAGGGTCTCTGGAGGAGAGAGCTTCTCAGCTTATAAATAAAGGATGGGATAGGAAGGCAAAATCCCAATATGTCCTCCCTCATCACCCCTGAAAGTCCTGTTTTAACAGTCTATTCCTGACCATGACAGCTGCCATCCCCCTGTGCTCTTCTTTCCAAATGCAAATGTGCATCAGCATATGTTCTAAGGAAGAATCATATATGTGGCTAGAGAGCCCTTAGGTTGGTTAAGAGGCGGCTCTAATGTGGGGGAGAACGGTGTCATGGGAGAGACTGGGAGCACCAAAACCCGTTGGCGATTATTTGTTTTGCAGAAGCCTGGTTCAAGTACAAGATGCTAAAAGTGAACCTTAGCACCAAGGATGATCATAATTAATAACATCAGTTACCACTTATTGGACTCATACTAAGCCTGTGCCACACGGTTAACCTGCACTGTTGTCTTGTAAAATCCTCCCACAATGAGGGTGGGGGGAGAATGATGCCGCTGTCATCTAAATTTTAGTTTTACAGAAGTGAAGTGCATGTCCCAAGGCAAGCACAGAGCTAGGATTTGAACCCAGGCCTGCCCAGCTGCTAAGATGATCTCTTAGCCTCTGCCTTCTCCTGCCAGCCCCAGGCTGCCCACTGGAAGCAATGGTGTGTCTCTACCTGCTTACTGGTTTCCCAGGCTGCACCTTATCAAAGCCTAGGAGAGCAGTGGGGTGGGGTTTCTGTGAATATGATGGGACGTGCAGAGCCAAGCTGGTCCCCTTGAGTAGGGCAGGGTGGACCACTCGTGGCTCAGGAGCCAAGTACAGAGTTGGCTTTGTTGCTCTAGAATCCGGACAACTGGGAGGGCTGTCAGCGGACCCTGCTCCTCTCCCAATTTGTCACACTTCCACTCTCACCTCCTGTGCCTCACTGGGCCATGGCACACATTAACCTTCCCTGCTGGGCCCTAGACCTAAGGATTAGCCCTTTGCAAACAGTATTTGTCAACCTTTTCCATTATCACTCCCTAAAAATCCATTTTAGACCTTTTTTCCTAATACTCTCCATGAAATATTTTTATGTGTTATATATAAAATGTAATCTCCTTGAATAGTTTGATATGTACTTTTTACCTTTTTATTTTGAAATAATTGTAGATTTACAGGGAATTTAAAAAAAAGGGTTTTCCCAACAATAACATCTCGTATAACTATAGTACAACATCAAATCCATGAAATTGACATTTGTACAGGCCACAGAGCTTATTCAGATTTCACCACTTTTCTATGCGTGTGTGTATGTGTGTGGTGCAGTTCTGTGCAATGTTATCACATATAGATTTGTGAACCCACCACTGCAATTAAGATGCAGAACTATTCCATTACCACAAGGATTCCTCATGCTTCCTGGGGAAATAAAATTAAAAACAAAATCTCCTTCCAACCCAGAAAATCTATCCACAAAGGTAGAAGAGAAAGAAAACAATTTTATTATTGAATAAGCATTAAACCAGAATGTAATGCACATCGCAGGCAATCTGCTGAGAGATTGCAAAGACAGAATGAAGTCTGCCCCTCCTATAGAGCCAACCAGATCCAAGCCATTTCATGTTCTCAGAGTAAATAATGGCTAGTCTCAAGTAAGAGGACTTGACACCATCATTTGTCACACATAGTTTATCCTAAATCGACATGGTAATTGAGGTGACCAACTGTGTTAACTAATTGGCTTTATCCAAAGGAAAAACAAACTTCTCTTTCTAGCAGGGCCCATGGAAGCTAGGCTCCCATCCTCTCCCAGACAAAGGAAAAACAAACTTATCTCTCTAGCAGGGCCCCATGGAAGCTAGGCTCCCATCGTCTCCCAGAGACTGGGACTAGGGACTTCATCTTCCTTGTTGATTACAGGTCAAAGAGATGGTTCCCAGGTCCTTGAGAAAGACACTTCTGGTTCCTAAAGCTGGCAAGAGGCTTGTTTCACTTTTTAAAAGATTTATCTACATTTCAAAGAGATAACATTTCAAAGAACTTAAAATTACAGATGTTCTAACCTAAATACTCTAAGCAAAGGGGAGGAGGAGAAGCCTCTTCCCTTATTTTCAACAAGGAGAACTAAGTCTCATTTTCCATTTGTTTTTGGCCTTACATGTGACTAGATTATAACCACACCCACCCCTCTCTCCCTGTCCCTTACCTCGGGCAGCCGCTCATCTGTTCTCCATCTTGAGCCTTTTATTATTTCAAGAGTGTTATATAAATGGAATCATACAGCACATCACCTTTTGAGATTCACTTTTTTCATTCCACATAATGCCCTTATAATCCATTCAAGTTGTGCACCTCAATAATTCACTCCCAGCGGGGCGCGGTGGCTCACGCCTGTAATCCCAGCACTTTGGGAGGCCGAGACGGGCAGATCACGAGGTCAGGAGATCAAGACCATCCTGGCTCACACGGTGAAACCCGTGTCTACTAAAAATACAAAAATTAGCCGGGCGCGGTGGCTGGTGCCTGTAGTCCCAGCTACTTGGGAGGCTGAGGCAGGAGAATGGCGTGAACCGGGGAGGCGGAGCTTGCAGTGAGTGGAGATCGCGCCACTGCGCTCCAGCCTGGGCGACAGAGCAAGTCTCCGTCTCAAAAAATAATAATAATAATAATTCATTCCCTTTTACTGCTGAGTATTCCATGGTATGGATATACTGATTTGCTTACCCTCCCACACCCTTCCCAGGAAAAATTTAATGCCTTAAACATACTGTGTATCTGTTTCTGTTCTGTAGCCCTTTGGGGGTCACAAATCATTGTAATATTTAAGATATTTTCCACCACCCTCCAAGAGCTAATTTTTGCCTCTTTGGGGGTGATATTGTCCCTGTTGAGAATGCATGTTCCTAAAGAATTTGCTGACTTGCTCCTCTTTCTTGCTTCAGGTAAGTGCTCATCTCCAGATGGAGGTAGAAAGACTTATAGTCCAAAGCTATGTCCTAGAACATCAGAAAACAACCACCCCTGATCCTATGGATGACACCTGCTTCAGCCATCGGAGTCGCTGCAAACTGGCCAAGTGAGTGGTTTCCAGTGACCGCCCTTCTGTGCTGTGCTTGTTTCAGAGTGTAGCAGAGCAAGCAGTGCTGCCTCGTGCGGCATGCTCCCTGAAACACTGGCTGATCATCGCGGAATGAAATCCATTCATCTCAGTTATCTGCCATCCCCTAGCATCAAGCCAGCCGGGCAGGTTTCTGCCTCTTCAAGTGAGAACAATACAGCTATGTCGAATGGACAGGCTCTGCTTCAGGTCCATAAGGGCCCACACTGAACGTGTTCTGAGATAATGGCCAAAACAGCGATGTGAATCTCTGGGAGAGTTAACATTGTTTCTAGTCTCCTTTTGGGTAGCCATTCGTTGTTCTCCACTCTGGAGAATAAAATTGTGCACAAGAGGTAGAAAAAAAAAAAAAATCAGACTCTTTCACTTTTGGAAAAGTAGCCTTCCAGGTTTGAAAGTGACTAGTAAGTCTATTAACCATTTCAGAGTCCAGCTGCCAGAGTACATCCTGGACTTTGGCTACATCATCCTTGGCGACGTCCGAACCCACATCATCAAGATCACCAACACCAGTCACTTTCCAGTGTCGTTCCATGCAGACAAGCGTGTCCTTCATGAGACAGGTACCCAGGCTGGGGAGACCCTTTCCTATTGCACTTGGTCATTTCTCACAAGGAACCCATCAGTACTGTCCTCCTGGAACAGCATTTGTGCCTCTGGAATCAGCTAAAAGGATTCTTGGGCTATTCAGTGATCCTTTGAGCAGTCATTCTGACCCAGTGGGGGCTTTCTCTAGAGCAGCTCTTGTTCGCTGTTTCTCTTTCCCACTAAGAAATATTTTTTGTTTTGGTCCAGGATTCAGTACCAAGCTAGATCGTGTAAAGAATCTGCCTCATTGTGAAACGGAAATATTTGAAGTGAGATTTGACTCACAGGGGGCCAATCTTCCTGTTGGAAGCAAAGAAGTCATTCTGCCCATCAAGGTACAAGGCACCACTGGGCCCACCCGGCCCTGCAGGTTTCCAGCTCTGCTTGTGATCGCCCTAAGATAATCCAGTTATTATGTCAGACCTGTGATTCTTGTTTTCCCCAACCCCATGCCACATGATGACTGCAGTTTATACCCTCTCCAGGTGGTTGGAGGGCCAACAGTTCACATCCGTGTCCAAGCCAAGGTGACCATTCCAACCATGACTCTCTCTCATGGAAAAGTGGACTTTGCCACAATTCAGTGTGGACAGTGCCTGGTGGAAACTATTCAGCTTTCCAATCATCTCCAAGTGCCTTGTGAATGGTTTGTCCAGAGCCAAAAGCCTGTTGACAAGGTAAATGAGCTGTGGCCCATTGGTCCTCCTTTCTCCATCTCCATTTCAGCCAGATTTGTAACTCTAGGCCTTGGCGCTCATCATTTCAACCTCCTGCTCAAAGACTCAGTGGCAACAGTTGCCTCCTGAATAAAACCTGGGCCCTTAGCCCAGCGCTTGAGGTCCTATCAGGCCATACTGTCAGGTGGAATGTCTTATTCATCTTTGTACCTCTGGTATCTACACATTCCCTGACACCTGAGAGGTACTCAGGAAATGTGGGTTGTGTGAGTGGAAGGTAAATGAGCTCATTTTCCATAGAAGGTGATCTAATTGTCTAATATGTATAAACCAGCTGGAGAAACACATGCCGAAGTACTTAAGACAGAAACTACGTGCTGAATTAAAGCCAAAGACACGGATCTTCGAAATCCAGCCCATTTCTGGAGTCCTGGATCCTGGTGAGAAGTCCAACGTGCAGGTGAAATTCATGCCAAAAGAAGAGGTGAGCTTTAAAGAAACGTGGCTTCATTTCGGTTCTCTGGACCTCTTTGAGCTTTACTCAAAGTCCATGCTTGTTTGGGTCTCAAGGGAAGCTTTGAGTGACCTGTGCCTGGCATTTCTGAATATGGCATCTCAAGCACTTCTGGTTTACATAGGAGCTGTGTGGCCTGGTGGTCTGGAATCATCAGACTAAAATATCAATTTTTATCAGAAGGCCGAGTTTAGTAGCCTTCTGCCTCTGCACACTTACATGCTGTGTGTCTTTGAGGAAATTACTTAGCCTCATTCAGTCTCAGTTCACTCATAAATAAAATAAAAAATAGTAATATTGTATATCAAAAGTCCCTTCTTGAAATTCTGAAATCCAATAAGATCCAAAACTGGGGGTGGGGGTTTTGAGATTTCATAAGCTTCGGACCAAAACTCATTTGGCAGAAAAATCTCATCTGAATTGACATGAGACCATTTAACCTTTGTTTGTACCACTTAGTTTTCAGAGTCAAGCATTGCCACCAACCATTAATGTGTTTGATTACAGGGGACCTGTCCCAGACCCTGCTGAGGGTATTAGGTAACATAGGGTATATACACTGTGTTTACTATTTTAAAAAATCTGAATTTGAAAGTATCTGGCCCCTGGGTTTCAGATAACTTATTGTCAACCTGTAATGACTACCTCCTGAGGTCATTTTGAAGATTAAACGCACAGTATTGAATAAAGTACACAGCATGCTGCTCTATGTAAGTAAGTCTCTCAATAACTATCATCATCAGTAGTCGTGAGAAGTACGTCCCGGTAGATGGCCTCCTGGAGCCCCATAAATGTTTCTTTTGTGAACATCATCAACTCAAAGCTACTTCTGATCAGGAACATAGTAAAATTAATAAAATCCTAGAACCAGAGAGAATCTCAAGAGGTTGCACTGGAAAGACTTTTATTCAAAACCTAAGGCACTTGGGAAATATATTTTTCTCTATTCTGTTATTTTAAAAGAAAAATTGATCTGTGTTTTATAGAAGAGCTATGGTTAACTCCCATTTTCCTTGTAATCGCTTTGAGGAAGTGCTTAAGCACCTTCAGTGAGAAAGAGAAAAAACAAACAACTTCCTATCTCATTCTAAAATAAAACCTATGTTTTTATCATTATCAAAATCTTCCCAGTCCGTTTAAAAGAAAATTAGCAATATGTTTGTCATTCTTAAAGAGTCTTAACATTTTAAAAGGGTTTACTCAAGATTGTGGATTTTTTCCATTACTTAATGAGGGAAATATAGTAAAAAAAAAAAAAGAAAAAAAAAAAAAACTAGATTTGTTCAAGCAGTTTCATGAATGTTGAGTTGGAATTGGTCAAAGTTAATAAAATGTTTCCACCAATTAAGAGAGAAATTTATTAGCTGTATACAAGGAATTGGTTAGCCCTGCAGGCCATATAATCCATATATCTGCATCATCATCAACATCAGCAGTGCCAAGAAATCAATGACATCCAGACCAACAATTCTTAGGCATTATAACATGCTCAAGAAAATGAATGAAATGTTTTAGAAAGATTTCCATAAGCAGCAATTAAAATATAGAAGTTTGAATCATAAGGTACTAAGCCCATAACTATATAGAAACCCCTCTTAGCCAATAGTTTATCTTATTGTGTATCTATGTGTATGTCTGTATATATTCCATCCATTTGCTTTTTCCCCTTCAAGCTAACATAGGAGGTCTTCAAATTGTGATTTTCCTAATTTCCACTCAAGCCAAGCCACAAGTCCAGCTATACCAGAATAACCTAGGCGTCTGGTTAAAAATACTGAATCCCAGCCTTACTCTGCCCCTACAGAGTCAGGGTTTCTAGGGATGGAATCTGAGGATCTGCATGTTTAATAGGTTCCCCAGTGAAATCAGACTAGGAACTATGGGATGGAAAGTAGATTTGGGTACCATTTTGAGAAAACATATGAGTAGTTATGATATCACTATTGACCAGTATCTGGTTGTGATTGTATCTGATGAACTGAATGCCCCAGCTCTGGCATTCTGCCAAACTCTGGGAAAATATGCAAAGCACACGCTTCAGAATCATCACTCCTCGGGAGCAAGGGAGCTGGGGTCTTTTTACCGAAATCCCCAGAGTCATTGCTTGATAACTAATTCCAGATGGTGTCATTTCCCTGGCATTTCTGCCCTGCCCTCCCCTGCCCATGAGCAGCAGGGTCCATGAAATGAGAACCTGTAGGCCCAGAGGCGCAGACAGTGGCAGTTGGAAGTCTGAGCACACTGGAAGATCCGAGGGATGTGACAGTGACACTCAGAAGGCTTGCTACACATGATGAAGCACTTGATACAAGTGCTGGAATGCTAGATGCCCAGAATGGATTTGATATCTAGCACTTGGTACAATGCCTGCCATGCTAAATACCCAGTACTTATATTAATTCAGTAATGTAAATTACTCCTATGCAATTTTATTATAAGTTTTCTCTCTTAATCTAAATAGATAAGTTTTTTCCCCTCAGCGGTGTTTTGTTTTACATGACATGTAGTGGAAATAAATTCAGATGCTTGTTTTGTTTTTATGTTTTCCAGAAATTCTACAGCCAAACCCTGGTGTTTCAGATTGCCCAGAGTGCTCAAAAGCTTACCCTGCTGGCACGTGGGCAAGGTCTAGAGCCACGCCTGGAATTTAGTCCTTCAGTCCTGGATCTGGGGCCACTGCTACTTTGTGCACCTGGAGACGAGGCCGAGGTGATAGTGAAGAATCCCTGCAACTTCCCCATTGAGTTTTATTCCTTAGAATTTGATCAGCAATATCTCATAGAAGAAAAGGTGAGCAGAGGCCAAAGCCAAACTCTGTTTTTCTACACGTGCTGGACCCTGCTATGTACTCATGCTCTTTTCTCTGCATGCAATAACATCCTCCTGGCCTTTCCTATCATCTTTTTCCCCTTGAATTCTTCCTTGTCAATTTAGTGATCACTTCTTTAGAGCCTTTTCTGAGCTACTTCCCTTGACCTGAGTAGAATCCTAGACATTTTAAGCAGCTAATTGAAAAGCTAATGCATGTTCATGGTCAAAATTCAAACAGTAAAGAACCATACGTAGCAACTTGCCAATATCATTGTATTTGAAATTGAGTTACTTGTAGACAGCATGTAATTGGATCATTTTTAAAAATATCTTTTGCCAATCTCTGACTTTAGTTGATATATTTAGACAGTTTACATTTAGTGTAATTATTGCTATGTCAGGACTTAAGTCTACCATCGCATGTTGTATTGTTTTTGGTCTGTTTACTTTTTCCTACTTTCCTGTCAGTTACTTCAACGTAATTTAAAATTCCTTTTTTATTTACTCAGAGTATTTTTTGGGTGTATCTCTTTGTATAGCTCATTTAGTTATTGCTATAGGTATTACGTTATCTGCACATAACATTATAATCAACTGGTATTGACGTTTTACCAGTTCTAGTGTAATTTAGAAAACTTTCGTCCATTTAACTCCCTTCAGCCTTCCGATTTTTAATATAACTGTCTTAAATATTTTTCTTATATTAGCTAGCACTATAATTATTGTTTCAACTGCTGAACAAACATTTGAAGACCCCAGAGGAAAGGGAAAATGTATTATATTTGTCTCTCTGTTTACTCTGTTTCTGTTCTTTCTTCCTTTCTGATATGCCAAGATTTCTTCTTTTATTATTAACTTCCTGTTTAGAGAGCTACTTTTAGCTCTGCTGTTAGGGTATGCCTGCGGATAGAAATTTCTTAGTTTTCCTTCGAGAATGCCTTGACCTCCCCCCTCATCATTGAAAGATTTGTTCACTGGATATAAAATTCTGAGCTGACGATTCTTTCATCCCTTGGAATATATGCCACTTTCTTCTGGCCTCCGTGGTCTGATGAGAAATTCAATGTTATTTGAATTATTTTTTTTCCTCTGTAGGGAAGATTTCATTTCTCTCTCAGTTCTTTGAGGAATTTTTCTGTGTCTTAGTTTACAGAAGTTTGACTATAATGTGTCTTGGCATAAATTTCTTTTGGTTTATTCAGTGTGGGATTTGCTGAGTTTCCTGAATCTGTTGATCTTTATCTTCTTTCCAATTTGGAAATTTTTCAGGCATTATTCATTTGAGTACCTTTTTCAGCTTCATGCTCTTTCTGCTCTCCTTCCAGGGCTCAAATAACACTCAGATATTTTGTTACCGTTTTATAGTTCTTTAAGGCTCTTTTCTTTTTTTTTTTTAAGACTATTTTATCTGTTATCCAGAGTAAGTTAATTTCTGTTATTTTATCTTCAAGTTCACTGATTCTCTTCTCCATCCATTTCATTCTGCCCACATAGTGAGCTTTTATTTTGGTAACTGTATTTTTAAGTTCTAAAACTTTCATTTAGTTCTTTTTTATATCTTGTGTTTCTTTGCTAAGACTTTCTTTTTTTTATTTGCTTCAAGTATGTTCATAATTGTTCACTAAAGCATTACAATGATGGCTACTTTAGAATCTCTGAAAGATAACTAATATCACTATTACCTTGAAGTTGGTATCTATTCATTTTCTTTTATCATTCAAGCTGAAATGTTCCTGTTTGTTACTATGATGAAGGATTTTTAGTTAAAACCTGGGCATTTTTGGTATTATGTTATGAGACTCTGGACCTTATTTAAATTTTGTTTTAATTGGCCTTTTCTGAAACAACTTGGGCAAGGAGAAGGGAGCACTGCCTTCTTTCTTTTTTTTTTTTTTTTTTTTTTTTTTGAGATGGAGTCTTGCTCAGTCGCCCTGGCTGGAGTGCAGTGGCCAGACCTCAGCTCACTGCAAGCTCCGCCTCCTGGGTTTACGCCATTCTCCTGCCTCAGCCTCCGAAGTAGCTGGGACTACAGGCGCCCGCCACCTCGCTAGTTTTTTGTATTTTTAGTAGAGACGGGGTTTCACCATGTTAGCCAGGATGGTCTCGATCTCCTGACCTCGTGATCCACCCGTCTCGGCCTCCCAAAGTGCTGGGATTACAGGCTTGAGCCACCGCGCCCGGCCACTGCCTTCTTACTGTCAGATGCAGGTAATAGTCTAGGTTCCCTCCTTGGCCTTCTTTGACAAACAGTAGGAGGAGCTCTTCATTACTGCTGGGCAGGAGTGGTATTTCTGGCTGTCTGCAAGGCCTCCATTGATACCTTCCTGGCTGGGAGAGGCAGGAGTGCCTTGTTGCTACTCTCCACACAGCCTCCACAGACTCTGCATGGAAAGGTAGAGGGGTAGCCATATTATCCAGGACCACTGGGTAATGACAAAAGTTCTGACTCTCCACTAGACCTCATCTGACACCACCCCAGCAGAGGGGAAGAGGGGCATTTCTTTACCATCAAATGGACGTGGAAGTCCAGGCTCCCTACATGGGCTTTACTAACAGTTTTAGAGGGGAGGGGAGGTCTTGTTACCCACTGGCAGGGAGGACACTCCTAAGATGTCCCAGACTTGACAGGTTCATTTCCTGCCCAGATCTGGAGCCAATCATTTTTCCAAGGAGCCCTTGTTCCTTTTAGTATGAAATGGCATTTAGAGATCACAGTCTGGACCACTGGATTGTGACTTTCTAGGTCTTTTTAGTAAATAGAACTAGGAAATGTGATTTTTAAGAGGGGAAAAAAATCATAACACATATGGTGTTTCAAATCCCAATTTAAGATTATAGGATTTTATCTAAATTCTTTGATGATATATTTGTTTCTGCTTTCTCTTGAAAATCATGGATATAAACTTACTTATCAATTTATCTTATAAAATATACATTTAGCCAGGCACAGTTGTACACACATAATCCTAGCATTTTGGAAGGCCAAGGCAGAAGGACTGCTTGAGCTCAGGAGTTTGAGCCCAGCCTGGGCAACATAGAAAACCCTATCTCTACAAAAAAAATACAAAATACTTTGGGAGGCCGAGGCGGGTGAATCACGAGGTCAGGAGATCGAGACCATCCTGGCTAACACGGTGAAACCCCGTCTCTACTAAAAAATTAAAAAATAAAAAATAAAAATATTAGCCGGGCGTGGTGGCACGTGCCTTTAGTCCCAGCTACTTGGGAGGCTGAGGCAGGAGAATGGCGTGAACCCGGGAGGCGGAGGTTACAGTGAGCTGAGATCGTGCCACTGCACTCCAGCCTGGGTGACAGAGTAAGACTCTGTCTCCGAAAAAAAAAAAAGGTACAAAATAATTTAGCTGGACATGCTGGCACATGCCTATAATTCCAACTACTCGAGAGGCAGAGGTGGGAGTTCCAGTTGAGCCTGGGAGGTCGAGGCTGCAGTAAACCAAGATCATACCACTGCACTCCAGCCTGGGTGACAGAGTGAGACCCTGTCTCAAAATAAAATAAAATAAAATAATTAATAAATAGCTTCAAAATAGTAATATCAATATTCCTACTAATAGTAAGACTACCGAGTCCTATTATCCATAAGCATGGTGAGGCCTCTGTGCTGTGTTCCAGCAGTTCCCCCAGATCCGCATCTCATGCTCCCCACCCTGCTGCCCTACCTTGAGCTACACCTTTGTCTAATAACCTTAGTGTCCTACTCTTTGAAACAGCCTCTTAATTCCCTCCTATGAGCAATATTAAAATTAGCTAGTAATCTCTTTTTCCCTCTCCCCTTTCCATCCTCTAATTTAAAATGACTTTATTTCCAGTTAATACCAGCTGAGTAGTCATCTCATGTACCCTTCCCCCATATTTGCTACTTGTATTTTATCTATATTGTCAGAGCTTATAGTATTAAGGTGTCAGGACTTAATTTCCATCGTGGAGTCTTAGTTTTACACTAAGGCATATTGAATGCCCAACACCAATCCTTACAATGAAGCTTCTCCAATCACTTCTGGATTATCTACAGTTCATTCTCTGGTGGATTTCTCAGGTAGGGATCATGGGAATGATATTCTCTGAGTATTCAAACATTCATAACAATTTATCTGTGACTTTTGAAGATCAGATACAATATTCTTGGCTTACATTTTCTTGACTTGACTATTTTAAATGTGATGCTCCATTGTTTCCTCATAAGGTATTGCTGTCCATGAAGCCCAACGCTGTATTTGTTATCATTTGCTGCATAATAAATTAGCCCCAAACTTACCAACTTAACACAGTAAACGTTTGTCATCTTGTGCTTTCTGTGGGTCAGGAATTTGAAGGTGGCTTAGGTGAGGGGGGATTCTGCTTCCTCTGGACCCTCCCCGACTCAACCTTTGAATCTTCTGTCTTCTTTGCTTCCAATGTTGATAGCCCGCTTAGTTTGCAGTCTGCTCCCAGAAGTTTTTCTCAGAATGGGAACCTGCCCCTATGGGGCAGATTCTTATAAGATCCTTAGTGGCTTCTGGGGGCACAGCACCTTCTGTTGAGAGTCAGGCTCCGTGGAAAGCACAATCTAAGACTTGAGATTTGCATGTGGGAGGTTTCCTGGGGGCAGTCTCAGGAACACCTGTGAGGAATAGGACAGCAGAGTTGGGCAGAGCGAGATGAACTGTGATGAAATGGCAACAGAGACTTCAGCTAATTGCACAGGAAGCTCCGGAGCTGGGTTGGCCCTTTGGAGTTGCCCCAGTTGCTGCTTGTTTGCCAGGCCTTTGTGCCCTGCATCAGCCAGTCTTTGGCATATTGCCTCCTTTGCCCACTGATTCTCTATGCTACCTGTATCCTTTATCACAGTTCCATAAATAATGGGTCAATTCTGAGCTTTCTCTTCTATTTCATTGGTCAGTGTGTCTGTCCCAGCATCATTGCCACTTTGTCTATTACTACAGCTTCCTGATAAGGCTTGTCATCTGGTAGGGCAATACCCATCTTTTATTCCTTTTCATTAATACTTTAATTTTGCCCTTCCATGTAAATTTTAGAATTTACATGGATCTTATTTTACATGGAGCTTATTAGCAGTGGTGTTCAAATATTTACATCGAACTTATTGGCAGTGGTGTTCAAATAACTAAAAATGGGGATCCTGAAGAAGGATTATCTAACAAAACAGATTTTTGCTACCAATAAATCAGGTTGTAGAAGAAGTAAATGCTTTTTAAAACTTAATTTTATTGTGTCTTATAAATACACATACACACTAGTATTGCCAGATTTAGGAGAAAAAATACAGGCTGTCTAGTTAAATTTGAATTTCAGATAAATAACAAATTTTTTTAGTATGTCTCAAATATTACACAGGACATATTTATACTAAAAAGTTATTCCCCCGTCTCTACTAAAAATACAAAAAGAAACTAGCCGGGCGTGGTGGCGGGCACCTGTAGTCCCAGCTACTCAGGAGGCTGAGGCAGGAGAATGGTGTGAACCCGGGAGGCAGAGCTTGCAGTGAGCCGAGATCGGGCCACTGCACTCCAGCCTGGGCGACAGAGTGAGACTCTGTCTCCAAAAATAAATAAATAAATAAATAAATAAATAAATAAATAAATAAATAAAAGTTGTTCATTGTTTATCTGAAACTCAAATTTAACTAGGCATCTTGTATTTCATCTGGCAGCCCTAGTACACATTCACGTGAACACATGTGCACACGTGCACATACTTACTACTATTTTACCTCTTTTTTTCCTTGGATCCTCTATGTATGAGACCATACCCTTACTTAGTGTAAAATTGCTAACCACAATATTGTTTAAGAATTAATGTGTCACTCAAGGTAGATAATGGAGTTCTGAACTTTTGTCATGGGGAAAAAAAAGGAAAAGAGTATATATTATTCTTAAAACAAGAAGAAAATTTATTTCCACATGTGAAATGCCTAGGCTGAAATGGAGCAAAATAAAGATCCATGTATCCCCACAGGCTCAGAGCTCAGCCCTACTTCTGAGACCTCTCCAAAGGGCCCCACTCTTTGAAATCCAGAAAGTATTTGTATAAGTCTCAGCCTCAGGCAGGAGCAGAAGTTTTACAAAATCAGTGACCTGCAGGGAGATTCCTAGTGAGACCAACAGGGTTCCCGTTCTCCCCTCGAGCAGATCTTGCGGAAGCTGAAGGGCTATGATTCCTACAACACCCTGCTGCTGCCTCCCCGCAACCCTGGAGAGAAGCTGCCCCCAGAACTGTACGAGTACTTTAAGGAGATGAAGAAGTCAAAAGAGGAGCAGATGAGGGTGAAATATCTGGAGAATCTGGCACAGGAGAATGGTGAGAACTCAACATGGAGAACCCCTGGCACTAACCGTTGCCTTCGCACCCCTGAACTACCCCTGCCATGGGACCAACCCATTTCTGAGTACCTGCCAGGTGCCGGGCAGGTGCTGTCTGCCTTGTGTATTTTATTTCTAACCCTTACAAAATGGGTTGTGTTATCCCCATTTTATGGATGCATAGGCTGGAACACATTCTGCTGTCACTAGGGCCCAATTTGGGTAGTACAACCTAAAAACTGCTAATACAGATGGAATAACACTTGCTGGATGCCACATTGAGGGCTTTGCATGTACCGATGAGAAACTGAAGCACAGAGAGGCCAGGTCCACAGTTTTAAGTGGCAGAATCAGGATTCCAGCCCAGGGCTGTCCGACTCCAGAGTCCATGATGGTAACCACTGCCTCCTTTGGGTAGACCTAGGTGAGGCAAAGTAATGTAGAAAGGTAGAAATTGGTGCCCTAAAAGCAGGGGGTGGGCATTCCCTCAAGCAAAAGACCAACCCCTCCATAGTCCTCAGGCCAAACTCCAATCACAGAGCTGTCCTGTGCTCTCAGAATGGTGCCCTTTCTGGCCCACCACCCCTGAGTTATCCCATCATCTGCCCAGGGGCTCTTGTGTGCTTGCCCATAAAGGTTCCTCACTGACTTGTGGGACTGTGTGACTTATGAGGCTGCGTCTTCTCTTTCCTGCTTCTCTGTAACCTCATCCTGGAAAGGTACCTACGTTGTTCTTACTTGCTTTCATCTGTGTAACAGTCATACATGTAATTATTTTCTTCACGCTCCCTCCACCATTAGCCAAGAAGTCCCTGTAAAGGCATTGATCAAATATTCCCCACGTGTAAAACCAGTGCATGGAACAGCAGTTGACCCAATAGTGCCCAAGAAATGGGTGCTGTGTGAGTGAATGCATTAATGGATTGAATGGAGTAATTTTTCGTGCCATTAGACCTGTCTCATTGTCCAGGAAATAGAAGCTAGTCAGAGACCACTAGTTTGGCTTAAAAGGAGAAGATGAGAGAAGGCAGCTGCCACCCACCCTATCTCCTAGTCATGTTCCTTGAGTTTGCTAGGGCTGCCATTGCAAATGCCACAGACTGGGTGGCCTAACCAACAGAATTTTCTTTTCTCCCACATCTGAAGGCTAGAAGTCCGAGGCTGAGTGTCAGCAAGGTTGCTTTCTTCTGAATCCCTTCTTGCAGTTGGCTGTCTTGTCCCTGTGTCTTCGCCTGGTCTTACTTCTGTGTGTGTCTGTGTCCTAATCTCCTCTCCCCATAAGGACACCAGTCCTACTGGATTAGGGCCCACCCATGTGACCACATCCTACCTTAATTACCTTTTTAAAGGCCCTATCTCCAAATCGGTCACATTCTGAGATACTCGGGGGTTAGGACTTCCACATCTGAATTGGGAAGGGACACGATTAAGCCCATCACAAGGACCCACTGTGTTGCAAGCACTGAACTGAAGTGGTGGGGAAAAAAAATAGTGAAAAAAGTGCTGGGAAAAAAAATAATAAAAAATGCAATGAATCCCTGCCTTTGAGAACTCACAGTCATGAAGAGAGTGCGAGGAGAGACACACCATCAGAGAGACTGCACAGCAGCCCAAGGCAGGGGCAGCAAGGGCTGCAACGTACAAAGGACCTCCCAAAGGCAGAGAAGGCCTTGGTGCTCCCCTTCTCCTCAGACACCATGACTGTGGGCTCACTTATCTATTTGGCCCAATGGAAGGCAGTCTAAGCCAGGATCAGTGGGTGCAGAGGGAACCCAGAAAGGCGCACGCCCTGCTCACCAGTGCCTGTCTCTACTCGCTCTGCTCTCACGCTATAGATCGTCTTTCTCTGCCTCCCTTCCTTCCAGGGAAGGCCCGCAGCCCCAAGTCACACGGCCACCATTCACAAGAGAGCTGCAACCCCTCAGGCTCAATTTCTACCTTGTGTGACAAAGAGAATGTCTTGCCCTGTAGTAGGGGGGTCACCTCATACAATCACAGCCCATTGCACCCCTGAAATGCTATAGAACAAGGGGCAATCAATGAGGAAGGTGTTGGGCCAATGAAAGGATAGCTGTCCCTAATGATGACACAGGAAATGGTCATGATAAATTAAAGAGGAAAGCAGGCTACACATCAGTATGTACAATAAAACCTCAAGCTTAGTTTCAAACAATTAAAAATTAAAAGTCTGAGAGGCTGCAACTCTCCTGTGCTGGTATGATAAAATTTAGTACAATTTCTCTGTCACCATTTCTTTGTCTATCTCCACCTCTTTTTGTAGCTGAATTCCATCATTTTTGACTCCTCTGAGTTTTCCACATTTTCTAAGCAAATGTATGATTTTAGTTCCTAAACAAATGTCAAAATGTAGAAACACTGTACACAGAGAGACTGAGGAATAGCCAACTGACTGCAGTTCTTGTTTATTTGGGTTGAATGGTCCAGGGTGATGGGAACCCGTATGGTGAATCTCCTCTTCATCTTTTTTTTCCTTTTCTGCCCCCATCTCCCTTGTCCCCCTCCTAACTCTTCCCCTGGTGTTTTCATCCTTTGCTCCTTGGCAGAAGAGGAAGATATGACCTCATCAGATCAAGGAACCTCTAACAGCACGAAGAGGACATCGCTGAGCCGAGGGATCTCTGTCACATCCAACCTGGAAGAGTGGCACGCCCTGTTGGTTGAGTCCAAAACCTATCTAGAGGAAGAGGAGGATGAGGAAAGCCTGGAAAAAATCATGTTCCAAAGTAACCGAGCATTTTAATGTTTTGATACTAGCTCTCTCCAAGCAGAAGTAGGAAGACAATATTCAGTACCTTTTCACTTCCTCCAAGCCTCCTAGTATGGCTCCTAGCCCATCTTGCCCTGCCCACCACAGCTGCCCTCTGGAGAAGCTCTGATCTGCTGCTCACACTAGGATACAAGCTTGAGAGTTGGCTGATGAGCTTAGCATACAATACATTCTTGTCACAGTAATTTGTGTTTCAAGTAGACTAAATGAAGGCCTGAATCTTTCATGCTAAGATTCCGGCAGACTGGGAGGTGTTTAGAGAAACATAATGGGGATGGGGGACATTCTCCCCAGTGTCCCCCCTAGTTGGACCATTAGAGAGCTCTTCTCTTGACCTCCCGGCATTATGGGCCCATTTTCTGGCATTTATTTTCCCCAAGTTTTACAAGATGTTGGAACCATATTTAGAAAATTAGATTCAGTGAAACTAGGTTCATGGGGGCCGTTTGCTGGTCATTGTAAACCATGACAAGGCATAAGCAACCTTGTCCTGTGCCCACCCCCAGAATAGGAATCATGGGCGAGGCTCAGGAGATCTTTAGGGAGTTAAGTCGTCATTCATAGCCCTCATCAAACAGGTGAGTAAATTAAATCAGGAGCATGTAATGGCAAAACTGAGATTAAAGACAGAAATTCCTGGCTCCATGCCTCATAATTAATCCACCCTGGCTATAATGACGGGCCCCCAAGTGGCTCCTGGTCTCTCTCAGCAGCCTTCCCCACCTCATACACCCTGACTCTGCTCCCCATGGCTGGGCTCTTCCAGGGCTGACCCTGGACATCCCACAGAGAATAAAGCATACCACAATGCTTAGGATGAAAAAACATGAAAACCATCTAAATGCCCATCAGTAGGGAACTAGTGAAATTGTAACAAAGCCATACAGTGGGAGTTATTTAGCAGCTGTTTAAAAAGAGTGAGCTATGCCGGGCGAGGGGGCTCACGCCTGTAATCCCAGCACTTTAGGAGGAGGCTGAGGCAGGCGGATCACAAGGTCAGGAGTTCAAGATCATCCTGGCTAATACAATGAAACCCCGTCTCTACTAAAAATACAAAAAATTAGCTAGGCGTGGTGGCATACTCCTGTAGTCCCACCTACTTGGGAGGCTGAGGCAGGAGAATCACTTGAACCCGGGAGGCGGAGATTGCAGTGAGCTGAGATGGTGCCATTGTACTCCAGCCTGGCAACAGAGCAAGATGCCATCTCAAAAAAAAAAAAGAATGAGCTAGACCTGTATTCAAGTAAATGGAAAGATGTCCAAGATGTATTATGTGAAAAGCAAGTTACAGAACAAAATTCAGAGTGTCATCCTAGTTTTGTTATTAAAACACTGAATATATGTGTGATGACTATGTATCTGGCTGCACACTACTCTACAAACTATTCATACACATAGGATCCTGCAACTTGCTTTTTTCTAGACGTTCCTCTAGGCCAATGCATTTGATAAATCAAGGTTTGGCAAACTTTTCCCATAAAAGGCCAGATAGTAAATATTTTGGGCTTTGAAGGCCATACAGTCTCTGCTGAAACTACTCAACCCTGCCTTTGGAGGGTGGCGATGATGACAAAGACAAGATGTAATCAAAGGATGTGGCTGTTTTCCTATACGACTTTATTTACGAAAACGAGCAGCAGGACAGATTTGGCCTGTGGGCTATAGTTGACTAGTCTCTGATACCGAAGTCATCATTTTAATAGCTGCTGTGTATTGGTTCTATAATAGGAATTTGCTATCATTTATTCAGCCATTTCCCTTAATGCTGCAGATTTCACTCATTTCTAGTATTTTGCCACTGTAAGCCATCCTGCTCTCCACACAAATGTCCTTTCTACTTTTCAGCAAGAGAGATTCCCCAAAATAAAAGTAGAGTCAAAAAATCTGTTTTTTTTTATTTTAGAAGCTCTAAACAAATTATTAGCTATAAATGTTAGTAGCTATAAACAAATTATTAGCCCAAAAGGGCCTTCTCATATACTACAAGTGGGGACTGCTGCAATGTTTGCCATTAAAAAAAAAAAAAAAAAAAAAAAAACAGCACTTAAAAAGAAATATCCATTCCCATTTCCATCAGTACCCATGTAAATTCTGGCTGTGTAGCATCCATGCCATGTGTGCACACAGCATATATTTTAAATTTGCAGCTGACAAGCTTCAGAGCATTGACAGCCACTCCATGGAGGAAGTTGGAGAGGTAGAAAACAACCCAGTGAGCAAAGCAATCGCTCGCCACCTGGGCATTGACATTTCTGCAGAAGGCCGCCTGGCCAAGAACCGGAAAGGCATCGCCATTATCATTCATGGGACACCCTTATCAGGTATGCACCAATTCTGAGGGGAGGTTAAGACCAGCAGTCATGTCTTCTCTGTAAACTCTGCGGCTTCCAGAGTGGCAACATCAGCTGTGTGGTCATGGCAAATACTAATGACTTTATTTGAGGAGCAGCATAGGGTAGCGATTACACGTTTATATCTGTGTACCTTTGGGAAAATTAAGTTGTCTGTGCTCAGTTTCCCTGTCCGTAAAGTGGTATTAACACTATCTATTTTATAGGGTAGTCATGAGAATGTGATGAGAACATTTATATAAAATGCTTATCTCAATACTTGGCACATAGTAAATACTCAAAAAGCTGCTGATGTTACCATTTTTATTACTATGATGACTATTAGCATTCACAATTATAACAATATCTGCAGTGTGAATCCTCATTGAAAAGAAGCTTCCATCACATGGTAAATATTCTCAATAAATATTTTCCTAACCATAAACCAGTCAAGGGGTGAGCCCTTGATAAACAAAGGATTCTTGTTAAAGAATCCTTTATTATCTCCAAAATTACATATGCTAACTTCACCATCAACCCAAAGGAGCAAAATCACCTACAATGGAAAAAAAAATCTTATTTGTATAGTAATTTGCAGTTTACAGAGCTCCTTCCCATCCATTTGTCTATTCAAACTTCAGAACCACTCAGAAAAGAGAATTTGACTTCCCCTACCTTATAGGCAGCTAAGGTTCAGAGAAATTCAAGGACGTCTGCCCAAGGTCACCCAGTTAGAAAGCGGCAGAGTAGAGGGATGTTGGGAGGATGCCCTGCCACCTCTATCAGCTTCAGCTTACTTGACGAAGGGCCGTGAAATCTTGTTCTGACCCAATTACTATCACTCATACAGACAACATTTATGGAGCATTTTTGATGTTCTAATCACTGAGAGGCCCAGGAATCTTAAAATGTCACAATTCATTACCCCTTCCTTTGAAGAACCTTTCCTTGAGAAGTTGTAAACCAGGACCTAAAAAGTAGAAGGCCAGATCTGTGGGCAACAGGCAGAAATCAAACAAGTCAAGTAAGAACATAACTGGAAATGTTTTGAAGACCCCGCATACACACACACACACCTGCAGAGGCTCAGGCCATTTTCGGTTGCACTAAAAGGAATGACAGAAGGATGGTTGATGGACCCGCAGAAACTGCAGACAACTGGAGAGTTAACACTAAAAATGCACTGACCTGGAAAGAGCCACCAGCCCTGTCCAGTGGAGGCTCAGTCACTTTCCATCTGCAGGTGAAAAGCCTATTAGAGTGTGAACTACAGTAATAACAAGCCTGGCATTTTTATGGAACCTTACAGCTTTCACAGAATCTTCATGAAGAACAGCTTAACAGTCTATGTCAAAATCAGACTGATCAGTATAAGTTATTTTGCCCCTTTTGTTTATGGTGAAGTTAGCACATATAACTTTTGAAGGCAATAAGAGACTCTTTTGTTTATAATCCATATACTTAAGGATTATCCCCAAACTGTTAAATTGCTGACCTCAGAGAGGGGATTAAGAAGGAGAGGGAAGACACCTCATTTGGAATGTATACATCTCTGAATTGTTTGAATTGTATTCTTTCCATAATTTAAAAATATTAAAATATTAGAGAAAAAAATCCAAGACATTAAATTATTTAAAAAGAGAAAGAAATATATGTGCAGACTCTGACCTGGCAATGTTCCTTCTAAAAATTTCTTAGGAAAAATAATTAATGATGTGGACAAGATGAACTGCTTGAATGTTCACTGCAGCACTGTATGCTGTAATAGAAACTCGGGACCAACTGTAACATTCGGTATGGGGACTGGTTAATCAGGCCACAGTACATCTATATAGTGAATTTTATTGCCATTAAAAACAGCATCTTGTACACCCATATTCATAGCAGCATTAGTCACAATAGCCAAAAGGTGGAAACAATCCAAATGACCATCAGTGGCTGAATGGAAAAAACAATATGGTACAATGTGATGCTATTCAGCCTTAAAAAGGAAGGAAATGGACAGGGCGTGGTGGCCCACGCCTGTAATCCCAGCACTTTAGGAGGTCCAGGTGGGTGGATCATGAAGTCAGGAGTTCGAGACCAGCCTGGCCCCCATGGTGAAACCCCGTCTCTACTAAAAATACAAAAATTAGCCGGGTGTGGTGGCAGGTGCCTGTAATCCCAGCTACTCAGGAGACTGAGGCAGGATAATCATTTGAATCCAGGAGGCGGAGGTTGCAGTAAGCCGAGATCATGCCATTGCACTCCAGCCTGGGCTACAGGGCAAGACTCCATCTCAAAAAAAAAAAAAGGAAGGAAATTCTGACATGTGCTACAACACGGAAGAACCTTGAGGACCTTATGCAAGGTGAAATAGGACAGTCACAAAAGGATAAACACTGTATGACTCCACTTAGATGAGGTACCCAGGTTAGTCAAATTCGTAGAGACAGAAAGAAAAACAGAATGATGGTTTCCAAGGGGCTGGGAGAGTGGTGCGTATTGGGGAGTTACAGTTTAATGGGTACAGAGTTTCAGTTCAGGAAGATGACAGCGTTCTGGAGGTGGATGGAGGTGATGGGGGCACAGCAATGTGAATGTACTTAGAACCACTAAACCATATACTTAGAAATGATTTAAGTGATAGCTCTTATGTATATTTTACCACAGTAAAAACAGTGTCATACAGGTGTATTGAATGAATAGGAAGTTGTTCATGGTATATCATTTTACATGAGAAAGGGTGCCATACTCGTGGTGTGTAGTTTGTATTAGTGTCCCATTGCTAATATAGCAAGTGACCACAAACTTCATGGCTTCACATAATGCAAATTTATACTCTCATAGGTCCGGAGGACAGAAGTCTAAAATGGGTGAGCAGGGCTGTGTTCCTTCTTGGAGGATCTGGGGTACAATCCGTTTCCTTGTCTATTCTAGCTTCTAGAAATGTTGCCTGCATCCCTTGGTTCCTGGCCCCTTCCTCCTCCTTCCCAGCCATCAGCATAGCATCTCCCAGTCTCTCCTGCTGCTTCCATGGTCGATTGACCTGCTCTGACTCCAACCCTCTTGTTCTCCTCTCATGGGGACGCATGTGATTACATTGTGCCCAGTCGGATAATCCAGGCTAATCCCCCATGTCAAGATCTGTAGATTAATCACATCTGCAAAGTCTCTTTTACCCTAGAAGGTAGCATATTTGCAGGTTCCAGGAATTAGGATGTGGAAATCTTTGGGGGAGCCCTTATTCAGCCTACCACATAACCTATTTCTTTTTTTATAAGAAATACAGTTACGTGTGTACTTAGCCACCATAGGCGAACTGTACTATCCCTGAATGAGTGGATGATGGATTTTTTTTTTCTTTTCTCTTGTCTGTTATATCTGAATTGTCAGCTCTTTTTTTTTTTTTTTGAATGAAAGTACCTTGAAATGAGAAAAGAAATCAACACAAGTTATTCTTTAAAATAAAAAAGGCTTCCTGTTAGAATCAGAGACAGGAAGAACTACAAAGTATTTTAAAGATCATCTGATAGAACCTGGTTCTTAAACAGACCGGGTGCAGTAGCTCACACCTGTAATCCTAGCACTTTGGGAGGCCAAGGCGTGTGGATCACTTGAGGTTAGGAGTTCAAGACCAGCCTGGCCAACATGGTGAAACCCCATCTCTACTAAAAATACAAAACATTAGCCAGATATGGTGGTGGGCACCTGTAATCCCAGCTATTCGAGAGGCTGAGGAAGGAGAATCGTATGAACCCGGGAGGTGGAGGTTGCAGTGAGCATAGATCTCCCCACTGCACTCCAGCCTGGGTGACAGAGTGAGACTTCATCTCAAAAAAAAGAAAAAAAGAATCTGTTTTTTAAACTGAGGAAAAACCCAGTGAGGATGCAGATTGCCACAGCACGCACACATCGGTGGCAGGGTTAGAATCAGACCCACGGCCCTGACTCCAGGCTGAGGTCTTCCTTCTCTTTGCTGCTGACACCTCCAGCCACATGGGAAGGAGGCAGAGCACTCAGAGAGATCACTTTGCAGGGACCTCTGTTCTTGAGACCTTTTCTGTGTGGGACACTGAGCAAATGAGCACCATTAAATTCAACCCCCTCGTCTTTTTGATAGGAAAGTCAGCCACCGCCATCAGCATGGCCAAGTACTACAACGCGGCCTGCCTGAGCATCGACTCCATTGTGCTGGAAGCTGTATCTGACAGCAACAATGTCCCAGGGATCCGGGCCCGTGAGCTCTGCATCAGGGCTGCCATAGAGCAGTCCATGAAGGAAGGAGAGGAGGCTGGTAAGAACCCATTCTCCCGGCTTTTTGTGGCCAAGTCACCAGCACCCTCACTGGCAACACCCATCTTCTCTGTGCCCCACTGAGCTCTCCTCCCACAGCCTGGTTGAAGTTTGCCCTACAGCATGCTGCCGACTTCATAGCCCAGAGAATTCTCTTCACGAAGCATGCCCGGGTCTCCTGCCCTGCCCACTGCCAGCGTGCTCTTGCCGCTGTAGGGACCAGGACAATGAATAAGACACAGCCCACACCTTTGGAAGTCTGACACCTAGGGTGGGGGGGGGAGAAGCAGACTTGGGGTCACTCAGAGCAAAGGAAAATAATTTTGCAACAGAAATATCAGCTTCTGTGAAAGAGCGAGTTTGGGATGAATGGGTTCCAACAAGGGTGATTTGGGAAGTTTTCAAGGAAACGGGTTTGAAGAAGCAAGAGAATGTTAGTAGGCAAAGATGGGGACAAGGACATCCCAGACCGAAAAAGCAGGGAAGCTGATCATAAATTAGGGGTGGGAAAGCAGGTTGAGGCCAATCATTGTTGACCTTGAATGCCAACTTAGATTAGGAATTTAAGTTTTATGTTCAAGGAAAAGAGCCATTGGGACAGTTTTCACACTATGGAGAAATGGTCAGAAAATCACTATAGGAAGGTAGCCCTTGACTATCATGTAAAGGAAACGATAGTGAAGCTGCAGACAAATGGGCCTGGGCCGGCCAACCTGACAGCCACCTGCGTGGTAGAGAATTGAAGGAGTAAGAAGGATTTAAGATGGCCACACCCAGATTCCTAGTCACAGAAACCAGAAGAGAGTGATGTCATTTACCTAGATAGGGAACACAGGAGGAAGAGAAAGTTTGCTGGAGAAGAAAATAAATTGGGTTGGGTTTGGGGGAGGGGGGTTGTTTTCTTCCTTTCTATCTTTTTTTTTTTTTTTTTTTTTTTTTGAGATACGGTATCTCTCTGTCACCCAAGCTGGAGTACAGTGGCGCCATCATAGCTCACTGCAACCTCCTGGGCTCAAGCGATCCTCCCACATTAGCCTCCAGAGTAACTGGGATTACAGGCATGCACTACTATGCCTGGCTAATTTTTAGGGTCTCACTATGTTGTCCAGGCTGGTCTCAAACTCCTGGCCTCAAGCAGTCCTCCCAAAGTGCTGGGGTTACAGGATTCAGCCACTGTGCCTGGCCTGAATTGAGTTTTGGAGTCCCATAGCGGGGAGGCCTCATGTGGCCTTCCTACAAAAAGTTGAGAATTCTGGCTCCATCAGGTTATCTGAGGACCTTCGGAGCAGGCGAGCAGCTGCTCGATGGGAAAATATACTAAACTCCAAGCAGAGTGCCTGCTCAGAGCGGAAGCATTCATATGTCAGTACCCATGGCATGATGTAATCCCAGAAAAGCTTCCAGCCTGCTAGTTGATAAAACTGGCTGGGACTTTCAGGATTGTCCCCTCCCCTCAATACCTCTACATGGGACACTTAGGAAAATGGAAGAGAAATAGCTCTTTAGTGAGAACCTCTGGCTATGCCCTAATGCTGATTCTCTTAAATTTTTTATTTCCTTTTCTGTGAAATAATCTACATGTCATAGTGATCTGTGGAGCCATGTTTATGTCCTGTGCCTAAGGGTAAATTTGAGCTCCTGGTCTGAGAAAGTAACATCAAGCTAGAGACAGAGCTGGGAGAGTCTTTCTCCGTGAAACCACTGGGGTAGATGAAGCAGCCAGAAAAGCGCAGAATGAGCCAGGAGGAATGGATAAGGCGGGTTAGGACCATGGAGAACACCTACATTTCAGGAGAGGTCATGGGGAAGCTGGGAAGGCAGAGACAGCAGAGCCAGGGTCACAGGGACCGTCAGGGAAGTCAAGGAAAGGGCCCCGGAGCCTTAGGAAAGGGAGGAGAGAGGAGAAGTTTCACATCCTTCAGAGCCCTGCTGGACGGGGAGCCTTCCTGCTGGCCTGATCTTACAGCGCACTTGTCTAGCTAACCTAATATTGATCTACCTCCTTCATTGTCCGCCCCTGACCCCTTGTATGCTCTGGAGGCAGGGGCTTGTGTTAGTTTTCCCCACTGTAGTCCCAGCATCTGGAATATGTTTCAGTTGACACATAATAAAGTGGGACATGTAAATAGTTGACACATAATAAAGATTCATAAAGGATTCATTGAATCAATAAATGAACAGAATTAGAGACTGCTGGAAGCCCAAATAGAATAGGCCGAAGTAGAGGGCGGCTGAATTTCCCAGTCAGGAGGTCCCTGGGGTCTTTGGATAGAGCCCTTGCAATAGAGGGTTAGGCCCTCACATCTCCCCTGCATCTGCTGCCACTGTGGAGTCGGTAGGCCGGAATGAAGTGGTGGCAGTCAACCTGCCTGTGCCATACAGTAGCCACTGGCCCTGGGGGCTGCTGAGCCCGTAAACCGGGTTGGTCCAAACAGAGGTATGCGGTGAATGTACAGCTCCCACGGGAACCCTGAAGATGTGATATAAAGAAAAGACTTGGAAATAACACATGAGCAATTTTTATACATTACATGTTGAGTATATTGGGTTAAAATATGTCCCTAAAATTAATTTTTACCTTTTTAATGTGGCTACTAGAAATGTTTAAATTACATACGTGTCACATTATACGTCTATTGGACAGAACGGACTTCAGGGTGCCATCCCCACTGTCATTTTTTGTGATTCTAACGTGATTTTAATAAAAGTTCACACTCTCCTTATAGCCCAGGAGGCTGCTGTGGGTCAAAACGTCATAGGGCAAGGACGACTGAGCACTGAGACCTTGGGCAAGTTAACCTCAGAGATGACTCTGGTGGCCCCGGAAATTAAACCTGGAAAGAGTGTTCGTGGCAGCGTAGTCATGACCAAAAGCAAGGCGGACAGCCATGGCTCCGGGTCGCAGAAGCAGCATCACTCACACCAGTCTGAAACACCACAGGTACAAATCAGGGCTCTACCGCAGGAGGGCTGGGATCTTCCTCCTCCCCAGCATCCTGCAGCCAGGTCAGTGCTCTTCATCCCTGCAGTGTTCCCACCAGGCCAGCCTGAGCGCTGTCCCTGTGCCCCTCCTTCTGAAAGGGGCATTCACCCAGCTGGTGCTCAGCAAACATCTTTTATGCTGTAGGCACTGGCGAAGTGCAAATAAAGAAAGCAGAATCCCTGCACTAAGAGTCTGATGAAGGAGATAACCACATGTGCAAACATTTGCAATAAAGTGAAATTAGTTACAAAAGAAGTGTGAAAAGGGAATTAGGCTGAGCCACAGAAAATTGCCAAAATTCAATCCTTTTATAACTCTATAACAGCAATTTCCTATGGCTCAACCTAATTCTAAAGGAAGTTAAGGATGAAACCATTAATCTAAGTTGTGGGAGTGCTGCAGGGGAAGTCCTGGAAAGTCAGAAAGAAGTCACAGCATTTGAGCAATGTGCCAAGAAACTTAGCAGTCTCAGCCAACTGGCCGGTGCTACTGAAGCCAAAGACAGTGGGCGTAGTGAGTAATGAGTTGTAGGTGGAGAAGTGAAATCAAGTGAGTGTAGGCTTTTATGATGTTTGAAAGTGAAGGGGAAAAAACGAAAGAGTAGTAGAGGGGCAAAGCCAAGGTCAGGAGAGTCTATTCTCAGAAAAGAAGTAGAAGCAGGTCTGTAAAGAATGGAGCCCCTGGAGAAGTGTCATGTAGCAATCCACTCAAGACAGAATGAGATCCTGGGAGGCAGTAGGAAGGGCAGAATTCAGCACAATTAAGGGAGAAGAGAGCCGGCTTCCTTTGGGGTCAGTAAAGGGTGATAAACAGACACAGCTAAGGGTGGGAGAAGCCGAGTGGAGAATGGAGGTTGGAAAAGGCCTTGTTGAATGGCACTGTGATGCATGTAGGAGGCATGGTCTTTTGAGGGAAGCAGCGAGAAGGCTGGGGCTGCAGAGCATGCTCAAGGGGAGTGGCAGAGCACTGCTTCCACTATGGTGAATAGAAGCAGAAATTGGTGATGGATAAGGAATAAATAGTTGGGAATGATAATGGCCCAACCAAGACTGGAAACTATAACTTCACAATTGTGAAGCTTCTCTTTCTCTCTCTTTCTCTTTCTCTCTCTCTCTCTCTCTCTCTCTCTCTCTCTCTCTCTCTCTTTTCTCTAGAGTCAGGGTCTCACTGTGTCACCCAGGCTGAAGTACAGTGGCACAATCTTGGTTCACTGTGGCCTTCAACTCCTGGGCTCAAGCAATCCTTCCACCCCCGCCCCCCAAGTACCTGGACTACAAGCATGTCCCACCCATGCCTGGCTAATTTTTTAAATTTTTGTAGGGATGAGATCTCGCTGTGTTGCCCAGGCTGGTCTTGAACTATTGACCTCAAGCAGTCCTCCTGGCTCTGCCTCCCAAAGCACTAGGATTACAGGCATGAACTGCCACACCTGGCAAGATTTCTCTAAGTGGACCTTGCAGCTCCCATTCAAGAGTGGAGAGAGAAGAATGTCACCCTTGAGGAGAGGGGGTGTGCTCTTAGAACTAGGGGCAAGAGAGCTGAGGGTGCCATCAGTATAGGAAGCCCAGCCTCAGTAGAGAAGGAATTAAGAAGGAACATAGAATGGGAGAAACAGGAAGGGTTGGAGTGGATCTCGTTACAGCCTGAGAGTGCTATAGGGACAGTCGGGGAGGTGGATGGAGCAGAAGTGAAAGTCCTGGTAGAAGGCCCATCCACTGGGAAGAGCAGATGGATGGGGAAGAGTTGTAGGTCTTCATGGGAAATGAGACCTGTGAATTGGATAGAGCAGGTGGGTGGAATAAAGATGTAGGTCCTTAGGCCGGGTGTAGTGGCTCACACATGTAATCCCAGCACTTTGGGAGGCTGAGGTGGGTGGATCACTTGAGGCCAGGAGTTCAAGGCCAGCCTGGCCAACATGATGAAACCACGTCTCTATTAAAAATACAAAAAAATAATAATAATAACTTAGCTGGGCATAGTGGTGCACATCTGTAATCCTAGCTTCTCGAGAGGCTGAAGCACGAGAATCACTTGAGCCCAGAAGGCGGAGGTTGCTCTGAGCCAAGATGGCGCCACTGCACTCCAGCCTAGGCAACAGAATAAGATTCTGTCTCAAAAAATAAGTACATAAAAAATAAAATTAAAGATGTAGATTCTTGTAGGAGAGGAGGCCCACATACTAGATCAGGTAAGAGGATGGAGCAAAGGCAAAGGTCTTTAAGGGAGAGGAGACCTGCAGGTTGGATGGAACAGCCCACACGGCTGAACTTGTGCCAGGTGATATCTGATTGTCACTTCAGTCTTATGTTTTTCTCACACCATGAAAACAGAAGCCATTGATTCATTTTCTTCTGGAGCATGATCCTTTTCACCCTCTTTTCCAGGATCCAGTAGAGTGTTCTTTACCCAGACGTTTATGGAGGAACTAAAACTCATTTCTCTGTTACCATATAGGGTGTTATCAAGAGTCATTTCTTTTGGTTTTGTTCTGTCCATCTGGACAGGGAAGTAAAGCTTTTTAGGATTCTTCAAAGGCAGTAGAACATCCCAATTCTGACTCCAAACTCCTTTCAGTAAGGAAACTTAAAGATCACAGTAGAAATCAGCTCACAGACCCCACATGTGGCTGCCTGCAGTGCCCAGTGTGACAGGACTCAAATGATCTGGACAACAGAGTCCCCCCGTGAAAGCACTTACCCAGGGAGATGGCGATTGGTCTTCTTAAAGCTCTCATAAAGCATGAACTTTCCAATGACTGATATTTCAGTCATGTTGCAAATGGGAAGAAATGTGTAAATATATTATATAATGAAGATGTGGCCCATAAGCTCATTTATTTATAAATCACCTCTATCCAGGAAAGCACCAGTAAGAAATCCTGATCTTTTGAATGATATTTAATCCAACACTCTTGCTTCTCAATTTCATGGCCTCCACAGCTACTCACCTCCCTGACCACATCCTAGACATTGTTCATCACTACCCATAAACTCCAAGATCTCTCTGTCACAGTCCTGTTTTCCCACAGCCATCTTCTCGCTTTCCAGATGACTAACCCTGGTAAGCACCTGGCCCCATCGAAACCTCCAGTCCTTATCCTCACTACCTAGCACCCACCTCATGCCCTCTTTACCCAGTCTGGATGCCATGGTCTGCCACCATAGCACCCCCTTGCAACTTGCCCTTCACCACACTTTCAAGCAAAGCTTCAGCCCTGGCAAACCTAATCCCCCACCTACTCCATGCAGACCAGCTGAGCATAGCTGGGGAAGGTTCTCACCTCTCCTGCAGGATCTTAATTTAAATTTAAGACCACAGGTCTCTGGTGGACCCTTTGGTCTGGCTCAGCCCTCCATCTATTCAAGATGACTGCTTTATTGCTCTCATCACTCTCCTAGCCTCCAAAATATTTTCCTCTTCCTCATTCTCAGCCAATGATCTCTCTTCTGATTTCACCAAGAAAGCTGCAGCAATCAGAAGACAATGACCTCATCTTCTGGCCACCAAGTCTTCCAGCAGCCTCCATCCACACACGAGGCTGTGCCTTCCCGACAGCTGAGTGTCTGCCCTGCCTTCACCCAGGGCTGATCCCTGCACATGGGCACCCAGCCCCACCCCTTCTCTTATCCAAGGGCTAAATTCCTGCAGTTGTCCCCTGTCTCCCATTTTCTCCCTACTCTACTCCCGTCAGCATCTATGCATGCTGTATTATTATTCCCATCATTAAAAATGCTTTCCCATGACTCCACATCCCCCTCCACCTATTACCTCCTCTCTTAGCTCCGCTCCTCTGCTGTTCCTCCAAAGAACTGCTGCATTGCCTGCCTCCCCATCCTCACACCCTCCCCCATCCTCTCTTTCACTGCTTCCGTTGGGTCCTTTGTCCCTACTGTTCCACAGCTGCTCTTCTCAAGGTCCTTGGCAGTCTTCACCTGGACAAATCTGGAGATCAGTTTTCTGTCTTCATCTCACATGACTCCTTGGCAGCTGATCACCCCCCATCTTGGAAACACTTTCTTCATGTGGCTTTCCCTCCTCCACCTTCCTTTCTACTTCATTAGCAACTCCTTCCTCTACTTTCCCAGCTTCTCAATCTCCAAATTCCTGGTCATTGGAGTAGCCTAGGACCAAGTCTTCTACTACTACTTTTTGTTACCTGCATTGTCTTTGCAGGCGATCTCAGTCAATTGCATTACTTAAATATTTAAATACCTTTAACATGTTTGTGACTCTCGAAATTCCATTGCCAGCTCAAATTTCTTCCCAAGTGCAGGTTCATGTATCCACATTCATTTTCAATCTCTCTCGAAGGGCTTAGAGGCATCTCAAAATGTTTATATCCAAAAAGTGATTCTTGCTTCCACTGCTCCCCCAAAATTGTTCTTCTCCCAGTCTTTCCTTTCTCAATAAATAATTTCACCATTTTCCAGCTTGCTAAGGTCAAAACTCAAGGAATCATTTTTTGATGCCTCTTTCTTTATGTTCCATCTGAAGTCCTACTGGCCTTACTTCCAAAACGTATCCTGTATGAGCCACTTCTTGCCACCACCATTTTGTCTCGTCTCCACCACCATCCTCATCCCTGTTGCCATCATCTCCTGTCCTGACCACAGTGACATCTTCCTGTGACTCATGTCACCTCATGTGATGGGTAAGGTGGTCTTTTAAAAATAAAAATCAGGCTGGGTGCAGTGGCTCACGCCTGTAATCCCAGCACTTTGGGAGGCCGAGGGAGGCAGATCACCTGAGGTCAGGAGTTCGAGACCAGCCTAGCCAACATGGCAAAACCCCGTCTCTACTAAAAATACAAAAATTAGCCAGGCGTGGTGGTGCACGCCTGTAATTCCAGCTACTTGGGAGGCTGAGGCAGGAGAATCACTTAAACCCGAGAGGTGGAGGTTGCCGTGAGCTGAGATGGCACCATTGCACTCCAGCCTGGGTAACAGAGACTCCATCTCAAAAATAAAATAAAATAAACATAAATATAAATCAGATTATTTGTCTGCTGAAACACACCAACTTCCCATAATACTTGGAATAAAATACCATGGTCTACAAGGCCCTGCATATTCTGGTCCTAGCGGTGTGGTGTCTTTTTTTTTTTTTTTTTTTTTTTTTTTGAGGCGGAGTCTCACTCTGTTGCCCAGGCTGGAGTGCAGTGGCGCGGTCTTGGCTCACTGCAAGCTCCGCCTCCTGGGTTCACACCATTCTCCTGCCTCAGCCTCCTGAGCAGCTGGGACTACAGGCGCCCACCACCTCACCCGGCTAATTTTTTTGTATTTTTAGTAGAGACGGGGTTTCACCGTGTTAGCCAGGATGGTCTCGATCTCCTGACCTCGTGATCTGCCTCCCAAAGTGCTGGGATTACAGGCGTGAGACACCGTGCCCGGCCTGTGTGGTATCTTTAACCTTAATCCTGACTATCTTCCCCATTGCTCACTCAGTTCCAACCCCACTGGGCTCCGTGTGCCCCACAGATTCCCCAAGCACACTTGCGTTGAAAGAGCTTGTTGTCCCCTCCCAGAAAGGCTCTGCTCCCAAGATCTTGTCTCATTCTTTCACATAACCCAGGTAACATGAGCATCCTCTCTACATAGTCATTCCCCAACCCTATTATGGTTCCTTATTACCTGGTTATTTCCTTCCTAGCACTCATCACTCTCTGAAATTGTATTGATTTGTGGAGGAAAGTGGCCTTTTCTGTCTCTTCCATTGGAATGAAAGGGCCCCAGGGGCAGCACCATTGTTTGTTGTTATATCCCTAGTACCTAAGCGTGCCTGGTGCAAGATAGGTACTCAGTGAGTAATTGTCAAATGAATGAAAAGCTGCATGCAGTTCAGTACACAAACACCGTACCTTCCACACTGTTGCCACTTGAAACTTACAGCAGTTCTTTAAGGTAGACAGGATCCTTCCATTTAATAATGCAATTCCCATTGTACAGAAGAGGAAATGAGAGATTATGTGATCTTCCCAAGGTCCTGTGGCTGGTAAGTGTAGGCGTTGTTGAGATACAAGGCCGGATTCTGACTCCTGATCCTTCTCCCACTCAACAGATTTCCTCTAGCCCTCTTCTGCCGGGGCCCACCCACCGCCGGCTCAGTGTCAGTCCCAGTGTCGGAGGCGAGACCGGGCTGATGAGCTGTGTGCTCCCGGATGAACTTCTTGTGCAGATCTTGGCAGAGCGGATACAGGTGGGTCCATGCCACCTGCACAGAGCTGCAGGGCTTGGCACTCACACATCATCCCCGTGCCCCAGACAGAGGTTCTGGGCCATCAGCCACCATGGCGGCTCTCTAACAGCTCTTGTCAGTCCCTGGCCCTGGCCCACTCTGCAGCCTGAGGCCATTCACCTTCTTAAAGGACCAGAGAGGAGAAGACTACACAAACACTTTTTAATGACCAGAAGCAGAGCGATGTGTTAAAACTTACAATGTGGAGCCATTCTAAAAGTGCAAATTTGGAGCTATGTTAATTGCTTCAAAAACACATTTTCAATGTTATTAAGTGAAAAAGAAGTAACTAGGAAACAGTGGTCAAAACATAGTAACATTCTATGTAAATATTTATAAATGTATACTACACACATAGTAAAAACTTTTAAAATACATGTTAACTGTGGTTATCTTTGGGTAGCAGGATTATAGAATTTTAGTCTTCTTTATACATTTCCAAATTATTTTACAATAACATATTGCTTTTAAAGTCAGAGAAACAGTAACACTCTTTTCCAATTTTTAAATTTTTTCCGTAAGAATTCTACAGTTAAAGACAAGAAAATAAGATCAGCAGGATTGAGGAGGGTATCACTGAAGCCTGTTTCTGCTCATGGTTTGCAGACACAGCTACATTGCTTACCAGGTCCTGGAGCTGGGTGTTTGCTTTGTGTTTTCAACTAGGGCCACAATCTTAACTGCACATTTAAATACAACAAAATTAACTTGAGGTTCCCAGAAGAGGAGGAATATCATCACAAGAAAGTTTTTATGTGAAGATTTGCACTGCTGCTACATTAAAGGCACATCACTCTCAACTGATTTGAACAAGGTGTTCCCATAAGCGTGCCAATGTTTTAGACACCCAGAGTAAAGGCTGAGAAACGCTGGTAAGGCCCCAAAGCCAGCCAGTGGAGCTGTGCTACTCAAAGTGCTGGTCTCTGATGACACATGGAGCTTAGAGGGCTTCTTTCATCCACAAAGTCTTGCTACAAAGTTTAGCCGCAGAGAAGGAATGATGTGGCCATGGTACCTGTTCAGCTGCCAGCTGAACCAAATAGTGTGTTTAGCAATATAGGTCATTTACATTCTGACACAAGCTTCTTGTCTCATCAAAAACCTAATGCTCATTCATTGGTGGCTGGTCTACGGGCTACACCACTCTGAGTAACACTGAGTAAGGCAGAGGCTGTTCTTCAATGGTTACTGTTACCAAAATCGTTACACTCCAAGGCAGTAAGACCACTAAGAAAAATACAAAAGGCCCATCCGCTGCTGCCCCTGCTACCTGTGACTCTGTGCTTGGGAACATCTTTCCCTTTTCATCTCATTTTTGTGTACCTCATGGATCTTCCCAGACCGGCCCTTTAACATTTTTGTTTGTTCATTTATTTCTACAGACAGAATAAACCCTTTACTCTACAAATAGGTACAATAAAAACCATCTGGCTGAGCGCAGTGGCTCATGCCTGTAATTCCAGCACTTTGGGAGGCCGAGGCAGGTGGATCACCTGAGGTCGGGAGTTCGAGACCAGCCTGACCAACATGGTGAAACCCCATCTCTACTAAAAATACAAAAATTAGCCGGGCATGGTGGTGAGCACCTGTAATCCCAGCTACTTGGGAGGCTGAGGCAGGAGAATCATCTGAACCCAGGAGGCAGAGGTTGCAGTGAGCCAAGATTGTGCCACTGCGCTCCAGCCTGGGTGCTGGAGTGACCGAGGGAGACTCTGTCTCAAAAAAAAAAAAAAAAAAGACTGAATGATTAAACACTTTTATTCCTCTCTTTTATTTTATGATAGCACCTTGGATTTAGCAAGCAGAAAGGCATGGTGCTTGCGTCAGGGCCCAGTAGGTCTGCAGAACCCTTTGCAGCCCCAGTAAAAGCATAAACAGAACAAATGAGGTTGTGGCCATAGTAACTGTCTTTGCTGTCTCTGGTTTCAGCTGAGTGACTGCTACCGAGGAGTGGTGTTTGATGGCCTCGACACTCTCTTTGCTCGGAATGCCGCCGCTGCCCTCCTCTGCCTGCTGAAGGCCATTGGCAACCGGGAGCATATATACATTCTCAATATGGCCCAGGATTATGCAGCCATGAAGGCCCAGGAGAAAGCCAAAAAGGAGCAAGAAGGCAAGGCCTCCCACCTTCCCCTTGGGCTTAAATGAAACTTTGACATTTGCTATTCCATTGGCACCTCACCTCTGCCCTGTAAGGTGGCCAGGAGTTTGTATTTCTGTTTTGCTGGGAGGGAACTGGGACTCATGTGGCTGGTTGAGAGGTTCTATGATGAACACTCTGCTGCCAGCAGGTGCATTCCTGCTTCCCTCCCATCACACTGTACCCCTCCATGGTTTCTGCAATTACAGCCATTACAGATCCTGACTGAAGCAACTGATTTCCTTGTTGGTTTTGTTTAAGCCAACTATGCATTTCTTATAAAACTCACGATGCTAATACCCTTTCCAAAACATTTATACCTTAGTCTGCTGCACACCAGGCACTGTAGCAGACATTTTGTATACTTTGGGGCATTTAGTCCTCACAATTACCCTGTGAATCTTGTCCCCATTTTATAGAAAAGGAGAATATAGCTCAGAGATAGCAAAAGTCTTGTGTCAAATCACATTGCCAATTAGTAGGAGAACCGGGTCCTTTTAATTCTAAACCTGTTGCTTTTCCTATCATTATACCAATGGCCTGGGAAAAAATTTAATAACCGAAAGATTTGCTTGAAAGATAGGTACACACGCATACAAGTAATGTTAGCTTAAGTTCCCAATGTAGTCAGAAGCAGCTCCAGCAAATCTTGGTCCCCCGGGGCAGGGGTTGAGGGACAGAGGTGGGTGGCACTGTCCACGGGAGTCAGAGCCCCACCTCCTGGGAGCCTCAGCTCTGCCCTTCCTTACTCGGGCTTGCTGCTCCCTTCTAGCACAATCTACTCAATTCATAATGCTTTTCCAATTAAGGAAATACTTACAAACACTGGGCTGTCTCAGTCCTTGAACAGAACTCAAAGTCAGCTTCCTTATAGTCTCATCCTGAGAAAAATCTGGAGCAGTGACCAGGCATCCCTCAGCAGTCATCCAGCCTCCAGCTGCATAGTTTTCCAGAAAGCTCGTTTCTCCATACTGATCCACTTGAAAATAATTACCACTTTTCCTTTTCCCACTTATCTTCAGAATGAAATTTCTCCCAGTTAAATTGTGGGCTCCTCTCCCCTAAATCATCTGAATTGAAATGTCCTAAGATGGCATACGGTCACACTATTAATACATTAAAATCTCATGCTTATTGAACATCTATGAACACACCAGGCACTTGGGAAAGCACTTTACATGATTGCTTATTTCATCTCTATAACGGCCCTATGTTACTATTCTTATCTTTGATTATCCCTTGATAAGTGGCAGGGAAGGAACTCAAATGCAGGTGTCTGAGTCCACAGCTCAAACTTGCAAGGATGATGGTGAGAATGCTGTGCTAGGGAGGTGTGAGGAAGAAGCTGGTGCCTTTGTCCTAAGTGCCAATCACATGCCTGGACCTGGAATCTGTAGGGCCGCAAAGGGGATTCCCCTTGGTGTGCAAATGGCCCTGTCACCATGAGCCCGTTAGTGGCATATGCTCATAATGAGTCAAGTCAGTGGGTGGTATATGAGTCTTCTATCATTGCTGTGACAAATGATCGCTGTCTGAGTCTGTTCAGACTGCCATAACAAAATTTCATAGATTGGGTCCCTTATCAACAACAGACATTTATTTCTCACAGTTCTGGAGGCTGGCAAGTCCAAGATCAAGGCACCAACAGAAACAGTGTCTGGCGAGGTCACCTTCTGGTCACAGAAAGCATCTCACTAAGTCCTGAAACAAGCTCCCTCAGGCCTCTTATAAGGACACTAATCCCAGCCATGAGGACGCTATCCTTGTGACCTAGTCATGTCCTTAAGGCCCTTCTTAATACCATCTCCTTGGGGAATTCAGTTTCAACATCGGAATTTCAAGGGGACACAAACATTTACACCATAGCAACCACAAACTTGGTGACTTAACACAACACAGAAATTTACTGTCTTACACTTCCGAGGTCAGAAGTCCTAACATCTTTCCCTGCCACTTATGAAGGGATAATCACAGATAAGAATGATAACTCCTCCCTTATAGGGCTGTTGTGGAGATTAAATAAGTGATCATGTAAAGTGCCTTCCCCAGTGCCCAGCATGTTCATACATGTTCAACAAACATGAGATTTTAATGTAATAGTACTATGACTGTATGCTATCTTAGAACATTTCAAATGCAGATGATTTAGGGGAGAGGAGCCCACAATTTAACCAGGAGAAATTTCATTCCAAAGATAATGGGGAAATGAGAAGTGGTAATTATTTTTAAGTGGATCATTATGGAGAAATGAACTTTCTGGAAAACTAGGCAACTGGAGGCTGGATGACTGCTGAGGGATGGATGACTGCTGAGGGATGCCTGGTCATTGCTCTGGATTTTTCTCAGCAGGGCCACATTCCTTTTTTGGCTGTCGGGTATCCCCTTTTTCTTGTCTTTTCTGGCTTCTAGAGGCCTCCTGCACTCCTTGGCTCCTGGCCCCTTCCTTGCAGCCCTCTGACCCCTGCTCCTACTATTACATCATCACCATCTCTGACTGACTCTCCTGCCTCCCTCAAAAGGACCCTTATAATTGGACTGGGCCCCCCAAGATAATCGGCCCACCTCAAGATCCTTAATTTAATCACATCTGCAGAGTCCCTCTGCTATGGAAGACAACACAGTCACAGGTGCTGAGTAATCTGATATGGGCATCTTTGGGGGCCACTGTTCAGCCACCTGCAGACAGAACCCAAATGTGGAAGTGCTTTCATGAAGGGACCCCCCACCCCCGCAACCAGGGAGGAGGCAGACCAGGCGCCACACCAGCTGCCCCACACTAAGACCCTCCTCCGCCTGCTTAGGTTGCTAGCGAGAGTGGGAAGGACTTTTCCTCACCTTCCTGTCTCTGTGGCCCTCACAGAATGCAAGCACAAGGAAGCTCTTGAGAAAGAGAAGGAGCGTCTCCAAAACATGGATGAGGAAGAATATGATGCCCTGACCGAGGAGGAGAAACTCACATTCAATCGGGGGATTCAGCAGGCACTCCGGGAGCGGAAGAAGAGGTCAGGGCCAAGGGCTGGCCAGAGCAGAAGCCATTCCCCCGGGACCGTCCCCGCAGAGTGACCAGGACTGGGGTGTGAGCCCAAGCCATCTTCCAGGGGGGAAGCAGTAGCTGCAGAAGGCCCTGGAAGGTGACCTGCAAGGAGCAGAAAGACACATCCCACCCATCCAGGGTGCTGGCTGCTGTACCATTCAGAGTTTCTTCCACTCTCCTTACTTCCCACTGGAGGGCATTTGAGACCAGGCTGTAATGTCATGGGCAGCCCTGGGAGAGGGACCACTGGCCTTTGCGCTGCCCTGGGGCCCCTGCTGACCCTCCTAACCAGCGCCCCCAGGTGTGGATTATCAGCCTCTGTGCTCTCTGCCTCGGTGCTTCAGTGTCCACCGCTGGTGATCCAGGGTCCACTCTCTTGACCTGGGCATAGTGACTGCTCCCCAAATCTCAGCCCTTCCTCCCCCTGCCTGGGTCCCCTTCTTGGCCTTGGGTGGTGCTGCCCATTCCCTGAGGTCTAACTGCCATGGGATCCTCGGCCTGGGCAGATCCTCGATCCTGGGACCGTGGGCAGGCTCACAAGCCAACACGCTCAGCCACTTTCTGTACCCCTCACTGGGAACCACACAGAAACCACTTGATCCCCGCATGCCTCCTAGTGCCCAGGATACTTAGGACTATCTCAGAGGGACGGGGACAGTGGATCATGTGTCCTTTCTGCTCTCAGATCTTCAAAGATTGCAGGGATGGGGTGGGGGGTAGTGGTTCTAGTGCCTACCACCTCCCTGGGATTTCAGGCACTGGAGGTACAGAGCCTAGATACTCACCTACTATTTACCCACTTCTCTCCTCTCCTCCAGCTCCACACTTCTCCCACTGACTGAAGCAGCTTTTGCCCTCCCTGCCCCTACAGTATGTCCTAATTTTTTTTTTTTTTTTTTTAGATGGACTCTCGCTCTGTCATCCAGGCTGGAGTGCCTCCATCACACCTCAAGTGGCGCAATCTCAGTTCACTGCAACCTCCACCTCCTGGGTTCAGGCAATTATCCTGCCTCACACCACCATGCCCGGCTAATTTTTTTGTATTTTTTGTAGACAGGTTTTCGTCATGTTGGCCAGGCTGGTCTCAAACTCCTGGGCTCAAGTGATCCGCCTGCTTCAGCCTCCCAATGTGCTGATATTACAGGCGTGAGCCACAGCACCCAGCCGGGTGTGCCCTAATCTTTCTGCAGCATGGTCCACTACAGAAATGCCCAGTCCTCCAGAGTTACAGAAAGCCTTGCTTTGAGGTTTTAGAGAAAACTCCTCTTTTCCACCAGGGCTGTTGCTTTCAGGCATTCATCTCATGGTGGACCTGGAAAATGCAAATTTGATTCTCAAAGTACAGCAACAACTTGTTTGTGTCACACCACACACACACACACGCACACGCACACGCACACACACACACGCACACACACGCACGCACACACACGCACACACACACGCACGCACACACACACGCATACGCACACACACGCACACACACACACACACGCACCCCACATGAAGTAAATGAGTTTGCTTCAGTGGGCAGACAGCCATGGCAACCGGAAACAATTAGGAATTCCTGGAAGAAAATAGCTGGGTTAACTATTTTCAGAAGTGCCATTCCCTCACTTGTTTGTGCTTGGTGTTTGGCTTTGGTTCACTCTCTGCTGTCAGCAGCAGGGGCAGGAGCAGCTGAATGACAGCAGAAAGAGAAAGAGGGTGGAGGAGGGGAACACGGCTTTCAGACTATGCACCATGGCTGTAAGCTAGCCACCATAGAGACTGCTTTGAAAATACTGTTTCGGACTGGGCACAGTGGCTCATGCCTGTAATCTCAGCACTTTGGGAGGCCAAGGTAGAAGGATCACCTGAGGTCAGGAGTTTGAGACCAGCCTGGCCAACATGGTGAAACCCCGTCTCTATTAAAATACAAAAGTTACCTGGGCATGTTGGTACACACCTGTAATCCCAGCTACTCAGGAGGCTTAGGCAGGAGAATCGCTTGAACCTGGGAGGCAGAGGTTGCAGTGAGCTGATTGCACCACTGCACTCCAGCCTGGGTGACAGAGCAAGACTCTGTCAAAAAAAAAAAAAAAAATTCTTATTGTCTGAACAGCAAACATGTTCAGCTATGGGAGGCAGGCCTCATCTGCACTAATACCAGAACAATCTTTGAAAGTTGCTTTTTTTGGCCGGGCGCGGTGGCTCAAGCCTGTAATCCCAGCACTTTGGGAGGCCGAGACGGGCGGATCACGAGGTCAGGAGATCGAGACCATCCTGGCTAACATGGTGAAACCCCGTCTCTACTAAAAAATACAAAAAACTAGCCGGGCGAGGTGGCGGGCGCCTGTAGTCCCAGCTACTCGGGAGGTTGAGGCAGGAGAATGGCGTAAACCCGGGAGGCGGAGCAGAGCTTGTAGTGAGCTGAGATCCGGCCACTGCACTCCAGCCTGGGCGTCAGAGCGAGACTCCGTCTCAAAAAAAAAAAAAAGAAAGTTGCTTTTTTAAGTGCTTATTTTCAGCCTTTTTCTCACTGTCCTATGAGAGGAGATTGGACTCGAAATACAGATTAATGGAGAACTCCTCCTAGTTGATTTTCAGTGAATCAGAGTCTTGCTGAATGACCATTCAAACATAGATGGGAGTCATTTTTTCTTTCTTTCCTTCTCTTCCTTTCTCCTTTCCTTCCACTTATCCAGCTTACTTTGTTCTTTCTTTTTATGCTCAAGAAAGCTCTGCCCAATGTCCCTCCACCTGGAAGTACCAGGCAGCGGAGGGGTGAGCCATGGGGGCCCCTGAACTATTTTTTCTCTGCCTGGTTTGATAAAGGGAGCAGGAGAGGCTGGCAAAGGAAATGCAAGAAAAGAAGCTACAGCAGGAGCTGGAGCGACAAAAGGAAGAGGATGAGCTGAAACGGAAGGTCAAAAAAGGAAAGCAGGGACCCATTAAGGAGGAGCCCCCCCTGAAGAAATCTCAAGCAGCAAACAAGCAGGTAACAACCCTCACTTGCTCCTCACCAGGAGACCAAAGCGGAGGGCAGCCTGGTGCATTCCCTTTCCAGGAAATTAACCTGATCATGTTGGGATCATGTGGTGGGACAGAAGGCAGGAGGAAAGGGACCAATGCTTGTTGAATGCTGATTGTATGTGAAGTGCTGTGCCTGCGTCATACATAATCGTGTCGCCCTGTGAGGTTCAGAGATGGGAAGACGCAGATCCAGTACCTCACCCAGTTGGGTGTGGCCACAGCCCTTGCTCCTTCCACCACCCCCTGCAGGACCCAGGCTAATATTCAAGATGTATTCCCAGGAAGCCCCAAAGCCAATGAGCCCATGTGTCCAGTCAGGAGCATACCCTTGGCAACCAACCGTCAAGGGAGATGCTTCAGCATGAGCTTATCCTCGCAGGCAAGTGCCAGCAGTTTGTCGGCCTGCCAAGCATAGCAGTCGCCTCCCTGCCCCCTGTGGCACTGGAAAGGCAGAGTGGCTAGAGGAGCCCCCACAGTGGTGATCCTGGCTGAGGGTTGTGACCAGCTGGTGTGGCAGCCACGAGTCCTGAGGGTGAAGCTATAACCCGTCTCCAGACAGGGTACAGACTGGCCCAAGTTGGTCAGTGAAAGACAGTGACAGTGGCTGGGCAGACACAAGGGCAGAGAAATTGGTGTGCAGGGGTCTCAACTAGGGAGAGCTCAGGAAGCAGCAGGATCTAAGCACACAGAACTAGGCACAGATTTGGGATGCCTGATACTGACCTGAAGGAAATCTATGACATCTCAGGCTGAGAACAAAAGGGGGTCCCTAAGAAAAAATTACCAAGACTGATCCCTGCCTCTCCTAGGTGATTCTGTACGTGAAGCCAGGAGGGAGAGTTTGAGTACCTGTGTGTTTCAGCCATTATTTTTGCCATTAAACAAAGTTAATTTCTTATGTGGCATAAGTTCAGGATAATCTATGCAGAAGTTATCTTCCCAAGTTTGCTTTTAAAAGACAACATTTCATTCACCATTAAAAGAAAGACTATTTGCAGCACAATTAACCTCAAATTATACCCACTGACTCCATCACTGGTGTCTCCATCTGGAATCTGTTGAAACTTTTAAGTAGGAGCATGTGGATCTTCCTATTTTACTCTCAGTTCAAGTTGCTGTCACCTGAGCACCCACCCCCAGCCCCTGACTCCAGACCCCACTACTGGATTCAGGGCAGGTACTTTTGTGTGTGCTTTGTTGACCTTGGATGGAGGTGATAAGGACCTTATCATGGTCATCCATTTGGAAACAGGCTTGTGTATCATTTGAGCTTAGCACAAAACATAATCAATCATGTTCCCTGGGGGGACTTCTTGAAACTCTTGGACTAATGTGGTTGTCTGGTCTGAAAACACTCAAGCTCAAGAAAAACTGCTGAGACTAGATGTGTTCTCAGGAAGTGAAAGAAAATTCCAGGGCAAGTGCCAAGGTGAAAGGGAAGGACTAAAGACTTCCTACTCCTCATCAAAAGGATTGCTCTGTGTCTTAAACCATCAGCACACCTCCCTGCGCTGGCTTCAGCTCTTCTCACAGCCTTTAAAGATGTTCTCAAGAATCACCCACCTTTAAAATGAAAAAAAAAAAAAAAAACTTTCTTCAACCCTGGTGCCCCTGACGAGCACCCCTTTTCTCTCCTTCCCTTCATACTTACCCCACTTGCTGGCTTTGCCTCCTCACCCCTCATTCCTGCCTCCCCCTTTCCTACCCTGATTCCTGTCTCCACCACTCCCTCGAATCCAAAGCTCCAGCCTCCCCATTTCCAGATCTAATGGGCATGGGTCAGGCCTTGACTTGCTTGATGTCCTCCTACATGAGCTTCACACTGTGGATCATACCCTCCTTGGATCGCTCTTCTTTCCTAGCATCCTGGTCCACCCTTTCTGGCTTTCCTCCTTCTCCCTGACTTCTTTCTGGACCCACCTCCACCCATCCTTAGTCACTCTGCAGGTTTCCAGCCTCAACCTTTGTCTCTTCCTGCTTGGTCTAAGGCTGATCCCCATCCCATGCGTTACTCCCACCTGGCGGAAAGGTGCTCAAAAATACTTGTTTTGTGTGTGGATATGTTTTTATTTATTTTTTATTTCTTTATTTTTTGAGACAGAATCTTGCTCTGCCATCCAAACTGGAATGCAGTGGCTTGATCTTGGCTCACTGCAACCTCCGCTTCCTGGGTTCAAGCGATTCTCCTGCCTCAGCCTCCCGAGTAACTGGGATTATAAGCGCACACCACCACTCCCGGCTAATTTTTGTATTTTTAATAGAGACAGGGTTTCGCCATGTTGGCCAGGCTGGTCTCAAACTCCTGACCTCAGGTGATCCACCCACCTCAGCCTCCCAAAGTGCTGGAATTACAGGTGTGAGCCACTGTGCCTGGCCAATCATTTTTATTTCTTTTGTGGATTGTTTTAATCTTTTTTTTTTTTTTTTTTTTTTTTTTTTGATACAAGTCTCACTCTGTCACCCAGGCTGGAGTGCAGTGGTGCAATCTCACCTCACTGCAACCTCCACCTCCTGGGTTCAAGCGCTTCTCCTGTCTCAGCTTCCTGAGTAGCTAGGATTACAGGCACCCACCACCATGCCCGACTAATTTTTGTATTTTTAGTAGAGACAGGATTTCACCATGTTGGCCAGATTGGTCTTGAACTCCTGACCTCATGTGATCCATCCACCTTGGCCTCCCAAAGTGCTGGGATTACAGGCATGAGCCACCACACTCAGCCTGTTTTTACCTTTCTAATCAGAAGATTTCCTTCCATCTAGTAGCTTACTGCTCTTTAACTGTTTATCCTATAAAATGAAATCTGCTGGTGATTCTGATTTTCTCTATATCAGCTTTTCAAATCTGAATATGCACGCAAATCACCCAGGGATCCTGTTAATATGCAGAGAGGTTCCAATTCAATAGGTCTGGGCTGGGGCATGAGACTATTTCTAACAAGTCCCAGGTCACATTCATGCTGCTGGCTCTTAGGTCACACTCTGAGTAGCAAGGCTCTAAGCAGTTGCCTAGCAGCCAACACTAACGTTAGCAAAAGCACGGTCTCAAGTGGATATATTGTCAGGAATCTTTAAACTGCAAGAAATAGAAGACTCAATTCAGGCCATCTGTGGTGGTGTGCACCTATAGTCCCAGCTACTCAGGAGGCTGAGACAGGAGGATTGCATGAGCTCATGAGTTCAAATCCAGCCTGGACAACACAGCAAGATCCTGTCTTTTTTTTTTTTTAAGGAGAAAAGAAAGACAGAAAACCCAATTCCAAAAATATTTTTTAAAAAATTATTTGTTCACATATATGAAAATTCATGGCTTGTTCCTTCCTGAATTCTTATTTCAGATACTGTATTTTTCACTTCTAAAATTTCCGCTTGGTTCTTTTTAAATTTTTCAATTTATCTGCTTGGATTTCCTTCTGCCGTACTGATCATAGTTATAACCACTGCATATAGTTCTTGTCTGACAGTTCCTGCATCTGAGTCACCTCGGGGTTGGCATAGTTGACTGTCTTTTCCTTTGAGAATTTGTCAGAGTTTCCTGACTCTTCATATGACAAGTAATTTTGTATCACATCCTGCAATTTTTGGATGTTATGTTGCAGACTCTGTATTGTATTATAATTCTCCAAAGAATGTTGATACTTTAGGTTTAACAGACAATTAGCTTGGTTGAATCAAGTTTTGGTCTTTTGCATCTGCAGCGGGTCAGTGACTAAGATGTCAGTTCCATTCTTTAAACCTTAATTACAAATTGTTTTCAGTTTGCCCCCCACACACATAGTTCAAGAGTCAGCCAGCCAGAGATTTAGGCTGCTGATACAGAAAATTTGGGGTTCCTCTTCTCTGGCGCTCTCTCCTTTCTGGGGTTTCCCCTTCACTCTCTGGAGGCTCTGAATGTTCCAGGACTTCTTTCTGTTGCTCCTCTAGAATGAAGATTGGTGGGCTTTTCTTTTTTCTTTCTTTCTTTTTTTTTTTTTTTTTGAGACAGAGTTTCGCTCAGTCACCTAGACTGGAATGCAATGGCGCGATCTTGGCTCACTGCAACCTCCGCCTCCCAGGTTCAAACCATTCTCCTGCCTCAGCCTCCCGAGTAGGAGTGTGTGTGTGTGTGTGAGACTACTGATGTGTACCACCATGCCCGGCTAATTTTTGTATTTTTAGGAGAGACGGGGTTTCGCTATGTTGGCCAGGATGGTGTTGAACTCCTGACCTCAGGTGACCCTCCCACTTCAGCCTCTGAAAGTCCTGGGATGACAGGCGTGCCGGCCCGGTTGGTGGGTTTTTCCATTGTGGTGTAACCACCAGCCACTACCACTGCCATGACTATCTTCAATGTAAAGCCACAAAAAAAGAGGAAGAGGACTCACTTTATACAACTCTCTTACTCCAAGTTTCAACAGCCCCTTTAAAAACTGCCTAATTTGTTTTTAGTCTCTAGAGCTCTCAGGGAGTTATGTTTCTATTTTATTCAGTCTGTAGCTGTTAAGTATGGGACAATCAGTTTGCTGGTTGTTCATTCCCATGCAGGAAAACTATAAACACCCATGCAGAGTTCTTTGCCTGCATCTCTTGGCTCACTTGTGCTGGTTCTGGTCTCTGACTGATGCCCTCCACGTGAGAGACCCCGAAAGTTCTGGCTTGGACTCGCCCAGATCCAAACCCAGCTGGAAAGGAGTGCTTCGTTAAACACCATGTTGGCCACAGTGCTGGCTTTCACTCTCACTGGAGAGCGCCATGTGCCTGTTCTGAACCAGTCCCCTTGGCCAGGGGGATGCCATTCTGTGACTGGTCAGTTCTGAATCATCTGCTTACTCCTGGAAGAAGAGGTATTGCACAGAGCAAGAATCAAGGATGGGAAAATAAAGGGATGCTGGACAAGAAAAAAAAAAATCACAGAACCAGCTATAATGGGAGACAGGATAGGAAGTAAGAAATACACCTGTCAGTCTGGAAACTCACAGATTAATCTGTGAAGCTATGAATTTGTCATATATCCTCTGGGCCAAAGTTTCCTTATCTCATCCCTTGATGATCTCTAAGTTCCCTTCCTACTCCAATCTTCTCTGTCCTCTTGAAAAGCCTGTTATCTCTTAAAAGTTTTGTTTCAAAAATCTAACCAAAAAAGTGCACTTCAACTAAATCTGATTCTGCTTGTTGTTGTTGTTGTTTTGTTTTGTTTTTTCAGTTGGAGTTTCGCTCTTGTCACCCAGGCTGGAGGGCAGTGGCACAATCTCTGCTCACTGCAACCTCTACCTCCCAGGTTCAAGCGATTCTCCTGCCCCAGCCTCCCAAGTAACTGGGATTACAGGCGTGTGCCACCACACCCAGCTAATTTTTGTATTTTTAGTAGAGACAAGGTTTCACCATGTTGGTCAGCCTCGTCTCAAACTCCTGACCTCAGGTGATCCACCTGCCTTGGCCTCCCAAAGTGCTGGGATTACAGGCATGAGCCACCGTGCCCAACCAAAATAATCCTGTTTTAAACAAATTAATGATGATTTCTCACAGTAGAAGAAGAAAGCCTTGCATTTGGCCATCGTCCTTGTTTCTCCTCTGAACTTTCCTTTGCTTCCTTCTTTCTTTCTTCTGTCCAAAATCTTCCTTTCTACCTCCAGTTCAATCTTAAACCCAATTCCATCCCTCTCAACTTGCCTTCCTCCCTCAAATAAGCCCTTACCAGCCATCATTTCTTACTCCAAATCTATAAAAGCAAATTTCTCCCAAATGTTATTCCTTAAAAAAGAAAGTTTACCTTTATGTTTATATTTTGGATCAATGGTTTCTTTTGTATTGGCTGTTATTTACTAAAGTACAATTGAACAAAGCCTAGTGGAAATTTGATCCATGTAATCACTTGACTAAATAGTGTGTTAATAGACTAGGAAGAGTCTTATTTTCTTCAACCACTACCTTCAGGTATTTCTGTTGAAGACACAAGAGTCTTAGAATAATTTAACCTCATTTAACCACATTTACCCTCTTTTTTTTTTTTTTTTTTTTTTGAGGCAGGGTCTCACTACGTCACCCAGGCTGGAGTGCTTGGCGTGGACACCACTCACTGCAGCCTTGATCTCTCCCAGGCTCAGGTGATCCTCCCACCTCAGCCTCCCGAGTAGCTGGGACTGCAGGGGTGCACCACCATGTCTGGCTAATTTTTTTGTAAAAATGTGATTTTGCCATGTTGCCCAAGCTGTTCTCAGACTCCTGGGCTCAAGCAATCCACCCGCCTCGGCCTCCCAAAGTGCTACCCTCTTCTAAATTATATGCTAATGTTGTTATGTATTTGAATTCTCACTATATATATATACACACATATATATATATACACACATATATATATATATATACACACACATATATATATATACACACACATATATATATATACACACACACATATATATATATATATATATACACACACATATATATATATTTTTTTGAGACAGTGTCTTGCTCAGTCGCCCAGTCTGGAGTGCAGTGGCGCGATCTTGGCTCACTGCAAGCTCCGCCTCCCGGGTTCCCGCCATTCTCCTGCCTCAGCCTCCCAAGTAGCTGGGACTACAGGCGCCCGCCACCACGCCCAGCTAATTTTTTGCATTTTTAGTAGAGACAGGGTTTCACCGTGTTAGCCAGGATGGTCTCGATCTCCTGACCTCATGATCCGCCCACCTCGGCCTCCCAAAGTGCTGGGATTACAGGCGTGAGCCACCGCGCCCGGCAAATTCTCACTATATATTTTTAATGCAGAAACATTATTGTTATTGATTAAAACAATCAATTTGCATTTATTTTTACCTAAATGCCCATTTATCAATATGCATTTCTCAGCACCCTCCTAAACAATCTTTAACTCCTTTCTACATCTCTTGTATCTGTTTTCTTTTACCTAAAGAACATTCCTGGGTGTTGTGTTTTGTTTTGTTAGGTACAGGTTCTTTGGCAACAAATTACTCAAGTTTTGCTTGTCCAAAATGTCTTTACTTCACCTTGATTTTTAAAGGGTATTTTTTTCTAGGCAGGCCTCTAGGTTGCCAGCCATTTTTCTTCAGCACTTTGATATTATTTTTCTATCTTTGTCTTCCATGTGGCTGTTGAGATGTTGTCTATCAGCATGATTGTGCTCCTTCCGTGTTAGCCATGATGCAGGGCAGGTGAGCCCCACAGCTTAGCCCGGAGGGTTCTTGGCTTTGCCCAGGAAAGTATTCAAGGGCACGCTGGAGGTGGAAGAAAACAGCTTTATTGAAGAGGCAATGTGACAGTTCTGTGACTGCTCCTGCCCAGCAGAGCTACCCTGTAGGCAAAGAGTAGCAGCTCAGGACAGTTTACAGTCATATTTATACCCACTTTTATTTGCATGCAGATGAAGGGGCAGAATATGCAGAAATTTGTAGGGAAGAGGTCTTTTGGGTCATTGAGTCATAGCCATGAAAGGGGTGGTAACTCCTGAGTGTTGCCATGGCAATGATATATTGACATGGCACACTGGTGGGCGTGTCTGATTGGAAAGCTGTTTCCACCCCCACCCTGTTTTAGTGAGTCCTCAATCTGGTCCAGCGTCTGAGACCTCCTACCTCTTTCTGACTCTAACTGCCTTTAAGATATTTCTCTTTGTCTTTAAGGTCTCAACACCTTTAAGATGTCAGGTCTTTGTTCAGTAATTTACTGTGATTTGCCTAGGTGTTGTTTTCTTTGTATTTTATCCTACTTGGGGTTTATAGTGATTCTTGAATATGTGGGTTGGGAACCATTAGCTACTAACTCTTCCAGATTTCTTCTCCTCCATTCTTTCTCTCCTCTCCGTCTGGGATTCCAATCATAAATATACTAGGCCTTTTTGCAAACCTTTCACAGTAATACATGTCTGTTGTGCTTTTTCTATGTTCTACATACTTTTGTGCTCTCTTTATACAGCACATACTTTTGTGCTGTCTTTTTTTCAGTGAGGTCTAACCTGCTATTCAAACTTCCTTTCAGTTTTTCATTTCGTTTTTGCATTAAAAAGCCATTAATTCTTTTCTTACTGTTTCTAGTTCTCTTCAAAATTCTCACTTCTCAATAGTGTTTTAATTCCTTCAGCGGATTAAGTATGTTGTAAAGTCCTTGTCTTATAGAGCCATGCATCGATCCTCAGCAGTCTGGTCTCCTGTCTGTCTTTTGCTCTTGCTTTATGGTCACATGATCTTATCTCTTTAGGTGCCAAGTATTTTTTTAAAGATGGGGGTCTTGCTTGCCCAAGCTGGTCTAGAACTGCTGGCCTCAAGCAATCCTCCCATCTCAGCCTCCCAAAGTGCTGGGATTACAGGCATGAGCCACCATGCCTAACCCAGGTTTTTATCATGGGCCAGATACTGAACGGAAAAAACGTTCTGAGGCTCTGGAAAATGTTGTCTCCCTCCAGAGAGAATCTGGAAAATGTTGTCTCCCTCCAGAGAGAATCAGTCTTTGCTGCTGGCAGTCAGCTAGGCTAGGAGCACTAGAAATCTTGATTCAATCAGGATTGAGATCATTTTAAACTGAACTTCAGTCCCTAGGAGGGCGGCGCTATTTCAGGTTGACCTTTTTTTTTTTTTCTTTTTCCTTTTCTTTTTCCCACTGTTATTTGAAGTACAGGGGTACATGTGCAGGATGTGCAGGTTTGTTACATAGGTAAACATGTGCCACCATGGTTTGCTGCACAGATCATCCCATCACCTAGATGTTAAGCCCAGCGTTCATTAACTATTCTTCCTGATGCTCTCCCTCCTCCTGCCCCCCAATCGCTGACAGACCCCAGTGTGTATTGTCCCCCAACCCATATGTCCATGTGTCCTCATCATTCATCTCCCACTTATAAGGGAGAACACTTATTATTTGGTTTTCTGTTCCTGCGTTAGTTTGCTGAGGATAATGGCCTTCCAGCTCCATCCATGTCTCTCTCTGCAAAGGACAGGTTGACCCTTATTCCTAGTATGGAACCTTTCAGAGACCTAACCCAAAGACCAGGGTATTTACCAGGACCTCCTTTCCTTGGCAGGTCTAGAGTCTAATTTTTGAACCCCAGCCCCATGAGTCATGCTGGCCTGAACTTAGAGAGAAGAGCTAGACCTGGGAAGGGAGACAGTGGGCTGCACTGCAGATAGCGGTCACTAGACTGGAATGGACTTTGCATAATATCATCAAAGAGTGACCCAGAAAACGATGGAGCCTACCCGAGGATTTCATCCAGGGGAGGAGAAAATCGGAGCCCACAAAGCAAGTTTAAAAGTGCAGCAAGAAAAAGAATAAAGTTGGTTTCTCTATGCCCAGTGCATTAAATAAATACATATTTTAAAAGCCTGAGGTGCAACCAGATTCTAAACCCCCATTTGTTCCCAACAATATCCATTGTATACAATACATGTGTGGTTTTAATAACTGCAAAGGCACTGTTACAAGCTTTTTACATGCATTCACACATTTTATCTTCAGGAGTCCTCTGAAGTCGGTATTAATATTGCTATCTCCATTATACAGATGAGGCAGAGAGAGGCCAAGTCCTCTCCCAGGGTCACAGCTACCAAGCAGTGCAGCTGGGATTGGACCACTACACGCTATGGCCTATCCCAGGGCACCGGAGGCAGGTGCAGATGGCTTGCATCTGTTAGTCTTTTCCCCTTGATCCTGCAGAACAGCAGCTCTCAACCAGGAGTACACATCAAAGTCACTCTGCACCTTTTCCAAAATGCACAATGCCAGGACCCAGCCAGATCTCGAACAGAGAAGGACCATGGAATGGATATTTAGATAAAAACCCCCAAGACGATTCCCAGGCACAACCTTAGCATGCAGAGGAGGTGCCCGGGTCCTCAGAGGTCTTCTCAAGAAACAAAATGTCTTTTTGCTCCTCCTCATGCAATTTACTACCCCATAAAAAACTGTTTGACGCATCTTTTCTGTGTCGTGCCTTTTAGGTTCCTCCACTCACCAAAGTGGATGTCAAGACGGAGACAATCGAAAGGAAAATATCTGTTAGGGAACCAACAATGTCTGAGAAGGAAGAGCTAAATAAGAAGAAAAGGAACATGGGTGATGTCAGCATGCTTGGGCTTCCTCTTGTCCAGGACCAAGAGGACAGTGAAGGGGACGTCTCAAAGGACCCCGACAAGCAACTGGCCCAGAAGTTTAAGGCCTATGAGTTGACACTGAAGGATGTCCAGAACCTCCTCATGTACTGGGACCGGAAGCAAGGAGTCCAGCTGCCTCCCGCAGGGATGGAGGAAGCAGCCCATGAGCCCGACGACCAGCGCCAGGTCCCCTCGGGTGGGCGCAGGGGCCGCAAGGATCGGGAGAGGGAGCGCCTGGAGAAGGAGCGCACGGAGAAGGAGCGCCTGGAGAGGGAGAAGGCGGAGCGGGAGCGCCTGGAGAAGCTGCGAGCCCTGGAGGAGCGGAGTGACTGGGAGGGGGAAGGGGAGGAGGACCACGAAGGGAAAAAGGAGAAGGACCTGGGTGTGCCCTTCCTTAACATCCAGACACCAGACTTTGAAGGCTTGAACTGGAAGCAGGCCCTAGAGAGTGACAAGCTTCCCAAAGGAGAGCAGGTAAGGACTCTCCTCCAGGGTGGGGAAGTCACAAGTCAGGCAGCAGGCACTGTGCTAAGATCATCAGGGGTGCTTCTCCCTACCCGAAACCCATATCCCCTCAACTGCATTCATTTCTGATGCCCCCTCGGAATTAAGACAATAATGACTAAAGGACCTTTCCTACTTGGCAAGAGAAAATTTGTAGGAAATGTCACACATCTAAATTAGTCCATCCAAGCTTATGGAAAGCCACCTGTGACGGTTGATTTTTAATATTGATAATATGGGTGCTACAGAGTGACAAGGCAGGTGAGGCTTTGGGGTGAAGCAGGAGACCCATCCACTCCAAAGTCTTCCCACAGGCCTCCCACAGTGACAGAAATTATCCTATAAGACAGCTCTTCGTTCCTATAAACAATAGTATTGTGTATCCAAAAGCCACCCTTGCTAGCAGTTTGGAGGAGAGGCTTATTATAGCCTTTTCTCCAGGGGCAGGTTTTTTCTGTAAAGGACCAGAAAGTAAGTATTTTAGGCTACAGGTGATACTGCTTCTATCACAACTGCTCCACTCAGCCTTCGGTGGGTAAAAGTGACCACCAGCAACATGTAACTGAATGGGCATAGCCATGTTCCAATTCAAGTTTATTTAGAAAAAGTAGCAGGCCAGATTCAGCCAGGGCACCATAGTTTGCTGCGTTCTGGTTTCGTTCACGACAAATTAGATGCAGCTTTTTTTTTTTAGATGGAGTCTCACTTTGTTGCCCAGGCTGGAGTGCAGTGGCGCAATCTCAGCTCACTGCAACCTCCGCTTCCTGTGTTCAAGCGATTCTCCTGCCTCAGCCTCCTAAGTAGCTGGGATGATAGGCATGCACCAGCACGCCCAGCTAACTTTTTTGTATCTTTAGTAGAGACAGGGTTTCACCATGTTGGTCAGGCTGTTCTTAAACTCCTGACCTCAAATGATCAGCCTCAGCCTCCCAAAGTGCTGGGATTACAGGCGTGAGTCAACTTTTAAAAGTAGAGACTAGAGCCTGGGAGGAATATGTGGCAGGTCAGGGATGACAGGAGGATCAGAGTCATCCCTGCAGTCCATGTGACTTCCATGTGCTGTGACCCACAGTAGAAGCCTTGCCACAGTGGCCCCGGGTGGCACCAAAGGCGGGAAGGACTGCTGGGGGACATGCAACACCAGCTCTACGCCCTTACCAGTTTCACCTCAGGCCAGCCTTAGCTAAGGAATTGTGATTTTTTTCCTCCAGAAATGTTTTTTTTTTTTTAAAAAAAGGACTATAACAAGAACATCTTCTCGCCTTGTTTTATACTTTCCACCTTCCAAATCATAGGTTAGACTGCTGTTTGAAGAGCTCCCTGGCTCTGGTAATTCAACAATTGCTACAAATCATTCATGCCTTTCTCCGTAGAGGTTCTAAATCCTGGGAGTTAACTCGGCTGCATATTAGTCAGGAAATGCCTTTAGCTCCTTGACACACAGGATGAGAAGCACAGGATTGCATGGAGATATTTAGTTACTTGCTGGGCCTAACAGGCCCAGTGGTCCACAGGCTGGGCCCTCAGGTGGGCTGTAACCTTTACTGTTGTGATAATGGCTATTAGTCTAGAGGTAACATGCTTGTTCTGAGGCAGGAAGTGGCTGTTAAATTTCCAAACCATTTGCTCTGGAAATTGCTCATTCATTAGATATGAGAGCAGAATGGGAAAATGCTGGAGGAATAAATGTTTTCTCTCTCAGGTTATTTTTCACTTCTCTCTTCATTCCCATTCTCTACCCTAGTCCCAGAACCTTTGCTTTATTATTTTCTTTGCTGCATTTGACTTGCTCCCATCCCAACTTTCTTTCACCCTTGGAAGGAAGGAACATTTAATGCAAAAAGAAAAATTAACATGGAATCTGAAAATAGGTGGAACAACTCTATACTTTAGACATTAGAACGTTAAGAGCTGGCCTCTTCATATTAGACAGAGATTTATTGATTGCCTTCTATGTGCTTGGCTGTGTGCCATATCCACCTGCTAACCATCCTAATGGAGTTTACAGTCCTGTTGCAAAGGCAGACAATTAAACAATTGCCATAAAGTGTAACAAAGGCTATGGTAAGAGAGGAAGAGAGGCATAGGGTTTTGCACAGAAAATTCACAATCGGCCTGTCCTTTAGATCCTAGACATCTTGGGTCTGGGTTCCTCCGGACCACCCATCCCGCCTCCTGCCTTATTCTCAATCGTCTCCTACCCTGTGAAGCGGCCACCTTTGACCATGACAGACGACCTGGAGCATTTTGTGTTTGTGATCCCACCATCCGAAGAGATATCTCTGGATGAAAAAAAAGAAATGGAAATAGAATCAGACCTTTTGGCTGCCACAAACACTACAAAGGTAACGCATGAGCAGTTTATTCTCCTAACCTTGGCAGGACTTCAGCGGGCAGGGAGAGAAGGTCACCCCACACCAGACCAAAAATGGAGCCTGGCATGAGGTGTTCTGCTCACTGGATTATTTTCCCTCGACTTGTTGGGGATCCTCCCTGAAAACCTCATGTGAGCGTCCCTGAACTGCACCTTTCCTGGCTCTGACTTGTCCTACCTCCTAAGAGGAAACTGATGGTGATTGATTCTCACCTAACAACCTTTGCAGTCCCGTGGGAGGGTTTAGGGAACTTGTCAAGTTACTCTGCAGCACATGCACAATAAAAAAATAAGCAAAACTAGCATTCTTAAAAAGATATCTAATCTTTTTTAAAACGTAAAAATATGTTTTGAAGCTAAGGTGATTTGCACAGTGTGTAAGAATATAAGAATCAACACACACAAGTTAAAGGGACACGTGCCACTACAGAAAGGATACATTATTAAAGAAATTAGGATGGGAAGATTGGATGTTTGGGGTAAAAGTCACTGTTTATGTCCTAGCCTGACACAATACAGTAAAATATATTCCAGCTGGATTAAAATTAAATAATCAAAATAAAATTGTGCAGAAATAGAAGAAAATATATGCAATTAATAGAATAAATCACAAGAAAAATAAATTTGACCAATAATATGCAGAAAGTGTGTATATTTAAAATTATAGAAGGTTTTTTTATTCCCAGAGGAGAAGCGTGGCCCACAATTTGAATCTCTGCACACAGCCTTCTACAAACCATGCACATCAGCAAAGAGAGCTCGTAACTTCACCTATAAGTCCTGCTTACCCGTAAACTGGGGACAGAGACTACCCCAAACCTCAGTTTACAAGTAGGAAATCAACATCTGAGATCAGTTGCATCGGTGGGCATGCCTCACCCGAGCAGAGAGTCCCTGGTGAAATTTCAAATTAAGAAGATAAAGAAGAAAAAATTGCTGTCTTCCCCTTGTTTTGAAAATCAGCCAGCTGGGCACTTTGGTTCATGCCTGTAATCCCCACATTTTGGGAGGCTGAGGTGGGCAGATTGCTTGAGCCCAGATGTTTGAGACCACCCTGGGAATATGGTGAAACCCCATCTCTACAAAAAATACAAAAATTAGCCAGGCATGGTGGCACGCACCTGTATCACAGCTACTCAGGAGGCTGAGGTGGGAGGATCGCTTGAGCCCTAGAGGAAGAGTTGTAGTGAGCCGAGATGGCACCACTGCACTCCAGCCTGGACAGTAAAGTGAGATCCTGTCTCAAAAGAAAAAGAAAAGAAAGATTGAAGGAAGGGAAGAGAGAGAGAGGAAAGAAAAGAAAAGAGAAAAGAAGGAGAAAGGAAAGAAAAGAAAGAAAAAAGAAAAGAGGGAGGGAGAGAGAGAAGAAGGAGAAGAGAAGACAAGAGAAGAGAGAAAAGAAAGGAAAAGAAAAGAGAAAAGAAAAGAAAAAGAAATGGCACTGTAAGAATGCTCAGAATAATTCCGACTATGGGGTATTTTGTAAGAACGCAAATCTGGTCTCTCTAAAACGGCAATGTGATTGAGAGAGGGGGCAGGAGGGTCTAGATTATAAGATACTAAAGAAACATGACAGATCATGGCGGACGGGAGGCAGGACTAGATTCCAACTCCAACTCGGATGGACAGAGCAGCGTGTCTCGCATTGTGAATTTTAGCTCCAGAACAACTGCAGGAATAAATCAAGAAACCTGAAGGGACCCACAGACCCTCTGAAGCAAGCAGACTGCTCCTGCAGGACCCAGGAGACAACTCAAATACTGTGAGTGCCCAAACTGCAGAAGTGGGAAAGGAAGATCCTCCACCCCTGGTTTCCCACCAGGGAAACTGAAGGTCTAGTTTACAGGAGAAGATTCCAACCTTACCTGGAGCTGAGTCAATTTAGAGAACTGAGTGAAATACAGGGGTAGAGGAAGCAGCAGGAAAGGCCCTGGCAGCTCCCTAGGTCCCCAAGCAGGCCATTCCTGTCTGGCATCACAGGGATCCTTCAGGAGGACGGCCATAGGCCCAGGGAAAATGCCACAGAGAAAAGGAAGTCTCCAGGTGAACTTTGTAACAATTTGAACGGGTTAAGAAGCCTTCTGGGCAGGACTCTGGGGAGGGCACAAATCCAGGATGCAGACTCCACAGGCAGGGGAAGAACTAAAGCCATACTTGCTTTCACAGCTGGGAGGTGGGTAGCCTGGGGCAAGTTCTCAGCCCTGCTCACCCACTGCCTGGAAACAGACTCAATGCTATTATTGTTGGGGGCACGGTGGGAGTAAGGCCAGCCCTTTGGATTGCATGGGAGCTGGGTGAGGCCTGTAACTGCTGGCTTTTGCCCACTTCCCTGACAACCTGCATGACTCAGCAGTGGGAGCCATAATCCTCCTAGGTACATAACTCCATTGATCTAAGAACCTCACCCCCATCTCCCACAGCAGCCGCAGCAAGACCAGCCCAAGGAGAGTCTGAGCTCAGACATTCCTAGCCCTGTCCCCAACTGATGGTCCTTCCCTACCCACCAGGTACCTGAACACAAAGGGCATATATTCTTGGGAGTTCTAGGGCCCCACCCACCACTGGTTCCTCTCCATATTACCACAGCTGAGGCTCTCTGGAAAGTGCCACCTCCCGTCAGGAGGCCAACCGGCACAGAAATAGAGCATTAAACCACCAAAGCTAAGAATCCTCACAGAGCCCATTTCACTCCCCTGCCACCTCTGCCAGAACAGGTGCTGGTGTTCATGGCTGAGAGACCCATAGATGGTTCACATCACAGGACTCTGTGCAGACAACCCCTGGCACCAGCCCAGAGCCTGGTAGACTTGCTGGGTGGCTAGACCCAGAAGAGAGATAACCATCAGTTCAACTAGGCTCTCAGAAAGCCACATCCATAGGACAAGGGGGAACATACTACATCAAGGGAGCACCCTGTGGGTCAAAAGAATCTGAACAACAGCCTTCAGCCATATTTCCCTCTGACAGAGCCTACCCAAATGAGAAGGAACCAGAAAACGAACTCTGATAATATGACAAAACAAGGCCCTTTAATAGCCCCCCCAAATCACAGTAGCTCACTAGCAACGGTTTCAAACCAAGAAGAAATCCCTGATTTACCTGAGAAAGAATTCAGGAGGTTAGTTATTAAGCCAATCAGAGAGGCACCAGAGAAAGGTGAAGCCCAGTTCAAGCAAATCCAAAAAATGACAGAAGAAGTGAAGGGAGAAATGTTCAATGAAATACATAGCATAAATAAAAAACAATCAAAACTTCAGGAAATATTGGACATACTTAGAGAAATGCAAAATGCTCTGGAAAGTCTTAACAATAGAATTGAACAAGTAGAAGAAAGAAATTCAGAGCTCAAAGACAAGGTCTTCAAATTAACCCAATCCAACAAAGACAAAGAAAAAAGAATAAGAAAATAAGAACAAAGCCTCCAAGAAGTCTGGGATTATGTTAAATGACCAAACCTAAGAATAATCAGTGCCCCTGAGGAAGAAGAGAAATCTAAAAGTTTGGAAAACATATTTGGGGGAATAATCGAGGAAAACTTCCCCAGCCTTGCTGGAGACCTAGACATCCAAATACAAGAAGCACAAAGAACACCTGGAAAATTCATCACAGAAAGATCATCACCTAGGCACATTGTCATCAGGTTATTTAAAGTCAAGATGAAGGAAAGAATCTTAAGAGCTGTGAGACAAAAGCAACAGGTAATCAATAAAGGAAAACCTATCAGATTAACAGCAGATTTCTCAGCAGAAACCCTCCAAGCTAGAAGGGATTGGTGCCCTATCTTCAGGCTATCAGCAGAGAACATACAGAACAACTATCAGCCAAGAATTTTGTATCTAGCAAAATGAAACATCGTATATGAAGAAAAGAGACAGTCTTTTTCAGACAAATGCTGAGAGAATTCGCCACTACCAAGCCAGTACTATAAGAACTGCTAAAAGGAGCTCTAAATCTTGAAACAAATCCTGGAAACACATCAAAACAGAACCTCTTTAAAGCATAAATCTCATAGGACCTATAAAACAAAAATACAATTAAAAAACAAAATAAAAAAGCAAAAAACCAAGGTACACAGGCAACAAATAGCACAATTAATGGGACCTCACATCTCAATACTAACATTGGATGTAAATGCCTAAATGCTTTGCTTAAAAGATACAGAACTGCAGAATGGATAAGAATTCACCAACCAACTATTTGCTGCCTTCAAGAGCCTCACCTAACATATAAGGACTCACATAAACTTAAAGTAAAAGGGTGGAAAAAAGGCGTTTCATGTAAGTGAACACCAAAAGAGAGCAGGAACAGCTATTTTTATATCAGACAAAACAAACTTTAAAGCAACAGCAGCTTAAAAAGACAAAGGGGGCATTGCATAATGGCAAAAGGCCCTGTCCAACCAGAAAAATACCACAATCCTAAACATATATGCACCTAACACTGGAGCCCCCAAATTTATAAAACAATTACTAATAGACCTAACAAATGAGATAGACAGCAACACAGTAATAGTGGGGGAATTCAGTACTCCACTGACAGCACGAGACAGGTCATCAAGACAGAAAGTCAACAAAGAAACGATGAATTTAAACTATACCTTGGAACAAATGGACTTAACAGATATATACAGAACATTCCATCCACCAATCACAGAATACACATGCTACTCAACAGTTTGTGGAACTTTTTCCAAGATAGGCCATATGATAGGCCACAAAATGGGCCTCAATAAATTTAAGAAAATTGAAATTATATCCAGCACCCTTGCCGACCACAGTGGAATGAAATTGGAAATCAACTGCAAAAGCAACCTTCAAAACCATGCACGTACATGAAAATTAAATAACCTGCTCCCAAATGATCACTGGATCAAAAACAAAATTAAGATGGAAATTTAAAAATTCATAGAACTGAATGACAATAGTGACACAACCTATCAAAATATCTGGGATACAGCAAAGGTGATGCTAAGAGGAAAGTTCATAGCCCTAAATACCTACATCAAAAAGACTGAAAGAGCACAAACTGACAGTCGAATGTCACACCTCAAGGAACTAGAGAAACAAGAACAAATCAAACCCAAACCCAGCAGAAGAAAGGAAATAACCAAAATCAGAGCAGAACTAAATGAAATTGAAACAAACAACAAAAAAAAATACTAAAGATAAGTGAAACAAAAAGCTGGTTCTTTGAAAAGATAAATAAAATTGATAGACCATTAGCTAGATTAACTAAGAAAAGAAGAGAGAAAAATCCAAATAACCTCAATAAGATACGAAACAGGAGATGTGACAACTGACACCACAGAAATAGAAAAGATCATTCAAGGCTACTATGAACACCTTTACACTCAAAAACTAGAAAACCTAGAAAAGATGGATAAACTCCTAGAAAAATACAACCCTCCTAGCTTAAATCAGGAAGAACTAGATACCCTGAACAGACCAGTAACAAGCAGTGAGATTGAAAAGGTAATTTAAAATATACCAACAAATAAAAGTCCAGGACCAGACAGATTCACAGCAGAATTCTAGTGGACATTCAAAGAAGAATTGATACCCATCCTATTGACACTATTGCACAAGACAGAGAAAAGGGAACTGTCCCTAATTCATTCTACGAAGCCAGCATCACCCTAATACCGAAACCAGGAAAGGACATAACCAAAAAAAGAAAACTGCAGGCCGATATCCCTGATGAACACAGATGCTAAGATCCTTAACATTTAGCTAACCAAAATCCTTAACATTTAGCTAATCAAATCCAACAACATATCAAAAAGTTAATCCACAATGATCAAGTGGCTTTCACACCAGGGATTCAGGGATGGTTTAACATGTGCAAGTCAATAAATGTGATATACCACATTAACAGAATTAAAAACAAAAATCATACAGTCATCTCAATAGATGCAGAAAAAGCTTTCAACAAAATCCAGCACCCTTTATAATTAAAATTCTCAGCAAAATCGGCACACAAGGAACACACCTCAATGTAAAAAAAGCCATCTATGACAAACCCACAGCCAACATAATACTGAATGGGGAAAAGTTGAAAATGTTCCCTCCAAGAACTGGAACAAGACAAGGATGCCCACTCTCATCACTCCTCTTCAACATTGTACTGGAAGTCCTTGCCAGAACAATCAGACAAGAGAGAGAAATAAAGGGTATCCAAATGGGCAAAGAGAAAGTCCAACTGTCACTGTTTGCTGATGACATGATGATTTACTTTGAAAACCCTAAAGACTCCTCTAGAAAGCTCCTAGAACTGACAAAAGAATTCAGTAAAGTTTCTGGATACAAAATTAAGGTACACAAATCAGTAGCTCTTCTATACACCAACAATGAACAAGCAGAGAACCAAATCAAAAACTCAGCATCTTTTACAATAGCTACAAAAAAACAAATAAAATACTTAGGAATATACCTAACCAAGGAGGTGAAAGACCTCTACAAGGAAAGCTACAAAACACTGCTAAAAGAAATCATAGATGACACAAATGGAAACACATCTCATGCTCATGGATGGGTAGAGTCAATATTGTGAAAATGACCATACTGCCAAAAGCAATCTACAAATTCAATGCAATTTTCATCAGAATACCACCATCATTCTTCACAGAATTAGGAAAAAGTTATAAAATTCATATGGAACCAAAAAAGAGCCCACATAGCCAAAGCAAAGAGAACAAATCTGGAGGCATCACAATACCTGATTTCAAACTATAGTATAAGGCTATAGTCACCAAAACAGCATGTTACTGATATAAAAATAGGCACATAGACCAATGGAACAGAATAGAGAACCCAGAAATAAACCCAAATACTTACAGCGAACTGGTCTTCGACAAAGAAAAAAAAAAAAAACAGTGGAGAAAGGACATCCTTTTCAACAAATACTGCTGGGATGATTGGCTAGCCACATGGATCCTCATCTCTCACCTTATACAAAAATCAACTCAAGATGGATTAAGGACTTAAATCTCTTAAATCTAAGACCTGAAACTATAAAAATTCTAGAAGATAACATTGGAAAAACCCTTCTAGACATTGGCTTAGGTGAAGATTTCATGACCAAGAAGCCAAAAGCAAATGCAATAAAAACAAAGATAATTAGCTGGAACTTAATTAAACTAAAGAGCTTTTGCACAGCAAAGGGAACAGTCAGCAGAGTAAACAGACAATCTACAGAGTGGGAGAAAATCTTCACAATCTATACATCTGACAAAGGACTAATATCCAGAATCTACAATGAACTGAAACAAATCAGCAAGAAAAAAACAAACAATCCCATCAAAAAGTGGGCTAAGGACATGAGTAGACAACTCGTAAAAGAAGGTATGCAAATGGCTGACAAACATATGAAGAAGTGCTCAATGTCACTAATGATCAGGGAAATGCAAAATCAAAACCACAGTGTGATACCACCTTACTCCTGCAAGAATGACCATAATGAAAAAATAAAAAAAAACAGTAGTAGTTGGCATGGATCCAGTGCATCAAGAAACCACCTTCTACACTGCTGATGGGGAATGTAAACTAGTGCAACCACTATGGAAAACAGTGTGAAGATTCCTTAAAGAACTAAAAGTAGAACTACCATTTGATCCAGCAATCTGACTACTGCATATCTACCCAGAGGAAAAGAAGATATTATACAAAAAAAGTACTTGCACATGCATGTTTATAGCAGCACAATTCACAATTGCCAAATCGTGGAACCATCCCAAATGCCCATCAATCAATGAGTGGGTAAAGAAACTGTGGTATATATATACAATGGAATACTACTCAGCCATAAAAAGGAATGAATTAATGGCATTTGCAGCTATCTAGATGAGATTGGAGACTATTATTCTAAGTGAAGTAATTCGGGAATGGCAAACATCATATGTTCTCACTGATATGTGGGAACTAAGCTATGGGAACGCAAAGGCATAAGAATGATACAGTGGACTTTGGGGACTTGGGGGAAAGAATGGGAAGGGGGCAAGGGATAAAACACTACAAATAGTGTGCAGTGTATACTGCTCGGGTGATGGGTGCACCAAAATCTCATGAATCGCCACCAGAAAACTTATGTAACCAAACACCACCTGTACCCCCAATAACCTATAGAAAGATAGAAAAATAATAATAAAAAAAAGAAGCATAACACCAAAACACAATATAGGAACTTTGATTAGATGCTTATTTGGGAAAAGTCTATAAAAGACATGCCTGAGACCAGGCGTGGTGGCTCACGCCTGTAATCCCAACACTTTAGGAGGTGGAGGCAGGCAGATGACAAGGTCAGGAGATCGAGACCATCCTGGCTAACACGGTGAAACCCCAGTCTCTACTAAAAATACCGAAAATTAGTCTGGCATGGTGGCAGGCACCTGTAGTCCCAGCTCCTCGGGAGGCTGAGGCAGGAGAATGGCATGAACCTGGGAGGCGGAGCTTGCAGTGAGCCGAGATAGCGCCACTGCACTCCAGCCTGGGCGACAGAGCAAGACACCATCTCAAAAAAAAAAAAAAGACATACCTGAGACAAATAGGAGAATTTTAATGCAGACTGTGTGCCAGAACAATGGTGTGGAATTATTGTTCCTTTTCTTAGGTGTGATGATAGTAGTGTGCAGGATTGCAGGAGAAGGTCCTTTCTTGAGGAGTTGTATTTAGAGGCAGAGTCATCATGTCTGCAAATGGCTCAGGAGAAAAAGTGGCAACTGTTAAAACTAGTTATTACTGTACCAGGCCTTCAACTCTTAAAGGTTTCTTTTTTTAAAAATGGTGGAAATGATAAATAAATTAAAGGCAAAATTTTTTTTTTATCAGGAAACATGAAAATACCACTAGAAAAATGGGAACTTATTAAACACAGCAGATTAAACACATGTTTATCTCTGCCTCTCCCAAAACAGTCAGATTTTCTATTCACGTATAATTCTAAGAATAAGGAGAGAGAGCTGGTGGTGAGGGGTATAGGCCCACAAAGTATTAGGAATTAGACAGCAAGCAGATGGGGATAACTGGCTTAGTGGTGCCAAGAAGGCTACAAGCCCCGCTGGCCATGGTAGGTACTGCCAGGAGCTAAGACTTGAGTTCCACACACACCCTCCAGCTTCAAGCTTTCTCTAGGGTTTCATCTTCATCCTCCATCTGAGGGACTAGGGAGCCAAGGAATGCACTGGTCTTGTCACTACCCAAGACTAGACCCTGCCCTGCTCTAGGCTTCCTGACCCTGCAGCACCATCTCCCGAGATGACAGACATGTAGCCATCTCTGCCTTCTGTTTGTGTGTTCAAAGAGTGAATATTTAAGACCTCATGCTCATTTTTAATTAAGGCTCAAGAGGAGCAGACCAGCTCATCTAAGGGGGGCAAACAGAAAGTGAAAGAAAAGATAGACCAAGTTGTCGAGACTCAGAAAGACAAGCGTCACGTGACCTTAAACAGGAAAGTCCTTTCTGGGGAACCAGCAGGAACCATTTCCCAGCTGTCAGATACAGACCTGAACAACTTCGACGGGCAGCACTCCCAGGAGAAATTCACCAGGTGGGCCTCCCAGCAACCCAAGGAGGGGAATGTGGGCCAGAGCCCACATTGAGGGTGTGGCTGTCACAGCACTGGAGGGGAACAGAGCTGTCCTGCCTGTGGGGCTCCAGGGGCCACCATGCCTACCCCAACAGGACAGGACTTCCAGGCAGCTCTCCTGTCTTCTCTTGGCCAGAGGGGAGCCTCTCACTTTACAAACCTGTGTGGTCATTTGCAGACTGAATCACTTCCGGTGGATCGTGCCAGCCAATGGCGAGGTAACGTTGCAGGTGCACTTCTCTTCTGATGAGTTCGGGAACTTTGACCAAACCTTTAACTTTGAGATCCTAGGAACTTGCTGCCAGTACCAGCTCTACTGCCGAGGCATCTGCACTTACCCATACATTTGCCAAGACCCGAAGTAAGTGTGTTTCATTTTAAAAGAAAAGGTTGACAGATGCGTTTTTGTTTTCCTCCGTGGCACTTTGAACAAGGAGGTTCTTACCCCAGCCCCTCTAGTCATATCAGCTTCCATGTCTTGAATATTGACTAAGAGCCACAGGGAGGACATGCTACTACCAGGATTCCCAGACTGCAATAAAGAGAATGATCATAGGTGCAAAGGGGGAGGAAAAAAGCCTTCCTTTGGCAAATTAGTTTGCTTATTTAACTATTAAGCAAATTTAAAGCAGTTCTATCCTGTAGTATAGAAACCATGTGTGACTCTGCATGGGTGAACTTTTTCCAAGCTACTGAACACCACTGTGCAACTCCTACACAGAAAAGCACCTGGCTGAGCAACTGGCCACATTAGACCAAGGGACTCAGAAGCTAATTCATATCTCCCAGAACTAGTTTTCCATAGGGATTCTCAGGAAAGTTTTCAGCTGGGTGCACTGGGATGGAATATCTGACTCAGTTCTGTCACCACTCCTCATTATGGAAGTCACCACTGGGGAGTCTTTTTTTCAAGTTCACATCATACTGTCATACTGTCTTCTCTGGTGGTGGGAAGGAGCTGGGACAAAGAAGAGTCACTCTGTCTCCAGGACGCCTGGACCCTGTGTTGAGCAGGGAATATTGAGTTTATGTAAACATCACGTGGCAGCACCGAACTTCTGTTCAGGCAGCCTCTCCTCACCTCTTCCTCTCCTGTGTTCAGAGTGGTATTTCCTCAGCGGAAGATGGACATGAAGACAAATGAGGTCATCTTTAAGAAGTATGTTATGAGCACAGAGACATACTACTTCGGGCCACTGCTTTGTGGAAAATCAAGAGATAAGTAAGTGTTCCATTATTTTAAAGCAGATTTCATACTCCTGAGTTGGGCTCATGAACAGTATAAGTAGGATTCCTATGTACATAGTTGTAACTTTTACTAATGCTGCCTCTCTTAGCCCCAACCACAAATCAGGAGAACTGGGTTCTTGTTTTCCAACTCCCTGCTGTACACCCAGAGGAATGAGGGTGCCACTTTCCCAGATGGGAAAGCCTAGGAGAGACTTCAGGCTTGATCAGAGTAGGATCAAGAGTTCACTTTGGCTTATGTTTGGTTGAAGAGGCTAGGAAGATATTTCTGTAGTCACATGAAGCAGAGAATAGGTTATACAGCTTTGGTTCTCAAAGGAGAGGTCACTCTTCAAGGCAACAAAAGCCACGGACATAGATGAGATTGCCTGAGAGAGAACTGTACAGGTAAGAAGAAAAGGAGTCCTAAATAACTACAATATGTGCAAAATGAGGAGCCAGGAGATGAGAAAGAGGGCCAGCGCTGTTGGGGAAACCAAAAAGACCAGTGTCATGGAGCCATGAGAAGAGGACATGGTTGCTACAGTGAATGCTGCACAGAGGACAGAAAGATGAGGGCATAGATGTCCACAGGGTTCAACAACATGCAGGTCACTAGGGGCCTTAGCAAGAGTCCTGTACCCAAGCAAAGTGAAGCGAGAAGTCAGATGAAAGATAACTTTGGAGAAACTTGGCTGTGAAGGGAGATGGGAGGAAAGCCTGGAGCACAGGACAGGCTGTTTGTGCGATGTTGTTCTTATGATGCTTGCATGCCGAGAGGAAATGGAAGAAAGTGGTTGGAATTTCAGAAGACAGGAAGGGCCATCAATGGCGTAGTTCCCTGAGACAGCACAGTGGGATGTGGGGAGGCTGGCTTGTGCCCGGAAGAGGGACTGTCACTGCATGCCAGCGGGGAGAAAGGCGAGATGGCATCGCAGAAGGTAGGTTTACAATTTGATTGGAAGGGTGAGGAGGCTCCTATGCAATCATGTCTTTTTCTCCTTGACAAATGTTGTGTGGTCATCCCTTGCAAGTGAGGGGAGCGGAGGAAGTTTATTTTTCATTTTTTATTTTTATTTTTTTGAGACGGAGTCTTGCGCTGTCGCCTGGGCTGGAGTGCAGTGGCCGGATCTCAGCTCACTGCAAGCTCCGCCTCCCGGGTTTACGCCATTCTCCTGCCTCAGCCTCCCGAGTAGCTGGGACTACAGGCGCCCGCCATCTCGCCCGGCTAGTTTTTTTGTATTTTTAGTAGAGACGGGGTTTCACCGTGTTAGCCAGGATGGTCTCGATCTCCTGACCTCGTGATCCGCCCGTCTCGGCCTCCCAAAGTGCTGGGATTACAGGCTTGAGCCACCGCGCCCGGCCCCGGAAGTTTAAAATCTTGAGGAAATAGGGGGGGTATGAAAAATAGCTTTTGTGGAAAGTAGGAGAGGGAGCGTGTTAGAGAAACAGACTAAGATTTTTAGGCCGAATTGGGGACCCACAGGTGAGACTGATGATCAGACATTCTCAGCAATACTCGTTTTTTCAGTTATATACAAATTTCTTATCATATAGGCAGGGAATGAAACCAAAACTGGAACCAGGGTCTCCACCGTGACTTCACTCAACACAACATTTCGTGTGCTAAGTAGAGGGTGTTAATTTCTGGGCTTCCTCGGTGCAGCTCATGGGCCATCTTTGTCCTCCATTCCCTAATTACCTCCACTTTATTCCCTGAGACGCTGGATTAAAAAGTGAAGGTAAAGGTAATTTGCTGATGCTGGAGAGGATCTTCAAAGCCCAACAGGAGGGCTTAGGAGGGAAAAGTATGGTCAGGTTGATGGATATGAGGTACAGAACAGTCTGGGAGTGGGAGTCAGGGAAACGATGGTTATTCAAAGAGGTACATGTTTGGGGCAGCACTGCAATTAACCAGGATATGGGGCCAGATGACACTGATCTGGGAGGACAGTTACTATGGTGAGCCAAAACAAGTCCTAGTACAACTGGGTATTATTCACTTATTCTTTTTCTTTTCTTGTCTTTTTTCTTTTTTTTTTTTTTTTTGAGATAGCATCTTACTCTGTTACCCAGGCTGGAATGCAGTGGTGCAATCTCGGCTCACTGCAGCCTTGAGCTCCCAGGCTCAAGCAATCCTCCCATCTCTGCCTCCCCAGTAGCTGGGACTACAGGTGTGTGCTACCGCACCTGGCTAATTTTTGTAGAGATGGGGTTTCACCATGTTGCCCAGGCTGGTTTCGAACTCCTGAGCTCAAGCAATCTGCCCACCTCCGCCTCTCAAAGTGCTGAGATTACAGGCGTGAGCCACTGTGCCAAGCCTGTTCACTTATTCTTATAAACCGTGCTGAGCCTCAGTGTCCTCATCTGCAAAATGGGAAAGCAACAGATTCATGAGGACTGAACTGGGTAACACACATGGAGCCCTTAGCACAGTGCCGGATGGAAGCGATTAGTGGTTGAGAAGGCCGCACCCCTTTGGCAAATATTCACACGGAGAGTTCTCTGTTTCTCTGACTCTCATTTGGTCTCTGTCATTCTCTCTCCTTTCATCCTCTATCGTGGCCTGTCTAAAACCTTCTTCAGGTGTTTCTGCTTTCCTAGCCTGTGCTGTGACCTCTGACGATGTGCCTCTTTTTCCCTTGGGCCTTCTGGTTTGTTTCGCTCAGTTACTATTAACTGAGTCTCCCTCAATGCCCACAGTGCTCAACTCTGAAGATCTCTCCTTAAGGTACAAAGGAACAGAAACTGCCTCCTAACAGTGAACAAGGCCAAATGAATTCATGTCAGTACAGTAACATTCTCTGAGGGTTTGAGAGAAGGAGGTGAATGAGGTCATCTCTAAAACAGATGTGAAATAAAAAATTACTCAAGTGAGGCCAGCCACGGTGGCTCATAACTGTAATCCCAGCACTTTGGGAGGCCCAAGCAGGCGGATCATCTGAGGTCAGGAGTTCGAGACCACCCTGGCTAACATGGTGAAACCCCATTTCTACTAAAAATACAGAAAATTAGCTGGACATGGTGGCATGCACCTGTAATCCCAGCTACTCGGGAGGCTGAAGCAGGAGAATTGCTTGAACCCAGGAGGCGGAGGTTGCAGTGAGCTGAGATGGTGCCACTGCATTCCATCTTGGGCAACAAGAATGAAACTCCCTCTCAAAAAAAAAAAAAAAAAAGTTACTTAAGTGATCATCTCTCTCAGGGACATAAGCAGGTGGAAGGATAGATCTATATATTTCTCAGTTAGAATTATTTGCAATAATCATAGCTAACATTCACTGGGCATTTGCTATCCACAGCTGTCCTGAGAGCTTTAGATGTGTGATCTCACTTCCTATTCAGCAATTCTAAGTGGTGTTATCACCCTGTTTTAGAGATAAGGAGACCAAGGCTTGAGGGAGTCAAGTCACAGTGAAGCATTTATTCTCCAAGGCAAGTCTGCACAACTACAAACCTCATGTTCTTAGCAACTATGCCACTGCCTCCATGCAGCCACACTGTCCCTCTGAATTGCCTTTCATGTCACAGCCTTCTTTTCCACCTGCATTCTCATTCAGTCTTCATACCCTTAGCCCCATTCTTGTTCATCCCCAGGTACAAGTCATCCTTATTCCCAGGCAACATGGAGACGTTAACAATCCTGAATACTTCCTTAATGGTGGTGGAGGCATCCTTCTATTTTCAGAATGATGTCAAAGCAAACACATACTTCCTGGAACCCAACACCATGGTCCTGAAACCCAATGAGAAGCAGGTACGGTCATATGGACACAAGTCGCCAGGGCAAGGCTTTCTTGGGAAATCTGAGGCCTTGGCATCCTTGGTGTAAATGTACTTTCTTTTGACTTTTCCTTCCATCAGATATTAACCGTATGGGCCTACCCTACTTCCGTTGGTGTCTTTGAAGACAGCATTGTCTGCTGCATCAATGATAACCCAGAGCCAGCCGTCTTCCAATTAAGCTGCCAGGGGATCCGCCCGGAACTAGAGCTGGAACCCAGGCAATTACATTTTGACCGGCTCTTGCTGCACAGGTCAGAGTTCTAGATCATGTCAGGACTGGAATGGAATTTAAAGAGTGTTTAGTTCTAGGGTAACAAACTCATCCTGATTTATTCTGGACTCTCTTGGTTTTAGCAGTGAAAGTTCTGCACCCTAGGAAACTCTTTGGTCTATGCAAACCGGGATGGTTAGTAAACCTATTTAATTAACAGATTGTTAACTTGGGTTCAGGAGATGAACTTCAGCAGGGCCAAGGATCCCCCTAAGATGAACTGCCAAAATATGCATATGTCTATGTTTCTTCAGAAGGACGAGCTTTCTTCAGATTCTCAAAGCAGTCTATTGCCCAAGAGGTTAAGAATCTTTGCTCTAGAAGTTAGAGTAAAAGCAGAACATTAGACCAAAACTGAAACTTACATATTCATTAATTGGAATTATTATTGGAATTGGTATTATTATTCTAAATAGAAAAATGTTTATTTCTGCGGCTTCTGGGAGAGAATATTGTTATGATTGTTATGATATGTGTCCTGCGTTCTTTAATCACCACCACCAGCCCCATTTCCTGATAAATACCGGTTAAAGAACTAAGTAATAATTGAAGTAACCAAAAGTGCTTATTCTTTCCTCCAGTGAGTCATGATCATGCCACTACACTCTAACTGGGGTGACAGAGCGAAACCTTGTCTTGAAAAAACAAAGCATAGAAAAATATTGGTAAAAATGAGCAGAACCCCAGTAAATAGTGGGACAACATCAAGCAGTCTAACGTATTTGTGATTGAAGTCCCAGAAGGAAAAGAGAGAGAATGGGACAAAAAGTCTATATTTGAAGAGTAGATGGAACTTTCCCAAATTTGGTGAAAAAGCAAAAACTTACCATTCCAAGAAGCTTAGCAAACCTTAAGCTGGATAAATATAGTTATAGCCCAAGTCTTGCCACTAAATTTGTGACTTTGGGGCCATCAATTAACCTCTATAAGCCTCAGGGGTTTTTTTGTTTTGTTTCGTTTCAAGACAGAGTCTCTGTCTGTCACTCAGGCTGGAGTACAGTGGTGCGATCTCGGCTTAGTGCAACCTCTGCCTCCGGGATTCAAGCAATTCTCCTGCCTCAGCCTCCTAAGTAGCTGGGATTATGGGTGGGCGTGCACCACCACACCCAGCTAATTTTTTGTGTTATTTTATTTTTAGTAGAGACAGGGTTTCGCCATGTGGCCCAGGCTGGTCTCAACTCCTGAGCTCAGGCAATTCACCTGCCCCAACCTCCCAAAGGGCTGGGATTACAGGCTGAGCCACCGTGCCTGGACGGTTCAGGTTTTTCAAGGTCATCTGGGGTTAATAATATCAACTCCACCTATTTTGTTTAATAGATTAATAACCAAGAAAGAAACCCACATTAAGTCAAAGTTTAGTCCAACTACTTAAAAGCAGAAATTAAGAGAAAATCTTGGAAACAGCCAGGAGAAAATGAAATACAATATGACTGACTCCTCATCAGTAACAAAGGAAGCTGGAAGACAAGAGAATGGCATTTTTAATGTGCTAAAGGAAAATACAGTTGACCTTTGAACAATGCAGGTTTGAACTGGGTGGGTCTGCTTATATGTGAATTTTTTTTTCAATGAAATGCAAATTGAAAATACGGTAGACCTAAATAAAACAATTCAAAAAAGGGTTAAGAAACGTTGTTCAACACCCACCCACACGAAAGAGAAACTACGATTTTTAAAAATCATATGCTTGGCTGGGTGCAGTGGCTTACGCCAGTAATCCCAGCACTTTGGGAGGCCAAGACAGGCAGATCACAAGGTCAGGAGTTCAAGACCAGCCTGGCTAACATGGTGAAACCCCTTCTCTACTAAAAATACAAAAAGTACTGGGCATGGTGGCAGGCGCCTGTAATTCCAGCTCCTCAGGAGGCGGAGGCAGGAGAATAGCTTGAGCCCGGGAGGCAGAGGTTGCAGTGAGCCGAGATTGCACCACTGTACTCCAGCCTGGGCAACAGAGCAAGACTCTGTCTCCAAAAGAAAAAAGAAAAGAAAAGAAAAAGAAAAAAAAATTATACGCTAAGGATATGGCCATTATCCTTAGCAAACTAATGCAGGAACCGAAAACCAAATACCGCATGTTCTCACTTACAAGTGGGAGCTAAGTGATGAGAACCAGTGGGCACAAAGAGGGGAACAACAGACACTTGAGAGTGGAGGGTGGAGGGTGGGAGGAGGGAGAAGAGGAGAAAAAATAACTGTCAGGTACTAGGCTTAGTACCTGGGTGATGAAATAATCTGTACAGCAAACTCCCGTGACACAAGTTTACCTATACAACAAACTTGCACATGAACCCCTGAACCTAAAATAAAAGTTAAAAAGAAAAAACATGTGCAACTACAAAATTTGAAATGAAATTTCAACTTCCTTTTGTCTCTCCAGACTGGAATCCAGGGTAGTTCTTCTCCGCAATGTCACGCTCCTGCCTGTGGCCTGGCGGATCACCAGCCTGGAGCACTTGGGTGATGATTTCACCGCATCCATGATGCAGGGGACCATCCCCCCAGAGGCTGAGTATGGCCTGCACCTGTACTTTCAACCCACCAAGCCTGTCAACATCAAGAAGGCTATTCGGTTGGAGGTGAGGCTTCACACATCCACAGACTTGGTTATCAAAGCACGTACACAGACACACACACACACACACACACACACACACACACACACACACAGAGGTCTCCCTGTTACATGCTCCCATCTGATCCCCTTTCGATATCCCCAGTCCACAATATCTTGCTGTGCACACAACTACAAGCTCCATAGAGGCAATATTGCTTATGGCCAGGAACACAGCAATCAATGTGGAAGGAAGGAACAAATAAATGAATGAAAGAATGAATGAACAAATGGAGTTTCTGTACTGGGGTAAGCATCAGAGTCCTGATTTCACACACCTAAACCCAGTCACCTATCAGATTCCTATCTGGGTAAATGTCACCCTCCACCCTGTTGCCCCCAACAGACACCTGGGGATCAGCCTTAATTCCCCCTTTTCTTAATGGCCTCCCTTCCAACGCAGGCCTCCAACAAAGGTTGCTAATTTTACCTCCCAATGTATCTTTTTTTTTTTTTTTTTTTTGAGTTGGAGTCCTGCTCTGTCATCCTGGCTGGAGTGCAGTGGCGTGATCTCGGCTCACTGCAACCTCCACGTCCAGGGTTCAAGCAATTCTCCTGCTTCAGCCTCCCGCATAGCTGGGACTACAGGCACGCGCCACTACACCCAGCCAACTTTTTGTATTTTTAGTAGAGATGAGGTTTCACCATGTTGGCCAGGCTGGCCTCGAATTCCTGACCTCAAGTGATCCTCGCACCTCAGCCTCCCAAAGTGCTGGGATTACAGGTGTGGTGCCTCCCAATGTATCTTTCCCATCCACTTCTTTCTCCTTGCTGTTGCCACCACCTTGTCCAGGCCGCCTGCAGCTTCTCTCACCTGGACTTCTACAGAGGTGTCCTAACTGACTTCCCTGGTGACATTCCCCACAGTGTCCAGAGGGATCTTTACAATGTCATTCAGATAGGTTATGCCCCCTCCTAATGCACTCTACTGGCTTCCCACTGCAGTAGGAATAAAGCCCGGGGTCCTCACCTGCCTCTGAGGCAATGCCTGCCTCTACATCACAACTTGCTCCACCCTCACCCTCACTCATTGGCTCCCATGCACTGTCTTGGCTCTTTCTTGGCTCAAGCCCCTGACCTTGCTGCAGCCCTGCTGGGAATCTGCCCTTAGGCTCTTGCTTTAGGGACCCCCAACATTGCTGTTTCAGCTGGGCTTCTCTCACCCTTTGAGAGAATCCCCCTTATGTGCAATAACCCACCCTGTCTTCCATCCTTCAGAGCACTACCTCTTCCTAACATTATCCTGCTTCTTTCTTTACTTTATTTTATGAACTGCATCAGGGCAGGATCTCACCTAACTTAACATCTGTCTTAGTTCCCCAGGGCTACTATAACAAATTACCATACACTGGGTGATGTGAAAAAACAGATATTCCTCTCTCACCATTCTGGAGGTGAGATGTCCAAAATCAAGGTGCCGGCAGGGCCATGCTCTCTCTGAAGGCTCCAGGGAAGAACGCTTCCTCTCTCTCCCCTTCGGCTTCTGGGGTCTCCTGCGAGTGTTCTCAGCTTCTGGCTGCATCACTCCAGTCTCTGCCTCCATTATCACAACACCTCTTCTGTCTGTGTCTTCTCTTCCGTCTCTTATAAGAATATTTATCAATGGCACACTCAGATAATCTAAGACGATCTCATCTCTAGATCTTTGACTTAATTAAATCCACAAATACCCTTTCTTCCAAATAAGGTCATATTCATAGGCTCCCAGGAGTTAAGAAGTAGACATACTTTTTGGGGGACCACTATTCAACCCCCCATACCATCATATTCCCAGTGTCTAGCATGGGATTGGATGAAGTAGGCACTCAGTAGAACCTGATGAATGAACAAATGAATGAATGAATGAATGAATGAATGCCATTGAGTTTTAATACTTGAACTAGGCCGGGCACGGTGGCTCAGGCCTGTAATCCCATCATTTTGGGAGGCTGAGGTGGGCGGATCACTTGAGGTCAGGAGTGTGAGACCAGCCTGGCCAACATGGTGAAACTGCATCTCTACTAAAAATACAAAAATTAGCTGGATGTGGTGGCACATACCTGTAACCCCAGCTACTCGGGAGGCTGAGGAAGGAGAATCACTTGAACCTTGGAGGCGGAGGTTGCAGTGAGCCAAGATTGCACCACTGCACTCCAGCCTGGGCAAGAGAGCAAGACTCTGTCTCAAAAAAAAAAAAAAAAATTACTTAAACTGATTCTTCAACATTCAAGGGATAATCCCAGCTTCTCTTTGAATGCTTCCAGGAATAGAAAATTTACGACTACCACTTCAAGCAGCCTGTTCTCCCTTTAAACAGGTCTGTCAATTCTTCTTTGGGTTGAGCTCAGAATTCTCCCTGTCAATTACATGCATGAATCATGTTTCTACCTTTTGGGGCCACTCAGTGGATCTAAACTCTCTTTTCCCTTATCAATGGCAGCCCTTCACTGAAAGGGCTGAAAACAGATATTGAGAGATGCATTCACTCCATGAATGTGTAGAAGCCCAGAGGTTCTGGTCAACGCTTTTAGCACCAGTCTCTGCACAGGCACAGGCCTCTGAACCAGGTACCCAGACCCCTGGCTGGTGTAGGGCCTGAAGTCCCCCAGCTGTGCCAGCTTCGTCCTTTAGTTGCTGGATCATGGGGAGTCCAGGGGTTCCTGTGGTGGGGATGCACAGGAGGCACGCAGCAAGGGAATATTGGAGAGGTCATCATGACAGCTGCTTACCAACTGGTACAGAAAGGTTTTTGTTTTTATTATTATTTTATTTTATTTTTCTTGACACAGGGTCTCACTCTGCTGCTCAGGCTGGAGTGCAGTGGTGCAATCTCGGCTCACTGCAACTTCCACCTCCTGGACTCAAGCAATCCTCCCACCTCAGCCTCCTGAGTAGCTGGAACCACAGACATGCACCACCACACCCAGCTAATTTTTGTAATTTTTGTACAGATGAGGTCTTGCCATGTTGCCCAGGCAGTTACCAAACTCCTGAGCTCAAGCGATCTGCCCACCTTGTCCTCCCAAAGTGCTGGGATTACAGGCGTGAGCCACTGCACCCGGCCACGTTTTTGTATTTTCACAACTGTTGTGACCATCTCCATGTGTCCCAGCCAAACAGCAGCCTGATTAGGACTCTGAACAAAGCAGTATGGACCTCCGTTGAGCTCCCCAAAGTGAACTTATATTCACTTCCACATCCACAGAAGGAAATGCCTTCATCTCCAGTCCCTTTGGAAAGCACTTGGTGAATTTGTTTTATTTCATCTGTATAACCTTCAAGTGTCCTTCCTATTTTCCTCGATTCAAAATTCAGTCTCCCCACTGCCTCCGACCCACCCTGGGGAAGTCAAGAAATAGAAGGCTCCAGGCACTTGGCATCCCTCAGGAGAGAGGCGCTGCATAAATCCTGTCAGCCCATCTTGTCATCTGTCAGAGGGCAAGCAGTCAGAGAAAGAAGGCGAAACTCAAGTCGGTCCAGTTTGCTCCGTGAAACGTTGGCAAGCATCTAATGAAAGAGAAGATAGAAATTCTGAATTAAAACTTGAGTTTGGTGACAGCTGCAAATTTTCTCCTGGTACCCAAAGCACATGCAATTGGGAGTGGGTGGCTTGGGCTTTAAACTGGAGCAGAGACGGACGTGGGCTCCCCAGAGCAGACCCAGGAGAGCTTTCCCCACTGCCCACCAGCTCTTTTCCTGGACAGATGGACCCTTTACCACCTCCTAGTTAGCCTCAAGAGGCAACAGTTGGTTCCTGTCATTTACCCACTTTTTGATAGGATTATTTGGGGATTTTTTGCTGATTTGATTGAGTTCCTTGTGTATTCTGGGTATTAGTCCTTTGTCAGATGCATAGTTTGTAAATATTTTCTACCATTCTGCGGGTTGTCAGTCTAACCATTTGTACCCCCAAAAGCTATTGAAATAAAATATGTGTATATATAAATAAGAGGAAAAAAGAGTCAACAATCAGGTCAGGCTGACAGCTGCAGCAGTTCAGAGGTGCCAGAGAATAATGAGGGAGGGACCCCCCACAAGCATGACACCAGAGGGGTCCCAATCCCCACGATATTCACAGAAATAAAACATTTGGTATTTCCAAACATTAAACACTTGCTTTCTACGAAAAGTCTAGCACTTTCCCCACAGGTTGAGCCACAAACAAAGAACAGAATGATTCAAATTTATAAAATGAGTAGAGCAAGGATGACTTGGAGCATAAAGGTTTTCCGTTTCAACTGTCAGGTCAGTGCTCACCAGGTTCATTTGATTTAGAAGTTAAAAAAAATAAATAAAAATTTAAAAAAAAACAGTCGGGCATGATGGCTTACAAATCCCAACACTTTTGGAGGCTGAGACAGGAGGATTGTTTGAGTCCAGGATTTCAAGACCAGCCTGGGCAACATGGTGAAATCCCATCTCTACAAAAAGATACAAAAATTTGCCGAGCATAATGGTGCACTCCTGTAGTCCCAGCTACTTGGAAGCTAAGATGGGAGGATGGCTTGAGCCCAGGAGGTCAAGGCTGCCGTAAGCCAAGATTGCGCAGCTATACTCCAGCCTGGGTGACAGAGTGAGAGCCTGTCTCAAAAAAGAAAACCACTTTCCTGTAATGTCTACTCCAAGCCCAAACTTCAGTAATGTAGCAACAATAAAGAAAAGTCAGTCCCTTTTCCCCATTCTTGCATTCTTTATACCAGCATTCCCCAAATCCTACCAAATGCTTGGTAAAGATAAAATACCTACAGGGGAATACATTTCAAAAACGTTGCCCTGCCATATCCCCTTTAGGATGTTACATGTTTCAGACTCCAAGCACCTACAGGTCTTGCTTTTACTGAAGGATTTCTCTTACTCTGCCAGGTTTTAGATGCAGAAAATCTTCTCGGTGTTGTTCAGATTGAAAATATCATGGTCTTTGCAGAGGCATATGACATCGCCTTGGACATCACCTTCCCCAAAGGTCTGTTGGGCCCTTCAAGGAAAGGGTGTTTGGAAATTGGGTCTTTTGTATAGTGTATTTCTGTGTAGAGAAAGGCTAGTGTGTTGTCAGTATTGCAGGGATTGGGAATGGGGCAATTTTAATAAATAATAATGTAAGCCCCAGAGTGATGTTAGCAACATGACTACAAATCGTAATTTCTCCAACCAGAGATAGAAAGCGGGTGGTCATAGATGTAAAATTTGCAGAGCTCTTTTCAGAGCAGTCATTTGACAGTAAACACCTCTCCTCTTTCCTGTATTAGTTTTCTATCACTGCCATAAAATGTCACCATAAGCTTTCTGGCTTAAAACAACACAAACGTATTACCCTACAGTTCTGGAAGTCACAAGTGCAAAATGGGTCTCACTGGGCTAAAATCAAGGTGTCAGCAGGGCTGCCTTCCCTTCTGGAAGCTCTAGGGGAGAATCCATTTCCATACCATTTCTAACTCCTAGAAGCCACCCACGTGGTCCCCTTCCTCCACCTTCAGAGACAGCAAGGTTGGGCCAACTCCTTCTCACATTGCCTTTTCTCTGGTTCTCCCACCCTGCCTTCTTCTTTTATTCTTAAGCCCCCTTGTGATTATATTGAGCTGACCAAGATATTCCAAATTAATCTCTGTATTTGTAGGTCAGTGAATTAATTCCACCTGCTTCTTTAATTCCCCTATGCCATGTAAGACAGCATATTCACAGATTCCAGGGATTGGGGAATGGGGGTGAGGCTGTTATCTGTCCCCACACTGCCTTAACACCCAAGTTTCAGCTCTCCCTTTAGCCTACAGCTCTCCATTTCCCTCCTTTCCCCAAGAGGTCTCCTCATCAAAACTCACAGAATGTTAGAGCCACGTATTAGTTTAGATGTCATGAGTCTCATGTACAAAGATCTTTTATTGCAGCATTTTTATAACAATGAAGAGTTGGAAATAACCTAAATGCCCATCAATAATGAAATAATAGTATTATAGGAATAATATCATGAATTACGGAACTGCCATATCATGGGATATTATGCAGCCACTAAGATCACACCTATGGGGAGTTTTTAATTATTTGGGGGAAATGCTTATGATGTTAATGCTAAGTAAAACAACATAAATGTATGTGTAATATCCCAACTTTATGCAAGACTTTTTTAAATACTGGAAGTTTTAGCTGATGGTAGACGTGAAAGACAATAATCCTAGGATGGATGGAATCCAGAGGGACCAGCCCTGTAGAGTGCATCAAGAGCAGCATCTGTTGTTTGTTTGCCCAGACTCAATTATAAGAGGCTTTTCTAACCATGGTACTTTCAGAAAACAAATTCTCTTAAACTGTCACCGTGCATTTTCCACTTGAACTTCAACAGGCATTTCCCCTGCTTCCCACTCTCATGCCCACTCACCTCTGTCTGCCCTGGCCCCTGGTCTCTGCAGGAGCTGAAGGGGGACTGGATTTTGGGATTGTCAGGGTCACAGAGGAGGTGAAGCAGCCCCTGCAATTGAAGAACCGTGGGAAATACGAGATCGCATTCAGGTAACTGGAATCCCATCGGGTGTAAGGCCATCAAGTCCACCGTGGGGAGGAATGTAGGGAAATACGAGATCACATTCAGGTAACCTGAATCCCATGGGGTTTGTGGCCATCAAGTCCACCGTTGGGAAGAATGTGGTCTGGGAAACTTTTCTTATCAGCCAGTCAAGGAAATAATAAGAACCGTCTCTGCTTTTGTGCCTCCCTTGGCTTCAAATGAATGGAATTCCACCTGCTAAGGGAGCAGAGATTTTCACATTGCTCTCAACTCTGCAGCTTAACAGGGGCCTTTAAGTGGCCCAGATGTACCTGGCCAGTTGGAACTGTAGGTGTCTGGGAGTGGAGGAAGAGACTTGGGGAAGAGGCTGGGAGGGGGAGATTCTAGGGGTGAGAAGAGGTCCCGGGGTGGAGGGAGAGACTGGAGATAGGTGACCTGGCCTCAAGCTGTCCTGCCTTCTGCCAGCTCTTATCTGCTTTACAAGGAGATAAAGAAAATCAGCAGATTTTATGTAAAGAAAGGGCTTTCCTTTTTCATTACATTCTGAGAACCATGATGTTATACAATCCAAATAGTGACTTGGTGGAATAGAGCTCCAGCTTGTGCTCATCGCCTGAGATTAAAAAGGAAACAAAGAGGCTGGGTGTGATGGCTCATGCCTGTAATCCCAGCACTGTGGGAGGCCAAGGCGGGCAGATTGCTTGGGCCCAGGAGTTCGAGACCAGCCTGAGCAAAATGGCGAGACCGCCCCCCTGCCTCTACAAAATACAAAAAAAGTTAGCTGGGCATGGTGGTCGTATCACTTGTAGTCCCAGCTACTTGGGAGACTGGGATGGGAGGATCACTTGAGCCCAGAAAGGTCAAGTCTGCAGTGAGCCATGATCATGCCACTGCACTCCAGCCTCAGCAACAGAGTAAGACCCTGTCTCAAAAAAAGAAAAAAAAAAAAAAAAAAGGAAAGAAAAGAAAAAGAAAAAAAGAAGAAACACAAAATCAGGGAAGTTCCTCAGCAAGGAAAGGGTGGCACAGGGGAGGAGGAGGGAAACGCCCCTCAGACAGGGCCACACAGCCCTTCATGGCAGTGCCCATACTTTTCATTCCTTGGAAGGTTCTCCTTCCCCAAGAATTCACAATTGACAAATAGACTTTTTCCCTGTCACTTTGGAATTAGTGCTAAGCGGAATCTTGCCTGTTGGTGAGTTTTCTTTTAGGTTAAGACAGGGGCATTAGCTGTGCTCTTTGAGGTTGCATGGAATGGAGTCGCTCTCAGGTTGGAACAGGTGATAGAGGGTTTGTTTAAAGAATGTGCAGGGAGGGCCGGGCGCGGTGGCTCAAGCCTGTAATCCCAGCACTTTGGGAGGCCGAGACGGGCGGATCACGGGGGCAGGAGATCAAGACCATCCTGGCTAACACGGTGAAACCCCGTCTCTACTAAAAATACAAAAAAAACCTAGCCGGGCGAGGTGGCGGGCCCCTGTAGTCCCAGCTACTCGGGAGGCTGAGGCAGGAGAATGGCGTAAACCCGGGAGGCGGAGCTTGCAGTGAGCTGAGATCCGGCCACTGCACTCCAGCCCCGGCAAGCAAGACTCCGTCTCAAAAAAAAAAAAAAAAAAAAAAAAAAAGAATGTGCAGGGAAGTAAGGAAACACAGGGGTGCAAGTAATTGGGCAACCAGGGTCTCCTGGAGCATGGGGGTGATATTCAGAGCCCCACAGTAACTCCAGGTATCCCACCTCTGCCTAGGTGGGGTACACCTTGAGCCTACGCCAGTCCCTCTGTCAGTCTCATGAGCCAGCTTCTTCCTGTGGTTCTTGCCTCACCTCCAGTAGGCCATGGGCTTCCTTCCCTAGTACTTCTGTTGCAGGGCCCCTGCCCACTCCCTGCTCTCTCTCCCCAGGTTCCCTGGTTTCTGTGTCACTGTTCGCTCTGCGTGTACTGAAAGCCAGACACACAAACAGAGAAAGAGAGAATTAATTTAGTTGGTCCTTTTTCAGTATCCAGTGTCCCTGTTGGACAGAGATCTCCTGCAATGGCCTCTCTTGACCATGGGATACAGTATGGCTGTCTTTGCCTTAAGCATTAATTCCTGGCCTTGTCAATCCTGGCTAAGGAGAGGTGATCACAGCGTACAAAGCACAGTGGACTCTGCTGGACGTAGTGGTTAAACAGGGTTGGAGACACAGCAGGCACTCAACCATGTAGAGTCTCCTCTCTCGGATCTTGAGTTCCCGGCATAATGACTTAGGCTGACTTTTTATTCTTGTCTTTCAGCTTTTCCGTGGACTCTATAGGGATTTCAACACCTAATATAAATTCCATGATCTCAGTCCAACCCAAAAAGGGTTCACTGACCCCAACAGAAAAACCCACAAATGTCCAAGTTTTCTTCCGTGCAAAAAAGGAAGTGAAGATCGAGCACCAGCCTGTTCTGCGCTGTCAGGTAAGAGAGCTCCAAAGGGAGGGGCTGCTTCAATGGCAGGATCATGGGACTCCCGTTGCAAAGAAGGATACATGACCTAATCCATGCTCCAGGAAGAAAAGGGGAGGGCTGGCCTGGGTGGCAACCGGATAGGATACACCGGGGTTCTGTTCTAACTAGCAGGCAAAGTCATCAGAATTAGAGTCAGAGAGGAAATGTGCCCTCAAGTCTTCAGAGAGCATCAAAGGCAGGGAAGCTGAGTTCCATCATCAAGTGCAAAGGATGAGCAGGGAGTTGAAAACAGGAGGAAAAGTTGGCTATGTTGACCCTTGGCTGGTACACAGTAAGCTCCATTTTAGTGTTTGCTAATATCATTGTTGATGCAATAATACAAAGACAGTGAAATAACATGGCTTCATGTCAATGATGAAAATAGGGAACGGGGTAGATAATAAGACTTCTGTAGCTACAGCAGTGGCTGACTTGCTCATTCTTCTTCCCTTTCTAGATTATTGAGCCCAATATTTCAGAAGGAGGTGAGATCATTGCCAGCATCCCAATTAAGTTTTCCGTGAATGCAGTATATTCCAAATACAACATCACCCCCTCCTCTGTCATCAACTTTGGAGCTTTGATCTGTGGTGCTCGTAAAAGCACCACCTTCACCATAGAAAATCAAGGTGTTACTGACTTCAAGTTTGCCCTTTATAAGCTGACAGGGGAGAGCCCCATTCATCAAAAGAAAGCGTAAGACAAATATTTACTTAACTCACTGCATTCCCTCTTTAATATGTGCTTTATATTTTATAAAGAGCTTTCATATGTCTTACTTAAATTCACCCAATCCCCTTTTGTGAGTGAGGCCTGTAAAATTTAGAAATGGTTCATTTAGATTATGCACAAAAGCTGGGTGCGGTGGCTCACACCTGTAATCCCAGCACTTTGGGAGGCCAAGGCAGGCAGATCATCTGAGGTCAGGAGTTCGAGACCAGCCTGGCCAACATGGTGAAACCCCATCTCTACTAGCAATACAAAAATTAGCCAGGTGTGGTGGCACATGCCTGTAATCCTAGCTACTCTGGAGGCTGAGGCAGGAGAATTGCTTGAACCCGGGAAGCAGAGGTTGCAGTGAGCTGAGATCACACCACTGCATTCCAGCCTGGGCGACAGAGCAAGACCCCGTCTCAAAAAAATAAAAAATAAAAAAATTTTAAAAGATATTATACACGAAATTACCAGTAGATCTTGGTGTGAGCCCACATCTTTTGACTCCAGGTTTCATAGATTTCCTATAGAATATATCATAAATTTTAGTTGAACAAACAGTCTTCTGCCTGGAATTTTGTCTGTTGTCCTGGTGCTTCTGGTGTGATAAAGGACTTATTGGATCATTGTCCTATGTGTCATTCTGTACAACACCAAGAAATTATTATCATAGCAAGCTCAATCAAAAGAAATCATAGCAGTGCTTCATGGTGGGGCTGCTTTGGAAGCGTGGAAGAGAGCAAGTGCGGTGATGCCTTCAGCCTACCGGGGGCTGTTATTGTTATTGCCTGTTACTATTATTGCCTTCTGCCCATGAAGACACCATCACAAAGCTACCTTCATAGTTGTTCCAACAGCAAAACTCCATGTTCTTCAAAAGGAGGCTGTCAATCAATTCACCCAAAACAATTGGTCTCTTGAGTGCTTTTGGCTTCCATTGGGCTAACATACTCTTTTTGGGCAAATTAAGAGGGTTTTTACTGATTCCTGAGGCACTTCTGATTTAATTTTGACTTTCTAGTTAATTCTTTTAAATAGGATATGTGGCTTTACATTGTTTGTAGTTGTTTTATATTTCTGTAGCTATTCTTTTCTGTTTTGACAAAGTTTGAACATTTTTTAAAGTGCAGAGTTAAATTGTGTAAAGTCTCTGTCTTCCTCATTTAATTTCAACCGATTTTTTTTACAATTTGTTTTATAATAATTTAATGTCTATAATGATTTTAACTTAATTCTGTTTTGCTTTGCATTGTTTTTTATTTATTTTTTATTTTAGCATGCACAAGTTCATGCAAAACACACGAAAGGGGGTTGAACTTCAGGTGTTCTGGTCATTAAGCAAGTGAATGCTTAAATATATAAAATTCTCAAAAGTTTAAGATGCATTTCAGATACGTTTGAATATTTTAGGTGAACTGGTCTCTAGGCAAACTAATTATTGGATAAACTAGTTTTAAGGCAAGTGAACAATTCCCAAGACCTATATTTGAACTACTGCTTATACTAAACCTTAAAAACATCACGACTATAAATGTGAAGATACAGAAGAGCTTAATTTATTTGCCATTTCACTTTTTAAAATGAGATTAAGTAAAACATTTGACATCCTCAAGTAATTTTCTACACACTGCTTTCCGGTGAACTCAAGTAGGCATTTAAAAATTACTATCTTCTTGCAGTAATTTTCAGTGTCCCTATAAATCATATTTAATAAGTATAATTACTGCCTAGTTTCCTTACAATTGTTAAATGAGTTTGGTCAGTGATTAGCTAGCTATGCCACTCCAATGTCCTCTTGGGCAAAGACGGGCCCCTTCCCCCATTCCTAGGAGAAGGGACCTTGCAGGAAAACAGACAGGTGGTATCTAATGTTACCCCCCACCCCACAACCTAAGGGTATATTCTTGCTTCTTTAATCAGAGCCAGCCACATCAGACATGCAAGATCCCGAGAAAGTGAGAGCTTCTACAAAACTGGCCCTTCCAGAGCAGCCAAGTTCTCTGACACGATTCAGAGAGAAATAACCACCACAGGCCAGGTGCGTGTCTTTTTCCCTGTTCATACAGATACCCAGTAAAGCCAACTCCCAATTCGCTCTTGACACCAAATACCTCCCTAGGATAATAGGATTTGAATCCATCATGGCAGGAATATGAAATAATTATACTGAAATGTCACTTGCATTTTAAGCTAAGATGTTATAGCCATTAATTTGGATATCCACTTTTGCTTTAAAAACTTCATTGGCTTGCCATTGCCTTAAAATTGTTTCTACTCTTCATGAAATGTATTTCAATGAAGAATAATTTGTTTATAAGAAAGAGAAGCCCATTCAAACAGGCTTAAACCAAAGGAGATTTGAGGTTTGCTGTTTCTGGTAAGATCAACTAGATGTACTTTTCCCTATTCTTCCCAACTAAGTACAACTAAAAACCCTGGGCATTGTGTATAAAACAGACAGACTTTAGACTCTGAAAGATAGAGAGAAGAAACCAGACCAACCCCAGGGTCTTTGGGACCCAAGGAAGATCAAGGTGGTGAGTTCTCAAGTTTTCTTTTTGCCTCATATCTCCCAGACTGGCTGCTGAAGCAGCCAACAACCCTAAAACATCAACAGACACAGACAAAAAGCAAGCCCCAACAGAAGCCTACTCCTACTTTCTTTCTGCCTTTCTAGGTTGCCCCTAGTAAGACAGAAAACTTCTAGATAATAACTGTTCTACTCCAGCCAAACACCAAAGAAAAATATCTGGTCCCACGCCACCTCTGCTAGCAAAGGCCAAATAGAGATACTAGACTCCACCCTCCCCAAGCTGTCATGAGGTGCCCCACCCCCTTGCCAGGGTGGCATCAGAGAAGGTCAAATAGGAAGCCAAGACTTTCATTCCCATGGGTGGTAACAAGCATCCCCCACCACCTCCAGTGCTGTTTGTGGAGATACTACATGGGGAACCGTGATGTCCACCCCAACCTAGTGGAAATGAGACATTCCCCTGTCCCCTGCTGGAATGGTGTCAGAAGACCCCTCCATCTCCCATAGCATCAGCAGAACAGTAACAGGCACTCACCCGTCCCCACCAGGAAGGTATCAGTTGAGGACTAGTGGAGAGCTGGGACACCCACCCCTGCCCAGCAGGAATGATGAGTCTGAGTGGGGAATCTGGACTACTGCCCCCACCTGGCAGTAGCAAGGCAGTGCACTACCTTCCCCAGGCAGGGTAGTGTCAAAAGAAAGCCAGCTCAACCAGATTTAAATCAGATCGCAAGTCTCATAGCGTAACACCCAAAATGTCCAGGTTTCAAGTGAAAATCACTCATCATACCAAGAACCAGGAAGAATTCAAACTGAAGGAGAATAGATAAATGCTAGATGACAACACTGAGATGACAGCGGTGTTAGAATTATCTGAAAATGTTTCAATGAGCAATTATAAGCGTGCCTGGAAAAATTTTAAAATAGTATGTCTCAGCAAAGAAAGAAGATGTAGAGAAGAAGCAAATGGAAATTCTGGAATTGAAGATAAATAAACAAATTTGGAACTCAATGGATGGGCTCAACAACACAGAGGGAACAGAGGAAAAGAATCAGTGAACTTGAAGACAGACAATAGGGATTCCTGTGTTCGTTTCTTATTGTTCTCACAACAAATTACCTCAAATTTAGAAGCTTAAAGTATTACACATTTTTTATCTTATTGTTCTGTAGGTCAGAAGTGCTAAAATCAAGGTGTTGGAAGGGCTGTATTCTTTTCTGGAGACACCAGGAAAGAATCCTTTTCATTGTTTTTTTAGCTTCTAGAGGCAGCCCACATTCCTTGGCTTGTAGTCCCCTTCTATCATCTTCAAAGCCAGCAACAGTGGATCGAAGCCTTCTCACATCACGTTACTCCAACCTCCTCTACAGTCATATCTCCTTCTAACTCTCTTCCATTTCTAAGGACCCCTGTGATTACACTGGGCCCATTATAATCCAGAATAATCTCCTCATCACAAGCTTCTTAATGTAATCATGTCAACCAAGTCCTTTTGCTGTGTAAGATAACATATTCGCTGGTTCTAGAGATTAGGATGTGGACATCTTTGAGAGGCCATTATTCTGCCCAGTCTAAACAAAAGGGAGAAAGTAGACTCTGTTTTGAGCCTCTTGAAAGTCTATTTAAGTCTAATGATAAAAAATGAAGAGATGCTTAAGGATCTGTGGAACCATAACAAAAGATCTAATGCTGTTTTCATTGGAGTTCCAGAAAGAGTTACAAAAGAGGGTGGAACTGAAAAGGTATTCAAAGGAATAATGACAGAAAACTTTTCAAATTTGGAAAAAGATGTAAACCTACAGACTCAAGAATTTGAGCAAACCCAAATAGGAGAAACCAAAAGAAATCCTTACCGACACACATCATAGTCAAACTTCTGAAAATTAAAGAAAAGAAAAAAAAACTTGAGAACATCAAGAAAAAAATGAACCTTGAATGATAGCAGATTTCTTACAAAAACCATAGAGACCCAAAAGAAAGTGGCACAATATTTTCAAGTGTAGAGAATCAATAACTGTGAACCCAGAATCTTATATCCAGCAAAAATATTTCTCAGGGATTAATGGAAAATTGACTTTCTCAAATGAAAGAAGGCTAAAAGAATTTGTCACTAGTAGACTTACCCTAAAAGAATGGCTAAAGGAAGTTTAGCCATTTTCTTTACTTTCTTTATTTACTTTCAAAACAGAAAGTAAATAACAGAAGATGTAATCATGGAACATCAACAAGGAAGAAAAAAACATAGTAAGCAATAATGTAGGTAAATTCAGTAGACCTTACTTCTTTTCCTGGGTTTTCTAAATTATGTTTGTCAATGGAAGCAAAACTATAATACTGTCTGATATGGTTTTAAATGGATGTAGAGGAAATATTTTAGAGCAGGGTGGAGGAAAGAATCAGTGAACTTGAAGACAGACAAGAGGAATTCTTTATAAAAAGCAGGTGAATGAGCAGTTGTTAAGCAAGATGGTAAATACTATAATTGAGGTGCTTGTACATGGATAGACTCTAGAAAAATGGAAGAATGAAGTCTTGCTGTTCTGGGTAGCTGTGAAGAGTTATTGAAGGCTTCACGGAGGAGGAGGTGCTTGATTTGTGTATCAGAATCATGTTTGATTGCAGATAGCAGAAAATCCAACATTAGTGGTTTAAACAAATATGGCATATTTAAATGGGGTAGGCAATTGCTGGTGTTGGTTTCACGGTTTATTGTTGCTTGTGATTCTCTTGGCCTTTCCCTCATGGTACCAAGGTGGCTGCTGCAGCTCCAGCCACCACCTCTGCATTGAAGGCAATGAGAGAAGCAGGTTTTCTGCACTCTGTGAACAGCAATAATTATTGATTGAAGTGAACTGGGTTTTCTACATGTTGGTTTTTATGTCTTTTCAGGTGGTTTCCTCTTGTCAAGCAAAGGTTTCTGTTTCATTAACATACGTAATTTTCTACTTATGTTTCTGTAACTCTCATCTCTTCTACAGATTTTTTTTCCTTCTTTGACTACCATATCTTCTCAGCCTTCAGTGAGACAGCCTCTCCAGCACTCTGCCTTTCAGTTGCAATGAACTTATCCTCTCCTCTACATTGGCAACTTATTTTAACGGTCACAGCCTGGATCTTGCATCACAAGAAACTGAGGTGCTTCTGAATCCTTGATTTCCAAGACCTCTTTCTCTGACTGCTTCCCTTTCTCCTAGCTTTCTGCTACCTCAGTTCCACTCATTTCAGCTGTTCTTTGCCCCCACTATGACTTTGCTCCTTTGAGACAACATCATGCCATTTTCTACTATTCTCCAACCTTCTCCTCTGTCAGGATGGTTTATCTGGGAATCACCGGTGCCCAGGGCATCTCCTAGCATATAGTAGGTATTTAGTAAATAGTGACCAAATTAGTTAATAGCAGCTTCCACATATGTCTCTGCAGTCACACTGCACAATGCTAGGGGCTGCATTCACACAGATGCCTATGTGAAGAGTGCCACTAGACTCAGCACTAATTTCTGCTGTGGTTCCTAGATCTGGCAGGAGGTCCTTCACAAACCCCAGCTGCCAGAGGTTTTGCACAAATCCAGTTGCCAGAGTATGAGTCCAGTGTGGCAGAACACTCACACAAGTCATGCAAAGCAAGTTATCACTCACAGATAGGTAGCAAGAACTAATAGAAACTTCGTATTCATGGACAGCTGGTCCCCCAAGGCTCAAGAAAGCTGTCTTGAACAAATGAAGTCCTGCCTATGCATGCCTCACTTCACACTGCAGCTGAAGGACACCAAAAGCATTCTGTCCTGGAGTTTGTGCTGCAGAAGAAATGTGGATCTCTGAGCTGAAGGACATTCTGTTCTAGGAAGGATGAGAACAGAGCCTGGGCTGTTCCAGACCCTTCCCTTATCTCAGGCCACTGCATTGTCAGCACATTCTACAGTCATCCAGAAAACTACAAGCAGGAGAGAGAAGAGCAGGGACATCTAAGGATTGCACCAACATCCTGGTTTTTTTGGGTTTTTGTTTGTTTGTTTGTTTGCTTGTTTGTTTTTTAGCACTAATTCTATACCAGATGCTATGCTACATGCTTCACACCTGTTATTTCATTTAAACCTCCAGCAATCTCTAGGGTTGGGGCTTTAGCCACATTTTATAGATAAATAAACTGAGACTCAGAGAAGTCATTTGTTTCAGGTCAAACAGTCAATATTTAGCAGGGCTGAGATTCAAACCCAGGTGTGTCTCACTCAAAAGCCCATAACCTTACCCACTACTCCATTCTGCACCCATCTGATTCAAGATGCCCAGCTGAATAAGTGCTATATGATGTGGAGTCTGTCTGTTCCTTTAACCCTTAGTTCAAACACGATTGATCTGAAGGAATTTGCATAGAAGGGAGCACTGAGAGAGCAGCCTATCACTGAAGACCCCCTGCCCATCCCAGGCCCTCTGTCCCTCCAGGAGGAGAGGAGTGAGGGCCCAGAGAGTGCCTGTGAGAAGAAGCCCCACGTGTCTCTCGCCCTCTCCACACCATCTCACAGCCCCCATAGTCTGGCTGTCACTCACTCTGCCTCCAAGTCTCCTATCCCTCCCACCCTTGTCCTGCAGGCCCGCTTCGCCCATGGCATGTTCACCGTGTACCCTGGGTTTGGCTCCATCCCTTCCGGAGGACAGCAGGTCATCAACGTTGACTGTGTGGCTGACCCCGTGGGAAAGTGTGAGGAGTTACTAGCCATCGATATCTCCGGCCGAGACCCTACAGTTCAGCCTGCTGGCATTCCTTACACTTTGCTGGCTGAAGCCTGTCTACCAGGTACTCACCACTCACATTGGACAACACCACTTAAAAGATGTTCGTCTGAGACCAGGTGCAGTGGCTCATGCTTGTGATCCCAGCACTGTGGGAGGCCGAGGCGGGTGGATCACCTAAGATCAGGTGTTTGAGACCAGCCTGGCCAACAGGACAAAACCCCGTCTCTACTAAAAATACAAAAAATGAGCCGGGTGTGGTGGCACATGCCTGTAATCCCAGCTACTCAGAAGGCACTCAAACCCAGGAGGTGGAGTTTGCAGTGAGCCAAGATCACGCCACTGTACTCCACAACAGAGCAAGAGTCCGTCTCAAAAACTAAATATATAAATAAGAGACCTCCATCTGTAACACTTCTACCTCTTTCTTGCAAGTTTTTCCAACGATGTCTGGCAGACATGGCTGGGCTGCTTCCTTTGGCGTCCTGGAACTTCCTCTAGTGTCTTCAGTTGTATTTTTCCAGGGCATATACCTAAGGGAGGAGGTGCAGCTTCACACTCCCAGGAGGCTGGTCCTGGATTCCCAGATGAATAGTATTATCTGAGAATCATGGTGGGATGGGCTGTGGCACAGGACCTAGGAGCACTGAGTCCCGCTCATGGCCAGGCCACTCCCGGTGGGCAACATGTCCACAGAGAACAATGTTCAGGTACTCAGCATACAAAATCTATAACCCAGCAGGAGGGCACATGAGGTGCAAAGAGAATGCCTCATGCTTTGATGATAGGATCACTGGAGCCTTGAAGCATAGTGGGCAGGTTGCCTCCTTCCCTCCACAGCCAACCCCAGATCCTGGATCTTACCACTGGGAGAGAAAGGCTCACTGGAGTGTGGCAACCAGCAAGGGCAGTACAAAAGAGGAAGACAAGACAGAATGTTTCCCATCCCTCACACCCCCTTGCATGACTTCCCCTATGTGTCCTCCACGATTCTCCTTTGTGAGAATCCAGAGCTCCAAATTAGGAATTACAGAGAGGAAATCCAGCAATCAGGCTACATCTCATAGTCTCCCCTTCACTCCGCAGCCTTTGTGACCGAAAACAACGCCTTGATATTTGAAGAACACCAGATATGTACCAGCGCCAACCTGCACCACATCCTGCAGACCATAGAGAGCGGGGGACTGTTCGTCGAGGACGAGAACAAGTTCATCTTCTGCAATGTCCTCGTGGGCCGCCGAGCCAAGGCTCGTTTCAAGATCAGCAACGTGGGAAAGATCGCCTGTGATGTCAACATTGTAGTCAGGCCTATCTCCAATAAGGTAAGACGCTCCCAATGGCCCCTGGCCCACCGTGATTGGCGTAAACTTGGAAGAAGGGCTCTCAGCATCCTCGGCTCTGGAGCCTGTATGCGTGAGTGGAAATTATCAGGCCCTGCTGGAAGTTATGTGAAGTAACTGGGGGTTTCCCCTAGGCCAGTGGTGATACATTTGTCCCAGTGGGTGTCTCCTCCGGGTACGTTTGTGATAAATGGGTACGCGTGAACGAGCAAACCGCATTCCTCCATTAAACGCTCACTATGTGCCTAAAATAGACAAAACATGGTGGGGAGAGGCTAAAGTGAGCACCAGCTCCAGACAGGCCTGCCTCCAGCTGCATATTCTGCTGGTAAGGGAGATTTGGGGGCATCGAATTCTGAGGATAAGGTGAAATGTTCAGCATTTTTTAGCCCTTCCCATGTGACAAGCACTGTGCTAAGTGATTTATATTTATTGCCTCCTTTTGCCCTCACAACAACTCTTCCGACTTTGTATTATTATCCCAATTCTACAGTTAGGGAAACTGAGGCTTAAAAAGCTAAATCCTTCCCCTAGGTCCCAGAGCCTGAGAATATAGGGCTGGGCTTAAAGCCAAGCTTCATCCACATACAAGATGAAATAATTGCCCAATTCAGGGGTCTGTCAGGCTCGAAATTGCCTTTTCTCTCTGAGTCACATCATACTTTTTTTCACAGCAGAACAGAAAATTCAGGATACCAAGAGAGGTCTTAATCAATGGGTTTCCGTTACCCTTAATTTCCAATCCAGTGTGTAGCAAATACTCTAGTTTTATGGCAGCTGCTTCAGTTCTCTGCCCGAAAGTCGAATCTGGGCCCAGGAGGTCCTCAGGCCCTGGAGCTGGCATTGTTCACAGCTGAGGGTGGTGGGGAAGTCACCAAGGGTGTTGGTGTCAGCCTAGAGCTACATATGGAGTGTGCATTCCTGGGGGAATGTCAATGCAGAGAGGTATGGTTGGGGAGACTACGTAATCCCTTTTATGACTTCCTTCAGACTCTGGTGACACCCAGTCATTCTCTGATTTTTTTTTTTTTTTTTTGGAGACAGAATCTTGCTCTGTTGCCCAGGCTGGAGTGCAGTGGCACGATCTCAGCTCACTGCAAGCTCTGCCTCCCAGGTTCACACCATTCTCCTGCCTCAGCCTCCCGAGTAGCTGGGACTACGGGCGCCCACCACCACGCCCGGCTAATTTTTTGTATTTTTAGTAGAGACGGAGTTTCACCGTGTTAGCCGGGATGGTCTTGATCTCCTGACCTCGTGATCCACCCAACTCGGCCTCCCAAAGTACTGGGATTACAGGCATGAGCCACTGCGCCTGGCCTATTCTCTCTCTTTTTTTTTTTTTTTTTTTTTTTTTTTGAGACGGAGTCTCGCTCTGTCGCCCGGGCTGGAGTGCAGTGGCCGGATCTCGGCTCACTGCAAGCTCCGCCTCCCGGGTTTACGCCATTCTCCTGCCTCAGCCTCCCGAGTAGCTGGGACTACAGGCGCCCGCCACCTCGCCCGGCTAGTTTTTTTTTTTTTAGAGACGGGGTTTCACCGTGTTAGCCAGGATGGTCTCCATCTCCTGACCTTGTGATCCGCCCGTCTCGGCCTCCCTAAGTGCTGGGATTACAGGCTTGAGCCACCGCGCCCGGCCCTATTCTCTGATCTTATTTGGGATACTAAGGAGCAGCTTTCTCCCTATTCTGTACTAAAAACATAAAAAGTGAGCAAGGCCTGTAATCCCAGCACTTTGGGAGGCTGAGATGGACGGATCACGAGATCAGGAGATCGAGACCATCCTGGCTAACATGGTGAAACCCCGTCTCTACTAAAACATACAAAAAAACTAACCGGGTGAGGTGGCGGGCGCCTGTAGTCCCAGCTGCTCGGGAGGCTGAGGCAGGAGAATGGCGTAAACCCGGGAGGCGGAGCTTGCAGTGAGCCATGATGGCGCCGCTGCACTCCAGCCTGGGCAACAGAACGAGACTCCGTCTCAAAACAACAACAACAAAAAAAAAAGAGCAAGGCTGATTTTTTTTTTTTTTCTTTTTTTAAGACAGTCTCACTCTCGTTGCCCAGGCTGGAGTGCAGTGGCGCCATCATGGCTCACTGCAGCCTCGACTTCCTGGGCTCAAGTGATCCTCCCACCTCAGCCTCCTGAGTAGCTGGGACTACAGGCACACACCACCATGCTTGGCTAGTTTTTGTATTTTTTGTAGAGACGGGGTTTCCCATGTTGGCCAGGCTGGTCTCGAACTCCTGGGCTCAAGCGATCCTCCCACCTCCGCCTCCCAAAGTGTTAGGATTACAGGAGTGAGCCACCACACCCAGCCGCAAGCCTGATTTCTAAAGAGAGACTTTATAAGAGGATTTGCAGAAATCACATGTTCTCCTCCACCCTAGTTCACAGACTTGAAGGCTATCCCTTGGAAAAAGCAAAGAGAAACCTGAGTACCCTCAGTTTAAGATCAAGAGGGAACAGTCAGTCTTGAATCCCACCTACTTCCCATGAGAATGAAAAATCCTTTTAAGGCCATGCCAGGGCTCCGTACAGTCCCAAAATGCTGCCACAAGATGGGAACAGATAAAGTGCTGTGGGAGGTTGCTCTAGCCAAGGCTCTTGGAGTTACAAGGAGCAGAAATCTTCTCAGATTAGCCCAAACAAAGCAAGGCTTACTGCAGCGAATCGGACACCTCAGACACAGGTCAGAACACATCGTGTGGGCAGGACTCCTTGGGACTGGCACCATCACCTGAAGCCCACCCTTTAGAAGACCAGCGGATGCTCTGTCCGTCTGTCAGCGGCCACATGTCTCTCTCACAGGGTTTCCATTGCTCCATTCTCTCATCTAGCTTTCTCATCTTGCATGTGATTCAGCCCAGCTCAGCTCCACATTTTAACAACCAGCACCGGCCCGGCCCGGTGGCTCACACCTGTAATCCCGGCACTATGGGAGGCCGAGGCAGGCAGATCACTTGAGCCCAGGAGTTTGAGACCAGCCTGGGAAACATGACGAAACCCCATATGTACAAAAATAATAATAATAATTAGCTGGGCATAGTGGCACACACCTGTAGTCCCAGCTACTCGGGAAGCTGAGGTGGGAGAATTGCCTGGGTCCAGGAGGTCGAGGATGCAGTGAGCCATGATCATGCCACTGCACTCCAACATAAGTGACAGAGCAAGATCCTGTCAAAAAAGAATTTAAAAGCCAACCAACACCAATCTTTGGGCATCCCAGTTTAGTTGACAGGGGTGGGGTAGCAGGGACAATATCTGGATCCCTGGCTTAGTTCATCAATTTGAGTCAAAAATCATAGGTCTAGCCAAATCTGGCCAGACATCATTCAGGGGTGGGTCCCAGGCTCTTCCCTCCAGGGCCCCTGACCCTGCAGGCAGTGGAGCATGTCCACCATGGCACTTAGACGAGAGGCGGGGGGGCTCTTGGAAATAAGGAGTAAGCCTGGTGAGAATCCAAAGGCGCTGACATACTCTGGTCTCTGCCCCCATCACCAGCCCTTTGCCCGCATCACCGACATTTTTGAAGTGGAACCCAACAAGATGTGCATTGCCAGTCATTCCCATGCCTTTGCCACGGTGTCCTTCACCCCGCAGATCATGCAGAACTACCAGTGCATCTTTGAGGCTACCTTGGATGGCTTGCCCAGGTACCAGCTCCCAGCTCCCTCTCCTGCAGCAGGGCTGCGGGCCACACTCCCTAGGGAGTGTCATTCCCACCATGCCAGACTGACAGGCTACAATCTTCCTGTTCCTACAGCACCCTGGCCAAGAGCCGAGGCCTCGTGTTTGACATCGCTGGTGAGGGGAACCTCCCGCGAGTGACGGTTGTGCGGCCAATTCTTCATAACCAACGTGGAAACCCCTTACTCCTCTTTAAGAGGCTTCTGCTTGGTCATTCAGAGAAGCTGCCTCTCATCCTCAAGAACAATGGCGTCCTCCCTGCCCAGGTAATACTCGAGGATGAAGCATGAGGCTGAAAGGGAGAAGAATCCAGAAGTCACACTTATGCCATTGGGGCCTCTGCCATGCCTAATGTATGAGGACTTCTCTGTTGATCCGCATACATTAACCTGTGTGTCACGGACTTGCAGAGGGGAATCTGGCATGGTATTTGTCCTCAAGGAAAGTAGGAAACCAGATTCCACAATATATCATTAACTACTGTCCAAGGTAGCGTGCAGTGACATGCACCAAGCTGAGTGGGCAGGATTATGGATATTCTTAATATCTTCTTTAGTTTTTAATTGTTTTCTGTAATGAACGTTGCATTTGCAATAAGAATAAGACAATAAAAGAAACTTCAGTAGGGGTAAGAAATGCAACATCCAAATGTATTTTGATTCAATGATTAAATTGTGGTTTTATTTTACAAAAAAAGTGATGTATTGTGCTCTGCAAGGGATTGTAGGACTTTTGAGAAAGATCTATTCCCATCTAGACAGTAAAGGGAAAATTCATTGTAAATGACATTTGAACAGGGCTCATTGAAGGAGCTGGGTTTCAGCAATGCCTTCAGTGGGCATTTGGCAGTCCATGCAAACCAGAAAGAGAGAGAAAGCTTCAAAGGTGCAGAAGCCAAAAAAAAAAAAAAAAAAACATGCACGCTACTGCAGGAGCTGGTAAGCACCCAGCTTCATGAGAGCATAGGTAGAGGTAGAAGAGCAAGGAAGATAAAAATGAAAGGATACTGTAATGGAGCAACTTGTGGAAGGCTTGGGATTCTCTAAATATTTTAAACCCTACAAGACATTGCTACTGTTGTTATTGCTGCTGTTCTTACTGTTTATCCTTTTATGGCTCATTTAGGTTTATTCATTTATTAATCATTTTTATTGCTCTTTATTCCTGGGTCTCCAATTTTCTATTTGTATTTGTCAGTTGTCATGCTACCAATAAAGACATACCTGAGACTGGGTAATTTATAAAGAAAAAAGAGGACTCACAGTTCCACATGGCTGGGGAGGCCTCACTATCACAGTAGAAGGCAAAGGAGGAGAAAGACATGTCTTACATGGTGGCAGCCAAGAGAGCTTGTGCAGGGGAACTCCCATTTATAAAACCATCAGATCTTGTGAGACTTATTCACTATCACAAGAACAGCCTGGGAGAGATCCGCCCCCATGATTCCTTTACCTCCCACCAGGTCCCTCCCACGACAAGTGGAAGTTATGGGAGCTAAAATTCAAGATGAGATTTGAGTGGGGACACAGCCAAACCATATCACCATCTTAGACACTTTTCCTACCAAATGAAGAATACTCTTTAGTATTTCCTTAATGTGAGTCTGCTGGTGGTGAAGTCTCTATTTCTCCTTCATTTTTAACATCATTTTTACTGGCTATAGAATTCCGGTTTGGCAGTTGTTTTCTTTCAGCAAATGGGAGATATTATTCTAATGTATTCCGGTTTCCATTGTTACTGCTGAGTTGTCAGCTGTAAGTCTAAAATGTTATTTAAGATGGGGTCCCCAACCCCCAGGCCACAGACCAATAAGCAAAAGGTCGTCTGTATTTACAGCCACTCTCCATCACTCACATTACCACCTGAGCTCGCCTCCTGTCAGATCAGCAGCAGCATTAGATTCTCATAGGAGTGCAAACAGCTATTGTGAACTGCACATGTGAGGGATCTATATTGCATGTTCCTTATAAGAATCTAATGCCTGATTATCTGAAGTGGAACAGTTGCAACCCAAAACCATTCCCCAGTGCCTGGTCCATGGAAAAATTGTCTTCCACGAAACCAGTTCCTGGTGCCAAAAAAGTTGGGGACTGCTACTTTAAGGCATTCTTTTTTTCTGACTGCCTTTTACATCTTCACTTTGTTTTCTACAGTTTTACTATGATATGTCCAGAAGTGGACTTCTTTTAATTTATCCTTGTTAGAATTCACTAGATGTCTTGATTCTGTGGATTAAAGTTAAGTCAGTTTTGGAAATTTTCTAGACATGTCTTTAAATATTGTTTCTATTTCATTCTCTCTAATCTCTCCTTCTGGGATGATAATTAAATATATAGAAGACCTTCTCACTATATCTTCTGTGTCTCTCAGTCTCACTATATTTTCCACTCACTTTTCCTCTGGGCTTCATTCTGCATAATTTGTTTTGACCTGTCTTCAGTTTATTAACTCTCCCTTTAGCTGTATTGAATCTACTGTTAAAGTTTCCATTAAGCCCTTAAGTTATTACATTTTTCAATCTTAGAATTTCTATTAGGCTGTTTTAAAAATCTGAATAATTCGTGTTTACAGTTTCTAGCTGAAATTGTCAGACATGACTTTTATTTCTTGAACACAGTAATCATAGCCATTTTGCAGTCTGTACCCAATAATTCCAAAATCCAAAGTCACTGTGTCTCTTTCTGATATTTCTACTCATCTTTTTCTACTCTTTCTACTCATCTTTGCCCATGTTACCCTGCCTCCTCACGTGCCTAGTTATCTTCTGTTTATGTGTTGGGTATTACATTGTAAAAGTTATTTAGAAATAATTAAACTAAGGATCATATTTTTCTTCAGAGGCAATTTTCATTTGCTTCTGCCCAACACTTGGGGGCACTAGAAATTCAGGATCACCTTAAGCCAGTGTTAGGGTTTGAGATTTTCTGGATTACCCAGAAGACTTAGAGCAGGATTGCCATCCTTGGGAAAGCTGGTTTATATCCAGCTCACGTTTCATCTTAATGAGGTCCCAGACCAGAAGAAAGCATTCTCACCTTCCACAGGCCTTGAATTTTTGCCCTCTTAGCACCAAAAGACCATCAAAAGTACAGACAATGCCTGTAATCCCAGCACTTTGGGAGGCTGAGGTGGGCAGATCAGGAGTTTGAAACCAGCCTGGCCAACATGGTAAAACCCCGTCTTTACTAAAAACATACAAAAATTAGCTGGGCATGGTGACTCGTGCCTGTAATTCTAGCTACTCTGAAGGCTGAGGCAGGAAAGTCGTCAGAACCCGGGAGACAGATTTCGCCACTGCGCTCTGGCCTGGGTGACAGAGTGAGATTCCATATCAAAATAAAAGGTGCAGACAAGCCTCCTGTGTTAACTTTTCCTGATTGGCAAATGTTCTGGACAAAAACTGCCCAGAAAGTGAGACTGACCTTGCTGGATTTCTATACTCTCACCGATCCTGGTCTATTTACTCCTCATTCTCTTCATAGCTCTGTGATGCTTTTAAAAAAAAATTTTTTTTGCATGTTTAGTCTAGCAATTATTGTTGCCTTGAGCTCAGGTTACCTAGCATTGTTTCCATTATTGTGGCTTTATGTTTTAGCATTTAGTTCAGTGAATTCCTATCCACCCACTCCCTGTTTTTGTCGTTTTTCTTAACAATTTTCACCCATTAATCTCTCAAATGAGCTTTATAATTATTTTATAATGCTCCTTTAAAAATCCCATCGGGAAGCCTCTCAATCCAGGAGGATTTCTACTTGCAGAGTATTTAGATGCTCCACCAGGAACATTTAGGATTTCCACTCATTTATTTAGATCTTTTATGTCAATATTCTTACATATAATTCTTACATATAGTTTCTTATTAAAGTTGTTTCTAAATACGTAATTTTTTATCTCAGAAGCTTCCCATGTGATACCACTATTTCTGCCTTCTCCATGCCTCATATTTTATATTCAATCTTTTTCACGATGGTGCCAGCATTACTACCTTCTAACAATGCCTGCTGATGTCTCATATCTGAAATCAGATGCATAGCTTTAGTCTTATCTTCCTTACAATGGGCCAGAAACCACCACTTTCTCCAAATAGGTCAAATGCCCACCTTGTTTTTTCTCTTACCATGGTAGGATGCTCAACATGACACTATCAGGCAACTAAACTAATGCATAGCACCTAGGAGATACTGTTTTTTTTAGGAATTCACATCAATGCAGGCCCTCATAGAATTATAAGTATTCATTTCCATTTTATTACCCTAGCGTGTATTCTATAACTGCCTCTGTTAATGTCAGAGGTGTTGGCAACCACATTTTAACACTATGTACCTACGTGATCTGGAAAGTTCTGCATACTCTTTGGACCTCCAGTTCCTCACTCAGATAACAAGGGCTGATTTGACTGAATGTTCTTTTGTCCTCTCCAGGTCTAATATTTATTATTTCTCTCTCAATAAGAAATTCAAAAAAGTGAATACTGGACACAATAACTTTTTGGGGTCCTGCCCCAAACACAGTACAGTATCTCACCCCAGACTCAAAGCCCATGAGCAGCCTGTAAGCCTAGCACTCATCCCTGCTTTCCTTCTGCCAGCTACATGTTGACCTGCAGGATGAGCTAGGAGTCTTCTCCCTGAAAGGGAGGCCCACCACCTCATACATCTACATCACAGAGGAAAACAAACCACATGAAAAAGGTAAGTGTGGGGAGGGTGCTTCTAGAAGGCAATGGATCTCAGTAGCTGCTTCATTAGGGTACCGCTCAAGGCCCAACCAGAGGGGAATGCCCAGTCTCGTCACCACTGGCGTCTAGCTAAGGCTCGTTCCCATTCTAGGGTTACTTTCCCTTCCACTGAGGTCTTTATAGATATACATTTCTTGAAACTGGTTCTAAATCATACCTTCTCTCTTCTCTTTGCAGCAAAGAAAGCTCATACAGCCTCCTTGGTTGTATCTCCTGGAGATACAGCTGAATTTGATGTCTTTTTCCACTCCCAGAAGGTTGGGAGGATGAGAGGTATCATCCACTTGTCAGTGATCAACAACCAATATGAGGAGACCACCATCCATATGGTGGGAGAGGGCTATGAGGATGACATCACCTTGGACAACATCCACGGGCTGGTGGCCCCCACCAGCCAGGAAGACATAAGTATCTCTGAGTTCACAGAGACAGTCGAGGACAATGATATGGAAGACTTGGTGGCAGGTGGGAGAAACAGTAGTGAGGTGTTGACAAGTGTTGGCTATTGGGTCATTTGTTTTAAATGAGAGTTAAATTTAAATAACGGATTGGTTAACTCCCTGAGAATTTAGGACTGACTGACCTCTTCACTACTCTATGTGCTGGTGTGCCTGGCTCAGCATGGCATCCATCCTCCCATTTATTCATGTGTTCACTCGATGAACATGTATTGAGCACCAAGTACATGTTCCGGGCATGCTGATCCCTGGAGTTTCAAAATTAACAAGGAAGTCTCTACTCTTAGGGAGCTTATAGTTTGATATTCAAATTCCAATTCAACTAATAAGCAAATAAATGTCTTGCAGTTTTTCCTGTCTGCATTTATTAGCTGGCTTGCGTTGGCATTGTCTGTCTTGTTTAATTAGAGAGAGTATAGGTTTGGGCACTTCTAGAACATCACTCTGCACAGCCCCACTATTCAATGAGCAGTCTGAGATCCTATGGCATCAGCATCACCTGGGAGCTTGTTAGAAATGGGGGTTTCAGACCCACCGTGCCCTGCTGAATCAGCATCCACATTTTAACAAGATCCCAGGTGATGTGTTTTTATACCAAAGCTTAAGACATGTTGTGCTGCAATCTATCAAGTACTAAAGCTTCATTTAATTGACATTTTTGGGGGTTGGAAAAATTTATCATCAAATTGTTATCATCAGAAAGCATTGGTTAAGCGCCCTAATTACATGGTTGGTTGCTAAAAAGTGAGTTATAAACAGAGTCCCATAGTTTTTCTAGAAGCTTAATTAAAGTCCTGGAATGTACCATTAGGTGGTCTACACAACATGGGTTGAAATCAACACTCCTCATATACCTGGTGTTTCAGCTCTGTTTGAGGCTACATGGTGACATCTCTCTTATGAAGGATCAAGCAGGAGCCAGCAGTGAATCTAAGTTCAGAACTCAGATTTCATGCCCATTATAGGTTTGCCAGAGTTAGCAAATCAGAATACTAGACTCCCCAATAAATTGGAATTTCGGTTAAACTCTGAATAATTTTTAGTATATGTATATCCCAACCATGGCATGGGACATACCTATCCTAAAAATTATTCATTACTTATCTGTAATTCAAATGTAACTGGGACTCCTATATTTTATCTGGCAATCCCAATCCTTTATAATATTTTCTCACCGAACAAATGGAGTTGGGGACCTATGTTTTCTCTTGCACAAATGGATGTGAGGGCTAAGGTGGGTGAATGGATGACGGATGGATGGATAGAAGGATGGATGGATGAGCAGAGGGATAGAAGGGATAGAGGGATGGATGGATGGGTAGATGATGGGTGAGTAGATAGATAGATGATGGATGGATGAAGTGAAAGAGGGATGGATGGGTAGATGGATGGATGGATGGATGGATACATGCATGCATGCATGGATGGGTGGATGATGGATGGATGGATGGGTGGGTAGATGATAGATGGATAGGTGGATGATGGATAGATAGGCGAGTGAGTAGGTGGATGATGGATGAATGAATGGATGGATGGGTGGATGATGGATGGATGGGTGGGTGGATGATGGATGGATGAATGGATGGGTGGATAATGGATGGATATGTGGATGGTTGGGTGGGTGGGGAGATGATGGATGGGTGGATATGGCTGGATGGGTGGGTGGATGGATGATGGCAGGATGGGGGAGGGTGGATGATGGATGGATGGATGGATGGATGGATGATGGTTGGATGGATTAGTGGGTGGAGAATGGATGGATGGGTGGATAATGGATGGATGAATGATGAATGGATGGATAGGTGGGTGATGGATAGGTGGATGATGAATGAGTGGATAATGGATGGATGGGAGGGAGGGATGGATGGATGGATGGGTAGGTAGATGATGGGTGGGTGGATGATGGATGGATGGATGGATGGATGGATGGATGGATGAATAGATTCCTTGAGGATAGAATCTTGTTACTCAGAGATTCTAGGTTTTTCAAATGTAACCATCCAAGGATGGAAGGATAGCATGTGGGAGAAGCACTATGGCTCCTTAAGGAAGAAGGGCCTCAAGGGAGGCCAGGGAGGACTCACAGCCTTCTGCTTCTACTCCCTAGCTGCTCTGGTGGACCACATCCAGTTTGGAGACTGCCACATTGGACACAGCTATAATGTGAGCTTCACAGTCACAAATCACAGCCAAGTGAACTTGATACGGTTTGAATGGCCTGTTTTAGCTACAATTGCTTTCTCCCCACAGGTAAATAAAAGTCGTTCATCATTTTTCTGGAATCCCTTAGGCCTAAGCCAACCCCAGACTGATTGTCAGCCCTTTCCCATGGATGCATGGAATGGAATTAATACATCTCAAGCTGAGAGATAGCCCAGGAATCATCCCTCACTCATATCTGGTAGCAAAGAACACTGTTCATGTCTCCCCTGGTTAAGAGGGGAAGAAAGAGAATGAAGTTGGCCAAGACTGTTGCTAGGCCGCTGTCAAGGAGTCCTGTGGAGGCCTGTATAGATGAATACAGGCCCTAGTCTTCCTATCCCAGATTGTAGAGCTGTGTCCTCCTAGATGTGTGTCCTTTAGAGTATCAGTCCTTCAAAATACTTCACCAAAAGCTAGAATGGGGGTGATGAGTTCTGTGGATAACTGAGATTTAGAAAATGTTCCAAGCTCCATCCTTCTCTTAAAGATTCCTGGTTCTCTTTGGCATGTTAAAACTTAGTTAATTTTGTTTTACCTGGAATTTTCTAACCTCTTCTTTTAGCGTCTCCACAGCACACATTTTTTGGAAATGCCGACTAAAGCTTGACATTGAACAAGGCCTAGGATAACATTCTAGCAGATTGTTGCCTCTGGCCAGTGGTTGCTTTTTGTAGATAGTTCACTTCTGAATTCCCAGAACACTGGCACACCCCAGTGTCTTCACTGCCTCCTGCTCTGTTGACATACAGCCACTGAGTCTGCTCAAGCACAGTACTTGATGGGGGTGGAGCAAAGGGGTTGGGGACTTTGTCATCTTTAAATCTTTGAGTGCTATTAGGGATAAATTTTGCTTTTTGGAGTGATATAAAGTTCATTAGGAATCTGACCACTCCATTTCATCATAGTCCAAATCCAACCCTGAATAGATCTAGTATACCATTTTATTTGTAAACTGAGTGCTTACTATATGCCAAAAATAGTTCTAAGACCTTAGTTAATCCTCTCAACAACCCTATAAGGCAGATACTACATTTTGTTGTTTGTTTGTTGAGATAGTCTCACTCTGTCACCCAGGCTGAAGTGCAGTGTCACGATCTTGGCTCATTGCGACCTTTACCTCCCAAGATCAAGCGATTCTCCCATCTCAGCCTCCCAAGTAACTGGGACAACAGATGCACACCATCACACATGGCTAATTTTTTTGTATTTTTGGCAGAGACAGGTTTCACCATGTTGCCCAGTCTGGTCTCAAACTCCTGAGCTCAAGCAATCTACATGCCTCAGCCTCCCAAAGTGCTGGGATTATAGGCATGAGCCACTGCGCCCAGCCATAGATACTACTATTATCGGCATTTTACCTGTGAAGAAACACACACAGTATAATATAATAGGGTAATCTGCTTTTGTGCATTATTTTTATTACCAAAGCCTTAATCAAAGAAGGCAGAGAGGCTGGGCACAGTGGAGGTTCCCAAACCTCAATTCTTGACTTCTGTGCACCCATAGGCTCAACACCACATGGAAGCTGCCAAGTCTTAGGTCTTACACCCTCTGAAGCCATGGCCTGAGCTGTACCTTGGCCTCTTTTAGCCATGACCAGAGTGGCTGGGATGCAGAGCACTACGTCTTTAGACTGCACACAGCACGGGGGGCCCTGGGCCACCCACAAAACATTTTTTCCTCCCAGGCCTCTGGGTCTGTGATGGGAGGGGCTGCCACAAAGGTCTCTGACATGCCCTAGAGACATTTTCCCCATTGTTTTGGCCGTTAACATTTGGCTTCTCCTTACTTATGGAAATTTCTGAAGCCAGCTTGAATCTCTCCTCAGAAAATGGTTTTTTCTTTTCTATCATCAGGCTGAAAGTTTTCTGAACTTTTATGCTCTATTTCCCTTTTAAAACTGAATGCTTTTAAGGGCACCCAAGTAACTACTTGAATGCCTTGCTGCTTAGAAATTATTTATGCCAGATACCCTAAATCATCTCCCTCTAGTTCAAAGTTCCACAAATCTCTAGGGCAGGGGCAAAATGCCATCCGTCTCTTTGCTAAAACATAGCAAGAGTCACCTTTACTCCAGTTCCCAACAAGTTTCTCATCTCCATCTGAGACCATCTCAGCCTGGATTTCATTGACCATATCATCAGCATTTTGGTCAAAGCCATTCTACAAGTCTCTAGGAAGTTCCAAACTTTTCCACATTTTCCTGTCTTCTCGTGAGCCCTCCAAATTGTTCCAACCTCTGCCTGTTACCCAGTTCCAAAGTCACTTCCACATTTTCGAGTATCTTTACAGCAGTGCCCCACTCACTCTACCAGCACCAATTTACTATATGTGTTCATTTTCACACTGCTGATAAAGACATACCTGAGACTGGGTAATTTATAAAGAAAAAGAGACTAATGGACTCACAGTTCCACATAGCTTGGGATGCCTCACAATCATGGCAGGCAAAGGGCACTTTTTACATGGTAGCAGACAAGAGAGAAAAATGAGAGCCAAGCGGAAGGGGAAACCCCTTATAAAACCATCAGATTTCGTGAGACTTACTCACTACCAGAAGAACAGCATGGGAAAAACTGCCCCCATGATTCAATTATATCCCACCAGGTCCCTCCCACAACATGTGGGGATTATAGGATCTACAATTCAAGATGAGATTTGGGTGGAGACACAGCCAGACCATATCACCATATATCACATAACCTCTAGAAAACTCCATTGTACACTTACAAGAAAAATGAGAGTGAAAAAGTCAAATAATATCTTCGTATTACTATTAAAATAGTCTTGACCTCATTTATCCCCTGAAAAGGTCTTAGGGATGCCAAGGTCACTAGAACACCTTTGGAGAACTGCTAGTGTGCTGTATTCTTCTGTCCATAATTTGTATAGATCGTGTTGATCAAGAGTGTGGCATTTGGAGCCAAACTGCCTGGGTCTGAATCCAACTCTTCAAAAATTAATGACCTCAACCAAGTTACAAGTTTCGTTGTCTGTAAAATGGGAATAATAGCTGTACCCCTCATAGGGTTGTTGTAGGGATTCATAGAATTGTGTAAAGGTTTAGAATAGTGCCTGAAGCAAGTAAGTTTGATAACTATTAGTTGTTCTTCTTCTTATTATTATCATGTTTCTACCTGAGAACCTCTTGTACATATTTAATTCTGTGTACATACACAGGCTTGACTGATGCATTTTTTGCCAAGACCTTTGGTTCCTTCCCTTCTCTAGAATATCACCAGCAGGTATCAAGAGTCCTCAAGATTAGATTCTCAAAAATACTAATACCAGGCTCTTCCCTAGATGGGCCACCTCCACCCTGGGTGTGCCAAGAACGTAGTGGTGACCATGAAGTCAGACGTACCCATCAACCTGAAGAATATGCAGATCAAGTGCAAGCTCTCCAGGATTATGTTTCAGCTCCCTGCAGACCAGGTCCCCGACTGGGATGACCGCATGCACACAGTCAAGTGGGTGGATGTGCCCAGAAACATGCCTGGGACTTTCACTACAAAACGAAAAGTAAGTGGGGACATCAAGCACCAATCTGACCAGGCCTCCATGCTTGGATTCCTACTGGTCTCAAGTCTCTCATCGTTTCCTTTTTTCACAGAAAAAAGAAAAGGTTCCCATTCTACTTGACCTTGATTCCAAAAGTGACAAAGTAAACTTCTACACATGCTGCCTGCCATCCATGCTACATGTACCACACATCTTCATTGGTAGACCTTTAGCTTAAGTCTTGATAAGTAGTTGAGCAAGTCCTCCCACCTTTTTCTTCTTCCAAAATGTCAATGCTAATATTTTAGTTGTTTCCCTTTTCCCTCAGGTATCCAGAATCACATTTGTCATAATCTTTGGTTCATGACAGGATCGTCCATGTGTGCCCCTCTTTTATTCATTCCTTGGTTAGTTTTTTTAACAATATAATACACAGAGACAAACCCACACCCAATACGGGAGATAGAACATTGACTACCTGTGTGATTCTCAGCCATTCCATCCCTCTGCCTCCATCCTAGGAGTAATCACTATCTTCACTTGACTTGTTTACTCCCTTGGTTTTCATTTATTGTTCTTTTTTTAACCTATGCATACTAAAAGGTATATCAGGCCAGGCACAGTGGCTCACGCCTATAATCCCAAAACTTTGGGAGGCTGAGGCAGGCAGATTGCTTGAGCCCAGGAGTTTGAGACCAACCAGGGCAACATGGTAAAACCTTATCTCTACCAAAAATACAAAAAGTAGCTGGGCGTGATGGTGCACACTTGTAGTCCCAGCTACTCGGGAGGCTGAGGTGAGAGGATCATCTGGGCTCTGGGAGGTCAAGGCTGCGGTGGGCCATGATCGCACCACTGTACTCCAACCTGGAAGACAGAGTGTGAGACTCTTTCTCAAAAAATAAAACTAAAACATATATCGTTTAGTTGTAGTTTTAACTTTAAAAAATGTTACTGTATGTGATCATCCATATTGCTGCGTGTAGCTGTAGTGTATCCATTTCACTTCTACATAAGATTCCATTATTGCCAGGCGCGGTGGCTCAAGCCTGTAATCCCAGCACTTTGGGAGGCCGAGACGGGTGGATCACGAGGTCAGGAGATCGAGACCATCCTGGCTAACACGGTGAAACCCCGTCTCTACTAAAAATACAAAAAACTAGCCGGGAGAGGTGGCGGGCGCCTGTAGTCCCAGCTACTCGGGAGGCTGAGGCAGGAGAATGGCGTGAACCCGGGAGGCGGAGCTTGCAGTGAGCTGAGATCCGGCCACTGCACTCCAGCCTGGGCGACAGAGCAAGACTCCGTCTCAAAAAAAAAAAAAAAAAGATTCCATTATTATTTACCCTTTCTCCTTTTGAAAATTATTTGGGGTTTTGCTATCACAGACATATTGTTCACATGGTGTTCATTTGTAAGAGTTTATATTCCTAGAAGTGGAATTGCTGACTCATTGGATATATGAATGTTCAACTTGCCAAGATAATGCCCAACTATTTTCCAGAATAGCTGTACCAATTTGTACTCCTACAGCAGAGAACTTGTTGATCCATGTCCTCTCCAACACTTGTCATTGTCAGACTTCCTGATTTTTATCATTTGAATGAATGGGAAATGGTCTCATTATGAGCCTATTTTGTATTGTCCTGATCCCTGATCACAAATAAAGCTGAGTATTTCTTCATATGGTTACTAGTCATACAAGTAATCCCTTACATGAATGCCTTTTCATGCCTTTTGCCCATTTTTCAATTATGTTACTTATACTTTGTGTGTTATTTTATCTTTTATAAACTCTTCTGTTCATATTGTCTGCAAATACCCTTACCAAATTGATAGTTTATCTTTTTTTTTTTTTTTTTTTTTTTTTTTTTTTTTTTGAGGTTTTTTTTTTTGAGACAGAGTCTTGCTCTCTCACCCAGGCTGGAATACAGTGGCACAATCTCGGCTCACTGCAACCTCCACCTCCTACATTCAAGAGAGTCTCATACCTCAGCCTCCCAAGTAGCTGGGATTACAAGCATGCACCACCACACCCAGCTAATTTTTGTATTTTTAGCAGAGACAGGGTTTCGCCATGTTGGCCAGGCTGGTCTCAAACTCCTAGCCTCAAGTGATCCACCCACCTTGGCCTCCCAAAGTGTTGGGATTATGGGTGTGAGCCACCATGCCTGGCTGAGTTTATCTTTTCTGTTATTAATTTTAATATCATCACGTTTATTAATCCCTTCTTTTATATTTATTACTTTTTGTGTCTTATTTTTAAAACTCTTTCCTCCCAGAAAGATGTTCACTTATATATTTTTAAGAGTTTTGTTTTTTTGATAGTTCGGCCCTTAGCCCACCTGGATTTTATGTATGTTGTGAAGCTAGGATCCAATTTCATATTTTTCATCTACATGACTAATCTTACTAGATCTCTTTTTCATTTAGCCTCTCTGTTCCCTAGTGATCTGCCAGGACTTTATTGTTACATAGTGTACCTAAATTTTATATATGCCTAGAATGTTTCTGGTCTTTCTATTCTATTCCATTGTCAGTTTTTCTGTCCCTGTGCTCTGCATCTCTGAGGACACAGCTGCCTTTGTTACAGGTGATAGAGACGGATCCAGAGCCTGCTCACTCAGTACTGGAAGAAAACTACCAAGAACTGCAGCTTCAAATCAGTGCCAATGTGGATTTCGCTTCATACCACTGCCAAGCAAGAGATGTGCGCTTTAAGGAAACCTTGGTTTACCAGACCCGCGTGTTTGAGTGAGTCATCAAAAGTCTCATGACACTAGATGGAAAAGCTCTTTCATTCCATCATTCACTCACTCACTCACTCATCAAACATCTATTATCTACAACAGCATCTACTAGGCATCGTATCTGTGTAGCATGCACCAGAGTGTTGTCTTAGGTCCAGTGAAACATTCAGGCCCACAGAGCTATTGAAATTCACACTTGAAATCAAGATATAGGCCAGGAAACGTAGTATACCTGGAGGGTGGCATCAGGCAATCCACTTTAGTGGGAGCGGTCCTTGCAGCAGTCTACACAGCCACCCAGGATCTGTTCTTGTTGCCCATGCACCAAGTGATAACTCAGACAATATCCACACTAGAGGATATAGGGTCCATCTAAGCTTAGAAGCCCGTGCCCAAAAGACTACCATTTCTCCTAACCACTCTGTAGATATATCTTCTGGGGTCCTTGCAGAGAATATGCCCAGTTACAAGAGTCACTACACTCAGAGAACCCCACAGCTATGGCTTCCCTCTAGGTGGTCATAGTTCCTCCCAGTGCACACATTATTTACTCATCAGGGGCCATTTTTAGTATAAACAATGTCACCTAATAATACAACTGACTTTCCTCCCTTATCAAGTTTTCAGGGGAACAGACCTAGAAAGCTATTTCAGGGTCAAATTCATCTTTGAGAAGAAGAAAAGGTTATGTTAACCCTTCACACACACTCAGATGCAGGGACTCAAGGATGCCATGGGCCCTGCCTTCAAAGAGCTCATAATCTGAGGGTGGCAGCCGGGGGATGGATAGAAACAGGAGAATTGTTTGTTACAGCATGGTGTCATGTGCATGGAGCAAAGAGGTATTTAAGGCAGATCAAGAGAGTCAAGGAAGGCTTCCTGGACAAGGTAGTTCCCCAGCTGAACTTTAGAGGACAGATAGGAGGTAGCCAAGTGAAGAAGTGAGAATGAAGGGCTCTCTCTAGGCAGAGAGAGCAATATGTGCAACATATACAAGGACAAAAACATAAGCCACTGACATTTGTACTGCATAGAAATTAGTAATTAGCTCATTCAACTCTTCGTGCATTTGTTGAATTTTAAATATCTTTGCAAATTATGATAGAACCAAAAGATAAATGTCAGGAAGTGTGATCTTCTGCTGATGGTCATTTCACCTAAAGCAGGGGTCCGCAAACTGTGGCCTGTAGCCTGTTTTTGTAGATAGTTTTGCTGGCATGTGGCTATGCCCATTCATTTATGACCTGTTTGTGGCTGCATTCCCACTACAAAGGCAGAGCTGAGTCATTGCAAAGACCATATGGGACACAAAGCCAAAAAACTTACTATCTGGCCCCTTACAAAAGTTTGCCAACCCCTAAACTAAGAACTCTTTTTATAAAAAGTACTCTGTGCCACTGAGATTTCTCCACATTATAAAAATTATCTTTAGAATAAATACAAGTGCTCATAAATTTACAAAATAAACACAAGCCACTATGGTCAAAGCACTTGATTTCAGGCATAACTGGATGGTCTGTCTACCTGGACCAGAGAGTGGGAATCTAATCTCTACATCCCACTGTAGACCTAATCCTCACCCAAACTCCTAACTCTTATTACTCCCCTAAAAACAAGAAGGGCATGTGGATTTATTTCATCATCATTTTCTTGTACCAAGGCTTCATCTTTCTGCTGTTAACTGTGATCAAGTTTAATAGTGATTCCAGAAAAAACTCTGCCTCCCTGTTCTTGTCTTTTTTTTTTTTTTTTTTTTTTTTTTTTTGAGACGGAGTCTCGCTCTGTCGCCCAGGCTGGAGTGCAGTGGCCGGATCTCAGCTCACTGCAAGCTCCGCCTCCCGGGTTTACGCCATTCTCCTGCCTCAGCCTCCTGAGTAGCTGGGACTACAGGCGCCCGCCACATCGCCCGGCTAATTTTTTTTTTTTATTAGTAGAGACGGGGTTTCACCGTGTTAGCCAGGATGGTCTCGATCTCCTGACCTCATGATCCGCCCGTCTCGGCCTCCCAAAGTGCTGGGATTACAAGCTTGAGCCACCGCGCCCGGCCTTTTTTTTTTTTTTTTTTTTTTTTTTAGCTGGAGTCTCACTCTGTCACTCAGGCTGGAGTACAGTGGTGCAATCTCAGCTCACTGCAACCTCCGCCTCCCAGGTTCAAGCAGTTCTCTTGCCCAGCCTCCCAAGTAGTTGGGACTATAGCCGAGCGAATTTTTGTATTTTTAGTAGAGTCAGGGTTTCACTATGTTGGCCAGGCTGGTCTCAAACTCCTGACCTCAGGTGATCCACCCGCCTTGGCCTCCCAAAGTGCTGGGATTTCAGGCATGAGCCACCATGCCTGGCCCTGTTCTTGTCTTAAAGCAGGAAAATTTGAGGCAGGAAAAGCCTCCGCTGATTCAGAATTTGAGTCTGAAGTAACTGAAATTCAAATCTGTGCCTCAGTCAGGAAAGAAGTCACAGGCAGGGGTCAAATGGCTTCTGATCACAGGGACTTTCTTTCTTTCTTTCTTTCTTTCTTTCTTTCTTTCTTTCTTTCTTTCTTTCTTTCTTTCTTTCTTTCTCTCTCTCTCTCTCTCTCTCTCTCTCTTTTTTTTTTTTTTTTTTTTTTTTTTTTTGAGACAGAGTCTTGCTCTGTGGCCCGGTGGCATGATCTCGGCTCACTACAACCTTCATCTCCTGGGTTCAAATGATTCTCATGCCTCAGCCTCCTGAGTAGCTGAGTAGTTGGGACTGCAGGTGTATGCCACCACACCTGGCTAATTTTTATATTTTTAGTAGAGATGGGGTTTCGCCGTGTTGGCCAGGCTGGTCTCAAATTCTTCGCCTCCAGTGAGCTGCCTGCCTTGGCCTCTGAAAGTGCTGGGATTACAGGTGTGAACCACCCCGCCTGTCCAGGGACATTGTTTCTGATGGGAGGTGATTCAGAAAGGGAGGGCCTGTAGAATTTGTTCCTGGGGGAGGTGCTGTCATGTGAAATAGATTTTGTTTCCTCTCTCATGGGCGTTTAGGATTACTGCGACGCATGCTGAGAGCTCATTGCACAGGGTGTTGGAAGAATGCAAAATGCTTTTAAGTGCTAAATATTTTTTATATTTGTACTTTTAATCACTATGTATATATTTTATTGTTCGAGTATATCATATGCATGATTTCTGATAAAATTACTTAAAATGTGCCTTTTAAAAAAGATTTAAGAAACAAAGTGACATGACTTCAAAAGGTTAGTACAGTATAGATGATGTGCAGCCAGGACCAAAACCACCTGCAGCACATTTCTCACATCTGCTCCCTGATTGATTTGCAGGTTTGACGTGATTAATTCAGGACATGTGCAGCTGGAATTCAGCTGGGTCTCAGAAGATACCTCAAAGGTAGTCAGCTTTGCAAAACCAGATCACCAAGGTAAATTTAATGACAGGTAAAACCCAGGGCCTGGCCTGAGTCACCAATTAGAAGAGCCTTGTTCATGGAGAGGCCAGCACTGCTCAGAAGGTCTCCTAAGTAGCTAAAGCAAAGCAAAGCAGAGACCTTGTGGTGTCTGCAGAGCCAAATGGGCCTGAGGGACTCCAAAACTTACTTCCACCCTCCTGGAGTCTGGACTCTGTCCCCACACAAGGCCGATGCCCCATCTCAAGATAACTAGGAATCTTGTCTCTTAGGTCTTAACTTTGTGGGAGATTATAGATCACTTGGAGAAACTGTTGAAAGCTATTAATCATTTTCCCAGGAAGATACACACACATATCCAAGGTCTCAGTTGGTACATATGAAGCACTAGAAAAGGGCCCAACACTTGGTAGGCAAGTTGTTGTTGTTGTTGTTGTTGTTGTTATTATTATTATTATTATTATTTCAACTTTGGAGATACACAGACCTTTCGAATGGGCCCTTATCCATGGGTCCCCAGATTGTAAAGCCCTACTTTAGAACAATGATTCTCCAAAAAATATGTTCACAGCCCATTATTCTGGGGCACAAACATCTTCTTGACCCACCCCCTTGAACCAAAAGGAAACGAATTTGAAAACCCTGTGGAATAAATAGAACCATTTTTCATGAGTCTCCTGTAAGCTGTATGAGCAATTCCCTACCTCTAGTGCCCAAGGTTAAGTACAGCTGCAACAAAAGGTGAGTCCACCATATCCACAGAGGGCCTCTAAGGACCTGTGAATGGGCTGCCTTCCACCTGCCTCTCACTGCAAATGCAGAATATCGCCCACTCCCTGTCTGTCCCCAGGTTCAGCTCAAAAAGATCAGCTTAGTGAGGGCACGATGCACACAGGCAGCACCCTGGACAGCGCCACGGACCACTGGACCGAGGGTTCCCCACAGCCCTTCTCTGTGGAGCCCTCCTCGGGAATCGTGCCCGTGGGGAAGACTCAGAAGTTCAAAGTGAAATTCTCCCCGTTGGACATTGGAGACTTCGAGAGCAACCTTTTCTGCCAGTAAGAAAATGTGCTCGCCACAACACCCTTCTTGGCAGGCACAAATCTCTGCAGCTCTTATCCCCTCTTCTGTCCAACCGCTGCCACCATCCTTTCTGACCCTTGATCCCTGCACAGCCCCAAATTATCCCTTTTCCCTTTGGAAGGATCTAAAGGGTCCACCCTTTAGAGAACAAAGAGAATTTGGTCTTTGTCCTGCTCATCAGCCTCTCCAGATGCTTCCCCTGCTTACTTTCCCCATCCCAGTTGCATGGAGGATTCCACTGAGCAACAGACTGGTGACAGCTAGGTGGGTTTCGGTCCTTGTGCAAGCATGAACTTGGGAAAGCTTTCTTGTGCCTTCTCTGAGACTCAGTTTCCTCCTACAGAAAATGTAAATGTAATACCCTCCTGGTGGGATTGTGGGGAAAGTTAAATGAGTTGATTCAGATTAAGAGCTCACAACAGTGCCTGGCACACAGCAAGCACAACAGCCATTAGGTGGTGGTGATGCTGGTGCTGGTGGTGGTCATAAGGTTGGTGGACCTGGTACATAGCAGTGAGAGAAAAGCTAATCCAATGACATCTGACAATGAAAGTCCCTTATGTGGTACTTGCTCCCAGGAAAGCTTGAAGGAGTACAATCACCTTATAGAAAAATCCTGTGGGCTGTGGCCTAGGGTGGCAGAAACCTAAGGGAGCTGCTGGAGCCTCCTTGACCCCCTGCAGTCATAACACTGAGACCCCTCCCACACCTAGGCCACCTCAGCTTGGTCCTGGAGCTGAGCATCTGCTCATATCCAGTTCACCTTCTCTAAGGAGCTCAGGATACTTTTTTAGGATTTCCAGGTCACTTTCCATATCCCACTAAATGCCTGTGAGAGAGACCAGAGGGTAAGACTGTGCTCATTTTGCAGCAGGAATATTTTCTCAACATTGATGGGGGAAATAACCTGCAGCCATACTTAGGTACACAGAAGGAGCCAAATTCAGGCTGCTTATGCTCAGCCCACTCATGCGTTCAAGGCACTGAGTGATGCTATTGACCAAGACACACCCAGCCTCTGCTCCCATAGAGCTCACAATCTGGCGGATATAGTATGCATTTCCAACTAAGAAAGCAACAACTGATGACAAAATAAAACAAATAAAAATAACCTTATCCTCTCAGGATTCCCAACCTGCCACCTGGAGAGCAAGGTCCGGTCCTGGTAGCAAAAGGGCGGAGCACCTTGCCCATCTGCCATTTTGATCTGAAAGACTCAGACTACATCAGTGGCCATCAGCGCAGCCCAGAGCTCCGAGGGTCCAGTGGGGGAGCTCTAGATCCAAACACCCGGGTGATTGAGTTCACTACTGTGGGCATAGGAGGAAAGAATCTCCGGTGAGTTGCTTAGGTTTGCATTGATTGAATTCACGTCAGTCCTAAAGAACTCGAGAAGAATTCAGATAGATGACCTAGACCTATTCCTATAAGCAGGCTTGATATCCTGGGGTTTGACCTGAGTTTTAGAGGTTTGACTTTAGAGTACCATTACATTAAGAAAGCTGAATTCTGTCTCCTTAGTTTTGCCACTGAGGAAAATATGGAAGACACAAAAGTATAATCCCTGACCACCTCCTTAACCACAGAGAATCACTGGCACAGTTGTGCCCTTGGCAGCATTGTTATTGCAAAGTCCAGAACCCTACCCTGACTGTGGATCACTAGAGGAGATGGAGTTTTCATTTCCACAGTAACAAAGTGCTCTGAACAGTTCTGCTTTCCAGATGGGGGACTGGGTTAGGCCCAGGTTCTAAGAAACATCTCTTAATCCTCAATCCTCTGTCCCACTCTCTTCTGTCAATTCTCCCCACCCTGGCCAGGACCTTTACAATCCTAAACCCAACCAATAGCACCTACTCCTTCTCCTGGATCTCTGAAGAAATTGAAAGTCTCCAGAACCCTGCAGCATTCACATGCCTTACAGAGAAGGGCTTCGTCCACCCTGAAAAGAAAGCTGAGGTATGTGCAAATGAGAACCACTCAACCCAAGGCTTAGATCACTCTAGCCATTGCTGCTGCGTAGAAAGTCTGCCATAGACAGTAAGTGGAATTAGGAAGAACTGCCTGAGGGTGTGTCAATCAACAAGTATTTAGTGAATGGCCGCCATATGCGTTGGGGAATCCTGATGACAAGATAGACCTGAGCTCTCTTGGGCTAGCTGTGGAGAAGCAGAGAGCTCTAATATTTGCAATTTTTTACAACAGAATATTTAAGCAGCAAAAGGTCACTGGACACCAATGCCTGGGGACCCTAGGACTCATACAGTAGCATAAAAAGTTATCTTTGTCAAAAGGACCAAAAATGGTGAAAGGAAACTGATGTGTTTTTACTTGGTTAGGCCAAAGGGCAAAGTAGAGTGGAGCCATGTCCCGTGACTTCGTCCTAAATGTTTACACAAATGATATGGGGCAGAATCAAAGAAATACAGACTTGCTGGCCAAAACAGATCTGTGAGCCCCATGTCCAGCCAGTTGCAGAGAATCTTGAAGACAGAAATAAATCCATGAAACAAAAATTATGAATCCCAGTGCCCTCAGGAGGGTCACACAAATGAATAAAGCAGGCCAAGGAGACATTTGTGGGTAATACGGGGTACCAGGGCCACTGGCCACAGGGCTTCTCTGGCAGATGCCACTTTGCAGACAAGGGGGGCCAAGGGGGCCAACTCACCCAAACTGTAGAAAAGACAAAATTCCAAATTTCCTTTTTTTTTTTTTTTTTTTTGAGACGGAGTGTCACTGTCCCCCAGACTGGAGTGCAACGGCGCAATCTTGGCTCACTGCAAGCTCCGCCTCCTGGGTTCAGGCCATTCTCCTGCCTCAGCCTCCCGAGTAGCTGGGACTACAGGTGCCCACCACCACGCCCGGCTAATTCTTTTGTATTTTTAGTACAGACGGGGTTTCACCGTGTTAGTCAGGATGGTCTCAATCTCCTGACCTCGTGATCCGCCTGTCTCAACCTCCCAAAGTGCTGGGATTACAGCATGAGCCACCACGCCTGGCCAAAATTCCAAATTTCTATGTGAAGCTCCCTATTTTATATGCTGGTAGCTAGTTCAATTTTTTTTTTTAACAATTCCCAAACCAATCAAAACGTATTTGTAGACTCTCCACCTGGTTTTGACCTCTGCATAATGTCAGTACCCAGGCCATCTAGTTAAATGTGATAAGGTCCAGGAGCTGGGCCCACCACAGACACAATCCTACCTGGATCATGGCCCTCACTTCAGCCCAGAAATGTTTCAAATGTGAGCTCAGTTCCAAGAGGCAAGTTCCAAAATCGATCATCTAAGGTCATGCTGGTCTTTGAGTGACAGTCGTATCATTGAGGTGACACATCTCCAGAGCACCTGCCTGAATTGTCCTGGCAGTGGTATGGACCATGCATGTTAACCTGTGTGGTTCTTTTTTGGCCAAATGCCATTATTCTTTCATTCAGTCCTGATTGATTGATTGCAAAGATACTCACTCAGGTTAGCTCAAAAAACAGACAGAACCAGGAGCAGCTTTTGAGGTTGGACTTTCCTCCTGGGGCTACCTGCTTCTCTCTTCCCATCTACCCCATTCTCTCCACTGACCAGTTTCTTCACTGTTGATTGATTGATTGATTCTTCAGTTGCTTTGTAATATCACTTAGCAAGTTGGTTATGGCATGCCATGGCCCAGCTCACCTGGCCTGGCCACTCATTTTCTAATTCCAAACTTCCAAGAGAGAAATCTGGCTGGCCCAGCCAATCATATTGTCTTTGGCTATGTGCCAAGCTCTTGACAAGTATGGGGATTGTCTTTCTTGGGAATGCTTACCAAGTCTTTGGTCCAGTCAGCTATGGCACAGCCATGCCATCCAAAGACATGGCACAAAACACGACAGCTTAGCCAGCAGAGGCTGTGGATGGGGGAGACTCCCTGAGAAGGACATGTGGGCAGGGCATATAGACATTGACATTTCTGGTACAGCCACACCTACATGCCCTTACATGGACTATAGAAAGGTAGCAATAACCTGGTAATATCAACTTTCATGACCCTTATACTGACAAGTCTCCAGGGACACGTGAAGTAAGCATACAGAAGTGTCTCTCACCACTCTGTTCCAAATTGTCTTCTTAGATCGTGTTCCAGTTCACACCTTTCCATCTGGGCATCACTGAATCATCATGGACCTTCCTAATCCCTGAGCACAACATCACAGTCCCTTTCCTGCTGGTAGGCAAAACTACTGACCCTCTCATCTCTCTGAACAAGTCACACCTCAACTTCAGCTCTCTCCTCATCGGTAAGGCTGCCTTGCTGGTATGTATTTAGAGTTGGCATGATCTAGGTAAGCTCATCGAGAGCTCCCAGAACAGCCTTGCATAAGAAACCTCTCCTGGTCCCTTCCAGAAGCATATCAGAGGGACTCAATCAGTTTTTTAAAAGCCATGAAATATTTATCTCTCAATCTAATTTCCACCAAGTATCTTTTAAACCTACAATTAATAGCTTAAGGAAATTTAGGAGCTTTGTTAAAGATCCTACTTGGCAGATTCCTTTAAGCAATGGGCTGATTGTTTATTTCTAGAGCCTCAAGTTGGCCCGTCCTTCTTGCATTTGCCGCCAGATTATGGGGGGTATCTGTCTGCTTCTTGGTCTGTGCTGCAGTGGTCAGATTTCTCTCTCATCCTTTTATGCATTTATTTGGTTCAACAAATATCACTGAGTCTGTAGAATGGCCTCGGTACTTTTCTGTGGGCTGGGATTACACTAATGGATAAAGCCCAAAGTCCCTACCCTCCTGATGTTTACATTCTAAAAATAAGAAACAGGCTACCAAAAGAAACATAAGTAAACTATACACCATGTCAGATGGTAATACTTTAGAGAAGAGGACAACAGGGTAGGGAGAATAAGGAAGGCCAGGAGGCAGTGGGAAGGTGACATTTAAGCAGAGGCCTGAAAGAAAGGAAGTAATTGTCATGTCCCTTATAACCCCATGTGTCTTTCCCATACTTGTGACATCTTCGCTCTGTGTATAAAATATAACTAAAGCCAGAGTATTTTTTAATAATATGTTAGATTTGGCCAGGCGCAGTGGCTCAAGCCTGTAATCCCAGCACTTTGGGAGGCCGAGACGGGCGGATCACGAGGTCAGGAGATCGAGACCGTCCTGGCTAACACGGTGAAACCCCGTCTCTACTAAAAAATACAAAAAAAAAAACTAGCTGGGCGAGGTGGCAGGTGCCTGTAGTCCCAGCTACTTGGGAGGCTGAGGCAGGAGAATGGCATAAACCCAGGAGGCGGAGCTTGCAGTGAGCTGAGATCCAGCCACTGCACCCCAGCCTAGGTGACAGAGCGAGACTGCATCTCAAAAAATAAAAAAATAAATAAATAAAAATAATAATAATATGTTAGATTTTTATTTATAAAATAATATTCTTTATAGTAAATACACTAATGTGGTGTTGCATAAGAAAAAGTTTAATCTCTCCACGTTCATCCTATCTCATCTTTCTCTTTCAACCCCAAAGGAAAGCAGTGTTAACAGCTGAATGTGTATTTTACTGATACACATAAGTAGGTGGGAGGGGGAATTATGACAATTATTAAGATTTTGAACAAATAAGCAATGTAGCATAGATATAACAACTGTAAGACAGAGTTTAATCCAGGAATTCAACAGTGGTATGTTTCAGTATAATCATTACATAAACAGATTAAAGAAGAACAACCATGTTATCATACTAATATACACTGAAAAGGCATTGCCAAAATTTAGCAGACATTCCCAACAAAAACTCTAATAGCAAAATGGACATTGATGGAAAAAAAGATTAACCAAAATCAAGAGGCAGATGTGATCCTGTAATAAACGACTAAAACTGCTTCAATTAAAATGAGGAATTAGGTGAGGGTGTTCATTATCACCATTATTATTGAACACTTGCTTAGAGACTTTAGCAAATATGACAAAACAAGAAAATAATTTGCATAAACATTGGGAAAAAAGGGAAAAATCTTCTTGTTTTGCTTTTGCTGATGATTTTATACACATAAAAAACCACAAGAGACTCTAGAGAAAAAGCAAAACAAACTACTAGACTCAACAGAATAATTTGGTAAGGTGTGTGGATGCAAGACAAATATGCAAAAATAGTGTCTTCTTTTTTAGTACTAGCACCTAGAAACAGAAAACCAGGCCGGGTGCTGTGGCTCAAGCCTGTAATCCCAGCACTTTGGGAGGCCGAGACGGGCGGATCACGAGGTCAGGAGATCGAGACCATCCTGGGTAACATGGTGACACTCCGTCTCTACTAAAAAATACGAAAAACTAGCCAGGCGAGGTGGCGGGCGCCTGTAGTCCCAGCTACTTGGGAGGCTGAGGCGAGAGAATGGCGTGAACCCGGGAGGCAGCGGAGCTTGCAGTAAGCTGAGATCCGGCCACTGCACTCCAGCCCAGGCGACACAGTGAGACTCCGTCTCAAAAAAAAAAAAAAAAAGAAAACATCCACTTAGTACTGGCAAAACCTATAAAATAGCTAAGGATAAATGTAACAAGACACACACAAGAAAAGACCTACATGAAGGAAACTATCATATCTGATTAAAATCCGCCCCAAACAAGATATGATCATTTGTTAGTTCTCCTAAAATTAAATGTAAATTTAATCAAGTTCCAACTGGAATCCCAACTAGGGTTGCCAGATAAAATACAGGATGCATAGTTAAATTTTAATTTCAAATAACAATAATTTTGAGTATGTCCAAATATTGCACGGGACATATTTATACTAAAAAATTATTTGCTAAATCTGTCAACCAAATCCCAAAAGAATTGGAAGGGGGGAGAACTGGATAAAATGATTCTAAAGTTTATATGGGAAAATAAATGTGCTAGTAATAGCCAAGAGGAAAGCAAAAGATGATAGTGAGAGAATATGTATTAGTCAGAGCCCTGGGCAGGAAACTCATGCCAATACCCAAGGTCTATTTTCAAAGAATTGGATGCAAGGATTATTTACAGATACATGGGCAATTGAGGGGATCAGCCAAGGAGAGTGAAGCCCCCATTAACAAATTCAGGAAGGCATGACAATTATTGGGTCTAAAGGAGCAAGGGAAGAAAACTGTGTCACCAGAATCCCAGGAGAGCTGTGACCAGGGCAGAGGAGCCACTCAGCAGAAGCAGGCAACTGATGAAGAAAGACATGGAATCCCCAAAAGGAGGAAGGTGACTTGTAGAGGAAAAGGAAAGAAGTGAGGTAGACAAAGGCGCAAGAGGTTGGGGAATGTCTTCTAAATGTCTTGCCTGTGGAGCGGTGTCTGCTGAGAGACTCCAGCAGGCAGTCAGGAGGCCCCCACTGAGGGCTGGTGTTTCCTCCTCAGGCAGAGAAGCCAGGGAGACTGTGCAGATCATCAACAAGGAGGAGCAGGGGTTCGATTTTTCCTTCCAGGACAACTCCCGCTATTCTGAAGGTTTCAGCAACAGCCTGCTTGTATGTCCCATGGAAGGCTGGATCCCACCACTGTCCAGGTAAACAAAAATGAAGGTCTCATTTTGTTTGCATCCTCCCGACATGTCCAGGTCCCCAAGCCTGCCAGTGCTCATAGTGCCCCGTTTATATAATTGCTTTCAACGCTAAGATTAGATCATAACAATTCCATCTCCATCCTACTTACTCCCTGATATCTGTTTTCCTGATGAATATGGAGCATTGAGAATTCTAAGCCCTTTATCTCAATATTTTCTCTTTGTATTCTTTTCCTTGCTATATTCACTGTATATGTGAATCCACAGTACAATATTCAGGCTTCCCTGGCAAATCTCTTTTTCAATTAAACTTTTAATTTTCAGGCCAGGCATGGTGGCTTATGCCTATAATCCCAGCACTTTGGGAGGCTGAGGCAGACGAATCACTTGAGGTTAGGAGTTTGAGACCAGCCTGGCCAACATGGCAAAACCCAATTTCTATGAAAAATACAATAATTAAGGCTGAGGCAGATGGGTCATTTGAGGTCAGGAGTTCCAGACCAGCCTGGCCAACATGGTGAAACCCTGTCTCTACTAAAAATACCAAAATTAGCCAGGCGTGTTGGCGGACGCCTGTAATGCCAGCTACTCTAGAGACTGAGGCAGGAGAATCGCTTGAACTCGGGAGGCATAGGTTGCAATGAGCTAAGATTGTGCCATTGCACTCTGGCCAGGGTGATAAGAGCGAAACTCCCTCTCAAAAGATAAATAAACAAATACAATAATTAGCCAGGTGTGGTGGCACACACCTGTAATCCCAGCTACTTGGGAAGCTGAGGCATGAGAATCACTTGAACCCAGGAGATACAGGTTGCAGTGAGCTGAGATTGCACCACTGCACTCTAGCCTGGGCAATGGAGTGAGACTCTGTCTCAAAAAATAATAATAAAATTTAAAAAATTGAAATAATTGTAAATTCACATGTAGTTGTAAGAAATAATACAAAGACTGCCAGGCGCAGTGGCTTACACCTGTAATCCCAGCACTTTGGGAGGACAAGGTGAATGGATCACCTGAGGTCCGGAGTTCGAGACCAGCCTGGCCAACATGGTGAAACCCCATCTCTACTAAAAATACAAACATTAGCTGGGCATGGTGGCACATGCCTGTAATCCCAGCTACTCTAGAGGCAGAGGCAGGAGAATCGCTTGAACCTGGGAGGCGGAGGTTGCCGTGAGCCAAGATTACTTCACTGCACTCCAGAGCAAGACTTTGTCTCAAAAAAAAAGAAAGAAAGAAAGAAAGAAAGAACAAATAATACAAAGATATCTCTGTACTGTTTACCAAATTTCTTCCAAGTGTGACATCTTGCAAAGCTTCAGTAAAATGTCACAACCTGGTATTGACATTGAGAGAGTCAAGACACAGAACAGATCCCTCACCACGAGGATTCCTTGTGTGACCCTTTTGTTACCACACCCTTTTCCCTTCCCCCAAGCAACACCTCCTCACCCTCTGGAATCCAATACTTTCCTCTATGTCTATCATTTTTTCATTTCAGGAATGTTGTATTCACAGATGCATACATTCCTTTTGTGATTGGCTTTTTTCACTCATAATTCTCTGGACATACATCCAGGTAGTTTTGAGAGTTTCTTCCTTTTTGTGGATGCAAAAGGGATGCACCACAGTTAGGTGGGATGCACCACAGTTAGTTTAATTATTCACCCACTGGAGGACATCTGGATTGTTCCCAGTTTGGGCTGTTGTGAACAAAGCTTCTATAAACTTTCACGTACAGATTTTTGTGTGTCTTCATGTCACTGGGGAAGATGAGCAAGAGTGCAATTAATGGACATATGATAATGGCATGTTTCCAGAAAAAAAAGAAAAGAAAAGAAAAAACTGCCAAAATGCTTTCCAGACTGTCTGAACCATTTTACATTCCACCAGCTATCTCTGAATGTTCCAGAGTCTCCACAACATCACCAAAATTTGGTGTTGTCACAATTTTTTTGTTACTATTTCTAGGCAGTGTCTCGCTCTGTTGCCCCGGCTGGAGTGCAGTGGTGTGATCTTGGCTCACTGCAACCCCCGCCTCCCAGGTTCAAGCAATTATCTTGCCTCAGCCTCCCGAGTAGGTAGGACTATAGGCACGCACCACCATGCCCAGCTAATTTTTTTTTTTTTTTCTATTTTTAGTAGAGACGGGGTTTCACCATGTTAGCCAGGCTGGACTCAAAGCTCCTGACCTCAAGTGATCCACCCGCCTTGGCTTCCCAAAGTGCTGGGATTATAGGAATGAGCCACCACACCTGGCAACAATTTTTTATTTTAGCTTTCCTAATAGGTGTGTAGTGATATCTCATTGTAGTTTTAATTAGCATTTCCTAATGACTAACAATGTTGGGCATCTTTACATGTGCTTATTTTCCGTGTGCCTGTTGTCAGGCCTGAGGGCCTCGTCCATCATTGTCAGGGGGAGTGCTAACCTTCTCTCCTTTCATACAACACTTATGTGCTTAATTTCCTTCTATGGATCCTGAGTGAAATGTCTCCTCATGTCTCTCGCCAGTTTCCTGCTCAGCATATTGGTTTTTATTGTTGAGTTTTGAGAGTTCTTTACGTGTTTAGGTAGTGCTCCCTTGGTGGATACATGGTCTGCAAATATTTTCTCCCAATCTGTAGTTTGTCTTTTCCTCTTCTTAACAAGGTCATTCACAGAGCAAAACCTTTTATTCTTGATGAAGTCCAAATTATCTATTTGTCCTTTTATGGACTGTCCTTTTAGTGTTTGTTCTGTATCTCTGAATAGCCCTAGATTCAGAAAATGTCCTTCCATTATTTTTTCCATAAGTTGCATGGTTTTAAATTTCAGGTTGTAACCCCTATTTTATTAACTTGTAAGGTATGAGACTTCGGTCGAAGTTTTGTGGGTTTTCTTCAACTTTTATTTTAGATTCAAGGGATATGCTTAGGTTTTCTACTGGATTTACTGTATAGGTTTGGGGTATACATGGTTCCCATCACCCAGGTACTGAGCTTAGTACCCAATCATTAGTTTTTCAACTCTTGCCTCCCTTCCTCCCCTCCCCCTAGTAATCCCCAGCTTCTGTTGTTGCCATCTTTATATCCATGCATACCTGATGTTTAGCTCCAACTTATAAATAAGAACATGAGGTATTTGGTTTTCTGTTCCTGTGTTAATTTGCTTAGGATAATGGCCTCCAGCTGCATCCATGTTGCAGCAAAGAATGACCTCATTCTTTTTGCAGCTGTGTAGTATTCTACGGTGTATATGTACCACATTTTCTTTATCCACTCTACAGTTGATGGGCACCTAGATTGAGTCCATGTCTTTGCTATTGTGAATAGTGCTGCAATGAACATGAGAGTGCATGTGTCTTTTTGGTAGAATGACTTTGGGTTTTTTGGTTTTTTGGTTTTGCTTTGTTTTTTGTAAGGAAATTGCTGTGTTGAATGATGGTTCTGTTTTAAGTTCTTAGAGAAATCTCCAAACTGCTTTCCACAGTGGCAGAAAGAGTTTACATTCCCACCAATAGTGTATAAGCATTCCCTTTTCTGCAGCCTTGCCAGGATCTGTTGTTTTTTGCTTCTTAATCATAGCCATTCTGACTGGTGTGAGATGTTATCTCATTGTGGTTTTGACTTGCATTTCTCTGATGATTAGTAATGTGAAGCATTTCTTTATATGTTTGTTGGCCACTTTTCTGTTTCCTTTTAAGAAGTGTCTATTTGGCCGGGCACGGTGGCTCAAGCCTGTAATCCCAGCACTTTGGGAGGCCGAGACGGGCGGATCACGAGGTCAGGAGATCGAGACCGTCCTGGCTAACACGGTGAAACCCCGTCTCTACTAAAAAATACAAAAAAAAAATAGCCGGGCGAGGTGGCGGGCGCCTGTAGTCCCAGCTACTCGGGAGGTTGAGGCAGGAGAATGGCGTAAACCCAGGAGGCGGAGCTTGCAGTGAGCTGAGATCTGGCCACTGCACTCCAGCCTGGGCGACAGAGCGAGACTCCGTCTCAAAAAAAAAAAAAAAAAAAAAAAAAGAAGTGTCTATGCATGTCTTTTGCCCATTTTTTAATGGGGTTACTTGTTTTTTGCTTGTTCAATTGTTTAAGTTCTTTAGAGACTCTGGATATTAGACCTGTGTCAGATGCATAGTTTCCGAATAATTCCTCCCATTCTGTAGGTTGCATTTTTTCTCTGTTTATAGTTTCTTTTTCTATGCAGAAACTTTTTTCCTTTCTTTTTTTTCTTTTTTTTTTTTTTTTTTTGCGGGATTAATTGGGTCCCACTTGTCAATTTTTGTTTTTATTGCAAGTGCTTTTGAGGACTCAGTCATAAATTCTTTCCCAAGGCTGATGTCTGCAATGGTGTTTCCTAGGTTTTCTTCTAGTATTCTTACAGTTTGAGGTCTTACATCTAAACCTATGATCCATCTTGAGTTAATATTTGTATATGGTGAAAAATAAGGGTCCTATTTTATTCTTCTGGCTTATGGCTAGCCAGCTATCCCAGCATCATTTATTGAACAGAGAATCCTTTCCTCGTTGCTCATTTTTGTGACTTTTTCAAAGATCAGATGATTGTAGGTGTGTAGCTTTATTTCTGGGATCTCTATCTTTTTCCATTGGTCTGTGTGTCTGTTTTTATGCTAGTACCATGCTGTTTTGGTTACTATAGCCACAAATCTTAAAATCTCATCATAATTTGAAGTTATGTTTCCTTTTCCTCATAATGAATCTGCTAATTCAGTAGACTCATATTTTTTAAGGTTTTAACAAATTGGCCTAGTCAGGTAATCTGCTGTTTTGTTTCCCAACCAGGTTCCCAATTGATATTTTCTTCACACCAAAGCAGGAAGGAGATGTGAACTTCAATTTGATCTGCAATGTGAAAAAGAAAGTCCACCCTCTGACATTAAATGTCAAGGCCGAGGGCTACACTATGAATGCAGAGATTAAGTGCAAGGACAGGACAGGCTCCATCACTCTGTTGACTCCCAACCAGACTAGCATTGTCAACTTCTATGAGGTAAAGGTGTAAGAAGACCTTGCTATCTATCTCAGCTTCCATTTTGACTGGGGAAAGTAGTAAAAATGAACGTGAGCTGAGTCTTTCTGCTTCAAATGCCAGAGAGACCAGGAAAACAGGAACACTCCAAGAGCAGCTCTATCCCCAGAATGTATGTAGATATGATGCGAATGCTTTTCTTATTTTGTTTTCAGGGGGATGGAGAGATGGTGGGGAGGGGAAATAGTGCTTGTGTTAAATATACAGGAACTACCTGTATTTGACTACCAACAAAGGTCTAAGAACTAAATTGCCACTTTGCTCTATGAGATATTGAGAGAACCCCAACACTTAGTAGCTCTTGCTGGAATATCTGACTCCATTAAGCCAAAGATAGTCATCTGCCATCCTTATTTCCCAAAGGATATTTTTCATCAACATGTTACAAATGCTGACCCCAGACAAAGGAACTATGGTTTGCATTCACTGCTCTGTTCTCTGTCTCCTAGGTGGAGTTAAATGAATGTGTCCAGTGTGAATTCAACTTTATCAACACCGGAAAGTTCACCTTCAGCTTCCAGGCAGAGCTGTGTGGCTCCAAAGCCTTGCTGCAGTACTTGGAATTTTCACCCATCGACAGCACTGTGGATGTAGGGCAGAGTGTACACGCCACCCTGTCTTTTCAACCATTAAAGAAGTGCGTCTTGACAGACCTGGAACTCAGAATCAAGGTGAGTCCATTTAACATTGTCCAAACTCCAAAAGTACTCTCAGCATGCTGCCTTGGCAGGTTGATTCTCCTGTGTGTTCTTTGTCTTCTCCACGTGTTCAGAAGCTCCTAGAGGGTAGCTATGTTGGACACAGCCTCACAACGTCTCGTACAAAGGCTTCATCAATGGTTAGGTGGCTGGGGAGTAACTGTGGATTCAAAAGCAGTTATATTGCAATACATTCACCCATTAAAATAAATAAGAGTGATAGACGGGGCAGGGAAAGAATATGTACAACATTTTCTAAGATGAATTATTGAATGAAGAGAAAAAAAAAAAACAAAGAATGGTGATGTCATCAGGAATGGCAGAGAAGGACATCCAAAATGCTGCTCTTCAACAGCAATGAGACTACTGGAAAAAATTTTCGAAGTCAACTTTTTCAGAACTCTGAAAATTAATGATAGGCTTTCAACAATTCTAGGAGTACTTATTCAAGAAAAATGGCTGAATACCCATAAGGACAGTGAGTTTTGTGGTATTTTGATTTACCCTATTCTCTCCCTCCTCCCTCATCCCAGCTCTGCAGTAACCTTTAAAACCAACAATTCGGCAATCAAAGTGAAAGTCAGCAGTCAATCAGATCCTGGAGGAGGCAGAACAGATTGGAACTCCGCGAAAGCCCCCATTCTAAGAGAATTGTCACTATTTGACCTGTCGAGAAGTTCCGTGGAAACCCCCCCTCACAGGGATAGCTTTTATTTGACCTGACTCCAGGCTTGCTCAAAAACAATCAGTTGTAATTGTTTAACACTGCAGCTGACTGAGGGAGCATTGACCTTAGGGGCAAACAAGAAGTTCATTGAAAAATTTTAAGGGAGAGGCTGGGAAGAAGACATTTATGGGGGGCTCTGAAAAGCTTCAACATATTCCCTGGAATCTAGACAGTCATGCATGTATAAGATGTGTGTACCTCCAGGCTGTGTTACTGCTCAGGAAAGACCTGAGAAGGCCCTAAGCTCTTATCCCTGACTAACCTTTAGGTCCTGGGAAAGACAAAGCAGAGTTGGCAACTGTCTGCCTGAGTGTCAAAGTCATGTCCCGCCACACACACACAGCCCCCTCAGCAAAAGCTGGGAGACTTATTGGTTCCAGGCATTTAAGGAAATCTCTGTTCAGTCATAAGCTGACCACTAAACTAACTGAGCAGAAACTTTATTGACCATGCATAAATAAGAATATAGACTTTACTGAAAAAGTTACTAAACAAACTAAGAGTTACAACAGTAACCAACCCTGTTGGAGGGATGATCTGATTTTCAGAGTTGCCACATTTACTTTTTTAAATCTCTAGTTTCCAACTAAAAAAATATGAGCCATGAAAAGAAACAAGAAAATATAACTCATATACAGGGAAAAAAGCAAAAAAGCAAAAAAATTTTCTCTGAGGGAGCCCAGATGTTGGACTTAATAGACAAATACTTGAAATCATCTATTTAAAATATGTTCAAAGAACTATAGGACACCATGTCTAGATAACTAAAGCAAAGTATAAGAACAATGTCTCACCAAATAGAGAATATCAATAAAGATATAGAAATTATAAAAATATACATTTTGGAGTTGAAAAACATAATAGCTGAAATGAAAAATTCACAACAGGGGTTCAGTAGCAGATTTCTTATGGCAAAAGAAAGAATCAGCTGTGGCAGATGGGATAAAATTGTTGAAAAGAAAAAGAAAAAGTCAGCAAACATGAAGATGGAGCAATTGAGATTATCCAATATGAAGAACAAAAAGAAAAAAGAATGAAGAAAAATGAACAGAAATTCAGAGTCCCATAAGAGATTATCAAGCATAGCAATATACATGTAATGGGAATCTCAGAAGGAGAGAAGAGAGAAAATAAGAGAAAGAATATTTCAAGAAATAACACCCTAAAACTTCCCAAATTTAATGAAAACAATTAAATATCCAGAAAGTTCAATGAATTCCGAGTAGGATAAACTCAAAAAAATCCACACCTAGACACGTCATTACCAAACTGTTGAAAGACAAAGACAGATAATCTGGAAGCAGAAGGATTAAGAGCTGGTTTCTCTTTAGGAACTTTGGAGGCCTGAAGACAGTGTGATGCCATATTCAATGTGCTGAAAGAAAAAGAAATTATCAACAAAGAATTTTATATCTAGTAAAACTATTTCTAAATAGTTCCCATTATTCTGCCAATTTGGGGGAACTAAACCAGGACACTCTCAGATACATAAAATCTGAAAGAATTCATCACTAGCAGACTGGCCTATAAGAAATAATAAAGGGAATCCTTCAGACTGAAATGAAAGGACACTAAAGGATGACTCAAATCCACATGAAGAAATATAGAGCACCAGTAAAGGTAACTGCATAGATTATATAAAATCAGTATGAATGTATTTTTTTATTTACAACTTTTTCTATCTGATTTAAAAGACAATTGTATACAGCAACAACTATAAATCTGTATTAGTGGGCCTAATATAAAGATGCAATTTGTGTCATAATAGCACAAAGAAAGAGGAAGTAACAGAGCTATATAATAGCAAAGTTTTGCCTGTTATTGAAATTAAGTTGTTATTAACTCAAACTAGATTATTATAAATGTACGTGTTAATTGTAATCTTCCTTGCAACCACTAATACAACAACTCAAAAGAATATAGTAAAACAAATGACAAGGGAACTTAAATGGTACACTAGAAAATATCTATTTAACACAAAAGAAGGCAGTAATGGAGGAATAGATGAATAAAAAAGACATAATTGACTAGTAACTTTTTTTAAAAAGACATAAGATATATAGAAAGCAAATAGAAAAAAAGACATAAATTTTACCTTATCAGTAATTGCATTAAATTTAAATGAGTTAAACTCTTCAATAAAAAGATAAAAATTGGCAGAATAATAGGAAAAATCATGATCCAACTATGTGCTGTCTACAAAAGACTCACTTTGGATTCAAAGACACAAATAGATTTAAAGTAAAAGGATAGAAAAATAAAAATCCTTTATTTAAATAGTAACCAACAAGAGCTAGAGTACCTATGCTAATGTTAAACAAACTAGATTTACAGACAAAAACTATTCCTAGAGATAAAGACATTTTATAATGATCAAAAATTATTCCTAGAGATAAATAATTTTATAATGATAAAAGGTTCACTCCATCAAGAAATCATAGCAATTATAAACATGCATGTAACAACAGAGTCCCAAAATACATGAAACAAAGCAGACAGAATTGAAGGAAGAAATAAACAATTCAACAATCATAGTTGGAGATTTCAATACCTAGTTTTAAACAGTGGATATAACTAGACAGAAGGTCAGCAAGGAAATAAGAAGACTTGAACAGCACTATGAAAACTCTAGGCCTAACAGACATATGCAGAATATTTCATCTAACAACAAGAGAACAGACATTCTTTTCAAATGAACTTGGAACATTGTGCAGGATTGGCCAGATATTAGGCCATAAAACATACTTCAATAAATTAAAAGGATTGAAATCATGCAAAGTATGTTCTTCAACCACAATGGAAAGAAATTTGGGATGCCCAGCCTAACACATCATCCTTATCAAATCCTCAGGAAGAAGGTGATTGATAGAATGATGGGGGTAAAACCACTAGAACCTGTCTTCATCTGTTTTGTGCTTCTATAACAGAATACCTGAGACTGGGTAATTTATGATGAATAGAAATGTTTAGGCTCATGGTTCTGGACCGTGGGAAGTCCAATATCAAGTTGCCAGCATCTGGTGAGGGCCTTATGGCTGCATCACAACATGGCAGATGGCATCACATGATGAAAGGGCAATGGTTGGGGGAAGAAAGGTCGGGAGTGGGGCAGGAGGAAGAGAGAGAGAGGAAGAGAGAGAGAGAGCAAGAAGGAGTGAACTTATTCCTGCCATAGCAAACCCACTCCTACGATGATGGCAGAAGTCCATTCATGAGGGCGAGCCCTCATGACCAATTACTTCTTAAACGTCTCACTTCCCAATACCATCACAATGGCAACTAAATTTCAGCATGAGTTTTGGAGGAGACAAACGTTTAAGCCATGAAAAAATCCAAGGTGTGTCACTGGCCATTGAGAGTTCAGGAAGCTCCACTGGAACTCAGCAGCAAAGTCGCAGCCATCTTCTCTGAGAAAAGCCCAGTTTGTGGCTTCAGAAGAGACCTATTCCTTTTGAGAACTTTTTCAGAACTTACATTTCTTAGAGCAAACAGAAATATAACATGTTACAAGATCTCTGGTTGGCAGAAGAGTTGAAGGTGATAAATTTACATCCTTTTCATTGAATCAGCCACAAAATGTAAACACTTTAAAAGCCTTGGACATTTACCTATGTAACAAACTTGCATATCCTGCACATGTACCCCTGAACTTAAAAGCTGAAAGAAAAGAAAAAGAAAATAAAAGCTTTGAATAAGAAAATGTTTTTAAATTTATAAAGTTGTTTATGATAGCTTGTACCAATGACCGCTGACTTCTAATTCTAATAATGTTTAAAATGAATGTTTATTCTAATAATGTATATTCTAATGATGCTTAGAATGAATAATAGATAATTTATTTGAAATCAATTATCAATTTGTGAAAATTCACATTATGAGGAGTTTGTGAAGAGCAAATTAAGTTCATGTACCAATGAGTCACATATTACCTTGTGATTGAGAGTCCAGATGATGACCTGTGCTCTTTCCATCTTTCTACTCTTTCATCCTTGGCATATTAGCCTTGTTCTTCTTCTTGTCATCTCCTGGTCACAAGATGACCATTTTACCTGACATCCTATGTCTGCGTTCCAGAGTGAAAAGAAAGGGGAAGAGCATGAAGGCAAAGAACTTCCCCAGCAAGACTTTGCCTCTTTATTCAAGATAAAACACCCTCTTGTCCTCTTCCGTTTACATCTCAATGACTAGAACTATGTCTGATGGCCATCCTGAGCTTTAAAGGAAGGTGTAAAATGAAGCATTTGCACCTAGGCACATTGGCATCCAATCAGAGTCCTGCTAGGAAAGAAGCCATGGGGAGTGGATGTTGGGTAGCAACTAGCAGTGCCTGGTATGCCCCGGACCTTCAAGCTGAATCATTGCTGCAAGAGCAAAGTGGGAGGCAATGTAGGGCCTGATTACAGAGGAACTTTTCTTCAATACACAAACTTCTAACCTACTAAATCAGAATCTCTGGAAATGGCACCCTGAGACCTGTATTTGGTAAAGCACCAACTGCTTTCCAGCTTAACCTGAGGACTTAAGAGCCCTCTCCTCCTACTTCTAATTATGGTCCCCCTGCCATTTCCTCCCCACAGATCAGCCATGGTCCAACATTTATGTGCAGCATCTCAGGCTGTGCTGTGAGCCCGGCTATCCATTTCTCCTTCACCAGCTACAACTTTGGGACCTGCTTTATCTATCAAGCTGGGATGCCCCCATACAAACAAACCCTGGTAATTACCAACAAGCAAGAAACACCTATGAGGTAAGCAGGCTTCCCAGAGCCTCCGGATGATTCTGCAGCTGCTTGTGGGCCCTACAGACTCCACACAGGTGAAGCCCTGCCAAGACAAAAAAAAAAAAAAAAATGATTATGGGAAAGAGTCAAACATAAGTGGATATGAATCCTGGGTCCCTGTCCCCACGAGTAACACTAATACTTGGATAGCCATGAGCTACCCTGATAAAAACCCTCTTTGTGAAGTACGTAGAGCAATTCCAAATGACCTAATGAGAGCTTCTGTGACTTCCATTTATTTTCTCATGTAATAGACTTGGAAACTGAGGTTTGAAGGGTTAAAAGGTAAATTTCTCTGGCCAGTGGCTTTGCAATAAATAGCAGACCTGTACTGAGCCTAAGCTTTCTGATTCAAATCCAGCCTCTCGGCACCATCCCTGTGTAGGATGTTCTAGTCCAAGGTTCCGGGCCCCAATGAAGACCTAATGAGATAGAATCTCCAAGGGCTGGCCCAAAGACCTGTGTTTACTCAGATCTGTCTATCAGTACTTTAGAGAATTTTCCATAATGATGAAAATGTTGTATTATTGCATTGTCGAATATGGTGGCCTATAGCTGAATGTGGCTTCAGAGCACTTAAAATGTGGCTAGTGGAACTAAAGAACTGATTTTTTATTTTATTTTAATTAATGTTAATTTTAATAACTGCAAGTGTCTAGTGGCCACCATATTGGATAGCACAGATCTAAGTTCAAATTTTAACTCTTCCCTAGTTGTGTGACCTTGGGCAAATTTTTAAAACGCTCTGTGCCTCTGTCTCCTTGCCTGAAGTGGTAGTCATAATAATACTGTCTATGACCAGGCGCGGTGGCTCACGCCTGTAATCCCAGCACTTTGGGAGGCCAAGGCGGATGGATCACGAGGTCAGGAGACCAAGACCATCCTAGCTAACACAGTGAAACTCCGTCTCTACTAAAAATACAAAAAATTAGCTGGGCACAGTGGCGGGCGCCTGTAGTCCCAGCTACTCAGGAGGCTGAGGCAGGAGAATGGTGTGAACCCGGGAGGCACAGCTTGCAGTGAGCCGAGATCATGCCACTGCACTCCAGCCTGGGCGACAGAGTCTCAAAATAATAATAATAATAATACCATCTGTATAAGACTATTAGGATGATTAAATTAGTTCACCTAGGAACAGTGCTTAGAACACTGCCTGGAACATAAGAAATGCCCAATTATTGTTAGTCGCTGCTGCTGCTGTGGTTATTATTAGTACCCTGAATATTAAATCATAAGTGTGTCATGTAATTTGAAATACTAACTTTAAATCTTATCTATCTATACTCCTTCTTGCATGTTTAATGTAATCTCAGTCTTACTTTGCTTAAGGTATGAGCTTATATGTTGGCCTAGCTAGACTCCTTCTCTACAGACTGTAAGGCAAACAAGGAGAGGTTGTAATGGAGAGGCCTAGTGCCTTCCTACTCACAGTGTGGAGCAGGGTGGACATGATCTTTTAAGACCCCTTCTAGTTGAACAATGAGTCATAATAATAATAGCTCACTTTATGGAATATTTCCTCTGCACCCTATTTAATGACTGTTTCAGTCACTTTATCTCATTTAATCCTCACAATAGCCCTAAGAAACAGTTATCACTACTCCCATTTTACAGATAAGAAAACAGAGACCCATGGGGGCTACATAACTCTTCTGAGATCGTTTGGGTAATTAGTGATAGAGCCTGGATCCAGACTCCTCTCTGCCTGACTCTAGAGCATATACTCCTCCCTACTGTGCTTTGTCACCCAATTACTTCTGGAAGCACTTCCTTCTTATGAGAGGGTCTAAAACCCTCTTGTATAAAACCATGAGATGCATTATCAAGAAATCAAGAATCAGGCTGGGCACAGTGGCTCACACCTGTAATCCCAGCACTTTGGGAGGTTGAGGCGGGCGAATCGTCTGAGGTCAGAAGTTCAAGACCAGCCTGGCCAACATGGTGAAACCCCCGTCTCTACTAAAAATACAAAAATTTGTTGGGCACAGTGGCACACACCTATAATCCCAGCTACTCAGGAGGCTGAGGCAGGAGAATCGTTTGAACCTGGGACGCAGAGGTTGCAGTGAGTTAAGATCATGCCACTGCACTCCAGCCTGGGTGACAGAGTGAGACTCTGTCTCCAAAAAAAAGAAAGAAAGAAAGAAAGAGAGAATCGTTAGAGTGAAGAATATTGGGCAAAGGGTGATGAGCCTTGAGTTTGAAACCCAGTTCAGCCAGGGTCTCAGGACGTGACTTGGAGCAACTTGGTTGTGCCTAAGAGAGTGTGGGCTGGGTCATTGCTGACCTCCCTTCCAGCTCTTAAATGACTTATGTGACTCTAGGACAGCAGGGCAGGAAACCCATCAGTGTCCAGCCCAAAGAGACAAAGAGACGGCATCTGCCCCCTGGGTCAAACTTCTTGGAGCTTACGCCTCTTCCTCTTGATTTTCTGCAGCATAGATTGTCTGTACACCAATACCACTCATCTCGAGGTGAACTGCCGTGTTGATGTGGTAAAGCCAGGAAACACACTGGAGATTCCGATAACTTTTTATCCTCGAGAAAGTATCAACTATCAAGAACTCATCCCCTTTGAAATCAATGGGCTTTCACAACAAACGGTCGAAATCAAAGGGAAGGGTACTGAAATGAAGGTAACAGACATTCGGGAGGCCTTCAGGTGTGGCACCCTCCTTTCTACCCTTCTCAACCTTCTTTGCCCCCCAGAACCCCGTCACCCTTCCAGCCCCTCTGCTTCTCTGCCCCAGACTGCTCTGTTGGAGGTCAGCCAGTCCCACTGAGATAATGTTCCTAATAACACAAAGGGGCAAATCACCAGATCAGACTCACTGAATCACAGATCTTATTCAATACCATACTTTACTGTATCAAAGGATACAGGTAATCACAGACACTAGAGAAATATTCTTTTTCTTGGAGAAATTTGAGACTTTCAGACTCAAATTTCAGATATACCCCAAGTATATCCTTTTCCTCCTGCATCAGTGCATGTTTGTTTTCAGGTTTAATAGATAACATTTTTAAGCAATGTACACAGACACGTGTTTCAGTGATGGAACATCTTTCCTTAACACCCCATTAATTAGCATTCTCCAGCCAGTCACAGATCCCTGGATGATATTTGGTTCAAGGCATTCCTTTTACCCAGCCACTCTGGATAGAAAGGAAATGGTCATATTCTGCTGCTCATTCATTTCCTTCTCGTGTCTACTAAACACATAAGGTGCTTGTCTGGTGGGATTATCTGTATTGTAATAGAAGGTTTTGCAAGATTGAAATCCTTCCAAGACTTTCAAGAATGCGTAGCATATTTCGGCAACCAGGGGAGGGGTGTATTCCTGGCAGCCTTCCCATCAAGCCATAGGAGCAACAGGATATTGCCAACTCATGGGTCTAGACCCAAGCTAGAGACAAGGTCTCTTCTGATGCCATTGATTCATTTTTTTCCTATTGGTCTTTCGCTTGTTTATTTAGCACCCATTGTGTATTGGATACTTTGGGAAGATGCAGAAGTGACTTTCACATGTTCTCAGACATCCAAGAGCTCATGACTGGTGGGAGAGACGCTCTTGCCTTTTTAGACAAAATGGAAACATGTGGCTGGGTTTAAAGATAGTTGGGTGGAGGGGTACAGTTTAGTGACTGACCACATGACAGTGACCAGGGGGTGCTGCCCATTGTGGGTCAGGGCCATTCTGCAGGGCAGGCTCAGCCTGGCCTTGGCCTGACCCAGGCACTATTTTAATTAGTGTCTTACCTGAGGACTTGGAAGCATAACTACTTTTCTCTGCTTCTGTTGCCACTGTTCTAATCCAACCACCATCATCTCTCCCTCCTGCTTTCTTTCTTGCCCTCTTCAAGCCCATTCTCCATAAAGGAGCCAGAGCTCTCTCACAAACACTCCATACTTCACTGATTTCCTATTGCTCCCAGAATGAAGCCCAGTCTCCCACTTCTCACTCAGCAGTGGCCTACCTGCACCTGCAAGTGCAAGACCTGACCACCTCTCTAAAGTTGTCTTCTCAGGTCCTAGCTCCCAGCCTCAGGCCTTGACTGGGCCACTCCCTCTGGCTCAGGGCCTGGCCACAGGTTATCTCCCTGCCTTAGGTTGTTCCCCAATTTCACACTCACTCTGGCTGAAACCGACTAGCTCATACCTTTCTTTAGCTCTCAATGTATATATGCCATCTTCAGAAAGGCCCCCTGAGCCCCCTAGCCTAGTTTCAGCCCCCTGTAATATGTTCTCAAGGTGCCCTGAGATTTTCCTAAGTATATTTTAACCCAGTTGTACTTGTATAATTGTGTGACAAGTAGTTCAGTGGACACTTTAGGCACTTAAATGCTTATTGAGCAGGGAAATGCCCACCCAATATGAAGAAGTAAGGGCACAGAAAGAAAAGGAACCACCCTTGCCTCACCAGAGAAGACATGTAGTGTTTATTTTTCTCTTTAACTAATGAACTCTTCTTCCTACTCTTTCTTGTCCCACAGATTTTAGTCCTAGATCCACCCAACAGGATTGTGAAGTTGGGAGCTGTCCTACCAGGGCAGGTTGTGAAAAGAACAGTTTCCATCATGAACAACAGCCTGGCCCAGCTCACATTTAACCAGTCCATTCTGTTCTCAATTCCAGAACTCCAGGAACCCAAGGTTGGTGCTCAGAGGGGCTCCTAGGGGCCCCTTCATGCTCCCTGATGATGAGGATGGCCATGCTGGCAACACAAGCAGCTCACATTTCTTATGTATCTGTAATGTGCCAGACCATTCTAAGAGCCTTCCCTGTGCTCTGTCTGTTCATTTTCACAAAAACAGTATGGGGCTCTACACGGTGCACTAGTCCCATACTGTTTTTGTGAAAATTAACATTATTTTCATTTTGCATTTTCATTTCATTTTCCATGTCATTCATTGTCATTTGTTTATTTACATCTCCATTGTGTAGACAGGCCAGTTCTCTATTTTTGTTCATTTCAGGTGTTTCTCCTTAAGCCTTTGTGTGCATCCATGACTCTATGCTTAAGATACATTCCTAGACTGGGCTCAGTGGCTCACACCTGTAATCCCAACACTTTGGAAGGCCAAGGCAGGTGGATCACAAGGTCAGGAGTCCAAGACTAGCCTGGCCAAGATAGTGAAACCCTATCTCTACTAAAAATACAAAAAATTAGCCAGGCATGGTGATGGGTGCCTGTAATTCCAGCTATTCGGGAGGCTGAGACAGAGAACTGCTTGAACTCAGGAGGCGGAAGTTGCAGTGAGCTGAGATCGCGCCATGGCACTCCAGCCTGGGCAACAGAGCAAGACTCCATCTCAAAAAGAAAAAAAAAAAAAACATATATATATATATATACACACACACACACACACACACACACGCCCCCCCCACACACACACATACACACACACCTTCCTGGAAGTGGACTCATTGTGTCAAAAGGGAAAGTGTGTTTCAATGTGCATGGCCAATCTGCTCCCTGAAAGATTATCTCACTTTGCACAGCCACCAGCAGTGAGAGAAAAGCATGTTTATTGTCAAGTCTACTTCCTCAAGTTCCCTGAACATAGAAGCTACCAGTCCTGGCTGCTAGCTACTCATCTTACAGTCATTAGTCTTTGAATGACCCTTGGAAATGCACCAAATATGTTTTATTCCAAGACCAGACTGCATCCATTCCTTCATGCAGTTCATTCTTACACTTACTCAATAATACATGCTAGGTGCTAGGAATAAAAGTTGAATATGACATAGACCTTGGTCTGGTGGAGATCTCAGTCCTTGAGGGTCACAGACATATAAATAGCCCCAGGGCAGCACAGAATCTACAGAGGCAGAGTGTGAATCAGGATCAGGGCTGCTCCGAGGAGGGTTTGGGGGATTACAGAAGGCTTCCCGCGGAGAGGGGCCTGTCCTGAACTTTACAGTGTGAAGAGGTGTCCCTCAACAGGTTAGGAAGGGGCGTTCCTCGTGGGCAAAGGTATATACACTTGAAAACTAGATAGAACTCCATATGGAAAGAGCACTGTGGGCCATCTGGGGATTGCAGGGTACAGAGAAACTGGCTGTGAGAGGCCAGCCAAGGTAAGAGACCCTGTGGGCGTCTCATTCCAGTACCCCGTGTTCCCTACTTTGCCATCCGGGCAAGGTGGGGAAGACTTATTGGTTCTCTTTCCTTAGTAATCCAAATTAAAGTCCTTGGTTCCAGCATGTCAGGGTCCCTAATAGTTTGGCCATACCAAGTCTGCCTCTTCAGCAGGTCAGATTAAAGCTGCCAGAGTGCCCCATGCTGGCGCCAACACCCTGAGGCTAGCTTCCCACATCATGTTGGAGAAGTCTCTAAGGTGACTTTCCTGTCACAGCTCCGCAGCCCATAATCTCACTCCCTGCTGCCCCCGTCCACTCACTGGTGACTGCTCAGTCCTCTGTACCAAAGAGAGCTTCCGGATGAGAAGGGAATTGACTTCCTTAAAGCTGACTTGGATTTGATTTTTACCAGAACGAGAGGGAAGAGAAAGCTGAACAAATTTGTACAGTGGTCCTTGATTTTAGAATACATGAGTCACCTGGGGAACTTTTGAATATGCACATTCCAGGCTCCCCACCCCTGCCCTGACCAGAGACTCTGATTCAGTTGGTCTGGGGCAGGATCCAGGAATCTGCTTTTTTTTTTTTTTTTTTTTTTTTTTTTTGCTGGGTTTTTTTTTTGCTTTTTGTTTGTTTGTTTGTTTGTTTGAGTTGGAGTTTCACTTTGCCGCCCAGGCTGGAGTGCAGTGGTGTGATCTCAGCTCACTGCAATCTCTGCCTCCTGGGTTCAAGTGATTCTCCTGCCTCAGCCTCCTGAGTAGCTGGGACTACATGCATGCACCACAAAGCCTGGCTGATTTTTGTATTTTTAGAAGAGACAGGTTTTCGCCATGTTGGCCAGGCTGTTGTTGAACTCCTGACCTAAGTGATCCACCCACCTCGGCCTCCCAAAGTGCTGGGATTAGAGGCATGAGCCATGGCACCCAGCCAGAATCTGCATTTTAACAACCACACAGGGAAACTGAGGCAGGGAACACTCCTTGAGAAATGCCAGAGCTCTAAGTGTTTCTTATTTCCCATTACTATTTCCTTTATCAGGGAGGAGGAAGAAAGAAGGAAATGCACAAAATAGGAAAGGGTCAGGAAAGGGAAATGATACTAATCTTCAACATAGAGTAAGTCAGAGAAAGTTTAAGTAATTTACCAAAGCATATACAGCTGATGGGAGAGCAGGAGTGAGATCTGACCCCTGTTTCAATCCCAGCAGCAAGACCTCTGGGAACCAAGGCCTTAGGGACCTTCCACCCTCAGCTGCTGACTCTGGGTGCTGTTTTATTCAGGTCCTCACCTTGGTGCCCTTCCACAACATCACACTGAAGCCCAGAGAAGTCTGCAAACTGGAAGTCAGCTTTGCCCCGAAGAAGCGTGTCCCTCCTTTCTCTGAGGAAGTGTTCATGGAATGCATGGGGCTCCTGCGCCCCCTCTTCCTCCTTAGCGGCTGCTGCCAGGCCCTGGAGATCTCGCTGGACCAGGAACATATTCCCTTCGGACCTGTGGTGTATCAGACACAAGCCACGCGTCGCATCCTCATGTTGAACACAGGCGACATGGGTGCAAGGTAGGGGAGCAGTGCCTCCCACCCTAAGGCTGCAGCAGAGGCCCCTGTCCCTATACCTCCCCTGGACTTGTTCTGCAAGAGCAGTCACTTTTTACTTCTGTCCTCTCCCTTCTACATCCCCCTGCTTCCCTCAAGATGTGACAGCAGTGGCCTCACTGGGGTGATTGCTGCTACTATGATTACTACAATTGAGATAACAGAAGATATTTTCTCAATGCCTGTTTCATGCCTTGACATGACACACATCATAATCCAACTACGGTTCTATGAGACCAAGACTGCTACCAACGCATTTCACAGATAAGCGAGTGCCCAACCACAGAGGAAGGACCACATAGGGCCATGGGATACCAGTGCCACCCAGAACAGAGGCAACTCTCACAGGAAGGGATTGTCGCCACCATCCAGGATCTGAACTAAGAGGCAGTGCAGGGGACAGTTAAGGCCACAGTCCCAGAAGGGTTTCTGTTCTAGCCCAGCCACTTCCTAGCTGTGTGACCTTACGTACACGACACATGTGTATGCGTGTTGATACCTACCTTCCCCGATGTGTCACTCGTGGATAGTAAGATGCGGCCACTTCCTGCCCTTGGCTCAGCTCTGCAAGGGAGTGAAGTCTACCTACCCAGGGAGTGACCTTGGCCCACCTTCCCCAGTGCTTCTGCTCTGTCCGGCAGATATTTATCCTCCTAGGTCCTAGGATAGACTCAAGGGAGGTGAACCTCACAGGCCAGGCAGAGTTTCTTGTTCTCAGTAGCATTGAGGACACCCTTACAACATCCATAAACTCTCTTTCTTGTCTTCTTTTGTCTTGGAAAAGGTTTAAATGGGACGTCAAAAAATTTGAGCCTCATTTCTCCATTAGCCCAGAAGAAGGCTATATTACCTCAGGCATGGAGGTTTCTTTCGAAGTGACCTACCATCCCACCGAGGTGGGAAAGGAGAGCCTTTGTAAAAACATTCTCTGCTTCATCCAGGGAGGCAGTCCTCTGAGCCTAACCCTGTCTGGAGTCTGCGTGGGACCACCTGCAATAAAAGAGGTTAGTAGGTGCTGCCCGGGGTGGCCCCGTGGCAGGAGTGACCCCAGCAAGTGAACTCAGCCGGGCCTCCTTCAAACATGCAGGCCTGCCCCCTCCCTCCACGAGGCCTGCGAATACATCATTTCCACTGCTGGAATATTCATTCTCCCCTCTTCATTTGGTTTATTCCTTTCCATTCTTCAGCTCTCATCTGAAGCATTACATTCTCAAGGAAGCCTGCTTTGACATCACTGGCTAGGTCAAATTCCAAGATCTATGAGTAAAACATTAACACCTTTCTCCTTTTCTGTGGTTTTTTTAAAAAAAAGGCCTTGGTATATCCCTCTGCTAGCCTTGTTACTGGAAACCTAACTGAACCGTCAGCTGTGTTACCTGGCAACACTGCTTATGGGAGAAATGACACCCAATCTCCCTGTCTGTAATTTTGTAAAATAATATTATATGAGTGGAATCATACAGTATGCTATGAACTTGTATTTATAAGTCTCAGCAGGAACATATGCTTTCATTTCTCTTGGATAAAGACCCGGTTGTGGAATGGCTGGGTCATGTGGTAGGCATATGTTTACCTTGGTAAGAAACTACCAAACTGTTTTCCAAAGTAGTTGTGTCCTTTTGCAATGCCACCAGCAATGTCTGACATCTCCACTTACTTCACATCCTTGTCAATAGTTGATAGTCAGTTTTTTTAATTTCAGCTATGCTAATTGGTATGTAGGGTCTCTCGTGGAGGCTTTATTTTCCTAACGACTAATGATGTTAAGCAACTTTTCTAGCACTTATTTGCCAGCCCTGTATTATCTTAGTTGAAGTGTCTGTTCAAATCTTCTGTTTATTTTTAATTAGGTCATTGGTCTTCTTATTAAAGTTTCGAGAGCTCTTTGTATACTCCGAACGTAAATGTTGTGTTTAGGTCTTCAGTCTATTCAGAGTTAATTTCTGTATATAGTGCGAGATATGGATCAAAAGAAATTTTGTACATGGATATCCAATTGTTCCAGTACCACTTGTTGAAAGACTCTTTTCTCTACTGAATTGCCTTGGCACCTTTGTCATTGATTGTAAATGACAATCAATTGATCATATATATGTGGGTTCTGTTCTCATCCATTGATCTATTTGACCATCTTTATGCCAATACCACACTGTTCACATTGTTAAATTCAATGGCCAGTTCTTTCTTGAACTATGGGGAGCATTTGACACCATAAACCCGTTCCTCCTCCTGCAAACACTTCCTTCACTTGGCTCCAGCACACCACTCTCTCCTGGGTTTCTTCCTACTCACCGGCTTCTCCTTCTCATCTTCTGTTTGTTTTTTGTTTTTTGTTTTTCTGAGACAGAGTCTCACTCTGTCGCCTGCGCTGGAGTGCAGTGGCATGATCTCGGCTCACTGCAACCTCTGCCTCCCGGGCTCAAGCGATTCTCCTGCCTCAGCTCCTAAGTAGCTGGAATTATGGGCCCCCACCACCACACCTAGCTAATTTTGGTATTCTTAGTAGAGACAGGGTTTCGCCATGTTGGCCAGGTTGGTCTCAAACTCCTGACCTCAGGTGATCCACTCACCTTGGCCTCCCAAAGTGCTGGGATTACAGGCATGAGCCACCAAGCCTGGCCTTCTGATTCTTTTAACATTGGAGTTTGTCAGTCAAGAACTAGTCCTTAGATTCCTTCTTTCTTCTACATACAATCATTTCTTGTTGATTTCAGCCAGTTTCTTGGCCTTAAAAAAAACACTGTTAGGCTGGACACAGTAGCTCATGCCTGTAATCCCAGCACTTTGGGAGGCCGAGGCAGGAGGATCTCTTGAGCCCAGGAGTTCACGACCAGCCTGGGCAACATAGTGAGACCCCACCTCTACAAAACAACAACAGTAACGACAACAATGAAATTGCTATACTGATAACTCCCAAATCTTTATCTCCAGCCTGGGCTCTTCCCTTGAACCCCAGATTTGTAAATTCTACTTCCTGCTTGACTAATAGGCATGTCAAATTTAACACATATGAAACCTGAGCTCCTGATCTCTCCCTGAAACCTGCTCCTTCCACAGTCAACCCCACATCAGTAAAGAGCATCTCCATTCTGCTCATTGCTCAGACTAAAAACTTGGGTGTCATTCTTGAACCTTCTTCCACTTGCACCCAAGATACCATACAACAGTATATGTTATTGGCTCTTCCATGTACAACTGGAATATACCCACTTTCTACCATCCCCAGTGCTACCAGTGCCACCCAAGCCACTGTCGATCCCCACCTGGCCTATTGCAAGTGTCTTCTAGTTAATCTGTCTTCCTCTGTCACTTCTAAGCATCTAGAGCCATTCTGTTAGAGCATAGATCAGATCAGGTCACTCTACTCAAAACACTCATAAGTCCTCTTTTTTCAATTAAAAAAAAAGTCTCTACCACAACTCCAAGGCCCTGTGTGCTGTCCCCTGTCACTTTATCTCCCCCCACTCACTTCACATTTGCCACACTGGCCTCCTTGCCTTTTATCAAAACCAGGAGCTTTGTAACTGGTATTTCCTTTGCCAGTTACACTCAGGCTGACTCAGGCCCTTCCCCAGGTCTCCCCTGCTTCATCCTTCTTGGTCTTTAATCAAATACATATGCTCAGTTAGGCCCTTCCTGATCACACTGTGTAAAAACTCCAACCCACTCCCAATCTGGCACCCCCTCTGCTTTGTCTTTCCCTTGGCACTTATTTCTATCCTGCACGCTCTGCATTCCACTTGTGTGTCTGTCTCCCCGCACTGGAATCTCAGCTCAAGGGCAGAGATGTTTGTTATTTCGTTCATTGCTACATCTCCACCACCAAGAACAGTGCCTAGCACATAGAAGGTACCTGTAAGTAGGTGTTGAGTGAATGAAAGAAAAAGAAACGGACCCATTGAAACTCATGATGGGAAGCACTATTAAAGTCAGTCTTCCCCAGCGCACATTCTGTACCTCTGGCCCTGGAGACAGACCAGGGGGAAGTGCCATGGAAGATGAGGTGCCTGCTTTCTTCCAGGTGGTGAATTTCACATGCCAGGTGCGCTCCAAGCACACGCAGACCATTCTGCTGTCAAACCGCACCAACCAGACCTGGAATCTGCACCCCATCTTTGAGGGTGAGCACTGGGAGGGGCCTGAGTTCATCACCCTGGAGGCCCACCAGCAAAACAAGCCCTACGAGATTACCTACAGGCCCCGCACCATGAACTTGGAAAACCGCAAGCACCAGGTAGGCTGAGGTCCCCTGACCCCCATTGGTTTCCTGGCATAGTTGAAGGTGGTACTGTGTGAATGAGGTTAAAAGACACGTTGGGGCCAGGCACGGTGTCTCATGCCTGTAATCCCAGCACTTTGGGAGGCTGAGGAGGGTGGATCGCCTGAGGTCAGGAGTTCAAGACCAGCCTGGCCAACATGGGGAAACCCCATCTCTACTAAAAATACAAAAATTAGCCAGGCATGGTGGCATACAACTGTAATCCCAGCTACTTGGAAGGCTGAGGCAGGAGAATTGCTTGAACCCGGGAGGCAGAGGTTGCAGTGAGTCAAGATCGCACCACTGCACTCTAGCCTGGGCAACAGAGTGAGACTCTGTCTCAAAAAAAAAGACATTTTGCAAGCTGAGCGCTCAGAGGATGTTAGATGGGGAGCATCTAGATTATGTTGGAATAGTGAGGAATTGTGCAGATTATCAAGCTTTGGCTTCCTTTTTTTTTTTTTTATGTAGAGGGGATTCTCGTAGAGTCAGGGGCTTGGTTCTGAAATGGAGTCCAGACCAAGCATCAAGTAATTAATGTTTCACTTAATTGCATAAATAACACAATGGTGACTGTAACAAAATGAAAAAAAGAAAAGTGGCCATAATCTTCCACCCTATTAAAAAATGAACTTTTTTCTTCTATCTTCACTACCAATCCTTATTCAGATACAGCCATATCTGTCATCATCACATACCAAATTATACATTCAATTTGTTTTCACTTTACAGTATAGCACTAGCAGTTTTCTATTTAACTATGTGGTCTTTGTGATAATTATTTTTAATAACTGCCAAATATTTCACTGAATGAAAGTTCCACAATTTGTTTTACATTTCCATTTGTTGAATGTTTATCTACAAATTTTCATCAACATTATAACTGGTTCTTATATGTACACATAACTTTTTTCTTTGGAGGGATTTTTCTTCAATAAGCTCTCTGGGATGGGATTCCTGGCTCAGATACATATGAACATTTTTCTGTCTCCTGAAATATATCACCAAGATGCCTTCCAAGGTATTATGTTTCTTTCCAGGGCCTCCATTATCCTCCATTAATCCTGGGTCTCTACATGCCTGATAGGTACCTAATAAAGAACGCTGTGTGTCATTCTGATCACATCCTTCTTCTCCTTAGGGCACCCTCTTCTTCCCCCTCCCGGATGGGACTGGCTGGCTGTATGCTCTGCATGGGACTTCTGAGCTCCCCAAAGCTGTAGCCAGTATCTACCGTGAAGTGCCATGTAAGACCCCCTACACTGAACTTCTGCTGATCACCAACTGGCTGAACAAGCCCCAGAGGTAAGGGGATGGGGTTAGGGGTCTGGGTGGGGAGATGGAAGGAGGACTTTCACCATCTAGCCTGGTCCTTCCCCTACTTAGGGCCTCTAGAGGATGTTGAGGGGCTCGAGGAGTCAGAGACAGAGTTCCCTGATGTGACCAGCCATTTCCTGAACACTAAGCCTCTAGCGAGATTCTTTTTCTGTGCTGTTAGTTACTTGTAAGTCTCCTAGAACAATGCCTGACACAAAATAAGCATTCGACAAATGTTAGCTGTTTTTATCATAATGATAATCATCACTGTTATTACTGAGTGTTCTGTCTTATCACCTAAGCCACTGGCCAGAGAAGCAAGTCCTTGGATCTTGTCCTTGCAGGAGGAGCAGAGTGGAAATCAGGCACCAGGAGAGCTCAAGGCCAACAAGCACGGTCCCCTTCTTTGACAGAGAAGGAACTGGGAGACGAGGCACAGTGTACTGAAGGCTTCCTCCTTAGCATAGTGGGTAAAGGCCTGACCTAAATTTGAATCCTGGTTCTGCCAGTAACCAGTCATCTTATCTTCCTTCTCTTGGAGCATCTTATCTTCTTTCTCTTATCTTGCTTCTCTTGGCTTCTATTTAGTGACACGGAGATGATAGTGATATGTATTAATACCTCCTATGGATACTGCAAGGATTAATGCCTGTAACACACAGGCCACTTAGTCCCTGGCACATAATAGGTGGCCAGTAAATGGCAGTTCCCATTATTGTTAGTGACAGGGTAAAGACTAGAACCCTGGACCCATGCACTACCCATAAAATCAAGAGGACAGCTGGCACTTTTCCTTCTTTCCTTTGGGTTAATGATCTCATTTCGTCTCCCGTCTTGTCTTCTCCTATGCTGCCCCAGATTCCGGGTCATCGTGGAAATACTGAAACCAGAGAAACCGGACCTAAGCATCACTATGAAGGGCCTTGATTACATTGATGTACTATCTGGCTCTAAGAAAGACTACAAGCTGAACTTCTTTTCCCACAAGGAGGGAATGTACACTGCAAAGGTATCTACATGGCAAAGGCACCACCCTGGAACTCAGGAGGTTTGACCCTGAGTTTGATCCTGGTGTTAGCAAGTAAAGATGGCCACCCATGCTCACTGCTCCAAGACATCACAGGGTCTCTCATTCATGAGTTGTTTCACCTCATCCATTCAGTGGTTTAACGAGTATCTATGGAGCACATATGCCGTGTACTATACTGATTGCTGGTAACACGTCAGTGACCTGAATAGGCACAATCTCTGTTCTCACAGAACACAGAGTCTAGTGGAGAGAGATGGACATTACTCAAATAATTGCACTATGGGTGTATAATTACAAAATGAGGTAAGTGTTTTGAAGAAAAGGAGCGTGTGTGGGTCTGTAGCTCATGGGAGAGGCCAGGATTGAAGATAACATTTGGGAATTTTTCATTTGTAGGTAGTATTTGGAGCTATGATGTGGGATGGAATCACCAAGGGAAACATTTTAAAGTTAAAAAACAAAAACAAAAAAAAGAAAGTAGGAACACACACACACACACACGGAGAGAGAGAGAGAGAGATACTGGCAAGATGCATTCAGCAGTGTGAGATCTCCTTTTCTACAATAACTGAGTAGGCTGCTCCAATCACATGTAATCAGATCAGCATTCACAGACAGACAAGATTTTAAGAGAACCTCAAAATCAAGAAATCATGAAACATCTAAAAAAAGTTACCATAAAATGGAAACACCTACTCAATAAATCAGAACCTCTGAAAAGAATGAGTTATTAAAGCAAACAGAAAACTTTAAGTGGATATTATTTATATCCCCAAAGGGAGAAAATCATTCCCATGAAATAAGGATAAGCTATTGTGACAAAGAATCAATTAGAGGCTCTAGAAATGAAAAATAGAATATTTAGAAAACCATACAGGAGGGATGGACTTTATAATGGGGATTACTAATAACTTAGAAGATGGAACTGAGTAATATCACCAGATATTACTAGCCGTTGAGGACAAAGAAATGGAACAAAATGAAATAATAACAAGCACCAGCAAGGATGTGGAGAAACTGGGACCCTCATAAACTGCTGGTGGAAGTATAACATGGTGCGGCTGCCCTGGAAAAGAGTCTGGCGCTTCCTCAAATGGTTAAACACAGAGTTACCATATGATTCACCAATTTAACTCCTAGGTAATACCCTAGAGAAATGAAAACATATGTGCACACAAAAATCTATACACAAATATTCATAGCAGCATTATTTATAAGAGCCAAAAAGTAGAGACAACCCAAATTTTCATGAACTGGTAAGTGTATAAATAGAGTGGAATTTGGCAATAAAAAGAAATGGAAATAAAATATTGATACCTGCTATAAAACGTTATGCTAAGTGAAAGAAACCAGTAGCAAATATATGATTTGAAATGTAAGTGAATGTATGATTTGAAATGTAAGTGAATATATGATTTGAAATATAAGTGAATGTATGATTTGAAATGTAAGTGAATGTGTGATTTGATATGTAAGTGAATGTATGCTTTGAAATGTAGGTGAAAGAAGCCATTCACATATTGTGTGACTCCAGGTAGATGAAATTTGAAGAATAAGCAACTCTACAGAAATAGAAAGTTGATTCGTGGTACTGAGGGCTGGAGGGGATGGGTTGGGGTAAAGGGGAGTGACTTAATGGTTATAGGGTTTTAGGGATTATGAAAATGTTCTAAAGTTTATTGTGGTGATGGCTATGCTGCCTTGTGAATATATTACAAACCACCAAATAGAACACTTTAAATGAGGGTTTGTTGGTATGTGGGTTATATCTCAAAAAAGCTGTTTCAAAAAAAGAATGAAAGGAAGTATGAGACAATGTAGAAATCAAAAAGTTCTAATATATGTAACAGGAGCACCTGAAAGAGAAACAAGATACTAGAGGGAAGAAAATTTTCAACAAAATAACTGAAGAAATATTTCCAGGGCTTTTTAAGAAGATCAAGTCTTCTAATCGAACGGGTCCATCAAGTTGCCAAACAGGATGAATGTAAAAATACTCACATCTAAATACATTAGAGCAAAGTTTCAGAAAACCGGGATGAAAGAGAAAGTCCTAGATGATTCTAGAGGAAATAAAAGGAACTAATAATCATGGTAACATGAGACTTCTTGTGGCAACACTAAATACAAGAATATAATGGAATAAGCTATCCAAATGTCTGAGTGAGAATGATTGTCAATCTAGAACTCTTCTTCCAGACAAAACTCTTATGACCCCAAAACTTGGACATACAAGGACTCAAAGTAACTGACCTAGGGCCAGGCACAGTGGCTCACACCTGTAATCCCAACACTTTGGGAGGCCAAGGTGGGCTGGCACATGCCTATAGTCCCAGCTACTCAGGAGGCTGAGGTAGGAGGACTGATTGAGCCCAGGAGATTGAGGTTGCAGTGAGCCGAGATGACACCACTACACTCCACCTGGGCAACAGAACAAAACTATGTCTCAAAAAAAAAAAAAAAAGTAAACCACCCATATGTACAAACTCCATCTGAAAATAAATACAAAATTAAAAGTTTTTGAATTAACAAAGCTTTAAAAATAAGTAAGTGAACCATGTGCAGTGGCTCACGCCTGTAATTCCAACACTTTGGGAGGCTGAGGTGGATGGATCACTTGAGGTTAGGAGTTCAAGACCAGCCTAGCCAACATAGTGAAACCCCATCTCTACTAAAAATACAAAAATTGGCTCAGCCTACATGGTGATACATGCCTGTAGTCCCAGCTACTCAAGAGGCTGAGGCAGGAGAATTGCTTGAACCCGGGAGGCAGAGGTTGCAGTGAGCCAAGATCACATCACTGCACTCCATTCTGGGCAACAGTGAGACCTTGTCTCAAAAAAAAAAAAAAAAAAAGTGACTCAAAGAGGAAAGTACAAGGATATAATAAGCAAAGAATCAAAATTAAATTGATAGGTAATTTTAAATAATTGTTGAAAGACAATCTAACATAAATATTTCATATGACCTGAACATAGGAAATAGCAAGGGGAAGAATAAAATAAGGCAATGAGAAACATTTCCTCATTCTGGAGGAATTGAATGGGGGAAATAAGAGAAGTTTTCTCATTCAGAGAGAAGAGTAGGAAGAGAATAGGGATATTCATAAACTATAGATGTAAACAAAAAATAAGTAAAGATATGTATCAAAATAGAAGTGAAAAGACTTTGGAGTAAAAATGACAGAGTGAACCCAGATCACCAGTCTCCTTACAGTAATACATATTGAAATTAAAAATGATAACATTTTTTAAAGAATAGAAAGCATTTCTGCTTCTGGTTATAATGATTATAATAATCCATTTTATACTCCTCCCACTATAAAAAAAAAAAAACACATAAAACTCAACCAAATCTCTGAGGCAACTTTTCTCAGGCATTGAACAACAGGCAGCACAATACTGCAGTCCTCCAAAGGGAAGGAAAACTCATAACATGAATCCCCACGATTATCCTGGTTCTCTGCCTAAGGACAATTTCCTGACTACAGTTCAGTGAGCTAGCGTCCACGCAAAGCACAGCAGCCCCCAAAGAGCTGAGGAGGCAGAAATCAAGAGTTTGGGGCAGTCAAAAAGGCTGGTCTCTACAGGGTAGGACACCAGAGAGAAAGGACCAGTGCATGAGTAAAGAGGACAGGTCAGAAGACAGCATGGGGGTTCGAACCCTCACTATCCTTGGCTAAGAGTTGGACTGCACATGTGCAGGGTGAGACAACATGAGATTTACTAGGGAACAGCTGCTATTTGGTTGATAAAGGAATAGCAATACTATGTGTTAATCAGTGCTGGGGAACATTGGAAGTCTGGCCCAGCAAGAGGAAACAGATTGCATTAATACCTCATTAAAATCCTGAAAACCCCGCTAAAATACTAGAAAAGCCAGAAGAAAGGCTTAGGAGAGAGGGCCATTCATAAGGCCTTCTCTTTGTTAGCCCTTTAAAAAAGCCTAAAACTGAGCACATACAAGTTCTACAGGGAGGACAAAATCTGGAGATTGCATCCCAGCAAGTCAGAAGGTCCTGATAAATACCTTGAGGCAACTTTTCTCAGGCATTGAACAACAGGCAGCACAATACTGCAGTCCTCCAAAGGAGGATTTACACAGATGTGCTCTAACAAAGCACAAAACCAAACCCACACAAATTTAAGTCAGTGATTCAGCTACCTCTTAGAACAAAATCAACACTGTTAAAAGGAAGGCAACAGAATCCAGAATCTCTACAATGATCATCAGCATTGTCCAGTACACAAACAAACATTACTAGACCTGTGGAGAAGGAGAAAAATGATATCCATAGTCAAGAATAAAAAGCAGTCAATGGAAACTGACTCCAAGATGGGTCAGATGTTGGATTTAGCAGGCAAAGACTTCACAGCAACTGTTCTAAACATAACGTAACATTCTCTGGGAAGACGAAAATGATAGAGAATGTGAATGAGGCAGAAAATTAAATTACAGACATAACTCAGAAATACTGTGGGTTCAGTTCCAGGCCACCATGACAAAGCTAATATTACAGTAAAGTGAGTCACAATTTTTTTTATTTGTTTCCTGGTACTTATAAAAGTTATGTTTACACGATACTGTAGTCTATTAAGTGTACAATAACATTAGGTCTTTAAAAGTAATGTATATACCTGAATTATAAATTACTTCTTTGCTAAATAAATCCTAGTGATCATCTGAGCCTTCAGTGAGTCATAATCTTTATGCTGATGGAGGGTCTTGCCTAATTTCGATGTTGATGACTGCTGACTGATCAGGGTGGTGATTACTGAAGGTGGGGGTGACTGTGGCAATTTCCTAAAATTAGACAACAATGAAATTTGCCATATAAATTAACTCTTCCTTTCATGAAAAATTACTCTGTAACATGTGATGCTGTTTGAAAGCATTTTACCCACAATATAACTTCTTTCAAAATCGGAGTCAGTCCTCTCAAATCCTACTGCTGCTTTATCAATTAAGTTTATGAATATTCTAAATCCTTTGTTGTCATTTCAACAATGTTCATGGCATCTTCGCCATGAGTAAATCCCATCTTGAGAAATCACTTCCTTTGCTCATCCATAAGAAGCAACTCAACATTCATTCAAGTTTTATAATGAGATTGTAGCAATTCAGTCATATCTTCAAGCTCCACCTCTAATTCTAGTTCTCTTGCTATTTCTACTACATCTACAGTTACTTCCTCTACTTTTCAAGTTACTGAAGTCTTGAACTCCTAGGCATAGGTGAGGGTTTGACCTTCCCCAGTGAATCACAGATGTTCTTAATGGGATCTAGAATGGCAAATCCTTTCCAGAAGGTTTTCAGTTTACCTTGCCCAGACCCATCAGAAGAATCATTATCTATGGCAACTATTACCCTATGAAATGTATTTCTTAAATAACAAGACTTGAAAGTCAAAATGACTCCTTCATCTATGGGCTGCAAAATAGATGTTGTGTTAGCAGGCATGATAACAACATTCATCTCCTGTACAATTCCGTCAGAGCTCCTGGATGTCCAGGTGCATTATCAAAGAGAAGTAATATTTTGAAAGGAATCTATTTTCTTTTTTTGTTTGTTTGTTTTGAGACGGAGTCTCGCTGTGTCACCCAGGCTGGAGCGCAGTGGCCAGATCTCAGCTCACTGCAAGCTCCACCTCCTGGGTTCACGCCATTCTCCTGCCTCAGCCTCCCGAGTAGCTGGGACTACAGGTGCCTGCCACCTCACCTGGCTAGTTTTTTGTATTTTTTAGTAGAAACAGGGTTTCACCGTGTTAGCCAGGATGGTCTCGATCTCCTGACCTCGTGATCCAGCCGTCTCGGCCTCCCAAAGTGCTGGGATTACAGGCTTGAGCCACCGCGCCCGGCAAGGAATCTATTTTCTGAGCAGTAGGTCTCAACAGTGGGCTTAAAATATTCAGTAAGCCACACTGTAATCAGAAATCAGATGTGCTGTCATCCAGGATTTGTTGTTCCATTTCTAGAGCATAGGCAGAGTAGATTTAGCATTGGCACCAACTGAAAGTCACCAGGTGCACTATCCCTGAACAAGAGCCAGCCTGTCCTTTGAAACTTTGAAGCCAGGCATTGATTTCTCTTCTCTAGCTATGAAAGTCCTAAATGACATCTTCTTCCAATAGAAAGCTGGTTTATCTGCATTGAAAATCTGTTGTTTGTGTAGCTACCTTTAACAATTATCTTAGCTAGATCTTTTGGATAACTTACTGCAGCATCTACTCAGCACCTGATGCTTCACCTTATATTTTTATGTTATGGAGACAGCTTCTTTACTTAAACGTTATGAACCAACATCTGCTGGCTTCAAACTTTTCTTCTGCAGTTTCCTTACTTCTTCAGCATTCATAGAATTCAAGAGAGTTAGATCCTTGTTCTGGATGAGGCTTTGGCTTAAGGGAATGCTGTAGCTCATTTGATTTTCTATCCAGACCACTAAAGCTTTATCCATATCAGCAATAATTCTTATTATATAATTATTATTATTTGTGAGTTCACCGGAGTAGCTCTTTTAATTTCTTTTAAGAAGTTTTCCTTTGCATTCTTAATTTGGCTAAATGTATGGTGCAAGAGGCCTAGCTTTCTGCCTATCTCAGGTTTTGACATGTCTTCCTCACTAAGCTTAATCATTTCTAGATTTTGACTTAAAGTGAGAGCCATGTGATGCTTCCTTTCATTTTAACTTACATGCCATTATAGGGTTATTAATTTGCCTAATTTCAATGTTGTTGTGTCTCAAGGAATAGGGAGGCCCGAGGAGAGGGATAGAGATGAGGGAATAGGCAGGCAGTGGAGCAATCAAAACACACACAACATTTACTGATTAAGTTCACCATCTTGTATGGCACAGTTCATAGCACCCCAAAACAATTACAATAGTAACATCTGTATTAGTCCGTTTTCACACTGCTATAAAGCATACCCAAGACTGGGTAATTTCTAAAGAAAAGAGGTTTAATTAACTCACAGTTCCACAGGACTGGGGAGGCCTCAGGAGACTTACAATCATGACAAAAGGGGAAGAGAGGCACATCTCACATGGTGGCAGGAGAGAGACGGGGTGAGCAAATGGGAAGAGCCCTTATAAAACCATCAGATCTCCTGAGAACTCACTCACTATCATGAGAACAGCATGGGGGAAATCACCCCCATGATCCAATCACCTCCCACCAGGTCTCTCCCTTGACATGTGGGGTTTACAACTGAAGATGAGATTTGGGTGGGGACACAAAGCCAAGCTATATCAACATCCAAAATCACTGATCACAGATCATCATAACAGATATCAAAATAATGAAACAACCAGGCAAGGTGGTTCATGCCCATAATCCCAACACTTTGAGAGACCAAGACAGGAGAATTGCTTGAAGTCAGGAGTTCAAGACCAGCCTGGGAAACACAGCCAGACTCCATCTTTATGAAAAATAAAAATAATGGAAAATGTTCAAATATGTATTACCAAAATATGACACAGAGATACAAAGTAAGCACATGTTGTTGGAAAAATGCTGCTAATAGACTTGTTCAGCATAGGGTTGTCACAAACCTTCAATTTATTTTTAAAAATGCAGTATCTGCAATGTACAATAAAGTGAAGTGCAATCAATGGAGGTGTGGCTGTATTTGAAAAAATAATTACTGACATTTTCCTGATTGGATTAAAAAAAAAAAAAACTATAGATCCAAGAAACTTGGAAAACTTCAAGCAGGAAAAATAAAAAGAAAACTATGCCTATACACATCAGGCATCGTTTCATTTTCAAACTGCCAAAAAACAACGATAAAGAGAAAAGCTTAAAGCAGTCGGGGGAAAAAATACATATTACAGAGAGAGGGACAGCGATAACAATGGCTGTCCTAGAGTTCTGGCTTCACCTAGGAAATAATGGAAGCTATCTGTAAAGTGCTGAAAGAAAAGGAAACAGTTCGTCTAAAATTCTTTATCCACTGAAAATGTCCTTTAAAACTGAGAGTGAAATAGACATTTTCATATAAAAGAACCTGAGAGCATTCATTATGAGCAGATTTACATTACTGCACAACATGTTAATAGATCTTCTTCAGTCTGAAGGGAAATGATACCAGATGGGAACTTCAGTCTGCAAGAAGAAAAGAGGAGCTCTAGAAATGGTCAATACCTAGGGAAATACAAAATATATATTTGGAGGGTTTTTTCTTCGATTTCTTAAAAGACAACTGACAGTTTATAACACATATAATAACATTCTAAGGTAGATGTTCTTATGTATGTAGAAATAAAAGATATGACAACAAAAGCACAAAAGATGGAGTGGACAGGCAAATGAAGTGATGCTAAAGCAAGGTTATTATTAAGTGTGAGGTAGGGACCAGAAAGCGTCCATTGTCAAGTGGGAAGTGATAAAATATTAACATTTAATAAATGTTGATAAGGATTCATTTTTAGCTCTGGAACAACCATTAAACATTGTTTTAAAGGCCAGGTGCAGTGGCTCACACCTGTAATCCCAGTACTTTGGGAGGCTGAAGCGGGCAGATCACCTGAGGTCAGGAGTTCAAGACCCACCTGGCCAACATGGTGAAACCCCGTCTCTACTAAAAATATAAAAATTAGTCGGGCATGGTGGCACATGCCTGTAATCCCAGCTACTTGGGAGGCTGAGGCTGGAAAGTCACTTGAACCCAGGAGGTGGAGGTTGCAGTGAGCTGAGATCGCACCACTGCACTCCAACCTAGGTGACAGAGTGAGACTCCATCTCAATAAAAAAAAAGTTTTAAAATATGACTAAGAAGCCAGTATAGAAAATAAAATATATTCCAAAAGATTATATATCAATCCAAAAGAAAGCAGGAAAGTAACAACAGAAAAATGAAAAATAAAAGGGATATGTGGAAAATAACTAGCAAGGAAGCAGACTTCGGGTCAAACATATAAACAATCACTTTAGGCCAGGCGCAGTGGCTCATGCCTGTAATCCCAGTACTTTGGGAGGCCGAGGCGAGCAGATCACGAGGTCAGGAGATCGAGACCACGGTGAAACCCGGTCTCTACTAAAAACATCGAAAAATTAGCCAGGCGCGGTGGTGGGTGCCTGTAGTCCCAGCTACTCAGGAGGCTGAGGCAGGAGAATGATGTGAACCTGGGAGGCGGAGCTCGCAGTGAGCCGAGATCATGCCACTGCACTCCAGTCTGCGTGACAGAGTGAGACTCCATCTCAAAAAAAAAAAAAAATCACTTTAAATGTAAAACACTAAACACTCCAATTAAAAGACAGGGAGTGTTAGAAGCTCTTCAAGACACAAAGAAGTTGAAAGTAAAAAGCCAGACTATATAAAGAACTATTAACACCTAATAATAATAAGATAAACAACCCAATGTGTTAGAAAGGACAAACCACTTGAATAGACCCTATTGCATAAAAGTAGCTATGTGAATGACCAATAAAAACAGAGAAGATGCTGAACATTATCAGTCACCAGGGAAAAGAACTTAAAAAGGTGAGCAGCACAAGAAGTCCGTTGCAGGGTGAAGGAACAGTATAGTGTTGTTACAAGTGTGAGCTCTAGAGTCAGTCTAACCTGGGTTCAAATCTTGGTCCTGACTTTTCTTTACGTGTGACCTTGGGCAAGATACTTGCTAAGCCTCAGTTCCCTCATCTTTAAAAAATAAAAAAATAAAATAAAGGTAAAGTGGCATAATAACAGTGCCTACGAATTGTGTGAATTAACTAAGTAAGCATTTCTATTTATTGCCTGGCACACAGTAATCATTAATTAAGTGTTAGATGCTATTGTTGTTTTTAAACTATCCCAGCAGCAACAGGAATAGGAAGAAAGCCCATTGTGGTCAGGCACAGTGGCTCACACCTATAATCCCAGCACTTTGGGAGGTCAACATGGACAGATCACTCGAGGTCAAGAGTTCAGGACCAGCCCGACCAACATGATGAAACCCCGTCTCTACTAAAACTGCAAAAATTAGCCAGGCAGGCGCCTGTAATCCCAGCTACTTGGGAGGCTGATGCAGGAGAATTGCTTGAACCCGGAAGGTGGGGGTTGCAGTGAGCTGAGTCATGCCATTGCACTCCAGCCTTGGCAACAGAGTGAGACTCCCTCTCAAAAAAAAAAAAAAGAGAGAAAGAAAGCCCATTGAAACTTACCTCAGAGGTCTCGCTTGTTTTCCAGAGCCGGCCAGCTGTCCCCACCAGGAAAGTGCTGGCATTGGACAATCCTACTCTAGCCTCTTGTAACGCAAGCCCAGGCTATTTAATAATCTCTCCTCTGGGAGGAGCCGGACTGGAACCCCTAACTAGAAAGTCTGGCAGGGATCCGGGTAGGCTGCGAGGGTCCTGTCAGCCTGGTACCCGTGCTTCACATGCCAAACAATGCTAACAAAGAGAAGAAGCCCCTGAAAATGTGCAGAGGACCCTGGCTCACCCCTGCTCTTCCCTGTTTCCTCCCTCTCTCCCCGTGAATACAGGTGATCTTCCGAAACGAGGTGACAAATGAGTTCTTGTACTACAATGTGAGTTTCAGGGTCATCCCTTCAGGCATCATCAAAACCATCGAGATGGTGACCCCCGTCCGGCAAGTTGCATCAGCCTCCATCAAGTTGGAGAACCCTCTGCCCTACTCGGTGACCTTCTCCACGGAATGCCGGATGCCCGACATCGCCCTGCCATCCCAGTTTGTGGTGCCTCCCAACTCCGAGGTACGGCCCCTTGGCTGTCAGGGGCTCCCTGAGAGCTGTGACAGTGGCTTCCACCCACGAGACCTCTGGATTCACACTCTGCATCCCCAGAGGGTGGGCTGGCCCTGGCAGTGGTCAGGAAGGCAGGGGATGGGACAATCACCCTCATGTTCCTTTCCTTGTTGCTAAAGTCCTCATAGGAGCTTGGGCATAGAGTTCGGAATTCTCTCCTATGAACCTTGTCTCTATGATTTGTTTGTTTGCTTTGTTCCAGCTAAAACTATTTTTCTTGTTTTTTGATAATTATAAAAGTAGTAAAGAGTCCAGGCTGCGGTGACTCACGCCTATTATCCCACCACTTTGGGAGGCCAGGGAGGGCAGATCGCTTGAGGTCAGGAGTTTGAGACTAGCCTGGCGAACATGGTGAAACCACATCTCTACTAAAAATACAAACATTAGCCCGGCATGGTGGTGGACGCCTGTAATCCCAGCTACTCGGGAGGCTGAGGCAGAAGAATTGCTTGAACCCAGGAGGCGGAGGTTGCAGTGAGGTGAGATCGCTCCACTGCACTATAGCCTGGGCAACAGAGCAAGACTCTATCTCAAAATAAAATTAAATAAAATAAAAGTAGTACAGATAGGTGTGAAAAGGAAAACAAGGTACGTAATAGCATGTGCGCACACACACGTACTACTTCAGGAAGGAGTACAAGAAAACTGACAGTGGTTAGGAGAGCATGGATGGAATTATAGAATTGTGAACTAGTGGGGAGATTAACTTTCTTTGGAGTCTTTTTATCTGGTTATCACTGCAAACTCTCACTGTCCGGATTCTATCAAATCTCTTCTGTTTCTCCACCTTCAACCCACCTGACGAGTTCCCCTCACTCCAGCCCCAGCCGACTCGCTTCCTCTGCAGAATCTACAATCCATTTTGTTCTTCAGAGCAAGTCTCCATGCCCTTCATTTTATTTTGATCTTTTTCATTGTGAACTATAAAATCTATACCAAAAAGTCTATAAAATATATATATACCTGTAATGTATTAAAACGTGTGTTTCAAACAAATAACTGTGAAATAAATATCTGTTTCATACCCAGGCCAAGAATTATAAAATTGCCCCAGAAACCTCCTTCAGCCATGTGCCCCTCTGCAATCACAACACCCTCCCTCTCTCACCCCTCAGAGTTACCAGTGTTCTTATTTTGTGATCTTTGTTTGTTGTTGTTTTTGAGCAATACAGTTTAGATTTGCCTGTTTTTGAACTTTCTGTGAGAGAAATCACAGCATATGCTTTCTGTAATGTCTTCTTTCTTTTGCTCAATATTGTGATTGTGACAGCCATCCATGTTGTTGCACGCAGCCGAGGTTCATATGTCTTTGCTGCTGTGGAATATCCCATTGTGTGACTAGACCACAACTTAGATATTCATTCTTCAGTGGCTGGTCATTTGTGTTGGTTTCAATGTCTAGTTATCCTGAAAAATGTGGCCATGGATGTCCTGGTACATGTATCCTCCCAATGCGCATAGGTATACTTTGTTCCACAGTGTATGCCTAGGAGTAGAACCACTGGTCATAGAGTGTGCATAGCTATCACTTTAGTAGGTAATTGCCAATCAGTGATGAGAGTTCCTGATGTTCAACATCTTCACCAACCCTTGGTATTGTCAGGTTTTTTTTAAGATTTACTAATCTGGTAAACTGCTAACTCCTCATGGACTTAATTTCCCTTTTTACAAACAGATTGATTTCAGTTGGGTAATATTATGTATCGGAGATATGCATCTGTGTTCGTGAGTGAGCTTAGACCACCGTTTTGCTCTCTCATACTGTCTCTGTCCAGTTTGCGTATCAAAGTTTTGCAAGCTATATAGAGTCAGGCATTTTCTCACTTTCTGGATTCTGTGAGTTTATAAAAGATTGAAATTATGTCTTTCTTGAACTCACGGATGAAACCGCCTAGGCCTGGCTGGTTTTTCTATGTGTGGAGGTGGGGGAGATTGTCTACTACTTATTTGTCTACTACTATTCAATTCCTTTAATGGGTTATTGGACTACTTAGATTTTCTGTTTCTACTTGAGTCAGTAATAAGACCATGTTCATTTCATCCATATATTAAAATGTTGGTGTAAAATTCTTAATATCATATTACCTTTTTAATGTGATGTCGCTTTTTCATTTCTAATGTTGGTTATTGTGCCTTCTCTCTCTGTTTCTTGATTAGTCTTACCAGAGGTTTCTTTCCAAAATGCATCTTTTGGCTCCATTGTGACTCTATCGTATGGTTGCTTTCTGGTTACTTGATTTCTGCTTTTGTCTTTATTATTTCCTTCCTTCTGCTTCCTTTGGGATGCTGGGGGCTCATCTAATTTCTAAGATGAATGCTTAGTGCTTTGACTTCTAGTCTTCCTGATTTTCCAATCTATACATTTAAGATTATAAATATCTAAGTACTGCTTTAGCAGTTATACAAATTGTGATTGTAGTGTTTTTTTATTCAGTTCAAAAAGATTCTAATTTTTGTGATTAATACTTTTTTAACTAATGGTTATTAGAAGAGTTTCTTAATTTCAAAACGTGGATTTTTCTAGTTATTTTTAAAATTACTTTGTGATCTGAGAACATATTCTATATTATTTCAGTTCTCTAAAATGTGTTTAGACTTGTTTTTATGGCCCAGTGTGTGGTTTTATGAGGTGGTTGTTTTTGTTTATGTTTTTTGATCCTCCGTCTATTTTTTTAAAGGAATGCATTTGCCATTTTGAGGTTTATTTTTTGAGACAGAGTCTCACTCAGTCAGCTGGAGTGCAGTGGCGCGGTATCAGCTCACTGCAGCCTCTGCCTCCCAGGTTCAAGCAATGCTCCTGCCTCAGCCTTCCGAGTAGCTGGGATTACAGGCGCACACCACTACAGCCTGCTAATTTTTATATTTTTAATACAGATGGGGTTTTGCCATGTTGGCCAGGCTTGTCAGAAACTCCTTACCTCACATGATCTGCCCTCCTCAGCCTCCCAAAGTGCTACCAGAATTACAGGCGTGAACCACCACGCCCAGTCGGGTTCAGTTGCCAATATTCTTACTGATATTTTTGTCTGCTTTTTTTTTTAATCAGTTAAGAGAGTACATTAAAGTATATCACTATGATTGTGGATCTGTTTGTTTCTTCTTGTAGTTTGTCATGTTTTGCTTCATATACTTTGAAGCTATGTTTTGGTTAAGTAAAAATGATAGTATTTTTCTGGTAACTTGAAACTCTTTTCATTACGAAGTGATCCTCTTTGTCTCTACTAATGATTTTGCCTTGAAGATCATTTTGTCTGCTATTAATACAACTTTCTTCTGGTTAGTATTTGCATAGTGTATGTTCTAATTATACTTTCAACCTTTCTGTGCCCTTATAATTTAAATGTGTCTTTTATAAACAGTATATAGATGAGAGGTGAGGGGTGGAGAGGGGGTTGAGATAGGGTCTCACTCTGACACCCAGGCTGAAGTGCAGTAGTGTGATCACAGCTCACTGTAGCTTCAACCTCCCCAGGCACAGGTGATCCTCCCACCTAAGCCTCCCAAGTAGCTAGGACTATAGGTGCGTGTCACCATGCCCGGCTAATTTTTATATTTTTTTGTAGGCTCATCTCAAACTCCCGGGCTCAAGCAATGCACCCACCTCAGCCTCCCAAAGTGCTGAGGCGGGTGGATTGCTTGAGCCCAAGAGTTACAGGCGTGAGCCACCACGTCCAGTCAGATTTGTTTTTTTAATCCATCCCAGCAATCTTTACTTTTCACTGGAGTTATTTATATTATTTGCATTTAATATGCTGACATAGTCAAGTTTATATTCCCCCATGTGCTTTCTCATTATCTGGGCTGTTCTGTTCTCTTTTTCTCTTCTGTTTTGTAGATATCTCTTCCCGTCTTGTCTTCATTGTTTCTCTGCTCACATTCACTTTTTTAAGATGATAACTTTGTGGATAATTCTACCATCCTCCTTTTCCATTGCTCATGTTAGGTTTTTCCACACTCTTGGAAGGAGAGGGTAACCTGTGTATCTAAGGCTTTCTCCTCTGTTGTCACTGCAAAATGTTGATTTTTTTTTTTCAAATACAGCCTTATGCTTTTAAGATTTATTTTCTCTGCTCTCATCCCCACTTTTTTCTGAACTCTATCTTTCCTTTACCCCTAGTGTCTCTGTTATGGTCAAATAGATTCTACTTTCATAGATTTCTCTCAGTGCAGGAGTTTTATCTTAGGAAGGAGCTTCAGTCACTTGATTTTGTGTATTCAAATGGCCTATACTGCCCCATATTGTCCAATCTTATCGCAACAGTTTTTGCGATTAACCATAAACTGGAGCCCAAAATTATTCCTCTAGCTTAGGCTGCTATTGTCAAATTGTCCTATCGGGTTTTCCAGGTTTTGCCTGTTCATGCAATGTCAAGGGAAAAAAAGTTTTCCGGGTTGCATGAGAGCCCCCAATTCAGAGGCGACTCTGGGTTCTTGGGCTCTCAGGACTGATGCTCTTTTACCTTCCTTCTGCTTTTCCCCTATAGTGGCTGATACTGCATCCATCTGCTAGCTGTTGGTAATTTGGTCCTACCCACTCGTATTTTGGGATTTGAGGGGTTACCTTTTCACTGAGTTTTGTTATAAATCGTGGCCATGTGTTCTTGCTGCTGTTAACCTAGTAGATCTGTGCATTTTATGGGGAGATTTGGGGAGATACCCAACTATGCTGCTGCAATCATCTTGCCTAAAGCCTGAAATTGCTTTTCACATGTGAACAGAAGTCAAGTTTTCTTTTTTTCCAAATGGATATAAATTGTCTCATACTGTTTTTACTTAAAAGGCCATCTTTTCCCCCACGGCTCTGCAGGGCCATTTATGAAATAAATCAAGTTCATCTATGCACGGGTCTGTTCTAGCTTTTCTGTGATATCATCATGATCTAATTACTGAATTTGTGCCAATATCAGCGCATCCTAATTACTACCCACTTAGAATAAGCTTTGATGTCTGGTAAAGCAAGCAATTATTCCAGCTTTATGTTGAGACTTAGTAACCTCTTATATTGTTGTGTGCCAGAGTATCTTAGCCCTTTACATTTCCGTATCAATTTTGAAATCAGCTTGTCAATTTCCTCAATAAAATATAAAAAGAAAAGAAAAATAACCTGTTGGGATTTTGATTGGGATTACATTGAATCTATAGATTATTTTGAGAATATATTAGTTATTTGTTGATCTGTAACAAATTAACCAAAACTTAGCAACTTAAAACAACAAACATTTACTGTCTGCACAGTTTCTGAGGATCAAGATTCAAGAGCAGCACCTTGGCCAGGTGGTTTGGGCTCAGGGTTTCTCAGGAGGCTGGAATCAGGTTGTCAGCCAGGACGCTAGTCATCTCGAGGCATGACTGGGGCTGCATTTTCTGTCTCCAAACTCGCTCATGTGGTTGCTGGAAAGGCCTTACCTCCCTGCCAGCTGTTGGCTGGAGGCTTCAGTTCCTCACCATGTAGGTCTCTACCTAGAGCTGCTTTCAACATGGCAGCTCGCTCACTTCCCCTAGGATGAGAGATCTAAGAGAAAGAGTGCACAAGAATAGAAGCCACAGGCTGGGCGCGGTGGCTCACACCTGTAATCCCAGCACTGGGAGGCCGAGGGAGGCTGATCACAAGGTCAAGAGTTCGAGACCAGCCTGGCCAACATAGTGAAACCCCATCTCTACTAAAAATACAAAAATTAGCCGGGCATTGTGGCGTGTGCCTGTAGTCCCAGCTACTCAGGAGGGTGAGGCAAGTGAATTGCTTGAACCTGGGAAGCAGAGATTACAGTGAGCAGAGATGGCAACACTGAACTCCAGCCTGGGTGACAGAGCAAGGCTGTCTCAAAAAAAAAAAAAAAAAAATAGAAGCCACAGTCTTTCATCATTTAATCTCAGAAGTGACATGCCATCTTTTCTGCCATATGCCGATGGTCACACAGGTCAGCCCCTGGTATCATGTGGGAGAAGACTGCACGAGGCTAGGAATCCCCAGAGGTGGAGATTATTGAGGACCATCTTGGGCCTGTGTATTAGAAGGAGAATTCATATCTTTACAATATTGAGATTTCCAATCCACGAGCAAATCTCTACTTGTTTAAGTCTTTTTTAATTTCTCTCAATAGCATTTTTTTTGGTTTTTTATGTAGAGACTTCATTCATCTCTTGTTAGGCTTATTTCTAGGTTTTATATACTTTGATGCTATTACAAATAGTATCTTTTTAAATTTTCATTATTTGTTGTAAGCATATGGAAATAAAATTGATTTTTGTATATTGATTTTATACCCCATCATCTTTTACAATTCACTTATTTTGGGTTCGTTTGTTTGTGACAGAATCTCACTTTGTCACCCAGGCTGAAGTGCAGTGGCATGATCAGGCTCACTACAACCTCCACCTCCCGGGTTCAAGCGATTCTCCTGCCTCAACCTCCTGAGTAGCTGGGATTACAGATGTGTGCCACCACGCGTGACTATTTTTATATTTTTAGTAGAGATAGGGTTTCACCATTTTGGCCAGGGTGGTCTCAAACTCCTGGCCTCAAGTGGTCCTCCTGCCTCAGCCTCCCAAAGTGCTGGGATTTGGGAGCCACCATGCCTGGCTACAATTCATTTATTTTGTATAATGACTTTGTACCCAACCATCTTCTAAAATTCACTATGTTCAGGAGAAAGACTGGCATCCAATTTTTCTTTCTCCTCTTATTGTTGGATTTTGGTATCAACTTTATGCTGGTTGGAGCGGGTTCCCTCTTGGTCTTTTCTCTGAAAGAATTTGTGGAATACTAGAATTCTTTCATCCTTGATTGTCTGGTATAACTTACAAGTAAAGATTTATGAACCTGGAATTTCTTTAAGGATTTTTTTTTTTACTATTGATTACATTTCTCTAATGGTTATATTAATAGAACTAAGTGGTTTTCTATATGTTCTTGGGTGTGATTTTTTTTTTTTTTCCAAGACGGGGTTTTGCTCTTGTTGCCCAGGCTGGAGTGCAATGGCGCGATCTCGGCTCACCACAGCCTCCCCGTCCACCTCCTGGATTCAAGCAGTTCTCCTGCCTTAGCCTCCCGAGTAGCTGGGATCACAGGCATGCGCCACCACACCCGGCTGATTTTGTATTTTTAGTAGAGACAGGGTTTCTCCATGTTGGTCAGGCTGGTCTTGAACTCCTAATCTCAGGTGATCCGCCCGCCTCGGGCTCCCAAAGTGGAGTCTGTTTTTATAGGTTATATTTGTTTATAGACATGTCTATTTTATCTAGTTTTTAAATTGTGGTAAAATTATCTAAATTCTTATACTATATTCTTTTTTGTTAAACATCTGTAACTTCAGCGATATCCTCTTTTTATTCTGATATTTTTCTTTTTCAAAAAACTTTTTTAGAGATGGGATCTCACTGTGTCTTCCAGGCTAGAGTGCAGTGGTATGATCATAGCTCCCTGCAGCCTTAAACTCCTACCAAGGACTCCTGCCTCAGCCTCCTGGGTAGCTAGGACTACAGGCGTGTGCTGCTGCATACACTCAGCTAATTTTTTTAATTTTTTTGTAGAAACAGGCTCTCGCTATGCTTCCCAGGCTGATCTCAAACTCCTGGGCTCAAGTGATCTTCCTGCCTCACCCACCCAAAGCACAGGTGTAAGCCACTGCGCCCAGCCTCTGATATTTTTCAATAAGAACTAGTTATTTTTTAAAATACCTACTCATAGTAAAACCAAATTTTACCTATATAAAAGTATATGAAATTGAAAAGTCTCCAGAATCCCGTTTTCCCACCCTAATATAACTACTGGTAACAGTGTGGTATATATTCTAACAGTCTCTTTCTATACATGCATAGACATACTCTTCACAAAAAAGAGCTCATACTATATATTCATTTCTGGAACCTCCTTTCTTCCACTTAAAATATCATCAACATCAACACCTTCCATTTCAATGTGTATTGCTCTACTTCTTTTTTTTTTTTTTTTTTTTTTTTGAGACGGAGTCTCACTCTGTTCCTCAGGCTATGGAGTGAAGTGACACAATCTTGGCTCACTGCAGCCTCTGCTTCCCGGGTTCAAGCGATTCTCCTGCCTCAGCCTCCCAAGTAACTGGGACTCCAGGCATGCACCACTGTGCCCAGCTGATTTTTGTATTTTTTTTAGAGATGGGGTTTCACCATGTTGGTCAGGCTAGTCTCAAACTCCTGACCTCGTGATCCACCCGCCTCAGCCTCCCAAAGTGTTGGGATTACAGGTGTGAGCCACCGCGCCCAGCCCCACTCTACCTCATCCTTTCTAGTGGCTATACAACATTCCACTGAAGTGAGAAAACCGTAATTTGTTTAATCTACTAATAATACATTCGAGTTGTTTCCCTTGTTTCGCTATATAAGAAATGCTTTTTGGTTCTGCTTTGTTTTGCTGTGGGTAACAATGGAGGATGGCAGACCCCAGGACACTGTTTTGAGATTGACCATGAGCAAAGAAGGAGCTGCCTAAGCTTCAGCCCTCCTACTGGCAGCACTCGCCCATCTCCACATCTCCCTATGTGTGCTTCTCAGGAGAGGGTCCAGCACCTGCACTTAGATTCATAGAAATTCCAGATATAGAATCACCTGAACTAGAGAAAGCTAGGAGAGGTACAGGGGAGGGAGGGTGGGCTGGTTTGGACAGAGGTTCCCCTAGGAGCAAGAGCAGCATGATCATGTGCACTATTTCTGCCCTCAACCTGCAATGGAACCTTGGGCAGGTCTCCAGGTGGCAGGTGATGAGTTAGCCTTTCAGCATGACAGAATCCTCTGTTTTCTGTTCCAGGGCACGTTCTCATTTGAATTCCAGCCCCTGAAAGCTGGAGAAACCTTTGGAAGACTAACTTTGCACAACACTGACTTGGGTTACTACCAGTATGAGCTCAATCTGAAAGCCACGCCAGCACTTCCGGAAAAGCCCGTTCACTTCCAGACTGTCCTTGGCAGCAGCCAAATCATCCTTGTGAAGTTCATCAATTACACACGGCAGAGGACAGAATACTACTGCAGGGTGAGTGGCCCCTGCTCTACCTTCTGCCCTTCCTTCACATGAATGCTAGATTCAAAAACAATGGGAGGAGACACAGAGGGAGCATGAATGTGAGACTCAGAGAGACGCAGGTGCTTCGTTGCCATGGTGACACCTGCCTCAGAGGCCTGAATCTAGCCTGGAAACTTCTAGCTAGAAGCAAACAGCACCAGGCCTGGGTTCTGCCATTATAGACTTTCTGTCTTAACAAGCTGTGATGGAGTGTAGGGGAGTTTTGTTTCGCACAGCACGCTCAGGGATCCATAGGGAGAGACAGTATCGCTGTCATTATATCAGCTGTGGAATCAAACAGACATGGATTTGAGTCCTGGCTTCACCACTTACTCTTTGGATGACTAATTTGCTTAAGCTCTCTAAGCTTATTTATAAATGGGGATAATATCCCCCAACCTTGCAGGATTGCTGTAAGGATTTTAAATATGTATCTAAAGCCATTTTCTTAGAGCCTAGCCTACAGTAAGTGCTCCATACACATTAGCTGTTACATCAGTTGGAATATAGGTTCAACTACTAAAACAGAAACCCAAAGCTAGGCACAGTGGACCACGCCTGCAATCCTAGCCCTTTGGGAGGCTCAGGTGGGAACATCGCTATAGCCAGGAGTTGAAGACCAGCCTGGGCAACATAGCAAGACCTTATCTCTGTGTAAAAAAAAATAAAATAAAATTTTAAAAAACAGAAACCACAAATAACAGCAAATTAGGTGTTGGTTTCGCTCACAAATAACAGTCTGGGCATAAGCAGTTTGAGCTGGAATGGCAGCTCACTGACACCAGGCACCCAGACACCTTCTGTCCCAATGCTCTGCCCTCTGCAGGGAGCTGCTTTGGTCCACATGGGCCAAGATGGTTTATCAGGACATCCACATTCCAACCAGCTACAAGGGAAAGGGGACAGTTGTATATATCACCTCCACCAATATTCCATGGAACAAAACTTCACAGGACCACACCTATCAACAGAGGAAAGGTAGTTTTTGTACTGGGCAGTCACATGCCTGGGTGAAATCAGAGATCTTGTGGCTGTAGACAAGAGGCAAAGGCTCTTGATCAGTTGTTTCAGCCAAGAGATGCTAGGTTATGTGCAGTAACAACCACAGGGGCTTAAGATGAAGGCTTGTTTCTCATTCGAGCAATTTTCCAGAGAGGCCAGCAGGGGACCCTGCTCATCTCAGTCCCTTGGGATTCAAGCACCATCTCAAATATTTGCAGTACAGTACCAGAGGGGTGAAAAGACCCTGACAGGAGTTAAATTGGCAATGAAAGGCTCTAGCATGGAAGTGCCACCTTTCACTTCTGCTCACAGCTAGTTGTCTGGAACTAGCGCCATCCATCCTCTAGGAGCCAGAACGTTTGGTCTTCCACGTTCATGGAAGAAAATAACCGGATATAGGGGACCAGCCTCCATGACTGCCCTGTTGACATAATCTGGCTGTGTGTCTCGGTACACATTATTAACATCTCTTTGCCTTTGTTTCTTTGTAGCTAAAGAGAAATAATAATTAGTAATACCTACCCTGCAAGGGAGTTATAAGGACACAACTTTCTAACATTCCCAGTCTCACACAGACATCTTGCTTGATGTCCAGGAGTGGAGGGCTGGTGTGCTCCTCAGGATCTCATGTGAGCTGAGTTTGTTTGTTGCCCTTTCAGACCGACTGTACAGACTTCCACGCAGAAAAACTCGTTAATGCAGCCGCAGGAGGCCAGGGAGGCACTGAAGCCAGCGTGGAAGTCTTCTTCGAGCCCAGCCACCTGGGTGAGACCAAGGGCATCCTGATTCTATCATCGCTCGCAGGTGGAGAGTATATCATCCCCCTCTTTGGAATGGCTCTGCCTCCCAAGCCTCAAGGTCCCTTCCCAATCCGAGCCGGGTACAGCATAATCATCCCCTTCAAGAATGTTTTCTATCACATGGTGACCTTCTCCATCGTTGTGGATAACCCAGCCTTCACCGTTCGCGCTGTAGAGTCTGTGCGGCCCAAGAAGATCAACAACATCACAGTCTCCTTTTGAAGGAAACCCGTCAGGCAGCAAAATCCCCATCACCACCAAGCTGATTGTGAGCTGCCCTCCTGGCGAAGGGAGTGAAACTGGAATTAAATGGGTTTATTATCTGAAGGGGATCACCCTTTAGTGGTAACCAGGGTTACCTATATCAGCCAAAAGCTATGCATCATTATCTTAGCCTGAAAAAGAATAAAGAAAACAGTAAGAATTCTAAAGGAACTGTTTTTATTCTTCTCATACAATTATAGGGACAGTTATTTCCATATTATGTGTTTTCCAAATATAGATATGAAATATCTATTTCATATTAAACATTATAACTACACACAGCAGATCTATATTTTAGACAACTGAATCCTTGTAAGTCCCTAAATTTAATTTCTTAACATAGCCCCAAAGCTCAAGTACTTTGTAACAATTCCCGTTTTTATCAAGAAGGCACAGGTATCACCTTAATGACCTTCCACCGTACAACACTTAGCAGTGCGTGACGCTGGGTACTGCAGTTTCTTTTTAACATCCAAAATGGTTTAAAAAGCCCCTAGATATGACTATTTTGATGTGGCATTTTATTCTGCTTTCACATAAAAGCCAAATAAATATTTTCAAAGGGATGAACAGATAACATTGGGGCAATCCAGGGACACTCCCGTCACTTTTTCTCTTGGCTTTTAATACCATCAGTGTTCGAATCCCACATCTCTCCTACACAGAAAGTTCTCACTGAAGTCTAGGCCCCGGAGAAAGGCTAACAGAGATCTCCCCGCCACACACACACACACCCAGCCTTGGATAGCACTCAGCGGGAGAGCAGGGACTCAACCCATCTGCACATCAGAACCACCTAACTCTCACTCAGAACCTGCCCCATCCCCATCTGATGTCATTGGTCTGGAGAGGGGCATGGGCATCTTTATTATATATATATATTTGTACAGCAGAGTTGAGAACCAGTGCTACAGATCAATCACCTGCCCTGTGCTGCAACTGAGTCAGGAAATCCCTGCCAGGGGAAGGACCACACCTCAGTTTGATACGTTGCAACTGCCACTATTTTGTGTGCACCTAAAGCGTGGTGATCCAAGTCAGTGCCTTTCTCAAACATCACTCCGGAAGCTTCACCTCCAAGGAGCAGTGGGGCACATTCGTCAGCCCAGAGACTTGGCTTCCCCTGGGTCTTGTGGTGTGTATTAATAGGACCACTTACCTATCAGCGTCACCTGTTGAAGTAAAGATGGTTAAAGTCCGGCCCTGGGATGAGTTTGCTTCTGCAAACTCTGACCCTCTGACGGAGGGTCCCCCTGCCCTCTACCTCTTCCCCACACTCATCCCCCACAGTTTTCCTGCAAGAGGGGCAGGAGGCTGGAAGAAGATGGCCTCTTGGGAATGAATGCTGTAAAGAAATGGGTCTCAAAAATGGTCCCTGGGCCAGCAGCAGTACTATCACCTGGGGATTTATTAAAAATCCAAACTCTCAGTCCCCATGTCAGATCTGCCAAATCAAAAAGTCTGTAGGTGTGGCCCGGCAATCTTTTAGCAAGCCCTTATACGTCAGAGGTGGCTTCATGGAGGGAGATTCTTCTACTTCTGCACCTCCCCACAACCCTAGCCCAGTATACTCTAGGACCAAAGAGGCTTTTTCTAGAATGTCCATAAACCCAGATCCTTGACAGTAGTCCTCCCTCGTCCTCAGGGGATATATTCCAAGGTGCCCAGTAGCTGCCTGAAACCACAGATAGTACTGAACACTCCATATGCTGTGGTATTTTCCTTTACATACATACCTATGATAAAGTTTAATTTATAAAGTAGACACAGTAAGAGATTAACAACAAAAACTAATAATAAAATGGAACAATTTTAATAATATGCCAGCATCACTACTCATGTGCTTCGGGGCCATTATTAAACTAAATAAGGTTTCCTTGAACACAAGCATTGCGATCCCATGACAGTTGACCTGCTAACCCCAAGTCATCTACTCAGTGACTGTCAAGTGGGTTGTGTCTACAGCATGCGTACGCTGGACCAGGGGGTGATTCACATCCTGAGCGGGATGGAGTGGGATGGCATGAGATTTCCTCAAGTTATTCAGAACAGCGTGCCACTTAAAATGGATGAATTGTTTATTTCTGGAATTTTTCATTTAATATTTTCATTCCACAGTTGACCACAGGTAACTGAAACCATAGAGGAGGAGGACTGCCGTACTTAATAGACAATTTATTTTTATAACCTCTAAAAACACCACTGATAGGTATGAAGACAACTAGATGACAGATTTTCCCAATGGTTAAGTGAGCAAAGATCGCTCTGACCAATCATCTGAGAGAATGCTAAGATCAATGAGCAAGTATGATGACTTGCAAATATACGGCGTCTGTATAAAGTCAGTGCTTCTCAAATATTAGTGTACATCAGCATCCCCTGGAGGGCTTACTAAAACAGATTGCTGAGCCCCACCCTCAGGAAGTCCCATCTAGGAGATTTGGGTGGGGCTTGAGAACTTGCATTTCTAACCACTTCCCAGTGATGCTCGTTGGTGATACCAATCAGACTGTGAGAACCACAACTCTAAAGCCTCCAGCCTCCTGGTTATTCCGAGTGGCCTATGGACCTGCAGCATCAGCATCACCTGGGAATCTGTTAGAAAGGCAGGCCCTCAGGCCCCACCCCAGACCTGTTGAATCAGAATTTGCATTTTCATGGACCTGCGGGCGATTTGCATGCACATTGAAGCTGAGGGTGCTACCTTAAGGTCCTTGGCAAAACTTGACCTTTGCCAAACCCATAGCCATAACTCTCTTCATTACAGCCCTGAGAGGAGTCTTACCAAATGTGCATAGGATCTAGTTGATGAAATTAGCCCTCCCCAAAATGTGCCTCCTTCCACCTATTCACCAGAGGTGTAGGTGAGGGGTCACGGCGGTGGGGGAGGAGGGGAGTAATTGGTCCATCACCCTACTCTTCAGAAGGGTTATTCCTTTTCAATAGTGGTGAACATGATACACCAAATGGTTCCTAAGGCTGAAGAAAAGATGGAAGAAGCTATATGCAATCTTGGCTAACATGCCACCAGTCAGAGCATGGCTTTTAACCAGCCTTGGGGTGGCTTGGGGCAACTCCCCCCACTTCAGATCTGTTCCAATGCTTCCCCAAGCCACTGAAGCTGTCCTTATACATTTTATAAAATTAATCAGGGAGAAGGGAGAGGGGAGAAACAAAATGAACCCAGGCTGCAACACACTCAGCATTAATCACTAGATCAGCCTGCGCTCAGACCTGCTTCCTCATAGCTGTTTGGTGCCTGCTGCTTCAGAATCACGTAGAGTAGACCCTGCTAAAGATCATTGTTCCCCTCAATGCTACAGAGGTAACAATTTGAACATTAGGAAACGTTATGTTTTCCATTTGAGATATTTATTCTTTCAAGTCCTGTGTACCAGTGAAACAACTGACATCAGCTGATCTGAAGGACCCCACGAGAAGCTGACTCACCAAAGAATGCAGTTTACACATCCTGACGATTTCTTCCATCTTACCCAACCAGTGACCCAGTTTTTCAGCCCTTCACCCTCCAGGATCCCCTTTAAAACCCTAGCACAGAACTCCTCCAGGAGATGGATTTGAGGGTCTCCTCCCATCTCATCACTCAGTGCCTCTGATCATGGAACTCTTTCTCTGCTGCATCCCCACTGTCTCTGTGCATTGGTCTGTTACTGCGCAGTGGGCACACAAACCTGTTGGTCCTGTAACACCACTGAATCTAGGGTCCAAATCCTCCTAGCCCCTGAGAGAGGAAGAAGTTCCTTCTCCCTGGGACCAAGAGCCAAGCTCAGATCCTGCCCCAATGTGAACCCTCTTACAGGCTGGTTTGAGATTGGGTGCATTTCTTTCCTTTAGGTTTTTCTCATGTTTCCTTGGACTCAAAAATAACAAAATAGTCTTATATCAGCAAATTTGGAATGGCAAAGTAGCTTCACAGGGGGCTTGATAAAAATAACCCTTCCAACACATGCTTGTGGAAGTTACATTGGAGAGTCCATTCTCAGCAAAGCAGACCAGGAGACTTCTAACTGGGGGATGTTCAGAAAATGTCAGGGTAGCTGTGTGACAGAACTCCAGGGAGCACTGTGCACAGAATACCATGGGAATGGGGCTCCCTGGCCTTGTTCCACACAGAGCCCCCAGTGAGTGTGGCATGCTAAGTCTAACCACTTCTTTAGGAGCCTCAAGTCAGAGGTGACAATATTATGATATTGGTGAGGGCCTGCCACATCTCAAGAGCCTCTACCTAATACCTTAAACCCTGTTGCCCTGAAATCCAGCTACAATTACATTGCTGTTGGAGAAACTGCTTTGTACAGTTTAAGATTTAGGTACAATTTCATACAATGTCACCAGCAGCCTCTTGGTGCAAGTTATATCATAACTTTTATATACCTTGTAATAGCTATTATGCATAGTTGTTACAGAACTATTACAAGTTCTAACGTAACAACCAAGCATCACACAGATGCAGATGAATTATAACTGTGAAATGATAACCAGTATGCAGTCAGGCACATCAGTTATCCCCCTAGTCTAGAAGAGCTTCAACAGGAATGGTCACAGGTCAGAGAAAAAGAACAAGGGCAGAAGGCAAAGGTGGCCCTTGCGCTTTATTTTTAGCACCAGTATTAGTTCAATTATGCATAAACAATCTTACCTAGTTGGCGTTTTTCACGATATTAGAGAAAATAGCCACTTCCTTCTAGGAACTTCTTACATAAAGGTAGGCATTGGTCTGGACCTTGAATAAAAAACTGGTTACTTAGCAACCTGAGCCAGAATGTAATTTCAGGAGAAAAGAATACTTCTGGTTTAAAAAAAAAAAAAAAATCCTTACTGTTTGAATTATTAAACACTGTATCATGACCCTTGGGAAATTCAGTTCACCTCTAAGAAAAAGCCAAACCAAAAAGCAAAAGAAACATGAAATATTATATTAGATATGGGTCCCGTGGAAATGCACACACATTGGAGAAATAGAACCAAATCATTCCCATTGATTTATGTTTTTTCAGTGTTTTGCATCAACCATCATCAAAATCCTAAAACCAAACTTTGCAAGACATTTGGAGATGTCTTTGGCAGTACTACTACTACTTGTTAGCACACCTACCTTCATTCATAGGATTGTGTCAGCAAAGGTTTTAACAGCTGTGAAAACCCCACCAGTATAGGAAAATACATTTTTTACGGATTTTTCTAGACATGATATCTCCATGACTTGCAGAGTTTTGGATTAGCCTTTGATTTCATTTTCTATGGTTGCATAACAAATTACCACAAAACTAGGAGAGCAAAACAACACAAATTTATTATCTCACAGCTTCCATGGGTTGAGAGACCAGTGTGAACTGGATTCTCAGCTCAGGGTTCCACAGGGCTGAAATCAAGGGGCTGGTCAGCTGCATCCTCATCAGGAGGCTCAACTAGGGAAAGATCTGCTTCCAAGGACCCTCAATGTGTTGGCAAAATTCATTTCCTTGTGGCCATATGACTGAAGTCCTTACAGGAGAGTCTCTCTTCCACTTCAAACTTCTTCTAATCTCTTTTAAGCACTCAGTTGATTCAGTCAGGCCACCCAAGTTAATCTCTCTTTTTATTAATTAAATGTCAGCTGATTAGGGACCTTAATTACATCTGCAAAATTTCTTCTGTGATATTACATAATATAATCATGTGAGTAATGCATAGCCCATCATATTTACAAGTCTTGTTCACACTGAAAGAGGGGATAATACAGGGCATGTACACAAAGGGGTGGGAATATTGGAGGTCATCCTATAAGTCTGCCTACCTTTACCCTTCATTCATTGTGTCCCTGCTTTCTGATCTATAAGTTGAGGATAATACTCCATTCTCAAGATTGTTATAAGGCCAACGTATGCATTTTTCATTCATTAAAGAAAAGTATCACCATGCATTCTGAAACTGTTTGTATTTGATATTCTTTGAGCTCCACTGTAATCTAGCCCTTGTCCTAAGTCCCTGTTCACTCTGAAAGCTTATGATAAGAAAGCCTGACGCACCTCCCTATTACTGCATATTTACCACACTCTGGCCATAAATTGCTTTTAAATATTTTGCCACATAGTTGGGATTTCTGTTCCACCATGTAATGTGATTCCCAAAGCATCTGAAGGGGCTGCTTTCCAGGAAACCCATCTAGAGACCTGTACTCAGCAGATCTGGGGCCTGTCTGTCTGTAACCAGCCCTCCTAGGCATCAGAGCATGGTAAATACACCCCAAGTCCCAAATGGTGGGTGACAGACACTGTTGGTACCTAAGATCTTACGTGGTAGACGGGTAGTGCCATTTTTAATTGAGAATTTACTTTGATGTGTCTTAGAAAAAACATACCTATTCAAACTCATGATTTTAGGGCACAAGCAAAACGGAAAGAGATTTAAGGTATTTAAGTGAGTTGATTTGAGGAAAATATTAAATAGATAATACGAGTGGCTAGAATATGGTGAAAGTGATGACAGTGTTACTGCAGTTAGGGAAACATCTGCATCTAGGAAATTGGTAAGTGACCAAGTACTGAATGAACTAGTGAATTCGGTGAGTATTGAATAAATTATGTTAAGTGAATCAGACTCCAAGAACCCATTCGGTCTTACGAACGTCTACAGAAGCCCACCACGTGCCATCAGTTGAGCTACACACTCATTAAAGCACGTCTGAAATCACACTCCAGATACCTGGCGCGCAGCGGGATGGCGTGCGCGGTGTAGGTGGAGCCTTGCGAGGGCGTGGCTAATCCACCTGAGGGCTGCGGTGGGGGCGTGGCTGGCGAGGGGCGGGTCCTCGCAACGGAAAGCGGAAGTGTTGTAGAGTCATGTGACCCGAGTAACATGGCCGCTGTCCCGTGAGTACCGCTGGTTCCCGGCGAGAGTTGTTAGGCGGCCAGGGTCAGGTTTGCTGCAGCGGGGTCCGGGCCCGGGTTCCAGGGCGAGGCGGCGGAGCGTGGCAGGCAAGCCCGGAGCGGCGTGGTCCATGCGCCGGCGCCGGGGGCAGAGCGGAGCCGCAGACTCCCCTGGCCCCGGCGCGGCCCGGGCAGCCGCGGGCTAAGGAGTCGCGAGGCTCCCCGAGCTGCCACCATGAACCCCGAGAAGGATTTCGCTCCTCTCACGCCTAACATCGTGCGCGCCCTCAATGACAAGCTGTACGAAAAGCGGAAGGTGGCAGCGCTGGAGATCGAGAAGTAAGAGCCGCAAGGACCCCTCCCTGGCTAAGCAGCCCCTGACTGCTCTGCTCCCCAGGGGGACTCCTCACGCCTTCCCAGCCAGGGTTATTTTCCCAGGTTTTAGGCCCTTACCTTAGCGCAGTGATTAAGAGCAGATTGGGAGCCATATCTGGGAGTCCCCCCTTTACTCCTGACTGGCTGTGTAATTCGGTCCCAGCTTTTTAACCTCCCGGTGCCACAAAGGGCTGCAGTGAGAATGAAGTGACATCATGTATGGGTAGTGCTTTGCACAGTGCATGGCACAAGGTGAGTCTTCGGTGCGGTGCCACCCATACCAGCAAATCAGAGAGTTGTCTCTGTGGTGGGAGAGAAGTCAGAAGCCGGAGAATTTGCAGGTGATGCTGACCAGCCTGGTTTCTTACCCAGCTTCCGAGAAGTGAAGGGGACTGTTAGTGACCAAGTAGAGAAATCAGGTCGGAAATCTCGTGAGGCTCAGAGAGTTGTTTGTTTTATCTGTGTTATAACACCCTTCCCTGCAAATGGAAGTAGAAATAATTTGACCTTTCTTGCTTCTGCAGTCTTGTTACATGGATGTGTAACAGCGATCTTTTCTTTATGTCCCAATGTACAAAACAACGAAAGTTTAACTGGGGATGTTTTTTTAAGTTTTTTGGTTTTGGTTTTGGTTTTTAACTGCAGTATTATTTTACTTTTGTGGGTTTTTTCCCAGTCAAATCTTAGTGTTAAAGTCCAGTGAGTGAGTGATTTCAGAAAAGTGAAAAGAAGCAGGCTGTGAAACTGGAAGAATACTAGTCTGGGAGTCAGAAAAGGTAGATTGTAGTTCTGTTCTGTCCAGTAGAGTAGCCGTTGGCCATGTGTAGCTATTATAAATTTAAATGATTAAAGATTAAACTTTAGTTTCTCAGTCACACTACCCATATTTCAAGTGTTCAATAGCCACGTGTAGCTGTTGGCTACTATATTGGGCAGCACAGATTATAGACTGTTTCCGTCATTGCAGAATGCTGTGTTGGACTGCTCGAATCTGTTCTATGGTGTGACATTCATTCTTTAACCTGGGGCAAATTCCTTAACTCAGGGTTTCTCAGCCTCTGCTCATGTCTCCATTCACATTTTGGAACAGATGATTTTTGGTTGTAGTGGGCTGTCCTGTGTCTTGCAGGATTTTTAGCAGTGTCTCTGGCCTCTTCTCACTGGATGCCAGTAGTGCTTCATCTGTTGTAACAATCAAAAATGTCTTCAGACATTGCCAGATGTCCCCCGAAGGAGCAAAATTGCCCCAGTTGAGAACTGCTGCTTGTAATCTAAGTGTTGCTTTGGATTTTAGTTTCCTCCTCGACGAAAGGGTTTGGACCTTGATAAGAAACCCCGCACCCCGCCTCCATTCAGCTCTCATGCTCAATATGTCCACAGCCATCTAGCTGCCTCTCTCGTCAGACACCACTTTCTTGACTGCTCTTTTTATATAGCTTTTTGTTTATAACTGACTGTCACAAATGCTAGCAAGTCTTACTGCACATTGCCATACTGAATAGAGGGATCCAGAGATGATGTATAGACATGGTTCCATGTCCATGGGGTTTTGTTGGCTTTGAAGTTGCCTTGACACCTAGTTTCGTCCCTCACCCACTCTGCTTCTCAGGAATATCTGGTTTTATTATAGCTTGAGTCATCTGTTGAGTCCTTGAAGACAGAGGTGTTCATCTTAATATTATTGTTGCTTCCAGCACAACCTGTGTATCTGTTCTCACTCTGCAGACGGTTCTGTAAGGGTTTTGTCTTTGATAGAGTTCATTTTATATTGGACATCGCCCTTGATTTATGGAATTTAGAGAAACTCGCCAGTGCCTTAACTGGACTGTGAACTTCTTAAGAGCAGTGAGTTCTGTTTATGTATCTGTTTTATTTATCCTTAGCACTTAGCCTGGCAGCACTTGACAGTTGGTGTCCAAATAAATGAATGACCATACATTTTCCGTGGGAAAATAACATTGCAGGCTCAGGACCTTGCTGCTCAAAAGCATGGCCTACAGACAGCAGCATCAGGATCACCTGGGAGCTTGTTAGAGGTTCTCCAGACGTATGGAATCATAATCTGCATTTTAACAAGATCCCTGGGTGATTTGTGTGCACATTAAAGTTTGAGAAGCACTGGCCTCAGAGACCCTCTCATCTGTTTCCAGCCTTCTCCAGTCATGCTTAGAATGAAGAATGGCTGGTTAGTTTGATGCCTTCCTCAGAACGTGTGTTTCACAAATTGCTTGGAGACAGATACTGACTTATTTATCTGTGCTTCACCAGCATTTTGCGTGTCTGAGCACTTTCTCTGTGTCAGGTACACATAGGATATTGTATGTTTTAATATATTCTTCATTTGGCCTGGTCAAAGTGACCCGCAACAAACACAGACTATTAATTAATCTCATTAATCAGACTGCAGATGCCTAATAAAAGAAGAGTCCGAATATTGACAGTTATCTGTGTAGTGTAAATGAGTCAGTTCATGTGCTTCCTAAATAAAAGTGCCTAGTCTTGTTCTTAGATTAAGTGGCCACTTTAAGATACCCTATTTCCTGAGAGGCTGCGTGGCATGGTGTTTTAAGAGCAGGCTCTGGAACTGGGGTCCAGGCTCCCATTTACTGGCTAGGTGACTCTGAGCAAGCTAATTAACCTCTGTGCCTCCATTTCTTCATCTGTAAAATGAGAATAATAATAATAATAATATACATAGAGTTGTTTGAGCTAATGTTGTAAAGTGCTCTATTAGTCTTTTCTTGCACTGCTATAAACAAATACCTGAGACTGGGTAATTTATGAAAAAAGAGATTTATTTGGCTCACGGTTCTGCAAGCTGTATAGGAAGCATAGCAGCTTCTGCTTCTGGCGGGGCCTCAGGACAGTTCTAATCGTGATGGAGGGCAGAGAGGGAGCAAGGCTTCTCACATGGTGGGAGCGGAAGCAGGAGCAAAAGAGACCGAGCAGGGAGGTGCAGCACACTTTTAAACAACCAGCTCTCTTGAGAACGCACTCACTATCACAAGAACAGCACCAAGAAGATGGTGCTAGGCCATTCGTCATCACGGGAGAAATCCACCCCCATGATCCAGCCACCTCCCACCAGGCCCTGTCTCCAACACTGGAAGCACCAGTTCAACAAGAGATTTGGTGGGGACACAGATCCAACCATATCAAGTACTTAGTGTAGTACTGGGCACATTGCAGTTGTTATAAACTATATGTATAGAGAGAGAATTATTATATAATTGCCCTAATTATTTCTAACATATGTATATCACATAGTTGTCATCTGTCAGTACTGCTGTTACCACTTTTTGGTAGGGGGAGTGACAGCCTCCCATATTTGCCCCATGCTAATCCCTGGAGGCTGTGAATATGGTATGTTACATGGCAAGGGGGAATTAAGATTGCTACTCACTAACCTTAAAATAGAGAGATTATCCTGGATTATCGAGTTGGGCCCGATGTAACCCTAACCAGGAGAGTCAGTGTCAGAGTGATGTGATGTGAGAAAACTTACCCTGTCATCACTGGCTTTGAAGATGGAAGGGAACCACCAGCCAAGGAATGCTGGCAGCCTCTAGAAGCTGGCAAGAAAATGGATTTTCCCTTAGAGCTCCAGAAAATAACATAGCCTGCCAACATCTTGATTTTAGGTCAGTAAGACCCATAGTAATACATGCGTTGTTTGTGATTTTTTTTAATTTTTTAATTTCTTTTATAGAGATGGGTTCTCGCTATGTTGCCCAGGCTGGTCTTGAACTTCTAGGCTGAAACAAGCCTCCCACTCAGTCTCCCAAAGTGCTGGGATTACGGGCATGAGCCAAGGTGCCTGACCAATTTATATTATTCTAAGCCACTAAGTTTGTGGTAATTATTACTGTAGCAAATAGAAAACAAGTACAGCTCTACTGCCATTGTTCTAAATCTACCACCCTGGCCAGACTGTGAGCTTCCTGAAAGCAGGATCCATGCCTTCATATCATCTTTGTAAGCTCAGTGCTTGCCAGCACTTGGCAGGTGTTAGTAGAAGACTGAAGCACTAACCGCTCATCAGGTTTGCCCCTGGCTTTCCCAGATCAAATAGTCAACCCACAGCTTCTTTTTTGGCCTGAGGGCAGCCATCATGGTAAGGTTTGATTAAAGCTCCAGAGGATAGAATACGTTGTATTTGTCTGCTGGAGCTGCCATAGCAAAATACCACAGACTAGATGGTTTAAACAACAGAAATGTATTTCTTACTGTTCTGGGGGCTGGGAAATCCAAGAGCAGGATGCCTGTAAGGTAGGTTTCATCCTGAGGCTTCTTTTAGCTTCTAGGCAGCTGCCATCTCACATGTGTGATGTGTGTTCACTTGACCTCTTCTTTTGGATAGGGAGGGTGAGGTGGTAGCTCTAGTGTCTCTCTCTTTTTCTTTTTTTTTTCTTTTGGAGACAGGGTCTCACCCCGTCACCTAGGCTGGAGTGCAGTGGTGCAGTCATAGCCCACCGCAGCCTTGAACTGGGCTCAAGCTGTTCTCCCACCTCAGCCTCCCAAGTAGCTGGGACTACAGGCACACACCCCCATACCCAGCTAGTCTTGAACTCCTGGCCTCAAGCAATCGCTGAGATTACAGGCATGAGCCACTGCCCTAGCCTGGTGTCTCCTCTTATAAGGACGGTGATCCTGTGGAATCAAGGGCCCCACCCTTACGACCTCTTTTAACCTTAATTACTTCCTTATAGGCCCTCTCTCCAAATCCAATCACACTGTGCATCAGAATTTCAATATATGAATCTGGGGGTTGGGGGACTGTTCAGTCTATCACAGTGATCATAGTGAAGCCTGAGAGTGCACGTATATAAAGTGCTGTCTGCCCCATTTTGGATGGTTGGGAGGATACAGAAAAGCTTCCTTTTGTTTGGCCATCATATACCCCTCATCTCATTTATCGTATACCCCTCATCTCATTTATCGTATACCCCTCATCTCATTTATCGTATACCCCTCATCTCATTTATATAACGTGCTGTCTGCCCCATTTTGGATGGTTGGGAGGATATAGGAAAGCTTCCTTTTGTTTGGCCATCATATACCCCTCATCTCGTCTACTTTGCGGGGCTGCCCTGTGAACGTGGTGGTGTCACCCCGTTTCACAGGTGAGGAAACAGGCTCACTGAGGTTAAGTAATCTTCCCATGGTTTCACAGCTAGAACCTAGCTAGAAAACTCAGGTTCATGTGTCTCAGAAGACGTTCCCACTGCATGACTGGTTTTCCCTACCAAAAAGGAGACATACTTAGAATAAAAGGAATTTCATACTTGAAATTCTCCACAGTGGTTTTAGCTGCCACTTTGAGTTCTCCAGAGCTCGGGTAACAGAGCCAGTCCTGCCTATGGGTTCCAGTGAGGAGTTAAAACCACTAATAAGAGGGGGTTGTATCATGATGACAGGCCTCTCAGGCACTAAAAATGCAAGGAGATGGATGCTTGCCTCACCTGAAGGACCCCCGGATCCAGAATCTTGAAACCACCAGTGTGGTGTTAAGTGACCACACTAACTGGCTAAATGTTGGGAGACAGTTGTGCAAAGTCCTGGAGAACTTTTGCCCCTACAGCCTTATTCCCACAGGACCACACAATTTCCTGTAAGATACGGCAGTCAGGTTAGGATTTTTATCATGGCTGTTGCAGGTTTTGTGGGTTTTCAATTTTAATATAGTCATTGATCAGTCATAATGAAAAGGGCGGGAAGATGCTAGGCTGTCTTCCCAGAAGAGTCTAACGTTGGGGAGAAATGCTAGCAGGCAGTCAGATCAGTGTGGTGGGTGCTCGCTTTGCAAGGCGTCATGGAGGCAGGGCCCCCACTGTCTCACTGCTGGCTGGGAGAGACAGCGCCACTCATGGTCAAGTCTCTAGTGGTCCTGAGCTTTGAGTTCCGTCTGTGGTCCTACCTCCCTGAATGCACCTGATCTTGTCTTTGAACTTGGAGTTCAAAAGCCAGCATATGTAAATGCCCTGCTAGGTGGCCCAGGCCATGCCCCCTGAGAGCCCAAAGCCCCAGGGAGGGCTGCTTGGAGCAGAGCTCCTGAATCACGCCTCCCTGCCTGCTGGCTGTGGGGGAGGCGAGTCCCTGGAGCTCTGTGAACATGAAAGTTGAACAGGTAAAAGCTGACCTGGCTCTTTGGAGCCGACCACCGCTGTGGGGAAGGTGCCAGAGTCCTGTGTCGCTTCAGGGGGATACATTTTGAGAAATGTGTTGTTGGGCAGTTTCATCATTGTGTGAACAACATAGAGTTACTCGCACAAACCTAGATGGTGCAGCCTGCCACACACTAGGCCGTATGGTCGAGCATATTGTCCCTAGTCTACAAACCTGCACAGCATGTGCCTGCTGAGTACTTAGGCAGTTGTAACACAGTGGTATGTGTGTACCCCAGTATATCTGAACATAGAAATAGTGTAGGAAAAATACAATTTTATCATCTTACGGGACCACTGTGGAATATGCAGTCTGTTGTTGACCAGAATGTCCTTATATGGCACATAACTGTTTTTAGTACCCAGTGACTCAAGGTAATTTTTGGAGTGCGGGTCAGAATTCCACCTAGCTTGGCCGTTTATCAGCAGTAGGACCCTGTTTAAATTGTTTAATCCCGGGGTCACAGGCTGGCCCCTAGGGGCTGTGACCTACACGCAGACCTGTTTGATTTGGCCTGAATCACAAAGTATTTTAAATTGAGAACTTTCACAGTGAAATTCAGGTTTCTGGATTATCTTATAGACTTGGGAGATGTGGCCCGCGTTCCTGCAGAGCAAATTGGCGGGAGCTTTGCCACCTGTTGGCAGATTAACCCAAGCCTGTTTTACCTCCTGGGCTTTCCCCTGTGTCTCCTGCCTGGCCTCTGTGAGCATTTGAGTTTGTGATCTCTGGTTGAACCTCTCTGTGCCTCAGTTTTCTTATCTAAAAAAAAAAAAAGCCCCTTGAAAACATTATGCTAAGTGAAAGAAGCCAGCCGTAAAAGGCCACATATTGTATGATTCTATTTATATCAAGTGGCCAGAATAGGCAAATCTGTAGAAACAGAAAGTAGACTCGGGGTTGCCTAGGGCTCAGGGGAAGAGATTCGGGGGAATGGGGAGTGACTGCCGGTGGGTGCGGGGTTTCTTTTGGGGAGGGTAAAAAAAAATGTTCTACAATTGATGGTGGTGATGGTTGCACAACTTTGTGAATATACAAAAGGCTGCTGACACCTGCACTCTAAAAGAGTGAATTTATGGTATGTGAATTGTGTCCCAATGTTTAAATTAGTGCTGTTTTGTTACAGTCTGAGGGAAGCATTTGTCAGTGGTCAGAACTACTGTCACCTGAGATCACAACAAGCCTCCTGCTGTCACCAACTCTTGCTTCTCCTTTGTAGTTTTTTCCACTGGTTGGATCCGCTGTATGCTCAGTACGTGCTCATTCCGACTTCGCATCTGCTCATTTCTTAACAGTTCATTCCTAGGCCTCTTCAGAAGGTCGTGAGCCCTTCCTCAGGGACACATGTTCCGCTTCCCCATTCAGTTTTGGAGACTGGTTAACACGTGGAAACCAAATTACTTAAACACTCGGCAAAGCAGCTGGCCGAGATGTTTACCCAGATCCTCTTTAGGACGCTGCTGCCTGGATATGCCATCTGAGTGTGGTGTGTTGCAGCGAGAACTGGGATGGATGGTTAGACTTGCCAGGGGGAAGAAAAGGCAGCAGCCCCAAGTCCATGGGGAAAGTTTCACATCACAGGAATAAATGTCACCTGTGGGTTTATCTTTACATCCGTCTTGGAGCCAGGAGCGTAGTGGGTGCCCAGCCAACGTGTATGGAACGGACAGCAACCTCGTGTGTGTGTATAAGATTGCAGCTTGTCTCTGCATTCTCACTCTGCACTAATACTGTTACTTGAGCATGTGCAGTACAGAGCACAGAATGTGATTATCCAATTCTCTAAAAGCCCTCTGAAGTCATTGTCATGATCACCCACCTACAGCTGAGGCTATTCCCTCTGAACACATGGGAACCTGAGTTCAGTGGCTAAAACCTCTGCCACCTAGGACAGAGGTTGGGACATGGGGCCGTCACCAAATGGCATGGGATTGCAGTTAAACGAAATCACAAATGCAACGTGCCTGGCACACAGTGGGCACCCCACTGGTGGTAGCTGTGCTGTTTGGGGAGGGGCTAGTGTAACATAATGGATGACATTTTAGATCTTGGGGTTAGAAAAGCCTAGATTTGATTTTAAAATCCATCATCTGCAACTTGCATGACTTTGTGTATGTTTCTTACTTCTCTGAGCCTCAGTTTCTGCAAACTGTAAAATGGTTATAATGGTACTTTTAAGGTTTCAATTAGACCCTGTGTGTAAAGCAGGCAGCACATTGCCTGGCAGGTGGTAAGTGCTCAGCTGATGGTTACTTACTCTCTTCCTGCGTTCACAGAAGACCAGCGCTAGAGCCTCATTTCAAAACATCTCAAGTAGGCGCCTCATCTGTACTCCCTGTGTGTGGGAGGAATGCCTTGACGATGACCAAGCACTGTGGGGAAGTGTATGGAGAAAGCTACGTTTCTCTTGGCCTTAGTTCTGCACAAGGGAATTGCCATCTGTAATTCAGTACAATTGGTTTGCAGCTGAAGTGGCTTAGGGAGATGGGAGGGAGGGACTGTGACATAGTTGAAAGGATATGGACTTGGTAGATGTCAAGGGTTCAGACCTTCCGTGACCCTAGGAAAGGGGCTTGATTTCTCTATGACTGTTTCAGATCCGGAAGATGGGAGTAAAATAATAATAGCTACAGAAGGAGGTGTCCTAAGGAATAATTGGCCCTTGGAATACTCAGCAGAGTGTGAGTGCTTAGGAAGTGGTCAACTCAATAGTCCTTGTGTGACCTGTGATAGTCTCCTGTGACTGTCACCGTTCTGTGGTACAGAGTTAAGCTAAGGGGTCCTGTGGCTGTGTTGGGTGGCCCCAGGCTCTCCCTTGGCTCATGAAAGTCCAGATGTGTCTTGCACTGTCCGTGGCTGCTTCTCCTATCAGGGAGTGGGTAGTCGGTGTGGCAGTCTTTGAGACATGGAGGGTGGCGTCAAAAGCTTGACGCTGGCCCCCCTTGGGGCTTGTATCTTCTGGGACATGGTTGTTCCTGCCATCCTGCAATGCCACTGGCCAGCTGAGAACCCAGGCTCTGAGCAGTGTCTAGAGGATACCTCTGCAGCCAGGGTTCTTCAGAACTTTTTGGAGGAAACCAGGCAGAAGTGGATTCTGTCCTCTGGTGTATAAGACAGCAATGTCCATGACCTTCACATTAGTGAAGGTCTCCAGGGATTTGTGATCGTGAGAGTTTCTGGGCCAGATACTAACTTCAAAGCTAGTTCAGCCTCAGATCCCCCACCTCTGGCTCGCAACCTGTAGATGAAAGAAGGGATAGTGTGGTCTTTTGAAGAGACACTAAACCTGGAACTGGGAGTGCCCAGGTTTTCAACTTCACTTACTCTGCTTCCCCTTGTAGTTGCTTTTTTTGTCTCTGCACTTGCCTTGTGAAGTAGAGACTACACCACAGGCTGGCTGACTAGGGCAGTTCTGGAGCACCTAGTGAGGGGTTAGAGCACGCCTTCAGCTGCCCTTCGGGCGTCATCCAAGCCTGTGCACCTTTCCCCGACCACCAGCCACAGCTCTGGTGACCTGAGCCCTTCTTGGTGTGCATTTTTGGGTCCTAGTAATAGTGCCCTTTGGTCCTCCTAACCTGGACTATAAGAGTGGAGGGCAAGGACCGTCCAAATGCGATATTGATTAACCTGCAGGTTAGGTTTGGGTTTGCAGAGCACTCCCATGTCACCAATATGGCAGTGTGGGGTTTTGCCCCAGGTTTTCCCTGCAGCTCAGACTGCCTGTCACCCCTGCCAGTCTTGACAAGTGTTTACCCACCTACTGCACGCAAAGTTCTGGACTCAGAGAGAGGCCTAGTGCTAGAGATGCAGATGCATAGTGCCAGTCCTCAAGTACTTTTTCAAGAAGTTGTGGAGGGGCAGGCATGATGGCTCACGCCTATAATCCCAGCACTTCCGGAGGCCAAGGTGGATGGATCACTAGAGGCCAGGAGCTCGAGACTAGCCTGGCTAACATGGTGAAACCCCATCTCTACTAAAAATAGAAAAAATTAGCCAGGAATGATGGCAGGCGCCTGTGATTTCAGCTACTCAGGAGGCTGAGGCAGGAGGATCACTTGAACCCAAGAGGCAGAGGCTGCAGTGAGCGGAGATCATGCCAGTGCCCTCCAGCCTGGGCCACAGAGTGAGACTCTGTCTCAAAGGAAAAAAAAAAAAATTGTGAAGGTAGGAATCACGCATGAGAAGGAATTAGAAGGAATTTACCTGCTGACATTCCACAGCACGTTGCTGGGCACAGAATGAGGGCTCCTGAGTCCTTCTGCACTCACTTCGTGGGATCATCAGGAAAGGCAGGGGGTTGGATTTGAGCTGAACTTTGAGGGCTGGGTAGAATGTAGAAGGGACCAGGAGCTTTTCTAGAGAGTGGGTAGATGGGAGGTGCAGCAGTGGGCCAGGCAGGGCGCAGTAAGAACGCAGGCCTGGCGGGAGTAGAAGCCTGTGCTGGGAGCCTGGCAGGAAGGCTGCAGAGGTCGGCCTGTCCCTGTTTTGCTTGCCCCAAGTGTCAGACAAGGAGAGTGGGCTTGATTCATGGAACAGATTCTTCCTGCCAGTGGCCCAGGGGTTGACCCCAGACCCGGTGCTCTCCAGGCTGGCGTACTGGTGAGGACAGGTTCCATGGTTTGCCCTCCAGCCATTGTTTGTCTGCCTGACGCCTGTTTTCCTGGAGATGAAGAATATTCTACCCTTAAGTGCAGTGGTGGAGACAGTAGAAACTTGGAGTTCCTGGGGCCACAGGGCCTGAATGGGCTGTCATTTTTGTAGTGGCCTGGGGTGCTCTGAATTGAGTCCTAGTGGGACTCTGGTGGGGGAGGCCTTCCGGCTGGTGCCAAGCAGGGAGACATTTGCTCTTTGTGAAGATGAGGGGTGGGGAGGGAATGCTCAGCACAGAAATCCACCTTTCCCGTCTCCTCTCTCAGGAGGCCCTGTTACTCTTGCAGGCTGTCACTCCGACATCAGAGCCGCTTTCCTCGTAGGCTTCAAAGCTTCCTACGCGCCATTCAGACCCATACCACCTGCTGGTGCAGACTGCCCTTCCTAAAGTTCACACCAATCGCGAGCTCATGGCCTTCTCTAGCTCCTCACATCCACTGGGGCTAAATGCCCGTCCCTTTGCCAAGTGTCCAGGGTCCCTTGCTGCATGACTGGGAGCAACTTTTCCAACCCTGTTGCCTGTGGCTTTTGTTTCTGCCAAATCAAATGCCTGCTCCTCTTTGCTCTGAGCCTTTGTTCAGCCTCAGCCTCACCAGCTCCAGAATGAACACCTCCTCATCCTTCAAAACCCGTCTACAATGCTGACCCTTATAGAGCCCTAGTACATCCCTGCCTGGCAGACACCGATCGTTCTCTTTCCAGCCTGCCCCGGCTCACCTCATACTCTTCTGACCAAGTGTTTTTTCTGTTTACACAGTATTCCTTAAGCCCTCTCTTCTTTGCCCCTCTTTCCACCCTGGCAGAGAGCTCCTTGGGGGCAGGGAATAGCTCTCATCCACTGGCTGCCGCACAGGAGGAGTCCCCTTTCCAATTGCTCGGGGAATGTTTGTGACCTGAGACAAGGAGACAGGAGAGGAGGTGGCTTCAGGGTGGCCTGCACTGCCGTGCAGGTTGGCTTTCCTTTGGACCCCTTGCTGAAGCTCCGAGAATGTCCCCACTCCCACTCCTAGTGCCGCTGTAACTTGTACCAAGCGGAAACATGTCCTGGCTTCCTGGGCAGGCTGTCTGGGCAGGTGTGGGGAGGCACAGCTGCTCTAGCAGGCCTTGGTGCATCCCACATCCTGGACTCTTCAAGAACAAGGAGACCAGGTTCTAGATCTTTGCACAATTTAGGAAAATAAGTGTTTTCATCAAAGGCATTTGAAATCCAACTAGAAACAAGTCATTCTCAGTTCTCAGAGTGGATTTATAAATTCTTTAGGCAGTGTGAAAGCCCAAATTCAGTCTCTTAGGATTAATAAAAGGGCTGCTGCTGCATTGGCCGGGAAACGAACCCGGGCCTCCCACGTGGCAGGCGAGAATTCTACCACTGAACCACCAATACCCAGATGTTAGCAGCTGTGTGCTCACCTCCCTTTAACCCCATTCCTGTGCCTCCTTGTGTGTAAGTTGATTCGTAGAATATGAAGCCAGTCTCTGATGCTGCCACATCAGCACAGTTGCAGGAATGGAGCACTCAGGCTGCAGAAAAGGAGGAGAAGGCAGGAAGCAGGAGGGTGTGCGTGTGCGTGTGCGTGTGCAGTTGATTTGCCTTCAGACCTTGCAACAGAAACTAAAGCTTGAGTCTTTCTTGGTAGCAAAAGTATATTAAAACTTTGGGGGACTTTTTTTCCCCTCTGATGTTTGAGTCCTCCCACCACATTCTGCCTGTAGTCTTGTGTTAAACTGTGTTACTGTTCTCAGGTTTCATTCCAGCTTCCTGTGGAAGACTGGCCAAGGCTGAGGACAGCACAACAGGAGTCCCCTCAAGGTGCAGGCATCAAGTTCATGGCTCCACAGCCATAGAGAGTGCTTCTCTGGAGAACCCAGCAGCTCGCAAGTGCGCATGTAGCAGGGAAGTGTGGTTCCAGATTTGTGGGCACCCTTGGCTGCTGCAGGTCTCGTGTAGTTGGGGAGACTGGCTCCTCTAGTAGGATCTCTCTGTGAGGAAAACTGGCCAGGAAAAGGCAGAAAAAGCAACACTGCATTGCATTGGCCGGGAATCGAACCCGGGCCTCCCGCGTGGCAGGCGAGAATTCTACCACTGAACCACCAATGCTCCAGCTGTTTGCTAGAGCATCTGCAGGGCATTTGACAAGGGCCTGTCTCTGTCAATACTTAGGCACTCTGACAGATGATTGGGTCTCACCTGGCTGGTTTGTCCAGTTTGGGAGACCAGACAAGTTGATGTAGAACCATCCTTGCCCCGCCTTAGTACACTGCTTTGAGAGTTGGGGCCTATGAACTGGAGTTCACCTTCTGTCCAGAGGCCCTGGGTTCATCCACAGGCCCATCCCCATAAAGATCAAAGCAAGGGGCAACTCACAGGCCACTTGTACAGCTCCTTCCTGAAGCATCCATCTCCTCTCCAACGTCCACCACCCCAGAGCGAGACCTATTTTGTCACCTCTTGCGTGAACAGTGCCTGGCGCATGATAGGTGCTCCATGTGATTGGCTGTATTAAATCTTTACCAAACCACTGCCCGGTCCCTCTTTGAACAGCCTTTTTGCAGGAGTGCTCACTGTCTCACAGGACAGCACATTTGTTTTTAATTACTAGAAAGTCCTAGCTCTGATTAGTAGAAAGCGCCTGAGCTGGAACCACACAGACTAATGGACACCTTTTGGACATGATTATTCTTAAAATTCTTCAAGTCAACTTGAGACCTCATTTGTGGAACAGGTGAGCAAGATAACTGCCATGATTGGATGCAAAGCAAGGAGAGAGAGTGCCTGCAGTTACTTTTTAAGGCTGAGGTCTCTAGACTGCCGTTTTTCCACCTTCAGTGGCTCCACCAGTGTCATCCCTCACGCCTCCTGTCCTCATCTCGCAAGCATATCCAGGCTCCTTAAGACAGCCTTTCATATGCGCCGCTCCCTGGTACATGAAATCTATTCTTCTAACTGGGGATTCCCAGGTTACCACCAGCAGCCCATCCCGCTGCTGTTCTGTTCTCTGGGGCCCTGGACAAGGGTGCCTACTTCCGCATCCTTACCTCTGCCAGCAGGGCTCCTTTTGCCAGGAATGCCTGTTTCTTTCCCTTCCGCCTCCTTCAAGATCCGGCTCCATCCCACTTCCAGGCAGACTTCCCTGACCACCCCAGCTGCCTCTTCTACATCAGTGATCTGGGGCATCCTGCCACCACATGCCATGTGAGACCTGTCGCCCCAGAGATGCTGTGAGCTTTGGGAGGGCAGAGGCCTGGCCTTCGTATCCATGGGGCTCTGAAAACAGACTAGTCTATCATGGAGTCAGGCCTCCCTCAGCTCCACCACTAGGGGCCCGGCCTGCCTGGGGAGTCATCCTCCCTGGGTGACCAGCAGCCACTCCCTCCCACAAAGGCAGCCTCCCTCCGACCTGCTGCTCTCCCCACCAGCGTCACTGCCCAGGGAGACACCTTGGGGACACCGTCTACCCTACCCTCCTCTCCCCTCTTATATCAGCTATTAATGCTTTTCCATTTAATTCTAGAAACATTCCCCGATGCTCTTTCCGACTGCCTCAGTCACATTTCAGGACCTCCTTACCCCATAGCTACAGTGTTCTCCTGAACGTCCCCAGCATCAGTCTCCCCTCAAACTCATGCCTGCCCCAGCCCTGCTTCTCCAAGCCACCACCGGAGATGTCCAGTTGGAACATGGGGCTGAGCATGTCATCCCTTGCTGGAAAACTTCCACCAGCTCATCGTTTCCTTACCTGTCTCTGGCCATTCCTTCCACACGCTGGAACCCTCGTCCTGTCCCAGATATGCCATGTCAGCTTGCGTGGCCTTGGCCTGATTCTTCCCTATGCCCGAGGTGCCCTGCCTTCCTTTCTTTACCTGGAAAGTGCCTGTTACTGTTTTTAAAATCTGACTCAACTGGCACCTCCCTGTAGCCCTCCTGGACGGCCCGAGGAGACGGAGCCCATTGCATTTTCTTGCTTCTGTGATATCACTGGCGCCACTTTGCCACAACTATTTGTTTGCATGTGGATCTTACCCATTACACATTCTAGCAACGTCCCTAGAAATAGTCGCTCAGACGCAGAGGGTTTCTGAGATGCACGGATGGAAAGCTGAGTAAGTGTTGAATAAAGACAGTTGATCAACAGATGATGCATTGTACTTTTTTGGTCCCAGTGACACATTCATTTGCATTCTCTGAGATTCCCAGAAGTGAGCTAGCACCACTGTTCCTTATTCCATTGTACACAGAGGGAAACTGAGACCCAGAATAGGGAAACAACCATGGCTCAGCCAGCAACAGAACTGAGACCTGCCCTGAGACACCCATCTCCCAATTCCTCTTTCCAAACAGGTCATCTCCCTTCCTCATTGCAGCCCCAGGCCCTGGAGGCCACAGCAGAGGTAGCCTGATTTCCACAGCCCCTCTCTCCTCTCTCTCCAGGCTGGTCCGGGAGTTCGTGGCCCAGAACAATACCGTGCAAATCAAGCATGTGATCCAGACCCTGTCCCAGGAGTTTGCCCTGTCTCAGCACCCCCACAGCCGGAAAGGGGGCCTCATCGGCCTGGCCGCCTGCTCCATCGCACTGGGCAAGGTGGGCCTTTCACTCAAGGAACAGACATACCAGTCCCGGCCTTGACGCTGACCAAGCCATCCAGATGCCCTCCCTCTCAAGGCCCAGCAGGGCATTGTAGACCTGTGTTTTATTACCACTCTGTCCACACCTGAGACCAGCAAGTCTGGCTTTGCGGCCTGGCAGCCTGGTCCCCTAGGCATGGACCCTCTCCTGGGAAGCAGACTTGGGAAGGGTCTTTGAGCCCAGCTCTGGCACAAAGGCCTGAGCACCTCCAAGGGAGCTGGGATGTCAGCTGGCACTGCAGGCTGCAGGGCCTGGGCTCCGACCCATTCTGATCTGTCTTCTGCTCCTCCTGCCCCCTTGCAGGACTCAGGACTCTACCTGAAGGAGCTGATCGAGCCAGTGCTGACCTGCTTCAATGATGCAGATAGCAGACTGCGCTACTATGCCTGCGAGGCCCTCTACAACATTGTCAAGGTGGCCCGGGGCGCTGTGCTGCCTCACTTCAACGTTCTCTTTGACGGGCTGAGCAAGGTAACCGCTCTCCTCCTCCTCCTCGCTGGGCTGCGCTTGGTTCACCCACTTCACTTGACCTTCTGGAACCTTGGACCCCTTTTCCCAGATGCAAGCAGAGGAAACAAGCATGTGGCTGCAAGGGACACTTATTGTCTGTTGAATCTAATCATTTTTAATGGATTTGCGTTTATACCTTTTTTCATTTCTCTTTTAATTCATTTTGATGGCATTTGATGCAAGTATCAGTCTCTCACACAGTAGAGGGGAGAAACTGATCGTCTGTGAAACACTCGCCTCCCTGGTAGAAGGAGATGATGCTGAAGCCATCACCCAGACCGTACTTCCCCTGTAGGGAGGGCCACGCTTAGTCTAGCTCATAAGTGCCCCAGAAAAAGCTCATGCTCTCCTCCGTGCCTCTCGCAGCCTAGTGGAGTTCTCCTCCCAGGCGCGGTGCAGCCCTGCAATGCTGCTGCCCCTGCAGAATGCCATGGAAGTTTCTAGAGTATCAGCCTCGCAGCTACCCTGTCCCCTCCTCCAGGAGTGGAACGAGGACCCAGCGCTTTAAGATTGGAAACCCCTGGGGAAGGCTGACGGGAAGCGACCCCGTGACCCAGTCACAACAGGGAACAGGAACCCCAGCGGGTCATAGGAGAAGTCCCTGAACAGAAGGGTATTTCCTGAATCTGCTCATCAGCCAACTCCACTGTCCCCACTCCCGCTTTCCCAGCCCTTCTCAAATGTGTTTGCTGAAAGGGGGGCCTGCTGGATGTTCCGGGCTGCACCAAGGCCCCGGCTGCAGGTTTGCAAGAAATACCTGCTCTTGCATCCGACCGTGACCCTCGCCTCTCTGTCCCTCCCCTCTCTGTGCCCTCTTGCAGCTGGCAGCTGACCCAGACCCCAATGTGAAAAGTGGATCTGAGCTCCTAGACCGCCTTTTAAAGGTATTTGTACTTCATCCCCACTTTTATTTCTATAATCTATTTCTCCCATCTGTCTGTACAGCTTAGAAATTTTGTCATTGGGAATGTTCTTCTTGAATTTAAAATATATTTTAAATTTACATGTACTCCCTGGTGTGCAGTTCTATGACAAGAATATAGAGCTTGATCACCACTATCAAATCCAGAACTGTGCCGTCACCTGAAATGTCCCCTTTTGTTGCCATCACCTAAAGCAAAGAAGCTTGCCTGTCACTTTCCACACCACCCTGGCTCTGACAGCAGGGGCCTGGACATTCCATACAGACCACAGAGAGCAGGGTCTTGCCATTCAGTTGATTCTCTCTACTTTGATTCTTGCTTTTCGATCTACCCATTTTGCATGTCCCGTGGACTGGGACAGGATGAATACTCCAGAGACCTCTTATGCCTAGCTCGGAATCTGCCGTTTTCCTCGGTGGCCGCCTGAGCGCTGGAGACAGCCCTGGGCCAGTGATTCAGCGAGGTCAGGCAGCCCTGGTCTCAGGCTCTTGGCAGCTCACTTTCCTCCGATCCACAGGACATTGTGACTGAGAGCAACAAGTTTGACCTGGTGAGCTTCATCCCCTTGTTGCGAGAGAGGATTTACTCCAACAACCAGTATGCCCGGCAGTTCATCATCTCCTGGGTAAGGCCTGACCGGACACCGTTTCTCCAGCCTCCAGTTTGGAAAATCTGCTCTCTAGCACACTCTTGTCAGGTCCTTTGGCTATGGGAACCCTCCATGTTCTCCCTCGAATAGCCATTAACACCTGATCATTCAAAAACGCCTTATTCAGCTTTGCCCCCGAAACCCACCATGTTGGCCCTAAAGGGGTCCAGTTCTTGTTGTCCCTGAAGGGGATTCAGTTCTTTCCTTGTCCCAGAAAACACCCGGGTTTCTCTTTAAAGCCAGCAGTGCTACTTTCAGCAATCTCACTTTTTCTAGCCTTGTCTGTCCTTCCCTATCCATCCCCTTCTCCCCTGGGCATCCGAATTTCCTTAGTCAAATTGCCATTCCCCTGCACATTTAACAAAAAATGCTGGCTGTCTCTGCCAGCACCCTCCTCCCCCGTGGGATGCCTGCACTGCAGGACAGTGCTGTCTCCGCAGGGTCCCCTTCCCACGGCCCAGTCCCAGAGGCTTGGTAAGCGGGAGACAGGGTTCTGGAGCTAGTGTGACTTCCCCTCCTGTTTCCTTCCCCTGGTCAGATCCTGGTTCTGGAGTCGGTGCCAGACATTAACCTGCTGGATTACCTGCCGGAGATCCTGGATGGACTTTTCCAGATCCTGGGCGACAATGGCAAAGAGATTCGCAAAATGTGAGTGGCGTGAGGGACAGGAAGCTGCCACCTGCTGCCACCCCTGGCTGTGCCGGTGCACTTCATGCCCACAGACAGGCAGCAGCAGGAGGGCAGGAAGTTAGCTCTTTTTCCTGGCTTTTGTGCTTCCCGCTTTGGGGAGCCAAGAGCCCATCAACCCCCAGCATCTGAAAATGATCACGTGACAAGTCCAGAAGCCAAACCGCCCTCTGGGTGGCTGACCCAGCACGGAAATGGGGCTGGTTGAGACTGCTCCACCCTGGCTGACTCTCGCTGTTTCCACTTTCCTGTTCTTGCTTATAGGTGTGAGGTTGTTCTTGGAGAATTCTTAAAAGAAATTAAGAAGAACCCCTCCAGTGTGAAGTTTGCTGAGATGGCCAACATCCTGGTGATCCACTGCCAGACCACGGGTGAGTGTAGGGGGAGGGCCCACAGCCACGGCTGCCACTGCCACCTCCGCAGAAACACCTTTCACCATCTCAGCTTCAGTGAGGGGGTAGGAGAGATTCCTGGAAAGAGTGTTAGCCAGTGTGACACCAGGCCCTGGGAGAGGTGGAGTGCCGGGTCTCTCAGAGGGAGGTCTGGGTTCTGTCACTACAGAGGCACAGAGGTCCTTTCACCTGGTGTGTGTGGCCTCTGTGGAGTAAGATCTGGAGGTTTCCTTGCTGGCGAACTTGGCCTTAGCCCTGAGACTTGAAATGCTTGGAGCTTGGGATTATGTATCTGTTCACTTCTGCTGAGTATCAAACCACCACAAAACGTCATTCCCTAAAAAACAGTCACTTACCATGAGTCTGTGGGTCACCTGGGTGGTTCCACTCACCTGGGCCAGGCTTGGCTGGGCTCAGTCAAGTACCTGCTATTAACTGTAGGGTTGCTGGAGTCAATGGGCCACAGTGGCCTTGCTCATGTCTGGCAGTTGTCTGGCTCATGTTATGCTGGGACCGTGGGGGCAGTACGTGTCTCATCGTCCAGCAGGCTAGCCTAGGCATGCTCATTTGGCATCAGTGGGATTCCAAGACAGACAGTAGAAGTGAGCAAGGCCTGTTGAGGCCTAGGCTTGAACCAGCCACATCGTGACTTCCACCATGTCCCATTGGCCAAAGAAGCAAGGCCAGCCCAGATTCAAGGGGTGGAGAAGTTAATTCCACTTCTTGATGAGAGGAGGAGCAGAGTCCCAGTGCAGAGGGTCAGGGATGCAGCTGCCCTTACAGTCTAGCACAGGATTGTAGCTCTGTCCCAGTCTGTGTCTCCACCTTTGGAAGGCAAAGCACACAGGTAGTAGAGCGTTGGTGAGGCTGGAAGCCGTCAAGCTCTTGGGTTCCACAGGCCGCCAGCCCCATCCCATGTGTATGGTCAGTGGGAGGGAGCACTTGGGTTGCGCTGAACCCCCTGATTCCCCTTCCAGATGACCTCATCCAGCTGACAGCCATGTGCTGGATGCGGGAGTTCATCCAGCTGGCGGGCCGCGTCATGCTGCCCTACTCCTCTGGGATCCTGACTGCTGTCTTGCCCTGCCTGGCCTACGATGACCGCAAGAAAAGTATCCTTTTCTCTGGGAGAGAAGAGTTGAGAGAAGCCCCAAAGGGATTATGAAGTTGAGGGACCCTGCACTGGGGGCTGGGGGCTGTCTTAGGATCTGTCACACTTCCATAGTCCCTAGCAGCTTGGGAAAAAGAGGTGGAGCCAAACATGGACTGAGAAAGCCGGGGACCTGGGGTTGATGCTGGCTGTCCCCACACCTTGCCTGGTTACTTGCAGATCTGGAGCAGCTTTCCCAGGCCCCAAAGTTCCAACCCTCTGAGCTCACACTGCCCGACCTTGGGCTGGGGAAATCCCATTGGTGGGAGGGTTTAGGAAGGGGTCCTAAGAGAAGAAATATGCACATTTCACGGGGGCACCAGTATGGCAAGGAGAGCAGGGACTCAGTTCGGACAGCCCGTCTGCCTAACGTAGCCCTGAGACGACTGAGCTCCAGACTAGGAATACCAGGTTCAGAGAAGCCGCCTCTGCCTGGGACCACTCTATATTAACCCATTTTGTGTTGCTATAAAGGAATACCTGAGGCTGGGTAATTTATAAAGAAAAGGGATTTCTTCAGCTCCTGGTTCTGCAGACTGTACAGGAGGCATGGTGCCAGCATCTGCTTGGCTTCTGGTGAGGCCTCAGGAAGCTTTTAGTCATGGCAGAGGCAGAGGGGAAGCCAGCAGGTCACATGGCAAGAGAGGGAGCAAGAGGAGTGGGAGGCTCTTTCAAAGAACCAGCCCCCACACGAATAATAATAGAGGGAGAACTCACTCAGCTCACTCAGTACCATGGGGAGGGCACCAAGCCATTCATGAGGGATCCACCCCCATGACCCAAACTGCTCCCACCAGGCCCAACCTCCAACACTGGGAATCGCATTTCAGCAAGAGATTTGGAGGGATAGGCATCCAAACCAGATGATGCTCCTTACATCAGTGGACTCAGGCATCAAAGAGGTGGCCAACGTGTGCAACCAGAGCCTGATGAAGCTGGTCACCCCCGAGGACGACGAGCCGGATGAGCCAAGAGCCGGGCAGAGGCAGGCAGACCCTGCCCCTGACGATGCCCTGCCAAAGCAGGAGGGCACAGCCAGTGGTGAGTGGACTCCACCCCTACCCCTCACCTCCTGTTGGCGGCCCGGGAAGCCAGAAGTCATAGGACTTGCCTTGGAGCCTCACTTAAGCAACCAAGACATATATAATATGTCACTCACATAATTGTAGCAGCAACCCAGCGCAGTGGCAGAGGTGGTTCTCCCCCATTCTGCAGACAGGACACAGGGAAGCTGAGCAGAATGGCCACACACTCGCAGCTGGTGAAGGCTGGAACCGGATTGGAACCCAGGCAGGCTGCCTCCAGCAGCCATGATCTTAACCCTTACTGCCTCAAAGACCATGAAGTCTTTCCTTCATCTTTTTCCTGGGTCCGGCTACAGGAAATAGTTGTTTTCAGGGCAGGAAGGTTTGAAGTGTGGGAGGAGTACCAGGACTCAGCACTTGATTCTTGGCTGTGGACATCCAGCCACCCAGAAGCCTGGCTGCCTACCATGCGGGTCATTCTCAGGGTGGGAGGGTTAAGAAAGCTCTAGCTTCGATTGATTCTGTACTTGAAAATTCTATTGCCCAAATAAGTGCCTTTAAAAAGTGAAATTGCTCTGCTCTCCTTTCAGACTCCTCTAACATAATTTTCTTGTTTACCTGTAAGGTAAAGAAAACCACATTATAAGAAACCGCATTTATGACTAGGCTGGGTAATCCCAGTACTTTGGGAGTCTGAGGCAATCTGCATGAACTCAGGAGTTTGAGACCAGCCTGGGCAACATGGCAAAACCCCATCTCTAAAAAAAAAAAATTACAGCCGGGCGCGGTGGCTCAAGCCTGTAATCCCAGCACTTTGGGAGGCCGAGACGGGCGGATCATGAGGTCAGGAGATCGAGACCATCCTGGCTAATACGGTGAAACCCCGTCTCTACTAAAAAATACAAAAAACTAGCCGGGCGACGAGGTGGGCGCCTGTAGTCCCAGCTACTCGGGAGGCTGAGACAGGAGAATGGCATAAACCCGGGAGGCGGAGCTTGCAGTGAGCTGAGATCGGGCCACTGCACTCCAGCCTGGGCGGCAGAGCAAGACTCCGTCTCAAAAAAAAAAAAAAAAAAAAAAAAAATTACAAAAATTAGCCGGGTGTGGTGGTGCGTGCCTATAGTCCCTGCTCCTCAGGAGGCTGAAGTGGGAGGATCACTTGAGCCCAGGAGCCCAGGAGGCAGAGGTTGCAGTGAGCTATGATCACACCACTATATTCCAACCCAGGCAACAGAGAAACACCCTGTCTCAAAACAAAACAAAACAAAAACACATTTATGACGACTGGCATCTGGAATTTGACTCCAAATATTATCTAGAACCCTGATGCTTTCATATTTCTTGGGTCTCTGTCCTCACCAAGAGGTCACTGATCAGCTTTGGGGTAATGTCCTCCTTTGCCGAAGCAGCCAGAGAATAAACTGAGGTATAACCTACTCAGATCTTTAAGGATAACAGAGTAAGGTCTGGAACCTGCCCACAGGAGCCAAAAGAATTGCTGAGAATTCTCCCATTGCCATTCATGTACTTTTGTACAGCTGAGCAGAATGTCAGGCATGCATGCCCCACCTCCTCCCATGGGTTTGGCTGGTAAAATCCAGCAGCTGTCCATGCTGGACCCATCTCAGGTGTCAGGTTACAGCTGTGCCAGCACAACTGTGAGCCAGAGCAACAACACAGCTGGAGGCAGAACAGCACTCAGCTGGAGCATTGGTGGTTCAGTGGTAGAATTCTCGCCTGCCACGCGGGAGGCCCGGGTTCGATTCCCGGCCAATGCAGCAGCTGCAAACCTTTTGGCAGCTCCTGGAAAAAGAAAACTTGGAGAAATAAGTTAACTTGGAGAGATAAGCTAGTGTGGGCCTTCAAAGGGAGGAGCTTTTTTACTGGGAGAAAGTGGAAGACTCGGGGATACATATTTTGTGACCTCTCACTGAAATAGGAGTGTTTGATTTTTGTTTTCTAATTCTCATTTTAGAAAATTTGGAAAGGAGAGAAAAATGCAAAGAAACAAGACTATCCCCAACAGGCAATGAGTATTCAAATGTTGACGTATTTTTTCCAGTTTTTAATATATTTACATAGTTAAGATCATAGAACTTACACAGCTTCACCTTCTGCTGTTTGTTTGAAGTTCACAGTGCCTCTTAATCCATAGTCAGAAGATAGAGTAACAATTGCCTGGGTTTGAAGAAAAGGAGAATTGGGACTGGCTACTCACAGATGCCTGGTTTCTTTTTGGGGTGATGGAGATGTTCTAGAATTAAATAGAGGTGATGGGTGCACAACTTCGTAAATGTGCTATACCTAGTTGAACACTTGAAAATGGTGAATTTTTTGTTACGTGAAATCTTATATGAATTATATCTCAATTAAAAAAAAAAAAGTCAGTGCCTATTCCTTTAAATTAGAACCCAGCAGCCCCTGCCACCTTTCTGCTTATGTGGCAAGAAGTCGAGCCCGCTAGAAAGGAACCACTCCATCCTGTGGGTCGTGGCCTCAACTAAAAACATCTCTGCCAGCTGGAGCATTGGTGGTTCAGTGGTAGAATTCTCGCCTGCCACGCGGGAGGCCCGGGTTCGATTCCTGGCCAGTGCATCCTGTCTACCTTTTTAAATGGTTTTCCTGAGCATTTTTTCACACAGCTGCTTGCCCAGGAGAGTATTACCCTAACCAGGATACATTCATGCCTCTTTGCTCTGGATTTTACTGCCTCATAAACAGCATTTCAGCAGATGAAAAGCTCACTTTGTACAAGTTCCCAGAGATGCTAACAGCTAATTTGGGGCCTTTACATCCACTGTCAGCCCAGCTTAGCTTGTAACTAACTAATCACTAGTCTTTTACCAAGGTGCCCAGGAGAAAGTCCCCGCCAGCCGCAAGACAGAGATGGCTTTGCTGGTCAGGGACAGGTTCATCACAGCCTCTCCTGCTCACTCTTCTCTCTCTGTTCCCTCTGTTCCCACCCTGTTCCACCTGGCTGGAGACAGGACCTCCTGCCTGGCCTTCCTTGTTTACTTGTGCTGATCCGGGACAGCACCACATTCCTCATGGCACACCTCCAGGCAAGAACCTTTGTGTGTGTGCACATTTGCACCCCTGCCCCACCCTCTGGATCTCCTCCCTCCTCCTCTAACCACAGGGCCTCCAGTCAGGCAGCCCCTCATTGTGCCTCTTCACTTACTCCGACTCCGCCTTGGCCTGTCACTTGGGGCCATCCACAGCACAGTGCCCTTTCCCTGGTTCTGAGTTCTTAGGGCACTTAGCCTGTCCAGCCTGGTCCTCTCCAGGACGTGTCCTGATTGTCTCAGGAATGGCAGCAGAGATTCTGGGGTCTGAACAACCAGCCTATGAGTCCTGCTGACTTTATATCTGTTCCCGTCAGACAGCTGCCTGCCCTTTCTAAACCTCAGATTTCTTATTTGTTAAGTAGGGTAACAGTGGTAATAATACCTAACCTATACTATGGTTGTGTGTTTCAGACAAAATTTTTGCATGTAAATCACTTAGCACATGACAAACACTAACGGGTGCTTCAGTGATTGTTTTAATACATGTTTATGGCTGGGCACGGTGACTCATGCCTGTAATCCCAGAACTTTGGAAGCCCGAGGCAGGCAGATCCTTTGAGGTCAGGAGTTCGAGACCAGCCTGGCCAGCATGGTGAAACCCCATCTCTACTAAAACAAAAAATTAGCCTGGCATGGTGGTGCACGCCTATAGTCCCAGCTACTTGGGAGGCTGAGGCAGGAGAATTGCTTGAATCTGGAAGACAGAGGTTGCAGTGAGCCGAGATCACACCATTGCAGCCTGGGCAACAGAGCAAAATTCCATCTCAAAAAAAAAAAAAAAAACAACCCTGGTAGAATTTTTTAAACAAGGACCACAAGCAAAAATTATTTAAAAAAGAAAAAAAAGCCGGGCGCGGTGGCTCACGCCTGTAATCCCAGCACTTTGGGAGGCCAAGGCGGGTGGATCACGAGGTCAGGAGATCGAGACTATCCTGGCTAACACGGTGAAACCTCATCTCTACTAAAAATACCAAAAAATTAGCTGGGCGTGGTGGCGGGCACCTGTAGTCCTAGCTGCTCGGGAGGCTGAGGCAGGAGAATGGCGTGAACCTGGGAGGCGGAGCTTGCAGTGAGCCAAGATCGTGCCACTGCACTCCAGCCTGGGCGACAGAGCAAAACTCCATCTCAAAAAAAAAAAAAAAAAGGTTGAAACACACCATATTTAAATTAAAAGCTGAAGCTGGTGTGGTGGTACGTATCTTTAATCCCAGCTACTCAGATTGCTGAGGCAGAAGGATACCTTGAGCCCAGGAATTTGGGTCCAGCCTGGGCAATATAGCGAGACCCCATCTCAAAACAAAACAAAATTGGTGTAGCTGAAAAAAGGTTAAAAGTTACAAGGCAAGACCCAGACTGGGAGAAGATATTTGCAATGTATTTTGTCATTAAAGAGTTAGTATCCAGACACAAGAAAGAGCTCCTTTAAGTCAGAAGAAAAAAATGGAAGAAAAACGTGAAAGTCCATGACAGGGCTATTAATCTTTTATGTAGCAAATGGGCCAGATGCTGTGGCTCATGCCTGTAATCCCAATACTTTGGGAGGTTGAGGCAGGAGGATTGCTTAAAGCCAGGAGTTCGAGACCAGCCTGGGCAACAAAGTGAGAGACCCTGCCCTACAAAAATAGTAATTTTAAAAAATTAGCTGGGCGAGGTGGCACATACCTTTAGTCCCAACTACTTGGGAGGCTGAGGCAGGAGGATCTCCTGAGCCCAAGAGCTTGAGGCTGCAGTGAGCCATGATCACGCCACTGCAGCCTGGGGGGAGAGAATGAGACCCCATTTCTAAAAAACAAAATAAAAAAGCCACCATGGCTCTTACGATATGGCGGGTGTTATTTTAAACACCTAACAAATGTTAGCTCTTTCATTGTCATAGCAAGCTTAGGGTATAGGTACTGTCATTACCCCATTGTACAGATGAAGAAAGGGAAGCAAAGTCAAGTGACTTGCCCAAGGTCACACAGCGAGAAGGTAGGGGGAGTCAGGGCCCAAACTCAGGCCAAAAGGCTGCAGAGTCTCTGCCCACAAGCACCGTGTTAGGCTACAGTTCTCTGAGGAGGGAATTCATACACAAGATACACAAGAGAACAAAAGATGCTCCGTTTGACTGGAAATTAGAGAATTGCAAAGAAAAGCAAGTATCAGCCAGGGGCAGTGGCTCACACTATAATCCCAGTACTTTGGGAGGCTGAGGTAGGTAGATCACAAGGTCAGGAGTTCAAGACCAGCCTGGCCAAGATGGTGAAACCCTGTCTCTACTAAAAAATACAAAAAATTAGCGGGGCACGGTGGCAGCCACCTATGATGCCAGATACTCGGGAGGCTGAGGCAGGAGAATCGCTTGAACTTGGAGGGCAAAGGTTGCAGTGAGCCAAGATGGCACCATTGCACTCCAGTCTGGGCAACAGAGTGAGACTCCGTCTCAAAAAAAAAAAAAAAGAAAGAAAAGAAAAGAAAGGTATCTTTTTTACTCATCCAGTTAGCAAACGTAAAAGATTACTAATCACTTTGGGAGGCCGAGGTGGGTGGGTCACGAGGTCAGGAGATGGGGACCATCCTGGCCAATATGGTGAAACTCCGTCTCTACTAAAAATACAAAAATTTAGCCAGGCGCGGTGGCAGGTGCATGTAGTCCCAGCTACTCGGGAGGCTGAGGCAGGAGAATCACTTGGACCCGGGAGGCAGAGGTTGCCATGAGCTGAGATTGCGCCGCTGCACTCCAGCCTGGCGACAGAGCGAGACTCCGTCTCAAAAAAAAAGAAAAAGAAAAAGATACTGATATTCCTGTGTGAGGCTTTAGAAGGCTTTAGAAGGAGTGACTGCTCTTCTGATTTGCAAATACGTATAAATTGGTAGAACCTTCCTAAAGGACAATACCTATTAAAATAAGAAGTGCCCAATCCTTCCCCTCAGGAGTCCCACCCTGCATGGAAGCACAGGAGAGATGTAAGAGTGAAAATCAGGAGACAATCTAAATTAATTTGAGGCCAGTTTCTGATGCCACATTATTTCATCTATAAATGTGGGTATTTCTAAAAGATGCCCTCCAGGGGCATGGAGTCCTGGCTACTGTTCCAGTCTATCCTGCCCAGCTTTCCCCAGCTTTTCCTCACCTTTCCCCAGGCCCTGGTCTAGCAGACAGACCCCAGGCTGCCTGGGCCTTGGCGCTAGGAGGACGAGCATCTCAGCGGGCCCAGCCCCGTGCCACAGCTGCCCTTGTCCCCTCTGAGCTGCATCCTGGGTCTACAGGGGACAGACGGCAGTATGGACATGGAAATAAAGGCCCCCTTTACTAGGAGAAAAGGTCTGTGGCCCGCACCTAGAATAGCACTGCTCTAAGCCATAGGATAGACTGAAAAATGCAAGTTGCAAAAAATACACTGTAATCCCATTTATGTTTACAAAATAAGAAGTAGGACAGCACAAGCCAGCGCAGGAGACTTGCCTACCCCAGGGAGCAGTGACCTGTAGGTAGAGAAAAGTAAGATTGAAGATTAAGGACAGAAAGAGGTTTTGCTTTGTTTGAAAATTTTAGAATGAGGATATATTTTACTTGTATAATTTAAAACTTTTAAGAGGCCAAGCCTGGTGGTGTTAGAACAGCAATATAAACAATGATCGTTCTGATTTATAACCCATGGAATAACATCAATATCCGGGAGTCCATAATGACATAAATAATTGAATTAATTAATGGTGGAGAAGGGACAGCTCTTCCTTACAGAAAACGTCAGTCAATACGCTGGGCGCGGTGGCTCACGCCTGTAATCCCAGCACTTTCAGAGGTCAAGGTGGGTGGATCACTTCAGGTCGGGAGTTTGACACCAGCCTGGCCAACATGGTGAAACCCCGTCTCTACTAATAAAAAAAAAAAATTAGCCGGGCATGGTGGCACATGACTGTAATCTCAGCTACTTGGGAGGCTGAGGCATAAGAATCATTTGAACCCAGGAGGTGGAGGTTGCGGTGAGCCAAGATCATGCCATTGCACTTCATCCTGGGTGACAAGAGTCAAACTGTGTCAAAAAAAAAAAAAAAAAAAAAAAAAAAGGGAGGGAGGGGAGAGGGGGAGAAAGAGAAAAAGAAAATTCCAGTCAATAATGTAGGAAAAGGGGTGACAGAAATCACCATCAGGCAAATTCCGCAGTCATATTTGTAGTAGGCAAGCTCCAGCCCTGAGTGCTGCGGTCAGTCACTGGGGACATATTTGAGGGAAAACAGAATATTTGTCTAATCTCAAGTATTTTCCCCCAAGATGTTTATTAATTACAAACAGAAAAACAGTAACCTTACAGGGGAGAAACGCAGCGGATGCTGTCTGCGTCAGGGGATGAGGTTAACATCACCGGTAACGAGGCTAACAGACAACACGTGTCCCCGATAGGGTGCACTGAGGCGCGGCACTTCCGTGACGTCCCTCCAAAGATGCGTAACTCCCTACTCGTGAGAAAACGTGAGACCAGCCCAAACGGAGAGACATTTTGCAGAGTGACCAGTGCTTCAAAGGTGTCAAATTTATGAAAGACACACAGATTGAGGGACTGTCACAGATTGGAGGAGACAAAGAAGACAGTTTAGCTAAATGCAGTGTGAGATCCTGGAACAAAAGGCCAGGAATGGAAAAACTCGTGATGTTCAAATTAGGGTAATCGTTTAGTTAATGGTACTGTATCGATGTTAATCTTCTGGTTTTGATCATTGAACTATGGGGCCAGGCGCAGTGGCTCACGCTTGTAATCCCAGCACTTTGGGGGGCTGAGGTGGGTGGATCACTTGAGCCCAGGAGTTTGAAACCAGCCTGGGTAACATGGCGAAACCCCATCTCTACTGAAAATACAAAAAAAATTATCCGGGCTTGATGCTGCGTGCCTACAGTCCCAGCTACCCTGGAAGCTGAGGTAGGCTCAATCTCTTGAGCGCAGGAGGCAAAGATTGCAGCGAGCCAACGTCGTGCCACTACACTCCAGCCTGGGCAACAGAGCCAAGACTCTATCTCAAAAAAAAAAAAAAAAAAAAAGATAATTGAACTATGAGTATGTACAATATTAGCATTAGGGGAAGCTAGCTGAAAGGTATAAAAAGAATTCTTTACTCTTTTTGCAATTTTTTTGTGCATCTAAAATTACTTCACAACTACAAAATAGTGTCAGGAGTCTGAAACTGCAGGACTACCAGCCCCCTCTTCCCTCCTCAGTGCAGTGAGAGCTGTGGCCAGTGCCTAGATGGGGGCTGAAGGCGGAACAGAATCCTACCAGCAGCCTTCCAGATCTAGAACATCTTGGCTCTTTAGGAAACTTGATTAGATGCCACAAGAAAAAGGTTTGCATTTCAAGGTTATTCCTTAACTTAGAAATGTAAGTAGTCAATGCCAGGTAGATGCTTTTCTACCCTGGGTTATGTGACGGTAAGTTAAATACTAATGACAGGTATTGAGTTGACCACTTGGAGGAAGACTCAGGCACAGAAAGAGTACAGTCACAGTCCTTTCCCCAAAGTCATTTTTTAAGCGCTTTATTGAGAGAGAATTCGTGTACCACACAATTCACCCAACATCAAGTATACAATTCAGTGACTTTTGTAGATTCACAAGGTTATGTAACCATCACCACAATCAATTTTAGAATATTTTCTGTGCCCTTGAAAGAATCCCTTAGCCATTACACCCTATTCCCCCATCTCCTCCAGTCCTAGGCAACCTCCAGTCCACTTTCTGTATCCATAGGTTTGCCTGTTCTAAACACTTTTCGAGAAAGGGAATCATGCAATATGTAGTCTTTTATGATTGGCTTCTTTCACTTAACACAATGTTTTTAAAGTTCATTCATGTTATGGCATGCATCAGTACTTCATCCCTTTTTATTGCCAAATAATAGTCCATTGTATGGCTATACCACACATTTATCCATTCATCTGTTGATAGACATTTGGGTTGCTTCTGCTTTTTGGCTATTGTAGATAATGCTGATGTGAACATGATTGATGTACAAGGTTTTGTGTGGCCATAAGTTTTCATTTCTCTTTGGTACATACCTAGGAGTAGAGCTGCTGAGTCGTGGTGACTCTATGTTTAGCCTTTGGAGGAATGGCCAGACTGTTCTCCAAAGCAGCTTGCACCATTTTACATTCCCACCAGCGATATATGAGGGTTCCAGTTTCTCCACATCCTCATCAACACTTGCTATTATCTGTCTTTTAGCCATCCTGATGGGTGTACAGTAGTATCTTGTGGTTTTGATTTGCATTTTCCTGATAGCTAGGGACACTGGGTATCTGTCATTTTAAACATCCATTCTCCTCAGGCCGGTGATCCCTTCTGAGATTTGCCAGGTGTGTTCAGCACTGGTGTCCCCTCCTTGTGAGATCACTGTGACTACAAATTTACAAGCTCGGGGACTATCGAGAATGACTGGGCATTGGGTTCTCAGGGCTCCAGAGCCATGGTCCTTTTGAAGAGCCTGAATCAAGGTATTGGGCTCTGGAGAGTTCTGTGTGTGCTTGTCACAGGGGTCTTGTTTATTCAAGAGACCCAACAGCCTTTCATGACCCCTTGTTCCTCTTCTTCTCCCAGGAGGTCCAGATGGTTCCTGTGACTCCAGCTTCAGTAGCGGCATCAGTGTCTTCACTGCAGCCAGGTAAGTGGCTTGTTTCAGCCAGAGGGTTTGTGGAAAGCAAGTGACCTAGATCTTTCCCGGATGCAGGAGACTACCGCAATGACCCAAGGCAAACCCTACTCATGGCTGCTGCTTTTGGGACACCCTTGTACACAAAAGAGTTAATTGATGAGGGAATCTGAAGGACACTGAACAAGCCCATCCCACCCAGGCTTGATGGATAGATAAGTGGATTAGAAGCCATTGGGGGCCAGGCATGATGGCTTACGCCTCTAATCCCAGCACTTCAGGAGGCTGAGGCAGGCAGATCGCTGGAGCTCGGGAGTTCAAGACCAGTCTGGGCAACATGGCGAGACCCTGTTTTTACTGAAAATACAAAAAATTAGCTGGGCATGGTGGCATGTGCCTGTGGTCCCAGCTACTTGGGGAGGCTGAGGTGGGAGGATCGCTTGGGCCAGAGCGGGGCAGAGGTTGAAGTGAGCTGAGATCACACCGCTGCACTCTAGCCTGGGTAACAGAGTGAGACCATGTCCGAAAAAAAAAAAAAAAGAATGAAAGAAAATGAATCGTTCTTACTTATTTTTAAATATTAAAAAAAAAATGTAAGCTATTGGAGGTCAATAAACGCAAGTTGTAATACCGGTGACTGCAGTGAGATACTTACAGTTGATTTGACTCAGCACCGTCTGTTTGTCCAGGATGATGTGGGACCAACAGGACTGACAAGGGGAAGTTGTTCAAGGACAGCCTGGAGCGTGGGCGGTCATTAATCACATCCAAGATTAAGGATAAATCACCCGCCCCAGGAGCTGTTGTCTCCTGTGCGTCCAGGTTAGCTGTAATGGTGCAGTCTTCCACATGGGGGCAGTGCAGGCCAGGCAGCAAAATAATTTCCTTGCAGCTCCCTCCATACTCCCTGCAAGGTGAAGGGACTCCCCGGGGAGGGCACTGTCACAGTTGCGCCCTGGTCTGAGTCCCCTGGACTTGCCCCATGTCACTTTTTCTTTGGGTGACATTGTCATCTCGGGCTAAAGTGGATGGTGGGTCTTATACAGGGGTTTCTTCCGCCTGAACTTGACAGTGAACCTGGGCCCTGGGAGAGCCAGTCACTCATGAAGAGAAAAGGTGCACTCTCCCCAAGAGCTTCTCCCCGCAGACCCCTAGCCAGGGTTCTTCCCTCGTCGATATCATTTGTGAACTTATCCTCCTCCCTCGGCACCCTGAGCATGTTTTCCAAGCACGCAGGTGCAGGTGATGATGAAATGTGCCCCTACAAGCCCCCTGCATGGATGGAGCAGATCAGTGAATGTCACCGTTCTCTCGTGTTCACGTGGTCACGCGTTCCAGTGCACCTGCCTGTGCTCACCCCTGCAGGCTCCAAGATAAGAGCTGGCCCCGAGTGTGTCCCTGACCTTCATTCATTTACTCTAGTGGTGAGGCAGAGAAGTAGCCAGGAAGTTACTGGAAAGGGGAGCGACTGATGTGAGGGGTGAAGTTACCGGAAAGGGAGGGCCATGGTGCCTGAGCTCAGGCACTGAGAAGACTGGCTGGGAATAACAGCTAATGCCAGTCAACGCAGCCAGGCTTCCAGGGCCTCAGTGCAGTGCTAAACCTTCGTGTTGGATCCTTTAGCTTTGTCTGAGTCCCGTGGGGTCAGTAGTTTCATGGTAGGGACGAGAAGGGAGGGAAGCACAGGGGGCTCCTCTGTGGACGGTGGATCTAGGAGGGGCCTGGTGGATGCAGACCTGCTAGAGAGCTGTCACCATTGTACCCATCAGAGGGGATGGGGGCTCAGGCTGGGGAGGAGCAGCATGTGGAGAAAGTTGGGTGGGTTTGGGCTCCATGTTGAAGGTGGAACTGCAGAATTCACTGCTGGGTGGGATGGGGTAGGCAGGAGAGAGGTGAGGGAATGACTGCCTTCTAGAAATTTCGTGTGAGCCAGACCCCGGCTGTCCTGATGTCATTTGCACACCAGGGCTGGAAGGAAGAGCAGGTGTGGGTGGGGTGGTCAAGAGCTCTGTTCCATGTGACTCTGAGCATCCCAGGAGAAGGAGGGAGGCAGACTCAGGTACTGGGTCATGGAACTCAGGGAGTGGTCTGGACGGACACGCGGGGACTGGTGTATCCTGCAGAGGGCTTAGCTTTTGCGCTGGAGGCTGTGGAGACAGTATCACAAGTGGGAATGGCAGGATCCAATCTGGGATTTAAAAGCCTCCCTCTGGCAGCCAAAAGCCTGTTGTAGACTTGTCTCTGTAATCTGGCCTATGGGGATGGAGAGGGAGGTCAGGGGAGGTCTAGGAGAAGGCAGAGGTAAGCTTAAGCCATGGGCTGCAGAGGGGCACCGCTGTCCATTGCCTCGCTGGGGAGACTGTGCTACCGTTGGCTAGGATGAGCCTACAGGAGTCCTCAGTTCTTGTGCCAAGGCTGGGGACCGCTAGACTGGAACCAAGGTTTTAGTTTATACCTCTCATTCAGAAGCTGATGCCAAATCCTACCTAAACTCCAAACCATCCTACCTAAAAAAACCAAACAAGAACAAATGATCTAGTGCTTCCTGACTGCTGGTGACAGAGGTCCCCACGTGGCAGCGGCACAGTCAGCATCACCAGCTGTGCTGAAGAGGTGGGCGCCTTCAGAGTTGTAAATCCAGAGACAAGATGCCCGGGCCCCAGCCCGCCACCTTCTTCCCGCAGCTGGTGTTGACACAGTGAGACTGAGCTTGGACACGGGTGCGATGGTGCAGGGTCGCCAGGTAGCCAGACCCACCCTGTGGTTCTTCAGCTGCGCCGCTTGCCCAGGGCACCACGTGAGGCCACCAGTTTCACGCCGTTCAGGTCTGCCCAGGGTGGTGGCCAGACTGGAGACTCCTCCCACGGCAGAAAGGCATTCCTGCCTGGCAGGAAACTGCCATGGTGGTGGCAGTCCTGTGTCTCTGAGTGGCCATTGACCCTTGGAGATTCCGATGAAAGCTGTGGACCCTCTTCCAAAAAAAATGCACATCCACGGCCGGGCACTGTGGCTCGCGCTTATAATCCCAGCACTTTGTGAGGCCAAGGCAGATGGATCACCTGAGGTCAGGAGTTTAAGATCAGCCTGGCCAACATGGTGAAACCCCGTCTCTACTAAAAATAAAAATTAAAAAAAAAAAAATTAGCCAGGCGTGGCAGCACTTATCTGTAATCCCAGCTACTTGGGAGGCTGAAGCGGGAGAATTGCTTGAACCTGGGAGGTGGAGGTTTCAGTGAGCCGAGATCACGCCACTGCACTCTACCCTGGGTGACAGAGCGAGACTCTGTCACACATACACCAAAATAAATGACATCCACATGAAATTCAGAATTCACTTTCATGGGTTCAAGGATCACCATGGAAGCAATCCTTGCATCTCAGATGTTTTATAAAAGATTTCTCACTTGGACCGAAACAGGGAGAATTAACTGGCTAGACCTGAGAGCAGAAGGCTTCCTCTTCCCCCTCCCTCATCTCCCCTCTCCCTGCGATACTGGAGAAGCCCCTGGTGGCCCCAGGCTTAGCCACGGAAGAATGTCACCTGGAAAAGCAGTGGGTGACGAGATGGCTGTAGGTCTGGGTTCCTCCACCCTCCAGAGCATGGGAAATACATGGGAGGTAGAAGATGGACTCCCCAGGAAGAGGTGGAAATGAAGGAAGCAGGATGGAGGAAGGATGTTTGCCAGCTCAGGAAAGGGTTAAGAGAGAAATGTCTCCACTGGGTGTGTTCTCTCTCGTGACTGCTGTGCCTGGTGGAGCCAACTGTCCGGATTCACACCGTAACTCCAGCATGCCTGGCTGTGGCCTTGGGCCACACCCTAACTCCAGCATGATTTCCCCCACCTCAGTTTCCTCATCTTTAAACTCAGTGTAATGACAGCACTGACCTCAAAGGGATATGGGACTTCAATGAGTTAAAGTATGTAAAGAACAGCCAGGCATGGCGGCTCACACCTGTAATCCCAGCACTTTGGGAGGCCAAGGCAGGCTGGTTGCTTGAACCCAGGAGTTAGAGACCAGCCCAGGGCAACATGGTGAAAACCCGTTTCTACAAAACATACAAAAATGAGCTGGGTGTGGTGGCACATTCCTGTAGTTCCAGCTACTCAGGAGACTGAGGTGGAAGGATCATTTGAGCCCCGGAGCTCGAGGCTGCAGTGAGTCGTGATTGTACCACTGCACTCCTGCCTGGGTGACAGAGCAAGACCCCACTCCTGCCTAGGTGACAGAGTGAGACCCTGTCTCAATAATCATAATTTTTAAAAGCTTTTTAAGTGTGTAAAGAACATAGCATGGTGCCTGGGCCGCAGAAAGCACTTGACACATTTTAGCTACAATTGTTATTACAGGATCCTTGTTATTATCCCCATCTTACAAATGAGGAAACAGACCCAGAGAGGTTAACTTCTTGCCCAAAGTCACTCAACTAATTAGTAGCCAAGTTGGAATTCAAGCTAGATCTGTCTGGCTCCAGAGCCCATGCATTTAACTTTATTAGTTGCAGTTGGAGAGTTCCGGAAGTTTTGCATTCGGCCTCCCTAACTCATTTGATTTAGGAGTTCTCCAACAAGTGTTGTATGAACAACCTCCACTATGATGCTCAGGCTGTTGCCAAGGGTCATGATGTCTTCAGTGACACCAGTTCTCCCGGTGTAGCCAGCTGCCGTGTAAATAAGCAGGCAGAAAGTTCTAGAAATCAGTATTTCCCAGCTTTTAGCCTCTGTGGATTGAAAAAAAAATTTATAATTATCTGTATTTTAAAGAGCAAGTTCAATTTCAGAAGCAATTCTATATTTAGATTTACCTTTCTTCTATTTTTAGATTTACCTTTCTTCTGATTCGATTAGAGCTGTAACCCGAACACCGTAAAAAGTTAGACATTACAGAAATGAAGTGCTGTCTCCCAGAGAGAACAACTGGAACTTCTTATTATTTATTGGTAGTATCAGAAGCTTTATTCAGTAAATCTGTATTTTAATAGCCACAGCAGTGCCATGCATTTGGAAATTGTAGTGCGTGTATGTGTAAGACATTCATTATAAGATGTTTTATGAGAAAATGCTCCATGAAAATGGAATTTTGCAGACACTTTGAAATAACTCAGAAGCCCCCATGAGTGACTCGTCTAGACTTTTTGGAACTGATGCAGAAATGTATTTTAAACTGAGTGAGCTCCCTCTGCTCTTGATGGGTAAGGTAAGCCAGGACAGCAGGGTGCTACCTCTCAGGCTCTGGCCCATGAGCTGGGGAACTGAGCACATCATGCAGTGTCCCCCTCTAGGAAGAGTACAGGGTCCCAGAGCCCCAGTTGCCCTGCTGAGCACGCGCAGAGCTCAGCAGCAGCAGCCAACCCTGCCCAGCAGAGCAGCTGGGAGCTGACAGCAGCTGGGATCTTGACCCTCCCTTTCCCAGGCACTCAGATCAGTCTGCCTGGTCCTCTAGGGTCCACCTGCTTCCCATGACCTCCACCTCCAGCCAGGCAAGGGAAGAAAAGCGCAGGGATAGTGTCTCCAGCCCAGGGAATGAGTGCTTGGTGCATGGCCTCATCGTCTCAGATGGGTCCCGTACTGCCTCTGGACCTGGGCTTGCTCATCTGTGCCTTGAAGGATTGTGTTACCTGAACCATGAGGTCCCTTTCAGTGATGAGGTTCTGGGTTGGGTGTGGCGGGACTGCCTCAGCAGCAGCCTGAAGATGCCCCATACCTTCAGATTCACTGTGTTCAGGTGTTTGCTGTGGAGAAAGTCGGAGAATGTTAATACACGAAATGCTGCCAGTTCGCATACCAGTTCCGCGACATGCTGCCATTCTTTGGCCCTGACACAGCACCACTTGCAGGAGAGGCCCCATGGGCTGGCCAGCAGCATCTCCAGGCCACTGCGAGCCGCGGAGCTCGACTTGCGGAGGGGCCATCCAGCCTGGCATCTTGGCCCTTTTGGATTCTGAGTGTGCCCTGCGCAGGTGGGGAGTACCAGGCTTCCCTCTGTCTCCCCTTCTTTTTCCTTTTTTTTTTTTTTTCTTTCTTTTTGGGACAGGGTCTTGCTCTGTCATCCAGGCTGGAGTACAGTGACACAGTCATAGCTCACCATAGGTGAGCTGACAGCTGGGAGCTGGCAGCAGCTGGGATCTTGTAATCCTCCCACCTCAGCCTCCCGAGTGGCTGGGACCATAGGAGTGTGCCACCACACCCAGATAATTTTTTAAATTTTTCATAGAGACAGGGTCTTGCTGTGTTGCCCAGGCTGGTCTCAAACTCATGACCTCAAATCATCCTCCTGCCTCAGCCTCCCAAAGTGCTGGTATTTCAGGTGTGAGCCACTGTCTACCCTTCTGCCACGAAAATACGCTGAAAAGCGTGTGCTAATCTTCCACGGACACCTGGAGCTGCCAGGTATCCACTGGGCTCAGGGGCTGGTCCACACAGGAGCTGCCGTTCTGCTGCCTCTCCCAGGAGACAGTGGAGGCGATGCCACCAGGGACTCTCTCTGAACCTGCTGCCCTGGTCAGGAGACTGTGCCATGTGGCAGATGAGATTATTCTGGAGTCAGACTGATCAGATCCAAAGTGCGGCCCCACCACTCCCTGGCCATGTAACCTTGGGCAGGTGACTTCATATCTGTGTGCTTCAGTTCCCTCTTCTCTGAAATGGAAGTGGCGTGCCTTAGGTCATAAGGCTTTTTAAGGAGTGACATGAGGCTGTGTAGGAAAGCACCCAGCAGAGCGTTCTTTCACAACCGTCATGGCTGCCATTGTTATCACAGCTATTATTCCCCCGGGGACTCAGACACACCACTGATCCTGCCCCATACCTGGTCACGGCACCACCCTCCTCACCAGCAGCTCCAGGACAGTCCCAAGTCTCCCAGGGAAACAAGGAAAAACAAGGCCTTCCTCCCAGGGGGTGCTGTTTCAGCTAAGCTTATCGTGGTGATTTGCCAGGCCGGGGTCCTTGTGACACCCTGGACCCTGGCAGCCTACATGTCCCTGTGGCTTCTGCTGGAAAGGGGCTCACTACAGACTTTGGGGCTCTCAGGGTCAGGAAAGACCAGGTTGGGGGTGGGGGTAGCTTCTGTGCTTTGCATAAGGCCTTGGGCTATAGGGAGGCATCTCTTCCACCACCAGGACACGAGCTTCTCTAGCCAGGGGATTCTGCCGGCCCAAGAAGTATATGGAACAGAACGCAAGGGAAGGAGCCCTGCAGGAGGCCAGCCAGGATGGGAAAAAGAGGGACTGGGAGATAAAACAGTAAATGCTGGCCATCAGCTAAGGGAGTAGCTAGGAAACTGCCAGAGATGACAAGAAAACACTCAGAAAGTCCTGGTGTGGACTGCTATGTGGGCCTCTGCGACAGCCACGTGGCTACTGAGTGCCTGGTGGCTACTCTGAACCGAGGTGCACCGTAACCATGAAATGCACACCAGGTCCCAAAGGCTTAGGGCACAAAAGAGAATATGTTTTGTTGGGAATATTTTATATTGACCGTTATATTGATTACATGTTAAGATGCTAATGTTTTAGATACATTGGGTCAGTTAAAACATAGCATTGAAATTCATTTCACCTGTTTCTTTCTCCTTTTTAATTGCAAACTGGAAGATGTAAAAATTACATCTGTGACTGGCGTTGTATTTCTGCGGGACAGTGGTCTTGAGATTAAGACTGATTAAGAGATTGACGGAGCCAGTGTTTACCACCCTAGACTCCTCTCCCTGCGCAGTACTGTCCCCGTCTGTCTCAGGCTAGCAAAGATTTAAATGTTTCGGTATCCTCAGAAGACGCCAGGAACTTCCAGCCACCAGAGGATAGATGTGCCCACTCTCACCCCTGAAACATGCACCATGGGGATCATCAAACCATATTAAATAGCAATTCCTCTTAGCAATTACAGAGCGCAGAATCATGCCCTTTAGGGATTCACGTCAAATGAGCTTCAGAGAGGCTGCAGGCGAGTGAGGAAAGCACAGCCATCAGTTCCTGATGCAAATGAATAATTGCGCAGCCTAGAAATGCCACAGAAGAGACCATTTTGTACCAGCAGGGGACTGATCTGCTGGCCCAGGTCCTCAGGAAATGCAGCCCCTGGCCTGCACCTGTCGGCACCGTTTGGGAAGTACAGTACAGTGCCTTGGTAGGAAGGGAGCCCCTCCCCGACATCCTGAGGTTTTTCTACCCATGCTGCCCCCACCTTGAAAACCCAGCCTGTGCCAGGGAGCAGTGCTTTGAGCAGAAAACCAACTCATAGCCTCCCAGCAGCACCCGCCATCCCGCAGGCTGCTTAGCGGACTTTGGGGACCCGCAGGGCTTCCGTCCACAGAAGCCAGGGGCTTCCTGTGCCCACCAGAACACAAGTACATCCTGAACAGTATCAGTTTCTCGTAGGCAGAGGCTCTGTCACCCCTTCCCCAACACAAAGGAGCACATTTTGGTCTCAACTCTCAAGGCGTCTCTCTTAGGCCAAAGTGAGATCCCTGACCTCACTCGAGAAACATCCTTCAGGTGGCTGGTGAAGGGCCTGGCGGAGGTCAACAGTTGTTATCGGGACCTTCCCTCATATAGTCTGGACCTGGTGGTTTTGTTTTTTTCAAGAAAGAGTCTGAACTTAATGCCCTGAGCCTGGTCAGGTCAGCTCAGTGACTCGGAGAGAGTTTCTCCTCCTGTACAAGCCAGGCTGGTGCTGGAGAAAGAAAAGGAAAAGTGAGTGGGAGCCCAGCAGACCGGTGCTCATCCCCTAAACATGGTTATCATGGTTCCAACCCAGCAGCAACCTCCAAACTCCTTTGGAAAGGGAGAGAGAGAAGCCCCCTTCAAACGCCCAGGGTGGGCCGAGCTGGGCTGGTGGGAGACCAGCAAGGATGTGTGGGATCGGGTCATCCCTGACCCCCGTGCCCCCCGGACAGTGGTTAGCAGTGTGTGGTTCAGGGTATGCAGGCGCAGGGTGGTGCCGTGACTCCAGTGGAAGAGGGCTGTGGCGGGCTTCACCTCTGCTCTCCCTCCCGGTCTTACCCACAGCACTGAAAGAGCCTCAGTGACCCTTCACCTCGACGGGATCGTGCAGGTCCTGAACTGCCACCTCAGTGACACGGCCATTGGGATGATGACCAGGATTGCAGTTCTCAAGTGGCTGTACCACCTCTACATCAAAACTCCTCGGAAGGTGAGCCCCGGGCCCCTCCAAGCCAGGGGCCTCTTCCGGGTCCACCTTGGTTTTCCAGGGCCTGCCCGTGGTTGGTAGCATTTTGGTCATTGCACTTCTAGGGAAACCCTGGCTGGCAGAGAAGTGACAGGTGCTGCGAGGAGCCCTCATCGTGTCGGGGAGGGAAGTGGTCTGTGCAGACCAGAGGGTCCGTGCAGACCAGCGGGACACTGCACCGAGCACAGTCCTGGGGTGAAGGGAGCGCTCACGGGCACCCCTGCTTCTCTGCTCTCCAGATGTTCCGGCACACGGACAGCCTCTTTCCCATTCTACTGCAGACGTTATCGGATGAATCGGATGAGGTAGGTCACCAACGCCACCCGTCCTTATGGAACATCGGTTGCCCTGCCTCCCCTTGTTAGTGACTGATGGGCTCTTAGAGCTGAGATATGCTTATTTTGGTGCAGTGCATCCTTCCTAGAGGTAAAGCTGTGTTTAATACACACTTTGGGGCCAGGCGCAGTGGCTCACATCTGTAATCCCAGCACTCTGGGAGGCCAAGGCGGGTGAATCACTTGAGGCCAGGAGTTCGAGATCAGCCTGGCCAACATGGTGAAACCCCGTCTCTACTCAAAATACAAAAAGTAACCGGGCGTGGTGGTGCGCACCTGTACTCCCAGGTGCTCAGGAGTTTGAGGTGGAAGAATTGCTTGAACTCAGGAGGCAGAGGTTGCAGTGAGCCAAGATCGTACCACTACACTCCCGCCTGGTGACAGAGTGAGACCCTGTCAAAAAAAAAAAAACGAACTCACTTTAGGAGTGAGGACTCATCTATAGACCCTTCTGGATCACATGGGCAGGGCGTCAGTGAGGGAGGCAGCAGGGGGCAGGCAGGGAGCTTGGCTTGGGGTCAGGCTGCCCAAAGGCAAGACACTTAGTATCTCCGCATCTCAGCATGTTAGTTTTCCTCTGTTCAATGAGGGCAGTAACCACAGGGGGATGTGAGAGGAAAATGATCCATGTAAAATGCTAAGCACTGGGCCAGGCTCCTGCTGCACACTCAGTGTTGGTTGTGTTACTCATTTCAGCTGGACTCCATTATGACCTCTAGTTTGAAATTAGACCCTTAAGCTTTGCCTTTTTGGGGCCACCAAGAGCTGCTGGTGCAGAGGGAGAGGCTGACCCAGATCCCAGGCAGCAGGAGTGAGCCCTCTGAGAGAGCTAGAGTAGTACAGAGGCTGGCCTGGGAGGTGGAGGGGGCACCTGGGTCTTCCTGTCATCTGGGCGAGAGTCTGCCCCAGCCACACACACCTTTCCGCACACCATTCTCAGCCATGCCCATTGCGTGGTGTTCCTTTACGGGGTTCCCCTGCCTCCCAGCCAAGCGGCAGGATTTGCAGTCGCGCGTGCCCATTGCACGGCAGCATCAAATCCCTCCATCCATACCAGCCCTACAGGCTGCATCTCAGATGCTGACGGTCCAAGCTGAGCCTCAGCCCACTTTCCTCTTCTAAGCTCCAAGGCACTGTGAGCTGTGGGCAGAGTTGTATCTCCATGAGGCAGCCAGCTCATGAATCAACAGACCTGCCCACGCTGCAGAGAGTGGACAAGGCTAGGTGGGGGGACTGGGAAGGGCTATTGCTCACCATTCTCCACGGAGTGAGGCTCCTCAGTCTTCCTTAGGCTGGTGCCAGGCTTGTGGGGGCCTGGGCAGCTGTCTTGCAGCCTGAATTTCCTTTCCTGAACCTGGGCTGAAGAGAGAAATGGACAGGCAGGTATCAGCCTCTAGGTCCTCTGAGGTTTTCTGTATTACCAGAAAAATCCAAAACAGATGGTCTGTGAGTATGCCCTTGGCCTCTCTTGCCTACCCCCCACCCCCATGCACACACACACACACCCTCTCTTCCTGCACCACCCCCTGCAGTGCGAGGCCCAGGTGGACGTGGCCCCGTTCTGCCTGCGAGTTGGGAGTGACTCACTGCACAGTCACAGCCCTCATTTCAATACAAAAAGGAAGAGCAGAACTTTGCCTATTGGTTCCTTCCCCAGGACTTCACTGGAAGCAGCTGAGTTTTCAGTCCTTTAAATTGAGTTGTTTAATCCCATCCAGCTTTCTGTGCTTGAAATTGGTTTTTGTGTGCGTGTGCATTTAAAGGGAGCGGGCGGAGATGCAGTCCATTAAACAGTGCTCTTCAGGCTGCGGCTGTGGAAACTCGATTTGCTGCAGTGCCAAATGTTGTCAGGGCTTTGGGGCACGTCTTGTGGACCTGCACTGGGGAGGGCATGGAAGCCGCTCTGGGGGACAGTTGAGGGGTATCATAACAGCGGTGAAGAGCCCCTGCTTCCCCTTCTTTCTAGAGGAGGGATTTGGGGACCTTAATCATCAGTGGTGAGTCCTGATTCTACCCCATCCTGGTTCCTTTCCAGAATCACATTCCTAAGTGTCCTCTGTTTAATCTTTGGTGAGCCTGAGGGTGTGCTGTGTACTTGGCAATGGGAATACAGCCATGAACAAGACAAAGCCCATCTTCTCCTGAAACTTCCTTTCTAGGATATCTAGAAAGTACCCTCTCGGGATTTTTCAAACATTTCCAAACAGCCCTGATCTCGAGTTGGAGCTCCCTGGGATTCAAGACTATGAAAGCCGGTTTGGTCAAGCAGGAACACAGCCAGACAGGCAGGTCCCCTCCTACTGAAGTCCTCACTCGCGGACGTTAACCTCAATGCTCCCTGCGAAGGCTCTCACATCCAGCTAGGCAGCCCCGCAGCCCAGGCTGTCGTGGAAGATTCTTAATTGTAGGAAGTCATTACCGTGGGAGGAACCACGCTAGACCCTTTACCTGTGTCTGTAGAACCCTCACGATGGTTCTCTGTGGGGGGGGGGGGGCGTCCTCTTACTTCCATTTTGCAGTTCAAAAAAACTAAGGCCTGAGGTCACGTGACCTGCGCTGCCCACAGATAGGAGGTGATGGAGCTGAAACCCAGGGCCAGATCTGTTTGACACCAAAGCCTGGGCCCTTAACAGCTTCCTCACCAAGCCTGAGTCTCATCCAGCTTGCTCCCAGCCCTTGTCAGCAGCAGGAGGCGAGCTTGGGTGTGGTTGTATCGTCTTCCTCATTTCCTCATGATTTCACCAGGGGAAGGTTTTGTGGTCTTCTTCTCCTGTTCCAGAAGTTCTTGAGTGTGGAGAGTGTGGCGAGGTGTATGTGTTTTTTGTTGTTTTTATGGTTTTTGGTTTTTTTGGGTTTTTTTGAGATGGAATCTCACTCTGTCACCCAGGCTGGAGTGCAGTGGTGTGATGTCGGCTTACTGCAACCTCCACCTCCCGGGTTCAAGCAATCCTCCTGCCTCAGCCTCCCAAGTAGCTGGGATTACAGGCATGTACCACCACACCTGGCTAACTTTTTGCATTTTTAGTAGAGACAGGCTTTCACCATGTTGGCCAGGCTGGTCTCAAACTCATGACCTCAAGTGATCTGCCTGCCTCGGCTTCCCAGAGTGCTGGGATTACAGGCATGAGCCACCATGCCCAGCCGGTATGTGTACTTTGAAAAGCTCCCCCCTTCAGCCCCCAGATCCTTCGTCCACTTTTCTTATTGATCTGCAGCAAGTCTTTGTATATTTGGGACATTCACTTTGTCATCTGTGTTGCAAATGTCTTGCTCTCCCAGGACGGTTGTGATAAACCCGCATGCTCCTCCCTCTCGCTGAGAGCCACTGCTCTCAGGGGACAGTGTGCTCAGGTGTTTGTGATGCAAGAGCTGGCCCGGCAGGGCCTGAGACCCAGCTCTGCCGCCACCGCCGTCTCTCTCAGTCCCACAGGCGCATGGCCTTGCTGGGGTGTCTTGTCTGCCATTGTTCCTCAGTTCCACTGACTGACACCTCATTGGTCTCCGCCCTCTGGCATCCTCAGTTGTTTCTGCCTTCCCATTATACAAGATAAGTGGCTGTTTCCTCAGCACCGCCTGCTCCTTGCAGACGTTATCTGAAAATCCCTTTTGTCAAAAAGAATTTGCAGGTGTCTAATTAATATTCCTGGCACTGGAGTAGAAATCCTCCCATAGCTAGAGATCCAGTTGTTTTTTAAGTGAAAATGTGACCCTGATTTCCACAGTGCAGAATGCAGGGTACATGCTTACTGCATCCTGCCGGGTCCCTCTTTGGGAGGTGGAGCTCCCAAAGCTTCCCCTGCTGCTTCCCCTGCCCAGAAGATGCTAGTGGTTGGCTGCCTGGCAGCCACCATACTTCCTGAGTGAGTTCTGCCTGTCAGATGGCCATACTCCCACCTGTGAGTATCCACAGGAAGGGGGTCCTCTCCGTGGTCCTGATGGTGGCACCTCAGGTAGTCCACAACTCCTAGGCCCAGCTGCCTCCCTGCCTGCATTTAGAACTCTCAGGGTGATCACAGTCTCCAGAAAAACCTGGAAGGATGTCTATTCACCTCTGAGTGAATGTGAACATCCCAGACAGGTGGCCATGCCCCGGCTTGAATCCTAGCTCTAAACCTTCCTTGCCAGGGACCCTGGCCAAGGCGTTTACCCTCCCTGGGCCTGTGAAAAGGGGCTAATGATGTCTACACCTGCCTCATAGGTGTGTTTAAAGAGAAAGTGTAACCCCCTCCACCCGGATCCCGGCCCATTGTAACGACCTGTCTGTCATTACAAGTATGTTTGGGGGAGCTTGCTGTAGTGAACTTCCCCGCCCAGGAGCCAGGCTCTTTCTCAGTCCTGTGAGCCATCTCAGTGTCCTTCAGTAACGCTTTAGAGTCTTATTTTTGTAGGTTTTATTCACTTGTGATGAATACTCTCGGTGTTTTGTAATTTTGATGTGATTCTGAATGGCTTCCCTCTCTGGTTCTTCCTTCCCTGCCCAGGTAACACTGAGGCCGGGTGGTTAAGAGCACGGGCTTTGGGTTCAGGAAGTCTAGGAGTCCACCCTGGGCTCTGCCACTTGATGGTTGGTAACCTAGCCTCTCAGCTTTAGGTTCCTTATTTGTAAACAGAAAATAATAATGGACGTTCACTCCCAGGTTTGTTATAAGGATGAAATGAGGTCATGAATGTTAAATGTTCAGCTCAGGACCCAGCACACATAAACCCGCGATAAGCAATAGCTCCTCCGATGCAGGAGATCGTTTCTCTAAAGGGCCTGGAGATGCACATTGGGATCAGGGCAGTGGGCTCCGCATCCGCTGCAGGTCCTCCCTGCCTCCATTCAGCAGCAAAAGTCAGAACAGAGGCTGCTTTCTGTTTTCCTGCCCATCTCTAGAGGGCAGAGAACCTCAGAGGTGTTTGAGGGACTTGAGTTCCATTTTGAGGTCATAGAAAGGCAGACGAGGACACAGTGGGCCGCAGGACTGGCCTCCTGTACATTTCTGTCCCCTCCCGTCCTCCCTTCTCCAGCCTCCCCAGCACTCCTGGGCTGAGGCTGCCCAGAGCAGGAGCGAGGCTGCATTCAGCACGAGCCGCACTCATCAGAGCTCCATTGTCAGCAAGTTCACAGTGCCGCTTCCCTGACTCGCCGGCAGAAGGGCTCCAGCTGGCCGCCCTGGGTCCAGGGAGAGGAGGAGAAATGGCGTCGTCAGCAGAGGACCTGCATCAGAGCCTCCACAGCCACAAAAGCAAAACCTTTGAGATCCAGAAGGCATGCCCTGCAGGGTTCAGTCACCAGCATGAACTATTTTCTTTGCAGTTGGGCCTAGAGAGACAGTCTCCCCAGAGTCTTCCCAGCATCTCAGCCAGGGTGTCCTTAACACTTTGGAGAAGAGTCTTAACCCAGGAATAACTCCTCTCTTCCCCTCCCGTAGCTTCAGAGTAACAGAAAAATTGCTGATGGGAGTCTGTGGCTTTTGTGGCTGGTGTAGATGCAGAGAAAAGAAACGAGAACCACCTTTCTGGAAAATTTGGAAAGTAGGATTCCGAGGACGGTATTCATGGCAGTGGTAGCGTTTCTAGTTCGGGAACCCACTCACTGCATGAATAACATGGGCCACCCGTCACACCCACTGTGGCAGGGCCGTGACTCAGGAGGAAAGGATGGTAGGGGTAAGGTCTAGGGAGTGATGTAAGGGCATCTGAAAGGGGCTTTTGTTGTAAGTTCCTTAAGGTACACCATGGGTACAGCGATGTCCCAGCCTCTGCTGAGTTCTGAGGGGAGAGGACTGGGGCACCTTGAGGGGCTCCTCACTCTGGTGGCAGATGCCCTATCCAGCCCTCCTTGGTCTCGGGCCTCTCAGCCCCTCACCAGCGGGGTAGGTGCTAGGAAGTGCCTCCTGCCATGCCCTAGACTGTATTTTAAGGTGTGATTTGCTTTGTTAGGGGAGGAAGGGGAAAGTTCGTTTGTTTCCATGGTGCAGGTCCCAGGAGAAATGGATCGGAAAAACTCAGGAGGTTCTCAGATCTGAAAGGAGAGCGCTCACTGAGGCCAGGCCGAGTCACCAGAAAGAGAAATAGATCGGGGCTCGCCTAGGAGCCCAGAGGAGTGGCCCAGCTTGGGCTGGCAGCGCCACTGCAGCTGCCACACCTGCCTGCAGCCTTAGCCCAGCCCAGAGCAGGGCAGAGCTGGGGTGAAGCTGCCTGGCTTCCTGCCTCAGGGCAGAAGCAGCCCTGTGTGTCACCCTAGTGAGCCCCTTTCCTTCTCCAGCCTCATGCCACCCGGTCCACAGACGTACTCCCTTACCTTATCCTTCCCAAGCAGTCCTTGTCACTGTGGTCTGGTGGGTCGGCCAGCTGGGTCCCAGGGCTCATCTGCCTGCTTTAAAGGGATTTAATTCTTGCTGACAGGGACTTTGGCCTGGGGTTCCACCTGGGGGAAGGACCAAACCCCAGAGCAGTGCTGTGAGGAATGGTGGGAGGAAGCAGAGTGCCCCTAGGTTCCCAGGTGGCTGGGTCTGCTCTCTCCCGTCCGCCAGAGGGAGGGCCTGCTACTGCCGTCCTCAGTGTCTACCCCAAAATGGGGCTTCCACTGAAGCAGAGGCCCCCTCATTTGAAGGCAGCTTAGAGAGCCAGTGACGGCCCCTCCACCACCCCCACTGTGGCTTTCTTGAGGAGCCATGGTGGGTCATGTGTCAGCCCCTCGTGTCAGTAGAAGGAAACTGGGAGGAAGAGAGGGCACCAGCTGAAGTCGGGGGGGTTTGTGCCCCGCTCTGAGCGCGTTGCATCTGTGTCTTAATTAATCCACATGGCGGTCCAGGAGTGATCTCAGTTATCCCGAGGTGTGAGGAGGATCACTTGCCCAAGGGCACACTGTCAGCAGCCAGAATTGACAGTCAAGTCTGTCTGATTCCAGAGTATCTAAAACCCCACACAAGGTGTCACCTCACTGCAGAGCAGGGACCCAGCCCAGGGTAGAGGCACTGCCTTATCCAGGCCCAGGCCCTCCACTGACCCAATGGGATTTTGTCCTTGGCTGACCTTCAGTTCTAGATGCACCTTCTCCCTCTGTGCATTTAACTTTGACCTCATTCTCCTGTACCTTCCCAGGCCCCATGGGCTGTCCCTGGCTGCTCACTGACCTGGTGGCCCCCAGCTCCCCTCCAGGGCTCAGTCCAGAAGCCCTCGCCATCTTCCACGTGGCTGCTCGTCTCCCAGAAGAGCTGAGGCTAGTGGCCAGGCCTGCTGCAGGGTGGTGTGGAAGCCGCCTGGGTGTGGATCAGGTGGGCCGGCCTCTGCCCCCACGCTGCCCAGCTCTTCACGGGACCAGGCAGGTCACACGACACTGCCTCACCTCAGTTTTCTTCCCAGAGTGCTGGGGTTGGACTGGATGGTTTGAGATCCCTTCCAGCCCTGAATCTGTGTGGTCCTGACTCCGCTGCCTGGAATACTAATGCTGCCTGCTTAGAAGCGGACAGTCTTCCGTAAGAACAGGACTTGTTTTTCCTCCTCAGATTCTTGCCTCAGTGTTCACTTCCCTCCAATTTTCATTCCGTCCACTCTCCAAAACAAACAAAAACACCGCTCTACCCCCACCTCAATTCCACAGATATCTTTAAAATCAGATCACGCAGTAAGATACAACCTCAGCCCAGAGAACGGAGGGGTACCGTGTCGGTGCCCAAAGCACTTGACCACTCTTGCAAGAGCCCAGCCTGCTGGGAAAGAGGAGCTGGGTGGGCACTGATGGCCCAGGGACCCTCTTCCTGAGGCACCCTCCCCAGGCCCTGTCGAGGGCAGGGAACACTGCCCTCTGTCACCTCTCCCCACGGCTGTCCCTGCAGCTTCTTTTGGGAGCTTCTGAGAGCAAGCAAGAGGGAGTCATGGGCCAGGGAGAAGAGCCACTACCAGCCAGCAAAAACAGCTAGACTGTAGTCATGGTCCTGGGTCTTCTTCCTCAGGGACACCTGGGCCCCAGGCCCAGCAGAGGTACTGGCAGCCACCGTTGGGAGTTCAGGGCGTACTGTGGTCTTCTAAAATGAGGCTTGGCAGCAAGTCGTTGCTAGGGAAGAGAGGGGAACAGCAAGGTAACAGTCCCAGATCTATACCCACCGAGAGGGCCTCTGCCCACCCCTCATTATTCCAGATTTTCCCACCTTGTGGTTTCAGTGCCCACAGCAGCCACCCCAGAGTACAGGAGGACCCACAGTAGCTGCAACCAGCCTCGCTGCCTCCTTCCAGGGAAGACGGGCTGTGTGCTAGGAGGGTTTGAATATTTACCTCTCCACATTCCTTGCCCTGGACAGATGGACCAGTGAGGACTCAGAGTTGGGCACAGTAACTGGTGTGAGTGGATTGGGGGCCAGGAGGGTGCTGCCTAGCTCCTGGTGAAGGCAGAGGTTTGGCTGAGAAGCGTGGTGGAAAGGGAGGCTGCTCTCCCGGCAGCAGGGCCTCTGGGGTAGGAGGAACCCCACAAAGGGGAGCCAGCCCAGCCAGCCTTTCCCTGAGGCAGGAATGGGTGCTCTCGCTCACACCTCCTAGAGCCAGGCTGCAGGGCGACTTGCCTGCAGGGCTGAGTACACTGTCCAGCCCCAGCTGAAACACACAGCAGAACCATCTAAGCCAGGACTGTCACCAGAATTCCCTGGAGCTTTTAAATTCCAGCTGCTTGGACCTCACTCTGGCCTTCCTCAGTTGTCCCTCAAGCAGAGCCTGGGTGCCCAGGGGCTGGTATTTTTCACATGCTCCCTGGTGGGTTTGGTGCACATCTCTGGTTGGGAGCACAGATACAGACCAGCATGAGATCTTGCTTGGAGACTGCAGGCCATATGCCCCCAGCTCTCAGCCCTGGTGCCCTCTCTATGTAGCCCTAGGCGAGGCAGCCAAGCCAGGGCCCCCGGTTTTCACCCCACTTAGCGTTCCTGCATCCTCAGAAGCCAAAATTTCTTCCAAGGCTGAATCGGCTGGATTTCCCAGGCACCTCCCTGTTGGCAAGTCACAAGGACCACAGACTGGGTGGGAGCTTGGGTGAGCCCAGGTGAGCCCAGAGATGTAGAGGACTGGGGCCGTCCCCACACTGCTAATGAGATCCACCCTTTTCACACTGGCTTGCTCTGTTCCACACCCTGTGCTTGGCCCCCTGTGAGTGATCTTAGTTCATCTTCATGATCAGACAACCCTGTGGTTTGTTTTCCTCATTTCACCCAAGAGGAAACTGGAGAAGTTAAGTAACTTGGGCCAGATCTCACTTACATGCTCCGTGAAGCCTCGTTTATCTATCCATCTGTCTCTCGCTCTCTCACACGCACACACACACACAATGTGCACATACACACACATAACACACCCTCCTCCTGCACATCAAGGCTGGGCCAGGTTCCCTCTGTGTCTTTATGTCCCCCCGTCCACTGAGACCCTCTCCTAGCCCTAATCTCTCTCCATCATGGCCCGTTGGCTGGGAGCTCTGTGAGGACAGTCTGTTCAGCCCACAGTAGGTGCTCAGAAACATCCTCTGAGAATGTGAACAAATAGGAGGTTGGCTGGATGAGGAGCTGATCTCCTTGGACGTGCACCACATCTGGGGCCTGCCCTGCTGCATTGGGCCCTCCCACAGCAGATTGGAAGCGAGGCCTATGGGGTAGAGCCTGCATCCTTAGCTTGGGGGCTGTGCGTAGCTTGCAAGTAAACTAGAAAGAAGCGGGTCTCTGGAGGGAGGCAGGAGCCTTCTCCTGGCTGCCGTGGCCCCTGAGCTCGTCTCCTGGTAACAGAGCCATAGCGGGTATGAGTGGGCACCACTCTCATGCTGCCCTCAGTGCAGCAGGCACCACCCCGTTCCCTGCCCAGCTCATGGGAAAAATTTATAACCCTGAGAATGCACCCTCTGGGTCAGGGCCCAGGATGATGCAAGTGAGCAATGGCTGGAATCAGCTGGAAGGAGGGGAGACCTTGGAATGGGTGGGAGAGAAGATGGAGGTCAGGGATCTGGTCTCAAAGGTGTCTTACCCGAGGCTGGCCTTTCTTTTCTCCTTTACCCTGAGAGGGATGGCCACTAGAGTATTCGCAGCTGCCAGACCCACACTGTGCTGTCACTATTAATCAGTGGAACCTAACAGTCAGCGTTAGGCACTGGCCTCTGGCATATGTGGCACAGTGCTGGGCACTGAAGGGAAGGTGGCAGAATGTTTAAACAGAACGCCGCCGTCATCCCCAAGGGCTTGTGTTCAAAGTCACGCAACACAAACTGAGATTTACCAAGACAAAACATTTTCTATCAGGATAGTTTTCTCAATGGGAAATAAAATAGGTCTAGGCCTAAGTAGTGTTCCTTTCCCACCACCAAATCTAAGCATTCTTTTAGGCAACACTTTCCTTCCTTGTTGCAGAAGGCAGGGCTGCTGTGACCCCGTGCAGACTAGGGCGTTTCTCAGAATGCCACCCCTTTCCCAGGCCAGGGCCAGGGCCTGATTGCTGCCTTCTGCAGCTCATGTTTACTCTGTGTCCAGGGTGGGGCCTCTGGCCCCGGTGTGAGCTTGTGCCAGTGCCTTCTTCCATGCTCTCAGCAGTGGGAGCCCTACGGTCCTTCCCGTGGCTCCCCCAGGGGACCCTTCCTGGACAGCAGCCCGGCTTCCTAGGGTGAGCTCTCTGGCCGATGCCCCTAAACCAGGGCAGCAAGAGCCATTCCTTATGTGGTCAGGGACTGAGGAGGCTTGGCCAGCCAGGCTGCACCCCTCACAAAGGATGGAGCCAGGCTCCTGCTTGGAGTGAAGCAGAAGACCCCAAGGTTTTCCAGGAATGCCTGACCTCAGGGCCTGTGTACTTCACATGAGCTCCACTTCACAAGAAGTAGCAGCTGGACCTGACCCAGATCTCAGGCAAGGCCCTGCGACCTGACCGCTCCAGGCAGAAGCATCAGGTAACCCTTGGCAGTGGCCTGCACTGGCCAGACCTCAGCTTCCAAGGCCTTTAGCCTGAATTCACCTCTCCCCACCAGTACCAAGTGTGTCCATCGGAAACATTCTTGCAGCTTCTTCCTGGCTAGGCCTGGAGAGGGCCCAGCTTGGGGATTTCCTGTCAACACAAGAAGGTTTCCCTCTTCAGGAGCTAGAACGCTGAGTCATTTGACTCCTAGGGCCTCATCAGCCGACCAGTGGCCTGTGTGAACCTTTGACCAAGTTTCTTAAGGATCAGTGGGTAGAGTGAAGTAGGCGGCCTCTCCTTCCATGCTCCTTGGCAGGAGCTGCTCAGAGCCATCCATCTTCCATTTCCTGTCCAATGCTGGAGGTCAGCAAGTATTTATTAATTTGAGACTGAGTGCCTTGCCCTGGGACTTTATGTTCAGGAATCTTGGTAGGAGGTGAGAACGGGCCTCCCAGCCTTGACACTTGACTTTGCAAAGCTGGTGTCCAGTTCCCAGCTGTTCCCAGGATGGTAAAAGGAGCTGCCGCAGCACCCTGGGGAGAGTGAGCGCTGGGAGCCTTCCATCCCGAGGTCTCTCAGGGCTGCTCTGGGACCAGGTGGTGGGACAATGAGTGCCTGGATGGACCAACCAGAGAAGAGGGGGAGCAGCCGCCGTCCCAGAGAGACTAGGCTTCACCTGCTAGAATGCAGTGGGGCAACAGCCTGGGGTGGCCCCACCCAGACACTCACCCTCCTCCCACATTGAAATATGCCCTTTGCTGGTATAAAGTCACCACCGTGGAAGGCAAGAAGCCCTCTCCCCTCACCCTGAGCCCCCGCCCAGAGCTGCTTTGTGAGATGCTGCCCACACCCAGGTGCCACCAACCCTGACCCTGTCACTCCACCGATGGCCAGCTCACTCCACTCCGAAACCAGGGGCCTGCTGATGGGCCCTCCCCACCCCCGCCTGTCACCATGGTAACGGCAGGCGCTCCTGCTCCTGCTCCTGCAGAATATTGCTTTCTTGTAACCTCCCTCCTTCCCTCTCTTTCCTCCCTTCTTTCTCTCACACAAAAAGAAAGCACAAGTGTTTTATATTCATTTTGCAAAAAAGCTGTGTAGCGCATACTAATTGGTGTGGCTTCCTCCCGCTTTCTTTGAGCCTTTTCTCATCGTCAAAGCCAGGACTACAGGCCCAGCCAGCCTGCTCACTGGAAGGAGGACTAGGTCTGTTTTCCTGGAGGCTGAAGCAGGAGTGACCTTGCAGCGTGTCTTTAGCTCTGGGGCCTTTCCTCCAGACCTTGAGAGGGGCGCACAGTAAGTCAGGCCACTGAGATCGCCTTCTCCCGGAGCTTTCTACCTATACACCAAGGATTGTAGGGTCTCCAGGTGGCTAGAGCACCAAAACTCTGGCCCAGCCCAGAGGCTCAAAGCCAGGTGCAGCTGGAAGAGCAGCTCCCCACGGTCTCTGTTGCTGGGTCCCAGACCCCCTGTTGAGGTTGCCTCCCAGGGCCTTCCTTTCACCAGGGCCTCTCTTCCACCCCAGGCAGAGGCAGAGTCCTGGCCAAGGTCTGCATCAAGATTGGTGCTCCAGAGCCTCAAGGTCACACCCTGGACTGAGTCAGGTTTGCTAGCAACTGGGAGCGAAGCAGCAGCCAGACTGGAGGGACACAGAAGCCAGGAATCAGCCGCCTGCCTACACCCCAGGCTCCACCTCAAGCCATTCCTTGCCCTCCATCTGGGTGGCCCTTTCTCCTCACCTCTAGGAGGCTGAAGGAAGATGGGGATGCTGTTTCAAGGTCCTGCTTTATTTAAGGGACTGGAGGGGTGCTGTGTGTGCGCACAAGCGCACACAGTGTCATCCCAGGCAGGGCTGTGGGCTTTTTGCCAGCCTCTGGGGACCAGAGACAAATCCTATGATATGTAAGCACAAGAGGAGTGGCTGGGATTACTGAAGGAACCTGTAGACAACATTTCCGGCTTTAATTGTGCAATTGAAGTGTAATTTGCATTCATTTGCCATTTGGTGTTAAACTTTCTAAAATAAGAGAATTGAAAATGTAAAATATGCAGCTTTGCTGGCTGTGCTCTACAGTGGGGTGGGAGGCAGTAGTACTGAGGTGGGCTAAGCACATTCTCTGCAGGGGAGAAAGCGGGGTCGGAAGCCCTTGGTGTGGGCACTGCTGTCCATGCTCAGTCACTAAGCCTGGGCCGGGGAACAGCTCAGCTGTGAGACCTGAAATCTTGGAATGGAAGTGGTGAGCCAGCCTTTCTTGTGTGCCTGCTTTTCGTGCTTTGCACATCAAGTATCTCTTGTAACCTTCACAACAGCCTGGCAAGGTCCAATCTCCATTGCGCATATGGGGAAACCGAGGCTCCCATCCTCTGCAAAATGAAGTTCAGACTTCGTTGTCTGTGTCATGAGCTCTTTTTTGGTTTATAGTTTTTTGTTTTTGTTTTTGTTTTTGAGACAGTCTCACTCTGTCGCCCAGACTGGAGTGAAGTAGTGCGTTCTCAGCTCACTACAGCCTCTGCTCAAGCAATTCTCCTGCCTCAGCCTCCTGAGTTGCTTGGATTACAGATTCGCACCACCACACCCAACTAATTTTTGTATTTTCAGTAGAGAGAGTGTTTTGCCATGTTAGCCAGGCTGGTCTTGAACTCCTGACATCAAGTGATCGGCCTGCCTCGGCCTCCCAAAGTGCTGGGATTACAGGTGTGAGCAACTGCACCTGGCCTTGTGTCATGAGCTCTTGAAGGTCTGGCCCTGCCTACCACTTTGGCCTGATTTCTGGCCATACCCTCACCTCTGGTCCCATTCCCCACTCTGGAGCTGGCCCCAAAGCCTAGTTTCCTGGAATGTGCCACGTGGTTCTGCATCCATGAATGGCTTATGCTAGGTAAGAGAATGCTTTGAATGCCATTCTCGAATGCCTTTCTCTCCCTTCTCACTCCCTTGGCCAACTCATGCTCAACTACTTCCAGAGCTTCCTGGCTCCCCTCAGGCGTCATCACTGGGACCCTGGCACCCGCCCTGTATTATCAGTAAATGCTCACTGCCTGACTCCTCCAGGAGTCTGTGACCTCACTGAAGGCAGAGCCTGGCCTGTCTGGCCTTGTGTCTTTTATAGCCAGCACAGGACCAGCTCACAGCAGCTGCTCAGTAGCCGTCCGGAAAGGGAGCGTTGTGTGGTTGAAGTTAACTGGTCCAGGATCAGGATTGGATGTCAGGACTGTCTGACCACAGCACCCTGTGTAGTGTTATCAGCAGGCTCAGGTTTGGGGACCAGAGCTGGGTTTGAGGTGGACTCACTGTTACCTTGAGCAAGTGACTGTCCAAGTCTCAGATCCCTTGTGTGTATCATGTGAGGTGAGACTGGTGACAAGTAAAGGCATTCATTGTGGCCGGGAGCGAGGACAGCCTGCTCCGCTGGCCCTGGAGCCACTCAAGGGGTGGAAACAACCTTGCACAGGCCAGGCCTCTTGGTGGCTTTTTCCAGGCCTCTTTTCCGACAGGGAAATAGGTACCTGCCGGATACCCAGCATGAATCAGTTTGTCCGCATGGCACAGGGATCTTGCCGAGGGCTGGCCTGGCCCCAGCCGCCCCGCTGGCTCACACTTTTCTCCTCACTTCCTCCCTTGCTGCACGTGGCCACCAGTGTTGGCTGCCCAGAGGCGTGTGCCTCTGTCCCCTTGCACAGACAGACCTGGGTGGGATGGCAGCATGGGGTCGGGGGGCGAAGTGATGTAAAGAGACACAGGTCGCCTCCCCATGCTCCTCCTCTCCCCTGGATCAGGCGAGGGACCCCAGGGAGTAGGTGAGACCCTACCACCTCGGGCTGTGGGCAGAGCAAGAGCAGATGGGTTAGGAATGAGGTTGCTGATTTGGGGTTTTGTCCCCCCACCCCTTTTTTTGTTTGTTTATGAGATGGAGTCTTGCTCTGTCGCCCAGGCTGGAGTGCAGTGGCACGATCTCGGCTCACTGCAAGCTCTGCTTCCCAGGTTCACGCCTACCTCAGCCTCCCGAGTAGCTAGGACTATAGGCGCCCACCACCACACCTGGCTAATTTTTTGTATTTTTAGTAGAGACGGGGTTTCACCGTGTTAGCCAGGATGGTCTTGATCTCCTGACTTCGTGATCCACCTGCCTTGGCCTCCCAAAGTGCTGGGATTACAGGCATGAGCCACCGCGCTTGCCCTGTCCCCCTTTTTTTTTGTACAATTCACATACCATAAAATTCATAAAAACGACTCTATGGTATACTTTAGAAGTATATGCTTTAAAAGTATATACTTCTAAAGTATACCATAGAGTAACTGTTAGTATTTTGACAATATTATACAACCATCACTACTAATTCCAGAACATTTTCATGACCCCAGAAAGAAGCCCTATACATACCCTGCACCCGTTAGGAGTCAATTCCCATGCCTCCCTCCCCACAGCCCCTGGCAACCACAAATCCACCCTCTGTCTATGTGGATTTGCCTGTTAATGGAGTCATCATACAGGGTGTGGACTTCGTGACTGACTTCTCGGCAGGTTTTTTCAAGGTTCATCCACTTGTAGCAGGTACTTCATTTCTTTTTATTACCAAATGATATTCCCTGGTGTGGACGTGCCACGTTCCATTTCTTCGTGTCTCCACTGCAGGGCCTTTGAGTTGTTTCCATTTTCTAGCTATTAGGAAAAATGCCGCTGTGAGCGTTTATATATAAGTTTGATGTGCACAGACATTTGCGGTTCTCTTGGTAACTGCCTAGGAGTGGGAGTATACCTATGGCAGCTCTCTGGGTAACTGTTTGAGGAGCTGTTGGCTTGACTCTTGCTTGCTGTTTAATTTTGGGTGAGTCATTCCCCCACTCTCCCCCCAACTCCATTTCCTGGTCTCAAGTCCCCTCCCTGGCCGTGCTTGGACAGTCAAGCAAGCATTGGGGTGCGTGGCCTCTGTACATCCTGCCGTGGCAGGTGTGCAGGAGCTGAATTGGGCAGGACCGCGGCGTCATATATTGCTGTGCCACTTGCCCATCCTGGCTTCTGCCCTGTGTCTTTCTTCTGTGGCTGAAGTAAAGAATCCCTGGAGGCTCTGTCCTCAGTGGGAGCAGAGGCCTTGGCCCTCCCTGCTTCCAGGCTGAGACCCGCGCAGGGATCCCCAGCTCCTGGCCTGGGTGCAGGGGCACCCCTTGCTTCTGCCATATGACTGGGCTGTGTGGCAGCCATGTGTCTCAGCCACGTGGATTCATCAGCTCTCCATTCTGTGTGCCAGGCCATGGGCAGGAGTGGCTGTGACTCACCTGTACAGCCCCAGAATCCAGCGCAGCCACTGGCACAGAGCAGGGGCTGAGGGGCCCACAGACATCCCAGTCTCCACGAGTGGGAGAGGGACAAAGGGAAGTACAGAATTGGCCAGTAGGAGGCGGGTCTGTGAGAGTGAGCACCGGCTCCTGCCTGGATGAGGCTGGGAGACTGCATGCCAACACGTGACGCTGTTTAAAGACTGAGGGGCGGGAATGGGTGAGCAAGCAAAGGGGTTCCCGGCCAGGTGTGCCAGGGCTGGCCTAGAGGAACCAAGAGGAGAAGTGACAATTGGGCAGTGTGGGGGAGGCACTGGCACTGTGTTTGCATTGACAGGAACGGCTTTCAAGGGGGTGGGCCTTATCTTGTTTGTTTTCGAGATAAAATTTGCCCTTTTGAAGCATAGAATTCACTGGCTTTTCGTATATTCACAAGCTTTTTGCAACCATCACCCCAGTCTAATTCCAGAACATTTTAATCCCTCAATAGGAGCCCTACAGTGCTAACCTTATCTTGTATTTCCATATTCCAGCCACCTGGCCAGTCTTGGCCCATGTGGCCCTGCCCATCAGGCTCTATCCCACTTCCCCTGGTCCAGGGCTGAAGCCCCCGGTTGCTGTGGTTATTCTTGGCCTGGGCTCAGAATAGCCCAGGAAGAGACGCAGGCAACCACCCATTCAACTGATGTTTGTTGGGCATCTGCTGGGCACAGGGCAGTCCAGAGAATACACCTTTTGAGGGGACAGGCACGGTCCCTAGCCCAGAGCAAGAGAGGAGTGAGGGGCAGAAAGAGCAGGCGACCACCTGCAGTGTGAGGAGTTCCCTGCAGGACAAGCACAGCCAGCAGAAGGTGGCCAGGAAGCTTCAGCAGCCCCTGGGGCAGGTGCATACACACACACACGCACGCACGCACGCACGCACACACGCACACGCGCGCACACACGCACACACGCATGCACACACACGCGCGCACGCACACACACACGCACGCACAGTGAAGCCCCTGCCACAGAGCAGGGCCCCGGCCCCTTTCCCTACTGCCCATTGCAGCAGAGTGGTGGGCTGGACTTTGCCACCCTGCCAGCTCTTGGTGCCAGGCAAAGATGGGTGCTGTGCGAGGAGAGGCAGCTTCTAAGGATACAGGGACTGTAGAGCAACCCTGGGGACGTTGTGATACAGCGCTGACCTGGACTCACACTCAGCGCTGGCCCCACGCCCTACTCTGCCTCTGTTTCAGAAGAACTCAGCAGGCAGGTGGTCAGGCTGGGGTCTTGCCCCACCCAAATCTGCAGGGACACTTTAGAGCCACCGAGGACCACCTGATGTGTCCGGACATTAGGAAGTCCTTTACCTTGGAGACCAGAGTAGCATGCCAAATGTGGAGGGCCCTTTAGGGTCTACAGTGGCCTGGTGTCACCTCTGCAGAAGAAGCTGTTCTGTGGCCTGATGGTGGGTGGGGCCGTGGCTGCTCCACACAGTGGACACAGTGGAACATGGCCTGGAGGGCACTTTGGGAGTCTTGCGCAGCCTGGGGGCCTGCACACTGTGCAGACAACACCCTGCTTCCTGAGTCCTGTGACTCCCAGGGACCCTCAGAACCCTGTTCAAGGGACCCAAGAGGAGAGGGATCGTGAGGAAGCTGACTCACTGAACCTCAGATTCCAGTTTCCTTCCCCCAGAGGCCCCATTCACTGCAGTCTGTGTTCCCTTCTATCTGGATCCTTTGTTTCACTTTTCTGAGCATGCCCCAGCTGTGGCCTTAGTGGCTCTTCCCAGCCTGCTGTCATCTACAGACCCCTCCCCGCTGCAGGTGGCTCTGTGCCACCCACCACACCTCTGCCCAGGTCAGCACAGCTCGCAGCGGAGAGCTCATCCCTGCCGCCCCGCTTCTCTCCCCAGGTGATTTTGAAGGACCTGGAGGTGCTGGCAGAAATCGCTTCCTCCCCTGCAGGCCAGACGGATGACCCAGGCCCCCTCGATGGCGCTGACTTCCGGGCCAGCCACTCAGAGCTCCAGGTGCCTACCCCCGGCAGAGCCGGCCTACTGAACACCTCCGGTAAGTCTTCTCCTGAAGGTTCCAGCCTCAGGGGCCTTAGTGCCAGTGCCAGGTCTTGGGCTGGACCACGGCGGTCATTTGGGTTGTTGCTCAGGAGCTCTGGAGCTCGGCCAGGATATGAGGGGTCTGTGGGTTGCTACTGGCAATCTCCCACCTCAAGAACCCCCAAAGGCAGGCAGCTCTCGTCCTCTAGCAGCCTCCAGAGACCCTCACAGGACTTTCTCCGCATCTCCCTGCACCTTTGATGCCTTTGAGCCATTGACTAAACATAAAACCATCTGGGTCGGCTGCTGGTCTCTCTGCCTGGGCAGCACCACTCCAGTCTGGAATCCAGGGGCTTCGGTCTTGGGGTCTCACAGGTGGAATACTAGGTGACCATTCCCTTTCTCTCTGAGAAGCTAAAAATAGTGGCAGGCAGCACAGGCAGGAGACGGCATTATTCTCACAGGCTGTTTCTGGGCAGTCCTTGGAAGTAAAGGTGGCTATAGCATCCCTAGCGCTCGTCCCTCAGTCCCTTCCAGATGGCAGGGACTCTTCTCCCTGGGCCCTGGCAGACACCACTTCCCTCTGGCGATGCAGTCCTGGAAAATGCCTGGGGACACAGTTGGTAGGAAAGTTCCCAGTGAATCTCAGGTGTCTCCATGGGGGTCTCTGTTCTTTGTATCTGGAATTTACTCCTTCCAGTGGGTTCGTGGTCTCGCTGACTTTAAGAATGAAGCTACAGACCTTCGCAGTGAGTGTTACAGCTCTTTTTTTTTTTTTTTTTTTTTTTTTTTTTTGAGACGGAGTCTTGCTCTGCCGCCCAGGCTGGAGTGCAGTGGCCGGCTCTCAGCTCACTGCAAGCTCCGCCTCCCGGGTTCACGCCATTCTCCTGTCTCAGCCTCCCGAGTAGCTGGGACTACAGGCGCCCGCCTCGTCGCCCGGCTAGTTTTTTGTATTTTTTAGTAGAGACGGGGTTTCACCGTATTAGCCAGGATGGTCTCGATCTCCTGACGTCGTGATCCGCCCGTCTCGGCCTCCCAAAGTGCTGGGATTACAGGCTTGAGCCACCGCGCCCGCCCTAGTGTTACAGCTCTTAAAGGTGGTGTGGACCCAAAGAGTGAGCAGCAGCAAGATTTATTATGAAGAATGAAAGAGCAAAGCTTCCACAGCATGGAAGTGGACCCAAGAGGGTTGCTGCTGCTGGCTCGGCCAGCTTTTATTCCCTTATTTGGTCCTGCCCATGTCCTGCTGATTGGTCCATTTTACAGAGCACTGATTGGTCCATTTTACCGAGTGCTGATTGGTGCATTTACAATGCTTTAGCTAGACACAGAGGGCTGATTGGTGCATTTTTACAGAGTGCTGATTGGTGCGTTTACAATCCTTTAGCTAGACACAGTGCTGATTGGTGCGTTTTTACAGAGTGCTGATGGGTGCATTTACAATCCTTTAGCTAGACACAGAGTGCTGATTGGTGCGTTTACAGTCCTTTAGCTAGACACACAGTGCTGATTGGTGTGTTTTTACAGAGTGTTGATTGGTGCATTTACAATCCTTTAGCTATACACAGAGCGCTGATTGGTGCGTTTACAATCCTCTACCTAGACCGAAAAGTTCTTCAAGTCCCCTCTCGACCCAGGAAGTCCAGCTGGCTTCACCTCTCACTTTGATGCAGCCTCCCCCCACAGCCTAGCCGTGCTGGTCTCAGCCTGAGAGTACCTCCTTGGCCTCAGTGGGAGGCGCCCCAGCCCTGTTTGATGCTGAGACCAGGCCCAGTGCCTGAGAAGTTCAAGGGGCGGCCAGAGCCCCGCAGGCCTGCCTGTGCCCCAGGACATGCCAGGTCAAGTCATAGAAGGCCCATGTGGGGCCTTGCCGAGGAGCCCAGCTCTAGGTAGTCAGTGGCTGTGAACTGACACCAAGGGAAAGAGCACCAAGGGAAGTGGTTCCCACATCCTGACCCTGGGACCACTGCTGGGGCTCCCCCCCATCTCTCGGCGAGCAAGTCCATTCTCCATCCTGTGTCCCCACGTCAGCACATGGGGACCAACCTTAAGTCCTTGGGACAGATGGCAGGAATGCCAGAGGTGGAGTATGGGGGCCCAGCAAAGGAGGTGGACAAGGAAGAGAAAAAAGGAGAGCTCTTCCTTAGGAAGGGAGGGTCTGGTGGGGAGGAGCGGCAAGAACTGACCAGAAGACGGGCAGTAGCCAAGAGGAGACATCCTGCAGGGAGGAGGCCCGGGCAGAGGAGCCCTGGGGACGCGCCCTCAGCTCTCCCTCCCCAGGAAGCAGGCGCCACAGCCTCTTCTCTCTTTCTTAAATTGGCTGCAGCAGAGAACTTGAAGGCAGCACAGCCTTGTGACAGGGTCAGGACACCCAGGCCTCCCAGGCCCTCTGTGACCTGTGTTCTCTGTGTTTTATCTCTTCCTCCCGGGCACAGAGAAGTTGATGGCTGTGATTTGGGCTCCTGCTCATGGAAGGAGGACCAGGAAACTGCTGAGGGCAGCCTGGGCTGGAGGGAGTAGGGTATGTGCCCTAGGGGAGCAGAGCCTGACCCAGGGGGTCCCTGGCGGGCCCTGCAGCATCAAGCCCTTTGCGCTGCTCGGGCACCAGGGCCGGGGGCACTATATGGCAGGGCACTCTGAACCCCAGCTCCTGGCCATGCCAAGGTGGGCGGGCCGTGAACGAGGCTACAGCAGTAGAGACTCTTGCCCCAGCTCACCGAGGCTGTCAGATTAGCTCACATCAGCCAGGGACTCACTCGGAATTCATAGAAAAACAGCAAAGCAAGCCAGATGGGAAGAAACTCCGTCCTGGAAGAACACCAAGGAAGTGCCTGCGCCAGTCACACTTCTTGCTTCCAGAGTCCACAGCCAAGGAGCAGTGGGGGCTGCGGGAGGAGAATCCACAACTCTGTGGGCCAGGAGCTCTTAACCTGAGTCTCACGTGTGGGCCTCAAGGCTCCAAGCAGATCCACGTGTGTACACATGCGTATGTCCACAGCTGGCATCAGATTTTACAGATGGGGCCATGATTTTAAAAGGTCAGCTCAAACCAGTAAGAGAACAGCCGAGGGAGCCAGAGCATGCCCTGCCCCCCTCTCCCACCTCCACTGCCCTGGAGGGCATGCGCCAGGCATTGAGGGTGTGTGGGGTGGTGCTGAGGTCAGAAGGCAAGCAGGAAGTGCACACTCAAATCCCTCCGCGAGCTGCTCCTTCCCAGACTGCTTCTCAGGCATGCAAGGGGCTCGTTCTGTCTGTTTCCATCTGGCCATGCACATGGACAAGACTGTGAAGCCATACCCTCTTCCTGTTTGGATTCTGCCTGCCTCTGGGTCTCCAGGGCGCAGCCCTGAGAACTTGGAGAACTTGGAGGCAGCAGTGCTGTGTCCCTGTAGGGGAGATTGCCCCAAAGGCACGAAGGGACTGTCTGGAAAGCCTCAGAGGCAGGGAGCCTAGCAAAGATGAAGTTGGTGGCATCTGTAGGGAACCAAATGGCGCGGATCACACACAGCAGTGGAGAAGCAAGCCCATCACACGCCTGGGTAGCTGCTGTGTTGGCCTAAACGCACCACAGCCGTGGTTCCCAAGGCCCCCCGAGGCAGAGTCGCCCACATGGGATTTTCCTCTCGCCTGTCCTAGCATAAACATCTCCCCCTTCCTCGCAGAGCGGTGAAGGCAGAGGCTTCTGCCGCCGTGCCTCCCTCATTCCTGACCCTTGCAGAGCCCCAGGATGGGGGAGAGAATGGCCTGGGGGCAAACAGGATGGGGAGCGGCCTGGGTGGGCAGCTCTGGAGGAAGCTGGCTGAGGGACACCATGCTTTCCTGTCTCCCACCCTTGGGGTCTCCTGTGTCTCCTCCTTTTGTATTTCCTGTCTCCACTCAGGGGAGTCTGCGGAGGTCCTGCTGGCTCTGGGGACAGGGATGTCAAACAGGCCTGTGGGCCTGCCATACCCTGAGCCTATGCAGAAAGCTTCAAAGGACAGAGGAGGCCTCTGGGATCAGCCCTTTGTTAGAGACATGCCTGGACTCCTGGGGCCTGGACATCTCTGCTGCCAGAGAGGGTGCAGCCAGGCCTGGGGAGACCCAGTCAGCCTTTAAGATCCTTGGCCGTGCACAGCAGTGTGTCAGTCTGAGGCCAAAGGTCACCCTAGGACTGATGTTCACCCCTAAAACCCTGACTTTGCCTGCCACAGGGCCCATTGCTGCTGGGATAAAAACCGTTCGTGTCGCCAGCCACGTTGGCTCACTCCTATAATCCCAGCACTTTGGGAGGCTAAGGCAGATGGATCACCTGAGGTCAGGAGTTTGAGACCACCCTAGCCAACATGGTGAAACCCCACCTCTACTGAAAATACGAAATGTAGCCAGGCATGGTGGTGCGTGCCTGTAATCCCAGCTACTCGAGAGGCTGAGGCAGGAGAATCACTTGAACCCAGCAGGTGGAGGTTGCAGTGAGCCGAGATCACACCACTGCATTCAAGCCTGGGCAACTACATCTCAAAAAAAAATAAAACAAAATAACTGTTCGTGTCAGTATACCTTGCGGGACTCAGTGGCCCAAGGTGTTTTAACCCCTGACTCTAAAAATGGGTAATAATGACATATTCTTATTTGGTTTCATTCTTTGTAGCCCAGGACAGTCTATTGTAGCCAAATGTCAGCAGCGTCTTCATGTCACCAGACAGAAACAAGTTCTAGCAGAAAGCCAGAAAGCCATTTTCCCCAGTAATCACGGCAGCAATCATCATGGCTGCCAGCGCTGGCTGAGGTCACATTAGGCCCTGCCCTGCTCTGAGCACTCACATGTGCTGACTTTTTGGGTGAGCCCCTGGGCTCCTCGCAGCAGCTCTGGGAGGCCAGCACTGTGTCATTCCCCACTTGTTTGGGCCAGGAGCCTGGCCCGAGAGCCCACACTCCTCACCCTACTGTCAGGAATCCCACCTGCACCAGGCACTGGAAGCTTCCACGGCCGGAGGGGAGGAGGAGAGGGGCCAGGTCATAGCCACAGCCTGGCAGTGATGGGGGCATGTCTCCTCTCTTCACAGTGACTTCAGAGACCCCTTCCTGGCCTCAGGTCATGGCAGTGCCTCATCTCTTGTCTTTTGCTGCCTGCCACCACTTCCTGCAGCCACACCAGCCCCAGGAAAGCACTGCCTGTTTCTCTTGAAGCCCTTTCCTCCCAATCACCCCTCCCAGCCTCAGGAAGCAGCATTAAGGATCACAGGCACTGGGGTCAGAGGGATCTAAGTTCACAGCCCTGCTCTGCCCATCCGTCCTATGACTTTGGACAAGGGTCCTCACTGCCACCTCTTCCCTCTCTATAAACCATGTGCTGGGGCGCCTGGGGGCTCTGTGAGCTCCCACATGGCAAGGGCTAAGCTAAATGCTCCCTGAACATGAAGGGGGCCTTTGCTTATATCCTGGTTATTACAGGCCAGTGCAGAGGGCCCCTCTGGGAGGCTTCCCTGGAGAGCCCAGCTTCTCCTGCCCCTCTGTTCCAACTCACTTGCTTGTCTCAGGCTGCCTGGGTGGGTGGCGGAGTTCACATCTGCTCCCTCCTGGCTGTGACCTCTTAGAACCTCTGCTGAAAGTGCAGATGGAGGCTCCTCAGCGTCGCCCAGTGCTGGGTGATTTGTGTGATCAGCTCAGTTTGAATAGCAGCATGGCAGGCCACAAAGGCCAAGTTTACGCATCCCAGAATCCCTGGCACCAGGTGCCCAGTAAGGGTCAGTGCCCATTTTTGAAAGTTCAATAAAATAATGGAAGGCAGGGGCACCAATCACCCTCACTGCTGCCCAGAGTGGCATCCTCTCATGCCCGTACTGCCAGGCCCTCCCTTGTCCAGTTGGAAGCCCCAGCAGTCCAGCCCTCCTGCCCCTGGGAGCCTTCCTCTGCACCCTCTCCTCACTGCCCTTGGCCCCAGCCCTCACCCTGCAGCAACAGCTCTTTCCCGGTGGCAGACTGCTATGTGACCTCTCCACTGCCGCGTCAGCTGGAAGTCCCCTCTGGGCCTTGCTGTGTCCCATCAGCTTCTCTCTCGCTCTGACCTGAGCAGCTGCGAAGTCTCCTGGCTATGGTTGATGCCTCCAGTGCTCCTGTCCTGCCGACCCAGGCCGGCCCACAGATGAGAAAGTGATCGCCCCTTGGGTGGGTTCCCAAGATGATGCCATTGCGGCGGCCTTTGTCCACATAACTCTGCACCCCCTCCAGTTCTGCAGACTACACCCCCAAGACCCTGCTAAGCCTCGCTTTCTCCCAGCCACTTGATTCTTGGGGGAAGCTGCCCCCTTTCCCACCCTGTCCTCTTGGTTCCATACGAGCCTCTCCATCACCCACCCCTTCCGTGGACTACTTCCTGTGCCAAGCACGACTTGATGCTCTTTAGCCCTGCCTGGTTCACTGGAGAGGAGCTGGCCTTGGAGAAGGCGGCACTGCCTCCCCTCCCCTGCTAGTCAGCGACAGGGCCTGGATCCGATGTGGTCCCTTGGACTCTGGGTGCCCTGAGCAGCCTCTGGTGCTTCCCTCATATCCTCCAGGCAGCAGATCTTGAGCCCACAATGGGCTGTCCAGGCACATGGGCCCCGACCCCAGCAGGGAGGGAGGCCGGAGTACAGCAGGGACCCTGCTGGGCCTGAACTGGGTGGCTGATGTTTTCACATCTGGTTCTGTTGAACTGTAACTCGCATTATGTACTGAAGCCAGGGCTATTTTTATCCTAACATATGAGGTTCCTTCACGTCATAACCACAAAACTCAATCCAAAACATCCCGGGGCAGGTTGTTTGTGAGACGTTCTGTGGATTCTCATGTCGCCACATCAGGTTTCACTTAGTAACATCTGCAGGGCTGGTTCCCCGGCCGCCCACCCCACCAGCCTGGTTTCTGTGTGGAGTGCATCTCTGTGCCCCTGGCCAGCCGCCAGTCACATGCACTTCCTGCCAGGGCCTGGCAGGCTCCTTCCTTGCCCAAACCAGAAATGCAAGGCACAGTGGCCTTCAGCTGAGGGATAGGGCTCTCCCTCACGCTCCCGCCCTCTGCAGGATTGGGGAATGGAAATCCCACTCTCCTGGGCCCCTCACAGAGAGCTTCTCTCCCAGGACACACAGCCGGGTTGTGGGCCCCCCCTCCCTCACCCCCGGCTGCAGCAGCTGCCCACCATTTCCAGGGGGGCTGTGCCTCAGTGGCGCCCCTGAGTAAAACCACTGAGGTCCTTGGAGTGCAGTGTTGGAAGGCGTGCCTTCCTGGCTGCCCTGTCCTGGCTCCCACTTTCCTCATGCGCCTGCAGCACCCAGCCCAGGACCCTGCTTACAAGAGCAGATGAGCCAGAGCCGGAGGTGGACAGAAGAGCAGGCAGCAGTGAGGCAGAAATCAGCGTACTTGAGGGGCCCATTGCTCCTGTAGTCACCCTCCTGGGGCGAGCTTCTCCACCCATCTCCTCCTCCTGAGCCTGCAACCCTGCCTCAGAGAGCATCTCAAGCCAAAGGGCAGCTCACATCAGCAGCGTGGCTGGGAACAATGGGGGCCACTAAGGCTGGGAGAGAGCAAGCAGCCCCCACCCTGTCCTGCTGAGCACTGAGGCCTTTCCCATCCCTGTCCAGCCCGCCATCCCTGCCCCCTCAATTGTGGCCCCTTCCCCCACCTCCCCTGCTGGGAAAAGACTGCCCTGCTCAAACCTGTGGTCTCAATGTAGCCCCTCCCAAGGCCCCCAGCCCTGTCTTGGGGAGAGCAGAAAGTCTTTAAGCCGTGGGAGCACTGTGAGGGCTGAGCTGCACTCACCTGAGGATGTGAATCGCTTGCCATGGCTTCTTGCAGCTGTGACACCGCCCTCCTCCTCCCTTCCACTAAGGGTCTCAGCTCCAGGGTCCAAGGGGCAGCCTGGACATTGAGAGTCCATTTTGGGTCCACACTGGGAGCTGTGGCTAGGGAGACCAGAGTTGTATCCAGAGTAGCCCAGGCCTTCTCTTCTGCCATCTTTGTCCAGACTGTCAGTGGAGAGGTGGCCTGATCTCCCTACCCTGATGTGTGGGGGTCACAGGTGGCCCCCCTTCTTCCTCAAAGCATCCTGACAGAGCACTGTGAATTTGTGCCAGAAATGGAATCTCCGCACTCAGACATTTCAGACCAGCCCCCAGACATCCATTCTGAGACTCAGAATGAGAACAGTTTGCCCTGTGCAGTGCTCTGCGCTATGGGACACTTGCTAATAAAAAGGGGCCCCCATTTATTGAGTGCAGACTGTGCGGCAGCCTCCAGACCCAGCATATTACATGTTTTTACCTCATTTAATAGGGGCTCTTACTGCACTCACTTTACAGATGAAGAAACTGAGGCTTAAACACCATGCTCAGTGCTTCCTACTGCCCCTGTGAGGCTGGAACAGCCCCGTACCTCTCCCTAGTGGCTGCCCAGATGGCCCCAGTTGGGAGAATTTCTTTGTGGTGACTTCCTTCATGGGTCCCTTCGTTCTTGGGAATGCTTTGGAGCCTAAGTGGAAATGGGGTAGGCTGGGGGTGCACATAGAGAAATAGGAAGGCAGCAGGGAGAAGCTTGCAGTGAACTGGGCGCCTCCAGTGTGGGCAGCATGAAGCCAGTGCCCTCCAGCCAGGCCACCACGGCCCACCAAATTCATCTCCTGAGGGCGGGAACAGTGAGGCAGGGCTGTCTCAACAGCTGTCTCTGCAGCCACCTCTTTAGAGATCAGCCCCAGCTGGGCCTGGGGTAACTCGATCTGTAAGAATGTGACACTTGATTCTGCAAACATCCCCTTTGGGCCAGGGAGCAGAGACTGTTTGCCATTCCAGAATCACTCAGGACCTCCCGAGCCAGGCTGATTCAGGCAGGGACCCAGGACGATGCAGTCCAAACAAGAAGTGGAATGAGGCCTGCCCTTGAACTGGCCTTCTCACTCAGGGCTCCTTCACGCTGCTCACACGAGCTGTCTAGGAGGTTCTTGGGATTGAGGATGCTACAGTTTGGAGGTTTGGCTCCTGGTGAGGAATCCCTTATAGAGTGATTCACAGCTGGGAAAAACAGAACAGAAAAACACCTTTTCTAGACCCAACCATCTCCCAGGAAGGACCATGAGAGGACGTAAGGGAAGTCTGAGCTCAGCAAAAAAGACGGAGCTCCTGGGAGGAGAGTCTTCCTGCTGCTTCCAGCCCACTGGCATCAAATACAGTCAGTCTGTCCAGGCGCCTCCGTGAGATCCACTTGGAATACTCTGGATGGTTCTGCACATTCTTGTTTTGTGCTTTGGGCTGATGCTTCTGGGAACCTCTGATGCTTCTGGCCAAGTTTGGTTTCCAGAGCCTCCACATCCTGCCTATCTTGTGCTTGTGCCTGACCATTTCCTCCCTGGTCCAGGGAGAAAGTGAAGGCTCCCACGCAACTTCTGGACCAGAAAGGGGCCAGCCTGGAAAATGATGGCCCCAGATGCCTCTGTTGGCCACTCTGCATCCCCCAGTGTCCTCCCTGGGTTTCCAGCGAGCTGCGGCCAGGTGCTGTTTCCACAGCTCTTCGCGGCGTCGTTTCCCGCATCTTCAGTGTCAGCTTGGCAGGACCTGGGTTTCCGTCTTTATGCCATCTTCTGCCCTCCTGCAAGGCACTACCTCCTAATCTGTGAGCCCCAAACATATCTGAACATTAGTATCCAAGAGACAGGCAGCCTGGCAGAGCTGCAAAGAACATGAGTTTTGAAGACCAGCTGCCTGGGTCAGCAACTCTACCACTCACCAGCTCTGTGACTTTGGATAATCCTCACCCAAATTCACAGCTCCTCTGTGTATATAATGGGAATAGTAATGGTGCATATTTTTCAATTTTTTTTTTTTTTAGGATGTTAGATACTATGTGTGAAGGGTTTAGGCAGGCCAAGCACATAGTAGGTGCTCAACAAATGGTAGCTATGAATTGGCTGTTAAGATATCATGTTATACTGGAACAATTGGATATCCATATGCAAAAGGATTTAGACCCCTTCCTCACACTGTATACAAAAAGTAACTCAAAATAGACCAGAGACCTAAAATATATCAGTAACTCTTTATGACCTTAGATTAGGTAATAATTTCATAGCTATGACACCAAAGGCGCAAGCAACCAAAGAAAAAATAGACACATTGGGCTTAATCAAAGTTAAAAATTTTGTACTTCAAAAAAATTTTTTTAATAAAAAGAGGCTGGGCATGGTGGCTCCTACCTATAACCCCAACACTTTGGGAGGCCAAGGCAGGAGGATCACTTGGGCCCAGGAGTTTGAGACTAGCCTGGGCAACATAGGGAGACCCCATTTTGAAGAAAAAATTTAGCTGGGTGTGATGGCACACACCTGTAGTCCTAGCTACTTGGGAGGCCGAGGCAGGAGGATTGCTTGAGCCCAGGAGTTTGAGGCTGCAGTGAACTGTAATCACTTCAGTGCACTACATCCTGGGCAACAGAGCAAGACACTGTTTATTAGGCTGTTCTTGCATTACAATAAAAAAAAAAAATACATGGCTGGGTACAGTGACTCACGCTTGTAATCCCAGCACTTTGGGAGGCCGAGGAAGGCAGATCACCAGGTCAGGAGATTGAGACCATCCTGGCTAACATGGTGAAACCCCACCTCTACTAAAAATACAAAAAATAAGCCAGGTGTGGTAGCACACACCTGTAGTACCAGCTACTCAGGAGGCTGAGGCAGGAGAATTGCTTGAACCCAGGAAGCAGAGGTTGCAGTGAGTCAAGACGATGCCATTGCACTCCAGTCTGGGAGACCGAGCGAGACTCAATCTCAAAAAAAAAAAAAAACAAAACCTGAGAGTAGGTAATTTATAAAGAGATTTAGTTGGCTCACAGTTCTGCAGGCTTTATGGAAAGCATGGTGCTGGCATCTGCTTGGTTTCTGAGGAGGCCTCAGGAAGCTTACAATCATAGTGGAAGGCATAGGGGCCCAGCAGGCAGAGGAGGCCAGAGCAGGAGCCAGAGAGTGGGAGGGAGGTGCCCTACACTTTTAAACAGGCAGATCTCACGAGAACTTGCTGTCTCAGAGATAACACCAAGGGGATGGTGCTAATCCATTCATGAGAAATCCACCCCCATCATCCAGTAACCTCCCACCAGGCCCCACTTCCAACGCTGGGAATTAAATTTCAACATGAGATTTAGGTGGGGACAAATATTCAAATTATAGTATCACCCTGTCTCAAAAAAAAAAAAAAAATCAATAGAATGGGAGAAAATACCAGCTGATGAATGGACAAACAAAATTTGGAATAGCCATAAGGTGGAATATTATTCAACCCTAAAAATGAATACAGAACTGATACATACTACAACATAGATGAACCTTGAAAACGTGCTGAGTGAAAGAAGCCACATACTGCTTAGTTCTATTTATAGGAAACGTCCAGAATAGGCAAATCCATAGAGACAGAAGGTAGATGAGTGATTGCCAGGGGCCGATGAAGGTGAGAATGGTGAGTGCTAATCAGTATGGGGTTTCTTTTAGGGGTTGATAAAAATGTTCTGAAATTAGTGATGATTGCCGCACAACTTTGTGAATGTCCTGAAAACTGAATTGCACGCTTTAGAAGGGTGAACCTTACAGTATATGGATCATATCTCAATAAAGCTGTTTTCTTTTTAGAGATGGCCTGCCTCGGGCTGGGCATGGTGACTCACAACCTGTAATCTCAGCACTTTGGGAGGCCGAGTCAGGTTGTTCACCTGAGGTCAGGAGTTCAAGACCAGCCTGGCCAACATGATGAAACCCCGCCTCTACTAAAAAAAATAAAATAAAATACAAAAATTAACTGGGCATGGTGGCACATGCCTATAATCTCAGCACTCAAGAGGCTGGGTCAGGAAGATAGCTTGAACCCAGGAGGTGGAGGTTGCAGTGAGCCAAGATCACACCACTGCACTCCAGCCTGGGCAACAAAGCAAGACTCAGTCTCAAAAAAAAAAAAAAAAAGTCCTGCCTCAAGCAGAGTGAAGGAGGATTCTTTCCATCCCTTGGTAACTCTTTCACAGAACTGTGGAGGTTGACATATATTAGAAGGGATGTCCAGGGAAGACCCCAAGGGGCATACAGATACGCTATCCCAGACCATCCAAGTATTCCATCAGCCCTTCCCTTGTCCCCTTGGTGCTGGGTACTTTATCAAGGGGCACGTGTGCAAGGGAGGGCTGGAAGATACCTCCTCTGTACCTTGGTGTGTTTTCTGCAGGGACACACATCAGAGACATTTGTGCTCCTGGTTAGAAAGCCACCTCAGGCTTTGAAAGTTTTCAGAGTTCTATCCTAAAAGAGCATCTTTGCCTGAGGATGAGGAAGAAAGAGCTTTTGATTTCAAAAGTAAAACTTAAAACACTTTGTAACGTTTGTCAGTGTTTGCTGTCTATAATCGAGTGGGTGTGTACATCATTTCTTTTTCTCAGGTAATATTAGGGAAGGAGCTTGGCTTTTGCCTCTTGTGGGTCCACCAGTTTTGTTGACCTTTGAGCCACAATGACTTGACTCATTGACACAAGCACCTTACCTGTTTCTTCTCTTTGACTTCTTGTTTGTCCTTAACGGCCCAAATAGATCCCAAGTATATTTCGTTTATTGAGGTAATGAGTAGAGTTTGTTTTTTAAAAAAATTCGTAGCACCTAGCAGGGTCTTACACGCATGAGATGTTCACTAAGTGGTTTGGGCTTGGGTTAAGGGGTGGACAGTAATAGGATTTTTTTTTTTCTTCAAGTTACGAGTAGGACTTTTAACTAATGGGCGTTTTTGCAATAAGCCAAGTTGTATTTGCTTGTGCAGACTTGCCTTTTTCTCTGTTGTTCCATGGCTCTTGATTAGAGATTTTCCCGCATCTTATTATAACACCCCACACACACACTTGTTTGGCATTTATAGTTGTTTATATTCTGTGTGGATCTTATCACCCTGTGGACACATGATCAGAATAAATGCTGGCTCTGTCCCTTTCTCTACAGGTACCAAAGGCTTAGAATGTTCGCCTTCCACTCCCACCATGAATTCCTACTTTTATAAGTTCATGATCAACCTTCTCAAGAGATTCAGCAGCGAACGGAAGCTCCTGGAGGTCAGAGGCCCTTTCATCATCAGGTCAGCCTTGGTGGCGCGCTTTCTCCTCTTCCTCCCATGGCCCCGGCTTTTCACTTTCACGTTGTTCAAGTGTCAAAGCAGCCACCTTCTCTTTCCCTTCTCTCTCCTCCTTTTCCTGACCTTTGGATCTGTTCTTAAAAGAAATGAAGAAGGTTGCCCCTTCATACTGGTTGCTGATGCTTCTGACATGAAACAGACAGGTCAGTGTTGATGTTTTTCCACAAAACTGAATTCATTTTTTCCTTCCTGAGTTACTATCTTCCCCTGAGGTGGAATGGCCTCTTATTCAATGCCATTGTCAGGCTTTTGGAGAGGAAAGGAGGTGAGCCAGATGGCGTGAGACATGAGGCTGTGCTCCAGGCCCAGCCCCCAGTGCGGGATTTAGCCAGGCTTGGTGGAGCCAGGCTCCTGAGTCATGTGAACCCAGCCCAGGATGGTGCCAGGGCAGCAGCCCCAGTGGCTGGAGGCGTCTAGAACTGTCATCACCAGCAGCATGGCTGGGGCTGGTCTTTTGCCTCCAACTCAGCTCCAAGAAGTAGGGTCACCAGAAGAGTGGCCCAGTGTCACCCTCAGCCTGGTGAAGGCTAGAGCAGGGCACAAATTCCTCCAGCTTCTACACCAAAGCCAAGTGGAGGAGATTTCTAGAGTAGTCCAAATGGCCCTAGGTGCTGTCCAGCCGTGGTTCTCAGCCCTGCATATTAGATCACTGGAGAGGCTTTTTAAAAAAGATGCCGTATACAAAAATTAGCCTGGTATGGTGGTGCACACCTGTAATCCTAGCTACTTGGGAGGCTGAGACACACGAATCGCCTGAACCTGGGAGGTGTATGTTGCAGTGAGCTGAGATCACACCACTGCACTCCAGCCTGGGCGAAAGAGCAAGACTCTTGTCTAAAAAAAAAAAAAAAAAAAAAAGCCTGGGCCTCCCTCTGATGAGTAAAATCGGAACCCCTAGGGTGATGGAGTTATTAAAGTGGTCTGGGGTGCTTGGGGACCGAGTAGGCTACCGACTACCATGGTCTGGGGGTCAGAAGTTGAAGGAGTCCTGGCAGGGGCCCAGGCTGTATGGGGCTTCAAGGCAGGAAAGAGCCTGGGGAGCTCATCTTGCTGTAAACTAAAAAGCAGGTTCAGCCTGTGGGCCATAGAGAGGATCGGAGACCTTACTTAGGGGTCAGCACGGAGCCACTGAAAGGGCTTGAGCAGGGGATCAATGTGACCGGATTTCTGGCTTGAAAGACAACTGTTGCTGGGGCGAATGGGTTGGAGGGACTGAGGTGGAGCCAGCTGGAAGGCTGTTGTCCAAGCAGAGACTGTGGCAGCTTGTGAGGGGGATGGGAATCTGCAGCCAGATTGGAGAATGAGGATTCGAGACTGAGTAGGAAGTAGATTTGTGGTGACTGATGTGGAAAAAGTGAGGGGAGAGGGAGCTGGGAGTGCCAGGGTGTCCAGGCCTCTGATTTGGGGCAGCTGGGTGGATGGTGATGCCAGTCCCTGAGGTGGGAGCCCCAGAAGAGTGGCAGGGAGTGAGAAAGGGGTGCATGTTTGAGTTTAAATTACTTTGGGGACACCAAAAGGAAGGTGTTGAAGAAGTAGTTTGCTGTACCAGGCTCTCCAAGGGGATACGGAGGCCCAAGATACAATCTCGAAATTGATGGTATAGTCATTCATTCATTCATTCAACAGATGTTTACTGAACACTAACTCTGTGCAAGGTACCTTTCTAGATGGTTCTGCACTTGCGGAGCTTTTATTCTTAGGGAGTTAGAAGAGGTGGAATGAGAGGGAAGGGGTCTGAGGCTGAGCCCTAAGTGTTCCAGACTGTAATGGTTGGGGAAAGAAGCAGAAGCCAGAAAAGGAGGCTATGACGAAGGGCCAGAGAGGTAAAGGAAGCAGCCAAGCAGGGAGATGGCAGAAGGCAGTGAGGGAGGCGAGACCCAGGATGGTGTGCTGGGAGCCGCTGCAGGAGCCTGAATGCTGCTGGGGGAGCTGAGGGAGTGGAGCGTACAGGAGGTGACCGGCCAGCTCAGGAGCTAAGGTGGAGTTGAGGGCACCCTGGGGATGGGGCCGCAGGATTGAGTCCTGGGAGAGGACAGGCCTGCCTGACCAGAAAGACAAAGAGCAGGATCACAGTGCGGGGGCAGGGGCTTCTGATGGTCTGGCCACCAAAAGGATGCCCCTGTGGTAGTGGGGAGGCTGTCACCACCCTCTGGCTTCTCTGGCCTCCTCTAGAGCAGGGCTTCTCAAACTCAGCACTGCTGGCATTGGAGCTGGATAACTCTTCGGGATGGTGGCTGTCCTGTGCCCTGTAGGATGTCAGCAGCATCCCAGGCCTCTGCCCCCTGGATGCCGGTAGCACTTGCATTCACCCAGTTGGAACCATCTGAAACATCTCTAAACGTTGCCAAAGGTCCCCTAGGGAGGAGAATCACCCCAGTTGAGAACCAGCGTGTCAGAGAGACAGAAATGGATTCTTAACCTTCATTGGCCGAAAGAGGAAGATTTCCATGGTGTTTCTTCCCATCATGTTGGCCAGTTTCAGGGGATTGAGGTGGAGGTTAGCTGTGGTGCAAGAGGCCCCCCCACCAGGAAAGCAGCGGAATGTTCCCACAAGAGTGACAGTTAACGTCATGTGGTTTTCAGGCCGGGCGCGGTGGCTCAAGCCTGTAATCCCAGCACTTTGGGAGGCCGAGACGGGCGGATCACTAGGTCAGGAGATCGAGACCATCCTGGATAACACGGTGAAACCCCGTCTCTACTAAAAAAAAAAAAAAAACTAGCCAGGCGAGGTGGCGGGCGCCTGTAGTCCCAACTACTCGGGAGGCTGAGACAGGAGAATGGCGTAAACCCGGGAGGCGGAGCTTGCAGTGAGCTGAGATCCGGCCACTGCACTCCAGCCTGGGCGACACAGCGAGACTCCGTCTCAAAAAAAAAAAAAAAAAAATCATGTGGTTTTCCAATTGCAGAGCCATCAGTACTCATGATGAGCTCTCCTTGCCCAGACGACTTTCAGAGTCAGTGGAAGGAGAGGCCTTTGGAGGAGGAATTTGTAGCTAGCGTCCCTCTGGAGAACTGGGCTGAAATGGGTTTTCCACCCTGTCTCAGCCCCACATGCCCAGTCAGAGGCAAGGGGAGAAGGAGTTTGGGGTAGTAACCAGCATCTCCAGGCTGCACGGAGCAGAAGTGCAGGCACCATGAGCACGCTTGCATGCTCTCCCCACCTACTCAGGACCCGAGGCTGTGTGAAACTGGAGGCCAGCCCACCGCCATGTTCCCAGGTACAGACTCCAGGCCAGGGAGGCTTTGCTTGCTTTGCAGTGCGTCTCCTGGGCTTCCTGGGGTCACAGGAATCATCATTTTGCAGAAGGGATAATGAGAGGAAGTAATGTGCCCCCTGGGCTGGGCAGGAGCTGGGCTGCAAACTCCTGCACTCTGCTAATTCAGCAGCCTCCACTTCATCCCTTCTGTGTGGGAGTGCAGAGCCTGGTGCCGTGAGAGGCCCTGAACATCCTGCGTGCTAGGACCACCTGAGGCCCAGCTCCTCAGAGTGCTCAGGAGCTGGGCCAGTGGGTCCTCCCTTCCCATCCTCCAGGGGCTCAGTATAGCGATCGCTTGCTCTTCTGGGGCTCAAACCTGTCGTGGGCCACACTGGGTTCTCTGTGGAAATTGAGGCTGGCCTCCAGTCCTCAATCCCACCCGCACAGCCACAGAAGGTCTCTTAGCCATTGGCATCCACACTAGAAGCCCAGTGGGATGGGACAGAAGGAACCTTGTGACTGGTCCCCTCATAGAGGACTGGGTCTCTCCTAGTCCTTCACCTGGTTTCTCCAGACTACTCTCCCCCAGAAGTAGCACCCACACCTGTCAATGTGCATCCTGGTAGACAATGTGCGTCCTGGTAGACAATGTGCATCCTGGTAGACAATGTGCGTCCTGGTAGACAATGTGCGTCCTGGTAGACAATGTGCGTCCTGGTAGACAGCCACCTGGCCCAACTGGCTCGGGAGCCTGCTGCCCACTCTGCCAGCACACCAGGCCATTGTCGACCAGCCCCCGGGTTGCATGCCCAGCCACCTGACATGGAGAAGGCCCTGCAAACATGTGGTTTCCTCCATCCTCTCCATGCTCCTGTGGGGGGCTGAGGCGCTTCCAAAGAGCTTTGTTGAGGTAGGGGGTATCCACCTGCCCTCCTGCTTCTCCGTCGCACTTCCTTTTCTCCTGTGATGGCTTTAAAAAGGGACATCATTGGCTGGGTGCAGTGGCTCATGCCTGTAATCCCAGCACTTTGGGAGGCCAAGGTATGCGGATCTCGAGGTCAGGGGTTCGAGACCAGCCTGGCCAACATAGTGAAACCCTGTCACTACTAAAAATACAAAAATTAGCTGGGCATGGTGGCACATGCCTGTAATCCCAGCTACTCAGGAGGCTGAGACGGAAGGATCGCTTGAACCAAGGAGGCAGAGGTTGCAGTGAGCCGAGATCATACCACTGCACTGCAGCCTGGGTGACAGAGCAAGACTGTGTCTTAAAAAAAAATAAATAAAAATTTAAAAATAAAGAGAGCATCGCGATAGTTCCACAGATGCTGGCATGAAGCCACAGGCCTGATGAGGCGCACAATGATTTCTTAACCCCCTCTTTAGCTGTTAGGCAAACCCTAAGTTCTTCTTCTCAGCCTCCAAGATTGCACACTGAGAAAGAAAGGAAAGAGATTCTTCTGGCCAGCAAGTGAAAAGCCGTTCTTTCGGCAGGAGTGCGTTTAGCTCTGGGCCCTGGAGCGGCTGCTATAGAAAGACAGAGGCATCGGGAGTTCTTGAAGACACACATCTGCTGGTGGTTCTTGGCATTGAGGAAGATGCATGATTTCCCCAAAGACCCTGGGAGCGTTTCCTCTTCCCCAGGCAGCTTTTCCAGGCCGCACCTCCGTGTTGGAGTCGGCGGGCGGTGAGAAAAGGGTACCCAAGCTCCAGCCAGGCTTGAGTGGGTTGGACTTCCTCTCGGTGTCCACACAGCCTCCTTTTCTGGTGGACATAACAGTTTAGATGCATGTTGAGGTGAAGTCAGTGGCTTTAAAACCTTCATCTTTCAGCTGGCTACTCTGGCCCCAGGCCCTTCCCTTAGCTGATGCCAAGCTCATAGATTGAGGGAAAATGGGGACATGTGTGATGGGGTGCTGTACCCCACTCCCTCCACAGGACTCTGCAGGACTAAGGCAGATGAGCCTCCTGAGGCACTCGTTTGGGGCTCAAACCCCAATTCCTCCCATTTTTAACCGTGTGACCTGTTTCCAAGCCCTTTCCACTTTGTGACACAGCAATGATAGTGCCTGCCTTGTCACAGTGTAGTAGGGTTATGTAAATGGCGCATGTGTCAGCCCCGGTGCTGGTGGCTGTGTCTGATAAAGCGGGGCTGTTGTTCAGCCTCCCCACAGGGCTTCTGCCTCCCAGGGTGGTCTGTGGAGGGGGAACCAGACCCACTTGAGGGGGTGAAATCATGGCACCTTCTGTGTCGAGAGCTGACTCTGGTGCACCGGCCCTGTTGCCCCAGCACCCAGGGCACCCACCAGCAGCCCGGCCTGGCTCCGCTAAAACAACTCTGCCCAGAGTAGGTGTTGGTGTGCGTTGCCCTCCCCTGGCCTCTTCCTACCCTCCATGCTAATGCAGGCAGAACAAGCCCAGGCCTTGTCTCCCCGTGAACCATCCACTTATAATCAGTAGAAAGGAGAGGAGGGAGAAAACCCAACCTCTTTGATAAACTGTGATATGAACTCCAGCGTGACCCGACAGCTGTGATCTTTACAAGGCCTGCTTCTGTGCTGGGAAGCGAGCAAGTCTGAAGACAGTCGCTCTGCCTGCCAACACGGCTCTCCGGCCAGCCGCGCTTTGGCTTCAGCGACTGTGCATTTTTCCCCTCCTCTTCCTCCCTGCCGCGTTGCAGAGAGGACCGGCTGGAGAATGCTTGCATCTGTAATGAGCCACTGTATGCGGTGAATGCCAGGGCCTGACCCAAACCAGCCCAGTTAATGGCAGATGAGGTCTGAGCCACCTCCCAGGGGAACAGGGCACTCCTCAGATGAGGCGGACATTTGGAGAGGATGGGGCCTACAAGGGAACGGAGGAAGCAGTCATGGCACTTCTTTCATGAGATCGTGACCAAGAGAAGCCCAGCAGCAAGGCTTCCGATTCATTCTGGGCTTCCTCTCACCTCTGATACAGACAGGCATGGCAGCCTGTCCAGCTGAGCAAATGCTCAGAGTCCCTAATATGTGCCCCTGCTACTGCCCTCCCCAGTGTCCTGGGTTTGCATAAGAGCCCTTGTGTTGGGAAGAGGGGGAATAGGTGGAGTGGGGAGCTGATTGGTCACTGAGGGGGTGGGGGGCCAGGCAGCCGCTAGAAACTGGACTTGTTTTTAATTGTGGGGCCTGGGGGAAGGGCCTGAGAAAAAACTCTCTTTCATGCGGTAATTGGGCAATTCCACTTTGCTGGCCTCTCTGCATTCTGCCCTGTGGACAGGGCCCTTGACTGGGGCCAAATCACCACGGTGTCCAAGGCCACCCGCTGTATGCACCACTGGCCCCTCCCAAGCCCGGCTCCCACCTCGGGCTCTGTCATCCCCCGCAGCTGCCCAGTCTCCAGTCCATTTGGCATCGGGACCCTCTCCTCACTTCTGTGAGTCTTTGTGTGTGCCCCCTCACCTGCCGGGGGCATTGGCGGGGCCCGCAGAAGCCCCTTGTGCTGGTGCTAATGGATGGCAAATTAGAGTGAAGTGGCCAGACCAGATCCCTGTTTTTGCCTCTGGCCCCAGCTCACAAGCGAGAGCTCCTAGGCGGCCCCACTCTTCCTCTCGCCCCTTTAATGGATTGTGTTCCTTCATTCGGGATAAAAATAAATTGCTGTGGCAAATGTGCGCCAACCTAAGTCTGTTTGCTAGAAGAGGCCCCGATCCACCTACCCAGAATGCAGTTGGGTTTTGTTCTTTCATGAGTCCATAGCCGTATTGATTGGGCCCCCAGCTGAGGGGAGGAAGACAGGACATTGAACAGGCAGGAGGAATTCTTCCACAGAACTTCCTGCTTCCCTCTCAGCAGAAGCTTCTCTTCTTGCTGGCTTGAGTTGTCTGTCCAGCTCCTTGTGTGAATCTCCTGGAGCTTTCCACAGCCGTTCCCCACCCAGGGGCCAGGGCTGAGGTGTTTTAGTTGCCATGCAAGGGACGCAGAGGAGTGTGTGCAGCAGGAGCCACTTTACACAACCAGCTCTCGGCTTCTCATCTCCTAATTGGAGACCCCTTGGGAATGGGAATGGCGGGGGCACCCAGGAGGCCTGAGATGCCCAGTCTGACACACGGGAAAGATTGTTGGGAGAAAAAGAGTGCTGCTGTCCCAGGTGAAAAGATGAACTTGTGAGGTGCAAAGTTCAGGGAGTCCAGAGAGCCTGGCCCAGCCTGCATTCCATTGTCCCCTAGTCCATGGCAAAATGATCAGCGTCCCTGCACCTCACAGAACCACCGGAGATTGTTCCCTGTTGACCGGGAAGTGACTGGGGTTGGGGAGGGAGGTGGTCCTGGCCTTGCTCTGCCTCCTCCAAGCAATCCCCACACTGTCATACACACTGGCACTCCCTGTAAGAAGGGATGGCTTTTCTCCTGCAAAATGGATACCACATGCGACGGGCCTTGCTAGACTGGGCTGGGATGAATTAGGTCTGACCTGGGGCATGAGGGGAGTAGAGGAAATGCTGGCCAGAGGGAGCCCTGCTCAGTGTGCTCAGGGGACCCGAGAGCCTCAAAGCGGTGGCATCCTGGTGTTTGGGGCAGGGGGGTCCACTTGGCTTTGAGCAGGGCTGGTGGGAGGATACTAGAGGTCACAGGTGAACTTGGCAAGAAGTGGCCATGTGTCCTTCAGGGTGACCCCTGTCCCCACAGCCCAAGCAGCCATGCTCCCACTGAATCAGCTGTCACCCCCCGCTTCCAGGAGCCCCTGTGATGGAGGGGAGGACCTGGCAGTAGTTTGGTGGGAAAGCTCGCCTCCTCGGTGGCCACCACACAGCACACATGGTCAGACTCCTCATCAGGTTCACACTGGCACCTGCTGGCCCCTTGCCAGTCTTTCACTAAAAGAATGTTCTTTGTCGTCTACACACCTGAGAAGCATCACCTCCCCCAGCCCGTAGCTCAGGCAACCAGCAGAGCTGGCAGGGTGATGGTCAGGAACTGTTTTCAGGGGCTGAGAACTCGATAATGAATTTCTTTGAGAAGTTGTTTCCAGATGGGACCTGCAGTATTCTCTGGATCTCACTATTTAGACTTCACCTAAGGATGCCAGGAAACTTGGAAAGATTTGACATTGGTCACTCCAGCGGCTTCATTAATTAACAAGTAGCTAATGTGTACCACAATGTGGTATCATTTATTTATTTTTTGAGACAGTCTCACTCAGTCACCCAGGCTGGAATGCAGTGGCACAATCACGGCTCACTGCAGCCTTGCCGCGACCTCTTGCCTCAGCCTTTCAAGTAGCTGGGACTACAGGCACACACCACCATGCCTATTATTTTTTATTTTGGAGTAAGAGGAAGTCAGCTATGTATTTTTCTTGCACTTAGTAAATCTTTTTTTTTTTTTTTTTTTTTGAGACAGGATCTCACTCAGTCACCCAGAATCAAGTGCTGTGGCGCAATCTTAGCTCACTGCAACCTCCACCTCCCGGGTTCAAGCAGTTCTTGTGCCTCAGCTTCCTGAGTAGCTGGAATTATAGGCGTGCACCACCATGCCTGGCTAATTTTTGTATTTTTAGTAGAGATGGAGTTTCACCATGTTGGCCAGGTTGGTCTCAAACTCCTGACCTCAGGTGATCCACCCGCCCCAGCCTCCCAAAGTGCTGAGATTACAGGCATGAGCCACCTCACCCTGCCACCTTTTTTATTTTGTTGTAGAGATGGAGTCTCACTGTGTTGCCCATGCTGGTCTTGAACTCCTGGGCTCAAATCATCCTCCTGCCTTGGCCTCTCAAAGTGCTAGGATTACAGGCATGAGCTACCACAGGCAGTTGGTATCATTAAAAAATGTATAGGTTTGGAACTGGCCCCTAGAAGCCATTTTCCATCCTCTGCCTCCTTGGGGCCAGCCTGCATCTGAGCCAGGACAGACAAATGTGGGTGACCTTTGTCTTCAGTGCATTTAAACACCGAGCGTGTCTTGTCCATCATTGTAGAATGCATTTCTCAGGAAGCTCTTTCTCTTGTCCGCATGTCCTTTCAGCGTATTTCCCTGGGTTGCCCTTGGAGACCCCTGTGCGCTTCTCCCTTCTCTCTCCTCATGTGATTTAGCGGAGTCACAAAGATCACAGAACCCCCATACCCTGGCCCCTGTCACAGAAACACCCCCAGAATGGTTTCTGCTGCATGCAGTTTGTGAAAGGCTGCCCAGACCTCTTCCATAGGGAAGGAGAGAGCTCCTATCTCAGATCAGGGGTGATGTGACCCTCGGAAGGGCCTGGCCTGGGGGATCCATGGCACACAATTCCGCCTCAGATGGCACTCACCACCCTGCAAGGGAGCATGCAGTCCCCGGGGAAGAGTCCTGGGTGGGCCAAATCCTCTTCATAGCCCAGGCAGGGATGGCCCACCAAAGAGGCTCTTGGGATCTGAGTGGATGAGGGAGTTTTCCGTCGTTCAGGGCTCAGATGCTGTGAGGCCCCAGGAGAGTGGGGGCTTCGGTCATTTTCCCTTGTCGTCGTCACTGTTCCATCTTTTAAATGTACCTGTGGCACCTGAGCATCTGCCCTCACCCCAATCCTAGGTTCTCAACTGTGGCATTGGGAGGTGATCTGCAGGGTACTGCATAGCCTTCCAAAGACCCCAGAGCTGAGGTGCCCTCCACTGGGCCTGGGGTCCTGTGCTGTGGGGAAAGAGAGAGTGATGGCCTGATGGTGAGACCGATGTTGGGGGACATGCCTGCTGTGAGCACCATCACACAGGCCCAGAGGGCACGTGCTATCCAGGACTGGCACCGTGGGATTCACCTATCCCTGTCTGCAGAGCAGTGCCAGATCTGCCAGCCCACAATCCACAGCTGGAGCGGCCTGGAGAGTTGGTGTTGTGCAGCCCGGAGAGGCACAATGGCTGTCCCATGCAGCAGATGGGGACAGAGCTGAGACGAGAGCCTCATCTCCTGATCTCCACACACCAGGGCAGGACCCCAGACCTGGCAGCCGGGGCTCAGCCTCATTAGAGAGAAGCCAGGCCGTCTCATGGGGTCGCCATCCTACCCAGGGTTATTTAGCCTTAGAAAAATCCCCGCAGAGATCTCTCCTGATGTGACGCCGTCCTTGTCCTCATCTTCCTTCTCTTCTTCCTCCTCTGCTTCCTCTTCCTTCCTCCCCCTCCTCTTTCTTGTCTTCATCCTTCTTTTTCCTTCCCCCACTCCTCCTCTTCCTCTTCTTTCTCCTCCTCTTCCTCGGCTTCCTCTTTCTCCTCTTCCCTTCCTCCCGTCCCTGTTCCCAGGGCTCTCATCCCTGCCCAGATGGCTCCCACTGGCTCCACCCACACAGGCAGAGGTGAAGCGCCAAGTCAATCTGCACATCCTTCCTGGCTTCTTTCTAGGCCCCAGCCCCACCACGCTGGCCTGTCCCACATCCTTCCTGGCTTCTTTCTAGGCCCCAGCCCCACCACGCTGGCCTGTCCCTTATCCTTCCTGGCTTCTTTCTAGGCCCCAGCCCCGCCACGCTGGCCTGTCCCTTATCCTGGCGCACTTCTGGTCTCTAGCTGGCATACCCTCCCAGGAGCTCCCTGGCACTTTGACGGTGAACATCTCTCCAGGTCTAAATCTCCCTTTTGACTCTTGCTCAGGAGGACATGTGTCACCCCCTCTTCCCAGGGGCTTGTTTTTCCCCTGGCTTATCGCAGTGGCTCGCATCATCCACGTTGGCCTCTTTTTGAAGCCAAGCTGAGATGATTCAAGTGCACTCAAGTCAGCGCTTATTTTTTCTAGTCCTCCACCAGTCTGTTTTGAGCCCCGTCTCTCACTTTCCTTTTGCAAGCTGCTTCCTTAAGTGCTAAGTTTTGCATCTCTTTGTTCCCTCAGAAGGGGTGTGACCTGCCCTGGCCCCAGTCTTGAGCTCCAGCTCCAGACCACATGGGCGGATAGCCCCCACATGGGGCCATCGGGGCCTCCTCAGTACCCCAGGAGAGCATCATCTTCCACCTGATTGTGGCACTTATGTCTCAGTTCACCATCCACCTCGTCATCAGTAAACCCGTGTCCTCAGATGGGCCCTTCTGCCCCCAGGCTTGCAATTTGCATATCCACTCCTTTCCCTCTGAAGGAAGAACAGTCATCCAAACTTAACTCCCAGCCCTTCCCACTGCTTCAGAGAGGAAGGTGCCTTGGAAGCTCCGCTGGAAGCCCAAGACACTCCATCTTGTTTTCAGCTTGGTCTTGCCGTCTCCCGGGAAGCATTCTCCCTTTCTTACCACATAACACATGCTTCAGAGCCCCAGATGTGTCTTCTTGCCTCGTCCTGATCAGGGTGGTATGGCAGCCTCACCTCCCTTCAGGCTCGATGCCCAGGATGTCTTTGGTGACTGTAAATTTTAAGAACGTACTATTTGAAAGTACACAAATCGTGAGTGTGCTCATGTAAATTTTCACTAACTGTGACACCAGGGAATGAGTCCTCTGATCAAGAACTAGAACATTTCCAGCACCAGAGAGGTCCCTTTCACGTCTCCTGCAAGTGACAGCCCCTCCCCACCTCCCTCAAGTACACATGTACTGACTCCAACACAAGAGGTTCATCTTGCCTGGTTTTGAGCTTCATATAAATGGAACAGTACAGCTGGTGCTCTTTTCACAAAGCCTGGCTTCTTTGGATCCACATTGGGTTTGTGAGATTCGTCTGTGTTGGATGTCACAGTAGTTCACATTTCCATGGAATATTCTGTATGACGATACCGTGATTTATCTATCTCTTCTAGTATTGATGGGCATGGGGGTTATTTTCAGTTTGACACTATTATGAATAATGCTTTCTTACATGCCTTTTGGTAAACATATAGACACATTTGTATTAGGTATATACCTAGGAATTGCTGGATTGGCAAGCAGACATACCATGGGCTCAGGGAGATACTGTCCAAAGTGCTTGTGCCAGCTTCCACTCCCATCAGCATTGTGGGACAGTTCCAGTTGCTCCACGTCCTGACCAACACTTGATATCATCAGTCTTTGATTTTAGCCATTCTCATTAGGGGTACAGTAGTATCATGTTGTGATTTTAATATGCATTTCCCTAAACACTAGTGAAGTTGAACAACTTTTCATAGCTTAGTGGCCTTTTGGATATCCTCTTTTGTGATGAGTCTGTTCAAGTCTCATTTTCCAATTGAGTTTTTGGTGGTTTTCTAATTGATTTGCGGAAGTCCTTTGTGTATTCTCAGTCTGAGTCTTTCTCAGATGTCTATACCGTCATTATCTTCTCCTACTGTGTGGCATGCCTTATCATTCCCTTAATGATGTCCTTTGATGAACAGACGGTCTTTATTTTTAATGTAGTCCAGGTAATCAATTTTTCTTTTCTTTTTTTTTTTTTTTTTTTTTTTTTTTTTTTTTTTTTTTTTTTGAGGCGGAGTCTCGCTCTGTCGCCCGGACTGGAGTGCAGTGGCCAGATCTCAGCTCACTGCAAGCTCCGCCTCCCGAGTTTACGCCATTCTCCTGCCTCAGCCTCCCGAGTAGCTGGGACTACAGGCGCCCGCCACTTCGCCCGGCTAGTTTTTTTTTGTATTTTTAGTAGAGACGGGGTTTCACCGTGTTAGCCAGGATGGTCTCGATCTCCTGACCTCGTGATCCGCCCGTCTCGGCCTCCCAAAGTGCTGGGATTACAGGCTTGAGCCACCGCGCCCGGCCAATTTTTCTTTACAGTTAGCATTTTTTTGGTTTTGTTTTGTGATGCTTTTTCGGGGAATTAGGAGCTCATGGAAACATACCCATGAAGCCGCCTGTTTCTGAGTGATGTTTGTTCAGCATTCCCAGTAAGTGGATGCTGAGCATCATCCACCTGGAATCTAGAGGTGTTTTTTCTTAATTCTTGACAGGGTCTTGGAAACCAGCTAGTCCAGCCTGTTTGTGCTTTGTAAAAGCAAAGATTCCTAGCAATCCCGCCAGTCCTCCTGACCTGCCAGAATCCAAGGGGCTTCTGCAGCAGCAAGGCCAGCAGTGGTCTGCAGCCTGGAGATGGGAACCACTAATCTTACTGTATTGGGCAGCACTCTTTGGGTGGCATGTGGTGGGAACCCAAGTCAAAGGCACCAAAATGAGCAAAGGGATTTGAGTGGCCTCTGTATCCAGACCAAGACCAGGGTCAGCAAGATCTCTCCAATCTTTGAGGTCAGCCATGCTGTTTTGGTCTCTTCCAAGTGTCAGAGACATGGCCACCACATCGCCTGGGCATTGCATCCCAGCCAGTCGTGATCCAGAGGGAAACTGTGGGGCTGAGGGGTGCTGTGAGTGGCAGCCCTAACAGAGCCCCACATGGAGTAGGGGAACAACAGCACACCTAAGGAAAGGGGCCGCTCTTCCCACGAGATGCTAAGCCAGAAGAACCACAGAGGCTGGCCATGTGGCTGCCTTCCCAAGCACAGTTTTCTTTGTTTTGTTTTTTTGTTGTTTGGGGTTTTTTTGAGGAGTCTCGCTCTGTCACCCAGGCTGGAGTGCAGTGGTGCAATCTCGGCTCACTGCAAGCTCTGCCTCCCGGGTTCACGCCATTCTCCTGCCTCAGCCTCCCGAGTAGCTGGGACTACAGGCACCCACCACGCCCGGCTAATTTTTTTTGTATTTTTAGTAGAGACGGGGTTTCACCGTGTTAACCAGGATGGTCTTGATCTGCTGATCTCATGCTCCATCCTCCTTGGCCTCCCAAAGCGCTGGGATTATAGGCGTGAGCCACCGTGCGCAGCCCCAAGCACGGTTTTCTTAAAAGAGAAATGCAGACGGGGATCATCACTATCTTCTCCTAATCCCTGTGAGGACTGAGTGACGAAGCCTATGGAAAGTGCTTAGGAGACAGCCTGGCACCTAGTAACTGTGCACTCGGTACCAGCAGCAACTAGTAGATAACTGTGAGGAGCCGAGGAGGCCCCGAGGTGGGCAGTGGCTGGTCACAGAGCCAGGCCTGGCCCGACTGCTCCCTCGGGCTCAGCTCCTGGAATGCAGGTGTTCTGGGGTTGACTCACTTCCTCCTGTTTTAGAGAAGGATAAGAGAGAAAGTTATAGAGTCATTCAGATGAATACTCAAGGCTGGGCGCGGTGGCTCATGCCAGTAATCCCAACACTTTGGGAGGCCAAGGCAGGCAGATCACTTGAGCCCAGGAGTTCAAGGCCAGCCTGAGCAACATGGTGAAACCCTTGCCGCCCTACAAAAAAAAAAAAAAAAAAAAAAAAATTAATTAACTGAGCATGGTGGCATGCGCCTGTGGTCTCAGCTCCTCAGGAGGCTGAGGTGAGAGGGAGGCTTAAGCAGAGGTTGCAGTGAGGTGAGACCGTGCCAATGGACTCCAGCCTGGGTGACAGAGTGAGACCCTGTCTCAAAAAAAAAACAAAAGAAAATAAAAATAAAAAAGAAAAAATGAATACTCAAACCCCAGCACTCTCCCCTCTTCTGTCCCCCAATCCACCCAGCAACCAGCCCTTGTCCAGTCAGTGCTGTACAGTCAGGACTGTGGACAGCACATGACAGAAAACCAATTCTCACCCTTACAGGAAGAAAAACAAAGGCATCAATACTATTCAGTGTGCTAATCTATATCCAGAAAATACACTCTATACTTTTTTGAAAAAAGAAAAATAAAGGTAGTGTGCAGGCAGAGGCAAGGATGGGCTCCTTTAAAACTAGAACTTCAAGGCTCAGGCCACCTCCTGTCCTCAGGTCCCCTTCTCCCCCGCCACAGCTGGCTCTTCCTCCTCCATCTGCGCCATTTGTGGACAGGCCACCTGCTCTGTGGCCAGATGGCTCGCTCCAGCCCTCTCAGCACCCCAACCTTCAGTACCTGTCCTGGGCTGATGTCTCATTGTACCCACCAGTGTGGCCAGAGCGTGCTGGTGCCGATTGCCCTGAACAGGTTCGGGTGCCCACCCTCAGACACAGGAGCAGGTGTCCGTGGGCCGTCATGGTTCTGGAACCAGAATCTAAGGCCATGGACATCAGGAGGCAGAGCCAGCAGTGGTGTGGACCTGGTGGTCTGGGTTTAAATGCTCCCAGAGTATGAGGCAGGCCCTACCGAGGGCCACCATGGGGGTGGCTGAAGGAGTGATTTTTTCACCTCCAAGCAGCCAACTCCTTCCTCCCTGCAGGAAAGTGGGAGGGTGAAGCTGTACATGTGACCCAGTGACCCTCCGGGTCCACAGTGGGAGCAGGCAGTGAGGAGGAGGTGGCCGGGTGTGGCCTCCAGCTGATTCCTCCTCTGTGGCCTCCTTCCGCCGACAGCACTATGTCTGGAAGCATCCGTGCAGACAGAGCGGATGGGTCTTCTACCCTTTGTCGTGTGTGGAGTTGGGGGTGGACGCAGGGCACCTCATTCAGGGCCCGCCTGGGGCCCTGTCTCCACATATGTGACCCAGGCATGGGTAGCTGCAGGGCCAAAACTGATCAGAGTCCCAGAAAGTCTCAGTCAGGGAGAGGCCAGGAGGGACCTTATGGGCCAACTGAATTCTTTCATATAGGAAGAAACTGAGGCTCACATTTCTCCTGTAAATATTTACTGCCTGCTGCCTTTGTATGGAGGAGGGCCTGGGCCAGGCCAACATGGGCCCCGCCTCCACAGCCTGGGGAGAAGGTATTTCAGGGAGATGGGAACATCTTCTGGGGGAGTGGACAAGTGCACTGGGGAGTTCATAAGGAGAGAGCTCCCTGGCTGGGGAACAGGGGTCAAAGGTTCACTCACTCCACACAGAGGGGCATTCCGTGAATATTCCTGAGTGCCTGGGATGTGCCAGGCCCCATGCCAGCTCTGGCGGGGCTCCCGCCTCCCCCGGGGCTACAGTCTCATGGGAGGGGCCCATGGGGACAAGTAACGAAGAAACAGGTGACCTGGTCTTGTGATCCATACTCCAAAGAAAACACTGGGGGAAGTGGGGGAGTCCTCAGGTCGCGCCTGTGAGAAGGGGGGTGCCCCACAGCGTTGGCAGAGCCAGGAAGCTGTGACCTGGATCCGAGGTTTTCTGAAAGCATAAAAGTGCCCTAGTTTTCCCCTCTCCTCAGGCTCCGCTGAAGCTATGCCAAGAATTGGCTTTTAAAGGCTGCCTGAAATGTGGTTTGGAGCCAAAAATCTATAGAGCCAGGGCATTTGTGACCTTGTTGAAAATGCTTACTGAGGAAAAACAAGGGAGTGGAATTTGGGATTTTCGTTTTCCTTTGTAAAATTTAAAAATACATATATCTGTCTGGTCCATCCCCACCCCATCTGTATCCCACCTGCAGGCCCTGACCTCAGCCCGACAGCCCTGACTACACCTTATCTGCGTCTTCCATTAGCCGGCACCTCCCCCATTCCCCATCCCTCGCCATCTCCCGTGCATCAGTAATGAAAAATACCAAGTGGGTAAAAATAAGGAGCCCGGTTATAGCCCTGGAAATTAGGCCACAGCTGTCAGGCCGGGCAAGAGCGCTCGCCTCTGTGAGAATGGAACCGCCGGGAGCAGGAGCTCGGCCCCCTCCCCATAAGGGTAGATCAGAGTTTCCACCCATGGGGCAGCAGGGCTCCGCTGCTGTGCTGGGCAGGCCAGGGAGCCCGGAAGCGCCGTGTGTCACTGAGCAGCCCTGTCCTGGGTGTCCGTCCGTGCCTGGCACAGTGCCCACCAGTGGGGACACCGCAGTGGGCAGAGCTAGTCCCTGCCCGCCAGGGTTAGTCAGGATCGCAAGCATAGCATCGCAGCGTGGTGATGCTCAGTGGAACAGATGTGGGGGAGGGGGTGCCCAGCCTGTTGGGGGGGTCTGGGAAAGCTTCTGAAACGTGATGTCTAAGCTGAGCCAGGAAAGATGAGTAGGAACTGGTTGGGGAAGGAGGTGGGGAAGTGTTTCTGACAGCAAGCAGTCTGCTCAGAAGCCCAGAGGCCAGTCCCCACACCCTCTGGGCAACCTGGAGTGTGGCTGGGAGGCCCCGGTGGCCTCACCAGCAGCCCTGAGGTACCCTGTGAGCCAGTGGAGGGCTGAAGCAGGTTCAGAAAACCCCCTCCACCTGTGTGAGGGTGCCCAAGTCCCTGAGAGGAGCCTTTGGATGGGCAGCGGGTGTGTGCCAGGCTGTGCCTGAGGTGGCTGGCTCACAGAGCTTCCAGCGGGACGGAGGGAAGTGGGGCCCAGGGCTCACCAGTGGGGACAGGTGGTGAGACCCTTGCTTGTTCACCATGACAGCTGTGGCCCTGCACACTCTCCTCTGCCATTAGTCTCATGAAACACCACAGGCTAGTTAGGAAGCTGGCTCAGGAAGCTGGCTTGACCGGGGTTCGTGCTGCTCTGTCATTCTGGAAGGTTCAGTGCTGCTAGGACAGGCAGTTTAAACAGATCATCTGGACTAAGTTTAAAACCCTCTCGACACCCGAGACATCCCTGCCCTGGACTTGTTTGGTTCTTCAGGGTACGCTGGCTTCAGTCAAGTTAATTCCAGGTGCCTGTGAACTCGGCCAACTTTCCTTGTCCGCTCATTTTTCCTGAGAAGAGTCAGCTTTTTCCCTCCTCTCCCATGAGCTGAGCCCCTCCTTCCAGCCCCTTTCCTGAAGAAGACCCCCACCTACCTCTGTCGGAAGCCCTCTGCCCCCACAGTTGACAGGTTCCTGGAGTCACCTCCCTTCCCGCCCTTGAAGCCTGAGTGGCTGTCCCGGTCCAGTTCCTTCTGCTTCTCCTGGGCCCCCCAGTAGCATGGTAATTGGTTTCTCAGATCTTCAGCTGCGTGCCCTGTCTGTGAATATTTCCCAGTCCCTGACCCTGCGGGAAGACCCATCTATGATCTTACCCCTGTGGGGAGCCTCAGGGGAGAGATGAGGGAGAGATGACTGATCCTTCCAGTCTCTTCTCTCATTCCTGCCAGTGGTGCCTAAAATAGAGAGCAAAAATGCCGCCTCTCTGCCCCAGCCTCCTCCCCGACCCCCGCAGCCCAAGGTCACAGGCCCCCAGGATGGGCCCTGGGCCTGGTGAGGAAGCAGGCCACAGGAGAGGGGCCCTGGAGCAGCTGCCGAGTGCCCTGTTTCCAGCAGCTGCAGAGATTTGTATCTGCAGTTACTAATGGAGGGTCTGTGGTGTTTGGAGAAGAGTTCAAGCCTCTCTCCACGTATACGCAGGCCCAGGTTTGGTTTCCCCCCAGCCAGCTAATGGGTTTCTAGGAGAGAAAAGATAGCAATCATATATGTGCCCGCAGGCCGGACATGGTGGCTCACGCTGTAATGCCAGCACTTTGGTAGGCAGAGGTGGGTGGATCACTTGAGCCCAGGAGTTCAAGACCAACCTGGCCAACATGGCAAGACCCCATCTCTACAAAAAAAAAAACCAAGTTGCTCCTGGGCAAGAGAGTGTGGAGCCCAGGAGGCAAGTCCTCTGGGTTGATAGAGGGGCTCAGAGGAGCAGACATCTGACTCATAGTGGTGTGGCCTCCGGGGAGGGTGCCTCCCTAAGATTTCATCATCTGTGTCTTCTCAAGCCTGCCCTCTTCCCATCCATTCCCTGGGCCATTCTTGACTGGGCTCTTCCCTACCCCCAGGGGAAGGAAGTCTGGAAAAGCAGCCCAAAACCCTGTGTACTTTTAATTGGAAGAAGGTGGGAGCCTGAGGCAAAAGTGATTCAAACAGCACGCAGAAGGGCAGTCTTCAGGGCAGAGCTGTGGTCAGTGTTTCCATCCTCAGAGCCCGCTCTGTGCTGCTGGCTGCACCGCGCCCATCATAGCCAGGCCGTTCGTGCACGGTAGCTTTTTTGCTCTAAGTGGAGACGGGGGCTTCGTCTCCATTGATAAGACTTTCCTCATCTGCTGGCGATTCTATTTTAGGATAAAGCCTCCCCCTGTAGTAGGCACTCCTGCCTCAAAGTGGAGCCAGGCCTTTTTTTCGTGCTCGTATTATGCTAATCACTCCTTGCAAGCAGGCAGACTTTGTAGGAGGTTTGCCTGGTTTTAGATGAAACATACGCCTTTGAAGCAAAGAGCCACCGTAGCTAAAAATACCATTTCCCGGCTGTTGATCCTCTCATTTGTAAAATGCATGTTTCCATTGTTAAACCTGCAGCAGCCCCTCTAGAGAGGAAAGCTCCATTATCCTGGCCAGGCCGGAGTACCCATGAGCTGGGGAGGTAGCTCCTTTCCCAGCCCTGCCCGTGGGCTCCGCCGCCAAGCCTCTCCGAGAAGGAGTCCAAGAGAAGCACACAGAGGATTCTCAATACTTTATTTTCTGTTTAGAAATATTAAACCACATAAAAATAAAAACTGAATACTGCAGAATGGTGTAGCGGTAAATGGGGAAGACCCCTGATCACCTGCCACCTCCTCCCTCAGGAGTAGCCTCTGGGGTCAGCCTGTGTGTTTCCTTCTGCAGCCCTTTCTGTGCATTTATCAGCATGAGGCTCGGTCTGGTGCTGGTTTGGCAGCAGTGGGCTCTGGACTTGGAGAGCTCTGCAGTTTGCCCAGGTCCATCCCCTTCACTGTCTTTGTGCAGAACACATCTCCCTCCAGATCCTGAGCCCAGCTAGACACTGTCTCTACGCTCCCAGCCTGAGCCCAGTGGCTCAGGGTCACCATCCCTCCCCGCGGAGGCTGCCACATCCCGGTGTTAAATCTGTCCACCCGCCTTTTTCTGTCAGTGGTTACCTGGTGTCTTTGCTCAGAGGGGCAGTGGCGTGATCCTGGCAGGGAGTGGAGGGACCTGGCCTCTTGCCCGCCAGCGCAAGTTCTGCTATAGGGGTCCTGGCCTGTAACCCAGAGCTGGGACTAAGACACGTCCCCTGGGATGACTTCCAAGGACGCCTCATGTCTAGGGCCCTGTTATTTCTCACGCGTTTAATCCAGGGAAGATTTCCTGGGCTGGCAGGGAACATGTGGATGAAAAGCCTATTTCATGCGTCTTAAAATTCTCTGAAAATGGCTGATCACAAAAGGAATTTTTTCAGCCTCCCAGGAGGGGGTGGGGGAGGGTACAAATAGGAGAACCCCTCCCCTTCCATTTGGTGAGAATAACTAAAGGAGCCCCCTCCCCACCATGCTTTGGCCCACCACTGCGGCTGTGGCGCCTCCATCCTCCCAGCCCTTTGAGACTCTGATCTTTTTACCAGCCTCTCAGAGGCCACAGTGAGGCTGCTCTGATATTTGCTCTTTGTTACCGGTGGTGGGTATTCATGTTTAACTTCTCGTCCTGTTTTCTGACACTTATCTCAGTGCTCTTTAAGTGGGCACTTATAAAGCCTACAGAAAAGCCATCTCAGTTCCTAAAATTTCACAAAACCCCCGGACTAAAGATGTGAAGACAAGAAAGGCACTCATGGCTCTAGCTCCTAATCGCAGCCAGAAAGGCAGGAATGGCCTGTGCCCAGGGCAGCAGCTGTGAGCTGTTCTTCCTCTCGGGGTGCTAGGGCTGTGCAGGTGGGCCCGGCCACATGGCTGCCAAGAGTCCAAGCACGGGTCTTGCCCAAGAGCTGACCTCTTTGTCTTTGTGTTTGAACAGAGGAGGCCAGGGCTGTGCACAGCAGGCTCAGGGCCATGCAGGTAGAAACCAGCAGGGAAACAGTGAAATGCCAAGCAGAAACTTAAACCAGGACCCAGACTCTGCACAGGCGGGGGTGGGGCCTCAAGAAGGCAAGTGTCAGGGCCTTCCGCCCAGAGCTCCAAGGCCGAGCCAGGCTCTGCTGCCACCCATCCTCTGAGACTCCTGCCAGAATCTCCCCCTGCCCTCAGCAGTGCATCACCATGCCTGAAGCGACCGGCCCTGGTGAGGCAATTGCAGGCAGCAGGTCTCTGGCCACCCTGGAAGCTTGTTGAGAGTACAGATCATGGACCTCCTGGTGGTGAGGCCTGCGGGTGGTCCAGGCATATAGCCAGACTCTGGGGTCCCTCAGTTAGGGTATTCCTGGCTTGTTCTGAAGGGTAAATGTGCAACCTTCTGGGTGGATGAAGACACTGATGGAACAGGGGCTGGTGCTCCCCACTGAGGGATGTGGAACTGAAGCCATGCGCATGGCAACCAAGGCAGAGCACTCGAGGTGCCCCCAGAAACCAGAATGACAGCCCCTGGCCGGAACTCCTTCAGAGCGCAGAAGGTCCTTTGAAGGAAAGTTGCCACGGGAACATGAGATACTAGAGAACCACTGTAATCACCCAGGGCCCATGACCAGGAGGACAGCCCATCTGGTTAAATAATTTGGGGGAGGGAAATGTTGACACAGGGCTATGGCCACCTGAACACTGGGGCTGCTGGACCCAAGTTGGCCACGTGGCTTTAAGGCCAGAGGGGCCGAATGTGGTCCCTGCCGAGGCCTCCGTGTCTTAGTCCAGCACTGACGAGGCAGAAGGGGAGGCTCACCGTCTGTAAACTGTGGGAATACGCAGCAGCAGGAGTGCTCCCTGGCCTGGAACAAAGGGACTAGTTTGGGAATCATTGCCTGAAAGAAAGGAAAACGAACAGCTTGGTGATGAGAACACGGGCAAGGGGCGTCCCCAGACATTGTTGGGGCCGGAGTAGCTCTGGCCACCTCACTTGGGTCCCAGCACTGTTGTCACTCACCCGCCTCATTCCTCACAAGGCCCCCGTGGTTTGCAGGGGAAAATGGCAGAGACGCAGGGATGCTGTCCCAAGACAGACTCAATCTCAGAGGACCCTGCGTGAGGTCACATGCCACAGGGTGAAGGGGTGTCTCTGCCCTGGGCATACAAGCTGCAGGGAATGGGTGGGAAAGGGAGCCAGCCAGGGAAGGGAGGTCTATGTCCCTTGCAGATGCCACAGAGCGTGGGAGCATGTTCATGGGAACATGAGCACCGGTCAGAGACCCAAGTTCTGGCCCGTCTGTGGCCCTGGCTGTGTAGCCTGGGACCAGTCCTTGGCTTCAGTTCCTTCCTGTCCCATGTGGGTGACAGGGGCATGCAAGGGCAGGCAGGGCCAGGAAGCAGTGTGCCAGGCAGTGGCGGCCTCCTTATGGGCAGGGCTGGCCTCCACGGGGGCAGCTGAGCACATCCTTAGGAGGAAATCCTGCTTAGAGGGGTCAAGCCCAGAGGACTTCAAAGGGAGAGAAAGGTTACATCTGCAGTTCTCCAGCAGAGCCCAGGAGGCCCCAGGGCAGGTAGGGTTCAGGGATGCCATTTCCCTGGCAGTATCGGCCAGGGAATCTATCAGCCAGTTCAGAGCACCAGCCTTGGCTACGTCTCCCTGGACACCAGGAATCTTTATATTAAAATCACCCCAGCCTGGACCTGAGGCAGCAGCTGGCCGGGCTCCTACACTTAGGATCTGCTGCTCCCAACTCATTTCCGGGGACCTGCTGTCGGAGTCATCCCCATGGACTTTCTCCCCCAGGTCTGAGTTTGGGTCCAGGCTGCAGAACTATGGCTGCAGTTTTGAGGTCCTGCTTCCCTCTTGTACCCTTGGAGACAAACCATTGCCCTAGTAGGGTAGAACTAAGTGCAGATCATAGGCCAACACCATCCCAGCCAGGTGTGGTCAGTGCCATCCGCCCACAGAGGTGGTTCCAGGGGGAGAGTGGAGTAGAAGGAGCTGGCTACAGATATGCCACCCCAGAGCCACAGGAAGTTTCTGAAGAAACTTGCTCCAGTCCACAGCAGAAGGCCCTGGTAATCTCTGCAGCTCAGGAGGTCCAAACTGTCTTCCCGGAAAAGTGTATCTAAGGCTCTGTGCCGTCTGGGCCCTAGAGCTTGTTAGGGGACAAGGGGGTGGGTGGGCAGCAGTGAGTACTTGGTGCTGGGGTCAGGCTGACGGAGGGGGACTTTGGCAAGGCCTCTTATGTGTGCCGCGCTTGGCATTCTCTGCTAGAAAGGGCTCTGGGCTGAAATCACAAGTGGCCCATGCTGAGGAGTTGAATGTACACGATGTTCCTAATGTACTGTCATTTGTGGCCAGGATTAGGAAGGAAATGGTGATTCCGGCTTGGAGGAAATCCCTGTGGCAGGAGAGGGCAGGAACCCAGCAGGGACCTAAGGGCTTGGGCACTTCTCAGTGCTTCTTGGAGTTGATTGTCATGGAGACAACAGGATTTACTTTAGTGACCAGTCCCTTTGTTTTCATTTGCACTGAGGATTCAGCATGCAAGAAGGTCCCTGCGGTGGTGCCAAGGCTTCATGGCCTGAAGACAATGTTCTCCAGGCAGGGGCCAGACCAGCCGCACTCCTGCCCCTACTCCCCGCACCCAGCTGTCTCCTCACCCCGGCCTTGCCCTCCTCACACTGCCCTTTTCTCCAACGCCAAGACACTATCTCAGCAGAGTCCCCATCGGTCCTCCCTGCAATCTCAGCTTCAGAGCCTCCAGCACAGGGTTACACGCCTGTCCCCAGCCCCCGCCGTCTGACCTGCATCCAGCCGTATTCTGGGGTGTGTCTGTGGGATAGAAGGCACAGCCTCTTTTCTGAGACACAAACACACACCTCATTGTGAGTGATACGCCTGCTGAGTCCCCTCACAGGGACTCCTTGCAGATTGTGAAATGCTTCCGCCAGAGCCAGACACCCCCCAAGACCCCTGATAACACAGTTCAAAACCCACCTGACTCTGAAGCCCTTTGGCCTGCAGTTCCGTGTGCATGCCCAGCCCCACAGCCAAAGTAACCCAGGCCACCTTGTACCTTCCTGGAGGTTAATTTTCTGTCCTACAAGCATTCATCTCCCCGATTGCCTGGAGGGGCCCAGCCCTAGGCCTTGCGGTCTAAGCCGAAAAGGAACCAGGATTCAGGGAGGGCCGAGGGGCCAAGTACCACTTTAGGAAGGAAATCGGTGGGAACTAACAGCGGGTGAGGCAGGAGACAGCGGAGGGCTGTCCTGGGAAAAAGCAGGGCCCTTGAGTACCTGCGAATGGACACGGGACAGGCTGGTCAGACTGAAAAGACACATGGAAAATAAGGCCAAGGCGGGTGCAGTGGCTCACGCCTGTCATCCCAGCACTTTGGGAGCCCGAAGCAATGGATCACCTGAGGTCAGGAGTTCAAGACCAGCCTGGCCAACATGGTGAAACCCCGTCTCTACTAAAAATAAAAAAATTAGCCAGGCATGGTGACAGGCGCCTATAATCCCAGCTACTCAGAAGGCTGAGGCAGGAGAATCACTAGAACCCGGGAGGCAGAGGTTGCAGTGAGCCAAGATTGTGCCACTGCACTGGACGACAGAGCAAGACTCCATCTAAAAAAAGAAAAAAGGCCAAGCCAGTCCGATGAGCCAAGGTAGATGATGACTTCCATCCTGAGGAGAAGGCAGAGCCCCTCCCATGGCAGCAAGGGCCATCTGACTGCGCCGTAGGCAGCGCAAAAAGCAGGAGTCAGCTCAATTCCCTAGAGCAAGCCCCAAACCTAGGGTGAGGGACCTGCTAATCCTGGGGGGCTGAGGCCGCAGCTGCCTTTGTGGTTCTGTGGTAGCACCCACCCAGATGAGACCTTCTCGGAGGTCTCTAGATGAGCCCAGCACGGGTGTCTGGGACCTCCCAGAGCCCAATGGCGGCTCCTCTTGCACAGAGGGACAGATGGCTAAGAAGACTGAAGGCCTCTTCCTGTGCCCCTCCTCCCTCCATCCCCTTTCCAGCAGCTCCCAGCAAAACCCAGAAAAACAAGTCCTGCATCCTCCTCCTCCTCCCACCCCCACTCCCTGCAAGAAACTTTTAAGTGTACCAGACACATCGACTGCATTAAACACGATGAATTTTTAAGGCATGAGTTGGCAGGGTTACCATGGCTGCCTTTGCCCTGAGGGGCACACTGCCGAGGATTGATTGAAATAAATAAAACAGATTTACAGTTTTCATACTTGGAAGGAGAGAGTTGGAAGGGAAGAGAGCAGAGGGGGAGGGGCAGGATGCAGTGAGATTCTGGAACGTTCTGGACTCCCGACATGGGAGGCCACTCCCTCCTCTCCCTATCCTAAGGTTATACTGACCCAAAAGCTGCTTTCTCTTTAAATTCCTAAAGGATCCCAGCTGTGGGGCGGGAACAAGGCAGGGAGGAGGCCCGTTTCCGGTAGGAGCAGCCCAGGCCTCCTCTGTAGTTTCTAGCCTTGATATTAGGTTGCACCTCAGATTTAGTGGCCGTGAGACTCCAGGTGTCTCCTCGGAAAGCACTGGGGCCCGTTGGCCTTGGACCGCTGAAGGGGACAGATGTGGGCACCATCCAGCATCCAATGTAGAAAAGAAACAAGGGCTGTCCAGGTGCAGTGGCTCATGCCTGTAATCCCAGCATTTTGGGAGGCCGAGGCAGGGGGATCCCTTGAGGTCAGGAGTTCACGACCAGCCTGGCCAACATGTCTCTACTAAAAATACAAAAATTTGCCTGATATCGTGGCACATGCCTGTAATCCCAGCCACCAAGGCAAGAGAATCCCTTGAACCCAGGAGGCGGAGGTTGCAGTGAGCTGAGGTCGCGCCACTGCACTCCAGCCTGGGTGACAAAGCGAGACTCCGTCTCAAAAAAGAAAAGAAACAAAGGCTCTCCTGTCTGTGCATGGTCAGCCACAGGCAGCTGGGGATGGAAATGAAGGAAGGAGGCCTGGCCACAGGGAGAAGAGAGGGGCCTCTGAGCCAGGATGCCCTGCCCTCAGCAGGCACCTGAAGCCTGTTGCCCTCCTGCCGGTTTGCCCAGCCCTAAGTCCGCTTGCAGAGAGACCGGTGGAGTCCACCCAGCCCACACTCTCAGAATCAGCATCCAACCCAGCCTCTGAGGGACCTTGAGGCAGGACTACCTGCCCAGTCACCCGTGTGAGAACCCCATTGCTGTCCAGAGCTGCCAACAGCCTGCCAGGGAGCACGGCAATCACTGACCCCATGCCCCATGGCACCCCCTGACCAAAGAGCTGGGCTTGCAGGCAGGGTCCCCACTGGGCCAGTGGGGCTAGAGAATTGAACCCGCTGGGGTGGGAGGTGGGCGCCACCGGGGGGTCCTGGTGCCAGACTAGAGAAGCAGAGGCATGAAGAACCCGGTGGCGTAGTTGCGGGGGGTGGATGGGCAGTAGAAGGAGACCTTCCTGTATGTGTATCCAGTGAGGCCACTTGTGTGACCTAGTCTAACAGGAGGCACCGAGCAAAATCACCCACACTCTTGACTCATGGGGCCACCAACAAGGCTCCATTGGGAAGGACGTCCCATGGATGGCATGCGAGAGTGGACAAGGCGGAGCATAGGAGAGAACTGAGGAGTAGGGGTACACCCACCCACCTGGAACTTGCCAGCTGAGGGTTCTTCTGAGTCCTCTGTTCATCATGGGGAGGGCAGCGTTGCAGGGCCAGTGAGGGCTGGAGTAGGGACAGCAGCTGAGGGCATGCCGGGTGGGAGCAGGTACCCCCAGCCTCCACTCTCATCTCTCAGCCTTGCCGTCTCTTTCTAGGGTTTGAGTCCAGGGTCTCTGCCCGCCGGGCCAGCTGTTCCCATGCTGTTGGTGGCTTATTATTTGGGACAGTGAAGAATGTCAGAGGCCCCTGGGAGGGGGTGGTTGCTTCGGTCTACAGTTCCCCATGAACTTCTCTTGAGTTCCTCTAGTGCCCTGTCCACATTCCTGCCCTTGAGCCCCAGGTTGGCCCCCCTGGGCAGAGGGGCAGGCTGCGTCCACCAAGGGCCCTGGAGGCCAGTGCTGGCAGGCTAGCTGGCAGAAGGGCATTCCTGGGCCCTCGGCCTCTCCTCCTCCCAGGCTGAACACTCACCCTAAACACCCCCACCACGGGTCAGAAGCATCATCTGCTGCTGCCTTGGTCACCCTCTTAAAGAAGCCAGGCTCGAAGAAGGAGGGGTGGGGAGGGCAGAGCCTGCAGCCAGTGAGTGCATGGTTCCCGTCCCCAGCAGATGGCTCAGCATCCTAACAGTCACTGGGCAGGTGGGGGTGCGGGGGGGCGGCAGCAGCATGCCCCTACTTGGTGACCAGAGCCAGAGGAGGGTCCCCAAAGGGAGCCAGCACAAATATCCTGAGCAAACAGCTGAGGGACCTGGGAAGGATCAGCCGACAGTGAGGATGGGGAGGTGTTTCTGGCCTTGGTCACTTTGCTGGTCCTGTTTTCAGAGGGTGCAAGGACATGAGGTCATGGAAGTTTCATGTCTTCCCTGAAGCCACATGGCAGAGTCCAGCTTCCCCAGGGCGGAGCACGGCAGGGAGCCAGAATGTCACCTCCCCACAAGGAGACCCAAGCTCTGTCCTCTGCCCTCCTGGGCCTCACCTGCAGCAACAGATGCCTGACGAAGGAGCCATTCCCTAGCCCCTCCCGAGCAGGCTTCAGCTGTCCCTGGCCTCTAATGTGCCAGGCTCTGCCCTCCCCGGGCTCCCACGATGAGTCTGTCCTAAAATGACCTGCTCCCTCTCTCCCACTGTGAGCTGGCCCTCCTCGCGCCCAGCTCCTGGCCCGCAGGAACTAACCAGGTGGGGAGAGGCCACTGGCCACAGCCAGCTGTACCCTCGGACAGCAGTGTTTCCACAGCACCTCTTTTGCTGCTCTGCACACAGCCCCGGGCAGGAGGGGTGTTGGGGGGTAAAGCCCCCAGGAAGTCTTGTCCTCCGAACCAAGGCCTGACTTTGCCCAAATCAGTGACCTGTCTTATCCCTGGAGGACATACAGCGTGTGGCCCCTGCCCCCAACCCAGGACAGGACAAAGAAGACAGCGCCAGGCTCTAGGCTCCCGTCTGCCCCATCCATGCCTTTCTCCCACCACCCCTTCTGCTACCATGAGGCAGGGCTCCTGCCAGCCTGGACCACGTGACCTTAGGGTGTGACTGGCCAGTCTAGAGCCACCCAGACACTTGCGGCACCTGCAGAGCCAGTTGACACCTTACTCCTCCTGCCCACCCTGGCCCAGGTTTCACCTGAAGCAGGGGCTATGCGTGGATGCCAGGTGGGGGTTTGAGAGAGCATCTCCCTTGGAGGCCTGTGGCTGTCCAGGGCTGGCGCCTGGTGTGTGCTGATGCTTGCCAGTGTTAGTGATGGGAGGGACAGTGACACAAAGGCTCACACCAGCCTGGCAGGTGTGGTGCAGTCACCTCCAGGCAGACGCTGCTCCAGAGCAGTGGAGAAGGTTGCGAGGGGATGCAGAGCCACATCTCTCCTTCCCTGGTCCCAGCATGAGCCTTAGCCTTGGCCTTGGAGGCTGCCGCAGAGGGAATATTCATGGGCAAGGCTATGTGGTCTCAGTTGTTAAGGAAAAGTGACTGCCCCCTCTACTGGGCTCTGGGAAGTTCAGAGCAGGCCGAGGGCAGGTTGCTCCTCTGAGAGCTCCTGGTATGTGGCAGAGAAACCAAAGAGAAGCTGGTCCACCCCCAGCACAAAACCAGACCTGGAAGGGGTAGCAGCTGTCCAGGCAGCAGCTGGCAGCCCAAGACAGGGAGGCAGAGCCCAGTCCACAGGGCCTCTGGGCTGTGTGTAAAGGGCACAACCAGTGACACAGCCCCTGCTGGGCCAAAAGCTCCATTGTCACTGAGAGAAGAGCCTTCCCTAAATGGCGTGTGTCCTTGTCTTCTGGCCACATCCCGCCTGCCTGTGCCTGAGTCACCGGGATACACCAGAGGTCCCCTTACTGACTCAACACACTCCCCCGTAGACCCCTGCCCTCCTCCAGCCCCACAGTGGGCCTCCAGGGTGGTATAAGAGGTCCCCTATGCCCTCCCAGACCCTGTTCAGGTTCCCTCCCACCCCAGGTCTCTGCCTTGTTCCCAAGCACATTCCAGGCCATTGTCTCATAACGAATAGCATTTTCATGCGGGTGTTGGAAAATATGGGCACATGTTTAATGCTTGCAAGCTGTGCTCCACTGTTGACGCTGTGCTTGGGAGCCAGGCAGGCAACTCAAGCTGGGCTGGGGCTCAGCAAAGAAGTGATGACGCAGCAGCCCTGCGAGGCAGCCATCTGCCAGGCCTCCGCCGGGCAGGGACAGCCCCTGGTGCCCACTCACAGCGGGCATGGGGAAGCAGAGTGGTGAGGAAGAACTCAGGTTCTGGAAGGCGATTCTTCTAGGTCTGAATCCTCTGTTCCTCCTCCTCTGGTCAGCTGTGGGTCCTCTCTGAACCTCAGATTCCTCTTCTTTGCAATGGGGGTGGCAACCCTGCCCAGGTTATGTGAGGACTCAGCATGACACCGCGAGTGGAGCTAGCTCAGAGCCCAGTGCCAGGTGCGTGGTAACTCCGAGGCCACCTGTCTGTACAGATCCTGGTGTGGACTGGGGACTGTAGTGGAAAATGGGCCCTCTTTCCTCCCTCCCCAGCTTCCTGACTCAAGGATCCACTTCTCACATCCTCCACCCGAGCCTGGCCTCTAGTAAGGACCCCGTGAGCTGGCCAGCACTTCCGCTATTATTAGTCTTCTTGAGGCTTTGCAACCCAGTGAGCTGGGATCCTTCTCCCCAAACCTAGGGTGACCTGGGGTCGAGGCAGGATGCGGCCCCCACCTCCTCCCCAGCGGCAGGATGGGAGTCGCCCTCAGTGGAGGCCCCTCTGCTGCCAGCCCCAGAACAGCCTCTCCAGGCTCCTCCTCCTGGGGCAAGGGTGGCTGAGCGAGCGGCTGGAGCATGGCAGGGTCTCAGCACTGCTCTCTGTGGTGCCTGTGCCCAGCCTCTCCTCTCCCTTTCCCTCTTGTGGTGCTTTAATTAGCGATACTCAGAGGGAGACATCTCGTGAGGAGGCTTGTGCTCCGGGGTCTCCTGGGATGAGCTGGCTTCCCAGGCCTCTTTGGCCAGCAAGAGAGTACAAGATCTAGGCTGGGCGTGGTGGCTCACGCCTGTAATCCCAGCACTTTGGGAGGCCCAGGCGGGCGGATCACGAGGTCAGGAGATCAAGACCATCCTGGCTAACACGGTGAAACCCCGCCTCTACTAAAAATACAAAAGAATTAGCCAGGCGTGGTGGCGGGTGCCTGTAGTCCCAGCTACTCGGGAGGCTGAGGCAGGAGAATGGCTTGAACCTGGGAGGTGGAGCTTGCAGTGAGCCGAGATTGCGCCACTGCACTCCAGCCTGGGCGGCAGAGCAAGACTCCATCTCAAAACAAAAAAAAAAGAGAGAGAGTACAAGATCTGGGCAGGGAAGGGCAGGGCAGGGCAAGGCAGCCAGGCCAGGGCTTGGCCTGAGGGGTGACAAGGGCAAAAATGTAACATCAGGCCGCCGTTTTCCACAGCACAGAGGCCTGCCTGGGCATGAACGGAGAGAATGTGCTGGCCTGGGGGAGGGGGTGGGGGGTCATTTCACCTCCCGTTCTGTCCAGGAGACCCTTGCTTCTTGGGGATGAGTGCCCTGAAAGAACCAGAACTTTCTCTTAGAAGGGTCTGGTAGGAGGGGCATGCGTTTCAGACTGAGGCTTCACCAGGACCTGAGGTTGCAGCCGAGGCCTCGATGTCTGGGAGGACCCTGCTACATGCCATTCCTGGCCGAGCCATCGGGCCAGGGCAGAACAGGTGGAGCCTCTAGGGCCACGTGGGCTTGGCGAGGTCAGGAACCGAAAAACCCAAGAGGCTACAACACCATCAGTGGAGGAGGGACAGAAGAGGGAGGCTGGAGAGGAACCAGTGAGAGGTGTGAGACCCTGTAGGCAGAGGTGAGGGGCTGGGTTTGTTTCAGATCCAGGAGGAAGCCACTAGCCAATCCCAGCAGGGAGGGGCGTGCTCTGGTGGGCATGCTTTAGGATTGTCCAGTTGGTGTGTGGAGGGTGGACTGTGGGGGCAGGAGAAGCAGCAGGAGGCAGATCCTGAGACATGGGGAGATGGACCAGGCAGGTGATACTGACAGCCCCCTAGGCATGGGGGCGGGTGTGGGGCAGGGTGGCCGTGTAGGATGTGCTCCCAGGGTAAGGCCCCCATACCTGCCAGTGGACCCAACAGAGGGACTGGGAGTCAGGATGACTCGTGGTTTGGGCCTGAGCAGCTGGGTGGGCAATGCCACCATTTACTGAGATGAGGAGGGGGGTGGCAAGTCCATGGGGACACCAAGGGTTGGTTGTAGCCCAGCGAGGTTTGAAATGCCTGCTAGGTGGCCAGGCAGGGCCTTCCACCAGGCAAGCAGCTGTTCCATCTAGAGCCCAGCGGGGGCTCAGGGTGGAGGGCACGTGTGGGAGTCACCGATGGGGACCACAGACCACCGGGAGGCGCAGCTTCTCCTCACCACCAGCCCCTCGTCCATCCCTCCCTCCACACCCTCCTCAGCCTGCCCTCACGTGGGCGCCACCCTGCCTTCCGCTGCCACAGGTCCCGTCTGCCGGCCTGGATCCCTGGAGAGCGCTGCCTGGCAGCGGCTCAGCTGTTGGCCTCTGTCATGGAGACGGCACCAGCTGCCGGCGATGGGCACTTGTGACCATTTGTCAGAACGCCCCCCTTCCTCCTGTGCCTGCCCTTCTGGAACATTTCTGTCCCACAGCCGTGGAGACAGGGCTCGTGGAGGGGTTGGGGGACCGGGAGGGGCCGGGAAGCACTGTCTGGGCTCTACAGCGGGGCCGCCACCTCCTGGCCTTTGGCTTGAGGCTGCCTGGCTGGGCTTTCCCTCTGCGGCCAGCAGCTCCCCAGAGGAGCTGTGGCCCCTGTGGTACCGTGTCCCACACACTGGCCTTACATGGCTTGTTCCTCGTCTGCGTTCCTCGTCCTCAGGCTGCCCTCTGAGAACTTCCCCCTATTTCACAGATAGGTATTGCCCCTAATTAAAGTGGAGAAATTGTGCAGAGACATTAAGATCACACTCCTGGTAGTTGGGGACACCTGGCTGAGGCCTTCACCTCCCACCTAACCCCGGGGGAGCCCCCGGCACGGCAGGGTCCTGGTGGCATGTGCAGGAAGATGAAGCGGCCCTCACTCATGCAGCCGCCACCCCCTCCCTGCGCCGCTTGTTTCTGTTTCTCGTGGTTTCTTGCCCAGGCCTGCAGGCTCCAGCCAGGGTAGGCTGGAACGGCCTGCCTACTGTTTGCACTTTGTGGTCTGGCCTCTTTGTTACCAAATAATCTGGGGTTCCTTTGGGGCTGGGGGTGGGGAGGAATCTTCTCCAGTCTGGCCCCAGAGCCGTGGCTGGCATTCAGGGGCATTCGGGAAGCTGGGCCCAGGTCATGCAGAGCGGAGGCTGAGTCCAGCGACCTGGGAGGAGATGGAGGTGTTTCAGGCCTCCCACCAAGAAATGTGGCTCACCTCACTGAGCACCTGAGACCTCGGGGCCTCCAACGCCATGTGGGACCTGTGGTGATGCTTCCCTGGAGACGGGATGCGGCGTCAGGCTCCAGAGCTCAGCCCTAGATGGGAGGTGGTGTGGACAGGGGTGCCATGCTGCCGCCAGCCCAGCAGTCAGGAAGCACAGTGCTGCACACCACCCTCTCACCAGCCACCCCACTCCTGCCCCATCTTGCCTGCATCATGCTGTTTTGGGAAACTCCCAAATCCCTGGGACTCCAGCTGGGAAGCATTGCCCAGGCGCCCTTCCCCTGCAGGCCAGGCCTCCAAGGGCACGTGGAGAAGCAGCGCAGATTCCTCCAAGCCTGTCCTCACCACCCACTTCTCACTGCTGGTGTCATCTGGCCCAGGGACCCTGGGGAATCTGCTTTCCTCCTCTGGGTTCGGTTTTTCCCTTTTGTATAATGGGGAGGCTCCTCTCACAAAGTCCAATCCTTAGCACTGAATGACTCTTACTAGACAAGAGATGGGAAAGGGGTCATGGCCCAGGGACCAGCGAGCTGGGCTCTGGCCCTAAGTGACTCCGCGACCTTGGTCAAGTCACTTCATCAGAGTTTCTCCAGCCGTACAGTGAAGAAAACCTCAGGGTCATAAGGCTCCTCCCACATGGATCTGTGCTCCAGGCCAGGGGCACAGCCCGAACAGCACAAATCCCTGACCTCGGGGGCTTCCAGGAGGAGGAGTGGGGCAGTAAACCGGTGACTGATGTGTGGAGAGTTGGCCGGATGAAGATGAGCTCTAGCAAGAGAAGAAAGCCCAGCGGGGGACAGCCGTGTCTTGGCCTGGGGTGGCAGGCATTGCCCAAGCATGTGGGAGTTCAGGAAGGTGACGGGGTCCCAGGGACTATTTTGGAGGCCCAGCTGTTTCTTTTGTGCCCAGGGATTAGTATAGCGTGGGGCACCCTGGCATGGCTAGGCCCAGGTAGGCAGTGCTGGGAAGCCTGGAGGCAGGTGCAGCATTCCCCCCACCCTTCCCCGCCCCCCCGCAACCACAGGCCTCAGAGTCATGGCTCTACACCGGCCTCGGGAAAGGGCAGATTTCCCCAGAACGCTGCAAAACCGCGAGGAGGCCTCCCAGGCTGAGACGCAGTTCGTCCTGCGCCCTGACCCCACTCTGCCTGCTCTCCAGGCAGCTGTGCCTCCTGTTGAACGCGGAGAACATCTTCCACTCGATGGCAGACATCCTGCTGCGGGAGGAGGACCTCAAGTTCGCCTCGACCATGGTCCATGCCCTCAACACCATCCTGCTGACCTCCACAGAGCTCTTCCAGCTAAGGAACCAGCTGAAGGACCTGAAGACCCTGGTAGGCTGCGTCCATGACTCCGTCCTCAGGTGTGCTCCTGCATGCCGGGGGCATACCGTGTGTCAGCCCGCCCCTCGGCTGGCCCCAGGAGGCTGTCAGGGAGAAGATGGGGTTGAAATCGAGACCTCCCCTGGTCCGTTGGGAAATAGGGATCCTGGGTGAGTGGCTGCACACAGCACTAACCACAGGTGTGTCATGTCACCCGCACTGAGGTCTCTGCCCACAGAAGGGTCCATGTGTCCCTCCTGACCCCCCAACAGCCCTGCCTTTTCCAATGGTTGACACCCCAGTCCCACTCCAGGCACTGCCCCCTTGAAAACAGAGGCTCTGCTGGCTGTGGGCCTACCCCGCTGGTCAGTGCTACCTTCTCAGGGCCAGGCTCTAGGTTATAACCTTGCTGGTGAATCAGGGGTTAACTGCTCTTCTCGCCCTCCTTGGCCTGGCCCCTCTCTCCCACAGCTGGGCACATCTGGCTCCTAAGGCACCTGTCATAAGCCAGGGTGTCAAGTTTGCTGCCCATCCGTCCCAGGCTCTGGATGAGGATGCGCCAACGACTGGTCCGAGAGAGCAGAAAGGACACTCAGTCTCACTCCCCTATGAACAAGGAGAGATGCGGGTCCCAGGCCTCTCATGTCCTGGCTGAGGGTGGTGGCTACAGAGGCCGTGCAGGAACAAGTGCTGTCCTGGAGGCAGGGACTCCAGGGGTTTCATTTCCCAGGCCCCCTGCCGGCTCAGACCCTGCTTGCACCCTCCCCAGGAGCCTCGGGGATATCCAGGCCCATGTCCGGGGGCATCTGGGGCCAAGTGGCTCTGCACGATCCAGGCCACAGCCCTGCCTCCCTCCTGTGGTTCCTTCCAGACATTCGCAGAGGCCTTAAGAATTTTCCTCAGGGGCAGGGGCTCCCCCGAGTGTGGGCTGGGTTCCTGGGTGGTTTCCAAGTGTTGGAGGTGGCCTGCAGAGGTGGGGAGGAGATGGCATTTTAGTGTGCTTCCTCCCTTCCCTGCCCACTCCCCCGTCGCCCTCCCAGCCCCATGGGGCTCTGGGACCACAGAGTTCTGGAGGGGGGCAGGGAGTAGGGGACAATGACTGTGATTTTGCCGAGGGCAGACGTGCCAACACAAAGGACAGCCACTCCCAGCCAGGCCCTCGCAGCCACCACACAACTCTGGGACTGGGAGGTAATGACAGGGTCTGCGGAGGAGCTGTCAGCGTTTCCTTTGTGACGGCTCGTTCCCAGCCGGGATGCCCAGCAGCCAGAGTGCTAAGCTGGCTCCGGCTGCCCCCGACCGAAGACCCCTGGGTCTTAGACCTGTGGCCCTTCCCTCAGGTCCCCACATGGACCGGGAGGGGGCAAGGAGCGGGGTTCTCCTCACGGCTCACACCTCTTCCCCTACAGGAGAGCCAGAACCTGTTCTGCTGCCTGTACCGCTCCTGGTGCCACAACCCAGTCACCACGGTGTCCCTCTGCTTCCTCACCCAGAACTACCGGCATGCCTATGACCTCATCCAGAAGTTGTATCCTTCCTCTCGCTGTGGTTGGGGTTGGGCCACTGAGGGGCAGGAAGGGGCCGGCTGCCCCCTTTCCACCCAACAGGCGGGCCCAAGTGCCATGCTCCTGTCCCCACCCCTCCACTCAGTCTCAGGGCTTGTGACATCAGGGCCACCAGGACACTGGGAGGGGAGGGATGTATTTGGGAGAGCGAGGTTGGCAGCAAAGAGGGGCTCCTGGAGGGGAGCTGGCCCGGGAGAAACCCTGTGGGTTGGGATTGGGACTGAGGAGGCCCGGCCCGGCGGGTGCCAGCAGGTGATGCTGGGCTATCTTGCTGGGGTAAGAGAGAACCCCAGCTCCTGCCCCTGGGAGAAGGTGGCTGCCCTCTGCTCATTGCAGTTCCTCCTGGGCCTGGTGTGGGGGTAGGGGAGAAGGCCTGGAGCTGGAAATATAGCTGGACGGCTGGGTGAGCCTGCAGGCTTCAGCCCAGGCGTGGGCCTTCGGGGGCCACAGAGCTAGAGCCTGACAGGCTTGAGGATGACACGCTGGCACGCTGGGAGAAGCAGGCTGGGCGGAGGCCTCGGAAACAGGAGGCACCAATGCTCACCTCAGCACCGCGCTCCTCAAAAGGCATCCAGGGTTAGATGTTTTGTTTTGTTTTTTGAGACAGTAGTCTCGCTCTGTCACCCAAGTTGGAGTGCAGTGGAGTGATCTTGGCCCACTGCAACCTCCGCCTCCCAGGTTTAAGTGATTCTCCTGCCTCAGCCTCCCAAGTAGCTGGGATTACAGGCGTTCACCACCATGCCCGGCTAATTTTTGTATTTTTAGTAGAGATAGGGTCTCACCAAATTGGCCAGGCTGGTCTCAAACTCCTGACCTCAAGTGATCTGCCCACCTCGGCCTCCCGAAGTGCTGGGATTACAGGTGTGAGCCACCATGCCTGGCCAGATTTTTTTTAAAACACCAAGAAGGAAACTAGCCCCATCCGTAGGTGCCTGACATGTAAGCCAGGATTGGAGTGCCGTTTGGAAGGCAACATGACCAGCCAGGAGTTGGGAGTCAGGAAGAAGGGGCCAGGAGGTGCCTCAGTGGAGGGCTAGGTGTGGCCCTGCCTGGCTCCCCACGGTGTGCCTGCTTACCTTCTACAACCTGGATTTGCTCCTCTCAGCCACTTCTGTGACCCAGAGACTGGCGGGCCACTGCCCAGCGCCGCAAGCCTGCTGCAGCCCTGGTGAAGCCCTGCTGGCGGGAAAGGAGAGAACCCTTCCTGCGCATCCCTCCCCTAGTGGGCTGCAGCGCTGTGATAAGAGCCTCTCCCAGCCCAGGAGGGTGCAGAGGAGACAGCTGCTGGAGCAGAACCTGGAACTCCCGAACAGGGGGTTTCCATTTAGGACAGAAAGGCGAGGAGAGGAGAAGAGACTGGTGTCCTTTGTGCGCCAAATGGTGCTTCACCAGAACCAGGCTCTGTGCACAGGAAGCCAGGCGCAGGTGGGGAGGGCGCATGGTGCTCTGAGCTGCGGCTGTGCTGGCCCAGCAGCCAGACTTTCCTTGACTGCACACTCAGTGGGGACCTGGAGGTCACCGTGGACTTCCTTGCAGAGGTGGACAAGCTGGTGCAGCTGATCGAGTGTCCCATCTTCACGTGTAAGAACCACCTCCCACCACGCCTCACACCATGAGCCCAAGGCTGGCCTGGAGTGGGGTGGGTGGAGCCAAGCTCCAGTTGGTCTCTTTTGGCTGGGGAGGGAGGAAGAGCAGTCACCCCAGGGAAGCTTCTGGATTGTTGAGTCCCAGCACTTTGGGAGGCTGAGGCTAGAGCATCTCTTAAGGGCAGGAGTTTGAGACCAGCGTGGGCACCATAGTGAGATCTCATCTCTACAAAATTTTTAAAAAATTAGCCAGGCATGATAGTGCATGCCTATAGTCACCGCTACTCAGAAGGCTGAGGTGGGAGGATCATTTGAGCCAAGGACATGGAGACTGCAGTGATCTGTGACTGCACCACTGCACTCCAGCCTGGGCGACAGAGCGAGACCCTGTCTCAGAAAAATAAAAAAATAAAGACTGGGATGATAGGCCTGCAAGGCCAGCCAGAGCAGGGCTGGGGCATGTGCCATCAGAACCTGGGTACTGCCTGTATCCCTCAAGGTGAGTCTCATGGACATGAGCCAGCACTGACAGCAGAACCCCCTTGAAGGCTGATACCAGGCCCCTGGGCTACCCCAGCCACCCCTCCGAGCCTGCTGCCTCTGCCCTGGCTCTCTGAAGTCGTGGGTCCCCCAGGGTCCCTCTGCAGGTGCTCCTGTTGGCCCAAGGGCCATGCCTGCACCTCCCTGAAAGAAGAGTTGGCATTTGCTGGGAGCCAGTGGGCAGGAGCTGCCTGCTTAGTAACACTCAGGCTGAATGTGCAAAAGTGGCAGCTGGCTGGGGCGAGCACAGCTCTCGGCGCCTCGACATACACACTTTGAATGACGCTCGTGTATTTATAATGTGCAGAGAAGCCAGGCGGCCACCCTGCTGGTGCCCACCTTCCCTGCCAAGCTGACCGCCCGGGCCTCTCGTACTCTCTGGCAGCGTCTCTGACTCGCCCAGCCTAAGCCTATCAGCCTGAGCCCTGGAGCCCAAATTGAATGCAGGGGCTGAAGAACACCTGTTCCCATCCCCTCCTGAGCCCCCTTCAAAGGGCAGCCTCGTCAAGCAGCAGGGTGCCATGGGAACTGATGCCCTGGAGACAGAAGGGCAGGAGGGAGACCCTGCTCTCCGCAGAGTGCACTAAAGCCTGTCCCAAGTGTGCCCAGCCTGACATTTCACTTCCTCGAGGGCCTCCCAGGGACACAGGCACCTACGCGGCCACCTGAGGTCAGGTCCTAAAAAGACCCTGCTCCCGCTGTTGGTCTGTCCTGACTCAACTCTCCAGTTGTACATTCTTGGCATTCCAGAAGCATCCCTGGGATGACTGCCCTCCCTCCCTGACCCTGGAGGAACTCCAAGCACCTTCTCCTCAAGCCCAGGGCTTTGCTGGGGCAGGGTAACAGCAGAGATACACCCTGGTCTCGCCCAACACCGTCCCAGCCCTGAGTCACCTGGATCCTAGAGGTGGCTGGTTTGGCCACAGGCAGTGCCCGCTTCCCCAAGGCCCAAAGGGAAGAAAGGACTGGAAACAGGCTCGTGCTTCTGCTGGGCAGCCAGGCCTGGGACAGTGGTGGTGGGGTCTCCTCTGGAGGGCGCCAGGAGGCCTCCATTCCTCTGCTCCCTGCTCACCGACACCCTGGCCCTAAGGCCTGGTTGCTCAGGCTCCCTGTGTCAGCGGGACCCCCTGTGTGGCGGCTGCCAGGGTGACATAGCCCCTTTCCCAAAGCACATGGCACATCCTCCACAAACAATGCCTGGCCTGGGCCTAGGGACACAAGAAAGTAGAAGCCAGTGATTCTCCTGGAGAGGCTCGCAGGAGAGAAGTGAGCCCATTTCCAATCCCGCCTCCCCTGTGCGCCTTGGGGAAGCTGGGACTGCCTTGTGGTACAGCCAGCCATTAGCGGGCTCTGTGCTGCAGCTTGGGCTGGAATGAGTGCTGTACAGCCCCCGGGTGTGTCTCTTTCCACCTGGCAGGGTGGTGGCAGGGCTGGCATGTGAGCCAGAGCCCGAGAAGCACCTTCCAGACACTCCGGGGCTTTGGTGTGTGTCGCTACACACAAAAGTGTTTTTCCATCCTGCCCTCTCTTAAAACTGTCCTAATCCACCGTCTTTCTCTCCAGCACACCCTATTTATAGCTCTCCCGTGCTGGCACGTGCGGAGCCGACTGGAGAATCTGTTACACTACGGGCCCCAAGCCCTCATATCACCAGGGAGGCAGCTGAGCAGGGGGCGGGGAACAGACCAGGCCCCACAGCGCATCTCGGGGTTGTCGGGCTGAGATGACTGTTGGAAAGATCAGACAGGCAGGTGGGCAGGTAGAAAGGAAGATGAGATCATGGAAACTGCTAGGACACTCCTGGGGGAGGCGGGAGCAGCGCGACGGGCTGTGAAGGAGCCCCTGACTCGCTGGAAGCCACGGCCACCTGGCTGGGCCCACACAGCTGGGTCCTTGGGCTGTGGGTGTCATGGCACCAGGTCCCTGTGGTCCTGGCCAGTTGGAGGCAGGGAGTATGGGCTGGGCATGTCCCAGAGCAGTGCCAGGTCCCTGAACCCTGCCCTCTGCCCACCCCAGATCTGCGCCTGCAGCTGCTGGACGTGAAGAACAACCCCTACCTGATCAAGGCCCTCTACGGCCTGCTCATGCTCCTGCCGCAAAGCAGCGCCTTCCAGCTGCTCTCACACCGGCTCCAGTGTGTGCCCAACCCCGAGCTGCTGCAGACCGAGTGAGTGCTGGCTGGGGACTGCTGCCCCCGCCCCGCCCCCGAGCAGGGACAGGTCCAGAGGAGCCTGGTGAGGAAGGGCCGTAGCGGGGACTGCTGAGGCCTCCCTCACTTCAGCATCCCACCCCTTTTTTCACTGTGGCCACCATCCCCGCCCCCGCAGCCACTTGCCCCTTGGCCTTTTGTGTTCCACATCAGAGCACTGAGCGAGGGATTCTGGGAGCGTTCGCACGATGGCCGGGAGTAGCAACACTTCCAGGCAATCAGGGTCCAGCTCAGTGAGGCTATGCAAAAATCTAAAAACTCTGAGGGCATCTGGAGTTACCCAGACAAAGGACCCTGAAGAGCAACTCCAGGCAGGGGAAGGAGTTCCTGCCCCAGCTTAAGAGATGGGGGCCCCAGTGGCCATCGAGCGAGGGAGGAGCCTGTCCTGGGCACCTCCCAGGCCTCACATAGCCCCTCTCCCCACCCTGTCTGTGGCAGAGGCTCAACCCTGGGTCACTGGGAGACCCCATCATTGCTAGGACCTTCTCAACCACCTCCTGGGTGGGGTGGGAGGCAGGAGCGCACTCAAGGCTCCCCTGCTCAGGTCTTGCCCGTGGAAGGAACAGGTCCTAGGCACCCCTCCACCGAGAAGATGCCCGACTTGGCAGCCTCTGGTCAGAGGGCTGCGGGCTCCCACCCTGAACCCATGGCTGGCCCCTACCCCAGAGTCTGTAGGGCCGTGTCTATATTTGGTAACCCTTGGAGGCTTTGCCTCATCCACAGGCATTTGGCATCCGAGATGGAAAATTTCACTTGTCAGGTCGCCATGGAAACCAGCAGAGCCACTGAGAAGATTTACGCTGAATGGAGCGCGCCCAGCTTGCATCAGATGCCCTGTGTGTCTAGAATTCCCTCCCAGGCTGTTAGAGCCACTCAGCAGGCCTGGCGCCTTGCTCCAGCAAAGGGCCTCGGGTGCTTGCCCTTGCGATGGACACAGGCAGCCTTGAGACAGGCCTGCCTGGAGCCTCTGTGCGCTCCACACTGCTGGCTTTGGCTCCCACTGTCCCTCCCACCCAGACTGGCCCTCCGGTGACTGAGTGTGGTGCACCTGATAGGCTGTCTGCCCCAGACCAGCTGGAGAGGCTGAACCCCCAGAGAGTGCGGCCCCCACCAAGACAGCTCCTGCCTTCCCTGCCCCGTTTCCCCAGAAGGCAGTGCCCTGCAGTGGCAGGACTAGGCCTTGAGCTGGCTGCCACCCCAGCTGCTCGGGGTGCCACCAGGTGGTCCCCAGGAGACAGTACCTGATGCAGTGTCCCCAGGGGAGCGGGGTCAGCCACGGAGGGGGGCACGCATGTGGGTTCCTGGGGCCAGAGTCCTGTCAGCTCCCAAGAGACTCCAAGAGAGGCCCAGAATCCACACCGGGCCTCGCTGGCCCAGCCTTCACCTTGTCCCTTCCAACACCCCATAGTGTTAGGGTCACCCTGGCAGGCACGCGGGAGGGGAAGGGGCAGCTGGAAGCAGGGAGAAGGCAGGAAGGGCTGCTTCCCTGTGACCTCCAGTCTCCCTGTGGGAACCAGCCTGCCTTCCTGGGAGGCCTCCTGGCCAGGGACCCAGCCCCGCGTCTCCCAGGGTTCTGCATGCTGATCTCGTCTTGGGAGGGGAGTGGAGGCTCAGAGCAATCATACTCCTCAAACCAGGGTAGAACAAGTTTGCAGAGGGCAGCTGGGAAAATTAGGCTTTCCTCAGAATCTCCCACGGTCAGTCAGGGAAGTCCTGAGCCAAGGGGTTGAGGCGTCTGGGTAGAAGATTCTGAGGGTCAGTGCATGGTTTGCAGGCCTAGAGTAGGATCTGGTGTGAGCTCTGCCATGGATTTGCTGTGTGACCTCCAGCAAGCCCAGTGCCCTCTCTGGGCTCTTGGTTACTTGGTCAGTAAATGCATACTTGGACTAAATGGGTGTGTGAGGCACCCCCTAGCCTTCAATGCCCTGGGTCCCCAGCCTTTCTTTGTAAGGACCTAGGAAGAGATACCGTAGATAGGGGCACAGGAGCAGTGGGCACACCAAGGGCCTTCTGAACAGCTGGGGAAGGGGTCAGATTGCAGGGTGGGGCCCGGAAGACAGCTCACACCCTGGGAAGGAGCTGCGGACAGTCCCAGCCCTGGGAGGGGCAGACAGCTGGCAGACAGGGTCGAGTTGCAGGGCAGGCCTTGGAGCTGGGAACAGCTGGGGGAGTTTGTACACTCCTCGCCCATCCCTGGTTCTGTGTGCTTCAGGCGCCATCAGGGCCCTGGGGACCACAGCTCCCCCACCCGCTGGCTTCTGGGCCACTCCCCAGGGACTGTCTCCTCAGTGAGGCAGGAGGGAACCTCTAAGAAAAAGCTGGTGACAGGTGCATGGGTGGGATGGCAGGAGTGAGAGCCAGCCCTGAGTCCTAGACTGGCCACACTGTGCTGCAGGCTGGCTGGCCTCAGCCTCGGTGCCCGAGGATGGTTATGAACCTACAGAGGACGTGCAGGGCCTGAGAACGGCCATCCGCATTAGGTGGGGCAGGGAGAACGGGCCTGGCCTGTGTGCTCAGCAGCCCAGGCAGTGTCTCCCACTCTTGGGGACACAGCCCACCCTGCTCCCAAGACCTCAGGCCAGGAAGGGTCTGCCCATCACAGGGAGCAGGACTTCTTGCAACCCTAAGGGCCCAGGGAGCAGATGTGGCCCACTCTTCCCACTCCCGCCACACCGATGCCCGTCTCCCCAGGTTTGCCATCCAGTGCTGAAAGCATCTCTCTAGAGCCCCTGAGCTTCCCTAACCTAAGGCCTTGGCTTGCCAGGAGTGTCATGGAGAGCAACGCGCAGACCCATGGGTGCCCAGCATCAGAAGACACACTTTAGGGTCACACCTGTGGCCTTGGCCTAAGTGGGTTAGAGGAGCATCTGGCTACACCCTGGACTTAGGGTTGCAAAAGCTCCGGGGTGTCCCTTGGCCTCCTCAGAAGTCCAGGCTGCTCTCTTGGAGCAGTGGCACCTGGGCGCCAGAGTTACTGTACCTGGGAGGTCCCTTCCCAGGAGCAACCACAGCCTAGAACACTGCCCACAGCCTGGCCCTCTAGAATGGGCCCCACCCGGCTACTTTTGATCTTTGTTGAACTAACGTCAGCCGAGCCCCGCTAGGGAGGCAGGAGCGCCAGGCCCAGAAAAGCAGCAGCCACAGCCGAAGACACGTCCAAGATGTTTTCTGGTGGTGCATCTTCAGCAGGGAGGCGGGAAGGGAACAGGTGTGGGCAGGCAGAGCTGAGCAGGGGTGCAGGAGGCCGCCTCCAGGCCCCAGATGGCATCTCAACTGTGGGAAGAGTCCGCCTGCCCCGGTCCTGCCCAGCAGGCTGGTGGGCCATCAGAGGCAACTGTCAGGCTCTGGCTGTCAGGCTGGACTGAACTCATGGCCAAGAGTTCATTTTGGGGGAGCTCCATTGTGTGTCCCCCAAAATGGCCTCCTTTATTTCCACCCTCAAGCTGCTGGGCCCCGGCTGGCCTCACGTTGAAGGGGCAGAACTGTAGCCACAGTGGCACCTGCCAGGTACCTAAGCTGAGGCTGGACACCAGGCAAAGCTCTTACACATCGTGTCAAAGCATCTTGGCAGCCACCCCAGGGCGCTCCTTAGGTAGCCCTCGCTTTGCAGACCAGGAAACAGTCACATGCCCAAGTCACACCGCTAGGAAGCGGTGGAGTTATGGTTGGGTCCAGGTCTGTCTAGTTCCTGTGCTCTGCCACTGCCTGCACGCCACCCCCACCCCCCACCCCCCACCCCACCAATTGGCATCTTTTCATGAACTTGAAGGGCCCCAGGATTCTCTGCTTAGCTGAGCAGCCCACAATCTTCCCGAGACCCCTTTCCAGGGTCGCCAGGCCTCAGGGCCTGGAAACAGATGCTTCCTAGCCCACACACATCTCCTCCAAACCAGTGAGGCCAAAGGGAGGGAGCAGAACGTTTCATGAGACACTGCTGGAGGGTGAGTAGGAATGGGACAGGAGCCCAAGGGGATCTCATCCCCAGGGGCAAGCTAAGCACTGGGCTTGACAAGGACAGCAAGGCTACCGAATTGCACGATTATAGGGAGCATCATGCACACTAGCTGTGCAATACACAACCTGTGTTGCTGTACAGAGCAACTGGAGAGGAGGGCAGCAACAGGAATGGCGGAGCTGAAGGCATGTCCAGTGGTGAGACCGGCTTTCCTTCTCCCAGGGACAGTGAGTGACTGCAGGCCTCAGGGCCCCAACACTCAAAAACAAATATCCTGCCAAGTGGAGGGCCCAGCAGAGGCTCTTCAGCAGTTCCCGTTCTCCCCAGTCCTAGCCCTGCCTCAGAGAAAGGGCCAAGCTGCCACCTCCCCCTTCTCCCCCGACCCTGTTCCAGGCCCCAGCTGGCTTCCTGGCTGGCTGCGAGCCCTGGCTTTCACCCCAAAGGGAGCCACTCGTAAACAGGAAATGCTTCCCAATGCGATGCCTGCTCTGGGCGCCATCGCCAGCCCACAGGCCGAGGGCAATAGTCAAGCAGCAGTGTTGGCTGTTCCCACCAACTGCAGAAGACAGGGATGTTCCAGGGCTTCCCAGCTCTGGGGCTGGCTGTGAGGGAAGAGTTGCCAGGCCTGAGACGCCCAGAGGCTGAGCCCACAGCCTGTGGCTCTGCCCCTGACCCCACTGCCCTCCAGCAGTAACCCCTCCATGAGCCGATCCCCTGACCCTGAGCATTTCTGCTCCCTCTTCCCAGAGACAGTCTAAAGGCAGCCCCCAAGTCCCAGAAAGCCGACTCCCCTAGCATCGACTACGCAGAGCTGCTGCAGCACTTTGAGAAGGTCCAGAACAAGCACCTGGAAGTGCGGCACCAGCGGAGCGGGCGTGCGGACCACCTGGACCGGAGGGTCGTCCTCTGACAGGCCTGGCAGAGAGGAGGGCCCACCGAGTGGTCCCATGAAGCACTCAGGGTTGTCACGCCCTCCCGAGGAGCTCAAGGACCTGCCTCTCAGGACCAGGGCTGGGCCTGACTGCCAGCCCAGGGCACTGTTGGGGCCGGAGGCTGCTCTGTCTGCCCAAGCTCCTCTCAGAGTCCAGCCCTCAGGCCTTCAGCGCTGTCAGCTGCACCCTAGCATTCACACAGAGCTGGCTGCCCACCCTGTGGGGGGCTACAGCCTCAGACACCACTCATCCTCTGGAATCAACCTCTTTCTAATACCCTCTTGGAAAAAGAGCTTGCCTCTCCTCCAGCACACCAGAGCTCTGGCCTTGTGTGTATATGTATACATACGTGAACACATACCTGTGTGTGTGTGTGTGTGTACTTGTATGCACGTAGGCACCAGCACAAAGATCTGAATGTTGCACCCCACCCCCACCCCAATAAAGAAATAAGAGAAAATCCTCAACCCGAGCCGGCCTGCTCCTTCCCAGCTGACATCTGCAGTTGCCCGGGGGCCTCACCCTCTGTCCTGGAGATGGGGTCTCATTATGGCCCCAAGGAGTACTGGCTGACCCAGGGCCTGGTCCCTGCACTCACCTGAATGGAGTCACGGGCCTAGAGCCTAGGTCCCCACCTCTGGAACCTGCACCCTCCTAGAGCGCACCACGCACCGCCTGCCCTGGAATCCTGAACCCTGCCTTCCCCAAGCCCCTCATCTGCCTTTCTCTTCCTGACTCCCTGGAGCAATGGGAGTTCCCCACTGGGGAGATGGGAGCTGAGCCCCAGGAGTTCCTGGATGAAAGGGCAGTGCACACTGCAGAACACTTTGCAGATCACTGCGCAAGGGGAGGAAAAGCCCAGAGCAGTCCAGGGAGGGGCAGGTGCCCCAACCACTGCTTCAGCTGAAAGCGCTCCTCCTCACCCGCAGGGGTACCACCTGGGGCTTGGTCTCCAAATGAGCTTGTAATTGGCTCCCTGCCGCCCATGGAGTAGGGGAAAAGGAGCTTATGCCTGTTCTTCCCCCAGAGTGCGCCCCCCAACCATCATGCTGCCCCCCAGGACGGGTTTCCCTGCCTGGAGTGTCCAGGACAGGCTGCACTTGACATTGCTACCCCATGCACGTGTGTGCATCACATCCACTGTGGACTCAGGCAACAGAGACCAGGGACAGCCCAGCTCTGTTCTGCTGGTCCGACATGAGCCCCCACCCGCGAGGACAGAGGTTGTCCAGGGCCCAGGAGACCACCACTGCCCCCCAAAAGCCCAGCCTCGGGCACCCCATCTGGGTGGCATCGGCACCACTTGGAAAAGGAGCCAAGAAACTTGGAAGGGTCAGAACTTAAGGAGGATGGTCTGGGCATGCGATGAAACGTCCTAAAGCGGGCGGTCCCACGATACCCCGCGCCCTGTTCTGTGCAGTGTATCCCATTCAGCCGATACACCGACCAAATCCCGCCACTGTATCCACTGCCCGTCTTTGGAAGCGCGGGAAGCCCCCCGCCCCAGGCCAAAGGCCGGAAGGTGTCATGGAGCGCCTACCCAGGAGCCGAGACCCAGCCACCCGTCCCGCGCTCGAGTGGGCAGGGCTGGCCCCGCCCCAGCACCGCCCCCCGACCCGCGGTGGCGCCGGAGCCCGTCGGCCCAGCTCGCCGGACCAGTCTGGCAGCGCCCGAGCTCGGATTTCAAAGCCCTGGTTTCTGGCCGTGAATGGGCCTGCGCCCGCGCGGCCGTTCCCACAGCCCCCTCCCGCGCGGCCCGCCCTCCTTCCCTCCCTCCCCGCGGCCCCCCCTCCGCCGCGCCCACGTGACGCCCGAGCCTCGGCGGCTCGGATTACCGCCGCCGTCAGTCCCCGCGCCGAGGCTGCGCCGCTAGCTGCCCGCGCCGCGCCCCCCGCGCCGCCCGCCAGCCCCGCTGCGACATGGCCCGCGCCGCCCGCCGGAGGCCCGCGACCCCGGAGCGCGGCGCGGCCGGCCGCTGAGCGCGGCCCGGAGGCGGGAGGCCCGGCCCGGCCTCGGAGCGAGCGCCCGCGCGGCCCGGCTCCCTCCCCTGCGCGGCTCCCCGCGCTCCGTGCGCCCCGCCGCCGCCGCGGCCCGGCCCGGCCCGAGCATGGAGACGGCGGAGAAGGAGTGCGGCGCCCTGGGCGGGCTCTTCCAGGCCATCGTCAACGACATGAAGGTAACCGGGGCGCGGCGGGGCCGGGCGCGCGACGGCGGGTGCGGGTCCCCCCGGGGACGCGTGGCGGCGGGTGGCCGAGCCCCGTGTGGCCGCGCGCCGCGGTGTCTGTGTGTCCTTGTCTGAGCGCGTCCTGCCTGGGTCTGCTGGGCGCCCGTGTCTCCGGGTGCCCGTCTGGGGTTGTGGGTGCTCATGTGTCGGGGTGTCCGTGCGGTGCCCGTGGTGGCCCCGTGGGGTCCTGACCCGAGCTTGTGCACACGCAGGTTCCCTGCGCCCCAGACCGCCAAACCATGAATGGGGTCTGGATCCAGGACCGGCTCTAGGGCCCTTTAACGAGTCTAGGGTCTTGCCGACCTCCGCCCCCTTCCACCACCATGTTCCCCAAAGGCCCCGGAGCCCAGACAATGCTGTCACCGCCAAAGCAGGAAAAAATAATAAAGCGGAGAACCGTTAACTCCTTCCCCGCCGACCTGGGCCTCTGCGCCCGACCCTGAGACTGCCTCCCCCAGCCCCGTCCCACCCCCACAGCCCCAGGAAGCTCCAGGACTCCAAGGTCTCCGGGCTGAATGTCCCTGCATCCCAAGGATAGGCCTTGATCATCACCTTGGGAGGAGGCGGGATGAAGGTTGGGGTTGGTGGAGCAACCCCAAGGGAGCGCTTTTCCTACTCCGTTACCACCTTGGACTCTCAGCTCCGAGCTCCCCCTCTCCCAGGATTGCCTAAGGTCAGGCTGGAGCTGGCCACCCATTCATTCCTCACCCCACCAGGTGGAGAAACTGAGGCCTGGGAATGGCTCAAGGTCATTAAGGAGACTGTTGGACCCTTCCCCTGACCTCAGCCCCCATTTTTTCTCCTGGGAAAATTAGTGGGTTCCTCTCCCCAAAGGAGGCCACGGTTTGGCAGGGCTGCCCTACGCTGACTAGGCAGAGAGGGCCCAGCTCCAGGGCCCAGCTCCAGTGATAGGGTGGGGACCAGGAACCAGCATTCCTGCCCTCCTGCCCTGCCCCCTTTCTTTAGCCTAGGATGATGGGGCAGGATTTGGGGGCTGGGAGGAGAACGGGAAAGAACGATGCACCCCACAGGATCTCCCAAGGGCCCCCACCCCCACACCCCAGCACACACTCTCCAAGTGCACAACACAGAATCCCACCAGGCCAGGGGTGGGGATGACACCACCCAGCACAGTGCTGCTAGGACAGGCCCCGTAAGGGGTGGGGGTTGCTGGCAGGTTGGAGGTCTAGGCTCCTGGTGCTGCCAAGACAACAGCCCCAGGGACAGCTGCCAAATCTCTGCCCCTGGAAGAGGCCTGAAGCCAGCCTGGCCTGGGACTACCCAGTTAGCAGCTTGTAGATGCCCCCCATACCCTGCCCCTTATGGTGCACTCCCCCGAGACCCCCATCTCTTGCAACTGTACATCCAGGCCCCTCTGCTGGCCCCCAGCAGTCCCCATCTGCCCTGTGGACATCACAGCCCTGGCCCCAGGATCCTGTTCTGGGACTGGGCAACACAGACCACCCTCCCCTGTCCGATCCCAGAGCTGGCTGAGGATGGGCCTTCCCGCACCCCACCACCCACCAGCACTGGCAGCCTCATAGCAACCACTGCAGAGAGCAGCGGATTTTGCTCGTAGAAGCGGACCAGGACTGTCTCTCTCCCTCTCCAGCCAATTTGCAAGGAACTTTGGGATGAGACAGAAGGAAGTGGGCCCAGATCATAGCAAGAGGTTCAAGTAAGACATCGGGTATGATTTGTTGACATGTGGAGGCAAAGCAGGAGAGGCTTCACTTGGGATGATGCCAAGGACAGATATGCCCCTACCTATGACACAGGCATGTGTTCAGGGGCCATGACCAGGGGCAGAGAAGGGGACAAGGCCACCTGGAGGCTGACCACCTGGATTTGGGGGGCAGCTTCTGGATTTTCCCCTGGGTGGCCTGAGCAGCAGGGCCTCCGTAGAGGAAGGGCGGCCATCAGCAGCCAGGTTGAGCAGACTGAGCTTGCCCCATGAGGCCACCCCACAGTGAGTCCACAGACCCCACAGAAGCCCTCCCCTGGGCCTCTGGGAGACCCTGACCTTGAACTGAGCGGGGGCCGAGGTCAGATGCCCACTGGTGTCAGGCTGTCCACTGAAACCCAGAGAGGGGCAGGGACTTGCCCAAGGTCATAGGCCTGGGCATGGCACCTTCAGCAAGGTGAATGGGGCCTCCACCCAGTGCTGGCCCAGCCAGAAAATGGGGTCGTACTCTTCGCCCACCCTTTAAGAGTGGGGAGCCTCACCTGGACACGTAGGTCTGGCCAGGCCTCTGCTAGGGGCCCCTGCAGAGGGCAGGGCTTGCATAGTGTTAGCCGGTGTGAACTGAGCACTTACTGCCTGCTGGGCGCTGCACGGAGTGCTGGCTGGGCAGCGCCTGCTTCAGTCTCCACACTGACCCAGTGGGGCAGATGCCCTTCCTCTCCTGATTTTACAGGTGAAGAAACAGGCTCAGACAGGGGGCCCTTGCCCAGGGGCACCTGGAAAGCCCAGTCCCTGGGATTGGAGGCTGGATTGCTCACCCACACTCCACATCTGAACCACAGCCGCTGCCAGGACAGAGACAGCGCGTCCTCATCCCCGTCCACTTGGGCGCCTCTAGTGACGAGCCCTTCACCTTCCCACTCCAGAGCAGCCACTGTGCTTGGGGCAGAACTGGGTGTCTCTCGCACCCCAGCAGTCGCCGCCGCCTCCGCAGCCTTGACGCTCAGTGCTTGTCTCCCTGCTTTGTAAGGGAGTGCCTCCACCTGGTGTGCAGTGACTAGGTAGACATGGGATCAGGTCCTGACCCTGCCACCCAGTGGCCGTGGGCAAATAAGTTAACCTCTACAGGCCTCTGCTTCCTCATTGGTGAAATGGGGGCAGTCATAGTGTTCATCTCATGGGGCTGTTGGGAAGGTTTGCCTGGGCCTGTCCCAAGTGAAGGCTGAGGATGCTGTTCCTGGGGCACTGGCTGCTGGAGCCCTGTCTCTTATTTTTAATCAGTGAAATTGACCTGTCCGTGAAGAGGCGGATATAAACAAATAAGACGTATGTTCCGCCGGCCGGGCGCGGTGGCTCAAGCCTGTAATCCCAGCACTTTGGGAGGCCGAGGCGGGCGGATCACGAGGTCAGGAGATCGAGACCATCCTGGCTAACACGGTGAAACCCCGTCTCTACTAAAAAAATACAAAAAACTAGCCGGGCGAGGTGGCGGGCGCCTGTAGTCCCAGCTACTCGGGAGGCTGAGGCAGGAGAATGGCGTAAACCCGGGAGGCGGAGTTTGCAGTGAGCTGAGATCTGGCCACTGCACTCCAGCCTGGGTGACAGAGCGAGACTCCTTCTCAAAAAAAAAAAAAAAAAAAAAAAAGACGTATGTTCCTTGTCTCTGGGGTCCTTTATGTGGTTACCGTGGGGAGGGGGGCAGGTCCAGGTCCTTAGAGACTGAGGCACCTAGGTCCATCTGCTAAGGGGATATGGCCTGGCCTCCCCTGTGCCTCATCTTGTCCCCTCCCCATGGGGACAGCCTTTAATCTCTGCGATTGCCCAAGGGCTGCTCAGGGGCTAAGAAGGTTCCTGGGTGCCAGGACAGCTGGCTCTGGAGCCCCCTCCACCCCTAGCAACTTCTCTGCTCCCTAAAGGGAGGTCTTATCAAGGTTTCAAGACTGGGTGGGGGTGGGGGTCCAGGCGGTGGCAGAGTGCCCCCTTTTAGAAGACCCCCTCGTGGTACCCCAGGCAAGGGTGGCATGAGTCCACTCCTCGGGATGGCTGGGAACAGCTTCCCAGGCCCCTTCACCCTGAGCTGTGCCCGTTTGGGAATAGCCCACCCACAGCTTCCCCACTCTTGCTTCAGCCTCTGTGGACTTTGCAAATATTTGCTTTCTCTGGACACTGGTTTGGTTGGGCTGGGAGGGGAGGGAGATTCTGAGGCCCCCTAAGCTGCCCTGTCTCCTTCCCACCCCTTCAAGCTCTCCTAGCCTGGCAGGGCAAGCCCTAGCCTGCTCCTGGGTTGCAGCTGGGCAGAGCCTCCCTCTGAGGCCCTGAGGGCCAGGGTCTCCTCTTTCCCCTTTCCTCAGGAAGAGCCGCAGCCTCCAATGCCCATCCTACATGGAGGGGAGGGTCAGAAGCCCCTGTGGGCTGGGGCTTGGCTGGCCCAGGGCTGCCTGTCAAGGAGCGTGACCTCCACAGGGCCCTTGGGCCAGGGCTGAGGTTTCTCCAGGACCCTGGGGCATGCGTTCACCAGAAAAGCCCCATAATCAGATTGGGCAACTGGTCGCCAGGAGCCCGACCTCCCTATTGGGAAACCCCCTTCCAACTTGGAGCCTTGGGCCAGGCTGGGATAAAGGCCACACTGTTTCCCCAGGAGGGGAGGGGAGCAGGGGGTGGAGAAAGGTGGCTCTGTTGGCCGCACAAGGCCCCATTCAGCCCAGGGCCTGGTTGTCCCGGGCAGGCTAGCTGGGCCCTGCAGCAGCCACAGTCTCCTCGGCCCTGGGAGCCACGGCTGCTGGCCTGGGATGGCAGCTTGCAGGACACAAGGCAGGGGCCCCGGAGGCCCCAGTCTACACCTTGCGTGCCTTCAGCCTTGCCACCTCCTACCCTCCACACTGTGCCTCTGCCCCTGGTGGGCAGGTCAGTGCCACTGTCCTAGGCACATGTTCGGGAGACACGATGCCTCTCGTTGGGCTCAGCCCAGATCCCCTGCCAGGTGCCTGGGAAACCCCGACGGGACAGGACCTGCCACTTCCTGCTCCGTTTCCCCTGAGGGAGATGTGGGCCCCCTGTAGCCTGTAGGGTGGACATCCTGATGTCAGGGAGGGAGGGCTTAGCAAAGGCACCCGTTCCTAGGGACAGGCTTTCCTCATGCTGATGGCTCTGTCCTTGGTCCTCTGCCCTCCGAGAGGGCCCAGAGCCTCCCTCTCCATGGGGCAGGGCTGCTGTCTCAGAAACTGCCCTGAGTCTGCACGGAGCATGTGGGGAGCCCGGCCCAGGTCCAGCCCTGCAGCCACCCCACAAGCAGCTCACTTTCTCTCCCATCTGCCCGGCAGAGCTCCTACCCCATCTGGGAGGACTTCAACTCCAAGGCCACAAAGCTGCATTCCCAGCTGAGGTGAGTTGTCCCGGGGCATCCCAGCAGGGGAGAGGCAGGCAGAGACCCCCCCACACCCCCGACCATCCGTGCTGTTGTCCTTCTGACCATCTGTGTCGTTGTCCCTCTCCCCAGGACCACCGTGCTGGCTGCTGTGGCCTTCTTGGATGCCTTCCAGAAAGTGGCTGACATGGCTACCAACACCCGAGGTGGGGAGGCATGTGGCTGGAGGTTGGGGGTACCCCAGGGTGGGCCTGGAGGCTGGAAAGGCAGAGTAAGGGATGGGCCAGGGAAAGGACGCCAAGCCCAGAACCTTGAGTTCTGCTCCTTAATGGAATGGGCTGGTTGTGGAGAGTGAGCCCCTCGTCACAAGAGGCATGCAAGCAGGAGTGGGTGAGTAGTGACAGGAGTGTTCCCTGGGGATTCCCTTCTTGCTGTGAGCTGTTCATGTGACCCCACCACCCCCAGCACAGAGATTCTCCTTAGGGCTTCTTCTCACCTATGCCCGGCGTCCTTCTAAGAGCACGCAGGGTCAGGTGAGCGCGCCATTGGGCTTGGCGCCTCCTCTGCCCTCTGGTCCGAGTGGCAGAGACCTGGGGCTCCTGCTCCTTCAGGCCATGGGCGTGCTCATACTCCCGTGCCTGCATCTGGGCACACCTGGAGGGTCGTTTGGCCGGCTCCTGGAACAGTCTTTGGCGCTGGCCTCTCCCAACTGGGGGAGAGGGGAGGCCGCCGCAGGAGGCTGGCGCGACCGGGATGGCGGAGGAAGAGCTGGTGGAGATGGAGGAGGCCCCGAATCCCCCAGGGCCCGCAGGACTGCGGCTCGGCGGGGGCGGGGCGCGGGCTGCGGGCTCAGCCTGCGCGGCCGGGGCGCCCCCTCCTGGCCCGAGGCCGGGACTGCGCAAGCCCCGGCGGGCCCCTTCCCACGCCGCGCTTGCCTCGCCAGGGGCCACAAGGGACATCGGCTCGGCGCTCACGCGCATGTGCATGCGCCACCGCAGCATCGAGACCAAGCTGCGGCAGTTCACCAAGTGAGTGGGCGCCGCAGGGGGGCGGGGCGACGGGGCGTCGCGGGGGAGCCCAACCATGACCTGCGCTCCCTCCCACCCTCCACAGCGCACTGCTGGAGAGCCTCATCAACCCACTGCAGGAGCGCATCGAGGACTGGAAGAAGGCGGCCAACCAGCTGGACAAGGACCACGCGAAAGGTGAAGGCGGTGCGGGGCCGGGCTTCCCACCCCCCACTCCGCAGCTTCCCACCCCCTACTCCACAGGAACCCCATTAGAGCGCTCCCCTCTCTCCCTCTGCAGAGTACAAACGAGCCCGGCATGAGATCAAAAAGAAGTCGTCAGACACGCTCAAGCTGCAAAAGAAGGCGCGCAAAGGTAGTGCCTGGCACGGCCGCCCAGCCACAGCCCCACGGCCCCGCTCCACAGCCCCGCCGCCCCGTGGGGCGCCCCAAAGCTTTCATCCCGGCCAGAGGGGCGCTGTCCCCGACATAGGACCCTCCAACCTGTTGGGTGGGACAGAGGGAGCCGCCCTGCCCCCCAAACCTGGTACAGAACCTCCCTAGGGGAGGCAGCAGGAGGCCCAGGCACCCCCGCCCCAGGAGTGGCTCTGTCCATCCGGCGTCTTTCACACATTCTTTCTTTCTCTGTCTCTCCTCCTCTCCTCCCACATCCTTCCTGTAGAGCTACTTGGTAAGTCAAATGTCGGTCCCTCCAGCTGCTCCTCCCGTCCTTGTTGCATTTGTCTGTCTCCCCCAGCTCAGGGCCATTGGAAGGAACCTCTCCAGGCCAAGGAGAAGCGAGGAAGGCGGTCGGTCCACGAGGGAGGGGCCTGGGGCACAGTCCCCCTGGGGCCCCTGGGGGCCCTGGCCAGGGATGAGTCCAGGGCCACTGCTGGGTCAGTCTGCCAGGCCAGGAGGGGTTGGCCAGGGCGGGGTGGGGGCCACAGGCCCTGGCTGCCCCACCCCCACCAGGCTGGCCTGCGTCCTTACCTGTCACCTCCCCACCTGCCATCTCATCATCTCCTCTGCATCATCCTCTCGCCTCTCTCTTTCTTGCTGCTTCTTGTGTCGCTGTTGCTGTCTGTGTGCTCTGCTCCCTGAGCTGAGTGGGAACCCACACAGACCCCTTCCCTGCCTCTAAGGCCCAGCCCTAGCTCTCCTGGACCCCTCCCCTCTGTGGTCTGACCTGCAGCTGAGCCCCACACTCTCCCTTGTCCCGCTTCTGCACCACCTCCCTGGACCTTGTGAGGTGAGGGGCGCCATCCCTGGACAGTGAGGGTACCCCAGGTGGAGGCCAGTGAGGCTCCATGTTGGCAGAGCTCCTGGGCACCAAGAGCCTCCATGGAGATGCCCCGATCCAGAGTGGCTTTGCAGCTTTGGCCTCTTTCTTGTGCGTGTGTCTGGCCTCTTTCTTGTGCGTGTGTCTGGCCTCTTTCTTGTGCGTGTGTCTGGCCTCTTTCTTGTGCGTGTGTCTGGCCTCTTTCTTGTGCGTGTGTCTGGCCTCTTTCTTGCGCGTGTGTCTGGCCTCTTTCTTGTGCGTGTGTCTGGCCTCTTTCTTGCGCGTGTGTCTGGCCTCTTTCTTGTGCGTGTGTCTGGCCTCTCTTCCTGCTTTGGTGGGACTAGCCCTTCCACAAGCCCCAGAGTCCTCACTGCCCTCCCCAGTCCCATGGCCCCAGGGCAGCACCCAGGCCAATGGCCGAGAGATGCCACCACCAGGGTCTGAGCCCATTCGTGGGTGTGGCAAGCCAGGCTGGCATCCCCAGCAAGGCCTCTCCTCCCCACCCCTCCAGGGAAAGGAGACCTGCAGCCCCAGCTGGACAGTGCCCTGCAGGACGTCAACGACATGTACCTGCTGCTGGAGGAGACGGAGAAGCAGGCTGTGCGCCGGGCGCTGATTGAGGAGCGGGGCCGCTTCTGCACCTTCATCACCTTCCTGCAGCCTGTGGTGGTGGGGCTCCTGGGGATTCAGACCCCAGAGGGGTGGGCTGGGCCCAGGGTTGACCTTCTGACCTCCAAGAAGGGTCACTTCTCAACATTCCCTGGCCGGGGGCATCAAGGCCACATGCTCCTGGCCCAAAGGCAGGTCTCATAGCTCACCATGCACTGATTTGGTCTGGACAGACCATCATACCAGCCATCTGGGCTGTGTGGGCCCTGCCTGCACCAGCCCCAAGCAGCACTGGTTAGCGAGGAAGGGTGAGAGAAGAGAGGCCCGACAAGGCCTGCTGCTTCTCCAGGGCGGGTGGGCAGGTGGGTGACAGGGCCGGCAGGTCTGACTCGCTGCTTCCTCAGAATGGAGAGCTGACCATGCTGGGAGAGATCACCCACCTGCAGGGCATCATCGACGACTTGGTGGTGCTGACGGCGGAACCCCACAAACTGCCTCCCGCCAGCGAGCAGGTGTGGGAGCCCTCGGGCCAAGGGCCAGGGGCAGGGAGGAGATGGGCTGCCCTAGGTTGGGAGCAGTAGAGGGGAAAATAGGATGGCATTCGGGGGAGGCAGCTAGGGCCATAAGACCAGACCCCTTCTAACACCCACTGCAGGCATCACCTGCCCGGGTTGGGGAGGGTCTGCCCTGGCCAGCAGCATTCTCAGACTCAGAGTAGATGGGTGAAGTCCTGGATCCATGGAGCCAGGCCCAGAGTCTGCCTGCCCTGCTCTACCTGGGCAGACCACCTGCCAAACCTGGAGACGCCCCACCTCCCTTCATGCCCAGAAACCCCATCCCCTCCCCTAGACCCAGGCATACCTGGCCACCCCACCCCAACCCTGTTCCCACTGCACTCAGACCAGTCCTGCCCCACAGCCTGCGGGCAGCACGCTCCGGAGGCACTTGTTGCATGCCCAGCATCTGCCAAGTTATCTCAGGGTATCTTCCGCTCTAAGACAGGAACAGGTGGCCCCGAATCATAGGAGAAAACAAACTCAGGGAGGCGCAGGAGCAACCTGCACCCCAGGGTGTCAGGGTCACTCTCGCCAGCCCAGGCTGGGCTCGGAATCTGTGCTCAGTGTGTGTGAGTTGAAGGGGCTCTGAGAAGGAAGCCTGTGTCTCCCTGCTCCCCACATTAGGAGAAGCCTGGGGGAGGGGGCTTCAGACTCCTGGGTCTTCTCCTGGGGAGAAGACCCAACTGGGAAGAGAGTGGGGGCCTCTGGCCCTACTAGCTCTGAGGAGCTGCCTCCAGTGACCCCCGTCCATGTCCCTGTCTAGGTAATCAAAGACCTAAAGGGCTCGGACTACAGCTGGTCCTACCAGACCCCACCCTCATCACCCAGCAGCTCCAGCTCCCGGAAGTCCAGCATGTGCAGGTCGGTGGAGGTGGGGTTCCCAGGGGTGGGGGGGCGGTATCCCGAGACGAAATGGGGATGCTCCCAGCAAAGCTGCATCAGAAATTGCTTCAGGGCCTCAAAATTCACAACTTAACATCATCTGAGGAATTTGCATATGTAGAGGGAAAATGTGCCCTGTCATCCCAATACTGCTGCTGGCACAGGCGTTCGTTTGCAGGATAGAGAGCAGGGGCGGTACCTGCTTCATTTATGGAGTATCCACTATGTGCCAGGTGCTGTGCTAATTGCTTTATGCATTTTTTCTCGTTGAATCCTAACACTGCTGTATCAGATTTGGTGTTATCTCCATTTCACAGAAGGGAAAACTGATGCATGAAGTCCCAGCATTTAACCACTGGACTCTGCCAGGCCCAGCACTATGTGGGGTCATAGTAAGAGTCAGAGATCAGGGAGAGATAGGAAGGCTTCTAGAAACATGTACTGGGGCCACAAGGTATAGGACACTCCAGTCTGGCTGGCTCCTAAGAGCTGCTTCCCATGGAGGCAGCTGCCACATCTGGAGCCCTGGCCCAGGCTGGCCCCGGGAGCCTCACATTGCTGGGGAGAGGTCAAGGATCTTGCAGTCACTGGCCAGGCTCAGGGTCAGGGCCTTTCCTTGGTCGGGCACTGGGACTGGGTTTGGAGGAGACATTGATGGTTCAGGGTTCCTTGGGTGGGAAGGGCAGTAAACACAGAGTAAAGTGCTGGTGGGGGTCCCCCTTTACCAGGCACCCCTCTCCCCAGAATCACTGGCTGGACATCCAGAGCTTGTGAGAAGCCAGGCACAGCTATCAGCTACTACCTCAGAGAGAAGCTCTTCAGACCCTGCGTGGGTGGCCGTCCCACAGTGAAGGGGCTGATTGCAGGGGACAGCCATGAGCAGGGGCAGAGGCTGGGAGGCTTCAGGGTCATGCTTAGAGAGAAGGCAACTTTCATTGCCAGGAACACCACCCAAGAGTTGAATTGCTGTGCTGAGGGTGTGAGCCATAGAGGGCTGGACACTCCTTGAGGGAGTGGAGAGGGTAAGAGTGATGGTGGGCGCAGGATCCACCTGGAAGGTGACCTCTGTACCCGGACACACCATCACCATATGCTAGACATCCAGTTAGGACTGGATGGCAAATACCAGATTTTCAGAAGGTGGTTTAGAAATGATCGGACTCGCTGGGGGCAGTCGCTCACGCCTGTAATCCCAGCACTTCGGGAGGCCAAGGCAGGCGGATCACGAGGTCAGGAAATGGAGACCATCCTGGCTAACATGGTGAAACCCCGTCTCTACTAAAAAATACAAAATAATTAGCCAGGCGTGGTGGCGGGCGCCTGTAGTCCCAATGACTCAGGAGGCTGAGGCAGGAGAATGGCGTCAACTCGGGAGGCAGAGCTTGGAGTGAGCCGAGATTGTGCCACTGCACTGCAGCCTGGGTGACAGAGTGAGACTCCATCTCAAAAAAAAAAAGAAGTGATCAGACTTGTGTCTGGTTCTAATTGTTTGATGCCCAGTGACTCAGTTTCCCCATCATAAAACTTTTTTTTAATGGTGGTCATCAGTGATAAAGATATATTCTTTAGGATGTAAGAATCTAGATTAAGATCTTTGGTGAAACCAATAGGTTTTTTGGTGGGTTTTTTGGGTTTTGTTGTTGTGAGACAGGGTCTCACTCTGTCACCCAGGCTGGAGTGCAGTGGCACAATCATGGCTCACTGTGGCCTCAGCCTCCGGGTTTCAAGTGATTCTCCTACCTCAGTTTCCCAAGTAGCTGGGACTACAGGTGTGCACTACCATGCCTGGCTAATTTTCATATTTTTTGTAGAGGTGGGGTCTCACCATATTGCCCAGGCTGGTCTCAAATTCCTGGACTCAAGCAATCCACCCACCTCAGCCTCCCAAAGTGCTGGGACGGGTGTGAGCCCCACACCCAGACAAGACAACTGTTTCTTTTTTCTTTTTTTTTTTTTCAAGACAGAGCCTTGCTCTGTCTCCCAGGCTGGAGTACAGTGGCGTCATCTTGGCTCACTGCAACCTCCACCTCCCAGGTTCAAGTGATTCTCATGCCTCAACCTCCCAAGTAGCTGGGATCACAGGCGTACACCACCACGCCTGGCTAACTTTTGCATTTTTAGTAGCAATGGGGTTTCATTGTGTTCTCCAGGCTGGTCTTGAACTTCTGTCCTCAAATGATCCACCCGCCTTGGTCTCCCAGAGTTCTGGGATTATAGATATGAGCCACTGTGCCCGGCCTGGACAGCTGTTCTTAGTGGCAGAATAGGAGGCAGAGAGGTTGCCTGACCCTGGGCATTCCCTGACCACGGCTCCCCTCAGCACTGGGGCTGGGGGTACCCTGCTCTGGCCCTCCCCTTCCACACCGTCCCAGAACACAGCTCCTCTGTAGCACCTGGGGTTCAGGACCTCCTAGTCTGACGTTGTCTTTTCCTTCCTTTGCCCCTCACCTCTTTCCCCACCCTCGTCTGTCAACCTCCCCAAAACACACACCCCTCTGTCTCCCTGTCTGGCTGCTGTGCTCTCTTCCTTCACTCCCCTAGTGCCCCCGGCAGCAGTAGCAGTGCCAAGGGTGGCGGAGCCCCATGGCCTGGGGGTGCCCAAACATACTCACCCAGTTCCACCTGTCGCTACCGCAGCCTGGCGCAGCCAGCCACCACCACCACTCGCCTCTCCAGCGTTTCCTCCCATGACTCTGGCTTCGTCTCCCAGGACGCCACCTACTCCAAGCCCCCCTCGCCTATGCCTTCAGACATCACCAGCCAGGTGAGGGGGCGTTAGGAGGATCAATCAGGGTGGGGTACAGCAGCCTTATGCCAGCATCAGGCAAGCCACATGTGGGGCTACTATAGCTGTTTAGACTGGCCTGAAGGCCCCCAAGGCCTTTATTCTGTTCAGTATTTGTATGATCATTTTCTATCTCTGCTTTTAAATTCACGTATCTTTATTTTTTTAATGAGTCTCTTGTAAGCAGTACAATGCCTAGATTTTCTTTTTTTATCCAATCTGACAACCTCTATCTTTTAACTGGCATTTTTAGCACCTTTGTATATATTATGAATACTGACATATTTAGACTTTCGGCTTTCTTCTTTCTGTTTGTCCTGAATTCTTGTCTCTACCCTTGCCTTTGTTTTTTCTTTTCTCTTATTTCCCCTCTACTGGGTTGTAAGTTATATACTATCTCTTTTCTTTTATAGATTACCTTGAAATCTTAACATGCATACTTAACAAAGTCAGAACCCCACCTCCTGAATAATTCAAGGCTCTTAATATATACATTTTTTACTTGTCACCCACTCTCTCTCAAACTTACAAGCTATATTATTTTCTCTTTTTTTATAGTACCCACAAATGACACTTTTCTTCTTCATTTCTTTATTTTATACATACAGTACTTGTTTAGATTTACCCATATGTTAATACACATTTCTTGTCATTTTTTTCTTGCATCTCAAATCCTCCAAAGCTTACTTTCTTTCTTTCTGAAGTAAAGAACATCTTTTAGAAGTTCTTTTAGAATAGATCTGTAGTTGTAAACTCTCGGTTTTTGTTTATCTGTAACATGTTTTATTTTGTCCTCCTTCTTGAAAGTTAGTTTTGCCAGGAGCACTATTCTGGGGTGACAGTTGTCTTCCATCCACACTGTGAAGGTCGATAGTCTTCCGCTGTGTTCTGGCTTCCACCATTGGTTGGAAGGTCAGCTGTCAGTCACTGATGCTTCTTTTTGAGGAATCTGAGTCTTTCTCTGGACACTTTTAGGCCTTCTCTTTAGTTTTGCTACAATGTGTCTACAGTGTGGATTTATTTTTATTTAACCTCTCTTGGTTTGTATTCATGTCTTTCATTTGTTCTGGGAATTTTCAGTCATTATCTCGTTTTGTTTTGTTTTGTTTGTTTTGGTTTGTTTTGTTTTGTTTGTGACAGGGTCTCACTCTGTCACCCAGGCTAGAGCACAGTGGCACGACCTTGGCTCACTGCAACCTCCTCCTCCCAGGCTCAAGCGATCCTCCCACCTCACCCTCCCAAGCAGCTGGTACTATAGGCATGCGCCACCATGCCCAGCTAATTTTTGTATTTTTAGTAGAGACTACATTTTGCCTTGTTGCCCAGGCTGGTCTTGAACTCCTGGGCTCAAGGGATCTGCCTGCCTCGGCCTCCCAAAGTGCTGGGATTACAGGCGTGAGCAACCGCGCCCAGCCAGTCATTATCTCTTTACTTCCACTTTGATTCTTTCTATTCTCTCCTGCTGGGATTCCAGTTGGATGCATGTCCAGCCCTCTCTATCTTATGCATCTCTTAGCTCATATTTTCTGTCTCCTTTTTTCTCCAGATATATTCTGGATCATTTCTTCAGTTTTATCTTACAATCGACTTTTTCTCTTTTTTGCTATTTAACCTACCCACTGAGGCTTTTTTGTTTGGGTTAACTTTTTATTTTGAAATCATTTTAGACTTGTAGAAAAGTTGTAAAATGTGTAGAGTTCCCATAAACTCTTTCCAGAGTCTCCCCAATGTTGACATCTTACTTTATGTAACCACCAAAAATGTTTTTAAAACCAAGAAATTAACACTGGTATAATGCTAAGTAATCTACAGGCTTCTTTCTATTTTTGCCAGTTTTCCCTCTCCTGTGCTTCTGCTGGTCCAGGGATCCATGACCCGATTCAGGACCCTACATAATGTTCCTGGGTTTTTTTTCTTTTCTTTTCTTTTCTTTTCTTTTGAGACGGAATTTTGCCCTTGTCACCCAGGCTGGAGTGCAGTGGTGCAATCTTGGCTCACTGCAACCTCTGCCTCATGGGTTCAAGCGATTCTTCTGCCTCAGCCTCCCAAGTAGCTGGAATTACAGGCATGCGCCACCACACCCATGAGATTCATCCATGTTTTAGGTGAAGACATAGATCTTGCTAATTGCTATATGGCATTCTATTGTGTGAATACATAATTAACCCTTTTGATGGACATTTGCATAGTTTCCAGTTTTTTGGCTACGATGCTGCTAATAGTGCTGCTGTGAACATTCTAGTATGCGGTTCTGTGGGGCACATTCCTAGGAGCAGAATTGCATAGTCACGGGATATGCACATCTTCAGATTTGATAGGTACTACCAAACAGTGAACCAAAGTGCTCATGCAAATTTACCCTCCTGTTAGCAAGATTAGGACAGTGTTTTGTTTTGTGTTTTGTTCTGTTTTGTTTTGTTTTTGAGACAGTCTCACTCTGTTGCCCAGGCTGGAGTATAGTGGTGCAATTTCAGCTCACTGCAACCTCCACCCTTGGGGTTCAAGTGATTCTCCTGCCTCAGACTCCCGAGTACCTGGGATTACAGGTGCATGCCACCACACCTGGATAATTTTTGTATTTTTAGTAGAGATGGGGTTTTGCCATGTTGGCAAGCAGGTCTCAAACACCTGACCTCAGGCAGTCCACCCACCTCTGCCTTCCAAAGTACTGGAATTACAGGCATGAGCCACCATACATGGCCAAGATTATGACAGTTCATTGCTGTTCCACATCCTCACCAGCCCTTGGCATTTTATATTGATTTCATTTTAGCCATTCTGGTGGGGGCATAGTAATAGTAGTTCCCTGTATATTTTATTTGCATTTCTCTAATGCTGTTGAGATTGAACACCTTTTCATACTTTTTTTTTTGTTTGTTGTTTTGTTTTATGAAACAGAGTCTCGCTCTGTCGCCCAGATTGGAGTGCAGTGGCACGATCTTGGCTCACTGCAACCTCCGCCTCCCAGGCTCAGGAAATTCTCCTGCCACAGTCTTCCGAGTAGATGGGATTACAGGCGTATGCCACCACACCTGGCTACTTTTTGTATTTTTAGTAGAGACGGGGTTTCACCATGTTGGCCAGGCTGGTCTCGAACTCCTGACCTCAGGTAATCTGCTCACCTTGGCTTCCCAAAGTGCTGGGATTACAGGCGTGAGCCACCGCGCCCAGCCTTCATACTTTTTTTTAAAGAGATAGGGTCTTGCTATGTTGCCCAGGCTGGCCTCATACTCTTGAGCTTAAGCAATCCTCCTACCTCAGCCTCCTGAATAGCTGAGACTACAGATGTGTGCCATTGAACCCAGCTACCTTTTCATACCCTTAAAGACCATTAGAATATTTCCTTTCATGAAGGACCTATTTAAATCATTTGCCCATTTTTCTACTGCAGTATCTGTCGTCGTCTTACCAATTTATAGAACTTTTTGATATTGCAGATAAAGTTCCTCATTGGATATCTTCTCTCCTTCTATGGGTACATTTTTATTCTCTTAATGGGGGTCTTTTAATGACCAGAAGTTCTTCGTTTTAAAATAGTCCAGTTTATCCATTTTTAAATTGTGCTATTTGTGTCCTGCTTGAGATATTTTTGCCTACTGCAAGGTCACAAAGATGTTTTCCTCTAAAAAGCCTTTTGGTTTTGCCCTTTTCCTTTAGATCTGTAGCTCATCTGGAATTGTGTGTGTATGTGCGTGTGTGTGTGCGTGTGTGTGTGTGTGTGCGTGTGTGTGTGCGTGTGTGTGTGCCTGCATGTGTGTGTGTGTGCGTGTGTGCCTGCATGTGTGTGTGTGTGTGTGTGTGCATGTGTGTGTGTGCATGTGTGTGCCTGCATGTGTGTGTGTGCGTGTGTGTGTGTGCATGTGTGTGTGTGTGCATGTGTGTGTGCATGTGTGTGTGCCTGCATATGTGTGTGTGTGCATGTGTGTGTGTGCATGTGTGTGTGCCTGCATGTGTGTGTGTGCGTGTGTGTGTGTGTGTGCGTGTGTGTGTGTGCATGTGTGTGTGTGCGTGTGTGTGTGCATGTGTGTGTGTGCATGTGTGTGTGCCTGCATGTGTGTGTGTGCGTGTGTGTGTGTGCGTGTGTGTGCATGTGTGTGTGTGCATGTGTGTGTGCCTGCATGTGTGTGTGTGCGTGTGTGTGTGTGGTGTGAGGTAGGTGTCCTTTTTTTCATAGGGATATCCAATTGACCCAGGACAGTGTATTGAAAAAAAATAAAAATATGTCTTAGTCAATTTGGACTCCCGTAACAAAATACCATAACCTGGGTGGCTTAGACTCCAGAAATGTAGTGCTCACAGCTCTGGAGGCTGGAAGGCTAGGATCAAGACACTAGCAGATTCAGTGTCTGGTGAGGACCCGCTTTCTGGTTCATAGATGTTACCTTCTTGCTGTGTCCTCAATGGTGGAAGGGGCAAACTAGCTCCCTCAAACCTCTTTTATAAGATCCCTCTCATGAGGGCTCCACTCTCATGATCTAACCACCTCTCAGTACCTCATCTTGGGGGTTAAGATTTGAACAGAGGAATTTGGGGGAGACATAGACATTTGGAGCATAGCATCTTCTTTTCCTCAGTGCACAGCAGTGCTGCCTTCATCATCAGTCAGGTATCTGTAGGTGTGTGGCTATTTCTGGACTTGGCACTCTGTCCTACTTGTTGATTTCTCTGCCTTATACCAATGCCACACCATCTTAATTATTGTAACTTCATAAAAAGTCGTTTGTTTTTTTTTTTTTTTTTGAGACAGTCTCACTCTGTCCCCCAGGCTAGAGAGTGCAGAGGTGCAATCTTGGCTCACTGAAACCTCTATTCCCACGCTTAAGCAATTCTTATCCCTCAGCCTCCTGAGTAGCTGGGATTACATGTCCACCACCACACCCAGCTAATTTTTTGTATTTTTTGTATTGGGGTTTCGCCATGTTAGCCAGGCTGGTCTCAAACTCCTAATCTCAAGCAATCCACCCACCTCAGCCTCCCAATGTGCTGGGATTATAGGCGTGAGCCACTGTGCCTAGCCAAACTTTATAGAAAATCTTGATATCTGATCATGGAAGTACCCTAGCTTGGTTATTTTTTTGGTACCACTTTGTCTATTTTCAGCCCTTTGCATTTCCATGTAACTTTTAGGATCAGCTTGTCAGTTTCCACCAAAAGAAGAAAAGAAAAAAAAGCTCCTGGGATTTGAATGGAATTGCAGATATATCTCTTCGTTTGTTTAGGCTTTACCTCCTCTCAATAATGTTTTGTAGGGGTTTTTGGTTTTCAGGTTTTTTTCTGAGGCAGAGTCTCACTCTGTCACCCAGGCTGGAGTGCAGTGGTGCAATCTCAGCTCATTGCAACCTCAGCCTCCTGGGTGCCCCAGCCTCCCGAGTAGCTGGGATTACATACATGCACCACCATGCTGGACTAATTTTTGTATTTTTAGTAGAGATGAGGTTTCACCTTGTTGGCCAGGCTGGTCTCAAACTCCTGGCCTCATGTGATCCTCCTGTCTTGGCCTCCCAAAGTGCTGGGATTACAGGCGTGAGCCACTGTGCCCAGCTTGTTTTGTAGTTTCTGTGTAAAGATCTAGCATATCTGTCATTGGAATTTTTTCCCTATGTATTCAGTGTTTATTGACGTTATTGTAAATTACATTGGTGTTTTAGGGTGGTTTTGTTTTGTTTTCCTGTTAGCTGCTAGTATTTGGAAATGCAATTGATCTTTTTCTGACTTTGTTCCAATAACCTTGTTAAAAGGTTAATCCTACATTGGTTCTAATAACTTGTAGATTCTTTTTAATATTCTACATATACTATTATGTCACTTGTAAATAGTGTTTTTTTTTTGTTTTTTTTTTTGTTTTTTTTTTTGAGACAGAGTCTTGCTCTGTCACCCACACTGGAGTGCTAGAGTTCAGTGGTGTGATCACAACTCACTGCAGTCTTGAATTCCTAGGCTCAAGATATCGTCCTGCTTCAGCTTCCTGTGTAGCTGGGACCACAGGCATGTGCCAGCACACCTGGCTAACTTTTTTATTTTTCATAAAGACAGGGGTCTCACTATGTTAGGCTGGTCTCGAACTCCTGGGTTCAAGTGATCCTTATGTATCAGCCTCCCAAAGTGCTGGGATTACAGGTATGAGCCACCACACTTGGCCTTCTGTCTTTTCTTTCCAATCCATTTGTTTTTTATTTCTTTTTCTTGCTTTATTGCACTGGCCAAGATTTCCAGTGCTGAACAGGAGTGATGACAATGGGCATCCTTGTCTTTCTCCCAACCTCAGAGGGAAAAGTATCAGTGCATTTGTAGATATTCTTTATCAGATCAGCTTCCTTTCTAGAAGTTTGTGTCTTTGTTTTGTTTGTTTTTTCATGAGCGAGTGTTGAACTTTTTTTCTGAGTTTTCCAAATACTTTTTCCATTGAGTTTTTTACTTTAACCATCATATTGCCAAAAGTCTGCGTTTGTAATTTCCTCTGAATTCTCACAGGTGGTGCCTGGTTTCCTTTTATTTTGGTGATCTTGGTTCATTCGAATCTGCAGGAAATCTGGGGATCTAAATCCAGAATGATTCAGAGAGCTGGAGGAAGGGGGCTGCCCTGGCTTAACTTGGCTCATTCCCAGGCCAACACCTTACCGTGCTCCATGTCCCCACTGCTGCCACCCTTAGTATCTCTTTTCCCCCTTACTGGCCACATCCAGGCTGTCAGCAGTGAGTCCTGTGGTCAGTCTTCGAAATGCGCAGGGCTGGGCTATCGGGTGGGTCAGCGCCCATCGTGTGCACTCTGGGCTGCTGTGTCCTGCTGCAGATGAAGCTGGCGTCTGCCCCAGGGAACCCTGCACATCACACGTGCTCAGGAGTTCATGGGCCTGTGTCTAACCTGCTTTTTTCTTTATTCTTTGTAGTTGTTTAGGAATGGGGGGCCTCCCAGTCCACCCCACTGCCCAGAGCAGGCGTGTCACTTTCATACTTCAGTCCACTTTAAAACAGGCTTCCCCCACCCCATTCTATGGAAGCAGTTCTCCTCGGAGTCTCCATGGACACCCTGTGCCCCAAGTGGACAGCCCCAGCCAGCAGCATCAGCACAGCCACCCCCTTCTCCACAGAGCAGGCTCTCCTGATTCCTGGGGCATTGCCTGCTCATGGTTCTTCTCCTACTTCTCTGGCCGCTCCCTGTTGCTCTCCTCTACGGGACTCTCTTCTTCCTCCCAACTGCTGCGCATCAGCAGCCGCGGGCCTGGCCGTTCAGTCTTGTCTAACTGCACTCGCTGCCTGGTGGCTTCATCCCACCCCAAGATCACTGCACTGATGGCTCCAACCCCAACTTCTCCCTGCACTCAGCTTGTGAATACGACAGCCCTCATTGCATCCATGCAGAGACCTCAGAGGCAGCGCAGTTCAGTGCTCAGCATGGCACCTGCAGCTTCACACTTCCCCCGTGTCCTGAGAAAACTGTGACACCATCAACCCAACTGCTCAGCCCAAACACCCAGCTGCCACCCTTAGTATCTCTTTTCCCCCTTACTGGCCACATCCAGGCCGTCAGCAGTGAGTCCTGTGGTCAGTCTTCGAAATGCGCAGGGCTGGGCTGTCGGGTGGGTCAGCGCCCATCGTGTGCACTCTGGGCTGCTGTGTCCTGCTGCAGATGCTCAGCGGCCGTGGTCCTGGGGTAGGGGGGTGGACGCTGGGCAAGGTGCTGAATTGAACCGCCCCCCTGCATGCCAGCTCTGTGACCAAAACTGTTCTCTCCTCTCCTCCTCGCTGCCCGCCGGCCCCTCTGTCTACAACTGCCTGCTGGCCTCTGCATGGCAGAAGTCCTCCAGCTCTGCATCCTCTGAAGCCTCGGAAACCTGCCAGTCCGTTAGCGAGTGCAGCTCCCCCACCTCGGTCAGTGCTCCCAGCCCGGCCCCAGGATAGTCACCAGCTGCCCCTCCCATCCATGCCCTCCCCACCTGGTGCCATTACCACACAGAGGGCCTGGGTTCAGCCAGGGGTGCATGCACACAGCACCTGTCCCCAAGAGACAAGTCACCTGGCCACCTCCTACAGTCACTGCCCAAACAGCCACATCTTACCTCTGGGCCTGGTGGGACTGAGGGGCCACGGTCACACTTCATGTTCTGCCCTTGGCTGTGATTGTGAACCAGAGGCCCTTCATAGGCCTGGACACCCTGAGCCTCAGCCACAATGAGGGGCCCCTGGGCTGTAGATGGTAGGGCCAAGGGTCCCCCTGACCTGCCACACCCTTCCTGCAGGACTGGTCCAAGGTCGGCTCCCACGAGCAGCCCTCAGGCGCCACTCTGCAACGGAGGAAGGACCGGGTGGAGCTCCTGAGAGACACAGAGCCAGGCCCTGCCAGTGGGGGCACCCTGGGCCCCAGCGGGGAAGAGGTACCGCGACCCCGGATGTCCCCTGCCACCATCGCGGCCAAGGTAGGCTGGCCAGGGACCCCCCTTCACTCCCAGGTCAGTCCCAGGAGGCCCAGCCAGTGGCCTCAGGGCCAGCTCCAACCACCTGGCAGGGCTGCCTGGAGTTTGGGCAGAGGGGATTGGGGGCACAAGGCTTCAGCCTGCACTTTCCCACCCTCAGCACAGCGAGGAGGTGTCCCCCGCAGCCAGTGACCTGGCCATGGTGCTGACGCGCGGCCTGAGCCTGGAGCACCAGAAGAGCAGCCGGGACTCGCTGCAGTACTCCAGCGGCTACAGCACGCAGACCACCACGCCCTCCTGCTCTGAGGACACCATCCCCTCCCAAGGCAGGCCTGCGGGGCTGGGGTGGGACCAGGGATGGCTGGGACTTCGCCATCCAGGAGGGCCCCGTCCTTACCCCTCTGTGCTCACCCTGGTGGGCTGGGGGCAAGGAACCACCTGGGCCCTCGGCCTTACTGCGTCCCGTGCCCCCAGGCTCCGACTACGACTGCTACTCCGTGAATGGGGATGCAGACAGCGAGGGCCCGCCCGAGTTTGACAAGTCATCCACCATCCCGCGCAACAGCAACATCGCCCAGAACTACCGCCGCCTGATCCAGACCAAGCGCCCGGCCTCCACTGCTGGGCTGCCCACCGCGGGGTTGCCCACGGCCACTGGCCTGCCCTCGGGCGCACCCCCCGGCGTGGCCACCATCCGCCGCACGCCCTCCACCAAGCCCACCGTGCGCCGCGCCCTGTCCAGCGCTGGCCCCATCCCCATCCGGCCACCCATCGTCCCTGTGAAGACGCCCACGGTGCCTGACTCACCCGGCTACATGGGGCCCACACGGGCGGGCAGCGAGGAGTGCGTCTTCTACACCGACGAGACAGCCTCGCCCCTGGCACCGGACCTTGCCAAGGCCTCCCCAAAGAGGCTCAGCCTGCCCAACACAGCCTGGGGCAGCCCATCCCCAGAGGCAGCCGGGTACCCCGGGGCAGGGGCCGAGGACGAGCAGCAGCAGCTGGCGGCCAACCGGCACAGCCTGGTGGAGAAGCTGGGGGAGCTGGTGGCGGGTGCCCACGCACTGGGCGAGGGCCAGTTCCCCTTCCCCACTGCTCTGTCGGCCACCCCCACGGAGGAGACACCCACCCCGCCCCCAGCCGCCACCAGCGACCCCCCAGCCGAAGACATGCTGGTGGCCATCCGGCGTGGGGTCCGGCTCCGCAGGACTGTCACCAACGACAGGTCGGCGCCCCGCATCTTATGATGACACCACCCTCCCCATCCTCTCAGGCCCCAGTGCAAGCAGGTGGCCTGGTCTGTGAGCCGCAGGCACTCAAAGCAAAGGCCCAGCCAGGAGAGAGGACAGAACCAGGGCAGAGGCCATGCCACTTTACAGAAAGAGACACCTCACTTGGATTCCAGCATTTAAACGGAAAGTGACTTCTTAGCAAGCCTGGCCGGGACGGAGCCTGCAGGCCTGGGCCTGGTTCGGGGTCTGTTTTATGCTCTTCTGTCCCTCCTCTTCCTCCTCTCGGGCCCTGCCTCTTCCATACCCGTGAGCACCAGGGCCAGGGCCCCGCCCACAGCAGAGGGGCCGGGCTGGCCTCCCTCTCACCATCCCGGCCTCTCCCAGGGCTGGTCCTGCCTCAGCTCCTCCTGGAATGCTGGCCCCCTCTCCCCTGCCTGAGCCCCCCCCCTCCCCTCTTGCCTTCTCTCTGCCTCTCCCAGGCCCCTCTCTCTCCGGGAAGCAGAGCGGCTGTGGAGGGGCCAGGTGCGCACTAGGCTGGATGTGTGCTGCGGGCTGGGGGCCAGGGCAGCAGGTTGGAGTTGGGCAGCCAGGCCCTCCTGTGTGGGAAGGGAGTTCCAGGGCCCACGCCGAGTCTCAGGGAGGAAACCAGGGGCTGCTTGGGGAGTCCCGGGGGCCCTGTGGTGGCTCCCACCCCTCGCCTCACCCCTCGCCTCACCCACCCCATGAGGCTGGCTAGAGGGGGCCAGGGCAGCTCCTTGGAAACTAGGGCAGCAGGGTTAGGCCAGAGGCCCCGGGGTCACCGGCCAGCTACACAGGCACCGTTTTCAGATGTTCACTTCTCATTGGGTACATCAATCCTTTAACTTTGGGGTCACAGTTTCAGCCACCTTTGGAAGGAGGGGACTGGAGCAGTAGGAGGTGTGGGGTCATTTTATGAATATAATAAAATGGAGCTGACTGTGGACGAGGACTGTGTGTGGGGGTGAGGGGAAGATACAGGGTGGGTGTCTGGGAGTGCCTGGGGGACAGGCCCCCCCCCCGCCCAGTGGCCTTGGTGGTCCTATGGCAGGAGAAGAAGGGAGGGACTTGGCTCCCCCAGGGCCCGGGGAAAGCTACTGTTCTCTCTGGCGTCTTGAGCGTAGCCAAAATAGGGTTGGGAGGCTCCCGGCCTGTCTGCTGTGGTCTGAGCCGGCTGCAAGCCCAGGTAGGGGAGTGAGTCTGGGAAGATTGGCTTTGACTCTCTGTTGCCAGAGGAGATGCCATCCCAGGACGGCCCCCATGTTTGTGCTGGCAGCAGGGGCAGGGGGAGGGGCAAAGCTGCCCCCACCCCGTGCACCAAGTCATGCCGAGTCTCTGCAGGTAAAAGCACGTGAGCCTAAGGCGAGCGGAGGGAGTCCTGGTGGCCCCGCAGGTCAGGAGGGAAAGCAGGGCTCAGAGAGCATCATGGCCCCAGGGAAGGGTCCTACCTGGGGGTCAGGAGCACCTTGGTCTTGATGGAGTGGAGCTGGGTCTGAGCCTCCCAGGCTTGAGCTCCTGGGAGTTCTTGTGCGGTGAGTTGGGACCCCGGCAGGGCAGCTCCTGGGTAAGTCTGGGTGCCAAGCAGGCCCTGATGTGCACAGAGTCTCATCAGAGGGAGCTGATGGAGAATGGTCCCTGTAAGTCACTAGGTTCAACAACTGCCTGGCCGAGCACTCAACCCGTGGAGCTCAGGCCAACACCAGAGCCCCGGTTTTAGGGGCCAGGAGAGCAGGTGACCAGTGTGGGGAGTCTTGGGTGGAATTTCTGCCGCACATTCTCCCCAGGGCTGCAGGGGTCTGCTGAGGCAGGGCAGTGGAGCAGGATTCAGGATGTGGTGGGAATAGTGTGAGGGGCAGTGGGTGGGCAGGCCTGAGCTTCAGAGGTCCTGATGGGAAAGGAGGCAGGGGCTTCCCAGAGAGGGGGCTGGTGTGGCACAGCCCCCACCAACTCCGCCATCCCCCTCCCCTGCAAGCCCCGGGGGCTGTACATACTCTACCCCATCCCCTCGTCCATCCTGAGACCACCCCTGCTGCCCTTGCGTCGACGTAGAGACCACCTCGTAGGCCCACCCACCTCGGGATCCGAGCCAACCATCCCACATCACAAACTTTGGTTTGGGGGACTTTACGTTTGTTTAATTTCTCATTTTGTACAGAGAAATATTCTTTTCAAAAGCGTCTTTTGACTGAAGTAACTTTCCTGGTGCTGTTGTTAACTCGTTCCTTTTCTTAATTTATTCCCGCACCCCAGGCAGCCCTCCTGGCTCCTACTCACCCTCCCCTCCCCACCCTCCATCCCATAGGGACCATTTTGTTTCTTCTCTTTCTGTCAGATTTTGGAAAAATTCTCCTCTCCTCCCCGCCCCTCCACACCATCCTCCCCCTGACTTAAATAGTCACTGCTACAAGTAACAGATGCACTGTGAAGATTCCAGTATTAATAAAGGTGTACTGTAATTAACACCCCTGCCTCTGCCTGGCTGCTTTCCCGCCCCATCCCCACACCTCACCTTTCCCACCCCAGATCCGAGCTGCAGAGGGCCAGGCTGGGGGCTCCCGGAGGATCTCAGATCTCCATGTGGGGGCCAGGGCCAGACCTGGGTCTCTGAAATGCCCCACAGGTGTCCCTGCTAGGAGCTGCTTGGGGGCAGCCAGATAGAGGGAGGGAGGGAGGATGGCAAGGGTCAAGGCGAGGGGATCAGCCCAACACCGCCTCCCCCAACCCAGGCTTACAGAGGCCCCTGGGCTAGGCAGGTCCGGAACTCCATCCCTGGCATGCCTCTCATTCCACATCCCTTGGGCAGGCTCCATCTACTCCAAATCCACACCCTCAGCCCCGCCCCCATTGACTTCCTGCGCTTGGCCACCTCCCATCCCCTCCAGGTTCACCCCTGAAGATGCAAAGCAAAGCAAACCAAAGGAAGCGGGGTGTTTAATAGAAAAAAGAGGCCAGGCGCGGTGGCTCAAGCCTGTAATCCCAGCACTTTGGGAGGCCGAGACGGGCGGATCACGAGGTCAGGAGATCGAGACCATCCTGGCTAACACGGTGAAACCCCATCTCTACTAAAAAATACAAAAAACTAGCCGGGCGAGGTGGCAGGTGCCTGTAGTCCCAGCTACTCCGGAGGCTGAGACAGGAGAATGGCGTAAACCCGGGAGGCGGAGCTTGCAGTGAGCCGAGATCCGGCCACTGCACTCCAGCCCGGGTGACAGAGCGAGTCTCCGTCTCAAAAAAAAAAAAAAAAAAAAAAAAAAAAAAAGAAACTGGAAGAGCATCCGCTATGGCTAGATGTGGCACTTGGCACCGCCCTCTGCCCCCAGCTCCCCAGTCTGCCAGGCTGGGGGGTCCTAGAATGGCCACGTCGTGCTGCCTGTCTCCCTGCAACCCACGGCTGTGGCCTCACTGCTGCGGGCCAGAGGAGGCTCAGCACCCTCTTCAGGCGGGGGAACAGTGAGGGCAGCGCCAGGAGGGGCCAGGAGCTGTATCCCCATCCACCTTCAGGTCCCCAGGTCCCCTCCGCTCCAGGTGAGGCCATGGCAGCTATGGAAGGCAGGAAGCTGAGCCCTGCTGTGGCACAGAATCCCCCTCAAAGGAAAAACACCCTTCCCCGGGGTCCTCTCCCAAGGGGGGCTCTCACCACCACCCCTCGAAGTCTCAGGTCCAGTTGAACTCCTTTGGGAGCTGGTCTGGCTGCCCCTATCTGCAGTCACCATCCAGAGTGCTCAGGGCAAGAGGCCCTCGCCCTGTGCCCTGACCGGCCTCGCCAAGCCTGTGGAGTGAGGCGGGGGGCTGGGGGACCACGTGGGCGGAGGGTATAGCTGGGTGGCCGCATATTGCAATGAGGGCTCTGGGCAGTAAGACTGAGGACTTGGCACCTCACAGTCCTGCCAGTTTAGGACAGAGCTTTGTTTACCTGCAAGGGATAGGAAAAAAAAAAAAAAAAAAGACTGCAGCAGTGTTCAAGACCACCCTCCCCACCAAACCAAGCCACATGTGCTTGTCCCTCACCCTACCCAGGGCCCATCCTGGCTTCCAGAAATGGCCTGTAGCCCTGGGGAGCAGAGGATATGCCTGGAAGGATGCCGGCCCTGCCAGCTGGCCTGGGCCCAGATGCCCGACCTCCCGCCTCCAGGCCCCATCCCCTGAGAGCTCCTTACAGCAGGAGCAGTACAACAGCTCCATGACCCGGAAGCAGTTGTCCAGCAGGGCTTTGGGCCGCACCGGCTTCAGGTTTGGCCCTGGGGCATTCAGGAGGGACAACACGGATTCCACCTTGGGGCTGACCTCCACATCCTGGAAAAGAGGAAACCGTCAGGAGCGGTGGCGAGATGGGGCCGCACCCCAGAAGAGCCGTGAGCGCTGTCCAGTCACCTGGAGCTGCCCAAACCCCGGAAGAAGGACCAGACATCCTGTGACTATGAGCCTGGATAGCTATTTCTCACCATCTTCTTCCTGTGGGCGTGGGGAGGGTCCCAGATGCCACCTCTCACCCATGCACAACTCAGACGCTTTGCTTTTTTTCCCATCCTTGGAAAAATGAGTAAAGGGCTTAGGCCAAGACAGTGAGGAAAGTGGGGAATCTCGCGCCCAGGCACGGCCACCCACCACTGCGTGAGGACCCCCTGACCTGAGGAAAACTGTCCCTCAGGAAGCAAACACCTCCATCAACTCCAAGGAACAAGAGAAGGCCCTCACAGGGACACTGAGGCTTAAGTCACATACACAGGGCAGGGTGTCCAGCTCCAAGCTGGTGTGGTTTCTGTCCACGATATGCAACAACAGGGTCATGTGGGGTGTACCATGGCACCGAGGGAAGGAAGTCCCTGAACAGGAGGTCAGGGCCACTGTAGAAAGCATCGTGGGAAACGTGGGGGTGACCTTCTGGAAGGGGCGACCATCCAGGCAGCATGTCCTGGGCCAAATTGTCCCTCTCCTCCCCCAAAAAGCTGTGTCGTCGTCCTACCCCTTGGTACCTGTGAATGTGACCATATTTGGAAATAGGCTCTTTGCAGAGGTAATTAAGTTCAGTATCTTAGAAGAACATCATCCTGGATTTCGAGTGGGCCCTAAATCCAATGCCTGATGTCCTTGTAAGAGAAAGGTCACAGAGACATGGAAACACAGGGCAGAAAGCCATGAAAAGACTAAGACGGCCAGGCACCGTGGTTCAACCTCTAATCCCAGCACTTTGGGAGGCAGAGGGAGGCATATCACTTGAGGCCAGGAGTTTAAGACCAGCCTAACCAACATGGCAAAACCCCGTCTCTACTAAAAATACAGGCGTGGTGACGGGCATCTGTAATCCCAGCTACTTGGGAGGCTGAGGCAGGAGAATTGCTTGAACCTGGGAGACAGAGGTTGCAGTGAGCCGAGATTGCACCACTGCACTGCAGCCTGGGCAACAGAGTGAGACTCCGTCTCAGAAGGAAAAAAAAAAAGCCACCACAGAGGCCAGGTAGGGTGGCTCATGCCTGTAATCCCAGGACTTTGGGAGTCTGAGGCAGGAAGATCACTTGAAACCAGGGGTTCACCAAACCTTGGCAACATAGTGAGACCCCATCTCTAAAATAATAAATAAATAAAATGAAATGAAATAAAAAAGAAAAAGAGCCACCAAGGAGATCAAGGAGTCTCCTGACTTTGTAGGAATTGACAGCCTCCCCACCAGTCTTTCCCAGGAAAGCTCCAGGCAGCTGCAAAAACAGGTGCTAGTCCCTAAGCCCTTTCACCATCGGAAGCTCACAGTTGGCCTGGGATGTTCTGCCCACAGGCTGGGCCTTGTCAGCAGCTGGCTGGGCTGGGCAGCAGGTGGGTCCCCGGGACAGGTGTGCATCAGAATCCTGAGGAGGGCTGGTGGGGACAGGGATAGGCCCGCGTGGGTCATCTCGCCACCTTCCTTTTTATTACAACTCAGGCATTTTAGAGGATAATATCCCTGAGGCCTCAATTTCTCTGAGTGGGGCAGGGATGGGGGACCTCTTTTTTTTTTAATTAGCTAAAGTTCATAATTTACATTAGTGTTCACACTCTGTGTTGTACAGTTCTGTGGGTTGTGACAAATGCATGATGTCACGCGTATACACCGTGAACGTATTATACAGCATCCTTTTTTGTTTTTTGTTTTTTGTTTTTTTGAGATGGAGTTTTTCACTCTTGTTGCCCAGGCTGGAATGCAATGGTGCGATCTCAGCTCACTGCAACCTCTGCCTCCCAGGTTCAAGCAATTCTCCCACCTCAGCCTCCCAAGTAGCTGGGATTACAGGTACCCACCACTAGGCTTGGCTTATTTTTGTATTTTTAGTAGAGATGGGGTTTCACCATTTGGCCAGGCTGGTCTTGAACTCCTGACCTCAGGTGATCCACCCACCTCGGCCTCCCAAAGTGCTGGGATTACAGGCATGAGCCACTGCGCCACGGCCGCAGCGTTTTACTGCCCTAAACATTCCCCATGCTCCATCCATTCTTCCCCTCTCCCCCTACCCCGCCTCCAGGACCCTCATGTTGCAGAAACAAAGGGGATACGATGACTTGCCCAGGATCCAGAGGGAGAGAGGCAGAGCCTAGAATAGAGTCTCAGAGGCATCGCCTGGCCCCCGAGCCCAGTTCTCATGGCCACCACAGCTGCCTCTTCCTTCCGCAGGCCTCTTTTCCCGCACCCCTCCCCCACTTCTCCCATGCCCCTCGGCTTGTGCCCATCTTTCTGTGTGTTCACCCTTTCCCTCACCAGCCCTTGGCCACACCTCATAGATTCATATATGCGCATGCTCACACACATGCACACACATGTGCACACACACAAGCCCCGCCTGCCACCCTTCCTCACGACTCACCGTGAGGCCCTGCTGGACACTCAGCAGCAGCGTCTGCACCTCCTGCAGGTACTTCCAGGACGGGTGGCCATCGAGCAGCACGTCCTGCACCGACTCAGTGGCACTGAGACTCACCAAGACCCACAGATACCGCAGCTCCCGTTCGCTCACCCGGGCCCTCTGCTGCGGAGACAGGAAAGTCACTGCAACCCCGGAGACACAGGCCTCTGGGCTCTGACCACTCTGACCACCCCCTCACCAGGAACTTACCCCTGCATAGGGAGCAGACACAGGCCGTCCACTGCGGACAGTGAACAAACGTGTGCCTGGGCCAAGGGCCAGCCTGCTCTCGGGGCTGAGGAGAGGCCCCAGGCCAGCAGCACCACCTGCCAATCCCAGCGCGCCTCTGAGGCAGGGTCCCCCCAGCCCAGGAAGGGATTCTTACCAGCCTGGTGACATTGGCGATTCTGAACACCCCCTCGTAAGGCACACTGATCTTGTAGTTGATGGGGAAGTAGTGTTTCTAGAAAGGCACAAGAACAAACTATGAGGCCAGAAGTAGAAATGACCAGCAGCCTCCCCAACCTCCCAAATGATCCTTTTTTAAGAGTTAGTCTCACTCTGTCACCCAGTCTGGAGTGCAGAGGCAGGATCATGGCTCTCTGAAGCCTCGACCTCCCAGGCTCAAGCAATCCTCCCACCTCAGCCTCCCAAGTAGGTGGGACAGGTGTGTGCCACCACACCCAGACAATTTTTTTTTATTTTTTATAGAGATGGGGATTCGTTATGTTGCCCAGGCTGGTCTTGAACTCCTGGGCTCAAGCGATTCTCCTGCCTCAGCCTCCCAAAGTGCGGGGTTATAGGCATGAGCCACCATGCCTGGCCTCCAGATGAATTTTGATGTAGAAGGAGAGAACTCAGGGCCCAGTCCTTTGATGGCAGAGGTGGTCCTGTGCAGAGAGGTCTGCCTGGCGCCTAACTGGGATAAAAACAACTCACTTTCCTCTGGGACACAGGGAGGGTGAAACAAAATACGCAGTTCCTATTAAGGCAGAAGTTTCATGCTCAAGAGTGAGGGTGCACTACTTCAAGAAAAACATATTATTTTGTGGGTGAGAATCTTATAAAACCTACGATGGTGATGGTTGCACAACTCTGTGAACTAAAAAACCTTTGAGTTGTGCACTTTAAATGAGTGAATTATGTCTTTTATAGATAAATATGTAAATTCTATCTCAGTAAAGCTGTTAAAATAAAAAAGACATAAGCCAAGTGCAGTGGCTCATGCCTGTAATCCCAGCACCTTGGGAGGCTGAGGAGAGAGACTCACTTAAGCCCAGGAGTTTAAGGTTATACTGAGCTATGATCCCGCCACTACACTTCAGCCTGGACAACAGAGTGACACCCTGTCTCTAAAAATTAAATTAATTAATTTAAAAAGTTACATAGGTCAGGCATGGTGGCTCACACCTGTAATCCCAGCATTTTGGGAGGCCAAGGTGGGCATATTGCTTGAGGCCAGGAGTTCAAGACCACCCTGGGCAACATGGTGAAACCCTGTCTCTACTCAAAAAAAAAGTTTAATTAGCTGGGCATGTTGGCACATGCCTGTAGTCCCAGCTACTCGGGAGGCTGAGGTGGGAGGATCATTTGAGCCTGGGAGATGGGGTTGTATTGAGCTGAGATTATCTACTGAACTCCAGCCTGGGCAACAGAACAAGACCCTGTCTCAAAAAAAAAAAAGAAAAAGTTTTTTAGAAAAGGTTAAAAAAAAAAAAAAAAAAAAAAAAAGGGCTGGGCACGGTGGCTCACGCCTGTAATTCCAGCACTTTGGGAGGCCGAGGCGGGCGGATCACGAGGTCAAGAGATGGAGACCATCTTGACTAACATGGTAAAAACCCGTCTCTACTAAAATTACAAAAATTAGCTGGGCATAGTGGTGCGTGCCTGTAGTCCCAGCTACTCAGGAGGCTGAGGCAGGAGAATTGCTTGAACCCAGGAGGCGGAGGTTGCAGTGAGCCAAGATTGAGCTACTGCCCTCCAGCCTGGCGACAGAGCAAGACTCCGTCTCAAAAAAAAAAGACGCATATAGCCACACAGACATCTCCACTCTGCAAAAAAAACCAAAGACTCCAATTTCTAGGTCTTTATCTCCTCGGCTAATAAGTGCCTGGAGTTCCTCAAAGAGCTCCAGGTGTACATTCCTGAGTCATAACGGTGAGTGCCACTGTGGAGGTGGGATTAAAGTGAGATCAGAGGAGCGGAAGCTCCAGGAGATGGCAGGAGAGGGGTCAGTAAATGCAGACCAGGTGCATGGGTAGGTTTCGGAGAAAGACAGAGAAACAGGCCATGGTCAGCTCAGGGCTGACACGGGTCCTAGGAAGGGCTCTGAATGTCCAGAGGCCTATGCCAGGTGAGCCCCGGGACACAGGGACAGGGACACAGCTGGTGCCCACGTGGTTACCATGTACTGAAGTCGGTTCCTGTACTGCAGCTTGTCCCGCAGAAAACCCGTGACAGTGCACTCCTCACTCTGCGTCAAGGGCCATATCTCCAAACCCTGGTTCCCACAGGCCATGCCAAGGAGGATCCCAATATCTGTGGACCACACCCGACAAGAGCACATGAGCACCCTCCATCTCATCCACGCCGTCCACAACGTGCGAAGCCGAGCACGACCGTCATCCGTTCGCATAGGTGACAAGCACCGATGGGAAAGGTGTGGTGGCGGGCATGGGATCTGGAATGCTTTCCCTGGGGTCTGGCTCCAGAATAGCAAGGTCAGCCAGGCACCAGCAGTCCAGAGGGTCCACATCCACCCCACGCCAGCCACTGGAGCCCCCCTGGAGTCCCAGGGTCGACGTCTGGTCTCCCCGCTTCTCTCGCTCCGTGAGCCAGGCACAACCTCCCGCCCAGGACAGCCTCAGCCCCTGGCGTCCGGGTGACATGTTTTCAAAGCTCGGTGCTGGGTTTTCCAAGCCAGGCATTCAAGGAGATCGAATCATCCTGGATTCTGGTTTCAACTTGACAAATGACTCTTCAGTCATCCACCCCACTTTCTTTCCTGCTCTATCTTATCTTAGCGTCCCTCCCAGCTGACTATGCCAGCGGGTCTGTCGCATTTTCCAGTCTGGTCATTCTAGGACGTTAAGCAGCTCTCACACTTGGCTGCGTCTCTTCCTGCAACAAACGAACCGCTGAAACATTACCACCCTTTGCCACTGGGGGTCACTGTGACTTCAAAAATAGCCTAAACGATTTCCAAGTGACTGAACAGAAAAAATAGAAGAGAATTCGCAACAAATATGAATAAAGGTTAAGTCCATTAGAGCAGAAAGAATAAAACAGAAGTAGGCCAGCAACTACCCAAAATATCAGACTCACTAACTAGATAAATAAATTCACATTAAAACAGTCAGATATAATTTTTTTTTTTTTTTGTCACCCTGGCTGGAGTGCAGTAGTGGGATCACGGTTCACTGCATCCTAGAACTCCCAGACTCAAGCGATCCTTCCACCTCAGCCTCCTGAGTAGCTAGGACTACAGTTACACACTACTACACCTGCTAATTTTTGTATTTTTGGTAGAGACACGGTATCGCCATGTTGGCCGGACTTGCCTCGAACTCCTAAGCTCAAGCAATTCTCCTGCCTCAGCCTCCCAAAGTGCTGGGATTATAGGTGTGAGCCACTGTGCCTGGCCCATTTTTCATATATTCAAATGAAAGTTTTTGTGTTTGTGGTTTTGGGTTGTTGGGGCTTTTTTTTTTTTTTTTTTTTTTTTGAGACAGGGTTTTGCTATGTTGCCCAGGCTTGTCTCCAACTCCTAGTGTCAAGCAGTCCTTTCATCATGGCCTCCTGAGTAGCTGGAATGAGAGGCAAGTGCCACTACACCCCGCTTCCCAGACTTTTTTTTTTTTTTAGACGGAGTCTGGCTCTGCCACCCAGGCTGGAGTGCAGTGGTGCGATCTTGGCTCACTGCAAGCTCCGCCTCCCGGGTTCACATCATTCTCCCGCCTCAGCCTCTCCAGTAGCTGGGACTACAGGCGCCCGCCACCACGCCCGGCTAGTTTTTTTGTATTTTTAGTAGAGACGGGGTTTCACCGTCTTAGCCAGGATGGTCTCAACCTCCTGACCTCGTGATCCACCCGCCTCAGCCTCCCAAAGTGCTGGGATTACAGGCCACCGCGCCCGGCCTTTTTTTTCTTTTCTTTTCTTTTTTTTTTTTTTTTTTAAGACAGAATCTTTCTCTGTCGCCCAGGCTGGAGTGCATTGGCACAATCTCAGCTCACTATAACCTCCACCTCCCAGGCTCAAGCAATTCTCATGCCTCATGCCTCAGCCTGCCAAGTAGCTGGGATTACAAGCAAGGGCTACCACACCCGGCTATTTGGTATTTTCAGTAGACATGGGGTTTCACCATGTTGGCCAGACTGTTCTCAAACTCCTGGCCTCAAGTTGATCTCCCTGCCTCTGCCTCCCAAAGTGCTGGATTTACAGGCATGAGTCACCATGCTCAGCCATACACCCAGCTCATTTCATTTTAATAATTAATACTTGATGTTAGTCAAATAGTGCTGTCCTGGAAAGCAATTTAGCAATTTATGCTATTAATGGATTTAATAGTATCTGTACTCTTCAAACCACTAGGCCTTAAAAATGTCAATACCCTTTCACCAACTAAATTCACTTCTAGGAATAAATTGGAAGAAAAATAAAAAAGATATAACCAAAAAATTATGAACAAAGATGTACAGAGCAGCATTTATGTCATAACAGTGAAAATATGGAAATGGCCTAGATGTTCCATAATAATGCATGTAGCCAATAAAAATCACATTGTCAAAGATACGGCTGTGCTATGAGAAAAATTAGATATGCTTAGTGAAGCTTAAAAATAGCGTGACTCAACACTATCTGTGTTCCTACCATGACTACCAAATCTCTATGGGAGATTTTCTCATGTTTTTCTTTTCAAATAGGGTCTTGCTTTGTTGCCCAGGCTAGAGTGCAGTGGCACCATCATTGTTCACTGCGACCTGGAACTCCTGGGTTCAAGCAATCCTCCCTCCTCAGCCTCCCAGTAGCTGGTACTACAGGCACCACCACCACACCCAGTTAATTAAAAAAAAAAAAATTTGTAGAGACGAGGTCTTGCTATTTTGCCCAGGCTGGTCTCAAGCTCATATGCTCAAGTGATGCTCCCACCTTGGCCTCCCAAAGTGCAAGGATTACAGGCATGAGTCACCACACTTGGCCTTTCAGGACATTTTTTATGTTCTCTAATCCATATCTATTATTGTTACAGACAAAAGCAATAACCATCCTCTTTTTTTTTTTTTTTTTTTTTTTTGACAAAAGCAGTCAGGCAGGCTGAGTCACCTCCCGAGCCACCCCCAGCTATGAGTAGGAATTACTGATTGGATTTTCCCCACTCCCCAGCATCTGGGAAGACTTTGTTCTTTTTTTTTTTTTTTTTTTGAGACGGAGTCTCGCTCTGTCGCCCGGGCTGGAGTGCAGTGGCCGGATCTCAGCTCACTGCAAGCTCCGCCTCCCGAGTTTACGCCATTCTCCTGCCTCAGCCTCCCGAGTAGCTGGGACTACAGGCGCCCGCCAGGTCGCCCGGCTAGTTTTTTGTATTTTTTTAGTAGAGACGGGGGTTTCACCATGTTAGCCAGGATGGTCTTGATCTCCTGACCTCGTGATCCGCCCGTCTCGGCCTCCCAAAGTTCTGGGATTACAGGCTTGAGCCACCGAGCCCGGCCAAGACTTTGTTCTTACAGCCCCTCTGGTCTGAGCCACACCACCTATTTGCTACCTCCCCACTGCGTTCTCCAAACCTGCCCTGCTCAGGCCTCCTGCCTGGCCTTTGCCACTGCGGGACCTCCCACCGGGAGTGCCCTTGATCAGCTCAGAGCCTGAGGCCTCCTCAAGCCCTGTACCCCACATAGCCACACATTTTTTGCTAAGTTGCAAGTTTGCAATCTATCTTGCACTTCCTCTCTCTCTCTTCCCCTGTGCCTGATACAGTATTGGGCCAGAGGGACAGATAAACACGAACTGAACCAGTGTTTGGCCCTTTTAACATCTGCTTGCTTTCTGTCCTAAGTCCTGAACCCCTCGCCTTGGCACCCACCCTTGCAGGTCAAGATCATCCCTGCCTCCTAGGCTCATGCTTCGCCCTGCACTGGGTACCCTCTCACACTACAGACCTCTTTCAAAGCCTCCCAGAGACTCTTTTCTCTCCCAATCACCCCGCCAGGGTCTCCCCTGCCTGCACCAGCCCCCATCGGTCTCTGTCTCCAGCACCACCTTCCCCATTCACTCACGACCTTGACTTTGGTATGTGAATCCATAACACAGTTAAACACTGCACAGCCCAGCGTGCTGAGCACTTCACATGTGCATTTGGGGATTTGCCTCAAGCAGTAGAAATGGGAGCAGACATTGGCATCCGTTGTAGAGCTGGTTAAGGCACAGGTCGTCCTGCCTGCCCCAGAGTCTCTGCTCAGCCAGTCGAGGATGTGGCCAGAATCTACCTTTCTAACAAGGTCCCAGGTAAAGCTGTGGCTGGGGGTCTGGAACCACAGACCTAGAGCAGCAGCAGTTGCAAGCTAATGTCCCAAGGGCCACCTCTGGTCCACAGGGATTTCACATAACAATTAAAACTTTCAGCTTTTCTTTAAAAAAATCAATATCTCTGTCCACACTGGGTCTTTTTTCCTGTGTGGTCATCACCATTGGCCGTCTACTCCACCCCTCAACCCTACAGCAACTGCCCTTCTCTGTGTCCCATTCTGGGGCCTTGGGGACCCGGCAGCTGTGGCCTCAAGGCAAGAACTGTGCCTTGGAGTGACACTGAGCCTCCCAGCCTGGCATGGTGGGCACACAGACTGCCCTGGAAAAGCTGTCCGCAGATGATCTGCCTCTCCCCCAACTGGGCAGCCTTCCTCTGAGACTGCAGCCCAAACATCACTGCTAAGTGTAAGTTTCCTTTTTTGCTGCCTCCACCCACCCAAAGAAACAGGTTAACAGACAGGGACCAGGCAAGGACAGCACAGCCCCAACCTCAAGGCCACTGTCCCCCACATACTCTGTACACCAGGAACCCCACAGCCAGTGCCACCCCTGACCTTAGTCAAGAGACCCACCCTGCCTTTGTCTTAGCCCAGAGGTAAGAACCCACAAGACAGGTTGGGCACGGAGGCTCATGCCTGTAATCCCAGCACTTTGGGAGGCCGAGGTAGGCGGATCACCTGAGGTCAGAAGTTCGAGACCAGCCTGGCCAACATGGTGAAACCCCATCGCCACTAAAAATACAAAAATTAGCCAGGTGCAGTGGCAGGTGCCTGTAGTCCCAGCTACTCGGGAGGCTGAGATATGAGAATCATTTGAATCCGAGAGGCAGAGGTTGCAGCGAGCTGAGATTGCGCCACTGCACTCCAGCCTGGGCGACAGAGTGAGACTCCATCTCAAAAAAAAAATAAAAATAAAAATAAAATAAATAAAACAAACTGCCAGACAGAGAGGAGGCTGAAGAAAGATCTGTGTGAGTCCAGTACTCCCTTCCTTGTTCCCTGGCCCTGCGTGGGGGGCAGGAGGGGCCTGCCCCCTCTCTGAGATGACCCCATGTGCAGTGACAAGTGGGGCTTGTCACCCCCAGCCCCGGGGACCAAATCTGAACCTGTGCAGTGGGTTAAATAGCATCTCCTCCAAATCCACACTCACCCGAACCCCAGAATGTGACCTTGTTTGGAAATGGGGTCTTTGTAAAGTAGGAGGTAGGACCAACTCCAGAGGCGGAGTCCTGACACTGGACCAAATTGAGGACTAGTGAAAACAGGGATGGACGGGGTGGAAGCAGCATTCCAAAAGACATGCCCAGCAGTGTGCTATGTCAGTTTACCATTGCCATGGCAATGCCTGGGAGTTACCGCCCCTTTCCATAGCAATGACCCAATGGCCCAAAAAGTTACTAGAAATGTCTGCATAAACTGCCCCTTTATCTGTATGCAATTAAAAGTTGGTATAAATATGACTGCAAATGGCCCTAAGCTGCTCCTCAGTACGCTTCCTCTGGCACAGCCCTACTCTGCAGGAGCTGGCATGGAGCTGTAACACCTCTTCAGTAAAGCTGTCTTCCCCTACCCACCAGCTTGCCTTGAATTCTCTCCTAGGCAAAGCCAAGAACCCTTGCAGGCTAAGCCCCCTTGGGGGCTCGACTGTCCTGTGCCACTTACAGGCGTTATTAAATGACGGATGTCAAGATGAGGCCATCCTGGATTTAGGAAGGTCCCTAAATCCAGTGACTAGTGTGCTAGGAAGAAGAGGAGCGGACACAGAGACACGCAGAGGGAAAGACCACACAAAGACAGAGGGAGATCTGAGTGACTAGGCCACAGGCCAAGGAGGCCAGGAGCCACCAGGAGCTGGAAGAGGCAAGGGAGGCTCCTTCCCAGCACCTTTGGAGGGAACACAGCTCTGCGGGCACCCTGATCTCACACTTCCGGTCTCCAGAACTGTGAGACCATACATTGCTGTTGCTCTAAGCCACCCAAAGCATACTAATTGGTTATGGCAGCCCAACTTCCTCAGCACCCCAGTCCCTGGGCACCAGCCCCCACCTAAATCTGCTGCTCTCCCTCTCCCTCATCCCCCAGCCAGTCCTTGCCTGGTCCTAAGACCTGCCTCCTGGAGCTTTTACCCCTCTCCCTTGCTTTTCTTTCTCTCTTTTTCTTTTCTTTTTTTTTTTTTTTAAAGATAAGGTCTCACTCTGTTGCCCAGGCTGCAGTGTAGTGATGTAATCCTTGCTTATTGCAGCCTCAACCTCCTGGGCTCAAATGATCCTCCCACCTCAGCCTCCTGAGTAGCTGAGATTACAGATGTATGCCACCACACCTGGCTAATTTTCCTTTTTTTTTAGAGATGGGGTCTCGCTATGTTGCCCAGCCTGGTTTCAAACTCCTGACCTCAAGCCATCCTCCTGCCTTGGCCTCCCACAGTGCTGGGATCATAGGCATGAGCCACCAGTCCAGCATCCCTTGCCTTTCATTCGCACCTCCACCTCCAGAATGACCCTTATTCCCTCCTGTGCAGACGGTGACAACAGCAACTCCTACAAACACCGCCAGACTGATCTTCAAGAGCAGAGGAACTCCCAATCACGATGACACCCCCGCCCGGCTCTCAAATCCTCCAGGGCTGCCTGCTGTGGGGAGGGATGCACGCTTTGCCTGGCTTTCAAGGCCTCCGCCAACTGGGTCCAAACCAGCTCCCAGCCTGGCCTCACCATCCCACCGCTGAACCTTTGCTCACACTGGCCCCTCTCCCTGGAACACAGGCCTTACGACCCCAGGTCTCCCTGTGTGAGCACCACCCCACCTTCTAGACCATTTCCAGCAGCCCCTCCCCCACATTGCACCCCTGCTTCTCATGACCTAGGGGCTTCCAGAACATTGGGTCCAGCTGAGTCCTTCCACCCATCCCTAACGTCCCAACCCTTTGTTGTATATTTTCACAAGGGCCAGGGTGGACCCAGCTCTTCTCTGAATCCCTCACAGGCTCATACCCCGAACCTCAAACAATTCCTGAGCACTCAACCCTGTGCCAGGCGTTGGAGACAGAGGCACGAGACAGCAAGGTCCTTGTTGTCATGGCAGTGACTCGGCAGTGGGCACGTGGGAGGCACCAGAAAAATGTGTTGAATTTGAGTCAATTAAATTGAATCTTGGAGACAGGGGATCTTGGTCTGGCCTCCCACCCAGTAGGCATGAGAGGCTTCCAGATCCTTTTTTTCCTTTCTGTCCTCATTTCAACTTAGTTTTCTTTTTCCAACAGTGTTATTGCTCTGCTTTGTAATTCTGTTCTGTTAGGAGGGAGGGTCGGAGGGGAACAGGCTGCCTTCTCCAGACACCTGGCTGCTCTTCTGCCGTGGGTCTTGGATCCCTGGACACTTTCACCAGCCCCTGCCCCACCCCCCACCGGCCACACCCAGGACTCTGCCTCTGCTGCCCGCACGGGGCTCCCCAGCGCCCACTAGCCTGGAAAGGTGAGATGCTGCTACCTACCCCCAGTGCCTGCCCCAACCTAAGACCACCCTGAAGACCATGCCCACCCAGCCAGAACCGCCCACCCAGCTTGCCCGTCAGAGCCCGAAGTCAGCGGCAGACAAGGCAGAGGGTGGCCGTGGGAATCCCAGAGGGTGTCTGCAGTCTGACTGTTAAGCATCGCAACTTCTCACCAGCAAGAATGCCCTGGTTGCTATGGTTACAGCAGATCCTGGATCTAGGCCAAGGCCTCCCAGGGCAGGTCCCCAGGGACCCCCCCAGTACTCACAGCGCAGCCAGGCGAAGCCCCGGGGCATGGTGGTGATCCTCGTCCCCCTGAGAGCTCAGGCGCTGTCCCCAGCAGTGTGTCCACAGAGGCCTAAGTACGGCCTACATGGCCTCAGGGCAGCAGAGGTGGCCACTGAGTCAGGGAAGGGCTGGCCCTGGAGGAGTGGCCAGGCTGCAGGATCGGGCAGGTGCCCCAAGGGCAGCAGCTGCCCTTATCTGCCCGGCAGCGTGGAGGACAGCCTGGGGGCGGTGGCTGCGAGTCCCATGGCAGCCCAGAAGCAGGTCTGAGCCGGTGGCTTGGGGGGTCTCTCGGGGTCTTCCTTTCCAAGGAGCACGAGGAGAGAGTCCCTGGCAGGCCCCTCGGTATCTGGGGCTGGGTGACGCTTTCTCTGATTTCTCCGACTGCAGCTGCTCAGTGTGAAATCTGGCTCTGGGAAGAGAAAGGAGGAGAGAAACTGATTATGTAAGAGCAGCACTGCCACTCAGCCATCAGCCACAGTGCACACCGCACCCACAGCCTGCACAGGACCACCCGGCCCTGGCAGCTGGACACGGCTCACATGAGAAATGACTTCAGAATGTCCCAGCAGCCCTGGCCCATGAGTGAGTTACGATGACACCAGCTGGCAGCCTGGGGCCTGAACAAAAGCAGGACCAACGAATGAACAGGTGGTTTGAGTTCACACACTGAGGGCCGTGGTAGAGTCCATGAATGACTCAGGCTGCAGGACAGGTTAAAAAAGCAGATGAGCTCCCACTCCGAAAACAATGCCAGACGTGGTGGCTCATGCCTGTAATCCCAGCACTTTGGGAGGCCAAGGTGGGAGGATTGTGTGCACCCAGGAGTTCGAGACCAGCCTGGGCAACATTACTATGTTCCCAGACCTATGTTCTTACTAGACCTCATTTCTATTAATAAAAATAAATAAATAAATAAATAAATAAATAAATAAATAAGAAAAAATAATTTTTTTTGAGACAAAGTCTCACTCTGTCATCCAGGCTGAAGTGCAGTGGTGTGATCTCAGTTCACTGCAACCTCCACCTCCCGGGTTCAAGCAATTCTCCTGCCTCAGCCTCCCAAGTAGCCGGAATTACAGATGCGCACCACCATGCCTAGCTAATTTTTGTATTTTTAGTAGAGATGGGGTTTCACCATGTTGGCCAGGCCGGTCTCAAACTCCTGGACTCAAGTGACCTGCTGCCTTGGCCTCCCAAAGTGCTGGGATTACAGGCATGAGCCACCGTGCCTGGCCAGGACAAAGGTCTTTACATTTATTGAATCTCTCACAGCAATCTCATGGAAGCACAAAATCTCAGTTTATCAATGAGGAAACTGAGGCCCAGAAAGGTTAAAACACTTGTCCAAGGTCATACAGCTTGTAAGAGGTGTGACTGGAATTCACACCCTGTGGGCTAGTGGCTGCTCCCAAAAGTCGACACCCACACAGGGCTCAGCACGTGTGCATGGTCCTCCCATCTGGCCCTCTGGACTCTGCAAGGTCTGGACCATTGTGTCCGTTCTGCAGATGAGGCTGGAATTCCGTCTCTGATTTAGTTCTCTTCCATCCCCTCACCTCCTCCCTGTCTCCCCTCTAGTGGGGGGAAATGGCTACAGAGTGACACCATTGGGGGAGAGCAGGTATGAATTTTGCATCTTCTTCATTGTGTGATCCATAGTGTCACCAAAGAATGCTGGCCCTTACCCTGGGAGGTGCCCAGCAGGCAGGTAGGGCCTTAGAGAGAGAACGTGGGTTGTTCAAGTGAATCCCTTATGCAGTCACCCTGAATCTCAGTCCCAGTCACTACCTGCAGCTGCTCCTCTTCCTTGTCCTCCCTCCTCCTTCCTACTTCCTCTTCCTCCTCTTCCTCCTTCCCCCTCCTCCTTCCTCCTCCTCTTTCTCCTTCCTCTTCCTCCTTTCTCCTCCTTCCTCCTCCCTCCTTCCTCTTCCTCCTTCCTCCTCCTCTTCCTCCCTTCTCCTTCTCTTCCTCCTCCCTCCTTCCTCTTCCTCCTTCTCTTTCCTCCTCCTTCCCCCTCCTCCTTCCTCCTCCTCTTCCTCTTCCTCCTCTTTTCCCCTTCTCCTCTTTCTCCTTCCTCTTCCTCCCCTTCCTCCTTTCTCCTCCTCCTTCCTCCTTCCTTCTCCTCTTCCTCCTTCCTCCTCCTCCTTCCTTCTCTTCCTCCTTCCTCCTCCTCCTTCCTTCTCCTCTTCCTCCTTTCTCCTCCTCCTTCCTCCTCCTCTTCCTCTTCTTCCTTCCTCTTCCTCCTCCTCCCTCCTTCCTCTTCCTCCTTCTCTTCCTCCTTCCTCCTCCTTCTTCCTCCTCCTTCTTCCTCCTCCTTCTTCCTCCTCCTCTTCCTCCTTCCTCCTCATCCTCTTCCTCCTTCTTCCTCCTCCTTTCTCCTCCTCTTCCTCCTTCCTCCTCATCCTCTTCCTCCTTCCTACTCCTCCTCCTTCCTCCTCCTTTTCTTCCTCCTCCTTTCTCCTCCTCCTCCTCCTTCTCCTTCCTCCTTCTCCTCCCTCCTTCTCCTTTCTCCTCCTCCCCTTCTTCTTTCTCCTCCTCCCTTCTCCTTCTCTCCTCCTCCTTCCTTCTCCCCCCTCCTCCTCCTCTTCTTCTTCATTCTCCTCCTCCTCCCTTCTCCTTCTCCTCTCCCTCCCCCTCCTCCTCCTCCATCCCACCCTGGCAATTCCCCTACTGTTACATTCGTTTGGGGATTTTTTCAGCATTATTGAGGGCTAATTTACATATACTACATTTTACCCTTTTCAGTATACAATTCTAAAAGTTTTTAGCAAATTCATAGAACTGTGTAATTACTGTAATAATCAAGATACAAAACATTTCCATCTACCCAAAAAATTCCCTACTGCGGCTTCTCAGTCAGCTCCTCCCCTAGCCCCAGCCGTAGGCAACAACTCATTTGTTTTCTGTCCAGCACGCTTGCCTTTCTCAGAATGTCAGAGAAATACAATTGTGGTGTGTGGCCTTTTGTTTTGGCTTCTTTCACTTGGGACACTGCATTTGGGAACCAGCCATATTGTTGCAGGAGTTAACACAGATGCTTGATGGGGCTAAGTCCTGATAAACCCATCATAAGTCAAAAATAAATAAAAAACAGATTTCAGCAGGTCACAGTGGCTCACGCCTGTAATCCCAGCACTTTGGGAGGCCAAGGCTGGCAGATCACCTGAGGTCAGGGGTTCGAGACCATCCTGGCCAACATGGCAAAACCCCTTCTCTACTAAAACCTCAAAAAATAGCCAGACATGGTGGTGCACATCTGTAATCCCAGCTACTCGGGAGGCTGAGGCAGGAGAATCGCTTGAACCTAGGAGGCAGAGGTTGCAGTGAGCCGAGATCACGCCACTGCACTCCAGCCTGGGTGACAGAGTGAGACTCCATCACAAAAAAAAAAAAAAAAAAAAAAAAAAAAAAAAAAAAAAAAAATCCCTAGCAAGGTATGGTGGCTCATGCCTATGATTTTAGCTACTCTGGAGACTGAGGTAGGAGGATTGCTTGAGCCCAGGAGCTGAAGGCTACAGTGAGCTAGGATCGCACCACTGCACTCCAGCCTGGGCAATAGAGTGAGACGCTGTCTCAAAAAACAAAAATAAAAAATAAATTACCTTGCTAGACCTGCACTGCGATGCCCACCAGTTGGGGCAGTAAGGCCCTGCTCATCCTGTGGGCTTCACTCCCCGCTCCTTTCCTAAGACACATGCTTTGCTTTTGGTTCCTCTGTCCCCTGTCCAAAAACCGAGACCACCTCCCCAGGGAGGGAACATGGAACTTGAATTAGAATCCTGGCAGTTTAGAGCCTGTACCCCAGCCCTTAAGAGGTGGTGCAATTTCATGTTCAGGACACACACAGCCTGTGAGACACCCCAAGCACCCACTCAATTTGCTGTATAACAAATCACCCCAAAATACAGTGACTGAAAACAATCATGTGTTATTTTTCATGAACTACAGGTTGGCTCCGACTTAGCCGATCTAGGCTGGACTTGGCTGATCTGGGCTTGGCTCAGCTGAGCCAGGGTGGGCTGGGCTGGTCTGGTCTGGGCTGTCCTTGGCTGATCTGAGCTGAATTTGGCTGATCTAGGTTGGACTTGGCAGATCTAGTCTTGGCTCTGCTGATCCAGGTTGGGCTTAGGTAATCTAGGCTGGGCTTGACTAATCTAGGCTGTACTTGACTGATCTAGCATGGGCTTGGCTGATAGTCCCAGCTACTTGGGAGGCTGAGGTAGGAGGATCGCTTGAGCCCAGGAGATCAAGGCTGAGGTGGGCTTGGCCATGTGAGTTGCTGTGACCAATGGGACATACTTGGACATTGGGACTTTCCCTCGATTGCTGCCAGGGGGCCTTCATATTATGTAAGTAATCCTGGTAGCCTGCTAGAGGAGGCATTGCTCAAGCCCCAGACATTTGATGGAGGCTATCCTAGATGAGCTGGCCCCAGCCAAGTCATCCCAGCATCCTAGTCCACCCATAGAATCATGAGCTATAATAAATATTTATTTATTTTAAGCCGTTAAGTGTCAGGGTGGTTTGTTACACAGTAGGAGCTAACTGATACACCACAAAGGTCCACCATCCCCAAAATGCTCCGTACACTGGTTCAGCCCCAAATCAAAACAACTTCTAGGAGTGGTTCAGATAGCTTCTCTCAGACTGAAGCTCAGTCCCCGGTCAGGAGGAGGCCTTTGAGGACAAAAGTATGCTGTACTTGCCATAGGACCCAGCTCAAAATCTTCAGTTGGAAGAGGAAATTTCTAGAATTCAGGACTAGCCAAGACTTTTTTTTTTTTTTTTTTTACTCTGTCATATTTTATTTATTTTTTGCAACCTTTTTTCTTTTTTTTTTTTTTTTTTTGAGACGGAGTCTCACCCTATTGCCCAGGCTGGAGTGCAGTGGTGTGATCTCGGCTCTGCCTCCCAGGTTCACGCCATTCTCCTGCCTCAGCCTCCTGAGTAGCTGGGACTACAGGGGCCCACCACGACACACGGCTAATTTTTTGTACTTTTTAGCAGAGATGGGGTTTCACTGTGTTAGCCAGGATGGTCTTGATCTCCTGACCTCGTGATCTGCCCGCCTCAACTTCCCAAAGTGCTGGGATTACAGGTTTAAGCCATCATGCCCGGCCTATTTTTTGCAATTTTTTATAATGGAAGTTGTCTAAACAAACTGAAACAAGGTAGAATAGTATAACAGACCCCCATAAAGCTGTTACTCCACTTCAAAAATTGTCAGTGTGGCCTGGTGCAGTGTCTCACACCTGTAATCCCAACCCTTTGGGAGGCCGAGGCAGGTGAATCACTTGAAGCAGAATAAACAACAAGGAGAAGGGGAAAAAAACAACTTAAAATACCAAAAGAAAAACAAAAAAGTTATTTCCACAGAGTTGTCCATAAAAGATCAAGAGTTTGAGACCAGCCTGGCCAACGTGGTGAAATCCTGTCTCTACTAAAAATACAAAAATTAGCCGGGCGTGGTGGTGCATGCCTGTAGTCCCAGCTGCTCAGGAGGCTGAGGCACAAGAACCACTGGAACCCAGGAAGTGGAGGTTGCAGTGAGCCAGGATTGCGCCACTGCACTCCAGTCTGGGCAACAGAGCGAGATTCTGTCTCAAAACGAAAGAAAAAAATGATCAATCTTCTGTCATTCCAGTTTCACTCATCCCCCAGTTTTTTTTTCCAGGAATATTTTAAAGCAAATCTCAAACATGCCATTTCACCAGTTTGTAGGGATTTTTGAAATATATAATCACAATATCATTATCACACAACCCTCAAATTAATAACTCTGTAATATGATTTCATAGAGAATCCATGTTCAATTTTCTCTGGTTATTTTTTAAATCTCTGCTGTGCCTCTTAAGTATTTTTCTTTCTTTCTAAAAATCAATATATAATTTGCATGCCATAAAATTTACCATTTTAAAGTGTACAGGCTGCGTGTGGTGGCTCACACTTGTAATCCCAGCACTTTGGGAGGCCAAAGCCAGGGGATTGCTTGAGCCTAGGGCTTTGAGACCAGCCTGGACAATATGGTGAGAACCTGTACCTACCAAAAAAATTTTTTTTTAATTAGTCAGGTGTAGTGGCATGCACCTGTGGTCCCAGCTACTTGGGAGGCTGAGGTGGGAGGATCACTTGAGCCAGGGAGGTCAAGGCTGCAGTGACCATAATCATGCCACTGGGCTCCAGCATGGGCGACAGAGCAAGACCCTGTCTCAAAATAAATAAAGTGCGCAAAAGCCGGTGCGGTGGCTCATGCCTGTCATCCCTGCACTTTAGGAAGCCAAGGCGGATGGATCACCTGAGGTCAGGAATTCGAGACCAGCCTGGCCAATATGGCGAAACCCTATCTCTACTAAACATACAAAAGATTAGCAAGGCGTGGTGGTGTGCACCTGTAATCCCAACTATTTGGGAGAGTGAGGCAGGAGAATCACTTGAACCCAGGAGGCAGAGGTTGCAGTGAGCCGAGGTACTCCCACTGCACTCCAGCCTGGGTGACAGAGCGAGACTCCATCCCAAAATAAAATAAATAAATAAAAATAAAAATAAATAATAAATAAAGTGTACAACTTTGTGGGTTTTTTTTTTTTTTTACTGTACTCACGAAGCTGTGCAACAGTCACCATTATTTAATTACAGAACATTTTTATCATCCCCAAAATAAACTCTGAACCCATTAGTAGTCACCCCCTATTCCCTCCTCCTCCCAGTCCCTGGCAACCACTAATATTCTTTTCTGTCTCTATGGATTTGCCTATTCTGGACATTTCATATAAATGGGAGTTATTACGCAATACATGACCTTTCATGTCTGGCTTCTTTCGCTTAGCGTGTTTTTGCTTAGCATGTTTTCACTTAGCGTGTTTTCAGGGTTCATTCATTTTGTAGCATGTTATGAACTGAAGTTTGTGTCTCTCCAAAATACATTTGTTGAACTTGTAACCCCTAATGTGGTGGTTTCTGAAGATGAGGCCTTGGGAGGTAATTAGGCTTGGATGAGGTCACAAGGACGGGGTCCTCATGGTGAGATAATGCCTTTATAAGAAAAGACATCGGGCCAAGTGCAGTGGCTCACGCCTGTAATCCCAGCACTTTGGGAGGCCAAGGCGGGCAGATCACAAGGTAAGTAGTTCAAGACCAGCTTGACCAGCATGGTGAAATCCCGTCTCTACTAAAAATACAAAAATTAGTCAGGTGCAGTGGCAGTTGCCTATAATCCCAGCTACTCAGGAGGCTGAGGCAGGAGAATCTCTTGAACTCGGAGGGCGAAGGTTGCAGTGAGCCGAGATCGCACCATGGCACTCCAGCCTGGGCAGTAGAGTAAGACTCAGTCTCAAAAAAAAAAAAAAAAAAAAAAGAGAAGACATCAGAGTGCGCTCACTCTCTCTCTGTCTCTTCCCATACTCACACAAAGAACAGGTCATGTGAGCACATAGTGAGAAGGTGGCCATCTGCAACCAAGAGAAGAGCCCTCACCAGAAATCAGTCGTGCTGGTGCCCTGATCTCAAACCTCCAGCCCAGAGAACAGTGAAAAAACAAATTTCTGTTGTTTAAGCCACCCAGTCTATGGTATTTAGCCATAGACTAAATACTATAGTTTAGCCAGGTAAACTAAGACACAGCATGTATCCATACTTCACTCCTTTTATTGTCAAATAATACTCCCTTGCATGAATATCCTACAGTTTCTTTGTCCATTTCAGATTGTGTTGTTTTCTGGCTTCCTCCAAAGGTAACTAATGAGGATTTTTAGTATCATTTTGAAATTATTAATTTTGTCCAGGCGCAGTGGCTCACACCTGTAATTCCAACACACTGGGAGATTGCAGGGGTGGACTGCTTGAGCCCAGGAGTTCAAGACCAGCCTGGGCGACATGGCAAAACCCTGTCTCTACAAAAAATACAAAAATTAGCCGGACATGGAGGCATGCACCTGTAGTCCCAGCTACTCAGGAGGCTGAGGTGGGAAGATCACTTGAATCCGGGGAGATGGAGGCAGCAACAGGCCATGATCATGCCACTGTACTCCAGCCTGGACAACAGAGTGAGATCCCCTCTCAAAAAGGAAAAAAAAAAGAAAGAAAAAAAGAAAGGAGGGAAGGAAGGGAGGGAGAGAGGGAGGAGGAATGGAGGGAAAGAATTTTTTTTTAATTTATATATTTCAATCCATTGAAGTTACTTCAAAGTCAGGCTTATTGAGGTGTAACTGATGGACAGTGAAGCTCACCCTCTTTAAGTATACAGTGCCCTTGCCTGGTGGACTTTTGGGCTGTTTCCACCCTTTGGCCATTGTGAATAATGTGGCTATGAAAGTCCATGTGCAAGTTTTTGTGTAGACGTAACATTTTCTTGTTGTTGTGGTTGTTGTTGTTGTTGTTTTGAGACTGAGTCTCACTCTGTTGCCCAAGCTGGAGGGCAGTGGTGTGATCTCAGCTCACTACAACCTCCGCCTCCCAGGTTCAAGTGATTTCCCTGCCTCAGCCTCCCAAGTAGCTGTGATTACAGGAGTGCACCACCACTTCCAGCTGATTTTATGTTTAGTAGAGACAGGGTTTCACCATGTTGGCCAGGCTGGTCTTGAACTCCTGACCTCAAGTGATCTGCCTGCCTCGGCCTCCCAACGTGCTGGGATTACAGGTGTAAGCCACCACACCTGGCCAACGTTTTCAATTCTCTTGAGTATATACCTGGGAGTATATCTATATACCCTGAATGTACATTCAACCTTTTCTGGAAAAAGCAAAACTCCAGGAACAGAAATTAGATCAGTGACATCCCAAAATGGGGAGTGGGGAAGGGGATTGACTGAGAAGGGGCACAAGGGAATTTTGGGAGGTGAAAGAAATGTTCTAAATCCTGAATGAAGTGTCGGTATATTATTTGTTGAAATTTACCAAACTGTATGCTTGAAGAGGATGAGCTATACTATACATTAACTATACTTCAAGAGGCCTGACTTAAAAATAACTTTAATTAATTGAAATATATACATTTAAAAATTAACTTTTTTGTTTTGTTTTGTTTTTTGAGATGGACTCTTGCTCAGTCGCCCAGGCTGGAGTGCAGTAGCAAGATAGCTCACTACACCCTCCACCTCCCAGGTTCAAGCGATTCTCCTGCCTCTGCATCCCGAGTAGCTGGGATTACAGGTGCCTGCCATCACACCTGGCTAACTTTTGTATTTTTAGTAGAGACAGGATTTCATCTTGTTGGCCAGGCTGCTCTTGATCTCCTGGCCTCATGTGATCCACCCACATCAGCCTCCCAAAGTGCTGTGATTACAGTTGACACAAGGTAACATGGCAGGACGCTGTCTGTACAAAAATAAAAAACACAAAATTAGCCGGGCATGGTGGTGGGCACCTGTAGTCCCAAGTACTCAGGAGGCTGAGGCAGGAAAATTGCTTGAGCCCAAGGGGCCAAGGCTGCAGTGAGCCACAATGGCGCCACTGTACTCCAGCCTGGGTGATAGAGTGAGACCCTGTCTCAAAGCAAAACAACAAAACAAAACAAAAAGTCTAGCACACACAGTTATGTACAGTACCTAATACTTGATCATGATAATAAACTACTAAATTTATTCTTTCTAAAGTTTTTCTTTTAATAAGTGTCCATGGTCTATAGCCTAGAGTTTCCTGATTGCAGATTCATGGTCCACTTCAACATGTTCCTCTGTGTGTGCTTTTTTTTTTTGAGACAGGGTCTCCCTCTGTTACCCAGGCTGGAGTGCAGTGGCGTAATCACAGGTCACTGAAGCCTCTACCTCTTGGGCTCAAGTGATCCTCTCACCTTAGCCTCCCGAGTAGCTGGGACTACAGGTGTGCACCACCACACTTGGCTAATTTTTATTTTTATTTTTTGTAGAAATAAACAGGGTCTCACTATGTTGCTCAAGCTGGTCTCAAACTCCTGGGCTCAAGCAATCCTTGACCCTGGCCTCCCTAAATGCTGGGATTAGAGGCGTGAGTGACCCCGCCTGGCCTCCTCTGTCTTCTCTTTCTGCATGTTTGCAGTGGGAACAGGCTCAAGCTCAGGCTGAAGCCCTTTGTCACGATACAAGTAATACTGTGTTCTTTCAACAGAAGGCACATGACAACTGCGCTCCACTCTTCGCTGATGTTGGCAGCCAATGCCGCTTAATGCCTAGATCCATTAATTCACTGAGGGCTGCTAAATGTGATAATCTAATTCATCTCGCTTTCTGATCAAGCCTTTCCCCACGAGGCAAGCAGAGGCAGCAGCAGATCAACAGCTCTGCCAAGATGTCTGATATAAACGGAATATTGTGCTTTCCTCCTATTTCTGGCCTCTGCCTGAAATCAGATAGTCTCCAGGCCTGTGGAATTTGTTTTCAAATGCCTGCTTCTCAAACAAGATTGGCTGGGTTCTGGACATGCATTTTCCCATACGACCCAAAGACAGCTGAATGAATTTGATCAAATACACTCCTGGATCCAGGCTGTACACTTCTGGTGGGTGCCACCTATCTCTGATCAATGTCAGCATATCCGGAAAGCTCAGTGCCACACCATATCCCAAGAGCATCTCCCGAGCTAGAGTGCTCTCAGGTGAAACAAAACATGAAAATCCATGCCAGCTTTACAAGTGACAGAATCACCAAAACAGGGCGATGCCTTAGTCAGCATTTCCTGACTTAGAGCCAGGTGTCTACCACAACACCCTTGGGCCAGATCTACCTACACGGAGATAGATTTCCCTGCATTCATTCACTTTTTTTACTTGAACCAGTTTATTTGTTTAAAAACAAACAAACAAACTGGGCTGGTGTAGTGGGATTATACCTGTAATCCCAGCATTTTCGGAGGCTGAGGCAAGAGGATTGCTTGAGCCCAGGAGTTTGAGACGAGCCTGGGCAACATAGTGAGACCTGATCTCTACAAATAATTTTTTGTAAGTAGCTAGATGTGGTGGCGTACCCATAGTCCAGGTACTCAAGAAGCTTGATCCCAGGAGGCCCAAGCTGCAGTGAGCCGTGGGTGACAGAGAGACCAGTCCGGGTGACAGAGAAAGGCCTTGTCTCAAAAAAATAATAAACAAGTATAAAATATCATGGGAAAGCCTATGCAGCTATTGGGAGGATAAGAAACCACCAATCAGGGGACCAGGGAGAGAGTGCGGGGGTCAGAAGGCAGGAAAGTTCCCCAGGGAAGGGGATGACTCCAGTTTTTTTCTTTTTTTTATAGGGTATTCACTCTGTTTCCTCCAACTTCTGGACTCAAGTGATCCTTCTGCCTTGGTCTCCCAAGTATCTGGGACTATAGGTGTGCGCCACCATGCCTAGCTAAGTTTTACAATTCTTTTTTAGAGACAAGGTCTTGCTAAATTGCCCAGGCTGGTCTTGAACTCCTGAGCTCAAGCGGTCCTCCTACCTTGGCCTCCCAAAGTGCTGGGGTTACAGGCATGCGCCATCGTGCCCAGCCTGATTTCAGGGGGTTTTTTTTGTTTTTGTTTTTTTCTTTGAGACAGAGTCTAGCTCTGTCACCCAGGCTGGAGTGCAGTGGTGTGATCTCGGCTCACTGCAAGCTCCACCTCCCAGGTTCACGCCATTCTCTGGCCTCAGCCTCCTGAGTAGCTGGGACTGCTGGCGCCCACCACCACGCCCGGGTTTTTTTTTTTTTTTTTTTTAGTAGAGACAGGGTTTCACCGTGTTAGCCAGGATGGTCTCGATCTCCTGACCTCGTGATCCACCCGCCTCGGCCTCCCAAAGTACTGGGATTACAGACCTGAACCACCGCGCACGGCCCTGATTCCGGTTTTCAAACCTCCCAGAGAGCTCCCTCTGGTTGGAAGCAGGGCTAATTCAAAAGCAGCCTGTGGCTTCTAGCAGAGTGCACGGGTCCACTTTTTACACTGAGTTGTAACATGGAGAAAGACCCAGAAATATACTCTAAAATAATTTTAAAGACGAAAACAAAGCTGAATGCCTGGGATATCCACTGCATTGCTGTTTACACTTGAAGCAAAAAACAAAACAAAACAAAACAATACAAAAAAACCTGGAAACCACCTAAATGTCAAACCACAGAAAAGCAGTTAGCAAAATTTGAGAACTGGTATATACTGAGTGCTGACCATGTGCCGATCGCTTTAAATAGAGCATAGCAAAATAATTATACCTTTTTATCATTGCAGCAACTGTGAGAATCAAACCTCCCAGTCTCTGAAAAAAGTCAGATTCAAAGAAGACAGAGGAAAGAATTCTCTTCAATCAACACTGTGGAAACTATTTGACATCCTTATATATGTATATACAAAATTAAACTCAACCCTTATCTCATACCATGTATAGGAATTAACTTGGCCAGTCACCGTGGCTCACGCCTGTAATCCCAGCACTTTGGGAGGTCGAGGGGGGCAGATCACCTGAGGTCAGGTGTTTGAGACCTGCCTAGCCAACATGGTAAAACCCCGTCTCTACTAAAAATACAAAATTAGCCGGGCGTGATGGTGCATGCCTGTAATCCCAGCTGGGGAGGCTGAGGCAGGAGAATTACTTGAACCTGAGAGGCAGAGGTTGCAATGAGCTGAGATCACACCATTCCAGCCTGGGCAACAAGAAAATCATCTCAAAAAATAAATAAATAAATAAAAAGAAATTAACTTGACATGGATCGTAGACTAAATTGTAAAACCTAAAACTTCTAGGAGAAAATCTTGGTAACTTTTATTTGATTCTTATAAATGACACCAAAAGCACAAACCACTTTAAAAATGGGGAAAGATCATCCATGCAAAGCTAGAGGTAAAAAGAAAAAATAAATTTAAAAAATTAAAAATGGGGAACGGGGCTGGGTGCGGTGACTCAAGCCTGTAATCCCAGCACTTTGGGAGGCCAAGACGGGCGGATCACAAGGTCGGGAGATCGAGACCATCCTGGCTAACACGGTGAAACCCCGTCTCTACTAAAAAAATACAAAAAACTAGCTGGGCGTGGTGGCGGGCGCCTGTAGTCCCAGTTACTCGGGAGGCTGAGGTAGGAGAATGGCATGAACCCGGGAAGCAGAGCTTGCAGTGAGCTGAGATCCGGCCACTGTACTCCAGCCTGGGCGACAGAGCGAGACTCCATCTCAAAAAAAAAAAAAAAGGCCGGGCGCGGTGGCTCAAGCCTGTAATCCCAGCACTTTGGGAGGCCGAGACGGGCGGATCATGAGGTCAGGAGATCGAGACCATCCTGGCTAATACGGTGAAACCCCGTCTCTACTAAAAAATACAAAAAACTAGCCGGGCGACGAGGTGGGCGCCTGTAGTCCCAGCTACTCGGGAGGCTGAGACAGGAGAATGGCGTGAACCCGGAAGGCGGAGCTTGCAGTGAGCTGAGATCCGGCCACTGCACTCCAGCCTGGGCGGCAGAGCAAGACTCCGTCTCAAAAAAAAAAAAAAAAAAAAAATGGGGAACGAGGTGGCCGGGTGCAGTGGCTCACGCCTGTAATCCCAGCACTTTGGGAGGCCGAGGGGGGCAGATCACCTGAGGTCAGGTGTTTGAGACCTGCCTAGCCAACATGGTAAAACCCCGTCTCTACTAAAAATACAAAAAATTAGCCTGTAGTCCTAGCTACTCAGGAGGCTGAGGCAGGAGAATGGCATGAACCTGGGAGGCAGAGCTTGCAGTGAGCCGAAATTATTGTGCCACCACACTCCAGCCTGGGAGACAGAGTGAGATCCTGTCTTTAAAAAAAAAAAAAAAAAAAAAAAAAAAAAATTGGGGAAGGGGCAATAGGTACTATTTAGAATCATGTTATGTTGTTAGAGTATTCTTCCTTTTTTTTTTTTTTTTTTTTGAGACAGAGTTTCTCTCTGTTGCCAAGGCTGGAGTGCAGTGGCACAATGAGGCTCACTGCAGCCTCGAACTCCTGGGCTCAAGGCATCCTCCCACATTGCTAGGACTACAGGTGCACTCAATCATGCCCAGGCGGGTCTCAAACTCCTGGTCTCCGCCTACCCAAGTGCTGGGATTATAGGCATGAGCCACCACACTAGGTCAGAGTATTCATTTTTTACAGTTATTATCTATATCAAGCAATGCGAATCTTCTATTTATGCTAGTGATACAAAGTTTCCTTTTTAAATAAATGTGGTTAAGTTTCTAGACTGTAAATGAACCAAGGGAAAACATGCAGGTATGAAATACAGACCCTGGGCCCGGCGCAGTGACTCACACCTGTAATCCCAGCACTTTGGGAGGCTGAGGCAGGGGAATCACTTGAGGCCAGGAGTTTGAAACCAGCCTGGTCAATATGGAGAAACTCTGTCTCTGCTACAAATACCAAAATTAGCTGGGCAAGGTGGCTCACGCCTGTAATCTCAGCTACTCAGGAGGCTGAAGCAAGAGAATTGCTTGAACCTGGGAGGTGAAAGCTGCAGTGAGTTGAGATCACGCCACTGCACTCCCACCTGGGCAACAGAGCGAGACTCTGTCTCAAAAATAAAAATTAAAAAAAAAAAAAAGATACAGACCCTGAAGCTAGACCTTTTGGGTTCAAACTCTGGCTCCACCTTGCCTTGGGCAAGGTGAGGATCCTCTTTTGCCTCATCCTCTTCATCTGTAAAATGGGCTTGCTACGAGATTCTGACCTCAACGGGCTATGTAAGGATTTACTGCATTTCTATATACAGAAAACTTAGAATATGAGCTGGCACACAGTACACGCTATCTTGGTATTTGCTATTGTTATCATAACTCACTCGTATTACTAATACTAAAAAAATGGGTTTTGGAAAAACACAGGCTTTTTCTTTTATTTTTGAATCATTTCCCCTTTTGCTATTGTTTTGCACTATCAATAGAGATCTGTGAGCAAAATACTTACTTGATTGTGAAAGAAGGCAAGAAAGAAGCCCAGCGTGGGACCAGTCAATGAAACCCTTGAACACTGGAAACCGCTCCTGCTCAAGGAAGCTGCTGATATTCTGCTGAAGGACTCCAGCTTCTGACCTCTGACCCTTGACCTCCAACCTCTGACCCTTGTCCTCCAACCTCTGACCTGTGACTAGCAAGGGGACTTAAGAGTAAAAGAACAGACTGTGGAGCACCCACACTGGTGCTGGGACAGTAGACAAAGGGCCTCCAACAGGCTTTTGTGCTTCCTGAGAGCAGCAGGAGACAAAAGAAAAGAAAACAAAACAAAAAGGAGCGGGGTAGGCTGCAGCAGCTGGAGGGTGTTTAGCTTGAGAGCTCTGTGATGGAAACCTCTGCAGAGGGGTTATCCCCTCTATGGATCAAAGAAAATATCTGTCGCCAAGAAAATCACTGTTTGAGTTCGCAGGATGCATGGTAACTGGGGCCCTCCACATTACCCTTGAGAGTATAAGCTGGGATTGTCATTTTGGAAGACTGGAGATTCTAACAAAGTTAAACACATACCTAGCCTCTGACCCAGCAATCCCACTCCTAGAATTTAACCTAGAAAAATCAGACTCAGTGGCCACAAGATGAATGACCAAGAATGCGTATTGCTGCTGTATTCATACTGTGAATCTTAGGCACTTCTAAAACTGAAAATCATCCAAATATCCACCAACAGAAGACTGGATGTATAAACTACACCATAATCAGACAGTGGATTATTACTCTGAAATTAAAAGGAACAAACTGCTGATCTGTGCAGCAACATGGATGAATCTCAAAAACATTATTTTGAGCAAAAGCAGCCAGACACAAAAGCGTGCACACTACATAATTCCAGCTATTTGAATGCAAGAACAGGTCAATAAACTAATCTATGGTGATAGGAATCAGAACTGTGGTTTATCTGGGGTGGGTGGTGGTGGTAGGATCTGACTGGAAAGGGGCATTAGGATCTCGACTCACTGCAACCTCTGCCTCCTGGGTTCAAGGGATTCTCCTGCCTCAGCCTCCTGAGTAGCCGGGTTTATAGGCACGTGCTGCCACACCCAGCTAATTTTTGTATTTTTGGTAGAGACAGGGTTTCACCATGTTGGCCAGGCTGGTCTCAAACTCCTGATCTCAGGTGATCCACCCGTCTCGGCCTTCCAAAGTGCTGGAATTACAGGAGTGAGCCACTGTGCCCAGCCTGGAAATGTTCTCTTCTTTGTTAGAGTGGTGGTCACATGGGTATACATAATTGTCAATAAAACATATCTGTACTGGGTTGAACAGTGCCACCTGCCCCCAATTCATATCTTACCTGGAATCTCAGAATATGACCTTGTTTGGAAACAGAGTATTTGCAGACATCATTAGTCAAATGAGAGTGAGGTCATACCAGATTAGTAGGCCCAATCCAATGACTGGTGTCCTGATAAGAAGAGAGAGATGGCTGGGCACAGTGGCTCATGCCTATAATCCCACCACTTTGGGAGGCCGAGGCAGACAGATCTCTTGAAATCAGGAGTTTGAGACTAGCTTGGCCAACATGGTGACACCCCATCTCTACTAAAAATACAAAAATTAGCCAAGCATGGTGATGCACACCTGTAATCCCAGCTACTCAGGAGGCTGAGGCAGGAGAATTGCTTGAACCTGAGAGGCAGAGGTTGCAGTGAGCCAAGATCATGCCACTGCACTTCAGCCTGGGCGACAGTGCAAGAGTCTGTCTCAAAAAGAGAGAGAGAGAGAGAGAGAGAGAGAGAGAGAGAGAGACAGGGAGAAGACCACATGATGATTGAGAAACTGCAGTGAGGTCCACAGGCCACGCAGCACCGGGAATTGTACGCAGACACCAGAAGCTGAGAAGAAGCAGGAAAAGATCCTCCCCTAGAGCCTTCAGAGAGATCACGGCCTTGCCAGCACCTTGATCTTGGATCTCTAGCCTCCAGATCTATGAGAGAATACATTTCTGTTGCTTTAAGCCACCAAATGTGGTACTTTCTTACGGAAGCTCTGGGAAACTACTATACCACCGAACTGAACATTTAAGATTGTGTATTTCGGCCAGGCACAGTGGTTCACACCTGGAATCCCAGCACTTTGGGAGGCCGAGGTTAGAGGATCGTTTGAGGCCTGAAGTTCGAAACCAGCCTGGGCAACATAGGGAGACCACGTCTCTAGAGAAAAAAAAAATGTTTTTTTAATTAGCCAGGCATGGTGGTGCTCGCCTGTGGTGCCAGCTACTCAGGAGGCTGACGTAGGTGGATCACTTTAGCCTGGAGGTCAAAGCTGCAGTGAGCCATGATCATGTCACTGCACTCCAGCCTGAGCAACAGAGTGAGACCCTGTCTCAAAAAAATAAATATATATATATATATATATATATATATATCAGTCTGGGCGCCTGTAATCTCAGCACTTTGGGAAGCTGAGGAGGGCAGATCACTTGAGCTCAGGAGTTTGAGACATTCCAGGCAACATGGCGAAACCCCGTCTCTACTAAAAATACAAAAATTAGCCAGGCATGGTGGCATGCACGTGTGGTCCCAGCTACTGAGGAGGCTAAGGTGGGAGGATCACTTGAGCCCAGGAGGTCGAGGTTGTAGTGAACCATGGTTGTGCCACTGCACCCCAGCATGGGTGACAGAGACCCTGTTTCAAAAAAAAAAAAAAAATGTGTCCTGATAAGACACATTTGAAGTACGAATTTTATTTTAAATAAGTTATACTCCAATTTTAACAATAGAAAATTGCTCATTGGAAACAGCAAGCTGGTGATGAAGGCTCCAACCTGGCTCATGCTTCATCAAATGAGACAGAACCCCCCAAAAGAAAGCCAGCCCAATGCTACTCTGAATTCACCTTGAGAGGCAGTACTTGGCCACTGAGCAGCCAGATCCCTCCCATAGCTCTCCCTTCTTGCTCATCTATCACGACAAACTGTCCCTTCTGCCCACAGCAAAAATGCCCCCTTCATTCTCTCAAACAAAAACATCATGTGGTCTCTGTGCAGCACTACCCCAGAGACCCACTTTGCAGATGTTCCATTGGAAAGCCACTGCCCCACTTATAAGAGCGCTCCCTTCCTTGGAGTTTAAGCCCTCAGGACCCCCTGGTCAGGAGCCGAGAGCATTGGCCCAGCTCCTCTTCCCATTCATTCACAGATGTGTTCCCCAAAATGCCCACCTGAAGGAATCTTCAGCTCCATTCCTTTGGTTCCTATAGCCTAAACACTTACAAAAGGAGATTTTGTTTTTAACTTCATTATTTTGCTTCATGGTAGAAGCCTAGACCTTGAGAACAGGCCCATCTTTTGTCTAAGCACATCCTGCAGATATCTGCATGAGGAATAGGGTCAGTGAAGGTCAGAAATGGCCACTGAATGCAGAGACCACCTAGCCCAATCCCTACTGCATGATCTCATCCCCACAGGCTCCTCCACATTCACTGGGTGCTTACCATGCCCCAAGGAATTTTCCAAGCACTAACTAATTGCCTCCCAACAAGGCTGGAGTTGGGAACTATTATCTTCTCTCTCTCTCTTTTTTTTTTTTTTTTTTGAGACAGGGTCTCACCCTGTCACCCAGACTGAAGTGCAGCGGTGTAATTTCCACTCACTGCAGCCTTGACCTCCCCAGGCTTAGGCAATCCTCCCACCTCAGCCTCCCGAGTAGCTGGAATTACAGGCATGCAACAGCACACCCAGCTGATTTTTTGTATTTTATATATATATATATATATATATATATATATATATTTTTTTTTTTTTTTTTTTTTTTTTTTTTTGTAGAGATGGGGTTTTGCCATGGCCCAGGCTGGTCTCGAACTCCTGGGCTCAATATTATTATCTTCTCATACTGATGAGGAAATGGAGGACCAGAAGGATGACGTAACTTGTCTGAGATCATACAGTAAGCTGCAAAACAGGGACCATCTTAACCACTGGGCTGCCCCGCCCAGTGTATACCTGCTTCTAGGGATTAAGTACCACATTCTCCAGTGACCAAGAACGTAAAAGTTTTTCTTTGTTACTGGCCCAGACTATTTTAACTTTTTAATTTTTCCACTCTTCTTGAGAAACACCAGGGAAGTGAGTCTCAAGTTTTGTTTTATAACAGCCCAGAGACTCTAAAAGGTCATTGGGACATCCTCCAAAACATTATATAAACAAAGCTGAGTATAACAGGATAAAGATTCTTTGGTTTTGTTTTTAGGGTTTTAATATGTTTTGCTTTGTTTTAAAAGTTAATAAAAACAAGAATAAATTGGAAAAGACTGTAGTTTTTTTCTAACTCCGTGGGAAAACCCAGTTTCTATTCTGCCTGACACCAGAAAGGACTTTGAGCTGGGCTTCTTGGAAGAGAATCAAACCAATACTTTCTTACTGCAGGAAAGGAGACTTAGGCCTATGGGTACTGGCCCTGTCGATGTCCACAGACCATGTCCACAAGGGTCCACAGTAGCTATTGGCTCAGTCAAAGGAGCTTCTCCAGTTGGGGGCACAAGACACTGAAAAATCAAAGAGACTTTATTCCAAGAGTGCAAGGATGGTTCAATATTAGGAAGCTTCTTAATATACCATAACACAGTCAGTCTTTTGTGTCCATGGATTTTGCATCTTCAGTTACAAACAACCACAAACTGAAAATGTAGTTTAGGCTACCATATGATCCAGCAACCCCACTGCCAGGTATATACCCAAAAGAAAGGAAATCAGTATATTGAAGACCTATCTGTACTCCCATGTTTATGGCAGCACTATTCACAATAGCCAAGATTTGGAAGCAACCTGAGTGCCCATTAGCAGATGAATAGATAAAGAAAATGTGGGCCGGGCGCGGTGGCTCAAGCCTGTAATCCCAGCACTTTGGGAGGCCGAGTCGGGCGGATCACGAGGTCAGGAGATCGAGACCATCCTGGCTAACACGGTGAAACCCCGTCTCTACTAAAAACTACAAAAAACTAGCCGGGCGACGTGGCGGCGCCTATAGTCCCAGCTACCCGGGAGGCTGAGACAGGAGAATGGCGTGAACCCGGGAGGCGGAGCTTGCAGTGAGCTGAGATCCGGCCACAGCACTCCAGCCTGGGCGACAGAGCGAGACTCCGTCTCAAAAAAAAAAAAAAAAAAAAAAAAGAAAATGTGACCCGAGCTTGGTGGCTCACTCCTGTAATCTCAACATTTTGGGAAACTGAGACCAGAGGATCAGTTGAACCCAGGAGTTTGAGGCCTGCCTGGGCAACATGGCAAAACCCCATCTCTACAAAAAAATACAAAAATTAGCCAGGTGTGGTGGTGTGCCTGTAGTCCCAGCTACTTGGGAAGCTGAGGTAGGAGGATCAATTGAGCCTGGGAGATTGAGGCTGCAGTGAGCCATGATTGCACTGATCATGCCTGGGTGACAGAGTGAGACCCTATCTCAGAAAAAAAAAAAAAAAAAAAAGAAGAGGAGAGGGGAGAGGGTGGGGGGAAGGGAGGGGCCAGGCTCATAGTTCATGCCTGTAATCCCAGCACTTTGGGAGGCTGAGGCTGGCAGATCACCTGAGGTCAGGAATTCGAGACCAGCCTGCCCAACGTGGTGAAACCTCGTCTCTACTAAAAATACAAAAATTAGCCAGGCATGGTGGTGCACACCTGTAATCCCAGCTACTCGGGAGGTTGAGGCAGGAGAATCGCTTGAACCTGGGAGGCGGATGTTGCAGTAAGCTGAGATCACGTCACTGTATTCCAGCCTGTGTGACAGAGAGACTCCATCTCCAAAAAAAAATTAAAAAGAAAGAAAGAAGGAAAGAAAATGTAGTATGTATACAGAATGGAGTACTATTCAGCCATTAAAAGAATGAGATCCTGTCATTTGTAACCACATGAGTTCATCATTATGTTAAGTGAAATAAGCAGGCACAGAAAGATAAATATTACATGTTCTCACTTGTATGTGGGTGCTAAAAATTAAAACAATTAAACTCATGGAGATGGAGAGTAGGACAGTTACCAGAGGCTGGGAAGGGTGGTTGGTGGATGGGAGGAAGTGGAAATTATGGTTGGTGGGCACAAAAACATAGACAGAATGAGTAAGACCTAGTATTTGATAGCAGAACAGGGTGACTAAAGTCAATCATGTAATTGTACATTTTTTAATTACTAAAACAGTATAATTGAATCATAACACAGAAGATAAATGCTTGAGAAAATGGAGACCCCATGTACACTGATGTGATTATTGAGCATTGAATGCCTGTATGAAAATATCTTATGTACCCCATAAATATATATACCTACTATGTACCCACAAACATTTCAAATTAAAAAAAAAAAGAAAAAGATGTAGTGAGGTCTGCAATGATTGTTTCTGTACTGAACATGTACAGACATTTTTCTTGTCATTACTCCCCAAACAATATAGTATAACAACTATTTATATACTATTTACATTGTATTAGTTATTATAAGTAATTTAGAGATGATTTAAATTACACAGGAGGGTGTGAGTAGGTTATATGCAAATACTATGCTATTTTATATAAGGGACCTGAGCATCCGTGGATTTTGGTATCTTTGGGGGTTCTGGAACCAGTTCTGCAAGTATACAAAAGGACGACTGTAGTAGGTTCTGGGAGATCTGTAAATGCTAGATAAGCATTTAACAACATTCCAACACCCTTTCCTGATAAAAAGCAGGAAAAGTAGGAATTGACGGATAATTACCTAACATGATAAAATACCTCAACCTTAGATAAAGGCCAGCATTTTGCATAATTTAGAATCACTAGAAGCTTTCCCACTAAAGAAAGAAGCAACACAATTATGCTCACTACCATTATACAGGAGGTAATAGCCAATGCAATTACATCAGCAAACGAAATTAGAGATACAATAGTTTTTTTTTTTTTTTTTTTTTTGAGATGGAGTCTTGCTCTGTGGCCCAGGCTGGAGTGCAGTGGCCGGATCTCAGCTCACTGCAAGCTCCGCCTCCTGGGTTCATGCCATTCTCCTGCCTCAGCCTCCTGAGTAGCTGGGACTACAGGCGCCCGCCACCTCACCTGGCTAGTTTTTTTTTGTATTTTTTAGTAGAGACGGGGTTTCACCGTGTTAGCCAGGATGGTCTCGATCTCCTGACCTCATGATCCACCCGTCTCGGCCTCCCAAAGTGCTGGGATTACAGGCTTGAGCCACCGCGCCAGCCTTTTTTTTTTGAGATGGAGTCTCGCTTTGTCGCCCAGGCTGGAGTGCAGTGGCACAATCTCGGCTCACTGCAAGCTCTGCCTCCCGGGTTCACGCCATTCTCCTGCCTCAGCCTCCCGAGTAGCTGGGACAACAGGTGCCCGCCACCACGCCCAGCTAATTTTTCGTATTTTTTTTTTTTAGTAGAGACGGGGGTTTCACCATGTGAGCCAGGATGGTCTCGATCTCCTGACCTCGTGATCCATCCACCTTGGCCTCCCAAAGTGCTGGGATTATAGATGTGAGCCACCACGCCAGGCCGAGATACAAGAGTTAAATAGGAGGAGGTGAAGTTATTTCCACTTGTAGATAAGATGATTATAAATCTAGAACATACAAGAGAATCAACTAAGAAACTACTATAAACAATAGCCAGGGGCCATGTACGGTGGCTCACGCCTATAATCTCAGTGCTTTGGGAGGATCACTTGAGGCCAGGAGTTTGAGACCAGCCTGGGCAACATAGCAAGACCCTGTCTATACATAAAAAACACAAAAGTTAGTTAGACACAATGTTACATGCTTGCTGTCCCAGCTCCTTGGGAGGCTGAGGTGGGAGGATCATTTGAGCCCAGGAGTTCGGAGCTATAGTGAGCTGTGATTGAGCCATTGCACTTTAGCCTGGGCAACACAATGAGACCCTGTCTCAAAAACAAACAAACAAAAAAGCCGGGTGTGGTGGCTCATGCCTGTAATCCCAGGACTTTGGGAGGCCAAGGCGGGTGGATCAATTAAGGTCAGGAGTTCAAGGCCAGCTTGGTCAACATAGTGAGACCCCATCTCTACTAAAAATACAAAAGTTAGACAGGCATGGTGGCAGGTGCCTGTAATCCCAGCTACTTGGGAGGCTGAGGTAGGAGAATCGCTTGAACCCGGGAGCCAGAGGTTGCAGTGAGCCGAGATCACACCATTGCACTCCAGCCTGAGCGACACAGCGAGACTCCATCTCAAAAAATAAATAAATAAATACAAACAAAACAAACAAACAAACCCACACACTAGCCAGTTAGAAAAGAGACCACTTACATAACAACAAAAATGTAAAATACCTAGAAATAAACTTATCAAGAAATGTGCAAGATATATACTGAAAAACTGTAAACAATGCTAAAGGACACAGAAGAGTTAAATGGAAAAAGATACTGTGTTCTTGGATGTGAAGATTTAACACCATAAGTAGGTTCAATTCTCTGAAGTTAATGTACAAATTTAAAGCAATCCCAATGCATTTCACAAGACAGTATATTTAAATGGCCAATAAACACATAATAAGATGCTCAAACAAAATTAATTACCACTACACACACACCAGAGTGAATAAAATTGAAAAAAACAAAAAATCCAAGTGTCGCAAGGATGTGGAATAACTAGAATTCTCAGACGTTTCCGGAAGGAGGGTAAATTGTCACACATCTACTTGGAAAACAGTTTGGCAGTATTTTCTGAAATTCAACATGTGTGTATCCCACAGCTTAGCAATTTCTTTCATAAGTTAGTATCCAGGCCGGGCACGGTAGCTCAAGCCTGTAATCCCAGCACTTTGGGAGGCCGAGACGGGCAGATCACGAGGTCAGAAGATCGAGACCATCCTGGCTAACACGGTGAAACCTCTTCTCTACTAAAAAAAAAATACAAAAAAACTAGCCGGGCGAGGTGGCGGACGCCTGTAGTCCCAGCTACTCGGGAGGCTGAGACAGGAGAATGGCGTAAACCCGGGAGGCGGAGCTTGCAGTGAGCGGAGATCCGGCCACTGCACTCCAGCCTGGGCGACAGAGCGAGACTCCGGCTCAAAAATAAATAAATAAATAAATAAATAAATAAATAAATAAATAAATAAATAAGTTAGTATCCAACAGAAATGTGTATACATGGGCACCAAAAGTCATGTGTTACAATGTTCATGGCATGTGGATAAATAAACCTCACAAATAAAATGTTGAGCAAAAGAAACCAGACACAAAAGAATACATGTATTTGAAGTTTTTTTAAAAACACAGCAAAACCAATCTATGACAAGAAGTAAGGGCCGGACACAGTGGCTCACACCTGCTATCCCAGCACTTTGGGATCTGAAGTAGGCAGACTGCTTGAGCCCAGGAGTTCAAGACCAGTTTGGACAACATAGTGAGACCCCATCTCTACAAAAAAGTAAAACATTAGCCAGGCATAGTGGCTTGTGCCTGTAGTCCCAGTTACTTGTGAGGATTGCTTGAGTCCAGGAGGCAGAGGCTGCAGTGAGCCTAGATAGCACCACTGTGCTCTAGCCTGGGCAACAGAGAGAAACCCTGTCTCAAAGAAAGACCAAGAAAAAGAAGAGGGGAGGGGAGGAGGAGGGGAAAGGAGGGGAAGGGGAGGGAAGGGATGCACCTTTGGAGGGAGGGTGGGATAGTGACTGTTTAGGGATCTGAGTGGGGGGTTTCTACACGCTGGTAATAGTTGCAAGGGTGTGTTCACTTTGTGATAGCTCATCAAGCTGTATACTTCCAATTTATTTACTTTTCTGTGTGTGCGTTATACTTCAGCTTTCCTGTGTGTTTGTGGAATTAGATATTAGATTTAAAGTTCGAATGGAAAAAAATGAGCAACAATAGCCTGAAAGAGCTCAAAATATAAGGGGAACGTCCCTTTCATATATTAAAATATATTTTTTAGGGCCAGGCTTAGTGGCTCAGGCGTGTAATCCCAGCACTTTGAGAGGTTGAGGTGGAAGGATCCCTTGAGTCCAAGAGTTCAAGACCAGCCTGGGCAACATAGGGAGACCCTGTCTCTATAAGAAATATATATTTTTTAAAATATTATCAACCTCAATAAACAAAACAGTGGGAACTTGAATGAACATGAATAGAAAGAGAAACTAATGGAAAAGAGTAGCAAGTTCTGAAACAGATTCAAATACATATAGAGAAAAGAGCTCACGATAAACAGCTTATGATAAAATAGCTTCTCAATTTGCTGAAAAAAGTCAACTGGAGGAAAAAATAAGATTGGATCCACTCCTCAGAGCACACATCGGGATAAATTTTCCAAAGGATCAAAAACTGAATATAAAATAATAGAAGAAAACATAGGACACATAGTGTTTTTGGCTGGGTGCGGTGGCTCCCACCTGGAATCCCAGCCATTTGGGAGGCTGAGGCAGGCAGATCACCTGAGGTCAGGAGTTCAAAACCAGCCTGATCAACATGGTGAAACCCCATCTCTACTAAAAATACAAAACTAGCCGGGCATGGTGGCGCATGCCTGTAATCCCAGCTACTTGGGAGGCTGAGGCAGGAGAATCACTTGAACCTGGGATGCAGAGGTTGCAGTAAGCTGAGATCACGTCACTGTATTCCAGCCTGGATGACAAGAGAAAACTCCGTCTCAAAAAAAACACACACACACACACATCGTGTTTTCTTAAAGTGGGAAGGTTTTGGTACCTATGATTAAACATTCAGAAACCATAAAAGAAAAGACTGATAAATTTGACTCCATAGAAATAAAACCTTGTATATACTAAACCAAAAAAATCAACAAAATAAAAGGGAAACACTAAACTGAATGCAATTTATATCAAAGGCACAAAAGATAATCTCACTAATATGTAAACAGCTCGTAGAAATCAAAAAGAAAAAGCCAACAATTTAATTTTAAAAATAAGCAAACAACATGAGTAAGACAGTCATGGAAAAAGAAATGGGCCTTAAACATATTATACATTTAAAACTTTTCATAACAAATTTAAATTAAGGCAACATTGAGTCACTGTTTTTCACCTATCAGATTGGTAAAAATCCAAAGATATAAATCCAATTTAATGTGTTGGCAATGATGTGGGGAAACTAATTTTTCATCCAAAGCTGATGGAAGTATAAATTGGTATTAACCTTATGGAGTGGAAATTGCCTATATCTCTCAAATTACAAATGCAGATACTTAGCAATACCGTTTCTGGGAATTTATCCTGCGTATACAGTATGCACCTGCAACAGGCCACATGTATGAGATTCGTCATCTCCTCAGTGTCTGTGATAGCAGATGGTACAACCTGCAATGTTCACCACACAGTAGTATAGCATGATAGATTCAGTAGAATAAGCAAGACACTGAACGGTGTGTATTCTGTGTTGGAAGCTCTGTTCAGCAGAGGTGGCAAAGCTTTTATCTATAAATATCTGTGGAAGGGGTTTGGTGGGGGGGATGTTTTTTATTGAGACGGGATCTCAATCTGTCACCCATGCTGGAGTGCAGTGGTGCCATCTCAGCTTGCCACAACCTCCACTTCCTGGGCTCAAGCGATCCTCCCACCTCAGTCTTCCGAGTAACTGAGACCACAGGTGTGCACCACCACACTCAGCTATTTTTTTGTATTTTTGGTAGAGATGGGGTTTCACTGCATTGCCCAGGCTGGTCTGGAACTCCTAAGCTCAAGAGATTTGCCCACCTCAGACTCCCAAAGTGCTGGGATTACAGGCATGAGCCACTACACCCAGCCCTTTCATCTATCTGTATCTCTATCTATATATTTGTATATGCTTGCATTTGCATAAAGTGAACATATTAGAATAATTCACACTAAAGCGTGAAATATTGGCAACACAGATACCTTTCAGAGACAGTGTATCTTTATTTTATTTAAGTAATTTATTTTATTTTATTTTGTTTTATTTATTTATTTATTGAGATGGAGTCTCCCTCTGTCACCAGGCTGGAGCGCAGTGGCAGGATCTTGGCTCACTGCACCCTCCGCCTCCTGGGTTCAAGCAATTCTCCTGCCTCAGCCTCCCGAGTAGCTGGGACTACAGGTGAGTGCCACTATGCCTAGGTAATTTTTGTACTTTTTTTTTTTTTTTTTTTTTTTTTGAGAAGGAGTCTCGCTCTGTCACCCAGGCTGGAGTGCAGTGGCCAGATCTCAGCTCACTGCAAACTCCGCCTCCCGGGTTTACGCCATTCTCCTGCCTCAGCCTCCCGAGTAGCTGGGACTACAGGCGCCCGCCACCTCGCCCGGCTAGTTTTTTGTTTTTTTTTTTTTTAGTAGAGACGGGGTTTCACCGTGTTAGCAAGGATGGTCTCGATCTCCTGACCTCGTGATCCGCCCGCCTCGGCCTCCCAAAGTGCTGGGATTACAGGCTTGAGCCACCGCACCTGGCTATTTTTGTACTTTTAATAGAGACAGGGTTTCACCATGTTAGCCAGATGGTCTCCATCTCTTGACCTCGTGATCCACCCACCTCAGCCTCCCAAAGTGCTGGGGTTACAGGTGTGAGCCACCGCGCTCAGTCTGTGTATCTTTAAAAGATGTTTGTTAACCCAGATAAGTCTAGAATTCAATGGACTTTCTGTCAGGGTAGTAAAATAAGTTGCAAAAATGCATACACTGTAAGTCCAGAGATTTGGGGCGGTCACAGGGGAGCCATAGATCAGGAGATTTCTCAGTTTTCCTGAGGATCAGCTTTAATTAGATTAGACCCAATAAAATAAAAACAGTTACCCGGTGAGGCTAGTTATGGGACAGGAGTGGGAAGAAAACTCTTTGCTATAGTTCTATTTCACATGATGTTGAAACCATATGAATTTATTCTCTAATCAAAATACTAAGCAGTAAAACAGAGGAGTTGCAGTTCATCAGCTCCTGAGCCTTGGGCAAGACCTAGAAGATCTGCACCAGCTCTTGTTCCAACAGAGCCTCTGTCATTTATAATCAAGGAACAAATATTTACAAGAAGTTTTATCACCTGTAATAGCTCACTGACACTTGCCAGAAATGTTTTATGTGAATACTGCTATTGCAAGACATTGTGAGACAGAAAGAGTGTAGGCAATTCACATAACCTCCCTTAAAACCCACTTATCTCTTAGGCAGAGCAAAGATAAGGACAGACAACATCACGAAGTTGCTGTGAAATGCAAGTGTGTGCACATTTCTGAAAGCAGCACAAAAACAAAACAGGTTCCGAGTTCAGCAGCTGCACCACAGCTACACCTCGGCTACAGTCACTGTTGAGTCTGAGCTGCCATGCCTCTCAAACCTCCGTGGGCTTAAGAACCACCTGGAGAGGCTGTTAAAAACACATGCTCCAGGCCCCTGCCTCAGAGATACAATTCAGTAGGTCAGGGGGCCCATGAACTTGCATTTCCAGCATGCTTTGTCTCTCAGATGACACTGACGGGGCTGGTGCAAGGAGCACATTGGAGAAGTCTGCTCCAGAGAAGGGTTCCTCAAACTGTGCCATGCAGACACATTACCTGGAATCTTGTTAAAATATAGACTCGCTCAGGTCTGGGGTAGGGCCTGGGATACTGCACTTCTTCTTCTTCTTCTTCTTTTTTTTTTTTTTTTTTTTTTTTTTAAGACAGGGTTTTACTCCATTGCCCAGGCTGGAGTGCAGGGACATGATCACAGCTCACAACAGCCTCAGACTCCTGGGTCCAAGCAATCCTCCCACCTCAATCTCCCAAATAGCTGGGACTACAGGTGTGCACCACCACACCTGGATAATTTTTTTTTTTTTTTTTTTTTTTTTTTTTTTTTTTTTTTTTTTTTTTTTGAGACGGAGTCTGCTCTGTCGCCCAGGCTGGAGTGCAGTGGCCGGATCTCAGCTCACTGCAACCTCCGCCTCCCGGGTTTACGCCATTCTCCTGCCTCAGCCTCCCGAGTAGCTGGGACTACAGGCACCCGCCTCGTCGCCCGGCTAGTTTTTTGTATTTTTAAGTAGAGACAGGGTTTCACCGTATTAGCCAGGAGGGTCTCAATCTCCTGACCTCGTGATCCGCCCGTCTCAGCCTCCCAAAGTGCTGGGATTACAGGCTTGAGCCACCGCGCCCGGCCAATTTTTTTTTTTTAAGACTGCGTCTTGCTCAGTTGCCCAGGCTGGAGTGCAGTGGCACGATCGTGGCTCACTGCAAGTTCTGCCTCCCAGGTTCACGCCATTCTCCTGTCTCAGCCTCCCGAGTAGCTGGGACTACAGGCGCCCGCCACCACTCCTGGCTAATTTTTTTTTTTATATATATTTTTAGTAGAGATAGGGTTTCACCATGTTAGCCAGGATGGTCTCGATCTCCTGACCTCGTAATCCACCCACCTTGGCCTCCCAAAGTGCTGGGATTACAGGCGTGAGCCACTGCACCCAGAAAATTCTTTTTGTTTTTATTTTTAGGAGACAAAGTCTCGGTGTATTGCCCAGGCTGGTTTCAAACTCCTGGCCTCAAGCAATCCTCCTGCCTCAGCCTCCCAGAGCACTGGGATTACAGGGGTGAGCCACCGTGCCCGGCTGGACCCTTCCCCCTCCCTCCCTCCCTCCCTCCCTCCCTTCCTTCCTTCCTTCCTTCCTTCCTTCCTTCCTTCCTTCCTTCCTTCCTTCCTTCCTTCCTCAGAGTCTCACTCTGTCGCCCAGACTAGAGTACAGTGGCGTGACCTCGGCTCACTGCAATCTCCACCTCCCAGGTTCAAGCAATTCTCCTGCCTCAGCCTCCCGAGTAGTTGGGACTACAGGTGCATGCCACCATGCCTGGCTAATTTTTGTATTTTTAGTAGAGATAGAGTTTCACTGTGTTGGCCAGGCTGGTTTCGAACTACTTACCTCTGGTGATCTACCCACCTTGGCCTACCAAAGTGTAGGGATTACAGGTGTGAGCCACCACGCTTGGCTGGACTCTGCATTTCTAACAAGCTCCCAGGTGCCGCAGATACCACTGGTCTGCAGACCACCCTTTGAGTCCCAAGGTTCCAGAATAGCCAACTCCAGTTGTTTCAGAGATGAGGAAACTGTGCCTTGGAAAAGGTAAGTGCCCAAGGGCACTTGCACTGTAAGGGCAGAGACAGGGTGAGGCCCCATCCAGTGTGGCCGCCATGCCTCGGGAATACCACCCCACTCCTGACCCCATGTCCTCAGGTCTATGCTACAAGCTTGCCTGAGCCAAGAAGGGATGCCAGCCCTTCAGAACAGGGCATGGAAATTTACTAAATCATGCACAGTCGTTCACTCTCCGGAGAAATAAACCACTTACCAGGGAGATTACTTCAAACCACCAGCCTCTCCAAAAATACACTTTTGATAACATTATTTTTTCAATTGCATCACCTTCACTTCCAGTGACACACTTTTGACCGGCCGTGCTGTGGGAATCTGAAGAAGACTACATGCATTTCTCAACAGATGTGGTCTGAGGCTGGGCACGGTGGCTCAGGCCTGTAATCCTAGCACTTTGGTAGGCCAAGGCAGGCAGATCATTTGAGGTCAGGAGTTCGAGACCAGCCTGGCCAACATAGTGAAACCCCCGCCTCTACTAAAAATACAAAAATTAGCTTGGTGTGGTAATCCCAGCTACTTGGGAGGCTGAGGCAGGAGAATTGCCTGAACCCAGGAGGCAGAGGTTGCAGTGAGTTGAGATCGCACCACTGGACTCCACCCTGGGCAACAGAGCAAGACTCTGTCTCAAAACAAAAAATATGTGTTCTAATTGCGGGGAGAAGCAGAAATAGGGGTGGGGAAGCTGATTTTGGGGAAGCTGAGGAACCCTCCTGAGCCCAAAAGGCCCCAGATTTACACAGTGAGCATTTTTCCAACTCACTTTATACCCGTCAAAAAGTCCATTCAATTAGAGATTGATGTGGATTAACAAGCACTTTCTTTTCAGGATGCATTGCTTCTGGGAGGGTTCTGAGTTGACAATCTTTCACACTTTAGTGTGAATCATTCTAATACAGAGGGAAAGGGAGTGGAATTCAGGAAACTAAAGTCTCTGGAGTAATTATGGCAGAGTGGGCCTTACCTGAGATCCAGAGCTTCATCTGGGAGCACAGCCTTGGATGAATCACAGCCGGGGCCTCGGCCTCTGCACCGTATTGACCATTCACGGGCAGATCCCCCTAGGCCCCAGCCCCCAATGCCTTCAGGCTGTGAGTAGTTTGTGGGCCTGGCTCTGCCATTAACTTGCTATGTGACTTGAGGAAATCACACAGCTTTAGTGACTCTTAAAGCTAGAAGGAAATATCCCCAGGGGTCACCTGGTTCCATGATCCCAGAACCCAATTTCTAGACTACAGAACACATAGTCCCTATCGGCCTGTCCAAGGTTGGCTCTCCCAGAAGCAGAGCCTGAGACAGGCTTTCAGCTTCATATGATTAATGAAGGGAGGGAAGCTCAAGACAGAAGGCTATCTTTTATTTTTAAACAGGGTCTCCCTATATTGCCCAGGCTGGAGTGCAGTGGTGCAATCATGGCTCATTGCATCCTTGACCTCCTGGGCTCAAGCAATCCTCCAATCTCAAGCAATCCTCCTGCTCCTCCCGAAGTGCTGGGACCACAGGTGTGAGTCACCACATCCAGCTATTTATTTATTTATTTATTTATTTAAGACGGAGTCTTGCTCCGTCACCCAGGCTGGAGTGCAGTGGTGTGATCTCGGCTCACTGCAAGCTCTGCCTCCTGGATTCAAGTGATTCTCCTGTCTCAGCCTCTGGAGTAGCTGGGATTACAGACACCTGCCACCACGCCCAGCTAATTTTTGTATTTTTAGTAGAAACAGGGTTTCACCATGTTGGCCAGGCTGGTAACCTTTTAAAATTTTGTGTAGATATGGGGTCTCACCATCTTGCCCTAGGCTGGTCTCAAACCCGTGAGCTTAAGCGATCCACCTGCCTCAGCCTCCCAAAGAGCTAGGATTACAGGTGTGAGCCACTACACCCAGCCTGAAAGCTATTTTTAAATAGCACCACAGCGTTGTTCCATTTGAGGCAAAGAGGTCAGGCTTTTGCACCCCTAATTCAGCCAGTGGCCCCCCTGCAGGTGTAGAGTGGTATAAAATCCCAGGTATCTCCAGCAAGGTGACCGGGAGAAGGACACGAATCTGCCACACCTGGCAGCCCTTCCCCCTTCACAGCAACTAGGAAGTGGGTACAAGAGTGAGTTCAGGCAATCTGGGGGCACCAACCCTTCCTTCCAGTTTCAAGAGGCTCTCACATATGTTTCAAAATATGAAGTCCCCAAGCCCAGGAGTTCGAGACCAGCCTAGGCAACATGGAGACACCCATCTCTACTAAAAACAGAAAAATTAGCCAGGCGTGGTGGTACACACCTGTAGTCTCAGCTACTCAGGAGGCTGAGGCGGGAGGACTGCCTAAACCTGGGACATGGAGGTTGCAGTGAGCTGAGATTGTGCCAGGCCACTATACTCCAGCCTGGGCCGCAGAGCAAGACCCTGTCTCAAACAACAACAACAAGAAAGAAAAAAGAAGCCCTCCAAATCACACAGGATGGAAGGGGAGGGAAGAATGCAAGCTTTTTTTTCATTTACAGAAGATTCTTGGAATCTGCCCTCAGAATCAACCCTAACTGCTCCCCGTGGCTTCCCGGCAGGCTTGGGCAAGCCCCTCCTTCCTCCTTACCCCAGCTCCACCCGCTGTCCCGCACCAATGGCTGCTCCCTGAGGACTTTGCCTTCTCTCTTCCTGGAATATTCCACAAGAGATTTCTCCCCAGCCGGTTTCTTCTTGTCAACTCAAACATCACCTCCATAGAGATGCCTTCTCTGGCCGCCAGGCTACCCCTGTCATACCCTCTGTGGCACTTTCCTCACAGCACTGGACACTCGACATTATCCTAACTGTGTTCAGTTGTGTGTTATGTGTCTGTCTCCCCACAGGAATGACCACGGGCTCTGGGGACAGAGCCTGGTTCTGGTGTCATCACTGTATTCTCAGAGCCTGGCACCTGCTTGGCACATAGGAAACTCTATAACATCTGGCAAATCATATCTGAGTGAATGAACTGGACACGTGGGCCAGATGCCAAAATTCCAGCAGAGAAGGAGAACTGGGTCAACTGAACACTTGGCACTCCCAGACGCTGGAGGAAAACAGGCACAAGACTAGGATGGGGATGAAGGAGATAATCCACCCAGAGTTTTCTTGGCCCTTTGATTCCTCCCTCCTCTCCCAGATCCCTCTCTCAGCTCCTACCTTGAAAAGACGTTCACTTTTTTATTTTTATTTATTTATTTTGTTGTTGTTGTTGAGATAGAGTCTCGCTCTTTTGCCCAGGCTGAAGTGTAGTGGCGCAATCTCAGCTCACTGCAACCTCCAGCTCCTGGGTTCAAGTGATTCTCCTGCCTTAGCCTCCAGAGTAGCTGGGATTACAGGCGCCCACCACCACACCCGGCTAATTTTTATATTTGTTCATAGAGATAATGTTTCGCCATGTTGGCCAGGTTGCTCTCAAACTTCTGACCTCAGGTGATCCACCTGCCTCGGCCTCCCAAAGTGCTGGGATTACAGGCATGAGCCACCACGTCCGGCCTGACATTCACATTTTAAATGGTGCAAGCCTCTCAAAACATCCAGAGGCGTATGGGTTCCGATTCCAATTCTAGCTACAGATCTGAGCCTCTGTCTCCTCACAGGCACCTGCAAGAGGCACAGTGACCATGCCAGCCTCATGGGGTTGCTGAAAGCACTGGCCTCATGGGTAATATCACTCCTTCAGGCACAGGCCTCTGCAAATTGAAACCAAGGCAGGATAAATCCCTACTCCTCAGAGCAGCTGTACACCTCCAGGCTGCAGTCCCAGATGGTCTCTGCCTCAATGCACCTGTGAGATCCCCTAATATCCTCCAGCATTTCCCAGGGGCCAGGTGCTACGCCATGTGCTTGGTACGCACTTGCTTGTTGCTTGATCTGCACAGTGACGTCAATTTATCCTGGGAGCCCCACACCTCCAGGTGTCATTATCTCCATTTAACAAACAGAAGACTAAGGCTGAGAAATGAAGGCACTGGTCCCAGGACTTACAGCTTGCGAGCTGTGGCATAAGATTCAAGAACCCCACTTTCAGGCCAAGTGCAGTGGCTCACACCTGTAATCCCAGCACTTCGGTAAGCAGAAGCGGGCAGATCACCTGAGGTCAGGAGTTCAAGACCATCCTGGCCAACGTGGCAAAACCCCGTCTCTACTAAATATATAAAAATTAGGTGGGCTTAGTGGTGCACATCTGAAATCCCAGCTACGTGGAAGGCTGAGGCAGGGAGAATTGCTTGAACCCGGGAGGCGGAGGTTGCAGTGAACTGAGATCGCACCACTGCACTTCAGCCTGGGCAATGGAGAAAGAATCTATCTCAAAAAATAATAATAATAAATAAATAAAAATAATTTTTTAAAAATAATTAAAATAAAAGAACCCCGCTTTCATCTCATTTAAGTGGCTTGTCACCATCAGCTCATGTCACATGGAAGGAAGGCATGATTACCTCCATTTCACAGAGAAGGGAAGCACAACCCGCCCCCACACCCTGCCTTCCTCGCTGCCTGAGCTCTCCCTGGCACCAGCTCTGCTTTCCAGCTTCCCAGGCGCAGAGACTGAGGCATGAGGCTGAGGTGCAAGTCTGTGCACTGAACCCATGATGAGCCCCAGGTTCCCCCCCAGGCAAGAGAACGAGGCAGAAGAGCCTGCCCCACCTGCACCTGCTGTGGGAAGCAGTTGTCTACATGGCCTTGGCCTAAGTCTCACCCGGGCTGACTCACCTGCACTGCTCAGAGTTGGCGGCAGAGGCTGCAGTGTCTGGAAGCCAGCCCTCTCCCCATCCTTGATCTGTGCATCCTCCCTCTCTCTACCGGATGACCAGGCCCAAAGCTGGGTTTTACTGGGCAACCAGACCCACCATGTGCTGGGGGCACCTAGATTGCTGTATCCTAATCTACTAATCCCATATGCAATTTCAGGAACAAAGAATTAGTTTAATATTTGAAACTCAAGGCCGGTCGTGGTGGCTCAAGCCATAATCCCAGCACTTTGGGAGGCTGAGGCAGGTGGATCAGGTGAGGTCAGGAGTTCAAGACCAGCCTTGCCAACATGGTGAAACACTGACCCTACTACAAATACAAAAATTAGCCGAGCATGGTAGTGTGTGCCCGTAATCCCAGCTACAAATGAGGCTAAGGCAGGAGAATGGCTTGAACCTGGGAGTCAGAGGTTGCAGTGAGCCGAGATCACACCACTGCATGCCAGCCTGGGCAACAGAGCAAGACTCCATCTCAAAAAAAAAAAAAAAAAAAAGAAAGAAAAGAAAAGAAAAAAAGAAAAGAAAAGAAAAGAAAAGAAAATCAATCATTGTAATTCACCATGTTAACAAACTAGAAAAAGAAAAACCGGCCAGGCAAGGTGGCTCACACCTGTAATCCCAGCTCTTTGGGAGGCCAAGGTGGGCGGATCGCCTGAGGTCAGGAGTTCGGGACTAGCCTGGCCAACATGGCAAAACCCTGTCTCTACTAAAAATACAAAAATTAGCCAGGCATGGTGACCGTCACCTGTAATCCCAACTACTAGGGAGGCTGAGGCAGGAGAATTGCTTGAACCTGGGAGGCAGAGGTTACAGTGAGCCAAGATCACGCCACTGCACTCCAGCCTAGGCAACCGAGCGAGACTCTGTCTCAAAAAATTAAAAATTAAAATTAAAAAAAAAAGAAAAACCACACGGTCATCTCAGTGATGCAGAAAGCCTGTGACAAAATCCAACATTTATTCCTAATAAAAACTCTCAGCCAATTATGTAGAGAAGGGAACTTCCTTAACCTGAAAAGGGGCCTCTTCGAAAAATGATGGCTACACGGTGAAAGACTTAGGCTTGCTCTCCAAGATTAAGATCGAGACAAGATAGTGATGTCCACTCTCCTTCCTTCTATTCAGCTTTGTGCTGGAGATTCCAACCAGTGCAATCAGGCCAGAAAAAGGGGGAGGGATGCATATTGCAAAGGAAGAAGTAAAACTATCTTTATTCCCAGATGACAGGATCATTTATACAGAAAATCCTAAGGAATCCATAAAACTGTAAAGCTAATAAATGAATTCAGCAAGGTTGCAGGACACCAGATCAACATAACAAAAATCAGTTGTGCTTCTACAGATTAGCACCAAAAGCTGGAAACAGCCTAAATGTCCATCAGCAAATGAATGGGTAAAAAAATTATGGTATGTCCATACAACAGAATACTACTCAGCAATAAAAAGAAGTGGCTGGGCATGATGGCTTATACCTGTAACCCCGGCACTTTAGGAGGCCAGGGTAGGAGGATCATTTGAGCCCAGGAATTCAAAACCAGCCTGGGCAACATAGTGAAACCTTATCTCTACAAAAAACACAAAAATTAGCCGGGCATGGTGGCACATACTTGTGGTTGCAGCTACTCAGGAGGCTGAAGTGGAAGGATCAATTAAGCCCAGGAGGTTGAGGCTGCAGTGAGCCATGACTGAGCCACTGCAATCCAGCCTGGACAACAGAATGGGATCTTGTCTCAAAAAAAAAAAGTCTAGAAAATCCAAACAAATCTACAATGACAGAAAACAGATCAGTGGTTGTTTCAGGGTGGAGGGGTGGTAGTTGGGGGTGGAGAGTGGGGAGGGAGGAACTACATGAAGGCATGAGGGAATTTGGGCAGTGATTAATAGGTTCACTATCTTGATTTTTGATATACATATTTATTTATTTTTATTTTTATTTTTTGAGACAGAGTCTTGCTCTGTCACCCAGGCTGGAGTGCAGTGGCACAATCTCAGCTCACTGCAAACTCCACCTCCCAGATTCAAGTGATTCTCGTGCCTCAGCCTCCTAAGTAGCTGAGACTATAGGCACCCACCAACACGCCTGGCTAATTTTTTGTATTTTTAGTAGAGACGGGGTTTCACCTGAGCTCAGGCAATCTGTCTGTCTTGGCCTTCCAAAGTGCTAGGATTACAAGCGTGAGCCACCATGCCTGGCAAATATGCATATTTAAAAGTTATCAAGTATACACTTTTGTGCAGTTTATTGCATGTCAATTCCTTCCTCTAAAACTGGGAAAAGATGGTGATGTCTGCTGCCACTCCTTCTATTCAGCACTGTAAAAAAAAAAAAAAAAAAAAAAAAAAAAAAAAAGGCCGGGTGCAGTGGCTCACGCCTGTAATCCCAGCACTTTGGGATGCCGAGACAGGTGGATCACCTGAGGTCAGAAGTTTGAGACCAGGCTGGCCAACGTGATGAAGCCCCGCCACTACTAAAAACACAAAAAATTAGCCGGGTGTGGTGACGGGCACCTGTAATCCCAGCTACGCAGGAGACTGAGGCAGGAAAATCATTTGAACCCAGGAGGCAGAGGTGGCGGTGAGCCGAGATTGCGCCACTGCATTCCAGCCTGGGCAACAAGAGTGAAACTCCATGAAACAGGAGAGGAGGGGAGGGGAGGGGAGGGGAGGGGAGGGCAGGGCAGGGCTCAGTGTAAAAAACAAAAAGAACCTCAATGAGCTGTTTTCTTAAATTGCTTATAAACTGAGTTATCTAGAAAAGGCTAATTTATAAAGGCAGAAAGCAGCATAGAGGTTACCAGGGCTGGAAAGAAGGGAAGAGGAGTTGTTCAATGGGTAGAGTTTCGTTTGGGATGATGAAAATGTTCTGGAACTGGATAGCGATGATGATTACACAACACAGCGAATGCACTGATGTGCATTCGATGCAATTCGATGTGACTGAATTGTACACTTAAAAATGGCTCAAATAGTTTTATGTTTCATGTATGTATTTACCACAATAAAAAGTTATTAAAAAATTTGAATTATATAGAAGTGGGACACTTGCATTTGATGAGAAAGAGGAGGGTCCTGGACTCTTCTCAACCTCGCAAGGGCCCTCTTGTCCTCAGAGACTCAGAACAGCCTTTCTTCCCATAGGACAGACAGCTTCCCCTCTGCCAGGGCAAGGCCCTTGGGATCCTTTGCTCCACAGATCCAGGATCTCCAGAGGGTCAGATCACCTCTGCAGTCCCCACTCCTCTCCCTGATGACTGACTGGCCTCAGCCCCTTTGCACCTGCTATTTCCAATAAGCAAAACACCCTTCTCCCTTCCCCCACCAGCCTAATCCTGGCTCTGAGAGGCCTTGCCCCCTCCGTCACCAGCAGCAGAACACCCCCAACACACAGAGACATGCGCACACACACATGCACGCATGCACACAAACCCCCAGGCTCTTTGACTTCAGCCCTTGAGCCACAGGAGGCTGCCAGCCTCTCCAAGGGGCTGGCTTTTTGTGTCCCCAGGCCCTCGGTCCCCGCTCTTCCTTCAGCCTACTGGAAGTATCCTGCACATCACTTTGTTCCTGGGCACCAGGACGGGAGCTCCTTATCGGACTTTCCCTAACTCCTTTCTGTCTCCTGACTTTTTGAGTCCAATCTAGACCTGGCACGGCTGATCCACTGCCAGGGATTGGGCTGAACCAGTCCCTTTTTGACTAACTCAGAAATGTCCCTAGTGGAGAACAATGGGGAAAATGGAATTCTTGGTGAACAGAGCATCTTTGTTTCAAATGTGTCAACAGACAGAGGATGGACTATGAGGACTTAGGCAGACACCCACAGGCTGCTGGACGCCTGGTTTTGGTTTCCCCCTCCTGACTTGGGACCTAGAGAGCAAATCATTTTCTTTCTCCAGGCCTCACTTTACCCATCTGAAAAATGGAACTTGAGAAAGTCCTCCTCAAATTCGGTGGGGCCAGTGGTGTAGGGGAAATGGGTGTTTGCAGAGGTCCCCACTTGTGAGGACAGTCTTAGGCACACAAGGGCTGTTTGTCTGCAAAGGTGTGTTCCCAGGTTTGGCCTTACATTTTTTTATTTTGGGTTCAAGTCTTGCTCTTCAAAGGATGCTGGTGGGGGACATCCCTGCCCCTCCGAGGGCCTGGCTTACAGGCTCTGCTATTCTGGTTCATGGTCAGATTTGCTGTTACATCTTCCAAAGCGATGGGCAACTGTAATTAAATAATCATTCACTCATAGTTTCACGTATTTCTCCTCCACTGGAACATCAGTCCCACTGAATTCCAGGCACCTCAGAGCTTCATTGTGCTAATTAAAGCAATTAATGCAGGCAGGCCATAGTCAAGGGCTGTCATGTCTTTTCTGCTAACATGTATCAACAAGGGAAAAAATTGTGGTATGTCCATACGATGGAATCTACTCAGCAATAGAAAGAATCAGGCAGGCACAATGGCGCACACCTGCAATCACAGCCCTTTGGGAGGCTGAAGCAGGAGGATCACTTGAGCCCAGGAGTTCACGACCAGCCTGGGCAACATGATGAGAACCTGTCTCTACAGAAAAAATTTTAAAATTATCTGGGCATGGTGGTGCACACCTGTGTGTAGTCCTAGTTATTCAGGAGGATGAGGTGGGAGGATCATCTCAGCCCAGGAGGTTGAGGCTACAGTGAGCCAAGATCATGCCACTGTACTCCAGTCTGGGTGACAGTGTGAGACCCTGCCACTAAAAAATACATAGGCCGGGTGCGTTGACTCACACCTGTAACCCCAGCCCTCTGCGAGGCTGAGGCAGGCAGATCACCTGACGTCGGGAGTTCGAGACCAGCCTGACCAACATGGAGAAACCCCGTCTCTACTAAAAATACAAAATTAGCCTGGTGTGGTGGCACATGGCTGTAGTCCCTGCTACTCGGGAGGCTGAAGCAGGAGAATTGCTTGAACCCGAGAGGTGGAGGTTGCGGTGAACAGAGATCACGCCACTGCACTCCAGCCTGGGCAACAAGAGCGAAACTCCATCTCAAAAAAATAATAATAAATACAAAATAAATAAATGGTATATTTATTATGTTGTATCTAAATTTGAACGTGTTTTATGGTGTTTCTCTTCAAACTAGCAAATCTTCCATCTGGCTGTGAACTGTCTCTTACATTTCCTTGTTTTTGCACTGATTTTTTTAGTCTTTTTTTTCTCCAGTGGAACTACAGCGCGGATGTCAGTCACAGGGCCCAGCTCCCTGGTGGCCACACAGGAGATGCTCATGGAAAAACTAGTAGAATGAGAGAAAAACAGCCCGGACTCCCACTCAGGGCTGGGTTGGAGGGCCACAGAGATAGTGCTACCTCATTTCAGCGATGTTTGGGGGCCATGAAACATGGATTCACGCTGACAATGCCCCCCAGGACAAAGCTGAGGCTACCTCCGCTGGAATAAAGTAACTACAGGGAAAAAGGATAAGAATAGTAACAACAACAACAATAATAAAATCTGCTGGGCACGGTGCACACCTAGTGTCCCAGTCACTTGGGAGACTGAAGCGGGAGGATCCCTTGAGCTCAGGAGTTCAAGATCAGCCTGGGCAACATAAGGAGATCTCATCTCTAAAAATTAATTAATTAGTTAATTAATAGTTAATGTTAGTCACTTTATGTCATTTAATTCTCCCTCCCTACTACGGCTACCACCCCTCCCCTGACACATACACACACGCACACACACACACACACACACACACATCAATTCCAAAGCTAGGAATCCTCACTCTCATTTTAATTTATTTTATTTTTGAGATGGTCTGGCTCTGTTGCCCAGGCCAGAATGCAGTGGCATGATCACGGCTCACTGCAGGGCCCAAGTGATCTTTCCACCTCAGCCTCCTGAGTAGCTGGGACCACAGGTGTGAGCCACTGCTCCCGGTTCAACCTCATTTTAAAGATAAGGAAACCAAAGCTCAGAGAGTTTGGCAACTTGCCTAAAGCCATGCAGCTGGCAAGCTGGGGAGCAAGTATGAAATCTAGATTGCTCTTGCTGTAACTCTACATTCCCAGCAAGGGTCTGAAAGCAAAGGAAGAGACCACATTCCCCCAGCCCAGCAGTTCTGTGCAGCTCAAAAGCCTGATTGTGAGGCCAAAGGAGCCTGGCCTCCACGGCTCACTGCACCCATGAGGATCTGGCACTGGAGTGGGGAGACCTGAGTCTGGCAACTTCGGAGTCTCAACACAGGGGCTGCATGCCCTACCTTGAATTTGTCAGGGCAGTCCACTCCAGCTGTAGCCCAGAGCTGTTGGGCCTGGAAAGGAGTGATTCCACTTCACCACGGTTGGGTTTGCCATCTTTACTTCCTCAAAAGCTGGAACGTGTGTGGCCCTCACCCTTTGGTCTCCGTGAGGCCCTCTCTGTCTGGGCTCAGGCTGGGGCTGGCAGCTCAGTTTCGTTGTCTCTGGCCAGGCAGCCAATTGGACAAGGGCATCTTTGGCTCTGCCAGGGCCATGAGAAGGCCCCTTCCAGGTAAGGGAAGACAGCCTTTCATTCCCTCTGTCCCCACCCCACCTGGGGCTGCTGGGAAACCCAGCAGAAGGCTGGCTTCTGATTAAAAAGGGATTGGGACCAGATGACAGTGGCTCACGCCTGTAATCCCAGCACTTAGGGAGGCCAAGATAGGCAGATCACTTGAGGTCAGGAGTTCGAGACCAGCCTGGGCAACATGGCGAAACCCCATCTCTACTAAAAAAAAAAAAATACAAAAATTAACTGGGCGTGTTGGCGCACACCTGTAATCCCAGCTACTTGGGAGAGGAGGTAGCAGAATCGCTTGAACCCGGGAGGCAGAGGTTGCAGTGAGCCTAGATCTCACCATGAGACTTTGTTAAAGAAAGAGAGAGAGAGAGAAAGAGAGAAGAAAAGAAAGAAAGAAAGAGAGAGAGAGAGAGAGAAAAGAAAGAAAGAAAGAAAGAGAGAGAGAAAGAAAGAAAGAAAGAAAGAAAGAAAGAAAGAAAGAAAAAGAAGAAAGAAAGAAGAGAAAGAAGAAAGAAAGAAAGAAAGAAAGAAAGAAAGAAAGAAGAGAAAGAAAGAAGAGAAGAGAAAGGAAGGTAGGAAGGAGGAAGAATCGAAGTAGTGGAAGGAGGTAGTCGGAGTGAAGTGCAGGGAAGGAAGGAAGGAAGGAAGGAAGGAAGGAAAGGCAGGCAGTTCTTGACATAACAGGTGTAAGACAAAGTAATAAACCTAAGAAGTCCTGTTTGCTCATTTCTGCTTGCCAGCAGAATTTCACAAAGCCCCCTGGCTCTCTGACAACATGCAGCTCTCCAGAAAGATGCTTGAAGACAAAACAGGATAGAGTACTTCACCCCCCGCCATCTCTTGCCTGAGTCAGTATATTCCTTAAAACATGCGTGACCCTAGCCTTGCCTTTTGCTGAACATAAGATAACATCTTACAAGGTTAGTGATAATGCCTCTAATCTATAACCAGATGGACTCTTACACTCACCCTTGATGTGGTTCTACTTTAATGTAACTTCTGAGCAGGCCTGACGTGATTTTGCACCTTCTGAACCCCTACTACCTGTGTATGAGCGATGAGCTGAAACCCTGCCTTAGAGCAGTCTGACAGAACTGCTCCTGGACTGCAAGCATCCGTCTATTGCCCTCAGTAAGACTTCTGAATAAAACTAATTTTAATTCTTTAAAAGATTGATTTTTTTTTTTTTTTTTTTTTTTTTTTTTGAGACGGAGTCTTGCTCTGCCGCCCAGGCAGGAGTGCTGTGGCCGGATCTCAGCTCACTGCAAGCTCCGCCTCCCGGGTTGACGCCATTCTCCTGCCTCAGCCTCCCGAGTAGCTGGGACTACAGGTGCCCGCCACCTCGCCCGGCTAATTTTTTTTTTTTGTATTTTTTAGTAGAGACGGGGTTTCACTGTGTTAGCCAGGATGGTCTCGATCTCCTGACCTCGTGATCCGCCCGTCTCGGCCTCCCAAAGTGCTGGGATTACAGGCTTGAGCCACCACACCCGGCCAAAAGATTGATTTTTATTTTTTAGTTTATGAGGCGGAGTTTCACTCTGTCGCCCAGGCTGGAGTGCAGTGGCACAATCTTGGCTCACTGAAGCTTCCGTGTCCTGGATTCAAGCAGTTCTCCTACCTCAGCTTTCCATGTAGCTGGGATTATAGGTGTGCACCACCATACCTGGCTAATTTTTGTATTTTTAATAGAGTCGGGGTTTTGCCATGTTGGCCAGGCTGGTCTCAAACTCTTGACCTCAGGTGATCCACCAGCCTTGGCCTCCCAAAGTGCTGGGATTACAGGTGTGAGCCACCGCGCCCAGCCAAAAGATTGATTTTTTTTTTCTTTAGTTGACAGAAGCACCAGGAGCAGTGCAGGTTCTTGAGCAGGGGTGTGGCCTGAGGAAAACATTAGTTTACTAAATACTAATTTGCAAGGTGAACTGGAGGCAAAAGCTAAAGGCCAGGATGCCAACCATTCCCTCAAGTCCTGTGATATAGGAAGGTGACCTCTAAGGGGTCGCTGATGGAGGATGGTGTGCCTAGAAGGGCCTGCCTGGCAGGAGGTTCTGGGGGACGGATGGTTTGAGCCATGCCAAGATGGAGAAGCATCCCAGACCCTTTAAGGAACTGCCCTTTGACCAGGCGCGGTGCCTTACGCCTGTAATCCCAGCACTTTGGGAGGCCGAAGCGGGCAGATCACCTGAGGTCAGGAGTTTGAGATCAGCCTGGCCAACATGGCAAAACCCCGTCTCTACTAAAAATACAAAAAATTAGCCAGGCATGGTGGCAGGCACCTGTAATCCCAGCTACCAGCTACTTGGGAGGCTGAGGCAGGAGACTTGCTTGAACCCAGGAGGCGGAGGTTACAGTGAGCCGAGATTGTGCCATTGCACTCCAGCCTGGGCGACAAGAGCAAAACTCCATCTCAAAAAAAAAGAACTGCCCCTCCAAGGCCTAGGCCACCCAGGCATTTCCTGGCCTATTCCGGAGAGGGACAGCTATATAAAGAATCACATCCTTGACAACAAAATGGGTACCATTTAATAGATGCAGGTACCATTAAATAAATTTAATAGATTTAATGGGTACCATTAAATAGATTTAATAGATAACATTGCTCACATCTGTATAGAGTGTCTGTCATCACGTAAGAAAACACATTCTGCCTTTAGGAATTGAAGAGCTAGGCCGGGCGCGGTGGCTCAAGCCTGTAATCCCAGCACTTTGGGAGGCCGAGACAGGCGGATCATGAGGTCAGGAGATCGAGACCATCCTGGCTAACACGGTGAAACCCCGTCTCTACTAAAAATACAAAAACTAGCCGGGCGAGGTGGCGGGCGCCTCTAGTCCCAGCTACTCGGGAGGCTGAGGCAGGAGAATGGCGTAAACCCGGGAGGCAGAACTTGCAGTGAGCTGAGATCTGGCCACTGCACTCCAGTCCGGGCGACACAGCGAGACTCCGCCTCAAAAAAAAAAAAAAAAAAAAAAAAAAAAAAAAAAAAAAACAAGGAATTGAAGAGCTGCATTTTGTAGGAGATACATATGTTTGAAACGTGTTCATTGATAAAATACTCCAGTCTTTCTGGATTAGTCCTTACTTGGCAATTTGTAACAAGAACTAAAAAACTGGACTGGGAGCAGTGGTTCACACTCGTAACCCCAGCACTTTGAGAGACCAAGGCAAAAGGATCACTTGAGCCCAGGAGATCGAGACCAGCCTGGGCAACATGGAGAGACTCCATCTCTACAATAAAATTAATGATTAGCCAGGCATGGTGGCATGTGCCAGTGGTCCCAGCTACATGGGAGGCTGAGGCAGGAATATTGCTTGAGCCCCGGGGCTCAAGGCTGCAGGGAGCCATGATAGTGCCACTGGACTACAGCCTGGACCACAGAGCAAGACACTGTCTCCAGAAAAAAAGGAAAAAGCTGGCCAGGCGCGGTGGCTCATGCTTGTAATCCCAGCACTTTGGGAGGCCGAGGTGGGTGGATCACCTGAGGTCGGAGTTCGAGACCATCTTGACCAACATGGAGAAACCCCGTCTCTACTAGAAATACAGAATTAGCCAGGTGTGGTGGCGCATGCCTGTAATCCCAGCTTCTAGGGAGGCTGAGGCAGGAGAATCGCTTGAATCTGGGAGGCGGAGGTTGCGGTGAGCCGAGATCACACCATTGCACTCCAGCCTGGGCAACAAGAGCGAAACTGTCTCAAAAAAAAAAAAAAGAAAAAAGAAAAAGCTAAAAAACTGCCTGAACTCTGTGAGGGGGTAACTTCACTTTAGGAGATGGGCCACTAGGAAATAAGGAAGTCAGTAATGACCCAAAGCAGTGCCACTTGGGAACTATCCCAGAGCGCAACAGAGGAGAAGGGGCTCAGTTCACTAGGAGGGTTAAGCAGCAGGCACCCACCTGAGCTGCTCAAGTGATCTACATACAAACAGGTTGAGCTGGGGACGACCTCTACTGAGTGTGCCTATACCCTGGGTGCCGGGGCCTGTGGGGGTAACAGCGTATTATGGGTACAAGCACAGGTCTAGCTTCAGAGTCCCATCCTCCTCTGTGAAATGGGAATGAGGCTGGGCGCGGTGGTTCATGCCTGTAATCCCAACACTTTGAGAGGCCAAGGGAAATCACTTGGGACCAGGAGTTTGAGACCAGCCTGGGCAACATAGCCAGACCCTGTCTCTACAAAAAAACACAATTTTTTAAATAAAGAGGCAATGAAAATTGCAGTCAGTGGTAAGCTGTCATTACTATAAGCATGACACACACAGATAATAGCCGCTCCACCCTCACTGCAACTGCAACTGGACACAAATATTTTTGGAAGGGTGCGGGGGACGGGTACAGAGAGGCATATGGGTGGCTGCAGGGGCTCCAGTTTCTGAGGCAGTGGGGGGAAATGGGATGCCAGTGTGCCCAATGCCATGTGGAGGAGAGTGACCTCCAGCCTGGGAGGAAGACGCGGGGGGAAGTTGATTTGGCCCAGATCTGCCACACAGATGCCTGCTGTGCAGCAACTCACTCTCCCTGGCTCCATATCACAGCCTGTGAAATTCTTCACTATAAATCTAACAAAATATGCACAAGATCTGTATGAGGAGTACTATACAACCCTGATGAAAGAAAGCAGAGAAGGTCTAAATAAATGGAGAGATATTCCATGTTCATGGATAGGATGATTCAATATTGTTAAGATATTTGTTCTTCCCAACTTTGTAGATTCAATGCAACACAATCAAAATCCCAGAAAGTTATTTTGTGATATCTATAAGGTGATTCTAAAGTTTACATGGGGTAGCAAAAGACCTAGAAGGACAACACAATGCTGAAAAAGAACAGAATTAGAGAACTGACACTCCCTGCCTTCAAGACTTATTTAAAGCTATAGCAATTAAGATAGTGTGGTATTGGTGAAAGAACAGACAAATAGATCAATGGAACAATAGGGAACCAAGAATAAACCCACACAAATAGAGTCAACTGATCTTTGACAAAGGAGCAAAGGCAATTCAATGGCAAAAGGATACTCTTTCAACAAATGGTGCTGGAATGATTGATCGTCCACATGCAAAAAAAATCTAGATATTGCCAGGTGCACTAGCTCACACCTCTGATCCTAGTGCTCCGAGAGGCTAAAGCAGGAGGATTGCTTGAGGGCAGGAGTCTGAGATCAGGCTGGGCAACACAGCAAGGCCCCGTCACCACAAAAAAAAAAAAAAAAGAAAAAAATAGCCCAGCATGGTGGCATGCACCCATAGTCCCAGCTACTCAGGAGGCTGAGGTGGGAGGATCACTTGAGCCCAGAGTTCGAGACTGCCTGAGCCACGATCGTGCCACTGCACTCCAGCCTGGACAACAGAGTGAGTTCTTGTCTCAAAAACAACAACAACAACAACAACAACAACAAACTAGGTACTAAGAAATCTTGATTCTAAGGTCTGACCTTAGACCTTTCACAAAAATGTGTTCAAAATGAAACGAACCTAAACATAAAATGCAAAGCTATAAAACTTCTAGAAGATAACATAGGAAGAAAATCTAACTGATCTTGGGCTTGGTGATGTTTTTCTATATACCAAAAGCATGATCCTTGAAATAAAAAATTGACATTAGACTTTATTAAAATTAAAAGCTTCTGTTCTGCAAAAGACACTATTGCTAGGAAAAATGATAAAATATTTGCAAAAGACATATTTATAAAGACCTTGTATCTAAAATATACAAAAAAAAAACTCTTAAAACTCCACAATAAGAAAACAAACAACCCAGTTAAAAAATGGACAATACGGCCGGGCGCAGTGGCTCACGCCTGTAATCCAAACGCTTTGGGAGGCTGACACAGGAGGGTCGCTTGAGGCCAGGAGTTCAAGACCAGCCTGGCCAATATGGTAAAACCCCGTCTCTATTTATTAAAAAAAGAAAAAGAATAAAACTTGTGTTTAAGAAAAATTTAAAAATACGGCCGGGCGCAGTGGCTCACGCCCGTAATCGCAGTACTTTGGGAGGCCGAGGTGGGCAGATCATTAAGTCAGGAGTTCAAGACCAGCCTGACCAACATGGTGAAACCCCGTCTCTACTAAAAATACAAAAATTAGCCGGGCGTGGTGGCATGTGCCTGTAATCCCAGCTACTCAGGAGGCTGAGGCAGGAGAATCGCTTGCACCCAGGAGGCAGAGGCTGCAGTGAGCCAAGATCGTGCCACTGCACTCCAGCCTGGGCAACAGAGTGAGACTCCATCTCAAAAAAAAAAAAAAAAGAAAGAAAGAAAGAAAAAGAAAAAGAAAAAATAAACCAATAAATAAATAAAACTGCTTTGTAAAAGTCTACTGATTTTTTTAAGGAAGTTTAAAAGCTATTTTTAAAATAATTATTCAGCAACTGGAGTAGGCTTTGCAGGCAGAGAGCCCAGGATTCAAGTCTCAGAGACCTGAGCCTGCCACGCTTCCTCCTCTGGGGTTTACAGCCACACCTTCCAGGGTCGGGTTAAGGGTCCCAGAACTCTGTCACAGCAGCACAAGAGTCAAAAGTTATGTTGCCACCTGATTCTCACAGGCAGAGAGAGGAGAGGCCTTCTATTACACCTCAGGAGGTGGTCAGGGTGGGGTGCACTAGGGAGAGGAGCGAGGGCGAGTAGAACAGGAGGCACCCGCTCCAGTGACATCATCCAACAAAGGTTTCCTGTCTGTGAGGAGACATTGGAAAGCGCCTGGCCCCAGCCCAGCCTCAGCCAGGCCAGTGGGTCTGCTGGCCTTTGGTGCATTGCATGACTGCACTGGGGTCTGGGAAGCCAGAGGGAGGGCTATGGAGTGATCCAGTGTAGTAGAGACAAGAATGAGCCTGGAGCAGGTGGTGGGGGAGTAGAAGGACCACCACCTCCCCACTGCCCCTGTGCCCCTTCCCATGTGGAAACTTGGAGGAGACCCTACGCAGCTTCTTCATCACTACCTAGTACTACCGGGGCCCCCACCCAGGACGGTGGTGAGAAGAGAAAGATCAAATGCACTTTGCTCCTCCAAGCCGCAAGGAGCACAAACATCACTGCCGTGGGACCCAGCCCAGCCCCAGCACAGAGCCTCCGGGCCACAGCAGGGGGAGGGGAGAAGCCGGGCTCCTAGGCATGACTTAAACTCTCCGATCCTCAGTTTCCTCATCTGCAGTATGGGAATATCAGCTGCACGTCACAGGCTGGGCCCTGTAAGAATCCGGGGAGATGGTGCCTGTATAGGGCTCAGCACCCTGCCTGGCACAGAGGTAAATGACAGCTCCCGGTGCCTTCATACAAGGTGACTGCCACCCAAGCTAACAAGGGCGGGTTGGAAGGACGGTGAGGACCTTTTTTTTTTTTTTTTTAAGAGACAGGATCTCACTCCACTACTCAGGCTGGAGTGCAATGGTGTGATCATGGCTCACTGAAGCCTCGACCTCCTGGGCTCAAGCGATCCTCCCACCTCAGCCTCCTGAGTAGCTGGGACTATAGGTACGTGACACCACACCTGGCTAACTGGGTCATTCTGGATAAACTGCTGTCCCTGCCAGAGTCACCCTCTGTCCTAGCTATAAGTGTGGTGGTCATCCTGCCTCAGCTCTGGGGACAAAGGAGGGCACTGGATCACTGCCATCAGGAATGGTGTTTATGGCCTATCAGGGGCCAGGCTGGAGTTGGACAAATTGAATCATGTGGACAAGGTCTTGGCACCCAGAGAGCTGAGCTGGAAAACACAATTGCACAAAAGGCAAAATTAGCTCAACGGCTATGGAACAGACTTTGAGGCCTGGAAGAGAGTTATTAGGAGTGTCTCATTGAATGGCAGGAGATGGAAGGTGTTGAGTGACACGGAGCCTGTCTCTCCCAGTCTCGATCGGCATGGTCCCCACAGTGCTGTCCTGAGACCCCGGATACCCGAGCAGGCTGGGGTGGGCTCTGGATCCACAGAGCAGCCAGCTGACAGTGTGAAGGCAGCCAGAGGGAGGGGCAGCGCACCAGCGGCGGGGGTGTACAGCAGCTACATCTGTACTGTGGGGGTGGCAGTGCACCCCTGACCCCAGGAACTGGCTGCCAGGGGCTGGCACAGGGGGCAGGGAGAGGCCAGCTTGTGGGGGGATGGGTTTGGGAGATTACCACTCAGGATGGAGGGCTCAAGCTGGACTGCCTGGGTTCGAATCCCAGCAACGCCAACTGCTGGCTAACCTTGGGCAGGTGACTTAACCTCTGAGCCTTGGTTCCCAGGTGTTGATAGCCCCTACTGCACAGGGCTGTGGTGAGGATCTGAGATCAAGCCTGTTTAGCTTAACACAGCACCTGGCCCAGTGGAAACAGCACCAGCTACTTCTGTGCTATTGGGCTAGACCTAGCACAAGCCTCCCACCTGGCTTCCCCTCCCTCTGACCCGAGCACTGCCTTTACACTGGCTTGTTATATACAATTTTTGTCTGGACTGGGTCACATCAGAGAGGTGCACAGCCTTGGAGGTACACAGCCTTGGCTCCACCCCCACCTCGCACAGGCACCCCCTTACCTGCCTCCACTAATGGAGAGCTCCCCACTTCACAAAGCAGCCTCTGTTCCTCATGCAGACATCTCTGATCATGAGTTCTCTAGGGTGAGCCCAAACCTCCTCCCTACAACTGCCCCTTAGTGGGAGTGATTTTTCTGCCAGGGACTTTCCAATGTCTGGAATCTGCCCATCCCACACATGCTAGGAATCTCCCAAGCAGGGCCTCATCAAGTCTCCAGGAAGGGTTCCCTGAACCCCAGCCCTCTCCCTCCGTGAGCAGCTTCTGCGGAATGGAGTAATGACTTCCACAGGAACACAGATGCCCCTCCCCTGCGTGGGTCCGTCCAGCTCTCTGGCAACACCTCCCTGAAGGCAGAAAGCCTTGGATTCCCGCAGACCTGATGCTAATAACACAACTCACATGCGTTGCCTCATCCAGTCCTCACCAACCCTGTAAAGGACCTACTATTTTTTCCCTTGTTTTTAAAAATCATGGTAAGGCCGGGTGCGGTGGCTCATGCCTGTAATCCCAACACTTTGGGAGGCCAAGGCAGGACGGTCATTTGAGGTCAGAAGTTCAAGACCAGTCTGGCCAACATGGTGAAACCCCGTCTCTACTAAAAATACAAAAATTAGCTGGGTGTGGTGGTGGGCGCCTGTAGTCCCAGCTACTCAGGAGGCTGAGGCAAGAGAATCACTTGAACCCAGTAGGCGGAGGTTGCAGTGAACCAAGGTCGCGCCACTGCACTCCACCCTGGGCAACAAGAGCGAAATTCTGTCTCAAAAAAAAAAAAAAAAAAAGGAAAAAAACCCACAAAAGGTAAAATGTACCACAGCTATAAAAAAGAATGAGATCACGTCTTTTGCAGGAACATGGATGGAGCTGGAGGCCATTATCCTCAGCAAAGTAGCACAGAGCAGAAAATCAAATACTGCAAAAGTGGGAGCTAAATAATGAGAACTCACAGACATACAAAGGGGACAACAGACGCTGGGGTCTGAGGAGGGAGGGTGGGAGGAGGGAAAGGAGCAGAAAAGATGACTATTGGATAGTGGGCTTAATTCATGGGTGATGAAAAAATCTGTACAACAAACCCTGATGACATGAGGTGGCCTGTGTAACAAACCTGCATGCGTACCCCTGAACCTAAAATAAAAGTTAAAAAACATTTGACCAACTCAACCTTTTTTTTTTTTTTTTTTCGTGAATCACTCTGTTTCCTGTTGCCCAGGCTGGAGTGCAGTGGTGTGATGTCGGTTCACTGCAACCTCCACCTCCTGTGTTCAAGCGATTCTCCTGCCTCAGCTTCCCAAGTAGCTGGGATTACAGGTGCCTGCCACCACTCTCAGCTAGCATTTTTTTTCCAGTGGCATTAAATACATTTATATTATTGTGTTACCATCACCACCATCCATTTCCAGAACTTTTCATCTTATAAAACCAAAACTTTATATCTATTCCTCCTTCCCCACCCCCAGCCCCTGGCAACCACCATAGAAACATTCTACTTTCTGTTTCTATGAGTCTGGCTAGTCTAGCCCCTTACATAAGTAGAATCATACAGTATTTATCTTTTGTGCTTGGCTAATTTCACTGAACATGATTTCCCCAAAGTTCATTCATGTTGTAGCATGTGTCAGAATTCCCTTCCTTTGTAAGGTTGAATCATACCACATTGTGTATATTTATGGCACATTTTTTTTTCCATTCATCTGTTGATGAACACTTGAATTGCTTCTACCTTTTTAGCTACTGTGATGGGTGCTGCTATGAACATGGGTGTGCAAATATCTCTTTGAGACTCTGCTTTTAATTCTTTTTGGTATATATCCAGAAGTGGGATTGCTGAATTGTATGGTGATTCTATCTTTAATTTTTTTTTTTTTTAAATGAAATTTCACTCTTGTTGCCTAGGCTTGGAGTGAAATGGTGCAATCTCAGCTCACTGCAACCTCCACCTCCCGGGTTCAAGTGATTCTCCTGCCTCAGCCTTCTGAGTAACTGAGATTACAGGCATGTGCCTGGCTAATATTTGTATTTTTAGTAGATATGGGGTTTCGCCATGCTGGCCAAACTGGTCTTGGGTCTTGAACTCCTGACCCTCAGGTGATCCACCCACCTCAGCCTCCCAAAGTGCTGGGATTACAGGCATGAGCCACCGCACCTGGCTCCATTTGTTAATTTTTTTCAGGAACCACTAAACTAGTTTCCATAGCAGCTGCACCAATTAACATCCCCACCAACTGTGCTCAAGGTGCCAGTTCCTCCACATCCCACCAACACATATTGTTTTCTGTTTGCTTTTGAGACAGAGTCTCACTCTGTCACCCAGGCTGGAGAGCAGTGGCATCACCTCTGCTCACTGAAACCTCCGCTTCCTGGGTTCAAGTGATTCTTATTCCTCAGCCTCCTGAGTAACTGGGACTACAGGCGTGCACCACTATGCCCCGCTAATTTTTGTATTTTTAGTGGAGCCAGGATCTCGCCATGTTGGCCAGGCTGGTCTCTAACTCCTGGCCTTAAGTGATCCGCTCATCTCGGCCTCCCAAAGTGCTGAGATTACAGGCATGAGCCATGGCGCCCAGCCATTTTCTGTTTTTTGTTTTTTGTTTTTTGTTTTTGTTTTTTTTCGATAGCAGCCATCCTGAAGGGTGTAGGGTAGTGTATTGTAGGGAGATTCTCTATTTTTCCCCATTTTAAGCTTAGGAAAGTAGGACTGGAGAGGCGTGGTGACTCTGCCAAGGTCCCATAGGCGGCAGGTGGCAGAGCTGGGATTCAAACTCAGCACTGTTGGCCGGGCGCAGTGGCTCATGCCTGTAATCCCAGCACTCTGGGAGGCCGAGGCGGGCGGATCACGAGGTCAGGAGATCGAGACCATCTGGCTAACACGGTGAAACCCCATCTCTACTAAAAATACGAAAAATTAGCCGGGCGTGGTGGCGGGCGTCTGTAGTCCCAGCTACTCGGGAGGCTGAGGCAGGAGAATGGCGTGAACCCGGGAGGCGGAGCTTGCAGTGAGGTGAGATGGCGCCACTGCACTCCAGCCTGGGTGACAGCAAGAATCTGTCTCAAAACAAACAAACAAACAAACAAAACAAAACAAAACAAAACAAAAAACTCAGCACAGTCTGCGGCTGTGTGGTGCTCTCAGCAGCCCCCATCCCCACAAATCCTTGCTGTGTCACTGCTCCGTGGCTGCCCTAGGGCCTCCAGCATTGATCTCCACCCAGGGCCTGGCCAGGGAGAAGGCAGTGACCCCGAAGGAGACCACCCCTGAGAGTTGCAAGACTGACCCCAGCCCCTGGATCCCCCTGACCTAGGTGACCCTGACACTAGCTAGCATTCTGGGAGGGCCCTCCATCTCACGCAGGCAGGAGCAGGGCCCCAGGGCTAGCTCAGCAGCCGCCAAAGGAGCCGGCAACACCTTGGATTATCTTGCAGGAGAGCAGGGGGCCTGCCAGCAAAGTGACCAAACCAGGTGGCCGCCACAGGTGGACCAGGGCACAGCCCATCTGGGGTCACATCTTACCAGTGCCACCTCCCGCCTGTGTGACCACGGGCAAGCTGGGAGACTTCCCTATGCCTCGATTTCTCCATTTGTAAAACGGGGGAGACTCACTTGTACCTTGCAAGGAGCTCTGAGCATTCAGTGAGCAGCAGACACACATGCCAGGCTGGAGGGCAGGCCCAGGACGGTGCCTGCCATTCCTCCGTACCCCACATCGACCCCACGTCACTCTGCCCTTCACCATGGGAGGGGGTGGCAGAGCCTTAGGATTAAGGCTCCTCTGAGTGGTAACACATTTGTTTTAGTTTGGTTTGGTTTGAGGCTGGATCTTGCTCTGTCACCCAGGCTGGAGGGCAGTGGCACAAACACAGCTCACTGCAGCCTCAACCTCCAGGACTCAAGCCTCCCAGGCAGCTGGGACTACAGGCACACACACCACCAGTTATTTTTCGTAGAGACAAAGTCTTTCCATGTTGCCCAGGCTGATCTCCAACTCCTGGATTCAAGTGATCCGTCTCTGCTTCCCAAAGTGCTGGATTACAGATGTGAGCCACCAGGCCCGGCCTTGAAGGGGTTTTTGTACACCCATGTTTGTAGAAGCATTATTCACAATAGCCAAGAGATGCAAGCAACCCAAGGATCTGTCGACAGGTAAATAGATAAACAAAATACGGCGTATATACACACACATTCAGCCTTAAAAACAAGGAGGCCGGGGCCGGGCGCGACGGCTCACACCTGTAATCCCAGCACTTTCGGAGGCCGAGGCGGGTGGATCACGAGGTCGGGAGATTGAGACCATCCTGGCTAACACAGTGAAACCCTGTCTCTACTAAAAATACAAACATTAGCCAGGTGTGGTGGTGGGCGCCTGTAGTCCCAGCTACTTGGTAGGCTGAGGCAGGAGAAAGGCGTGAACCCGGGAGACGGAGCTTGAAGTGCAGTGAGCCGAGATCGCGCCACTGCACTCCAGCCAAAACAAAACAAAACAAAACAAAACAAAAAGCAAGGAGGCCAGATGCAGTGGCTCATGCCTGTAATCCCAGCACTTTCGGAGGCTGAAGTGGGAGGACTGCTTGAGCCCAGGAGTTCAAGACCAGCCTGTGAAACATAGGGAGACCTTGTCTCTAAAAAAAACAGAGTCTCCCTCTGTCACCCAGGCTGGAGTACAGTGGCACAATATCGGTTCACTGCAACCTCCACCTCCCGGGTTCAAGCAATTCTCCTGTCTCAGCCTCCTGAGTAGCTGGGACTAGAGGTGCGTACCACCAGGCCTGGCTAATTTTTGTATTTTTAGTAGAGACAAGGTTTCATCATGTTGGCCAGGATGGTCTCAATCTCCTGACCTCATGATCCATCCGCCTCAGCTTCCCAAAGTGCTGGGATTACAGGCATGAGCCACCACGCCCAGCCTCAAAAAAAGTATTTTTTAATTGGCCAGGTATGGTAGCACAAGGCTGTGGTCTTAGCAACCTGGGAGGCTGAGGTGGGAGGATCGTTTGAGCCTGCAGTGAGCCATGTTTGTACCACTGCTCTCCATCCTGGATGACAGAGTAAAACTCCTTGAGGACATTATGCTAAGGGAAATGAGCCAGTCACAAAAAGACAAATATTGTATGATTATGATTCCACTTACAAGAGGCACTTACAGCGGTGAAACTCACAAAGACAGATATCTGAAAGGTGGTGCCCAGAGGTTGTGGGGAGGGAAATAGGGAGTCTGGGGAGTCATTTAATAGAGAGCGAGTTTCTGTTTGGCAAGATGAAAGAAGTTCTGGCGATCTGTGGTACAACAACATGGATTTTCTTAACGCTAGTGAACTGTACCCTTAAAAATAATTAAGATGCTCGGGCACGGTGGCTCACACCTGTATACGCAGCACTTTGAGATGCTAAAGCGGGCAGATTGCCTGAGGTCAGGAGTTCGAGACCAACCTGGCCAACATGGTGAAACCCTGTCTCTACTAAAAATACAAAAATTAGCCGGGTGTGGTGGCGGGAGCCTGTGATCCCAGCTACTCCAGAGACTGAGGCAGGAGAATCGCTTACACCAAGGAGGCAGAGGTTGCAATGAGCCAAGATTGTGCCATTGCACTCTAGCCTCAGTGACAGAGCAAGGCTCTGTCTCAAAAAAAAAAAAAAAAAAAAAAAAAAGAGAGAGAGAGAGAAAGCAGGAAGACAAGGAAACAGCAAAGTGCTGGTTCTTGGGAAAGAGAGAAAGGAATAATTGAGAAGATGCCTGGGTGACAAAACCGAAGGGCAGTTGGGACTTGGTGGTGGAGTCCTGGCCAGAGTGTGGACTTTCTCATGCTGGGAGAGGCATGAGCACTGCAGCAGAGCGCTGACTTTTCCCAGTGGCTGCTGGGAAGTCCACATCTCTTTGGCCTTTCCCATTCGTCATTTTGACCTGAACCTTTCTAGCTATAGGCAAGTCTCAACCCATCCACATCCCCCTACGTGGAGAGGACCCCAAGGGGAAAGCCTGGCTGTGTTCCAGGCGTGCTGGGATGCACGGACGGAGCTCTCCAGGCAGCCCCTGGGAAGCTCAGGAAGCAGGTTCCCAGGCCAGTTGCAACCCAGGTCCCAGGGGACACTGCCTCTTACTTATGAGATGTGGCCCTCATACGCAAGCATGCATGACAGCTGGGGCCCAGAACCACCCCAGGATTGTCCCACATCTGGAAGCCACAGTTCTCAGACTTCCATGGAGTCTCTCTCAAGGTCAAAGCGCCACACTGCCCATCTGGGACAAGATGTCTCTCCCTCCTACGGCTGGGTCAGGGAAGGCCACAGGACAGTATTGCCTTGGGGGCAGGGGAAGGGGAGTTGTGGCTTCCAGAAACATTGTACAGAATCCCCAGAAGGAAAGAGCTGTAAGAAGCCTAATTGCGTTCTCAGCCTTAGCGCCATTTTCTGGAAACCTCTGCACCATGAGAGCCAAGTGCAGGAAGAAGTGAATGCGTAGGCTGAAGCACAAAAGAGGAAAGATGAGGCAGAGGTCCAAGTAAACCGCCAGCTTGTTGCACTGTGGAGGCCACAGGAGCAGAGACATGGAATGCCAGGCACTGGGGTTGCTGGTACAAGCTGTGGGACTGCATGCTACTGTCTAGAGCTTGTCTCAATGGATCTAGAACTTCATCGCCCTCTGATCGCCCATCACCTCTTAGACCCACCTAGCTCATAAACAAAACGGCCCATGTTGGTCCTCTGCCCTGGACTTGTGACATTCTGGACTATTTCTGTGTTTATTTGTGGCCGAGTGTAACAACCATATAATAAATCACCTCTTCCTCTTTTAGCTGAAGAATTAAAAAAAAAAAAAAAAGAAGGCTAATAGCCCTGGACCAGGCGCCAGTAATCCCAGCACTTTGGGAGGTTGAGGTGGGTGGTTCACTTGAGGTCAGGTGTTCGAGATCAGCCTGGCCAACATGGTGAAACCCCATCTCTACTAAAGATACAAAAATTAGCCAGGCATGGTGGCACGCACCTGTAATCCCAGCTACTCAGGAGGCTGAGGCATTAGAATCGTTGAACCCAGGAGGCAGAGATCCGAGATCACACCACTGCACTGCAGTGAGTCGAGATCACACCACTGCACTGCAACCTGGGAAACAGAGTCCTCCTCTGAGGCAAGGAGGAAAGATCTACATGCTCTGGTGGTAGGGCTGGGACCAGAACCCAGCACCAGGGCCCCAACTCCCAGGCCAGGCTTACCTGACCCAGGCCTGTCCTGAGAACCCCTCTCTTTGCAGTTATTTATTTTGAGTACAATTAGGGCCCCTGAGATGCAGGGGAAGGCTGGAGGCACACCAGGCCACCAACGACATCAGCTGCCAACACTAGCTTCGTCCCTCGAAGCTGCCAGAACAGGCGTCTCAAAACCTGCTTAAATCCCCTCATCATTGCGAGGCGCGGTGGCTCATGCCTGTAATCCCAGCACTTTGGGAGGCTGAGGCAGGTGAATCAGTTGAGGTCAGGAGTTCAAGACCAGCCTGGGTAACATGGAAACCCCCATGTTACTACTAAAAATACAAAATACTAAATATACAAGAAAACTAAATCTACTAAAAATACAAAATACAAAAATTAGTCAGGCGTGGTGGTGTGTGCCTGTAATCCCAGCTACTCAGGAGGCTGAGGCAGGAGAATCACTTGAACCCGGGAGGCAGAGGTTGCAGTGAGCTGAGATTGGGATACTGCACTTCAGCCTGGGTGATAGAGCAAGACTCTGTCAAAAACAAAACAAACAAACAAACAAACAAAACTCCTTATCATTGAGATCAATTCCAAATTCTCACTTGATCTTCAAAGCTCTTCAAAATCTTATCCCCACCGCCTCCCCTCAACTCATCTTCCAATCCCCCTCTCCCTACAGCCTATGTCAATAGCAGACAGGCATCTTGTGCACGTCTCTCCTTAGTTCGCTGCACCAGGGCCGGCCAACCCAATCAATGTTTGTTGTCCGAGAAAATGAACACATGGATTTTCTGCCTGTCCTTTATGGCTAATTCCAGTACCTTCCCAAAGGCTCTGGAGTGCAGCCTTGACTTTCACAGTAAGGGCTCCTTGGGGCTACTGCTTTATCTGTGTGATATCACGTAATTCTAGGCCAAAGATATTAACACGTCCATTCTGCAAATGAGGAAACTGGGGGTCAGAGAGGTCCAGTGACTGCCCACAGGTGGGAAGTGGTGCGGCCGGGACCAGAATCCAGTCCGACCAGCTCCAGAGCCTATGCTCCTTCTGCTGAACCATGTGCGTAACCTACCCCAGTGACAGCAGGCTGGGGCTGGGCAGGTGCACCTGCAGACGTTCCGGGAACTCTCCAGTATGTCCAGGGATCCCTTAAACCTGCATGTTGAGGAGGGTGGCTGAGAGACAAGAATGGCGGCATCCAGATGTGACAACAGAGGTGGATGAAAGCTTGGGGGTCCCCTAGAGGGAGGCCTGAGCTTGATGCTCCACCTGTCAGCTTTGGGACGGACAGAGGCCTAGTCAAAATATCCTCGAACAGGCAATGAAGCCTTTCACTCTAGTTACCGTGAAGCTGGGTAAGAATAGGATCCAGGCCGAGAAGATGTCTTTGACCTTCTCAATTTTGCCTGGCTTGTTAAAGCCCCAGGCTTGGGGAAGAGGGGGCCTCCAGGGGTGCTTGTTAAACACCAGATCTTATGCTAGATGCTTCACAAACAGGATCTCTGACTTCCAACATTCCTAACAAGTTTTTGTTTTTGTTTGTTTTTGTTTTTGTAGACACAGGGTTTCACCATGTTTCCCAGGCTGGTCTCGAAATCCTAGGCTCGGCCGGGCGCAGTGGCTCAAGCCTGTAATCCCAGCACTTTGGGAGGCCGAGACGGGCGGATCACGAGGTCAGGAGATCGAGACCATCCTGGCTAACATGGTGAAACCCCGTCTCTACTAAAAAAAATACAAAAAAACTAGCCGAGCGATGTGGCGAGCGCCTGTAGTCCCAGCTACTCGGGAGGCTGAGGCAGGAGAATGGCGTAAACCCGGGAGGCGGAGCTTGCAGTGAGCCGAGATCGCACCACTGTACTCCAGCCTGGGCGACAGAGCGAGACTCCGTCTCAAAAAAAAAAAAAAAAAAAAAGAAATCCTAGGCTCAAGCAATCCACCCACCTCAGCCTCCCAAAGTGCTGGGCTTACAGACATGAGCCACCATGCCTGGCCCCTAACAAGTTTTATAACCTCGATTTTACATGTGAACTAACCGAGGCACAATGAAGTTATGTGGTGGAAGTTCGTGGTCAGGCAGCTACTACATACAAACCCAGGCTAGTCAGCCTTCTAAAAGCCAAGCTCCTAACCACTACACTAGACGGTCTCTGTCCCCTTCCTGAGAAATCCCAGAGATCTCAAGTCCCCCGCCCAGCCCATTGTGCCACCATAGCCCTGGAAATCAGTAAATTAGTCCCGCAATTCTCATGAGTGAGCTGACCCCACACATAACATGAGCTGAGCTGCAAAAATGTTCTTGTCCTTGGCCCGGAGTATTCATTCTGGATGCAGAATAAACTCCAAGGAGAAGGGGGAAAAACCAACAACTTCAAATACCAAAATAAAAAAAAAAGTTATTTCCACAGAGTTGTCCATAAAAGTTGAATTATTCATTGCAAAACACCTAGAAGCAACTCAACTTCACCATCAGTGAACAGAGGCTGCCCGCCCAGGGATGGGTCTGTTAACTTGGTGAAGACCATGTGGACCTTAAAACAACATCTAGTTAGTTGGTTTATGTGCATTTAAAAATAAGTGCAAAGTTGGCCAGGCATGGTGGCTCACGCCTGTAATCCCAGCACTTTGGGAGGCCGAGGTGGGTGGATCACTTGAGGTCAGGAGTTCAAGACCAGCCTGGCTAACATGATGAAAGTCCGTCTCTACTAAAACTATAAAAATTAGCTGGGCGTGGTGGCGGGGGCCTGTAATCCCAGCTACTCGGGAGGCTGACGCAGGAGAATCACTTGAACCCAGGAGGCAGAGGTTGCAGTAAACAAAGATCACGTGGCTACACTCCAGCCTGGGTGACACAGCAAGACAACATCTCAAAAAAAAGAAAAGAAAAGAAAAGCGTAAAAGCAGAACACTTTATTTTAATTTCAGAAATCCCATCTGCATGAGAAAGGTTTACCTACGCTGTTGACTTTTTTGCCTCTTTCCTTTAAAGAACTTGAAATCAAGGTTTTTTTGTTTTTGTTTTTTTGTTTTTTTTGTTTTGTTTTTTTTGAGACATAGTCTCACTCTGTTGCCCAGGCTGGAGTGCAGTGGTGTGATCTTGGCTCACTGCAACCTCCACCTCCCGGGTTCAAGTCTGTCTCCTGCCTCAGCTTCCCAAGTAGCTGGGATTACAGGCACACCTGGGTGTACACCACAGCTAATTTTTATATTTTTAGTGGGATGGGGTTTCACCATGTTGGCCAGGCTGGTCTCAAACTCCTGACCTTAAGTGATCCACTCACCTCAGCCTCCCAAAGTGCTGGGATTACAGGCGTGAGCCACTGTGCCTGGCCAAATAAATTAATTTTTGATAAAGTAATACATGCAAGTGATAGTTCACACACACAGTACATTAAGGTCCAAAGACCTACGGCAATATACAGTGGAGCAGCGCCCCATGACCCATGCCAACCATATGAGAATGTAGGTTTGTCAACTGACTAAACTCCGAAGGGCACACACAGAGAAATGACTTGCTTTATGGTTATGTGGATCTGTTTTTTCCAGCAAGGCTGATGAAGGCAAAGGTGAAAAATTGAAACCCAGGGCAGACAGTTCTGCCGAGGCATACTTCTCTGAGGCATACTTCAGAGAGTCTTGGCTGGGACCGTCTTTGTCAAGTCTAGCTCAAGTCCCCCTTCCTGGGATCAGTGAAGCAGCAGCAGAATCGGGGTGGGGAAGCCAGGCCGTCAGAGGCAGAGGAAAGCCAGGCATGGGAGAGAAAGCCTGCTGCCTTCTTACCTGTTCACGTGCCAAGCCTCGGTCTCCTAGGGTTTGCTGGTGGCCTTAAGGGGCTCCAGGGCCCCAAGCAGGTGCCTAAGGGCCACGGGCAGTGGGTGCCAGGTGGGAGAGGCTGAGGCTGCCCCCAGCCCACAGTCCAGGCTTCCCGTCTGATGAGAAGGGCGGGGAAAGCAGGCCTCTGCAGCTCTGCTCAGGAACCGAAGCCAGCAGGGGCGGGGCAGGGCCACGTGGCCCCCGCCTGCCTTGGAGTGTGGAGTAGGAGGGAGCCTTCAACCCAGAGGACCAGCCAGGGGACTGCTCTGACTGAGGGTGCCGGCCAGTTGACTACGAGAAGTCCCCAGAACCCAGGCCCTGACTCCCAGGCAGCTTGGACTGTTTTAAGGGACTACCCCAGCTCCTCTCTAGAACACTTGGACCCAGACAAAAGCCTCTTCTCATAAAACTAAAAGCCAGGTGATGGGGAATTGGCTGTAGTGACACAAGCCTGTAGTCCCAGCTACTCAGGAGGCTGAGGCAGGAGACTCTCTTGAGGCCAAGAGTTCGAGGCTGCAGTGAGCTGCAATTGCACCTGTGAATAACCAGTGTGCTCCAGCCTGGGCAATATAGCGAGATCCTGCCTCTAAAAAACAAAACAAAAAACTGAGTGATGTGGTGGTGACTGGAGTGTGTGTGTGTATGCGTGTGTGTGTATGGGACTGGGGGTCCATTAGGTGGAAGAAAAGGTCTTTCTCTGATACATCATCCCTGTTGAGCACCAATGAGTTACCCAGTCTACAGATAAAGACATGAGCTCCAAAAGGTGAATAATCTTTTTTTTTTTTTTTTTGTGGCGGAGTTTCACAGCAGGGATTATAGGCATGCTCCACCATGCCCAGCTAATTTTGTATTTTTAGTAGAGATGGGGTTTCACCATGTTGGCCAGGCTGGTCTTGAACTCCTGACCTCAGGTGATCCACCCGTGTCAGCCTCCCAAGTGCTGGGATTATACACGTGACCCGTCACGCCTGGCCTTTTCTTTTTTTTCTTTTTTTTTTTTTTTTGAGACGGAGTCTTGCTCTGCCACCCAGGCTGGAGTGCAGTGGCCGGATCTCAGCTCACTGCAAGCTCCGCCTCCTGGGTTTATGCCATTCTCCTGCCTCAGCCTCCCAAGTAGCTGGAACTACAGGCGCCCGCCACCTCGCCCGGCTAGTTTTTTGCATTTTTTTTTTTTTAGTAGAGACGGGGTTTCACGGTGTTAGCGAGGATGGTCTCGATCTCCTGACCTCGTGATCCACCCGTCTCGGCCTCCCAAAGTGCTGGGATTACAGGCTTGAGCCACCACGCCCGGCATGCCTGGCCTTTTCTTTAGACAAGGTCTCACTCTATTGCCCAGGCTAGAGTGCAGTGGCATGATCACAACCCGCTGAGGTCTTGATCTCCTGGGCTCAACTGATCCTCCCACCTCAGCCTCCCAAGTAGCTGGGACCACTACACCCAGCTTTTATTTTTTTTATTTTCTGTAGATACAGATGTCTCCTATGTTGCCCAGGCTCGTCTCGAACTGCTGGCCTCAAGGAATCCTCCTGCCTTAGCCTCCCAAAGTGCTGGGATTTCAGGCTTGAGCCACTGTGCCTGGCCTCGGGTAAGATTCTTCACCCCTTTTCTGGCGCTTGAGCCCAGGAGTTAGAAACCAGCCTGAGCAACGTAGAAAGACCCCCATCTCTGCAAAAATAAAAACGTAGCCAGGCATCATGGTGGCTCATGCCTGTAGTCATAACTACTTGGGAGGCTTAGGCAGGAGGATCACTTGAGCCCTGGAGGTCGAGGCTGCACTAAACTATGATTGAGTCACTGCACTCCAGCCTGGATGACAGAGCAAGTTCCTGTCGCTTTTCTTAAAAAAAAAAAAAGGAGAGAGCAAAAGAATCTTACCTAAGATTTCCCGATTGGTTACTGAGGTCTGACCCCAAAGCCATGCTTTCCTGAGGGACACAGGACCTGTCCTGGTGTGACACGTGGCCTCAGACCCAGCACTTATGGGAGTTGAGGTCCTTTCCCTCAGCACCATCACCAAAGGTACAGCTATTCTCCCTTCACCTGGGTCAGAGCGGGCACCTGCAGGGGTATCTTCAGGATCTCTGCTGAGTTTTCATAGCAGGCTTCCTGATTTTACTAGACGGCATTTGGATTCATTAGGGGTGAGCCAGTGGGGGAGGGAGGATAGAAGAAGGGCTGTGTTCAAAGCCTCCAACTATCCAAGAGGGGAGTCGGTAGTGTTTCACTGAATGTGAGCACAAAATCCGTGATTCAGGAACCTCTTATTAACATCTAGTCTTTCACAGCTGAGCTAGTCTGGAGTGCTGACCTGGCCGGATGCGGTGGCTCATGCCTATAATCCCAGCACTTTCAAAGACCGAGGCGGGCGGATCACCTGGGGTCAGGAGTTCGAGACCACCCTGGCCAACATGGTGAAACCCCGTCTCTACTAAAAATACAAAAATTGGCCGGGCGCGGTGGCTCAAGCCTGTAATCCCAGCACTTTGGGAGGCCGAGACGGGCGGATCACGAGGTCAGGAGATCGAGACCATCCTGGCTAACACGGTGAAACCCCGTCTCTACTAAAAAATACAAAAAACTAGCCGGGCGATGTGGCAGGCGCCTGTAGTCCCAGCTACTCGGGAGGCTGAGGCAGGAGAATGGCGTGAACCCGGGAGGCGGAGCTTGCCGTGAGCTGAGATCTGGCCACTGCACTCCAGCCTGGGCGACAGAGCGAGACTCCGTCTCAAAAAAAAAAAAAAAAAAAAAAAAAAAAAAAAAAAAAAAAAATACAAAAATTATCCAAGCGTGGTGGCAGGCACAATCCCAGCTACTCAGGAGGCTGAGGCAGGAGAATCGCTTGAACCCGGCAGGCAGAGGTTGCAGTGAACTGAGATCACTGCACTCCACCCTAAGCGACAAAGACTCGGTCTCAAAAATAAAAAATAAAAAAAAAAGAAAAAGAATAAAAGAAGAAATGCCAACCTAGTGATAATAGTGCATTTTACTCTGAGTGCCAATGCATGCCACAAGTAGTTGTTCATGAAATGTTTTCTCAATTGGATCGACAAAACTGGATTCCTGGTTTGGCCCTGAACTTGCAACAGGACAATAATGCCCACGCTGGAATGTTCCCTGCTAACTCCCCACCCACCCCCAAGGCAGTGGCCACACAGGCCACACACACTGTCTGCAAGGCCCTGCTGGGAAACTCTGCCAAGGCGTTGATTCATCCGTTGGGCAGCTCGTGGGAGGGCAGACAGGGTGGAGGTGATGGGGGCACAGCCACAGATCTCACTGGGGCCTCACAGAAGCCTGAACACCCCCTGGTGCCCTTTCTGGGGTCTCTTGGCTTGGAATGATGCCCCTTTCTTTCAAATCATCACAGCAGGTCCCCCAGATCTCCCAGGGCCAGAGCCCCAGGTCAGTGGACAAGCCTCAGAACTCCTGCGCACTCAGTCATGTGCGTTTGTGCTACCATGACCCCAGGAGACCAGTTTTTGTTTTTTGGTGTTTTTGAGACAGGTTTTGTTCTGTCATCCAGGCTGGAGTGTAGTGGCACAATCACAGCTCACTGCAGCCTCAAACTCATAGGCTTAAGTGATCCTCCTGTCTTAGCCCCCCTAATTGCTGGGACGACAAGTATGTACCACCATGCCTGGCTAATCTTTGTATTTTTGGAGAAGACGGGGTTTTGTCATGTTGCCCAGGCTGGTCTCAAACTCCTGGGCTCAAGGGATCCTCCTGCCTTGGCCTCTCAAAGTGCTGGGATCACAGGTATGAGCCACCATGCCAGGGCCCAGTAGATCAGTCTTATTCTACCAATTTACAGGCAGGAAACCAAGACTATGCTTAGAGGCTAGTGAGCCCAGGTCATCTGACTCTGTATACAATGCTCTCTTCATGGACTTCGCCGCCTCTTGGCATTTGGCAAGTGGAATCTCGTTTCTGATTGCTTTATGAGGCAGCATTGCCTTTCTCCAGTTACAGCATCGACTCCCTGAAGCCGAGATCCCCCAGCGTGTCCTCGTAACAGCTGGAGGCCCTAATAACCCACAGGAAATGGTAGTACGTCCCTTGACGATCACGTGTCATTAGCTTATACACATATACTAACGGCTCCAAATTAGTAACTTCTAAGCCTAAACGCTACCAAACGACCCAACAAAAGCACCTCTCCTTTCATTCTGAGACTGCAGTCAGAGAAGGGAGCAAGTTCTGTTGAGTCGACTGGGAATTTAAAACTTGAGGACCAGGCTCTTGAAGGCAGAGTGGGACGTGGGAAAATGAGGGGGGCTTGCCTCTGGGCACTGCCAGAGATGCTGGATATGGGGGTGGGGTGGGGTAGGGTGGGGCTAACAGGGCCCCTCAGCCATTCCAGATGGGCTGGCCCAGCTCCTTTTCCAAATCTGAAACTTCCAAACCTGGTTTTCTTTGATAACATTTTTTTTTTTTTTTTTTTTTTTGAGACGGAGTCTCGCTCTGTCGCCCAGGCTGGAGTGCAGTGGCCGGATCTCAGCTCACTGCAAGCTCTGCCTCCCGGGTTTAAGCCATTCTCCTGCCTCAGCCTCCCAAGTAGCTGGGACTACAGGCACCGCCACCACGCCCGGCTAGTTTTTTGTATTTTTTAGTAGAGACGGGGTTTCACCGTGTTAGCCAGGATGGTCTCGATCTCCTGACCTCGTGATCCGCCCGTCTCGGCCTCCCAAAGTGCTGGGATTACAGGCTTGAGCCACCGTGCCCGGCCTTTGATAACATTTTTTTTTTTCTTCATTTTGAACAAGCAGCAATGTTCACTCATTGTCCATCACAGCTACTGATCATAACACTAGACTGTGAAGCAGAAACATGCCCAGACATCACCAGCAGACTCTTTTTTTTGAAACAGGGCTTCACGCCCGGCTTTTTAAATTTTTTGTAGAGATGGGGTCTGTTTCCTGGGCTGGTCTTAAACTTCTGGGCTCAAGCGATCTGCCTGTCTGGCCGCCCAAAGCACTGGGATTACCAGGCATGAGCCACCGTGTAATTGGGAGCAGACACCAGGAACCTATTCTGACAAATGAAGAGGGTTCTAACATCCCGCTGGGATTATGAGCCACAACTACAGGTTTCCTACCATTTCCTGACCTAAAACCTCTGTGGCCCACTCCCCACCTCTTCATTTTTCAGACTTGGGACCTTCTGATTTTTCCTGAAGTCCCAAGGCTGTGGCTGAGGAAATCACACCAGGGCTGTAGGCTCTTCTGAAACTGGTGGCAGGCCCTCCGGCAAACTCACCTCACCACCAACCTCACAGCAACAGACTGCCAGGTTATAAACTCTCCTCCAATCTCTGGGTACAGAAAAGAGCTGGGAGGAGGTGGTTCATGGTAGATGCCCCGTAAACATTTGTGGAAGAAATGAACATAGCAGCCTCTTCTAGTGGGTCAGCATGTCTCCTGATGGCTTAAACAGCTCCAGGCCAAGCGCAGTGGCTCACGCCTGTAAACCCAGCACTTTGGGAGCCCAAGGTGGATGGATCACCTGAGGTCAGGAGTTTGAAACCAGCCTGGCCAACAAGGTGAAACCCCATCTCTACTAAAAACACAAAAATTAGCCGGGCGTGGTGGTGCATGCCTGTAATTCCAGCTACTCAGGAGGCTGATATGAGGCAGGAGTACCGCTTGAACCTGGGAGGCAGAGGTTGCAGTGAGCCGAGATTGTGCTGCTGTACTCTAGCCTGGGCAACAGTTAAGACTTCATCTCAAAAAAGAAAAAAAGAGAAACAGCTCTTGGTTGTGTTGGTTTAGACTGGTGTGTAGCCCACACCTGTCCATTTCAGTTCACCTGAACTTCACAGGGCGTGTTGGGCTATCAGATCACCCAAATGTCAACCAACCATGGCCAAGCAGGTGTTTCAGAGTCTCTGCCTTGTCCCCGAAAGCCATCTGTTCCTCTCCTCCATTGCTACGTTTTCTGGACCAAGTTTGATTTCAGCAGCAGAGATGTTTCTTCTGAACTCTACATATACCCCTTGAAAATTAATTTTAAGGGTGTAACAAAAAATTCACATACAATATTCTATATGCAAATGAGCAACTGGATGGCTCAAACATGTATCACTTCTATTTTGAATAGAAAACAGAATTTAGAGGCTGGGCGTGGTGGCTCACACCTGTAGTCACAGCACTTTGGGAGGTTGAGCCAGGCGGACCACTTGAAGCCAGGAGTTTGAGACCAACCTGTCCAACACGGTAAAACCTCTTCTACTAAAAATGCAAAAATTAGTTGGACATGATGGCACACGCCTGAGGTTCCAGCTACTTGGGAAGCTGAGGTAGGAGGATTGCTTGAGCTCAGGAGATGGAGGCTGCAGTGGGCTGAGATCGCACCACAGCCCTCCAGCCTGGGCAAGAGATTCTGTCTCTGATAAGCAAACAAAAAACAAGAATTTAGGACCAGGCACAATGGCTCACACCTATAATCCCAGTGCTTTGGGAGGCCAAGGCAGGAGGATTGTTTGAGGTCAGGAGTTTGAGACCAGCCTGGGCAACACAGGGAGACCCTGTCTCTACAGAAGTTTAAAAATTAACTGAGTATGGTGGCACACATCTGTAGTCTCCCCTACTCTGGAGGCTGAGGTGGATCGTTTGAGCCCAGAAGTTCATGCCTCAGTGAGCTATAATGACTCCACTGAACTCCAGGCTAGGCAAAGGAGTGAGACTGCCTCTAATAAAAAATTTTTAAAAAAATTAAAAAATAAAACAGAACTTAGGAATTTAAAAAATTTTGAAAGCCAGGTTGATCCCATCTGAATGCCTTAACACTTCTGGCTTTCCTCTAACAAGTTCAAGAAAGGCAGCAGCGTGGGAATAGCACACATTCTGGGGACCAGTGCTCTCCCTGTGAGACGAACCTTTTCCAGCGCTGGCAGCTGTCTCACTAGCAATACATTTACACTAACCAAGAAAAGTAACATTCCAACCAGAACCCCCCTCCTCCAAAGGAATGCTATTCTTGGCAAGAGATCTTCCAAAGGAAACATCTGCAGAACCTCTGCCCGTAAGGTCAGGGGAAAGCTGAGGCAGCTAAAAACTTTTCAGTCCTAGGATCCAAGTCACAAGGGCTTAGCAATGGAACAGGATGGAAGCAAACCCAAGGGCAGATCCCTCTGTCCGAGTTCTGCAGCAGCCTCTGGTGGGTTTTGCAAGGCTGGAGAGAGGTCTCTATTTACCTGGTTGCTCAGTCAAACCACAGGAGTCAATCAGGTCCCCTTAACAATTACACAGATGGGACTTGTCATTGAGCCACATCCAATCAATAAATTATACTTTTGTAGGTTCTGTAGCAACAGCTATGAAAATTCCTTTCCACATATTCAAGTCCGATTCCTTGTCCTAACCCTTCCTCTTACGGAGAACAAGGAGGCGATGGGCAGACTTCCAGAGGAAGCTCAGTGGTGACAACTCCTGACTCCACAGATTTTCCTTTCTTTCATAACCCCTACCTTCTGTATGGAGTCTATGTATTTCAGTCAAACTTGAGTTAGAAAAGAGGCAAGGAGCTGCTCAAATATCTACACTGAGTTCCTCAGATGACTACATGTCAGTATCACACAATTTGATAGAATGGATTTAGGGCCACAGGAAAAAATGAGCCCTGAAATTAGGTTTTCAAAATCTAATTCAGAACTACTGTCTACTATGCAAATTCATGAGCTAAGTGAAAAAACATGTTATTTAGGGATTTGACTCCTGGCAAAACCTGGGTCTCTTTTGACTGATCTAAAACCAAGTCATAATTCAAGATACTTAGTTCCAGGAGACAGTGTCAGGAACCCTCTGCACTGGGCTCTGGGAGGTTCGGATTGTATCTCCTCACCACCATTCCTGATTCTAACCCAGTGCTCACCAGATCATTTGCTCAATTTAGGTGGCTGACCACACGCAGATGAAAGAATGTTTTACTTTGTGAAGTATTGAGAACAGTGAGCTCGTTTCTCCAGGTTCAAGGCACAAGGACAGCCTGGAAGACGAGGGCTTCCCACACAGCTAAATGGGGAATTCTCAGGGATGAGCTGGAACATTTCTGGAACTGGGCCTCTTCCAGCTGACAGGCTCTCATTATACCCTAAAGGCCCTGTGGAACCCACCTGAGATGGGTGCTGCAGACAGGCCACACATAGACACAGTTCTCAGGGGCAGGGCAGTATCCAGGTTCTTCTGTACTGACCCTTCCTATGGTCCTATGGAGCCAAAGATCTCTTTCGGTGCTGTATCAGCAAAAGGGACGACATCTGTTAAGACTCCCCAGCTGGAATTCATGCTAAAATCCCCACACTAATATCCTCAGAGTAGAAGAGGAAGAATCAGCCACCCTTCCTCAATATCCAGTGGCAAAGGGGTGGGTATCCACATGGTTATTGAGCCCATGTTTCATCAGCACAGCAAAAAGAACCAGGAAAAGACAAAGAACCCACCACAGACCTGGGGGTAGGGAGCCACAGAGCGTCCCAAGTCCAAGTAGGCATCTGGAAGGAAGGAGTCTACTCTAACTTAAGAGTCCTGCTCTAACTTGGGCTCAAACCTCCCCCCTACATCCTCATCTCCAGAACAAGACACATGGACGCCAGTCACCTTAAAAACTATGTTTCTGTTTCTTTCTGGTTAGATTCCACAGCAGCAGAACTCAGGAGTGATACTATATCCTATCCAGTCCCGCCACAGCCTTCCTTCCTTCCTCCCACAGAGATAACATTGTACAAAACTGTATTTACAGGAAAACCAGTTAAAAATTAAGTGTGTGTGCAAAAGTAGACAGGAGAGTCAGACATATCAATGTAGGGACGGCTTTGGGGAATAGGGGAATTGGGTTCCACACTGGAACCTGGGGTCATGTATCATGTACCAGGTGGGGAGAAGTGCAGCCAATCTCAGCGCCAATTTGAGGGGAAGCCAGTCATTCCAGGAGAAGAGGTGAGGGGAGAGAGCTGTTGGCTTTCATAATGCAGTCTTAATTATCCAGTCACCCTCCTGCCACATGGCAGAAGCCAGGTGGCGGCGATGGTGGTGGAGGAAACAAAATACACAGTCTCTGGCAAGCCCCATAGGGAAAGGAGGGCTCAGAAGGCATAGCGGGTCCGGATATCCTCGAGTTTCTTGGACACCTCGGGTGGGGTTCGGTCCAATTCTTCAGAGACATTCTTTTGTTTGTTGGGTTCCATGGAATTGAACTGCTCACAGAGGTCTCCATCAATCACATTCTAAGATATGAAGAAAGCACAAGGAAAAAAAATGGTGAGATGCCCAAAGAAAATGGCACATGCTAAAGCAGCAGTTGTAAGGAAAGCTGTTTTTATTTTTTAGTTTTTGAGACAGGGTCTCAACCCTATCATCCAGATTGCAGTGCAGTGGGATAATCATGGCTCACCGCACTCTCAAAACTCTGGGGCTCAGCCTCCCAATTGACTGGGACCACAAACGTGTGCCACCATGCCCAGACAGGGAAAGTCTTTTATTCTCCACTCGATACTTGAACCCTGCTTGTAGATCCAGGAACACTATCTAAGTTGACTCTTCGTACTCAGAGTTCAGATTGGCAGAAGCAGCGAAGCCTTTGCTCTGGCTGTGGTCTGCCCCGAGGGGAGCACCCTCCCTGGTACTATTCCCATCATTCTGCTCCCTGTGCTGCTCCTCTACTCAGGATCTCCCTTTCCAGCTCAGATTCCCCCAACCTACCTTCACAGGGAAGTAGTAGGAACGAAAGCTGAGGTGGTCCCGCCCACAGAGAGGGGGATGTTCAGACCGCAGGTGCATTTCCACATGCTGGAAGAAGTCATGGTCCTGGCAGAAGAAACAAAAAATCTGTCACTGAGAAGTGATTTCAACTACTCTAGAGTTTCCACAAGCACAACGAACAGACAAGCCATTGGTTTTTACCATACAAACACAAGGGAAATATCTAATCACTTTCTGACAATCATAGGTTTTTCTGCTACAACACGATAGTTAAAATCCAAAAGGAGACCTCGTGTTGTCTGCAGTGCAAAAAGAGAATGCCACACATAAAGAATGGTTGTGAGGTCAGATTCCTGATCCCAGTTTCCTTTGCTGGAATAAAACTTGCCTAACTCTGGCAAACCTAGAGTGGACTCCATATGGCAATGTGTGCCCCAGCAGGGATCATCCCATCAATCCCGGCAATCCTAGTCTGTGGAATCCGGTTCGAGAGCTTTGGGCTCAGGCTAACCTTGTAAACTCGCATCAGACAGAAGCAAACCCTAGTACAGTATAAAAACAAATGGCCTGCCTGGGCGCAGTGGCTCACGCCTGTAATCCCAGTACTGTGGGAGGCCAAGGCGGACGGATCACGAGGTCAGGAGATCGAGACCATCCTGGCTAACATGGTGAAACCCCGTCTCTACAAAAAATACAAAAAATTAGCCAGGTGTGGTGGCGGTGGCCTGTAGTCCCAGTTACTTGGAAGGCTGAGGCAGGAGAATGGTGTGAACCCGGGAGGCGGAGTTTGCAGTAAGCCGAGATTGTGCCACTGCACTCCAGCCTGCGTGACAGGAGACTCCATTCCAAAAACAACAACAACAACAACAACAACAAATGGGCCTTCCCTGGGTGCGGGGGAATCAAGATTCCTATCTCCCCAAGTACTTCTGTCACTCTATAATTCCCAGAACATTAATTACATGTGCAGACAAATGAATCTGACCTCTTAGGTAGATTCAACACCAAGAAACAACCTTTGAAGTCAAAGCCAGAGTAATGTGGGTGCTCTCACCTCATGGGACGTGAATGGCACAAGGATTCCAATTCCTCCAGACAAGGTGGTATAAACAAGTGATTCTGAGCCTCCAGGGATCAGCGTAGTCTTCTGTAAGGACAGCACCGTCTCTCCAACATGGTAGTTCATGATCACCTCTGCCTGTGAGTCAGAAACTGACTAGTGACTGTGTGTACCTTCATGAGCCTCCCTGGACTACCGAGAGCATGCAGTGCTCCCTAAGGCACATTTCACCATCTATTAACATCCAAAAACTATTATAGAGGCCAACCGTGGGAGGACTGCTTGAGCCCAGGATTTCAAGACCAGCCTGGGCAACACAGTGAGGCCTCATATACCCATACCCACAAAATTTGCCAGGTTTGGCGGCATGCACTGTAGTCCCAGCTACTCAGGAGGCTGAGGGGGAAGGACCACTTGAGCCCAGGAGGTGGAAGCTGCGGTGATCTGTGATCGTACCACCACACTACAGCCCAGGTGACGAAGTGACACCTTGTCTCAAAAACAAACAATAAATCCAAAAATTATTAAAACCTAAAAATACTTTAAAATTCTCATATTTACTTAAGACTTAATGCCTCATAAAACATGCTAAACTTACTGTTCATCATCTCTTAAACGATAAGAACCATTTTGTTAAATTTATCAAGCTTGCCATAAAAAAAAAAGGAAAACACAAAGAAAATTATAGAAAACAGCAATCACTAGGCTTGTCTTCTAAAATAGAAAGTCCAGAGATCCTCTATTAAAGCAGCATATGCCTACAGGAGAAAGTAAAGCCCTGGACACACCTCAGAGCAGAGGACTGGCAATGGACTCTCTCGAAGGAACTCGCTACTCTCCAAGGAGATTTTTGCAGTTGGTAAGAAAGAACTGTGGAAGGACAGCACTCAGCACAGTTGTGTGCACTGTGAATAATTCACCAAAGGCAATTTATTCAGTGACGGCAACAGGAGAAGTGCTAAGCAGCGCCCTCCCTGGGACCCATTCTGCAATCTTACCTTCTGGGAGGCCCCATTGAGCAAGCCACGGTCCCACAGGGCTTTGTTTCCTGTAGGGTCCTCATCTACTTCATCGTTGGTGTTAGGTGGGAGCCTCACCTACAAGGAAGTGACACAAGTCACAGTGCTGGGGCCCAGACCTGCTCAACTGGGTCACCAAGCAACAGGTCTGGCCCAGGTCCTTGCAAGTCAGCCATAGGGGCACTGCCTAGACAGAGGCCTGAGCCCATGTGTCCTGCACCTGCTCTGGTGGGCAGGAGCTGTGTCTGAGGAGCAAGAAACTCAAAAGAATCGATCCATGAGCAGGAGTTTAACACAGCTAAGGGTAACATCAAGACCACACAACACAGACAACAGACGTTCCAAAGTTCTTATAAAACGTAAAAAGAATTAGCCATTTGTTCAGACTAAACCTATCATTAAATCATGTTCAATAGAGAGGAGGGAGATAAACCAGAGAAAAATCCAAAAGACTAGTAAGAAGGCTTAAAGAACAGATTGCTTGTAGAGTTAGCTTTAGTAGGATGGAATTTTATATCCATTTTTACTCCTCAGATTTGATTCATCTTTGGCTTTACCCACAACAAACTGAGCCAGCTTTCCTACACATCACTGTAACCCAAGTGAACAACACCAACTCACCACACATATGTTGCCAAACTTGTCTGCCCCAGCCACAGTGTCATAGTCCAGGAGGCTGGCTGTAGTGACCCATCGAGGGTAGGTATCATCAGCAAAGATGATAAGCTGGTTTTCATTACGCTTGTAGCGAACCCAGATGAAACTTTCTTGGACGTCAGATACAATTACCCTATGTCCAATAGTCTGGATCCCAGAGATATAATTGGCAATATGCTGGGAAAAACAAGGACAATAGTGGGTGTAATCTTGGGGTTCAGAACCCAAAGAAAAGTCCAGCTTTCCGTATGACATATATAGGGTCAGCAGAACAGCAATACCAAAAAACAGCAGTTAGCAATGAATTCTAGGTGGGAAAAAGAGCCAAATAGCTTTTAATACAGTGCAAATATATGCCTAACTCTCAGAGTTACATTCCTTACAGAAGCTAGCAAAATAGAAAGCTGGTTCTTGTTTGGTAAGTCAAGAAATGAGAATCCTCTACTCTTGCTCCTCTCAAAATTCAAGGGCTGGTGCGGTGACTTATGCCTGTAAACCCAGGACTTTGGGAGGCCAAGGCAGGCGGATTATGAGGTCAGGAGTTAAGAGACCAGCCTGGCCAACATGGTAAAACCCTGTCTCTACTAAAGATACAAAAAATCGGCCGGGCGCGGTGGCTCAAGCCTGTAATCCCAGCGCTTTGGGAGGCCGAGACGGGCGGATCACGAGGTCAGAAGATCGAGACCATCCTGGCTAACATGGTGAAACCCCATCTCTACTAAAAAATACAAAAAACTAGCCGGGTGAGGTGGCGGGCGCCTGTAGTCCCAGCTACTCGGGAGGCTGAGGCAGGAGAATGGCGTAAACCCGGGAGGCGGAGCTTGCAGTGAGCTGAGATCCGGCCACTGCACTCCAGCCCGGGCGACAGAGCGAGACTCCGTTTCAAAAAAAAAAAAAAAAAAAGATACAAAAAATCAGCCAGGCGTGCCAGCGTGCATCTGTAATCCCAGCTACTTGGGAGGCTGAGGCAGGAGAATCACTTGAACCCGGGAGGCGGAGGTTGCAGTGAGCCGAGATTGCACCACTGCACTCCAGCCTGGGCAACAGGGCAAGACTCCATCTCGGAAAAAAAAAAGGGGGGGGGGGGGCATAATTCTGAAGCTGGAATTGGGGTAACACAACAAGTCCTAATAAAGATAAGATTTTAAAACTCGATGTCCACCACCCCACCAATGCTCCCGCCCTTGGCATGTGAGCTAGATCTCAGCACCAACGCCAGCACACTTACCTTATTCTCGCATTTTCGGAGTAACTTCTTCTTTCCCAGGTCATAGACACGCAACAGCTTCCCCACACCAATTAACACCCTCCCTTGGAATGGGGCAATGGCAGCAGGGACCTCTTCCACCGGAGTCTATAGAGGAAAAGCACGTAATACAGCTATTACAAATGCCAGCCAGACACAGGCCCCACCTCTCCGCCTAGAAATGCCTTCTTTCACAGGAGCCTTAAGAAACACACCAGTTTCTTCATTAAGAAACACACCAGTGATCTTATTTTGCTAATGAATCAGCGTGTTGGGGTGAACAGGTCCCACATGCTGCATTCACCCAGCAGAGGGATCAATGCTACAAGTGACAAGAAATTCTGGTACCTGATGACAGCTGCTCAGAGCCTGTGCTTGGTTTAACTGGTCTCATGAAATAATAGTGAAGCTTTAGTAGCTAAGAAGTGACTGTAATTTGTGGAGGGACAGGAAAGAAATGCTAGTGAAAAATGACATCTTTTTTTTTTTTTTTTTGAGACAGGGTCTCACTGTCGCTCAGGCTGGAGGGCTGTGGCAGGCGTAATCATGGCTCACTATAGCCTGGACTTCCTGGGCTCAGGTGATCCTCCCACCTCAGCCTCCCAAGTAGCTGGGACTACAGGCATGTGCCATCACGCCCAACTAATTATCTGTATTTTTTGTAAACACTAAGTTTCACCACATTGTCCAGGCTGGTCTCAAACTCTTGGGCTCAAATGTTCTGCTCGACTCAGACTCCCAAAATGCTGGGATTACAAGCGTGAGCCACTGCACCCAGCCTAGTGACATCTCAGTTGTAAAGGAGAGACAAATTTTATACGCAAAAGGGTCTATGAAGTATTTCTTAGAGGATACTCCCCTTACGGTAGGGTTGAAGGAATCCACATGCTGTCAGTGTGGAGGAGAAAATTAATAATTATGGTAGAATAGACATAACATAAAGTTTGCCATCTCAATCCTTTTTTTTTTTTTTTTTTTTTTGGAGACAGAGTCTCACTCTGTCGCCCAGGCTAGAGTGCAGTGGCGCAATCTCGGCTCACTGCAACCTCTGCCTCCCAGGTTCAAGCGATTCTCCTGCCTTAACCTCTGGAGTAGCCGGGGTTACAGGCGCCCACCACCATGCCTGGCTGATTTTTTATTTTTAATAGAGATGGGATTTCACCACGTTGACCAGACTGGTCTTGAACCCCTGATCTCAGGTGATCCGCCCACCTCGGCCTTCCAAAGTGCTGGGATTACAGGCATGAGCCACCATGCCCAGTCATTTTTAAGTATACACTTCAGTGGCATTAAGCACATTTACTGTTGTGTAACTATCATCTCCAGCTTTTTTTTCATCTTCCCAAACTGAAACTCTGTACCCATTAAACAGTAACTTCCCAGAGAATGCAGATGGAAAAGAATACTAAACCTTTTCCTTTTTTTTTGACAGTCTCACTCTGCCACCCAGGCTAGAGCACAATGGCACAATCTCAGCTCACTGCAACCTCCGCCTCCCGGGTTCAAGTGAGTCTCTTGCCTCAGCCTCCCAAGTAGCTGGGATAACAGGTGCGTGCCACCATGCCTGGCTAATTTTTGTATTTTTAGTAGAGACGGGCTTTCACCATGTTGGTTGGGCTGGTACCAAAAGTGCTGGGATTACAGGTGTGAGCCACCGCACCCAGCCAGAATATTAATTATTTAAACTGCTGAATTTTGGTCACAAATTGTTGCCCGCTTATTAAAACAGTAAGAAAGAGACCGATTCAATGTGCATCCATCTCCCCATTATGGGGTGGTTAGCACAAAGCCTTCCTGTGGAATGCACAGGCACAAGAGCATCACCGCAGCTAGAAGGCCCCAGCATTTTCCATGTGCTGGTAAGAGATGGATTGGAATCAAGGAGCTGGTCTCCAAAAGACCTGACCCATAACATAAGCAAAAGTGAGAGAATTCAATAGGACTTAAGATCTAGGAGAACCACTCACTGGCTGATTCCTACCTTGTGCAAAAACTCCAGTTTTTCCCCATTGTTCACAAGCTTGTAAGTATAGACGAAGCCCCCTGCCACAGATCGGGGGTTCAGTATCAGGTCCTTGGCCACACCCACCAGCACATACCAGTCTTCACCAGTGTTGGAGAACCTGCACACAGCCACACTACACACAGAGTAAGAAGCAAGAGTAAGGCCTTCGTCAAAACCCAGAGAGCTCCTGTTCCAGTCTACCAAACCCTGAACTGTCCTGGGCTCCTTACCTAAAAGCTGCCTCATTCTGTTCCAGCTGGACAAGGTCCAGTGTGTTCCCCTGAATGGGATTCATCACTCGGATCACAGAGGCCCACTGCCCATTGCCAGCCTTGGGAGCTCCAAAGATGGATTCAGGGAGGTTTTCATTGAGGAATGCTGCTGCCATCTCTGCGGCCAGCTCCCGCTCATCCTCCCCTGCTGCTTCCACCATTTCCTAAACCCAAAAAACCAAACAACGGAGTTGGCGTGTTCAGAGGTAGGGGCTGGCTGAGAAGAGGATAGCTAGCAAGAACACTCCAAGGGGTTCTTTCTTTCTTTTTTTTTTTTTTGAGAAGTCTCGCTCTGTTACCCAGGCTGGAGTGCAGTGGCACAATCTTGGCTCACTGCAAGCTCCGCCTCCCGGGTTCATGCCATTCTCCTGCCTCAGCCTCCCGTGTAGCTGGGACTACAGGCGCCCGCCACCACGCCTGGCTATTTTTTTTTTTTTTTGTATTTTTAGTAGAGACGGGGTTTCACCGTGTTAGCCAGGATGGTCTCAATCTCCTGGCCTCGTGATCTGCCCGTCTCGGCCTCCTAAAGTGCTGGGATTACGGGCATGAGCCACCGCGCCCGGCCCCAAGGGGTTCTTAATACATAAAGCAACAAAGTCAGCTGTCCCAACCAGGATTTCCCAACATGAATATTAAAAGGAGAGGTGTACAGACTAGGGAAGACAGATCACAAAAGGGAAATCCAGACATTGCTAGTTACATATTAGTAGGAAACACCAAAGAGAACAATAGCTGTGACTAGTGGCTTGAGAAAATGACAATGGAAACTCCATTTTTTCTATCCAACCCATCTGATTTCTCTTACTAAGACTACTCTGTCTCCACTCTTTAAGGCTGGATACAGTTCTACGTGGTTGTAGCTATTTGGTTTTTGCTAGGCAATGAGTTCTATAAAGAGCTGGTATTGTGGAGAACATGAAAGCTGTCTCCTTTGGGCCCAAATCCAGGAAATACAGTCTATTTTGGAAGCTCAAAGACGGGAGAATTCTGTTTCAGAGAGGGAACTTAATTGTGAATAAATGGAGGTCAGAGTATAGTCCTGGGTTACAAGAAAGGCTCTAACATGAAGTACTTTGGGGCAAAGGCCTCTGCTTAAAGAAGCTGAAAAGAGCCTAGATCTTTAAAAACAAAGAATATAACAACAATTACAGGAGTTTAAACTTTTGACAGTCTCATGTCCAGAGTGCCACTGGTATGCAGTGGAGTGTGCCAACATACCAGGAGTGCACCAACACACCAGGCTATCTTTCAAAATTTTTAATAGAGGTGCGGTTTTGCTATGTTGCCCAGGCTGGTCTCGAACTAGCAATCCTCCCATCTCAGCCTCCCAAAGTGCTGAGCAGTTTAAACTTTTCAACGTAATTTCACACATCTTTTAACAGAACCCCTGAACGTCAGTCTCATTACCTCTGCCATCTGCTGCTTTCTCTGAGCTTTTGTGGCCTCAGTGTAGGCATTGTGGTCCGTTTCAATGATAATAAGGTTGTTACTCTCAGGGTGGATGACAAATTTCCTGGGTGTGTACTGCAGTGGGAAGGCTACTTGATTGAAGACAGCACCGAGCTTCTCTAATGCCAAAATCCTATGACAGAAACGCAAGGCAGTTATTTAATACTCACTCAGGACCTAGAAACTGGTGTTGAAATAGGCTTTGAGCAGTCAGTAAACACATCAATCCCTGACGCTCTAACGCTAGCATTAGGCAACATTAAACAACAGCCTCCTAATCTAGAAAACTGCACTGCAGACACAGAGATCCGGGAAGGGCCTTCCCATTTGGCAACACCCTACCACAATTCATGGCAATTCTAGTTCTCACCAATGAAACACAAACGATTGTCAAAAGATTTTTTTTTAATCACTCTAATGATAATAAAGCGCCCAATCCCAAATTTGTTGTGAACACTGCAATTACCTGAACATGTATGGTATCTGTAGTGACTGTGCTTCATAAAATAAAGTGGATGCCTTTGTGAACAAAAATCACCTCAGTTTTGGTGATTTGGGAGGCTGAGGTGGGAGAATCTCTTGAGCTCAGGAGCTCAAGACCAGCCTAGGCACCAAGGTGAAATCCTGTCTCTATTTAAAAAACCACAAAAATCAGACGGGCATGATGGCATGCGCTGATAGTCCCACCAGGTACTTGAGAGGTTAAGGCAGAAATAGCTTGAGTCCAGGAAGTTGGGGCTGCAGTGAGCCATGATCACACCACTGCACTCCAACCTGTGCAACAGAGCAAGACCTTGTCTCAAAAAAAAATAAATTTAAAAATAAAAATAATTTAAAAAATGAACTGCCCCCAAGCACTATGCTTTTATGTCTCACAGTCATCTTCCCTGATTTAGTTTTGGGGGGAAGTAAGTTCTGCTCCTAGGAAAGCCTAAAAATCTGTAGGGATTGTCTAGATCTATAGGAATTCAGGAGGTAGGGACCACAGATGAGGATACAAGGCTGGCTTAAAAGCCAAGGGGAACACTGACAGGCAGGTATGCATGTGGGTGAAGCATTCCAGCACAGGCAGAGATTTAAAAAATATTAGTGATGTAGAGGAGTGCAGGGAGATAAATTCTGCTAGAGCAGAAGATAAATACAAAGATGACAGAAAGAAAAAGGACAATGACCATGAAAAGACCCTGAAAGTTGCTGCAAAGAAATTTTGAGAGCTCATTTGATAAGCAATAGTAATTAATCTATCAAGAGGCCATAGTTTCATTATGAACAGCCAATAATTATAACCAGGATGTGAACAACTTTGGTGGCTTAATTTTAAAAGCCCCCCAAAATTTGAGGAAGCCAAACTGACTGGGTTATTTTAGGTTCTTTTCCATCTTGCAAGCAATATTACACATAGTGCTCAAACTTCACATCAATATTATCAGGAAGAACAGTTCTGTCAACTTTTTTCATGTAGGTTAAAATTTAGGATTTAATACCACAAATGGCAAGACAGAGTAAGAAAGATTATCAAAGCAGTGATCCAATACTTGCTCTAAAACGAATCCAATGGCAATGCCCTTTTGCTAGAAAACAAAAATCTGAAATCTCAGGAAGACTGGACTGTATTAAAGCTTTGCCTTGAAAGTCTTAACAGAAGCTAAAACACCGAAACTTGGCTCTCAGGTACTAAAATGCTAAGCCAAATGAAGGTTTCAATTGCAACACATAAGCTTCATGGTAAAGTCGGCTCTCTGCCACCTCTTCACAACCTCCTCCAACACTCTGGCAGAACCAGTCTGAGCCCTTGGCAGAAAGGCTTCCTGCTGAGCTTCAAACACTCACTCACCGCAGGGTGTTGGTGGAGATGGCCACAATGCCCTCGGGACACTGTTCTGAGGCAAAACCCGATGCAAATTCCAGTGTCTCATAAGACAGGGGGGTGAGATGGAAGCGAGATTGGTAAGAATAGCTCAACCATGAGCGGCTTGACATGGCCAATACCTGAGGGGGAAAAAAAAACAGCTCCAATAAGGTTTGGGAAAAAACCATGGTAAGGTGAACAAAAGCCCTATCCCCAAATTTCAGTCTGCAGAGTATCCTAAGATATTCTAGAAATCTAACAGGCTATCTTAAGAAAAAGAGGGCTAGAGAGGCACCATGGCTTAGCATATGTGAAAAGCATGGGCTACGAGCCATATGATCTAGACTAATCACTTCATCTCTCAAAGCCTGCTTCCACGTGTGTAAAATGAAAATAGTACCACAAGGCTGGGCAGCTGCAAGAATTAAATGGAATGAAGGTCAGGTATGGTGGCTCATGCCTATAATCCCAGCACTTTGGGAGGCCAAGGCGGGCAGATCACCTGAAGTCAGGAGTTCAAGACCAACTTGGCCAACATAGTGAAACCCCATCCTTACTAAAAATACAAAAATTAGCTGGGCCTGGTGGCATGCACCTGTAATCCCAGCTACTCGGGAGGCTGAGGCAAGAGAATCACTTGAACCCAGGAGGCGGAGGTTGCAGTGAGCCAAGCTTGCACCATTGCATTCCAGCCTGGGCAATAGAGTGAGACTCCATCTCAAAAAAAAAAAAAAAAAAAAAAAAGAATTAAATGGAATCAGTTAGCACAGTGCCCAGAAACACTAACATTCTTAACTATAAAGGATACAATGTTTTCTAATCTCTTTCACATTAGGTAGTAAACTTGACACTGATCTAAGACTGGGATAAAACCCGAGAATTCTCATGGCTAGTGGTGTCCTAGAGGGGAGGTTTCCAGCCCTATTTGACCAGCCAGAGGGCTAAAGGGATCGATACCTCAACTCAACTATAATCAAATCATGACACGGTGCCATGGAGCCCCAATGAGGAAGCTCTAGGTTAGGAAACTCAGGACTTCCCACATGATGGAAACCAATCAAGATGGAGTGGCAAATTAGTGAAAGTAAAACTTACAACAAAGATTGTTTTCAGATGGTGCCACTAAAATCCCAAACATGTTGCCTGTCCCCAACCTTCATTACTTACTGCCTCCTGGCCTTGCATTCGGACTCGGAACAGCTTCACAGGACGGGACCCCAGGTACCGAGTGCGAGTGTCAGACAAATCCCCAGTGACAGGGTCCAGGACAGTCCTCAGCAGCACACCGTTCTAATCAAAAGGAGAGGAGCAGGTGAAGCCTGATGGAAGCTTATCAGCTATGACAGGAAAACCTCTCCCTTGGCTACTTCATATAAGAAATTAGAGCAGATGGAAAGAAATGACTTGGTTGTTTAAAAAAGATCCTAATAATCAGATAGCCATTCATTCATTCTCTCACTGAATCACTTAATCATTCAAAGTTATGGAGCATCTACTAAGTAAAAACACACATTTTTCACTATATCTTAATTTTTTTTAACATGTATGTTAAATCCTTCTTCACTATTGTATATTTCAAATAAATAATTAAATAACCACAAAGACCATGGTTCCTAAACAGCACTTCTTTTTAAAGGAACAAGGTTCCTAAAAGGAATGACTAGTTTGGGGCTGGGGCAAGAATGTTCCAGACGCATGTGGGGACGCTTTCTTGTGCAACAAGGCAAGGAAACCCCTACCAATTGTAGGGTCATGTTAAAAGGACAAAGGAACTAACTTCAAATAGAAATTCCCACTATTCTAGAATGAGGCAATTTACCACCCTCCAGCCCCCTAAAAAAAAAGCCAGGTGAGGTGGCTCACATCTATAATCACAACACTGTGGAAGGCCAAGGAAGGATTAAAGAACAACCTGGCCAACATAGTGAGACTCTGTCTCTGTTTAAAAAAAAAAAAAAGAGGAGTTTTAAGCACAAACACATAAAAATCCACAAGTTTATGATGTTACTCTATTTTTTTAAATTTTTATTTATTTCTTGAGACAGGGTCTCACTGTCACCCAGGCTGGAGTACAGTGCCACAGTCTTGGCTCACTGCAGCCTCCACCTCCCAGGCTCAAGCAATCCTCCCACCTCAGCTTCCCAAGGAGCTAAGCTCAAGCGATCCACCCACCTCAGCCTCTCAAAGTGCTGGGATTACAGCACCTGACCAGTGTTACTCCAAAAAACAGCAAAAAACCCACTTTACGGGTCCCCACTGAAGGGAGTGCTGTGGCCCTCACTCCTTACTCTGAAAACAGGTGAATAATGAGAAAAAAGTACTTATCCTTTTCCTGTATGAACTGTACTTAGCGTAAGCAAAGAAATGATGCAAATTTTGTCTTTAGAACTCCAACTAATTAAATCTCAAAAGAAATAAATCATTTTCCAACTACTAATGAAAGAATGAACCTAGGCAATGTGTGTAATAGCTGTAAGTAAAAGGTTGATGGGAACTTTAACACAGATACAGATAAACATCCCAACATTACTGTGAGTGGGACAACCAGACATTACACACCTCCTGACATGATGCAATAGAGTGAAGAGCACCACCTATATTCCTGTCCCCCTCCCCTAATAATGAAATCTGAATCTAACCAACTTTCTTCTTCTGCAATATCCGATACTATAGCTACCCCAAGCCACATGTGGCTAGTCAGAACTGAGACAGGACCAGGTGTGGTTTCTCACACCTGTAATCCCAGCCCTTTGGGAGGCCAAGGCAGGTGGATCGCTTGAGCTCAGGAGGTCAAGATTAGCCTGAGCAACATGGCAAAACCCCATCTCTACTAGAAACAAGAAAAATTAGCCGGAAGTAGTGGTGCACACCATAATCCCGGCTACTCAAGAGGCTCAGGCATGAGAATCGCTTGAACCCAGGAGACAGAGGCTGCAGTGAGCTGAGATCACACCACTGCACTCCAGCCTGGGCAATGGAGTAAGACTCTGTCTCAAGGAAGAAATTATTTTTTTAATAAAAATAAATTTTAAAGAGAACTAAGACGTTAAGTGTAAAGTGCCAAATACCAGACTTCAGCCTTAGTTTAAAAAAAAGAGAGAGAAAAAAAGGTAAAATAGCTCAGCAATTTTTATATTAACTACATGTTGGAATGATTTTAGATATACAGAGTTAATAAAACATCAAAACTGGCCAGGCACGGTGGTTCATGCCCGCATTCCCACCAGCACTTTTGGAGGCCAATGTAGGAGGATTGGTTGAGGCCAGGAGTTCAAGAGAAGACCAGCCTGAGCAACACAGCGAGACCCTGTCTCTGCTTTTTTTTTTAAAGGAAAAAAAAAAACAAAACATTAAAATTACTTTTTTCCTGTTTGTGGCTACTAGAAAATTTAAATTACACCTGTAGCTCACCTTACATTTCTAAGGGACAGCATGTTCTAATACTCTACCCACCAGCTTGATACAGAGGATACAGAAACATTGAACACACAAGGAATGACTTTAAAGTCCAGAAGGTGGGAAATGCTACGAGACAAATGATCTTATCTTGTTATGCTTCAAAATGGGGTAGGACAGTTTAAGAGACATAAAAAGACAGATGAAGCAAATGGAAAAAGCATAGACTGCTACGCTGAGATCCTGAGGACAACCAACTATAAAGACACATTGGGGGAAAGAACAGGGAAAACTGAAACATGATAATAAGGAACTATTGTTATATTTTGCTGAGCATAATACTAATATCTTACAAAAACAGACATCTGTTGGAGCTACATTATCAAGTATTTGTAGATGAAATGATACATCTTGGATTTGCTTTAAAATAGTCCAGGGAAAAGACAAAACAACAACAGCAGAATGTTGTTGGTAGCTGTTAAAACTAAAAAAGAAAAGATAGAAAACCCATGTGGCAGCCCACAAAAATCCAACAAAAGAAAAAAACTAAAAAAGAAAAATAATAACAACCCTCCCCCCAAAAAAAGGGGTACATGGAAGTTCATTGTATTAGTCTCTCTAACTTCTGGCTATGTTTGAGATTTCTAAATTAGGAAGTAAAATTAAAAAGCAAAAAGTACCTGGGCTAGATTACTCAGATGTCTGAGTCAATAATCATTAAGGAAAATGAAAAGCATATGATCAAAAATCCTGACACTCTTAGGATCAAAGCACACCTTTTTTTCACAGCACAAAGAGCTCAGCAACTTTGACAACAGAGAACATTTAGGGGTCCTTTATTGCTAATGAAGACAATGATGAACTGAGAGGTATTTGTTTCTGCTTCTGAAACTAATGAATAGTGGGAACTACAGTTGATCCTTGAGGAACCCAGCCAGTTCTGACTTAGAGTAGCTATCAAAAAGCATTTGATCAAAATATTTCTTTCCCAGCCTGATTTGTTCAAATTAAAGAGCTGAGAAAAGTGGAACCCAGAGTGACAGTTTACTTTTCATAGGTGAGGATCTGAAACCACGGGCAGAGGAAACGCCTGTTACCAAACAAAGGAGTGTGTGAAACCTACAAAAGGCCTGATGTCCACAATGTGGGCCTCTGGATCTCTTACCTGTAGCCCAATATTCAGGTATAGGAAGCCAATCGAGCCCCTCTCACCCAGCTCATCCTGCTTCTCCGTCCCACCCATTTCCACGATACACAAGGACTCAGGCTGGGCTGGGAGAGCCTGCATGCTTAGAGGTTGCAAACAGTCCTGAGAGGGAGAGAAAAATCATAAAAACACAGAAAATGACAATTTTAGGAAAAAAACATACCCAGAGAAATCTAATTCTAGGATTGAAAAAGTACTTCCTTATGCACAGAAAAAACCCCGGGAGTGAGTTCTAAGAGAGTATTGGGTTATTAGTTATACCCAATCTCAGAATAAGCTTCGGGAAGATCATGCTTTCCTCCTTGTGTCAAAGAAGATAATGGTAAAGGTAATTAAGCAAAGCACACCTCCCGAAAAGTCATCTAGGGTCCTGCAGCAAGTCAAATTTATGCAGTCTTGGTTTTTAACTAAAAAAAGGGAGTTGAGGTTTAAGCCAAAGAAACATTTCTGTAGTCTCAGATCATATCCTTAACCCACAGCAGGAAACTCCTGGAACACACTGCAATGACAAGAGAAGCAGCAGGTATGGATTCTGGGGTCTAACCCAGTTGATCTCAGAGATGGATATCAGGAGTGGGCCAGATGCTCAGGTTCCAACCAGATGATCCTTGAAGCTCAGAGTGTCACTCACTGAGGGGTCCAGGGAGATGATTCTGACAGTGTTGTCCACAAGCCCCACAGCCAGGAAGCGAGACCGCTGCTCTCCCGGGGGTACATTGGCCAGACTCATGCACACCACATCCGCTGACATCTCCTTCCGTTCTGTGTACTCATTCAGCTGTCCTGACTACAGGAGGAAAGGCAGAGCGAGGTCAAAACTACAAAGGGGTGGGTCTAGATGCTCCAATTCACCCCAAAACCCTGGATCCAGAGAATGAAGGACGGCTGTTGTATTTGGTTTTGCATACTCTCACTCCTCTTACTATAATCAATGACAAGAATTTCTCTACCTGAGTTCTCAAGACTGAATTTAACAGGCTCACAGCAAGCAAAATGAGTATCTTCCATCAATAAGAGAATGAACAAGGTCAATGTGCCACAAATTTTCTTGGCTAACTTTGCTCTCAGGAAATGGAGATATATAAAACTGTTTATGTGTTTACAAGAATACTTTGGGTGAAGGGAATTCAAATATAGTTGAAGACAAAGAAACCTCAACCAAAGGTACAGTAAGGCTACAAATCTGGCCATACTAGAGCCCTCCTGAGAGCAAGATAATTATATGTACTGAACATTCTTCCATATAGAAGTTTTCTGAAATGGATTCAGACTGCAGAAATTAATTCTATGCCAAATATTTGTTGGAAAAGTAGAGAGTGAAATGCAGGAGGAGCAAGTGTTTCATTGCTAATAGGGGAATTCATAACTCTACCCAGAATTAGATATCAACTTACCCTTTTTCCTCATCTCTGTAAAGGGCCAAATTGGTTTGTGAACACTGTCACTCCAACTCGCTTTTTTTTTTTTTTTTTTTGAGATGGAGTCTCGCTCTGTCGCCAGGCTGGAGTGCAGTGGCGTGATCTCAGCTCACTGCAACCTCTGCCTCCCAGGTTCAAGGAATTCTCCTGCCTTAGCCTCCTGAGTAGCTAGGACTACAAGTGTGTGTCACCACGTCCATTAATTTTTGTATTTTTAGTAGAGACGGGGTTTCACCATACTGTCATCTAAATGACTAGATTACATTGCCCATCTTTCTCTTTGGACCCTATACTAAGTCCCACAGTGAATGATAAAATAACATACGGGATCCATCTCGAAATAGACCAACTCTCCTCCCGTCAGGGCAATCACCACTTGTCGCTGGTTCACTGCACACTTCACAATTGTTTTCTTTCCAGGGGTCTTCCACTCATTGACTCTCTTGTCTGCTCGTATGTGCCGAATGCCATCTGGATAGACCTAGAGTCAGTAACAGAAAGAAACCTGACTTTAACAATTTGATTCATCACTCAGAATGACCCTCACATCTATCAGATCTGTCACTACAATCAGATCTGGGGCCACTGCATTTGAGGCACCAGTTGAATCAATGACAAAAGAGTTAGTAGACCCCAGGCAAGGTCAACTTTTAAACAGTTAATGTTTTGCGGTGTCCACTTCAAAGAAGTTCAAAGCTTATTAACAAAACACTTATAAAGATCTTTACTAGAGATGAAAGCTGCAGTGATGTGGCTCTGTAACAGAAAAATGGCAAATACAGAGGAGGATGTTATGTACCAAAATCGTAAGTTCCGTCCCTAACGCTTACTGGAAGGTGAGGGTGAAGAGACATGAACACAGCAGCCACATCACAATGAAGGCCAAGAAAGAACAAAGCAGGCCGAGTAGGTAAGCTCTGAGAACCCTCACCTGCACCAAGGCATCATCTCCTAACAAGGAGCAGGACAAGGTCGGGGTGGTCCCCAGGAACCCAGAGTCAGTCACTTCTTCTACAGTCTCTCCAATGGACAACACCAGGGTGGCATTCACGAAAGACACAATGATATAGGCATCAAACTCATCTGAAAAAGAAAAGAAGGGAGCTGGTTAGATAAGAACTCATTAGAATTACAAAGCCAAATGAAACACTATGAGTTCTCTTCAGAAACCTTCCAAGGCACTTCTTCTATGTGTAGTTATTACACACATACACACAAACACATGCACACAGAGCAAGATGATCCAGAAGAAAACTAGGGGTCATAAGAGCCTACAGATAAACCCTGCTTCCTCAATATTTTCTTGAGACATCTGCTAAAGAAGTGAGAGGGACAAAGCAAGGCAATCGGAGGCATGAGGACATTTTAAATACTACAATATTGATACATGAACATACTGAGCTAGAGTTTCATTTATTTGTGCCAGTCGTCAATCACACAACCCCTTCCTAAGAAGAGATACTCCTTCTAACTAGGAAAGACCCCTAACTTCTTCCAAAAGCAGCTTATGTAGAAATGAACATAAGCTCTAATGAACAAAACAGAGATTACTTAAGCCTCTGTGAGACTAACTCATTCTAGGGTTGGAAGCTGAGAATCCCAGTCCCAGTGAGAATGATGTAAGAAAACTAGATAACCAGGAAATGGGGGGTGGGGATTGTTTATATTGTTATTCCTTGACCTCTCTGTTTTTCACTATTTCGAAACAGAACAATTGTGTGGTCGTGAGCAATCCTACTAGAATTTGCTTCTTCTAATTAAATGTGGTTGAATAAACACTAATGCGTTTCTCAAGGAAGTCAGACGACTTGAGGTATACCAGAAACCCTCAGTTTCTTCTGCAGATCCCATAAAGGCCATGTATTTTCCATGTATCTCACTCTAAAACATACAACAGCTTCTGCAAGTGTCCCCATCCAGTACCATGTTTGGCATAAAGCTTGATAAATGTTGACTAAAGGCATGCTAATTTTTTTTTAAGAGTTGAGATTTTCCTCCTTTACATTTGAATTTTTGTATCAACACCCCCTTACCCAGAAATTAGGTAAAAAAGGGACAGAACAAGACAAGGTACCACACAATGTAGTGGCTGCCTCACTCCCAGTAGTAGCAGCTATAGGACCCTGTCTGCCTAAGCACTTGTCAAGAGCTCAATGCCACAGGGCTGGTCTACCCAACCACATGAAGGGCATACTTTTGGTTCTAATGACTTCACATGAGATTCAGCTGAACTAAGGTTACTAGATCAGTTCTGCAGAATCAGCATTCTTTACAGAAGCAGGAGTCAAGTGAAGATGTTATCATTCGACCGGGCATGATGGCTCATGCTTGTAATCCCAGAAAGGGTGGGAGGCCAAGGTGGGCGGATCACCTGAGGTCAGGAGTTTGAAACCAGCCTGACCGACAGGGTGAAACCCGTCTCTACTAAAAAATAAATCAAATAAAATACAAAAATTAGTCGGGTGTGGTGGTGGGCGTCTGTAATTCCAACTACTCGGGAGGTTGAGCAGGAGAATTGCCTGAACCCGGGAGGCGGAGGCCGCAGTGAGCCAAGATCGCCCCACTGCACTCCAGCCTGGGCGACAGAATGAGACTGTCTCAAAACAAACAAAAAAGAAGATGTATCACTGGCATGGCCAACAGCAGCGTTCTGCGCTATTAGCAGGACATAAAATCAATTTAACATGTTGCACAATAGGCACTTCTTAACAGAAATAAATGTAATTTATGAAGTTGCTTCATATATAGTAGGATAACTACTGTTTCGTGAAATTTTTGTTTCAGTTAATATTACACTATATGTACGTACTGTGGTGGCTGAAAAACAAGGATTAAAGATCTTTCCCAATGGGCCTGCTCTAATGGTTAGACCAGGAATCCACAGAGTAAAGGTTCAATTTCCAAATCATAAGGAATAATACTGGACAAGAAGATACTTGGTTTTTGGTTATTTTGCTAGAACTGTCAACATATATCAAATGCTTTGGGAACGTCTTATAAGGTGGCTTTGTAAGACTAAGCACCACTCACTATCATAAAACAAGTAAGGACATGGGTATCTCTGAAATGGATGGCTCAATAGCTTACAACAAAACCAAAATCCATCTCTACGTAACACCAAGTTTGGAACCTTTACTCCAGTTCTGTTTTTGTACTAGAAATTTTTGTTGTGTAAAAATAACAGAAGTTGTCTAATTTTAACATTATATGAATACAGTATCATTTACCATGTTCTCATTACTGAAACCTAATAACCTTAAAAGCTGTGTCAAAGCAAATTAAAGCCAAGCAACAAAAGGCTGTAACTGGCCAGGATTTCTGGTCTCGGATCTTCACCAAAAGAAACAGGGACCTTCCAAAAGACAGACCATACAACTTTTGACTTTCATGGGAGAGAAGGGGGCAAGGAAGGGAGGAGGGGTGCCTTTCCTTTGACCAAGACTTCAGACTACTCAAACATAAAAGAGAATAAATGCTCAGTGAACTTAAATAGGGTCATACTTTTGCTAGACAATTCAACAAGTGGGAGAGTCAACGATGTCTCAAAGCTACTTTACATCACAGATTTCCTCAAAATAAACACGGCCCTGTGAATATCAAGCACACTATAACTTCTACCCCTTCCTTCTACAGTGAAGAAGACTTGCAGTAGATGAACTCTTATGTACTAGAGTGACTGCAGATTAAAGTTGGAGTTCAAGCTGGGCACGGTGGTTCCAACACTTTGGGAGGTTGAGGAGGGAGGATCATTTGAGTTCAGGAGTTCAAAACCAGCCTAGATAACATTACAAGATCCCAACTTTATAAAAATTTATTATTATTATTATTATTATTATTATTATTATTATTTTGGAGAGAGTTTCGCTCTGGTTGCCCAGGTTGGAATACAATGGCGCGATCTTGGCTCACCACAACCTCCGCCTCCCAGGTTCAAGCAATTCTCCTGCCTCAGCCTCTCTAGTAGCTGGGATTACAGGCATGTGCCACCACGCCCAGCTAATTTTGTATTTTCAGTAGAGACAGGGTTTCTCCATATTGGTCAGGCTGGTCTCAAATTCCCAACCTCAGGTGATCCGCCCACCTCAGCCTCCCAAAGTGCTGGGATTACAGGCGTGAGCCACCACGCCCAGTCCACAAAAAATTATTTTTAAAAAAACGTTGGAGTTCAGAACAAAGCCAAGCTTTAGTCAAGGTAAAAGACTAGGAACTGTACCATCCACACTGCCCTTTTCTAAGGAATGTAAGTCTCACGTGAAAAAACAATAGTTCATACCTCAATGAAGAATCTATCAGGGTATGAGAATGTATCTTTAGGTCTCAATTCAACAGGGCTCCCATCTGTCTGAACACTGCTGAGGACCCCAGAGGAGGGAATGCTTTTCTCTTTTACTTGCCTTGCGTTAGGATTTGAGGCTCAATCAGCAGCTCACTCCAAAAGGTAAAGTGAGCGACCATCCAGATACCTGAAGCTCCAGTAACTCACTCTCACTTCATAGACAAGGGTATCTGATACTTATCTTGCTTCAGCAAGTCCTGAATATACTCAAAAGCTTTCTCCAGGTCCTGATCTTTCAGTCAGTACACCTGGAATGTACAACTCCAAGAGAGTATGAAGCTAAAGTTCTCTAGCTAGAGACTCTTTTAGCTTAGTAAAAGGCAAATTAACCATATATGACAAATTCTGTGGGAGGAGGTAGAGAGGCAGACTCCTGCCTCAGACCATCTGATGCACAGGCAGACGGTGTGCAGCACTATTATGCCCAGTGACATCCAACTGCAGTTACCCTCTGAAAGACACCATCAGGGCAGCCTCAATATTTTGTGCAGGTCCCTCTCCTTGGATAAACTATAAGACCCCACAATCGACCCTAGCAGTAGGTACACACCTGTGGTGATCAGCACCTTCACCAGCCACCTGTGGAAGAGAAAAAAAGGCTTGGTATTGGTAGTGTGCATCACCAAGTACCAGCCAAGGTTAGTATTTGCCTGGAAGACTGCAGCATGTGCGGGCAGAAGGAATGTTCACTCAATAGTAAGTGGGGGTATCTGGAAAGTGAGTGAACCAAAAGAACCTGATCTGTATTTACAGGTGACTCCCAAATTACAGTACCTAAAGAGTAAAATTTAGTAGGATATAGTCCTTTCCAAGACTTCTGAGATTTAATAAAGGAGAAAAATGTTCAACTACATAATGCAACAAACTGCCTATCACCGAGTTAGCAAATGCTGTCCCTCTAAAGAGCCTGTCCTGACCTTCAAACACATGCCCTGTCCTTTAACCCCTCCAAGCAATGTACCTGTGCCTTTTACCACATTCACAACACACGACAGTTCTGTATACTTGTCTTGTTTTTTTAGATGGCAAGTGCTCTGAGGCAAAGAGTCCATCTTAATTACTAAGTACATGGTGGGCACTCAAACAACTAAATTTATCCTGAAAGGAACCACTAAGACCCACAGAATCTCACTGCAGTTAATCAAAATGGGCATTCGACTGAGATTCAGGAGCCAGGATTTTCTATCCCCATTACTTAGACTGTATCTTGAGACACTCAATCCCTGTAACTTCCTGTCTTCTTCATAAAAGTACGAGTTAACTTTTCTATAAACCTAACTCTATTCTATTTTTCTTTTTTTTTTTTTGAGATGGAGTCTCGCTCTCTCACCCAGGCTGGAGTGCAGCAGTGCAATCTCGGCTCACTGCAACCTCCGCCTCCCAGGTTCAAGCGATTCTCCTCCCTCAGCCCCTTAAGTAGCTGGGATTACAGGCGTGCACCACCAGACCCAGCTAACTTTTGTATTTTCAGTAGAGATGGGGTTTCACCATGTTGGCCAGACTGGTCTCAAACTCTGACCTCAGGTGATCTGCCCACCTCGGCCTCCCAATGTGTTGGGATTACAGGCATGAGCCACTGCACCCAGCCCTAAATCTGTTTTAAAATAAGTTTATTTAAAAAGTTAAAAGGAAAAAAGAAGAAGCACAATAGGTTATCTTAAAACACATTTCTAATTCAAACAGTCTAGGCAATGCTTTCAAGGGCCATAATGTCAACAAGCCACCAAACCAAAGTAAAACACCAACACGGACCAATTTCTATGTAGATATTACACACGAAACCAAGTGCTTAATAATTATCTTTTCAGCTTATAAGCCTACCCATTTCCTATTCACATTTTTCCCTTTCTACTCAATTTGGATATGATTCAAATGCCTACAATGAAAATTAAATCCACAAAAATGAGTATTCTACTAATAGTAAGTTGTTTTCCTCCTACATGTTTCCCAACTCCTTAAATCTGTTTCATACAGGCAGAATATCTATCAGGCAGAATTACAGCTGCTTTCTTAAAAAAGCTGTCTGCTGGCAAGGATGATCTTACTCACCCATCCCATATTCCTGAGAGAACAAGAGAAAAACATACCTCCAATGTGAATCAAGGGAAAAACGAGACTGAACTTTCTTTCTATGAGGCTGCAATTCAATTGTCACAAGACTTCCCTGTTACTGCACTAACTACTAGGCATTCTCCTATTACTTTCAAAGTTTTAGGATCAGGTGACCATTTACATCCAGGAGCTCAAACTCCCTTCTCCTTTCCCATCCCCGCTTTTCCACTCACACTAAAATTCTAATTCCACTCAATTCCACTCTGCTTTCCCTAAGCACTAGCAAGACTGACTAACAAGCTTTCCCAAATCTCTTAATTCCTAGAACACCACCTTGAATTTCACTGTGGTTTCAAAACAATTTAAAAGAAAATAGTTGAAGAAGAATGAAAAAGCACAACTTTCCCTCACATCATGCCTCTTACAGATGAAACCAGTACCTTTATGAATATAAAGTCAACATCACATTTGACAGCTCTATGATACTGAAACCTTTATGTACTAAAATATAACAGCCAACCTATGTCCCCTCTTTCCCACCTGTACAAAAAGAAATGGTAGGTGAAGGCATCCTGAAAGGAAGAGTCTCAAAAACGGTGTTGGGCCAGAAAGTTTCTGGTATATAGTGCTAAATGAAATGATACAGAAGTATTATGAACACAGCCTTTTAAGCCTTCTGTGTCAATGGCACCCAGACCCTCATTTTGACTATTGGGAAAGAGCTGCTTACCTTCAATGTGTCGACGCACTGTCCAGACAGCATTGGGGTTACCGGGTAGCTCAGAAACAGCCATTTCTGACACCTGACAGGAGAGGAGGGAAGCCACAGATCCAGTGAGCATGCAACTCAGCTACCTGCTTACAATCACATCAAAAAATAAGGTCTCAAAGGCAGGGTTCACAATGTATGCTGGATTTAAAAGATGATACCACCTAGTGAAAGAAGAATCTAAGAACGAAACAGGCTGGAGACAGTGGCAATCCCCATGACAGTCTGAAGCAAAAGTCACAGGATGTCTGAGAGGGTACAGTTGCTGCAGCCAAAACCATAACCCTTTCCCTCAAGTACAACATGCCTTGATCATCCTCAGAACAGCAGTAACCACTGGGAATGAATCAGGCCATCTAAATTAGCATCCTGTTTCTTTCCCTAGCTCCTGTAAGGCCAAATCCCATGTGGATCAATTCAAATGCCAGATCCTGTAGCAAAATTATTCCCTTATCTCCTTGGCTGGCAGTCAGTCACCTCTCTCTTCTATAAGCACTCATAGAAATCAGTCCACTGGCTGGGCCCAATGGCTCACACCTGCAATGCCAGCACTTTGGGAGGCCAAGGCGGGTGGATCACCTGAGATCAGGAGTTCAAGACCAGCTGGCCAACACGGTGAAACCCGTCTCTGCAAAAATATAAAAATTAGCCGGGCATGATGGCGGGTGCCTGTAATCTCAGCTATTCAGGAGGCTGAGGCGGGAGAATCGCTTGAACCTGGGAGGCGGAGTTGCCATGAGCTGAGATTGCACCACTGCATTCCAGCCTGGGTGACTGAGCAAGACTCCATCTCCAAAAAAAAGAAAGAACACAGTCACCACCTCTTAGGGCACTAACTGTTTTGTCTTTCTATGCCCCTTAAATTCAGAGTGAATGATTCTCTACATGTCCTATAGGTTCTCAAACGTAAGAGTAAACAAAACATCTAAGCCAAATTCAAAATGATCTAGAAGGGAAAACTGGGTGTGGGTTATACAGGAACTCGCTGTACTATCTTTGCAATTTTTTTTTTTTTTTTTTTTTTTTTTTTGAGACGGAGTCTCGCTCTGTCACCCAGGCTGGAGTGCAGTGGCCAGATCTCAGCTCACTGCAAGCTCCGCCTCCCGGGTTCACACCATTCTCCTGCCTCAGCCTCCCGAGTAGCTGGGACTACAGGCGCCGCCACCTCGCCCGGCTAGTTTTTTGTATTTTTAGTAGAGATGGGGTTTCACCGTGTTAGCCAGGATGGTCTCGATCTCCTGACCTCGTGATCCGCCCGTCTCGGCCTCCCAAAGTGCTGGGATTACAGGCTTGAGCCACCGCGCCCGGCTGCAATTTTTTTTATAAACGTAAAATCATTATAAAATTAAAATTATTAAGTATTTGTAAATGATCTAGAGACAACAAACTAGCCACTTATATATAGCGTGTAACCCACATCTTATAGGAAGAACTCATGTATATTCACAGAAGGACTAGCGCTTTTCCTAGTTTACTGGTATAATTTAATTAGAAGGAAGACCTAAGAACTTCATCAATAAAGTTCAACTGTCAATTATGCTACACTCTATACCAAATGTAAAACTGTCAGTCACCCTAGTTCAATTGAGACCACAATTTAGTTAGCTATCAAGGTGTAACAAATAGACATATAGGAATAAAGCAACGTTCAACAATTTAAAAAAAAAAATTTTTTTTTTTTTGAGACGGAGTTTCACTCTGTCGCCCAGGCTGGAGTGCAGTGGCATGATCTCTGGCAGCTCTGCCTCCCAGGTTCATGCGGTTCTCCTGTCTCAGCCTCTCGAGTAGCTGGGACTACAGGCGCCCGCCACCACACCCGGCTAATTTTTTTTGTATTTTTAGTAGAGACGGGGTTTCACTGTTAGCCAAGATGGTCTCAATCTCCTGACCTCATGATCCGCCCGCCTCGGGAAATATTTTTATATAAAACAAAGGTGTGTCTATAGATTCGAAGTGGGGAGAGAAATAGCAGGAAACTAAAAAATGATGATTCTTGAGCCGTTTATCTGTTACACTGTACAAAAATTTTCTGTTAATGCACATATGCACTTTTTTTTGGAGACAGTCTCGCTCTGTTGCCCAGGCTGGAGTGCAATGGCATGATCTCGGCTCACTGCAACCTCTACCTCCCAGGTCAAGCGATTCTCCTGCCTCAGTCTCCTGAGCAGCTGGGATTACAGGAACCCACCACCACTCCCAGTTCATTTTTGTAGTTTTAGTAGAGAAGGGGTTTCACCATGTTGGCCAGGCTGGTCTCAAACTCCTGACCTCGGGTGATCCGCCCGCTTCAGCCTCCTAAAGTGCTGGAATTACAAGCGTGAGCCACTGTGCCCAGCCGCACATACTCGTTTTTTGTGTAAAGCGCTAGCTTTCATCATATGCTCACTAGGATCCAATGAGAAATAAGTAACTAAACGAATCAAGAGCAATGGCTCTTGGCCAGGCGCGGTGGCTCACGCCTGTAATCCTAACACTTTGGGAGGGTGAAGTGGGAGAATCACTTGAGCCCAGGAGTTCAAGACCAGCCCTGGCAACATAGCAAGACCCTGTCTCTACCCAAAATAAATAAATAAATTAGCTAAGCGTGATGGCGCACACCTGTAGTCCCAGCTACTTGGGAAGCTAAGGTGGGAGAACTGCTTGCTTGAGACTGGGCGCTGGAGGTTACAGTGAAGCAAGGTCTCACCACTGCACTCAAAAAAAAAAAAAAAAAAAAAACACACACACACACAACAGACCTATGGCTCTAAATTGGGTCTGAGTCATTGAAATTTTGGTGAAGGCCGGGCGCAGTGGTTCAAGCCTGTAATCCCAGCACTATGCGAGGCCGAGACGGGTGGATCACGAGGTCAGGAGATCGAGACCATCCTGGCTAACACGGTGAAACCCCGTCTCTACTAAAAAATACAAAAAACTAGCCGGGCGAGGTGGCGGGCGCCTGTAGTCCCAGCTACTGTGGAGGCTGAGGCAGGAGAATGGCGTAAACCCGGGAGGCGGAGCTTGCAGTGAGCTGAGATCCAGCCACTGCACTCCAGCCTGGGCGACAGAGCGAGACTCTGTCTCAAAATAAAAAATAAAAAATAATAAAATAAAATAAAAATTATGATCTACCCACTTTGGTGAAATATTGCAGAAACACTAAAAATTGGCCGGGCGCGGTGGCTCAAGCCTGTAATCCCAGCACTTTGGGAGGCCGAGACGGGCGGATCACAAGGTCAGGAGATCGAGACCATCCTGGCGAACACGGTGAAACCCCGTCTCTACTAAAAAAATACAAAAAACTAGCCGGGCGAGGTGGCGGGCTCCTGTAATCCCAGCTACTAGGGAGGCTGAGGCAGGAGAATGGCGGAAACCCGGGAGGCGGAGCTGGCAGTGAGCTGAGATCCGGCCACTGCACTCCAGCCTGGGCGACAGAGCGAGACTCCGTCTCAAAAAAAAAAAAAAAAAAAAAAAAAAAAAAAAAGAAACACTAAAAATTATGCCACTTGGCCAGGTGTGGTGGCTCAAGGCTGTGATCCTAGCACTTTGGGAAGCCAAAGCAGGCAGACTGCCTGACTTCAAGACCAGCCAGAGACTGGTCTCTACAAAAAATACAAAAATTAGCTGGATGTTGTGGCACATGCCTGTAGTCCCCAGTTATTCAGGAGGCTGAGATGGGAAGATCGCCTGATCCCAGGAAGGTCAAGGCTGCAGTGAGCCATCATGGCACTACTGAATTCCAGCGTGGGAGACAGAGTGGGACCCCCATCACAAAAATAAATGAATAAATAAAAAGTATGCTATTTAAGAGTATATAGTAATGAGGAATACATTTAATAAGATACAAAAATATATACAGCATTGACATAGTTAATTTAACTAAGACTAGATGTATAGAGACAGTGAAATGTTCCATAAAGATTTCCTAGCCTCCCTGTCATGACTAGTGACCACGTGGGCTATCATGCTAACAAGTTAAGGAATAGAAAATAGCACAGGCTGGGCACAGTGGCTTACACCTGTAATCAACACTTTGGGAGGCTGAGGCAGGACAATCACTTGAGCTCAGGAGGTCAAGGCTGCAGTGAGCCAAGATTGTGTCATTGCACACCAGCCTGGGCAACACAGTGAGACCGTTTCAGGGACAAAAGGAAAGAAAATCTCAAGTATAAACTTTGGGGAAGTCAGGGAGAAAGAACATACTTTTTCACAGACACCTTAACTATGTCTTTGATAACATTAGAATAAACCCATCAACTACTTTGTCAATGCTTCCCTCCAAACCCTGCAGATTATCTAGAAATTGCAACCTTACCTCAAGTCCATGTCTTAGTACTCTCAGAGATGATCGGGGTCCCCTACCACAAGCCACATACAGCTGTGGAGTATCTTCATTGGCCAGATCAGCTATCTGCACAGAGAAAGTTAGAGGAAGAAATGTCTACAGTACTGTTTTCTTTTTTTTTTTTTTTTTTTTTTGTACAGTACTGTTTTCAAAAACAATTCTGATTCTCTAGTATCCTAGACATCCAGTTGCTTTCCAATACAATTATCTGTTGATCAACACGTGAAAAGAGGTGAATCATCTGTATTGTAGTTTTGACAAACTGGACAGTTCAAATGAAAATTCTTTACTCTCTCTACAAAGCAATGGAGCCTACCGTAACATAGATGTGCATGTGAGTACTGAGGGTATACAGCCTTTACTCCAATCTCCTAAAAGAAATTAACTCACCCATTTTAAGTGTATCATCTTATTATTTATAAAGCCTCAATAAAGCACATCTGTTTTCCACCACTTTAAAAAATATTTTGCTATTCTATGTATATTTTCAAACGCATTTTAAAATATCACTCATTAGCTGGGTATGGTGGCTTGTGTCTACAGTCCCAGCTACTGAGGAGGCTGAGGTGGGAAAATCGCTTCAGCCCAGGAGGCTGAGGCTGCAGTGAGTCATAACTGTACCACCGCACTCTAGCCTGGGTGACAGAGTGAGACTCTTGTCTCAAAAAAAATTAAAAAAAAACAAACAAACAATGGCCGGGCGCGGTGGCTCAAGCCTGTAATCCCAGCACTTTGGGAGGCCGAGACGGGCGGATCATGAGATCGAGGAGATCGAGACCATCCTGGATAACACGGTGAAACCCCGTCTCTACTAAAAAATACAAAAAAACTAGCCAGGCGAGGGGCGGGCACCTGTAGTCCCAGCTACTCAGGAGGCTGAGGCAGGAGAATGGCGTAAACCCGGGAGGCAGAGCTTGCAGTGAGCTGAGATCTGGCCACTGCACTCCAGCCTGGGTGACAGAGCGAGACTCCATCTCAAAAAAAAAAAAAAAAAACAGTAAAATATTCAGATCGGATTCAGATGCTTCAGGCTAGCAAAAAGATCCATGGCAGAAATAAATGTGAAGAAGCCCTGCTTTTTTTTTTTTTATTTTATTTTTATTTTTTATTTTATTTAAGACAGAGTCTCATCGGTCACTGAGGCTGGCGTGCATTGGTACTGTGTCAACTCACTGCAACCTCCATCTCCTGGGTTCAAGCGATTCTCCTGCCTCAGCCTCCTAAGAAGCTGGGATTACAAGCACCCACCACCACGCCTGGCTAGTTTTTATATTTTTAGTAGAGATGGGGTTTCACCATGTTGGCCGGGCTGGTCTCAAACTCCTGACCTCAGGTCATCTACCCGCCTCAGCCTCCCAAAGTGCTGGGATTACAGGTGTGAACCACCGCACCCGGCCCCCCCCCACTTTTTTTTTTTTTTTTGGAGACGGAGGCTCTGTCGCCCAGGCTGGAGTGCAGTGGCGCAATCTCGGCTCACTGCAAGCTCCGCCTCTTGGGTTCATGCCATTCTCCTGCCTCAGCCTCCCAAGTAGCTGGGACTACAGGCGCCCGCCACCACGCCCGGCTAATTTTTTTGTATTTTTAGTAGACGGGTTTCACCATGTTAGCCAGGATGGTCTTCATCTCCTGACCTTGTGATCCGCCCGCCTCGGCCTCCCAAAGTGCTGGGATTACAGGCGTGAGCCACCATGCCTGGCCTTTTTTTTTCTTTGAGACGGAGTTGTGCTCCTGTTGCCCAGGCTGGAGTACAATGGCGCGATCTCGGCTCACCGCAACCTCCGTCTCCTGAGTTCAAGCGATTCTCTTGCCTCAGTCTCCCAAGTAGCTGGAATTACAGGCATGCGCCACCACGCCTGGCTAATTTTTTTTTTTTTTTTTTAATTTTTTTAGTAGAGGCAGGGTTTCTCCATGTTGGTCAGGCTGGTCCCAAACTCCAAACCTCAGATGACCTGCCCACCTCGGCCTCCTAAAGTGCTGAGATTACAAGCATGAGCCATCATGCCTGGCTAATTTTATTCTTGATGAATAAACTATTTACACACATTATTTATTCCAATTGCAATGAAGGTGGAAAAATCTCTAATAATCAAATTAGAAATTAGTCACACTTGGCCGGGCGTGGTGGCTCACGCCTATAATCCCAGCACTTTGGGAGGCCAAGGCAGGCAGATCACAAGGTCAGAAGATCACAGTGAAACCCCGCCTCTACTGAAAATACAAAAAATTAGCTGGGCGTGGTGGCAGGCGCTTGCAGTTCCAGCTACTAGGGAGGCTGAAGCAGGAGAATGGCATGAACCTGGGAGGCGGACTGGCGACAGATCGAGACTCCGTCTCAAAAAAAAAAAAAAAAAGAAAAGAAGTTAGTCACACTTATTTTCTGTTGCCCTCAAGACTAATCATTTCTCAGAAAGGAAGAACAAAGCAATTAATTTCAGATGGGTGTAATTAAACCTGTCTGAATGCTGATTTATTTCCCCAGTACCCAGTGAACAAGCTCCTCTCCCATGAGAAGTGTGATTAACTACACAGGTGGTTCCTAATGGTCACTCAAACCCCGGCAATTGAGGATGCAACAGCATGATCAAATTCCTGGCTGTCACAACTAAGCACCAGCAATGAGAGACACAATCTCCATTCTGTGCCACTTCAGGTTCCTCCTTGAGAAGGTGATTCAAAATTTCCCATTACCAACTGATTCCAATGTCTCAGAACTATTTTAAAGAGGAACTGTGGTAAAATGAAGTAAATAGAGCTATATGTAGACTGTTACATGACAAGAGGTCAACCACAGAATACTGTGGAGTATATGACTCCACTTATTTTTTTTTTTTTTTTTTTTGAGACGGAGTCTCGCTCTGTCGCCGAGGCTGGAGTGCAGTGGCCGGATCTCAGCTCACTGCAAGCTCCGCCTCCCGGGTTCACGCCATTCTCCTGCCTCAGCCTCCCGAGTAGCTGGGACTACAGGCGCCCGCCAGGTCGCCCGGCTAGTTTTTTGTATTTTTAGTAGAGACGGGGTTTCACCATGTTAGCCAGGATGGTCTTGATCTCCTGACCTCGTGATCCGCCCGTCTCGGCCTCCCAAAGTGCTGGGATTATAGGCTTGAGCCACCGCGCCCGGCCGACTCCACTTATTTTAAAAAGAAAAAGACAGAACACATAAACATATACATGATTCTAAATGCAGATAAAACACCTGGAAGCAGTCACAAGAAGTAGTTAATATAAGCAATAGGGTTCAATAGAGCAGACGGGTGAGAAGATTATGGGGAGGACTTTTACTTTTCACCTTTTATATAGTCTGATTTTTTTTCCTCCCCCGCAAGTTATACAGGAATATGATCTGAATTTTTACATTAAACGTGAGTTTCATCATTATGGGAAAAAAACCCCAAGGACTTACTAATGGTTTTTTGTGCTCACACTTCTACCTCTAACTGCTTTACACACTGGCGAGTTCATGGAAATACTAATAAAGCTATTTCTCAGACTAGATCTCAGTTTAACTTTAGATTTATTGTGGAAGGGACTGGAAAGACCCACCAACCTGGCAAAACAGAATGGGAGAGAGGCTGTCCAACTCATCAACCAGCACAAGGTTTTTAAGTGGTCTTGGCTGAAAAAAGAATGTGTCTCCTTCTTCCAGAGGCATGGCTGATGAAAACTCAGGTTCTTCATCATCATCTCCAAGATGTGCAATTTGATATAAGTAACTGGGAAGAAGCAGAGAAGAGAAATTTTCGGTAACGAGTTCTCTGCCTGACGATAATGTCTGACATCAATATAAAGCACAAGCTATTTGATTATATTAAGATATTACTGTTATTATTTTTAGGTGTTAACATTAAGTAAGATAGCTAGGATTTGTTTCAAAACAATTCAGGGAGAAGATCTGGGAAGTGCAGTGAGGTGTTTTATTTATAGCACAAGCAACAAAGAAAATACAGATAAACTGGACTTCATCAAAATTTAAAACTTTTGTGCATCAAAGGAAGAAAGTAAGATGACAACCCACAAAATGAGAGAAAATATTTGCAAATCATATTTCTGACAAGGGTCTAGTACCCAGAACACATAGAGAACTCAAATATAAGAAGACAACTCTTAAAAAATGGGCAACGGGATTTGAACAGACATTTCTCCAACAAAGATACACAAATGGCCAATAAACACAAAAAGATGCTCAACATCACTCATCACCGGGGAAAGACAAAGCTACCACTTCATACCACCACTGCATACCTAGCAGGATGGTTATAATCACAAATGTGGAAAACAAGTTGGCAAGGATGTGGAGAAACTGGAGCCCTCATATACTGCTGCTGGGAATGTAAAACGGATGTAGCTGCTATGAGAAAGTTTGGTGGTTTCTCAAAAAGTTAAACAGAATTACCATGATCCAGTAATTCCACTTCTACATATATACCCAAAAAAATTTAAAATGGGGACTCAAATAGGTATTAGCACAGCAACATCTACCACAGCATTATTCCCAATAGTGAAAGGTGGACACAATCCAAGTGTACATCAGCAGTAGAATGGATAAACAAAACACAGTATGTACACACAATGAGTAATTCTGCCATAAAAAGGAATGAAATTCTGACACAGGCTACCAAAACATGAATCTTTTAAATATTATGCCAAGTAAAATGAGCTAGATACAAAGGGACAAATATCAGCCAGGCACTGTGGCTTAAGTCTGTAATCCCAGCACACTGGGAGACTGAGGCAGGTGGATTGCTTAACTCCAGAAGTTTGAGACTCTACAAGAAATACAAATATTAGCCAGGCATGTGCCTTGCTAATTAATAGTCCCAGCTACTTGGGAGGCTGAGATGGAAGGATCACCTTGAGCCTGGGAGGTCGAGGATGCAGCGAGCCGAGACTGTGCCCCCGCACTCCAGCATCCCGGAAAACAGAGTAAGACTCTGTCTCAAACAAACAACAACAAAAAATACCCAAAAAGCTAAGAAGGCTCGGCTGGGCACGGTAGCACACACGTGGAGTCCCAGCACTTCGGAAGGCCAAAGTGGATGGGTCACTTGAGGTCAGGAGTTTGAGACCAGCTTGGCCAACATGGCAAAACCCTGTTCTCTCCCAAAAATATAAAAAAATTTGCTGGGCATGGTGGCACACACCTGAGTCCAAGCTACTCAGGAGGCTGAGAGAGGAGAATTGTTTGAAGCCAGGGGGTGGAGGTTGCAGTGAGCTGAGATTGCTGCACTCCAGCCTGAGTGATAGAGTGAGTTGATTGCGAAAAGAAAAAAAAAAAAAAAGCCCCAAAACCTGAAAGGTAGGTGTGGTGGTTCAAGTTTACAATCCCAGCACTTTGGGAGGCCAAGGGGAGAGGATCACTTGGGTCCAGGAGTTCGAGACCAGCCTGGAAGACATAGTGACACCCTATCTTGATTTAAAAATGAAAGAAAAAAAGTCACTGAGGAGTAAAAGGCATTTTAAGATTGAGAGAATAGCTAGGAACAAGGCAGAAATGGCACAAAATCCTAGACAGTATTTTAATTATGAAGAAACTGAGCACTAGATTAGTAAAGTGGTATGGCTACACTTTAGCAGATACTGGCAAGGCCATGTCACCTTATCTTGTGTAAGTAACTTGTAGTCTTAGACAGTGGACTTAAACTTGAGGCTAGAATTCAGATTTCTTCCATTTGGCAATGAAAAGCCACTTATGATTATGATACAGGGATAAGGGAAATTATTTATTCAAGGTTGTCTTGTCTGCTGGATGAGACGATGCTACAAAAGGCTGAGTTTTACAGGAAAGGCAACGAAATAAAAAAACTAGTGAACTAGTTCAGATTAGCATCACGAAAAGGGGTACAGAGGTAAAAACAGAATTTAGCACATGACTGAAAGTGGTGAACAATAAAAAAAATGTGAGATTTCACACTTTAGTTGCTATAACTAGTCTATTAGACACTAACAGAAATAGTGAGGAGGGGAGGGCTGCTGATATGGGTAGGCAGCTAAGTGCTGATAAGCTTCAACTCTAGATAGGTACCTGTCAAGTGCTTATGGAACATCTCTTTCATTTCTTTTTTTTAATTTTTCTTTTTTGAGACGGAGTCTTGCTCAGCGCCCAGGCTGGAGTGCAATGACACGATCTCGGCTCACTGCAACCTCCAACTCCCAAGTTCAAGCGAAATCTCCTGCCTCGGCCTCTCAATTAGCTGGCATTATAGGCGTCCGCCACCATGCCCAGCTAATTTTTGTATTTTTAGTAGAGACGGGGTTTCACCATGTTGTCCAGCTGGTCTCGAACTCCAACCTCAGGTGATCTGCCCACCTTGGATTCCCAAAGTGCTGGGATTACAGTCGTGAGCCACTAAGCCCAGCAGTACTTAAGTATTTCAGTAAGTATTTATTTGATGAAATGGCCAGGCGTGGTGGCTCACGCCTATAATCCACGCACTTCGGGAGGTCGAGGCGGGCGGATGACCTGAGGTCGGGAGTTCGAGACCAGCCTGACCAACATGGAGAAACCCTGTCTCCAATAAAAATACAAAATGACCTGGGTGTGGTGGTGTATGCCTGTAATCCCAGCAACTCAGGAGGCTGAGGCAGGAGAAGCGCTTGAACCTGGGAGGCGGAGATTGCCGTGAGCCAAGATCACGCCGGTGCACTCCAGCCAAGGCAACAAGGGCGAAACTCCATTTCAAAAAAAAAAATTTATTTGATGAAATGTTCAGCCAAAAACTCAGAAGAGATATCAAATATAAAGACAGTTCTGGAGATACCCACAGAGGTACTGACTGAAGCCACTAAAATAAAGCAATGTAAGACAAAGACAGACTCTAAAGGGAGAGAACAAAGTTTTCTTTCAAAAGAACTAACACATTCTTGTGAAAAGCTCCCTAAGCCTCAAAGTCACACCTTCCTACTGTCAACCTTTTTTTTTTTTTTTTTTTTGAGATACAGTTTCACTCTTGTTACCCAGGGTGGAGTACAGTGGCGTGATCTCAGCTCACTGAAACCTCCACCTCCCGGATTCAAGTGATTCTACTGCCTCAGCCTCCCGAGTAGCTGGGATTACAGGTGCCAGCCACCACGCCCAGCTAATTTTTGTATTTTAGGTGGAAATGGGGTTTCACCATGTTGACTAGGCTGGTCTCGAACTCCTGGCCTCAGGTGATTCACCCGCCTCGGCCTCCCAAAGTGCTAGGATTATGGGCGTGAGTCACTGCACCCAGCCTCTGTTGCCAACTTTTGTCGCAACCAGGGTGAACTAGGGTAACAGAAGGATTACTCACTGGTTTCCAAATTCTGATGCTACAAAAAGGAATCCTGTTTTAAGCACACACATGGCAGCAGCAACTGGTACAGTATCAAAATACTTGAGCCGGATCTCAGTAACCTGGCGAGAAAAGAAACATTCTGGTGTACAAACAAGTGAAGTGAGCCCCATATTATAAGACAGCACAGGCTGAGTAGCAAATAAAATACTGTATTTCATATCTGACCAGGGGACAGCAAACTCCAGCTCACGGGCTGGTCATGTCAATTATTACTGGCTATGGCTGTCTTTGTACCGTAACGGCAGAGTTGAGTAGTTGAGACGGAGACTACATAGCTCACAAAAGCTGCAAATATTTACTATGTGGCCTTTACAAAAAAAGTTTGCCAATTCCTGATCCAAACAGCTATCTAAGAAATTGCCCAACTATTCACAGAGCTGGTCCATAGGATAAAACTAGTAACAGATCACGTTTATTACCTGTTTTCAGTAGAAATGGAGACCTTTATCTTCTTCACACCAATTATTACCACCTAAAAATAATCACTACAAGTTGCCTTACCACTCTTATATTGTATGTAAGATTACCAGACAAAAAATTCTAATAACCAGAGAGAAAATCTATACTCATATACCGGTTCCAAAGGCAACTACTTTCTAATTCCCATTATTTTAACTTGTAAACTATTACATGTCTTCCCTAACTCATCTCATAGAGTAGCTGTACTGATCCTTCCATGATCTACTTACCATATCTTCATCTGTCTCCAAAGTGATCTTAAAGATATCTCCCTGCTCGGTTTGAGCCAAAAAGAAGAACATCGATTTGGTCTTATGGGTTGCAGAGCAAACAAAAATCATTCCTCTTTCAGGGTCATCCAGGTCATTCTAGCAAAGTCAAAAACACAATCGACGTCTTAGAAATGGGTACTTCTTAGTTCTGGAATTCAGCACTTTACCAATAGGGATTACACATGACATTAAAGGCCTAAAGGCATAAGCTTTGATCCAGAGTGTCCTGCCTTCCAGAGCACCAGAACTCCACAGCTCAAAATTCTCCTGCTACAAATATCTAATAAACTCTGGGTAACCAAAAAAGAGTCCCAATTTCACTACAGCCTGATCAGATCCATAAGGCAAAAACTATCTCCAGAGAAAAATGTCAGAGAAGAGACATGAAATTTAAAGAGTCATCATTTCAGGCTGTGAATGAAGCACTGCTCCATCCAAACTACCGTGTTCTACATCAAATGCCTGATTCCTAAAAGGCACCTTCTTAGATATGATTTTGAATTTTTTTCTTTTCAAGACAAGGTCTCACTATGTTGCCCAGACTGGTCTCTAACTCCTGGGCTCAAGGGATCCTCCCGCCTCAGCCTCTCAAGTAGCTGGGGATCAGAGGAACACCACTAGGCCTGGCTTGCATTTTTTAACGTTTCCAACAGTTTCTATTTCTCTCACCGAGTAAGCTCGGCAAGAGTTTTAGACTTTGTTATTGCAAAGCCAAGTACAATGCCTGGCACAGTTAGGTCTCAACGTCTAATCAACTTAGTGACTTCCCGTCCCTTAACAAGAAGAATTTAACTTGCCAAATTTCTTCTAAGGTTTTCTAATATTGATGGAATCTTACATACTACGTATTAGATTAAATTAAATCCTGAAGTTCAACCCCAGGACAGATAAATATTTAACAGCAAATAAATAATCCAGGGGTGAGGGGAGAGATGGCAATAACTGATTCAAAGGATCCACACCAAAACCACCGGGTGAAAAGACGCTGGGGAATAGGGATATTCACTAATCTCAGGAAGAAGGATATTTACTAGTCTCACGAAGAGGGATATTCACTAGTCTCAAAGATCACCATCAAATTCCATTATCAGCTACCAAACAAGAAAAGACACCACTACAATGAGGACAACGGGCAGGCACCACCTTAACAAAGTGACCAGTTTAATGTCTCAATCAGATAAACCAACATTATGGACACACAATGTGTGACACAGTGGAGAATATATATCACCTATACATCACCTCCTCTGCACTTATTATATCAAAAATATTAAACTAAATATAATGATGAGGAAACAGACTATGGGACAGCCTATAAGAGAATTAGCTGGCCAGACACGGGGGCTCAGGCCTGTAATACCAACACTTGGGAGGCTGAGACAGGCAGATCAAAAGGTCACGAGTTCGAGACCAACCTGGCCAATATGGTGAAACCCCATCTCTACTAAAAATACAAAAGTTAGCTGGGCATGGTAGCAGGTGCCTGTAGTCCCAGCTACTTGGGAGGCTGAGATGGAAGTATCACTTGAGCCTGGGAGGTTGAGGATGCAGTGAGTCAAGATCGCACCCCTGAACTCGAGCCTGGGCAACAGAGCAAGACTCCATCTCAAAAAAAAAAAAGGAAGAGAGAAAAAAAAAAGAAAATTAGCCCAGACTGGCAGGGCGCCTCATGCCTGTAATCCCAGCATTTTGGGAGGCCAAGGCAGGCAGAATACTTGAGGGCAGGAGTTTGGGACCAGACTGGCCGACCTGACAAACTCCGTCTCTATTAAAAATACAAAAAGGGGGCCAGGCGCGGTAGCTCACACCTGTAATCCCAACACTTTGGGAGGCCAAGGCGGACGGATCACGAGGTCAGGAGATCGAGATCATCCTGGCTAACATGGTGAAACGCCATCTCTACTAAAAATACCAAAAAAAAATTAGCCAGGTGTGGTGGCGGGCGCCTGTAGTCCCAGCTACTTGGGAGGCTGAAGCAGGAGAATGGCGTGAACCCGGGAGGCGGAGCCTGCAATAAGCAGAGATAACAAATAATAATAAAATAAAGAAATAAATAAAAATTAAAAAATACAAATACAAAAAATAAAAATACCAAAAAAATTAGCAAGGTGTGGCAGTGCACGCCTGTAATCCTGGCTACTTGGGAGGCTGAGGTGGGAAAACTACTTGAGGTTGCAGTGAGCCAAGATCACAACACTGCACTCCAGTATGGGAAACAGGGAAACAGAACGAGACCCCATCTCCAAAAAAAAAAAAAAAAAAAAAAAGGTGAAAGGGAAATATCCCAAACTAAGAGAGACTAAAGGCCAATTACAAAGGAACTTTTTGGGATAACAGAAATATGAATATGAACTAAACATAAGGTAACTGTACTACACAAAATGTTACAATTTCTTGGGTATGATGTTGGCAATCTGGTTATATAGGAAAATGTCCTTGTTCCAGGGAGTCATCTCACAAGATTATTGGAGTGAGGCATCATAATGCCTGTAACTTCTTTTCAAATTGCTTAGCCTAGAAAAGTATATGGATACATCATGAAAAAGAAAAAACAAATGTAGCAAAATATTAATAACTGATTAATCTAAATGATAGGCATGTGGGAATTCACTGTTCTATTGTTTTTTGTTTTTTTTGAGACGGAGTCTCGCTCTGTCGCCCAGGCTGGAGTGCAGTGGCAGGATCTCAGCTCACTGCAGCCTCCGCCTCCCGGGTTTACGTCATTCTCCTGCCTCAGCCTCCTAAGTAGCTGGGACTACAGGTGCCCGCCACCTCACCCGGCTAGTTTTTTGTATTTTTTAGTAGAGACGGGGTTTCACCGGGTTAGCCAGGATGGTCTCGATCTCCTGACCTCGTGATCCGCCCGCCTTGGCCTCCCAAAGTGCTGGGATTATAGGCTTGAGCCACCGCGCCCGGCCCATTGTTCTATTGTTTTTAAACTTTCTGTATGTTGGAATTTTCAAAATAAAAATGTTGGGGAAAAAACAAGCAAAACAGAATAAAATGCAACCTATCTCTAACAAATATGCCTGGTTTCTCCAAACTAGAAACGTTCAGGAATAAACTGTCCATAGGTTCCTCTGAAATAGATATTAGATTAGTTTTAATTCCCTTTCTAAATGAATTTGTTTGGGTTTTACTAAAATATTTTAGCAGCTTTATTAAAAACAACATTTATGTCCCTGCCCCAGGGTCACTGAAATTTTTTTTTTACTTTACAAAAAAACTAACTTGGTAACAAACTAAGAGACTACACTGCAATCACAAAAATTAAAACACAAATATCTCTCTTATCAAAGATCTTACCCGCCTCCTGGGAATTGGACAGCGGATATCTGGCTGGTCACCAAAGTTCTTGTAAGTAATATAGTTTTCAGAGCAGATCAGTACTCCACTTGGGCCATCTGACCCTCCTGGAACTGTAAGACAAAATAAAACTTAGCAGGGACTTTGACACAGACATGAATTTCTTCAGCTTTCAATTCCTCCTCTCTTTCAGCACAACTTGATGATGGTAATGTGCCTAATATTAAGAAACATTTCAAGTGTTTCTCCTCCCTTATGCCCATGGTAGATAAGGATGAAGCATAGTTTGTGTTTACATGGAAGGTTTGATCAGCCTGGATAATGTATCCAAATGTTTACCTCCAAACCCAAATGCAGTTCTCATCTTCAGACATATAATACATCAAATCACCTACTGGACATGGACCTTCCACCGGTATTTTTAAAATACAGCGTGTTCAAGCCAAGCATGGTGGCTCATGCCTGTAATCCCAGCACTTTGGGAGACCAAGGAGGATCACCTGAGGTCAGGAGTTCGAGACCAGCCTGGCCAACATGGTGAAACCCCATCTCTACTAAAAATACAAAAATTAGTCAGGCGTGGGAGCGCATGCCTGCAATCCCAGCTACTCAGGAAGCTGAGGCAGGAGAATCACTTGAATCCAGGAGGCAGAGATTGTAGTGAGCTGAGATGGTACCACTGCATTCCAGCCTGGACGACAGAGTACAACTTCATCTCAAAAAATAAATAAAATAAAATAAAATAAGCAAAATAAAATAATAGGCCAGGCGTGGTGGCTCACACTTGTAATCCCAGCACTCTCGGAGGCCGAGGCAGGAAGATCACCTGAGGTCAGGAGTTTGAGACCAGCCTGGCCAACATGGTGAAATCTCATCTCCACTAAAAATACAAAAATTAGCCAGGCATCATGGTGGGCACCTGTAATCCCAGCTACTCGGGAGGCTGAGGCAGAAGAATTGCTTAAACCCAGGAGGCTGAGGTTGCAGTAAGCCGAGATCATGCCACTGTGCTCTAGCCTGGGTGACAGTGCGAGATTTCGTCTCAAAAAAAATAAAAATAAAATAACAGTGTGTTCATAAACAAACTCAAGTTCCTTCCCAACCCTGCTGCACCTCCTAGATTCTCCACCTCAGAGAATACTACCATCAACTAACAGACCAAACCAGGCACCTGAGTATAATCCTTCAATTCTCTCTCCTCCCATAGCCCTATTGATTCTACCTCCTTAGCAGCTACCAGTACCTCTTAATGTCCTGATCAGTCTCCTGCCTTCAGTCTTAATATCCTCCATTTCATTAGCCAAAATATAAGCAATTAATCTAAGGTTGTCAATCTATCAGATTATTTCCCTACTTAGAATCCTTCAGTAGCTTTCACCCCACCCCTACTCCTATCCCAGTCCCTTAATTAAATCATAATGAGCTTTTAATTATTTGAATGAACCATGTTATTTCTTGTATTTAGGCTTTTGTAAATGCTGTTCCCTTTGCTTACAACTGAAACTTCCTCTCCCACTCCAACTGCACCGAGCTAACTCCTAACTAGCCCTCTGGTCTCAGCTTAGAGACTCCAGCAAGCTTTCTGTAACACATACCTTTCCTTTCCCTGTTTAGGGAACTTCTCTGTGCTATCATGGCATTTGGCACAGTTTCTGGTAATTGGTTATTTATCTGTATTCACCACTAGACTCAATCTTGCATAAAGGGAGCACCGCATCTAATTTTTTACCACTGAAGTCCCAAGATCCAGCAGATGGACTTAGCACATACTGATTGCAAAGGCTCAATAAAAATGTGTTGAAAGAATGAAAAAGCCCTTGTCAATGAAAGGTATGGTAATATATTACAAGTAATGAGATGTGTAATCCACTTTCCATAAGTCACCTGCTTAACGTATTAACAATCTCTAAGATTAATACTCAAAGTAAGTGCTGTCCTTTATTTTTATTCTCCAGTATCTTCCCCAAACAACATCTTATTTTAGACATCAAGTGCAAATGATTCAAAATAGAACAGATCAGTTTTCCCCAAGCCTGTTGAAATGCAGACGACCACAAATGTAGCTGCACTCCTTTAATCTTTTAATATAATGAATTAGTAATGTGGATTTTCCAATGGTGAACTGATTTCCAACCGTGAAAGTATTTTCCATCTTTTAGCTCCTCCAAAAACGTTACTTAGCTATGTGCATTTAAAATACTAAATCTGATTTGCTGGAATGTTAGCTTTTCCTATCTACAACCATATGAACCAGCCTGCAAATTTTTTTGTCACTGTCCATCCAGTTTTGATATTGTAGTCATACTAGACTCACAGAGTGGCACAGTAGCATTTACTCTTTTTCTGGAGAAATCTGTTTTACTTTTTTTTAATATTTATTTTTTCATTGAGACAAGGTCTCACCTTGTTTCCCAGGATGGTCTCAAACTCCTGAGATCAAGTGATCCTCCTGCCTCAGCCTCCTAAAGTACTAGGGTTATAGGTGATGAGCCACTGCGCCCAGCCAAGAAACTTATTTTAAAACAGAATACATATACGTCCCTCAACAAGAAAATAAAAGCTTTCCTGAAAATCCTGGACCTCAATCTTCTGGGAGTGACTTTGGACTACTGCTTCAATTTCTCTAACGATGGTCTATTGAGGTTCTTAATTTATTTTTGGATCAATCTGGTAATAGTCTTCAAAAATATTTCTATTTTGTTTAAGTTTTCAAATTCACAAGTTTTATCTTGTTGGGTTTGTCCATTTCATTTGGCTTTTCAAAGAGCTAGGTTTGAAAGAGGGGGAAAAACTGACTACAGTCAAACTTTCACAACAACTAATAGTAATCAATATTCCAAGCTGACTGCTCCCTTGAACTTCTCTTCCCTGCCCTCAGTACGAAATGAGATATTAAGGAGTTAAACACTCTTTATTCCCAACACTTTTTAAAATCACTCCACCACATGAACTTCTAACCTGTCCAAAAGATAGACAAGGTATTCAGGTTCACGACAAATGGATTAATTCCCAAACCCTTTAAGTAAAACCTATTAGGTTTCAGCATAAAATGAACCAAGTAAAAGGGTACAAAGCAGCTCTGGAAGAAAAGTACCTGTAATAAGGAAGTTCCCGTGTTCCTCCAAAGGTTCACTGTATTTTCGGACCACATGATTTAAACCAAGGTCTAGCTCATAGAAAGTAAGTGTCTGCTGGGTATTAGCTGCTGCTTCCCCTGTCGGATCATTGTCTGCTTCCTAGAGAGATAGTGGCATAAAAACTAATCAGCAGCATAAAATCGAAGATCTAGAAAGGACATCAGGACTCCAATTTACAAATGAGAAAACAGAAGTCCACAAACGTCAATTTTTTTTTTTTTTTTTGAGAGACAGGTTCTCACTCTGTCACCCAGGCTGCAGTGCGCAGTGGTATAATCTTTTATTTTGAGATGGAGTTTCGCTCTTGTTGCCCAAGCTGGAGTGCAATGGCACGATCTCAGTTCACCGCAACCTCCACCTCCAGGGTTCAAGCGATTCTCCTGCCTCAGCTGCCTGAGTTGCTGGGATTACAAGCATGCGCCACCATGCCTGGCTAATTTTGTATTTTTAGTAGAGACGGGGTTTCTCCAGGTTGGTCAGGCTAGTCTCAAACTCCTGACCTCAGGTGATCCGCCCGCTTCGGCCTTCCAAAGTGCCTGGATTACAGGCATGAGCCATTGCACCCGACCGCAGTGGTAAAATCTTATCTCACTGCAGCCTAGAATTCCTGGGCCTCAGGCTCCCAAGCGGCTAGGACTACAGGCACATGCCACCACACCTGGCTGATGCCAAATAGTTTAACAAAGTTTATGCTACAAGATAATGGCAGGGCTAGAATGAGAACTGCAATCTCCAAATTCTGGATCCAGGGATCTCTCTACTAGAGAACACTGCCTTCCATTCAAGGCAAAGAATAGTATGCTCTGTGAAAAAATGCCTTACACAGCTTCACCTTTTTCATGAAGCTTTTCCCAATAAATATCTCGTTTCCATAGAGAGGTTACTTAAATCAGAGAAAGACTATTAAATACTTGGTTAACCTCTGAAGCATCCCAAAGAATTTCAGTAAGGCATTTGGAATGCGGAGATGTGCTAACAGGACAGAATTAAGACAAGAACAAGGGGCTGGGCAAGGTGGCTCAGGCCTATAACCCCAGCAGTCCGGGAGGGTGAGGTGGGCCAATCACCTGGAGTCAGGAGACCAGCCTGGCCAACATGGTGAAACCCCATCTCTATTAAAAACACAAAAATTAGCTGGGCGTGGTGGCCGTGCCTGTAGTACCAGCTACTGAGGAGGCTGAGGCAGGAGAATTACTTGAACCCGGGAGGCAGAGGTTGCAGTGAGCTGAGACTGTGCCACTGCACTCCAGCCTGGGCAACAGAGCAAGGCTCTGTCTCAAAAAACAAAAACAAAACAAAAAAAAACAAACAAACAAAAAAACACATATGCACAAGGAAGAAAACAATCTTAAAAAAAAACGAGGTGACTGAAAGAAATGCAGAGAGACAGGGTCCCCATTACCTCATAATCCATTTCCAGACAAGCAAACATTGGATTTTCAAATCCAACATCTACTCCAACTACATGATACACTAAAGTGTTTGCTTTGTGGGCTTCCAGGGGAGATGAAATGGTAAGTCGGGCTGCAGCATCTCTGTTCAAAATATACACCAATTTCTGTTTCTCAATGGCACCTGTAGTTGAAGGAGATAAAACATACAAGATTCCCAGATGAGAAGAGAGACTTACAGAACTAGAGTCACATCATGCTTTTCTTTTAATCATTATTAACAGCAGTAACTCTACAAGTATAACAACTCAGGACTCTGTTCTCTATTATCAGAATAGCACTTTGGGAGGCGGAGGCGGATGGATCACCTGAGGTCACGAGTTCAAGACTAGCCTGACTAACATGGCAAAACCTCGTCTCTACTAAATACAAAAAATTAGCTAGGTGTGGTGGCACATGCCTCTAATCCTAGCTACCTGGGAGGCTGGGGCAGGAGAATCGCTTGAACCCGAGAAGCAGATGTTGCAGTGAGCTGAGATCGCACCACTGCACTCCAGCCTGGGCAACGAGAGCAAAACTCTTGTCTCATTAAAAAAAAAAAAAAAAGCCGGGTGCGGTGGCTCAAGCCTGTAATCCCAGCACTTTGGGAGGCCGAAGCGGGCGGATCACGAGGTCAGGAGATCGAGACCATCCTGGCTAACATGGTGAAACCCCGTCTCTACTAAAAAATACAAAAAAAACTAGCCAGGCGAGGTGGCGGGCGCCTGTAGTCCCAGCTACTCGGGAGGCTAAGGCAGGAGAATGGCGTGAACCTGGGAGGTGGAGCTTGCAGTGAGCTGAGATCCGGCCACTGCACTCCAGCCCGGGCCACAGAGCGAGACTCCGTCTCAAAAAAAAAAAAAGAATAGACAATAATGGAGTTGGGCACAGTGGCTCAAGCCTGTAATTCCAGCACTTTGGGAGGCCAAGGCAGAAGGATTGCTTGAGCTCAGGAATTCAAGACCAGCCTGGGCAGCATAGTGAGTTCCCTATCTCTCTTTTTTTTTTTAGATGCAGTCTCACTCTGTTGTCCAGGCTGGAGTGCAGTGCCGCTATCTCGGCTCACTGCAACCTTTGCCTCCCAGGTTCAAGTGATTCTCCTGCCTCAGCCTCCCAAGTAGCTGGGATTACAGGAACGTGCCACCACACCCAGATAACTTCCGTATTTTTAGTAGAGGCAGGGTTTCACCATGTTGGCCAGGCTGGTCTCAAACTCCTGACCTCAGGTGATTCTCCCACCTCAGCTTCCCAAAGTGCTGAAATGACAGACATGAGTCACCACACCTGGGTGAGACCCCCATCTCTTTTAAATAGCCACTGTGCCCGGCTGAGACACCCATCTCTTAAAAATAAATAATTTTTTTTTTTAAAGACAATGGCATCGTTGTGGCCTCCTCCTTCCTAATACGGATCTTAAATACCCCACTAACTCGTCAAAATTTTTTAATGAGTCCTAGATTTAAGGATACTGAAAAACAGTAATTCATAAAATTATCATTAGTTTTTTTTTTTTTGAGACGGAGTCTCACTCTGTCGCCCAGGCTGGAGTGCAGTGGCTGGATCTCAGCTCACTGCAAGCTCCGCCTCCCGGGTTTACGCCATTCTCCTGCCTCAGCCTCCCGAGTAGCTGGGACTACAGGCGCCCGCCACCTTGCCCAGCTAGTTTTTTGTATTTTTTAGTAGAGACGGGGTTTCGCCGTGTTAGCCAGGATGGTCTCGATCTCCTGACCTCGTGATCCGCCCGTCTCGGCCTCCCAAAGTGCTGGGATTACAGGCTTGAGCCACCGCGCCCGGCCTCATTAGTTTTATTCTCTGAATTAGATCTAACAATTTTATGACTACTCCGAGAGGACTGCCCTCTAGAGGCCTGATCAGATACACAAAATTTTCTTCAAAAATTTATCAGAGAAGAGACATGAATATGAATCATCACTTCAGGCTGAAGAAGGCAACTAAATTCATTCTCTATAACATAACATCATTTCATTTTAGTCTTTTTGCCAAACACAAAGAAACTGAAAAACACTCATTTCCAACTAGATGGGAAGTACAAAGGTATGTTAAGATTTTTCCCATTGTTTTAAAAGAAAATGCAACTCTTTTAAAAAGGAAATGCAACTTTAAACCTAGAGTAAATCCAAATATGATGCCAAACCCACGTAAGTGATTTACTGGAACTGGCACACCAACAAGATCACAGCATTGTTATCCTAAACTAAGCACACACAGCAAGTAGAGTAAATCACTTACTAATCATAACGGCTCGCCCTTTGGGATCCACAGCTAAGAACTGGCCAGGAACGATGCGACGGCATCCACTCTTGCCAAAGGTTTCTTGGTGAATCTTCTCAAACATATTCTTAGATGGCTGGTATTCCAAGATAACAATTCGACCGGAGTCACTGCCAACTACAATGTAGTCTTTGGTGCCGCCTGTCAGCCTGAAGGCCATGAGTGACCGGATAACACCGAATACTTCCACCGTGAGTAGGGTATGTACTTTGCCAGTGTTGGGGTCTGGGCGAAGCAGCTCCAAGATCTTTCCACGGGAAACAACAATTTCTTGTTGTTTGGTTCCTAGATCACCAAAACATAGAGATCATAAACAACCAGAACCCAGCCTGCCCACCATGGTGAAATCCTGTCTCTACTAAAAATACAAAAATTAGCCAGGTGTGGTGGTGCATGCCTGTAATCCCAGCTACTCGGGAGGCTAAGGCAGGAGACTCGCTTGAACACAGGTGGTGGAGGTTGCAGTGAGCCAAGATTGTGCCGCTGCACTCCGGCCTAAGCAACAGAGCAAAACTCTGTCTCAAAAAAAATTAGTCAGGTGAGGTGGCATGTGCCTCTAGTCCCAGCTACTTGGGAAGCTTCGGTGGGTGGATAGTTTGAACCCAGGAGTTCAGAGAATGTAGTGGGCTATAATCCTGCCATTGCACTCCATCCTGGGAAACACAGCAAGACCTCTTCCGTTAAAAAAAAAAAAAAAAAAAAGGCCAGGCACAGTGTCTCACACCTGTAATCCCAGCCCCAGCACTTTGAAAGGCTGAGGCAGGCAGATCACTTGAGGTCAGGAGTTTGAAACCAGCCCGGCCAACATGGTGGGACCCCATCTCTACTAAAAATACAAAAATCAGCCAGGTGTGGTGGTACGTGCCTATAATCCCAGCTACTTGAGAAGCTGACTCAGGAGAATCGCTTGAACCTGGGAGACGGAGGTTGCAGTGAGCTGAGGTCACACTACTGTACCCCAGCCTGGGCAACAGAGCAAGACTATGTCTCAAAACAAAAGAAAAAAAGAAAAGAAAACTTCTCTATCATTTTAGATGAAAAGGAAGACTGAATTGGAAAAGGAATCTGAAAGATAAAATTAGTATTAAAAAAGTGCTTTCAAAAATTCTATCCAAACTCCAGCTGAGATTCATTGCATTGCATAGTGAAGTCAGTCACAAATCTCCAAATTCCCATATACATATTTCCTTAATCAAATGCAGCAAAGAATAACTAAATTACCCAGATGATGCCTCAAACCCACAGAAAGAGCCATAATGAGGATCAGAGAAAATAACATGAAATATGAATGCTGTGTGGTCAGCTGGGCTGCTGCTCAGTATCACACATTAAGTATTCAGATTTAAACCTCAACAAAATTATGTCATACTCTACACAATCATGAACCTCCTTCATTAGTTGGATTGACTCACAAATGTTAAATCTGCAAATGGCAAGAAAAAGTTTTTATTTTATAAAAATTAGTATCTTGCTTTCAGTAACTTCGTATTTATATTTCCTAATCTAATATTTGAAATTTCACACAATTCAAACCTGGCCTTAATCCATCTTTACAAAAATATCCCCCACATGGTGAACATAAGCAAATGATCTGTTTCCATGCAGGCAGCACTCCCTACCTAAATTGCACTTTCCGTTTTCTCTCATACAAAAGTTCTATCTCTTCAAGCACCAAACCAAGGTCCAAATTTCCCTTTACTTAAATTACTCTCTGATAACCTGACAAACACCTTCAGACATTCTTTTTACCCAACCTGATGTCAAATTCAAAATCAAGGACCAGGTCTTACACATCTCAGTATGTCTCACAGCAATAAGCAGCCAAGAATTGTGTGCCCTGACAAGAATCCTTACACAACGTGGCCGGGCGCGGTGGCTCAAGCCTGTAATCCCAGCACTTTGGGAGGCCGAGACGGGCGGATCATGAGGTCAGGAGATCGAGACCATCCTGGCTAACACGGTGAAACCCCGTCTCTACTAAAAAATACAAAAAACTAGCCGGGCAAGGTGGCGGGCGCCTGTAGTCCCAGCTACTCGGGAGGCTGAGGCAGGAGAATGGTGTAAACCCGGGAGGCGGAGCTTGCAGTGAGCAGAGATCCGGCCACTGCACTCCAGCCTGGGCGACAGAGCAAAACTCCGTCTCAAAAAAAAAAAAAAAAAAAGAATCATTGCATAACATGAGCTAGGAAATGCATCTGAAATAGGTAACAGATAATGCACCAGAACTTAACACCTCATCTCATAATCTGAATTGTTTACATTTACCAACTGCTTTGTCATAAATGGAAAACATTTCCTGCCCAAGAGACTAAACAAGATATGTATTAATTCACTTAAAATTTCAAAAGATGGTCACGAGAGAACTTACCAGAAAAGTTGCCATGAATGGCAAAGCTGATGCCAGTGGCTCTCTGCAAGGTTAAGTTGTACAGAAACATGGTTGCAGGAAACCTGAGTCACCCAGATCTCCAGGCCTTGGTTACACCAACAGTACCGAGTCCAAGAAAGCTAAGGAAACAGAAAACAGAAAAATAGCTGGGAGACTATTACTTCAACAGACATTTCTGTATGGGAAATTCTGGATGAAGACAGCAGACCCAGTAGAGCAAGCCCTATTAAGAAACAACATATGTGGCCGGGCACAGTGGCTCATGAGGTCAGGAGTTCGAGCCCAGCCTGGCCAACATAGTGAAACCCCCGTCTCTACTAAAAATACAAAAATTAGGTGGGCATGACACTGTGTGCCTGTAGCCCCAGCTACTCATGAGGCTGCGGCAGGAGAATCACTTGAACCTGGGAGGCGGAGGTTGTGGTGAGCCGAAATCATGCCGCTGCACTCCAGCCTGGGCAATAGAGTGAGAGTCCGTTTCAAAAAATGAAACAACATACAGTCAGGCGCAGTGGTTCACACCTGTAATCCCAGCACTTTGGGAGGCCGAGGCAGGTAGGTCATGAGGTCAGGAGTTCAAGACCAGCCTGGCCAACATGGTGAAACCCTGTCTCTACTAAAAATACAAAAATTAGCTGGGCATGGTGGCGAGTGCCTGTAATCTCAGCTACTCAGGAGGCGGAGGCAGGAAAATTGCTTGAACCTGTACCCATGAGGCGCAGGTTGCAGTGAGCTAAAATGATGCCACTGCACTCCAGCCTGGGCTACAGAATGAGACTTTGTCTCAAAAAAATAAACAAACAAACGACATACTTTTAATTAAGAGCGCCCTCTAAATGACAAGTCAAGATGCCATATATTTTGCCTTTAACCTCACAAGAATCCTATTAAATTGCAGTATTATACCTATTTTATAGATAAGAAAACTCAAGTGCAGAGATTAAATCATCTGCCCAAGGTCACTTAACAAATGGTGAAAATGTTGCAAGCTGGAATCTGTAACATTAATGCAGTATTAGGCAACTTGTCACAAAAACTAAGTACATCTGTTTACTTGTATTCCAATAAGCTATACATTAACATAATTCAGCACGCAAAAGCACAGCAAAAAGCTCCCTCCAACCCATTCCCTAGCCATCCAGTTCTCCCTGGGGGAATCTATTTTACCAAGTTATAACGTATCCGTTCAGATATTTTTTATATATACAAATAAGAACATGTATTTATACTGTAGAGACAGGGTTTCACTATGCTGGGCAGGTTGGCTTCAAAATCCTGTGCTCAAGTGATCTCCCACCTCAGCCTTCCAAGGAGCTGGGGCTACAGCACCTGGCTTATACTGCACTTTATTAACCCTTTTTAACCTTTAACCAAGGGTTGGGTACTGTATTTTATACACTCACACTATATTGCACCTTATTTTGTATCACTTTATCTGCACAATAAACAAAGGGCTATCTCATTTTTACTTTGCAGTTTCAGAGTATTTCAATGAATGGGCATATTATAATTCATTCAGCTAATATCCTACCTAACATTCAGGTGTTTCCAATCTCTTGCTATTACGAATACTGCTACAAAGAAAGTCCCTTGTATGTAGGTCATTCATATGCTCGTATGTCTCTAAAATTAATTCCTGTAAGTGGAACTGTTGGATTGAGGGATTCATACATTTGAAAAGTTGTTAGGTACTGCTGAATTGCCTTTCAAAGAGACTTCCAATTACATGTCCAGCAATGTATGAGTCCCCATTTCCGCACAACCAGCCAAAATGGTTAAGACTTGACCTTTGCTAATCTAAAAGAAGAAAATTGGTTTATTAAGTGTATTTTTCATTTGCATCTCTTATGTAACTGTATATTCAAGGATTGATTAGAATTTAAAATTTCAACTTACTCATCACCAAAAACTACAACAAAATCATTTCTGCTACATCAGGAGGCGGCCTTCCTAAAGAAGTATAAAGTCACAGAAAAGGATTCTTTCTCAGCAAATAGGACTGAAGACAGCACAGACTGTACCTCTGCCACTCTGCCTTAATTACCCAAAACTATACCTATAGATACCACTACAAAATAAACTATTTTTCCCCAGTGCAATTATTTATAAACAAAAGCATAGGAGACCAGCCATGGTGGCTCACTTGACCTTGGGAGGCCAAGATGGGTGGACTGCCTGAGCTCAGGAGCTCAGGAGTTCCAGACTAGCCTGGGCAACACGGAGAAACCCCATCTCTACCAAAAATACAAAAAATTAGCCAGGTGTGGTGGTGCGCATCTGCGGTCTCAGTTACTTGGAAGGCTGAGGTGGGAGGATCACTTGAGCCTGGGAGGTGGAGGTTGCAGTGAGCCAAGATGGCGTCACTGCACTCCGGCCTGGGCAACAGAGTGAGACCTCCTCTCAAAAAAAAAAGAGAAATCCAACGTCATTGATATAGAATTAACATACAGATTTGATTTTATTGTTAAACGAGGAGAGAATTAGGAGGAAACGTCCTCATAAATAACTACTATTTCTGGGCTGGGCAAAAGCAGGGTGGCAAGATCAATCCTCCAGGCTAGAAATGGGTCCTAAGGGATATAAAATTTTCTCTTGAGACCAAGGTGCATCTTTAATGTTCTAGGACCACAGGAAAAGACAAACGAAAAGGACCGAGGTTGAAAGACCAGGGAGTGGAGAGAACAATCAACAAAAAAAGCAAGAGAGGAAGCCAGGAGCTGCTTCTGAATCCTTGAACAGCTCCCTCTCGTTACTTTTCATATTTTGTAGCTGACGAGAACAGTCTACTTTCCCCTTTCCTTATAACTGATTCAATCCATCACAAACCTTTGGAATTCATTTTTCCCAAACCTAGCTGGATTCAGGTTCTCCAGCGACACCTTAATCTTGGGTCTTGGAGGACGGTGCATTTCGGAGGATGAGTCCAGTACTAGAAAAACTATATACCAGGCTGGGCACGGTGGCTCACGCCTGTAATCCCAGCACTTTGGGAGGCCGAGGCAGATGGGTCACTTGAGGTCAGGAGTTCGAGACCAACCTGGCCAACACGGTGAAAACCCCACTACTAAAAATGCAAAAACTAGCCGGGCGTGGTGGCACACGACTTTAATCCCAGCTACTGGGGAGGCTGAGAGGCGCGAGAACAGCTAGAACCCGGGAGGCGGAGGCTGCAGTAAGCCGAGATCACCCCGCTGCACTCCAGCCTGGGCGACAGCGAAACTTCGTCTCAAAAACAAAGCAAACAAACAAAAAACGTATACCAGATAAATTTGGTAAGCTTTAAAACTTCCCCACGTCTTGGATAGGGGCGGTGGCTCACGCCTGTAATCCCAGCACTTTGGGAGGCCGAGGTGGCTGGATCGCCTGAGGTCAGGAGTTCGAGACTGGCCTTGTCAACACGGTGAAACCCCCGTCTCTACTAAAAATACAAAAATCAGCCGGGCGTGGTGGCACGCGCCTGTAATCCCAGGTAGTCTACTCGGGAGGCTGAGGCAGGAGAATCGCTGGAACCCGGGAGGCAGAGAGGCAGTGAGCCGAGATTGCGCCACTGCACTCCAGTCCTGGCGACAGAGCAAGGCTCCGTCTGAAAAACAAAACAAAACAAAACACTTCCCCCACGTCTCTTTACCACTATTACAAAAAGCTTGTATGACTGCTCATTGCATCTTCTCCATCCTCCAAAGAAACATCATCGCATTTAAACTCTATCCTCCATTTCGCAAATGAAAAAATAGAGGCTCAGGGGAGGAGACAAGTTGCCCAACTACCAAAATACAAATTCAAACTGGAGTCTTGGCTCTGAAGACCGTTTCCGTTATTTATGCTTTTAACACGCTCCATCATTCCATCTTCCCATCGGTGTACCATTTACTCTACCCAGAGGGAGACATCCATGCCTCCCGCTGCTTGTCACATCTCCCCCGTATCAGAGACCCCAGAAGTTAAAAGCAATCTCCACGAGCCCTATTTTGAGCTAGGACATGTTTCCACCCTGTGGATGGAAGCGACAGATGATTGCAGGAAGCCGTTTTCGCGCCCCAACCATCCCTCTGCACCTCCTCCTGGGCCCCAGCCTCGGACCTCTCGGGCCTAGACTGCCCGTGATCCCCGCCAAAGACTCGGGCCCCCCTTCCATACGGCCGCTCTCCGGCTCCCTGGGCCCGGGGAAGTCTCCAGGCTGTTTTTTTACCCTGCAGCGAGAAGGATGGTGTGGATATCCGACGGATGCTACCTCCCTTCAAAACTTAAGCCACCACCAACTCCAACATACTGGCGTCCGCCATTAGACCGCAACACAGGGGCATTCCGGTGGCGCGCGGCGGAAAAAGGCACCCAACCCGCGCCTGAAGAATATATATAATTTTTAAAAAATGCTTCCGTCTTGCTTCCACACCGCATTAAAAATTATTTAAACATGCTTTATTGCTTTGCTTTTTCCAGGAGAACAGAAAATTATTAGGTTTTTAGAAGTAGACTTTAAAAAAAAAAAAACACACACGCGTTCATTGGGCACTTCTGTGGGCTGCCCCAAAGAGGCGCCAACGAAGAGGGGGCCTCGAGGGACCGGAAGTGCCGGATGCGGACCAAGATGGCGGACCTTGATTCGCCTCTGAAGTTGTCAGGGGTGCAGCCGCCGTCTGAGGGGGTGGGAGGTGGCGGCTGCTCCGAAATCTCCGCTGAGCTCATTCGCTCCTTGACAGAGCTGCAGGAGCTGGAGGCTGTATACGAACGGCTCTGCGGCGAGGAGGTGCGGGGCCGAGCCTCCTCTTTTTCATGGAGGATCTAGGGAGTGGGAGCCTTCAGTCGGGGAATCCGGGCTGTGGGAAGCTCTCCTTGCTGGGGGATACAAAAAAGCGGGAAAACAAGAAGCGGAAGCGTAGTCGGGTGTATGAGTAGACCTGTCAACTCTTTTCACGCTTTCGGACGCGCCGAGCTTATTTTCCCTGATATCTGGGCGATCTGCAGCCTCTCCTGCCTAGACCCCCATTGATTTTCCTGATCCATGATCACCAGTTTCTCCACGGGAGTAAAGTTAGTCCGAGAGTATTTGCCAAAGTGCTTGGTTCTCAAAGTAATAAGCGCCCTTTTGCATTGGTTTAATTTAAAAATTATGAAACGCTTTCATCCTGTTATTTAAGAGGGAAGTCTTTGCAAGTAAACTTCTTGAACCGTTTTAAGACTTCCCCTTGTGGGGAGTGATTTGGGGGTGTGATTTTAGCGTTTCGGTCAAATGCACATCTTTGTAGAGGTTTGAGCTTTTAACACTCAGGCACAGTTCTCTAATCTTGGACAGGTCACTTCATCTCTTGTATCCTTGGCATTTTATCAAATGAGGGGTGTGGACTAGATTCTCCAGTTCCTTTCAGTTCATAACATTCTATCTCCCGTCTCCTTTTAATTTTCAGTGGCAACTCGATGCTGTCAATTCACTTTCAAATGTCAGTTGGGTTCCTTGCCAGTCAAAAGAGATCCAAGCTCTAACCTAAGACCAAACTTTTAGCAAAGTTGAGCACGAAAGGCGGTTTCAGCCTGAGGGAGAGGGGATCGTTGATATCTTTAGAGTATTTTCAAGTGTAGACTTGCACTAACTCTAGCAGTTTCTGATACATTTTCAGGAAGATGTGTGTGGTGTTTTTTGTTTTGTTATTTTTAGAAACAGGGCCGCTCTCTGTTGCACAGGCTGGAGTGCTGTGGTGCTGCAATCAGAGTGGATGAAACTATAGGCGCACACCACCATGCCCGGCTAGTTTAGTGTGTGGGGTTTTTTTTTTGTCTGGCCTCAGCAAGATGTGTTTTAAAATTTATCTTACCGGGCGCGGTGGCTCACACCTGCAATCCCAGCGCTTTGGGAGACCAGGATGGGAGGATCACCTGAGGTCAGGAGTTTGAGACTAGCATGACCAACGTGGTGAAAACCAGTCTCTACTAAAAATACAAAATTAGCTGGGCATGGTGACGCATGCCTGTAATCCCAGCTACTCGGGAGGCTGAGGCAGGAGAATCGCTTGAACCTGGGAGGTAGAGGTTGCAGTGAACCAAGATAGTGCCATTACACTCCAGCCTGGGCAACAAGAGTGAAATTCTGTCTCAAAATGTATATATACATACATATTTTTAGTATCTATATATATATGTTTAGTATCTTGACTTAACATTCCTAAGCTTGCATTCATTCAGTCATTCAATATGTTGGGTGGAAAATTATGGAAATCCTACAGACAAATATTAAGTTCTGTATTTGTATTTGATAACTGTCAAGAGGAAGTCTCCCTCTGGAACCTACTGAACGATTTTAATAAAAATATATATGGCCGGCAATATATATGGCCGGCTGGGTGCAGTAGCTCACGCCTGTAATCCCAGCACTTTGGGAGGCAGAGGCGGGCGGATCACGAGGTCAGGAGATCGAGACCAACCTGGCTAACATGGTGAAATCCCGTCTCTACTAAAAATACAAAAAATTAGCCAGGCGTGGTGGCGGGCACCTGTAGTCCTAGGTATTCAGGAGGCTGAGGCAGGAGAATGGCCTGAACCCGGGAGGCAAAGGTTGCAGTGAGCTGAGATCGTGCCACTGCGCTCCGCCTGGGTGACAGAGCGAGACTCCGTCTCGAACAACAACAACAACAAATGTATATGGCTGGGCGTGGTGGCTCACAATGGTAACCCCAGCACTTTGGGAGGCTGAGGCGGGTGGATCACCTGAGGTCAGGAGTTCGAGACCAACCTGGCCAACATGGTGAAACCATGTTAGTCTCTACTAAAAATGCAAAAGTTAGCTGGGTGTGGTGGTGGGCGCCTATAATCCCAGCTACTCGGGAGGCTGACGCATGAGAATCGCTTGAACCCCAGGGGGCAGAAGTGGCAGTGAGCCAAGATCACGCCACTTCACTCCAGCCTGGACAAAAGAGAACTTGTCTCAAAAAAAAAAAAGGATAGCCAGCTAGGCACAAGTGGCTCACGCCTCTAATCCCAGTTATTTGGGAGGCTGAGATGGGCAGATAGCTTGAGCCCATGAGTTGGAGACTATCCTGGGTAATATAGTCAGACCTCGTCACTACAAAAAATTAAACAGTGAACCAGGGTTGTGCATGCCAATAGTCACAGCTATTTGGGAGGCTGAGGTAGGAAGAGCGCTTGAGCCCCCCCTCCAAAAAAAAAAAGTATGGTTAATTTTAATGGCTGTTGTTGAACTATATGCCACATACCATGTTAAGCACTTTGTGTGGTTTCCTGTTTGACTAATTCAACAGCCTAATGAGATATGTTTTGCTATCCCTGTTTTACAGTTGAAAAAACCGAAGCAAAAAATGTTACATTAATTGAGGTTGCACAGTAAATGGCTTGAATGAGAGAGAATTAGATTTATAACCTCTGGCTACTGACTGCACCAAGAAGAAAGTTTTTGGTAACTGTCACTGGAAATTTCATTTGTTTAGGCTTTTTTTTTTTTTTTTTTTTTTTTTTTTTTTGAGACGGCATTTCACTCTTGTTGCCCAGGTTGGAGTGAAATAGCGCAATCTCAGCTCACTGCAACCTCCACCTCCCAGGTTCAAGTGATTTCCTACCTCAGCCTCCCGTGTAGCTGGGATTACAGGCCCCCACCACCACACCCAGCTAATTTTGTATTTTTAGTAGAGACAGGGTTTCAGCATGTTGGCCAGGCTGGTCATGAACTCCTGACCTCAGGTGATCCGCCCACCTGGGCCTCCCAAAGTGCTGGGATTACTTTGGGATCCAGTGCTGGCCAGGCATTGTATTTTAAATGCCTTCCTGTATTAGGCACTATGGTAATGATACTGACTAAAAGTTTATTTCTGCCCATTATGGTGCTCATCTGCCAGATGGAATAAGATACATGTAAGATATCAATCATGCAAGGTAAGTGCAAAATGAAGCATTATGAAAGTCTAAGGAGAGCATAGTGGAAGGAAAAAAGGATTTGGAAATGTGATTCACCCTTCAGCTAAGTGACTGGGTTAGATAACTCTTAAGGTTCCTTCTGATGATTCTGCTGACAGGATGTTTCTCTGTGTTTCAGAAAGTGGTGGAGAGAGAGCTGGATGCTCTTTTGGAACAGCAAAACAGCATTGAAAGTAAGATGGTCACTCTCCACCGAATGGGGTGAGTCTGTGCATCTCAGAAAGAGCTAATGTAAATTCCAACAGGGTCAACTGGACAAGTGACCATTTTTTAAGCTTTCTGTTATAAATACCAGTTGAGCTTGAAATATAAAGGGTATTATCTCAAGGTAAAGTGAACAACTAAGGGTCTTAGTTCGATGGTTTTCAAAGAGTCCTTGGACCAGCAGTACCAGCATCACACCTTGTTAGAATTCTTGCAAATCCTAGGGCCCCATGCCAAACTTACAAAATCAGAAACTCTAGGGCTGGCGTCCAGGAAAATGTATTTTAACAAGCCTACCAAGTGATTCTAATGCACAGCCCAAGTGTGAGAACCACCTTTTTTTTTTTTTTTTTTTTTTTTTTTCTGAAATGGAGCTTCATTCTTGTCCCCAGGCTGGAGTGCAGTGGTACAATCTCGGCTCACTGCAACCTCTGCCTCCTGGGTTCAAGCAATTCTCTTGCCTCAGCCTCTCGAGTAGCTGGGATTCCAGGCATGTGCTACCATGCCCAGCTAATTTTTGTATTTTTAGTAGGGACAGGGTTTCACCATGTTGGCCAGGCTGGTCTCAAACTCCTGACCTCAAGTGATCCACCTGCCTGGCCTCCCAAAGTACTAGGATTACAGGCATAAGCCACTGCGCCAACCTGAGAACCAGCATTTTTATAGACTGGGTATATTTGTTAGTCATAAAAATTGTTCTTTGGCCAGGGGTAGTGGCTCACGCTTGTAATCCCAGCACTTTGGGAGGCCACATCTAGAGGATCACTTTTGACCCTGTCTCAAAAACAGAAAATAAAAATAAATAAATAAATAAATAAATTAGTTGGGCATGGTGGTGTGCGCCTGTAGTCTCAGCTACTCGGGAGACTGAGACAGGAGGATCATTTGAGCCCAGAAGTTGGAAACTGCAGTGAGCTATGATCGTGCCACTACACTCTAGCCCGGGTGGCAGAGTGAGAACCTGTCTCAAAAAAAAAAACAAGTTGTTCTTTGATCTCACCATCCTCTCACAGAGTACTGATTAGTGCATCTTATGCTCACTTAGCAATTGAGAGAATTTGTTCTCTAATTCTTTGGTTGTACCTATTTACGGGTGTCTTTATTGGTTTTAGAAATTAATTTTGGCCAGACACGGTGGCTCACACCTATAATCCCAGCACTTTGGGAGGCTGAGGCAGGTGGATCACAAGGTCAAGAGATCAAGAGCATCTCCTGGCCAACTTGGTGAAAGCACGTCTCTACTAAAAATACAAAAATTAGCTGGGGTTGGTGGCACACACCTGTAGTCCCAGCTATTCAGGGGGCTGAGACAGGAGAATTGCTTGAACCTGGATGGCAGAGGTTGCAGTGAGCCGAGATCGCGCCACTGCACTCCAGCCTGGCGACAGAGCAAGACTCTGTCTCAAAAAAAAAAAAAAGTTAATTTTTTATCAAGCATAGGTCTGAGTTTACAGTTAAACATTCTTGAGAAAAGGCTGAGTGCAGAGCAAACTGAGCTAAGAGTTATAGGTAGGTATGAAAGAAGTGGAAGACACAGTGTCCATATGCAAAGAAAAGTTTCTATCTCTTACCCTCTGCCCTGTGGTTATGTGTATGCTGACTATGTGTTTCTCTAGTCCTAACCTGCAGCTGATTGAGGGAGATGCAAAGCAGCTGGCTGGAATGATCACCTTTACCTGCAACCTGGCTGAGAATGTGTCCAGCAAAGTTCGTCAGCTTGACCTGGCAAAGGTAATACATCGAGCTTTTCTTTTTTGAGACAGGGTCTTGCTCTGTCGCCCAGGCTGGAGTGCAGTAGTGCAATCACAGCTCACTACAGCCCCGACTTCCTGGGCTCAAGCACTTCTCCCACCTCAGCCTCCTGAGGAACTAGGACTACAGACATCCACCACCACGCCCAGCTAGTTTTTGTATTTTTTTTGTAGAGATGGGGTTTTGCCATGTTGCCCGGGCTGATCCTGAACCCCTGGGCTCAAGTTATCCTTCTGCCTTTCGCCGTGTTGGCCAGGCTGGCCTCAAACTCCTGACCTCAGGTGATCTGCCCTCCTCGGCCTCCCAGCATGCTGGGATTGCAGGTGTGAGCCACCTTGCCTGGCCAGTAGCTTCTTTACTGCCCTCTACTAACTCAAACATCAAAATGTCAATGGGACTGTGTGTGGTGACTCACACCTATAATCCCATCACTTTAGGAGGCCAAAACAGGAGGATTGCTTGAGCCCAGGCTTGAGCCTGGGCAACATGGGAGAACCCTGTCTCTACAAAAAATACAAAAATTAGCTGGGCATGGTGGTGCACACTTGTATCCCAGCACTTTAGGAGATTGAGGCAGGCTGATCTCTTGAGTCCAGGAGTTTGAGAACAGCCTAGGCAACATGGCGAAGCCTTGTCTCTACTAAAAAATACAAAAATTAGCCAGGTGTGGTGACGCACACCTATAGTCCCAGCTACTTGGGAGGCCAAGGCAGGAGGATCGCTTAACCCCAAGAGGCAGAGATTGCAGTGAGCCAAGGTCATGCCACTGTACTCCAGCCTGAGTTGCAGAGTGGAGCTGCAAATTAAAAATAAATAAGTCAGTTAATAAATGCCAGCTTCTATTTTTTAAAAGACAAAACAAAATGCTACCACATTAGATATTAGAAGAGCACCTTCCAATAGAAATCTAATGTGAGATAACAAAGCCGGACAAAAATATCACAGAAAACTTCAGACCAGTAGCTCTTATAATATAGACATAAAGGCACTCAACAAGCTGGGCACGGAGGCTCACACCTGTAATCCCAGCACTTTGAGAGGCTGAGGCACGTGGATCGTGAGGTCAGGAGATCGAGCCCATCCTGGCTAACACAGTGAAACCCTGTCTCTATTAAAAATACAAAAAATTAGCCGGGCGTGGTGGCAGGCGCCTGTAGTCCCAGCTACTCGGGAGGCTGAGGCAGGAGAATAGCATGAACCTGGGAGGCGGAGCTCGCAGTGAGCTGAGATCGCGCCACTGCACTCCAGCCTTGGCGACAGAGCAAGACTCTGTCTCAAAAAAAAAAAAAAAAAAAAAAAAAGAGATATTCAACAAAACCCTAGCAAAGCAAGTCTAGCAATATATAAAGAGGATTATATACTATGGCCAAGTGGAATTTATCCTAGGAAGACAAGGTTGATTTAACATCTGAAAATCAATTAAATGTAATGGCCAAGACCACAATTACTTTTGCACCAACCTAATAATACACCATATTAATAGAAAAAAGGACAAAAAACACATGATCACCTTATAGACTCAGAAGAAAACATTTGACAAAATTCTGTGCCCTTTCATGGTAGAAACACTCAACAAATTTGGAATAGAGGGGAACTTCTCAGCCTGATTAAGGGCATCTGTGAAAAACCACAGCTGGCCAGGTATAGTGGCTCATGCCTGTAATCCTAACACTTTGGCAGACCAAAGCAGTAGGATCTCTTGAGGCCAGAAGTTTGAGACCAAACTTTGGAACATAGTGAGACCCTATCTCTACAAAAATTTTTTTAAAAAAACAACCCTCAGCTAACATCATACTTACTGTTGAAAGATGTTATTCTTTCCTCCTAAGATGAGGAGCAAGACAAGGGTGTCTTCTCTTACTATGTCTCTAGAACAAGCAAACATGTTTAAAAAAAAAAATTTTAATATGTGAGTTGGTGGCTGTATGGTTCTATCCAGGGCAATTAGGTAAGAAAATGAAGTAGGCCAGGCATGGTGGCTTACTCCTGTAATCTTAGCACTTTGGGAGTCCAAGGAGAGTGAATTGCTTGAGCTCAGGAGTTCAGGACCAGCCTGGGTTTGGGCAACAGGACAAAACCTTGTCTCTACAAAAATTACAAAAATTAGCATGTTGTGGGTGTGTGTGCCTGTAATCCCAGGTATTTGGGAGGCTGAGGTGGGAGGATTGCCTGAACCCAGGAGGCAGAGGTTGCAGTGAACCAAGATTGCACCACTGCACTCCAGCCTGGGCGACAGAGTGAGACTTTGTCTCAAAAAAAAAAAAAAAAAAAAGTTGGGCTGTGTGGCTCAGACCTGTAATCCCAGCACTTTGGGAAGTCAAGGCCGGCAGATAGCTTGAGCTCAGGAATTGGTGAGACCAGCCTGGGAAACATGGTGAAACCCTGCATCTACAAAAAAATACAAAAACTAGCCAGGCATGGTGGCACACGCCTGTAATCCCAGCGACTTGGGAGGCTGAGGTAGGAGGATAGCTTAGGCCCAGGAGGCAGAGGTTGCAGTGAGCCATGATTGTACCACTGCACTCCAGCCTGGGTCACAGAGTGAGACTGTGTCTAAAAAAAGGAGAGTGATTTGATCACGTTATTAACATTGTATGATACCTGTCAATGGTCTTGATCATCATCAATAACAGTTGTGTTAACAGTAGTGGTGGTGTTTGTGAAATTCCTATTGACAGCTTAAAAGGACATATGGTTGACCAGTTTCAGCTCCTGAATCTCCCTACCTTCTTGAGGGGTGTTTTTGAAAGAAGAGGACGTTGTTTCTAAGTACCAAATCTTCTTGCAGAACCGCCTCTATCAGGCCATTCAGAGAGCTGATGACATCTTGGACCTGAAGTTCTGCATGGATGGAGTTCAGACTGCTTTGAGGAATGAAGATTATGAGCAGGCTGCAGCCCACATTCATCGCTACTTGTGCCTGGACAAGTCAGTCATTGAGCTCAGCCGACAGGGCAAAGAGGGTCAGCATCCCAAACTGTTGGTTTTTAGTTAAAATCATCTGTGATAGGCCAGGCACGGTGGCTCAAGTCTGTAATCCCAGCACTTTGGGAGGCCGAGACGGGCGGATCACAAGGTCAGGAGATCAAGACCATCCTGGCTAACACAGTGAAACCCCGTCTCTACTAAAAAACATACAAAAAACTAGCCGGGTGAGGTGGCGGGCTCCTGTAGTCCCAGCTACTCGGGAGGCTGAGGCAGGAGAATGGCGTAAACCTGGGAGGCAGAGCTTGCAGTGAGCTGGGATCCGGCCACTGCGCTCCAGCCTGGGCGACAGAGTGAGACTCCGTCTCAAAAAAAAAAAAAAAATCATCTGTGATCTGAAGTAAGCAGACTCGACCAATAAAAACACATCAGTTTTTAGGAAGTTTTCTTTTTTCTTTTTCTTCTTTTTTTTGAGACGGAGTCTCACTCTTGTCAGGATAGAGTGCAATGGTGTGATCTCAGCTCACTGCAACCTCTGCCTTCTGGATTCAAGCGATTCTCCTGCCTCAGCCTCTTGAGTAGCTGGGATTATAGGCGCACACCACCACACCTCGCTGATGTTTTTTGTATCTTTAGTAGAGATGGGGTTTCACCATGTTGGACAGACTGGTCTCGAACTCCTGATCTCTGATGATCTGCCCGCCTTGGTCTCCCAAAGTGCTGGGATTACAGGCTTAAGCTACCATGCCCAGCCAGGAAGTTTTCTTATCTAGTAGTAGGCCATACGTAGGTCCTGTACCATCCTGGGGCAGGCTTTGTTAAAGTAGTCCCCGCTATGTGTGGTTTCGCTTTCTGCCATTTCAGTTACCTGCAGCTTCAGTTACTCATGGTCAAGCTTAGTCCAAAAATATTAAGGAAAAATTCCAGAAATAAACAACTTACTAGTTTTAAATTGCTTGCTGTTCTGAGTAGTGTGATAAAGTCTTGTGCCATCCTGTCTGTCCCTTCATCACAAGAAGGGTGAGTACAGTACAATAAGATGTTTTAAAAAAAAAAAGAGGCTACGTTTGCATAACTTTTGTTATGGTATATTGTTATATTTTATTATATATTATTGTTAATCTCTTAATATGTCTAATTTACAAATTAAACTTTATCGTAAGTATGCATGTATAGGAAAAAACATAGTATATTTAAGGTTCAGTACTGTCGATGGTTTCGGGCATCCATAATGGTCTTGGAATGGATCCCCTACAGATAAGAAGGGACTACTGTATTCCCATTTTATGGAAAAGGAAGCTGAATCCAGATCTACTGATTCTCTGACCAGCGGGTTCTTTGCACTTGACCATATTGCCTACTCAAAAAATGAAATTCTTAGTCTGATGTTTTAGATCTTCCATGATCTTTACACACCCTGTCTTTCTAGCCTTGTTTAATGGTATTCACTTACGCATCCATTCATTGTGCAAGTATTTCTCAAGCTCCTCCATATGCCAAAGAATATGCTACTTGGAATACTCTGCAAATATTCTTTTCATCTTTATGCTTCTATCACTTCATGTATTTCATTCCCTTTGCCTGGAATGTTTGTTCCTCCTGTGCAGGTATCAGAATCCTGCCCATCTTCAAGAGGTGGGATGTCACCTTCTCTAGGAAGCCTTTTCTCATTACTTTAACCAGAAATGTGACTTTCTGACACCTTTCTTTTTTTTGAGACGGAGTCTCACTCTGTTGCCAGACTGGCGTGATCTTGGCTCACTGCAACCTCTGCCTCCCAGGTTCAAGGGATTCTTCTGCCTCAGCCTTCTGAGTGACTGGGACTACAGGCGCATGCCACCACGCCTGGCTAATTTTTGTATTTTTAGTAGAGATGGGGTTTCACCATGTTGGCCAGGATGTTCTCAATCTCTTGACCTTGTGATTCACCCATCTCGGCCTCCCAAAGTGCTGGGATTACAGGCGTGAGCCACAGTGCCCGTCCTTTGGCACCTTTCTCATGACACATCATGTACTGTATCTCATCATCATTATTTGTGCACAAACTTTATCTCTTCTACTTGATCCTAACTTCTGTGATGGTAGGATCAGGGCTGATTCATCTTGTAATCATAGATATTACTAGCACAGCACCTTGCACATAGTAAGTACTTAATACGTATTTGCTGGATGAATAGTATTACACAAAGTGGCATGGACCTGACACAGTACCATTGTTTACTTGAATTTGCATTTTCTCCCTGTTGAACAGGGAGCATGATTGATGCCAACCTGAAATTGCTGCAGGAAGCTGAGCAACGTCTCAAAGCCATTGTGGCAGAGAAGTTTGCCATTGCCACCAAGGAAGGTGATCTGCCCCAGGTGGAGCGCTTCTTCAAGATCTTCCCACTGCTGGGTTTGCATGAGGAGGGATTAAGAAAGTTCTCAGAATACCTTTGCAAGCAGGTATGGACCCTGATTGCTTGGCAGGATAATTGTGTGGCCTGCAGATTGGGGCACTGGATGGATCCACTTTCTATGGATACTTTCTCTCTTCTGGATATGACTCCCCTTACTGCCGTTGCTGTGTAGCCAGGCAGGACTGGATGCGTGTGTTTATTCAACACACCTTTTGCCAGCCTACTGTGTACCAGGCATGGCCAAGACATCTGCCAATGCACATTCATTTCCAACAGACCAGGTGAAAGCATATGAAATTAAAATGCAAGTTCTCTGAGAAGTTGAATCATTCTTTTTTTTTTTTTTTTTTTTTTTGAGATGGAGTTTCACTCTTGTTCAGGCTAGAGTGCAATGGCACGATCTCAGCTCACTGCAACCTCCACCCCCCGGGTTCAAGCAATTCTCCTGCCTCAGTCTCCCAAGTAGCTGGGATTACAGACATACGCCACCACGCTCAGCTTATTTTGTATTTTTAGTACAGACTGGGTTTCTCCATGTTGGTCAGGCTGGTCTCGAACTCCCAACCTCAGGTGATCCGCCCGCCTCAGCCTTCCAAAGTGCTGGGATTATAGGCGTGAGCTACCACACCCGGCCTGAATCACTCTTTTAAAGCTCAAGCAATCCTGCCTCAGCCTCCCGAGCAGTGGAGACTACAGGCACATGCCACCATGCGTTGCTAATTTTTTTTTTTTGTAGAAACGGTCTCACTGTTACCCAGGCTAGTCTCAAACTCGTGGCCTCAAGCAGTCCTCCCACCTCAGCTTCCCAAAGTCCTGGGACTACCACCCCACCCAGCTGTTTTTTAGCTATAGGTCTATGTGTGTCACTCCCCTCCCACAAATAATTCTCTGTCAGACCATTATTGTGCCGTTAAGAAAAATGATGCCGTTCGCTAAGTGCTGACATATTTTATTCTCTAACGTGGTTTGTTAAACAGGGTACAAAACAATATGTTGTCATTCCTGTTTAAAATGAGGGAGTCAGCAATCAAGATATATTTGTATAAGCATAGGATTTCTTTTGGAAGGGTTGACAGTGGTCACCTCTGAAGAAAATTGGGAAATTAAGAGACACAGGTTAGAAGAACCACTTTTCACTGAATATTCCTTTGTTCCTTTGGAATGTTTAAATATGCGTTTTACTCATTCTAAAAAATTAATGAAAAACAAAATACAGGCCAGGCACGGTGACTCACGCCTGTAATCCCAGCACTTTGGGAGGCTGAGGCGGGTGGATTACCTGAGATCAGGAGTTCAGGACCAGCCTGGTCAACATGGTGAAACCCCGTGTCTACTAAAAAATACAAAAATTAGCCAGACGTGGTGGCACGTGCCTGTAATCCCAGCTACTCGGGAAGCTGAGACAGGAGAATCGCTTGAATCCGGGAGGCAGAGGCTGCAGTGAGCTGAGATTGTGCCATTGCACTCCAGCCTGGGTGACCAGCGAAATTACATCTAAAAAAAAAAAACAAAGACCGGGCGCGGTGGCTCAAGCCTGTAATCCCAGCACTTTGGGAGGCCGAGTCGGGTGGATCACGAGGTCAGGAGATCGAGACCATCCTGGCTAACACCGTGAAACCCCGTCTCTACTAAAAAATACAAAAAACTAGCCGGGCGAGGTGGCGGGCGCCTATAGTCCCAGCTACTCGGGAGGCTGAGGCAGGAGAATGGCGTAAACCCGGGAGGCAGAGCTTGCAGTGAGCTGAGATCCGGCCACTGCACTCCAGCCTGGGCGATAGAGCGAGACTCCGTCTCAAAAAAAACAAAAAACAAAACAAAAAAACAAAACAAAACAAAAAAAAAAAACAAAAAAAACCTGCTCTATGGTACTTTTTTTATCAGTATACTTTGCCACCTGGGACCTAGAATTGGCTTCTACCTTTAATCCAGTAGAAGTCCCTTCTGCAGTACCCAGGTTTTGTCCTGCTTGAGAAAGCACTATTAATGATAACATGCCAGGCATAATGGCTCACATAATTCCAACACTTTGGGATGCTGAGGCAAGAGGACTGCTTGAGGCCAGGACTTCGAGACCAGTCTGGGCAACATAGCAGGACCCCATCTCTACAGAAATTTTTAAAAAATTAGCCGGGTATGGTGGCTCTTGCCTATAGTTCCAGCTACTCAGGAGGCTGAGGTAAGAGGATCTCTTGAGTCCAGGAGTTCAAGGCCACAGTGAACTATGACTGGCTCCCTTGTACTCCAGCCTAGGCAACAGAGTGAGACCCTGTCTCTTATTTTAAAAAATGATAGAAAATTACACTTTGAGATTGTTGGAACTGAGGACCCTCTCCCTTGGCTAATGGCAGTCCATATTTTCCAAGAGAAGAAAATAATGGAAGAGGAGCTACACCATGCTCACATTCCTTGTCCTGCCTGAGGCTCAGACTGTCCCTCAAGGGAGTTTCCTCTGTGCTGCCTGGGCTTCCAAACATCAAGGGAAATGTGAAAAAAAAGAAAGCCAATGGGAGGCCTTTTTGGAAAATTGAGACATACCTGGTGTAAGGCTGGCCTTTCTGAGGAATGTATGTGGGTCTTCTCCTTTTTTAGGTGGCCAGTAAAGCTGAGGAGAATCTGCTCATGGTGCTGGGGACAGACATGAGTGATCGGAGAGCTGCAGTCATCTTTGCAGATACACTTACTCTTCTGTTTGAAGGTGAGCCTCTTTCTCCACTCTAGAGAGACTGGAGACATTTCTATATGACACCTGCATCCTAGCCTTTCTTCTCACCCTTCTAGTTTGATGACTTTAATTTAATCATGTAGTTTACTGTGTATTAATTGATTGGAGAATTAAATAACTTCCAGATTCAGTGCCTGATAAGCAAAGATTAGAGTCTCTCCAGTGTTTTGATCCTGCCTAACCCTCAAACCGCAAACTCCGTAAGAATAAATTTAACCCTAAAATAAATTACTAGAAAGCGAGTGATGCTGATTCCAAAGATGCTGCTGTAGAAAACAGTATCAATGTAACTTACCAAATGCCTGCTGATGTACCAAGCACTGTGCATATTTAACATATTTGCTTAGCAACCCCTAGCATTGACAAGGCCTATTTTGTGTTCATTTCAGAAAGTGAAGCAGCCAAAAGGATTGAGCTAGACCCTTGGTTAGTCCCAGATGGAGCAAGTTTATTTTGTAGGAAGAATGCTACAACCCTCTTGCTTCCTCCCTTCTAGGGATTGCCCGCATTGTGGAGACACACCAACCAATAGTAGAGACCTATTATGGGCCAGGGAGACTCTATACCCTGATCAAATATCTGCAGGTGGAATGTGACAGACAGGTGGAGAAGGTGGTAGACAAGTTCATCAAGCAAAGGGACTACCACCAGCAGGTGAGCAGGGGAAGCTCCAGGTGGGGTTTGGTAGCAGCTTTAGCCAGGAACACTGAGTAGAATAACTTGGAGGGGAAACAGTGAAGAAAGGTGCAGACAGGAGAAAAATTAATGCTCAGCACGAACTGGCCTGCATCTTGCCCATTGCCAGCTTACCTTGGACTTGAGGTGTTGTCAAGATGATGATGGCCTCAGTTCAAGACCAAAACGGAAATAGAAAGGGCTTCCTGAAAAGAACACAGCAGAAGTAGTAGACCAGTTCTCTATCATGAAATGTGCAACAGTGCCCTCTGGTGATATAATGACATTCTATTTATTGAGGTCCTATTAAGTGTCCAAGTAATTGTCTCCAATTTCCCCCTTCATTCCTTAGATGTTAAAGATAACGTTTGCTTTTTCAGAACTTTATTATATTTTCCTTCTTTTGAGCAGAGAAATTAAAAGTACAACATAGAAATAGGAGTGGCCTCCTACAATTGTATTTCTAGAACTCCAGACTAGGAGACTATAAACAATAGTCTATTGGAACACCATTAGCATGACTTTTAAGCACAGTAATAGAAGTGAGTATTATTAGCATCCAACCCAAAAACAAATATTTGGCCTGTCATCTTGAAAGCCCACTGCTGGTTGAAGGGAAGGTAAACCTGGTAAGCAAACTAAACCTAAACATTCTTGTATGCCAAAAGTTTGGAGTGACCAGCAAGAGGCCAACAGATGTGGGGGTGGGGAAGAATATTCTCATTCCTGTGGTATGTTGCAGTTCCGGCACGTTCAGAACAACTTGATGAGAAATTCTACAACAGAAAAAATCGAACCAAGGTAATAATCCTTCTCTTTTCTTCAGCCCACAACAGTTTGAATTGGTAACCATGTATATATAATTCAGACGACTCTGTTACAATGTGGTCTGTGTTTTTGAAATATTTTATCAATTACTCTTATTTTTCAGTGGAATGTATCATGAACAAAAGTATGTGTAAATAAAATGTGTAATAAATCATAATTAGCCAGGTGCAGTGGCTCACGCCTGTAATCCCAGCACTTTGTGAGGCTGAGGCAGGCAGATCACAAGGTCAGGAGTTTGAGACCAGCCTGGCCAATATGGTGAAACCCCGTCTCTACTAAAAATAATAAAAATTAGCTGGGCATGGTGATGCGCGCCTGTAGTCCCAGCTACTCGGGAGGCTGAGGCAGGAGAATCGCTTGAACCCGGGAGGCAGAGGTTGCAGTGAGCCAAGATCGCACCACTGCACTCCAGCCTGGGTTACAGAGTGAGACTGCATCTCAAAAAATAAAAAATAAAATAAAATAAAATAAAAATCAGTACAATCACGTGTCATTTAATGACTGGTATTTTTTTTTTTGAGACAGAGTCTCACTCTGTCACCCACGCTGAAGTGCAGTAGCATGATCTTGGCTCACTGCAGCCCCTGCCTCCCAGGTTCACGTGATTCTCCTCCCTCAGCCTCCCAAGTAGCTAGAACTACAGGCGTGCACCACCACTCCTGGCTAATTTTTTATAATTTTAGTAGAGACGGTTTTGCCATGATGGCCAGGTTAGTCTCGAACTCCTGACCTCAAGTGATCCGCCCACCTCGGCCTCCCAAAGTGCTGAGATTATAGGCATGAGCCACCATACCCTGCCAACAACTGGAGTACATTCTGAGAAATACATCGCTGGGCGATTTCCATTGTGTCAACATCGTAGGGTGTACTTAGCCTACTACACACCTAGGCTATATGATGCAGCCTATTGGTCCTAGGCTGTAAACCTGTGTGGCGTATTACTGTACTGAATACCATAGGCAATTAGAACACAATGGTAAATACTTGTGTATTTAAACATATCTAAACATAGAAAAGGTACAGTAAAAATACAGTATTATAATATTATGGGAACACTCTTGTGTATACCGATACAGTTTTTTTTCTTGTTGTTTTGGGGGTTTTTTTGTTGTTTTTTTTTTGTTTTTTGGAGATAGGGTCTTGCTTTGTTGCCCAGGCCAGAGTGCAGTACAGTGGTATGATCATGGCTCACTGCAGCCTCAACCTCCTAGGCTCACGCAATCCTCCCACCCTGGCCTTCCGAGTAGCTGGGACCATATGTGTACACCACCACGCTGGGCTAATTTTTGTATTTTTTGTAGAGACGAGGTTTTGCCATGTTGCCTAGGCTAGTCTCAAACTCCTGGGCTCAAGTGATTCTCTCACCTCCCAGAGGCTTCCCAAAGTGATGGGATTACAGGCGTGAGCCACCATGCCCAGCCCAGCAATTCATTTTTGACCAAAATGTTCTTATGTAGCATGACTACACTTTTGAAGCCCCCAGAGTGACTCTCTTCCCTTCCCACAAAGGTGACTACTATCCTAAAATTTTAAACTTTTACTTTTTTTTTTTTGATTAGAAATAGGGTCTCTGTTTCCTAGGCTGGAGTAAAGTGGTACAGTGACGGAATCCCAGCTCACTGTGACCACCAACTCGTGGACTCAGGTGATCCTCCAGCCTCAGCCTCCCAAGTAGCTCCTGACTAGCTAGGATTACAGTCACCACTCCTAGCTAATTTTTTTTTTTTTTTTTTTTTTTTTTTTGAGGCAGTCTTGCTCTGTTGCCCAGGCTGGAGTGCAGTGGCGTGGTGTGGTCTCGGCTCACCACAACCTCCGCCTCCCAGGTTCAAGCAATTCTCCTGCCTCAGCCTCCCAAGTAGCTGGGACTATAGGCATGTGTCACCACGCCCGGTTAATTTTTTTGTATTTTTAGTGGAGATGAGTTTTTTGTTTGTTTGTTTGTTTGTCTTAGACAAGAGTCTCGCTCTGTTGCCCAGGCTAGAGTGCAGTGGCATAATCTCGGCTCTCTGCAAGCTCCACCTCCCGGGTTCACGCCATTCTCCTGCCTCAGCCTCCCATGTAGCTGGGACTACAGGCACCCACCACCTTGCCTGGCTAATTTTTAGTAGAGACGTGTTTCCCGTTAGCCAGGATGGTCTCGATTTCCTGACCTTGTGATCCGCCCACCTCAGCCTCCCAAAGTGCTGGGATTACAGGCATGAGCCACTGCGCCCGGCCGAGATGAGGTTTTGCCATGTTGGCCAGGCTGGTCTCAAACTCCCGACCTCAGGTGATCCACCCACCTTGGCCTCCCAAAGTGCTGGGATTACAGGCATGAGCCACCGTGCCCAGCCAATTTTTTAATTTTTGGTAGAGATGAGGGCTTGCTATGTTGCCCAGGCTGGTCTTAAACTTAACCCAGATCTCAAGTGATCCCCCTGCCTCGGCCTCCCAAAGCACTTACAGGCATGACCCACTGTAATCCATCCAAACTTTTACTTTTTTTTTTTTTTTTTTTTTTTGAGACAGAGTCTTGCTCTGTCGCCCAGACTGGAGTGCAGTGGCACGATCTCTGCTCACTGCAAGCTCCACCTCCCAGGTTCACGCCATTCTCCTGCCTCAGCCTCCTGAGTAGCTGGGACTACAGGTGCCCACCACCACGCCTGGCTAATTTTTTGTATTTTTAGTAGAGACGGGGTTTCACCATTTTAGCCAGGATGATCTTGATCTCCTGACCTCGTGATCTGCCCACCTCGGCCTCCCAAAGTGCTGGGATTACAGGCGTGAGCCACCACACCTGGTCATAGATAATCTTTATTCAAACCACAAAAGAGGCCAGGCGTTGTGGCTCATGCCTATAATCCCAGCACTTTAAGAGGCCAAGGCAGGAGGATCACTTGAGGCCAGGGGTTTGAGACCAGCCTAGCCAACGTGACGAAATCCCATCTCTACTAAAGATACAAAAATCAGCCAGGTGGGGTGGCACATACCTGTAATCCCAGCTACTAATGTGTCTAAGGCATGAGACTCACTTGAACCTAGAGGCAGAGGTTGCAGTGAGCCAAGATTGCACCACTGCACTCAAGCCTGGGCAACAGAGCAAGACGAATGGCTGGGCACAGTGGCTCATGCCTGTAATCCCAGCACTTTGGGAGGCCGAGGTGGGTGGATCACCTAAGGTCGGGAGTTTGAGACCAGCCTGGCCAACATGGCAAAACCCCATCTCGGCTGGGCGCGGTGGCTCATGCCTGTAATCCCAGCACTTTGGGAGGCTGAGGCAGGTGGATCACAAGGTCAGGAGATTGAGACCATCCTGGCTAACACGGTGAAACCCCGTCTGTACTAAAAATACAAAAAATTAGCCGGACATGGTGGCAGGCGCCTGTAGTCCCAGCTACTCGGAAGGCTGAAGCAGGAGAATGGCGTGAACCTGGGAGGTGGAGCTTGCAGGGAGCTGAGATCGCGCCACTGTACTCCAGCCTGGGCGACAGAGCAAGACTCTGTCTCAAAAAAAAAGAAAGAAAAGAAAATAGGCCAGGCGTGGTGGCTCATGCCTGTAATTCCAGCACTTTGGGAGGCTGAGGCAGGTGGATCATGAGGTCAGGAGATGGGTACCATCCTAGCTAACACGGTGAAACCCCATCTCTGCTGAAAATACAAAAAATTAGCCAGGCGTGGTGGCGGGCACCTGTAGTTCCAGCTACTCAGGAGGCTGAGGCAGGAGAATGGCAAGAACCTGGAAGGCGGAGCTTGCAGTGAGCCGAGGTTGCGCCACTGCACTCCAGCCTGGGCGACAGCGAGACTCTGTCTGAAAGAAAAAGAAAAAAGAAAAGAAAATAGGCCAGGCGCGGTGGCTTATGCCTGTAATTCCAGCACTTTGGGAGGCTGAGGCAGGTGGATCACAAGGTCAGGAGATCGAGACCATCCTTCCTTATACGGTGAAACCCCATCTCTAGTAAAAATGCAAAAAATTATCCAGGAAACTGATGCAGGAGAAATGGCGTGAACCCAGGAGGTGGAGCTTGCAGTTAGCCAAGATTGCGCGACTGCACTCCAGCCTGGGCGACAGTGCGAGACACCATCTCAAAAAAAAAGAAAGGAAGAAAAGGAAAGAAAAGACACACCTCCCAACCTTTTATTTAGGTCTGGCAGAATTTTAGGGAGTGAATGATTTAGGTTAAACAGGTAAATGGAAAATGTGGTTGACACCTATCTCTGAATCTAATTGGACCAACTGAGCTAGGAGGGCCATCTGGCAGAGCTTTTCCTTATGGGCCCAGTGGGGAGGGGAAATTCAGGACTCTGTTTTCCCTGTAGCTCTTGTGTCTAAGGGAATCCACTGTCCTCCTGTTCCTTCTGCTCCATGTGTCTCAGAGAACTGGACCCCATCCTGACTGAGGTCACCCTGATGAATGCCCGCAGTGAGCTATACTTACGCTTCCTCAGGAAGAGGATTAGCTCTGATTTTGAGGTGGGGGACTCCATGGCCTCAGAAGAAGTAAAGCAAGGTAAAAATATTTCCCATATTTCTGGGGAGGGTTGAGATATAATCGGCAGTGTTTCTTAATAGTTAAGCCACAGATCTCTTATTAAGGAAACAATTGGGACTTTTTAGCCCCTGGTGGTCTGTAGACAAATTGACTCCCAGGAGGAAATCTAAAGGTACTGGATTTTAGAATGAGGCCATCTAATCACTTTACAGATGAAGACACTGATGCCCTGTTTTAAATTGTATAGATATAAATTATACTTCAGTAAAGTGTTTTGTTGTTGTTGTTGTTGTTTTAAAAAAAAAAAAAGTACATAGGCCAGGTGCGGTAGCTCACATCTGTAATCCCAGCACTTTGGGAGGCCAAGGCGGATGGATGTCAGAGTTTGAGACCATCCTGACCAATATGGTGAAACCCCATCTCTACTAAAAATACAAAAATTAGCTAAGCGTGGTGCCATGCACCTGTAGTCCCAGCTACTCAGGAGGTTGAGACAGGAGAATTGCTTGAACTCTGGGGGTCAAAGGTTTCATAGAGCCGAGATCATGCCACTGCACTCCAGCCTGGGCAACAGAGCCAGACTCTGTCTCAGAAAAAAAAAAAAGAGTATATAATGTACAGGAATCCTCCTATCCCTTTCAGTCTGCCAGTTCCCCTAGTCACAATTTTTCAAGGAATAATTGACATTGATAAGAAAGGGGGCTGGGTGCAGTGGCTCACACCTGTAATCCCAACACTTTGGGAGGCTGAGGCAGGAGAATTGCTTGAGCAGTTCTTTTTTTTTTTTTTTTTTTTTTTTTGAGACGGAGTCTTGCTCTGTCGCCCAGGCTGGAGTGCAGTGGCCGGATCTCAGCTCACTGCAAGCTCCGCCTCCCGGGTTCACGGCATTCTCCTGCCTCAGCCTCCCGAGTAGCTGGGACTACAGGCGCCCGCCACCACGCCCGGCTAGTTTTTTTTGTATTTTTTAGTAGAGACGGGGTTTCACCGTGTTAGCCAGGATGGTCTTGATCTCCTGACTTCATGATCTGCCTGTCTCAGCCTCCCAAAGTGCTAGGATTACAGGCTTGAGCCACCGTGCCCAGCCTGCTTAAGCAGTTCAAGACCAGCCTGGGCAACATGACAAGACCTTGTCACTATATTAAAAGAAAAATTTTGTCTGGGTATGGTGGCTCACACCTAATCCCAACACTTTGGGAGGCCGAGGAAGAAGGATCGCTTGAGTCCAGGAGTTTGAGACCAAGCCTGGTCAACATAGTGAAACCCCATCCCTAAAAAATTCAATTCAATTAAATAATAAAAGATAAACACTTTTTTAAAATTTTGTAAAGGTATGCTGGAGTCCAATTTCATTTACAGATTGACTCGCTAGGTTTTTAAGATAACCATTTAATTCCTGCTGGCTACTAAAGCAAGAGTTAAAGGAAAAAAAAAATCCTGCTGGGCAAATATATGCAGGGTTCTTTGGACTGGGGACTTGAGACCCACCCAGCATCTGTGGCATTCTGCATGGCTTGTGCCAATAATACGTGGCAGGGGCGTTACAGAATCAGTGTATAAAGGAAATTGTTTGCTCATTTGGAGTTCGCTTGTTGATGTCAATGATGACTATCATTTGATCTTAGCCAAAAGACCGAGAAGCAATAATGATGACTATCACTGTTCAGAGCTATGCTGCCCAATACGTAGCCATTCATGAATTGAAATTCAAATTCAAATTTAATTACAATTAAATAAAATTTTTTTTTTTTTTTTTTTTTTTTTTTTTTGAGGCGGAGTCTCGCTCTGTCGCCCGGACTGGAGTGCAGTGGCCAGATCTCAGCTCACTGCAAGCTCCGCCTCCTGGGTTTACGCCATTCTCCTGCCTCAGCCTCCCGAATAGCTGGGACTACAGGCGCCCACCACCTCGCCCGGCTAGTTTTTGTATTTTTAGTAGAGACGGGGTTTCACCGTGTTAGCCAGGATGGTCTCGATCTCCTGACCTCGTGATCCGCCCGTCTCGGCCTCCCAAAGTGCTGGGATTACAGGCTTGAGCCACCGTGCCCGGCCCTAAATAAAATTTTAAATCCATCTTTCTCACCTCTATTCTGGGGAAAAAAAGAATTTTAATAAAACAAATAAAAATATTCAGTTCCTAAGTTATGTTCATCACATTTCAAGTGCTCAATCGCTAACATGACCGATGGCTACTATATAAGATAACAGATACGGAATATTTTCTCTTTTCTTGTTTGTTTATTTTTTGTAGAGACAGAGTATTGCTGTATTGCCCAGGCTGGTCTCAAAACTCCTGGACCCAAGTGATCCTCCCACCTTGGCCTCCCAAAGTGCTGGGATTACAGATGTGAGCCACCACACCTGACCAAAATATTTTCATTATCACAGAAATTCTGTTGGACAATACTGGTGTAGAGAATGAAATATTCTATATCCAATGTATTTTTGTCTTTGCCATGAAAACTTAATATCTTTTGACTCCTATTAATCCTAAGGGAATAATGGAAAAGGAGTAAAAAGTTTTTCGTACAAAAGTATTCACTATAATCTCCAATTATTGTGATATTCTGTTATCTCCAGTAATGTCAAAACATTTGGAAATAACCAGGTGTCTAAGAATAGAGTGGTTCTTTTTCTCAGTTTCACATGAAACAACACAAAAGTTAAAAATAAGGCCGGGCACGGTGGCTCATGCCTATAATCCCAGCACTTTGGGAGGCCGAGGCGGGCAGATCACCTGAGGTCAAGAGTTTGAGACCAGCCTCAACATGGAGAAACCCTATCTGTACTAAAATACAAAATTAGCCAGGCGTGGTGGTGCATGCCTATAATCCTAGCTACTCGGTAGGCTGAGGCAGGAGAACTGTTTGGGCCTGGGAAGCGGAGGTTGCAGTGAGCTGAGATCATGCCATTGCACTCCAGCCTGGGCAACAAGAGCGAAACTCCGTCTCAAAAAAAAAAAAAAAAAGTTAAAAATATAAAAAGAGTCGTTTTTAAAATGTCGATTATGCACCTGATGAAATGCCACATAGTCATGAAAAATAAGGTAGGTGAAAACATGGAAAATATTTATGATATACTTTTTTAAAGCAGTATTCAAAACTGCTATCTGTATCGTGATTATAACCATGTAAAATATGTACATATTTGGAAGAAAGACTAGACAGAAACCTGAAAAAATGAAAAAAGTTGCTCTGTTTCCCTTGGGGAAAAAAAAATGAGTATTCCTTTCTTGGCTGTTCCCTAGAGCACCAGAAGTGTCTGGACAAACTCCTCAATAACTGCCTTTTGAGCTGTACCATGCAGGAGCTAATTGGCTTATATGTTACCATGGAGGAGTACTTCATGAGGGAGACTGTCAATAAGGTAGGACATAGGATGCATCTCTTGGAAATGGGACTTCCGGTCCAAGAAGCCAGGCTGAAGGAAATGCCTGAGGCATGTCATGTTTTTTGGTCCCGCTTCAAGAATACTCTTGCATGCAGATTGAGTGGTACCACTTTGTATGGTTAGAGAGCATCTTTGGAGTCGTGCTCTTTGTATACCCAGCTAGGACCTCCTTCCCAAGAATTACAAAAGAACAGCTCAGCTCTCCAGGCTCTCCAAGGCTCTCCAAGCTCTCCACTTGTTCCCTGCCTCCCTGAAGGTTTGTGGGTAAGGAGCCTCAGGGAAGTAGGGCCTCTGCAGATGTCTTACACCCCCCAGGTAATGGATCTCTGCAGGGCTAAGGCCCAAAATATTTAACTTGTTCACCTAGTGATCAATAGGGAAGTGAGCTATTTTGACAAGGAGGATGCACATGAGTCCGTGACCAGAACACGCCATGTTGGGAGAAACATGGACAAGGTACAGAAAAGGGAGCAGAGCTAGGGCCATCCAGAATCATCTAGAAGATGACATGCACAACTGGGACCCTCAGTGTTGACTTTGCCTTTTGGGTAGGCTGTGGCTCTGGACACCTATGAGAAGGGCCAATTGACATCCAGCATGGTGGATGATGTCTTCTACATTGTTAAGAAGTGCATTGGACGGGCTCTGTCCAGCTCTAGCATTGACTGTCTCTGTGCCATGATCAACCTCGCCACCACAGAGCTGGAGTCTGACTTCAGGTACAATTGACTCCCTTTCTCCTTTCTAGGCAGAAAGGCCCTTCCTGTTGATTCCTGAGGCCCATTTGTTTCTGCCCTTTGTCCTCATGATTCTAGTTAAGTTCTATACAGGACATAAGCTCCTATCCCTAAGATGGTATCCTTGGCCGGGCGCGGTGGCTCAAGCCTGTAATCCCAGCACTTTGGGAGGCCGAGACGGGTGGATCATGAGGTCAGGAGATCGAGACTATCCTGGCTAACATGGTGAAACCCCGTCTCTACTAAAAATACAAAAAAATTGCCGGGCAAGGTGGCGGGCGCCTGTAGTCCCAGCTACTTGGGAGGCTGAGGCAGGAGAATGGCGTGAACCCGGGAGGCGGAGCTTGCAGTGAGCCAAGATTGTGCCACTGCCCTCCAGCCTGGGCGACAGAGCGAGACTCCGCCTCAAAAAAAAAAAAAAAAAAAAGATGGTATCCTTGGCTCCAGGATGCTGTTGATCAGCCATATATCTCATGGGCCAAATTTCTGTTCCCTGGACTAGACTGAAGGAGCTATGGGCCCTTAGACGGAGGAAAGAGAACAGGCAGTTCAGATGAATAATGCCACCACTAGGTACCACTGTTACAGGCCCAGCACTATGCTAACCTCCTGCTCTTTTGAGGTCCTAATAACAACCCTATGAGGTAGGAACTATTAGCTCTGTTTTATAGATGAGGAAACTGGGCTTTAGGGAGATTGCATCCTCGTCAAAGATCCACCACTTAGGAGTAAGAGGTGGAATCCAGAACTGAGTGACTCAAAACCTGTTCTCAACTCCTACATGGTACTGCATTCACTAAGCCGCACAGCTTTTTTTTTTTTTGAGACAGTCTTGCTCTGTCGCCCAGGCTGGAGTGCAGTGGCCGGATCTCAGCTCACTGCAAGCTCCACCTTCCGGGTTCACGCCATTCTCCTGCCTCAGCCTCCCGAGTAGCTGGGACTACAGGCGCCCACTACCTCGCCCGGCTAGTTTTTTGTATTTTTTAGTAGAGACGGGGTTTCACTGTGTTAGCCAGGATGGTCTCGATCTCCTGACCTTGTGATCCACCCGTCTCGGCCTCCCAAAGTGCTGGGATTATAGGCTTGAGCCACCACGCCCGGCCAGCCACACAGCTTTGTTGGAGTGCAGTGGTAATGGCTAAAAGCCTCATAAGCAATGGAGATTGGCCAGTCTCCTCTGTATGTTCTTGTCACATCAGTGTCCTTGAGGGGGTGCTGTTTACTTTCATACCCTGGGTCCTCAGGTCTCCTACAGTGGTCTTAAGGACTGGTTATACCCCCTAAAAGGGCACCTTGTGCTGCTGCGTCAGGGTGGTGGACACGGGTCTTTCTGTCCTGGTGGCCAGGTTGAGCACTGTCACTCCCTCTATACCATCCTGTCCCCCAGGGATGTTCTGTGTAACAAGCTGCGGATGGGCTTCCCGGCCACTACCTTCCAGGACATCCAGCGCGGGGTTACGAGTGCCGTGAACATCATGCACAGCAGCCTCCAGCAAGGCAAATTTGACACAAAAGGCATCGAGAGTACTGACGAGGCGAAGCTGTCCTTCCTGGTAGGTACCCCACAGCTCACAAGCTGGGTTGGTTTATCTTGAGAGGTTACAGTATGACTCCTTAGCCACAGTATAGTTGGCCTCTAGCTAGAGACCTTTCCTCCAGTATCTATATAGAAGAAAAATTCCTCCTTTAAGGGAAGTTCCTCCTAGAAGGTTCTGAAACCATTTGTTACTCGGGGACGTATTCTGAACAGCCTGAGCCACAACAGCGGCTGGGCTGCCCAGCTGTCACCTAGCATTCATTCCCCAGAGTGCTGCCCAGCTGCTCAGGAGCCCACTGAGTGTCAAGCTTGGCTTGCATCTGCCACAGAACCAACTGCACCATCTGTGCCAGGCCACCAGACTGCTGCTCTGAGGAGAGGCCCGCAGCATGGGCAGGCGCCAGTCCTTCAGGCCTGCCAGCACTGCTCTACTAGCACATGTCTCAGGCTTTCATTTCCTTTGGAAAGGAGGCCTTATTAAAGCCCTTTGCTACCTGGAATGACAGATGTGATAAAGCAGCAAGCCTTGCCGTTGTGTGGAAAGGAGAAGCACAGGATGAAAAGATTTGTACAAAGCAACAACCAGTTTATGATGAGCCAGAGAGAATACAAATGAGTCCTAAGCTCAGGATCAGGCCTCTCTGGCACATGCTGTCTTAGCACGCACGGGAGTAGCACAGTCCGAATTCCATTCTGCTCCATCCCCCACATTGGCCACACTCTGAGTCTTGACTCCTGAGGCTCAGAGCCTGAAAGAAACCTCTAGTAGCAGAGCTGTCATCTGTAGTCCACAGGTGGGATTGGATGCAAAAATGTTCACGTGCATTTTTCTGGACACGGTCCTTAGCTTTTATGACACTTTTTTTTTTTTTTTTTTTTTTTTTTTTTTTTGAGATGGAATCTTGCTCTTTTTCCCCAGGCTAGAGTGCAATGGCGTTATCTTGGCGCACTGCAACCTCCGCCTCACAGGTTCAAGCGATTCTCCTGCTTTAGCCTCCTAAGTAGCTAGGATTACAGGCATGCACCACCACACCTGACTAATATTTTTTTAGTAGAGACTGGGTTTCGCCATGTTGGCCAGGCTGGTCTCGAACTTCTGACCTCAAGTGATCCACCCAGCTTGGCCTCCCAAAGTGTTGGGATTACAGGCATGAGCCACCATACCTGGCTATCATATTCTGAAAAGGATCTGTGACCCCCAAAAGAGTTCAGAGCTGTTACTTTCAGAGACAGAAGCCTAAACTTGCTAATATCTACCAACCCCTGTGCAGAGGAACCCATAGTAGCAGGTTATGAGACAGATCCAATATGGAAGCTGTTTAGGCAGCCCCACTCTCTTCCTGTCATAGAAAATGTTTGCCCTGGGCATGGTTTCTGTCAATCTAGGGTAATCATGGTTGCTGCCAAAAACAGATCAGATCCAAAAAACTGTTGCCTGTGAAATTTGTTACCTTTGGAGAACTTTGCCAAAATGCCCAGCAACCAGTATCACATCATGAACCAACTTAAATTTTTATTTTGTTTGTATTATTTGATTTTATTTACAGAACTTACTTTCATTTCTGTGCTCAGAAATAATTATTGGCTGCTTGCTGCCTACCACATCAAAGCTAGATGTCTTCGTTTAACCCTCCGAAATCTAACCCATCCCACCTTTCCAGTTCCGTTTTCTACCACTTGACTACACATCTCCAAAACCGGCCAGTGCATGTTCGCTCTGTGAGGACCTCCTATTAACACAGTTTCATTGTTTGAGGCCCCAGCAGATAAGACCAAAAAGAAAGGCAATGCTAAATGCTTGGTGACAGGTTTCTGGTTTTCCTGACACCAAGGATTTAAAATGTCATCACTCCCATTGCAGGGCCTATTTTTTATGTCACCTTGATTCATCTGGCTGTCAAGATGAATTCTCCAACTGTACTGACATCATGCACTGTGGGCAGGGAATAAGCCCAGTGAATACACGCTTACTAGGGCTGTCAGTACAGGGGAAACTTTGAAATCAATACCATTTGAACTCAAATCCATAAGTCCTCATGACAATTATTCTTGGTGCCCTTAAATGCCTTGGAAACACTTAGGGCCTTCATCCTTCAGCTGTCATGACAAGACAGTTATTTGGAAACTTGTGACATTAGAGGCCTCATGTTATGGCATATTAAAGAAAGATCTTTAGGGTTATCTGTCCACATCAAAGTGGCCTAAGCAGCACTGTCAGCATCATGACTTTCAGCATTGGCTGCAGGACACTGACAAGGGAAGCACTCTGGGGAAGCTTCTAATCACAGCCCCTGGGATTCTGAGATCTTCCTTTTACACTGAAATCCTGAAGCTCCTGACTCATGTCTTGAAGTCTGACTCCCCCTTACCTCACCCCTGCCTTCCTGATCATGCCACTAGCACACCAGTTCACAAGCAGTAGGATCCCCAGGCCCTCTATTACCTCCCACACATGGCCTCTAGATGAGTATTCTCAAACCACGGCTGTGCTCATGTGGCATTCACCTGCTTTAAAAATCCTCAGTACCAGCCCACTGTCCACAGGTCACAGGGCTAACTTTGGAGCAGAGCACCCAAGTCCCCATCAGTCTCTGCCCCTCGCAGCTCTACGTCCTGCCACTTTCCTTCACGTGTCTGTGAACTGAGTCTGCTATTTCCCAAATACCTTTTTGGGTTTTCTGCCATTCTGCACTTGCTTATATTATCCCCTTTCCAGAATATGTTCATTCACTGTCTTACTCATTCCACAAATATTTATTGAGAAACTTCTAAATTTCAGGCACTGTTCTGGGTTCTAGAGCTACACTGCCCAACATAGTAGCCACCAGCCACAGGTAGCTATTGAAATTTACATTTAAATTAAAAATCCACTTCCTGAGTTGTACTAGCTAAGCTTCAGGTGCTCAATAGCCACATATGGCTGGGGGCTACCGTACCAGACAGTGCAGTTAGAATATGTCCATCAACCAGAAAGGTAGACTGCTGTATAGACATGCAGTGGTGAAGAAAACAGGCTAGATCCATGCAAACAAGAAATAGATAAACCAGACAATGTCAGGAAATCCTAAGGACTGTTAAGAAAATATCAAATAGGACAGTGAGCTAGAGAGAGGCTGATGGGGGTGGAGAAATGTTCTCACCTTCATCTCCTGTCAGAATTGTGTTCTACCGTTTTATGTTCAGCTCAGCTACCAACTCTGCCATGGAACCTTCCTTGAATGCCTCACACCAAAACAGTTTGTTCTTTCCTCTGAATGGCCAGAGCAATTAGTGCCTTAATACTTTTGCCCCATGCTACTTTTTTTTTTTTTTTTTTGGAGATGGAGTTTCGTTCTTGTTGCCCCAGCTGGGGTGCAATAGCGCGATCTTGGCTCACTGCAACCTCCACCTCACAGGTTCAGGCGATTCTCCTGCCTCAGCCCCCCCAGTAGCTGGGATTACAGGCACCTGCCACCACGCCCGACTAATTTTTGTATTTTTAGTAGAGACGGGATTTTGCCATGTTGGCCAGTCTGGTCTCAAACTCCTGACCTCAGGTGATCCACCCATCTTGGTCTCCCAAAGTGTGGGATTACAGGCGTGAGCCACCGTGCCCATGCTACTTTTATCATTGGTATTTCTGCACCTAGTCTGTAAGGCAGTCGTGTTATGAAAAAAGTCATCTTTGGACCAGAGTAGGGAGACCTGAATTCATTTTTTTAGTTTATTTGTTTATTATAAAGGATATTATATAGGATACAGATGAAGAGACGAAGAGGGCAAATTATGGGGGAAGGGGTATGGCGCTTCCATGACTTCCCCAGGTGGCCACTCTCCAGGAACCTCCACCTGTTTATCTATCTGGAAGCTCAGAGACCCAAATTCTAAGCCTGGCTCCAGCTTTATGGCCTTGTCACTCTGAGTGTCTGTCCCTTACCCTGCTTTATTATTCTTCCTGGCATTATATAATGCATTTGTTTACTATCTGGCTTCCCTTCTAGAATGTCAGTTCTGAGGGGTGGACCATGTCTGTTCTATTAATTGCTTTCTCTCAGTGCCCAGAACCGTGCCTGACACATCCAGGTACTCAGTAAATATTTGCTGAATCAGTTGCTGTCTGACCTTGGTGAATCATTTTACATTTTTTTTTTTTTTTTGAGACGGAGTTTTGTTCTTGTCACGCAGGCTGGAGTGCAGTGGCGCAATCTCAGCTCACTGCAACCTACGCCTCCTAAGTTCAAGCAATTCTCTTGCCTCAGTCTCTCAAGTAGCTGGGATTATAGGCGCCCGCCACCACGCCCAGCTAATTTTTTTTGTAGTTTTAGTAGAGACAGAGTTTCGCCATGTTGGACAGGCTAGTCTTGAACTCCTGACCTCTTGATCCACCTGCCTTGGCCTCCCAAAGTGCTGGGATTACAGGCGTGAGCCACCGTGCCTGGCCAAATCATTTTACCTTCTGAGGAGTCTCATTTCCTCCCATGTACTGGGCTTGATAATACGTGTTCTGTGGGGGGTATTTGGCAGACTACATGAGTTAAAGAATGAGACAATACCTCACAGGTGGCGGGCTCTCTGGAAGCTTTTCTTTAATGAATGTCAGGCTTTGTGTCACTGACCTGGGGCTTGACTATTTGGAGCCTCAGAACTTATCCCAGACCTGTATGCCTGAGTCATTTCTGCTCTGTAGGTAACACAGTACAAGAAGACCTGAAACCTGAGCTCACTCCCTCTGAGGTCCTGATAGCTTTAGGCTCCCTGGTATCAGACACAGAAGGAAGGGCCAGCCTGCTTCCCCATTTTGCCCAATCCAAGATCTGAGCATCCTGCTCAGATGTAGGGGTGTGGGCTTTCCCTAGCCCGAGTCTGAACTCCAGCCAGCCCTTCTCTGAGCTTCATGGAGCGCAGCTGTCAGCTAGTCTGGCACTGGAGTGGGTGGCAGGCACAGTCGGCAGGAAGTCACGTTCTTCCTTCCTCATCTCCCAGGTGACTCTGAACAACGTGGAAGTCTGCAGTGAAAACATCTCCACTCTGAAGAAGACACTGGAGGTACAAGGGAAATTGCCTATGGGTGGTCAGCAGCCACCTTTTCCCATGTTGAGAGAGAGCCCTATATACACATCATGGTGAAGACGCTTATCCTCGTGACATTGAACCACACTCGAGGGGATTTCTTGGTTACTGACGTGATAGCAAGGCATCCTTGGATCAGGGGGAAAAGCTCAGGAGTTGGAAGATGAGAATTCAAATTAGATCTTCCAGGCAAGGCACAGTGGCTCATGCCTGTAATCCCACACTTTCGGAGGCCAAAGCAGGTGGATCACTTGAGGTCAGGAGTTCGAGACCCGCCTAGCCAACGTTGCGAAACCCCATCTCTACTAAAAATACAAAAATTAGCTGGGCATGGTGGCACACACCTGTAATCCCAGCTACTTGGGAAGCTGAGGCAAGAGAATCACTTAAACCCAGGAGACGGTGGTTGCAGTGAGCTGAGATCGTGCCACTACACTCCAGCCTGGGGGACAGAACAGACTTTGTCCAAAAATAACACACACACAAATTAGATCTTCCAGCACACAGCTGGCGTGTGACCTTGGCCAAGTCTCTTAGCCCTCTGAGCCTCAGTTCTCTCATCTACGAAATAAGATACATAGCTCCATCCTGCCCTAATTTGGGTTTCTTTGATAGCCCAATGAAAAAACAGGATTGAGGCCAAGTGGCTCATACCTATAAGCTCAACATTTTGGGAGGCCAAGGCAGGAGGATTACTTGAGGCCAGGAGTTTGAGACCAGCCTGGGCAATGTAGTGAGATCTGATCTCTACAAAAACAAAAAACAAACAAACAAAAAAAACCTTTTTTTTTTTAAATCAGGATCAGGGCCGGGTGAGGTGGCTCATGCCTGTAATCCTAACACTTTGGGAGGCTGAGGCGGGTGGATCATGAGGTCAGGAGTTCAAGACCAGTCTGGCCAAGATGAAACCCCATCTCTATTAAAAATACAAAAACTGAGCCAGCCATGGTGGCGGCTGCCTGTAATCCCAGCTACTTGGGAAGCTGAGGCAGAGAATTGCTTGAACCGGGGAGACAGAGGTTACAGTGCAAGATTGCACCACTGCACTCCAGCCTGGGCGACAGAGGGCGATTCTGTCTTTAAAAAAAAAAAAAAAAAAAAATCAGGATCAAAAGCACCTTATAAAAATGACAAATCCCTGTATAAATGTAGGAGATTAAGATAAGGTTTGCTTAATCCTATACAAAGCTGGTAGCTGTTATTTTTTAGAGGAAGGCAGCAGAGTATAGTGGAAATTGCTTGGGCTTTTAAGCCAAACACCCCAAGTTCAAATCTTCATTTGGCCACTCCCCAGCTGTGTGGCCTTAGGCAGAAGTTCTGTAACCTCAGTCTCCTCATTCATAAAAGAAGATAATGACCTCTGTGCCACAGGACTCTTACAAGATGAATGTGATAACATGAACCACTTAGTACATGAGAGGCATGCAGTGGTACTTATTAGTTGTATTAACAGTTAAAAATAATAGTAGCTGGGCCGGGCGTGGTGACTCATGCCTGTAATCCCAGCACTTTGGGTGGCCGAGGCGGGTGGATCACTTGAGGTCAGGAAGTCAATACCAGTCTGGCCAACATGATGAAACCCTGTCTCTACTAAAAATACAAAAAAATCAGCTGGGCGTGGTGGCATGCGCCCATAATCCCAGCTACTCGGGAGGCTGACGCAGGAGAATCGCTTGAACCCCGGAGGTGGAGGTTGCAGTGAGCCGAGATTGCGTCACTGCACTCTAGCCTGGGCGACAAGCGTGAAACTCCATCTCAAAATAACAGTAGCTGGGTGGCTTGTGCCTGTAGTCCTAGCTACTTGGGACCCTGAGTCAGAAGGATTGCTTGAGGCCAGGAGTTCGAGGCCAGCCTGGGCAACATAATGAGACCCCCCCCCCCCATCACTTAAAAAGGAAAAATAGGCGGGGTGCAGTGGCTTATGCCTATAATCCCAGCACTTTGGGAGGCCAAGGCAGGTGGATCACAAGGTTAGGCATTCAAGCCTGGCCAAGATGGTGAAGCCCTGTCTCTACTAAAAATACAAAATATAAAATTTAGCTGGGCACGGTGGCAAATGCCTGTAATCCCAGCTACTCAGGAGGCTGAGGCAGGAGAATTGCTTGAACCCAGGAGGTGGAGGTTGCAGTGAGCAGAGATCATGCCACTTCACTCTAGCCTGGGCAACAGAGTAAGACTCCATCTCAAAAGAAAAAAAAGGTAAAAATAGTGGCCAGGTGTGGTGGCTAACACCTATAATCCCAGCACTTTGGGAAGCCAAGGCGGGTGGATCACCTGAGGTCAGGAGTTCGAGACCAGCCTGGCAAACATAGTGAAACCCCGTCTCTACTTAAAATACAGAATTAGCCAGGTGTGGTGGTACACACCTGTAATCCTGGCTACTCAGGAAGCGAAGGCAGGAGAATCGCTTGAACCTGGCAGGCAGAGGTTGCAGCGAGCCGAGATCATGCCACTGCACTCCAGCCTAGGCAACAGAGTAAGACTCCGTCTCAAAAAAAAAAAAAAAAAAAAAGTTAAAATGGTAAAAATCAATTTAAATTTAACAAAATAAAAATAACAGCATGGAGAGATCACTTCGTGAACTACTGGAAAATGAGGGGCCCAGTTCTTCCCCGCTCCCAAACTCAGCCTCTGGGAAAGAAGTGAGGCCAGGGCCCTGCCTCCACAGTGAACACTTGTACAAAGGAGGATGCTTTGCAGCAGAGACAAAGGGCTTGGTGCACAACCTGGTGTGAAGTGTGGGCCTTATGCTGGCACACTGAGGAGGAAGCTGGAGCCAGCACACAGAGGAGAGAGGGGTGGCTCAGAGAGAACAGTCAGCCGGGTGTTTATAGTACTGTAAACTGGATTACATTAGGAATTTACCCCCAAAAAAGCTTTAAAATGGGGGATGGAATACAATAAGGTGGCATAGGCCGGAGGCGGTGGCTCACATCTGTAATCCCAACACTTTGGGAGGCCGAGGCGGGCGGATCACCTGAGTCAGGAGTTCGAGACTGGCCTGGCCAACATGGAGAAACCCCATCTCTACTAAAAATACAAAATTAGCCAGGTGTAGGGGCGCATGTCTGTAATCCCAGCTACTCAGGAGGCTGAGGCAGGAGAATCACTTGAACCCAGGAGGCAGAGGTGGTGGTGAGCTGAGATCATGCCATTGCACTCTAGCCTGGGCAACAGCAAAACTGTGTCTCAAAAATAAAAATAAATATGGTGGCATAATGTACCGATAACATAGTATCTGTTGTCACATTGTATGTGTTCAACAAGTTGGCTGTCATCGTTGGTTTTTTTTTTTTTGAGACGGAGTCTTGCTCTGCAGCCCAGGCTGGAATGCAGTGGCATGATCTCGTCTCACCGCAGGCTCCACCTTCCGGGTTCACGCCATTCTCCTGCCTCAGCCTCCCGGGTCTGGCTAATTTTTTGTATTTTTAGTAGAGACAGGGTTTCACCGTGTTCGCCAGGATGGTCTTGATCTTCTGACCTTGTGATCCGCCCGCCTCGGCCTCCCAAAGTGCTGAGATTACAGGCATGAGCCACCGTGCCCGGCCCGTTGTTGGGTTTTTTTTTTTTTTTTTTTTTTTTGAGACAGAGTCTCACTCTGTTGCCCAGGCTAGAGTGCAATGGCACAATCTCAGCCCACTGCAACTTCTGCAGTTCTCCTGCCTCAGCCTCTGGAGTAGCTGGGATTATAGGCACCTGCCACCATGACCAGCTAATTTTTGTATTTTTAGTACAGATGGGGGTTTTGCCATGTTGGCCAGGCTGGTCTCGAACTCCTGGCCTCAAGTGATCCACCCGCCTTGGCGTCCCAAAGTGCTGGGATTACAGGCATAAACCACCTCTCCTGGCCTTGTCTTTATTTTATTTTATTTTATTTATTTATTTATTTATTTTGAGACCAATTCTCGCTGTGTTGCCCAGACTGTAGTGCAGTGGCATGATCTCGGCTCACTGCAACTTCCACGATTCTCCTGCCTCAGCTTCCTGAGTTGCTGGGATTACAGGCGCCTGCCACCATGCCCGGCTGATTTTTGTATTTTTAATAGAGATGAGGTTTCACCATGCTGTCCAGGCTGGTCTCAAATTCCCAACCTCAGGCAGTACGCCCGCCTCAGCCTCCCATAGTGCTGGGATTACAGGCATGAGCCACCATGCTTGGCCTTTTTTTTTTTGAGATGAAGTTTTGCTCTTGTTGCCCAGGCTGGAGTGCAATGGTGCAGTCTTGGCTTACTGCAACCTCCACCTCCCAGGTTCAAGCGATTCTCCTGCTTCAGCCTCCCAAGTAGCTGGGACTACTGGCGCACACCACCATGCCCAGCTAATTTTTGTATTTTTAGTAGAGACAGGGTTTCACCATTTTGGCCAGGATGGTCTCGATCTCTTGGCCTCGTGATCTGCCTGCCTTGGCCTCCCAAAGTGCTGGGATTACAGGCATGAGCCACCACGCCCAGCCGACATCATTGTTTTTAAGTCATGGCACTTTAGACTCTTTCTGACCTTATCCTTAACATGAGTCTTTTGGGTTTGGGAAGTAAAATTTGGGGAAATATTAGAAATTCATATGTGAGCTTATGACTTTCATAGAATTAGCCAAGTAAAAGAGCTGAAAAATCTATTCCCATAAATCCCAGCCGCCCTTAGATTTGCATTTCACAGATGTTCTTTCTTCGCCCCATCAGCAGCCCTTTGAGATAGGCAGATCAGGTGGCATGACGTTCAGCTTACAGGGGAGGTTACAAGACTACTCGAAGACAGTAAGTGTCAGGAATACTGTGGGAGTGAAGGGCCTCTGTCTGCTAGAAGAGTCCCTCTGAGTTCTTCCACTCTGCTTCCCCTCTGGAGCCAAAACAGCATGAACTTTCTAAGGAGGCTACAAGAAATGTGGCAGCTCCTGGCAACCTAAAACACAACTTTCAAGCAGTTCCCCCTGGAGAGTACTACACCTACACTGTAGTGTGGTGATTAGAAACAGGCATTCTGGGCTGGACACGGTGGTTCACGCCTGTAATCCCAGCACTTTGGGAGGCTCAGGCGGGCTGGCCAACGTGGTGAAACCCCGTCTCTACAAAAATACAGTAATTAGCTGGGCATGATAGTGGGTGCCCGTAATCCCAGCTACTCTGGAAGCTGAGGTGGGAGAATCACTTGAACCTGGGAGACAGAGGTTGCTGTGAGCCAAGATCATGCCATTGCACTCCAGCCTGGGTGACAGAGCGAGACTGTCTCAACAAAACAAGACAAAACAAAAATAGGATTTTTGGAGTCAGAATACCTGGCCTAGAGTCCCAGCTCCATGATTTATTTATCCACGTTAAAAGACGGGTCTCTGCTGGGCGCAGTGGCTCACACCTGTAAATCTAGCACTTTGGGAGGCCGAGGCAGGTGGATCACCTGAGGTCAGGAGTTCGAGACCAGCCTGGCCAACATAGTGAAACTCCATCTCTACTAAAAATACAAAAATTAGTTGGGTGTGGTGGCATTCCCAGCTACTCGGGAGGCTGAGGCATGAGAATCGCTTGAACCCGGGAGGCAGAGGTTGCAGTAAGCCGAGATCACGCCACTGCATTCCAGCCTGAGCAACAAAGTGAGACTCTGTCTCAAAAAAAAAAAAAGAGAGACAGGGTCTTGCTTTGTTGCCCAGGCTGGTCTTGAACTCCTGGGCTCCAGCGATCCTCCTACCTTGGCCTCACAAAGTCCTAGGATTACAATAGTGAGCCACCGTGCTCAGCCTTTCATGACTTACTGCCATGACTTTGAATAAATTATTAACTTCTGTGCCTCAGTTTCCTCATCTGTACAATGGGGATAATTTTACCTACTTCATAAAGGAGATACTTTTTTTTCTGAAGGTCAGAGTAACTTACGGTAGTTTTTTTTTTTGTTTTTTTTGTTTTTTTTGTTTTTGAGACGGAGTCTCGCTCTGTCACCCAGGCTGAAGTGCAGTGGCCGGATCTCAGCTCACTGCAAGCTCCGCCTCCCGGGTTTACGCCATTCTCCCGCCTCAGCCTTCCGAGTAGCTGGGACTATAGGCGCCCGCCACCTCGCCCGGCTAGATTTTTGTATTTTTTTAGTAGAGATGGGGTTTCACCGTGTTAGCCAGGATGGTCTTGATCTCCCGATCTCGTGATCTGCCCGTCTCGGCCTCCCAAAGTGCTGGGATTACAGGCTTGAGCCACCGCGCCCAGCCCAGTGTTCCCATTTTATAGACAGGAAAACTGAAGCTCAGAAACTTTAAATCATTTGCCCAAGGTCACTCAACTAATACATGACTGAGCCAGGACTTGAACCTAGGAATGTCTGACTCTAAAGATAGGAAAAACTTCCAGCCTGGGCGATAGAGCGAGACTCCGTCTCAAAAAAAAAAAAAAAAAAAGATAGGAAAAACTTTGTGGTATTTCTGTTTCTTATTCACTTCCCCAACACTGGTACCCCCATATTACAGAGGGGGAAGTGGGAGCCAAGTGGAATAGCCACCAGGATAGACTCCAGGTTTTCTGAAACCCATCCAGGACTCTTGACAGGCCATAGCTACACCCAGAGAAGGCTGGAGGAGTAGAACTGGCTGGTGCCTCTCCTCACACTCCCATGGCCCACACATGCTTGGTGGTCTTACAGCAGTGTTCTCCCCTAGAGTGATTGCACCAAGCTCTTCAACCAGGGCATTGGAGGGGAGCAGGCCCAGGCCAAGTTTGACAGCTGCCTTTCTGACTTGGCCGCCGTGTCCAACAAATTCCGAGACCTCTTGCAGGTAAGCCCCAGGTTCAACTGCTGACTGAATCCTGTGCCTGTGCGTTGCTCTGAGAAGATTGTTAGCTGGCCCATTGTGTGCAAGGAAGCCAGGAGGACGGGTGAGGGAGCAGCAAGCAAGCCCTGATGCCTGGAGCTATGCAAGTCCCTTGAGACTAAAGGCCCTGTTGGTTTTTCAGCAGTGAAGTTGTCACACTGACAAGCCAACCTCTGGTCCTCTAGACTTTCCACTTGGCCCCACAATGACAAGAGCCCTCAGAAGATGCTCAGAGGAAGCGGAGCCACATGGTTGTTCTGACCTGTGGCCCTAGCCACAGGTGCTGCCTAGCACCCGGCATTCTGAAATCTCTCGTGAGAGTCTATCAGAATAGTCTCAAGGCCTCATTGTTACCCTGGACCTGAATGAGCTGAGATCTGGAAAGGGGCATGTTCCTGGCTCCTCCTTTCATTAGCACTAGCTCTGTTATAACCTCCAACAGGGACTGCAGAAAGCCTCATGGCTGGAAGAACACCCTGCAGTCAAGAGATGGGGAGAGGAGAGAGGGAAGGGGTGGGGAGAGGAGAGAGGGAAGGGGTGGGAGAGAGAGGGAAGGGGTGGGGAGAGGAGAGAGGGAAGGGGTGGGGAGAGGAGAGAGGGAAGGGGTGGGGAGAGGAGAGAGGGAAGGGGTGGGAGAGGAGAGAGGGAAGGGGTGGGGAGAGGAGAGAGGGAAGGGGTGGGGAGAGGAGAGAGGGAAGGGGTGGGGAGAGGAGAGAGGGAAGGGGTGGGGAGAGGAGAGAGGGAAGGGGTGGGGAGAGGAGGGGAGGGAAGGGGTGGGGAGGGAAAGAGAAGGAAGGGGTGGGGAGAAGAGAGGGAAGGGAAGGGATGGGGAGAAGAGAGGGAAGGGAAGGGATGGGGAGAAGAGAGGGAAGGGAAGGGATGGGGAGAAGAGAGGGAGGGAAGGGATGGGGAGAAGAGAGAGGAAGGGAAGGGTGGGGAGAAGAGAGGGAAGGGAAGGGATGGGGAGAAGAGGGGAAGGGAAGGGATGGGGAGAAGAGAGGGAAGGGAAGGGAGGGGAGAAGAAGGGAAGGGAAGGGATGGGGAGAAGAGAGGGAAGGGAAGGGATGGGGAGAAGAGAGGGAAGGGAAGGGATGGGGAGAAGAGAGGGAAGGGAAGGGAGGGAAGAAGAGAGGGAAGGGAAGGGATGGGGAGAAGAGAGGGAAGGGAAGGGATGGGGAGAAGAGAGGGAAGGGAAGGGATGGGGAGAAGAGAGGGAAGGGAAGGGATGGGGAGAAGAGAGGGAAGGGAAGGGATGGGGAGAAGAGAGGGAAGGGAAGGGATGGGGAGAAGAGAGGGAAGGGAAGGGATGGGGAGAAGAGAGGGAAGGGAAGGGATGGGAGAAGAGAGGGAAGGAAGGGATGGGGAGAAGAGAGGAGAAGGGATGGGGAGAAGAGAGGGAAGGGAAGGGATGGGGAGAAGAGAGGGAAGGGATGGGGAGAGGAGAGACGGAAGGGATGGGGAGAAGAGAGTGGGAAGGGATGAGGTGTGCCTTCTGTGTTACATGTCTCCACCTTGTCTTGTGCAGGAAGGGCTGACGGAGCTCAACAGCACAGCCATCAAGCCACAGGTGCAGCCTTGGATCAACAGCTTTTTCTCCGTCTCCCACAACATCGAGGAGGTTAGCCTGGCCACAGGCAGCCATCAAGCCCCGATGACCCCTCACCCCTAGCCCCAGCTGGAGGGAGCGGAGCCATCTGAACAGACTAGACCTTCCATGCGTCCCAGGCCCACTTCCCCCACCCTCACCCTTGGAGACAAGGTTCCTCCCAGGAAACAGTTTGTCCCTAGTCAGAAGGGCTCAGAAAGACATGGAGTTTGCCTTGACCTAACTTATTCCCTTGTATTGGAGCTCTTTTTGCCCCACCTATGATAGACTTAGAAGCATTTTTTTCCTCCTGGCCTAGTTATTTCATTCCTGTAGAACATGAGATCCAAGAAGGAATAAAATGCCAGGAACTTTACCATATTATGTGGGCCTCTGCTACAGCCCTGGGCTGTTTGCTGGTCAGTTTCTGCCAGCCTGGGTGTCTGAGCTGGTTTTAAACTAGGTGAGTCAAGGCACAGGAAAGGAAGAACGTTTTACATTATTTTCTTAGAGGGATAGAGGTGGGTGGCAGTGAATGGTACTTCTTAGAAAGAGGCCCATGGTGACCACCAGTCCTGCTTCCTGACAACAGGAAGAATTCAATGACTATGAAGCCAATGACCCTTGGGTACAACAGTTCATCCTTAACCTGGAGCAGCAAATGGCGGAGTTCAAGGTGAGTAGGGGCCCTAGGGATCCACTTAGGGAATTACCCACCTCTGCCCAAACCAGCAGCCTGCAGGGTCTCATCACATTCCTTCTGGGAACCCTGGAAGCCCTTCCAACCCTAACCTGTAGAAACACTCCCCCGTGGCCTCACCTAACTATCCTCACCACCTAAGACTCCAGCGTAGAGGCAGAGGAGTTAGGTGGGGCTCTGATGTCTACCCTCTGTGTGCAGGCCAGCCTGTCCCCGGTCATCTATGACAGCCTAACCGGCCTCATGACCAGCCTTGTTGCCGTCGAGTTGGAGAAAGTGGTGCTGAAATCCACCTTTAACCGGGTAAGGTAAAGGGGTCATGGGTCTGCAGCTCACGTTTCTCCTCTGAGGAAGACAAGTCATGCCACCACCCCAAGACTTGCATCCCCTCTGTCTGCTGCCCACAGGCCCTGCATGTCTGGGTCCAGTTCTGCCCTGACTTCTGAAGCTGTAGAGCAAACTGGAGCCACAGGGCACCACCTGAGGCCTGGCCAGCCTTGCCACCCAGCTCTGGGGGCAGTTGGAGGCCAGGTCTGCTTTGGCCAGGCCTAAGTAGTTACTGGGCTTGGGTTCTTCTGCAGCTGGGCGGTCTGCAGTTTGACAAGGAGCTGAGGTCACTCATTGCCTACCTTACCACGGTGACCACCTGGACCATCCGAGACAAGTTTGCCCGGCTCTCCCAGATGGCCACCATCCTCAATCTGGAGCGGGTAGGTGGCTCGCCCTTGGCCCAGCCACGGAGGGGTGACTGAAAGAGGCAAAGATGGATCCCCGCCACTTGCCTCTAAACTATGTCTCTGCCAGCAGCCAGCCCTACAGGACACCTTCCCCTTCCCAGGTGCCCCTGCTCTGCCCCTGGTAGAGGCCAGAGCCCTCTTTCAGAATAGCCCCACCTTGCTGACTGGTCTCTATGTCTTTCCCCACAGGTGACCGAGATCCTCGATTACTGGGGACCCAACTCAGGCCCATTGACGTGGCGCCTCACCCCTGCTGAAGTGCGCCAGGTGCTGGCCCTGCGCATAGACTTCCGCAGTGAAGATATCAAGAGGCTGCGCCTGTAGCTGCCTGAGTGAACACACCTGGCTCATCACACTTCCAGGCCTGTTCCCTAAGGGGCCCCAGCCAAGGAGCTGAGCGAGACTGTCTGACTTGGGGGAGATCTGACAGCCCAGACCTTTCTACAGCTGGCAGCAGAGAAACAAGGTCTGGACCCACTCCATGCTCTGCCCTCAGGCCAGGCCAGTTGATGCTCTGGGGGCAGCGTCTCCCCACCAAGAGAAGCGGGCTCCTAATGTGGTGGGAAAGCCACGGCAGGCAGCGGGCAGCCCAGGCCAGCTTTCTGCGTGGTCAGTCTCTTGCCCTCAAACACTACAGCAAACAAGCTACCCCTGCCAGCCCTAGACAACTTGGGTACATCTGGGGACCTAGCAGTTAGGCTTGACTTCGAGGAAAGGCTGTGATGTTTATGATCCCTGAATAAAGCTACCCCTTGGAGAGATGCCAGTGTGCTATTTCCAGGGACGGCCAGATGCTATGGGGCAGGGCAGGTCTACCAGTTGCACTGAAATAGGAAGGCAAAACCCAAGACCTCAGCTTCCTCCCACACGCAGTGCAGCACACAGCTGTGTCCAGGACCCACATGATGGCAGGAGCCCCCATCCAGTCCCAGACCCTCATGCCCCTATTGGGCCCTCAGCACCACAAGCTGGATCACCCCAGGGCCAGTTCCCCATGGTGTAGGGGAAGTGGGAACTGCTCCCAGGAGGAGCAAAAGTGACTTTATGAGAACCACCTGTAAGGACAGAGTGACTTTATTCCAAGAATGCCAGTCCTGAGAACCCACTTCCCACAGGCACCAGGTCACTTGGCACGGTCCGTAGCTTTGCTGGTTAAGGCCTGGGATGGCAGTGAATCGCTGGGTCACTGCCACCAACTTGGCAAGGGACCGCCACCCTCACTCCCACGCTCCCATGAGGGTGAAGCGTGAAGTCTACAACTCTAAGGAAGGCCATAGGGAATGCCTCAAAGGGCCTCTTCAGGGTTGGCCTTGCCAAGGGACTCCCAGCCATATGCCAAGGCTGACTGTCAACCCTTTCCAGGGCCCTCGTGGAATGAGAAGGCCAGCCATACGATTTGTAAAGGCCACATGGGATACTAAGCTTGGGACCTTCTTATGTCCAGGAGGAACAGAGGCTATATCTAGGCCACTGTCCGCCAGGTCAGTCCTGTCCTAGGCACTCTCTGCTTGCCCAGGTCTCGCTCTGGTCAGCTTTGGGAGCAGATTCGCAGAGGTGGGTGGGGAGTAGGAGGTGGAGGTTCCCATGGGGCAAAGAAGGTGGGGGATACTGTAGCTCCAGGTTTTCTCCTGTTGCAGAGAGAAGCCAGCTTCATGGGAAAGGGCAACAGGTTGAGGCCTCGGTCCCCAGCAGCTTCAGGCTCAGGCCCTGAGTGTCCACTTCAACCAGGTGGATGCTGTAATTCCCAAGGCCCTGGACAGGACAGGAAGTATTTAGAAGGCTTTGGACAAATCTCAGGCCTTCTGGAGGCTGGACTGAGCCTGCAGGACCAGGGGGACTTGCAGATACAGCCCCTGGTTAACTGGTGGGCCACAGTGAGGTTTCTTGCCCCAAGAGGTCTCTTGACCAACCCCAGCCCCATCAGTACCTCGGTCTTGGCCAGCACCGCCTCCAAGGCCTCCTTTTGCTGTGGCTCCTTGGTCAACAGATAGAGAAAGCCTCCACCGCCTGCCCCAGCCAGGCTCTGGCCATGCACATGGGGGGCCAGGACATCCATCATACGCCGCACAGCCAGGGGCTCACAGCCTGGAGCCATGAGCTTCTTCTGCTCCCAGTATGAGGTCAGGCACTGGCCCAGCAGAGGCAGGCTTCCTGAGGTGGGGCAGAGGGGAGTGATGTGCCTGGGCCAAGATACTCACTTAGCACCCGTCTGGAGATTGCATGAAGTGCCAGGACGTGCTGCTGAGCCAGTGTCATGGTAAAGAAGCCGGATTCCAGTGCTGGCTGGAGCTGGAAGTAACAAGCCCACTTCCCAGGACTGCCTGAGGACCAATGTGCAGGAAGCAACCACCACCACAGCCAGCACCGTCGGCATCTAGGGAGCTGTGAAGCCACACACTGGGGTCCCTGCCCAGCTCAGACTTCCCTGGAACTCAGCCATGGGGTGAGTCCCTTCCCCTTTCTGCTTCCTGTTCGGTGGGGCTGGAGGGCCTTTCCCATGATGAAAATTTTGTCCAGGCCGGGCGCGGTGGCTCAAGCCTGTAATCCCAGCACTTTGGGAGGCCGAGGCGGGCGGATCACGAGGTCAGGAGATCGAGACCATCCTGGCTAACACGGTGAAACCCCGTCTCTACTACAAATACAAAAAATTAGCCGGGCGTGGTGGTGCGCGCCTGTAGTCCCAGCTACTTGGAGGCTGAGGCAGGAGAATGGCGTGAACCTGGGCGGCGGAGCTTGCAGTGAGCCAAGATCGCGCCACTGCACTCCAACCTGGGTAACACAGCGAGACTCCGTCTCAAAAAAAAAAAAAAAAAAAAAGAAAATTTTGTCCTCAGATGTGACTTTCCCCTAAATATGAGACCTTGGAGAGTATAGACAATAGGCTTCTGTTCCCAGAGGCCTAATATCTGGAGCTTGTGCCAAGCCTGCAGATGACCCTGGCCTCAAACCCACAAGTGGCAGGATACTCGCTCCCGGTGCCCCGACCCCCCCGCCCCGGAGGAAGCCCCTCACCCTGGCGGAAGGCTTCAGCACACTCCTCAGTTTGCTGCACCAGGCTGTGGGCATTCTGCACCACAGCAGGCAGTCGGGCGTACCAGCTCCTCAGCACATCCTGTGGACGGGGCAGGAGAAGGGGTGGTGAGGACCCAGGTCCAGCCGGCAGGCCCCCTGCCTGCCTCCCTCATGCTGGGGCCAGAGCTCACCTGCAGCAGATTCCGAGCCAGGCGGGTCTTGCCAGTGTACACCAAGAGCAGGTGGTCATTGAGCTTCTGGACAAAGCCCTCAGGCACTGTGACCTCTTCTACCTCCACCTTCAGCGGCAGCTGAGCCTGAGAGCGCCCCACCTTGATGCCAGGCATTAGGCCACCCACTTGGTCCTGCCAGCCACCTCCTGTGAGCCCAGGGCCTGTCACTGTTGGAGTCTGTCTGGCCCAGCTTCATTCTCCCAGTCTAGGCTCCCGGCCCTGCACCCCTTGCTGGGACCAGTGTGGAAAGATAGTTTCCCTCAACTCCACAGGACAGTGAGCTATGCAGCTTCTGTCCCCAGGACAATCCCAGCAAGGGAATGGGCTTCACTCCAGGGCAAAGCTTGGAATTCCCAAGGCCTGAGTTTTGTTTTAGACCTAATGTGTAATTGGAATTGGGATAAACCACATTGAAGGATAAAGATTTTACACTATGGCCGGGCATGGTGACGCACACCTGTAATCACAGCACTTTGGGAAGCTAAGGCGGGCAGATCACTTGAGGTCAGGAGTTTGAGACCAGCCTGGCCAATATAGTGAAACCCCATCTCTACCAAAAATACAAAAATTAGCCAGGCATGATGGTACATGCCCTGTAATCCCAGCTTCTGGGGAGGCTGAGGCAGAGGTTGCAGTGAACTGAGATCTCACCGCTGCACTCCAGCCTGGGTAACAGTGTGAGACTCTGGCTCAAAAAATACATATTTTACACTAACCTCTGCCCCTCCAGGGGAGTTTTAGTCAGAGGAGAGGCTGACAGATACCTTCCCTATAGCCTAAGTCTCCCTGCACCATCTTCTGACAGGTGGTTTATGTTGGAAGGAAGCGCATCAGGATCTATTTTTATCTTATCTAACTTATACATCTTTCCAGCTTCAGTAATGAAAGGTATGTATCATTTTCCTTGTAGCTGCATAAAAATAACAAAACTAGTCCGGGCATGATGGCTCACGCTTCTAATCCCAGCACTTTGGGAGGCCAAGGCAGGCGGATCACGAGGTCAGGAGTTCAAGACCAGACTGGCCAACACAGTGAAACCCCATCTCTACTAAAAATACAAAAAATTAGCTGGGCATGGTGGCTGGCATCTGTAATACCAGCTACTCGGGAGGCTGAGGCAGGAGAATCGCTTGAACCCGGGAGGTAGAGGTTGCAGTGAGCCAAGATTGTGCCACTGCACTCCAATCTGGGTGACAGAGCTAGACTCCATCTCAAAAAAAAAAAAAAAATTAAAAATAACAAAACTTGAGTTGCTTCTGGGACAGACCCTTGATATTTAGGGAAGGGCCTGCAAGGGTTTAAAGTACGAAATGCAAAAGACAGGAGCCGGCCGGGCGCGGTGGCTCAAGCCTGTAATCCCAGCACTTTGGGAGGCCGAGACGGGCGGATCACGAGGTCAGGAGATCGAGACCATCCTGGGTAACACGGTGAAACCCCGTCTCTACTAAAAAAAAAAAAAAAAAAAAAAAAAAATACAAAAAACTAGCCGGGCGAGGTGGCGGGCCCCTGTAATCCTAGCTACTCGCGAGGCTGAGGCAGGAGAATGGCGTAAACCCGGGAGGCGGAGCTTGCAGTGAGCTGAGATCCGCCCACTGCACTCCAGCCTGGGTGACAGAGCGAGACTCCGTCTCAAAAAAAAAAAAAAAAAGAGGAGCCATCTGGAACTTTGCAGCCAAAACCTTGTGGCTGCAAAGTGGCTAAGTCTTGAAATGTCAAGACTTAACTGTGCCCCTCTGCTTCAGAGCACTTGGCACAGTTTGTAATACACATGCACCTGAGTGGTTATGGACTAATGTCTGTCTCCAGGAGACCACAGGACTTTTGAGGGCAGGGACCCCATTTTTGCTCATTTTATCCCCGGGGCCCCACAGAGTGGGTTCTCAACAAATAGTCACCCGTTGGCCAGTGTAGAACTTGAATGGCACACCTCAAAAGAAAGCTGGAAAGGCTTCCCCATCTGCACCTTTTGCTAATGACTACCAGTTATGGGATATGAGTCACTACAGTGAAATGAGAGGCTTGAGCTACAGAGTGACAGAAAACACCACAATCAGGCTTCAGTAGGCCTTTGCAGCAGTTTCCTTCCAGGGGTGTGCTGGAGACGGGGCCTGACACCCTGAGGTGGACCTGAAACCAGACAAGCCTGTGGCTGCTCTACACTGGCCATGGGTTCCAGGGGGCTCGGTGGCCAAGAGGAGTGAGAAGCCTGGCGCTGGTGACATTCATTAGATCATAGTCATTGTTGGGCTCTTGCTGCCCTACTGTATGGCCAGGGGGTGGGGGCAGGGGCACAGGTGATCGTATCTCAAGTAAGGGCATGATGCCAGAAGGGCAGGCAGAAGGTCCAAACCAGCTCTGCCCAGCCCTACCTGAGCACAGCTCTGGATAGGCACAGTCACGAAGCATAGCACCTGGTTTCAACAAGCATAAAAGGCACAGCACAGGCCCAGTGCGGTGGCTCACGCCTGTAATCCCAGCATTTTGGGAGGCTGAGGCGGGCGGATCACTAGGTCAGGAGATCGAGACCATCCTAGCTAACGGTGAAACCCCGTCTCTACTAACAATACAAAAACTTAGCCAAGTGTGGTGGCGGGCGCCTGTAGTCCCAGCTACTCGGGAGGCTGAAGCAGGAGAATGGTGTGAACCTGGGAGGCAGAGCTTGCAGTGAGCCAAGATCACACCACTGCACTCCAGCCTGGGCAACAGAGCAAGACTCCCATCTCAAAGAAAGAAAAGAAAGGCACAGCACAGAATCTGGCACTCAGTAGATGCTCGTGAAACAGCTCGTTGGGAGGTAGAACATTTTAAGTTGAAAGTGACCAGAGAAGGTCAAAGTGACTAGAAGGAAAGTATTTTCAACAGCAGCAGTCATGTGGCAAATCCAGGGGAGTGCCACTCCCCCCCGCAGGCCCTTGGGAAAGTGTCAGTGACCTCCCCCAACTCCAGGGCAGTCACATACCAGTGGTGAGCACTTGCTCCAGGTGCAGCACTGCATGGATCAGGGCTTCCGTGCCCACCACCCGGCCTGCGGCTCGCTGTAAGGCAGCCAGGGCAGTGCCTGCCAAGATGCTGCTGGTGCCTGCAGGGTGGAGAGGAGAAAGCAGGCATGAAACACCTCTGCCCTGCCCAGGCCTGGCTGACTCCCTCTAAGGGCAGAGGCCAGGGAAGGGGATCACAGGCAAGGTTAGAGGACTGTGACAGTCAGTGGGTAGCAGGAGCCAGGGCCCGCTTACCCAGGCCAGAGCCGTGGGGCAGCTCAGACCAGGTGTGCAGCTCAAAGCCGCCCCCGAAGGTGCGGAGCAGCTGCTCATTCAGCTGGAGTTCCGAGTGGACATGCACGATCCCCGCGCAGATGAAGGCCGCCTTCAGCAGGGCCCCTGCAGAGGGACAGGCATGAGGAAGGAATTTGGTCTCCAAGGGCAGATGCAGCCACCCACCCACCCTCGTGACTTCCCAGCCCAGTGCAGGACTCATCTGGTGGGACAAAAGCCCAGCAGCGGTACTGGCCCCATCCCCAAACCACAAAAGGGCCTCTGGACTCCCAGATAGGGATACATGTCATCTCTACTTCCTGTGTCTGTAGGTGCCTATGCAGGTTGACTCCCAGCCCCTTCCTTCCCTTCAGGCTCCTCAGCCAGACTGGCTGGCTCCTCAGGCCAGACCCCTGTGGCCTGCAGTCTCTAGATTCTGCCCCCTGCCCCTAGCTGGCCATGTGTGCCAGCCCCACCTGCAGAGGTCTCAGGGTGCCTGACCTGGGGCATGGGGCTGGCAGTAGTCCCGCAGGTCAGCCAGGCACCGGCACACTATCTTCACAGTCATCTCATCCTGCCGAGGCCCCACTGCCAGCCACAGCTCAGGCTCCGGGATGCGGCGTGCCCTGGCTCCAATGGGCCGGCGGCCATCCACTCGCACAGCCAGGCCCAGCACAGCCCCGCCAAGCTCATAGGCAAGGGGCGGCGTGTCACTCCAGCCCCCTACGGCAGCATGGCAAGACTCAAGTTGGTCACAGAAGCTGCCAGCCTGGCTCTGGGGCAGCTACCCTCAACCCCACCTGCCACAGGGGGCTCACCAGAGAAATCCACACGGGCTGGGCACTCAGCGACCACCCACTGCCCAAGTCCCGGCAGCTCCACTGGCTCCGTGGAGACAAAGTGCTGGGCTGACATCACAGCCTGGCGGATCAGGATCTGCCCAGCCCCCTCATAGTGGCGGGCCGCTCGCACCAGCAAGGCTGGCCTGCCCAAAGAAGAGGGAGGGATGGCGGCATGCAGCCCAAGCTGGAGGCAGATTGCCTGGCTTTGGGGACCTGACTGTCCTGGGGTACCCAAGGATGCCCCACCTCTCTCTGGGCTTCCTCCATCAGGGGCCACTTCCCAGATAGCCAGGGGCATATCCAAGGGATCTGACCTCCGTTAGTACCCACCTGCTTAGCCACTTGTCCCTCTCCTGGGCAAGCGCCTCCACACCCGCTGCCAGGTCTCCACACTCCAGGTATGAAAAGGGCCGCATCCACTCAGGGTTGGCAGCTGGCCCGCTCCGCAAGCCCCCACGGCCCTCTGCCATGCAGCCCAGGACATCTGCCACACAAGCCAGTGCCCGCGCCGCCACGCCAGGATCTCCTGCCCCAGCTGCAACTGAGGGACCAGGAGTTGGGGGTGGCAGGGGAGGAGTCCTGTCTTCAAAATCCTCTACCCTGAGAGGCTACTCAACAGTCCCCAAATGCGCCAGACCCCTCACACCTCCTGGCTTTTGCCCACAATGTATCTTTGACTGTAACTGCACCCCTCCTCTCTGCCTGGCAGAGATCCTCTCGTCTTGCCAGTCCCAGAGTCCCAGCCCATAGGTGTCTCTTCACCCCCACCCAGGACTCCCATAGTGGTGAAGAGCTCAGGCTCTGGACTCAAACCACCTGGGCTCAGGTCAGCCTCACCACCAGCTAGCCGTGTGGCTCTGGGGGAGTAGCTTCAATACCAATCATGTCCATGGTCCCTGGGACCTCCCACGAGGTACGGCCTAGGAGGCTAAGGCTGTGAGCCCCCAGCAGTGTGCCTGGGACCTCATGCAGAACTGACCATGTCCCCTGGGGACCCTGTCCCCTCCCCACACTCTGCACCCACATCCCAGCACTCGGTACAGAACATGCAGGGTTTGCCGATGTGCCTAGGACCTAGAGCTCAGCTGCCAGGCCTCAACCTCTGACCAAACCCCACTGACAAGGATGAGGCCTTCCGGAATCCTAAAAGTAAACTCCAGTGTGCCCCTTCACTGCTTGAGCACCTCATGGCTCCCTGGTCCCCTCGGGGGATGGCCCAGAGGACAGGAAGGGCAGGTGCCCCTGGCCTGACTCTGCAGCACTACCAGCCCGCACACTCACCCTGGTCCAGCGTGGCCAGCAGGGGCCTGGGGCAGCCCTCGCGGACAGCAGCCCAGATCAGCGGGCGCAGGCTGAGGTCCTGCCGGGCCTCCAGCACATGCCGCGCTTTATGCAGGGCCTGGCGGAAGAACAGGTCCCGGCGAGAGGCCAGCGTGGCAGCCCGATCCAGGCATGGCTGCAGCTGCTCCCAGGACAGACGCCAGGAGGCTCGCCAGGCTCGCAGGGCCTCGCCCCCATCCTCTTGGCGGTCTAGCATCCACAGCAGATCCTGGGGTCCCAGGTCCCTCGAAGGGTGGAGCACAGGAAAGAGGCGGGCGCTGGGAAGGCAGCACTCTGCTGGCGGCGTGTCAGGGTCCCACAGGTCCCAGGCTCTGATGTGGGGAGAAGGCACATTTCCAGGAGGGAAGCAAAAGCTCCAGTCTCCTCCCCAAGCCCTGAGCCACCTATCAGTTCATGGGGACAGGATAGACTCCTCCGAGGTAGCACAAGTGGGCAATTCAGGTCTGGGGCCAGGCTGCCTGGCTTCCTTTCCCAGACTGCTGAACAAGAATGCCCAAGTCAGCACAGCCGGAGACTGGGAGCTGCCCAGGGGCAAGTACTGGAAAGAATCTCAAAACCACTCAGGCCCCTGGATGGTAGCAGGGCCCATGCTGCTCTGGGGCAGGGGAGAGACACACCTAGAAAAGCAGCAGTCACCCCAGCGCCCAGGTCACAGAGACCCTGGGGGTGTCCACCTTACCGAACACCTGTCCTCTTGAAGAATTCACTCCAGGGCACGTTGAGATATGTGCCTGCCCCCTGTCTCTGGGGGAGAGGAGGAAGCAGTCAGGGCTGCAGGAGCCACAGGAAAGGGTTAGAGACACTAGGCCAGGGGGCCAGGAGCTGCTCAAGTGCTCATGTGAGGGCAGAAAGACAGACAAAGCACATACTTGACCCACCCAGGCTGGAGTGCATGGTGCAATCAGCTCACTGCAGCTCACTCCTGGCCTCAAGAGATCCTCCCACCTCGGCCTCCCAGAGTGTTGGGATTACAGGCGTGAGCCACTACACCCAGCCATGGAGCAATTTCTGAAATTGCTTTCAGCCTTGCAGCTCCAACACTCCTGCCAAGGTGCCTGAAATCTGGAGCAGAACCCTGGGTTCCAGGCCCAGCCCACCACAACTGGCTGCAGCCCAAGGCTTACCTCCCTCTCTGAACCGCAGTCTCTAGCCTGCCAAATGGGGATAAAAATCTCCACCCAGCCGGGCACGGTGGCTCACACCTATAATCCCAGCACTTTGGGAGGCCGAGGTGGGCAGATCACAAGGTCAGGAGATTGAGACCATCCTGTCTAATATGGTGAAACCCCGTCTCTACTAAAAAATATTTAAAAATTAGCTGGGTGTGGTAGCGGGCACCTGTAGTCCCAGCTATACAGGAGGCTGAGGCAGAAGAATGGCGTGAACCTGGGAGGCGGAGCTTGCAGTGAGCCGAGATCCCGCCACTGCACTCCAGCCTGGGCGACAGAGTGAGACTCTGTCTCAAAAAAAAAAAAAAATCCACCCAACCAGCCTGGCCAACATGACGAAACCCCATCTGTACTAAGCTGGGCGTGGTGGTGCACGCTGGTAGTCCCAGCTATTTGGGAGGCTGAGGCAGGAGAATCACTTGAACCTAGGAGGCAGAGGTTGCAGTGAGCTGAGATTGGGCCGCTGCACTCCAGCCTGGGTGATAGAGCAAGACTCCATCTCAAAAAACAAAAACAAAATCCCCACCCAGCCCAGCTGGCTGAGCAAATGCAAGGAGGGAGAAAGCCTGTGGAGACTCTGCTGGTCTCACAGCCTAACCTCATCCTACCTCCTCCCTCATCCTCTCCTCCTCCATCCTACCCTCCTCACATGCCTGTCCCACGGACCAGTGCTCAGAGAATCCTGCTGTGGGGTGGGGGCCAGGACTCCTTGGGGCTCCCCAAAGCCTGAAGATGGGGGTGAGGGAATGCAGGGCAACTGCCTACCTCCCAACTGTCCAGTCGGCCAACAAGGGTGAAGGCGTGGCCCAGGGAGCCGTGTAGCTGCGTATGGTGTCCCTGCAGGACAAGGTCATGCAGCTCCCGGCCATGCAGGGCCTCGGAGTGGGCTATGTCCAGGCCACTCACCATGCAGCCAGCGCCTATGTGAATAGGGCCCTGGCGAGGGACAGGGCAGACATCCTGGGTGGGCAGGCACCCAGCACCCCCCAACACACACGGGACGCCAGCACCCTTGCCCCAATATGCCCACGCGCTCAGGCCTCACCCGCAGGTGGCAGTGCTGCAGGACACTCCCGGGACCCAGCCGCACAGGGCCCTCCAGCAGGCAACTGACCACAGAGCTCCCAGCCGCCAGGAGCTGCTGCTCCTGTGCAGCCGGGTAGGAAGAGCATGAGGGTCAAGGGCCAGGGCTGCCTCAACTCTCCTCCCAAGCCAAGCATCTAGGGGCGAAGCATCCTGGCCTACTGCTCCCCTGCCCTGCAGCCCCCTAGACTCCTCTCTGGACCTGCCTTGGCCCCAGCCTGAGGCCTATTTCCATCCCACCTGTCCAGCTACGCCTAACCCCGCCACCCTGGGGGCCACCTCTGAACCCTACCTGTCCCCTTTCTCAGCAGCACAGCACTGACCTAGGCCCACCACTGTCGCCCCAGGCAGACCCCAAAGAAAGGTCTTTTTTTTTCTTTTTTTAGTAGAGATGGGGTTTCACCGTGTTAGCCAGGATGGTCTCGATCTCCTGACCTCGTGATCCGCCCGTCTCGGCCTCCCAAAGTGCTGGGATTACAGGCTTGAGCCACCGCGCCCGGCCTAGAAAGGTCTTCTTTAGCTTCTCAATCAGGTAAGCTCCATGCAGAATCCTGACTTGGTCACTTACTGGCTGTGTGGCCTTAGGCAAGTTACTTAGCCTCTCTGAGCCTCCAGCACTTCATGCGTAAGCCGGGGGTAACACCTGCACTCAGGCCATCTGTTCCAAGGCCGGCTATTGTCTTCCTGGGAATCCACATCCCACCTGACCCCAGGCACCCAGCAGGCACCAGAGGGGCAGGGAGGTCTCACCTCCACCTGGGAGTGCACAATCTGGGCCCCAGGAGCCCCAGGGCGTGCGAGGCTGTGCAGGAACTCAGTGGCTGAGGAGGTCATGTAGCTGTAGCTGCCGTTGGAGACATAGGCTGTAAAGACATAAGTAGGCTACCAACATTTCTGAGTACAATGAGACCAAACACATTAAAAAAAAAAAAAAAAGACATAAGTACTGACCCCAACCCCATGCCTGCTGCGACTCAGGCTGGCCTCCCAGCAGCAGAGACACATGGGGGCAGGTGTGGCAATGAGCCTGTTAGCAGAAACTGAGTCAGGAACCTGCCCAAAGCCACACAGCTAGAAAGCAGACAGGTTGGCTGGGCACGGTGGCTCACACCTGTAATCCCAGCACTTTGGGAGGCCGAGGCAGGCAGATCATGAGGTCAGGAGTTCGAGACCAGCCTGACCAACATGGTGAAATCTCGTCTCTACTAAAAATACAAAACTTAGCCAGGCATGGCCGGGCACGGTGGCTCACGCCTGTAATCCCAGTACTTTGGGAGGCCAAGGCGAGCGGATCACAAGGTCAGGAGATAGAGACCATCCTGGCTAATATGGTGAAACCCCATCTCTACCAAAAATACAAAAAAAAAAAATTAGCCAGGTGTGGTAGCAGGCGCCTGTAGTCCCAGTTACTCGAGAGGCTGAGGCAGGAGAATGGCATGAACCTGGAAGGCAGAGCTTGCAGTGAGCCGAGATCGTGCCACTGCACTCCAGCCTGAACAACAGAGCGAGACTCCATCTCAAACAAAAAAAAAATTAGCCAGGCATGGTGCCATGCACCTGTAATCCCAACTACTCAGGAAGCTGAGGCAGGAGAATCGCTTGAACCCGGGAGGCAGAGGTTGCAGTGAGCCAAGATTGCGCCACTGCACTCCAGCCTGGGCAATAGAGCCATACTCCGTCTCAAAAAAAAAAGAAAGAAAGAAAATAGACAGCTTAGGGCTGGGCATGGTGGCTCATGCCTGTAAACCCAGCACTTTGGGAGGCCGAGGCAGGCGGGTCACCTGAGGCCAGGAGTTCAAGACCAGCCTGACCCACATGGTGAAACCCCATCTCTACTAAAAATACAAAAATTAGCCAGGTGTGGTGATGCACGGCTATTATCCCAGTACTCAGGAGGCTAAGGCAGGAGAATCGCTTGAACCCAGGAGGTGGAGGTTGCAGTGAGCTGAGATCGCACCACCTCACTCTAGCCGGGGTGACAGAGAGAGACTCCGTTTCAAAAAACAAAACAAACAAAGTGGACAGGCTGGGAGAGCCTAGGAATGAGACAAAAGGAAGACAGGAAGGGGAAGGAGGTAGCTCAGTGGGGGGCTCTGGCACAGGACAGGAGAACTGCCCAGTCCCTGTGCTAGGCTGCCTGGCCCCACATGCAGTGAGCAGCTCCATTCTTGGGGTCCTCACTCCCATGGTCTCCCCACCCCAGGGAGCTGAGAGGCAGTACCCACCCATGGTAAGGGGCTGATCGCGAAGCTCCCTCCACAGCTGGGCCCGGGCACTCTGCAGATAACCTGCTACATCCGCATCGCCTTGCCCCAACTCTGGGGGCCTCCCCACCAGGAAGTCCTCCCTGGTCACGTTCTCAGCCATGCAGTACAGAATGTCAAAAAACAGAGACAGCTGGGGGAAGGGGAAGAAGCACAGCTATTGGCGTGGCAGGAGGTTAGCCTCCAAGTTCTGAGGCTAACCCGGAGAGGGGAAGTGGCTGGCCTGAGGCCACACAGTGCCTCGTCCCCAGGCCAGGCCCCCCCTAGCTGCCCTCCCCCAGTCACCTGAACAGGCCGGGCTCCAGAGTCCAAGCCCAGGTAGGTGCAGGCATCCAGGGGCGGGCTCACGTGGGTGGCTAGGAGGCGCTCGGCAGTCTCCACAGAGAAGAAGACAACCCCAGAGACCTGGAAGGGACCCCAAAAGGATCAGAGACGGAGAGCCCTGGAACAGGCCCCGGTACAAGTCAGGGAGGGCACATGCAGACGGGCCACATGAAGCTGAGTGCCACACCAGGCAGGGAGTGTTGCCTTCTGACCACTCCAGCACCCAGACTCCAGGCTTCTTTGGGGCAGCTCCCACCAAGGCACCTTCTGGGACCCCCTCAACTGTCAGGCCTCCTCCCGAACCCAGCTCTCTACCCTCACAGTGGCCCACTCCCAGATTTCCCTGCCTCTCCAATCCTTGCCCCTCATGCTGGAAGCATTCCTGGAGTCTGGCTCTAGGCCTCCTCCCGTCACACTCCTTAACTTGCTCACATTCTGGTTCTAGGCTTCCTTTTTGTGTTTGAGCTTTTGAGGTTTGTTTTGTTTTGTTTTGCAGCAGGCAGGGGGTTGATTCAGAGTCTCGTTCTGTCACCCTGGCTGGAATGCAGTGTGGCATGATCTCCGCTCACTGCAACCTCTGCCTCCTGGGTTCAAGCGATTCTCGAGCCTCCACCTCCCAAGTAGTTGAGATTACAGGCACACACCACCATGTTCAGCTAACTGTTGTATTTTTAGTAGAGACAAGGTTTCACCATGTTGCCCAGGCTGGTCTCGAACTCCTGACCTCAACTGATCCACCCGCCTCAGCCTCCTAAAGTGCTTGGATTACAGGCGTGAGCCACCGTGCCCACCTGGTTCTAGGCTTTCTGGTTCAGGACAAGACTCTGAATTCCAAGACTACCCTGTCCTCAGATTCTAGCACTAGCTTGTCCTGGAGGCTTCCAGAAGGAATCAAAGGAAGACAAACCCTCCCTCCCCATCCCATAAGGTCCCCAAAGCCCCGCAACCTGGGCCCAGCAGCCATACCAGTGGCACCCGCCCATCAGGCCTGACACACCGCTGAATCTCTGCCTCAGTGCCCTGGTAGTAAATGTCCAAAACGAGGCCCTATATGCAGGGAGAAACAGAATTGGGGAGGGAGCAGGAAGGGATCTGGAAGGAGGCCACAGCCACAGGTAGCAGCAAGGGCGTTCTCCAAAGCAAAGCTGAAGATGCAAGGCTGGCAGTTGCTGGCGTTCTCAGGAGGCCTGAGATTTCTACTCCATGATGGCGGAGGACAGGCTTTAAATACCTTCGCAGCCCCAAGCCCGGGCACAGAGACCGGGCAGACGGTCAGTGTGAAATGTATTTTTGGCGAGAGTGAGGGAGCACTGGCGCCGTTGCCATGGAGGAAACTCCTTGGATTCAGGAGCATGCCAAGAAATCCAGGATGAGAGGTTGCCCAGTGGCAGGGGGAAGGCTGCCCCAGTCGGCTCCACTGCCCCCAGGGGAACTACCTGGGGGTCAGTGAGGTAGACGCCGTGATTCCGAGCGTAGGCCAAGCTCCCTGGGAGGGCGATCACTCTGGCTCCCCGGAAGCTGTCCCAGCTGATCCCTGTGGGGTGGGGCAGTCAGGAGGCTCCCAGGGGCCTCGACCCAAGGCAGGGAGTCCCCCGCCAGGAGGAAGCAAGAGCCCAGGGCTGGGGCACCCAGGCGCCTCTAAAAGGGAAATACGGCTTCCAAGCCAAATGGACATTCCCCTGGGAAAATGACAACCCTCCTCTCCCAAAGTTCTTCCGCAGAATCCTGTGGGGCAGAAGGGGCAGGGCTGCTTCTGTCCATCCTATAGACAGACAGACTGAGGCACAGCAGGAGAAGCCCTGCCTCCACTGGGCTTCATTCTCCACACCCTCCAGCTTCCCGTCTAACAGGGCAGTGGGGCAGGCCCAGAGGCAAGGTGGGCAAAGAAAGGCAGAGCTGGCTTCTTGCTGTGGCTGTGACGAGGGAAGGTGGTCCCAGGTAGTCTCAGGCTCACCAGGATTTACAGGAACAGACAGCAGCATGTCGGTACTGCAGACCCACACGCCTGGCGGGGAGCCCGGGCCCAGCTGCAGCGGGGGAAGGAGACAGAACACAGCTGGTGCCTGACCCAGCCCTTCACCTGCCCTCAAGGATACTGTGCTGTTGAAGTAACAGGGGCCTCCAAGACCTGGTCTGCCCCACCCTCTGGCTGACTCGGGTTTACAGCTTCTCCCATGTGACTAACTTTTTTGTTGTTACTGTGACAGGGTCTTACTCTGTCACCCAGGCTGGAATGCAGTAGTGAGACCGTAGCCCACTGCAGCCTCAAACTCCTGGGCTCAAGCGATCTTCCTGCCTCAGCCTCTTGAGTAGCTGGGATACTACCACATCTGGACAAGTGCATGCCACCATGCCCAGGTAATTATTAAAAAAATTTTTTGTAGAGAGGGGGTCTTGCTGTGTTGCCCAGGCTGGTCATGAACTCTTGGCCTCAAGCGATCCTCCCACCCTGGCCTCTGAAAGTGCTGAAATTACAGGCATGAGCCACCACCCCCAGACACAACTAACTTCTTGAAGCTCTAACACTAGGCACCCTCAAAACCATTCCTCCTGGGGCCCCCCAGCTGAGCCAGCATAGATCATAGCTGGGGAACAGTGGGAGGGAAGTGGCTCTACCTGAGACAAAGCACCACGGGTCACCACCCAGCCTCACCCGATAGGTCATGATGTCCAGCAGGCAGTCCAGGTTGCACACCAAGGCTTCCACGGGGGCCTCGGGGTTCTCCACGGAGAGGCAGGTGAAGGCCCTGCCACAGTCATCAAAGGGGAAATCTCGACCCTGGGAGTGGGGGGACTGGTGAGGAAGCCCCAGTGCAGACAGCCCAAGGCCACCTCATCAGCTTTGCAGGCAGAAAACCATCCAGTGGAGGCTGATAAAAAAATGTTCTCTTGATATTTCGTCCTACAATATATTTTTATATTAGGCATTGCATTGCATTGCATTGCACTGCAATTTTTTAGACGAAGCCTTGCTCTGTTGCCCAGGCTGGAGTGCAGTGGCACGATCTCGGCTCACTGCAAGCTCCACCTCCCGGGTTCAAGCAATTCTCCCACCTCAGCCTCCCAAGTAGCTGGGACTACAGGCGTGTACTACCACATTTGGATAATTTTTGTATTTTTAGTAGAGATGGGGTTTCACCATGTTGGTTAGGCTGGTCTCAAACTCCTGACCTCAAGTGATCTGCCCACCTTGGCCTCCCAAATTGCTGGGATTACAGGCATGAGCCACCGTGCCCGGCCACCAGGCCCTGTTTTAAGCATTTACATGTAGTGTCTCAGAGTGTTCGTATCCACGTCAGGAGGACTTCCCCACAGTCACAGAGCTGATAAGCCTGGATCCTAGTGAATGCATAGAGTTAGATGGATATACACATATAGATATACTTCTTTTTTTTTTTTTTTGAGATGGAGTCTCGCTCTGTCACCCAGGCTGGAGTGCAATGGTGTGATCTCGGCTCACTGCAACCTCTGCCTCTGGGTTCAAACGATTCTTCTGCCCGAACCTCCCAAGTAGCTGGGACTACAGGCATGCACCACCATGCCTGGCTAATTTTTTTTATTTTTAGTAGAGACAGGGTTTCCCCATGCTGCCCAGGCTAGTCTCGAACTCCTGACCTTGTGATCTGCCCACCTCAGCCTTCCAAAGTGCTGGGATTACATGTGTGAGCCACTGCGCCCAGGCTATATTTTTATTTTTTGAGACGGTCACCCGGGCTGGAGTGCAGTGGTATAACCATAACTCACTGCAGCCTCAACCTCCCAGGCTCAAGTGATCCTCCCACCTCAGCCTCCTGAGTAGCTGGGACTACAGGCGTGCACTACCATGGCGGCTAGTTTTTGTATTTCTTACAGAGATGGGGTTTCACCATGTTGCCCAGGCTGCTCTGAATCTCCTGGGCTCAAGCAATCCTCCCGCCTTGGGCTCCCGAAGTGCTGAGATTTACAGGCGTGAGCCACCATGCCCGGCCCTAGATGGACCTTTTAATCTGATATTCTGCTGGAAAATATGTGGTATATATTTAGCCAATTCACAATTTTTAGACATTTAGAATCTTCCAGATTTCACCTTGCACACACACTGTGGCAGAACATGCCTGAAGTCCTGCTCAACTCCACGAACTGGGATTCTGGCCTTCTGCTTGGCCCCTGCCCCAAAGTTCATTTACCATGTGCAGAATGAGGATCCAGGCTGAGTGTAGGACATCGGATGTGACCACCTGCAGGAGTGGGAAAGCCCTGTGAACAGAGGCCTCAGGCAGAGGCCCTGGAGGATGGCACCCTCAAATCCAGAGAGATACCCCAACACAAATTCACTCAGGTACCCCAGGGACAAAAGGCAAGGTCAAACCAATGGCCACAGGCAGGCAAGGGGCAGCCCTGGTCCCCCCTGGATAAGGCAGCCCAGGGCCCTCCACCTGGGCCACCTTCTTGCTGCCTGGTTTGTTGCTGCTGTTGTTGCTGTTTTGCGACAGGGTCTCACTCTGTCACCCAGTCTGGAGTGCAGTGGTATGATCCCAGCTCACTGTAGCCTCGGTCCCTTAGGCTAAAGTGAGCCTCCCACCTCAGCCTCAACTAGCTGGGACTACAGGTGTGTACTGCCACACCTGGCTACCTCTTAATTTTTTTTTTTTTTTTTTTTTTTTTTTTTTTGAGATGCAGTCTTGCTCTGTCACCCAGGCTGGGATGCAGTGGCATGATCTCGGCTCTCTGCAACCTCTGCCTCCCGGGTTCAAGCGATTCTCCTGCCTCAGCCTCCCGAGTAGCTGGGATTACAGGCATGAGCAACCAGGCCCAGCTAATTTTTGTATTTTTAGTAGAGAGGGGGTTTCACCACATTGGTCAGGCTGGTCTTCAACTCCTGACCTCAGGTGATCTGCCCACCTCGGCCTCCCAAAGTGCTGGGATTACAGGCGTGAGCCACCGCGCCCGGCCTCTGCTGTCTGTTTTGAAGGGGAAGATATAGGCAACAACAACTGGGGCCTGGCTGGGTGACTCTGGGGAGTCAGCTCCATAGCAACTACAGTGGTCCCCTCCCCTGCTGGTGCCATCTCCCTCTGCAGAGCATGTCCAAGTCTGTGCCTACCCTCACTCTGCACACAAAGGTACTATGCAGATGAGGTGACCAGGTGAAGTGGCTGGTTGCACAGGAGACATGGGACCAGTGGGATGCTGACTCACATGCTCTGCCCAAAGCAGGCAGTCACATCTCAGTTCCAGTGAACAGTTAGTTGCCATGTGGGGATGACAGCCCAGACTAGCAAGACCTTTGAATGTTTCAAGAGAAGCCAGAAAGCCTCACTTTGAGATATTGGCTCCAACTCTCTAAAAACACTGCAAAAGCTGGCCCTGCCTTCTGCCCTCACTTGGACAACAATGCAAAGATGAGTCCACCCAATTTACAGAAACAAAAACTGAGGCCAATGCTGAAGCCAATGCTGAATTAGCTAGGGCGATGGAGCCAGAGGAGCTGCAGATCTCAGAAATGACCTGGTTCTAGCAGGGACACGGACCAGGGAGGTGGCCCTGGTGAGCACTCACAGTGAAGCCTGCCCGGGCACTCAGGTGTTCAGCAGCCACCAGCAGGGCGTTGAGGGTGGCTCCTCCGCTGCCCACACGCTTCTCTGGGTCCTCCACGGCCAGTAACAGCGTCCCAGCAGGGATCTGCTCCCGCTTCTGCCGCACTTCCAGTTCTAGGGTCAGAAGAGACACTGGGACCTGACACCCAGCTCTCTGCCCTGGCCCAAAGCACCTGAGCAAGCCTATTGATCATCAGTGTTTGATCTTCCTTGACTTAGCGTTCCATGTAGGAGGCCATTAGATCTTCACCCAACTCAGTGAGAGAAGTCCTATTACTCCCATCTTACAGATGAGAAAACTGAGGCACAAGGAATGACATGCCATGTATGCTGTCACATGGCTAGGGAGAAGTGCGATCTGGGTTTGAACCCAGGTCGGCCTGGCACCTGGTGTTGGAGGGACATAGCCAGGAAGGGGAGGGAGGTTCTCCATTAGGGGCAAGGTGGGAAGCGGGGGGAGTCCCCTACCTCTCTGAAAGACCTGGACACTGTCCTTGTACTGGCAGGTCAGGATGACGACTGTCCAATCAACTCCCTTTGGCTGCTCCATTCTGGCCAAGCAGAGGGGCTTCCTGAGACGGCAATATGGGTAGATATGACTATTTTTTAAACTGTCATAACTAAAATTAATTATTTTTGTATATAATCTACGATTTTAACATGTGTATAGATTCGTGTTGGTATCACCACTATCTACACTCAAACAAACTTCCTCATGCAACCTCTCCTCCCCGCCTAACCCCTGGCAACCACTGATCTGCTCTCTAAAGCTACAGTTTCATCGACTTAAAAAATGTCGGCCGGGGCCGGGCGCGGTGGCTCACGCCTGTAATCCCAGCACTTTGGGAGGCCAAGGCAGGTGGATCACGAGGTCAGGAGATCGAGACCATCCTGGCTAACACGGTGAAACCCCATCACTACTAAAAGTACAAAAAATTAGCCGGGCATGGTGGCAAGTGCCTGTACTCCCAGCTACTCAGGAGGCTGAGGCAGGAGAATGGCGTGAACCCAGGAGGCGGGGCTTTCAGTGAGCCGAGATCGCGCCACTACACTCCAGCCTGGGCAACACTGCATGACTCTGTCTCAAAAAAAAAAAAAAATGTTGGCCGGGCACAGAGGCTCACACCTGCAATCCTAGCACTTTGGGAGGCTAAGGTGGGCAGATCACCTGAGGTCAGGAGTTCGAGACCAGCCTGGCCAACATGGCAAAACCTCTTCTCTACTAAAAATACAAAAATTAGCCAGGTGTGGTGGCGTGTGCCTGTACTCCCAGCTACTCAGGAAGCTAAGGTGGGAGGACTGCTTGAGCCTGGAAGATTATGGCTGCAGTGGGCTATGATTATACCACTGCACTCCAGCCTGGGTCACAGAACAAGACCCTATCTCTAATTAATTAACTAAAATAAAATAAAGGCCAGGACAGGTGCAGTGGCTCACATCTATAATCCCAGCACTTTGGAAGACCAAGGTGGGAGGATTGCTTGAGCCCAGGAGGTTAAGGCTGCAGTGAGCCATGATCACTCCACTGCACTCCAGCCTGGTTGACAGAGCAAGACCTCAAAAAAAAAGTCAAATAAAATGGAATATAATCTTTTGAGATTATCTTCTTTCATCCAACATGATGCCTCTGAGACGTATCCAAGTCATTGCGCATATCCGTGGCCCAAGCCTTTTAACGGAGGAGCAGTGTTCCCTCGCACGGACGGGCCGCATTTGTTTCTCCATTTACCCACTGAAGAGCATCTGGGCTATCTCCAGTTTTTGGCAGATATGAATAGTCCTGCTATGAACCTCCAGAGACAGGTTTGTGTGAACAGAAGATTTCATCTCTCTAGGTGGACACCAAGGCGGATGACTGGGTCACACGGTCAGCGTGTCTGCTGACATTACAAAATGTGGATGGGTGCCCTTTCCCCAGGGAGTGTGCCCAGGAAGGAGGAAGGGAGGGCAGCAGGATAGGGTAAGAGTTGGGGCCACCCAGAGCAAGGGGGAAAGGAGGTTGAGAGCAAATGCCTAACCCCACCCCTCAGGCTCCTCAAGCTGATGGGGGTTCCCTGGAGAGGGGGGCAGCTGTGGGGAGCACATATGCACACAGAGCTACAGAAGCGGGCACTCGGGGACCTCCCTTCCCAGGGGTCTCATCCAGCCCAATGGGGGCTGCAGCCCTACCCACCCGTCATCTTCCTCCAGGGCACTCTCAGCAAGTAGGGGAAAGCAAGGCCAAAGATTTGGCTTCACCCCTACCCCTGTCTCCCCCAACCTGCCAGCACTCCTGCCAGATGGAAAACCAATCTGACTCCTGAGCCCCTGGCCTCCCCGAGACCAGTGAGTCCCCAGGAGTACCTGCACATTCACCTCTGGCAGGGCTCCCACTGCTGTCCCACAAAGCAGCACCCCCACTTCCTCCCTCCAGCTCTCAAAGCTCAGCATGGGAAAAGACCACGCAAGTAAGCTGCTCACCGCTGGCTGAGCTGCGCCCTGAGCACGCATCTGGTGGTCAGCCCACATCCCAGCCCAAGTGACAGGAAACCTGAAGCTCAGCCACAGGCTCTTCTTGTGCCAGGCTCTGCTGCCACCAGAAGAGAAGAGGCTGACAGGACACTACCACTCAGCAACACCCACACCTTCAGGAAAAGCCTCTGTCAGTAACAGAAATTGCTCCATTCCCTACTCAGCCCAGAAGAGAAAACCAGAGGGGAAATTCCAGCTAGAAATCCCAGCCAGGCACTTGAGGGTGAAGGCTTCTCCCAGGACACCCACCAAGCTCTCCCTCCAACTTTGCCACCAATTCACCATATGGCTGTAGGCACCTCTAACCCTCAGGTCAGCTGCAGTAGGGAGTTTAACTAACAGATGCCCCCAGCTGCTATGATCTGAATCTCCCACCTTGTTTACATGGAGGCCATGCTTCCAACCAACCTTCTCAAAACCAATGACTGAGCACAGCTGGCACACTGAAATAGACCTATTCCTGTGAGATTCCAGACCTCTCTGGCAGGCAGCTTAGAACTGCACTGTCTTAGAACTGCACTGCTACCCGGGCGTGGTGGCTCACACCTGTAATCCCAGCACTTTGGGAGGCCAAAGTGCACAGATCACGAGGTCAGGAGTTCCAGACCAGCCCTGGCCGATATGATGAAACCCCATCTCTACCAAAAATACAAAAATTAGCCAGGTGTGGTGGCCTTGCCTGTAGTCCCAGCTACTCGGGAGGCTGAGTCAGGATAATCACTTGAACCCAGGAGGCAGAGGTTGCAGTAAGCTGAGATTGCACCACTGCACTCCAGCCTGGGTGACAGAACGAGATTCCATCTCCAAAAAAAAAAAAAAAAAAAAAAAAAGAGGCCGGATGCGGTGGCTCACATCTGTAATTCCAGCACTTTGGGAGACTGAGGCGGGCGGACTGCCTAAGGTCAGGAGTTTGAGACCAGCCTGGCCAACATGGCGAAACTTCATCTCCACTAAAAATACAAAAATTAGCGAGGTGTGGTGGCGGGCGCCTGTAATTCCAGCTACTTGGGAGGCTGAGACAGGAGAATCACTTCAACCTGGGAGACAGAGGTTGCAGTGAGCCAAGACCATACCATTGCACTGCAGCCTGAGCAAGAAGAGCAAAAATCTATCTCGAAAAAAAAAAAGATGAAGAAATTGCTGGGTGTGGTGGCTCATGCCTATAATTTCAGCATTTTGGGAGACGAAGAGGCCAAGTCAGGAGGATCACTTGAGCCCAAGAGTTAGAAATTAGCCTTGGCAACATATGGAGACCTTGACTCTACAAAAAAAAAAAAAAAGAAAACACACGCAGAAATGAAGCACAGAGAGATGAAATAACTTGCCAAAGCTAGCAAGTGGCAGAGCCAAGTTTGATACTAAGCCTTTTTTCTAGAGTATCCATTTTATTCCCTTTTTTTCTTTTTGAGCTGGATCTTACTGTATCCCCCAGGCTGGAGTGCAGTGGTACAATTTCAGCTCGCTATAATCTCCACCTCCTGGGTTCAAGCAATTCTCCTGCCTCAGCCTCCCGAGTAGCTGGGATTACAGGCACGTGCCAACACGCCTGACTAATTTTTGTATTTTTAGTAAAGATGGGGTTTCATCATGTTGGCCAGGCTGGTCTCAAACTTTTGACCTCAGGTGATCCACCTGCCTTGGCTTTCCAAAGTGCTGGGATTACAGGCATGAGCCACCATGCCCAGCCTCTTTTTTTATTGCCTTTTTTTACTTTTTTTTTTTTTTTTGAGCCGGAGTCTTGCTCTGTCGCCCAGGCTGGAGTGCAGTGGCCGGATCTCAGCTCACTGCAACCTCCGCCTCCCAGGTTCACGCCATTCTCCTGCCTCAGCCTCCAGAGTAGCTGGGACTACAGGCGCCCGCCACCTTGCCCGGCTAGTTTTTTTGTATTTTTTAGTAGAGACGGGGTTTCACCATGTTAGCCAGGATGGTCTCGATCTCCTGACCTCGTGATCCGCCCGTCTCGGCCTCCCAAAGTGCTGGGATTACAGGCTTGAGCCACCGCACCCGGCCATTTTTTTAAAAAGACAGGGTCTCAATCTGTCACCCAGACTAGAGTGTAGTGGTGCAATCATAGCTCACTGCAGCCTCAACCTCCCAGGCCCAATCAATCCTGCTACCTCAGCCTCCTGTATAGCTGGGACCATAGGCAGACGCCACCATGCCTAGCTAATGTTTTCATTATTTGTTTTCTTTTTAAGAGATCGGGTCTTGCCATGTTGCCCAAGCTGGTCTCAAACTCCTGGACTCAAGCAATCCTCCTGCCTCAGCCTTTTTATTTTAATTAATAAATTTTTAAATTCATGCTTCCCAGGCTACTACAGGGTCCACTTGCTCAACCACTACAATAAACCTGCTTTGTAGAGCTGAAGTACAAAAGGAGTAAATATATGTAAAGAGCTCAGTATGTATTATCTATTATAATTATGACAAAGCCTAAACTAATACAAGGGAGGGATGATTTTAGTAATAATAGCCACTAGGAGGTCAGGCACAGTGGCTTACGCTTGTAATCCCAGCACTTTGAGAGGCCAAGGCAGGTGGATCACTTGAAGTCAGAAGTTCAAGAGCAGCCTGGCCAACACGGTAAACCCCATCTCTACTAAAAATACAAAAATCGGCCAGGCATGGTGGCAGGTACCTGTAATCCCAGTTACTCAGGAGGCTGAGGCAGGAGCATCCTTTGCACCTGGGAGGTGGAGGTTGCAGTGAGCCAAGATCATGCCACTGCACTCCAGCCTGGGTGACAGAGCAAGATTCTGTCTAAAAAAAAAATTCAATTAAAATTAATAGGCCGGGCACGGTGGCTCATGCCTGTAATCCCAGCACTTTGGGAGGCCGAGGCAGGTGGATCGCCTGCGGTCAGGAGTTTGAGACCAGCCTGGCCAACATGGTGAAACCCCATCTCTACCAAAAATTCAAAAGTTAGCCGGGCATGGTGGCGGGCACCTGTAATCCCAGCTACTCAGGAGGCTGAGGCAAGAGAACTGCTTGAACCTGGGAAGCAGTGGTTGCAGTGAGCTGAGATCGTTCCACTGCACTCCAGCCTGGGTGACAGAGTGAGACTTTGCCTCAGAAAGGAAAGGAAAGGAAAGGAAAAGGAAAAGGAAAGGAAGAGGGAAGGAAGGAAAGGAGGGAGGGAGGGAGGGAGGGAGGGAGGGAAGGAAGGAAAGGAGGGAGGGAGGGAGGGAGGGAGGGAAGGAAGGAAGGAAGGAAGGGAGGGAGGGAGGGAGGGAGGGAGGGAAGGAAGGAAGGGAGGGAGGGAGGGAGGGAGGGAGGGAAGGAAGGAAGGAAGGGAGGAAGGGAGGGAAGGAAGGGAGGAAGGGAGGGAAGAAGGGAGGGAGGGAGGGAGGGAGAGGAAAGGGAGGGAGGGAGGGAGGGAGGGAGGGAGGGAAGGAAGGGAAGGAAGGGAGGGAGGGAGGGAGGGAGGGAAGGAAGGAAGGAAGGAAGGGAGGAAGGGAGGGAGGGAGGGAAGGGAGGAAGGGAGGAAGGGAGGGAGGGAGGGAAGGAAGGAAGGAAGGGAGGAAGGGAGGGAGGGAGGGGAGGGAGGGAGGAAGGGAGGGAGGGAGGGAGGAAGGGAGGGAGGGAGGGAGGGGAGGGAGGGAGAAAGGAGAGGGAGGGGAGGGAAGGAAGGGAAGGAAGGGAGGGAGGGAGGGAGGGAGGGAGGGAAGGGAAGGAAGGAAGGAGAGGGAGGGAGGGAGGGAGGGAGGGAGGAAGGGAGGGAGGGAGGGAAGGGAGGGAGGGAGGAAGGGAGGAAGGGAGGGAAGGGAGGGAGGGAGGGAGGGAGGAAGGAAGGGAGGAAGGGAGGGAGGGAGGAAGGAAAGGAGGGAGGGAGGGAGGGAGGGAAGGAAAGGAGGGAGGGAGGGAGGGAGGGAAGGAAGGGGGAGGGAGGGAGGGAGGGAGGGAGGGAAGGAAGGAAAGGAGGGAGGGAGGGAAGGAAGGGAGGGAGGGAGGGAGGGAGGGAGGGAGGAAGGGAGAGGAAGGGAGGGAGGGAGGGAGGAAGGGAGGGAAGGGAGGGAGGGAGGGAGGGAGGAAGGGAGGGAGGGAGGGAGGAGGGAGGAAAGGAGGGAGGGAGGGAGGGAGGGAGGGAGGGAAGGAAGGGAGGGAGGGAGGGAGGGAGGGAGGGAGGAAAGAAAAGCCACTAGGACTGAGCACTCTGGACCACAGTTAAGGTGCTGTGATTTTTTGTATCCTGACAACACCCTTAGGGCCTGCAAGATAAATATTATCTCCTATTATCTCCACTTCACAGAGACCAGGAATAGTCAAAGTTGCAACATACCTGGATTGTTCAGATTCTTATTCAGCTGATGGTGATAATGTTATCTGGTTCCAAGCAAAGGCACTGAAAGACAGCAAGAGGCCAGGCACGGTGGCTCACACCTGTAATTCCAGCACTTTGGAAGGCGAAGGCAGGTGGATCGCTTGAGCCCAGGAGTTTGAGACCAGCCTGAGCAACATGGCAAAACCCCATCCCTACCAAAAACACACACCCACACACACACACAAATTAGCCGGGCATAATGACTGTGCCTATAGTCCCAGCTACTCAGTAGGCTGAGGTGGGAGCGTTGCTTCAGCCCTGGGGGCAGAGATTGCAATAAGCTGGCACCACTGCATTCCACCCTGGGTAACAAAGCCAGACCCTGTCTGGAAAAAAAAAAAAAAAAAGACAGCAAGAAAGAAATCCTTGAAATGGCAGGATGTGGTGGTTCACGTCCGGAATCCCAGCACTTTAGGAGGCCAAAGTAGACAGATCACTTGAGGTCAGGGGTTCAAGGCCAGCCTGGCCAACATGGCAAAACCCCATCTCTGTTAAAAGTACAAAAATTAGCTGGGTGTAGTGATGTGCGCTTGTAGTCCCAGCTACCCAGGAGGCTGAGGCAGGAGAATCACTTGAACCCACGAGGCGGAGGCTGCAGTTAGCCAAGATCGTGCCACTGCACTCTAGCCTGGGCAACACAGTGACTCTGTCTCAAGAAAAAAAAAGAAAGAAATGCCCCAAAGAGAGTCCAGTGGCCCAGAAGGTCTGAGCCTAGTCTTCATCTCAGCATAGTACTGGAGAGACATGGGCAGGTGACAGGTCATGGCCAGAGTGGGGAGGGTATCCCTTACTAATGACAGGGGCAGAGAAACAGTCCTGGGTTGAGTATCAGTCCCAAAAGTCTCTGTCCCCATCTCTACCTCTTCCTGTAGGATCCTAGGCAAGTTACTTAACCTTTTTTTCTTTTTTTTTTAATTCTTTTATTTTTTATTTATTTATTTTTTTTGAGACGGAGTCTCGCTCTGTCGCCCAGGCTGGAGTGCAGTGGCCAGATCTCAGCTCACTGCAAGCTCCGCCTCCCGGGTTTACGCCATTCTCCTGTCTCAGCCTCCCGAGTAGCTGGGACTACAGGCGCCCGCCACCTCGCCCGGCTAGTTTTTTGTATTTTTTAGTAGAGACGGGGTTTCACCAGGTTAGCCAGGATGGTCTCGATCTCCTGACCTCGTGATCCGCCCGTCTCGGCCTCCCAAAGTGCTGGGATTACAGGCTTGAGCCACCGTGCCTGGCCCTCTTTTTTTTTTTTAGATGGGATCTCGCTCTGTCGCCCAGGCTGGAGTGCAGTGGCACAATCTTGGCTCACTGCAACCTCCACCTCCCAGGTTCAAGCGATTCTCCTGCCTCAGCCAACCAAGTAACTGGAACTACAGGCGCCCACCACCATGCCTGGAGAATTTTTTGTATTTTTAGTAGAGACAGGGTTTCACCATGCTGGCCAGGCTGGTCTCGAACTCCTGACCTTGGGATCCGCCCGCCTCGGCCTCCCAAAGTGCTAGGATTACAGGCATGAGCCACTGCACCCAGCAGTTACTTAACCTCTCTAAGCCTTAGTTTCCTAATCTGAAATTTAAGGCCAAAGACATCAACTTCCCAGGACTGTTTTCAACATGAACTACAATGTAAAGTATGTGGCACACACCAGTGACTCAATGAATGATAGATCTTTCCAGCCAGGCAAGGAAGCAGGAGAGTTTAACCTGTCCCTGAAGGAGGAAGGACTGGAAGCTCTCAAACATTCTCTGAGTTAAAGATTGCCCTGAAGAAGAAAAAAATCAGGGAAGGCCTGGGGAATCAAGCAAGGCTAAGGGGCATCCCCTGAGAGATTAACACAAAAGGTAAAATGATACAGGTAGCTAATACATATGGAGTGCTTTTTTCAGGCACTATGGCAAAGGCACATCAGTGTCACTTCATACGACCTACCCATCAGTCCTAAGAATTGGCTCTTATCTCACTGAAGCTCTAGACATGAAAACTGTAGTTTAAAAAGCAGAAACACTGGGCGCCGTGGCTCACGTCTGTAATCCCAGCACTTTGGGAGGCCGAGGTGGGTGGATCACGAGGTCAGGAGATCGAGACCATCCTGGCTAACATGGTGAAACTCCTTCTCTACTAAAATTGTAAAAAAAATTAGCCGGGCGTGGTGGCGGGCGCCTGTAGTCCCAGCTACTTGGGAGGCTGAGGCAGGAGAATGGCGTGAACCCAGGAGGCAGAGCTTGCAGTGAGCCGAGATCGTGCCCCTGCACTCCAGCCTGGGCGACTGAGCGAGACTCGTCTCAAAAAAAAAAAAGCAGAAACATAGTCATTAGGTTGGCGCAAAAGTAATTTTGCCTTTTGCCATTCCTTTAAAAGTACAGGCAGGCTAGGTTTTTGTTTTGTTTTGTTTTGGAGAAACACGGTCCAGCTCTGTCACCAGAGGGTGGAATGCAGTGGTGTGATCACAGCTCACTGCAGCCTCAAACTCCTAGGTTCCAGCGATCCTCCAATCCCAGCCTCCCAAGTAGCTGGGACTATGCATGAGTCCTGATAGTTTTTATTTTTTGTTGAGATAAGGTCTCGCTTTGTTGCCCAGGCTGAACTACAACTCCCGGACTCAAGTAATCCTCCCGCCTTGACCTTCCAAAGTGTTGGGATTATAGGTGTGAGCCACCATGCCTGGCTTTTTTGTTTTTCATTTTTTGCTTTTTTTTTTGAGAGACTCTCACTCTGTCGCCAGGCTGGAGTGCAATGGCATGATCTCGGCTCACTGCAATCTCCACCTCCTAGGTTCAAGCGATTCTCCTGCCTCAGCCTCCCAAGTAGCTGGGATTACAGACGTGCACCAACACGCCCAGGTAATGTTTGTATTATTAGTAGGGACGGGGTTTTACCATGTTGGCCAGGATGGTCTCAAACTCCTGACCACAGGTGATCCACCAGCTTCGGCCTCCCAAAGTGCTCGGATTACAGGCGTGAGCCACCTCACCCGGTTTTTTTTTTTTTTTTAATTAATAGTTTGCTGGAGTTACAAAATCTCAAGAGGTACTGAGAAAGTGTGCCCTAAGGCTCTAAGGTTCGTTTTTTGTCTGTTTGTTTGTCTGAGTCATAGTCTCGCTCTGTCGCCCAGGTTGGAGTGCAATGGCATGATCTCGGCTCACTGCAACCTCCACCTACTGAGGTCAAGAGATTCTCCTGCCTCAGCCTCCCAAGTAGCTGGGATTACAGGCATGAGCCTTGGCGCCCGGCCTCTACCCACTTTCAATAGAGCCTCATCTGCTGAGATCAAGTTGAAATATTTTTAGTGTCCTCACCTCCACGCTGTCCAAGACTGGGATAAGGTTGAGGAGCCAGAGAGAGAATAAAGTACTAAGAACTATTCATATGAACCTTTTGAAGACAGGTGGGTCAGGGACTGCACATTTTATAACTTTAAAGAGGAAAAAAAAAGCTCACGGAGGACTCTGATTTGCTGCCTTCTGAAATAACAGACCGAAAGAAGTTAATTGGGAGTAAAATCGTGTTGTAAATTATCCAACAGCGTATCATTGAGATTCGTGCATAATACTGAGCCCTGGCCGGGTAAACTAAGGCAGAAGAAGCGGCCTCAAAGTAAAATCAGAGCAGCGCCGGCATCCAGGGTCCCACCTGCCTCAGGGTGAGGATCCTCTGAGGTCCGCATCCCTCCTGGTCCCAGCCGCCCGCAGGTCCCGCCGCACCAGCCGGGGCCCGGGGCTCCTCTTGGAAGACCCAGGCCAAGGGGACGCGGGAGCGCAGAAACCCTTGTGGGCTCCCGGGGACACCGCAAAGCTCCCGGGGACTCTTCCCTGTCAGGACTCGGGCGGCCCGCGGCACGACTCGGTGCTCCCAGTCAGTGAGGGTGCACAGGGAAGCTGCTGGGGCTCAGAGGCCCTGCGGGGACCCTCGCGGACTAACGTACCTGCCGCGCTGGGAAATATAGTTTCACCTCCGCGCCCCGCCTGGCCAGGCCCCCGCCTGGCATAAGACACTTGGAGCCACCGCACGGGCCAGCGTGGGTGGCCGGGGCAGCGCTTTCCTGAAGTGCAGCGGGGCTGCGATCCGGAAGGGAGGTGGGAAGAGGGCCGCTCCAGGACCCACGAAACTACAACTCCCAGAGGACCTATACGCCTTAAAGACACAGGCCCTTTTTCTGGGACTCGCGGATCCAGGTTAATGTGTTGCTTTTTTGTTTGTTTGTTTTCTGGTTTGGGTTTGTTTATTTGTTTTTTTTTTAACCCCTTCTGGACGGCACCAAGAGCTGTCGCTTTCCTCGGGAGAGAAATCCACTGATGAAGGGGAAAAAAAATCACAATTTGCCCAAGCGGAAGCAGCTGCCATTGGATTTGCAGTTAGAAGGGTTTGCGCTGGTTTCCTCACGTGGGTCCTTTGTGAAGAAACTTTCCAACTCCGTAGTGGGGAGAGGATCTGCGGAGCTTTCGGGTAAGTTGTGAATGGTAGCACTGATTGTCATAGATGAAAATTGGAAATACTCCTGAGTGTCTCTCTCTAGGTTACTATGTGAAAGGAAAATAAATGTCAGGACCCCAAAGTCACTAAGCCAAAGGGAAAAGTCAAGCCGGGAACTGCATCAGGCAAACCTACCTCCCATTTTATTCCTAAACAAGATAACTACAAAGATAAAAAAGCTAGATATGGCCTGGCTCTCACAATTTGCCCACTAGGAAATTCCTTGTGTGCCCCAAAATCTGTACCCTCAAACAGTTCTGTGAAATTTCACTCTGACAATGTGAATTGATCACTTATCTTCACAGGTGCTGGACTTTGACAGAACTCAAACTCATTTCTCTGCTCAGGTGAGATAAATGCATATCTCATTGCTTCCTCTGCCCTATGTTTATTTTTCTTATGTAAAGATGCAAATTCACTAAGCTAGATGAAAGCATAAGTGACTACTAGTCCTCTATCCCCCTCTCACATGTGAAAGGCTGATCAAAGGCTCAGAAGAATGCATTTGCCTCTTACCTACCCATGCCTTTAAAAAATTTCCTCTTTCAGGCCAGGCGCGGTGGCTCACGCCTGTAGTTCCAGACCTTTGGGAGGCCGAGGCGGGTAGATCACAAGGTCAGGAGTTCGAGACCAGCCTGGCCAATATGGTGAAACCCTGCCTACTAAAAATACAAAAATTAGCTGAGCGTGGTGTTGCATGCTTGTAGTCCCAGCTGCTTGGGAGGCTGAGGCAGGAGAATCGCTTGAACCCAGGAGACAGAGGTTGCAGTGAGCTGAGATTGCGCCACTGCACTCCAGCCTGAGCAACACAGCAAGGCTCCATCTCAAAAAAAAAATTTTCCTCTTTCCCCAATATCTGACCTTTCTCATATTGAAGGCCTCAAAATCATCTTTGGAGAAAGGTACAGACCTGTCTCCCAGGTACACACATTCTTTGGCAAAATAAACTTGTAAATTGATTGAGACCAGTCTCAGGTGCCTTTCGGTTTACAGCTGGAAAACTAGGCATATCCATGCAAGACAGATCTATATGTTCAGTAGGGAGTGATGTTCAGGACCTCATGTTAAGGGAAAAGCAGCAAGTTGTACAGTAACATGTATGGGAAGCCTCTCGAATCAAAAATAGTGTTTATGGATAGACAGTGTGTGGATACACAGGAACAGGACCGGAAAGGAATGCATGTTAGGGAGAGACTGCTAAGGGTGGGAACAAGTAGGGAGAACTTGAGCTTTATCTGTATTGTTTGAATTTTTCTTACAAGAATGTACTTTCCAAATCTGTTGTTAATAAGGAGCCTAAGGCTAGGCACAGGGGCTCACACCTGTAATCCCAACATTTTGGGAGGCCAAGGTCGGAGCATGGCTTGAGCTTGGGAGTTCAAGACCAGCCTGGGAAACATAGCAAGACCCCATCTCTAAAATATACATAAATTAGAGCCGAGTAAGGTGTCTCATGCCTGTAATCCCCGCACTTTGGGAGGCCAAGGCAGGCAGAAAACTCTGGGTCAGGAGTTCAAGATCAGCCTGGCCAATTTTTTTGTTATTGTTGTTTTGACACAGAGTCTCACTCTGTTGTCCAGGCTGGAGCACAGTGGTGCAATCTCAGCTCACTGCAACCTCCGCCTCCCAGGTTCAAGTGATTCTCTTGCCTCAGCCTCCCGAGTAACTGGGATTACAGGTGTGTGCCACCATGACCAGCGAATTTTTGTATTTTTAGTAGAGACAGGGTTTCGCCATGTTCAGGCTGGTCTTGAACTCCTGACCTCAGGTGATCCACCCGCCTCAGCCTCCCAAAGTGCTGGGATTACAAGCGTGAGCCATTGTGCCCAGCCAGTGGCCAATTTTTAAACATGAAAATTAGTCAGGTGTGGTGACGGGCGCCTGTAATCCAGTTATTCAGCAAGCTGAGTCAGGAGAGTCATTCGAAGCCAGGAGGCAGAGATTGCAGTGAGCTGAGATTGTGCCACTGCACTCCAGCCTGGGTGACAGAGTGAGATTCTGTCTCAAAAAATAAAATAAAATATATATAAATTTACAAAATAAGGAAGCTGAGAGGCCCTGAAGTCAGTCATAATGGAGATGGACCCAGCTCTAACTCTGTGTAACCGTCTATAAAGTAGCTGAATAATAGTATCAAATGTCTGAAATTGTCATGAGGGTAGGATAAATGCTTGACTCTATAGTAAATGCTCAAAAAGTACTAACCGTTATAATTACTGTCATTATTCCCATCTTGCTCCATTCAAGCAGGATGTTTGGTTTGTTCACCATTGTATCCTCAGGCCCTAGAACAGTGCTGAGGACATAGTAGGTGGTTAAAAACAACTGGTTTGCCGGGTGCAGTGGCTCACACCTGTAATCCCAGCACTTTGGGAGGCGGAGGCAGGAAGATCACCTGAGGTCAGGAGTTTGAGACCAGCCTGGCCAACATGGTGAAATCCCTTCTCTACTAAAAATACAAAAATCAGCCTGGCATGGTGGTGGGCACCTGTAATCCCAGCTACTCAGGAGGCTGAAGCAGGAGAATCGCTTGAATCTGGAAGGCAGAGGTTGCAGTGAGCTGGGATCGCACCACTGCACTCCAGCCCGGCAACAGAGTAAGACTTCGTCTAAAAAAAAAAAACAACTGGTTGAATCAATGAAGAGCAACCTCCTGCTCAGCTCCCACCACCCGCCTCCTATTCACACTCTCTGCTTCCCTCAGTCTTCTCCCACTAGAGTCATCCCCTGTCTACACTTGCCCCAGGTCTCATCCTCCTTCTCCCACTTCAGTGCCTGCTGTTTCTTCTGTGAACCCAGGAGGCCTCCAGGGAGGTGATGAGCTGCCTCCCACTGCTGCTGTTCTCAGCAATGCAGGTCCCAGGCTCCGCAGTGAAGTGGGAGGCAGGGATGCCTGCAACTGCAGCTTTGGCGGGGGCTCAAGAAAACAGAATGTGCCCCCAAGGAGCTCAGAGGCAAAGGGCTCCACCCTGCCTTCTAGGGCAGTATGGTTGGCAGAGGAGAGGTAGCTTTTTCCAGGCTGCTCTGGCACCTCCCTGCCTGAGAAGCAAAGAAACTCCAGGAACGTTTTTAGTAAAATGAAACCCTCAGTGCAGCAGCAGACACAAAAATCTGTACATGGTTTCACCATCTGGGGTACGCAGAGCCATTAGACATACACACACACACATGCTCACACACTCTCTGTTACAAAATACAGCACAGTCGGCCGGACATGGTGGTTCACACCTGTAATCCCAGCACTATGGGAGGCTGAAGCGGGAGGATCATGAGGTCAGGAGTTCGAGACCAGCCTGGCCGACACAGTGAAACCTGTCTCTACTAAAAACGCAAAAAATGAGTGGGGATGGTGGCAGGCGCCTGTAATCCCAGCTACTCAGGAGGCTAAGGCAGAAGAATTGCTTGAAACCAGGAGGCGGAGGTTGCAGTGAGCAGAGATCATGCCATTGCACTCCAGCCTGGGCAACAAGAGTGAAACTCCGTCTCAAAATAATAATAATAATACAATAAACAAAATAGAGCAGAGTTGGTTGGGCATGGTGGCTCATGCCTATAATCCCAGCACTTTGGGAGGCCTAGGCGGGCATATCATTTGAGGTCAGGAGTTCGAGACCAGCCTGGCCAACATGGTGAAACTCTGTCTCAAAATACAAAAATTAGCTGGGCGTGCTGGCGCATGCCTGTAATCCCAGCCCCTCAGGAGGCTGAGGCAGGAGAATCGCTTGAACCCAGGAGGCAGAAAATACAGTGAGCCAAGATCATGCCACTATACTCCTGCCTGGTGACATGGAGAGATTCCATTTCCAAAAATAAAATAAAAATAAAATAGAGCAGAATTTAGTGAATAAATCCAAGGATTAAACTTAGACAAACCCGCCCAGCTCCCACCACTTTCTTTTTTTTTCTTTTTCTTTCTTCTCTCTTTTGAGGGTCTCACTCTGTTGCCCAGTTTGGAGTGCAGTGGTGCAATCACAGCTCACAGCAGTCTCCAGCGCCTGGGCTCAAGTGATCCTCCCGCCTCAGCCTCCCAAGTAGCTGGGACTATAGATGTGTGCCACCACACAGGGTCTTGCTATGTTGCTGAAGCTGGTCTCGAACAGCTGGGTGCAAGCAATCCTCCTGCCTTGGCCTCCCAAAGTGCTGAGATTACAGGCATGAGCCACCACACTTAGCCCTTTAAAAACATTTTTTTTTTCTTACACCATAGAGACTGGGTCTCACTACGTTGCTCAGGCTGGTCCTTTTTTTCTTTTTTGAGATGGAGTCTCGCTGTGTCTCCCAGGCTGCAGTGCAGTGGCAGAATCTCGGCTGACTGCAACCTCTGCCTCCCGGGTTCAAGTGATTCTCCTGCCTCAGCCTCCAGAGTATTACAGGCACGCACCACCATGCCTGGCTAATTTTTGTATTTTTAGTAGAGATGGGGTTTCACCATGCTAGCCAGGCTGCTCGAACTCCTGACCTCAGGTGATTTGCCTACTTCAGCCTCCCAAACTTCTAGGATTACAGACATGAGCCACCACTCTTGGCCTCCAGCCTGGTCTTGAACTCCTTGGCTCAAGCGATCCTCCCACCTCAGGATCCAAAAGTGCTGGGATTACTGGTGTGAGCCACCACACCTGGCCTCTCATCACTTTCTAACCCTGTGGGCAAGCCACTCAACCTCTTTGAGCCCGGCTTCCTTATCTGTGAGATTAAAATAGAATTTACCAAATCAGGTTGTTGGGAGGGTTTAATGAGCTAATGCACATAAAGGGTTTAGTGCAGTGCCTAGTACAGTGTAGGCATCCAAAATCCTTATTGTTAAACAAACAATCTACTGCCAGAATGTGAGGGTCCAGGTCTGGGAGGGAGGACTTCTTGGAGAAGGTGAAATCTTCAGGCCCCTGATGAGATGTGTGGCTGTTACTGGTAGCAGAAATTCCCTCTGGGTGCCAGGACTGCCCATAGGGATATCTTAGTTTGGGTCCCTAGATGCAGAGCCTGAGACACGAATTCTTGTGTAAGCGATTTCCTAGGGGAGTGGGGAAAGCAGAATAGGGCAGGGAAAGAAGCCAAGTAAAGATGTGAGTTCACCTAAGTTTTGCCTCAATCTGATTGAACAGGGAGCTCTGGGGTATAAAATGCAATCCAGGCCGGGTGCGATGGCTCACACCTGTAATCCCAGCACTTTGGGAGGCTGAGGCGGGCGGGTCACCTGAGTGCAGGAGTTCCAGATCAGTCTGGCCAATATGGAGAAACCCTGTCGCTACTAAAAATACAAAAAGTAACCCAGAATGGTGACATGTGCCTGTAATCCCAGCCACGCAGGAGGCTGAGGCAAAAGAATGGCTTGAAACCAGGTGGCGTAGGCTGCAGTGAGCTGAGACAGCGCCACTGCATTCCAACCTGGATGACAGAGCCAGACTCTGGATCCCCTCACCCTCAAATAAAAGCCAGTTCCTTGGCACTGGAGGAAGAAAACTAAGTAAAAAAAAAAAAAAAAAAAAAAGGCCCAGCACAGTGGCTCATGCCTGCAATCCTAGCACTTTGGGAGGTCAAGGAGGGCAGATCACCTGAGGTCAGAAGTTCGAGACCAGCTGACCAACATGGAGAAACCCCATCTCTACTAAAAATACAAAAATTAGCCGGGTGTGGTAGTGGTCACCTGTAATCCCAGCTACTTGTGAGGCTAAGGCAGGAGAATTACTTGAACCTGGGAGGCGGAGGTTGCAGTGAGTCAAGATTGTGCCACTATCTACCACCCTGGGGGATACAGCGAAACTCTGTCTCAAAAAAACAAAAAAAAAAAAGAAGGCCAGGCGTGGTGGCTCATGCCTGTAATCCCAGCACTTTGGGAGGCTGAGGCGGGCGGATCACGAGGTCACGAGATTGAGACCATTTTGGCCAACATGGTGAAACCCCATCTATACTAAAAATACAAAAAGTTACCTGGGCATGGTGGCCCGTGCCTATAATCCCAGCTACTTGGGAGGCTGAGGCAGGGGAATTGCTTGAACCTGGAAGGCAGAGGTTACAGTGAGCTGAGATCTCGCCACTGCCCTCCAGCTTGGTGACAGATCAAGATTCTGTCAAAAAAAAAAAAAAAAAAAAAAAAAAAAAACAAGCCGGGCGCGGTGGCTCACGCCTGTAATCCCAGCACTTTGGGAGGCAGAGGCAGGAGGATCACGAGGTCAAGAGATCGAGACCATCCTGGCTAACATGGTGAAACCCGGTCTCTACTAAAAATACAAAAATTCAGCCGGGTATGGTGGCAAGCACCTGTAGTCCCAGCTACTCAGGAGGACAAGATAAGAGAATCACTTGAACCCGGGAGGCGGAGGTTGCAGTGAGCCGAGATCATACCACTGCACTCCAGCTTGGGCAACAGAGCAAGACTCGGTCTCAAAAAGAAAAAAAAAACACCAGTTCCCTGCTTTAAAATAGTTTATAGTTTATTATCTAATGAAGTTATATAAACAAAAGACACCATGAACCACAGCTTCCTTAATTCCATTCATTTGATTTCATTTCAATTTGATTGGTTTTTGCATGTGTATTTTTTTTCTTTTTTTTTTTTTTTTTTTTTTTTTTACAGACCGGATCTGGCCCTGTAGCCCAGGCTGGAGTGCAGTGGCACGATCATAGCCCAGTCTAACCTCACATTCCTGGGCTCAAGGGATTCTGCTGCCTCAGCCTCTCAACTCGATAGAACTATAAGCTCTTGCCACCCTGCCCAACTAAATTTTATTTATTTTATTTTATTTATTTATTTAAAAAAATTTTTTTTTGACAGAGTCTTACTCTGTCACCCAGACTGCAGTGTAGTGGCACGATCTCAGCTCACTGCAACCTCTGCCACCTGAGTTCAAGTGATTCTCCTGCCTCAGCCTCCCGAGTACCTGGGATTACAGGTGTCTGTCACTGCACCTGGCTAATTTTGTGTGTGTGTGCACACGATGGAATCTCGCTCTGTCGCCCAGGCTGGAGTGCAGTGGCGCAGTCTCGGCTCATTGCAGCCTCCGCCTCCTGGGTTCAAGTGATTCAACCTCCTGCCCCAGCTTCCCGAGTAGCTGGGATTAAAGCGCGCGCCACCATGCCCAGCTAATTTTTTAATTTTTAGTAGAGACGGGGTTTCACCATGTTGGGCAGGCTGCTCTCAAACTCTTGACGTCGTGATCAACCCACCTCAGCCTCCCAAAGTGCTGGAATTACAGGCGTGAGCCACCGCACCAGGCCAAATTTTAAACGTTTCGTAAAAGCAAAGTTTCCCTATATTGCCCAGGCAGCTCTCCAGCTCTTGGGCTCAAGTGAGCCTCTCAAAGTGCTGGGATTATAGGAGTGAGCCACTGTGCTCTTGTTCTTGCCATGCTGCAACAAATATCCTTCTCTATGTGTAACTTTGAACATATACAAATAGGATACTTTGTTAGAAAGTAAATTGCTAGTGCCGGGCACAGTGGTTCACGCCTGTAATCCCAGTACTTTGGGAGCCCCAGGTGGATGAATCACAAGATCAGGAGTTCAAGACCAGCCTGACCAAGATGGTGAAACCCCATCTGTACTAAAAATACAAAAAAATTAGTTGGGCGTGGTGGCACATGCCTGTAATCTCAGCTACTGAGGAGGCTGAGGCTCAGAATTGCTTACACCTGGGCGGCGGAGCATGCAGTGAGCCGAGATTGTGCCACTGCACTCCAGCCTGGGTGACAGAGCGAGACTCTGTCTCAAAAAAAAAAAAAGACAGAAAAGAAAAAAGAAAAGAAATTGCTAGGTCAAATGGTTTGTGCATTTGTAATTTTGAAGATATTACCATCATACAGGTGGCACAGATTTCCAGTTACACTAGCAGTGGATAAGAATGCCCCACAGGCCAGTCGTGGTGGCTCACGCCTGTAATTCCAGCACTTTGGGAGGCCAAGGCGGGTGGATCATGAGGTCAGGAGATCGAGACCATCCTGACTAATACAGTGAAACCCCACCTCTACTAAAAATACAAAAAATTAGCCAGGCGTGGTGGTGGGCACCTATAGTCCCAGCTACTGGGGAGGCTGAGGCAGGAGAATGGCATGAACCCAGGAGGCGGAGCTTGCAATGAACACAGATCGTGCCACTGCATACTCCAGCCTGGGCAACAGGGCGAGACTCCGTCTCAAAAAAAAAAAGAATGCCCCACAGTCTTACCAAGATAGTTATCAAGCTTTTTGCTTGTTGCCAATCTGGTAGGTGAAAAATGATATCTCAGTGTGGTGATTTTCATCTGCATTTCTTTCATTAAGAGTGATGGCTGGGCGCAGTGGCTCACGCCTGTAATCCCAGCACTTTGGGAGGCTGAGGCAGGCGGATCACGAGGTCAGGAGATCAAGACCATCCTGGCTAACACGGTGAAACCCCGTCTCTACTAAAAATACAAAAACTTAGCCGGGGCCGGGCGCAGTGGCTCAAGCCTGTAATCCCAGTACTTTGGGAGGCCAAGACGGGCAGATCACGAGGTCAGGAGTTCGAGACCATCCTGGCTAACACTGTGAAACCCCGTCTCTACTAAAAAATACAAAAAACTAGTCGGGCGAGGTGGCGGGCGCCTGTAGTCCCAGCTACTCGGGAGGCTGAGGCAGGAGAATGGCGTAAACCCGGGAGGCGGAGCTTGCAGTGAGCTGAGATCCAGCCACTGCACTCCAGCCTGGGCGACAGAGCGAGACTCCGTCTCAAAAAAAAAAAAAAAAAAAACTTAGCCGGATGTGGTAGCGGGCGCCTGTAATCTCAGCTACTCGGGAGGCTGAGGCAGAAGAATGCCGTGAACCTGGAAGGCAGAGATTGCAGTGAGCTGAGATCACGCCAGTGAATTCCAGCCTGGATGACAGTGCCAGACTCCGTCTCAACAAAAAAAAAAAAAAAAAAAAAAAAAAAAAAAAAGAGTGATGCGGGGCTGGGCGCGGTGGCTCACGCCTGTAATCCCAGCACTCTGAGAGGCCGAGGTGGGCAGATCACGAGGTCAGGATATCGAGACCATCCTGGCTAACACGGTGAAACACCGTCTCTACTTAAAAAAAAAAAAAAAATTAGCCAGGCTTGGTCATGGTGGCGGGCACCTGTAGTCCCAGCTACTCGGGAGGCTGAGGCAGGAGAATGGCATGAACCCAGGTGGCAGAGTTTGCAGTGAGCTGAGATAGCACCACTGTATGCCAGCCCAAGTGAGAGAGAGAGATTCCCTCTTAAAAAAAAAAAAAAAAAAAAAAAAAAGAGTGATGCAGCTAGGCGCAGTGGCTCACACCTGTAATCCAAACACTTTGGGAAGCCAAGGCGGGTAGATCACGTAGTCAGGAGTTTGAGACCAACCTGGTCAACATGGTGAAACCCCGTCTCTACTAAAACTACAAAAATTAGCCAGGTGTGGTGGCAGGAGCCTGTGATCCCAGCTACTAGGGTGGCTGAGGCAGGAGAATTGCTTGAACCTGGGAGGTGGAGATTGCAGTGAGCTGAGATCACACCACTGCACTCCAGCCTGGGCAACAGAGCAAGATTATGTCAAAAAGAAAAAAAAAAAAAGAAGGCGGAAGGAGAAAGAGAAGGATCGGAAAGGGAAGGCATAGGGGAAGGGGAAAAGTGATGCTCCCTTTGCAGCCCATTGAGGTACACAGGGTAAAAAAAGAAGAGTGATGCTCTGAGAAAACACCGAGTGTTAGGCCAGGCGCAGTGGCTCATGCCTGTAATCCCAGCACTTTGGGAGGCTGAGGCGGGGGAATCACCTGAGGTCAGGAGTTCAAGACCAGCCTGACCAATATGGAGAAATCCCATCTCTACTAAAAATACAAAAATTAGTGGGACGTGGTGGCACATGCCTGTAATCCCAGCTACTCGGGACGCTAAGGCAAGATAATCGCTTGAACTCGGGAGGCGGAGGTTGCGGTAAGCCGAGATTGTGCCATTGCACTCCAGCCTGGACAACAAGAGTGAAACTCTGTCTCAAAAAAATAAATAAATAGGCTGGGCGCAGTGGCTCACGCCTGTAATCCCAGCACTTTGGGAGGCCGAGGCAGGTGGATCACGAGGTCAGGAGATCGACACTATCCTGGCTAACACAGTGAAATCCCGTCTTTACTAAAAATACAAAAATTAGCTGGGTGTGGTGGCGGGCGCCTGTAGTCCCAGCTACTCGGGAGGCTGAGGCAGGAGAATGGTGTGAACCCAGGAGGTGGAGCTTGCAGTGAACCGAGATCGTGCCACTGCACTCCAGCCTGGGCAACAGAGAGAGACTCCGGCTCAAACAAACAAACAAACAAATAAATAAATAAATAAAAATAAATAAATAAATAACAAGTATTAGTGAAGATGTGGAGAAATTGGAAACCTGTCCACTGCTGATGAGAGTGGAGAATGGTGCAGCAACTATGGGAAACAGTATGGCGCTCCTCAAAAAATTAACACTAGGATTACTAGGTCTGGATGGGACAGGCAGGGTTTGCAAAAGGATCAACAAGTCTTTGTCTACAGATTTATTACATCCGTCTTTGGAAGAAGAAAAGAAAAATCATAAAACAAACGGCTAGTTCAAAGTCCAGATTCTTATTTTATGGATGTAAAATGTTGAGATTGTCCCAAGATTACCATAGTTTTCAGCCATGCTCAGACAGTGGTTCTTTGTGTGGGTTGTTCAACAGTATCAGCCTACAGAAGGAAAGGCCAGACTCACAGAGCGTGTTCACTGAGAGGAAAGCATCACGAATGGAGTGATCCACACCACTTCCTGAATCTGTGTTCTCTCACAGAAAGCCTTATCATAAGTCTAGCAATTATAATTCATCTACCAAGATAATGTATTCATAATTACGTTTGATTTTGCAGAGTATACAACAGTGATCTATTTCGGTGTCCATTTTCCAATAAAGTCCTGATTATGGGCAAAAGAAAAATTACTATATGATCCAGCAATTTCACTTGCTCTGTCACCCAGGCTGGCGTGCAGTGGCCCAGTCACGGTTCACTGCAGCCTGGACCTCCCAGGCTCAATTGATCCTCCTTCTTCAGCCTCACAAATAGTTGGGACTACAGGCATGTGCCACCATGCCCGGCTAATTTTTGTATTTTTAGTAGAGACAGAGTTTTACCATGTTGGCCAGGCTGGTCTCAAACTCCTGACCTCAAGTGATCTGCCCGCCTCGGCCTCCCAAAGTCCTGGGATTATGGGTGTGAGCCACCATGCCTGGCCTCATCTCTTCTCTAATTATCTTTTTTTTTTTTCTTTTTTGAGATGGCGTCTTGCTCTGTTGCCCAGGCTGGAGGGCAGTGGTGCAGTCTCGGCTCACTGCAACCTTCGCCTCCCGGGTTCAAGTGATTCTCCTGCCCCAGCTTCCTGAGTAGCTGGGATTACAGGCGTGAACCACCATGCCCAGCTAATTTTTAAATTTTCAGTAGAGACGGGGTTTCACCATGTTGGGCAGGCTGCTCTCAAACTCTTGACGTCGTGATCAACCCACCTCAGCCTCCCAAAGTGCTGGAATTACAGGCGTGAGCCACCGCACCAGGCCAAATTTTAAACGTTTTGTAAAAACAAAGTTTCCCTATATTGCCCAGGCAGTTCTCCAGCTCCTGGGCTCAAGTGAGTCTCCTACCTCAGCCTCTCAAAGTGCTGGGATTACAGGAGTGAGTCACTGTGCTCTTGCTTTTACCATGCTGCAACAAATATCCTTCTCAATGTGTGACTTTGAACATATACAAATAGGATACTTTGTTAGAAAGTAAATTGCTAGTGGGGCACAGTGGCTCACACCTGTAATCCCAGTACTTTGGGAGCCCCAGGTGGGTGGATCACCAGATCAGGAGTTCAAGACCAGCCTGACCAAGATGGTGAAACCCCGTCTCCACTAAAAACACAAAACAATTAGCTGGGCGTGGTGGTGCCTGCCTGTAATCTCAGGTACTCGGGAGACTGAGGCACAGAATTGCTTATAAGCAGGAGGCGGAGCTTGCAGTGAACCATGATTGCGCCACTGCACTCCAGCCTGGGCGACAGAGTAAGACTCTATCTCAAAATAATAATAATAATAATAAAAATAAAAGGCCAGACGCGGTGGCTCAAGCCTGTAATCCCAGCACTTTGGGAGGCCGAGACGGGCGGATCACGAGGTCAGGAGATCGAGACCATCCTGGCTAACACGGTGAAACCCCGTCTCTACTAAAAATACAAAAACTAGCCGGGCGAGGTGGCGGGCGCCTGTAGTCCCAGCTACTCGGGAGGCTGAGGCAGGAGAATGGCGTAAACCCAAGAGGCAGAGCTTGCAGTGAGCTGAGATCCGGCCACTGCACTCCAGTCCGGGCGACAGAGCAAGACTCCGCCTCAAAAAAAAAAAAAATAATAATAATAATAAAAATAAAAAAGAAAAGAAATTGCTAGGTCAAATGGTTTGTGCATTTGTAATTGTTAAGATATTACCATCATACAGGTGGCACAGATTTCCAGTTACACTAGCAGTGGATATGGATGCCCCACACTCTTGCCAAGATAGTTATCAAGCTTTTTGATCGTTGCCAATCTGGTATGTGAAAAATGATATCTCAGTATGGTGATTTTCATCTGCATTTCTTTTTTTTTTAAGATGGAGTTTTTCTCTTGTCGTCCAGGCTGGAGTGCAATGGCATGATCTCGGCTCACTGCAACCTCCGCCTCCCACGTTCAAGAAATTCTCCTACCTCAGCCTACCAAGTAGCTGGGACTACAGGTGTGTGCCACCATGCCAGGCTAATTTTTGTATTTTCAGTAGAGACAGGGTTTCACCATCTTGGCCATGCTGGTCTCGAACTCCTGACCTCGTGATCTGCCCACCTCGGCCTCCCAAAGTGCTGGGATTACAGGCGTGAGCCACTGCGCCCGGCCTGCATTTCTTTTGAGAGTGATGTGGGGCCGGGCACGGTAGCTCACGCCTGTAATCCCAGCACTTTGGGAGGCCGAGGTGGGGGGATCACCTGAGGGTAGGAGTTCAAGACAAGCTTGAACTCAATGTGTAACTTTGAACATATACAAATAGGATACTTTGTTAGAAAGTAAATTGCTAGTGGGGCACATGGAGAAACCACATCTCTACCAAAAACACAAAAATTAGCAGGGCATGGTGGCGCATGCCTGTAATCCCAGCTACTGAGGCAGGATAATCGCTTGAACCCAGGAGGTGGAGGTTGTGATGAGCTGAGATCGTGCCATTGCACTCCAGACTGGGCAACAAGAGCGAAACTCTGTCTCAAAAAATAAATAAATAAATAAATAAATAAATAAATAAATAAATAGCAAAAGTTAGTGAAGATGTGGAGAAATTGGAAGCCTGTCCACTGCTGATGGGAGTGGAGAATGGTGCAGCAGCTATGGGAAACAGTATGGCGCTCCTCAAAAAATTAACACTAGGATTACTAGGTCTGGATGGGACAGGCAGGGTTTGCAAAAGGATCAACAAGTCTTTGTCTACAGATTCATTACATCCGTCTTTGGAAGAAGAAAAGAAAAATCATAAAACAAACGGCTAGTTCAAAGTCCAGATTCTTATTTTATGGATGTAAAATGTTGAGATTGTCCCAAGATTACCATAGTTTTCAGCCATGCTCAGACAGTGGTTCTTTGTGTGGGTTGTTCAACAGTATCAGCCTACAGAAGGAAAGGCCAGACTCACAGAGCGTGTTCACTGAGAGGAAAGCATCACGAATGGAGTGATCCACACCACTTCCTGAATCTGTGTTCTCTCACAGAAAGCCTTATCATAAGTCTAGCAATTATAATTCATCTACCAAGATAATGTATTCATAATTACGTTTGATTTTGCAAAGTATACAACAGTGATCTATTTTGGTGTCCGTTTTCCAAAAAAGTTTTGATTATGGGCAAAAAAAAAAAAAAAATTACTATATGATCCAGCAATTTCACTTGCTCTGTCACCCAGGCTAGCGTGCAGTGGCCCAGTCACGGTTCACTGCAGCCTGGACCTCCCAGGCTCAATTGATCCTCCTTCTTCAGCCTCACAAATAGCTGGGACTATAGGCGTGCATCACCATGCCTGGTTAGTTTTTGCCCAGTCAAAAAATCATTTTATTATGGAAACTTCAAATCTATCCAAAGGTGGAAAAAATGTTATAATTAATTAACCCAGAGTAACCACTCATCCCCTCTTTTTTTTTTTTTTTTTTATATAGAGTCTCATTTTATTGCCCAGGCTGGAGTACAGTGGTACCATCTCTGCTCACTGCAACCTCTGCCTCCTGGGTTCAAGCCATTCTCCTGCCCCAGCCTCCCAAGTAGCTGGGATTACAGGCATTTGTCACTATGCCTGGCTAGTTTTTGTATTTTTAGTAGAGATGAGGTTTCACCATGTTGGCCAGGCTGGTCTCAAACTCCTGACCTCAATGATCTGCCCGCCTCAGCCTCCCAAAGTGCTGAGATTATGAGTGTGAGCCACCGTGCCTGGCCTCATCTCTTCTATAATTACCAATTTAACCAAACTTGTTGTATCTATCCCTATACCTCAACCCTGGATTATTTTGAAGCAAAAATTGAGAAAAAGACCCTGTCTCAAAAAAAAAAAAAGGAAGAAAAAAAGAAAATAAGACAAATAACACAATTGAAAGCAGGAGCTCAAAGAGATGTTTGTACACTCATGTTCATAGCAGTAGTATTTAAAATAGCCAAGAACTGCAAACAACCCATCATTGACAGATGAATGAATAAAGAAAACATGGTATGTACATATAATAGAGTATTATTCAGCTTTACAAAGGAAGGAAATTCTGACATATGCTACAACATGGATGAACCTTGTGGACATTATGCTAAGTAGAATATGCTGGTCACAAGAGGACAAGTACTGTGTGATTGCACATTTCCTATTAGCTACTTGGTCATTTTCTTTTACTTTTTTTTTTTTTTTTTTTTTTTGAGAGACAAGGTCTTGCTCTGTCATGCAGGCTGGAGTGCAGTGGCACAATCTTGGTTCACTGCAGCCTGGACTGGGACCTCCTATGCTCAAGGGATCCTCACATGTCACCCTGCCAAGTTGTCTATTTGGTCACTTTATTACAGATTTGCAGAATTATTTTGTATTATGGCTGGGCGCGTTGGGTCAAGCCTGTAATCCCAGCACTTTGGGAGGCCAAGGTGGGTGGATTGCTTCAGGCCAGGAGTTCGAGACCAGCCTCGCCAACATGGTGAAAACCCATCTCTACTAAAAATACAAAACTTAGTCCAGCATGTTGGTATATGTCTATAGATCCAGCTACCCGGGAGGCTGAGGCAGGCTGTCACACAAGCTGGGGTGCAGTGGCGCGACCTTGGCTCATGGCAACCTCTGCCCCCAGGGTTCAAGCTATTCTCCTGCCTCAGCCTCCTGAGTAGCTGGGATTACAGACACCTGCCACCACGCCTGGCTAATGATCCTTAAGTGATCCGCCCACCTCAGCCTTCCAAAGTGCTGCGATTACAGGCATGAGCCTCCTTGCCCAGCCAAAAAAGACATTAAAAAAAAAAAAAAAAAAGGCCGGGAGCATGGCTCACGTCTGTAATCCCAGCACTTTGGGAGGTCGAGGCTGGTGGATCATAAGGTCAAGAGATAAAGACCATCCTGGTCAAAGTGGTGAAACCCTGTCTCTATTAAAAATACAAAAATTAGCTGGTCGTGGTGGCACATGCCTGCAGTCTCAGCTACTGGGAGAGGCTATGGTAGGAGAATCACTTGAACCCAGGAGGCAGAAGTTGCAGTGAGCTGAGATTGTGCCACTGTGCTCCAGCCTGGCGACAGAGCAAGATTCCGTCTCAAAAAAAAAAAAAAAAAAAAAAGGGCTGGGCGCGGTGGCTCATCTCATGCCTGTAATCCCAGTACTTTGGGAGGCCCAGGTTGGGGGATCACCTGAGGTCACGAGTTTGAGACCAGGCTGGCTAACATGGTGAAACCCTGTCTCTACTAAAAATACAAAAAATTAGCCAGGCATGGTGGTGGGCGCCTGTAATCGCAACCAAATGGGGGACTGAGGCAGGAGAATTTCTTGAACCTGGGAGGCGGAGGTTGTGGTGAGCCGAGATTGCACCACTGCACTCCAACCTGGGCAACAGAGTGAGACTTTGTCTTTAAAGAAAAAAAAAAGAGTGGGGATGAGGGTGATGTTGACATGGGGCTGAGGCATCTGGGAAGAACTTTCTTTTTTTTTTTTTTTTTTTTTTTTGAGACGGAGTCTTGCTCTGTCGCCCAGGCTGGAGTGCAGTGGCCGGATCTCAGCTCACTGCAAGCTCCGCCTCCCAGGTTTACGCCGTTCTCCTGCCTCAGCCTCCCGAGTAGCTGGGACTACAGGCGCCCACCACCTCGCCCAGCTAGTTTTTTTGTATTTTTAGTAGAGACGGGGTTTCACCGGGTTAGCCAGGATGGTCTCGATCTCCTGACCTCGTGATCTGCCCGTCTTGACCTCCCAAAGTGCTGGGATTACAGGCTTGAGCCACCGCGCCCGGCCTGAGAACTTTCTAGAGGAAAGAAAACTCAAAGTGGACTTTGGACAGTCAGGCAGAATTTAGATGAATGGATAGGACAGGAAAGCACAGGGTAAATGGGTGGCCCAATTGGACAGGTAATTGGGAGGTAGTGCAGGTGATATGCTGGTGGGTCCTGTTGGAACTGAGGTCCCACCCAGGCAAAGACCTTTTAATTCTTCCTGAATAATCTGCTAACAGATATTTGAGAGATGGATGTAAACTCAGAAAGGCTCATTTAACTTCTGCCTGTGAGGGAATGTTGCCACTGCATGTGACTTGGGCACAGAGGCAAAGTCCTTGTAAGCAGGGCATGGCGGGTGATTGAATGGGCAGACTCGGGACTGCATATGGATTACTGAGTCCCCTATGGGCTGTGATGGGAACAAATGAAAAGGAAAATCGAGGCCAGGTACGATGGCTCACATCTATAACCACAGCATTTTGGAAGGACAAGGTGAGTGGATCAGTTGAACCTAGGAGTTCCAGACCAGCCTGGGCAACATGGTGAGACCCTGTCTCTACAAAAAAACACAAAAACTAGCTAGGTGTGGTGGTGGCACATGCCTGTATTCCCAGCTACTCAGCAGGTGGCTGAGGTGGGAGGATTGCTTGAGTCTGGGAAGTCAAGGCTGGTGAGCCATGATTGTGTCACTGCTTTCCAGCATATATGACAAAGCAAGACCCTGCATCAAAAAAATAAAAATTAAAAAAAAAAAAGGAAGGCCAGACACGGTGGCTCATGCCTGTAATCCTAGCACTTTAGGAGGCTGAAGCAGGTGGATCACCTGAGGTCAGGAGTTTGAGACCAGCCTCGCCAACATGGTGAAAACCCATCTCTACTAAAAATACAAAAATTAGTCCAGCATGTTGGTATATGTCTATAGATGCATCTATAGACGCCCAGCCCTGGGCAACGCGGCAAAACCCTGTTTCTACTAAAAATACAAAAAAAAAAAAAGAAAATTAGCTGGGAATGGTGGCAGATGCCTGTAATCCCAGCTACTTGGGAGGCTAAGGCAGAAGAATTGCTCCAACTGGGGGGCAGAGGTTGCAGTGAGCTTACACCACTTCACTCCAGCCTGGGCAAAAGAGGGAGACTCGGCCGGGCGTGGTGCCTCACGCATATAATCCTAGCATTTTGGGAGGCTGAGGTGGGTGGATCACCGGAGGTCAGGAGTTCAAGACCAGCCTGGCCAATACGGTGAAACCTTGTCTCTACTAAAAATACAAAAATTAGCAAGGCATGGTGGTGCGCGCCTGTAGTCCCAGCTACTCGGGAGGCTGAGGCGGGAGAATCACTTGAACCTGGAAGGCAGAGGTTGCAGTGAGCCAAGATCGTGCCACTGCACTCCAGCATGGGTGACAAAAGCAAAACTCTGTCTCAAAGAAAAAAGGAAACAGAAAAGTACCTCCGAGTCCGTGTTAGTCAGAGTCCATTGCCTCTGGCAGTGATTTGGCAACTTGTCCAAGGACCTAGGGTTAACTCACCCTTTTGACTCTTCAATTTTTTTCTTTTTTTTTTTTTTAAGACAGAGTCTCGCTCTGTTGCCTAGGCTACAGTGCACTGGCGTGATCTCAGCTCACTGCAGCCTCCACCACCCGGTTCAAGTGATTCTCCTGCCTCAGCCTCTCCAGTAGCTGGGATTACAGGCATGTGTCACCACACTTGTGTAATTTTTGTATTTTTAGTAAAGGTAGGGTTTCGCGCCGGGTGCGGTGGCTCACGCCTGTAATCCCAGCACTTTGGGAGGCCGAGGTGGGCGGATCACAAGGTCAGGAGGTCAAGACCATCCTGGTTAACACGGTGAAACCCCGTCTCTACTAAAAATACAAAAAAAAAAAATTAGCTGGGTGTGGCGGTGTGTGCCTGTAGTCCTAGCTGCTGGGGAGGCTGAGGCAGGAGAATGGCGTGAACCCGGGAGGCGGAGCCTGCAGTGAGCTGAGATCATGCCACTGCACTCCAGCCTGGGTGACAGAGCAAGATTCTGTCTCAAAAAAAAAAAGACAGGGTTTCGCCATGTTGGCCAGGACGGCCTCGAACTGCTGACCTCAGATGATCTGCCCACTTGAGCCTCCCAAAGTGCTGGGATTACATGCATGAGCCACCATGCCCAGCCCCTCTTGACTCTTTTTACGTCTTTTTTTTTTTTTGAGATAGAGTCTTGTTCTGTCACCCAGGCAGGAGTGCAGTGGCACAATCTCAGCTCACTGCAACCTCTGCCTCCTGGGTTCAAGCGATTCTCCCTCAGCCTCCCAAGTAGCTAGGGCTACAGGCACCCGCCACCATGCGCGGCTAATTTTTGTGTTTTTTTTCCAGTACAGATGCAGTTTCACTATGTTGGCCTGGCTGGTCTCAAACTCCTGACCTCGTGATCCACCCACCTCGGCCTCCCAAAGTGCTGGGAATACAGGCGTGAGCCACCATGCCCAGCCTCTTTTGACTGTTATTTACTTATTTATTTATTTTTCCGGAAAGGGTCTCAATCTGTCACCCAGGCTGCAGTGCAGTGACGCAATCTTTGCTCACTGCAATCTCCACCTCCCGGGTTCAAGCAATTCTCTGCCTCAGCCTCCTGAGTAGCTGAGATTACAGGCGCCTGTCACCATGCGAGTTGTTTTTTTTTTTTTTTTTTTTTGAGAGGGAGTCTTGCTCTGTCGCCCAGGCTGGAGTGCAGTGGCACAACCTCGGCTCACTGCAAGCTCCACCTCCCGGGTTCATGCCATTCTACTGCTTCAGCCTCCTAAGTAACTGGGACTACAGGCTCCTGCCACCGCACTCTGCTAATTTTTTTGTATTTTTTTTAGTAGAGACACGGTTTCACCATGTTAGCCAGATGGTCTTGATCTCCTGACCTCGTGATTCGCCCGCCTCGGCCTCCCCAAATGCTGGGATTACAGGCGTAGCCACTGCGCCCGGCCCAATTTTTGTATTTTTTTAGTAGAGACGGGGTTTCACTATGTTGGCCAGGCTTGTCTCAAACTCCTGACCTTGTGATCTGCCCAGCTCGGCCTTCCAAAGTGCTGGGATTACAGGCATGAGCCACTGTGCCTAGCCCCTTTTGACTCAGTAAGATAATGAGCGGGGAGCTACAGCCTGGGCCCCTGTGACTCAAAGTAGATACCTACTTTGTCAAAGATAAACAAAGTCAAGGAAAAAAAAAAGATAAAGCTAGATGTTAGTTGAAGTGGTAAGGACAGAACAGGTACACAGTGGCCTGTAATCCCAGCACTTCAGGAGGCTGAGGTGGGAAGATCGATTGAGCCCAGGAATTCAAGACCAGCCTGGGAAAGATGGCAAGACCTGTCTCTATTTTTTTTTTTTTTTTTTTGAGACGGAGTCTTGCTCTGTCGCCCAAACTGGAGTGCAGTGGCCTGATCTCAGCTCACTGCAAGCTCCGCCTTTCGGGTTCACTCCATTCTCCTGGCTCAGCCTCCCGAGTAGCTGGGACTACAGGCGTCCGCCACCTCGCCCGGCTAGTTTTTTTGTATTTTTCAGTAGAGACGGGGTTTCACCGTGTTAGCCAGGATGGTCTCGATCTCCTGACCTGGTGATCCGCCCGTCTCGGCCTCCCAAAGTGCTGGGATTACAGGCTTGAGCCACGGCGCCGGGCCGACCTGTCTCTATTTTAAAAACAAAAGAAAATTAGCTGGGCATGGTGGTGCGTGCCTGTACTTCCAGTTCAGGAGGCTGAGGTGGAAGGATCCCTCGAGCCCAGGAGTTCGAGGATGCAGTGAGCCACGATCACACCACTGCACTCCAGCCTGGGTGAGACAGCAAGACCTCGTCTCTAAAATGAAAAAAAAAGTTGGTAAGAACAGATTTTAATTTGTAATACACTATTGCAATAGGGAAGAGGGTCCAGTGTGAACTTGGCCCAACTTTGATTTGTACAGAAGTGACTGGGAATTTAAATTTATTTTTTAGAGATGGGGTCTTGCTATGTTGCCCAGGCTGGTCTCAAACTGCTGTCCTCAAGTGATCCTGCCACTTCGGCCCCCAGAGTAGCTGGGATTACAGGCACAAGTCAGTGAGTCTGGCAAGATAACTTGTGTTTTTTGTTTGTTTTATGACAGAGTCTTGCTCTGTTGTCCAGGCTGGAGTGCAGTGGTGCGATCTCAGCTTGTTGCAACCTCTGCCTCCCAGGTTCAAGTGATTCTCCTGCGTCAGCCTCCCAAGCAGCTGGAACGACAGGCACCCACCACCACGCCTGGTTAATTTATATATTTTTAGTAGAGATGGGCTTTCGCCATGTTGGCCAGGCTGGTCTCGAACTCCTGACCTTAAGTGCTCCGCCTACCTCAGCCATCCAAAGTGCTGGGATTACAGATGTGAGCCACTGCTCTCAGCCGAAACACTTTAAAACTTGTCTTTCAGAGTGGATGAAGGAGTAGGGAAGGTGGCAAGCAGGGGTTCGGTAGAGTCAAGGACATGAAAAATTGCAAAGGATCGGGCAATGTACAGCTCTGTCCACTAGCTGGCAATTATTGAAGTTAGGATTCTATCCTCCCACATCATCCTTCAGGATGATGACATTCAAGGAATGGCTTTCAGGTCCTTGAGAAAGACACTCTTGAGTTGTAGAAGATACTTATACATCTCAAAGGATCAGAGAAGGAATTCACAATTGTGAGCCCTTTTTAGTAAATGCTCTGAGAAAGTGTAGCCGGAGCCTATGGTTGGGTGTTGCCTGGAACAGTCAATTCTTTCCGCAGTGGCGGGCTTTCTCAGGCAGGCACTTTATGTGGGATTGGGTCATGCTAAGATGTGACCTTGAACTGTTAGAAACTATATTAGTGTTTAAGTCTTTTTTTTTTTTCCTGAGACGGAGTCTCACTCTGTTGCCCAGGCTGGAGTGCTGTGGTGCAGTCTCTGCTCACTGCAACCTACACCTCCTGGGTTCAAGCAATTCTCTGCCTCAGCCTCCCCAGTAGCTGGGATTACGGGTGCCCGCCACCATGCCCCACTAATTTTTTGTATTTTCAGTAGAGACAGAGTTTCACCATCTTGGCCAGGCTGGAAGAGTTCAGGCCACCCCTGAACTCCTGACCTCGTGATCCACCCACCTTGGCCTCCCAAAATGCTGGGATTACAGGCGTGAGCCACCGCACCCAGCTTTCTTTTCTTTTTTATAACTAGAGATAGGGTTTTTCCATGTTGCCTAGGCTGGTCTCAAACTCCTAAGCTCAGACAATCTATGTGCCTAGGCCTCCTAAAGTGCTGGGATTACAGGCGTGAACCACCATGACCGGCCTTTGTAGAAGCCTTTTAATGTGGAGGGAGAAGGGTGGGTAAAATCACTTGAGTTGAGAGTCTGTACGTGTTTTTTTGTTTGGTTGGTTTTTGTTTTGTTTTGTTTTGTTTTTGAGACGGAGTCTCACTCTGCCGGTCAGGCTGCTGTGCAGTGGCACGATGTCGACTCACTGCAGCCTCCGCTCCCCTCCAGGTTCAAGCTGTTCTCCTGCTTCAGCCTCCTGAGTAGCTGGGATTACAGGCGCCTGCCACCACGCCCGGCTAATTTTTGTACTTTTAGTAGAAACAGGGTTTCACCATCTTGGCCATACTGGTCTTGAACTCCTGACCTCATGATCCATCTGCCTTAGCCTCCCAAAGTGCTGGGATTACAGGCGTAAGCCACCATGCCTGGCCCTTTTTTGTTTAAGACAGAGTCTCACTCTGTTGCCCAGGCTGGAGTGCAGTGACAGGATCTCAGTTCACTGTAACCTCCACCTCCCAGGTTCAAGCAATTCTCATGCCTCAGCCTCCCAAGTAACTGGGATTATAGGCACGCACTACCACGCCCAGCAAAGTTTTGCATTTTTGGTAGAGACAGGCTTTCATCATGTTGGTCAGGCTGGTCTTGAACTCCTGGCCTCACGTGATCCACCTGCCTCAGCCTCCCAAAGTGCTGGGATTACAGGCATGAGCCACAGTGCCCAGCCTATTTTTTTAGTATATGCTAAACAAGGGGTGGATTATTCATGAGTTTGCTGGGAAAGGGGTGGGCAATTCCCCAAAGTAAGGGTTCCTCCACTTTTTTTTTTTTTTTTTTTTTTTTTTTGAGACGGAGTCTTGCTCTGTCGCCCGGGCTGGAGTGCAGTGGCCGGATCTCAGCTCACTGCAAGCTCCGCCTCCCGGGTTCACGCCATTCTCCTGGCTCAGCCTCCCGAGTAGCTGGGACTACAGGCGCCCGCCACCTCGCCCGGCTAGTTTTTTTTTTTTTTTTTTGTATTTTTAGTAGAGACGGGGTTTCACCGGGTTAGCCAGGATGGTCTTGATCTCCTGACCTCGTGATCCGCCCGTCTCGGCCTCCCAAAGTGCTGGGATTACAGGCTTGAGCCACCGTGCCCGGCCGTTCCTCCACTTTTTAGACCATATAGGTTAACTGCCGGGTGTTGCCATGGCATTTGTGAACTGTCATGGCACTGGTGGGAGTGTCTCTTAGCATGTTAATGCATTCTAATTAGCATGTAATGAGCAGCGAGGATGACCAGAGGTCACTTTCGTCACCATCTTGGTTTTGGTGGGATTTGGCCAGCTTCTTTACTGCCACCTGTTTTATCAGCAAGGTCTTTGTGACCTGTGTCTTGTGCAGACCTCCTATCTCATCCTGCGACTTAGAATGCCTTAACCTTTAGGGAACACAGCCCAGGAGGTCTTGGCCTTATTTTACCTAGTCCCTATTCAAGATGGAGTTGCTCTGGTTCAAATGCCTCTGATACTGGGATTATAAGCTTGAGCCACTGAGCCCAGCCAAGAGTCTGTAGTTTTTATGGGCCAAGATTGAAGCCTAGTTGAGAAGGGGGCTTGGCGAAGCTTGTCTAGAGTTTGGTCAAGGAGTTTGGTCAGCTGACAGGTGGAAGAGTCTGGGTTCCTCCTGCTTGAGGGTGATGCTTGCTAAGCTTTCTTTTCAGCAGTTTGTAGCTGCAAGAACAGCAGAATAATAGGTAGTAAGAAGGGCCCACCTGGGTCAAAATGAGAACCATTCTTGGCTGGGTGTGGTGCTGGCACTTTGGGTGGCCAAGGTGGGCATATCACTTGAGGTTAGGAATTCCAGACCAGCCTGGCCAACGTAGTGAAACCGTGTCTCTATTAAAAATACAAAAATTAGCCAGGTGTGGTGGTGCATACCTGTAATCCCCGCTGCTCTGGAGGCTGACGCACAAGAATCACCTGAACCCCGGAGGCACAGATTGCAGTGAGCGGAGATCATGCCACTGCATTCCAGCCTGAGCGACGTAGCAGGACTCTGTCTCAAAACAAATAAACAAAAAGAATGAGAACCTTTCTCAGTACCTGACAAGCCAGGAATCTACTGCCCCACCTCCCACTTCCCCAGCCTGTCTTAGGCCATAGCCCACCCAGAGGTAGCAGACAGTAGTAAACTGACCTTGTCCTAGGGGTTTGATATTACAAATCCTGGCTTGTATCCATGGCTTGGAAGGTAGCACCAGGCATGCCCCTGCTGCCCACCTTGCACGAGAAAAACCTTCCCAGCTTTAGGGGGAATTTCAAGGGGTAAGGCCTGGAACACCTGCAGGCAGATGGCCCAAGTAGTATCTTCCTTTAGGGAGTGTACTGATTTACTGCTATTAAAGACAGCATTCCTGGCAGAGCACAGTGGCTCACATGCGTAATCCCAGCACTTTGGGAGGCTGAGGCAGGAGGTTCGCTTGAGCCCAGCCTCGGCAACATGGGAAGTTTGAGACCAGCCTGGGCAACATGGGAAAACCCTATCTCTACAAAAAACACAAAATTTAACCGGGTATGGTGGCACATGCCTGTAGTCCCAGCTACTCAGGAGGCTGAGGTGGGAGGATCTGTTGAGTCTGGGAGGTGGAGGCTGCAGTGAGCCGTGATCACGTCACTGCACTCCAGCCTGGGCGACAGTGAGACCTTGAGCAAAAACAAAGAGCATTCCTGTGCTAAACTGGACTAGACTGGGACCCTGCCTTCCCGGGTTTGGCTCTTCAGGGCCATTATTAATTATCCCACAGAAGGGCCATCCTTGAAAGAGGATACCGGTGTGCTAGCAGCAAACACCAACAGCAGAGGTTATCAGGTTATCAAAGTAGTAACCGGCAGCATGAGTAACACCTGGAAACGGGGTAGCAATGCCAATTCTGGGGCCTGCCCTAGAGCTAAAAGAACCAGAAGCTGAGAGTGAGGGCAGCAATCTGCGTTTAAACAAGCTCACCAAGAGGATCCCATACACACCAAAAATTCAGAACCACTTTAGCCTCACCTCAGCCTGTTGGAGGGCGAAACTGCGGTCCACCTGGAGTTTCATAAAGGTTTTGAACTAGGTGCGGAAGTTAGGGAAAGGATGAGCTAAGAAAAGACATGCCAAAAATTTAAAATGCATTCACTTTGCCCTCAACAGTAGGAAGCTACGGGCATCTAAGAGAGAGCCTGCGATGGGAGATGCCCCCGTGGATGAGGAAACAACAGACACTCTGCCCCCTTTTCCTCTTTTCCCGGGTGGGGAATACAAAGTCCAGCGAGGCCAAACCCCCGCCTGCACCGCTGATGGGGTCTCTCTCCCCTGGGGCCAGGGCGCAGCGTCCCCACCGCAGCTCGGGATTTCAGAGCCCGGGCGTGAAGCCAAGCTGGCCTCAGGTCGCGGCTCTTTGAAAGCGCGAGTGGGAACAGTGCCCTCCGGCCGGGCTCGTCCTCAGCTGGCCACAGTAGCATCTGAGAGGCGTCCTCGGCTAGTGTGCACCTCCCTGGAAACCCATGTATCCGACCCGGCTCGGGGCCGTCTGCTCCAGCCGCCCGAGCCTGGCCTTCTGAGAATGAAGACTTCCCATCCCCCTCCTTCTCCCCTCCTGCGGGGCGGACCCCCTGAGCCCCAGCGAAACTACAAAGCCCACAATCCCTGGGGTGCGCGCGCTGTCTTCTGGGAGATGTAGTCCTGGACGCGGGGCGCCCCCAGCAGCCCAGCGCCGCCTGGACTCCATATCCCAGCATGCCGGCGCGCGTGCGGGGGGCGGAGGGAGGGAGAAACGGAGAGGATGTGAATGGGGTGGGGGCAGTCGCCCCTGTCCCCCACCCTTCCCTTCAAGCCGGGCAGGGGTGGGGGGAGGGGCCGGGCTGAGGCGGCGGCGGCGGCGGCGGCGGCGGCGCTCGGGTAGGGCTGGGCCAGGCAAGGGCGGGACTAGCCCACGGCGGGCGGACAAGAGAGCCGCGAGCTAACGGGTCCGGACGCCGGCGGCGGCAGCAGCGGCGACGGCTTTCTGCGCGGGCGGAGGCGGCGGCAGGAGCGGCGAGTATGGCCCGCGCAGCGCCGGGCGCTGACTGAGGTGCGCGGGCGGGATGAGGGCGGGCGGGATGCGGAGCGCCCCGGGCCCCCGGCTGCCCAGACCTCCCATGCGCGGGCAGCTGGCGCGGCCCAGCGGCCCAGACCGGCCCGGTCCAGCCCGGCAACTTCCCCCGGGCCGGGGCGCCGGGCTCCCTCGTGTAGGCGGGGGTCCGCGCGCGTTGGCCTCATTCCGGATCCCCGCCTTCTGCTCTGCACGTCCAGCCGCTCCCAGCCTCCCAGGGCTCCCGCTCCGCTCCTTTGCCGGTAGCCTCCAGCCCCTGCCCTCGGAAGAGCTCCCTGCCCTGGTCCCGACTTCCATTCCACTCCCTAGTTCGTACCCCTAACCCCTGGCTCTCCCGGCCTCTGCTCCACCTGGGAGATCCCGGCCCCACTCTTGGCCTGAGCCTGTCTGCCCCATCAGCACCTCTCTCCTCTCTCCCCTGTGATCTTTCCCCTACCTGGCACTGCCCCCTAACCACCCTCAGTGGCCCAGTTCTCACGGCTCGACCTTCCTACTTTAGGGAAACTGAAGCACCGCGAAAGCCAGAAACTTGGCCAGTGCTCCAATCCCGTGGAGGCTGGCCTGAACCCCGTCTCTCCTCTCCCCTGTTCCTTCTCTGCCTTGGAATGGAAGTCATTTCTTCCCCCCAGTCATTACCCTGTGACTGGACCAAACTTCCACCCCCCGCTACAGCTCTGGGCTGAGCTCACCACCCATTGCTTGCTTGCTCAAGTTAGCCTTGCGAGTTATCTTTTGCCAACTGCATCCACCTCACGTCTCCCATCTTGCCTCTTGCTTTACAGCTGCGTAAAGGAGCGGAGGACTGAGTTAAAAGTGGTGTTGGAGAAAGGGGCTAGAGAGGTGCTGGGGCAGGCAGGGACCTGGGGCCTCTTTTCAGTCAAAGCCTCCAAGGGGGTACACGCACTCTGGGGCCTCTGGCCAGTAACTCACACTCCTGCCTCGTCTTTGGGACGGATGTTTGGAAGCTGGTTGGCCACCCCTTCCTTGCCCGGTGGGCTCTGAAGCCTCTCTGAGGTGGAAGGTATCCCTGGGTTTTAGAGAGATGGTGGCATAAGAGGAGGCTGGGAGACCACACCCCTAAGCTTCATCTTGCTTCTGCTGCTAACTTTGGAGGGGTTGCCCTTTCAGGGAGGGATGCCTGCTGGCTGCCCTGATCTCTCTGTGGAGGAAGGCACAGAGTATGTGGGCGGTGATCTCAAGTTTTGTCGTGGTGCTCAGGATTTAGAGGGAACAAGGGCTCAGAAGGGTGGCACAGATTTGCCTGTATTATTCAGTTTTTTGTTTTGTCTTCTTCAGATTTTTTTTTTTTGGGGGGCGGGGGTAGGGGGGGCGGAGGAGGATGGTCATCCATTCTACCCCAGTCCCCATTTTCCCAGTGGGATGGGTGGAGGAAGGGAGGGACGGGAGGCTCCAGGAGTTCTGTGGGGTCCTGAAGGAGCAATTTTGATCTGAACCAGATGGTTCACTGCTTCAGCAACCCCCTTCCCAGCCCTCCCCCTTGGCTGTGAATTTGGATGCTTTTAACCTTGTAACTTGAGAATGGAGGAAGGGAGGCCAGGGGGCCAACTGTCTGTGTGGGTGTTTATGTCTGCCTCTGCACCCTTGCTTGCAAGCCTGGCAGGGGCCTGTGGGAGTGACCATGCCTGGGAGTGCATTGTTGTGATGTGCTGTGGCACGCTGATGGCTCCTGGGAACTTTGGGAGTGCAAATCCCAGATAAAGCCAAGCTTCTAAGAGCAATTGGCTATGGTCTCAGGGGAGCATTTCTACTCCAGCCAAGCCTCAGGGTAAGGACCACTCTTCCTGAGAAGGCACCTGAGATTAAGGAGTCTGCAATACCAGGATTGGGGATTTGGGGAGGCTTGATTTTTCCATGTCTATTCTTGGCAAAAGAAGACCTGAGGGGTAGGGTCTAGGGAGAGGGATGGGAAATGGATTCTTTTGCGTTGTTCTATACCACATCCTGCCTTATTTTGGCGGTATTTGTGTACTTCATTTTGGCTCTCATTAGACTGTGGATGCTCTTCAAATGTGTCTTCATTTTCTGAAATACCACCACCTGGCTTGGTCCTCAGCACATAGTGGGTGTTCAGTAAGTGAATTACAGCAGAAGGTCTCATGGTTACAGGTTTAGGGAAAGATTCTTCACCCTTGACTGAGAGTCAGAGTCCCCTGGAGAGCTGGTTAAGGCACAGATTGTGTGTGGGGGGGTGACTCCAGAGTTTTATGGTTTAATCTGGGTGAAGCCTATATTTTGCATCTCTCTCCAGCTCCCTAGGGCTAACACTTTGAGAACCACTGGTTTGGGGCCATCACAATTGCTTGAGAGATTAATCCAAGCAGATGTAAAGTCGTTCTTTTTTTTGAGATGGAGTCTCACTCTGTTGCCCAGGCTGGAGTGCAATGACACGATCTCGGCCCACTGCAGCTTCTGCCTCCAGGGTTCAAGCGATTCTCTTGTCTCAGGCTGGTTGGCCACCCCTTCCTGGGGTGACAGGAACCTAGGATTACAGGCATATGCCAGGACACCCAGCTACTTTTTGTATTTTTAGTAGAGACAGGGTTTCACCATGTTTGCTAGGCTGGTTTTGAACTCTTGACCTCAGGTGATAGGTGATCCCCCCGCCTTGGCCTCCCAAACTGCTGGGATTACAGGCGTGAGCCACCGCTCCTGGCCAGAGGTAAAGTCTGTTTTTTTTTTTTTGGGACAGAGTCTCTCACTGCAACCTCCGCCTCCCAGGTTCAAGCGATTCTCCTGTTTCTCCATGTTGGCCAGGCTGGTCTCGAACTCCTGACCTCAGGTGCCCCACCCGCCTCGGCTTCCCAAAGTGTTGGGATTAGAGGTGTGAGCTGCTGCACCCAGCTAGATGTAGTCCTTTTTTTTTTTTTTGAAACGGAGTTTCCCTCTTGTTGCCCAGGCTGGAGTGCAATGGCATGATCTCAGCTCATTGCAATCTCTGGCTCCCAGGTTCAAGCTATTCTCCTGTCTCAGCCTCTCGAGTAGCTGGGGCTACAGGCACCCGCCACCATGCCCGGCTAATTTTTGTATTTAAAGAAATTTTTTTTTATTTTTTGAGATGGAATTTTGTTCTTGTTGCCCAGGCTGGAATGCAATGGCATGATGTCAGGTCACCGCAACCTCCACCTCCCGGGTTCAAGTGATTCTCCTGCCTCAGCCTCCCAAGTAGCTGGGATTACAGGCATGTAACCACCACGCCCATCTAATTTTTTTGTATTTTTAGTAGAGATGGAGTTTCTCCATGTTGGTCAGGCTGGTCCCAAACTCCTGACCTCAGGTGATCTGCCTGCTGTGGCCTCCAAACTGCTGAGATTACAGGCATGAGCCACAGTGCCTGGCCAGCTAGATGTAAAGTCTTAAGAGGGACTTTCTTCCAGCTTACTTCCCCACCAGGCTATTCTGGCAGCTGTACTGGTTTGGCTTTTCTTTCATTCTGATGCTGCCCAGGATTGGTAAAGATTGGAAGGACACTGCCCCACGGTTATTTGAAGGAAGGCCCCACAACCAAGCAGGAAATTTAGGAGCCGTGGCTTTGGAAGAGGGTGACTATGTGGACATAGTGAAGCAAATTGCTGAACTGGGCACTCGTCTGGCCTGTGCCTGTTTCCCCAACCAAATGGGTTGGGGTGCCTGCCAAGTAAAGTCCTACCATGGCTGCACACTAGACAGGATGCCTGGGAGTCTTTGAAATTTAGAAAAGCAGGAGGCATCACTTACATTGTGCTTTGCAGAGCATTTTCCAGCTGTTGTTTTATAGGTCAGTGGAACAGATACAGACTTAGGTAGGGTGACTGAGGAACAGAGAGATACACTGTGGGTCACACAGCGGCCCTGGGACTCCGGATTCCAACGCCAGCGGAGTGACTGCTGAACCAGTTGCTGCTAATAGCTTGAATCATGGCTGCTGTTCATTGAGTGCTTGCTGCCAGCCAGGCACAGTGCTAGGTGCTCTCTGGTGTTAGTGAATCCTCACAGCAACACTGCAAGGCTGGTGTTGTTGCCGCTGCTTTGTAGATGATGAACTGAGACTCACAGAACTTATCAGTCATGCCCAAACAGACAGCAGGAGGATCTGGGATTGAAACTCATGTCTTTCTGCCGCACAGCCCCTGCTCTTAGTTCCTGCTCCTTGTTGTGCTCAACAAACCTTAATTGTCCTTTGGGGTCGTCTGCCCCCAAAAGTCTGAATTTTGTTTGTTTGTTTGTTTTTGAGACAAAGTCTCATTCTGTCGTTAGGCTGGAATGCAGTGGTGTGATCTCGGCTCACTGCAACTTCTGACTTCTGGGTTCAAGCGACTCTCGTGCCTCAGACTCCCAAGTAACTGGGATTACAGGCTCACTCCACCACGCCCAGCTAATTTTTGTATTGTTACTAGAGACAGGGTTTTGCCATGTTGGCCAGGCTGGTCTCAAACTCCTGACCTTGTGATCTGCCCACCTCAGCCTCCCAAACTGCTGGGATTACAGGTGTGAGCCACTGTGCCTGGCCAAGTCTGAGTTTTTTTGAGCCAAGAACTTTGCTGAGTGTTGTGGAGGAGACAGTAATGTCCAAGTTGCTGTCCCCTGGGAGGGGGATAAGACAAGTCCACCAGTAGATCTACAGGGAAGCGGCCAGTTAAAGGAGGTCTAAGTCATCCCCACAGGGGGCTCAGAAAAGGCATTTGGGATGGGTCTCTAAGGGTAGGTTTCCAGGCAGGGCCTGTGGGCTGGAGGGGTGTGCAGGCCAACAGGTACAAAGACAGGCTATCACAAGGCACATTTAGGGAGTTGTCCCTTTTGTCTAGGGACATAGGGGATTTATTTAGAAAGTATTAAGGAATCCTGTTTGGTGGCAAGCAGAAACTTGGCTGTCTTTGGCAGGAAAGCACTTCCTTGGAAAGCTGTGGGAACTATAAAATCAGAGTGATGACTCAGGACCCAGGTCCCCTCCAGGGTCTTGGAGTGGGTACAGCAGGAACCAAAGGCTAGTCTCTTCAGGGAACCGCTGTTGCCAGGATGCATCTGCTCCAGCTGTGCTCAGTCATTTTGTCACCACTTGGGATTCATATCCGAGGGAGGAAATGTCTGGTTGGCCCAACCTGGGCTGTGTTCCCTTGTTCCCTTCCTTGGCCAGTGAAGGGCCGGTGGCATGTTGGGCAGTTCCCTCGCAACCCTGCATCCAAAAGCAAAAGTCTCCAGAAGGAGAGAAAATAGACACTGCAAAAAATCAGTCCAGACAGGTGCTGGATAAGGACTTGAACTGACGGGTGGTGACACAGGGGGCTTTAGTCTGACTAGTTTCTGAGCAGACTGAGGGCAAACCGACAGCACAGTATGGCTGGGTCATAAGGGGACAGGGAGAGGAGGGAGGGAGGAGATGGAGAAGTAGAGTCCAGGTGAGATATCATGCAGGCTGGCACTTGGCAATAGAAGTGGAAAAGAGGGAACAGAGTGTAGAGAGCTTGCAAAAGTAGCTGTTTTCGGAGCAGACACTTGATGGGCTGGGGCTTGTAGTTTCAGTGCCTAATGATGAGAGCTGGTTCCTTTACTGAAATGGGGCAGTCAGGAGGAGGAAGAGTTTAGGAGAAGGTGATGTGGACTTGCTTTGGAGGAGCTGTGTGCTTGTGCTGACCACACAACTGGAATCCTGGTGAGCTGCCTGAGGTTGGGGGCCTTGCCCTGAGGCCGTGGGGCCACTGAGTCCCAGAGACTCTCTAGGTGCTGGAGGCAGCTGGGGCTGTCTGCCAGCTGGGTGCTTTTGCATCTGTTCTGTTTCCACATGCAGCCCGGGATGGGCTTCTCCTCCTTCCCCTTCTGTCCTTTCAGTTTCCATGTCCCAGCTTCCCTCCCACACACCTGAGCCCTTACCAACTAAAGGGCCTGGCCCTGCTTTCTGAAACCGTGTTTTTCTTCCTCTCTGCTCAGAATGCTTGTTAATGGTAAGTCCTCATCAGCTATTAGGGTAGACATCTCCAAGTGACATGTCGCAAGGAGGGGGTCTGAACTTTACCTGCTATCTGGGGGAAATCAGGCTTTTTCTTCCAGTTATGCCATGCTCATCAGGGACCCCTGCCTATGTCCCTAACTAGCCATTTTAGAGTACTTCTTGTTGCTATTTATAAATTATTGTTGTAGTTACAACACATTGTCAAGCTTCCATGTTGCCATTGCGGTCCTTGTGGGGTTCCAGGGCACAGGCTGGGCTTTGGGCAATCCTAGCTTTCCAGCTGAGCCCTGGCGGTTTCCTGCTGCAGAAATCGGTGGGAGGGAGGGAACAGAGTTGTCTTGGGTGGAGGCAGGAGGAGCTATGCTGAAGGGTGCCTTATCCCTGCGAATTCTTAGAGCAGGTCATCTTCCTGGAGTGAAGAGGACTTTCCTTCAATTCAAATATATGTGCTGTTTTACCATCTATTAATGCAGCGAACACTACCGTGTACAATAAGATGAATAAGGGCCAAGGTAAATCTAGAGGAAAAAATGTAATCTTTTAAAATTTTGCCAATCATGCTAAATGGGGCTCTGTCACCTGGGCTAGAATGTAGTAGTGCTGTCATAGCTCACTGCAGCCTTGAACTCTTGGGGCTCAAGTGGTCCTTCCACCTCAGCTTTCTGAGTAGCTGCAACTGCAAGTGTACACTATTTTGTGCCCACCTAAGTTTTTTTCATTTTTTTTTTTTAAGACAGAGTCTTGCTCTGTTGCCCAGGCTGGAGTGCAGTGGCACCATCTCGGCTCACGGCAAGCTCCACCTCCCAGGTTCACACCATTCTCCTGCCTCAGCCTCCTGAGTAGCTGGGACTACAGGCGCCCGCCACTACGCCCGGCTAATTTTCTTGTATTTTTAGTAGAGACGGGGTTTTGCTATATTAGCCAGGATGGTTTTGATCTCCTGACCTCGTGATCTGCCCGCCTCAACCTCCCAAAGTGCTGGGATTACAGGCGTGAGCCACCGCGCCTGGCCATTTTTTTTTTTTTTTTTAAGAGATGGGAGTTTTGCTGTGTTTCCCAGGCTTGTCTTGAACTCCTGGCTTCAAGTCATCCTCCCACCTGGCTAAATTTTATTTGCATGATGGTGATAATTGACACAACACACATAGTTCTGGTATCAGATTTTGAAAACAACCCAGCTTTTTCTTTCGAATGCTATTAGTTTCCAGGTGAATGGGCCCATCCTCCTGGGAGGTGGCATTGTGGGGCTCAGGGGCAGAGAGGGGACCCTGAGGTGTTGAGGCATGACCCAAGTACCTGCTCTGCTTTCTCTCTTGACTGAGCAGTCCTAGCCCTGCGGGCAGGCAGCAACCCCCAGCCTCAGCAGGTCAGCAGCCTTTGGAGGGAGAAAATTGGCAATAAATGTTAATAGCTAATTGGCCTACAGGGAACTACTTTGGTGTGGAAAAATCAACAAGTTATTTATTTGCGTGGCTAAAGGGAACTTAGGGGGACTAGGACTGACAGTGAAGAGGGGAAGGTTAGGAGAGGCACAGGTCGGGGATTGCCCCGCCCTGTCACCCCCTTCTCTCCACCCCTGCTGCCTCCTTCACGCCCCCTCCTTCCTGTCGTCTTCACAGGCTTCCTTTGAGTTTGCAAGGGACATTAGTAGAATGTGGAATCTCCCCTGCCCTGTAAGTCAGGTTTCCCCAATTTTTGTTCCTACCCAAGTTCAGTTAAACACAAAGCACCAGCGATTTGATGCAGGCAGTGAATTGGAACCTGAATTTCAGGGGGAAGTGAAAGTTTCTGTGGGCCTGTGTGGAGTCTGTGTGCTACACAAGAAAAGATGGCAGCAACCAAAGGGAATGAGGCTGTGTGGGAAAGTAAAGGGGGAGGAGAGAACCCCGGCCTTCTTGGTTCCCATCTCTCTTGGGTGCTCTAGGGAGCAATGTGAGTCCCGGATTCGGGTTGCCAGACCACAAGGGAGTTTCTGGGGCCTGGCCCTCTCTCTGTTCCTTCCTGTCTCAGAGGGCTTAGTATTTCCCTGGATTCAGGCCTGTTTAGTGTTTGGCTGTTTCCTGGGGCCTCCAGCATGGCTCAGAGGAGATCCCAGATCCATGGGTAGGAGGAGATGGTGAGGAGAGGAATGGGCACCCACCCTGTTCATGCTCCCCTCATGAAGGGGACCAACATTGGCACTTGCTTACACTGGAAGAGGCTGTGGCATGGGAAGCAGGTCAATGGTTTGTGTCAAGGAGGTGCAGCCCAAGATCACAGTGGTGGCTGTTTGATGAAGGATTTTCCTCAGTGCGAAAAGCGATTTACTGTTGTCCTTAAAGCAGCAGTGGGCAAACTTTTAGAATGAGTGTGAGTTTTAATCTCAAGTGGCAGTGCCCAGCTGTCTGCATTCCTCAGTCCCTTCAGACCTGGCTTAGGTATTTTGGAGGGCATGGTCTTCCACCCATGCTGCCAGTCCTGGCAGTTCCTGCCCGACCTGCATCCCTGGCCATACCCTCCTGCTCATGCTGTGCGGACAGAGTGAGGCCTGCTGGCCCTCTGTTGGCAGCGCAGAGGCCCAGGTGGAGGCCTGGGCTGGCCAAGGGCCCAAGAGCCTCAGGGCAGGTCTGTTTGGTTGTCCTCAAGGGAAAGCAGCTTGTTATTCTCAGGGGGCATGAGGGAGCAGCTGATTTTCACAGTCCAGGGCTTGGTCTGGTTGGAAGCATACAGGATTCTTGCTGCCTTAGCTACCCACAGGGTTTTGGTGCTGTGTGACCCAGGGCAAGTGACTGCCCTTCTCTAAGCCTGGGAGGCCGAGGCGGGCGAATCACCTGAGGTCAGGAGTTCAAGCCTAGCCTGGCCAATATGGCAAAATCCAATCTCTGCTAACAAGACAAAAAATTAGCCGGGTGTGGTGGAGGGTTCCTGTAATCCCAGCTACTGGGGAGGCTGAGGCCGGAGAATCACTTGAACCCGGGAGGCGGAGGTTGCAGTGAGATCACACCATGTCACTCGAGCCTGGGCAACAAGAGCGAAACTCTGCCTCAAAAAGAAAAAAAGAAAAAAAAAATTAAAGCCCTGCTCAGGGATTCACTCTTAAGCCATCTGGTCAACCTGACAGAAGCCCGCCACAGCCTGAGTGGGGAGGTAGTACTGGGAACCCAGGAGGTCATCGTGAGGGCCAGATGTCTGTGGGAATTGGCTTGAACTTTCTCCTAACCTGTTTGGATGCGTTAAACAGCAACCAGCCTGCTCTGGCATCTGCCTGAGAACTCAGGCTCCTGCAGCTGAGGGAACTGTGCTTGGTTCCCCTGCGTCCAGTATTTCCTCACCCCCACTTCCAACTCCTGCTCTGTTCTGGATTCAGGCAGAAAACTCCATCTGGTCTCTTTCCTCCCTTCTTTTTTTTTTTTTTTTTTTTGAGACGGAGTCTCGCTCTGTCGCCCGGGCTGGAGTGCAGTGGCCGGATCTCAGCTCACTGCAAGCTCTGCCTCCCGGGTTTACACCATTCTCCTGCCTCAGCCTCCCGAGTAGCTGGGACTACAGACGCCCGCCACCTCGCCCGGCTAGTTTTTTGTATTTTTTAGTAGAGACGGGGTTTCACCATGTTAGCCAGGATGGTCTCGATCTCCTGACCTCATGATCCGCCCGTCTCGGCCTCCCAAAGTGCTGGGATTGCACGCTTGAGCCACCGCGCCCGGCCTTTCCTCCCTTCTTACTCTGGCCACCATTTAGGTCCTGGGGTGACTGTTAATAGGATTCCCAGTTTTTTATTTGCCAAGTTCTCCCCCACCCTTTTATGTCCTGTGCTCTGCTCTAGCCAGGTTTTGTCCCAAAGCCAGGGTGGGAGGTGGAATCACAGACATCCTGGGAGGCGCTGGGTCAGCCTCACAGCCACGTGGCAGATCTGTGAGGAGTTGAGAACCCGCTTGGAAGGGGCGGGGTCGGATCTCATTATAGAGAAGAGGAGGAAGGTAGTGAGGAAAAGGCCACACATACCAAGATACAAAGGCCTGAACTGAGAAGGCTGGGGACATTTGGGGACCTTGAGGAGTCCAGTTTGAGCAGAGCATAAGGTTTCCTGGATAGTGTCCAAGAGGGAGGGGTAGGATAGAGGGGTCTGGGGAGAGATGGGCCCCAAGCCCCACCCTAGCAGGGAGGAAGGGGCAGGCTTTCCGGCAGCCTCTGGCTGTCCTGGGCTGGTCACAAAGAATTGTGCTTACAGGAAGTGTGGGAGGGGTTGTTAATGGCAGTTTGTTCACAGGCTGCAAAGCTGCCAAAGGTCAGTCTGATAAGAGGCAAGAGATAGACTCCTTGAGTTTTGTAATGCCAGATAGCTGCCTTCTCTTAGCTGGCCCCACAGATACTGAGTTGATTTTGGTGCTGCTGCCGATCTGTCACCTCCTGCTGAAATACACAGCCCCTGGCTTTGGCCCAGCTGGGTTTCCCCTGCCTGGCCACCAGCTCCCTTTCCCATCTGCGGTCAGCTGTGCACTGGGGGAGGGGACAAACCTGGCAAGACTGAGCTCATTCTGAGCCTGACTCAGGAGTTTGAAGCCTCCCCAGGAGTGGTGCCAGGGCTGTGGATGGAGCAGTGACTTCCAGACCCTTTCCTTTCCATTTTGGTCTCAGGGTTATCCTGCAGCCCAGCCAGCCAGACCTGGGGCCTTTGGGGAGTTCCGCCTTTAGCCCAGAACATTGGGAGGTCTGGCTTTTGTGCTGAGAGGAATTAGAGATGGGGATCTGATGAGATTTGCTTATGTGAAGACCACTTTGGCTTCCCTATGAAGAAGGAGTTGAAGGGGGTCTGTTTAGTAGATCTGGGGCTTAAGTGGTTAGGAGGCTGCTGGAGGTGAAGAATGACATTTCCTTGGATGGAGTGATGATTGTAGACAGAGCAAGAAATTGAAAGATCTGAGAGACATTTCAGTGGTAAAAATTAGTTGAGATTTGTAATAGATTGGCTGTGAGAGATTGAGGAAGGAGGGCTCACATATGACTCTTATGGTTCAGAGTTAGATGGAAGGGGGTTCCTTTCCCAGAAATTGGCAATACAGAAAGAAGACTGGGTTTGGCCGGGCCCGGTGGCTCACACATGTAATCCCAGCACTTTGGAAGCCCGAGGCGGGCGGATCACGAGGTCAGGAGATTGAGACCAGCCTGGCTAACATGGTGAAACCCTGTCTCTACTAAAAATACAAAAATTAGCCGGGCGTGGTGGCGGGTGCCTGTAGTCCCAGCTACTCAGGAGGCTGAGGCAGGAGAATTGCTTGAACCTGGGAGGTGGAGCTTGCAGTGAGCCGAGATCACGCCACTGCACTCCAGCCTGGGCGACAGAGCGAGATTCCGTCTCAAAAAAAAAAAAAAAGACTGGGTTTGAGGGGCTTGGATTATGCATGAGTTTCGTTTGGAGCAGGTTGAGTTTGAGATACTTTTGGGATACCTCTAAGGTATATCGTCTAAAGGATAGCGTCCAGAAATTAGTGGGACAGATGGATCTGGTGTTTAGGGGCGTGGCTGGCACCATTTGAAAAGCCAGAGATGGTCAGGTATGGTGGCTTGCATCTGTAATCTCAGCACTTTGGGATGCTGAGGTAAGAGGATTGCCTAAGCCCAGGAGTTCGAGACCAGCCTGGGAAACAGGGAGACCATGTCAGTACAAAATATTTTATAAAGTAGCTGGGAATGGTGTACATACCTGTGGTCCCCCTACTCAGGAGGCTGAGGTGGGAGGATTACTGGAGCTTGGGAGGTCAATCCTGCAGTGAAACATTTTTGCGCCACTGCACTCCAGCCTGGGCAGCAGAGCGAGACCTTTTCTCAAAATAAATAATAATAAAATAAAATAAAATAAAATAAAATAAAATAAAATAAAATAAAATAAAATAAATAAAATATAATATAATAAAACAAAACAAAACAGAAAAAGAAAATTCAGAGATAATTCTTAAAGGTTGAAAAACACTTTTGGGCCAGGCGTGGTGACTCATGCCTGTAATCCCAGCACTTTGGGAGGCTGAAGTGGGTGGATCACCTGAGGTCAGAAGTTCAAGACCAGCCTGACCAACATGGAGAAACCCCGTCTCTACTAAAAATACAAAATTAGTTGGAGTGGTGGTGCATGCCTGTAATCCCAGCTACTCAGGAGGCTCAGGCAGGAGAATCGCTTGAACCCAGGAGGCAGAGGTTGTGGTGAGCCAAGATTGCACCATTGCACTCCAGTCTAGGCAACAAGAGTGAAACTCCGTCTCAAAAAAAAGAAAGAAAAAACACGTTTGAAGGCTGGGTGCGGTGGGTCACACCTGTAATCCCCTCACTTTGGAGGCTGAGGCAGGTGGATTGACTGAGGTCAAGAATTCAAGACCAGCCTGGCCAACCTGGTGAAACCCCATGTCTACTAAAAATATAAAGAATTAGCCAGGTGTGATGGCACACACCTGTAGTCCCAGCTACTCGGGAGGCTGAGGCAGGAGAATCGCTTGAACCCGGGAGGCGGAGGTTGCAGCGAGCAGAGATTGTGCCATTGCACTTCAGCCTGGGTGACAGAGTGAGATTCAGTCTCAAAAAAAAAAAAAAAGGCTTTGGCCCCCATAGTGCATTACAAGATGAGAAATGAAATGTGGGATCTTAACTTCCTGTTACGTTCTGTATTCACGGTCATGTTCCTTTTTCCTGACGACTTCAGCTGGTTCAAGGTACTCCTAGACAGCAAAAGGCATGGCACCCTCCCCTGCTGAGGCTTCCCTGTGGTTGGGGAACTCTGATGGTGGGCAGTTTTTACTCCAGACCACCCCGGAAGGCCATGCAGTCACGGTCTCCCTCACCATCCATGTGTCTGGGCAGTTCTCTGGCTGGAGAAGGACTTCAGTCCTGGCCAGAACTGAGCCACTGCCAGGAATCCCTGAACATCAGTACCCAGATCACTTCTGCCCTTGTGGGCCTCTGAGCTAGGTCGATTTATCAAGGATAGGGATTTTAGAGGCAGGTTCAGGGCAGCCCTTCTGCATTAGATGTCAAGTAAGTAGTGGTTTTTTTTTGTTTTTGTTTTTGTTTTTGAGACGGAGTTTCGCGCTTGTTACCCAGGCTTGAGTGAATGGTGCGGTCTCAGCTCACTACAACCTCCATCTCGAGGGTTCAAGTGAGTCTCCTGTCTCAGCTTCCTGAGTAGCTGGATTACAGGCATGCACCACCATGCCTGGCTAGTATTGTATTTTTAGTAGAGGACTGGGTTTCTCCATGTTAGTTAGGCTAGTTTCAAACTCCCGACCTCAGGTGATCCGCCCGCCTCGGCCTCCCAAAGTGCTGGGATTACAGGTGTGAGCCACCGTGCCCTGCCAAGTAAGTAGCTTTATAAAGTTCTTGGCCAGGCATGGTGGCTCACACCTGTAATCCCAGCGCTCTGGGAGGCTGAGGCAGGCAGATCACCTGAGGTCAGGAGTTCGAGACCAGCCTGACCAACATGGAGAAACCCCGTCTCTACCAAAAATACAAAATTAACCAGTCATGGTGGTGCATGCCTGTAATCCCAGCTGCTCAGGAAGCTGAGGCAAGAGAATTGCTTGAACGCGGGAGGTGGAGGTTGCAGTGAGCCGAGATTGCGCCACTACATTCCAGCCTGGGCAACAAGAGCAAAACTCTGTCTCAAAAATAAGCAAATAAGAAAAAAGAGGCCGGGCGCGGTGGCTCAAGCCTGTAATCCCAGCACTTTGGGAGGCCGAGACGGGCGGATCACAAGGTCAGGAGATCGAGACCATCCTGGCTAACATGGTGAAACCCCGTCTCTACTAAAAATACAAAAAACTAGCCGGGCGAGGTGGCGGGCGCCTGTAGTCCCAGCTACTCCGGAGGCTGAGGCAGGAGAATGGCGTAAACCCGGGAGGCGGAGCTTGCAGTGAGCTGAGATCCAGCCACTGCACTCTAGCCTGGGCGACAGAGCAAGACTCCGTCTCAAAAAAAAAAAAAAAAAAAAAAAAAAAAAAGAAAAAAGATAGAAAATAAAATAAAGTTCTTGCAAATGAAATGGAAAATGGTTGCACGTAGTGTAAGATTGTATCATTTGGACTTCTTTAATTATACTGGCCAAAAATCCAATTTGAAGTGCCCTTTGATGTAAGGGAAACCTTTGACTCAGGTGCCTGTGGGTATGACTGGCCACACACAGGGAAAATAATGCCGCTCTTGGTTCCCACGTGATGGAAGGTGCCTGCTCGTAGCACAGGCCTCTTTCCTCTCAGCATCTCTTCTCAAGGTGCCTTCTGGAGTCCTGAGTTCACTCTGATATGGAGCCTGTGTCCAAACCTGAACCAGGCACTGTGGCTGGGTGCATTGGTGCCCTGATTGGCCAAGCCTGGGTTACAGGGCACAGAGATGGCAGCTGGGGAGAGATGGTTCCCCAAAGACCTGTTGTTCATGATAAAGATGTCTTGTATTGAGCTGGGCATGGTGATACATGCCTGTAGTCCCCACTGCTTGGGAAGCTGAGGTGGAAGAATTGCTTGAGCCCAAAAGTTCAAATACAGCCTGGTCAACATAAAAAAAGATGTGATAGGCCAGGCGCAGCAGCTCACGTCTGTAATTCCAGCACTTTAGGAGGCCGAGGTGGACGGATCACCTGAGGTCAGTAGTTCAAGATCAGCCTGGTCACCATGGTGAAACCCTGTCTCTGATAAAGATACAGAAATTAGCTGGGTGTGGTGATGTGCACCTGTAGTTCCAGCTTCTCAGGAGGCTGAGGCAGGAGAATTGCTTGAACCCAGGAGGCAGAGGTTACAGTGAGCTGAGATCGTGCCACTGCACTCCAGCCCGGGTGACAGAGTGAGACTGTCTCAGGAAAAAAAAAAATAATAATAAGTGATATATTGAGGTAGTGGTAGGTACCATTTTGACCTGTGAGACCATGCTTTGCTGTAGTTCTGTTGCCATTTATTAATTTACCTTGTTAAAAATTGAATGTTAGAATGTAAAATGGAACTTAAAATCGTTAAGTCATAGCCGGGCATAGTGGTTCACGCCTGTAATCCCAGCACTTTGGGAGGCTGAGGCAAGCAGATCACCTGAGATTGGGAGTTCGAGACCAGCCTGACCAACATGGAGAAACTTTGTTTCTACTAAAAATACAAAAAAAAATTAGCTGGGCATCATGGCACATGCCTGCGATCTCAGCTACTCAGAAGGCTGAGGCAGGAGAATCGCTCGAACCCAGGAGGTGGAGGTTGTGGTGAGCCGAGATTGCGCCATTGCACTCCAGCTTGGGCAACAAGAGCGAAACTTCATCTCAAAAAAAAAAAAAAAAAAAAAAAAAAAATCATTGAGTCATTCCATTTGCAGATCAGGAAGTGAAAGTTGAGAAATTTGCCCAAGGTCCCCAAACCAGGAGGTAGAAGAACTGAGGCAAGAACCCAGGTTGTCTGAAGTGCAGGCAAGAGGCTCTTTCCAGTATGGAGTACTGACTTTTTTGTTTGTTTTTAGATGGAGTCTTTCTCTGTCACCCAGGTTGGAGTGCAGTAGCTCAGTCTTGGCTCATTGCAGCCTCCGCCTCCCAGGTTCAAGCGATTCTCCTGCCTCAGCCTCCCCGGTAGCAGGGACAACAGGTGTGTGCCACCATTCCCGGCTAGTTTTTTGTATTTTTAGTAGAAATGGGATTTCACCATTGGCCAAGCTGGATTCAAACTCCTGACCTCAGGTGATCTGCCCGACACAGCCTCCCAAAGTGCTGGGATTACACGCGTGAGCCACCACACCCAGCCTAAAGTGTTGATTTTTATGGCAAATGGTCCCTTCCTCCTAATGGCCCAGGGGAGATCTATGTGTGGCTAGGTCCTGTCTGAGATGGAGACATTCGGTGACATCAGCTTCCTGAATGCCTACCCTCCTGTGCTGTTTCTTGCTGGCACTGGGATGAGGACGTGGCTCTGGTGTGGCTGTGCTTTCTGGATTCTGTTGAGAGATTTGGGGCAAGTCGTGCTGCCTCTCTGTCTCCTTCTTTGGAAGAGAATGCCCAGGACAGTGGTGCCAGTTTCAGGTACAGAAAAACAAAAATAGCGCTCTTTTGGACTCAGTTCTCTGTCACCTCCAATTTGTGAGGGGACAGGTATTTGACTCAGCTTGGCAAAGCCAGGAGTGGGGTGTTGTAGTAAGAGCTCAGCAGTGTGCTCTGGGCTCTGAGTATCTGACTTAAGAGGAGACCTCAGTTCGGTCTTACACAGGCTTCTTACCTCAGGTGAGTCACTTTGCGGCAGTCTCTGTGCCAGAGGTCAAGGCTGCCCCTATGAGGGCTTTGGGCTCTTTGAGGGCATGGTGTTATGTGTATATTAACAAAATGCTGGTGCGCCTGGGAACTTTGGGGCAGTGCTCACCAGCTCCTGAGTTCTCGGGAGTGAAGTTTTGGACTGGATGCCTCTTTCATTCTGAGCCTCTCCCTCCTGTGTCTTTCCTTTTGCCCTTCAGATGTTTGCTGACAGCCAGTTCTCTCCCAAACTGTCTGCCAGCCCAGACTGACCTGTCTGCCTCTCCTGCTCGGTGCTCAGAGCACCCTGCCTGTTTATGCCTGAGGCCGGTTCTAACTGGTCCCCTAGTCCCGTCTCTCACACACCTGTTCCCTTTGGCTTAGCCATAGTGTCGCCTCTCGTCCCTGTTTCCTTCCTCTCTGTGAGGCTGAAACTCAATGTTACTTGGGGATATAGCACTCCACAGCCTACAGTCTTTGCTTATTTAATCTTTGCAGGGAGTGTGTGAGGTTAGTAGGTAGGCATTAGCATGCTCATTTTACAAATGGAGGACCTGAGGCCCAGAGAGGTATGATTTGCCCAGACACACAGCTGCTTTGCTATTGAGCACAGCCAGTCCTGGAATCAAAGTCCTCTGGCATTGGTCCATCATTCACTGTGAAATGTTAGTGCAGGCTGGGCATGGTGGCTCAGGCCCATCCAGCACTTTCAGAGGCTGAGACAGGAGGGTTGGGGTCAGGAGTTCAAGACCAGCCTGGGCAACATAGCGAGACCCTGGCTTTACAAAAACAAGCAATAACAAGAAACAAAATGGTAACTCATAGGCATGAGTTAACCACATGTGGGGTGGGGATGCCCTAGCCTCACAATGGGGAGACAAGGGGCTTGAAAGCAGAGTCAGGCATGGTGTTGTGCGCACCTGTGGTCCCAGCTGCTCAGGAGGCTGAGGCTCAGGCAGGAGGTCAAGACTGCAGTGAGCCATGAACCCACCACTGCACTCCAGCCTGGGCTGGAGTAAGACCTTGTCTCAAAGACTGATGGGATTTGAAAGCGGGCCCTGGGCCCCACCTCCTCACAGCCCCAGTCCCTGATAGCACCATCATGTGGGCGATGCCTGTGTAACCCCAAGCTATGTAATAAAGCCAGACAACAAAGACAGCTCCCTGGGGGCCACTGTAATGGACCAAGGTCTGTGTATCCCTCCTTTCCACATCCCCCCAAACTTGACAACAGCAGTGCATGGCACAATGGATGTTGTCTTGGCAGGGAGCTTATAACTCAGCTTAGACCAGATCCAGGAGGACAGGTCAGTCCATGAGGAAGGGCAGCAGGGACCAAGGAGGGCCCCTGGCCTCCCCCGCCCTGATTTTTCTCACCAGGAATGAGGCTCAGAGGCGGTGCCAGGGAAAGGCCCACTTTGGGCCTACTCACAGCAGCAATAGTGCCACTTTCCAGAGGTGGTGAACTGATTCCCTAGCAACCAGGGGCCCTGCCTGAGTAGGTCACAGCAGTAGTCGGCTCCTCAGGAAAGAGGAAGACTGCTCAGCTGGAGCTCGGGACACATGAAGGCAGGTGTGTGCTGGGCTCTCAGGGCACTGTCCTCCCCAGCCCATCTCCCAGGGCTGAACCTTAGTGACAGGGTGTGGGGCAGCGATGCTTCCCAAAGCCACCTGCAGGGTTGGTGCTGGAAGTTATCCGATGGCACTAAGCTGGCCATGGGCTCTCAGTGACCTCTCTTCCTAGCTGGAACTTCCAGGGTCCCTGTTGGACAGGAAGTGTCCAGAGGACACAGCAGCTGAGCAAGGGGCCCACCTCTGGTTCCCTCCGTCTTTTCCTTTGTGTTTCTGTACCTTCACTCTGGAGGGCTAGGCGGGGGGACATGACTTCCTTTTAGTCTTGTGGTCCAAGCATGGATGCAAACACCTTCCTTGAGTTTCCATGAGCATAGCTGCCACAGGCTGACCTTTCCAAAAGACATTACTAAATATAAAAGGAGAACAAAAGAAAGCTAAAGATAGGGTGTGTGAAGAATAAAAACAGCCTGGCTCACAAAGAACAAGTTACTGGTTTGTTTCCAGGGCTTTCGGACCCGGCCGTGTTATTCCCCTTCCAGGAGATAACCACCTCCAAGGCCAGCAGACCTCTGCACATCCTTTTGCCAGGCTCTTTGGCCTCCGAGTGCTGGCTTGTCCACTGTCTAGGTTGTGTTCTAGGACCCGTGCCACCAGGAATCCTCTCCAGACTACTTGACCACCCTGTGGTCAGATCTCTGTTCTGCCCTCTTCTCTACCCAGGGCTGCTGGTTGTGGTGGTGGAGGGAGGGATGCCTGTTTCCCTAGGTCTCCCAGGTGATTGGCACCTATGTGACTGGACCTTTTAGGAGTGTAGTATTGTTCCAAGTAGGCCTTGGAATATGACCTACCTCTTGCCATACTGCTCAGGCCAGTTTAGCCCATGAGCTGCCATGCAAAAGGCTTTCTCCAACATCTGATCTTGGCAGAAACTATACAAGTCTCCCCACCTGGTTCCTTCCTCCCACTGGGTCACAAGAATAGAAACTGATAAGAAGTTGGCCTGGTTGATGGAAGTTTTTTGGGTAGGCTGGGGAAAAGATTGTTCTAAGTTTGGAGCGGGGCACAAAAAAAGCCCCACCACATGTCAATGAAGGAAGTAGATAAGATCCTGGCCAAAAAGTTCAGTTTCTAGCCTATGGTGTCAGCTCTGCGTCCTGCTTAGCATTTGGGCGGGGCCCAGGAGCCAGATGTGACTCGAGGCTGCTGCTTGCTGGGCATGTGCAGTATGCCCATTTCATTCCAGGTGTCCACTTGCAGTCCCAAGAAATCAAAAGAACCACTGCCTCACAGGGAAATGTGGGGGCAGGATAGATTAAGAAGGGGGTCAAGGCCAGGAGTGGTGACTCACGGCTATAATCCTAGCACTTTGGGAGGCTGAGGCGGGCGGATCGCCATAGTTCAAGAGTTTGAGACCAGCCTGGCCAGCATGGCGAAACCCTGTCTCTACTAAAATACAAAAATTAGCCAGGCATAGTGGTGGGCGACTATAATCCTAGCTGCTTAGGAGGCTGGGGCAGGAGAATCACTTGAACCCGGGGGCGGAGGTTGCCAAGATCATGCCATTTCACTCTAGCTTGGGTGAAAGAGCAAAACTTGGTCTAAAAAAAAAAAAAGGAAGGGGGGGCCAAATTGTCAGTTGTGGTGTCTCTACCCCACTGATAACTTAGGAGCCCTTTGGAGGGATTTGCCTGGTACAAAGTAGGCCTCCATACCTGCAGCCTGGACTGTTGCTGTCACCATAGTGCCTGGCCCCAGTGGCTCTGGCAGACACCCCACCTTGGTAGCTTGGCTAGGCAGGAGGATGAAAGGTTATAGGCAGAGGCCATACCAACCCAGTGGAGGAGGCGAGGTCTGTGACTGGGGCTGATGATGAGAAAGAACCTTGTGTTCACCTGTACCTTTGAGTGTGATGCCAGCACTAGCCAGGCGAGCGAGCTGCTCCGACCTCTGGCCACCAGGCTGGGACAGGAAAGCCTCTGAGACCAGAGGCTGCTGCACCCCCAGGGCCTCATGTCCCACAATCTCTCAGCAAGATTCTCAGGGGCTTAGCTTGTCCTGTGTGTTGGAGCTTTGGGCTGAGCCTGTTTCAGTATGCCAGCCGGGTCACTGTGCCACTGCCCTCTGGTTTGCAGAGGGCCTCTGCCTATGCAGTGACTCCACAGACCCCGTCTTGCAGCTTTCCTTTCCACTGAAGCAGTCACTTCCTCTGCTGCCTGGCTCCCTGTCTTGCGGGTTCGCAGTGCTGGTGGTTGGATTGTGACCTCTCTCCTGGTATTTTCTCCCCTATTCTCACATCCCTCACAGGATCTGGGGATAGATGGTGGATTTTTTTTTTTTTTTGAGACGGAGTCTCGCTCTGTCGCCCAGGCTGGAGTGCAGTGGCCGGATCTCAGCTCACTGCAAGCTCTGCCTCCCGGGTTTACGCCATTCTCCTGCCTCAGCCTCCCAAGTAGCTGGGACTACAAGCGCCCGCCACCTCGCCCAGCTAGTTTTTTGTATTTTTTAGTAGAGATGGGGTTTCACCGTGTTAGCCAGGATGGTCTCGATCTCCTGACCTTGTAATCCGTCCGTCTCGGCTTCCCAAAGTGCTGGGATTACAGGCTTGAGTCACCGCGCCCGGTCAATGGTGGATTTTTAAGTCCAGTCCTTCAACTCTGGGCCACAAAGACTGTGGCCTGGAGGTTCCAGAGCATATCTCCTCTTTTCCTTGGTATGCATGGGTGGGACTTGGAGGTACCCTAGCTTAGCCCCTTGCCATCAGCCCCTGCTGGGGATCTGGCAGGCCTGAGCCTTTTCCAGGGTGGCCAGCCTGCCGGAGCTTATAGTGGAGGGAGGGTAGGAACCAGACCAGAGTCCCTTGCCATGGTCCACCCTTGATGTTGACATCCAAGAGTTGGGAGAGGGGGAGGGAATGCCCTGCCCTCCCTGCCACTTTGTGTGAGTCGCCCTGGCTGGGCTCCTTAGGAGAGCGTTTGTGTCCCTGCCCTGGAGTCTCCTCTTCCTGCTGTGTGCCCTTGCTCGGGGTTGTTCCAGGAAGCCTCTGGTGTGGGGGGCTGTGTTGCCACCAGCTGATTTCCTGCCCCAGGTGCGTGGGTAGGGGAGGAGAAGGTTGAAGGTTACCTGGAGAAATCGCTCACTTTGCTTCCCTTTCACCCCTCTCCTGGAGAGGACAGCAGAGTGCGCAGACGTTCTCTTCTAACCCTCTCACACCCAACCTGGTCCTCCACAACCAGGCTAGAGCGTGTCTATGTATCTGGGGAAGCCAGGGCTTGGGAAGGAGTGGACTGATCCATGTTTTGTGAAGGTCAAGGAAGGCCCACTTTGATGAGGGTGAGTTTGGCAGGGAGCATGGTCCTGCTCGCCGAGGGGGGCTTTAAGTAGAGGACTACGTCTGCCTTTTCCTCCTTGAAGCCCCAGCTCTGCCCTCAGCAGTAGTGCCCTGCTGGTGCTTAGTATTCCTGTCACTAGCTCTGCCTCCTTAGAGAGGGGAAAGTCTCCAGTTGGGACCCTGGGATGCCAGTCTCTGAGGTCAGCTGCCCCTGATACCTTGGCAGCCCTCCTGGAGGAAGGATAGCTGTCAAAGCCAAGGAGCCCTGACTTTGTGGTAGGCTGGAGGGCTTGCAGGAAGTCCTCAAAACAGGAGCTCCACCGCTGTGCTCCTTGACAGAGGAGGAAGCTGGCCTGATTGTTTCCTGAGAGGACCCACCAGACCGTAGGAAAAAGGGCTTGGCTAACGGGTCAATGAGGGTTGTTCCCAGTCTGGCTGCCACTGCCTGGTGTCGATCAATAACTGTTGGCAGAACACGCAAATCTTGTGTTTTTCTCTTGTGATTCAAAGCATACTCCAGACATGCAGATGAGCGCAGAAGGAAACAGAGGACCCTGACAGCTCCTCAGTGGCTCCTTATTATACATCCGCGGCGTGACCAAGATCAGAATCATAAGCAGTGATGAGCAGCCAAGCTACCTGGCGTTCTGAATCCTGTCTTGAAAGGAAATCAGAGCAGACTGTCAGCACCTTAGTCCCTTCACCCTGGGAGATATGTGGTCCAGTTTAATGGCCCCTTGGAGGCCATCAGAGGGCAGGGTTGGGAGATGAACTTCTAACACTCCCCCCGCCCCCCAGCCATGCCATGCCACCCCACATTCTCCAGACCCTCTCTGGCTTCCCCTGGGCTACCGTTTATTTATCCCACTTCCTACTTCCTCCAGAAGTCTCCCCTGGAGACTTGGGTTCCTCCCCCTGTCTCCTACCTTCAGGGTCTTCCACTCTTCTTCTGTCTCTGTTAATGTCTGAGGCTTTTGGCTCTGCAGAGAAACTCCTTATTATAATAACTTTATATTCTAGAATCTTGTTCCTGCCTTGTGGCTCTCTGGCCTCAAGACTCAGGGAGCTGTTTAGAACCACCTCAGGTCAGGCCTCTGCTCTGCAGGGTGTGCTAAAGTGGGGGCTGGGGAAGGGTCACGACCATGTTCCATAGGATGGACACACACCCTCCTCTGCTGGGTCTAGGGGCGAGGATCAACCAAGGTAGAGCTGGCCCTGAAACCGCAACCTTCCTGGAGGCTGGTGCCTGCTGGGAGTGGGGCCCCAGGGAGGCGAGTTCCTGTGAGAAGCGGGGGCTGAGAAGGTGGAGCAGGGCTGGGGTGCTGTGGAGCCAGAGTGAGGGCTGTGCGGGAGGGGTTTGTGCCTTGTGATGCCATGGGGCTCCTGCAGAGCTATGGCCCTCAGTCTGCCCAACCCAGGACCATAACCATGGAGTTAGAGCTTTATGTGTGCCTTTATGTAATCCTCATGGAACCCCTTCTAGATGGGCGCTATTCCCATTGCATAGATCAGGACGATGAGAGAAGTTACATGGTCAATAGCTGACAAGTGGCAAACCCACAATGTGAATCCAAGTTCTGCTAGGCACTTTCTTCATCTCGAGATGCTTTGAGCCGAGGTGAACGGGTGAGCGATCTGGAAAGCCCCAGCTGGGAGAACTGCAGCCTGCGGTGCTTAGGGGAGTGAGCTGCAGGAGTTCCAGGTCAGCAGCTGTGGCGGATGTCTGTTGCCGGGCCCTTAAGAGTAGCACGCTTCCACTGTCCCTGCTGTGGTCAGGCAGCTGCTTCAGCTTTACACGCACACCCCTTTCCCACAAGCTTGGATTTGCTCAATCTGGTTTGTACCTGAGGCCTCATGTTTCTGGGTGGTCCAAGAGAAGTTAGGGAAAGCTCTCACTTGTAGAATGTCAGAAATGGAAAAGTGGGGGCAGAATATAATTATCACTTTAATATGCATACTTATGTAATTCATAATAATAGTTTCAAAGCATTTTTTATAACCATCATTTCTTTTGATTTTTATAGCCCTGGGCTTATGTAGAGAGATGATACACTCAGTTGGGCAAGCATTTATCGATGCCTCCTATATGCAGGACAGTGCTAGGCGCTGCAGTGGTACGGAGATGAGGAATTAAATAGCATTGTCTCTGTACCCTGAGAGTTCTTAGGGTTTATAAGTGAGAGACACATACATGTCTTTTTAGTTTCAGTGTAGAATCTTAATAAATGTGGGCCAGATTTGGCTTGGGATCCAAATTAGTTTGTAAACCTTAGAGAGTAGGGTCTGATAAGAGATGAGGCTGGGGGAGAACCAGGTTTGGGCATCTCTGAATGCTATTTATGTTAAGGATCTTGACCTCGGCTGCATGAATAAGGGCACCCCATCTCATGCTTTTGAAATACATTAGCAGCTGAAAGAAATAGGTAAAACTGGAAATCACAGTGGTGGTCAGCAGTAACCAGCGCTGAGATCATCGAGGAGGAAGAGAGTGGAGGTAGGATTGCTTCCTTTTGATTGTTAAAGAATCTTGGAAGCTGGGCACATTGGCTCGCTCCTGTAATCACAGCACTTTGGGAGGCCGAGGTGGGTGGATCACTTGAGGTCAGGAATTTGAGACCAGCCTAGGCAACATGGTGAAACCCCATCTCTACTAAAAATACAAAAATTAGCCGGGCGTGGTGGTGTGCGCCTGTAGTCCCAGCTACTCAGGAGGCTGAGGCAGGAGAATCGTTTGAACCTGGGAGACAGAGGTTACAGTGGGTTGAGATCACACCACTGCAGTCCAGTCTCGATAGAGCGAGAGCCCATCTGAAAGAAAGAAAGAAAAGAAAGAAAGAAAGAAAGAGAGAGAGAGAGGGAGGGAGGGAGGGAGGGAGGGGGAGAGAAAGAAAGAACCTTGGAGCCTGGGCAATAAAGCAAGACCCCATCTCTACAAAAATAAAATAATCAGCTAGGTGTGGTGACATGTGCCTCCCAGCTACTTGGGGGGCTGCAGCAGGAGGATCACTCGAGCCATGGAGTTTGAGGTTGCAGTGAGCCGTCATCACATCACTGCACTTCACTCTGGGGGAGAGAGGGAGACCCTGTCTCTAATTAAAAGAAACAAAATAGCCTTTCTTCTTGGCCAGGCAAGGTGGCTCATGCCTGTAATCTCAGCACTTTGGGAGGCCTAAGGTCAGTGTAAGGTTAGCCGAGAGACAGGACGAGAAAGCAGGGGGGCGAGAGAGAGGATGAGAGAGAGAGAGAGAGAGAGAGAGAGAGAGAGAGAGAGAGAGAGAGAGAGAGAGACCGACCGAGAGAGACCGACCCAAGGTCAAGTGAATAAGTTTATTAACCTGCCGGGCTACTGCTCCACCACAGTCAGAGGAGACAGCCCTGAGCTTACAAAATGAGGGGTTTATATGGGGGAGAGAGACCCTGGGGTTGTTTGTCAGTTAACTTTACCATATATTATCTCATGACTGGCTTACAATATATTATCTTGTGAAAACAGGAATTTACAAGAGGGCATAACTTAGGTTTATCCACGTTTCTCATGACTTTCCCCGTGCCGCCTGGAGGGCTGTAATCTAGTAAGTTTGGTGACCTTGCTGTGGCGCCTAGATAAGGGTTCAGGAATGCAGCTGCAGAGTATTCAGGATAACTGTCAACTGCATTGTGGCAGAGGGGGCCTGGGGCAGCTTGTCCCTAACAGTCAGGAGTTTAAAACCAGCCTGGCCAACATGGCGAAATCCCATCTCTGCTAAAAATAGAAAAATTGGCCGGGCGCGATGGCTCACGCCTGTAATCCCAGCACTTTGGGAGGCAAAGGTAGGCGGATCACGAAGTCAGGAGATCGAGACTGTCCTGGCTAACACAGTGAAAACCTGTCTCTTCTAAAAAATACAAAAAAATTAGCCAGGCGTGGTAGCCGGCACCTGCAGTCCCAGCTACTTGGGAGGCTGAGGCAGGAGAATGGCGTGAACCCGGGAGGCGGAGCTTGCAGTGAGCCGAGATCACACTACTGCCTGGATGACAGAGTGAGACTCCATCTCAAAAATAAACAGAAACTTGACCTGGAAATTAAAAATAACCTGCTTGGCTTCTTGGTAACAGTTTAGACTAGAATTTGGTTCCTGAATTAATTGTTCTGATTTTCAGTGGAACTTCAGGCTGGGCCTGTGTTGGCAAACTGGGGACTTAAAGAGTCAGATGGGCCTTTCACTGGGGTGTTTATATGGCCAGTGTGCAGTTTTCACTAGTCAGGTGAAAGACTGAAATGAGCAAATGGTGTGGAAGAGACTGAAGTCCCGTGTTACCTGGGTCAGGGAAGGCCTGCCCAGACCGCATCTGAAAGATCCCGTTTGCATGTCTGCACGACCTATCCCATCCCTCTGTGGACTGCAATGAAGGTAGCAGTGGGAATGGGAGAGCAGTTTCAACTGGGCCTTTCAATCAGTTGACCCCAGGGTATCTCAGTCTCCTTCCCTCACTGTGTTGGCTAGAGTTCTATGAATCTTGTTAGAGATGGTTTGATACCTGTTCCCAAGAGATTAGTATTGGCAGGGATGCCCAGTTTCCTGGTACGAATAGTTAAATCCAATTCATCCAGTCAAGATGGCACTGTAAATTTATACTCTAAACACATAGCAGTAATACATAAAAGATAAAATTCTAAAAACATATTCATGCACGCCCCCGCTTTTCTACCCCCCACCACACTCAGCATGATAAATATCCCTGTGGATGAGAAATAGACAGGAACTCAAGGAAGAAAGCCGGGCTCAGAGCGGACCTGCTGGTCTCTGAATCTGGAAGCAGAAATTTGGGATAACAGAGCTATAAAGTGTTACACTTGGAGCATGGAATTAGAGCTAGGAAGTTGCTTGAATGCACAGGTTGGACAGTAGCCTGAGAAAAGTTGCTACTGACCATTTCCTGGGGCTATAGCTTATGTTATGTTTTGTTATGTTATGTTATGTTATGTTATGTTATGTTATGTTATGTTATGTTATGTTGTTATTTTCTGAGATGGAGTTTCGCTCTTGTTGCCCAGGCTGGAGTGCAATGGCATGATCTTGGCTCACCTCAACCTCCGCCTCCTGGGCTCAAGCGATTCTCCTGCCTTAGCCTCTGGAGTAGCTGGGATCACAGGCATGCGCCACCACACCCGGCTAATTTTTGTGTGTGTGTGTATTTTTAGTAGAGACAGGATTTCTCCATGTTGGTCAGGCTGGTCTCGAACTCCTGATCTCAGGTGAACTGCCCAGTTCGGCCTCCCAAAGTGCTGGGATTATAGGCGTGAGTCACCACACCTGGTCAGCTTTTTATTTTTTATAGAGACAGAGTCTCACTCTGTTGCCCAGGGTGGCGTGCAGTGGCAAGATCATGGCTCAGTGCAGCCTTGACTTCCCTGGTTCAAACGATCCTGCCACCTCAGCTTCCCAAGTAACTAGGGCTGTGGGCACTCACCACCACGCCCAGCTAACTTTTTTTTGAGACAGAGTTTCACTCTTGTTGCCCAGGCTGGAGTGTAGTGGCTCGATCCTAGCTCACTGCAACCTCCTCCTCCTGGGTTCAAGTGAGTCTTCTGCTTCAGCCTCCTGAGTAGCTAGGAATACAGGCATCTGCCACCATGCCCGGCTTATTTTTTGTGTGATTAATAGAGATAGGGTTTCACCGTGTTGGCCAGGCTGGTTGTGAACTCCTGATCTCAGGTGATCCACCTGCCTTGGCTTCCCAAAGTACTGGGATTACAGGTGTGAGCCACCATGCCCAGCCTCAAGCCATCCTTTCACCTTTGCCTCTTGACTTTCTGGGACCACAGGCGTGCGCTACCACACCTAATTTTTTTATTTTTTATTATAGAGATGGGGTTTTGCCATGTTGTCTAAGCTAGTTTTGAACTCCTGAGCTCAAGTGATCTGCCTGCCTAGGCCTCCAAAAATGCTGGGATTACAGGTATGAGCCACTGTGCCCAGCCTAGAAATAATATTTAAAGAGATAATGGCTTGGCGCGGTGGCGCAAGCCTGTAATCCCAGCACTTTGGGAGGCCGAGACGGGCGGATCACGAGGTCAGGAGATCGAGACCATCCTGGCTAACACGGTGAAACCCTGTCTCTACAAAAAAATACAAAAAAACTAGCCGGGCGAGGTGGCGGGCGTCTGTAGTCCCAGCTACTCGGGAGGCTGAGGCAGGAGAATGGCGTAAACCTGGGAGGCGGAGCTTGCAGTGAGCTGAGATCCGGCCACTGCACTCCAGCCCGGGCGACAGAGCGAGACTCTGTCTCAAAAAAAAAAAAAAAAAAAAAAGAGATAATGGCTTGAAATAATGACTTGAAATTTCTGATTTGAAAAAACAGCATGAACATCAAACAGGATAAATAATATGTCACTAGATATAATACAGTGAAACTACAGACAGTAGTAGGATTTTATTTTGCTTTCTGAGGCCACGTTGGAGGGCAGTGGCGCAATCACGGCTCACTGTGGCCTTGACCTGCGAGGCTCCCACCCCAGCCTCCTGAGTAGCTGGGCCTACAGAAACATGCCACCATGCCCGGCTAATTTTTGTATTTTTTGTAGAGACAGGGTGTTGTGTTGCCCAGGTTGATCTCAAACTCTTGGTCTAAAGCAATCCGCCCACTGTGGTCTCCCAAAGTGCTGGGATTACAGGCATGAGCTGCCATACCCCACGAGACTAAGAGAGTTAAAAACTACTGGAGTTAAGAAAGAATTCCAAGAATTGACAGTTAGATCACAAATAACATCTTATCAACATTGGGTGCCAGAAAACAATAGAAGAATGTCTTAGAAAAGCTCCTTGTTAACCTAGAATTTCATAGCCAGCTATCATTCAAGAATGAGGTAAAATAAAGGTATTTTTGGACAGGCTAAGACAGTTTTATCACCTACAGACCTTTGCTGAAAGAATGGTTACAGATGTACTTCAGTAAAAAGAAAAGTAAACCCCTGAAGAAAGATCAGGTTGTTGGTGCCAACAGTAAGCACAGAAGTGGATACATGTTGGTCAATTGAATTAACTTTTTTTTTTATTTTTTGAGATGGAGTTTTGCTCTTGTTGCCCAGGCTGGAGTGCAATGGTGCGATCTCAGCTTACCGCAACCTCTGCCTCCCGGGTTCAAGCGATTCTCCCACCTCACCCTCCTGAGCAGCTGGGATTACAGGCGTGTGCCACCACGCCTGGCTAATTTTGCATTTTTAGTAGAGATAGGGTTTCTCCTTGTTGGTCAGGCTGGTCTCGAACTCCCAACCTCAGGTGATCCGCCTGCCTCAGCCTCCCAAAGTGCTGGGATTACAGGTGTGAGCAAGGTGTCTCTCATGATCGTGAGATGGCTGCCATAGGTCCAGTCATTATATCATCAACCTGCGACATCCCAGGCAGGAAGGCACAGAGATCCTAGGAGAAAGGAAGCTTTCTTTTCATGTGCTGCTGCTGCTTTGTTGTTGTTGTTGTTGCAGTCACTGTCATCCAGGCTGGAAGGTGTGATCTCCGCTCCGCCCACTCAACTTCCACCTCCCGGGTAAAGTGACTCTTGTGCCTTAGCCTCCTGAGTAGCTGGAATTGCAATCACTTGCCCCCAAGCCCAGCTAATTTTTGTATTTTTAGTAGAGATGAGGTTTCACCACGTTGCCCAGGCTGGTCTCAAACTCCTGACCTCAGGTGATATGCCTGCCTCAGCCTCCCAAAGCGCTGGGATTACAGTCGTGAGCCACTGTGCCTGGCTGTTTATTTGGAAAGGAAAATCTTTCCAAGATGGCCCTAGCGGATACTCCCTTGGGTCTCATTGACCTGAGCCAGTCCATCCTCAAACCAATTCCTGGTGAAAAAGGGACAGGCTTGCTGTGGTTGGCTCTGGTTGGCTTTAGCCAGTCTTGCATCATCTGCCAGCACTGGGTCCTTAGCTGCCCAAACAAATCAGGATTCTGTTGGCAAGTGAAAAAGAGAGTGGCCGCTGGTAGGCAGCCAACAGTGTCTGCTACAGACGGCAAAACATAGAGACAAAAAAAAAAAAAAAAACAGATCTAAATGGGCTTTTAATTTTTTTTTTTTTTTTTTTTTTTTTTTTTTTTTTTTTTTTTTTGAGACAGAGTCTCGCTCTGTCACCCAGGCTGGAGTGCAGTGGCCGGATCTCAGCTCACTGCAAGCTCCACCTCCCAGGTTTACGCCATTCTCCTGCCTCAGCCTCCCAAGTAGCTGGGACTACAGACGTCCGCCACCACTCCTGGCTAGTTTTTTGTATTTTTTAGTAGAGACGGGGTTTCACCGTGTTAGCCAGGATGGTCTCGATCTCCTCACCTTGTGATCCGCCCATCTCAGCCTCCCAAAGTGCTGGGATTACAGGCTTGAGCCACCGCGCTCGGCCAGATTTTTTTTTTTTTTAAGGGAAAACTAGAATTGTTGACCACATTACCAAGGAAGAATAAGAATAGAGAATTTTATTGTTAAGCCACACCAAATTTCTGCCTTATTAAGGGAATGGCATTACTGAAAAACTGAAGACTTCATCAAGAAAATGTACACATAAGATTGATCTCTAAAAAAACTAAAGGAGTATAATTTCCAAACCAGGAGGGGGGAAAAAAGTGGTGAGGGTTGGGTGGGCGCGGTGGCTCACACCTGTAATCCCAGCACTTTGGGAGGCTGAGGCAGGGGAATCACGAGGTCAGGAGATCGAGACCATCCTGTCTAACATGGTGAAACCCCGTCTCTACTAAAAATACAAAAAAAAAAAAAATTAGTGGGGCGAGGTGGTGGGCACCTGTAGTCCCAGCTACTTGGGAGGCTGAGGCAGGAGAATGGCGTGAACCTGGGAGGCGGAGCTTGCAGTGAACCAAAATCAAGCCACTGCACTCCAGCCTGGGCGACAGAGCGAGACTCTGTCTCAAAAAAAAAAAAAAAAGGGTGGTGAGGGTGGAGATAATATGTCAACCCAAGTCAGGAAAAGAAAAAACTAAAGAAAAAATAGTAGACAAAACACTAAATAAGATAGTAACATAAGTCCAAAGTGAAATGGATTAAACTCATCTATTTGAAAACAAGAGTATCAGGTGAAATAAAAAGCAAAGAAGTCTGAGGGCTGAGCAAGGTGGCTCATACTTGTAATCTCAGCTCTTTGGGAGGCCAGGTTGGGAGGATCATTTGAGAACAGGAGTTTGAGATCAGCCTGGGCAACATAGCAAGACATCATCTCTACAACAACAAAAAAACAAACCAACAAAAGTAGCCTGGGCTGGGCACAGTAGTGCACACCTATAGTCCCAGCTACGTAGGAGGCTGAAGCAGGAGGCTGAGGCAGGAGTCTGAGAGTTCAAGTCCAGTCTGGGGAACATAGCAAGACTGTCTTTACAAAAAAAAAAGGCCAGGCGCGGTGGCTCAAGCCTGTAATCCCAGCACTTTTTTCATAAAATAGAGATGAGGTCTCGCTATTGCCCAGGCTGCAACCCCTGGACTGAAGCGATCCTCCAGCCTCAGTCCTCCAAAGTGCTGGGATTACAGGCTTGAGCCACCACGCCCGGCCTATTTTTTCTTTCTTTTCTTTTGTTTCTTTGAGCTATCTCCTACAGGAAGAGGCTGTTAGGGTGCAGCGTCGATCCTCGTCCAGTGAAGACTGACAGTTTATTTCTCTAGGACTTCATTGAAAGCCAAAGTTACGTTCTTGGTTTGAAGAAGGGTGTTAGCTCTTGCCTTCTGGGTTTCTGACTACAAATTCTGGGCAGCATCGGAGGTACCAGAGCTGAGATTTCAGCTAGATATCAAGTCAAGGCTGGATGTCCTGCAGGAAGGGAGTGACTGCCCGAGGGTTTGGTGCTGGTGAGTGGAAAGGGCCTGAGTCCCAAGGGTAGCACTGAGGGGTCTGTGCCAGAGGCTGATGCCAGGGTGTTGCAATGCGAGTGACTTCAGTTAACCAAGCAGGGTGGTGAAGTGGCCCATTCTCAGACAGGTCAAGGACAGGCCTTGCTGCTTTTGAGTTGTCAGGGAGGGAGGGGCTTTTGGTAACTGACCACCTGCCCCCCTCCTCAACTCCTTCTGCCTGATTTGGGTGCTGCCCCCCACCCAGGAGGCAGGGAATGTTCTGGATTGCTAGGCTGGCAGGGATCTGGGACACAGCGAATCTTTTGATGGTTGTACCCCAGTTAGTGGAAAAATGCTTTGGGAAGGCAGTGGGGGCTGTGGAAGGAGCTCTGGGCTTGAAGTCATCAGACCTGGCGTGGCGTTAAAGCATCTTCACTTCCGCCTGGCTGACCTTGTTCAGCTGGTCCTGGGACTCCTGCGCATACTAAATGAGAGGCTATCCCCCGAAAATGCTCAGAGGTTCATAAAGCATCGGGCCATTGGAGCAGTAGGCTGTGGCTTAATGCCTTTAGAAAGAGCTTTTGGACATGTCCTCAGGCTGTGTGTAAGTGGGTGGAGAGGGGCTTTATTTTTTGTCCTTCTCCCCTCCGTCCCAGAGGCAAGCAGCACCCATCCCCCCAGCCTCAGTGCCTTATTTTGACATTTCTTTTCTCTGCATACCAAGAAGGTTGTATTCAACTGTGCTGGTCTGAGGTGGTGCTCTCCTGTGCTTCATTAGGTTAATTCGTTGACGGTTGTCTCCTGGGATCTGACCGAGAATTGGCTCTAAAGCTGCTACAGCCTCCAAAACAGTCCCTGCTGTTCTCCTTTTGGGGCACTCTTGGCTTTGCTCCTCAATCCGGTGCTTTTGTTTTTTCCTTCCGTTTACCTGCGAGCTAGTGAGGGTCTCCTTTGACGTTCCTTGTACTGGGAGGTGGAAGCAGCTCAGGGCTGCATCTCCTGGGGATGGAAGATGGGGTCTTCAAGGCCCTTGCTGCCCCTGACCACTGGATCCTGGCTGCCAGTTGCTCTGGACAGCCTCAGCTACCTGGACATGGACCAGCCATTCAGGGGACATTTATTGATAAATGGTCTCCCCAAATTTGCCAAATTTGTGACCACAAACTTCTTAGAAGACTATAGTATTGGCACAGTGGCTCACGCCTGTAATCCCAGCACCTTGGGAGGCCAAGGCGGGTGGATCACTTGAGGTCAGGAGTTTGAGACCAACCTAGTCAACATAACGAAACCCCATCTCTGCTGAAAATACAAAAATTAGCTGGGCTTGGTGGTGTAGGCCTGTAGTCCCAGCTACTTGGGAGGCTGGGGTAGGAGAATTGCTTGAACCCAGGAGGCAGAGGTTGCAGTGAGCCAAGATTGCGCCACTGTACTCCAGCCTGGGCAACCGAGTGAGACTCCATTAAAAAAAAAAAAAAAAAATAGGCCATAGTGTTGCCTAGCCACCTCCTAAATTTCCCTAGTTACTTCCTTTCTCTTTTAGAAGACTATTTCACACCTGGTCTCTCTGTAAATCTCCAACCCAACAATAAAGGGAACCTCACTGTCTGTGCCGCTTGCTTGGCTTTGCCACCTGTCCCACATGAAGCCCCTCCAGGACCAGACTCGATGCCGTCATCTCTTGCTGCTCCTGGCCTTTTTTCCTTTGTTTGCCTCTTTTTCCTGCATCATAAATTTCTCCTCTAATAATTCATTCCCATCAGTGTACACACATTCTGGACCATCTCTCAGCTGAACCTCATTCCACACTCTTACATCCCATTCCTTTTTTTTTTTTTTGAGACAGAGTCTTACTCTGTCACCCAGGCAGGAGTGCAGTGGCGTGATCTCGGCTCACCACAACCTCTACCTCCCAGGTTCATGCGAGTCTCCTGCCTCAGCCTCCCAAGTGGTGGGATTATAGGCGTGAGCCACCGCACCTGGTTGTCAGTGGCTTTTAACCTATTGACCACAAACAATTTTAGAACATCACCCCAGAAGGAAACTGCAGCCCACTGGCAGTCATTCCCCATTCTCCTCTGTCCCCCAGCCCCTGGCAACTGGTAGTCTACTGTCTTTCTCTATGGATTTGCCTATTCTGTACATTTTATATAAATCATCCAGCATGGGGCCTTTTGTGCCTGGCTCCTTCTTTTTTTTTTTTTTTTTTTTTTTTTTTTTTTTTGAGACGGAGTCTCGCTCTGTCGCCCAGGCTGGAGTGCAGTGGCCAGATCTCAGCTCACTGCAAGCTCCGCCTCCCGGGTTTACGCCATTCTCCTGCCTCAGCCTCCCGAGTAGTTGGGACTACAGGCGCCCGCCACCTCGCCCGGCTAGTTTTTTGTATTTTTTAGTAGAGACGGGGTTTCACCGTGTTAGCCAGGATGGTCTCGATCTCCTGACCTCGTGATCCGCCCGTCTCGGCCTCCCAAAGTGCTGGGATTACAGGCTTGAGCCACCGCGCCCGGCCTTTTTTTTTTTTTTTTAAGACGTAGTCTTGCTCTGTCGCCCAGGCTGGAGTGCAGTGGCGCGATCTTGGCTCACTGCAAGCTCCGCCTTCCTGGGTTCTAGCCATTCTCCTGCCTCAGCCTCCTGAGTAGCTGGGACTACAGGCGCCCGCCACCACGCCCGGCTAATTTTTTGTGTTTTTAGTAGAGACGGGGTTTCACTGTGTTAACCAGGATGGTCTCAATCTCCTGACCTCGTGATCCACCTGCCTTGGCCTCCCAAAGTGCTGAGATTACAGGCTTGAGCCACCGCACCTGGCTGTGTCTGGCTTCTTTCACTTAGCAGGGGGTTTTCAGGTTCATCCATGCTGTAACAGGTACTAGAATTTGATTCCTTTTTATATCTGAATAATACTCCCTTGTATGTATATACCACATTTTGTTTATTTATGTATTGGTTGATGGAACTTTGAGTTGTTTCCATGTTGGCACTCTTATGAATAATGCTGCGTACAAGTTTGTTTGTTTGTTTTGAGATGGAGTCTTGCTCTGTCGCCAGGCTAGAGTGCAGTGGCGCGATCTCGGCTCACTGCAACCTCTGCCTCCGAAGTTCAAGCGATTCTTCGGCCTCAGCCTCCTGAGTAGCTGGGACTACAGGCACTGCCACCACGCCCAGCTAATTTATTTTTGTTTGTTTGTTTGTTTGTTTGATTTTGAGACGGAGTCTTGCTCTTTCGCCCGGGCTGGAGTGCAGTGGCCGGATCTCAGCTCACTGCAAGCTCCGCCTCCCGGGTTTACGCCATTCTCCTGCCTCAGCCTCCCGAGTAGCTGGGACTACAGGCGCCCGCCACCTCGCCCGGCTAGTTTTTTGTATTTTTAGTAGAGACGGGGGTTTCACCGTGTTAGCCAGGATGGTCTCGAACTCCTGACCTCGTGATCAGCCCGTCTCGGCCTCCCAAAGCGCTGGGATTATAGGCCTGAGCCACCGCGCCCAGCCCCTTTTTTTTGTTTTTTTTTTTTGAGATGGAGTCTCGCTCTGTCCCCCAGGCTGGAGTGCAGTGGCGCAATCTCGGCTCACTGCAAGCTCTGCCTCCTGGGTTCACACTATTCTGCCTCAGCCTCCCAAGTAGCTGGGACTACAGGCGCCTGCCACCACGCCCGGTTTATTTTTTCTATTTTTAGTAGAGACAGGGTTTCACCATGTTAGCCAGGATGGTCTTGATCTCCTGACCTCGTGATCCACTTGCCTCGGCCTCCCAAAGTCCTGAGATTACAGGCGTGAGCCACCGTGCCCGGCCTAATTTTTGTATTTTTAATGGAGATGGGGTTTCACCAAGTTGGCCAGATGGTCTTGATCTCTTGAACTAGTGATCCACCCACCTTGGCCTCCCACAGTGCTGGGATTACAGGCGTGCCCAGCCATGTGTACAAGTTTTTATGTGAACCTAAGTTTTTATTTCTCTTGAGTTTATACCTAGAAGTGGAATTGCTGAGTCATATGTTATGGTGACTGGACATTTAATCTTTTGAGGAACTGCCAGACTGTTTCCCAAACCGACTGCACCATTTCACATTCCCACCAGCAAAGTCTGAGGGTTCCAATGTCTCTGCGTCCTCACTAACACTGGTTATTATCTGTCTTGTTAATTATAGCCACCCTGATGGGCAGGAAGTGGTATCTGATTATGGTTTTGATTTGCATTTCCCTAATGATTAATGATGTTGAGCATCTTTTTTTTTTTTTTTTTTTTTTTTTGAGACAGAGTCTCGCTCTGTCTCCTAGGCTGGAGTACAGTGGCCAGATCTCAGCTCACTGCAAGCTCCGCCTCCCTGGTTTAAGCCATTCTTCTGCCTCAGCCTCCCGAATAGATGGGACTACAGGCGCCCGCCACCTCGCCCGGCTAGTTTTTTTTTTTTTTTTTTTTTTTTGTATTTTTAGTAGAGACGGGGTTTCACCATGTTAGCCAGGATGGTCTCGATCTCCTGACCTCGTGATCCGCCTGTCTCGGCCTCCCAAAGTGCTGGGATTACAGGCTTGAGCCACCGCGCCCGGCCGACGTTGAGCATCTTTTCCTGTGCTTGAGTCTTGCAATACCCCTGGATCAGTCATTGTGAAGGTCACCACTGCCCTCCATCCAGTGGTCGATTCTCAGTCCTCACCTTACTTTTTCAAACACTTGACACTGTTAATTCCTCCTTCATTCTCGAAACTTTCTTCTCTTGGCTTCCCAGAGGCAGGGCTGTTTTTTCCTCCTACCTCACTGGCTTTTTCTTTCCTGGCTTCTCTTTTAGACAGCAGAGTGCCCCAGGCTCTGTCCTCAGCCGCCTACTCTTGTTTGTGGCAGACCCTCCCTAGATGATTTCTTCTGGTCCTATAGTTTTAAGAATTAACTGTATGTACTCTGATGACTCTCAAATATATCCCTCTAACTCTGACCTCACCCATGAGCTTCAGACAGGTGTGTCCAACTGCCTGTTCCATCTGCATGTGAATGTCTAAAAAACTTTTTTTTTTTTTGAGTTGGGGTATCACTCTGTCACCCATCCTGAAGTGCCATGGCATAATCACGGCTCGTTGCAACCTTGAACTCCTGAGCTCAAGTGATCCTTACACTTCAGCCTCCTGAGTAGCTAGGACTACAGGCACGTGCTACCATGCCCAGCTAATGTTTTTACTTGTTTGTTTGTTTGTTTGTTTGAGACGCAGTGTCACTCTGTTGCCAGGCCGTAGTGCAGTGGTGCGATCTCAGCTCACACAATCTCTGACTCCCTGGTTCAAGCAATTCTGCCTCAGCCTCCCGAGTAGCTGGGATTATAGGCACCCGCCACCACGCCCAGCTAATTTTTTGTATTTTTAGTAGAGACAGGGTTTTGCCATGCTGACAGGAAAGTCTCAATCTCCAGACCTCGTGATCCACCCGCCTCGGCCTCCCAAAGTGCTGTGATTACAGGTGTGAGCCACCATGCCCAGTGTTTTTACTTTTTTGTAGAGACGGAGTCTTGCTGTATTGCCCAGGCTGGTCTCAAACTCCTGACCTCAAGTGATCTTCCCACCTTGGCTTCCCAAAATGTTGGGATTACAGACATGAGCCACCACATCCGGACTAAAAGACATTTTAAATTTAACCAGAACTTTTGTTTTTTCTCAGCAAAACCCATTAATTTTCTGTCTTTTCTGTATAGTGAATGGCACCTCCATCCACCAGGTTGCTCAGGCCACAGCCTCCATGTCTCCCTGATTCCTGTCTTCTTCTTCCCACCCTGTTCCCCTCTTCCCTTCCCCCATGGGCCCCCTCCTTGTACCCGCCAACTACCCTACTAGTTAGGCCCTTCAGAGTACATCCAGCCATTTCTCACCACCTCCACCACCTGGGATATTGAAGCAGTTCCTTTCTGGTCTCCCTGCTAGTGTTATGCAACAGCCAGAGTAGTCCTTTAATAAAACATGTTTTAACCTAAAAGCATTTTAGATTTTTACTATGAAATACATCATAGACTCAAAGTAGTATATATCGTGTTTGTGCTCTTTAAAGAATAAACATAAGAAATACTCCATGGCCAGGTGCAGTGGCTCATGCCTGTAATCCCAGCACTTTGGGAGGCCAAGGCGAGTGGATCACCTGAGGTCAGGAGTTGGAGACCAGCCTAGCCAACATAGTGAAACCCCGTCTCTACTAAAAATACAAAAAATTAGCTGGGTGTGGTGGCACACGCCTGTAATCCCAGCTACTCAGGAGGCTGAGATAGGAGAATTGTTTGAACCCAGGAAGTGGAGGCTGCAGTGAGCCAAGATCATGCCACTGCACTCCAGCCTGGTGACAGAGCAAGACTCCGTCTCAAAAGAAAAAGAAATACTTCTGTACCCACCACCTGCATTACGAGGTATGCAGTACTCCTGAAGCCTCTTCAGCCCTCCTTATTTCATCTACCTCTCTTCCCCCTCCAGAGGAATTCCCTGAATTTTGTGGTGTTTCCTTGATTTTCTCTATTATTATCTTTATAGAGAGGCATAGACAATGTCTTGCTTAACTTTGCATATTTTTTAGCTTTTCATGGATTCATGCTGTGATCATTTATCCATGACTACTCTTTTTGCTCGATATAATAGTTTTTTGGCCATATTCATCCCTGTTAATGTCTGAAACTGGAGTTCATTCGTTTTACTATATGGCACAAAATGCACCACAATTTATCCCTTCTTTTTTTTGAGACAGAGTTTCGCTCTTGTTGCCCAGGCTGGAGTGCATTGGCGTGATCTCTGCCTCTGGGGTTCAAGCGATTCTCCTGCCTCAGCCTCCCGAGTAGCTGGGATTACAGGCATGTGCCACCATGCCCAGCTAATTTTGTATTTTTAGTAGAGATGGAATTTCTTCATGTTGGTCAGGCTGGTCTCAAACTCCCGACCTCAGGTGATCCACCCGCCTCGGCCTCCAAAAGTGCTAGAATTACAGGCGTAAGCCACTACGCCTGGCCTTTTTTTTTTTTTTGAGACAGGGTTTTGCTCTTGTCACCCAGGCTGGAGTGCAATAGTGTGATCTTGGCTCACTGCAACCTCCGCCTCCTGGGTTCAAGTGATTCTTCTGCCTCAGCCTCCCGCATAGCTGGGATTATAGTTGGCCACCACAACGCCAGGCTGAGTTTTTGTATTTTTAGTAGAGATGGGGTTTCACCATGTTGGCTAGGCTGGTCTTGAACTCCTGACCTCAGGTGATCCACCTGCCTCGGTCTCCCAAAGTGGTGGGATTACAGGCATGAGCCACCGGGCCTGCCTTCTCCGAGCTCTTTATATCGAGGTATGCATGGGCTTATCATGAATGATCTGAGTAGCTGTGAAGGGGAGCGAGCCCATGACGCAGTGGGCAGCTGAGAGGCACCGGTAGAAATCAACTGTGAGAGAGTCAGTGCCAGGTCACTTTTGGGATTTTTAGTGCGTGTCAGTGGGCCTCTGAATTTTTTTTTTTTAGCTCCTTCCCATGGCTCCATTTGCCCTCACCACAGCAAGCTGAGCAGCCTAAGTTTGCAGTAACACCTGGACCTGGGGTTCCCAAAGCAAGGGCCTTTGCCAGATGCTCTGCTTCTCTGCTCTTTCCAAACATTGTCAAAACCAGGGATTTTCCTTTCCCCAACAGGCAGCGCAATTCCGTCAGGTGCCCCCTGCGTTGATCTAGCCTCCCAAAGAGTTAATGACCCCTGATTGAGTTGCTTCTTTTGGAAGCCTCTTGTGCCAGCTTTGCCCAGCCCCGGCCTTCAGTGGCCACTGCAGGACTGCCTAGCCAGAAACCAGGTCTCCCCAGGCAGGACCTCTTGCTCCCATCAACTGCAAAGTCACTGCCTTTCAGGGCCACCTGCCTCATGACTGGCTCTCCTCAGGTCACAGGAAGCTGGGAGCGGAACCCTGAAAGAACTTGAGTTCTTTCCTTAGATGCTGGGCATGCAGCAGGCAGAGGGAGACTGAGAGGAGACAAGGACCTGGCTTCCCGTCTACAGTCTGTTCAGTCAAGGCCATGACTAGAGTGGGATCTGCTAAATGGGTACAGCAGAACATTGGAAGAAGCAACTTTGAGCCAGTGCTGCTGGGGTCTCAGTGGATTAGAGCCAGGAGCCCTGGTGAGGCCTGTGGGCGGGGCTTCACTTGAGACCCTGAGAAGCCAACTCCACATCTCCTTCCCTCTCACCCTTGAGCCCTGGGTGGTTTGGGGAGGCCACAGCCTTTCTGTGCCCTGACCTATCCCAAAGTCACCTGCACTCACAAGGTTGTGACCTTAGGTAGGTTCCTCTACTTTTGTGAACATCATTTTCCCACCCAGAATAATGTCCTTATTGCAATATGCTCGTTCCATTCCCTGCTGGCTTTGTGGCCACAAATGGAGGGGCAGCTAGGTTTCTTGAACACAGAGCCTGAGAGGCCTTGTCTGCAACTGCTGGAATCAGCCAGGAAACCCCAAAAGTGGGCTGGAGACTTCAACAAGGACCGGGAACAGGGCTGCGCTGAGAGGCCCAGGGGCTAGGTCAGCAGAGCCGCTAGGCGGATTTGGAGGGGAGTTGGGGAGAGGCGAGGCAGCCAGCTTTGCAGGATTCCAACGGCACAGAGCCAGTGCTCAGGGGTTCCCTTCTCAGCGTTCCTCTCACCTGCTGTGATTCCCTCGCACCTGGCATGGATCCGCGCTTCTTTCCTTATGGCTGAGACCCAAACTGCCTACAAGTGGCCTCTTTTCCCTGTTCTTGCCTGCAAGGGTAGCATGGGGCCTTAGGCTGTCAGCGCTACCCGGGACCCTGGCATTCACTTTGTCCATAATGTACATATGGATGTAGGCAACTGCCCTCAGGGCTGTCTGGGGGCAGGACCAAGCCCAGCAACCACACCTCCTGACACAGCCAGGTTCTTCCCCAAGGTCGGAGCTGACAGGACTGTTCATGGTTCACTGACTGGACCCAGCAATGCCTCATCGATAATCCACAGTCGAGAGAAGAGGGGCAGTCAGAGACCGGCCAGCCCTCCCTTCTGACTGGGAGAGGCCTCTGCAGGCACTAACAGGCTCCTGTGGGGGCAGTCAGCATCCATAGTCCCCTGGGATCTTCTCTGGGCTGTTCTCTCTGACATTTCACCTGAAACTCACTGTACATAGCTGGGCTAGGAACCTTCTAAATCTGATACTTCCAGCATGTGGCTTAGGGAAAATCACTTGACTCCTTGTTTACCTTCTGGCTAAGAAGTGAAAACTCTGGGTTAATCTAGTCCTCCAGGCCCTGGAGTCCCACAGAGTGATGCTATCTGTACAACTAGAGGGCAGAGCCCTTGGTCATGTCCACCCTCTGATTAAGTGGGCATCTCCTCTGCTGCTAGCTTTGTCCTCTCTGGGACTTGGGGTGGGCTTGGGACAAAGCCTGGTGCCAGGACAAACCCTGGTGCCCGTGCGATTCATCTGCACATTATTTCTCCTCTCTGCCATTCTAGGGTCGTGCTGCGGTAGCCTGTCACCCAACATGTGAAAGGGAACCTGTCAGGATTACTGCAAGCTAACAGCAGGACAAGCTGGCCCCGGGGAGCGGGGATGGGCAGAGCAGCTGCTGAACCTGGGCCAGCAGTACCAGGAAGGAGACCTGGGCCCTGGTGGGGAGCTCAGCACACGCTCGCCTGACCCAGATGGTATTGGACACAGTGCCCCGCTGAACGGCAGCTGTTCCCAACGCCAGAGGACCCCACAGCCACAGTAGGAGCTTTGCGACCCCTATGCAACTGCAGCTGGGGCTGGGGCCACGAGGAGAAGGGACCAGCACCTCATATGGGAAGCAGTAGGGCAGGACCTACCAAGAAAAGGATCTCAATCTCTGCAGCGAAGTTTTCCAACACTCACAGCCTTCCTGTTTTTCTCCTCTCAGGGCTGGGGTCTGGCTTCCCTCCTCTGGCAGAGGTTTTGGGCCAGGAGGACCAGCCAAGGTGGGACACTTGCATGGAACCCAGGTCTCCTGAAGCCCATGTGCTCTCTGTTGTGATTGGAGTTCTAGGGCTTCCCCACTGCCGGGGACGAGGGGCCGCCTCATTGTCTGCTCATGAACCACAAGGACTCCGACTGCTCCAGACTGGATTATTTCAAGCCGCCAAAGAGGGGGACCCCTAGAGCTGGCAGCCAGCAATCCCAAGGGACTAGAGGGCTGCGATGGACTGACCTCCCCCTCACCAGGGTGGCGGGAGAGGCAGAGCCTCTGTGGCCCAGCTAGTGACAGACCCGATGAAGCCCTAAGCAAGGGCCCCACCTGACTCAGGGACAGGACAGCCACTCCTGCCAATGTGCGTTCTCCCCACATTGAGGGAGGGCGTGGCAAGGGACCCCTGCCACTGTCCTCTGCTGCAGCACGTGCCCCTATGCCCTTTGCATGTGGTGCCAGAATAGACAGGCTACGCTGTGGCTGGCCCCTCAGTGGGCTGGGAAAGGAGTGGCCACGGTGACCACCACCCACCTGCCGGCACCATGAAGTGCTCCCTGCGGGTGTGGTTCCTCTCCGTGGCCTTCTTGCTGGTGTTCATCATGTCCCTGCTCTTCACCTACTCGCACCACAGCATGGCCACACTGCCCTACCTGGACTCGGGGGCCCTGGGTGGGACGCACCGGGTGAAGCTGGTGCCCGGCTATGCCGGCCTGCAGCGCCTCAGCAAGGAGGGGCTCTCGGGCAAGAGCTGCGCCTGTCGCCGCTGCATGGGTGACACCGGCGCCTCCGACTGGTTTGACAGCCACTTTGATGGCAACATTTCCCCCGTCTGGACCCGAGAGAACATGGATCTTCCACCGGATGTCCAGAGGTGGTGGATGGTAAGAGCTGCTGCCCCCTTCCAGGGATCTGTCCCTCGGTTTTAAAGCCACTCAGGGCCCCCTCTTGGATTTCTGGCCCCCAGAGCCTTGACAAAGTGTAATGCCCGTTTGACCAAGCCATTTATAGGATCACAGATGACTGAAGGGCAGAGCGAGCATTGACCTGATGGAGTGGACTAGTATTTTCCAGTGCCTGTAGCACCCGAGCATAGGCCAGAAATGCCTCCTGGACCAGGCAGGCAGCACGGATGCAGGGAGCAGGTGGGAGTGAGGAGTACAGCCATGGGGGGCCTGCCCCAGAGGAAGAAGGCAGCCACCCCTCGGCCCCAGCAGTCGTTGCTGCACAAGGCTGGATCTGGGTTTTTTTTTAAAGCAAACCCAGAAATCCAGATTATAAAACTAAGTATCCTAATTTATGAACATTGACTCACAATAATTGTTTTTTGTTTGTTTGTTTGTTTGTTTTTTGAGATGGAGTCTCATTCTGTTGCCCAGGCTGGAGTGCAGTGGCGCCATGATGGCTCACTGTAACTTCTGCCTGCAGGTTCAAGTGATTCTCCTGCCTCAGCCTCCCTAGTAGCTGGAATTACAGGCATGCGCCACCACCCTCAGCTAATTTTTTTGTATTTTTAGTAGAGACGGGATTTCACCATGTTGGCCAGGCTGGTCTCAAACTCCTGACCTCAGATGATCCTCCCGCCTCAGCCTCCCAAAGTGCTGGGATTACAGGTGTGAGCCACTATGCCCAGCCGAAATAATTGTAAATACCATTATAACAGAGCTTCTTGCTTGGTTCTTTACAATTTCTGGAAGACTTTTTACTGGGCTGGGATAAGAAAGCCTTGTAGGGAAGGCCAGGCGCGGTGGCTCGTGCCTGTAATCCCAGCACTTTGGGAGCCCAAGCTGGGTGGATTACGAGATCAGGAGTTTGAGACCAGCCTGACCAACATGTCGAAACCCCGTCTAGTAAAAATTAAAAAAAAAAAAAATAGCCAGGCATGGTGGCAGGCGCCTGTAATCCCAGGGACTCAGGAGGCTGAGGCAGGAGAATCGCTTGAACCTGGGAGGCAGAGGTTGCGGTGAGCCAAGATCACGCCACTACACTCCAGCCTGGGCAACAACGTGAGACTCTGTCTCAAAAAAAAAGAAAAGAAAAGAAAGCCGTGTAGGGAAGACTTAATCTATTTTATGAAATAAAGTATTGCCTGATTCTAGAGTTAAAAAAAAACAAGCAATGTAAAGAACCGTCAGGGGCTAAGGGAGTTGAAGGGGTGGGGCTGGGGGGTTCTCCCTGTCTTTCCAGTCATCACTTTTCTGCTACTTGTAATTCCTTCTGCCTTGCTCCAAGGCTCTGGAGTGTCACTCCCCAGGCTCTGCAGGCCATCTGGTTGCCACACATGTCATGGGTGGAACCATGTCAGCACTGAGCCCCTGCAGGCTCCCAAGCTGTGAGGGATGAGCTCATGTGATCGGGCTTATCAGAACGATGCCACAGAACATGCCTTCCAGCCCAGACTATCAGAGTGCCCGAGGACCGGGGTCTGCAGAGCTGGGGCCACTAGGAGCCCCGTGGGCTCTTACTGTGACAGCTTTTTTTTGATACAGGTTATCACTGTCTTTGCAGTGGCACAGTCTTGGTTCACTGCATCCTTGACCCCTCCCAGGCTCAAGCGATCCTCCTACCTCAACTTCAGAGTAGCTGGGACTACAGGCACGCACCATCATACCTGGCTAATTTTTATATAGGAATTCTCATCTCAGAGTCAATCTCTCCCTACAGATCAATCTCCCATCCCCCCTGAACAGGCCCTGCTCACCCACAAACCCATTGAGTTATGGCTCCATCCACAGAATGTTTTATTTTATTTTTATGTGGGTTTTTTTTTTTTTGAGTAAAAATAATTCCAACACTTTTGAGTAAAAGTAATTTACTTTTGAGTAAAAGTAATCCCACACCTTGGGAGGCCAAGGCAGGTGGATCACCTGAGTTCAGGAGTTTGAGACCAGCCTGACCAACATGAAGAAACCCCGTGTCTGCTAAAAATACAAAATAAGCTGGGTGTGGTGGCGCATGCCTGTAATTCCAGCTACTCGGGAGGCTGAGGCAGGAGAATCTCTTGAATCTGGGATGCGGAGGTTGCGGTGAGCCAAGATCGTGCCATTGCACTCCAGCCTGGGCAACAAGAGTGAAACTCTATCTCAAAAAAAAAAAAAAGAAAGAAAAATGAGGATTTCATTTTTCTTATTTCATATGAAATCCTTACTTTCATTGTCTCTTGAAAAATGGGAAACACGGCCGGGCGCGGTGGCTCAAGCCTGTAATCCCAGCACTTTGGGAGGCTGAGGCAGGCGGATCACAAGGTCAGGAGATCGAGACCATCCTGGCTAACACGGTGAAACCCCGTCTCTACTAAAAAATACAAAAAACTAGCCGGGCGAGGTGGCAGGCGCCTGTAGTCCCAGCTACTCGGGAGGCTGAGGCAGGAGAATGGCGTGAACCCGGGAGGCAGAGCTTGCAGTGAGCTGAGATCTGGCCAGTGCACTCCAGCTTGGGTGACAGAGCGAGACTCCGTCTCAAAAAAAAAAAAAAAGAAAAATGGGAAACTTTGGCCCTTCTGGGCTCATGATCCCACGTGGCAACAATTGGCTCAAGTTGCCCTTCTTTGCCGGGGCTCAGATCTGTTGGGTGTGGACCTTACCTACCATGTTACTCCCGTGTGGTACCTGCTGGGCCCGTAAGCATCTGATTGGTGCTGCCTCGTTTCATGGTCTTTGACCACCAGCTGGTTGGTACAGGTCTCGCTGGTAGGAGGGGACACCAGGACACCAGTTCTATTCCAGCCATTCTGGCTCTGAAAGAATTATCAGCCTCTCTGCCCTTCCCTGGGTGGGGTCTCAGGGAGTGGCTGGACTTTGCCCTAGACGCGGCTTCTGCAACCCCAGTCCTCAGCCTCAGTGCTGAGGGCGCCCCCTGTAGGCTGACCAGGAAGGAGCCCCTGAAGGAGGCTGCTCTGTTCCGTGGCCCAGGCCTGCAGGTTCCCAGAGAATGTGTGAAAGGCACCTTGATCCAGAGCCCCTTCTAGTGCATCAGAGCCACCCGTGACTAGCAGGGCACCCAATCTCTGGAGGTTGAGACTCACTCACAACTGGGGACTTCGCTGTCGTTGAGAGAGGGAGACACCCTCACTGCCCAGAGGAAAGAACCCCTGTTCCCTGGCAGAGCCCTGGAGAAAGAGGCCTGTGCCCAGGCACTGGAGAGTGAGAGCAGAGGAGGGGAGGATGGGGCCCCTCCTTCACACACCTCTCCCCTTCCTCATTTCCCGTCTTCCCCTCCCTTCCATAGATGCTGCAGCCCCAGTTCAAATCACACAACACCAACGAGGTGCTGGAGAAGCTGTTCCAAATCGTGCCCGGCGAGAACCCCTACCGCTTCCGGGACCCCCACCAGTGCCGGCGCTGTGCTGTGGTGGGGAACTCCGGCAACCTGCGGGGCTCTGGCTATGGGCGGGACGTGGACGGACACAACTTCATCATGAGGTGAGCCCCTGCAGAGCCCAAGGGTGGGCCCAGGACGGGCCTCCAGGAGGGGGACTGCTCTCCTCTGCCTTGTCTGGCAGAGTGCATGCTGCCAGTTACCAGTGTGCTGTAGGGCCCTGCCTCCCAGCGTCTTTCATAGCAGGCTTGGAGCTCTCTCCTTTGCCTGTTTGGGGTGGATGGAGAGCCAGAATCCCAAATCTAAGCTTTGCTTGAGGCCTGCACTCTGTTTCCAATGCTCTGAATTCCTCTGGAAACAGCTAACATTAGATTCCTGGCTGACATTTGGTGAAAAATCCTACCAGAGGCAGGGCACGGTGGCTCTTGCCTATAATTCCAGTGCTTTGAGAGGCTGAGGTGGGAAGATCGCTTGAGCCCCAGGAGTTAGAGACCAGCCTAGGTAACATGGCGAAACCCTGTGTCTGCAAAAAATTTTTTTTTTTTTTTTTTTTTTTTTTTTTTTTTTTTTTTTTTTGAGACGGAGTCTTGCTCTGCCGCCCAGGCTGGAGTGCAGTGGCCGGCTCTCAGCTCACTGCAAGCTCCGCCTCCCGGGTTCACGCCATTCTCCTGTCTCAGCCTCCCGAGTAGCTGGGACTACAGGCGCCCGCCTCGTCGCCCGGCTAGTTTTTTGTATTTTTTAGTAGAGACGGGGTTTCACCGTATTAGCCAGGATGGTCTCGATCTCCTGACCTCATGATCCGCCCGTCTCGGCCTCCCAAAGTGCTGGGATTACAGGCTTGAGCCACCGCGCCCGGCCGTCTGCAAAAAATTTTTAAAGATTAGCTGGGCATTGTGGCGTGTGTCTGTATTCCCATCTACTAGGGTGGCTGAGGCAGGAGGATTGCTTGAACCCAGGAATTCGAGGCTACAGTGAGCTATGATTGTACCAGTTCACTCCAGCCTGGGCAATAGACTGAGACACTGTCTCAAAAACAAAAATTCCCACCAGAAGCCGGCCCTGTCCTCCTCATCCCCTCAGCAGCTGAGCAAGGAGTGAGGGCCCCAAGCCCAGCTAGCATCCTGCTTCTTAGCAGCAGGTGATTTTCTCTGGCAGACGCACGGAAGGCAGATGTTGTGGGTGCTAAAAGGAGCTGTTTGGTATTTACTCTGGGGCTCATTCATTCGCAAGACGTCTGTTCCCCTCCGTGAGGAGGGGAGAAGAGTTGGGAGGGCATTCAGTCCTGACCGAGACTCTGCAGTGAAGGCCTGGGCATGAACAGGGAACGGGGGCAGGCTCACGACCTGAACATGGGCTGCTTGCTCTGCTGCAGAGCCTGTGTTTTCTGACGTCCCCCCTTGACTTGGCTGGGGACAAGAAATGCCACAGTGGGGATCCTTCTACCCAACTCCTTGATAGAGGAAGAGCCTGAAGAACCGAGATCCTGCCAATGCCCAGTTTTCACTCACCTCTTAGGATGAGCACTGCAGAAAAACCAGGTCTCCCAGGAGGCAGAAGGAAGGGCTTTGCCTTAGAAACTGTTACTGTCTCCATAGCAACACAAAGGCAGCAATATGTCTCGGAGGCATTCAGCATTCCATGTAAGACCTTCCTCATGTTGGGAAATGGTGCAAGTGGGAGGGTGAACAGGATGGACTGGACCCTGTCCAGGACCCTGGAACCACCTGAGGGTATCCATATCCTCCAACTGCTGATACCCCAGTGGGAGAGAGATGGGATGGGAACTGGTCTTAGGGGGCTCTCTCCTCTCCCCAGACACCATGGCCAGGTTGGGAATTGAGGCATCTGTCACTTCCATGCAGCTCTGGGCACTCGGAAAGCCCAGGACAGTGCTCTCAGCTGCCTGAAGCACCTGCATCAAGTTGGAGCTTTCACTGGGCAGGCACCTACGTGATGGTCAGGAGGCTCCTGTGTGGAAGCCCTGCAGGCCCAAAAGGACTGCCTCTAAGTTTCCTGGCCGGTACTGTCAGGCAGGGCTGCAGAAAGAAATGTATAAGGCTGGGTGCAGTGGCTCATGCCTGTAATCCCAGCACTTTGGGAGGCCGAGGCAGACAGATCACCTGAGGTCAGGAGTTCAAGACCAGCCTGGCCAACATGGTGAAATCCCATCTCTACTAAAAATACAAAAATTAGCTGGGCATGGTGGTGCATAACTATAATCCCAGCTACTCAGGAGGCTGAGGCAGGAGAATCGTCTGAACCCAGGAGGCGGAGGTTGTAGTGAGCCAAGATCACGCCATTGCGCTCTAGCCTGGGCAACAAGAGAGAAACTCTGTCTCAAAAGAAAAAAAAAAAAAAAGATTTATAGATGCTTCCTCCCTGGGGCCAGGTAAGGAAGTGGGGTGGTATAGAGTGGACCCCAGAATCACTTTCTGGAAGGGGTGACCCGGGTAGTAATTGGCCATCTGCTGGTCTAAGGAACTGGCTGGCAGTGGATAAGCTGGGCTTGCTGGTGTGAGCCTGTAGTCCTAGCTACTCGGGAGGCTAAGGCAGGAGGATCATTTGAGCCCAAGAGTTTGAGGCTGTGGTGAGCTGTGATGGCACCACTGTACTCTAGCCTGGGCAACAGAGCAAGACCCTATCTCGAAAACAAAAACAACAGATGGCACTGGGGGTGACTCCAATTGTAGGCATATCCAGGTTTGGAACCAATGGTCCTGGAAGCAAGACCCACTGGAGGGCTGAGCTGAGTTACACCAAGATGATGGCCTGATCCACCTGTGCCCCGGCCACCTCGCTGCCATTCCCTCCTCCTCTTTGTCCTCTGAGCCCTGTGGACCGCTTCAAGTCCAGTTAAGCTGGTCTTGCCTCAGTTGGCCTGCATATCCATCCACAACTCCGAGAACAGTGCCCTCTAGACAGGAGGCGTGCCACAGATACATGCAGGAGTGAAGGGGACTAGGCAGCTAACACCAGGTGCTAACCAGGGAGTACACACCCCACTTGCGCCCTGGTCTGAATACTTCTTTTTTTTTTTTTTTTTGAGACGGAGTCTCGCTCTGTCGTCTAGGCTGGAGTGCAGTGGCCGGATCTCAGCTCACTGCAAGCTCCACCTCCCGGGTTCACGCCATTCTCCTGCCTCAGCTTCCCGAGTAGCTGGGACTACAGGCGCCCGCCACCTCGCCTGGCTAGTTTTTTGTATTTCTTAGTAGAGATGGGGTTTCACTGTGTTAGCCAGGATGGTCTCGATCTCCTGACCTCGTGATCTGCCCGTCTCGGCCTCCCAAAGTGCTGGGATTACAGGCTTGAGCCACCACGCCCGGCCTGTCTGAATACTTCTTTAGCGGCTGGAGGCAGCCAGGGACAGACAGATTTCTAGAATGCCGTGTTCCCGAGTCCCAGAGATGCAGCTCATTCTCCTCGTCCTGCTCTGGCCCCTTTCCAGGGCGTGGCTTCTCCAGGATGAATCAGAGCCTTGAAACAAAACCTCGTCCCTGTTAGAGTGCCATGTTCCTTCCCTTTCCTGTGGAGGCTGTGAAACATCTTTTGGGACCTCTTGCTCCCTTCATTCCCAGATATTTGGAAGCTGGTGACTGGCCAGCCACGGGGGAAGTGAGGGAGGGCCAGGCTCTGTAGCACAGCCAGCCACAGGCACTGGAGGCGGGGTGACCCTGGCTGACAGGTCCCATGGGGACTTAATGACAGCTTGGGCTGCCAAGTCGCTGTAGAAGGTGGGTCTTCAGAAGCCAGCCCGGGCTGGATGCAGCCCTGTGCTCTGCAGGATCTCTTGGCCTCACCATCTCTGGTGAGATGAAGTTTGTTTCTTAGGTCCTCTGAAGTGTACACCTTGGCTGGGCGCAGTGGCTCATGCCTGTAATCCCACTATTTTGGGAGGCTGAGGTGAGAGGACTGATTGAGCCCAGGAGTTCAAAGCCAGCTTGGGCAACATGGCGAAACCCCATCTCTATATTTAAAGAAAAGGGAGAAGAAAAAGAGCATACCTTGATCCTAGCTCCTGCCCCACCCAGGCCCCGGCCAGCCTGTGTCACCAGCCCAATTCCTCCACCTCCTGCTTACCCCTGCCATACCCTGGGCAGCTGAGACACACTTCTGGCTCTGACATACCCTGTTAAGGCTTCCTCTCCAGCTGCTGTGTTCCTCACAGGCCCCAGGGTGCTTGGCAGGAGGCAGATCCAGACTGCGTCAGTGTGACCGTAGGACCCCAATGCCTGTGTGGGGAGTTCAGCAGCCCACAAGCTGTTAAGAGTTATTCATGGGTGGGAAAGATACTTCTCGGCTCTTCTAGGAGACAGGATCTCTAAACCCTAAAGACCAGGCTCAAAGGGGCAGTTCACTGAAAGACATGAATTTGGGAGAGAGGCAGGAACTAGATCCCTGTTCTGGAGACAGAGCATGTTAGTTTCTCTGGAGGAAATTCTAGGTATCTGCTTGAAGCCAGCTAGAACGAAGTGGTTAGGAACATAGATGTTCTCTAGGTTTTGAGACCTCCAACCCCAAAGCACCCTCCAGACCCTCAAGGGAAAATGAGAGGTAGGGGGCACAGCGATGTGACCGGCAGGGCAAGGGGACAGCACAGCCCACGGTCCTCCCCAGTCCCGTCCTTGATGAAGATAGTGTGGCAGCCCCTGCAACACAGCAAGTCCTCACCCAGCCCAGCTAGCTGCTGCCAGCCACTGTAAGGACAGGGAATGTTTGTGCTGGTTTTACAGAACTGGCATAAAAAGCCGGGAGAGCCACCTAGAGACTGTGCTCCCTCCCTCCCTGGGTCCCTGTGCTCCTAGTGGAGGGCCAGGTTACGGTCACCCTGCCTTGGTAGTCATGATTCCACAAGGTAAACAGTCATAACAGAAAAAAAAGACCAACAGGTTTGTGTTTAAACTAGTTCACCTGTTACGTAAGAAGCATACTAAAAAGGGGAGCTTTGGTTTTTACTTGTCTTGTATTTTGCACAAATTGAAAGGAAGTGGGGCCGGGCGCAGTGGCTCACACCTGTAATCCCAGCACTTTGGATGGCTGAGGCAGGCAGATCACAAGATCGAGACCATGGTGAAACCCCGTCTCTACTAAAGATACAAAAAATTAGCCGGGCACGGTGGCGGGCACCTGTAGTCCCAGCTACTTGGGAGGCTGAGGCAGGAGAATGGCGTGAACCCGGGAGGCGGAGCTTGCAGTGAGCCGAGATTGCGCCACTGCACTCCAGCCGGGGCGACAGAGCGAGACTCCTTCTTGGCTTATTATACCCACAGAGAGGGTTTCTAGACAGGAGCCACAGCAATGTCCCCTCTGTCCAGACAGCAGCAGAAGAGAGGGGACATTGCACATCACCAGAGACATAGCAAGGGCAGACCGTGAGAACTTGGAACATTTCTCTTGGCCTTGGAGTGGAAGGGCAGACGAGGTCTTAAGGCGGTAGACAGCAATAGAGTGGTAGTAGGTGGCAGGACAGGGACCCAGGGCCTGAGGGAAGGCTTGAACTTCCTATCTTTCTTTCACCATCTTATAGGAAAGAGGGCAGAACAGCCAAGTAAGGTGGAAGCTGTGGAAGGCTGTTCTTTAAAAGTTCTTTCTTTTAAAAATTATAAAAGGCCAGGCCTGGTGTCATCTGCCTATCGTCCTGGCTACTGAGGAGGCTGAGGCAGGAGGGTTGCTTGAGTTCAGGAGATTGAGACCAGCCTGGACAACATAGTGAGACCCCTATCTGTACAAAACAGAAAACAAAACGGGCATGGTGATGCACGCCTGTGGTCCCAGCTGCTCGGGAGGCTGAAGCTGGAGGATTGATCGAACCCAGGGTGTCGAGACTGCAGTGAGCCATGATGATGGCACTGCACTCCAGCCTGAGTGACAGAGTGAGACTTAAAAAACAACAGGGCCGGGCGTGGTGTCTCAGGGCTATAATCCCAGCACTTTGGGAAGCCGAGGCAGGCAGATTGCCTGAGGCCAGGAGTTTGAGACCAGCCTGGCCAACATGGCAAAACCACTTTTCTACTAAAAATACAAAAGTGGCTGGGTGTGGTGGGTCACGCTTGTAATCCCAGCAGTCTGAGAGGCCAAGGCAGGCAGATCACTTGAGGTCTCGGGAGGCTGAGGCAGGAGAATCCCTTGAACCCAGGAGGTGGAGGTTGCAGTAAGCTGAGATCACACCATTGGACTCCAGCCTGGGCGACGGGGCGAGACTCCGTCTCAAAAAAAAAAAAAAAAAACCAAAACATTAGCTGGGAGCGCTGGCACATGCTTGTAGTCCCATCTACTCAGGAAGCTGAGGAAGCAGAATTGCTTGAACCTGGGAGGCAGAGGCGGAGGTTGCAGTGAGCCAAGATAGCACCACTGCACTCCAGCCTGGGCAACAGAGTGAGACCCTGTCTCAAAAATAATAATTAAAGTAAATAAATAAAAATGTATACAGTAAAAAAATGAGTTAAGCCCCCAAAGTTACTCTGAGAGTAACCTTTTTTTTTGGAGACAGAGTCTTAGTTCTGTCACCCAGGCTGGAGTGCGGTGGTGCGATCTCGGCTCACTGCAGTCTCTGCCTCAGGGTTCAAGCACATCTCCTACCTCAGCTTCCCAGATTGCTGGGATTAAAGGTACATGCCACCATGCCAGGCTAATTTTGTATTTTTTTTTCCTAGTAAAGATGGGGTTTCACCATGTTGGCTAAGGCTGGTCTCGAATTCCAGGCGTCAAAGCAGTCCATCTACCTTGGCCTCCCAAAGTGCTGGGATTACAGGTGTGAACCACGACACTCAGCCTGTTTGATTGATTCTAGTGTTACTATTGTAAATAATTCTGCAGTGAATATCCTCATACACATCTTTGCACACTTATGTAACCTTTTTTTTTTTGAGATGGAGTCTCGCTCTGTCACCCAGGCTGGAGTGCAGTGGCCCGATCTCGGGTCACTGCAAGCTCCGCCTCCCGGGTTCGCACCATTCTTCTGCTTCAGCCTCCCGAGTAGCTTCAGCCTCCCGAGTAGCTGGGACTACAGGCGTCTGCCAGCACGCCCGGCTAATTTTTTGTATTTTTGGTAGAGACGAGGTTTCACCGTGTTAGCCAGGATGGTCTCGATCTCCTGACCTTGTGATCCGCCCACCTTGGCCTCCCAAACTGCTGGGATTACAGGCGTGAGCCACCATGCCTGGCCATAACCATTTTTGTAGGTTAGATTTCTAGCAATGGAATTGCTTGGTTGGAGTATACACCCGTTTGCATTTTTGATGGATGGCTTCGAACTGTCCTCTAAGAATCTTGTACCAGTTTCCACGGCAGTTGATTCTCATGTCACCCTCTTGTCCCTGCAGGATGAATCAGGCGCCAACTGTGGGCTTTGAGCAGGATGTTGGCAGCCGAACCACTCACCATTTCATGTACCCTGAGAGTGCCAAGAACCTGCCCGCCAACGTCAGCTTCGTGCTGGTGCCCTTCAAGGCCCTGGACCTTCTGTGGATCGCCAGCGCCCTGTCCACGGGGCAGATCCGATTGTGAGCCTCTTGCTGGCCTGGGTAGAATATGGGTGACAGGACCACCTTGGGCAGAGTCTTCCTCGGGGTCAGATTGTAGAATTCCTTTCATTGAATATTTTGGCCAAGAGGAGCTGATGAGAAGGGAGGGCCTAAGATGGTGGGTGAGCTGAAGGCACAGCTTGCTCTGTGTCACCTTCTGCATGGTGACATATAGCATACTGATGGTGGAAAGATGAGGAAGGACCATCTGTTTTTTTTTTTTTTTTTTTTGAGACAGAATTTCACTGTTGTTGCCCAGGCCGGAGTGCAGTGGCTCACTGCAACATCCGCCTCCCGGGTTTAAGCAATTCTCCTGCCTCAGCCTCCTGAGTAGCTGGGATTACAGGGATGCACCACCATGCCCGGCTAATTTTGTATTTTTGGTAGAGACAGGTTTCTTCATGTTGGTCAGGCTGGTCTCCAACTCCTGACCTCAGGTGGTCTTCCTACCTCGGGCTCCCATAGTGCTGGGATTAGAGGAGTAAGCCACCACGCCTGACCAGACCGTCTGATTTTGGTCTCCTTTCTGGGTGATAGCTCCTGACTGAGGAAGCTCTGCCTTCTGAGGACTTTCTTTGGGGGCAGTCATCCCATCATAGCTGGGAACCATGGGAAATCTAGTTCACAAAGTATATTTTTTAGCAGCTTTATCAAGATAAGATTCACATCCCATACATCTCACCTATTTAATGTGTACAATCCGGTAACTTCTTATATATTCAGAGTTGTATAACCACAACTATAGTTAATTTTAATTTTTTTAAATTTTAATTATTTTTTTGAGATGGAGTCTCGCTCTATCACCCAGGCTGGAGTGCAGTGGCTCAATCTTGGCTCACTGCAACCTCTACCTCCTGGGTTTAAGGCATTCTTGTGCCTCAGCTTCCTGAGTAGCTGGAATTACATGCCACCATGCCTGGCTAATTTTTGTATTTTTAGTAGATACGGTGTTTTGCCATGTTGGCCAGGTTGGTCTCAAACTCCTGACATCAAGTGATCCACCTATCTCAGGCTCCCAATGTGTTGAGATTACAGGCATGAGCCACCACATCTGGCCCACAATTACTTTTTTTTTTTTTTTTTTTTAAACAGAGTCTCACTCTGTTGCCCAGACTGGAGTGCAGTGGCACAATCTCAGCTCACTGTAACATCCATCTCCCAGGTTCAAGCGATTCTCCTGCTTCGGCCTCCCGAGTCGCTGGGATTACAGGCATATGTCACCACGGACCTGGTTAATTTTTGTATTTTTAGTAGAGATGGGGTTTCGTCATGTTGGCCAGGCTGGTCTCGAACTCCTGACCTCAGATGATCTGCTCACCTCAGCCTCCCAAAGTGCTGGGAATACAGGGCATGAGCCACCACACCCAGCCCCGCAATTAATTTTAAAACATTTTCATGGCTGGGCACTGTGGCTCACACCTGTAATCCCAGCACCTTGGGAGGCTGATGCAGGCAGATCACGAGGTCAAGAGATCGAGACCATCCTGGCCAACATGGTGAAACCCCGTCTCTACTAAAAATACCGAGGCAGGTGGATTATGAGGTCAGGAGTTCGAGACCAGCCGGGCCCACATGATGAAACCTCGTCTCTACTAAAAATTCAAAAATTAGCTAGGCGTGATGGCATGCACTTGTAATCCCAGCTACTCAGGAAGCGGAGAAAGGAGAATCGCTTGAGCTCGGGAGGTGGAGGTTGCAGTGAGACGAGATCACGCCACTGCACTCCAGCCTGGGCAACAAGAGCAAAACTCTGTCTCAAAAAAAATAAAATAAATTTTTTGGCTGGGTGCAGTGGCTCACACCTGTAATCCCAGCACTTTGGGAGGCTGATGCAGGCAGATCACGAGGTCAAGAGATTGAGACCATCCTGGCCAACATGGTGAAACCCCATCTCTACTAAAAATATAAAAAATAGCTGGGAGTGGTGGCGGGCGCCTGTAGTCCCAGCTACTCAGGAGGCTGAGGCAGGAGAATCGCTTGAACCCGGGAGGCAGAGGTTACAGTGAGATGAGATTGTGCCACTGCACTCCAGCCTGACAACAGAGACTCCGTCTCAAAAAATAAAAAAACAGACAAAAACATTTTCATGTTCTGCTGGATGCAGTGGCTCACGCCTGTAATCCCAGCACTCTGGGAGGCCAAGGAGGGGGGATTGTTTGAGCCCGAGTTTGAGACCACCTTGGGCAACATGGCGAAACTGTCTCTACAAAATACAAAAATTAGCCAGACATGGTGGCACGCTCCTGTAGTCCTAGCCACTTGAGAATGAGGTGGGAGGATCGGATCGCTTGAACCTGGGAGGCAGAGGTTGCAGTGTGCTCAGATTGTGCCACTGTACTCCAGCCTGGGCAACAAAGCGAGGCTCTGCCTGAAAAAAAAAACAAAAAACAAAAAAGTTTTCATGTTCTAAGGGTCTTTAATCTAAAGATAAAAATCTGAAGATACCCCTGGGTCCCTAAGCCATCACTCCCCACTCCTCCCACCCCAGCCCTAGGCAACCATTAATCCACTCTGTCTCACCATGTATTTTTGTTTTGTGGTAAAATATACACAATATAACATTTACCATTTTAACTATTTTTAAGTGTAAAGCTCAGTAACGTTAAGTATATTCACATTATTGTATAGCCATCACCACTCTCCATTTCTAGAACGTTTTCATTATCCCAAATGGAAACTGTACACATTAAACACTAACTCTCCATTTTCCTCTCAACCCCAGGTAACCTTCTTCTACTTTGTGTCTCTATGATTTAATTATTCTTGTTTGTTTCTTTGTTTGTTTGTTTTTGGAGATGGAGTCTCACTCTGTCGCGCAGTCTGGAGTGCAGTGGTGCCATCTCGGCTCACTGCAACCTCCGCTTCCTGGGTTCAAGCGATTCTCCTGTCTCAGCCTCCCAAGTAGCTGAGAGTACAGGCAAGCGCCGCCACGCCCAGCTGATTTTTTGTATTTTTAGTAGAGACAGGGTTTCACCATGTTAGCTAGGATGGTCTGTATCTCCTGACCTCGTGATCCGCCCACCTCAGCCTCCCAAAGTGTTGGGATTACAGGCATGAGCCACCGCGCCCGGCCTGTTTGTTTGTTTTTGAGCCTGAGTCTTGCTCTGTTGCCCAGGCTGTAGTGCAATGGCATGATCTCGGCTCACTGCAACCTCTGCCTCCCAGATTCAAGCAATTGTCATGCCTCAGCCTCACCAGTAGCTGGGACTACAGGCATGGGCCACCACGCCCAGCTAATTTTTGTGTTTTTTTTTTTTTTGAGATGGAGTCTCGCTCTGTCGCCCAAGCTGGAGTACAGTAGCGCGATCTCGGCTCACTGCAAGCTCCGCCTCCCGGGTTCACGCCATTCTCCCTCCTCAGCCTCCCGAGTAGCTGGGACTACAGGCGCCTGCCACCACGCCCGGCTAATTTTTTGTATTTTTAGTAGAGATGGGGTTTCACCATGTTAACCAGGATGGTCTCGATCTCCTGACCTCATGATCCGCCCACCTCAGCCTCTCGAAGTGCTGGGATTACAGGTGTGAGCCACTGCGCCCGGCCAATTTTTGTGTTTTTACTAGAGACGGGGTTTCACCACATTGTCCAGGCTGGTCTCGAACTCCTGACCTCAGGTGATCCACCCAACTTGGCCTCCCAAAGTGCTGGGATTACAGGCGTGAGCCACCACACCCGGCCTGATTTGACTGTTCTTTATGCCTCATGTAAGTGGGATCATAACAGTATTTGTCCTTTTGTCTGACTTACTTTACTTAGCATAATGTCCTCATAGTTCATCCATGTTGTAGCATGTGTCAGAATTTCTGTTTTTTGAAGGCTGAATACTATGCCAATGTAGGGATATACCCATTTTGTTTATCTGTTTATCCTTCAAGGACACTTGATTTGTGTTGTACCTTTTGGGTATCGTCACCATGTATTTTATAAACAGAAGTAATGAGTTACAGTTTCCTGACTTTAGGATGTTCATTATGTCATGTCTGGGAGACCTGAGGGCTAAAATGGGTGCAGGAGGGTTGAAGTACCATAGACACTCAGAGAAGGGCATGTAGGTTACGGGGGCCATAGCTGGCTACAGGGAGCTGTGGTCTGGGAAGCCTGAGGGGAGTGGATCAAGAGCAGGGGTGAGAGCAGAGACATGGTGGGTTTGAGATGATTGCCAGCTCTAATGGAGCACAGAGCTAGGGGAAGAAGGTTGGGGCTGGACTAGGGACGGCCCCATTGCTTGCCTAAAACATCCCCATTTTATCTTGGATGCCATGGGGAGCATTGAAGGCTTTGGAGCAAGGCATGGCAGTGAACAAGCCATGGGAGAGCAGTCCAGAAGCAGAGCAGTCTGGAAGTTGTGGGGCTGACATTGCTCAGGCCTGGCATTGGGGGCATCCCTAGGACCCATGGGGCCACCTGAAATGTTATCTTTTCTTCCTTTCCCTTCTCCTTTCCTTTCTCCTTTCTCCCCTTTTTTTTTTGGACAGAGTCTCACTCTGTCACCCAGGCTGGAGTGCAGTGGTGTGATCTCGGCTCACTGAAACCTCAGCCTCCCAAGTAGCTGGGATAACAGCCATGCTCCACCAAGCCCAGCTAATTTTTTTTTTTTTTTTTTTTTTTTTTTTTTTTTTTAGTAGAGATGGGGTTTCACCATGTTGGTCAGGCTGGCCTCGAACTCCTGGCCTCAGGTGATCCACCTGCCTCAGCCTCCCAAAGTGCTGGGATTATAGGCATGAGCCACCGCGCCTGGCCTGAAATGTTACATTTCTTTCTATTATTTGCTTACAGCACCTATGCCCCAGTGAAGTCCTTCCTTCGAGTGGATAAAGAAAAGGTAAGCTCCCCACTTCCTCCCCACCTGTGGAAACAGTACTGGTCCAGCCTGTGTGCCTGGTCCTGTAGCTCAAGCGTTCCATTTCCCCTCCAGAACCTCAGGGTCCCCATCTGCCCAGATGCCGGACCCCAGCAGGTGCCACACGATTCAGGAGACACACGCACAGGTCTGCTGACAGGCATAGAGACAAGTAGAAGCCGCTCAGTCTAGCCTGAATCTCTGCCCCTAAACCCCTCATATACCTGTCATCTCTTCTCCCAGGTCCAGATCTACAACCCAGCCTTCTTCAAGTATATCCATGACCGGTGGACAGAGCATCATGGGCGGTACCCTTCCACGGGGATGCTGGTGCTCTTCTTTGCCCTGCATGTGTGTGATGAGGTGGGTAGGCCCGTGGTGTGGGTGGTGGGAACCCATGGAACAGAGGAGTGCAGGCCTTCTCGGGTCTTAGTAGGCTGAGGAATGTGCTTCTTTAGGCAGAATTCATTTGGCCTTGGTTTTCTCCATCTCTAGGCTATAAAGTATAGCTATGCCTTTCCCAAATGTTTCTGCTTTCATGATTCTACTAAATCCAAAATCTCTTCATTAAAGAGTTAAGTTATTGACCCTATGGTGGCTGACGCCTGTAATCCCACCACTTTGGGAGGCTGAGGTGGGCGGATTACTTGAGGTCAAGAGTTCGAGACCAAACTGGTCAATATGGTGAAGCCCCATCTCTAGTAAAAATACAAAAAATTAGCCAGGCGTGGTGGGGCATGCCTGTAATCTCAGCTGCTCGGGAGGCTGAGGCAGGAGAATCAGTTGAACCCAGGAGGTGTAGGTTGCAGTGAGCCGAGATAGCAGCATTTTACTCTAGCCTGGGTGACAGAATGAGACGCCGTCTTGAAAAAGAAAACAACAACAACAACAACAACAACAAAACATAAATAGAATGGAGAGTGTATGTAGTTGAATTCCATCTGGACGGCTGCCCCCACCAGCTCTGAGCCCCAGGCCTACTTCGTGTAAAAATGGAGCTTAGTCGTTCAGAGAACCCGTTCCACCAGTGACCAGGGCTGCCCTGCCATGAAGAGCAAGAGCTGAGGCCCAGCACGCCCACGTTGCCGGCAAGTGCTTCATTGAGTGGTGCTGATCAAAGTACTTCATTTAAAAAGGAAAAAAAAAAAAAAGGAATTAGCAAGGGCTGCAGAGGAAGGACAACTGCAAAGGGAAGGTGGTGTCCCCATGTGAGTCCATGTCCTTAGGCCAGGCCTGGGGGCTCCCGCATCTCCCTGGAGCCTCCCGCTCCCATCTCCTCCCTATCATCCCGAGCCCGCCCCGCGCCGTCCTCTGGGTCACCGCCTGGGGTGACGCTGCGCTGCGCTTCCCCGCAGGTGAACGTGTACGGGTTCGGGGCCGACAGCCGGGGCAACTGGCACCACTACTGGGAGAACAACCGGTACGCGGGCGAGTTCCGGAAGACTGGCGTGCATGACGCGGACTTCGAGGCCCATATCATCGATATGCTGGCCAAGGCCAGCAAAATCGAAGTCTACCGGGGCAACTGAGCGGGGCCTCACCGCGACCCTCCCGGCCCATCTGTTAGGCGCCGGCGCTCCGACCCGGGACCCGGGATCCGGGATCTGGGACCCGCAACCCAGGACCAATCTTGCTGCAGCCCAGGGGGCGTGCGCCGCGCCCCGCCAATCACGAGACTCAGGGGACCGGCCGGGCCTGGCACTAATCTGCGCCGCGGTCGGAGCTTCTGTTTCTCCCAGCCAATCATGCGACTCAAGGAGAACTGGGGCTGTGTCTAGTCTCCTCCAATCAATGGCCTTCGGGGGCTTGCCGGCGGCCGCTCAATCCCCACTTCCTCATGCTTTGGGTTGGGGTTTTCTTTCACGCTTTCTGAGGAGGAGAGCATGGCGCAGGCCTCGGCGAAGCACTTCACTGACGCTCGGCCGGAGGAGCGTCTCCGTCGCTGGCCAGACCCGGAGGAGAACGGGCGGTCGCTGCGGGCGTCAGGAGAGGTGGCTGCCAGGCCCCTTTCCCCGCCTGCCCGGATGGGTGCGTGCAGACCCACCAAAGAAAAGCGGTCGCTGCGGGGCCCAGGGCTCGGGACCCCCAGTCCCACCTCGGCCGCGCTGTGGGACGGCCGCGCCCCCAGGGCCACCTGCGTCTCCAGGAAGCTGGGAGTGGCGTCCCCTGCGGGGTGGGGTGCTCCCAGGCCGAACTCCGGACAGGTGGAGGGGACAGGGCAGGGCTCGCGGAAGCCCTGTCCCCTCCAGTGCAAGGTGCTCTCACGTGTGCCCTCTGCCCTCCCGTTCACCCGCAGCCTTCTCAGCGCCTCTCCCTGGGCCTGGGGCCGCCTCACCAGCCTGTTGCTCTGGAAAAAAAGTCCACTGTCCCCGATTCCATCCCTACACCCCCCTCCTCCCGTTTTCGGCGGGCTCTGGGGAGGGGGCTGCACGGAGGAAGGAGGCTGGCGATGGGCCCAGCTGCCTGTTGCATGCACCTCCTCCTCCACCCATAGCCTCTTGCCTGGGGTGAGTTAGCCTGGGGCTGATACTTTGGTTAAGCTGAAGCTGCCGAGGGTGGCCGACTCGCAGATTCTTTGCAAATTCTGAGCTGGCAGAGCCCTCAGCCCGGAGCCGGCGAAGAGGAGACTTACATGCTGCAGGCCGCCTCCATCTCCCACTTAGAAGGGCTGGGAAGCTCGCGGCCGGGGTTCCACCTGGAAGCTGCTTGCATGGCTGAACCCAGCTTACGTCCCTAGCGGGGCTGCTGGTGGAATTCTCCCCCTTCGAGGTTGGGGAGGTTTAGGAGGGGGAAGGCTTCTGTGAAGCTCTCAAACCACTAATAGAGCCCCCTCCCCAACAGTGACGGCGCAGATGCTCCCTCTTTTTAGTTGACACCACCAGGCAGCCTCCTGATTGTTGGTAGGTTCCTGCAGCTGGCTGGGGGAACAGGGACCGGCAGGGGACTTTGTTAGGGGAGGGTTGGGATGGGCAGTGGGCCCTGAAAGTTAATATATTCGAACCTAGCTCGAGTGTCGTTCTTTCCAATTCCGAAAGTAGGAAGAGTAAAAATAGGGGTGATTGGGGTGAGGCTAGAATGCCTCTCTCAGGGCGCCCCCCTCCCCTACCGTTTTAGAGAGCTAGGCTCCAGCCAGTCTTGTCACTCCCATCTCAATGCTTCCTGAAGAGGCTGTTTTGAGTGTTGAAAAGATGAAAATGCAATTATGCCAAACAGTATTGAGCAGAATAATTTATTTCTTTTTTCTTTTTCTTTTGCTTTAAATCATGAATCCCGCCAGGCATGGTGGCTCACACCTGTCATGCCAGCACTTTGGGAGGCTGAGGCGGGCGGAGTACTTAATACTAAGGTCAGGAGTTCTAGACCAGCCTGGCCAACATGGTGAAACCCCGTCTCTACCAAAAAAAAAAAAAAATATATATATATATATATATATACACACACACACACATATACACATACACACACACATACACACACACACACACAAAAATTAGCCGGGCACGGTGGTGCGCTCCTGTAATCCCAGCTACTTGGAAGGCTGAGGCAGGAGAATCCCTTGAACCCGGGAGGCAAAGGTTGCAGTGAGCCGAGATTGTGCCACTGCACTTCAGCCTGGGTGACAGAGCGAGACCCTGTCTCAAAAAAAATTAAATCATGAATCCCCATCCTGGAAGAGGTAGGTCCCAGCATCCAGCCAGATCTTTTCTGCAATAGTAATTTAAACAAACTTGTTTCACATTTCCTTCCCTTTCTCGTTCTGAATTAAAAGGAGCAAAAAACTGTCTAGTCCTTCATTGTTCTGAAATGGGCATGATGGTGGGAAGAAGGCAGCTCTCATAGGGTAGCTGTGACTGGTAATGGCTGAGAACGCTGGGGCATATGGGAGGAGTAAGATGACTTCCAGGTACCCTCCCTGCCCCCTCATACAACAGGCACCTCATTCCTGGACTCTGCTCTCCAAGACACTGAAGTCTGAGCGGGTACAAGCATTTTGGTTAAAAATCAGCTCATTGTCGCCTCTTGAGTTCCCTCCAAGAGAGGAGCTCATCGGAAAGAATTCCGGGTAGCATCTCCTTGCAGTGGCTGTCCTGTAACCACTTTGGCCTCTATCAACATGATGTCTCCAGGTCTCCATCAGGCTCCGATGCATTTGGGTGGCCACAGGCTGGGCTGTCCCCACCTCTCAGGGAAGTGCATCTAAGTCAGGTTTGCTCCTCTGGCACAGCCCTGCCTCCACAGCCCAATTTCCACCATGCCACAGGCAACCTGCATTTTCATTTATTTATTTATTTATTGAGACAGAGTCTTGATCTGTTGCCCAGGCTGGAGTCCAGTGGTGCTATCTCGGCTCACTGCAACTTCCATCTCCCAGGTTCAAGTGATTCTCCTCAGCCTCCTGAGTAGCTGGGATTACAGGCGCCTGCCACCACACCTGGCTAATTTTTGTACTTTTTAGTAGAGACAGGGATCACTTCTCGGCCTTTTGGCTAAGATCAAGTGTAGTAGAGACAGACAGGGTTTTGCCATGCTGGCCAAGCTAGTCTCAGACTCCTGACCTCAGGTGATCCACTCGCCTCAGCCTCCTAAAGTGCTGGGATTACAGATATGAGCCACTGTGCCTGGCCCCAGCTGAGTCTTAAGGCCCAGTGGAAGACAGTGTATACCACGGCCTGTCTGTGAACCTGCCAAGATCTGTTTCTTGTCCTGCATATCCCTCAAAACTGACTGCCTTATGCTGCAATTGGTTGGCAAGCACACCAAGTGCCAGACCTCCAGAATACAGAGTCCCACATAATCTCATCTTTTTAAAATTTCCTGTTGGCCAAGCACTGTGTCGTTTTGACCCAACAAGGATACCAAGGAAGTGGTTCTAGTGCAGCGTACCCCACTGTCACCTCTCTCTGAGGACAACCACCACTGAGCTTTTCAGAGATGCCGGTGCCCTCTCATGAATGCATGCATGTTTGTAATTTTTCTTTTTTTTAATTTGAGATGGGGTTTCACTCTAGTCACCCAAGCTGGAGTGCAATGGCCTGATCTCGGTTCATCCCAACCTCCACCTCCCGGGTTCAAGCGATTCTCCTGCTTCAGCCTCCCGAGTAGCTGGGATTACAGGCATGCACCACCATGCCCAGCTAATTGTGTATTTTTAGTAGAGACGGATTTTCTCCATGTTGGTCAGGCCGGTCTTGAACTCCAGACCTCTGGTGATCTGCCCGCCTCGGCCTCCCAAAGTGCTGGGATTACAGGCATGAGCCACTGTGCCTGGCCACTTTTTTTTTTTTTTTTTGAGACTGATTCGCACTGTCGCCCAGGCTGAAGTGCAGTGGCAGAAATCTCACTGATTGTAAGCTCCGCCTCCTGGGTTCACACCATTCTCCTGCCTCAGCCTCCCAAGTAGCTGGGACTACAGGCGCCCGCCATGACCCCCGGGTAATTTTTTGTATTTTTAGTAGAGACCATGTTCGCCAGGATGGTCTTGATCTTCTGACCTCGTCATCTGCCCATGTCAGCCTCCCAAAGTGTTGGGATTACAGGCGTGAGCCACTGCACCCGGGCCTTTTTTTTTTTTTTTTTTTTTCAAAGAGAAAGGGTCTCCTGTCACCCAGACTGGTACAGAGCTCACTGCAGCTTCAAAAACTCCTGGATTCAACTGATCCTCCCACCTCAGCCTCCAGAGCAGCTGGAGCCCTGCTAAAAAAAAATTTTTTTAATATTTTATGGCCAGGCATGGTGGCTTATGCCTGTAATCCCAGCATTTTGGGAGGCTGAGGTGGGTGGATCACGAGGTCAGGAGTTCAAGATCAGCCTGGCCAAGATGGTGAAACCCCCATCTCTACTGAAAATACAAAAAAATTAGCGGGGCGTGGTGGCGGGCGGCTGTGATCCCAGCTACTCAGGAGACTGAAGCAGAGAATTGTTTGAACCTGGGAGATATAGGTTGTAGTGAGCCGAGATCGAGTCACTGTACTGCAGCCTGAGCAAGAGTAAGACTCCATCTCAAAAAAAAAAAAAAAAAAAGTATTTTACCTATTCACAGGCAGCAGACAAGGAAGTACCTTCTGTGACTGGCAAGGTCAGATGCATCATTCCTTGCTAGGCAAAGGGAAGGTAAAATACTGAACCTATATTTTTAAAAATAAAAGTATTCCCTTTTGAATGTGAATTAAGAATCAATGCGCCTTCTCACTACTCTTGTGAAAAAAATCACAGCTCCTGCAGCAAGTCTATGCCTGGGTAACAACAAACCCACAAAATCCAAGAGGAGGTCCCCCTCTCCCGCCTCTGTGAGGCTTGCAGAGCAGTATGTATCTGGGCCAGCCTGGCCCTCAGAGTGTGGAATTAACGTCTTTCCTCTAGCAACTGTTTGTGCTGCTGAGAACAGCACAGACTCTCTGGCAGCCTGGTTCTCTGCAGGGGGAAGCCTGTGAAGCAGAAGAAACATATGGCATCTGCACTCCGGGCGCCCAGTTCCATCCGGCCTCCCTATCAAATGACTTTGCCTTTCCTTTTTTAAAATTACAAAAATAATTCAACCAATACATAAACATATGAAGTGAATCACGGAGGGCCTTCCTGCAATATCTTTTTTGTGCCCACCATTTGTCATGGAATGGGTAAAGGGGACCACAGAGGGAAGAGACGCTGCCCCCTCGTGGGGCCATGGCAGTCCCCTGGGCTGCGTCTCTGCAGTGCTTCCTGTGAAATGCTGTTACCACAGGCACCGCACTGGAGACCATGAAAGGGAAGAGTTTGACATCTCAGCTATCTTTGCTATAAATAGAAATAAATAAACCTTAACTAAGGCTTGAGTACACTTAGGCCGGACACGGTGGCTCACGCCTGTAACCCCAGCACTCTGGGAGGCTGAGGTGGGTGGGTTATGAGGTCAGGAGTTTGAGACCAGCCTGGTCAACATGGTGAAACCCCATCTCTACTAAAAATACAAAATTAGCCCAGCGTGGTGGCAAATGCCTGTAATCCCAGTTACTTGGGAGACTGAGGCAGGAGAATCGCTTGAGCCTGAGAGACAGAGGTTGTAGTTAGCCATAATCACACCACTGCACTCCAGCCTGGGCAACGAGAGCGAAACTGCATCTCATAATAATAATAATAGTAATAATAAAGTAGTGAGACAAGAATGGGCAGCTCCCCAACAGAAAAGATTTTCCAAGAAACTGAATGTTTGCCAAGCTTCACTAAGTCAAAATCGAAAAAACAATGACATAATCTGTTGGCAAAGTTTTAAACACTGATTATAGTGTTGGCAAGCATGTAAGATAATATGTATTTTTGTATCACAGTAACATAAATTGCTAAAAACTTTTTGGCAAGTATAAATGGCAATGAATTAAAATTTTAAATGTCCCTACTCTTTGACCCAACAATTCTATTTCCAGGAATAATGGCCTGAAGTGATTTTCACCAACGCTCAAAAATAAGAGGTTGGGCACGGTGGCTCACGCCTGTAATCCTAGCACTTTGGGAGGCCCATGTGGGTGGACTGCTTAAGCTCAGGAGTTCAAAACCAGCCTGGACAGCATGGTGAGACCCCATCTCTACGAAAATTAGCCGGATGTGGTGGTGCAGGCCTAAAGTCCCATCTACTTGGAGGGGTGAGGCAGGAGGGTCACTTGAGACTGGGTTGAGGTTGCAGTGAACTGAGATCATGTCACTGTGTTCCAGCCTGGGTGACAAAAGTGAGAGCTGGTCTCAAAAAAAAAAAAAAAAAGAACAAAGATGTTCAGGCTGGGTTAAGGGCTCATGCCTACAATCCCAACTACTTGGGAGGTTGAGGTTAGGAGGATCGCTTGAGCCCAGTAGTTTGAGACCGGACTGGGCAACATAGTGAGGCTCCATCTCTACAAAAATAAATCTTTTTAAAACACATGTTCAGCCCAGGCACAGTAGCTCACACCTGTAATCCCAGCACTTTTGGAGACTGAGGTGGGCAGATCACGAGGTCAGGAGTTTGAGACCAGTCTGACCAACATGGTGAAACCCCGTCTCTACTAAAAATACAAAAATTGCCCGGGCGTGGTGGCGTGCACCTGCAATCCCAGCTACTCAGGAGGCTAATGCAGGAGAATCGCTTGAACCTGGGAGGTGGAGGTTGCAGTAAGCCAATATCACACCACGGCATTCCAGCCTGGGCGAGAGAGTGAGACTCCGTCTCAAAAAAAAACAAAAAAACAAAAAAAAGATGTTCAGCCAGGCGTGATGGCACACACCTATAATCCTAGCACTTTGGGAGGCCAAGAGAGGCAGGCAGATCATTTGAGGTCAGTTCGAGACCAGCCTGGCCAACATTGCAAAACCCCGTCTCTACTGAAAATATAAAAATTAGCTGGGCATGGTGGCATGCGCCTGTAATCCCAGCTACTTGGGAGGCTGAGGCAAGAGAATTGCTTGAAGCTGGGAGCAGAGGTTGCAGTGGGCCAAGATCACACCACTGCACTCCAGGCCAGAGTGACACTCTGTCTCAAAAAAAAAAAGTTCATTGTAGTAATGTGGGTAACAGCCATGTACTGGAAATCCCCCATGCCTGTCACTAGAGGAACCAGGAGATAAATGCTGGGACAGCTACATGCTGAAAGGATGATGGATGGTGTTTTCAGGGCAAGGAAGATGTGTGTGTACCGGACCTTCAACATGTCTAACACATGCTGATCAGTGAAAGCAGGTTGCATAATAGTGTGAATAGAATGTTCCCATTTTTGTAAAAAAAAAATGGGTTTATGCAAATAAAAGGCAATATGGTAGAATATTCACCAAGCTGCCAGGAATCAGGATCCCAGTGGAGTAGGGATAGAGAGCACTCTCACTTTATATACACACACGCCTTTTTAAAATGAGTATATATTTGTCTAATAAGCAGAAAAATACAAATAAAAACAAATCATGATTAGTAGAGCATTTCTCATAATTACTTTAAAATGTCTTAGCATAATGAATGATGCATACAGCTATAATTTATCCATTCTTATTTATTTATTGAGTCAGGGTCTCACTCTGTTACCCAGGCTGGAATGCAGTGGCGCCATTTCAGCTCACAGCAGCCTCTACCCAGGCTTCAGCGATCCTCCTACCTCAGCCTCCCGAGTAGCTGGGACTACAGGCGTTTGCCACCACGCCCGGCTACATTTTTTCTATCTTTGGTAGAGACGGGGTTTCATCATGTTGGCCAGGCTGGTCCCGAACTCCTGAGCTCAACCAATCCACCCGCCTCAGCCTCCCAAAGTGCTGGGATTACAGGCATGAGCCACCACGCCCGGCCTATTCATCCTTATTCATATTATGTAGGAATCAGAGCTCTCCAAAATGTCCACTATTATAAATGAACAGCATAATCAGAGTATTCCCTTGGTCATAACTTCCATTCCGTAAACTCTTGCTCAGCTCCCGGCCCAGTGTGACACCCGGGGGTAAGAACCAACTACGTGTGTGCTCACAAACTCACCTGGGGTCTCCCGGCTGCCGCAACTGAGTACCAGGGGCCTAAGCAGAGGGAGCCACTGAGAGAGGGAAGAGAAACCAAGCCCAGGCCCAGCCCCTTCATCGGCCCTTGCCAGGTCACTCTCTCTCAAGACGTCAGGATTCACTGACTTCCATGTTTCTCTCCAAATCTGAAGTTTACAAAGTAGCTGAGCTGCTCATCAGGGATATGCAAGGCTACTTTCTGCAGCAGAGAACAGAAGTGAAAGGGAGAAGGGATGAGCAAGAAAGTCTCTGGATTTCAGGAGAAGGAAGACGGGCCAAGGGCAAGAGAAACACACGTGAAGGGTTCAATGAAGAGACAGGGAGGGGCAGCTCTGGCCTCCTCTGCTGCCGCTTCCCTCGTTCAATCCATGGCGGTGAGGCTCACACCATTTTCCACTCAGCCTCCTCCGCACAACCTGCATGTCTACCATTTCTTCAGGGGCTGGAGCTGGTTCCACGATGCCTAGCCAAAATCTGAAGGGGGTCTTGGGGCCAGTGACTGCCAATGTGACCAGATTATTATAAAGATGGGGGAAATGTGGCTTTTAAAAAAGTGGGGAAAGGACCCAATTTTCCAAAATGCAAATTTTTCCTTCTACTGCCCCCATCATTTGCACACATTTTTGTCAAGTCCAAACATAATTTGAAGTGAGGTAGGTAGTTTCTCTCTACTCGTGCCGTTGTCCTTGGGGTGATGTCGGGGGCTGTGCCCTGAACGCACTTGTCTCCCGTGCAGGGACAGTGCCAGGGCTGGCACCGGTGGCTGGTGGAGCTTCTCAGTTGGCTATTTTCTCAATCTCATCCAAATCATCCGTGTCCAATCTTTCTATCTTCTTATCTGGGGGAAAAATACACAGGTCTCTACCGTGCCCAGGAATGTGCCCCACCCCGGGCCACAGCAATCATTCATTTATCCCCAAAGGCTCCGGGTGCCTGAGCAGGGGGCAGCAGGGCCCCTAGTCACTGACAGCAACAGTCAGAGCCCCACGCCCCGAAGCCCGGTCATAGGGGAGCTGTCCTTGGAGTCCCTGGGTCCTGAAGTCTCCAGGTGTGCCCCTGAGAACTGCCATATGGTCAGAAAGGAGGGGAGTGTGCCAGGGACAGAGCCTCTCTCAGGGCTACAGAAGATCCGACCCCTTTCCCCACCCCGCCCCCCTTAGTAAAGGGCGCCAGGCACAGGACCCTCCCTGGGACTCACTAAAATGCTCCTGGATTCTGTTCAGGATGTTCATGCTGTGCTTGCTGTCCACCATGTTCACTGCCAGGCCCCTCTTGCCAAAGCGGCCTGTGCGCCCGATTCGGTGCAAGTAGGTCTCGTTGTCAGGGTTCCCGTCCTTGTCCACGGGAAGATCAAAGTTGATGACGACAGACACTTGTTCAACATCGATGCCTGCGGGAAGGAGAGTTGGAGGCTGAGAGGACTAAGGACAGGAGACAGAAATCACTGTTGTCCACAGGTAGGTCAATGCATACCAACTTTGGATAGAGGGAAGGAATTTGGGACAGGCCAACTCTGGGAATTGGGTACAAGAGAGGGCACATATAGGCAGGCAGCAGAACCCGGAGGAAAAGAAGAGAACTTTGGCAGGTGCCAACAAAATCATGAAGTCAATCAGGGAGATTGTGTCTCTGGGAGACACAATGTTCTGGAGATGGGCGCCCCTGGAAGAGCAGGCTCCGTTCTCTACCACTCAGATGCCTGTACATTTCCTTCCACCAAGTCAGGACTCCTGGCTTCTGTGAGAGTTCTTTTTCTTTCTTTTTTAATTTTTGAGATGGAGTTTCGCTCTTGTTGCCCAGGCTGGAGTGCAATGGCGTGATCTTGCTCACCGCAACCTCCATCTCCCAGGTTCAAGCAATTCTCCTGTCTCAGCCTCCCGAGTAGCTGGGATTACAGGCGCATGCCACCATGTCTGGCTAATTTTTGTATTTTTAGTAGAGATGGAGTTTCACCATATTGGTCAGGCTGGTCTCGAATTCCTGACCTCAGGTGATTTGCCCACCACGGCCTCCCAAAGTGCTGGGATTATAGGCGTGAGCCACTGCGCCTGGCCTCTTCTTTTTTTTTTTTGGAGACAGATTCTCACTCTGTCACCCAGGATGGAGTGCAATGGCGCAATCTCGGCTCACTGCAACCTCCATCTCCAGGGTTCAAGTAATTCTCCTGCCTTGGGATTGCAGGTGTGAGCCACCATGCCCGGCATGTGTGAGTTCTTATCATCTGAGGGAAATCCAAACAGTCTCTCCTAGAAAAGAATATTGTCACCAGCCACACCGATCTCCCTGAGACCATCCAACTTTCCTGTATACAAGGATTTCTGGCTCTAACTGGGCCTGGGACCCCGAGCCTGGCAGACCAGGTAGGACACATCCTCTGCTCACCGCGGGCACACACGTTGGTGGTCACCAGAACCTTCTCTTTGCCCTCTCGGAAGCGCTCAATCACCGCAGCCCTCTGCTCCACCATCATCTCCCCACTCAGCAGAGCCACCTGGTGGCCTTCTTTTGAGAGCTCTGCTGCCAGCCAACTAGCTGTTTTACGAGTCTGGAAGAAAAAAAAACAATTGAGAAATGAAAAGTATTTGAGTATATATTTTTTCTTTTCGAGACAGGGTCTTGCTGTCACTCAGGGTGATCTCAAAAGTCCTAGGCTCAAGCCATTATCCTGCCTTGGCTTCCCAAAGTGTTGGGAGTAAGGTGTGAGGCATCGCACTCAGCTGAAGATATTTTTGATTTGGAAGACTGTTCCTGAAACGTAGCAGCTAAAGGCTAAATTTCTTACAATTATAAACCTGATATAGTGCAACAAGAAGTAACAATGTCACCTGGGTTGTAATCTTATAAAAATATTTGTACCTGGCTTGACATGGTGGCTCACACCTGTAATCCTAGCACTTTGGGAGGCAGAGGCACGTGGATCGCTTGAACTCAGGAGTTTGAGAGCAGCCTGGGCGACATGGCCAAACCCTGTTTCTACAAAAAATTTAGGTAGGCATGGTGGTGTGGGCCTGTAAGTCCCAGCTACTTGCAGGAGCTGAGGCAGGAGAATTGCTTGAACCTGGGAGGCTGAGGCTGGTGAGCCAAGACTGCATCATTGCACTCCAGCCTGGGCGACAGAGCAAGACCCTGTCTCCAAAAAAAAAAAAGAAAAAAGAAAATTTATACCACAAAAATATTTAACCTGGGGCAAGATATAGTGGCTCACGCCTATAATCACAGCACTTTGGGAGACCAAGGTGAAGGATCACTTGAGCCTAGGGGTAAAAGACTACCCTGGGGGCCAGGCACAGTGGCTCACACCTGTAATCCCAGCACTTTGGGAGGCCAAGGCGGGTGGATCACGAGATCAGGAGTTCAACAAAAGCCTGACCAACATGGTGAAACCCTGTCTCTACTAAAAATACAAAAGTTAGCCAGGTGTGGTGGCACGCGCATATAATCCCTGCTACTCAGGAGGCTGAGGCAGGAGAATCGCTTGAACCCAGGAAGCAGAGGTTGTGGTGAACCGAGATTGCGCCACTGCACTCCAGCCTTGGCAACAAAAGCGAAACTCCGTCTCAAAAAAAAAAAACAAGACTACCCTGGATGCTTCAAGATGTCATTGTAATGGGAGGCAATAAAATGCAGGTGAGGAAATTCTTCTAGATTTAGGAGTCTTAAGAGACATAATTAAATGCAACAAGCAAACCTTGACTGGCTCTTGGCTTTTGTTTTTCAAAACAAAAAGCAATAAAGATGAGCTGGGCACAGTGCCATATGCCCGGAGTCCCAGTTACTTGGGAGCTTGAGGTGGGAGAATCACTTAAGCCCAGGAGTTTGAGTCCAGCTTGGGCAAGGTAGTGAGACCATCTCAAAAGAAAAAAAAAAAAGAATTTTTTTTTGCGCCAGGCACAGTGGCTCACGCCTGTAATCCCAGTACTTTGGGAGGCCACGTCAGGTGGATCACCTGTGGTCAGCAGTTCAAGACCGGGCAACATGGTGAAAACCTCTCTACCAAAAATATAAAAATTAGCTGGGCATGATGGCAGGTGCCTGTAATCCCAGCCATTTTGGAGGCTGAGGCAGCAGAATCACTTAAACCCGGGAGACAGAAGTTGCAGTGAGCCGAGATGAAGCCATTGTACTCCAGCCTGGGTGACAGAGCTAGACTCTGTCTCAGAAAAAGAAAAAAGAATACTTTTGGCATAAGTGGAGGAAGGAGAATGTAGATTATATTTGAGATATTACTGTTATCACTATATCATTACCTTGTATTTTTTTTTTTTTTTTTTTTTTGAGATGGAGTCTCGCTCTGTTGCCCAGGCTGGAGTGCAGTGGCTGGATCTCAGCTCACTGCAAGCTCCACCTCCTGGGTTTACGCCATTCTCCTGCCTCAGCCTCCTGAGTAGCTGGGACTACAGGTGCCCGCCACCTCGCCCGGCTAGTTTTTTGTATTTTTTTTTAGTAGAGACGAGGTTTCACCGTGTTAGCCAGGATGGTCTCGGCCTCCCAAAGTGCTGGGATTACAGGCTTGAGCCACCGCGCCCGGCCCTTGTATGTTTCTTTGTTTCGAGACAGAGTGTTGCTTTGTGAGCCATGCTAAGTGCAGTGGCATGATCACAGCTGACTGCAGCCTCTAACTCCTGGGCTCAAAGGATCCTCCCACCTCAGTCTTCCGAGTAGCTGAGACCACAGGTATGTGCCACCACATCCAGCTAATTTTTTTTTTAAGAGTTTTAGAGATGGGGTCTCCCGATGTTGCCTATGCTGGTCTCAAACTCCTGGGCTGAAGCGATCTTTCTGACTTGGCCTCCAAACGTGTTGGGATTACAGGCATGAGCCACTGAGCCTGGCCTCTTTTTTTTTTTTTTTTTGAGATGGAGTCTTGCTCTGTCACCCAGGCTGGAGTGCAGTGGCGCAATATCAGCTCACCGCAACCTCCGCCTCCCGGGTTCAAGTGATTCCGCTGCCTCAGCCTCCCGAGTAGCTGGGATTACAGGCATGCGCCACCACGCCTGGTTTATTTTGTATTTTTAGTAGAGACAGGGTTTCTCCATGTTGGTCAGGCTGATCTCCAACTCCTGACCTCATGTGATCCGCCTGCCTCAGCGTGCCAAAGTGCTGGGATTACAGGCATGAGCCACCATGCTTAGCTGTCTCTTTTATTCTAAAATCATTTAGACATTTTCTTCAGAAATCTTAAATATTTATTTTTTCTACTATCAATGAGAACTATCATATTTTCTAAGTATTTGCTGTTTGAGACTGGAAAACTATGCGTGTGAATGTTATGACTAACCATCTTGCTGAACTTTTTTTTTTTTTTTTGAGACAGAGTCTCACTCTGTCGCCAGGCTGGAGTGCAGTGGTGTGATCTCAGGTCACTGCAAGCTCCGCCTCCCAGGTTCACACCATTCTCCTGCCTCAGCCTCCCGAGTGGCTGGGATTACAGGCGCCTGCCACCATGCCCAGCTAATTTTTTGTACTTTTAGTAGAAATGGGATTTCACCATGTTAGCCAGGATGGTCTCAGTCTCCTGACCTCGTGATCCGCCCGCCTCAGCCTACCAAAGTGCTGGGATTACAGGCTTGAGCCACCATGCCTGGCCAACTTGTTGAATTTTTAATTTTTCTTACAAATATGAGTTGATTCTCTTGGGTTACGTAATAATACATCATCCACAAATAAGACATAAAGTTCAGGGGCTCTGTTTAGGCTATGTATCCCTTGGGATACTACCATTACCCCCACTAAAGGAGAGCCTGTCTCTTATATCTTCAGAAAGCACTTCCTTTCTTCCCATGGCGCCCAGGGGCATCCAGTCCTCCTAAGCCCTGTGGGGAGCTGGCTGAGAGGGAAGGGCCAGGCCTGCCACTGCTGCTGCTACTCACATGGCAGAAGATCATGGCTTGAGCAATGGTGATGGCCCCATAGAGGTTACACAAGGCCTGGAACTTCTCGTCTCTGCTGCTGCACAGGACATAGTACTGCTTGATGGTGTCCAGGGTCTCTTCCTCCCGCTTCAGTTTGATAATGTTTGGGTCTGGGACCACTTTCTGGGCAAACTTCCACACAGAATCCTCAAAGGTGGCAGAGAAAAGCAGCATCTGGCAGTTCCTGGGCAGCATCCTGCAAGGGAAGGCCCTGGCATGTGGCCCCAGGTGGCCCCGGGAAGCAGCGGAAGCACAGCCTCCCCAGCTGGGAGGGTCTAGATGCCCAGGAAGGCTGAAGGGGGAGGAGGAGCAGTAGGCCTGGGTGGGGGACAGGGGTTGGGGGAGAGTCCCTAGGTCTCCTTTCTCAGCCCAGGCTGGGAGGGACTGTGGTCAGTGCTGACATGGAAATGGCGTGTCAAACAAATGCTGCTGAGAGTACGAGAGCCAAGACCCTGGCAGAGGCCAGAGGAGGCGTCTGAAGTGAAGGGAGAAGACACTGCAGATGGGGAGGCTGAGGAGTCCTCTGCCCTCGAGACCCCTACCTCTGGATGCGGATGCTCTGATCCTGGTGGCCCTGAGTGGCTATCATGACGTCAGCTTCATCCAGAACAAACACCTTGATTTTCTTGGGATCAATGAACTTGAGCTTGGAGCACCAGTCCAGCACGGTCCCAGGGGTGCCAATGACAATCTGCTCGCTGATCTTCTGGCCTCTTTCCACTGTGGAGACCCAGGTGATTTTCATGGGTATTTCAAAGGCAAAGCCAGCTCTGGAAATCAAAGCCCTGCCCATCCTTCTAGGACTAGGAGAACAAGTTATTTCCAGATTTCAAAACACACATGAGTGTTCCCCTCAGTCTTGGTTTCTTCTGCTGTGAAGTGGGCAGAATGATACCTATCTCAGTGCACTGTGGTCAGGATCAAATCCCACATAGCAATCCTTCAATAAGCATCAGTTCCTTTCTTCTTCCTCCTATAATCCAACATCATCCAACTCTTTTTATGTTTGTTTATTTATTTATTTATTTTGAGACAGGGTCTCACTCTGTTGCCCAGACTAGAGTGCAGTGACACAGTCATGGCTCACTGCAGCATTGACCACACAGGGTCAAGTGATCCTCCTGCCTCAGCCTCCCAAGAGGCTGGGACTACAAGCTGGTACTTCTACGCTGGCTAATTTTTTTTTTTTTTTTTTGAGATGGAGTCTTGCTCTGTTGTCCAGGCTGAAGTGCAGTGGCGTGATCTCGGCTCACTGCAAGCTCTGCCTCCCGGGTTCACGCCAGTCTCCTGCCTCAGCCTCTCGAGTAGCTGGGACTACAGATGCCTGCCACCACAACCGGCTAATTTTTTGTATTTTTTAGTAGAGACGGGGTTTCACCGTGTTAACCAGGATGGTCTCGATCTCCTGACCTTGTGATCCGCCCGCCTCGGCCTCCCAGCATGCTGGGATTACAGGTGTGAGCCACCACGCCCGGCCGCTTGGCTACTTTTTTTTTTTTTCTGGTCTATGTTGCCCAGGCTGGTCTCGAACCATGTGCTGAAGCAATCCTCCCACCCTGGCCTCCCAAAGGGCTGGGATAGCAGGTGTGAGCCACTGCACCTGGTTTTGCTTACTTTTAAAGAAAGGGAGCTGACACCAACCTTCCATCCTCAGTCCTGTTAATCCCTCTTTGGTAAGCAGATCCCAGAACTCTGGATGCTAAATTCAAAACTCTACCTTCTTAGCGAAGAACTCTAGATATTAAGAACTCTGTGAGCCACGCATGGATTTTTTTTTATCAACCAAAAATCTTATTTTAAGACTGAAAAAGACTGTTAACAAATTAGCAGGTATTCAAATAGATTCAAAGAGAACAACACAGTTAGGCTCCAGGGTCAGACTGAATTAGAAAGTTGAATATGGTCATTGCATCTTCAAAATTCAAACACCCAACCCCCTACTCTGCTCACTGTTCAGGTGTCACCTGCTGTACTCACATTTATTGCCTCGAACAGCATAGGCAAGCTTCAGTTCTGGGTAAAATTTGCCCATCTGCTCAATCACTTTTCCTGTTTGAAGCGCCAGCTCATATGTTGGGGAGAGGCATAGACACTGACAGAAAAATCATAAAGGATGAGTTTAGGAGAACCATTTGGTAACAGACGTGAAGGCACCCAGTATGCTGATGTTATTAGCACTTGAATAGCACAGGGAAGCATGTCGTTCCATCCAGGCCCACCTTTCAGCTATAGATTGAAGCCTGCAGCAGGTAGCCCTGGCTTGGCAGAGGGCTTTGGAAGCCATGGTCTAAGGCTGCTGCTTCCAAGCACATCCTTCCAGGTCAGGGCCTGGTGTAGGAACTTGCTCTGCCTGAGCCACAGCCTAAGGCGTCAGAAGCTTCAGACCTCTCGTTAATCCCCACCAGATGGCACTGCGCTCCCCAGGGCAGGCAACCCAGGATACCCAGCCCCCCAAGCCCTCACCTGGGGATATCTCTCTGCTGGCTCCACTCGACTGAGCATGGCTAGGACGAAGGCAGCTGTTTTACCAGTGCCAGACTGAGACTGTGCAATCAGGTTCTGTGGGCTAGATCAAGGAAGAACAGAAATGAAACATATTGGTGAAACTCAGTAACATGTCAACGTTCTTTCTGAATGAAAGGCATATTTCCCCCTGATGCTTCTCTGTATTACCCAGGTTTTCTCCACTGGGCACAAATTACTTTTATATATTTTTTAATATGCTGTTAAAAAGCTGCTTAAATTGTAAAATAAATGATTATTTTAAACGGGCTTACACCAAGAAATTATCATTCTAGCCTCTAGCACAGCTAGAGGACTCCAGCTTTGTACCCCAAGGGTCACAGGGAAATGAAGTGTGCAGAGTAAGATCTGTACCCAGACAAGTTCCCATCAATATTTTTGGCTGAGGCGTGATGCATTCCAAAATTTGGCTCCTTCTGTGTGTGCCTTTCCCCAGCTTTATGGACAAGATGCTAAGTCAGGTGGATGTTTTACAGGGAACTTTTACATTCCACTTTATGGGATCCAGCATCATGGGAATAGGTGGCATGTTTGTCATTTTTAAAAAAGATAAATATGGCTCACGCCTGTAATCCCAGCACTTTGGGAGGCCGAGGCGGGCAGATCACGAGGTCAGCAGTTCAAGACCAGCCTGGCCAACATGGTGAAATCCCATCTCTACTAAAAATACAAAAATTAGCCAGGCATGGTGGCGGGCACCTGTAATCCCAGCTACTCAGGAAGCTGGGCCAGGAGAATCACTTGAACCTGGGAGGCGGAGGTTGCAGTGAGCCGAGACTGTACCACTGCACTCTAGCCTGGGCAACAGAGCGAGACTTCATCTCAAAAACAAACAAACAAACAAACAAAAAATACAAAAAGTAGCTGGGTGTGGTGGCAGGCACCTGTAATCCCAGCTACTCAGAAGGCTGAGGCAGGAGAATCACTTGAACACGGAAGGCAGAGGCTGCAGTGAGCCGAAATCGCACCACTGCACTCCAGCCTGTGCGACAGAGGAGACTCCATTTCAAAAAAGAAAAAAAGATAAATATGCCAGGCGCAGTAACACATGCCTGTAATCCCAACACTTTGGGAGGCTGAGGCTGGAGACTCACTTGAGGCCAGGAGTTTGAGACCAGCCCTGGCAACATGGTGATATCCTGTCTCTACAAAATTTTATTTTTGTTTTTTTTGAGACAGAGTCTTACTCTGTCGCCCAGGCTGGAGTGCAGTGGTGTAATCTTGGCTCATTGCAACCTCTGCTTCCTGGGTTCAAGCGATCCTCCCACCTCAGCCTCCCTAGCAGCTGGGATTACAGGTGTGCGCTGCCACACCCGGCTAATTTTTTTTAATTTTTTGTAGACACAGGGTTTCACCATGTTGGCCAGGCTGGTCTCAAACTCCTGACCTCAGCTGATCCACGTGCCTCAGCTTCTCAAACTACAAAAAAATTTGTTTAAAGTCAGGAGGTCGAGGCTGCAGTGGGCTATAATTGTACCACTGCACTCTAGCCAGGGAAACGGTGAGACCTTGTCTCAAAAGGAGCTCACTCTGGTCAGGGTGGGAGAAGGATGTGGAAGGAGGGGAATTCAGGGGCTTCAACTATCAGCTGGACCTGCTTCCTTTCTTGACAGGATAGGGCTACAGAGCTATTCTTGGTATTGTACTTTACACCTCTGTGTAGGTCTCAAAAATTTCCAAATAATATTTTGTTTGTTTTTTAATTCATTGCAACACCATTCACATCAAAATAATATTTTTCAAACCCAATTTTTTTTTTCTTGAGACGGAGTCTCACTCTGTTTCCCAGGCTAGAGTGTAGTGGCGCGATCTCGGCTCACTGCAACCTCTGCCCCTGGGGTTCAAGCGATTCTCCTGCCTCAGCCTCCCATGTAGCTGAGACCACAGGCACGTGCCACCATGACAGGCTAATTTTTGTATTTTTAATTAGTTTTTTTTTTTTTTAATGGAGACAGGGTCTTGCTCTGTTGCCCAGGCTAGAGTGCAGTGGCACCATCTCAGCTCACTCCAACCTCTGCCTCCCAGGTTCAAGCAATTCTCCTGCCTCAGCCTCCCGAGTAGCTGGGACTACAGGCACATGCCACCAGGCCCAGATAATTCATTTTTTAAATTTTTTTATTTTAGTAAGACGGGGTTTCACCATGTTGCCCAGGCTGCTCTCGAATTCCTGAGCTCAGACAATCCACCCACCTTGGCCTCCCAAAGTGCTAGGATAACAGGTGTAGGCCACTGTGCCCAGCTAATTTTTGTACTTTTAGTAGAGACAGGGTTTTGCCATGTTGGCCTGGCTGGACTCAAACTCCTGACCTCAGGTGATCCACCCGCCTTGGCCTCCCAAAGTGCTAGGATTACAGGAGTGAGCCACCATGCCCAGCCTTAAGCCCAATATTTAAGATAGCATAGAATAAAGCACTATTTTTCTCTATAAGTTTCTATTGTTAAGTGGAAAAGGCAGAAACTGTATCTAACTCCATCCAATTCTCTCTGCACTTGCCTAAGCTGTTTTCCTGAGGAAACACGTGGCCCCAAACAGCCCCTTCTGTTCTCAGGCACAAAAAGGCAGTTTGTGGAAGACTGATTTAATCACACTGGGAGAGATGCACTTGGTCTGCATACTCACGGTTCAGCAAGCATCATAGGTAATGCGTTCTCTTGTATCTTGGAGGGTCGATTGAAGCCCATGGCATAGACTCCCTGGAGAAGCTGTGGTTTCCTAGGAAGCCAGGAAGACAGAGGATGGATACCTAGAAGTTGGAATTGTTTAGAGGTCTAGAATCTTATCTTTTTCTATAGTTAGGAATGATGCTTCCTACCTCTGTCAGACGCATTTTCCTATGCCTTAAAAAAACACTGTCAATAACCAAAGCAAACCAAACCAAGCTACTGCCTCTCCCTAAGGAATCTTAATCTGCAACTATTTCTATAATTCATAAAATACAGACTGCTTTATTGTCTTAGAGAAATTAATGCTTTCAGCAGACCCACAAATCTGGCTGGCCTTGGAGGACAAGTGTTCCCTGGACACAGCAAGGGTGGTGGTTATTAATTCATAGCATTAAATAAATTACAAAATATATATCTAAAAATAGGCCAGGTGCAGTGACTCATGCCTGTAATCTCAGCACTTTGGGAGGTCAAGGCAGGCCAACTGTTTTGAGGCCAGGAATCTGAGACCAGCCTGGGCAAAACGGTGATACCTCGTCTCTACAAAAAAAAAAAAATACAAAAATTAGCTGGGTACACCTGTAGTCCCAGCTACTCAAAAGGCTGAGGTGGGAGGCTCACTTGAGCTTCGCAGGTCAAGGCTGCAGTGATCTGTGATTGAGCCACTGCACTCCAGCCAGGGTGACAGAGTGGGACTCTAAATAAGTAAATAATGGCCGGGCGCGGTGGCTCAAGCCTGTAATCCCAGCACTTTGGGAGGCCGAGATGGGCGGATCACGAGGTCAGGAGATCGAGACCATCCTGGCTAATACGGTGAAACCCCGTCTCTACTAAAAATACAAAAAATTAGCCAGGCGAGGTGGCGGGCGCCTGTGGTCCCAGCTACTCGGAAGGCTGAGGCAGGAGAATGGCGTGAACCTGGGAGGCGGAGCTTGCAGTGAGCTGAGATCCGGCCACTGCAAACCAGCCTGGGCGACAGAGCAAGACTCTGTTTCAAAAAAAAAAAAAAAAAAAAAGTAAATAATAAATGAAAATAAATACTATTTACTATACTGCTAAGATTTAGAAGTCCTTTTTTTCCATGTTCCTTCCAAAGCCAGCTGTGCAAATACTCAAGACTGTCAACAGGTAAGGAAATTGATGGGCTGGGCATGGTAGCTCACGCCTGTAATCCCAGCAGTTTGGGAGGCCTAGGTGGGATGATTGCTTGAGGAGTCCAGGCGTTCAAGACTGGCCTTGGCAACACAGTGAGACCCTGTCTCTAAAAAAAAACAAAACAAAAAACAAAAATGAGCTAGACATGGTGGCATGCACCTGTAGTCCTAGCTACTTGGGAGATTGAGGCAGGAGGATTGCCTGAGGCTAAGAGGTCGACACTATAGTGAGCTATGATTGCCCCACTGCACTCTGGGCGGGCCAACAGGGCCAGGTCATCTCTTTAAAAAAAAAAAAAAAAAGAATTTTTTTTTTTTTGAGATGGAATCTTGCTCTGTCACTCAGGCTAGAGTGCAATGGCGTGATTTTGGATCACTGCAGCCTCTGCCTCCTGGGTTCAAGCGAGTCTCCTACCTCAGCCTCCTGAGTAGCTAGGATTACAAGCACATACTGCCACACCTGGCTAATTTTTGTATTTTTGGTAGAGGCGGGATTTCGCCATGTTGGCCAGGCTGGTCTCGAACTCCTAATCCCAGGTGATCCACCTGCCTCGGCCTCCCAAAGTGCTAGGATTACAGGCGTGAGCCACTGCGCCCAGCGAGAAAAAAAGAAAACTGATGAAGCCAGTTTCTAGTAGCTGATATACAGTAAATAGTTAAAGGTTGTTCGATTAACCTACTAAACTTTACAAATGCTCAGATTCACTTAGGTCTAATCAAAGTAAACAGACACACACTAACTTCTTTTTGAGAGACATTCTCACTCTGTTGCCCAGGCTGGAGTACAGTTGTGTGAAGTGGGGTCACTGCAACCGACAGCTCCCGGGCCTCAAGAGATCCTCCCACCTCGGCCCCTTGAGTAGCTGGGGCTGCAGGCATGTGCCACCACAGCCAGCTAATTATTTTTTAAATTTTTTGTAGAGACGGGGTTTCACCATGTTGCCCAGGCAAGTCTTGAACTTCTGAGCTCAAGAGATCCACTTGCCTTGGCCTCCCGAAGTGCTGGGATTACAGGCGTGAGCCACCGCACCTGGACACCAACTTCTTATGTAAGCAGCTATACAAGAATTATCATTTCAGTTGCTCTTACACTGCATTTACAATAAGCTCTCTGCTACCTCTAAACTGACAAGATGTTTAAGAAAAATCATACCAGTTTCTAAAGAAAAGGCCACCCAACTGTTCTCTAAGCCTTCCTTGGAGTTTAGCAGGCTCTCTAAAAGGCAAATTCTCTGGCGTATATTGGTTCTCAGACACAAAGAACTTTAAAAACTTAATCTTTAGTATCTTCCATTTGGGAGAAAACGCTGTGACACTCGGCAGCTTCTAACTTGGTTGCCAAGGAAATAAAGTCACTACTTAATTGAGACTCAAAAGGTGACATTGGTTTCATTCTGTTTCCTTTTCCTACCAACAACTAAATCAGAGAGAACCTGCCTTTTACAGAGGACAATTCATCAGTGGTTAAACTGAGAGCTCATGTCTTCCAAATGGAAGAAATTAAAAAGCCAGTTGATACTTGGAGGAGCAAACTGTCACTCTAAGGAAATAACACCACATGTCTAGGTGTCCTGATACAGCTTAAAAATAGAAGTGGAGATAACAGATTTGGCGAATAAACTCCTGATAGAGAAAACACATACAAAAGCATAATTTCCTGAAAACTTTTTTTTTTTTTGAGAAGGGGTTTCGCTTTTATCTCCCAGGCTAGAGTGCAATGGCACGATCTCGGCTCACTGCAACCTCCCTCTCCAGGGTTCAAGCAATTCTCCTGCCTCAGCCTCCTGAGTCGCTGGGACTACAGGCCATGTGCCATTATGGCCGGCTAATTTTTTTGTATTTTTGGTAGAGATGGGGTTTCATCATTTTGACCAGTCTGGTCTCAAACTCCTGACCTCAGGCAATCCACCTGCCTCGGCCTCCCAAAGTGCTGGGATTACAGGCGTGAGCCACCGTGCCCAAACAAAAGTGTAACTGTTTAAAATTACATTTTTCGTCCAGCCTGGGCAACATAGTGAAACCTCATCACCATTTAAAAAAAAAAAAAAAAAAAAAAAAAAGTTATTGGGCCAGGTGCAGTGGCTCACACCTGTATGTAATCCTAGCAATTTTGGAGGGTGAGGCAGGAGGAATCTTTGAGAACAGGACTTCAGGAGCAACCTGGCCAACACAGCAACACCATGCCTCTATTTTTAAAAATAAAAAAATAAGGCTGGGCGCAGTGGCTCATGCCTGTAATCCAGCAGCCTGGGAGGCTGAGGTGGGCAGATCGCTTGAGGCCAGGAGTTTGAGACCAGCCTGGCCAACATGATGAAACCCTGTCTCTACTAAAAATACCCAAATTAGCCAGGTGTGGTGGCTCAGGCCTGTAATCCTAGCTATGTGAGAGGCTGAGGCACGAGAATCGCTTGAACCCAGGAAGTAGAGGTTGCAGTGAGTCAAGATTGTGCCACTGCGCCCCAGCCTGGGCAACAGAGTGAGACTCAGTCTCAAAAGTAAATAAATAAATGAATAGAAATAAAAATAAAAGGCCGGGCGCGGTGGCTCAAGCCTGTAATCCCAGCACTTTGGGAGGCCGAAACGGGCGGATCACGAGGTCAGGAGATCGAGACCATCCTGGCTAACACGGTGAAACCCCGTCTCTACTAAAAAAAAATACAAAAAACTAGCCAGGCGAAGTGGCGGGCGCCTGTAGTCCCAGCTACTCGGGAGGCTGAGACAGGAGAATGGCGTAAACCCGGGAGGCGGAGCTTGCAGTGAGCTGAGATCCGGCCACTGCACTCCAGCCCAGGCAACAGAGTGAGACTGTCTCAAAAAAATAAATAAATAAAAAGAAATAAAAATAAAAAATTGTTCTTCAAGATTACTTAACAATTTGTTAGCTTTGTTTTACGTGTCTCTTACTCAGTGGTAATAGCTGAAAGGAATGTGGCTTCAATTTGTCCACAGTGGCCATACTATAGATTTTGCTGAATTAAGCAAATAATCCATTGATTCCACCACATTCTTATTCATCAGCTACTTTCTATGATTGTGATCCTGGCAGGCAGCAAGAATAAGTAGGTCTTGTGTTCCTTGTAACACCCAGCACAGTGGCATCTATATAACACAATGATCCACACTTAATCCTCTATTAATTTACTGAACTAAACCTAAAACATAAGCCCAGGCACCGTGGCTCACACCTGTAATCCCAGCACTTTGCGAGGCCGAGGCAGGCGGATCACGAGATCAGGAGTTCGAGACCAGCCTGGCCAACATAGTGAAACCCTATCTCTTCTAAAAATACAAAAATTAGCCGGGCATGGTGGTGTGCACCTGTAGTCCCAGCTAACTCAGGAGGCTGAGGCAGGAGAATCACTTGAACCTGGGAGGTGGAGGTTGTGGTGAGCTGAAATCACGCCACTGCACTCCAGCCTGGGCAACCGAACAAGACTCCATCTCAGCCGGGCGCGGTGGCTCAAGCCTGTAATCCCAGCACTTTGGGAGGCCGAGACGGGCGGATCACAAGGTCAGGAGATCGAGACCATCCTGGCTAATACGGTGAAACCCCGTCTCTACTAAAGAATACAAAAAACTAGCCAGGCAACGAGGCGGGCGCCTGTAGTCCCAGCTACTTGCGAGGCGGAGGCAGGAGAATGGCGTAAACCTGGGAGGCAGAGCTTGCAGTGAGCTGAGATCCGGCCACCGCACTCCAGCCTGGGCGACATAGCCAGACTCTGTCTTAAAAAAAAAAAAAAAAAAAAAAAAAAAAAGACTCCATCTCAAAAAAACAAAAGAAAAAAAAGAAAACCAAAAACAGATTTGACAGATTTTTTTAAAAAGCAGATAAACTGTAAGACTGTAAACCCTATAGTCTAAATATACATATATGTATATTTTTTTGAGACAGAGTCTCACTCTGTTGTTCAGGATGGAGTGCAGTGGCACAAACTTGGCTCACTGCAACGTCCGCCTCACAGGTTCAAGTGATTCTCCTGCCCCAGCCTCCTGAGTAGCTGGGACTACAGGCCTGCGCCATCACGCTCGGCTAAGTTTTGTATTTTTAGTGGAGACAGGGTTTCACCATGTTGGTCAGGCTGGTCTCAAACTCCTGACCTTGTGATCTGCCCACCTCGGCCTCCCAAAGTGCTGGGATTACAGGCGGGAGCCACTATGCCTGGCCTTTTCTTTAAAAAAAAAAAAACAAAAAACAAATAGCACATGTTCTCACTTAAGGGCTTACCTAATCAGAAATGTTCCTGACATCCAGAAATCACCTGTCAGTCAATATTTTATTGAAAGTTCTAAGAGTATAAGAGAAATAAGACTTTTAGCTATGATTAATAAATTTGAAGCATTAAAAAATTCCTACCGAGAGAATAGGGTAGCCAAGACACAAGGGGGGGAAATTAATAACTGCAAATTTTTTCATACTTTTTGACTTTTGAATCATGTGATTTTTTCATGTGACATCTTTGCAAAGAAAACAATAGCCAGGCACGATGGCTCATGCCTGTAATCCCAGCACTTTGAGAGGCCGAGGCGGGCGGATCACCTGAGGTCAGAAGTTCAGGACCAGCCTGGTCAAAATGGTGACACCCCGTCTCTACTAAAAATACAAAAAATTAGCCGGGTGTGGTGCCGCACACCTGTAATCCCAGCTACTCGGGAGGCTGAGGCAGGACAATCACTTGAACCCGGGAGGCGGAGGCTGCAGTGAACCAAGGTCGCACTATTGCACTCCAGCCTGGGCAACAGGAGTGAAACTCTGTCTCAAAAAAAAAAAGAAGCCGGGCGCGGTGGCTCAAGCCTGTAATCCCAGCACTTTGGGAGGCCGAGACGGGCGGATCACGAGGTCAGGAGATCGAGACCATCCTGGCTAACACGGTGAAACCCCGTCTCTACTAAAAATACAAAAACTAGCCGGGCGAGGTGACAGGCGCCTGTAGTCCCAGCTACTTGGGAGGCTGAGGCAGGAGAATGGCGTAAACCCGGGAGGCAGAGCTTGCAGTGAGCTGAGATCAGGCCACTGCACTCCAGCCCGGGCGACAGAGCGAGACTCCGCCTCAAAAAAAAAAAAAAAAAAAAAAAAAAAAAAAAAAAAAAAAAGAAAAAAATATGCTACTTTTTAAAAGTAAAAATTCTCACAAGAATCTCTGAGATGCTAAGTTTTATGTGGGGAGAGACTGGCAAGGAAGAGCTGTTGAAAGGAGCGAATACTCACAGCCGAAGCTCTTCAAACGACTTCACCGAGTACAGAGGGGAGTTTGGATCCCGCTGCAGGACTTCTACTTGGTTTGTGTTATCGACAAGGTTGCTTCTGATCAGCTTGTTGAGTAAGGACTGGGCAGCTCTGTCCTCTGTCAAGAAGAAACCAGTAGATCTTCATACTCATCTGGCAAACCCCACGCTTATAAAGCCACTGTTTCTCCCTCTCCACACTAGCAGCTGGGCAGTCACGCATGGCTGGAGAAAAACCATCACACTGATAGGTCTCTATTTATTTATTTTAGAGATGGGGTCTTGCTGTCACCCAGGTTGGAGTGCAGTGGCACAATCACAGCTCACTGTAGCCTAGAATTCCTGGGCTCAGGTGATCCTCCCACCTCAGCCTCCCAAGTAGCTGGGAGTCCAGGTGTGTGCTACCACACGCAGCTCATTTTGAAATCTTTTGTAGAGATGGGGGTCTCCCTATGTTGCCCAGGCTGGGCTTGAACTCCTGGCCCAAAGCAATCCTCCCACCTCGGCCTCCCAAAGTGCTGGAATTACAGGCATGAGCCACTGCTTCAGGACTTGTTTGGTTCTCCTCCTCTCACTGACTATTCCTTCTCTGATTCCTCTCATCTCCTGGATCTTGTAGCTTGGAGTGCCTCTGGCTCCAGGAAGGCAAGCCCTGGGTCATACTGTCTCTTGCCAAGGGCATCCAAGAGTAGTTACCTTTCTCCTCTTCATCTGTTTTCTCAGCAGTGGTACTGGTTTTGATAATACCTACACAAGAAAACAGTTGTCATAATTAGAAAGGCAAACATGAGAACTACCAAAAATGTGGGACAATATAAATAAATACACTGAAATTTATTTTATTTATTTATTTTTTAGACGGAGTTTTCCTCTTGTAGCCCAAAGTTGGAGTGCAATGGCGCAACCTCGGCTCACTGCAGCCTCCGCCTCCTGGGTTCAAGCGGTTCTCCTGCCTCAGCCTCCTGAGTAGCTGGGATTAGGCGTGTGCCACCACACCTGGCTAATTTAGGTATTTTTAGTAGAGACGGGGTTTTGCCATGTTGGCCAGGATGGTCTTAAACTCCAGACCTCAATCAAGTGATCTGCCCACCTCGGCCTCCCAAAGTGCTGGGATTACAAGCATGAGTCACAGTGCCCAGTCTGAAACTTATTTTAAGTAATCAAAATATAAATAGTTGGCATTTCTTTATGTTTAGTGAATTTTTATTTGTAGATTTTTTTTTTTTTTTTTTTTTTGAGACAGGGTCTCCCTCTGTTGCCCAGGCTAAAGTGCAGTGGTGCAATCACAGCTCACTACAACCTCAATCTCCTGAGCCGAAGTGATCCTCCCACCCCAGGCTCCTACTTAGCTGGGACTACAGGTGCATACTACCACATCCTCCTGCCTTAGCCTCCTGAGTAGCTAGCACTACAGGCATGCGCCACTATTCTCAGCTAATTTAAAACAAAAACATTTTTGTAGAGATGGAGTCTTGCCGTGTTGCCCAGCTTGTTCTCAAATTCCTGGCCTCAAGTAATCCTCCTGCCTTGGTCTCCCAAAGCACTAGGATTACTGGCATGAACTACTGTACCTGGTGAAAAATTTTAAATTTCTAGAAATTTTGACTAATTTCAGACAGATCAGAATATGTTACCTCTTAATAGTCCTACTTTAAAATACAGCCTTATTAGCAAACATAGTCTACCATTTTTTACCTTTCAGATTGGCAAATTCTGAAAGTTTGACTATTAATTCTGTGATGAGATTGTAGAGAAACACTCTCATTCTTGCTGATGGAAATATTAACTGGTGGCCAGGCACAGTGGCTCATCCTGTAATCCCAGAACTTTGGGAGGCTGAGGCGGGTGGATCACCTGAGGTCAGGAGTTTCAGACCAGTCTGACCAACATGGAGAAACCCTGTCTCTACTAAAAAATACAAAATTAGCTGGGTGTGGTGGCGTATGCCTGTAATCCCAGCTACTCGGGAAGGCTGAAGCAGGAAAATCACTTGAACCCAGGAGGCGGAGGTTGTGGTGAGCCGAGATCATGGCACAGCACTCCAGCCTGGGCAACAAGAGCAAAACTCTTCTCTCAAAAAAAAAAACCCCAGAAATATTAATTGGTATAATACCTAAGGAAAGGACTGAAAATACTGAGAAAAATTGCAAATGTCAGCCTGGGCAACATAGCAAGACCTAGTCTCTACTAACAATTTAAAAAATTAGCCTGTAATCCCAGCTATTCAGGAGGCTGGGGCAGGAGAACAGCTTGAGCCCAGGAGTTTGAGCCACTGCACTGCAGCCTGCGTGACAGAGCGAGAGACTGTCTTTATTTTTTTGAGAAAGAGTCTCACTCTGTTGCCCAGGATGGAGTATAGTGGCACGATCTCGGCTCACTGCAACCTCTGCCCCCCAGGTTCAAGTGATTCTTCTGCCTCAGCCTCCCAAGTAGCTGGGACTACTGGCGCGCACCACCATGCCTGGGCAATTTTTGTATTTTTAGTAGAGACGGGGTTTCACCATATTGGCCAGGCTGGTCTCAAACTCCTGACCTCATGATCTGCCCGCTTGGCCTCCCAAAGTGCTGGGATTACAGGCATGAGCCACCATGTCCAGCCTATAAGATCCTGTCTTTTAAAAAAAAAAAAAAAGGCCAGGCGCGGTGGCTCAAGCCTGTAATCCCAGCACTTTGGGAGGCCGAGACGGGCGGATCATGAGGTCAGGAGATCGAGACCATCCTGGCTAACCTGGTGAAACCCCGTCTCTACTAAAAAATACAAAAAAACTAGCCGGGCGAGGTGGTGGGCGCCTGTAGTCCCAGCTACTCGGGAGGCTGAGGCAGGAGAATGGCATAAACCCGGGAGGTAGAGCTTGCAGTGAGCCGAGATCACGCCACTGCACTCCAGCCTGGGCTTCAGAGTGAGACTCCGTCTCAAAAAAAAAAAAAAAAAAAGCCAGGCGTGGTGGCTCATGCCTGTAATCCTAGCACTTTGCGAGGCCAAGCGGGCGGATTGCCTGAGCTCAAGAGTTCGAGACCAGCCTGGACAATATGGTGAAACTCTGTCTCTACTAAATATAAAAAATTAGCTAGGCACAGAGGTGGGCATGGAGGCGTGCACCTGTAATCCCAGCTACTTGGGATGCAGAGACAGAAGAACTGCTTGAACCTGGGAGGCGGAGGCTGCAGTGAGCCGCCACTGTATTCCAGCCTGGGCAACAGAGAGAGAATCCATCTCAAAAAAAAAAAAAAGAAAGAAAAAGTTGCAAACGCATATACCTTTGACCTAGCAAATCCATTTTTGGGGAATTTATCCTACAAACACTTGTATACATGTAAAAAGAGCTAAGTTCATGGTTATTTCATGAAGCATTATTTATAATAGCAAAAGAAAGGGACCACCCAAACATCTATGATTGCTTAAAAAATCATGGTATATCAGCCGGGTGCAGTGGCTCAAGCCTGTAATCCCAGCACTTTGGGAGGCTGAGGTGGGCAGATCACCTGAGGTCGGGAGTTCGAGACCAGTCTGACCAAGATGGAGAAACCCTGTCTCTACTTTAAAAACACAAAATTAGCCAGGTGTCATGGCACATGCCTGTAATTCCAGCTACTTAGGAGGCTGAGGCAGGATAATCGCTTGAACCTGGAAGTTGGAGGTTGTGGTGAGCCGAGATCACACCATTGCACTCCAGCCTGGGCAACGAGAGAAACTTCATCTCAAAAAAAAAAAAAAAAAAAAAAAAAGGTATATTGACACAACGCAGTATCACATAATTATAAAACACAAGGAGGGGTCAGGCACAGTGGCTCACGCCTGTAATTCCAGCACTTTGGGAGGCCGAGGTGGGCAGATCACCTGAAGTCAGGAGTTGACGACCAACCTGGCCAACATGGTGAAACCCTGTCTCCACTAAAAATACAAAAAGTAGCCAGGCATCATGGCAGATAACTATAATCCCAGCTATTCGGGAAGCCAAGGCAGGAGAACTGCTTGAACCCAGGAGGCAGAGGTTGGAGTGAGCCAAGACTGCACCACTGCACTCCAGCCTGGGTGACAGAGCAAGACTCTGCCTCAAAAAAAAAAAAAAAAAAAGGCAGGGATGAAACTGCATGTATTGATACAGAAAGTTTGCCAAGGGATACTGTTGAGTGAAAAAGTAAGTGTACTGTATATATCACGCCGCATTTTGGTTAAGAGAATATGATAATCTATACTTACATTTGCTTTGCATAAAGTCTTTGGAAGAGTATTAAAAATCCATCAACAGTGGCTACTTATGGAATAGGATGGTGTTATGAGCTGAATTGTGTGTGGCCCCCTGACCCCAAACTCATATATTCAAGTCCTAACCAGTACCTCAGAATGTGACCTGATTTTGAAATAAGGTTGCTACAGCTGTAGTTGAGGTCACTAGGGTGGGCCCTAATCCTTGTACTTCATTATACTTTCTGAGTTTTGAACCCAGATTCACTTTTCAAAAAGTTAAAAAATTTACGTCGTGCAGGATCTGGATGTTATTTAAAAAAAATAGTCAGGCGTGGTGGCTCAAGCCTGTAATCCCAGCACTTTGGGAGGCCGAGGCGGGCGGATCACGAGGTCAGGAGATCGAGATCATCCTGGCTAACACGGTGAAACCCCATCTCTACTAAAAATACAAAAAAATTAGCAGGGCGAGGTGGCGGGTGCCTGTAGTCCCAGCTACTCGGGAGGCTGAGGCAGGAGAATGGCGTGAACCCGGGAGGCGGAGCTTGCAGTGAGCCGAATCGCGCCACTGCACTGCAGCCTGGGTGACAGAGCAAGACTCTGTCTCACAAAAAAATAAATAAAATAAAATAAAATAAAATAATAAAATAAAATAAATAAAATAAATAAAATAAAATAAAATAAAATAAAATAAAATAAAATAAAATAAAATAAAATAAAATGGGTCAGGTGTGGTGGCTCACGCCTGTAATCCCAACACTGGGAGGCCAAGGAGCGTGGATCATGAGGTCAGAAGATGGAGACCATCCTGGCTAACACGGTGAAACCCCATCTCTACTAAAAATACAAAATAAAATTAGCCAGGCGTGGTGGCGGGCGCCTGTAGTCCCAGCTACTCGGGAGGCTGAGGCAGAAGAATGGCGTGAACCCGGGAGGCAGAGCTTGCAGTAAGCCGAGATCGCGCCACTGTACTCCAGCCTGGGTGGCAGAGCGAGACTTCATCTCAAAAAATAAATAAAAAAATAAATAGGCCGGGTGCGGTGGCTCACGCCTGTAATCCCAGCACTTTGGGAGGCCGAGGCGGGCGGATCACAAGGTCAGGAGATCGAGACCATGGTGAAACCCCGTCTCTACTAAAAATACAAAAAATTAGCCGGGCGCGGTGGCAGGCGCCTGTAGTCCCAGCTACTCAGGAGGCTGAGGCAGGAGAATGGCATGAACCCAGGAGGCGGAGCTTGCAGTGAGCCAAGATTGCACCACTGCACTCCAGCCTGGGGGATAGAGCGAGACTCTGTCTCAAAAATAAATAAATAAATAAATAAATAAATAAATAAATAAATAAATAAATAAATAAAATTAGGCCAAGTGCAGTGACTTATGCCTATAATCCCAGTACTGTGGGAGGCCGAGGCAGGAAGATCTCTTGAGCTCAGGAGGTCAAGATCAGCCTGGGCAACATGACAAAACCCCACCTCTACTAAAAATATAAAAAATTAGCCAGGTGTGGTGGTGGACGCCAATAGTCTCAACTACCTGGGAGGTGAGGTGGAAGGATCTCTTGAGCCTGGGTGGCAGAGGTTGCAGTGAGCCAAGATCACGCCATGCCACTCCACTCTAGCCTGCACAACAGAGTGAGACCCTGTCTCAAATAAAGTTTTAAAAATCTAATATAAAAAATAAAAAATTTAGGCCAGGCGCAGTGGCTCACGACTGTAATCCCAGCACTTTGGGAGGCCGAGATGGGCAGATCACAAGGACAGGAGATCAAGACCATCTTGGCTAACATGATGAAACCCTATCTCTACTAAAAATACAAAAACAAAAAACCTAGCCGGGCGTGGTGGCAGGCGTCTGTAGTCCCAGCTACTCGGGAGGCTGAGGGAGAAGAATGGCATGAACCCGGGAGGCAGAGCTTGCAGTGAGCCGAGATGGCGCCACTGCACTCCAGCCTGGGCAACAAAGCAAGACTTCGTCTCAAACAAAATAAATAAATAAATAAATAAATAATTTGCCAAAATATTATCAAATGAACAGTAGCAGTACAGTCCAATAGAGAGACTCTCAATTTTAAGAAGTCAAAGGATAAACTTTGGAAAATTGACATATCCCTTCAGTAACAAAATCTAATTTACTGGCTTGTAAACAGCTAACGTTTACACTAAATAACAGCTCTTTGTACAATGCAGCTATGAGTGCAAAGCAGCGGCCCACATGGAACTCTTTTCTAGCTTGTAGTTACTAGTGACTCACCATTGGTATCTGCTTTGACTTTCTCTTCCTTGATCTGCAAATTGGTCATCTGAATAGGAATAAAAGAAAACAGGGTTAAGCAAAGGATCCAATAAAAGGAAGGTCCCTAAGAAAAGAGAAACTTTCTAGTAAAAGTCTAGTCTGAAATTTTCAGCACCAGTATTCAGGGAATTGGTTTGTTCCCTCAAAGTAGAACTGCTGAAAGTCTGTGTGAAACCATCATTTCAAACATCTTCAACAGCCTTCAAACAAGGCAAGGGGTGGGCTAAATATAATGGTTGGGGGGAAAGTTTCAGAAAACCTCAAACTCTGCTTATCTCCCAACTCAAGTTCTTTCTATCTATTTATTTTCTGAAACAAGGTCTCACTCTGTAACCTAGGCTCGAGTGCAGCAGCACAATCATGGCTCACTGTGGCCTCAACCTCCTGGGTTCTAGCGATCCTCCCACGTCAGCCTCCCTAGTAGCTGAGACCACAGGTATAAACCACCAAGCCTACTCGAACTCAAACTTAAACTCCTGGGCTCAAGCAATCCTCCCATCTTGGCCTCCAAAGCACTGGGATTAGAAGTGTGAGTCACTGCACCCAGCCTTCTTCTGTCACTTTCATTGGTTTTCTCTACTCTAGAGAGCAGAGCCACATGATAACCTAAGACCATGAATCATTTATTAAGTGAAGGTACACAAGTCTAAGTGGTGAAAAAACAGGTATTCTCCAACTATTAGGAAGCATTTATTTACACCAGCCTTCTGATAAGCTGAATGCTTAGAAGCAGACACCAAGTATGTTTAGGCCTGTATTTGTGATATTCATATCACAGCTAGGTTACGGTCACAGATTTCACAAGGTTTGAAACCAATTATCAGTAACTGTCTTTCAGAGTAGATCTGATGCTAAACGCTAGATTTTAAACTCCAGAGTACAAGGCCCATGCCCTTGATAATGCTTTGTAATTTCTTTGTGGAAACTGCCGGTTTTATACCTCTGACCTGCTCCTTCCCCTGAACTCCAGTGCTGTATTTCCAAATGCCTGATGGCTACCGTGCAGAAAAGAACATAGCAGGCCTGACCACTCTCCTTAGGAAAGCCTATTTGCAAGGCTGGCCCTTGACTGTCACCTGAGAACTTGGACTTTGGGAAGGTTCTCATCATCCCTAGAACTGATAAGAGGGGGTGAGTCTGCCTCAACTGTTTGTAAAAACATGTAATTTATGCTAACCACCTGCATTCCTTCTGGAAGTCTGGAATTCTGGTACATGCTAGGCACAGGGTGACTATATGACAGGCCCCCAATAAAAGCCTCAAGTAGTCTCTAACAAGCTTCCCTGACACCACTTCATACAGTAACAGTAGCTGTTACAATTTGCTACGGGAAGAATTAAGCACACTCTGTGGACTCCATTGGGAGATAACTTGGAAGTTTGCCTGGTTTCCTCTGGACTTAGCCCATGAGCCTTTTTCTTCCACTAATTTTGCTTTGTATCTTTTCACTATAATAAATCATAGCTATGAGTACAACTACATACTGAGCCTGTGAGCTCTCCTCACAAATCGTCAAACCTGGCATCTCCTGGGGACTCCCACAACAGGTACTTACCAAGATGTCTCCTTATTTTAAACTCAGAACAGCCAAACCTGAACTCACCATTCCCTTTTTTCTTTTTTTTGAAACAGGGTCTCACTGTCGCCCATGCTGGAGTGCAGTAGTGTGATCACAGCTCACTGCAGCCTCAACCTCCCTAGGCTCAGGTGATCCTCCCACCTCAGCATCCTGAGTAACTGGGACCACAGGAGTGCGCCACCACCACGCCCAGCTAATTTTTTTTTTGTATTTTTGTAGAAATGGGGTTTCACCATGTTGCCCACACTGGTCTTGAACTCCTGGGTTCAACTGATTTGCCTGCCTCAGTCTCCCAAAGTGCTAGGATTACAGGTGTGAGCCACCGTGCCCAGCCTTCACCATTCTTTTTTTTTTTTTTTTCTTTTGGAGACAGAGTCTCACTCAGTAGCCCGGGGTGGAGTGCAGTGGCGTGATCTCGGTTCACTGCAACCTCCACCTCCCAGGTTCAAGCAATTCTCGTGCCTCAGCCTTCTGAGTAGCTGGGATTACAGGTGCCTGCTACCATGCCTGGCTAACTTTTGTATTTTTAGTAGAGACAGGGTTTCACTATGTTGGCCAAGCTGGTATCAAACTCTTGACCTCGACTGATCTGCCCGCCTCGGCCTCCCAAAGTGCTGGGATCACAGGTGGGTGCCACCATGCCCGGCTGCCTTCACCATTTTATCAAATCTGCCCTTCCTCCCACTTTCGTATTCCTGTTATCGGAATGTTAGTAATAGCAATAGGATCCAAGTTGAAAACAGAAACCTTTCACTTTATCTCCCTCCTCTCCTTTATTATGTTAGCAAGCCCTACCCATTCTACCTTTGTATCTTATATCCATCCCCTCATTTTCACTTCCACTGCCCAACATATAGGCCCTCTATCTATCAGAATAACTTTTTTTTTTTGAGATGGAGTCTCGCTCTGTCGCCCAGGCTGGAGTGCAGTGGCGTGATCTCCGCTCACTGCAAGCTCAGCTGCCTCCCGGGTTCACGCCATTCTCCTGCCTCAGCCTCCCGGGAAGCTGGGACTACAGGCGCCTGCCACCACGCCCGGCTAATTTTTTTTTTTTTTTTTTTTTTTTTTTTTTTTTTTTTGAGACGGAGTCTCGCTCTGCTGCCCAGGCTGGAGTGCAGTGGCCAGATCTCAGCTCACTGCAAGCTCCGCCTCCCGGGTTCACGCCATTCTCCTGCCTCAGCCTCCCGAGTAGCTGGGACTACAGGCGCCCACCACCTCGCCCGGCTAGTTTTTTGTATTTTATTTTAGTAGAGACGGGGTTTCACCGTGTTAGCCAGGATGGTCTCGATCTCCTGACCTCGTGATCCGCCCATCTCGGCCTCCCAAAGTGCTGGGATTACAGGCTTGAGCCACCGCGCCCGGCCTGTATTTTTTTTTAGTAGAGACGGGGTTTCACCGTGTTCGCCAGGTTGGTCTCGATCTCCTGACCTCGTGATCCGCCCGCCTCGGCCTCCCAAAGTGCTGGGATTACAGGCGTGAGCCACCGCGCCCAGCCCAGAATAACTTTTACACCGATATTTCTATTAGCCATCACTTGTAACATATTCTGTTCTCTGTAGTTCAGTAAATCCTTGCCAGCCTTGTCTAATTCTGTCAATAGCCCTCTCAAAAATCCCCATACTGCCTAGGCGTTGTGGCTCACAGCTGTAATCCCAGCACTTTGGGAGGCCGAGGTGGGCGGATCACCAGAGGTCGGGAGTTCAAGACCAGCCTGACCAATATGGAGAAACCCCGTCTCTACTAAAAATACAAAATTAGCCAGTCGTGGTGGCGCATGCCTGTAATCCCAGCTACTCAGGAGGCTGGGGCAGGAGAATCGCTTGAACCCGGGAGGTGGAGGTTGTGGTGAGCCAAGATGACGCCACTGCACTCCAGCCTGGCCAACAAGAGCAAAACTCCGCCTCAAAACAAAAACAACAACAACAACAACAAAAAAAAACAGTCCATTATCACTAAACAAACCTAAAGCTTAGGTCTTAGATATAAGAACAGAAAGCCACAGTGTATGCTGTAATTACATTCCAGTTGAACGAATATTCATTACTTAAAGAACAAGTATATGAAACTAAGTGTCACTTTAAACATCAATGAAACAATTTGTAGTGCCTCCTTCCAACATCTGCAGTAGATTGAGGTATTAAATCTAAAAGTGAATCTGTTATTCTGCAAAGAGCTACAAACTGCCAACCACGTTAAGCATGGATCTAAGAAATGTTAAACACAGAGTAGCACAGAAACATGCCAAGAACAGTCGCGTAATGAAAATGAGAATCAGCATCTAAACTTGGCTTTCCTTATAATCGTCACCGAGGAGGTCAATAGAGGAATGACAGCATGCATAGTGGGGCGGATATACCAAAGGATGAAGTCCTTAACCAGCCCACATGGAAATAAAAAGCTCGACACTGGTCTCTTTAGCTCTAAGAGCAAATCAAGGGCAAGTGACTGCCCCAGCAAACTCTAGCAGCGCGTTGCCCAGGAGCCTCCCCAACCCGGGGAGCTCCCTATGCTTTAGGCAGGTTTCGCCTGGGCCCCTGCTACGTCCTCCCCGCCTGGAGATGAAGCCACTGACCGACTTGACAGCCGCTTCCTGCTCGTCCACCGCCAGGGCCCAAGAGTCGGTGGCCATAGTCCCGACCAAGAGCGACCCACTTGTGAAAATATGCGCCGCACCACGTCGCAACACCGGCCCTAAGCCCGCCACCGGCGCGAGAATGCACCTCACGCGGACCGGAAGCGGCAGTGAGCACAGGTGACGTCAGTTCCCACCCGGCGTGCGACATCATCATTCTGCGCGGCGCTGGATCTCTCCTATGGACTGGCCTCTCACTTTGTGCGCAAACCTCGCGCTTTTTGCTCACCCTTCCAGGACGCGGCCTTCTCGCTTTTCAAAACTCCTGAGCTCAACGAAGTGAAACTGTTAGCCCTCCGTTTATTGCCTTACTTCGCACTGAAATAACCCAACGTTTATTTTATTTTATTTTTTATTTATTTATTTTTTTGAGACGGAGTCTCGCTCTATCCCAGGCTGGAGTGCAGTGGCGCGATATCGGCTCACTGCAACCTCCGCCGCCCAAGTTCAAGCTGTTTTCCTGCCTCACTCTCCCGACTGGCTGGGATTACAGGCGCCCACCACCACGCCCGGCTAATTTTTGTATTTTTTGTAGAGATGGGGTTTTACCATGATGACCAGGTTGGTCCTGAACTGCTGACCTCGTGATCCTCCCGCCTCAGCCTCCCACAGTGCTGGGATTAAAGGCGGTAGCCACCACGCCCGGCCCCCAAAGTTTATTTTTAAGCCTGTCAACATCTCACCTTAAATGTGTAAGTCTCTGAACTGTACAAATGTGTAAGCCTCCGAACTGTAGGGCTTTAAACAAGGGAAAATTCCATGAGAATACTCTGATGCCTACTGTTAAGAACGCGATAACAGGTAAGAAAACAAAAATCAAAATGCAACAGAAGGCCCATAAACCCCATAATTCCATTATCCAATAAATACAACACATAATGCGTTTTCTCTTTTCTTTCTTTTTTTTAAAAATTTTTTTGAGACGGTCTCATTGTGTCACCCAGGCTGGAATGCAGTGGTGCGATCTCCACTCACTGCAGCCTTGACCTCCCACCTCAGCCTCCCAGGTTGCTGGGCCCACAGGCCCGCACCACCATGCCCAGTTAACTTTTAAACTTTTTGCAGAGACGGGGGTCTTCATTATATTGCTCAGGCTGCTCTCAAACTCCTGAATTCCTGAGAACCTTCTTCCTTGGCCTCTCAAAATGTTGGGATTACAGGCATGAGACACCACACCTGGCCATTATGTTGAAGGACCACCAAATACATACTGTATAATCTGTATGAGAATCAAGAATAGGACAAATGAAATCTATGGTGATAAAAACAGAGCTTACTTGTGGAGAAGGATGTTTGTTTGGGCCAGGCACAAGGGACTTCCTCAGTGATAGAATTATTCTGTATCTTGATTGGTGCCTGGTTACACAGATGTGTAAGTTTGTTAAGTCATGCTACTTTGTATTTCTAAACTCATGGAACTATTATTTATAGATGTTACCCAGGCTGGGCGGGGTCTTGGCTGACTACAACTTCTGCCTCCTGGGTTCAAGCGATTCTTCTGCCTCAGCCTCCCAAGTAGCTGTGATTACAGGCACACACCACCACACCCGGATAATGTCTGTATTTTTAGTAGAGATGGGGTTTCACCACATTGACTAGGCTGGCCTTGAACTCCTGAGCTCAAGGCCAGGAGGCCTTGCCTGCCTGGGCCTCCCAAAGTGCTGCGATTATAGGTGTGAGCCACAGTGCCTGGCCTGCTTTTTCTTTTTTATAAGCAGTTCCCAAGGAAGAATAACTGTTTTTGTTTTTTGAGACAGGGTCTCACTGTGTCACCTAGGCTGGAATGCAGTGGCATGTTCACAGCTCACTGCAGCCTTGATCTCCCAGACTCAAGTGATCCTCCCACCTCAGCTCCCCGGTAGCTGGGACTATAGCAGTACGCCACCACCCCTGGCTAATTTTTGTATGAGAACTTGTGTATTTAAAATATTGTATATAAATTATACCTCTCAATAATGTTGATTAAAAATCAAAAAAAGGGCAAGGGGCGGTGGCTCACGCCTATAACCCCAGCACTTTGGGAGGCCAAGGCGGGTGAATCACCTGAGGTCAGGAGTTCGAGACCAGCCTGGCCAACATGGTGAAACCTTGTCTCTACTAAAAATACAAAAATTAGGGCCGGGCGTAGTGGCTCATGCCTATAATCCCAGCACTTTGGGAGGCCAAGGTGGGTGGATCACCTGAGGTCAGGAGATCGAGACCAGCCTGGCTAACACGGTGAAACCCTGTCTCTACTAAAAATACAAAAACAAAATTAGCTGGGTGTGGTGGCAGGTGCCTGTGGTCCCAGCTACTCGGGAGGCTGAAGCAGGAGAATGGCGTGAACCCAGGAGGCAGAGCTTGCAGTGAGCTGAGATCGCGCCACTGCACTCCAGCCTAGGCGACACTGTCTCAAAAAAAAAAAAAGAAAATTAGCCGGGCATGGTGGGGTGCACCTGTAATCCCAGCTACTCAGGAATGGCTGAGGCAGGAGAATCACTTGAACCCGGTAGGCGGAGGTTGTGGGAGCCAAGATTGCGCCACTGCACTCCAGCCTGGGTGACAGAGCAGGACTCTGTCTCAAAAAATAATAATAATAATAAAAAGGAATGAAATACATGCAGTAACATGGATGAGAGATTTGACATCGCTTCCGCCCTCTTGGCCAAGATCAAGTGGAGAGATTTAACATCTCATAGACATTATATTGTGTGAAAGAACCCAGGTACAAAAAGAGTACATATTGCATGATTCCATTCGTATAAGCCCAAAACAGGTATATCTAATCTATAGAGATAGAAATCAGAACAGTGGCTGCCTGAGGATGAGATAGGATGAGTAGGATTGACTGGAAAGGGGTACGAGGGAACTTGAGGAAAGTCCAGCAATAGTGGAGGTGGAGCAGAGGGTATGAGCTGGGAAGCAAATGGAATGGGTGAGTTAAGTAGGTGCCTGATCTGGAGGGCCTCACATGCCACTTAGGAAAAATGTAAATGAGTTGGGAGTCTTCAGCAGGCGTGGGGAAATCACACTCAAAGGTGGCAAATATCTTACTGGCTGCTGTGAGACAAAGGAACTGCAGGAAAACCTCAGTGGAGGCATAGGCAACTGCTAGGAAGCTAGTGTAGTAGACCAGATGACCACAGTGATCCAGACCAGGGTGAATTCAGGAAGTATTAGATTGAGGCTACACAGGGTGACTGACGTGTAATCCCAGCACTTTGGGAGGCCAAGGCAGAAAGATCACTTGAGGCCAGGAGTTTGAGACCACCCTGGGCAACATAGTGAGACCCCTGTCTCTATAAAAAACAAACTCCAAACTATTAAAAATTTTTTTTTTCAGACAGAGTCTTGCTCTGTCACCCAGGCTGGAGTGCAGTGGTACGATCTCGGCTCACTGCAACCTCCACCTCCCGGGTTCAAGCAATGTTTGTGCCTCAGCCCCCCGAGTAGCTGGGATTACAGGCATGCACCATCATGCCCAGCTAATTTTTGTATTTTTAGTAGAGACGGGGTTTCACCATGTTGTCCAGGCTGGTCTTGAATCGGACTTCAGGTGATCCACCCACCTTGGCCTTCCAAAGTGCTGGGATTACAGGCATGAGCCACCACGCCCAGCCAAAAGTATTAGATTGAGCCATATAAAAGTGCTGCTGCTTAGGCCAAAAATGGCCAAAGAGTAGCAATTTCATTTGGTTTTACCAAATAGATGGTAGAATTATAGTTACGAAGGATGGCCACAGATACTTCATAGCTTCCCCCACCAGGATATGAGGTTTATTTCCCCACTTGTGGGATCTGGGCTGGCCCTGTAGTTAGCTTTCACCAAAAAATGTGACAGAAGTGGCACTGGGAGAGTTCTGAGCCCAGGCCTCAACAGATCTTGCAGATTCTGCTCTTTCCTCTTAGAAGGAGCCCAGAAACCAGATCACAAGGTCAGGAGTTCGAAACCAGCCTGACCAACATGATGAAACCCTGTCTCTAGTAAAAATACAAAAAAAAAAAAAAAAAAAAGCTGGGCGTGGTGTTGGGCACCTGTAATCCCAGCTACTGGGCAGACTGAGGCAGGAGAAACACTTGAAATGGGGAAGCAGAAGTTGCAGTGAGCCAAGATCACACCACTACACTCCAGCCTAGGCAACAGAGTGAGACTCTGTCTGGAAAAAAAAAAAAAAAAAAGGAGGAGCCCAGAGACCATCCACCATACTGTGAAGATGAAAGGCCACATGGAGAGGCCTAGCAGCCCTAACTGAGTCCAGACACTAGCTGGGATAAGACAGCTGCTTCAGCCAGGCTGGGAGAGACCAGCAGAGCTTTCCAGACAACTCAGAATTGTGAGAAAGGCTGTTGTCTTAAGCCATTGTTTTGGGGCAATTTGCAACACAGCAGTGGATAACTGATATAAAAGGACAGCAGGGCAGGGCAGGAAGATTCATGATGAACCCCAGGCTTCTGGCTTGAGTAACAGGCAATTGCAGTACCATTTTGTGAGGGGAAATTAGAGGAAGAGCTGAGAGCAGAACTTGGGTTTTTTGAGTGGCGGTGCTTGGTAGTGGCATATGTTCAATGTTGGACACGAGGACAGGACTCATAGAAGACACCCCAAGTTCAAGTGCCATGTGTGCTTTTGTTTCCATGACCCTGGAGCTCAAGGATCAGGTCTTGGTATAGATTTGGGTGTCACCAGCAGACAAAGCCATAGGAATAAACAGCGTTGCCTCTGGCACGGAAAGAGAACTAACCCAGAATAGAGCCATGAGGAACAGGCCCATTTAGGAGGTGAATAAAGGAGGGGTCTGCCAAGGAGACTGAAGTGGTAGGGAAAAGACCAGGAAACAAAGTGTGTGTCACTTTCCTCCCCAGAAGAGTGGCCAGAGGAAGAGACAGTTGATAGAGTTAAATGCTGCTGAGAAGGCAAATACAACAGGGATTAAAATGTAGCTTTTAAGCTGAGTGTGGTTGCATGCATCTGTAGCCACAGCCACTAGGGAGGCTGAGGCAGGAGGATCACTTGAGCTTGGAGTTCAAGGCTGCAGTAAGCTCTGACTATGCCACTGCACTCCAGCCTGGGCAACAAAGTGAGACTCCCATCCCAAAAAAAGTGGTTTTCGGATTTGGGACATGTAGGTCATCAGTGTCTTTCATGAAGGCTATTTCAGGGGAGTGGTGGAGCAGAAGTCAAGATTGCAGAGGGATGAGGAATGGGACTCCACGTACAACCTTACAATACTTTGTGCCATTAGGAGACATGTTAGGCTGAAAGATGAGGAATAGAGGGTTGAATTGTAAAGAGCTGTCAAGTATGACCATGTTAAAATATCAATGAGAAAGAGCTGTTGGGGTGAGAGAGGTAGCAAATATGAGGGGAGAGTTGACCGAGCAAGTTCTTAAAAGCCAGGAGACGGAATGTGGTGGATTGGCAGAAAAATGTACATATATATATATATATATATATATATTTTTTTTTTTTTTAAAGGCAGGGTCTCATTTTGTTACCCAAGCTGGAGTGCAATGGTGCAGTCACGGCTTACTGCAGCCTCAAACTCCTGGGGTCAAGTGATTCTCCTGCCTCAGCCTCCCAAGTAGCTGAGACTACAGGCATGAGCCACCACGCCTGGCTAATTTTTAATTATTTTTTGTAGAGATGAGGTCTCCCTGTGTCACCCAGGCTGGTGTCAAACTCCTGGGCTCAAGGGATCTTCCTGCCTTGGCCTCCCGAAGTTGCTGAGATTAGGTGTAATTTCACCCAGCTGAGAAATTTAGATAACAGGGATATATCTCTCATTGGAACAGGAGGGAGAGGGAAGGACCGGTGCTCATGGAGGAAGTTCTGGTGGTGGAAAGTTGAGGGAGTTTCTGTATGTTAGCCATTTTCTTAGAGTAAGGAGCTTATTTGCTGACACCTGAGAGGAATGATAGGGTTGGAATTATGAGGTGAGTGAAAGTCTTGAAATGGTCAGTGAAGTGTGGGTCCATGAGACAGTGAAGAACGGTCCATGAGACTAGAAGTACTACAGCTTTTTCTGAAGTTATCCCTTCCATTGATGTTAAATACAAAGTCAGAGTTTTTCAAAGGCAGGGAAAGTTAAAAAAAAAAAAAAAAGTCAGATGAAGTAAAATATTTAATTTGTTCCTCTGGCATAATCCTACTTGCTATAGAAATTAACGAACCGGCCGGGCGCGGTGGCTCAAGCCGGTAATCTCAGCACTTTGGGAGGCCGAGACGGGTGGATCATGAGGTCAGGAGATCGAGACTATCCTGGCTAACACGGTGAAACCCCGTCTCTACTAAAAAATACAAAAAACTAGCCGGGCGTGGCGGCAGGCGCCTGTAGTCCCAGCTATCGGGAGGCTGAGGCAGGAGAATGGCGGGAACCCGGGAGGCGGAGCTTGCAGTGAGCTGAGATCCGGCCACTGCACTCCAGCCCGGGTGACAGAGCGAGACTCCGTCTCAAAAAAAAAAAAAGAAAGAAAGAAATTAACGAACCTGGCCGGGCATGGTGGCTCACACCTGTAATCCCAGCACTTTGGGAGGCTGAGGTGAGTGGCTCGCTTGAGGCCAGGAGTTCGAGACCAGCCTGGCTAACATGGTGAAACCCTGTCTCTACTAAAAATACAAAAATTAGCCGTGTATGGTGGCTCACGCCTATAATCCCATTGCTTTGGGAGGCTGAGGCAGGTGTATCCCTTGAGGTCAGAAGATCAAGACCTTGGCCAACAGGATGAAATCCCGTCTCTACTAAAAATATAATTACCCAGGCATGGTGGCACCTGTGGTCCCAGTAATTCAGGAGGCTGAGGCACAAGAATCGCTTGAGCCCTGGAGGCAGAGGTTGCAGAGAGCTGAGATGGCGCCACTGCACTACAGCCTGGGCAACAGAACAAGACTCCATCTCAACAACAACAAAAATACAAAGTGCTTGACACCAAATTTGACATATTGCAAATGGATCCCTAATGTATGCATTCTAGATCCATGTAGGATGTCCTGCTTATTGGGAAGATACATCTTGCTTGGGCTCCTGATGCTTCCAATCTACCACCAGCTGTTACTGTGGCTTCAGCTTCTCCTGCTTGTATTTCTTCTGACCTGAACAAGGATGGAGTGACTCACTGGTGACTGTGATATTATAGCATTAATACTGATAAGTTCTATGTGTGAAAAATTGCACAAAACCCACTTCATGGTGAATTCCTTGCATTTACAATATTCACTGGAAAGCTGTGATTTATAGCATTACTGTGAAAACTGCTGAACTAAGCATTTCAGTCCAACACTGGGACAGTGATCTACATATCAATGGAAAACTTGCTTTGCTTTACAGAGCATTCACAGTGAATTTCGTCTAAGCTCAAAGATAACTTACAGACCCAAATATGTTTACACATTACAGATTTCAGAAAACTTTAACCAATGTGACCATGAGCACCTCCACCACGCCAGTTCAGAATGACTATAGAGCTCAGCCATGGGCAATCCCAGTGCACGGAATGCTAAACTTTACGACATTAGCCTTGTTAAAACAAAAATACCCAAATACCAGCAACCAAAAACATACTGCTGTTTCTCCTACCTTCTTTTTCAGGAGATAGGATCTTGCTCTGTTGCCCAGGCTGGAGTGCAGTGGCATGGATCATGTCTCACTGCAGCCTCAACTCCCCTGGCTCAGGTGATCCTCCCACCTCAGCCTCCTGGATAGCTGGGACTAAAGGCATGCGCCACCACACTTGGCTAATTCTTTTGTAATTTTTTATTTTTTATAGATGGGGTCTCACTATGTTGTCCAGGCTGCTCTCAAACCCTTGGCCTCAAGCAGTCCATCTGCCTTGGCCTCTCACAGTGCTGGGATTACAGGAGTGAGCCACTGTGCCTGGCTTAATTTTCTTTTTTAAACTTTTTAAGAAACAAGATCTTGCTCTTTGCCCTAGAATGGTCTCGAACTCCTGGCTTCCAGTGATCCTCCTGCCTCAGCCTCCCAAGTAGCTGGGATTATAGGTGTAACACTCTGCACCCAGCTGTTTCCTTCTCATACTCATTAATGATTTCTTGGTAATATGAAAACTTCATAATTAAGTTCAATTAACATGAATTATTATTAATCTTCATGTTAATCCTCAATTCAGGTTAATCATCAATTAACAAGAATACATCAACAATTAGTTCTTAGGCATACAGCCAATGAATGACACTCAAGAAAAATAATAACATGCATTATTTATAGATAATGAATATATCCAGAATTTTCCATTGGGCCAAAAATTCCTTTTCCCAAGTTTCTCTGTTCTAGAACAGTTTATCATTTCTTTTTTCTTTTCTTTTTTTTTTGAGATGGAGTCTCACTCTGTTGCCCAGGCTGGAGTACAGGGGTGAGATCTCAGCTCACTGCAACCTGCGCCTCTGGGTTCAAGTGATTCTCCTGCTTCAGCCTCCCAAGTAGCTGGGTATTACAGGCATGTACCACCACACCCAGCTAATTTTTGTATTTTTAGTAGAGGTGGAGTTTCACCATGTTGGCCAGGCTGGTCTCAAACTCCTCACCTCAGGTGATTTGCCCGCCTTGGCATCCCAAAGTGCTGGGATTACAGGCGTGAGCCACTGCTCCTGGTGTTTTTTTCTCTTGAGTCAGAATCTTACTCTGTCATCCAGGCTGGAGTGCAATGGCACAATCATAACTTACTCAAGCCTTGAATTCCTGAGCTCAGGCAATCTGCCTGCCCCAGCCTCCCCAGTAGCTGGGACTCCAGGCATGAACTACCATGTCTGGCTAATTTTTAAAAGTACTTTGTGGAGACAGGGTCTCACTTTGTTACCCAGGCTGGTCTTGAACTCTAGGGCTCAAGCAGTACTCCTGCCTCAGCCTCCCAAAGTGCTGGGATTACAGGCATGAGTCAACCCACCCAGCTATCATTTCATATATAGGTACTTAACTAAAATCAGTAAAAGAATCCCTGGGGACCAAAGCTCACCAAGCTCAATGCAGATTTACATCACTTTTGGCTCTAGGCTACACAAGGTCACAGAGGCAGCTATGGCCCTGGGAGCTAGGCACTGTCAGGAATGAATATGGAAGGAATAAGGAAGAAATATGACCTGTAGTAATGCTGGGGTGACATTCCAGAACCATCCGCAACAGTGGGACTTACCTTTTTAAAAGACGTACTATTTTGGGAGTCTCCCCAGGAAAATACAATTATTTTTGTTGTTGTTGTTTTTGTTTTTGAGATGGAGTTTGCTCGTTTCCCAGGCTGGAGTGCAACGGCACGATCTCAGCTCACTGCAACCTCTGCCTCCTAGGTTCAAGCGATTCTCCTGCCTCAGCCTTACCAAGTAGCTTGGATTATAGGTATGTGCCAGAAACCCCGGATAAGTTTGTATTTTTAGTAGAGATGGGGTTTTGCCATGTGGGTCAGGCTGGTCTCAAACTTCCGACCTCAGGTGATCTGCCACCTTGGCATCCCAAAGTGCTGGGATTACAGGCATGAGCCACTGTGCCCAGCCAGGAAAATATATTTAAACTCAAACTACTGCACATATGTTGCAGGAAGTCAGGGATCCCGAACGGAGGGTCCGGCTGAAGCCATGGCAAAAAAACATAAATTGTGAAGATTTCATGGACATTTATTAGTTCCCCAAATTAGTACTTTTATAATTTCTTATGCCTGTCTTTACTGCAGTCTCTGAACATAAATTGTGAAGACTTCATGGACACTTAGTCACTTCCCCAATCAATACCCTTGTGATTTCCTATGCCTGTCTTTACTTAATCCCATCATCTTCGTAAGCTGAGGAGGATGTATATTGCCTCAGGACCCTGTGATGATTGCGTTAACTGCACAAATTGTTTGTAAAGCATGTGTGTTTGAACAATATGAAATCTGGGCACCTTGAAAAAAGAACAGGATGACAGCAATGTTCGGGGAACAAGGGAGATAACTTTAAACTCTGACTTGCTGTGAGCCGGGCAGAACAGAGCCATATTTCTCTTCTTTCTAAAGCAAATAGGAGAAATATCGCTGAATTCTTTTCCTCAGCAAGGAACATCCCTGAGAAAGAGAATGCGTCTCTGAGGGGAGGCCTCTAAAATGGCCGCTTTGGGGATGGCTGTCTTTTATGGTTGTAGACAAAGGGATGAAATAAGCCCCAGTCTCCCATATCGCTCTCAGGCTTATTAGGACGAGAACATTCCCACCTAATAAATTTTGGTCAGAAGGGTTGTCTGCTCTCAAACCCTGTCAGGAGATAAGATGTTATCAGTGAAAATGCGTGCCCGAAACTTCATTAGCAATTTTAATTTTGTCCCATCCTGTGGTCCTGATTTCGCCCTGCCTCCATTTGCTTTGTGATATTTTATTACCTTGTGAAGCATGTGAACTCTGTGACCCACACCCTATTCATACATTTCCTCCCCTTTTGAAAATCGCTAATAAAAACTTGCTGGTTTTATGGCTCAGGGGGCATCACAGAACCTGCCAACATGTGATGTCTCCTCTGGACACCCATGTTTAAAATTTCTCTCTTTTGTACTCTTTCCCTTTATTTCTCAGACCAGCTGACACTTACGGAAATAGAAAAGAACCCATGTTGAATATTGGAGGTGAATTTCCCCCAATACACATATTTTTCATAGACTCCGTGAAACCCATCCAGTGAATTCTTAGAGGTCCAAGGCCCCTGATTAAGAACTGTTGGCTGGCCATGGTGGCTCACGCCTGCAATCCTAGCACTTTGGGAGGCCAAGGTGGGTGGATCACTTGAGGTCAGGAGTTCAAGACCAGCCTGGCCAACATGATGAAACTCCATCTCTACCAAAAATACAAAAATTAGCCAGGCTTGGTGGCATGCACCTGTAGTCCTAGCTACTCAGGAGGCTGAAGCAGGAGAATCGCTTGAACCTGGGAGGTGGAGGTTGTAGTGAGCCGAGGTCGTGCCATGGCACTCCAGCCTGGGTGACAGAGTGAGATTCCGTCTCCAAAAAAACAAGAACTGTTGACCTATACTTCTACCAGATTCCCATTCCTCCTGCTTTCAAACAGTCTGCAGCACCCTGCTTCCCACTTTCCTTCTCGGACTTGGGGCTACACTAGTAGAGAGGCTGTATGTGCTGTGAGAACGTGGGGGTCTGCTCTGCCTGTGGCCTACTAAAGAGTCTATACTTCTTTAATTGTTGCCCTTGTTTTTAGTATTTCAGAGTTGGTCCACAGGACTCAGGGAAGGAGAAAAAAGTATAAAAATTTCTTTTCTTACAAGAATTCCAAGATGTGTCAGAGGTGACCAGAACCATAGAGAAGACTACATAGTCAAGTACCCGCCAGGGGAATGTGGTAGAATTGGCAGTCTATTGGTCTCTTTGTAATGTCAGACTAAATAAATCACCTGGAGGCTGACATTGGCTCCTTCCCTTCCCAGGAGACAGATATGGCCTAAACACAGAGATGCCTACAAGGAAGACCTAGAATCACAATCGTTCTTAGCACATAAAACTCTTCTTCCAGGTCCTAGAGAAAGTGGCCACTCTGTACCAAAGCCAAAGAACTGCAGAGTACTCCTCTTGGCTCGGGTTTCATATTGCTCTGGCAATTCAGGTTCCTCTCATCTTTGCCGTCATTTTGTGGGTACCAACACACAACATGTACCTGGCTGAGGTACAACAGCCTTGGCCAAGTATGAGAAGTGTCCATTACTGTTGTTTGCTCTATCTTGCACAAAGATGCCAAGTAAGGCTGGAGCAAAGGCCTTGGTGATACTCTTGCCTTGGACAGACAAATGGCAGTAGTGCAGCTAGTCCCTCAGTTGCACCTGTTTGTATTCCAAAGGCAGTAAACACAGACATTCAGAAGCCCTTTATAATCAGTATGTCAAATACCTGAAATTACTCCCCAGCAAAACTTGCCTTCTGGGTATGGAAACAAAACAAGAATTTGTGATTACTGCTGACCACGTCTAGAACTGCCTTGAGGCTGGCCATGAGAGACTTGAAACCACAGTTTTCACTGAGGATCTAAACCTCAGATCACATTTGCTTGGGGCTACTATGGGGTAAGGTGATATAAAGGATGTAAAAAGGATGTTGCAGATGCTCATGAGACCAGGTTTTGTGGCAAGCTAGGGCCACCACTAATTCTCCACGATGACTTTTCTACAGGACTTGCTTAAGCACAGGCACAGGACCCACCAATAATCAGATGTGCACTCTACACAGACTGCACCCACGGAGAACAGGTCACAGTCCTGTGACACAAACCCATATACACAGGTCCGAGAGGCTGGCATTTTGGTCCTTGCTTATTTAACAAATCCCCTTCTGCTGTGGGCATTAGGACAGGGGGCTGGCAATAATCAGGTGAGCTGTCCCACCCCCAAGTCCAAAGCAGCAGCTCTCAGGCCTCCTCTGCTGCTTCATGCCATTCCAAACATGATGGCTGGGCTTACACACCTTTCTTACTGGAGGCCTCCCTCTCTGTGTTCCCTTTTCACTGCTATTCCATTACTTCCACAGGAGCTGGAGGCTGGCCCACCCACTCCAAGCCAGAGAACAAGCAGAGGCTGCCACAGGAGATCCTAGGCAAGCAATCAGCCACAGCATCTAGATTAGCATGAAGGAAACGCTGGCCAAATTAAAAGATGAAACTTCCAAAAGGTAAATCTCTGTGTATTCATGCCTAATCTTCCAAGGTTGTATAAATAATTTTTTTCTACCATCCCCCATCATTTGTACACATTTTTGTCAAATCCAAACATAATTTGAAGTGAGGTAGGTAGTTTCTCTCTACTCATGCCGTTGTCCTTGGGGTGATGTCGGGGGCTGTGCCCTGAACGCACTTGTCTCCCGTGCAGGGACAGTGCCAGGGCTGGCACCGGTGGCTGGTGGAGCTTCTCAGTTGGCTATTTTCTCAATCTCATCCAAATCATCCGTGTCCAATCTTTCTATCTTCTTATCTGGGGGAAAAATACACAGGTCTCTACCGTGCCCAGGAATGTGCCCCACCCCGGGCCACAGCAATCATTCATTTATCCCCAAAGGCTCCGGGTGCCTGAGCAGGGGGCAGCAGGGCCCCTAGTCACTGACAGCAACAGTCAGAGCCCCACGCCCCGAAGCCCGGTCATGGGGGAGCTGTCCTTGGAGTCCCTGGGTCCTGAAGTCTCCAGGTGTGCCCCTGAGAACTGCCATATGGTCAGAAAGGAGGGGAGTGTGCCAGGGACAGAGCCTCTCTCAGGGCTACAGAAGATCCTACCCCTTTCGCCACCCCGCCCCCCTTAGTAAAGGGCGCCAGGCACAGGACCCTCCCTGGGACTCACTAAAATGCTCCTGGATTCTGTTCAGGATGTTCATGCTGTGCTTGCTGTCCACCATGTTCACTGCCAGGCCCCTCTTGCCAAAGCGGCCTGTGCGCCCGATTCGGTGCAGGTAGGTCTCGTTGTCAGGGTTCCCGTCCTTGTCCACGGGAAGATCAAAGTTGATGACGACAGACACTTGTTCAACATCGATGCCTGCGGGAAGGAGAGATGGAAGCTGAGAAGACCAAGGACAAGAGACAAATCAGTCATGTGGTCCATCCATACAATGGAGCATGACTCAGCATTAAGGGAATGTGGCACTAAGAGATGTGTATGACGTCAAGTGTAGGAAGCCAGATCTGAAAGGCCATGCAGTACGAGATTTAGATGATGCCCAAAAGCAAAACTACAGGCACAGAAACCAAACTAGCAGGGGCCATGGGGTGGGGTGCAGGGAGAGGTGATGAATGAGTCCCTGAGAGCTGGAGACAGAAGTAAGGACAGGAGACAAAAATCACTGTTGTCCAAAGGTAAGTCAATGCATACCAACTTTGGGTTGAGGGAAAGAATTTGGGGGGCCGAGCATGGTGGCTCATACCTGTAATCCCAGCACTTTGGGAGGCTGAGGCAGGCAGATCACCTGAGGTCAAGAGTTCAAGACCAGCCTGGCCAATACTGCAAAACCCCATCTGTACTAAAAATACAAAAATTAGGCCGGGTGCGGTGGCTCAAGCCTGTAATCCCAGCACTTTGGTAGGCTGAGACGGGCGGATCATGAGGTCAGGAGATCGAGACTATCCTGGCGAACATGGTGAAACCTCGTCTCTACTAAAAAAAAAAATACAAAAAAATCAGCCAGGCGAGGTGGCGGGCGCTTGTAGTCCCAGCTACTCGGGAGGCTGAGGCAGGAGAATGGTGTAAACCTGGGAGGCGGAGCTTGCAGTGAGCTGAAATCCAGCCACTGCACTCCAGCCTGGGCAGCAGAGCGAGACTCCATCTCAAAAAAAAAAGAAAAAAAAAAAAAATACAAAAATTAGCTGGGCTTGGTGGTGGGCGCCTGTAATCCCATCTACTCAGGAGGGTGAGGCAGGAGAATCACTTAAACCCAGGAGGCGGAGGTTACAGTGAGCTGAGATTGTGCCACTGCACTCGAGCCTGGGCCACTGAGTGAGACTCTGTCTAAAAAAAAAAAAAACAAAAAACAAAAAAAAACAATTGGGGGGACAGGCCAACTCTGGGAATTGGGTACAAGAGAGGGCACATACAGGCATACAGCAGAACCTGGAGGAAAATAACAAAACTGGCAGGTGCCAACAAAATTATGAAATCAGTCAGTAAGCCTCTGGGAGACACAATGTTCTGGAGATGGGCGCCCTTGGAAGAGCAGGCTCTGTTCTCTACCAGTCAGATGCCTGTACATTTCCTTCCACCAAGTCAGGACTCCTGGTTTCTGTGGGAGTTTTTCACCTGAGGGAAATGCAAACAGTCTCTCCTAGAAAGGAATATTGTCACCAACCCTACCGATCTCCCTGAGACCATCTGACTTCCCTATGTACCAGGATTTCTGGCTCTAACTGGGCCTGGGACCCCGAGCCTGGCAGACCAGGTGGGACACATCCTCTGCTCACCGCGGGCACACACGTTGGTGGTCACCAGAACCTTCTCTTTGCCCTCTCGGAAGCGCTCAATCACCGCAGCCCTCTGCTCCACCATCATCTCCCCACTCAGCAGAGCCACCTGGTGGCCTTCTTTTGAGAGCTCTGCTGCCAGCCAACTAGCTGTTTTGCGAGTCTGTAGTGAAAATAATTGTTTTATATGAAGAGACCTGTTAAAAACAAAAGGAAGACAACTGCAAAAAAGTGGCTTGCCACAATTAAAATACATGAAGGCGCTGCTAAATCCAGTTAGGAGGTTAGGCTTAAAATTTCTCAATGAAGTATGGTGGTACATACCTACAGTCCAAGCTACACACTTGAGCCCAGGAGTTCAAGGCCGGCTTGGGCAACATGGCAAGAACCCATCTCAAAAAAAATTTTTTTTCAAATAGAATTTTCGTCATATGATTTCTTTTTTTTTTAGATACGTAACTGCTGTTAGTTTTTTATCTAAGAAGAGTGTGGTTTTAGTTAAAGATCTTCATTCCTAAATAGTCTATGTTCTTGCCAGATATGGTGGCTCGTGCCTATAATCTCAGCGCTTTGGGAGGCTGAGGCTGGAAGATCGCTCAAGGCCAGGAGTTTGAGACCAGCCTGGACAACAGAGCAAGACCCCATCTCTACAAAAATAAAAATAATTAGCCTGACATGCATGGGGCACACACCTGTAGCCCTAGTAACAAGAGCCAAGGCTGCAGTGAGCTATGATTATGCCACTGTATTCTGGCCTGAATGATAGAGCAAGACCCTATCTCAAAAACAAACAAACAAAAAATATATATATATTAAAATTTTATATATTTTTTGAGACAGGATCTCATTTTGTTGCCCACTCTGGAGTGCAGTGGCACAATCACAGCTCACTGCAGTCTCAACCTCCTGGGCTCAATCAATCCTCCCATCTGAGCCTCCCAAGCAGCTAGGACCATAGGCACGCACCACCACGCCTGGCTAATTTTTAAAATTTTTGTAGAGATGGGATCTTGCTATGTTGTGCAAGCTGGTCTTGAACTCCTGGGCTCAAGAAGATCCCCCCACCTCAGCCTCCCAAAGGGCTGAGATTACAGGCGTTAGCCAGCGTGCCCAGCCATATATATTTTTTTAATGATGAGGTCTCACTATGTTGCCCATGCTGGCCTGAACTCCTGGGCTTAAGCGATCCTCCCACCTCAGCCTCTTGAGTAGCTGGGACTACATGTACTTGCCCAGCTTATATTCTTTTTTTGTTGGTGGTTTTTTTGTTTGTTTGTTTGTTTTTGTATTGAGACGGAGTTTCGTTCTTGTTACCCAGGCTGGAGTACAATGGCACAATCTTGGCTCACTGCAACCTCCACCTCCTGGGTTCAAGCGATTCTCCTGCTTCAGCCTCCTGAGTAGCTGGGGTTATAGGTGCATACCACCACACAGGGCTAATTTTTTGTATTTTTAGTAGAGACAGGGTTTCACCATGTTGGCCAGGCTGGTCTTGATCTCCTGACCTCAGGTGATCCACCCGCCTTGGCCTCCAAAATTGCTGGGATTACAGGCATGAGCCACCATGCTGGCTGCTCAGCTTATATTCTTAAAAATCTAAAGATTATTTCATTGGCTGTTACTTGGGGTTTTTTTCCCCAGTAATCAGTAAGAAGTGGAATCAAAGTCTCCCTCTTACAACTCATTAAAACCTTAGGAGAACAAACCACTTCCTTTCTTCCTATGGCGCCCAGGGGCATCCAGTCCTCCTGAGCCCTGTGTGGAGCTGGCTGAGAGGGAAGGGCCAGGCCTGCCACTGCTGCTGCTACTCACATGGCAGAAGATCATGGCTTGAGCAATGGTGATGGCCCCATAGAGGTTACACAAGGCCTGGAACTTCTCGTCTCTGCTGCTGCACAGGACATAGTACTGCTTGATGGTGTCCAGGGTCTCTTCCTCCCGCTTCAGTTTGATAATGTTTGGGTCTGGGACCACTTTCTGGGCAAACTTCCACACAGAGTCCTCAAAGGTGGCAGAGAAAAGCAGCATCTGGCAGTTCCTGGGCAGCATCCTGCAAGGGAAGGCCCTGGCATGTGGCCCCAGGTGGCCCCGGGAAGCAGCGGAAGCACAGCCTCCCCAGCTGGGAGGGTCTAGATGCCCAGGAAGGCTGAAGGGGGAGGAGGAGCAGTAGGCCTGGGTGGGGGACAGGGGTTGGGGGAGAGTCCCTAGGTCTCCTTTCTCAGCCCAGGCTGGGAGGGACTGTGGTCAGTGCTGACATGGAAATGGCGTGTCAAACAAATGCTGCCGAGAGTACGAGAGCCAAGACCCTGGCAGAGGCCAGAGGAGGCGTCTGAAGTGAAGGGAGAAGACACTGCAGATGGGGAGGCTGAGGAGTCCTCTGCCCTCGAGACCCCTACCTCTGGATGCGGATGCTCTGATCCTGGTGGCCCTGAGTGGCTATCATGACGTCAGCTTCATCCAGAACAAACACCTTGATTTTCTTGGGATCAATGAACTTGAGCTTGGAGCACCAGTCCAGCACGGTCCCAGGGGTGCCAATGACAATCTGCTCGCTGATCTTCTGGCCTCTTTCCACTGTGGAGACCCAAGATGTTTTCCATGCATGGGTATTTCTTTTGTTTTTTTGTTTGTTTGCATTTTTTTTTTTTGTTTTTTTGTTTTGTTTTGTTTTGTTTTTGAGACGGAGTCTCAATCTGTTGCCCAAGCTGGAGTGCAGTGACAAGATCTTGGCTCACTGCAACCTCTGCCGCCCGGGTTCAAGCAATTCTCCTGCCTCAACCTCCAAAATAGCTGGGATTACAGGCACCTGCCATTACACCTGGCTAATTTTTTTTTGTATTTTTAGTAGAGATGGGTTTCACCATCTTGGCCAGGCTGGTCTTGAACTCCCGACTTGGTGATCCACCTTCCTCGGCCTCCCAAAGTGCTGGGATTACAGGAGTGAGCCACCGTGCCCGGCCTCCATGGGTATTTCAAAGGCAAAGCCAGCTCTTCTTTCTGAGAAATTCTAAACCTATTATATATTTTAATGCAAATGTTTTGCTGTTTGCATTAATATATTAAGGAAACGTTAGGATAGCACTATAGTATTTAATGGACATAAAACCAGACAAAATGCTGAAAAGGTAATGGGTACAAAAATACAATTAAAATAAGTAAGATCTAGTATTTGATAGCACAACTGAGTGACTACAGTCAACAATTTAATGTACATTTAAAAATAACTAAAAGGGCTGGGCGCGGTGGCTCATGACTCTAATCCCAGCATTTTGGGAGGCAGATCACCTGAGGTTAGGAGTTCGAGACCAGCTTGGTCAACATGGCGAAACCCCATCTCTACTAAAAATACAAAAATTAGCTGGGTGTGATGGTGGGCTCATGTAATCTCAGCTACTTGGGAGGCTGGGGCAGAAGAATCGCTTGAACCCGGGAGGCAGAGGTTGCAGTGAGCCGAGATTGCGCCATTGCACTCCAGCCTGGGCAACAAGAGCAAAACTCTGTCTGAAAAAAAAAAAAAAAAAAACAGGCAGGGAGCAGTGGCTCACACTGTAATCCCAGCACTTTGGGAGGCCAAGGCAAGTGGATCACCTGAGGTCAGGAGTTCAAGACCAGCCTGGCCAACATGGTGAAACCCCATCTCTACTAAAAATAAAAAAAATTAGCCAGGTGTGGTGGGCACCTGTTGTCCCACCTACTCAGGAGGCTGAGGCAGGAGAAGCTCTTGAACCCGGGAGGCGGAGGTTGCAGTGAGCTGAGATTGCACCACTGCACTCCAGCCTGGGCAATAGAGTGAGAATCTGTCTAAAAAAACAAAAACAAGAACCAAAAAAAACCCCACAAACTAAAATTGTTTATAACACAAAGAAAGGATACATGCTTGAGGCAATGGATACCCCAGTTACCCTGATGTGATTATTATGCATTGCATGCCTGTATCAAAACATCTCATGTACCCCATAAACATATACACCTACTATGTACCCACAAAAATTCAAAAATTCAAAAAATGTTGAAAAGACATAGTAAGGATATAAACAATTAGAAGATGAATCCTCTTCAGTAGCATTCTTCTCATCTCTGTAATCATCCAATTCTCTCTGAAGTATCTGATCTTTATTTTTTTTCTGTCAACATTTCTGTCAACAACAGACTGGGACACTTCCTGTTAGGCAGACTTTTTCACAGTTCTTATCTTTCTAATGCACTCTGCCCCTTCAGCTCTATCCTGGCATCTATTTCAAATATGTCAGTTGCTTTTATGTTAGCTGGGCGTGGTGGCGCATGCCTGTAATCCCAGCTCCTCAGGCAGCTGAGGCACGAGAATCACTTGAGCCCAGGAGGCGGAGGTTGCAGTAGGCCAGGATTGCATCCCTGCACTCCAGCCTGGGTGACAGAGGGAGACTCTGTCTCAAAAAAAAAAAAAAGGCCAGGTGCTGTGGCTCATGCCTGTAATCCCAGCACTTTGGGAGGCTGAGGCGGGCAGATCACGAGGTCAAGAGTTGGAGATCATCTTGGCCAACATGGTGAAACCCCATCTCTACTAAAAATACAAAAATTGGCCAGGCGTGGTGGCGGGCGCCTGTAGTGCCAGCTACTCAGGAGGCTGAGGCAGGAGAATGGCGTGAACCCGTGAGGCGGAGCTTGCAGTGAGCCGAGATCGTGCCACTGCACTCCAGCCTGGGCAACAGAGTGAGACTTTGTCTCAAAAAAAAAAAAAAAAATCAGAATTTTCTACCCTTCTACTTTGAATACAAATTGCAAAATTTTAAATGATTATCTCCCAATAAGTTTCATTATATTATTTACTTTTCAGAACTGGCCTCAGGTTGGCATTCGGACATTGTATGCAGACTTGATTTTCATAAAGTCATATTTGTTTCAGAGATCCATAAAACTCAACCAAACCTCTAACATTTTTTTTTTTTTTTTTTTGGAGATAGAATCTCATTCTGTCGCCCAGGCTGGAGTACAGTGGTGCTGTCTCGGCTCACTGCAACCTCCCCCCTGCCCGGGTTCAGGCAATTCTCCAGCCATAGCTTCCCGAGTAGCTGGGATTACAGGTGCGCACCACCATGCCCGGCTAATTTTTTTGTATTTTTAGTAGAGACAGGGTTTCATCATGTTGGTCAGGCTGGTCTCGAACTCCTAACCTTAAAATGATACAGCCACCTCAGGTTCCCAAAGTGCTGAGATTACTGGCATGAGCCACCACGCCTGGCCAACAACACTTTTAAAATTACTTAAGTAATATTAGTTGTAAAACAAACTAGTATAGAAAAAATTAGTAACAAAAAAGAATTAACAGAACAATCCCCAGAGTCAATAGCCATAAACATTCTGGGTTTTTATTCTGCTGATGAAGAGAAGTAAATTAGGTAATTAAACAAATTCAGTCCTGGCCTAGTGGCTCACACCTGTAATCCCATCACTTTGAGGGGCTGAGGCAGGAGGATTGCTTAAGACTTGGAGTTCTAGACCAACTTGGGCAACATAGCAAGATACTGTCTTTACAAAAAAAAAAGAAGTCTTTACAAAAAAAAAAATTTTTTTTTTTTTGAGACAGAGTTTTGCTCTGTCGCTCAGGCTGAAGTGCAGTGGCATGATCTTGGCTCACTGCAACCTCCACCTCCCGGGTTCAAGTGATTCTCCTGCCTCAGCCTCCTGAGTAGCTGGGACTACAGGCACACACCACCATGCCTGGCTGATTTTTGTATTTTTAGTAGAGATGGGGGTTTCACCATGTTGGCCAGGATGGTCTCTATCTCCTGTCCTCAGGTGATCTGCCCACCTCGGCCTCCCAAAGTGCTGGGATGCCAAAGAATGTCCTGATGAGGTGCATGTCTGCAGTTTACTTTCAAATGGTTTGACAAAAATGTATACATTGGCCGGGCGCGGTGGCTCAAGCCTGTAATCCCAGCACTTTGGGAGGCCGAGACGGGCGGATCACGAGGTCAGGAGATCGAGACCATCCTGGCTAACACGGTGAAACCCCGTCTCTACTAAAAAATACAAAAAAATTAGCCGGGCGAGGTGGCGGGCGCCTGTAGTCCCAGCTACTCAGGAGGCTGAGGCAGGAGAATGGCGTGAACCCGGGAGGCGGAGCTTGCAGTGAGCTGAGATCCGGCCACAACACTCCGGCCTGGGCGGCAGAGCGAGACTCCGTCTCAAAAAAAAAAAAAAAAAAAAAAAAAAAAAAGTATACATTTATGTAAAGCAAATATGGCAAAATGTTAAGTTTTTGAATCTAGGTGGAAAAATACATGTGTTTATTGTAGTATTTTAACTATTGGGTATGTTTTGAAATGTTTCAAAATAAAAAGAATTAGGTTGATGATTTAGGACCACATTCACATACTCACATTTATTGCCTCGAACAGCATAAGCTAGCTTCAGTTCAGGGTAAAATTTGCCCATTTGTTCAATCACTTTTCCTGTTTGGAGGGCGAGCTCATATGTTGGGGAGAGGCATAGACACTGTTAGGGAAAGAGTGCAGAGTGCAAATTCAAGACAATAGCTCTTTTGCAAAGGGGAGTTACCATTAGGACTTAGCCACTCCACCAGCTGAAGGTGAAGGAAAGAATATGTACATTAAAGTGTACACCATTTGATTCTTTAAGCTATAGCGTCATAAGCTAGAATTCTTAGGTGTCAGAACTCTGGGTAGGTAAAGACACTTGGAAACAGACACTGGCCATTGCAGTACAAAACCTACCCATGAGCATGGATCTAAAGTTCCAGTTGGCATTAGCTTTCTTTTCATTTACTCAGAAAGCTCTCAGAACTTTCTAATGGATGACAGTTGCTGATGAAACAGGTTTTCCTGCAAGTAAAGGAGCCAGGCCTATAAGAAGCATCCCAGAACTGGCATACCATGAAAAAGGAAACAGGATTTTTATTGCTGTTGGAGGATATTCCATATTATTTGTGCTCAATTTAAGGAGTTTTAGTTTGTGTAAAAAGTAATGCATAAATGTATAGCTTGGCTTTTATTTTATTTTTTTGAGACAGAGTTTCATTCTTTTTGTCCAGGCTGGAGTGCAGCGGTGCGATCTCAGCTCACTGCAACCTCCGCCTCCTAGGTTCAAATGATTCTCTTGCCTCAGCCTCCCAAGTAGCTGGGATTACAGGCACACACCACCAGGCCTGGCTAATTTTTTATTTTTAGTGTAGACGGGGTTTCACCATGTTGGCCAGGCAGGTCTAGAACTCCTGACCTCAGGTGATCTGCCCACCTCGGCCTCCCAAAGTGCTGGGATTACAGGCCTGAGCCACCGCACTCGGCCCACAGCTTGGCTTTTAATCCATCAAATGGAAATCCCCTCTATCTATGCATTAGTAGAAACCTAAATTCATAAATCCTTACCTGGGGGTATTTGTTTGCAGGTTCTACTTGGCTAAGCATGGCCAGCACGAAGGCAGCTGTTTTACCAGTACCAGACTGAGATTGGGCAATTAAGTTCTGTGGGCTGCACAAGAAACAAACTGGTTAGGAGCTTAAATCTCAAGTAACCTTTCTAAGTTAACAAAGTTTTTTTTTTTTTTTTTTTTTTTTGAGACGGAGTCTCGCTCTGTCGCCCAGGCTGGAGTGCAGTGGCCGGATCTCAGCTCACTGCAAGCGCCGCCTCCCGGGTTCACGCCATTCTCCTGCCTCAGCCTCCCCAGTAGCTGGGACTACAGGCGCCCGCCACCGCGCCCGGCTAGTTTTTTGTATTTTTTAGTAGAGACGGGGTTTCACTGTGTTAGCCAGGATGGTCTCGATCTCCTGACCTTGTGATCCGCCCGTCTCGGCCTCCCAAAGTGCTGGGATTACAGGCTTGAGCCACCGCGCCCGGCCAACAAAGTTTTAAAAAATGAGTGGCCGGGCGCGGTGGCTCAAGCCTGTAATCCCAGCACTTTGGGAGGCCGAGATGGGCGGATCACGAGGTCAGGAGATCGAGACCATCCTGGCTAAGACGGTGAAACCCCGTCTCTACTAAAAAATACAAAAAAAACTAGCCGGGCGACGAGGCGGGCGCCTGTAGTCCCAGCTACTCGGGAGGCTGAGGCAGGAGAATGGTGCAAACCTGGGAGGCGGAGCTTGCAGTGAGCTGAGATCCGGCCACTGCGCTCCAGCCTGGGTGACAGAGCCAGACTCCGTCTCAAAAATAAAATAAAATAAAATAAAAAATAAAAAAATAAAAAAAATAAAAAATAAAAAATGAGTATTAAAAATTCATTTATAGGAGACCTTGGATTGTGTAGCAGAGTTACATGTTAGCTTTACAAGCACTCCATTTTTTTTTTTTTTTTTTTTGAGATTAAGTCTCACTCTGTTGACCATGCTGGAGTACAGTGGCACAATCTTGGCTCACTGCAGCCTCAGCCTCCTGGGCTCAAGTGATCCTCCTGCCTCAGCCTCCCAAAGTGCTGGGATTATAGGTGTGAGTCACTGCAATGGGCCTACTGATTCTTTTCAAATGTGAGTCAGCTCACGTTACTTCTCTGCCCAAAAACCTTCCAATAATTCCTCGTTTCATTCAAAATACAAGTTGAAACCCTCATAATGGCATACAGGGTCCTGCATGATCTGCTCCCCATTACACCTCAGCTCTCATTTCCTACTACTCTCTCTCCCTTACTTCGCTCCCCCACAGGGCCCCAGTGCTGCTCCAAGAACATGCCAGTCATGCTCTTGTCTTAGGGCTTCTGCATTGGCTGTGCTGTGCTTGGGACTACTGTCCCCAGATAACATGCTAACTCCCTTCTCCTTCAAGTCTTTGCCCAGATATCACCTACTTCAGGAGATCCTACCTTAACCACTTGATTTAAAAGTGTAATCTACTTTGAAATGCCTAAAAAATACAAGATGTAGGTTTTGGTAGCAGGGTAGGGGTAAGAGTGGCAAGAACCAAGTCTTGCCTTGAAGGTGGCAAGAAGCAGCCTCTGAAGCAGCTCAAGAAGCAGGCAAGGCCAGGCGCAGTAGCTCACGCCTGCAATCCCAGAACTTTGGGAGGCCGAGGTGGGTGGATCATTCGAGGTCAGGAATATGAGACCAGTTTGGCCAACACGGTAAAACCCTGCCTCTACTAAAATTACAAAAATTAGCCAGGCATGGTGGTGAGTGCCTGTAGTCCCAGCTACTTGGGAGGCTGAAGCAGGAGAATCACTTGAACCCACAAGGCAGAGGTTGCAGTGAGCCAAGATCGTGCCACTGTACTCCAGCCTGGGTGACAGAGTGAGACTCAGTCTCAAAAAAAAAAGCAGTCAAGATCAGGTGCGGTGGCTCATGCCTGCAATCAGCACTTTGGGAGGTTGAGGTGGATGATTTCTTGAGCCTAGGAGTTCGAGACCAGCCTGGGCAAAATATCGAAACCCTTTCTCTACAAACGATACAAACATTAGCTGGACATGGTGGTACATACCCGTAGTCCCAGCTACTCGGGAGGCTGAGGTATGAGGATCTCTTGAGCCCAGGAGGTGGAGGGTAGAGGTTGCAGGCTGCAGTGAGCTGAGACTGCGCCACTGTACTCCAGCCCTGGTGACAGAGCAAGACCCTGTCTCAAAAAACAAAAAACAAAAAAATGGAGCAGCCGTGGCAGGCCAAAGAGATGGACAAGGAAAATGAGGTCTTCCAGCAGGAAAAAGAAAAAAAAAAGAACAGAAGAAACATGAACTAAAAGTGCAGCCGTGGGGAGGGCCCCCGGCCACAGGTGGAATTTTAAAATCTGGCAAAAGTAAGCTGTTCCTTGTGGGGACTTCTTTTTTTTTTTTGTTGAGACGGAGTTTCGCTCTTGTCACCCAGCTGGAGCGCAAAGGCGGGATCTCAGCTCACTGCAACCTCCACCGCCTGGGTTCAAGCAATTCTTCTGCCCCAGCCTCCCAAGTAGCTAGGATTACAGGTGCCTGCCACCATGCCCAGCTAATTTTTGTATTTTTAGTAGAGATGAGGTTTCACCATGTTGGCCAGGCTGGTCTCGAACTGCTGACCTCAGGTGATACACCTGCCTCGGGCCTTCCAAAGTGTTGAGATTACAAATGTGAGCCACCACACCTGGTCTTATTATTTTTTTTTGAAACAAGGTCTCACTTTGTCACCCAAGCTGGAGTGCAGTGGCACAATCTCAGTTCACTGTAGCCGCCACTGTGCGGGTTCCAAGCAATTCTGGTGCCTCAGCCTCCTGAGTAGCTGGGGCTGGTATGAACCACCATGCCTGGCTATTTTTGTATTTTTTTTGTAGAGATGGGTTTCGCCATGTTGGCCAGGCTGGTCTCGAACTCCTGACCTCAAGTGATCTGCCCACTTCAGCCTCCCAGAGTCCTGGGATTATAGGTGTGAGCCACTGCGCCCGGCCACCACAGTGGTAACTCTTTATTCTATTTCTATTTAAACATCTAGATTCCCTGTCAAAACATCTGTTACCCCTTGTAGTTAGAATAAAGTGTTGTACATTTAATTTCTTTTTTATTTTTACCTTTTAATACTGATGAGGTCTTACTGTGCTGCCCAGGCTGGTCTCAAACTCCCGGGCTCAAGCCGTCTGCCTGCCTTGGCCTCCCAAATTGCTGGGATAATGGGCATGAGCCACTGTGCCTGGCCAAAATTTATTAATTTTTTTTTTTTTTTTTTTTTGAGACAGTGTCTCACTCTGTCGCCCAGGCTGGAATACAGTGGCCGGATCTCAGCTCACTGCAAGCTCCACCTCCTGGGTTCAAGCGATTCTCTTGCCTCAGCCTCCCGAGTAGCTGGGACTACAGGCACGTACCACCACGTCCAGCTAATTTTTTGTATTTTTAGTAGAGACGGGGTTTCACCATGTTGGCCAGGCTGGTCTCAAACTCCTGACCTCAAATGATCTGCCTGCCTCAGCCTCCCAAAATGCTTGGATTACAGGCATGAGCCACTGCACCTGGCCAAAATTTATTATTTTTATTTGAAGTAAAAAATAAATGTCATAAAATTTGCCCTTTTACCCACTTTTAAGTGTGCTGTTCAGCGGCATTAACATTTGTAATTTATCACCTATATTTTTTTTTTTTTTTTTTGAGACGGAGTCTCGCTTTGTCGCCCAGGCTGGAGTACAGTGGCCGGATCTCAGCTCACTACAAGCTCCGCCTCCCGGGTTCACGCCATTCTCCTGCCTCCGCCTCCCGAGTAGCTGGGACTACAGGCGCCCGCCACCTCACCCGGCTAGTTTTTGGTATTTTTTAGTAGAGACGGGGTTTCACCGTGTTAGCCAGGATGGTCTCGATCTCCTAACCTCGTGATCCACCCGTCTCGGCCTCCCAAAGTGCTGGGATTACAGGCTTGAGCCACCGCGCCCGGCCCACCTGTTATATTTTAATAAAAATGAATTAGCTATATTTCAAACTAGAATGTAAGCTCCTTGTGGGCAGGAATTTTGTTCTGCATTGTTAACTAATGTATCCAAGTGCCTAGCATAGTATCTGTTATATAACAGGCACTCAATAAATATTTGTTAATGATGAAAGCCACTAGATAATTCTAGTAATAATGCTGGTCTCTTCTAATATTGTCAATCTAAAAATGAGCTTCTTGGCTAGGCCCAATGGCTCATGCCTGTAACCCTAGCACTTTGGGAAGGCAAGGTGGGAAGCGTGCTTGAGCCTAGGAGTTCAAGACAAGTCTGGGCAACAAAGTAAGACCCTATCTCCACCAAAGCCCCCCCGAAAAACAAAACAAAAAAAGCCTGGTGTGATGCCTCATACCTGTAATCCCAACACTTTGGGGGTTTGAGACCAACCTGGGCAACATAGCACAACTCTGTCTCTGATAGAGATATAAAAATTAGGCCGGGTGTGGTGGCTCACAACTATAATATCAGCACTTCGGGAGGCCGAGGCGGGCAGATGACCTGAGGTCAGGCGTTGGAGACCAGCCTGGCCAACATGGTGAAACCCCATCTCTCCTAAAAATACAAAAAAACTAGCTGGGCATGGTGGAGCGTGCCTGTAATCCCAGCTACTTGGGAGGCTGAGGCAGGAGAATTACTTGAACTGGGACCTGGGAAGCGGTGGTTACAGTGAGCCGAGTCTCAAAAAAAAAAAAAAAAAATTGTATAAAAATTAGCCAGGCATGGTGGCTTGCACCTGTGGCCCCAGCTACTTGGGAGGCCGAGGTGGGAGGATTGCTTGCGCCAAGGAGGCAGAAACTGCAGTGAGCCAAGATGGTGCCAGTGCACCTAGCCTGGAAAACAGAGTGAGAAACTGTCTCAAAAAAAAAAAAAAATATATTAGGGGGAGGCCAAGGTGGGAGGATTGCTTGAGGCCACAAGATCAAGACCAGTCTGGGCAACATAGCAAGACCCCCATCTCTATTAAATAAAGAAAATTAGCTAGGCATGGCAGCATGGGCCTGTAGTCCTAGCTACCTGGGAGGCTGAGGCAGGAGGATTGCTTAAGCCCAGGTGCTCAGGGTGCAGTAAGCTATGACTACACTGCTGTACTCCTGCCTAGGTGACAGAGTGAGACCTTATCTCACAGAAAAAAAAAAGTTAGCATCTACAAAAATATTAGATCCACAAATATAAATGATCAATATGAAACCATGTAATAAATACTCCATTTATTCACCCTAAGCATGCTCAAAGTCCCAAGCTAAAAAAAATGACCCTATCCATCTGGAGCAAATGTCACTGTTATGACACAGAACAAAGAAAACTTGAGAAAATACAGACCCAAAATATCTATTTTTATTTTTATTTATTTATGATTTTTTGAGACAGGGTCTCACTCTGTTGCTCAGGCCAGAGTGGAGTGGCACAATCTTTGCTCACTATAGCCTCAATCTCCTGGGCTCAGGTTACCTCCTACTTCAGCCTCCTGGGTAGCTGGGACTACAGGCACATGCCACCATATTTGGCTAAGTTTTTGTATTTTTAGTAGAGACAGGGTCTCACCATGTTGCCCAGGCTGCTCTCGAACTCCTGGGCTCAAGCGATTCGCCTACCTCGGCCTCTCAAAGTATTGGGATTACAGGCATGAACCACCACACTTGGCCTAAAATATCTATTTTTAGACAAAAAAAAAAAAGATTCAGAATTTAGGATTATATGCAGAATTGTATATAATCATATAAAATATAGGATCAATCTGTATTAAATTTCCATTATGCTCTAGAATCTTGTTACTCAGAATTTGATCTGAAACATCAGCATCACCTGCAAGCTTATTAGAAATGTTGACCCTCAGTCCCCACTTAGACCTACTAAATTCAGACCCTGCATTTTAATAAATGTCTATGAGATTTGTATGCCTGTGAAAGTGGGAGATGCCCTGCACCAGGAAACCACCTTAGTTACTGTATTATTCAGGTCTCCTAGAGCTGTTTGGCTTCTGTTATATTTGACACAATGACTTTTATATATCAATACAATGAAATCATGGTGCACATACGATATAAATGTATATTTACCAACATAGGAAGATGATCATATAATTTAAAAACACAGCATATTGGATCACGAGGTTAGGAGATCAAGACCATCCTGGCTAACACGGTGAAACCCCGTCTCTACTAAAAAATACAAAAAAAAACTAGCCAGGCGAGGTGGCGGGCGCCTGTAGTCCCAGCTACTCGGGAGGCTGAGGCAGGAGAATGGCGGGAACCCCGGAGGTGGAGCTTGCAGTGAGCTGAGATCCAGCCACTGCACTTCAGCCCGGGCGACAGAGCGAGACTCTGTCTCAAAAAAAAAAAAAAAAAAAAAAAAAAAAAACACAGCATATAAAACATTATTTATATGTCAACTTTTTTTTTTTTTTTTGAGATGGAGTCTCGCTCTGTCACCCAGTAGAGTGCAGTGGCTCAATCTTGACTCACTGCAAGCTCTGCCTCCCAGGTTCACACCATTCTCCTGCCTCAGCCTCCCAAGTAGCTGGGACTACAGGCGCCTGCTACCACGCCCGGCTAATTGTTTGTATTCGCAGTAGAGACGGGGTTTCACTGTGTTAGCCAAGATGGTCTCGATCTCTGGAGCTCGTGACCCACCGGTCTTGGCCTCCCAAAGTGCTGGGATTACAGACATAAGCCACTGCTCCTGGCCATATGTCAACTTTTTTTTTTTTTTTTTTTGGAGACAGAGTTTCACTCATGTTGGCCAGCCTGGTCTCCAACCCCTGACCTCAGGTGATCCGCCTGCCTCGGCCTCCCAAAGTGCTGGGATTACAGGTGTGAGCCACCGCGCCCGGCCATATATATAACTTTATGGCCGGGCACAGTGGCTCACACCTGTAATCCCAGCACTTTGGGAGGCCGAGGCAGGCGGATCTCTTGAGGTCAGGAGATAGAGACTATCCTGGCTAACACAGTGAAACCCCATCTCTACTAAAAAAAATACAAAAAATTAGTTAGCGGGCACCTGTAGTCCCAGCTACTCGGGAGGCTGAGGCAGGAGAATAGTGTGAACCCAGGAGGCAGAGCTTGCAGTGAGCTGAAATCTTGCCACCGCACTCCAGCCTGGGCGACAGAGTGAGACTCCGTTTCAAAAAAAAAAAAGTTATACGTATATATTTACATAGAGAAAAGTCTAGAAGTCTCCACTCCAAATGTTAATAATGTGGGGAGAGGGATATTACAAATGATTTTTTTGTTTTTTGTTTTTTTGAGATGGAGTCTCACTCTGTTGCCCAGGCTGGAGTGCACTGGTGTGATCTCGGCTCACTGCAACCTCTGCCTCCTGGGTTCAAGCCATTCTCATGGCTTAGCTTCCTGAGTAGCTGGGACTACAGGAGCACACCACAACCCCTGGCTAATTTTTGTATTTTTTTAGTAGAGTTGGGTTTCATCATGTTGGCCAGGCTGGTCTCGAACTCTTGACTTCAAGAGATCCTCCTGCCTTGGCCTCCCAAAGTGTTGGGATTACAGGCGTGAGCCACTGCACCCGCCCCCCACACCCCCTTTTTTTTGTTTGTTTGTTTTTTTGAGACAAACTCTCGCTGTGTTGTCCAGGCTGGAGTGCAGTGACATGATCTCGGCTTACTGCAACCTCTGCCTCCCGGGTTCAAACAAAACTTGTGCCTTAGCCTCTTCTTTCTCTCTTTTGAGACAGGGTTGCTTTGTTGCCCAGAATGGAGTACAATGGTGTGATCACGGTTCACTGCAGCCTCAAACTCCTAGGCTCAAGTGATCCTCCTGCCTCAGCCTCCCGAGTAGCTGGGACTATAACTGCGTGCCACCACGCCTGGCCAAGTTTATAACATTTTTTTGTTGTTGTTGTTGTTTTTTGTTGAGACAGGGTCTTGCTACATTGCCCAGGCTAGTCTTGAGCTTCTGGCCTCAAACGATCCTCCTGCCTTGCCTGTCAAGTTGCTGGGATTACAGGCACAAGCCACATTGCTGCCCTGTGAAAATAATAAAAGTTTTCAAAAATGGAAAATCTAAAATGAAACAGAGTTGTAATAGGACACATACGGCTCAGCAAGCATCAGTGGCAATGCGTTCTCTTGTATCTTGGATGGACGATTGAAACCCATGGCATAGACTCCTTGGAGAAGCTGTGGTTTCCTAGAAAAACAGTTAAAGATGAAAGTCATAGTCTCTTTGGTTGAGGAAAGCAGCAAAATACCTGGAGGATTTTTCATTTTTCTCTTTTACTGTTAACACATATTTTTTTGTTTATTTGTTTGTGAGACAGAGTCTCAATCTGTTGCCCAGGCTGCAGTGCAATGGTGCAGTCTCGGCTCACTGCAACATCCACCTTCCAGGTTCAAGCAGTTCTCGTGCCTCAGCCTCCCGAATAGCTGGGATTACAGGTGCATGGCACCATGCCCCACTAATTTTTTTTTTTTTTTTTTTGAGACAGAGTCTTGCTTTGTCGCCCAGGCTGGAGTGCAGTAGTGTGATCTCGGCTCACTGCAAGCTCCACCTACCGGGTTCACGCTATTCTCCTGCCTCAGCCTCCTGAGTGGCTGGCACTACAGGCACCTGCCACCATCGCCCGGCCAATTTTTTTGTATTTTTAGTAGAGATGGGGTTTCACCATGTTGGCCAGGATAGTCTCGATCTCCGGATCTCGTGATCCACCTGCCTCGGCCTCCCAAAGTCCTGAGATTATAGGCGTGAGCCACTGCGCCTGGCCTAATTTTTTTGTTTTCAGTAGAGACAGGGTTTCACCATGTTGGCCATGCAACTCCTGACCTCAAGTGGTCTGCCTGCCTCAGCCTCTCAAAGTGCTGGGATTACAGGCGTGAGCCACTATGCCTGGCCTACACATAGTTTGTAATCAACAATAATTGAGCTGTGCTGAACTGAATACATGTTAGTACAGCTAAAGCTTTCACCCATTATCTGGAAATTTTACTAAATATCCCAAAACATCTGAAGTATTTGTTTGTATTTTTTATATGGAGTCTGGTCTTGCTCTGTTGCCCAGGCTGGTCTGCAACTCCTGGCCTCAAGTGATCCTCTCACCTTGGCCTCCAAAAGTGCTGGGATTGCAGGTGTGCACTACTGCACGCAGCTAAATTCTTTTATACAACTTGGTTAGTGGCTGGGCGCTTTGGCTCATGCCTGTAATCCCAGCACTTTAGGAGGCTGAGGCAAGTGGATCACGAGGTCAGGAGATCAAGATCAGCCTGGCCAACACAGTGAAACCTGTCTCTACTAAAAATACAAAAAGTAGCTGGGTGTGGTGGTGCACACCTGTAATCCCAGCTACTTGGGAGGCTGGGGCAGAAGAATCACTTGAACCCGGGAGGCAGAGGTTGCAGTGAGCTGAGATCGCACCACTACACTCTAGCCTGGGCGAAAGAGTGAGATGCCGTCTCAAAAAAAAAAAAAAAAAAAAAAAAAAAAAAAAAAAAAAAAAACAACCTTGGTTAGCTACAATTGTTCTGTTGTAATAAAAAGATATCTATTACAGACCTAGGATCTCTATTTCAGTGCAAAGGGGAGAGTCAGAAAGTGAATAAATACTCACAGCCGAAGCTCTTCAAAAGACTTCACCGAGTACAGAGGGGAGTTTGGATCCCGCTGCAGGACTTCTACTTGGTTTGTGTTATCAACAAGGTTGCTTCTGATCAGCTTGTTGAGTAAGGACTGGGCAGCTCTGTCCTCTGTCAGGAAAAAGAAAGCAAAGAATTTTTAAAAGTCCTTGAAACCTACCAAGCATTTACTGTAATTCAACTGCCATTTATATTTTGAATAATAATGTACTGAACATTCAACTTCAAGGTACCTCATAGTTTTGACTTATAAATTAAAATAGTTTTATTAAAGAAAAAAGTTATGATATATCACCCATTTAGGCTTCATACTCTTCTCCAGACTCTATCTAACAGCCCTCTTTTCCTGCAGTTACCTATTCCTCTTATCCAGACACACATATTTACTCCCCCATTTGCACTATATATAAACCTAAAGTAATTAACAATCACAACAATGGGGAAAAAAACAGGAATTAACAAAGTCTGTACCTTAATATTGGACAGGTTGGTCTCATCTTGTCATGCATGTCAAATGTGTCAAAATAACATTAAGCTTAATTTTATTGGACAATAGAGATTGTCCAATAAACTTAAAATTTTTTTATAATGGCCTGCAACTGTTCAGTTGTTCAATGTAAACTTTCACTAAACGTAAACCATTAGAACTCCTTCACCTATTGACTATTTATATTGAACTTTTTTTTTTTTTTTTTGAGACAGAGTCTCGCTCTGTCGCCCAGTCTGGAGTGCAGTGGTTCAATCTTGGCTCACTGCAAGCTCTGCCTGCTGGGTTCACGCCATTCTCCTGCCTCAGCCTCCCAAGTAGCTGGGACTACAGATGCCTGCCACTATGCCTGGATAATTTTGTTTTTGTATTTTTAGTGGAGATGGGGTTTCACCATGTTAGCCAGGTTGGTCTTGATCTCCGGAGCTCATGATCCACCCGCCTTGGCCTCCCAAAGTGCTGGGATTACAGGCGTGAACCACTGCGCCCGGCACATATATTGAACTTTAATGCTAGCACTGTATCGCCTATTAAAGTCGAGCCAAACTGGGTATAAAAATGAAGCCTCATAACAATCCACTTTCTTAGAATGTAGAAGCTTATCATTATATAAACTCCACGGCTGTGTTACCTTTCTCTTCTTCATCTGTCTTCTCTGCATTGGTATTGGTCTTGACAACAGCACCTTTATCAGACACAAAGTGGCCATCATTCAAAATCACATCCCATACCAAATAGCTGGGACAATTCAAATTCTATGACACTAGAAGTTTTTGTAAAGGCCTAGGGTGCAAAAAATAAATGAGGAAACTGAGCCGCTGATAAAAACATTTTATTGTCCCTAAATAAAGATGTAAAACACTGTTGCTCATATATATATATAGAGAGAGAGATTTTATTTATTTATTTATTTTGCCCAGGCTGGAGTGCAGTGGCGCAATCTCAGTTCACTGCAAGCTCTGCCTCCCGGGTTCACACCATTCTCTGGCCTCAGCCTCCCGAGTAGCTGAGATTACAGGCACCCGCCACCATGCCCGGCTAATTTTTTTTGTATTTTTAGTGGAGACGGGATTTCACCATGTTAGACAGGATGGTCTTGATCTCCTGACCTCGTGATCCACCTGCCTCGCCTCCCAAAGTGCTGGGATTACAGGCATGAGCCACCGCGCCCGACCTCTGTTGCTCATATTCTTTCCTATTCTAGGTCTCCTCCTCGTACCTCAAAAACTATTATTTCCCTCATTGAATCAATACTTCTGAAATATTACAGAAAGATTAGAGCGATTAGTGATCAGAAACCACCTTGATGCTCAACAGAGGAATATCTATGCAAATCGGATTTTATTAATATGTGAACACAATAATGCCATTAAAATTCATGTATATAACAAATGAGCAGTAAGACCAACAAAAAAAATTCATGCAAATAAATTTTTTTTTTTCTTTTTTTGAGACGGAGTCTCACTCTTGCCCAGGCTGGAGTGCAGTGGTGTGATCTCGGCTCACTGCAACCTTTGCCTCCCAGGTTCTAGAGATTCTGTTGTCTCAGCATCCTGAGTAGCTGGGATTATAGGTGTGCACCACCACACCTGGTAAATTTTTGTAGTTTTAGTAGAGATGGGGTTTCACCATGTTGGTCAGGCTGGTTTTGAACTCCTGACCTCAGGTTATCTGCCCACCTCAGCTTCCCAAAGTGCTGGGACTACAGGTGTGAGCCACCACACCCGGCTTATAAATTGTTGATTAATATAAATTTATAGTCAAATGATACTGTGTTTATATAAAATCATACAAAAAAGATTGTAAGTGAATTTTGAGAAAGGCAAATTTACATTTCCTTCCTGTAATATTAAGTACATCAACAATAATGGAAATCTTAAATTTGGATAAATATGATTTCAGAATAATTAGGATAGGTAAACTGTCAGATTGCTTGCACTTTGTCTATCTCATCCCAAATTGAAAACATTAAAAAATTAGTCTTTGTCGGCCGGGCGCCGTGGCTGAAGCCTGTAATCCCAGCACTTTGGGAGGCCGAGACGGGCGGATCACGAGGTCAGGAGATTGAGACCATCCTGGCTAACACGGTGAAACCCCGTCTCTACTAAAAAATACAAAAAACGAGCTGGGCGAGGTGGCGGGCGCCTGTAGTCCCAGCTACTTGGGAGGCTGAGGCCGGAGAATGGCATAAACCTGGGGGGCGGAGCTTGCAGTGAGCTGAGATCCGGCCACTGCACTCCAGCCCGGGCGACAGAGCTAGACTTCATCTCAAAAAAAAAAAAAAAAAAAAAATTAGTCTTTGTCAGTATAGTCCCATGGTTAGTAATTAGTCCCACTTAAGTAGCCTAATTCGTTTTTCACTCCCACACCCTTGCTATCAGTGTGCAATCCTCATTCTTGTATTAAAAACACTTTGAAGCCAGGTGCGGTATCTCACTCTTGTAATCCCAGCACTTTGGGAGGCTGAGACGGGAGGACTGCTTGAGCCCAGGAGTTAGAAACCAACCTGGGCAACACACGGAGACCTCATCTCTTTTTTTTTTTTTTTTTTTTTGAGACGGAGTCTTGCTCTGTCGCCCAGGCTGGAGTGCAGTAGCCAGATCTCAGCTCACTGCAAGCTCCGCCTCCCGGGTTTACGCCATTCTCCTGCCTCAGTCTCCCGAGTAGCTGGGACTACAGGCGCCCGCCACCTCGCCCGGCTAGTTTTTTTTTTTTTTTTTTTAGTAGAGACGGGTTTCACCGTGTTAGCCAGGATGTTCTCGATCTCCTGACCTTGTGATCCGCCCATCTCGGCCTCCCAAAGTGCTGGGATTACAGGCTTGAGCCACCGCGCCCGGCCGGAGACCTCATCTCTATAAAAAATAAAAATAGAAAATTAGTTGGGCGTAGTGCGTTGTGCCTGTAGTCCCAGTTACTCAGGAGGCTGAGGCGGAGGATCACTTGAGTCTGGGAGGTTGAGGCTCCAGTGAAGCATGATTGAACCACTGCACTCCAGCCTGGGCAACAGAGCAAGAACCTGTCTCTTAGAAAGTAAACAAATAAAAATAAATAAATAAAAACACTTTGGTCATACAAACCAGTTTGTTGATTTACAAATCAAATGATACCAGTATTGGCCAACGCCCTGCCTGGTACAAATATAATTTTTTTTTTCCAGACAGTTGTTACACCAAAACAAAAATACTGAAGAAAATCACATTTGTTTTCAAACTAGCTATTAGTTACTTACCATTGGCATCTGGTTTGATTTTCTCTTCCTTAAGATGCAAGTTGCTCAACTAAATGGAGAATATGGGGGAGGGGGAAAGTGTCAGGAAAACCACTTAAAAAGATTTGGAATCAACAGAGCCTCCCTAACGAAGCTGGGGATAAAACAGCCATTCTCAAGGTATGTTCATTAGGACCAATTCACTGAGTTGTTCTGTTTACTAAATGTCTGATGAGAATAAACAAAATTTCCCATAAATACATCAGTGGAAAAAAATGCTCCACATCGGTACCTTCTACTTACAATTCTGTGAGAGAATTGTAATTTGTGAGTTTGCTTAATGCCCTGATTATAAACTCTCTCTCTTTGTAGAATATCATTAGACTTGTCATTCTCTCATATTTCTTTTGTGTGTGTGGGAATTGCTCCATTTCAAATCATATTTCAAACGAGGAAATTTAAAGAGATGTTGAAAAAATGCAGTCATACTTCGGAGAACACTGAGAAGGGAGGACTGCCATGAAAAGCATCGGTAAAGCTGGGTGCAGTGGCTTGCACCTGTAATCCCAGCACTTTGGGAGGCTGAGGCAGGCAGATCACGAGTTCAAGAGATCCAGATCATCCTGGCCGACATGATGAAACCGTGTCTCTACTAAAAATACAAAAATTAGCCAGGCGTGGTGGCGGGCTCCTGTAGTCCCAGCTACTCGGGAGACTGAGGCAGGAGAATGGCGTGAACCTGGGAGACAGAGCTTGCAGTGAGCCGAGATCGCGCCACTGCACTCCAGCCTGGGCGACAGAGCAAGACTCTGTCTCAAAAATAAATAAATAAATAAGAAAAGAAAAGCATCTGTGGGTAGGAATTAGTCATGCTGCAGGATGCATTAGAGTCGTAAGACCACAGTATGCTTATGTGCAGCCTCACATTCAAGTCACCTTTTGCTGGTGTCTGATACTGTAGTTGGGAACAGCCTGGCGCATTGTGGCATACTGTGTAATTAAAATACCCACTGGGCTGAAGTGGAAATAGAAAGGAAGAGACAGAGCAAAGAGACATTTCCAAGAATGAATTACTATGACTTTGATCAAATACTGTATATTAGGGATATCCTAGCAGGTTTTATCTTCTCTATTAGAATGCAAATACCTTCCTGACAGGGCCTATTTCGTTTTCTACTGCTCCTTGAGTAGCAGGGCTACCCCATAGGAAATGTGCGCAGAGTAGCCGATATTTCTATTTTTGGTCTTTGGATGTAGCACAGAGTAAAGTAAGTGCTCTAGTCGTAAATTTTTCGTAAAAAAAAAAATCAAAACAAAAAAGACTTTCTTTTTTTTTTGAGACGGAGTCTCACTTTGTCGCCCAGGCTGGAGTGCAGTGGCGCGATCTCGGCTCACTGCAAACTCTGCCTCCCAAGTTCACGCCATTCTGCTGCCTCAGCCTCCTGAGTAGCTGGGACTACAGGTGCCCGCTACCACCCCCAGCTCATTGTTTTGTATTTTTAGTAGAGACAGGGTTTCACCGTGTTAGCCAGGATGGTCTTGATCTCCTAACCTCATGATCTGCCTGCCTCGGCCTCCCAAAGTGCTGGGATTACAGGCATGAGCCACTGCACCCGGCCAAAAAAAGCCTTTTTTAAAGGTCAGAAAGCATCCGTAAGTCTTGGACCCCAGCACAGGGATTAGATAGATGGAAAGTCTGACGTGAGTAAGTAACGTTTCAAGCTAAAGCCAACCCTAATCATAAAATATCAAGCAGGGCCTAAGACATCATCTAGTAAAAACAAAATGAAAATCACAACCTAATGGTTCTTTCTTTTTTTTCTGCAGACAGGGTCTTACTCTGTTGCCCAGGCTGGAGTGGTGCAGTGGCATGATCATAGCTCACTGAAGTCTCAACCTCCTAAGGCTCAGGCAGTCTTCCTGCCTCAGCCTCCCAAGTAGCTGAGACGACAGGTGCTCACCACCATGTCCGCCTAATTTTTTTTTTTTTTTTTTTTTTTTTTTTTGAGACAGAGTCTCGCTGTGTTGCCAGGCTGGAGTGCAGTGGTGCTATCTCGGCTCACTGCAACCTCCGCCTCCCTGTTTCAAGCGATTCTTCTGCTTCAGCCTCCCAAGTAGTTGGGACTACAGGCGCACACCACCATGCCCAGCTAATTTTTGTATTTTCAGTAGAGATTGGGTTTCATCACATTGGCCAGGATGGTCTCGATCTCTTAACCTCATGATCTGCCCACCTTGGCCTCCCAAAGTGCAAGGATTACAGGCATGAGCCACTGCCCCCGGCCTGCCCGGATAATCTTTTATTGTGAGTTGGGATCTTACTGTGTTGCTCAGGCTGGTCTTGAGCTCCTGGGCTCAAGCGATCCTCCCGCCACAGCCTCCCAAAGTGCTGGGATTATAAGCATGAACCACTGCATTAGGCCGCATTTCTGTTGTCCGTCTAAGTCCAAGAACAGGAGAAAGGGGAAGGAGGGTAGGGAGGAGAGAACAAAAAAATGTTTTAATGAGTGGTTTGTTGAGAATGGAGGAGCCCCATTTCTATTCATGGAAATGGAAAGGAAGTTTCTGGTGTCTTTCTGCTTTGGTATTGGGAAAGAAGAAGCAGAAAGGGAACACATTAAAGAGATTAGAAAAAAGGAAATTAACAAAAAGGAAACCATTCAACTGGAGAAAGCCAACTGAAAAACAAAAAAAAAAAGAAATCATTATAAAGCAGTAAAAATCCTTCACTAATTCTGAAGGATAAAGAACACACTAATTGAGGAGGGCAGTGGGGGAGAGCATTAGGAAAAAGAGCTAATGCATGTGCGGCTTAATACCTAGGTGATCGGGTGATAGGTGCAGCAAACCACCATGGCACATGTTGACCTATGTAACAAAACTGCACATCCTGCACATGTACCCCAGAACTTAAACAAAACAAAACAAAACAGCTGGGCACAGTGGCTGACGCCTGTAATTCTAGCACTTTGGGAGGCTGAGGTGGGCAGATCACTTGAGGCCAGAAGTTCAAGACCAGCCTGGCTGATACGGTGAACACCATATCTACTAAAAATACAAAAATTAGCCAGGTGTGGTGGCATGCGCCTGTAATCCCAGCTTCTCAGGAGGCTAAGGCAGGAGAATCGCTTGAACCTGGGAGGAGGAGGTTGCAGTGAGCTGAGATTGTGCCATTGCACTCCAGCCTGGGCAACAAGAGTGAAATTCCATCTCTAAATAAATAAATAAAAGCACTCCCCACATCCTGCCAATTAACCTGGTCTAGTACTCAGGGCTGTTAAAATGAGAAAGAGAGGCTGGGTGCTGTGGTTCATGTGTGTAATCTCAGCACTCTCCGAGCTGAGGCGGATGCACTGCTTGAGCTCAGGAGTTTGAGACCAGCCTGGGCAACATGGCGAAACCCCATCTCTACAAAAATACAAAAATTAGCTGGGCGTGATGGCACATGTCTGTGGTCCCAGCTACTAAGGCGGCTGAGGTGGGAGAATTGCTGGAGCCCAGGAAGTCAAGGCTGAAGTGAGCCATGAAGATGCCACTGCACTCAATAATTTTTTTTTTTTTTTTTTAAATAGCAAGTTTGGTCAGGCGCGGCAGCTCACGCCTGTAATCCCAGCACTTTGGGAGGCGGAGGCAGGCAGATCACGAGGTCAGGAGATCGAGACCATCCTGGCTAACATGGTGAAACCCCATCTCTACTAAAAATATAAAAAATTAGCTGGGCGTGGTGGTGGGCGCCTGTAGTACCAGCTACTGGGGAGGCTGAGGCAGGAGAATGGCATGAACCTGGGAGGCAGAGCTTGCAGTGAGCCGAGATCGCACCACTGCACTCCAGCCTAGGCGACAGAGCGAGACTCCATCTCAAAATAAATAAATAAATAGCAAGTTTACAGGAGTAAAGTTAACAGTACTTATTCCTATGGTGATAATTACTACCTAAAATAAATGACAGACCTTAAGTTTAAATGAGTTAATGAGGTATAAATGAACTAGAAATAGCCATTGCCATAAAGTTTTTTGTTTGTTTGTTTTGAGACAGAGTTTTGCTCTTGTTGCCCAGGCTGGAGTGCAATGGCGTGATCTCAGCTCACTGCAACCTCCGCCTCCCAAGTGTAAGCAATTCTGCCTCCCAAGTAGCTGGGATTACAGGCATGTGCCATCACACCTGGCTAATTTATTTTACTTTATTTTTTTGAGACGGAGTCTCGCTCAGTCATCCAGGCTTACGGGGTTTACAGGTGCCCACCACCACACCCCGCTAACTTTTTTTGACTTTTTAGTAGAGATGTGGTTTCACCGTGTTGGCCAGGCTGGTCTTGAACCCCTGACCTCAAATGATTCGCCCTCCTCAGCCTCCCAAAGTGGTAGGATTACAGGCGTGAGCCACCACACCCGGCCAATTTTGTATTTTTAGTAGAGATGGGGTTTCACCATGTTGGTCAGGCTGGTCTTGAACTCCTGATTTCAGGTGATCTGCCCACCTCAGCCTCCCAAAGATTATAGGTATGAGCTACCACACCCGGCCCAAAAAGTTTTTTTAATATTCAACGATAAAAGGACACACGACAATAGGGATCATTCTTTTGTTTTTATATTTTTATTTATTAATTTATTTGAGAACGAGTCTCACTCTGTCGCCCAGGCTGGAGTGCATTGGTATGATCATGGCTCATGCAACCTCAGCTTACCAGAATCAAGGATCCTCCTGTCTCACCCTCCCAAGCAGATGGGACTACAGGTGCCTGCCACCAGGCTGGGCTAACATTCTTTTGTTGATACATTGTTCAACTCAAAAGTTAACAGGGTAAAATGAAATGTGTAGGAAAAGGTGGTAGCAACATTGTAAATAAAAGTAATAGATTTTTTTTCTTTTTTTTTGAGACAGAGTCTCCCTGTGTCGCCCAGGCTGGCCTGCAGTGGCGCGATCTCGGCTCACTGCAAGCTCCGCTTCCCGTGTTCATGCCATTCTCTTGCCTCAGCCTCCTGAGTAGCTGGGACTACCGGCGCCGGCCACAACATCCAGCTAATTTTTTTTTTTTTTTTTTTTTTTTTTTTTTTTTTTTGTATTTTTAGTAGAGACGGGGTTTCACCGTGTTAGCCAGGATGGTCTCCATCTCCTGACCTCATGATCCGCCCACCTTGGCCTCCCAAAGTGCTGGGATTACTCTCAAAGTGCTGGGATTACTCCTAAAGTGCTGGGATTACAGGCGTGAGCCACTGCACCGGGCCAATAGATGTTGTTTTGATTACAACGTATCAGAATTCTGAAGAGGTTCCTGTAGAATCTAGAAGACACAGCCTTTACTTGGCTGTAAGGATCTCAAAGCCTACAACACAAAAGCAGCATTAAAGGTTACATTACCCACCTTAGTATCAGTGAATTGAATGCTAAAACTTATGTTGAAAGCAGTTAGTTCAGATACCTGTGCTCTATTTATTTGAATCAAAAGGAAAAACCGATTTTTCTTGCAACTTGATTGGAAACCATTTTGAAATCTAGAAAACTAATGAAAAGGCAAGACAAACTTTTAAAAACTCCCATTTCCAAATTGCCCAAAGCTCTACTTTTATAATATCCAGAATTTTCAGTGTTTTAATAGCTTTTAAGATGTCAAAATAATTGAGAATAATTCAGTTATACTTCATTTTATTCCAAAGCTACTTGAGAAAGGATTCTTGAAACATAAGAAGGAAGATTTAATGGTAATGAACTATCCTGAATAGGAACTGTCTCTGGCAAAATTGTGAGGTTTTGAGATGGAGTCTCGCTCTGTTGCCCAGGCTGGGCGTGAGCCACAGGCGTGAGCCACCGCGCCCAGCCTCTCATCAGTTTTTCAATCCCTTTGCCCTCTAAATTGAAAAAGAGAGCCGGGGCAGTGGCTCATGCCTATAATCCCAACACTTTGGGAGGCTGAAGTGGGAGGATCCCTTGAGGCCAGGAGTCTGAGACAAGCCTGGGCAACATAGTGAGACTTCACCTCTACAAAGTTTAAAAATAAAAATATTGGGCCGGGCGCGGTGGCTCAAGCCTGTAATCCCAGCACTTTGGGAGGCCGAGACGGGTGGATCACGAGGTCAGGAGATCGAGACCATCCTGGTCTACACGGTGAAACCCCGTCTCTACTAAAAAAAAAAATACAAAAAACTAGCCGGGCGAGATGGCGGGCGCCTGTAGTCCCAGCTACTCGGGAGGCTGAGGCAGGAGAATGGCGTAAACCCGGGAGGCGGAGCTTGCAGTGAGCTGAGATCCGGCCACTGCACTCCAGCCTGGGCGACAGAGCGAGACTCCGTCTCAAAAAAAAATAATAATAAAATAAAATAAAATAAAAATATTGGCAGGGCATGGTGGCTTGTGCCTTCAATCCCAGCACTTTTGGAGGCCGAGGAGGGAGGATCCCTTGAACTCAAGAAGTTTGAGACAAGCCTGGGCAACATAGCAAGACCCCATCTCCTAAAAAATAAATAAATAAATAGGCTGGGCATGGTAGCTCATTCCTGTAATCCCAGTTCTTTGGGAGGCCAAGGCAGGCTGATCACCTGAGGTCAGGAGTTCGAGACCAGCCTGACCAACATGGTAAAACCCCGTCTCTACTAAAAAAATACAAAAAAAAATTAGCCAGGTATGGTGGTGCATGCCTGTAATCCCAGCTACTCAGGAGGCTGAGGTGGGAGAATCACTTGAACCCAGGAGGCGGAGGTTGCAGTGAGCCGAGATCCCGCCATTGCACTCCAGCCTGGCCAACAGAGTGAGACTCTTGTCTTAAAAAAAATAAATAGGCCCGGTGCAGTGGCTCACACCTGTAATTCCCAGCACTTTGGGAGGCCAAGGTGGGTGGATCACCTGAAGGTCAGGAGTTTGAGACCAGACTGGCCAACATGGTGAAACCCCATCTCTACTAAAAATATAAAACTAGCTGGGCATGGTGGTGGGTGCCTGTAATCCCAGCTACACGGGAGGCTGAGGCAGGAGAATTAATTGAACCCAGAAGACAGAGGTTGCAGTGAGCCAACATGGTGCCACTGCACTCCAGCCTTGGTGACACAGTGAGACTCCATCTCAAAAAAATAAATACATAAAAATAAATAAAATAAATAATAAATTTAAATGAATTTTAAAATAAAATAAATTAAAACATTAGCTGGGCAGCTACCAGGGAGGCTGAGGTGGGAGGACTGCTTGAGCCCAGGAGTTCCAGGTTACAATGTGCTATGATCTTGCCACTGCATTCCAGCCTGGGTGGCAGAGTGAGACCCCATCTCTATTTAAAAAAAATACACACATGGCAGGGTGCGGTGGCTCACGCCTGTAATCCCAGCAGTTTGGGAGGCCAAGGCGGGCAGATCACGAGGTCAGGAGATCGAGACCATCCTGGCTAACACGGTGAAACCCCGTCTCTACTAAAAAATACAAAAAATTAGCCGAGTGTGGCGGCAGGCCAAGATACTCAGGAGGCTGAGGCAGGAGAATGGCGTGAACCCAGGAGGTGGAGCTTGCAGTGAGTTGAGATCACGCCACTGCACTCCAGCCTGGGCGACAGAGCGAGACTCCGTCTCAAAAAAAAAAAAAAAAATACACACACACATACACACACACACACACACACACACACACACACATATGGCCAGATGTGGTGGCTCACACCTGTAATCCTAGTACTTTGGGAGGCTGACGTGGGTGGATTGCTTGAGCTCAGGAGTTTGAGACCAGTGTGGGCAAGATGATGAAACCCTATCTCCGCTGAAATACGAAAAATTAGCTGGGCACGGTGGCACGTGCTTGTAGTCTCACCTACTTAGGAAGCTGAGGCATGAGAATCGCTTGAACCCGGGAGGCAGAGGTTGCAGTGAGCTGAGATGCTGCCATGGCACTCCAGCCTCGGCAGCAGTGCGTGACTCGTCTCAAAAAAAAAAATAGTGCCATTCATAGACAATACTAATCTTAAAGATTAATGATGCAGCTGCTTTGGAAAACATCTTGGCACTTCCTCAAAAGTTAAACAGAGAATTACCATATAATCCAGCAGTTCCATTTCTAGATATATACCCGAGTATTGAAACTATATGTCCACACAAAAACTTGTACATTAATCAATCAAAAGCAATATTATTCATAGTAGCTAAAAAGTAGAAATAATCCAAATGTCCAGAAATTGATGAATGGATAAATAAAATGTGGTATATCCACACAATGGAATATTATTATTTGGCAACAATAAGGAATACAGTACTGATACATGCTACAACTAATGAACCTTAGTTCATTATACTAAGTAAAAGAAGCCAGTCACAAAGGATCACATACCGTATGTTTCCATCTATATGAAATGTTTAAAAGAGGCAAATCTAAAGAGACAGAAAGTAGATTAGTGGTTGCCTAGAGCTGGGGAGTTTGTGGGGAAACAGGGAGTGACTGCTAATGTGTACAGTTACCTTTTGGGGTGATGAAAATGTTCTAAAACTGACTGATATAAGCTACACACTTCTGAATACACCAACCATCAGTAAACTGTACACTTTAATCTTACCGTAATGTTGTAATAATAGGGTCTCAAGATTCTGTTTCATAAAATGCAGGAATTTGTTGTTGTAAGGTTAATAAAATGGCTAGTTTGGGCCTGCTAAAAACAGCAAGAGTTAATCATTTTATACCTGAGTTTTTATTATTACTGGGTTCATTATTATGAGTTTCTGTTCTATCTGAAAGATAATTCTATGACACAAACTCAAGCCAAATAGAAAATGTCAAAGCTACCTACTCCTAACAAACCCTCTTAGGCACATTAATAGGTTAAAACAATGACAATTTGGCCGGGCGCGGTGGCTCAAGCCTGTAATCCCAGCACTCTGGGAGGCCGAGACGGGTGGATCACGAGGTCAGGAGATCGAGACCATCCTGGCTAACACGGTGAAACCCCGTCTCTACTAAAGATACAAAAAACTAGCCGGGCGAGGTGGCGGGCGCCTGTAGTCCCAGCTACTCAGGAGGCTGAGGCAGGAGAATGGCGTGAACCCGGGAGGCGGAGCTTGCAGTGAGCTGAGATCCGGCCACTGCACTCCAGCCTGGGCGGCAGAGCGAGACTCCCTCTCAAAAAAAAAAAAAAAAAAAAAAAAAAAAAAAAAAAAAAAAAAAAACAATGACAATTTAACCTGACCTGAATGGCTGGGTGCAGTGGCTCATGCCTGTAATCCTAGCACTTTGGGAGGCCAAGGCAGGTGATCGCTTGAGCTCAGGAACTTGAGACTGCCCTGAGCAACATGGTGAAACCATATGTCTACAAAAAATACAAAAATTTGCCAGGTGTGGCGGTGCACACCTGTAGTCCCAGCTACTTGCAGGGCTGAGGTGGGAGGACTGCATGAGCCTGGGAGGTCCAGGGTGCAGTGAGCCATGTACACACCACTGCACTCCAGCCTGGGTGACAAAGTGAGATCCTATTTTAAAAAACAAAAAACAAAAAAACAAATGACAACAACAACAACAAAACTGACCTAACAAGAAGTTAGTTAAAATAGTCAAAACTCTCAGAACTAAAAAATAAAAAGAAAACAGGCCAGGCACAGTAGCTCACGCCTGTAATCCCAGCACTCTGAGAGGCCGAGGCGGGTGGATCACGAGGTCGGGAGATTGAGACCATCCCGGCTAACACAGTGAAACCCCGTCTCTACTAAAAAAAATACAAAAAAATTAGCCAGGCATGGTGGTGGGCACCTGTAGTCCCAGCTACTCGGGAGGCTGAGGCAGAAGAATGGTGTGAACTTGGGAGGCAGAGCTTGCAGTGAGCCGAGATCGCACCACTGCACTACAGCCTGGGCGACAGAGTGAGACTCTGTCTCAAAAAATAAATAAAGATTAAAAATAATAATGAAAATTTAAAAAAATTAAAAACCTCTCAGAGCTACTTGAAATACATATTTATCTCTACATTGATTAATGATGTGGTTTTTTTCTAAGTGTATATTGTGCCTTGAGATATTGGCTAATAAAAATATGAAGCCAGCACACAGAAGCACAGGAAAGCATTATTTCATTTTTATCTCAGCCTTTATTAATTTTGTATTTGCTTTATAATGTACATAATATATTTAGTAAAACAGTAAAGTATGCAATTTTAAATAGATATGTACATATTGAGAGTGAATGCTCAAAAGTTTCTTTGCAACAGAGCCATGTAACAGAATAACAAACTACACAGTTCATTTACTCAATTAACAATGCCTGCCAGGTTAGGCATGAGAAATGCTCAAATGGATAAGGGCCACAATTAAGGGAGGGGATGCCATAATGAAAATAGGAGCATTAAGTGGAAGCAGGTATTCTGAGTGCTGAGACCTCCCTCACCCTTTCCTCCAGCTAGATTCCAGAACACTGAGTCAGACCTCTACCATCTAGGCAGGAAATTAGAGGATCCCTCTCTGCAAAATCTGGCCAGACTGGGAGGAAAGTTCTTAGGATACTGACATAGACCACTAAAGATATATAGTTAAGGTCAGAATAGACAAGCCCCACTCATGTGTTTACAGCTTCCACTCAACTTTTTAGTCACTCACTCTTAAATATGAGTGGCCAAGCAAGGATTACAGACATCTGAGAAATAGTCATCATGAAAAAGTAGATACTGAAATGTATAGATAAAACACGCCTCACATGAAACAGAGACTGAGCAGAGAGATGAAGAAAAATATCCTTCAAATTATGCAGATATTATGACCATGAAAGTAGTACAGGGTATTGTCTGTAAAAAAGGAACAGTAAAGGAAGAAGAAAAAAGTTCCTTAAATTAAAAACATGAAAGTAGAAGTGAAAATGAAATACACTAGACAGTACTTGAGAAAATCTCCCACGAAATATAGAAAAAAAGGGAAAAAAAAAGAGACAAAGATGAAAAACAGAAGAAAAAATAAAACCAAAGGACTTTTCAACAAATGGTGCTAGAACAATTAAGACATCTCTGGCCAGGCGCGGTGGCTCACGCCTGTAATCCCAGCACTTTGAGAGGCCAAGGCGGGTGAGGTCAGGGGTTTGAGACCAGCCTGGCCAACATGGTGAAACCCTGTCTCTACTAAAAATACCAAAACTAGCTGGGCTTGGTGGCAGGCACCTGTAATCCCAGCTACTCGGGGGACTGAGGCAGGAGAATCGCTTGAACCCGGGAGGCGGAGGTTGCAGTGATTCAAGATCATGCCACTGCACTCCAGCCTGGGTACAAGAGCGAGACTTCGTCTCGAAAAAAAAGACATCTCTATGTGAAAAAGATGAACACATGAACCTCAGCCGGCGCATCGGCTCACGCCTGTAATCCCAGCACTTTGGGAGGCTGAGGCAGGCAGATCACGAGGTCAGGAGTTTGAGACCAGCCTGGCCAATATGGTGAAACCCTGTCTCTACTAAAAATACAAAAATTAGCTGGGCGTGGTGGCGGACACCTGTAATCCCAGCTTCTCAGGAGGCTGAGGCAGGAGAATTGCTTGAACCTAGGAGGCGGAGGTTGCAGTGAGCCGAGACCGCGCCACTGCACTCCAGCCTGGAGACAGAGCAAGACTCCCCCTCAAAAAAAAAAAAAAAAGATGAACCTCAATCCATACCTCCTATTAGAAAAAATTTAACTCAAAATGTAAAATGGATCACAGACATAAATGTAAAATTTAAAACTGTAAGACTTCTAGAGAACACAGTAGAAAATCCTTGTGGCCTTGGATAAGGTGTATATCTTGGAACATAAAAAGAACTAATCACTTAAAAATTGATAAATTAGGTTAATCAAAGTTGAAAATGTCTATTATTTGAAAAGTACTGTTGAAAAAAGACAAATTGTAGTTTGGGAGAATATATGCAAAACATATCCGATAAAGGACTTATCACGCCTGTTATCCATCCCAGCACTCTGGGAGGCCCAGGTGGGTGGATTCCTTGAACCCAGGAGTTCCAAGACCAGCCTGGGCAACATGGCAAAACCCTGTCTCTACAAAAAATACAAACATCAGCCAGATGTGGTGGCGCATGCCTGTGGTCCCAGCTACTCTGGAGGCCGGGTGGGAGGATCCCTTGAGCCCAGGAGGTGAAAGTTTCAGTGAGCCAAGATAGCGCCACTGCACTCTAGCTGGGTGACAGAGCGAGACCCTGTTTAAAACAAACAAACAGACAAACAAAAAAACAGAACTTCTATCCAGAATATATAAATAACCTTCCCAACTAAAAACAAAAACAATCCTACTTTAAAAATGGGCAAAAGGTTTGAAAAGCCACTTCAAAGAAGTTACATAGATGGCAAATAAGCACATGAAAAGATTTTCAACATCATTAGTCATTAGGGAGATATATAAGTTAAAACCACAATGAGACACCACCACCATGTACCTATCAGAATGAAGGAAACCGACAATACTGCGCAGGGAAGGATGTGGGGCAGTTGAAGCTCTCATCCACTGCTGTTGGGAAAGCACAATGATACACTTTGGAAAACAGTTTGGCATATAACTTATAAAGTTAAACACATACCACATAACACAGTAAATCCTACTCTTCAGTACTGACTTTACCCAAGAGAAATGCAAACATATATCCATACAAAAATCGGTACCTTAATGTATAGAGTAGCTTTCTTCATATTGTCTCAGACTGAAAATTACACAAGTGTCTATCAATAGAAGAATAAGCAAACTGTATATATCCACAATGGAATTCTACTCAACAATAAAAAGGAACGAACTACTGATACATGCAACTTGGTTGAATTCCAAATGCATAATACTAAGTGGAAGAAGCCAGACTTTTCAAAAGGTTACATATTACATGATTCCATTTTATAACATCTTGGAAAAGGCAAAACTATAATGACAGAAAACATATCAGCAGTTGCCAGAGAAGGGTGAGGAGAGGGAGTGAACTACAAGAAGTTGTAGTTCTCTGTAGAGATGGTTTATATGTCAACTGTGGTGGTAGTTACAGAACTGTATGCTTTTGTCAAAATTCATAGAACTGTACACTAACAAAGTTTAATTTTACTCTATGTAAATTATACCTCCATAAACCTGACTTTAAAAACTTAAAGGGCTGGCCAGGTGCGGTGGCTCACGCCTGTAATCCTAGGACTTTGGGAGGCTGAGGCGTGTGGGTCACTTGAGGTCGGGAGTTCAAGACCAGCCTGGCCAACATGGTGAAACCCCACCTCTACTAAAAATACAAAAAGTAGCCAGGTGTGGTGGCACATGCCTGTAATCCCAGCTACTCAGGAGGCTGAGGCAGGAGAATCGCTTAAACTCAAGAAGCAGAGGCTGCAGTGAGCCAAGATCGCGCTATTGCACTCCAGCCTGGGGGAGAAGAGTGAAATTTCATCTCAAAAAAAAAAAAAAAAAACACACACTAAAGAGCCAGTCCAACAGATACAACATTCATCTAATAAGAGTTCTGGGAAAAGCTGTGTAGTGGTGCGCACCTGTAGTCCCAGCTACGAGGGAGGCTGAGGCAGGAGGATCCCTTGAGCCCAGGAGTTCAAGGCTGTAGTGCACTATGATTCTGCCTGTGAATAGCTACTGCACTCCAGACTAGGCAACATAGACAGACCCTGTCTTAAAAAGAAAAAAAAGAGAGAGAAAGAGAGAAAGAGAGTGAGTTCCAGAAAAGAGGGAATTAAGAAAAAACAAAGGAGAAGAAATCAACAATGAAATTATTCAAGAAAAGTTCTCATAACTGAAGAACAAGAGTTTTTCAGATTGAAAGTACCCACACCCAGGGGCCAGTAATATGGATGAAAATACACCCATACCAAGACATATTACCATACATTTTCTGAATATTGAAAACAGAAGATTCTCCAAGCCTAGAAAGGGGAAAACAAGTCACATCAAGAATCAGGATGGTCTCAAACATTTCAACAACAAATACAGAAATCTAGAAGGCAATGGAACAATAACTTTAAAATTTGGCAGGAAAGTAATTTTCAACCTACAATTCTATACCCAGCCAAACTAGTATCCAAATTACAGGGCAAAATTAGATTGTTTAAGACATGGAATATTCTTTTTTTTTCTTTTTTATTATACTTTAAGTTCTAGGGCACATGTGCACAACATGCAGGTTTGTTACATATGTATACATGTGCCATGTTGGTGTGCTGCACCCATTAACTCATCATTTACATTAGGTATACCTCCTAATGCTATCCCCCTCCCCCTCCTCCCCCCACCCCAACATGGAATATTCTTAAAGTAATTTACTTCCTGTACACCTCTAGAAAGCTGACAGATGGCTGCACAAAAATAAGGAATAAATCAAGAAAGACGGAAGAGTGGAAGGACAGAAAGGAAGGGATCCAAGAGATCCAAAAGATAAGAGAAAGGAGGAAGGAATCTGCAGAATTAGGCTGCAGAATTTGCCCTGTTCCCTTTATCCCCCAATATGAACTGTGCTCTAAAGACAGGAGTAACTAGTCCAATTTGAAGCAGACTTAAAAGGCTGGGAGAAATGGAATTGATAGAATATTTGATGAGTCTAAGCATTCTGGGATAAACTTAGACAACTGGAAGAGAGTTTGGGGTTGAATTGATAATTAAGAAAAAAATGAAGCAAAAACATAAGGCAATTAAGAATTCCAAGTAAAATAAATTTTATAGAAAAGGGCCAGGCTAAGTGGCTCAGGCCTATAATCCCAACACTTTGGGAGGCCAAGGTGGGAGGATGGCTTAAGCCCAGGAGGTGGAGATCAACTCGGATAATATAGTGAGACCTCGTCTTCACAAAAAATTAAAAAGTTAGCTGCACAGGTTGGCTCATGCTTGTAGTCCCAGCTACTCAGGAGGCTGAGGTGGGAGGATCACTTGAGCCTGGGAGGCAGAGGTTGTAGTTAGCAAGAGATGGTGCCAATGCACTCCAGCCTGGGTGACAGGGCAACACCCTCTCTCAAAAAATATATGTAAAGAAAGAAAGAGAAAAAAGAGGCTGGATGCAGTGGCTCACACCTGTAATCCCAGCACTTTGGGAGGCTGAGGCAGGTGGATCACTTGCACCCAGGAGTTCGAGACCAGCCTGGACAACATGGCAAGTCCCCACCTCTACAAAAAAAAATACAAAAATTAGTTGGGCATAGTGGCACATGCCTGTAGTCCCAGTTACTCAGGAGGCTGAGATGGGAGCATGGCATGAGCCCAGGAGGCAGAGACTGCAGTGAGCCAAGATCACTCCACTATACCCCAGCCTGGGCAACAGAGTGTGACCCTGTCTCCAAAAAAAAAAAAAAAAAGGAGTTGCCTCTGGGGAGGAAAAAAAATTGGCAGGAACCATTATTTTTAAAATCACTTGCCTCTTTAAACAATGTGTATATACAACTTATTTTTTATCAGCTATAAAATATAAAAGACAAGGTTCTTATTCTTGAGGAAGTCATAGAAATAAGTACTAACAGAAGTAGGTTTAAAGCCTACTAGAATTTAAAGTGTTTCGGTGGGAGAAATTAATTCTACGCAGTACTGTTTAACACATATGTTTCTTACCATGTTTCACGCCCAGAAAAAAAAGAACAAAGTGAAGCCGATGAGGAAAGGATTTGCTGACTGCCAAACCTACTGGGTCCATCATTTATCACTGAGCAAGCACACAAATATGAGCAGAGACATGGTCCCTGAGCCAAAGAAGCTCTGAATGTAGAGGTGGAGAATGACACCTAAAATAGCTATTACAAACCGGGGCGGCCAGGAGCCATGGCTCAGCCTGTAATCCTGGTGCTTTGAAAGGCGGAGGCAGGAAGACTGCTGGAGGCCAGGAGTTCCAGATCAGCCTAGGCAACCTAACAAGACCATGTCTCTATTTCAATTAAAAACAAAGAAAACACAATCTAGGGTGATGAGTGCAATCTATGATCATTACTGGTTCCAGGAAGACGGACAGGCGGCTGAGCGCTTTACCGACAGAAGCACTCACCTGCGCTTACATAACGCGGGGGCGGCTGCGTAAACAAAGCCAGCTCAGGGGCCAGGCTCCATCCCCATCCTCCCCGCCACCCTATCCAGTCTCTAATCAACCTAGGAACCATCCTTTCCCAGGGACCAAGTCTCCGGCCAGAACTAGTCCCCTAACCCTTTTAGGGCTTAAGCCAACTCACCGACTCGGCTGCCGCTTCCTGCTCGTCCACCGCCAGGGCCCATGAGTCAGTGGCCATGGTCCCAGGCGCGGGTGGGAGGCTCGTGCTGGCGGATTCGGATTCGAGGGATGGCACGGTATACTGACCGTGGGCTCCAGGGGTTCGCAGCAGGCTCTGCTCCAGCCCCACTACAAGGCTGCAGACCGGAAGCGGCGCGCCACAGTGACGTCGGAGGCCGCTCCTGTTTGGCCACCCTTTACTCACTTGGGGCTGTCGATTCTGTCACCCTCAGGCCCGTACCCCTCAACCCGGGGCAGAGCAGGCTTTCCCATCAAGCTGAGGTAGTTATCTTAAAATGCCTAAGCTTTGGTCAACTTGGCTCTCCAACCAAAGAACAAAATCAGATTTCCGCCCAACACAGTGGCAGAGAAGGCACTAATACAGATTGAACAGATTGAATATATCCAAACAGAAAACCATTAACAATAGTCACCAAAATGCAAAACAAGCAGAGAGCTGTTTCCCTTTTCAGGTTGGTAATTTAAAATGTCCAGGTGGGCCGGGCGCGGTGGCTCAAGCCTGTAATCCCAGCACTTTGGGAGGCCGAGACGGGCGGATCACAAGGTCAGGAGATCGAGACCATCCTGGCGAACACAGTGAAACCCCGTCTCTACTAAAAATACAAAAAACTAGCCGGGCGAGGTGGCGGGCACCTGTAGTCCCAGCTACTCGGGAGGCTGAGGCAGGAGAATGGCGGGAACCCGGGGAGCGGAGCTTGCAGTGAGCTGAGATCCGGCCACTGCACTCCAGCCTGGGCGACAGAGCAAGACTCCGCCTCAAAAAAAAAAAAAAAAAAAAAAATGTCCAGGTGTTGGCAATCTGCCCTGTCAAACAACCCATTTGGTTAAAAGTCCACGTGACCACTATGCAATCTTATGCAGGTAACAAAAGGGCACCTGCACTCAGAAATTTGTACCCCAAGAAGAGGAAATGCAGCTCTCCTATATAAGGGTTGTATAACCAGGACAATGTTAAAAAGGAAGAAAACAGACAGGTGTGGTGGCTCATGCATGTAATCCCAGCAGTTCTGGAGGCCGAGGTGGAAGGATCACTTGGGCCCAGGAGGTCTAGGCTGCAGTGAGCCATGATAGTGCCACTGCACTCCAGCCTGGGTGACAGAACAAAACCCTGTCTAGAAAAAAATATTAAATAAAATTAAAATAGTAAAATAATTAAATAGAGCTAGGTGTGGTGGCTCATGCCTGTAATCTCAGCACTTGGGTTTTTGTTTAGTTTTTTGAGACGGAGTCTCACTCTGTCGCCCATGCTGGAGTGCAGTGGCGCAATCTCGGCTCACTGCAACTTCCGCCTCCTGGGTTCAAGAAATTCTCTTGCCTCAGCCTCCCAAGTAGCTGGGATTACAAGCACATGCCACCATGCCCAGCTAATTTTTGTATTTTTAGTAGAGACAGGGTTTCACCATGTTAGCCAGGATGGTCTCGATCTCCTGACCTCGTGATCCACCTGCCTTGGCCTCCCAAAGTGCTTGGATTACAGGTGTGGGCCACTGCACCCGGCCTTGTTTTTTTTTTTTTTTTTTTTTTTTTTTTTTTTTAAGATAGAGGCGGGGCGTGGTGACTCAAGCCTGTAATCACAGCACTTTGGGAGGCCGAGACGGGCGGATCACGAGGTCAGGAGATCGAGACCATCCTGGCTAACACGGTGAAACCCCGTTTCTACTAAAAAAAAAAATACAAAAAACTAGCCGGGCGAGGTGGTGGGCGCCTGTAGTCCCAGCTACTCGGGAGGCTGAGGCAGGAGAATGACGTAAATCCAGGAGGGGGAGCTTGCAGTGAGCTGAGATCCGGCCACTGCACTCCAGCCTGGGCGACAGAGCGAGACTCTATCTCAAAAAAAAAAAAAAAAAGATAGAGACAGGTCTTGCTGTGTTGTCAAGGCTGGTCTCGAACTCCTGGGCTCAAGTGATCCTCCCACCTCCACCTCCCAAAGTGCCAGGATTGGCCAGGCACAGTAGCTCACATGTGTAATCCCAGCATTTTGGGAGGTGGAGGTGGGAGGATTGCTTGAGGCCAGGCGTCTGAAAACAACCTGGTCAACATAGCGAGGCCTTATCCCTACACAAGAAAAATTTAAAAATTAGCCAGATGTCGTCGCACATGCATTGCTGTATTTCCAGCTACTTGGGAGGCTGAGGTGGGAGGATCATTTGAGCCCAGGAGGTTGAGGCTGCAGTTAGCAGTGTTTGTGTCACTGCACTCTAGTCTGGGCAACAGAGTAAGACTCTACCTCATAAACAAATAAATAAATAGGAAGAAATATCTTGGGCTTTTAGTAGTTGTAAAATAAGGATTAAATGAAAGAACTGCTTTCTCCTAACTAGAATCCAAGAAGCTTCTCTTTCCTTGTTACTTCCCTAGGAAGAAACTAGGCATTTTCCTACAGTCTGAAAAAATGAATCCCAACCTCTTTCATTTTGCCAATATTATACAACAATAAGTTAATTTCAAGCCACGAAGCTGGGCACGATGGCTCACACCTATAATCCCAGCACTTTGGGAGGCCGAGGTGGGTGGGTCACCTGAGGTCAGGAGTTCAAGACCAGCTTGGCCAACATGGTGAAACCCCATCTCTACTAAAAATACAAAAATTAGCCAAGCATGGTGGTGCACACCTGTAAGCCCAGCTACTTGGAAGGCTGAGGCAGGAGAATCGCTCGAATCCAGGAGGCAAAGGTTGCAGTGAGCTGAGATGATGCCATCACACTACAGCCTGGGCGACAAGAGTCTCAGAAAAATAAAAAAATAGACTGGGCATGGTGGCTCACGTCTGTAATCCCAGCACTTTGAAAGGCTGAGGCTGGTGGATCATGAGAGGTCAGGAGATTGAGACCATCCTGGCCAACATGGTAAAACCCTGTCTCTACTGAAAATACAAAAATTAGCTGGGTGTGGTGGTATGCACCTGTAGTCCCAGCTACTTGGGAGGCTGAGGCAAGAGAATCGCTTGAACCTGGGAGGTGAAGGTTGCAGTGAGCCGAGATTGTGCCACTGCACTCCAGCCTGGTGACAGAGTGAAACTCCATTTCAAAAATAAATAAAGAAATTAATTAATTAATAAAAAGGCAGGGCGCGGTGGTTCATGCCTATAATCCCAACACTTTGGGAGGCTGAGGTGGGCGGATCACAAGGTCAGGAGATCGAGAACATCCTGGCTAACATGGTGAAACCCCGTCTCTACTAAAAATACAAAAAAAAAAAAAAAAAAAAATTAGCCAGGCATGGTGGCAGGCACCTGTAGTCCTAGCTACTCAGGAGGCTGAGGCAGGAGAATCGCTTGAACCCAGGAGGCGGAGGTTGCAGTGAGCCAAGATCATGCCACTGCACTCCAGCCTGGGCGACACAGCAAAACTCCATCTCAAATAAATAAACAAATAATAACAACAACAAAAACAAAAATCAAGCCATGGTGGGTTCTCTGTGGAATTTAACCTGTACTGTAGGAGTAAAAACGTTTTGAGAAAGGGTAAAGCATTTCCAGCGAACACTCTACTTGCTATGATTCTTTTTTCCTGCATGCTCACAGGGTTAACTGGAGAAGACGTTTTTGTTTTTTGTTTTTGACTTACACATGAGGGTGTGCTAAAAAGAAAAAGGCAAACACTGCCTAGGTAGCCATGACCTACATCTCACCAATTCAGAAGCAACCCTGGGGATATTTTCCCAGATAAATTTTATTGTTTCACAGGGCTAGAGGTTAATGAAGTTTGCAAAACAGTTTAATGAGGTTAAAAATTACATCGCCCAAGGTGCAGGATCATATATAGTAGGTTCACCTGTGCAAAACGAAGTCCCCAGGCTCCCATATATGCTTGTATACACTATAGAAAATGCCTAAGACAGTAGCAGTGGCCTGGGTCTGCAGTCCCAGCTACCCCTGAAGCTGAGGTTGGAGGATCACCTGAGCTCAGAAGTTCGAAGCCAGCCTGGGCAACATAGTGATACCATCTCCTCTTTAAAAAAAAAAAAAAAAAAAAGAGAAATGTGGCCAGGTGCGGTGGCTCATGCCTGTAATCCCAGCACTTTGGGAGGCCAAGGCAGTGGATCACGAGGTCAGGAGTTCAAGGCCAGCCTGGTCAAGATGGTGAAACCCCATCTCTACTAAAAATACAAAAATCAGCTGAGCGTGGTGGTGGGTGCCTGTAATCCCAGCTACTTGGGAGTCTGAGGCAGAGAACTGCTTGAACCCGGGAGGCATAGTTTGCAGTCAGCTGAGATCATGCCACTGCACTCCAGCCTGGGCAACAGAGCGAGACTCTGTCTCAAAAAAAAAAAAAAAAAAAAAAGCTTAAGATACACACAAAACTGATAACAGTGGCTGCTCCTGGTGAGGGTCTCTAGAAGGGTGGAGGTGGATTGAGTATGCTTTATCCTCTGATATTATTTTCCATATGCATGTTTCTTTCTTTTTTTTTTTTAATTAGAGACAGGATCTTGCTATGTTGCCCAGGCTGGAGTGCAGTGGCTATTCACAGGCACAATTACAGCATACACTATATCCTTGAACTCCTGAGCTCAAGACATCCTCCTTCCCAAGTAGCTGGGACTACAGGTGTGTGCAGCTGTGCTTGGCTCCATGTTTCCCTTTTAAAAATGTATTTCAGACAAACAAGAAAGAGTATAATGTAACAAATACTTAGATTCCCACCTCAAAACTTAAGAAATAAAATTACTAAGGTCCAGCTGATAATCTCCTTATACGCATCCCAGGAAGACAGCAGCTATCCTAAATTTGGCGTTTATCCTTCCCGTACACGATTTTTGCATGTTTTTTCTTCTACTAAATAAATATGCAAGCCTAGGCAACATAGGGAGACCCCGTCTCTACAAAAAAAAAATAATAATAATAAATAAATAAAATTTAAGTAGCTGGGTGTGGTGGCGCGAGCCTGTAGTCCCAGCTACTCCTGGTGGCGCGAGCCTGTAGTCCCAGCTACTCCTGAGACTGAGGTGGGAGGATCGCTTGAGCCCAGGAGTTCAAGGCTGCAGTGAGTTGTGATCGTGCCACTGCACTCCAGCCTGTCTCAAAACAAAACAAAAAACTTAAAAATAGCATCGGGGTTCCAGACTCTCCTAAGTTCACCCCCAACACACCTGCGCATTGTGAGATTCCAGCTAAGAAGGAACCTGGTTTCCAAAGTGGGTGTGGAGAGAAAAGGATTCGGGGAATAAGAGCATCTGGATTGGAATTCAGTCTCCTGCATTTACTCCCACGTGAGCCTAGCCAGTCTCAGTCTACCCTGAAATCACAGAAAGTACCCACTTCACAGCTGGAGGATTCTAGATCACAAGGCTAAGACCTTGGGCCGAAGCCTCGAGAAATACTGTTATTCCTCTCCCCAGGAGTAGGGACAAGGAAGGCATCTAAATGTGGGGAAAAGGGTCTGGCTTATACCCTCGCAGATACTCACGTCGCCCACAGGCAGGGTGATGGGAAACCGCCGCAGGGCGTGACCTGGGACCCGGCCGGCAGCCCCGGCCATCGCAGCTGATCATGGCAGTTGCACTCCAACAACCGCCGCTCTTGGCACTGGCCAAGCCGGAGCCTCATTGGCTGAGACCTGGAAATCCTGTCAGCCAATCAGCTGAGGGGACGGTACAGCGCTAGGGGGATGCGCCCAGGAACTCGGGGGGCCAAAGACCAGCGCAAGCCTCCCGCAGAGGGCTTTGTTTCCTGCTAAACGCCTGGCTTCCTGGTGAGGCTGGGAACTCCATGAGGGCAGGGCAGTTTCTGCCGTCTTTAATCTTGATCCTCAGTGACTAACACGTAGTGGTCAGTCATTTGGTGAATGACGAGCCATTAGCATCTCCCCCGTGGGTCAAACTTTTCAAAATTTTGCATCTGAACAAATAGGTGCAGACGCACATCCTCTAAACTAGACCCTTGGTATTCCAAGTATAATCTCTCAGCAGCATAAATATCACCTGAAGCCTGTTAAAAATGCAGGCGCTCAGGCACTTTCCCAGGCCTATTCAATTTAGCAGCATTTTAAGATCCTAGGTGATTCCTTTAGCGTTTTATGGTCTGAAAAATACACGAGGCAAAAAAAATGATAATATGCTCAATTGAAATATTCCTTTAGAGGCTCTTAAAAATTCAGCCATCCCCATTTGACTTAGTACCGAGTAAGTGAGCATTGTAAACTCATTTTATAGATGCTAAAAGTAGCTAAGATGCCTTGGGAGAGTTAAGAGTCTAGAGCTACATCCTTCCAAAGCTATGTTAGTTTTTTTTTTTTTCCACTTATTTCCATTTCTTTCTTTTTATTTTTGTTGAGACGGAGTCTCGCTCTGTCGCCCGGGCTGGAGTACAGTGGCCAGATCTCAGCTCACTGCAAGCTCCACCTCCTGGGTTTACGCCATTCTCCTGCCTCAGCCTTCCAAGTAGCTGGGACTACAGGCGCCCACCACTTCGCCCAGCTAGTTTTTTGTATTTTTTAGTAGAGACGGGGGTTTCACCGTGTTAGCCAGGATGGTCTCGATCTCCTGACCTCGTGATCCGCCCGTCTCGGCCTCCCAAAGTGCTGGGATTACAGGCTTGAGCCACCGCGCCCGGCCCATTTCTTTCTTTTTTAAAATTGAGACACCATCTCATTTTGTCACCCAGGCTGGAGTGCAGTGACACGATCATGGCTTACTGCATTCTCTGCTTCCCTGGCTCAAGCGATCCTCCCCTGAATAGCTGGGACTACAGATGCATGCCACCACGCCCAGCTAATTTTTGTATTTTTTTGTAGAGATTGAGTTTTACCATGTTGCTCAGGCTAGTCTCAAACTCCTGAGCTCAAGCCATCCACCCACCTCAGAATTCCAAAGTGTGGTGATTAAAGGCATGTGCCATCATGCTGGCCTGTTTCTGTTTGCTGTTGTTTTTATAATTTTTTAAATTTTATTTATTGAGACAGAGTTTCGCTCTTGTCACCCAGGCTGGAGTGCAGTGGCACAATCTCCGCTCACTGTAACCTCTGCCTCCCGGGTTCAAGCGATTCTCCTGCCTCAGCCTTCCGAGTAGCTGGGATTACAAGTGCCCGCCACCACACCCAGCTAATTTTTGTATTTTTAGTAGAGATGGGGTTTCACCAGGTTGGCCAGGCTGATCTTGAACTCCCAACTTCAGGTGATCTGCCTACCTCGGCCTCCCAAAGTGTTGGGATTACAGGCATGAGCCACCGCGCCCGGCCTGTTGTTTTTAAGACGGGGTTTCAATCTGCCGCCCAGGCTAGAGTGTAGTGGCGCAATCACAGCTGTTGTACTATCTTGAGGCCTTTGGTTATCTTTCTCATGCCCCAAGATGAAGTTCAACAAATGTTCTACTGGAGAGCAAGACATGTGCATAGCGCTCACTCACACCTACAGGCCTATTTGCTTAGCCTAGAATAAATCAAGAACTTGCCAGTAGTTTCCTAAAATATATAATTTGCGCATTGCATTAAGATAGCTTTCTTTCTGGCATGTAGTTGACATTATCTACAAGAGAAAAATATCATTAGTTATACAGGGATGAGACTATTGGGCCTTAATTACAATTTCTCTTTTTTTTTGTTTTAAGAGACAAGGTGGCCAGGCATGATGGCTCATGCCTGTAATCCCAACACTTTGGTAGGCCGAGGCAGGCGAATCACCTGAGGTCAGGAGTTCAAGACCAGCCTGGCCAACATGGTGAAACCCCCGTCTCTACCAGAAATAGAAAAAAAAAAATAGCTGGGCGTGGTGGTGGCCGCCTGTAATCTCAGCTACTTGGGAGGCTGAGGCAGGAGGCGGATGTTGCCATGAGCCAAGATCATGCCATTGCACTCCAACCTGGGCAACGAGAGTGAAACTCTGCCTCAAAAAAAAAGAGAGAGAGACAAGGGTCTTGCTTTGTTGCCTAGGCTGGAGTGCAGTCGTGAGATCTTAGCTCACTGCAGCCTTCAGTTTCTGGGCTCCAAATGATCCTCGTGCCTCAGCCTCTTCAGTAGCTGGGACTACAGGTGAATGCCACCACACCTAGCTAATTAAAAAGAATTTTTTTTTTTTTTGTACAGAGTCTCACTCTGTTGCCTAGGCTGGTTTCAAACTCTTGGGCTCCATTGATCATCCTGCCTTGGCTTCCCAAAGTGTTGGGATTACAGGCGTGAGCCTCTGTGCTGGCCTACAATCTCTCTTAATGGATGAATAAAAAGTTCTTATTTATTTATTTATTTATTTATTTATTTATTTATTTATTTATTTTCTGAGACAGAGTATCACTCTGTGGCCCAGGCTGGAGTGCAGTGACCTGATCTCAGCTCACTGCTAGCTCTGCCTCCCGGGTTCACGCCATGCTCCTGCCTCAGCCTCCCGAGTAGCTGGGACTACAGGTGCCTGCCACCATGCCCAGCTAATTTTTTTGTATTTTTTAATAGAGGTGGGGTTTCATCGTGTTAGCCAGAATGGTCTCGATCTCCTGACCTTGTGATCCACCTGCCTCAGCCTCTCAAAAGTGCTGGGATTACAGGTGTGAGCCACCACTCTCGGCCAAAAAATTATTTTAATCTGTTTATAATATTTTATTAGTGAAGGTACTATCCTAGTAACAACTCTGGCAGCAGAACTAAATTATTGACATTACGACCTGTATTATTTTATTTTGAAAGTATGATTCACGGCCGGGCGCGGTGGCTGAAGCCTGTAATCCCAGCACTTTGGGAGGCCGAGGCGGGTGGATCACGAGGTCAGGAGATCGAGACCCTCCTGGCTAACACGGTGAAACCTCGTCTCTACTAAAAATACAAAAAACTAGCCGGGCGCGGTGGCGGGCGCCTGTAGTCCCAGCTACTCGGAGGCTGAGGCGGGAGAATGGCGGAAACCCGGGAGGCGGAGCTTTCAGTGAGCCGAGATCGCGCCACTGCACTCCAGCCTGGGCGACACAGCGAGACTCCGTCTCAAAAAAAAAAAAAAAAAAAAAAGAAAGTATGATTCACACATACCTTTTAGCTTTCTAAGTGTGGTGGCACAGAAGTCTGATTCATTTCCCAGATTGTTGAGGCTAAATATATGCTATTTAGGGCACTGTGGATCAGAATAAACACCTGTGTCTCCTGATTTCGCCCTTCTCTGTGTTACTTAACCTCTCTCTCTGCCTTATTTTACTCTAATAAAAGTAGATAGTAATAGTTACTCATTATGGGGTTGTGAGGATTAAAAGCTTAGATTGGTGCCTGCTGTATACTAAATGCTCGACAAATGTTAGGTTTGATGATTACTATTCGTGAGCTGCTATGAACTGGGAAGGTAAATCAAATGATTTATGTTTTTTACTGGCTTTTGGGCTTGACCTTTTTGTGTAGGATGCTCTTTTACATAAAAAGTAGTATTTTTCTGTAATGTCTGTAATTGAGTTATGATCAGCAGCACAATTTATTTATTTATTTATTTTTATTTTTATTTTTTTTGAGACAGAGTCTCACTCTGTGGCCCAGGCTGGAGTGCAGTGGCTGGATCTCAGCTCACTGCAAACTCCGCCTCCCGGGTTTACGCCATTCTCCTGCCTCAGCCTCCCGAGTAGCTGGGACTACAGGCACCCGCCACTTCGCCCGGCTAGTTTTTTGTATTTTTTTAGTAGAGACGGGGTTTCACCGTATTAGCCAGGATGGCCACGATCTCCTGACCTCGTGATCCGCCCGTCTCGGCCTCCCAAAGTACTGGGATTACAGGCTTGAGCCACCGCGCCCGGCCAGCAGCACAATTTATTACCCGTGTATTTGGATGTATCAGATGATGTAGGTAATAGTGCAGTGGTTAAGAGCATGGGCTTTGGTGTTAAATAGACACAGGTTTGGATCCTGTCTCTGCAACATACTATTGGGTGTGAACTTGTGGAAGGTAATTTCCTCATTTGTAAAAAGGGGACTCCAGCTGACCTCATACACGTTTTAGAAATCAAATGAAACAAACATGTGAAATGTTTGATACAATGCCTCACATATAAATACATATATATTTTTGAGACAGGGTCTCGCTCTGTTGCCCAAGGAATGCAGTGTCACGATCAGGGTTCACTGCAGCTTCAACTTCCTAGGCTCAAGTGATCCTCCTACTTCAACCTCTCAAGCAGCTGGGACTACAAGCATGCGCCACCATGCCTGGCTAATTTTTTTTTTTTTTTTTTTGAGATGGAGTCTTGCTCTGTCGCCAGGCTGGAGTGCAGTGACGCTACCTAGGCTCACTGCAAACTCCGCCTCCCGAGTTCAAGCGATTCCCCTGCCTCAGCCTCCCGAGTGGCTGGGACTACAGGCGCGTGCTCGGCTAATTTTGTATTTTTAGTAGAGTCGAGGTTTCACCATGTGGGCCAGGATGCTCTGGATCTCCTGACCTCGTCATCCGCCGGCCTCAGCCTCCCAAACTGCTGGGATTACAGGTGTGGGCCATCGCGCCCGGCCTTTTAAAAATTTTTTTGTAGAGACAGGATCTAGTTATGTTGACCAGGCTGGTCTCCAACTCCTGGGTTCAGGTGATCTTCCCACTTTGGTCTCCCAAAGTGTTGCAATTATAGGCGTGAGCCACCGCACCTGGCATATACATATGTGCGTGCGTGTGTGTGTGTGTGTATACCCTCCTCCCCCAGGCCTATAAATATTAACTTTTTTTTTTCAAAGGCAAATCGAGGACCAGATGCCGATCCAATTGTACCTCAACTACTGATGTTATTTCTTCCACACCAAATTCAAGGTCTCCCCAGGACAAGTGTAACCATGGGCACAATGTCAGAATCTTTGAGGGCTGCATATCACTCAGCAACTAAAATAAACAGAATTATACCAAGACCTGTGACCTCTACCGAGACACGTTACCGTCTCCCCTTATTAACTATGTCAATTGTGGTATTAGGAATTTGCCTATGGAAACCAAAATGTCGACCTCTGGGAGTCGGCGTCTAACTCGATCACGTGACGCACCCCATCCCATCTTTTCTCGCAGTTGCATCAGCCAATTTAGAGCCGCCTTCCCAAGAATCCGCTAATGAGCGGATTCGTCCTCAGTTTGACTAGCATGTTGATTGACCAATAAAATCTCATGAGGTAAGGCGCGGCGGGGTGCTTTCTGACAGCGCGCTCTGATTGGACGGGGCGCGGCGGGTTGTGGCCGGCGGTGTCCTGGGGCCGGAACAGCTGCGCGCCTGCGGTAATAGGTACAGCGAGCTTCTGGCCGGGGACTCTGAGGGAGGAGCTGGGGACGGCGACCCTAGGAGAGGTAGGCGGCCCTCGGAGAGCTCTGCGGTGCTAGGAGAGCGGCTGGGCCCGCAGCCTGGGGGGAAAGCTCGGCAGCCGCAGTGGGCCCCAGGGTCAAGCCCCGCGTGGCCTGGAGAAGCCCAGTCTGGGCGGGAGCGGGAGCTGGACAGTGTGGCCTTAAGTTCGCCCCCGGGAGCGCTGCGCGTGTCGCGGCCTCGGGTGGATTTGCTGAGCACCAAGACCTCATGGTTGCCTACCTGAGGTTTCCTCTCCCTTGGTTTTAATCCCCTGGGGCGGGTGGGGGCACAGGAGGAAGGATGGGCCAGCTGGGGGGAGTCCTGCTGTGAGCCAGCCATTCCCTGATTTCTTAAAATGAAACAGCTGATGCCGGTCCAGGCCCACCTAGACCGTCATCTTCAGCTGTTCTGTAAAACAGTTTGTATTTTTCGGGGTGCGTTGAAGCATGTGAGTTAATTCCGAACTTGCTTTTAAAGGATTAGTATACCTGATCACGAAATAGGTATTTAGCAGCCGTTGTACTAGATGCTGAGGATGTGCTGTAATAGTGAGCCCAGGGCCGGGCGCGGAGGCTCACGCCTTTAATCCGAGCGCTTTGGGTGATCGAGGCGGGTGGATCACCTGAGATCAGGAGTTCGAGACTAGCCTGGCCAACATGGTGAAACCCCGTCTCTACTAAAAATACAAAAATTAGCCGAGCGTATCGGCGCATGCCTGTAATCTCAGCCACTCGGGAGGCTGAGGCATGAGAATCGCTTGAACCTGGCAGGCGGAGGTTGCAGTGAGCTGATATCACACCATTGCACCCCAGCCTGGGTGACAGAAGGAGACTCCGTTTCAAAAAGTAGCCCAAAACAGTCGTAGCTGCTGGGATGGAACTGACAGCCTGATGGGGGAGGCGCACATTAAACAAGCCATTAAGCGCATGTGGAAATTATGAAGGGAAACACTTGAGGCTGTGAGACAGTAAAAGGGGGAGCTTTAGCAAGAAGGGGAAAGCTTTCTTAAATAAGTGTCTTGGCCGGGCGCGGTAATCCCAGCACTTTGGGAGGCCAAGGCAGGCAGATCACCTGAGGTCAGAAGTTCGAGACCAGCCTGACCAACGTGGAGAAACCCCGTCTCCACTAAAAATACAGAATTAGCCAGGTGTGGTGGCACATGCCTGTATTCCCAGCTACTCCGGAGGCTGAGGCAAATCGCTTGAAGCCGGGAGGCGGAGCTTGCAGTGAGCCGAGATTGCCAGCGCTGTTGCACTCCAGCCTGGGCAACAAGAGTGAAACTCCGTCTCAAAAAAAAAAAAAAAAAAAAGTCTTTACATTTGTTGTTGTTTGAGGCAGGGTCTCAACCTGTTACCTAGGCTGGAGTGTTTTGGTGTGACCATAGCTCACTGCAGCTTCAAACTTCTGTGCTTAAGTGCTCAAGCGACCCTTTGCACTCAGCCTCCCAAGTAGCTTGGTCTGCAGGTGCACATCACCACACCTGGCTAATTAAAAAAACAAAAATTTTTTTTGACCTCCCAGGTTCAGGTGTTCCCATGTTGCCCAGGCTGGTCTTGAATTCCTGGCCTCAAGCAATCCTCCTGCCTCAGCCTCCCAAATGCCTCTGCTGGGATTACAGGCATGAGCCACTGTGTCCGGGGAAATAAGTTTCTTTGGAATTGATACATCAAAAGTGAGAAGTTTACTAGGGAAAGGGAAAGGAGTGGGGCAGACAGCTTACCTGGCACATGAAGAGCATGTTAAAAGGTCCTGTGGCACCCCAGTGCAGTGGTTCATGCCTGTAGTGCCAGCACTTTGGGAGGCTGAGGTGGGCCCATCGGTTGAGCTCATGAATTTGAGAGTAGCCTGTCTCTACAAAAAAATTAGCCAGTCGTGATGGTGAGCACCTGTCGTCCCAGCTCCTTGAGGATCGGAGGTAGGAGGATCACCTGAGCCCAGGAGGCGGAGGTGGCAGTGAGTGGTGGTTGTGCCACTGCCCTCCAGCCTGGGTGACAGAGACCTGTCTCAAAAAAAAAAAAAAATGTTGAGACAGGTCTCGCTCTGTCACCCAGACTGGAGGGCAATGGCATGATCTCAGCTCGCTGCAGCCTCTGCCTCCCAGGTTCAAGCAATTCTCTTGCCTCAGCCTCCCAAATAGCTGGGATTATAGGCGCCCACCACCATGCCCGGCTAATTTTTTTTGTATTTTTGGTTTCACCATGTTTCACCATGTTGGCCAGGCTATTCTCGAACTCCTGACCTCAGGTGATCTACCTGCCTTGGCCTCCCAAAGTGCTGGGATTACAGGCACGAGCCACTGCACCCGGGCGAAAATCTTCTATCGCCCAGGCTGGAGTGAAGTGGCATCATCTCGGCTCACTGTATCCTCTGCCTCCCAAGTTTGAGTGATTCTCCTGCCTCAGCTTCCCAAGTAGCTGGGATTACAGGTATGTGCCACCACGCCCCGCTAATTTTTTTTTTTTTTTTTTTTTTGTATTTTTAGTAGAGACAGGGTTTCACCATGTTAGCCAGGATGGTCTCGATTTCCTGACCTTGTGATCCACCTGCCTTCGACCTCCCAAAGTACTGGGATTATAGGCGTGAGCCACCGTACCCGGCCTCAAAAATTTTTTTTAAATACAAAAAATTAGCCGGGTGTGGTCGCACATGCCTGTAGTCCCAGCAGCTCTGGAGGCTGAGGTGGGAGAAGTACCTGAGCCTTGAAGGCCAAATGATTGCACCACTGCCTGCGCTCCAGCCTGGATGACAGAGAGGGAGAACCTGTCTCAAAAAAAAATTCCTGTGGAGTGGCTGGAGCCACAGTGTGATTTAAGGCACCCAAGCCGTTTACAGCTCCTGTTATTAAGTGAAACCTGAGGTTCTGCCTTTGTGCTACCTCTGTATCCCATACAGCCTTCCAGTGAATAAATGAATGAGTTTATGTTGAATAAATATATTGAATTTATATTGAATAAATGGGGTAAATAAATGAATGTGGAGATACAGCTTTTAATAATTCCAGCCTTCGTAGGCTCATAGTTAATATATTCAGTCCTTTTACACAATACTGCAGTTAATTCTGTATATGATCGTCTCCCCAGGAAGGACATAGGTTGTCATTCAGTTTGATTCTTGGCGCATAGTATGCATTCATTATGGTGAATGAGTAAGCAAAAATGGGAAATTCATGTGTCTTTTGAAAAGTAGCTGGAGTCAGGATCTCTTGTTCACTTTGTACATCTGTATTGTATCTTCCTCATAAGAAGAAAACTTTGGCTGGGCATGGTGGCTCATGCCATCCCAACTGGGAGGTTGAGGCCAGGAGTTCGAGACGAGCATGGGCAGCATAGCAGTGCACCATCTATAACAAAAACAGAAATTAGCTGGGTGTGGTGGCTCATGCCTGTAATCCTAGCACTTTGGGAGGCTGAGGCTGGCAGATAACCTGAGGTCAGGAGTTCGAGAGCAGCCTGAGCAACGTGGTGAAACCCTGACTCTGTTAAAAATACAAACATTAGCTGGGTGTGGTGGCACGTGCCTGTAATCCAAGTTACCTGGGAGGCTGAGGCAGGAGGATTGCAGCAACTTGGGAGGTGGAGGCTGCAGTGAGCTGAGATTGTGCCACAGCACTCCAGCCTGGGTGACAGAGTGAGACTCTGTCTCAAAAAAAATAAGAAAAAAAAAAATTAACTGGGCATGGTGGTTTTCAACTGGAGTCCCAGTTACTTGGGAGGCTGAGGCAGGAGAATCACTTGAGCGTAGGAGTTTAAGGCTGCTTAAGTGATTGTCCCACTGCACTCCAGTCTGGACAGAACCAGAAAAAAAGAAAACTTTCAGCTAAACAACTTAAAAGTATATCCACTCTGTTTTGTCAAGATTTTCCTTTTTTTTTTTTTTTAAGATGGAGTCTCCCTTAGCCACCCAGGCTTGAGTGCAGTGGCGCAATCTCGGCTCACTGCAACCACCCTCTCCCAGGTTCAAGCAATTCTCCCATCTCAACCTCCTGAGTAGCTGGGATTACAGGCACTCGCCATCATGCCTGACTAATTTTTGTATTTTGGTAGAGACGGGTTTTCACCATGTTGGCCAGGCTGGTCTTCAGCTCCTGATCCCAGGTAATCCACCCGCCTGGGCCTCCCAAAGTGCTGGGATTATAGGTGTGAGCCACTGCACCCGGCGTAAGGTTTTCCATTTTACAGATTGCTTCCAAATACAGTATAGCTTTTGATCCTCACAACACCTCAGTTGAATAGGCAGGGTAGATACTGCTTTGTACAGAAAAGGAACTAAACTCAGGCAAAAGTGAATTAAGGTTACATTTGGGTCTGGAATTCCAGAGAGACTTTGATAATAATGTTAATACTGTGAATGAGATGGTTCTCATTTTTCTAGACACAGCACTGTGTGGCACTACAACACCATACCAGTGTTCAGCACTCTCACCAAAGCCTGTCACTTCTCCCCAGCCTGCCTCTCAGGGAAATTGTAGTATCTGTGAAAGAGCTGTTTTTGTTTTTGTTTTTGGAGACAGAGTCTCTGTCGCCCAGGCTGAAGTGCAGTGGCCGGATCTCGGCTCACTGCAAGCTCTGCCTCCTGGGTTTACGCATTCTCCTGCCTCAGCCTCCTGAGTAGCTGGGACTACAGGCGCCCGCCACCTCGCCCGGCTAGTTTTTTTGTATTTTTCAGTAGAGTCGGGGTTTCACCGGGTTAGCTAGGATGGTCTCGATCTCCTGACCTCGTGATCTGCCCGTCTCAGCCTCCCAAAGTGCTGGGATTACAGGCTTGAGCCACCATGCCCGGCCTGTTTTTGTTTTTGTTTTTTGACACAGGTCTCGCTCTGTCGCCTGGGCTGGAGTGTAGTGGCATAATCACAGCTCACTACAGCCTCACTCTTCTGGGCTCAATCTTCCCACCTCAGCCTCCCAAGTATCTGGGACCACAGGTACGCACCACCATGCCCGGCTAATTTTTTTACTATTTGTACTGACGAGGTCTTGCTATGTTGCCCAGGGTGGTCTCAAACTCCTGGGCTCAGGCAATCCCCTCACCTCAGCCTCCCAAAGTGCTGGGATTACAGGTGTGAGCCACCGCGCCCAACTCGTGAAAGGACTTTGAAGTCATAAAGTTGTTTCCATCTCCACCAATTCCCTTGTTGTTTCACTTTCAGTAAGCTGTGCCTCCAAAGTGGGGCTACAACATCCCCACTCCCTAGAAATCTAATGGCTGGAAGGCAGCCGTTTGATGTTAGGGTTCTTGGGGGATGTAGGCTACATAGAGGTAGGTACATTCCTGCTACATACAGGTGGTCCCTTGTACAGATAGGCCCATCCCCAGGACTATTGCTGCTCACCAAGACATCAGGCCAAACCTAGAGACCCTGGCTTTGGGGATAATGGAACTTTGCAGTTCTAGGCTTGTGTATCAACACAGAGCTGAAGGGATCTTTAGAGATAATCTCATATGGACCCCTTCTTTTATTGGTGAAGTGACTCCCTCAGGACTTGGAGCTAGAACTCAAACCCTGGTCTCCTGAACCGCTCTCCCTCTTCCCCAGTTGGACTAAACTGAGGGTCTTTGTCTCCCCTTTTTTCTTTTTTTCTTTCTTTTTTTTTTTTTTTGAGATGGAGTCTTACTCTGTCGCCAGGCTGGGGTGCAGTGACGTGGTCTTGGCTCACTGCAACCTCTGCCTCCTGGGTTCAAGCGATTCTCCTGCCTCAGCCTCCCAAGTAGCTGGGATTACAGACACCTGCCACCATGCCCAGCTAATTTTGTATTTTTAGTAGAGATGGGGTTTCACCATGTTGGCCAGGCTGGTCTTGAACTCCTGACCTTGTGATCCGCCCGCCTTGGCCTTCCAAAGTGCTGGGATTACAGGCGTGAGCCACTGCGCCTGGCTGTCCCTCTTGTTTCTAATTCCTGGTCTGGGGCCTGGCACAGAGCTGATGCTCAATACATATTTGTTTAATGAACAAACATTCAGCAGTGCTGTGCTTGTTGTGCTGGGGGTTGAACCTCTCGAGATTGGCATGGGAAGGAAGAACAGATGGGGCTGCTGTCTGTTGGTGCTGTGGTGTTGCTTTGATGATGATTTTAGCCTTGGGCATTACAACATAGAGGTTTTAGGATCAAACAGCTCACCTGAGTCCTGCTTTGACTTGGCTTGAGAAGCCAGAAGTCTTATGTAATGCCTACTTTGACTTTCAATTCCCCTAATTTTCCTTCATTGTTTTTTCTTTGATTAGTTCTTTGGGGTGACTTTTAAGATGGACTCTACTCTAACAGCAAGTGAAATCCGGCAGCGATTTATAGATTTCTTCAGGAGGAACGAGCATACCTACGTTCACTCGTCTGCCACCATCCCATTGGATGACCCCACTTTGCTGTTTGCCAATGCGGGCATGAACCAGGTAAGGGTTTTTCCTTTTTTCTTGGCTGTTTGTTCACAGAAGAGGCAGCAGAGGCCGGGCGCGGTGGCTCAATCCTGTGATCCCAGCACTTTGGGAGGCCGAGACGGGCGGATCACGAGATCAGGAGATTGAGACCATCCTGGCTAACATGGTGAAACCCCGTCTCTACTAAAAAAAAACAAAACAACTAGCCGGGCGTGGTGGCTGCGTCTGTAGTCCCAGCTACTCCGGGAGGCTGAGACAGGAGAATGGCGTGAACCTGGGAGGCGGAGCTTGCAGTGAGCCGAGATCTGGCCACTTCACTCCAGCCTGGGAGACAGAGCGAGACTCCGTCTCAAAAAAAAAAAAAAAAGGGGGGCAGCAGAGCCGAGATAAAAGCACAGCCCTGGGATCAAACCAATTCCGATTCTGTCACTCCCTGTGTGATCTTGTGGAACTGTATGTGGTGGAACTCAGTTTCTTTGCAAAATGAGGAATAATATTGCCTACCTGTAGGTTTTAGTGAGAAGCAAATAAGGTAAGGCATACAAAATGTTTAGCACAGTATTTCGCACATAGTAGGTACTCAAACATTAGTGTTTTTTGTTTTTGTTTTTGTTTTTGTTTTTGGTTTTGGAGATGGAGTCTTGTTCTGTTGCCCAGGCTGTAGTGCAGTGGCGCCATCTCAGCTCACTGCAAGCTCCGCCTCCCAGGTTCATGCCATTCTCCTGCCTCAGCCTCCCCAGTAGCTGGGACTATAGGCGCCTGCAACCACGCCTGGCTAATTTTTTGTATTTTTAGTAGAGACGGGGTTTCACCATATTAACCAGGATGGTCTCTATCTCCTGACCTTGTGATCCACCCACCTTGGCCTCCCAAAGTGTTGGGATTACAGGCATCAGCCATCGCGCCTGGTCTCTTTTTTTGAGACAGAGTCTTGCTCTGTTGCTCAGGCTGGAGGGCAGTGGCACCATCTCCGCTCACTGCAAGCTCTGCCTCCCAGGTTCTTGCCATTCTCCTGCCCCAGCCTCCCTAGTAGCTGGGACTACAGGCGCCCACAACCACGCCTGGCTAGTTTTTTGTATTTTTAGTAGAGACAGGGTTTCACTGTGTTAGTCAGGATGGTCTTGATCTCCTGACCTCGTGATCCACCCGCCTCGGCCTCCCAAAGTGCTGGGATTACAGGCTTGAGCCACGGCGCCCGGCCAGCTATTATTCTTTAGCGAGAGGGTCTCACTCTGTCATCCTGGCTGAAGTGCAGTGGCATGATCCTAGCATGCTGTAACCTCAGACTCCTGGGCTTAAGTGATCCTCTTACGTAAGCCTCCCAAGTAGCCAGAACTACAAGCATGCTGTAGCATGTCAGCTTTTAAAATTATTTTATTTATTTATTTTTTAATTTATTTATTGTTTTGAGACAGTCTCGCTCTCTTGCCCAGACTGGAGTGCAGTGGTGCGATCTTGGCTCACTGCAATCTCCGCCTCCCGAGTTCAAGCGATTCTCCTGCCTCAGCCTCCCAAGTCGCTGGAATTACAGGTGTGCGCCACCATGCCTGGCTAATTATTGTATTTTTAGTAGAGACGGGGTTTCACTGTGTTGACCAGACTGTTCTCGAACTCCTGACCTCAGGTCATCCACCCGCCTCAGCCTCCCAAAGTGCTGGGATTATAGATGTGAGCCACCTTGCCTGGCCTAAATTATTTTATTTATTTATATGCAGAGATGGGGTCTCACCAAGGTGTTCAGGCTAGTCTCGAACCCATGGCTTCAAGTAATCCTCCTGCCTTAGCTGCCCAAAGTGCTGTGATTACAGGACTAGGCTAAGGTACCACACCCCGCCCACCTAACCCCTTTCTTGAAACTGTTGCCACCAGTGCCACTCTGGATCCATTGCTGAAGGAAATTTATTAGTACAGTTTGTTTGGGGAGGTTGAATGAAAAATATACGTGAGCCTGGATGCAGCGGCTCATGCCTGTAATCCCAACACTTTGGGAGGCCAAGGTAGACAGATCACTTGAATCCAGAAGTTTGAGACCAGCCTAGGGCAACATGGTGAAACCCTGTCCCTACTAAAAATAAAAAAAATAGCCGGGTGTAGTGGCGTATGCCTGTAGTCCCAGCTTCTGGGGAGGCTGAGGCAGGTTGATCACTTGAGCCTGGGAGTTCAAAGCTACAGTGAGCCCTGATCATACCACTGCACTTCAGCCTGTGCAACATAGTGAGACCCTGTCTCAAAAAAGGAAAGAAAAGAAAAAGACATTTGAAAGGTTTATTGTGAGAGAAAAGGGTTAACTCTTGAAATGATGAAAGCATGACAAGTTTATAAAGGAGTTTAAGAGGAGTTTGTCAGCATGTCTGTGACACTAAATACTTCCCAGGCTGGTCGTGGCTGAAGGGGGCTCAGGTTAGATGGTGCTCTCAGGGCTTTCCTGTGATGGTTCTCTTGGAGCCCTGCTTACCCAGTGCATCTGCAGCCCTTAGGATGCTCCTCACTCTGGGATGAGTTGACATTTTCTTTTCTCTTAGGTGTCTTTTCTGGCATGGAAAGTTAGAAACAGTGGGAACATATTCTGCCTCTTATAATAATAACTATAAAATGATGAAAAATGGGGCACAGTGCCCCTGTAATTACATCTACTGAGGAGGCTGAGATGGGAGGATCACTTGAGCCTGGGAATTCCAAACCAGCTTGGGCAACACAGTGAGACTGGTCTCACAAAAAAATTATGCTACTTGGGAGACTGAGGCGGGAGAATCGCTGGAACCTGGGAGGCGGAGGTTGCAGTGAGCCGAGATCATGTCACTGCACTCCAGCTCGGGTGACAGAGTGAGACTCCGTCTCCGTCTCAAAAAAAAAAAAAAAAAAAAAATGGGCCAGGCACAGTGGTTCATGCCTGTAATTCCAGCATTTTGGGAGGCCAAAGTAAGAGGATTGCTTGAGCCCAGGAGTTGGAGAGGAGCCTGGGCAACATAGGAAGACCCTGTCTGAAAGGAAAAGAAAAAAATTAAAGAAAAATGGAAAAATTAGCTGGTGGTGGCTCACACCTGTAGTTCCAGTCTCTTGGGAGGCTGAGGTGGGAGGATTGCCTGAGCCCAGGAGGTTGAGGTGAGCCGTGATCATGCCACTGGACTCCAGCCGGGGTGACAGAGCAAGACCCTGCCTCAAAATGGAAAAAAAAGAAAAATATTTTCAGTTATGTGTGAGTCCTATGCATATACCTAGAATTGGAGGCACTAGTTTTAGGTGGTCTTATTCAATGAGATAGGCTTTTGGAACACTGGAAAGCTTCTGTTTCTATTCAGGCATACCTGGGTGCAAGCTTTGTCACCTCCCACATGAACCACCTCAACAAGAATCAGGGAGTCCAATGTTTGTAAACTTTTTTTTTTTTTTTTTTGAGACAGAATTTTGCTCTTGTTGCCCAGGCTGGAGTGCAATGGTAAAATCTCAGCTCACTGCAGCCTCTACCTCCTGGGTTCAAGTGATTCTTCTGCTTCACTGGCTGGGATTATGGGCAGACGCCGCCACACCTGGCTAATTTGTTTTTTTTTTTTTTTTTTGAGACAGAGTCTTGCTCTGTTGCTCAGGCTGGAGTACAGTGGCGCAATCTCGGCTCACTGCAAGCTCTGCTTCCCGGGTTCATGCCATTCTCCTGCCTCAGCCTCCCGAGTAGCTGGGACTATAGGCGCCCGCCACCACACCCATAATTTTTTGTATTTTTTTTTTTTTAGTAGAGACAGGGTTTCACCATGTTGGCCAGGATGGTCTTGATCTGACCTCGTGATCTGCCCGCCTCAGCCTCCCAAAGTGCTGGGATTACAGGCGTCAGCCACTGCACGCAGCCTGATTTTTATACTTTTAGTAGAGACGGGGTTTCGCCATGTTGGCCAGGCTGGTCTCGAACTCCTGGCCTCAGGTGATCCGCACGTCTTGGCCTCCCAAAGTGCTGGGATTATAGGCATGAGCCACCGCGCCTGGCCTTGTCGCTCAAGCTGGAATTCAATGATGTAATCTCAGCTCACTGCAACCTCCGCCTCTCAGGTTCAAGCAGTTCTCCTCCCTCAGCCTCCCAAGTACCTGGGACTACAGGCACCCACCACCACACCTGGCTAATTTTTATATTTTTAGTAGAGATAGAGTTTCACCATCTTGGCCAGGCTGGTCTCGAACTCCTGACCTCGTGATCCACCTGCTTCAGCCTCCCAAATTGCTGGAATTACAGACGTGAGCCACTATGCCTGACCTTGTAAACATTTTCTTATTGACAATAGCTGTCAGCCTGCATGCAGCACTTACTGTGTGCCAGGCGCTGCTCTTTGTCTTTCGCATACATTAAACTCATTTACGCCCAACTCTGTTGCCATCCCTACCGAGGCACTGAGAGCTCAAGTCAGTTGCTCATGCTCACATAGTTGGTAAGTGCCAGTGTGGACTTGAACCCAGATAGTCATTTCCTTAACCTTTATGCCATATTGCCTCTTGATCAACAAATACCTTTTTTTTCCCCCAATTCAAAATGATATTAGGCACCCAGCTAGGTGCCAGAAATACAGAGATGAGTGAGAGTGTGTGCTTTCAAGGAGTTCGTGATGTAGCACAAGACTATCCAGTAGAATTTTTGCAGTGACGGAAATGTTCTGTTCAACATGGCAGCCATCAGTCATGTGTGACTACTGAGCTAGTGTGACTGAGGAACAGAATTTCTAATTTTTTTTTTTTTTTTTTTGAGATGGAGTCTCACTGTATAGCCCAGGCTGGAGTGGAGTGGCACGATCTCGGCTCACTGCAACCTCTGCCTCCCGGGTTCAAGTGATTCTCCTGCCTCAGCCTCCTGAGTAGCTGGGATTATAGGCATGCACCACCACACCTGGCTAATTTTGCATTTTTAGTAGAAATAGTGTTTCTCCATGTTGGTCAGGCTGGTCTCGAACTCCCAACCTCAGGTGATCCGCCCACCTCAGCCTCTTGAAGTGCTGGGGATTACAGGCATGAGCCACTGTGCCTGGCTGAGAATTTCTAATTTTTAAAAATAATAATTACTAATTAATTTTACTTTTTGATTTTTATAAAAATAGAGACAGGGTCTCCCTATGTTTCCCAGGCTGGTCTTGAACTCCTGGGCTCGAAGGAATCCTCCCTTCTTGGCTTCCCAAAGTGCTGGGATTACCGGCATGAGCCACCTTGCCTAGCCTAATTTTAATTCAGTTTTACATGGTCACAAGTGTCTAATGGTAAGACTGGGCGCAGTGATTCACGCCTGTAATCCCAGCACTTTAGGAGGCTGAGGCGGACGGATCACTTTGGATCACTTGGGGTCAGGTGGTTGAGACCAGCGTGGTCAACATGACGAAACCCCGTCTCTACTAAAAAAAAAAAAAAACAAAAATTAGCCAGGTGTACCTGTGCGTGCCTGTAATCTCAGCTACTTGTGGGGCTGAGGCAAGAGAATCTCAGTGACCTGAGATTGCGCCACTGCACTCCAGCCTGGGCGACACAGACTGCATCTCAAAAAAAAAAAAAAAGAAAACCTGGCCGGGCGCGGTGGCTCAAGCCTGTAATCCCAGCACTTTGGGAGGCCGAGACGGGCGGATCACGAGGTCAGGAGATTGAGACCATCCTGGCTAACACGGCGAAATCCCGTCTCTACTAAAAAATACAAAAAAGAAAAAAACTATAGCTGGGCGAGGTGGCGGGCACCTGTAGTCCCAGCTACTCCGAAGGCTGAGGCAGGAGAATGGCGTAAACCCGGGAGGCGGAGCTTGCAGTGAGCTGAGATCTGGCCACTGCACTCCAGCCTGGGAGACAGAGCGAGACTCCGTCTCAAAAAAAAAAAAAAAAAACCTGTCAAGTAGTTACCAAATTGAATAGCAGTGAATTGAACAGGCCTAGTGGGAAATATAAAGCAAAGTTAACAAATCACAATGAGACATCAAAGCATGACTGGTACATCCTCAGAGCAAGGCCGTCCCAGCTAGATGACTGATACATCCAATCATTCATCAACGTGCGGATTTTATTCCCTTAATATGTGTCAGGTTTTTTTTCTTCTTCCTTACATTTACTGCCAAGTGAACATATCAATTTTCAGAATAAGTTCTTCCAGAAAGATGTTTTAAGCCCTGAACATCAGAGACTTGTGAAGAAGCCCAGGTTTCACCACATCAACCTTTGGCTGTTAGATCTGGCAAGCCTTTCCCCTCTGCAGGTGGTGTCACTAGTGGTGTTAGGGGCTGTTAGGGAGCTAGGTTCAAGGACAGACTGCTCCATGAGAGGCTACCCTCTGCTTTGGCTCCACCAGGCCACCTGTTCTGACAGATGTCTATGTTCCAGGCATGTTAATCATGAACTGCACAGTTAGAGTGTGGTGGTGTCTTCCTGCCAATGTGTGGGCACCTGACATCACCTGCACCCTTTAAAAGTTGAACTGCTCTCCTTTTTTAGTTTAAACCCATCTTCCTGAACACAATTGACCCATCTCACCCCATGGCAAAGCTGAGCAGAGCCGCCAATACCCAGAAATGCATCCGGGCTGGGGGCAAACACAATGATCTGGACGATGTGGGCAAGGATGTCTATCATCACACCTTCTTCGAGATGTTGGGCTCTTGGTCTTTTGGAGATTACTTTAAGGTAAGTTCAGAGCGGGAGAACCACTAGGGTTTTGAGGACAATGGTCTTTTCCACAGTGGGATCTGAGTGCTAATTTTGCATGTTTTAAAATGTGAAATATTATCTAGCTGATTCAGGAATGAATGGGATTTATTAATTCTAAGATTTCCTGGAAGTAGTACCTGTAATTTGATGATTTCAGTATATATTTGGATTTCTTCTATAAACTGATCTTGAATTTGATTGAGTTTAGAGTGAACGTGTTGTGATTTTGTGTCTATTATTATTATTGTGTCTATTATTCCTAGGATCTGGTCTCATACTAAATAGATTTTGGTTTGGTGATGTTCCATGTCTTTCTCTCTGTTCTTTTTGTAGGAATTGGCATGTAAGATGGCTCTGGAACTCCTCACCCAAGAGTTTGGCATTCCCATTGAAAGACTTTATGTTACTTACTTTGGCGGGGATGAAGCAGCTGGCTTAGAACCAGATCTGGAATGCAAACAGATCTGGCAAAATTTGGGGTAAGAATGCAGATCACTTCTTGAGAGTATGGAGGAGTGAAAAGACACTCAGTGCCAGAGTGGGGTTTTATGACCTGGAATACGTGGTCATTGCCCATCTCTGGGTTCATTTTGAGATGCCCATGGGAGGAGTGAGGCAAGAGAATTACTTGAACCCAGGAGGTGGAGGTTGCAGGGACCTGAGATTGCTCTACTACACTCCAGCCTGGGTGACAGAGTAATTATTTTTAGATGCATTCATATCTTTTTTTAATTTTTATTTTATTTATTTTTTGAGACAGTGTCTTGCTCTGTCAGCTAGGGTAGAGTGCAGTGGTGCAGTCTCGGCTCACTGCAAGCTCTGCCTCCCAGGTTCACGCCATTCTCCTGCCTCAGCCTCCCAAGTAGCTGGTACTACAGGCTTCCGCCACCATGCCCAGCTAATTTTTTCATATTTTTAGTATAGACGGGGTTTCACTGTGTTAGCCAGGATGGTCTTGATCTCCTGACCTTGTGATCTGCCCACCTTGGCCTCCCAAAGTGCTGGGATTACAGGCTTGAGCCACCGCGCCTATCCCTTCTTCTTCTTTTTTTTTTTTTTTAAGATAAGGGTCTCACTCTGTTGGTCAGGCTGGTCTCGAACTCCTGACCTCAGGTGATTCGCCCACCTCGGCCTCCCAAAGTGCTGGGATTATAGGCGTGAGCCACTGCACCCTGCTGGAAAAAGGAATTTTTTTGTTTTGTTTTTTGAGACAGGGTCTCACTCTCACCCAGGCTGGAGTGCAATGGTATAATCATAGTTGACTGCCTGAGCTCAGGTGATCGTCCCATCTCAAGCCTCCCAAGTAACTAGGACTAGAAGCATGCACCACCTGCCTGGCTAGTTTTTGTACTTTTTGTAGGGACAGGGTTTTGCCATGTTGCCCAGGCTGATCTTGAACTCCTGAGCTCAAGCGATCTGCCTGCCTTGGCCTTTCAAATTGCTGGAATTACAGACATCAGCCACTGTGGCTAACCAGTGTTTTTAGACATAACATAATTCTAAAGTATCATCAATACTATACAAGCTAAGACAGCAGGTGAGCTATATGTGTTCTGTGCTGTGAATTTAGTAAAATTTGTCAAGTGCTGCATCAAGGAGAATCTGAACATGGGGTGTGTGCCCTCTGTAGATAGCTGGGCTGCCCATGATGTGTTTGCCTCATTTTCTTGTTCTTTTTACTTAATTCTTTTAGTAATTAAGAATTTACTTAATTCTTTTAGTCCTTTAGTGCATAGCTTTTTACTGTACTTGGAAACAGGGCTGCTTCTCTGTTTTTTTAATTACTTTTACTCTAGATATATTATTCCAACCCAACTTCCCTTTTACTTGATCTAAAACTCCTACTTGGTTGACTCTGTAGTCTAAGTGTAGCTGGAGTTTTGGGTAGTAACGTGTAAAAATTAAATATTAATCTTGACCCTAGTTTTTAAAATCCTCTTTTACTTGACTTCATGTACTGTGTATCTACACTTTATTAAGCAAGCACAATCTTGTGTGTGTGCGTGTGTGAGACAGCTCTTACTCTGTCACCCAGGCTGGAGGGCAGTGGCATGATCACAGCTCACTGCAGCCTCAACTTCCTGGGCTCAAGTGATCCTCTCCCAAGTAGCTGGGACTACAGGTGTGCATCACCCCACCCAGCTAATTTTTTTTTTTTTTTTTTTTTTTTGAGACGGAGTCTGGCTCTGTCGCCCAGGCTGGAGCGCAGTGGCCGGATCTCAGCTCACTGCAAGCTCTGCCTCCCGAGTTTACGCCATTCTCCTGCCTCAGCCTCCCGAGTAGCTGGGACTACAGGCGCCCGCTACCTCGCCCGGCTAGTTTTTTGTATTTTTAGTAGAGACGGGGTTTCTCCGTGTTAGCCAGGATGTTCTCGATCTCCTGACCTCGTGATCCACCCGTCTCGTCCTCCCAAAGTGCTGGGATTACAGGCTTGAGCCACCGCGCCCGGCCTAGCTAATTTTTTAAATAATTTTTTGGAGAGACTGGGTTTCTCCATGTTGCCCAGGCTGGTCTCGAACTCCTGAGCTCAAGCAATGCACATGGCCGTTTTCTTTTTTTTTTTTTTTGAGACGGAGTCTCGCTCTGTTGCCCGGGCTGGAGTGCAGTGGCCAGGTTCTCAGCTCACTGCAAGCTCCGCCTCCCGGGTTTATGCCATTCTCCTGCCTCAGCCTCCGAGTAGCTGGGACTACAGGCGCCCACCACCTCGTCCGGCTAGTTTTTTTTTTGTGTGTGTGTTTTTTAGTAGAGACGGGGTTTCACCGTGTTAGCCAGGATGGTCTCGATCTCCTGACCTCATGATCCGCCCGTCTCGGCCTCCCAAAGTGCTGGGATTACAGGCTTGAGCCACCGCGCCCGGCCACATGGCCGTTTTCATTATTACGTGTTCCTTTCTACTCATGTCCCTTGTGTATTTTCATTGAGTTTCGGTCATAGCATGTGTATATTTTGTATTCTCTTCTATTGTAGGCACTCTTGAGAAGAGTCATGTTCTGTTTCTTTAGCAGGTTTTTATGTGCAGGCTTAGCATTAGTAATTCTGAAGGTTGGAACTTCTTTATTAAAAATTCTAAGAATTTCTTTTTTTTTTTTTTTTCTTTTTTGAGACAGTCTCTCTCTGTCGCCTAGGTTGGAGTGCAGTGACATCAGCCACTGTGTGCGGCCAATCCTAAGAATTTCTTTTGTGGTGGTTGTAAGTCTGGACAGAACTCTTTGTCGGGGCTGTAACTGGGCTTATCTTTACTCCTTTGTCAGGCTGGATGACACCAAAATCCTCCCAGGCAACATGAAGGATAACTTCTGGGAGATGGGTGACACAGGCCCCTGCGGTCCTTGCAGTGAGATACACTACGACCGGATTGGTGGTCGGGATGCCGCACACCTTGTCAACCAGGACGACCCTAATGTGCTGGAGATCTGGAACCTTGTGTTCATCCAGTATAACAGGTAGCCTTGGGGTCCTACTCCATTCCTTTCCTTGAGCTGAGCAGGGGAAGAGGAACTCGGAGCTGTGTGGCTGTCTTCTCAGCTAAATGCTCATTTCTTTATTTCTCAGATTACCCCTCTGATCTCTGGAACAAGGATGGGCCTGTTCTTTCAAGAACTAAGCCTTATCGCACCGAATAGCTTCTTGAGAGCTATTCCCATAATGTCATACCTGCTGTACTTTGGGCTGCTGTTTTTGTTTTTTTGTTTTTTTTATGGAGTTTTGCTCTTATTGCCTAGGCTGGAGTACAATGGTGCGATCTTGGCTCACTGCAACCTCTGTGTCCCAGGTTCAAGCAATTCTCCTGCCTCAGCCTCCCGAGTAGCTGGGATTACAGGCATGTGCCACCACGCCCAGCTAATTTTGTATTTTTAGTAGAGATGGGGTTTCCATGTTGGTCAGGCTGGTCTCGAACTCCCAACCTGGTGATCTGCCCGCCTCAGCCTCCCAAAGTGCTGGGATTACAGGTGTGAATTACCATGCCCGGCAGCTGGACTGCTGTTTTAAAGCCCGTTTCCTTGAAGCTTGCCTCAGTTTTGGGGGTTTTTTTTTTTGGTTTTTTTTTTGTTTGTTTGTTTGTTTGTTTTTTTTTTTTTTTGAGACGGAGTCTTGCTCTGTCACCCAGGCTGAAGTGCAGTGGCACGATCTAAGCCCACTGCAGTCTCTGCCTGCTGGGTTCAAGCAAGTTCTTCTGCCTCAGCCTCCTGAGTAGCTGGGATTACAGGTATGTGCCACCATGCCAAGCTAATTTTTAAAATATTTTTGGCAGGGGTGGGGTTTCATCATGTTGGCCCGGCTGGTCTTGAACTCCTGACCTCAAGTGATCCGCCCGCCTCGGCCTCCCAAAATCCTGGTATTACAGGCGTGAGCCACCATGCCCAGCCTTTTTTTTTTTTTTTTTTTTTTTTTGAGATGGAGTTTCACTCTTGTTGCCCAGGCTGGAGTGCAATGGCGCGATCTCAGCTCACCACAACCTCCACCTCCCGGGTTCAAGTGATTTTCCTGCCTCAGCCTCCTGAGTAACTGAGATTACAGGCATGTGCCACCACGCCTGGCTAATTATGTATTTTTGGTAGAGACGGAGTTTCTCCATGTTGGTCAGGCTGGTCTCGAGCTCCTGACCTCAGGTGGTCCACCCCACCTCAGCCTCCCAAAGTGCTGGGATTACAGACTTGAGCCACTGCGCCTGGCCTTGCCTCACTCTTAAACGAACCCCAGAGTAATTCTCCTTCCTTTATCCCTCCACTTCCCTCTTCCCACCAAACCGGGCAAATGGCAGATGGTCACAGCCTGCAAACTGCTCTGTAAATGAATTTTAACCAGCAGGGACTGGAGAGATGGCAGCTTGAGTCTCTGCTTCAACCCCCTCTTCTTCTGGATCATACAGGGAAGCTGATGGCATTCTGAAACCTCTTCCCAAGAAAAGCATTGACACAGGGATGGGCCTGGAGCGACTGGTATCTGTGCTGCAGAATAAGATGTCCAACTATGACACTGACCTTTTTGTCCCTTACTTTGAAGCCATTCAGAAGGTACTGGTCCTATTGCAAACACTGCAAACTTCTGTGGAGTTTTCCAGGCTGGGTTCTTAACAGTGCTGTCAAAAAATGACCACATGCTTTGCCAGCTAAGGATACCCATTTCCATCTGCCTACTTCATTGTTAATAATGTGAGGCTCTAGACCGGAGACAGTGTAATTTTTGAGTGTAGGGACTGGCTGGAGTCTCTCCACTTCCCCAGTGTCACATTCTTGGGGTTATAGGATCTAGCAAGACGGGCATCCTTTCTCCTAATGCTCCTCAATCCTCTAGGAACCTCCTTGGGTGAGGTAGCGCCAGAAAGGCTGCTTCCTAAAGGGCTGCCTCCTGATTCTTACCTGTAGGGCACAGGTGCCCGACCGTACACTGGGAAGGTTGGTGCTGAGGATGCTGATGGGATTGACATGGCCTACCGGGTGCTGGCTGACCACGCTCGGACCATCACTGTGGCACTGGCTGATGGTGGCCGGCCTGACAACACAGGGCGCGGGTAAGTATGCTGCACACTGGGTGGTGTTTGGACTGGCACCACATGTGCTATGTATGACTCTTTATGAAACTTTTTTTTTGTGAGATGGAGCGAGATCACGCCCAGGCTGGAGTACAATGGCGTGATCTCGCCTCACTGCAACCTCTGCCTCCTGGGTTCAAGTGATTCTGCCTCAGCCTCCCAAGGAGCTGGGATTCCAGGTGCACACCACCATGCCTGGCTTATTTTTGTTTTTTTAGTAGAGATTTTTTTTTTTTTTTCTTTGAGACAGAGTCTCGCTCTGTCGCCCAGGCTGGAGTGCAGTGGCGCAGTCTCGGCTCACTGCAAGCTCCGCCTCCCAGGTTCACGCCATTCTCCTGCCTCAGCTTCCCGAGTAGCTGGGACTGCAGGTGCCCGCCACTGCGCCAGGCTAATTTTTTGTATTTTTAGTAGAGACAGGGTTTCACCGTGTTAGCCAGGATGGTCTCGATCTCCTGACCTCGTGATCCACCCACCTCGACCTCCCAAAGTGCTGGGATTACAGGCATGAGCCACCGCGCCTGGCCTTTTTTTTGTTGTTTTTGAGACAGAGTTTCACTTTTGTTGCCCGGGCCGAGTGCAATTTTGCGATCTTGGCTCACCGCAACCTCCACTTCTCGGGTTCAAGCAATTCATCTGCCTCAGCCTCCCGAGTAGATGGGATTACAGGCATGCGCCACCATGCCTAACTTTGTATTTTTAGGAAAGATGGGGTTTCTCCATGTTGGTCAGGATGGTCTCAAACTCCCAACCTCAGTTGATCCACCCGCCTCAGCCTTCCAAAGTGCTGGGATTACAGGTGTGCGCCACTGTGCCCAGCCAGAGATGGGGTTTTGCCATGTTGGCCAGGCTGGTCTCGAACTCCTGGCCTCAGGTGATCTATTTATTTGTCTTAGCCTCCCAAAGTGCTGGGATTACAGGTGTCAGCCACCACGCCCGGCCTTTTTATGAAACTTAAAGCCATCCTTCATTATTGTTTCCTTGTCTTTTGGGCAGTTGGAAGAATCCCTCCACCGCTTTTTTAAGGGATGAAGGGAGTTTCAGCTACTGTCACATAGTTGCCACTATACTAAATCTCTGCTGCTGAGTACAGATGATAAGGATTGTATTTAAAGTTGCCTGATAGGAGATTGGCAGGGCCAGGGTATTGACCAGCCCTGGGAAGCTCTGTTACTGACAGGCAGGACCTGGGATCACCGGCATCAAGTACACATCTTGTCTGTCTTGCCTTCCTATATGGGTAACTGAATGTAAAAGGAAAACAAACCAGTGTTTACCCTAGGCAAGCCTTGACGGGTATTTGTGGGTATGTTACTGAGTCTTACGCTAAAATTAATGACCTTGGGGAATGCAAAAGTGCATGCTTAGGATAAAAGAAAGTTCCTGAAAGTGGTGTTGCTTTGGGTAGGATTCCCACAGATGCACGACAAAACCCTCAGCTGGGAATGTTAGGGACTAGTTTCTGCCTCTTACAGGTATGTGTTGAGACGGATTCTCCGCCGAGCTGTCCGGTACGCCCATGAAAAGCTCAATGCCAGCAGGGGCTTCTTTGCTACATTAGTGGATGTTGTTGTACAGTCCCTGGTAGGTTCATTTCTCTGCTTACCCTTCTGTGCTAAAGCAATCCTTTAAGAGGGATGGGGTGGGAGAGGGCATACTGTTAAGGAGCTTTTTGTTGTTGTTTTTTGAGACAGAGTCTTGCTGTGTCGCCGAGGCTGGAGTGCAATGGTGTGATCTCGGCTCACTGCAGCCTTTGCCTCCTGGGTTCAAGCAATTCTCCTGTCTCAGCCTCCCGAATAACTGGGATTACAGGCACACACCGCCATGCCCAGCTGATTTTTTCTGTTTACTAGTAGAGACGGGGTTTCACCGTGTTGCCCAGGCTGGTCTTGAACACCTGAGCTCAGCCTCGGCTTCCCAAAGTGGTAGGATTACAGGCGTGAGCCACTGCACCCTGCTAAGGAGGTTTTTTAAGAGGGGGCAGGGAATAGTCTTTGGTTTCATCCAGCCCCTCATCTTGCTTCCCCTTTGTCAGGGAGATGCATTTCCTGAGCTGAAGAAGGACCCAGACATGGTGAAGGACATCATTAATGAAGAAGAGGTGCAGTTTCTCAAGACTCTCAGCAGAGGGCGTCGCATCCTGGACAGGAAAATTCAGAGCCTGGGAGACAGCAAGACCATTCCCGGTAGGGACCAGTTTTTGCCCTTCTCCATCCTGGCCATTTGATCTTTCTGGGAAAGACAAGCCCTTTCTCACAGACTGACTGTGGGTTCCCGTGTCTCTGAGGCTGAACATAGCTTGATTGAACTGCTTTTGGTGCAAACTGGAATTTATAGTAAAATGGTAAAAGTAATGCATCATTGTGGCAAACTATTCAAACAATACAGAATACAAAAGTGTTCAGAAAAAGAAAATAATTTTTCTCGGGGCAGGGTGGGGGTAGATTTTTTTCTCAGAGGGAACAACTCTTAACGGTTTGGTGTATAACTCTTCAGGATTCTTCTCTGTTTGCATGCAAATAAATACATGTAGGTATTTGTGGGAATATTTGGTATATACTGTTTTGCAATTTGGGGAAAATAAATTCCAAAGATTTTTTTCCCCTTTTTATTGAAGTATAACAAGGGAAAAGCTTGATGAATTTTCACAAATTGAACACACTTATGTTCAGATCAAGAGAGAGATTTGTTGGCCATGCATGGTGGCTCACACCTGTAATCCTAGCACTTTGGGAGGCCGAGGCAGGCGGATCACGAGTTCATGAGTTCAAGACCAGCCTGCGCAACAGGGCAAAACCCTGTCTCTACTAAAAATACAAAAAATTAGCTGGGTGTGGTGGCATGCACCTATAATCCCAGCTACTCAGGAGGCTGAGAGAGGAGAGTCGCTTGAACCCGGGAGGTGGGTTGCAGTGAGCCAAAATCATGCCATTGCACTCCAGCCTGGGCAACAAGAAAAAAGAAATAGAAAATTGTCCAGGTGAGGTTTTTATTATTATTTTTATTTATTTATTTATTTATTTTTGAGATGGAATCTCGCTCTGTTGCCCAGGTGGGAGTGCGGTGGTGCGATCTTGGCTCACTGCAAACTCTGCCTCCTGGGTTCACGCCATTCTCCTGCCTCTGCCTCCCAAGTAGCTAGGACTACAGGCGCCCGCCACCAAGCCCGGCAAATTTTTTGTATTTGTAGTAGAGATGGGGTTTTACCGTGTTAGTCAGGATGGTCTCGGTCTCCTGACCTCGTGATCCACCCGCCTCAGCCTCTCAAAGTGCTGGGATTACAGGCGTGAGCCACTGTGCCCGGCCCAGGTGAGGTTTAAAAAGAAAAAAAGGTTAAAAAAAAACCAAAATCGAGAATTGTATCGGGACATCCATTGTGTTTCCCCCAGGTTAACTGGAAAACATGTGTTGGATTTTCTGATGGGCACACAGGGCTGATACTGACTGGCCTTGTCTCTTTAATTCCTTCTGCCAATCTCAGCATCCTCTTGGAGGACTTGGCATGGAAAAGGGGCCGTCTGTGTTTTTTGACACACCTCCTTTGTGCTGTGTAGGAGACACTGCTTGGCTCCTCTATGACACCTATGGGTTTCCAGTGGATCTGACTGGACTGATTGCTGAAGAGAAGGGCCTGGTGGTAGACATGGATGGCTTTGAAGAGGAGAGGAAACTGGCCCAGGTAAAGAACTTGGAGAGTGAGCAGGAAACCCAACACCTTCCAACTCAACACCACTTGGCTACAGACCAAACATGAGTTTCCTTCCATTAAAGTCTTTGAAGTGCTTTTTCCCCTAGACCAGTGGTTCATAAGTGGGGGTGAGTCTGCCTTCCAGGGGGCAATTGGCAATAATGTCTGAAGACATTTTTGGTTTTCACAACCAGGGGCAGATCCTGCTGTCATGTACTTGGTAGAGGCCAGGGTGCCACTCAGCATCCCACACTGCAAGAGGATCCTCCACAACAGAGAATGATCTGGCCCCAAATGTTAGTAGTGCCAGGATTGAAAAACTCTGTTCTGGCAGTTTACGCTGGGCATAGTTTAGCAAGTTCCAGTCCTTTGGAATCCCTTTTCTCCTACTGTAGTGTAACTTATGCTTGTTTCTCTTGCTAACAGCTGAAATCACAGGGCAAGGGAGCCGGTGGGGAAGACCTCATTATGCTGGACATTTACGCTATTGAAGAGCTCCGGGCACGGGGTCTGGAGGTTACAGATGATTCCCCAAAGTACAATTACCATTTGGACTCCAGTGGTAGCTACGGTATGGTGCTCTGCTCCTTCCACTTCTGAGCATTCTGCCCCGTATCTGGAGGGTATTTGAAAGATTGTTTCTGAAGATTAGCTATCCAGCAAACTGCTGACAGCCTCTCCTGGAGTGCCATACAGTCACGCTATGCACTTCTATACACATAGGGGTGCCATACAGTCACGCTATGCACTTCTATACACATAGGGCACCCTTCGCTGGAAGTTTTCTTAGCTCTATTTTGAAATAATTATCACAGGAAGTTGTAAAAAAAAAAAATTGTAGGAAGAGTCTCACACCCTTTGTCCAATTTCCTCTAATTGTAACATCATGCAGGAAACTGGGCAATTGACATTGATACAATCCACAGTAACTATTAGAATGTTATTAGGGGCCTGGTGCTGTGGCTCACACCTGTGATCCCAACATTTTGTGAGGCCAGGGCAAGTGGATCACCTAAGGCAGGAGTTTGAAACCATCCTGACCAACATGGTGAAACCCTGTCTCTACTGAAAATAAGGAAATTAGCTGGGTGTGGTGGTGCGTGCCTGTAATCCCAGCTACTCGGGAGGCTGAGGCAGGAGAATAACCTGAACCTGGGAGGCAGAGGTTGCAGTGAGGCGAGATCATGCCATTGCACTCCAGCCTGGACAACAAGAGTGAAACTCCATCTCAGAAAAAAAAAAAGAATGCTATTAGGATTCTATTATCCTAATGCTACTAGAATGCTATTATCCGAATAGCATTCTTTTTTTTTTTTTTTTTTTTTTCCCTGAGATGGAATCTAGCTCTGTTGCCCAGGCCGGAGTACAATGGCATGATCTTGGCTCACTGCAACCTCCGCCTCCTGGAGAATCAAGCGATTCTCCTGTGTCAGCCTCCTGAGTAGTTGGGATTACAGGCACATGCCACCATGCCCAGCTAATTTTTGTATTTTTAGTAGAGATAGGGATTTCACCATGTTTGCCAGGCTGGTCTCGAACTCCTGACCTCTTGATCTGCCTGCCTTGGCCTCCCAAAGTGCTGGGATTACAGGGGGGGAGCCACCTCGCCCGGCTGGATAATAGTATTCTAACGTTAAGAAACAAAGCTGGTGCAGTGGCTCATGCCTGCAATCCCAGCACTTTGGGATGTGAGCGGGGGTGGATCACTTGAGCTCCGGAGTGTGAGACCATTCTGGGTAACATGGCAAAACCATGTCTCTACCAAAAATACAAAAATTAGCTGGGTGTGGTGTACGCACGCCTGTAGTTCCAGCTACTTGTGGGCCTGAGGCAGGAGGATCACTTGAGCCTGGGAGATTGAGGCTGCAGTCAGCCATATTTGTGCCACTGCACTCCAGCCTGGGCTACAGAGTAAGACCCTGCCTCAAAAAAATAAATTGGCAATACATGTTTCTGCTGCTTTTTTGCCCTGGTAGAGAACAATCTGTTTTTTTTATTGAGATGGAGTCTCGCTCTGTCACCCAGGCTGGAGTGCAGTAGCGCAATCTTGGCTCACTGCAACTTCTGCCTCCCAGCTTCAAGCGATTCTCCTGCCTGAGCTTCCCAAGTAGCTGGGATTACAGGCATGTGCCACCATGCCTGTCTAATTTTTGTATGTTAGTAGACACGGGGTTTCACCATGTTGGCCTGGCTGGTCTCGAAATCCTGAGCTCAGGTTATCCACCCGTCTTGGCCTCCCAAAGTGCCAGGATGACAGGTGTGAGCCACCGTGCCCAGCCGAGAACAATATTATACCTGAATCTATTCAGGCAAGCGTACAAAATGAGTATATTCTTTATGAGTTGACCTTGGACTAGGGGAATTTATTGCCACTCTTTTTTTTTTGAGATGGAGTCTCACTCTGTCACCCAGGCTGGCGTGCAGTGGCGTGATCTCGGCTCACTGCAACCTCTGCCTCCCGGGTTCAAGCAATTCTCTTGCCTCAGCCTCCCGAGTAGCTGGGACTACAGGCCTGTGCCACCACGGCCAGCTAATTTTTTGTATTTTTAGTAGAGACGGGGTTTCACCATGTTCGCCAGGATGGTCTCCATCTCCTGACCTTGTGATCCACCTGCCTTGGCCTCCCAAAGTGCTGGGATTACAGGCCTGAGCCACTGCGCCTGGCCTATTACTACTCTTAAAGATCTACTAATCTGGCCAGGGCGTGGTGGCTCAAGCCTGTAATCCCAGCACTTTGGAAGGCCGAGACGGGCGGATCACAAGGTCAGGAGATCGAGACTACCCTGGCGAACACGGTGAAACCCCATCTCTACTAAAAAATACAAAAAACTAGCCAGGCGAGGTGGCGGGCGCCTGTAGTCCCAGCTACTCAGGAGGCTGAGGCAGGAGAATGGCATAAACCCGGGAGGCGGAGCTTGCAGTGAACTGAGATCAGGCCACTGCACTCCAGTCTGGGCGACAGAGCGAGACTCTGTCTGAAAAAAAAAAAAAAAAAAATCTACTAATCTCATGCACCAAGTTTCTGCTCAGTAGCTCAGAGTTAGGGTAACCCATTGTCCCAGTTTTAACACTGAAAGTCTGCATCCCAGGAAACCCCTCAGCCCTAAAAATTGGGACAGTTGGTCACCTGACAGAGTGTTGCATTCTTTGATGGGAAGCCCTTTTTTTTGTTGTTGTTTTTTGTTTTGTTTTTTGAGATGGAGTCTTGCTGCTTTATCGCCCAGGTTGGAGTGCAGTGGCGCGATCTAGGCTCACTGCAAGCTCCGCCTCCCGGGTTTACGTCATTCTCCTGCCTCAGCCTCCCAAGTAGCTGGGACTACAGGCACCCACCACCATGGCAGGCTAATGTTTTGTATTTTTAGTAGAGACGAGTTTTCACTGTGTTAGCCAGGATGGTCTCGATCTCCTGACCTTGTGATCCGCCTGCCTGAGCCTCCCAAAGTGCTGGGATTACAGGGCAAGCCACTGTGCCAGCCACGAAGCCCTTTCATTTTTTTTTTTTTTTTTTTTTTTTTTTTTTTTTTTTTGAGACGGAGTCTCACTCTGTGGCCCAGGCTGGAGTGCAGTGGCCGGATCTCAGCTCACTGCAAGCTCTGCCTCCCGGGTTTACACCATTCTCCTGCCTCAGCCTCCTGAGTAGCTGGGACTACAGGCGCCCACCACCTCGCCCGGCTAGTTTTTTGTATTTTTTTAGTAGAGACGGGGTTTCACCGTGTTAGCCAGGATGGTCTCGATCTCCTGACCTCGTGATCCGCCCGTCTCGGCCTCCCAAAGTGCTGGGATTACAGGCTTGAGCCACCACGCCCGGCCACGAAGCCCTTTCATAGTCTAATGGGTTTGCTTCCAAAATACAGTTGGACAATTTGGAGCTAAGAAGAGTTTGAGAAAGAGAATCCAGCAAAAGTCTGCTAAGAAGGCATGAAAAGGTCATTGATCCATTGTCCCCTTTCTGTGCATTCCCTCGAGCAGTATTTGAGAACACAGTGGCTACAGTGATGGCTCTGCGCAGGGAGAAGATGTTCGTGGAAGAGGTGTCCACAGGCCAGGAGTGTGGAGTGGTGCTGGACAAGACCTGTTTCTATGCTGAGCAAGGAGGGCAGCTCTATGACGAAGGCTACCTGGTGAAGGTGGATGACAGCAGCGAGGATGTGAGCCAACAGTTCTTCTTCCTTGTTAGCCGAGGAGGGCCAGGCATGGAGCCGGGGAGTTGCTCTTGCCCCACTGTGCTCCAGGCTTTGGGAGCAGTCCTGACACCCCTTTGGGTTGGGTTCCATGGTCAGTATTTCTGAAGCTGAGGGAGCTGCTGCTTGTACCTGTTGCTTTCCTGGCCATTGGGTACCCTCATAGAAATATTTTTGCAGCCAGGGTGCAAGTTTCCTACAAGCTTTGCACATTAAAAAGGAGAGGCAGCTCTCTGAAGGGGAGGTGTCCCTGTAGAAAACAGCCTAGAGCTCTGCTGCTGCTGAATGAGTTACTTTGTCTCCCTAGGCTTCAGGTTCCTTACGGAAGTTTTTAAATATTCTAAGATGCGGCTGGGCGCGGTGGCTCACGCCTGTAATCCTAGCACTTTGGGAGACCGAGGTGGGTGGATCACCCGAGGTCAGGAGTGTGAGACCACCCTGGCCAACATGGTGAAACCCTGTCTCTACTAAAATACAAAAATTAGCTGGGCATAATGGTGGATGCCTGTAATCCCAGCTGCTCGGGAGGCTGATAGGGGAGAATCGCTTGAACCCAAGAGACGGTGGTTGCAGTGAGCTGAGATTGCACCACTGCACTCCAGCCTGGGCGACGGAGCAAGACTGTCTCAAAAAAAAAAAAAAAATTCTAAGATGCTTCTTAATGTCGTGTGTGTCTGTGTGTGTGCACAAATAAATTTTTTTTTTTTTTTAGATGGAGTCTTGCTCTGTAGCCCAGGCTGGAGTGCAGTGTCACAATCTTGGCTCACTGCAACCTCTGCCTCCTGGGTTCAAGCGATTCTCCTGCCTCAGCCTCCTAAGTAGCTGGAATTATAGGCACTTGCCATCACACCTGGCTCTTTTGTATTTTTTTAGTAGAAATGGCATTTTACCTTGTTGGCCAGGCTGGTCTCGAACTCCTGGCCTCAGGTGATCTACTTGTCTTAGCCTCCCAAAGTGCTGGGATTACAGGCATAAGCCACTGCACCCGGCCTATTTAATTATATTTAATAATATTAATGGAATATATGTGTGTGTACAATTTACATATGTAAAGAGAATTTTTTATATACACGAATTTATATTGAAAACAGAAGAAAATTTATATATTTTTAAGGATTTATTTATTGGTCTCCTCCTTGACCCCCTCTTAGAAAACAGAGTTTACGGTGAAGAATGCTCAGGTCCGAGGAGGGTATGTGCTACACATCGGAACGATCTACGGTGACCTGAAAGTGGGGGATCAGGTCCGGTTGTTTATTGATGAGGTGAGTTGGGTTACTGTGGCCCCCATTGGATTTGGTTAGTAATCACCTTCTCCTCCGGCTTTAAATTGTCCTGTCACTGTTATCACTCCCTAGTGACATTGTAAGTAGGCCGCAGGGGTTAATTTCAGTGCATTTGGTGGATTGTGAGGGATGCAACTAAGAGTTAATCTGTATGTTCCCAAGGATTTCAGTTAAGATCCTGTGGACTTGCTTTCATGGATTGCTTTTCTAACCTTACCTACTTCTTCAGGAGCCAAGGATGCTGAAGCATGAAGAGGTAGGCTCTGTGGCATGTGACAGAGCTCCAGAGTAAGAGTAGCTTAAAACAGAATAGCAGTGTATGTTCTGAAAAGCTCAAGCTGATATGGAGGCTCGGCCCCACAGAGTCAGAGGGCCTGGCTTCTCCTCACCTGTCACTCCAACTTCTTTCCTGGGGCGTTGCCTTTGATTTCCTGGTTCAGAGGATAGCTATCAGATCCATCGTCTAAGCCAGGGGTTGGCAAACTTTGTGTAAATAACTGGATACTAAATATTTTTGGCTTTGTGGACCACATGCTCTTGGTTATGACTACTCAGCTCTGTGGTTGGAGTGTACAAGCAGCCATTGACCATACGTAAACGAACAGGTGTGTCTGCTGTAAACCTGTTTATGGCTGGGCGCAATGGCTCATGCCTGTAATCCCAGCATTTTGGGAGGCAAGGTGAGCGGATCACCTGAGGTCTGGAGTTTGAGACCAGCCTGACCAACATGGAGAAACTCTGTCTCTACTAAAAATACAAAAGTAGCTGGGTGTGGTGGTGCATGCCTGTAATCCCACCTACTCGGGAGGCTGAGGCAGGAGAATCGCTTGAACCCAGCAGGTGGAGGTTGTAGTGAGCCGAGATCGCGCCATAGCACTCCAGACTGGGCAACGAGAGCAAAACTCCATATTAAAAAAAAAAAAAAACTTTATAAAAATTTATAAACACACACATTTGGGGAAGCTGAGGCGGGAGGATTGCTTGAGGCCAAGAGTTTGAGACCAGCCTGGGCAACAACATGAGACCCCATCTCTACAAAAAATAAAAAATATTAGTTGGGGGTGGTGGTGTATACCTGTAGTCCCAGCTACTTGGGAGGCTGAAGCAAGAGGATCGCTTGAGCCCAGGAGTTTGAGGTGGCACTGAGCCATGATTGCGCCACTGCACTCCATCCTGGGTAACAGAGCAAGACTGTCTCTAAAAATGAAAAGACAGATGACAGGCTAGATTTAGCCATAGGCCATCGTTTGGCAATTCCTGTTCTAGGTGGTGGAAAAGAAATGGGAGGACCTGTCCCATCCCTTTAATGGTAGACAGCACTTCTGCTCAAAACCTGTTGACCAGAACTTAGTCACATGGCCACACTTAGCCGCAGGGAAGCTGGGAAGTGTAACCTTTATTCTGCACAGTCATATTTCCAATAAAAATTGTAGCACTTGGGGGTGCAGGTACCGGGATATAACTAGCAGTCTATTACAGATCTCTCCATGAGCCCTTCTGCCCTTTCCAGCCCCGACGAAGACCCATCATGAGCAACCACACAGCTACGCATATTCTGAACTTCGCCCTGCGCTCAGTGCTTGGGGAAGCTGACCAGAAAGGCTCACTGGTTGCTCCTGACCGCCTTAGATTTGACTTCACTGCTAAGGGAGCCATGTCCACCCAACAGATCAAGAAGGCTGAAGAGATTGCTAATGAGATGATTGAGGCAGCCAAGGTAGGATGGGCGACGGCTGAACGCCTCCCCTCCCCGCACCATCACTGTCTGTCCACAGTCTCAGCAGTGCGGTGCTCTCACTCCGTTTTTACCAGATTCGTCCTGCATGTAGATTTGCTTAAAGCAGTGATTCTTCACCTGTGCTTTTGTAGGGGGCAGTGGTGGTTGTTGCTGAAGGGGAGAGGGAGAGGCCTTTGTCTGACCCCCACCTTAGGAGAACCAGAGCTGTTCTAGTTGAGTCTGTTCACATAAAAGATTTGGTCCACAGTTTAACAAAATAGTTGGAAATTCCCATATTGATGCCCTTGACTTTGCATGTGGCGTGTGATTCAGGAAGCTCATGGCACGTGCCAGGCAGAGCCAGGTCGGAACGCAAGTCCTGCCTGCAGGACCATGCTCTCCTGCCTTGTCGAACCGTACCTCCAGGGATCTCTTCCAGCTCTTTTCTTTTTTGTCTGGCAGCCCGTCTACACTCAGGATTGCCCCCTGGCAGCAGCAAAAGCCATCCAGGGCCTACGGGCTGTGTTTGATGAGACCTATCCTGACCCTGTGCGAGTCGTCTCCATTGGAGTCCCGGTGTCTGAGCTGCTGGATGACCCCTCTGGGCCTGCCGGCTCCCTGACTTCTGTTGAGTTCTGTGGGGGAACGTGAGTACCATGGAGGGGCAGAGTAGACGGGTCATCTGCCATCACCTTCTGAGGATGTAGGTCTTAGGCTAGAACAACTCTCGTCTTTCTAAGGTTGCAGTGAAGTCCTCAGAAATATAGTTGCTAAATAGTGTTCCCATTAGACCTCCCGTATCTGATGTTAACATTTCCTGATGAAACATTCCCAGGAGGATAAGGTGGAAAACATTGTATTCACACTTACCATGCAGTTGCTTGCTGCTGTTTGCTGGGCTGAAACTAACAAGAAGGCTAGTGTGAATTTGGGATTCAGCAAGGCCTGGAGTGCTCATTGAGCTCCTGATGTAGTCCTAGCCCTTTCCATTCCTGGTATCTCACTTAATTTCCTTTGACAGCTTGGGCGGCATCTAGGGAACGTAGCTCTTTTGTCTCAGAGCCCCTGAGCAGGCTACGTGCTTGACCCAGCTCAGTTTGGCATGGGATAGCCACTTCTGCCAATTTGGATTCCTCTGTAGCTCTCTGGGCCTTTCTGGGAAGGTCATGGGGGCCTGGAAAGTTCCTGCTTCCAAATGAAGCCTTATCAAAAGAATTTTTTTTTTTGGGGGGGTGGAGTCTTGCTGTGTCCCACAGGGTGGAGTGCAGTGGCACAGTCTCGGCTCCCTGCCAAACGATTTTCATGCCTCAGCCTCCCAAGTAGCTGGGACTACAGGCATGCGCCCCCATGCCCAGCCAGGAAGAGAACATTCTTTTTTGAGACAGAGTTTCGCTCTTGTTGCCCAGGCTGGAGTGCAATGGTGTCGTCTTGGCTCACTGCAACCTCCGCCTCCAGGGTTCAGGCGAGTCTTCTGCCTCAGCCTCCCGAGTAGCTGGGATTACAGGCACCCACCACTACGCCCAGCAAATTTTGTTTAAGACGGAGCCTTGCTTTGTTGCCAGGCTGGAGTGCACATGGCTTGATCACAATTCACTGCAAACTCTGCCTCCCCGGTTCATGGCATTCTCCTGCTTTAGCCTCCCGAGTAGCTGGGACTACAGGTGCGTGCCACCATGCTCGGCTAATTTTTTGGATTTTTAGTAGAGATAGGGTTTCACCATGTTAGCCAGGATGGTCTCGCTCTCCTGACCTCGTGATCCACACACCTCGGCCTCCAAAAGTGCTGGGATTACAGGTGTGAGCCACCGTGCCTGGCCTAATTTTGTATTTTTAGCAGAGACAGGGTTTCTCCACGAGTTGAGGCTGGTCATGAACTCCTGATCTCAGGTGACCCACCCATCTCAGCCTCCCAGAGTGCTGAGATTACAGGTGTGAGCCACCACACCTGGCCAAAAAGAACATTCTTAATGTCATGGTTGAGACCGTCCAGGGTCCCCTGCAGGCCTCTGGCAGGCAGGGAGCAAGTGGGATGTGCAGAGTAGGGTAGGGGCCTGGGGGATTGAGTTACAGGCTTTTCTGCCCAGCTGAATTGGGCAGGAAACAGCTTTCAAAAACTTTATACAAGAGCTGGGTGCGGTGCCTCATGCCCAGCACTTAGGGAGGCTGAGGCAGGCGGATCACTTGAGGTCAGGAGTTCAAGACCAGCCTGGGCAACATGGTGAAAACCTGTCTCTACTAAAAATACGAAAATTAATTAGGAGTGGTGTCAGGTGCCTGTCTCCCAGCTACTTGGGAGGCTGAGGCAGGAGAATCACTTGAACCTGGGAGGTAGAGGTTGTGGTGAGCCAAGACCGCACCACTGCACTCTGGCCTGGGCAACAGAACAGGATTCTATCTCCAAAAAAAAAACCTTTATACCACTCTCAAAGAATGAGGATGAATTAATGAGCATTTGAGGTTCTCTGAACAACTGAGAAATAAAGCCTATTTGTTCAAGGGGTTGTGGTAAGATTTTAACAGCAATCCTCAAATTGTCCCCTAATGAGCAGGAATACAAAAATAGAGCATTAAGTTCCACCACAGGACCAAAACTGTCACATAGAGCCTAATGGTAAGACTGTATTGGATATTAAGGACCACAAAGCACTTTCCTGTTTGCCTCATTTAATTTGCATAGCAGCTACGTGGGGAGCATCATCCCCATCTGAGAGCTGAGAACACTCAGGTTTGGTGAGCTGGTGTCTCGCTCGGTGTCAGAACACTCTTAAGCCCAGGCTATCCCTGACTCTCAACCCATTCCTGCTTCTCTTATCCGCTAGTGAGATCCCCAGCCAAGGGCTGTCAGGACTTCTTTCACCATGGCCTTTGTTTTCTGCTATTCAGGCACCTGCGGAACTCAAGTCACGCAGGAGCTTTTGTGATTGTGACGGAAGAAGCCATCGCCAAAGGTATCCGGAGGATTGTGGCTGTCACGGGTGCTGAAGCCCAGAAGGTGAGCAGGTCAGGCTGGTTTGTGGCTTATCTGAAGAGGGCAAGAGGAGCCCAGTCTGCGAATCCATAGAACAAACAGTGCTCCGCGTGGCTGCTGCAGTCAGAGTAAAAGTACAGACTGGGCCACTCCTCCTGCCCCAGTGTCCTACCCCTGCTTGGCAGAAGAAACCTGCCACCATACAAGATTTCCTAGCTTTCCTGTGTTTAGTCTTAAAATATATGTAAATCTGGCTATCTACCCCCTCTTATCTCCATGTGGACTCCACGTGGAGGAGGGTGTAAGACATAGATTCGCTGTGGCTTCATGGCCCCCGGCACTGATCCAAATACCCCTAGGAGCGTGCTTAGTCTGAAGCCGTGCAGTAGAGGATGGGTGCTCTGTCATGGGAACTGGTGTGTCTGACTTGTGCTAAAGCCCCAGGGTTAGCCACTTCCTAGGTGATGGGGTTCCTGATTCTCGAGCTTGATCATCCCCAAGTCTGAGTTAGGTACAACCTTTGCCAGTGGGCCTGTGAGCACTGTGCTCCTTGCTGGGGCCTGGTGCTGCCAGTACCTGCTCCCCAGACACTTTTGGGGTATGTTGCTGCAGGGCCTGCCACTGGGGTTTCTGCAGCTGCTCAGACCCAGGATAGTGAGGCTGACTCAGGCCTCCTGCCTGGGGTTGACCCGGTGTCCCCTCCCAGGCCCTCAGGAAAGCAGAGAGCTTGAAGAAATCTCTCTCTGTCATGGAAGCCAAAGTGAAGGCCCAGACTGCTCCAAACAAGGACGTGCAGAGGGAGATCGCTGACCTTGGAGAGGTAGGGGTGGCTTCCCTCCCTCCTCAGGGCCTGACGCATGAGGCATGCCCTATCTTCAGTAAATCTCCTGTAGTCAGTCAGGCCCTGGTTCTTGGTGAAATGGGCCTTTGGGCTGACTTCTGTTGTCCTGCAGCCTTGTAGCAGGGACCCCATGGATCCTGGCCTTGGACCCTGGAGGTTCCCTGCTGCCTCCATTGCTGCTAGCAGGAGAGCGCTTCCCAAGCATGTGTGGGCACTGGGGTGGAGGGATTTGGAGAAGGGGAAAAGGCTGCCCCCTGCTTCCAAGCCTGCCTGGCATTTATTTGCATTTCAAGCTGCCGGGAAGCTCATCACAGGCTGTTCCCAGCCTGGTAAGGACTGGGCCTGACTTGGACCCTGGTTTCTGCCTTTCCTTTCTCTCTAGCCCTGCTTGTTTCACCTGCCGCAGCTGCTCCAGAAGGGACTGGTCTCAAAGCCAGAAGACAGCTTTGTGTTTTTGCTTTCCTTTCCAGGACACTAGTCAGGGAGGACTTGGGTTCAGGTGGGGTGGGCTGGACCCTGACATCCCAGCAAGTTGTGGCCCAGATTCAGATGGTCTTCTGGTTCTGGTTCCAGGCCCTGGCCACTGCAGTCATCCCCCAGTGGCAGAAGGACGAATTTCGGGAGACTCTCAAATCCCTAAAGAAGGTCATGGATGACCTAGACCGAGCCAGCAAAGCTGATGTCCAGAAACGAGTGAGTCCTGGCAGCACCGGTGGCCAGAGTGTTTCCTAGGCAAAGGCCGGCAGGATCCAGCCAGGGGTTTGGGGCCTGGGCTTTTGGTCTGAGCTGCTCTTCTGGACTTTTTTCTTGCAGGTGTTAGAAAAGACAAAGCAGCTCATCGACAGCAACCCCAACCAGCCCCTCGTCATCCTGGAGATGGAGAGCGGTGCCTCAGCCAAGGCAACCCAGGGGCCGGGGCCCCCCTCCCCTGGGGCTCATCAGCCCTCTGGTGGCTGATACGTGACCTCTGTGGCTCTGAGTCAAGTGGTTGCCTAAGGGCCCACTGTCTGGGATTAAGGTTGGGAGGAACAGCAGCTCCCGGCATGTGGGAGGCACACCTGGGCCAGGTCGTGGGCAGGGCCCGGCCCTGGGGTCCTCCACCCAGGCCCTGAGGAAGGCACCTGCTCTGGGAAGGGGTGGGGGTGGGTGGCAGTCCTTCTGAGGGCTGCAAATGCTCACACTAGTGAGGGTCCCTGCTCCAGCACCATGGCCTGAGCCAAGTCCTTCCCACAGGCCCTGAATGAAGCCTTGAAGCTCTTCAAGACTCACTCCCCTCAGACGTCTGCCATGCTGTTCACGGTGGACAACGAGGCTGGCAAGATCACGTGCCTGTGTCAGGTCCCTCAGGTCAGAACCACCTTGCACCAGTGGGAAGTGTTGGGTCTTAAGCTTGTTTGCTGAGGCCTGTGTGTGTACAACCTGCATTTAAAACAGCCCGTCTCCTGCCTGCCTGTTTGTCACCTTTGCCAGTACCCCTTACCCAGGCCTCCTCGTTGGTTGCATCTGTCTGGTTGATACTTGGTTTTGCCACTCTGTCCTGTCCTGGCAGTGGCCATGACTGCCCCCTGTACTAGCGCCGTAAAGTCTGTCTTGGCCTCCAGCAGTATCACCCAAGGCAAGGAGTGGGTGATGGCTCCTCCATCCTTTTTTCCTTCGTTCCTCCCTCACTCCCATTTTCTGTCCTGACTTGCCCCTTCCCTTCCTTTCTTCTAGAATGCAGCCAATCGGGGCTTAAAAGCCAGCGAGTGGGTGCAGCAGGTGTCAGGCCTGATGGACGGTAAAGGTGGGGGCAAGGATGTGTCTGCACAGGCCACAGGCAAAAACATTGGCTGCCTGCAGGAGGCGCTGCAGCTGGCCACGTCCTTCGCCCAGCTGCGCCTCGGGGATGTAAAGAACTGAGCGGGGGAGGAGGTGGCTCCCACTGGCTCCATCCGTCCAGCCGGGAGCTCTTCATCTGCTACAAGAACATTTGAATCCTGGGACCTTTTGAGAGCCCCTCCTACCCCGACAGTACCTGGAACACCCTCACGAGCAGTCCTGTGACTCAGCGCCCCTTACGCTTCTGCCCTGAGCCCTCCACATCAGTGCCATCTGTCGAGAACCACTACCCCCGCATTGCTCTTGATCGTCATGCTCGCATCTGTAGATAACGAACGGCTCTCCAGCCTGAGCTTTCCGCGTCAGCAAGGACGAATCGTTTTTTGCTGCAGAGAATAAAAGGACCACGTGCAATACTTAATGCCGCATGATCTCTATCCCTCTTCCCAGGTGGGGCTCGCTGTTCTGACAGCCCTTGGCTCCTGGCGTCTGTAGAATAAATGCTGTGGCTTCTACTGGCTACTGTAGTGTTCACCTAGTCCAGCCCCAGAACCCTAAATTTTGGAAAAAGCCCCTGGGGTTGCCTTAAACGTTTGTGGAGGTGGAGGCCAAATAGGTAGGGTGACATGGAGCAAAGCGTTCATAATTCAGTAGATGGGGGGGAGTTAGTGGAAGCAGAGAAGCCTTGAAGCTGCTCTCCCGCTCCCTTCCAGCGGGATGGATGGATGATCAGGCAGCCCTGCATGAGTGGGACCAGGGCTCCGCGGACGCCGGCCGTTCTCCCTCCGAGCCTCCAGCGGGCGCTGTAGCGCCGCCCATCACTCTCCCGACAGCCCTCACGCAGGCGCCCGTCTTTAAGCAACGGAAGAACCAGTAGGTGCGGCAGTGCGTTGGGCGGAAGCGGCTCGCACGCCAGGAGCCGCCATGCCCGGGGACCACCGCCGCATCCGCGGCCCTGAAGAGTCGCAGCCGCCGCAGCTGTACGCGGCGGCAGAGGAGGAGGCGCCCGCCGCCCGCGACCCAACGCGACTGCGGCCCGTCTACGCGCGCGCGGGGCTGCTGAGCCAGGCCAAAGGCTCGGCCTACCTGGAGGCGGGAGGCACCAAGGTGCTGTGTGCAGTGTCGGGCCCGCGACAGGCCGAGGGCGGCGAGCGCGGCGGCGGCCCGGCCGGATCTGGCGGCGAGGCCCCGGCCGCGCTGCGCGGTCGCCTGGTCTGCGACTTCCGCCGCGCGCCCTTCGCGGGCCGCCGGCGCCGCGCTCCCCCGGGCGGCGGCGAGGAGCGTGAGCTGGCGTTGGCGCTGCAGGAGGCGCTGGAGCCGGCCGTGCGCCTGGGCCGCTACCCGCGCGCTCAACTCGAGGTGTCGGCGTTGCTGCTGGAGGACGGCGGCTCGGCCCTGGCCGCCGCGCTCACCGCCGCCGCGCTCGCCCTGGCCGACGCGGGCGTGGAAATGTACGACCTGGTGGTGGGCTGTGGCCTGAGCCTCGCGCCGGAGCCCGCGGGCACCTGGCTGCTGGACCCCACGCGGCTAGAGGAAGAGCGCGCCGCCGCCGGCCTCACCGTGGCGCTCATGCCTGTGTTGAATCAGGTGGCCGGGCTGCTGGGCAGCGGCGAGGGCGGCCTGATCGAGAGCTGGGCGGAGGCCGTACGCCTGGGCCTCGAGGGCTGCCAGCGGCTCTACCCCGTGCTGCAGCAGAGCCTGGTGCGGGCCGCACGCCGCAGGGGCGCCGCCGCCCAGCCCTGAACTAGAAGCCTGAGCAACGACGGATGCAAGCCAAGGACCGTGCTGCCGCCGTCCCTGAAAAGACTCGCGCCTCGGCCTCCAGCCTGCGTCGGGATAAGCAGCCGGAGCCCTGGAGAGCCCCTGGGTAGGCCCTAGCAGAGCCAAGGCGCCGGACAGCTGTGGTGTTGGAAAGGCTTTTTACAAACCTCGTTAAAGGAACTTTACTTGAGCCGACTCTCAGCTGCGACCCAGTTGAGGAAACTTGTGAGCGCATCCTGACTCCCAAGTTGGAAACTTTAGCTGAACTTACCTGGAAGCTGGTACCTGGAGCTGCTGTCATGCAGGCCAGCCAGTGACTCCCTCCGACATAACTGGGCGACTTTTCAGAGGATGGACAAGAAGACTGTGCCTTCTGTGTCTCAGCCAAAAGAAAGACCCTTTTATATTTGAAAAACGTCTTCTGGTGTGGTTCTTCTCGGTCCAGGATTTAAAAGAGCAAGGCTCCTTTGTTCTTGCTTCCTAGGTGTCAAGGGTCGCGACGGCATTGCCTTAAACGGGTGAGTTCCTTAGGCCAACGTGAACAGGAGAGACGGGCTGAACTGCAGAGCTGATGGGAGCGCTGTGATCTGGAGAAGCAGCTGCCCCCACACGAACCAGAGTCAGGGGAACTGCTGAGATGTGACAAGAGTAGGGAAGAGTTGGCCGGGCGCGGCGGCTCACGCCTGTAATCCCAGCACTTTGGCAGGCCAAGGCGGGGAGATCACCTGAGGTCGGAAGTTCGAGACCAGCCTGACCGACATGGAGAAACCCCGTCTCTACTAAAAATACAAAATTAGCCAGCACTAATGGTGGCGTATGTCTGTAATCTTAGCTACTCGGGAGGCTGAGGCAGGAGAATCGCTTGAACCCGGGAGGCGGAGGTTGTGGTGAGCGGAGATAGCACCATTGCACTCCAGCCTGGGCAATAAGAGCAAGACTCCGTCTCAGGAAAAAAAAAAAGTACGGCCCCAGAAGTGCACTGAGTGCACCTCATGCCCCAACCTGGCTTGGTGCTGGGTAGCTGAAAAGGGTTTTGCTCTGGGTAGAAGCCAGATCTGTCCTTGGCCATGTGCAGAACGGCACAACCCAAGCCTCCACTGCGGGTGAGAAGTGGCGCCCTGGTCCTACAAGGAAGACCCTGAGCAGCACCGCAGAGGGCAGGTGCACTGCTAGGAAAGCCAGGTACAACCTGAGTCACCACGAGGGTGGGGTCTTTCCTGTGTAGCTACCAGCTCTGCTGGTTTGGGCTCAAGACTGCATGGGAGGAAGCCAGGTGACTGCCATTTGGAAGGCAGCCTGGTCCCCTCTCTGCACTCGGCTTGGTGTTTTCAAGGGTGGACTCAGCTACTCTAGGAAGGGCTGGCCTGGGTCAGCCCAAGGACCAGAATGAGTTTCTGGGGCCACACCCAGAACCCCTGACCAGGAAAAATACAAATTTTATTTTTTCCCTTCTGACATATGCCTTTCTAGAGCAGGTCTGAAATAGTATCACACCAGCAGGGATAGGACATGATTCAATTCTGAAGGGTGACTTCCTAGAGTAGATGGGGAGTCTGGAGCCCAAAGAGGGCTATGTGGGGTACACAGAACATTCTAGCAGTTTCAGGGAGATTGGGAACTCAGGGAGATCTGTTGGCCATCTGTTGACTGGCGGTGCATCAGGAGGGGAGTGAAGATCAGCCGTGTCTGCATTCACACAAGGCTGAGGGTGCCCTCTGAGCGCTGGGGTGGGGTGGGGTGGGGTGGGGATGGGCTGTCATCTGCCCCTTGCAAGAGAGCCTCAGCTTCATGAGGATGGTGACCTGGTGCAGTCCCAGGCCACCTCCCTCCTAACCCTGTCAGTCCCAGGACCATCATCTCGAAATGCAACCTCTAAAGGAGCTAAACCCACCACTGCAGGTTGGTCTTCTGCTGCTCTGGCCAAGCCCTGTGTCCACTTCCATTGCCCCAGCTCCAGATCAGGCATCTCAGGTCGCTAAGGTGGCTTTCAAAACCTACGCAAGGCAAGGAGCTATCTATCCCAGAATGCCAGGAGCTGATGAGCCTGGAGGGCCTGGAGGGGTTCCTGCTGCCTCCTGGCTGGCCTGGTCTTCAGCGTGGTTCTTCACCTGTAGGGAAAATAGAAGCAGGGCAGTGGCAGAGGGGCCGGAGGCATGGGAGGCTAGGAAAGGGGGGCCGCCTACTCACAACATCTATTCTCCCCCACACCCTGCTTTCCATTTCCTCCCCAGAGCTTTGACGGCTCAGGGCTTCTCTATATTCTATCTAAGACCTAGAAACCCAGAACCACCAGGCTAAAGAAAGCAGTCGTATACATGTAGCCATTCTTTTCCCAGATATTACAGGTGTGACTCAGGCCCTGGGCAGCAGTGAAAGCCCTCCTGAGCCCAGCAGACCGAACACAGAGCTGGGTGAGTAGATGGGGGAGGGCTCCAGCCCCATTGTGGGCCAGGCATGGCCTGCCTCAAACCAGCAAGAGGTGGTGGTGGTGGTAGGGCAGGGAATATTCAGGTCTTTTATGCCACACAGGGCTGTTACCAGTTCCAGGAAGGTTAGTGTGCCACAGCTTCCCCGGGGGGCATGATCCATGCGGCAGCCAGAGACCCTGCAGCAGCAGGAAGAGCGCAGGAACCTGGGTTTTTTTTTTTTTTTTCTGAGGGAGTTTTGCTCTTGTTGCCCAGGCTGGAGTGCAGTGGTGCATTCTCAGCTCAGCAACTTCCACCTCCCGTGTTCAAGCAATTCTGTCTCAGCCTCCAGAGTAGCTGGGATTATAGGCACGTGCCACCACACCAGGCTAGTTTATTATTTTTTGAGATGAAGTCTCACTTTGTCACCCAGGCTAGAGCGCAGTGGTATGATCTCGGCTCACTGCAACCTCTGCCTCATGGGTTCAAGTGATTCTCCTGCCTTAGCCTCCCAAGTGGCTGGGATTACAGGCACCCACCACTGTGCCCAGCTAATTTTTGTGTTTTTAGTAGAGATGGGGTTTCATCATCTTGGCCAGGCTGGTCTCAAACTCCTGACCTCGCGATCCACCCACCTCAGCCTCCCAAAGTGCTGGGATTAAAGGCGTGAGCCACTGCACCCGGCCAAAACCTGAGACAAGCTTGCCAGAGGGGTCTGGGGCCATGGGGCACACCTGTGACATTCCCTTTACGGTGCTTCAGCCCAGAACCGACCCTGGCACAGCTGAGCCCTCCAATCCCAGGGTTGGGAGGCAGAAAACAGGACAGGGCCCAGCCTACTGGGCATGACTCTGTGACGGGGAATACACCTCCCCTTCCGTACCACCTCGGCCTCCTGTACTGACCAGGGATGCCACAAGGAACCCAACACAAGTAGGGTGGAGATGGGGAAGCAGGGCCAGGTCACTCACTGTCCACTCCGTGTCTGTGCCACCCTCGTAGCCATCTGCCTCTGGACCAGCCCCCTTGCTCCGGGGCTTCTGCGGGGGCTCAGAGCTGCATGAGGAGCCCTTGCTACCAGGACTCCCGTTTTTTCCACTGTCCTTTGTGGCTGTGCAGAGAAAGTCATCAGTCAATGGCTGGGTTTGGAGGCCCCAGCTGACCCCAGAGAGGCCAATTAATGCCCAGCACTGACCTAGGGCCTCTAAAACTCAAGAGGGCAAGAAACAGATGGGCTGGGACGTGTGGCTCTGTCTCCAGGTGGTTGCTGAGTGGGTGGGGGTGACCCAGAAGCCACAGGAGTACCTGAGCCTCAAGAACAGCCCAGGAATGGGGATTGTACTCCAGGGAGGGAGACCTGAAGACAGGCCAAGGCATAGGCAGGGCCCCAGGCACCGGGCATCTTCAGCAGTGGGGAAAGCTGGGCTCCCACAGAGTGTGGGGATCAGACCTGCAGGTGGGATCTGCTGCCCGTCCCTGCGCTCCAGGCTCTGCAGCAGACTGTCCACCTGGGCTTTGATCTGCCACAGCTCCCCCTGGATGTCATGCAGCTCCTCGGTGCGGACTGCGGGGAGAGGGGCAGGATTGGTGCCCAGGCTGGGCTCCGGGGCCTGCCGTGACAGCTGGTGCGGCCACCCAACTGCTCCCTAGCACTGCAGGTGTGACTGTGGCCCCTACTCACGCTTTTTCTGCCCAGAGGACAGGTGGCTGTTCCCAGAGACCCGTTGGGGGCTGAAGCTGCTCCTCTCCCCCATGCCCACGTGGGCCCTCCGGATCTTGACAGGCCTGTGGTTGATGAGTGGGGGCATCCGGATCCTCTGGTATTCATAGACCCTGGGGACAGGACAGAGAGGGGGAGAGGACAGAGAGCGAGTCAGGCCAGCCAGCCCCACCTGCCCACCTGTAGGGAACATGGTCTCTACAGCTTGTAGCTACTACTGCTGCTGTGAAGGACACAAATGGAACGGGTCACGGTACACGACCAGGGGCTCTGCCTGGTGCCCAGTTGAACTTGGAAAACTGAAGGTCACAGCTCTTGCTTGGAATGCCAGCCTTCCTCCGTGGAAGAGCCCCTAGGGACTTGCCCAAGGTCACTTTGGGAGACCACAGCAAACCAGCTTCCCCAGTTAGCCTCTGATAAGGGATGCCTCCAGGTGGCAGTGGGGACACAATCACCCACAGGCTTCTGGCAGGCAGAGCCTGCCCCCCCCTTCCCCACGGCTGCTCTGTGAAACTCAGCACTGTGGATGCCCTGAGACTTTGGCAAAAGATGAGAGGGAAGAGGTGTGTCAAAGCCAAAGCCCTGGCAGGGCATAGGAGAGCCTTCAATCCTTGCCTGAGAATCACCGGGGCCAGCAGGCAGGGCTAGGGACAGGGCAGTGGCCAGGTCACCTGGGCCTTTGCTCCAGCCCTGGGAGACAGGATGGGTCCCAACGGCCCAGGCTCGCTCAGAAAACTGGGGTTCCCCACTTATCACACAGCAAGCACCCCGGGAAACCTGGCCAGGAGGGGGCGGGGAGCGTGCAGAGAGACAGCTGGGGCCCAGCCTGGGCAGGAAGCTCTGGGGACCCTGCAGAAGGAGCTTCGGGTCCTTCCTGTGCCTGGGGAGGGCTCTGAGTTGGGGGAAAGGGAAGGGACGCGTGGTGATGGGTGGGGGTGGTAAAAAGTTCTCAAACAACTTTCCAGTCCTGTCGCCCTTGCCCCCAAGCTCAGGGCCAGCACACAAGGGGCAGAATGGAGGACATCCTGGGCACCTGTCCCATCCCCTCCATCTCCGGCCACCCCCTACTCCCACCCCTGCTTTCTGGCTCAGGAGGTCTGGGTAGGCGGCCTGGGAAGCTTCCAATTCCGGTAGGAGGAGAGAGAGGAGAGGGAGAACAGGCAGGTCTGGCCGCAGGGTAGATGGACAAGGACCCCTGAGGGCCAGGAAGGACCGAGCAGCGAGAGCTGGGGCCAAGACAGCATTGGAGGTGAAGGCGTCCGAGGAGCAGGACTGCCCTGGAAAGTGTCCTTGACCCAGCCTGGCAGCCCGCTCCCCACGGCCAAACAGACCAGACTGGGCAGGCAGGGCCAGGCCTGTGACCACCTGGGCCGTGATGATAAGTTCATGTTCATTGAGGCATTGGTGGTTCAGTGGTAGAATTCTCGCCTGCCACGCGGGAGGCCCGGGTTCGATTCCCGGTCAATGCATGGGGAACTTTTTTTTTTTTTTTTTTGAGACGGAGTCTCGCTCTGTCACCCAGGCTGGAATGCAGTGGCCGGATCTCAGCTCACTGCAAACTCTGCCTCCCAGGTTCACGCCATTCTCCTGCCTCAGCCTCCCGAGTAGCTGGGACTAGAGGCGGCCGCCACCTCGTCCGGCTAGTTTTTTTTTTTTTTGTATTTTTTTTAGTAGAGACGGGGTTTCACCATGTGAGCCAGGATGGTCTCGATCTCCTGACCTCGTGATCCGCCCACCTTGGCCTCCCAAAGTGCTGGGATTACAGGCGTGAGCCACCGCGCCCAGCCTGTTGTTGCTTTTTAAAGACAGGATCTCGGGACCAGGTGCGGTGGCTCTCGCCTGTAATACCAACACTTTGGAAGGCTTAGGTGGGCGGATCACGATGTCAGGAGTTTGAGACCAGCCTGGCCAACATGGTGAAACCCTGTCTCTACTGAAAATACAAAAATTAGCCAGGCGTGGTGGCGGGCGCTTGTTATCCCACCTACTTGGGAGGCTGAGGCAGGAGAATCTCTTAAAACCAAAAGGCTGAGGTTGCAGTGGGCTGAGATCGGGCAACTGTATTCCACCCTGGGCAACAAGAGCAAAACTCCGTCTCAAAAATACAAAAAATAAAAAATAAATAAAATATGACAGGATTGCTGGGCACGGTGGCTCACGCCTGTAATCCCAGCACTTTGGGAGGCCTAGGTGGGTGGATCACCTGAGGTCAGGAGTTTGAGACCAGCCTGGCCAACATGATGAAACCCTGTCTCTACTAAAAATACAAAAATTAGCCAAGTGTAGTGGCACACGCCTATAATCCCAGCTACTTGGGAGGCTGAGGCAGGAGAATTGCCTGAACCTAGGAGGTGGAGGCTGCAGTGAGCCAAGATCATGCCATTACATTCCAACCCCTGGGCAACAGAGTGAGACTCTTTTTTTTAAAAAAAAAAAAAAAAAAAAAGGATCTTGGCCGGGTGCCGTGGCTCACATCTGTACTCCAGCACTTTGGGAGGCCAAGGAGGGTGAATCACCTGAGGTCAGGAGTTCGGGACCAGCCTGGCCAAAATGGTGAAACCCTATCTCTACTAAAAATGCAAAAAATTAGCCGGGCGTGGTGGCGGATGCTCGTAATCCCAGCTACTCAGGAGGCTGAAGCAGGAGAAACACTTGAACCTGGGAGGTGGAAGTTACAGTGAGCAGAGATCATGTCACTGCACTCCAGCCTGGGCAACAAGAGTGATACTCTGTCTCAAAAAAATATAAGGCAGGATCTTGCACTGTTGCCCAGGCTGGAGTATTGTGGTATGATCCTACCTCACCGCAGCCTCGACCTCTCAAGGCTCAAGAGATCCTCCTGCCTCAGCCTCCCAAGTAGCTGGGACCACAGGCCAAAAATAAAATAATTAGTGCCTAGCTAATTATTTTTTGTAGAGACAGGGTCTCTATCTTATCCAGGCTGGTCTCAAACCTGGGCTCACATGATCCTCCAAGCCTCAGCCTCCCAAAGTGCTGGGATTACAGGCGTGCACCACTGTGCCCAGCCTAAGTGTATTTTTGTGAGTAGCCAGAGATGAACCATGCACTGGAAGGGGATTCTGCTGACTGCCGCCCAAGCTGAGATAAACAGGGAGAGACTGCGTTTGGGTACCTGCCCATCTGCAGCCACCTGTTGCAGGTAGGGGGTCCTTCCTCACGGGGCCTCCCTTGCCCTGGCCTGCCTTTGCCAGTACTGAGGCCAGGGCCTGTGTCCAGGTGGGTGGGCAGCCTTGCGCTTCTCTCCCCAAGGGGAAGGGCCTGGTTGCACCAGGGCAGTGGCTGCAACTGCTCCCTGTAATGGCTACAGCCTGCAATCTGGGAAATTCCCACAGCAACAAACTAAACACACCTTCGGAATGGCTCTGTGCGCAGAAGCCAAGCCACCTCTTCAGGTGTCCTCAGGGCTTGACTGTGAGGCAAGAGGCGGGGACCTGGGTGGGCAGTCCTTCCACTATGCCTTCCCCTCCATGTTGCCAAATTCCTTGTGTGTGTGTGTGTGTGTCAGAGTCTCGCTCTGTCACCCAGGCAGTGGCACGATCTTGGCTCACTGCAACCTTGACCTGGATTTAAGTGATCCTCCCACGCCGGCCTCTTGAGTAGCTGGGACTACAGGCATGCGTCACCACACCCAGCTCATGTTTTCTTTTGCTTTTTCTTTTCTTTCTCTTCAGAGAGTCTTGCTCTGTCGCCCAGGCTGGAGTACAGTGGCACAATCTCGGCTCACTGCAACCTCTGCCTCCCGGGATCAACCGATTATTATGCCTCAGCCTCCCTCAGCTGGAATTACAGGCACCTGCCACCACACCTGGCTAATTTTTGTATTTTTAGTAGAGATGGGGTTTCACCATGTTGGCCATGCTGGTCTTGAACTCCTAACCTCAGATGATCCACCCGCCTCAGGCCCCAAAGTGCTGGGATTACAGGCGTGAGCCACCGCGCCTGGCAAATTTTTATTTTATGTCTTGTAGAGATGGCAGTGTCACTATCTTGCCCAGGATTTCCTTAAACCCTGGGCTCAAGCGATCCGCTGCCTCAGCCTCCCGGAGTGCTGGGACAACAGTCATGAGCCACCTCGGTGGGCCACACATTCCATTTTGAGATCCAAATCACATGGGTGGACTTGAGCAGCCCTCAGGGAGAGATCATTCAGCAGCTCACTGCCGACCACGGCCCCAGCCCTGAGTGGTTCCTCCTCTGGGGACCATCCCAAGGGAGCAAGAGCCACCACCACAGCCCCCTACCCACTGCTGCCTGCACTGCTGGGGAAACATTTGGCCCTCCTCTCTGGAGCCTCCTAGGGACAGTCAGGGCCTCAAGGAGGCCATCTATGCCCAACTCTGCCCCAGGTCTCCAATGCCAGGCCCCTCTGAATGTTCTCTCAGTCCCTGTGGGGCAGGCGGCATCACTTCACATTGCCTCTGGGTCGCCCTACATCAACCCTCCCCTGAGCTCCCCAGCGGGGGCTGGATGACTGGATCCAAGCCTGCTGCGTAAGGAGGTGGATGGAAAATATGAAATCCAATGAAGGATTGAACAGCCTCAAAAACAGCCACGTTAAAAAAAAGCATGTGGGTTGGGTGAAGTGGCTTCCAGCCCTTTGGGAGGCCAAGGCAAGAGGATCACTTGAGCCCAGGAGTTCGAGACCAGCCTGGGCAACACAGTGAGACCCCCTCTCCCCAATCTCTTTAAAAAAAAAAAAAATTAGCCAGGCATGGTGGCATGTGCCTGTAGTCCCAGTTACCTGGGAGGCTGAGGTCAGAGGGTCACTTGAGCCCAGGAGTTCAGGGCTGCAGTGAGCGATGATGGCACCACTGCACTCCAGCCTGGGTGACACTGAGGTCCTGTCTCTAAAATCAAACAAACAACATGACACGTTACCCATGAGCACACATCTGCTCAACAGTCCAAAACCAAAGCGGGGCAGAAGCCGCCCACACTGGCACACTGCGGGGTGGCACCGACCCTCAGCTGCTGCTGGCAGGGAGCAGCTTGGCTTAATCTCTCCGGAGGTCAGTGTGGAGGAACAGAGACATCTCAGAGCAGCCCACACCCAAGCTCTGCCATCCCACTTCCGGGGAGAGGAGATGAGGGGAAAACCAAAAGGAACTGGAGCTGTGGGTGCCAGGGCATTGACACCAGCATTGCCCCTAACAGCAGCCCCTCCCCGCCACCACCTGGATGCACACGAGCCGTTACACATCAGCTAATGCGGCCATTACACACGCCCAACTGAGCGGATACAGACCAACACGGCCCACACCCACGCCTCTGAAGAGGACTTGTTTGCTCACAAAAGTTAGTGAGCTCCTTTCCAAACATGTTCACACATTATCTGGCTGAATGTGGTGGCTCACACTTCTAATTCCCAGCACTTTATTATTATTATTATTATTATTATTATTATTATTATTAAGATGGAGTCTCACTCTGTTGCCAAGGCTGGAGTGCAGTGGCACAATTAAGGTTCACTGCAACCTCTGCCTCTGGGTTCAAGCGATTCTCCTGTCTCAGCCTCCTAAGTAGCTGGGATCATAGGCACCCACCACCACGCCCGGCTAATTTTTGTATTTTTAGTAGAGATAGGGTTTTACCATGTTGACCAGGCTGGTCTCAAACTCCTGACCTCAAGAGATCCGCCCACCTGGGCCTCCCGAAGTGCTAGGATTACAGGTGTGAGCCACCACACCCAGCCTAATCTCAGCACTTTGGGGGGGCCAAGGTGAGAGGCTCCCTTGAGGCCAAGAGTTTGAGACCAGCCCGGCCAACATGGTGAAACCCCGTCTCTACTAAAATACAAAAATTCGCCGGTTGTGGTGGTGTGCCTCTGTAATCCCAGCTTCTCGGGAGGCTGAGACAGGAGAATCACTTGAACCGGGGAGGCGGAGGTTGCAATGAGCCGAGAGTGCACCTGGAGCTGAGTGGCAATGGAGCAAGACTCCATCTCAAAACAAAACAAAAATTAGCCGGGCATGGTGGCACGCGCCTGTGATCCCAGTTACTTGGGAGGCTAAGGTGGGAAGATTGCTTGAGCCCAGCAGGAGGTTGCAGTGAGCTGAGATTGCACCACCGTACCCCAGCCTGGGTGACAGAGCGAGACCCTGTCTCAAAAAAAAAAAAAAAAAAAGATTTCCTTAAAATTGCTTTAAGTTTCCCAAGTTAGGGGAACAATATCAACCAGAAAGGTTCCCATTTGCTACTTCCCGAAGGTCTAGACACAGAAATCGCCCCCAGACACTACCCCCTAGGGACCCTCACCTGGGGGGATCCAGGCTCCTCCAGGCAGAAGGAGGGGCCCTGCCTCGGTCAGGATGGGGGAGTTGGTGGCACCAGCTAGAAGGGGCTTTGCAATGCACTGGGTCAACTTCCTCAGTTGACAGAGAAAACCTAAGGCCCAGGGAGGAAGCCCTGAGCACCCTGAGCCGCTGGGTGTGTAGCACACTTGGGGGGCTTCTGGGGTCCTTGTTCTGTCCCAGGGGAACCCAGAGCCCCATACAAGCTTGACAGCCATCAGCCCACTCCTCAGCAGCCACCAGCCCGCTCCCCAGCAGCCACCAGCCTGCTCCCCAGCAGCCCATCCTGACAGACTCACCAGAAAACGCCTGTGCCCTGCTGCATCTTCTGGCCTGGCTGGGCAGGGCCGGCCTTGGGATCTTGAGCCATGTCTAGATCTGGCAGCAAGAGAGCGGGGCAGGTGTGAGAGGCAAGGGAAGGGGCACGGGGGTCGGGGTGCAGGGGGACTGGGCTACAAAAGCACACAGGGCTCCCCTCTTGCTTCTGCCTGGGTCTTCCCTCCAAAGCAGCAAAGCATGCGCCCCCTGCCACCTCCCCACAAGGGCCACAGGCAGCCTGGCCTCTCACAGCCCCAGGCCCCCCACCCAGAGCTGGGGTCAGACCTTAGGGGTCATCCTAGAGGTTCCCCAAGACAAAGAGACAAATGGCTTCAACACAAAACCACCCCAAGGATAGGGAAGGTTGCCCTACTGTTTCCTTCAGACCTGAACCAACTGTCTGATCAACCCCACACCCAGGCCCTGGAATTTAGGGCGCTACCGTCCGAAAGCAGGAGGGGGAAGCCTGGGATCCTCGGGTCCTCTGAGGAGATACCCAGCCCTCGTCTGGGCTAATTCTCAAATGTCCTCTGCTGCCCGCCCAGGGCAGAAAGCCGCTGCCCTGCAGCCCGCCCACTGCTAGCCCGCTGCCAGCCCCCGTCCCACACCTGCCCAAGCTAAGCTCCGGCTCTGGCTACTGCCACCATGGCCAGCGAGGCTCCAAGGAAGAAGCAAAGCAGCACTTCTTCATTTTTGTTTTTTATATTATTTAAATAGAGATGGAGGTCTCATTATATTGCCAAAGCTAGTCTAGCATTCCTGGCCTCAAGTGGTCCTTCTGCTTCAGTCTCACAAAGTGCTGGGAATACAGGCATGAGCCACTGCGCTCAGCCTACTTTTCACAAAATAGTTGAATGTTAAGCTGGGTGCAGTGGGTCATGCCTGTAATCCCAGCACTTTGGGAGGCCAAGGTGAGAGGATTGCTTGAGGCCAGGAGTTCAAGACCAACCTGGCCAACACAGTGAGATCCCCATCTCTGTACAAAAAGAAAAATTGCCGGGTGCGGTGGCTCATGCCTGTAATCTCAGCACTTTGGGAGGCCGAGGCGGGCGGATCACAAGGTCAGGAGATCGAGACCACGGTGAAACCCCGTCTCTACTAAAAATACAAAAAATTAGCCAGGTGTGGTGGCGGGCACCTGTAGTCCCAGCTACTCAGGAGGCTGAGGCAGGAGAATGGCGTGAACCCGGAAGGCGGAGCTTGCAGTGAGCCGAAATCGCGCCACTGCACTCCAGCCTGGGCGACAGAGCAAGACTGTCTCAAAAAAAAAAAAAAAAAAAAAATTATATAAAGGTTTTTTTTTTTTTTTTTTCCTCCCCGAGATGGAGTTTCACTCTTGTTGTCTAGGCTGGAGCGCAATGGCCTGATCTCGGCTCACTGCAACCTCGACCTCCTAAGTTCAAGTGATTCTCCTGCCTCAGCCTCCCAAGTAGCTAGTAGGTGTGCCACCACACCTGGCTAATTTTTGTATTTTTAGTAGAGATGGAGTTTCACCATGTTGGCCAGATTGGTCTCAAACTCCTGACCTCAGGTGATCCACCTGCCTAGGCCTCCCAAAGTGCTGGGATTACAGACATGAGCCACTGTGCCCACCCATAAAATTTTTTAACAAGAATTTAAAGTTCATCAAATTATTGCCCTCAGGACAGGTAACCTCCCAGACCCAAGACCCAGATGATTTACCTTGAAGTCAAAAGGGAAGCATCACAGAAAGTCAAGGTGCCCACAACAAGATGCAGCAGCCACACTGGGCATTCCTTCTGGACTGAACTCAGATGAAAATGCCCCTGGCAGAGGCCGCCCCGATTGTTGGCAGGTTCGAGAGGCCAGTAAGGCCAGTCATGGTGCCTCATGCCTGTAATCCCAGCACTTTGGGAGGCCGAAGCAGGAGGATCACTTAAGCCCAGAAGTTCAAGACAAGTCTGGGCAACATACAGATGCCCATTTCTACTAAAAAAAAAAAAAAAAAAAAGACAAAAATTAGCCAGGCGTGGTAGGTATCATGCATGTAGGTATCTGAGAGGCTGGTGTGGGAGGACCACATGAGCCCAGGAGCTCAAGGCTGCAATGAGCAGCAATTGTACCACCGCACTCCAGTCTGTGCAACAGAGTGAGACCCCAGCTGAAAAAAAGGTCAGTAATGCTTTATGAAATCCTTTTTTTTTTTTTTTTTTTTTTGAGACGGAGTCTCGCTCTGCCGCCCAGGCTGGAGTGCAGTGGCCGGATCTCAGCTCACTGCAAGCTCTGCCTCCCGGGTTTACGCCATTCTCCTGCCTCAGCCTCCCGAGTAGCTGGGGCCACAGGCGCTGCCACCTCGCCCGGCTAGTTTTTTGTATTTTTTAGTAGAGACGGGGTTTCATCGTGTTAGCCAGGATGGTCTCGATCTCCTGACCTTGGGTTCCGCCCGTCTCGGCCTCCCAAAGTGCTGGGATTACAGGCTTGAGCCACCACGCCTGGCTATGAAATCCTATTAAAGTAAATTTGGCAGGTTTGAAATACAAATTAAATGACCCCGCGGCCAGGCGCGGTGGCTCCCACCTGTAAGCCCAGCACTTTGGGAACCCAAGGCAGGTGAATCACTTGAGGTCAGGAGCTTGAGACCAGGCTGGCCAACATGCTGAAACCCTGTCTCTACAAAAACACAAAAATTAGCCAGGCACAATGATGTTTGCCTGTAGTCCCAGTTACTTGGGTGGCTGAGGCAGGAGAATTGCTTGAACCCAAGAGGCAGAAATTCCAATGAGCTGAGATCATGCCACTGCACTCTAGTCTAGTCTAGTAGTCCGCACTCTATTCTGTCTCAAAGAAAAAAAAAAAAAACTCACCCACTTTTTTTTTTTTTTTTGAAGATAGAATCTCCCTCTGTTACCAAGGCTGGAGGGCAGTGGCACAATCATGGCTTCTTGCAACCTTGACCTTCCAGGCTCAAACCATTTTCTAACATCAGCCTCTGCTTCACACCTGTAACTGGGACTACAAGCGTGCACCATCATGCCCAGCTATTTTTTGTTCTGTAGAGATGGGATCTCACTATATTGTCCAGACTAGTCTTGAACTCCTGGCCTCAAGCAGTCTTCCTGCCTCGGCTTCTCAAAGTGCTGGTATTATAGGCATTAGGCAGCACACCCAGATTCACTTTAAAAATTTATGGTGGTATATGGGCCAGGCGTGGTGGCTTACATCTGTAATCCCAGCACTTTGGGATGCCGAGGCAGGTGGGTCATTTGAGGTCGGGAGTTTGAGACCAGCCTAACATGGAGAAATCCTGTCTCTACTAAAAATACAAAATTAGCTGGGCATGTAATCCCAGCTGCTCGGGAGGCTGGGGCAGGAGAACCACTTGAACCTGGGAGGCGGAGGCTGCACCAAACCAAGATTGCACCATTGCACTCTAGCCTGGGCAAACAAGATCAAAATTCCATCTTTTAAAAAAAAAAAAAATTATGGTGGAATATTATAGTTGCCAACAAAACATGCCAGCTAAGTGTCAGCAGGAGGCTTTTTTTTTTTTTTTTTTGAGAAGGAGTCTTGCTGTGTTGCCCAGGCTGGAGTACAGTGGCATAATCTCGGCTCACTGCAAGCTCTGCTTCCCGGGTTTACGCCATTCTCCTGCCTCAGCCTCCCGAGTATCTGGGACTAAAGGCACCCGCCACCACACCCAGCTCATTTTTTGTATTTTTTAGTACAGACAGGGTTTCACCGTGTTAACCAGGGTAGTCTCGATCTCCTGACCTCGTGATCCGCCTGCCTCGGCCTCCCAAAGTGCTGGGATTACAGGCGTGAGCCACCGCGCCTGGCCAGCAGGAGGCATTTTATTTTATTTTATTTTTTTGAGATGCAGTCTAGCTCTGTTGCCCAGGCTGAAGTGCAGTGGCGCGATCTTGGCTCACTGCAAGCTCCGGCTCCCGAGTTCATGCCATTCTCCTGCCTCAGCCTCCCAAGTAGCTGGGACTACAGGTGCCCGCCACCACGCCCAGCTAATTTTCTGCATTTTTAGTAGAGATGGGGTTTCACCGTGTTAGCCAGGATGGTCTCAATCTCCTGACCTTGTGATCTGCCCGCCTCGACCTCCCAAAGTGCTTGGATTACAGGCATGAACCACCGCGTCTGGCCAGGAGGCATTTTAAAGAATACAAAGGAGTCCTATCAGTGTGTACATGGGTGGATAAAATAAAAATAAAAACTAGGCCGGGTGCTGTTGCTCAAGCCTGTAATCCCAGCACTTTGGGAGGCCGAGACAGGTGGATCACGAGGTCAGGAGATCGAGACCATCCTGGCTAACATGGTGAAACCCCCGTCTCTACTAAAAAATACAAAAAAACTAGCCAGGCGAGGTGGTGGGCGTCTGTAGTCCCAGCTACTCAGGAGGCTGAGGCAGGAGAATGGTGTGAACCCAGGAGGCGGAGCTTGCAGTGAGCTGAGATCTGGCCACTGTACCCCAGCCTGGGCGACAGACTGAGACTCCGTCTCAAAAAAATAAAAAAAATAAAAAAAATAAATAATAAAAACAAAGGAGTCCTACACCCTGCATCCATCCTGTGGCGTTGGGCCACAGGAAGCACAAAGCAGGGCTCAAGGGCCATCGTCCCACAGTTGCTGTTTTGATGACACTGGCTCTATGTGCTGCTGCTGATAGTGACAGGAGACAGACAGATCTGAGGCAGATAGGGGTGAGTCCCCCATGAAACCTCACCATGAAGCCAAAAAAAGCCTAAAACCCAGCATCCAGAGTGAGAACTTCTGTTCCTGTTTGTCCACTCTTTCCTGATTGGTTCTTTCTGAATAATGCTTTTTAACCAATCAAAGGTTACCTTTTCCAATGATACCTATGGCCTGCCCCTCCCCATTCTGTGCCCATAAAAACTCCAGACCTAGCCACAATGATAGTAACCACCAGACTTCAGGGGGTTGACCACCCTCGCATCACCTCTCTGCTGAGAGCTGTTTTGTTGCTCAGTAATATTCTTCTCTGCCTTCCTCACTCTTTGTCAGTGTGACCTCGTTCTTCTTGGACATGGCACAAGAAATCAGCACCCACCAAATGTGGGTAGAGGGAAGGCTGTAACATCATGGCCCTGTCCTCCACCAGCTGAGGGCAGCCACCCACATGACAGAAGCAGCAGCAGGGCAGAACCAGCTCCAGAGTCATGGGCCAGAGCAGGACAAGGGGCTGGCAGAGCTGTTAACATGCTGCTGTCCGTCAGGCTGTGGACAGTGGGACTAAAAGAGCTAATTAGCTGGCCAGCCCCAGTGGCTCATGCCTGTAATCCCAGCACTTTGGGAGGCCGAGGAGGGCAGATCACCTGAGGTCAGGAGTTTGAGATCAGCCTGGCCAACGTGGTGAAACCCCGTCTCTACTAAAAATACAAAAATTAGCTGGGCATAGTAGCAGGCACCTGTAATCCCAGCTACTTGGGAGGCTGAGGCACAAGAATCACTTAAACCTGGGAAGCAGAGGCTACAGTGAGCCAAGATCGCATGCCATTGCACCCCAGCCTGGCCAACAAGAGTGAAATTCTCAAAAAAAAAAAAAAAAAGCTAATTAGTTGTAACACCCTCTGGGGCTGTGGGGTCATGGACACCCCTGCCTGGACACCATCACGTTCCCCTCGTCTGGATGCCAGAGTCCACTGTGGAAGTGGCTTGTGACACTCTTGTGGCTCCAGCCACAAGCACCACACAAAGCCCGCTTCTGTGCCAGCACTTGGAATGGCCAACTGGACCCCGCACTCGCTCACTCACACACCCCTCCCACCAGGGACTGGACAGTTACGGTGGCCAGGAGATCCTCTCCAGACAGCAGACCAGGCATGGCCCAGTGGGCCAAATGGACAGCATATCTCCTACAACATCCCCAGGCCCACACAAGGCCTGGGGCAAGGGCGTCACTGGTCGGAGGTCTCCGGCTGACAAGTGACCAAAAAAAAAATCCTACGTCACTGCCTGAAAGGCCCCATCTGCATCTAGAAGGGCAGATGGAGGCTTCCAGTCACATGTGCGGGGCCGAGGCAGGAGAATAGGGTCTGGAGGCAGGGAATTTAAGGCCAATCCATGCTGACTTCCTAAAGCTGAATCAAGGGAAAACAGCAAGGTCTGGGGGAAGGGAATTTAAGTCCAATCCATTTCCTGAAGTTCAATCAAAAGGAAAACTCCTGGGCCTGGGGGCAGGGAACCTGAGGCCAATTAACACCAACTTCCAAAAGCTAAATCAAAAGGGAAAACCCCATCTCCGCATGCCCAAGTAGCAAAGAATCAAAGGCTTCCCTCCCTATCACCCTCCTACCTCCACTGCATCTCAGATGGGAAGGGAGAGTGTCCTGGATTAGCTGCAGGCCAAGCATGGGCCATCCCTTCATATGCATAGGGCGCCAGTTCACATGACCTTTCTGTGAGCCCCAGACCAAATCCTTCATCCAGATAAGGGGTAGCCAATAGAACCTCAAAAGGAGTACTTCAAACCCAGGTGGCCGGGTGCCATGGCTCGCACCTGTAATCCCAGCACTTTGGGAGGCTGAGGTGGGCTGATAACAAGGTCAGGAGTTCAAGACCAGCCTGTCCAACATGGTGAAACCACATCTCTACAAAAAATACAAAAATTAGCTGGGCGTGGTGGTGTTTGTCTGTAATCCCAGCTACTTGGGAGGCTGAGGCAGGAGAATCACTTGAACTCAAGAGGAGGAGGTTGCAGTGAGCCAAGATCATGCCACTGCCCTCCAGCCTGGGTGACAGAGAGACTTCTCAAAAAAATAAAATAAAAATAAAATAAAATAAATAAAAATTAAAAAATAAAATAAAAATAAAAAATAAAATAAATAAATAAAATAATAAAATACATAAATTTAAAAAATAAAATAAAACAAGGCTGGGCACGATGGCTCAAGCCTGTAATCCCAGCACTTTGGGAGGGCGAGACGGGCGGATCACGAGGTCAGGAGATCGAGACCATCCTGGCTAACACGGTGAAATCCCACCTCTACTAAAAAATACAAAAAACTAGCTGGGCGAGGTGGCGGGCGCCTGTAGTCCCAGCTACTCGGGAGGCTGAGGCAGGAGAATGGCGTAAACCCGGGAGGCAGAGCTTGCAGTAAGCAGAGATCTGGCCACTGCACTCCAGCCTGGGCAACAGAGTGAGACTCCGTCTCGAAAAAATAAATAAATAAAACAAAATAAATAAAAAATAATAAAATAAAATAAATAAAATAAAATAAAACTCAGGAAACTTTGTAACCAGGCTCTGGAGCCGCTTGCTCAGGCCTACTCCCACCCTGCAGAGTGCTTTATGTGTTTCATAAATTTCTGCTTTCACTGCCTCCTTCCCGTGTTTCTTTCCTATGTTACTTTGTGGGTTTTGCTCAATTCTTTGTTCAAAATGCCAAGGACCTGGACAGCTCACACTCACAGCCCTGCTTCCCGGAACAGGCCTGGCTGAGTTCCAGCTGTGCAGTGAAGCCAAACTGGGGGAGGCAGGCGACAGACCCTGGACTCCCTCTCATGATCTAGACAGAGATGGAGTCTGGGGGTACACCTGGTCTCAGACCAGCCCCGGATTCTTTTGTGACCTGAAGGCAGTTGGCTGGCCATTGGAGCTGGCAGAGTCCCTCGAACGATTTGGGGAAGGAGTCTCTGCGGCAATGTTTAGAATCACATCTGCGGCAGAGTGAGGAACCCCCTGGCTGCTGAACCAGGGGTGTCCGTGAGCCAGGACCGCTGGGCACCAAGGGCCGAATCCAGGCTCCTCTGCCCCAGGACCCGAGGTATGCTGTGACTGCGGGAACAGGCAGGACTCCATCCCCTTATTCCCACATGCAGTCACACCCAGACGGGCCCACTTGGAAGGACCCTGCACTTCATTTACGCTCTGCTGTCCTCATCTTGAAATTGTAAGCATGGGCCGGGCGCAGTGGCTCAAGCCTGTAATCCCAGCACTTTGGGAGGCCGAGACGGGCGGATCACGAGGTGAGGAAATCGAGACCATCCTGGCTAACATGGTGAAACCCCGTCTCTACTAAAAATACAAAAAATTAGCCGGGCGAGGTGGCGGGCACCTGTGGTCCCAGCTACTGGGGAGGCTGAGGCAGGAGAATGGCGTGAACCCGGGAGGCGGAGCTTGCAGTGAGCTGAGATCCGGCCACTGCACTCCAGCCCGGGCGACAGAGCGAGACTCCGTCTCAAAAAAAAAAAAGAAATTGTAAGCACATGCCTGTAATCCTACCACTTTGGAAGGCCGAGGCAGGTGGATCACCTGAGGTCAGGAGTTCGAGATCAGCCTGCTGGAGAAACCCTGTCTCTACTAAAAATACAAAAATTAGCCAGACGTGGTGGCAGGCACCTGGAATCCCAGCTACTTGGGAGGCTGAGGCAGGAGAATCACTTGAACCTGGGAGGCAGAGGTTGCAGTGAGCAGAGATCATGCCACTGCACTCCAGCCTGGGTGACAACAGATTCCGCCTCAAAAAAAAAAAAAAAAAAAAAAAAAAATTCTTAGTAACTTTTGAATATTTGAATAAGGGCCTCACATTTTCTCACATTTTCATTCTGTACCAGGCCCCGCAAATGATGTAGCTGGCCCTGCACAACCGCCTTGCTCACCAGTTGCCCAAAGTGACTGACCTGGAAGGATCCTTCAGGCTCTGAAGCCTGCGGTGCTTATGTCTTGGGAACTGCAGTCTTCACTCTGAACAAAGGGCAGCCAGGTGGAAGAGGCTGGGGACAGGCCCAGAGGAACCTCACAGGCTCTGTCTTTCCCTTCCACCTGGTGGGCTGGGCTCCCCTCCAGCAAGCTTGTTTCAGACCAAGGGGTATATTCTCCCAGTGAGGTGACAAAGTCAGGAGGAAGGAAACCTCGGGGCGGGCTGGAGAGCTCTTCGCTGAGCTTGTCCACTGTTCCTGGTGTTCCCACTGTGCAGAGGAAAAGGTGACTCCCCAAGCAGTGAGCTCTCCCGCTTCCCAGCCCAGGCTCTGTCTGCCTTGGCCGAGGCTGGACTGGGCTGGCTGACCGCCTGTGGGCAGCCACGCACCTCAGGATGCTGCACTGCAGCCTGACCCTATAGAAAGCCAAGTCCAAACGCTGCTCATTAACCTCCACCCCCAAGAATCAGGCTGCTTGGCCTTGTCTCTGCTGTGGCCCCAGCACTTGAGCCCTACCTGCCACACTGGGAACTTCAATGGCCAGTTAGGGATGGCATCTAAGCCACCTTTGCAACATTGGCCCTGGAACAGGCTGTTGCATGTGGAGCTCAGCAACTGTTCCTCCAAGTGCCTCAGGACCCGATTCCCTCTCATCATCCCTGGAATAGCTTTTCCTTCTGAGGTGCTCAGGACAGGGGGGACGCAGGCCTCCTGCTCCCAAGAAGCAGAGAAGAGGACATGGGGCTGCAGGGCCAACACAGGGAGAGAGTCCTCCAGAGTCCTCCTCCTGCCACCTGGTCTTTGCAGCTGTGGTCAGCCCTGGAGGCAGGAGACACAGCCCTAGGGTTCTGCGGCAGCGCCTGCCCCCTTCCTCCAAGATGGCATTCTGGGTGCTCTGAGCAAAACTGGACGCTGGCAGGAAGCAGCTCAGCCCCGGCCTTCACCGGAAGGGCAGGCCCCCTCTCCTGACCTGGGGCCTCCCAGGCCCTCCTTTGGCATGTACTGAACTGTTTACGGAACCATCTGTGCCACCAGGCCATCTCCGTCTTCCCTCCCAGGCTGAGATGGAATGGACAGAGCCGCTCTTTGGATCTCCCTGTCCCTGTGCAAGGCCAGGGAAGCAGAGGGCGAGGGAGGAGCTGGCAGGAGCAGCACTGCTTTGGCTCGGCAGCCTGCACCTTCAAAACCAGATAGAACAGGAAAATCGGACTCCAGGACTGGGAGGGCAATGAGTCCAAATGCCCTCCCCCTCCTAGCTCTCACCCAGAAGTCCTCTAAGATGCCAGAATGAGGGCTTTTCATCTTTACTTTCCTCCTGAAACCTGGGACCCCATGAAATTAACAAGGAGCAAGTGAGTACTTCCTGGAGGAAGCTCCACCTCTCAGCTGCTCTGCTTCTCAGGGACATCGACCCCAGCACTACAGGCGCCTGCCACCATGCCCAGCTAATTTTTTCTATTTTTTAGTAGAGACGGGGTTTCACCGTGTTAGCCAGGATGGTCTCGATCTCCTGACCTTGTGATCCGCCCACCTCAGCCTCCCAAAGTGCTGGGATTACAGGCATGAGCCACTGCACCCGGCCTGTGTTTTTGAGACAGAGTTTCACTCTGTTGCCGAGGCTAGGGTGCAGTGGCGCAATCTTGGCTCACGGCAGCCTCCACCTCCCGGGTTCAAGGATTCTCCTGCCTCAGCCTCCTGAGTAGCTGGGACTACAGGCACCCACCACCACACCTGGCTAATTTTTGTATTTTTAGTAGACGGGGTTTAACATAGTTTAACTATGTTATCCAGGTTGGTCTCAAACTCCTGACCTCAAGTGATCCACCCACCTCAGCCTCCCAAAGTGCTGGGATTACAGGCATGAGCCACCGAACCCGGCCCGAGCTTGTCCTTTCCGTCTCCTACAACACCTGGCCCACCCTGAAAGTCACATCTCCCCCCTTCTCCAGTCTCAGGATAAACAACAGCAGCACTTCTCGGAGAAATCTGCACACTGGAGGATACTTTCCAAAGTCCTTTCACATTTTGTAGAGGAACCCTGTGACCTAAGAAGAGCAAATATCTTCACCCCATTTCTCAGATGAGTAAACAGAAGCCCAGGGAGACACAGTTACCTTGCACAAGGCCAGAAGTGGGGATGTAATCAATCCACGCTTGATTCCTAGGCATGGAATCTTTCCAATACCCTAGTGCTCACCCACACTCTCCCCCAGCACTGTTTCTTTAAGTCTGTCAATGTCTAGCCAGCAGCGAAACCCAAACCTTCGTGGAGCCTGAAACAAACATCTGCAACTGTGCTGGAAACAGAAGTCACACAGCAGGCACTGTGTTCAGGTTCAAAGCATATAGCAATGGTATGTGAGCCAGGCATGGTGGCTCACACCTGTAATCCCAGCACTTTGGGAGGCCGAAGTGGGAGGATCATTTGAGGTCAGGAGTTCGAGACCAGCCTGGACAACGTGGTAAAACCCCATCTCTACTAAGGTAAAAAAAATTAGCTAGGTGTGGTGGCACGTGCCTGTAATCCCAGATAGTCGGGAGGCTGAGGCAGGAGAATCGCTTGAACCCAGGAAGCAGAGGTTGCAGCAAGCCAAGATCACACCACTGTACTCCAGCCTAAACAGAGTGAGACTCCGTCTCAAAAAAGAAGAAAGGATGAATGGTGTGTGGAGAGGCCCATCCAGGACCACAACAGCCTGCTTCAGGGGCTGCCTTGGGCTGTTCCCACTTACCAGGCAATTTTAATTTCCTGCACTTTTTTCACCTACATCAAAGATGTATAGGGCCGGGCACAGTGGCTCATGCCTGTAATCCCAGCACAGTGGGAGGCTGAGACAGGCAGATTGCTTGACCCCAGGAGTTTGAGAACAACCTGAGCAATATGGCAAAATCCCATCTCTACTAAAAATATAAAAAATAGCCGGGTGTGGTGATGTGCCTCTGTAGTCCCAGCTACTCATGAGGCTGAAGCAGGAGAATCACTTGAGCTCCAGCGGTTGAGGCTGAAGTGAGCTGAGGTCACTTCACTGCACTCCGGCCTGAGTGAGAGTGAGAACCTCAGGGGGAGACGGGGAGAAGGGGGAGAAGGGGGGGAAGGGGGGAAGGGGGGGAAGGGGGGGAAGGGGGAAGAGAGAGAGAAAGGAAGTCAGGTAGAAAAGAAAAAGAGAAAGAAAAAAGAAAAAGAAAAGAAAGAAAAAGATTGAGAAAGAAGAAAAAAGGAAAGAAAAAAAAAGAGAAAAAGAAAAGAGAACAAGAAAAAAGAAAAGAAAAAGAAAAAAATGCTGCATGGGTTTAAAGACAAGAGGCAACTGAAACTGATTCAAGGCGTGCTGGGAAGTCAGGTGGGCCACCCCTGTGCTTCCCGCGGCCAGATCACCTTCTGGAGGTACCATTGGTTTTGGGCCCCTCTCTCAGCCTTCTCCACCGGAGAAGACAGCTCTACACCAGAGAGTGAGGGTGGGAACCTGCTCACTGCTGTCTGCTCAAGGCTGGGCATGAGGCAGGTGCTCAATAGGGGTCTGGGGAATAAATGAATGAACCATCACAAGGCCAAGCACCTGGAAGCGGGCTGGAGATGCTTGCTCGGGACTCCTGGCTCAGACAGCTCACCAGGTGGAGTTCCTCCTGCATTGCCACAGCTGAGTGCGTGGAGCACGGGTAGGGCAGCTAATGAGCAGGGTCATCATGAATGACAGATGACACCAGGACAGGGGAGGTCAGTAGCCAGATGGGAAGAAAGCAGAATGAAACAGCAGTCAGCCGAGTGCAGTGGCTCAAGCCTGTAATCCCAGCACTTTAGGAGGCAGAAGCAGGTGGATCACCTGAGGTCAGAAGTTTGAGATTAGTCTAGCCAACACGGTGAAACCCCATCTCTACTAAAAATACACAAAATTAGTCGGGTGTGGTGGCACACACCTGTAATCCCAGCTACTCAGGAGGCTAAGGTAGTAGAATCGCTTGGACCCGGGAGGTGGAGGTTGCAGTGAGCCGAGATCGCACCACTGCACTCCCGCCTGGGCAACAGAGCAAGACTAGTCTCCAAAAAAAAAAAAAAAAAAAAATAGGGGCCACATCGATGGAAGGACAATAAAGAAATTGAGTCCAGGCGCAGTGGCTCACATCTGTAATCCCAGCACTTTGGGAGGCCGAGGTAGGTGGATCACCTGAGGTCAGGAGTTCGAGACCAACCTGACCAACATGGAGAAACCCTGTCTCTACTAAAAATACAAAAATTAGCTGGGCGTGGTGGCATATGCCTGTAATCCCAGCTACTCGGGAGGCTGAGGCAGGAGAATCACTTGAACCTGGGAGGCGGAGGTTGTGGTGAGCTGAGATCGCGCCATTGCACTCTAGCCTGGGTAACAAGAGTGAAACTCTCTCAAAAAAAAAAAAAAAAGAAAGAAAGAAAAGAAAAGAAAAAAAAAAGAAAAAGAAAGAAAGAAGAAATTGGGCCAGGCACAGTGGCTCGTGCCTGTAATCCCAGCTCTTTGGAAGAATGAGGTAGGAGGATTGCTTGAGCCCAGGAGTCTGAGGGTGCAGTGATCACGCCATTAAACTCCAGCCTGGGTGACAGAGTGAAGAGCTGTCTCCCCACCCCCATCCCCCAAAAAGAGAAGGTAACTGGGCAAAGAAGTTATTTTTAGTCAAGACTGGCTTTCATCATATTGGTGAGGCTGATCTTGAACTCCTGACCTCAGGTGATCCACCCACCTCGGCCTCCCAAAGCGTTGGGATTACAGGCATGAGCCACGGTGCCCAACCTCGTCTTCTCATTTAATCCTCACAACCATCTCACAAAGCAGGTGCTATTAATACCCGCGTCTTACAGAACGGTTAACAGATGTGTCCAGGGCTGCATGGAGAACTTGAGAAAGCAATGAGATCTCACTCCCCTGCCCCGTGACCAATACCCTGTTCCAAGAAGTTAGATGACATCACAGATACTCAGGGCACCGAGATGCAGGCAGGGCCTAGTCCTGCCAGCTCCAGGCCTTGCTGCCTTCATACCAGGCTGCTCTCTACTCACTTCACCCTGCACGGAATGCAATGGTGAGGCCCTGGTCACAACATGGGGCTGACGAAGCCAGCACTGTAGGCTGAGTCCCAGATCAGGTGGCTTTTTTTTTTTTTTTTTCCTGAGACGGAGTTTCAGTCTTATCCAGGCTGGAGTGCAATGGCGCCCTCTCAGCTCACTGCAACCTCTGCCTCCTTGTTCAAGGAATTCTCCTGTCTCAGCCTTCCCGAGTAGCTGGGATTACAAGCGCCTGCCACCACACCTGGCTAGTTTTTGTATTTTTAGTAGAGACGGGGTTTCATCACATTGGTCAGGCTGGTGATCCGCCCACCTCGGCCTCCCAAAGTGCTGGGATTTACAGGCGTGATTCACCGCGCCCGGCCGTTGTTGTTGTTTTTTTTTTTTTTTTTTTTTTGAGGAGTCTCACTCTGTCATCCAAGCAGGAGTGCAATGGTGGTCTTGGAGTGCAGGCTTGTCTTGAACTCCTGACCTCAGGTGATTTGCCCACCTCGGCCTCCCAAAGTGCTGGGATTACAGGCGTGAGCCACCACGCCCAGCCCAAGGTGGCTTATTGCAGTGGGTGTGAGCCATTATTCTGGTACCCCACATCTGAACGTCCTTCCCGTGTTACAGGTGTCCCCAGACTTTGAGACAGAGCTTGCCTTACCTGAAAGAAGCTGAAAATGACCTTTTTTCTGCCTCCCTTCCCTGGCCTCCCTTGCGGCTTGGGCCTGGGTACTGACTTAGCTCTTCCAATCAGACACATACACCCAACTTTGTTTTTTGAGACAAGATCTCACTCTGTCACCCCGGCTGGAGTATAGTGGCACAATCTCCCACCTCAGGCTCCTGAGTAGCTGGGACTACAGGCGTGCCACCATGCCCACTAATTTTTGTATTTTTTGTATAGATGGCGCTTCACTATGTTGCCAGGCTAGGCTCAAGTGATCCTACTGCCTCAGCCTCCCAAAGTGCTAGGATTACAGGCATGAGCCACCGTGTCCAGCCTGTTTCGTTTTTAAGAGACAGAGGGCCGGGCGCGGTGGCTCAAGCCTGTAATCCCAGCACTTTGGGAGGCCGAGACAGGCGGATCACGAGGTCAGGAGATCGAGACCATCCTGGCTAACACGGTGAAACCCCGTCTCTACTAAAAATACAAAAAAAACTAGCCGGGCGAAGTGGCGGGCGCCTGTAGTCCCAGCTACTCGGGAGGCTGAGGCAGGAGAATGGCGTAAACTCGGGAGGCGGAGCTTGCAGTGAGCTGAGATCTGGCCACTGCACTCCAGTCCGGGCGACAGAGCGATACTCCGCCTCAAAAAAAAAAAAAGAGACAGAGGTCTTACTCTGTCACCCAGGCTGGAGTGTAGTGGTGTGATCATAGCTCACTTTAGGCTTGAACTCCGGGGCTCAAGTGATTCTCCCACTTCAGCCTCTCAATAGCACGCCACCATGCCCAGCTATTTTTTTTTTTTTTTCTTATTTTTTGGCTAGATGGGGTCTCACCCTGTTGCCCAGGCTGGTCTCAAACTCCTGTTCTCAAGTGATCCTCTTGCCTTGGCCTCCCAAAGTGCTGGGATTATAGGCATGAGCCACCGCACCTGGCCTTCACTTTGAATTAAAGTGGCAGACAGGAAGAAGCATCATCTCAACAATTGATGGTGACAGCGGCAGCGACTACATCCAGCTTTCACAGGTGGCAGCTTCTGTCCCCCTTCGGGGGTGCCAATTGTAGCTTCTGTGCCAGCACAGGGGTCTTCATCCGGCCAGCTTTGCCCAATGGCCTCTTCCAGATTTGATTTTCTGACCCTTTCAGAGCTCCTGGGAACTAGCCAGTACCTCTGACAAACTCCTTTTCTGCGTAGAGTTGCCAGAATTTTCTGTTGCTTAAAACTAAGAACCTATATTCTCAGAAAAACAGGACCAGGACTGGGCAGAGCAAGAAGCCCCGAAGGAAATAGGAGAAATTGAAGGCTGGAAAGTGGCCAGAGGACAGTGAAAATCCAGCCAGTATTAAGGGACAGGACACCAGCAGCCCCATGGCGCACCCTGGCAAGACAGCTAATCCCACTGTCCCCTGGAACAAAGCACCCATCAAAGGCAAGGCTGTGGGGGACCTAACGCCTCCTGCTATAGAAGAGGATAAAAACTACACTGAAGTCACTATCTCCCGGGCAGGGCGGTCATGTTAACAGCGCCACACAGCTTAAATGAAAAGAGACGAGCTCAGAATCAAATTCTTGGCTTGCCGGGCGCGGTGGCTCAAGCCTGTAATCCCAGCACTTTGGGAGGCCGAGACGGGCAGATCACGAGGTCAGGAGATCCAGACCATCCTGGCTAACACGGTGAAACCCCATCTCTACTAAAAAAAATACAAAAAATTAGCCGGGCGAGATGGCGGGCGCCTGTAGTCGCAGCTACTCGGGAGGCTGAGGCAGGAGAATGGCGGGAACCCGGGAGGCGGAGCTTGCAGTGAGCTGAGATCCGGCCACTGCACTCCAACCTGGGAGACAGAGCGCGACTCCATCTCAAAAAAAAAAAAAAAAAAAAAAAAAAAAATTATTGGCTCAAGGCATGGTTAGAAAACCGGAGTGTGCCTGGCCAAAATGGCGAAACCCTGTCTCCACTACAAATACAAAAATTAGCTTGGTGTGGTGGCGGGCGCGTGTAATCCCAGGTACTCAGGAGGATACTCAGGCTTGTACCCCGGGAGGCGGAGGTTGCAATGAGCCGAGATTCCGCCACTGCACTCCAACCTGGGCAACAAGAGCAAATCTCCATCTCAAAAAAAAAACAAAAAAACAAACCCGAGACTGGGCAATTTATACAGTAAAGAGGTTTAATTGACTCACAGTTCCGCACGGCTGGGGAGGCTTCAGGAAACGTACAACCGTGGATGAAGGGGAAGCAGAAACCTCCTCCACTGGACAGTCAGGAGGGCGTGAGCGTGAGAATGTGGAACTGCCATGCTTTAAAACCATCAGATCTCGTGAGAACTCACTCACTGTCACGAGAACAGCATGAGGGAAACTGCCCCCATGATGCAAGTACCTCCACCTGGTCCATCCCTCGACACGTGCGGATTATAATTTGAGATGAGATCTGGTTGGGGACACAAAGCCTAACCATATTGGTGGGAGGGATGGCAGTTATTTTCAGGGTGGGCTGTATCCTCTTCCTCCAGCCTACATCTCCTGCTTCCCAAGCTGGTCACCTGGATGCCCTGGGTGACCTGAGAAGCCAGGTGCTAAAGATGTCAGGACCTCAGTCGGGCTGGGTTCCCCCTTCTCCATTTCACTTGAGGGAGGAAGAGACTTTCATGAGCAAGAGCTAGCCGGCAGCTAGAATTTCCCTATAATGACCCTGCCGCAAAGGAGCAAAGGAGTCTTCTTATAAGCCCCACCCCTCATTTTCTCCAGAATTAAATAACAAGTCAGATCCTTGCAAATCTAGGAGGGTACTGAATCATCAAAAAACTCCAGGGAGAAGATACTGAATCACCAAAAGAAACAAAAGATTTTGCTAATTGATATTGGCTTACAGTATATGGTTGGCTAAAATTTTTTTTTACTTGATATTGGCAAAAATCTGGGAAGCTGATCTGAGAATGAATTCTGAGGGTGCAGGACGGGCGAAGAGGAAGGGGATGTTAGATAGGGATGAATGTACTGATATTGAGGATTCCACAGGGACAGCTTGAGAAGCTGGGATTACAGGCGTGAGCCACTGCATTAATGTAGTACTTTCTTCTTCTTTTTTTTTTTTTTTTTGAGACGGAGTCTCACTGTGTCTCCCAGGCTGGAGTGCACTGGCACAATCTTGGCTCACTGCAAGCTCTGCCTCCCGGATTCACGCCATTCTCCTGCCTCAGCCTCCCCAGCAGCTGGGACTACAGGCGCCCACCACCAGGCCTGGCTAATTTTTTTGTATTTTTTTAGTAGAGACGGGGTTTCACCGTGTTAGCTGGGATAGTCTCGATCTCCTGACTTCGTGATCCACCTGCCTCGGCCTCCCAAAGTGTTGGGATTACAGGCGTGAGCCACCGCACCCGGTCTAATGTAGTACTTTAAATGCTGAAATCAGGACAGTGCCAGGCAAACTCGGACAACTGGTCAACCTAGCTGTTAAGTAACTAACTTGCTCTAAATCAGTTATTAAGCAGCAGGCCCTGTATCCAAATCCAGGTGGGCTGACTTCAGACTCAAAATTGTTTGCTTTTGCCAGTGGTTCTCAATCTTGAGCATGCAAACCTGGAGGCCGTGTTAAAATTCAGATAGCCCCCTCTTCAGGGTCTACAATTCAGTAGGTTGGGGCAGCCTAGAATTTGCCTAACAAGCTCTCTGGTGATGCTGACACTGCCGGACTAGGAACCAACTAAGAAGATCTTTGTACTCGTCTTTTTCACCTCCAGATAAGGACTTTTTAACTTTTATTTTGTGAGACAAGGTCTCAATCTCTCTCTCAGGCTGAAATACAGCTTATGATCATGGTTCACTGCAACCTCAAACTCTTGGGCTCAAGCAATCCCCTGCCTCAGCAATACAAATGAACATATTGGAGGCCAGGTGTGAGACTCCACCTCAAAAAAAAAAAAAAAAAAAAAAAAGTAAAGCAATAGGGCTGGGTGGGGTGACTCATGCCTATAATCCCAGCACTTTGGGAGGCCGAGGCGGGCAGATCACAAGGTCAGGAGATAGAGACGGTCCTGGCTAACACAGTGAAACCCCATCTCCACTAAAAATACAAAAAATTAGCCAGGCATGGTGGTGGGCGCCTGTAGTCCCAGCTACTGGGGAGGCTGAGGCAGGAGAATGGGGTGAACCGGGGAGGCGGAGCTTGCAGTGAGCTGAGATCCGGCCCCTGCACTCCATCCTAAGTAAAGAAATAAAACAATGGCTACTCCATAAAGCAGCCTCCAGGGCTGCTGGTTGCTCATTTTTATGGTTATTTCTTGATGATATGCTAAACAAGGGGTGGATTATGCATGCCTCCTCTTTTTGACCATGTAGGGTAACATTCTGGTGTCCCCACGGCATTGTAAGCGGTCATGGCGCTGGTGGGAGTGTAGCAGTGAGGATGTCCAGAGGTCATTCTCATCGGCATCTTGGTTTTGGTTGGTTTTGGCCGGCTTCTTTACTGCTTTACTGCCAACCTCCCATCTCATCCTGTGACTTAGAAATGCCTCAACCGTCTGGGAACGCAGCCCAGTAGGTCTCAGTCTCATTTTACTCAGCGCCTACTCAAGATGGAGTTGCTCTGGTGCAAAGGCCTCTGACAGAAGCTAAACACAGGTGGGGGCTTTCTAAGAAGCAGATCCAATGCCTACTGCCCTTCCTCACTCCCCTAATAGATGTAGGGCACCACGTAATTGTACAGACTGAGGGACATACTCTGGGTGAGAAGAGCTTACCCTATCAAGGAAAAGTAAGTTCCCAGATGAAACACCCCAGATACAAACGTATTGTAAGTCAGGCTTTGTAAGTTTTCCAAAACTCACTACAGGGGTCCCCTTTGAGGTGCAGAATCTTCCTGTATCACAATAATCATGATTCCTTTGCCAAGGCCTTTTGATGTCATGGTCCGTGTTTTCCTCCGGATCCTTGGGCATGCGGAGGCAGAAGCAGAGCCTAGCAGAGTGAGCGACAAACGCAAGGGAGGCTGCAGCGGGGAGGGAGCGAGGGCGGCCCAGGGCCCAGCCAGGCGGGAGCCGCGGAAGAGGAGGACCAGCCAGCCAAGGGCGGGCGGCTCCAGAAGAGGCCCGGGACTCCCCAGTTTCCCAGCCTCTCGCACCCCACGCGGATCCCTGCCCCGACGCTGATTCAGGGGATCAAAGCTTCGGAATGGGGCAGACCGCGGCGGTGACTGGAGGCACCCCCGTTTCTCTGGGTGTGGCCTGCGGACCCCCTCGGAAGCAGGTCGTCCCGCACCGGTGTCTGCCCCCGGGCCCCAGGGACACCTGCACCCGCCCCACTCACGACGGCGTGTCCGGTCCCCAACCAGGCGTGGGCCGGGGTGCGAAGGTCGCGGTTCGGCCGCCCAGCCCGTGCTGTCCCCACCGCCCCCAGGCTTCGGGCAGCGCGCGCCCGGGCCACCCACCTCCCGCGGGCATGCGCAGGGCGGCCTCTCCCGACGCTGCGGCCGCGGCCTGGGAGGGCTGAGCGCCTTCGGGGGCGGTAGAGAGAGCTGGAGGCATCTGTGTGATCGCCCCGCTTAGGTCCGCGCTGAGTCGGGACGCAGCACAGCTGCCCGCGCCCGCTTGGACAGGCGAAGCCCTGGGAAGCAGTGGGAGAAGGAAAGACTGGGCCGGCGCCGGGCCGTGCGCCTGGAACCCCAGCGCTTTGGGAGGCCCACGATGGCGGATCGCTTGAGCCCAGGAGTTCGGGACCAGCCTGAGCAACACGGTGCCACCCCGTCTCTACAAAAAACACAAAAATTAGTGTGGCGCGGCAGTGTGGACCTGTGGTCCCAGCTACTTGGGAGGCTGAGGCAGGAGGATCGCTTGAGCCTGGGAGTTCGAGGCTGCAGTGAACCCTGATTGCATCCCTGCACTCCAGCCTGGGCGACAGAGCGAGACCCTGTCTCAAAAAGAAAAATAAATAAATAAACGACAGCCAGACTCACTGGATTTGACTCCCAGCTGTGTGATCTTGTGCAAGTCAATCTCTCTGTGCCTCAGTTCTTCAGCTGTAAACTGGGATAGTGATAACTTCTTGTGCAGTGGCGTCTGAGGAGCTGGGTGAGGGAGCGGGACTGCACAGATTCTGACCACCATCGGTCCAGGTGCGATGACACTCCGCCAGTGGGGGCAAGACACATGCGTGGTCTCCCAGACATCCGGAGCAGCTTCCATTAATACCCTGCCTGCCTGGGCCCAGCCATGAGAACTGCCCCTCGCCGAGGCAGAGTCTGGTCTTCCTCTTCTTGGGGAGCCCCAGAACTTCCAGAGAGTGTCCTGGACCATGAAGGCGACCAGGAAAGGGAATAGGTGGGTGGAGGCCTCTGCAGTGAAGCCTCAGGCCCCCTCTGGTCTCTCCAGGGTGGTCCTGGATCATCTGAATTTCCCTTTGAAATGAGCATGCACAGGTTCAGCTGATTCACAACTTAGTTTAATACCGAGTGGGGTTCATGCCACAGGGAAGCTCCGCTGCCCCACAGGGCCTGGGCCAGTTAGAAGAGAGCAGCCTCTTTGGACCACTGGCGGGGTCTTCTCCTTCAGCATCTAATACTCACTCCCTGGCCCCCACTGGCCTCCATGCCTCTCTCTGCCCAACTTCCAGCATTGTGCAAGGTCTAAGACCTCTTTGGACATGAGGCATGTGGTCTTAACCTGGCCCTTGTTCCAGACAGGTGGGCAGACAGGTAAGCAGAGCCGGTGCACCCAGGGCAGGCGAGGGAGCCGTGTGGCCAGGCCTCAGGACCCTGGACCCCACCGGGAGATGTGCTCCTGGGCTGGAAGGAAGCAGAAGAGAGCAGGGCCCGATGGCAGCCCAGGCAGTCCCAAAATGGGGGCCCTGCTGCACTCAGCCTGGAAGTGCCCATGGCCGTGGCTCCTGTGATGCTCCCGACCTTCCTAGCAGGGGCTGCTGGGAGCTGGTGCCATGCCAGGTTTCACCTCTGCCTCCACCATAGTTCATGGGGCTCCCAGGAACACCAAGGAACCCAACAGGTTCCCAGGCAGTAGCTTTCATGACAGGAGGAGAGGGTCCTTGGAGAAATTCCCTGCAGAGCTGCAGCTCTAGTCCTGCCTGTGTGGCCTTGCTGTGTGATGCTGGGCCTGTCGCTGCCCCTCTGGGCTCAGGAGCCCACAGGTACAAGGCCCTGAGCAGGGCATCCTCCCTGGCCCCGTGTGCCCAGACCCGCCCTGAACCTGCCACCTAGATACCCTTGCAGGCTGGACCGGGTCAGCAGCACCCCCAGGGACAGGGATCAGAGAAGGGGAGCCTCAGGAAAGCCCTCACCAAACTGGCAGATGTAACGGTTTCGGGTTTTGCAGCGCTGGTCGTTCCAGTTGAAGGCAGCTGATGCCTGCAGCTCCACGCAGTTGCCAAACCTGCAGGCCAGGGTGTGGTGCTCAGGAGGGAAGAGTGGAGTCAGGGGTCTGGGAGAGGCCTAAACTCTCCAGCCATCAGGACCCTGCATCTCAGGGGCTCCAGGGCCCCCACCTGCAGATGGGGCTGCTGGGAACCAGGCCCATCCCCGAGCCCCCATCCCTGCTTCCCAGACCACTTCTCAGGGAAGCCCCTTCCTGGGGTGGGAGCTCTGCCTACCCCATGGCAGCCACGCCAGCCTGTGGGGACGGTGTGGACTGGAATAGACAGCCCCACTTGAGAGGTATACCTGGGAACCCAACAAGGCCGACTACCTCCAGGCAATAGGCCAGGGGCACAGGCCGGCTGCCGGCAAGGAGGGCTGGCTAAAATCACTGGAGCCCTTGGTGGCCTGGCAGCAGGACCACCTCCACCCCGGCCCTGGGCATTCCTGGGCTTTGAAGAGCAGGGTGGGGCCACATGACCAGAGGGTTCTTGGTCCAGGATGGCTGGTGGGTCCGCAGGTGCGGGGTTGTATTGTGAATGACTGCAGGGGGCGTGACAGCTAAGGAATGCTGGCGTCAGTGTAACTGATGCAGGCAGAGGGCACGCGGAGGGAGGGGTGAGTGGATGAGAGTTGGAGGGATGGAGTCACAGCCAGGGGACACTGGGGATGGACAGATGGATGGAGGCTTCCTGGGCCCCTCTCTCCCACGTGACATGCCTTCCAGCTTGCATCTCCCTCACCACAGCACTGGCCCACACCAGCTGTGCCCACAACTCTCTGGCACCTGGGCAGGCACCAGGGAAGGCTCAGATCTTCAAAGGACCCAGTCAGGCAGCAGGATGGGGTGGGGGGCTCTTCAGTGTAGCCTGGGGGCTCTGCCAGGCAGGCCCGAGTGAGAAGGAGGCCCAGGGGAGGGAGTCACCCCACACTCACCCCTGGTTGTCAGGCTGCCCAAAGGCAAAACTGGTGAAGGCCTGGTGCTCCCCTGTGGCCCAGCGGAAGGAGTCCTTGGCAGTCTTATAGGTGAGCCCTGGGCCGGGATAGTTGAGGCTGGCCCATGGCCAGAGGTCCCCCGGCCCACTCAGACCCTGGAGTCTGCTGCCAGCTGCTTTGCTGGTCCCTCCTGCCAGTGCTGGCAGCCCCCATGTGCTCCCTACCTGGGCCCTCCCCGGGAAAGGGGGTGAGCAGCCGGCCCCGCTCTGGGCTCCAGGCCCTTACCACACCCTCGCCATCTGCTGGCAGCTGCCACAGCCCAGGGTTCCTGCAGCAGGGTGGGGCATCACAATCCCTTACTCGCCACACCCCCAATCAGCCGGGCACTCACCGATCCAGAAGTTCCTGGTCTTGAAGTCACTGTCAGTCACCTCGTTGGTGGTCTCCAGGCGGCCCAGGTAGAAGGCGAGGATATCCTGCACTTTCTGGCTCTTGATCTGTGCCAGCACCCCACCTTTCCTCTGTAACCCCAGCCCAGGTCACATAGGCAGGGCTTCGAGGAAGGCTGCCCCTTCCTGCCACCCCTGCCCATGGCCGAGGATGTCACGTGTGTGTGCTGGCCAGGCTGTCATCACCCCCAGCCTGCACAGTCTCCCTTCCAAGAGCAGGAGTCCCTTCTGTTCACATGTGCTTCTCTTCTCCCTGTGCACAGGGGCCTGACTGGCAGCCCACAGGCCCGGGCAAGGTCTGGCCCCTAAGGATGTTCTGTTTCACCTGCACAGTGTCTTCAATATATCTGAGTTGATTGCCAACCCCAGAAATTAACTGTGGTTTCGAGAGCTGCCAGTGGAAGTCTGAGCTGCTGGTTTTATTGAGCAGCCCCGAGCTCTGGCCACTCTGATCTTGCATTCCCTCCTGCAAGGCAACCAGTGGCTGGAACTCCCTTAGATGGAGGTTGGCCTTGACCTTGGCCCCTCAGGTCAATAAGTGACCTCCTGGCTTCTATAAGCCTCGGAGTCCATGACCCCTGCTTTATGCTGATGAACAGGGTGAGGTCAGAGACATTGAAGAAACCATCTCTCACTCCAGGGTTCCTCCATTAAGACCCTCACTTGAGGCCCGGGGGGGGTCCCTGGGAAGGTTGGGGTGACCGTCACCTGGCATTTCATCCTGGCTCTGTAATAGGTGTCTGCCTCTGAAGACACCATGAAGCAGTCTCCGTCGATCCTCAGGTCACAGGTGTGGAAGGGAAAATGCACCTTGGCTGGGGTAGGGGAGCCTGAGTTTGTGTGTGGACTTCAGAATCGCTGCCCTTTCCTGCCCTGCCAGAGAGCTAAGCTCAGGGTGCCCCTTCCTCCGGCCACCTGCTCCAAAAGAGTGGGTGGTGAGGGTCAGGAGTGTGCTGGTAAGTGTGGAACATTGAGCTTGCTCTCTCTCAAAAGAAAAAAAAAATCCATGGTTTGTAGCATTTGCCAATTTCTTTGGTGTAAATATCCACGCTGTGGCCAGTTTCAAGCTCTCAACATGTTGTCACTGAATTAGTTGGAAAGAGAGGTACACAGTGGGCTCCTGGGAGCTGATGCCCCATTGAAGGGGGCCTTGAGAGGGGCTGGCTCTTTGGGGGCCCTGGGGCAGGACTCACTGGCACACTGGGCTCCCCCGTAGCCGACGTCACAGACACACGAGCACTCCTCCTCCCGAAACCGGCCGTGCACACACTGCAGGCTGCACCGCACTGCCAGGGCAGGGCAGTGGGGCAGAGGCTCAGCCCCCAGCCTTCTGGACCCCATGCTGCCCCCCAAAGGCCTCAAACATCCAGAGAATGCCAACCACAGCAAAAATACCCTCCCAGACAGAACCCTCCCAGACAGAACCCTCCCAGACAGAACCCTCCCAGACAGAACCCTCCCAGACAGAACCCTCCCAGACAGAGAATGGCAACCACAGCAAAAATACCCTCCCAGACAGAGCCCACAAAGGCTTCTGATTGCTGGCGTGCCTGGTGTCTTTGGTTTGGTCCCCATTGTAGAGTGAGGCATATTGGAGTTTGGAGGCGACCTGCCCATGGTCACAGAGTGGGTTAGGGTTGAGGGGCAGTGGGGCAGGAATCCACTTCTGGATCCTAATTCTGTCCTCCTCCCAAAGCCTAAGGGGCTGAACCTGATTTCACTGTGAATCTCCTGCACAGCTCAGGGTCTGGCAAACAGCTAGTGCTATGCAGTGGGCAGACTCAGGGAGTACACGGTCAGCACCCCTAACACCCTTGAGACTCAGGAAGTGTAGCAGCCCCAGGACCTGCCACGAGAGCAGAGCTGGGCACACCCAGGCTCCAGTGCCCTCACCTTGGCAGTACCTGCCCGTGTAGCCAGGGGGACAGTGGCAGTGGCAGGTGCTGATGTTGAGACGTCCATGGTTCTGGCAGCTCATGCGACAAGGGTTCCTGGGGACCTCTGGTCAGAGGAGGAGAGGACTCCGAGAAAAGGGTCTCCTCCCAGCAGGCTGGGCAGGAGCCTCCCTGGGTGCTGAGGGTCAGGGCTTCCGGGACAGCCCAGTAGGATGCTGCCACCCCTACCCCAGGGTCACCAGACCGAGCCCCCATGCACTCACCACAGAGCCCCCCTGCGTGGTCCCAGGCTTTGAAGCAGCCCGAGACGCTGGCTGTGCAGAGCGAACACCAGGCGCCCTTCTTATAGGGGACGATTGTCTTCCCGTTGACCTCCCAGTTGCCTCTGTGAGGACAAGCAGGCACCACAGGGTGTGGGAGGGCCTGGCCTTGGGCAAGGCAGTGATGGGTCCCTGCTGCCTGCCCCCCTGACCCCTACAGTTCCTGCGGCCTGGCCAGAGAGTCAGGGAGCTGGGTGAGAGAGAGAGACTCCCTGGGAGAGAAGAGATGACCTGCAAACGAATCCTGGACAAACTCCCTGATACCAGGACCAGTACCCAGGAAGGGGCATCCACAGAGCAGAACCTTCTGCATGGCCACAATCTTCAGCACCCTCTGCCTTTCCTCTCCTCCCCTCTCCCACCAAGGGTGCAGAGGAAGGCGTCAGGGACTTTACTTTCAGGTGGATGGGGCGGCATCTCACCCTCAGTGAAAGCGCCCCTCCCTGCCTCCCAGACATCCCAGCAGAGGGTGTAGCAGGGCTTACCCGGGGGAGTAGGCACAGACAAAGGCTTCTATCGCTGCCTGGCCTGCAGAGCACAGGTGCCGCCCACAGCCGAGCTGGCTTGAGGTGGCCCACACGAGCTACAGGAGATACAGGGGGTCAGAAACCCTATTGTGAACTCTTGGCGAGGGGAACACAGCTTTCACTATCATCCAGGCGGACAGAGGGCTCCCTCACCTCCTCGGGGGCTCAGGAGCAGCAGCTGTCCTGGGCAGGGGTAGAAGCATGGGTGGGAATAGTTCAGGAAGGCTTTTTTATTTATTTTTTATTTTTTTATTTTTGAGATGGAGTTTCACTCTTGTTGCCCAGGCTGCAGTGCAATGGCACGATCTCTGCTCACCACAACCTCCACCTCCTGGGTTCATGCGATTCTCTTGTCTCAATCTCCCGAGTAGCTGGGATTACAGGTGACTGCCACCACGCCTGGCTAATTTTTTTTGTATTTTTAGTAGAGATGGGGTTTCTCCATGTTGGACTGGTCTTGAACTCCCAACCTCAGGTGATCTGCCTGCCTCAGCCTCCCAAAATGCTGGGATTATAGGTGTGAGCCACCATGCCCGGCCCAGGAAGGCTTTCTTAGTTGAGAGGGGAATGGAGAGGGGAGGGCTAGCAGATACCTGAAGGGAGGGGAGATCGTTGATGGGTGGAGGGGACTAGCCAAAAAAAAGACTGGGACATCAAGGGCCTTGTGACTGCATTATGACCACAACATTTCACTTCTTGCACTAGCCCACTCTTTTAAATGTGACTCTGCAGCTTTTTGCAGCAAGCAGAGGTGTCTCTTTCCTTGCTCCTTGAATCTGGCTGGCCCTGTAACTGGTGTTGGCCACCAGAATGCAGTAGAAGTGATATTGAGCCGATTTTGAACTTGGCCTTAAGAGACCTTGCCATTTCTACTCATTCTCATAGAACCATGCTCAGCCACCACATGAACAAGCTCAGTAAAGCCTGGTGGAGGTTGGAAGGCCTCATGGAACACAGATGAACCACTAGAGGCCTTTTTGCACAGCCAGCTCCCAGCCAGGCCCCTAGTTGATTGCAGGCGTATGAGTGGGCCCAACCAAGACCAGAAAACCTCCCTGTTGGCTGGGCGTGGTGGCTCAAGCCTGTAATCCCAGCACTTTGGGAGGCCGAGACGGGCGGATCACGAGGTCAGGAGATCGAGACCATCCTGGCTAACATGGTGAAACCCCGTCTCTACTAAAAAATACAAAAAACAAGCTGGGTGAGGTGGCGGGCGCCTGTAGTCCCAGCTACTCGGGAGGCTGAGGCAGGAGAATGGCGTAAACCCGGGAGGCGGAGCTTGCAGTGAGCTGAGATCCGGCCACTGCACTCCAGCCTGGGCGACAGAGCGAGACTCCGTCTCAAAAAAAAACAAAAAAAACAAAAAACAAAACCTCCCTGCTGAGCCCAACCCAAGTGGCTGACCTTTAGAATGAGCGACAACTTGGAAATAGCACAAATGGCCAATATGTAAGAAAAGTGAAACAAACTCTCTAGTAGAGACTAAAAATTACATGTACAAGCCTGGCTTGTAGCAGGCAGATGTGAACATGTGATCATATACATGTATCCAACACTTATAGAACATGTATTGTTTTTCAGAATGCATGGAACTTCTGCAAACCACAAAGCAAGACCACACATTAGACCACTATGCAAGTTTCAACAAATACCAAAGAATCAACACATCCTACAGGCCATATTCTATGAATTCAGTGCAATGAAATTTAAAGTGAATAATTTACAAGTAAATTAAGAAGATAACATAGTTCAGAAACTTAAAGATACACTTCAAAATCTAAAACAACATCACGGCTAGGTGTGATGGTTCACATCTGTAATCCCAGCACTTTGGGAGGCTGAGTTGGGTGGATCATGTGAGTTCAGAAGTTCAAGATCAGCCTGGTCAACATGGCAAAACCCCTTCTCTAATACAAATTCAAGAAATTAGCCAGGCATGGTGGCATACACCTGTAGTCCCATCTACTTTGGACCTGAGGTGGGAAGATCACCTGAGCCCAGGAAGTTGAGGCTGCGGTGAGCTGAGATTGCACCACTCCACTCCAGCCTGGGCGACAGAGCCAGACTCTGTCTCAAAACAAACAAAGACAACATCATGATTGGAAATAGAAAAAACATCCCTAAATAACAATGAAAACATTAAATATCAAAACTTATTGGATGTAGCTGAAATCGTTTAAAGGGAAATTTATAGCTTTAAATGTATATAGTAGAAACAAAAAAAAGATTTTAAATTAATAATCTAAACATTCATATCAAGAAAATTAGAAACAATAATAGAGGCCAGGCACAGTGGCTCATGCCTGTAATCCCAACAGTTCGGGAGGCCGAGGTGGGTGGATTACCTGAGGTCAGGAGTTCGAGACCAGCCTGGCCAACATGGCAAAACCCTGTCTCTACTAAAAATACAAAAATTAGCCGGGTGTGGTGGTGGGCGCCTGTAATCCCAGCTATTCAGGAGGCTGACACGGGAGAATCTCTTGAACCCGGGAGGAGGAGGTTGTAGTGAGCCGAGATCGCGCCACTGCACTCCAGCCTGGGTGACAGAGCGAGACTCTGACTCAAAAAAACCCAACAAAAACAAAACAAACAAAAACCAACAACAAGAAAACAGGGTTAGGTTTTTCACACCTTTGAGTCTGACAAAACTTAAGGAGCCAGGGCTGGGCACAGTGGCTCACACCTGTAATCCCAACACTCTGGGAGGCCGAGGCGGGCAGATCATGAGGTCAAGAGATTGACATCATCCTGGTTAACATGGTGACACCACGTCTCTACTAAAAAATACCAAAAATTAGCCGGGTGTGGTGGTGGGCGCCTGTAATCCCAGCTATTCAGGAGGCTGACACGGGAGAATCTCTTGAACCCGGGAGGAGGAGGTTGTAGTGAGCCGAGATCGTGCCACTGCACTCCAGCCTGGGTGACAGAGCGAGACTCTGACTCAAAAAAACCCAACAAAAACAAAACAAACAAAAACCAACAACAAGAAAACAGGGTTAGGTTTTTCACACCTTTGAGTCTGACAAAACTTAAGGAGCCAGGGCTGGGCACAGTGGCTCACACCTGTAATCCCAACACTCTGGGAGGCCGAGGCGGGCAGATCATGAGGTCAAGAGATTGACATCATCCTGGTTAACATGGTGACACCACGTCTCTACTAAAAAATACCAAAAATTAGCCGGGTGTGGTGGTGGGTGCCTATAGTCCCAGTTACTTGGGAGGCTGAGGCAGGAGAATGGTGTGAACACAGGAGGCGGAGCTTGCAGTGAGCCGAGATCGTGCCACTGCACTTCAGTCTGGGCGACAGAGCAAGACTCCGTCTCAAAAAAAAAAAAAAAAAATTAAAGAGCCACAAGATCTTTGGGAAGTGGGAACTGGTTTGCTGGTCTGCCCAGTTGGTGTAATCACTTTGGCAACACCTAGTTGTAGGCACATGTTCTTTTTTTTCTGAGACAGGGTTTTACTCCTGCTGGCCAGGCTGGAGTGCAATGGTGCAATCTCAGCTCAGTGCAATCTTCACCTCCCAGGCTCAAGCAATTCTCCTACCTCAGCCTCCCAAGTAACTGGAACTACAGGCACACACCATCACACCCGGGTAATTTTTATATTTTTTGTAGAGGCAGGTTTTTGCCATGTGGCCCAGGCTGGTCTCAAACTCCTGGGCTCAGGCAATCCTCCCACCTTGGCCTCCCAAAGTGCTGGGATTACAGGCGTGAGCCACCACGCCCAGCCTTGTGTAATACTTAAACGTGCACAACACACTTGCATAAGTAGTAGAGGTATTCAATATTGCCTGGGGTTTCGCTTGTGTTTTTCAGTGCCATACCTTAGCACCTGAACAGTGCCTGGTGTGTATAGAAGACCCTCAACAAATATCTGTTGAATGAAGAGAAAAAATGGAAACTTGCTTGGCAGTGATGCTCCTGAACTTCAAGAAGATTCCCTCCAGGGAGGGACAGCAGAGAAAGGGGAGGAGCAGGGCTTTAGTTTAGTAGCATCTTCTAAACCTAGGTAGTGGGTAAGAGTGGGGCCATTTTAAATTTATGTTTGAGGCCAGGCACGGTGGCTCACATGTGTAATGCCAGCACTTTGGGAGGCCCAGACAGGTGGATCACTTGAGGTCAGGGGTTTGAGACCCAGCCTGGCCAACATGGTGAAACCCCATCTCTACTAAAAATACAAAAATTAGCCGGGTGTGGTGGCTCATGCCTGTAGTCCCAGCTACTTGGGAGGCTGAGGCAGAAGAATCACTTGAATCTGGGAGGTGTAGGTTCTAGTGAGCTGCGATCACACCATTCCACTCCATCCTGGGTGACAGAACAAGACTTCGTCTCAAATAAATAAATAAATAAATAAATAAATAAGTTTATGTTTGAAATTATTCATATTTCAGATTGAAAAAAAGTGGTTTAGGCCAGGCGTAGTGGCTCACGCCTATAATTCCAGCACTTTGGGAGGCTGAGGCGGGCAGATCATTTGAGTTCAGGAGTTCGAGACCAGCCTGGCCAACATGGTGAAACCCTATCTCTACTAAAAATACAAAAAAAATGAGCTGGGTGTAGTGGCGTGTACCTGTAATTCCAGCTACTCGGGAGGCTGAGGCACAAGAGTCGCTTGAATCTAGGAGACAGAGGTTGCAGTGAGCTAAGATCATGCCACTGCACTCCAGCCTGGGGTGACAGAGTGAGACCGTGTCTCCAAAAAAGCAAAAATATGGCCGGGCACAGTGGCTCACGCCTGTAATCCCAGCACTTTGGGAGGCTGAGGCGGGCAGATCACTTGAGGCCAGGAGTTCAAGACCAACCTGGCCAACATGGTGAAACTCCATCTCTACTAAAAGTACAAAACCATTAGCCAGGCCTGGTGGCACATGCCTGTAGTCCCAGCTACTCAGGAGGCTGAAGCACAAGAACCACTTGAACCCAGGAGGCGGAGGCTGCAGTGAGCCGAGATGGCGCCACTGCACTGTAGCCTGGGCAACAGAGCAAGACTCTGTCTCAAAAGAAAAAAAAAAAAAAGTAAAACTAAACAAATTGGAGGAAAAGGAATCCCAACATTTAGGACAAACTAGCCTCTTCTGAGATGGCCCAGCAGGAGCCTGTATCTGGGAGCTGGCACGCCGGCCTCACTGCAACACACTCACCTGCGTGTAGTGGGTGCAGGTGGCATTGCGGGCACACTCCCCTGCCACGTGGCTGTACCGCTGCCCCTCTGCAAACCACAGGCTGACCACTTCGACAAAGGACGCTGAGCCCGCGGGCAGCAGCTGCACGTTCCAGCCCACTTGAAAGGTGAGCCACGGGGCAGACACCAGGCTCGGGGTTGGGGTTCCACAGAGGGCTGCCCTGGCTTGAGCCAGTTGGGCCAGGCTTTCACTCCAGTCCTGTGGGGAGCACAAACAGAGACATCTGTGGGAGGCCTTTGACTGCTGGGCCAGGCCTCCCCTACCATCTCTGAGCATCCACCGGGTGCCAGGTCAGGAGGCAAAGAGAGCACTGGATGAGGAGTCCTGCTGGAGGAAGCACTGGTGTTGTCTGATGCGCTCGTCCAGGAGGAGCCCGGCCTCTCAGGACTGAGCCTCCATCTCTGAATCCTGTTGTGGGCATCCTTCAGCCCTGCCCAGGCAGTGGGATGGGCTCCTGCTGTCTTTCTCCCATCTGGTCATGTGAGCAGTGCTCACGCCTTACAGACTGGTTCTGTGTTTGGGCCCTGGCCATTGTCAGAAAGGCTCCCCTACTCCCACCCGGCCATGCTGCCCTCCTGTGATGCAAAACGCCCTACAGCCACGCCTCTCTGCCCTAGTCTCCTGCCCCCGGTACCGCCTCATCGGCTCCCTACCACGCACAGCTGACCCCGCCCCCTCCCTCTTCTTTTTTTTTAAGGCAGAGTCTCACCCTGTTGCCCAGTCTGGAGTGCAGTGGAGCAGTCTCGGCTTACTGCAACCTCCGCCTCCCAGGTTTAAGCGATTCTCCTGCCTCAGCCTCCCAAGTAACTGGATTAGAGCCATGTGACACCACATCTGGCTAATTTTTGTATTTTTAGTAGAGACGGGGTTTCACCACGTTGGCCATACTGGTCTCAAACTGCTAACCTTAGGTGATCTGCTTGTGTCAGCCCCCCAAAGTGCTGGGATTACAGGCCTGAGCCACCGCGCCCAGCCCCTTCCCTCTTCTTAAACAAGGGGCCTGGCAATCGCTACCCCTGGGTGACCTGCTGCAGCCGCCTGATCTCCCGAGACTCTCTGAGCTCATCTGTAATTGGAACAGGGAGGTGCCTGTAGGATAGAACTCACAAGCACTGAGTGGGTGCAGGGTGGGGGGCCCTCAGGGCTGCACCCCAAGCCAACTTTACCCTGCACTAATGTCCATCGGGGTTTTACCTCTGATGAAGGCTGGGGCCAGGAGTTGGGCGCTCCCCAGGGTCCCTCAGCAACCCCACACCTCCACAAGACCTTCAGTCTCCACTGTGTCCAAAGAAGGGGTGCCCCAGAGCCCTAGAGGCCCGGAGGGTGCTCGGGGCCGGGCCATGAGGGAGGCTGAGACATGGAGCTCCATTTGCACCTTTATGGAAATGAAGTTTTCTAGGACTTTGACAAAAGGGCCCTGGAAAGGGTGCCAACTGCCAGTCATCGACCACCGCAGGCCCTCCTGGGGTCCCAGGCAGGAGTACCCACCACGGAGGTCACAGCTGGGAGCAGCCCTAGCGGCACCGGGTCTGAGCCTGAGGAGGGGCAGAGCCACTCAGGGCGGGGGAAAGGGAGCGAAGCGACCTCCCCCATTTAGCCACCCCACCCCCACCTCCTGGGAAACTGACCCTAGAGTGCTCAAGGACGCCACCGGGCCGCCTGCCTCGGAGGAGTTCATGGGAAGCAGCCATGGGGAACCCTCCCGCCCCCACCACCCTGCCCTGGCTCCCTGGCCTGCTAACATGGGCTGGGGCTGCTGGGGTCTCAGACAATGGGGGGCAGCGTTTCTGAGCCCCCAGATGACAGCCCCAACCCAGCAGCCCCAGCCGGGCTGGTGGAGAACACTATACCCCCGATCCCCGGCCCCTGCTGAAAATGTAGACGACTGAGTGAGCAGAGAACATGGGCAAGGCCCGTCCTAGTGGCTCAGATAAGCTCAGGAGGAGGCGCTGGGTCCTTGCACAGAAGCCCCTCCCCAGCCCAGCAGGACCCTCTCCCTCCCTGGCCCGCCCGCCCATCCTGCAGGGCTCCTTCCCTGGAGGAGGAGATCCAGCTCCTCCAGCGGCTCCTGGTCTCCGTGGCAACAAGATGCCAGGGAAGGCCCAAGGTCCTGCCCTTCAGGCAAGTGGGAGCCAAGGGGCCCAACCTCCTGAACTGAGGGTGGGGGGCTTAAGAAGTTGCAGAGACCCCCAGCAACCAGGGCCTTGGTCCCTCACGGCCAAGGTGCCTGGCTGTGCCTGCCCACCCTGGTCAAGTGGAAGAGTGCCTGGACAGGCATGGCCTCCCGAGCTGCCCTCTGGGGTCTGTGCCTCCAGCCACCCCCCTGGCAGAGCCCAGCTGGGTCTGGTACTCACCAGCCTCCGCATGTCAGCCGCAGGGGGCTGGACCCAGCTGCGCAGGCGGTTGTGCAGGGAAAGGAGCAAGAAACTCTCCTTCCTGTTCAGGGCTGGGGTGGGGAGAGAAGGGAGTTCTTTCCATTCTTAGGCAGCCCGAGGATGGGGGCACCTGGACCCAACAGAGCAAAATAAGCACGTGCCCCCACCCTCAGAAAACAAGATAGGAGAGGAGTGTGGTGGGTGCAGGGGACGAGGGGCACAGCGATGCAGCCAGGCTGAGAGAGAGACCAGGTACAGCAGGCGTGGGCTGAGTGCTGGGGTAGGGGTGGCGGGAGGGAACAGGGGTGGGGGCTGGGTGTAGGGGGCCCAGCCCTGGCTCCCAGTAGGCCCCTGTCTGGGGCTCCTCTGGGCCACTGAGTTTCTCCAGGCCCCACCCACAGAATCCCTCCAGCATTCCTCCTTGACCCCAGCCCTGGCCCTCCTTCCTCCTCCTTCCTCCCCAGTCCAGCATCCACCCCTCACCGCTCCCAGGCTGTCCCAGGACTTCCTCATTAAACCACCTGCAGGACTGGCCTGGGGCTCAGACTTCCAGAAGTCTCCTAGCACCCACTCTACAGAGCTCGTAATGGCGCCTCCACCTACCTCCTCACCAGGTGTCCCTTACCTCCGGCCATCGGAGCCTGCTCCTGTAGCTGGGGTGGCCACACCTCTGCCCAGGTGGTGCCAAGGAGGGCCAGGAGCACAGCCAGGAAGTACCCCCGGGCAGGGGAGGTCTCCGAATGCAGCATGGGTCTGTTGGGCCTGTCAGGTGCTCCGAGCACAGCCTGGCTCAGCCACCCGGCTTGTTTCTCAGGCTGGATGGAGCTATTCACAATCTCCAGGAGTCAGGCTGGGCTGCTGGACAAAAGAGGGAGGCTGGTGAGTGAGTAATCAGTGTGTCCAAACAGCCTCCTGTTGGCGCTGGCATGAAAAGAGACGACTCCGGGGGATGCCTGCCTGCTCTGGCCTCAGCCTGGCCAGCCCGCCCCCGACAGCAGGCAGAGTGGCGTGCACTGACCCCGCGGCCCCTGCTAATCATTGTAGGATTATTAGCGCCCTTGGGGAACCCCCAGAGACCCCGCTGATTGGCCCACGGACATTCCAGGGCTGCGGATTAGTGACCAACGGCTGTGTCCTGGCTGGGACAGTGTCCTCCGAGCCCACTGATGGCTTCCACTCCCCAGTCCTGGGCCCTGGGAGGAGGCTAGAACCTCGGCTATGGTCCTTCTGGTGAGCAGGAACTGGGCAAGACCCCAGGGGAGTTCTTTCCTTTCTTAGGAAGCTCGTCCCAACCCCCCAGCCATGAATTAAACATAGGCAAGAGGTAACCGCACACCAGAGAGGTGCAATCTGTGGGCCTGAAGAGGGGTGGGCTGAGGCCGCACCTGCGCTAGGAAAAGGGTGCCTTAGGAAAGTCTGTCTGGGCAGTGTCGGGGGCTGGGCCCAGCCCCGGTGCCCACCACCTTCACCCACGTTGACTATGGGCCATGGGGGAGTGAGGCAGGAGGAGTCAAGGCAGGCGGGGACCAGAGCACGTGATGTCCTTGGCTGACTCCAGTCCTGCTCGGATCAAGTCTGCTTCTAGATAGGTGGCGTAGCAGGAGGGCAGCACCTTGCCACGATGTTCCGTGGCCCGGCCGTGGTTGGCATGATCCCACCAGAGTGAGCTGGAGCAGATCTGCACCGTGGGCCACGTTTCTCAGAAAATACAGGGCTGTCCTGCGGGCCGCAGCCTAATGCCCACATTCCTCTCGGGGCAGATCAAAGGTTATTCAACCAGGTCACAGCCTTGCAAACCAACTACGTCCTCCTTCTGGAGTTTGTGTGATCCCTGGCCCGAGCCCGCACCCTCTCGGAGCGGGGTTCCAACTCTGTGGAAGCTCCACTGAGATGCAGGTAGGGTTGGCTTTCCTGGGGAAACACCAGTGGAATACGGCTATCGTCATGGGTGCCAGGGAAGCGGACGAGGCCAGGGATACAGGACGTGCAGGCAGTCTGGAACTGCGTGTCCCCCACAATACCTAAGGGCTCAGGAGTTTCTTCTCCCTCAAACAGAAACCCAGCACCTCAGGGTCACTGCATGCAGGTCCTAGCAATGCTTAATAGTTACCTGTTTTTTGGTGTATTTTTATTTTTATTTTTTAGACGGTCTCACTCTGTCACTCAGGTTGGAGTGTTATAATCTCAGCTCACTGCAGCCTTGACCTCCTGGGCTCAAGCGATCTTCCCACCTTGGCCTCCCAAAGTACTGGGGTTACAGGCATGAGCCACCACACCTGGCCAAGCCACCTGTGTTTATCGAGCTCACAAAGCCTGTTTGCATGTGTGAGTTCAATTATTGAACTAAAGCCTGTTTGCATGTGTGAGTTCAATTATTGCCACAAGAACCCGGTGCAGTAGCAGGTGGGACGCCCGTCGTGGAGATAAGGAAATGGGCTCAGTGTGTCTAACGGGCTTGTCCAAGGTCACTCAGCCAGGGCATGGAGCATCCCAGCTAATCCAAGGTCTCTGCCTTCCCATTCCCAATGCTTTAGTTCACAGCCTGACCTTTCTCAGTGCACTTTCCACAGCTCTGCTGTGCCGGGTAGTAAAAGACCCACTTCCTCCTCTTGGGCTTCCATGGCAAACATGGCCAGTTGACCCATATGGTATGATGCCAGGCACTTGGGACAGGTGGGAGAAAAATATATTTTGGGGATTGGGGGAGCAACTTTTTAAGGACCCCATGACCCTGGCTCACTGCAAGAAGAGTCCCAGGCCGGGCGCGGTGGCTTACGCCTGTAATCCCAGAACTTTGGGAGGCCGAGGCAAGCAGATCACTTGAGGTCAGGAGCTTGAGACCAGCCTGGCCAACACAGTGAAACCCTGTCTCTACTACAAATACAAAAATTAGCCGGACGGGGTGGTGTAGCTGTAGTCCCAGCTACTCAGGACTGAGGCAGGAGAATTGCTTGAATCTGGGAGGCGGAGGTTGCAGTGAGCCAAGATGGCACCACTGTACTCCATCCTGGGCGACAGAGTGAGGCTCTGTCCCACCCCCAACCCCTCAAAAAAAAAAAGTCCCAGGAGAGCAAGGTTCATGAGCCAGAAGAGAAGCTGAGTGGATAAAAGATTAATGAGACACTGGAAGGCCTAGGCTGGAACCGACACGCTGTGTGACCCTGAGGATGGCACTCCCACTCCTGAAACTCAGTATCCAATGGTGTAGAGCCAGGATGACCCCTCTGCTGGGCCCCTAACCAGGGCATTGCAACTTGGTTTCCATGGTACTTCCTCCCAGGCCCAGACTTTTTACTGCAGCCTGCTTGGTGGCTGGGGTGGGTTTGGAGAATGGGCAGCCTCGTTCTTGCAAGGCAACTTTCCCCAGGTGAGGCTATTACAGGGTTTACATCCACCACCCAGACTGTAGGATTCACATTTTGCTATATTTTCTTTATCACCTGTGTCTCTATCTATTGCACCCCTCTCCAGCTCATGCATAGCTGATACCTCTTTGCCCAGTCTGCACTTGAAGCTTATAGCGGTCAAGTCATTTTGTCTCTTCCTGAAGCAGCTCCTTTCTTTAAAGCCTTGAAATCTTGTTGATGGTCTCCAAAAACAAAACAAAACAAAACAAAACAAAACAAAACAAAAAAAACAAAAAAACAAACAAACAAAAAAAAACCCATTCAACTCTAGGAGAGTTGTGGCCACATTTTCTTCTAAAAATTACATGTCCAGGCCAGGCATAGTAGCTCACACCTATAATCCCAGCACTTTGGGAGGCCAAGGTGGGTGGACTGCTTGAGCTCAGGAGTTTGAGACCAGCCTGGGCAGCATGGTGAAATCCTGTCTCTAAAAAAAATACAAAAAATTAGCTGGGCATGGTAGCATGTGTCCATAGTCCCACCTACCTGGGAGGCTGAGGTGGGAGGATAGCCTGAGCCGGGGAGGTCAAGGCTGCAGTGAACTGTGATCATGCCACTACACACCAGCCTGGGTAACAGACCAAGATTCTGTCTCAAAAAAAAAAAAAAAAAAAAAAAAAAAAAATTAGGCCAGGTGCAGTGGCTTATGACTGTAGTCCCAGCACTTTGGGAGGCCGAGGTGGGCGGATCACCTGAGGTCAGCAGTTTGAGGCCAGCCTGGCCAACATGGCGAAATCCTGTCTCTACTAAAAATACAAAATTTAGCTGGGTATAGTGGCACACACCTGTAATCCCAGCTACTCGGGAGGCTGAGGTATAAGAATCACCTGAGCCCAGGAGACAGAGGTTGCAGTGAGCTGAGATCACACCACTGCACTGCAGCCTGGGCAACAGAATGAGATTCTAAAAAAAAAAATAAAAAAAAAAAAAAAAAAAAAAATTCATGTCTATTTAATTTTTAAATTTTTCTCGAGATGAAGTCTGGTTCTGTTGCCCAAGAAAAGAAGAAGATGGAGTGCAGTGGCGCAATTTCGGTTCACTGTGACCTCTGCTTCTGGGGCTTTGACCTCCACATCCCAGGCTCAAGCCATCTTCCTACCTCAGCCTCCTGAGTAGCTGGACTGTGGGTGTGCGCCACCATACCCAGGTAATTTTTGTATTTTTAGTAGAGATGGGGCTTCACCATGTTGCTTAGGCTGCTCTCAAAGTTCAAGCCATCTGCTGGGATTACAGGCGTGAGCCACCACACCCAGCCCCAAATTAGTATGTTGAAGTTCTAACTCCATTACCTCCATGTCACTGTATTTAGAGATAGGGTCTTTAAAGAGGTAATTAAAGTTAAATGAGGTCACTGGGGTGGGTCCTGATCCAACCTGACTGGTCCCGTTATAAGAACAGACACACAGAGGGAAGATCCCGTGAAGACACAGGGAGAAGGCAGCTGTAGACAAGCCAAGGAGAGAGATCCTCAGAGGAAACCAACCCACTGGCACCTTGATCTTGGCCTTTATGCCTCCTGAGAAAATACATTCTGTTTTTTAAGCCACCCAGTGTGTGGAACCTTATATGGCAGCCCTAGCAAATGAATACAGCCCTTATGAAAACCGTACAGCTAATATCACATTTAACAGTGAGACCAAAGACTTTCCTCCCTAAGATCAAAACAAGGCAAGGATGTCTTTCCTCACCGGTCCCACTAAACATTGTACTATTGAATGTGCAATGTGTGCATTAAGTTAACAAAAAGACATTAAAGGCATCCATACTGAAAAGAAATAAAACTATCTTCATTTGTAGATGACATAATTCTACTGTGGAAAATCCGAAGGAATGTTTAAAAAAAAAAAAAACCCTACTAGAATAAAGGGTGACATCTGTAATCCCAGCACTTTGGGAGACCGAGGTGGATGGATTGCTTGAGGTCAGGAGTTCAAGACCAGCCTGGTCAACATGGTGAAACCTCATCTCTACTAAAAATACAAAAAATTAGCCAGGCGTGGTGGTGGGCAACTGTAATCCCAGCTACTCTACTCAGGAGGCTGAGACAGGAGAATTGCTTGAACCTGGGAGGTGGAGGTTACAGTAAGCCAAGATTGCGCCACTGCACTGCAGACTAGGCAACAGAATGAGACTCAATCTCAAAAAAAAAAAAAAAAAAATCCATATATATAAAACTGTAGAACAACATTGCTGAGAGAAACTAAAGATCTAAAAAAATGCATAGACATTTCACATTCATGGAATAGAAGACTCAATATTGTTTCGTTGTTTGTTTTTTGAGACTGAGTCTTGCTCTGTCATCCAGGGTGGAGTGCAGTGGCGTGATCTCTTCCTACTGCAACCTCCGTCTCCCGGGTTTAAGTGATTATCCTGCCTCAGCCTCCCAAGTAGCTTGGATCACAGGCACCTGCCACCACACCTGGCTAATTTTTATATTTTTAGTAGAGGCAGGGTTTCACCATGTTGGCCAGGCAGGTCTTGAACTCCTGACCTCAAGTGAGCCGCACACCTTGACCTCCCAAAGTGCTGAAATTATAGGCATGAGTCAGCACACCTGGCCAATTTTTGTATTTTTAGTAGAGTTAGATTTCACTGTATAGATGAATGGTAATTCTCCCCAAATTTGTCTATTAATTCAATGCAATGCCCATCAAACTTCCAAAAGATTTTCGTTGTTGTGTTTATTTATTTATTTATTTTTTTTTTTGAGACGGAGTCTCGCTCTGTCACCCATTCTGGAGTGCAGTGGCCCAATCTCGGCTCACTGCAAGCTCCGCCTCCTGGGTTCACGCCATTCTCCTGCCTCAGCCTCCCGAGTAGCTGGGACTACAGACGCCCGCAACCTCGCCCGGCTAATTTTTTGTATTTTCAGTAGAGACGGGGTTTCACCGTGTTAGCCAGGATGGTCTCGATCTCCTGACCTTGTGATCCGCCCGTCTCGGCCTCCCAAAGTGCTGGGATTACAGGCGTGAGCCACTGCGCCCGGCCTGTTGTGTTTATTTTAAAGCAATTGAGAGGCCAGGTGTGGTGGCATGTGCCTATAATCCCAGCTATTTGGGAGGCTGAGGCAGGAGGATCCCTTGAGCCCAGGAGTTTGAGACCAGCCTGGACAATATAGCAAGATCCATCTCAAATTGGATCTTAAAACTGGATCTTAAAATTTGCATGGAAACGCAAAGGAATTAGAATAACCAAAGCACATCTGAAAAAGAATAAAACTGGAGAATGTATACTACCTGATTTCAAAACTTGCTATGAAACTTCTAGTAATCACATCTATAAGATATGGAAAAAGGATAGATACAGATCAAGGGAACAGAATGAACAATACACAAAAAAACTCTTATATTTATGACCAATTTATTTTGTTTTATTTGAGGGTCTTGCTTTGTCACCCAGGCTGGAGTGCAGGGCACCCTCATTGCTCAGAGTAACCTCGAACTCCTGGGCTCAAGCCATCCTCACGCCTCAGCCTCCTAAGCAGGTAGGACTACAGGCACGTGCCACCATACCCAGCTGCTTTTTTTTTTTTTCCAGACAGGGTCTCACTCTGTCACCCAGCTGGGGTTCAGGTAATCCTCCCACCTCAGCCTCCCAGGTAGTTGGGACTATGGGCATGCAATAGCATGCCTGGCTAATTTTTTGTATTTTTGGTAGAGACGGGGTCTTGCCATGTTGTCTAGGCTGGTCTAAAACTCCTGAGCTCAAGTGATCCTCCTGCATTGGCCTCCCAAAGCACTGACATTACAGTTGTGAGCCACTGTGCCTGGCCATTTTCTTTTTCTTCTTTTTTCTTGTTTTTGAAATGGAGTCTCGCTCTGTTGCCCAGGCTGGAGTGCAGTGGCACCATCTCGGCTCACTGTGAGCTCCACCTCCTGGGTTCACACCATTCTCTTGCCTCAGCCTCCCGAGTAGCTGGGACTACAGGCGCCTGCCATCATGCCCGGCTAATTTTTTGTATTTTTAGTAGAGATGGGGTTTCATTGTGTTAGCCAAGATGGTCTTGATCTCCTGACCTTGTGATCCACCTGCCTTGGCCTCCCAAAGTGCTGGTATTACAGGCTTGAGCCACCGTGCCTGGCCCTTTTTTTTTTTTTTAAGATAGGGGTCTCACTATGTTGCCCAGGCTGGAGTGCAGTGGCTATTCACAGGTGCAACCATAGTTCACTGCAACCTCCAACTCCTGGTCAGCCGCTACTTCTTAAAATGTTTCTCTGTCTGGTTCCTGTTTCAGAGTCTGGTTCATGACTCTACTACACTTCAGTTTCAAAAGCTGGTAACAAAGGAAAGAACATGCCAAGAGCTGAGGTTCTGCTGTGATGAGACCACCCAAGCTCCCTGTATCTATACCAAGGGATCTGTTGCCCAGGCTGGAGTGCAGTGGTGCGGTCTTGGCTCACTGCAACCTCCGCTTCCCGGGTTCAAGCGATTCTCCTGCTTCAGCCTCTCAAGTAGCTGGGATTATAGACATGCACTACCATACCCGGCTAATTTTTGTATTTTTAGTACAGATGGGGTTTCGCCATGTTGGCCAGACTGGTCTTGAACTCCTGACCTCAAGTGATCTGCCTGCCTCGGCCTTCCAAAAAAATGCTGGGATTACAGGAGTGTGCCACTGTGCCCAGCCCGGATGACTTAGATTTTCAAGGCTTACAGAAGTTGGTACCTTGTGTAAATAGGCTCGGGAGGTCTGGATGCCAGATGTTCTTCTGAGGTTGCTGTTCTCATAACTGCTGTATTCAAGTATGTCACCCAATTGAGATGAAATGCCTAGAGCACAGTCGCGGAGTGGGACCAGCTGGGCTGAGGAGGGAATGAAGTACAAACATCCATCGATGTTCAGGGCCCTGAAGCAGCTGGAAAGTGCAGGTGTTCAAATCACCAGAGGCATGGCTCTATCTGCTCACATATGATGCTCACAGATGCATGTCCTGGGCATGGCAACAGAGCTCCCCAGACCATGGTTAACTCACCGCATGCATCTGGAGTTCAGAGTTCAGTCCACACCAAGGCGCAGTGGTTACTTTTATAAATAAACAAGTCACAATGAACATAGTTAAAAGAAGTCAGTACTAGTGGCACTTGGGGACTCCAGCCCAGCTCCCATCACAAGCAACTGGCCACCAGGTCTGGACCCATGTCCTTTGCTCTTGGCCTACTGAGGTCATTCAGTTTTGCTCATCTCCTGCAACCTGGAAACCCAAGGGAGCAGGCCGTGCAATTCATCCTGGAAGAGTAATAGAAGAACAGCTGTCGTGCATGGAAAGATCTTGCAATGGGTCAAATACTATATTTTTTGAGACACGGCCTTGATCTGTCATCCAGGCTGGAGTGCAGTGGCATGATCACGGCTCACTGCAGTCTTGAACTTCTGGGCTGAAGCAATCCCTTCACCTCAGCCTCCTGGGTAATTGGGACTACAGGCACACACCACTCTACCTGGCTAATTTTTTGATTTTTGGTAAAGATGGGGTCTCGCTAAGTTGCCCAGGCCAGTCTTGAACTCCTGCGCTCAAGCAATTCCTCTGCCTCGGCCTCCCAAAGTGTTGGGATTACAGGCGTGAACCACCATAACAGTCTGGGTCAAGTATTTTATATTCATTAGTTGAGTTTCATAACAACCCTATGAAGTAGGCATCACTGTCCATTTTAAAACAAGTAAACAGAGGCCTAGGAAAGGCAACCACCCAAGGTCATACACCAAGGAAGAGGCAATGCTGGCATTCAGGCCCAGGCCAGTAAACCCAAAACCCCATGCCCTTGACCCACCACAACAGTCTGGGATTCTGAGGGGCTTGAATCAGGTGACACCTCAGATCTAAGCATCTGAAGGTCCCTAACTGCAGAGCATTTCATGAGAACAAGCCACTGGAGGGTAAGCACACATTGCTCTTCTCAAGGGAGGGTGAACTAAAGGAGCCTCATCTCAGTCCCCCTGTGCCATGGAGGCCACACTGGGTGAGCACCCTTGGGGGGGATGCATGGCCTGACTGGGGTGCTAATGGTCCCGGCACTGGGCTCTCCACGTAAACAGCTGTGTGAATCCAGGAGGCTCAAATCACGTGCCACAGCGCCACCTACTGGCCAGCGAACAACAACATCGTCCTGTTGTAAAGTTGGCAAACAATCATTTAAAAAATTTCTAAGGCCAGGCGCGGTGGGTCAAGCCTGTAATCCCAGCACTTTGGGAGGCTGAGGTGGGCAGATCATGAGGTCAGGAGATCGAGACTATCCTGGCCAACATGGTGAAACCCCATGTCTACTAAAAATACAAAAAATTAGCGTGGTGGCATGTACCTGTAATCCCAGCTACTTGGGAGGCTGAGGCGGGAGAATCCCTTGAACCAGGGAGTCAGAGGTTGCAGTGAGCCAAGATCGTGCCATTGCACTCCAGCCTGGTGACACAGCAAGATTCTGTCTCAAAAAGAAAAAAAAAATCAAACATTTAAAATCCTTACATTCCCCCCCCCCTTTTTTTTTTTTTTTTTTTTTTTTTTTGAGACAGAGCTTCGCTCTTGTTGCCCAGGCTGGAGTGCAATGGTGTGATCTCGGCTCACTGCAAGTTGTGACTCCCTGGTTCAAGCGATTCTCCTGCCTCAGCCTCCCGCACAGCTGGGATTACAGGTATGCACCACCATGCCTGGCTAATTTTGCATTTTTAGTGGAGACGGGGTTTCACCATGTTGGCCAGGATGGTCTTGAATTCCCGATCTCAGGTGATCCACCTGCCTCAGCCTCCCAAAGTGCTGGGATTACAGGCGTGAGCCACTGCGCTCGGCCTAAAATCCTTAAATCTTAAAAGACATTTTAATGATTTTGCCCTCCACTTTTTGCTCATTCATTTAATTATCTGTTAAACACCAAACACAACGTGAGGTGTTGGAGTTTGGGAGAATTTGAGTTCTTCTCAGAGAATTCGAGACTTACAGAACCAGCAGGGCAGAGAACCAAATAAAGACATATCAGAAACAGGTGTGTGAGGACCCCAAAGGGGGCTATTCTCTTGGGGAAGCAAAGGCTCCACTGTGGGATGATGGTGGTCTTGGGCTGAGCTTTTGAAAGATAGGAGGGGCCAGGCACAGTGGCTCACACCTGTAATCCCAGCACTTTGGGAGGCTGAGGTAGGTGGATCACCTGAGGTCAGGAGTTCGAGACCAGCCTGACCAATGACCAATATGGTGAAACCTCATCTCTACTAAAAATACAAAATTAGCCAGGCATGGTGGCGCATGCCTGTAATCCCAGCTACTCCGGAGGCTGAGGCAGAATTGTTGGAACCTGGGAGGCGGAGGTTGTAGTGAGCTGACATCCCGCCACTGCATTCCAGCAGCCTGGGCAACAAGAACGAAACTCCATCTCAACCAATCAATCAATCAAGTGAAAGACAGGAGGGCTCTGTGAGGACAACTTGGGAGAGTGGGGGTTCATGTGACCCTCAATTCGGGACTTTCCACAAGCACAGGGGACGGCTGCCAGGATGCATTTTAGTGAGCAAATATGGGAGTGGGAAACCTCTCAGTGTGACTGGAGAGCAGGATTCGAGGTGAGATCCAGCTGTGGACAGGGAGCACGCACCCAGCTGCAGGCCCCACATTACACGCAGCATGGGCTGGAGCCCTGGGGCAGCGTGGCCCGGCACACCCTGGAGACCCTGGTTGGTCAGGCTAAGGACTGAGAGCTTTGTCTCATGACAAAGGGGAGTCCCTCAACGGTTTCAAGGCAGTGAGTAAACTGACCTACTGTGTTTTATAAAGACAACCCTGCAGTGGGAGGGGATGACATGAGAAGCAGGAAAATCAGTAAGAGATTTCTCCTGAAGTCAGGGCTGACAACCCTCTCTGCCACAGCAGCAGTGGTGGGACAGAGAGGTCCGAACAGAGGAGAGGCACTGAGGAGACAGACCCTGTAAGGCTGGGTGATAAGCAGGAGGCAGAGGGAGAGGCGAGTGGGGAGACCAGGTGAGCCCCAGGTTTCTGGTGTGGCTGACCACTCCTGAACTGGAATAGAAGGGGCTGATTTAGAAGACAAGATGAAGAGATAGTTGTAAACATGTGAACCTATAAGATTCTCAAAGTACAAATACTTAAAAAAAAAAAAACCCTCAAAAATTAGTTGGGGCCAGGCACAGTGGCTCACGCCTGTAATCCCAGCACTTTGGGAGGCCAAGGCAGGTGGATCACTTGAGGCAGGAGTTTGAGACCAGCCTGGCCAACATGGCGACACCCCGTCTCTACAAAAATACAAAAATTAGCTGGGCATGGTGGCGCGTGCCTGTAATCCCAGCTACTCTGGAAGCTGAGGCAGGAGAATCACTTGAACCTGGGAGTGACGGTTGCAGTGAGCCGAGATCGCACCACTGCACTCCAGCCTGGGCAACAAAGCAAGACTCCGTTTAAAAAAAAAAAAAAAAAAAAATTAGTTGAACAGGTCAAGTCCAGCGACTAACGTGTGGATGGAAGCTGGTGTAGAAAGAGAGCACTGGCTATTTCTCTCAGTGTTGTTTCCACAGTGTGAGCACACGACCCCCCTTGCTTTCCACACAAACCTGAGCACACACATGCCCGCGTGGAACGTCAGGTGGCAAGTTCCTCCTATGAGGTCAGCTGTAGGCAGATGGCTGGTCGGAACTTCAGGAGGAGGCGGGAAGCTTTTCCCCCCAGTCACTCCAGCGCTGCAGGGAGGGTAAGATAAACACCTGCATCTTCCCTACCCCCATTCACAAATCTTTCCTTACACTGTGGTAACACAGGGAGGCACACACACTCCTCTGCACAGTTTATGCTTTCTGGTAGCAAACACATTTAAGTCGCTACAGATGAAGAACATTTCACAAGCAGCCGTGCAAGAGTAGTTAAAATGTCTGTTTATTCATTTACAAACCTAGTAACGTCAGAAGAAACTCAGTGGAAACCTTGCTTGGTGGAGACAGTGCACAGTGTTAGTGCCACATTCACAGGGGCAGAAATGCTCGGTCACCCTGTGCACCCAAAGTCACCAAGGATCTCTAGAAAAGATCCCACTTACTGAAGTGCCTCGGATGTCTTCAGGGCCACACTGTAACTACACAGGAACAGAGAAGAGCTAAGCTGAACTGCACATTGACAAACACAAACGATGAGTCACAGGACTCTACAGTAATTACAATGGCATTTTTATACATCCCAAGTGTTGACCAGAGAGTAAAGTGTTAACTGAGCTGCTAGAAAACCCTTCACTGAAAGAGCTTTCTAGCCCACGTCCATTGTTCTGAGGAAGGAGAGGCTATGTGGGGCGGATGGGAACCCACACGCTGAGATGAACTTTTCTCTTTCTTCCAATCTGCACCCACCATCTGACATTCTGGAGTGTAAGGCACTAGAACCTGGCTTAGAGAATAGCGGGGCTCTAAGCTCCAGTTCTTGGTGTGCAAAGGAAATTCTGACATAGATCTTTTGACAGAGATGCTAAAAAATCCTCCCTATCTCCTGTAATTTCTGTCTTTGACAGGAAAACAAGAAGGCAGAAGATGTTTTGCAAAGGATAAAAACAGGTGCATCTAAGAATGAGAAAAATGGCCCATGAAGAAATGTGTAACTCTCCAAGAGATGCAGACACTCTGCTCGGAGAAGTCAAGAATCACAAACAACTCTTGATGTTTTATGGACAAAGGCAGGCAAAGGCATACAAAAATATTCAGTTATCTTGGAAAAGAGTGTACTGGTAGTGATCGGGGCTGCAAAGGCGAGCCCGGTATTGACAATGGGGGAGCCTTACAACTCAGCACCTTGAAGTGTTGGCCCGAAGTGGTGGCGGGGAGGAGGTGCTGACGGAGAGACCCATGGGCACCATTTACTGTGTGTACACAGGGCCTGGGGCAAGCCTCACACATCTACCATTTCTTCCACTCAACTGTGCTTCTCCTGAATCCATGTGCCTGAAATGACATGTGCAAGGTGAACATTCTTTATACTGTGCTAATACTGCTTATATCAATGTTTGTGATGGGTGTTTGGGGGATGGGGTGCAGCAGGAAAATTAGAATGGCAGGAGGTTCTTATTTATTATTAACCACTGTTGACCAAACCTCTATCTTAGAATTTTTTTTTTTTTTTTGAGACAGAGTCTCACTCTGTTACCCAGGCTGGAGTGCAGTGGTGTAATCTTGGCTCACTGCAATCTCTGCCTCCTGGGTTCAAGCGATTCTCCCACCTTGCTGGGCCTCCCAAAGTGCTGGGATTACAGGAGTGAGCGAACACGCCCGGCCAACCAAACCCCTATCTTAGATGTTAAAGACGACCCTGAATGACCACACTGGTGAAGCAAAAGAGACATAAAACTGACCCTTGTAACTAACCCCTGAAAGCAAGCCAACGCAAATTCCTCCACCAGGCCAGTATTCTAGGGCCAAAATGGAGACTGCGGGTCACAGAAGATTCCCTTCTATTTCAGGTTCTCAAAAAGTGGTGCAGACTCAAGCCAAATGCCAGGAAATGTGTCCCTACACCAGAGGAGAAGCAGAGCCAGAAATGAAGGCTACAGGTTGAGTGCTTCCTGTCTTCAGCGAAGCACTCAACGCTCTTGGAAATCTCCCATCATTCTTGCACCACTACTGCCACCAAGACGGTGGCGAGGGAGGAGGCTAACTTTTAAATACAGGCAAAGGCAGGTAATATACTGTGGAAGCTGGAGGTTTACTTTTCATACGCTTTAGTTACTTTCTTGGAAACAGCAGTCCAGGAAAGCAAGCAAACAGGTAAAACTCCGGCTGTGCATGAGGAGACGATCCAGGGCCAGCGTGCCTCCCAGTGAGAACCAAACAGCAGTGGCCAGCCTCTACTCCTGGGGCCAGAGTAAAACCGGGGTTTAATCACCGGGCAATGTGGTCTCTGTGTCTCTGGCCTGAATAAGATCTCTTGAATGTGGGGGGACAGGGATCCCTGGAAGAGCGTGAAAAATACAGTGGTCATTGTGCAGTTCTCTCTGCTGGAGCCTGTCCTGCCCTCATACGAGGTGCTGTGACAGCAACGCAAGGTGAAGGGAGATCACATGGCCCCGCTCAGCAGTTAGTGTTTGTCCCTTTTTGCTCCTCAGAGTTCCTGAATGAGAGATTTTCTGGCTTCAGTACCAACGATCACAGGAGGAGCATCTTCCTGATGCAAGCTTAGATGGAAGTCAATGACCCTGGCAGTGCTAAGAAAAGAAAGTCACACGTGCTCTGACAATGAAGGGGAGGTAACTAAGGGCATTTCAAGGGAGGGGAAGGCCCACGGAAAACTGGCAACCCTCAACCCTGGGTCTCCATCTGTTTATGCCAATACACGTTGTGTTCCTAAGTTCAGATGGCATACACCGACAAGAGAAGGCAGACACCGTCCTCCATGGTGAGCACAAAATGCTATGACAGGTAATTGCAGAGAGAAAGAAGCACCCAACTCCATAAAGCCAAGTCCAGTCACCCATTCACAAGAGTCCAGAATCCTTAAAATCTCTAGGGAGAGAAGACAAACAGGCTCCCCAGAATGAGCTGAGACACAAGGCAAACCCTTGGAAATGACACACAGATGACGACGCTGTGGTTGTCCCTCCTTATTCCTGCTGGATTTGCAGCCACAGCTCTGGATCGGGCATCTATTGGCCCCCCCGTTCACTCAAGAGGTCACTGCCTCTCAGGAGTCCAGAATGCTCCGACGTCCAACACCGACGGTCAGGAAGTTATGCTGCCCTCTCCTCTTGACCAGCTAAGAGGCTTGGACACTAGACAGAGGCAAAGCAATTATGCCAGAAGCAGGGGAGAGTCATTCACTGTCAGATCTGTCTGTTCAAACAGCTCACATTAGACCAATTACAGAAAACCACCAGACTCACACAGCCTATATTTGAATGAACCAGGAGAGACTTCAAGGATGAACTCTAAAGTGCTACAAATCTGTATGTTTGGGGTACTCAATAAACAAGTGATGTCCTAGAAGATCAACACCCCGTCACTCTTAGGAGTATGACCCTATTCACGGACAAGGTGTTTCAAATGACAGCCTGAGTGCTCACCCCTCCATCCTCCCCTCCTGGCAAGACAAGCACTCTGTTGCTCGGAGAGGGAAACGGACGTCATTTAACAGGAGGCCAGGACTTCTGGTTCTAGTTCAACAAACAGTGCATAGTTTTGGACACAGCATCAGATTTCCTGACTTCTTAGACAGGACAGCTAATTAAAAACATGTCAATCTCTAGTAATTAGTTGCAGATTAACAAGGGCAGAAGAGAATCCAAGTCTTTTTTTTTTTTTTTGAGACAGAGTCTTGCTCTTAGCCCAGGCTGGAGTGCAGTGGTGCGATCTCGGCTCACTGCAAGCTCCGCCTCCTGGGTTCACGCCATTCTCCTGCCTCAGCCTCCTGAGTAGCTGGGACTACAGGCGCCCGCCACCGTGCCCGGCTAATTTTTTGCATTTTTAGTAAGAGACGGGGTTTCACCGTGGTCTTGATCTCCTGACCTCGTGATCCACCCACCTTGGCCTCCCAAAGTGCTGGGATTACAAGCGTGAGCCACCGTGCCCGGCCAAGAATCCAAGTCTTAAAACTCTATGTGGGATACACTTCTGATGAAGCTTCTATTTGACTAATATACTGTGATGATGGCACTGTTCAATTTTAAACTATGGAGACAGCTTTTATTCTTTCGATTTGGATCCTGGTAAGTGGTGATACTGCTATGTAACACTTAAAGCACAAATGTATTGCCAAAGTTAAGGTTAAAGAGTTATGTCTATGTGTTAACTAAATTCTGGATTCAATTACAAATACATTTTCCTTTAGAAAGATGGCTTTGGAGGGGTGCAAATGCTACGTCTGGAAGAGCAGGGGAGGCCTGCAGCTCCCAGTCACCTGTCTCCATCTTCAGAGGTAAGTCTGCTCCCTGCTGGTAACGCCAGCATCTGCCCAAGGGCCTGTTCCTCCTCTCCCAAGGCATTCACAGCTGCTGTTCACTGGTCGACCCTCCAGCCGGCAACACCTTTCCTCCTCTCCTCCTCGCTGTCTAGAGGCAGCATCTCTGGGCTAGGTAAGTACATACTTGCCCTGAGACAACTAGACCCCCAAACAGAATTCTCATCATATGCTCCTTTAATATGCCAACTAGAACCATCCAAAAAGGTGGACACTAAAGTCAGTAATCACTAGGAGTGGTCTAGTTGGGGAAATGGCAAGAAATGTCTAGAAGGAGCCAGCCTAAGTGGGTAAACAGAGATCCCAAAGAAACACCAGAGAAGGCAGACACCTGAGCATTTTAAGCTGCTCTAATGAAATGGAAGGATCTCCCTTAATACACTTATAGACCTAACAGAGCTAATGCTTCCAAGATACCAATACACCAAAGGTTAGAGTTTAGCTAACCAAAATGTTTTATAGCAGTTTGTTTGCACTTAAAAAAAGTCAGATTAGGGCAGTTGATATGCAAGGGGAAAATGAAGTGTTGAGGCTGGACTGCTGATATCTAAGTTTCACCTTGGGAAAACAGAGACACTGCCTGAAAGTGCAGGGCACTCCTGGGCACGCACGTCGTCTTCCAGAGGATATGGAAGGGTGGGTGGAGGGAAACAAAGAGCCTGCGGTGAAAGGAGGAAAAGCAGTCTCTAGCCTTATGCAACGCACACCCCTCGGACTCAGAACTCTCAGTGGACTAATGTGGGTCACCTCTGCGGAGCTCTGCTCTGTGCTGGAGAGTCAAACCCAGAATTCTGGCAGCTCTCTGGAACTCAGCACGGCCCGCAAGGTTGAAGGGCCCAGGACAACACACCTGATCCCTTTCCCTCCCTGTTCCAAAAGGAGAGAAACATGACTTTATGGGCCATCTGTGCAGCGCACAGGTGAGGCTGACCTGACAAAGTCAGGCACACTGGGAGAAAAGGAGGGAGGGACGGCTGAACTTTGGACAGCTGAGAGAAAAGCAGCATCATTTCCACAGCAGACCACTCAGCGTCACTGCGGCGGGGACATTCTGAGGTCAGACCCTTTTGACTAGGAAAAGCAACACACAAGGCAACATGGTTTTTCCCTTTCAACCACTGTGGCGTACTTGCTTACTCAACTAAGAAAGAAAAAGCAACCTTATTATAGAGATCAGCAAGAGATGAAGAAAATTATAGGGAGGCTGCCCTGGCCCAAAGGTCTGCTAACGGCTTCTGCAGGGAGGATGAGGGTGGTGCCCGGTTAACTGCTTATCTCCACTGCAGACCAGAGAACGTCCGTGCGATGCCTCTCATCAGTGAGGTAGATGATCATCCTCTTGCCAGAGGTATCGAGTGCCAGCTCACAGCACAGCGGAACAGGAGAACGAGCTGCATCCGACAACACGGCAACCCCAGCAGAATTAATAGGCTGCTCCAAGAAAATGGAACCCAAGGGAGAGGGACTCGTGCCCCGAGGCCTGCACCACCCCAGCTTGCTCTGCTTTGAGATGCAGAATTTGAAAGCAGCTGTCACTGTCACTCACGTCCACAGTGGAGCTTGTTTCTGTCCTGCCTGTCAGACACACCTCCTGCCACCATGAAAGCTGAGTGGGGGTGGGAAGGGAAAAAGAGTCCAGAGTGAATATTAGGAGGAGGAGATGGAAGGACAAGGAAGGTTGCAGGGCAAAAATTTTTAAAGTAGGTCAAGTTCAAAATTATATCAAGGAGATGAGAGATGGGAGGCAAAAGCTCCATAAGAGGAACGGAGGCAGAAGGAAGAAAAGCTCCAAGGTGACGCCCGCTCCAGGACAAGATGATGGGGAGAAGGTGAGGCTGCCCTGGCATCACTTCCCATGTAAGTCACTCAGCTCCATGTCATCCTTTCGGCGCTTCTGGGTGAAGAGGGAGGCGACGGGGTAGAGCTTGGCCCTGGCCTGGAAGCGGTGTCCCGCGATGTCAATCTCATACTCTCCCCGGTTGATGAAATCTGCTGTCACCACCTGCTCTTCCCCTGTGTCCTCGGAAAAACTGTGCACAAAGCCCAGGCAAACGTGGCGCTCCAGGCTGTAGCTATAGGCACTGCTGGTGGTCTTGCCAACATACTGCCCATTCCGGTAAATGGGCTCTCCCCACCAAGGCCAAAGGTCTAGGTCTGTGTCATGGTCGTCCAGGATGAACATGGTGAGGCGTTTATACACTCCATTCTGCTTCTGCAGCAGGAGGGCATCACGACCGATGAAATCCATGCCCTAAGAAAGAAAGGAACTGCCAAGTCATCCAGTGACACTCAGACCCTCGGCACAGAAAGCAGCACCGTGGGAAGGGTCCCCTGGTGTCACCGCAATGACACAGAGAGGGGCACAGCCGCCTCCAACCACAACCCTGCCAGCTTTTGGGAAATGGTGTGATTTCCACCATGTGAGAAACTGCATGTGAAATATAAAAGACCCCTTGGTAATTTTTGTAACAACAGAGGTACACATTTTGTTGCCTATTTTATAAACATAAAGTCACAAAACCAGATAGAACAAAAACATTTAGGAAAAAGACTCACTCACTTAATAAAATACCCTATCAGTACAGTACTTTAGAAGAATGTTTTTTTTTTTTTTTGAGATGGAGTCTCGCTCTGTCACTCAGGCTGGAGTGCAGTGGCCGGATCTCAGCTCACTGCAAGCTCCGCCTCCTGGGTTCACGCCATTCTCCTGCCTCAGCCTCCCGGGTAGCTGGGACTACAGGCGCTGCCACCGCGCCTGGCTAGTTTTTTGTAGTTTTTAGTAGAGACGGGGTTTCACCGTGTTAGCCAGGATGGTCTCGATCTCCTGACCTCGTGATCCGCCCGTCTCGGCCTCCCAAAGTGCTGGGATTACAGGCTTGAGCCACCATGCCCGGCTAGAAGAATGTTTTTTATATTGGCCAGTCGCGGTGGCTCACGCCTGTAATGCCAGCACTTTGGGAGGCCGAGGCGGGCGGATCTCCTGAGGTCAGGAGTTCAAGACCAGCCTGACCAACTTGGAGAAACCCCATCTCTACTGGAAAAAAAAAAAAAATACAAAATTAGCTGGGCGTGGTGGCACATGCCTGAAATCCCAGCTACTTGGGAGGCTGAGGCAGGAGAATCACTTGAAGCCAGGAGGCAGAGGTTGCAGTGAGCCAAGATCGTGCCATTGCACTCCAGCCTGGGCAACAAGAACGAAGCTCCATCTCAAAAAAAGAAGAAAAAAAAAATACTGATTATCTTTAAATAGACAAAATATGGGTGATTTTAGTTTCCTTTTTTATATCTCCCAAAATGAGTTATTACCTTTTTTTTTTTTTTTTTTTTTGTGGGAGATGGAGCCTTGCTCTGTCACTCAGGTAGGAGTGTAGTGGCATGATCTCAGCTCACTGGACCCCCTTCCTCCCAGGTTCAGGCAATTCTCACGTCTCAGCCTCCCGAGCAGCTGGGATTACAGGTGCCTACCACCACGCCCAGCTAATTTTTATATTTTTACTAGAGATGGGGTTTCACCATGTTGGCCAGGCTGGTCTCGAACTCGTGACCTCAGGTGATCTGCCCAAAACAAAAAAAACAAAAAAATTAGGCCAGGTGTGGTGTCTCACATCTGTAATCCCAGCACTTTGGGAGGCCAAGGAGGGCGGATCACCTGAGCTCAGGAGTTTGAGACCACCTTGGCCAATGTGGCAAAACTCTGTCTTTACCAAAATACAAAAAATTAGCTGGGTGTGGTGACACGTCTGTGGTCCCAGCTACTTGGGAGGCTGAAGTGGGAGAATCACCTGAACATGAGAGGGCATTGCAGTGAGCCAACATTGCGCCCCTGCACTCCAACATGCGTGACAGAAAGAGACCCCACCTCAAAATCAAAAACAAAAGAAAAAGCCCACAAAAATTAGGCAGCTGATCAAAAGATGACTAGTTTGTACAAATATTCGTGGCATATTAATGCATCACCATAATTAACTTGGAATAGCCTCCCAGAAAGTACTAGAAATAAGTGGGTTTGTTTGTTGTTTTTTAATTTTAATACAGAGACGAGGTCTTGCTGTATTGCCCAGGCTGAGCTCAAGTGATCCTCATGCCTTGGCCTCCCCCAAGAGCTAGGATTACAGTTGTGAGCCACTGCACCTGACCAAGTGTTGTCTATTTATTATGTTTTCTTTTTTTTGAGATGGAGTCTTGCTCTATCACCCAGACTGGAGTGCAGTGGTGCAATCTTGGCTCACTGCAACCTCCACCTGCTAGGTTCAGGTGATTCTCCAGCCTCAGCCTCCGGAGTAGCTGGAACTACAGGCGCCAACCACCACGCCAGCTACTTTTCGTACTTTTTTGTCTTTATTTTTTGCCTCCCAGGTTCACGCCATTCTCCTGCCTCAGCCTCCCAAGTAACTTGGGACTACAGGCACCTACCACCACGCCCAGCTAATGTTTTGTATTTTTAGTAGAGACGGGGTTTCATCGTGTTAGCCAGGATGATCTCAATCTCCTGACCTTATGATCTGCCCGCCTGCCTCGGCTTCCCAAAGTGTTGGGATTACAGGCATGCGCCACTGCACCCAGCCTACTTTTTGTATTTTTAGTAGAGATGGGTTTCACCATGTTGGCCAGGCTGGTCTCGAACTCCTGACCTCAGGTGATCCGCCTGCCTCAGCCTCCCAAAGTTCTGGGATTCAGGCATGAGCCACCATTATTATGTTTTCATTTGAAGATATTTTACCCTATAAAGTTTTCGTTCTCATTTACCTGATGCTAACATCAAGGCCTCAATCTTTTTCCTTTTTCCTGTCATATCAGTTCTTCTTCCTAGTCTAGTGCAGATTCACTACTCAGGAAGCTGAGTGAAAGTGGAGTCTGGATAAACACAGTACCTTTTCTAATTTCACCCGAGACTCTCGTCCACATTCCAGGGGCGTGGTGAGGTTATTTATATCCTGACCCCAGAAGGCAAAAAACTTCTCAATTCGGAGACTGCGAAGAGCGTAATACCCAGCATTCCGGATTCCATATTTCTGGCCAACACTCATCACTTCATTGTACACATGCAGGGCGTACTATAGGAAGAGATGGAAAATTAGTAAGCAGCAGACCTTCAGAATTAAGCATGAAGCATGTCTGGAAGAGCTGATGGCTCACACTATTAACATGGACAAGAGAGGAGGCGTGTAAAACTCCCAGGATGTCTCATCCTTGACACACTTAGGGCATAGCCCAAGGGTGATGAGCTGGGGTCACCCCAGCCTGGACTTAAGCTCCATGACAGCAGGATCCATGTCTTTTTACCTCTCTAAAATATCTTGTGTGGTAATTCTAGCCCACAGCAATTTTTAAATAATAATTTGTAGAAGCACTCTCACCATTTGGTAAATGGCCAGTCTCATCATCATTTTAAAACAGCCCACTAACACTCCACGGTCTTCATCTGATTCTGGCTTTGTTCTTTTGCTCCAGTTTCCCAACCACTGTCATGTCCTCATGTGCTGGCCCAAGCTGTGAGGCCCAGCTCTCACACGTAACTCGAGATGTGTGCACACATTGGATGACGGTAGGGGAGCCAGTAAGGCAGGGCCCGCCTGCTCATGTCCCATAGCATTCAGGCTCTCAAGCTGCTCTTTTCTTGGTTTCAGAAACATGTACGTTATCAGATCAGTGAACAGAAGGTTTTCCAAACTGAAGGCATATATTCAATCCTTGTCTGAACATACACCGCTAAGTTTAAAGTCCAACAAAAATGAGACTACACTGCTTTAAAAACTATAAAATGAAATCGAAAGCAAGACACAGCAAAGAACCAGCTTCAGTAATACTGCAGTTCTTTATCCTCGTGCAGTATGTTTCTATAAACTGCACCACTGTAGCTGAACGGGCATCTACCAAACAGACCACTACGATCAATTATTTTATTTCATTCTATTTCACTTCATTTTTTTTTTTTTTAATTTTATTTTTGAGACAGAGTTTTGCTCTTCCACCCAGGCTGGAGTGAAGTGGTGCTATCTTGGCTCAATGCAACTTCCACCTCCTGGGTTCAAGCGATCCTCCTGCCTCAGCCTCCTGAGTAGCTGAGATTATAGGCGCCCACCCACCACACCCGGCTAATTTTTGTATTTTTAGTAGAGACGAGATTTCGCTATGTTGACCAGGCTGCTCTAGCACTCCTGACCTCAGGTGATTCGCCCACCTTTGCTTCCCAAAGTGCTGGGATTACAGGCATGAACCACTGTGCCGGGAAGACAACTTTAAATGTGGAAAAAAGGAATCCAAGCTATTGCATGCAACACTCGCCTGTGGTATGTGTATAAGGGAAACACCTGAATCAGCCAAGGTGGGTGCAGGAGACCCACAGAACACGGCAGGATGAGGAGAAGACAGAGCTTGCGTCTCCAGGGAGCGTGGTACTCTCCCACCTCAAGCTCAATCCCTGGTTCTTTAGCTAAGAGAACGACCAAGGAAGAAAGAGGTAACCAGGTGACAAGTGTTGCCCAGATCCAACTACATGACTAATGTTGGCAAAATCAAAGAGAAGAGTGGGTCTCCACCATTTACTCATTTTTCTCACAAAATACCAGAGATTTAGTGTGAACAAAACGAGAATCTGCCATGTGCCCCCATGTTTTGGAAGACTTCTTCTCAAAGAGACAAACATCAGCTTCCTGGACAAAAGCCAGTTTATAGAGAACTCAAGTGTGGCACAAATAATCTCTTTGACTCATGAAAAATCATAAGAAAGGGAACAGCTCAGGGAAATCAGAAAGCTGAAACCAAGGCCTCCAAGCAAGGATAAAGCTGCCAGAGCCACAGAGCCTCCCCTTCCTGATGAGGTTTGACCACAAGCATCTAGGTGACAACAGCTGAACCACTGGGTGGCACTTCAGAATCAACACGTCTGCACAGGCCAACCATGGCAGCTGCATCTGTTTAAACTCTTCCCAAGTCTTGAACAATCTCTTCATCTTCATATTGTTATAATGCTTCTGAGTGTGGAAAAGCAGATGAAATTTCATGCGCTGATATATCTGTGCTTTAATAATTTAAAAAAGGTTGGGCACAGTGGCTCAAATAGTTAAGAGGGCTGGACACAGTGGCTCATGCCGGTAATCCCAACACTTTGGGAGGCTGAGACGAGAGGATCATTTGAGGCTAGAGTTAGAGTCCAGCGTGGGCAACATATGCAGACTCTCATTGCTATAAAAAAATAAAAAATAGGCCGGGCATGGTGGCTCATGCCTGTAATCCTAGCACTTTGGGAGGCCAAGGCAGGCAGATCACGAGGTCAGGAAAGCGAGACCATCCTGGCCAACACAGTGAAACCCTGTCTCTACTAAAAATACAAAAAATTAGCCGGGTGTGGTGGTGTGCGCCTGTAGTCCCAGCTACTCAGGAGGCTGAGGCAGGAGAATCGTTTGAACCTGGGAGGCAGAGCTTGCAGTGAGCCGAGATAGTGCCACTGCACTCCAGCTTGGGCGACAATGGGAGACTCTGTCTAAACAATAAATTAAAAAAAAAAAAATAGCTGGGCACCTATGGTCCTACCTACTCAGGAAGCTGAGGTGGGAGGACTGCTTGAGCCCAGAGGTTCAAGGCTGCAGTGAGCTATGATCATGCCACTGCACTAAAAAATAGTAGTAAATAAGGTCAGGGCAGTGGCTCACATGTGTAATCCCAACACTTTGGGAGGCTGAAGCGAGAGGATCACTAGAGTCCAGGAATCTGAGACCAGCCTAGGCAACATAGCAAGACCCTACCTCTACCTCTAAAATAAAATTACCTCTAAAAATAAACTTAAACTACTCTACCTCTAAAAATAAAATCAAACGATTAGCTGGGGATGTTGGTACATGCCTGTAGTCCCAGCTATTCAGGAGGCTGAGGCAGGAGGATCACTTCAGCCTGGGAGGTCAAGCTGTAGTAAGCCAGTCTGGGTGACAGAGCAATGCCCTATCTCACCAAAAAAAAAAAAAAAAAATTTAAGAGAAAACCTATCACTAAAAGTAATATGACTAACATCAAGAAGAAAACAAGCATGCCTACAATCATTGCTACCTGTCACAATAGGACAAAGGAAGGAAATTATAGGAAGAAAGACTGTGGGCCGGGCATAGCAGCTCACGCCTGTAATCCCAGCACTTTGGGAGACCGAGGTGGGCGGATCACCTAAGGTTAGGAGTTCAAGACCAGCCTGGCCAACATGGTGAAACCCCGTCTCTACCAAAAATACAAAAATTAGCTGGGTGTGGTGGCACGCCCTGTAATCCCAGCTACTCGGGAGGCTGAGGCAGGAGAATCGCTTGAACCCGGGAGGCGGAGGTTGCGGTGAGGCTAGATTGCGCCATGGCACTCCAGCCTGGGGGATAAGAGTGAGACTTCGTCTCAAAAAAAAAAAAAAAAGAAAGAAAAGATTGTGGAAAAAGAAGAAACTATTACTATTTGCGTATGATTAGACTGAACTCAGCCTGCAGACCTTTTTATAACAGCAGAAGACTAGAAATATCATAAATGTCTATTAGTATCGGAATGAATTAGAATGAATGGAATGAATGAATGAATGAATGGATGAATGCAATGCTATGCCACTGTTAAAAAATAAAGAAAAAAAGAACAAGGAAGCTCTTTTTCTTTAGGTACCAACAAAGAAAGAGCTCTAAGAGAAATTGTGAAGTGACGCCCGGTGCAGTGGCTCACGCCTGTAATCCCAGCACTTTGGAAGGCTGAGGTGTGCGGACCACTTGAGGTCAGGAGTTGGAGATAAGCCTGGGCAACATGGTGAAGCCCCGTCTCTACTAAAAATACAAAATTCAGCCAGGCATGGTGGTGTGTACCTGTAATCTCAACTACTTGGGAGGCTGAGGTGGGAGAATTACTTGAACCTGGGAGGCAAAGGTTGCAGGGAACTGAAATTATGCCACTACACTCTAGCCTAGGTGACAGAGTGAGACTGTCTCAATTAAAAAAAAAAAATTGTGAAGTGAAAAAAAAAAACAGGATGAAGAATAGCAGTATGCTTCCATTTCTGTTTTTAAAAAGGGGGCTTGGCTGGGTATGGTGGCTCACACCTATAATCCCAGCACTTTGGGAGGACAAAGTGGGTGTATCACCTGAGGTCAGGAGTTCGAGACCAGCCTGAGTGACATGGCAAAATTCGTTTCTACAAAAAATTACAAAAATTAGCCAGGTATGGTGACACATGCCTACAGTCCCAGCTACTCGGGAGGCTGAGGTGGGAGGGTGGCTTGAGCCCAGGAGGTCGAGGCTGCAGTGAGCCATGGTCATGCCATTGCACTCCAACCTGGGCAACAGAGTGAGACTATGTCTCAAAAAGAAAAAAATTAATTATAAATTTGCTTGCAATATGCATACAAATCTCAAGTGCCATATAAAATACTAATATTATTGGTAACAGTTGGTAAGAACTGATCAGACGGCGCCAAATACTTTTTAAATGTATTACCTATTCAAAAAAACTTATATAACTTAGTTAAAAATGGTCAAATCTCTTCAATGCAGCCTACCTCAGTTCCCAAGGCCCAATCAGATACAGCTCTCCAAACATGCCAGTGCTGGTGAATGCCGGGAGCACTGGCACGCCACAGTGGTTGTAGGAAGAAGGGAAGGGTGCCCTCTCACCTCTATGGGGATGTAGAGCATGAATCCTGGCTCTCCTGTGTGCGTCATGCTCATCACGCGGATCCCATTTGCATAGCCCACGCTCATCTCCTGCAGGGACAAAGATAGCAGTCAGCCTGGGCACTCACATTGCTTGTTAAGGCGGGACGCCTGGGGAAACCTTTCATTAGTGCTGCACCCTCTGCTTACTGTTGAGTGAAACAGACGCCAAAGCAAGAATTTCATCCTGAAAGCGGTGAATTTCCAGGTCCTGAGGCACTGAGAATGGAGCACTGCCTCTGTGACACCTCTACTTGTTACTGTTACCATCTCAGGAGTTTTAGCCAAGATGATGGTGGAGAGTGGAGGCAAGTCTTTGACAAGCACAAAATATTCCTCTTTGCCAGGTCCTTGTATTAGTCGGGGGTTGCAGGCACAATGAGGACAAGGCGAGTGTCTTCTCTGGGGGACTCAACAGACAAACCCTGGCCACCTGCCATACAAATGATGCCCGTTGCCCACAGACATGATTCATCTGCTATCCTGGGGTCAAAGACGGGCTTCTGATTCTCAGGACATGTTACATAGATGCTCAATTCCCTAACAACGGCCACTGATGCAATCACTGTTCCTATAAAGGAAAGTGGAAAGTCCTGGACAGCACTGAAGTGAAGCGCTTCCATAGGAGGCTGACAGGATGCGGCACTCGCCGGCTGTTGAGCATACGGGTCACTCCTCCAAGCAGGAGAGCGAACGCTGGGAGGGGTCCACTGACGGCTAACAGTGGAGAGTTTTCTGTTGCTTCACTTTGCCTCGGAGAAGGAAAACTGTGAAACAATTTGTAGCTGTTACCAACTTTGGGTGAACTTCCAAGAGTCTCCATCAGTAACTGCCTGGAAGTTGCTGGTTACAGGTTGCCAAGATGTCTGTCCGTTTGGATGTCTCTAATCAGCTGCTTCCTGGGGAGGATTCCGTTGTCATTGCTTTCATTCGATTACAGTTTGTTTCACTCAGCTGTGGTAGCCACTTACAGGAAAGAAAATTATGTAAGAAGTTCAGAGATTCACCTATGCCATTTCTTCTCTGAAGATGCCACAGACACAGAAGTTACTCTGTGTACAGAAAAGAGACCACACTGCATGAAGAGAAGGGACCTAACTTCGACAGGCATTTTTGTGTGAGTCATAATCCTGGAACTTCAAATTTTAATCCAGTGCTACAGAAACCAAAAAGCATACAGACTTTACATTTAGAGAACCTAAATCCACTTCAAAGATATCCGAATGCTTATCAAATAAGGAAAGCTTGGAGTGTAAAAAATAAACAAATAAGGCCAGGCACAGTGGCTAACACCTGTAATCCCAGCACTTTGGGAGGCCTTGGTGGGCGGATGACCTGAGGTCAGGAGTTCGAGACCAGGCTGGCCAACATGGTGAAACCTTGTCTCTACTAAAAATAAAAAAAATTAGCAGGGCATGGTGGTGGGCGCTTATAATCCCAGCTACTTGGGAGGCTGAAACAGGAGAATCGCCTGAACCCGGGAAGTGGAAGTTGCAGTGAGCCAAGATCACACCATTGCATGCCAGCCTGCGCAACAAGAGTGAAACTCTGCCTCAAAATAAAAACTAGCCGGGCGAGGTGGCGGACGCCTGTAGTCCCAGCTACTTGGGAGGCTGAGGCAGGAGAATGGTGTAAACCCGGGAGGCGGAGCTTGCAGTGAGCTGAGATCCGGCCACTGCACTCCAGCCTGGGCCACAGAGCGAGACTCTGTCTCAAAAACAACAACAACAACAACAACAACAAATAAATATACTCAGTCACTTCTTCGCTAAAGAAGGGCAGCGCATTTTTTTTTTTTTTTTGAGACAGAGTCTTGCTCTGTCACTTAACCTCGAGTGCAATGGTGCAATCTCGTGCAATAACCTGGAGTGCAATGGCTGCAACATCTGCCTCCCAGGTTCAAGCCATTCTCCTGCCTCAGCCTCCCGAGTAGCTGGGACCACAGGCATGCATCACCACGCCTGGCTAATTTTTGTATTTTTGTATTTATTTATTTATTTATTTTTGAGGTAGAATCTCACTCAACATATTGCCCAGGCTGGAGTACAATGGCACGATCTCGGCTCACTACAACCTCCGCCTCCCAGGTTCAAGTGATTCTCCTGCCTTAGCATCCCGAGTAGCTAGGATTACAGGCATGTACCGCCACATCCGACTAATTTTTGTATTTTTAGTAGAGATGGGGTTTCGCCATGTTGGCCAGGCTGGTCTTGAACTCTTGACTTCATGATCTGCCCAGCTCGGCCTCCCAAAGTGCTGGGATTACAGGCGTGAGCCACTGCGCCTGGCCAGTGCACTCTTTGAGACAGTCTCACTCTGTCACCCAGGTGGAGTGCAGTGGCGTGTTCTCGGCTCACTGCAACCTCTGCCTCCCGGGTTCAAGCGATTCCCGTGCCTCAGCCTCACAAGTAGCCGGGATTATAGGCGTGTGCGACCACACCTGGCTAATTTTTGTATTTTTAACAGAGACAGGGTCTCACCATGTTGGCCAGGCTGGTCTCAAACTCCTGACCTTGGGTGATCCACCTGCCTTGGCCACCTAAAGTGCTGGGACATAAGCCAACTCACCCAGCCAAGACACTGTTTGTGGGTGTTAACACCATAGTAAGAACATGGAACTGCCACCGCTATGAAAGACACATTCTCTACCCATTTAAAAACAGAACTTTATCAGCACTCACCTTGCAAAAGAGGCTTGGGAAGTGGTCTGGAGTCATAGGGGCATAGGACAACTCGGACAGCACATCCACAGCTCGAGGGCCAATCAGATTGAGGGCTAAATGGAAAAGAACAAGAGATGTCCAGCTCTCCTGCTGAACAGGTGACCCAATCGGAAAGGTCTACTGTAGACTTGCTCAGCTATAGCCAGGCCTGGGTGCTGAGACCAGGAATATGTCCCTTTGCTTAGGCACTCCAAGGATGGATGCTAAGCACCCTGATTCTGGTGAATACACCTCTGCCAACAGGGCCTGTGAACACAGCAGGGCTGGCCATAACTGCCCACACAATTTCCATTCTCCTCCTTTTCCCAGCATGGCTAAGTGATGGAAGAAGCCCCAACCCCAAATCAGTACCCGGAGGAGATCTGCCCAACCAAAAAGTATACGGACTTTAAATTCATAGAAGCTAAATCCACTTCAAAGATATCCTAATGCTTACTACATAAGGAAAGCATTATTCCGGACACCGGTGTTTGGGACATCAGCTTGTGCTAATTACACATCATCCATCCTAAGACATGACTTTTGTTCAGTAACATTCTGTAGTTTGCCAATCCAGGAGCAGGACGTAAATCATATTCGCTACTACAAGGAATTGAGAATGAGGGCCTGGGAGAGGAAATGCTGCTGGGGCCAAGGGGCAAGATCAGTTAGGTGGGAGGGCGGGAGGGGTTAAGTTGAGACGGCTGAGGGTGAGAAAATCAGGGAACCAAGTCATCCTTAAAAATTAGGTACTCATGGCTGGGCGCGGTGGCTCATGCCTATAATCCCAGCACTTTGGGAGGCCGAAACGGGGTGGATCACGAGGTCAGGAGATCGACACCATCCCGGCTAACACGGTGAAACCCTGTCTCTACTAAAAATACAAAAAAAAAAAAAACCAAAAAACTAGCCGGGCGAGGTGGCGGGCACCTGTAGTCCCAGCTACTTGGGAGGCTGAGGCAGGAGAATGGCATAAACCTGGGAGGTGGAGCTTGCAGTGAGCCGAGACTGCACCGCTGCACTCCAGCCTGGGCGACAGAGCAAGACTCTGTCTCAAAAAAAAAAATTAGGTACTCATTTAAAAAAACAAAAAAAAAAAACTTTAAAATTTACTCATTCATTCAAAAAATAAATTACCTCCTACATGCAAGCTGTAGGGGATATAGCAGTGAACAAAACAAATAGAAACCAAAGCACTAACTCATTTCACACTTCACCTACAAAAAGAAGAAGGGGCTGGGCATGGTGGCTCATGCCCGTAATCTGAGCACTTTGGGAGACCAAGGCAGGTGGATCATCTGAGGTCAGAAGTTTGAGACCAGACTGACCAACATGGTGAAACCCCATCTCTATCAAAAATATAAAAAATTACTCATGCCTGTAATCCCAGCACTTTGGGAGGCCGAGGTGGGCAGATCACAAAGTCAGGAGATCGAGACCATCCTGGCTAACACGGTGAAACCCTGTCTCTACTAAAAAATGCAAAAAATTAGCTGGGCGTGGTGGCGGGTGCCTGTAGTCCCAGCTACTTGGAAGGCTGAGGCAGGAGAATGGCGCGAAACCGGAAGGCGGAGCTTTCAGTGAGCCGAGATCACACCACTGTACTCCGGGGTGGGTGACAGAGCAACACTCCGTCACACACACACACAAAAAAAAATTGGCATAGTGGCGTGTGCCTGTAATCTCAGCTACTCAGGAGGCTGAGGTAGGAGAATCGCAAGGTAGAGGTTGCACTGAGGGGAGATCGCACCACTGCATTCTAGCCTGGGCAACAGAGTAAGACTCCATCTCAAAATAAACAAACAAATACATAAATAAATAAATTAAAAATTAGTTGGGTGCAGTGGCATGTGCCTGTGGTTCCAGTTACTCTGGAGGCTGAGGTGGGAGGACTGCTTCAGCCCAGGAGGTTGAGGCTGCAGTGAGTTACGATGGTGCAACTGCACTCCAGCTTGGGCAACAGAGCAATATCCTGTCTCAAAAAAAAAAAAAAAAAAAAAAAGTCTTAGAAATCTACTTTTTTTTTTTTTTTTGAGACGAAGTCTCGCTCTGTTGCCTGGGCTACAGTACAATGGCATGATCTCGGCTCACTGCAACTGCCGCCTTCCAGACTCAAGCGATTCTCCCGCCTCAGCCTCCCAAGTAGCTGGGACTATAGGCGTGCACCATGTCCAGCTAATTTTTGCATTTTTAGTAGAGATGGGATTTTACCATGTTGGCCAGGCTGGTCTTGAACTCCCAGTCTCATGATCCGCCCACCTTGGCCTCCCAAAGTGCTGGGATTACAGGTGTAAGCCACTGTGTCCAGCCTTCAATTTTCTTTTCTTTTTTTTTTTTTGAGACGGAGTCTCACTTGCCTAGAATGGAGTGCAGTGGTGCGATCTGGGCTCACTGCAACCTCTGCCTCCCAGGTTCAAGTGATTCTTCTGCTTCAGCCTCCCAAGTAGCTGGGACTACAGGCATGTGCCACCATGCCCAGCTAATTTTTGTATTTTTAGTAGAGATGGGGTTTCACCATATAGGCCAGGCTGGTCTTGAACTCCTGACCTAGTGATCTGCCCACCTCGGCCTCCAAAAGTGCTGGGATTACAGGTGTGAGCCATTGCGCCCACTAGAGATCAATTTCCTATGACCAGAGAGCCTCTTCTATGCTAACTCTAATGTTCACTTTTGAGGGTCAAATGTAAAGAAGGCAAACGTGGAAGACACATCTGCATCTGCTGGCCTTTTCCACGTGGCAGAGCCTGAGGCCCCCGTACCTGTGTACTTCCAGGTGACGTCCTCCAGGAGCAGGTTGCTGTCTTCCGGCATGTGTTTCTTAAGCCAAGCCCAACAGTGGACCTGCTGGTCGGTTGGAGAGATCATGAAGAAACTGAAAAGTGAGACCCCAAAAGAATCAAAACCAGGTAGCAGAAAAAGGATCAGGAAACAATCAAATCTTATTTAGTTTCAAAGCAATGAGGCAAACACTAGGGAAAGATTTCTTAGCTTTCACAGAAGGCCAGTAGCGCCATTCTAGGATGTACCACCTAACAACAAAACAAAATTCTGTCCTCCTGTTAGTGCCAAGAAATTATACAGATTTACTAACGTAAGACATCGGCTAGGCACAGTGGCTCAGGCCTGTAATCCCAGCACTTTGGGAGGCCAAGGTGGGCGGATTGCTTGAGCTCAGGTGTTCAAGACTAGCCTGGGCAATGTGGCAAAATCCTATCTCTACAAAATACACAAAAATTGGCTGGGTGCGGTGGCGGTACCTGCGGTCCCAGCTACTTGGAAAGCTGAGGTGGGAGGATCACTTGAGCCCAGGAGGTGGAGGCTGCAGGGATCCATGATCGCATCACTGCACTCCAGCCTGGGTGACAAAGTGAGACCCTGTCTCCAAAAAAAAAAAAAAAAAAAAAAAGACAAGGCATCTTCTCCCACTAGGGTACATAATCTAGTAGGCTTTTTAAAATTCTCCTCCTGGTGATTTCTTTTTGTTTAGGACTGCTAATAAACTGGTTTTGATTTCATGTAATGATTCTTAGTCCCTGGGATTTATGGTTCCTGGAGAAGCTCCTGAGAGCCTCTGCTACAGTACCCCTAAGGAATCAACGTGTTGGAGGGAGCAGAGAGGACGGCAGCTCATCTCACCTGCGCTTGTTCAGTCGTGCTATGCTGCAGTCATTTTCATACCCTCCACCCTCGTTGAGCATGCCGGTATGTACAATGTGGCCCACAGGCACATCCAGGTCATTGGAAAAGAGGTACTGTAGAACTTCTAATGCCTGATCCCCAGTGGACTGCAGGGTTAGGGAATGAAACAAGAAAGAGTGAGCGTGAGAGCACCTGGCTGGGCCACATGGCCCCACCAGCAATGAACCTCACCGAGAAAATTCAATCAGCCAATTCCCACGTGACATTTGCAGACATACTCCACTGCAAGAAGCTCCAGGCAATGCTAGCTATTGATTCTTATGATAAACAGGCCTCTCTAGCAAATCAAAAACCCAAAACAAGAAGCTAAAATTTCAGAAAAATGTTACAATACAGATGAAACACAAAAATATACCAGAATTCTTAAGAAATCAGTTTTTTGTTCTTGTGTTACTTTTTAGATGGAGTCTCACTCTGTTGCCCAGGCTGAGTGCAGTGGCACAATCTCAGCTCACTGCAACCACCACCTCCTGAGTTCACGTGATTCTCCTGCCTCAGCCTCCCTACTAGCTGGGACTACAAGCGCCCGCCACCACGCCCGGCTTTTTTTGTTTTTGTTTTTTGAGATATTCGTTCTTGTCACCCAGGCTGGAGTGCCATGGTGCAATCTCAGCTCACTGCAGCCTCCATCTCCTGGGTTCAAGCAATTCTCCTGCCTCAGCCTCCCAAGTAGCTGGGATTACAAGTGCCCGCCACCACGCCTGGCTAATTTTTTGTATTTTTGGTAGAGATGGTTTCACCACGTTGGCCAGGCTGGTCTTGAACTCCTGATCTCAGGTGATCTGCCCGTCTCGGCCTCCCAAACTGCTGGGATTACAGGTTTGAGCCACTACTCCTGGCCTTAATTTTTGTATTTTTAGTAGAAACGGGCTTTCACCATCTTGGCCAGGCTGGTCTCGAACTCCTGACCTCAGATGATCCATGCCCCCTTGGCCTCCCAAAGTGCTGGGAATACAAGCATGAGCCACTGCACCCAGTCAGGAATCAGTTTTGAAGAAGAAAAACAAAAGGCATTCAATAAATATGCAGTTTCCTAATCCATTATTTTGGTTCCCAAATACTTACTGTTATCTCAAACTTTGTGAAAGAGGACATGTCAATGACACACACAGCTTCCTTACAGCACTTGACTTCAGACTCCACAATGTCAAACCAATCTGGCTTATAGAAAGTCTTGCTCTGCTCCAATGCCAGGAGGTCTATGGAATGGAAAAATCATAAAGTGGAAAGAAAATGAGGGAACTTAACACTGGGGAGTCTCCTTGTAGAGTTTAGTGTAGTCCAGGTGGTTCTTATTCTTCTGTAACACATTCTAGCTTATGCACTTGAAAATGTATTTTATTAATTCCCAGGACAAAAAAAAAAAAAAAAGAAGCAAAAATGAGAATGTGACTTCTTACCCTTGTCAGGGGGAACAAAGTACTTTGGCCTCTCAAATCCATGTTTCTCCATCCACCTGGCTCCCTGTGCATCCAGCCGGTCGTAGAGAGGAGAGGTGCGTAACTGCCTACCAGTCTGGAAGTCCCAGCGGGGAACCTTCAGATCATACATCAAAGCTAGACAGACAAGAGTAGTCTATGAAAGCCCAAGACACAAATTCTTGACCTGAGTAGCCAATATCCACTAGACTCTGGAGTTGTTTCTATTCAAAAGAGCTTTCCAGGCTAATGTAGTCTTTTTTTTTTTTTTTTTTTTTTGAGATAGAGTTTTGCTCTTGTTGCCCAGGCTGGAGTGCAGTAGCACAATCTTGGCTCACCGCAACCTCCGCCTCCTGGGTTTAAGCGATTCTCCCGCCTCAGCCTTCCAAGTAGATGGGATTACAGGCACGCGACACCGTGCCAGGCTAATTTTTTTTTTTTTGAGACGGAGTCTCGCTCTGTCGCCCAAGCTGGAGTGCAGTGGCCGGATCTCAGCTCACTGCAAGCTCCGCCTCCCGGGTTCACGCCATTCTCCTGCCTCAGCCTCCTGAGTAGCTGGGACTACAGGCGCCCGCCACCTCGCCCGGCTAGTGTTTTTTTTTGTACTTTTTAGTAGAGACGGGGTTTCACCGTGTTAGCCAGGATGGTCTCGATCTCCTGACCTTGTGATCCGCCCGTCTTGGCCTCCCAAAGTGCTGGGATTACAGGCTTGAGTCACCGTGCCCGGCCTAATTTTTTGTATTTTTAGTAGAGACGGGGTTTCTCCATGTTGGTCAGGCTGGTCTCAAACTCCTGACCTCAGGTGATATGCCGGCCCCGGCCTCCCAAGTGCTGGGATTACAGGTGTGAGCCACTGTGCCCGGCCCAATTTCCAGGCTAATGTAGTCTAATTTTCAAAATTACCAAGTGTATCAGGCATGCTCCAGAAGGAAAGACAATCCTGCCAAGCTGCTGCTGTCATCCCTCCCTGGAGGTACAGAGCTACGTGTCACGGCATGACTCGGCCTGTATTCACATTCAGCATTTCATGTTAGTAGGGAGAAATGATGGGAGAAAGGTCAGGGTCCTAAACCTTGCTAAGCTTCATAGTAGAGATGAAGGTTACTAAGTGGGACACAGGTGGTAACAAAGTGCGAAAAAACGGCACTCAATTCTTCATTGTGCCTGTGTTAGGATCTCAGACCTATTACTGACATTTCCTCCCTGATAACTCACTTCTGAAGTGAAAGGTTATGTATTGTAGCTTGATTAGGTGGCTCTGAAATCTGAGAAGTTACATTCTATTGTACCAATGACATTATTCACACAACAAAGCTAGGGTCAGTATTCGTTTCTCTTAGGCCGGGTGCGATGGCTCATATCTGTAAACCCAGCACTTTGGGAGCTCAAGGAGGGCAGATCATGAGGTCAGGAGTTTGAGATCAGCCTGGCCAACATGGTGAAACCCTGTCTCTACTAAAAATACAAAAATTAGCTAAGCATGGTGGCAGGCACCTGTAATACCAGCCACTCGGGAGGCTGAAGCAGGAGACTTGCTTGAACCCAGGAGGCAGAGGTTGCAGTGAGCCGAAATTGTGCCACTGCACTCCAGCCTGGGCAATACAGTAAGACTGTCTCGGGGTGGGGAAAAAATTCATTTTCCTTAATGTCCAATTTTCAACAACAATAAGTAAAAAAAGCCAGAAAAGTGTGATCTATGGTTCCTTGCAAAGAGAAGACCTGATCTCACATCATTCCAAACAAAAGGCACATCAAGGCTGGGGGAGGTTGGGAGACAGGAGAAGGAAGCCAGGTGGGTTTCTCTGCATGGTGACAATCTGTCCATATCCTGATACTTTAGGTTCTACCTTCCCCATTTTCTTTTCTTTTCTTTTTTTTTTTTTTTTTGTTGACACGGAGTCTCACTCTAGCACCCAGGCTAGAGTGCAGTGGTGCGATATTGGCTCACTGCAACCTCCACCTCCCAGGTTCAAGTGATTGTCCTGCCTCAGCCTGCCAAGTAGCTGGCATCACAGGCACGTACCACCACACCTGGCTACATTTTTATATTTTTAGTAGAGACAGGGTTTCACCATGTTGCTCAGGCCAGACCTCCTGACCTCAAGTGATCCGCCCAACTCGGCCTCCCAAAGTACTGGGATTACAGGCATAAGCCACTGCGCCCGGCACCTTCCCCATTTTCTATGTGCCTGCCATTTCTATTTCATGAGAATTGGAGAAGGTTATCAAAAGTGTCATATCACCAAGGAGAAGCTCAAGCTCAATTACGATTTGCACAGGTCCCAAAGTAACGATGGGTGGGGAAATCTAGGCTTATAATAGTTCACCTCTTAAAAAAACAAAACAAAACAAAAAAAAACATTTATTTTTTATTTTTTTGAGACAGGCTCTCAGTACCACTGCCCAGGCTGGGGTACATAGTGGCACCTCATGGCTCACTGCAGCCTCAACTTCCCCAGGTGATTCACCTACCTCAGCCTCCCAAGTAGCTGGGATTTTAGGTGTGTGCCACTACACATGACTAATTTTTTGGTTTTGGTTTTAGTCCAGACAGAGTTTTGCTACATTGTCTTGGCTGGTCTCAAACTCCTGACCTCAAGTAATCTGCCTTCCTCAGCAACCCACAGTGCTGGGATTACAGGCATGAGCCACCATGCCCAGCCAAGTTCAACATTTTAACCAAACTATTTGCTAAAATTAAAGAACCTTAGCAGTTAAACATATCGCTGTTAGGTCCTTCATCTCCATGGATATACATCCTCTTCCCAGGCCAAAAGTGAGCACTTAGGCATTAAAGGCCATCCAGAGTCCTCACCATCAATGTTGTTCAACTACCAAACTAACAGTTTACTTGTAACCAAGAATGGTGGTCATAGCCAACACAGAAACTTAGTGCTGTATTTAGTACCCAAAATATTTAGATATCATTTGGCAAAGTCTGAGAACAGCTCCTCAGTACAGTAAAATGAAATTACAACTTGAACCTACATGGTTTGGTTCAATTCCTGATACAAAAGCTTTCTAAGGATTTCTTAGAAAATAAATCAGAGATCAAGGTAGAATAACAAATTAAGATGAAGTGGCCAATCCTTCAAAGTTGCAGCAGGGTGAGAACAAGGGAGTGAGAGCAGGAATGTATGTTTTGTATTTATATGAGAAGTGGTTCCCAATCTTGCTGCTGTAGGGTGGATTAACGATGAAAGTCACTCACGGGAAGCCTGAAGCTCCGAGAATAACCTGGAAAAATTCCCTGACTTGCAAAGAAAAAACTAAGTGGGGAACAAGAAAGCATTTTCTCAAAAAAAAAAAAGTGGGAGTGAGAAAGCATTCACTTCGACATAGGGTCTCTCAAGGCAAACTGGGAAGAAGGCATTGCTTAAAATATTTAGGAAGCTGCTATGTACCATCTGTAAATCCTATTTTACCTTCTTGTTCCCAGAAGGAGACAAGGTCCGATGCACTAAAGAATATGTTATGTATATATCATGAGGAGCTTAATGCCCCTTACTCAAGGCCTGGAACAGTCAAATCAGATGCCCAACTCAAAGCACTTGTTAAAGAACTGAGGAAAACTTTGTTCCTTCTGAATGACAACACGGACCACCGGGAAGATACCTGCAACTAGGAGCAACTGCAATAATGCTTCACTTACGCATGACTTCCATGACCCGGTGGCGCAGAAAGGTGCGGCTGCTCTGGAGGGCTCCAAAACGTTTCAGGTCCAATTCCCAAACGTTTTCTGAGGGATAGCCATGTACCATCCATTCGGCAAGGTACCTATATACACAGAGGGCATTTGTTGGGGCTCAGGTGTGAGATTTGAGAAGATAAAACTAATTTCTACAAATTGAGAACTAATAGAATCAAAAGATCCTAAATTGCCACAGACCAGCTGAATGGTTTTGGGCAATTTCCTTAACTTTTCTGGAAGAAACGAACACGGGTCTGTGTACTGCTCTGAAAAGACTACTATGAGGATTTTACCCCAGATGGTAAGATTCCCTAGGAGGTATTTAACATATAAGCTGGCCAGACACATTGGCTGATGCCTGTAATCCCACATCTTTGGGAGGCTAAAGCAGGGGATTGCTTGAAGTCAGGAGTTTGAGACCAACCTGGGCAACATAGTAAGACTCTGTCTCTACAAAAAAAAAAAAAAAAAAAAAGTTTCAAAGTGAGTCGGGTGGCTCACGCCTGTAATCCCAGCACTCTGGGAGGCCAAGGCAGATGGATCACCTGAGGTCAGGAGTTCGAGACCAGCCTGACCAACGTGGAGAAACCCTGTCTCTACTAAAAATACAAAATTAGCTGGCGTGGTGGCACATGCCTGCAATCCCAGCTACTAGGGAGGCTGAGGCAGGAGAATCGCTTGAACCTGGGAGGCGGAGGTTGTGGTAAGCCAAGATCGCGCCATTGCACTTCAGCCTGGGCAACAAGAGCAAAACTCCATCTCAAAAAAACCAAAAAAACCAAAATTAGTTGGGCGTGGTGGCGCATGCCTGTAATCCCAGCTACTCAGGAGGCTGAGGCAGGAGAATCGCTTGAACCCGGGAGGCGTTGCAGTGAGCTGAGATTGTGCCACTGCACTCCAGCCTGGGCAACAAGAGTGAAACTCCATCTCAAAAAAAAAAAAAAAAAAAAAAAGCTGGGTATGGAGGCACATGCCTGTAGTTCTAGCTCTTCTGGAGTCTGATGCGGGATGACCCCTTGAGCCCAAGAATTTGAGGCTGCAGTGGGCTATGAAGGTGCCACTGCACTCCAGCCTGGGTGAGAGTAAGATCTTGTTTCCAAAAAAGTTATAAGCCTCATCTGTGAAGAAATAAGACTAAAACACATACAAATATAATCTAAATATCCAAAGGGTTTTTTTCTGTCACCTCAAGGAGATTATACAGTTACATGACCACATCTCCTTTGCTCCAAATGTTTTTGTAACCCTCTTCTGTAATTGTTTTCAGAGCCATTCTACAAATCACTCAAGATAATTGGTCTCGTAAATTTAAAATAAACTTTTCATCATGGCTACCATCTTACCCATTTGTAAGTGTTCAGTTCAGTGGCATTGAGTACATTCATGCCTCACCACCACCCATCCCAGAACTCTTTTCCTCTTGCATTTCTGGAACTCTGCACTCATTAAAGAATAGCTCCCCTCCCCCTGCCTCTGGTAACCACCATTGTACTTTCTGTCTCTATGATCTGACAACTCTAGGAACTTCATATAAATGGAACTATACAGTATTTGTCCTTTTGTGACTGGCTTATTTACTGTTCATTAGTGTCTTATTTTATTATTTTTTTGAGATGGGGGTCTCACTCTGTTGCCCACGCTGGAGTGCAGTGGCATGATCTCGGCTGACTGCAAGCTCTGCCTCCCGGGTTCGTGCCATTCTCCTGCCTCAGCCTCCCGAGTTACTGGACTACAGGTGCCTGCCACCATGCCCGGCTAATTTTGTTTTTGTATTTTTAGTAAAGTCGGGGTTTCACTGTGCTACCTAGGATGGTCTCGATCTCCTCACCTTGTGATTCCTCCGCCTTGGCCTCCCAAAGTGCTGGGATTACAGGCATGAGCCACCACGCCTGGCCTAGTGTCTAATTTTTAAATAAAAATTTGTGGCCAGGCACGGTGGCTCACGCCTGTAATCCCAGCACTTTGGGAGGCCAAGGCAGGTGGATCACTTGAGGTCAGGAGTTCGAGACCAGCCTGGCTAATATGGTGAAACTCTGTCTCTACTAAAAATACAAAAATTAGCCAGGTGTGCTGGCACACACCTGTAATCCCAGCTACTCGGAAGGCTAAGGCAGGAGAATAGCCTGAACCCAGGAAGTGGAGGTTGCAGTGAGCTGAGATCATGTCACTGCATTCCAGCCTGGGCGACAGAGGAAGACTCTGTCTAAAAAACAAACCGTGTATTACATAGTTCAGATACCTACCTCAATCAACATACTTGGCTACCAAACTGAAATACACACTCAAATGACCAATATTTGTTACAACTGAAAAAGTATAAAAGAATGTCCCACAGGATCTGCAGCTAACTCCAAAAGATGAGTTGCAAAAACATTTTGCCAGATGACATTTCTGGAACATGGGGAGTCTCCCATACTCAGAAGGGGACAACTCCAAAATTACATGTATCTTATTAGTCTTAACATGCTAGTTTAAATATGCTACACACCATATTAACAACAAGTAATTCTAGAAGGGAAGAGACCCAGCAAGCTGACTTATGTTCACAGCTGACTCTGAAGGAGAAAGACTTACTTTCCGGCTCCTCCACCAAATGAAAGGCCAGCAGAGTTCATTCCTGCCAGGACAAAGTAGCCCTGCACTGCAGGAGACTCGCCCATGATGCATCTCATGTCTGGTGTGAAGGTCTCTGGGCAATTCACCAACTTCATGATCTCCAGAGTCTCTAATTCTGGCATCCTCCTCAGAAGGGAACTCAACAGAGGCTCTGAGCAATAACAACAAACCCAAATAGAGTTCTCACCTTTAAGGAATTAAACCACTTTCAACCCCTCTGCTTTTTATTCCCTCTCCTTTCAGAAAATCTCTTGAAAAAAAATTTTTTTTTTTTTTGAGATGGAGTCTCACTCTGTCGCCCAGGTTGGAGTGCGGTGGCACGATCTCAGCTCACTGCAACCTCTGCCTCCCAGGTTCAAGCAATTCTCCTGCCTCAGCCTGCCAAGTAGCTCGGATTACAGGCACGCACCACCGTGCCTAGCTAATTTTTGGTATTTTTGGTAGAGATGGGGCTTCACCACGATGGCCAAGCTGGTTTCAAACTCCCGACCTCAAGTGATCTGCCCGCCTTAGCCTCCCAAAGTGCTGGGATTATAGGTGTGAGCCACTGTGCCCAGCTGAAAGAGATTTTTTTAAAGATGAACCAACTGGCCATTTATCACAAAGAAGAAACCTTGGTAGAATTACAGGATACAGCTGCAAAATACTTGGTATAAAGACTGAGGAAAAAAGATACTGGTTAGAAAGGAAAGTAGCATAGAATAGCAAGTAAAATGTAGCTACAGATAATAATCTCGAAGGGATCAGTGTGAGTGGAAACGCTCTTAAATGGCAGCCACAGAGATTTTAATAAAAGGTAATGTTCTGAGCTGGGCACGGTGGCTCACATCTGTAACCGCAGTACTTTGGGGCCAAGGTGGGTGGATCACTTGAGGTCAGGAGTTCAAGAGCAGTCTAGCCAAAATGGCGAAGCCCCGTTTCTACTAAAAATACAAAAATTAGCCAGTTGTGATGGTGGAAGCCTGTGATCCCAGCTACTCAGGAGGCTGAGGCAGGAGAATCGCTTGAATATGAGAGGCGGAGGTTGAAGTGAGCCGAGTCGTGACACTGCACTCCAGCCTGGGCAACAGAGTGAAACTCCATCTCAAAAAGAAAAAAAAAAAGGCAATGTTCTGCATTGGAATAGCTGCAAAAGACAGACTTTCACCCTGCTTTAAAGGAAATCTACCATTAGGGCAAATCCAGTGGGATAGCAGGAAAAAGATGAAACAAGACCAGAACTGGATAATGGGTACATGGGGGCTCATCACACTACTCTCTCCAGGTTTATTTAGTAGAGACACAGTCTCTAGTCTCACCATGGTGCCCAGGCTGGTCTTGACTTACTGGGCTCCAGTGATCCTTTCATCTCGGCCTCCCAAAGTGATGGAATTACAGGTGTAAGCCACTGTGCCCAATTTCTATCCACTTTTAAAAGTTTGAAATTTCCCATAAGAATTTATTAAAAAAAGAAAGCCCATCAAGGGTCAGAGGGAAATTCTTCATTAGAGACTCTTTCATATCTTTTTAATTTGGAACCAGGTAACTATATTATTATTCTTTTTCTTTTTTTTTTTGAGACAGTCTCGCTCTGTCGCTCAGGCTGGAGTGCAGTGGCATAATCTTGGTTCACTGCAAGCTCCGCCTCCCAGGTTCATGTCATTCTCCTGCCTCAGCCTCCCAAGTAGCTGGGACTACAGGTGCCCACCACCATGCCCAGCTAACTTTTTCTATTTTTTAGTAGAGACAGGGTTTCACTGTGTTAACCAGGATGGTCTCGATCTCCTGACCTCGTGATCCACCCGCCTTGGCCTCCCAAAGTGCTGGGATTACAGGCGTGAGCCACCGTGCCCGGCCAATTTTTTTTTTTCAGACGGAGCCTTGCTCTGTCACCCAGGCTGGAGTGCCGTGGTGTGACCTCAGCTCACTGCAGCCTTTGCCTCCTGGGTTCCAGCAATTCTCCTGCTTCAGCCTCCCGGGTAGCTGGGGTTACAGGTGCATACCACCACACCCAGCTAATTTTTATATTTTTAGTAGAGATGGGGTTTCGCCATGTTGGCCAGGCTGGTCTCAAACTCCTGACCTCAGGTGATTTACTCGCCTCAGCCTCCCAAAGTGCTGGGATTATAGGCCTTAAAGGCCAGGTGCAGTGGCACATGCCTGTAATCCCAGCACTTTGAGAGGCTGAGACAGGCAGATCACTTGAGGTCAGGAGTTCAAGACTACCCTGGCCAAATAGTGAAACCCCATCTCTACTAAAAACACAAAAATTGGCTCTACATTATGGTGTAAGCCTGTAATTCCAGCTACCCAGGAGGCTGAGGCAGGAGAATTGCTTGAACCCAGGAGGCAGAGGATGCAGTGAGCTGTGATTGCACCACTGTACTAAGCCAGGGCAACAGAGCGAGACTCCATCTCAAAATGAATGAATGAATACATAAATAAATAAATAAAATTATTTTAAAATTTAATAAAACACTACACTAACAAAACAATTCTGAAAAACAAAACAAACCAAAAATAATTGTTTTTTTGTTTGTTTGTTTGTTTTTCTTTTTGAGAAGGAGTCTTCGCCCAGGCTGGAGGGCAGTGGCGCGACCCAGGCTCACTGCAAGCTCTACCTCCTGGGTTCACGCTATTCTCCTGCCTCAGCCTCCCGAGTAGCTGGGGCTACAGGCGCCTGCCACCACGCCCAGCTAATTTTTTGTATTTTTAGTAGAGATGGGGTTTCACCATGTTAGCCAGGATGGTCTCGATTTCCTGACCTTGTGATCCACCCATCTCAGCCTCCCAAAGTGCTGGGATTACAGGCGTGAGCCACCGCACCCGGCCAACATTTCTGTTTTCTAAAGAGCACTTCAATTTTATATGAAGTCCTACTGAAAGCAGTCTCCTCCTAAAACCTAAAATCTCAGCAATGATTTTAGATGAATAAAGAATAAGCAGGGGCCGGGCGCGGTGGCTCAAGCCTGTAATCTCAGCACTTTGGGAGGCCGAGACGGGCGGATCACGAGGTCAGGAGATCGAGACCATCCTGGCTAACATGGTGAAACCCCATATCTACTAAAAAACACAAAAACACTAGCCGGGTGAGGTGGCGGGCGCCTGTAGTCCCAGCTACTCAGGAGGCTGAGGCAGGAGAATGGCATAAACCCAGGAGGCGGAGCTTGCAGTGAGCTGAGATCCGGCCACTGCACTCCAACCTGGGCAACAGAGCAAGACTCCATCTCAAAAAAAAAAAAAAAAAAAAGCAGCTGGATATGATGGCTCATGCCCGTAATCCCAGCACTTTGGGAAGCTGAGGCAGGAGGATTGACTGAGCCCAAGAGTTCAAGACCAGCCTGGGTAACACAGCAAGACCCCATCTCAACAAAAAATTTAAAAATTAGCTGGGCGTGGTGGCAAGCACCTGTGGTCCCAGCTACTTGGGAGGCTGATATGGCAGCATCGCTTGAGTTCACGAATTTGAGGCTACAGTGAGCTATGATCATGACATGGCACTCCAGCCTAGGTGACAGGGCAAGACCCCATCTCACACACACAAAATGGTAGAGATGACTACACACACACAAAGGGCTAGGCACAGTGGCTCACGTCTGTAATCTTAGCACTTTGGGAGGCCAAAGTGAAAGGATTACTTGAGCCTTGGAGTTCGAGATCAACCTGGGCAACATGGCAAGACCATGTCTCTACCAAAAAGAAAAAAATATAAGCTGAGACCAGGAGTTTGGGGCTACAGTGAGCTATAATTGTGCAACTGCACTCCAGTCTGAGCCACAGAGCAAGGCTCTGTCTCAAGAAAAAAAAAAAAAAAAAGTAAAACTAAGAATCAAATAAAATTTAAAAAGAATAAGCCAAATGTCCAGTAAACAAGATTTTAGCCCCCTGAATCTGCTACCTAGTAACTTCATCCTTAGACCAGGCAAACTCACTGTCTATAACCACTGTTGTACCCCATGGTGTTGTTATAATAATTAAACAAGCAACTATTCTTGAAAATACTTTGATAAATATTACATCTTAGACAAATATAAGGCAGTATTGTTATAACGCAGTTCACATACCAAAGTGATCCCAGTCTTCCTGTAGATTCTGAATCTCCAGCTGGTTCTTGCCCTCAGTGAAAATTGGTTTCGGGTTCTTCTCAAAGCCCCCAGACAAGATGCCACCCTGCCAGTTCCGAATATAAATTCTTCCATCAGCATCCACAATAGCTGAGGAGGAGAAATGACATGGAGTGGGGAGTGGAAGAAAAAACAAGGGTTTAGAGGCAAGTTAGCTTTCTAAATGGACAGAAAAACCAAACAAAAACACCCATCCCATTAATGGCTTTATTAATGAAAGAACATTCAATGAACACAGGCATTCATTAGCTTTAAAATACCTTTTGAGGTCACGGGGGAAGATCCTCCCATTTAGACTTTTAGTGGAGACTGCTTCTCTGATTATCCCTTTCCTAGAAGCTTTGACTAGACCCCACAAGCAAACCACATAACTCCCACTGTGCCAAGCGAAAGTTTAACAGAAAGGGGGATTGCAGAGCCCATTCTAGGCATGAAGACCACCAAAAGGATGTGAGAACTCTCTCCTACAGTGCTTGGAACCACTAACTCACCTAACTCTATTGTTTACCTATGACATTTCTACAATCTATAGCATTCAAGTCAAAAAGCCAACATGACAGTCCAAATACTCTCAATGACCTCTGTTTAGGACTAAAATTAGCTTGCAAAATGAAAATAAAAAATGAAAATAAAAAAACAAAAAAAATTTATTAATGGAAATTTTGGCTATCCTTTCATAAAGAGTTAATAAAGAAAAGTCAGAATTGGGTCCACCTCCCTGTAACACGCTCTAGAAATGAAAGACTCTTTCAGACACAGTCTGTCCTTAGCAGAAAGTTTTCCTTTTCAAAGGACAGGATACTGGCAAAGAAACAAGATTTTTTTAAAAAGTGCAAGTCCTCACTTGGTGTGCTGTTCTGCAGAGGGGTCTCCAAGGGGCGAGTCAGGAGGTAGAAGTGTTCGCAGGCATGTAGCGGGATACTAACCGGCTCCTCGTTGGACAGACCCAGCTCGTATGCCCACTACAAATGGACAGGTTGATTTGTAGGTGGGAAGAGGAACAGAAACACAAATGAGCAAGTTCAGCCTCTTGAGACTAATTCCAAGTGGCTTATGTGTGCTCTTGCTACAGTGTCAAGTGTGGGAAGTCAGCCTGCTTTAGTTCAATTATTTGGATGGGGAGCAATACTACATTTTTTCAGCCATAGAAATTACTTTGAGATCAAAGGAAGAGATATTTACCAGCTAGTCAAAGGAGCTCATGGGAACCAAAGGAGGTCCTTTCGATAAAATGCCTGGGTTCAACTACAAACCCCAAAGAGCAATCACTAAATGAACTTCACACGGCGAAAGTATTTCTTAGTTCACTTCAGGATCATAGCATGGAAGGCAAGAGCCAACCTGCTCTGAAAGAAGCAGTGTCCTGGAAATTAGTGTCCACATTCCTGACACAATCAAATAGCCTAATAAGTTATTTGCTAGGTTGTAGAATGAAATGTAACACCAAGACCCAGCACCAAGGATTCACGTCAATGCCTGACCATTTGCTGGCCTCCCTGACCAGGATAGCACCCGTCAGCCCAGTATGGAGGAAGGACAAGGTCACACATGCTTCTATTTTGGACTAAGTATAGGTTTCTGATTTAGAATACCCTACAAGAAACAGTGTAGTTACTGATATCTGTATAATCAATCGCAATACTAATCTTACTTCTCTACACCAAAAAAATCTTGGAGACAAACGTTAAATAAGAAAATTAGAGCCCAGTGTTGGTGCTGACCTACCTGGCCGGCACAGTTGACAAAATACTGGCATTCAATCTGTCCTTTATCTGTCTCCACTCCAGTAACTTGACCTTTTTTGACCATTACATGAAGAACAGATGTCCGGTCATAGATCTGAACACCTGTTCCAAGGTAAAGAAAGAGTTGGTGCTTCATCTGATGTACCAGAATGTAGACATCTGCAGCAGGTTCTCCACCCAAAAGAAACACTGACAAAGTCAAGTCAATGCTTTATTACTTTATTTTATTTTTGAGACGGAATCTTGCTCTGTCGCCACGGGTGGAATGTAGTGGTGCAATCTTGGCTTGCTCTCTGCCTCCTGGGTTCAAGTGATTCTCCTGCCTCAGCCTTTCAAGTAGCTGGGAATACAGGCGTGCACCACCATGCCCGGCTAATTTTTGTATTTTTAATAGAGATGGGGTTTTACCATGTTGGTCAGGCTGGTCTTGAACTCCTGGCCTCAGGTGATCCGCCTGCCTTGGCCTCCCAAAGTGCTGGGATTACAGGCATGAGACACCATACCCGGCTCAATGCTTTAATTAAAAAAAGCAACCCTAGAATCACATCCTGAGACTATGTAAATGGGCCTTGCTCAAGGTTGAAAATAGCAAGTCAGTTTAAAAACAGACTTTGAAATGCAATAATTAAATTCCAGGAATCACAGACTATGGAAAAGAGAGGAGAGGATGTAAAAAAGGCGCCTTAAGTGGTAACCTGCTCATACCATGGATATGATACCCTGGACACTAGTAAGTTTTTCCCTCATTCAGTGCAACACGGGCTCATGGTTTCAGGTGTGGATTAAACTTCCAAGGTATGTTTTCACCTTGAACTTGTCAAGTCCTGTAGGGGAAAAATATTACCTTAAGTCCAAAAGGCATTAATCAGCCAGACACAGTGGCTCATGCCTGTAATCCCAGCACTTAGGGAGGCCGAGGTGGGTGGATCATCTGAGGTCAGGAGTTCAAGACTAGCCTGGCCAACATGGCGAAACCCCTCTACTAAAATACACAAAAAAATTAGCCGGGTGTAGTGGTGCACACCTGTAGTCCCACCTACTCGGGAGGCTGAAGCAGGAGGATCACATGAACCCAGGAGGTGAAGGTTGCAGTGAGCCAAGGTTGTGCCATTGCACTCCAGCCTGGGAGAAAAGAGTGAAGCTCTGTCTCCAAAAAGGGGCATTAATTAGCACTAAAAGCAGTTCTTTGGAACTTAAAAAATGTGGCCCTGAGGGAAAACATTTATTAACAGATAAACAAAATTAAAAGACACAGTGTTCAAAAAATGGAAGCTGAGTACCCAAACAGGATAATCTCTCCAGACTTGAGCTGGTGGAACTGCCTACTGTGAGACACTTCCTTAGGTAACACCTTCCCTGCTAACTCATCTTAAGAAAATGCAAAAACCTGCTCACCATTTTGGGAGGCAGCACTTGCCAGGGCAAGAGCCACGTCAGCAGAGGACACCACTGCATCCTCAGGAACATGCATGGCCCCCACCAGGTCGTGCACGTTGAGGAGATGGTGAAGTTCGGCCACTTTCTTGGGGGAGATGATCTCAGAAGGGATACCTATGACACTGCCACAGAACACAAGGGACAATGACATTCACAGGCTCTTTGGCAGAGGCCAGTGTGGTAAAGTCAGGCCACGCTTCTAGACTCTTACGTACTTCAGCCTTGCGTTGATGCGCTTCAGGGAGATCAGTCGGTCCTGAGTTTGGGCCAGAAAGATTGAGCCTGTCCTTGTGTAACCTGTAAGAAAAATGAGCCCAAATGAGACAGATCAGACCAAATGTAGGATGGAAGAGTAGAAAATGCACTAGATTATAGCTTAGAAGACCTGTGATGAATCCTGGGACTGCCACTCAATATCCTTGGGCAGGTAAATCAGCCTCTCTGAGCTTCTTCGCAAAATTTTAAGAACTTCAGACGTGCTAAGGCTCCATGCCCTAACCAAACATTCTCAGCTAACAGTTTTGTGAGGTTGTGAGAATCAAATGAGATTCTAGGCCAGGTGCAGTGGCTCACGCTTGTAATGCCAGCACTTTTGGGAGGCTGAGGGGGGCGGATCACCTGAGGTCAGTAGTTTGAGACCAGCCTGGCCAGCATGTTGAAACCCTGTCTCTACTAAAAATATAAAAATTAGCTGGGTGTGGTGGTGCATGCCTGTAATCCCAGCTACTTGGGAGGCTGAGGCAGGAGAACTGTTTGAACCCAGGAGGCAGAGGTTGCAGTGGGTCAGAATTGCACCACTGCATTCTAGCCTGGGCGACACAGCAAGACTCTGTCTTGAAAAAAAAAAGAAAAAAAAGATGCTTTTGGGCAGGGATTCAACCTTGAACCCATCCCTATTCTTCCCCCCTTTTAGGCAATTTCACCCTTTCTCCTCCTAGTCTTGGGGGAGTGTAATCCTTGGCAAAGGCCACTCACAATTACATCAGGTACCAAGGGTCAGATTCTCCCTTCTTCTTCCCCAGTATAGCCAAACAGTGGGCACATGACCTAAGCTTATCCAATCAGACCCTCCTGAAATAGTCCGTCTTGAGCACATAGGTGAATGGCTAGAGGTCACCATCTCAAGGGCAGCATCGTCCAGACCAGGCTGCTCCTGTTCTGGCTGAGGGACTGCCTGCGGTGCAGTCCCCACATCCTGGCTTCCAGGTTGCCTCCAGCTGGCAGCCTCCTACCAACTCCACAGGCCCCAAGTTCCTCCCAACAAGCTCTAAGTTGGCCAGAGTCAATTCCTGTTGTTTGTAATCAACACACCTGATATAGAACCATAGTTACACTTGGGCCAATGACAATCCTCCTAAAATGCAATGACTCTTAATTCTTATGAAGAAAAAGTTGAAGCAATTTGGTATCTTATTTTCAAAAGAAGTACAGTCAGGATAATTTACATATTTTCTTAATTTATTAGTAGAGACGGGGTTTCACCATGTGAGCCAGGATGGTCTCGATCTCCTGACCTCGTGATCCGCCCGCCTCGGCCTCCCAAAGTGTTGGGATTACAGGCGTGAGCCACCGCGCCCGGCCAACCCAAGTCTTAATTACCAAAGCAGCAGGCAAACCTGGCAGAGGACCAGATACAGAACTGAATATAACAGTCTCAGGGACAGGCAAAACAGTAAACGGAAGACACTTGCTTACCTGTTTGGATCCCTGTTTCTTGCTCTAACTGATGGTAGAGTTTGTTTGAGTAGTCTGCCATCTTCTGCTCAATGGTCAAGTGCCTGGCAGTGCTCAGGATGCCAGCACAGAACCTGGTAGAGCCAGCAGCCAGCCTGCAGGATGGATGCAAAATGCTATTAGGTAGACTGACCTATCTGTGAATACAATGTCAAGGTTTCTTATTATAGCACTGTTTCTAATACCAAAAGATGGAAACAAGCTGGGCACAGTGGCTCACACTTACAATCCCAGCACTTTGGGAGGCCAAAGTACGAGGACTGAGGACTGCTTGAGGACAGGGGTTTAAGACCAGCCTGGTCAACACAGGGAGACTCCCTCTCTACCAACAACAACAAAATTAGCCAGGCATGGTAGCACATGCATGTAGTCCCAGCTACTTGGAAGGCTAAGGCCAGAGGAGCGCTTGAGTTCAGAAGGTAGAGGCTGCAATGAGCTATGATCGCACCACTGCACTCCAGCGTGGACAACAAGGTGAGAAAAATGTTCACTGATATGAGACAGATTTAAAATTTTGGATAGTTTAGGCCAGGCACAGTGGCTCATGCCTGTAATCCCAGCACTTTGAGGGGGTGAGGTAGGAGGATCACTTGAGGCCAGGAGTTGAAGACTGGCCTGGGCAACATAACCAGACCGTGTCTCTACCAAAAAAATAAAAAATAAATAAATAAAAATAAAGGCCAGGTGCAGTGGCTCAAGCCTGTAATTCTAGCACTTTAGGAGGCCGAGGTGGGTGGATCACAAGGTCAGGAGATTGAGATCATCTTGTCTAACACGGTAAAAACCTGTCTCTACGAAAAATACAAAAAATTAGCTGGGCATGGTGGCGGGCGCCTATAGTCCCAGCTACTAGGGAGGCTGAGGCAGAAGAATGGTGTGAACCCGGAAGGCGGAGCTTGCAGTGAGTCAAGACTGCGCCACTGCACTCCAGCCTGGGCGACAGAGCGAGACTCTGCCTCAAAAAAAAATAAATAAATAAAAGTTAAAAAATAAATAAATAAATAAAAGTTAGCCAGGCTACCTGGGAGGCTGTGGCAGGAAGATCCTTTGATCCCAAAAGTTTGCGCCTGCAGTGAGCTAAGATTGTGCCACTGCACTTCAGACTAAGCAACAGAGCAAGACTCCATCTCTAAAATAAAATAAAATTTTGGAATTCATCTATACAATGGAATACTATGCAGCTATAAAAAACAGAATGAAAAGGTCTTTATGTACCAACATGGAACAATCATAGTGAAAAAGCAAGGTGAAGAACAGTGTGTAAGGTGTGCTCCCACTCATATAAAAAAGGGAAAAAATATAATAAACGAATATCCATACACACATACACAAACCTACCAACACATAATTGCTTAGAGAAGTAGAGAATGTAACTAGAACTTAACTTCCCTCCAGAGAGGAAAGCTTTTTGTTAGAAGTGAAGATTGAAGGGGCCGGGTACGGCGGCTCAAGCCTGTAATCCCAGCACTTTGGGAGGCCTAGACGGGCGGATCACGAGGTCAGGAGATCGAGACCATCCTGGCTAACACGGTGAAACCCCGTCTCTACTCAAAAATACAAAAAAAAACTAGCCGGGCGAGGTGGCGGGCGCCTGTAGTCCCAGCTACTCAGGAGGCTGAGGCAGGAGAATGGCGTGAACCCGGGAGGCGGAGCTTGCAGTGAGCTGAGATCCCGCCACTGCACTCCAGCCTGGGCGACACAGCGAGACTCCGTCTCAAAAAAAAAAAAAGAAGTGAAGATTGAGAGCTGGGTGCAGTGGCTCACGCCTGTAATCCCAGCACTTTGGGAGGCCAAGGTGGGCAGATCACTTGAGGTCAGGAGTTCGAGACCAGCCTGGTCAACATGGCGAAACCCCATCTCTACTAAAAATACAAAAATTAGCCAGGCATGGTGGTGGGCACCTGTAATCCCAGCTATTCAGAAGGCTGAGGCAGGAGGATCGCCTGAACCCAGAAGGCGGAGGGTGCAGTAGGATCGCCTGAACACAGGAAGCGGAGGTTTCAGTGAGCTGAGGCTGCACCACTGCACTACAGCCTGGGTGACAGAGCAAGATTCCATCTCAAAAAAAAAAAAAGAAGATTGAAAAGGAGTCTTTTTCCTGTACACTCTTTCACATATTTTCTTTCTTTCTTTCTTTTTATTTTTCTTTTTTGAGACGCTTTTGAGTTTCGCTATTGTCACCCAGGCTGGAGTGCAGTGGCACAATCTTGGCTTACTGCAACCTCTGCCTCCTGGGTTCAAGCTATTCTCCTGCCTCAGCCTCCCGAGTAGCTGGGATTACAGGTACCCGCCATCATGCCCAGCTAATTTTTTTTTTTTTTTTTTTTTTTTTTTTTGAGGCGGAGTCTCGCTCTGTCGCCCGGACTGGAGTGCAGTGGCCCGATCTCAGCTCACTGCAAGCTCCGCCTCCCGGGTTTGCGCCATTCTCCCGCCTCAGCCTCCCGAGTAGCTGGGACTACAGGCGCCCGCCACCTCGCCCGGCTAGTTTTTGTATTTTTAGTAGAGACGGGGTTTCACTGTGTTAGCCAGGATGGTCTCGATCTCCTGACCTCGTGATCCGCCCGTCTCGGCCTCCCAAAGTGCTGGGATTACAGGCTTGAGCCACCGCGCCCGGCCTTTTTTTTTTTTAAGAGACGGAGTTTCACTTTTGTCACCCAGGTTGGAGTGCAATGGCATGATCTTGGCTCACCACAACCCCACCTCCCAGGTTCAAGCGATTCTCCTGCCTCATTCCCCAACTAGCTAGGATTACAGGCATGCACCACCATGCCTGGCTAAATGTGTATTTTTAGTAGAGATGGGATTTTGCCATGTTGGCCAGGCTGGTTTTGAATTCCTGACCTCAGATGATCCACGTGCCTCAGCCTCCCAAAGTGCTGGGATTATAGGCATGAGCCACCACACCCAGCCTCTTTTACATATTTTCAATTTTGAATCATATAAATACATTGCCCACTCAAAAGTACATAAACTTTACATTGAAAAAAAGTTCTCTAATTTGTGGTAGCAACAGAATATAAAAAGTTCCAGTAATGCTAGGGCCCAAAGACCCAGTTTTGCAAGGGACTCGTATGTCAAGAAAACAGGTGGGGGTTCTAAGAAGGTCATTTTCCCCAAATTATTTATTACTCAGTAAATGAACTACCATCTGTGTCAGCATGCCTGTCACTTGAGTTTACTGTATTTACTCTAATAATTATATTTTCCACGTAAGATTGTCAGCTCCCTGAAGAGATTTTTCTATCATCTTTGTAACTGTGTGGAGCTCCACCCCAGGTGGGAGTTCCATTATCTGGCTGGTGGTCAGCACCTATAGCTCTGGTGACGTCTCTGCTGGGATAGCACTCCTCAAGCAGCTCTGACAGTGGCTCTTGCCCTTGGGGGTACATTAGAGTTCCCCAGGAAGCTTTTAAAAATACTGATGCCTGGCTCACCCTTAGAGATTCTGGTTTGTTCTGGGGAGAGGTCTGGGCATTGGTAATTGTTAAAAGCTCCCCAGCTGATTCTACTGTGCAGACAGATTTAAGAATCATTGCTCTATGAGAACAATAGTGAAGATGGAGAAGAGGAACAATTATAGATAAAGGGGAGTATAAAACCATTTCATAAGTCACTGATAAGACATAATAGTAATAATAATTTTTTGAGACCGTCTCACTCTGTTGCCCAGGCTGGAGGGCAGTGGCACAAACTCGGCTCACTGCAATCTCCGCTTTCCAGGTTCAAGCAATTCTCCTGCCTCAGACTCCTAAGTAGCTGGGATTACAGGCGCATGCCACCATGCCCAGCTAATTTTTGCATTTTTAGTAGAGACACAGTTTTGTCATGTTGGGCAGGCTGGTCTTGAACTCCTGACCTCAGGTGATCCACCCACCTTGGCCTCCCAAAGTCCTGGGATAATAGGCATGAGCCACTGCACTCAGCTGAGGCATAATTTTTTTTTTTTTTTTTTTTTGAGACTGAGTCTTGCTCTGTTGCCCAGGCTGGGGTGCAATGGCATGATCTTGGCCCACTGTATCCTCCATCTCCTGGGTTCAAGCAATTCTCCTGCCTCAGCCTCCCGAGTAGCTGGGATTACAGATGTGCACAACCACTCCCAATTAATTTCTGTATTTTTAGTAGAGACAGCATTTCACCATGCTGGCCAAGCTGGTATCGAACTCCTGACCTCAGGTGATCCACTCGCCTTGGCCTCCCAAAAATGAACCTCCCTAGGGTCTTCCACTTACAAACATTTACACTGAAATTAGTTTATCATTTTTTGTGGAAATACCTGATAATTAAATTTAAAAGGATTTCAAAAGATAGGAGACAGACTTTGACATCAAGGAAGCATTATGAGGCCAGGTGTGGTGGCCCACACCTGTAACCCCAGTACTTTGGGAGGTTGAGGTGGATGGATCACTTGAGCCCAGGAGTTTGAAGCCAGCCTAAACAACATGGTGAAATCACATTTCTACCAAAAATACAAAAAATTAGCCGGGCGTGGTAGCGCATGCCTGTGGTCCCAGCTACTCACAAGGCTACGGTGGGAGGATCACTTGAGCCCAGGAGGCAGAGGTTGTAGTGAGCCAAGATTGAAACACGGCACTCCAGCCTGAGTGACAGCGTGAGATCCTGTCTCAAAAACATTAACAAAAACAAAACTCACTTTTGCTCTTAAAAGTATCCACTGCAGGACAGGTGCAGTGGCTCATGCCTGTAATCCCAGCATTTGGGACGCCAAGGCAGGTGGATCAGCTGAGGTCAGGAGTTGAAGACCTGCCTGGCCAACATGGTGAAACCCCATCCCTACTGAAAATACAAAAATTAGCCAGGTGTGGTGGCACGCACCTATAGTCCCAGCTACTTGGGAGCCTGGGGCAGGAGAATCGCTGGAATCCGGGAGGTAGAGGTTGCAGTAAGCCGAGATCATGTCACTGTACTCCAGCCTGGGTGACAGAGCAAGACTCTGTCTCAAAAAAAAAAAAAAAAAAAAAAAGTATCCACTGCATAAAATAGAAATCCATGAGTCTAAACTAATGTGTGTGACTGTGTGTGTGTGTGTGTGTGTGTGTGTATACAGACATAGAACTGAGTAAATAAATGGGGGAGAAGGAAATCTCTTCCTGACAGCAATATGCCAACTATAATAAATGTAGAAGGATGATCAAAAAATCACCATTTGTCAATCATCATGGTGGTGGCTGACTCAGGCAACAGTTGTCAATGGATGCTAAGCCCGGTAGGTGGAGGTCTGATACGAACTGATATGAACAGGATATTGGCATAATCTCAGAATCCATCTCTCCTCATAGGGCACTGGCCCATTATAAAGGGAGAAAACAGGGTCTCTGTGCTAGAGATGCTTGGAGGACACCAATATAACTGGGTGACCAGGGTTATCACTACCAGAAGTGAGACAGGACAGCTATACATCTTCTGATGTGGTGCACTGCTGAGAGTCCAGCCTAATTTCTGTGGTCTTACTGCCAAAAATATATGACCTGGTTGTGAGGATGGATGCACAACTCTGTGAACAGAATTCGGCACTTAACAAGGATGAGTGGCATGGTATGCAAAATTTATCTCAATACAGCGTGTTTACAAAAGTCTCTAATCTGAGTCTGATCATAAGACAACAGCCTAGGCTAGGTGTGGTGGCTCACACCTGTAATCCCAGCACTCTGAGAGGCCAAGATGGGTGGATCACCTGAGGTTAGGAGTTCAAGACCAGCCTGGCTAACACACTGAAATCCTGTTTCTACTAAAAAAATAGAAATTAGCCAGGTGTGGTGGTGGGCGCCTATAATCCCAGCTACTCGGGAGGCTGAGGCAGGAGAATCGCTTGAACCCAGGAGACAGAAGCTGCAGTGAGTGGAAATTGCACCACTGCACCCTAGCCTGGATGACATAGTAAGACTCTGGCGCAAAAAAAAAAAAAAAAGAAAAAGAAAAAGAAAAAGAAAACAGCCTAGGCAACACAGGGAGATCCCATCTCTATCAAAAAATACAAAAATCAACCAGACATGGTGGTGCATGTCAGCAGTCCCAGCTACTTGGGAGGCTATGACAGAAGAATTGCTTGAATCCACGAGGTCAAGGCTACAGTCAGCCATGATAGTGTGACTGCACTCCAGCTTGGGTGACACAGCAAGACCCCTTCTTAAAAAAAAAAAAAAAAAAAAAAAGGAAGAAAAAAGAAAACATTAGCTAAACACAGGTTGAGAATTATCAGAGTGAAAGGTCTTTTTTTTTTTTATTTTTATTTTTTTTGAGACATACTCTCGCTCTGTCACCCAGGCTAGAGTGTAGTGGCATGATCTCCACTCACTGCCACCTCCACCTCACGGATTCAAGCGATTCTCCTGCCTCAGCCTGCCGAGTAGCTGGGATTATAATTGTACACCACCATGCCCAGCTAATTTTTGTATTTTTAGTAGAGACAGGGTTTCACCATGTTGGTCAGGCTGGTCTCAAACTTCTGACCTCAGGTGATGTGCCCACCTCAGCCTCCCAGAGTGCTGGGATTATAGGCATGAGCCACCACACCCGGCCAATACTGTTGTATGAATCTAACATTACTTGTGTAGTGGTATAATAGTAATGATGGATTATAAGAATCCATTCTGTAATCTCTGTAACTATTACAAATTAATATAAAGGGATTTAGCTTACAAGCCAATAGAGCAGAAAATACTTGACCTAAAAGAAGGCCAGCACAGAGAAACTAAGTCTACAGAGCATATTTCTTTTGGGGAATACAAACAGTGTTAAGAACCTAGCAATTAAGCGAACACAAGCAGTTGTCTACTTTGCTTAAATGCAATCCACATTATTTACAAACACAAATTTCTGTCAAAGTCTAAAATGTTGCTGGGGACAGTGGGTCACACCTATAGTCCCAGCACTTTGGGAGGCCAAGGTGGGAGGACTGCTTGAGGCCAGCAATTCAAGCTCAGCCTGGGTAAGAAAGTGAGATCCTGTCTACCAAAACAAAAACAAAAAAAAAGAAAGAACGGAAAAGGAAATTTGCCAACTCTCTAAAAATCAGAGAACATGAGCATTACTAGTCATCATCAACAAAACTCAGGAGATTCCACCTTGCTTCTTCTCATGCTACTTAGCAACATTTAGATTCGCTACTGGTGGGGCAGTATCTCTGAAAGGAGAGGGAATCTTAGATTAGAGCAGCACAGCCATGAGCCAAATGCAGTCTGATCCTTACCTGCCCTGCTCCAAAAGGACAATATCCTTCCACCCCATTTTGGAGAGGTGATAGGCCACAGATGTGCCCATGATTCCACCTCCACAGATGACCACCTGTGCCTGGGTGGGCAGGGCCATGGAATGTGCCTCCGCAGCTGACGCGCTGTTTCTTGCAGAGGACCAGTTCTGCCATCCTGGGCTGGCTCTTTGTCTTCCAACAACTGACAGCAACCGGTAGGACATCACGTCTCTCACCAACTAGATCTCAGGAATTTAAACTAGACAGAGAAACCAAACATATTTCATGCCATTCAACTCAGTGCATGGGATTAATGAGAAAGGGATTTGACAAAGAACAATATTCATTCAGCAAATATTTGAGGGCAGCCAGGCGTGGTGGCTCACACCTGTAATCCCAGCACTCTGGGAGGCCAAGGTGGGCGGATCACGAGGTCAGGAGATTGAGACCATCCTGGCTAACACTGTGAAACCCCGTCTCTACTCAAAAATACAAAAAAAAAACTAGCCGGGCGAGGTGGCGGGCGCCTGTAGTCCCAGCTACTCTGGAGGCTGAGGCAGGAGAATGGCGTGAACCCGGGAGGCGGAGCTTGCAGTGAGCTGAGATCCGGCCACTGCACTCCAGCCCGGGCGACAGAGCGAGACTCCGTCTCAAAAAAAAAAAAAAAAAAAAAAAAAAGAACAGGGAAGTCCATCTTTATGAAATTTACATTTGAGAGTTTGCGTGTGTGAATAAGGAGAGCGCCAATCAATATACAAATAAATATACAAATAAAACAAGTAGACAAAGCTAATGTGATAGAGTAACTAGGGGCATATTTAAAATAGTATGGTCAGAAATAGCCTCCAAGGAAGTGACACTTGGAAACAGACCTGAAGGATAAGGAACGAGCTACACATTTGGCAGACACTGAGATGAGCATGTGCAAAAGCCCTGAGGTAAGACAGACCAAGAACAAAAAGGAGGCCCGTACGCACACAATACGGGGAGTGTGGGGAGACCATCTATGACAATGCTGCAGAGGCAGGCGGAAGCCAGTGACACACAGCCTTGGGTGCCATCAGCAGGAGCTGGAATTTTATTCAAAGTACAAAGGAAAATCACTAACGCAGGGAAATCCCTAGCAGGGGAAGGAAATGATCTGGGATGTTTTTCTTTTCTTTGCTTTTTTTGGCATGGGGGCGGGGGGCTGTTTTTCAAAGGTAGGTCTGGCTCCATTGTGGAGAGCACATGGTAGAATTAAGAAGAACTGAGTCGACTTCCTGGGCTCCAGTGATCCTCCCACCTTGGTCTCCCAAAGTGTTGAGATTACAGGTGTGAACCACCGCCCTTGGCCAAGGCAGGGTTTTAATAAACTTAATCTATCAGCAAAACAGATGACCGTTCAAGTTTTAAGAAACTGAAGAACGAAAGACCTACTGGCTGTCTATGCAGTCATGTGTACAGGAGATGAGGACTTTGAGATGAGAGGCGGTAGCCACGGGGGCCTCAGGGCAGCTCACTGCTAGTCACCTCCTTACCGCCTCCACTGCCAGCCACAGGACCCACAGACACGCCACAGTCAGCCCAAATTGTCCAAGCCCAAGGTATCTATGTCCATCCATCACAGAGGACTCTCACAACTGCAACCAATGCAAGCACAGACTGTGTCCAGGCCGACATCCCATCCAACTGGAGACAAATTGTCTTGGCCAGCTTGTCAATGACACCATGCCTCTCATCCCTGGTCTCTATTAAGCCCCATCTCAAGACAGAAGCTTCTCTACCCAGCTAGTCTTTCCATAATCTCATCTCCATGTGACCACTGTATTTCCCATGACCCAGGCTCTCTTTGCTTTCCTCCCCTTCAAGCCACTCTACTGCACCGTCTAGAATACCTTTCCGAAGGCAAGCACCCACCCCTTTGCTGACATTCTCTCTACCCTGTCCCAGTGGCAACATAGCTCTCCTGGGGAACTGCCACTGCCTAATGGCCAGCCCCGTCCCACTGACCTCAATGTCAACCTCCTGGCTTCTGACCCGTGACCACTTGGTTAGACTTGAAAACTGTCCTGCTCCTTGGTGGCTTAGGCTAGCACATGTTAAGCCACAGGCAGACCTCTGTCTATTCAGGTTCAGAGCCCAGCTGCTCCTCTCTCAACCTTCAACTTCACCTCCTTTCTTCCCTCATTCTAAGGAGATAACCTGTCTCATCTCATTCCCTGAAACCCTTCCTATAGACCCACTTGCATCTGCCACCATCTCTTCCTTCCTTCTTTTATCTACTGGAAAGTTAATCTCCCCCAAGTGCCCTGGATTCCACTTCCTCCTCTCTTCTCCTGACCCTAGCTCCATCAACTGCTCTGTCTCTTTCACCTACCTGCAATGTTTCCCTCCCTTTTTGCTCCTTTTCCTCAGCATTTTTTTTTTTTTTTGAGACAGTCTCCCTCTGTCGCGCAGTTAGGAGTGCAGTGGTGTGATCTTGGCTCACTGCAACCTCCATGTTCCAGGTTCAAGCAATTCTCCTGCCTCAGCCTCCTGAGCAGCTGGGACTACAGGTGCACGCCACCACGCCCAGCTAATTTTTGTATTTTTAGTAGAGACGGGGTTTCACCATGTTGATCAGGCTGGTCTCGAACTCATGACCTCAGATGATCCACCCACCTCCACCTCCCAAAGTGCTGGGATTACAAGCGTGAGCCACCACACCTAGCCTTAATGACTTTCTGATGCTCTCAGGAAAAAGGCAAAACTCTTTTCATATCAAGTGCAAGATCCTTCACAGTCTGGTTCTTATCTGTGGTCTCACTTCTCTCCCCACACTCTGACCAAGTCAGACTGAACAACCTGTAATTCCTCAAACATATCAGGTGAGGCGTGAATGTTCTATTCAGCTTCAGGTTCTGTGCATGCTGTTCCCTCCTGGCACGGTTCCTGCCACCCCTTCCACAAATACAGGTAATCTCCTCAGGTCACAGCCTCTTTGACATCTTTTTTTTTTTTTTTTTTTTTTTTTTCTTGAGATGGAGTCTCGCTCTGTCACCCAGGCTGGAGTGCAGAGGTGTGATCTCAGCTCAGTGCAAGCTCCGCCTCCTGGGTTCAAGTAATTCTCCTGCCTCAGCTTCCCAAGTAGCTGGGACTATAGGTGCCCACCACCACGCCCGGCTATTTTTTTCTATTTTTTAGTAGAGGTGGGGTTTCACCGTGTTAGCCAGGATGGTTTTGCTCTCCTGACCTTGTTATCTGCCCGCCTCGGCCTCCCAAAGTGCTGGGATTACAGGCATCAGCCACCACGCCCAGCCCCCTCTTTGACATCTTATCTGACACTCTCCCCCTCCTTCTCCAAAACTTGGTTAGGTGGCTCTTCTATGTTCTCCCATAGCACACTGCACTTCTCCCAGCACAGAACTTACCACGCTGCACAATGGTCTGTTTGCCAATCAGAGAAGCAACACGCCAGCACAGCAGGGAATCCAGGCTTTGGGGGCGGACAGGTCTGGGTTTGAAAATATCCCCACCTCTCACTAGCTGTATGACTTTCAGCGA